>NC_064626.1:1073754205-1078754205 GCF_023864275.1 Schistocerca cancellata | reverse complement strand
CCCATGCATTTAGCTTCAACAACTATTGCGCGTTCAACGTCTGTTAATTCCCGTTGTGCGGCCACAATCATGTCGGCAACGTTCTCACATGAATCATCTGAGTACAAATGACAGCTTCACCAGTGCACTGCCCTTTGATACCTTGTGCATACGATACTAATACCATCTGTGTATGTGTATATTGCTATCCTATAACTTTCTTCATCTCGGTGTAAATATGGAGCAGATAACAGTACATATTTTTCACATTCATCACTCCTATAATAATAAATTATACGAGGGGCGTTTGAAAAGACCGTGCAGAGTCCGAGAGATAGCACCACCGGCGCGTGTCGAGGTCATGTTTAATTATTAGCATCTTTGGAAAGACCGCACACCAAGTTTCAGCCATATTGGTATATTTATTTGTGTTTGACATTCGTGTGGATCAGGGAAGTCGAGCGATTGTCAAAAAATTTACGAAAAAGAATTTCGTGTGGTGATGAAACATTACTTTATAAAGGCGAAACGCCTCAGGCGACTAAAGAGAAGCTTTATAAACATTACGGTGATTCTGCACCTTCGATTAGAACAGTTTATAAGTGGTTTCAAAATTTTCGGAGTGGCCATATGGGCACAAGTGATGCCGAACGTTCTGGACGCCTTGTGGAGGTTACGACTTCAGAAATCATTGATAAAATCCACGATATGGTAACGGATGACAGAAGAGTTAAGGTGCGTGAGATTGCTAGTGCTGGGTACAGAATATTTTGCATAAATTTTTGGACATGAGAAAGCTATCTGCAAGATAGGTTCCGCGATTGCTCACGCTTGATCAAAAACGTAATCGTGTGATGTGTTGCAAGGCTTGTTTGCAGCTGTTCAGGAAGAATCCAGATGACTTTAAGCGTCGCTTCGTCACTGTGGTTGAAACGTGGATACATTACTATACTCCTGAGACCAAACAACAATCTAAACATTGGGTTACCAAGGGAGAAAAAAAATGGTTCAAATGGCTCTGAGCACTATGGGACTCAACTGCTGAGGTCATTAGTCCCCTAGAACTTAGAACTAGTTAAACCTAACTAACCTAAGGACATCACAAACATCCATGCCCGAGGCAGGATTCGAACCTGCGACCGTAGCGGTCTTGCGGTTCCAGACTGCAGCGCCTTTAACCGCACGGCCACTTCGGCCGGCCGTTACCAAGGGAGAATCTGCACCAAAAAAGGCAAAGACCATTCCTTCGGCCGGAAAGGTTATGACGAGTGTCTTTTGGGATTCGCAAGGGATAATCCTCATCGACCATCCGGAAAAGGTTAAAACTATTACAGGTCCATATTATTGATCGTTATTGGGCCGTTTGAAAACTGAGCTGCAAGGTAAACGCCGGCGATTGGACCGCAAAAAAGTCGTTTTCCATCACGACAATGCACCAGCACATACCTCAGCCGTTGTGGTCGCAAAAAATTAATGGAAATAGGATTCCAACTCATTTCGCATCCCCCCTATTCTCCAGACTTGGCTCCCTCTGACTATTATTTGCGCCCCAATTTGAAGAAATGGCTGGTGGGACAAAGATTTTATTCAAATGAGGAAGTTATTGCAGCAACTAATAGCTATTTTGCAGACTTTGACAATTCCTACTGTTCGGAAGGGATAAACAAATTGGAGCAGCGTTGGACGAAGTGTAGAGATCTAAAAGGAGACTATGTCGAAAAATAAAAAAGCTTTACCCCAAACACGTAAGTAGTTTTTATTTTTGCACGGACTCTTCAAACGACCTCTTGAATCGATCTATCTATTAGTGAAAATCGTATGAAAATCCCCACTGTAGTTCATGAGATTAGTCTTCACATACAGACAGAAAATATTTATAATATGTATAGATGTTCGTGGGAATTAAGTACGTAATTTTTGAATTTTGTAGGTCTCGTCCGAAGGGACTGTTTGAGCTAAAAATGTCTCTTATAGACAGTAGCATTCTAAAAAATGGTTCAAATGGCTCTAAGCACTATGGGACTTAACATCTGAGGTTATCAGTCCCTTAGACTTAGAACTACTTAAACCTAACTAATCTAAGGACATCGCACACATCCATGCCCGAGGCACGATTCGAATCTGCGACCGTAGCAGCCGAGCATTGTAAAATGAATATTTAGATGTAGACGTTTTTGTGAAGATACATAACACCTAAGGAACAGCAGACGGTTTCTCGTATTATCACAATTTTGGCACTGAACCTCTGTTCAATGCAGTTTTTAGCTGGTCTTACGGTTTTATTGATCTAAGAAATTATATCCGTTAAAATATATACATTTTTTGAACGAGGTGATGTCTTCTGTTCTCGTTTACCTTGAATCTAAGTTCCTGGTGGCCCATGAAGCTTATACTGCTTCATGCTTGCTGGAGAAGGAACTGTTTTGGGGTAGGCGATATATACACTTGTTCCGCAAATTTTCGCAGCTTGACCCAGCGCGTTACGTCTGTTCGTTTTCGGTTCCACATACGGCTTCCAGCTGGCACATGTCGCTGGACTGTTTCCACGGGTAGTTTATACTGCCCTTCTACCGCAAATTCCATGGATCCTGAAACGACGCCGAGCCTTTATTAATACAGGCGTGGACCCCGTCCAAGAGACTGCGCCAGAATTAAAACAGCATAGCGATTGTCAAGGTGGACAAAGGCCAATACACGGTTCACCGATTACTAGATCTGGGCCACAGCTGCTAACCGACAAAGTGTGTCTTTTTCGTCTAGGCGCTTAATTCAGGTAACCTGACACTCCGCAAAGATCTACAAACTGCTACACTAAGATTCCACTCTGTCTAGATCAATGTAACCCTGAACAAAATGCCGTAGTTCCCACACTTACTGTGTTAACTGACTGCGTTTAGAGAATAACTTCGATTGTTGATATCAGTGATCTGTTTCGTGTACAAATAGTTAACTTACTTTCTTCTGTACACTGTAAACAGTCATTACTGTATTCGCAGCGACGCCTGGCGCTTCAAAATGTAATCAAAATATAGGAATTTCGAAAAAATGAGCGATCTGAATCTGTAATTCTTTGGTAGTATTATAACTAGTAATACACACATAACACAATTTCCTCTCGAGAAATGAACCAGCGTAGCTTTGTGAGTGAGCGATGTTGCAATTGACAGAGCAGTATCTCGTTTCGAAACACGTCGGCTGTACTCTAGGTACAAACTGGATATTCCCTCTTTTTAAAAGTAATTTTTAGTACGCAAGCTAATTCCCGTGAACGAGGATATATTGTTGAAAGTACACGCGAAAATAAATTTCATAAATTTTTAGTTGTGTTGATGGAAGGTTTTTGCAGAGACCATTCACATTGTAAACTTTATAAAATTTTAAAAAATTAACGCTTTACACACTGACAAAGCACTGGTAGCAGGTATTGACAATGTACATCAGGCAGACTATTGCGTCAAACTAGTTCTATAATATTTCTACCGTTGCCGTTACCTTGCAACAACAAAAAACAATCCAGATTGTTAACTGCGCTTTTACCTTAGCAGCTATGGTTCGACGACTGGAATTTACTAACCAACGGTGTAGAACGGACAAAAAGTAACTAATGTTTAAAAGTAATAACATTCGATATCAAGAGATCTGACTGAAAACATGACTGTATTTCAAACTTCCTGGTTGGTTAAAAGTGTTTACTGAACCACGATCTAAAACAGAAATGTTACCAACGCTTCATTTCCTCCGAAATACATTTAACGTCGAATCCTATTCACGGTATAACTTGGCTTTTTCACGTATTTTTTTACTCTGGTAAGTGAATGCCGAAACTATAATCTAAAACAAAGAAGGATGCACCATTAGGGAACTACCCGAGTGTGATTGCAATCGGTAGATGTGATATACATAAGCAGACAAACAAACTGATTACAATTTTAGGTAACTTGGATGATTTAGTCAAGAGAAAGGGCAGGTCAATAACGCGTTGGCCCACCTCTGGTCCTTATGCAAGCAGTTAGTCGTTTTGGCATTGATGGAGTTCCTGGGTGCCCTCCTGAGGGATATCGTTCAACATTCTGTCCAATTTTTATACTTATATGGATATGGTGTCTGCCCTTTCGGACATGCCCGAAAGAACAGACACCATATCCATATAAGTATATAGTTCTGGCAATACCGGCCATGACCTTATCCTCTGTGCCCTCGGTGGCTCAGATGGATAGAGCGTCTGCCATGTAAGCAGGAGATCCCGGGTTCGAATCCCGGGCGGGTCACACATTTTCACCTGTCCCCGTTGATAAATATCAACGTCCTTCAGCAGCTGAAGGTATTAATACAATTCTAATTTCGTTCTGTCCAATTGGTGCGTTAGCTCGTCAAAATGCGGAGCTGTTTGGAGGGCACTGCCCATAATACTCCACACTCAAATGGAGAGAGATCTGGCGACCCTGCTGGCCAAGGTAGGTTTTTGGCAAGCAAGAAAATAAGCAGTAGAAATTCTCGCCGTGTTCTGTAGGGTGTTATCTTGCTGAAACGTACGCCCAGGATAGCTTGCCATAAAGGGCAACAGAACGGGGCATAGAATATCGTCGACATACCGTTGTGCTGTAACGGTGCCGCGGATGACAACCAAAAGGATCCTGCTATAAAATGTCTAGCCCACACCATCACTTCTGGTTGCCGGGCCTTACGACTGCTACTTTATCACTGTCTCGGGCGCCTCCAGACTCGTCTTCGATCTGGAATCTCATTGACTAGAGTTGTCTTCAGTGATGACTCTCGCTTTGAACTGAGCCCCAAAAAGCAGCGAAGATGCATTTGGAGGTTCTGGACGTCCACATAATACATACCTACGTCATGATCAGTGCAATTTGGGAGCAGCGGTGGCCGACCGAAAATTATCTATGGACGAAACCCGGACACATGATACATTTGCTGTGTCATAAGCAACCATTGCAAGCTGTCTGCTTGTAGCACGATTAAGAACGCGTTTGCCTCTTGTCAGGCTTTCACTACGACACCGCCAAACAAGGCTACTTTGGTTTCGTGAAAGAGTTGACTGGAGATTAGAATGGCCCTCCTTTGCCTTCGGTGACAAAGGTAGCTTCTGTCGGTATGCGAGTGATGGGCGTACACGAGTATGGCGTAGACCTGGTGAGCTGTGTATTTCACAGAGCATTCGCCCATGACATGCAGGTCTCGCCAAAGCTTCATGGTATGGGGAGCCATGAGTTACAACTCGCCGTTATATTAGGATAAGTAACCAGCGCCAGAATCATTATACGCGCACACACATGTACGCGAATGGGGGAGGGTGGGGTTATAGGTTCGTCTGTGTTTGCTAATTGTACCCACTCAGCTCGTAAATCCAATCGTCATTCGCTTCTTCTCTTGCAATCTAGGAGCAGCAGCTTGAGTATTGCTGTAATAAATGATAATTAACAAGGGGACTAAAGGAGTGCCAATTACCGAAATTTAAGTTTCAGCCTAGTACAATCCATTTATGTATTTTTTAACACTTGCACTACACAGGACTGCACTGTTACACGTTTCACAAAATAACGAATATGTTGATACACTGATACATACAGTAACAGTACACCACAATACATCATCCCACACTGCAATCCAGATGCGACGTTCGTGGTAATATAGGTAATCCAAGTTCATTTACCGGCGCGGATGAGATGCTCGCGGGCATCTAACCATGTTCTCGCGATTGTTCTCGTGGTTTTTGACTTCGTGAACCGTGGATTACGTGAGGAACACGAATGATTACACTTCATCAAACACGTTTATAGTCACAAAATTTACTTGTTCTGTTAGCCTGATTCCTTAACATCTTCACACCAAACACACTGTTAAACACCTCCACGTGCTCCTTCGCTCGTTTTGGCGCTAAAAAACAAAGAAGCGGCCGTAGCGCTGCCATCATGAAGCGGCCGTAGCGCTGTCATCATAATCGATATCAGCGCTACTAGATACATGCTTACGCGCGGACGCACACACACACACACACACACACACACACACACACACACACACACACACACCTCATTCCGTTCAGTAAAACATATCGTCACTTACAAAATATATGCGCTTTATACATAAAAAACATTTTAATATTTGGATTTGTAGGGCGACGACCTACAAATAAATTAAGATGGTTCTAATCCGCCAGTTCCGACCCAGATTTTCTGCAGGTTTCCCTTGGTTGTAAGTCGGATGCCAGAGCTGGTAAGCCCCTCCCATTTATTCCCAATTGGGATCCCCCATCTGCCCCACAATCAGCTTGGCTAATAATTAATTGGCCGAATAGAACCTCGAGTCACTAATGGTCCCGCTCTCGAACAGCTCGTTCCACTGCTTCGAGAATGAAAAAAATAAAAAAAATAAAAAGCATTGCACAGGCTATTATCCCCTTGCTGTTTCCATTCCTTCGACAGGAACATGATGTGCTTTTTGACCAGGCCAATGCACGTTCAGATGTGGCTGCTGTTACGCATCGTTCTCTTCGTGGTGTACAGCTGCCCTGGCCAGAAAGATCACTGGATCTGTAGCGAATTGAACACGTATAGGGCATGACGAAGCGGGAACTTACTCGTTCTCCAGGGCCTGCAAAAATCATTACCCAATTGCAACAAAAGGCGCAAGATGTTTGGGACAATCTACTGCAGGATGCCATTCGGCATATTTAGGATCGTTTTCATGCGAGAATACACGCCCGCGTTGCCGCCAGAGGGAGTACACTGTGTACTGATGAGACTGTTCGGGTAGGCTTTACTGTGATGCATGTGTTTCATTTCGTCTGAATCTGTGATCATATATTCGACGATAACATCGCCGTTGAGCGCCCGTAAACCTCCCTTGCTACCGTATGCTCCTACAATGAGAAACTACATGTTATCTAACTTGTCAATAAAATAACGTTGTCCTTGGAGGAGTTGCATTTTTTCTTCAGCCGGCCGCGGTGGTCTAGCGGTTCTAGGCGCGCAGTCCGGAACCGCGCGACTGCTACGGTCGCAGGTTCGAATCCTGCCTCGGGCATGGATGTTTGTGATGTCCTTAGGTTAGTTAGGTTTAAGTAGTTCTAAGTTCTACGGGACTAATGACCACAGCTGTTAAGTCCCATAGTGCTCAGAGCCATTTGAACCATTTTTTCTTCTTGCATTAACCAATCAGCAGTCGAGTAGGCAGTGGAGCAGACGGTTCCCCAATTGGGAATAAATATGAGCGAGGGGATTAGCACCTCCAACCAAATAACCTTCTGAAAACTTAGCTCAAAAGGGAGCGCGTCTCACAATGTTTCTACGTTGTGAAACCTATCCCTACCAAACCATCTACACTGGACACATACAAGGTAACTTGCAATTTTGAAAAAAGTGGTCTGAATCGAGGCTATTCAGAACACTGATAACGACCATGTAATAATACGTCTTAAAGTTCTTTTCTATACATCATACTAAAAAACAAGGGCGTACCAACAATCTGAGCTATGGAGTGAAGGAGGAAAGAGTTGAGCGTGGGGGTGGAGGTGGTGGGTGGTAGAGTAACAGGGGGTTGGGGGCGACAAAACCCATGATTGTTTCTCCGTGAATAGCGAAATAGTTGAGATTTCAGGACAAGTAGTTCTGAATACACTCGCTGCTAGTCAATATCCATAACACGTTCTGGCTTTCTTTAATCTGGTACTGAAATGATACGTCTGGGTGCCTGCCGGGACATAATTCGAGGTTGGTTTGCGCAGATTTGTTACATGGGGCGCGCGGGGGGAGGGGAGGGGGAGGGTATAACGAGACCGATATAGCAGTAGCGATTTCTCGATGTGTTTTGCAACTACATGGAAATGCTGGATAACCAGAACTGGCAGACATATAATGACGCCATTAATTTCGCGAGAGCGTAATTAGACAATTTTAAGAAGTCGGTGCCCCACAGATAGTAAATATTTGGAAAACGCCCTGATTCCCCGCCAAGAGCAGCTGAAAAAAATTACTTTATTATACAGTCAGTTTCGGTCCACAAACCACCATCAGGTATCATAAAATAGTTACAACATATTATGAGAAGATGTGAAATCAATGCCGTTAAATAGTGATGTATCATAAATGTTATGCTTTTGTCGACATTATTATTTTATGGCCTCGTTAGCTGTCGTATATATTTTATGATGGTCTTTGGACCGAAAGTGGTTGTACGTGTATGTGAACATCTTCTGGTGGTGGATCAAGAGGTTGCCTTGATAGAAAATTTGTAGAGCTAGCATTAAGTGAGGTTGCTATGCCCCCTACGTATCTCTTCCTTCGGGACCAGGAAGACAATATTCTGTCTGGTTCATCAAACCCTGACTCGACTTGTCCGTAGTTTTCGTTACCGATTCATTTATACTGTTTAATATCTGCTTTAAAATACCGTGGTTATTCATCCTCTTGACGCTGGAAGGGAGAGGACTGCGGAGTGGAAGAAATACCACAATGAAAATTGGTAGGACTCCCCAAATGGTTCGTTGTTGTACACATTGAGATATCAAAAAATTCGTCTACTATAACGTATAGCAATCGGCCTTACGAGACAGGGAGATTAGTCAGGCCCAGATGAATTTCATCCACCGCATTAATCGAACCATCCTGGGAGTGTTTCTCCTATACCCGTTTAAACAAATCTTGTTGTGGTCCGCCGCCGCGGTGGCCGAGCGGTTCTAGGCGCTTCAGTCTGGAACCGCGCGAGTGCTACGGTCGCAGGTTCGAATCCTGCCTCGGGCATGGATGTGTGTGATGTCCTTAGGTTAGTTAGGTTTAAGTAGTTCTAAATTCTAGGGGACTGATGACTTCAGACGTTAAGTCCCATAGTGCTCAGAGCCATTTGAACCATTTGTTGTGGTCTTCAGCCCGGAGACTGGGTTTGTGCAGGTCTCTACGCTAGTCTATCTCGTGCGGGCTCTTTCATCTCCGCATAACTATTACAATTTGCATCCGTTTGAACATACTTGCTGTAGTCAGGCCTTCGACTCCCTCTACAATTCGTACCCGTCACACGTCCCTCCATTGTCAAGTTAACTATTCCCTGATGCCTCTGGATGTGTCTTATCAACTAATCCTCCGTTTCAGTCAAGTTGTGCCGTACATTTCTTTTTACCGTATAATTTATCCATCTTCGCCAGAAGCGCAATACCTAGACAGTTAAAGTACAAAAACACACAAAACACTAGTAATATGATACGTGTTCAAGTTGTGTAAATCCCTCCTTTGACACGGTGCCACCGAGGAGTCATACAGCCATAACTATAAGGGCCAGAGAAATAAAACTGTCCAGAAAATATTTACACTGTCGCTGGACTGACTCTCGTTAATGAACATCACAGAAGATACTGCAAATGGCTACCGTTGGCACTGATGCAGCGGCCTATGAGATTTAGCAAACTATGAGACACGCGCAGCAGCTCTACCTGAGGGCTAGTAGCAATAACGTTTTCACTGTTCTACTGCAGCTCTTTCACTGTATGAGGATGTTTTGCGTACACATAACGCTTTATCTTCCCCACAGGTAAAAATCGCAGGGAGGGAGATGAGGCGATCGAGGCGGCCAGAAGGTTGCACTGCCTCTGTTGATTATCCTCTCCTCCCAGAACACTTCACACACTCTTTACAAGGTCGTCTAGGCGGTGTGTACTGTTGCTCTGTCTTGCACACGTTTTTATCTCATACCAGCTGATCCATTTATGAATTACACGGTTTGTGGATATACGAGTTAGCATTAACAGTGTGGTGAAAGAATAGTGTTACGACGTGGACACCGGAAACTGCCCACAGAACACCAGTCATAGGAATGTACAACGCCTCTTCAACGTTCTGATAGGGATTTTCTGATGCATAATGGCGCATGTTCTGCGAGTTCACATACCGTGACAGGCTGATCCAGACCTCATCTGAAGAAATAAAAAACTGAAAATCCGAATGTCCTGAGTCCACTGCACTCAGAAACAACCAACAGAACTCGGGAAAGTTCGTATGGTCCCTCTAACCCATGCAAAACAGTAAATTTGTCAAAATGCAGATGAAGTACCTTTTTGATAATGTTTCGACGTCACGATCTCTTAATTCCCACTTACACAAATAAACAGTGTTGAGATTTCATCGGACTTTGTTCCATGCTTTCCTTCACTCGAGCAATGTTTTTTGATGTTCGAATTCTTTTCAGATAGCTACGGTTTTATCTGCAACAGAGCCCGTTTCGCGCCATATTGCCACTAAGTTTTGCATTGCAGACTTTGCTGGAAGTTTTGTCAAAACACTTTCACTCTTAAACCCTTGTGCAAACAGTTCTGCATACGTTTTCCACGACACTCGACACTCGACAGTGAACACGCCCTGTATTATCGTGAGCAGCTTCTTGTGTTGCATTCAGCTCGTTGCTAAACACGTCTGCTCTCACTCACTCACACGTGATAACACAGCGAAGTAGTCGGGACAGGGCACGAGGGAGATGTGCATGAGCAGACATGTGACAGCAACCAGTTGGTGTATCGAATTCACCGTTTCCAGCATTTCCTGTGAACTTCAGTCCTCTTGTTTGTTAACAAGGGTCACTTTCTTACCAGTCTAAAATATATTTTCCGCGCCAGTTTTATTTTTCCTACCCTGTACAAGATTTAGATCCACGCTGAACAAGGCTCATCCAGTCCAGTACAGGAAAATGTGAGAGAGAAAAATAAAATAATGGAAGATAAAGATTTGCCTCCGCAATTGAGCGATCATTTTGTTTGATTGTCATATGGAGCGCTGGGTATCAATCAACAATATTTTTCCTTGCGCAGAAGGGCTGGAGGAATGGAGGAAGACGACAGGACTGGGATCCACTAGGTCTGGTGAGGACAATGAGGATATTATTTAAGGAAAAGTAGCGGTTTCTATTTCTAAAGTCAACAGTAGCGGTTGGGAGAGCAGACTGCAGTTCACGTGACCTTGTAATACAACTGAACAGCGACGCCTTTCCCTATTCCGCCATAAATAGAACACACAAACAGTTGAAGTACAAAACACTTAAACAACACACAGTGTCTATAATACGCATTCAAATTGTGTAAATCAGATTCCCTCTCCTTATTATGACATTGTGGAGTCACAGAGTTCATACGGCCATAGACGGACGTTACAGGTTTACGATGAACGGATCCAGAGTATATCTCGCAAGGGAAGGTAATGCAATAAATGAAACGGATGCGATGTTATAAGGGTGCCTCTGTAATTGAGCGGTTGAGCAGATTGTTTGACTGTCGTACGGAGGATCGGATCTCAGTCACCGGATCTACCAAAAATTTTTTATTTGTGGGTTGCTGGACGGAGGTAGATAGCAGGAATGCAATTAGCTTTTTGAAGGCAAATGAGGAGATTCTTTAACATTTTAAGAGAGCTTGACAGGTATAGCCATCCATGGCCAACTGCCCCCTGAGACTAATGAATAATGGCTAATCTGCTATTTTCGCCGCCACTTTTTTCTGTAGCGTATACCTTGAAACAGGCGTTGTCCAATAAATGGCGAAATATTTTCTGATAATATTTTTACAGTCTGCTCCTGGCCATCTGGTGCTTTGTATCGGGGAGCCGTTTCTATCCACGCCTTCCGTATCCTCATGTAAAGGGCTAGGCCCGGCAGCTAAGTTTATTTTTAATTACAAATAACGCGTTTCGCCTGGTTCCTTCCTTAGCTTTCTAAAACAAAAGGAAAAGTAAGGATTTAATTATACAAAATTACAAGTTAACAGGTATGGTTCTAAGCTGCGCTAACCTTTTAAACATTATTTTAAAAAATTAAAAAAACAATTAACACTCACGAAGTGCTATCAAAGCGTTACATGTCACCGGCTGTTATGACGGTTAGGCAGAATAATGGTAAACCATCTGAAGGAAGAACCGTCGAACACTATATACTGGAAAAAAAGCAAGTGTATAAACTTAAAAGGATAAAAACCGGGCATAAATGTATGGAGGCAAATATAGAGGGGAGGAAGGAGTCCAGACAAGTAAAGTAACGGCAAATACCTGAAAAAAGTCAGAGCCGCCAGGTGAATCGCAGCGAAGGGACACACGCACATCGAAGGAACCTGGGGAGCAGGTGAGTAAATGTTCTAATAGATGGCCATGTTGAAACTAGACTCCGGAAGAAAACCATATTGTCCGCGATAGTGGAGCAGTACACCAACAGAAGGTAGTACTGTCGGTAAAACTTAAACTCATCTAGGCGTAACAGTATAAGAAGAAGCGGCTACAAGCAATAAGTAAAATCGATTAGATATCCCATATAACTAAAATATATGATAGTGCATAAGACAAAAATTCAAAATTCTTGAAAATTGAGAGAAACTAAGAAATATAAAAAAGGAAATGTTACCATAACAACAAGGGATCCCAAGAGGTCACAAATTGGTGTACATAAAATATAAAGTCTAAAACATGACCAGAATAAAAGCATCAAAGTAACCAGAGTACTAAAATCGTAATAGCACACTGTACAAAATTAAGAAAAAACTGGGATAAAATTGGATAGATTTCATAACATGTATCATAAGGTCGTACAAAGCCTAGTTCTTACTGACCAAATGATCGTCCAGAATCCCACCACTGGTACCAGTGGAATGTAGAGACATTTCCATCTCTTCGAGTAAGTTCAGTTTTTCGCTCTTTTTTTTTTCAAAATGAAGTACACTTAATTTTTTAAGGTCGGAGTAAAGTGGCGACTAGCTTTCTAGCGTCCGACAAATGGCAAATGGTGTACCACCTGATCTTTTCTGTTCAATAAATGTTCGCGGAATCTCGTCTTCAACATCCTACCTGTTTGCACAATGTATGATGCATAAAACTCACTTCAGTAAATCATGTACACCCCAGAACCGTCAAATTTGTCTCTATACGGTTTTTCATTATGAACGAAACGATTTTGCAGTTTATTAGCCGATGAATATACAATATTAATATCGTACTTTTGAAGGAGTTTGTTAAGTCGCACGAAGGATTTCCTATAAAAAGAGTCTCACGAAAATGTAGATATCCGTTGGGGATGTAAGGTGGATGTTCTCAGCTGGCGTACTCTTCTTTTTGTACAAATTGTCGACTACCAGCGAGTTCTAGCCGTTACGAGCGGCAATGTGCCTAAGATTAGAAAGCTCTTTTTTGGGGGGCTGGAGATGATGACAGTTTATAAACCCGATGAATCATGGTCGTGAAGAAAGCAAGTTTATAACGGAAGGGATGACAAGAGGAAGCATGCAACCGAGACTGTCTCTTTATATTATTATGGAAAGCGGTTGGGGCATCAACCAGGCCATCAAGGAATCAAATAAGTTTCATAATCATGTTGTAATCCATGATAACACATGGATTTTGGAAAATGCCATTCTTTGAATTTACTTCTTGAAATCTGTCATGTTGGAATGTGCCGACAAGTGCGCCGTCTATCTTGTCTTCCATTTCACAACATCTCCTTGTTTCTGCACGCCGTTACTTATTCGCCCCTCTTTACTTTTTCATTTTCCATGAAATCGGGGAACTCCTTTCCGTTTTGCCGCATTGTGCTGACAACGTCGTTGTTCTAAGTCGTTAGTTTACCAAACAAATATGGACTAGTGTACCAGCTGTCAAAGTAAATTCAGTAGCCCTTTCCGAGAAAGTACAAAAAAAATTCGAGAAGCTTTTTTTGCCTTCAGAATTATCGCTGCCATAATTTGTGTTCTTACTAGTATACACAGCGAAAAACATTGAAATTTGTTTTTATCCATTATAGGTATGAGGTCGTTGTTGTAAACAATAAACGTTAAAATGCCCGCTCAACCAGCTATTTACATTGCAATAAATAAATAAATAAAAAAAGTTACGAGTTTAAAAGGTCAAGCATTCATCATCAGAATTTCTGTGCAAGAATATAAAAGCGACCAATATATAACATAAACAAGAACAATAAAAATAATAAAATCACGTGGCCACTTCCTTCCAGCTGTGTCTTCTTAAACTGTACATCTACATAATTGTCAACTGATAAAATAGACTAAAATGAATTGCCATATGTTGTCCTGCTATTCCATTTTAGTCTTAGCAGTTGACAGTGATGGATGATATTTTCGCTGCCAGTACTTGGCCGGCAAGTGGAAGAGAGGTGGTGGTGTAAAGTGCCCTGGATGAGATTTCAGCCCTCTTCTTAGTGTAATGAAGACATACGTCACTGTTGATAATGGTCCGTCCATCTGATGGAGACATTAAGCAAGGCGTCCGCCTTGATGCGGTCCAAGAGCAGTTGGGCTTCATCCTATGCCTTCTCTCACCATCATCATCATAAAACATAAACATAGCACTACTCTACAGGGTGTTGCAGGAGGAATGATAAATATTTTAGGAGGTGGTACTACGAGGTGCATTCAAGTTCTAAGGCCTCCGATTTTTTTTCTCCGGACTGGAAAGAGATAGAAACATGCGCATTGTTTTAAAATGAGGCCGCATTCATTGTCAATACGTCCCAGAGATGGCAGCACCGTACGGCAGATGGAATTTTACTGCCAGCGGCGAAAATGATAACTGTTTTAAATACTTGAAATGGCGACGTTTTCCTTACTTGAACAGCGTGCTATCATTCGTTTTCTGAATTTACGTGGTGTGAAACCAATTGAAATTCATCGACAGTTGAAGGAGACATGTGGTGATGGAGTTAAGGATGTGTCGAAAGTGCGTTCGTGGGTGCGACAGTTTAATGAAGGCAGAACATCGTGTGACAACAAACCCAAACAACCTCGGGCTCGCACAAGCCGGTCTGACGACATGATCGAGAAAGTGGAGAGAATTGTTTTGGGGGATCGCCGAATGACTGTTGAACAGATCACCTCCAGAGTTGGCATTTCTGTGGGTTCTGTGCACACAATCCTGCATGACGACCTGAAAATGCGAAAAGTGTCATCCAGGTGGGTGCCACGAATGCTGACAGACGACCACATGGCTGCCCGTGTGGCATGTTGCCAAGCAATGTCGACTCGCAACGACCGCATGAATGGGACTTTCTTTTCGTCGGTTGTGACAATGGATGAGACGTGGATACCATTTTTCAATCCAGAAACAAAGCGCCAGTCAGCTCAATGGAAGCACACAGATTCACCGCCACCAAAAAAATTTCGGGTAACCGCCAGTGCTGAAAAAATGATGGTGTCCATGTTCTGGGACAGCGAGGGCGTAATCCTTACCCATTGCATTCCAAAGGGCACTACGGTAACAGGTGCATCCTACGAAAATGTTTTGAAGAACAAATTCCTTCCTGCACTGCAACAAAAACGTCCGGGAAGGGCTGCGCATGTGCTGTTTCACCAAGACAACACACCCGCACATCGAGCTAACGTTACGCAACAGTTTCTTCGTGATAACAACTTTGAAGTGATTCCTCATGCTCCCTACTCACCTGACCTGGCTCCTAGTGACTTTTGGCTTTTTCCAACAATGAAAGACACTCTCCGCCGCCGCACATTCACCAGCCGTGCTGCTATTGCCTCAGCGATTTTCCAGTGGTCAAAACAGACTCCTAAAGAAGCCTTCGCCGCTGCCATGGAATCATGGTGTCAGCGTTGTGAAAAATGTGTACGTCTGCAGGGCGATTACGTCGAGAAGTAACGCCAGTTTCATCGATTTCGGGTGAGTAGTTAATTAGAAAAAAAATCGGAGGCCTTAGAACTTGAATGCACCTCGTATAGACGAATTGCAATAAAAATGCCGTATAACATGTGACCGATTTTTATTGAGTACAGAGATAAAGCTGAGTTCAGTGCATTTTCATTGCATGTGTTAGTACACCGGTTGGTATGGGTTGCTGTGGGCGTATTTATCGAATGTCAGCAGTAGAGTGTTGATGTTCACGTTGTGAAGTTGTGCTTTAATTTACACTGAGGATTTCATTCTGATTTACTGGTCAAGTATACTTTAATGTAGCGTGTAAACATGTAGACAATACGGCATATGATTTCCTACCCGCAGGCTACCAGATTCAAGAGTGTTTACTCGTGTGTTCAATACACTGTGTGACACTGATACAGTGCCCAATAGTCATACTGCACCTGAACTTGTAAATAAACAGATAGTAGATGAAGTAGAAAACATTATTCAGTCGGTAGAGAGTAGTCCTTCAGCAATCACACGTAGAATTTCTACACGTATCGGTGTTCCACATAGAAGAGTATGGCGGACATTACGTATGAAAGGGTCCCATCCGTATCATTTACAGCTCATTCAACACCTTCGAGCAGTAGATGAAGATAGAAGAATTGGAATTTTGTTATTGGATACTTCAAAATCGCGAGGTAATCCCATTTTCACCTAACAGATGAAGCCACTTTCACTCCTGGCGGCATCAATAACATTCGTAATTCACATTAGTGCTCTGAAGGAGACCAACATGCCATTGTGGAGGCTCATTTCCAAGAACGCTTCTCTGCAAATGTGCGGTGTGGTTTGATAGACAATCAGTTGATTGGGCCTGTTGTGTTACCGCATCGTCTTAAGGGACTCCGTTATCTGCACTTCCTTGAAAATGAGCTTCCAGCATTATTGGAAGAGGTTCCTTGGGCTACAAGAATGCGTATGTTCATCCAGCATGACAGGTCTACTGCACGTTGGAGTCGTCAGGTGACACATCACATAAATCTAACATTCCCCGGAAAATGGATCGGTAGATATGGACACGTTTCTTGGCCACCGAGGTCCCCGGACCTTACCCCTTCGGATTTTTGCCTGTGGGGATGCTTGAAAGGCGAAGTCTACAAGGAAAAAGTAACCACAAGAGCCGATTTGATCGTTCTGATACTAAGTAGTACAGCTCTTACAAAAGAACCCAAAGACGACCTCAGAAGAGCTACACATGGGGTTATCAAGAAAAGTCGGAAGTACATTGAAGTTGGCGGTTGGATTTTTCAAAATCAACTGTGAACCTCCTCATTTGTCTTTGCTTTAAGTTTGTTTCTGTTACATACTAACAGCTGTATCTTTGTACTCAATAAAAATTGGACACATGTTATATGACATTTTTATCGCAGTTCGTCTATACTGTTGTTGTGATCTTCAGTGGTTCAAGTGGCTCTGAGCACTATGGGACTTAACATCTATGGTCATCAGTCCCCTAGAACTAATTAAACCTAACTAACCTAAGGACATCACACAACACCCAGTCATCACGAGGCAAAGAAAATCCCTGACCCCGCCGGGAATCGAACCCGGGAACCCGGGCGCGCGAAGCGAGAACGCCACCGCACGACCACGAGCTGCGGATTGATCTTCAGTCCAGAGACTGGTTTTATGCAGCTCTCCATGCTACTCTATCCTGTGCAAGTTAGTTTATCTCCGAGTAACTACTGTGACGTACATCCTTTTGAATTTGCTTAGTGTAGTCATCTCTTGGTCTCCCTCTACGATGTTTACCTTCCACGCTTCACTCCAGTACTAAATTGGTGATCATTTTATGCCTCAGAATGTGTCCTACCAAACGATCCCTTCTTCTAGTCAAATTGTGTCACAAATTCCTCTTCTCCCCAATTTTATTCAGTACCTCCTCATTAATTACATGATCTACCCATCTAATCTTCAGCATACTTCTGTAGCACCACATTTGGAAAGCTTCTGTTCTCTTCTTGTCTAAACTGTTTATCGTCCATGTTCCACTTCCATACTTGGCTACACTCCATACAAATACTTTCAGAAAAGACTTACTGACACTAAAATCTACACTCCATGTTAACAAATATCTCTTCTTCAGAAATGCTTTCCTTGCCATACCCAGTCTACATTTTATACTCTCTCTACTTCGACCATCATCAGTTATTCTGCTCCCCAAATAGCAAAACTCATCTACTACTTTAAGTGTCTCGTTTCCTAATCTAATCGCCGGCCGCGGTGGTCTCGCGGTTCTAGGCGCGCAGTCCGGAACCGTGCGACTGCTACGGTCGCAGGTTCGAATCCTGCCTCGGGCATGGATGTGTGTGATGTCCTTAGGTTAGTTAGGTTTAAGTAGTTCTAAGTTCTAGGGGACTGATGACCACAGCTGTTAAGTCCCATAGTGCTCAGAGCCATTTGAACCATTTGAACCACTCCGTTCAACTGCCCTGAGAGAATTATAATGTTTGCCTATACGTCTATGCTACTACCTCTTAAAATATTTACCATTCCTCTGAAACACCCTGTGTACATGCATCCATTTCATTCACCTACATTCTGCAAATACGCGTACGACAAAACTCTGGCATATCCTCAAGGAAAGGCGCCAGTATGTGCAGAAGAACAACACCCTTTACGATAGGCAGCTGATCTCAGCCCCTTGGATTTCCCATCTAACAATATATCATAAGACATTTACATTCGCCAGAATCGTCAGTCTCGTAATGAGTGGTCCCGCTGTGCCACTGGAGACTCAACTCTTGAGCTGAGATGAGTAGAAACGTATAAATAAACGTAATGAGGCGCGCCGTGCCTTTCCATTTCTATGGGAGCCTTCGTTCGTGACGAGTCGTGTCGGCGCGCAGCCTCGGCGGGTTCTATTCGGAGCGCGGTGGCTGCCGCGGCGTGTGATGGATGGCAAGTGCGTATTATTCTTGGTAGAACCCCGCGAGCGAGGGGGCGGGGCTCGTCCAGCAGGCTCTGACTCAGGTGGCGTGGGAGCGACTGGCAGCCGGCACAACACGCCTACCAAATATTTGCCCGCTCTAAACTTAGAGTAACCACCTCTCTGACGTCAGCGAAAATACCCCCAGGCGTCAAGTCCAGTGGCGGACCGCAACACGATACTGTGCTTCTCGTCTTGCACGGCGATCAAGTAATATAGCCTCTCGGTGTGGAATTATAAGGTTAATGATCTGTAACGTGAAAGAGGCCTAATAATGTAAAGTAGATAAGTAGATGGACAGGGTTTCTTTCTTTCTATCATTTATCCATTTCGCATACCGCGGGCCGATTTCCGAATCAGGCTACAGTAAATACTTCCTTGGACGTTTGCCGTTCAGTTATCTTCGACGCCCGCTGTCGAAGGTCTTTCAAAACTTCATCCAAACGTCGACACCTGAGTTTTGTCAACTGGGAGTGGGCCGGCCGGAGTGGCCGAGCGGTTCTAGGCGCTACAGTCTGGAACCGCGCGACCGCTACGGTCGCAGGTTCGAATCCTGCCTCGGGCATGGATGTGTGTGACGTCCTTAGGTTAGTTAGGTTCAATTAGTTCTAAGTTCTAGGCGATTGATGACCTCTGAAGTTATGTCGCATAGTGCTCAGAGCCATTTGAACCATTTTTGAACTGGGAGTGTTCGGTCTTGCCTTCCCACCAGACGAGTTAAACTTCGAAGTTGTAGACGTGTGAGAGCAACATGCCTCAATGTCAAAGAAGTTCCTCAAGCCTTTTCAAAGTAATTTTTTCTCAGCGTCTTCTTTTTCAGTACTCAGAGCCTTTACTACTGTTTTGCTGGCCGTATTCTACATCTACATCTACATGGAAACTCTGCGAATCCCATTTAAGTGCCTGGCAGAGGGTTCATCGAACTACCTTCACAATTCTCTATTATTCCAATCTCGTATAGCGCGCGGAAAAAAAGAATACTTATATCTTTCCGTGCGAGCTCTGACTTGACTTATTTTATTATGGTGATCGTTTCTCCCTATGTAGGTCGGCGTCATCAAAATATTTTCGCATTCGGAGAAGAAAGTTGTTGAATCAAATTTCGTGAGAAGATTCCGCCGCAACGAGAAACGCTTTTCTTTTAATGATGTCCACCCCAAAGCCTGTATCATTTCAGTTACACTGTCTCCCCTATTCCGCGATAATACAAAACGTGCTGCCATTCTTTGAACTTTTTCGATGTACCCCGTCAATACTATCTGGTAAGGATCCCACATCGCGCAGCAGTATTCTAAAAGAGGACGGACAAGCGTAGTGTATGTAATCTCTCTAGTAGATGTCTTATATTTTCTAAGTGTCCTGCCAATAAAACGCAGTCTTTGGTTAGTCTTCCCCACAACATTTTCTATGTGTGCTTTCCAATTTACGTTGTTCGTAATTGTAATTCCTATGTATTTAGTTGAATTTGCGGCCTTTAGATTTGACTGATTCGTCGTGTAACCAAGTTTAACGCATTTCTTTTAGCACTCATGTGGATAACCTCTCACTTTTCGTTATTTATGGTCAGTTGACAATTTTCACACCATACAAATATCTTTTCTAAAAAGTTTTGCAATTTGTTTTGATCTTCTGACTACTTTACTAGTCGGTAAACGGGAACATCATCTGCAAGCAGCCTAAGATCGCTGCTCAGATCGTCTCCTAAATCGTTTATATAGATAAGGAACAGCAAAGGGCCTGTAACACTATCTTGGGGAACTCCAGAAATCACTTCTGTTTTATTCGATTACTTTCCGTCAATTACTACGATCTGTGACCTCTCTGACAGGAAATCACGAATCCAAACGCATAATTGAGACGATATTCCATAGACACACAATTTCATTACAATCCGTTTGTCTGGTACAGTGTCTAAAGCCTTCCGAAAACCCAGAAATACGGAATCAATTTCAAATCCCCTGTCAATAGCATCTTCGTCGCGCAATGTCGTAGGTCTTTCAAAACTGCATCGAAATGCGATTCCGGAGTTTTGTCATCCGGGCGTGCTGTCTCGTGCCTTCCCACCAGAATAACTAAACTTCGAAGCTGTAGACGTCAAATATGTTCCTAAAGACTTTTCAAAGTAATTTTTTCTCACCATGTTCCTTTTCGGTGCTCAGTATCTCATTTCATTGTAATACCAATGAAACCCTGCGCCATTACTACTGATTTTCTGGCTGTATTGCGTAGGCTCGTGATTTTTTTCACACTGAAGTTAATTTTAAATACATTAATAGTGTCTTGTTTCAAGACCAAATGGTTGTTGTTCTTGAAACGTGTGGCCAGGTTCCAAAAGTTCTCTACTCTAGCCAGTTTCAAATTCCCAATCTGCATGGGAGCACTTACATCACTGAAGGATGGTAAACGTTCCATCAGTGTCAATGGCCATTAGAGGTGAAATATTAGCTGAGTTGGACAAAAACAGTACGAGGTTTTGGCCGTGGCATTGGTGAACAAATGCTCTAGGCGTTTTCCTGTAGTGGTTTACGAAATCCACGGTAAACATTAACTGTAATGATCGGCGGGGGAATTAAATTCCAACCCTTCCGAATGTGAGTCTTATGTCAAATACTGCGTCACATCACATGTTAACGAATGATTGAATAAAAAGGTTAGTATACCTACGTAAATAGATAGCTTAACACTAAGTTTTCCCAGCCCATGTTGTAGTTCTTTCCCGCACATTATGTATACAAGCATCTTGTTGTCTCCGTCAACTGGTCATATATCTACATCTACAGCCATAATCTGCAAAACCGCTGTTAAGTGCACGGTAGAGGGTATGTCGCACTGTACCAGTTATTAGGGCTTCTTTCCGTTCCATTCATGTATGAAGCGCGGAACGAATGCTTGTTAAATGCCTCTGGGCGCGCTGTAATTAATATAATCTTGTCTTCGTGGCCGTTACGGGAACAGTACTTAAGTAATTGTAGTATATTCCTAGATTCAGCTTGTTGCATCTTGGTAATTAAGTTTTATCGCGGAAATGTGCGTCTATCTTCAGGCGTTTGCCCGTTCACTTTCTTCAGCATCTTCGTGACACACTCTCGTATGCCAAAGAAACCTACGACCGTTTTTGCCCTTAAAAGGCCATCTTCAGATGCTACAACAGAGAACATAAAAGCTTAATCGAAGACCTGAAGCGAGTGCAATTATTTTCACCATGTCGACTTGTGACCTTAGTAAAATGTGCTATCGACATGCATATGGTTCTTAACTGCGGGCGACATTTGATGAACAAGTGTTCATGCCTTGTCAGCTAAACATAAAATCAGAAATCGGGAAATTATATGCAAACAACCAAGTGTACTTTTCCTTGTTCATCACATGCTGCCCATAGGTATGAAACATATGGATGTTAGTAGTAGTTTGCTAAACATACAAGTAGACCTAGTGAAAATAGTTGCATTTGTTTCATGCCTCAATTTAAGCTTTTCTGATCTCTACTGTACTATCTGAAGCGGCCTTGAATGGCCGAAACCTGTTATGATTGCATCACAAAAAGTGACTGCGTCACAAATTCAAAAAATAGTACTTTCTCAGTCACAGTCACTGTCTCTACAAACGGAATGTTGTTTTCTTCTTTTTTTTTCTCCGGAACCTGTGAACATTAGTGGTTCCCTTCCCAATACTTGAAACTATGCAACTTTTATTAAAAGAGTCACTGACAAATTCAAAAAATTCATCTCTTCAATACTGTGATAAGAAAAACCTATGAAAGAGGGCTTTTTAGTTTTAGTAAAAGAAAACAAATTTACTTCATTATATAAAGCTACATATAATCGAGATTATGTAAGACTCTCTGACGGCTAAACATTGGATCATGAGCAAAAATATAGTATAGGGGTAAATTTGAAAACTGTCGAGTCGTCAACACCCATTCGGACTCTTCAAAGTGATGCACACCTATTAGATCTGAAAAAATGAGACTGTTCCTATTTCTAAGCAATTGTTTGTCGTGGTCTATTCGTGCGAGATTGCTTTTCAACCTTTAATTATACTTAAGCTGTCTGCGAACTCAGTGGCAATAAACGAAATGTTTACTGCAGACATGCATTCCTCCGAGAGACAGTGACACAGGACTTTCCATGCACCTATGCAGAAAAGGAGATACAGAAATGTTGTGAACATGTAGCATAAATGACTTCAGACGAGTCTAATCCTACTCTGAAGGCGCGCAGTAGTAATTGTACATACTTGGCAGATACACTAATTTACACCATCATTCGCTCTTTTTTGTCAGACCTCGTATACGATTTTTTCCGGCAGAACTGAACAACACGTCTGCAGTAAACTACCTGACCAGTGCCAATGGGATGGTCAGTTTTGATTAATCTTCTCAGAGAGTAAGGTCAGACGGTAGCTCATGTATACACCATGACAAGTAGTCTTTTTAGTATTCGAACAGTTTATGGCCTTACTTTTAGACCTAGTAGATAATTATATAGCTAGAAAAGGGGCTTTTTTTCTTTTCTACGAAATGGATGGTTGCAACCTGGCGGCTATGAAGAAAACTCTCACCTATAATACCTGGTAATGATGCAAAGTTTCGTAACCAGAGAGACTACCACGTATATAATCTGGATTCTATCCACATTTTCTTAAGGAAATAAATTTGTTTCCTTTTCTCATTCATAATTGGCCTTCATTAGTCGTGGACATTACCACAGCATTAAAAGCGTCACTTTATGTTAATGTATACTATTTCATATAGTGACTTCATGATGGGTGCCAAATAATTCCGTGTGAAACGAATAATTATACATTCCATCGTCTTGGCTATGTATCTTAAAAAAGATTCTATTTCTTCGCAATTAATTGAGAAGAATTTTGAAGAGGAACCTTCCCTTTTTTCGTGATGCGAGGCGAACGTGGTACTGAAACATTAATATCTGCTTTAGCCGATATCTCATATACTTCAACTTTTTCTTTACTCACAAATTCTTTTGATTGCCGGGCTACTAATCTCAGACTCATAGCACAGCATAATAATTAAAACGTATATTTTGGGTTGTGTAACAGACTGAAAATGTTATATACTGACCAAACAGCGCGGTGTAAAGATGCCTGCCGGTGATTTTGTAACGTTGTTTCCATGTGATGAGAAGGAAAAAACATTTTTGAGCTGTGTTAAAAGTACCGACTCACAGCTGTTGGGCGATTGGTTCCCATAGCTCTCCCTTCTCATTAAGCGGATCAATTCATTCTGGATCTGCGATAACGCCTGTCGTGTATGCAACATGGCAGCTAGCAGAGAGAAGCGTGTTGTGCACAAACAGGTCGTGGGGTATTGACGTATCGACGTCTTCGGTTCATTCACATGTAAAACAAGAACAGTTTCAAATGATAAACCATAGTTATGCAATGATCAAAGTTTCGTATAGACAAAAGGCGGCTTAGGAAGAAATCCAACTTCATTCTCCATGGTAAATTTGGACAAAAGTCAAATTTATCACAGCAGAGATCCGCTATTATTTCAACAAACTTCACTGTTAACGTATAATCATCATTGGCGGAAAAATAAATCCGATCCAGAACCATATGCTATTGAACGCAAGCTAGACGGTGTTACTGTTGCTGCCAAACAAGACACACAGCACATATCGTCGATATATTCACTCTTGTGCAGATTATTTTTAATGTAATGGAGATACAAGTAGCAAGAAGGTAAACGAAATGTGATTAAGGAGCCACCGGAGCCCAGGGCTTCGTTATGCTAAATACCCTGAAAATATCCCTCAACATCCTTCGAAATATTGTCGGTGGAGTTCTCACTCACCCTGTATGTTCATCTGTTACGATTTTTCGTTCACCATCAGGATCTTAGATACTTCTACTCTACCTACAAATCTATATATGACGTCATTTACTCTTCGGAAAACATGACACGCACCACAGTCAGAGAGTAGTGCTGTACAGCTGTAAAAAGATTTCGACTCTGGAAATACGGTACCGTTACAGAAACATTTACGTGGAGGTAAAAGGGCCAAGGATGATTTGTAGTCTACGTGTGCGATCTCAGATTTTACTTGATTGATGTATGGGATACTATCTTTGGAGCGATGTAAACATAGTGTCGACAGGCATTAGTTTTTTAACTCTTGTCCCGACGGGTTGAGTAAAACTGATCCTAAGGCATACTGCCATTTTCCTAAATCTCTTGATGCAAATACTGAGATGGTTCTTGTAACAGTCCAATGCTAATTACTTTCCCCATTCTTCCCTGCTTGAGATAGTGCCTCCTTCTTAATGATGGTGCGGACAAGACACTAAACTAATTTCCAGACATCCGTTTGTCAGTACTTGTCATTTACTGGTAACAAGAAGGAAAGAAGACTGAAGACTACGTTTCACCCCCCCCCCCCCCCCCGTCGACGATGATGAGGTCTCGAGGGCTCTAGAGACGGAGTGCAAACTGCTTTTCAAAAGAAGTCTCCAGGTATTCGCTCATTTTAGGGAAACCACGGGAAACTCTCGCTGGGGATTCTTACCGAGTGCGTGACCTGTGCCATATTCAACATCCCACCACAATCACATATTCACTGGTATGTAGTGACTCGGCTGCGCTTAAGCCAGACGCGTCTCTGGGCAGTAAATCTTTAGTGATAATTTATAGCAAAACAATGATAACCTTCGTGGACACTGAAATTTAAAAATATGCTTTTTAACATCAGCTTTGTTTATCAAAAGCATTGGCAGCTTTTTGCACAATGTTTTAATATGTTGTACATGAGTTTTGCTTGTCAAATATACTTTATAACGCCGGCTTTTGCATAAAGCAAGTGTAACAAAACATGCTATCTAACATTGTTTGTTGTATTTAAGTATTTTAATGCTTTATTTAATTGCTTATTTAACACTGCAGAGGTAGCAGAATAATATTAATTGATACAAGAGTGAATGTGTTCTAAGTTAATATTAAATTTCATATTGAAATACTGCATGCGCTCTAGCTAAATTATGCCTACTAATCCAACAAGAATGGAGAAGAACGTGGACTCCAGTGGTGCATTACAGAATCTAACATTACAACTGTCGATTTTACTGTGAGCTTGGATTTGCAGACGGCTAAAATTTGAGTTACAACACAGCCAGACGCCTACCATTTAGTGATGTTGGAATAGAAATCTAATACAAAAACGTGTTGCCTACACCTGCAAGGTAATCGCCTCAGTGTGGCGTCATATCGTCCGACACGTTACAACGTTTTTTAGTTCTAAATACTATTTAATATTTTTGTTCTTTTCTCAGAAATAAGTATCAATTTACCAGGTGTACAGCAGAGCAAGGTGTATACTCTCACTACCTCAGAGGAAAGACCATCCTAGACAGCGGAGAAAGCGGTGACATATTCAACGAGACGGCAAGTCAAATGCGCTCAGACCTTGAGTATCAGATTTTAAAAAGCATATATTTTGTCTTTTTGGCACAGAGCTGCCCGGCTGCAGACCGCTCAGAGGCAGACATCACTTTGAATGGCCGCCGAAAAGTCAAAACAGCAGCGTTCGCGGTGCTTTCTGCGGCTTCGCGATCACGCCAGGTAAAAAAGAACACGGTGACACATAGAACTGAGAAAAGAAGAGGGAGAAGGCGGAGACGAAAACACCCTGCACGCACGTCTTGCGCATGCGTCAGAGTAGAAGTCTCCCCCCACCCCCTCCCTCTCCCCCTCCCCACCAGAGCTACTCAGCCGCAGTGACTTGCAATATGTTTGTTGGTTCGTTTTAGATCTTCTGAGCTATAAACGTGTCCCAGCACGCGGGGAATTTAGTTGCAAGCAGTGAGTGAATTTTGTTGGAGTTCTCAAGTGGTAGTCGTGGTGTGTAGTAGTCCGCTGTCCTGGTGTTGGTAACGTGGTGCACCTCACGTAGAGTGGTTTGTTAGCTTCCGTGTGACCTGCTTCTTTGTTGCATGCAATGCGTGGGTACCGTGCACTGATTGCACTTCTTTACCGGTTATCCAATTTTAGCCGCTAATGGACACATGCATTATTCTGCTTTATGCACTGCGTGATTGTGGAAGTGTGAATGCTCTGTGATAGTCTTGCTTGTTGACTGTGATGCGAATGTAAGACTGGTGCTTCTTCTGGAATATTTCTAGCCACTTTTTGTTTTTCTTAGCCATAACGTTTTATCCAGCTTTGGCTTTCACTAACACATTACAGTTTGTTAACAAAAATACAGTGCAGCTTGTTTCTAGTAAGATGGCGCATCAGATGCAGTTAATGTCAGATTTGTGTTCAATTTTATATCGCTTTAAGAAAAAATGAAAAACTGAGCTGTTGCACAAATGTCTTTCTTCTTCTTCTTTATGTGAATAAATTTGCTTAGTAAGTTAGTCATCAAATTTGTTTTAATTGTTTACCTATCTCATGTCTCATTCTATAGTATTAAAATACAATAGTTTTATTGGGAAATATTTGTCCTTGCGAAATGTAAGAAACCGTTTCCTTACTAACAGACATTCAGTAATACAAAACTGACTCAGGATAGATGCAATTCCACTAAATGAAGTAGATTCGTTATACATGTAATAGCAAGTCCCAGAACAGATTTTAGGCACATTTCAATATCTAAGCTCCTTAAATACCTTCAACTTCTCTCAGTTAACGTTGGGGAACTGAGAGGTACAATAATGCACTTTGTATGACCTGCGAAATTGCCTAGTTGTGACTTCTGTTGCTGTAATTTAATAGGGTTCTTTTTTCTTTTAATTTTTGAAGACCTGTTCTCGTTTATGAGGAAATTGTTCCCCACACTTTACCTTCAGACGCTAATGTGGCAGTTGTAAAATTTCGCTCGCTATGATATTCATGGTTATCATATTTTGTAAGTCACACTGTAAATAAAAATCTTTATCATAAGGACAAGACGTGAAGCTGTGTTTTACCACTATCCCACATCCAATGATCAGCCACAGTTAATAGTGCTTGGTACTAAAACCATCATGGATGTTCATTATGTGTTATTATCTTGTAATGTGATGTCTCCTATTAACTTCACACAAGCTAGATTCTCACATGAAAGCATTAAATTTTGACATATAGATATATATAACTAATTTATACTCTAAGAAATATGAATGTTTAAGGAAGCCAACTTCAGACAAAGGAATTGAGTTTCTGATGGCACTACAGATATGTCAGAATATTTAGAAGAGGTTCAAATTCAAATGGCTCTGAGCACTATGGGACTTAACATCTGAGGTGATCAGTCCCCTAGAACTTAGAACTACTTAAACCTAACTAACATAAGGACATCACACACATCCATGCCAGAGGCAGGATTAGAACGTGCGACTGTAGCGGTGGCGCAGCTCCAGACTGTAGCGCCTAGAACCGCTCGGCCACTTCGGTCGGTTTTAGAAGAGGTGAAAACATTTAAAATATTATGTTCCTTGGTAGAAAAAATTTGTACAGTCACTGAACGTTATGTTCCATTTCACCAAACTCTCATGTATAGCTTGACTACTGAGTAATGTTTTGAAGACGTTTTATGACAAAAGAGTATAGACAAATCACTTTCTCAAACTCACATCTGAGTCATTAGTAAAATGCTTTGAAAGACATAAATGGTAGTGTATTTCAAACATGTAGAGAATAAATCTTCAAGGACCTTGCAACTGGTACCAGTGTGAAGTTAGGAGGTTAGATACTAGGTGACAAAGTTGTTTGGTTGTGAAATTTTCTGCTGACACTTGATGTACAACAAACAAATGCAGAATTTAGCAATATGAAAGGATGGATGTCCTACCAAAACGACATTCCTTGATTTTAATTCATGATATTAAACTCCGCCATTAACTTACGGTGACATTAAATGATATCAAATAATCAGAGAAACTCATATATTAACAGGATTAGAAAGCACTAAGCAAGAAAATAAGTTCCTCATAACCTTTGCAGATCTCTGTCTGGGCATGCACTGGCCTTTTATGTCCCTTACAGTCACTGCAAGGAAAAGCAACTCTAAATGAAATATGAACAGGGTTCCTTGAATTATCACACTAATTTTATAAAAATAATCTCTATATGTATCGTCCTGAGTTCCTTTAACCCAGTTCTACAGAACTGTCAGTTACAAACTCAGGGGACATTTTCATATCGTTAAATCAACAGAGCTTACCTTCTGTGGGATAGAAGAAATAGATTTCATGCTCAGTGACACATTACAGGGTGTATGCTAGAAGACAAGTTGTAAATTTACTTAATGATGACTGTTCACGAATAGTGCAAAACGAGTTGAGGCTTGGATGGAAGGCTGCCTACCTTACAGTGTATTAAGTTTCTGATTGTTTGTGCTAAACCAATTACGTACATTCGAGAGAAACGGTCAAAATTCATGCATTTCTGTTAAGGTGAAAGGAAAAAAACACCAACATTGTTAAAGAAGAAATAAAGTTTGGTTATCATCACACTGAACATTGAGCTGTAGGTCGTTTGTTGGTATTAAGATGGGTGGCAGCACTACTGTTGATGAGCTCTGCGAGTTGTAGGTCATATATTGTGACACTGTATTCATGACTGTAATATAAAACAAGCATTGGTTTTACCGACATGATATACCATTCCATCAAAGCTAAAGAAATCTTGCTGACTTCTCCCCACTCCTAACTACATTACACCTCAGTCAGACGCCTTCGATCTTTCTTTTCCTGTCTCAAAGTACTCAGATTGCGACTCCCTACAGGTGTCTAATTTTGTCCTCCAGAGTTAATGGGGTGCAGTAAAGTCGCACATACTAATGGTAAATGCATCGGCACACCAATTCACACAGATACAGGCGCATTACAAACCTAAAATATGATGTAGATGTTGAACATAACACGAATTAAGATAGTTTTAGGAGGTGTTGCAAGCGTATGATAAATTGCACCAGACTGAAGGATTACTAGCAAAAGTTCTATAAAACACTTTATTCATTAAGGAATTAAATTGTCCTGACTCAATGCGGAATTTCAGATTTGCGTCAGTCCTGTGTACATTGACCAAAAGGGCAGGTCGCCGACCAAACAATGATCTTCTTAGCAACTGCGCACAAATCACAACACATGAAAATGTGCTGCACCGTAGCACGCCGTATGCTCGCAAACTGAAGCAGCTTTTCACCAGGGAGATGATCATTTGTCGCAGCACAGTGTTCCGTCCGGAACCCAGATGAAGAGAAAGACAAGATATTCCGCAGAAGTTGGATAGTTGTTTCAGCTGGCTTTTAACCTTATGAAGGACGTCATCTCTCCGCCACTGACTGTTAAGTTTTTTTTTTAATAACACGATTGCAATTTCGGTACGTAGGCCGTTGTCTAGTGGTTACAAATGTGCAGCAGCACAAGTCAAATACATCCGGCCAGAATCGAATACCCTGACGTTTCTATAATAACCAGATACTTTTGGTCACATGCTTGAGCGGAGCGAAAACAAGACTCCTTAGAAATTATACTATGGATTCTTGTTCGAATTTTCGTAGCTAAACAAATAGTGAGAAGTGGACAAATGGAGAATCAAATTGAGCTGTGTGAAGTATAGTTTTGCAAAGAAAGATTTAATTGCTCGACAGTAATCAGTGCAATTAAAAATTGCTTTGTGATTTGAGGGAATTACACAACAGTGGATTTTTTGTCCGAATTTTCATATCCAAACAGAGAGTGGAAAATGGACAAATGGGGTATCAAATTGTCCACTGTTAGGTCTAGTTTCGCAAAAAATTGTGAATTGCTTGAAATTAATCAGAGCAATTAAGAAACAATTACTTATTTCAGGGAAAATGAAATATTTCATAAACACCTGCAGGTAGCTACGTAAATGAAGTTTCCAAAAGTTCATCTTTTCAAGCACGAGCTATTTGACGCATAATACGTTGTGTTGATGTGATATTTAGCTCTCAATAAAAGTTTGGAAAAAATTTTGAAAAAAACTGTCAAATATTTTGTGAAATGATTTGTCTAAAAATAAGAAATAAAGTAGATTAGGGTAACACTTGATGCGCCCTTGAATGGCGCTCGAAATCTTGTACAGCAAATGATGTTTGGGCAGGGAATTTAAACTCAAAGTTCAACTTAGAATCTTAGAATGTTACAGTGTTAGAGGATGGTTGTCTGATGGATTATCTGCACTGCAGTCTCTTTTGCTGTACATGATTTCAAGCATCATTCTAAGGCATGTCATATTTGTTCTCTAATCTCTTTTATTTCTTACTTTTAGACCAATCATTTGGCATAACATTTGAGCTTTTTTATAAAAAAAATTATTGCCTTTTCTAAGACACTGTTTCAAGTCCTAGATAGCGGCCTAAATGGCGGAATTGCAATCGTGTATCCAGTCAACAGCTGAAAGATGATGCCCTTCGAAAAACCTTTTTGACTATGGAGCCAGAGCACCAGAAGTTATTAGCCTTAATCTGTTATTCAGTAACTTTATTCACACATACCCCATGAAAACACGATGATGGATGACAGATATGATTTGACTGATGTTGACAGTTTCCTTAGTTGAAGTCACGTCATCTAAGTCAACACATCCAACCTAAGACAGCCACGAAGTGTTAATCTTGTTCGACTCTGGTTGCAGTGACGACATTTTGAAGGACGGAAGTCCCCTGTCCCAGAGCATCTCCATCCCTAAAACTATCTGAAAATCCACAGACTTTTGTATTAGTAACTAAGGTCCTTGCATCTCTACCGGCATTGACATTCCGGAGTCACCACTGTCGATGTGCAGAAGATAATAGCAACCGTCAAAGAGAAAAAGAAATTCCTCAAAGGGATTTTTAATTCCCCTAGAGCTGTATTCTCACATCAGGTCACAAATGTCACAGAGTAGCAACATCCGCTTTTCGAATCGGTACCGCGCGTGGGGCCGTTGGATGCGAAAAATGGTGCTCGAAACGAGGTGCCGCGCCTCCCGACGGACCTGGCGCGCGTTCTGCGGCGCGGCACGCCGTTGGCTGATCCCGTTTCGCGAACTATTCCGAGACGCAACGAGCCGACTAAAATTTATGTACTGCGCACAAAGCGAGTGCCGCATTTAAACGGCGTGCCGCGCTACCTCAACGACGCGACTCCACGCCAGAGGCGGTCGCGGATGGCCAAAATAGCCAACACGACTCTTTGTGTCTGCCGAGCTGTTGGCCCCCATCCCTACACAAAGCTCTGCACTCGAAACCTGGCGAAGCAACGGTTGGGTTGCCAGAACTGCTACGGTAGCAATATGCGTGAAGCGGAGCGAGTCGAGGCATATTCGACGTACAGGGTGTTTCAAAAATGACCGGTATATTTGAAACGGCAATAAAAACTAAACGAGCAGCGATAGAAATACACCGTTTGTTGCAGTATGCTTGGGACAACAGTACATTTTCAGGCAGACAAACTTTCGAAATTACAGTAGTTACAATTTTCAACAACAGATGGCGCTGCGGTCTGGGAAACTCTATAGTACGATATTTTCCACATATCCACCATGCGTAGCAATAATATGGCGTAGTCTCTGAATGAAATTACCCGAAACCTTTGACAACGTGTCTGGCGGAATGGCTTCACATGCAGATGAGATGTACTGCTTCAGCTGTTCAATTGTTTCTGGATTCTGGCGGTACACCTGGTCTTTCAAGTGTCCCCACAGAAAGAAGTCACAGGGGTTCATGTCCGGTGAATAGGGAGGCCAATCCACGCCGCCTCCTGTATGTTTCGGATAGCCCAAAGCAATCACACGATCATCGAAATATTCATTCAGGAAATTAAAGACGTCGGCCGTGCGATGTGGCCGGGCACCATCTTGCATAAACCACGAGGTGTTCGCAGTGTCGTCTAAGGCAGTTTGTACCGCCACAAATTCACGAAGAATGTCCAGATAGCGTGATGCAGTAATCGTTTCGGATCTGAAAAATGGGCCAATGATTCCTTTGGAAGAAATGGCGGCCCAGACCAGTACTTTTTGAGGATGCAGGGACGATGGGACTGCAACATGGGGCTTTTCGGTTCCCCATATGCGCCAGTTCTGTTTATTGACGAAGCCGTCCAGGTAAAAATAAGCTTCGTCAGTAAACCAAATGCTGCCCACATGCATATCGCCGTCATGCACTATATCGTTAGCGAATGTCTCTCGTGCAGCAATGGTAGCGGCGCTGAGGGGTTGCTGCGTTTGAATTTTGTACGGATAGAGGTGTAAACTCTGGCGCATGAGACGATACGTGGACGTTGGCGTCATTTGGACCGCAGCTGCAACACGGCGAACGGAAACCCGAGGCCGCTGTTGGATCACCTGCTGCACTAGCTGCGCTTTGCCCTCTGTGGTTGCCGTACGCGGTCGCCATACCTTTCCAGCACGTTCATCTGTCACGTTCCCAGTCCGTTGAAATTTTTCAAACAGATCCTTTATTGTATCGCTTTTCGGTCCTTTGGTTACATTAAACCTCCGTTGAAAACTTCGTCTTGTTGCAACAACACTGTGTTCTAGGCGGTGGAATTCCAACACCAGAAAAATCCTCTGTTCTAAGGAATAAACCATGTTGTCTACAGCACACTTGCACGTTGTGAACAGCACACGCTTACAGCAGAAAGACGACGTACAAAATGGCGCACCCACAGACTGCGTTGTCTTCTATATCTTTCACATCACTTGCAGCGCCATCTGTTGTTGAAAATTGTAACTACTGTCATTTCGAAAGTTTGTCCGCCTGAAAATGTACTGTTGCCCTAAGCATATTGCAACAAACGGTGAATTTCTATCGCTGCTCGTTTAGTTTTTATTGCCGTTTCAAATATACCGGTCATTTTTGAAACACCCTGTATTTACAATTGTCGACAGTCTTGCACGCTGTTTGGCTCGCTGCGCCGTGGTTGTTTCTATCTGTCCACTATATCATTACACTTGGCCCCTCTAGGCCGTTATAGGAAACAGTGACTAAGGAATCCGCATCGCACTGTGAATTATTTCAATACAGCTGTGTACATACAGTCAAATGGTGCAGCGTGCCCTTGAGAAACGTCACGATAAAAACTCACGATAAGCCGGCCGAAGTGCCCTCTCTCCCCGGTGCAATAACAGTGTGGTCGACTGTTGTTGTGGTCTTCAGTCCTGAGACTGTTTTGATGCAGCTCTCCATGCTACTCTATCCTGTGCAAGCTTCTTCATCTCACAGTACCTACTGCAACCTACATACTTCTGAATCTGCTTAGTGTATTCATATCTTGGTCTCCCCCTACGATTTTTACCCTCCACACTGCCCTCCAATACTAAACTGGTGATCCCTTGATGCCTCAGAACATGTCCTATCAACCGATCCCTTCTTCTGGTCAAGTTGTGCCACAAACTTCTCTTCTCCCCAATCCTATTCAATACTTCCTCATTAGTTATGCGATCTACCCATCTAATCTTCAGCATTCTTCTGTAGCACCACATTTCGAAAGCTTCTATTCTCTTCTTGTCCAAACTATTTACCGTCCAGGTTTCACTTCCATACATGGCTACACTCCATACAAATACTTTCAGAAATGACTTCCTAACACTTAAATCTATACTCGATGTTAACAAATTTCTCTTCTTCAGAAACGCTTTCCTTGCCATTGCCAGTCTACATTTTATATCCTCTCTACTTCGACCATCATCAGTTATTTTGCTCCCCAAATAGCAAAACTCCTTTACTACTTTAAGTGTCTCATTTCCTAATCTAATACCCTCAACATCCCCCGACTTAATTCGACTACATTCCATTATCCTCGTTTTGCTTTTGTTGATGTTCATCTTATACCCTCCTTTCAAGACACCGTCCATTCCGTTCAACTGCTCTTCCAAGTCCTTTGCTGTCTCTGACAGAATTACAATGTCATCAGCGAACCTCAAAGTTTTTATTTCTTCTCCATGGACTTTAATACCTATTCCGAATTTTTCTTTTGTTTCCTTTACTGCTTGCTCAATATACAGATTGAATAACATCGGGGAGAGGCTACAACCCTGTCTTACTCCCTTCCCAACCACTGCTTCCCTTTCATGCCCCTCGATTCTTATAACTGCCATCTGGTTTCTGTACAAATTGTAAATAGCCTTTCGCTCCCTGTATTTTACCCCTGCCACCTTTAGAATTCGAAAGAGAGTATTCCAGTCAACATTGTCAAAAGCTTTCTCTAAGTCTACAAATGCTAGAAACGTAGGTTTGCCTTTCCTTAATCTTTCTTCTAAGATAAGTCGTAAGGTCAGTATTGCCTCACGTGTTCCAGTATTTCTACGGAATCCAAACTGATCTTCCCCGAGGTCGGCTTCTACTAGTTTTTCCATTCGTCTGCAAAGTATTCGTGTTAGTATTTTGCAGCTGTGGCTTATTAATCTGATTGTTCGGTAATTTTCACATCTGTCAACACCTGCTTTCTTTGGGATTGGAATTATTATATTCTTCTTGAAGTCTGAGGGTATTTCGCCTGTTTCATACATCTTGCTCACCAGATGGTAGAGTTTTGTCAGGACTGGCTCTCCCAAGGCCGTCAGTAGTTCCAATGGAATGTTGTCTACTCCGGGGGCCTTGTTTCGACTCAGGTCTTTCAGTGCTCTGTCAAACTCTTCACGCAGTATCGTATCTCCCCTTTCATCTTCATCTACATCCTCTTCCATTTACATAATATTGTCCTCAAGTACATCGCCCTTGTATAGACCCTCTATATACTCCTTCCACCTTTCTGCTTTCCCTTCTTTGCTTAGAACTGGGTTTCCATCTGAGCTCTTGATGTTCATACAAGTGGTTCTCTTATCTCCAAAGGTCTCTTTAATTTTCCTGTAGGCAGTATCTATCTTACCCCTAGTGAGATAAGCCTCTACATCCTTACATTTGTCCTCTAGCCATCCCTGCTTAGCCATTTTGCACTTCCTGTCTATCTCATTTTTGAGACGTTTGTATTCCTTTTTGCCTGCTTCATTTACTGCATTTTTATATTTTCTCCTTTCATCAATTAAATTCAATATTTCTTCTGTTACCCAAGGATTTCTACTAGCCCTCGTCTTTTTACCTACTTGATCCTCTGCTGCCTTCACTACTTCATCCCTCAGAGCTACCCATTCTTCTTCTACTGTATTTCTTTCCCCCATTCCTGTCAATTGTTCCCTTATGCTCTCCCTGAAACTGTGTACAACCTCTGGTTCTTTCAGTTTATCCAGGTCCCATCTCCTTAATTTCCCACCTTTTTGCAGTTTCTTCAGTTTTAATCTACAGGTCACAACCAATAGATTGTGGTCAGAGTCCACATCTGCCCCTGGAAATGTCTTACAATTTAAAACCTGGTTCCTAAATCTCTGTCTTACCATTATATAATCTATCTGATACCTTTTAGTATCTCCAGGGTTCTTCCATGTATACAACCTTCTATCATGATTCTTAAACCAAGTGTTAGCTATGATTAAGTTGTGCTCTGTGCAAAATTCTACCAGCCGGCTTCCTCTTTCATTTCTTACCCCCAATCCATAATCACCTACTACGTTTCCTTCTCTCCCTTTTCCTACACTCGAATTCCAGTCACCCATGACTATTAAATTTTCGTCTCCCTTCACTATCTGAATAATTTCTTTTATTTCATCATACATTTCTTCAATTTCTTCGTCATCTGCAGAGCTAGTTGGCATATAAACTTGTACTACTGTATTAGGTGTGGGCTTCGTATCTATCTTGGCCAAAATAATAATGTGGTCGACTAATACTTGAAAAGTGCTGAGCTAGATTTCCTTTCTATTTCAGCCTCAATACAGCACGCACACAAAACGTACAACATATACGAACAGGCAGAAATCAGTTCTTTCTACATGTATACTTCGTAAGCCAATGGCAGAGGGTACATCGTGTGAATGTTACCGATTTTCTGCCTGATTACAATCGGGCATTGAGTGAGAGAAAAATCACTAACAGTGTGTCGCTGTACGCGTCTTTTGGAAGCAGCATAACGGCTGCACAGACTTCTTCATATGTAGTTTATCCTAATTTACCCAATAGGGTGCCTCGAGATATTCGCCGTCTTTCTTCGAAGGAGTACCACGTAAGTTGACCTAGTATTGTTGCTAAATTTTCGTGTGGCTATGCTGACCTTTTATCCCTAGCAGCGCGTCTCTGAGTTCTTCGATGTCTGTTGTCACGAATGTCTGGTTAGGACTCCAAACACTGGAGTCTCTCTTCCATGGTCGCTGTTTTAGAAGTGATATGGGTATACGCCGTCTTATGCGACTGTATCTTGTCTTATTTAGATAACTCCCATATTACTGGTACAATACTTCAGAATTCGTCGCGTTAACCACTTGTAAGCGACAGTCTTTACAGCTTCATTACATTTTCCCAAAACCCTTCGAACAAATCCAAATCTTTCATTCGCTTTCCCTAGTAACGATTACCTGTAGGACCGAGAGAAATGCTACACGAAAACAGAAGTTTATTTTATTGCATTGCATTATCAGTTATCAGTATAGTAACGCTGGCTGTAACATCTTTATCAGCAATTTAATAATAAAATAAAAAGGAAGCTCACAACAAAGTTACTACTTTCGATCGTCGTACGGCTGCAGATATACATAAAAACAACTGTATTTCCTCGATAGAGAAAAGGCTACACGAATTGCTGACTTTGATGATATACGGAATGTGTGGAACAGCTGCCCTCTCTTCTAGAATTGGTACAGTCTATCGTAGGACACCAGCACAACGAACCCTCCGTGCGATTAGAAAAAGGAACAAGTCATTGTTTGTAGGGAACTAAACTGGGACAAGTCATTCTGGTCATTAATCCTAGATCGCCCCCGTTAGCTGAGTGGTCAGCGCGACAGAATGTCAATCCTAAGGGAGCGGGTTCGATTCCCGGTTGGGTCGGAGATTTTCTCCGCTCAGGGACTGGGCGTTGTGTTGTCCTTATCATCGTCATTTCATCCCCATCGACCCGCAAGTCGCCGAGGTGGCGTCAAATCGAAAGACTTGCACCCGGCGAACGGTCTACCCGACGGGAGGCCCTAGTCACACGACTTTTCCATTAACCCTAGATAGCTAAAGAGGGCAAAGTGTTACGTTATTACTAACCCATCTTACATAATAGTACACCGTATTTTATTCAAAGGAAGCCATAATTTATATTTTATGCACTATTAAATCACAATTATAAGGTCTCCAATCGTATATTACATATAAAATAAGTACAAAACGTCCTGTTTTACTCTCTGTATTGACAATACCAGATTGGCGGGAACCTCGCATTGTTACCAACTGCAATCGTCAACTTTAGGTAGCTTTAGCAATCTAGGGTCAAGAAGATGCCATCAGCTTGCCGTAGAATTATAGACATATGTGTCCACGTATGACGGCTGTTTCGGAGATTGGATAACTCCTTTTCATCGGCTGCATCAGTGTGGTTCACCAAATGCTCTGACCTGTCCCCCATGCTGACTTGAATAATGTCGTTGCTATAGAAGAAGAAGTACAAGGTCTATAGTCTTTTGTACAGGTGAACCGTAACTCCATCGACAAATTTCAGGAGGTGGTAGTAAGGACAGAAACAAGAAAAAAAAGTGTAGTAAACACGGGCGCTAAATTGCATGCCTTAAGAGCACTTGTTTATGTTCGCTACTGTGAAACACATATTTTCTAAACTATTTTTCTTGTTTTGGTCTATACTGCTTTATCCCAAAATAAGGAGAGCAAAACGTTAGGAGTGGCAAAATGTGTTTCACAGTGTGGAAGATGAACAAGTTGCTCATACAGATCTTAAGGTATCCATTTTAGACCCCATGATTACTGGACTTTTTTTCTTCCTTTGTCCGTACTACCATCCCTCAAAGATTGTTTGTTGTAGTTCACGTTTACACTGCAAAGTATTTAGTAAAGTTGAAAATCTACTTTTAATAGTGACTTGTTAGTAATTCAAACTGTTTATTTTATTGCATTGCGTTATTAGTTATCAATATATAATGCTGTCTGTAAGACCTTTATATAATAACATAAAAAGCCTGTCTTTAGAAATCTGCATGGATTCTAGGCTCCAGTGGTGTTGTGTGAACTAATTCAGTTTCTCCGTTCACGAGATCTACAAGGCTGCAGAAAGCGGAGCTCAGGTTAGTACTGTGACTCGTGACTTATCGAAAGCATTCGATACAGTTCCGTAGAATCGTCTCGTAAAATACGTGTTTACGAATTGTCGAAACTCACGCAGCATTCGATAGACGACTTCCTAGCAGATATATCCCATGAGTGGTTCTTAAAGGGAAATATTTCAACAAAATCTGAACTAGCACTCGCGTGCATCTAGGAACTGTGACAGGGCGTGATGATATTGTCACTTCTAAACTATACTCAACTCCAGATCCGAAGTTCAACTCTTACTACTTGAAACCACATTTATTACTGATACCAACGTACAGGCACAGCAGAACAAACCTCCGGATGGAGTGTGCAGCTATTTATACAAACATCGAATATTCCAGAATATACAAGCATTGCAAATATATTTGGAGGACATTCCCGAAATGATAGATTCTAAATAACAAACAATTGCTGGAGGTCGGGTTTGAACTGGCGACTCGCAGCACGCCAAACAACAGTTTGCAGCAATACGACTTGGCAAAAAATTGTTGTCGATTTCTGAACCTGTTCGCCGACGACGCAGTTGTACGCAGGGTCTTGAAATCGTTAAAAAATGTTACTAAATAAAGGCAGATCTCATCAACGCTTGGTACCAAGGCCCAAAATGTAAATAAATGCAATCAATTGCCCGTAAACAAACACAAAGGGCCGATATTGGCTACGCGATCGACATTGGAATCAGCCACAACTGCCACGCAACTAGGATATCTGTACGAAGCTGTTTACGATGGAGTCAACATACAAACCTTGACATGCGGAAAGCTGAGGCAAGAACGAGATTAATCAGAAGCATCTTACGGCAGTGTATCTCCACCGGAGAGGCGATTGCCACTACACCATTCGCTTTGTCTGTTGTTGAGTACTCACTTAATTCTGAAAGCTCGTGTTTCAAGAAACATGTTACTTCATCCCATCATTTATTTTCGTAATGATCACTACGATGAAATTAAAGGAACTGGAGCTTACAAAGAGGAGTACTGACAATCTTTCTTCTCACTTTTCGGTGGATGAACAGAAGGGAGGGGTCGAGGGGTTCTAGTGCACTATTTACACTGTGCCACACATTTTACGATAGCTTGAGGAGAGCAAATGTAGAGAGCAATCCGCAGTTGTATAAGGAATTTCAGATACATCCAAGGGAAGTATGATAGAATCACTATTTGTTAACAAATTAATGGCTGGCATCACAGTCATACATTTATTAAATGGAGGAAGCATTTTTCCACTTATGCCGTAGTTATCTGTAGACTACCACTTCATTCCACAACGAGTTCCCGCCTTTGTAATCCATTGTTTCGCGCCGATGATGTGGTGCGCTTTGTTACACAGCTAAACACCCAATCATCCTCATGTCACACGTCGTTCCGTCTCATTCGACGACTCGGCAAACAAGGCCTCCCGATCAGTTACGATCCTTAAATTTCTGTCTCTCTCTTCCATGCGGTCCAGGTGTATCCTCTCTGCTCGATATCAGGTTTCACCATACACTTGGTATTCCTCGTGGTCTTTTGTCTCTTGAGTTTCAAATCATACAATAGCCTTCGAAGCCTGTTAGCATCCATGCGTTGCATATATCCATATCATCAAAGTAGCTGCGAGGTTATTTTCTCTTATAGTCTTAGAACTTGAGCCTGTTTTCGGATTTCGCCATTACGGGTTCTATCCATGCTACGAACGAACATGCCTCAATTTTTCTGACGTCTTTACTTCTCACGATCAGTGTTTCACGACCATATCTTAAAATGGGCACGAAATAGGCTTCAAAGATGACTCCCTTATATTTATATGATAGGTCATCTGTAGCTCTTTCCTCTACATTCCAAAATGTCCTATTGGTTGCCTGATTTTTTTTTATGACCGTCACCTCACTCGTCTCCTGGTTGAAGATGAAACCATATACCTGCACTTGATGTGGCTTACAAGTCGAAAGCCACCGCAATGGCCGAGCGGTTCTAGGCGCTTCAGTCCGGAACAGCGCGACTGCTACACGAATCCTGCCTCGGATATGGATGTGTGTGATGTCTCTAGGTTAGTTAGGTTTAAGTAGTTCTAAGATCTAGGGGACTGATGCCCTCAGTTGTTACGTCCCATAGTGCTCAGAGCCATTTGAACCATTTTTTTGAACAAGTCGAAAATAATTGTGGAACAAAGATGATGTTTAAGTAAATAAAATCAAAAGAGAAAATTCCGCCTCCACTTAATATGTTAAAGACTTAGCAAAATATGTTAGTTGTCATCTCACACCTCTGCAATTATTGCTGCTACCTATGTGTTACTCGGATACAACTGGAGCAATATCCCATCGAATCCTGGCTAAACATGTGCCCAGTGCAAAGAGTACTGAAGAGAAAAGTGAAGTTGGGCTCTTCATGAAGCGAAAAAACGCAGTAGTCACTGCCTGCACGATTAATGGGACAAAACTGGAGCTATAGCTGTCATGCAAATATCAAGCACTAAAACTGAGCTAGGGGTGAAATGTAATAGTCACGTAGTTTGTTTAAGGAAAGTAAAACAACTGCTTTCGATTCATTGACAGGATACAGAGAAACTGCAATTAGTCTACGAAACTGGTGATAAGAATTCTTGCCTAACCTTTGCTGGAATCCTGGTCACGTATGTGAGATCCATATCGCGTTGACACAACAAATGCCATACTGATATAGCTTTTCTAGGATTTTCGCATATTCATTTAGAGCGAACGACATATTCGAGTCGTGATACCACACACGGTTTTAATTTCTTTCAAAATGTTCATTTCATCGTTTACTCCTCTAAAGAGCAAAAACATGAAATTCAAAGCCGTGTGACATGTGTAGCTCGAAAAGACACTAAAATGTGTAATAGAAGCTACATTTCTATGTTTTATTTACTAAGAGATCTTCACAATCATCTCCACTCAAACGAAACTCACTCTAACGATGCTTACGAATAATTAATACAAGAGGCTTATCTCATAAAAAGAAAGAAAGAAATAGCTCTAAAAGTTCTCTGCTTGCAAAAAGTGTAATCCTTCGATAGCCGTGGCAACACAACTTTCTTCGGGGGGGTTATGTAGAATTATAAAATTAATTAAAGCTTAAATCTGTTTGTGAAAATAATCACATTAGATGTCATACCGAAAGAAGTAATAAGTTCTTTTATGAATGAATATATCCGATGCTTCATGCAGTCCAAGCTGTTACTATCAATAAAAAAAAAGCTGGAAATATACGTACGCACAACAATGTGCATTTTACTTATAATTAAACAATGATTACTTTAAAGCCGGCCGATGTGGCCGAGCGGTTCTAGGCGCTTCAGTCCGGAACCGCACGACCGCTACGGTCGCACGTTCGAATCCTGCCTCCGGCATGGATGTGTGTGATGTCCTTAGGTTAGTTAGGTTTAAGTAGTTCTAAGTTCTAGGGGACTGATCACCTCAGATGTTAAGTCCCATAGTGCTCAGAGCCATTTGAACCATTTGATTACTTTAAAGCACTCTCCTTACCATCGTGTGTTGAACGACAGCAATACTTCCTCTTCTCGGTGTAGCATGATTGTGTCATTCTCATCGTCTTTGCATTACGAAACATTCATTAAGATGCAGTTCTTGGTTAACTCCATTTCTCTTCTCTTCACCGTTTTCGCGATCTGCCTGTTTTGCATTAACTCTGTTCTAGAACGCTCTATGACGGACAGTACTACGTCAGAGATTCATTATATGTGATCAGCCAGCATGACCACAGTCTGGTGTGACTAATCGGCATCTTTTTTCACAAGAGAGCTGAAAACAACATAATTTACGCTGACTGGCATATAGAGTGATTTCAAATACGTGAGAATTGTTTCAAGGCCGAAGTAAACGTATTGTTACAATTTCATGTTCTGAAGTGAATTTCCGACAACGATAATGTCTGCGTTTCTCGCAATATTCCACGGACTTCCATATTGCCGTGAATGTATCGGTACATTCACGCAAAGTCGGCAATCGGCGCGGTAGCTTATGGGAGCGACTGTAAATGGGAAATGGCATTATGGTCGCTCCCATCAGCCACTGCGCCGAGTGTCAACTTTGTTCGAGCGTGTAGTACTTTATTTTTCGATAAAAGATGCCTCTGGAAAATATCTAGTCAGATTTTGTTACGAACATAATTTATAAGGAAACCAGCATTGCGAAAGATAAAGCAATAAATGACGGAAAACTAAGAATGAGGAATATATTTTCATTAGAAACTAAACGCTTAGTTCAACAACGGAAACGCAACGAACTTGGCAAATGTTCGGTAAATGAGGAAAGAAAAACGGTAGTATAAGAGAAAATTCTCGCAGTCAACATAAGTAAACAAGGCCCAATTGCGAGAGGAAGCATCAATATTGCATCCGGACCATACGCAACCCCACTCTCTTATACTAATTTGAGCAGCAATTCTACTGGTTTGAAGCGGCCCACGACGAATTCCTCTCCTGTGCCAACCTCTTCATCTCTACAGTTTTTACCCTCTTCAGCTTCCTCTGTTGTCCTACCAGCCTGCCCCTTCTTATTGTACGTGCTTTCTATATATCCCTTTCCTTGCCGATTCTGCAGAGCACCTAATTCCTTACCCTATCAGCCGACCTAGTTTTCAACATTCTTCTGTGGCACCACGTCTCAAATGCTAGATTCCCTTCTTTTCCGGTTTTCCCACAACCCATGTTTCACTCCCATCAATGCTGTGCTGAAAACGTAACAGTTTCAGAAGATACTTCCCCAAATCAAGACCTATGTTTGATACTAGTAGACTTCCCTTGGTCAGGAAAGACCTTTTGCCAGCACCATTCTGCTTTTTATGTCCTCTATGAGCCATCCGTTATGGTTTATTTTGCTGGCTAAGTATCAGAATTCCTTAAGCCCATCTACTTCGTGATCACCATTCCTGATCTTAAGTTTCTCGCTGTTCTCATTTCTGTTACTTCTCATTACTTTCGTGTTTCTTCGATTTACTCTCAATCCATATTATGTTGTCATTAGGCTGTTCTTTCCATTCAACATACCCCTAATTCGTCTTCACTTTTACTCAGGATAGCAATGTCATCAGGGAATCTTATCATTGATACCCTTTCACCCTGAATTTTAATTCCACTCTTGAACTTTTCTTTTATTTACGTCATTGTATCGTCGATGTGTGGATTGAACGATAGGGGCGTAAGATCACATTCCTGTCTTACACACTCCATGCATTTCGTTCTTGGTCTTCCAGTCTTATTGTTCCGTCTTGGTTCCTGTACATATTGTGTATTACTCGTCATTCCCTACAGTTCACCCTTATTTATTTTTCTTTAGTCTTGCTATCAACCGCAACGTCAAAATTACCTCTCTGGTGTCTTTACCTTTCCTAAAGGCAAACTGATCGTCATCTAACAGATCCTCAATTCACTTTTCCATTCTTCTGTAGATTATTCTTCTCAGCAACTTGGATGCGTGAAATGTTAAGCTGATTGTGCGATAATTCCCACACTCGTCGGCTCTCGCAATCTTCAGAATTGTGTGGATGATGTGTTTCCAAGACTCAGATGGTATATCGCCATACTCACACATAATACACACCAACATTAATAGTCGTTTTGTTGCCATTTCCCCCAATGATTTTAGAAATGCTGATGGACTGTTATCTATCCCTTCTGCCTTATTCATCTTAATTCTTGTACAGCTCTTTTACATTCTGATTCTAATACTGGATCCCATATCTCTTCTATATCGACTCCTGTTTCTCCTTCGATCACGTGATCAGACAAGTCTTCCACCTCATAAAGGTCTTCAATGTACTCTTTCCACTTCAAAATACTCGTAAGCTCGTTCTAGTAGCGTATCATGAGATTTCAACACGTTATCATATCATTGTAAGAGTGTCAGCAGAAAAAAAATTAGGAAGCTAGTCGGTGGTTAAATGATTTCCCAGCATTCGAGATCATCAAGCTATTCACGAGGAAACTATGTTGCAAAGTATCAGGGTGTTGGAATGTGAAGCTCTTGATAGCCTCATAGGAAACCTGGTGCAAGGAAGCGTAATGTTATTTAAATTACTGTCACCTAAGTGTTCCACAGACAACTGCTGCATCTGCAACACATCCGCATAATATAAACATGTTACAACTGAGATCACATCCGCAGCAAGTGGTCACCTTTTATTTGAGGAGAACACAGAATCGACATCCTATATGTAGTTGACTTTTTCAGGGATGGGTGTACAATTCGCTGCTGTTCGCGGGTAAGAATCACAAAAAGGACGAGCAGCCAGATACGTTTACTCCTTTGCCTCTTTACAGTAATGATTATGGAAGAAGACGAAGCACAGAAAAGTCGAGGGTTATTACACTTGCTACGTAACACACTTTCAGAAATTTAAAAAAAGGTCAGTCCTACGTAACGTCAATAAAACAGCAGATTTGTCAGCTGTGTGGTTCTTGCTGGAGAACAGTATAGATCAACGGACGACTGTGTATCAGCCTAACACTGAACCAACAATAATAGTGGACGATAACAGTACTTCTTCCTTTGGTTACGAGAAAGCAACGCACTGACCACGTATTGCCAACAAGGTGTGTTCAAAACCAGTCGGCAAGGCGATACAGTTTATTGGCCTAATTCTTTGACTTTAACCCTTCAGTGGGCGCTCCTTTCATACTTCCATGAGTGGGCGCGTTGCGGCTTTTGCACCGCAATTAGTTTTACATTTTTAACCTAAGGAAAAATAACCATTCCATCAGTAATACATAGGTAAAATGCATCGATATCTTTTTCCATGATTTCAGCACTTGCTTTTAGCCCTGGCAAAACTTTCAGAATGTTCTTGGCCTTGGTTTTAAAAGAAGGAAGTGGTTCATGTATCGAAATAATTTAATCTTTTCCTACGTAAAATCGGTAACCCTCTGTTTGTTGTCCCCCCTTTTCAACCAGGTAGTCATCTGTTTCCTCTGTTGATTGTTCGGAATCTCTGCTGTGGTTTTCTTCTTCAATAACTTCCTCTTCCGACTCAAATTCACATGAATCTGACAATTCTTGTAATTCTTCTTCTGACAATTCTCGCAGTACTTTCTCATAGTTTTCAGGACGTACAGTTAGACGGTGCCTGTAAAAAACCTTCATTTTCTCCATTTCCACGCTTTTATGAGACCTTACGAAACACATGTTTTTGTAAAAGTAATATATTGTAGCAAATCAATATCCAAGACTGTAAAAAGTAATGAAAACTGCATATTGAAACTCTGATTCGATTCTAACATTCATTATATATTAATATAAAAGAAAGATTGCCTTGAGGTGAAAGAAAAACACAAGTATAGAAAATACTTACATCACAAGGCGCGTAGCGGCAAACACACCGCACACACAACATTCACCATTCAAACAACAATAGTGACCAAACTGCTGAAAGCATGAATAGCGCAAATGTAGTAAGTGGTGACATCCGTTGAGAACAACAGATACGTATCTCTACGTAGACGCAACTGTAACGCTATCTGTGATACTAACAGAAAACTAAATCTTGCGGCTATCTGCTGCAGGCTCGCCCACCGAAGGGTTTAACGTCAGTAATGATCTAGATTTGTCATTCCAACAAATTCGTGGATTTGGGAAGTTCAGTTAAAAGACTTTCTCCATTAGACAATATTACATTCATAAGCGTTTTTGAAATAACTAATGTCCTTCGAACCATGTCGGAATGTAAATAAAACAAGAAAAGAAACATAGTGTAAAAGTTCAACCGTTATTTCCGAAAACACCTAAATTATATGTTGTCTATGTTTTTGTACTTATAAAAAAATGATTCATATGGTTCTGAGCACTTAGGGACTCAACTTCTGAGGTCATTAGTCCCCTAGAACTTAGAACTAGTTAAACCTAACTAACCTAAGGACATCACACACATCCACGCCCGAGGCAGGATTCGAACCTGCGACCGTAGCGGTCTCGCGGTTCCAGACTGCCGCGCCTAGAACCGCACGGCCACTTCGGCCGGCCTTTTGTACTTAATAGACGTGTCTCAAGCACTGTTATAATAATCCACGCTGCTGGATATCAGCGTTCCCTCCTATAACGGCAACCTTTCTGATCGCAAATTTTTCGCTTTCCATCGTGATCGTGAAAGAATGTTTGGCAATGAGCAATGTATTCAGGCCGTTACTGAGGTCTTTCACGCGCTTTGGCACAGGAACACCGTGAGCGGCAATCTTACAAAAGCTGTTTAACTGTCGGTTGAAAACAAAAAGTGATTTCGTACCGGTAGTTACCACCAGGTTTTACGTCCATCATACTGGCAGTACGTTTGCAAGTCCAGTAACTGTAACGGGCCCTACACAGGAGCGACGGATCGCAGCTATCCGTCGCAAGTGGTATCGTTGTAATCGGTCGCTCGCAAATCCTGCCGTACACGAGCGATTTGCCATGCAATTTCAACCAGTATTACGAAGGCCGCTGTGTCAAAGGCTCTGCTATGGGGAATGATCTGCTATGTGTAGCAACACTGCCAGATGATCTCCGTGACCCCACAAATTCCTGCAAAAGATAAATTTTTTAAAAAAGGGAACTGCAATTTATTAAAGTTGTTTTGAAACGCTTTTCTTGGAAACTATAGGTTACACAGACTAATTTTTCACTGACGCCAAGGGGACTGTGTACATCTTTCAGTGTGCTAATACAACTCGTTTTTCATTTATCAGCCCCTAATGCCTTTTTCATTCATTAGTCCTACAGTTTAACTGTTAATATTTGCACCAACTGTTTTACAAAATCTGTGTGTCTGTAGAAATGTGATCAGTATCAGCAGTGTTGATTACAATTACTCGTCTCATTAACTGTATGAAGGAGAGTTAGATTATTTGAAATAACAAGGGACTTGAACATAGCTCTATAACAGAGTTACCCTGTATATTTAAATTTATGTGTCCAATTATTGTTGCGGTACGTCTTTCTCTTTAGAGGTTAAAACTTCAATAATGCCTGTATCAAATTGTTCAAATGGCTCTAAGCACAATGGGACTTAACAGCTGAGGTCATCAGTCCGCTAAAGTTCGAACTACTTAAACCTAACTAACCTAAGGACATCACACACATCCATGCCCGAGGCAGGATTCGAACCTGCGACAGTAGCAGCCGAGTGTTTCAGAACTGAAGCGCCTAGAACCGCTCGGCCACCGCGGCCGGCAATGCGTGTATCGTTAGTTGTTTCATACAGAAAGTCATAATAACATTGCTTCACACATACATCATCAAATGGAGCCCATTGTAGGGTAATTATTGTTATGAACTTCCCATAATTTCTAGTGCTACAGCGCAGGCTTCAGAATACCAATCACTTCGAAATCGGAGGGCATATTTTGTATTACTTCTTAATATAAATGGCAAGTCCACCCTCAGCTTCACTTCTCAGAGTGGTTCGTGGTCCATTAATAATTTTAAATTCCAACGTAAACATTCTTAACTCAAAAATGGTTCAAATGCATCTGAGCACTATGGGACTTAACATCTGAGGTCATCAGTCCCCTAGAACTTAGAACTACTTAAACCTAACTAACCTAAGGACATCACACACATCCGTGCCCGAGGCAGGATTCGAACCTGCGACCATAGCGGTCACGCGGTTCCAGACTGAAGCGCCTAGAACCGCTCGGCCACCAGCGGCCGTCTTCATTCTTAACTCTTCGCGGACAAAACGAAATAAAACTACACAACCCTGCTTAATAAATAGACAAACTGGTCTCAGCCAGGCGGTCATATTGCCACGCATCACATGTGATTCACTAGATTGCCCGGGATTTTCAGGCGATCAGCGACCAATATCTCTGCGATTTGCCCACACATGTGGGATAAACGAAGCGGTCGCGTACCCATGCGTCGGATCGCTGCGGTTCGTCGCTCGTGTGTGGAGCCCGTAATAAATTTGGTCGAATGCTTTCTTGTTTCAAACATTTTTCCCCGCTTTGTTCCCGATTCATGTTACCTGTACAGAAGTAAGGATTTGCACATATAAATGCTATGGTTTTTTTTTCTTTTTAGTATATATAGTAGTACTAAGTTAGGACGAGTTCAGGTTCTCTCAGAGTTCAAGTATTCTCTTTTCTGATGTTTCAAGCCATCTGACAACCCACTTCGTGCTGTTACACCAGTTTCAAACGAATGAGACAAGAATGTGACTTTATAAATTATTCGCTCTCTCTCAGCCGTCTGTATAATGTTAGTGGCAAAGACCAGTTACTAAAACAAGTGGCCTGTAGCTGTTGATCTCTCAGCAACTGATTTCTAAAATTCCCTGCATGTACAATATATGCGATCAAGCAATTTCCCAGTCGTTCCTTTTATTTTATAATTATTTTATTTTTTGGTTGACGGCAGACTATATTAAATCTGCAGCATGATCAGCAGAACAGTATACCATGGAAGACAAATCTATATTTCAGTTATAATAAAGTAAACTTACCATATTATTATGTGCCTGTCTGTGCTTTTTGTTGGGATTCCTGCATAATAAACGACAGTAGCGTTGTCTCAACATCGAAGTGTTTCAATATCTCATATTTGCATATTAAGGCTTATAGTATCACAAGTAACACAATGAACATAAGGTCTGTGATTTTGCAGTCAGAAATTGCTTACTGTAGAAGCAAACTCCCATTTTTCCCGCTGTCTGTAACACTGACTTCCAGAGACTAAAATTATTTCCTTTAGTCTGAACTTTATGTACTGCTATATTTGGTTATCATTAATGCTTTTTCACCCCATGTTTACCATTGCTTCCACTGAAATAATTTATCTGTGCGTTTTCTCAAATTTCTTATCTTTGCTCTATTTGTACTGATTTGTTTTTCCCTTCCAGGACTAAAACGTGTCACCTGGCCACCTCCACCAGAAGAGCAGGAACTGATCTTCAACGAACAGCCCGTCTACTCAAAGGTAGTCCCCTCTTCCTTGCGAATTGCCATCATATTTATTAGAATTTAATTTACATTATTTCTTTTTAGCGTGAGATCGTCATTTATGTTCGTAAGATATCTTTAAATAATCCTAACTATAAGCAAAGGGATAGTCTTTAGCTTTTCACAGATTCTTCTTCTTTTCTCTCAATTAAACGTTTCTTCTATCTTCCACGAAATGTACCAAAAAAGTATGACTTTCTTATTAAATCTTACCCAGTTACAGTATACTTGAGGAAAATAGGAATAGAGAATATTACTTTGTTTCAAGAATGTAGCACTTTTGACGTTTTCCATGAAAAAATTTTAATGCTGGTGCTGAATTTATGTAAGAAAAATTGTTTGCGTGATATTGCCTGATTGAGGTTATTAAATGATGTCCTTTGTGTTGTAATAATTTCAGACTTCAAGCTGTGAACAGTATTACATTTAAAATATGGAAAACAAATGTCAGCGTTTAATGACTTGCTTGGATGTAGCGGGAAAGAAAGTATAATAAACACATCCACCAAGATTTTCGCTCCTGTTACGTGGAATCCTTCCGTATTCAATACTTTTTACCTAAACACTTCTCTGTCAGTCGTTTCTTCAGATTTTATATATTTTTTTCTAAATGCTTTTTTTAAATTAATGGGTCCAACTTGTTTGTAGCGCCTTATCTCACAAATATTTGATGACCTTTTTGGTTATCTATTTTTATTCATTCGGTCCAAAGAATACCAATCTTCTTTTTCTTATTACTTCTTATATGTTTTTTATGTTTCGATCGATGACATCATTACCATGTAATTTCCGCCTTTCCAATATATTTTCGTTGACTTAATATTTTCTTAATGATTCGCCTTTCTAGAAGCTCTAACTTAGCTAAATTAAAGTTTAATGCCAGACATTCTCTCGCATATAAACATTCTGAACAGCAGCTTTTTCCAAAAAAAAAAGAAAAAAAACTTGGATTATCTTCCCAAGATATTTCAATTTTTTAAATTTTTCAATTTGGCCAGTATCTGTTTTCAGACATTTCAGTGCATTTTTACCGTTTGTAAAATTTTTTTTATTCTTTCTGCGAAATTTCTTAAAACTTTCTTACTCGCTATTTCTTTCAAAAGTTAGGTTTGTGTTACAGCAGATGTGGCGGTTTCAGAAAGTATAAGGGGCTTTCAAAAAGAAACGAACCGGAAGTATAATTACATAAACCAATACCTGTATGTTAGAAGTATTGACACTGGCTGCTGAGACACTTGTCCCACTGTGACACAAGGCGGTGAATGGTTGTCTCATAAAGTTCCCGGGCTACGATGTTCACCAGTTCCGCACGTATAGCTGGACGTTGTCGTCCGAGGTGAATCGTTTGCCCCTATGCTGACTTTTTCTTTGGCCAAGATGGCCCCCTTCTTATTCACTTCCTACGGCACGGGACAACAGAGAATATGAAGATGGTAACTGTTCCGAAAGAGCAGATACCAATGATGACCATGCAGCTTCCCTAGAAAGAAATGATAATTAACCGAAACCCTCAGCTGCCAACAGTTGTTGTTGATATACCTCATGGGAAGCGTGCAAGGAATAAGTCCCTGCAGTGGCGCTGTTCCCTATGCCCTCGGTGGCATAGATGGATAGGGCGTCTGCCATGTAAGCAGGAGATCCCGGGTTCGAGTCTCGGTTGGGGCACACGTTTTCAGCTGTCCCCATTGAGGTATATCAACAACATCGCAATTTTCAGTGTTTCTTAAGTGCAGTCTGCCATTTTAATTTATGAAACGTCATGTTTTATTAAAACAAATTATAGTTTTACTCTAACACAATTTAATGTACAACCCTTTATGAAATATTGTAAGAATTCTTAGAATATAGGAGTTCTCCGTTTACTACACGTTCTAGCATAAAAAACCACATTGCAGTAGCGGTGCTGGAAAAGAATTGTTACCCTGTTAATGTTTGTGGCTCCAGTCATCGAGTAGGAATGTCTATGGACTGGGCACTGGGATGCACAGAGTAAGATTTTAATCTTTAAGATACACTGACAATAAAATCGCGTGCTTATAGTGCGGCATCACGTTTGTCCGTACACGCTCTGCATGTTTTGAATGCCACTACACCGCTAATACAGAGATAGTCCGTTCGAAAGTGCCGTACGTTTTGTACATGCGTTTCATAGCTATCGTAAGAATTTGCATTTGATATCTGTAGTGACCTTGACTTTAAAAAACCAACACCGAGGTCACGTGACGGAGGGCAAAAACCGAAGTTTCTGTCATTAGCAGAGCGGTTCTAGAGTAGAGATCGCTGATAATTGCGATACGTCCGAATAAAATCTTCTCGATGTTCAGAGCCGCGTCATTTTGAATAGAACACTCTAGTTTGCAGTGGCAATCTCCGCCATCGTCGTCAGAAAAAAAAGGCACTGATTGCCGAGGCTAGCATGGTTTTCTTATTATATACTCACGATTTCACCACAGGGTAGCAGCAGCTCCGGACCCCCGGGGGACGAATAATGTCATGTGGCGGGGGAGGGGGGGCCTGGTGCCGCGTTAAAAACTGTCGCTCCCGCACCCCTACAAGCACCTTTCTTTCGATACCCAAAGCCCACGTTGACGCCCTACTACGCGTGTACTCCATGTCTCTGTTAAAATTGTTGCTATTTATTCTAATCTCGCCCGCATCTCGTGGTCGTGCGGTAGCGTTCTCGCTTCCCACGCCCGGGTTCCCGGGTTCGATTCCCGGCGGGGTCAGGGATTTTCTCTGCCTCGTGATGGCTGGGTGTTGTGTGCTGTCCTTAGGTTAGTTAGGTTTAAGTAGTTCTAAGTTCTAGGGGACTTATGACCACAGCAGTTGAGTCTCATAGTGCTCAGAGCCATTTGAACCATTTTTTTTAATTCTAATCTCGGCTGCCTTCTTTACAACGGAATCCCGATATCTGGAGGTAAGGGCAAAGACTCTCGTCTCTTCAAATTCTGTTTTGTGTCCGCTTTCCAGACAACGCTCAGCTATGGTCGACGTGTCAAGGTTCATTTGTTTAGTATGTACAGTATCTTGTACTCAATTTAACTCACCGCAGCTGTGAGTATCGTTTGAACTATATAGATGCAGCCACATTTGTGGGGGACATCATATACACCGGGCACACGAAGAACAATGCCTTCTTTAACGGGGCGCACTGTATCTCGTATCTTCCTGGCTGGCCATAATGTTGGTCTCAGTCCATGCCTCTGCAGCACACGTCCTAACTTGCTGGTCGTTGGGCCACAGTATGGAGAGGATACCTCCTGTTACAGAAATCTTACTGTTCTGTCTTCTCAGGTGCCTCATTTACCTTTGTACCCCAAGCGGAGTCTTCTGTTGCTTGTGCCTTCAACTAGCCATGGTCATTGCGCACTATACGATATAGAGCCGTCAGCTACAGTTTCTATTTATAGCTGAAATCTGCCACTGAACGGTTTGCTGGATCACTGTTACACATGATGTAGTACAGCTAACTTAATTTCTCCGAAATTCACTATGTTATTCGATGATTATCGTTTTCACGTTTGACGATATGAACGCTTAACGTAGAGACTGAAAACAGTCTATTGACAGTTCTTTCTGTTTACAAATGACTGAGTTACACTTCTTCAGCGAATTCCTGTTCTTTGTTGTAGCAATATCAGTTTAGCAGGGAGCATACAGATTTCTGACGATACGTCAACAATACGTGTAAAGTGTTTTATAATGCTTTTATAAGAAATAACGTCCATTTCTATCCATAATGTTCGGTTTTCACACAATATAAGCGGTTATATTTTATGACATTTTCTTAATCCAGTGAAGATCTCGAAACAATATCAAGATAAGAAACATAATATTTTAGAAAAATAGTTGTTGAAAAGAAAAGGAAATTAGATATTAACATTCCATTATCTCCAAACCTTAGTCATTCTTGTAGTTTTAGAAGTAAGAAACAACATACATCCCAACTTTCAACAAATGTTTGGAATTTCTTCTATATTCTTAAAATAATTTTGGCTGTGGAACGAAATATTCCTTCCTTTCACATATGTTTTGTGCAACCACACTCTACACAGGATTTCACCGTTGTATTAAGGAAACCTGTGCTGAAAATACTACAATTAAGATAAACTGAAAAGTACTTCAGAAGTTGTACACAAAAGAATGGCGCCACTAGTCAGCTGATCGAGATGGTGGTTACAATATGATGACGTCATGCGTGGTCACTGTCACCTATGGTCTAGGCACATGGACATTTTGCTTGGTTGCAACAAGTGTGGCAGCTCGTATGTCGCTTTTTCTAGTTATAGGAAAATAAGGGGTAGCTATCGCTCTTTTTTTTAGGTTTAATACTGTATTTGATCGTACTGTAGAGTCCCTACTTTAATAAATAAAGCTGCTGTGGAATCGTGAAATAATTTCCTAATAGGTGGAAAAATCCGTAAAAGCACCGAATTTACAGCTATGACGTTTCTGAAAATTAGCGATCGCACTTCGAAATATTTTAAGGACTAAATTCTTTAGTTTTTACTTTCTCGTACCATACGTTTAGTCTTTGTTGATTCTTAGGAAAACTAAAACTACAGTTACATGTACTCATTCTTCACGTCATAGGTACCAGTACTACAGTTGCCTATTGTAACTACGTTAAAATAAACAGAATTATTTGGAGATATGTATAATCGAAGGAAGTGAATCAGGCTGTCATAACATAAAATCTTGTCTGCAGTTGAACATTGCTAGAAAATTATATACCGAGTGATCAAAAAGTCAGTATAAATTTGAAAACTGAATAAATCACGGAATAATGTAGATAGAAAGGTATAAATTGACACTCACGCTTGGAATGACGTGGGGTTTTATTAGAACCAGAAAAATACAAACGTTCGAAAAATGTTCGACAGATGGCGCTTCATCTTATAAGAATAGCAATAATTAGCATAACAAAATAAGACAAAGCAAAGATGATGTTCTTTACAGGATGTGCTCAATATGTCCACCATCATTCCTCAACAATAGCTGTAGTCGAGGAATAATGTTGTGAACAGCACTGTAAAGCATGTCCGGAGTTATGGTGAGGCATTGGCGTCGGATGTTGTCTTTCAGCATCCCTAGAGATGTCGGTCGATCACGATACACTTGAGACTTCAGGTAACCCCAAAGCCAATAATCGCACGGACTGAGGTCTGGGGACCTGGGAGGCCAAGCATGGCGAAAGTGGCGGCCAAGCACACGATCATCACCAAACGACGCGCGCAAGAGATCTTTCACGCGTCTAGCAATATGGGGTGTTTTTTTTTCTAATATAGCCCCGTGTAATTCCAAGCATGTGTGTCAATTTTTACCTCTCTAGGTACATTATTCCTTGGTTTATTAAGTTTTCAAATTTATACTGACTTTTTGATCACCCGGCATATTCAACTTTGACATGATACTGTTACGCTACAAAATTTATCTAGCATATTTTGTATCCTAAGTATATGGTATTACATGGATATTAATTAGCACTACGAGTTTTCGCTTTCACTGCGCTGTTTCTCGATAATAATCGACGCATGAAGTGTCTATTACTGCTGTGATAACTATAATTAGACCTTTGTGGCACTTATCTGCGAAAAGTAACTTTCCTATTTTGACTAATTTCGATTTGCATCTATAGCAACAACAGTTCAGCACCGGTGTTGTTTCTAATCAATAAATGTGTAGAAACAGGACAAATGTGCTATATACACTGTCCAGCCACATTAATGCAGCTACCTGTCAAAACCCGAATAATCGCCTTTTGCACCACGAGACGTGCAGGAAGGGAGTCAGTGAGGTCTCGAAGATACTGGCAGGGACATGGAGTCATGCCGACTGCAGTGCTGTGGCTAGTTGCGCTAGGTTTATCGGCCGAAGATCCATGGCGCGAACAGTTCAATCGACCAGGTCCCACAGATTCTCGATTGAGTTTAAATCCGGGAAGTTTGGTGGCCTGAGGATTGCGGTAAACTCATCGCGGTGCTCTTCGAACCATGCACGTACACTGCGGGCTGCGTGACAGGTTGTGTTGTCCTGCTGGCAGATGCTATCGTGCCGAGGAAAAACAAACTCCACATGGGTCCCAAGGTTCAATGCATGCAATGTTGATCCGTTGTGCCTTCCAGAATGACGAGGTTGCTCAGGAAATGTCACGAAAACGTTCCCCAATCCACAACGCTCACTTCTTGTCTGCACTGCAACGGCACTCCAACGGCCAGCTGACCAATGGGGTATAAAACGTGATTATCTAAAAAGGCCACTTGTCGCCACTCGGTTGACGTCCAGTTGCGCTACTGGGGTGCAGGTCGCAGCATTCGTCGCCAATGAACAGCAATCAGCTCATATGAATGAACCAGGCACCTGCTGTGCAGGCCCTTGTGCAACAGCTTTCGCTGAACGGTCGTAGAGAAGACACTCTTGGTAGTCCCTTAGTTCATCTGGGCGATAGGTTGCTCAAGAGTTGCGCGTCTAATTGCGCGTTCACATATCAGTAGGCGCCGTTCACGACTGTCGTCCTTGGTGCACCAGTTGTCTCAGTGCCAGCGCCGTTCTGCGACACACAGTATACTTAACGGCAGCAGCATGTGAATAGATTAGATTAGATTATTACTTGTTCCATAGATCATGAATACAACACTTCGTAATGATGTGGAACGTGTCAGGTTAATAAAAGGTGCCTATACAAGATATTAAATTAGACAAAATATTACATGACACTCAATATTTTTGATTTTTATTACTTTTTTATTATTTTTTGTGGCGGTTGGGAAATTACCCACTTACTGTATCCAAAAATTCATCTAATGAGTAGAAGGAGTTGTCATCTAGAAATTCTTTTAATTTATTTTTAAATGTTAGTTGGCTGTCTGTCAGGCCTTTGATGCTGTTTGGTAGGTGACCAAAGACTTTTGTGGCAGCGTAATTTACCCCCTTCTGCGCCAAAGTTAGATTTAACTTTGAGTAGTGAAGATCATCCTTTCTCCTAGTGTTGTAGCAATGTACACTGCTATTACTTTTGAATTCGTTCGGATTGTTAATAACAAATTTCATAAGTGTATATATATATATTGTGAGGCTACAGTGAAGATTTCTAGCTCTTTAAATAAGTGTCTGCAGGATGATCTTGGATGAGCTCCAGCAATTATTGTGATTACACGCTTTTGTGCAATGAACACTCTTTTACTCAATGATGAGTTACCCCAGAATATGATGCCATACGAAAGCAGAGAATTAAAATAGGCGTGGTAAGCTAATTTACTCAGATGTATGTCGCCAAAATTTGCAATGACCCTAGTAGCATAAGTAGCTGAACTCAAACGTTTCAGCAGCTCCTCAGTGTATTTTTTCCAGTTCAACCCCTCATCAATGCATACACCTAGAAATTTTGAATATTCTACCTTAGCTACCGATTTCTGATCGAAGTCTATATTTATTAATGGTGTCATTCCATTTACTGTGTGGAACTGAATATACTGTGTTTCGTCAAAGTTTAATGAGAGCCCATTTGCAGAGAACCACTTAATGATTTTCTGATAAACATCGTTTACAATTTCACCAGTTAATTCTTGTCTGTCGGAGGTGATAGCTTTACCTGTATCATCGGCAAAAAGTACCAGCTATGCATCTTGGTGAATGTAGAATGGCAAGTCATTAATATATATATTAAGAACAGCAGAGGACCCAAGACCAAACCTTGCGGCACCCCATTCTTTATTGTTCCCCAGTTTGAGAAATCATCAGTTTTTTGCATGTTATGTGAACTGTTTATTTCAACTTTCTGCACTCTTCCAGTTAGGTAAATTTTAAACCATTTGAGCACTGTCCCATTCATACCCCAGTACTTGAGCTTATCTAGAAGTATTCCATAGTATACAAACCACACCTAGCTCTAAAGCCAATGATCATGCCCTTTTCGTTGTCAGATAAATCGCTCCATTTCCGCATTATGATAACAACTGTGCTGTTTTCCGCATCGCCCCCACCCCCGCCATGCCTCATATACCCTCAATTGCTAGTGCTGGCACCTGCTGTCTGTGAGTGGTTATTGCATCTTGACATCAAACGTAGGCAGTGTGTGGCCTGGACCATGTATCAGCCTTAGTGCAAAATGTGAACGACAGTATTATACTAATGTCATGTGACTTTGGGTTTCATCCTGATGCCAAGCGCAGTTTCTATGCTCACTTTATATATATGCCCACTATGTGGCGAGACTCATTGTATTTATTGAACTCGTGCAAGATATTACACTACTGGCCATTAAATTGCTACACGAAGATGACGTGCTACAGACGCGAAATTTAACCGACAGGAAGAAGATGCTGTGATATGCAAATGATAAGCTTTTCAGAGCATTCACTCAAGGTTGGCGCCGGAAGCGACACCTACAACGTGAAGACACGAGGAAAGTTTCCAACCTATTTCTCATACACAAACTGCTGCTGACCGGCGTTGCCTGGTGAAACGTTGTTGCGATGCCTCGTGTAAGGAGGAGAAATGCGTACCATCACATTTCTGACTTTGATAAAGGTCAGACTGTAGCCTATCGCAATTGCGGTTTATCGTATCGCGACATTGCTGCTCGCGTTGGTCGAGATCCAATGACTGTTAGCAGAATATGGAATCTGTGGGTTCAGGAGGGTAATACGGAGCGCCGTGCTGGATCCCAACGGCCTCGTATCACTAGCAGTCGAGATGACAGGCTTCTAATCCGCATGGCTGTAAAAGATCGTGCAGCCACGTCTCGATCTCTGAGTCAACAGATGGGGACGTTTGCAAGACAACAACCATCTGCACGAACAGTTCGCCGACGTTTGCAGCAGAATGGACTATCAGCTCGGAGACGATGGCTGCAGTTACCCTTGACGCTGCATCACAGAGAGGAGCGCCTGCGATGGTGTACTCAACGACGGACTTGGGTGCACGAATGGCAAAACGTCATTTTTTCGGATGTATCCAGGTTCTGTTTACAGCATCATGATGGTCGCATCCGTGTTTGGCGACATCGCGTTGAACGCACATTGTAAGCGTGTATTCGTCATCGCCACACTGGCGCATTACTCGGCTTGATGGTATGGGGTGCCATTGGTTACACGTATCGGTCACCCCTTGTTCACATTGACGGCACTTTGAACAGTGGGCGTTACATTTCAGATATGTTACGACCCGTGGCTCTACTCTTTATTCGATCCCTGCGAAACCCTACATTTCAGCAGGATAATGCACGACCGCATGTTGCAGGTCCTGTACGGGCCTTTCTGGATACAGAAAATGTTCGACTGCTGCCCTGGACAGCACATTCTCTAGATCTCGCACCAACTGAAAACGTCTGGTCAATGGTGGCCGAGCAACTGGCTCGTCACAATACGCCAGTCACTACTCTTGAAGAACTGTGGTATCGTGTTGAAGCTGCATGGGTAGCTGTACCTGTACACGCCATCCAAGCTCTGTTTGACTCGATGCCCAGGCGTATCAAGGCCGTTATTACGGCCAGAGGTTGTTGTCCTGGGTACTGATTTCTCAGGATCTACGCACCCAGATTGCGTGAAAATGTAATCACTTGTCAGTTGTAGTATAATATATTTGTCCAATGAATACCCGTTTATCATCTGCATTTCTTCTTGGTGTAGCAATTTTAGTGGCCAGTAGTGTACATACGTTGACGTAATTTAAAAATTTCAGTACAGACGATTGACAGCACTGTATTGCTCAACATAAAAATGAAATCATTTCATCTCATTCAAAAATGGCTGTTGTTGACAATGTTATTATGTTTCAGGGCCCAGAAGGAATCAGTTCAGGGAATCCCGGCCAGCCTCAGAGCGCTTGGTCCCCTCCTGCTGCAGCAACACCGCACAACTACCAACCGAGCCCCCAAAAGCAGACTCCGGTCCAGGCGCAGGTGTACCAACCGGCACATTTCGAGCCGCCGCCAGCGACTGTGGTGCTGAGACCAGAAGCTCCGATCAGCCAACCACCCCCACCCGTCTTCACATCACAGCCAGCAGCCACGAAGGGAGTATCGGGAAGAATGCGTGGAGACGAGAAGTGGCCCCCAGAGTCTTACAAGGTGCAGGCACAGGCGGAAAATGAAGCCCGCCTCGCGCTCGCTCGCGGCCCCGCTTTCAGGCCTCGCCGAGTAAAGAAAGATTACACCGCTTTCTTTGCCCAGAATGCCTTGAATCCGACATATCCTGGCTACAGAGCCCCTCCAGGCACTCAGCACTACATCGAAGAAGGCACATCGAACTTGTAATAACACAGGTGCTAATGTAGCATTAGCAGCCATGCTTCATTTGAAAAGCTATGTTTATCTGTTCTCAGGTAAATGTACTGAAAAAATAACTTCAGTCACAATGGAAGCTATGAACAAAGATGAAGGGCAGTTATTTTTAAAAAAAATTCCATCCATCGTTTTTTTTAATTTCTGCCAAGAACTATGATTCATATCCATCTTGTTGGTACATACATAAGTTTCATAAATTCTAGGCGCCGCTCACGTATTTTCAATGACAAGAGTGAAGACAAGGAAAGAAAATATCTTGGAATTTACAGTAACCTGAGAACGAACATATTTTTTAAGGACCTTAGTATTTGAAATATATCTTCAAGTGCGTCGAATAATGATGGTCTCTTTTTCTTTTTTTTAAGTTGATGGAGTCTAGTCTCTTTGTTAATATATTTTTTACGAGTTTTTGGACCTGGTAGTCAATTAAGATGAGATAATGATTTTTATGAGCAAATCATGAGTGATCAGTTTCACTTTAAAACGATGTGATATATCCATGGTGCCACACAATTTTTATATTAGTCCTTATTTGATGTTTATCAGACAGATCCACTATATTCCCTTCCTAAAATTACGAAGAGCGACGAACTTTTCGCGACTTACATACGAATATCTTCAATGGTATTTATTTGGTGTTTATATCATGATTAAAGTTTGTTTTGTGCTTAAAATATATTGTTGATATCATGTCTTGAACTGATGAATGTAAAGCGAAAGTGTAAATGTGTTATTTAGGAAAATAAATACTGTCCATACATATAATTACTTGTAGTTGTCTGAAATATAGTATGTATATATTGACCCAAATATGTAAGTTTGTTTCGTCCTACAAGCACTCTTCATCCCTGGAAGTTGCAATTCATAATCTTTTCTTCTTGATCTAATGGAAAGCTGCAAAAGTAGAAAGCAACGTATAACTGTTACAGCATGACGTGACATATTAATTAAGGAACTGGACTCATATACGAGAGAAGCAAGGTTCGAATTTAATCCTGGTCATCCTGCTTTGGCCGGCCGGAGTGGCCGAGTGATTAAAGGCGCTACAGTCTGGAACCGCACGACCGCTACGGTCGCAGGTTCGAATCCTGCCTCGGGCATGGATGTGTGTGATGTCCTTAGGTTAGTTAGGTTTAAGTAGTTCTAAGTTCTAGGGGACTTACGACCACAGCAGTTGAGTCCTATAGTGCTCAGAGCCATTTTCATCCTGCTTTGATCATTTCCGGTGCATCTTGTAACGTCTCATACTTTCCAAGCAAGTGCTCCTTCTCTAACGCAAGCAATGTCTACAGAACATAAACTTGAGCTCGCTTCCCTGCCTTCCATGATAATGTTGCGGGACTGGTTGTACTCACTTAATTGCAACATAAAAACACACCGCAACTCATACAGCTGCTTTACTACCAAAATAACACCAAAGAACATCAATCAAAAAGGAAACATAGAAGAGAAAACATAGGTCAGATGCGCCAAAGATAATAATTACAAATGGCAATCACTCGCACATAGCATTACACTGGACATAACACTGCGCTTCACTACTCCCCCCTTAGTGTCAATGGTACTTTGTGTTGAAACAGACATGTCGTCCAGACCGGGTTACAACAGGTCGTGCACAGGCTGCTGATGGTGCATTAGAGGTAGCCTCAGACGTCCATTGAGGCCGACCTGTGATATGCAGTGGAGTGACTGGAGCTTCGGCCATGTCCATAGCGTGTGTAGATGCGTCCGTACCAGTGTAGGGAGTGTGGAAAGCTGGATTGAGCCTGTCGATGGAGACAGTGGTTGGTGTACCCATCACATCGGCATTGACTGTCTTGCCCTCCCTACTGATGACATGATAAGGTCCATCGTAGGGTTGCTACAGCAGCTTGCGTACTGCTTTGGGCCACGAGTCTGCTGATCCCTTGGAACAACGAGACTTAGTTGCTGGATTTGTGTACGCAGCTTTTGTACAAAATCAGAAATGTCAATGCCGTTGTCTGGCACATTAACAAAGAATTCGCCAGGAAGTCGTATCGGTTGGTCATAAAAAATTTCTGCAGTCGTGGCGTTCAGGTCTTCTTTCAGCGATGCATGGAGACCCAGGAGGACAATGGGCAACGTCTCTGTCCACCGCTGTGAGTTGTGACATCGAAGCGACACTTTCAGTTGGTGGTGCATGCACTCAATTAAACCATTTGCTGATGGGTGGTAAGTTATATTTTTAATGTGCCCTGTACCCAGTAGGATAGAGAGTGCTTTGAACAAATACGACCCAAACTGTCTTCCTTAGTCTGTTGTGATTAGTAATGGCACTCCGAAACGGGTGATCTACCCCTTGAAGAATGCAGTCGCGGCAGTTTCGGTGGTGATGTTGGCGAAAGGGAACAACTCGGGCCAACGTGTAAAACGATCGATGGCTGTAAGGCAGTACATGTATTCTTCTGATGGTGGGAGAGGTCCCTACTAGGTCTAGGTGCACATGATCAAATCTCTGATTTGGAGGAAGAAATGTGCCAAGAGGTGACGTAGCATACCGGCTAACTTTATTCCGTTGACAGACCACACATTGTCGCACATACTGCTTGCAATCTTTGTCCGTGTGTGGCCAGGCAAAAGCTCGCTTCACCTTGTTGGTAGTGGCCCGTATTCCAGGGTGCGACAAGTTATGTAAAGAAGCGGTTGCCTGTTGGCGAAAGTCAGTAGTCACAAAAGGTCTCGATTTGTTGGTGCGACATCACAATACAGCAGCACAGTTGACAGTAAGTTGTAAGCCTGCTGGTTGCGCCAACAAATCTCAGAGCTCACTATCAGATAGTTGCGCTACGGCGAGAGCTTCAAAATCAACTGCTTCAGTGATTGCTTCAATCCTGGAGAGTGCATCAGCTTGGCACATTTAGTTCTCGTTCAACGTGGACAACATTGGTGGTGAACTGTCCGATGTAGTCAAGGTGTCACAGCTGACGAGACGATGCCTTCTCAGGACGCTGGCGGAAAGCATATGTTAGTTGTTTATGGTCTGTGATGAGAGTGGACTGCTTGTCCTTCCAACATGTGACGAAATTTCTTAATAGCAGCATATGCAGCATACAGTTTGCGATCATATGTGGACCAGTTCTGCTGGGCTGGCTAAGTGTGCCAGTGCCCATCTATTTGCTGTTGCAGTGCAGCACCAATAGCAGTTGCAGATGCATCGACCATCAGGGCGAGAGGCGCCTGCGGAACTAAGTGCGCTAACAGTGTAGCTTCTGCTGTGGCAGTCGTCGGCTTGTTAAATGCCAACTCAGCCTCACTGTCCCACTGGAGTTTGTCTTTCGGCTTCGGTGAACCTTGCAAGAACTTATTCAGTTGTGCAGCTAGGAAGGCATGATCATGAACGAATCGATGGTAAAAACTGGTGATGCCAAGAAATCTACGTAATTCTTTAACCATCGTAGGCTGGGGAAAATTCAGTACAGCGTCTGCTTTCTCCTGTGGTGACTGTAAATTCAAAGAGTCCGAAGGGCGTGAAGACGGCAATCTTAGCAATGTCGTTAGGTGCCACAGGTATCTGGTCAAACGCACGAACTACGTCCAATGTAGAAAAGATTCGCTTACTGTGGACATTGAAAGTAAAATCTTCGATATGCGGGCCTGGATAACGATCTGAAATGGTTCTGGCGTTGAGCTGTCTGTAGTCGCCACATGGACGCCACCCATTATTCTTCTTTGATACCATGTGTAGAGGTGGTGACCAAGATTCCTTGTGCTAGCATGTACGAGAATTCCTGCGTAACTATCTTCAGTTTCTGAGGTGTCGAGAGGCGCAGGTTGAGCATGTAGTGGTGGCCCAGGTGTTGTCAAAGTATAGTGCACTGTCGAGTGCTGCACAGACGCTAGTGTGGTAGTCTGGTGTGTAATTTCTGGGAACTGTCTGAGGAGTTCTATAAATAGAGTATCACCAGTAACTACTCGTACTGCTGTGTTTTCCACACAACACACTAGATCTTGGCTTGATAGGTTGGTAGTAGTGTCAAGAAAGCAGAATTCCATAAAATGATAAAAAATCCGTCCAAGTATGGGATGCATCACACCTGGTACGACAAATTGCCATTTAAATTTGCGCCGCAGGCCCAAGTTCAGAACTAATGTGACACGACCATACATTGTTATTGTGGAACCATTGGCTGCAAAAAGGTGGCAGTCATCACATTTGTAACTTGGCAGACAGGCAGATGGATAGACTGACATGTCAGCACCCGTGTCTACCAAATACTGTAACTTTGTGCTATGTTCCGTTACAAACAGTCGACAGGTTCCGTCTGGATAGCCAATGGCCATCATCACTGACTTCCTGCTAAGTGTCCCTGTTCACACGGCAGTTTACACTTGCGCGCCTCAGAACCATACTGTCAGTGATACCAACAGATTCTTGCTGACGAAGGCGAGTGGCTGTGCTTACCTGGTGAGCAGTGGCGACAAGATCGGCGGCTGGTAGTCTGGGTCGGTATTGCAGCTACTTGCGCGGTGAGCTCGGCAACCTGCGTTTGTAGCGTGGCGAGAGTGTTTGTTATCTGCCTGAGGCTGTGAGCGAACTGTTGCAACGCATGCGGATGGATACATTTCCGTTATGTGATCTGCAGTTTCTGCGAGTGCATCCAGATCGCTGACACACGCTCTCAATATTTTCTGTGAGTTGGGTGGTAGGCATGATAGCCAAATATTCCGCAAAATGCCATCACTGACCGCGTTGCTCGCTAATGTACGCAGTTGGCATAGTAGCTGCGATGGCATGCGATTGCCTAGCTCTTCTGTGTGGAGTAGCTTATCCAACCTTTTCGTCTCGGACTGTGAGAGCCGGGTTATCAGAGTGTTCTTGAAGGTTGTGTAACGATCAGTATTCAGTGGTGACGCCAGAATATCTTGTACTTCTGTGGTCATATCTTCATTAAGTGTAGCGACTACTTAACTGTACTTTGTTTCGTCTGAGGTTATGTTTGCTAGCACAAATTGACTTTCTAATTGAGCAAATCACAGCAAGGGATTCTGTTGCCAAAACGGTGGCAGTTTTATTGTCACACGATTAATTACTGTGCCAGTCAGCACTTCTGCAGTTGGTGGTACGTCTGCAATCGTGAGTTACGGCGAAATGGAACACCTAAAATGCTCGACCCGGCTGACGCGGAAGCCCGTATTTAACGATACGCGGCATGATACTGAGCGTAAGTGATCGTTGAATTTGATGTTCGTGACCGTCGGTGATCACTTTGGGATCACCAATGTTGCAAGACTGGTTGTACTCACTTAATTGCAACATAAAAACACACCACAACTCATACAACTGCTTTACTAGCAAAATAACACCAAAGAACATCCATCCAAAAGCAAACATAGAAGAGAAAACATAGGTCAGAGACTGCACCAAAAAGATAATAATTACAAATGGCAATCACTCGCACATAGCATTACACTGCACGTAACACTGCACTTCAAACTGTTCATAGTGTGGTAGTCTATGCTGAAGGCATCTCTTCCACTGATGCTCCACTTAATAATCGCTAGTTATTTATAACTTTTGTTGTAATGATTAATTCTGTTTATTACTCACTTGAAGAAACCTCACTGAATTACTCAATAGATATGGTAACTGCATATACACAGAAAGTAATCTTTCCAACGGTTGAAAAAGCACAAATGAAAACTTCATTTTGTAGATAACACCTCCATAAGTAAATTAAAATGCTATAAAATTTTATTGAGAAGATGCCGCAAAAATTACTTTATCCTGCGGTTCATATAACGATTGAAAGATTATGTTCATATCAAGCTAAACTGCCTGTAAAGCTCTTCTCTCATTATTAACTGCCTTTTCCTGTTTATTTTTGCAGCTATCCAACTATTGGATTATTTAAACGATTTGGAGAACACAATTTGTACAAAATAAACCTGACCATGTGCCTAATATAAGCATGCATGTCTTTTACTTTTCAAATATTATAGTTACCTAATTAAAGAATAATAACAGTACGAGTCAAATTACTCTGTTTTATACCCCCTTTGACTTATAACACACCTCCCTAACGATTCCTATGTCCATCTAGCCTCGTATTAACCATTATGTATGTCTCACATTCACACTGAAGGAACTATTGCTTCATTGGGGTTCTACATTAATTAAATAGGTAATCACTGATCAAAGTTCCCTTTCCATTTACTTTCAACTATGAATACATTTGTCCTTGACAGTTACTGTTTAATAACACGACACCATTTCTGCCAGAAATCTCATAATTAGTCCTGCATGCCTTCTTGCAAAATAACAAATACTTTTCTTCTACAAACCAAGATAACATTTTCAACTATTAATTCCACTTTCTACCAAATTCTTCTTACTAATTATCCTCAGTGGGGCGGCATATGACCACTTCAAGCAGTAGCTTGAGATTGATTTTTCTGTGCACACCAAGAGGGTGCATGATCACTAGTGCTGGCTCATTATTGGCATTACACAATAGGGCAATACTTCCACAAAGAAAAGACATGCTTGACTCTGAAATTTCCAGAATCCTGAAATAAGTAAGAAATACAATATTGATACATTTTGACATCAAAGATAGCAGTACTCCTTCCATACCACAAATAGATTGTTTTCAAAATTGGAAGAAAGAAGATTTTTTTAAATCCAACAGAAATCTCAAAGAAAGTTTGACGCAGCAACAAAATCCCTGCAAAAACAAGTGACTGATGAACAACCCATGAATGGTTCCCTCATGAGTTATTACACTGTAATACAACAGCAATTTCATGCACCCTTCAATATCTCTTGTCTCAACAATTCTTTACATTTTCATTTACGCAGATGATAAGCAGACAGTGAACATACACAGAAACCAAAACTGTCACATTACTAGATTAACAGCAATAAAAATATTAAAATTCCTTTACAGCATACAGCACATCCTAATCATGCTACTTTTAATGCGTATTCATATCAGTCAACAGAAGTTATGTGCACAGGTTACACAAGTAAAATGGTGTCATTAGCAAATGAGCAAGACACTGAAAACTTTTCATGAGTGTATTACATATTGTAATAATATACTTTCATAAGAACAGAAATTATGATACCTCAATGGTCTTTTGTATTCAAACATTGCACAGTCTATGCAAAAGTAATATTGTTGTATACATACTTGTGCTCCTCAGTATATAGAACGAGTCAAGAAGAAAAGCATTAGTCACATGATAATAAAATTTACTCTGATGGTGTCAATAGAAGGAACAAAAAAGAAAAGAAAGCAGACAAGTATATATGATACCTACTTCAGTAATTCCAGTCAATGAAATATACTGTACATTGCTAAATTTATAGGCACACAGGCAAAAATGAAAAATATTTGTATCTCAAGAGAACACACAATGCCATCAACATGTAGAGTACAAATAATAGTTCTAGAATATTATTTAGCATAACACAGAAAAATAGATAAATATTTGTTTTTGGAGGTGATTGATCTCCAGCAAAACACAGCTTTGTCTTTTATTTTATTTCCCAGACTTGTTTCACTGAAGTGATCTTTCATTTTCTTACTACTAGGAAGTAAAAATGTTTTTTACTACTTGTACACATACAAAATTTAAGTTTTTAAGATTCACAAATCTGAAAAACAGAGAGTTTTATGGACATACCTGGTTACCAAACGTTGTGGTTTACCTGAGTTTTTATTTATTTATTTTTTAGCGCTTCTTTCTTTCATAATTCGTCACCTGCAACCTTATAGAATTTAATGCAGAAAAATTATATTTCGAAATTTTACGAATAGGATGTTATTGTTAGGCCTGACATTAATTAATTCTATATGGAAGATATTGTGTGTGTGTGTGTGTGTGTGTGTGTGTGTGTGTGTGTGTGTGTGTGTGTGTGTGTTTTTGCAATATGTTTCATTTACATTTACTGGATCCTTCATTTCCTTCACTGTGAAGACTTGTACTTCTGAACTTCCACTACCATTATTTACAAACAGTGGAAAAATGACGGACAGCTGCACGGCTTAATGTGTTCTAGGTGGGAGTTTTGAATCTTTCTGAGGTGCATATGCTATTCAGTATGTGTGTGTGGGGGGGGGGGTCACACGCGCATGCATGTGAGCCAGTGAATGGGGGAGGATTTTATTTATTTAACTACTTAATTGTTTTGTTATTATTATTTTACTTTTTTAATATGTGTGTGTGTGTGTGTGTGTGTGTGTGTGTGTGTGTGTGTGTGTGTGTGTGTGTGTGTGTGTGTGTTTAGAGAGTGGGGTTGGGAGCTCTGTATGGGTTGGAGTTGTCTGAAACTTTATTGAACAGAGTTCCAGTACAGAGAACTGTGTATTCATTTATTATTTCTTTTCCTTTGACTATGGCTTTTTGTATAGTCTTTTTTTCAGTTATTAGTTATTATTAGTTGCTATATGTGACAATTTTCAAGTCAGTATTGATGTCTTTTAGGCTCTGTTTCATGTCTGTGAGATGATCAGCAAATTTAGACTGCCAACTATTACTTTTCAAAGCTCTTCTATATTCTGTGTATCTAGTATTAAAATTTCTGCTCAGCAGTCCGACATAAATTGATTTGCAGGCTAGACATGTCATTTCATAAATATCACGTTTTGTGTTTCTCTGTGCTTGTATTGGTTCCTATTACTTTTCACTGTATTGAGTTGTCTGTTCTCATGGATACTCTGAGCACTTGTTTTTTGAGTATATTACCTATTTTATTGGCTGCGTTGTTGTTTCAGGTGTGAATGTAGCATTTACTTGTTGTTAAGGGTGTTCCTCTTCATGTATGCTTGTGTGTGTGTGTGTGTGTGTGTGTGTGTGTGTGTGTGTGTGTGTGTGTGTGTGTGTGTGTGTGTGTGTGTGTGTGTGTGTGTGTTAAGTTAGTGATAGGCTGTTTGTTTTTCTGTGCTAGATATTGCGATTTGGTTTCTCTATAACATTTCTATCATATCCATTCTCCATAGCTATTTGTTCGATTATCTATATTTTTTGTAGTTATCTTAAACTGCTGGGGTTTTGTTCAGTCTGTGCAACATATATTCAAAATAGCTAGGTTGTGCAAATTCAGATGATTAGAGTATTTGTGTATGGCTATGATTGTTGTGGTGGTGGTGACTTTCCTGAATATGGAGAAATGGTTGTGGCTTTTGTGTCTGTGTCAAAAGAAAAGAGAAAATTGTGTTTAGCTCAAGACAGACCCCTCCAAAAAAAATCTGTTGCAAAGCAATAATGGACAGAAGGACTTCAACCTCAAGTTGAAATATGTAAACGTTTTATTGTGTAAGATATGTGAAACAGGCAGAAAATGTATCTGCAGTTGAAAAACATCAAGAAATACAATTTATATAAACTGAAGGCAATTTTCCTGAAACACGACATATACATACACTTAACCATGTTGTACTCAATAAGTAAACATAGCCGTTCTGGTGCAAAACATGTCACCAATCGAAATTAATATCTCAAATAATCTCACTGCAATATTAATTTGGGACTCGAAAATGGCATTAAATTTTTATGGAAAAATTACCCACAATCCCCAAAATTTGTACCTACAATAAATCCAAGGGAAAATAAGCATTTCTTTCTTCCTCATGCCTAAGATTTTCCTAAGAAAATAGCGGAAACGAATTCATTAATTAGAAAATGATTTTTTCTCAATGTCTACCATTCAAATATTGACAACTGGTAAGACTTTAAAAAATATTTACTAATTTTTAAACGAATTAGAACTGTTTCATTACTGAGCTTCCATTTATATTGAAAAATGTTTAATAAGCACAAAATCTGTTAGTGAAATTAGGAAAGGAGATCATAAAATTCTATTACATCTTCTTTTGAATTTCGTTTTTTCTCAAGTGAAATAAAATTTGTTCTATATAAATGAATGACATGAGAACTCTAAAAGTAATTGAGCTGAGGCCAGAGCAAAAATTTGGGGAAATCAAGTATATCATAAACTTGATAAATCTTGGCTCAGTTGAGATTCTCAGCAACAAAATAATGTGCTGCCAAAACCACATTGACTGTAAAAGAACTTTAAAATATTTGTAAGAGTAGAAGCATCAAACATAATCCTAAACTTAAAAAATCCCAACCATTCATACTTATAGAAGATGATAGGACTGCTTTCATAACGAATTTAAAGATCATGATTTTCAAAAACCAATATCGAAACAAAACAGAATAGCATGTAACTAATTTATAAAGAACTTTCATGCTTCTGATATCAATCACAAATATTAATAGAAGCCGCACAGGATTAGCCGAGTGGTCTAAGGTGCTGCAGTCATGGACTGTGCAGCTCATCCCAGCGGAGGTTCAAGTCCTCCCTCGGGCATGGGTGTGTGAGTTAGTCCTTAGGCTAATTTAGGTTAAGTAGTGTGTAAGCTTAGGGACTGATGACCATAGCAGTTAAGTCCCATAATATTTCACACAAATTTGAACATTTTATTAATAGAAAAGCAACAGCAATCAAAAATAGAGTCCGAACATTTTAAATCAATAATACTGTAGAACAAGAAGAATTTTTCAATCAAGCTAAAGATCCTGCAATTCGAAAAATCAAATTTCTTTTGATACCTTAAAGATCAATAAAAGTCAATGTTACATTTTATAGCGCTTTGAGGAGACAGGAAGAAACACAAGAATTTAATTTTACAACAGCAAACCAAGTGATATTAAGATTAATAAATTTGGAATAATATTACCACAGTTCTAAACACAAAATATTAACTGAAAGACAAAATTTTCTGGGGAAAGCTCTCTGGATCGTAAACTATTTGGATCTGAGCGTTAACAAACATAGCACAAATTTTAGATCTTCATACACTGATCTACCCAAGAAAATCAAGGATAAGAAAGCTGTAATTAATCTCCAAACTAATGATCAAAATGTTTTCTCTGTGCAATAAAGCCATCTCTATATCCAGCAGATTGTGCTGTGGACAGAGTATCCAAGTAGAGAAATATTGGTGCAGAACTTGACAAACTTTTTGAAAAAGAAAACACAGAACTTCCCATAGATATATCAAGCATAAAAATCCGAAAAAATGAATATATCACTCAATTTCTAGGCTCCTCAATACGATTTTCAAGATTTTGTCATATATCCACTGTATTACAGAAAAACAAAAAAATAGCCATGTTAATCTACTTCTGATAAAAAATGAAGTTACCTTGATTTATTGTTGGTCTAAAAATCTATCTAGATTGGCTACTAGTCAAATATCTAAACATAATGAGAAATGATATCATTGTGATAGATGTCTCAAGAAAAACTAGATGAACATAAAACTATTGTAAGCTACAAAAAGAACAAAAAATACAATGCCCCTAAAAGATCAAAAAATAAAATTTGAAAATTCAACCGTTCACTGGCAGTTCCATACATATTTTATGCAGATTTTGAATGTTCACTTCTGATATCAAATATCTAAATAAATACAAATAACAGAGAATGACATAGATTCTGGAATGGTTAAAGAAATATTATGAGTAAGATGGAGCCCAACAAATCAACACCATTGAATTAAAGTTGAAATGTAAGTCTTATATACAAAAATACGACCAATTCATTTGTTTTTAAAGGAATTGGGGATGGATAGAAGCGATTTAGATGCAATTCCCTACAATGTAGGAAAATATCTTATTTCGCAAACAAGTTGGAGGTGGACTAAAATTAGGATTTTGTAGAAACATTCAAATTTATGCCTTTGAGTTTTGATAAATTTTCTTCAAATCTCAATAAGGAAGAATTTAGAAAGACATCAGAACAATTTCAAGGAGAACAACTACATCTAATGATTAAGAATGGTGTTTATCCATTTTGAATACATAAGTTGTGCACAGAAATTAAATTATCCAAAAAGGAATATTTTTATTCTACACTCAACAAATGACAGGTAACTGATGATGAATATAACAATGCAAAATTAGTCTGGGAAAAATTTTATGTTGAAATTTCAGAAAGTTATACAAAACTATGTAACAAATGAGATGTATTAATATTGAGAGACATATTTGAAAATATTTAGTAATACCTCTATTAAAGCTTATAAACTTGATCCTTCATAGTATTTGACAGCACCATACTTAGCATGGAATGCTATGCTAAAAGTGAGTAAAACTGAACTACAATTACTAAGTGATTGTGATATGATATGAATGACTGAGAAAGGAATTTGAGGTAGTATTTCATAAAGCATTAAACGTAGGCAAAAACCAACACCAAGTACATGCAAAATTATGATACTAACTAAAATCTAACTTTTTGATATATTTAGACAACAACAACTTATATCGATGGGAAATGTCACAATTTATGCCATAAGGAGGAATTGAAAAGCAAAATGCAGATTAATTCACTTCCAAAATGATAACGTAAATTCTAGATGAATCTGAACATAGATACATATTTGAATTAGATCTAGAATATCCCAAAGAATTGCATGAGTCACATAAAGATTTGGTTCCTGCACCTAAAGGAGGAGATAAATTGCTAACAACTTTGAGAAATAAAGAAAAATATGTTTTGCATTATAGAAATCTTGAACATTATTTAGATCAAGGATTAGAATTACCAAAAATTCATTGATTCTTAAAGTTACTTAAAGTAATATACTTGTTTGAATATAGAAATTATTTTTAAAAAGACTGTCACAAGTCACTTGGAAAAAAGAATGAGAACATCATAAATCGACAGAATATAAAAGTAATGACAGACTCTGAAAAAAATACAAAGTACATTTCAAAATCAAATTATAATCACAGAACCATATTTTTAGAAACTCTGGTAACACTCCACATGAAGAAGAAAGAAATTTTGTTCAATAAATCCATATACACTGGAATGAGTATTTTAGATATTTCACAAATAGAGACATATGATTTTCACTGTAGTATTATGAAACCAAAATATGAAGAAAAAATATATCTCTGTTATATGGACAGCGATTTCTTTATGTATGATATAAGAACTGAAGATTTCTATTACGGTGTGAAGGCAATGATGAATGAATTTGATACAAGTGATTACCTCCAAGGTAATGAATATAATATTCTTCAAGTTAACTAGAAGATTCTAGGAAAAATTAAAGCTAACAATTGTGGCAAAATTATGGAAGAACATATTAGTTTCAGATCAAAAATGTATTCATATAGAGAAGGTGAGAAAGAATACAAGAAATCTGGACTAGAGAAATTTGCAGTTAAGAATGAAATTACATTTGATGATTACAATAAATATTTGGATTATAAAGTGAATCAACATAGAACAATGAAGTTGATTAGACAATTCAAAAATGAGCTGTACACAGTTGAGTGCAATAAGATTGTTTTACATGCAGCTGATTATAAATGAAGGATATTAAAAGAAGGAATTATCACATTATGTTGGAGACAATACACTTAAATAAAATAAAAAACTTTAACTTATGGATTTTTTATGACATTGTGATTTTAGATTATCTCTTAAATTGGCTCTTGAAACAATCCTACCACAAACACATTCAACTTTTTCTACATATCTTCATTTATATATTTCCTAGTGAACCTTCGAACATTTTCTACATACACAGCTCTTAGCACAATGTGAACACGTTCTTTCTTTTGTATATTGTCTTTAGTCACACTTCTGAATTTGTAAATTATTGTACTTAGTTAATTTTTCACAAACTGGACAAGTAAATGTTTTTCTGTTTCACTAACAAATGAGTTTCTTCAGATGTTTTATGTGATTTTCTCAGTACATTTTTCATTTCTTTTTTATACAATCAAGAAACCCACTTTTGAACGGTAAATTCTTTTTTGTCATGCTGATATCTTTGAGAATTCCTTAAACAAATAACTGTACAAATTCTATGCACTTATGTAGAATAAATATTTAATACGGAAGTAAAACTCTCATGTAATAAAATTATTTCACTTGTTACATAGATACATCATCAACAATAAATATTATTTCAATTTTCAATGGAATCTGTAAAGTTGTTACAACTAGAAACAAAATGTCCAAGAAGATATAAATATCACATCATTATTGAAGAAGGAAATATCAGAAAACGTTTCAGAAATGAGACACAAAAAATTGAGAATAGTTGCACATTAATCAGTTATGAAGACAACATTAAGCAATGTAAGAAACACATTAAATTCTGGGAAAAATAAAATGCGAAATATCTTTGGTATGGTGAAACTGTTTATCCTTCTCACTGAAGCAAAGACGCATGAAAAGCAAGAAGAAATAAATAAAAATTTACAAATTGGTTTCCATATGCATGGCCAACCAACAAATATCTAATTTATACATTTCTTCAAAAAGGTGAACAGCAAAAAAACACAGAGAAAAAATTCACTGCACTATAAAAGAACAGCAGAAAAACTGGCCATCAAATACATAGCTTTGCCCTATAAATGGACAGCAAAAGAGAGCATCAAATAGAAAACAAAAATGAACAGAAAAGATCATATAAGAAAAAAATGCACCACACAGTAAATGAACAGAAGAAAGAGCACAAAATAGCTAACAAAAATGAATGGCAAAAAATCATATAAGAAAATAAATACATAAATCATTGGAAAAAATTTAAAGTATACTACAATTGCATCATTAATAAATGATCTGAATGTACAAAATTGTGTTATTCGGACTTAATCTCCTACATTTCAATTGCAGATGCAGACAGCTGGCTTGAAGGACCCCAGTGCATGTCAAAAAATGAAGAAAATCCTCATAACTTGGTTCCACTTCACTTCAATAAAAATACTTAATACTGTTGTTAAGTCTTCTCTTATTCAGAATCACATATAATACATAACACTCATAGCATGTCATACTTCCACCAATCCATCTTAGCCATCGTTCTACATATATGAGAGTGAAACGAAATCATGTACAAAGAAAAGTGAATCTTTTTTGTTTAACTTTCCAGTATCCAGGGAGGTCTTTCACCATGTACCTACACAATTCCTCCCACACTGTACGTTGAAATGGTATGGAGACGTAGAGTACTTTTGCATGTATATATTTATATATACATTTGCCGATAGGGGCTGATGAACTTTATTTGTCGGCTTCTCTTTGATTTTATGGTATGGATATGTCAGCTTACATTATGTATGTTAAAGCCCTACAAGAAATTGAAAGACTATACATATAATATGACAGTTCATTACATATTTGAATTAAGCGTGCTGAAAGTAATGTACAGTATGCTTCAGCCTCAATGCCGGGTCTGACGCTTACGCACTAGTAGGTAGTTGCTACCATCACACAAGCGTGCACTCATTTTCTTAGTGTTGATTTCACATTGAGTGTAACACTTTCACCTGAGTATTAGGTATAAAAAAATTTCCGTTGTATTCGTCTTCATTCTGGGTGGGGAGGGTGTGTGTTTATTGTTCAAAGTTCTATGCTGTGGTAGAAGAACTCCATTCCTATGTCCCTGGCGTCATTATTACACATCATACTCACATTTTCAGCGGAGAGAAGCCTGGCCAACAGCATCCACTGATGAGGTAAGTATTGTCTTGAACAAATATAGTTCACTTATTGACATATCAGGCTTCGTGAGACACAATAATCAGAAATTATTTTGTTGTGCATGTATGGTAATGTCACCACACTTTCAACTTGTTGAAAGACACATACGGCTGTCCAAAACATTGTATAAATTGCTTGTCTTTCAAGTTATTTCTTTCACATGGAGTTTGGTTTCCAACGAAAATTCGTACTGGTATTGAGTTACAACAATATACATAACATGACAGGTTATTCCTATGGCTGACATTCCATCCATTGCTTATATTACAAACATAAATTGCTTAAGTTTTAAAACACAATACATTTTTCATTAACTGGGTTCTGTTGCTCAAGTAGTTTTTAACTTATCTTTGTTCACATCACATATAAAAATTAATTACATAACACATTATTATGATACAATACAAGCATATGACACATTTATACTTCATTTTGTAGATGGGCTCTTATCACTTATGGGAGCTCATTTCTTCCTTAGGTAGAGGAGGGGGGAAAACATTCAAAATGGGACTAAAACACTATACATTGCTGGCCTAACTATGCTTTGTACCGCCTCCTCTGTTTGGGAGGGAAGAAAGGAAATACTCATCTACTGGTTCAAGGAAATGTTGCTTATATAATCAAGGACTAGTTGGTAAGGAACTTTTATTTCTGGGATATGATGCATACTGACTAATCATTCAGTTACTGTCATGTTGTTTCTTCATATGCTAGAGCTGTTTACTTCAATTTACAGGTAGATTAGTGTTAAACATGAAGAAGTTTCAACTATAGTAGATGTATCTTTCTTGGATATCTGGAAATGCCATTATTTATGCTTTTGTGCAGCATGGTAAAAATTAATTGGTTTTTGTAAAATCACATGTGTAAATGTTTGTGTGTACTCTGCAACGAATAGGTACAGGTAACTGCCATGGAGATATATTGCGATGATGCATATTTTCATTTTTCATTTGCCTTGTGATCTTTGTAAAAATATCCTTATAACTAAATTGTTTACACAAGCCCTTCATATTATATGACGGCATGCACATTCAGCACCAGTTATGGTTGGTAAAACACAGCTGTGACTCTGAATGTATTATGTTAATAAGAAGAAACATTGCCAACTTCTGAAAATATCAAGTAACCTAAAAAAATGTGTTTGATTCTGCTTCCAATATGACAGTTTTGGTTAATACTCCACATGCCTACAGCACTTTGCAATGTTAACACAGCATAACTCAGACATCTGCATAACTGTAATGAAATGAAAACAGTAGTATTGAGTCATTTGACTGCCTCACTTTTGTTCCGACACAGTTCAAGACTCTGGAGAAAAGTTTTACATCTGGTGTTCTACATGGCAACTGCACACACAAGAACTTTTTGCTGACACTACTACCACCTACATAAGTAAGCTTTTCCTGTGTTACTTTCAAGTAAAGCACTTAAACTATTCCTGATTTAACTGCAAGATCTGTATTTCCCACTTTCATGTCAACATATTCAAAATGCATACTCTAGACCTTGGGATACGTTACAGGTCTGTGTCGCATCAAGATTGTGGAGAAAGGGGGGGGGGGGGCATGTCACTCTCCAACAAGTGTTAACCAATAAATAAGTGGCGAAAAATTTATGGGTATAGGACCGCTTAATATGTGGAAAATGAGATTTTCATTATTTACTCGCTGTATTTAACATTTATTATTCCTTTAAAATCGCATAACAACTTCAATAAAACACAGTTTAATCACTCATTCTGCACACTTATTTCATCATTATGGCACTTTTAATCTGCGAATCATCTAAGAGCTGTCTTGAATCTTCACGATTCTCTCTCAAGAACCTTGATGTGGATAGACACGTACAGCAACCAGTAATCAGAGTCGGAACTGCGTCTGCAAAATCACAAGGATATTTAAACATTTTTGCTGTCACTAATTACAAGCAATGTAATCGACAGAGTAGTATTGCTAATATTTGCTGTAATGAAAGCCACTCAATAGGGTATATTTCACATTTGCAAGAACAATGTCACTTAAGTAATTAAGTTCATCGAAACACTTCGAAACTAATCTCTTGTCTGACGAAGACAGTCTAAAGACGCAGTGGCAATTTCTCCAGATCTGTTGACAAGAATATTTTGAGTTATCACTTTATTGAGTGGCTGAAATGTAGTTCGGGTACCTCTGAACATAACAATATGTTAGAATTTATTTTCTAAACACGAACTATTATGGTACTGTATGGCTACTTACATATTAATTACACTATTACTATTTTCACAGTTGTTTCTTTAATACAGAATTAAAGCCAACGGAAGAACAAACATAAAACATACTTACTAATGACAGTTTTGTTGAGATGCAATTTTCTGTGTGGACAGATGTAACTTTTTCATATGGTGGTAAGTCGCAAAAATCGCTGAAGTAGCAGAAATCGCAGAAGTAGCAGAAATCGTGGAAGTAGCAGAAATCGGGAAGTAGCAGTGGTAGAGTGCAGAGTGATACATGGCCTGGATTTCTTAACAGGGACTCTTAACTGCGACAAATCACAGTTAAGAATGACAGATATTCAAAAGAAGCATTCACAGAAATCACTGATATCGGAAAATCGCAGTTTAGCCCATCACTAACAGGGTGCATACGCGGACAAGGAAAAACATTCCCGGATTTTTCCCGGATTTCCTGGTTAAAAATACACTTTCTCCTGGATTTCCCGGTTAAAACTACACTTTCTCCCAGGTGTAAACACAGTTTTTCCATGTTAAGTGACAGTGTATTTTCCCTCGAAACTTATCGATCATTTGAATGGTTATGGTTTTATACACGGGCATAGAATTTCCCGGCACTTTAGGAAACGAAACTCAGGGGAAAAAGACACGTTTTGGAAATATCTTTGATGTGCAGCAACATGTACACTGCGTATTTTCGTATTACAAAAGTATACATTGGAATTCCACAAAACACCGCATGTTACTATCCGAATTATTGAAATCTAGATTGCGATGCGCTTTTGTAAGCCAGTCATAGCTCATGTCATGTGATATCGACAGCGGATGACAGCAGATATGTAGAGCATAGGACACGTGATGTAGTCAGCCAACAGCAACATCACTGTTATGTAGCACAAACACACAAACAGGGAAGTTAATAGTTTAAATTAATATACATAGTGTTGCTACAAGAAAAGCAAAGCTTCCACATATAATTTTTGTCTCTAAGGTTAGTAAACTGCAAGAGAGGCTAAGCTTTTGCATACAATGTTGATCTTTTCTGCACGTTTTACACTTTAAGACATATCACACATACGTGCCAGTAAAATTTTTAATAATGAAATTAATGTCTGATCTTCAGGGTTCGAAATTCTTCTAAATGGCTAGAGATCAAAGAATTGATTTTTAAATGATAGTCAAACACTTTGTAATTTAAGAAATTCATGGTACAGTCTCGCAAGTAGTTCAACTTACATAAAGGGATATTTACTTTGAAAGTAACGCTTTTCAAATTGCCATTCACGATATTTTCCCGCGACTTAGAAACAGATTCGTTTCAGCATTTGCCAGAGAGTGCAGATAACAGGCGACACCGCGCTTGCGCAGCTACCATGAGGTAGGAAGACTGTATGTAAGCATGTGTAAAACATGGAAACATCATACATTATGTCATAAAAGAAACAAGACGTCGGAGGATGCTCCAAGAGCATCGGAATTTCATGAGCCATACTAAAATGTGCACATTTAAAGTGCATACTTAAAGTGAACATTCTTATGTCCAAATTCCCAATAAAGTAGACCTCGACCTGATATTAATCTTTTCAATGTGGTTTTCGAGATGTAAATTTCCCTGAAGCACCAGTACTGTATTATATCATGTTTGTTACTCTATTATGGTATAATGCCATACATGCTAGAAGATGAAAACGTGCACCTGAAATGCAGCAGACACTTGAAACTAGCCAGTACTGTGGAATTAACCATTTCGTTTCAAATACACTGACTGCCTCTGCGGAAAAGATTAATAAAAGTCAAATTTCTTTAGTAAACAGACAAAAATAATTACATTGTTCTGCAAGGTGTTCAATGCTGGACTGTCAGAAAGGTGGAAATAAAATAAAATCTGAAATTAATAACATATTTTAGCCAACTGTAATTATGTGAATGTATTTTAATTGATTTGATAGCTCCCTGCCACAGATATCCGTTTTGTTTTCATTTGACGTGAGAGTAAACGTCAGGGAAACAGCAAAATCACTAAATGTAAACACGGGTCACGTGGTGACTACACACTGTAACTCAGACCGCTCTGCATATCAGCCACAGATCTATGATATTTGCTAACTGGATCAATAATAAAAAAAATCGAATTTTCAAAAATATGTTCATCTTGTAACACACACATCTTTCTGAAAGTCTGAAACATAAAACATGTGTGTTCAAGGAAATGTAAGACATGTTATTTGGTCTTAAGTGTTCCAAAGTTCAGTGCCACGCCTCTTCATAGAGTGTTCTTCTATCACATGTCACTGTATTTCGCTCTGTGGAAACAAAACGTGTATACTTTGTAAAGGATGCCATCAAACTATATTCAGGACAGTGGGAATTGAAATGTTTGTGGTGCCTCTTCTGCTCCCAGTCAGCCGGTTTAAAGCCTGCCCCTCGTTTCTTTTCTTTTCTATTTCTATTTTTTTTTAATTTTGCGACTAATAGCAGATGGGACTATTTGTAATCGGTAGAACAAGAACTCTACAGAAAATTTGCACTCTTTATTGCCTATTAGCTAATAACTTGCTGTTTTGTGTGACATAGAATTAAATACAGGACACATAAAACCAATGAAGACAAGGGACAAGCAAGAAAGTACACAATTCTTCAGTCCTTAGCTCCTAGCATTTTTCTTCTCTCTAATCTTGCTACAGCATTACATGGCGTGCTTTCCTTTCTGCCATAGAATCTATTACCTCATCAAAGTTCGTCAAACGTTTTGCAACATGAAAAATCGAAATGTCGATATCTAATATAGAAAAAGCTGTTAATACAAATAATACCCATGACTGGTGTGGTTTCTCGATCTGATTACATCTATTTTGTCACTGTCTGCTAGATAAAACAAAGTATGCCTTCCTAATATTGCAGCAATTTTGTAACACACACCAAATAAACGAGACTGTTTTGACACAAATGGTCAGTGTTATAACACGACAGAATATATTTCACAAAGCACCAATATCAAATGCCTATAAGGCCTACTACAAGCAAAAAGCTTTATGCTATGAAACAGTTTCACATTTCATTCATACACACCAGTTTCTGAAGCATGAGATCGAATTAGTAGTATTACGAATTTTTTATATAAATTTGGAATCGTATTATTCTTCCATAATATGTGCGATGTCTCCGTTTCTTCTCCTTCCTCGTTCTAACAAACAATCTTGTCATCACCAATTCTGTAGTTATTCCTGCCATTGTCAAAATTTGTTCGCCGATTAACTTCTCCGGTTTAGTTATCCCGCGATTATTCTCCAGTTAGGCATTGTTATATGTTTGTACAACACGTTTTCCGCATTACTTCCAGAATAGAACTTAAGTGGCTTCTAGTTGGGGACTGTACAACTGGTCATACTAGTGTAGCGATCTGGCCTAAAATTTTCTGTCAAAATTTCATTTTCTTGGATACACCAAGAAGATAATACGAAATATTTCTCACCTGTTATTCCTGTTAGTCGTTTATTTCCATTCTGGTGGTCTGAATTTATGGATTACGCTAGTAATTATAACAATGCTGATAATTTGCAAACCCAATCAAACACATAATCAGAGAGCGATTGGCATTCATCCGTTTGGCTTTACTCTGCTCAGATCGTATAGCCCCGTCCCCTTTTGTCAGCGGAAAGTTTACTTCTAGATGCAACGAGGATTCTCCTGACAGAGACATCACGTACATTATACACGTATTCAAACATTAACTTATGTTTCATTCAGAATTCAATTAAAATGTGTTCAAAAGCCGACAGGGATGCGTTTCAAAATCATATGAATAATCGATAGACCAACGTGCGCTGGATGCTAGGAGTTTTGTGAAACAAGTCTTTTCTTCTCAAAAATATGAATTTGGCACCCCCTTTCCCCGGTAGCACCTAGATGCTTGCAGCGACTGCTTGCACAACCAACAGCCCTCATTCCTGTAGCCAGAAGCGGGAGAATCTACTACCCAAACGCGACTAAACTGCGGATGCGCATGAGCTCGCTCGTAGCTGCTAAAACGAATCTAATGTAAACAGTTGTGACTTCACGCTCACCGGAAGCAATTTGTTGTTATGAAACATTGCATTGGCTTCCTAAAGCTTTAACACAATTTGCTGTTGGCAGATGCTTGCATGAGCACTGTGTATCGTTGTTGTATACGGCGCATTACCTTTGCAATTTAAGTTATTTTCGTTTTTTTCTGTCGTTTATGTTTTATTGTTGAAGTATTATTCTGCAGTAGCGATATACGGTAATCTCCTTAATTAGAGTATCGATTCATACCAGTCAAAATTACAAAAATTTAACAGAAAACTAAAACAATGAAAAATTCCCGGAATTCTAAAAAATTCCCGGGTTTTTCCCAGATGAAAAAATTCCCAGGTTTTTCCCAGATCTCACGGTTGTCCCGGGGTCATATACACCCTGCATTATCAGAAGCAGAAAGATCTTACTCTGTTTCGGAATTGGAAAGTTTAGCTGTAATATGGGCATTTAAAAAGTTTAAATATTTTTTTGCGGGGTAAGAATACTAAACATTACTATGACCATCAGTCAATGTCATTTCTATTAACATGAAAACTATTGCACCCTAGATTAGCTAGATGGTGCCTATAGTTACAAGAATTTAATTTCAAAGTAATTTATATTAAAGAAAGTCGGAATGTTATTGCAGATGCCTTGTCTAGGTTACCACAAGGTTTAGAGGAATATCATGAACTAACATAGCAAGATGCAGAAATCAGAACATTATTAATTAAAGTTGCAAAACAAAACAACAGTCTGATTTCCATAGATTTTGTAAGCAAATGAAAATTATACAACAGCAAGCTCGCGGATGGTGTAAAGTCATGCAAAACCTTAAGGAATACGAAGGTGGAAAGGTAAGTGAATGGTATCAGGAGTACAAGGAGGTTTTGTTTCATAGGAAACATGAAAAATCTGATTAATGGTGCGTGTGTATTCCTGAAGATTATATCGAATTTATAAGACACACACATGAAGTATGGGGACATTATGGAGTAGGCAAAGATACTGAAAAAATTGCAACACTTCGTTATTTTCCAAATTTGAGAAGGCGAGTCCTAACGGTATTAAGAAAGTGTGCAATATGTCAAAAATCAGATTCTACTGAGCTGTAGCCAACAATAATAAAATAAACCTCTATATATAGTATCCGTGGTCATAGCTGGTCCATATCCAAGAAGTAAAGGAGTAGTAAGATACGTAGTAACACTACGGCAACAGCCACAAATATCAGAAAAAAAATTGAGGGAGACTATTTGAGAAGAATATGTAAACCAAAGGCACTACTAACTGATAATGCTTTATATTTCGTTGGGCAAAAGTGGAAACAATTTATGATCTCAGAGGGCAGAAAATATGTATTAGTAAGCTTTATTCACCAAGAAGCATGACGAATAGAACGAGTCTTTAAAGAATTTAACTGGTTTATTAAGACATACACACCTCACAAAAACACCGGGCGTGTGGAATACGTAATTACTTTCATGTAAGTTGTCAATAAGCTTCCACATTCTTCAACAGGTTTCACACCTAACGAATTGATGTTCCGGACAAAAACAAACAAATGAGTGGGAGTCACCCATACCAAAAGGATCAACTACAAAAATGACGCTACAAGACAAAATCAAACAAGCAATGATTACACGAGAAAAAAGGGCTGAGTATAGGAAGAAAATTGATAATACGAAACTAAAACATGTTACACAATTTTCTGAATAAGAAGTGGCAATTACTCTATTCAGGACCATATAAAATTTCCAAAATACCATACCCTGGGACGTACAGATTAGTATATGAGGAAACAGGGAGAGACAAGGGTTTTCACCCTCACAAAGATATAAAAGCTTTTATAGAAAGATAAAGTTAGGTGCATTTTCTCTCTATTAAAGGTAAATGTACATAGTGTGCATAACTCTAAGTGTAATTTTTTTCTTTTGGAGTGCATTTTAGGATAAAGTAATGTGTAGAGGTATAAGTACTCTTTTGATTTGTACATATAAGCATAAAATCAACAGGAATGAGAAGTAATACACCGCTTCACTCTAAGCAAAAGTATAAACAAAATCAGCTTATGGCTCAGTTGTGCACACTCAAAAATACGTGCTGATATCAGTAATAGGAGAGGAGGCATTGACCTGTTTGCAAACACGACAGATTGGCAGAAGGAGTAAAAAAATAGGAATGCGATGTGTAAAAGTACCTACTGAAATACAAAGTAAACGGAAATACTAAGCAATTACATCTGCTGTCTAAGAACTAGGGAACCTGTTGTTATATGTACTCAGAGTTTTAATTAAATTCTAAGCTATGTACAACATATTTACAAGCAAAAGGAAGCATCATGAAAAAAATGTGCTTAATGTGCAAGCTAAGAAGACGACTAAATACCATAAAAAATGTCAAATAATTTTCTTTGCAGGGTAAATGATCATGAAGGGTAACAGAATAAACGTATGTCTATGAAATCAAACAAATATTGAAATATCTGCAGACAGATGTAATGACCAAACGTATCAGTGGCCATCGAGCTACGCAATGCAATTATTTTTAAGTTTTTTTCTTTCAGTGACAAGTGTATTGTCAGGGCACAGAAAAAGAGAATTACTTCAGGAGTAGCAGGTACCAATTGAAGATACGGGCCGCACCTTGAGTAAACAATTTAGTTATAAGGATATTTATACAAAGGTCATGAGGCAAATGAAAATATGTATCATCACAGTATGTCTCCATGACATTTACCAGTACCTATTAAACTACCTGTAAATTGAAGTAAACAGCACTAGCACATGAAAAAACAACATGATAGTACATGAATGATTAGTCAGAACACATCATTTCCATGAAATAAAAGTTCCTTAGCAACTAGTCCATGATTGTACAAGTAACATTTCCTCACAAATCCTTGAACCTGTAGATGAGTATTTTCTTTCTTCCCTTCCAAACAAAGGAGGTGGCTCCAAACATAGTTAGCCCAGCAACACATAGTGTTTTAGTACCCTTTTCTACCTAAGGAAGAAATGAGCTCCCATAAGTAATGATAGGAACGATCCTGTCCATTTCATCAAATTCCTGATTTGGGGTTTGAATAGGACTTGAGATCAACTTTGATAAAAGCCTACCTATAAAATGAAGTATAAATTACCATATGCTTGTATTGTATCATAATAATATGTTATGTAATTAATTTTTATATGTGATGTGAACGAAGATAAGTTAAAAACTAACAAACAACTTGAGCAACAGAACCCAGTTAATGAAAAATGTATGATGTTTTAAAAGCTTAAGACATTTATATTCGTAATATAAGCAATGGATGGAATGTCAGTCATAGGAATAAGTTGTCATGTTATGTATATTGTTGTAACTCAATACTAGTATGAATTTTCGTTGGAAACCAAACTCCATGTGAAGCAATTTATGCAATGTTTTGGGCAGCTATATGTGTCTTTCAACGAATTGACAGTGAAGTGTGGAGACATTAACATATGCGCGCAACAAAATAATTTCTGATTATTGCGTCTCACGATGCCTGATATGTCAATAAGTGAACTATAGTTGTTCAAGACAATACTTACCTCATCGATGGATGCTGTTGGCTAGGGTCCTCGCCCACTGAAAATGTGAGTACAATGTGTAATGATGACGCCAGGGCCGTAAGAATGGAGATCTTCTGCCACAGCATCTAATTTTGAACAATAAGCACATACCTACTGCACCTAGAATGAAGACGAATACCATGGACATACTTTTATATGTAATACTCAGGAGAAAGTGTGACACTCAATGTGAAATCAACACTAAGAAAACAATTGCACACACATGCGATTGTAGAAACTAGCATGTTGACCATTAGCAACTCGTGCTTAGCCTCCATACCTATTAGTGCGCTAGCAAAAAACCTGGCAGTGGGGCTGCAGCAAACTCAACATTATTGTCAGCACGCAAAATCAATTATGTAATTAACTGTCATATTAGGTATATAAGCTTTCAATTTCTTGTAGAACTTTTACATACGATAAGCTTACATATCCATTCCACTAAATAAAAGACCATGTTAGAGAGAGAGAGAGAGAGAGAGAGAGAGAGAGAGAGTGTGTGTGTGTGTGTGTGTGTGTGTGTGTGCATGTGCGCGTACGCACTCGCACATATGCACCCACACTACCACGGTAACTCAGAAAAGAGTGTCACCACAGCTGTGGTAGTGTACATTTGGTGTCTGTGTGGTTGTAAGTGACTGTGTGATCTTTTTTTACAAGAGGAACAGTCACAGCTGAAAAGCTAGTTGACACTGTTTTCTGTTAAGTGGACCAGTATCTATGCATTACATATCAGTCTGCTAAGGGTGAACGGTCACCTTTTCTTCATTTTACATACTGTTGCACCCAGGAATTTCCATTGCTGCCATATTACGTATATAAGCTTTCAATTTCTTGTAGAACTCTAACATACATACAATAAGCTTACATATCCATTCCATTAAATAAGATTCCATTAAATTAGATTTTTGAGAAAATATTTATCACGTTATTTGTTTATGGACCATGACAATCAGAAAAACATGATGTCTGAAAACAGAGAAGGCAGTGTTCAGGAAATTCAGAATATGGACTGCTTCGTTCACAGATGAACATGATGATATGAATGTTGTTATACAGGTGGCAGGTGTAGGGTGAAGAAGAAAGACTGGTAAAATCCCAGAATCGTTATTACTAAAATAAAAATTAAAATAATTCTTGGTAGAGAGAAAGAAATGAAAAATGAATCAGACAGAATTTGAAATTTTCTGACAAAACCATGTGAAAACTGTGACTTGAACTCACTACCTTGTATTTCATATGCACTGGTCTTCTTAGCTGTGCTATCAAGGCGAAACTTACGATCTGTCTTCACGGTTCAGCTCTGCCAGTACCTCTCTTCTAGTTTGCAAACTGCACTATTGGAAGTAATTTAGAAACTTACACTGTCAACCACTTGAAGTACCTTACCAAGTAAGCCATAATCATACTTTTGTTCTTGAAGGAATTATTTTATCAACTAAAGACATGTGGTGCAATGTTATTCTGACAACACATTTAGCAGCATCTTTCTTTTAAAAAACTCAGCCTAAAACCTGTAGGATAATGTTCATTGGAGTGCTTGAGGAAGTGGAAAAATCTAGATGGACTTAAAGAACATAAAAATTATATATCAAATTCCAAGTATTTTTGCATATAGCAAAGAATGAACCACAGTGTTCTAAGTGCCAGCTGTTATCTTGATTACCAACCCAATAGGGCAAATGATGTGGAAACAGGATGCAAAATGAAACCTGACAATAACATTTTACAATAAAAACAACGTGTGTTGATGTTACAACATAATATTGAATATGGCAGGAATAAACCATGATGTTGTACAATTCAGAAAATACAGTAATATGACGAGACTTCAAGATTTTCTTCAACTCTAAGGAAGCCAAATGCAAAGGAGGAAATCTTGAAATCAAGGTTTTTCTTTACTTCTTTTGTCTAGATTTGGTGAAGTTGGAGGTATTTCTAATGAAAGTAAGGAAGTAGACACAAGTGAAACTTAACACAGTGATATTCATACACAAGGGGAAGGAATTTTAAATCATGAGTTATATAAGTGGTTTACACAAGCAGTTTATAGGGTATCTCTGCCTCCAGCACTGTACTTAAACATTCGAAAGCAACTGTGACTGCAAAACTACTGGTTCATTGGAAGGGTATGATGCTTAATGTGACCAAAATAGCTTTTTTTTAGGTCAATGAACAAAAAACCCCTCTTGCTACACAATCAACATTTTTTGACTAGTGTCTTGACTAACTGATTGTTAAGAATTTGCAAGATAAAAGACAGGAATCTCTTATTACCTTCAGTGTGTTTTGAATCCTTGTTGTTGTTGTATACAATGCTCAACAATCGAGGTTATCAATGGCTTCACAGTTACCGCATAACATGAATAGAGATAAAACATATTAAATTCATGTGTTAAAATGCATGTGTTAAAAGACCACATTCACTCTCTCACACTCTTCCCCACATTAGCACACAAAGTCAGTCTTCATGGTACAAGAGTGTCAACCAATGCAAGAAAGACTATTAAAATATTGTTATCAGATCAGAAAATACATGGAAAAGCAAGTCAAGAAAAGCTGGTGGGCTGATACTGAGGTAAGAACCAAATGAACCAACTATCCCCTACACACATTAAAATCTCCAGCCAAGCACCTTAGACAGTTCATCAGACAAAACTCAAAATTGTTGAACATGTACTACATTCCCCTCATCATCATTTAGAATTGGGGTTAAGTCTGCTAATAAAGTGGTGTCTACCATCTCATCATCACACAAACTACACTCAGTTAAACTGTGGTGATCTATATCAGTAGCCCACATGCATCACAAATGAGTGGTTATTCACATGTGAGAAGGGCCCACGCATCAGAGGGCTTTGTACTATTTGAAGACATGTTATGCAGACTTCACCACTTGTATCTGGCCACCATGAGATGCACCATGGCCTTATACCCCTTTTTATTGATCACAGCTTGTTATCCATCATGTTCAGCCTCTCTTCCTCTGAAAGATATATGACAGACTTTCTCAGTAATTACAACATAGTATGCCTAGGGATAGGACAGTGGATTACATCTGGAAGGGTAGGTGTCTCTTTGGCCGTGGTACTGGCTCACTCATTCCCACAAACCCCTCATGTTCTCGTGCCCAGCGCAATGATGCTTCCTGTCCCTGTGTTTGCCACTGGAGAAGGGTGTCCTGTATGTTCTGGACAGTTTTATCTGCTGGGAACATATGCTGGATGGTCTGCAGAGCACTGAATGAATCATATTAGCTCATGAATTTCAAACTGTGATCATATTTTATCTAATCCACAGTTTCATAAATCACATAGGTATCAGTGTCAGATATATAAAACTCATTAAGTAGGCCGATTCTGAAGACGCAGGTGGGAGAAATGATAGAACAGCCTGTTTGGAATGTCCCTGAAATATGAACTACGTATTCTCTCCATAGATTATTGGCTTCATGTTGACACTTGCGATGTGGTGTGAAAAATCATCAACTATAATATATGATTTAAATATACAACATCTACTGTAGGCTGATGTCTAAAATTATGGGATTCATCCAAAAAATGCTAAAAATCCCAAATGAGGAACAAAACCAAATAAGGATGTTTCAACTTTTACAGAATATAAAATTTGCTGTGCCTTGAACATAAATATTCCACGTCTAAGAATAGTTATGGAGAAATACATTACTTTATATTACATTGTAGAGACTTACTCATTAAAGATATGTTCTTAGATGAAGTCTTGTCAATTCTATATTAGAATATTTGAGCTATTTATGTGAGCATTAGTAAGCTGCTATACTAAAAGTCATTTCTGAAAGATAAACAAAAGTTATTGTATCAAGGAAGGGATAAAGACGAATGTAATATATCACAGCTATACTTATACCAAGAATATGGTTGCAAATGGAAGAAAAGTAATTTTGGTCCTTCTGCTTAAGCAATGCTGAGAAGTAGAATGAGGTTTTCACTCTGCAGCGGAGTGTGTGCTGATATGAAACTTCCTGGCAGATTAAAACTGTGTGCGGACCGAGACTCGAACTCGGGACCTTTGCAAAGGTCCTGAGTTCTAGTCTCGGTCCGCACACAGTTTTAATCTGCCAGGAAGTTTCGTATCAGCGCACACTCCGCTGCAGAGTGAAAATCTCATTCTGGAAACATCCCCCAGGCTGTGGCTAAGCCATGTCTCCGCAATATCCTTTCTTTCAGGAATGCTAGTTCTGCTAGGTTCGCAGGAGAGCTTCTGTTAAGTTTGGAAGGTAGGAGACGAGGTACTGTCAGAAGTAAAGCTGTGAGGATGGGGCCTGAGTCGTGCTTGGGTAGCTCAGTGGTAGAGCACTTGCCCACATAGGCAAAGGTCCCGAGTTCGAGTCTCGGTTCGCACAAAGTTTTAATGCTGAGAAGTGTTATCATGTGGGGATTTGTAAGACTCCCCTTGATACATCAGGAGTGCACTACACAGAGGAAGCAGCTACTTGGGTAGCAAAGTACTTGTGGTGTGCACACAAGGGGTTTTTAGGCTAGGCAGTAGTTTGAGGTGCTCTGATGAACACTCACCAGTCGATATGCAGCAAGATAAGTCAAACCATGTTCAGAATAAAGACACTTTAACTGTCACATTTGTACCAGTACACTGTTGAAGTATTCATAATCAAGTTCCTGAATTCACTGCCCTCCAGGAAAGTTCTCGCACTCAGGTTATTCTTGGGACTGAGAGCTGGCTGAAAACCGAAGTGGAAAGCTCTGAGATATTTAGCCAGTCATGGAACACATATCAGAAAGACAAATAGAAGAGACCATAGAAGGGGGATTATTCATTGCAGTTGACAAAAATATCGTCTCTATTGAGGTCGAAGTTGAGTGGAACACTGAAGTCATCTGGTCACATAAACAGGTGTAGGGGAAACCAAGTTAATTGCTGGATGTTTTTACCGGCTACCTGATTCTGCTGTGACAGTTGTGGAGTAATTCAAAGAAAGTCTTTGGTGAATAGTGCGTACATACTCAGATCATGCAATACCTGTTGGAGGCAACTTTAGCCCCAATGAGATGTCTATGGATTCATTGTTGGGGGGTTCAGACAGACATTCATGCAAAACACTTTTGAACACGTTTTCTGAAAATTGACTTGAGCAGCTAGCTCGGCAGTCCACATGCAGTGGAAATATCTTAAGGCGGGTCCACACTGAGCGCGCCGTACCGTGCCGTGCCGTGCCACACTGCGCAAAATGGCTCTGCACGCTCAGTGTGGACGGCGAACCGCGCTGCGCCGCGTCATGCCGCGCAGTTTTGCGGCTGTTGTTGGTACATCAAAAGAAGTGGCGCGTTTGCGCGCGCTCATTTTAGGCTTCAGCTGGAGAGCGCAGTTGTTTACTGTGTGCGTGAATTCGCGTTGGAGGCAGGAGGTGTCCTCGTTTTGGAGTGGAACCGGAAACAAACTGAAAACCTCATAGATCTGTATAGACAAAGGCGGGAACTGTGGGACCCAAAAGACAATAATTACCACATAAAAATAAAACAAAAATGATGCTTTGCAGTGGGTCGCAAGTGACATCGGCTGTGGAATCAACGAAGCAAAAAACAGGATGACCTCTTTGTTGTCTTCGTACACAAGGGAGAAAATGCAAATGAAGAAGTCGAGGGGCACTGGAAAAGGTAACTATTCATAAACAATGTTTGTAAAAGCACAGTTTTCCATTTACATTTATTATAACATCGCTCTATTGTTTCAGGGCTGGCAGACACTTACAGTAGTAACTGGTTTGCTTTACCAATATTTGAATTCCTGAAGGAACGAGACACTCCCACTGGTACCATAAACACAGAAAATGTAAGTACATGTAATATAACAATTATCTATAATATAGTCAGATACTATTAGCACTTTAACACACTATTTACTTAGGCCAAAATGTGGCCTTGACAACGGTGTAGTGATAACAAGCACGTATATGCATTCATGCTGCCTCATCTTGCCAAGATATGCGTCCATTTTCGACAAAATAGTCGGCCATCTCTTCGCAAACAGCTCAGGCATTTGACGAACTTTTTCTTGTCACTGCCTTTAAATTGCATAATGATATTGGTTGTGCTTCCCGTCTCCATGTTCCTTCCACCAAAGTACCATCTGGTAGCTCTCTGTCCACTGTGCCGTCTGGAGCGTACAAACTGGAAGATTTCTTGCTCTGTCTCAAATAATTATGCAAGTTGTCAGAACAATAACACTGACTTTTTCTGGGCCCAGAAGCATTGGTTTCTTCAAGACCCTAAAAACGGATGTTAGGATTCCAAAACAATTTTCGACAACTTGATGGGCTCTTGAAAGTCGATAGTTGAATGTTTTCTCTTTTGTACCTTTCTCATAGACGCCTGCATAATTTTTCATCACATTCTCGTGCAAAGCAAATGCTTCATCGGCCAATGTAACATATGGTGTCATCCGTTCACGTCCAGGAAGTGGTTTGGGTTGAGGTATGTTAAGGGAGTTGTCTTGCAAATTCTTCCACAATTTACTGTTTTTGAATATTCAACCATCAGATATACGACCCTGTGAACCCACATCAGCATACAAGAAATGGTAGTTTGCAGCCACTAGAGCAAACAACACAATACTAACAAAGTTCTTGTAGTTATAGTACTCGCTGCCGTTGTTTATTGGTGCTTGTAACATTATGTGTTTACTGTCCATAGCAGCCAGGCAATGAGGGAAGTTCCATGTTTTATCAAATTCCTCTGAACATCGCTTCCATTCTTCTATAGTACTCGGCAACTGAAAAGAAGGGGTTTCAAAGAAGTTACAACATACCTTGTCTAAAAATTAAAGAATTGAAACATGTCATTGTTACACAATCGTGTCAAGTGTGGTTGAAATGAACGTGTACAATGGGGCAGTGCTAGAATCGAAGCTTGTGACAAGAAGAATTTCTCTTGTGAGGGGCCCATAGCGGTATAATATTTTCTGAAGGAAATTATGATGCCATTGACTGTTTATTTATTATATACTTATTATACATTATATATATATTTATTTATTTATTATGATGTCACAACTGCAGTTTCGGCCTGTAAGCCATTGTCACACATTTTTCATTGAATTTTAATTCTATATACGAAATTCATACAGCAATATTTTATGCTAAGAACAAGTGTATGCCTGTCACAATGATATACATTAACATATTTCGAAATTCAACTTGAGAATGGCTTAAGGCTGAAACTGCAGCCATGAAATTATAATAAAATCTTTTAACAGTCAATGGCATCATGACTGCCGTCGGAAAACATCGGATTACAATCCGTCTACTATTGTTCACAAATGAAACCGTACTTGTCATGTTAGGCCTAGTGCGAATTCCGAATTCTCTGAGAAATATAGTTGTTTATTTCACTTGGCTTTCGTCCTCGAGTTATGCTAGTTGTAGAATCGATTTAGCCATATAAGACAATTAAAGAAAAATAAATTACTTGGTACTGTACCATAATGAAACAAGATTTTGGCTCTGGCATTTACTGTCAAAATAAATACAATATAGCCTACTGTTTCATTTCAGAGTTCTGGCGATGAAGAATGCCTACACGATTCTACGTTAAATGTCGTAGAAGAAACATTACATGTAAGTGACAGTTCTCATGAGAGTCTTGGCGAGTCAGCGCCTTCAAACAAATAAGAAGAAATGACGTGCAAGGGGAAGGTTTTTACGTCCCCAAAAAAACCGGCCAGTAAACGTAAGAAGATCCGATGCTGATGAAGGCTTATGGCATTTTGGAAAGTGTGGGAAATGACGTCCTGACGAGTGTTCTACTTTCGGGGAGCATATTACGATGAATCTCCGCAAATTTGACAACCGAAAGAGATCAGTTCTAATGCACAGGATAAACAATTTGATCTTCGATGCGGAGACTGATTTGTATTCACAGCGCCTCACATCAAATACTTCTCCTTCTATCGTCCATTCTCCCCAATGCAGTCCTGTTTCCGAACCGCTCCTCTTCCCAATGCAGTCCTATTCCGCAACTTCTCCCTCGTGTCACTCCCAGTCACCTGTGCTCATCTGACATCAAACAGTTGCTCCTAATCAACCATGCAGTAGCAGTGAACCACATGATTCTATCTCGCTCCGTCTACACGATTCAGCTCTGCTCCAAGAACCTCCAACATATACTGTTTTGCAGCCCTTTGCAAATACATTTGATTCATAAGTGCATTCTGTTAACAATAACGTGTTTCTACGATTTGAGTAACATTTTTATTTATATGTGGATATTTATGTACATAAGCTTGTAAAGAATAACAAAACCGCAGTCAATAAATAATTGTTTGTAAAGAACTACCTCTGATCCAATGCTATCAGCGTTCAACCTCTTTACCTTGTACACATTTGACTTCAGTCGGGTAACAACTTTATGCAAATAACTCAACTACAAATTCTTTAAAAAATGAGTCCATTTAAAGACAATGAAGAATAATAACTTCTTACCTTTACAAAGGGTTTCAGTGCATTATTGAGAGCGGTGCAAACTTCTATGACAATCGTTGTTTAGATATTCTGAATAGATACATCAAACTTGTAAAGGAATCTCCGGTTGTCAGGAAGCGCAAAGTAATTGTCAGTCTCTCTTTGCTAGTTATAGCACGTCTACAATTTGTGTCCTCCTTCATTAGTCGGGTTCGATCACATTCAACAGATATTCAAAGTCTTCAAAAGACATTCGATAAAAGTTTTCGAGCTGTCCACTACTGCCTGCAAAAAAATGGTTCAAATGTCTCTGAGCACTATGGGACTTAACTTTTGAGGTCATCAGTCCCCTAGAACTTAGAACTACTTAAACCTAACGAACCTAAGAACATCACACACATCCATGCCCCAGGCAGGATTCGAACCTGCGACGTAGCGGTCGGGCGGTTCCAGACTGTAGCGCCTAGAACCTCTCGGCCACTCCGGCCGGCTGTGTGTCTATGAAAAGAACTATGCGCGAAGTATAGAACAACTACCACTTTCACACCTTAGCAAAAGATCTAACAGTAAACCTGGAAAATTCTGGTCATATCTAAGATCACTAAGCGGGTCTAAGGCTTCCATTCAGTCTCTTGTAGATAAGTCTGGTGTGGCAGTTGAAGATAGAAAAATGAATGCCAAAGTTTTAAATTTCACGTTCAAGAAATTGTTCACACCGGAGAACTGTACAAACATACTATTATTTAATCATCAGGCAGACTCCCGTATGGACGACATACGAGGCGTGTTTTTTTTTTTTAAGTAAGTACCGTTTTGAAATTAAAAAAAGACGTGCTAAGATATCTCAATAATTTTATTTTTACATGAAAGCCTGTACCTTAATCTACTTCTCTATATAATGTTCGTCAATATTGAGGCACATGTCATAACGTTGTATCAGTTTTTGAATACCCTCTTCATAGAAGTCTGCCGCCTGACTTGTTAACCACTGCATCACCACTGTTTTGACTTCGTCGTCGTCTTGAAGACGCTGACCGCCCAGGTGTTTCTTCAAGTGCAGGGACAGATGGTACTCACTGGGCGCAAGATCGGGGCTGTACGGAGGATGATCTAGAGTTTCCCATCGAAAAGATGTGATGAGATCTTTGGTCTGATTCGCCACATGCGGACGAGCATTGTCTTCCAAAACGATGCCCTTGCTCAACTTCCATGGACTGTTGCTTTGATTCTGGTGTGACGTAGGCCACTCATGTTTCATCGCCCGTAGCATCTTGGCTTAAGAAATCATCACAGTCATTGTGGTACCGCTCAAGGAAAGTCAATGCACTGTCTAAGCGTTTGGTTTTGTGCACATCCGTCAACATTTTCGGTACCCAACGTGTGCACAATTTTCGGTAACTCAAGTGCTCGGTCACAATACCATACAAAACACTACGAGAAATATTAGGAAAGTCATCCCGCAAGGAGGAAATCGTAAACCGTCTGTTTTCTCTCACTTTATTGTCCACTTCCTGCACCAAACTTTCATTAACGACCGAAGGACGCCCACTCCGTTGTTCATCATGCACATTTGTGCGGCCGTCTTTAAATGCTCTCACCCACTTTCTTACCATTCCATCACTCATAATGTTTTCTCCGTAAACTGCACAGATCTCACGATGAATTTCGATCGCTTTTAGGTCTTTAGCACAAAGAAGTCTTATAACACCCCGTACTTCACAGTCGGCGGGACTCACGATTATCGGAGGCATCCTAAAAGACTCAGTACACAACGTAAACAAAGAAGAAACAGACTGTAATGGCGTCAGTGCGTAGATTAAGGTACAGGCTTTTATGTAAAAATAAAATTATTGAGATATCTTAGCACGTCTTCTTTCAATTTCGAAACGGTAGTTACTTAAAAAACACGCCTCGTACTAATACACATTCCTGGCACAGAGAAACAACTAAAAGATTTGAAAGCAAGTAAATCACCACGTCTACATCTACATCTACGTGATTACTCTGCCAGCCACAATAAAGTGCCTGGCAGGAGGTTCAATGAACCACCTTCAAGGTGACACTCTACCGTTCCACTCTCAAATGGCGTGCGGGTAAAACAAGCACTTAAATTTTTCTGCTCGAGCCCTGTTTTCTCTTATTTTATCTTGATGATCATTTCTCCCTATGTAGGTGGGTGACAACATAATGATTTCGCAATCAGAGGAGAAAACTGGTGATTGAAATTTCACGAGAAGATCACATCGCAATGAAAAATGCCTTTGTTTTATTGATTGCAATCAATTCACATATCATGTCTGTGGCACCATCTCCCCTACTTTGTGATAATACAAAAAGAGTTGCCCTTCTTTGAACTTTTTCAACATCATCCATCAGTCCCACCTGATGTGGATCCCACACCACTCAGAAAAACTCCAGGATAGGGCAGACAAGCATGGTGTAAGCTGTCTCTTTAGCAGACCTGTTGCACCTTCTAAGGGTTCTGCCAACGAATCGCAGCCTTTGATTTGCTCTATCCACAATTTTATCTATGTGATCGTTCCAATTAAGGTTATTTGTGATTGTAATCCCTAAGTGTTTAGTTGAATTTACAGCCTTCAGATTTGTGTGGCTTATCGCATAATTGAAATTTAGTGGATTTCTTTTAGTACTCACGTGAATAACTTCACACTTTTCTTTATTCAGGGTCAATTACCACTTTTCGAACCATACGGAAATATTATATAAATCATTTTGCAATTAGTTTTGATACCTGATGACCTTACAAGAGGGTAAATGACAGCATCATTTGCAAACAGTATAAGAGGACCACTCAGATTCTCTCCTATGTCGTTAATACAGATCAGGAACAATGTAGAGCCTATAACACTCCCTTTGGGAATGCCGTACATTACTTCTGTTTTACTCAATGACCTTCCATCTATTACTATGCAGTCACACAACTGAGGCGATATTCCATAGACATGCAGTTTGGTTAGAAGACGCTAGTGAGGAATGGTGTCGGAAGCCTTCTGGAAATCTAAAAATATGGAATCAATTTGACATCCCCTGCTGATAGCACTCATTACTTCATGGGTATAAGGAGCTAGTTGTGTTTCACAAGAACGATATTTTCTGAATCAATGCTGACTGGGTGTCAATATATCGTTTTCTTCAAGGTAATTCATAGTGTTCAAACACAGTATACGTTCCAAAACCCTACTGCAAATCGAAGTTAGTGACATGGGCCTGTAATTCTGTGGATTACTCCTATTTCCCTTCTTGGATATTGGTGTGGCTTGAGCAATGTTCCAGTCTTTAGGTACGGATCTTTCTATGAGCGAGCGGTTGTATAATAATTGCTAAATGTGAAGCTATTGTATCAGCACACCCTAAAAGGAACCTGACTGGCATAAAACTGGACCAGAGACATTGACTTTATTATGTGATTTAAGCTGCTTTGCTACACCGAGGATATCTACTTCTACGTTTCTCATCCTGGCAGTTGTTCTTGATTGGAATTCAAGAATATTTACTTCGTCTTCTTTGGCGAAGGAGTTTTGGAAAACCATATTAATTAACTCTGCTTTAATCACACTGTCATCAATGACCTCACCATTGTTATTGCAGAGTGAACGTATTGATAACTTGTTTCCAGGGCTCTTGGGTGTCCAACCAGATGCGATCGTTGAAGTCCCACAATATTTCGGCGAATAACCTTTCCACCATCATCAGGTGGTACTGACAGAATGGCCTGTGGGCTCATTGTCGGTGTTATTTATATCCGTCAGTCGGGCTTCGATTCCCTATGTCGATGGTCTGGCTGCGGCTGCTGACATTCCTATTGCAACCACCGATGCACCGATTGTGGCCGCTGACAATCTGTTTGCGGGCACCGACTCAGGTCCGCGCCATCCCCGGCATCGCGCCGGGTGGTGGAAGATGCAAAATCCCATGGAGTGTTCCTGGCGGCCGTCGTGGAAAGCCAACCGGACCATCGGCGCGGGGAATCGAAGCCCGACTGACAGACATAAATAACACCGACAATGAGCCGACAGGCTATTCTGTCAGAACCACCTGATGATGGCAGAAAGGTTATTCGCCGAAATATTGTGGGACTTCAACGATTGCATCTGGCTGGACATCCCCTTGAAACAACATATACGCCGGGAAAGCCTCCGATCACATATAGTATTGATCACGTCTTCCCAATGGTGTGCTTTACGTATGTCCAGAAACTTTTTGGGTTTTCTGCCAGATTCTGAGACAGAGTTTCATTGTGGAAATTAATAAAAGCATCTCGCATTGAAGCACACGCTATATTTCAAACTTTTGCAAAACTTTGGGATTTTGCATTCTTTTAAATTTGGTGTGCTTTTTCGTTGCTTCTGCAACAACGATCTGACCCGTTTTTTGTACCATGGGGAATCAGTACCATCATTTATTAATTTATGTGGTATATACCTCTGAATTGCCATCGATACCATGTCTTTGAAATCATTCCACATCTTTTCTACGCTTACATGATCCAAGTCAGAAGAAGTGGAGACTGTCTCTTAAAAAGATGTTAAGAGCATTTTTATCAGCTTTTTTAATGGATGTACTTTGCATTTATTTTTGACGATTGTGGGTGTTATGGTATTCAACCTAGCAGCAACTGCCTTGTGGTCACTAATCCCTGTATCCGTCATGGTACTCCCTATTTGTCCAGGTTTATTTGTTGCTAAGAGGTCAAGTATGCTTTCACAACCAAGCTTTGAGTGGGCTCATGAACTAATTGTTCAAAGTAATTTTCTGAGAAAGTATTCAGTATAATTTCGGATGACATTTTATGACTGCCACCAGCTTTAAACGTATAATTTTTCCAGCATATCGATGGTACATTGAAGTCACCACCGACTACAGTTGTATGAGTGGGGTACCAATTTGAAATGAGGCTTAAGTTTCCTTTGAACTGTTCAGCAACTACACTCCTGGAAATTGAAATAAGAACACCGTGAATTCATTGTCCCAGGAAGGGGAAACTTTATTGACACATTCCTGGGGTCAGATACATCACATGATCACACTGACAGAACCACAGGCACATAGACACAGGCAACAGAGCATGCACAATGTCGGCACTAGTACAGTGTATATCCACCTTTCGCAGCAATGCAGGCTGCTATTCTCCCATGGAGACGATCGTAGAGATGCTGGATGTAGTCCTGTGGAACGGCTTGCCATGCCATTTCCACCTGGCGCCTCAGTTGGACCAGCATTCGTGCTGGACGTGCAGACCGCGTGAGACGACGCTTCATCCAGTCCCAAACATGCTCAATGGGGGACAGATCCGGAGATCTTGCTGGCCAGGGTAGTTGACTTACACCTTCTAGAGCACGTTGGGTGGCACGGGATACATGCGGACGTGCATTGTCCTGTTGGAACAGCAAGTTCCCTTGCCGGTCTAGGAATGGTAGAACGATGGGTTCGATGACGGTTTGGATGTACCGTGCACTATTCAGTGTCCCCTCGACGATCACCAGTGGTGTACGGCCAGTGTAGGAGATCGCTCCCCACACCATGATGCCGGGTGTTGGCCCTGTGTGCCTCGGTCGTATGCAGTCCTGATTGTGGCGCTCACCTGCACGGCGCCAAACACGCATACGACCATCATTGGCACCAAGGCAGAAGCGACTCTCATCGCTGAAGACGACACGTCTCCATTCGTCCCTCCATTCACGCCTGTCGCGACACCACTGGAGGCGGGCTGCACGATGTTGGGGCGTGAGCGGAAGACGGCCTAACGGTGTGCGGGACCGTAGCCCAGCTTCATGGAGACGGTTGCGAATGGTCCTCGCCGATACCCCAGGAGCAACAGTGTCCCTAATTTGCTGGGAAGTGGTGGTGCGGTCCCCTACGGCACTGCGTAGGATCCTACGGTCTTGGCGTGCATCCGTGCGTCGCTGCGGTCCGGTCCCAGGTCGACGGGCACGTGCACCTTCCGCCGACCACTGGCGACAACATCGATGTACTGTGGAGACCTCACGTCCCACGTGTTGAGCAATTCGGCGGTACGTCCACCCGGCCTCCCGCATGCCCACTATACGCCCTCGCTCAAAGTCCGTCAACTGCACATACGGTTCACGTCCACGCTGTCGCGGCATGCTACCAGTGTTAAAGACTGCGATGGAGCTCCGTATGCCACGGCAAACTGGCTGACACTGACGGCGGCGGTGCACAAATGCTGCGCAGCTAGCGCCATTCGACGGCCAACACCGCGGTTCCTGGTGTGTCCGCTGTGCCGTGCGTGTGATCATTGCTTGTACAGCCCTCTCGCAGTGTCCGGAGCAAGTATGGTGGGTCTGACACACCGGTGTCAATGTGTTCTTTTTTCCATTTCCAGGAGTGTATATCTTCTGAGTCGGGGGTCGGTAAAACGATCCAATTAATAGTTTAGTCCACTTGTCAAGTACAATCTCTACCCATACTATTTCGCAGGAAGTATCTACTACAATTTCACTATACTGTAAACTACTTCTGACAGCAATAGATACTCCACCACCAACTGTATTTAATCTATCCTTTCTTAACACTGTTAGGTCGTTTGAAAAAAATTTCAGCTGAACTTATTTCTGGCTTTGGCCAGCTTTCCGTACCTATAAATATTTGAGTTTCAGTGTTTTCTTTTAGGGCTTGGAGCTCTGGTTCTTTCCCAACACAGCTACGGCAATTTACCACTACAATACTGATTGTTTCTACAACTACCTTCCTGCGTTTTATCTGCCCCCTTTTAGACAGATGCTCTTTCTGTGGTTACCAGACACCCTCCAACCTATAAAACCACCCAGTACCTTCCACACAACTCCCACTACCCGTGTAGCTACTTCCTGTGTCTAGTGGACACCTAACCTTGTGATGCAGCAAGGTGGGATATTTTTACTTCCCCTCTTGTTTTGCCTTCTGCCTCTTTAAATTTCATTTTTGACTAATTGTCATTAACACACATGGGAGTAATCTGCATTTTCATAAAAGAAAAAGGTTGGCCCCCAGTTTTAAAGAATATAACACCAGATCTAATTTTGTACTCAGTTTTATGTATGTAATTGATTTTCTAATTTAGGCCTATTTTGACTATTCCTAAATTAACATCTTTTATTATAGGATGAACTCAGTAATTGTTTTGTAACTTAAATTCTATTGTTGATGTATAAACAAATATAAATTCTACACTAATTATAAACATTTGGAGGAGCCACTAATAATATTCTTTAAGTACATATCTGGCTCTATTCGAAAACATGTTAACAAAGCCAGTCCTTAACTAATTCCAAAGTAATTAACAGTTTTGTCAAAAGTATTGTTTGCATTATGATTTTTGGTAATTTCATGATTCAAACAAATAATTCAGCCTAACTCTTTTAGAAGAAGAAACTACTCAAAAGAACCAATTTTTGGATGTATTCAGTTAATTTAATGGGTAAAGTTTTAATTGTAATTTCTGTAAATTAAACATCAAACAATGTATAGTTTCAGCACCTGTTATTGTGAGGATATATGAGATCCCAAATTTTGGTCCTGAGACAGTCAGTCCACGGTCAAGTTGCAGACGAGGTATCTGTATTGGTTACATCAACAACAATGTATCTGTGAAATAAGTGTAACACAATTAGGCCATGTGTTGAAACAATGACAGTGTCTGTTCCCGAAGTACCTTATTATTCTACAAGAACAGTGAACTGTGTGGTTAGGCTTTTACTGCTCGTAAACGTTCAACAGTAAACTATTGTAGCAGTATGTGGATGTTTGCCTGCTACATTCTATGAGGCTTATCGAAAGTTAAACAATAGTGCACTGGCCATATAACTGTGTATTACTGGGGGGTTGTGAACAGTGAAAGTAAAGAACTGCAAAACGCAAATGTGCACTTGTCGGTTAAATCATTTAAAGTAGTCAGTGTTGTACTTCCACACCCCATTTTTCAACCAGTGCAGCAACGCAGTACGTCGATACCGAGGACAATTAACTAAGAAATAAAGAGGGCGAACATCACAACCTATGAAGCAGAACCTGGAAACCCATCACCCGATGGTGCAAGTCAAGGAATCTGCAGCCTATCGCCTGAGCCTCTGATTCGGACCCCCACCCCGGCTCTGCACCAAACGACCACAATTGGTTCTATCGACAATGCTGCAGATGGTATGCCCCACCTTAATCTTGCAAGCAAGACTGGCAGTCTTTACCATTTCCGCTAGTTGCCCGAACCCAGAGAGAATCTCCTCCAATCCAAAGGGACACATATCATGAGTCACCATCTGCAGTTGGCTGCACCCTGTACTCTTCATGGCATCCAGAAGCACCCTTTCCACATCTGGAACGACTCCTCCTGGTACGAACACAGAGTGCACACTGGCTTCCTTCCCCTCCTTGGCAGGCATATTTCTAAGGAGCCCCATTACGTGTCTAATGTTGGACCTCTCAACTGCCATCAAACCCACCCTCACCCTCAGTGAATGCTGAGACAAGTGCATCTGTCTTAGAGACTTCATCAGACACAGATAACTCCTGAAACTTACTCCTCAAATGAACCGGAGAGGCCCTACGAATGGCCTCTTGGAAAGTCTTTCGTTGCCTGCCAGTCTTTGGAATGATCACCCACTCGAACACAGGTGAGGGGTCAACCTCAGTGCAGGCAGTATCCGGGGAGGCCACAGCAGCGGACCAATTGGGGGACACGTGGGACGTGCTTGACGTTCCATGCATTCCTGCGTCTGACCCCCCCAAATTGATGCCCCTTGGCAGCAGCCTCAAGTTGTGAGACAGAAACCAACACTGCCTGAAGCTGTGAGTGAAGGGTCACCAACTGAGCTCGCATCGACACGCAGCAATCACAATTCCTATCCATTACTGAAGTAACTCCTGTTTGAAGCTCAAAAAATATGTAACTAACGAACGGTGTAGTCGACTTATTAGCAGGAGGAACTCGAGGTGCTCTCTCACTGATGGTTTAACTGACACTAAGCTACAATAACCAAAACAAAACAAAAAAAAAGCCTGTACGATATGAGGGTCGATAGCAACAACAGCACTGTGCACTACACTGTTATTAAAATAACAGGCTGTGCCTAGTAAGCACTCAAACACACAAAAAATTACAAAAATAAACTTGTAACTACACAGATAACTGAATATAAGTTGCTCCTGTTTGAAGTTCATAAAAATATATAACAAATGAATGGTGTCCTCGCCTTATTAGCAGCAGGAACTCGAGGTGCTCTCTCACTGATGGTCTAACCGACGTACGGATGGAATCCTAGTTCGATTTTACAAAGAGTACTCTACATCATTGGCCCTTATCAAGCCTGCATTTATCGCGAATCTCTCGCCCAGCACGAAGTCCCATGCGACTGGAAAACAGTGCACACGAGTCCAGTATGTAAGAAAGGTAAAGAGCGGACCCGCAAAATTACAGAATACCCCTAACTTCTGTTTGCTGCAGAAGCCTAGAACGTATTCTCAGTTCCAATATAATAAACTTTTTTGAGACTGAGAAGCTCATTTCCATGAATCAGCAAGGTTTTAGAAAGAATTGCGCAAGTGAAAGCCCTTTTCTCTTATAATATAGTCAGAACAGTGGATGTAAGGCAACAGGCAGATTCCATATTTCTGGATTTGTGGAAATCATTCGCCATGGTGCCCCACTGCAAGCTGATAATGAAGGTAAATGCATATGGAGTAAGTTCACAGACACCTTAAATAATATAAACCAGTATGTTGTCCTCGACGGTGAATGTTCACAAGAGACAAGTGTATCATCAGGAGCGATCCAGGGAAGTGCGAGATATATACAGGGTGGTCCATTGATAGTGACCGGGCCAAATATCTCACGAAATAAGTATCAAACGTAAAAACTACAAAGAACGAAACTCGTCTAGCTTAAAGGGGGAAACCAGATGGCGCTATGGTTGGCCTGCTAGATGGCGCTGCCATAGGTCAAATGGATATCAACTGCGTTTTTTTAAAAATAGGAACCCCCATTTTTTATTACATATTCGAGTAGTACGTGAAGAAATGTCAATGTTTTAGTTGGACCACTTTTTTCGCTTCGTGATAGATGGCGCTGTAATAGTCACAAATGTATAAGTACATGGTATCATGTAACATTCTGACAGTGCGGACGGTATTTGCTTCGTGATACATTACCCGTGTTAAAATGGACCATTTACCTATTGCGGAAAAGGTCGATATCGTGTTTGTGTATGGTTATTACGGTTATTGTGATCAAAATGCCCAACGGCCGTGTGCTATGTATGCTGCTAGGTGTCGTGGATGACATAATCGAAGTGTCCAGAGCATTCGCCGGATAGTTACGTTACTTAAGGAAACAGGAAGTGTTCAGCCACATGAGAAACGACAACCACGACCTGCAACAAATCATGATGCCCAAGCCTGCAACAAATGATGATCCCCAAGTAGGTGTTTTAGTAGCTGTCGCAGCTAATCCGCACATCAGTAGCAGGCAAATTGCGCGAGAATCAGGAATCTCAGAAGTGTCGGTGTTGAGAATGCTACATCAACATCGATTGCACCCGTACCATATTTCTATGCACCAGGAACTGCATGGCAACAACTTTGAACGTCATGTGCGGTTCTGCCACTGGACACAAGAGAAGTTATGGGATAATGACAGATGTTTTGCATGCGTTCTATTTAGCGACAAAGCGTCATTCACCAACAGCGGTAACGTAACCGGCATAATATGCAGTATTGGGCAACGGGAAATCCGCGATGGCTGCGACAAGTGGAACATCAGTAACCTTGGCGGGTTAATGTATGGTACGGCATTATGGGAGGAAGGATAATTGGCCCCCATTTTATCGATGGAAATCTAAATGGTGTAATGTATGCTGATTTTCTACGTAATGTTCTACCGATGTTCCTACAAGATGTTTCACAGCATGACAGAATGGTGATGTATTTCCAACATTATGGATGTCCGGCACGGTGCTCACGTGTGATTGAAGCGGTATTGAGTAGCATATTTCATGACAAGTGGATTGGTTGTCGCGCATTCACTGGATCTGACGTCCCCCGATTTCTTTCTGTGGGGAAAGTTGAAGAATATTTGCTATTGTGATCCACCAACAACACCTGAAAACATGCGTTAGCGCATTGTCAATGCATGTGCGAACATTATGGAAGGCGAACTACTCGCTGTTGAGAGGAATGTCGTTACGCGTATTGTCAAATGCATTGAGGTTAATGGACATCATTTTGAGCATTTATTGCATTAATGTGATATTTACAAGTAATCACACTGTAAAAGCATGCGTTCTCAGAAATGATAAGTTCACAAAGGTACATGTATCACATTGGAACAACCGAAATAATATGTTCAAACGTACCTACATTCCATATTTTAATTTTAAAAACCTGTCTGTTGCCAACGGTTCGTCTAAAATTGTGAGATATATATATTAGAGGGAAAGATTCCACGTGGGAAAAATATATCTAAAAACAAAGATGATGTGACTTACCAAACGAAAGTGCTGGCAGGTCGACAGACACACAAACAAACACAAACATCTACACAAAATTCAAGCTTTCGCAACCAATGGTTGCTTAATCAGGAAAGAGGATGAAGCAACCGTTGGTTGCGAAAGCTTGAACTTTGTGTAGATGTTTGTGTGTCTATCGACCTGCCAGCACTTTCGTTTGGTAAGTCACATCATCTTTGAATATATATATATATATATATATATATATATATATATATATATAATAGAGGGAAACATTCCACGTGGGAAAAATATATCTAAAATGTCTGCTTGTGCCTGTATATGTGTGGATGGATATGTGTGTGTGTGCGAGTGTATACCTGTCCTTTTTTCCCCCAAGGTAAGTCTTTCCGCTCCCGGGATTGGAATGACTCCTTACCCTCTCCCTTAAAACCCAAATCCTTTCATCTTTTCCTCTCCTTCCCTCTTTCCTGACGAGGCAACTGTTGGTTGCGAAAGCCAGAATTTTGTGTGTATGTTTGTGTGTCTATCGACCTGCCAGCGCTTTTGTTTGGTAAGTCTCATCATCTTTATATATATATATATATATATATATATATATATAAACAAAGATGATGAGACTTACCGAACTAAAGCGCTGGCAGGTCGATAGACACACAAACAAACATAAACATACACACAATGTGTATGATCTGGATCTGGAAAGTCAGGTTGTACTCGGCAGCATGCCATACATCCAACTACTAAACATCATGATGGTACAACGAGAAAAATCTCATTACCCCGGGCCCCAGTCAATAGACTGGGATTGTCGTGAGCATTGGATTCCGGGGGCTCACGGACATCATGAGAAGAATCGGAGCTTCTCAAACTCCCTCAAGACCAAACGCAAACACTACATCAGCACACTCAACGTGAACACACTTATGAAGACAGGAAAGATGAAACAACTGACAGACACTCTCGAAAAATTTCAAATCAAAATATGTGCACTGCAAGAAACACGATTCACAGACGAAGACCATTTCAACACGGAGAATTTCAGAATATACGAAGGAAAACCATCGAGACAACTGAAAAACCTAAGGCTTTTTGGCACAGGATTTGCAGTACACAGGTCCATCACGGACAGCATAATCGACTTTTCGTCACCAAACGAAAGAATCAGCACCATCACAGTGAAATCAGCCAATAAATCCTACACAATAATCAACGCACATGCACCGACTAATGACTACAACAGGAAAAACCCGTACGAAATTGATTACTTCTGGACGACAATGGAAGAAACTATCAGAAAAATTCCTGCACATAGAGTCAAAATAATACTGGGAGACTTCAACGCCAAACTCGGAAAAGAAAAGATATACAGACATATCACAGGAAAACATACTCCACACAAGGACACCAACAAAAACGGAAAACATCTGATAGACTTTTGCAAAAGCCACGACCTCGCCATTATGTCAACAAAATTCAAGAAACCAACACGAAAACTTACCACATGGAAATTCCCCAGCGGAAAGCAAGAACTACAAATCGACCACGTAATAGTGCAGAAAGACTCACAAAAAGAAATTTTGAACATAGACACCCGTAAAGGCTACTTCGACTCAGACCACCACCTACTACAGATCAGGATTCGTCTTTTGCCCAAGAAAAAGCTCCAGAAGAACAAAATTGTTAGACCAGATCCAGAATACCTTACTTTAAACCAGACACAAATATTACACAAAATTAAAATGGAGAAAACGACAGACTGGACACAACTTTCACGAAGAATCCGAGAGGCCATGAAACTAGCACAAGCCCCACGCACACAGAAACACCGTTGGTGGAACCACACATGTGACCAAGCTATTGACCAACGAATCAGTGCATGGAAAAAATTTAGTAGCCATAAATCCCAAGAGAATTGGATGAACTTCTTGAAAACACAGAAGCAATCAAGCAAAATCATTCGCAATGAAAAACGACAGTATGACAAACGGCGACTGACAGAGATCGAATCGGACTTCATGAAGAACAATACAAGAAACTTCTACAGAACGTTCAGAGAAAATATGACTGGAATCGACCACCCAACTTGTGCTTCAGAAGACCGGATGGAACCCTAGAAACCAATACCAAAAACAATTGTGACGTTCTGGCAAAGTACTTTGAAAAACTGCTCAACACGGACCCCCCCCCCATGGAAGAAATGATGACAGAAACGAGCACATACAATCCAGATAGTGAACCTCCAACTCTAGAAGAAGTTAAAGAAATAATAAAGTCACTCAAGAATCGTAGAGCACCAGGAGAAGATGGCATCATCGCGGAAATCTGGAAGTTACAAGACCCAGAACTCACCAAAGACATTCACAGGATCTTGGAAGACATCTGGAAGACCATGAAAATTCCTGACGACTGGAAAACTGCCCTGATACACCCACTACACAAAAAAGGTGACAAGACTGACCCGAACAACTACAGAGAAATATCCCTACTACCGGTCATATACAAGATCCTCTCTAAAGCTTTACTGAACAGACTAGAATGCCAGACTGACCACTTGATTGGGGAATACCAAGCAGGCTTCCGTAAAGGGCGGTCTTGTGCGGAACAAATTTGGAACCTGAAAATGATTTTACAACACAAACAGAACCTGATCATTACCTTTGTTGACTTCAAAAAGGCGTACGACTCTATCGACCGGAAAACTCTCTTCAAAATTCTAGCAAAATACAAAGTAGACAACAAAACACGGGCTATCATAGAGCAAACTTTAACCAACACGACCTCCAAAGTAAAGTTCTGTGGGGAACTATCAGAGCCCTTTGAAATTCGCACAGGTGTCCGACAAGGCGATGGCCTCTCACCTCTCCTTCCCAATCCGGTGTTAGATAAGGTAATAAAAGAATGGGAAATACCACAAAAAGGGATAACCTTAGGAAACCTGCAGATTAAATGCCTGGCTTTTGCAGACGATTTGGCGATTGTCACGAAAGGTATAAAGGAAACAAAAGACGCTATTGAAAAACTGCACGAAATCGCTTCCAAAACTGGACTACAGATCTCTTACGAAAAGACACAGTTTATGAGCACAAAGAAACTCTCATCTCTGAACACAAAGTATAGTACGATTTACAAAACGGCAAACTTCAAATACCTCGGTGAAACACTACAAATGAGTGGACATAACAGAGACTCAAACGAAGAAAGAAAGACTAAACTGGACAAGGCATACAAAGTAGTGTGGAATCATTACAACAAGAAGTCTATCACACAAAAAGCCAAATTACGCCATTACGACACGGTGGTGCTCCCCGAGGCACTATATGCAGCAGAGACCACACTAATCCTAGGGCATACAAGTATCAGACAATTAGAAAAAGTAGAACGAAAAATACTTAGGAAAATATTTGGCGCAACTAACAACAATGGAATATGGATCAAGAAACCTACAGAGGAACTGTACAAACATACAGAGACAATCACAGAAAAGATTAGAAAACGCAGACTACAATTTTATGGACACCTATACAGAATGCCATCACACAGGCTGACCAAACAGATCTTTGACTGGGTAACCACTAGAAACAGCAAATGGGTGGCAGAGGTAGAAAACGACCGGAACCAACGCAACATAACAGCAGACACAATAAACGACAGAATAAAGTTCAGAAACATCATTAAGAAAAGTAAACTACATGAGATACAATGTGATGAACAGGTATAAAATGGACTGAAGAACGCAAGCAAGCAAGATCACAGCCAGAAGATGAAAGAAATATGGGTAACCAAAAAGGCAATCAAGATGAAGCCGAAGACACAAAGCCGACAAGAAGCATGGACAGAGGACCGGAAACAGAAACACAGCGAGCGAATGAGGGAAGTTTGGGCAGCAAGGAAGGCAGCAAAAGGAACTGGCCATGTAGTTTAGTCCAAATGCGCTCTTTAAGGGCAAAACACCAATAATATATATATATATATATATATATATATATATATGCAATGCTATGCTTTGCAATGCTATACCCAGATATTTAAACTACTTTTTTCAAATTATATATATATATATATATATATATATATATATATATATATATATAGGACGAGGGATTTACTATGGATCTTACATATACATACACACCTGAATAATTGGTATTCTTAGTTATAGCAACTGCATTTATGGGATACGTTTTACCTTGAGGTCAAATATCATTTTGAGGTGCGACAGTAATTACTAATTTATTATCAGCAATCCCCTATTTAGCAACAGATTTAGTCCAATGAGTGTGGGGAGGGTTTGCTGTTGATAACCCAACATTAAATCGATTCTTTACATTTCATTTTGTATTACCATTTATTATTGCTGCAATGGCAGCAATTCATTTATTTTTTCTTCACCAAACAGGGTCAAATAACCCCTTAGGACTAAATGGAGATATCGAAAAAATTCCATTTCACCCATATTTTACTTTCAAGGATTCTATTACATTTGTATTAATAACATCATTATTAATCATACTATGCTTGATTAATCCTGACCTCCTAGGAGATCCAGATAATTTTGTACCTGCTAACCCGTTAGTAACCCCCGTTCATATTCAACCAGAATGATATTTCTTATTTGCATATGCAATTCTTCGATCAATTCCTAATAAGAGAGGAGGTGTTATTGCATTATTTCTATCAATTAGAATCTTAATAATTTTACCATTTTATAATAAAACACCATTCCGAGGTATTCAATTCTATCCTATTAATCAGATTTTATTTTGAATTATAGTAGTTGTTGTATGTTTATTAACATGAATTGGTAAACGACCTGTTGAAGAACCTTATATTATAACAGGACAAATCCTAACAATTATTTACTTCACATACTTCTTAATTAATGTCCATGTTGCAAACACATGAGATAAACTAATTAAGGAATAATAAGTTAATTAGCTTAGGAAAAGCATATGTTTTGAAAACATAAAACCAGAAGTTTAACTCTTCTATTAACTTTTCTTAAAAAATTTCACTAAATAAATGAGATAAATAAAATCTTTAAACCAACAAAGAAAATAAAAAAATTCAAAGATAAAGGTAAAAAACTTTTTCAAGCTAAGTACATTAACTTATCGTAACGAAAACGTGGCAATGTACCCCGAACTCAAATAAAACCAAAAGATATAACAGCAAGCTTAATAAAAAATATAAAAGAATAAAAATCACCGGCTAAAAAAATTAAAGCTAATAATATTCTTATAAAAACAATTCTAGTATCCTCAGCTAAAAAAATTAAAGTCAAACCTCCCGCACCATATTCAATATTAAAACCTGAAACTAACTCAGATTCACCCACGGCAAAATCAAAAGGGGTTCGGTTAGTTTCAGCTAAACAAGAAGCAAAACAAGCTAAAGCTAAAGGAAAAGAAATAATAATAAATCAACAATAAAGCTGATAATTTATAAAATCAAACATGTTAAAACTACCAATTAAAATAATTAAAGATAATAAAATTAAAGCTAAACTAACTTCATATGAAATTGTTTGAGCAACAGACCGAAGAGAACCTAATCAAGAATAATTTGAATTAGAAGACCAACCAGCAATTATAACAGTATAGACACCTAATCTAGTACAACATAAAAAAAAACAAAAATCCATAAGAAAAAGAACATATATAAGTTAAATAAGGAAAAATTACTCAAACAGCTAAGGAAATTATTAAATTAAAAACAGGAGAAAAATAATAAAGTAAATAATTAGATATAATAGGAATTGGCTGTTCCTTACAAATTAACTTAATAGCATCACTAAAAGGTTGAGGAATTCCTGCAAATCCTACTTTATTTGGACCTTTTCGAATTTGAATATAACCTAAAATCTTACGCTCTTATAAATTTAAAAAAGCAACACTAATTAAAACACAAATAACTAATAAAAGAAAATTCAAAATAAACATAAATAAATCATACAGTATCAATACTATTTGTAGAAAAAAATCTACATAAATGAATTCTAAATTCAACACATTAATCTATCAAAATAGTAATCTAATTAATATTAATCAATATAATAAAAAATATTTCAATCATATGGTCCTTTCGTACTAATATGAATTAATAATCTTAGGATAGAAACCAACCTGGCTCACGCCGGTCTGAACTCAGATCATGTAAGAATTTAAAGGTCGAACAGACCAAATTAATGGCTCCTGCACCCAAAATTTTTCTTAATCCAACATCGAGGTCGCAATCTGCTTTGTCGATATGAGCTCTCAAAAACAATTACGCTCTTATCCCTAAGGTAACTTAATCTTATGATCATAAATTATGGATCAAAACAACAAACATAAATAAATGATATAATAATGAAGAGTTTATTTATTCTTCATGTCACCCCAACAAAACATTATCATTAAATATAGAAAGACAAACAAAAAACTATATAAAAGTATAATGTTAAGCTCTATAGGGTCTTCTCGTCCTAAAGAAGAATCTAAGCCTTTTGACTCAAAAGTTAAATTCAAAAATTTATTAAGAGACAATTGATTTCTCGTCAAGCCATTCATTCCAGCCACTAATTAAGAGACTAATGATTATGCTACCTTTGCACGGTCAAAATACCGCGGCTCTTTAAAAATCTGCTCAGTGAGCAGGCCAGACCTCAAAGTATTTTCAAGAGGACATGTTTTTGATAAACAGGCGGAAATCAATTTTTCCTAGTTCCTTATAATAAATATACAAGGTAAAAATTTTATACAAATAAATATACTAATTCTATCATTATTACAAAAATTTTAAAATTAAATTAATAATCTTAATAAAAAACCTAAAATATTTATAAAATCAAAATAAAAAATAATGAACTAAAACGTAATCTTTAAGATAGCTGGTTTAAAGCTTACTATTATATTTCATAAAATAAATTATAGGTTATTAACTTCAAAGCTTATCCCTTAAAGAATAAATAAGTTAATAATTAATAATTAAAAAATTAAATAAAACAATTTGAAACGTCCCCTTAAAACAAATTATACATATGAAACGTCCACTTAGAACAATTATACAAGCCTGTGCTTAACCTGACACACAATATTATTTAGCGCAACGCAATCTGACTTTCAATAACCCCTACAAAACAATGGCCCTGACTAGCTTTAACCTATACCTTTTACAAATCACTTACCTCACAAAAATCTTCGCTACTCAAGCTACTGCAAAACAGCGAGCGCCACTACTGCCAGCTAAATAAAAGATTCAAACTACTGAAGGTACTAACTACTGATAGGGATAGTTAGCAAATGAAAGATATTAATAGAGAACAAACAATGTATTTACCTTAATATTCATAATTGACATTCAGTCTTACAGATTATCAAAACTCCGCCATCTCTCTCCACACGTCCATCACTGCTGGCGGCTCACCTCCAACTGCCCAACGCTATCTGCTGTTCACATCCAGCTATAGCAGTTCATGACAACAATGGCAGGCAACAATGCAAACTAGCCACATACTGCACACAGCATAGCCAGTGATTTTCATATAGAGTGCTATGTAACGTTGCCAATAAAAAACATAAACAGCAAACTTACATAAAGAAAACATAAACAGCCTACTTACATAGCCCCCATGCTCCCCACAAAAAATTTTACAAAATGTTTTTGGCCAGTGGCCAATACAGATTTGAAAAAATTTTTCATAATTACAATAACAAAGATATCAAATGCACACACTTATTGACACAATGTTGGTCAACAGCTAAAATTTTCTCACAGTCCATAAAGACAGTCCAGATTGTTCATCATAATAGTAATTACAGTTTTTGTTTTTCACAAAGTCTCATTAGTAAAAGAAATTGCACATAGAAGTAGTGGATTTCCATGCAGTCTTGAAGAAGTAGTGTTGTCCTTCCAACGGAAAGACAGTGCTGACTCTTGAAATGCTGACAGGTAATGGGCCACAATGGAGCAAACCCACAGCAGAGTCATTCTAAGTTCTGACGAATATTGGTAGGTAGGTCATCACTGAGCAGACCCACTCCAGTCCTGGTAGAGAGTATGGTATTGATGGGCCACCAGAGATGCAGACCCACTGTAGTCCTTGTAGAAGTTGTGGTCAGGCCCACTGTAGTCCTGGTAGAGAGTATGGTATTGGTGGGCCACCAGAGGAGCAGACCCACTGTTGTCCTTGTAGAAATGGCCAGCAGCCATCTGTTGCGACTGTGCAGGTGCACAATCACCATTGAAGAGTCTTGCGGATAATAGAGCAAGTCCATAACCACCACTTGTGCATTCACAAAGTTTTTGGGAATTGTCCTTAGAACCAGCAATGCTGTTATCCAGTCCCTTGCTGAATTATTAACACACGTGCAAACACTAACAGTCCCTACTTCTCACATATTGTCCATATACTATGACCAACAGAAATGTGTGCAGTGAAATGAATGCTTACAAGTTACTGAATTTGAGTAACTGGTGTCAATTACAATTATATAACATAAGAATACAATTACAAAGATACAAAATACATCATTAAAAACATAACAATACAGATAATATTTGTAGTGCAGGCTTTACAAAACAATAGAAATAAACATATACATCAGTGTTACAGGAATGATGACATGAGTACATACATAAAAGATCAGAATCACTTTTAAAAATTCAACTTCACACATGAGCATTAAAACAAAACAGAATAAATAAAGTCTAAGCATCTTTACAAAGAAAATAACAGAGTATTAGAAAAATTCTACAACATAGCTCTCATCAGCTAAACACATAAAGACAGGAAAAACACAAATACACACGGGTACCCAAACACATAGTGGGATAACACAAAAGGAAAGGACAGGGTTTGTTTTCAGTGTAACATTTGGTACTGCAGTCCACCCCACAACTTCATTCGATAGATCTTTCGTCTTATTTCAACATTTGTTTCCACCAAAAAAATCCTATCCAAGCATGCTTTCTGTATTTATATGTTCACATATTGCTTACTTCATCATTTATTTCCAAGAAAATCCTACCTATACCTCCTTCCTGTATTCTATTCATATTTCTTTCAAAATAATTATTTCTGATTGTACAATACTCATTGGGGCCCAAATCTTTCTTCACAATGCATTCTTTACCTATTCTCCATAGTCAGTTTCTTATATAGTCTACCCCCTCTTAAGCTAACTTAAATCTACTGAGCTCAGATATATATACCAAGGGACGAGGCAATGCAGCAAAAAAAAAAAAATAATTAACACAAACATCAATGACAAAATATAGAAATGGCAAAGCAAGCAGCATAAATTAGCAAAGCAAGTGCAATATTACAACTAATATAAGGCAATGCAGGAAACAAGAAAAACTAGCTTAGAAGAGTAACACAAAGTCAAATTCAGTAACACTATGCCTGACAAACAGCAGCAACTTATACCTAAACGTGACATAGCTCAAGCAGAAAAAATATTACAGGAAAAACAACAATGCAGACAAGGGAAATGCATATTCACATCTTGCAAACAGCAGCAACTTATACCTAAACATGACATAGCGCAAGCAGAAAAAATATTACAGTAAAAACAACAATGCAGACAAGGGAAATGCATATTCACATCTTAATGTCTATGTAATTAAAGTGGTCATCTTAATGTCTATGTAATTAAAGTGGTGCACCATAACAACTTATTGTAAAAAAAATATTACCATGTACTTGAAAAGAAAATTTTGTTTTACTGTTGCTAGTTCCTTCTTATTGTTCTTTCCTTTCCAAGTGCTCCTTTTTAAAGAATGTGGATCATAAAATAATTAATTAATAAATCTGTTGACAGAAAGAGTTCACATTAGCAAATGCATTTCATTTTATAAGAGCAATGCTGCAACACAGCTGGAAACCAGACATCAAATGAAATAAGCAACTACGAAAAGCAAAGCATAAAAATATCATTCAGTAGTCATGTGACATTTCATTTCATAAGTTAATTGCTCTCAACTCTCGTACAAAGACTCTTGTCATAATCAGGTGTGCAGATGTAAAAATATTTCTTGTCAATTCATAAGCATTTCAATAATTAGCACAAAGTGCGAGTAATCATATGTTTTTAAGTAACGAGGGTGTCGCATTAGCGATGAAAGGCACGCCCTAATGGCTTGTTCTCCAGGTGTTTGACACAGCTGTGTGCCCACAACGCATTACAAAAATCATATGTTTTCAAGTAACGAGCGTGTCGCATTAGCGATGCCCTCTACAAAGGTATGTCAACAGCGAGTTTAATGGCCTCTCTTTGTCCTTCTCTTCCACCTGTGCCTCTGGCACACCCTAATGGCTTTCTTTTCTACCTGAGCGTCTGAAAAGGCTTGTTCTCCAGGTGTCTGACACACCTGGGTGCCCACGTCACATTATGTGCAGGTGGTCACTTAACTTTCTTACGGAAATATTTACGACAGTAGTTTCCGCTACAGTGACAGTCTCATATAAAAACATTTCACAGGTCAAGAATTTTATTGACATAAACATACCTCAACAGCATAATACACATCGTCGTCGTAAAAATAACATCATAACACCTCAGTCAAATGTCAAAAACGTCGTAGCTTCTTCCAATGATTTCAAAACCTAAAGAAAATTCTCTGCTCATTTCGGTAGTGTCATCTACCTCAAACGTACTTTAAAAATTATGATCTCATACCAAAATACATCATTCAAAGCTCTCATAGTATCACAATGGTACCAAAAAAATATGAAGTGCAAAAGGTACAGACAAAGTACCATTTCTTAAGTGTGAAGTAATCCAACTCTGTAATTGCGTAAACATGTGTCACTGACGTAGTAAAAGGATGTTTGTTTCTCTGTTAAATGATCAGATAGGTGTGTAATTTATGTGTTAGAGAAATATGGTACCGATGTGTAAAGTTGTATAAGCAAATACCATATTAGCTAGGGCTCCTTGTGCTTGCCAAACACATGGTACACAAAGTAGGCGTGTACCCCCCTGAGGTTTATTGTAATTGTATCCTCAGGTATAATAGCTTACAGCAATGGAATGAAATGTATCACAAAAAACTTCTTTGTAATTCAAAAATCTTTAAAAATAAATGTTTTAAGTACAAAATTAATCACTCAAATACGTGTCCAGTAGCGCTAAATATGCGTCTTGCTGTAAGATAATCTCTGGGAAGTGTCGTAGTTATTGTCCTCCGAAAGCTAAGTTCTGCAGAAGTCAATGTACTTACCTCATGATACACAAAAGTGAAATGCTTTGCGTATAGATAACTTAGTTATTATGCTTATTGCCGTGATGAGGAAAGTACTGTGCTGTAACGTATTGTTGTCCTACGGAAAAGGCTGTCTCCTTGTAGCAATAGCACAAAAGTCACCACTAAAACATGTCTCACTTTATAGAAGAATTAAAAAAAAACTGTGCAGATATAAAACAGATACACCGCAAAAACAACATTGTAAATTGTCACGCATTAGCAGCGTCGTGATAAAATCGTGTAGCTGTCACATAAACTAACCACTGTGTCATCTGGCATTTCACAGAAAGCACCTCAAATCCAGAATCCACTCGTAAGCAAACCAAAATGTTGCATGCTAACAGTTTCTTAAGTCTGACAAAGCATACTAGAAATGTGAAGCGAAACGTTTTATGGCAAAGACAAAATTAAAAAGCAGATTATCTCCCAATAAATGGTTTTACATGTGAAATGTGGTGTAGCCCTTTACTCTTCCTAGCACGCAGAGTTTCAACTTTAACGCAATTATCATGTGGTATACGTCGGTAAAGAATACTGGAATTTTGCTCAAGGTTAGCGTCAATGTCATTTTTCTCGGAAACAGCCGGCGCACGCAGCTGCCTGCGGTGCGAGTCATTGTCTGTTTCTTTGTTGGCGCGCGCCGTTACTGGGATTTGGAGACCTAACTTCCACAAATTCGCCTTGCCCAGAGGGCCCAGCTCTGTTTAAAACTCGCCAGTTCTGATGCAATTCAGGTCTGTCGTTACGATCATATCGTCTGTCGTCATGTCGGTAGGTTCGATAGTTTCTTTCTTGTCGGTCATGTGGTGGAGAATTTCTGCCTGAGTCGTAACTGCGTGCTGGACCGTTGCGTCTAAAGTTATTCTGTCTCCCTTGATAATAGTTATTTTGGTTCCCATATTGTCTGTTTCTCTGATTACCGCGGAAAGGTGATCTTTCCCTGTAACTATTACTCTGCCAGTGGTTATCATATGGGTGGTGTCTGTTTTGGTCACGATTTACGTTGTAAGAATAGGTTTGTCGTGGCCATTTATTGTTTCTGTCGTCACGGAATTGTGACGGATGTGACCTATAGTGATTGTTTTCCTGTTTTCGCATCCCGCGACTGTCTGTGTCAATTTCCAGTTCTTGTAACAATCCCTGAAAAGCTTCAATGTCGTCTTTGCAACGTCCTGCCAAAATAATATGTCGTAAATGTTCAGGCAGTTTGATTAAGCAAATGCGGATGAGTTCTGAGGGGCTGTATGGGTTTGATAGGTACTGATTCTTGTGCAACATGTCTTCAAAATATTTGACAAGACTGGAAAATTCAGATTGTTCAAAGTGTTTCATCATCATGATGCTATGTTTTACGCGATCTTGTGTAGCTTGTGACCAATATGCTGAGAGGAACGCATGGTAAAATTCTCCTTCACTGTGACAATTGTGAATGACCGATCGCATTCTTACAGCTGGTTCATTTTCTAAGTAGCCACACATAAATTCTAATCTGTGTTCTAATGACCAGTTGGGAGGAAAACAATGAGAGAATTGATGGAGCCACGCTTGTGGATGAATGTCGTTGGCAGAATTCTTGAATGTTTTGAATTTACGTGTAGTAATGAACAGCTTATAGTCAAAATCATCATGTCGGCGAGTCACATATCGGTCATTGTTACGTCGTTTCGGCGGTTCCATCTCAAAATTCGGTGTACCTTGCCAATTTCTTTCATAATTACCGAAATGCCCTGTGCTATTATTTTGTGGCTTTTCCGTATTTCTAAGTTCCTCTTCCCGTGTTGGAGCGCGAGTATCCTCTGAAATATGTAATTCTTGTATTACCTGTGTCAACTGATCTTGTACTTCCCGGATTTCTCTTTTGTACTGTGTATTGATTTGATTTTGATTTCGTTTGAATTTCCTAATTTGTTCATAGTCTTCTGTGTCAGTGAAGGCTACGGGTCTTGTGTCATTCAGATCATCATCTACCTTTGTAGATAAATTAGTGACCTGATCCGAAAGTTCGGCTACTTTCTCCGATAGTGAACACATTTCCTCAGTGTGTTTTTCTGAACCAAGTTTCAGAGTGTCCATTTGTGTTGAAATCGAATCTACTGTGTTCTTTAAGTTTTCCTGAGTTTTTGCCAGTTGCGTAACCGAATCGGTAGATGCAACTGAGTCAATTTTAGCCCACAAGGTCACATGATTTTCATGAACAATGGTTTGCAGCTCTTTTATGGCTGCTTCGTGATTCTGTAATGCATTTTCATGCCGCGAAAAAATAGGTTGAAAATGCTCACAAATTTGTGTTTTTACGTCATTACAGACTTTCTGACATTTCGATTCTATTTTATGTAACTCAGTAGTTAAATCTTCACGTGTTTGTTCAAGCATATGTTCCACCGAGTCTAACTTTTGAAGCTTTTGTTCCATTGTGTCTAACTTTAGAAGATTTTGTTCCATTGTGTCTAACTTTTGAAGATTTTGTCCCATCTGTCTCTGATTTTGTTCCATTTGTTGCATTAATTGCAATAATAATGTATTAGTGTCTGGAATCTGTTTCTCTACTCTTTTCGGCAGTGCATTTGCGCCGGCAACATTCACATTTTGACAAGCTGAAAATGTGTGTTGACTTATTTGAGAAAACGGTGAGGACGCAAAACCTGAATCTACAGTATTTGTAATATTGTGTCCTATCATTTCGGATTCCTGAGGCGAGCTGTTGCCGACCGATCGATCGATAATGCTTCCCTGTTCACTACCTGTTTCACTGCCTACGCCATTGTTTGACGCCCGCTCCATTTCCCTATGCACAGTTACCAAATTACTACTTTGAATGTTAGTTAATTCATTACATGGTGGGGCCAACACACTGCTTTCGTCTTCACTGTCATTTCTTAGTTTACTTTGGAGCCGAGTGTTACGTTTTTCACACGCCATTATTGTCACAATATTTCACACGATAACACAGAAATGCACAATTTGAATAGCAAAAAATAAGAGAACCATTAACATAGCACTGAAAATAATATCTAGTTAATTGCAGCGGTGAAATACTTGGCGCAAAGCTACATGCATGCCACAACTGTTTTACTGTACAACAATGAAAGACTGCAACTACAAAGGAGATTCTCTCTACAATTACGCGCTAGCTATAAACAAAAGCTACACTAAATACACAAACTACAAGAAAAAATCAGAAGATTCCAGTGAGGTATCCTAGGCTAAGGGTCGACATATGAAACGTCCCCTTAAAACAAATTATACATATGAAACGTCCACTTAGAACAATTATACAAGCCTGTGCTTAACCTGACACACAATATTATTTAGCGCAACGCAATCTGACTTTCAATAACCCCTACAAAACAATGGCCCTGACTAGCTTTAACCTATACCTTTTACAAATCACTTACCTCACAAAAATCTTCGCTACTCAAGCTACTGCAAAACAGCGAGCGCCACTACTGCCAGCTAAATAAAAGATTCAAACTACTGAAGGTACTAACTACTGATAGGGATAGTTAGCAAATGAAAGATATTAATAGAGAACAAACAATGTATTTACCTTAATATTCATAATTGACATTCAGTCTTACAGATTATCAAAACTCCGCCATCTCTCTCCACACGTCCATCACTGCTGGCGGCTCACCTCCAACTGCCCAACGCTATCTGCTGTTCACATCCAGCTATAGCAGTTCATGACAACAATGGCAGGCAACAATGCAAACTAGCCACATACTGCACACAGCATAGCCAGTGATTTTCATATAGAGTGCTATGTAACGTTGCCAATAAAAAACATAAACAGCAAACTTACATAAAGAAAACATAAACAGCCTACTTACAAATTAACTTTAAAAAATTAAGTTTTTTCTTAAGAAAATAGATATCTTGGCAAACGATTAACATCTCATTTCTATAAATAATTTAATAATAATTATGATACATTAACTATAAATTATTTATAAATCAACCCAAATCGAGACAAGTAAAGTAAATACCAAATTTTTGATAAACCCTGATACAAAAGGTACAATAAATAAATCTACTTTTAAAAATTTAAAATAATATTTCATAAAACACTTACATTACCAATAAACTATAATCTAAAAAATCAATTCTACAAAATATACTAAGACAAAATTCGACAAAATTATTTTTATTAAATAATTAAATAAACAAAAAATAAACATAATAAAATTAATCAAGACATCCTGATTTGCACAGAAAAATTTTCAGTGTAAGTGAAACACTTTACTAATATCTTGAAACTCTTACTAGATACACTTTCCAGTACATCTACTATGTTACGACTTATCTAAATTGAAGCTACCTTAAAATAATAAAATAGAATAATCAATAATGAGAGCGACAGGCGATGTGTACACATCTCAGAGCCAATATCAGTTAAATTAAATAAATTAAATTACTATCAAATCCACCTTCATTAATAGTATTTCACCATCAAATCCGTTAAAAACAAAAATCTATTGTAACCCACCTCCTCTAGCTATAAGCTGCACCTTGACCTGAAATATTTTATAATTATAAATCTTGAGAATTTTAACTCTAAAAAGATTCTCTGATAACGGAGATATACAAACAAATAAATTAAGTAAAGTAAATGGTGTACTATCAATCACAGGGTAGGTTCCTCTGAATGGAATGAGATACCGCCAAATTCTTTGGGTTTAAAGACCTTATCTAATAGTACCCTGGTAAATATAATTAACATTTAAAATAATAGGGTATTTAATCCTAGTTTATTATTTAAATTTCACAGATTCATAAAAAGAGCTACAAATAAATTTTAACATTTCACCTTACAAATTTATATTTATACCCTAAAAATATAAACAACTGTTTTAACCAATAATATTCACTTGTATCAATCGTATAACGCGGCTGCTGGCACGAATTATGCCAATACTAAATCAATTGCTAAATCCAAAATCACTTGATAATTAAATCAAATTACTGCAAAAAGAACATTTAGTTTAACGAAACTTACATATAATACAAAGAAAAAGTGAATAAACGAGCAAGAATAAAACTTTTGCAACCAAATAAGAAATTTTAAAATTTATAAAATTAAGAAAAAATAATATATTCAAATATTTAAAGAAAAAAAAAAGAAAAAACACAAACATTGACAAAAAAAAGAAACGCGGCCACGCATGACCACAACAACTTCTCTATTATATATAAATAAAGATTGATATGGAACATTTATACAGATAAATGTATTATATCCTTTATTATTTAATCTTTCTTTTCACTAATAATAAAGAAAGATTAAATAATATAATAAATATATTTTATACAATTATGTAATTTAATGTAATATGTTATTAATATAAAATTAAGTTTATATTAAATTAACTTAAATATCTATTAGTTAAATAATCTAATTTTGATAATTTTGTAATTATATTATTATTAATATAATTATTTATAGTATTTTAATAATTTATATTTAATATAATTAATTATATTTATTATATCCAATTAAAATAATATTTAATATTAAATTACATATTATTATATAATTTAAAATATAATAACCTATTTTAAGATAAAAACATAAGTAGCTATAATCCTAGGTAAATAAATGTATTAAAATAATCATTTAATAATAATAAAATAACATTATAGGTATTTAAATTTAATTAAATGTAATATATTAATACAAATTATTTATTATATATATATATATATATATATACATATATTCAAATTATCCGAACCGAGATAAATTAATTAGAAATAACCAAAATAATACATAAACAAATTTAAAAAAAACTTTTAATTTATATATTAAATATAAATGAAGTGCCTGATTAAAGGGTTACCCTGATAGGGTAAATCAAGTAAATAAAATTACCTTCATTAAAAATTACATAAGACAGAATTAAACTATCTCCTTTAGTATCAAAAACTAACGTTAATGTAAAAAGGTAAGCTAAACAAGCTAATGGGTTCATACCCCATTTATAGAGGTATCAATCCTATCCTTTTTAATGACCAACAACACTACAAAACTTCTCTTCCTATCAACATTAATGATATGAACGATCCTGTCCATTTCATCAAACTCCTGATTCGGAGTTTGAATAGGACTTGAGATCAACTTACTTTCATTTATTCTGCTCCTAACAAGAAATAAAAATATAATAATAAATGAGTCGTCAATTAAATATTTTATTGTCCAAGCAATAGCATCAACAATACTACTATTTTCAATTTTGCTGATTCAAATAAAGTATCCAATAGGGTGAGAAACAGAATTTATTCCATCAATAATAATCAGATCTAGATTATTATTAAAGATTGGGGCTGCACCTTTTCATTTCTGATATCCAGAAGTAATAGGAGCTTCAAGACGAAATAACTGTTTGACACTAATAAATGACAAAAAATTGCCCCAATAATGGTATTATCTTATTGTATTCAACTAAGAACTTTCATTTGAACAATTATCATTCTAAGAATTATTATTGAGGCAATAGGTGGTTTAAATCAAACATCTCTACGCCAACTTCTAGCATATTCCTCAATTAGACACTTAGGGTGAATAATTAGATCCCTAACAGTCAGAGAAAACGTCTGAGAACTATACTTTATTATTTATTCACTATTAAGATTAATTATGGTTTTATTATTTAAACAAATAGACCGATTTTTTATAAACCAAATTTATTCGGCCAGAAATATAAAAATTGAAATTAAATTCATAATATTTTTATCTCTCCTATCCCTAGGTGGTTTACCACCATTTCTCGGGTTTCTACCAAAATGAACTGTAATACAATCATTAATAGAAAACAACATAACAACTATTATAACCATTATGGTTGTATTAACTACAATTACACTTTACTATAACATACGTATTAGATTCTCAGCCCTAATTATGTCATACACAGAAAATTCGTGATCTATAAAGATAAATTCTCAAAAATCAAGAATTATTCTTCCTATAACAGTAATAATTTCAACAATAGGATTAATCTCAACATCAACCTTAATCTCATTATACTAAGGACTTAAGTTAATTAAACTAATAACCTTCAAAGTTATAATTAAAAGAATAATCTTTTAGGCCTTAGTAAAATTTTACACCTCTAGAATTGCAATCTAGAATCATAATTGAATATAAGACCTAAAACATGGTAAGAGAGAAAACATCTCATAAGTAGATTTACAGTCTACCACCTAAAATTCAGCCATCTTACCGCAAAAATGATTATTCTCAACAAACCATAAGGATATTGGTACTTTATACTTCCTATTTGGAGCCTGAGCAGGAATAGTAGGAACATCAATAAGAATACTTATTCGTGCTGAACTTGGTCAACCAGGATCTTTAATTGGGGATGACCAAATTTATAATATTATTACAGCCCATGAATTTGTAATAATTTTCTTTATAGTAATACCTATTATAATTGGTGGATTTGGTAATTGACTTGTACCATTAATAATTGGTGCACCAGATATAGCATTCCCACGAATAAATAATATAAGTTTTTGATTATTACCACCTTTATTAACCCTTCTTCTTACATCTTCCATAGTAGATAACGGTGCTGGTACAGGATGAACAGTTTACCCACCTCTAGCTGGAGCTATCGCACACGGGGGTGCATCTGTAGACCTAGCTATCTTCTCACTTCATTTAGCAGGTGTATCATCTATTCTTGGTACAGTAAACTTCATTACAACAGAAATTAATATACGATCAGAAAGTATAACTTTAGATCAAACACCTTTATTTGTATGATCTGTAGCTATTACAGCCCTTCCTCTTCTTCTTTCACTTCCAGTATTAGCAGGAGCTATCACTATACTATTAACAGACCGAAATTTAAATACATCATTTCTCGACCCCGCGGGAGGGGGTGACCCAATTCTATACCAACACCTATTTTGATTTTTCGGGCACCCAGAAGTTTACATTTTAATTCTACCAGGATTTGGGATTATCTCTCATATTGTATGTCAAGAAAGAGGAAAAATTGAATCATTTGGAACATTAGGTATAATTTATGCTATATTATCAATTGGACTAATAGGATTTATCGTATGAGCACATCACATATTTAGAGTAGGAAAGGATGTTGACACATGAGCATACTTTACATCAGCAACAATAATTATTGCTGTACCTACAGGAATTAAGGTATTTAGATGATTAGCTACACTATATGGAACTAAATTCAAGTTCTATCCACCACTATTATGAGCTTTAGGATTTATTTTTCTATTCACAGTTGGTGGATTAACAGGACTAGTATTAGCAAATTCATCACTTGATATTGTATTACATGATACATATTATGTAGTAGCCCACTTCCATTATGTATTATCTATAGGAGCAGTATTCGCAATTATAGGAGGTGTTATTCAATGATACCCACTATTTACAGGATTAACCATAAATAATACATGATTAAAAATCCAATTTACAATTATATTTATTGGAGTAAACTTAACATTCTTCCCTCAACACTTCTTAGGATTAGCAGGAATACGACGACGATATTCAGACTACCCAGATGCATACACATCATGAAATGTAGTGTCAAGAATTGGATCTACAATTTCTATTGTAGGAATCATTATATTCATTGTAATCATATGAGAAAGAATGGTTACAAACCGAGCAATCATATTTAGAGCTAATATAAGAAGATCAACAGAATGATTACAAAACAATCCGCCTACAGAACACAGTTACTCAGAATTACCATTAATTTCTAGATTCTAATATGGCAGATTAGTGCAGTAGATTTAAGCTCTACAAATAAAGGTTTGACCTTTTATTAGAAAATTCATTAATGGCAACATGATCAAATTTATCCCTTCAAGATGGAGCTTCACCATTAATGGAGCAACTATCATTCTTCCATGACCATACTATGGTCGTATTATTATGAATTACAGTAATTGTAGGTTATGCCCTAAGTTATATATTATTTATTGCCTATACAAACCGAAATATACTTCATGGACACTTAATTGAAACAATCTGAACAACATTAACAGCAATTACACTAATTTTTATTGCACTCCCATCATTACGACTATTATATTTACTTGATGATTCAGTAGATGCAATAATCACAATCAAAACCATTGGACGACAATGATATTGAAGATATGAATATTCAGACTTTATAGACGTAGAATTTGACACTTATATAACACCAGAACAAGACTTAGAAAACGACGGATTTCGACTTCTAGATGTAGATAACCGAACAATCCTACCAATAAATACGGAAGTACGAGTATTAACAAGAGCATCAGACGTTCTACACTCATGAGCAGTTCCCGCGTTAGGAGTTAAAATTGATGCAACACCAGGTCGACTAAATCAAGGAACATTTACAATAAAGCGACCTGGGCTGTTCTTTGGACAATGCTCAGAAATCTGTGGAGCAAACCATAGATTCATACCAATTGTAATTGAATGAACTTCAGTAAACTTATTTATCAAGTGATTATCTAAAATAATCTGAGGAGTTAGTTAAAATATATAACATTAGAATGTCAATCTAAAATAACTAAACAATTAGTACACCTTGAAATACATCAGATGACTGAAACTAAGTAATGGTCTCTTAAACCAAAAAATAGTAAATTAACGACTACTTCTGATGGGGAAATTTTAATCCAAATCCCTCAAATATCCCCTCTCGTATGATTCTCCCTATTCATCATATTTTCGGCTACATTAATTTTATTTAATCAAATAAACTTTTTCTCATTTAAGCCAAACCTTATTAAAAGAGCAGAAAAAAGAACAATTGAGATAAAAAATTTAAACTGAAAATGATAACAAACTTATTTTCAACATTTGACCCATCAACTAACATCTTCAATTTATCATTAAATTGAACTAGAACATTTTTAGGACTATTATTAATCCCATCAATGTTTTGACTTACACCATCACGGATTAATATTATTTGAAATAAACTAAACTTAACCTTACATAATGAATTTAAAACATTACTAGGACCAAAATCATTTAATGGAACAACATTTATCTTCATCTCAATTTTTGTTATAATACTATTTAATAATTTTATAGGATTATTCCCTTACATCTTTACTAGAACAAGACATTTAGCATTAACATTTGCAATCGCTCTACCTTTATGATTAAGATTCACGTTATTTGGATGAATTAATCATACCAATCACATATTTACACACCTAGTTCCACAAAGAACACCTCCTGCATTAATATCATTTATAGTATTAATTGAAACGATTAGAAATGTTATTCGACCAGGTACACTAGCAGTACGGCTAGCAGCAAATACACTCCTGGAAATGGAAAAAAGAACACATTGACACCGGTGTGTCAGACCCACCATACTTGCTCCGGACACTGCGAGAGGGCTGTACAAGCAATGATCACACGCACGGCACAGCGGACACACCAGGAACCGCGGTGTTGGCCGTCGAATGGCGCTAGCTGCGCAGCATTTGTGCACCACCGCCGTCAGTGTCAGCCAGTTTGCCGTGGCATACGGAGCTCCATCGCAGTCTTTAACACTGGTAGCATGCCGCGACAGCGTGGACGTGAACCGTATGTGCAGTTGACGGACTTTGAGCGAGGGCGTATAGTGGGCATGCGGGAGGCCGGGTGGACGTACCGCCGAATTGCTCAATACGTGGGGCGTGAGGTCTCCACAGTACATCGATGTTGTCGCCAGTGGTCGGCAGAAGGTGCACGTGCCCGTCGACCTGGGACCGGACCGCAGTGACGCATGGATGCACGCCAAGACCGTAGGATCCTGCGCAGTGCCGTAGGGGACCGCACCGCCACTTCCCAGCAAATTAGGGACACTGTTGCTCCTGGGGTATCGGCGAGGACCATTCACAACCGTCTCCATGAAGCTGGGCTACGGTCCTGCACACCGTTAGGCCGTCTTCCGCTCACGCCCCAACATCGTGCAGCCCGCCTCCAGTGGTGTCGCGACAGGCGTGAATGGAGGGACGAATGGAGACGTGTCGTCTTCAGCGATGAGAGTCGCTTCTGCCTTGGTGCCAATGATGATCGTATGCGTGTTTGGCGCCGTGCAGGTGAGCGCCACAATCAGGACTGCATACGACCGAGGCACACAGGGCCAACACCCGGCATCATGGTGTGGGGAGCGATCTCCTACACTGGCCGTACACCACTGGTGATCGTCGAGGGGACACTGAATAGTGCACAGTACATCCAAACCGTCATCGAACCCATCGTTCTACCATTCCTAGACCGGCAAGGGAACTTGCTGTTCCAACAGGACAATGCACGTCCGCATGTATCCCGTGCCACCCAACGTGCTCTAGAAGGTGTAAGTCAACTACCCTGGCCAGCAAGATCTCCGGATCTGTCCCCCATTGAGCATGTTTGGGACTGGATGAAGCGTCGTCTCACACGGTCTGCACGTCCAGCACGAACGCTGGTCCAACTGAGGCGCCAGGTGGAAATGGCATGGCAAGCCATTCCACAGGACTACATCCAGCATCTCTACGATCGTCTCCATGGGAGAATAGCAGCCTGCATTGCTGCGAAAGGTGGATATACACTGTACTAGTGCCGACATTGTGCATGCTCTGTTGCCTGTGTCTATGTGCCTGTGGTTCTGTCAGTGTGATCATGTGATGTATCTGACCCCAGGAATGTGTCAATAAAGTTTCCCCTTCCTGGCACAATGAATTCACGGTGTTCTTATTTCAATTTCCAGGAGTGTATAATTGCAGGACACTTACTATTAACATTACTAGGAAATACAGGACCATCCATAGCAATAAACTTAATTTCACTGTTAATTATTAGACAAATACTCCTATTAATTCTAGAATCAGCAGTAGCAATAATTCAAGCTTATGTTTTCTCAATTCTAAGAACTCTATATTCTAGAGAAGTATACTAAACCTATGTTAACAAGGCTGTTTATATACTTTCCGGGATGCGAGGTCGTGGTCCAAGAACTTTTCTGCTCCTTACGTTTCGTCCAGGACTGCGCTGGACTTCCTCAGAGGCGCTGCTCCGCTGAGTCTTGCCGACTGACTGGTCAGGTGTCTGAGAGCGACTTATATATTGTAAGAAAGAGGGGCGTGGTTCAGGTGACACGTGATGAGCAGTGATAATCCATAGCAAAGTACCGACTTCGACTATCGATTACCACCTTGTCAAAGATAAAAATTGTTAGCAGTTTTGTAGAACCACTGTCCATATATCGCTAAGTTTCATAGCCTCCTCTTTCCTATTAAAATTATCGTTATTTATAAACATAAGGACATAAACATAAGGATTTATAAACATAACGATAATTTTAATAGGAAAGAGGAGGCTATGAAACTTAGCGATATATGGACAGTGGTTCTACAAAACTGCTAACAATTTTTATCTTTGACAAGGTGGTAATCGATAGTCGAAGTCGGTACTTTGCTATGGATTATCACTGCTCATCACGTGTCACCTGAACCACGCCCCTCTTTCTTACAATATATAAGTCGCTCTCAGACACCCGACCAGTCAGTCGGCAAGACTCAGCGGAGCAGCGCCTCTGAGGAAGTCCAGCGCAGTCCTGGACGAAACGTAAGGAGCAGAAAAGTTCTTGGACCACGACCTCGCATCCCGGAAAGTATATAAACAGCCATGTCAACCGGTCGTGAAAGCCTTCATTCTACTATGTTAACAACCCACTCAAATCACCCATTCCACTTAGTAGATTATAGACCTTGACCATTAACAGGAGCAATTGGAGCAATAGTTCTAGTTTCAGGATTAGCAAAATGATTCCACCTATTTAATATTGACTTATTTATAATCGGATTTGGAATTACCCTATTAACCATAATTCAATGATGACGAGATGTAGTACGAGAAGGGACATACCAAGGGCTACATACGGGATTTGTATCAATTGGATTACGATGAGGAATAATTTTATTTATTGCATCAGAAGTACTATTCTTTGTTTCATTTTTCTGAGCATTTTTTAGAAGAAGACTAGCACCTACTATTGAACTAGGAATACTATGACCTCCAATAGGAATTCAACCTTTTAATCCTATACAAATTTCATTACTTAATACAGCTATTCTTCTGGCATCAGGAGTAACAGTAACATGAGCACATCATAGTTTAATAGAATATAATCATACTCAAGCATTACAAGGACTATTCTTTACAGTACTACTAGGACTATATTTCACTATACTTCAAGCATATGAATATTGAGAAGCACCTTTCACCATTGTAGATGCAGTTTATGGGTCGACATTCTTTGTTGCAACAGGATTCCATGGTCTACATGTAATTATTGGAACAATTTTCTTATCAACATGTCTACTTCGACATTCAATAAATCAATTTTCACCAAGACACCACTTTGGATTTGAAGCAGCAGCATGATACTGACACTTTGTAGATGTGGTATGATTATTTCTATACATCTCTATTTACTGATGAGGTAGATAAATGTTTTTCTAGTATAAATAGTACATTTGACTTCCAATCAAAAAGCTTGATATAAATCAAGAAAAACAATCCTAATTCTATCTACAAGAATTTTTATTAGATTTATTATCCCAATAATTGTTATAACCCTTGCAACAACATTATCAAAAAAATTAATTAATGACCGAGAAAAAAGATCACCATTTGAGTGTGGATTTGACCCAAAAAGATCAGCACGAATACCATTCTCACTACGATTTTTCTTAATCGCAGTAATTTTCTTAATTTTCGATGTAGAAATTGCACTAATCCTTCCAATTGTAATCATTTTCAAAACCTCAGACATTATAATCTGAACAGTATCAACAATATTTTTTATCCTAGTATTATTAGGTGGATTATACCATGAATGAAATCAAGGAGCATTACAATGAGCAGAATAAAGGGTTGTAGTTAACCATAACATTTGGGTTGCATTCAAAAAGTATTGATATAATCAATCAACCTTAAATAGAATAAGAAGCGAAATATTGCAGTCAGTTTCGACCTGGAAGATTGGTAAATAAAATACCCTTATTCTTATTAATTGAAGCCAAAAAAAGGCGTATTACTGTTAATAATATAATTGACCTATAAAGTTCCAATTAAGGAAATGTAAAGCCAATATGAAAGCTGCTAACTTTTTATATTAGCGGTTAAACACCGTTAACATTTCTGAAATTTATATAGTTTAAATAAAACATTGATACTAAAATGTAAACTTTCACGGCCGGAAATATCATGTCCATTATAATTATCCGGGCTGTTATGCCGTGGTCGGTTGATGAATTCTGTGGTGATTCCCAACGTTTCGTCTCCGACTGCGGGAGACATCTTCAAGGGGGTCCGTAGCTTGATGGAAGGTCCAACACACACACTGGCTCGCTACTGACTGCCGCTAAATTCCGTGTCCGCGCGCCCCCGCGCCGCGGCGTGACGTCACGTGTTTTGAAAACGTCAGTGCAATTGGCCGCTGTCCGTCGCCGTCGATCGCCGTTGCCATCACCCAGTAGTGGACGAGTGGTACACATCTTCTTTAACACCGGCATCCATATACCGTTTAATTTGACGCCCTCCTCCTTTCGGTTGAAATTATTTGGGTGTTTAGCGATTTCGATTGCCTCCCTGTAGAGCCTTTCATAGTATCCGCTCGTGGCCGCTAGTACTTGCGTCTCCTCGAAACGAATATTGTGGTTCCCTGGCTGGAAAGCATGCTCCGCAACAGCTGATCGTTCCGTTTCTCCTCTTCTACAATTTCCCTTGTGCTCTTCCAAACGTGTAGAAACAGTTCTTTTGGTGGTACCGACATAAACATCACCACAGCTGCATGGGATCCTATACACTCCAGATTTTTCCAATGGTTTGCGAGCGTCCTTGGCAGGCCTAAGGTATTCCTGTATCTTCCTGGTGGGCTTGTAAATTACGGTAATATTCCGCTTCGTCAAGATCCTCCCTATTCTTTCCGTTACATTTTTAACAAACGGCAGGAAAACCTTAGATTTTGCAGTAGCCTGTACGTCAGTATGATCTCTGCGTGGCTGCCTCAACGCACGTTTTATTTCGGCGGACGAATATCCGTTCTTCGTTAGTGCATTGTGGAGATGTTCCATCTCAGCGTCGAGCAAGTCAGGTTCACAAATATTTCTAGCTCTGTCCGCTAACGTCTTGATAACACCCCGCTTCTGTTGTGGGTGGTGGTTCGAATCCCGGTGCAAATAACGGTCCGTGTGCGTGGGTTTGCGGTACACTGAGTGGCCCAAACTACCATTTTCGTTTCTAAACACAAGCACATCGAGGAAATGTAGTTTGCCGTCTACCTCCTCCTCCATTGTAAACTGAATTCTTGAGTTTATACTGTTCAGATGTTCGTGGAACCGGCTTAGTTCCTCCCTACCATGTCTCCACAACACAAACGTGTCATCCACGTATCGGAACCATACATTTGGTTTCTTGCTGGCAGTACCTAAGGCCTGTTCTTCGAATTTCTCCATAAAGAAGTTTGCAATTACGGGACTTAGGGGGGCTTCCCATAGCCACGCCATCCGTTTGCTCATAAAACTGTTCATTCCACTTGAAGTATGTGGTCGTCAAACAACACTTAAACAGCTCTAAAATATCGGCAGGAAAAATTCGATCCAGCTGTTCCAATACATCATTAAGTGGAACCATGGTAAACAGCGATACCACATCGATACCACATGTCCTCCGGCTGGACCACTATGCCATTCAATCTGCTGATGAAATGTGTCGAATTCTTTATATAAGAGTCCGAACGGCCCACATGTGGTTTTAACAGCGTAGTCAAAAACTTGGCTAACGAGTAGGTGGGCGAACCAATGGCACTTAGTATCGGTCTTAACGGAACATTTTCTTTATGAATTTTGGGCAATCCATAAAGCCTCGGTGGTAGCGCAACCGAACTGCAGAGACCTTTCCGTACACTCTCTTCAATGGAGGACTTTTTTATTATTCGTCCGCCGAAATAAAACGTGTGTTGAGGCAGCCACGCAGAAATCATACTGACGTACAGGCTACTGCAAAATCTAAGGTTTTTCTGCCGTTTGTTAAAAATGTAACGGAAAGAATAGGGAGGATCTTGACGAAGCGGAATATTACCATAATTTACAAGCCCACCAGGAAGATACAGGAATACCTTAGGCCTGCCAAGGACGCTCGCAAACCATTGGAAAAATCTGGAGTGTATAGGATCCCATGCAGCTGTGGTGATGTTTATGTCGGTACCACCAAAAGAACTGTTTCTACACGTTTGGAAGAGCACAAGGGAAATTGTAGAAGAGGAGAAACGGAACGATCAGCTGTTGCGGAGCATGCTTTCCAGCCAGGGAACCACAACATTCGTTTCGAGGAGACGCAAGTACTAGCGGCCACGAGCGGATACTACGAAAGGCTCTACAGGGAGGCAATCGAAATCGCTAAACACCCAAATAATTTCAACCGAAAGGAGGAGGGCGTCAAATTAAACGGTATATGGATGCCGGTGTTAAAGAAGATGTGTACCACTCGTCCACTACTGGGTGATGGCAACGACGATCGACGGCGACGGACAGCGGCCAATTGCACTGACGTTTTCAAAACACGTGACGTCACGCCGCGGCGCGGGGGCGCGCGGACACGGAATTTAGCGGCAGTCAGTAGCGAGCCAGTGTGTGTGTTGGACCTTCCATCAAGCTACGGACCCCCTTGAAGATGTCTCCCGCAGTCGGAGACGAAACGTTGGGAATCACCACAGAATTCATCAACCGACCACGGCATAACAGCCTGGATAATTATAATGGACATAAATAAAACATTACATTTTCACTGTAAAAATAATATACCTATATTTATAAATACCTAAAAGTAAAAATACTTCCTTAACGTCTTCAGTGTCACGCTCTAATTATAAGCTATTTAAGTAAACGAAAAATAATATCACCAAAATAAATATTCAAAAAATAAAAGTTAAAAGATAAATCTTAAAATTAGAGTCATATCAACCCTGTATATAACCAATTAAATAAATAAATAGTCTATATAAGCCTTGACCACCAAGTAATTCACCTCAACCATAATCAAATGATTTAGATGAATAATAACCCAATTTTAAAGGAATATATCTAATAAATTTAGTTGAAAGAAAAGGCATAAACCATATAGAACCAGCAAATCTGACAAAAGAAAGTATGCTTATAGAAAATAAATTTTGAGAAAAATCAAAATTAGAAGATAACCCAAATAAGCACCTAAAACAACTACAGTAATAGTTAAAAACTTTAAATAATAAGGCAAAGAAATCACATAAGGAACAGGAAAAATTAATCAAGACAAAAGGCTACCACCAAAAACAGCAACAAATAATAAACCAATTATACCAAACGAAATATAATAACCCCTATCATCAAAAGAAAATCTAGAATAAAAATTATTATCACCATATATTGAATAATAGAAAAGACAAAAAGAATAAGATGCAGTTAAACCAGTAGAAAAGAAATAAAGAAAAAAGTAAACAATTAATTCATCTTAAACAAACTATTTCAAGAATTAAATCCTTTGAATAAAAACCTGCTAAAAAGGTATACCACATAAAGACAAACTAGAAACATTAAAACAAACTGAAGTTAAAGGTATAAAATTAACAACTGAACCCATAAAACGAATATCCTGAGAATCCTTTAAATTATGAATTATTGAACCTGCACATATAAACAATAACGCCTTAAATAAAGCATGAGCTAGTAAATGGAAAAATGCAAGTTTTGGATAACCTATAGCCAAAATTCTTATTATTAAACCAAGTTGTCTTAAAGTAGAAAGAACAATAATCTTCTTCAAATCAAATTAAAAATTAGCCCCCAACCCAGCCATAAATATAGTTACATAACCAATTAAAAGTAAAAATCAAACACAATTATAAGTATTCAATATTGGTCTGAAACGAATTAATAAATAAACCCCAGCAGTAACAAGAGTAGAAGAATGAACTAAAGCAGAAACAGGAGTAGGAGCTGCCATTGCAGCAGGAAGTCAAGAAGAAAAGGGAATTTGAGCTCTTTTAGTTATTGCCACTAAAACAATTAATATAGTAATAAGCTTTATTTCAAAAGAATTAGAAATAAAATCATAATAATAAATTTAATTTCAACCACCAAAATTCAATATTCAAGCAATAGAAATTAAAATAGCAACATCACCAATACGATTAGAGAGTGCAGTTAATATACCTGCACTATAAGATTTCACATTTTGATAATAAATAACTAAACAATAAGAAACTAAACTCAAACCATCTCATCCTAATAAAATTCTAATCAAATTAGGGCTAATAATTAAAAACCCTATAGAAAGAATAAATGTTAAAACAATAATAATAAAACGATTTATATTCTTTTCTCCTGATATATAATCCTCTCTATAATAAATAACCAAAGAAGAAATATATATAACAAAAGATATGAAAATAAGAGACATTCAATCAAAAATTAAAGTCATAACAACCATAGAACCATTTAAATTAAAAAGTTCTCATTCAACAAAAACTCTATAATCAATTATTAAATAATAAATACCCAAAATAAAAATTATAGTTCTAGAAAAAAATAAAGAAAAAAACTCAATGAACAAATAGAAAATAAATTCAAGGCCTAAGATGAAAAAGATTCATATCATTGATTCCACAAAACAACATTTTTAATTAAAATACTTAAGCAACTTAAACAAAAAAATATTCACCCTTTAAACAAAGAATATTTAAAGGCAATCAATGTAAAAGTAAAAGCTGATATTCACAAAAATAACCAAGAGAACAAGTATAAACACCAGAATAATAATTACCATGCTGAGAATAAGAATACATATATAAAGTATAAACAGCTCTAAAGAAAGACAAAAAAATTAAAGAAAAAAATCTAAAAGAAGATCAAGACATAATTCTATTTAATAATCTAAGTTCACCTACCAAGTTTAGAGAAGGAGGGGCAGCCATATTAGATGATCTCAAAAGAAATCGTCATAAAGCCATTCTTGGTATCAAATTAATTATACCCTTGTTAATTAATAATCTTCGTCTATCTAAACGCTCATAAATAATATTAGATAAACAAAACAATCCAGAAGAACACAAACCATGACCAACCATTAAAGAAAGAGAACCTATACAACCTCACCAAGTCATGGTTATCAACCCTCCAATAAACATTCTTATATGAGCAACAGAAGAATATGCAATTAAAGACTTTAAATCTACCTGACGAAAACAAATAAATCTAACAATAACCCCACCAGATAAACCTAAAGACAATCAAAAATAATTAAACTCAGATAAGAAATAACCTTCATAACACGAAAAATACCATAACCACCTAACTTTAATAAAACACCAGCAAGAATTATTCTACCTGAAATAGGGGCCTCAACATGAGCCTTAGGAAGCCATAAATGAACCAAAAATATTGGTATCTTAACTAAAAAAGCAAGAATTATAAATACATAAAATATAAAATAATAAGAACCAAAATCAACCAATAAAGGAAAATATAAAGTATTAGAAAAATCATAAACCCTAAATAAAACTAATAATAAAGGTAATCTAGCAACCAAAGTATAAAAAATTAAATAAACACCAGCCTGTAAACGTTCAGGTTGATAACCTCAACCCAAAATCAAAAGCAAAGTAGGAACTAATCTAGCCTCAAAAAAAATATAAAAAGAAAGAAGGCTCAATCTAGCAAACGAACAATAAAGCATAATCACCATAAAGATAAAAAAATTAGAATGATAAGAACTTAAATAAACAGAACCTCTAGCAGTAATTATTAAAGAACAAATCCAAAAACTTTGCAAAATCAAACTAAAAGAATATTAATCAATACCAAAATAATATCTAATTACATTTAAATCAGCATATGAATAAACACAAATTATAAAAACAAAACTAAACAGAAATATTAAAGAATGAACAAACCATCAACAATTATTAACTAAACAGAGAGGGATCAAAAAATAGTTATAAATAAATACTTTGACATAAAGATAAACCAAAAGAATTTAAAAAATCATTACCATGAGGACGAATTATTGAAACTAAAATAGAAAGAGCTAAAGCACCTTCACAAACAGAAAAAACCAAAAAAATAACAGGAAAAAAATAATCATAATCAAACTCAATAAGAAAAATAATAATCAATATAAATAAAGAAAGAACAATATATTCTAATCTCAAAAGAACCATTAATAAATGCTTACGTTTAGAAGAAAAAACATAAACACCAGCAAAGTAAACCAATAAAGAAGTAAAGACAGAGAACATAAACATTAGTTTTAGTAGTTTAAAAAAAACGCCGGTCTTGTAAACCGGAAATAAGCCCAGTCCCCACTTTTAAAACTTCAGAGGAGAAAAAGCTTCCATCATTGGTCCCCAAAACAAATATTTTAAATAAACTAACCCCTGAAATGATTAAAATAATAATTATATCACTATCAAACGTAATGAATATTATTTTTATTAAATTAAGACACCCAATATCAATAATGCTTTTCATTATCCTTCAAACTTTTCTAGTTGGACTAATAACAGGAACAATAATGGAAAGTTATTGATTATCATATATTTTATTTTTAACGTTTCTTGGTGGTATATTAGTTCTATTTATTTATATTACGAGAATTGCATCAAACGAAATATTTCAACCTAAATCAATTATCATAATTATTACCTTATCAATATGGGTATTTATTCAAAATGGTTCAAAATGGCTCTGAGCACTATGGGACTCAACTGCTGTGGTCATAAGTCCCCTACAACTTAGAACTACTTAAACCTAACTAACCTAAGGACAGCACACAACACCCAGCCATCACGAGGCAGAGAAAATCCCTGACCCCGCCGGGAATCGAACCCGGGAACCCGGGCGTGGGAAGCGAGAACGCTACCGCACGACCACGAGATGCGGGCTGGGTATTTATTATATCAACATTAATTATCTTAGATATATCAATATTTATAGACTTTTTCAAAAATACTGAAACTATAAATATTGATAATTCAATCAATTATCAAGAAATAACGATATCTTTAGAAAAACTGTATAATAGACCAACATTTATTATTACAATAATAATAATAATTTATTTATTTTCAGCACTATTAGCAGTTGTTAAAATCACTAATATTAACCAGGGACCAATTCGTAAAATAAGATAATTTACTAATGAATAAACCCTTACAATTAAGACATCCTTTAATTAAAATCATTAATAACTCTTTAGTTGATTTACCCGCACCGACAAATATTTCATTTTGATGAAATTTTGGGTCCCTGCTAGGGTTATGCTTGGTAATTCAAATTGTAACTGGGCTATTTTTAGCTATACATTATACATCAAATATTGAAATAGCATTTAGTAGTGTAGTCCACATCTGCCGAGACATAAATAATGGTTGAATTATTCGAACCCTGCATGCAAATGGAGCTTCTATATTTTTTATTTGTATATATAGTTTGAAAAAAGTAGTTTAAATATTTGGGTATAGCATTGCAAAGCAATACAAGGTAGAACAAGCATGTGAGAACTGTACTAGGAAAGGCAAATGGTCGACTTCAATTTATTGTGAGAATTTTAGGAAAGAATGATTCACCTGTAAAGGAGACTGCATATAGGATGGTGGTGTGACCTATTCTTGAGTACTGCTCATGTATTTGGGATCTGTACCAGGTTGGATTGAAAGAAGTCATCTAAGCAATTGAGATGGGGCTGCTAGATTTGTTACTGGTAGGTTCGAACGACACCTAAGTGTTACCGGAGATGCTTTGGGAACTCAAATGGAAATCCCTGGAGGGAAGGTGATGTTCTTTTTGAGAAACACTGCTGAGAAAATTTAGAGTGCCAGCACTTGAAGTAAACTGCCAAACAATTCTATTGTCTTCAACATACATTGTGCACAAGGACCCTGAAGATGAGATACGAGAAATTAGGACTCATACAGAGGTAGACAGACAGTCGTTTTTTCCTTGCTCTATTTGTGAGAAGTACAGGATACCCTCCGCCAAGCACTGTACAGTGCCTTCTAGAGTATCTATGTAGATGTAGACATAGATTGAAACTTTGTTATTTCAAATTATACGAGATTTCCTTCCAGCAAGTGTATAACATTAAAAATTTGGTTTCAGATAAAGCACAGTTTAAACAAGAGTTTGAACGACTTTTTGATAGACAAATCCTTCTACTATGTAGATGAATATCTTAACAAGGGCTTTTACACCAGCATATGTAAAAATGTCTGTTAGATTTCAGTTTTGATGACACTTGGTCACAACAGTCAAGATTATGTCTTTTGTGTACGATAAATTAATTAAAAGTACATAAAAATGTTTCATTCTGACAATGTATTAATTCAGTATATTAGCAATTCCAGTTTACTATAATGTATTCACCTATTTTGACACGCTCCTGCAAATGATCAGGGTAGTAAGTATTATATTCAAATGCTTTATGTTTTTTATGTTATACTTTCTGACATGTTCTATACCCATGAGAATCATCTCATTTCTGGGTCCATGGAATGAAAACTGAATCTAATCTAATATAAATCACAGCCAAGAAAGAAGAGACACAACATCGTGGCTCTAAAAAGGCATTGGAAGACTTTTCCTCTTGCACAAAGTAAAATCACTGCACAAGAGCTTGATAAGAGAATACAAGAAACTTTGTGCACCTTTAATGAAATACGCAGGTTACAAAATTGGCTCAAGAATCAAGGTCAGTCACATCATTGTACCATAATTTATACTGATTAATTACAGTATACAGCCCCCCCTCCACACCAAGATTTCCCTTACCTGTTTTGCGCTCCATTCTACTTGTCTTCAAGTCTCATATCTTGATTTTTTTTTAAATAACAACCTGAATACTGACTTTAGAAATGTTAGAACCAAATCGTCCACACAATATTTGAAATTAAATGGTTCTTTCCCATTTTATTTACACTTAGAAAATTTTGACGGTCAGTCCCATTATATAAAGTGGCCAGTTCCGGTCGCATAACACCCAGATTTTACAAGTAAAGAGAATCATCCTTCTCACATAATGCACACATTATTGTTGTGTAGAAATCTGATCACATAATTGACATATCCGGTAAGTAGCTTTTATGAAACAACCACACTTACATATTGCCATTTACGGTTGCACCTGGAACTTTAAGATGCACAAATGTTACACAATACCTTGATGGTTGCAGACATTTACAAGAGAGACAAACAAACAGGTTATGCAGCACCTGTTCGTGCACAGATTCTTCACTCAGTTCAACACAGAGATGTTACATGTTTGACAGTGTGCCTGGGACTGGCAATTTTGTAGTGAGGTGGGCTATTTAAGGACTGACATACAGTTATTTGTTGACCTCTGAAACTGCATAATGTTCTGAATAGTGGCTAGTTTAAAGCATGCTGTTTTGAAGGTACTATGTTTTCTGGTCTATGAAAAATGTTGAAGGTTAAATTGTGTAAGGAAACAGAACCACCTTGCACTTTCACACTGGGAATGCAGAAAAATATTCCATTGATCTTCAGTATACATTATGATAAATTATTCAAAATTTTCATTACTGGCTTAATTACTTATGAGGGGTGTCATCTGATTCAGAACAAAATATTGCAATAAAAATACAGTGATGAAGTTCAAAATCTAACAAGCATATAGCTATAATCTAGCATGGAAGATGTAGCTGCTTATAAACTTCAGTGGAAATTATCATGGAAGTAAATTAGTTTCGTGCAAAATAAAATATGTTACTGTAAACTTGGGATGTCAGTATTCATAATGGTGTATTTCATTTTGTCGAAATACAGTGATTAGCTCATAATGTTTTCACATTATGTTTTATAGTATAACTTTCATTTAGCCATAACTATTAACTAATGATGTATTAATGAAAACTATGCTTTTCTCTGGAATATGAATATACAAACAATACATCTGAATAATAAAGTTAACTGTAATTTTACCTAATTATTACTTTGTAATATTCCAGTATGTGTTACATATTTCATGCGCAACTGTATCAAATACAGAATGAAAAATCAGAAAAAATTTGGCTATTGAAGAGTGTTTATAATTTGCGATGTCTCACTCACTTACTGTATGTGTGTATGTACCGGGTGATCAAAAAGTCAGTATAAATTTGAAAACTGAATTAATCACAGAATAATGTAGATAGAGAGGTACAAATTAACACACATGCTTGGAATGACATGGGGTTTTATTAGAACCAACAAAATACAAAAGTTCAAAAAGTGTCCAACAGATGGCACTTCATTTGATCAGAATAGCAATAATTAGCATAAAAAAGTAAGACAAGCAAAAATGATGTTCTTTACAGGAAATGCTCAATATGTCCACCATCATTCCTCAACATCTACATCTACATCTACATCTACATCCATACTCCGCAAGCCACCTGACGGTGTGCGGCGGAGGGTAACTTGAGTACCTCTATCGGTTCTCCCTTCTATTCCAGTCTCGTATTGTTCGTGGAAAGGAGGACTGTTGGTATGCTTCTGTGTGGGCTCTAATCTCTCTGATTTTATCCTCATGGTCTCTTCGTGAGATATACGTAGGAGGGAGCAATATACTGCTTGACTCTTCGGTGAAGGTATGTTCTCGAAACTTTAACAAAAGCCCGTACCAAGCTACTGAGCGTCTCTCCTGCAGAGTCTTCCACTGGAGTTTATCTATCATCTCCATAATGCTTTCATGATTACTAAATGATCCTGTAACGAAGCACGCTGCTCTCCATTGGATCTTCTCTATCTCTTCTATCAACACTAACTGGTACGGATCCCACACTGCTGAGCAGTATTCAAGCAGTGGGAGAACAAGCGTACTGTAACCTACTTCCTTTGTTTTCGGATTGCATTTCCTTAGGATTCTTCCAATGAATCTCAGTCTGGCATCTGCTTTACCGACGATCAACTTTATATGATCATTCCATTTTAAATCACTCCTAATGCATAGTCCCAGATAATTTATGGAATTAACTGCTTCCAGTTGCTGACCTGCTATTTTGTAGCTAAATGATAAGGGACCTATCTTTCTATGCATTCGCAGCACATTACACTTGTCTACATTGAGATTGAATTGCCATTCCCTGCACCATGCGTCAATTCGCTGCAGATCCTCCTGCATTTCAGTACAATTTTCCATTGTTACAACCTCTCGATACACCACAGCATCATCTGCAAAAAGCCTCAGTGAACTTCCGATGTTATCCACAAGGTCATTTATGTATATTGTGAATAGCAACGGTCCTATGACACTGCCCTGCGGCACACCTGAAATCACTCTTACTTCGGAAGACTTCTCTCCATTGAGAATGAATGACATGCTGCGTTCTGTTATCTAGGAACTCTTCAATCCAATCACACAATTGGTCTGATGGTCTCCATGCTCTTACTTTTTTCATTAAACGACTGTGGGGAACCGTATCGAATGCCTTGCGGACGTCAAGAAACACGGCATCTACCTGTGAACCCGTGTCTATGGCCCTCTGAGTCTCGTGGACGAATAGCACGAGGTGGGTTTCACACGACCGTCTTTTTCGAAACCCGTGCTGATTCCTACAGAGTAGATTTCTAGTCTCCAGAAAAGTCATTGTACTCTAACATAATACGTGTTCCAAAATTCTACAACTGATCCACGTTAGAGATATAGGTCTATAGTTCTGCACATCTGTTCGACTTCCCTTCTTGAAAACGGGGATGACCTGTGCCCTTTTCCAATCCTTTGGAACACTACGCTCTTCTAGAGACATACGGTACACCACTGCTAGAAGGGGGGCAAGTTCCTTCGCGTACTCTGTGTAAAATCGAACTGGTATCCCATCAGGTCCAGCGGCCTTCCTCTTTTGAGCGATTTTAATTGTTTCTCTATCCCTCTGTCATCTATTTCGATATCTACCATTTGTCATCTGTGCGACAATCTAGAGAAGGAACTACAGTTCAGTCTTCCTCTGTGAAACAGCTTTGGAAAGAGACATTTAGTATTTCGGCCTTTAGTCTGTCATCCTATGTTTCAGTACCATTTTGGTCACAGAGTGTCTGGACATTTTGTTTTGATCCACCTACCGCTTTCACATAAGACCAAAATTTCTTAGGATTTTCTGCCAAGTCAGTATACTTCCGAATTCATTGAACGCCTCTCGCATAGCCCTCCTGACACTACATTTCGCTTCGCGTAATTTTTGTTTGTCCGCAAGGCTTTGGCTATGTTTATGTTTGCTGTGAAGTTCCCTTTGCTTCCGCAGCAGTCTTCTAACTCGGTTGTTGTACCACGGTGGCTCTTTTCCATCTCTTACGATCTTGCTTAGCACATACTCATCTAATGCATACTGTACGATGGTTTTTGAACTTTGTCCACTGATCCTCAACACTATCTGCAATTGAGACAAAACATTTGTGTTGAGCCATCAGGTACTCTGAAATCTGCTTTTTGTCACTTTTACTAAACAGAAAAATCTTCCTACCTTTCTTAATATTTCTATTTACGGCTGAAATCATTGACGCAGTAACCGCTTTATGATCACTGATTCCCTGTTCTGCGTTAACTGTTTCAAATAGTTCGGATCTGTGTGTCACCAGAAGGTCTCTGTTATTGCCACAATAGCTGTAGTCGAGGAATAATGTTGTGAACAGCACTGTAAAGCATGTCCGGAGTTATGGTGAGGCATTGGCATCAGATGTTGTCTTTCAGCATCCCTGGCGATGTCAGTCGATCATGATACACTTGTGACTTCAGGTAACGCTAAAGCCAATAATCGCACGGACTGAGGTCTGGGGACCTGGGAGGTCAAGCATGACGAAAGTGGCAGCTGAGCACACGATCATCACCAAACGACGCGTGCAAGAGATCTTTCATGCTCCTAACAATATGGGGTGGAGCACCATCCTGCATAAACATCGTACGTTCCAGCAGGTGTTTATCAGCCAGGCTGGGGATGATGCGATTCTGTAACATATCGGCTTACCTCTCACCCATCACGGTAGCAGTTACAAAACCAGAATCACGCATTTCCTCCAAGAAAAAAGGACCGATAACAGTAGATGTGGTAAATCCAACCCATACCATGACTTTCTCGTCATGCAATGGAGTTTCTACGACAGTTCTAGGATTTTCGGTAGCCCAAATTCTGCAGTTGTGGGCGTTGACAGACCCTCGGAGCGTGAAATGAACTTCGTCGGTCCACAACACCTTACTCAACCAATCGTCATCTTCCACCACCTTTTGAAATCCCAACGCCACAAATGCCCTCCGCTTCACTAAATCGCCAGGTAACAGTTCATGATGCTGATGGATTTTTTACGAATAGCATCGGAGGGTACGCCTAAGTACCAACCAAACAGTAGTGTATGGAATGCTGACTTCCCCATGCATAGACGAACCCGCTGCAGTCTCCATTTCTTCCTGAACTGCCTCAGCAGCATTACGCCTTGTGCTCGGTCAGCCACTATGGGGTCTATCATCTAAACAACCCGTGGCTTCGAACTTTGAAATCATTCTCGTCACAGCCGCATTTGTCAACGTACCTTTACCTGTTCGAATCCCCTTCCTATGGCGATAGAATCGTAATGCTGAACTAGCAATATTCCCCATTCTGATAATACAGCTTCACTAAAAGCGCCTTTCCAGGTAATGTCAACATGCTGCGACTGCTGGTGCATCTGATTCTCTCTCTCATTACAGCTCCTTTTATACACGATTGTCATGCGCAGTCACTGACGTTTTGCTGTCCAGCGCCATCTGTCGGACATTTTGTGAACTTCGTTTTTTTTTTTTTTTTTTTTTTGTTCTAATTAAACCCCATGTCATTCCAAGCATGTGTGTCAATTTTTACCCCTCTATCTACAGTATTCCGTGGTTTATTAAGTATTTAAATTTATACTGACTTTTTGATCACCCGGTATGTACAGGGTGCCCATGAAGGGAAATTGTAATTTGGAAGCTATTAGAATCGTGGCTTCTTGTAAAACGTTTAGCAGGTCTGAGAGTATTTTTTCCTTTGTTCTTTGCTGCAGATTTGTCTTGGAGTACATCAAAATGGTGACAGACCAGGAGACAGCATAGTGTGTCACCAGGCATGCAGAAGCCAAATCTATGACAACAACACTGCGAAATTATTAAGGTAACTTTGGGAGAACACCATTCGCAAAAACAAGAATATTGAGATGTTTCAAAAATTTTAAAGAGACAGGCAGTGTCAAACTTCTTCAAACTGGACATTCCCTGTGTCTCAGGCACGTGTTGGACAGTGTGTGAGCTACAGTTGAATGCAGCCCTCAGAAATCAATTCGTTGAGAGCATCTCTCAAATTGCGGGAAACTTGATCAACTGTCCATAAAGTGTTACATGAGTGGCTATATCTTTTTGTCTACAAAGTACGAGGGTATGCTGAAAAGTAATGCATGCAAATTTTTTATTGTTCTCAGTATCTGTTGAGATATTACATGTCATGCATATTATTCACTTGGCTTTCCCACTTTGCTGACACAAGTTGTAACACACTGCTGCTAAAGGGATCCGAACTGTGGCAGGTAAAATCTACATCTACATTTCTACATCTACATCTACATCTACATTTATACTCCGCAAGTCACCCAACGGTGTGTGGCGGAGGGCACTTTACGTGCCACTGTCATTACCTCCCTTTCCTGTTCCAGTCGCGTATGATTCGCGGGAAGAACGACTGTCTGAAAGCCTCTGTGCGCGCTCTAATCTCTCTAATTTTACATTCGTGATCTCCTCGGGAGGTATAAGTAGGGGGAAGCAATATATTCGATACCTCATCCAGAAACGCACCCTCTCGAAACCTGGCGAGCAAGCTACACCGCGATGCAGAGCGCCTCTCTTGCAGAGTCTGCCACTTGAGTTTGTTAAACATCTCCGTAACGCTATCACGGTTACCAAATAACCCTGTGACGAAACGCGCCGCTCTTCTTTGGATCTTCTCTATCTCCTCCGTCAACCCGATCTGGTGCGGATCCCACACTGATGAGCAATACTCAAGTATAGGTCGAACGAGTGTTTTGTAAGCCACCTCCTTTGTTGATGGACTACATTTTCTAAGGACTCTCCCAATGAATCTCAACCTGGTGCCCGCCTTACCAACAATTAATTTTATATGATCATTCCACTTCAAATCATTCCGCACGCATACTCCCAGATATTTTATAGAAGTAACTGCTACCAGTGTTTGTTCCGCTATCATATAATCATACAATAAAGGATCCTTCTTTCTATGTATTCTCAATACATTACATTTGTCTATGTTAAGGGTCAGTTGCCACTCCCTGCACCAAGTGCCTATCCGCTGCAGATCTTCCTGCATTTCGCTACAATTTTCTAATGCTGCAACTTCTCTGTATACTACAGCATCATCCGCGAAAAGCCGCATGGAACTTCCGACACTATCTACTAGGTCATTTATATATATTGTGAAAAGCAATGGTCCCATAACACTCCCCTGTGGCACGCCAGAGGTTACTTTAACGTCTGTAGACGTCTCTCCGTTGATAACAACATGCTGTGGTCTGTTTGCTACAAACTCTTCAATCCAGCCACACAGCTGGTCTGATATTCCGTAGGCTCTTACTTTGTTTATCAGGCGACAGTGCGGAACTGTATCGAACGCCTTCCGGAAGTCAAGAAAAATAGCACCTACCTGGGAGCCTGTATCTAATATTTTCTGGGTCTAATGAACAAATAGAGCGAGTTGGGTCTCACACGATCGCTGTTTCCGGAATCCATGTTGATTCCTACATAGTAGATTCTGAGTTTCCAAAAACGACATGATACTCGAGCAAAAAACATGTTCTAAAATTCTACAACAGATCGACGTCAGAGATATAGGTCTATAGTTTTGCGCATCTGCTCGACGACCCTTCTTGAAGACTGGGACTACCTGTGCTCTTTTCCAATCATTTGGAACCTTCCGTTCCTCTGGAGACTTGCGGTACACGGCTGTTAGAAGGGGGGCAAGTTCTTTCGCGTACTCTGTGTAGAATCGAATTGGTATCCCGTCAGGTCCAGTGGACTTTCCTCTGTTGAGTGATTCCAGTTGCTTTTCTATTCCTTGGACACTTATTTCGATGTCAGCCATTTTTTCGTTTGTGCGAGGATTTAGAGAAGGAACTGCAGTGCGGTCTTCCTCTGTGAAACAGCTTTGGAAAAAGGTGTTTAGTATTTCAGCTTTACGCTTGTCATCCTCTGTTTCAATGCCATCATCATCCCGGAGTGTCTGGACATGCTGTTTCGAGCCACTTACTGATTTAACGTAAGACCAGAACTTCCTAGGATTTTCTGTCAAGTCGGTACCTAGTATTTTACTTTCGAATTCACTAAACACTTCACGCATAACCCTCCTTACGCTAACTTTGACATCATTTAGCTTCTTTTTGTCAGAGGTTTTGGCTGCGTTTAAATTTGGAGTGAAGCTCTCTTTGCTTTCGCAGTAATTTCCTAACTTTGTTGTTGTACCACGGTGGGTTTTTCCCGTCCCTCACAGTTTTACTCGGCACGTACCTGTCTAAAACGCATTTTACGATTGCCTTGAGCTTTTTCCATAAACACTCAACATTGTCAGTGTCGGAACAGAAATTTTCGTTTTGATCTGTTAGATAGCCTGAAATCTGCCTTCTATTACTCTTTGCTAAACAGATAAACCTTCCTCCCTTTTTTTATATTCCTATTAACTTCCATATTCAGGGATGCTGCAACGGCCTTATGATCACTGATTCCCTGTTCTGCACTTACAGAGTCGAAAAGTTCGGGTCTGTTTGTTATCAGTAGGTCCAAGATATAACATGGCAGTGTATAACATAACTCTTTCACTGCATGAGAAACAGAGTGCTGTAATCAAATTTTGAATTTGATGAGTTCATCCACACATGGAGAACCTCTCCTTCAGCATTATGGTGCTAGACCACAGACAAGCACTGTGCCATCTGCAACAATATGATGCCTGTGTGCATAGTCATCAATCAACCTCCACACAGTTGTGACTTGGCCCCATTCGATTTTCATCTGTTTCCAAAACAGAAAGGAGACCTCTGAGGATTTCACTTTGATAGTGATGAAGTGGTGCAAGCAAAGGTAAGATTGTGGTTCTGTCAACAAAGTTAAATATTGTACAGTTACAGTATTCACAAACTGGTCTCTTGTTGGGAGAAATGAATTCATTGCCATCGTGACTACATTGAGAAATTTATTCAAGGTGTGTTCAAAAAGTAAGGTGACTTTATATTTTTATGAAAAAATATTTATTTATTCACCAATATTCATTTTGTACCCTTCAAAATAATCCCCCTCAGATACAATACCCTTGTGCCAATGCTTCTTCCACTCCTTGAAGCACTTCTAATACGCACTTTTTGGTACAGCCTTGAGTACTTCCAGCAATGCAATTTTTATTTCCTCAATCGCTGAAAAGCAACGATGAATGAGCAGGTGCATTGCCGTGTCTCAAAAGCCATGAATTGATTTTCCACAATTCCGGATTTTTTTTTTTTTTTTCCCCATATTGCTTCTCCCAAATGGCGCATAATGTCAAGGTAGTACTCCTTATTGACCGTATGACCTTAAGGCAAAAATTCATGATGCACTATGCCATTGTAATTAAAAAAACAGAGAGCTTAACTTTGACACCTGATTGAACTTGGCATGTTTTTTCCAGTCTTGGCTCTCTGAGATGCTTCCACTGGCACGATTGGGCTTTGGTTTTGATGTCATAACCATAAATCCATGTTTCGTCACCAGTTACGACCCTTTTGAGCAAATTAGGATTATCACTGATGTCATTCAAGAGCTGAGCTATGCTCATGCCATGGTTCTTCTGATCAAAATTGAGAAGGTTTGGAACAAACTTCACTGGCTCATGTCTCATGTCCAAAACATCTGCAAAATTACACGACACAAGCTGACTGATATGCCAATATCCTCAGCAACTTCTCTTACGGTAATTCGACGATTTTTCAAAACAATTTTCTTCACAGCTTCGATGTTATCATCTGTTGTTGTTGCACTGGGGCATCCAGAGCAAGGTTCCTCACTGGCATCTTCTCGGCCATCTTGTAAGAGCTTCTACCACTTGTGAACATTTTTTTTACTTACAGCAGACTCACCGTATGCCACTGCCAACATTTCAAGTGTTTTAGAGCACTTGATTCCATTTTTCACACAAAATTTGATGCAAATTCTTTTCTCCATTTTTTATAATAATCAAAAATTACCGAGCACACTAAAACACGTCTAACCTATCTGTCAAAAACAAACAAAGTATGCTGTACACTTGAAACTGTGTACATATGTTTGGGACATGTGTACCAACATAATTAAAAAAAAAGATTGATAATTGAATATACATTGCTCACACAATTTGAAAAGTCACCTTACTTTTTGAACAGCCCTCATATGTAGACAAGAAGAAGAGAGAAGTAAAATGTCAATAAAGTTTGTTTTATTTAAAAAGCTTTATGACTTTTCACATAAAAACTTGGAAGAAATACTTTTCAGCACACCATCATATAAATTGTCCTATTATTGCAGCTAAACGATTGTTGTCTGTGGTATGATTTGTGTGTTCCATGCTGGTCTTCATAGATGCTGACAATAAACACCTCTACTTGTTTCCAGATTTCTGAAGACATGAATTGCAATAACATTAGGATTAAGGGCTCCCATACAACACACCTGAACACATTCATGATAGCCCAAACCTATTGATATGGCCTAATACATGCTGGTGTTATACACTATGTGATCAAAAGTGTCCGAACATCCCCAAAAACATACTTTTTCATATTAGGTGCATTGTGCTGTCACCTACTGCCAGGTACTCCATACCAGCGACATCAGTAGTCATGAGACATCGTGAGAGAGCAGAATGGGGTGCTCCATGGAACTCGTGGACTTTGAATGTGGTTTCAGGTGATTGGGTGTCACTTGTTTCACACATCTGTATGAGAAATTTCCACATTCCGAAACATCCCTAGGTCCACTGTTTCTGAGGTGACAGTCAAGTGGAAATGTGAAGGAACATGTACAGCACAAAAACGTACAGGCCGAACTCATCTGTTGACTGACAGAGACTGCCGACAGCTAAAGAGGGCCATAATGTGTAATAGGCAGACACCTATCCAGACCATCACACAGGAATTCCAAACTGCATCAGGATCCACTGCAAGTACTTTGACAGGCTAGATGTGAGAAAACTTGGATTTCATGGTCAAGCGGCTGCTCACAAGCTGATATTGTTTCTTCACCTGGAGTTACACTTCTCTTTCACAAAACAGTTCTTTAATTTGCTGTTGCAGTCACAGAGGTAACTGTATGAAAGCTTATAACCTTGTGTAATTACCCGATCTTTCACTGTGCCCATATTGAACATTAAATTTCATCATACATACTATAACTACTATGAAATAGTGAAGAACATAAGTTTTCATCATTTCACAACAGTAAAAGACATCAACGTTTATTTTGCTTCCAGATGACACACCTTGATACAATGCTAAGCACACTTTCACCCTCCTTGAATGCTTTATTATTCCATTATTTCAACAAATATTCATGAACTGGCACTTTTATGTAGAATTCATTTGGTTTCTGGGAAACAATTATTATGGGTATAATGGGTTTGATAATCTATACTCTATAAATTACGAATATTAACTTTCAATAAGATTACTTCAATTGTCAGTAAACAAACTCAGCAAACAACTAAATTTACACATGCCCATGTTTTCGTTCATTATATACAGTGCATACCCCATACCTCATTGGTGACTTTCAAAAAGGTGCCCATTGAGGTAGAACTGGCTGTACTGCATACTGTTCCTGCACTTAGTTTCATTCATATCATTAGGGAATAATACAGAGTTATACCTCATCACATATAGGGTAATATTAGATACTCACAATGGAATGGTCCAATAAGTCATGTCGAAACCTACCCTGAAATTTTTATTCAGGAAGAAGATAATGAAAGAAATGACTGTCAAAATTTTAGCTGCTAAGAGGCACTGAAAGTATTTAAAAAAAATAATTATAAAAAATAGCTGAAATTTGCCAATTTATAGAGCGCAAGGCAGTGGTAGAAACGTACACCTCTACTGGCTCTGTAGCAACTGTGCATGTGCAGCTAGGCACACACACAGCCGAGGTCGGCGGTATATTTGTGAACAGGAAACAAGAGACAACCTGATCATAATTTGTAAATTATCCACTCAAGTAACATCAATTACAAATTATCAATTGCGTTTTGCAATATTGTTAAGTACTGACAATACAGCAAGAACTGAATTAATATTTATTGTGCTTTCATAAGGCATGCCTGCTAATATACCCTTTTTATTCTTCCAGTTTCACAGTAATGTGGAATCCAATCAATGTTCTCAATTTAGCAATGATGAAATATGAAGAACGTGTTTTCTAGCCGAAATCGCATACTTCTCCTGAGGACGTACATATGTGTCATTTGTTAGTTGATTTCCTTAACATTTTGTTTGAAATTGTGGATACATAAGAAGAAATAGGAAATAACTGTGACTATTCCATGAATTGTGGTTCAGATGACGCTAGTTGTGCCAGTAACAGTTCTGAAGAAGAGTACCTTCCAAGCCTAAAAAAAAACACGTACTTCAACAGCTTTCAGCGACAAATAAAGGCAGTGAAATATTAGTTAAACGAAGGAGGGAAAAACTCTTGATGTTATGCAGTGTGCAAAGGTGTTTTCGTCCCATAAAATCGGACCGTGAACTGTACAAATGGAAGAATGAATTACACGAAGTAAGAAATATGCATCAAATGGAATCCCGAAACCATCTGAATGAAAAACTGTTCGAAAGATTTAGAACTGCTCGTGAGAGACTGCACACCATTACTGATGGAGATCAACAAGACTGGAAGGCTCAGAATTGCATCCGACATGAACATTGCTAATTTTCAGGCTTTGACGAACTGCCTAGGCAGTTTCAAGAAATCGTGCAGAATAGGAAGTCGCAAAATTACCAAGTTAAAGTCACGTAAACTTGTAGAGCAGCTGCCAATGATAGTCAATGCTATAGAGGAATTCGTAGCTGACGTAAAGATGGAACTTGCTGTTATCCCTGCAAATGCTATTTATAACGCTGATCAGTCAGGTTTCATGAAAGAACTGCGTGCACACTGCACTTTATCATTTTGGGGTGAAAAAAAGACGGAGTTGGTTGCTCAATCAATGAATGCAATGACACATTCATATATGATAATGCCAGTGATAAGTATAAGTGGTTTACTGTTTCCACAGCTGTATATGTATCTTCAAGAAGCGCAAGGCAAATTAGGACCAAAAATAAAAAATGGACTGTTTATTTGCAAAAATTTTGTAATTGACATATCAAAATCTGGAAAAATGGCAAAGAATAATTTTCAACATTTTGTTTGAAATGTATTCTTACCAGCTGCAGAAACTAATTCATTGCTTTTGTTGGATTCATAGTCTGGACATAACGACACCTCCATTTTTGTGGAGGATGATGAAAAATCTGTAGAGATGTAATATCGATTCTGCTTGGAACTACAAGTGCGATTCAACATCTCAATAAAGAATTTTTTCGACAGTGGAAATCATTTTTCAGGAAATTATCAGACAACATAATTTCTGATACCTCTCTCTAATTTCAAGTTCATCAGCGGAACAGTATTCTTAAACTCCAGTCATTTGTGAATTACCAGTTTTCTTTGCCACACTTTATGAATTTAATGAAGTATGCCTGATATGCAGCGCAATATGCAGAACAATGGTCAGGACCATTTCTGACTCCATCCCAGTTCTGTCTGAATAAAACTAGTCGTTAGTGCGAAGTGCCTACTGCATTAATTTTTCCTTTGTTCAGTGTGCCTGGTGCAAGAAAAATGTTTTTGTCTTCAATAGACACTCCTCATTTTTGTGACGACTACTGGGAATAAACAAAGAACTGTTTCACTGATAGCCAAATGACAACATTCAAACATTATTATAAGGAATGGCCTACAAGAATTGTTATAAAATTGCAAGACATATTTCATTTCAACAAATTACAAGTCCTGATTGAGGGAAGTCGTCTGTGACATCAAACACTGCCAAGATTATATTTTCTCTGCTAGCTACTTTTATAAAAATTACATGAGCAAGAATTGAACTGTAGATATGAAGTTATCCAAAAAAATGTTTTTATAGTTTATAAGCCAGTTTTTCACTGGAGCAAATAAGCTAGCAAGCATGAGCAAAAAAGAATTCTGTCTGGTGGACCCGGTAGGCCTCTTGCAGGTCTTTCAACTGGACTCCACTGCACTACTTACGTGTCCCTAATCTTCCCCAGTTACCTAATCGGAAAATGGAGACCTGCAGTTTAACGTGGAATCTGAACCACATGTCTTTCGTGGCCACTCGGACATCAGTGAAAAGTGAATGTTTGGTTAAAAATCGTGGTGAAAAAGTTGTGGGACTTGATCCTGCACACTCTAGATCACGCTTCAGACACTTGACTGTTAGCTCTTTCCTGGCCCACAGTGAGGGTATTAAGGTGAGGTTGGGGTGCTGTGTGTGTGTGTGTGTGTGTGTGTGTGTGTGTGTGTGTGTGTGTGTGTGTGTGTTTGTTTCTCTCTCTCCTGCAGCTCGAGAAGGAAATTTCATTCCAAAAGCTAGCAAAGCAAAGCTCTGTAATTTTTGTTTTTGGAGAGAATGTGACCATCAGACTTTACACACAGAGTGGAAACACTAGCTGTGTCACCTCTTGAGATGATGCTCAACATTGGTAATTAGTGTTCTGTTTATAAATTTACCCTCAATGGTAATGAGAAGCCAGGGAAAAGTGGCAGCTGACATAAAAGAAAGATTTTGGACCAGTGCTAAGGAGAGATGGGTATGCAATTCCGTGTAAAGTGTACGATCTCCATGCATGTCACATTTCCATAGAAATTGAGACACTGAAATTCTTCCTTCCTTGCACCATTCTGCACACTTTGTCAAGAGCAGTGTGCTTGTCATGCAAAATAATCCTCACTGAATAGCAATGATTCACACTGTGGCTCTAACAAGATAGAGTTGTGTCTGTATGCCAAATATTAGCTCCAAAAACTAATAATACAGCATTCACAGGCAATGTTCGTTACCTCGTGTTCTATTCCATTTCCTCTTATAAACAATTCCACCCATACATAAGTGAATGGTAGTGAATTTTCTGCAAATGCTCATTCACACATGTTCGCTTCCATTTGCTCCACTGTAAACCAGGCTTTAGGTTGTTAAAATTGGTGTTTGTGAACTCCGGATAATTCTGCTATGCAGTGCTGTGTGAGTGATTCGCCAAGTCGCACGCTAGATGAGCAAGGCTGTACAAATCGATGTTATAAGCTGTTATTCATGCCGCAAAAATATGTATCTTCAACATTTTTTACAAACTACTTGCAGTGCCTCTTACCAGCTAAAATTCTGGCAGTGCATTTCTTTCACTGTCTTCTTCTTGGGTAAAAAATTTCAGGGTAGGTTTCGACATGTCTTACTGGACCATTCCCTTGTCAGTCCTGAAATGAAAACTGAGAAGACAACTGACATGGAGGGTGAAGTGCAACCACTCACTTCTCACCCTTTAGAGCTAATATGGTCATTATTAGTTGGTCTAAATAAAGAAAAAAAGGGGATTTGTAAACACAGGTCATAATAGATAGAACTAGAAAAAAACATTAACATGCTGGTAATATGACAGGAAGGTCTTTTTCTTCTTAATTTGTAGCAAGAAATAGTAAACAACCTCCAGTAACATATTTTGTGCTTATCAGCGGTTGTTACTATGCATAGAGTTGTACAATTTTCTTGGAATATAGAGGGAAGGTCATTACATTATCTGCTTGCTTCTCAGGAATTGCATTAAGAGAAGAAATGTCACTTTCAAAAATGACCCAGAAGCAGCATGGGAAGAAAACTTGGCTTTGTTAAGGATGATGGACAATATAAAACTACACTCTAAAAAAACAGGCTCATAAGGAACATAATGGTTTTATGTAAGAATTTAGTTGATGAAGAATGAAAAGTTTTATGTAAAATCTGCAAGTGAACTATATATAACTAGGTAAAGGATTATTCTTTTATAGCTTGAGAGGTGTGCAAAAGTGTTGTTGGTTGAATCGTGGCCTTGGTTGTGGCAGTTGTCTTTGATGAAGACAGGGGTTCACGTAATGGAATGTTGCTGCCTCAATGACTGATTTTTTTGGTGTGTGTATCTGTATATTGTTTCCATCATGTGCTTTTTAAAAAATTGTATTTAAACATAATGTTATAGAAATGTTCATGGAGCTAGTATGATTGAAATGATATGGTTCACAGAAAATACAATTACTTGCCGTAAAGGTTTGCGACATGACTTTAGGGAACACACTGGAGTGAGTTAATCAAGAGCAATGTCAGTCAACTCCTGTCTGGTAATCTATTGACATCATTACAGCTGTTGAACAATATATTAGAGAACAATCTTCTTCTCCGATTTTTCACTTCTAGTTTCCTGGGTTCATACAGTATTTGTTAAACTCCAGGTAATTACCATATTCAGTCACAACCACCAGGGATGGGGCAGTGTGACCTAGCAAAGCTATAGCTTTTTTTTAACAAAAAGAAATTAACATGAACTCGTGGATTAGTTAGGGGAGTTTTATTAAACATGACAAATGCACAACAGATGAAGAAACAAGCAACTAGCAAGTAACTGAAATGAACAATTGTAATATTTGCAGCAAGTAAATTTATAAGTGTCCTAATGGTTTCGTATGCTAATAGTCATGTTTTGACCAGCCTTTGAATACCAACAAGTTACAATGATCTTGTGGTTTATGCTCAGCTTAGGTACCATCTGCAGCGTAAGTGTGATCTGAGGATGAATGCTATTCAACAGGAATCACTTATCACCTAGTTGCAATTCCACTGTATTGTAATGAAGGCCATTAAAATTTATAGTAAAGTAAGAAGATGTTTGCGAATAGAGAGACGACTCACCGGAAGGCAGAAGCACTGCGTCATATACAGATACACAAACAAAAGGCACTGAGCTTTGCTTTGCTAGCATTCGGAATGAAATTCCTTTCTTGAGCTGTAGGACGGAGACACACACACACACACACACACACACACACACACACACACACACACACACACCTGTCTCCCTACACTGTGCTCAATTGACTGTCAGGCCTTTCATGGCCCACAGTGAGGGTACTGGGGTGAGGTTGGGGTGCTGTGTGTGTGTGTGTGTGTGTGTGTGTGTGTGTGTGTGTGTTTCTCTCTCTCCTGCAGCTTGAGAAGGAAATTTCATTCCAAAAGCTAGCAAAGCAAAGCTCTGTACTTTTTGTTTTTGTATCTGCCGACAATGCAGTGCTTCTGCCTTTTGGTGAGTAGTTTCTTTATTTGTAAATAATTTGTTGTTCTCAACCAGAACTTTCTGTGCATTAATAATAAGTTATTCATAGATAAAGCTGCTGTAGATTTATTCATAAATTTTGTAGCTAGTTCGAGATGACCTATAATCCTCAAATGATTTCCCAGAAATAAAAGCTTTTAACCTTTACTCGAATAACATGTATTACAAAAAATATTACAGGTAAGCACAACCCAGATAGCACACATACCTGCCTTTCTCCCAACACATAATTTGTAATGTAGGTTTATATTAACACTACATTTAATATGCAACGCAAGCAGTGGACAGTAATCATGTACTAATGTGCTACAGAACACTGTAAATAACAAACAAATTACAGCAATTGCTTCAAATGTGAGCCGAAAATTGCACTAAAATTGCAGCATTTCTTTTTGAATGCATGCTGGTATGCAAATAAAACTATAAAACTGATGAAAACATGTTCTGCAGTGCTCTCTCCATGATAATTAGAAACCAACCAGTGTCAAGTGGAGAAATGATAGACAGTCGTGCTACGATCTACTCAGAGATGTGCACAGCTGTCTGTTTTCGACTGTGCTTGCTCTGATGTGACACTATCCCTTCTGGCACTGTGATTGCTACATTGCTCACAGCACCAGGGCAGTATTTTTCTTCAAAATTGCATGTAGCATACTGCACGAGTGTAACGTATGAGGACTTTTTAAAGAACTTTTGTCATGTCAGTGCTGTGGGTGAGTGGTCTAAGACAGGAACTGGTAATCTGTGAACCTGAGTTTGATTCCCACTAATACCAACTCTCCTTTTAATTTTATTTTATCCCTCACAATGTTAAACTATTAATTAAAAATTTAAATATATTTAAACAGTTCAATTTATACAAGTAAAATTTAGGATAGAATGTAACACTATAATGAAATGGATAGTTGCTACTCACCGTATAGCGGAGATATTGAGTCACAGCAAGGCACAAGAAAAAGGCTGTCACAGAATTAGTTTTTGGCCAACAAGGCCTTTGTCAAAATTAGACAAAACACACACACACACACACACACACACACACACACACACACACAACTCACACATGACCACAGTTTCTGGTTCCAGCTGTTAGTCTAAATCTGACAAAGGCCTTGTTAGCTGATTGTGTGACCTTTTTGTTGTGCCTTTCTGTGACTCAGCACCTCCGCTATATAGTGAGTAGCAACTATCCTTTGCATTATATTGTAAAATTAATATATTCAATTTAGTTACGCTCATTACCCTTGTAAGTCAAGAGGCTATAGGCTGGATGGTGGTGAAACAAGCGAGTACATGAGGAAATTTAGCAGGACGGTGTTTTTTGCAGAAGATTTGCTAAAGCAGCTCTTTCTAACAGATCTTTGGAGTAGAAAGTGAGATTTAAGTAGTTAGGTAGATGTAACTTAAATTTAACAGCAGAGAGGCGTAGGATGAGGCTCACTTATTTAGTTTATGTAACACTGAATATTTCAAAATATTTGTGAAATACTTGGATCAGCTTCTTAATTGTCCAGAACCAATACAGAAGCTCAGACACTCAAACACTCATAAAAACCTAGAACAAGATTTACATCCAACTATCAAAGAAATTGAAGTTATTGAAACCTTACAAAGCTAGTGGAGAAGACTCTACTACAGCAGAACTTTTGAAATGATTTTTTAAAAAAAGGGGAAAGAAAGAAAGAAGAAGAAGCTAAAATTAAACTTGGAAAACGAAAATAACCAGGAGAGGTGACCTTCGTAGATCCCATACATAACATAAGGCAATAAATAGGATATTAACCGTCTGAAACCAGCTATGTGTAATATTTGCAAGATTATACTAAACAGAGTAGAATCAACAATGGAGATTAATTGAGGTGAATATCAAGATGGTTTTAGAAAGGGCATATCGTGTTATGAACAAATATTTAATGTGGAAGACAGTCATTTGCCACAGATTACTGAATTTAAAAGGTCCATATTTTCCTTTGGAATTGGGTGTAGGATATTATGCAAGCACAGAGTATGAGAGATTTTTAAAGTGCCATTGTCATAACTCTACTGTGAATGAATGGCCTAAAGCATAGACTGGTAATTCGCAGATTAGGATTTGATTCCTGCTGATTCTATTTTCTTTTTAATTTTATTTTATTCCTCATAATGTTAAACTATTCATTATAAAATTTAAATATATTTAAACAATTCAGTTAATATACATAAAACTAATATATTCAATTTAGTAATGATTACTACCATTTCAAGTCAAAAGATTACAGGCCACCACACTAGCACACTGGTATAATTTTGTTGCGCTGCCACTGCACAATGCTTTAATTTTTCAATGGGAACTTGATGTACAGCAAGTTTTTTTTATCGTAAGTAAGCTCCTTGTTACAAATGCAGAAAAGAAGTCTATATTTTAAACTTAACCTATTTGGTCTTTACTTAAATATCATCTCCATAAGGTTTCAGTTAATTTTTCTTTCGTGTACTCTGACTGCATGCTTCCTTTTAGCTCTTATGGACACACCACAGGTAATAAATAGTTGCACTGCACATTCACGTAATTTAGCAGTTTATATTGTTATTGCAGGAAGTAGCCAAACCAGCAAATTTGTCAAACACTGTAGTTAACTTACAATATAGAAGAAAACTAATAAATACATCTCTATCACAATTACATCACACATTCAACAGTGTTCTGAAAGTATGCATACACTCTCATGACTAGCAGGCAAAAACAAAACCACATACTACAACACAAAATAACAGTTCAACTGTAATATGGAAAAATAAACACATCTCAGAACAATTTAATACACTTTATATTAAATTCAACAATCTTCATTTGTACTGTTAGCATAACAGACAAATCTGAGCAACTTCTTACAGCAGGCATTAAGTAGCACTTTCTACAAAACTTAATCTTCCATAATTGTTGAAACAGCCTGTACACCTCCTAGTACTTTCTATTTTCTGTTACCTCATCTACATCTGTCGAAGCATAATTACTGTTTTCACAAATATCCCACACTAAAAACAAACATATAAAATATATTATTCTACCACAGCAAATGTGCACAATAACTCTACCGTACAGTTAGACATGGCGTACCAACATTTCATGATGTAGCTGCCGCCATTACTTAAACATTAAGTGCCAATCATAAAATGTATCAGTTACAGATACCTTTCTTGAGAGATATGGGGAAAGAGGGGCACTTTTGGCAAAAAGGGTTGGTAAAAAGATCAGAATGTTCTTTTTTTTTTTTAAAAAAAAAGCAGATTCAAGAACAATATAACACAGCGAAGTTCTTCCAAAGTTGAGGCATATGGCAGAATGGAACAAACATAAAAATAGGAAAATATTAATATAATGTAAAACTGAAAAATAAAAAATTCAGAATACAAAATAATTTTTTAAAAAATGTAGGTAATGAAGTCATCTAAAAATCTCACAAAATGAAATTAATTTATCCCATTCATGTGTCTCTTGAATCCATGAACTACTTTAATGTAATTATTAAGTGAATGAGTACCCCCCATGATAAAGACACAGAGCAATGGCCACAAAAGGAATTAAAGAGAAGTTGCTATGGAGGTGCCGCAAATTTTTTGAGAGACAGAGAACAAGTTTTCCATACTTCTGATACTGCACAGAGTTCCAAGAGCATAACAAATGAAGCTCAAGTACGTGAATTCATGTCAACAATGAAATTATTAATATTAAAGTGCAACACATAAGTGTTTACCCCACCACTCACTACTTTTCTCATGCATTATTTCCATTCCATCTAAAACTTTGCATTAAGTAATTGATGCTTTTAAAATATGAGTTGTATTACATATATTTCTCAACATTAAAAAATAAATCATCTTGATCATGTTGAGCACCACAACTGATACTAATATTCATTATTACTAAAAACCAACTCAACTGTATTATTACACATTTATTGTTTTACAACAACTACTGCTCATAGAATAATTTCAGGTTGTCAAGTTGTGCAACCTGAACATGTTCTATGAACGAAACTGGTCGTAACATAATAAATGCATAATAATATAGCTGAGATGATTTTGATTAATCACTAATATATCATAAAGCATCTTGTTGAATTTCCTATAAGCTACACGTTACCTACTGTGTTTGAGGAATTATAAAGAAATTAATTTTTATTGTGCACCAATAACATACCAACAAACAGTTTGTCAATACCTCATCCCTCATCACTAATTAACAACTTTTTTTTTTCCTTTCTGAGCAAAACATTTTGATTCCAAGGCTTAGTATTCATAGTGCATTTGATTTTCTGTTTTTCGGTACCACAACTCCACATGCCTCTATTAATATATAACATTTTCTTAACTTTCAGTCTTTATATATATAAATCTGTATATATATATAGTGTGTGTGTGTGTGTGTGTGTGTGTGTGTGTGTGTGTGTGTGTGTGTGTGTGTTGTATATTAAAGCCACAGGAAATTTAAGTCTAGTAATAAAAATACTTTCAGCTTTGCTTATCGTATTGTTTTGAATGAGCAGAATTACAGGCACATATTCATATTTATTAAATTTGGTGCACTAGGGCTGCAGAACGTTGTCCTGCATTCATAAGCTATAAAAAATATCGTCTCTGGTCAATACTTTTCTCTACATCCATACACTTTAAATAAAATATATCAAATTTCAACATGTATTTGTGATCATATTGTATATACAAAAAATTATAGGTATTATCTGAATATTTCAACATTAAAGGCAGCATTGTATAAAATCATAAACAAATTGCTCAAAAATCTCATTTGATTCTGGCAACAGCTAAGAATACGTCTACCTAAGAGCCCCCTTAAACTATGGAGAATCCCTCTGTTTGTTGAATAGCCTGAAGCAGTTTGTAACGAAGTCTTTCCTTTGTTTTATATCGAGGTAAATCAAGCAGATTAAAGCATGTGTGTGCTACAGGAAGGTATTTGTCGTCATTTGTTGGCTGGATGTATATCTGTAAAAAAGAAGAAGAGAATGTTAGTAAAAGACAGGAAAACCATTATAAACTGCAAAAGAAATGCAAAACTTATCAGAAAAGTTAAATAAGCATTGGATAAATTGAGGATAGTGACTTTTTAAATCAAGCATACACCATATCTGTGTAGCTATCTTCTTTTTAGCTCCAGACAGAATATAGTATTCATATATAAACATTCACAAAAATCAACATACCTTACCCTTTGCGACATTCCCACTTTTTCTCTAAAACCTTTAATGTCATTACCATTTTTATATGTGCATCTATTGTTGCCCTTCAGGCTGGTAATTACAAAGGGCATTCAAAAAGTTTTGCAGAGTCATCTCTAATTCTTTTATTTTTTGCAGGAGAATAAAATTTTTTGTGAACATACTTGGAACATTTAGGTATAAGTGGGTATACAAAAGTATTTTCTTTCATTTACAGGTGAGCCATAATGGACCGTGAAGTACATGTCAGGTTGTGAAAACAGTCAGTGATGGAGTTCCTCTTCAAGACTGGCGATGACTCTGCCACATCGATTCACAGGAAGTTGCTCCCTGTTTATGGCGAGGACACAGTGGATCGCAGCAATATACACACAGTGGATCGCAGCAGTATACAGCGGTGGTTGCAGAGGTTTAAAGAAGGTGATTTCTCTCTACTGGATAATTCACGATGCGGTAGACCATCGACGGCAGTGAGTGATGTGAATAAGGAGACCACTGATCAAATCATCCAAAATGACAGATGTGTGATGACATGACAGCTTGCTGAAATGACTTGTTTGCCATTGGGTAGTGTGGTATCACTGGTACAGTCACTAGGGTACAGAAAAATCTGTGCATGTTGGGTGCCTAGATTAGTGACAAGAGAAATGAAAACAATGAGGAAGAATGTGTGCGAGGGTCTCATGAAGACCTTTACTGGAGAGTGGAAACAGTGTTTTGATGGCGTCATTACCCAGGATGAAACATGGTTGTTTCTGTCTGAATGCGAGAGCAAAACCCAATCCATGGAGTGGCGTCATCTGGGTTCCCCTTGGAAGAAGAAACCAAGACTTTCACAAACAGCAGGTCGAAAGGTGATGGCCTCCTTCTTCTGGGATCAGTGTGGTACCATTTTCATTGACTTTTTGGGACCTGGCTGCACAATCAACCGGGACCATTACTGTTTGTCATTGGACAAGCTGCAAGGTGCCCTCAAGACCCAAAGACCACCGCTTCTGGGTCAGTTTATCAGACTACACCATGACGATGTCAAACCCCATACAGCACTTATGACTCACGACAAAATCAGAAAAATTGTTCCTCATCCTCCCTACAGTCTGGTCTGATTTTCACCTCTTTGGTCGTCTGTAGGCCCACCTATGCAGTAAAACATTTGATAGTGAGAGAAAGACCTTACTTCCTGTGATAAGCGATGGTATAAAAGTCAGTCCCCAGAATTTTACCAAAGTGCATTTACATCATGGAAAGAACGTTGGGCCATATGTGCCACAGCTAATGGAGGCTACATTGAGCAGGCTCACTGTACAGCTACATGTTCCAAGTATGTTCACAAAAAATTTCATTCTCCTCCTGCAAAAAATAAAAAAAATAGAGAAGACTGTGCAAAACTTTTTGAACGCCCTTTGTACATACGTCTTATCTGAGGGAAAGTAATCAAATGTTCCAGGAAAAGGTAATTTTTAGCTATGACAAAATAGTGCCATGCAATGTGAAGAAATAAAATGATACACAAAACCTCCAAGGTTGACACAATTTACTTTCGTCTATACAGGTCAAAGTTACTTCATCTTTTGGAGTAGGTTGCTGAGAAATGAAGTAGTCCTTTTTGTATTATTTCTCAACTAATCATTGGCAACAATTTCAGTGTGATGAGATACTAAACTGAAGAATTCTCAACACTAATTTCTGGCAAGCCATGGTAAGAGGGTGATGGATGCTCAACAAATATGCTGTTGATCTCAAAGTACTGGCAGGTTTTACCCAAAAATGAATATGCTTCATGTTTGTCAAAATATAATTTTTCTTTAACCTGCATAATTTAGCACATATCTCACACTGTATAAATAACTAAGACAATGTGTCAATTTGTGTGCATATATTTCTTTTATGTTTATAAAATTGCCAATGAGATTTTGTTGTAACAACAAAGTATTTTTGAGGATCTTGCAAGTCGCCATGCCAGTGCAAAATGAAAGTAAACTACATTCATTTACTGGAGGAGCATCAAATTTCTCACCATATTCCAAACTATGCACTACAAAATTAACTACTAGCCTCCACTGTTGACAAGATATTAATCTGACAGGTAGACTCCTCGTCTTTCAACAATTATTGTACCACTGCCTGTTCACCTTCTATTACACTGTTTTTATATTCTTTTATGAATGGTTTATAAGCCTGTTTTGTACCCCATATTCACATCTTCACACTCCTAGCTTGTGTGAAACATGCGCAAAGTACTTATCTAATAATGCTGCCTAGCATGATCCATCACTTCCCTCTGTACATCTCTCTGAACTTCATTGTTTTTTACTAACATCCAGGAATGTGCGCAACACAAGCAAGGAGCCAATATCACATTCTTCGAGAAACTGCCTCCAAAATTCAGATGCAGATTATATTCAAAATTAATATAGAAATGTTCAGTGTCTGATAATTTCCACTAGTCTTAAAAATGGCCATATATTCTATGCCACAGGTCACCTATCTCTATCTGGAAACACAGGATTCAACTGACAGCAGCAGTGTACTGATGCAAGAAACATGAATTGATGCGACAAACATGAGTAGAAGCTTGCTAACACTGTCTCTCTCCTGCCTTGCCATCACGAATCCAGAACTCTGCTTAGCCTATGATGCATCATTGTAGTCTACAATGCCAGTGAACTGGAAATGAAACTGATTTAAGTTTTGGTAACAGTAAAATATTTTTGTTGGTAGCTAGTTTCATAATGGAAAAACATAAAAGGTGTTCATATAATGCAGGCTACAAACTGAAAGTAATAGCACATGCAGAAGAACATGGAAACAGAGCAGCATTTCAGACCTCCACAAATAGAAAAAAAATCAATCATGATGCACGCTAGTAAAGAAGAACTGAAAAAGGTGAGGAAGGCTAAATGTGCAAATAGAGGATTGAATGCAAAATGGTCAAAACTATAAGATGTGCACTGAAATGGATTCAAGGACACTGTCAAAATGAGGTTGGAATTAATACAAAAATGATTCAAATACATGGTCATAAGTTAGCACTTCAGTGGAACTAACAGACTTTCTGGGTTGAGTTAGTTGGTGCAACAGGTTTATGAAGCATCATGGACTTAGCATGCAAACCAAAACCAAAATATCTCAGAAAATGCCACAAGAGTATGAAGAGAAAATATTATCTTCCCATCACTTTATTATTCAACAATGTATGAAAACCATTTTGGAGATAACCTAAATAGCAAATATGGATGTGCTGGGCAACACAACTGTTGTCATGAATGGTGCTAGAATTGTAACTAAAAAAACCATGAAAAAATGCAGTACATTGTTTTCTTTCATGTTGTGTTGAAGGTACCGAACTTAATCCAATGACCAAATACCACCAGGCAGTGATGTTCACACACACGAGATGGGTTGAATGGATGAGGCTGGCATAAAATTACGGATTAACAGAGTGTGGAAGCAAAGGAGGATGATTTACTGAATAAGATTTCACTTCTTGTGCTAGATCAGCTCAGGAGTAATTTGAAAAATTCTGTGAAAGAGAAACTGATACAGGGAAATACAGAGCTTGTTGTTATTCTAAAATGACTTGCACATAACAGTTGCAACCTCTTGATGTCTTGATAAATAAATGATTTAAAGTGTATACAAGAGAGGAATGGAACAAACGGATGATGGATGAAACCCAACATGAACTCACACCAAAGGGGGATTTAAAATGACCTACAATCGAACAAGAATGAGAGAAGACGTTATTGTTAAATCTTTCAAGAACTGTGGCATACAACAATAACCAAGAAGAGAAAGAAGAAAAAAGTTTAGATGACGATTTACAGGGATTTTAAAGGACAGTTTGGTTTTATAAACTAAGAATTTATTTAGTTTTCATTTAGTCCAGCTTTGAAATCTAATAATAAAAATTGTTATTTTTTTTTAAATTGATTAAAAATTAAGGTGTGTCTTATAGTCTGTAAAATGTGGTACCCCTGGATAGAACTGAATATGTTGTGTCTTTTTAAAACAGAAGGTGAGCCCATTCACAGAAAAGCAGTCAGTGATACTTTTAAGAACACTGTTTACCATTTCTTCTGCTGCCGTATGCACGCTTGAATTGATTACAATACAAGTGCCATCTGCAAAAAGAACTAATTCTACTTATAGTATATTAGACGGTACATCATTTGGGTATATGAGGAACAACAGTGGACCTAAGATTGAGCCATCGGGAACCATGTAAGTGATTTCTCCCCAGTCAGAATAATGTCCCTGGACTACACTGTTTGAATTTCTTAGCACAAATTCTTGCATTCTTTTGGTTAGATATGACATTGTCTATTGGTTGGCTATACCATCAATACCATAAAACTTCAATTTATCTAGGAGGATACAGCAGTTCGCACAGTCAGGTGCCTTAGATAGGTCACAGAAAATATTAACCAGCAGTACTGTATTATTTAATGTTTGTAAAATTTGTTGAGTGAAAATGCAAACAGCATTCTCAGCAGGTCAACTCTTCTGAAATCCAAACTGTGATTTGCTGAGGATTTCATTGTTACTCAGGTGAGATACTATTCGAACACACAATTCGGCACATGAATGTTGTTTACAACTCAACACAAAGTAATTAACTGAATGAGATGGAAATTGGTAGATGTGATGTACTTCTACAGACAAACAAACAATTACAGTTTCAGAGAGAAACGGAGGATTTATTCAAGAGAAAGAGCTTCACAAACTTAGCCAATCAATAACGTGTTGGTCCATCTCTGGCCCTTATGCAGGCAGTTATTTGGCTTGGCATTGACTGATAGAGTTGATGGATGTCTCTCCTGAGGGACAGTGTGGCAAATTCTGCTCAAGTGGTGCTTTATACCATCAAAATCCCATGATAGTTGGAGGGCCCCTACCATAATGCTCCAAATGTTCTCAGTTCACGAGAAATCTGGATACCTTGCTGGCAAAGACAGGGTCTGGCAAAGCACAAAGACAAGCAGTAGACATTCTCGTTGTTTGCAGGTGGGTGTTATCTTGCTGAGATGTAAGCCCTGGACAGCTTGCCATGAAGGGCAACAAAACAAGGTACAGAATATTACAAACATATTGCTATAGTGTAAGAGTGCCATGAATGACAACCAAATGGGTGCAGCTAAGAACAGAAACGGCACCCCGGACCATCAATCCATGTTGTCAGAGCAGTATGGCATGTGACAGATTGGTATCCCACTGCTGTCCGGGATGTCTCCAGATACTTCTTCACTGGTCATCAGGGCTCAGTTCGGCTCACTGCTGAAGACAATTCTACTCAAATTAATCAGATTCCAGGCCAAATAACTGCTTGCACATGGGCCAAAGGTGAAAAAATGCATTATTAACTAGCTCAATTTGTGAAGCTCTTTCTCTTGAATAAATTATCAATTTTTTCCGAAACTGTAATCATCTGTCTGCACAAGTACACCACGTCTACTGCTTTCCATCCCAAGTGAATAATTCCTGTGTGGTGCCCCCCCCCCCCCCCCTTTTTTTGTATTAACCATATTTGAGTGAAGGTTCAAGGTATAAGTGACATGTGCTGCGACTTTCTGTGAATGACATTGTGCTCTGGTTCATTCGATTGAAACATATAAATTAAAGTTGTCGATACTCTTATGTGAGTTTCAGGTAAATCAAATTATTTTGTATTTACTTCAATTTGACATACCAACAACAGGTGCACTGATTTGCCAATAGTGTAATTTTAAATGTTAAATCACAGTTTATAAAAATGAAAATAATCGCTTTCTGAAAATGTAAGTAATTGGAGAGAGAAAAAAATCTACTTACCAAGCAGTGGCAGAAGCGGCAGTGGCAGAAGCGCACACATGAAAAGTATTATGTTTGCAAGGTTTTGGATCCAGTGGCTCCTTCTGCTGGCAAAAGGGTTGAAGGAGAATGAAGAGGGCCGAAGGAAAATGATTGGCGAGGTTAAGGAAAAGGAGCAGAGTTGGGAAAAGCCGCCCAGAACCCCAAGTCAGCTAAGTCTCCCCCTGACCTGGGCACCCGAAACACATTTTTATGGCACCTCTGTCGAGAGGTAATTTCAGTAATCTACTGATCATCGACCTAAATTATACTACATTTTGTATCCTTGGGTGATGACTGCCACTACTAATAATAGTAAACATGCTTTTGATGTCCAAAATATATCCAAAGACAGCTTATTTTACTTCACTATAAAGATATAAGAAAACATTAGTATGTTATGTATGTTGTTAATAATTTTATTATTGCCAAACCATTAATTGCAGTGCAAACTAGCACCAATATGAGTTCCTTCAAACATGAACAGTGTAGCCATTATATTTCTATTAGGAAGTACAGATCTGATGAGAGACCGTATATTTATTTTTGTGAGAATATTTTTACTTCTTTGTGGTATGATTTTATCTCCACATTTGTAGTGTTCAGTACATCATGAAAAACAATATCTTGTTTAGTTTGAATGCACTGGCTCCTTGTGTACTTTTGTTTCTGTTTTATCACTGACGTGACAAATGGACTTGTTAATATGTGGCCCGTATGGATTTTTATTAAAAATAACCAAACAATTGTGATCAAGATAAACATTAATAACTGTGTAGAAATAATACCAACTAATTTCAGTTACATGATGAATAACTGGTGTCATAGGAAAAAATACACATTATATAGTCTTAAGGGCTCTCCAACACACTAATTAATTATTTCCAAGCCAATGGAGAGATGCTGTGAACTGATTCCCTGTTCCTCTGTGAATGCTCACTACATCTGAAGCTCTTAAAATTTCCCTACACAGCTTGGCAAAAGTTTTTTTAATTTTTTAAAATTGGAGTGCTTGCACTGAATTAATTATTTAGACAGAGCAGAGACCAAAAGAAAGGTATGATTTAGTATGGCTAATCATAACTTTTATTTCACACAGATGGTTCTGTTGTCAAATCAAATGACTACTACATGCACTGGATTGCTATGCTCCATTTCTCGACTGTTTCAGTAGATTCCAGAAAAATGATTTCAGTTTTTTAATCAGAAATTTACTAAAATATTGTCTGCATAATATAATACAAATGAATAAGTTACTAAAATTTAATTTCAAAATACCTTTATAGCTTTCATTCCTTGGACTGGAATCCGGTCGCTTCCCGTCAAATATAATAGGAATTTTTTCTTCTGTTCTGGAGTGAGCTCATGGAAAACTTCCCAAAAATATTTTATAGTTTCATCAGATTCTGTGTATCCATTCTTGTACTGTGCATTTCTCTGTAATTCCTCCCAATCATAGTTTTCATTACCTAAGAGACACAACAACCATTAAATTATGAATTTTTTTATGTCAATGAGGAATCATAATGTAGTCAATTACAGTTTTAACAATGAGAAACAGTCCAACTGCAGTTTATGACATGTTCCAGTTGGTACTCAAAGCAGCTTCAAATACTGACTGCTCACATCATCTGAGCCTCTAGTCTGAAAATGATCATATAGACAGAGACTGGTAACTGGAATCAAAGATAAATAATTTATTGTAATCCGGCTGTTTTTCTTTGTCAAATCACTAAACCAATATTCCTTATTCAAATACAGGATTGACTTTAGTGTGCACATGCCTGAGGACCCAAGTGTACATGCATACAAGTATGCACAGGTTTCACTTTATTATTAGGGCTGTATGAGTGCATGTGACTGGAAACATTATTCTGAACTACAGGGTATTATATTACCATAAGGATGAAGTCATTGCTTCAAAAACTGCAAGGAGGATCGTACTAACAGAGACCAAAAAGCAAGAAAACATTAATGAAAAGCTTTTAATTCAAGTACAAAGTTGTGAACAGGCTTATAGGAGACTGCTCAAAGTGTCTATGACTCCAGCTGTCAGTGGATACAAGGTGTGTGTGATTTTAATTAATGGTTTAATCGAGTGGTAACTAAGAACATGTAAAATTTTTGTCGTGTGTTCCAAATGTTCTGAAAATTGCCTTTAAGGACTGCCATAAAAAGTGTTGAATACTGTTATATCATTGTATTTTACAGTTTGATTACTGACATATCTACACAATGGAGAACCTGTGGAAACCTTATCTTTCCATGGCATCATCCACAGTGGTTTGAGTACTCTATTTAGCTTCAGAGTTAACTTAACATTGGACAAAAATTAAATTGGCATCAGGACCCATCCTGAAAGAAAACAGTTACTGAACATTGTGCATTACCTTGTATAATGTACGATATGGATAAGAGGCTCCTGACATCAGGCTGCAGAATACACACATACAAAATAACTGTATCTATAAATAATAGTTTTGATGGTTACAATTTCAAAGTCTACACTGAAACACAAGAAAACATTTTGAACTGTTTGATAAGTGTGAATAGAATTTAATGAGGAAGGAACATTCTCCCCACCCACATCTCATTCCCTTTGCCCATATTAAATTCTTCATAAGAACGTCAATTCTTCGAAATGAGTCAATGCCATAGTAATTAGAGTTATAAGGATTTATCATGCACATTGTTATAATAATAGGCATCACATTAAATTGTCTTTACAACCAATTCATACATTTAAAAAAATGTGTGTGTAGATAGCATAATTTTCATAAATGGGTGACAAAGCATACCATTTAAATTTGCTAAAACTACTTTTTTTTCGTTCTATGTTGTGGTTTCTATGAGGGGTAATATGTGAGGCCTCAAATGGCAATAAAATGGAGAGTTACACATGACAATAAATAAAATTAAGTGAAAACATTACACAATGGATTTTAAAAATCGTTGGATTTTCTGACAACTGTTTCCACTTTACTCTTGCTTGGATTCTAGTTATTGCTATTAATGAGGCCAAACTGCAATTGCACATGACCTACATAATGTGGAAAAACTACTTCTTCCACCATTGAATCCTTCTGCCAGTACATGTCCATGTGGAGTCTCACTTACAAGTGCTCATGGATGTCAGTCTCAATTTGTTTTAGATTTTGATACAAAGTTATACTGAACTATTTTAATTCACCCACTTCCTTTACGTTTATTTCTCCTCATATCAGGTTTATCAGTTCTTTGTTACATCAATTCTTTTGTTATATTCACAGCTCTGCACTTCTAACTAACAGACTGTCAATCTTACAACTTTGTACCAGTTGAAGTGTATACACAAAGACATAATGGCATTTTCCCACCTTCCTATAAAGTTTTTATTAATGTACAGTTCATGAAATGTTAGAAAACTCATCATGATTCTTCAATGGACAATAAACTCAGCTGTCATGGTTACTGCTAACATAAAACTGGATCATATGACAAAGACAGATATGACTGCTTTTTGATTAATACTCATTGGCAGACACTCAAATCTGAGAAAAGGATCCTCTCCTGCCACAAAACACACTGAAATGCAACATCCCTTGGAGACCAGTCTGTGCAGAAATATGCCTTCAAATACATTACACCTAATTCTAGGTGTAAGGCATGGTTGGATTTGATGTCATTTATACCTTGGTCAACTCTCCACTTCCTGCTTTCTATGATCTAGTTGAAACATATCGATTCCCAGTGAAGCTCATCAAGTGACAGAACTTTTCATCTTCTCCTATAACATACCAAATAACTGAATTAAAGTTTTTACACCTCAGGGTTAACATTACTACACAAATTGAGGCAATTTTGTTGATGAAAAGCACGATAAACACAAAACTTTGGACAACAACTTAGCAATACAATGTTTTCCAATACAAAATATTCATGCACTGCTTTCTAAACTTCTACAAAATCAGTTCAAACTCGATTTTTATAAAAATTATAAAAATGAATCACATTCAATTTCCTTTTAAAAAATCTGTTTTCCATAACTAATTTCAGACTAATCACTTGAGAAGAGTATGTCTTCAAACATTCAGAAAACCACATTCGATTTCCCAGTGTACGCTAACAATATATGAAAATGGCGGACGACTTTATGGGAATATGCCATGACAAAAGGCCACATTGCAGCAACCTGTTGTCCGTGTATTGTTGGATGTGGCTTTTGTTTTTAAATTGAAACATAAAATCTCAATATATTGTGTTGATCCGTGGTGAAATTGTAAGTATCCAGCAAGCCCATCACCATTGGGGTCATGTCCAGTAACTGTGCAGTATCAGCCACTGGTGTGTTTCTTTATCCAGGTTCCCAAGCCTCTAATTTGGTTTCTTAATTTAGGTTCTAAAGCCTTGTGGTGGTATCAGTCTGCCGACAAAGGAATTTGCTAAGTTTTTTTTCTCCAGTTCTGAAATCTACAGGAGTATCTCACACAGGCAGCAAGCAATAAATAATATCAATTTTGATTTTAAACTTCTCAGCATTCAACACTGCCATACCAATGGACCAAAATGAGGCACTGATAAAGTTTACGCATCCTCAATGCCTGGCTAATTCATTTTAATGGCTCAAAAGACAGGATGCTTATTAGGTACCAGAACAACACCTCATTTCCATGCTCTCTCTTCCTTCAGTATCATCAACTATGATTAGTCTGAAATAAACAGCAGAAAGTGGCCCCAAAATTTCAAAAAATGTAAACTGCAATGCTGAGAAGTTTCAAATCAAAACTGATATTACTTTTCTGCCTACATGAGATACTCCTAAAGATTAGAGAAGGTACTTAGCAAATGGCTTTGTAAGCACACAGGTACCACCACAAAGCCCTGGAACTTAAATTCAGACACCAAATTACATGCTTGGGGGACCTGAATGAAGAAACCTGCCCATGGCTGGTATTGCAGAGCTATCGGGTGTGACTCCTAAGGTGATGGGATTGGAAAATTGAGTGTTATTTTCTGGATGCTTGAAAACATACTCTTTCCAACTGTGATTAAAGTAGTCTGAAATCAATTATGAAAAACAGATTTTCTGAAAGTAAAGTGAATATGATCCATTTTTGTAACTTTTATGAAAATAAGGATTCAACTGATTTTGTTTAAATTTAGAAATCAGTACGTGACTTATTTTATATTGGAAAACCTTATGCTGCTAAGTAGTTATGTCCAAAGTTTCGTCTTTTTCATTGCCTCAACTTATGTAGCATTGAAGCCCACACTGGAAATTTTACCCACTGTCTTAAAGCATGTTGTTTTGAATAAAAGTGGTTTGGAAGCTTTACCAGAAAATTGTATTTGTAAAAGAAATGTCAAATATACACTATTTTCAACTTCTCACAATGTTTTGCATTTGTAGGTTATCTGAAAACTGTACGTGAATTAAATTTTGTATTCCACATCTTTGTAAGACCAAGCTATTGCGTATTGTGTGTTTATGAGATATAAAAATCCAAAGTTTACATTTTTTTCATGCCATAATTTTTGCACACAACATTGATTTAAATTATCTAGCATTGTTAGTCACCGATGGATAATCAAATATACTCTTCTAGGCATTTAAACCATGCTCTTTCTAATGAGCCCAGTTTGGAGAGTTTTACAGAACACAGTTTTGTGCAAAATTAGATCAAAATTAGCAAATTTTTTAGGTCTTTTACAAAATATTGAAATTTGCATGTAATTTATTTGGCATGGGAAAGAGATACTGAAACAGTGTATTTGAGAACCTTGTGTTGTTAGGTTACTGCATGCCAAGTTTCATGTTCATCACATCTTTAGTCCCTCAGATGTAAGAAGTCAAACTCAGAATTTTTTTTTCGGGTGCCAATTTTTTCGAGCAATTTCGCCTTTCTATAACATCTCAGCCAGTATTGCTTCAATGAATGTTAAACTTTACCAATGTTCATCATGGACCTGTGTGAATGTTCACATAAAATTTTAGCAAAATCCACGACGGTCAAGCAGGGAGGCCTAAGTGAGTTAGCACGAAGTGACACAGGAGCAGGAGGATTATTTGGAGAAAGTTGTTGCAATAATAGTAGTAATGAATTACAACAATCTGCTTCCATAAACCATTACAAAGGAGCACAAGGACATAGGTCAACAATAGATTATGAGCTAATAAATGAAAAGTTAGGTTCAAAGATGTGCACGATTTCAGAGGACGCAATATTAGCTCAGACCTCTATATACGAATAGCAGAGTGTGACCTCCACAAAAAGTGGAAGATACAAAAACCTCCTCAACGCAGTCAAATCAATGAAGAGTAAACAGTGAACTTATTACATTAAAAAATCATAAAACAGTTTTATGCAAAAAGAAGGAAGCGTTATCTATTAGGAACTTGTACTGAAAATAATCTGGATATGCAGTGGCAGAAGCCCTTGGGGAAAAAAAGAAATAAGAAGTAGAAGTAGTTTGAGGATATGGAACGAGGAAATCAAAGAGATGTTATAACAATATTTGTTTATGGTTCATTTTTATATATTTGCTTTAAAATTTTCGAATCTTCGTACTATATTTTCAGTATATGTAAAGTAAAGTGCATTATACTGGAGGTTGAAGCTCCTTGTATTGTACGTGAATAATGTAAGTAATACACTATGTAAATTGTTTATTATGTTACATAATTTTCTGATGACCTTTCGTATCCAAAAATATTTTGTGCGTATAAATTGTTCATGTTGATGTAAATTTAACAATTTAAGAAATGGTCACACTTAACAATGATATAAGAAATGGGTGTGTGCTTTTGTTTGAAATGAAAGTCACTCTGGGGATTGGAAAAGGTGACAAGGGTGCATTCGCATGCCACCTAGAGCAAGTGTGGGAAGTAAGACACACAGTCTGTAGGCAGCAGTGACTGAGGCAACACCTTTGTGAAGCAGGAGAAGTTTTGCCTGCAAATTCGTCCAAAATGCCTCAAATGGAGACTGCAAATGGCTTACAGCTATTCATATTGTGTTTCTATTTAACTGCTGGATAAAATCTTAGGAAAAGAATTGAATAATCTGATTTAGTTATCCATAAAACACATCACACGGTCAAATCCTGTAAAAAAGGTAACTTTATTTGTGACAAAGCAAGTTGGGATATTTTTACTTCCCCTCGTTTTGCCATCTGCCACCTTAAAATTAATCTTTTTCAATTTTGACTAATTACTATTAACATATGCGAGTATAATCTGCATTTCCATAAAGAGAAAGGTTGGCCCTCAGTTTTAAAGAATATAACACCAGATCTAATTTTGTGCTTAGTTTTATGTACGTAATTGATTTTCTAATTTATTTTGACTATTATTAGTTAGTGTGTTTCATTATAGGGTGAAATCGGTAATTGTTTCATAACTTAAATTCTATTGTTGATTTATAAACAAATATAAATTCTGTACTAATTATAAACATTTGGGGGAATAACTAATAGTATTCTTAAACGATCTATTTGGCTCTATTTGAAAACATGTTAGCAAAACCAGCCCTTAATTAATTCCTAAGTAATTTTCAGTTTCATCAAAGGTATTGTTTGCATAACTATATATGTTAATTTCATCATTTAAACAAATAATTCAGCTTAAACCTCGCAGTAGAAGAAACTGTCAAAAAGATGCAATTTTTCTATGTATTCAGTTAATTTAATGAGTTAAGCTTTAATTGTAATTTCTGTAAATTAAACAACGAACAATGTGTAGTTTCAGCACTTATTTTGAAGGGATATATAACGGCCCAATTTTTGGTTCTAAGACAATCAGTCCACGGCTGAGTTTCGTACAAGAAACCTGTGTTGGTTAGAACAACAACAATGCATCAACTTAGCCGTGAATAAAGTGTTACACCAACAGGCCGTGTGTTAAAGCAATGACAGTATCTATTAAATTTATTTGAAAGACTGTGAACTGTGTGGTTAGGTTGTTACTGCTCATAGACGTTCAACAGAAAACTATTGTAACAGTATGTAGAGGTTTGCCTGCAGACTATTAATCAGGCTTATTGAAAGTTAAATAATAGTGCACTGGCCATGTGACTGTGTATTATTGGTGGGTGTAAACAGTGAAAGTGAAGAACTGTGAAACGTAACTGTGTACCTGTTGGCTACATTATTTACAGTAGTCAGTGTGGAAATTACAAACCCCATTTTTCAGCCAGTGTAGCAACGCAGTACGTCGACACTGAGGACAATCAATGAAGAAAAAAAGCAAGTGAATGTCACATACTGAATAGCTTTTCCTATTGACAGGAATATTCTCCCATAGTGCACTTTAGTTGGAAACTAAACCTAATTTTAGTCAGAGGGTTATACGTGGCTTTTCCCATAACATGATTATTTGTTCTGTTGGGGTATAGTATGTGTGACAACATATAGACAGGGTTTTATGTTATTTAGGTAAAAGCATACTAAATTACTAAAGTAGAGGTAGGGTTATACGTGGCGCCTGGTGACAGTACCATTTACAGAAGTTAAGAGCCCGTACATAGTTAAGCACAATTATACATTTTACAGACAGGTAGGATTCTTTTGGAAAAAGTAGAAAGGTATCAGGGGCACGAATTTGTTAAAGCAGTTAAATTATTATATATGTGGTTTAAGCAATTATTAAAAATGTATAAAGATAAGTATATGCAGTATAGAGAAGTGAAGCAGGACGATAAGAGTGATGACACTTCTGTAAACAGTGATCAGGAGCAGGACAGAGAGGTATCAATTTTACTGATGCAGGTAGAAAATATTGATTTGGGGAATGAGACTTCTATGCTGTAAAACCCATCTCAGATTAAGAAAGAAGTAGATTCAGAGGAGGAAGACAAGGAGGTAGACAATAATCAACAAAATGAACAACAACTGATTGATTTGTATGCATTATTAGGCAATATGCATACACAGCTGATAGCACAAAACAAGAACACTTCAATTCTAAGCAAACAAATGTCAGCACAAAACAAGAACTTGCTGGCTCAAAATGAAAAACTTATGAAAACACAGTCGAAAAACACTTAAGAAACAGAGTGAACAAACGGAAAGGAATGACCAAAAGTCAGAAAAAGTTAATAAAAAAGTAGGTTTTCTGACTGGGGTACTTATATTAATATGATGAAAGATGTGAAAGATTTAGGTGAAACTGTTAATAATATACAGGCAGAAATTGTGGACATTAATGACAGGTTTGAAACCAAAGTAGAGAAAACACAGAAACAGGTTGAGCCTATGGTAGAGTCAAAGGTTGAGGAAAAGTTTTCCTATGTTAAGAAATCAATAACGGAAGTGAATGAAGAACAGATTTCTCAACTCAGAGTGACTGTTCAAGAGACTGAGAAAAACCTAGAAAGGAAAGTAGAGCTTAGCGAAGAGAAGTGTTGGCAATAACACTTCCAGTATACAAGAAAAAATCAGTGACATAGAAAGAAAGATTATGTGTAATGGCCCTTATGTGGTAGACAGAACACCAATTTACAAGGTACTAGAGGGCGAAGAAAAATTCGACACTTACCGAAAACATAGTGGATTATCCCCTGTGGATTTTATTAAGGACTGCAAAAGGCTATTTCCTGAAAATATCTCAGAACAGGCAAAAGTAAATATCATAATTAGTGATTTAGCAGGAGATGCTAGACGATGGGGAATTACCTCAAGCACTGAAGCAATGACCTTCAGTAATTAACTTAAGGAGTGAAGAAATGACCTTCAGTGAATTTAGACAGAAATTTTTGGATGAGTATTGATCCGAGTAGATATAAAATAGCCTCTGGCACGAGTTTTTTATGGTGAGAATGTTCGAAGGTAAAGGCTGAATGAACATTAAAGAATTTTGTGTCATGGTATAGGAGATTGGCTCACTTAAGGAATTTAAGGACTGATTCCGAAATCATATGGGAACTCTGGAAGATATTACCTCAAGATTCCAAAAGATATGTAGACAGTAACCACCAAACTTTCTTTTCATTTTTAGAAAAAGTGACTGATAAAGACCACTGGCAAGAAAACAATTTTCCTCAGAATAATAACCGCCGGAATGAAAGGAACGATCGGAATAACAGCAATCATGAGCAACGTGATAATCTGTATCAGGTTAATACTGTTCAAAGAGGAAGAGGAAGATTTTCCTCTAACCATCGTGGAAGAGGACAAAGGCCGTGAAATAACTCCCATACGGAGTAGTTAAACTAAATAATGTGAACGTTGAGGGTCGGATGGACGTGAGAACAAGATACAGGAGGCCCAAACGCAATAAATATTCTTAACGAAGACAGAGAATCTTCAATACGCTCAACGACGGTGCATATGAGAGGCCGGGCACTAGGCCTACCACCAGAAAGTATCAATTATGAGTCCCATTGATTTTTGGTGTTTAGGGCAGATGCTGTTGGAGGTTATGGAGGAAAGGCTGTCCTCTGTTACAAATTAGCTCACAAAATTTGGCAAACATTGTCTAATACAGCACAATACGAATTAGTGGAAAAACAGTACTTTGGGTGCAACATTCTGGAGAACCATTGAAGGACTATGTTAATAGAATTAAAAAAATGGTGCTCAAAGTTTACAGAGGAACAGATCTTGAACTACATACGTTGAAGTAATGTACCAAACTGATAGAACACGAACAGTGTTCAAGAGTCATCCAGGGAATTTTGTACAACTAGATCAATTGATTTAGCAAGTTGAGGCTGTACGGAAACCTGATAGGAAGCAGTGAGAAGGGGATGGTTCGACATTATCAAGGGAGAAGGATGAAGGACCTCTGGCTATGGAGCAGACTTGGAATACCATTCGATTTGTTGGTTGATTTGTGGGAGGGGACCAAACAGCGAGCGAGGTCATCGGATTGGAGAAGGATGGAGAAGAAAGTCGGCTGTACCCTTTCAAAGGAACAATTCCAGCTTTTGCATGAAACAATTTAGAGAAATCATGGAAAATCAAAATCAGGGTGGCCGGACATGGATTTGAACCATCGTCCTCCCAAATGACAGTCCAGTGTGCTAGCCACTGCGCCACCTAACTTCCGGGAGTATCATTAGATGATTCAGCTGTTACCAAATGGACATCTAGCTGTGGACTGTCGGGTTAAGGGTAAAAAGAAAAACAGACATAGTGGAGAAAGAGTGCTGGGGTGTTATAGGATTATTTCAGCACTGAGTTCTCGCATCCCTTTTAGTTGCCATGTTCCTTTTACATGTGCTAGTGATTAATGGAGAACCAGTATGTGCACTGCTCCATGTGAGCAGTTCTGTGTTGGTTGGTTGGTTGAAGAGAGGGGGGAAAGGGACCAAACTGCTTGGCCATCAGTCCCTTGTTCCTAATAAACAATTCCACAAGGGAAAGAAGAAAACAAAAGACACATACAGCACAATACCGAAAGGAAGGAAAAACCAAAAGAATGAAGCAAAGGCAACAAACACTTAAAGGAACAAAAGAGGACAAGAAAACAACAGAGAAACACAAGAAACAGTTAGAGCAGATTAAAACAAGAAAGCAGATTACCATGGCTGGCCATCCACAAGAATAAAAAGGAGAAACCAGCCACTTCACAATACATTAAAACTGCCAACCTAAAAGCACTAGGGGAGAGATAACGAGGGACAAACGATAAGTGCTAAAACTTATATAGAAGGATAAAACACACACACCCCTCCCCCCCCTCGCATAAAACCTAAAACTAGATCAGCCGATAAGGCATTGTCTGTAATGAGTCCAGTAAACAAAGTTTAAGATGTAGGGCAGCCAAAGCAGGACAGCTTAAAAGTATTTGGGCCACTGTCAACCACACATCGCACCGTCACTGAGTTGGTTCTTCACAGCGCAGGAGGTAGCTGTGGGTCACCCGAGTGTGGCCAATGTGGAGCTGGCAGAGAACCACAGAGTCCATAGGAGAGGCCCTCATCGAGGACTTCCACACATTCTTAGTCTCCTTAATGGCATACAGTTTGTTGTGCATACTGAGGTTATGCCATGCCATCTGCCAAAGCTGAAAAACCTTGCAGTGTAATAATGAACGTAGATCAGTTACGGGGATGCCAATGTCCAGAAGTGGTTTCCGTGTTGCCTGTTTGGCCAGCTTGTCGGCAAGTTCATTTCCTGGAATTCCGATGTGACCTGGGATCCACACAAACACCATTAAACGACTGACCCATTTTAAGGTATAGATGGCCTCCTGGATGGTCCCTACCAAAGGATGGTGAGGGAAGCACTGGTCAAAAGCTTGGAGGCTGCTCAAGGAATCAGTACAAAGAAGAAATGACTCACCAGGGCATGAGCGGATGTGCTCAAGAGCACGAGATATGGCTGCTAGCTCTGCAGTGAAAACACTGCAGCCATCTGGCAAGGAGTGCTGTGCAATATGTCCTCCATGTACATACGCAAAGCCGACGTGACCATCAGGCAGCAAGCCGTCACTGTAAACCGCTTCATGACCCCGGTACATGTGAAGAATCGAGAGGGAGTGACAGCAGGGAGAGCCACAGGATTAACTGAGTCCTTAGGGCCATGGGAAGGTCCAGGCGAAGCTTCATCCTAGGTCTACACCGTGGAGGTGTATGGGAATGGACCTCGAGTACAGGTGGTAAAGGGGAGGACTCCAGTTCAGACAGAAGGGATCGGACGCAAAGCGCAATCGTAAGCCCTGACCTAGGCTGCCGATGCGGGAGTTGAACTGCTGTGGTTGGGAAAAGGAGACTGTAATTCAGATGCTCAGAAGAACTATGAATGTGTGCAGTGTAATTGGTGAGCAGTTGTGCACGTCTGGTCTGCAATGGAGAACTCCAGCCTCCACCAGTATGCTTGTCACCGGACTCGTCCTAAAAGCTCCTGGTGCTAAGAGAACTCCGCAGTGGTGCACTGGGTCAAGCAAATGCAATGCTGAGGGCACCGCCGAACCATAAACCACACTCCCATAGTCAAGGTGGGATTGAACAAAGGCTCTGTAGAGCTGCAACAGTTATAGCGGTCTGCACCCTATTTGGTGTTGCTCAGACAGCAGAGGGCACTGAGGTGCTGCTAGCACTTCTGCCTAAGCTGACGAAGATGAGGAAGCCAAGTCAATCGAGCATCAAAAACCAGTCCTAAGTATCAATGTGTCTCCACCGCCGTGAGTGGATTGTCATTACGATAAAATTGTGGTTAAGAATGAACGGTACGATGCCGACAGAAGTGCATGACACAAAACTTTGGGGCTGAAAACTGGAAGCCGTGGGCTAAATCCCATGACTGCACCTTGTGGATGGCCCCCTGTAAGTGATGCCCAGCTACACCAGCACTGGAGGAGCAGTACAAAATGCGGAAGTCATCTGCATACAGAGAAAGTGAGACCGACAGCCCTGCATCTGCTACTAGACCATTTATGGCCGCTAAAAATAGAGAGACACTCAGTACAGAGCCCTCCGGGACTCTATTCTCCTGGATGTGGTCAGCAATATGGGAGGCACCAACTTGGTATGGAAAGTACAGAGTGACAGGAAGTTTTGGATAAAAAGCGGGAGTGGCCCCCTGAGACCCCACTCATATAAAGTGACACGGATATGATGTTGCCAGGTTGTGTCACATGTTTTCTGTAAATAAAAAAAGACAGCAACCAGGTGTTGGCACCTGGAAAAGGCAGTTCGAATGGCAGACTCAGACACAAGATTATCAGTGGTAAAGCAACCCTGGCGGAAACCACCCTGGCATGGAGCCTGTAGGCCACATGACTCCGGGACCCAACCAACCACCAACACACCATATGTTCTAGCAGCTTACACAGAATGATGGTGAGGCTGATGGGCCAATAGCTATCCACATCAAGTGGGTTTTTATTGCTATGAGCACTGAATGATGGTGCTCTCCCACCATTGCGATGAAAATGTGTCACGACACCAGATCCTGTTGAAGATGATGATGAGATGTCGCTTGTAGTCGGACGAGAGATGTTTAATCATCTGACTGTGGATCCGATTTGGCCCTGGAGCTGTATCGGGGCAATGTGCAAGGGCAATGAGGAGCTCCCACTCTATAGGGTCCATTGTGGTGTGCAGTGAACGAGAGGACTTTCCCTTCCATCTGCCATTTGATGGGGCAAAAGGCTGGGGTGTAGTTATCCAATGCAGAGGCTCGAGCATAGTGCTCAGCAAAGTGCTCGGCAATCGCGTTAGTGTTGGAAGGTAACACACAATGTATGTTAATGCCAGGGACACCTGTAGGGGCCCAGTACCAGAAAACAAGTCTGATCTTCGTCCAGAATTGGGAAGGTGACATATGGCACCCAATGGTCGAGACGTACCTCTCCCAACACTCCTGTTCCAGTCTTTTTATAAGCTGACTAACATGGGCACAGAGCCGTTTAAAAGCTATTTGGTGCTCCACAGAAGGGTGCCATTTATGTCGCTGTAGAGCCTGCTTACGCTCTTTAACAGCCTCAGCAACTTCCGGTTAGCAATAAGGCACTGTCTTTCACTTAAGGGCACCCTGAGGAGCAAGGGATCACATTTTCTGCTACAGAAACGATTGTTCTAGTGACCCTCTCAACCACCACATCGATGGTACCATGTGGGGGGTATTCAACGGTGACAGCAGAGGTGAAAGCTTCCCAGTCTGCCTTATTTAAAGCCCATCTTGGTAGGCATCCATGGGCATGATGCTAAGGGGGGGTGTCAGTATGATGTGGAAGTGGTCACTACCACACAAGTCATCAAGGGCTCTTCAATAGACAGATGGGAGAAGTCCTGGGCAGCAAAGTGATAAGTCAATGGCCAAGTAACTACCATGAGCCACACTGAAATGTGTGAGGGCCCAGTATTTAAGAGACAGAGGTCGAGCTAAGACAGTAAATTTTCAACATCTCTACCCTGGCGAGTAAGCATCGTACCACAAGGGGGTTATGAGCATTAAACTCTCCTAAAAGTAGGAAAGGTTTACAGAGTTGATGAATCAGTGCAGCCAATACATTCAGGGGTACTGCAACATCTGGAGGAAGATATATGTTGCAGACAGTTAGTTCCAGCGTCCTCCTCATTCTGACAGCCACAGCTTCAAGAGGAGTTTGAAGGGGCACAGGTTCACTACATACTGGGTTCAGGACATAGATGCAAACTCCACCTGACACTCTACTATATTCGCTATGGTTCTTGTAATATCCCCTATAGCCGCGGAGGGCAGGGGTTTGCATTGCCAGAAACCAGGTTTCCTGGAGGGAAATGCAGAAAGTAGGTGTAAAACTTAACAGCTGCCATAGGTCAGCCAGGTGGTGGAAAAAACCGCAGCAATTCCAGTGGAGGATGACATTATCATGAGGCTGGGAAGGCATGAAGCGCTCAAGGAGGCAGTTTGCACCTCAGGGTCACCTGCTGCCACCAACTGAGTACCCGTTCGATCAACAGCCATTGTGTCTGAGGGTTCAGCAAGATCTAGATCCGCAGGGGACACCAGAATCTCCACGTCATCCTCAGACGCAGAGCTTGTAGGTAGTGGTGGTAGTGATGGTATTGGTGCCATCACAATGTCTGGGATCTTCTTCTTTTTGGGTTTCTCTCGCTGCTCCTTTGGTTATCTCGCTGGGAGGGCTTCACTGAGTCAGTCTCAGGGACTGAGGAGGACCATGAAGCCCTAGGACCTGTGGCTGCTTCAGCCACTGGCATGTGTACGCTTTGCCACTGGTAGGAACCTGGGAAGGGAGTGACCCCAGGGGACCCCTTCCTAGCGAGAGGATCTGAAGAAGACTAGTGCTTCTCCAGCAGAGAAGTGGGGACTGCTGTCCCCAATGGTTGGGGGAGTGTTGCTCTCAAGGTAAATGGTGCGGGAGCAACAGGAAGGGAAGTGCCCCCCATCATCAAGGGGGCCAGTGTTGTCTTATGGCTCTGAGAGCCGACTGGAATTGGTGCAAAAAAAAAAAAAAAAAAAAAAAAAAAAAAAAAAAAAAAAAGGTTCAAATGTCTCTGAGCACTATGGGACTTAACGTCAGAGGTCATCAGTCCCCTAGAACTTAGACTACTTAAACCTAACTAACCTAAGAACATCACACACATCCATACCCGAGGCTGGATTCAAACCTGCGACCGCAGCGGTCACACGGTTCCAGACTGTAGCGCCTAGAACCGCTCGGCCAACCCGGCCGGCAATTGGTGCAACAGATGGGGCTGGAAGAGTAGTTATAGCGGTGGCATAAGATGTCACGCGCACAGAATGGAGCCTTTCAAAATTCCTCTTAGCCTCAGTGTAGGTCAGCCGGTTCACGGTCTTGTATTCATTGATTTTCCTCTCTTTCAGTAAAAGCAGTCTGGCAAGCAAGATGAATGATGCTCTCCCCAGTTGACACAGATGGGAGGTGGGGCACATGGAGTATTGGGATGCAAAGGACATCCACAATCTCGACAAGAGATGCTGGAATTACAGCGGGAAGCCATATGGCTGAACTTCCAGCACTTAAAGCAGTGCATCAGGGGAGGGATATATGGCTTGACATCACAGCAGTAGACCATCACCTTGACCCTCTCGGGTAATGTGTCTCCCTCAAAGGTCAAGATGAAGGCACCAGTGGCAACCTGAGTATCCCTTGAACCCCAATGGACGCACTGGATGAAATGAACACCTCACCACTCTAAATTGGCAAGCAGCTCATCGACAGACTGCAAAAGAAGGTCCCTGTGGAATATAATACCCTGGACCATAGTTAAGCTCTTATGGGGTGTGATAGTAACAGAAACACCCACCAGCTTGTCACCAGAAAGTAATGCCTGTGACTGGGCAGAAGTGGCTGCTTTTATCAAGACTGACCCTAACCACATTTTGGACAATCCCTCCACCTCCTCAATCTTGTCCTCTAAACGCTCTACAAAAAACTGAGGCTTCATCAACACAAAGAATTCTTCATCAGCTCTCATACATATTAGGTACCGGGGTGAATAAGATTTGCTGCCATCCTTAGCCTGGCATTCCTCCCATGGTGTGGCCAGGGAGGGGAACAACTTGCAGTCATACTTCCGTGCATTAAATTGAGCCCTTGAACACTTAAAGAGACTGCTGGTGGTTGAATACTAGCAAGACATGATGTACTATGCATCATGGCGTGTCATCTGCCCTGATGCCATCCACTCCTACCGGGGACCTCACCACGGGTGCCAACCAGCCGCAGCAAAGGCCACCTGGCAGGATGGCCAATGCTGGGAGTCCCGAGACCCCAGGGTGATGGGTATCTACTCCTTGGCATACATGGTGAGTTAACAGTGCAGGCATCAGCAGAGTGATCCCTGTGTGGTGAGGGGGCTACAACCAACAGAGTACATGGCAGTCCCACCACAACGGACTGGCTACCATGCTGGATATCGGGTGTCAGCAAGTAAACAAGTCCATTATCATTGACGGTGCAGAAAATGATATACTACACAGTGGATGGAGGAAAATGCACCCAGGAGGGTGACCTCACCCAACAGCTGGAGAATGAGCGGAAGTGAAGATCCAGGTTGACAAAGGATGTGAAAGGTCTCAGTACACGATGGACACGATGCACCACATAAGGCACCCTTCCCCTATTGGCTCAATCTTCAGGAAAATTTAGAAGAATGGAGGTCAAACCCTACAGGGGACTGTCACATAAAGGCCGAAACATGTGAGACTCCTTTTAATCACCTCTTATGATAGGCAGGAATACCTCAGGTCTATTCTAATCCACAGGAGGAAGTTCTGTGACTTTTATAAGTTAGGATTTTTATATGTTGCCTAAGATTATTTGTAAATTTGTGGCATTATCCAGATTAGATGAACCGCATAAGATGGCCAGTTCTAGCAAAATACTGTTGTTGGGTGATCTGATTATCAAGTTTCATACACATTATTTCACAAGGCCATTTAAGATCAAGGTCACTCAAGGCACTATCAGTTTTGGTACTTTCTGGGACAGATTTTGTTCATCATGTACAGTTATCCTGCATTGGAACAAGAAAAGACTTTTCTTCAACTTTGCACCATGAATGCTTACTCAGATGAGCATCCAGTAGTTAAGATTATTGCTACTCTAGTGTCATCTTATGACTTGAGTCATCTGAATCCAGGGCAGTGTTAACTGTTGGAAATTTGTGCAAAGAATTTGGAGATGTTCTTACTAATCGCCTTAGACTTGTAAGGTGCAGGGAGCGTAAAATCAAACTAACTGACACAATTCCAGTCAAGCATATTCCTTGTCAATTGTCTCTCCTGCAAAAATAACAACTAAAGGTTGCAGTTGATAACATGCTATGGGAAGGAGTTATAAGACCCTCCAAATCTCCATATTCCCGAAATCACATGGGGTGGGGTGCAACTTCTTGTAGACTACTGCACCTTCAAAAAGAATATTGTTCTACAATCCTTTCCATTACCTAACACACCCATGTTTTTCATGGTTCCAAAAAGCAAAAGTGTTTACCACCTTACCGTATTTACTCGAATCTAAGCCGCACCTGAAAAATGAGACTCGAAACCAAGGGAAAAAAAATTCCTCGAATCTAAGCCGCACCTGAAATTTGAGACTCGAAATTCAAGGGGAGACAAAAGTTTTAGGCGGCCCCTCCAAATCGAAACAAAGTTTGTCCATTGTAACATGAGACACAATTGAGGTCGAATGGATGAAGATACAGCTACAGTAGTTTGGTTCAAGTCTTAAGCTTAACAAGTTAGGCTTTACCAAGTAGCCATTGCTGTGTGTCAGGCGCTCCATCCGTATTTATATGGGTACCCTTCCTTTTTCACATGCTTCATCTGGTTTGAATCGATTGCTTATTTTGCTTTGATCTGTTAAGTGCCGTTCTGTTTGTTATAGGGTTTATGTCACTCTACGCTGAAAATGCATTATTGTACTGTGTCATGCATTGTCTGTCGCATTCTGATAATGAGTGTTTACGACCTGTCGCCGCTCGCCGCATGGCTTGCTTTTGTGTGTGCTACCACGGCTTACAATAGAAAAAAAAAGAGAGGAATTGTTTCATATGTGAAACAATGGCAACAGACTGCTATTTGTTGTTACTTACATTGCTGCTTTCTTTGATAATGATCAACAAGGACCAAATAATAGATTGCATATGATAGATGTTCTGAACGAGAGTTTAGCGAAAAATTTTCTACGTTTGAAAATCTTTGCAGACGCCTCTTTAGTACATTACATTCTGCACAGAAATTAGAGTCATCTTAGATTTAAAAATCTAGTCAGTTGCCGTGCTTCATTTCAGACTGTATCACTATTCAGCATAAGAATAATACGAACATAAACATGACATGATATGTATATTCTTCCGCGTTTGCTGTTATCTCTCACTAGTTTCATAGTTTATTAGGCAGATAGGATTTAAATGAGATAGCAGCAAACACGAAAGAATACATGGCATAATGTTTACATTCTTCTACCTTTTCTTTTAATTTATTTACTGAGGCAGAAGTTTTGGCGACAGTATTTATCTTTGTCCCTGCAAACTAGCATTCCGATTCCTGTCTAACGCTACATACATTCGACGGCAGAAGTTAGTTGTGGAGGCACCTACCAACATTTTTCAGAACTTCCGCTTACTTTGCACTCGATTCTAAGCCACAGGCAGTTTTTTGAATTACAAAAACCGGAAAAAAAGTGCGGCTTGGATTCGAGTAAATACAGTAGATACTAATCAGGCTTATTTCCAACTGCTCTTGGCTGAAGAGCCAAAGCCAGTAAACACTTTTACGGCAGATCAAAATATTTTTGAATTCAACTGGGTCCCCTTTGGCCTGCTGACTGGAGTGGTACTGTTATCTCATATTTTGGATACGTATTTTCAATATAAAGCCTAACTGCAAAGATGATCTTGTAATTTCTGATCAAAATTTCCAGAAGCATCTAGGCAATATGAGGGAGGTTCCTAAGTGATGTGAGAAGCTGAGTTCACAGTTAAGTCATCTAAAGTACAACTTGCTAGTCCAAGATCTCCTTTCTAGGGCAGTGTTTCACCTGTGGGAATTAACATCAACCAGAGATGGATAGGAGCAATTTACATTGCCCCTGCCTAAGAATGTGAATGCAGTGGCTTACTTCATAGGCATGCCAAACTTTTTCCAGAAATTAATCCTGAATTTCGCCTAGGTATTCATATCACTTCATGAGAAAAAGAAAAAGTGGAGAAAATTTGAGATGAGTACTTCTCAGAAGGCACCATCTGAAGCTTTCAAGGCCATGCTGGCAAGAGATCCAATTCTGGCAACGCCCAATTTTGAGAAGGAATATATTATAAAGCAGATGCATCTACATCTGGGCTTGCTGCTGTGCCCCCTTCAAAAACATTCAATCTGAAGGCACCCTCTGAACTGTGTGTCTCGTGGTTTTTCCACTCTGGAAGTAAAATACTCCAAGTATAAATTAGAGGCTTTGGCAGTGTTGTTTGCCCTAGGAACATTCAAGATGTATTTAAGGCAACAAATATTCCAACTAGAAACTGACAACCAAGGACTTACTTAGATGCTCATGATGTCAACGCGCATGGAACATATTGCCGGATGGGCATTAAGGATCTCAGATTTTCATCTGAAAGTTAAACACATCTGTGGAACAGAAAATGTAGCTTATCATCTTAGTCATATGCTTAGAGAGGGATAATTTGAGGGATACAACGAAATTCAGTTCAATGACACAGAATCAGACAATTTTGATGAGGCATCAGTTCCTCCTCATGGATTAGCAGCACAAGAAGATGTCAACCCAGAGCTGTCTCCAATTAAGGAGTGGTTAAAAAAAAAAAGGGGCAAATCTGTAGGACCATATCTTATAAGGGGAAAAAATCTTGTGTTGCTTGGCTCAGGGGTGTCAGGGAGATGAGACTGTATGACCAGCTGAATTGGAGGAACCCAAACGAGGCCACTTGGGCAATTAAAAAATCAGGATGAAGACTCATGAAAACTTTATTTGGAAAAGTATGGAGAAAGAAATTAGGAAGTTAATCCAATCATTTAAGGTGTGTTGTTTGCCTACTCTGAATACCTGCCAAGGATTGCTGGTCTCTAGCCTCTTGAGTGCTGATGTAGAAAATGTATACTGATTACCATATTTACTCGAATCTAAGCCGCACTTTTTTTCCGGTTTTTGTAATCCAAAAAACCGCCTGCGGCTTAGAATCGAGTGCAAAGTAAGCGGTAGTTCTGAAAAATGTTGGTAGGTGCCGCCACAACTAACTTCTGCCGTCGAATATATGTAGCGATTCACATGCATGCTTTTCAGGCACAAAGATAAATACTGGCGCCAAAACCTCTGCGTCAGTAAATAAATAAATAAAAAATGATGGAAGACGAAATTTTTTCTCCGCCCCGAGTTTCGACCACTGCATTTTCATACATTATCCAACGAAGTAAATACAAATTCCGTATTGTTAGTCTTCGAATGTAGCAACATTTCAGTGTACTGTACTACGAAAATCCGACTGGCAAGACTGTTTGGGATGTTTGTCAATATGGCCAACTCTACATTCTGAATTTTTTCTACCTATGAGAAGAGATGGTTACTAATAGGAACTTTTATGAATTGTGAATCACATGCAGTATTCTCTTCACCATAAGAATAATACGTATATAAACATTTTGCCATGTATTCTTTCGTGTTTGCTGCTATCTCATTTAAATCCTGTCCGCTTAATAAACTACGAAACTAGAGTGAGACAACAGCAAACGCCGAAGAATATACATATCATTTCATGTTTATATTCGTATTATTCTTATGCCTAATAGTGATAGTCAGAAATGAAGCACATCAATTGACTAGATTTTTAAATCTAAGATGACTAATTTCTGTGCAGAATGTTATGTACTAAGAGACGTCTGCAAAGATTTTCAAACAGAAAAATTTTCGCTAAACTCTCGTTCAGAACATCTTCTATCATACGCAGTCTATTATTTGGTTCTTGTTGATCGTCAAAGAAAGCAGCAGTGTTAGTAACAACAAATATCAGTCTCTTGCCATTGTTTCGCTAATGAGACGATTTCTCTCTTTTTCTTTTTTTAATTGTAAGCGGCGGTAGTGCGCACAAAAGCAAGCCACGCCGCGAGCGGCGACAGGCCGTAAACACCGATTATCAGAATGCGACAAACAGTGCATGACACAGTATAGTAATGCATTTTCAGCTTAGAGTGACGTAAACATCTATAACAAAGAGAACGGCACTTATAAGATCAAAGAAAAATAAGCAATCGATCCAAACCAGACGAAGCACGTGAAAAAGGAAGGGTACCCGTATAATTATGGACGGAGCGCCTGACGCATAGCTATGGCTACCTGGTAAAGCCTAACTGCTTAGCTTACTACGCGAACCAAACTACTGTAGCTGTATCGTCATTCATTCGACCTAAATTGTGTCTCATATTACAATGGACCAACTTTGTTTCGATTTGGAGGTGCGGCCTAAAACTTTACTCTCCCCTTGAATTTCGAGTCTCATATTTCAGGTGCGGCTTAGATTCGTGAAAATTTTTTTTCCTTGATTTCGAGTCTCATTTTTCTGGTGCAGCTTAGATTCGAGTGCGGCTTAGATTCGAGTAAATACGGTATTTTGGTCCATTTTCATAGTAATGGTGGAACCAATTTGCATTAGTTTGTTAGATGCATGTAGGCATTTTTGTTGCTTAATTCCCACTAAGAATGTCATTGCACCGAACACTATTAAGTGTTTTCAGGCAATATTCGATATCTTTGGACTAAGTAGAACTTTCATATCAGAAAATGTTACAGTTTTCAAAGTGGTTGAACTTATGTGCAATGCTCATGATCATCACTCTAAGTGGGATAATTTATTTTCTGGGCTAAGTTATGCGTTGAAGACAAACTATTCATGAGGTACAAAAAAAAAAAAGTCTGGCGAACTTTACGTTTTCATTTAAATCCTACTTTCCCACTCCCAACTATGGTCCCTCAACAATTTATAACCAGAAAAGATCAATGCTATGCAAATCTGTGAGATGCGGGTATGAGGATAGAGAGATTTGAAAATGAGCCATGAAAAAATGTAGGCAGACAGACCACAACACTGTCGTCAAGTGATTAGGTATTTATAAAAAAATTTTGGTGCTGTACGTCAAGGGGCAGATAAGGTTATGGGCGAGCTTTTTCCATGTTTTGTATGTGCTGTTCAGATTGTTAAGTTTCTCACCCAGATCACAAGACACACAAAAGGCAAAATTTGCAGCGCACCTCTCCCAAACCAAACATATTTAGGGGTGGCTTCACCTGAATGGAACTAAAATGTGTTACGTGGGTTCATGACTGTAACATCTGACTCAAGAGCTGAAGATTCCTTAAACAGTTTGTACAGTGTAATTTATTACCTCTAGAAGTGGCTGCTAACAATGATGGGATAATCCTTGTTGAATATTTTAGAGGCCCAATACATGGAACTTTATTTTTATTCTTGTATTTAATGGCTCAGTTTTGTTTAAAATTAATACTTGTAATTTACTGAGTCATTTAAGCCAATTGTGCACACTTGTTAACCCTGTCTTGTAAGGAAGGAAGGAAGGAAGGTAGAAAGGAAGACTGGGTTTAATGTCCTATACACAGTGAGGTCATTAGGGGTAGAGCACAAGCTTGGATTGTGTCAAGGATGGTGTAGGAAATCGGCTGTGCTCTTTCCTGGCATGATTTAGGGAAATCACACAAAACCTAAATCTGGATGGTCAGACGCAGGTTTGAATCATCGTTCTCTCAAATGTGAATTCAGAGTGCTAATCACTGTGCCACCTAACTCATTGCTGTCTTGTAAATCAGCGGGCAGCGTTAATTTGCTGTAGCCTAATATGGTGAATTATATAAACAAAGTCAAACAATGGAAAATACAGAATGGAATTATATAAACAGACTGCCTTAAAGATTATGTCTTCTTGGTTATTGTGACAACAGTAAAGGTACTCCCCCTATCTGTTGTCAACTATGATAATTACTCTGCAATGGACCAAGTTAAACAAATTACTACAAACATTTATATTTTCAGTAGGTTATTTAAACTGTGTGGCTCCATATTGCATATTTTTCCTGGCAACTAATTGGGAATCTTAAGCAATTATTAACGGACCTGTGAGACATCTCAGCCTGATTCTTCCCCCTGCCCTTTGGAGCATATGACAGGGAGGATGTCACAACCCTGTGGCAATTTGAATGCCATGCCAATGTGACATGCACACAGTGGCAGTGAAGTAGGCTACTGAGTTTCACTGTGTGGTGGCACTGATAAAGCTTGTCCCTGAGAGTGTGCTCTGGAAAACAAGGTTTTTGGATGTGTGCCAAGCACTGAAGTGGATAGACAGCTGCACCCATGCAAGGACAATGGCGTGAAGAACACAACACGATGTTTACAAATTATAGGAAGCTGATTTCTTGTGCCTTGGGATTAATTTATTGTCTGGATATCCTATATGGTTTGGTATATTTCATAAACAGTTGGACAATTGTGAACTCTGTTGGTTAATCAAAGGATTTTTTGTATGTAATTACCACATTTGATTATAATTTTAAATTCTGATTTGCAGTTGAGGAAATGTCTTAACTCATTTTTCCTATGATATTTTAACTGATACGTTAAAACTAGCCACTGTAGCCTTATTTGAGTAACCAACAAGCTCTCTGTCCGCATTAATGGCCACCGACAAACTGTGGCCAAAAAACAAGTAGACCATCCTGTAGCTGAACACGCTGCCAAACATGATACCCCTCATCTCAACAACTGCTTCACAGCCTGTGCCATATGGATCCTTCCCACCAACACCACCTTTTCTGAATTGCGCAGGTGGGAACTTTCCCTGCAATACATCCTACGTTCCTGTAACCCTCCAGGCCTCAACCTTCGTTAGTCACTGTCATCACCCATCCAGTCCCCACCCTGTTCCCAGTCCAGCTCTACACAGCCGTCATTTCACCGCAACCCAGTCTTTTAATTTATTTTATTTATTTATTTTTTATTTCTCTCCTTTCCGCTACTTACCCCCTCCCCCATCCGCACCTTCTCTCCTACCCTCCGTCTAAATTGCAACACTTCACTGTCCACCACTCCCAACACACTGTCCTTCCCCCTTCCCGCCCCAGCCTCCTCCTTACCCCCACCCAGTCACCACTCCTATCATGCACTGGTGCTGCTGCTCGCAGTGTAGTTTCAGCTCTCTGAGACTGCAGATGTGTGTGCAAGTTGCAATTGCGTGAGTTTGTGTGTGCGTGTGTGTATATGTGTCTACTGCTGACAAAGGCCTTAATGGCCAAAAGCTAAGATTGTGTGAATCTTTTTATTGTGCCTATCACGGCTCGGCATCTCTGCTATATGGTGAGTAGCAACTTTCCTTTGGAAACTTTCCTTCTCTCGTATTGTTACATTCCATCCTGGATTTTCCATTGTTTGATTTATGAAAATTTGTATCTTTATGATGCAATTCACTCTTTATGTACTATTTTTAGACAGGATTGCTTGAGGATGAGACTGGAAAAAGAAATATAAATTAATAAAATAGAAACAAAGTGTAGTTTTGGAATGTATATTTCCAAAATAATACTTTATTAGCTATGGATCCATAAATAAATTCCCCTTCAAAAGTAATGCAGAGGATTATAAGAGATAATAGTGTCAGAGGATGGGAAAGTAGTTAAGTGGCAGGCCGTGAAAGCACATTGGTTATTTGAGTGTCCGCAGGCAGCGCAACTGTCTGATTGACAGTTGCCGTGCTTCAGTTTATAAGCTTCAGAAGAATTGTCATTTGCATACTGCAACTATTGTCATTCTTCCTACAGATGTCTGGCACAGTTAAAATTTTCTCAACAAAATTTATCCATCTTCTCTTCTTTCCTCAAGGATTCAGCTTTGACAAGCTTTGCCCTCTACCCATTCCTTTTTCAGTTGTTCAATGTTTTCTCTTTCCTGAGGTTTTAACTACAGCACCACTTTATTTTGGTATTCCACAAATCTCCACCCAATGAAGCCAGTGACTGTCATTGATACCATAAATACTAAATTCATGATGCAAGTATTTCTCCTTATTTGTTTTGTACAAACTTTAACAATCTTACAAATCTCATTTCTACTATTTGTATTTGTTGTTTTTCTTTCTTTCTTAATGCCCAAACTTCACTTTCATATAACACGGTAGTTACTGCCGTTGTTTTACAGAACTTCAAAGAACTTTCTCTTAGGACTTTATCTGTGAGTAGCTTTCTTTTTGCACAAGAAACTAGTTTATACTTATATTATTAGTGCCATTACACCTGCTAAAAAAGATGTTGTTCTAAACGTAAGTGAACAGTTATTACTTTAATATTGTTTGTAAAGAGTTTTAACTTTTATTTGTTGACAACAGTTCTCAGATGAAGGACAAGGGCCCCAAGGGCCTGCAGCTAGTGTTCTGTCCTTTTAAGTATTATTTGGTAAAACCAAAGGGTACTTTAAAGACTCCTCATGCCCAATTTTTAAAACCATTGTGTTCATACTTCAATTCTCAAAGGACACTGTTGATATAAATATTAAAAAGCACTGGTGACAGTCTATAGCCTTGTTGGAAGTCCATCTTTGTTGTTATTGGAGGACTCAGTCCATCATTCCATTCCATTACAAACTTTGGGTTGGTACACGGGCCACAGCTAACAAGAATATGGGGTATCTGGTGTATCTCTTTTCCTTTAGTATCCTCCACATGTCTTTCCTTCTTAAAAGGCTAAAAGCCTTTCCATTATCTATGAAAGCCAGACGAGTTTCAATATGAACTCCCAGGGATTTTTAATTATACAGTTGACTATCAAAATACTGTCTTCATGTAAGTATCTTGGACCAAAACCACATTGTTACAAGATATCCTTTCCTAGAAAGTGGAAAAGTTGAACTGGAAAATCTGGACAACTTTTCCACAATTAAAGAAAAATTACCACACAAAAAGACTATTAAAGAGAAAAGCTATGGATGTCCTGAATCAAAACTGAACCCAGTTTTCATAATGATGTCGATAGTACATGTCTTGTGAAGCTCAGCCACCCAGTACAGGTAAAGGAATGTGTGTATTTACATGCAACCTAGTTTAAAACCATTTATATTTGGTAATTTCTTGGCAATTATTCATAATAATGTTAGACAAGACCTCTTTTGTGCAAACATCAAAACACAAAGTTTTTACTGTTGTTGCGCACACAATTTTCTTTCGTTTGCCAGTCTCAAATGGTCCTGGAAGTTCTGTGTTATTACAAGTGCTAAAATTTATTCTCCTTCCTGTGTAAATAAAACTGCCCATACAATGCATTTTCTCTTTACTTTTGTAAAGAGAATGTAGGCCCTTGAAGAGGCTTATGCAGGATAGACTATTATGGAGAGCTGCATCAAACCATTCTTTGAACTGAATACCATAGTAATGATGCTTTCTTCCAGGTGTGCTAGTCTCTCAATGAAAGCATGAGAACTGTGAAACTTAGAAGGTAGGGGAGAGGTAAAGCTAAGAGGGAGGGTTGTGAATTGTACATGGTTAACCAAGCCAATAGAACAACTGCCCCAAAAGACAGAGATTCTGGGTTTGAGTCTAGGGAAGGCACACAGTTTTAATGTGCCAGGAAGTTCCGTATTAGTTTAGAGATAAAAGAAGGATAGGCTAGAAGAGGTCAGAAAGGAAGGGCATGTCATTGAGACCCTGGGATGAGATGTCCCCTCCTCATTCTAGCCAACAAGTGACCTACCCTTCCTTTCTGACCTATTTGCTTTCAATGTAATATTAATCTGTTAGGAAGTTTCTTTACCCACATTATTTTGGTAGATGCTTGCTTTTGTACAGGAATAATTTTGCTTTCTTGGCAACAGTGTTTCAAATTTACTTTGAAATATTTTTATTGTAACATTTTTAATTACAATTATTAAATGCAGAATAAAGGAATACAAGTTGTTGTACTTACCAATAATCACAGCCATAAGTTCATGAGAATGAAAAAGTTTCAATATTCTGCCTCCACATACTTTATGGAAGCCTCCATTAAAGGCAGTAAACTGTTTCTCTACACTTTTATTGAGTATGAAGTCAACATACAAGTCAACATATTCACGCCTGATGCATTAGAAAAAAAGAAGAAACATTTTGAATTAAACAATAATGTAGTCATACATACAAACATGCATATTTGATAGTTCAATACTTTTGGAAAGATGTAATATCACAACATATCAGTTAATATTAAACAGGGGGAATTTCAAACAATTAATTAAGACTTATCAAGTTGCTGATACAGACTTTATTTAAGTCCACTTTTCAAGTGGATCTGAAAATGGCCTCGGTGTGAAGGCTGAAACCAGTCATTCTCTGAATGCTGAGAAACTGATAGGAATTTCACACGATGCAGAGGATTCTATACTATCATTTTGAGCCCAAGCACCTTTACTGTACTAGGAACAGAATAATAAGGTGGTATAGTAAAAAAAATAATGTGAAATTATCCTCAAAGCCTATGAAAATGAAGATTTGCTGAGATGCACTAATACAACAGAGTAACATATTTGTGGTGAATATGTTATAAGCAGACTCCTCTCAAGAGGAATTACCAAGTTCTTTCTAGCTACAATAACATTATAGCCTCTGTTTTGCAAAGGAAAAGACTGTACTCATTCAGATTGTGCAACATCTATTGTACAAAGATTACTAACCTTGCATTGTAAGGTAACTACAGCCATAAATTTTGACACGTCATTCACCTACGTACTGACCCAATATATCCAATTTACAATTTCTAACAATTAGTTTCACTTTACTGACTTGTTTGTGTTCTATTACATTTAAAGCTAGGGAGATCACCATTCTTTAGTATCATGATAAAATGTGTGTGAAGTGCCCCAAAATAGATTGTAATTTAGCCATTTAAAAATAAGTAAACTGTAACATTCCTCACAGTCAGGAGGCAAAATTCCAGGACTATTAATAGATATATTTGAAAGTACAGTAATTATTTCTGGGTTTCAGAGCTATCAGTTCCTTCCTCAAAGGAGAAAGAGAGATACACTTTGGAAGATTAGCAGGGAGGGGCAGATCAATCAGACCCAAGCTTTGGAGGTGTCAACCAGAGGAGACAAGGATGAAGGGGGAGGTACTACAGAGAACAGCTATTCCTGTGCCTTTTTTAACACATTTGATGTTACAAAACAGACCTGGAATCACTACAGCCATGCTTAATTTTATTTTTACAAGAGAAAATTTGTGGTTCTTACACAGAATTATTTTTCTGGAATGCTACTCTCATAAAGCAGTAATCAAACAGAAGGTTGGTTTACACTCGATGGCGATTTACTAGGTATATAGTCACCATAAGTCTATCTGCTCTGATTTGTCCTCGGAACCTCAGCTCATTTAGTAAGATTTCTATTTAAGCTAATTTAATCTTGGAACCATCTATAATTTAAATTGGAATTCAGAATATAATTCAACTTCACTTTTCACATATATAAAGTATCACTGCAAGGAAAAGTAACAAACACTATATAACATTTAACCACTGAAGCTACCAAGCTATATGTTAGAAAGAAAATATCTTAACCCAACCTTGTGCCAGAGTGAACACACGTGAATGGGCATCAGCTGTGAAGCATTTTCTCTGGTGTAAGCAGTAGGCAAATATGACGAGATGTTCCCTAGTGTTCCATAGGTTGTAGATCTTTAGGCAACTCATCAAGGGAAGTTAACACTATCTCTCACCAGGATTTTTCTCTGTGTGAACTGTACGCAGAGCATTCAATGCCACAGCTTCCCCGTCCCCTCATGCACTAACTTTGTTATTTAATGTGATTTGTGCAAGCATGTAATACTGTCAGGAGAATAACATATTGTGTCAAACGAAAAATTTACCTCAGACCTGCTCATTCTCACAGCACAGGTTAAGGTACCCATAAGTACATCACAGTTGTATTGCTAATTCTTTAAAAGTTGGAACACAGTGTTAGGGTGCCTACCATAATACATTTCATAGTTGAGTAAATGCCCAAGATAACAGCATTTTCCTTTATACATTGCTTTGCTTACTTATTTCCTAACTACATACTCACATCTTGTCTCAATAAAAATCAAACCTATCTGCTGGTGGTCTTATTGAGAAGGGGGCGGGGGCCGATGCCAAGTTCATAGTGTTCACATGCTCTGATCCTTTTCCTGTTCACTCCCACAGTCCACACTACAGAAGATTGTTTACTGGTACAAGTGAATGGCAGTGAACACTAAGAAAAAGCTGTGGGAATGTCCATTCACATGATTTTTAATGACAGTGACAATTCTTTAAATGTTCAGCAATCTCCATATTCCAACAGATTCAAATAGTATAATTTTGATTACAAACAACACTAACTTGTTCTGTTGAGTAACTGGTATATTTGACCCATCTGCTTTCAAAGGCAAATTTTTAACTTCGCCATAAACTTCTCTTGTGATTTCAAATGTGAGGCAAAAGACGTCCTCAATGTCAGGATCTTCATAATCCAGAAGATCTTGTAGACTCCTACAAAGAAAATTTGATTATCAATTTTACTTTTCTTTCATTTCAAATTAATTTTAGGACAAAACACCTATCAGATGCAGCATCATCATTTGTAAAACAAATGAAATCAGTGTTGTTTGTTAATTATGATGAAGCAAAAATTACTGAAGAGGCTTTCTTTATACCTCCACAGGACAGGAACAGTCCAAGGACGGTTGACATTCTATCAAGAGTTTAAAAAATTATAAACCAACTACTTCACTAAGACTAGTGTAAGCAGCACCAACCCTCCAACATATTAGACTGCAATGGATTTAGCCACTCTCCAACAACAGAAGAGAAAAAGAATGAAAAATTGAATAGAAAATTTAAAATTAGGTGTACAGAAATGTAAATAAGACAAAAGGAAATCTAAATAGCAATTTAGGACACTACTGTGTTGCTAGAAATTTGAAAAATAGCAATTACTGAGTTTTAATGCAATCCTGGAAAACTGTGGATGGAATATACAAACAATGGGAGGATTAAAGATAGCCGACTTAACTACTTACCATGTAGTTTAGGTGTTAAGCAGTAGACTGGCATATAAGCATAACTAGGCTTACACACACACACACACACACACACACACACACACACACAGAGAGAGAGAGAGAGAGAGAGAGAGAGAGAGAGAGAGAATGTTAAGTGTTAGTTCTGAGGAAGTACATTATCTAAAAGCTAGGTGTTCACGTATGTTTATGTGCCTGTCTTCTACTTAATGTTTTAACTGTAAATTTTTAATTATATAGTGGGTGGTTATCTTTATCCCCTCCACTGGTTGTATTCCACGCAGGACTTCCCAGAAATGTATAGAAGTAAATGAACCGCCGTGACTACCCCCAATTCCTGCTCAATGTCCTCGGCCATTCCCAGAACATCTTCCCTGAATCTATTTCCTGCCTCACCCCTACAACACCCCACACACCCACCCTTCTACATGCTCCCCAAAATCCACAAACCCAACAATCCTTGATGCCCCATTGTGGTTGGTCATTGTGCCCTCACTGAAAAAATTCTGGCCCTCACTGACCAATACCTCCAACCAATTGCCCATAATCTAGCCTCGCACGTCAAAGATACCAAGACTTCCTTCACTGATTCTCCATCATCCCCACCCCTTTGTCTTCTGGATCCCTACACATCCCTCATATCATGGTCCGACTGGTATTGAACACTATCTTTCACAATGTTCTTCAGACCTCAGATCCACTACCTCATTTCTCTCATGCACTTTACTAACTGTATCCTAACCCACAACTACGTCTCCTTTGAAGGAAAGGTATACAAACAAATCCACAGATCAGCCATGGGCTACCAAAGGCACTCTCCTATGCTAACCTGTCTATGGGCCATGTAGAGGAGACCTTCCTAGCCTCCCAAAATGCCAAACCCTTAGTCTGCTTCAGGTTCACTGATGATATCTTCATGATCTGGACTTTGGGCCAAATCACCCTACCTTCCTTCCCTCACAACCTCAACACCTTCTGTCCTACCTGCTTCACCTGATCCTCCTCAACCCAGTGTGTCACCTTCCTAGACATTGACCTTGTTCTCTCTGATGGCTCCATCCACACATCTGTCAACATTAAATCCACTAACTACCGACAGTACCAGCATTTTGAAACATCCCATCCCTTTCATATCAAAAAAACCCTCGAATACAGCCTGGCCACCTGGGGATGGAATATCTACAGAGACAAGAACTCCCTAGCTCAGTATGCTGAGGATCTCATTGACAGGGACTATCCCCCGGACCTAGTCTGCAAACAGATCTCCCATACCTTTCCCCTCACACTCCCAATCCTCCCGCCACCTCCAAGAACAAGCCACAAGAGTGTCCCTTTTGTCACCCAGTACCACCACCGACTGGAACAAATGAACCTCCTTCATCAGGGCTTTCATTACCTACCTGAAATGGGGGACATCCTCATACACTCCCTCCCATTCCTCCAAAAGTCGTGTTCCACAACCCACCCGAACTCTACAATATCCTAGTCCATCCCTATGCCACTGCCAATCTCAACCCCTTGCCAGAAGGGCCACATCCTTGTAGAAGACCCAGTTGCATGACCTGCCCAATCCACTCACCAAGCACTTCCTATTCGAATCGTCACACGTTTATCTTACATCAGGGGTAGCCATGTCATTTACCAGTTCTGCTGCAGTCCTTGCACAGCCTTTTATATTGGTATGACAACCAATCTCTTGTCCACCAGGATGAATGGTCATCACCAAACTGTGGCCAAGAGCAAAGTAGACCACCCTGTGGCAGAACATGCAGCTGAACATAAAAGCATGATTTCAATGGCTGGGCTGCTTCACTACCCAAGCCATCTGAACCCTTCCCTCCATCACTGTTTTCCTGAACTGTGCAGATGGTATTATCCTTAAAACACATACTCCAACCCCATAATTATCTGGGGTCAACCTGTGGGAACATACTGTTCCCACACCCTCCACCACCAGTTTCCATTCCCTCTGACCTATCACTTCCTCCCTACCTATCCTCGTCTCCCACTCTCTTTGTTTGCCACCCTCTGCCAATGCATCTGACCATCTTTCCCCACTCCTTCCTTTTCTCCTCAGTTTTCTCCACCTCCCTGCCCCACAACCTTCTGATGCTGCACCTGTTGGTATTCTAATCCCTGCACACTCCACCAGACTGACCCCCCTCCCCTCCTCTCAACACACAACGTACACTGCTATCCCTTCCCCTTCCCCGCCCCCTCCAGATTGCTGCTTCCATCTCATGTGATACACGCATTCTGACCTGAGCTGCTGGAGTTGGCAGTCGTGTGCATGAGGTGCTTGTGTGAGTGAATGGCGTAAGTCTCTTTTTCCGATGAAAGCTATGGCCGATTGCTTTGTGCAAGTGTCTTCTGATTGTGCCTATCTGCACCTTAACATGTCGTCATTATGGTAAATAGCAATCTACCTTTTCCTAAATTGTTGTAGAAGTAAAACTGGTTAAGATTTGAAATTACATGTGGCACCATTTGTAACATGTTATATAAAGCAAGACTACATATGAAACAAGAGTAAAATTTTTGCAAAACACAGCTCTTTCAGTACTCCTCAATGAAAATGGATGCTTGGTATCTGCAAAAGTAACCTACAGTAAAATACAAAGTGCATGAGAACAACAAGTGGTTGCTCCAGGGAAAACCACAGAAGGAATGAAAAACTGTGAAATGAACTAAACAAATGAAAAATGCAGCTTAAGTCACAAGTAGAATCAACTGAACGATCACCACTCAGGAGATACGAAGAAACTTTATCAGGGCCTCTACTACCTCCAATCATGTCACAAGATCAGAAATACACTATCCCAAAATCCTTCCCTCATCCCTCAGAGTAATATTTAATCACTCTTGGAGACTATACAATATTGTAGTCCATCTGTGTGTCAATCCTGCTACCAATACTGCACCATACAGGTCAGGTTGATAGCCCATGTGTTGAGAGATCTGGGACTAATTTCCGTAGTACTAGAGCAAGCTGTTTAGTGAAAAACTGTAGGGGAAGTCAAAGACTGGAATACAACCAACAAATAACTGAGGATTCTGTGTGAAAATGCTACTCCGACATGAAGTCGTGGTGGGCCACATCAAACCAGTCAGAAGGTTGATGACCAAAAATAGATGTCATTCAACTGTTGGGGTGACTCACATAAAGGGCCTAACCTATACACCCACCTACCATATCTTACCACAGTCCAGTTGCAGGTATTTCCTACCCTACAGAAGGCAGGGCAACAGGGAAGAACAATTACCTTAGATATGAAATGAACTACAACTACTGTGGTGGGCTGTGGCTAACTACAAACTTGTCCAATCAGTTGCTGAAATTATGATGGTAGTCATATATTCTCGATGTGTACCATAATTGCAGACAAAAAACAGTATTGAAACGGGACATTGCTATTATTTCAAAATTAGTCATTTGTTACTGTTAAAACAATGGCAGTCCAGAAATTTACCTAGTAAATTTCTGACACTGAGCATTTAAATTTCGTCAGTGTCATTCTTCCACATGTGGTGAATTTCCTGAAGACAAGTAAAAATGACCGAGAAGGACCAACATGTGACTTACTGGGAGACTGATGCATCCTTAGGCATATCAAAGACTGCAGGACATTCTATTATGCATGAATATTTAGGCTTGTGTCACTTGCAGTAAGGAACTGTAAAATTTGTACGCAACATCGTAACAGGAGACAGAACCTGAATATGTTTGGATGAGCCACAAACTAAGCTTCAAATTAACATTTGGGTGTTCCAAGATGAACAGAAAGCAACAAAAGCGGTTCTTTCATGAAGAATTTGTGAGAAAAACTTGCATGTTTCTTTGGCACAATAGACAAGTCATTGTCTTTGCTTTAGATGACCAAATAACATTTAATAATGAATGGTATAAAACAATTTTATTTGCCATAAGTCATCAATTAAACCAAGAAAAACTACAAATTTTTGCATCGCTCTTCACAATAAAAATGCCATGTGTCTCACACTGTGTCAAACAACAGATTATTTTAAAAAGAAATATAACAAATTAATGCTCATTGCCTGCATTCACCCAGTTTATCACTGAACAACTTATTTTTGTCACTTTATGTTGTAAACAAACGTGTGGGTGGTGATTTTCGGTACCTCAAAAAATTGTTGTATCCTTCAAAAACCATCTCTTTGAGGCACCAATACCATAGTGGAAAAAGTGTTTCCACAATTGGTTTGTACACATGAATAAGTGCATAAATTTTAAAGGTGAATATTTTGAGGAACAATAAAATTGTGTGTACAAAAAATGTTTTTCTTTCATTGTTTTTGCAAAAGCTTAAAAGTTGGCTCTCATACTTGTGCCATTTGGATCCTTTCTTCCCACATCAATTCCTCTGAACTACAGGTGTGGAAACAGCCCATCTGACATACCCTCTATTCACACAATCATCCTGGTGTAAAGCTCCAATAGTCCTCTACCTTCACCATAACTTTTCCTCTTTATCCTTTTATGCACCACTCCTTGCATGTCCAAACTTGGCATCACTGCCTTCCAATTTTCAATATTTATGTCTCTCAGTTTAGTAACTGTCAGTTTTTCACTTCTCATTGTGCTACCTATGTTGACAGCCACCACCTACCTTCCTCTCTGTCATCCTCTTTAGCTCCCCATGCGCTTTCTCCCTGTATATCTTTGCCTCTCCCAGTGGCCATATAACATCCCCCCTCTCCCCAAATGCCTTTTAGCCTCAGCAACTACCCATAAACAATAAATGTCACCTTTGGTGCAGGTGGGTGTCTGTGTCAGCATATGTACTTCTTGTTTCCACCCCAGAAAGTATAAAGCCTAGTACATAGGTTTACATGTTTAGACGACTTTCACCATACCATAATCTTCAAAATAATAAAATACTTTTCCTCACATAAATAAAAATATTAATAAAAGTTAAATTTAACAATGGCAAGAAAGGAATGTATGACTGGCAGATATTCTCATAAAAGAGGTGATAACTTAGAATCATTTATTTATCTAATTAGTACTAACAAGTTTCAGTTATTTCCTTCAAAAGGGTATAAAGAAAAAAAACAAAGTTGTTACTATCTATACCACCTCATGTCTATGTATTAAGTTGATAATGCTTACTTGGCCATTGATGGTGACAATCCTTTAAGATCCTGGAGTGAAACAGGTTCATTCAAGAGCTTTTTATAAAGTGCCAATGGAAAAGGTAATGCAATGATGATAAAATTATATATAGCCAATCCACATATGAGACCTGTCAAAGAGATAACCACATTACACATGAAATGTTTATACTACAATCCATTGTCTCTACCTTCCTTAGGAGAGTAGTCTTTTACATGAAATTAATACTGAAGCATCATTTAAAAATCTACACACACTCTGCACTTTAGAGAATGATCACTTTTTCCTTTTTTACAACAGTCACATGTGCATATCACAATGCAGTATCTGGTTTTAACCAGCCAGTGGTTGTCTGGATAACACAATGGCAACTGCTTGCAGCACGTGCATTTAGACTGAAGATAATCGCTGCCTGACTGAAACCGAATATGGCATTGTAAAATTCTCATGTGACTGTGTAGCAAAAAATTTATAAAAAAAGCAAAATAACATAAGTCAAACATTTAATCTCAAACACAACATGTAATTTTTTCCAAAGAATGAAATTAACAATTTATTATTATTAATTGCAAATCTATCCACTACAAATATAATATTAATAAAAAAGTTACCATATACTACTAATATTCATTAATTACTTCTCAATTGGGCCCGCAGCATATGTAAGGACAAAATATTACTTTATTTTGCAGCTAACTTGGTAGAAGTTGAAAGAAAAGTCATGTTCATTACTAAAAACAAGATTATCCAGAATCCATAGCTGCAAATGATCTGTTCATAGACATCTGTTATAAAGATAAATCTTTACACCAAACAGATGAAGAGGCAGTTATGTGACTAATACTCAGAGTGTAAAAGGAGCATTTGTTATGTTCATTATTACATATGATGATACATGGTTCTGTGATTGAATTACAGCAATAGAGAACTTTCCTTTTCTCATTTAGCAAGTGAACAAGAAACCCAACAGAAACAACACCTTGGGCATCTCATGTTATCAAAAGTCATGAGCAAATCTATCAGTTTTTTGCTGATGACTATTTCTTCGTTTGGTTTAAAGACAAATTTCAATATGCACTGCATCCCACAGTTGTTCTGGACATATTGCATCGAAAAGAAGCTGAAATTTTCTGACAACGGGCTTGTATCACAGACAAAATTAACATCTTCATAAGAATCTGTTATCCAGGGCTATTCAAAAGGAAGGAATAGATTTCAATCATTTATTGCTTCCAAACTACGAAAGATGGAAACACAATTCTAATGTTCCTGAAAAGAGAAAAGTTCAAATTTTTATGCATTCAATGTGAACACCATGTGTTACATGACAAATATCATTGTGGCTCATTTCCTGCCACACAGGAAGCAGCTGGTCTCTGTTATTGAGTTCATGGCTTCAACAATGTGATGTCACCGACTTTCAAAAGTGTCAGGCATGGGGGGGGGGGGGGGGGGGGGTAAAAAACACAGTCCTTCATGTAATCCCACAAATAAAAGTCACAAAGTGTGAGGTCTTGTGACCTGGGAGGCCAACTGGCAATGAAGTTGTTCAGCTGCTGCTCCTCTTCTGATCCAACATTCTGGAATGGTGTGATTCAGGTAATGTCGGACATATGGCCTCCTGTCTGAGTCAGCAGGCAGATACACATTGGGAAGTAGTCATTGGAATGCAAATTTGTAGCCACTTTCCACTGAATTGAGTCTGCAATAGCTGGAGAGCAAAAAAAAGGTCAGTGTCTGAAAATTACCCTGTAGATGCAGAAAAGTGTTATCCAAAATCAAAAAGACACCTACTCTCTAAATGGACAGGGCACTCAATAATTTGACCCTTGGAGATGTAGTAGCCAAGCCCCTCAGCAGATCGTGTGCATTCAAGTCGTCTATGAGGAGGAATGGGCAGGGGAGCACTCCGAGAAGCTCTGTCAGTGCACCTGCATCCAATGGACCCATGAAGTGGAACACATAAAGAACATACTGCGATCTTAATGGGTGTGAGAACTTCCACTGCAACTGCTTACCTGGCTATAGTAAGAGGGACAGGAGAAGAGTGGCATCTGTCATCAATGAAAACACCCATCCCACCTTCAGTCCTATCTCCAATAATATCACCCTTCCTGCAAGAGTGGTAGTTCCTTAACTCAGCCACATTGGTGACTTTAAAATGAGTTTCTTGTAAGCAGACACAGAATGGACTCTCCTGGGCCAGTAGTTGCAATCCTTTCAATTACAATCGGTAACCATTTAAGTTCCATAGCAATACAGAAGACCCTGTGGAAGGAATTGATTAGTATGGTCTGCGTTTTGTGGAAGCATCATACTTGGCAACTGGATTCTTAAAGGCAGAGAAAGCAAAAGTCGCAGGAAATGCCGGAGGCTGCACAGCTTTGAAAGCTTTGTCATATGGCATGTGTCTTGTAACTTTCAACTGCTGTAGTTTCCTTTTCTTCTTGTAAACTTCGCACTTCTTGCACCCTACCAGATGATCCCTGATACATGAGCTGGATCTCTAAGATATAGCCTGCAAGAATATATTCAGGGGTTATTATAAATGCTGCAGTGTTTTCCGATATGCCACTGACTCTCCTCATATGGTACTGCAGTTCCATAACATCCATTTCTTCCATTCTGCACGTAATTCCTCATGGTCCATCTCCATTATATTGGAGCAGGTAAACATGTCTTTAGACAAGTAAAGGGAGTTATGCAACTCAGCCAGAACAGGGTAGCCACCTAAGACTTGGCAGCCCAGAAGCTTGAATAATTGGTGTGACAAGGCAGTTTCAACTAGAAGTGTTCCAGTATGAAGTCATTTAATGCTTTTTAATGTCTTGGGAATACAGAAAGGGAATACCTTCTCTAAGATTTCTTCTGCTCTCTTGATTACAATCAAAGTGTTATGGCAGAATACTGCCTTGTTACTACAATGTGTAACAAAAAGGTATGGCCAAACATTCAGGAAATATTCCTCAATGTGTTGTGTGGACTGGGAATTAGAAACACTTTATTTCCAAGTTAAAGCCCATTTCCTCCTCCTCTTCGTAATCACATTAATCAAGGAAAATAAACTGCAACAAAACATACCAGGATTCCTCTTGGTTACATTTGGTGACAATATATGAAAAGCTGTAATACTTAGATTCACTGCCAGTGTTTGAACAAAAGTAATGTTCACATGTTACTCACTTCATTGCTTGTGTTGACATTTGACTGATACCATCGCTCTACTAGCACCAAGCACATAGCATCAATGGTGCAGTGGTCATCATGGACTTTGTTTCCAGTACACTGCAATGGAAGTGTAATCAAATGCGGAGTTGGCACATGCTCATTTTCTGTATGAATTAGCAGATGGTAATAACCATGAAACCCAATGTTTATATTGTCAAAAATCAAACAATGGAAAATCCAGGATGGAATGTAACAATACCAGAAAAGGAAAGTTGCCACTCACCATATAGCGAAGATGCTGAGTCGCGATAGGCACAACAAAAAGATTCACACAATTGTAACTTTTGGCCAAAAATGCCTTTTTCAGCAGTAGACACACACACTCACTCGCGCGCGCACGCACGCACGCACGCACGCACACACCTCTGTGTGTGTGTGTGTGTGTGTGTGTGTGTGTGTGTGTGTGTGTACTGCTGACAAAGGCCTTTATGAACGAAAGCTACAATTGTGTGAATCTTTTTGTTGTGCCTATCGCGACTCAGCATCTCCGCTATATGGTGAGTGGCAACTTTCCTTCTCTGGTAATGTGAGAGATTTCCAGAATGACAATGTCCCAACTGGAGTACATTGGAGGCAGTGCAGTTGATGACAGCCCTAGTGTCAGCCAATTAGTTGAAATAAGTAATGCTGACCACATGACAATCTGGAAAGTGCTTCTTGAGAACCTGCTGCATCCATACCACGTACTGCATATGCAGCAACTATCTGCAGCTAAGTTTCCTGCATGGGTATACTTCTGCCAATCATTTTTTATAGAGGTGTGCACCTCGCCTGCAGTCCAGGCAGTGAAGTCACAGCAACCGTTCTCCTAAACATACAACATTCCACTGTCACAACTAACTGTGGTCCCTGAAGTATTCCCAGAGTTAACAGCAGAAGCAGTCTGACGGCACCGGCCAGTCGCCAGCTCAGGAACCCCAGGGTTGCAGTGCCCATGCCCAACCACTGCTGATGGAGTTCCCTGTGGAAAAAAGAACCAGCCCTCTCTTCCCCAAGTTGTGGGACACTTTTCATCAGACACCTTTGCTGAGGCCTGTCTGCTCCGGGTGGTCCTGCCAGTAGCTAGGCTACCATTGGCATGGTAGTCAGTATCACTGAGGCATGCTAACCTCCCTGACCAGCACTGAAGGTGCCTACAATAAGACGGTGTTCCCCAGGAGGGACTAACAATAGAAAAGAATGATACAACATAGAACATACATATTTTGTACATCACGGCCAAGGTAACTGTTTCAAAAAAGAAGGATTAGGAAACATTCTGATGCTGCAGCATTTACATACCATGTATTGTAACATTTGAGCCATAAATACGCCACGGAAGAAAATATACTGAGTGTGGATAAGAAATGCTATGCAAGATATATTGTTTTAACTTGATTGGGCCACCTGTGGACAACAGTTTCTGTTTTAGGTGTGCTGTTGTTTGCCACTCCTGGTGTTCTAGTTGAGGTTTAAACATTTGTCTTCTTTTTAGTACCTTGAGATTTTCTGTTTTCCAATTTTACTACTGAACTCTATTTTGCATTCTTCAGACCGTTTCCTGGTTTCACTGTGGTACTTATGTAGGGGATATTAGGAAGGGTCTGGTTTCATTAGATAAATGGTAGTCACCCCTGTTACTTATTATGTCGCACCTAGTATGATGTTTTGCAAGGTACCCCTCCATTTGCTTGATCCACTGGGATTCAGTGATTTTACCCTTGTTAGCTGCTCAGAATATCTTACAGAACAGCTTACAGGTTTATTTTCCCTGCAGGTGGCCATAGAAAGATCATTGCCTTCTTCTGATAGCATTGTTGTTAATAGAGTTCACAATCAGGTTTGAACCATTGTCTCCAATCTAGTAGGATCTTTGGTCCAACTATCTTTCACATAAATCTCCTTTCTTGTAATCTGAGGACTCTTCTTGGTTAGGGATAGGCACATTGCTGCACTGAGGACTGGCTGTCTCACTACTGTGTTATATGTGTTAGTTTGATACACATGTAGAGATATTATGTGGCATATGTTTTTCTGCAAGCACAGTATGCCCTATCTAGTTTGATTTTCCTTTGTTTGAGAGCTACTCTTTCACTGAGATCCATTCTCCAAAGCACTTTATGGTTCAGGCTTTCTTAATATGCTTGATAGCACTGACACTCACCATTCTAGGGCCATCTTTAATACTGGTAATTAACTCAGTCTTTCCGATGATGAACAACAGACCTGTTTCCCTATTATTAACTGCAGTGTTTGGAATTGCACAGAAGACCCTTGCACATCATTTGCCAGTAATGTCAGGCCACATATGGGATCCTTATTTGGCTGCTTTGATACCCATCCTTCATCAGGTGTTCGGTGGGAGAGATCTGATCCAGTCCCTGACAGTTTTTCCCAGAGCGCAGTTAAATAATATATATGAAATATAGTCTCCTAGTCTCACCACTGTATCAAACAGGAAACTCTCTGAGAGTTGTCCTCTAAACTTTACTTAGGATCTGGCACAGTACAAGGTGGCTGGCACCAACCTACTGAGTTTTTCATTCAGTGCTAGTTCTCTTAGTATTCAGAGAGCAGTTCTACCCACAGAGTCGTATACCTTTTGGAAGTTCTGCTGTCTGGTTTGTTTCTTGCTCTACTGGAGGATGGTCTTGAGGTTTTGCATTTGTTCAATGCAGGACTCTCTGTGCTCTGGAATCTGCTTGATATTCCCCTAACTCATTGTCCAGCTGCCTCATTAAGTGTCGTTCAAAAATCTTGGAAAAGATTTTGTGTTTGATTGCAAGGAGTGATACTCCTCCGTAATTACCGGGGACTGTTTAGGTTTCTTTTTTTGTGAACTGGGTGGATAATGGCTGATGTCTAGTTGGCTGGCAGTTTCTTGTTAGGCCGTGTGTCCAAGACAGCTGTACGGTGTGTGTCCAAGACAGCTGTACGTATATGCCTGTCTGCATTTTCTCCTGCTAGTTTCAGTATTTCTGCCACTAATCCAGTTTCCCAAGAGCTTTGCTCTTTTTGAGGAGATTTACAACCATTCTGACTTCTCTGTATTGGGAGGAGGGATGTGCTTCTTGTTGGGATCATTGGCTTCTCTAACAGGGAGGTGTGAATAGGTTCTTTGGCATTTAGAGGTTCCTACAAATAGTCATCTAGTATTTTTGTGCACTCACTATTACTGAGGCAAAGTGATTCACCTGCTCACTGAAGATATAAAGAAGAAGGTGTGAACTGGGTCGTCTGTTTGAGGCCCTTGTATAGATCTCTAGAGTCATACCTTTGAAAGTTCTCCACTGCATGCTAAATCAGTTGTTTCGCTTCCTCTTTGCCCCACTTAAGACACTGGTTGTGGTCTTCCTTTATGTATTAAAGGCTTGTAGATTGGTGGCATTCTTGTGCTATTTCCATTTTACCCATGATAGCCATTTGACCTATATAGCATCATCACATCTGCTGGACCACCAGGGGTGTTTTATCACGAATATATAATAATTGGTTACCAGAATATTTACTTGCGTTATTTACATTTGATGTGTTTGAAAAACTATTCCTGAGATGTGTGTGTTACTAGTATTTACTGCAGGTGGCCTCTGAAGCATTTTGTAAATCAGAATAATTTGTTGAATCACTGCTTATGACAGAGAGGTGTACTCAACACAAATGATATCCACACTTAGAACAACTAATCTTCCAACACTTTTGTACAGGAATTTAAGGGATAATACACAAACTGAAATCTAATCTGGTTGACACCTGCTCCAAAGAATTTCTGAATGTGGTGTAGTAGTAGTAGTAGTAGTAGTAGTAGAAGTGGTTTGCGCACACACACACACACACACACACACACACACTTGTGCATGTGTGCGCGCACTCTTTTTTTAAGAGAAGTGGTGAGACAATGAACAAACAAAATGTAAAACAATGTACACGTGTAAGAAGGAAAAAACCAAGACATTATGTAAATGATCAAGTTGCCAGTTTCCACAGAGATTTCTTATAATTGTAAAATTGACTTGTTCCACATCATTAGCAAGAGCCCTGAGACATGTAAAAATCTAACAAACATAAAAAACAAAATGATCCCAATTCAATTCACACATTTCCTATGAGTTACTCTTAACACTAAACAGCATTTAGTATTATTCCTGCTACTTCAAGCAGTATTATTAAGAATTCCTGCCATACTATCACAAAAAATTCACTCGAAGGTTTGTAGTTTTGCACAAGTAAATCAGTAAATGGCAGAAGCACCATGTATATATATCAACACAATTAAAAATATATCTAAAAAGAAAGATGATGAGACTTACCAAACAAAAGCGCTGGCAGGTCGATAGACACACAAACAAACACAAACATACACACAAAATTCAAGCTTTCGCAACCAATGGGTGCCTCATCAGGAAAGAGGGAAGGAGAGGGAAAAACGAAAGGATTTGGGTTTTAAGGGAGAGGGTAAGGAGTCATTCCAATCCCGGGAGCGGAAAGACTTATCTTAGGGGGAAAAAAGGACAGGTATACACTCGCATACACACACATATCCATCCGCATATACGCAGACACAAGCAGACATTTTAAAATGTGCGAGTGTATACCTGTCCTTTTTTCCCCCTAAGGTAAGTCTTTCCGCTGCCGGGATTGGAATGACTCCTTACCCTCTCCCTTAAAACCCAAATCCTTTCGTTTTTCCCTCTCCTTCCCTCTTTCCTGATGAGGCAACCGTTGGTTGCGAAAGTTTGAATTTTGTGTGTATGTTTGTGTTTGTTTGTGTGTCTATCGACCTGCCAGCGCTTTTGTTTGGTAAGTCTCATCATCTTTCTTTTTAGATATATTTTTCCCACGTGGAATGTTTCCCTCTATTATAAACACAATTAAAAATGTTGATACAAAATCACTCATAGAAATTTCACTTCTCATTTACCACAGGAGACTTTGTATTCATATATGTCACCCATCAGATATCATACATGAAATACACTAGGTTCACCTTCTTATATACCTCATTCCATTTCACTCAAATAGTTGTAATTCTGTATTATTTTCTGTAAAATGTTAGCACTTGAATCATGGATAATACTTAAGGTTACAGTCAGCTATAGAGTAAACTGCACATTTAATGTTAATTTGGAGAGAGCTGAACGGAAAGCTGTCTCCCGTCTAACATTCAATCCAACCCCATGGTGCCTGGAGAAAAGAATAAGTGACATAATCAATTAAAACGATTATTGAAATCAGTAATCCAGAAGCACAATCCGTCTGAAAACCTACCTTGTCCTACACAGCTGAAATTCAACCAAATGTGTTGTGATCCTTCACCATTACACCTATGGGGTTGGATGGATTCCACTAAATGAGACAGTTGTGCATAACGAATTCTGCTGTGGTAATTTCCAAATGCCTGGGATCAATTTATGCAGCCATTCATGAAGTTGTCATCTGGTTTGAAGGCTGGTCAGTCGACTGTTGAAGCAGTGAATTTCAGCACAATGAAAACTGCAAATAATCCATATATTTGTAGATTTTTCTTTGCTTATATCAATTTTGTCCATGTTGCCTTATTCCTAAAGCAATTGTCCACTGACTGTGACTGCTCAACAGGTTTGTTTACTTCATTAAATTCTGCACCATGCTTAGATGTGAAATATGATATGTCTAGACTACTTATACTACAATGAAAACTGATGGTTAAATTTCCATGCTGTAAATAAAATCAAATACCATACACCACAACAGGAAGACTGTCAACTTGGCCCATTCCATAATTTAGCCCACGATACAGTTCACTGTAAGTGAGGCTCTTATTATAAACATTATTACTTTACTTGCCAGGGAAGCAACAATGTTAATATTGTTTATAAGATTACAATGAAGCAGAGTGCCTTTAACAGAGTTACTGTCAGTGACTGGTGCTTACATTATGTCACATAAACATGAAGTATAATGGTTTTATGATGTATTGTGACTACTTGACTAAGTGAAACTTTTATGCGATAGTACAAAACAGTAAGCATTTCTGAAATATCTAGGTTAATTCAATATATTTCACCTAACAATGGTGACGAAAATCACCCAATTATGCCTTGGTACCTTAACATGTCAGGGGACAAGACTGATGAGACCAGATTTGCAGAGGGAGTTTCAATAAATCTCACAATTTGCAGCATTTTCCACAGAACTGATCATGGTCCCCTAGTTCTGCTTTGCGTGGAAGGACTGAACCATAGACTTCAAAAGTTGTGTGACAAGCAAGGCTGCGACTTCCTGGACTTGCACTGCAAGATAGAGATCTGTAGTGTCCCCCTGAACATGTTAGGTGTGCACAACACATCAGAGGTTGCTAGTCAGGTAGTCAACTGTGTGTGGGGTGCACACAATGATTTTTTAGATTAGGTGACTCCCCATCCAGTCCAGATAATGACAGCTGCAAGTGACCCAAAACTATCTGTCACAGTAGACAAAAAACTCAAATTCACCAAGACAGAAACTGAACCTGCACACAAGATTGTTTGCGCAAGACTCAGAATCAGCAGTGGCCATAAAATTGTAACTGGATCTTTCTACTGACCACCATACTTACCTCTTGATGTAACCAAAGACTTAACAGAAAACCTCTGTTCACTTGCTTAGGTTCCCTGATCATGCTGTGATCATCGGTGGAGACTTAAATCGTCCAACAATCAGTTGGTAACATTAAGTTTTGTTAGTTGTGAGTGTGTCTGCCCCCCCAGTAGCTGAGTGGTCAGCGCGACAGAATGTCAATCCTAAGGGCCTGGGTTTGATTCCCGGCTGGGTCAGAGATTTTCTCCACTCAGGGACTGGGTGTTGTGTTGTCCTAATCATCATTCACTTCATCCCCATCGACGAGCAGGTCGCCAAAATGGCGTCAAATCGAAAGACTTGCACCCGGCGAATGGTCTACAGAAAGGAGGCCCTAATCTCACAACATTTACATTTTACAGTTGTGAGTGTGACAAAACATTCTGTGAAAAGTTACTGAATGCCCTTTCTGAAAACTATTGAGACAAAACAATTCAGAACTCCACTCATGATGGAAATATATTAAATTTAAATGCAACAAATAGACCTGATCTCTTTGAGGATGTCCACATTGAAACTGGTATCAGCGATCATGAGGCGGTCGTGGAAACGAAGAGTACCAAAGTACAGACGGAAAATAAAATGTGATATATCCCAGATGGCCACCGCGTGAGATCACAGGTATTTTCTTCGTCAACTAAAAGAACTTATTTAAGAGAAAATAGTGTCAAATTTAAATTTTCTTTATTTTGTATACTTGCAGTAGTGTCTGTTCTTGTCACACATCTGAATGTTAGCGTCCCAGCAAAGCTTGTTCTTGAAAAAACTTGTTCTTTAGTTGAAGTCCCGATAATCGTGACATAACCCGAAATTTTGCATGACATAAACACAGAACATTCCACTCAAGTTTTCTTAATAGTGCAAAATTCATTTAAAAAAGACTGCTATTAGTTTCATCAGTTTCTATTGTTGCAATAAAAGTGTAATTAAACATTTCTAAATTGTATTTAATTAACATGTTTCGTATTTTTTTTACTAGTAAGACAGACGCGATTTAGGCCTAAATTTTCTGAATTATAAATGTTTAAAAACCTGACCAAACATGTCTGATAACGTAAATTCTCTAAAAGTACAGTAATTAAAAATTCATTCTTCTGTCATTGTATTTCTAAATCAGCACAAAAACAATAACCACCACACAAAAGACCTGTGTGTCATGTTTTGTTTACACACAGCCAATCTCGTGTCCTTGGCAAATTTAAAACATTCTTTAAATTTAATTATTCTTTCAAAACTGACCATGAGTGAGAAATGTGGGGGCTGTTATAGGGTAGTAAGTAGAGGGCTTTGTTGCCAATCTTGTAGGAAATATTTTCAATGGGGAGGGGGGGGGGTGCAGTGGGGAGAATATTGGGAGAACAGAAGAGGCTCTCTCCTCGAACTGCAGAGTATGCAGTAGGAACATTTTGATTGGGAAACAGGAAAGGAAAATCTGTGCCCTTCAAGCACAGTTGGAGGAAGCAAGGAAGGAACTGATAAGGATCAAGGGATATAGAGGGGAAGAGGGTGGTTGGGAACTGGCAGCTGGTGGAGAACAGGAAGAAAGAGGACACGGTCTGACTGTTTTATCATCAACACCAAAAACAGGTATCTACCACTGCCAGAGTTAAGTGGAGATGAGCCTCAGGTAGAATGAGTAGCAGGAAATGTGCGAATCACCTCAATCGAGGCCAAGAAGCGTAGGAATGTACAAAGTGTTAGGAAGAAAAAAGTGCTGCTACTAGGTAGTACCCATGTGCGAGGTGTAGGCCCTCAGTTACAGGAAAGTTTAGGGGCAGCGTACCAGGCCTTCAGTATCTCCAAACCAAACGCAGAGCTAAGACATACGATAGAGGACCTAGGGTATTTACGTAAGGCCTTTACAAAAGAGGACCGTGTAGTGATAGTGGATGGGGTGGGAAACAGTTTGGACAGGGATGGGGCATAGGACAAGAAAGCTCCCCTGACTCATGGCACTAATGTACACTTTGTTGAGCTGTTCCAGCATCATGACTGATCACATGTTGATTTAGCTGTGGGGTTAGGGGTGGCTCTGAGGACAGCCAACTTTGCTCATGTTCCTCTGCTGCCCATCAGGACTATCAGATTTCACTAGGCATGGCCTACACCTAAACAGGACTGGGAAGGGAAGATTCGTACAGCTGATTCATGAAAGTATAGGGGGTGGATCTCGGGCCACACATGGTCAAATACCTGTTCCCATAGGTACGAAAAGTAGGTCTTTTTTAGGATAAATCCAGACAACATGTTCCCCTGCCTAAAGAGCATCTCCAGCAGTTTAAAAAATACTGAAACAATCACTCTCAACACATATTTTAACACTTCAAATATCACACATACCAGACGTCACAAAGAAAAACAAACAATTGGAAAGAGTAACATGGGGCATTTCACAGACTTAACAATCCTCCATCAAAATATGCAATCATTAAAAAATAAAATACGACTATTAGAAGTTGAGTTCCAATCTTTGAACAACACAGTAGTTTGTATTACTGAGCACTGGTGTAGAGACACAGAAATCCAACATGTCGTATTATCATTGTATGAAAGGGCAAACTCTTACTGAAGAACTACTTCAAGTGGTGGAGGATCATGCATTTATATCAGAAAAGGAACACAGTTCAAATCAAGACATGATCTCAGTACAGTAAGTGAAGACAAACACTTTGAAATATCAGCTATTTAATTAACAGCACTTGATATCACCAAGAAATTAATCATTTTGTGTTTGTATAGATCTCCCGGTGGTAGTGCAGACACTTTTTTCAATAAATTATCAGAAGTTCTAGATAAAGTCTCGAGTACAAAGGTCAACATAATTCTGTGTGGGGACATTAACATCGACACTAATATCATAAATGAATCCAGCAGCACCTTCATAAACATCCTTCAAAGTTTTGGCATGTCCCTAATGGCCAATAGTGCAACAAGGGTTACCACAATGACTGCATTAGTAATTGACTATGTGGCCACAAATATGGACAAGGAAAATTATGATGTAGCTGTAAAAGATCTCGCACTATCATTCCATCTTGGTCAAATAACAACAGTAAAATCAGGCATTGAATCACTTCCTGAACTACAAGCCTACAAATGTCATCTATCAGAAATCAAAATAAAAAAAAATTTCAAAGGAACTACAAAAACAAAGCTGGGATGAAGTGTATAAGGAAACCAATGTGAATATGAAATTCTCTACATTCTCCACTTTGTTTAATATGAACTTTGAAATGGCGTTTCCAAAGGTATGCATGTCTGTATCAACATCTCACAAAAACAGATGGATAACAGCAGGTATTAACAAGTCCCCCTGAACACTTAAACACCTCAGTTTCATGAAAGAGATTCACAATGATCCTGAATTCTTAAATTTCTATCGTAGATACAGAAAGATCTGTAGGAAGGTGCTGATTGCTGCAAAAAAGTCATTTAATGACAAAATAATATATAATGCAGAGAATAAAAGCAAAGCTGTCTCGGATGTTATAAAAAAAGGAAACGGGGAGAGGCAAAAAATCGCAGAATAACATACTGCTAAGGGAGGGGGATGAAGTAATAAATGATCCACAACACTTAGCAAACTATGTAAATGAGCATTTTCAGGTATTTCAGAGAAGTTACAGCAAAAATTCCCCGAAAAAAAAATAACACCTGTAAATAATGTTGCACTAAATACAATGTTGTTACTTCCAACCACAGAGAATGAAGTCAATAAAACTGTTCCAAAACTAAAAAATAAAAAGTCAGTAGACTTAGATGAAGTACCAATGTGTGTACTGAAACAATGCATTGGGGTTATACAATGTCCCTTATCAAATATAATAAATAAATCCTTCTCATCAGGGACATTTCCAGAGCAGTTAAAACAGGCAAGAGTTGTACCTTTGCTTAAGAAAGGTAATGCAGAAGACATAGAAAATTACCGGCCCATTTCCCTACTGTCAGCATTCTCAAAAATAATAGAAGCAATTATAAAAGACAGATTAATGAATTACCCAAATAAATACAATCTTTTAAGCGAATCACGGTTAGGTTCCGAAGTGGCAAAAATACGGAGTCAGCCATAGTAGAATTAACAAAAGTTGTACTTGATGCTCTTGATAAAGAGGCATATTTTTTGATCTTTCTAATGCATTTGATACAGTCACCCACAAGATTCTATTAAATAAATTAGAAGCATTAGGAATAAGAGGGGTAGCTAATGACTAGTTTCGTTCATACCTAGCTGATAGGATACAAAGAGTAGAGATAATACATACTTCAAATAGATCTAAACGTTTAGTAAAACACTTACCAGAACCAAAATACATTGATATAAGGGTTCTGCAAGATAGCGTATTAGGACCATTACTATCCCTGATACACATCAATGACTTTCACACTAGTGTTACTCATGGTGAAAAAACTCCTCTTCACTGATGACAGCAATATTATAGTCACAGAGAAAACAAGAGAACTCCTTGCTGAGAAAGGAAATGAAACTCTCAAGGAAGTTTATGATTTGTCAATAAGCAATAAAGTGACATTGAACATAAAGAAAACTAATGCCACGAATTTCAGTTTGAAGAGGAAATATGACAATCTTAAATTAAATGTAGATGACACCTCTATAGACTGTGTAACAAATGCAAAATTTCTAGGAATGAATATTGATTCTCAGTTGAAGTGGTATGAACACACAAAGGTACTTGCAAACAGAATGTCATCAGCATGTTATGCCCTTAGAATCCTATCATCAGTGTGTAACATGCAATGTCTTTTAGTTACATATTATTCATGTTTTTGTTGTGGTCTTCAGTCCTGAGACAGGTTTGATGCAGCTCTCCATGCTACTCTATCTTGTGCAAGCTTCTTCATCTCCCAGTACTTACTGCAACCTACATCCTTCTGAACCTGCTTGGTGTATTCATCTCTTGGTCTCTCTCTACAATTTCTACCCTCCACACTGCCCTCCAATGCTAAATTTGTGATCCCTTGATGTCTCAGAACATGTCCTACCAACCGGTCCCGTCTTCTTGTCAAGTTGTGCCACAAACTCCTCTTCTCCCCAATTCTATTGAATACCTCTTCATTAGTTATGTGATCTACCCATCTAACCTTCAGCATTCATCTGTAGCACCGTATTTCGAAAGTTTCTATTCTCTTCTTGTCCAAACTGTTTATTCTCCATGTTTCACTTCCATACATGGATACACTCCATACAAATACTTCCTGAAATGACTTCCTGACACTTTAATCTATACTCGATGTTAACAAATTTCTCTTCTTCAGAAACGCTTTCCTTGCCATTGCCAGTCTACATTTTATATCCTCTCTACTTCGACCATCATCAGTTATTTTGCTCCCCCAATAGCTAAACTCCTTTACTACTTTAAGTGTCTCATTTCCCAATCTAATTCCCTCAGCGTCACCAGACTTAATTCGACTACATTCCATTATCCTTGTTTTCCTTTTGTTGATGTTCATCTTATATCCTCCGTTCAAGACACTGTCCATTCCGTTCAACTGCTCTTCCAAGTCCTTTGCTGTCTCTGACAGAATTACAATGTCATCGGCAAATCTCAAAGTTTTTATTTCTTCTCCATGGATTTTAATACCTACTCCAAATTTTTCTTTTGTTTCCTTTACTGCTTGGTCAATATACAGATTGAATAACATTGGGGAGAGGCTACAACCCTGTCTCACTCCCTTCCCAACCAATGCTTCCCTTTCGTGCCCCACAACTCTTATAACTGCCATCTGGTTTCTGTACAAATTGTGAATAGCCTTTCGATCCCTGTATTTTACCCCTGCCACCTTTAGAATTTGAAAGAGAGTATTCCAGTCAACATTGTCAAAAGCTTTCTCTAAGTCTACAAATGCTAGAAGTGTAGGTTTGCCTAGCCTTAATCTTTCTTCTAAGATAAGTCGTGGGGGCAGTATTGCCTCACATGTTCCAACATTTCTATGGAATCCAAACTGATCTTTCCCAAGGTCATCTTCTACCAGTTTTTCCATCCATCTCTAAAGAATGTGCGTTATTATTTTGCAGATGTGACTTATTAAACTGATACTTCAGCAATTTTCACATCTGTCAACACCTGCTTTCTTTGGGATTGGAATTGTTATATTGTTCTTGAAGTCTGAGGGTATTTCACCTGTCTCATACATCTCGCTCACCAGATGGTAGAGTTTTGTCAGGAGTGGCTCTCCCAAGGCCATCAGTAGTTCTAATAGAATGTTACCTACTCCCGGGGCCTTGTTTCGACTCAGGTCTTTCAGAGCTCTGTCAAACTCTTCACGCAGTTTCGTATCTCCCATTTCATCTTCATCTACATCCTCTTCCATTTCTGTAATATTGTCCTCCAGAACATCACCCTTGTATAGACCCTCTATATACTCCTTCCACCTTTCTGCTTTCCCTCCTTTGCTTAGAACTGGGTTTCCATCTGAGCTCTTGAGATTCAAGCAAGTGGTTCTCTTTTCTCCAAGTGTCTCTTTAATTTTCCTGTAGGCAGTATGTATCTTACACCTAGTGATATGCACCTCTACATCTTTACATTTGTCCTCTAGCCATCCCTGCTTAGCCATTTTGCACTTCCTGTCGATCTCATTTTTGAAGCGTTTGTATTTCTTTTTGCCTGCTTCATTTACTGCATTTTTATATTTTCTCCTTTCATCAATTAAATTCAATATTTCTTCTAGCCCTCGTCTTTTTACCTGTGATCCTCTGCTGCCTTCACTACTTCATCCCTCAGAGCTACCCATTCTTCTTCTACTGTATTTCTTTCCCCCATTTGTGACAATTGTTCCCTTATGCTCTCCCTGAAACTCTGTACAACCTCTGATTTAGTCAATTTATCCAGGTCCCATCTCCTTAAATCCCCACCTTTTTGCAGTTTCTTCAGTTTTAATCTACAGTTCATAACCACATCTGCCCCTGGAAAAGTCTTACAATTTAAAACCTGGTTCTTAAATCTCTGTCTTACCATTAGATAATCTACCTGATACCTTCTAGTATCTCCAGGATTCTTCCATGTATAAAACCTTCTTTTATGATTCTTGAACGAAGTGTTAGCTATGATTAAGTTATGCTCTGTGCAAAATTCTACCCGACAGCTTCCTCTTTCATCTCTTACCCCCAATCTATATTCACCTACTGTGTTTCCTTCTCTCCCTTTTCCTACTCTCGAATTCCAGTCACCCATGACTATTAAATTTTCGTTTCCCTTCACTACCTGAGTAATTTCTTTTATCTCATCATACATTTCATCAATTTCTTCATCATCTGCAGAGCTAGTTGGCATATAAACTTGTACTACTGTAGGAGGTGTGGGCTGCGTGTCATTCATTATTCATATGAACACTCAATTCTTAGCTATGACATTCTTTTTTGGGGGACAAATGCACAAAATATGAACACAATTTTCAAACTCCAGAAAAGAGCCATAGGACTAACAACCAAAAATAGTAGTTGAGCTTATTGTAAAGATCTGTTCAAAACACTGGGGATTTTAACTGCTCCATGTGAATACAATTTACCAGTCAGTTATACACATCAAAAATAAGATTGGTAATTACTGCACAAACAGCTCTGTCCATGACCATGCAACAAGAGATAGATTCAACTTACATTTACCAAGAAGAAATAAATATAAAACTCAAAACAGCATATTCTACCAAGGAATAAAACTGTACAATAAATTACCAAAAGAAATTAAAGAAATTGAAAAAATACACTTATTTAAAAAGGCAGCTAAAAAGTACCTGTTATGCAATACATTTTATACAATGAAGGATTACTTAGATAAAACAGAGTAGGGGTTTGATAAAAAATGTTGTACAAATAAATTATAATAATAAGTATTATTATTATTATAAAACATCCAACATTCCACATAACACCTTCACTTCATGTTTTTTTCCTTCTTTTTTTCCTTTCTAGAAATACTTACACCCAAGCTATGATAGCACAATACTAACATCTCTGCCTCTGTCTGAGCTCAACATCTCATTCATTATGGAGGGATGCTGAGTCAGTTTTTCAGGATAGCAAATGGGAAGGTGCGGTATAGAAAATGGCCCAGAGATCACCTGTGTGTGTGTGTGTGTGTGTGTGTGTGTGTGTGTGTACACTTTGATGAACACTCGCCAGTCAATACACAGCAAGAGAAGTCAGACCATGTTAAGTGTAAAGACACTGACTGTCAAAACTTTATCAGTAAATTGTCTAAGTATTCACAACAAAGTTCCTGAATTTGCTGCACTCCAGGAAAGTTCTAGCACTCAAATTATTCGCGGGACTGCAAGCTGGCTGAAACCCAAAGTGGAAAGGTCTAAGATATTTAATGAGTCAAGGAATGTATATCAGAAAGGCAGATTAGAGGCCATAGGAGGGGGGGCATTTTCACTGCAGTTGACAAAAACATTGTATCTATTGAAGTCAAAGTTGTGGGTCACATATAAAAGGTCTAGGTGTTACCAAGCTAATAGTGGAATGCTTTTATTGGCCACCAGGCTCTGCTGTGGCAGTACTAGAGTCAGTCACAGAATGCCTATGCTCAATAGCACATAAATACACATATCATGCATTACTAATTGAACACCACTTTAGCCTACCGAGTATAGATTAGGATGTCTAAGAATTCACTGCAGGAAGTACTGGCAGACAGTCATGTGACATGCTTTTGAACAAGTTTTCTGAAAACTAACTTGAGCAATTAGTTCAGCAGCCCACATACAATGAAAATATGTTAGACCTTGTAGCTACAAAAGTGCTGGACCTTATCAACAACATCAGTGTAGAAACTGGGACTAGTGATCATGATGTAATTATAGCAACTATAGTTATGAAAGTTAATAATCAGTTAAGAAGGCTAGGAGAGAGTTTCTCTTATAAAGAGCAGATAAGTAGTTGTTAGCATATCACTTAGACAGTGAAATGACATCACTTAGTTCCAGAAAGATGGATGTGGAGGAATTATGGGCAACGTTTAAGCAGACCATAATTTGTGGTCTGGTGAATTATGTGCCTAGTAAATGGATTAAGGACGGGAAAGACCCACCATGATTTACTAATGACATTTGGAAAACGCTAAGGAAACAGGGGCTGTACCACTCTCAGTTCAAAAAAGAACACACAAATGTCGACAAGAACAAAATTCATGCATCTGTGAAAAGATGCAAAGCACACATGCATCTGTGAAAAGATGCAAAGCATACAACATCTACTACCATCATACCTTAACAACAAACTGAGAAAATTATGGTCCTGTGTGAAATTGCTCAGTGAGTCTACAGCTTTAATCCAGTCACTTGTTGACCAGCCTGGCATGGCAGTTGAAGGTAGCAAAACTAAATCCAACGTTTTAAACTTTATATTCAAGAAACCATTCATGCAGGACAATTGTATAAGTATACCATTGTTTGACCATCGAACAGACTCCCGTATGAACAATACAGAAATAAGCACTCCTGGTGCAAAGAAACAACTGAAGGAGTTGAAAACAAACCAGTCACCAGATCCAGATGGAATACCAATTCGGTTTTTCAGAGAGCAGTCTACAGCATTGGCCCCTTACTCAGCTTGCATTTATCGGGAATCTCTAGCTCAGTGCAAAGTCCCAAGTGAGGGGAAAAAAGTATATGTGACTGCTGTGTATAAGAGGGCAAATGAACAGACCCACAAAAGTACAGACCAATATTGCTAAGATCGGTATTCTGAAGAATCGTTGAACATATTCTCATTTCAAATACAATAATTTTTCTTGAGAGCGAGAAGCTCGTGACCACGAATCAGCATGCTTTTAGAAAACATCACTCAAGCAAAACTCAACACTTTTCTCACGATATATTGCCAACTATGGATGAAGGGCAACAGGTAGATTCCATACTTGTAGATTTCTGGAAAATGTTTGACATTATGGCCTGTCACAGGCTTTTAAAGAAGATATGAGCATATGGAAAAGGTTCACAGATATGCGAGTGGCTTGATGGCTTCTTAAGTGTTCTTCAGAGACAAGCGTATGATGCGGATTGCCCCAGGGAAGTACGACAGGACCACTGTTGTTCTCTATATGCATAAATGATTTGGTGGACAGGGTGGACAGCAATCTGCAGTTGTTTGTTGATTATGCTGTGGTGTATGGTAAGATGTCGAAGTTGAGTGATTGTAGAAGGATACAAGATAACTCAGACAAAATTTCTAGGTAGTGTGAAGAATGGCAGCGAGCTCTACATGCAGAAAAATGTAAATTAATGCAGATGAATAGGAAAAACAAACCAATAATGTTTCGATACATCATTAGTAATGTCCTGCTAAACACAGTCACGTCATTTAAATATCTTTGCCTTTACAAATGTCTGCTTGTGTCTGTGTGTGTGTGTGTGTGTGTGTGTGTGTGTGTGTGTGTGTGTGTGTGTGCGTATACCTGTCCTTTTTTCCCCCCTAAGGTAAGTCTTTCTGCTCCCGGGATTGGAATGACTCCTTACCCTCTCCCTTAAAACCCACATCCTTTCGTCTTTCCCTCTCCTTCCCTCTTTCCTGATGAAGCAACCGTTGGTTGCAAAAGCTAGAGTTTTGTGTGTATGTTTGTGTGTCTATCGACCTGCCAGTGCTTTCATTTGGTAACTCACATCATCTTTGTTTTAAGATATATTTTTCCCACGTGGAATGTTTCCCTCTGGGCCAAATATCTTACGAAATAAGCGTCAAATGAAAGAACTACAAAGAATGAAACTCGTCTAGCTTGAAGGGGGAAACCAGATGGCTCTATGGTTGGCCTGCTAGATGGCGCTGCCATAGGTCAAACGGATATCAACTGCATTTTTAAAATAGGAACCCCCATTTCTTAATACATATTTGTGTAGAAAGTAAAGACATATGAATGTTTTAGTTGGACCACTTTTTTCGCTTTGTGATAAATGGCTCTGTAATAGTCACAAACGTATAAGTACGCGGTATCACATAACATTCTGCCAGTGCAGACAGTATTTGCTTCGTGATACATTACCCGTGTTAAAATGGACTGTTTACCAATTGTGGAAAAGGTCGAGACCGTGTTGATGTATGGCTACTGTGATCAAAATGCCCAACGGGCGTGTGCTATGTATGCTGCTCTGTATCCTGGATGACATCATCAAAGTGTCCGGACCGTTCACTGGATAGTTATGTTATTTAAGTAAACAGGAAGTGTTCAGCCACATGTGAAACATCAACCACAATCTGCAACAAATGATTATGCCCAAATAGGTTTTTAGCTACTGTCGTGGCTAATCCGCACATCAGTAGCAGACAAATTCTGCAAGAATTGGGAATCTCAAAAACATCGGTGTTGAGAATGCTACATCAACATCAATTGCACCTGTACTGTATTTCTATGCACCAGATATGGCAATGACTTTGAACGTCATGTACAGTTCTGCCACTGCGCACAAGAGAAATTACGAGACGATGACAGATTTTTTGCACGCGTTCTATATAGCGACAAAGCGTCATTCACCAACAGCGGTAATGTAAACCGGTATAATATGCACTATTGGGCAACAGAAAATCCATGATGGCTGCGATAAGTGGAACATCAACAACCTTGGCGGGTTAATGTATGGTGCGGCATTATGGGAAGAAGGATAATTGGCCCTCATTTTATCAATGGCAATCTAAATGGTGCAATGTAAGCTGATTTTTTACGTAATGTTCTACCGATGTTACTACAAGATGTTTCACTGCATGACAGAATGGCGATGTACTTCCAACATGATGGATGTCCAGCACACAGCTCGAGAGCAGTTGAAGCGGTATTGAATAGCATATTTCATGACAGGTGGATTGGTCGTCGAAGCACCATAACATGGCCTGCACATTCACTAGATCTGATATCCCCGGATTTCTTTCTGGTGGGAAAGTTGAAGGATATTTGCTATCGTGAACCACCGACAACACCTGACAACATGCGTCAGCGCATTCTCACTGCATGTGCGAACATTACGGAAGGCAAACTACTCGCTGTTGAGAGGAAGGTCGTTACACATATAGCCAAATGCACTGAGGTTGTCGGACATGATTTTGAGCATTTATTGCATTAATGTGGTATTTACAGGTAATCACGCTGTAACAGCATGCGTTCTCAGAAATGATAAGTTCACATTGGAACAACCAAAATAAAATGTTTAAACGTACCTACATTCTGTATTTTAATATAAAAAACCTACCATACTTGCTCCGGACACTGTGAGAGGGCTGTACAAGCAATGATCACACGCACGGCACAGCGGACACACCAGGAACCGCGGTGTTGGCCGTCGAATGGCGCTAGCTGCGCAGCATTTGTGCACCGCCGCCGTCAGTGTCAGCCAGTTTGCCGTGGCATACGGAGCTCCATCGCAGTCTTTAACACTGGTAGCATGCCGCGACAGCGTGGACGTGAACCGTATGTGCAGTTGACGGACTTTGAGCGAGGGCGTATAGTGGGCATGCGGGAGGCCGGGTGGACGTACCGCCGAATTGCTCAACACGTGGGGCGTGAGGTCTCCACAGTACATCGATGTTGTCGCCAGTGGTCGGCGGAAGGTGCACATGCCTGTCGACCTGGGACCGGACCGCAGCGACGCACGGATGCACGCCAAGACCGTAGGATCCTACGCAGTGCCGTAGGGGACCGCACCGCCACTTCCCAGCAAATTAGGGACACTGTTGCTCCTGGGGTATCGGTGAGGACCATTCGCAACCGTCTCCATGAAGCTGGGCTACGGTCCCACACACCGTTAGGCCGTCTTCCGCTCACGCCCCAACATCGTGCAGCCCGCCTCCAGTGGTGTCGCGACAGGCGTGAATGGAGGGACGAATGGAGACGTGTCGTTTTCAGCGATGAGAGTCGCTTCTGCCTTGGTGCCAATGATGGTTGTATGCGTGTTTGGCGCCATGTAGGTGAGCGCCACAATCAGGACTGCACACGACCGAGGCACACAGGGCCAACACCCGGCATCATGGTGTGGGGAGCGATCTCCTACACTGGCCGTACACCACTGGTGATCGTCGAGGGGACACTGAATAGTGCACGGTACATCCAAACCGTCATCGAACCCATCGTTCTACCATTCCTAGACCGGCAAGGGAACTTGCTGTTCCAACAGGACAATGCACGTCCGCATGTATCCCGTGCCACCCAATGTGGTCTAGAAGGTATAAGTCAACTACCCTGGCCAGCAAGATCTCCGGATCTGTCCCCCATTGAGCATGTTTGGGACTGGATGAAGCGTCGTCTCACGCGGTCTGCACGTCCAGCACGAACGCTGGTCCAACTGAGGTGCCAGGTGGAAATGGCATGGCAAGCCGTTCCACAGGACTACATCCAGCATCTCTACGATCGTCTCCATGGGAGAATAGCAGCCTGCATTGCTGCGAAAGGTGGATATACACTGTACTAGTGCCGACATTGTGCATGCTCTGTTGCCTGTGTCTATGTGCCTGTGGTTCTGTCAGTGTGATCATGTGATGTATCTGACCCCAGGAATGTGTCAATAAAGTTTCCCCTTCCTGGGACAATGAATTCACGGTGTTCTTATTTCAATTTCCAGGAGTGTATGTTCAAATAAAAGTCTCAAAATAACACACAACAAATGAACTGTGACCTTAAACAACAGTGCTAAAGCTGCCACTGTCCTATGGTACAGCACTGTTGATTTTCAAAGATAACTATGCGTTTAACTTGTGGTTGTACGGTTTCTGCCAATTTGGTTGTAGGGAGCCGAGAGAACACTGTATTATTGTCTTTCAGTTTCCTTCTATTGTCAGTGCTATAAGGACAGTAAATTGCAGCTATCAATAATGGATACAAAATACAGCCTTGACTCAGCTGTGAAACATGGATCTAAGAGTCTGTAGTTCCCAAAAAGTTCACACAGACAATAAGGTGCTAATTTTAAGTTAACGGTGATTCATGAAGCAGTAGGGTCAGTTAAGCAATGTTTGACCTACACACTTTCAGGAGGCCAAAGCAGGGAAAGCTTCATAATTTGGAACAGCAAGTTCTTCAGTATGTGCAACAGAAACACAATAAAGGCTTACTAAGTACCTAAGAATTTATCTGACTGAAGGCACTGGAGGTAAAGAAGGCTTTCCAGCTATACTCCTTATGGAATTCAAAGCATGTACTGGCTGTTGTGTGAGGATGATGAAGAGGTAGGGTCTTACAACACAGCAATGCTAGTTCAGTGACTTCGGATTGCATGTGATGAAATAATACCGACATATCAGCATCATACAATCACGGGAAACAGGATGACTATTTGCTAGACCATATGGGCAATGGCAATTAGACACCTGTTTATTCTGATATGTCATTGAATGTTGCTATTGATATGAAGAGCATTAAAAAATGTTTCTACAAGGAGTTCTGGCAATGAAAAATCCACAATAATATTGATGCTGGATGCACCAGCAGATGGAAGGAAGCTCCCCCACCATATGTGATTCTTCGCTAGAAAGCAATACCAAAAGAAAAGCTGCCTGAAGGACTTACCTCTAGATACCAAGCAATGAGATGGATGACAGATGAGCTGATGCTACATTGGCTTAACGTTGTTCTGAAAAGAATACCAGGCTCTTTGTTCAACACAAGGAAAATGTTGGTGCTGGATTTTTTCAGGTGACACCACATCCAGGAAGTAAAGATAAGGAAAGAGCAACACAGACCTGGTAATAATTCCTAGCGGCATGACCTCACAGTTACAAGTAATAGATGTTGTTGTGAACAGACTTGTTAAGGCTCACTCGCAGTAGCTTTACTGTGAGGCTTCTTCAAGTAGACCATGCTGTCTGTCCTTGGGTGGAAGGAACATAATTTTTTCCTTGCTGAGCCAGTGGATCCTTACAGTCTGGGGCAGAATCTGAAGTGAATCTATAATGAGAGGACTCCAAAAGTGCTGCATATCCAATGCCAAGGATGTCTCAGGAGATGACATACTATGAGAGGAGTGTCAGGGAGTGAAGAAATGCCTGAAGGCTTATAAATGAAGGCAATGATATTGATCATGACGATGGATGATAACGATGACTGAATGAAGATGAGAACTACCCTGAAACATTTCTTTTTGTTTATTTTATTTCTCCTTGTATGAAGACTGGCAATGGCAAGGAAAGCGTTTCTGAAGAAGAGAAATTTGTTAACATCAAGTATAGATTTAAGTGTCAGGAAGTTGTTTTTGAAAGTATTTGTATGGAGTGTAGCCATGTATGGAAGTGAAACATGGACGGTAAATAGTTTGGACAAGAAGAGAATAGAAGCTTTCAAAATGTGGTGCTACAGAAGAATGCTGAAGATAGGGTTGATTGAAGACATAGAGAAGATCCAACGGAGAGCAGCGCGCTTCGTTACAGGATCATTTAGTGATCATGAAAAAAGATAAACTCCAGTGGAAGACTCTGCAGGAGAGACGCTCAGTAGCTCGGTACGGGCTTTTGTTTAAGTTTCGAGAACATACCTTCACCGAAGAGTCAAGCAGTATATTGCTCCCTCTTACATATATCTCGCGAAGAGACCATGAGGATAAAATCAGAGAGATTAGAGCCCACACAGAAGCATACTGACAATCCTTCTTTCCACGAACAATACGAGACTGGAATAGAAGGGAGAACCGATAGAGGTACTCAGGGTACCCTCTGCCACACACCATTAGGTGGCTTGCGGAGTATGGATGTAGATGTAGATTAGATGGGTAGATCACATAACTAATGAGGAGGTATTGAATAGAATTGGAGAGAAGGGGAGTTTGTGGAACAACTTGACTAGAAGAAGGGATCGGTTGGTAGGACATGTTCTGAGGCATCAAGGGATCACCAATTTAGTACTGGAGGGCAGTGTGGAGGGTAAAAATCATAGAGGGAGACCAAGAGATGAATACACTAAACAGATTCAGAGGGATGTAGGTTGCAGTAGGTACTGGGAGATGATGAAGCTTGCACAGGATAGGGTAGCATGGAGAGCTACATCAAACCAGTCTCAGGACTGAAGACCACAACAGCAACATTATCAAAGCACAGAATTTTAAAAAAATGGCATACGTTTACAACAGGTTTAATGTTACCTCTTTTAGGTAGACCTAAAGAAACCTCTTGAAACTGAGGGCCATCATATATTCAGACTCATCTTATATTGAGCTACATATAGTATATAGGATTTGCAGTAAAACTATACTAACCAATGAGATAATACATTATTGGATCCTCAAATGAATCTTCACTGAACCATATTGCTCGAGTTTCATCATAATTCCGGAACATTCCATATTTTGGATCCAATATCTCTCTCATTAGCAAGAGAAAAAATTCCTTAGTCACTCCTCCTGCATCTTCGGCTTCCTCACCTAAGAACTTAACCTGAAAAATGATTTATTATATTTTATCAATTAAGTATAAATTCTGTTTTTGTGTTACTTATGTTGCGCGCATGCCTACTTATGACACGAATTATCACAAAGTCTCTATGGGAATTTCTATTAGAATTATTAAATTCCAATACAATTTTAACATAAAATTAAACAATTTTATTCACCTTACTTCAGTGAACACTAAATGACATATTAGATGAACTTTAAATTATGAAGACTATGTTGAAATTCAAAGGTTAAGAAATAGCTAATTGATATTTCCTACTGAATTATGAACAGAACACCTTCACTAATAATACAACTGAGTCAATACACGAAATAAGTACAGATTACAGTGCAGACAGGACTGTAAGAATTTCCATAGCTCAGATTCTTGAGGTAGATAATCTAAATACATACATGAACACCCCACGAACTATAACATGGTGTAAGATGGGGGTACGCTTCACCAACGCTGTGCTCCAAACGTACATCCTTAGAAATTTCTTCCTCAAATTGAGGCCTATGTTTGATACTAGTAGACTTCCCTTGGTCAGGAATACCATTTTTGCCAGTCCTAGTCTACTTTTGATGTCCTCCTTGCTGTGTCTGTAATTGGTTATTTTGCTGCCTAGGTAGCAGAATTCCTTAACTTCATCTATTTCCTGACCATCAATCCTGATGTTAAGTTTCTACGTGTACTCATTTCTGCTACTTCCCATTACTTTCATCTTTCTTCAATTTACTCTCAGTCCATATTAAGCACTCATTAGACTGATCATTCTATTCAGCAGATCAAGTAATTCTTCTTCACTTTCACTCAGGATAGCAAAGTCATCAGTGACTCATATCACTGATATCCTTTCACCTTGAATTTTAATCCCACTCCTGAACCTCTCTTTTATTTCCACCATTGTTTCTTCGATTTACATGTTGAACAGTAGGGGTAAAATCCTACATCCCTCTCTTATACCCTTATAATCCGAGTACTTCGTTCTTGGTTATCCACTCTTATTATTCTGCCTTGGCTCTTGTACATATCGTATATTATCCGTCTCACCCTAGAGTTTACCCCTATTTTTCTTGAACCATTTTACATTGTCAAATGCTTTTTCCAGGTCGACAAATCCTATGAATGAGTCTTGGGTTTTTCTCTAGTTGTGCTTCCATTATCAATTGCAATGTCAGAATTGCCTCTCTAGCGCATTTACCTTTCCTAAAGCCAAACTAATTGTCATCTAACACATCCTCAATTTTCTTTTCCATTCTTCTGTGTATTATTCTTGTCATCAACCTGTATGCATGAGCTGTTACACTGATTGTTGCACTTGTTCACTCTTGCAGTCTTCAAAACTGTTTCAATGATATTCTTCTGAAAGTCACATGGTATGTCACCAGACTCATACGTTCTAGACACCAACATGAATAGTCGTTTTGTTGCCACTTCCCCCATGATTTTAGAAATTCTGATCAAATGTTATCTATCTCCCCTGCCTTATTTGATCTTAAAACCTCCAAAGCTCTCTTAAATTCTGATTCTAATACTGGATCACGTATCTCTTCTAAATCGACTCCTGCTTCTTCTTCTTCTGTCACATCAGACTTCTCCCTGATAGATGCCTTCAGTGTACTCTTTCCACCTCTCCGCTCTCTCCTCTGTGTCTAACAGTGGATTTCCTGTTGCACTCTTAGTGTTACCATCCTTGATTTTAACTTTACCAAAGGCTGTTTCGACTTTCCTACATGCTGAGTCAGTACTTCTGAAACTCATTTCTTTTTCGATTTCTTCGCATTTTTCATGCAGCCATTTCATCTTAGCTCCCCTGCACTTCCTATTTATTTCATTCCTCAACGTCTTGTATTTCTGTATTCCTGAACACTTTTGTGCTTCCCTCTTTGACCAATCAACTAAGTATTTCTTCTGTTACCCACTGTTTCCTCACAGTTACCTTCTTCGTACGTATGTTTTTCTTTCAAACTTCCGTGATTGCCCTATTTAGAGATGTCCATTCCTCTTCCACTTTACTGCCTACTGAGCTATTTCTTAGCCTTAGAGAACTTCAAGAGTATCTCATCATTCCTTAGTACTTCCATATCCCACTTCCTTGCCTATTACTCCTTCCTGACTCATCTCAAAGTTCAGCCTACTCTTTATCACTTCTAAATTGTGATCTGAGTCCATATCTGCTCCTGTGTATGCCTTACAATCCAGTATCTGATTCTGGAATCACTGTCTGACTGTGATCTAACCTAACTGAAACCTCCCCATATCACCCGGTATTTTCCAAGTGTACCACCCCCTCTTGTGATTCCTGAACAGAGTATTCGCTATTACTAGCTGAAATTTATTACAGAACTCAATTACTCTTTCTTCTCTCTTATAGCTTGCCCCAAGCCACATTCTCCTGTAACTGTTTGTTCTCCTCCTCCCCCTACAACTGCATTCCAGTCCCCCACGATTATCAGCTTTTCATCTCCCTTTCAATATCCTAATACACTTTCTCTATCTCCTCACATTCAGCTTACGACATTGGCATGTGTACCTGAACTATTATTGGTGGTGCTGGTTTGATGTTGATTCTGATAAGAACAATCCTGTCACTGAACTGTTCACAGTAACACCCTCTCTGCCCAACCTTCCTATTCATAACAAATCCTACTCCTGTTTACAGGTGCCTAAGAACTTTCATGGGCGTAGAACTGTTTTGGCTTGTTTTGCATGTCCTTTCAGGACTGAAGAACTCTTTATTAATTTGTAATGTTTATGCAGTGCTCATTTGACTGTGACAGTATAAAGGCAGTATAACAATTGTCATACTTTTTGTTCTTTTTTGTTTCCATTTTCCTCCAACCTTGCATAATAACTAGATCAAATTTAGCAGGTCCTGCTATGAAATAATGAGCAACATTCATTGACACTGTTTCTACATTACAAGTTTATACAGTATTAGTAGTCAGACACATCCGGAAGAAGGTTATGTTGTCCAGGATATGTCCATGGAAACACATAAATTTTCGGAATTTTGTAATTCTAGATTTTATCTTCTGTTTTTAACCAACTGTCAAGTCCTATTAACTCCACTGCCTCTTTGCACTGGGTGTGACTAATAAACTACACAGGTGATGGTAGTGTATCACATTACAGACATCTGTGTGCCAGACCAGGGCTCAACCCAGAACCTTGCTAGACCTACAAGGTATGCAAGATAGTTTCTGTGAAGTTTGGAACAAAGAGAGAAGTAAAGCTGTGAGGATGAGTTGTGAGTCATGCCTGGATAGTTCAACTGATAAGAGCAATACCAGTCAAAAGCAAGATACTAGGTTTGAATACCAATCTGGTTCACAGTTTTAATTTGCCAGTTCCTCTAAAAGCAATGCACACTTCACTATTGAGTGAAAGGCTGTATGAGAACTACAGCAGATAACTCTTGGCAAAACAGCATTTCAAATTCCTTTGCTTCTGCTCTAACTTAAGAGCAAGATGCCAGAATTGTAGTATTTACAAAATATCTCTTATTTCCTAAATATTAAACAAAAGACCCGGCATAACCAAATAACCATTATACAAAACTGAAAGTGGTACTCACCCTTAATGGCTTCTTCAGATCAGATGAGCTGTATTTAGCTAGTTCTCGAAGCGTATCTTGCACTAAGTGTTCTCTGCTGACATGTAACTGCAGGAATGTGCTGATATTAGTAGCCAATGCAGGATTAAAAAACATTGTTGTGAAAACTTGTGTAGCTGCTTGATTCATTGCGGACTGCATCTACATCGATGAACAAAAGCAAGTTCAGTTAAAATTGCAGTACTGCATGAGGCACTACAGAATTGCCTTTGAACACATCCCTCTGATAGTCTTCTATGTTATGCAAGGTGATATAACATAGAAGGAAGGAAGTGTTGAAGAATATTGTTACCTAAATCAATAACTGGGAGTACTAGTAACTAAGTTTCTTTTTAAGTTCAGGAAGAAATACCTTCCATACTTATCCAGTGCAGGGAGGAATCCTGATGTGTTCTTGCAGAATGCAGTTGTATGATTTGTCGAATGTAAGTTGTACTCTAGTATTATCCCCAAGTTCTTTGTAGAAGAAAAAGATATCTGTGTACCATTTAAGATTAGGGAATGGAAACAATTCTCCAAACTGTGGAGTAATCAGTCTTTTCTCAGCAACTACCACTGCTTCCATTTTAGATGGATTACATTTCAAACTTCTATTCTGTGCCCACTGAGACAAGGCAAATAAGTCAGCCATACATGTCGTATGATTTCCCGCAGGCTTGTTAGTATTGCATGATACAGCTGAAGTTTTTAAGCATACAAGTGACACTTGCAAGACAAAAGAACAACTGATGCGGCACATCATTAACATACATTGCCGGGGAGGGGGGGGGGGGGGGGGGGGGAAGCAACACCCTCAAAGACTACATTCTGTAGCACCAAGGCATAATACGAGGGTTGGAACTTAAATAGTGGCAACTATTTATTCACAAGCGATACAAACGTGTTACATCTTTGAACCTGTTACTGTCCTTCAAAGTAGTCACCAGCATTGTGCAGAACCCGTTGCCAGTGATGTGGAAGGTGTAGTATACTGTTAGTGGAGCCTGCTTTGTTGATGGTGCAAATGGAGCACTCTATTACCTGTCAAATCCCTGGAACAGTCCTGAAGCAAATGCCACGAATTGGTTCCTTCATCTTCAGAATCAAATCAAAGTCACATGGACTTAAGTCTGGGGAGTATGGTGGATGGTACAGTACTTCCCAGTCCCATCGACTGAACACAGCACGCACTGTATGCGCCCGCGCAATGTCGTGCAAAATGATGGGCAAGTTGTGCAGAAAGTGTCGCCGCTTCTTTCACAAAGCTGGTTGCAGGTGATGTTCCAAAAACAAACAGTAATACTGTACACTGACTGTCTGCCGTGGAGGAACATAGTGCGCTAGGATAACACCATCACAGTCATACACAAGAATAGCCATAACTTTCACCATAGTGGGGCTCTGACGCACTTTTGACTTTCGCGGCGACCCATAATGATGTCATTCCTTGACTTGGCGTTTCAGTTTTGGCTCATACAATGTGGCCCTTGTCTCATCCAGTGTTACTATATGGCGTAAGAAAGCCTCTCCTTTGCGTTCATAGCACTCCAAGTGAGTTTGACAATGCCATAATGCATCCATTTCTGCATTTCCGTCAAGTCATGCGGAACCCATCGAGATGCAATTTTTCACATGCGTTCCTTCAGAATGTGAAGCACAGTCGTATGCGCTAATCCAATTTCGTGGGCGAGCTCACGAATCGTATGGCGTCGATCACTGTCCACTAATGCGGCAACAGCATGCACTACTACTTCAGAGACACTAGGATGACCTGCCCGATGCCTGTCTTCCTCAGTTTGCCAACCTTCGTTAAAGGCTTTTACCCAACGTGCCACTGTTCTCTACAACAATGCCAATTCCATGCATGCCTCTTGAAGACCTTGATGACACTGTCGTGCTGTATGACCTCTGGCACATTCAATCTTGATCCAACTCCATCATTCCTATTTCGAAAACATAGTGACACCGTTACGTTATACTACTCACTCACAAGTGACTATGTTTCCCTCGATTGTGCACACACCGGTGACATGGGACAGGTGAATCCATTTGCTCGGAAGTAAGATAGGTACGTCAACAATGTATGCTATCAGCAACAATTGTAGACTCCATTGCATAGTGTCTCCACAGCAGTGTTGCCACTATTTAAGTTCCAACCTACGTATGTGCATACTGGGGGGTTGTTGTGTTAATGATTCATTTTTCACTGTCATTGGCACCCACGTGGCACACAGGAGGCCTGTCTATACACCCTCTGTTTTGACATTGCAAGCAATAACTGTGCTGCGTTTAGAGATGAACAGTGTTTGTAACATTCATTCCAGGGTACAATCATGCTCCACCAACAAGTAGTACTCCTGTTGAACAGCTTCAGCCCCCTGAACAGTATCAAATTGTGAGTCTGTGGAAGCTGGATAGATATATCAATGGACTGCTTGCTGTCCACGTTGGTGTGTCACTGCTTTCGACAGTGATCTGTGGAATATCCTATGCCTATAAACCGGGTTCTGGACATCCACACAATAAAGACACATGTCAAGGTCAATGCACTGTATGAGAAGTGGTGGCTGACTGAGCATCATTCAGGGATGAAATCATGGCACATGTTGCACCTTCTGTGTCATCAGGAAACCAAACATTGTAAACTGTATGTTTCAGTTTTCTCTGACCAGGCAACCACTGACACCACTCTTGTGCTGTGAAAAAGCTGACTGGAGAGTTGAATGGTGCTGTGTCTTCAGTAATGAGAGCACATTCTGCCTGTATGCAAGAGATAGACATACATATGTATGACAAAGACCTAGTGAGCTGCCTATTCCAGAGTCCATTCACCCATGACATATAGGTCCCATCCATCCAGGCTTCATGGTCTGAGAGGCCATCAGTTACAAGTCACAGTCACAGTCACATTTGGTGTTTCTGAATGGTAGAGTAACCAGTGCCTGCTATAATGCACAGGCTGTTATCCCCGTACAATTGCCATTTCTTCAATGGGAAGGTGAAGTGCTTTTTAGCACATCCACATACTGCTGTTGCAATGCTATGTGCTCTTCATTGTTAACAACTACTGCACTGTCCAGCAAGATTACTGGGTCTTTCACCAATTGAACACATATGGGACATGATAAAGCAGGACCTTACTTGTTCTCCAAGGCCTGCAAGAACCATTGGCGAATTGCAAAAAATGACTAAGATGCTTGGGACTGCATCTTTATGACTGACTGCATGTGAGAATAGAAGCCTGCATTGCTACCGGAGGAGTGCTACACTGTGTTTTGAAGCTAGTGTTTGGGCACCCTTTACTGTAACATGCTTTTCATTTGCTCTAAATTTTTTACCATATGCTCCTACAATGATAAACTACATGTCATCTGACTTATTAATAAAGTGACCTTGTCCTTGAGGGTTTTACATACCATCCTGCCCCCTTCAAAATTCAAATGGGCCAGAAGTTGGAGGGTGCATTTGTGAATTCCTTCTTGGGTAGTTGTATTACAAATCATTAGCTTTCAAGCTCTTGGGATGACACTTGAGGGCAGAGAGTTATTAAAGATGTATTTTTATTTTGGGACTGACAATAAATTTGACTGTGAAAGAAAACATTGTTCCTTGTAGGCCATATCCCTATATGTCATTTATTTGTTTGTTGTGTGATTGGGCAATTTTGACTATCACATAGTATGTTATCCAATGACTCATCAGGCAATGCCTTGATAATCTTGATTATGTAAGGTCCCACAGCATCCAAAACATTCATAGAAGAAAACATTCTCCATTATAGGTTGTTTCTTTATATCATTTATTTGTTGTGAAATTAGCCATTTTCAACTACCACATAGTACTACTCTACCCAACGTAGCTGAAATATGCCAACTGCACAACTTATTAATGATATAAAGATACAGCCTGCAAAGGACAATGTTTCCTTTTATGAACTTTTTGGAGGCTATGACCTACATATCAGAAATAAATTTAATCACTCTCGCTGTACGTCATCATGTCTGTAGCTGCAAAATACATTTCTACAATTTGTCTCCTGACAGTACCAAGCTACTAAAAATTTTGGCAGGAATAGATAATATACCAACTTTGGTTACAAAGAACATGTAGGCATAATATATGAACCACTCATGTATTTTACAAATTTGACTTCCACTTTACAGCATTTTTTTCAAACTGGTTAAAAACTGTAAAAGTGAAACCACATAATAAAATAAAGGAAGCCATAAAGTAAAGACAAATTACAGACCACCTTCTTTATATACATTTACCAAAGAGTTTATACACCACTGGCCATAACAAATTACTTAAGACGACGGTGAATTTAAGTATCACTATCAAAGAAAATATCTCACAGAGAGAACACAAAGAAAATTTATTAAGTTAATACCCATTACACATCTTTATCAGCAATCAAACACTGTGTTCTCCAAGGATCCAAACCTGTCACCTGCACATCACTTAACCCTTTAACTGCTCTGGACGTGTTAATGCGTGCACTTTTGTGTCTATGCGTAGACACGTTCAGAGTACCAGGACTGGTGGCGCGTGTAAACACGTTCACAAGACACAGGGACTGGTACAAACACGCGCGCGTTAACACGTCCAGAACAGTTAAAGGGTTAAGTGATGTGGCAACAGCGTTTAATTGCAGAAAATATAAAAATTTTATTTGAAGTAAACATCAAACATGTTACCGTGAATATAGTAAATTCATTTGTTGCCAACAACTTATTTATAAATATGGGAAAAACTGTTGCATGTACATAAGCATAATTGCATACCAGCTAACAATGTACAAGACTTAAATATATAATCAATTGCCGAAACACAGTGAACAAAATCTCTAGGCACTTGGATACAACAAAACATGGTATGGGAAGCACATGTAGACTATGTAAACAGAAACTTTAACAAGGTGTTTCATAACAACAATTATGATCTACAGTATATCTCAAATAGTAATCTCAGAACTACATATTTTGCATGAGCACACTCAATATTGAAATATGGAACAGCATTTTAAGGAAACTGTGGAGTCAGAAATATTTCGGAAGCTGAAAAAGACAATTTAGACTTTTTTGGCGAACCTCGATGATTAAATCTTCTTGGGTTATCAGCCGAGTCAAGGTGCTGTTCTGCGGCAATGTTTCAACAAGATTCATACTTGTGATCTTCAGGCAAAGAGTCGGATTCGTGTCCTATCTGGTTATTTATAGCCCGATGGACTGCAGGCACCTCTGCCTCATCTGCGTCAGCAGCATCAATCGCACATCTCCGGAAGGGATGTCGCAGCCTGTTGTAAGTGGGGGGGGGAGGGGGGGGGAGTTGCGCCTGGGAACCCCCACCATCACCGGCCACGACATGTATCAAGCCCTCCTAATGAAGGGAAGGTTTACTATCTTTTGGTTCAAAAAATCGATATTTTTTTAAAATTGTATTTTTGGATCCATAAAAGTGTTTAGAATCCACCCCTAAAACTGTTTTCTGACTACAGAACAGAAATGTATGTTATTCGCGGTTGGGAAAAAAAAAAAAAAAAAAAAAAAAAAAAAAAAAAAAAAAAAAAAAAGCACCTTCCTGAAATCGGCCTTTTTTACGCGCCAGTTTTTTCTTTCGGAGGACGAGTTATTGTACCAGTTCTTGGGAGAAAACACACAGAATTCAAATCAAAGTTTAACCGTGTGTGTTTGGAAGTTAGCCCCAAGCATTTGCATTCCGGTGCAAAGACTGTGGAGATTGCAACTTTCCTAGCAGCAAGCCGCTCCAATGATGAGAATTCAGCAATTCTGAAGACCATGACAATGATTGACGTCACCCTGGGACTCTATTCGATGCAGTTTGCCAAGCATTCTGACAACCACCGGATTCAAGCAGTCGAAAACCGCTTGTCACCGGCCGTACGAGCGGCTCTGGAGCAGCGCAGGATGGCCTAGAATGAGCAGAACGCCCTCTATGAGGAAGAGGAAGGACTAGCTTATGGACCCGGAATAGCAAATTCAACGTACGTTGCATAATATTGCATTTATATGTAATCTAAACTTCAAACGCGTTTTTCTCTAAATGACTTTTTTTTATCGTTAGGTATGGTAACTTCAAATCTACTGAACCGATTGGCATGATTCTTTGTTTCTGACGAAGCTAACTAAATTGTCTAGGAGTTGTAGCACTTTTATTCTGATCCATCAACTATAAATATTTTTACTTGGCTGACGAAGTTGAAAAATCGATAAAAAAAAACCTATTTCTTTCATATGGCCGCCATTTTGTTTCCTATTGTCAAAATAACTTACACGAGGTACAACTCCTAAAAATCTTATATACTTCCCTAATGTCACAACTCAATTTTGATTTCAGACAAGCCGGCTGACCTGTGACATAACGCACGCGGAGGTCTACATCAAAATTTTGTTTCGTTCCGACGGCACTTCTGCCTTTGCTCTTCGACATTTACGGTCGAAAAAATTCCAGTTTGTAGAGAAAATATAAATAAACATTTTGACCAAATTTGACATTGATATCTATAACACTTCTCAAGAAAAAAATTCCCAACAAACATGCTTTTTTTGGGCCAAAGATAGTAAACCTCCCCAGAAGGAGGTTTCGACAGCAGAGGACTTCACAAAATGGTGCCAACATATCGAGACAATGCATCAAAAAAGAATTACACGCAAGAAGTCTGAACGGCTTCCAAACATCGTATCGATGTCTGTGATGGAGCAAGAAACTGATTTCACAAGTGTTTGTCAGATAGTGAGAGAGGAAGTTCAGAAAGCACTTGGATTGCATGGTGAGCAAAAAACTGAGACACTTCAAGAGGTCATAAGGGTGGAAGTGGAACAGACATTGAACCCAATCTCTCATCCTTCATTTCCGTTTAAAACGGTAAAAGAGTCGAGACCCAGGCAAAGCTACGTTCCTACAATATTGCAAGAGGAACCTGTTTGGGCACCAAGGAAGACTGACGTCTGGAGGACCCAGGATAAGCAACCAGTATGTTTCCACTGCGGACAACTGGGACATGTGGTGTGCTATTGTCAAGAAAGGCGGCAGATATTTGATGACCCCCATACCGAAAGACAGCAGACCGATCTCAGCTGACACCAACTCCAGGACGACGAAGATGTGGGTGCAGGGCGACGTATGTCACCATCGCCACAAGCTAGCCGCTGGAGAGGATGCTCCCCAACACGCTGATCAAGGTTTCCATTGTCATTTAGAAGCTCCAGCCAATCACCCAGTGACTGCAACCTGGAACACTAAAGGGTGTGACCTTCCTTGGAGGTGAGGCCGCCAAAGAGAAAAATTCTCAGCTGTCGATCACTACAAAAATTATACGAAACTACATCAGTACATGAATGGTCGACCAGCCCAAGCTCTTGGGGATTCTGAAGCATCATATTCAGTCATTTTGGAGAAGTACCGTCGCCAGTTGCAGAAAACCATATTCATCGACAACAAAACATCTCTGCTCAAGGTGGCTAATTGGAAATATGTAATACCTACATTCATTGGGGTATAAGTAGCCATACACAGCTCTTAGAATTCATAATCTTATAAGAGTGTAGTCATGACGTCATTCTTGAATGAGACATTTTGAAAGTTTCTTTTGAAAGCTTCTCAGGCAATTATAGATTGTGGTCGCTCGAAGATAATGCTAAATGAGATGAGATACTGTGGACAGGAAGATTCGCATCCGAGTTCGTGGAGACTGTGTGCTGAATGAAGTGATCATTCCTGTAGTCAGCACTAGAAAGGTAACTCTCAGGTGTTATGCCATGCATCAACCCCTGGATCTTATAGTGAAATGTAAAAGAAGCATACCACTGAAGAATAACTTCGTCATCCCAGCTTCTGTCGTCTCGTTTAAGAACGGATTCGGTGAATTGCGGATAGTTAACTTTCGCCTAGAGCTACAGATCCCTGAAAGACGCATGTGCATAGCAAACACTGAGCCATTAATTGAAGAACAGCTGAGCATCACAGAAACCTCCCATGCTGAGTCTGTGGGCGAAATTAGTGCTACCACTACGAGACAAGATCTTCTAGCTCGACTATCACCAGCTCTCACTAAGGAACAACAGAAGAAGCTACTTGCCATCCTTCAAAATTTCTATGAATGATTCAATCCACATGTGAAGAGCAAATCAGACAAATCGACAGTAAAGCACCAGACTAGCACTGGAGGCCATCAACCAATAATCCAGAGAGAATACCATGTGTCAGCAACAGAACGTCAAATAATTCGCAACGAGGTAGAGAAAATGATGAAGAATGATATCATTCAGCCTTCGCAGAGCCCATGGTCGTCACCAGTGGTTCTCGTCAGGAAGAAGGATGGCAGTTGGCACTTTTGTGTTCATTACAGAAAGTTTAATAAGATAACTAAAAAGGACGTTTACCCTCTTCCAAGAATTGACAATACTTCTGTGGCGACTTCTGCCACAGAGTGTATCAGGATGACCAAATGTAGCGGGAAGGCACCAAATGTAGTGAGTGAGTGCCAGAAGGTGCCGTATTAAAACTTGGCGAGAACTTTCTAAGTGATTTATTGTTTCCACCACAGTGCTCCGTTCACCTCGGTCTGCATCACAGGGCCTTGCAATGCTGAGGAAGCACCCCAGCGGCCTGTGTGACGCAACGCTGTGTTGTTCCAGTCTTGTACGCCAGCTGCAGAGTTCCGATTACGTCAGGATTCCTGTGCCAGCAGCCAACTCAGCGGCCACTGTCCCCGTTGTCTCCGCATGCTCTGCCAGGAGCTGTAGGCCGGCCCCACTGCCACCTCTTCCTCGCTGGAATAGTTGAGAACACAGTGGCAAGCACCCACGATCCAGCGTCCGAATCTGAGGCTCTCGCCTCTGAAGTCTTCGGCACGTGTCAGAAGCCGAGACGACTGCCCACGGTAAAAAGCCAAAGAGTGGCCCGCCCTGGATGGCTGTGGACCCCGCGTCGGCCTCAGAGGGTCGAACCAACGAACCGCCTTGGACTGGGACGCTGTTGCCCCATCTGTTGCTGCATGTAGCCCGGCGGTGTGACACGCCTCACCTCCTGGAGAGCTGCCACACTTGAATGAATCTTGTTAGAAAACAACACCTATTTATACTCGGCTGCGTGCCTCTGTTTTGCTAACGCATCACTTCACGTCACATACGCATAACACTTAGGTTGGCCAGTGGCCCTCTTCTGCCTGTGGCTTGCACCATGGAAGCTGCTGTGTGTGCCCTCTCTGGCAGTTCAACACCCCTGTGGCCTCTATTTGCATTCACAACTGCTGGTATGCGTAACTTACTGCAATCCAGCCCGAACCTGGCTGTAATTTGTGCTCTGAATCTCGCACAAAACTAACTTTCGCTATCCTAAACCATGGTGACGCTACATTATTCCCCTCTTCTAAAAGACCTGGTCCCTGGGTCGACCCTTAACTAGCTCTTAACTTGTTTGGGTCGGCACCTATGGCACATTTCCTTACTACTAAAAAACTTAAATGTGGTCTAGTGCCCTCTTAAAACCATGACAGGAAACAAAACGTAAAAATTCCTTACTGGATGACCACTGCTCGATCAACCGCTTACCTATTCATCTCACGCCCTCGGTATCCAATCCACTGGGATTTGGACTACCCTTGGTTCCCTTTTGTAATTAGCTCTCCGCCTGATCAGAAAGAAAACAACACATAATAAAGTTAAGGCTGCGTTGACACTTGGCACGGAGGTGCTCAAAATGATAGTTGTTTGCCGTTGCCTTTCCCTATATTGAGTGACATGTTGAACAAGCTGTTTGGCTGATATGCGCCCTTCTTGCTCTAAAATGAACTGGTTTACGGACCTCAACAGACCTGGCTCCAGAGTTTGATTTAACAAGGTCAGATTCTGCCTTGACAAAAACTGTAAAGTGACTTCTGGCCAGTACAGCTGTGGTTGCGTAACATTCAATTGTGCAACTCCTGAAATTGATGCTGGCAGATGGAAGGTTGGTCCTATTATGTTACACTTAGTTCCATTGATTAAAATTCCCCTTCCCTCAAGCTCTATACTTTCTGCTTCTGCAAATACTCCCCGCTCAAAACAACTTGCTATCACCGCCAAATTCTCGTAGGTGGAGAAGAGCCAATGTATCCCGACCTGTTGCAAGCTCAATTTTGGTTCCACCATGTCCCTTGGACAGTCTATTCCTTTCCCCCTGGCTAAAAATAACTGCACCGTGCATGTGTCCCATATTTGTAGCTTCACAGATTTTCCTCCAACATTCACTATTTTTTATCCAAACTCAACACCGATTGTGTGACTACTTTCCTCCTTAAATTTACAGTATATGAACTGGTGCAATAAACACGACTATCCTGACCCAGCACTGTCGACAACTAAAAATTTAAACAAGAAATTGTACGACTCTGACATCGTTCAACACACATTTATTATGGCTTTGCCGTGAAATTTACTCCGACACATTTATTTCTCCAGAATTGCGTTTGATTTCTCCTCCAACAACACTCCACATACGTCAGACGCTACACTTCCCTTTCCAGTGACCTGAGGACAGGGATCACCATCATCCTTCCTACCTCTTCAAAAGGACTGCTGCCCCTGGCAGGCTCACAATACTCGAAAACACATATAAAATACAATGCCTAATTAATCTATGCAAACCCACTGATACATTAAAAAAATTTTTTTTAAAACTATAAATACTCTACTACTTTCTAGATCGCAAAGCATAAAGTAGTTCATGCTGTACTCTATCTTCCTGGTTTTCTCTGCATTTAGCACCATTCTTCACTCTCTCTTCCTCTTTCCTTCCTGTGACACACCAGGAATCACATACGGGCAACCCTTAAATGGCCGTAACTGCCCAATGTGTGCTATCATCGTCCTACTTGGTAGCTGAAGCTTAACATTAATGGGAGATGCAGTTTCAACAACTTGGTATGGCCCTTGATACGTCCTGAGGAACTTCTTCATTTTCCCAAATGGCTCTGAGCACTATGGGACTTAACTGCTGTGGTCATCAGTCCCCTAGAACTTAGAACTACTTAAACCTAACTAACCTAAGGACATCACACATATCCATGCACGAGGCAGGATTCGAACCTGCGACCGTAGCAATCGCGCGGTTCCGGACTGAGCGCCTAGAACCGCGAGACCACCGCGGCCGGCCTTCATTTTCCCATTTTTCCGTATAGGGGCTGGACAGCATTACCCAATGCCACACTTTATACTGCAGTAAACTTCCTTTCCACTTTACAGCGTCTTCCTGCCTTTCCAAAGCCTTTGTATTCGCCTTTTGTACCCGTTTCCTGCAAACTGATGTACAGATTCACCAGTCCTTCGTTTTTGTAGCTTCACTAAATCAAACGGGGACAGCATTTTTCGCCCGTACACTACCTCATATGGGGACAAACCGGTATTTGTATGGACTTTCGCATTATACGCACAGACAATAAGCTTCAAATATTCATCCCATTGACGGTGGAATCTTCCCAATTGTTCTGTGTACCTGTTCTGTCCTTCCATTGGCCTGCGGATGCAACGCACTTGTCCTCAATTTCTTTATGTTCAACAAATTACACAGCTCCTTCATTAAATCCGACATGAAGTTCGTCCCTTGGTCAGTAATTATTGTCTACAGTACACCAAACTTCAAAATCCAGTTGTTTACTAATGCTTGCGTGACAATTGCTTCTGGTTGATTTGGCGTAGCCACCATCTCCACATACCTTGAAAAATGGTCTATTATTGTGAAAACGAATCTGTTCTCCAATGGTGTTCGCCTAAAAGGTCCTAAAGACATCAATCCCCAGCAAAGAGAATGGGCATGTTACTTCTGGTAATCGTTGTAGCTGTATCTGTTTCTGACTCAAATCTGCTCTCTGCTCACATGGTATACAACTCTTGATGTACTGATCCACATCTCCTTTCCTACCTCTCCACCTCTCCACCAATACCTCTCAGCCACTCCCTATTCATCGCTCTACACCCTCCATGATCGGATAACACGTGATCATGTGCTTCCTTTAAAACCTCATCCCTCAACTTCACTGGCACTACTACCCTTGGCCCTAACTTTGTTTCCCCGCTCAGAAGACCATCGTATATATTAAATTGTGGCTGTGTCTGATACAATTTACAATCGTTGTCCACGTCCTGTAATTCTTGCCATACTGCTAGGTCATAGGTTATGACTGCTACTTTTGCCACCTTCCTACTTAGTGCATCTGCATTACTGTACTTCTTCCCAGGCTTGTGCACCACCTCGTAGACGAATTCACTAAGCCTCACAGTTCATCGAGCGAGTCTAGTGAACGGATCCTTCAACCCCTGCAACACTTCAACACAGGATGATCTGTCACTACTCGAAATCTTCTCCCATATAAATAACATTTAAAATATGTGATTCCATAGATTACGCTATGCATCTCCCTCTCTGTTGCTGAGTAACTATTCTCCGCTGCAGTCAACTGCCTAGACGCAAAGGCTACAAAATGTTCTTTCCCATCAATTTCCTGACTATGAACACACCGTAATGCTTGATGCGATGCATTGCATGCTAGTATAAACTCCTTTTCAAAATCTGGAAACACAAGAACTGGACTTGATGTTAACACTTCTTTCAGTTTGTCAAACGCTTTCTGACACTCTTCCGTCCACTCAAATTTCACACCCTTCTGTAATAATCGTGTCAACGGCTGGGCTAAATCTGCAAAACCCTTAACGAACTTTCAATAGAAATTGCAAATTCCAATGAATGACTGCACTTACTTAACTGTTTTTGGTTCCCAAAAATCCCTTACAGCCTGTACCAGCCTCGGATTTGTTCGCACTCCATCCTTACTGATAATATGACCCCAAATATTTTACTTCTTCTAATGCAAAATGACACTTCTCCAGGCTCAATGTCAAACGAGCTGCTCTTAACCCCATAAAAACTTCCCTTAACCGCTGTCTATGTAGCTCCATACTACTTGAAAACATGATAATGTCATCCAAATAGACAAGACACTGCTGTGGTTTCAAACACCTCAACTGATGATAACCAATTGTGAAATCCATCGTAAAAAAGTACTGGCACTGTCCTAAGTAATCCAAAGCCTCCGATTTGTTTGGAATGGGGTATGTGTCCATTACTGTTTTATTATTGAGGTATCAGCAGTCACAACAGAACCTGTATTTCTTAGTTACATCTGTAGATTTCTTTTAGGCACGACAACAATGCCTGCTCCCCAACAACTATTACTATGCTCTATAATACTGTCGTCCGCAAGCTGCTCATCAATGAAATCCTCCACAATTGGCTGAAAATACCTCAGTATGCTGTATGGTTTACAGTAAACAGGTGCTTCATTCCCTATTTGTATCCTATGTTGAACTAATGGAGCTGCTGGCAACGGCCCCTGTGGAAAAACAAATCCTTAAATTCCCACAATAATTCTTAAATATGCTCTCTTTCTCTGCCTTTCAAATGCTTAATTTTGTCACACAATGTAGTTCTATCAGCAGTTAGTGGTTGATCACTTTGCCTACCCCTCAAACACCAGTCTTCGTTATCTGGCACATCCAAATTTGCTACTAAAACTCCTTTCCTCAGATTCGCATCTACAGCACTAAAATTATCCACGTTCACCGGAAACAGGGATCCACAGAAGAAGCATCTGTCTAAAAGTGTGCAGGTAAACACAGTAAGGTAGTTGTAGAAATGATTGGTATTGTAGTTGTAAATTGTCGTAGCTGTGTTGGGAAACAACCAGAGCTCCAAGCTCTAATAGAAAACACTTAAGCTCAAATAGTTGTAGGTACAGAGAGCTGGCTAAAGCCAGAAATAAGTTCAGCCGAAATTTTTTCAAATGATCTAACAGTGTTCAGAAAGGATAAGATTAAATATAGTTGGCGGTGAAGTGTTTATTGCTGTCAGAGGTAGTTTGCCTTGTAGCGAAACTGAAGTAGATAGTTCATGTGAAATAGTATGGGTAGAGGTTATACCTGACAATCGGACTAAACTATTAATTAGATCGTTTTACCGACCCCCCCCCCCCCCCCCCGACTCAGAAGACATACTTGCTTAACAGTTCAGAGAAAACTTGAGTCTCATTTCAAATAAGTACCCTGCTCATACAATTATAGTCAGTGGTAACTTCAATCTACCCTCGATATGCTGGAAAAATTATATGTTTAAAGCCGGTGGCAGGCATACAACATCGTCCGAAATTGTACTGAATGCTTTCTCAGAAAATTATTTTGAACAAATAGTTTGTGAGCCCACTCGAAGCGTAAATAGTTGCAAAAGCATACTTGACCTTTTAGCAACAAATAATCCTGGACAAATAGTGAGTATTGTGATGAATACAGGGATTAGCGACCACAAGGCAGTTGCTGTTAGGCTGAATAACGTAACACTTGCAACCATCAAAAAGAAACGTAAAGTATATCTACTTAAAAAAGCTGATAAAAATGCTCTTAACGCCTTCTTAAGAGACAGTCTTCACTCCTTCCGATCTGATCATGTAAGTGTAGAAAAGTTGTGGAATGTTTTCAAAGAGATAGTATCAACAGCAATTGAGAGAGATATACCACATAAATTAATAAGTGATGGTACTGATCCTCCATGGTACACAAAACAGGTCAGATCGTTGTTGCAGAAGCAACAAAAAATGTATGCCAAATTTTAAAAAAAATGCAAAATCCCCCAGATTGGCAAAGTTTTACAGAAGTTCGAAATATACCGCATACTTCAATGCGAGATGCTTTTAATAATTTCCACAACGAAATTCTGTCTCAAAATCTGGCAGAAAACCCAAAGAGACTCTGGTCATACATAAAGTACACCAAAGGCAAGACGCTATCAATACCTTCACAGCGCGATAACAACGGTGAAGTCACTGATGACAGTGCCACTAAAGCAGAGTTATTGAGCACCATTTTCCGAAACTCCTTCACCAAAGAAGACGAAGTAAATATTTCTGAATTCCAATCAAGGACAACTGCCATGATGAGAAACGTAGTAGATATCCTCAGTGTAATAAAGCAGCTTAAATCACTTAATAAAGGCAAGGCCTCCGGTCCAGATTGTATACCAGTCAGGTTCCTCTCAGAGTATGCTGATAAAATAGCTTCAAATTTAGCAATTATATATAACCACTCGGTGACAGAAAGATCCGTACCTAAAGACTGGAAAATTGCTCAAGTAACACCAACACCCAAAAAGGGAAGTAGGAGTAATCCACTGAATTACAGGCCTATATCACTAATGTCCATTCGCAGTAGGGTTTTAGAACATATACTGTATTCGAACGTTATGAAGTACCTCAAAGAAAACGATTTATTGACATATAGTCAGCACGGATTCAGAAAATATCATTCTTGTGAAACACAACTAGCTCTTTATACTCATGAAGTAATAAGTGCTATCGACAAGGGATGTCAAATTGACTCCATATTTTTAGATTTCCAGAAGGCTTTTGACACCGTTCCTCACAAGCATCTTCTAACGAAACTGCGTGGATACGGAGTATCGCCTCAGTTGTGCGACTGGATTCGTGATTTCCGGTCAGAAAGGTCATAGTTCGTAATAACAGACAGAAATTCATTGAGCAAAACAGAAGTAATATCCGGCATTCCCCAAGGAAGTGTTATAGGTCCTCTACTGTTCTTGATCTATTTTAATGACATAGGAGACAATCTGAGTAGCCTAGATTGTTTGCAGATGCTCTCATTTACCATCTTGTGAAGTCATCAGATGATCAAAACACCTCGCAAAATGAAAATGATTTAGATAGGATATCTGTATGGTGCGAAAAGTGGAAATTGACCTGAATAAAGAAAAGTGTGAAGTTATTCACACGAGTAATACAAGAAATCAGCTAAATTTCAATTATGCAATAAGTCACATAAATCTGAGGGCTGTAAATTCAAATAGATACTTAGGGATTACAATTACAAACAACCTAAAATGGAAAGATCACATAGATAATACTATGGGTAGAGCAAACCAAAGACTGCGATTCATTGGCAGAACACTTAGAAGGTGCAACAGGTCTACTAAAGAGACTGCTTACACCAAGCTTGTCCGCCCTATTCTGGAGTATTGCTGTGCGGTGTGGGATTCGCATCACGTGAGACTGTCGATGACATCGAAAAAGTACAAAGAAGGGCAGCTCGTTGTGTATTATCGTGAAATAGGGAAGATAGTGTCACAGACATGAATTGGAGTGGCAATCATTAAAACAAAGGCGTTTTTCATTGTGGCAGGATCTTCTCATGAAATTTCAATCACCAGTTTTCTCCTCTGATTGCAAAAACATTCTGTTGGCACCCACCTACATAGGGAGAAATGATCATCACAATAAAATAAGAGAAATCAGGGCTCTCACATAAAAATTTAAGCGCTCGTTTTTCCCGCATGCCGTTCGAGAGTGGAACGGTAGAGTGACAGCATGAAGGTGGTTCATTGAACCCTCTGCCAGGCACTTTATTGCGAATAGCAGAGTAATCACGAAGATGTAGATGTAGATGAAACTACTCGCCCATCGTTCCCCTCCTGTATGCTTAGAACACTATGTTTCACAAAACAACCCAGTGAACCCAAATCTTCATTATCCTTCAATGGTTCAATAACACATACTGTACGCACAGGTAGATTTGACTCCACACTTACCCAAAGTGACTTCCCGGTGCCACTAGACACACCCTCATGTGAATTAAGCCTTAACACTAAAGTACGCAGTTCAATTGGTTTGTTCCTTACTTTGAATGCCCCTCGCGAAAGCTCTGCATTGACAACAGTTTCCCCTAGCGGAAATAACATTCCACCAAGTTCTACAGTTCGTTGTCCAAGGTCAATTTTGGCATCATGATGATGCAAGAAATCTACTCCTAGGATCATGTTGCAGCCCTCATTCACCCATGGTACTACCTCCACGCATGCATTAAATCAGACTTTCCCTATGCGAAAGTCAACTGTCACCGACCCCAAAGGCGTGACCACCTTATCCCCCAGCAACCTGTAACGTGGTGGGTCTAACTTCCTTTGTCCCATTATATTCTTAGTAGCCACTGACACTTGCGCCCCTGTGTCGAACAAAACCTTAAACATTTTAGATCCTATGGATCCTACCACTGAACATTCCACCTCTGCATACGTATTCGTAGCATTGAAATTAAATGGGAGCTCCTTTTAGGTGGGTCTTGGGCCCCCTCTGCCATTTAATGATTTTCCACCTCTCTTATCTCCACTTCTCCATCCTCCAAGCTGCTGATTTGCACCCCTTCATCTATTCCTCAGTGACTGGGTACATTGCCTCTGCAAATGTCCCGTACGACCACACTTAAAACCGCTGTAACCACACTTATACCCGCTGTAAACACTGTCTGCCTCTCGCGTACCCCTCTGTTGCCACGTCTATTTCCTCACATTGAATTGCCAGCTGAGTAGCTGAATACAAACCTTTCGGAGTCCCTTCACGCACTTTCCGTGACATATGCACCGGTAACCTTCTCACAAATACATCAAGTACCCTTTGCTCAGCCTCCTGCAACAGAACACTATTCGCTTCAACTGACTCAACTCGTAAGTATACTTCTTAATTTCCCTTATCCTGTCCGCAAATTTCTCCACCGTCTCCCCCTGCCTCTTTGTCATTGTACTTAACCTCTCCCTAAAGTACCAAGCGCTATTCTGTTTCTTGTACTTTTGTAAAAGCCCTTCCTTTAACTGCTTAAACTGTCCTACCTTCCTTAAGGCCTCATAACACCTTACATATGTTTTCTCTTCACCCGTTACCTAATCTTGGCTATATGTAACAACTGCTCATCAGACCAACCATTCATCACCGCTGAAGTCTCCAAGTCATCCACAAACAAATGCTCATCCTCGGATGCCTTGACAGAAAACGAAATAATCAGACTCACGGCAGCTGGATCAATCTCCTGCACCCTAGGCAACAATGACTGATCAGATGCGGTTTCCTGCTCACTTCTAGATGTTAATTCATTTCTCAACTGCGTATTGTCTGCTGTCAATTGTGCTACTTTTTCCACCAAAATCCGCACCACTTCTGGTTCCGGCACACCTGGCATCCTTGACTCTGCCATTGTGTTGATTTCGTTCTCAGTTAGTCCCGAAACAAAACATTTAAGTACAAGAACAACCTGACTTCCTACAGCTCCACATCATCAGACTCAGTGTCATCATAAACCAATACAAAAGTTGTCAAATGCAAAAAATACACTAACACTTATTCTGACAACAAAATATACTATGCCCACGCAAACATCTAAAAATGTGGATTGATAGGAGCCATACTCGAAAAAACAAAAAAAGAAGGAAAACATCCAACACTCGTAAAGAACAATTTTGTCAGCACTCACCACATCTTGTGACAGTACTGCAGGCAGTGGGCTTGAATGTCGTACTAGATAGACGACATCCGCTATTCTGACACCAAATGTCGATGGGTGCCAGGAGGTGCCGTGTTAAAACTCGGCGAGAACTTCCCAAGTGATTTACTGTTTCCACTACAGTGCTCTGTTCACCTTGGTCTGCAACACAGGGCCGCACACTGCTGAGGAAGCACCCCAGCGACCTGTGCAACGCAACGCTGTGTCATGCCGGCATCGTATGCCAGCTGCAGAGTTCCGATTATGTCAGGATGGTTGTGCCAGCAGCCGGCTCAGCGGCCATTGTGCCCGTTGCCTCCGTGCTGCTCTGCCGGGAGCCGCAGGCCGGCCCCACTGCCGCTTCTTCCTCACTGCCATAGCTGAGAACGCGGCGGCAAGTGCCCACGATCCAGCATCGGAACCTGCAGCCCTCGCCTCAGAAGTCTCCGGCATGTGTTGGGAGCCGAGACGACTAACCGCAGTAATGAGCCAAAGAGTGGCCTGCCCTGGATGTCTGTGGAACCCACATCGGCCTCGGAGGGTCAAACCAACGATCCGCTGTGGACTGGGACACTGTCGCCCCATCTGTTGCTGCGTGTAGCCCGGCGATGTGACTGCCTCACCGTCCAGGAGAGCTGCCACACTTGACTGAATCTCATTAGAAAACAACACCTACTTATACTCAGCTGCACGCCTCTGTTTCGCTAACACACCACTTCGTGTCATGTACGCATAACACTTAGGTTGGCCAGCGGCCCTCTTCTGCCTGTGCCTTGCACCATGGAAACTGCTGTGTGCGCCCTCTCTGGCAGTTCTACACTCCTGTGGCCTCTATTTGCTTTCGCAACTGCTGGTAAGCGTAACTACTGCAATCCGGCCCACACCTGGCTGTAACTCGTGCTCCGAATATCACACAAAACTAACTTTCCCTATCCTAAATGGCGGTGTCGCTACAATACACTAGATTTTCTGAAGGTGGCTAAGTTTTTCTCAAGCATGGACATGTACTCGGGATGCTGGCAAATCGAAGAACATGGGTCTGATCGTGAGAAAACTGCATTCATTACCCCTGAGGGCCTCTATGAGTTTAAGGTAACGCCATTTGGTTTGTGTAGCGCACCAGCAACTTTTGAACGGATGATGGATAATAATCTAAGTAACCTGAAGTGGATGAAGTGTCTTTGTTGTTTAGATGACATTATAGTGTTCTCAGAGACATCTGATGAACATATAAAGAGACTGAGGGCTGTTGTTAAGTGTCTCCAACAAGGTGGACTGAAACTTAATCCAAAAAAGTCTCCCTTTGGAGCAAAAGAAATCAAAATACTTGGATACCTTGTGTCAAATGAAGGTGTGCAGCCAGACCCAGAAAAGGAGAGATCTATAACGGAATTTCCTATTTCTTAAAGTATTACAGTTGTGAGAAGCTGCCTTGGATTATGTTCTTATTAACGTGGTTTTAACAAAGACTTTTGTATCAAAGCCAGGCCACTCCAAGAGTTGTTAAAATCCAACACTAAATTTATCTGGAGTGGTGCTCAACAAGATTCTTTCAATGTGCTGTGAAAAGCTCTGACGACTGACCCTGTACTTGGTCTGTATGATGAGAGAGCACCTACAGAACTACACACAGATGGCAGTGGATAAACTACTCAACTATAGAAACAGAATGTCTTGCTGTGATCTGGGCCATGTGCAAATTTTGACAGTATCTCTATGGAAGGCCACTCACAATTGTTACATACCATCATTCACTTTGTCGGTTGACAGGTCTTAAGGGCCCAACAGGACGACTCATCAGGTGGGCATTACGTCTTCAAGAGTATGACATTACGACAGTGTACAAAACTGGAAGAAAACACCAAGATGCCGACTGTCTCTCAAGAAACCCTGTGCAAGACCATCAAGCCTTCGATGAAGATAGTGACTGTCTCGCTGCACTGCAAGATCTCTCTGCTGAACAGGAGGAGGACGCCAAGAGATCAAATTATGCTTGCCTTAAATAGGTCGGAGGATGTGAAAGGAAATTTAAGGTAGTTAAGGGATTACTTTGCAAGAAAAACTTTGATCCATTTGGAAAGAGGTGGCTACCAGTGATTCCTAAACACATGCGCTTAGATGTTCTACAGAAATTCCATGACACACCTGAGGCCGGACATTTAGGATTTATTAACACATGCAACAGGATCTGCAAGAGATTTTTCTGGCCAGGTTTATTTTGGAGCATCCGTCACTATGTGTCGCACTGTAGAGTGTGCCAGAGATGAAAGGCAGTGCCTCAGAAACCACCCGGCCAACTCATACCAATTCCACCAGCCGAAATGCCTTTCCAGCGTGTTGGGATTGACCTCCTCAGACGATTTCCAACGTCTGCTGGTGGCAATAGATGGATTATTGTTTGCTGTGATTATCTGACATGCTATGCCATTACAAAAGCCGTAAAAACAGCCAAATCATTCGAGGTAGCCAAATTCATGGTCGAAGCCATTGTATTAAAACACGGTGCCCCAAGGTCGTTAATTATGGGTGGGGAAAGTTTTTCAATCAAATCTTGTGACAGAGATAAACCGTCGGTGCAACATTACTCATCACATGACGACTGACTACCATCCGCAAACTTAACAGGCTTACTGAACGCCTTAATTAGATCTTGGCCGACATGCTATAAATGTCCATCAATGTTGAGCAGAGCAACTGGGATGAGATGCTCCTTTTCATGACTTTTGCCTACAATACCGCCAAACAAGACACCACAGGATTTACGCCATTTTTCCTAGTGCATGGGCGTGAAGTAACTATGACGATGGTCACTGTGTTTCCATTACATCTGATGATGTGGATGACGACTACATCGGCCAGGTTTTAAGCAGAGCTGAGGAAGCTCAGCAGATACCTCGACTCCACACACTACAGGCTCAAGAAAACGATCGCTGAAGGAAAGACGCGAGCCACCGCCCTGTTGTCTACCAGCCTGGTGGCCCAGTCTGGATCTTCACTCCTGTTCGGAAGGTTGGTCTCTCTGAGAAGCTCCTCAGGCACTATTTTGGTCCTTATAAGGTTGTAAGACAATTACGTACGAAATTGAAGATTTCGACCCCAACACAAGACAACAAAAGATCAGAGATAGGGACCACATCCTTCGAATGAAGCCCTATACGGATCCAGCAACTCAGGGTAAATTCAAAGCTCCAGCGACAGACAACAAGCGAAAAGGTGATGAAGAGCATAGCGGCAAGGGAAGTTCTAAGAAGATCACTGCCAGGGCAAACATCAGTCACCGGGAGTCGGAGTATGCAGGACCAATGACTCGTTCCCAAACTAGGACGACGTGACACCACGACGCTGTTCTCTTAAGGAAGGCGCAATGTCGCAGAAGAAGCTGAGTAGCACAGTCACTGTAGTGTAGTGGTTATGATACTACACTGTTGCAAGGAGGGTCCTGAGTTCAAAACTCACCTGAATTGCAAAATTTTAATTTCTATATTTGGTTCGAGTACATTCTGGAAGTATCCACAAATGTCAATAATCATTGTACTGGAATGCTCTGTAACTATATATATGAGTATACCATATGTGTTCTGGCCGGAGGCAGTCTGCTCTACACTCTTGTATGTGCACGTGCTGACTAAACCTTCGTTAAGAGAAGTTAGTGTTTGTCAATCATCTAATAACACCTTCCTCTACGTGACAATAAATCAACATTACAAGAATCCAGGTAATCCTTCCTGAGAGTGGACTTGTTGGGAATAATGTGGTTGAAATATTTCTATAAGAAAGGTTCAAATTCAGATATCTGAAGTTTGTTGCAGTGTATACTTTGTAAGATTCGCTATTAGACGATATTGGCTGTTCCTGCAACTGTGTAAGTAAAACCTGTTTGTTTGAAGAAAGCCATTGTTTATTCCTAACATGTAGACTGCTTCACAAATGTTGTACAATTTGATATTTCACTGTACATCCTATTGCATATCGTAAGTCGGTGAAAGGTGCAAAGCAAGCCTGAAGTACACATTCTGACTGAATATCATACCACAGTTGACTTTCAGTGACAGAATGCTGTTGCCAGGGTAGAGCTTTCATGAATTGCATCTGAAGTACAAAGCAAAGCAATTAAAGCATATACAAATACACTAAGGTGTAATTTGCAATATACAGTGCCACCAGGTACCAGGAAGTTGTTTTTGGTGAGCAGGAATACCAAGAAACAAAACACTTTGAGGAAAATTCACTCTATAATGAGTACTACAGAAGGAGAAATAAGTTGGACTACTTATCAAAGTGATGTGAATGGTAGTGCAGTATGTGTTTTTTAAGGATGATTTTGGGAGTATGTTGTGTGGGGAATCATAAGGACAGCTGTTGTCACAAGGACAAAACTCCAAAAGTTGTTCGCAAGTGAAGGATTAAGAAAACACCAGACAGATGAGATTAGGTACCAAGCATACAAGTTCAATGAAGCCAGACAATGTTTTGTTGAAGCTAGTACATTAGTGATAATTTATTAAGAGAGAAAGAGTGTCATGTTTAGTTTGAAGTGTGGAATGGAGAGTTGTAGTTGTTTCTGGATAAGGATGGCAAGAGAAATAGCAGTAAAATATGTGTAATAGTATTTGAGTTTCTGAGCAGGGCAAGGGACCACTGAGATATTCTGTGAGACTGAGCAATACAAGTGAAAGATGAAAGACAGATTTACGGAATCAGTGATTTATATAGAAACTTGCATAGTAGTTAAGAAAAGTCAATTTAGTATTGGGTACTTATTTTACAGATTAAGGTAGAAGTAATTACAATAGAGAAAAGAGCTGGTATAAGACACAGGGGACTGGGTCTTCTCCATGGGGGAGGGAAGTATAGTGCTGCAAGCTAGTCTTCGGTCAAAAAATTATTAGTCTTTAACAAAAGTAAGCAGAGATGGCATTCAAGTGCCATAGAGCGTTGCATTAGTATTTGCAAGTCATTAACCACCTGATTGGTGATGAGGGTCATAACAACAGATATACCTGTGGGCTGTGAAGCAAGAATAGCCGAGCTCAGTGGTAAACAGTGCAGTGCAGTGGCAACAGTGTAGTGACTGGCATTGTATCACCACATCAGGGTGAGCCTCTCATTATGACAACGTGACTAGATGTCATGTTTCAGTGAAATGAATGGATACTGGAGGCACATAAATATATCTGTATTTTAAGGCAACGATCACTTGTCATGGCCAGAAGCCAGCAGTACCACCATGGTGCCAGGACAACACTGGATAGCAAGCTGCCAGCTGCAGCCATGGGTTCGAGACTGGGCTGCACCTGCTGACAGCACTAAGTCCTTCACAGGACTTGATGTCACAGCCCTAACAAACTGTCATCTGTGCCAGCTGCCATCAACACTAAGATTCTAGTGGAACTTGGCACCATAGTGCCAGCCCCCCAGCTGATGCCTGTGCAAGGGCAGCAGGTTTTACCTCATACACCGCAGACTCCCCACACTGCTGCCACAGCCACGCACAGAGTCAAGGGGCCATCTCCCAAGTGGGATGCCATCACAGCACAACATGATGCGCTGCTGACATCAACAGCCATGGCCTACAGAGGCTGCCAGCCTCAGCAGAATGAGGCACTGGATCAGCAGCACCAGATGGAAAATGTCGCCCGTTTATCAGCCCCAGCCAGGGTCAAAGGTGTGTTTGTCCTACAACCCAGGGACTGTCACAACCACCATTCAGCACTATTCAGCTTCACTACTTTACATGCAGCAGACTGCTCATGCAATTCGACTGTAAACACACTTCAAGAGTACAAGTATTTGGATTTTCTGTATGTGATCTCAAAAATGCACAAGGTGTTCCTGAGTTGTGCACAGCATCTGCTTTATGTCCTTTCCTGTGAATGTCAGGTCATTGATAGCGAACATAATGAAGATATGAAGATCGCCGGGTGTAAATACAAACGTAGGAAAAATAATTAATTAATTAAATAAATAAATAGAGAGAGAGAGAGAGAGAGAGAGAATTAGTAATAAGCAATCATAGTTTTGAAATTGTACAACCTCTTCCAGTAAATCAAATTTGCTTACAAGATAACGCATTTCTTAGGTTAAATCTTTCACAGGTAAAACTGATGTACTAATCGCAGAAAAGTCTGACATAACATAACTGTGTTTTCTTAGCTTCTTTTATGGGTTTCTAAGTACAATTCCAAACTTTGTTATAAGTATACAGACCTGCAAAGATTGATCTGTTTCCAGAAGAAGAGTTTTGGCAGCAGCATCAAACACAAATGGATAGTTACAAAAATAGAGTCTTCCAGCCTGTAAAACAGTTCCCTGTATTATTTTACATTCATAATAAATAATGTATAAAGCATATGTATGATTAGTACAAAAAACATGGAGATCACTCCTACAGATTACTACACTACCAATAGAAACACTTTATGGAGAAAATACTAATTATAGTTTCATAGACAGAGGTGGGATTGACTGAGAAAGTTTGAAAAGAAGGAAAGGTCTCTCAGATTCCAGGTTGGCAGGGTCCTAACAGTTTCTCAAGTAGCTCAGAACCTGTTAGCAGCTGCAACACACAGCAATCAGCAGAGGTTGACAGATTAGGCAGTAACAACTCAATACTCAAGACTGTGTATAGTAATCACTGGTGCAGCAGTTAATGCTGATATAGGCTATGCAGCCATTAAACACTAATTTGTTTTTCTAATATTATTATTTAGTTAAAATATGATCAGTGGACTGAAACTTAGGCATTTTATAGTTTTAATATTTTGGGGATTTTAAAATGGTTTGCTTTTCAAACTAAAGAAACGGTGTTACTTTATTTACAACATTCCCTCATCTAGGATGTCAAGTGAAACACCTTTCAGCCCTGTAATTTCCAGACTTATTTTATTTGGCTACCAATTTCGGCGATTTATTATGCCATCATTAGGCCCCTAACCGACGTGTCGGATGATTTCACCTCAATTCTGGTCAAAACAGGGGCCTGCATTCAAATACTGGTACCTGTAGATTTCTACTTGCTATACTGATCACTTCAACCATCATCTGCCTACAGATGCCATCTGAGTTGCAGATGATGGTTGAAGTGACAAGTATAGCAAGCAGAAATCTACAGATACCAGTATTCAAATACTGGCCCATTTTGACCAGAATCAAGGTGAAATCTTCTTTCACGTCAGTCAGGGGCCTACAAATGGCCTAGTAAATCGACAAAACTGGTAGCCATATAAAATAAGTTTGGGAACTAGTCGGCTGAAAGGTGTCTGATTTGACATCCCGTATCAAACAGCCAAGTCCCGCAACCATCTCTAAAAAGATGGAATAACAGTTCCTCATCTACTTCTTTGCTTGCATTGCAATATGTTAACTGCATTCACAGATAACAAGAATCATCACTTTTGGTTACATTTTTCTTGTCCACTTGTTTATCATATATTCCCTACATGTTGAATACATTGTTGACATTTGTGAAGTGTGTTTTAATTATTTCTTTATGTTATTGTTGTGTGTGTGTGTGTTTTAGAGAGAGAGAGAGAGAGAGAGAGAGAGAGAGAGAGAGAGAGAGATGCAATGTGGTAGCTGAGACTGGGGACAAGAGGGAAATGATGATGAAAATAGGGAGGAGTGTTTCTGAGTGAAAGATAAATTTTACTTCATGCCTGATTGTTTCACTCATGCATATGTTCCTTGAGAAAGGGGAGATAAACTTACTCAGTTTGGTTGGTTCAATGTGGTACACTTTTTGTATAGTGATTTGTTTCCAATAATTATCTGCTCATTAAACAGATGTTGGTTTAGTAGAGGCATATAAAGTATGATCATCAATGAAGTGTGAGTGATAATTGTTTGCTGCATTACAAAAACTGGTATGGGTATAACAGATCCACATGAAGTTATCTGAGTAGTGGTTAGTTCGGTACTACTTTTTCTGCAGATGAACCTTGTCCATGATTCACTTTGTACATTAAAAGTGAGAAGCATCTTAAGAAAAAACTAAAAGAAAATTTACTTATTTTATAGTAAATATAAAGGTGATAATTATGCACAAGGAGGCTGAGTGTAATACAAGATAAAAGTAACGTTTAATTGAGAAAATGTCTTATATGAGGAATAAGGCTTCAAAAACTCAGCCAATATGAAAGTTTGTGATTTTTCTCTATGAAAAAAAAAGTTAATTTTGCCATTAAAAAGAAAGCAAGTACAAACAGTAAGAAAAAAATCGCAAAGCTGAATGACTGTGTGTCAGTCTTGAGTCTTCAGGTATCAAAAAGTAAGCCAAATACACTACATGGTCTAGTCTGTTAATGAAAACTGGACTGAAGTTACATACAAAAACAATACATAAGGTATGCAAATTCATGTAAACAGTGCATAAACATTCTATGCACAAAAACCCCTTTGAAGTGCTTTCCACATCATACACTGTGATAGTGCAACGAGCTGGTCTAATCACATGGGAAGAAAAAGGACAATGAAAACCAAGTACAGCAAAATCATTTTCAAACTCAGGGAAAAAGTCAACCGTGATTGTGGTCACTGTCATTGAATCAAAATTAAGAGTTGCTTACAATGCATTATCAGCCATTATAAATGAAAATGACAAAACAAACCATGTCATCAAGCAACGCAAAAGTACCAATAAAACTAAAAACAGTAACTACTACACAGAAAGAACTGGTAAAATAAGTCTATTTGCAGATAGTTATGGGTGAAACTTAGCCACCGACTTTCAATCTAGAAGCGGTTGAATAGCTAACATGGTGAAACCAGGTGCAAAATTTCAGACACCGACTTCTATAAATCATGGTATTAGTGGAGTGGGGGGAAACTGATGTTGAGCCATCGGGGTCAGTGCTGCTCAGTTTCTCTATTGGAGCAAAGAATTTTAGGGGGTATATGGAATTATTGTTCAAAGTTGGTGAGGGGGTACTATGCATTCCTTGAGATAGATTTACTGAATAAGCATCACACAAAAATTGCTCTTCTGTAATACGCTATTTAACTCAGTGAGGCATTGTTGTGGCTGGAAACGACAACTGCAAATGGTGCATTGTCACAAGATTCGTTGAGTATAAAAGTGGAGCTAAGTAACCTGCACACATGATCATTAAAGCTCAACTCACATGACAGAGTACCAGAAGGTACAGTAAAACCACTCTGGGTAACTTTGGCTACTGGCCTACTGTATGTCGTTTTGAATATTACAGGACCATTGGAACACAATGACAAATTGGGTACTTCACACTGTTTTGTACGTATGAATATGGTCCTTGGAGGAAGTAAATGGAGATTTCACGGTTTCAGTTAGTGGTGATAATGGTGGATCTGATGTATTAAAGACCATAAACCACTTTTCATGTTCCAGTGCAATGGTTGCAATTCTGAATCAAAAAGCGAGTACATTATCACAAGCAATGACAAACAACTTGTTACCGAAGTTTGGCATTCCTGACCCAATAATTACAGATCAGTGCACCAACTTCATGTTCAAGTTGATTAGGCAACTATGCCATCAGCTCTGAATAATGAGGCTGAGACCTAGTCCCTTCCACCCTTAATCGAACATAGGCACTGACCATGCATGACAGCACTGGACTCTAGCACTATGAGGTGGTATACGATAAAAAGTTGCTGTTGTCTTTCAATGTGATTAAGCCAAAAAGCAGGAAAAAAAGAATTTTGCAAAGACGTTGTAGGATGGGTGGAAATGGGTGAAGACAATGAATACAAAAGCACTTGAGCGGCAAGAAAGAATAGAATAATGCACTGTTAAGTTGCCTGAATGGAGAACCAGCCAATGGGTTATAACAGCAAGAGTCTACACACCATAGGTTCAAATGTAAAAATTTATTATGCGATTCACGGGCCATATCAAGTCACAAAGATAACATTACCCACTAATCTGAAGTTACAATTACCATTGTGAAGTTCCATTGTTCACACAGGACATGTTAAGAATTTTAAGGTTAATTTAGATGCCTTACCCCAAGAGCTACTGTCACTGCCCATGAAGAAAGGGAAAGCTAACAACGGAAGAGAGGAGACAGAAGCCTCCGAGCACAATGTGGGCAGAGTGCCTTATGCACCCACATCTCTTCAGTAGATATTGAATTGTGTGGGATATAAGAGGGATGGTCAACAAAGGCTGAAACTCATTTCTTTCACAGATGTTTATTTCTCCATTTCAATGTTTACAAGATCATTTTGAAAGTACTACTCTTCTTCTTGCAAGCACTTTTTATACCGTCTGGCAGTCCTCGAGTATACAGTGCAGACCATTCTTTGTCAGGTCCTTGACAACCGCCTCACTTTTCTTGAGTACTGCTTCAGAGTTCTCAAATCAAATGCCCCGAACCTTTGCCTTTAGTGACGGGAATTAAAAAAGGTGCCAAATCGGGGCATTTAGGCAAATGCAGTACACAAGTAACATTGAACTGAGCCAGAAACAGCATGACTTACGTTGTAATGTGAGGCTCCACAATGTCATGATGAAGTCAACACCTTGTCCGAGTAAGTTCAGGTTGTTTCCTTGCAATGTGCTTCCTCAGTTTAGCCAATAGTGACATGTAGTATTCTGCTGTAACAGTGTGGGGGAACTGCGTGCTGCTAAATCACTCCATGACAGTAAAAAAATGTGATTACCATCACTTTCCCTGCTTATGGAATGAGTTTTGCCTTTTTGCTTTTGGAGAACCTGGCAATTTCTACACTGTGCTGGCTCATTTTCCTTCAGGATCATAATGATGTTGCCATGAGTCATCATAAAAGATAATAAACTTCAGAAATGCATCCCCTCCATCAGCATAGCGATGCATCACCTCATGGCTTGTCTCCATTTGCACAACCTTTCATTTGGGAGTCAGCAGAGATGGCACCCAATGGGCACAAATACAGGCCATATGGGGATAAGTCAGCCTCCTCTGAAGTCCTTGAGCAACCTAGACACTGTTGCATGAGGTAAGGCATCTTTACTGAAAGTTTGCTGCCGCTTTTCAAAAGTTTCAATAGCTGTATGGTTTAAATGAACACACAATTTTATTGTACCATACTACTCCTCTCATGTCATCCTCACTGTTTGGTATGCAAAAAGCAAATAGCATCTACAAAATAGAGCATTACCACCAATCTACCTATCGAAAGTGCTGCTACCGTATATAAGAAACTATCATAGAAGCTACAAGAAACAAATCAGTCTCAGTATTTGTTGATCAGCCCTTAGATAAACAGCTTTGGGGTAGAATACATGACAGTTATGTAACTGACTGACTGGAAATTGGTTGTTATAGGGAGTTTACTTCTGCATTATTATGTTTTTGGTATTAATGGGGTGGCAGGTGGTAGTTTATAAACGAACAGGAGTATACTGTTGCAATATGATGCTTAGTGTGGTAATGAACCATGTACACTGTGCTTCGTGAGAGGGGAAGGGTGAATGATGTGAATCCCATTCAGGAGAAGTAATGGAAACACTATGGCACCAATGACTTGAAGCAGGAGTGCTGTTTTCCAGGCAGGAGGACATCATATGAACTAGCCACCAGTGGACGCTAAAGCTAACTAAAATATGAAAAGTAAGAAATGAGATACAAAGGTTATAAGTGGAGAGGAGAGGAGTACAGGAGAGACATAGGGAGAGTACTAAGGATGCAGCTATTATATGGGCTGTTACAAGATCAGCTGTGCCATGTGATGGATTTAGCACCACATACATTATAACAACAGAAGAAAATTATTGAAGATACAACGATATCCAGAAACTGAACAACACATGGGGACAGGTGGAGGGAATAGTAGATAGCAATAGAGCAACTTGAGACATATCAACTGGAATCTAAATCTACTATGTTTTCTGCTACCAAGAATAACGACTTTTTATTCTATACCTAATGCAGGTGCACATGTACTATACCATATGTTCAGAATAAGTAAAATAATTACGTATGAAAAATCTCTCTTAAACTTGCAGCTCAGTTGTCTATATTTATGTTCAGTATAATGACGCTACTGATTTTACTTGAAGTCTGAGCTATTAAAAGAACAGATAATTAGAGTAACAATGACATCAGATGGACAGCTGAGAAAAATAGTGGTGTAAGTCAATGTTTTGCAGCTTTGAGCTATCCAGCTGTCTAGCATCTAATTTAACCAATCTGTTACGTCACACAGCAGACTTTTAGCCACTAGGTAGCAGAACCTCCTTGGAGCACTCCAAGAAACTTCAAATGCCTTGCAAGTCATAGTGAAATGAGTATGAATTTATACCACTATGTTCCTACACTTCTATCACAAATCAGACAAGGTACACACTAGTACCACAGATAGCAACAATGACGAACTGAATGATATACTTTGCAATAGTGATGACAGTGGCACAGATAGGGCCTGTAATACTCAAGCACAACTACTCACCTGGTCAGTATATTTTATAAAAAGTTGTAATAATAATGAAAAACAATGTTCAAACTAATGTCGGAATGTTTTAGGTGATGTTTTTTCAACTTCAATTTCGCCCAAAAGGCGTATTTTAGTAATAAACTACCATTAATGAGAGCTTTCAAATTTGACTGCTGTTTACTTTAAAGTAGTAAGAATTGATTTCTAATATTAAAAATTACTGTTTGGTGGTTTGGTTTTAAATACGCACTTTAGTATACTATTATCATTACCACACACTTGCCTTTTGCCTGGACCTTTTAGTCACATGTCTGCCTCAAACGTTTCAGTTAGGGTTTTAACCATTCCCTGACATACGTATGTACATACTTAAAACAAACTAACCTAACTTAACTACAACTATATTAACTCAACCTAAATATGACAGTGCCACCAACATTGGAAGAGGCACAGTTGTACAACTGGTTTGTTCTGGCAGCTTTGGACTTATGCATCTTCTATATCTGGCTCCTCTGCAGAAGCATCTTCTCTGACTGCCTCTTCCGATCTACCATAGAAACACCGAAAGAACGAGTCAAGGAGGGTATGAGCAATGAGGCTTTGAATAAGGGAGAGTCATACATCAAGGGTACTATTACAGCACGTACGGAGTTTTGCAAACATTGACTGTGGGTGCCCCAAGCGATACTTTGTACCCCTCATATAAGATGAGAGACAAATGTAATTTGAGGATTCATACAATTGGTGATTTTAACAAACAAAATGCCTATTTATGTGGATGTATCTATCAGGTGACCATACAGTGTAGATGTCCAAGTTCTGAAGCAAAAGGCAAAAAGGAAAGTACAAATTTGTTCCATATTCAAAAAGGAGATTGCATGGTTTGAGCGAGCAGTAAGTACTTTTTGGTAACTTTTGCTGTAAGCAATGGAAGTGTCACCAAAGCTATTAATAAAGTAAGAGATGGGTGTATTCCAGGATTCCAGGGGAAGTCCTATGGGATAAACATGCTGCTGCACAAAAAATAATACCACTGCAAGTACAATCCATGATAGACCACATTAACCATTTCCCATTCTATTGAAGCCACTATAGTAGGAACTATAACCCCAACAGGAAATACTTGAACCCAAACCTTAGTACTTCAAAGGTGTACTATCTTTAGACACATTGGTGGGTGGAAAATCAAACTGATCCTGTCAAAGAGCATTACAACTGATCTACTTTCAGTTTTAAACTAAACTTATAATTCCACTTGCCCAGAAAAGATACATTTAAAACTGAAATAGGTACAAGTAAATGATTGATGTGGAGCAAAACTGAGAAACAAGGGCAGAGCTAGAAAGAAAACGTAATCCCATTTAGCAAGAGCTGAAAAAGCACGCCCTACTTTGAAAGCTGATGGCACACTGGCAAAAGAAAATGAAGATGTATGTACCTTAACTATGGATTTACAGAAAGCCCTCCCCTATCCAAAACTAACTGTTTCTGAGGCATACTACTGTAGAAACATGTACTGTTAAAATCTGGGAGTAAGTAACATGGGGAAAAAGTTAGGTTACAATTATGTATGCGATGAGACCATAGCAAGCAGGGGATCAAAAGAAATCTCTGCTTGTCTCACCAAGCACATAAAACACAATCCCTGTAAACACACAATAATTTTCAGTGACACTTGTGATGGACAAAACCATAACATTAATGTAGCTTTAATTTTAATGAAATTAACACAAGAAACAAGTGTAGAAACTATTAATCTAAAAGTTCACAGTTTCAGGGCACTCATATCTGCCTAATGTTGCTGACTTCAGTTACATAGAAAAAGCAGCATGAAATCAAACTGTCTTCACCCCAGATGACTGGTACAGAATAATACTAACAGCAAATTCTTGTTAGTAAGAATGGAAGGTGACTAGTTTCTGAGTGTTGAAAAGTTGATAAAAGCAGTAACAAAACGGAGGGGATGTAAATGAAGATCAAGTGAACTGGTTGAAAATACAATGACTTCATTCTGATAAGGAAAAGGAGTATTCTATCTTGCACAACTACATTTACCTGTTAGTAAAGTACGTGCCCAGAATTTATACCATTAACATCCCTATGTCTGACTGCATTGCTTGAATGAGATAGATTTTGCATAATGCTGTTGAGAAGCACATATTTCTATGTCACCAAAAGTGACATACTGCATCAAGCAAATCTCCCAAGAGCATAAACTGTGTGACTGACTTTCGTGTTTAAAGTATCTTGGGTGAACCAATGGACATCCAAACCCAAAGGTTTTAATTACCTGCAAACTATGTTTATTGGACAGCATTATGTATGCTGGTAACAATACCATAAATCCTTGTGTGTGCACTGTTACAACCATAATTCCATAATCATTAATTCTGCCACTGTGAACATTAACCACTAAATCTATGATGTTGCTTTTTAGTCAGGTGATTCTCCTTCCTTAAAGGACTGCAGAGAAAGATGATGCACTTCCATTTACCTGTATATACTGTGAATTATGAAACCAAAACTGGTCACCAATTACAGAGCAGTACAAATATATTGGGCTGAACCTCATTTAAAACTTATTAAGTGTCCCGTTTAGAGAACCTGTATTTCAATTCTCAACAATGTACGCAAAAGATAGATTGTTACTTACCATATTTAAGTTGCAGATAGGCACAACTAAAAGACACTTACACACTAGCTTTCAACCGCAGCCTCCATCAGAAAAAGCAACCGCAGCCTCCATCAGAAAAAGACACACACACACACACACACACACACACACACACACACACAAGCAAGTACACATCACAAACATATGACCACCAACCCTAGCAACTTGGAGTGGAAAATAACCAAGCATCTACTCACTACTGCTCCAGTGCTAGCCCACTCAGAGTGATGAACTACTGGCTTCCTGATCTCTGACAACCAAGTTCCACCACACACATCAGAGGCCAACCACCCTTGGCTTCCACAGCAGGATCATGCTTTTTAGGAAATAAAAACTTTGCATTTTGAGTACAAGAAAGAGCTCAGACATTCCAGATTAAATCAACCTCCCAGTCACTCATTTAAATGGACCAAGCTGCAAAAATGTGACACACATCCAGGATAGTGATTGATCTGTTTTGCTCGTCTCTTAGACCCAATAGATGAGGGGAGACGTTGAAAGACCATCTCCATTCAAAACTTCTTCAAAGTACATCCATTATACACAAAAGACAAGGTGCATATTTGTATTCACAACCATCATTTATATAAAAACTTAAAAACCAGGAAATAACCAATACCAGCTGTGATGATAAGAAAAATATAATCTTTTACTATGGAAAATGGACTATGATATCTGGCACTAATGCCATCTACCAAAGGCAGATATTAAAAATAATTTATTACTTCATACTCAACTAAAAATAAAGAGTAAATTACCTGTGTCTGATCTTTCTCAACCAGCCAGTGTAAATAATCCGATCTTACATCTACAATTTCGGCAAGTTCTGGCATTTGAAATGTGTCATAAGGTACTTTCAGATCATTTGTACTCTGATTTAATTTGTTGAGCTGTGAAAGAATTTCCAGGGCAATATGTACAGATACCTCATATTCGGCTTTCTGGAAGAAAAGAGATTTGGTGTAAGTAATGACTTCACTGCACTAAAAATTTTCTGTACTTTTCAAATTAAATGTTAAACACAAATTTATATGTAAACTAGTGATCCCTCAATTCACAAAACACACAGGACAAGAGAATGTTAAGTCGTATAACCAGAACACTAAGCTAATAGAAACACCAGTAACTGTGAATATAATTGGTTTAGTGTTGACAGCTATGGTTTACTTACTCAGAAATGAAGTTGTAAAAAGCAACAACTGAACCAAACACTGTTTACGATGTGTAATGGACCTCTCTTCTGATATGTTACCCTTATGTTCATGTAAACAACTATACTATACAGTACTGTACTATGCTATCTATATAACACTGTACTAAAAGCAAACAGTGAACACTTCATCATATTATAAACACCATTCCAACACTCACACAACCTTATGCCAATTCACAAACAAAATGGTTAATGAATTTCAAAACTCTGTATATCCTATGTTCTGGGCAATATTATGAAAGTGGGAAGGAATATGTCAAATTATAGTAGATATCATCATGAGACTGGTATAAGGTAACTTAATGGTCTGCAAACATGAGAAATATGAGGGCAGTCAAACAAAAACCCGAAAAGATTAATTAAAAATAGACATTTTGCACCACTGATCTGTAAGTTGGCAGTACCCTACACGTGACAGCATACTAAAGACCAGTTAAACACAGTCACAACACCAGTTCAAAATGGCTGCCAGGCTTGTGATATGCACCATGGAAGGAAAGCATTATGCCACACATTTTCTGAGCAGTGAAGGTACAAACCCCATATTGAAATCCATTGGCAAATGAAGGTCCAGTATGGTGATGCATGTCTATGAATGCATCAAGTGTGAGAGTGGGGCAGAAAGCTCAGACATAGTGTGATTTTTGTGTCAGGTACTCAGTGGCCGGGTAAGGCACACTGCATTGTGACACGAGTCTACTGCAGCAGTTGAAGCTGATGTGATGGAAAATCAATGTGTGATGGTGGATGAAATAGCCACAACTCTGAACATCAGTCATGGCTCAGCACACCACACAATTCATGAAGTGCTTAAGATTTGCAAAGTGTCTGCAAGATAGGTAACAGGGCAGAACTGAAAGAGCGATGTGTTGATTAGCAAGCAAGAAATGGTACCATTCCTCATCATCAAAACCCAAAATGTTCCAGATGCAGCCATCTGCAGGGAAGAGTTTTCTGACTCTCTTTTGGGGTAACAAGGCATTGTCTTGGAGCACTACACGACTAGAGGAAACACCATCGCCAGTCCACCATGTTCCAACATATTAAAAAAACTGGCTTAGGCCTGCAATAAGACCAAAGCAGTGTGGGTTTCTGATTATAGATGTCATTCTGCAACATACAATGCTCAGCTTCTAACTACCCATGCTACATGTGCAACCACCAATGACCTGCACTTTGATACTCTGCCACATCCACCATACTCACCAAACCTGACACAAGTGTGATTACCATACATTTGGCCCACTCAGAGAAGGGATGGAAGGAAAGAAATTTTATTCCAATGAGGAGGGGCAACAGATCCATGCATTTCCTATGTACCAGAGAAAGTGTGTTGAATGACAAGGAAGACCAACAAAAAAATGATGTATCTGTGTTCCACTTTTGTTCAATTAAAAAAATAAAAATATTTAAGGTTTTCAGTTGACTTCCCATCATATATTGCAAGAATGCAGATTACAAGGAAATATTGGTTACTATTTAGTGCTTCCATCTGAACAGTCATATTTACCCTTGCTGGCAGAGGTACCTTTTACAACCAAAGTATGCTGAATTTTGAATATGTTTCAACACTATAGAACACAAAAGCAACTGGATCACATGCAAAATTTTTTGTTCTCTGCATGTAACACTAAATATGAATTATATTACAATCAAAAATTAAAGTTTGTTTTGATGGTATCCCATGCAACAAACTAAAGCAATAAAGCAATGTCTGATCGCCACCGCTACCAACCACAATGTGGGCAGTAAAATACTTGATAATGGCAGAAATGAAGAGGACACAAAAAGCAGATTGCCAATACCAAGAAAATTTTATTTTTCTGGAAAAGGGAATATATTGTAACTGGATGTAAATTTAACTGTTAGAAAATCTTTTCAGAAAAAATGTCTGAAACACGTCACATCAAGTGAAACATGGACCATAAACAGTACAGAAAACATGAGAATAGCAGCTTTTGAAATGTGCATCAGAAAGCTGAAGGTTTGATGGTGTAGTGGATCTGGGAGATGTGGTATTTTCTACCGGATTTATCGATACCAAATTGTAAATGTTTTCTTATATTTTTGGTCAGAATTTTTATTATAATTTGCCTTATCTTATGTTAATTTACTTATATTTATGAGAGTGAAAGCATATTGATTACTATTAGTAAATGTATCGAAGAACAGCAAAGAGACTGATTACAAGTGGAAGCTTGTGTGTTGTGTAAAATATCTTTGACGCTGGAGTCGTCTTTGACTGTAGTCAGTCAGCAGTTAACTCTTGGTGTGTGTTGACGGAAGAAGAATGTGAAGATCGCCGTCATAAATAATTTTGAATTATGTTACTATTTTTTTATATAAACTATAAAAAGAAACTACATTTGAAGAAATGGTATTTGAAACACCAAAAATGAGGCAAACACGTTGAACCAGGTCATTTCTGCAGCCGACAAAGATGCATTGTGGTATCATACTCAATTAGACAACTGAAGCCAAGACTAATATCGTCTTGCAAACGTCTAACGGACAAGGTACTGTCACGAAATATGGCAAATTTAAGTAAATAAAAAAATAGTGAGCATATTTCAACTTTGTGTCTCAGCCGGGATACCATATTTCAACTGGGGGCTCAGCCGGGATATTGTGTTCACGAGATCTTCAACAGTGCTACGAGAAAGAAAATTTTTGTGTGTTAATACCAGTTTTTTTCAGAATGTGTGTTACAGTATTTGTGTTCATCGGTGTGTGTGTGTTTGAAGTTTACGGGCGCTAAACAGCGTGGTCATCAGCGCCCAAACGCATAAAAACAGGAACACAGGCAGTGAAGGGACTAAGACAAACAGCGAACAAGGAGAACGGCTAAAAGACACAGACCCGACGCAGTTCCAAATCCTCACATACAGAGGCAAAACAAGAGGAGAAGGAACACACCAAAATGGAAAGGAAACACAAGGAAAAGATAACAGAAACCGAAGTGAAACTATGAGGTAATCGTGACTGGCTGACCTCTTACCTAAAACCTGGGTGAGCCAGTCACCCAGCAGCACATTATAACCCTCTCCCTAAAATCCGAGGCAACAAATTGGACAGGACACAAAACCGTAAGACCTTAACTACAGTCGTTGCGTCATCTTGTAAAATGCAGGGCAAATCCGGTGGCAAAGAAACCACCGCCCTCTGGTCAGAGAATAAAAGACATTCAAGTAAAATGTGGCAGACAGTAATCTGGACACCACAAGAACTGCAGATTGGGGGGTCCTCCCGCCGGAGTAAAAAACCATGTGTTAAGGGACTGTGCCCGATGCGGAGGCGAGTGAGGAGAACCTCATCCCGCCTGCATGACTGGTAGGACGTACGCCATGGCCGCGTGGTAGCCTTGACCAGACGCAGCTTGTTGTCACCGACTGCCAGCCACTCCTCTTCCCACTGACGCATAACACGAAAACGCAGGAGGGAGGTAACAGCATGGAGGGGGACGGCACATTCAACAATGTGAGGGAGGGAACATGCATCTTTGGCAGCCACATCCGCCAGTTCGTTTTCCCTAACACCCACGTGCCCCGGCACCCAGCGGAAGGACACCTCCTTCCCCTGCTGTTGCAGGTGGAGGAGGGCATCATGGATGTTCTGGACGACCGTATCCGCTGGGTACAAGTGGTGCATGGTCTGAAGGGCACTCAGGGAGTCAGAACAAATGAGGAACTTAAGACTGGGAACACACCTCATCTGCTCAAATGCCCGCAAGATCGTAAACAATTCGGCATCAAAGATGGTAAACGCTGCAGGAAGCCGTAACTTGACGACTCGATCAGGGAAAACAACAGCACAACCAACAGAGTCCCCCTGTTTAGAGCCATCCGTAAATACTGGTACATGGTCGGGATGCTGGTTTAAAATATCAGAAAATAAGGAGATAAAAACAAATGCAGGAGTGCAACTCCTCCGGTACTTCGACAAGTCTAAAAGGACGCTGGGCCTCTGGAGCAACCAGGGAGGCAGGCGAGTAAAACCTTGTCGTTGGGGGGCCACACGCTCCACATCAAGGGACTCAAGCAAATGCTTGGCACGAATCCCAAACGGTCTCGTTGCCTTGGGACGACTGGAAAAGAGATGTTCCATAGGCGGTCGGGCAACGGTAGGGTACGCAGGGGAGGTAGGACAGGCAAGGAATTGACACACTCGTCGCACCATGAGGAGTTTCCGCCGGATGGCGAGTGGCGGTTCCCCTGCCTCAGCACACAGGCTGGGGATGGGACTGGTACGGAAGGCACCAGTGGCCAGCCTGATACCCTCATGGTGTACTGCATCAAGAATCTTCAGATACGAAGGCCTTGCTGACCCATACATGGTGCAACCATAGTCAAGACGCGATCAAACGAAAGCCCTATAGAACTGCAGCAGACGCGCCCGATCTGCTCCCCAGGACCGATGGCTCAGACACTTCAAAATATTCAGTGCCTTCAGGGCCCGCACCTTGAGGTCTTTAAGGTGAGGCAACCACGACAACTTGGAATCAAAAGTGAGGCCCAGGAACCGCACAGTGTCGCTAAAAGGAAGAATGGTGTCCCTCAGACGCAATTCAGGGGAGGTAAAAAGACGTCGAGAACGATTAAAATGAACACACACACATTTGTCTGCAGAAAAGGTAAAGCCCGTCTTCGCAGTCCATGCCTCTAATCGCTGTATCGTAAGCTGCAACTGCCGACTAGCAGCGACAAGATTGGAGGAAGAACAGAAAACAGCAAAATCGTCCACAAACAAGGAGCATTGGACAGGACTCCGGATAGTGGACGTGATACTGTTAATGGCGACGGCAAAGAGGGTGACACTTAAAACGCTTCCCTGAGGAACACCATTCTCCTGCACATACAAATCAGATAGCACATTACCAACCCTATAACGAAAGAGGCGGTGGGAAAGAAAGGACCGAATGAAGATGGGGAGACGGCCACGAAAGCCCCACTCATGGAGTTGATTGAGGATATGGCGGCGCCAAGTAGTGTCATATGCCTTATGAATGTCAAAGAAGACACCAAGACAATGCTGGTTACGTAGGAAGGCCTGCTGGATGGCCGCCTCAAGCAGGGTCAAGTTGTCGATAGTGGAACAACATCGCCGAAAGCCACACTGAGAGGGGCTAAGGAGCTGCCTGGTCTCGAGCAGCCAAACAAGGCGACGGTTGACCATGCGTTCCAACGTCTTCCCGACACAGCTCATCAAAGCAATACTTCGATAACTGCTGGGATGCGTCCGGTCCTTCCCCGGTTTGAGGAGAGGAATCAAAACCGCCTCCCTCCACGAGTCAGGGTATGTGCCAGATAACCATATCATATTAAAACAACTCAGGATAACTTCCTTGGATGGCAGCAACAAGTGCTGCAGCATGCTGTACCGGATTTGATCATGACCAGGCGCAGTATCATGATCCATAGACAGCGCCGAATCCAGTTCCCACATTGTGAAGGGGCAGTTGTAGGGTTCAGAATTTGGAGACCGGAAGTCCAAGTGACCCCTCTCGATGGCAGTTTGGTAGCGGCAGAAATCTGGATCACAGTTAATAGTGGCGGTAGATTCCGCAAAATGCATGGCCGGTGTCTGGGCAATGTCTCTCGGCGCCGTGAGGAGACATCCCCGATGCAGCAATGCCGTGACAGGTAGTTGGCTGCGTTTCCCGGAAATCCTCCTGATGGCTTCCCATACTTTCGTAGAATTAGTGGAGCGGGAGATGGAGTTCAAGAACAATTGCCATGACCGTCGTTTGCTCTCTTTAATCACTCGCCGCGCTTTGGCCCTTGCCACCCAAAAGGCCGCAAGATTGTCAGCTGAGGAACGGCACTTGAAGCAGCCCAGAGCTGCACGGCGGGCTCGGATGGCGGAGCGGCACTCAGTGGTCCACCAGGGGACAGGACGCCTCTTGGGATTACCGGATGACCGTGGAATGGACAATTCAGCAGCATGGGAGATCACGGCTGTAATATGGTCTACCCATTCGTGGACGCTAGCACGGTGTTCCAAAACAGCCAGTTGGCTGAAAAGCGTCCAGTCAGCTCTGCAGAGGTGCCACCGAGGCGGCACTGATAATGCCACAGCCTCATCCAGGAGGCGAATCCAAAGGGGGAAGTGGTCACTAGAATGGATGTCAGCAACAACCTCCCACAGAGCAGAATCCGCGAGTGCTGGAGAGCAAAAGGAAAGGTCAATAGCCGATGACGACCTGGAAGCAGTACAGAAATGAGTGGGAGCACCAGAGTTGAGGATGCACAGTTCTTCAGACATCATGAGGCTTCCCAGAATGCGACCCCTGGGGCAAGTAGTCAGAGAGCCCCATAAGACATTATGAGCGTTGAAGTCCCCCAGCAGAAGAAATGGGTGGGGGAGTTGGCTAATAAGGTCTGTGAGAGCCTCAGAGTCTATCACATCCTGAGGTGGTAACTAGACTGAACAGACTGTGAGCCTCCGACCCACAAGAAGGTCAACTGCAACTGCTTGCAAGTCGGTAACGAGAGGGAGCTCAGATGAGGGGTGCGTGTCACGGACAAAAACCGCAACACCACCCTTTGCCCTTTGCCCCGTCAGATCATCTTTCTGATATACGGTATAGCCCCATAAAGAAGGAGCATCAGTGGCCTGAAAATGTGTCTCTTGGAGACATAAGCACAAAGGGCACTCTCGTACAAGGAGTTGTAATTCGGCCACATGCGTCCTGAACCCACTCAGGTTCCACTGTAATATGGGAGCCAGTGATTAGGGTGGCTGAACTTTCACCCTTCCTCTGTGCTTCGGAGGAGAGCCCGTACCCGCCGGAGATTTATTCGTGGGGCGAGAAGATCGCCCCTGGTCGACATCAATGTCCATCAGCTCCGATGACGACCCACGGGAGATGTCAGACAGTACGATGGCCTTGTCATCGGACCGACCCTGACTAGTCTCCTCAGGTGGCAAAACCTTCACCTTCGGCATCTTTGTCTTGGAGGGCTTAGAATGCAGAGCCTTGTCTACAGGAGGAGCTTTACTCACCGGGGCAGAAGGCGCCATAGGGGGAGAGGCAGGAAGTACCCCAATGTCACCAACCACAGCCTTGTCCGACGTTGCAGGGAGAGCCGCAGGTTGCAAAACAACCGCAGCAGCACAAGTGCACTGGCAAACGCAGGTATTAGTGCTAACACTAGCAACCTCCGTTTGCGTAGCAACAGTGGCCATTTGTACCGGTTTCTTCAGAGGGGAAGCGAAAGATGTTGTAAACACAGGAGGTTGCATGGCCTTAAAGAGCTTCTTGGCCTCACCATAGGGGATGCGCTTAGATGTTTTAATCTCCTGTATTTTCCGTTCTTCGAGATAGATGGGGCAGACCCGGCTCCAGACAGGGTGACTCCCAGAGCAATTCACGCACTTCACAGGCGATGAACAATCGGCTCCTTCATGGGCAGGCTGACCACATTTACCGCAAGTGGCTATCCCATTGCACCCCAACGTAGTATGCCCAAAGTGCTGACATTTAAAACAGTGCATTGGGTTGGGGAAATATGGCCTTACTGGCAAACGTAAGAACCCCGCTTTAACATGCTCTGGGAGTCTCGGGCAACTGAATGTGAGAATAAACGAGTCGGATTTGACTAGGTTCCCATCGACTCGTTTCATAATATTCTGCACGTCAACAATACCGTCATCAGCCCATTCAGATTTTAACTCATCTGTGGGGATATCCACCAAGTCCCTACATGTCACAACATCCTTACTATAGTTCAGAGTGGAGTTGAGCTCGGCCTCGATAGCGTACTCTCCGAGACAGGTTGCTTTCCTAAGAGAAGCGACTTGACGGGAACTAGAAGTCTCAACTAACAGAGTCCCATTGCGAAGTCGCTTCACAGATTTAAGTGTTCCTGCAATCCCCTCAAGACCCTTGTGGATGTAAAAGGGAGAAACCCTCTCAAAGCTACCCTCCTTCCGTTTAATAATCAAAAACACATTCTGATTATCAGCATGTGCTCTGTTACGACAGTCTGATAAATCTCGATCAACACCAGGCGCTGGAGGACTCGCAGCACGAAGTCGCTTCTTCGATGGGGTGTGTTTTCCTACCAGTGGCCCACCCAAGCCACTGGTAGGGGGAAATGTAGAGGTCGAAGGGTCCATTGCGGTCCCACGAGCAGCTAGGGAACTAAAGGTCCGCTCAGACAGAGCCTCGCATGCCTGAGTAAGCCTTATACAACTGGGGTGCGGCAGGTGCCCCAGAGGTTACCCGCTTGCGACTGTTCCACCCCAACAGCCATGCATCTCATAGGCGCAGAGCACACCGGAAGATTGAGGGGTTTTTATAGAGGTTGTCCTTCCTCGCAATCCAGGCGGTCAAGCCAAGATTACCATTCCCCGCAGCACACAACATTCCACCGCCGCGCCACACATTGGTCGCTGAAGCATGTCTGGGGGTTACGGTGACAGGAAACTGGTGGCGCTGACCAGTCCCCAGCTCAGGACCCTGGGGTCGCCAAGCCCGTACTCAGCAAATGAATGCTGAGCCCCTGGGGGGGTGTTCATCGGAAGTAAAAGTTTTGAGAAGAATGTTTTGGCAAAAAATATAATTTTCGACAGAAGAAAATATTTCAAGAATTTTGGTCAACAATCACATGGAGGGAAAACGTGGATTTGCAACAGTAGAAGAGTGTTCCAGATAAGTCACGAAACCCTCGTATTTTGTTAAAACAATATTTTTATCTTGTTTTGTATTGTTGTGTATAAATTTTTTTTCTTCACAATGACTTATGAGATTTTCGAGAGTATTGTGCCTAAAGTAGAAAGTAGTAATTTAGTAGACTTCGAAAATCAGGACAGGACAAATGAAACAGAAAGAACCGATCAATTTGATTTAAAAAGTTTTCTTGTAAATTTCACGAAAGAAATTAAACAATCAGTTGACGATAATAAGACTTACTGGGATGAAAAAATTGATAACATTTTGTTGCAAGTCCAAGCAGTCAATACCCAAGTGGGTGATCTTTCGAACAGAGTTGGCAGTGTTGAGGAAAAAATTGAATCTGTGGAAGCAAAAGTAAATGAAATTGATGCTAAATTGAGCAATGAAATTAATACTGTAAAAAATGAGTTACTGGTAGATAGGGAAAGAAATTTAATTGATTTTCATGAGATAAAAGGGGAAATCAAAAATTTGGATGAGAATACAAAAGTTTTGGTTAAAAATGTACAACAAGAAACTGACAATCGTTTGGTTACTCTAGAAAAAAAAGTAGAATGCAATGATTTAGAAAACAAAAAATCTGTCAAAGAACTTAGCGAAAAAATTGAAAGTTTTGACACTGAATTTCAAAGTATAAATCACAATGTCAACACATGCAATCTTGTATCTAATATTCCAGTGAAGCACTTTTCGGTAGATGGACCCTTACATCCCGTTGATTTTATACAGTATTGTAAGGATTGTTTTTTACCTCACTCACCAGATGACATGAAAATTAAATTTGTAAAAAATTCTTGGAAGGGGAAGCTTTGACTTGGGCAAACCAGATTGTAACTGTGGGGATGACCTTTTCAGAATTTGAATCAAAATTTCTGGAATAATTTTGGGATGATCTTAAACAAACTAGAATCAAAAGTGAATCTTTGAATGGGAGAAACTATAGAGAATCAGATGGGAGCATGAAACAATTTTGCAAAAGTGAACTTCAAAAACTTATTCATTTAACAAAACCTTTGGATGACTTGATCAAAATTGATACCTGAAAGAGAAAATTGCCATCAGCAATGCAGTTGAGTTTAGTTCATTGTCCTGATAGTAATGTAGAGCAGTTTCTCAATTATATTGAAAAGTTGGATAGGGTAACAACAAGAACACACAGTGGGTTTACTCAGAAAGGTAATGGTCAAAATTGGGGAAATGACAACTTTCAAAAAAGGGAACAAAACAATTATCATGGTGTCAGTCAAAATTTAGGGGGATATAACAATTTTCAAAAGAAGGACCATAATTTTTATCCAAAACAAGAACAACATTTTCGCAGAAATAATCAACAAAATAGAGAACACTTTAGGGATCAAAATCACAGAAATTTTACTAGAGATCAGTACAACAGAAACTACCAACAATCAGGTAATGTTTGGCATAGGAATGGGAACAGAAATGTTGATCAGAGACATTGGCAGAACCACAATCAGCAGTTCAAACAGGAACCAGTTGTAATTCAGGAAATAAAAAACGAGTAGACGCCCCCTTGAAGGTCCGCAAGGTTGAGGCAGAAGGTGAGCATGGTGAAAGGACCAATGGATGTGACTATCATAAACCCAAACATGACAGTTCCAAACCTAAGCCATCACATGAGGTCATTAGTTGTTACTTATTGAAAAAATTTCAAGAGGAAAATAATGATGATATTGATAAAGATAAAATTTTCAGTACACAAGAACATACAGTAGATAAAAGTAATTGTGATTCATTTAATTTGACAGAAAAGAACAACACTTTGTCAGATGATGTAATTTGTAGTAGTTCAGAGACGTGTGTAAATGAAAGAGAGAATGCATGCTGTGAGAATGAAAATATTGGTGAAAGGGATCTGGTAACTTTAGAAAGGGGAAATTATATTTTGGGGAATAATTTGAATGTGTATGACCTGAATATGTGTAATGATAATGATGTTGATGATAAAGTTGATTATGATAGTAATGGTATTGATGATGATGTTGAGGAAAGGTGTTTCATTAGTTTAAATAGGGAGTTGGGTATACACATGGTTGAAAATGGATTAAATAGTGAGAGCATTATAGAAATTCCCAGGGATGTTACCAGGATGAATAAGGCTCACAAGCAGGGTGTATGTGAAAGTGTGAATTTTGATGTTGTTGGTAAAGAATCTGACTACACAAATAACGATGACACATGTATAACTTCTAGCCTAAGTGAAACTTTTACAGATACTAATGATACACACACATTTCTTATGAATATATGGCTGAACAGTGAAACTATTTCTTTTGACAAGAACTTTAGAAAGATGCTTATTAATGTATGTGAAACTGTATGTCCTGAGTGGTGGAAAAAGATGAGATATTTTATTTTTGAAAAGCTGAAGGATAAGTACTTCAATAGTATACAATGTGATTTGGATGAAAATTCTTGGCTATTTGAGATAATAGAGAGTACTAATGACAATTTTGTATCTTGTGCAAATTTTATAACTGTGACAAATAATACATGTAATGATATACCATATGATTCTGATAAGTATAGGTTTGGGGAAATTGAAAGTGATTTATAACATGAGGATACAGGTTCTGAGAAAAGTGATCAATTTTGCAGTCCTTATATAAAAGTTCAAATTGGGTCATGGATTGGTAAATGTTTAATTGATACAGGAAGTGAGATCTCGGGAATATCTGAAAGGTTAAGCAAGAAATTGAAAGTGGGGAAAGATTTTGTTGAAATGCCAGTTGTTGGGGTAAAGATAAAAGGTGCTACTGGGAAGAGCAGTAAATTGGTAAAAAGCCAGGCTTTAGTGAGATTTTTAATTGAAGGCAAGTTGTTCACACATGGATGTTTTGTAATTCAGGAATTTAATGAGGATTTTCTTTTGGGTATGAATTGGATAGTAAAAGTAAATACAGCATTTGATTGGGTTGGAAGAAAACTTTTGATAGAAACTAGTGAAAGGGAATACATTCAGACAAATTTTGTGAACACTCTTGGTGATCAGAGTAATGGAAGTTTTGACAGTATCAATTTACTAAAAGAAAATAGATTGGAGAATATTGAAACTCATAGATTTGATACTGATGAAGTTGAATTTGGGAATTTAGTAAATTTGAAAATTTCAGAAACACAAAATTTATCTGGGGAGCAAAAACAACAGTTAGAAAATCTGCTGTGGGAATACAGTGATGTTTTCAGTGACATACCTGGTAGGGTAAAGGGTTATCAGTGTGAGCTTCAGGTAAAACCTCATGAACCATTTTTCATAAAACCATACAGTATTGCAATATCAAAAAGACCTGCTGTTGTGAAAGAGCTGAAAAAGATGGAAGGATGTAATATAATAGAAAGGAGTATCAGTGCATATAATAATCCTCTAGTAGTAATTTCGAAAAAAGATGGTGGAGTAAGATTGGTTTTGGACTCTAGACACTTAAACAAAATTTTGTTCAGACAAACAGACCATCCCGAAAATATTGATGAGTTACTCTATAAATTTACAGATATAACCTAACTTCGGGTTTTCATCAGGTACCACTTTCGGTTAATTCTAGGAAATATACTGCTTTCTTGTACAATGGTAAGAGTTACCAATATTGTGTTGTGCCATTTGGGTTAAATGCTTCTGTTTCCGAATTTATAAGAGCTTTGGATCATGTACTGGGGCAAGAACTTGCATCTAAACTGATAATTTATGTAGATGACATTTTGGTTACAGGGCAAAATTGGGAGGAACATTTTTCGATTTTGAAATCTGTTTGTGAAAAACTTAGAAAAGGGGGGATGACTTTGAAATTAGAAAAATGTAGATTTGCAGTTTCTGAATTAAAATTTTTGGGTCATGTTGTCACAGACAAGGGAATTTTGGCAGATCCAGAAAAAATTAAAGCAATTTCAGAAATTCCTATTCCAAAGACTAAAAAACAATTAAAGTCGTTCTTTGGGTTATGCGGTTATTACCGAAAACATATAAGTGATCAGAGTCTGAATGCACCATGTTTAAGTCAATTACTTAAGAAAAACACTGTTTGGGTTTGGGATAAAAGTTGTCAGGAAGAGTTTGATAAAATTAAGCAAGAGTTGAGGAAGCAACACTTCTTACACAGACCTGATTTTAATTTACCATTTTGTTTGAACACTGGTAGCAGTAATTATGGGCTTGGAGCAGAGTTATTTCAAGAAAGAGTAGAGAATGGAGTTAAGATACATTGTACCATAGCATTTGCAAGCAGAATGTTGCTCAAGCATGAGAAAAATTATACAGTCACGGAGAAGGAACTTTTGGCAATTCATTGGGCTTTTACAAAATTTAGAATTTACCTTATTGGACATAAAACAATAGTATTTTCGGATCACAAAGCTTTGAATTACTTACAAGAGTGCAAATTATACCACAGTAGATTGACCAGATGGGCAATATTTCTGCAACAGTTTGACTTTGAAATCAAACACATAAAAGGTTCTGAGAATGTAGTAGCTGATTCACTTTCAAGGTTACCAATTGGGGGAGAAAAGGCGATTTTTGAACAAGAGGAGGAAAAGCAATTTAAAATTAGATACTTGAAAGGGGTGGAAAATGAGAAAACAATTAGAGCTATGTGTAACAAAATTAGAAAAAATCAAAATTTGGATCAGAGTTGGAAATTAATCAAAGAATGTTTAGGCAAGAAGGGGTATGAGAAACTTGATAAATTTTACAAATTACATAAGGGGATTTTATTTCGGAGAACAGATGTAGATTCTGATAACTGGAAACTGTGTTGGCCAGAGGCAGATGCTGATAAGCTGATCATTTACATACATGAAAGTTTTGGTCATTGTGGGATACAGAAGTGCATTCAAAAGATACAAGAAAATGTTTATTTTTACAATATTGGAAAGAAGGTAAGAAAAGAATTGGCAACCTGTGACAAATGCCAGAGTGTTAAAGTGAGCAATCAAAGATGTGGTGGAGAGATGCAAAACATTATTCTGGAAAAACCTTTAGATCTTATCGCAGTGGACTTATATGGAATGTTACCAAAGAGTAAAGGTGGTCACTGTTACATATTTGTTATGGTAGATGTATTTTCAAAATTAATTAAACTATATCCAGTGAAAAAAGCTACTAGCCATGAAATTATAATAAAAATTGAAAGAGATTATTTCGCACAGGTGGGTAAACCAAAAGCTATATTATCAGATAATGGTTCACAGTTCACAGTCTGTTTATTCTCCATCCACCAATCCTGCAGAAAGATATATGAGGGAAATTGGGAGACTTTGTAGAACCTATTGTAGCCATAAACATCCAACCTGGTTTGAGCACATTCGAAATTTTGAAGATATTATGAATAGCCTACAACATAGTTCCACAGGATTTTCACCGTATGAGATTATGTTTAATATTAGACCTCCAAATCTTATATCAGAACCTATTGAATTTCCTAAATGTACACCTTTAACTATGCAAGAGAGAGAAGATATTGTCAGAGAAACTATGAGGAAACAAGGGGAAAAGAGGAATAAAAGACATAACAATAGGGTAAAATTAACCACAATCAAAATTGGGGATCTCGTTCTGGTCAAATCCCATGAAAAATCAAAAATGTTAACTTCAGAAATTAAAAAATTCTTTGATATCTATATTGGGCCTTTTGAAGTCATAGAAAATCCACACCCTAATGCTTATCGTTTGGTGTATCCTAAGTCAAAGAAATTATTTGGTCTCAGGAATGTTGTCTCTTTAAAACTGTATAAACAGAAATCATAATTTCAAAATTTAAATAACCTATTATCATCTAAAACAAAAGTCCTCCACTGGAATACGCTTGTTAGAACAAAACTACCTGTACAACCAAGTATGTATATTTGCATGTATAAATTAATAATTTGAAGTCACATGTTATTTGAAACTTATGAAAAAACACTGTTGTAACAAAAAATTAGAGAAAGCTAAGTCTTCCCTGTGACTGAAGGCATGCATGTGAGGACATGCATGCAAAGGTATAAGTTTCAAAACCAATTTTAGATAAAGCCTCATGATATATGAGCAATTTATTATTGTTTATACTGATGTTGTGGGGAGCGAAAGTACTCTTCACAAGAATGTGACTTGTAGTAATATTGTAGTAGAGAGGCAAGTGCACATAAATAATTGCAAAAAATTTAGATAATACTGATGTATCTTTAGCTGTACTAAAAAAAGAAAATCATAAACAAAAAAAATACAAAACAAAAAAACATGAGTAAAAAAAATTTTTAAAAAGAAAATCATAAGCAAAAAATATACAAAAAATGAGTAAAAAAAATTTAAAAAAATCAGAAGTAATATATATATATATATATATATATATATATATATAGTTATAATAGAAGGAAACATTCCACGAAGGAAAAATATACCTAAAAACAAAGATGATGTGACTTACCAAATGAAAGTGCTGGCAGGTCGACAGACACACAAACGAACACAAACATACACACAAAATCCAAGCTTTCGCAACAAACTGTTGCCTCATCAGGAAAGAGGGAAGAGGGAAGGGGGAAGAGGGAAGGAGAGGGAAAGACGAAAGGATGTCTTCCCTCTTTCCTGATGAGGCAACAGTTTGTTGCGAAAGCTTGGATTTTGTGTGTATGGCAAGTTATATATATATATATAAGGCAAATATATAAAAAAAACACTACACTATGTATGTCCAGTATCATTTTTATTGTACAATATGTAAGCATAATGAAATTAACATTAATATAAAAAAAATTTAAATCTTATTCTAGGAAATGAGTTTTACCTTTCTATTATTTTCAATCTGTATGCTGTATATTAGAATATTTCTCATGTATGTTTTATACCATGTATATTTGTCATGTCAAATAATTTCTTTACTTGAATTTTTTTGTGTATGAGATTGATGGGGAAGGATCATTGCAACAACAGCCAGTAACAAGTCCACAGATTCAGAGAGTCCAAATTTGGAAGAGGTTAACAGACTGCATCATTAATGTACTAATTGTATAATACAGATCCATTACTGAGTGTGGTCGGGATTTTGTTGTATATGTTCATAACAACAAAAGCCCTGGGGAGCAGTTGTAATGGATCTGGGAGATGTGGTATTTTCTACCGGATTTATCGATACCAAATTGTAAATGTTTTCTTATATTTTTGGTCAGAATTTTTATTATAATTTGCCTTATCTTATGTTAATTTACTTATATTTATGAGAGTGAAAGTATATTGATTACTATTAGTAAATGTATCGAAGAATAGCAAAGAGACTGATTACAAGTGGAAGCTTGTGTGTTGTGTAAAATATCTTTGACGCTGGAGTCGTCTTTGACTGTAGTCAGTCGGCAGTTAACTCTTGGTGTGTGTTGACGGAAGAAGAATGTGAAGGTCGCCGTCATAAATAATTTTGAATTATGTTACTATTTTTTATATAAACTATAAAAAGAAACTACATTTGAAGAAATGGTATTTGAAACACCAAAAATGAGGCAAACACGTTGAACCAGGTCATTTCTGCAGCCGACAAAGATGCATTGTGGAATCATACTCAATTAGACAACTGAAGCCAAGACTAATATCGTCTTGCAAATGTCTAACGGAAAAGGTACCGTCACGAAATATGGCAAATTTAAGTAAATAAAAAAATAGTGAGCATATTTCAACTTTGTGTCTCAGCCGGGATACCATATTTCAATGGGTAGATGGGATAACAAATGAAGAGATACTGAACTGAATCAGAAAGAAACGTTATTATAGCACAAAGTGACTAAGAGAAAAAATAGATTGCAGGACACATTCTGAAATACCACTGACTACTGAATTTGGTAGTGGAGGAAAACACAACGGTAACAGAATGTTAACATGCAATATTTTTATTCTCTGCATCAAGCACAAACAGAAATTGTATTATGCCATATTTTAAAGGGTATTCCAAATAGCTGGAACTGAAGCAATATCTTCAAGGAGCATAGTAACAACAATAACAACAGCTGGCACTGGAATACTTCACTGCAATTCTGAATTACAAAATACTACAACTATTAATCTACAACATCCGTGAGATGCTAACAACTGATGGAATGGCAGGCTTCCACATCAATTTTCACAATACAGTGTGAATGAACTTAAACAATAATTTTCTGTCAATGAGCGCTTTTTGACGTGCAGAATCTATTTACTGCTCACTGAATCATAAGAAATTGAGGCAAAAGTGACTCCCCACTCAAAACAAGTGTCGCTCACAGGAATAAGCTGTCACAATGGAGTCCATGGTTTTTCAAAATAATTTTCATCAGTTTGTATTTCCCTTCATTGACACTTTCGAATGATTTACTTTTTCCTTCCTGTTTCACACTTTTTCTCCAAATGATGATAAATTAAAAAAATTTTGGACACCAGTGATTGTATACACGTGTAAGATGAACAAGAGTTATTTCTGTCTCAAAGATAACTAGGCACAAATCACCTACTTTTATTAATTTGCTTCAGTCACACTTTTTTAATGTAGTTGTTTAAAGGTAATCTCCAGTCAGGTCTTGCAAACAAAAGCTTAATTGTGTTTTGTGCATTCTTAACTCAAGAACACAACTACAATTTTTTACCTTTGATTTAACGTCTTCAGCAAACTGTAGTATATATAGTACCACATCCTTGAAAATGCGAATGAGCCTCTCAAAATAGTCAATGGGTATTCCTCGCCACCATAGTCCTGAGAAAAGTCAGAAAATGATATAAAAATGTTATAAACACAAAACTTAGAAACAAGAGTTTATCATTTTCTTTTGAGAAAAAATGACAATAAAATGTTTTATTGTTTATCTAATTGATGCTTGACAGATAAATTCATTTTAATTCTGTCAGTTATCAAAATATGAATTAAAAGTGTCATTCTAATGTGACCATAATTGTATCAATTACAGTGTTTAACCACATCTTTTCAGGTATTTAATCTGTATATGCATTATACAATAGTGTGTAGTGAACAATGTTCGATATGAATGCTGAGTAATACTGTTTTAATACATTTTTCTTTTACCATCACCATTCAAGGTGCATGTTATCCACTTGTCAGCGATGGTATTTTACCTTCCTTTTCTCATTTACAAAGGGATGTGTTACCTGTTTTACTTTTGACATACATTTTCTTACCCATTTTTTACTTACTATTTACATAATACATGGTATACGATGTGTCATATTACAGGTGGCTCTCCCTTTGATAGTAAATGTTTTGCCAGTTACAGCACTGGTATAGGTGGGGATAGGAGGATGCATAGCGCATGTCCTACAGTGAGGATGGTCACACGGGTAGGAGCCACAGGGCAGGGAGGTGGGTGCAGAAGGTGCATAGGGTCTCTGACAACGATGCTGCAGAGACTGGAAGGACAATGAAAAGCTATTCAAGGTGAGATGGGCAAAAGTCAGACAGAATGGACCTCATTTCAGGTCATGATTTTAGAAAGTCATATCCTTGTTGAAGTAGCTGATTAATACATTCAAGACCACAATAACGCTGAGTGACAAGTGGTGTACTCCCTAAGTTGTTCATTCGAGGGATCAGCTTTACCAGGATTGGATGTTGTGGCCCAGGGAATCTGCTTCTGGACTAGGCTAGTGGGGTAATTATGTACTTTGAAGGCTGAGGTGAGAATGGTGGTGTTGAGTCTGCATCTGAACAAATATGTTTGCCTTAAATGCCAAGGCTGTATTGTAGGGAACTTACATGTGGAATGGACATCAACCATCAAAATGTAAGAACTATTGTTTTTTAGTGGGTTTAATGTGAACAGAAGTGTGTAGCTGACCTTTGATGAGGATGAAATCAACGTTAAGGAAAGTGGCATGGGATCTGGAAAGGACCTTGTGAAATTTAATAGGGAGAATGTATTTAGAGTGTCCAAGAATTTTAACAGGTTAGCCTCACCATGAGTCCAAATGGTAAAGATGTCATCAATGTACTTAAACCAAACCAGGGACTCAAGGTTTATGGATCCCACGAAAATCCCCTCCAAGTAACCCATGATAAGGTTGGCATAGGAAGGAGTCATCCTGGTTCCCACAGTTGTGCCCCTGATCTGTTTCTATGTCTGCTCCTCAGAGGTGAAGTAGTTGTTGGTAAGTATAAAGGTGATTTAAGTTGAGCAGGAACAATGTCATAGGTTTGGATCAGGTAGCCAATGACTGAGGACAGACAGACCATGTGCATGGGGGATGTTGGTATTGAGGGATGTGACATCAATGGTGACAAGTGAGGTGTATGGTGGGAGTGGGGCAGGCACAGGTTTCTTGAATATAGGAGGGAAGTCTAGGTACTATTGGTTGCAGGTGTTGATCAACGAAGGCAGACATAAGTTTGGTGGGTGCTTTGAAGCCAGCAACTATGGCATGACCAGTGTGATTGGGTTTGTGGATCTTAGGAAGAAGATGGTACTGCATAGTTTAAGTGGGGTAAGAAGTGTAGTGATTGAGGTGTTAGTCCTTGTAACAGGTCTGAGGTTTTAAGGAGGGACGGTAGGTCAGTTTGAATCACACGGACAGGGCCACCAAGTTATCAGTTTGGATGAGTGGGCATAGGCAGAGGGTGTATGCTGGCAACACACGATATGCTGTTGCAAAGTAACTGTGGCAAGTGATGGGAAGGAGAAGAATCTGCACTCAGTGTGAATGCTCAGAGACTTTTTCAACAGGCTGAAGAGGGGTTCCCAGAAAAAACTGAAAGCACAGGATACAACCAATTGCAATTGTTTCTCGCATCAGAACAAACAACGCCTGCCAGTGCATCAGTTCTAAAGTCACACTCGATTCCCTCCAATGACTGCCGGAAGTGGTGGAAAAAACAAACTTTGATTTTGATGTTACAACAAAGCTCTCTACTTGCAGCATAGTCCCTGAAATGACCATGGACCTCTTATTTTCAACTGAGTGGAAGGCCTGGTTCAGTGATCCTATAACATCCTACACTGTAACTATATGGACTTTTGCTGTCAGCTTGGGAGCTGCAAAGTCATCCTAAATGGATCAGGATGCATTATACACCACAGCTGGTATGGCTGACTTTGTATGAAATGCATATAAGTTTTAAAGAATATACATGAATATTAGGGGTGAAAGGAATCAAAATGAAACAGTATGGGAAAGGGATATGAAGCAAATAATGACTTCCAGTCGCACAGGGCACTGTAGCAATGCAATGTTTAGAGTTGAAAATTTTTGGTGGATCTGGAATCGAACAGAAATGTTCCACTTACCTAGAATGGCTGTCACAACCATCTCAGCCATCTGGACAAACTTTCCATCAGACTCAAATTCCCAACTTCCCACTTGCCACACCACAATGAGCTCCACGCACTAACCCCCTACTCACAGATTTCTGATCCCCGTATGAGTTCAGATGTTGATTGTGCATCCGTACTGAAACTACTTCATCAACCAGCTATTGTGGTCATAGAATTATAGATATGAGCAGTGTCTCTTCTGTTGGGATGTCTGACATAATAGGCAACACATGGATGTATATACACGTTTCTGTAAGAGCATGATGGCTCCTTGACAATTGTTTCTGTGTAGGTGCACTAATATCATCCAAACTCCTATGGAAATCAATAATTTGTGAATAGGGTTTTAATGCACTGCTGCATGTAGGAAGCTGAGAATTTGGGTCTAATAGAAAGCATGTCTGGATGGCCGAGGTGGTTAAAGGCAATCGTTCTAGAGAAGAGGAGAGGAGTGATGGTGGCAGTCATGTGGTTAGAATCCAACTTCCATAATCACTGGATTCCTAGACTGAGTCACACTCACGCTGTTTTTCTTTAATTTAGATTTTTTCAGCACTAGTCATATTATTTCATACATATTGCATCTGAAAGGTAATTTGACAAAAAGACATGAGTATTTTCATGAACGTTTATTGAATTTTGAATATTATTTGGTAGTTTGTTAATTTTTATTGCCACAACAAATATATTTCTAATTACTGGCAAGTAAATGACCAACTGCATAAAGTTTTCCTGAAAATGTATGTCTGTCATGACTTCTGAAAGCCGTTATACCTGCAATCAGGTCAGGTACTGAGAACTGTTTTGCACCTGTATGCTTCAATCTGCAGAAATTGGTTGCAAGAACAGGCTTGGAAAGCCCAAGTCAAACATCGATAAATAAAGGTGCAAATAATTTTATTGAACAATACGAAGAGTTACAATAAATATGAAGGTAACATATGATTAATCATCAGATGTGCTTTTGACATTACAAGTTGCAGGACGACATTTTTCATACAGACATGGAAGACATAAATTAAAGTGGCATCTACCATACTGAACAAATGTAATTTTTCTGCATACACAAGGGATCTTCAGAGTTTCTCAGGAAAAACAAAGCCCACTGACATTTTGAAAAATTTCTCTTTCTTCTGACAATTTGGATGTACACCACACGTAGCATGGCATTTTCGTAAATACTGGTGCTTATAATTGGCGACATATGATTGAATGTATTTTAAAAGCATCTTCTTGAGAAGGAAGTTTGAAGGTGTTTCATAAAGCTTTTAAATTGCTTATAGAAGTACAAGTCACATATTATTTGTTGTAAAAATTAAAATTAGTAAATAGCCATTTAACACTGGAAATTCAGTTCAACCAAATACAAGTCTCATCATCGATCACTGCCATCTCATGCTCAGGGTTGCAACACACCAGTTCATCACTAAAGCATAAAATTTCTCTTGAAATTTTCTCAAAGTTGTCAAGGTAGCATACCTTTCTACTTGCACGTTATATTGTCCTAATGGACTACTGAAAGTGTACGAAGTTCGAAGTAAGTCCATGATCTGAATGTCACGGCCTCGCCTTCTCAGTGACTTTCATGCAGTTTCCCTTAATGAACAGATACAAACTTGCTTACACATCACTTATCCTATTTCAGACCACTCTCCTTTCTTTATAAGTGAACAAATTGTACACTGATTGTGATTGCTTGTTAGTTCAATGGCTGGTACGTTATTAGCTTGAAGTTTTAAATGTCATTTAAAACTACACGGAATATGAGTTTTACCAATACCTCTTTTTAATGCACTATTCTCTATCCCCTTGCATGTAATAGCACCAAAAGAGCCTTTTCTATTTCATGACACAAAGCACAACCATGATTATTTCCAGTTAAAATGAGGATGTTTGATGACATCATTAATCACTATATGTCAAAGGTATGTGTGGATGTTGCAATATGTCTGAAGAATAAAATAATTTCTCCTAGTTCCATAGAGATTTCTAACACCATACAGATACACCTGAAAATTTGTGCTTGTGAATTTTTAATAGCTGCGACAAGGTCTATAAAGTTTGAAGTGAAAAACATGGGGCGCATGCAATAGATAATAGCAAGGAGTGTAGAGAGTAGCTATTGTTGGAAAAATCACATAACAGTTCATATAATTTGCTGTGCAATAAAATTGTTAGTAACACATGTGAACTATTCAAGCATCAGATATCTGCTGCATGCGAGCCACATGTTTATCACTTTAAATTTTACAAGTACTGTCATAGCTATTAAAAATTTACAAGCAAAATTTTCAAGACTATCTGTGCGGAGTTAGGAATCTCCATGGGACTATGAGAAATTATTTTATACTTTTTAGTCCATTTTAAAAATGTGTTATAGTAAAAGTTATTTATTTCAATTATTTATCTACATGGTTGCTCCAATTGTTAGGAAGAATTCAGTAAATTTATTAGCCAATGTTTTGAGTCTAGCACCACCTGTCTTGGAGCTATAGTCATCATGGAATTTAACACCATTTACCTTACCAAGTTCACTTATTTCATGCCTTGTAATCGCCCAAATTTTTGACTTTGTTCTGAAATTCTGAATTTTTGCATACAGTACATGAGTCTTGAGAAAATGGTGAGAACTTTACAACAGTGACTGTAGTGCCACTTTAGTCCTTAATTAGAGCTAACCATCTACATTAAAAAGGCTCTCTCTTCTTGGTAAAAGATATTTTGATCCAAGACATAGTCAGCCTCTATCTTGGCTTTGACTGCAATTGTCACAGGCCTGTTTCAAGGGACAGGTTCTTCACATTTTAAGAATACTTTTAAGGCACAATTAAACTTCACAATTACTGTTTCTTCTTGGTACATATCTTCTCATTGTTTGTCCCTTAAATTCGCACAAAATAGTGAAACTGTGTCAGAATCTATGATTCTGTGGAACTATACTACTCCCTTTTTAGCTAAACCTGATTTATGAAGCTTTTCTATTGCTCACACTACTGTGGTCAGGCAAATCATTAAGCATAGGGTTCATGTCTATTTCATGTAAGACAGTTGGATAACTGTTACATAATATAATTATATTTTTGTTGGTAATTTACCATGGGGAACAAACCAAAGCTGAACATCAGTAATTGTACGTTATCTAAATCTTGTAGTCAGAGAGGAAGTCAATATCAAAAAAATCTTCATATACAATCACTTCCCAGTTATTTCCTTCCATTCTATGGTTCTGTTTTGTTCAATAAAGTTCTACTACTTCTTTATTGTTGCCATTTCTTTAGATAGCCTGATTTCTGTAAAGTATTAAATTGAGATTCAAATACAAAAATCTTCATTAGAAGATGAAAATAACAAAAACAAATGTTTGAGAAAACAGAAGAAAACCACAGAAAATGTAGGTTTAACTTACCAACAATTTTCCCTGCTTCTGTTTTTAGTTTTAGCAGTGCCTGCCCAAATGGACTATGTAATCGTTGACAATTTTTTGGATTATCAAATTCGTGGTAAAAAGGTAACACCAAATACAGTCTTAAGGTTTCAACATCAGGTGGAGAGCTTGACAAGGATGGAAGTAAATGTTCACTAATGGAGCTGAGTGTCTGTAACACATGAACAAGTAGTAACAATTAACACTCACTGTTGAATCACTAGAGACTAAGTTGACAGCATGATGAGGTAAAAAATTGGGCAACAAACCAAACTGAATCAAGAAAAAGAAGCTAGGAAAGCTAAAGGATTCAATAAAAAAAAAACTTTTATGGTTATAAATGAAATTCCAAGTAGTGTGGAAGCGTGTAGTAGAGAGAAGAAATAACTGAGCTGTATGAAAGGAAATAGAAAAAGAATCCTCATGTTAATGTGACCAGCTAGTAAGCAGTGGGTTCATTTTCACAGCCGCTACACTTTCAGTTTAAATATTTCCTCCCAGTTAACTTATGTCATTTTAACAAAAGGAATTTTCTGTAAATACAAATCTTTGCTAGTTAATAATCTCAAAAAACAAAGTAATGTTAACAAAACAATACCTGGGCAACGCAAGACTGTTGAGCACAGAGGAAGTTATGGATTCAAACTAGGTTGCTTGTATCACATAAATCCAGAAAACAACCACATGAGAAATTGAAAATTTATCTTTGTAAAAATTGCTAAGGCTTTTGTGACAACTTGACAAATTTCTATTGGATTCAGTCTTAGGTTCTTCCGCCAATGTTTGATGATTTTTCTGACGTTTTACCAGCACAAATGACTGACGTTTTTCAAGCTGTGCCCTCCATGCCAATGTCTTGTTATTGCCGCTATGGTTCACCCTTTGCTATCTGCAATGGTTGTTTGCTGCGGCACGGAAATGCAGGACTGTGCTTAAGGCTTTCCTCTTTCTTGTTAGAGACATTGTCATCTTTGTGTATTTCAGTGGCTTCTCTGAATGAGCAGGCATGGTAGCTCTTCTCCACAGTGAGAACTTCCATGTTGACGAATTTTATTATGTGGTCAATCCCACAACGTTTGAGCACCATCACAGCTGATTCTCATATGTCCCAATGTACAACACTGTTCATTATTCATGAACCAGGTGTTGTTGCAGAGTCCATTAATTCCCACACAGACTTTTACTCTGGTACAGGATATGGAGCATATTCTCAGCATTGCAAGTGAGTCCATTTTGTCATTTTTCTAATCTGATATTCCCTTTACTCTTCTTGGTTGGTTTGCAAATAGTCTTTCTACACCTACATCTACATTTATACTCTGCAAGCCACCCAACAGTGTGTGGCAGAGGGCACTTTGTGTACCACTGCCATTACCTCCCTTTCCTGTTCCAGTCGTGTATGGTTTGCGGGAAGAACGACTGCCGGTAAGCCTCCGTGCACGCTCGAATCTCTCTAATTTTACATTCATGATCTCCTTGGGAGGTGTAAGTAGGTGGAAACAATATATTCAGTACCTCATCCAGAAACACACCCTCTCAAAACCTGGACAGGAAGCTACATTGCGATGCACAGCACCTCCTTAGCAGAGTCTGCCACTTGAGTTTGCTAAACATCTCCGTAACGCTATCACGGTTACCAAATAACCCTGTGACGAAATGCGCGGCTCTTCTTCAGATCTTCTCTATCTCCTCTGCCAACCAAACCTGGTATGGATCCCACACTGATAAGCAATACTCACGTGTAGGTCGAATGAGTGTTTTGTAAGCCACCTCCTTTGTTGATGGTCTACATTTTCTAAGGACTCTCCCAATGAATCTCAACCTGGCACCCGCCTTACCAACAATTAATTTTATATGATCATTCCACTTAAAATCATTCCATACGCATACTCCCAGATATTTTACAGACATAACTGCTACCAGTGTTTGTTCCACTATCATATCATCATATAGTAAAGGATCCTTCTTTCTATGTATTCGCAATACATTACATTTGTCTATGTTAAGGGCCAGTTACCACTCCCTGCACCAAGTACCTATCCGCTGCAGATCTTCCTGCATTTCGCTGCAATTTTCTAAGGCTGCAACTGCTCTGTATACTACAGCATCATCCACAAAAAGCCGCATGGACCTTCCGACACTATCTACTAGGTCATTTACATATATTTTGAAAAGCAATGGACCCACAACACTCCCCTGTGGCATGCCAGAGGTTAATTTAACGTATGAAGACGTCTCTCCATTGAGAACAAATGCTGTGTTCTGTTTGCTAAAAACTCTTCAATCCAGCCACACAGCTGGTCTGATATTCCGTAGGCTCTTACTTTGTTGATCAGGCGACAGTGCAGAACTGTATCGAACACCTTCCAGAAGTCAAGGAAAATGGCATCTACCTGGGAGCCTGTATCTAATATTTTCTGGGTCTCATGAACAAATAAAGCGAGTTGGGTCTCACACGATCGTTGTTTCCGGAATCCATGTTGATTCCTACAGAGTAGATTCTGGGTTTCCAGAAATGACATAAGCGATCAAAAAACATGTTCTACAATTCTCCAATAGATTAATGTCAGAGATATAGGCCTATAGTTTTGCGCATCTGCTTGATGACCCTTCTTGAAAACTGGAACTACCTGTGCTCTTTTCCAATCATTTGGAACCTTCCGTTCCTCTGGAGACTTGCGGTACACGGCTGTTATAAGCGGGACAAGTTCTTTCACGTACTCTGTGTAGAATCGAATTGGTATCCCATTAGGTCCAGTGGACTTTCCTCTGTTGAGTGATTTCAACTGGTTTTCTATTCCTTGGACACTTATTTCGATGTCAGCCATTTTTTCTTTTTTGCGTGGATTTAGAGAAGGAACTGCAGTGCGGTCTTCCTCTGTGAAACAGCTTTGGAAAAAGTTGTTTAGTATTTCAACTTTATGCGTGTCATCCTCTGTTTCAATGCCATTATCATCCCAGAGTGTCTGGATATGCTGTTTCGATCCACTTACTGATTTAACGTAAGACCAGAACTTCCTAGGATTTTCTGTCAAGTCGGTACATAAAATTTTACTTTCGAATTCACTGAGCACTTCACAAATAGCCCTCCTTACGCTACCTTTGACATCGTTTAGCTTCTGTTTGTCTGAGAGGTTTTGGCTGCGTTTAAACTTGCAGTGAAGCTCTCTTTGCTTTCGCTGTAGTTTCCTAACTTTGTTGTTGAACCACGGTGGGTTTTTTCCCATCCCTCACAGTTTTTCTCGGCTCGTACCTGTCTAAAACGAATTTTACGATTGCCTTGAACTTTTTCCATAAACACTCAATATTGTCAGTGTCGGAAGAGAAATTTTCATTTTGATCTGTTACGTAGTCTGAAATCTGCCTCCTATTACTCTTGCTAAACAGATAAACCTTCCCCTCTTTTTTTATATTCCTATTTACTTCCATATTCAGGGATGCTGCATCGGCCTTATGATCACTGATTCCCTGTTCTGCGCTTACAGAGTCGAAAAATTCGGGTCTGTTTGTATCAATAGGTCCAAGATGTTATCTCCACAAGTCGGTTCTCTATTTAATTGCTCGAGGTAATTTTCGGATAGTGTACTCAGTATAATGTCACTTGATACTCTGTCCCTATCACCCATCATAAACATCTGAGTGTCCCAGTCTATATCTGGTAAATTGAAATCTCCACCTAAGACTGTAACATGCTGAGGAAATTTATGTGAAATGTATTCCAGATTTCCTCTCAGTTGTTCTGCCACTAATGCTGCCGAGTCGGGAGGTCCGTAAAAGGAGCCAATTATTAACATAGCTCGGTTGTTGAGTATAACCTCCACCCATAATAATTCACAGGAACTATCCACTTCTATTTCACTATAGGATAAACTACTACTAACAGCGACAAACACGAAACAACCAGTTGCATGCAATCTATCCTTTGTAAACACCGTCTGTGCCTTTGTAAACACCGTCTGTGCCTTTGTAAAAATTTCGGCAGAATTTATCTCTGGCTTTAGCCAGCTTTCAGTACCTATAACAATTTCAGCTTCAGTGCTTTCTAACAGCGCTTGAAGTTCCGGTACTTTACCAACGCAGCTTCGACAATTTACAATAACAATATTGATTGCTACTTGGTCCCCGCATGTCCTGACTTTGCCCCGCACCCTTTGAGCCTGTTGCCCTTTCTGTACTTGCCCAAGGTCATATAACCTAAAAAACCGCCCAGTCCACGCCACACAACCCCTGCTACCCGTGTAGCTACCTGCTGGGTGTAGGGGACTCGACCTATCCAGCGGAATCCGAAACCCCACCACCCTATGGCGCAAGTCGAGGAATCTGCAGCCCAAATGGTCAAAGAACCGTCTCAGCCTCTGATTCAGTCCCTCCACTCAGCTCTGTACCAAAGGTCTGCAGTCAGTCCTGTCGACGATGCTGTAGATGGTGAGCTCTGCTTTCATCCCACTAGCGAGACTGGCAGTCTTCACCAAATCAGAAGCCAGAGAGGATTTCCTCTGGATCCATAGTGACACACATCATTGGCGCCGACACGACTGACCACCTGCAGATGGGTGCACCCTGTACCCTTCATGGCATCCGGAGGGACCCTTTCCACATCTGGAATGACTCCCCCCGGTATGCACACAAAGTGGACATTGGTTTTCTTCCCCTCCCTTGCAGCCATATCCCTATGGGACCCCATTACGCACCCGATGTTGGAGCTCCCAACTACCAGTAAGCCCACCCTCTGCGATCGCCTGGATCTGGCAGACTGAGGGGCAACCTCTAGAACACAGGACAAGCAGCCATGTCCAGCCGAAGATCAGTATCAGCCGGAGGCCGAGCCTGAAACCAGTTAGTCAGACAAACTGGAGAGGCCTTCCGTTCAGCCCTCCGGAATGTCTTTCGCTCCCTGCCACACCTCAAGACGACATCCCACTCTACCATGGGTGAGGGGTCAGCCTCAATGTGGGCAGTATCCCGGGCAGCCACAGCCATAGTCCGATCGGGGGATGTGTCGTACGAGCTGGCCGTCCCCGACAAACCCCCATCCAGACCCCCACAGTGATGCCCATTGGCAACAGCCTCAAGCTGTGTGACCAAAGCCAACACTGCCTGAAGCTGGGAGCGAAGGGATGCCAACTCAGCCCGCATCCGAACACAGCAGTCGCTGTCCCTATCCGTGCTAAATACTGTTGTGCAAAGAATGTCTGAACTAATCTACCTAGAGTACAAACAATTTGACACAAAATTTAAATGGTTATTAAAATACAAGACTGCCTAGTAAACGCAGTAATGCTGCTACTTGCACACTGCTGACACACTGCTCGGTGGCAGAAGGCCATATTTGCACAACTTATGACTGATTCTATCCACTACCTTGGGATATATGGCAGAAAGGCATATCTGCCATTTCTTCTTCTGACGGTTCACTTCGCCAAGTGTTACATTCCTTGACACATTGTTTGTAACTGGCTGAGTAAACACTGCTTATCAGAATGCTTATCACGCATTGCCTTTTGTGTCCGAGGTGCTGTGGCTTACATATTTGTCTTGTCAGTGACACAAATGTACTAATCATTCCTCTTTTCTGGGTCTGGTGAGGATTCAGCAGTTTGTGCAGGTATCAGTCCATGTGTGTGTACTTTACACACTGTGTCCCAGGTTCTGACAATTCCCCATAACCAGCACTTCTAAAATGAGTAACTGTTGGTCCTCTTCTACCTCCACAATCAATTTTATGACGGCGTAAAGACTGTTCAGACATCTTGAAAAGTCACCAATCTGTTTCTCACCATGACTCCACAACACAAAACTCTGTCAACATATCAGTACCACATCTTAGATTTACAATATGTCAAGTATAATGCCAGTCTTTCGAAATGCTTCATGAGGAAATTCGTCACCAATGGACCAAGCAGACTATCCATGGCAGTGCTGTCCAGCTGTTCGTAAAAATGTGGCTTGTGGTACGATAGGCATAAAAAGAGCTTGCAGATATCATGTGGGAAAATGAAACCGATACGCTCCAGAGCATCTCTATGCGGGCAAGATGAATTTCCCTTCTTCTTATAGACAGGCTTGTCACATATCCTGTCACCAAGCATTTTAGAAATACTACTTGTCATGGATGATGGGCTGTACAATTGCCTTCTTCACTTAATAATACTTGGCAGGTGTGTAGAGGGAGCAAGAAAAGTGCAAGTAGTGTTTTTTTTTTTTTACTTGTGCGCAAGTCTACTTTTAAGGAGAAAAACGCACCCCGAAACGTAATTTGACATACTACATTTAGAGGGAATATGTTCATAATGATCATACATAAAACATACTAACATTTATTTTTCCCACACTCTTGGGCACAGCTTCACAAAGGCATTCACCACTTTTCCCTTTCTCGCAAGTATTTTGTCATCTAGAGAGATGATCCGACACTAGCAAGCCAAAGTAGCAGAATTTGTTGACTACATTCAACAAGAAGCCATCCAATCTTATGTCAGGCATACCTGTGTACCATTGAGCCATAATAACAGTCTTCTTTACATTCACAGACATAGGGAAGGGCTTAGACACAGAAGCAAATTTATCCATAAGCCTTTGAAGGTAGCTTTGAGTAAGAGCTACGAAGGCTGCATCAACAATGAATACAAGGCTGCTTACAAATAATTCCTCACTATAGTGCCTAGCTCTGAGTAGTAAGAAAGTTGTTTGCGATCAGCTGTGATTGTAGCTGGATGCCTAGTTCTGTTTCACAGAAAGCAACATTGAGAAGTAATGAGAAGGCTGTTCCATGGAGTGAGGGGGGGGGGGGGGGGCAGTACACAACCTTGACAAAATCCTCTTTGCATAACAAAAGAATCTAATGTGACTCCTCCAAATATCACAGCACCTTCCATATCACTGTGAAAAGTTTGTATCGTCAGAAGTTTTGGAGGGCACCCTATCATTACTAGTAAAGTATACAGCTCCTACCTGCTGACTGTGCCAAATGCCTTATTTTAGCAGATGAAAGCAATGAATAATGGGGTCGGTTTTCTGCTTGTAGCATTTTCCTTAATTGAAACCCACACTGAGACTCAGAGTACAAATACTTGGCAAGACTCTTTTCCAGTGATATTCAACCTTGAAATTCTGAAGCAGCAATTGCGATCACTGCAGTCATCTGTACCTTTGTACAGAGTGTATGTTGGGACAGTGCCCTCAGTCCAACATTTCAATAAAAGGTTGTGGAGCACTGGGAGCAGCAGTGTCAATTTGACAAATTTTGTGTGAATGTTGTCTTACAGGAAATTTCCTGCATTTAAACAGTTCTCTGAAGCTGCTGCTTAGTAGGAATGGCCTCCAATTCATGGTAAGTTGTCGATCGAGTAATTTCACCTATTGCTTTTGGGCTGATGTGGGCCAGATGTTAGCACGGGCTGGAGTATGTTCCACCCATTTTTATAGTTATCGGTTACAATTCTGATGACTATTCCAGCCACCTCTTTAAGTGGTGGCTGTCTTCGTAGGGGTGTGTTCAGGGCCCTTTTGATACCTGAAAACACTCCATCAATTTTCCCAACACTAACACACTACTGTATACTTGAACAAAGTTTCTGCCAGTATGTGTTAATGCAGTCATGGATGATGCGCTGAACAATTGCCTTCTTCACTTACAAGGGAACATTCCCAAGTGTAAAACAATCTTATTAGTGATACTTGGCAGGTGTGAAGAGGGAGCAAAAAAATGCAATAAGTACTTCTTTTAGTTCGTGTGCCAGCCTACTTTTAAGGAGAAAAACACACCCCGAAAGGTAATTTGGCATATTACATTTAGAGAGAATATCTCCATAATGATCATACATAAAAAATGTTTTTCACTTCACATTTGATGTGTAATTAACATTCTTGAAAACTGTATAGTCAACTTTTGTATTAATCTGAAAATTTTCAGAACACCCACCATCATTAATGAATTTTGAAAAATGAAAACCTTTGTTATAAGATTAATTAAAGAAGCTTTCAAGCCCCATACATCCATGTGCAATATACCTGATTTCTGAAGTAACATTTTTGGAAACTAAGCTGTATGCAAAGTGCTATTGGAGTAGTTTCAAATAACTAATTAAAATATCTAACCATTCATTATTAATCTAATTATTCATTTTACTTATGATTGGTTTTTGTTTTAAATTGTAATTACAGTTTACAATTTTATTGTTTTTTAGTTTACCATGTCACATACGTGTATTTTGTTAGATTAAAATAAAAGGTAACACATTATTATGATAGAAAAGCATTACAATAATGACATTCTGTAATAAAAAGCTTAAAACATAACTTTTTTATAACATGCTCATAAAATGAATGAAATTTCTTCATATACAGTACTGGCCATTATAATTGCTACACCAAGAAGAAATGCAGATGATAAACAGGTATTCATTGGACAAATACATTATACTAGAACTGACATGTGATTACATTTTCACGCAATTTGGGTGCATAGATCCTGAGAAATCAGTACCCAGAACAACCACCTCTGGCCGTAATAACGGCCCTGAAACACCTGGGCATTGAGTCAAACAGAGCTTTGATGGCGTGTACAGGTACAGCTGCCCATGCAGCTTCAACATGATACCACAGTTCATCAAGAGTAGTGACTGGCGTATTGTGACGAGCCAGTTGCTCGGCCACCATTGACCAGACATTTTCAATTGGTAAGAGATCTGGAGAATGTGCTGGCCAGGGCAGCAGTCGAACATTTTCTGTATCCAGAAAGGCCCGTACAGGACCTGCAATATGCGGTCGAACATTATCCTGCTGAAATGTAGGGTTTCACAGGTATCAAATGGAGGGTAGAGCCACTGGTCATAACACATCTGAAATGCAATGTCCTCTGTTCAAAGTGCTGTCAATGCAAACAAGAGGTGACCGAGACGTGTAAACAATGGCACCCCATACCATCACGCCAGGTGATACACCAGTATGGCGCTGACGAATACATGCTCCAAATTTGCATTCACCGCGATGTCACCAAACACGGATGTGACCATCATGATGCTGTAAACAGAACCTGGATTCATCCGAAAAAATGACGTTTTGCCATTCGTGCACCCAGGTTCATCGTTGAGTACACCATCGCAGGCGCTCCTGTCTGTGATGCAGCATCAAGGGTAACCGCAGCCATGGTTTCCCAGCTGATAGTCCATGCTGCATCAAACATCATTGAACTGTTCGTGCAGATGGTTGTTGTCTTGCAAATGACCCCATCTGTTGACTCAGGGATCGAGACGTGGCTGCATGATCCATTACAGCCGTGCGGATAAGATACCTGTCATCTCGACTGCTAGTGATATGAGGCCATTGGGATCCAGCATGGCGTTCCGTATTACCCTCCTGAACCCACCGATTCCATATTCTGCTAACAGTCATTGGATCTCGACCAACGTGAGCAGCAATGTCACGATATGATAAACCGCAATCGCGATAGGCTACAATCTGACCTTTATCAAAGTTGTAAATGTGATGGTACTCATTTCTCCTCCTTACACGAGGCATCACAACAACGTTTCACCAGGCAACGCCGGTCAACTGCCGTTTGTGTACGAGAAATCGGTTGGAAACTTTCCTCCTGTCAGCACGTTGTAGGTGTCACCACCGGCGCCAACCTTGTGCGAATGCTCTGAAAAGCTAATCATTTGCATATCACATTATCTTCTTCCTGTTGGTTAAATTTCGCGTCTGTAGCATGTCATCTTCATGGTGTAGCAATTTTAATGGCCAGTAGTGTAATATATACAATGTACAACCCAAATTAAGCACAATTTCAAATTGGATGATCCTCTAAATACCCTGATACATATTAGGCATATTTCAGTACATTGGTAAGTGTTGGTGAAGAAAATTGATTTTGGTCTAGTGACAGCAGTTTGAGTATATTGTTTCTCAAGTGGAGATTGACATAATAATTACTTTACACAACTAGATCTGGAAATAAGGTGACGAAGCTCTTCCAACTTCGAAAGCCATATATGTTCCACAGCTCTAGCTGAGCCATTGAGCTCTTTGAGATCACCAGGTGACAAAGTTCCTTGTCTACAGGTTGTTGTTGTTGTGGTCTTCAGTCCTGAGACTGGTTTGATGCAGCTCTCCATGCTACTCTATCCTGTGCAAGCTTCTTCATCTCCCAGTACCTACTGCAACCTACATCCTTCTGAATCTGCTTAGTGTATTGATCTCTTGGTCTCCCTCTACGATTTTTACCCTCCACGCTGCCCTCCAATGCTAAATTTGTGATCCCTCGATGCCTCAGAACATGTCCTACCAACCGATCCCTTCTTCTAGTCAAGTTCTGCCACAAACTTCTCTTCTCCCCAATCCTATTCAATACTTCCTCATTAGTTACGTGATCTACCCACCTTATCTTCAGCATTCTTCTGTAGCACCACATTTCGAAAGCTTCTATTCTCTTCTTGTCCAAACTAGTTATCGTCCATGTCTCACTTCCATACATGGCTACACTCCATACAAATACTTTCAGAAACTAGTTCCTGACACCTAAATCTATATTCGATGTTAACAAATTTCTCTTCTTGAGAAACGCTTTCCTTGCCATTGCCAGTCTACATTTTATATCCTCTCTACTTCGACCATCATCGGTTATTTTACTCCCTAAATAGCAAAACTCCTTTACTACTTTAAGTGTCTCATTTCCTAATCTAATTCCCTCAGCATCACCCGACTTAATTTGACTACATTCCATTACCCTCGTTTTGCTTTCGTTGATGTTCATCTTATATCCTCCTTTCAAGACACTGTCCATTCCGTTCAACTGCTCTTGCAAGTCCTTTGCTGTCTCTGACAGAATTACAATGTCATCGGCGAACCTCAAAGTTTTTACTTCTTCTCCATGAATTTTAATACCTACTCCGAATTTTTCTTTTGTTTCCTTTACTGCTTGCTCAATGTACAGATTGAATAACATCGGGGAGAGGCTACAACCCTGTCTCACTCCTTTCCCAACCACTGCTTCCCTTTCATGCCCCTCGACTCTTATAACTGCCATCTGGTTTCTGTACAAATTGTAAATAGCCTTTCGCTCCCTGTATTTTACCCCTGCCACCTTCAGAATTTGAAAGAGAGTATTCCAGTCAACATTGTCAAAAGCCTTCTCTAAGTCTACAAATGCTAGAAACGTAGGTTTGCCTTTTCTTAATCTTTCTTCCAAGATAAGTCGTAAGGTCAGTATTGCCTCACGTGTTCCAACATTTCTACGGAATCCAAACTGATCTTCCCCGAGGTCGGCTTCTACCAGTTTTTCCATTCGTCTGTAAAGAATTCGCATTAGTATTTTGCAACTGTGACTTATTAAACTGATAGTTCGGTAACTTTCACATCTGTCAACACCTGCTTTCTTTGGGATTGGAATTATTATATTCTTCTTAAAGTCTGAGGGTATTTCGCCTGTCTCATACATCGTGCTCACCAGATGGTAGAGTTTTGTCATGACTGGCTCTCCTGAGGCCATCAGTAGTTCTAATGGAATGTTGTCTACTCCCGGGGCCTTGTTTTGACTCAGGTCTTTCAGTGCTCTGTCAAACTCTTCACGCAGTATCTTATCTCCCATTTCATCTTCATCTACATCCTCTTCCATTTCCATAATATTGTCCTCAAGTACATCGCCCTTGTATAAACCCTCTATATACTCCTTCCACCTTTCTGCTTTCCCTTCTTTGCTTAGAACTGGGTTGCCATCTGAGCTCTTGATATTCATATAAGTGGTTCACTTCTCTCCAAAGGTCTCTTTAATTTTCCTGTAGGCAGTATCTATCTTACCCCTAGTGAGACAAGCCTCTACATCCTTACATTTGTCCTCTAGCCATCCCTGCTTAGCCATTTTGCATTTCCTGTCGATTTCATTTTTGAGACGTTTGTATTCCTTTTTGCCTACTTCATTTACTGCATTTTTATATTTTCTCCTTTCATCAATTAAATTCAATATTTCTTCTGTTACCCAAGGATTTCTATTAGCCCGCGTCTTTTTACCTACTTGATCGTCTGCTGCCTTCACCACTCCATCCCTCAGAGCTACCCATTCTTCTTCTACTGTATTTCTTTCCCCCATTCCTGTCAATTGTTCCCTAATGCTCTCCCTGAAACTCTCTACAACCTCTGGTTCTTTCAGTTTATCCAAGTCCCATCTCCTTAAATTCCCACCTTTTTGCAGTTTCTTCAGTTTCAATCTGCAGTTCATAACCAATAGATTGTGGTCAGAATCTACATCTGCCCCAGGAAATGTCTTACAATTTAAAACCTGGTTCCTAAATCTCTGTCTTACCATTATATAATCTATCTGAAACCTGTCAGTATCTCCAGGCTTCTTCCATGTATACAGCCTTCTTTCACGATTCTTGAACCAAGTGTTAGCTATGATTAAGTTATGCTCTGTGCAAAATTCTACAAGGCGGCTTCCTCTTTCATTCCTTCCCCCCAATCCATATTCACCTACTATGTTTCCTTCTCTCCCTTTTCCTACTGACGAATTCCAGTCACCCATCACTATTAAATTTTCGTCTCCCTTCTCTACCTGAATAATTTCTTTTATCTCATCATACATTTCATCTATTTCTTCATCATCTGCAGAGCTAGTGGGCATATAAACTTGTACTACTGTAGTAGGCATGGGCTTTGTGTCTATCTTGGCCACAATAATGCGTTCACTATGCTGTTTGTAGTAGCTAACCCGCACTCCTATTTTTTTATTCATTATTAAACCTACTCCTGCATTACCCCTATTTGATTTTGTATTTATAACCCTGTAATCACCTGACCAAAAGTCTTGTTCCTCCTGCCACCGAACTTCACTAATTCCCACTATATCTAACTTTAACCTATCCATCTCCCTTTTTAAATTTTCTAACCTACCTGCCCGATTAAGGGATCTGACATTCCACGCTCCGATCCGTAGAACGCCAGTTTTCTTTCTCCTGATAACGACGTCCTCTTGAGTAGTCCCCGCCCGGAGATCCGAATGGGGGACTATTTTACCTCCGGAATATTTTACCCAAGAGGACGCCATCATCATTTAATCATACAGTAGAGCTGCATGTCCTCGGGAAAAATTACGGCTGTAGTTTCCCCTTGCTTTCAGCCGTTCGCAGTACCAGCACAGCAAGGCCGTTTTTGTTAATGTTACAAGGCCAGATCAGTCAATCATCCAGACTGTTGCCCCTGCAACTACTGAAAAGGCTGCTGCCCCTCTTCAGGAACCACATGTTTGTCTGGCCTCTCAACAGATACCCCTCCGTTGTGGTTGCACCTACGGTACGGCCATCTGTATCGCTGAGGCACGCAAGCCTCCCCACCAACGGCAAGGTCCATGGTTCATGGGGGGGGATATATGATACTCTAAACCAGGCCTGGTAAAGTGTGGCCTGCATGCCATTCCCCTCCAGCAAGCACTTCCCCCTCCAAGTTTACTCACACCATGTCATCATGGCCACTCTGCAGCACACGGTGCACTTGTACATCAGCAGCCAGGAGGGCTACCAGTATACAGCAATGATTGCACTTACAGCCCAGGTGTCAATTCTTTCTGGACTCTATCACCAAATATTTCTACTGCCGCAAGCTCCTTAGTTTTACAAAGACTGATTTGTTTCTGCTTGGTGTTTTATCAGAATGAATCATTCTGGGCGCAAGCCTCACTTTTGTCACTACTAGTATATAATCAGTGTCGCAGACAGGACTGTGGAAGAAGCGCACGAGGATAAAATGACTGAGAACCTTCCTCTTCCTAAAGTAACACCTCATTGATGCCAGTGTCTGAAGTAAAGATGTATTCAGAAAACCTTGTGCCTTATCTTACCTTTAAAGTATGTGTTGGTGACACACACTTGATACAAAATTCAAGGAGGCGTAAACCATTTCATTCTCCTTGCCCAACCAATGTATGCCCAAGCAGCAGAATCACATCTGATAAGGGCATTGGAATCGTCTAGAATAGACAGTCAGTCCCCAGCGTGCACTCCTTGCACCACTTCACGGAACTGTTCCTGTAAGTCTGCATTCGAGGTCAGTGCTGATGCACATTGGCTATCAGATGAAATCCAGATCAGGATTTGAGAATCTTCACTGCAAACCACTAGTTAAATCTTTGCATAAAAATTTCTTAGTTCATTTGTGATGTCAAACTCAGATAAAATTCCAAGGTTTCGATGATATCCACCATCATCTTCACCAGGAACTAAAACTGACTGTCATGACTGGCAAAGTTCTGTCTTCCATAGCCACTGAATGGCATCCAATTGGTTGGACTACATCATGAAGGCATGTACAGAAGTAGTTCGCTTTACGCTCCTATCTGGCATTGCTTGCAGCACTTTCCATCGCATCAGGTGGTGAAAGTACTCCTCTGTGTTTTTTCCTTGTCAAGAGCACAGTTCCATGCACTGCTTCCATGCATAGCTTGTTTTCACATAGTCAGATTTCAACAGCTTCTCTGATCACAAAGTCCCAATAGTTCGAAGCATAGGCCAGTATTCTTGTTCTGTTCAAACGAGATCTTGTGCTTATTTAATAAGCTGCATTCTGCCACCGTTGTTTTATGAAAGTGCCTGTATTTAAGGTGGCATTGACACTCGATGCAATGATCGGCAACCATCCATATAGACTGGCCCACGTAAATTTTGCCACACTCACAAGGGATGTTATGAATTTCCAGCACTCTCAGGCAGGGATTATCTTTAACAGGTCACAATATTTCTCTAATTTTTCTGGATGACTGGAAGACTGGTCTGATTCCTTGCCTGTTTAGGACTCTACCTACCTGGGCACATGTTGCACTCACATACTAAGGCTACGTACACATTTTCCATATTACTTGGCTCTGAAGAAGAATATAGTAGAAAAGCTTCATTTTTAAAAAATGGGGGGGGGGGGGGGGGGGGGGGGGAAGCAGGGTTAAACTTTTATTTCTTTCCTTTCTAACATTTTTCATCCTAACTTTTCCCTACACATTTCTGTTGTCTGCCTTTCTTCTTAGTTCTCTTCCTTACCTCCATAGATTAAAAGTTAAGCAAAATACTCCATGTTGTTCTTAGTTTTACTGCAAGCAATGCTGTAATAAAATTTTTATTGCATGCACCACCTGACACTTTAGTGTTAAATCTGAAAATTGTCTAATTTGACCAAAACTGGTAATAACAGTTGATAAAAGTAATCTAAACTCTTTTATTCATTAAATAATAAAACAGATCACTGACTTCCACATTTAATGTGGTGTGGAATGCCTAATAAGTAAATGTATGAGAAAACATATATTTACATAAAAATTATGATATACTAAGCATGCTTCACAATCACTAATTTCACAGGTAAAGACATTCACTCATGAGCAATTGGAGATACTAGCTGTATTGGGAAAAAAGTGCTATCTTCACAGCAAATGGAGTATTACAGACAGAACATGGGAGCTCAAATGATGAGACATTCCATCTTCAACGTTGTGTAGACAGTTGGCTCTTCATTTTAACAATGTGCTATGAGTAGCTTAATTCATGGAAAACCTTTGTCACTAGAATCAACTACTGTGGGCAACAATGTGTTGATGACACGGGTCATCATAAACTATTGAAGTCTGTAAAAGCAGAAAAGCAAATCACAGAAAACAGAGCACTTGCTAATTCAATGCTGGGCAAAAACAACTGATGAGTAACTATCATTGACAATCAGCTATTGATTATGCAAGGCAGAAGCCATCACCACATATATGTTCCTCTGCTCACTCCATCACAGGACATATGAAATTATCAACAGCTCAAGAACACCCGCATGGATGCTAGAAACATTGGCAATGGTCACCAAGGCTGCTAAGGCATGGCACATGTATGTACACACAGATGGATACAGTATGAACTGGTCAAAACCACATTACATGATCCATCACACTTACTACAGGTCACCATTCAAGCAGCTGGCCAAGGAATCCTCATGTTGGAGCTGTTAATACAGGATAGAATGGAACCCTTGGTACACCTAACATCGTCTTTCTTCAGTGAATGACACAAACTGTCTATTAACATGCCACCATTTGTTCACTTACGGCATTTGCAGGTAACCAGTAGCTTCAATAAGATCCACTGGTCCCAAATTGTGTCCATACTCTAACAAAGGTACCCCAGTCCCCACGGTCACCTGACCTCACTCCCTCTAAGCACCCCCTGGTACCCCTCAAGCTGGATGTGTGTACTTTAGACTTGGCTCGAAGCACAGAGTCGTGAGCAGCAGTTTAATGACCATGAATCTGGATGGCTCCTAACTGCTTCTTATGCCTTAAGAAAACAGTGACTCCATAGCAAAATGGTGTGTTGTGTTATATTCTATTAGCCAGGTATCTCTAATGCAATTGATTATAGGTTAAGAGGTGTGAACAGATACATGATAAGTAAACAAAAAATTACTCACTAGTCTTTTTATTGACTGATTTTCAATTTTACTTAATAAAGTGAAGAATCTCTCAGCAACTGTCAAGTCAACACCATGGTGCCTTGAAGTACAGCAGTAGTGACCATCATCTTGTAAGAGAAAAGAACTATTGATGCAAGCCTGACTGCTGAACACAGTCTCAACATATCTGAAAATCAGAATCATGTATTTGATGTTTCAGTTATTAGTATTTCAAAAGGCAAGATCACACTATAATTAGAAATGCAAATATGAAAACATATACTCCTCTACTACACATTTCAACCACGTGCATATCACATTGTATTTCTTTAGTATTAAAAGATACTTGCATGTAAAAACAATTTCTTGTTTCGGAAAACTATATGGGGAAATAGGTATCTTGATCCATGAATTCACATGTTTTACACTGGGTGAGGGAGGAAGAGGAGACTCAAGCAGTATTAATGTACTTGGAGATTCACTGGCAGAGAATACAAAATACTGTAGTTCAAACAATGGAAACTCCAGGTCTGAATATCATCATTAGGAAAAGTTCAAACAATGGGAACTCCAGGTCTGAATATCATCATATTAGGAAAAGGATAGACTGCTATTCACCATAAAGATGACCCACTGAGTCGCAAACAGGCACAATGGTTCAAAATGGTTCAAATGGCTCTGAGCACTATGGGACTTAACTGCTACGGTCATCAGTCCCCTAGAACTTAGAACTACTTAAACCTAACTAACCTAAGGACAGCACAAACACCCAGCCATCACGAGGCAGAGAAAATCCCTGACCCCGCCGGGAATCGAACCCGGGAACCCGGGCGTGGGAAGCGAGAACGCTACCGCATGACCACGAGATGCGGGCAGGCACAATGAAAAGACTGTTAAACATTATAGCTTTTGGCCAAAGCACTCTAGTCGAAGCTGCCAGTGGTAGCAGTTTTGTGTGTGTGTGTGTGTGTGTGTGTGTGTGTGTGTGTGTGTGTGTGTGCGCGCTCTTTGCTGAAGAAGGTTTTGGACAAATGTTGTAATATGTAATAGCCTTTTCATTATGTGTGTCTGCAACTCAATGGGTCATCTTTATGCTGAGCAGCAATCTATCCTTTTCCAGATACTGTGTTCATTTCCTAATACATCACACTTTTTTTAATTTCATTATATTATTATATTATTACCACCCCTTTTTTCATACAAGTAGATTATAATACCTGAAAAGCATGCAAGAATTATAAGAATCAAAATTAAAAGATTTTCTAATGAATGTCTATATACCATTGTAAACTTAATTTCTGATTAAATGACTCCAAAAATGAGATTCTCTCTCTCAAAAAAAAAAAAAAAAAAAAAATCTGGCTGTACTTTCTGAAATTCTTTGGTACTTACAGTGTGTAATTACACAGGTATGATTGTTTTTTAGAGTGAGATCACTCAATTTATGCTGTGATGGTTAGCTTAGCTCTAAATGGGATACTGTGCTAAGTCTAATAGTCAAGTTTTGAGAAGAGAAAGGGAATACTTAAGAATGACTTCCATTTTAATTTTTAGCTAGATTAAAGTCATTCAAGAGAAATTATGGGCCAAGAGTAGTAGGAAAGAAAAGAAGCTTGTCTTATAAGATGAGTCACCTCTCACCATATGCAACACAACAACCACTGCTTGCTGGGAAAGAAGACAAATTGTGAACTGCTGTGAGCATTCTGAACTGAAGAATAAGTACCATATTTTTAATCAACTAATTAAATACTTCAAGAACACTGACAACTAATACATTGCAATCACTATTTAGTGGCATAAATACATTTTATTATGACCAACATTCACTGCTAGGTGAAATACATTACTTCACTGTGCCAAGAAGTCTTTCTTTGATAACAGTTTCTCTAAAGAATATAGACGAGCAGTTAATCCCAACATTCACAAGTTCTTATCCGTACCCGCTTTTTTGTTTCTTAGCATTTGCGTAATGAGAGCAAAGTTAGACTTTTCACTTTTCGCTTCTCAAGTCTTGATTGTAAGACTTATTACACTATCCCCTTTAGAGCTAACAAAAGCACCACAGCACAGATAGAGGGACCTCACTCTAAAAGCCTGTCATACTTGTGTAATTACATCCTGTAAATTCGAAAGGAATGAGCTAAGAAGCACTGAGACATGCTGTTGTACAGAGGGCCATTAGAGTTTTTATTTAAAATGCTTTTTTCAAAAATACACTGAGTAACTTTATTGGAATGTCTGCAGTGAGACTTGAATCACAGTTACCTCAAATACTAAGTTCACACCCTGCCATCAATTTACTACAAACTAACACTCAATCCTCAACCTATTCCATTCAAACATTTTGTTTTCAATTTTTAAAAATTTATTTCACTCCCCCTTTCATTGAAACAAAGTTTAAATTATTTATCTCTTTAAGTCAAATTCTTTCAGGCTGTTATGATCAAAGCTCCTGATCAAGTGTGTAAAGCAAGTTGTGGTCTATTTTGCCAGTATCAACCAACTTTTTCCTACTTAAGGCTGACTACAGGTAGTTTATGCTGCTAACTCACTACTCACATTGGCGACACAGCCCAGCAATGATTAAACAAGCCTGCTGAGTCTTATTTCAAATTAAGCTTGCGGTATTGCTGCTCACCACACTGCTCACTATAATCCTTGTGCTCACTATAATCCTTGTCAGGTTATCTTAAGCTGATTTGTGTTTTGAGCCCCAATCCTCAAATTTCAAGTGTGACTGGCTGCTTCAGTCACTCTAGTGCTGCTATTGTTTACAGGGTTGTTCCTCGTTTATGCAGTTTCTTGGGCACCATACATCTATGTCAACATTCACACACTGTAAATCACTGAATTACATCGCAGACAGTACTTACCACTGTCTCACGTATTAGGTTTTTTTTCCTCTGTTGCAGACATGTATGCAGCATCTACTCTCATCTTAATCAGCCACTTAACAGAAATCATTTAGTTCCAATACGATGGATGTAGAGGAGTTATGAGCAAAGTTTAACCTGGCTATAAATCACACTCTCGATGGGTACTGCATGTGTTGAGTACTTGTATTATGGATTGCACAGACTCCCATATGGAAGGCATAGAAATAGGGATCCCTAGTGTTTAGAAGCAACAGAAAAGTGTTGAAAATAAAGAAAAAGTGACAAGGTCTGGATGGAATCCCAATTCGGCTTTACAGAGTGTAATCTCCGACACTGGTCCCTTGCTTCATGAATTTCTTGCACAATGCGAAGTTCTACGCAACTGGAAAAAAGCACAGATGACTCCTGTTACAAGTAGGTTAAAAGAATGCATCAGCAAAATACAGACCAATATCCTTAACATCAGCTTCCTGTAGAATGCTTGAGCATAGTCTAAGTTTAAATGTAATACATTTCCTTTTGGCAGTAAAGCTTCTGTCCTCAAATCAGCACAGATTTAGAAAGCAGTGAAAGTGCGAAACTCAGCTTGCCCTTTCCTCACACATCATCCTGTGAGCAATAGATGAAAAGCAAGAGTCAGATTCCATATTCCTAGATTTCCAGTAAGTGTGACACAGTGCCCAACACAGACTGGTAACAAAGGTCTGAGTGTATGGAATAAGTTCCCAGATAGGCAAGTGGCTCGAAAACTTCTTACACAATAGAAAACAGTGCATTGTTCCGGATGGGGAGTGTTTGTCAGAGAAAATGTTATCATCAGTGGTGCCCCAAGGAAGTGTGATAGGATCACTCTTGTTCTCTATATAAATAAATGATCTGATGGATAGTGTGAGCAGCAATGCGCAAATGTTTGCTGATGCAGTAAGCATACATGATGACTTAGACAGAATTTCTATTTCTTGTGATGCCAACGTAGAAAAAACACAAGTTAATGCAAATAAGCAGGGAAAACAATCCCGTAATGTTTGAATACAGTATTAGTGGTGTGCTGCTCAACACAGTCATATTGATTAACTGTCTAGGCGTAACGTTGCAAAGTGACCGAAATTGAACAATCAAATAAGGTCAGCAATGCAGAAGGCAAATGGCTGACCTCAGTTTATTGGGAGAATTGTAGTAAAGTGTAGTCCATCTATAAAGGAGATCATGTACGGAATGCTACTGTGACCCATTCTGGATTACTGCTTGAGTGTTTGGGATCATCAATAGGTTTGATTAAAGCAGTGGTTCCCAAAACTTCTGAGACCACTTCCCCTGAAAAAGATCATACAGAAACCAATTACCCCCCCCCCCCCCCCCCCAACAGAGATTAACATCTAATTTAAGTTTACATTGGGGAAAAATTGTTTGAATATCTTTACATTCAAAATTATAGGGAAACACACAATACTTCATTAACATTCAAAAACAACTCTCACATGTTTTTGTAGGTGTTACATTAAACCAAGAAATAATAATAGCCAACAAAATAGTTGGTACTGCATATTTTTAATTTTTTAAATATTGTATTCGGTCCCAATCGATGCTCATCATTAACTGTGTTCAAAGTTCAATTGGTTCTTTACTTTTGTTTACACTGTCACCATAGTTACAAATCCATTTTTACACGTAGAACTTGTGGCCAATGGAATCAGTATTCTTACAGCTTTTTCTGATAATAATGGATTCCTGGCACCAGTCTTTCTCCAAAGTGTTGCTAATTCTGTTTTAGAGAAATATATTTTCTATGTGTTGTCTTCACATAGTTCAAGAAATACTGCTTGGGCTTGAACGTCACTATTTGAAAAAGTTTCATCATTCACTGAAAATTGTCTTAAGACCCAGATATTTACCTGTTGGGAGTTCAGGAAAGTAGTTACTGACTGAATTTATTACTGACAACTAGTGCTGGTTTATTTCATGTCCAAATGAACACTTTCCATTGCTTGTGACGAGCATCATTGTCAGTTCTGAAAATACTGAAATTTCAAACTTCAGCACTGTGTTAGTGAAGCCTCAATCTGTGAATAAAACTGGTAGCTTTATCTTCTGCTGTCAAAATATTCATTATATTTCCTTACAAGCGAAAGTTAGGCATATTTATCTACACAGAGAAACCCACAGCATACATCATTTCAGAAATAATTGTATTATTTGTTGTTTCGGCATGTAGAGCTGTCTCCTTTTATGTCTTCACCCTTTGTGGAAGGAAAGTTATTTGTTGTCAAAGTGCGAGTTCACTTGTGTCCAATGATTCCAAGAACTAAGATTCTTCTCTCAGCTCTTCTCTGCCTGACTGATTAGTGGTATACTTTCAGGTGTTCAGCCAGGTTGTTGTTCCTATTTTATGCAACTATTTTAATGACAGAACCAGCCGTCTTCTTCAGGTGCTGCTAGTTTTGCTGTTATTTGTACTTGCTGCCTGGACCCCAACCAGACTGTGAACTATTGTTGGCTTTGTGTCACTACTTATAGTAGATTGTGAGTCCAACTCTTGATGCCCACTATGTCCTTGATGCTCTTTTGTTTTTCAGACCCCACGTTGTCTCAGCATCCCCCACTTATGGTGGATACAGTGGCCAGACCCAAGCATTACTTAAGCTGAATCCTCCCTCCCAGTGTTTTATGTTTTCTGACACCTTTATTTTGATACACTCCTCATGATGCCCCAGAAACTTGGTTTTTGTACTATGATTTTGCTCTCATTATAATTGTCCCAGAAATCTATAAAGTTTTCTCCACACATGCCGAAGAATGTTAGCTGGCTCTCTTTTTAAAGTACCATCACTAATTTTACATTAGGTTGAGTTGAGTTTAAAAGTTCTGTGAACTCTTCAACATTCTATTCCATGTGGCCACGTCCACATATGTATCATCCACATATCAATAAGAACATGTTGGTTTAAACTTGGCTGATCCTAACGCCTTTGTTTCAAATTGTTCCATGTGCAGGTTCGCAACAAAAGGCAATGATGGACTACACATTGCCACATTATCAGTTTGTTCATTATATTTTCCACTGAATAGGAAATGAGTTGACGGTAGAATAGGTGACAAAGTTCAGGAAAGGCGTCGCAGAACTTTATGGCTATTGGTTCCATGGATTCAGCAGGTGGGACACTCAAAAAGACGGAAACTACATCAAAGCTGGCCATAATATCTTTAACCTGGAGCCACTCATGTACAAAAGTAGCTGAGTTGTGAATGTTGTGTTTGCACTTGCCCACATATTCATTGCACAGAGCTGGTTTATGGACCAAGCGACACAAGTGACCACATAAGATGCAGAGCTGAGAGAATGCAAGAGACTCCAAGGAGCAAAATGTGTACACAGCGTATATCATAAATAGTAGTAAAAACAACGCAATTCCATGCTCATTATACCTAAATCTTTTTAAACGTCTTATCAAGAGCCCAAGGAATGGCAAATAATGTGTGAAGGAAGGGGTGACAGTAGGGGTGGGAGGGTGCTGAATGATGAGAATGTGTTTCAGATATTTTGTCAGTTGGTGTGTATTTGCACCAATACTGTTAGCTTTGGGCCTTATACAAATGCCATCCTTGTATACCTTAGTACAATCACGATAACACAGGTGCTCATGTTCTAAGACATTACATGGCATTTCTGATGCATTTATAAGAGCCATCATCTTTCTCTCAATATTATTCATTGGATTGTGTGTGCAACTTTTATTCTACAATGGAAATGTCAGCTTGAAGCACATACTGAATTCAGTACTGTGAAACAATTTTTAGATTGTAAATTGTGACTAAGCAAGCTGGGATATTTTTACTTCCCCTCTTTTTTGCAATCTGCCTCCTTAAATTCATTTTTTCACTTTTAACCAATTACCACTAACATAAGTGCATATAATCTGCATTTACATAAAAGAGGAAGGTTGGCCATCAGTTTTTAAGAATATAACACCAGATATAATTTTGTGCTTAGTTTTATATATGTAACTGCTTTGCAAATTTATTTCAAATATTCCTAGTTCGTATATTTTGTTATAGCGCAAAATCAGTACTTGTTTTGTAACTTAAATTATATTGTTGATGTATAAACAAATATAAATTCTATAATGATTATAAACATTTGGAAGATGAAACACTAGCATTATTTAAGTATTTATTTGACTCTATTTGAAAACATGTTAGCAAAGTCAGACCTTAATTAATTACAAAGTAATTAAGTTTTGTCAGAAGTATTGTTTGCATAACGACATTTGTTAATTTAATGATTTAAACAAATAATTCAGCCTAAGCCTTGTAGTAGAAGAAACTGTTAAAAAGAACCAATTTTTCCATGTACGCAGTTAATTGAATGAGTTAAGTTTTAATTTAATTTCTGTAAATTTAACTTTGCACAATATGTAGTTTCAGTACCTATTAGTGTGAGGATATAAAATGGCCCGATTTTTGGTCACGAGACAGTCAGTCAACGGCCGAGTTTCAGACGAGGAACATGTGTTGGTTAGAATGACAACAATGCATCAATTTAAGAGTGTAGTAAAAACAAAGATGATGTGACTTACCAAACGAAAGAGCTGGCATGTTGATAGACACACAAACAAACACAACATACACACAAAATTTAAGCTTTCGCAACCAACGGTTGCTTCATCAGGAAAGAGGGAAGGAGAGGGAAAGACGAAAGGATGTGGGTTTTAAGGGAGAGGGTAAGGAGTCATTCCAATTCCGGGAGCGGAAAGACTTACCTTAGGGGGAAAAAAGGACAGGTATACACTCGCACACACACACACATATCCATCCGCATATACACAGTCACAAGCAGACATTTGTAAACACAAAGAGTTTGGGCAGAGATGTCAGTCAAGGCGGAAGTACAGAGGCAAAGATGTTGTTGAAAGACAGGTGAGGTATGAGTGGTGGCAACTTGAAATTAGCGAAGGTTGAGGCATGGCGGATAACGAGAAGAGAGGATATACTGAAAGGCAAGTTCCTATCTCCGGAGTTCTGACAGGTTGGTGTTAGTGGAAAGTATCCAGATAACCCGGCCGGTGTAACACTGTGCCAAGATGTGCTGGCCGTGCACCAAGGCATGTTTGGCCACAGGGTGATCCTCATTACTAACAAACACTGTCTGCCTGAGTCCATTCATGCGAATGGACAGTTTGTTGCTGGTCATTCCCACATAGAAAGCTTCACAGTGTAGGCAGGTCAGTTGGTAAATCACGTGGGTGTTTTCACACATGTGTTCCAGGCAGGGTTCAATTTGGAAAGTGTCATAGCCAGATTACGCTCACATATTATATTCTCCCAGGCTTGTCTGACATTTGGCATTACCCCCAAAGGGCTCACACTTAAAGTTCCCATCTCTGGCTGTAACCCTTCTTTCCATCAGTCCCTATGCCAGTTCCAAACTGAACAATCCATTCCCCTCACCCACCTAATCCTTCACCTACACATTAAGTCAGCCAATGAACACACCCGTCAACTCCTATCCTTAATAAAAGTCCTCAATCTTTCCTCCCCAACATCCACACTGGCTGTTCACAGCATCCTCCTACAGGCCAACCAATCTCCTGGTTTCCCACCTCCGGAAAGGCAACTCACTCACCCTTCACAACCTTTCCAGCAAACCTCAACCTCCTCTCATTGCACACAGACCCAGTCTCTCCCATCTACTCAATCTCCCACTTCCAGCTCCACTCCCCCCAAAACCTCAAAATTCCAATCAACACAATCTGGAAGCACAACACCCTAATTCAGTAGTTAACCTTTCCTCCAAACCTCTCTCCCAATCTGAAACCTCTGTCCTATCCAAAGGCCTCACCTTCAGCCCCACTCCCAGATCCAACCAAACAGCCCTCGTCAAAAATTTACTGTCCTACACTCGTACTCTCTGCTGGAAATATCACTTTGCCACGAAGAAAAATGATCTTAATCCTACTCCTAATGATCCAACTCCCCAAGACACTATCCAAATTGAACCTGCCTGGAACAGTTCCGTCCTCCGTCACAGCGGGACCCACCTCCTCTTCCTCAAAATCACCCTCTTCAAACCTTCCAGGAATTTCTGACTTCCAGCCTTGCCTCTCAATCCTTCTTAAAACACCTTAATCCTACTCCCAACATCACCACTTCTGAAGCCCAGGCTATCCGTGATCTGAGGGCTGACCGATCCATCGTCATTCTTCCGGTGGACAAGGGTTCCACGACCGTGGTACTTGATTGTTGGGAGTACGTGGCTGAGGGACTACGTCAGCTTTCAGACAACACTACAGACAAAGTTTGCCAAGGTAATCCCATTCCTGATGTCCAGGCAGAGCTTCAAGGAATCCTCAGAACCTTATGCCCCCTACAAAACCTTTCACCTGACTCCATCAAACCCCCTGACCCCACCGACACCCCGCACTCCTATCTTCTACCTTCTTCCTAAAATTCACAAACCCAATCATCCCGGCCGCCCCACTGTAGCTGGAACCAAGCGCCCACAGAACGTATCTCTGCCTACGTAGATCCAACACCTTCAACCCATTACATTCAGTCTCCCATCCTTCATCAAAGACACCAACCACTTTCTCGAACGCCTGGAATCCTTACCCAATCTGTTACCCCCGGAAACCATCCTTGTAACCATTGATGCCACTTCCTTATACACAAATATTCCGCATGGCCAGGGCCTCGCTGCGATGGAGCACTTCCTTCCACGCCGATCACCTGCCACCATACCTAAAACCTCTTTCCTCATTACCTCAGTCAGCTTCATCCTGCCCACAACTACTTCACTTTCGAAGGCCAGACATACCAACAATTAAAGGGAACAGCCATGGGTACCAGGATGGCCCCCTCGTACGCCAACCTATTCATGGGTCGCTTAGAGGAAGCCTTCTTGGTTACCCAAGCCTGCCAACCCAAAGTTTGGTACAGATTTATTGATGACATCTTCATGAACTGCACTCACAGTGAAAAAGAACTCCAGAATTTCCTCTCCAACCTCAACTCCTTTGGTTCCATCAGATTCACCTGGTCCTACTCCAAATCCCATGCTACTTTCCTTGACGTTGACCTCCATCTGTCCAATGGCCAGCTTCACACGTCCGTCCACATCAAACCCACCAACAAGCAACAGTACCTCCATTATGACAGCTGCCACCCATTCCACATCAAACGGTCCCTTCCTTACAGCTTAGGTCTTCGTGACAAACGAATCTGCTCCAGTCCGGAATCCCTGAACCATTACACCAACAACCCGAAAACAGCTTTCGCATCCCGCAACTACCCTCCCGACCCGGTACAGAAGCAAATAACCAGAGCCACTTCCTCATCCCCTCAAACCCAGAACCTCCCACAGAACAACCCCAAAAATGCCCCACTTGTGACAGGATACTTTCCGGGACTGGATCAGACTCCGAATGTGGCTCTCCAGCAGGGATACGACTTCCTCAAATCCTGCCCTGAAATGAGATCCATCCTTCATGAAATCCTCCCCACTACACCAAGAGTGTCTTTCCACCGTCCACCTAACCTTCGTAACCTCTTAGTTCATCCCTATGAAATCCCCAAACCACCTTCCCTACCCTCTCGCTCCTAGCCTTGTAATCGCCCCCGGTGTAAAACCTGTCCCATGCACCCTCCCACCACCACCTACTCCAGTCCTGTAAACCGGAAGGTGTACACGATCAAAGGCAGAGCCATGTGTGAAAACACCCACGTGATTTACCAACTGACCTGCCTACACTGTGAAGCTTTCTATGTGGGAATGACCAGCAACAAACTGTCCATTCGCATGAATGGACTCAGGCAGACAGTGTTTGTTGGTAATGAGGATCACCCTGTGGCCAAACATGCCTTGGTGCACGGCCAGCACATCTTGGCACAGTGTTACACCGTCCGGGTTATCTGGATACTTTCCACTAACACCAACCTGTCAGAACTCCGGAGATGGGAACTTCCCTTTCAGTATATGTGTACATAATTTATGGAGATTTTTTTTCCAATTACTGGTCGGTGGTACCTCTTCTACCAGTAAAAAAGAAACAAACAATAGAAAACGCAGAATGGAATGTAACAATATTGTGAAAAGGAAAGTTGTTACTCACCATATAGCAGAGAGGTCGAGTCGCAGATAGGCACAACAATGAGACTGTCACTAATATAGCTTTCAGCTAGTAAGGCCTTCGTGAAAATTAGACAGCAAAAACACACACATACAAACTTATGCAAACTCAACTCTCATACACGAAAGCTGTCTCAGACATTTGAGGCTACACTGCGAGCAGCAACACCGGTGCACAATGGGAGTGGCAACAGGGTGGGGGTAAGGAGGAGGCTGGGGTGGGGAAGGGGAGGGAAAGTAGGATAGAGGTGGCAGACAATGACGCGCTGTTGGGGAGCGTGCAGGGTTGAGGTGGGAAGAGGCTAGTGCAGCTATTTGCAGTCGGGAGTTTGGATGGAAGGTAATGAAGTGGTGGTGGGGGGGGGGGGGGGGTTGGAAAAGGAGGAAAGTAATAGAATTGTAGAATTGGATGCGACAGAGGAATGAGGGTTGTGCATCGCTGGAATCCTGACAGGGAAAGACTCGATGGGAGAAGACAATGATTAACAAAGGTTGAGGCCAGGAGGGTTCAAGAACGTAGGATATATTGCAGGGGAAGTTCCCGACAGCGCAATTCAGAAAGTTGGTGCTGGTGGGAAGGATCCATATGGCACAGGCTGTGAAGTAGTCACTGAAATGAAGGATGTCATGTTTGGCAGTGTGCTCAGCAACAGGGTGGTCTACTTGTTTCTTGGCCACAGTTTGTCAGTGGCCATTCATGCAGACAGACAGCTTGTTGGTTGTCATGCCCACAGAGTGCAGCACAGTGGTTGCAACTTAGCTCGTAGATCACATGATCGATTTCATAGGTAGCACTGTGTTTGATGGGATAGGTGATGTTTGTGACCGGGCTGGAGTAGTTGGTGGTGGGTGATGGAAGAATGTATGGGGCAGGTCTTGCATCAAGGTCTATTACATGGATATGAGCCATTAGGCAAGGGGTTGGGAGCAGGGGTTATGTAGGGATGGACCAACATATGGTGCAGGTTCTGTGGATGATGGAATTCCAGTGTGGAAGGGGTGGGAAGGATAGTGGGCAGGACATTTCTCATTTCAGGGCCGAACGAGAGGTAGTCAAAACCCTGGCAGAGAATGTAATTAATTTGCTCCAGTCCTGTGGGGAACTGAGTTACGAGGGGAATGCTCCTCTATGGTCAGATGGTTGGACTTTGTGAAGTTGAGGGAATCTGCAAAGATAAGGCATGAGAAATCTGTTTTTGTACAAAATTGTGAGGATAATTACGGTATACAGAGACTTCAGTGAGACTCTTGGTATATTTTAAGAGGGACTGCTCATCACTGCAAATGCAACCACCACAGGTGGCTAGGCTGTATGGAAGGGACTTCTTAGTAGGTTTGATGCAGACAGAGGTGCTGATACAGCCATCTTTAAGGTGGAGGTCAACATCTAGGAAGGTGGCTTGTTGGGTTGAGTAGGACCAGGTGAAGCAAATGGGGGAGAAGTAGTTGAGGTTTTGGAGGAATGTGGATAGGGTATTATCACTCTCGATCCAAATCACAAAGATGTCATCAATGAACATGAACCAGGTGGATAGGATTTGTGACTGCTGCGTACGGACGCAGGAGGAGCTGGCCACTGTTCGCAAACAGCTGAACGTGTTGATGGCCGCAGTCAGCCGTCTTCAGGCTGCTGCCTCGGAGTGTAGCGGCAGTGGGGAGTCTGGTGCGTCGCATGGTACACCCCAAGTGTTACATGCTTCACCCACTGTCCCTGCTGTTGAAACCAGAGGCTCAGTCGATTCTGCAGAGATATGGGGTGCAAATTTCTCGACCTCCGCTATCAGGTGGAGATATGTAGTGTCCCCCTGAATAGGTCAGGCATGCACTACACGCCGGAAGCGGCTACAAGGGTAGCGGAGTATGTGTGGAGTGTACATGGGGGTTTTTTAGGTTAGAGAATTCCCTCCCTAGGTCCGACAAGACGCCTCCTGAGACGCGGCAAAGTAGGAGCAGGCAAAATGCAACAGGGAATAACAATATTAATGTGCTAATAGTAAACTGCAGGAGCATCTATAGAAAGGTCCCAGAACTGCTCTCATTAATAAATGGTCACAACGCCCATATAGTACTAGGGACAGAAAGTTGGCTGAAACCAGACGTAAACAGTAATGAATACCTAAACTCAGATTGGAATGTATACCACAGAGACAGGCTGGACAGTGAAGGGGGAGGCGTTTTTATAGCGACAAGAAGTGCAATAGTATCGAAGGAAATTGACGGAGATCTGAAATGTGAAATAATTTGGGTGAAGGTCACGGTTAAAGCAGGCTCAGACATGGTAATTGGAAGTCTCTACAGGTCCCCTGGTTCAGCAGCTGTTGTGGCTGAGCACCTGAAGGATAATTTGGAAAATATTTTGAGTAGATTTCCCCACCATGTTATAGTTCTGGGTGGAGATTTTAATTTGCCGGATATAGAATGGGAGACTCAAACGTTCATAACGGGTGGCAGGAACAAAGAACCCAGTGAAATTTTTTTAAGTGCTTTATCTGAAAACTACCTTGAGCAGTTAAACAGAGAACCGACTCGTGGCAATAACATATTAGACCTTCTGGTGACAAACAGACCCGAACTATTTGAAACAGTTAACGCAGAACAGGGAATCAGTGATCATAAAGCAGTTACTGCATCAATGATTTCAGCCGTAAATACAAATATTAAAAAAGGTAGGAAGATTTTTCTGTTTAGCAAAAGTGACAAAAAGTAGATTACAGAGTACCTGACGACTCAACACAAAAGTTTTGTCTCAAGTACAGATAGTGTTGAGGATCAGTGGACAAAGTTCAAAACCATCGTACAATATGCGTTAGTATGTGCCAAGCAAGATCGTAAGAGATGGAAAAGAGCCACCGTGGTACAACAACCGAGTTAGAAAACTGCTGTGGAAGGAAAAGGAACTTCACAGCAAACATAAATATAGCCAAAGCCTTGCAGACAAACAAAAATTACGCGAAGCGAAATGTAATGTGAGGAGGGCTATGCCAGAGGCGTTCAATGAATTCAAAAGTAAAGTTCTATTTACTGACTTGGCAGAAAATCCTAAGAAATTTTGGTCTTATGTCAAAGCGGTAGGTGGATCAAAACAAAATGACCAGACACTCTATGACCAAAATGGTACAGAAACAGAGGATGACAGACTAAAGGCCGAAATACTAAATGTCTTTTTCCAAACCTGTTTCACAGAGGAAGACTGCCCTGTAGTTCCTTCTCTAGATTGTCGCACAGATGACAAAATGGTAGATATTGAAATAGATGACAGAGGGATAGAGAAACAATTAAAATCGCTCAAAAGAGGAAAGGCCACTGGACCTGATGGGATACCAGTTCAATTTTACACAGAGTACGTGAAGGAACTTGCCCCCCTTCTTGCAGTGGTGTACCGTAGGTCTCTAGAAGAGTGTAGTGTTCCAAAGGATTGCAAAAGGGCACAGGTCATCCCCGTTTTCAGGAAGGGACATCGAACAGATGTGCAGAACTATAGAACTATATCTCTAACGTCGATCAGTTGTAAAATTTTGGAACACGTATTATGTTCGAGTATAATGACTTTTCTGGAGACTAGAAATCTACTCTGTAGGAATCAGCATGTGTTCGAAAAAGACGATCGTGTGAAACCCGGCTCGCGCTATTCGTCCTCAAGACTCAGAGGACCATAGACACGGGTTCACAGGTAGATGCCGTGTTTCTTGACTTCCACAAGGCATTTGATACAGTTCCCGACAGTCGTTTAATGAACAAAGTAAGAGCATAGGGACTATCAGACCAATTGTGTGATTGGATTGAAGAGTTCCTAGATAACAGAACGCAGCATGTCATTCTCAATGGAGAGAAGTCTTCCGAAGTAAGAGTGATTTCAGGTGTGCCGCAGGGCAGTGTCATAGGACCGTTGCTATTCACAATATACCTAAATGACCTGGTGGATGACATCGGAAGTTCACTGAGGCTTTTTGCAGATGATGCTGTGGTGTATCGAGAGGTTGTAACAATGGAAAATTGTACTGAAATGCAGGAGGATCTGTAGCGAATTGACGCATGGTGCAGGAATGGCAATTGAATCACAATGTAGACAAGTGTAATGTGCTGCGAATACATAGAAAGATAGATCCCTTATCATTTAGCTACAAAACAGCAGGTCAGCAACTGGAAGCAGTTAATTCCATAAATTATCTGGGAGTACGCATTAGGAGTGATTTAAAATGGAATGATCATATAAAGTTGATCGTCGGTAAAGCAGATGCCAGACTGAGATTCATTGGAAGAATCCTAAGGAAATGCAATCCGAAAACAAAGGAAGTAGGTTACAGTACACTTGTTCGCCCACTGCTTGAATACTGCTCAGCAGTGTGGGATCCGTACCAGATAGGGTTGATAGAAGAGACAGAGAAGATCCAACGGAGAGCAGCGTGCTTCGTTACAGGATCATTTAGTAATCGCGAAAGCGTTATGGAGATGATAGATAAACTCCAGTGGAAGACTCTGAAGGAGAGACGCTCAGTAGCTCGGTATGGGCTTTTGTTAAAGTTTCGAGAACATACCTTCACCGAAGAGTCAAGCAGTATATAGCTCCCTCCTACGTATATCTCGTGAAGAGACAATGAGGATAAACTCGGAGAGATTAGAGCCCACACAGAAGCATACCGACAATCCTCCTTTCCACGAACAATACGAGACTGGAATAGAAGGGAGAACCGATAGAGGTACTCAGGGTACCCTCTGCCACACACCGTCAGGTGGCTTGTGGAGTATGGATGTAGATGTAGATGTAGATATAGATGTAGATGTAGATTCTGGGTGTTTACAAAGGATTCCTCTAAGTGGCCCACAAATATGTTGGTATAGGATGGTGGTGTGCTGGTGCCCACAGATGTATCCCAGATCTGTTTGTAGATAATGCCTTCAAAGGAGAAGTAATTGTGGGTGAGGATATAGTTGGTCACGGCAACTAGTAAGGAGGTAGTTGGTTTGGAATCCATCGGACGTTTGCAAAAGTAGTGTTCAATAACAGTAATGCCATGGACATTAGGGATGTTGGCGTAAAGGGGGGTGGTATCAATAGTGACGAGCATGACACCATGTGGTAAAAGGACAGGAACTGTGAACAGTTGGTGGAGGAAATGGTTGGTATCTTTTATATAGGAGAATAAGTTCTGGGTAACAGGTTGAAGGTGTTGGTCTGCAAGAGCAGAGATTCTCTCAGTGGAGGCATAGTAGCCAGCCACAAGGGGGCATCCTGGGTGGTTGAGTTTATGGACTTTAGGAAGCATGTAGAAGGTATGAGTGCAGGGAGTGGTGGAGATCATTCTGGATTTCTGGAATGGGGTCACTGTGGCAATGTTTGTAGTTGGACGTATCTGCCAGACAATCCTAGTGGTTCAAAACTGCAGTGGTGAAGCCTTTATGTGCAAGTAGGATTATAAGGTTGGGATCTCTTTCTAAGTGGTGGACTGTGGTTCTTTCTGCAGATGTAAGGTTAGTGTGCACATTAAGGGATTTGGGCAATGATGGTGAGGCAAGGTTCAAGGTTAGGAAATTCTGGAAAGTTAACAGGGGGTGATTTGGGGGCAGTGGGGATGGGTCACGGTTACATAGAGGAGTAAACTGAGTTAGGCAGGGTTCAACATTTGTCTTTGGTTGAGTCTGATTGGTATAGTTGGTGGCAAAAAAGTGTCTCCACTGTAGGGACCAGGAGTAAGAGAGGTGGTCTTTAATAAGTCCTGCATGACTGAATTTTGGAGTGGGGCAAAAGGTGAAGCCTTTGGAAAGGACTGATTTTTCCATCGGGCTAAAGTTTCTGGTGGAAAGGTTCATGACTGTTTTCCAGGTCTGTTTAGGTTCTGGAGTCTGTATGGTGGTGGAAGTGGCTTTTGGAGGGTGGGGTAAATGTAGTATGACAGGGTTTGTCAGCTATGAGTGGACAAGGAGGAGGACTGGAGGTTGTAGTAGAGGGGGTGGACATTGGTACTCCATGGTGAGAAGTAAGCAGGGTGGAGAGCTTTTCGAGGTGGTTTTGTGCATGTTGCTCCAGTTCCTGAGGGAGTTTCAGTAAGTGTTATGGGTTCTAGGAATTAGGGATTGCACAGCAGGAGAATTTTGCAGATGGAGAGAAGGTACTGCACAGAGGTTTGGGCTTGGTTGAAACGGTTTTGCAGGACCATGTTGGTGAGGGCTAAGGATTGGCAGAATCTGAACAAGTAGAGGTTATTATGGAAGGAGCGGTGGCAGCTGGAGTTGTGTAATTTGATGGTAAGGCAATTTGGGGGGTTCCATGAGCCAAGCAACAACGCAGGAACAGTATGTGGGACTGGATTCTGGCTAGGGATAAGAAAAGTTTTCTTTATTTATGCACAGGGAAGGAGCAAGTATACATGGTGGTGGGAAAAAACGCAAAAAATTACTTAAATAACGTAGAATTATACCTGAAAAAATTCGCAAAATTTGTGTGAAAAATCACGGGAAGGACAAAATGGAAGCAAAAGGGGGAAACAAGATGGAGCCTTAGGGCGTCGATGATAGCGAAAGGTGAAAACTCACCAAAATTGGCGAGAAGACTGGATGAAGTGGAATTAGTGAGTGCGAACTGGGATAGAACTGAGGATGTGTTGGGGGGCGGTTTACATATGATGAGATACAAGATCATGTGGCATAACAAGCGAAAATATGGGAGAGTGAAGCAGGGAGCATGATCAATTGCAAAGTATGGATTAATGATATTGGCGGAAACAATGTGGGATATAAGAAGCTTCACCAACAATCAGTGTGGTCTTTTAGCTGTCTGTCGTGCGCAGCTGAGACGGTTGTTACAGTGTGGCTCATAAGAAGTACATGCAGTGCGGTTTGTAAGGTGATAAAGGAATCACAGGAAAGAAGAGAAAGAAGGATAGACATTGAGTATAGTGATGCATTAGAAAATAGTAGCAAAGGAAAACAGCACTGAGTTAGGATCGAAGAAAAGCCATCACGCAAAAATCAAACAATGGAGAATCCAGGATGGAAAGCAACAATATTGTGAAAAGTAAAGTTGCTGAGTCGCAGATAGGCACAACAAAAAGACTGTGCACCATCTGATAAGAGATCCCAATCTCATAATCCCACCTGTGGATAAAGGTTGTTTTGAACTACAAGGATTGTTGGGCAGAAGGACTCTGCCAGCTGTCAGATAGATCCAACTATTAACATTGCCACAGTGACCCCATTCCAGAAATCCAGCAGGATCTCCAGTCACTCCTCAAATCCTTAGGCCCATCCCCGAACCTCTCCCCAGAGTCCATCACTCTACTCACGCCTACCACTCCCCACACTCCTACCTTTTACATGCTTCCTAAAGTCAATAAAGCCAACCATCCAGGATGCCCCCTTGTGGCCGGCTATTATGCCTCCACTGAGAGAATCTCTGCTCTTGTAGACCAATACTTTCAACAGGTATTCGGAACCTTTTCTCCTATATAAAAGATACCAAATATTTCCTCCACCGACTCTCCACAGTTCCTGTCCCTTTACCACACATTGCCCTGCTCATCACTATTGATACCACCTCCCTTTACACCAGCATCCCTAATGCCTATGGCATTACAGCTATTTAACACTACTTTTGCCAACTCCCGACAGATTCCAAACTAACTACCCCTTTACTAGTCACCATGGCTAACTATATCCTCACCCACAATTACTTCTCCATTGAAGGCATTATCTACAAACAAATCGAGGATATTGCTATGGGCACCCGCACACCACCATCCTAGGTCAACCTATTTTTGAGCCATTTAGAGGAATCCTTCATAAATACACAGAATCCTAAACCCCTCACCTGATTCAGGTTCATTGATGACATCTTTGCGATTTAGATCGAAAGTGATAACACCCTATCCACATTCCTCCAGAACCTCAGCTACTAATCCCCCATTTGCTTCGTCTGATTCTACTCAACCCAACAGCTTCCTTCCCACATGTTGACCTCCACCTCAAAGATGGTTACATCAGTACCTAAGTCCATATCAAACCAACTAACCACCAGCAATACCTCCACTCTGACAGCTGCCACCTGTTTAAGTCCCTTCCATACAGCCTAAGTCACCCATGGCCATTGCATTTGCAGTGATGAGCGGTCCCTCTCAAAATATACCAAGGGTCTCACTGAAGCATCTGGAAACCTTGTACAAAAACAAATCTCTTGTGCCTTATCTTTCCAGTCTGCCACCATCTCACAAAGTCCAGCCATCTGACCATAGAGGAATATTCCCCTCGTAACTCAGTATCACCTAGGACTGGAGCAAATGAATTACATTCTCTGCCAGGGTTTCGACTACCTCTCGTTGGGCCCTGAAATGAGAAATGTCCTGCCCTCTATCCTTCCCACCCCTCCAACACTGGTATTCCATCATTCACAGAACCTACACCATATACTCGTCCATCCCTGCACAACCACTGCTCCAAACCCCTTTGCCTCATGGCTCATAACCATGTAACAGACCTTCATGAAAGACCTGTCCCTTACATCCTCCCACCACCAACTACTCCAGTCCAGTCGCAAACATCACCTACCCAATGAAATGTAGGGCTACCTGTCAAACCAGTCATGTGATCTACAAGCTAAGCTGCAACCACTGTGCTGCACTCTATGTGGGCTGTCTGTCTGCATGAATGGCCACCGACAAACTGTCGCCAAGAAACAAGTGGACCACTCTGCTGATGAGCACACTGCCAAACATGACATCCTTCATTTCAATAATTGCTTCACAGCCTGTGCCATATGGATCCTTCCCACCAACAACAGCTTTTCTGAATTGTGCAGGTGGCAACTTTCCCTGCAATATATCCTACGTTCCCATAACCCTTCTGGCCTCACCTTCGTTAGTCATTGTCCTCTACCATCCAGCTTCCCCTCTGTGTGCATTTCACCACTACACAGCCCTCATTCAGCCATCGCACACAGTCTTTTTACTTCTCTCATTTTCCACTATCGCCTCCTCCACTCCCCGCTGCCTTCCATTTAACCTCCCAACTGCACATAGCTGGCCTAGCCTCTTTCCACCTCGTCCCTGCGGGCTCCCCAACAGTCCGCCACCCCTCCCCGCCCCCAGCCTCCTCCTTACCGCCACCCAGTCACCACTCCCATCATGCACTAGTGCTGCTGCTTCTAGTGTGACCTCAGTTGCCTGAGACTGCAGTTGTGTGTGTGAGTTGCATTTGTGTGAGTGCATGTGTGTGTGTTTGTCCTCTAATTTTGACAAAGTACAAAAGAAAGTTGCGCACCTACTTACACCTTATCTACTCAGCTATTTATGGTATGTCCAATACTAGATTAGATGTAGTGCTCTAAGTTAGTACTTTATTACCCAACCGCGTAGGAAACATTTCTCTCACTTATTTCTGTTTGTTGTCTAACTACCTGACAGATGTTAAGCCAGTAGTGAAACAAGTTGCAATAATACATTCACTTCACTTATCTGTCAACTTGGTTGGAGAGAGAAGGACTGACTAACAAAAGAACATTGATTGAGCTGATAATGCACTAGAGCCAGTAATCCATGTGACACATCAAATACGTGACTGACTGCAGCTAGTTGTCATTGCCGACTGCATGTGAATATCAAACAATGTCATTAATTCATCTGTTATGGCCTCTGCCATGTCATGTCATGCTCATATTTGACAATTTTATAATTAGTTGCCTATCTAAAAATTATTAGGCTACCAAGGTAGTGATACTGATATTTTAAAATACTTAGCTTAATGACTGAACCATAATCGAACCCTTCCAATTTTTACCCTCAAAAAATGTGTCATTTTACTCTTCAGGGGTAATTAACCAAAGGTTGGGAACAACTAGATTACAGGACGACATCAAACCAATTCAGAACCATGCTGCTAGATTTGTTTCCAGGGACTCTGATCAACAAGTGAGTATTACAGACATGGGAATCCTTGGATGGAAGACAATATTCTTTTAGCAAAAAACTATTGGCAAAATTTAGAGAAGCGGCATTCATGGCTGATTGCAAAACGATTCTATTTCCGCCAATGTAAAATTGTAATGACTGCAAAGACAAAATAAGAGAAATTAGGGCTCATATGGAGACATATAGACAATTATTTTTCACATAATTCGCAAGCATAACAAAAAAAAAAAAAAAAAAAAAGAATGATTAGTAGTGGTACAAGAACCTCCCACCAATCATCATATGGTGACTTGCAGAGTACGTCTATAGATATAGATCAAACAGAGCTGTGACTCTTAGTGTGCCCTTCTTTGTGAACATTCAATATCCACTTATAATCCCATCTGGTACAGATCCATCCTCTTGAAGATTACTATATGAAATGTTGCATGTGTTTCTGTAAATAATCTCATTATTAGATTGACTTCTCAGTATCAATGAAAACACCATATGCAGACAGTAATGTATATAGTTCACTTAAGAGGGAATTTCAAGAATATGAATGACAACCGACAATTTTAATCAGGCCCTTAGTTCAAGCTTGCTTTTTTTTTTTTTTAACTCAAAATTATCTGGAACCAGTCATACACGTCATTACAACCACTCTGTGCTGAGTAACATCAGGTGCAATGATGTCTGGAAATTAGTTCCTTTGTTGCACCAGACTTATCATTTTTATTTTTATTTGGTAAAATATCAGGATCAAATCTACATGTGGCAGATGTGGATATGAAGTAGATGTGGATAAAAACTGATGAATTATTATCTAAGAATTAGGAGACCTACCAATCTTTCTTCCACAGGAATTGCATTAACAATGTTTTTATTTACAATAATTTAAAATAATAACATGCAATCATGGAGGAGAGTGCGCAGAAAGTTCATGCTAAACAAGCAAGAAAGAGGATGAGAGATGAAATCTATTGGAAGATAACCAAAGATGCTCACATGTGGAACAAAAGCAGGCAACTCCTAAATTTATTCGCCAATTTCAGTGTTGTTGCTCACCCTATGTCAAAAAAGGAACTGAACTTTACTTTTAAGGGATCATTAGAATCACCTGAAAAATATTCATTAATCTACATAATATATAGCTCTATATGTAACATTGTCTTTTTCAACACATGTTGGCTACCAACAAATAAATGGAATAAATACATTAGTTTCTGTCCATGCTCGTAAAGAGCTGGAGAGTGTAGTTGTCCATCTTTGACAATGAGCTGCTCAATGTGTATAACTATTTTTGATACAATAATGTTTAAAATAAATAGGAGAATTTGTTGTGAAATGTAACTGTCTGAAAAGTGCTTTGGATCATTCCTGAGCTGCTGGCAGGACCAATAAAAGTGCCTGCTGTGCAGACGTTCAGCATTCAAAGGACGCACCCATACCACCTCCGATTTTGCCCTTCCAACAACCACATTTTTGTCATGAACCAACCATTGTTTACTGTCAGACAATGCTGAGAAAAATCATTTTGCTCCACAGTACTGCAAGTAACGCACACTGAACAACAGTACAGCTTGCAGTGAGTAGTGTGGCAGCAGCCGAGAATGCAGCATAAAGTTTCCCTTAAATGCAATGTGAGACGTGATCTGGCAATTTCCAAGAAGTACCAACAGTACTGTAGAACGTACATTTATATATAAGGAAGGTAAAATAATAATAACACTATTCCATTTCAATGATGTATCATACTGCTTGTAAGACGTAAAATACATACGTCATCAGGTCCTGGTCCACTGTCTCATCTGGTAAGACTCTTCCGCATTCTTCAATTTTCTCCACAGTCAGAGACAAAATCTGAGAATCGGCTTCATGAATGCGGCAATCATCTGATGGAATATTATCCTAAAATGGATGTTTGGTAAAATCCTTACACTCATTATTATTAACTTACTAAAAAGACACAATTTTAATATAAATAATAGACTACAATGAAATAACATATCAAATTGTTTTCATTGTGAACTGCAAGAGTTTTGTGATAAAATACAAAGATATTACTTGGAAATCATTCATCATGACCGTAATGCCAAACTGGGGAACGAAGAGGCTTTAAGATGTGTGCATTAAGTAAAATCTGCACAATTTAAATACTAATAATGGTCTGATGGCTGCTCAATTTGTTGCCACAGAGAACTCTAAGGGACTGAGTACTTGTCTTCCTAGAAAAAAAAATCTATGAATGGACCTGGAAAATATTGAAAATGAATTATGCAAACCAAATAAATCACACTCTGGTATCAAAAAGATGTGCATCTGTCATGGAAAACTTATGTACATTCAAGGGAGATAATTCTGATTCTGATTATTTAGCAGGAGCAAAGTGTAAGCAGCAATTGCGGTGTTTCCAAGAAAGACAGTACCAGAGCAAAGAAGTGAAATTGTCTCAGTATTCTGACTGGTCTGATGTGATCCATCTCAGAGTAACTCTTGCACCCTACATCCTCAAGCATTTGTTGGATATATTCCAGTCTCTCCTTCCTATACAGCTTACTCCTGTACCATGGAAGTTATTCCTCAATGTCTTAACATACGCCCTGAGTCATCCTGTCAGTTTTTTCCAGATGTTCTTTTCTAGCTGATTTTGAGGGGAAAAAATCCTCTTTCCTTACCTTATCAGTCTACCTAATTTTCAACATTCTTCGGTAGAACGACATCTCAAACACTTCAATTATCTTCTTTTCAGGTTTTCTCACTGTCCGTGCTTCACTACCATAAAATGTTTAACTCCACACTTAGAGTCTCAAGAATTTCCTCCTCAAATTAAGGCCTATGTTTGATACAAGTAGACTTCTTTTGGCCAGCAGTGCTCTCTCTTTGCTTGTGTTAGTCTCCCATTTATGTCGTCCTTGCTTCATTTGTCATCTGTTATTTTACTTCCAAGTTGCATAATTCCTTAACTTTCACTACTTCGTGATCACCAATTCTGATGTTAAGTTTCTCATTTCTGATACTTCTTATTACTTTTGTATTTCTTGTATTTAGTCTCAATCCATATTCTGTACTTATTAGACTGTTCATTCCTTTCAACAGATCCCATAGGTTGTCATCATTTTCACTGAGGATAGCAATGTCATGAATGAATCATACCACTGATATCTTTTCACCCTGAATTTTAATCCCACTCTTGAACTTTTCTGTGATCTCCATCACTGCTTCTTTGATGCACAGATTAAACAGTAGGGGCAAAAGACTGCATCCCTGCCTTATCCCCTCCCTAAACCAAGGACTTCATTCTTGCAGTCTTGTTGTTCCATCTTGGTCTTGTACATATTGTATATTACTTGCCTTTCCTTAGAGCTTACTCCTATTTTTCTAAGTATTTCGAACATCATGCACCATTTCACAATGTCCAATGCTTTTTCCTGTTTGACAAATCCTATGAACATCTATTTATTTTTCTTCAGTCATGTTTCCATTATTAAGCATAATATCAGGACTGCCTTCTCTGGTGCCTTTATCTTTCCTAAAGCCAAACTGATCATCATCTAACAGCTCCTCAATTTTCTTTTCCATTGTTTAGTATATTATTCTGGTCAGCAACTTGGACACCTGGGCTGTTAAGTGGGTCGTGAGAGAGTTCTAACATTCATCAGCTCTTGCTATCTTCGGAATTGTGCAAATGATGATTTTCCGAAAGTCTGACAATATGTCACCAGTCTCCCAGATTCTACACACCTTCTTGAATAGTTGTTTATTGCTTATGTGCAAGAGCCATTAGGAGAAAGATGGCTGGAAGAACATTGATTTACAATTGACTGCAGAAAATTTTATAATAGAGTTGAATAGGAACTTCAGGAATACACACCTAAAATATGAGTGTATAAGGAAGAAGATGGAAATCTGCTGACAAGAAAACTAAATTTTATGAATAGACACTAAGTGAATTTTAACAGGATCCCAAAAGAGGTGAGCAGCTACCATCTTACACTGCAGACCCAAAGAAAGAAGAGCCTACTTTAGCTGAAGTACTGAAATTAGTGAACTGTTAAAAAATTACAATGCAGCAGAAACTGATGGAATAACTGTCCAAAAGGTGGAACCACCTTCCATATACGATTCTATAAACTTCTTAAGTTGATAGTGTAATGAGAAAGAAACCCAAAAGAGTGGACTAATGATTCAACCAATACATAAGAATGGGGACAAGATTTATTGCTACAATCACTGAAGAATCATTCTGCTGAAAGAACTGTACAAAATTTTGTCTAATATTACCTAGAATAGGTTAAGTCCATATGCAAAAGAGCTTTGGAGACTTTTATGTGTGGCTTTTGGTCTAATGCGTCAACAACAGATTACACATTCATCCTGAGGTAAATACATAAAATGGCATTTGAATAGAATATTGAACTTCCTAACCTCTATCTAGACTTCAAATAAGCCTTTGATGGTCTTAAACTGAATTATGCTCTTACTGGGTACACCATCCAAGTATGTCTTACCAGTTCAAGCATCCTTGGCTGGTTCCATTATTGCAGTGTGAGTTGGTAAAGAATTACTTATTATATAGGTGTCTCTAAGAATGGTGGGAAATTTTGTTTTATGTATACACATGTCAATTTTTTGTGGAGAAATCTTGTTGCAGACTCATGAAGTCTGGAAAAATGGGAAAGAAAACTGTTACACGTTATAAATTCTGAATCCTTGACACCTACTTTTTCAACCCCCATGGAAGAAACAGAGCAGATATTATAGAGCCCATAAGACACAATAAATGTACTTGAACCACAAAAATTGAACTTTTTTTCATGAGTGGAAGACTTTTTTGATGCATTAACAGAGAATATTATTGTAGACAAACACTACATTTCAAGTTTACCATGAGGCATTTGTCCTGCGTTGCTCGTTGCTGTTATTAGCACACTGTCGGTTTTTGTATCTTCAGTTTAAGCATGTGGTTAAACATGCATGATTTTTTTTCAAAATAAACATATATATTAGGAAAGTGACTCCTAGCCCCAGCTGAGTGTTATAAAAATATCAAAATCTGTTTGTGACTCAGAAGGCTGCTAAATGTCATTTTTAACTGTGCAATTATGGTACATGAAAACTATGTTTTGTACAGTGTTTTGTAGCTGCTACACGAATACTAGCACGTTAGAAATCTTTTGTTTATTCTGTATGTATCTAATTAATTTATAAGGAATATTACAGATGAAATATAAGTTGTGTCTCCTATGAAAGCTGTGTCACTTTACAGGAATTATACAAAAAAGTGCCGTACTTAATTATTTTGTTTTGCACTATCCAGCACAGCAAATAAAACTCTCTAACCCGGTTTCATCAGGATGTGCCATACAATCAGACCATTGGCTTATTAATTCTTTGTATAATCTAATCATAAGCACAGTAAAATGCAACACAAAAATTAATACCTGCTTCCTAGTTACTAAAGCAAAACAGTGGTCTCCACCAGCATATATCCTTTTCACAACACAATTCTGGGAATGTTGACTCTGTTCATGTGGCTCAATAATTGAAACTCCACTAGGTGACACCCAAGGTCCTAAAACAACTTGTGGAGTTGTAGCATTTAAGACAGCTTTTGTACCCAGCTGGCCAGCTCCACCAAGACCAAAAGCATAAACTCTTCCTCGTGATGGAACAAGTGCAAGTGTGTGCCTCCTGAAATGTAAGTGATAACTAAATTTACAAAAAATAAGAATGTTACACTGAGAGCAATATTACAGTGCAATTAATTAGTTTCAAAAAGTACTGATTTCTTATCACTATACTGCAATGTACCTTCCACAAGTAACTTGAGTAACTGTACTACCCATCAATTCCATTACTTTCCGTGGTAGAATTTCATTACAAGTGGAACCATGACCTAACTGACCATATGTTCCAGAGCCACAAGTAAAAACGCCTCCATCCTGCAAGTACAGCCTTGGTATTATTTTGAAAATCATAATATATAATTTAAGGCATGAAGTACACATTCCTATAATTAGAGTCAATTACTAAACTTTTACAAGTTAAAAAAATTGCATTTCATAGGTATGATGAAGAGGGTGGAAAACGGCAAAAATCGACATTCAACTAAATGAAGATAAAAGAACAATATGGAAAGGCTGAACTGCTACTCACCACATATAGGAGGCATTAAGACACAATGAAAAGGAATACTAGTAATAGATCTACTTCTGAGGAAGAACACTGTCCGCAAGTCAAACATTTCTAGCACTTTTTTCGTTGTACCCGTCTGTGACTCAACACATCCTCGATGCGGTGAGTAGCAATCTGTCCTCTCCATAGTGTTGTTATTGCATCATTGTTTAAGCAAAAAGAACATGCATACTTTGTAGGTAACAAAATACACACACACACACACACACACACACACACACACACACACACTTGTAAGATTTTCTTGGGTATAAATGCTTAACATGTTGTTGTGGTCTTCAGTCCTGAGACTGGTTTGATGCAGCTCTCCACGCTACTCTATCCTGTTCGACACTTCCCTCAAATACCAAATTGGTGATCCCTTGATACCTCAGAACGTGTCCTGCCAACTGATCCCTTCTTCTAGTCAAGTTGTGACACAAATTCCTCTTCTCCCCAATTCTACCAGTACCTCCTCATTAGTTATGTGATCTACCCATCTAATCTTCAGCATTCTTCTGTAGCACCACACTTTGAAAGTATCTATTATCTTCTTGTCTAAACTAGTTATTGGTCATGTTTCACTTCTATACTTGGCTACACTCCATAAAAACACTTTTAGAAAAGACTTCCTGACACTTAAACCTACACTCGATGTTCACAAATTTCTCTTCTTCAGAAATGCTTTCCTTGCCATAGCCAGTCTACTTTTTATATCCTCCCTGCTTCGACAGTCATCAGTTATTTTGCTTCCCAAATAGCAAAACTCATTTACTACTTTAGGTGTCTCATTTCCTAATTTAATTCCCTCAGCATCACCTGATTTAATTCGACTATATTCCATTATTCTCGTTTTGCTTTTGTTGATGTTCGTCTTATATCCTTATAAATATATAAAATGTTTATAAATTATATAAATGCTTAACATACTGATGGAAAAAATGGAGGTGGGAGGAGGCAGGCGGGCTTGAGGGAGTTGAAGGAAATCAAGGTGTCAAAATGATATATAGCTTCTACAGGGAATTTTTCACCCTACAACAGGGTGTGCACTAGTTTGAAACTTTCTGGCAGATTAAAACTGTGTGCTGCAATGGGACTGAAATCCAAAATCTTACCTATCATGAACATTTCTGTTCTTGATTGAGCTGTCCAGGTATAATTGACTACTCACCCTCATGACTTCACTTCTGACGTAGTATCTCCTACTTCCCAAACTCCGCATAAGCTCACCTGCATACCTTACTGAACAAGCACTCTGGAAGAAATGATATTGTTAAATGCTCAGCCAGCAAAGTATGCAGGAGAGTTTCCATGAAACATGGAAAAGAAGGAAAAACCGAAGCTCTGGGGATGGGTCAAAGCCATGCCTGGATAGCTCAATTGGTAACATCTTTACCCACAAAATGCAAGGGTCCTGGTTTGAATGCTGGTCAAGTAAACAATTTCAGTCTGCCAGGAAGTTTCAATACGTATCTTCAATATTCGAAAAAGGACAGGTAGCTACTCATTGTAAAGCTGACCCATTGATTTGCAGACAGCCACAACAAAATGACTATTATACATTATAGTTTTTGACAAAAGCCATCTTCAGCAAAGAAACAACACACACACACATTCACACAAGCACCCACATCTCAAGCACACATGACGGCTGTCTCTGGCATGAATGCAACTGTCATGTGAGTAGCAATCTGGAGTGGGGCAGGGAAGGGGGAGGAATAGAAGGGTACGGGTGTGGGAGAAGGAACAATAATGCCTAACAGGGCACGCAGGGACTAGAGACTGCCAGGTGCAATGCTGAGGGGTGGGGTGTGAGAATGGGGATCAGAGACAGAGAGCAGCAGGGAAGGGAAATGATGGGTGGGCACATTGGTAGAGGGCAGCACACAAAGATGGTGAGGGAATGCGAAAAGAGGTGACAGGGTGAGAGGTTGTGAACTGTTGGGTGAAGAGAGTGAGGATAATAGGTTACAATAGGCTGAGGCTAGGATAATTTCAAGAGCGGAGAATCTGTTGTAAGGATACCTCCCATCTGTGCAGTTGAGAAAAGCTGGAGATGGTGGAGGAGGGGAGGATCCAGATTATATGAGTTGTGAAGCAGTTGTTGTAAGTTTTCGACTTTCAGCAACAATTTCCTCTTGTTCTACATTGCCTTCATTTCTTGTAGTGCTCTATGCACATAATCCTTTGGAAGTCCAACAGTGTTATCCCTGAGATATTCTGTTTTGTCCATTTCTGCTCTCTTTCATTTGGCAAAGAAACATCCAGTTCCAAGACCTAATGAATTTAGTAAATTTTTATTATTTATTCTATTTTTTTTTTATTCCATATCACGACTATAATACTGTCTCAACACAAATCACACCATCAGATTAAAGCAGTCACATCAAAAACCAACTCTGCTGTAATTTCTGCACAGCATTTTATGTGGGTATGGCCATTAACCAGCAGTCCACACAAACGAATTCCACTGCCAAATTGTGGCCTAGAGCAGAGTTGACCACCTAGAAGTGACCACACAGCTGAACACAACATGCTCAATTTCGATAGCTACTTCATAACCCACACCATATGTATCATTCTCCCACACCCCTCCCATGAACACCAACTTCTCTGAGTTAAGTGGATTGGAATTATCCTTGTGACAGTAGCCTTCCTGGCCTCTCCTGCACCCACATCCTCTTCTCTGTAGTCTCCTTCCTCTGGTCTCGTCTTGCCTCCCAATTACTCCTCCATGTCATTGAGGGCTGTACAGAACTCCAACTGTCTGTAGCCAGAATGAGATTGTTGGTGCCATATTCCTAAACCATGAACATGTCACCTCTCCCTTCCAGCTTTCAGGCAGACTTCTCCAATACTCTCTCCTGCTCCCCACCACCTTCTGCATGTGTACTAAAATGTATACATCTGAAAGCTAAAAAAGTTTTCATGTGAAGCAATGAATAAAACTGTTAGCTCTGTTACACAAAGTTATTGGTGTTATTCGTTGCTTCACATACATACATTCATTAGCTGCTGTCCAACCATCCATTTGCTGATGAATATTCAGATACTCAGAAATGGGGAGGGGGGAGGGGGATGTGTTCAATCCTGCTTGTTTTCTTTTGACAACTTAGTGGCTCTACTATTTTGTGATTTGTTTCCTCAACTCCTTAAATTATTTACATTCTACCAGAAGTTTCTACTGATTTATGTAATAATAAGGTAGTTCACAAGTACCTCTTGTAACAGTAACTGGTCATTAGTAAACTTTACACAAGTAGCCTGCAGTTGCTGCTTCAACCATTTGATGTGTGATATGACTTGTTCCACACCCCACAAAACTCTCCTTTTGATGAGACGAGTGAACAGATGAATGGACAGTTGTTCAAAGAGCTCAAAATACTGCCTGCTGTTTGTCAGTACAGACTAAGTATTTTGAAGAATACAGCAACTTCCTGTTTAACTGCATTTTACACATCACTTCATGTAGAAGATTCCGAAAGGGTGACGGCTTTATACATCCCTCTGTTCAATTTAGATGAGAAGACAATGTGACCAACAAACAATTTCTGGAAGCTTTACTTTCTCTCAGTGTGGTGCTTACACGTACATTACACAATGTTAATTTATAAATAATGTACTGCAATTATAGTCAACAACAATTTCAATCTCTCATGGATTCTGTGGGAAAGCTCAATCAGTGCTATAAAGTTTTTGCCATTCAACATAATCAAGCTGTCCAATATCTGAAGTGTTGCTATGAAAACTATTCTCAGCAACTGAGCAGAAGTTTTCAAAACTTACCTTTGTTAAAAAGACAGAGAAATCCTCTCCACATGCTATATACTTTACTTTCGCAGAGCGCAATGTTTTCAGCTGGGTTGGATACAATTTATTGATATCGTCATTTAAACCAAGTTGACCAAAAACATTTTTTCCCCACCCATACACAGCCCCTGGAAAAGGACAGTGCAGAAATGTATAAGTAAAGAGCAGTAACAGCACCAAAACATTTTCATGTACAGTGGACACAGTCTATTATGAAACAAGTTCCTTTCCTTGTGCTGAACACTTAACTAAGGTCCTGCCCAGTAACCATTAATTTTGTTTCTCAGTGCATGATAATGTTGGCTGGATGAAGATATATCTGCCAACCATAATGAGCAGCATTAAATTAGTTATCTCTGAATAAATATATGTATTAAAATGGGCACCTCTAGGTGTTAAATCTCAATAAGTTAAACTGAAACCTGAGAATCTGACTACTGCTCTTAAAGTGTGATCTACCAACCAAACAAAAATATCTGGAGCAGTCCTTAGAAATGCACAAGATTTTAAAATGCAGACAAATCACTAATTTTCACAATTTTCTAAAATTCCTTCATCACCATCACAGTAAAGCTGGAGAACAGAAAGAAGGGTGATGAAGGTCTTTGTATTAGTTGTTAGTTAAAAGTAATTCATCTTGTACATAAGAATAATTATTACTCATGTTTTCCAATGCTTTTGCTTCTTAAGTGTAACTTTCCCCAGTCATTTGCACGTCTGCTCCTTGTATCATGTATCAAATGGCTGTTACAGCCCTTATGAGATGAAATACATAAAAATGACATACAGTACCACTAAAATTTTGTCAGTACTTAAACTAAGTGTAAAGAAAAGCCTTTTTCCACAGAAATCAGCATATTACACAAACATACCTGACTTTGAAACAGCAAAACTGTGATTTCCACCACATGCAATAATGGCAATAGGAATTCCCATTAATGATCTTACCAAACAAGGTCTTGTTTCTTTGGAAACACTTGATCCAAGACCGAGCTGGCCGTATTCATTACAACCCCAGGCATAGAGTTCACCATCTGTGTAATAGAGGAAAAATAAATCAGAAATATAGAAAGTAAAACCAAAATATTTCTGTGACACTCTAAACAAACATATAATAATGACATTAGCAAATATTCCTTTCCTAAAAAGCAAAACATGATGATTACATATTGGTCTTTGATACCTATCTCCTCCATCCTAATATGAACTTGTTTCCTGCTCCTTATAAACAAATACTGTGTAATTTTTACATTTGAGTGTGTGACATGAATGTTGTTCTGCACTATTCACAGACTTAGGTGTGTAATAGTAGCAGATGGACAAGTGATAGATACAGAGTGTAAATGAACAAATAGTGTATGATGGAAGCTACAGATCGAGTGTGACAATACAACAGGACACACACACACACACACACACACACACACACAATTTGACACCCGTTATTGATTTTCCTACTCGGGTGGTAAAGGATAGCAGCTCACTGATAGATAACTTCTTTATAGACCAAGATAAGTTTAACCAGATAAATGCTCAGCCTGTTGAGAATGGTCTTTCTGATCATGGTGCACAGCTAGTTACAATATATGACATAGCTCCATTCAGCAATACTAAACAGTCCTCCAAAGTAGTATGTTCAGTCAACGATTTAACAATTGCAAATTTCAGGGAAAGCCTACAGCAGTTAGACTGGGATGAGGTGTACCATGAACCTGATGCCAATTTAAAATATAATTTATTTCATGACATTTTTGTAAATGCATTTGAAAACTGCTTCCCCAAGAAAATAGTTAAATATACTCGTAAGAAACCTTGTAACAAACCATGGCTTACTAAGGGTATAAAAATATCTTGTAACCGGAAAAGGGAAATGTATCTGACAGCAAGAAAGAGTAGTGACCCAGAAACTATCAAACATTATAAAAACTACTGTGTTATATTAAGAAAAGTTATTAAAAAATCTAGAAGTATGTGTATCATGTCTGAAATCAGCAACTCTGATAATAAAATTAAAACAATTTGGAATATTATTAAAAGAGAAACAGGTCAACCAAGAGCACAGGAAGACAGTATTACCATCAAATTGAATGAAAACTTTACGAACAAAAAGTCAGAAGAATGAAAATATTTTTAATAATCATTTTCTAAATGTTGTGGATATAGTAGGATCCAGGTGTTCATTAGAAGATGCTAGGCTGTTAATGGAAGAGGCCATACCTATCCAATTTGATACAATTGAAATCTCACCCACTTCTCCCTCTGAAATTAGGAAAATAATAAACTTGCTTAAAAACAAAAACTCACATGGAATTGATGGCATTTCCAGCAAAATACTAAAAGCTTGTTCTCAACAGATAAGTAAGATTCTCAGCCACCTGTGTAATAGCTCTCTGGAACAGGGCATTTTCCCTGATAGACTGAAATATGCTATTGTTATACCTTTGCATAAAAAGGGGGATAGATCTGATGTCAACAATTACCGTCCAATCTCCCTTCTAACAGCTTTATCCAAAATTTTTGAGAAAGTAATGTATTCAAGAGTAGCTTCACATATCTGTAACAATGAAGTACTAACAAAATGTCAGTTTGGTTTCCAGAAAGGTTTTTCAACAGAAAATGCCATATATGCTTTCACCAATCAAATTTTGAATGATCTGAATAATCGAACACCACCCATTGGGATTTTTTGTGATCTCTCAAAGGCTTTTGATTGTGTAAATCATGAAATTCTGCTAGACAAGCTCAAGTATTGTGGCATGAGTGGGACAGTGCACAAATGGTTTAATTCGTACCTAACTGGAAGAGTGCAGGAAGTTGAAATAAGTAGTTCTCATAATATGCAAAGATCAGCACATTCCTCAAACTAGGGAACTATCAAGAATGGGGTTCCACAAGGGTCAGTCTTGGGTCCTTTGTTGTTCTTAATATATATTAACGACTTGCCATTCTATATTCATGAAGAGGCAAAGTTAGTTCTTTTTGCTGATGATACAAGTATAGTAATCACACCTGACAAACAAGACTTAACTGATGAAATTGTCAATACTGTCTTTCAGAAAATTACTAAGTGGTTCCCTGTAAACGGACTCTCACTGAATCTTGATAAGACACAGTACATACAGTTCCGTACAGTGAATGGTATGACGCCATTAATAAATATAGACCTTAATCAGAAGCATTTAGCTAAGGTAGAATATTCCAAATTTTTAGGTGTGTCCATTGATGAGAGATTAAATTGGAAGAAACACATTGATGATCTGCTGAAATGTTTGAGTTCAGCTACTTATGCAATAAGGGTCATTGCAAATTTTGGTGATAAACATCTTAGTAAATTAGCTTACTACGCCTATTTTCACTCGTTGCTTTCATATGGCATCATATTTTGGGGTAATTCATCACTGAGGAATAAAGTATTTATTGCACAAAAGCGTGTAATCAGAATAATAGCTGGAGTCCACCCAAGATCATCCTGCAGACATTTATTTAAGGATCTAGGGATATTCACAGTAGCTTCTCAGTATATACTCTCTTATGAAATTTGTTATTAACAACTAAACCCAATTCAAAAGTAATAGCAGTGTGCATAACTACAATACTAGGAGAAAGGATGATCTTCACTATTCAAGATTAAATCTAACTTAGGCACAGAAAGGGGTGAATTATACTGGCACTAAAGTCTTTGGTCACTTACCAAATAGTATCAAAAGTCTGACAGATAACCAACAAGTATTTAAGAAGAAATTAAAAGAACTTCTGAATGACAACTCCTTCTACTCCATAGAGGAATTTTTAGATATAAATAAAAAAAAACAAAAAAAATATTAATAAAAAAATAAAAAATAAAAATAAAAAACACAAGAAATGAAAAAGTTGTTATATTAACTTAAGTATGTTGTTAAATTAACTTAATTATGTCATGTATTGGAAAATTTGACTCGTTACACATCATTACGAAATATCGTATTCATGATCCATGGAACTAGTATTAATCTAATCTAATCTAATCTACACACACACACACACACACACACACACACACACACACACAGAGAGAGAGAGAGAGAGAGAGAGAGAGAGAGAGAGAGAGAGAGAGAGAGAGAGAGAGAGAGAGAGAGCATCATAGTACTGACTATTTGACGTATCTTCACCAACAACAAATACTGGTGCTAGCTGCACAAGATGTCCACAGCTGGGGGGGTGGGGTAGACATAGACCCTCCAAAAAGCAGTGCAGGTAGACTTTAACTGATCGGTACAGACATTGCTTGTGTGAAGTCAGGTGTCTACTATATTATTATTGAACATATACAATGGAGAGACCTAGAAAGAGATTGCCACATGCAAGCTACATAAATAATATAAACATAAAGGCTTCACTACTCTGTTACAATAAACTAATGAGAGGAATAGTGGTTGCTGGAACAACTTATTCCAAACATGCTGGACCCATGCATAATTATACTTTATAATGAGCCACACATACAATAAAAAAAGAAAGTCTATCTTTTCACTAAATAAAGTATAAATTTATGATAAAGTGAAAAATTCTTCAGTGAAAGAAGATACAATCAAGCAAAAACCATTGTTGTTGTTGTGGTCTTCAGTCCTGAGACTGGTTTGATGCAGCTCTCCATCCATGCTAATCTATCCTGTGCAAGCTTCTTCATCTCCCAGTACCTACTGCAACCTACATCCTTCTGAATCTGTTTAGTGTATTCATCTCTTGGTCTCCCTCTACGATCTTTACCCTCCATGCTGCCCTCCAATGCTAAATTTGTGATCCCTTGAGGCCTCAGGACATGTCCTACCAACCGATCCCTTCTTCTAGTCAAGCTGTGCCACAAACTTCTCTTCTCCCCAATCCTATTCAATACCTCTTCATTAGTTACGTGATCTACCCACCTAATCTTCAACATTCTTCTGCAGCACCACATTGCGAAAGCTTCTATTCTCTTCTTGTCCAAACTATTTATTCTCCATGTTTCACTTCCGTAAATGGCTACACTCCATACAAATACTTTAAGAAACGACTTCCTGACACCTAAATCTATACTCAATGTTAACAAATTTCTGTTCTTCAGAAACGCTTTCCTTGCCATTGCCAGTCTACATTTTATATCCTCTCTACTTCGACCATCATCAGTTATTTTGCTCCCCCAATAGCAAAACTCCTTTACTACTTTAAGTGTCTCATTTCCTAATCTAATTCCCTCAGCATCACCCGACTTAATTCGACTACATTCCATTATCCTTGTTTTGCTTTTGCCGATGTTCATCTTATATCCTCCTTTCAAGACACTGTCCATTCCGTTCAACTGCTCTTCCAATTCCTTTGCTGTCTCTGACAGAATTACAATGTCATCGGCGAACCTCAAAGTTTTTATTTCTTTTCCTTGGATTTTAATACCTATTCCAAATTTTTCTTTTGTTTCCTTTACTGCTTGCTCAATATACAGATTGAGTAACATCGAGGAGTGGCTACAACCCTGCCTCACTCCCTTCCCAACCACTGCTTCCGTTTCGTGCCCCTCGACTCTTATAACTGCCATCTGGTTTCTGTACAAATTGTAAATAGCCTTTCATTCCCTGTATTTTACCCCTGCCACCTTTAGAATTTGAGAGAGAGTATTCCAGTCAACATTGTCAAAAGCTTTCTCTAAGTCTACAAATGCTAGAAATGTAGGTTTGCCTTTCCTTAATCTTTCTTCTAAGATAAGTCTTAAGGTCAGTATTGCCTCACATGTTCCAACATTTCTACGAAATCCAAACTGATCTTCCCTAAGGTCGGCTTCTACCAGTTTTTCCATTCGTCTGTAAAGAATTCACGTTAGTATTTTGCAGCTGTGACTTATTAAACTGATAGTTCGGTAATTTTCACACCTGTCAACACCTGCTTTCTTTGGGATTGGAATTATTATATTCTTCTTGAAGTCTGAGGGTATTTCGCCCATCTCGTACATCTTGCTCACCAGATGGTAGAGTTTTGTCAGGACTGGCTCCCCCAAGGCCGTCAGTAGTTCTAATGGAATGTTGTCTACTCCCGGGGCCTTGTTTCGACTCAGGTCTTTCAGTGCTCTGTCAAACTCTTCACACAGTATCATAGCTCCCATTTCATCTTCATCTACATCCTCTTCCATTTCCATAATATTGTCCTCAAGTACATCGCCCTTGTATAAACCCTCTATATACTCCTTCCACCTTTCTGCTTTCCCTTCTTTGCTTAGAACTGGGTTGCCATCTGAGCTCTTGATATTCATATAAGTGGTTCTCTTCTCTCCAAAGGTCTCTTTAATTTTCCTGTAAGCAGTATCTATCTTACCCCTAGTGAGACAAGCCTCTACATCCTTACATTTGTCCTCTAGCCATCCCTGCTTAGCCATTTTGCATTTCCTGTCGATTTCATTTTTGAGACGTTTGTATTCCTTTTTGCCTGCTTCATTTACTGCATTTTTGTATTTTCTCCTTTCATCAATTAAATTCAATATTTCTTCTGTTACCCAAGGATTTCTAATAGCCCTCGTCTTTTTATCTACTTGATCCTCTGTTGCCTTCACTATTTCATCCCTCAAAGCTACCCATTCGTCTTCTACTGTATTTCTTTCCCCCATTCCTGTCAATTGTTCCCTTATGCTGTCCCTGAAACTCTGTACAACCTCTGGTTTAGTCAGTCTACCCAGGTCCCATCTCCTTAAATTCCCACCTTTTTGCAATTTCTTCAGTTTTAATCTACAGTTCATAACCAATAGATTGTGGTCAGAGTCCACATCTGCCCCTGGAAATGTCCTACAATTTAAAACCTGGTTCCTAAATCTCTGTATTACCATTATATAATCTATCTGATACCTTTTAGTATCGCCAGGATTCTTCCATGTGTACAACCTTCTTTATGATTCTTGAACCAAGTGCTAGCTATGATTAAGTTACGCTCTGTGCAAAATTCTAACAGACGGCTTCCTCTTTCATTTCTTAGCCCCAATCCATATTTACCTACAATGTTTCCTTCTCTCCCTTTTCCTACTGTCGAATTCCAGTCAACCATGATTATTAAATTTTCGTCTCCCTTCACTACCTGAATAATTTCTTTTATCTCATCATACATTTGTTCAATTTGTTCGTCATCTGCAGAGCTAGTTGGCATATAAACTTGTACTACTGTAGTAGGCATGGGCTTTGTGTCTATCTTGGCCACTATAATACGTTCACTATGCTGTTTGTAGTAGTTTACCCGCACTCCTATTTTTTTTATTCATTAGTAAACCTACTCCTGCATTACCCCTATTTGAATTTGTATTTATAACCCCGTATTCACTTGACCAGAAGTCTTGTTCCTCCTGCCACCGAACTTCACTAATTCCCACCATATCTAAGTTTAACCCATCCATTTCCCTTTTTAAATTTTCTAACCTACCTGCCCGATTAAGGGATCTGACATTCCATGCTCCGATCCGTAGAACGCCAGTTTTCTTTCTCCTGATAACGACATCCTCTTGAGTAGTCCCCGCCCGGAGATCCGAATGGGGGACTATTTTACCTCCGGAATATTTTACCCAAGAGGACACCATCATCATTTAACCATACAGTAAAGCTGCATGCCCTCGGGAAAAATTACGGCTGTAGTTTCCCCTTGCTTTCAGCTGTTCGCAGTACCACAACAGCAAGGCCGTTTTGGTTAATGTTACAAGGGAAGAGCAGTCAATCATCCAGACTGTTGCCCCTGCAACTACTGAAAAGGCTGCTGCCCCTCTTCAGGAACCACACGTTTGTCTGGCCTCTCAACAGATACCCCTCCATTGCGGTTGCACCTACAGTACGGCTATCTGTATCGTTGAGGCACGCAAGCCTCCCCACTAACGGCAAGGTCCATGGTTCACGGGGGGAGGCAAAAACCACTGTATGTCGTTAATGCAACTAAACTTACGTTCATGTGTGTGTACATTCTATCTCTGATGAAGGCCTTGTTAGACGAGAGCTCATTTTCTGACAATCTTTTTGTTGTGCCTATCTGTGACTCAGCATCTTTGCTATATGATGAGTAGCAACTATCCTTTTCATGATATTAATACTAATAAATGCTTTCACACAGTAACTTTATGCACTGAAACATTAAAGTTTATGTATTTTATTCCTAACAAATCTACTCCGAGCGAAAATTCAAGTAATCTTGTGGGCTTTCATTGACATTATGAAATTAATAATCACCATGTCACCTGCAAAGAAACTCTCTAATCCTTTTATGAGTAATGGAAACTACTGTTCCCATTTTTTTTTTTTTTTTTTTTTTCGCAGTAAGTTCAGTGGTAATCACAATGTTCCCATTTCCAGCTTGTGCTGCCATCTCTGTTATCATGTGATAACTGCATGTAGTTCATCCACTGGCATGCAGAAGCTATTGTATGTCTACATCTTTAGTCAATCAATGCAGAGGCACCATTTCTGAGTGAAACAGGGCCATTATTTTGACCACAACTGCTTTTTTTATATTCTGTGCTTTTCTTATGTGTCTGAGGTGACTACTGTTACATTTTTCTACTTTTGTATTTAGCAAGGAGGCAGTATATGTCTGTATTTATCTGGAAGTTTTCTTTGTAAACAACTGAAATACTACAACTTAAGTTAGTGAGAACTATTTATCACAATGAACCTTGTGTGATGTGTAAGTGGCGTAGCTGTGAAATTGGGACTGTATTTATTGTATCTTTCTCATTGTTCAAAATGCCTGGACTGACACCACAAGACACAATGCGAGTTTTACACTCCTTACCACACAATGTAGAAGATTCAGATTTTGCTGCTGACTCCAATTCTGATGAAGGCATTGATTCATTTTGAATGAAATTACTCATAACATTATTGTACCAAGTGATGATAAGATTTCAATTTGACAACAGAAGTGGGAGAAACTGAAAAAAATGTCTCCTGGTCATGCTGGTATATCTAACTAAACTCCAATAAGGGCTGCGTCCATATTTTCTCACAGTGTTAATACATGGAGTGAGGATGTTTCTTATTCTAAAAATCTTCCAGTGAAATTAAAAGAGAGCCCAGAAAATCAGTCTGATAATAAAATAATATATTTTCAGTCTTTATTTACAGAAGTTCTATTGCTACACATTTTCAATCAGATGAATCTATATGCAAAACAAGGAAGATGTTTAGTGAAATCAGAGAGGAAACAAGTAAAATAACTTCTAGCTGGCAGGACATTATCATTCCTGAGCTAAAATCTTTTATTTGAATGCTTATTTTCATGGATATACATCAACTTCCACAATTTGGAAATTGTTGAAGTAGTGTCCTGTTCTTGATGTACCTTCTTCTTATCAGTGGCGACAAAGCACTGATACAAAGATACTGTTGAAAATCTGCATGGCAATGACAACAGCATGTGTGTCAGAAAGGGATGACCAGGATATAACAAGCTGCTCAAAATCCGACCTGTCATCAGTGCTATAACAAAGAAGCTGTGTTAAGTGTACAAACCTCCTCCTGTTTTGACATTTCACAAAAGTATGGTGTCTTTCAAAGGACGTTCAACAATAAAACAATTTCTGCCAACGAAAGCAGTCAAGTGTGGCTGCAGTACATGATGCTTAGCTCATGCAATGACTGGGTGCACAATTACCTATGACATCTACACTGGAAAAGAAGACAAATACTATAGATCTGAATTTTCACTGGGTGAACACATAGTGCTTACCCTAACAGATACAATGGTTGGAAGTAAAATGTTGGTAACATCCAATAATTATTTTACAATGTATCAAATAATGGAAGCCTACAGTCTCATGGACTTTATGGCATTGCTACTGTTCACTCCAACACAAAGGATCCGTCAGTCATGCTGAAAAAAATTCAAAACTTAGCAGAGGAGAATAGGAATTTGCTGTCAGATCATGTGTTGCAGCAGTTAAGTGGCAGGATAGTAAACCTGTGTGTATACTATCAGATTATCTGAATACCTAAAACACTGTCTTCAGAACAAATACAGATGGTAACGGTAGTGAAATGTTCTGCCCTTAGCCTGTGGCAGAGTACAATCAAATAATAGAAAAAGTTGATACATTCAATCACCTGTGAGAACAGTATACTGTAATTTGTTGTTCACTGAAGTGGTGGCACACAATGTTTTTCTTTTTAGAAGATTTGGCAGTTCCTACATTATACAGAAGCCTCAAAGGAGAGAAGCAGACCAACTAACTTTTAGGTTATACCTGGCAAGGCAGCTCATCTCTGGCATCTCAAGTCATAAGCGAAGAGGAAGACCTGTATGTTTCCTGACACTGAAAAGAGGTGCGTCTGGAGTTCCCGATAAGTTCTTCTGCAGAAAGATTGGGTCTCATTTGCCCACAAAAGGTGAAACAAGCAGAGGATGCTGCGAATATAGCACAAAGAACAAATAAATGAGAAACAAAGAAAAGAGAACAAAAGTATTGTGTAGCATATGCCATGTGTCTTTGTGTATAGCACCATGTTTATCTAAGTTCCACAGCACATCATCTTAGTGAACTCAATGGACAACAGAAACCAATACACGAAAAATGTAAAATTTAAGATGTTTTTTGTACTTCAAAATAAACATTTTTTTCCCAACTGGAGTTGCTCCAGTGTTCGGTGGGAACAATAGTCCCCACAAATTTTTTTATACCTATAGTGTAATCGCTAGTTCAATGAGACCAGTAGTTCCCACTAAATGTCTTTTGTAGCTATAGTGTAATCTCTCCCTTTCAAGATCTGAAATTGATTTTATGAGTGCCAATAAAATACTCATTAGAAATCCACAGTTTCTATAAATAATTTGGTCACAAAAAGATTAATGCAATTTGGAAGAGATGTACAGCTTGTTTTGCAGATAAAACTGACTCACTGACAGACTGACTGTGATTCTCACAAAAGCTTCAATTATTACATTGCTGAAGCCCACTTTTAGTAATTACTTGAAAATGAAACATGACTCAGGAATCACTATAGGAATGAATGATTTTACATCATTTTGCCACATTTCTTCTTTTATAAAATAATATTTATAAATGTTATGGCATATTCTGCGTCACGTCTCGGGTTAACTTATAGTTCTTCGGAACATCATTTTATTGTCTCTGGCAAAGTTGCCTCTTTGTTAACCATACTTTCTTACTTGTAAGAAAAGAAACATGAATAAAAACACAAAAAATAACTTAAATCTAGAAAAGTAGCACCACAACAGGCAGAGTTTAAAAAGAATGGGTTTTCTATTATTATTATTATTATTATTATTATTTCTTTACTTTCTCAGATGTTAAGTCTGGTTAAAAATGGAAAGTGACGCGGACCTTGATCAAGCGTCACTTCCTTTTAACTGCACGGTATATGTTATATTGCATTTAGGAATTTTCGGGTCATTGAACATGTATCAATAATTAAGGATTTCTGTAATTGTATATATAAGTTTGGATGTAGCTGTATTACATTGATGTACTGGTGCATATTGTGTGGTATGACTCCTGTAGTTGATAGTATAATCGGTATAATGTCAACTTTATCCTGATGCCACATGTCCTTGACTTCCTCAGCCAGTTGGATGTATTTTTCAATTTTTTCTCCTGTTTTCTTTTGTATATTTGTTGTATTGGGTATGGATATTTCGATTAGTTGTGTTAATTTCTTCTTTTTATTGGTGAGTATGATGTCAGGTTTGTTATGTGGTGGTGTTTTATCTGTTATAATGGTTCTGTTCCAGTATAATTTGTATTCATCATTCTCCAGTACATTTTGTGGTGCATACTTGTATGTGGGAACGTGTTGTTTTATAAGTTTATGTTGTAAGGCAAGCTGTTGATGTATTATTTTTGCTACATTGTCATGTCTTCTGGGGTATTCTGTATTTGCTAGTATTGTACATCCACTTGTGATGTGATCTACCGTTTCTATTTGTTGTTTGCAAAGTCTGCATTTATCTGTTGTGGTATTGGGATCTTTAATAATATGCTTGCTGTAATATCTGGTGTTTATTGTTTGATCCTGTATTGCAATCATGAATCCTTCCGTCTCACTGTCTATATTGCCTTTTCTTAGCCATGTGTTGGATGCGTCTTGGTCGATGTGTGGCTGTGTTAGATGATACGGGTGCTTGCCATGTAGTGTTTTCTTTTTCCAATTTACTTTCTTCGTATCTGTTGATGTTATGTGATCTAGAGGATTGTAGAAGTGGTTATGAAATTGCAGTGGTGTAGCCGATGTATTTATATGAGTGATTGCTCTGTGTATTTTGCTAGTTCTGCTCGTTCTAGAAAGAATTTTCTTAAATTGTCTACCTGTCCATAATGTAGGTTTTTTATGTCGATGAATCCCCTTGAAATGTTGCAAAATGTTATCCCGGCTGACGCCCACAATTGAAAATACGGCAAATGTTATCCCGGCTGAGACACAAGTTGAAATACGGCTAAGACTCAAGTTGACAATATGATCACTATTTTTTTCTTATTTACTTAAATTTGCCATATTTCGTGACAGTACCTTTTCCATTAAACGTTTATACGGCGATATAGTCTTGGCTTCAGTTGTCTGAGAATGATTCCACAATGCATCTTTGTTGGTTGCAGAATTGACGTGGTTCAACGTGTTTCTCTCATTTTGGTGTTTCAAATACAGTTTCTTCAAATGTAGTTTCTTCTTTTTTTAGTTAATATAAAAATAATAGTAACATACTTCAAATTGTTCTTCCGTCAACACCATGGTCAACACACACCAAGAGTTAGCTGCCGACTGAGTACAGTCAAAGACGACTCCAACGTCAAAGATGTTTTACACCACACACAATCTTCCAGTTGTAATCAGTCTCTTTGCTATTCTTCGATACATTTTCTAATAGTAATCAATATGCTTTTACTCTCAAAAACAGAAGTGAATTAACATATAATAAGACAAATTATAATAAATCCCGACAAAAATATAAGAAAACATTTACAATTCGGTATCGACAAATACGGTAAAAAAAACTAACGTCTCCCAGATCCATTACACCCTTCCTCCTTCCTTTCTGCTTAATGTGACTCTTTCTGTTGCTGAATGTATGTGATGTATTCTATATTTGTGGCATTGTGAACGTGTAAGTGTATTGAGTGCTTCTAGGTCTGTGTTACTCCATTTCACTACTCCAAATGAGTAGGTCAATATTGGTATAGCATAAGTATTTATAGCTTTTGTCTTGTTTCTTGCTGCCAATTCTGTTTTCAGTATTTTTGTTAGTCTTTGTCTATATTTTTCTTTTAGTTCTTCTTTAATATTTGTATTATCTATTCCTATTTTTTGTCTGTATCCTAGATATTTATAGGCATCTGTTTTTTCCATCGCTTCTATGGAGTCACTGTGGTTATTCAATATGTAATCTTCTTGTTTAGTGTGTTTTCCCTTGACTATGCTATTTTTCTTACATTTGTCTGTTCCAAAAGCCATATTTATATCATTGCTGAATACTTCTGTTATCTTTAGTAATTAGTTGAGTTGTTGATTGGTTGCTGCCAGTAGTTTTAGATCATCCATGTATAGCAAATGTGTGATTTTGTGTGGGTATGTTCCAGTAATATTATATCTGTAATTTGTATTATTTAGCATGTTGGATAGTGGGTTCAGAGCAAGACAGAACCAGAAAGGACTTAATGAGTCTCCTTGGTATATTCCACGCTTAATCTGTATTGGTTGTGATGTGATATTATTAGAGTTTGTTTGGATATTACTTGTGGTTTTCCAGTTTTTCATTACTATGTTTAGGAACAGTATCAATTTAGGATCTACTTTGTATATTTCCAATATCTGTAGTAACCATGAGTGGGGTACACTATCAAAGGCTTTTTGGTAATCAATGTATGCGTAGTGTAGTGACCTTTGTTTAGTTTTAGCTTGATATGTCACCTCTGTATCTATTATCAGTTGCTCTTTACATCCTCGTGCTCCTTTGCAGCAGCCTTTTTGTTCTTCATTTATAATTTTGTTCTGTGTTGTATGTGTCATTAATTTCTGTGTAATGACTGAAGTTAATATTTTGTAGATTGTTGGTAGGCATGTTATGGGGCGGTATTTAGCTGGGTTTGCTGTGTCTGCTTGATCTTTAGGTTTCAGATAGGTTATTCCATGTGCAAGTGTATCAGGGAATGTGTATGGGTCTGCAATGTAACTGTTAAATAATTTAGTTAGATGTGAATGTGTTGAGGTGAACTTCTTTAGCCAGTAATTTGCTATTTTGTCATTTCCAGGGGCTTTCCAATTGTGTGTAGAATTAATTGCTCGGGTGACTTCATGTTGCAAAATTATCACTTCAGGCATTTGTGGTATCATCTTGTATGTGTCTGTTTCTGCTTGTATCCACCATGCATGCCTGTTATGTTGTACCGGGTTTGACCATATGTTGCTCCAGAAGTGTTCCATGTCTGTTATGTTTGGTGGATAGTCTATTTTAATGTGTGTGTTATCCATTGTCTGGTAAAATCTCTTTTGGTTTGTGTTGAATGTTTGGTTTTGTTTCCTTCTATTTTCACTTTTTTTGTATCTTCTAAGTCGTTCGGCCAATGCTTGTAATTTCTGCTTCTTTTCATCTAATTGCTCTATTGCTTCTTGTTGCAAGATTTTACCTAACCTTTTTCGTTTTTTGTCTGATATTTCATTTCTTATAAATTGTGTTAGCTGTCCAATGTCTTTTCTCAGTTTTTCTATTCTGATCTGTAGCCTGTGTTGCCATGCTGGTTTTGTGGGTTTCTTCTGTGTGTTGGTTTGTTCTGATCTCTGCCTAGTGTGTATATTTAGTGTAGTGAGTGCTCCTACATAAACCAGTAGTTGTAACTCTTCCATAGTTGTGTTTTCATTTATTTTGTTGTGTATGATTGTGTTGATAGCTCTTATTGTTGTTTCGACTTGTGGGTTATTTGGCGGTCTATGCAAGAATGATCTGATGTCTGTATTTGTGTCTTTGTATTCTATATAAGTCAGCTGAAATTTCTCTTCTATATCTGACACGTGTGTCTCTTCGTGTTCTATTTGTGCTTGTTCTGGTGGCTGTCTTAAGATTTCGTTTTCCTCTGATTGTTTAATTGATGCATGTTGGTCTTTGTTTGTTTGCTCTGGGATGTTTGAGTCCATTACTGTATTTTCTTCTTCTTCTGATTGCACATTATTTTGTTCTAGTATTTGTTGTACTTGTTGTTTGATGTTTTCTAATTCTGACTGGGGTATCCTGTTATTTTTTATTATTACACGCATCTGATCAGCTAGTCGTTGTTCTGTTAAAAATTATAATTCCGGGTATCTGGTAATAAATGTTGTGTATACTTGTGATCTGTATCCAGTTGTGTTGGTTCCTAGATTTGTTGCTTGGTAATAACAGAACATGAGGTGTCGATTAACTTCATCTGACCATCTCATCCTCTGTCTTTGTTTTCCTTCTAGGGTGGTTGCAGGAAGCATATCCTGCAAAACACCTCTATTTGGATTTAAATCATTTTCCAGTTGGCTAGCAGTGTCGTTACCATTGTGGGCGGGCATAGGGTTCAAGCGTCGTCCCCGACCATGACGGCACTTGTCCGAGGCTTCTTTAGTTCTGTCCTGAACCAAGTAATCACACTAAAAGGGGGGTTAGCCCTATTAGTGGTTTGTTCTTTTCGTCGCCTTTTACGACTGGCAGAACATACCGGAGGCCTATTCTTTTCCCGGGCCTCCACGGGGGTTATTATTATTATTATTATTATTATTATTATTATTATTATTATCATCATCATTATCATCATCATCTCCCTAATACTGCAACCTAAAGCTAATCACACTGATATGGAAAACGACTAAGTACAAAATTCCACAACAAATGCCTACACTCTTTCATTAAACACTTTGAAGGGACTTACACAATACTGTACAAAAGTAAATGAGTGCAGCAGGGCAAAAGTGTGTGAACATCTTAATGTTGTAAAGAAACATTGTAATAATGATGATTTAATGGAACAGGATCTTGGAAAGGTTATAATAAATTGTTTGACATGAAAACCGTGATAAGTGCCCAGGATTCTGATATTGTTCATCCACCTCATTGGAACACAGTTCTGAGTATGTGGCAACACATATCAGTGCTTTCATTCACGTGTCATGAAGTTATATCAGATAGGTAATATACAGGGAGATTCACAAAAACATTTACAAGCTGACATGACACATCGGGCATACACCAAAAATCAGCAACCACATATGAACTGGGGGTAATGAACACCACGAGAGGGCACTACATTTATGAGAGGGCATTGCTGTGCTGTGCAAAGACGAGCAGAGCACAGGGAGACCATCACCATTCACACCGTGGAAGCATTCAGAGTAGTATTGCTAACTACTCATACGACATAATGGATGGGAAGCCATGTGATTGTACCATGCAAAAATCCCAATAAAAAGGTGCCGTGCCACACATTATTTGCCACCCTACATCATCGACTGTGCGAAACTGGCTTGTTCCATGAGCACAAGCTGGATGCTGGTCGCCAATGAACAACACAGACAGATGTGGTAGAAGAAAGCATGCTCGAAAGAGTGCAGCATACACTGTCAACAAGAGCACTAGGTGCATACCATGCCACTGATATCCCCCAACCCTTTGTCTGGTGTATTGTACATGATGAAGGATAGCACCCATTTCATTTCCAACGTGTCCAGGCATTGCAACCGGGGAACTACAACAAGTGCAAGGGATTTTTTTGGTTGCTTCTGCAGGAATCCGCTACAGGCCGAAGCTGCAAGTGAATGTCCGCTTCACAGATAAGATTGCATTCACACATGAAGGTGTGAGAAACATTCACAAACTGCACACATGGGCAAATGTGAACTCACATGCTACACATACATATGCCTGACAATGCAAATTTACCCTCAACATGAACATGTTGGCTGGCATTGTCAGAGACTGTTTAATTGGCCTCTAGATTCTCCCGGACCGACTTGATGATCGTACATATCTCTTACATTTTCAGAGGTTCTGCTGAACATGCCGAATGATGCTCCCATGCAAATTCATTAACACATTTGATTACAGTGTGATGGGGCCCCCACGCATTCCAGCAGACATATGAGGGCACATCTGCAGGTACCCTTTCCCAGCTGCTGGATTTGTCACAGTGGGCAAGTCGCATGGCCACCACCCTCACCCGATCTGTCCCCAATCAACTTTTTCATGTTAGGGTGTTGAAGGGCCTTGTGTATGAAACGCCTGTTTCTTTGCTGGAGGACCTAGTGAGCAGGTTTGTTGTGGGAGCAGCATGTCTCCAAGACATACCAGGTTTCTTTGAGAGGGCGTGCTGCTCAATGTAGCGTCAATGTCGGGCGTGTCTCAATGTATCTGGACAAAACTTTGAACATCTCTTGTATTGGGCGTCCATTTGTAGCGTGTGACGAAACAGCTGCAATGCCATTTAGTAGGTCCTGATGGTCTTTGCAACCACCGTTTCCTAAGTGGTTACTGATTCTTGTTGTATGCCAATTGTGCCATGTCAGTTTCTAAATATTTTGAAATACCCTCATAGGCTTACTGTTATTAACAGCAGGTGAACACAATAAAATGAACGGTGTATACTAAACCGTATGATGAAATTGTTTTCTATAAACAAAGGTGGATTATCACCTATCAAAATTTAATTTGAAGTGCTTCACAGTTGGACAACAGGTACACACAATATTAGGGTTGTCCTTCGACTCAAACAGTTTGAACATTCATTACTATTAGTGAAACTGATTTAGCATTCATTTCCACCAAACCCTTTCCATTACATTGAGTAGCAATCAATTTTCTTCACCAGTTCCTTGTCTAAAGCACAATTGGCAGAAACGATGAACAAAATTAACATCTTATGATAACTCGTCATAGTACTCTTGCATTTACTAAAACAACTTTATAAAATCTGTGGAATAGCACAAACAAAGGAATTTAAAATTCTTTGATTTATAAAGCATTTTAAAAATTACCAAGGTGTCCCTTACGTTTAACCATTCTCACTGAAGGTATATTCAGTGAGAATCTCAATACAAAAGGAAACTATGACATTTATCAATAGGTATTAATTTCAGTTAAAATAATCAATCGTATGATGTCATGCGCATCTCACTTGCTGTTCGTGACCACCTTGTCCTACCTGAATCAGAATAAAAAAAGTGATTTCTGATTGGGCTCAGAAGGGAGCAAAATTATCAGTTTGCTATTAACTTAGTACTCAGCACAGTTGTGGCAGTGACAGTTGTGCAGTACTGATTTCACTTTGTTGGTTCACAATAGCCACATTATTTTTTTTGTACTGCAAACAACAAAAATAAATCACAACAGATAGATTGTCAGCCACAATATTTAACCACAGTTCAACTGTGGAGTAAATATCAATTTTAAAGTACTTTGTTCTTCTGATCCAGGTATGTCATGGTACTACAGCTCTTCAAATACAATTAATTGATAGTTGGCATTTACAATATTTAATTTAGTGCAGACACTGTCCATGTCATGTGGAACAATAGTCGTAAAACCTAAAATAATATGACAAAACTACTAGTTCTGCTCCACTGTCAGATGTGTTTGAACCTTGGAAATTTGCCTTTGTATTTCTGAAAAATTGTTTCTATAACATTCATGAATAATAGTGTCAGAAACCACCATTTCAGCCATATACATCACCAAACCCCTATCATCAAATAATAATATTGTTGTCGCATACTACAATATGAGACAAAACATTTATAACTGTGTTTTCACCCCAGAGTATTATGTAATATCTATTCCTTATTGATAAATGGTATAGTTAATTATACATTAATAGGATATGACTTGTGCTCACTGTTAGATAGTCAAAACTTACTGACTGATTAAATCTGTGCAAGGAACTACGCTTAGAATCTGAAACCTTCGCCTTTTGCGGTTAAGTATTCTACTGACTGAGCTATCCTGGCACAATTCACAACCCACCCTCCCAGTCTTACTACTGTGAAGTTTGAAAGGTAGCAGAAGAGATACTGCTGGAAGTATGGCTGTGAAGGCGAGTCACAAGTCATGCTTGGATAGCTCATTTAGTAGAGTATATGCCCATCAAAAGCAAAGTTCTCAGATTCGCAACCCAGTCCAGCTCACACTTTGCTGCAGAGTGAAAATTCATTCTGAGTTAATTATTTATTTTCATGTTATACAGACCGTGATCAAAAACTATCACTATGATATGTGACAAATTAGCTTTACGATTAAAGAACACTCTCTCTCTCTCTCTCTCTCTCTCTCTCTCTCTCTCTCTCTCTCTCCCCAAGTTATTCTATGGAACGAAGTTGCACATGATTTTAGTTTTGTCTTTGAATTTAATTTTATTATCTGTTATTTTATTATGGGTCACTGCATAAAAGATAAAAGATTATTTTGGTTGAATATCTCATTTCTTTCAGTGCCACATCTAGGCTGAGCAATGGTACACATCAAGTCATTTCTCCATTCAGCAATATTTTTGTGAATGTTATTGTATTTTTTAAATTGTGACTGATTGCTGATGATAAATTTCTTAAGGGGGCAAATGCACTGCAAGACTGCTGTTAGTATGCCCAACTATTTGAAGAGTTGTTTGCAGGAATAGACATCATGTATTATTGTTAAGATAGGCTTCTGTGCAACATACATTTTCTCACTCACCCACTGCCAGAGGCGGCCAAGAATTTAACTTGTGAGCTATACCCTGGCTTGTATACCATAGCGCTCAGCCTGACTGCACACTTCCCCCATCACAGCACGAGGAAGGAGATGAGGGAGGATAGTACGAACAAAGTGTATGTAGATGGCAAGGCAGTTACATCAATACAACTTATTTCTCAACAACGTAGATCACAAATGAAACAAATTTTCAGTACATAAATCATAATATATATTTTTTTTTTTTTTTTGCTATGCTGAAGACACAATATAATCTTTATCCATACGAACAGTTGGGAAATGGAGAGATGCAGATAATTTCACAGATTTTTGTACTCCAATTGCCACATAATTATGACTTATTTAGTTTCATAATTGAAAAACAGCATTTCACACACAAAAATATTGATGAAAATATTTTATCAAGTTTGCAAAGTCATTATGGAGCCATGGAAACCTGAGGAAAATAATTCAAACATTCCGAACAGTTTTCATATAAAAGGACTTATCTTATAAATGCAAATTAAGTTGCAAATCAATCAGTTCCATCTGTACAAGCACAGGGATGATTTCAACTGAAATGGAAAATGGACTCGAAAACAGATTGGCAGTGTTGTCAGAACATTTAGAAAAGTATCCTCTTAATTCTTTCAAGGTCACAATGACTTCAACAAACTTCATGTTTCCTTTAACACCACTGAGCTTGGGAAACTGGACTGTTTTGTTTTATGTTTTGTTTTGTTTCTGCCAGAATTGTCCCTCCTACAACGCAATTTTCTTTACCAATACATCCCCGTCAGATCAGAAATAAGTTGCTTCTCACCTCGCTGTTGGCAGTGTGCAGTCACATTCACTCAAAATGTGACATCTGCAATCCATTTGGATGTTCTGATATTTGTTCCTGCAATCCTTCTTCATTCATAAATTCAACAATTGGATGTTTTAAATCAAAAAAGCATTCCAATTATGCCCCTTGACTTAACTAACATACTTTGTTATAACTAAATATATAATGTCTTCAAACCTTTCATTCAATTCTGTATGAAACTTTTGCATCTGGCAGTGGGATAATGTATGCTGTTTCAGAAATTTTACTATTTGCACCACCAATTTCTTCATGGGCTCCTCACCAGCAGATTTAACACAAAATGCTTCTTGGTATACCGAACAATGAATGCCATCTGTTGATCATTGTAATCTTTTGCTCTCTAATAGTCAACTAAATCTTTCAATTCTTTCTGGCAAATCTGCAGTACCCGCTAATTATGTGACTACATAATACATATTTAGAATCCCGCCACACCATTCTGTCATTCTTATTCAGTTTTAAAGGCTTATGGTGATAGACCACTAGACTGACATTCTTTTTGTGCAAAATGCCACTGGACCTGTGAACTAACCAGAAAGAAATAGCGAAGGGTAAACAGCACTGACATGATTCCGCTGAATTGAAGAGTGTCAAGCTGATCGAAAAATGAAGCACTCTCGTGCCACATTACATACTTCTGAGAAGGGCCGAGCAAAGCCAAGACAGGCCAACCCTCATCCCGCACAAGGGGGGCACTTTCAATCTGACATGCCTTGACCACCCCTGAATTAGAGAATGCAAATAGGAAACTTGTTGACATTTTCCTCTGCAAAATCTAATATCTTTGGTGCAAAAGTTGCAAAGCATAGACATTTAAGAGTTCTGTAACATGTGATTCCCACATCAAGCTCTTAACAGCAAATCATCAAAGAATTTAAAGTATTCTACTCCATTAACTATTTAATTGGATAGATAAAAATGTACTCTCCAAGTGGTAGCAAAACACACACAAAAAAAAGACAGTTGTAATTGACAAGTTTTCAGGAAATTCACCCAAACTGTGGGTCAGGGAGACAGGATGAGAAGGAAAGACCGATTGTTGAGGACAGCATTGGATGAGATTTGAAAACCTGAGAGCTTAACTGTGGAAGACAGGTAGTATGCAGACAGAGATTAGTGCTTAAACATCACGCACAAGTTAATGAGAGTGAAAAGCTAAATACATTGTACATAACAGAGACGGGAGGGGGCGGTGAAAAACAGACAGGAAAGATAATGAAAGCTGTAGAAAACTAAAACTGAGTGAAGCAAAGAGTAGTTACAGTGAAGAAATGCTGAAATGGAAGAAATTAACATAAATTAAGGCCAGGTGGGTGGCAAGAATCAAGGACATGTTGAAGTGCTAGTTCCCACCTTCAGAGTTCTGAGAAACTGGTGTCTGGGGGAAGAATCCAGATGGCGCTTGTGGTGGAACAAGCACCAAGGTCATGAATGTCATGTCGCAAAGCATGCTCTGCAACAGGATAGTGCGAGATGCCAGTATACACCCTCTGCCTATGCCCTTTCATCCTAATTGATAATTTGGTGGTAGTCATGCCAATTTAGAAGGCCAAACAGTTTTTACATAATAGCTGGTGTATGACAGGGCGTTTCGCAAGTGGCTCTCCCACTGATAGTATATGTTTTGTCAGTTACAGAGCTATTATATATGGTGGTAGGAGGGTGCATAGAGCACGTCTTGCAGTGGGGGCGGTCACAGGGGTAGGAGCCATAGAGTAGGGAAATGGGTGCAGAGGGAGCATTGGGTCTGACAAAAATATTGGAGAGATTGGGAGGGTGGCGGAAAGCTATTCTAGGTGAGGAGGGCAAAATTTCAGACAGAATGGATCTCACTTCAGGGCATGGTTTTAGGAAGTCATGGCTCTGTTGAAGTAGTTGATTAACACATTCCAGACCAGGATAATACTGAGTCAATGGTGTGCTCCGAAGCTTTTTTTGGGGGGATCAGCAATACCAGGATAGGATGTGATGCCCCAGAAAATCTGCTTTTTAACTAAGCTGGTGGGATAATTACATGCAGTGAAGACTGAGGTGAGAATGGTGGCTTATCACTGTAAAGAGTCTGCATCCAAACAAATACGTTTGCCTCAGATGCCAAGGTTGTATGGGAGGGATCATCTGACACGGAAAGGATGGCAACTGTCAAAATGTATGTACTGTTGTTTGTTGGTAGGTTTAATGTGGACAGAAGTGTGTAGCTGGCCTTTGATGAGGACAAGATCAACATCAAGTAAAGTGACATGGGATTTGGAATAGGTAGTTAAGTTCAACGACAGATCACTGAATATGCATGGCCAAGTGTTGAACCTCAATATTAGCCAAATAAATTAAATGTCATTTCACAACTAAAATAAACAGGTGAAAAAAAGCAATAAGTGACAACACTTTCTTTTTACCTGTATTTCTTCCACCCGCATGAGATACGGGTAAAACGGAAGTGCTATCACGTCTTTCATCTGTAATAATGATTTGCTAATGTGGAGAACTTGCACTATGGTTCAGAGCCCACATTAAACTAAACTATAGCCCCTCTTGCCCCCCTCCCCCCCCCCAAAAACACACACACACAAAAAGAAGAAGAAGAAGAAGAGAGAGATAAATGGGCTGAGTCAGTCAATTAATAAGGTCCGCAGAAGGCAAGGGCATACCACTTCCAATAAGACCACATCCAGTAAAGCTCTGTGACATTCAAACTAACCTTCAGGCTGACGATAGCCTTACTTTACCTTTTTTCTGACTTAGTTTAAACTATATTTTCACAAACTTCCTAGCAGATTAAAAATGTATGCCAGTGTGGAACACAAAGCAGGATCTTTGCCTTTCACAGGCAACTGCTCTATGACTGAGCTATCCAGGGGTGACACGACCATTCTTGATAAATTCACTTCTTCCAGTATCTTTCTCCTACTTCACAAATTTCATGAAGTGTTCCTGCATATATTGTATAACTAGCATTCCTGGAAGGAGGGCACTGTAATCCAATCTGGCTTACAGTTTTAATCTGCCTTGGAATTTCAGTTCAACACACACTCCATTGAATAGTGATAATTCATTACAGATACATTTTCAGAATTTCATTTCAAATGATATCCGTATACAACTAGATGTGCAAATATGAAATTTTAGAGATAAAAAAAAAGAAACAGTTTTATTCATTGTTTTCAAAAATTCTGATTGCAGTATTTCAAAGAAAAGTGCACAGAACTGCAATCATCAGCAACAAATAACTGTTTCAACTCAAGTGTAATGTCATTTTGCAATATCAATCTCTTTCAATAACTGATGTATTACTGATTACATTATGAAACATGTTATTTACTGATGAGAAGTTTTGCTGTACTTACTGTTTGTCAAGGCTAGGCAATGATTGTGTCCAGAGGTTATCTGTATGACATGTGATGTTGCTAATGCTTTAATCATTTTTGGCAGTGGCTGTGAAACACAGTCCAGGCCAACACCTGCAGTAAATAAAACACACTTAGATCAGTTGCTACACCCATGAGTGAAAAATCTATTTATCATCAGGCATTGCACAGTGAATCTGGATATTCACATCAATATCCAGATGAATATCTGGTAAAAGGTCATCTTCAACAGGTGCATTTACTAACTATTTAATTTTATCTGTCATCTGTTTCATCAACACAACTATAGCTAACTACAAAAAACATATATAAAAACCACTTCCATCCATGTAATATGTCTTTGGGTTATTGATTTTATTAATGTTTACTTAAGATGAATGAATGGGCTGAGAGGTATGGAGAATGAACTTGTGTTTTAGTTATTTTGCATTGCAGTCTGGTAATCTGTCAGCAAAATTCAGTGAGTGAGGACTCTGATTACAATGTCACCTAATTTTAGGGATCCAACCTGTTGACACAATCAGATCATTCCCTGTTTAAAACTTTAGCACAATGAAGTCCACATGCAGTCAAATATACAGCTTAACTATTTCAGCCTCATCAAGCAGCACCAACAACGGCATGAAGCCACCGATCTTTGTGCTGTCAGTTAGCTCTGATGGTTCACAGCTTCGAACTGGATCTGCCAAAATGAGACGGAACAATGGGTGCCATTGCTTGACACTCCAGCCAGTCTAAAAATATCATTAAAAATCTACCTCAAGCACCTCAACCACCTACATTCTGTGGCCTGCCAGTTCATAAGAAGGACACGGAAGTATCACAGACTGTTTCTCAATCACACAGTGTACAGTAAGTGTCTGCACTAGGATTGGTCATGTTAATAATACACACACAATAATTCTTTAATGACCAGATACAATTTATGCTGATCGGATTATTCAGCACTAGCTGTAACCAATCAGGTCAAGTAACCTCTCATCATCATTCTGTACCAATTACATCTTTGAGTGAAAATAGTAAAACATTAACACTTGGTAGATTATTTACACTTTCTTCTGCTGGACACAATACCGGCCGTCTCTCCTGAGAAATTTTCTAATATTGCAGATCCTAACTTCTACAGATCAGAGATGCTAGCTCTTCTAATATTATTAATGAGCAATCTACAAGTCAAATCTCATGAAAATACTGTAATCTAGATTCAACATTTCTTCCGTTGCTATGGTTTCCACGAGTCTCACACACTATACCAGATCAGTAAAGAGCGCAATTATCACAGCACTATGTCTAATTTTTTGTAATGTCCAATTGTTTAAACAACATTCTCTCATAATTATGGTAATATTTTAGGCTATTATGACAATCCTTAACCACAATTCTCAGTCAAAATATTCCCATTCACAAAGATCACCCTCTAAAACATAAATTTTCAGTTTTTGTAAGGAATACTTTTCAAAGATATGACACCTTGTGGTAATTTTGTGTAGCCAAAAGATCACTCAGTCATTCAGATTAAATCATCTTGTTTAATTGGGTAGATTAATATTTTATTGAAAGTAAATACTTTGAAAATAAAATTCACAATTCGGGTATATACATTGTCAATAACAAATCCAGCTCAATGTTTTATTTCACGGGAGATTTATGCTATTACAGATGGCCACTTTTATCTAACATTCAAACTGACATGCAGCGTTCATAGCTGAATACTAAAAGACTGTCTTCATTTTAAGAAAACAGAATATTTTTCCATTTCCATAACAACAAAGTAATTTCATATTTTAATAATAGACACAGGAAATGGCCACAATGACAATGGCTTCTTCTCCTGATGTGTGGCTATTGGTTGTGTGACAATGACGTCAAGTTTCTTAGCTTGCAGCACCCGCATAAGGAACTCTGTCACCCTTGTGTCTGCTTCCTTATGACCACAAAACAATTAAGACCAAACAAAACCACACAGTATTCTGTGACAGAAGGCATCTTATTCTACACATTACTAGCACTACTTACCACATATGACAGTGTGCTTACGAGTCAGGTTGTGCTGATCATCTGCATAAAGTTACAGACTCACAGAACATTTGGCCCACCTCCTTACTTCGCACATTAGTTACTGTCTACACCATATCAAAAATATGACTAACTTCATTGGCCACATCAAATGTCTCTGTCTTGGAAGAGGAGATATGATGACCCACTTTGACATTCCAATCAAAGACTTTATGGATTTGCTCTCTCATCTCTTTGACAATAATGTATGTTTATTTAAGCACACCAAGGTATGTTTTGTATCAGTGGAGATTATTTGAACCAGGCAGGCGAGTTGTGATGGAAAGCCCATTAGCTCCAATTACTGTCAACCTGCTTATGGAATATTTTGAGGTCATCACACTGAACATGGCTCCTGCAAAGCCTAGTTGCTTCCATTGTTATGTCAATGACACATTCATTACTTGGCCTCATGGACATGGAAAGTTGGAACAGTGCAAGGGCTACAACAACAACAACAACAACATTTATGACGACATTCAGTACACTATGGAGGTAGAGATGGTTGGTGCCTTGCCATTCCTTGATGTCATTATCTATCTGAAAGTAGATGAGTGTATTGGCCACCGTGTTAATTAACAAGCCACCCATGCAGATCAGTATTTGTACACAGCCAGATACCACCACCCAGCACAGAAACATTCTGTTCTGAGGACCTTGGTGCATCAAGTGGAAGCTGTTTCAGACACAAGAAACCTGCCTTTGGAACTGAGCAATTTACAGAAAGTGTCCAAAGAAAACACCTACAATAACCAACAAAATTCACAAGCCATTTCAGCAATAACTTGTAAAGCAAAAGACCCTGATAAGGACATGAAGAAGCCAGCTTTCTTGCGATTCTGAGACTCGGCATCAGAAAAGATGGAAATACTGTGTAAACTATCGAACAGGTATATCCTGAGAAATCAGCAGAACATGCTCTGGAAAATGGACACCAAACTGCATTCAACAAAACACATATTACAAAGCAGACAAATGGTTTCTGGAATAGCATTATAGAAGAATGATCAAGATAAAAATTTCTGACAATACCCCCAATAAAGACAGACCACGCCATCAGGAGGTGGACGTCTTGTAACCAAAACATTTACACATAGGGCACAGGACCAGCCACAGGTGACATTAGAAGCAGAGAGCCTGCTATATATGAATGGCAACAGAAACGACTCTATGGTTATCACTTGACATTCACCAAGAAGCACTCAGCCAAAAGCTCTTGGGTTTTAAGTCATTTGACATGGCTGGAAGCTCGAGGTAATTTTATCAAATGGCTTCACTGTTATGGGACCTAATTATGCAAAGGATTTTTGCTGAAAATGACACAACAAATAGTTAGTTACCAGAATAATTGTGAAATTAATTTTTCCAAACTGAAGGGCACAATGACGTTATTCCATGTATTTTAATCATGCTCTTCAGGTGTATGCCCCTCAACTGGCCTGTACATCTTACGAGGAGGTGGTCTTTGAGGAAGCACTACAAAAGCAGTTGAATGGGCAAAGGATAATAGTCATGGAAGACTTCAGTGCATATGTACCAAGTGAAAGACAAGGGAATGAAAATATACTGGGTAGCAGAAGGATGGTGAAGTAGAAATGAAGAAGGAAAGAGATTGCTGGAATCCTGCAAGAGAAATGGTTCAGTGACACATAACCCCTGTTTTTAGAGGAAAGAGTGTCACAAAGAAACATGGTACAGCAGATATCTAGTGCAGAAATATTTTGACTGGTGATGAGCATGACAACGGAAGAAGACACAGAACCAGGAAAGAAGGATTAGAGTATGGAAATTGAAGAAAAAGAAAGTCTAGGAAGAATACCAGGAGATTATAATGGAAAGAGATACGGTGCATGGCTAGTACCAGTACACCTTTCTTTAAGTGTCATCTTTCCCATCGATGTCACTTTGGCCGGCCACGAGTCAGTTGTTCATCGCGGGTTCGGCTATTTGAGTCTGCAGCATTGAGGCAGCAGCTCTCACTGCATGGTCTGTTGGTTGCAGTGACAACATGGTTGGGAGATTGGCCCTTACTTGGTGTGCTTGTTGTTACTGGAGTGTTGCTGCCGGAGATGGTGGAAAGGTTTTGGGTTCTGGCATGAGACATGGTGTTTGGCTTTTCTCGCCACACAGTACATGTTGAGAAGAAGAGCTTGCCGGAGTGTCACCAAGCATTAACCGTTCACCTGGGCATATGGTGTGCATTCAATTTAAATAGGTGCAATTGTGTGCTTATATATGTTTGTTAATGGTTAGTTAATGTTGTCTTCAGTGACAGCCTCATTTGTCAAAGATATGTCACATGACAATGGGGCTTGGGGTTTTCATCTTAAGTTTCCTACCACATGATAACGGATCTGCAGCTAGACATGAGGAAATCAGTTGAGCTCCTCATTATTGAGTGATGGTATATCTAAAATAGTGGCAACCTTGGTGATTAAGTACCAAAATACCATTCCATGAAAGTGTAGTTATGGTGGGCTATTGCCCGTTTGAGGTTATACTCAGCTGTCACTATTACATTTCAAGGAACAATCTTGTTTATGCGCACATTGCAGTGTTTAAATGAATTCTTAAGGGTTGAAAAAAGAAAAAAAAATTGTCAAGCTTTCCTATTTCAATGTTATGTTTTATTCTCTTTGGTAATTTGAATGTGCAATCGCAAGTGTGCTGTTGTAGTTGATTTATGTTTCAGTTGGGCAGAGCACAGTGTATTTCCTCCTGTACAGTGGGACGTGGCAACAGGGCGTGATGACTTGGCTGTTGCCAGTGGAACTGTGTTTCATTAGACTGGGTTCCATGTTCCTAGCCTTCTGTCTTGATCTTGTTCTTAAGTTGCATATTGCTATCCTCTTTGTTCCTGACTCTGTCAGGTCATTAAGCTTTGTAGCTCATTCATCCGCCACCTTGGTGGATGCACCTTTCACTCAGATTATGAATTTAAACCTGTAAAACTGGGTCACTCTGTAATTAGTGCCCGATCAGATTGCTGGAGGCACCAGTTCATTAATTCTGTATTCCCTTACCAGCCATTTTTATCATATTTGTACCTTGCATGCTAATTGTGAAGATTAATTCTTATAAAAGAGGGTTTCATTTGCGTAAGTTCTCAAGGAATGTTTAAATGCAGAGTTGCTGTTTGTTTTAATTGTTTGTTATTTAATTAACACCTACCTGTACTGGAACCAACTGGATTATTCCTTAGTCATAAGTTCATGTGTGCAGGGTCTTCTACGCCGAACGTTCAAGTTTTAGAAGTTGCCTCATTGTTACTTGTGTGCATTACGTTTCGTTTTAACATTATACCTTGGTATGAATTTCTATTGCAAAAGAGAAGTCAGTGTACAGGATAGTATAGTGGGTTCAGAGTTTGGCAAATCTTGATTGTATTTAGTATTTAGAACAACAGAAATTTTCTTAATGTTTTATGCATTTGTTGTGCTGATTTCAACAGGGAGCAAATTGATTGATTTTACTGTATTTAAATTGTGCAAGCTAGTAAATTACGTTTAACACAAGCTGTGCATGTTTGGTAATTATGGCCTGCTGCTTTCTCTCTTCTTACTGGATGCAAATACTGTCTTGGAAAGATTACCAAAGGACGAACCAAAAACAGGAGAAGAGGAATGTGGACAGTTTAAAAGTGCTATGGTAGAAGATGTAGTAGCTGTGTGCAGGACAAGTGGTAGAAATTGGTGGAAAGAGCCATCACAGAGGAGTGACAGTCAAGGAGGTAATGGGAAGGAAGAACAAGGTCTTCAGAGTGTCATTCAACGAATGCTCGAACTTAGCAAGACAAGAAGAACAAGACAGTGGAGCAAGTATGAAAGCACATTATGGAACGGTCAAAAGCAAGATGAGAGGTCTGAAAGAGAATTCAACAATGACGGATAGAAACGGGAAAGACGTTAATAACAATAAGACACTGAAGATAGTGTAGAAGGAGTACTTTGAGCATGGCTCTATCTGAATGGACTACAAGACGAACATAATTGAATAAAGGAGGTACGAGTGACATCAGCATCGGAGAAGGGGAGCCAGGGAAAGAGTGGGTGACAATGAGGGAGGATTTGGAGTGAGAAAGGGGTGAGGGTGGCTTAGAGGAGACGGGGAGGAGAGTGCGCAGGCAGGACGGAGAGCGGACGGGTGGCGCGGGGAGGGAGAGCGGGCAGGCGGGTGGGTGGGCAGGCGGGCCGTGGAGGGAGTGCGGACCAACCAGCTGGGTGGGGACCGAGAAAAGGCGGGGGGAGGGGGGAGTGAGAGCGGACCGGCGGGCGGGGCAGCGATGGAGAGCGGACCGGCGGTCGGGGCGGCGAGGGTGAGCAGACCGGCGGACGGGGCGGGGAGGGAGAGTAGGTCAATCAGGGGTGAGACTACTTCGGGCGGGGGAGAGTAGGTCGGGGGGGAGAGTAGGTCGGGGGGGAGAGTAGGTCGGGGGGGAGAGTAGGTCGGGGGGGGAGTAGGTCGGGGGGGGAGTAGGTCGGGGGGGGAGTAGGTCGGGGGGGAGTAGGTCGGGGGGGGAGTAGGTCGGGGGGGAGTAGGTCGGGGGGGAGAGTAGGTCGGGGGGGGAGAGTAGGTCGGGGGGAGAGTAGGTCGGGGGGGAGAGTAGGTCGGGGGGGAGAGTAGGTCGGGGGGGAGAGTAGGTCGGGGGGGAGAGTAGGTCGGGGGGGAGAGTAGGTCGGGGGGGAGAGTAGGTCGGGGGTGGAGAGTAGGTCGGGGGTGGAGAGTAGGTCGGGGGTGGAGAGTAGGTCGGGGGTGGAGAGTAGGTCGGGGGTGGAGAGTAGGTCGGGGGTGGAGGGTAGGTCGGGGGTGGAGGGTAGGTCGGGGGTGGAGGGTAGGTCGGGGGTGGAGGGTAGGTCGGGGGTGGAGGGTAGGTCGGGGGTGGAGGGTAGGTCGGGGGTGGAGGGTAGGTCGGGGGTGGAGGGTAGGTCGGGGGTGGAGGGTAGGTCGGGGGTGGAGGGTAGGTCGGGGGTGGAGGGTAGGTCGGGGGTGGAGGGTAGGTCGGGGGTGGAGGGTAGGTCGGGGGTGGAGGGTAGGTCGGGGGTGGAGGGTAGGTCGGGGGTGGAGGGTAGGTCGGGGGTGGAGGGTAGGTCGGGGGTGGAGGGTAGGTCGGGGGTGGAGGGTAGGTCGGGGGTGGAGGGTAGGTCGGGGGTGGAGGGTAGGTCGGGGGTGGAGGGTAGGTCGGGGGTGGAGGGTAGGTCGGGGGTGGAGGGTAGGTCGGGGGTGGAGGGTAGGTCGGGGGTGGAGGGTAGGTCGGGGGTGGAGGGTAGGTCGGGGGTGGAGGGTAGGTCGGGGGTGGAGGGTAGGTCGGGGGTGGAGGGTAGCTCGGGGGTGGAGGGTAGCTCGGGGGTGGAGGGTAGCTCGGGGGTGGAGGGTAGGTCGGGGGTGGAGGGTAGGTCGGGGGTGGAGGGTAGGTCGGGGGTGGAGGGTAGGTCGGGGGTGGAGGGTAGGTCGGGGGTGGAGGGTAGGTCGGGGGTGGAGGGTAGGTCGGGGGTGGAGGGTAGGTCGGGGGTGGAGGGTAGGTCGGGGGTGGAGGGTAGGTCGGGGGTGGAGGGTAGGTCGGGGGTGGAGGGTAGGTCGGGGGTGGAGGGTAGGTCGGGGGTGGAGGGTAGGTCGGGGGTGGAGGGTAGGTCGGGGGTGGAGGGTAGGTCGGGGGTGGAGGGTAGGTCGGGGGTGGAGGGTAGGTCGGGGGTGGAGGGTAGGTCGGGGGTGGAGGGTAGGTCGGGGGTGGAGGGTAGGTCGGGGGTGGAGGGTAGGTCGGGGGTGGAGGGTAGGTCGGGGGTGGAGGGTAGGTCGGGGGTGGAGGGTAGGTCGGGGGTGGAGGGTAGGTCGGGGGTGGAGGGTAGGTCGGGGGTGGAGGGTAGGTCGGGGGTGGAGGGTAGGTCGGGGGTGGAGGGTAGGTCGGGGGTGGAGGGTAGGTCGGGGGTGGAGGGTAGGTCGGGGGTGGAGGGTAGGTCGGGGGTGGAGGGTAGGTCGGGGGTGGAGGGTAGGTCGGGGTGGAGGGTAGGTCGGGGTGGAGGGTAGGTCGGGGGTGGAGGGTAGGTCGGGGGTGGAGGGTAGGTCGGGGGTGGAGGGTAGGTCGGGGGTGGAGGGTAGGTCGGGGGTGGAGGGTAGGTCGGGGGTGGAGGGTAGGTCGGGGGTGGAGGGTAGGTCGGGGGTGGAGGGTAGGTCGGGGGTGGAGGGTAGGTCGGGGGTGGAGGGTAGGTCGGGGGTGGAGGGTAGGTCGGGGTGGAGGGTAGGTCGGGGGTGGAGGGTAGGTCGGGGGTGGAGGGTAGGTCGGGGGTGGAGGGTAGGTCGGGGGTGGAGGGTAGGTCGGGGTGGAGGGTAGGTCGGGGGTGGAGGGTAGTTCGGGGGGAGGGTAGGTCGGGGGGGAGGGTAGGTCGGGGGGGAGGGTAGGTCGGGGGGAGGGTAGGTCGGGGGGAGGGTAGGTCGGGGGGGGAGGGTAGGTCGGGGGGGAGGGTAGGTCGGGGGGGAGGGTAGGTCGGGGGGAGGGTAGGTCGGGGGGGAGGGTAGGTCGGGGGGGAGGGTAGGTCGGGGGGGAGGGTAGGTCGGGGGGGAGGGTAGGTCGGGGGGGAGGGTAGGTCGGGGGTGGAGAGTAGGTCGGGGGTGGAGGGTAGGTCGGGGGGGAGGGTAGGTCGGGGGGGGAGGGTAGGTCGGGGGGGAGGGTAGGTCGGGGGGTAGGACGGGGGGGGAGGGTAGGTCGGGGGGGAGGGTAGGTCGGGGGGGAGGGTAGGTCGGGGGGGAGGGTAGGTCGGGGGGGGAGGGTAGGTCGGGGGGGAGAGTAGGTCGGGGGGGGAGAGTAGGTCGGGGGGGGAGAGTAGGTCGGGGGGGAGAGTAGGTCGGGGGGGGGAGAGTAGGTCGGGGGGAGAGTAGGTCGGGGGGGAGAGTAGGTCGGGGGGGAGAGTAGGTCGGGGGGGAGAGTAGGTCGGGGGGAGAGTAGGTCGGGGGGAGAGTAGGTCGGGGGGAGAGTAGGTCGGGGGGAGAGTAGGTCGGGGGGAGAGTAGGTCGGGGGGAGAGTAGGTCGGGGGGAGAGTAGGTCGGGGGGAGAGTAGGTCGGGGGGAGAGTAGGTCGGGGGGAGAGTAGGTCGGGGGGAGAGTAGGTCGGGGGGAGAGTAGGTCGGGGGGAGAGTAGGTCGGGGGGAGAGTAGGTCGGGGGGAGAGTAGGTCGGGGGGAGAGTAGGTCGGGGGGAGAGTAGGTCGGGGGGAGAGTAGGTCGGGGGGAGAGTAGGTCGGGGGGAGAGTAGGTCGGGGGGAGAGTAGGTCGGGGGGAGAGTAGGTCGGGGGGAGAGTAGGTCGGGGGGAGAGTAGGTCGGGGGGAGAGTAGGTCGGGGGGAGAGTAGGTCGGGGGGAGAGTAGGTCGGGGGGAGAGTAGGTCGGGGGGAGAGTAGGTCGGGGGGAGAGTAGGTCGGGGGGAGAGTAGGTCGGGGGGAGAGTAGGTCGGGGGAGAGTAGGTCGGGGGGAGAGTAGGTCGGGGGGAGAGTAGGTCGGGGGGAGAGTAGGTCGGGGGGAGAGTAGGTCGGGGGGAGAGTAGGTCGGGGGGAGAGTAGGTCGGGGGGAGAGTAGGTCGGGGGGAGAGTAGGTCGGGGGGAGAGTAGGTCAGGGGGGAGAGTAGGTCAGGGGGGGAGAGTAGGTCAGGGGGGGAGAGTAGGTCAGGGGGGGGAGAGTAGGTCAGGGGGGGAGAGTAGGTCAGGGGGGGAGAGTAGGTCAGGGGGGGAGAGTAGGTCAGGGGGGGAGAGTAGGTCAGGGGGGGAGAGTAGGTCAGGGGGGGAGAGTAGGTCAGGGGGGAGAGTAGGTCAGGGGGGAGAGTAGGTCAGGGGGGGAGAGTAGGTCAGGGGGGGAGAGTAGGTCAGGGGGGGAGAGTAGGTCAGGGGGGGAGAGTAGGTCAGGGGGGGAGAGTAGGTCAGGGGGGGGGAGAGTAGGTCAGGGGGGGAGAGTAGGTCAGGAGGATTTGGGCGGGGGGGATGGGGGGAGGGTGTGGAAGGGTGGATACACTTTAGGAACTGAGACCACACTGTCAAATCATGTGTGTGTGTGTGTGTGTGTGTGTGTGTGTGTGTGTGGTGGGGGGGGGGGGGGGGTCTAATTTTGTCGAACGTTTTACTGGTCGGAAGCTGTATTTTGACAGTCCTCTCTGTGACCCAGTATGTCCACTATATGGTGGGTAGCAGCTTTCCTTTTTACAGATTTAAGTATAGGGCAGTAAGAATTGGCATTTGTATCTGGTTAGGGGTGAGGATCCTCGTGGGCCAGAACAATCAATAGAAGGTTTTCCCTCCTGAAGTCCTACTTGCAAGTCAATCACTAAAACGAGCACTTTAATTCGAGTGATAGTACCAACATCACTGTATGATGGTTAAAATGGGGGCTGCTTTCATTACATAATCTATAGGATGTAAGGTAAATGACTTGGTAGTGAGCTTGTTAGAATTGTGGCACAGTGGGCAAATGGTCTACTTTGATTTATGGGAGTAGTTTAGGAAAGAGTGGTTCACCTGTAAAGGAGACTGCATATAGGACTTTGGTGTGACTTATTCTTCAATATATCTAAAGTGTTTGGGATCCGTACCAGGTCAGATTGAAGGAAGACATCGGAGCAAGTCAGAGTCGGGCTGCTTGATTTGTTATCAGTAGGTACAAACAATATGCAACTGTCACAGTGATGCTTTGGGAACTCTCCTTTCCAGAAATACTATTGAGAAAATTTAGGGAATTATTCTACTGCCACCAATATACACTATGTGAAGAACCATGAAATACGGTTCAAGAAATTAGGGCTGATGTGGAGGCTTATAGACAGTTAGATAGTCGCTTTTCTTTTACTCTATTTGCGAGTGGAGCAGGAAATTAAATGACTAGTAAATGGTGGCTTGCAGAGTATCTATGTAGGTGTAAATGTAGATCTAATTAACACCATACATCAAGCGATTCTGGATATGCCTCAAATATGTGGCACACTGTCAGACTTACTTCGCAGATGAAATGAGAATGATTCTCTTTCTTCAACACACAGATCTGTGCAAGACAGGATTATACTCCAAAGAAGAAAATTAATGTAAGACCTCATTTTCAAGAAGGGCGAAGTGAAGTTACCCACTTCTTGGTGGAAGCTATATCATTTGATGTTTTTTGAGCTTTATGTGGGATACCCATTATTCTTCACACTTATACAGGGTGATTCACAAAGATATGCAGATATTTTAATATTTCATTCTACAAGTAAAACTAAAGAAAAAAGTTCATATGAACATAGGTCTGCAGATGTTTGCTTAGGGAGTTATGGGTAATAAATGATTTTGCCTGAAACTTCCAACTTTGCTAATATGCAGCCATCGCAAAACTGTATGAGATTAAAGTAAAGCATGATTTCCAGTTATTCTGTTGTTATTGATCTGGCGAATCTAATGAAACATGTCCCAGATGTGTATCTGCAGTCATTTTCCAGAACATTCAGAGAAGCAAAGATGTAGTTTTGTAAAATTTTTAATTTATTAACTATTTGGCCCAATATGGTTTTTAAATTCCAGACAATTGCATGAAGTTTTCAACAGAAGTTGTAGAGAATTTAATTTTGGAAAAATGATGGTAATAATGTGAACTGAAATTGTATGAATGTATCAGATAATCTGTTTTTATTAATATCCTACCAAATGTGATTTCATGTTAAACCGGAAAAAACAAAGCTCAGTGTTAAGGAAGTTGTACAGTGTGCATACAATTTCACAATACATTCACTATAAATGTTTAAAAATGTCTGAAACAACTCACTAACGGTTGCCAACAATGACAATCATTTCTACATTCATAATGGAAGGTAAATAAATTTACTTGTATAATAATCTTTGCTTCTCTGGATGTTCTACAGAACTACTGCAGATACACGTCTGGGACATGTTTTATTAGATTTGTCAGACCAATAACAACAAAATAAATGGAAATCCTGCTTTACTTTAGCCTCGTACAGTTTTGTGATGGCTCCATATTAGCAAAGTTGCTAAATTTCAGGCAAAATCTTTTATTAGCTAGAACTCCTTAACTAAATAGTTCCAGACCCATGATAGTATGAACTTCTTTCTTTAGTTTTCCTTGTAGAATAACACATTAAGTATTTGCATATCTCCACAATTCACCCGGTGTAAGATAAGGTGTCTAAGATGTACCCATTAAGTCAGCTTAGGGTCCATTGTGGAGGCTTCCTTAGCTAACATATCACTAAGATCACTGTGTGGGATGCCTAGAGGGCTCTGTCTTCAGAAGACTTCCATGGACGTTCCTGTATTACGTAGATAGTACAGAAATTTGTTCATGCCAGACACAAACGGACGAGCTGGGAGTAGTTTTTGATCACTTTTTTTACCCACTGAGGGAGTCACTGCACAGGAGAATTTTGCTGGCAGTATGAGGTTTCACACATGAGAGCATCATGTACTGGTAATTCATCCACTGTCTGGAGACTGCATATATTGGGAAGGTGTCTACATAAAAATTATGGCCTCCTTCTGGGGGAAAGTTTACATGTTCAGTAGTCTTTTTGTTGTGCCTGTCTACAAATCAACTTCTCCCCTATATGGTGAGTAGCAATCTATGTATCTCATAACATTGTCATTATTCCATCTTGGACTTTCCATTGTTTAATGTTGGTAAATGCACAGTCAATTGTCTCGTTGCCCCTGGAGCTATCAGCACACATCAAAGCAAAAGTTGCATACACATGGAAGATCAAATAGAACCTATGCAAATGAATATTAGAGTTTCTGATCCTTGATGCCACACAAAACATCCATACATACAACTCGTTGCAGTAGGAAAAAAGAGCTGCTGATCCACAACCTCCAGCCTAACCACAGCTGTTCTACCCATTTTAAAATGATTCGTAAGGAGACTGACACTGAGGTTTTTGACGCAAATGATTATCTGGTCGACAAATTTTATTTTATTTTTTCATTGCATCCGATCTGATTAGCGCTGTCAGGCCCTCTCTCATATCAGACCAGGGTTTCAGTCTCCACTACATCACAGTTACCGAAGAAATTGCAGTTTTAATATAAAAACCACTATTAAAATGATTTCACTGTCACAAGTGGCACGGTGTGAATTACACTGACTACTACCTAATAAAGTTAATACTGTCAGTACGTGTACTACTGCAGTTGCTGCCACTGACAGTGATAATATTAATGATGATGATGATGATGATGATGATGATGATGATGATGATGATAGTAATTATAATAATGACAGTGCTGTATAATAAGAATTTATAGGGGGTACAACATAGATTTTTCTGATATAACACAGGAAAAGATAGACTGCTACTTACCATAGCGATGACATGTTGAGCTGCAGACAGGAACAATTAAAAGGCACTTACACACAAGCTTTTTGCCACACCCTTCATCAGAAAGAGAAACACACACTTCATTCACACAAGCAAACACCCTCTTGCACACATGACTGGAAACTCCACCAGCTTGGGCCAGAATGCTTGTGTAAGACAGGATTATAACTACTGGAGCTACTTAATATATGACCTTCTCTCCAAGAGACACAAAATCATGTTTTGCACTTCTTCGTGCAGGCTTTTATCATTCGGAGTTTTTTTTTATTTTGAGTTGGATATCCACTCCTCTTCGCACTTATGTAAGATAAGGCATTCTTGTGTGAGCTGCCGGATTTGGCGGTCGTGTGTGCAAGGTGTGTGGATGAATGGTGTGTTATTCTGTCTTTTTCTGGTGAAAGCTGTGGCTGAAAGCTTATGTGTAAATGTATTTTAATTGTGCCTGTCTGAAACTTAAAGTGTAATCTTTATAGTGTGGAGCAGTCTATCTTTACCTTTTTTGGCCTCTACAACTTCCCCTAGTACCATGGAAGCTATTCCCTGATGTCTTAATAGATGTCCTAATCTGTTGCCTCTTCTCCTTGTCTGTGTTTTCCACATATTCTTTCCCTCTCCGATTCTACGCAGAATCTCCTCATTCTTCGCCTTATCAGTCCATCTAATTTTCAACATTCATCAGTAGCACCACATCTCAAATGCTTTGATTCTCTTCTGTTCCAGTTTTCCCACAGTCCAATGTTTCACTACCATAAAGTGCTGTGCTCCAAATGTACATTCGCAGAAATTTCTTCCTCAAATTAAAGCCTATGTTTGATACTAGTACACGTCTCTCAGTCAAGAAATCCCTTTTTGCCAGTGCTAGTCTGCTCTTTGTGTCCTCCTTGCTCTGTCGGTCACTGGTCATTTTTCTGCCTAGGTAGCAGAATTCCTTAACTTCATGACCATCAATCCTGGTGTTAAGTTTCCCACTGTTCTCATTACTTTCATCTTCCTTCAATTTGCTTTCAGTCCATATTCTGTACTCATTAGAGTGTTCACTCCATTCAGCAGATCATGCAATTCTTCTTCGCTTTCACTCAGGATAGCAATGTCATCAGTGAATCGTATCATTGATACCCTTTCACTTTGAATTTTAATTCCTCTCCTGAACTTTTCTTTTATTTCCATCATTGCTTCTTCAAAGTACAGATTGAACAGAAGGGGCGAAAGACTACATCCCTGTCTTACACTCTTTTTTAATCCAATCACTTTGTTCTTGGTTGTCCACTCTTATTATTCCCCCTTGGCTCTTGTATATATTGTATATTACCTGTCTCTCCCTATAGCTTACCACTATTTTTCTCAGAATTTCAAATATCTTGTGCCATTTTACACTGTCGAATCCTTTTTCCAGATCGAGTATATATTGTATATATTGTATATTACCTGTCTCTCCCTATAGCTTACCACTATTTTTCTCAGAATTTCAAATATCTTGCGCCATTTTACACTGTCGAATCCTTTTTCCAGATCGAGAAATCCTATGAACATGTCTTGATTTTTCTTTAGTCTTGCTTCCAGTATCAACGACAGCATCAGAATTGCCTCTCTGGTGCCTTTACCTTTCCTAAGACAAATTGTTAGTCATCTAACACATCCTCAATTTCCTTTTCCCTTCTTCTGTATATCATTCTTGTCAGCAAATTGGATGCATGAGCTGTTAAGCTGAATGTGCGATAATTCTCACACTTGTAGGCATCAGCAGTCCTCAGAATTGTGTGCACGATACTTTTCTGAAATTCGAAACGTATGTCTCCAGATTCAAACATTCTACACATCAATGTGAATGGTCATTTCATTGTCACTTCCGCCAATGATTTTAGAAATTCTGAGTAAATGTTATCTATCCCAGCAGCCTTATTTGATCTTAAGTTGTCGAAAGCTCTCTTGAATTCTGATTCACATAATGGATGCTCTATCTCTGCTAAATCAATTCCTGTTTCTTTCCACATCACATCAGACAAATCCGCCCCCTCATAAGAGGCATCCAATGTACTCTTTCCATCTATCTGCTCCCTCCTCTACATTTAACAGTTGATTTCCTGTTGCATTCTTATTGTTACCATTCTTGCTTTTAATTTCACCGAAGACTGTTTTGACTTTCGTACATGGTGAGTCAGTCCTTCTGAAAATCATTTCTTTTTAGACTTCTTCACATTTTTCATGCAGCCATTTCACCTTAGCTTCCCTGCACTTCCTATTTATTTCATTCCTCAGTGTCTTGTATTTCTGTATTCCTGAATTTCCCTCAACATTTTTGTACTTTCCTCTTCCATCAATCAACTGAAGTATTTCTTCTGTTACCCATTGTTTCTTCACAGTTACCTTCTTTGTATGTATGTTTTGCTTTCCAACTTCGGTGATTCACTTTTTGGAGATGTCCATTCCTCTTCTACTTTACTGCCTACTGAGCTATTCCTTATTGCTTAGGAAACTTCACACATATCTCGTCGTTCCTTAGTACTTCCATCCCCCCTCTTTGCATATTGATTCTTCCTGACTAATCTCTTAAACTTCAGCCCACTCTTCATCACTACTTCATTGTGATCTGAGTCTGTATCTGCTCCTGGGTACACCTTACAATCCAATATCTGATTTCGGAATCTCTGTCTGACCACGACATAATCTAACTGAAATCTTCCCATATCACCTAGCCTCTTCCTTCTCTTGTGATTCTTGAACAGAGTATTCGCTATCACTAGCTAAAATTTATTACAGAACTCAGTCAGTCGTTCTCCTCTCTCATTCCTTGTCCCAAGCCCATATTCTCCTGTAACCTTTTCTTCTAATCCCTCCCCTACAACTGTATTGCAGTCTCCCACGACTATTAGACTTTCATCTCCCTTTATATACTGTATTACACTTTCAATATTCTCATTTACTTTCTCTAGCTCTTCATCTACAGCTTGCGATATCGGCATGTATACCTGAACTATCATTGTTGGTGTTGGTTTGTTGTCAATTCTGATAAGAACAATCCTGTCACTGAACTGTTCACAGTAACACCCTCTCTGCCCTACCTTCCTATTCATAATGAATCCTACTCCCATTATACCATTTTCTGCTGCTACTGATATTATCCTTTACTCATGTGACCAGAAATACTTGTCTTCTTTCCATTTCACTTCACTGACCCCTACTATATCAAGATTGAGCGATTGCATTTCTGTTTTCAGATTTCCCAGCTTCCCTACCACGTTCAAACTTCAGACATTCCACGCCCCGACTCGTTGCTTTTGTTAGTTATTCAGTCTTTTTCTCATGGCCACCTCCCCGTAATTATTCTAATCTTATGCTCAAGATCCCTATGTAAACACACATAGAGCTTGTGTTATAAGCCTAGCGTCATAATTTATAGTTTGTTCTTGAAAATTTGTTATTAGACTTTCTTGGGATGGTTTACATCTATCTTCAAGAGCCTTTCAGCTCAATTCCTTCAGTATCTCTGTGACACTCTCTCATAGATCAAATAGATCTGTGACCATTCATGCTGCCCTTCTCTGTATACATTCAATAGCCCCTGTTAGCTCTATTTCATATGGGTTCCACACACATGAGCAATAGTCTAAAACCGGTCACAAGAGTGATTTCTAAGCTATCTTCTTTGTAGACCGATAGCACTTCCCTTATTTAATATCCTTACAAAGTGCTAAATCCAGAAATTTGTGCGAGTTGACAGATTTCAACAGCTAATCATTTATATTATAGTTATAGGATACTGCATTCTTCTGGTTTTGTGATGTGCAAAATTTTACATTTTTCTGAACATTTAAAGCAAGTTGCCAATCTTTGCACACTTTGAAATCTTATCAAGATCTGACTGAATATTTATGCCTCTGCTTTCTGACATTACTTCATTAAAGGAAACTGCATCATCTGCAAGAAGTCTGAGGTTATTGTTAATAATGTCTGAAAGGACATTAATATACAACATGAACACCCCGTGTGATCGGACTTTTGACAATAAGCATAGGTGTGGTACTGAGTCAAGTCACAAAATACTCCATCTACCTTACTGCCTTGACAAAAAGGTTTCAGTATAGCATGTGAGAAAAGTATGAGTTGAGTTTCATGTGATCAATGTTTCCGGAATCCCTGCTGGTTGGCATGGAGGAGGTCTTTCTGTTCAAGATACCTCATTATGTTTGAGCTCAGAATATGTTCTAAGATTATATAACAAAACAATGTCAAGGATACTGGATGGTAGTTTTGTAGATCACTTTTACCATCCTTCTTGTAGATGGGTGTGACTTGTGCTTTTTTTCCAATAACAGGGCATGGTTTTCTGTTCAAGGGATCTACACTAGGTTATAGTTAAAAGAGTGGCTATCTCAGCTGCAAATTCAGCACAGAATCTGATAGGGATTCCGTCTGGCTCTGGAGCTCTGTTCAATTTTAACAATTTCAGCCATTTCTCAACACCACTGTGACACTGATACTTATTTCTCTCATCTTTTCAGTGGTATGGGGATTGAATTGGGTTAATTCTCCTTGGTTTTCCTTTGTAAAGCAACATTTGAAAACAGAGTAAACCATTTCAGCTTTTGCTTTGTTATCCTCAATTTCAGTTCCTGTCTCGTTCGCTAATGATTGGACACTGACTTTGATGCCACTAAAGCCTCTACATAAAACCAGAATTTCTTTGGATTTTGTGAAAGATCATTTGACAGTATTCTGTTATGGTATTCACTGAAGGCATCACACATTGCTATCTTTACAGTTTCATCCAACATCTCTTGATCTATAGCCCTACACTTTGTTTCACACCTATTATGCAATGATCTCTGCTTCTTTAGAAGTTTGTTCACAATGACTGTATACAGTTGAGGTTCCTTCCATTATGAACTGTCCTACTTGGTACACATCTTTCCAGTGTATAGTCAATTTTTCTTTTAAACTTGAGCCACAGTTCCTATCCTTGCCCCTGACGTGTGCTGATAGTTAAAAGTTCCTCACTGAGATATGACACTAATGATTTTTTAATCTAGTTTACTGTACATATATCTGGTGTGTCTACAAAGTAAGGTGAATGCTATCAGACAACAATAAAAAAACAAACAATACAAACAAATGTTCTTTATTGCCTTTCAAAATAGTGGCAACCCACTGCAACACACTTCTGACAATATTCTTATAGCCTCTGGAAACTATCAGCAATGGCTTCCTGTGGAATCGATTGCAGAACAGCTGTCACACGATCTTTGATGGCATTCACAAGTGGACAATGACCACCTTCAGCAGAGAGACAGGAAGAAGTCCGCAGGAGCCAGATCAGGGGCATATGGAGGGTGCTCACAAACAGTTACCATCTTCTGAGCCACAAATTGGCGCACATGGATTATGCAGTGCGCAGGGGCATTGTCGTGGAGCAGCATCCATTTACCATTGCTGTGCATCTCTGGCTAAACCCGCCTGATACGCTTTAGCAATCGGTTCAAAACGGACTGGTAAAATGCAGCATTAATGGTTTGACCTCCACGAACAAATTCCTAGTGGACAGTACCGTTGTTTTTGAAGAAGCCGATCAGCAATGTTTTCACCTTGGATTTTTGCAGACGGCCTTTTTTATTGGTCATGGCGAAGCAGTGAACACTGTGACATCAACTGACGTTTTGATTCCGGATCAAACTGGTGGCACCAAGTCTCTACTCCCGTGACAGTGGTGTTCAGAAGCAATGGATCATGGTCACACACAGAAATGAAATCACCAGAAGTTTCCATCCGTTTTCCTTTTTTTTGTCTGTGAGCTTATGCAGACAAACTGGGGAGCAGATTTTCCCCTTACCCAAATCATCGTGGACGATGGTGCGCGCCATGTCCTTGCTAATGCCCAATTCCTCTGCGATCTGAGAGTCCATCACCGATCTTGTGCCAGCATCTGTCACACTTTCTTTACCTTTTCTGGGGGTTTCTACTTGTCGATGGCTGACCTGAACATGGTTCTGTTGTTTCCTTCCATTCATGGAAGCATTTAAACCATTTGTAAACACACCTTCTGCTCACAGTTTCCCTCCCGTACACCTGCACAAACATTCAATGTGTCTCCGTTGCAGTCTTCCACAATCTGTAGCAGAAATTGATGTTTACACATTGTTCCATTGTGCTGTGACACTTCCTCTCACACTGACTATGTTCAACTGATCGCAGTCTGCTTACACGGCCAGTCGCATGCACTGCATGCCGTGTATCGATTCTTCTCAAGTTTCTGAAGACCTATGTGCATGCACGCACACATGCGCCAAGTTTCCATTCCGATATGACACCATTCACCAAACTTCTTAGAAACAGCACATATATCTTTCTGCTTGTTTTAGTTGTCCTTTGTACTCTGATAATCACTGATGCCACAACTGCATCATGGACACTGATACCAGTTACAATGTGGACATCCTGAAAGAGGTCATGTCTGTCTGTTGCCACTAGATGTAATACATTTCTATCATGAGTGGGGTTCCTAAGGGGTTCCTAACTATCTGTCTTAAGTAGTTTTCAGAGGAGGCATTTGGTAATGTTTCAGAGGAAGTCTTATCATGCCCATCATTAACAAAACTGTCATTTTCCCAATTAACTGTTGGATGATTAAAGTCTCCACTGATGATTACAGTATGATTGCAGAACTAACGTACAAGTGAACTGAGGTATTCTCTTAAGTTTTCAGCTCCATCAGGAGAAGAATCTGGTAGGCGGTAAAAGCATCCATTTATCATTTTATGCCCACCCCTAATACCGAGTCTTGCCCAAACAATCTCAAAAGCAGCTTCAATTTCTATCTCAGTGGATTTGATTTTCCTGTCTACTGCAACAAATACACCACCTCAATTTCCCTTTTGTCTACCCTTTTGATATACACTTAAATTTTCCCAAAAAAAGATTCACTGCTATCAATTTCAGGTTTCAGCCAGCTTCCTTTCCCTTGTATTATGTGAGCTTCACAGTTTTTCAAAAGGCTTCAAACTCTGGTACTTCCTTGTGAATGCTTTGGTAGTCAACCATTTTAATACTCTCACCTGTGGAAGGAAGTTCTTTCAATCTTATATTGATGCTTCTGGATTTCCTACAGCTATCGATATCTGGATGGGATGCAAAATCCCCAACCCGGCTGGGAATTTAAACCCAAGACCCTGTGATTCAGAGGTAGCAATGTTAGCCACTAGACCACGAGCTGTGGACAGGTACCTGAATAGCAGCCCTCAACTGTTCATATGGTTGACAAACTGCTACAGTACATTTCCACCATGAGGCCATGTCAGGAAGGTGTTGTCAATGTACCACCAGAAGAAAGATGGCTGCAACCTTGCAGTTCTCCATTAAGAAGATCCCAAAGGCGGGACATTGAGAATCCCATGTCTATGCCACCCGTCATCTCATAACATTCACTGTAGTATAGGAAGCACCCTGCTGTTAATGATCCAGATGGTGCTATTGCATCACATAAGCCGAATGACATGCCACCCCCGGCAGTCAATGATTTTAACTCCTGACAGTGGAGGCAGCTATCAAAAGCTATAGTGTTTGATTTGAACAGACACAGCTTGTAATGATGATTTTATTGAAGAACACCACTGTGAATGACTCCAAGGACACACAGACACACTATCAAATTTGGGACCCCAAGAAACACATGGCACTAATAATACCAAAGACAAACACGAATTCATTTCCCACAATATCTAAAGTCAAAGCAATTCACTAGCGTACCAGTACTTGTCAAATGATAACCTCATAGATTCAGTTAATAGCATCTAATAACTCACTGAGATACCTAACACACAACTTCGCACACAAACATCCAATACAAGAGAGCGCCCCAAAATACTATAACTGTCAGCCCATGCTAGTGGCAAATCTTTTTAATCCAGAATGGTAGTTCTTACACATGCCATAAACTGTAAACATATCAAAAAATATTTTCATACTTACCCAACTGTCCATGTGAATCCGAACCCCATGCAAAAACTTGACCCCATTCATTGACAGCTAACGAGTGACTGATGCCACAAGAGGCTTGGGTTATAATGTAGGCTTCAAGACCATCCACTTGTTCTGTGAAGAAAGAAGACATTCACTTTGTTGTTTTAAAGCCAGACATCTTTTTACAAACTTAAACAAAACATATTGTATATAATTTCTTTGGGTTTACAAGACTTGCAGTAACACAATGAACATTATAAGGCAACACCACTTCCATACTTTAAGACCTTGGTGGAAAATGTTACACAACTTACAGCTTTATTCACATTTTACATAAATGTACACTTATTTTCAGAGCATTACAAACTTAAGCATGGTGTGGCAAAAGTATTGCGGAATTATAATCTGTGCCGCAGTCGCGAATAAAAACACCAATCAAGGGAGTACAGAATTTGTTTCTTTACTTCCAGTCTATGATCACAAAAAATATTAGAACAATTTTAATTGTATAAGAAACACAAGTACATTCTGCAATAATAGAAAGCTACCACATTATACAAAGGTAAAACAGTGTAAAACAATAAAGGATCTTAAATTATATTTACTTATCAAAATGTAATTCTCATCCTCTGTTTAGTGCTGTGAAGCACTAGTATGGAAGTAAAGTAGGGAAAGAAATGACCATCAGTACACAATGATTATGGTAATAACTTCTTCTTATTATTATTAGCTATCTTCCATTTGCAAATGAAGCAGTGTGTGTGTGTGTGTGTGTGTGTGTGTGTGTGTGTGTGTGTGTGTGTGAGAGAGAGAGAGAGAGAGAGAGAGAGAGAGAGAGAGAGAGAGAGAGAGAGAGGGGGGGGTATGGAGGGGGAGGGGGGGGGAGGAGAAGCGGGTCATTGGAATCATCCAATTCCATCCATCTGCTATGACCCGTGAGGTAATGGTGCTGTGATGATTGACGTCACTGTGGCGCAATATTTTTGAGTTGGTTCATGTTTGTGGATGCTGCGTTGCATTTGATGGAACCATCTAGTGGTGAATGTTGAAGTGCTGAGTTTAATGGATGGTATTTGGGTTCATTTTAGTCTTGTTTATCACTGTGGTAACTTGGGTTTATTTGACTGTGAGTAGTCAGTCCTGTAATGTGGATTTGAAAGTGTTTTCAGTGAGTTATTGTCGTTATTTTTTATTTGTTTCTGTGTTTTGTGTTTCTGTTTGGTCTGATTAGTTTGGAGGCTTTTGTTGGTAAGTATGAAGTTCATTCAAATGAAACCTGGTAGGTGTGTCTACCTTTAGCTTACACCTAAGGTGGCACCACGTAACTGCAGGTATGGTGGTACCATCTATCGGTAGAGAGACTGACACGTGCGCACCATTTGATGCTGCATAGCGCCAGTGTAGCAAAGTTATCATGAGGAGGAATACAGCTTTCTGTCGCATATTGTCAGAGGTGATGAAACATGGTTTCACCATTTTGAAATGGAAAGCAAGCCTCAGAGCAAGCAATGGAAACATGCAACTTCACCACCTCCAAAGAAATTAAAGGCAGTGCACAACAGTTCTGATATGGACATGATGTCCTCGTTTTTTCACCAAAAGGGGAAACTGCTTGTCGAGTTCCTGGAATGAAAAAACCATCAACACCCAAGTTATCAAGCCACTTTACAGAACCTTAGACGAGCTATCAAGGCGAAATGCCTACGCATGTTGTCCAACGCCGTTATCCTCCTGCATGATAATGCCCACCCACACACGGACAATGCGGTGAAGACGACATTGCAGCAGTTTCAACGGGAAATGCTGGAACATCCACCATACAGTCCCAACATTTCACTGTGTTATTTTCATGTGTTTTGACTGCTGAAAAACAGACATTGATTCACAACGGACGACGAAGTGTGCGACTGGGTTCAGACCTGGATCCAACAACAGCCTGCTAGCTTCTTCAAGGATGGAATCGACTGGCTAATGTCGCAATGGGATAAATGTGCCAACAGTTTTGGTGACTATTTTTGAGTATGTGTACTGTGTATAACTATATTTTTGAGTTAATAAAATCGTTACCGTTACTTTACTTTAGTGACCCAGTTTCATTTGATGGCCCCTTATAATTTTTGTTTTGGTTTTATTCTATAGTAATTGTGATGTTTTGTCTGTTTTATATTTACAGTATTTTAGTTGTGTTTTAATTGACCTAGTGAAGATGGGGACTTTTGGGTTTTAGTGTTGTTAGGGTTTTGTGAGTTATGTAGATGTGTGAGTTTGTAGTAATAGGTTTTGCCTGTAGCAGATATGGAGAGCTACATTTGAGCTATAATGGTCATGAGAAATATCCAATTCCACTTTTCAAGTTTGTAAGTGTCGGTTTTTTGGCATCAAGAGGTTCGTCTGCAATATATTGGTCAAAGGAAATAGCCAATTACGTTCCTCAGAAATGGAAATATGGGTTGTATCATGGGCTTCGTTTGAGTGATATAGGCTGAGTGAAATGTATGAGTCTTGCTGATTTTGTGGCTGCAGCAGTGTGTTGTAAGTTGAGATTTTTTTTAATAATATTTGTTTTGGAATGATACAATGTTTTGTACTGTTACCTATTCAGTGTGTCCCCACTGTAAACAATCTATTTCCTGCAGTTGTCCTGTTAGTTTTGTTTTATTGCTGGAGTGAGAAATTCCTGTGTCATTTTTATTATTATTCACGTTTGTTGGCACATGTATGTGGAGACGACATCATCGCCATTTTGCGTACACATGGAGGTAGGCATTTCTGCCATATTGATGACATCATGGGTCAAAGCAGACAGGTGGAATCAGACACTTTCCTAAAGCCAAAGTACCTTTTTATGAAGCTAAGCAATTTCTGCAACAGCACACATTACCAAATGTCAACTTATTCTAAATAATGAAATTATTTAATTCAAACCACCTGTTCTTAAAAATCCTATGACATCCCTCCTCAATGAATAATTTTTTACTAACTGTTCTCTACATATTTCATTTTTCGTAACATCTAAGCATCAGGCTATTGCTTAATACTACACTGCATTATTTCGAACACTAATATCACTGAATAATTATCATTTATGAACTACTTTTGCCAAAAAATCATAATATTTTCTGAATATTCACCGAGTTTCACTGTCAAAATAACATATATAGATGCTGCCACAGAATCAGCTACAGCTACAGAAAACGTTTACCAGTGGACTATTTCCTCAATGGTTGAAATATACTGAAGTTAAGCCATTGTTTAAGAAGGGAGATATAGCATCAAATTTCCATCCAATTTCACTTTTGCTAGCATTCTCAAAATTTTTAGAAAAGGTAATGTACAATTGACTTTATAGCCATCTTATCACATACTGTCAAAGTCGCAGTTCGGATTTCGAAAGGGTTCTGATACTAAGAAGGTTATCTACACTTAAAGTGAAAATGTATTTTAATTCATTAGACAAAAAATTGCAGGCAACTGGTATATTTTGTGATCTGTCAAAGGCATTTGACTGTGTAAATCACAATATCCTTTTAAGTAAATTAGAATATTATGGTGTGACAGGAAATGCTGCAAAATGGTTCAAACCTTTTATCTCTGGCAGGAAACAAAGGGCATTATTAGGAAGAGACACATATTGAGCTATCAGGCATCATCCAACTGGGAACTCATTACATGTGGGGTCCCACAAAGTTCGATCTTGTGTGTATCAATGACTTTTCATTAGTAACATTACCAGATGCCACATCTGTTTTGCTTGCCGACGATACAAACATTGCAATAAACAGCAAATCAAGTGTAGTCTTAGAAAGATCAGCTAATAAAATGTTTGTGGACGTTAATTACTGGTTCCTAGCCAATTCTTTGTCACTAAACTTTGAAAAAAACACACTACATGCAGTTCAGAACTTGTAAGGGGTCTCCCACGAGTACATGCCTAACATATGATGACAAGCAGATAGAAGAAGTGGACAGTGTTAAATTCTTGGGATTACAGCTTGATAATAAATTCAACTGAGAGGAGCACACAACAGAACTGCTGAAGTGTCTTAACAAATCTCCATTTGCAACGCAAATTGTGTCAGACATAGGGGATATAAAAATGAAAAAGCTGGCGTACTATGCTTGCTTTCATTCCATAATGTCATATGGGATTATTTTTTTGGGTAATTCATCAAGCCAAGCTAAAGCTGTCCAGACACAAAAATGTGCAATACGAGTTATGTAGTGTGAACTCAAGAACATCCTGCAGAAGCCTGTTTAGGGAACTAGGGATACTAACTACTGCTTCCCAATATATTTATTCAAAAATGTATAAGTTTTTCAAACCAACAGCTCATATATGTTTATTACCTCATACATATAAAACCATTTTTTAAATTTTAAATTCAGTGCATTATACCTAACGCGATCTTAGTAGATGAGTGTTTGTAAAAGGATTCTTTCATGGTGTTACCACCTACATGAACAGAGATTCTGATCTTTTTTGGCAACAAGGTGATTACCCGACTGCTATGCAAAATTGAAATATGGTTGGCTATTTGAGAATTCAAAATTATTTGCACAGATAGAATTAGCACGACTGGGAGCTGTCTATCTCATGTTTCACCTACGATTAAGCTTACATGATCACCCCATTTTGTATCATCACAAACTGTTTTGGCCTAGAATATTTGTTCAAGTTGACTGATTCCAATTTTCACTCAGTTATACTGTACTCAGAGGCTACTGCAGCTTTACTTTGTGAAGTGTACAATTTTACATTTTTTGATATCCAAAGCAAGTTGTCAATATTTACAGTCAATCTTATCAAGATCTGTTGAAGATTTGACTTCATACCAAGACAACAAAAATATTAGCTGTTGGTTTCAAAACTCACCAAGTCTTTTGCAAGGCTTGTTGTGGCCAAGTTGCCCATGGTCATTGTTTCCACATGAATATAGTTGTCCATCTGATGTTAACAGTAAGGTGTGATTGTAACCGCAAGCAACTGAAATCAGTAATATAAATTTTATTGCAGCTGTCAAGAGCAACTTATTTTTTATTCAATATGTTCAAGACTAACCTTGTTTTACACAAGTAGCTTTCGAAAATCGCAGTTCTCTTGGTATCAAGATCTGCTCTTCCTCTAGTCCTCCTAATCCCAGTTCACCGTGTGTTGTATTCCCCCAGCAAAACATATCTCCCACTAATTTGTCAGGGCAACTGTTACTTCTTGAAAGCGTGAAATTCTGCAAAAATTAAATTAATAAGCTATCACATAAAATTCCAACTACTGTTCTCCAAATTTAAACAGTTACATCAACATAAATTTGCACTTGTCCCACTCACTTGATCAGGTATGCACGAACGTCAGCTTTGCATGTTTGTTTATATGTTCGTATATGTGTAATTTATGCTATACAAATATTGATTCATATGTCATTACTTTCTTAAAATTGTTACTGTGCTACTCAATGTAATAATTACCAATGCATGTTCCTCCATATTTCTGTCAAAATTTCTAGTTACTGTAATAAATTAGTTAGTCTCATGTTTACACGGGAGATTTCTCTACTCTTCACTAACATTTTACAAGAATTGTGACAACTCTGTAACGATATCAGTGCTAAAATATCTTCTGTGCCAGAACTTTCCTTTTGTGTATACAAGCTGTACAACTTTTCATTTGTCAAATTTATCTGCGTACCCTATCCATTCTCAGGAAACGATCAGTCCAGAATCTATGACGTTCACGTACATGCTTCTCATCATTACATGAAAACTTCTCCACACATGGCCGTCAGAGATTATGCTGACAGCCGTCGCCGTACTCAACGACAAACTTACGCATTTGTAGTCGGATAGTTTCCATTTTTAATGAGAGCCGTAGTGTAAATAAACTGTAATTAGTATTACACCCCTCTGACGTGACATAAGGTGTGAACTATTTGAAAACATTTTTACGTGTGTGTAATATAAACGATAAACAGTTGCGTGAGCTACGAAATGAGTTGCGAGTACGAAATGCAGCAGTGTTTTGGTGGAACTTCATCTATTCGGAGTTGTTATATACTTCGTGTTGAAAAAACTGTGAGATTTCTGAACACAGTACTCTGTATGCCATCTATTTATATGTATTGTGCGTAGTTGTCGTGTAAAATATCCATGAAGACGTACAGTCGAAGAAAACCAATAAAATTGAAAGACCTAATTGGTATTTGCCGACTTTGTTTATCCAGCGATGGTGACAGGCGTTGTATTTTTATGGACGAGGAAGATATTCCCCTGTCAGTGAAAATAATGACATGTGCGTCAGTGCAGGTTGGTCATATAAAGTGGACGTAGGTTACTTTTTCATACTTTTCAGCCACAGCATTCCTTTGATGCTAGAATATTCTATACCCACTCTAGTACAATAACTGCCTGTTATAACTATTAGTATGTATAGTATTTCTTCAAGACCTGGCAACACTTAAGAAATAATTAACACTGAAAACCAACGAAAAGTGAAAACGTATAATTGGAACGTAGCAGACTTGTGAAATGAAGTAACAGGATTCGGTTAGTATTATACCAATTTAATTAGTTTCGGAGTGGTGAGTGGACATGCCTGTTGATTTCGTCCATTCCTGAGAGCTAGCCTGCAAGTTTCAGAGAATGTTTCTGTGAATGTGGAAAAAGTTTTTAATATGAGTTGAATTTTTATGAAGCAGTGAAAGTTAAGTGCCCTTTTTGGAGTTGTAGTACCGATTTACCTAGTGAAGATAACCCATATTCCTCTAAAACCATGTTCTTGGTTATGTGAGCAGATATTTTTATTTTATTTATCCGTCAGAAATTAGGCCTATATATAAAACATTTAACAAGTATAGTGTGGTATGCAATTGGAAGGGAAATCACAAGTTCAGTGTCTACATTGTAAGTACAACATGCACAAAAAGTAAATCAGTGAACGAGAGATTTTGAAAATAAAAACACAAGTGAAAAGGGAAAGCACAAAAACACATTTAATAATGCTGCTGAAAATGACATGTGCAATGAGTAGGTCTATCATGAAACTCAGATATAAAACGCCCCAGAGAAAGTAAAAACTACTACATTATGTAGCACTGCTGAAAAGTATACCACACAAAAACGTGCTTACACCATATCTATCACACGTATGCTAGCACCAGATCCCTTCTCAGTGTATTACACTGCATCTGATACAGAGGAAATAGAAAACAACAACAGAAACATTTCTTGCAAAGAGAAATGCAGCGTAATCATTTTATGAATATTGCGGTTCTTCTAATTTCTGTGCTTCCTTAGGAAACTGGAGAGGAATTTTGCCTTATGCAAGACAGCTGTGTAATTTTCTCACCTTGACATGTTGCAGCACTTTCGCACTATGTTTAGTGGGTTTGTTTATTTTCCATCTACATAATTGTAACATGTTTACCTTTACATAAACATTTGGTATAAAATATTTATAGCTGTAAAAAGGTACTGTACTGTACAGTGCTCTATGAAAACCAATGTAAAATATTTGACAATAATCACTCATTTTACAAATGTAAATATTTTATACCAAAAGCTTCTTTGAAGGTTAACATGTAAAGATTTTGCAGAAGGAAAATAAGCAAACCAACCCACTGATGGCAACACAAGAAGTGCCAAGATATTTTTGGGTGGAAATAAAATTACAAATGTTTATTGCATAAAGCGGAATACCTCTCTTAACACAGCAATTATGGTACATCATTTAACAGAATCAAAAAGACTCAACAATAAATGAGGACCTAGTAATCCTGTGAACTAACCTATTCTTTTACATCATTGAAACACCTCTCCACAAGAAGTGTTTTTAATTCTGCACTGAAAGCTGTTTCCGGCACCAACCTCTTTGTGTAAGTGGGCAATGCATTATAAACATTGACACCAAAGTGGTTCCCATTTATTTATTTATATATTTTGATCCAACATCAACTGATTACAATTTTTTTTTCCAGTCTTCTGGATACGTCAGAGCCTTCCTTACTAGAGTTACATATTATTGCTTGGCATTATTATCTAGGCCTAGACAACTTTTTTCTAAATTTCATTGAGGGAACAATGTTACATATATTGATTATACATAAAAACAATTTGCTATTGCAATACAATACATAGATTAAGGAATTTACAGTTTGTGACACAGTCATCAGATTGGATATTCAAATATTTACTGTGTGTGACACAGTCTAAGATCTGAGATGCATTTATTTTTAGATAGATGGTCTTCCATCATACCAGTGTACTAAATCTAGAAACTCATCCATTGAATACACAGGATTGTTTAGGCGCCATAATTTTAATTTTCTTTTTTCTTTTTTTTTTTTTTTCTCTAATGGGCAATTTGGAGATAGGATGAAATCAACTCAGTAGTTTTATGCCTGCATAGTGAGGGCTTTTCTCATAAAGTGTTGTTCCATGAGAGATGTTGTGGGGTCTCTCCCTACTTCTAGTGTTGTGAGAGTGTATTTCTTTATTAAGTGTTTTTTTACTGTTTGCTGCCATAATGATTATCTTAAGTTCTTACAGGTTATGAACAGTTAGTATTTTAAATTATTTAAACAAATTTCTGCAGGACTCTCTGGCACGTTTCTTTCTCATAATTCTAAGTGCCTTCTTTTGTAGGATAAGTACACTTTTCATAATACTTTTACTGTTGGATCCCCATACCTCTATCCTATAGCTTAGATGAAATTCAAATAGTGTAAAATATATTTGTCTCAGAGTCGTAATCTTACAAGAAAGTGTCAGTTTTCTTAGGGCATATATGGTAGTAGATAGCTTTTTACAAATATCGTTTACATTATCAGACCAGTTTAACTCTGCATCAAGTGTCAGGCCAAGAAACTTAGTCTTTTTTAATGTATTCAACACCCATTAAAATTTGGTTTTCATGAGTTTCTTGCCTCCCAAGATCAAATTCAATATAGACAGATTTATTTATGTTTAATTTTAGTTTGTTTTCATTAAAATACTACACAGTGGTTTAGTGGTTATGATACTAAACTGTTGCTTGGAGGGTCGTGATTTCAAAACTCACCTGGACTGTACAATTTTAATTTCTATATTCGGTTCAAGTAAATTCTAGAAGTGTCCACAAATGTCAAGCATCATTGTACTGGAATGTTCTGTAGCTGTATATATAATGTATGTGTTCTGGCCAGAGGCAGTTCGCTCTGCACTCTTGTATGTGCAAATGCTGAATAAACTTTCGTTAAGTGAAGTTAGTGTTAGTCCTTCATCTAATTACACCGTATTCTATGTGACAATATGGACATCTTAATTGAAGAACTTAATATTAAGCTTCAGACTTCAAGTAGTTGTAGTAAAGTTCAAATTTTGACCCTAGCCCCAAATAGCTTTACTATTGAAAATTGCTCTTTCAACTATAATGATGAAGAAGGCTACGAAACTGAAGATGGAAGGTGGAATTTTGGCAACACCTGCAAACCGAAAAAGGAAAAAGCTCAATGTTGAAGTAAAACAAAATGCCCTCACTCTTTTTTTAAGATGATGATTTTTCTCATTTATGCCCGGGCAGAAAGAATTGTGTTGCAGTAAGAATAAATGGGAGAAAGAATCACAATTTGGTTTCAGAAGGGGTAAATCTACAGAATCAGCAATTGCCAGTCTAACAGAATATATTTTACAGTCCTTAGATGAGAAAAAGGTTGTCTCTGCAATGTTTCTGGATCTTTCAAAGGCATTTGACACCATTGACCATGAAATGCTGATACAAAATTAAGCAGCTATGGCATTCGGGGGCAACCAGGTGAATGGATAAAATCATACTTGTGCAACCGCAAGCAGTATGTATCATTAGGAAACTCGTACCAATCAGAAACCAAACCCATCAAATATGGAGTGCCGCAGGGTTCGTTAATGGGGCCATTGTTATTTAATGTGTTTGTTAATGATATAGGTGTTGAGGAGGAAGAAAAGAAAATATTGTATGCTGATGACATGACAATACTAAATAGTGACCAAAATATGGAACAGCTTGAGAGAAGAGCATACGTATCTGCAAATGTCACAGCTCAATGGCTATTGGAAAATGAACTGGTTATAAATCTAAAAAAGACTATGTATGCAGTGTTTAAAAACAAGGAAAAGGCTGTAGACATGGACTTAAAATGAGGTTGATGGAACAAGGCTGGAAGAAGTAGAATCTGCTAGATTCTTAAGTATTCTTGTGGATAATGAACTGAAATGGAAAAAAACATATTAATAATGTCTGTAAGAAACTGAGCTCTGTCATATTCTTAATGATGCAGCTATCACAGTATTCAGACAAGAACCTTCTGTGTACAGTGTATCATGGACTTTTCGAACCATACTTACAGTATGGAGTGACTGTGTGGGGAAATTCAAACAAACAAGAGACAAAACGAATGTTAACATTACAAAAAAAAAAGCAATTAGGGCCATTTTAAGAAGAAAGACCTCTGAAACGTGCAGAAACTGTTTCAAGAATTTAGTTATCTTAACTTTTTCATTGTTGTATATATATATACAAAACAATAATCTACATCACAAAAGGTAGTGAGGACTGGATTACAAATGCTAGTGTATACACCCACAATACAAGAAGGAAGAATGAAGTACGGAGCATACCCCACCGACTGGCAATGCTAGAAAAAGGACCCCAGTACTCTGGTATCACACTAATAAGAAGTCTGCCCAAAAACCTGCAAGATAGAGTACTTCACGATGACTTTCCAAAGAAACTTAAAGACTATCTCATTGAAAAAGAGTTTTACAGTATTGCAGAATACTTATGCCAATAAATTTGTATATATTGTTATTCATTATCAGTGATGTAAAAATGTAAGCTAAAGGTGTAGAAAAATAAGTGATAAAGAATGTTAATCCTTTGACATGTCCTATATTACACGTACATTTACTGTACACAATGTAATCTTACAGGATCAAATAAAATTCAATTCAACTCAACAAACAGAAACGCCTGCTCCTTTGTAACGTGAAATAAATGTTCATTGCTTATTGTAAGCAATATGGAAATGAACTGAGCTCAAAATTTTGTGTGCTCAGACTGAAATGGTGTACTAAAGTTGGCACTTCTGGAACACATTCAATACATGTACGTGCAATTTGTCGAAATGTCAAATTAATGTTGACTTCAGTAACATCCATCCAAGGATGACTACAAAGATTTGATGGGAAAAAAGAAACTACTGTCTGCATCATGATACCATTGCTGCCCATGCCTTTCAAATAAAGTTAATAGTGTATTTAAAGGCAAAGATTGAAAACATTAAGAACATTTATTACTTTAGTGCTGGTTCAGTTGCTCAATAGAAGAATTTCAAAAATTTCATCAATTTATGTTTGCACAAAAAGAATTTTGGCGTCACTGCTGAATGGAATTTTTTTGGAACAAGCCACGGTAAATCACCTTGTGATGGCATTGCGAACAGCAAAAAGACTAGCAACCTGTGCTACATTGCACAGTCACTTAGATAACCAAATATTGACTCCATATGATTTGTTCAATTCCTGTGGTGATAGTATTCCAGGCATAAAGTTTTTTTTTTTTTTAACCAGAAGAAGAAAGTGAAAAAAATTCGGCTTGATCAAGAAAGAAGGTTTGCCATGGGATGTACAGTATCTGGAACAAGAGAATATCATCAGTTTAAACCAATTAATTGCAATCAGCTCAGAGTTTCCGATAATGCTACAACATTCACAGTTAATTCCTTTGAAGCAGATGAAGAAATTCCAGCAATCTCAGTTTCAAGTTTATAACCATGACAGTATGTTGCATATAAGTATTTCAATTTTTGATGGTTTGGAAATATGTGAAATTTCTCGTTAGCAACAAGATGTCCTCATCAGCTTTATCCATCCACACGGTTCTGATCGTTCCTTCCACTGGACAACTGTTAAAGACACCTGCTGGGTTCCTGAGCAACATGCTTTCATGACTTTATAAGCAGCATCAGCATCATCGTCAGGAAGACAACACAGTCATCCACAATCTGTCTGTGACAGAATTGTTGAACTGTTTAACCAAAAATGGAACTGCCTAGTATTTTTTGTGCTGCAAATTTGTTGTGTTGTATATTATACGTGTTTTTTTGACGTTAAATTAGTGTTTGAAAGTGATTTATATACTCGAATAAAAAAATTGAGAGACTTAATGCACGAAATGTTCCAGTTTTCAATCTTCTTGAAGTGCTAAAATAATAACTTTTGAAACATATTGACACTAATCAAAATGCAAGATCCAGAAATTAAACAATATAACTTTGAAAGCTTAAAGTGTGCTCTCTCTCCAGCTATGGCAAGAAAAAAGGAACTGAACAAGACACAGTTGAGATATTGCCCTTTTGGAAGACTGTATTCATTAGATTTGTGAGCGACAGTGTTTTGCTGTTTCTCTTTTTGTGGGGAGTGGAGTTGATTGAGCAACAATTTTGCACTAGGTGCATAGCTTTGCAGTTGTTACACTTGCCTCAATCAATTCTTGAGTATTTCCAGGAGGAGCAAGTGAGGATTCCGAATATGAGATCATATTGATTTCCATTTTTTCATTTTGAGATTTGTATGTAACAGAGTTTACTTTGTGAATCTTTTGCTGGCGCAATTGCTGTGTGTGTCCTGACTCATGGCAGTGACGGCATTCTGCTTGGTGGAAGGAGCAAAGTTTGCAGTTACATGTAGAATAACATATAACACAAGACTTCAGAGTGCATGAATTTACAGAGAAACAGGCTGAATCTTTTGCTGGCACAATTGCTGTGTGTGTCCTGACTCATGGCAGTGACAGCATTCTGCTTGGTGGAAGGAGCAAAGTTTGCAGTTACATGTAGAGTAACATATAACACAAGACTTCAGAGTGCATGAATTTGCAGAGAAACAGGCTGACACCTCATGTGCTACTTGCACCACCGCTGTTTGTGGCTGCTGTCAGCATGAACTATGCAGGACAATGCCTGCTTAGTAGAACTATCCACAGGCAGGGTTGCAATAACAGGGGCATTAAAGTCTATTTCTGTGAAATCCGACACTTCCTGTGATTCTTTTAATGCATCTCTATCAAATACACTTCAGTATTTTTGAAAATGAGAAACAGTAAAGTTAAAAATTGTGACTCAGGTTTTTGTGTCGTTTTGTTGTCTCTGTAGAGTTGTACCGTGGGAAGCAAGGAGGCAATGTTTGGTGGCTGGTATCCTCTTTCTATAGCACAAATAGCATGCATATACTAACTGGGTTCTTTATTCACATGGATAAAAAATTACGTAACTCAAGATAGTCATTGTGGTACAAGCTCTCTGCAATAGTCCACGTTAGCCTCACTGCTGGTGAACTACAAATCCGCTATGTACACTATTCTGGTCTCTGTGTGCTGGTTGATTTTGAACTAGAGGCTGTGACCATGACTCCGACTTGTTGCCTCACCAGATACCAGACAGGAACTCACTGGGTGCGACAGACAGGTCCTCTGGTCTGCAGCAGTAATCTAAATAATGGCAACCAAGAGGACTTTGGCGGCGCATTGCCTGCGAGTTTGCTTTTGGCCTCTGTCACTCTCCTTGCAATCCCCACCCCCACCGAAATGCCGCACCTTATCATGTAGTGAAGTAGCGAATGACGATGGGGAGGGAGCCTGGACACTGGACAAAGAGATGGGCTGGGAGGCATAGCTGTGGAGGACGGCATACTCCCGACCATACCCCACCATCTGGCTTGCGAGGCAACAGGAACATCCTCCGGAAAACTGCTGCGAGGGGGCACGTCCAGGCCTGAGGACGTGTGCTGGGGCAATGATGGCGATGGCAATGGTGGGTCCAGGTCCATGGGGTCAGCAGGTGGGGACGATGAGAGTGAGGGCACACCATCCGTCCACTAGTGGCTGCGAAGGCCACATGGTCCCATGAAGCTGTGAGTCTGGCGGAAGAAAAGCAGCAGAATTGTGGGACTAATGACATGCCAGAATTTGGTCTGGTGGTGGCTCTGCAAACCATTGGGACCTGCAGTTAAACACATAGAACAGCCAACGTGTTCCTGGATCACGCATCCTTCCCAGCACCCACAGTTGCCAAGATCGCGCAGCGCAAAGCGATATTTGTGGGCCATTGGCAGTGCTGGATGCTGCGGTGGGTATAGTAAGTGTATCAGTGTCCAATGGTGGTGGCCATGCAGAAGTTGCACTGGTGATTGTCCATCTCTTGGGTGGGAGCAATAGGAGGTGAGAAAGAATTGCAGTGCCTGTTCTCATGTGTGGGTGGTGCGAAGCTTGGCCATCTTTTGCTTGAAAGTGCGTACAAAGCGTTCTGCTTCTCTGTTGGACTGCGGGTGAAACAGAGCACTTGTTAGATGACGAATGCCATTTCATTCACAAAACTATTCAAACTTGCGTGAAGTGACCTGTAGTTTGTTGTCTGATGCAAGTATTTATGTAAACCTTTGATGCAAAATATGAGAACAACACTTGAATGGCGCTATGTGATGTGGTAGAGTTCATAGCCACCGCAAATGGAAACTTGTTAAAAGAATCTAACACTCTGAGCCAACGAGTGTTCCAAAATTGTTGTGCAAAGTTAATGTGCACTTGTTGCCATGGCAATTGAGTCTTAGGCCAAGCTGTAAATGTTTGTGGTGGAGTGGAGTGGATTGGTTCTCCATGCATGCGCAACACTGTGACGTCATCTTTTCAATGAGGACGTCCATGCCCTGCCAAGTACAGTGCGGGCAAGCTAACTGTTTAGTGCGAAGGAACCCCAATATCCCTGTTAGAGCAATCGCAACACATCCTTTTGCAGTACTATGGAAATAAGCACCTGCAGTTGTCCACTGTCATTGTGATCTAGAATCACACCTTGTTGAACTGAAATTTTATGCTGTCTTGCAAAATATCAGCACACAACTGAGTTCTGGATACTGTTCAATGAACAAGGCCAAGACGTGTGAATATAATGCAACAAAATCTTGAGATCTGGGTCTCCTTCCGTGGCCTGTGCAATTTTTTTATAGTGCAAGGGAAAAGATTCGAGCAATTTACAGTCCTGTGCATCAATGTGGCACCAAGATGCGACAGATGCATCAAAATCAGAGTCTGGGCCAATCGGAAGGCGAGATAGGTCGTCTGCATTGCCATGCTTTGCTGCAGGTGTGTGCACAATTTCATACTGGTACTGCAAAAACAGCAAAGCCCAATGTTGCAATTTTTGAGCAGTGCATGTAGGAACCAGATTTGATGGATAAAACAAGGATTGCAAAGGCTTGTGATCTGTCACTATATAGAACATAAGACCATACAAATGGTGATGGAATTTTATCACACTATACAGAATAGCAAGAACTCCTTTTTCAATTTTAGAATAACTGCACTGAGTTTGCGTGAGCAACTTTGAGGCAAATGCAATAGGTCTGTCTTTTGCACCAATTCTGTGTGAAAGCACTGTGCCAATTCCATAGGAAGAAACGTCAGCTTGCAAAACTATGGGCTTAACAGGGTCAAAATGCACTAAACATCTGTTACTAGGCAAAGCATTTTTGAATTTCTGAAATGCATCTTGACAGTCTTTGCGACACAAGCAATGCAGTGGAGCTGCAATCTGAGCAGCATTCCGTATGAACCGAATGTAGTACGTCATCTCACCTAGTACTGACTGCAGTTCAGACACATTGTGAGGAATAGGCAGGTCATGGATTACAAACAAATGAGATTGTAATGGGGCACTGTTTATCACATGAACGAAGTACTGTAGTTCAGTTTGGAAAAAGTCACACTTTTTGAGATGTCACTGGAGTCCTGCTTCTGGCAACACTCAAAAAAGAGTACGTAATTTGGCAATGTGTTCCTCTAGTGTATGATCTGAGATGCAATACTGTCAAGGTAGTTTGAACAAAACAGCACTCTTGCAGTCAGCTGTTCCAAGTAACGTTGAAAAATAGCAGGTGCGGAAGCACTACCAAAGGGCAAATGCAATCCTAAGTACACTCCTGGAAATTGAAATAAGAACACCGTGAATTCATTGTCCCAGGAAGGGGAAACTTTATTGACACATTCCTGGGGTCAGATACATCACATGACCACACTGACAGAACCACAGGCACATAGACACAGGCAACAGAGCATGCACAATGTCGGCACTAGTACAGTGTATATCCACCTTTCGCAGCAATGCAGGCTGCTATTCTCCCATGGAGACGATCATAGAGATGCTGGATGTAGTCCTGTGGAACGGCTTGCCATGCCATTTCTACCTGGCGCCTCAGTTGGACCAGCGTTCATGCTGGACATGCAGACCGCGTGAGACGACGCTTCATGCAGTCCCAAACATGCTCAATGGGGGACAGATCCGGAGATCTTGCTGGCCAGGGTAGTTGACTTACACCTTCTAGAGCATGTTGGGTGGCGCGGGATACATGCGGACGTGCATTGTCCTGTTGGAACAGCAAGTTCCCTTGCCGGTCTAGGAATGGTAGAACGATGGGTTCGATGACGGTTTGGATGTACCGTGCACTATTCAGTGTCCCCTCGACGATCACCAGTGGTGTACGGCCAGTGTAGGAGATCGCTCCCCACACCATGATGCCGGGTGTTGGCCCTGTGTGCCTCGGCCGTATGCAGTCCTGATTGTGGCGCTCACCTGCACGGCGCCAAACACGCATACGACCATCATTGGCACCAAGGCAGAAGCGACTCTCATCGCTGAAGACGACACGTCTCCATTCGTCCCTCCATTCACGCCTGTCGCGACACCACTGGAGGCGGGCTGCACGATGTTGGGGTGTGAGCGGAAGACGGCCTAACGGTGTGCGGGACCGTAGCCCAGCTTCATGGAGACGGTTGCGAATGGTCCTCGCCGATACCCCGGGAGCAACAGTGTCCCTAATTTGCTGGGAAGTGGTGGTGCGGACCCCTACGGCACTGCGTAGGATCCTATGGTCTTGGCGTGCATCCGTGCGTCGCTGCGGTTCGGTCCCAGGTCGACGGGCACGTGCACCTTCCGCCGACCACTGGCGACAACATCGATGTAGTGTGGAGACCTCACGCCCCACGTGTTGAGCAATTCGGCGGTACGTCCACCCGGCCTCCCGCATGCCCACTATACGCCCTCGCTCAAAGTCCGTCAACTGCACATACGGTTCACAGCCACGCTTTCGCGGCATGCTACCAGTGTTAAAGACTGTGATGGAGCTCCGTATGCCACGGCAAACTGGCTGACACTGACGGCGGCGGTGCACAAATGCTGCGCAGCTAGCGCCATTCGACGGCCAACACCGCGGTTCCTGGTGTTTCCGCTGTGCCGTGCGTGTGATCATTGCTTGTACAGCCCTCTCGCAGTGTCCGGAGCAAGTATGGTGGGTCTGACACACCGGTGTCAATGTGTTCTTTTTTCCATTTCCAGGAGTGTATTTATTTACAAAAAACACTTTCTGTGATTCTTCATCCAATGGAATTTGCAAGTAGGCATCACGCGTATCTGTCATAGGAAAGTAACGTCCTGCACCAAGCCTATCCATGAATTCCTTAGGGCGGGGTAATGAATAAGTGTCAACTATCATCTGTGGGTTGACCAGACTTCAAGTCAACACAAATACGAATGCAACCAGAAGGCTTAGGCAACAAAAATAGTGGACCTGTCCATCAACTAGCAATTACACCATTATCTTGCAATTCTTTCAGTTCACTGGCTACTTTGTCTCTTAAAGCAATTGGAATGGGGTGACCATGAAAAAACGTAGGCCTTGCATTGCCTTTCAGTGTCACATGCACTACGAGGTTATTAGCTTTTCCCATTACTTCTGAAAATAGTTTAAAAATTCTTTAAGCAACTTAGCAACAGTTGTCTTTTGGATCACAAGCCAGTATGGAATGATATGCACAAACAAATGAAATGCATCTAATCTGAAAATGTTCTCACTGTACCTTGATTTCAACACTGTCCTAGTATGAGATGTAAGTTGCAGGCAAACTACACTGTCAAAGCACTGGAATTTCCTGTCTGATGTAAGCAGTGAGGTGCTTGTTAGATTCAGAAAGGCATGGTGAGCTTAACTGTTTGTACGTGTCATGATTAAGCAAAGTGACTGAGGCACCTGTGTCTAACTGAAAGTTCACACAGCAGCCAGCAATTCATAATCAGACAAATAATTTGAACATTTTTGCACAGCACTAAGGTGAGAATGAGGCAGAACCTTAATCTCACTTTTGTCAGAACCTTTTGTCAGTTTGGAAAACACAATGTTCACTGCATGTGCACAAGCCTGTTTTTTTTCTTCTGAGAGCAGTTTTTTGGCAGTTTTTTGCCATTGCAAACAAACTGCTTGGACATTGCCTTTCTTTCTACAAGTGTAATACGTTGCATTACATGATGGGCAAACCTGTCTTTTTATGGGGTGCAAAACATCTAGTGCAAGATGTTACTAAGTTCAGAGGCCTGTCTACATGGCTGTCCGTGCTGCTGTGTACAATCTCATTGTTGTGGCTGCTTGGGCGGTCACGAGCAACGGGCCACTTGACCCAACAAATCAGGGCCTGTTCAAACTCACTGGCCCCTATGGCACCCGAATCATATTGCTCTGAGATTTTCAGCACTTGTGGATGTGATAGATCTGAGTACTTTAGGATCTTTTCCTGTATTCTACTGTCTGTGACATTGAATGTTATAGCATCCCTAATGATTAAGTCACTGTAGAAGTTGCCTCAACTACACCTATATTTACACTTCCTAGTCATGCCCATTAATTCTGTACACCACTGACCATACATCTGTTCTGGCTTTTTCTGCAATCAAAGGAACTGATATCTGGCTGCAGCTACTTGGACTTGCTGGTCATAGTACTGAGTTAATGCAGTGATTACTTTGTCATAACTGAGTTCGTTTGGAGTGCACAGTGAGCTTGGAATTGTGTCAGGTATTCAAGCCATTCCCCTTCTATGTCATTAAATGTCTGGAACATTGGTAAGCTGGTCAACATCACTTGCTGTTCTAGCTGGTCGGTCAGCTGTTGTTGTGCGGCCAACACTGCTTGTGCAACCAGAAGTTGTTGTATCGTCGTCAGCAAGGTAGTAATTTCTTTGTTCTGAAACTAAAAAACTTGTGTTAGATCCATCACGTTGGTCGTTTGCAGCTGGGGGGGGGGGGGGGGGGTAGCCGTGGTCTACACAAATACGTTACAGCAAAAAAGCAAGAAAAGCCTTTGAAAAGAGAAAATTCTTTAGTCCTGCAGCTCCACTTTTGGAATACATGCAAGAAATTAGCAATGAATGCCTCTGCAAGCTAAAACACAAGAGAAGCAAGCAGAATCTTCTTCTGAATTATACTCGTCACCATCATTTATGTTGTCTCATTGTCTCTCTAGAGCTGTACCATGAGATGGAAGGAGAGAATGTTTGGTGGCCCTTATCCTCTTTCTGTAACACAATCTGCACATATATATTAACTGGATTCTCTATTCATAAGAGCAGAAAAATATTTAACCAAGATGGTCGTTGTTGTACAAGCTCTCTGTAATAGTCCACATAAGTCTCACTGCTGGTGAAGTACAAGTCTGCTATGTACACTACTCTGGTCGCTGCGTGCTGCCTGATTTTGAGCTAGAGGCTGTGACTGTGACTGACTCCAACTCTGACTCCGACTCAGTGCCTCACTGGATGACAAACTGGAACTCACTGGGTGTGGCAGACTGGCCCTCTGGTCCGCAGCAGTGCTCTAATCCTTTAGATCAGGTTCCTCCCCACGGGAAACAAACCTTCGGCCTGCAAAATTACCAGTCATGACACTGATGTGGGTGTGCCAACTGTAAAAATTGTTAGTTCGCCTAAACAGGTCATTCCAAAGGATTTAAATATGCTAAATCTCATGTTAGTAAATTGTTGAAGTGTCTGTAGCAAAATTCCCAAGTTACTCATGAAATAAACAGTAGTAAAGCCAATATTGTATTAGGTATATAAAGTTGGTTGAAAGAAGACATAAATAGCAGTGAAATTATGAACTCGGATTGGACAATTTTTAAGAAGGATAGGACTGATGCTATGGGAGGTGGTATGCTAATTGCAGTTAAAAGCTGTTTAAACGTAGTGGAGATCAATACTGGGTCGGACTGTGTAATAGTCTGGATAAAGCTGTCAATCAGACAAGGATTGACCATTGCATTAGGATGTTTTAACAGACCACCAGCATCCGCAACAAATGTCGCAGAACATTTCAGGCAAAGTTTTGAGTACATAGGAAATAGATATCCAAATTATCCATTATTTATATGTGGAGACTTTAATCTGGTGCCCATTGACTGGGAAAGTCACAAGTTTATCACAGGGGGCAGAAGCAAAGACTCGTGTGAAGCTATTCTATGAGTGCTCTCAACATACAACCTTGAACACTTGGTTAGAAAACCAACTCGATATGGGTACATATTAGATATCTTGGTGACAAACAGACCTGATCTTTTTGAGGAAGATAATCTAGCAGAAGGTATTAGTTACCGTAAGGTCGTTGTGGCTTCTATGTCAGTGGAAGTTGCAAAAGAACCAAAGAAGCAGCATGGAGTTTTCTTGTTCGGGAAAGCAAATAAAAGTGTTATTAATGAATATCTTCATAATCAGCTCCAAGCATTCACCACGGGACACAACGATATTGAGCATCTTTGGTCGTAATTTAAAGGTATTGTCCACCACATGCTAGAGAAATATGTGCCTAACAAAAATATAGGGGAGGGAAAGGATCCACCTTGGTTCAACAAACATATTAGGAAGTTGCTGAGAAAGCAGAAAATTTTGCACAGTCATTTTAAACGTAGTCACTGTCCAGCTGACAAACAGAAATTATGCCAAATGAAAGCAGCTGTCAAAAGGTCAATGAGAGATTCTTTTAATGAATTTGAAAGCAATATTTTATCTGCAGATTCTAAAAACGACCCCAAAAAATTTTGGTCATATTTAATGTACGAACGCTACAAATAATTCAGTACCTTCTACTGCTGACAGTTTGGGTAATGTAATGGATTATGATAAACAGAAGGCCGAAATTCTAAACCTAGCTTTGAAAAACTCGTTTACAGTAGAGGACTGCAGCATCATTCCCCCTTTCAATTATCGAACAAACGCAAGGATGGTAGACATAGTGTTTAGTGTATCTGGGATTGTAAAACAGTTAAGATCCTTAGACCCCAGGAAGGCATCTGGCACAGACAGTATCCCCATAAGATTTTATATTGACTATGCTACAAATATAGCCCCATTCTTATCAGAATGAGATTTTCACTCTGCAGCAGAGTGTGCGTTGATATGAAACTTCCTGGCAGATTAAAACTATGTGCTGGACCAAGACTCGAACTCGGGACCTTTGCCTTTTGCAGGCAAGTGCTCTACCAACTGAGCTACCCAAGCACGACCCATCCTCACAGCCTTAAAATCTCATTCTGGAAACATCCCCCAGGCTGTGGCTAAGCCATGTCTCCGCAGTATCCTTAATTTGTCTGAAAGTTTCATATCAGTGCACATTCCACAGAACAGTGAAAATTGCATTCTATAAATAATTTTTCTGACAGGATGCTGGTCTGGGAACATCTTATGGTAAAGATTTTGCAGAAGTTAGGATGACAATGACCCAGTCCCAACCAAAAAATAACACATATGCTCGGATACATTCAGACACAACTCCCACTTCTCCTTCAGATCCATCCTCTTTAGACATTCCACAGATCCCTCACTTCCATTGTCCTCTCCCAGTCTTTCCATAAAAATAAATTTTTAACTTAAAATACCACATACAGAGACATTGCCATCCACAATCTGGTGGTAGACCATTCTGTCATCATATTGTGCAAAAAAGCCAATAAGGTACGGGCCAAGTGGAATGTGTAGCAGAGGGGTTTTGTCAGCTCCAAGATGCTTTGACATACAGTCACACAGCTGCCTTCATAGAACTCCTCATCACTCCTAATCTGTGACTCTTACCTTTTATCTGCTACCTAAAATACACAAAGACAACTAACAATCCTGGCAGTCTATATGTATCAGCTTCCAAGTGAGCACACCTCAGCTCTGGTGGTATCATCTCAAACTTGCCACAGAGTGCCACTTATCCTACATAACGCACATCAACACCTTTGTAGAGCAATTGAAATATACATGGAGACGTCAGAAATTTTATGCATGATGTCCTATACTAAGACCATTGCACAACAATAGTGGTGCTTTCTCAGGAAAATGTACATGTTCTGGGTTTCCGACAGATATAGTTCTGCTACAACACAGATAACAGAGGCATCACAATGTGTTATTGAAATGGTGCGGCAGCTGGAAATGTACTTCACAGTTGAAGTACATGGGGCAGTATGATTCTTGTTGGCAAAATGTCTCAATTGAACACAAGTTCACCATTAAATTCTGCTGATATGTGGACCAAATGCAATACTGCATCCAGCTGTTGTAAAATGATGCCAGTGATTTGACCAAGGCCATAGAGACATGGGTGATGCTGATTGGAAGTCCAAATCTTGCACCATATGGCCTCCATTTTAACAGCAATCTGAAAAGAACATCTGGGGAGAAAGGGATTTTTCCGGTGATGATGTCATGTAATGGTTCTTGAATGTCTCCATGTCCGAGGAAAAGATTTTCATTGTCAAGGAACTGAATGATTGATAGAACATTCTGATTGTTGTTTGCAGACTGTTGATGAATGTGTTGAAAAACAGTGTGATGTATCTTTGTCAGATTGAAGTATTCAATAAAAGTTATTTGGCCTGCCATATTAATGTGTATTTTACTTTTGAAGTCTCCTCGTATCACAGCCCTTCTCTTACTGAAACTTTCCTTTTCATCACCAGTGTGACAACTTGCATCTATGTCAACACCATCCTCCCCCCCCCCCTCCCCACACACACACACACACACACAGTCAGGTACTCTTCAACTTACAGGTGCTGTGCCCTGTGACTTAGTACTAATTCATTAATGTTGTCTTTGTAATATGAACAGTACTCCACTTCCTACGACAGCTTAGCCCCTTTTTTCCAATTGATACAATATCTTCCAAAAACTTGTTTTCATTTCTATTTCATGTACAAAGATAAGTATTGGAGTACTTGATCTTCATATGTAGGAATTAAGGTTATTCATTGTTAGAATATAAGAAATGTATTCACAGTTGCAAATATGGAAGACCATCAGCTGTAGAATGAAATGACAACAATGAAAATTTGTGCCAGACGAGGGCTCAAACCCAGGTTTCCACTTATTGCGAGCAACTGCCGTACAATTGGGCTATCCAAATGCAACTCTCAACCTGACCCAGACTTCCATAAGTCGTCAATCATATGTCAGTGTCCTGTACTGTTATATTCACCATGTATATTCTAGTACGAGGTAGACATTTTAATTGAAAGTTGCTTGTCCAGTATCAGTGAATAAATACAGTATTGCAGTGCCTGTGTTGTCAGAAGTATGATGCAAAGTTCCTTTGGACATGCATGTGGCTGTAGTCACCGCAGTGCCTGTTCCTTCAGACATGCATACTTGTCTGAAGAAACTTTGCACTGCACTCCTGAACAGTACAGTTACTGCAATATCATATTTACCTGCTGACACCGGACATGTGACTGTCAATTAAAATGTCTCCCCTGTATGGGAATATGGTGATGTATGGAAGTTTGGGTTTGGCCATGAGTTGTGCTTGGATAGTCTAACGGTAAGCAGGAAGTCCAGGTTCCAGTCCCGGACCGGCACAAATTTTCGTTGTTGTCATTCCATTATACAGCTGATGGTTGTCCATTCTTGCAACTGTGAATACATTTCATGTATTTCGTAACAGCTGTAGCTGCTGAAGTGCCTGTTCATTTATATATGTGTGTATATCCAAAGGAACTTTGCGTCATACTTCTGAATAACAAAGGCACTTCCATGTTGTAGTGTTAGAAGTAATGACCATAGGTCTAATTTATTTCCACCTATTGAGTATAAACACAACTACAGCAAGTCACTAATGCACACAACACACATGTATCTATGTAAATGTTGATAATAGTAAGACCATGGGTGACAAATGCACATGCTACCATAGGTTGGTTAATAATTTGGGATTGATATGTGGGGATTCTGAAACACAATTTCACTGGGGCAAATTAAGTTGGACAGTAGAAGGGATTCGTCATGAAGGTCGCCTATGAATATGTGGGTTGTGCGTAAAATGACAGGAAGATTGCAGAACAAGAGGTGAACTGTTGTACCCTTTAGGCAAAGACAGAGGCCGCAAAATTGAATTAGCTGTTGAGGGGGGGAGGTGTGGGTGGGAAGGGGGGAGTGGGATGTGGGAGAAGGTAACAGAAAAAGAGCAAAAAGTAAGTAATTTTGATATTTCTGTTATCAAAGAGCTGAAGAACAAGTATAACCTTTTACCTGTAGAGAAGGGAGGAGTCTTTTTCAGCTCTACAAGAAGGAGAGGTGCAGCAGACCAATCATAAGAATTTTTGTGTCATGTTGGAAACTAAGTAAAGTAGAAAAAGAAAGGTCTTGCTACTAGGTAGCAGACATGGGACAGATTTAGACCAACAGCTGAAGGAGAAACTAATGTATGAGTACCATATCACAAATATTATAAATCCTCATGCTATCCTTGGCCAGATAATAAGAGTTTATTGAGGCACTGAGTGGGGATTTGAGTGGAGAGAAAGAGATATTGATAGTTGGAAAGCATGCAGCAACGTGACCAAGAACAGAGAATATTAGTAGTATCAGGGGTGAACTGAAGAAGCAAAATGCAGCAACCTCACACACAAGTCTGGGCTTTGTTGAGGTTCTGCAGTGGCACAATGAACCCTGTCTGAATGAAACTATCAGGCAAGTGAACTAGGAACTGAACTGGGGAGTGGCTCCATTGGTTCTGCACTGGTTGCTGATACTGGGAATACTCAAGGGGTGGCCTACACCTTAATGGGAGGAGAAGTGTAGATTAGCTGAACAGAGGGGGCACCCTGACCAGTGGTATAATTCCTGTGATTACAGGCATGAGAGGTAAGCTATATTCCTGATTCACACAAACTGCTTTAAAAGAAATCAAGATAAATGATGTGTTACACACAAAAGGATTTTGTTTAAATAAGCTTACCATGATGCAAGAGAAAGTTTTTAGCAAAGTTCATAATCTATGTGCTTATTTATGTGATGTACATTGTATTAGGTTCATGGTGAGTACTATATAATGACAGGAATTTATGTATTAAACATAGGTGACCATAAATTAACAGCCCATTTTTGTAGGGAAATTATTTAGAAAGGGGGAATTGTCATGTAGGCAAAAAATAAAATAAAGTTCTGATGTACTGAAGCCAGTAGTTTCTGCTTGGATCAATAATGGGAAAATGTACTTATGAATTGTTGCTACCAATAAGTAATTTATAATTACTGTAGTAAACCGATCTCCAGTGGGAACTTCTTACAGGGTGTATACGACTCGGGAGATCCGGGAAAAACCCGGGAATTTTTTAGAATTCTGGGAATTTTTCATTGTTTTTGTTTTAATTTGAATTTTTGTAATTTTGACTGGTAAGAACCGATACTCTAACAAAGGATATTACTGTATCCCGCTACTACAGATAATACTGCAGCAATAAAACATGAACAAGATAAAAAACGAAAATAAAACTTAAATTGCAAAGTAAATGAGCCATATACAGCAAAAAAACACAGTGCTCATATAAGCGTCTGCCAACAGCAAAATGAGCCAAGGCTGTAGGAAGACTATGCGATGCTTTGTAACAACAAATTGCCTCCGATGAGCGTGACGTCACAACTGTTTCATTAGATTTGTTTTAGCAGTTACGAGCGGGATCAAGCGCATGCGCAGTTGAGTAGTCCCTTCTCCCGCCACTGGCTACAGAAATGTGGCTGTTGACTGTAAGCAGTCTCAGCAAGCACCTACAGGGTGTTTCAAAAATGACCGGTATATTTGAAACGGCAATAAAAACTAAACGAGCAGCGATAGAAATACACCGTTTGTTGCAATATGCTTGGGACAACAGTACATTTTCAGGCAGACAAACTTTCGAAATTACAGTAGTTACAATTGTCAACAACAGATGGCGCTGCGGTCTGGGAAACTCTATAGTACGATATTTTCCACATATCCACCATGCGTAGCAATAATATGGCGTAGTCTCTGAATGAAATTACCCGAAACCTTTGACAACATGTCTGGCGGAATGGCTTCACATGCAGATGAGATGTACTGCTTCAGCTGTTCAATTGTTTCTGGATTCTGGAGGTACACCTGGTCTTTCAAGTGTCCCCACAGAAAGAAGACACAGGGGTTCGTGTCTGGCGAATAGGGAGGCCAATCCACGCCGCCTCCTGTATGTTTCGGATAGCCCAAAGCAATCACACGATCATCAAAATATTCATTCAGGAAATTAAAGACGTCAGCCGTGCGATGTGGCCGGGCACCATCTTGCATAAACCACGAGGTGTTCGCAGTGTCGTCTAAGGCAGTTTGTACCGCCACAAATTCACGAAGAATGTCCAGATAGCGTGATGCAGTAATCGTTTCGGATCTGAAAAATGGGCCAATGATTCCTTTGGAAGAAATGGCGGCCCAGACCAGTACTTTTTAAGGATGCAGGGACGATGGGACTGCAACATGGGGCTTTTCGGTTCCCCATATGCATCAGTTCTGTTTATTGACGAAGCCGTACAGGTAAAAATAAGCTTCGTCAGTAAACCAAATGCTGCCCACATGCATATTGCCGTCATCAATCCTGTGCACTATATCGTTAGCGAATGTCTCTCTTGCAGCAATGGTAGCAGCGCTGAGGGGTTGCCGCGTTTGAATTTTGTATGGATAGAGGTGTAAACTCTGGCGCATGAGACGATACGTGGACGTTGGCGTCATTTGGACCGCAGCTGCAACACGGCGAACGGAAACCCGAGGCCGCTGTTGGATCACCTGCTGCACTAGCTGCGCGTTGCTCTCTGTGGTTGCCGTACGCGGTCGCCCTACCTTTCCAGCACGTTCATCCGTCACGTTCCCAGTCCGTTGAAATTTTTCAAACAGATCCTTTATTGTATCGCTTTTCGGTCCTTTGGTTACATTAAACCTCCGTTGAAAACTTCGTCTTGTTGCAACAACACTGTGTTCTAGGCGGTGGAATTCTAACACCAGAAAAATCCTCTGTTCTAAGGAATAAACCATGTTGTCTACAGCACACTTGCACGTTGTGAACAGCACACGCTTACAGCAGAAGGACGACGTACAGAATGGCGCACCCACAGACTGCGTTGTCTTCTATATCTTTCACATCACTTGCAGCGCCATCTGTTGTTGAAAATTGTAACTACTGTAATTTCGAAAGTTTGTCCGCCTGAAAATGTACTGTTGTCCCAAGCATATTGCAACAAACGGTGTATTTCTATCGCTGCTCGTTTAGTTTTTATTGCCGTTTCAAATATACCAGTCATTTTTGAAACACCCTGTAGATGCTACCGAGAAAAATTTTAATGGAGAGCCCAAGTTGCCAGATTCATGCATGCGCAGCAGGACCAGATCTAGAAGGGGGCGGGGGCAAATTCATATTCTTGAGGGGAAAAAACCTTGTTTCACAAAGCGACTAGCCTCCAGCGCACGTAAGTCTATCGATTATTCGTATGACTTTGAAACGCACCCCTATTGGTTTTTGAACACATTCTAAGTTGATTTCTGAATGAATCGTAAGTTGATTTGTGAATGCATGCATAGTGTACATGATGTGTCTGTCAGGGGAATCCTCGTCGCATGTAGAAATAAACTTTCCTACAGACATAAGAGGCTATACGAGCTGACCGGAGTAAAGCCGAACGGCTGAATGCCAACCATTGTCTGATTGATTGGGTTTACGAATGATGAGCGTTGTTATAATTATTAGCGAAATCCATAGGTTCAGACTACAGGAGTGGAAATAAACGAATAACAGGTAAGAAAGATCACATATTACCTTCTCGGTGAACCGAAGAAAATGAAATTTTGAGGGAAATTTTTGGCCAGATCGCTATACTAGAGAGGGCCAGTTTCACAGTCCCCACCTAGCAGCCGCTTTTAAGTTCTATTCTGGAAGAAGCGATCCAAGTTTGTAAAATTTCGTACTACTACTTTTCGATCTCATGCTTGAGAAACTGGAGCGTATGAATGAAGTGTGAAACTATTGCCTAACGTAAAGCTCTTTGCTTGTAGTAGGCCTAATAGGCATTTGATATTTCAATTGTTGCAGTATTAGAAAGGCTTAGTTTGTTTTGTCTAGCAGACAGTGACAAAATAGACATAATCAGATCGGGAAACCACACCAGTCTTGGGCCCTATTTGTATTAACAGTTTTTGCAGTATTAGACAGCGATATTTTTTGGCGAACTTTCGCAGAAAGGAAAGTACGTCATGTAAAGCTGTAGCAAGATTAGAGAGAAAAAAAAACTCTAGGAGCTAAGGATTGAATAAATGTGTATTGTCTTGCTTGTCTCATGTCTTTACTGGGTCTATGTATCCTATATTTAATTTTATGTCACACAAAGCAGCAAGTTGTTAGCTGATAGGGAATAAAGAGTGCATATTTTCTGAAGAGTTCTTTTTTTAATAAAAAAAGAGGGACAGGATGCCAAACTGCTGACTGCAAGCAGGAGAGACACCACAGGACATTTCAATTTCCACTGTCCTGAATATAGTTTGATGGCATCCATTACAAAATATACACGTTTCAGTTCCACAGAGCGAAGTACAGAGACGTGCGATAGAAGAATGCTGTGTGAGGAGGCGAGGCACTGCACTTTGGCACACTGAGACCAAATAACACGTGTTACATTTCTTCGAACACGCATGTTTTATGCATCAGACTCTTCAAAACATTGTGTGCTACAAAATGGGGCTACAAAATGAATATATTTTTGAAAATTCGTCCTATCTCAAACGCTCGAGGGAATGGCGGGGTATTGCCCCAGTTCGGAAATATCGTAGACCTGGGGCTGACGCGCAGAGCAGTCTCAGTTATAGTGGGGAAGTGGGTAGTCTCCACGTGACCCGTGTTTACATTTAGTGATTTTGCTGTTTCCTCGTCATCTACTGCTCTCACGTCAAATGAAAACAAAACATATTAATGCAACCGGGAGCTATCAAGTGAATTACAATACATTCACATAATTATGGAAGGCTAAAATGTGTTGGTAGTTGCAGATTTTATTTTATTTAGCCGGCCGGAGTGGCCGAGCGGTTGTAGGCGCTACAGTCTGGAACCGCGCGACCGCTACGGTCGCAGGTTCGAATCCTGCCTCGGGCATGGATGTGTGTGATGTCCTTAGCTTAGTTAGGTTTAAGTAGTTCTAAGTTCTAGGGGCCTGATGACCACAGCAGTTAAGTCCCATAGTGCTCAGAGCCATTTGAACCATTTTTTATTTTATTTCCACCTTCCTGTCAGTCGAGCATTAATTGCCTTGCAGAACAATGAAGTTATTTTTGTCAGTTTGTTAAAGAAATTTTCTTTTATTAATATTTTCCGCTGAGGCAGACAATATATTTGAAATGAAGTGTTTAATTCCACATACTGTTCGCTGCATTTCAGGTTCGCGTTCTCAACTTCTAGCACGTATGGCATTATGCCATAATAAACAACAAACATGAGATAACACAGTATTGGTACTCCAAGAAAATTTACATCCCGAAAACCACATTGATAAGCTTAATATCAGGTCGTGGCCTACTTCATTGGGAATCTGGACCTACGAATGTGCACTTTAAATGTGCACATTTTGGTATGGGTCACGAAATTCCGATGCTCTTGGAGTATCCTCTGATGTCTTGTTTCTTTTATGACATAATGTAAGATCTTTTAATGTTTTACACGTACGAACATAAGGGCTCCCTACGGCATCGTAGCTGCGCAAGCGCGGTGACGCCTGTCATCTGGCGCTCTCTGGCTACTGCAGAAACGAACCTATTTCTAACAGGTCGCAGGAAAATATTCCGAATGGTGGTTTGAAAAGTGTTACCATCAAAGCAAATTTTCTTTTACGCAAGTTGAACTATGTACGATGAATTTCTTAAATCACAGAGCGTTCGACTCTCATTTAAAAATCAACTCTTTTATGATGAGCCATTTAGATGAATTTCGAGCCCAGAAGATCAGACATTTATATCGTTATTAAAAATTTTACTGGCACATGTGTGTGATACATCGTAAATTGTAATACGCGCATGAAAGACCAACATTACTGTGAAAGCTTAGCTTCTTTTGCAGCTTATTGATCTTACAGACCAATATTATATGTGAAATCTTTGCATTTCGTGTAGGAACACTATGTATATTAATTTTAAACCGTTAACTTTTTCTGTTTTTGTGTGCGCGCGCTATTTACCAGTGATGTTGCTATTGGCTGACTACATCACGTGTCCTAAGCTCTGAATACCCGCTGTCATCGGCTGGTGAGATCACATGGCATGAGCTATGACTGGCTTACAAAAGCGCATCGCAATCTCGATTTCAATGCTCGGAAAGTAACATGCGGTGTTTGGTGGCATTCGAATTTATACTTTCGTAATACATGTTGCCGCACATCAAAGATCTTTCCGAAACATGTTTTTTTTCCCCGTGATTAGTTTTCTAAAGCGCCGGGAAATTCTATGCCCGTGTATAAAACCATAATCATTCAAAGGACTGATAAGTTGTACAGTTCCGAAAGAAAATATACTGTCAGTTTACAGGGAAAAGTATGTTTTCACCCGGGAGAAAGTGTATTTTTAACCGGGAAATCTGGGAATTTTTTTCCTTGTCCACGTATATACCCTGTTCTTAGGAAGGTTTCAATCATTATTATGCTAACAGGAGGGATGCGTGGAATGTACCAGATATAAATTTTAAATTTAATGTATTTATAGAAGGATTTCTGTTAATCTTTAACAGCTGCTTTCCTAAGAAAACAGTAAAGTACAGCGCTAGTAGTACATCAAGAAGGCTCAGGATTTCAAAAAGAAACAAAGTGTGTATAACTGAAAGGAAATTGTTTGAAATGGCTGAGACAGAGACATAGGGCTGATTACATATTAGAAGAAATAATGTGCTGTCTTGAGAAAAGTGATGAAAATACTTTCTATATAATGTCTAAAATAATAACTCAGATAATAAAATTAAATTTATATAGGCAATAATTAACAGAGAAACCAGGAAATCAGTCAAGGACTATGATGACTTTGTTACTAAAGAAAACAACCAAATAATAAATTATGGTAGTCAGGTAGGCAACAGTTTAAAAATCACTTCCTTGAAATAGCTTAGAAGATTAGCATGTACAGTTCAAGGGATAAAGCAACAGAACACATGCAAGAATCATTGCCACATAATTGCAGGAAAATCTCGACTACTCCATACTCTGCCAAAAAACGAAAAGTCTCTTGAGATGACTGTAAAATTAAGGCCAATACTTACCTTCAGGAGAAATGTCATTTCTGCCAGTAGACACATATAAAAGTGCGTACACTATCCTAGCTTTCAGAATTAATAGTTCGATCCTCTTGTGAGGTGGGTCCCTCCCGTCATGGGGTATGAGTCATCTTCTCTTAAGAGCTTCCCCTGTTCATCCCTCTCTCCTCCCAAGGAATGAACTATTAGTTCTGAAAGCTTTGACATTGTATGTACATTTGTTGGTATCTGTTGGCAGAACTGACATTTCTTCTGCAGGTAAGTACTGGCCAGCAATTGTGTTAAATAATTTTAAAAAACTCACAAACATAATTACCTCCCTCAAAATCAGAAACTCTCTAGAGGATTTGTAGTATCTCAGTTAAAATACTAAAATCCTATTCTTCATGTAGGCCTATAAACAATGTACACACATCACTATTACAGAGGATGTTTCCAGACTATCTGAGAGATGCTATTGGTGGATCCCTTTACAAGAATAGTCTCTACTTACCTCCATCTCAAAGTCACTGGAAAAGATTATGTACACAAGAACGGTAACACAGCTTCCTCAAAATGAGATATGTAGTCAGTTTCAATGTGGATTTTGAAATGGTGTTTCCACATATCATGCTATTTTTCATTTGACAAATCATATTATACAAAATTTAAATGACAAAATATTGCCACCTGGCATTTTTCTGTGACTTATCAAAAGCAAATGATTGGGCAATTGACAGTATTCTCTTTAAGAAGCTCAGATACAGTGGTGTAAAAACTTAAGGCTGAAAGTAATTTTCTCAAGATGTGTCACTCCCAAGTAATATAGCTCAATGCAACTTGGACCATGCACAGATATAACTTCCACAGTGTAGTACAGAAGGTAACTGAAAGAAACACATAGTGAGACAAACAGAAATGACGCTTTTATTCAAAGGCAATAATTACACTGAAGGCACCATCATGTTAGATGGTGCCCTGGACATTACAAAAAGCAGGATATGGTTCTTAATAGAATGTGTGATCACATGGAAGGAAATCGCATAGGAGTGCAGTGGCTGTTGCTGCAATTGGGAGATGGGGATGTACCTGACATGGCCTTCTCTTTAATACGGGGGGGGGGGGGGGGGGGGGAGGCAGATAGGTTGTGGCTGAGCTTGTTGTAGATAATATGTGGGGGGCACCATCACACTTAGCATGTCAGAGATGCAACTTTTTTAGGGTAGAATCAGATTTCAGGCATACTGTTCAGAAACAAGTGAAAATAACAAAAGAGCCCAATAAAATGCTTAAAATGTACAGAAAAGTAAGGTTAGCTTATTTCAGCAAACATTAGAGGATTGAGTAATAAAGTAGAAGAGCTTCTTGTGAACTTGGAAAATTTAGAGAGCATCATGTGCCTCTCTCAGATCTACATAACCACAGGGTTAGATAAGTTACGTAGAAAAGATTACAGTGTAGCAGTTTACTCATTCTACACTGGTATCGGAAAAGGAGGAGTTATAACATATATTAAGATAGAACACAAGTTCAAAAACATTGAGAGAAATAGATTTTGTAGAGATAATCACATAGAAGGGAACGCTTAAGTGAATTAATACTGAAAATAGTTCACTTTTATTTGTAACTGTACATAGTTTCCCACTGGGAAATTTGCAACTGTTTACAAATAATCTGGAGCCCTTACTGTGCTATCTGTCAGACAGCAGCAAGCAGTTAACAGTCTGCGGTGACATCAGTGTAGATTTTCTGAAGGTTTCTAATAAGAAAAATTATGTGAAAACTTTATTCATATCCTGGAATTTGATCTCAGTAATTAACTTTCCAATAAGGGTGGATAAAGACAGTAGGACCCTAATTGATAACACTTTCTTTAGTGAAGCTCAAAGTAAGAAAATAACTGTTTGCCCACTAGCAAATTATCTCTCTTATCATGATGCACAGTTAATTAGGATAAATAATGTAGTGCCTTACACTATGGGTACTACTCAAATCAGTTAGGATATTTGACGATTCCAGAACAAATGTTTTTAAGAATAGCGTACAAGAGATAACTTAGGATGAAGTTTATAATGAACAAAATGATAAAATAAAATTCAATCTTTTCCATGATATATTCGTATTATTATTTGAAAATATATTTCCACATAAGCTAATAAAAAAGGACATTAAACAACCATGTAAAAACCATGGATAACTAGAGGGATTAAAGTATCTTTTGAAAGGAAAAGAAAATGTATCTTTTAGCAAGAACAAGTAGGGATCCTACAGTAGTTGCACACTACAGAAACTACTCAAAATTACTAATAAAGATTATTAAAAAATCAAGGAATATAATGTCAGAAATCAGTCATTTTGAAAATAGATTTTAATGTAGTGAAATCCAGTGGCGTAGCGTGGTTGTAAAGGTTGGGGAGACTCTATATTTATTATAGGTAGACAAATAGGAATTATTCCAATCTTAAAGAAAGCAGGTGTTGACCAATGTGAAAATTACCGAACTATCAGCTTAATAAGTCACAGATGCAAAATACTAACACGAATTCTTTACAGACGAATGGAAAAACTGGTAGAAGCCGACCTCAGCGAAGATCAGTTTGGATTCCGCAGAAATGTTGGAACACTTGAGGCAATACTGACCCTATGACTTATCTTAGAAAATAGATTAAGGAAAGGCAAACCTACATTTCTAGCATTTGTAGACTTAGAGAAAGCTTTTGACAATGTTGACTGGAATACTCTCTTTCAAATTCTGAAGGGGGCAGGGGTAAAATACAGGGAGCGAAAGGCTATTTACAATTTGTACAGAAACCAGATGGCAGTTATAAGAGTCGAGGCGCATGAAAGGGAAGCAGCTGTTGGGAAGGGAGTGAGACAGGGTTGTAGCCTGTCCCCGATGTTATTCACTCTGTATATTGAGCAAGCAGTAAAGGAAACAAAAGAAAAATTTGGAGTAGGTATTAAAATCCATGGAGAAGAAATAAAAACTTTGAGGTTCGTCGATGACATTGTAATTCTGTCAGAGACAGCAAAGGACTTGGAAGAGCAGTTGAACGGAATGGACACGGTCTTGAAAGGAGGGTATAAGATGAACATCAACAAAAGTAAAACGAGGATAATGGACTGTAGTCGAATTATGTCGGGTGATGCTAAGGGAATTAGATTAGGAAATGAGACACTTAAAGTAGTAAAGGAGTTTTGCTATTTGGGGAGCAAAATAACTGATGATGGTCGAATTAGAGAGGATATAAAATGTAGACTGGCAATGGCAAGGAAAGTTTTTCTGAAGAAGAGAAATTTGTTAACATTGTGTATAGATTTAAGTGCCAGGAAGTCATTTCTGAAAGTATTTGTATGGAGTGTAGCCATGTATGGAAGTGAAACATGGATGATAACTAGTTTGGACAAGAAGAGAATAGAAGCTTTTGAAATGTGGTGCTACAGTAGAATGCTGAAGATTAGATGGGTAGATCACATAACTAATGAGGAGGTATTGAATAGAATTGGGGAGAAGAGGAGTTTGTGGCACAACTTGACAAGAAGAAGGGACCGGTTGGTAGGACATGTTCTGAGGCATCAAGGGATCACAAATTTAGCATTGGAGGGCAGCATGGAGGGTAAAAATCGTAGAGGGAGACCAAGAGATGAATACACTAAGCAGATTCGGAAGGATGTAGGTTGCAGTAAGTACTGGGACATGAAGAAGCTTGCACAGGATAGAGTAGCATGTAGAGCTGCATCAAACCAGTCTTAGTACTGAAGACAACAACAACAGGTAGACAAAATAGTACAATAAACAATAATTCAAACAAATGAAACAGAATTCATCAAATAAAACAATAACTACTACTGCTACTACTACTACTACTACTACTACTACTACTACCACCACTACTGCCGCCACTAATAATAATAATAATAATAATAACTAACTTGTTCAAGAAACGATGACAAATTTGTAGAACTTCAGCAGCAAGAGAAGAAGCACTTATATTTTCTTGTATACAAGTGCAATGCGCCTGTCTTTTCTGTCCACGAATGAGTCTATAACTCGGTCTACAAAGATCTGATCACTGGATAGCTACTTGTAGTTTCTTTTCTGTTGCTAACATGCTCAAACACGACAGCCAGGTGTTGGACATTGAATTCCTTAAATAATTCTTCACTCGTTTAACAGTACTCATACTTCGTTCACTGCTTGCTATAGTGGCAGATGGGGTCAAAACCAAACGCAGGAACTTCGTTGTTTCTTCATAAACAGAGTCTAAATCATTGTTGACAGTGTACTTTAAGAGGATTCTTGGAGATAAGTGTTTTTCACATCAGCATATATGTTACACAGTGCATTTTCAAGTTGTTCTTGTTTGAAAAAAGGGCACTGTTCTAACAACTGAAGCAGTTTCAACTTTGGGAATTCTTTTTGATAGTTCGGGAAACACTTTTTGTTCAAAAGTTCACAAACTGAATTTGGGGAAACTCTTGAAATCTTCTTTCCATCTGAACAATTTGCAAATCCAGTATCTCGTGAGTGAGTACCCTGAGAGATGTCTTTTGAATGTCACGGAATGGTCAGTTGCCATTCAAACACAAACTGCATTTAATGCATTCATCAACGAATGTTTCTGTTCTTAATTGCCGTAAGTTTCTCAAAACTGTTCTTATTTCGTCGTGGCAAGCAGCTATACTGACAGATTTTGACTGAAGAACAATAAAGAATTGAACAACATAAACAAAGCAGCCTCAGTAGAAACAAAGCACGTAGACAAACGTAGGATCATCCATCTGTCGTTTCATTCTCACAGCACAGCTCAAAGATTCTGGGTCCCACTGTATAATTAAATACACTATATATCTCTGAGAAATAACTAGATATTGTTCAAACTGCCCTCGAATGAAATTTTTCAGTGAGTGTTGCTTGCATGTGGCAGTTTAAATCCTTTCTCTTAGAAATACAGTTCGTTTTGATGATTTGCTGAAAAACGAATGGAATGCAGTAAAATCACTTACAAACATGCGTTCTTGTCATATGATTTTTGGAGGCATGTAACAGTACCTAATTCAGTTGGTGTGCGTAACAATGAATAAACAGCGCATAGGGACAGAACTGCTTCATCAATTGTTGTAATCCTCTTTTTCTCTACCCGCCATTACTGAAGTGCCATCACATGTTTGACTAACCACTCTTCTTTCCACATTCCATTCGTTCAGTACTGAATGAATAATGTTTGGCAAACCTTCAGCAGTTTTATTGCCAGAAACATCATAAAATCCAACGAATCTTTCCTCAATTTTTGTCTGCAATACAGTATCTGAATATTATACTCGTTTGACTCTTGCATGATACGTGTAATATTTCATCAGCTTCAATTGACATGAAATTGCAGTTCTGAATTTCAGGTCTTATTTTCTCATTAACTGCCAGAGTTATCATTTCTGTTACATCATTCTGTATATCTGGAGAAGTTCCTTTAAAGGTTGAAGATGATGACAGATGGTCTTGGATTAACTACTCTCCTTGAGCTAGTAAATCCAACAATTCCAGATAGTTATCTTTGTAGCTGGAGGATTCATCCTCTCGATGGCCACAAAAGGTTAGTTCTTGTTTACAAAGAATTACAATTGCCTGAATAATACAAGCCAATACTCTCCTGTTTGATACAACTTGTTCATTTTATTTTATTGCTGTCAGACAAGCGGCTTCAGAAAGGGCGTGCTCAATTCTACTTTTGACCAATAACTGAAATGATTCTTTGTTCTGCAGGTGACATTTTGATATCTGGTGCTTTGGTGCTTTCTGGTCAAAGTTCTTTATTGTACAAATGCCCTCACTGCACCATTCCTTTTCACCACCAAACAGAAGACATATCTGTTATTAACTGCATTCGCAGTCAGCCAAGTATATTTTTCATAGCAAGCTGTCTGAAAAGTGACTTTTTGTTTGGCTTCACTTAAAACTACACTGAGTATAGGAGTAGGTCGTTTGTCTTTCAATTCGCACTTTTTCGTACGGTATGTTAACGTAGAAAAGGGCGTTTTTAATAAAAATTCTATAAGGTGTTCAGTTGCTCGCTCACTCATGTTGGCGACACAACGAAAATATGCACTAAAATCTCACAAGAATGACTATGAACACAAACCGCGTGACTGTTCAATTCCGTGTTAAAATCCTGCATAGAAGCGGCAGAGACTAGTCTCGATACCTGCAAGCAAGTGCAGCGCATGGGCCTTCGTGGAAGAGGGGAAGTGGAGGGGGGTGCAGGCGCACACAGACAGGTAAGCGAAAGGAGGCAGAGACTGAGAGTAGTAGAGTCTCAAGCAGGCAAATACACCAATACTCAGGGTGCGGCGCGGGCTACAAGACTGATGTCTTCGCACATTTAGAGCTCTTAGCAGAAAGTTATTTATATTTTTGTCATGAATTACTATTGAATGTTTTTTAAGCATGAATACAGGGGAGACTAAGTCTCAAAGTCTCCCCTCACACTATGCCACTGGTGAAATCAGAGGCATAACCAGCCACAGAACGGGAGAACATCACTATTGAGCTGAATGGAAGGGCTATAAATGATGAGTCACAGGTAACAAATGTATTTAATAATCATTTTGTAAAGATATTAGAAAGTGTAGGGACAAACAATTCAAGAGAAAAATCAGAGCAGTATGGTGGAAAAAATAAATCCCATAAAAATCAGTTACGTGAATGTACCACTAACTTCTTGTGAAATTAAGGAAATCATACATTCTCTCAAAAATAAGAGCTCATCTGGTTCTGGTAGGGCTTACAATAGAGTACTAAATATTCCTCCCCATATAATGTGCAGAGTCTTATCTGAAATGTGTAATGCATCACTAACTCAAGACATTTTTCCAGAGAGACTGACGCTGGACTCGCATTCAGGAGGACAATGGTTCAATCCCGCGTCTGGCATCCTGATTTAGGTTTTTCGTGATTTCCCTAAATTGCTCCAGGCAAATGTCTTTGAAACGGCACGGCCGACTTCCTTCCCCCGTCCTTCCCTAATCCGTTGAGACCAATGACCTCGCTGTTTGGACTCTTGGTGTCTTTCCTTACTACAGGTATTAAAGTGTCTTCAGAAACAAAATGAGAACTGTATGCGACAGCAAGAACTAGTAAAGATCCAGAAGTAGTTTTAAACTATAAAAATTATTGTAACATACTGAGGAAAGTTGTAAGGAAATCAAGAAATATGGATGTTAGAGAAGAAATTAACAACTGCGGCAATAAAATAAAATCAATATGGAATGTTGTTAGAAGGGAGACAGGAATAGTAACCACTGGGGTAGGTAGTATTACTATTAAAGAGAACGAGACCATCCTAACCAACAGTACACAAGTAGCTAACATATTTAACAACCATTTCTTAAGTGTAGGATAAAAAATTTGTGAGAACAGTTCAGAAGAAAAAGCCAGGCAGTACATGGAAGAGTCTGTTTTGGAAAAATTTAGTCAGATTAGGTTTCACCTAACAACCTCTTGTGAAATAAGTAAAATTATTAAATCTTTGAAAAATAAATGCTCTGTTGGAGTAGATGACATCTCTAATAAAATATTAAAACAATGTGGAGCAATTATAGCTGAATTTCTGAGTCACTATGTGATGCATCACTAAATCAAAGCATTTTCCCAAACAGATTAAAATATGCCATTGTCAGACCTCTCTACAAAAAGGGGGACGCCACAGATGTCAATAATTATAGGCCAGTATCCTTGCATGCAGCATTTTCAAAAATCTTTGAGAAAGTAATGTACTAAAGAGTGGTTAGCCATCTCAACAGCGATAGGATACTTAGTAAATCACAGTTTGGGTTTCAAAAATGCTGTTCCACTGAGACAACAATATACAGTGTCACTGTCCACATAATAGAGTCTTTAAATAGTAAAATGTCTCGAACAGGAATTTTCTGTGACTTGTGCAAAACATTTGATTGTGTGAACCATGACATAATGTAACATAAATTACAATTCTATGGTATAAATGGAATAGCATATGAGTAATTTAAGTCATACCTACAGAACAGGAAGCAAAAAGTTTCCTTATATGGGCCAAGTGATTTAAATAAGTTTGCCACTTCATCTAACTGGGGTGAAATTACATTAGGTGTTCCACAGGGTTCAATCATGGGTCCCCTTCTGTTCTTGATATATGTGAATGACCTCCCTCCCTATCTGAAACAAGAAGCTGAATTGAAACTGTTTGCTGGTGATACAAGCATCATTATTAATCCAGTAAAAGATACTCCAATTGAAAATAAGGTCTTTGGAAAAGTCATTAAATGGTTTTCTGCAAATGGGCTTGCTCTAAACTTTGAAAAAACACAGTACATCCAATTTTCTGCTCCAAAAAGTACAGTTCCTTCAATAAATATAACACATCAACAGAAGTCAGTAGACAGGGTAGAGCATACTAAGTTTTTGGGTGCAGATATAGATGAGAATCTTAATTGGAAAATTCATATTTTGGATCTTCTAAAGTGACTAGGTTCAGCAACTTTTGCAATCAGAATAATTGCCAATTTTGAGATATAGAAATTAGTAAGCTAATATACTTTGCATACTTTCACTCTCTGATGTCACACGGAATAATATTTTGGAGTAACTCAACATTTAGACAAAAAGTATTCACTGCTCAAAAGAAAGTGGTTAGAATAATGCGTTGGGTTCATAGTCGCACATGTTGTAGGCATCTTTTTAAAAGACTGAGAATTCTTACAACAGCCTCACAGCACATTTACTCACTAATGAAATGTGTTCTCAATAACATGGACCAGTTTAAAAACACCAGTGACATTCATGTTTATAATACCAGAAAAAAGAAAGACTTACACTATCCTTGTTTCAACCTATCTTTGGCACACGAAGGGTTAAAATATGCTGCTATAAAAATTTTCGACATATTACCAGATGAAATAAAATGTCTGATATATATATATATATATATATATATATATATATATATATATATATATATATATATATATATATATATATATATATATATATATATATATATATTCAAATTTTGTGTGTATGTTTGTGTTCGTTTGTGTGTCTGTCGACCTGCCAGCACTTTCATTTGGTAAGTCACATCATCTTTGTTTTTAGGTATATTTTTCCTTCGTGGAATGTTTCCTTCTATTATAACCATATATATATATATATACCAGAGAATTGTGTGCAAGGCTGAATGTCAGCTGTAATGCCTTAGAAACAATGTAGGAACCTCTTGGTTATCACAAAGTCTGTACAAGATGGGTCCCCTGGATGCTTATAGAAGAACAAAAAACTCATCGAATGGAAATCTATTGGGAGCTGCTGGACCAATATGAAACTGAAGGTGACAATTTTCTGACAAACGTTATCATCAGAGACGAAACGTGGTGTCACCAGTACGAGCTGGAATCCAAAAGACAGTCCATGGAGTTTTTTCAAGTGTTTCCCTTTTTCGCCCTTTGCTTGCTACCTTTTTCCAGTTCCCAATCTCTTTTTCCTCCCTTAACCTACGTCTATTTTATCATTTCAATACGCCTTTAGCAACTGTTGATGGATTCCAGTGGGTGCCATTTCTTCAGCAATGAGAGATTCAATCACACATCACTGTTTTATACAGCTGTCCGTATCAGACCCCATTTTGGAACAGTCCTCTGCTGGCACCAACTACTGCAGGATGACAGAACCACCCACAAATGAAAAGGAAGGTTCAATCATTACCAATACACCTATCACATCTGGCATGGACATCCAAAGTCACCAAAAAAATAGGAGGCATTACTTTTGAAATGACCCTTGTGTGTGTGTGTGTGTGTGTGTGTGTGTGTGTGTGTGTGTGTAGAACATAACCATATGTACAGATTAATTTGTGATGTGAATATAATATGACTCGCTCCACATCATTTCAATCTGTCACGCAAAATGATCCATGGAGTATGAAACAAACTAACCAACCAACCACAGGCAACAGCATTGTGCTCCTGTGCTGGCCACAAAGTTAGTAAGGTGTTCTTGTGGTGGGGCATTTCATTCCTCCACCAGTGCGGTACACAACTGCTGGGTGGTGATTGGTGCATGTGGATGACTGCAATATGTCCCTCCAAGGCATCCTCCACCCATTGGAGGAATGGACAGGCCAGTCTATTCACCAAATACTCTCTTAATCAAGGAGCTGCTACAGCTGCACGGTTTGGTGAGGCCATCCATCCATTTCAACCATAAAAGTGAAGTCAGGGCTGAACACACCCCTGAAAAACACACCTGGGAAAGGAATACAGTGTCACAATAATGTTTTCTGCTGAGTGTACTGTGCTCAAAGATTTGGAGGTCCCTACACCCAGGCAACATTATGCCTCCCAACATCTTAACATGAGGACTCCCAAAACAATCAGTTTGACAGTGTTCCTAGGTGCATTGTGTACTGTCACATGGTGAGAGGTGGGAAAATGCAATGCACCCAGGAACAATGTAAAATGTGATCATTTTGGTGGTTCAGATGTTATGGTGTTGGAAGACATAATGTTTTATAAGCATACTGATATCCAAATCTTTGAGCATGGTACACTTACCGGTCAATTTTGTTGTGACACTGTACTCCTGCCTCACGTGGGTCTTTTCACGGTACATTCAGCCCCAATTTCACTTTTACAGATGACATTGTATCACCATGTCAAACGACACAGGTGGAGGAAGTTTTAGAACATCTACAGCTTCATGGCTACTCTGCAATCCAGAATTAAGTGCCCAGCAGAGGGTTCATTGAACCACTTTCACACTTTGTTCCACTCTCTAATAGTGTGCAGGAAAAATGAACATTTAAATCTTTCTGTGTGAGCACTGATTTCTATTATTTTATTTCAATGATTATTTCTCCCTATGTAGATGGGTGTCAACAGAATATTTTCACATTTGGAGGAGAAAGTTGGTGATGGCAATTTCGTGAAAAGATCTCACCAAAATGAAATGTGCCTTTGTTTTAATGATTGCCACTGCAACTCGCTTACCACATCCGTGACACTCTGTCCCTAGTTTAATGATAGTACAAAATGAGGTGCCCTTCTTTGAACTTTTTCAATGTCCTCTGTCAGTCCTATCTGGTAAGGATTCCGTAACACACAGCAATACCCTAGCAGAGGACAGACAAGTGTAGTGTAGTGTAGGTAGTCTCCTTAGTGGATTTGTTGCACATTCTAGGTGTTCTGTCAGTTTAAGCTGTTCATAATTGAAATCCCTAGCTGTTTAGTTGAACTGACAGCTTTTAAATTTTTGCAATTGTTGTGTAACAAAAATTTAACAGATTCCTTTTAGTACTCATGTGGATGACCTCATACTTTTTATTATTTAAGGTCAGCTGCCACTTTTTGCACCATAGAGATATCTTGTCTAAATCATTTTGTAATTGGTTTTGATCTTCTGATGACTTTACTATAAGGTAAGTGACAACATCATGTGCAAGTTATCTGAGAGAGCTGCTCACATTTCTCCTAAATCATTTATGTGGTTTAGGAACATCAGAGGGCCTGTAACACTTCCTTGGAGATGCTAGATATCACTTCCATTTTGCTTTATGCCTTTCCATCAGTTACTACAGACTATGACCTTTCTTACAGGAACTCGTGAATTCAGTTTCACGATACTCCTTAGACATGCAAATCTGGTTAGAAGCTGCTTGTGAGGAACTGTATCAAAAGCCTTCTGGAAATCTAGAAATATTGAATCAATCTGAGATACTCTGCCGATAACATTACATCATGAGAATAAAGCAGGGGTTGTGTCAGTAGGTGATTTTCTTTGAAGTAATTTGTAATGCTTGAACACAGTTTGTGTTCCAGAATTCTGCTGCAAATCGACAAAAGTGATATGGGTCTGTAATTTCAATGGATTACTCCTATTTTCTTTCTTGAATATTGGTGTGATGTGTGCAACTTTTCAATCTTTAGGTACAGATCTTCATCAAGCAAGCATTGTATATGGTTGCTAAATATGGAGTTGTTATATCAGCAGACTCTGAAAGGAACTTAATCAGTGTACAACCTGAACTGGAAGTCTTTTGTTTATTAATTGTTTTGAATTGTTTCATTAGACCAAGGATATCTACTTCTAATTTACTCATATTTGTAGTTGTTCTTGATTCGAATTGTGGAATATTTACTTCATGTTTTTTGGGGAAGGAATTTTGAAAATCCATAGTTAACAACTCTGCTCTTGTGGCAAAGTTGTTTGTAATGTTACCATGGCTATCGGGCATTTAAGATACTGATTGTGTCTTCACACTGGTGTACTTTTCATAAAACCAGAATTTCTTTGGACTTTCTACGAGGTTTTGAGACAAAATTTCATAGTTAAAATTATTAAAAGCATCTCGCATTGAAGTTCACTTTAAATTTCAAGCTTATATAAAACTTCACCACTCTAGGAAATCTTGTATTCTTTTGAATGTGGCAGTTTTTTTGCCCCTGCCATTGCATCTGCAACAGTGTTCTGATGTGTTTTGTGTACCATGAGGAATCAGTTCTTTCTCTTATTAATTTATTTGTTATAAATCTCTCAATTGGTGTCGATACTGTTTTCTTGATTTCGAGCCCTATCTGGTCTACACTTACATAATTAGTTCAGTAGAAATTGAGACTGTCTCTCAGGAAGACATCAAATGAATATTTTTATCTCCTTTTTCAAATACACCCATTTTACATTCATTTTTGATGGGTTTGCATGTTACAATACTCAATCTCATTGCAATAACGTTGTGGTTACTAATTCCTGTGGATGATGATACTTGTACTTCCTATTTGGTCAGGACTACTTGTCGTTATGAGGTCAAATTTTCGGAGAAAGCATTTAGTACAATTTTGGATGAAGTTAAGTTTTATGCTCACCTCCAGCTCAGAACATGCATGCGAACATAATTGAGGGCACACTGAAGTCATCTCCTGCTGCCATAACTGTATGAGTTGGGTACCTATTTGAGATGATTCTCAAGTTTTCTTTAAATCTTTTATCAACTGTATCATCTGAATCGGAGGAGAATATTTGTTGATTGAAGGGGGCTTCCCCTCTCCCCCCCCCCCCCTCCCACCACCACCACCATCACCACCAATGTAAATCCCATTGAGCTCATGTGGAGATATATTACAGCACGTCTGCACGCACCAGTGACCATCCAGCTGTTGTCAACAGCACTGGTGAAGGAATGGAATGCACTACTACTAGAACACCTGCCAAACTTGTGGCCGGCATAGGAGTTTGCAGAGCATGCATTCATGTCTGTGGTATCACACACCATATTAAAAACCATGTCCTGCCTTTTGTAATGTCAACGGGGCCATCATAAATTGAGATGACTTCACTGTAATTATTGTCTTTGAATAAAAATGTTCTGTCTGTTCATCTCATTTCTATTTCGTTTGGTTACCTTCTGTACTACACTTAGCAGACCTTTCTATGTATGGTTCGAGTTTCATTGATTTATGTTTCTTGGCAGCACCGTATCAAGCAATTAACTTACTTTCCCCCTGCGGGTCTGGAAGTTAGAATAGGCCCAAGGTGTTCCTGCCTGTCATAAAAGGCAACTAAAAAGAGTCGTACGTTTCAGCCTTTATGTGATGGTCCCCTGTAGGGTTTGACCTCCATTCTTCTAAATTTTGAGCGAGCCAACTGGGGAAGGGCACCGTACATGGTGCATCGTGTCCATCACGCGCTGAGACCTTTCGCATCCTTTGTCGACATGGATCTGCACTTCCACTCATTCTCCAGCTGTTGGGTGAGATCATCCTCGCCCGCATCTCGTGGTCGTGCGGTAGCGTTCTCGCTTCCCACGCCCGGGTTCCCGGGTTCGATTCCCGGCGGGGTCAGGTATTTTCTCTGCCTCGTGATGGCTGGGTGTTGTGTGCTGTCCTTAGGTTAGTTAGGTTTAAGTAGTTCTAAGTTCTAGGGGACTGATGACCATAGCTGTTAAGTCCCATAGTGCTCAGAGCCATTTGAACCATTAGATCATCCTCCTGGGTGCATTTTCCTCCATCCACTGTGCAGTATTGTTTTCTGTGCTGACGATGGTAATGGCCTTGCTCGCTTGTTTGCACCTGATATCTAGAACAGTAGCCAGTCTGTTGTGGTGGGACTGCCATGTACCCTGTTAGCTGTAGCCCCCTAACCACTCAGGGATCGCTCTGTTGATGCCTGCACCGTTAACTCCCCACATATGCAAGTAGTAGATGCCCATCACCCTGGGGCATCGGGACTCCCGGCAATGGCCATCCTGCCAGGTGGCCTTTGCTGCGGCTGGGTGGCGCCCATGGGGAGTGCCCCTGGTCGGAGTGGGTGGCATCAGGGTGGATGATATGCCATGAAGCTTAGTACATCATCTCTTGCTAGTGGTCAACTGCCAGCAGTCTCTAAATGTTTAAGGGCTCAATTTAATGCGCGGAATTACAACCCCAAATCATTCTCCTCCCTGACCACACCAGGGAGGAATGCCAGGCTAAGGATGGCAGTGAATCTTATTTGTTCCAGTACCTGGTATTTACAACAGCTGATGGGGACTCCTTTGTGTCAATGAAGCCTCAGTTTTTTGTAGAACATTTAGAGGACAAGTTTGGGAAAATGGAGGGATTGTCCAGAATGCAGTCAGGGTCAGTCTTGATAAAAGCAGCATCCTCTGCCCAGTCATGGGCATTACTCACTTGTGACAAGCTGGGGAATGTTTATGTTACTATCACACCCCACAAGAGCTTAAATATGGTCCAGGATATTATATTCCACAGGGACCTCCTTTTGCAGCCTGAAGGACAAGCTGTACGCCAGTTTAGAGCTGCGAGGTGTTCATTTCGTCTGGCATGTCTGGCATCGGGGTCTGAGGGACAATCAGGTTGCTACCGGTGCCTTCATCTTGGCCTTCGAGGGTGAAATATTACTGAGAAGGTAAAGGTGATGCCTTACCTCTGTGATGTCAAGTCATATATCCCTCCCCCGCTTCAGTGCTGTAAGTTCGGCCATATGTCTTCCCCCTGTACTTCCAGCATTACCTGTCGAAATTGTGGATGTCCTTCACATCCCAATACTCCATGTACCCCATCTACCATCTGCGTCAGCTGTGGAGATCATCATTCACCTCGCTTGCCAGACAGCAGGATTTTACAGTTAGAGAGGAAAATCATGGAATACAAGACCCTGGACCGAGTGCCCTACACTGAGGCTAAGAGGAAATTTAAAAGACTCCATCCTGTGCACGTGACATCATCTTATACTGCCGCTAGAACTTCTGTTCCAGCCCCATCCATTGCATCAATTCCAGTTGACTCACAGAGCCATAAGACTACACCAGCCACCTTGATTGGGGGGGGGGGGCACATCTCTGTTGCTCCCTCAGCACCTACTTCGGGAGCAGCACCCCCCCCCCCCCCCCCCCCCGCCCCCCAACCTTCGAGGATATCATTCCCCACTTTTCAGCTGGAGAAGCATAAATCTTCTTTGGCTCCTTTCACTAGGAAGGGGTCCCTTGGGTCAACCCCTTCCCAGGTTCCTACCAGTGGCAAAACGGACTCCATTGGGCTTCACGGTCCTCCTCAGTCCCAGAGACTGACTCAGTGAAGCCCTCCCAGCCAGAAAAACCAAAGGAGCAGCGAGAGAAACCCAAAAAGAAGAAGATCCCCAAGAACCCAGACATTGCGGTGGCACCAGTACCACCACTACCTACAAGCTCGGTGTCTGAGGATGAGGTAGAGATTCTGGCATCCCTTTAGGACCTAGATCTCGCTGGACCCTCAAACACAATGGATGTTGGTAGAACAGGTACTCTGTCACTGGCAGCAGGTGACCCCACAGCGTAAACTGCGTCCTTGAGCACTTCATGCCATCCCAGCCCCATGATAAGGGCATCCTCTAGTTGAATTGTTGCAGTTTTTTCCACCAACTGGCTGAGCTACGGCAACTCTTAAGCTTTACACCTGCTTTCTGCATTGCCCCCCAGGAAATCTGGTTCCCGGCAATGCAGAACCCTGCCCTCCACAGCTATAGGGGATGTTACAAGAACCATAGCAAATGTAATAGAGTGTCAGATGGAGTTTGTGTCTATGTCCTGAACTCAGTATGTAGTGAACATGTGCCCTTTCAAACTCCTCTTGAAGCTGTGGTTGTCAGGATAAGGACGACATAGGAAATAACTGTCTGCAACATTTATCTTCCTCCAGATGTTGCAGTACCTCTGAACGTATTGGCTGCCCTGATTCAACAACTCCCTAAGCCTTACCTACTTTTGGGAGATTTTAACTCCCATAACCGTATGTGGGGTGGTACCATGCTTACTGGCCGAGGTAGAGATGTCGAAAATTTACTGTCTTTGCTTGATCTCTACCTCTTAAGTACTGTGGCCGCCACTCATTTCAGTGTGGCTCATGGTACTTATTCGGCCATTGATTTATCAATCTGCAGCCCAGGACACCTCTCATCTGTCCACTGGAGAGTCCACAATGACTTTTCTGGTAGTGACCACTTGCCCATCTTCCTGACACTCCCCCGGTGTCATGCCCATGGATGCCTAACCAGATGGGCTTTAAACAAGCCAGACTGGGATGCTTTCACCTCTGCTGTCACATGGTACCATCAATGTGATGGTTGAGAGGGCAACTAGAATGATCGTTAGACGTGTTTTTGGGTACCAGACCCCTACAGTTGTCCGTGGTGTTAACATACAAGGTGTGCAATCTACCAATGCCATTGTGATTGCTGAGCACTTTTCTGAGCATTATGCTCAAGCCTCCGCATCAGAGTACTACCCCCAGCCTTTCGCACCCTCAAACGGCGGATGGAGGGGAAACTCATTTTCTTCACCACACACCACAGTGAACCCTATAATGCTCCATTTACAGAGTGGGAGCTCCTCAGTGCCCTCGCACATCGCCCCGACACAGCTCCTGGGCCGGACTGGATCCAAGTCAGATGATTAAACATCTCTCGTCCAACTATAAGCGACATCTCCTCATCATCTTCAACCAGATCTGGTGCAATGGTGTCTTTCCATCGCAACGGTGGGAGAGCACAATCATTCCAGTGCTCAAACCCGGTAAAACCCACTTGATGTGGATAACTGTCAACTCATCAGCCTCACTAGCATTCTTTGTAAGCTGCTAGAACATATGGTGTGTCGGCGGTTGGTTTGAGTCCTGGAGTCACAAGGCCTACTGGCTCCATGCCAGTGTGATTTCTGCCAGGGTCACTCTACCACTGATAATTTGTCCCCCTCGAGTCTGCCATTCAAAAAGCCTTTTGATTTACAGAAAGTGTATGATACAACCTGGTAACATCATAACCTTGCCACTTTATATGAGTGGGGTCTTCTGATTGTTATCCAACATTTCTTGTTGCCCCATACTTTCCACGCCCAAGTTGGTGCCTCCCATAGTTCCCTCCATGTCCAGGAGAATGGGGTCTATATTGAGTGTCTCTCTATTAAACAGTCTAGCAGAAGCTGTAGGGCCGTTGGTCTCACCTTCTCTGTATGCAGACGACTTCTGCATTTCATACTGGTCCTCCAGTACTGATGTTGCTGAGTGGCACCTACAGGGAGCCATCCACAAGGCACAGTCATGGGGTGTAGCCCACAGCTTCCAGTTTTCAGCCGCAATGTCATGTGTCATGCACTTCTGTCAGCATCCTTTACCTTAATGATGATCCATTCTCTGTAGTGGAGACATATTGATTCTTAGGACTGGTTTTTGATGCCCGATTGACTTGGCTACCTCACCTTTGTCAGCTTAAGTGGAAGTGCTGGCAGCAACTTAACACCCTCCACTGGCTGAGCAAAACCAACTGGTATGCAGATTGCTGTACGCTACTGCAGCTCTACAGAGCCCTTGTTCAATCCTGCCTTGACTATGGGAGTATGGTTTATGGTTCGGTGGCACCCTCAGCGTTGCGTTTACTCAACCCAGTGCACCGATGTGGCATTTGCCTAGTGACAAGAGCTTTTGGGATGAGTCCAATGACCAGCATCCTGGTGGAGGCCGGAGTCCCTCCATTGGAGGTTAGGCATGCACAACTGCTCGCCAGTTACATTTCACACATTCATAGTTCTCTTGAGCATCTGAATTACTGTCTCCTGCATCCCCTGTCCAGGTCAGGGCCTATGATTGTGGTTCGCATACAATTGTTTCTGTCTGAACTGGAGTCTTTCCCTAAACCACCTCTACTTGAGGTACACATACACCTCCAGCACATAAACCTAGGCTGAAGCTTCATCTGGATCCTTTGCATGGCCCTCAGGACTCAGTTAACCCCACGGCTCTCTGCTGTCACTTCTTCTCGATTCTTGACGTGTTCCGGGGCTCTGAAGTGGTTTACACTGATGGCTCGATGGCTGACGGTCACGTTGCATTATCCTTTGGTAGCGACCATCCAGAAGTCCATCTATGCCCTCGAACGGCTTAGTTGTTCAGTGGCGATTGTCTGGACCCCAGGTCACATCGGAATTCGAGGTAATGATCATGCCGACAGGCTGGCTAAACAGGCTACACGGCAACTGCTACTGGAGGTTGGCAACCCCATAACTGACCTGCATTCATTATTACAGTGCAAGGTTTTTCAGCTTTGGCAGACAGAGTGGCATAATCTCAGTACGCACAACAAACTGCATGTCATTAAGGGGACTACGAACATGTGGAAGTCCTCGGTGAGGGCCTCTCTCAGGGACTCTGTGGCTGTCTGCTGGCTCCACATTGGCCCCACTTGGGCAACCTACAGCTATCTCCTGAGCCGTAAAGACCTGCCTCAATGTTGGTGTAGCACCCAGTTGTCAGTGGGCCATATCCTGGTGCACTGTCCTACTTTGGCTGCCCTGCAACGAAATCTTTGTTTACGGGGCTCGTTGCCGCCAATTTTATCTGACATCATCTCTTCGGCTGATACAGTTTTGCATTTTCTTCATGTGGGTGGGTTTTATCATTTGCTCTTCAGTTTTAGCACATGTTCTTTGTCCCTATGTGTCCTCCACTCTAGTGCTTTCAGGGTGGTGGTTTTAATGTGTTGCAGAGTGGCTGACTTCTCCTTTTTATTCTCATTGACACCCAGCCATGGTAATCTGCTTTCTTGTTTTAATCTTTTCTACCTATTTCTTACATCTCTCTGTGGTTTTCTTGTCCTCTTTTATTCCTTGTAGTGTTTGTTGCCTTTCTGTCTTTTTGTCGTTTTTCCTTTGTTTCGGTATTGTTCTCTACATCTTGTTTGTTTTATTCTTTCCCTTGTATGATTGTTTTCACAGGAACAAAGGACCAATGACCAAGCAGTTTGGTCCCTTTCCCCCATTTTAAACCAACCCATCAACCAAAACTTACCTTCATCCTTCAGTTTTTCACATGAGTGTATTATGTCAGATATCTTGCTGATATTTGTTTTTCAAGTATATAATTCTAGGATGCCAAATGTTACGTCAAGAAACCTAGTGAGTGTACACAATGAAATAGCATTTTCAGTTATTCCACAGAAACAGGTGTTGTTCTTTGTTTACAGTGCAAGTATTATCATAAAACCTAATGGAGAACTGTCAACACAAGAAAATTTAAATAATTCTTGAAAATTAGTAACTGGATCTCTGGAAATAGATAGTCACTGAATTTAAATAAAAAACAATACATGGAATTCAGTATGGCACAAGCCCTGACCACACCATTAGAAATAATATAGGTGTAAATTAATAAGTGAAACACAATATCGTATATTCTTAGATTTTGGAGATGATAATGTAAAAAAGTGACATACTTTTTCTATTTTCATTCACTAATGTCGTATGGCATCCTATCATGTCACTGAGGAAAAAAGTGCTTGTTGTACAGATCTTTTAACATGGATAATACGTAGTGTTTACTGAAAAACCTCTAGTAGATACTGGGCATACTGACAACAGCTTTACAGTATAGCACAATCAGTGTTTGTAGGCAATGGAGGCTGATCATAATGATCCCTTGCCAGAAGTCCATCATAACCTCCAATTCCTACTCACATCTTTGGACCCATCCCAGAATCTCTTCCCTAGATCTATCTTCCTCCTAACCCTTTGCACACACAACTTCCACATTCTTCCCAACAACAATAAACCCAACACTCTTGGACACCCCATTGTCACGTAGGTTACTGTGATACTGCTGAAAAAATTTTCATTCTTGTCGACCAGCAACTCTAACTGGACCCAGGTCAAGACACCCTATTGTTACTCCTCTACAATCTTAACATCTACTCTCTTATTCACTTCACACAGTCCTCTTCAGCCCAAATGTGCCACATTACTGGATGTTGACCTCCCCCTGCATCCATATTTCTGTACATACCAAGCCCACTAACCATCAACAGAGTCTGCATTTTGATGGCTGTCATTCCTTCCACATCAAAAAATCACTCCCATATACCGTAATCTGGCCACCAATGGACATCATGCAGAGTATGCTGAAGGTCTCAATAAGGCCTTTACAGACAGGCACTATCCCTCCCTCCCCCCTCCCTCCAGGCCTGGTCCATATACATTTTCCGAACCATATCCTTCCCCTCCCCCCTCCCTCCCCTTGGTCTTCCCTACTACCACCACCAACCCCAAGAACCAGATGCAAAGCAGCACTCCCCCCCCCCCCCTCCTTCTCATCATCACAAGTTTGAATAACTGAACCATAGTTTTTGCCAGGCCTTGGATTATCTACAGAGGGACCCAGATAAATAGTCAATATTAATGGAACATACTGTTAATAATTCTTGCACAGGGGGAAGAACAATTCTTGCAGAGGGGGAAGGTTATTTTGTGTGTTCAAAGTGACCCACATCAGCAGTCAAACAATGCTGAACTGTTGACCAAACTACAGCCATGACTGTTGCCAGTATGATAGCCCCACAGGACGCCTCAGTGGTTTCTCATATTTCATTCAGTGTGGCTGGCTTCTGTTGATAAACTTCATTTTTCCAAGTCCCCCATAGGTAGAAGTCAAGAGATGAAAGGTCTGGAGACTGTGGTGGGCACTCAACAGCTACTCTTTGGCCTACCCATTGTCCAAGTAGATTTTCATCCAAGTAGGCTCTGACATCTCTGTGGTAGTGAGGCAGAGCACCATCTTGTTGTAGGTAAAAATTTTTATTCCCAAATACCTCTCAGATGGCAGGTAAAATTGATGTTTGCAGCATACAAAGATACACATCACCAGTTACAATACCTTCAAGGATTAATGGGCCAATCAATCTGCACGATGACAGATCGAACCGCACCACACATTAACATCTGGTGGAGTAACATGTCAGTCCACATGAACGTGAGCATTTTCAGGAGACCAGTAAATGCAGTTGTGGTGGTTTACAGTGGAGTTCAGTTTGAATTGCACCTCGTCAGACCAGATCAATCCACACATCATTGTGGTCCATCCCTGTGCCACACACTCCAGACTCTTTGCCACACGGGTTGTACCTCTGTGGAAGACCATGGTTCAAGACCTCTACAATTCAGCCATCAGCACACCCTGCTCCAGTCTCATCACAGGCTAATTCTACCCTGTCAAAGACAAGGCCAGCTGTGAGAGCAGCCATGTCATTTACCAGCTCTGTTGCAATTTCTGCACAGCATTCTATGTGGGCAAAATCACTAACCAGCTGCCCACTCGAATGGCGACTGCTGAACTGTGTCCAAGAGCAGAGTTGACTGCCAGTGGTGAAATACACTGCAGAGTACAACATGCTATATTTCCTTGCTGCTAATCAACCTGTGCCCTCTGAGTCCTTCCTCCCCTCAACACCAGATTTTCTGAAATATGTACATGGAAGCTGTCCTCCCAACCCAACATGCCCTACTTTCCTACAATCTTTGTGGTCTCAGTCTCTGCTAGATCCTGCCCCAAAGTTACCACTACCCTGCCCTGCCCCAAGATACTAACTTCCTTCAACCTTCACCAATACCTTCTTCTCCCCCCCCCCCCCCCCCCCCCCCGTCTCCTCCTCCTTTGTTCTGCCACCTCGTCGTAGTATATCCCTTCACATCATGATGTGCTGCACGAATTCACTGTGTGTTGCCTTCCTGTGCCAAGCACCATCTGCATTTCCCTCCCACATTCCTATCCCATACACCTTCTGCCTCTCTCCTGCGCTCCACATTCTTTCTCCCCTCCCCCGTTCCAGCTAACATAACCCTCAAGTCAGTCAACCTGCAGAACTGCAGTCCCGACTTTGTATATTCAGTCAGCTCAAAGTAACTGAACAGGTGTGTGTGTGTGTGTGTGTGTGTGTGTGTGTGTGTGTGTGTGTGTGTGCATGCATTTGTGTGGGTGGGTGCACGCGTGTGCAGATATGAATTTGGTGTCTTTCCAATAGCATATCCATGCTATTGAACAGTTTCAGTGTCTGCACGAAATTGAAATGAAAATATCTAACCCAGAAACATGACTCCATAGTTCCTCATGTATCATTCAACTAGTCACTAGGCCCCAGAGACTAAATAGTCTATTTTATACACTTATTGGGTTAACATAAATCTTTTATTTGTCAAGATTGCAATCTGTAATAGGCTTATATCAATAAAAATTATAAATTGCAATCTTGACTAATAATGTTTTTTTTCTGAATCTATTAACTGTAAAAAAAACTGCAGATAATGTATCTCCACCTTAACACTGTCAAGAAACAACATTCTGTTTTTTGCTGGTAAACTGAAGGTACTTCTTGGCCTTTTCTGTGTGGCTACTGTAAGATCATGTACCATAACAAACAAATGATACTATCCCTATATCTTTTGAAATCATTAGGAAGAAGTTCACGAAAGAGTATTTGAAAGGCACAGTGGTAATATGTATTCACATTACGTGTTATGTTCGGAGATCACAATACAATGTTGATTTCTTGTATTACAGTGTAGCAAAACAAAGTTTGGTATACCCTGACATTTTTCACAATATGAAGAGTATCATTTTGTCACATGTGGATGTGGGCTTTCCTCACAATTACTTCTGTTTTTCATCCATGTGGCACTATTGAACTGCCATGGTATTTAAAAAATTGCTATAATCATTATCATCTTGTGATCGTTTTCATCAAAACTTGACGAGTATGACATTCATTTGAAATGTCAACATATTTAAACACTACCATCCAGTTGGTAACGTAAGAGCTTTTCATCACAATTTTGTTACTTCATTGTGTTCCTCTTTTATTTCTACTCAGCTAAAAAATGTGCCACTTGTTATTAAAACATTATATTATTTATTTATTCACTGGGTCTATTTTGACCCCGTAATATCATGAGAGACTTGTTAATTACATGTTCTTTCTTTCCAGTACCTCTTCATTCTCTGCTTCTAGTGGCTCTCTCTGCTCCCAATATCTTAATTTTGATTCGGGTATGAATCTACCTATGACATTCCGTGACATCCCTGTAGCTGGACCTATCCTTCTTTGCTACATATGGATTTTCTTCATCTATTCCAGTTGGTTTCCTGTCCCCCTGACTTCTTTCGTGCAGTCATTTCTTGTGAAGCATGTTAGAAGAAATCCATTTGATTGAAAGCTCACACGTATAGCAGTCTTTTTGTTGTGTCTTTCTCTGACGCAATGTCTCCTCTATAGGGGTAATAGGACATATACTCAAAATGGAGAGTTTAAGGCTAGATAAAGTTTAAGACTTTGTTATCTGTTTGCCAGTAAATTTTAAATAAAATGTGTGTGAAGCAGAAGTTTGGCTGTTATTTAGTACTGAAAGAAGTGTATGACTTACGTCCATTTATTAAATTATCATTGCACTGTATTTTTTTAAGGTATCTGAAGGAGATGGCATGCCATCAGAAGTATGTTACAATTGCATGCACCAACTGGAAAGCTCATACAGATTCAGACAGAAGTGTGAAGAAGCAGATACTAAGCTTAGGAAACTACTGAGAGCTGCCAAAGATGCGGTAAGTTGTAATGTTCAGTGACAGCAGTATAAAATTATTCTGAAGCTCTGTCAGTGTCAAAATTCGGTACAGTACTGACAACGAAAACAAAACATCACCAATCTGAACTGATATTTTATGAACAAAAAGCTCACTTACAAGATACCATTCCCAGCAACCGATCCCATGCAGAAATTTTGGCCATGATTCTGACTGTACGCAATTATGACCTTCTGGATGTACAGCTTCAGTTGTTTTTTATTAATGACAACCAGAACTCTCCTATTTGTGGAATATTGAAGGTGAGCATAGAGGAGGAGGTATGGGTCATATCTGCCCAAAGTGTTTCAAAATCTTGTTCAAGAACACTTTATTCTATTCGAAGAAAAGGAAACAATACGAGTACATAACTCCAAATGAATCAACCTAAGCAAGTGAAGGTTTATTATGAAATGAATTTATTTGATTTGCAATTTAATCTTACCAATGATGTTTCTTTTCTTCTCATCCTGTCTGGTAAGTCTCCCCTGATGTGGAGTTCCAGGCGTCTTTTCTGAACTCTACCCCTTTTCCTAGACCTCACTAGCCCTTTTCACCCCTCCTACTTTCCCTTCAACTCTTCTGCTTGAAGAAGGATCAGCTGGCTTCAAAAGCTTACAAACTTTAATACCCCCCCCCCCCCCCCCCACACACACACACGCTCAGTCGACTGCCAGCTCTTTCCTGGCCTACAGTGACTGTACTGGGGTGAGGGGTGGGGTGGGGTGAGGTGAGGTGAGGTGAGGGATGGGGAGAGATGGGAGCCAGGGAGGGGGTTGGGGAAGTGTCTAGCACCTCATGGGAGAGTGGTGAGCCTTCTGTGGCCTAGCTAGGGGTGCAGGTAGAGGAGACAGGTGGCATATGGCTGAACATGCAATTTCATAGACTAGGGTGACATATAACAGCAGACAACTAGTTGATGGGGGGATACAGATTGGGTGGGGGTACCGGGGAGGGTGGAGAGAGTGAGTGAGTGAGTGAGTGAGTGCGTGCGTGCATGCGTGCTTGCGTGTGCGTGCGTGCCCCCCCCCCCCCCCACACTATTAGCTGTGGAGGGGGGGGGGGGGGGGGAGCAGTGAGTTACCTTAGGCCTTAGGTTTAGGCCAGGAAAGTTATGGGAGTGAAGTACGTGCCGTAAGTATAGCTCCCATCTGCACAGCTCATAAAAACTGGTGGTGGTGGAAAGGATCCAGATGGCACAGGTTGTGAAGCAGCCATTGAAATCTCGCATGTTGTGCTCTGCTGCATGTCATGCCACTGGGTTGTCCACTTGCCTGAATAGGTTAGACCAACCAGTAGCTATGATGCCACTGGTATAGCTCACTGCTTCATCAGAACTCACAAACTCTGCAGACAGTGCTGCAATAAGGCAGTGCTGCCTATGGTAAATAAAGAAATCCACCAACTACGAAATCAGTAAGTTAGATTGAATGTGGTGGTTGATTTTCATTCACAGCCATGGGTCCATCGAGGTGTTGTTTTCTATCACGAAGCATCACCTTTACCATCCAATGAACTGCCATATAGTGACAGTTTGTAAGGTCCCTCTACATCTGTGCCACCATCATACACAGACTATGTCTTTAATTTTACTTTCTTTCTTCTTTGTTTTCCTAACTCTTCTTTATGGCTTTCAGTTGCAGCATCATGGTTTCATCTTTCTGGATCTGTGACACTTCTCGAAAATACTTTCCTGTCATGTTGGGAGACTCCAAAGACCTTGCTTGTTTTCTGTTGGTAGACATACAGCTTTTTAACATAGGACTTTACTTCTCCTTGAGGTATTTTATACTTTTCTTGCCTCGCATATTATTTTTGAAGTGCGATGAATTCACATTACTTTTCTCCAAAAATCTTTTGGCAATGCAACTTACATCAAAAGATGTGAGTGAAAAACCCTCTTTTTCTTGCTTTTTATTAAATACTGGAGGCCTACCATAGTTATTCAACTGAATTTTCTTGACTTTCCTCTAAGTCAATGATTTACGGATACTAAACTTTTGTTTTGCTTCTCAGTAAGACACCGCTTTATGAACTATTTCAGCTGCCCTGGTCAGATTAGAGGTGTATTCTCTGACTGTGCTGAAATTGTATTTACAAGTATTTATCTGTGTGAAATACAAGAAATTATTTGCAAGCCTAGTCTGACCAAAGTTGGAAGAAAGACTGAAAATAAGATATTGAGATAACTCTTGAAATGGAAACTTTTCTACCAAAATTTACTTGTGTCTCCTCATCAACATGATATTAATTTGTAACAGTCTCTTCCTCCTTGTTTTATCCATCATAATCTTCAATAGCCTTTCTTCCACCCCTGTTCTTTTCACATTATAAATTACCATTATTTCTCCAGCATCTGCCTTCCTACGGAACATTTTTTTCTGTTGGTTTATTTAATTTTGTATCTGTCCTTGTTTTGCCTTTCATGTACCTTGTGTGATTTTCTTCAAGTTTACCTTTCATATCTAAATATCAAGAATTTGTCATTTGTAAAACTGAAACTTGTCTTGCCTTTTAATCCAGTAACATATCCATTTTTTTTAAATTTTGTATTTATTTCAATTTTGATATGTATTCACCTGATTCAGCCAGCAAATGAATTACTAGAATATGGAATTAGTCATGTTTTTGTGGTGTAATTACAATGACGTGCAACAGAAACCTTTAAGTAATTACATGGTTTCTATATTTATATATTAAATGTACTTTTATATATCTGAAATGATGTAATTGCAGTCAGTTAATTACTATAAATTTTAATTACTCTAAATTAAGTCATTGCAATAATTACTGTAGATCTCGCAACTAAACATAAAATAAATCTGTCCTCAACCCAGAATTTTTATTAAATACATTTGTGTTGAAAGTGATATGCTGTTGCCTTCCTCTGACCTTTGAATTGACTTTTTTAGTCAGTTATTGGGGCGCTTCAGTGTAATGTGCATCCTTAACCATTATAAAATGTCATTTTGTCACATTAATGTACCACTGCTAGAGATTAAAAAGTGATACTCAACAGAAAAAATCCTAGGTCTGACAGGTAATCTGACCTATGACCTTTGGATTTGTCTTAAAGTGCCAAGCCCACACCCAGGTATTGTAAATTATTTGGTATGTATTATTTTGCAAGAAATTGAAGCTTTGATATAATATTTGTATCAGTATTCCACTGTTGTAACGCAAGATAAACCTTCCCTTCCTCACTTATATTAAAAAATTCATCTGCTGGAAAAAGATATTTTTTGAGAAGACATTTCTACTATTGACTCTTAAATTGTGGTGTTGTACTAGTAAGACTTTTGGCATCATGTGAGAGATCATTAAACAGTTTTTATTCATGAAGCGTACAAGATGGAAGATATATGTGGTGAGTATTGGTACTTTTTGGGAGACATTTGTACGTTAGTTATGCATAAGGCAAAATAAAATAGTAAAATATTTGTACTAGTGTAACATGAAACATTCAGTTCAAACAATTAAACACTGTTAGCCCATATTATGAGTGACCTACTCTCCTGTCTGTCCTTCACCATCCAATTCTTCTCTTCTGGGTTTCAGAAAAATAGAAGTTTATAACCTTTATTTAATTATTTTAAAAGGAAAAGTCACGTAAGAAAAGTGGAAAATTACAAGTAGACATAATTACTTACAAGAACTTATTTTCAGGAGACCAAATTCCAAGTACTGCCAATAGATACACATTCTGTTCTGAATTTTGGAGGAAAGAGTGGTCTGTTAACAGCATTTTTAGGGATGCTGTAAACTGGTTTAACACAAATGGGCTTCCTGTTAATAACAGCAAAACAAATTTTATTCAGTTTCATATAGTCTCTAAATATGGAGAAATAGGAGAAATACTAGGTAACCAGCAAATAGCTACGGTGGACATTTCAAAATATCTGGGCCTACATATTGATAGCCAACTAAACGATATTGTGGATGATCTGTGCAAAAGACTGTCTTTTCTAACGTATGTTTTACATATTGTTTTCTCTTACAGAAGTGTGGAATCTATTATGCTAGCTTATTATGGTTATTATCATGCTGTTATGGCATATGGAAACATGTTTTGGAAAAATCAGCCACTGCCTAGAAAAGTTCTACAGTATATGCACAGATAAGAGCCATAAGAATCATCAGTGATGTCCACCCGAAAGCCACATGCATAAATCCTTTCAAGGAACTTGAAATACCCACATGCATTACACCAAAGATATTCTCAACAACATTTTTTCTTTTTAAGAAAAAAGCCCATTTTTAAATGTAATAGTGTATATCACAGCCATGATTTTTTTTTTTCAATCCTAAGTAAGTCAGTTCCTATAGCAAGGGCCACTTTACACCACACAGAATAATTCCTGAATCCACACTCAGATACATTCCAAAAGTCTTAATTGTGTACATTTTTATTTATTATTGTAAACATGCTTGTTTTTCTGTAGCAGATTAATTTCCTGGTCTTATTATTTTCTGTAACACTTATATTTCTGTTATAGAATATAGTATGAGTATGCACTTTAATATAAGTTTGGTTGGTACTATTTACATAACTCCATGATTGTAACCACAACAAACTTTTAAAACTGACACATTCCATATATTATAATACATTCATAATGTGGGTCACCAGAGCACGAAATGCACTCATTGGATGAATAAACTCTCCTCCTGCACGAGCGACATATCCCTCCGCAACCTTCTGAAACCTATCTGTCTTTCCTCGTTGATGAAGGAACACTTCCAAAAGCATGGAATAGATTTTTTTACTACATGGCTAGCCATTAAAATTGCAACACCAGGAAGGTTAGAAAATAACAAAATTTTACTTATTGTGTGTACATAGTATAGTAAGAAGAATATGTGATTAAATTTGTAGCTGTTTTGGAGATAGAAGAGGGGCAAAATTTGCTAGACACAGTTGCAGCCTCTTGCAGCAGGGATGCTTCTAATCTGGTGAGGCATCAAGTTGAATTGAGATTGGTTGGCAATGCTCCCAACTCTATACAAAATTCATCAGTTGTAGTGGCAAGTTAGTCTCTCAGCAATCGAAGACCAGATGATTTCAGTTGTTGAGCAATTTGCAGAACATGCTGGCAGGGTAGCAGTTGTATCAAGCTAGGTCAGGACAGTACCTGCAACAAACTGTCTTGCATTATGTCATTGAAAGATAATGTCTGGGGACCATGAAGATAAAGCATAGCCTCCCCAGTGAATTTGTTGGAAGACAGGCTGGACAGTGAAGGGGGAGGCGTGTTTATAGTGATAGAAAGTGCAATAGTATTGAAGGAAATTGACGAAGATCCGAAATGTGAAATAATTTGGGTGAAGGTCACGGTTAAAGCAGGCTCAAACATGGTAATTGGGTGTCTCTATAGGCTCCCTGGCTCAGCAGCTGTTGTGGCAGAGCACCTGAAGGAAAATGGGGAAAATATTTCGAGTAGATTTCCCCACCATGTTATAGTTCTGGGTGGAGATTTTAATTTGCCGGATATAGACTGGGAGACTCAAATATTTATAACGGATGACAGGGACAAAGAATCCAGTGAAATTTTTTAAGTGCTTTATCTGAAAACTACCTTGAGCAGTTAAACAGAGAACCGACTCGGGGCGATAACATATTAGACCTTCTGGTGACAAACAGACCCGAACTATTTGAAACAGTTAATGCAGAACAGGGAATCAGCGATCATAAAGCGGTTACTGCATCGATGATTTCAGCCGTCAATAGAAATATTAAAAAAAGGTAGGAAGATTTTTCTGTTTGTTTAGCGAAAGTGACAAAAAGTAGATTTCAGACTACCTGGTGGCTCAACACAAAATTTTTGTCTCAAGTACAGATAGTGTTGAGGATCAGTGGACAAAGTTAAAAAACCATCGTAAAATATGCATTAGATGAGTACGTTTTTTAGATTAGATTTACTTTCATTCCAATTGATCCGTAGTGAGGAGGTCCTCAGGGATGTGGAACATGTCAGAAAAACAACAATACACGACAAATATTTGCAACTAAAACAAGTAAGCTAATGTACCATTCCACAGGTCCCAAGTGGAATGATCATCATTTTTTAATGAACACTAAGAGTCATTTTACAAATACTAATGCACTGAATTTAAAATAAAAAAGTTTTTTATTTATTTATAAGGTAATAAACATGTAATACAACTACTGTAATACTTATTTACAATGAACACATTACTGCACTGAAATGGTGCAGAAGTTATGTTGTACTTATATACAAATCAGTTGGTTTTACTAAGAAATTCATCAATGGAGTAGAAGGAGTTGGCCACCAATAAATCCTTTAGGCTTCTCTTAAACTGAATTTCATTGGTTGTTAAGCAAGATCATGTGAAGCAAGATTGTAAGAGATTGAAAAGAGCCACCGTGGTACAACGACCGAGTTAGAAAACTGCTGCAGAAGCAAAGGGAACTTAACAGCAAACATAAATATAGCCAAAGCCTTGCAGACAAACAAAAATTACACAAAGCGAAATGTAGTGTGAAGAGGGCTATGCGAGAGACATTCAATGAATTCGAAAGTAAAGTTCTATTTACTGACTTTAGCAGTAGGTGGATCAAAACAAAATGTCCAAACACTCTGTGACCAAAATGGTATTGAAACAGAGGATGACAGACTAAAGGCCGAAATACTAAATGTCTTTTTCCAAAGCTGTTTCACATAGGAAGACTGCACTGTAGTTCCGTCTCTACATTGTCGCACAGATGAAAAAATGGTAGATATCGAAATAGACGACAGAGGGATAGAGAAACAATTAAAATCGCTCAAAAGAGGAAAGGCTTCAGAACCTGATGGGATACCAGTTCAGTTTTACACAGAGTACGCGAAGGAACTTGCCCCCCTTCTTGCAGTGGTGTACCGTAGGTCTCTAGAAGAGTGTAGCGTTCCAAATGATTGGAAAAGGGCACAGGTCATCCCCGTTTTGAGGAAGGGACATCGAACAGATGTGCAGAACTATAGACCTATATCTCTAACATCGATCAGTTGTAAAATTTTGGAACACGTATTATGTTCGAGTATAATGACTTTTCTGGAGACTAGAAATCTACTCTGTAGGAATCAGCATGTGTTCGAAAAAGACGATTGTCTGAAACCCAGCTCGCGCTATTCGTCCTCAAGACTCAGAGGGCCATAGACACAGGTTCCCAGGTAGATGCTGTGTTTCTTGACTTCTGCAAGGCATTTGATACAGTTCCCCACAATCATTTAATGAACAAAGTAAGAGCATATGGACTATCAGACCAATTGTGTGATTGGATTGAAGAGTTCCTAGATAACAGAACCTAGAATGTCATTCTCAATGGAGAGAAGTCTTCTGAAATAAGAGTGATTTCAGGTGTGCCACAGTGGAGTGTCATAGGACTATTTCTATTCACAATATACATAAATGACCCTGTGGATAACATCAGAAGTTCACTGAGGCTTTTTGTGGATGATGCTGTGGTATATCGAGAGGTTGTAACAATGGAAAATTGTACTGAAATGCAGGAGGATCTGCAGCGAATTGACGCATGGTGAAGGGAATGGCAATTGAATCTCAATGTAAACAAGTGTAATGTGCTGTGAATACATAGAAAGAAAGATCACTTATCATTATCTACAATATAGCAGGTCAGCAACTGGAAGCAGTTAATTCCATAAATTATCTGGGAGTAGGCATTAGGAGTGATTTAAAATGGAGTGATCATATAAAGTTGATTGTTGGTAAAGCAGATGCCAGACTGAGATTCATTGGAAGAATCCTAAGGAAATGCAATCCGAAAACAAAGGAAGTAGGTTACAGTTCACTTGTTCGCCCACTGCTTGAATATTGCTCACCAGTGTGGGATCCGTACCAGATAGGGTTGATAGAAGAGATAGAGAAGATCCAACGGAGAGCAGTGTGCTTCCTTACAGGATCATTTAGTAATCGCGAAAGCGTTACGGAGATGATAGATAAACTCCAGTGGAAGACTCTGCAAGAGAGACGCCCAGTAGCTCGGTACGGGCTTTTGTTGAAGTTTTGAGAACATACATTCACCGAGGAGTCAAGCAGTATATTGCTCCCTCCTATGTATATCTCGCGAAGAGACCATGAGGATAAAATCAGAGAGATTAGAGCACACACAGAGGCATACCGACAATCCTTCTTTCCACAAACAATACGAGACTGGAATGGAAGGGAAGACCGATATAGGTGCTCAAGGTACCCTCCGCCACACACCGTCAGGTGGCTTGTGGAGTATGGATTTAGATGTAGATGTAGAATGTAATGCCTGCTGTCAAAATAACAATAGCCGGCTAACAGTAATCAAAAAGAAACTTTGTTGATTGTTAATCCATTACTAAAAAAGTTAATTTTGAAAATGTTAAAGAGTTGCTTTACAGGAGATTTATCGGAAATTAATTGTAAGTTATTAACTCATTATAGTAAATTTTATTAGCAAGTGAATCAAATATGGTTGCTTTAATAAAAATGCTTTGTTTGGGTAAGTTTAGGTAGGACATCGATGGTAAATAAAAAAAAGTTTAATTATTTAGTTTTATAATTATTTACTTATCTAATTTTAAATCGCAGGAGAATCAGATGTCATCTGACATAACTTGCATATTTCCCGTCATGAGCATCAACATGTTAAAGTTTTCCTCTCAGAGTGAGGCTCATTTAGGAGACAAAACGTCTTTGCCCATAGTAAACAGTTATTTGTCTGCAGCATTCGAAGGTATAGGGTGTTGAATTTAACAAATACATTTACTAAAACCTGTTCCCCAAGAAATATTACATCACTGAATAAGTCTTTTGATTTCATGTCCAGCCACATTTTGACCATACTCTGGGCTTCACTTGTTACGGATGTGTTACTAATACTCTATTCTTTACGCTGAATGACAGGCTTAAAAATCTTCCTCTCTGTATTCATTGTTGCTGCTTCTGCCAACGCCCCACTCTAAAGTACCTCTCCCCCCCCCCCCCTCCCCCCAGCTTTGTGCCTCGAAGCTTCTTCTACACCTTCTTCCATTCTTGTCTTACTACTTCTATTTCACTGTTGTCCCACGGATTGTCTTCAGTTGTAGAGCTAGAATCTGATTCCATGATTTAGTTTCCACCGTCAATTAACTAATGAAAAATCATGCTTTACTGATAAACAAACAGCAATCACCTACCTATTCTCGCTCACACTCGATTGTTTACATCAATCGCACACATCGCAGTGCAGCTACACACCTACATGACCACAGATTTTTCGGAATATGATGTCTGCGGATAGTGCGGTGCCATTTGTGTCATAAATAGCAGTACAAAATTAACAATTAATGTACTCAGAGAATTTTAATAAAAGTGAGATAGCCTGTCAATATTTTTTAAAATTAATGTAAAAGTTAATCCATTACTCACAAACTTAAATTCATTAATTAACAATTGACAGATCAATGGTCTTGTCCCAAGCTGTACAAATAACATGCTGTGCCCGAACACCCTCTTGGTGCCGTAGTACTGCACCAGCGTCCCTCTGGAGGTGAACATATTTTGTGCGCAAAGGCACCTCATATAACACCGGGTACTCAACCTGTCTGATAATGCGAATGCATCCTGACATTGTTTTCCTCAGAGCAAGCATATATGAATATGTCCAGTTTGGTGAGTACACAGAACTGAGACATCTAAAAAGTTGACACAGTGCCAGTCCTGTGTCGAGGGTTATTGGCCCGCCACTATCAGTGTGCGTCTCTTTGCTGCCTCGACAACAGTCACTGTTCAAATGGCTCTGAGCACTATGGGACTTAACTTCTAAGGTCATCAGTCCCCTAGAACTTAGAACTACTTAAACCTAACTAACCTAAGGACATCACACACATCCATGCCCGAGGCAGGATTCGAACCTGGGACCGTAGCGGTCACGCGGTTCCAGACTGTAGCGCCTTTAACCGCTTGGCCACACCGGCCGGCAACAGTCACTGTGCTGATAGTCTGTGAACCTCCAAATGTAGTAGCTCTACCTATGTAACCTTTGTCTTCCTGTAAACAAGCCCATTTCCTCATTTGTGTCACATGACACGGTTATACAATCCTGCATTACTAGACAGTATGTCTGTCCTTTTAAGTGTTAGTGCCTGGGTCATTGATATTCTGCTTGTTGTTGAGTACGGTACTGCTGAACCCATCTATAGACTATGATACTGCCACTGTCAAATTCCATATGCTGGAAGACTGTTCTCTTTCATTTCTGAACAGAAACTCATTGCATGATCATTCCTTGTATACTGAACATGGACGGTATTCACTTGCACCTACTTTGTGCAATTGTACTGAAATGTTAATAGTTCATATATTGAAACACCAATTTGATTTTGCTGCATGACGCCTTCATGATGTTTCAAATTGAATGGCTAGCCATGTACTTTTTTGTGTCTATTGACAGTACTAGAATTACACCTTCTCAAGATGAGTTCTGGTCAGCCATACTGTCTCCTTGTAATTTTAATGTTTTCTCTGTATTTGAAAGTTGTGTAACTAATGTTACAGGAAAATAAACTAAATAATCATTTGCATGCATAAACATCTTAAAAAACCTCTTAAAGAGCTTTCCAGGCCCAGCAAATGCTGTATTTGCTTCTACCACATGGTTCGAGGTACACTGGAAGATTATGGGGTTGAAATCTAAGAAGAAAAAAATTACTCTCCTCATCAATTTTATTTTCTGTAAGATGTAAACAACCAGCTGTAACTGAATAAATGCTGCACTGTATTACTTGCATGTATTAAAATTAAAATATGTGTTCAAAATCAGTAAAAATCTAATTCATCCAATGATTTCAAGGAATAGTCTTCATGAATATGTCAAGACCTTCCCTATGAAGTCTTATTGTTTGGTGGTGAGAAGTATATGTTGCATTTTTCCAGTGTGTAATCTGTTCACAAAATTAGCAAAAACTAGAAGTGAAGTCATGTATGGATATGTATCTGCTACTACACAGGGTGAACATTAATAAAACAGACAAACTGCATACCCCTGTGGGTTCGGGGGTTAAAATAGGCCTACGGCATTCCTGCCTGTCGTAAAAGGCGACTAAAAGGAGTCTCTCAGTTTTCGGCCTTTATGCGATGGTCCCCTCTCGGGTTTGACCTCCATATTTCAAAATTTTTCCTAAGAGCGAGCCAATTGGGGAAGGGCACCTTACATGGTGCATTGTGTCCATCATGCATTGAGATCTTTACCTTGCTTTCTCGGTGTCGTATTGCAGTCCCGCTCGTTCTCCATCTCTTGGTCAAGGATACATTCTTGGGTGCGATTTCCACCATGCACTATGCAGTGTCACTTTCTGCGGAGATGATGACCATGGACTTCCTTGCACCTAATATCCAGCACAGTAGCCAGTCCGTTGTGGTGGGGCCACCATATACCCTGTTGGTTGTAGCCCGCTGACAACACAGGGATCACTCTGCTGATGCCTGCACCATTAACTCCCCACTTCTGCCAAGGAGTAGATGTGCCTATCTCCCTGGGGCATCGGCACTCCAGGCAATGGCCATCCTGCCAGGTGGCCCATCCTGAGACTGGGTGGTGCCCGTGGGGAGGGCCCTTGTTTGGAGTGGGTGGCATCAGGGCGAACAACCCACAATGAAGTGTGGTACATCATATGCTGGTGGCCAGCTGCCAGCAGTCTCTAAGCATTTATAGGGCTCAATTTAATGCAAACACGTATGACCCCAAATCATTCCCCTCCCTGACCACACCATGGGAGGAATGAAAGTCTAAGGATGGCGCTCTCACATGTACTCAATCGGTGGCAGCAGGTGGCCCTAATGCATAACCTGCCTCCTTGAGCACTTCATGCCTTTCCAGCCTAATGATGACATCATCTTACATTGGAATTTCGGCAGTTTTTTTCACCACTTGGCTGAACTAAGACAGATTTTAAGCTCAACACCTGCTCTCTGTATTGCCCTCCAAGAAACATGGTTCCCAGCAATATGGACCCCTGTCCTTCGTTGCTATTGGGGTTTTATAAAAACCAGACTGACTGTACCAGGACGTCAGGTGGTGTATGTCTGTATGTTCTTACCTCTGTATATTCTGAATCACTTTCTGTTCATATAGCTTTAGAGGCTGTCGCTGTGAGGATAAGGACGACCTTGGATTTTACCATCTGCAATGTCTACCCTGCTCCGGATGGTGAAGTACCTCCTAATGAATTGGCTGCTCTGATCTCCCACCTCCCCCCACCATTCCTACTTTTGGGGGAATTCAACGCCCATAACCCCTTGTGGGGTGGCACCGTGATTACTGGCCGGGGTAGAGATGTCGAGAATGATCTCTCTCACCTCGACCTCTGCCTCTTAAATTACAGGAGACCCCACCTCAGTGAGGTCCAGGCACTTATTCGGCCATTGACCTATCGCTTTGCAGCCTGGGACTATCACCATCTGTCCACTGGAGGGTTCATGACGACTTGTGTGGTAGTGACCACTTTCCGATCTTCCTGTCAGTACCCAGGCGTCACACTTTTGGACGTCTGCCACTATGGGGCCTTAATAGGACCGATTGGCTGGCTTTCACATCTGCTGTCACTGTTGACACTCCCGCACATGGCGCTATTAATGTGGTGGTCGAGCGGGTCACTGCGTTGATCATATCGGCTGCAGAACGTGCGATTCCTCTTTCTTCTGGGTGGTCTCAGTGTAAAACTGTGCCTTGGTGGTAGCCAGAAATCTCTGAGGCCATCAAAGAGCATAGGCGGGCCCTCCAATGACGTAAGCTGCATCCATCATTGGAGACTCTCATTCTTTTTAAGTGGCTCCGTGCCCGTGCCCGCCACCTGACACAAAGACGGAAGCTAGAGTGCTAGGAAAGATACGTTTTCTCCACTGGTTCTCATACCCCTGCCTCCCAGGTGTGGACTCGGATTCACCGCCTTTATGGTTACCCGATCCTGCTGGGGATGCTGGGATTTCAGTAAATGGGGCAGTGTGCACCATCTCAGGTTACATCACCGAGGAATTTGCTGAGTATTTTGCTCGGAGTTCTGCATCTGCAAACTATCAACCGGCTTTTCATTCCTTGAAAGAGTGAGCAAAACGACAGCGTTTGTCTTTTACATCGCGCCTGCTTGAGCCGTACAATGCTCCTTTTACTGAGTGGGAATTCCTCAGTGCCCTTGCCCATTGCCCTGACACAGCTCCAGGCCCTGACTGAATTCACTCCCAATTTCTCAAACATCTGTCTGTGGCCTCACTGCATCAGATTATGTCTATCTTGACTCGCAAGGGGGGCAAGAGAGTGTTCCCATCCCAGTGGCAAGACAGCATTGTTGTCCCAGTGTTGAAACCTTGGAAGGACCCTGCAGCGGTGGACAGCTACCACTCCATTAGCCTCACCAACGTTCTCTGCAAATTACTCAAAAGAATGGTGAACTGGAGGTTGTGTTGGCTCCTGGATTCTCGGGGCCTTCTGGCTCCATCCCAGGGTAGTTTCCGTCGAGGCCGCTCAACAACAGATAATTTGGTGTGCCTTGAGTCTGTGATCTGAACAGCTTTTTCCGGGCACCAACATCTGTTAGCCTTTTTTGATTTACGGAGGGCCTACGACATGACCTGGCGCAACCACATCCCTTGCCAGGCTGCATGAGTGGAGCCTCCGTGGCTCATTCCTGATTTTTATACCGAACTTTCTCTCCCTCCATACCTTCCATTTTCAAGTTGGAGGCTCCTTTAGCTCCTCCCATATCCAAGAGAATGGGGTCCCTCAGGGCTCTGTATTGAGCGTTCCACTGTTCTTATTCGCTATAAATGGCCTAGAAGCAGCTGTAGGGGTGTCAGTGTTGCCCTCCTTATATGCTGATGATTTCTGCCTTTAGTTCAGTTCCTCAACCATTGGTGTTGCTGAATACCAACTGCAGGGAGCCATTTGGACTGCGCAGTCATGGGCTCTTGCCCATCGGTTTCACTTCTCAGCCAACAAGACCTACTTTCTGCTCTTCTGTTAGCATGGACAGTCCATCCTAACCCTGCACTTTTTCTTGATGGCCATCCACTAGGGTTAGTCGAAATGTATCGCTTTTTAGGACTGGTTTTCAACACCCTGCTAACATGGCTCCCCCACATTCGTCAGCTTAAGCTGAAGTGCTGGCGGCATCTTAACGCCCTACGTTGTTGTGGCTGTACAAAGCCCTAGTTCAGTCACGACTTGACTATGGGAGTGTAGTGTATGGTTCGTCAGTGCCCTCAGCATTGAAGTTGCATGATCCTGTGCACCACTGCAGGGTTCGTCTAGCGACGGGCGCTTTTCGAACAAGTCCAGTGGCCAGTCAACTAGTGGAGGCTGGAGTCCCTCCATTGCACATCAGGTGCCGCCAACTGTGCAGCGCATGTCCATAGTTCTCCTCAGCATCTTTTATTCCTGAACATGGTGGTTCCTGTCCCAGAACGGCAACCTCAGTCAGGGATAATGTTCGCTGTACGTGTCCGCTCCCTATTGTCTGAGCTTGAGTCCTTTCCTTTCAGCGTCTCATACGAGTCCATAAACATTCGCCTCCATGGTGTATGCTTGGCCGAAACTATGGCTGGACCTATCTCGTTTCCATAATGACTCTGTTCCTCCTGAGGCACTCCGCAGTCACTTCCTATCGATACTTGACATGTTCCAGGGTTCTGAAGTCATCTATACGGATGGCTCGCTGGTTGATGATCGCATAGGCTTTGCCTATGCTCACTCGGCACCTATCGAACAGCGGATGGGTGCAGTGTCTTCACTGCCGAGCTGGTGGCCATTTCTCGTGCCCTTGAGCATATTTGTTCCTGCCCTGGTGTGTCCTACCTGGTCTGCAGTGATTCGTTAAGTGGTTTACAGGCCATTAATCAATACTACCCATGCCATCCTCTGGTAGCAACTATCCAGGAGTCGGTTTATGCCCTCGAACGGTCTGGTCATTTAGTGGTGTTTGTATGGACCCCAGGGCATGTCGGAATTCCAGGAAATGAGCTCATTGACAGGGTGGCCAAACAGGCCACTCGTAAGCCGCCAGTCGAGATTGGTATACCCAAACCTGACCTCTGATTGGTGTTATGCCACAAAGTTTTAGGATTTGGGATGCTGAATGGCACAACTTAGTTACACCCAATAAACTCCAGGCAAGTGGAAGTCTTCTCTGTGGGCTTCTCACAGGAACTCTGTGGCCCTCTGCCGCCTTTGCATTGGCCACACTTGGCTGACGCATGGCTATCTTCTCCAGCGTGAGGCCCCACCACGCTGTTGCTGCGGTTCCCGTCTGATAGTGGTCCACATTTTGTTGGCCTGTCCACATCTCGCCGTTCTGCGACAGAATTGTAATCTTCCTGACACACTTCCTTCGATTTTAGGAGACGATGCCTCCACGGCTAACTTGGTTTTACATTTTCTACATGACTCTGGTTTTTATTCTTTGGTTTAAGTTTTAGTTCCTGTCCCTTGTCTCCCTGTGCTTTCTACTCTAGTACTTTTAGGTTAGAGATTTTAATATGTTGCAGAGTGGCTGGCTCATCCTTTTTTATCCTCGTGATCGGCCAGCCTAGGACATCTGCTCTCCTGTTTTAAGCTCTTCTGCCTGTTTCTTGTGCCTCTGTGCATTTCTTGTCTTCTGTTGTCCCCAGTGTGTTCAGCTTCATGTTTCTAGAATTCCTGTGGTGTGTACTGTTGGTTTTCCGTTTTATCCCATGGACTTGTTTCAATGGAACAAGGGACCGATGACCACGCAGTTTGGTCCCTTTAAAAATCAAACCAAACCAACAAACAGCAGGGAAGGATTCCTGGCTGAAAATGGAGGAAAAAAGGTCCTATGAACATGTCCAGAAATACATCATTGCCCCGGTAATTGCACTGATGAATGAAAGTTCCTCTGACACGTGCTGTGTCTGTAGCCCACAGATGCCAATTGATAATACCAGTTCTGATAAATGGTCCATTGATAAAGAGCACTGATGACAGAAATCCCGTAATTGTGATGGTCTGGTGCAAAAACCAACAAAATCTTTTCCATAGAGGGGAATCCTCTGCTGGTAATCCTTGCACTCGTTGCAGATGATAGGGATAGTAGTGGTTGTCATGCACATAATTGTACTTTGGCTTTCATCGTGTTGGTGCGCCACTTGCATGGAGCTAGTATGAGCATTCATCTCAATATCCTGTAGAATCCGGTCCTCCAAATCTCGTGTACGCACTATCTGCCACCTCCCTGCATGTTCATCTGTCTGAAAGGACCCATGCTCACATAAACGCCCAGAAATGTTGTGTAATGTAGTTGGTGTGCTGCCTCTCAACTGTTTTGATGTGCTTGGCTGTACATAAACACCATCTTTGCCTGATCCTGACACAAATACTGGGCCATTCTGCTGCTTACAGTACACTGCACCAATTACACTGTCTGCGACACACAAGGAACACATGACATGTGGTCAGAGAAACTTTCATTTGTCAACAACATTTACCATGGCAACGTCGCATGTCCAGACACATGTTTGTAGTATAATTTTAACAGTTCTTTCAACCATTGCACACTATGATGCAGTCCATTTCTAGGAAGCTATTCTTCATAAATTTGTGTGGGCAATGATGAGAAATTTTATTGTAAAGTATCTTTATGTGCACTTCACCAGAGTTTTTAATTATTAGCAACATAATGTGCAATATCACATCAAATAATAATGCTGTGAGTATTCTTTGAATATGTTTACTGTAAATTACCTGCACTGGGGGTGAACAATCTTTATTTTACAAGATGAACTGTAGTAACACCTCATGTGTATTTATGTGCTCCGAAAAGGAATTTTTTTCATGTAATATTTACTTAATAAGCATCTAAAGTAAATTTTGTTACAGATAATACTTTTTGTCTTTCCAGGAAACAAATCAGCGAGAATTTCATGAAACTGACTTCGTCAGTGTCAAGAGCAACCTTTTTAACCTTCAAATTACGGCAACAGAAACAACAGAAAAATCGACCACATTATTTGTCTGCAGCTCTCCAAATCACAGTAATTCTGAGTTGATTTCTTCGGATATATTTCCTGTTAATCAAAGCCTCTGTCCAACATTGTCAGATTCCACAACAATAGATTGTAAATCAAGTTCTAACCCAGTCTGTGATTTGAGTGATTTGCTTATTCCAAATGTACATAAATCATTGTGTAATTCATCACAGGTAGATACTACTACATCAGAATGCGAATTAGAAGCTGGTGAAAAACAACAATCAGATGACAGTTTGAAGGAAATGGAAAATTTGTCTTGTAGCGAAGTTCATCCTGTTGTGGCAAGCACAGGTGATATCCATTCTCAGGTAAAGAGTGAAAAAAATACTCAAAATTCATTACAACTACCTGAAAATTGTCAGAATTCAAATCCATCATATACAGGAAAACAGCCATTCATATTTTCTCCAACACTGAAAAATGAAGAAATTACAGCAGAACGTTTGGACGGCAGTAAAGCGCATCTTGACATGAAGGAGTTGGGAAATGTGAACTGTGGTTCATCTGGAGTGGTTCAGTGCAGGACTGTTTCTGATTACAAACTGATTTTCAAATGTGATAAATGTCCCAAGAGGTTCAGCAAGAGACTAGACCTGAAGCGACACACTTCTGTTCACAATCAGCAAAGAGGATTTGTCTGTGGAATATGTGAAAAATGGTGCCCTAATCAAACAAATTTCAAGCGACACGAGAGAACACATACTGGTGAACGGCCATTTTCCTGTAAATACTGTTCAAAGAGTTTTTCACAGACTGCTATACTTAACCGGCATATGATGATTCATACTGGTGAAAAACCATTCCAGTGCAACGCATGTGGAAAGAAATTTACTCAAAAAGAAAGTCTTAAAGTACATTCAAGGCAACATTTGTCTGGTAATGATATCACGACCTTTCAGTACAAATGTCCATTTTGTGAAAAATCTTTCCGCCACCAGTCTGGCCTTTCAAGACATTTGATGTCTCACACAGGAAAAACATTTAGTTGTAACCTTTGTCCAAAAACATTTACAGACCAATCATCTTTGAAAAGACACCTTAAACGACATTTTGAAATAAAATCTTGATGAAGCTTAAAGACTGTTATTTCAGTAGCAAATTTAGTGAATAGTAATATCCTGTTGATTAATCTGAGTAAGTAATTTGACTCTGTGAGCCATCAAATTATAGTAGATAAATTATGAAGCTAGGGCATTCGAGATTTAGAACTCTGTCAATAGAAAGCAGAAGGCACATTTTAATAATAAGAGCTCTGGATTATCAAATATTTCAAGGGGTTTGTTTCAAGGTTCTGTGCTTGTACCCCTATTGTTTATAATTTATGAGAGTGACCTGCCTAGTATGCCACGCAAATTTGTTCTCACACTGACAACGTTGCATCCCTTGCAACTGGAAATTGTATAGAGGACCTAAAGGAACAAGCAAAACAAGTCTCAGAATTTCCAGTATCTTGTTTAAAGATAGTGAATTAGTGGTAAATCAGAATAAAACTGAAAACAGTTTCTTTAGTTTATGTAATTCTAACACTGATTGTATGTCTCGTAAGCTGCATGGTGTATATTTAGATTCAAAATTAACATGGAACCACCAGACAGAATCTACATGTATTAAATTTTTCTAGAGGCATCTCCTTGTTATGCTAATTTGTAATTGAAAATGCAGTGCTTAGTTCCTCGTTTGAACTCTTTCACAGCACAAAACATGCTGCATTCTTTTTTAGTTGGTCAACTAGTTACATGTTCCATAGTTCATTTTAACAATTCTTTTATCGAAATGAAGTGGGATGAGTCAGATTCCAGAATGTGCGTACATGATTAATGTTAACATAAATGAAAACATTTTTTAGTCCTTCATGCCATCACCCTTAGAAACTTGTTTTTACAGGCTACTGGTTTTTAAATAGAAACTTGTCCATAGAACAGGAGGAGTTGTCCAAGAGGAATGATTTTCAGTTAGATTTAAAACTTGCTTTGCTACCTGTCAGACATTTTATGGTATAGCTTTGATCTATGCAACTTACTAAGTGCCAAATGTGTCAAATCTTAAACCTTGATTACAATTTGCTGTAAACAGGCCTTCCGTAATGAATAGTTCCCACTGAATCTCTTGCCAGCCTCATTTTCTCTGAGACTTCCAAGGCACTGTACAATTCTGAAGCACAAGCGACCCTCCACAGCAGGTAGAGAGATGCAGTCGCCACGAAGCCTTGCCGTTTCAAACTGGCACTACGTTTTCAGTTACCATGAACATCTTTCATGGGCCTAAGAGGATAAAGGTGGAACATTCTTACGACATGGATTATGGATTCCCCCCCCCCCCCCCCCCCAATTTGCCAATTTGATGAAGTACGTTAGGTAACAGAACTTATTTAATTACTTATAACATCGCATAACAAAAATAATTCTTTAAATAATAATATATTTCTTTTCACGCCCATTTTTGTTATTTCCAGTGGTTAAATTCCCTTAAGATAGAGTCCAATGTTATCTTTCAAAATGAAACTCCATCAGATAATTCAGCTTGGTCAGACAAGGTATAGAATAACAATGAACATACTTTGGTCCATTATTTGTGAATATCCAACTGGTCATTCTTTTCTTTCAAGAAGAGTATCAGCAGTCAGGCTATGTTATATTTACTCCAATGTAACTGTGTTTTCTTTATTTTGAGCTTACTGATCCCATAAGATGGGTAGATCACGTAACTAATGAGGAGGTATTGAATAGAATAGGGGAGAATAGGAGTTTGTGGCACAACTTGACAAGAAGAAGGGACCAGTTGGTAGAGCATGTTCTGAGGCATCAAGGGATCACAAATTTAGCATTGGAGGACAGCGTGGAGGGTAAAAATCGTAGAGGGAGACCAAGAGATGAATACACTAAGCAGATTCAGAAGGATGTAGGTTGCAGTAAGTACTGGGAGATGAAGAAGCTTGCACGGGATAGAGTAGCATGGAGAGCTGCATCAAACCAGTCTCAGGACTGAAGACCACAACAACAACAATGATCCCATAAGCATAAGTTTTTCAAATGTATTGAGGCAGAAGAATAATGGAGTTCATCTTCATCGTAAGGAGTTGCATGCTGACATTTTAATTTACAATGCTCTCTACAGTATCAAATTTCAGATATGTAGCAAATCAAACATGCAGAAATGCATATGCAAAGAACCGTCAGTGCCAGGTAAGTCTATTACCTTCTGACTCTTTTGGAGAACACTTCAACAGTGTGACTAACTGTCACTGTACAACTTCCTACCTCTGTAAGAGCTGCACTTGCACCTTATTCTGTGGGCAGATACTGTGGAGATACCTTTTTATCTCTTCGATTGAGTGTCCTCTGCTCACTCCTTTCCATAAAAGAAACTGTTCAGGTCATTCCTTCTGTAGATTCACTTGACCTAGGTGTAGGCCATCCCTTCCATGGGTCTGCCTACCCTTTACTCTCCAACGTATACCTAAAACTGGGTACATCCCATCTTACACATCTACATCTACCTCTGCATGGCTACTCTGCAAATCACACTTAAGTGCCTGGAACAGGGTTCATCAAACCGCCTTCACAATAATTCTCTATTATTCCACTCTCGAGCAGCGCATGAAAAAACGAATTCTGGTATCTTTCTGTGCGAGCTCTGATTTCCCTTATTTTCTTATGATGATCATTTCTCCCTATGTAGATTGGTCTCAACAAAGTATTTTTGCATTCAGAGGAGATAGTTATTGATTGAAATTTCATGAGAAGAGGCTGCCACAAAGAGAAACATCTTTGTTTTAATGATGTCCACCCCAAAATCCTGAATGATGTCCATGACTCTCTCCCCCCTACTACATGATAATACAAAATGTACTGACCTGCTTTGAACTTTCTTGATATACTCCATTAATCCTATCTCTTGGGGAATACCAGAAATCATACCATTTTACTCACTGACTCTCCATCAAATGTGGCCTCTCTGACAGGGACTCATGAATCCAGTCACATAAATAAGATGGTATTCTATAAGCATGCAGTTTGATTACAATATATTTGTTAGTTATGGTGTCAAAAGCGTTCTGGAAATCTAGAAGTATGGAATCAATTTGAAATCCCTTATTGATAACACTCAACACTTCATGTAAGTATAGAGCTAGTTGTGTTCAACAAGAATTATGTTTTCTAGCTATATGTCAATAGACCATCCTCTTATAGTAATTCATAGTGTTCAAACACAATATATGTTCCAAAGTCCTACTGCTTATCAACATTAATGATATGGGCCTGTAATTTAATGGATTACTCCTATTGCCTTTCTTGGACATCAGTGTGACCTGTGCGTTTGTCCAATCTTTGGGTATGGATCTTTCATTGAGCGAGCAGCTGTACATGATTGTTAAGTACAGAGCTATTGCATCAGCATACTCTGGAAGGGACCTAGTTGGTATACAGTCTGGACCAGAATAGTTTCTTTTATTAAATGATTTAAGTTGCTTCACTACTCTGAGGATATCTACTTCTAAGATAGTCACATTGGTAGCTTTTCATGATTTTTAATTCTGGGGTATTTACTTCATCTTCTTTTGTGAAGGAATTTTGGAAGCCTTTGTTTAGTAACTGTGCTGTAGTGGCACTGTCATCGATAGTATTTCCATTGCCATTGTGCAGAAAAAGCATTGATTCTGTCGTGCCACTAACATACTTTAAGTACAATCAGAATCTCTCTGGATTTTATGCCAGATTTACAGACAAAAGTTTCATCATGGAAACTACGAGGGTAATCCCAAAAGTAAGATCTCCTATTTTTTCATATTTACATAGACTTGTTTATTTATACAATGGCTTACATCAGTTTACAGCTTGAACATTTAGCTATTTTTCGACGTAATCACCATTTCTGTCGATGCATTTTTGTAGATGCTGTGGCAGTTTTTTGATGCCCATGTCATACCATCTCGCCGTCATTCTGTTCAGAAAGTTATGAACCTCTTCTTTCACCTCGTCATCGGAGCTGAATCACTGGTACCACAATTAACACTGACAGTGTGAGACTCTGAAAAAACTCAAATGGGAAAATCTGAACTGGAGAAGAGGAATGTTGAGCAAGGGTGTACAGATTCTCCATGACAACGCTCGCCCATACATCACTTGGCAAATCGTTGCTCTCCTGCAACAGTTTCAGTGGAACATAATCACCCACCTACCCTATATTCCTGACTTGGTGCCCAGTGACTATCACATGTTCCCTAGGTTAAAAGAAAGTTTGGCCGGAAAGCGATTCAGCTCCACAGAGGCCAGGTCTGGAGAGTATGGAGGAGGAGGAGGAGGCAGCAAAGTGATTTCATTTTTTGTACGATAGTCACGCACCAACAGGGATGAATGTGGAGGTGCGTTATCGTGATGCAAGAGCAATGGATTGTCTTGCCACATTTCAGGCCATTTCCTTCTCTCATTTTCTTGCAGGTGTCTCGACGTGTCCCAATAGTACCATCAACTAACATTTTGTCCCAGTGGAACAAATTCGTGATGAACTAATCCTTCGAAGCCAAAGAAAAAGATCATCCTTGCTTTGATATTTGACCTGACTTGATGAGCTTTATTTGGTCTTGGAAAACCTTTCCTGACCTGTTGTGAAGACTGAACCTTGGTCTTAACATCATAACCAGAGACCCACGTCTCATCACAAGTTATGATTCTCTTAAGGAACATCTTGTTCTCATTTGCGCGATCCGAAAGCTCCTCACAGATTGCAAGGTGTAGGTCTTTCTGGTCTTGGCTCATGATCCGTGAGACTAACGTGGTGGCAACATGATGCATTCCAAGATGATGTGTGAGGATTTCATGACATGATCCAGCTGAAATGTTACATTCTTCTGCAATCTCTGTGACAGGTCATCTTCGATTGGCATGCACAATTTTGTGGAAGTTCCTGAAATGAGTGTTGTTGGTAGATGTCGAAGGGCATCCTGAACAAGGGTTATCTTTAACTTCCATCTGGCCATTTTTAAACTGTGTGAACCAATTCATAACACCAAGTGCAGATTAAGCACTCATTCCCGCAGGCTTACTGCATCATTTGGAGTGTCTCTGTGAAGGTTTTCTGAGTTTTCACACAAAACGTAATGCAGATGCGTTGCTCCTAACTCTGCCGCCTCAAAATTCACAAACTGTGCGACACAATGTTCTACACAATGCAGCACTGAAAAATAACTAACAGACATACAACACTGATACTTGTGGCAGTTACACATTAAACACAGGCATGTGCAGGACTGCCAACCGCATTTTGCTTCGACACGCCATTGGTGCAAAAGTATGAATGTTCCAGAACTTTTTGAACAGACCTCGTATTAAAATCCACTTCTAAAGCTCTGTTGAGAATAATTCTGTATTTGCTATTAAGCTGTATTTATTCTTGTCCATGATTTTAAGATATGACACATCTACTTAATTGCTTGAAATCTTGAAAATGCTTACATGCGTAATTGATTTCACTTAAGGAATGGTTTTCATTCCCATCCATTTTACCATTTTTGTGGTGTGACTAAAATGTGGATTATCATCAAAATTATTGTCAAGCAATCAACATTACGAGTAAGTCAAACTATTGTTACTATCTCCATAAGCTGCTACCAGCTTATGGTATGTAACCTCCTCTGTAATAACCTCCTCTATAAAAGTCATGCCATAATGCCTTGCAGTATACAAAAAGTATTAAATTCTTATTACCCGTAACATAATTAATATGTCATGTTCTCCTGATAATGCAAAGTCATATACTATAGCTGTAATGGATTTTGTTTGTATTGTCATATTCATTTCCTCTAACAGATACCTGCAATAAGTCTCTTTGTAATAGGACATGTCATTCTATGAATAAAATTAAGGTAGGACAGTGAAAGATATATTCAAGTTAAAGATCACAGGATAGTAGGAGTAAAAGAAACTGCCCCAGGGAAAATGCAATACGAAAGTTTGAAGCAGCTAACTCAAAACCTGGTAGGTGTCGAGTCTGCCTTATCTCCAAAGGTGGTAGATTCTTCTAAGAGTTTTAATTTCTTTAACTTATCGGTATTGTGTAAATGTTTTTCTTGATGCATTTTGAGATCTGCAAAAATGCTGTTCTCTTTCTTTATATTATGAAAAGGTGAGGTAATCAATATATTCCAGAGATTACACATTGTTCGTGCATTATCCTTACATCTCCAGTGATTGTCTTTAATTCATTTAACCCAACAGCTGACTTTTAACAACTGAAGCTGCTGCTTACTTTATTGATCTCATGGTTAAAAAGCTGTCCTTTAGCTTTGGCCAAGCATTAAATAAATAACTAATAAGGCTATAGTGCCTCAGGTAAGTAGTAAAATTAATCAACATGGTAATAAAGGAACAAACATAACTAAATATAATTGTACATTGTTGTCAAATAAATAAAATTTGTTCTGCCTTGCAGCAAACCATGTGTGACACATCACATCACTAATGATCAGTGATGTGCCTTACATTAATTACTACAACCTGCTGGGTTGGGAGAATAGATACATCATATGTCTCTACCTCCCCTATTGCATCAAACAAGACACATATTATTAGTAAATACTGTACTTCTACATAATGTAATATAGCAAAACATCATAGATAGCATTCATAACAAGCTCTGCTGTTTCAGCTGACAGTAAATGACATGACAACTTCTGTAACATGTAAATACATCTTAATACTCCATTCCTATATGCATTCAGATTCGTCTGCTTGCTACAATCAAATGTAAAAGCAGTATGTATTTTAGCATCTCCCCTAGTTGTCAAATGTCCTTGACGCACACTGCAGTCAATGCTTAAATCTACTTTTGAATAATAATTATGGATCAAATATTTTTCATAGTTATTTTTACAATCATCATAGACTTCAATAAGATCATTAGGATTTGTATTCCTCGTAAAGCTAGGTGTAGAGCTTATTGAATCTATTTTCTCCTGTACTTTCCTCCAAACTAGTTAGTGTTTGGGTCACAAATTACTTCACCAAATTCTTTACAGTGTTCACTCGCCTTGACGCTGTGTTACATGTCTGAGATTTGATTAATTAAGTTCTTAAGTTCATTGTGTACTTCTCTAAACTGTTTATTTGCTTCATTTCATTCTGGACCACACTGTTTATTAGTTCAGTCTGCAATTTTGTAAGCAAATTTAAGCTACATTGGCAATTTTATCTATTTTTTAAACTATCTGCTCCATTTGTCCTTTTAAATCTAAGAAATTAAGTTCGTTAATTCTTCCCCTTGGGTTTATACGTTATTTTACAATACTTCAGTGGTGGTTTTAAGACTGTTAACTAACTCTTCTCTGGTGACTTTCATACTATTACATGTTGTTGTTGTTGTTGTTGTGGTCTTCAGTCCTGAGACTGGTTTGATGCAGCTCTCCAAGCACGGTCCTAGTAGTGCTCTATTCTGTGCAAGATTCTTCATCTCCCAGTACCTACTGCAACCTGCATCCTTCTGAATCTGCTTAATATATTCATCTCTTGGTCTCCCTCTATGATTTTTACACTCCACGCTGCCCTCCAGTACTAAATTGGTGATCCCTTAATGCCTCAGAAAATGCCCTACCAACCGATCCCTTCTTCTAGTCAAGTTGTGCCACAAATTACTCTTCTCCCCAGTTTTATTCAGTACCTCCTCATTAGTTATGTGATCTACCCATCTAATCTTCAGCATTCTTCTGTAGCACCACATTTCGAAAGCTTCTATTCTCTTCTTGTCCAAACTATTTATCGTCTGTGTTTCACTTCCATACATGGCTACAATCCATATAAATACTTTGAGAAACGACTTCCTGACACTTAAATCTATACTCGATGTTAACAAATTCCTCTTCTTCAGAAACGCTTTCCTTGCCATTGCCAGTCTACATTTTATATCCCCCCATGAACTATGGACCTTGCTGTTGGTGGGGAGGCTTGCGTGCCTCAGCAATACAGATAGCTGTACCGTAGGTGCAACCACAATGGAAGGGAATCTGTTGAGAGGCACCTGAAAAGGGACAGCAGCCTTTTCAGTAGTTGCAGGGGCAACAGTCTGGATGATTGACTGATCTGGCCTTGTAACACTAACCAAAACAGCCTTGCTGTGCTGGTACTGCAAACGGCTGAAAGCAAGGGGAAACTACAGCCGTAATTTTACCCGAGGGCATGCAGCTTTACTGTACTTACTGTTACATAGTTTGACTAATTTATCTGATTTATTTAATTTCCCACTTGAACTTTAACAAGAACTTTTAATTCTTCCATTTTGTGTGTGGTAAACAGTCTGGACAACAGTACATACACTTAAGACCCTTAAATGCTAGTACTCTGTTTTGGCACCTCAGCTCATCACCAGCGAAATATGTTTCGATAATTTTTCACAGAATGAATTAATAAAAAAAATTAGATTGAGGATGTTTACAGCTCACCTAATCAGCTGCACCTCAAGCTGTACTGCACTGCTGACGCATTCTGAGTAGGGTAGGTGCGGTAGCGATGAGTCTCTATGTACATGTCGTGGAACCATCTGACTGTCTGCTGCACTGTGAAATGGGGATGCACTGCTGTGCTGGTCAGCTACCACAGGGGTACCCTCGCAGACCGTTGCTTCAACTGTAGTCTCAAAGTCGCAGCACAGAATTCTCCTGTGTCACCTTTGAGATTCTTCTTCATACATGGGCCAAATGTTGCATAACCACATGAATATCTATTGCTGTTGGCACCATGGCTGTCTTCAATTGTTAATCTTTTCTCAACTTTAATACCTTTAACACTTCATCAGTTTTAAAACAAAATAAACTTATTTCTTTCTGATGTCAAATCAATTCAGGCAGCACTACTGCAATTGCCTGCTTGTATCTTCTCAGTTTTTGACTTGGGTTGCTCTGGGCAATTCTATTATGTTCTTCATAATTTTTGAAAACTAAAAATGTTCTCTCCTTCTTACACCACTAATTTGTGTCCTACATTAGAAAGCAAATATTGTGTAACCATGTGGTTGGTTGTGTGGTTACACTGAATGCACAATCTGTCACCCCGATGTACGTGTGCTTGCTTTACTTCTTAAATAATTGTTGTAGTGATTCTTTTCATGGTCCTGCAGTGCAGTGCCGTGAAGCCATGTTATTAGACTTCTTTACCTTGGTGCGACATGTGGGTTCTAAGAAAGAGATTCGATCTGTGCGAGCTACTGAATGATGAATACACTTGTGCATCAACTCTCATGTATTTACAACAAAAGCTTAGCACTGATTACAATTTGTGCTAAACAGATCTTTTGTAGTGAATAGTTCTCCTTAGTCACAACATGTGTGTAATGCTTGTACAAAGATCACTAAATCTGAAGTTACAGTTCTCAAATCTGCTCTTCAGTTGTTCTACCTTTTTCATTCTTTCCAGCCTCTTCTTCTCTGAGACTTCCAAGGCACAGCCAAGCCACAATGCCAAGCATAAGCAAACCTCCACAACATGTGGAGACATTCAAGCACTTTGACGGCTTGCTGATGTCTAGAACTGCTTGTTTTTGTACTCAGTCTTTACAAATGTTAAATCAAAGTGTGCACAGTAGGATGTTTCACACTTAAAACATTTCCAGTCACCACAAACATCCCTGATCGGCCTAAGAGGATAAAGGTGGAATATGTTCTTCCAAAGAATCGCATGTTATACCACATGTTGTTGGTTTGGATATCACTATTCTTCTCAAATTGTAATGGACTTTTATTTGTGACAAATTTCATTAGTGAACATATGTATTGTGATGGTGCAGGTAAAATGTGCAACAGCCTTTAGAGGTACCTACATGATGTTTGTATATGAGCACCACATAATATTCTTACTGTATGCTCTTGTGCAACCAGCACTTCCCTTTCTATATGATAAGTTACCACATAAAGTAATTCCATAAGGCATTTCTGAATGGAAATATGCAAAATCTGTCAGGAGGTTGATTTGTCTGTGTGAAAGACTGTCATATGAAGTGATTCCATAAGGCATTACTGAGTGGGATTAAGCAAAATCTGTCATGAGGTTGATTTGTTTGTATAAAGAGTAACTATTATAGGAAGAACAAAAGTAGCTGAGAAGCACAGTAATATGCTTCTTCCAGTTCAAGTTTTTGTCAATATGTACATCCATAAATTTGGAGCATTCTACTGTATTTACTGACCAGCATTTTGCAGCATTTACTGACTCCTGTTCAAGTGCTACACTGATTGTTGGTGTGACTCTATTTGTTGTACAGAACTGAATATAGTGTGTCTCCTCAAAATTTTGGGATAATTTATTATCAGGGAACCACTTAATAATTCTTCATAAAACATCATCAACAATCTCTTCGGTTGCTTTCTCTTTAATGGGATGTATTAGAAGACTAGTATCATCTGCAAAAAGTATCAATCCTGCATGTTGATTTTTATTTGGAAGGTCATTCACATATATAAGGAATACAAGTGGACTCAAAACTGAACACTGTGGGACTCCCTTTGTGATATCTCCCCAGTCACTAAAATTTTCTAACCTTTCAACACTGTCTGAATTTTCTTCATAGCAGTTACTACAGCACTGAATTAATTAAAAGTATTAGCTGTATTAATTTTATTTGTTCACTATAAGTTACAGCCTTCCAAGCCATTCACAAGTGATCTGTGCTTCTGTAGAAAATAGACTATTTTACCTCCACAAATAGAAATGTAATGATGTCAATGTAAACATATTTTAAATACATTTTCCTTCAGTAGAAAAGTATGTCTTACATACTGAAATGTCAGTGTCTTTAAATTCATGTTCTCTATTCATCTGAGCCACACATGCATTCATAACTGTTGTCTTATCTGTCTGACAGCTTGCATTTACAAATATATTATATTGATCAAGGAGTAAAGCTAAGCATAGACTAAATGAAATAATAATTTCAAATACTATGACTCTCTATTTATGTGTGTATGTGTAGTTGAGAAGAGTTAAAAAAATAGTATGAAATGAAATGGTATGGAAAATAAAATAATAAATATTAAAATATGTGGTGAGGTGAGCTTAACTTCTAAATTTCATTTTATCATATAGGTGATTTCAGATTGGTCATTGACAGAATGTGACTGAAGTTATCAATGCATTTTTTGTTCTGAAGATCTGTTTGCTCATTAAGAAGTATATTAGGCTGACTTTTTAAATGACTGAAAATTGTGGTTTCTCGCAAGGTATTCATTTGCTTCCCTTTCTTAGCATAATGCAAAATTTGAAGCTTTTCGTTAATGTTGTTGTCAACTGGCATACGTCGTTATAACTAAGTATGCTCAATACCATTTAACTGCACAGTAACTACCTTATTATCCATAAATATGAACAAGCATATTAGTATTAATAACATCAACCTTGAAGCCCCAAGTGCATCAGAGCCAAAACTCATAAAGGAGTTCTACACCTTAGTCCATTTACATGGTAAGGTCTTGCCTGTCCAAAAAGTGATCCCATTCAACTTTGTTATTTCCAAAATTCAATGTTATTGCCATTGTAGTTGCTTCATAGCATGGCCGTATAAAGCCAAAAAACACCTAGTGCACAAAGAGACAGTATCAATAACAAGGCATAAGAAAATAAAATTTCATTATCTAAATATCCATTCAACAGCATCATAGTGCAATTATCTCTCAAAAGGCTGTAGATTATGTAATGACACACTTGTGATACCACTTCATGAGTTATACAAGTTTGACATCCACCCCATATGGTCACAATAATGTAATAAAAAGAAAAAGAAAGAACAAAAATTATTTGTGAACACATGTACTATTTGCTGTATGGTGTAATATAGTACTTAGAGCTATTCCATCATGTAGTTCACCAAATGGGCTGGTCATCTGCGCCAGCATCCATAACGTGAATGGGTCACATCAACAGTCTCCACAGAGTGCACATGATCTGGAGTTGACAGTTGCTACTGTGCGTAGTGTCAATTCCTGGAGTCGCCATGCATGTCGGAAGTAGCCTGAATCTAATATTGTGTCCCTGTCTTGCAGTATCCACGGTGGTTTCAGCTTATGTACTGAGACTGTAGATGGCTTTCCATTGAGTATAATGTTGAAATTATTGTCACCTCTGCGCATCACTTTGAGCGAGCCCAAGTAATTCAGTTGGAGCACTGGCTTCGCTGTATCATCACTTGTTGTTGTTGTTGTTGTTGTTGTTGTGGTCTTCAGTCCTGAGACTGGTTTGATGCAGCTCTCCATGCTACTCTATCCTGTGCAAGCTTCTTCATCTCCCAGTACCAACTGCAACCTACATCCTTCTGAATCTGCTTAGTGTATTCATCTCTTGGTCTCCCTCTACGATTTTTACCCTCCACGCTGCCCTCCAATACTAAATTGGTGATCCCTTGATGCCTCAGAACATGTCCTACCAACCGATCCCTCCTTCTGGTCAAGTTGTGCCACAAACTTCTCTTCTCCCCAATCCTGTTCAATACTTCCTCATTAGTTATGTGATCTACCCATCTAATCTTCAGCATTCTTCTGTAGTACCACATTTCGAAAGCTTCTATTCTCTTCTTGTCCAAACTATTTACCGTCCATGTTTCACTTCCATACATGGCTACACTCCATATAAAAACTTTCAGAAATGACTTCCTGACACTTAAATCTATACTCAATGTTAACAAATTTCTCTTCTTCAGAAACGCTTTCCTTGCCATTGCCAGTCTACATTTTATATCCTCTCTACTTCGACCATCATCAGTTATTTTGCTCCCCAAATAGCAAAACTCCTTTACTACTTTAAGTGTCTCATTTCCTAATCTAATATCCTCAACATCACCCGACTTAATTCGACTACATTCCATTATCGTCGTTTTGCTTTTGTTGATGTTCATCTTATATCCTCCCTTCAAGACACCATCCATACCGTTCAACTGCTCTTCCAAGTCCTTTGCTGTCTCTGACAGAATTACAATGTCATCGGCGAACCTCAAAGTTTTTATTTCTTCTCCATGGATTTTAATACCTACTCCGAATTTTTCTTTTGTTTCCTTTACTGCTTGCTCAATATACAGATTGAATAACATCGGGGAGAGGCTACAACCCTGTCTTACTCCCTTCCCAACCACTGCTTCCCTTTCATGTCCCTCGACTCTTATAACTGCCATCTGGTTTCTGTACAAATTGTAAATAGCCTTTCGCTCCCTTTATTTTACCCCTGCCACCTTTATAATTTGAAAGAGAGTATTCCAGTCAACATTGTCAAAAGCTTTCTCTAAGTCTACAAATGCTAGAAACATAGGTTTGCCTTTCCTTAATCTTTCTTCTAAGATAAGTCGTAAGGTCAGTATTGCCTCATGTGTTCCAGTATTTCTACGGAATCCAAACTGATCTTCCCCGAGGTCGGCTTCTACTAGTTTTTCCATTCGTCTGTAAAGAATTCGTGTTAGTATTTTGCAGCTGTGGCTTATTAAACTGATTGTTCGGTAATTTTCACATCTGTCAACACCTGCTTTCTTTGGGATTGGAATTATTATATTCTTCTTGAAGTCTGTGGGTATTTCGCCTGTTTCATACATCTTGCTCACCAGATGGTAGAGTTTTGTCAGGACTGGCTCTCCCAAGGCCGTCAGTAGTTGTCTACTCCGGGGGCCTTGTTTCGATCCAGGGCTTTCAGTGCTCTGTCAGACTCTTCACGCAGTATCGTATCTCCCATTTCATCTTCATCTACATCCTCTTCCATTTCCATAATATTGTCCTCAAGTGCATCGCCCTTGTATAGACCCTCTATATACTCCTTCCACCTTTCTGCTTTCCCTTCTTTGCTTAGAACTGGGTTTCCATCTGAGCTCTTGATGTTCATACAGGTGGTTCTCTTATCTCCAAAGGTCTGTTTAATTTTCCTATAGGCAGTATCTTTCTTACCCCTAGTGAGATAAGCCTCTACATCCTTACATTTGTCCTCTAGCCATCCCTGCTTAGCCATTTTGCCCTTCCTGTCGATCTCATTTTTGAGACATTTGTATTCCTTTTTGCCTGCTTCATTTACTGCATTTTTATATTTTCTCCTTTCATCAATTAAATTCAACATTTCTTTTGTTACCCAAGGATTTCTACTAGCCCTCGTCTTTTTACCTACTTGATCCTCTGCCGCCTTCACTACTTCATCCCTCAAAGCTACCCATTCTTCTTCTACTGTATTTTTCGCCCACTCCTGTCAATTGTTCCCTTATGCTCTCCCTGAAACTCTGTACAACCTCTGGTTCTTTCAGTTTATCCAGGTCCCATCTCCTTAAATTCCCACCTTTTTGCAGTTTCTTCAGTTTTAATCTACAGGTCATAACCAATAGATTGTGGCCAGAGTCCACATCTGCCCCTGGAAATGTCTTACAATTTAAAACCTGGTTCCTAAATCTCTATCTTACCATTATATAATCTATCTGATACCTTTTAGTGTCTCCAGGGTTCTTCCATGTATACAACCTTCTATCATGATTCTTAAACCAAGTGTTAGCTATGATTAAGTTGTGCTCTGTGCAAAATTCTACCAGGCGGCTTCCTCTTTCATTTCTTAGCCCCAATCCATATTCACCTACTACGTTTCCTTCTCATCACTTAGTATCACAAATGTTCTGCAGTTCTTTTCCCACAAAAACTTATGGAACCCTGTGTGATCTTGGGGAAGGAGTGTGGACATTGGAAATGTGAAGTTTCACTCATTATACTAATTCTAGCAACTCCCCAGAATCTGTTAAGGCTGCTGGTTTGATGAACACTGCCGAAGGTTTAGAGCTTGACCACACCGGATTTCTGCTAATAATGCTTGTAAGTCTTCTTTGAATGCTGATCTGACTCTAATAAGATTCAAGGGAGAGATCCATGCCACTCATCCACATGACACATTAATGCGATCTTTAACACATGGTGCCACCACTCTACCAGCCCATTGTGTTAAGGGTGAGAAACAGTGGTTCTAAAGCATTTCACTCCACACATTTTACAAAAATTCATGAACAGTGCTGACTGAAATTGTCAGCCTTTATAATTTGTGATGGCCATTGGGCACCCAAAGCAAGCAATTCACATTTCAGTGAATGCTTTCACTGTGGACTGAGCAGTGATGTCAGGTTACTGAGTGGCTTCCACCCATCTTGTTGATCTCAGTGGCAGATAAGGTGTAATTAAATCCTACAGACATGGGAAGGGGGCCAGTCAAATCCAGGTGAACATACAGTAAACGGTCAACTGAAACAATGAATGCGCATAAAGTAGTGCTCAAGTTTCATCTGTTTTGACATTCTGCACAAGCTTGAGTCCAAAGTTTTTAATGTTCAGCCAAACAAAATATTCTGTTACTAGTCTGATAGACAGGCATATTCCCAGATGGGATAATCTGTGCAATTTCTGAAAGATGATTTGCCTACTCTTTTTAGGTATATTGATACTGAATTTATTCTGTAAGTGCAGCTTACCACAATATTAGCCGCCCCTCTAATGTGTACCACATATGTCGATAATTGCCTGATCAAATCCAAATGATGAAAATAAAGAGAGACAAACTTTATCAGAATTCCTTATCAGATCCACTGCGGGGCAGTGGTCTTCAATATTGTGAATTGTTGTCCTTCGATGCATGCCTTAAAGTACCTGACTGCCTCATAAACCACAAACATCAAATATCTACCACTTATGTTGAGCAGCAATTCCTGTTTCAAAAAGAACCTCATTGGGTAATGTTTTTCATTGATTATCTGAAGCAAAACTGCTCAGATAGTGACATCACTCATATCCACAGTAATAGTTAAAGAGGCACCCTGTACATGATGTGCTAATGTAACTGTCTGTTCTGTTAAATCTGAGCTCAAGAGGGTAATCAATAAGCCAAAAATTGATTATTTTAGGACATTCCTCAGAGACTTTCACTGGAGTGATATTTACAGTGCTCATGGCATGAATGAAAAATATAACACTTTTGGTAATAAATTGCTTACCATATTTGAACAAGGTTTTCCCCCAAAACTAACCAAGGTTTGAGCAAAGTCTACAAAGAAGCCATGTATTACTCATGGAATAGGGGTATCTTGTAAAACAGAAAGAAAACTGTATCTGTCAATCCGAAACAATTCTGATGTTGATGCTGTGGCACATTACAAGAAATACTGCAAAATATTAAAGACTGTAATACGGACATCAAAGCAAATATATTACAAGGAAAAGATAGTCATATCAGATAACAAAATAAAGACAATATGGGATATAGTGAAGGAGGAGACCGGTAGAAGCAGACATGAAGAGGGACAAATAGCATTAAGAGTAAATGATACATTGATAACAGATGTGTACAGTGTTGCAGAACTTTTGTTAAAAACATTTTATAACTGGTATTGAAAAGATGGGGTTGTCAGGTTCTGTAGATGCTGCTATGGAATACCTCAGACCAGATATTTCAAGTAACTTCCATAATATGAATTTGACCCTCACTACCCCAGCAGAAATAATGTCCATCATAAAATCTTTATAATCATAAAACATCTAGTGGGTATGATGAAATATCAACAAAGTTAATTAAAGAATGTGATTCTGAGTTAAGTAACATATTAAGCTATCTGTGTAACCAGCTGTTTATCAGTGGAATATTTCCAGAAAGGTTGAAATATGCTGAAGTTAAGCCACGGTTTAAGAAGGGAGATAAAGAAATAGCATCAAATTTCTGTCCAATTTCACTTTTGCCAGCATTCTCAAAAATTTTAGAAAAGGTAATGTACAATCAGCTTTATAACCTTCTTATCTTAAATAACATACTGTCAAAATCGCAGTTCGGATTTCTAAAGGGTTCTGATATTGTGAAGGCTATCTACACTTACAGTGAAAATGTGCTTAATTCATTAGACAAAAAATTTCAAGCAACTGGTATATTTTGTGATCTGTCAAAGGCATTTGACTGTGTAAATCACAATATCCTTTTAAGTAAATTAGAATATTATGGTGTAACAGGAAATGCTGCAAAATGATTCAAATCTTATATCTCTGGCAGGAAACAAAGGGTGTTATTAGGAAAGAGACAAGTATTAATCTATCTGACGTCATCCAACTGGGAACTAATTACATGTAGGGGGGGGGGGGGGGGGGGGGGCACAAGGTTCCATTTTAGGGCCCTTACTTTTTCTTGTGTATATCAATGACCTTTCATCAGTAACATTACCAGATGCCAAGTTCGTTTTGTTTGCCGATGAAACAAACATTGCAATAAATAGCAAATAAAGTGTAGTCTTAGAAAGATCAGCTAGTAAAATATTTGTGGACATTAAGCACTGGTTCCCAGCCAATTCTTTGTCACTAAACTTTGAAAAAACACACTAGATCCAGTTCAGAACTTGTAAGGGGTGTCCCACAAGTACATGCCTAACATGCGATGACAAGCAGATAGAAGAAATGGACAGTGTTAAATTCTTGGGATTACAGCTCGATAATAAATTCAACTGGGAGGAGTACACCACAGAACTGCTGAAGCGCCTTAACAAATCTCTATTTGCAATGCGAATTGTGTCAGACATAGGATTCCATAATGTCATATGGGATTATTTTTTGGGATAATTCAGCAAGCCAAGCTAAAGTTTCCTGGCACAAAAACATGCAGTAAGAGTTATATGTGGTGTGAGCTCAAGAACATCCTGCAGAAGCCTGTTTAGGGAACTAGGGATACTAACTACTGCTTCCCAATATATTTATTCCTTAATCAAATTTTTCATTAAAATATATCACTTTTTAAAACCAACAGCTCAATTCATGGAATCAATACTAGAAATACGAATAAAATCTTCACAAGGATTTAAATTCACTTACTCTTGTAAAAAAGGGGTGCATTATTCAGGAACACACATTTTCAATAACTTGCCAGCAGCCATAAAAAGCTTAACAATCATGAAATTCAGTTTGAGAGAAGCTTAAAGGATTTATTGGTGGCCAACTCCTTCTACTCCATTGATGAATTTCTCAGTAGAATCAACTGATGATTTGTGTGTGTGTGTGTGTGTGTGTGTGTGTGTGTGTGTAAGTACAATCTAACTTCTGCACTATGTCAGTTCAATAATGTGTTCATTGTAAATAAGTATTACAGTAGTTCTATTACATGTTTATTACCTTATACATAAATAAAACATTTTTATTTTAAATTCAGTGCATTAGTGTTTGTAAAATGATCCTTTCATATAGTGTTTATTTAAAAAAACAACGATCATTCCACTTGGGACCTGTGGAATGGTACATCAGCTTATTTGTTTGAGTTGTAAATATTTGTAATGTAATATTGTTTTTCTGACGTGTTCTACATCCTGGAGGACCTCCTCACTACGCATCAATTGGAATGAAAGTAAATATAATCTACTTTAATCTAAGCTGTGTTTGATCTTCTTGAAAGGTTGTCATGTCATCTGTCCACTTCAGCACACACTTCCCATTACTTTCTTTCCTCATCAAGGTGTCAGTCAAAGGTGCCACCAACTGCACTGCTTGAGGCAAATGTCTCCTGTAAAAGTTAACTGTTCCAAGAAATTGCTGAAACTATTCGAATGTTGTAGGTCTAGGCATGGAGAAGACACTTTCAGTCCTATCAGCTGTGGGTTTAAAACCAGATATAGGTACAGAATGACCCACAAAGGCTACCTCATTTTTCAGAAGTCAATGCTTCTCTTCAATAAACATGACACCATGTATCTTCATAATATCATAAATGATTTTAAATGTGTTTCATGCTCTTATGCCAATTTGGAGAAAACCAATATTTCATCCAAGTAACAAAAACAGAACAGAAACTCACTTAATGTTGAGTCAATACAATGCTGCCACGTCTGGGTTGCATTTTTTAACTTGTAAGGCATTCACATAAACTGGAAAAGGCCAAAGGGTATGATAATTGTCGGTTTTGGAATGGCTTTTGGCACCACTGGAATTTGAAGATTGGCCTTTTCACATTAAACATATTTGCACCAGCCAGAGCATGTGAAAAATTCTGTAAGATGGGCTATCTATTTGGTGCAGTACAGGAGTTAAATGATGTGTAATCTCCACACAATACACAAGAATTGTTCTTCTTAGGTACTAAATGGATCAACGATGCCCAATTACTAGGCCAAACTATGCCTAAGTGCAAATGTTAGTTTACAATTTGTTTAACTGCCTAACATCAATCTGATGTAAGCCCTCATGCCTTGGTGTAGACTGGAGGCCTCATAATGTATAAATGTAATGCTTTCCCCCTTGAACAACACCTCCAATTACTTTTGTTCCATTTTTTTGTATGTACTGCGTTTTTCCTTTTGCTGATGTAACCAGGTAAACTCTTGGTGGCTTGCGCTGTACTGACCAGTGTATTTTGTCTCTTCAAACTTAGTGTGTCGATATGCTGCTCCACTTGAGGTTGAGGCTGCTGCTCCTAATGCTGCAAGGCTGCTACTCCTTTCTATGTAATGTCCAAGTGTTCTTGATGTTTCCTTATTGCTTCCCATAACTCTGAATTTTCTTGATGTAGTAACACTTTCTGCTGTACCACCTCCTGGAATTTGATGCAAGCCCTGGTGATTTTCTGTTCTGTATAGACTATAATTTCTGTCAACCGTGCTATTGCATGTAAATTGCCAATATGCCTTTGCACTGAATGTCCAGTAATAGAACAACTAACTGTTCCTAAGTCTAGTGAAAGTTTGTGATGGCAAAGAAAATCTGCCCCTATAATTGGCACAGATACACAGTGTTCCAGTTGAAAGTACACTGTAAAGCTAAATCTACTGTTAGGTGACGTGTTTCACAGTGATGCACTGGTGTACCATTAACAGCGCACAGGCAAGGCACAGTGCTTACAGCAGAACCAGAGTATATCATGAAGCAGTGACCACACACACTATCCCGCACTTAAATCCTTGGATCCTTAAGCTGAAAAAGACATTATCCTGATCCTTTATACATTGTAGACTGCACTCCTCTTGAGTCTTGTTGTCCATCACACTGGTAGTAATATTTTGTTGCTGATATGTGATATTGCAATGGAAAATACATTTGCATTCTGTTGCTCCAAACTTCTCATGAAACCAACATATGTCCTTCAGCAGTGAGCTGCCATTATGCAATTTCTTGATATGCTCTCTATACAAGGCTGACAACCTTGGCCAAATTCCTCATGAAACTAACATAAGACCTTCAGCAATGAGCCACCATTTCATAACATGTAGATATGCTCTCCTCGTAAGGCCGATAATCTCAGGTCAACCATCTTCCATTGGGAGGAGTCAGCTGCTTATTGCTAAGGTTTAGTTAATCAGTATTCTACATTGTTCCGTGTCTCCCATGATCCTTCACATTACACACCACCAGCCTCGTGCAAGTTCATAAGTGTTTGTACTTCTCCAGAACCACTCCTCTCTTGCTGTGGCAACATGGTTTCCTCCATAGCACTAGTAATATTTCTTAGGTGCAAATCTGCTTCCCTGCATATCTGCTTATTTCCACTGCTGCATGGCATCTATCAGCCAAGTGCAACTTGATACTCATGGTCTCTTGAAATAAGCGTAGCTTGCAGTGATGGTGGAAGCTTGAGCAGCCATATACTCAGCTACGCTACAGATCAATTTATTTATGAAAATACAAAGTACAATCACCAACAAACTTTACATATTCAGAAGTACCTTTGCCTTTTATCCAAATAAATACAGTTTCATTAGATGATAGCTTACGTCTATTACGAGTATATAAAGTAAAGGGAGAGGGTGACATATAGGTAGATTTGCCAAAGTCTTTATTAGCATTTTCAGTAACATGATAGGTTCTGTAAGCGATGACATCTCGGTCCACAAAGCTCTCCAGGCCGGATACATTTGGAACTCCTGAACCACCTCGTACTATAGCAACAGTTAACCATCCGTTGCCATGTGTGAAAGAATCGTTGATGTCAATGCTGAAATTGAGTCGGCATCCACAGAAGACTGCTGGTCCATCCAGTAGAGAGTGTGCTGCGACAGACTTTATAGTATTCTTCTTCTTATCTGCAGCAGAAGTTGTCATTTCGACGTCTTCAATTGTTTTATATATTGTCTGCCTTGAACGTCGACGATATCTTCTGTAGTACGGCATCGTGGCAGCGTTCAATGCAGTTGCCTGTGCAGCAGCAGCAGCGCGAATGAACTGCTGAGCAGCGCTCGCTCGCTTATGTAGACACGCGATAGCGCGTGACCTTGATTCGGACTTAGCGTATTTCAGAGTGCCAGCGGAGCGTTTTCCCGTACGCGAGCACTAGACGTTCTAGGCGCTCGCGTACGCTGTTCGTCAGTCTTAGCTGGCGCGCTGCCATCTAATGAAACTCTATTTATTTGGATAAAAGGCAAAGGTACTTGTGAATATGTAAAGTTTGTTGGTGATTGTACTTTGTATTTTCATAAATAAATTGATCTGTAGCGTAGCTTAAAAACGGACAAGGGTACATCTAGAATCTGTCGGCATAGAGCGAGAACAGCATGTTACGTCATGTCTCCGAGCGCCTGACCTTTGACCCCGGCCGATAAGGCCGGCCGCGCCATCGTGGCAGCGCGCCAGCTAAGACTGACGAACAGCGTACGTATTGGGTCCCACATGTGCCTTATGTGCTACCATAATTGCAAGGGTGTTCTGCTTCTGATGTCCTCTTCATACCAGGCCTTATGTATTCGTTTTTCAGGTGTCTGCGACAGACATGGCACTAATGCCTTTTTTATCATATCAAACTTGTTTGAAGTAGATGGAACAGCAATAATGTCACTAATGATATGAGAATGTTCAGCTAAATTGTTCAGCACTGTAGAAATTTATGTGTATCACCCACCACTTCATAACATTGTAAAATGAATTCAGTTATTTGAAACAAGTCTTTGGGTGGCTGGGTTGGAATGCTGGTTGACTTAGGAATGATTCCCACTCACTGTTGTTCAGCACTAACCACTCACTGGAGAAGCACTGCATTGCCAGGTCCATATGCTGAAAGTTCCTGGCATGCTCAAGGTGCAGCTGAACATCTGTTGAACATTTCTGTGAATTTGTTGTTAATATGGCTACGGTTGAGTTATTGGAGCGTAAATCACACCACTCAATCAGTTGCAGAGTATAATGCAAATGTGGAAACATCACACTATGAACTAGCATGGGAAATCTGGCATGGTAGAATCTGGCATAGTTATCTCTTGCAATACCAGTGGCTGATTGTAAAAATTGTCCTACCTGTGTGTAGCCATAGGGTTCACTGTACATGGCACCCTGATACACGATTGTATCCATACTATAACACAGTTACTGTCCATTGTTTTGTTCACATATTGGTCCACCATTAGCACTATGTCTCATGAAATTTATAGTCACTGCCTCATTTCACCTATGATTTTGTCTTCTTGTGTTAATGAAATAGTAACGATGTGAAGTTCACTGTTTGATTCTTCCTTCTGAAGAAGGAGCCCACCCTCTTACTGATTATGTAAATGTGCCATTATGAGCAAATGTTTCAAGTTGGACCAAAAGTTACAGCTCGAAGTTATGAAGAATCCGCAAAGTTGAGGTCACCACTGAAGTTAACTGGCATAGGTGGTTGGAACTAAGCGCAATGAACACCATTTAAACACACAATAACTACTTTATTATTCATAAATCCAAACAAGCACATTAACACAAGTTCCACACATCAATCCATTTATGTGGGGAAGTCTTGAATGTCCAAAAATCGATCCTGCTCAACTTAGTTATTTCCAAAATTCAATGGTACTGCTGTTGCAGATGCCACAATGTTTTTGGTTGTATGTTTGTTGTTTAGGAGTGGTAGTACAAGGGAACTTGTACTGTTATTGTTAAATTTTATGTGACCTTTAAAACATGTCATGATGTTCCTACCAGTTTGCCCAATGTATACTTCATCATAATCATCACATCCAATTACGTAGATCCCAGACTTATTAAGTGGTCTGTTGTACTGTTGGTATGTCTTATAATATTATTAATATTGTTTTCAATATGGAACCCAGTTTTGATATTTTTATTTTTTAAAGTTTTCACCCTTTTATTAGAAATGATTTCATAATGTTCAGAGCCATAAATTTAGTTCTTTCTACATCTACATCTACGCGATTACTCTGTTACTCACAATAAAGTGCTCGGCAGAGGGTTCAATGAACCACCTTCAAGCTGTCTTTCTACCGTTCGACTCTCGAATTGCATGCAGGAAAAACATGCACTTAGATTTTTCTGTGAGTGTTCTGATTTCTCTTATGTTATCATGATGATCATTTCTCCCTATGTAGGTGGGTGCCAACAGAATGTTTTCACGATCAGAGGAGAAAACTGGTGATTGAAATTTCATGAGAAGATCCCATCGCAATTAAAAACACCTCTGTTGTAATGATTGCCACTCCAATTAACATATCATGTCTGTAGCACTATCTCCCCTATTTCGTGATAATACAAAATGAGCTGCCCTTCTTTGTATTTTCTCAATATCATCTGTCAGTCCCACCTGATGCGGATCCCACACCTCACAGCAATATTCCAGAATAGGGCAGACAAGTGTGGTTAAGCAGTCTCTTTAGTAGACCTGTTGCACCTCCTAAGTGTTCTGCCAATGAATCATAGTGTTTGGTTTGCTCTACCCATAACATTATCTATGTGATCATTCCAATTTAGGTTATTTGTAATTGTAATCCCTAAGTATTTAGTTGAAATTTACAGCCTTCAGATTTGTGCAACTTATCGCATAATCAAAATTTAGCATATTTCTTTTAGTACACATGTGAATAACTTCACACGTTTCTTTATTCAGGGTCAATTGCCACTTTTCGCGCCATCCAGATATCTTATCGAAATCATTTGCAATTCGTTTTGGTCGTCTGATGACTTTACAAGATGATAAATGACAGCATCATCTGCAAACAATCTAAGACAGCTATTCAGATTGTCTCCTATGTCATTAACATAGACCAGGAACATGTCGTTAATATAGACCAGGAACAATAAAGGGCCTATAACACTTCCTTGGGGAATGCCGGATATTACTTCTGTTTTACTCGATGACTATTACTATGAACTATGTCCTTTCTGACAGGAAATCATGAATCCAGTCACATGACTGAGACAATATTCCATAGGCATGCAGTTTGGTTAGAAGACGCTTGTGAGGAATGGTGTCGAAAGCCTTCTGGAAATCTAAAAATATGGAATCAATTTGACATCCCCTGTCAATAGCACTCAATTCTTTATGAGTATAGAGAGCTAGTTGTGTTTCACAGGAACAATATTTTCTGAATCCGTGCTGATATATGTGTCAATAAATTGTTTTCTTTGAGATACTTCATAATGTTCGAAAACAGTAAATGTTCCAAAACCCTACTGCAAATTGACGTTAGTGATATGGGCCTGTAATTCAGCGGATTACTCCTATTTCCCTTTTTGGGTATTGGCGTGTCTTGAGCAGTTTTCCAGCCTTCAGGTACAGATCTTTCTGAGATCAAGCGTTGTATATAATTGCTAAATATGGAGCTATTGTATCAGCATACTCTGAGAGGAACCTGACTGGTATACGATCTGGGCTGGAAGCCTTGGCTTTATGAAGTGATTTAAGCTACTTTGTTACATCGAGGATATCTACTTCTATGTTTCTCATCTTGGCAGTTGTTCTTGATTGGAATTCAGGAATATTTACTTCGACTTCTTTGGTGAAGGAGTTTCGGGAAACGGTGTTCAATCCTCTGCTTTAGTAGCACTGTCTCAGTGACCTGACTTCACTGTTGTTATTGTGCAGTGAAGGTACTGATTGCGTCTTGCGACTGGTGTGCATTATGTATGACCAGAATCTCTTTGGGTTTTCTGCCAGATTTCGAGACAGAATTTGGTTGTGGAAATTATTAAAAGCATCTCGCATTGAAGTACACACTATCTTTCGAACTTCTGCATAACTCTGCCAGTCTTGGGGATTTTTCTTTCTTTTAAATTTGGCATGCTTTTTTCACTGCTTCTGCAATAGCGATCTGACACATTTTGTGTACCATGGTGGATAGCACCATAACTTATTAATTTATGTGGTATATATCTCTCAATTACTGTCGATACTATCTCTTTGAAATCATTCCACAACTTTTCTACCCTTACATGATCAGATCGGAAGGACTGAAGACTGTCTCTTAAAAAGGCATTAAATCATTTTTATCAGCTTCTTTTAAAATAGGTATACTTTGCATTTCTTTTTTATGGTTGTAGGTGTTACAGTATTCAGCCTAGCAGCAACTGCCTTGTGGTTGCTAATCCCTGTATTCATCATGATACTCACTATTTGTCCAGGATTATTTGTTGCTAAGAGGTCAAGTACGCTTTCGCTACCATTCGAACTTCTAGTGGGCTTGTGAACTAATTGTTCAAAATAATTTTCTGAGAAAGTATTCAGTGTAATTTCGGATGACGTTTTATGCCTGCCACCGGCTTTAAGTGTGTAATTTACCCAGCATATCGAGGACACCGACTATAATTGTATGAGTGGGGTACCTACTTGAAATGAGACTCAAGTTTCCTCTGAACTGTTCAGCACCTACATCATCTGAGTTGGGCGGTCAGTAAAATAATCCAATTAATAGTTTTGTCTGATTGTCAGGTATAACCTCTACCCATACTACACTCCTGGAAATGGAAAAGGAACACATTGACACCGGTGTGTCAGACCCACCATACTTGCTCCGGACACTGCGAGAGGGCTGTACAAGCAATGATCACACGCACGGCACAGTGGACACACCAGGAACCGCGGTGTTGGCCGTCGAATGGCGCTAGCTGCGCAGCATTTGTGCACCGCCGCCGTCAGTGTCAGCCAGTTTGCCGTGGCATACAGAGCTCCATCGCAGTCTTTAACACTGGTAGCATGCCGCGACAGCGTGGACGTGAACCGTATGTGCAGTTGACGGACTTTGAGCGAGGGCGTATAGTGGGCATGCGGGAGGTCGGGTGGACGTACCACCGAATTGCTCAACACGTGGGGCATGAGGTCTCCACAGTACATCGATGTTGTCGCCAGTGGTCGGCGGAAGGTGCACGTGCCCGTCGACCTGGGACCGGACCGCAGCGATGCACGGATGCACGCCAAGACCGTAGGATCCTACGCAGTGCCGTAGGGGACCGCACCACCACTTCCCAGCAAATTAGGGACACTGTTGCTCCTGGGGTATCGGCGAGGACCATTCTCAACCGTCTCCATGAAGCTGGGCTACGATCCCGCACACCGTTAGGCCGTCTGGAAGCTCACGCCCCAACATCGTGCAGCCTGCCCCCAGTGGTGTCGCGACAGGCGTGAATGGAGGGACGAATGGAGACGTGTCGTCTTCAGCGATGAGAGTCGCTTCTGCCTTGGTGCCAATGATGGTCGTATGCGTGTTTGGCGCCGTGCAGGTGAGCGCCACAATCAGGACTGCATACGACCGAGGCACACAGGGCCAACACCTGGCATCATGGTGTGGGGAGCGATCTCCTACACTGGCCGTACACCACTGGTGATCGTCGAGGGGACACTGAATAGTGCACGGTACATCCAAACCGTCATCGAACCCATCGTTCTACCATTCCTAGACCGGCAAGGGAACTTGCTGTTCCAACAGGACAATGCACATCCGCATGTATCCCGTGCCACCCAACGTGCTCTAGAAGGTGTAAGTCAACTACCCTGGCCAGCAAGATCTCCGGATCTGTCCCCCATTGAGCATGTTTGGGACTGGATGAAGCGTCATCTCACGCGGTCTGCACGTCCAGCACGAACGCTGGTCCAACTGAGGTGCCAGGTGGAAATGGCATGGCAAGCCGTTCCACAGGACTACATCCAGCATCTCTACGATCGTCTCCATGGGAGAATAGCAGCCTGCATTGCTGCGAAAGGTGGATATACACTGTACTAGTGCCGACATTGTGCATGCTCTGTTGCCTGTGTCTATGTGCCTGTGGTTCTGTCAGTGTGATCATGTGATGTATCTGACCCCAGGAATGTGTCAATAAAGTTTCCCCTTCCTGGGACAATGAATTCACGGTGTTCTTATTTCAATTTCCAGGAGTGTATTTTGCAGGAACTATCTACTTTGTACTTCAATTTCACTACAAGGTAAACTACTTCTGACAGCAATAAATACTCCACCACCAAATGTTTTTAATCTATCCTTTCTGTACACTGTTACATCGCTTGGAAAAATTTTGGCTGAACTTATTGCGGCTTTAGCCAGCTTTCTGTACGTATAACTATTTGAGCTGCAGTGCTTTCTATTAGGGCTTGGAGTTCTGGTTCTTTCCCAACACAGCTATGACAATTTACAACTACAGTACCGATCGTTTCTACAACTACCTTACTGTGTACTGGCCGTACACCACTGGTGATCGTTGAGGGGACACTGAATAGTGCACGGTACATCCAAACCGTCATCGAACCCATCGTTCTACCATTCCTAGACCGGCAAGGGAACTTGCTGTTCCAACAGGACAATGCACATCCGCATGTATCCTGTGCCACCCAACGTGCTCTAGAAGGTGTAAGTCAACTACCCTGGCCAGCAAGATCTCCGGATCTGTCCCCCATTGAGCATGTTTGGGACTGGATGAAGCGTCGTCTCACGCGGTCTGCACGTCCAGCACGAACGCTGGTCCAACTGAGGCGCCAGGTGGAAATGGCATGGCAAGCCGTTCCACAGGACTACATCCAGCATCTCTACGATCGTCTCCATGGGAGAATAGCAGCCTGCATTGCTGCGAAAGGTGGATATACACTGTACTAGTGCCGACATTGTGCATGCTCTGTTGCCTGTGTCTATGTGCCTGTGGTTCTGTCAGTGTGATCATGTGATGTATCTGACCCCAGGAATGTGTCAATAAAGTTTCCCCTTCCTGGGACAATGAATTCACGGTGTTCTTATTTCAATTTCCAGGAGTGTATTTTGCAGGAACTATCTACTTTGTACTTCAATTTCACTACAAGGTAAACTACTTCTGACAGCAATAAATACTCCACCACCAAATGTTTTTAATCTATCCTTTCTGTACACTGTTACATCGCTTGGAAAAATTTTGGCTGAACTTATTGCGGCTTTAGCCAGCTTTCTGTACGTATAACTATTTGAGCTGCAGTGCTTTCTATTAGGGCTTGGAGTTCTGGTTCTTTCCCAACACAGCTATGACAATTTACAACTACAGTACCGATCGTTTCTACAACTACCTTACTGTGTTTTACCTGCCCCCTTTTGTATAGCTTCTTCTCTTCCTTGAATAGTTTCATTTGCATTTCATTTTTGGGTAACTTTTGGTCTCTGTTTATACAGTTCTTCAATTATTTTGGTTTGAAGTTATTTACTTTGGCTAAATTTTCTAGTATTGCCAATTCTTTGTTGATCACATTTTCTTCAGGTTGAAAATGTATTGATCTCCATATCATAGAGTGAAAATGCGCCTTTTTATAGGTTTTTGAGTCGCATGTTTTGTTATTGAGTAATGTGTCTGTAGTGGTAGGTTTATGAAAAATTACAAATTTGTGCACTGAATTTTTTTTCCTTATGGTGAAAGCTAAGAAATTAATACAGTTATTTTTTTCCACTTCATGGATGAATTTGATTTTAAAATGCATACTGTTCAGTTGAGGATGCGTGATAGCTCTGAATTCTGTGCCATTTAACAGGATTCATAAATACTGTCATCAATGTAATATTTGAAATAAATGACTTTGGCTGCTGTCTGTTTGAATTTCTCAAAAAATTTTACTTTCATTTAGCTAAGGATCCTGCCAAGCAATTACCCTGGCTCAGTCATTTGGTTGGGAGTACATATCATTTTGAAAGTAGTAGTTACATGATAGAGTGAGTTGTAACAGTTGAATGAACTCATGGATTTCAGATGGAATTAGTTTCTTGTATTCAGTTAAATTATATTCAATTATATTTATGGAGTTTTATATGGGAATATTTGTGTAAAAGTAGTGATGCAAAGGAAACCAGTTTACTGTTATCAGGAATACACTTATTATACGACATATCCCCAGTACAACAGACCCTTTTAATAAATGAGGAATTTAAAAAATTGTATGTGACAATTGTGACAAAGTACTCATTGGGCAAACTGGTAGAAACTTTCATATACATTTTAAAGAGCACATAAAATCTAATGATGATGACAGTACAAGTGCTTTTGCACTACATCTCCTAAACAACATCCGGCATCAGTCATTTAAAATATCAAAAATCAACCTGTTACACTTCTTAATGAGCAAACAGATCAGAACAAAACCTTCATTGATAATTTAAGTCACATTCTGCCAATGACCTATCAGAAATCATCCATACAATAATATAAAATTTAAATTTAATGTTGCCTCACCACAAATTTTAATATTTATTTTTATTTTATTTACCATACCATTTTATTTTGTATTATTTTTCAACTTTCCTCAACTACACATACGCACATAAATATACATTCACAGTACTTGAAATTATTGTTCCATTTACCCCATGCTTAGCTTTACTCTTTGATCAATATAATGTCGAGCTGTCAAACCAACAGGACAGCATTTGTGAACCAGAATGAATAGAAAACACAAATTTAAAGACACTGATATTTCAGTATGTAAGGCATAGTTTTCTATTTAAAGTAAATGTATTTAAAATATGTTTCTATTCTCATTGTTACATTTCTGTTCATGGATGTGTGGGAGTGACAAGTCGATAGTCGACAAGACACTGAGAGAATCTCTTTACGAGTGGGGTGCTTTGGAGGACACAACCAGTGGTCGTTTCCCGCATTAATGATGTATCTATTGTGTTTGTGCAGTACAATAAAGGTGGTTGTTCTCAGCATAAATACCACACAAGTGTTTTCCTTTACGTAGTGAAATTACTCCTACATAAGTGGTGACCCCGTAACTAAACAGTGTGACAGTAGGCAAGTTTCTTTAGATATTTTCCGTGACCTGTCGTATCGATATGTCGTCTGCACAGAACCTCTTCCGCGACATCAACGGTATCATCCAAAATATCAAGAAGGAGCTTGACACGATGCAGCAAAACCCTCAGTGCACAGTGCCATGGACGCCTACATCTCAAACCGATTTCGCCCACGGCGTTACGTTTCCAACCGCGCCGCGTGTGCCGGCGGGTTCCACGCCGCCGCCACAGGATATTGTCTCGCACAACCAGTGCGCAGGACACGCCGATATCAGACCAAAAGTGCTCCCATTTTCATCACCTGCGTCGGTACCGCTCCCACGAGTTTCGCACTTTCCGTTCGCCAGTGATCGTGGCCCACCCGCGTCACAGTTACAAATTCGGCCCCCACCTTTCGTTCCCAATCGTCCAGAAATTTGGTTCGCTATTATGGAGAACATTTTCGTGCAGCAACAAATAGTCAACTATTTTGAACAGTTCACGCTAGTGATATGCAACCTGGACCAACGTGCATCGTCAGTGGTATCGGATATAATTATGCAACCCCCACCACAACAAGCCTACGCCACTCTCAAGACGGCTTTAATTTCGCATTGTACAAAACCTGTGGACCAGCGGATAACACAGCTCCTGTACCACGAGAAACACGGTGACAGGTCACCTTCAAACTTTTACCGGCATTTACGTGCTATGGTGGACCCTTCCGTGTTCTCAGACACATTACTTTTGCACATATGGCAACAGCAGTTACCTCCGCAGGTGGGCTCAACCTTAATTTCTTACGAGGGCTGGCCATTAAGCGAGTTGCTGCAAGTGGCCGATAGAGCACACTCCCTGTTCGACTCGCACGCCACAGTGGCCGCCGCCGCAACCATCTCGGCCAACAACACCAGCTGAGCACGGCCGGAGCCGGTCGACGCGGCGCCTCTAGCTTGTGCTGCCACGACCGCACGACAAGCACCAGATGACTGAAGATTTCCGATCTCTCCGTGCTGCCATCGATCAGCTGACCGCCCAGCTGCAGCGGCTAGAGCCACGCGACGTTGCGGCGGCTGACAACACACGCGTCGTCGCCAGCCGCCGCGTCATGCAAACAACGGCACCGGTTATTGCTGGTTCCACCAGCACTTCGGCGCGCAAGCTATGAAGTGTAAGGCGCCGTGCTCGCACCCAAACGCATACCACGGCCTGCTTTAGGTGCAGCCGACCGTGACAACAAGCAAATGTGCCTAAACTCACAGACGCATGGAAGGAGAACACCCCCATTTCAGCACGAGCCTACGTTATGTGGATCGACTTCTCCCACAGCTGTAAGGTACGCTGCTTCACAAAGACTTTTCGTTCCTGATCGCTCTACAGGATGGATGTTCTTGGTTGACACTGGCTCAGATGTTGGCATGTAACCTCCCCCTCACTTACCGACCTTAATGACAGTGAAAAATGAAACAGCGTGTACCTAATGGGAGTTTTGGAAAAGCAATCGTCACCGAAGTTAACCTGTCGGTAAAGAGGGAGGAAAGGGTTACACCTAAATGAAAGGAAAAGTGCTAATGAAACTGGTGGAAATTAATTTTGAAAAGGGGTAAAGTTAATAAAGAAAGTAAATGTGCAGCCGTTACGTTAACAATTAACTAGCGGTAATTAGGTATTTGAGATTTGGGGGAAATCACGGTCGCCAGTCCTAAGGACAATTACTATAGTAAATGAAAAAGAAAGGTTATTACACATACAATTATCACTAGAAGCGTGGCAACTGAAGGTTGACACGTGTAGTGTGAAAACTGAAAGTTTGTCAGAAGTAATAAATTTCGCTACACCCTGACTTAATTTAGCAAAAGAATTAATAAAACCGGAAAATCGAAAGTTAATTTAGTGACTGAAGTTAATAGTGAGCTTTCTTTCTGAAGCACATCGAAATTCAGTAAAATACGGTTAGTCTTGGACTACCTCAACAATCATTTCAAAAACTACTTGAATCTACGCAATTTAGAAATAAGAGATTTAACTTTGAACTTGAATGAAATGATTCCGAACAATTAACAATAGTAAAATTTAGTACGTACCAAGCTGAGCTGCAGTCACAGGTAAGCTAAAATATGGTAACAAAACTCGCACTCTTAATTTGTGCTTGTGTAATCTAAATAGTGTAGCCAGCTATAAAAACTTTAACCGAATTTTGAAATTAAAGCAGTCAAAACGAGTTAGCTATATTACTTTAATGCTGGCGTTTGAATTTCAACGACACTCGGGTTCATTTCGGAAAAGGAAGGGACTCTGCTTGGTAATGCAATTGGGACAATGAGCAACAAAAGTTCATGCTAAGTTGCTGTAATTATAGTGACGAAAATGGAACAGTTTGAAAAGCTGAGGTCTGCCATACAGTTCTAAAACTTTACGTGCATCCAGTCTTCCTCGTCGGTTGATTGAAGGTTTGAAGCCGTCGGTCGAGGAGGTGGCGACAGTCACTCATTGTCGGCCGTCGCTGTTGCAGAAGCTGGATGTTGGCGCGCCTTCTTCTTGACACGGTCACCAGACGAAACGGGCTCTTGATGTCCGCTAGTTAATGTTTCCCGTCCGCGACACCATGTCAGAAACTATCATCGCAAGTCGAGCGCAATTACATGCTGCCAAACCCCGAAAGCGCGGCAACTCGCGGGAGCGTCACACAACACACCTGCTCCACTCGCTACTCCCGCCACACTCCCTCTGCTCAGCCCGCACTCTCCGCGGCAGAGTTAACACTACCAAAGATCCTACACACTTTGATTCTTCACACGATCTATCGACGTAATCGTTCAATAGCAGTTTTCCCTAGGCAAGACCCAGCGTAAAAATACAAATAATATTTACGAAACAAACCAATTATACATCGACATAAATGCATAAATATACAAATAGTAAAACAATTACAATATACAAAGAGACAGAAATGTCATATCTTGAGGTAACAAAGCAAGGAAAAAAAATAGTACAATAGATGGAAATAGGAGGCTATGCATTTCCGGCGTTACACGTGCCCCACATTGTCTGAGGATGTTCGTGTAACGTAAACAGACTCAGAAAATGTCCCAAAAAAGAAACAGCGGAAATGCGTATGCTCAAAACATCAAAAAAATTTAGCATTCGTCTAATTAATCATAAACCAATTTTTATACAATAATAATTGAGTGGAGACGCTAGTAATCTTATTCCACTCTTGTCATCTTGCACAAAATAAAACAGGTTGACAACATATCAAAATTCATAGAAAATGGTTTAGCTATTCCAAAATCATTAAAATTCGTAACACTATAAGAAATGGAGTACTATTTGCAAAATTAACCAGAGTACATGGTCATAAAAAACAGGTATATCAAAATACGCAAACTAATGATTAATTACATAGAATACACATTTTTATGTAACCTTTTCATAATTACTATTCTCGTCATGAGTGTGCACTTAACGCTAAACAAGAAAATAATATATAGCAGATCGACAAAAACATAAATATTGACAACAGAATTCTTTCACATCAGCTGCCCGGGAAGAAAACCAACTCCGCCTTCCGTACTCGCAAGTACAAAGAATGCCGACAGCGGCACAAGAGCCGACAGCGACAAAAGAGCCGACAGCGGCTCCGTCTTGCCGGTATAGTTGCGCCCGCCTGTGCGGCACACTTGATCTCACTCCCCCTTGTAACGGCGTTTCCAGAACGGCCGTTTGACTGAATTCTTTTGGAAAAACTCACTCCCGAGTAATCTCAAGGAGTCCATAAACATTATCACAGTGGATAACTCAACACTGTCCATCATCACACGCATGTACTAGCCTGAAACTTAAAACAGCGTCTAAGTACATCGGCAATGACTAATAAAAACACACATTCATGAAATATTACAGCAAGTTAGAAAATCATATTTACATTCCTTAATCTACTGTGACTCAGCTGAAAACTTAAACTAGCAGCTTGGATTTTTCAGATGATTACTAATCAGTTACTCTTAAATCATTTAGTCAAAATTAATTACTTATTAATTACAACTTCTTTAATGACCTCTAGGTCAGGCAAAAGGATCGTAACATGGCACATCCTTAAATCTTACACTCTATATTTTACATACTGTACAAATTACCCATTGTGTGGTATTAATCGATCCTAGGTTGGTACAATTTCAAGTCTACAATATTCCGTATACCTAATCGCTTTCCAGAGCTTGGATACTCTAAGCAATAAGCATTTGTGTGAGGTATACCAATAACTTTATATGGTCCATTATAAACCAACTTTAATTTAGAGATTTCATGGTCTATCTCGCTCGATTTCTCATGAGCTTTTACAAGTACTAAGTCTCCGATTGCAAACTTAGCAAAACGCGCTTTAGCATCATGACGACGTATGCGAGCATCGGCTTTTAGCTTCATTACTTCTCGCAAACGATCTTTTTTCACACCAATACTAATGTCAATCCGTGGAAGGAATTTGATTATCTCTTCCAATTCACTTTCTACACTTTTGTCAATGCCGAAATTCCTCACGTTACGGCAGTTCAAATTCATTCCTACGTCAATGTCATCCGGCCAGTTAACAATGTGTATAGGCTGGTATTGCCTATGCACACAGTCTCCTGCCTCGTCAAAACTAACTATTATAGTTTTATCTTGTGACGTACATGTCAAAGTTTTGCTTTCGCAATTAATCACTGCACGGTACTTTAATAGCCAATCTAACCCGATAATTACTTCCGTAGTCAAGTCTGGCACAACGACAAACTCTTGTTCAAATCGTGCCCCACATATTTCAAAGTTGACAAAAATCTGTTTTGTGACCGGTTTACTGACCTTCCCAGTAGCATCGATAATTTTCACTCCCGTTACTGGCATAACTACGATGCCAGGTCTGTCTTTCAGTAACTCAAATATTTTCCCAGATACAGCACTCAATTCTGCACCAGTGTCAATCAACATGTTTAGTTGTAGGTCGTGCATATTAACAGACGCTACTACCTGTCTACACTTGTCCTCGACTGTTTCTTTATTTTCCCACAGTAAATCCTCGTCTATATCCAGGTCATTCCAGAAAAAACCATCCGGCTTTGATCCTAAATCCGGCTTATCTGGCGGCTTTTTCAGCCTCTGTTCACATACCATTTTAATTTCAACACGTTTGTCCTGAGGCTTAGTCTGTAGCTTCGCCTCCAATACCGAAACCTTTTCCTCTAACTCGTCAACTAGTGAGTGTTGCTTTGCTATCAGTTCATTAATTGTCACCTTCGTTGACTCCTCTTTGGTCAGATTGATCTCATCTGCCAATCTACCTGGAGAAATGTGCCCAGTAGTATCTGCAATTACTTCCTCTAGATCTGCGCCACCCACACTGCTATCGTCTGACCGTATAATGTCAGCACTAACCTCATACACGCAGTAATCTATGTGCTTTTCTACCAATCGTGTCCGGCTATCACTAAAATTTTCGTAATTTTTCTCCTTAATACTCTCACAATGTTTAAACTGGAGGTTTGCGTCGGATGGGTCGGTTACTTCTACCACTGAAACTTTCGGTAAGGTCTGCCGGTTAGGGCCAGAACTTTCCGTTACTACTTCAACATCTAACTCCTGCGGGACGAAACACGACGAATCTTGCTCGTGCTCCACCTTAACATCAACTATTTCTGGTAAAGTCTGCCGGTTAGGGCCAGAACTTTCTATCACTTCACAAACACTATCTTCCTGCGGGACGAGACGTGGCAAATCCTGCACGCGCTCCCCATAAACACTTCTCCCATACAGACCCCTATAATCTCTTAGTTCGTCGTATAAGCGACCGAACTGCCTTAACCAGACCTCATCCCTCTCTGCATCCCCTCGCTCGATGACGGACGTTTTATCTGACATCTGATCTTCTCTCAACACTTGTGAATCATTATTAAACTCAATCTCCAGTTCCGCTGTGGGTATTACAGCTGCCACTTTATGATCGATTTCCGGAACACTACTTAAATTGTTCTCACTGACAATGAATGTATTTTCTACTGCCGTGTATACAGCTGATCTACTACTTGTGGGCGCACTCCTTTCTCCTAACACTGGCACACTCTCCCGCCGTTGATTATTCCACACGGAATTTTCATAACGACGACACCTGGGTTTTCTCCTGTTATTGGACGGCCAAAATTTCTCCACGCCCGCTCGGCCCCTCACCGGCGCAGCTAATGGTTTCCCTGTCTCGTCCCAGCAGATACGCTCCCCGGATGCTGCTGAGGCGGCTGATCACACCCTCTGGCATTATTACTATTCTGTGAAGCCCGTATCACGTTAGTGTGATACTGGTTTCTGTCATTCCTGTTATTATTTGCATTGTACCGATTGTTATTACGGTCCGAACTATTATTGTTATTGCTGCGGTATGCATTATTCCCATGGTTATCGTTGTTATGGTTGGGGTGGTACCCGTTGTTGTTACCACGGCCTCTACCACTGTCGCGATTATTGCGCCAATTGTCCTCGTCCTCAACTCTTTCCAGGAAATCATTGATTGTCCTGTAATTGCTTCCTACGTAGCGTTTTGTATCATCTGGAAGCTTCTTGTAGAGTTCCCAGACTATTTCGGATTCCGTGCAGCGATCACGCAAATATTCCAACTTGCGGATCCAGCCCTCACAAAACTCCCTCATCGAACCGCGCGAATTCGCATCGAATGGCCTCGATACGACAAATTCGCGCCAGACACTTTGCTGTTTTTGCTCTGACCAGTATTCAGCCAGAAACAAATTTTTAAACTCGTCAAAAGTCAGGTTCGTAATGTTGAGGTTTAAGCCCCAACACTTGGCATCACCAGCCGGCACATCAATAACCGCATTAATTTTTCTCTCATTAGTCCATGATCTGGGTAAAACTCTTTCACAATTTTTAATGAAATCCGTCGCGTGTATACCGCCTTTTTTCAAGGGGTCGAACCGCTCCTCTTTCGTCAACAATTCCAAACTATGTGCACAGATTGGCACATAGCTCTGTTTTTCGTCAAGTTTCTTTTCTAATTCCGACACTCTCGTAATTACTTGGCAAATGGTTGTCGCAAGCGTTTCCACTTCCCTCTTTTTCTCTTTGCAGGTATTAGCCTGCTCCCTCACTTTAGTATCTACTTCGGACACTAAAGCCTTTAAAGTTTCCACCTTCTGTTGATCCTCTTTTTTCACTAATTGAATTTGTTCCGTCACCTTATTCTCGATGATCGGAGCAACTGCTTCTCCTACACTTTTCTCGATTCTGCTAATTTCGGAATCAAAACGAGTATTTATGCTCGCAATTTCTGCCTGAATGCCTATCATTTCCTGTTTAAGATTACCGATTTCGGTATTAATTACAACAATATCTTCTTTGATTTTATCAACTTTTGTATTAACAACTCCAACATTGTTGTTAACAACATTAATAGCTTTGTTCTGATTGTCTAGCATCCGTTCAATTTTTTCAGACTGAGCTTCTTTTGGCAGCCTGATCTTCTTGCTTGGCAGACAGAGCTTTAATTTCTGCCGACTGATTCTTGATTTCGTTAATCAAAACATTCAATAAATCAGTTAAATTCCCGGAAACCACCGGTTTTACTTCCGTAGTGGCTGCCTCTTTAATTGTCCCCCCGTATTCGTCATCAAGGGATTCAGATTTGATTTTCACTTCCGATTCCGAAACATTTTCTAAAGTTTGGAATTCCATTTCTGCTCTCTGTTGCGTTTCGGCGGTCGCGTCTTTCATGCTAGCCACCTGCCCCTGAACAATGGGTTCCGCGGTGCGCGTTTCCCACTGTTCGACCGATTGTTCCTTATCCAAGCCTACCACATTTTGGTAATTGTTACCTTCACTCATTTTAATAATTTTCAATATAAATGACAAATCTCAAATATAATTAGGATTACTCCCACTACTTATTCTCGCTGACGTAACGGCCTGTACGTAACCAGTACTTTGTTACGAGATTTGCACAATGCAAAATTCGTGTCCAGAACAACCTCAAATCCGAAGATTGTCCTGTCACCAGGTCGCCACGTGTAACCTCCCCCTCACTTACCGACCTTAATGACAGTGAAAAATGAAACCGCGTGTACCTAATGGGAGTTTTGGAAAAGCAATCGTCACCGAAGTTAACCTGTCGGTAAAGAGGGAGGAAAGGGTTACATCTAAATGAAAAGAAAAGTGCTAATGAAACTGGTGGAAATTAATTTTGAAAAGGGGTAAAGTTAATAAAGAAAGTAAATGTGCAGCCGTTACGTTAACAATTAACTAGCGGTAATTAGGTATTTGAGATTTGGGGGAAATCACGGTCACCAGTCCTAAGGACAATTACTATAGTAACTGAAAAAGAAAGGTTATTACACATATAATTATCACTAGAAGCGTGGCAACTGAAGGTTGACACGTGTAGTGTGAAAACTGAAAGTTTGTCAGAAGTAATAAATTTCGCTACACCCTGACTTAATTTAGCAAAAGAATTAATAAAACTGGAAAATCGAAAGTTAATTTAGTGACTGAAGTCAATAGTGAGCTTTCTTTCTGAAGCACATCGAAATTCAGTAAAATACGGTTAGTCTTGGACTACCTCAACAATCATTTCAAAAACTACTTGAATCTACGCAATTTAGAAATAAGAGATTTAACTTTGAACTTGAATGAAATGATTCCGAACAATTAACAATAGTAAAATTTAGTACGTACCAAGCTGAGCTGCAGTCACAGGTAAGCTAAAATATGGTAACAAAACTCGCACTCTTAATTTGTGCTTGTGTAATCTAAATAGTGTAGCCAGCTATAAAAACTTTAACCGAATTTTGAAATTAAAGCAGTCAAAACGAGTTAGCTATATTACTTTAATGCTGGCGTTTGAATTTCAACGACACTCGGGTTCATTTCGGAAAAGGAAGGGACTCTGCTTGGTAATGCAATTGGGACAATGAGCAACAAAAGTTCATGCTAAGTTGCTGTAATTATAGTGACGAAAATGGAACAGTTTGAAAAGCTGAGGTCTGCCATACAGTTCTAAAACTTTACGTGCGTCCAGTCTTCCTCGTCGGTTGATTGAAGGTTTGAAGCCGTCGGTCGAGGAGGTGGCGACAGTCACTCATTGTCGGCCGTCGCTGTTGCAGAAGCTGGATGTTGGCGTGCCTTCTTCTCGACACAGTCACCAGATGAAACGGGCTCTTGATGTCCGCTAGTTAATGTTTCCCGTCCGCGACACCATGTCAGAAACTATCATCGCAAGTCGAGCGCAATTACATGCTGCCAAACCCCGAAAGCGCGGCAACTCGCGGGAGCGTCACACAACACACCTGCTCCAATCGCTACTCCCGCCACACTCCCTCTGCTCAGCCCGCGCTCTCTGCGGCAGAGTTAACACTACCAAAGATCCTACACACTTTGATTCTTCACACGATCTATCGACGTAATCGTTCGATAGCAGTTTTCCCTAGGCAAGACCCAGCGTAAAAATACAAATAATATTTACGAAACAAACCAATTATACATCGACATAAATGCATAAATATACAAATAGTAAAACAATTACAATATACAAAGAGACAGAAATGTCATATCTTGAGGTAACAAAGCAAGGAAAAAAAGTAGTACAATAGATGGAAATAGGAGGCTATGCATTTCCGGCGTTACAGGCACTCTGCCTGTAAATTTCTTCCCTTCAGACAAATGCACTGAAGAGACCACTTTGAAAGCAGTCAACGATTCAGTCATCCACACATATGGACAGAAAACACTGCCAGTGGACATTGGGCTACCAGAAAAATGCAACTGGACCTTCGTTACGGCCGATATCGACCAACCTATACTAAGTGTTGATTTCCTGGCAAAACATGCATTGTCCGTGGATTTACGCAAGTCACAACTAGTCCATTCTGCCAATGGATTGGTTATTCCGGGAATACAAGGACATCCGACCTCTCATGCATGCCAAAGGGTAGATAACCTCAGTGCACCCACCTGGGAGGACACCATAGCAATGAAGGAATCTGACCGGCAGATGGCTCAAACGACATCAAAACAGTTGACAACACAACAACAGGCTCCTACTGTTTCAACCACAAAGGCGACACCCAAACCACAACAGGGAACAAGAAAGAGCAGGGCGAAGCATGAGACGGTGCACCACATCCGTACGACTCCAGGCCCACCAGTCTCCTCATGTGTTCGCAGGCTTGCTCCTGATCGCTTGCGGGAAACTAAGGCCATTTTCGAGATGCTACAGGAAGGAACTATACAGCCATCCAACGGTCCATGGTCCTCTCATCTGCATCTCGCCCGTAAAAAGAATGGGTCATGGCGCCCGTGCGGTGATTATTGAGCTTTGAACGCCCGAACTGTTCCAGACAGATACCCTGGGCCACATATACAGCATTTCGCCCATTCACTGGCCAGGGCAACCGTATTCAGTGTTTTGGATTGCCGTAAGGCTTATAATCAGATCCCAATGGCAGAGCAGGACATACCAAAGACTGCAGTGACAACCCCATTCGGGCTGTTTGAATTTTTGGTGATGCCATTTGGGCTGAAAAATGCTGCCCAGACATGGCAACGGTTCCTAGACAGTGTGCTAAGAGGACTACCATATTGTTTCGCCTATTTAGACGATATTCTGGTGTTTTCGGGGTTTGTTTCTGACCATCAGAAACACGTAAGCGAGGTGCAAAGCAGGCTTAGTGCTCATGGAATAACACTTAACAAGGACAAGTGCGTGTTTGGGGAACCCGTGGTAACCTTCCTGGGTTATAAAGTGTCAGCTCAGGGCATTTTCCCACTGCCGGCTGGAGTTGTTGCGTACCCTACCACAGCCTCAAACCTACCATGATCTCCAAAGATTCCTAGGGATGATAAATTTCTATCGTTGCCACCTCCCCGGAACAGCAGCAATCCAGACGCCACTGAACAATGCCTTGGCTGGACACAACAAAATTGGCAAGCGCCCACTCCCATGGACACCCGAGATGGACTCGGCTTTCAAGGCACTGCAAAACAGCCTTCACAACGCAGTGGGGCTTGCACACACTGCACCAGGAGCTCAGCTAGCCCTAGTAGTGGACGCAAGCCAAGTTGCAATCGGGGCAGCGCTGCACCAGAGAGTGAAGGGTCATTGGCAGCCACTAAGTTTTTCCTCACAAAAACTACAGATGAGTCAAACTCGTTGGAGTGCATATGACAGGGAACTCCTCGCAATGTATGAAAGCGTCAGGCACTTCCGCCCCTTCGTTGAGGCCAGGCAATTCACCATATACACTGACCACAAACCTCTCGTGTCAGCTTTCTACAAAGTTAGTGATTCATGTTCCCCCCGCCAGGCCCACCATATAGAGTTTATATGCCAGTTTTCGACAGACGTGCGTCACATCCATGGTGCCGACAACATTGTGGCAGACTATTTCTCACGTATTAATGGGATAAGTTCAATGTTGGATTATTCCGAATTGGCAAGGGCTCAGGCTTCAGACACGCAGCTGCAGTCCTTGTTGGTGGACCCGTCCACTGGCCTATGTTTACAACTTGTGGACGTCCCCTGCAACCCATGTAAGGTATGGTGCAACACCTCCATGGTTAGACCATGCCCATACATCACCCCCCAGTTCCGACGAAAGGTATTCGACAGCATTCACAACCTGGCACACCCGGGAACCAATGCCTCAGTGAAATTTGTGACGGACCGTTTTGTGTGGCCTTCAATCAAGAAAGATACACGGGAGTGGGCCCGCAGCTGCTATCAGTGTCAACGTAGCAAAGTGGGACGCCATGTTCACGCTCCAGTAGGACAATTCCCAAACCCAATGGCACGTTTTGGGCATGTACACATTGACTTGGTTGGACCCCTCCCCCCTTCAGAAGGTTACAGATACTTGTTTATGGCAGTGGATCGTTGCACACGGTGGGCAGAGGCTACACCAATCAGGGTCATTTCTGCAGAGACTACTGCACGGGCATTCTTGGAAACTTGGGTGGCTCGTTTTGGGTGGCCATTTTTCATTACCATCGACCAAGGACACCAGTTTGAGTCGACACTGTTCCAACAACTGTCAAAGCTCTGTGGCTTCCAACGAAACCGTACTACTAGCTACCACCCGACCAGCAACAGTTTGGTGGAAAGGTGGCACCAGACCTTAAAGGCTGCCCTGATGTGCCACGAGGACTCATGGACTCAAGCGTTGCCATTGGTTTTGTTGGGGTTACGGACCGCATTAAAAACAGACATCAATTGTTCCTCGGCAGAGTTGGTATATGGAGAACCACTCTGTGTTCCAGCAGAATTCCTTGCACCAGTTCCTCTCCCAGATGACACACAACTACCTCACCTCTTGCACCAAATGAGGATGCAGGCAGAGACACTACGTGCAGCCCCGACGTCTCAGCACGGCACGCATCCAGTGTTCATACACAAGTCCCTCGATACTTGTTCCCACATCATGCTCCGCACAGACCTGGTATGTCATTCATTACAGCCACCGTACACTGGACCATACGAAGTGCTAGGACGGGACACACACACAATGGATATCCTCCTCCAGGGAAAGTCCACCAAGGTTTCCATTGAGCGAGTAAAACCCGCTTGGACAATGACAGCACCGACTACAGTCTCACAGACGACTTCAGACACAGCTTGCAACGAACCCACACCTTCCGCAGAACCAGACACCTGTGACCCACTGGAGCCCCACACCAGGGGACCTAATGCAGCAACGGAATCATCAAGCAGCACCCACACACGCACTATCCGCACTCGGGCAGGCCGAGAGGTGAAGTTTAAGTACCCCACCATACCAGGTGCTCCGCACTTCAGTGGCGGGGTGGGGGGGGGGGGCTGTTTGTGAGTGACAAGTCGATAGTCGACAAGACACTGAGAGATTCTCTTTACGAGCGGGGTGCTTTGGAGGACACAACCAGTGTTCGTTTCCTGCGTTAACGATGTATCTATTGTGTTTGTGCGGTACAATAAAGGTGGTTGTTCACAGTATAAATTCCACACAAGTGTTTTCCTTTATGTAGTGAAATTACTCCTACAGATGTAACATAATATATTTTCTACAGAACCACAGAGTCAGCTGACAGTGGCCTAGGCGGCTGAAACTAGTTGTAAACAAATAAAATTAATACAGCTTAAGTGGAAAATGTGACCTCCTTGTAATTGTCTGAATTATTCAGCACAACCTTTTGCTTCATTCTGTTTGTGAAGTGTGATTCAAACAAGTTTTGTGTAAATCCATCAATTCCATAAAACTGAAGTTTTTCTTAGTGTGTAACATGATCCAGATCTTGGAAAGATCACAAAAAATACCAACTGGTGATATTTTATTTTTTTAATTCTTGCATTATTTGATGGGGTAGCTTCTCTGGTGCAAAAGTAGTTATAGTGGCAGAAGAAGGCAGCTGGTGCAGTAGGTGTTTTACAAAACAATGTACCTTGTAGGAAACTTCTCAAGAAACTGAATGTAATGATAGATCCATCATTATATATATGCAGTTGGTACTGTAGACAAAAGAAAACCACAATAGCTACAAAGTAAGGCTGTCATTTCATTACCATATTGCATGTCACTAAGAAATTATTGGAAAGCCATTTACCAGACACAGTAAGACTCACAATAGCTATAAATACCTGTGAGTTAAACGATTCAGTAAACTGCCATCAGAAGCACACACTACCTTATTACAAACCTTAAGGAATGTTAAGCAAAACTGTATTTAAAAAAAGGCTTTGTGTACCATAGAGGAATACACTGATTATCCAAGAGAAGATATTTAATTTTACTGATACTGTTATCTGTATTACTGTATTATATTATTATAACATGTATCATACTGTGTTATTTACATTGTGCTATGACAACGTCAATAGCATGTTGAGTGCTCAAGCCAGCCGCGGTGGTCTAGCGGTTCTGGCGCTGCAGTCCGGAACCGCGGGACTGCTACGGACGCAGGTTCGAATCCTGCCTCGGGCATGGGTGTGTGTGATGTCCTTAGGTTAGTTAGGTTTAAGTAGTTCTAAGTTCTAGGGGACTTATGACCTAAGATGTTGAGTCCCATAGTGCTCAGAGCCATTTGAACGCTCAAGGAAGGAAAAATAAATTTCAAATTAATTTTACAATAAAATTTATTTTTTAAAAGAGTAAGAAATTAAGATGATGAAACCTGAGTAAATTGAAAGAGCCATGGTTGTTTAGAGTTGAGGGAGTATCAGACAATGATTGACTGAAACTGGGGAAAGAAATACTATAGAAGATGGAGAGGTGAAATAGTGAAGGCAGCAGAGGATCAAATAAATAAAATGACAGGATGTATTGGAAGTCATTAGATGATGCAGAAGGTAATGAATTTGATTGATATAATGAGAAAATATAAAAATGCAGCAAATGACACAGGCAGGAGAGCATACAGACTTCTAAAAATTGAGACTGACAGGAAGTGTAAAATGCCTAAGCAGAAATTGCTAGAGGACAAATCCAAGGCTGTAGATGCATGCATAATTAGGGTAAAGGTAGATGCTACCTATAGACAAATCAGAGAGACATTTTTAGAAAAAGATACACCTGTATGAATATTAAGAGTGCAGATGGCAAGCTCACATTAAGGAAAGAAGGCCAGGCTGAAAGCTGGAAGGAATATACAGAGTTATATAAGGGAAATGAAAGGCAGTTTTATAGATAGTTGGGAAATAAAATGATCTATTTTCCAGGAGTCTTTTGACACCACACCTCATAAGATAATTCTGATCAAATTGCATGCCTATGGAGTATTGCTTCAGTTGCGTGACTTGATTTGTGATTTACTATAAGAAGGGTCATAGTATGTAGTAATCAATGGAAAATCGTTGAGTGAAACAGAAGTGATATCCTGCATTTCCAAAGGAGACAATCTGATCAGCTCTCTTAGATTGTCTCCATACGAGCTGTCAGTTACCCTCTAGTAAGGTCATCACAAAGTCAAAATCATTTGCAAAATAACTTAGAAACTATATCTAAATGGTGTGAAAGGTGAAAATTGTCTCTGAATAAGAGAAGTATGAGATCATCCATGGGAGTATGAAAAGAAATCTATTAAATTTCAGTTACATAATAAATCACACAAATTTGAAGATGTCGGTTCAGTTAAATACCTAGGAATTACAATTATGAACAACTTAATTGGAACAATCACATTATTACCAGAACATTGAGAAAATGCAATAGATCTATTGGAGAGGCCATCTACTCTACAACTGTAAGTCCTCTGAGTATTTCTTTGCAGTAAGGGATCCTTATCAGATAAGACTGATGGAGGACACCAAAAACGTCCAAAGAAGAGCAGCAGTTTTTGTATTATTATGAAATAGACAAGAGAGTGTCACAGATGTGAAAAGTGAGTTGGAGTGGTAATAATTAAAGCAAAGGCATTTTTTGCTGTGGCAAGATCTTTAGCAAATCTTCAGACAACTTAGGTGTGATGCAGCTGCACCAGCCATTGCAGAAGTCACCCAACGATTACTATCTGCTCACATACATGTGTGTCTGGGTCTATCCAATGCGATATACATCTTTAGTGTATGATAATACGAATATCTGTGACATGATCAAAGATGATACTGTATTCTTATCCTCAAGAGCCAAAGAAACTGGTGCACCTGCCCAATATTGTGTAGAGCCCCCACAAGCAAGCATAAGTGCTGCAGCATGATGTGGCATGGACTCGATTATGTCTGAAGCAGTGCTGGAGGGAACTGACACAATGAATCCTGCAGGGCCGTACATAAATCCGTAAGAGTACAAGGGGGTGAACATCTCTTCTGAACAGCACATTGCAAGGCATCTCAGACATGCTCAAAATGTTCATGTCTGGGGAGTTTGGTGTTTGGTGTTTAAACTCAGAAGAGTGTTCCTGGAGCCACTCTGTAGCAGTTCTGGATGTTGGGGTGCCACATTGTCCTGCTGTAATTGCCCAAGTCCGTCGGAATGCACAATGGACACGAATGGATGCAGACTATCAGACAGTATGCTTATGTATGTGTCACCTGTCAGAGTCATATCTAGACATATCAGGGGTCCCATATCACTCCAACTGCACATGCTCCACACCATCACAGAGCTTCCACCAGCTTGAATAGTCCCCTGTTGACATGCAGAGTCCATGGATCAATGAGTTTGTCTCCATACCTGTACATGACCACCTGGTCAATACAATTTGAAACAAGACTCGTCTGACCAGTCAACATCTTTCCAGTCATCAGCAGTCCAATGTCGGTGTTGACAGGCCCAGGTGAGGCATAAATCTTCGTGTCATGCAGCCATCAAGGGTACATGAGTGGGCTTCGGCTCCAAAAGCCCACATCGATGATGTTTCGTTGAACAGTTCAAACGTTGACACTTGTTGATGGCCCAGCAATGAAATCTGCAGCAATTTGTGGAAGCATTGCACTTCTATCATGTTGAATGCTTCTCCTCAGTTGTTGTTAGTCCCATTCTTGCAGGATTCTTTTTCTGGCCACAGCGATGTCGGAAATTTGATGTTTTACCGGATTCCTGATATTGGCAGTACACTCATGAAATGGTCATACGGGAAAATCCCCATTTCATCGCTAGGTCAGAGATGCTGTGTCCCATTGCTTGTGTGCCAACTATAACACCACATTCAAACTCACTTAAATCTTGATAACCTACCACTGCGGCAGCAGTAACTGAACTTATATAGGTGTTGCTGACTGTAGCATCGTATTCTGCCTGTTTGCATCTCTCTGTATTTTATGCATGCCTATACTAGTTTCTTTGGCACTTCAGTATAGGTTCCAAGCAGAACAGACATGCATATTTTACTGTGTATGTAATTGTATGTTAAAGCATCATTATCATTTTGTACCATGTTGTACATCAGTTATATCATACCCACACCATACATCTTCCACAGTGGTGGACCCAACAGTTCGCGACAGCCACATACGAGGTAATTTTGCACTGATACTGCTACTAAACTATGACAATGCAATCCGCATGTAACTGTCATGTGCTGACATGAGCATGACACACTGAGCCAATGCTTTCCATTCTGGACAGTGCTGTGCTGATCAACTGGCTTTTTGACTGCCAGTAGTGATCACCTGTACAAGTGATGTACTTCAGTACTGTGGTTCAACTTAAAAATTTGTGCCGAACAGATGCAAACAACAAATGATTTACTGCGAGACATCATCACTGTTCCCGTCTTGCAAAAACGCCAAGCAACAGCTGATCAACAACATTCTGGCTGCTCAGATGTTGACAATACATTTATGGTCAGGCCACATGGTGCAGATGCTCTAGAACAATTCATGGAACACACAAATAGCATACACCTGAACATCCGGTTCACAGTCGAGATGCGAGATGGAGAAGGAAGGAAGGTTGCCTTTCTCAGAAGCTGACGTATACCGATTTATACCTCAATGCACAGAGTTTCAATCACCCTGTTCAAAAGAGAGCCATTTTGAACATGTTGGTATATAGAGCAAAAACTTTCTGATGAGGACCACTTGAAGTCCAAAATTAACCATCTGCAGTACGTGTTCCAAAAGAATGGCTATGGTGCAAGTGACATAAAGTCAGCGTTCTCCAAGAAAAGGAAATGTGAAAATGCTGCCCACGCACAGGATAAAACACCGATTGTCATTCTTTCTTTTTGTAGCTCTGTATCCAGCAAAATAGGAAGAGTCCCGGGTAGATGGCGTATAAGACTAATTTTTCATCATCCTAAGAAAATTAAGGAGATGATGCACCCTGTTAAGGACATTCCCGGCTCAGGGTCCCTCCAATTTATAATATCCCCTGTGAATGTGGAAGCAATTATATAGGTCAGACCATTCTTACCATTTCCGACAACTGTGCAGAACACCAATGGCATATTAAAAATTAGAGAACTGGAGAAATAGGCGTTTGCAGAGACAGCCTCATGAACAAACATAAAATACTGTCTGATGAAATAAAAATTTTGTCCCATGCCTCCACATATTGGGATTCTGTTATTAAGGAGGCTGTTGAAATAAGAATGAGTGAGAAGAACTTTAACCATGATAGCAAATACTATCTGAGCAGTGCAAGAAAATGAGTGCTCGATGCAGAGAAGCAGCAGAGACATTCCTTCCAAGGCTTACATTCCAATGGAAGTGGTGGCGCCACCAGCACACACACTGACACCGTCTGCGACAGCAGTATGTAATCGCTGACCAGTCACAAGCCGACCAATCAGAAGCCATCCATGGGCTTTATAAGGCCACCACAGCAGCAGTGAAGACAGTCAGTTGCTTGTGACGATGACGATGGAGGCTGTCATTGAAAGCTTGAGATTTTATCCCAAATTGACGCGACAAGAAAACTGAGAATGTTTTTCATATTTCAGAGTACAGCTAAACTGTTAAAAGCCTTGGGAAAGACTGGATTTTGAGAAACAAATCTACAGTATGTTAGATTCCAAATCACTAAGCCTTGGTGAAATCATGCATGTAAACAAGAAGCTCAAGGCCAATAAAGCACCAGATAAAGATGGTACTGAGGCAGAAACGTGGAAGAATGGAGAGCAGATCACTGCAGAGGGAACACATCACCTTGTAGGAGAAACATGGGAAACTGAAAACATACTGAAAGACTGGAAACGTGCACTCATGTACCCACTTCATAGGAAAGGCAACTAAATGGATCTGAACAACTATGGAGATATCTACTTATTTTGAGTTGTTTATAAGGTACTCTCCAAAGTCCTGCTGAGAAGAGTTGAAGAACAGTCTGACCACCTCATTGGAGAATACCAAACTGGTTTCTAAAAGTCAGGTCATGTATGAAAAGAAATTCAAGCTCAAGAGCAGTCTGAGAACTAGCACAAATGGACGAAAACTGACTGAGCAAAATGATCTTCTATTACACCGTATCATAAAAGTCCATCTTTCAGTGTGTAGAAGAGGTCAAAAGAGATGCATAAGAAACTGGTGTAACACTCAAGATGAACCAAAACAGAGAAGAATTCAGAAGTAAAGTCAACAGCATAAAATCATTTGAAGTGTGCACTATAAAGGAGAGCCATACTATAAATTTCCAGAGGAGAGAAAGAAAAGAAGTGAAAGAATGAAGTGCTCTGGGCAGAAAGGAAACGAACTGCCAACACATCTTTAGTGGTCCATAGTTGGCCAAATTCAGAAGAAAGAAGAAATGTCATAAATTTAGAATAGGTATAATGTTAACTTTCTAGACAGGTATTTTATACCAATGAAACAGTGTGTCATTTTCATTAATCAGTGTATGTTAAAGAAAATACTTTATCAAGGAGCCTCTTAAAAGAAAGGAGGTCATCTCATATTCATGGTCATCTTATAGTTGGGTAAATATGGTAAATTCTTTGCTTTCTGTTTTAACATTATTCAGTAACTGCTAAAAGTGGTATCTGAGCTGTCATGCAAGTCAACAGATACCATTAATAGCTCTTCTCTTAAATGACTGTACATTTATTTCAACCAACATGTGGATATAATATGTAGCCTCATGACATGCTGGAATTTATTTATTTATTTTATCCATCTTTCAGCACTAACATGCAATCAATGTCGTCAGAAGAGTTACAGCTATTTGTACATTATGTTTTACATACCAAAATATTACATAGTAAAAATATAGCAATGTTGTAAACTATTAGCTTACAACAGCCTCTACAGCTAGATCCATACATAACAGTAAGCCATAATTTATCAGCATTAACTTGCAATCAATGTTGTCAGAAGTATTATAGCTATTTGTACATTATGTTTCATATAACAAAAATATTACATGGAAAAAAAAGACAGTGTTGTACCCTATTAGCTTATAGCTAGCTGCCCCTACATCCATAACTATACATAACAGTAAGCCTTAGTTTATCAATAAATTAGATCATCTTTACAACTATTCTGAAATTCTTCTACACTGTAGAAAGTATTTTTCTTCATCCACACTTTGGTTTTAGTTTTGAAAATATCCATTGAAACCAATTGAGCCTGTACGGGTAAAGTGTTGAATAATTTTATGCCTATGTATTCATAGATAGATTGGGTTTTCTTAAGCCTGGTTGTGGGTATATCAATCATGTTTGTTTGTTGAGTATTGTGTTGATGAACTGATTTCCTTATAGTGTAGTGCTTTAAGTTTTCTTTTATGTTTAATAGGCAACAATATATGTAACGAGATGGGACTGTCTCTAAAATAAGGTCTACATGAGGTCTTGTTGTCAGTGATTCCATAAAAACGTCTAATTGCTTTCTTCTGCTAAGTGAAAATTTTTTTGGCTCCTGGAGAGTTACCCCATAAAAGAATGCCATACTGCAGATGGCAATGAAAGAAGGCATAGTATGACTGAAGCAATAAATCTTGTGTAGTTTGGCTAGTAGGTAGATAACTCGTGATAGCTTTCGACATACATAATCTGTATGTGTGTCCCAAGTTAATTTTGAGTCAATGTGTATTCCTAGTAGTTTAACAGATGATAACTCCATGTTACTGTTTGATAAACTGAAGATTATATTGACAGTCTTTTCATGGTTCATAGATAACTCATTAGCTTTAAACCAGATATTAGATATTTTGAGACACTCTTCACTTTCCTCCTTCAATATGTTTATATCCTTTCCAGAATTAGCTAATGTTGTGTCATCAGCATAGAGGATAGATTTACAGGGTAAGTTATTCGGAAAGTCATTTACAAACAATATAAATAGTAGAGGGCCAAGCACTGAGCCCTGAGGAACACCTCGTTTTATACTTAAAGTCTGTGACTGTTGGTCATTATGCTTTACTATTTGTTTTCTATTGCTGAGGTATGATTCAATTAGTGAGAGTTCCAAGTGTTTGATTCCGTAGCAACACAGTTTATCTAATAATAATTTGTGGTTAACTGAGTCGAAAGCCTTACTCAAGTCAATTAGAATGGCTTCAGCAGATAATTCTGACTCAAATGCGCTTAGTACAAAAGAGATGTTTTCAACTGCTTTGACTGTTGATAAGTTTGACCTGAATCCATACTGAGAATCATTTAATATATTATTGTCTGATAGGTGTATGCATATTTGCTGCAGTATGCAATGTTCTATTATTTTTGAGAGAATAGGCACAAGTGAAATTGGTCTATAATTATTGATACAGGACTTGTCACCCTTTTTGTATAATGGTATGACAACTGTTTTTTTGAGACATTCTGGAAAGTGTCCACTCGAGACACTATCAGTATGCAAAGAGGATATGTTATGAGATCTACAACTTTTTTAATTACATAGTTTGACAGGCCATACACATCTTCAGATCTAGAGTATCCTAATTTAGAGGATGCTTTAATTATATCAGTTACTTGTACTTCTCTCCATTTACAAGCTGACACTATGTTTGTAATGTTTTGTTGAAAATTTCTGCCAGATATGGGGTGAGAAATAGGTGTATGTGTTGAATTGGAATTCTGGTTGCTGTGGGTTGGAAGGCTAAGATTGGCAGAGTTGACAAAAAAGTGATTGAAATCATCAGCAGTGTCGTTAGCAGCATTTGTGTTGTCTTTGTAGTTTATATCCATACCTAGCTCTGCTTTTATTACTTTCCATGCAGCCTTACATTTATTGTGTGATTTTTTAATGAAATCACCATTTGCCTTACACTTGGCTATTTTAATTTCAGATCTATATTTTCTTTTCAGGTTTTTGTAAGTTTCTTTATCTACTGCTCCCTTTTTGACCTTATCGTGACAAGTAATTACCAATAGTCTCAGTTTTTGTAATTGGGGTGAAAACCACTTCTGTAAAGTTGAGTGGCTAGGTTTCCTAACTTTTTTGTTTTTTAACCAGTGGACAGCATGTGTGGAAGATTTCAGAAATGATTTTGAGGAATGTGCTGAAGGCTTCATCAACATTTCTGGAGGAATGTATAACAGTATTCCAATCTATAGACTTAAGTTCTGCTCTATACTTGCTAATATTTGTATCTGTAGATAGTCTGACACACTGAGTTTGTTCCTCGTCTTCTTTTAGTTTTTTAGTAATTAGTTTCACCCATATACTCTATGGTCTGACAGGTAATCGACATTAAATAAGCCTAGCTCAAAATCACATTTGTATACATTTGTTATTAGATTGTCAAGACAGGAGGAGTGCCTTGTAGGACTTTCATTAGCACAAAAGAGATTATAGGATCTTAACATGTTTACTAAATTAACATTTCTGGCTGTCATTTTCCTAATGTCTATGTTTAGATCCCCAAAGATTAAAATTTTGTATTTAGTATATTTTTGTATACTGATCACAAGTTTTTCTAAACGTTCTATAAATTGTTCTACATTACTTTCAGGACTGTGATATAAAGACACAGTTATGAGCTGTATACTAGGTATAATAAAAGCAGCTGCTTCAAAAACACCTTTAATGCATAGGTCACTAACTTCAAGAACAGAAAACTTTAAGTCTAGATCATTGCTATTATATATGGATGAACCCCCAAAGGATTCACTGGGTCTGCAGAAATATGTAGTTAATCTGAAACCTGATGGTACATACAGTTTTATATCCTCTTCCTTTAACCAATGTTCGTTTATACATAAAATCATTCTTTTGTTACTTTTTAATAGTATACCAAGCTCATCAGCTTTATTTTTCAGAGACCTGACATTTAAGTGCAGAAATAAGATAGAGTTACTGTCACAGGAGGGGAGGAGTACAGTATTATGGGGCAATGGAGAACATTTAATTGTTTTTTCAGCCCTGGAATCTATGTTAGGTGGCGGTTGGACTTCCTTGGGATAAACCATAAAAAATCTTCATTTCTCTTTGGTAATTTTTTAGGTCTGTTTGAAACACGGTTGGAAGTTTGTTTCACTTTACTGCCCACAAGTTTTCTAGGAACATGTTTTCCCAAATCATTTGGTATCACTTCATCATGAGATAAAGATGATACTTTACTTACTGTGACTGGTCTATTCTTTTCTGCTACTCTTGAAGGTGATGGAGGAGGAGCTGGTACCGTTTCTGCTGTTGGTGAAGTTGGTTTAGTTGCTGCTGGTGGAGGAGTTGTTTCTACTATTACTGGTAAAGGAGTTGGTTCTGCTACTGCTGGTGTGTGAGATGGTGCTGCTGCTATAGGAACTGGTTCTACTGCTAGAGGAGTTGCTTCTGCTGTTGCTGATGGTGTTTCTTCTGCTATTGCTGGTGAAGTAGTTTGTGCTGCTACTGCTGGTGAGGGAGATGGTGTTACTGCTGTAGGAGCTGGTTCTAATGCTGGAGGAGTTACTTCTGCTGTTACTGAACATGGTTCTTCTGACGCTGCTGTTGATTCTACTTCTGTTAGTATTGCTTCTTTAGGTACTTCTGCTGCATTTTCTGTTACTGTATCTGATTCTGCATTAGTCACTCCTAGAGATACTTTCTGTGATGATGATACAGGTACCACTGATGATGTTGTTGGTAAGTATTGCAGTCTCTGAATAATTTCCATTAGCTTTAATGTAACAAGTTGCTTTCCAAGGCCATTTAAGTGCAGCCCGTGAGTAGTGTGGAATCTGCCTCCAATGGTATTAATATTAACAACAGAAACATTTCTATATTGTTTGCATATACTGGAAAAAAGTTCATTGGCGGCACTAATTTCCTTGTTTACACACGACCAGGACATCAAGTCATACCTTTGTGGTATATTTACGAGGATAACGTTTGTATGACTTAGTTCAGATAAACACTTGTTTAATTCGCAGCAGGCTTTAGAAGTATCATTTTGATAAATGTCATTAGATCCACCAAAGAGGACAACAAAATCTTTCGAAGACAGCTTTTTTATTTCTTCAGAAAAAACTAGTTTTCTTATTTCTGAGAGGGGCGCTCCAGGCTTTACAAAGCTCATCGATTTCACATTCGAAGCTTTATTTATGCGTGAGACAATACCGCAGCAGTGGCTATCGCCTAAAATGTAAAGTTTTGGAACATGGTCGGGAGTTTTAGACTGATGTTTTCTTTTGCACTCACAACAGGTTACACCACTGTTTGTGTTTTTCCCGCACTTTCTACGAACATAAACAACAGAACTGTTATTAACAAAAGTTACAGTATCTTGAGGTAAAACGCTAAGCCTCTTTGCTTCTTTTTCATACTGTTCGTGTTCGTGATGTTTTATAACTGAAAACTCTTCCAGTAGAGCACTGATAACTTCGTCTTTGGTGTTTCTCATATTAGGTTTTTGGCCTAAGTCACCTTTGAAAAAGCTATTGCAGAACCATAGTTTCCTTTTAGGACTGACATTAAGACATGAATAATGAAAAACCGTTTTACAATTTAAGCACATCATACCTTTTACAACACGTTTCTTGCAATGGCATGTTGTATCAGAGTTCACCATTTCCCACGAATGAGTCGAAGTACTTGCTGGATGAGATGCCTGATTATAACATTTTCCTGTTACCAATTATGTATAGAATCAATGTATTTCCCTCTTAAGATATGTGCTGGTGGTGTGGGTGATTGTGAAAATGGGTTGTGGAGTGGAGGGAGGGGATTACAGTCATAGCAATGAGGTAGTATATGGTACTGATGTATGTAGCTTATCATCTTCATCTTTTTCCCACTAGGAAGCATAAGTTGTACTTATGAGATCCGGCCACCTGCAAGTTTCATTAATGGAATAAAGATATACATTTCATATGTGCTTTCACTTCCAGCCTGTAATTTATGCAAAAGACTACATTTTTCCATGATAAAAATGAATAAAATCAACAGCTTATTTTATACATGAGAAACAAGATAATTATTTCCATACAAAAAGCAGTTACAAGTAAACCAAAAAATTAGAAGACATTTGAGAACCATAAAAATCATGTACAGTTTCAATATTACAGCACAACACTTCATTGAAAAAGTATTTGATTTTACATCACTGCCAACCATCTCATTGTCCAATGGTTTACACTTATTATTTTATACTGGTGTCACTGAAATAATGTTCTATATTTTCACTATATGATAAAATTTATCCATTCTTTTATTTACCACAGCATTCATTTACCACTAGGGCATTATTTCAAAACCACTGATTGGAACAAGAGACTTTGAAACCCAGTCATCTCTTTCTAGTGCTGCCCCATATCTATTTTTTAGGGTCTTCCAGTACAGTAGTGACAATAATGTCAGGAGTACGGCCATCAGCAAGACTTTCAGGAAGAGCTTCCCAAGCCACTCCCACCTCTATCTGTGGAGCAGTCTCAGAGGAATGTTGACCACTGGCTGAAGGTATCATAGTTATTTCCACCTCTATGACAGGTCCACGAGATGGAGAATGCTCTCTTTGTTCTTGTGTGAATTCAGTTTCATTTTCAATTTCATTTTCAGTTTCATTTTCCTTGCTCATTTCTTTGCTTAAATCTTCAGTCTCTAACACATCAATGACTTTGAAGGAGCCAGAATCAGTGCGTTGCAATGGTTCATCAACATGTACAGATTCCAAAAGCAGAGCATCCTCCTCAGATATAGGTGCAAACACAGATGATTCAAATGGAGTAGTGCTGTCTGGTACCCATGTGAATTCTTCACCACTCTGTGGCAGAACTGTGCTGGACGCAATCTCCTCTTCTGTACTGTATTCAGGGAAACCCCACACAGATTCTCCAAGAGTAATTGCAAAATTAAATTTGTTCTCTTGTCTCTCTGCTGTAGGTGCTAGGGACACTGTTGATAATATATCATCTTCCTGAGGAATAAGAAATGGTTGAGGTGCTACTGCGGTATCACTTAGGAGTGCCCATGGTACATCAGGTTCACCTTTTTGCACTGTTTCATCACCTCCAGAGACTTCTATTTCACTTTCTATTGGTGCACTTTCCTCTGGTATATCTAATGCCCCTGAATCATCAACCAATGGTTGGTCTTCAGATTCGTTTAATACATCTGGTGTACTTGTTAACTCACCTTGTAGATCTGCAGCATCAGGCACTGATGATATTGACTCTGACTGAAGTAGTTCTCCCAGGCCAACATCAGTCTGAACTTCAGTTGATGTCACCTCATCATCAGCAAGTTCCTCATTCTCACTCCCTCTGGCTTCCAGTGCCTCATCTGTTGCAATTTCTAAATCTGCTTCTTCTATCACACACCTGTCACCTATAAGCTTATATGGTTTTTTCATTTCACCTGTATTCAAATAATCTGGATACCAAGTCTCATCACTTTCATCCCCAATATCAGCAATCTCTTCTGAAACATGCTTTGCATCAGTGTAGCATCTTCTCTTCTCTTCATATTCTTCATCTGGCTCTCTCAACAAATCTTCTGGCTGAATTATAATATCGGGATCGAAATGCAAGTCTGTCTGTATAAATTTTGTGTTAGGGGTTTCTTCAATGTGAAAGAATTTCTCACGAGTTACACCCACAAAGTTCAAATAAGATGGCACCCAATAAATCTCTTCAGGAGGTTTTTGGATAGGTGCAGAAAGATCATAATCCCACATTGGATGGCACTTTAAGGATGAAACCTCAAACCGTAATTCCTTCTCTTCAAAATATACCTGAGCTTCTGCCATTTCAGGTGGCACAGATAACTGATAATCCCACATGGGTTCACATTTTAGTGAAGATAATTGTAATTTTAATTCATATGTTTCATCAACCTGGGATTCAAGCATAGATGGTGAAGCAAGGAGATCATAGTCCCACATTGGTTCACACAATTTTGTGAAGATGGGCAGTACAAGGTCCTCATAAGTTTCCACAATCTGGTCTTGTACCATTGAAATTGGAGCATATAAGGAATAATCCCACATTGCCCTACTTTCTTTCGGTTTTTTCCCTTTTCTCTCCTTTATCCAATCATCAATTTCTGTCTCTTCCTGCTGTTCAGAACCTGCTTGCTCTGCTTCTGTATCAGCAGCTTCATCAGTGACTTCTGTGTCAGCTCCCCCTTCTTGTTCTTCTCCCTCTGTTGCTTCTTTGTCAGCATCCTCTTCTACTTCTTTTTCCTGGTCCAAATCTTGTGTCTCAGTCGGTTCTTCTGCAGCACCTTCTGCCTCCAATGTTTCTAGGAGTTGACGAGCTATATCTGTATTTGATGCAGTAGGACTAAATGTAAAGTCAGTCTGTGCTTCATTTTCAGAGTATTCTACAGGAGATGACTCAGCACCTCCTGCAGGCTCTTGTTCTGGGACTTCCTGCGTATTAGCATCTAATGTCTCATCACCAGTAGTTGTCTCAGTTTCATTTTCACCTTCATCTGCTCCTACTTCACCTTCTGCTTCTTGAACTTCTGCTGCTTCACTTTCTCCTGCTTCACCTTCTCCTGCTTCACTTTCTCCTGCTTCATCTTCTCCTGCTTCACCTTCTCCTGCTTCACCTTCTCCTGGAGGGTCTTGTGTTTCTGGCTGCTCTTCAGACATGTTTCTGCAAAAAAAGAAATACTATTACCTTCACATTGTTTTCTATAAAATATTAGGGCTGTTTGTTATTATTTATGTACCATCAAACGGGGTGATTTCAGACGGTTTTGTCGTTATTTTGATTGTAACTTTCGTATATATTGTTAGATTAAATTTATTGTTATGGAAGGGGTAGGGTGTATGTGTAACGAATAAGATATCCCAGAACCAGAAAGTGTATGTGTAGGTGTATTTATCTGAGGCACTTAAATAAAGTGTCTGAAGTCACCCCATGGATTGGGGTGATTTCGGACACATGTGTTTTTAAAATCTCTGTCTGAAGTTACAGTATATAGAGGGCGAATTCGGACAGTTACTGCCTTTTTTTTTAAATTCTATGTGCTTTTTATTTGATTTTGGTGACATTTTATACATTTTAAGGTAGCCCTTTGTTACAAATAAGTGATATGGAATGATATAATGAATGTTACATATTACAGATAAGTTTTTATTTTGCAAGAATTTTAATAAAATTTTTTTACAGTTCTTAACTGAAATATTAGAAACAGACAGAAACAAACAAAGTAATTTAACTAAAAGGTCAAAATATTTTTTTCTTACTCATCATTCTAAATTAAGTTGTAAACGCTTTAAATAAATGATTGTCTTAAAGTCTAAAGCACATCTTCTCGAGAAATGAACATTCCCCTCTTCTCAACTGGTGTGGGAAGTATTCTCGAAATTTGCAATTTTTGTATTGTGTATTCATCAGGGACATTAGGAAACACAAATATGTTTTTACTGTTCTCGTGTGGGCACAAGAATTTCACGCTTACTTCCATAGCACCAACATTTGTGGCCACTCCAAGATACTGCCTTGTTTGCTCCTTTTTCCACATTTATATTTGTACTGTGCAACAAGAAAAGCCTCTTCTTTCAGCAGTAAAACTTCATTGGATGATGTGTCGTTTTCACTTTCACTACTGCTAGAAGCACTGTCACTTGTTTCAGCACTGTTTTCGTTTCCTTGACAATCTTGGCCAGTGATTGATTTTCCAGGTTGAACATCTAGTTTGCAGTGGCGGCGGAAGCTACCAAGCTTATTTGGAGGATAATGAATTTCTTTGAGCATTTCTTCAAAAGTGGAAGACCATGCGTCTGCATTGCTTTGCTGGCTCTCCTCATTATCAGGCAATTTTCATAAGACATGATCTGGATCAAAAGGAATTAGGCCAGTGACGTGAAATCCACCCTTTATGTTTTCCTTGGAGTTTGCTGAAATCTTAATCAGTGTCTGCTTCAGAAGAGATGGGAAGGCATCCTTGGAAATGGCCCCACGAGTGTGGGACAGCTCACCACGCTGCTTTCATTGGCCTGAAGAAGCTTACATTGAGGGGTTGGAGGAGGTGCGTGCTATTGGGGTGAAGGAGAATGAATGAAATATTGTTCTGCTCACACTCTTCAATAACACGTAAAGAGATGTGACTGGATAAGTTGTCTCCAATCATGACTGTTGGCCCATTTTGCCTCTTCAAATAGGGCAAAGCAGTTGTAAAGAACCAGTCTTCAAATAATGGCAGGTCAAACCATCCACTTTTGTTCCTATTGAAATGGGTTCCTTGTGGTCCATCTTCTTGCCATGTGTCCCACAAATGCTCTGATTTGTAAAGGACATATGGAGGAAGCAGTTTACCATCAGCACTAGCTGCCATCATTATTGAGACATTAGATTTTGATTAGTCCATCACTTTTTCAGCATGCTTACTCCCTCATTTCGTAATTATCTGCTGCTTGCCTGGATCATCTGACATGTTGGTTTCATCATAGTTTGTCATGTTACTAGGTGGGAGATTTTCCAGCTTTGCCTTGATATTGGAGAAAAACATCTTAACAGTCTCTTTGTTCACTTCTGCATGAGCTCGTTTAATATTTTCGCATCAGCGAATGGAAAGATCTTCTGATTGTCGTTTGAAGAATAAATGCAGCCATTCTTCTCCTGGCAAATTATTACAAAAATTCTTCTCTTTTCGGCCAGATTTATCAAGATAGCCTTTAACTAAATATCTAATATCCAATTTACTGGAGGGAAATCCCCATGTTCAGCCCTCTAGATACCTTGCTTCAACATTTCTTCTTCTTCTTCTTCTTCTTTATTTAGCACTGGCTGTCCTCCCATTTTTTCAGATGTGCTTCCTGCACTTTATTTTGTAGGGTTGATTTAGGTATACCATACAAGTCACATGCTTTTCTGTATGATAATGTACCACTCTGAATATCACAAACAGCCTTATCTAAAAGTTCCAGGTCATAATAACACCGTACTGTAGCAACTCTCCTGCTCTTATACGGCATTGTCCGAAATCACCCCACACAGTACACAGTTTTACAAAAACCGTCATTATTTTATAACCTTGCACGAGAAACTCGACAAGCTTGTGCAGAAATTGTCTCAATGCTGTTAGCTGCTGAGCACGTCGACAATTACAGTTACAATAACTTCCCACTCAGCACAACAATATAATGTTTCCCCTTTACGATAATGCATGGATTTTTAACACTGAGACTGTTCGTCAGTTATCACCTAGGGAAACAATTGATGCAAAATAAAAGTTGTGGAAAGCAATAAATGCAATCTTGTGCTTAAAATAACTGACACATGGACATTAAAATTAGTAACTCTTGGTTTCTATGCAGTGGCAAAGAGCAAATAAGCCATACTGTCCGAATTCGCCCCGGTGTCCGAAATCACCCCGTTTGATGGTATGTCTAAATAAATTATATATAGTCAGCATTTTTTCAAGTAAGTGATGAAGGAAAATTTGTAATTATGGTTTTCATTAATAGATACCAGCATACAGTATTACATCAGCAATAGTTGTTAGCATCACTAGCATAAAGGTCTTATTGGGGCTTTAGGTCTATTACATGGATTTACAAAAATTCATATTTTGAAGTGAGTATAAAAGACTGAATAACCAGAGCACCTGGAAACTGACTTAGCTCCATTACTTTCTTTATTGTCAAGCCACATATGTAGCATAAGTTAAGATTTTTATTGTTTTGAGTTATTGTACGCCATCAAATTTTGTGCTTGGTGCCTCAATATTTCTCACATTGCAGAGCAATAGGTGATGTTTTGCTGAAAACATTTCTACATAAGAAATGGAAATTTAGACATCCAAAGATAGACACAAATGTCCAAAACTACTTATGGAAATTAAACAAATGCCTCCTGAAAACATTTTTGGCTGATTGTAGTACCCTCCAACATTTCTTATTTTATATTCAAAATCGGATAGATGCCAAATCTATTGTACAACTTTGATCTAAATGAAAGACAAAGTAACGCAAACTTATTTGCATATAGGACTTTTTATTTGATGGAACTGTACTAGTGATTAAAATCTGTTCACTAAGACCAGATTTTCAGTACACGCTGTGCATGTGAGTGCCAGCCATGACTGAAGAAGTGCTGGATGAATTTGATAACAAACATATGACTAAGAAATAACATTAAGAGTTCAAGAGACAGATCGTGTTGCCTGGTGTTTAAATTTATACAGAGTGAATCACCTAAAATTTGCAGCACAAATATTGCTACTGATGCACACTTTTCACTGAACTGCTTGGTAGGCAGGGACTCATATTGTCAGCCAATAAACAAATTGTAATAATTCTTAGAAAGTGTATTTTTTGTGCAAACATACAGTTTTTCAATGGAAAAATGTCAATTGATATTAACAGACTAAAAGTAGGGTAAATTAGAATGTCAGTGGTGTTTGTTGCAGGATTCTAGTGCAAGCCATTTACAAGATATCATATTTTAAAACATTTCCATACCTACACTTGTTTGTGCCTTTCAACCTGCATAATTGCTAGGTAATATGTTGTTACATTTGCTTACAGTATGCTTGTGTGATCCTTGAGTGTGTTGCGACATGCTGATCAGTTAGTGTGGAACAGTCCAAGCAGTAGGTGATGAGTGGACGATGGGATTTACCAGTGCAGAAGAAGCCAAAATGCTCATGGTGTATTGAGAGTGTAGGAACAATGCAGTTTGTTTTAGTACAGTGTACGCAGCAATATATCCCAATTAATTGGGAAAATTATAGTTTTGGTAGCGGTGGGCGTGATAAGACATCCTGTGAAATATTTTAAATGTCTTCTCTGAAAACTACCTAGAACAAATAGTAAGGAACCCTACTCATGAAGGAAATATAATGCAACAAATAGACCTGTCCTCTTTGAGGATATCCACATTGAAACTGGTGTCAGTGACCATGTGGTTGTGGCAACAATGAGTACCAAAGTACAAAGGACAACTAAAACAAGCAAAATGGTATATATGTTCAGTAAACTAGATAAAAAATCAGTAATGTCATCTTTAAATGAGGAACGTGGAACTTTCAGCACAGGTCAGGAGCATGTATAGGGAATCTGCCTCAAGTGTGAAAGAATAGTTGACCACATACTGGAATGATACGTACACAGTAGATTGGTTCACAATGGGAGGGACCCCCCCCCCCCCACCCCCCCCCCCCCCCCCCGTGGTATCCAATCACTGTAAAGAAACTTGTAAAGAAACAGATATTACTGCATAATAGGTGTAAAATAAAGCATAGGGCTATAGATCGAGAAATGCTGAATGAAATACATTTGGCTGTCCAGAGAGCAATGTGTGATACCTTCAATGACTACCACAGCAGAATATTGTCAAATGACATTCCAAAGAAATCCAAATAAATTCTGGTCATATATAAAGTCCGTTAGTGGCACCTAGTCCACTCCCTTGCGAATGAGACAGGGACTGAAATTGAGTGTAGCAAAGCAAAAGCTGAAATGCTTAACTCCATTTTCAAATGTTCCTCTACAAAGGAAAACCCAGGAGAATCGCCCCAATTTAATCCTCTTATCATGCTAAGATGAATGAAATAAGTATTAGGGTCAGTGGTGTTGAGAAACAGTTGAAATTGTTAAAATTGATCAAAGCTCCAGGGCACCATGGAATCCCAGTCAAATTCTGTAGTGAATTTGCAGCTGAGTTAGCCCCTCTTCTCACTAACATCTACCATAGATCCCTTGAATAAAAAGACCACACCCAGTTCTTGGAAAAAGGAACAGGTCACACCTGTCTACAAGAAGGGTAGTAGAAATGAACCACAAAACTACCATCCAATATCCATGACACTGATTTGTTGTAGATTCTTAGAAGATATTCTGAGCCCAAACATAATGAGGTATCTTCAATGCCAACCAGCATGGTTTTTGAAAAAATTGTTTATGTGAAAACCAATTTGTACTTTTCTCACATGACGTTCTGAAAGCTTTTGATCAAGGCAGCAAGGGAGATGCAGTGCTCCTTGATTTCCGAAAAGCATTTGACTCAGTACTGAGCCTGCACTTATTGTCTAAAGTATGATCATATGGGGTATCAAGTGAAATTTGTGACTGTACTCAGGACTTTTTGGTAGGGAGGGTACAGCATCCAGAATGAGATTTTTACTCAGCGCAGAGTGTGTGCTGATATGAAACATCCTGGCAGATTAAAACTGTGTGCTGGACTGAGACTCGAACTCGGGACCTTTGCCTTTCACAGGCAAGTGCTCTACCAACTGAGCTACCCAAGCACGACTCACACCCGATCCTGACAGCTTTACTTCTGCCAGTACCTCGTCTCCTACCTTCCAAACTTTACAGAAGCTCTCCTGCGAACCTTGCAGAACTAGCACACCTGAAAGAAAGGATACTGCAGAGACGTGGCTTAGCCACATCGTAGGGGATGTTTCCAGAATGAGATTTTCACTCTGCAGAGGAGTGTGCGCTGATATGAAACTTCCTGGCAGATTAAAACTGTGTGCTGGACCGAGACTCAAACTCAGGACCTTTGCCTTTCATGGGCAAGAGCTCTACCAACTTGCAGGCAATATTAATAGTAAAATCAGGCTTTTTGCAGATGATGTAGTTATCTACAATGAAGCACTATCTTAGAGAAACTGCATATATATTCAGTCACATCTTGATAAGATTTCAACATGGTGCAGAGATTGGCAACTTGCTCTAACATTCAGAAATGTAAAATTTTGCACTTCACAAAATGAAAAAAACATAGTGTCCTATGATTATAATATCAGTGAGTCACTGTTGGAATCTGCCAACTCATACGGCTAGCTGGGTGTAACACTTTGTAGAGATATGAAATGGAATGATCACATAGGTTCAGTCATGGGTAAAGCAGGTGGTAGACTTCAATTTATTGGTAGAATACTGAGGAAGTGCAATCAGTGTACAAAAGAGTGTACAAATGAGACTGCTCTAAAAACACTTGTGCAACCCATCCTAGAATATTGCTCAAATGTGTGGGACGCATACAAGACAGAATTAACAGCGGATATTGAACATACAGAGAAGAGCAGCATGAATGGTCATAGGTTTGCTTAATTAGGTGGAGAATGTCACAGAGATACTGAAGGAACGGAACTGATAGACTCTTGAAGACAGACGTCAACTATGCCGAGAAAGTCTATTAACAAAGGTTCAAGAACTGGCTTTATATGATTACGCTAGGGATATACTACGACCTCCTATGTATCACTCACAGAGGGATCGTGAGGATAAGATTGGAATAATTACTGCACGCACAGAGGCATTCAGAGAATCACTCTTCCCATGCTCAATATGTAAATGGAAAATAATTTAGTTCCAATATAGATGACCACCTCAATTTAAAAAAAAATGTTCTGAAAACCATACAGCACATTTTAGGCCAAAAATGTCCACCTTCCAGTATTCAGTTTCACATATCACCCACTCTGTACTATGGAAATTATGCTCTTGGAGACAGGTATGTTATGCCCAAAATTTGTAATGTGTTTTGAATATTTTGTGTCTGAAAAAAATATTTATATTGAATATTAACATACCTGCCAACAGCCTTGCTGCAGTGGTAATGCTGGTTTCTGTCAGATTACCAAAGTTAACCACTGTTAGGCTGAGCTAGCGTCTGGATGGGTGACCATCTGGTTTGCCAAGTGCTTTTGGCAGTAGGGTGCACTCATCCCTTGTGAGGCAAACTGAGGAGCTACTTGATCAAGAAGTAGTGCCTCTAGTCTTGTAAACAGACATACGACTGGGAGAGCAGTGTGCTGGCCACATGCCCTTCCATATACGCATCCAGTGACACCTGTGGGCTGAGGATGACACAGTGGCCAGTCAGTACAGTTGGGCCTTCATGACCTGTTCAGATGGAGTTTAGTTTAGTTTTATTAGCATATCCAGTCCTGTATCTCAAACAAATCCACTGTCGCTGGTAATAAATAAAGGTAAATAAAATTGACAACTTTCGTAGGAAGCTCACTTGGTTCATAGTCAAGTGAGGTGTATATGTATGGTGACATGCTGGTAAATTACGCACCCTATCTTCAGTCCTACACAACCTGAACATTTTGTCTCACATCTGCTTCACATGGTCCTCCTCAACCCAACATGCCACCTTCCTAGACATTGACCTCCTCCTCTCTGATGGCTCCATCTGCACCTCTGTCCACATTGAAGTCACCAGTCACCAACAGTACCTGCATTTCAACAGCTGTCAGCCCTTCCACACTAAAAAAAAATCCCTCCCATACAGCCTGGTCACTCAGGGATGGTGTATCTGCAGTGACAAGAATTTCCTTGCTCAGTATGCTGAGGATCTTACAAAGGCCTTAACAGGCAGGCACTATCCCCCAGACCTAGTCCACAAACAGATCTCCCATGCCTTTACCCTTCACATCTCCAATCCTCCCACCACTCCCAAGAAAAAGCCACAAGGGAGTGCCCCTTAAAACACCCAGTACCATCACGGACTGGAACAACTGAAACACATCCTTCCCCAGGGATTTGATTACCTATCATTGTGCCCTGAAATGAGGGACATCCTATCCAAGATCCTTTGCATCCCACCTAAAGTGGTGCTCCATTGCCCATCCAACCTCCATGACATCCTTGTCCATCCCTATGCCACCCCCAATCCTCACTTATTGCCACAAGGATTATATCCCTGTGGAAGATCCAGGTGCATGACCTGCCCAATCCATCCACCTAGCACTTCCTATTCCAGTTGTCACAGGCTTATCCTATCGCATCAGAGGCAGGGCCACCTGTCAAAGTAGCCATGTCATTTACCAGCTCTGCTGCAATCATTGCCCAGCTTATTATATTGTTATGACTACCAACCACCTGTCCACCAGGATGAACAGCCACCACCAAACAGTGGCCAAGAGCAAAGTTGACCACCCTGTGGCACAACATGCACCTGAAAATAACAAGCTCGATTTCAATGGCTGCTTCATTACCCAAGTCATTCTGGATCCTCCCCTCCACAACCAGCTTTTCTGAACTGTGCAGATGGGAGTTATCCTTACAACACATACTATGCTCTCATAATTATCCTGGCCTCAACCTGCAGTAACATATTGTCCCCACACCACCCACCCTGCAGTTTCCACCCCCTCCATCCCATCATCTCCTCCCCATTCTCATCTCCCAGTCTTTTTGTTTGTTGGCCCTTGCCAACACCCACCCATCTTTCCTCACTCCTCTTCTTTCCCCCCCACAACCCTGCCCTAAAACCTCCTGACTCTGTGCCTGTTGGCATTCTAGTCCCTGCACAGTGGTAGTCATATGTGCATGGGTGTATGTGTTTGTGTGTATGACTGATGTTCTTTTGCTGATGAAGGCTGTGGCCAAAAGGCTCTGTGTAAATGTCTTTTAACTGTGCTGTCTGCTGCTTAACATATCTTCTTAATGGGAAGTAGCAATCTATGTTTTCCTACATTGTTGATATTCCTACCTGGAGTTTCCACTGTTCGTACATAAACAAATTTATGTTTTAATGATTCTATAGTGTTTGATATGTTCTAGAGAGTTCATCCACTTCATTTTGCTGATGGACACAACAGTTTTTTATAAGGCAATGTAAAAATTAAAGTCTTATGAGTCACTTGTCTTTTATTAATGTATAGCTTACTCTATTCACACTTCTTTGTGAGATATAGGCAATGCAGTGAATGAATGAATGAATGAATGAATGACAGTCATCAGTTTCATAAATACGACCCCTAAGGAGTTTATGAAAGCAATTGTTGCCAGAGAGAACTTTCTTACCCGGCTCTTGTAATGTTTCTAGCAAATTGTAAAATTGTGTGCTATCTTGAGTGGACTGCTCTTTAGCTATCTTTGCAGTTAGTCAAATACTCAAGGCATGTTGGAGTTAAATATACAGTAATAACATCTGTCTCGCTTCTAATTATCAATTTCTCTGTCCAAAGAGCTAAGTATTAATCACTAAATGTAAAAAATAATAAAAGCAGGTTAAGATTAATGTATAAGCCAGTCATGTATATGGCCCATGTCTCATTATCTAAGGGAATTCTGTAGTGGTGAGTACATGGAATGATATTTGGATACTATTGCCATGCATTATACAGTTTATTGATACGAATACACACTCTGTAATAGTAGAACAATTGAGATGAGAGCTCATAACACAAGACGAAATTGGGAACAAGAGCACAAAGACAATGATTTCTCTCCAGAGACACACTTGTCCATAGTTTCTAATATTGATTTGGCATTCGATGTCAACATCACCACAGATCCCTGCCACCCCTCCCTCCCCCCCTCTAGGGTTGCAAAGCACCATGGTCTGAGTAGGAGTGAAATCCTACTCAGACTTGTAATCTTGGAAAAATGCTGGATGGTGAAGAGATATGCCATAGCAGGAGCAGGGTGGTCATCATCAGTGACTTTTGAAACAGGGGAATGGACGTCGAACTCTGCACTGAGGTAGTGTTACCTGTGCGAAGTTCTGCATTAATGGAGCTGGAAGTGGTTGAAGGATCCATAGTTTCTTGCAGCACCAAAGTCGGCTTGAGACACTGGAGCCTGCCTTTCGTTAAGATGGAAAATGTCTTATCCCCCCCACCCAACAGAGACCCGTGTAGGAGCCAGAATATGGTCGCTGGGTTATTGCACAAACAGTGTTCTCTTCTAGCATTATGTGAGTGCAGTTCCATAGTGCCCTGGGCACCAAAACTTGACATACATTGCAGGCTTGAGGAGATGGCATACAGTGTGAATTCTGCAATGTTTGACTCTGTGTACCAACCACAACAATTCTAAAGTAGTCATGAGAGGAAAGGTAAGAGGAAGTCAGCCAGCAGTGTGAGATATTCACCATACAATTTTTCTACGAGTGAGGATTTCAGGTCATCATTGTATGCAGTCCAGATACCCTGGGTATCTGGCACCCATGGCAATGTGTGAGTCCATCTAGAGCTACATAAACATCAATACTCTGTAAACCACCTGATAGTGTGTGGTGGAAGGGACTTCTGGAGCCACTAACTGATCCCCCTTCCTGTTCTAGTTGTGAGGAAAGAATGATTGACGGTACACCTCTGTATTAGTCCTAATTTCTCGAATTTTCTCGTTGTGGTCATTTCGCAAGATGTGTATGGGAGGACGTAATATGTTGTTCAACTTTTCCCCAAAAATACTCTCTTGAAATTCTATTGTAAACCTCTCCGCGACAAACAGTGCTTCTCTTGTATTGTGTGCCACTGGAGTTTGTTGAGCATCTCTGTAATGCTATCGCACTTACTAAACAATCCCCTGACAAAATGTACTACTCTCTATTGGGTTTCTCTATCTCTTAAGTCATTCCAAAATTGTAGGGATTCAAGAATGATGAATAATACTCAAGTATCAGTCAAACAAATGATTTGTAAACATTGCTCTGGGTAGTTACTCCTAGCTATTTTATGGTAGATACTGTTTCCATCATTTGTCATCAGTAGTGTTGTTGTACAGTAGTGGATTCCTTTTCTGATGTATGCACAAAATGTTACATTTATTTACATTCAGGGTCAGCTGCCAGAGCCCACACCATTCATCAATCCTCTGTAGGCCATTCTGCAAATTGATACTGTCTTTTGATGTTGTTTCTTCCTTATAGACAACAACATTATCTGCAAACAATCTTAAAGAGTTTCTGATGCTTTTCACTAGACCATTTATATGCACTGTAAACAGTAACACAGCATTTCCTTGGGGTATTCCAGAAATTATCTTTACATCTGTCAATTTTGTTGCATTAAGAGTGACATGTTGAGTTCTGTCTGCAAGGCAGTCTTGAATCCAGTCACAAATCTGGTCTGATACTCGGTAAGCTCGAATTTTTTTCATAACCGGCAGTGTTGGACAATGGCAAATACCTTATTGCTGTCAAGGAACATGGAGTGAAGTCCACTGGGCATTGTGCCACATCAAAGTGGTTTTCAGGGTACAGTACCTTACCAACAACTGACATTGCTTTTAGAGTGACAAGTGGTTGTATGGAAACATTGCACTCTGCACAATGTGCACATCTCTGCAATGAGAAGCATTTTGAAATGCCACCCTTAACAGCCATGATAAATAACAGGCACCCAAAATAAGATACACATATGTTTTTGAACACTCATGCCATAGACTCTGCCATTATATCCTGTAAGGGAATGGCCTCAACACACAGTGTCATATGGTCAGTGGCTAACAGAATGTATCTGAAGCTGATAGATTCTGGCAAAGGTCCAACCAACTCCAGGTGCATGGCCTTTAGGTACTGCAAAGATGCCTTTTGGAAAAATTTTTTGGCATTCAGTTTCACTGTCTGGCAAGGAAGGCAGGCACATGATCACTTTCTGCATACTTTTTATTTATTTATTTTCTGCATTACAATGATGGCTGTCTAGTTTATATTAGCAGACCATGGAGATTATTGTGCAAATACGTAATGTTGCCCATCACCAACTAAACCAAATGCTAAACAAATTAATTACCATTTAACTTACATCAACATTTCGACATAAAATTCAAAGAAAAATAAAATCTAATTTCCATCTACTACTAATACATTACTCCTACAAACCAGTGGTGGCCCCAGAAAGCATCAAGCCTCACCATTCCTAAAGCTAAACTACATATTATTCCTAAACTAGTACATCAGACGCCATTACTAAGTGTGACTTGGTAATACTCAAATCTTGTAGAGTTCATTGGGTCTAGTACTATACTACTTACAATATACTACTATTAAAATGTCACTTTCTGATACTAGCTACACACAAAAAATATAATTAAGCTTGATACTTTCATATTTTTGCATTGACAGACTACAATGATTACAGAGTTCACAGTAAGAACATATATTAAGTAACCTATCATGCATTTCAGAATTATGAGGTGGCTTTGCTGCAGTCTTTGTTAGCATCTGCATCTTGTGGAAAGTCTGCAGCTCTGTCGAGACCTTCTCCTGAGTGTTACCCAAAGGAAGCATCGGTGGTTGGCATAGACAGGTTCTCAAGGTCATGCAGATATTGACTGCATGGCAGTTATAAGAGTCAAGGGGCATGAAACGGAAGCAGTGGTTGTGAACAGAGGGAGACAGGGTTGTAGCCTATCCCTGATGTTATTCAATCTATATATTGAGCAAGCAGTAAATGAAACAAAAGACAAATTTGGAGTAGAAATTAAAATCCTTGGAGAAGAAAGAAAAACTTTGAGGTTTGCGAATGACACTGTAATTTTGTCGGAGACAGCAAAGGACCTGCAAGAGCAGTTGTACAGAATGCAACATGTCTTGAAAAGACGATATAAGATTAACATCAACAAAATCAAAATGAGAATAATGGAATGTAGTCAAATTAAATAGGGTGATGCTGAGACACTTAAGGTAGTAAATGAGTGTTGCTATATGGGAAGCAAAATAACTGATGACTGTCGAAGTACGGGGGATATAAAATGTACACTGGCAATGACAAGGAAAGTGTTTCTGAAAATGAGAAGTTTGTTAACATCGGGTATAGATTTAAGTGTCAGGAAGTCTTTTCTTAAAGTATTTGTATGGAGTGTAGCATGTATGGAAGTGAAACATGGATGATAAACAGTTTAGACAAGAAGAGAATAGAAGCATTTGAAATGTGGTGCTACAGAAGAATGCTGAAGATTAGATTGGTAGTTCATGTAACTAATGATGAGGTACTGAATAGAATTGGGGAGAAGAGAAATTTGTGGCACAAATTTTCTAGAAGAAGGGATCAGTTAGTAGGAAATGTTCTGAGGCATCAAGGGATCACCAATTTAGTATTGGAGGGCAGTGTAGAGGGTAAAAATCCTAGAGGGAGACCAAGAGATGAATACACTAAGCAGATTCAGAAGGATGTAGGTTGCAGTAGGTACTTGAAGATGAAGAATCTTGCAAAGGATAGAGTACCATGGAGAGCTGCGTCAAACCAGTCTCTGGACTGAAGGCCACCACAACAACAGCAGCAGCAGAATCTGCATTTATGCAGCTGCTTTTTGTGGTGATAGTGTCATGACTGGAACAATCCAGCATTCCTCCCAACCATACCAACCAGCCTGTTGCGTAATGCCCCAAAAGTGTCATCTTCCCTCATGTCAAGCAGTCCATATGTCATAGCATTTTCTCAACTCCATCATAGAAATTTTGTTTGATAACCTATCAACTTTATGCCACATATCTTTATTGGAGACTATACTGTTTATTTTGCAATTGATCCCTGTCCTGTCTAAATCATATGTGGGGCATTGCAAAACTACATATTTCATGGTACCCTGTGCACCAAAGTCAAATGTGCTTGTGATGAACCTCGTAATCCTATGCATGTATCCTGGTAGGGCCATATCCCTTAAGAAAAGGAATCAATCCCCAACTGGGGTTAATCTCATCCATCTTCATTCTTTCCCTGATGATCAGGAAAATTTCACTTGCTCTATGATCCGTATCTGGAGTGTCCCAGTGACACTGCCATTTTTCTAATCTTCACTGCTTGAATTGTATGTTAGTGTCAATGTTAGGCCTTATTATTCACTGAATCTTAGTTTGGTTTCCTGCAGTAGCATCCTGCCTCATATCTAACTGTGATATGCACAGGAAAGATCCCTAATATTTCAAATAAGTGCCATGGTGGGAGAGGTACTGAAGACCCTGGTCAACTGCCGGAGCACACCCTCAGAGCCCACCACAGGAGGGTCCTGTACCGATCGTTACACAGCCAGTGTGCCCATACACTTGTGGCAAAGCCAACTATTGGGAGGAAATTGGCAGTGTGGCATTGTCTCCCGAAGTTTATAGTTCACTTTACAGCCATGTGCTATCTTCCACATAATGTTCTGCACTTTTTGCATAACTTGAACTATATGGTCCATGAAAGTTCTTCTTTGAGCCAACAATACACACACGTAACCTACTGGAGAACAATCCAAGTTTATCATAGGATTTCTTGGGATGATAGGTCCCTTATAACAAAATATAAGCAGTTTTTCGTATAGCTGTAAGTCTGGGAGATGCAAACAATCAATTAGGCTCTAACAGTCACTCTATGATGCACTGTTTCTGCTCATGCTAATAGTCAAGTAGTAACAAATAGTCAATCTAGACATGAGCTGCATGTGGAGGATAAGATTGAAACATCATCAAGCAAACATTAAAACAATTACAAGATGCTCAGAATCATCAGCCTGTGAACTTCATTGAACCTAAGAGACATAAAGGGTCAACATCTCTATCTTCTTCAAATGAATATTATGATAACCACATGCTGTCTAACAACATTAGGCCTGTGGAGCCCATGTAATAGTAGTAGTAGTAGTAGTAGTAGTAGTAGCAGCAGTAGCATCTTTATTCATCTGTAGATCTCTTTTTACAAGTTTTACAAAGATATAGGACATGTCAAAGTATTTACAAACTTATACCTAAAAACAAAGATGATGTGACTTACCAAATGAAAGTGCTGGCAGGTCGACAGACACACAAACTAACACAAACATACACACAAAATTCAAGCTTTCGCAACAAACTGTTGCCTCATCAGGAAAGAGGGAAGGAGAGGGAAAGACGAAAGGATGTGGGTTTTAAGGGAGAGGGTAAGGAGTCATTCCAGTCCCGGGAGCAGAAAGACTTACCTTAGGGGGAAAAAAGGACGGGTATACACTCGCACACACACACATATCCATCCACACATATACAGACACAAGCAGACATATTGGTCTTTAAATATGTCTGCTTGTGTCTGTATATGTGTGGATGGATATGTGTGTGTGTGCGAGTGTATACCCGTCCTTTTTTCCCCCTAAGGTAAGTCTTTCTGCTCCCGGGACTGGAATGACTCCTTACCCTCTCCCTTAAAACCCACATCCTTTCGTCTTTCCCTCTCCTTCCCTCTTTCCTGATGAGGCAACAGTTTGTTGCGAAAGCTTGAATTTTGTGTGTATGTTTGTGTTAGTTTGTGTGTCTGTCGACCTGCCAGCACTTTCATTTGGTAAGTCACATCATCTTTGTTTTTAGGTATATTTTTCCTTCGTGGAATGTTTCCTTCTATTATAACCATATTTACAAACTTAGATCAATTTAAAATACGCTAATTCATACACACATATATATTTACAGACTTCTTGTTAGAGACAATCATTAGATTTACTCCCAGTATACAATACTTTTTTTTTTTTTTTATAGAAATAACTTATTAAATAATGTAATTCCACATTGTTCACTCATATCTCACTATCAGTCACTGCCCACACTATACACACATTGTTTCATAATACTTCACTCACTACACACACACACACACACACACACACACACACACACTGTTGATCTCTGGGCCATATTCTGTACCGCAACTTCCCATTTGCTATCCTGAAAAACTGAGTCAGCATCCCTCCATAATGAGTGAGATGTTGAGCTCAGAAAGAGGAAGAGGTGTTAGTATTGTGCCATGCATAGCTTGGGGGTAAGAATTTCTAGAAAAGAAAAAAAAAGATGGAAAAAAACATAAAGTGAAGGTGTTATGTGGAATGTTGGATATTTTATAATCATTATTATTATTTATTTGTATAACTTTTTTTTGAAACCCCTACTCTGTTTTAGCTAAGTAATCCTTCAATGTATAAAACATATTGCATAATAGGTACTTTTTAGCTGCCTTTTTAAATAAGTGTATTTTTGCAATTTCTTTAATCTCTTTTGGTAATTTATTGTACAGTTTTATTCCTTGGTAGAAAATGCTGTTTTGAGTTTTATGTTTTATCTTTTCTTGGTAGATCTAAGTTGAGTCTATCTCTTGTTGCATGGTCATGTACAGAGCTGCTAGTGCAGTAATTACCAATGTTATTTTTGATGTGTACAACTGACTGGTAAATGTATTCACATGGAGCAGTTAAAATCCCCAGTGTTTTGGAGAGATCTTTACAATGAGCTCAACTATTCTTTTTGGTTATTATTCTTATGGCTCTTTTCTGGAGTTTGAAAATTGTGTTCATATTTTGTGCATTTGTTCCCCAAAAAAGAATTCCATAGCTAAGAATTGAGTGTACATATGAATAATATGTAACTAAAAGACATTACACACTGATGATAGGATTCTAAGGGCATAACATGCTGATGACATTCTGTTCGCTAGTACCTTTGTGTGTTCACACCAATTCAACTGAAAATCGATATTCATTCCTAGAAATTTTGCATTTTTACACAGTCTATAGAGGTGCCATCTGCATTTAATTAAACAATCTCATTTTTCCTCTTCAAACTGAAATTCATGGCATTAGTTTTCTTTATGTTCAATGTCACTTTATTGCTTATTGACCAGTCGTAAACTTCCTTGAGAGTTTCATTTGCTTTCTCGGCAAGGAGTTCTCTGGTTTTCTCAGTGACTATAATATTGCTGTTATCAGTGAAGAGGATTTTTTCACCATGAGTAACACTACTGGGAAAGTCATTTGATGTATATCAGGAACAGTATTGGTCCAAATATGCTACCTTGCAGAAACCTTATATTAAAGTATTTTGGTTGTGATAAGTGTTTTACTAGGTGTTTAGATCTAATTGAAGTATGTGTTATCTCTACTCTTTGTACCGTATCTGTTAGGTATGATTGAAACCAGTCATTGGCTACCGGCCTTATTTCTAATGCTTCTAATTTATTTAATAGAATCTTGGGGTCGACTGTACCAAATACCTTAAAAAGATCCAAAAATATGCCTCCGTCTTTCATAATTGCTTCTATTATTTTTGAGAATGCTGGCAGCAGGGAAATGGGGTGGTAATTTTCTATGTCTTCTGTATTACCTTTCTTAAGCTAAGGTACAACTCTTGCCTGTTTTAACTGTTCTTTAAATGTCCCTGACATGGAGGATTCATATATTATATTTGTTAAGGGGCCTTGTATAACCCCTATGCATTGTTTCAGTACACACAATGGTACTTCATCGAAGCCTACTGACTTTTTATTTTTTAGTTTTTGAATTGTTTTACTGACTTCATTCTCTGTGGTTGGAAGTAACATCGTTGTATTTAGTGCAACATTATTTACAGGTGTTATATTTGTTTGGGGGAACTTTTGCTGTAACTTCTCTGCAATACCTGAAAAATTCTTGTTTGCATAGTTATCTAAGTGCTGTGGATCATTTATTACTTTATCCCCTTCCCTTAGCAGTATGTTATTCTGCATTTGTTTGACTCTCCCTGTTTCCTTTTTTATAACATCCCAGGGTGCTTTGCTTTTATTCTCTGCATTATATATTATTTAGTCATTAAATGACTTTTTTGCAGCAATCAGCACCTTCCTATAGATCTTTCTGCATCTGTGATAGAAATTTAATAATTCTGGATCATTGCGAATCTTTTTCATGGAACTGAGGTGTTTAAGTGTTTGGGAGGACTTCTTAATACCTGCTGTTATCGATCTGTTTTTGTCGGATGTTGATACAGACATGTATACTTTTGGAAATGCCTTTTCAAAGTTCAATTTAAACAATGTGGAGAATTTAGGGAATTTCATATTCACATTGGTTTCCCTATACACTTCATCCCAGCTTTGTTTTTCTAGTTCCTTTGAAAAACCTTTTATTTTGATTTCTGATAGATGTCGTTTGTAGGCTTGTAGTTTAAGGAATGATTTGATGCCTGAATTTACTGTTGCTATTTGACAGAGATCGTCTGATAGTCCGAGATCTTTTACAGCTACATCACATTTTTCCCTGTCCATATTTGTAGCCACATGGTCAATTACTGATGACATCGCTGTGGTAACCCTTGTTGTACTGTTGACCAATAGGGACATGCCAAAACTTTGAAGGATGTTTATGAAGGTGCTGCTGGATTCATTTATGATGTCAGTGTTGATGTTAATGTCCCCACACAGAATTACGTTGACCTTTGTACTTGAGACTTTATGTAGAATATCTGTTAACTTATTGAAAAAAGGTGTCCATGCTACCACTGGGAGATCTATACAAACACAAAATGATTAATGTCTTGGTGATATCAAGCCCTGTGAATTCAATAGCTGATATTTCAAAGTATTTTTCTTCACTTACAGTACTGAGGTCATGTCTTGATTGGAACTGTGTTACTTTTCTGATATAAATGCATGGTCCTCCACCCCTTGAAGTAGTTCTGCAGTAAGAGTTTGCCTTTTCATACAATGATAATACTACATGTTGGATTTCTGTGTATCTACACCAGTGCTCAGTAATACAAACTACTGTGCAGTTCAAAGATTGGAGCTCAACTTCTAATAGGTGTATTTAATTTTTGTTGATTGCATGTTTTGATGGAGGATTGTTAAGTCTGTGAAATGCCCCATGTTATTCTTTCCAATGGTTTGTTTTTATTTGTGACACCTGGTATATGTGATATTTGAGATGTTAAAATCTGTATTGTGAGTGATTGTTTCAGTATTTTTAAAGTGCTGTAGATACTCTTTAGGTGGGCGAACCTGTTGTCTGGATTTATCCTAAAAAAGACCTACTTTTCCTACCTATGACAACAGGTATTTGACCATGTGTGGCCCGAGATCCACCCCCTATACTTTCATGAATCAGCTGTACCAATCTTCCCTTCCCAGTCCTATTTAGGTGCAGGCCATGCCTAGTGAAACCCCATCTGTTGATAGTCCCAATGGGCACCAGAGAAACATGAGAAAAGTTGGCTGTCCTCAGAGCCATCCCTAACCCCGCATTGATTCACCTCACAGCTCCATCAAGGTGTAGTCGATCATGATGCCGCAATAGCTCAACAAAGTGTACATTGGTTCCATGAATCAAGGGAGCTATCTTGTCCAGGTCACCATCTATGTCATATGCCCCATCCCTGTCCAAACTGTTTCCCGCCCCACCCATTATCACTACATGGTCCTCTTTTGTAAAGTCCTTACATAAAGACCCTAGGTCCTCAATCACATGACTTAGCCCTGCATTTGGCTTGAAGATAATGGTGGCCTGGTATGCTGCCCCTAAACTTTCCTGTAGCTGAGGGCCTACACCTCGCCCATCAGATCAAAAATGATAATAGGTTGGAAATCTCCATCTTTCAGCACCGTTATCGCCAAGAAAAATCAGAATTTTAATAACTTTGCTATGAATGCAATTGATATAACTAATTGTACAGAGCAACACTCAGATTATTGTTCCAGTCTAATACATATCCACAGTGACATAGACCAACTGGAAAAGCACGCCATGAAGCAATCCCTACAGGAGGTAAGGGGATCAATTGGAAGCAAACTGTAAAGAGATCCCTGCAGAAGGTAAAGGGCCTGTTAGTACTGAAAGTAGCAATTGTGGTCACAAGTATAGGAAAGCAGAAACAGGGAAGCATAATGAGGAATCTCTTAATCCAAACTTTGCATACAACAAAAATGAATAATGTATGAAGTTAAATAAGATGAAGGATGTCAATATCCTTTACGTTTCTCTGTGATACATCACTAGGGCTGTTCTCCCAAGGACACAGTTAAGCTACATTCCAAGTGACAGAAGGCAACAGCAGAATTACTTGAGGTGTAATAACCTCCCAACAGATGTCAAGGAACTTAAGGGATCTAATGCAGCAGGTATACAATAGGAGACAAGGTGATCCAGATTTACCAGGTGTACTGGTATGAAATGAACGTTTTTTTGTGAAAATGAAACACTAATTTTGAATTGAAAAGTAAAAACATTTTATTCAAAGTACTGACCATTGCTTTCTATACATTTTGACCACCTTTCTGGGAATTTGTGGACACCACGCCAATAGAAATGTTTATCTTTTGAAGCAAACCCATCAGACACCCAATTTTCAACTTTTTCGTAGGAATTAAAGTGTGCCTCAGCCAATACAAGTCCCATTGATGAAAACAAATGGTAGTCGGAAGGGGCCAAGTCTGGTGAATACGGCGGGTGCGGTAGCAGATCCCAGACAAGTGTTTTGATTGTCTCCTGAACCAGTTTTGCTTTGTGTGCAGGTGCATTGTCGTGTAAAAAAATTACTTTGCCATGTCTTCTGGCCCATTCTGGTCTTTTTTCGATCAAAGCATAGTTCAAATTGATCATTTCTTGTCTGTAGCAATTAGTATTCACAGTTTCACTGGATTTTAGAAGCTCATGATACACCACACCTTTCTGATCCCACCAAACACAGAGCATTGTCTTCTTGCCGAATCGATCTCGTTTTGCAGTCGATGTTGATGGTTGTCCCGGATTAACCCATGATTTTTCCCATGTAGGATTCTTAAAATAAATGCATTTTTCATTGCCAGTAACAATTCGATGCAAAATTGATTTTCTTTCATGTCTTTAAAGCAAAATTTGACAAATGGTTTTTCAGCTTTCCATCTGTCTTTCATTCAATTCATGTGGAACCCGTTTTCCACACTTTTGGATCTTTCCCATAACTTTCAAACGGTCAGAAATTGTTTGTTGTGCAACATTTAGCATTGCTGCCATTTGATTCTGACTCAAAGTATCATTTTCATCCAATATTGCTTGCAATTTCTTTGAACTTTTTTGGTGGTGTTCCACGTTCTTCATTTCTTACATCAAAATCATTATTCCTGAACCATTGAAACCATCTTTTGCATGTTGCTTCTGATAGAGCATGATCACCATATGCCTCAACAAGCATTCGATGCGACTCTGCAGCACTTCTTTTCAAATGAAAACAAAAAATTAATGCTTTCCGCAAATCATCACTTTCTGGTACAAAATTCGACATTGTTAACTCGATGAAAACATATGATGTTGTTTGTTGCATGACTTGATGTATACTAAATAGAGATGTCATACCAACCAAACAAAAAAAATTAAGGCTTGTTCACAACAAATGTTCCCTATCGACACATTTGTATCTTAACACTCATTTCATACCGGTACACCTGGTAGAACAATTGTACCAGGAGAAGATTTAAGTGTGTTGGCACATTTACTTCAGTGCTATCTTGAAGGCTTCAAAGTTTTCTTCATCCATACTACACATTGAAGAAGATACTGCAAATTAACACCATGAGATGTGCACTAGATATGACATAACTATGCAAAGCATCAGAGGAAATGGAGAGTGACATACACTACTGGCCATTAAACTTGCTACACCAAGAAGAAATGCAGATGATAAACGGATATCCATTGGACAAATATATTATACTAGGACTGACATGTGATTACATTTTCACGCAGTTTGGGTGCATAGATCCTGAGAAATCAGTACCCAGAACAACCACCTCTGGCCGTGATGACGGCCTTGATAAGCTCGGGCATTGAGTCAAACAGAGCTTGGATGGCGTGTACAGGTACAGCTGCCCATGCAGCTTCAAGACGATACCACAGTTCATCAAGAGTAGTGACTGGTGTATTGTGACGAGCCAGTTGCTTGGCCACCATTGACCAGATGTTTCCAGTTGGTGAGAGATCTCGAGAATGTGCTGGCCAGGGCAGCAGTCGAAAAATTTCTGTATCCAGAAAGGCCCATACAGGACCTGCAACATGTGGTCGTGCATTATCCTGCTGAAATGTAGGGTTTCGCATGGATCGAATGAAGGGTAGAGGTTGGTTGGTTGGTTTTGGGGAAGGAGACCAGACAGCGTGGTCGTCGGTCTCATCGGATTAGGGAAGAATGGGGAAGTAAGTCGGCCGTGCCCTTTCAGAGGAACCATCCCGGCATTTGCCTGGAGTGATTTAGGGAAATCACTGAAAACCTAAATCAGGATGGCCGGACGCGGGATTGAACCGTCGTTCTCCCGAATGCGAGTCCAGTGTCTAACCAATGCGCCACCTTGCTCAGTGAAGGGTAGAGCTACGGGCCGTAACACATCTGAAATGTAACATCCACTGTTCAAAGTGCTGTCAATGTGAACAAGAGGTGACCAAGTCGTGTAACCAGTGGCACCCCATACCATCACGCCGGGTGATACACCACCGCGATGCACCAATCATGGATGCGACCATCATGATGCTATAAACAAAACCTGGATTCATCCGAAAAAATTACGTTTTGCCATTCGTGCACCCAGGTTGATCGTTGAGTACACCATCGCAGGTGCTCCTGCCTGTGATGCAGCGTCAACGGTAACCACAGCCATGGTCTCCAAGCTGATAGTTCATGCTGCTGCAAACATCGTCGAACTGTTCTTGCAGATGGTTGTTGTCTTGCAAACATCCCCATCTGTTGACTCAGGGATCGAGATGTGGCTGCATGATCCGTTACAGCCATGCAGATAAGACGCCTGTCATCTCGACTGCTAGTGATATGAGGCCATTGGGATTCAGCACGGTGTTCCGTATAACCCTCCTGAACCCACCGATTCCATATTCTGCTAATAGTCATTGGATCTCGACCAACGTGAGCAGAAATGTCACGATACGATAAACCGCAATCGCGAAAGGCTACAATCTGACCTTTATCAAAGTCAGAAACATGATGGTACGCATTTCTCCTCCCTCCATGAGGCATCACAACAATGTTTCACCAGGCAACACCGGTCAACTGCTGTTTGTGTATGAGAAATCGGTTGGAAACTTTCCTCACGTCAGCATTTTGTAGGTGTTGCCACCGGCGCCAGCCTTGTGTGAATGCTCTAAAATGCTAATCATTTGCATATCACAGCATCTTCTTCCTGTTGGTTAAATTTCACGTCTGTAGCACGTCATCTTCGTGGTGTAGCAATTTTAATGGCCAGTAGTGTAATATGTGTTCAAGAGCCATTTTCCAACAATGGGAAAGTACCTGCCTTTCCACTCTCTGCCACTCTGGTTTTGGGAGCCAATAATGCTTTGCCTCTACTAAATCAGAAACTGGTGGTAATTAAAACCATCCAGCTGTGCAATAGCCACTGCACAGTAGTTCAGGTTTTCATTTGGTTGCTCAAATTGATTGTCACCAACATGTACATGCATTTTTGACTTGCTGCTGAAGAATATTTAGATAAAACAAGGGCTGCCGCATTATTTGGAAGAACTATCAATTTCTTATTAACAAATGACGCAAATGTAAAGTCCACCATATGGCATAATCATGAGTGTGACTATTGTGGTCACAAATTACTATTAATAATTGATGACCTAGACCTGATAGTGGTAAATAACAGTGGAAAGCCGCCAAATTTTGAGAACAGAGCAAGTGTATCATCAAATATTGATGTTTTGTAGCTAACAGATCGGCTGTAAGAAAAATAAGCAATTGGTCTGTTCAGCAGTAATGTACTATGAGTGATCATGATGCAATCATTATAGAAATGCCACAAGGGGCTTTGCTGATTTACTGAGTGATCTAGGTTTCACACAAAGATGCAATTTGAAACATGTGGACTGGAGAAAGATATCTGAAATACTAATGACATCCAAGCTGGACACATTCAATGGCAGTATTTAGTGCATACATCGTAATAGCTATATTACAAAGGGCACAGAAGAAAGCAATTCCAGTCCAAGTACTGAGGCCTAAAACACTGACATTTTGGATACCAGAAAATCAAAACCTTAGAAGAGCTATGAGGTAGTCGTGCACCCGGTGAGACACATGAGTTTTGTGCTGCCGTACAGATAAGTGATTTAGAGTGTAATAAAACTCTGTTTAGTTCAGGAAACTAGTTTAATAAATGTATTAGTGTGTTTTGCAAGCTTACTATTAAAGGTTTCACTTCTCTTTGCGTATTATTCTAGAAAACACAAAAGGAACATAAAGTAGGGTTACAATCATATTCTTGCATACATTTTAGCACAGTAAAACTTATAGAATCTCATTTAATTGTTTTCCAGCAAGTTCAGAAAAGCGTATCCCTTTGTTGTTTAACTCTTATTTTGTGAAACACAGCGTAAATTTTAAATTCCAGTATCTGGAAACTTTGTACATACAGTAGTAGCTTTGTTTACATACAGTTGCAACAAGGCCTAATTTTTTGTAAACATGTTTTTCTTCTTCTTTTCGGTAATCTAACTTATTGTCACTTAAGTAAATTTGTTTACATACGATTGAGACTAGATCTGATCTTTCATAAATGTGTTTTCTTGTTTTTCTGTAATTTAATTTGACTTATTCTTGCTAAAGTAAGATTTTTACCATGAGTGAAAAGTGCCTGACATGCCATAGAATTGTTAGCTCCAGGGTTTGATGTGATGGGTGCAGTAGTTTTTTCCATTGGGGTGACTGTAGCGGCGTGGGAAATGGGGATGTGGATCAGACTCATCAGTGGTTCTGTAGGAAATGCAATAGAGATAGGAAAATAGTGGAACAGGAGGAGAAAATTGCTACCCTTCAGGCACAGTTAGAGCAGGCTAGGGAAGACCTGAACAGGTTAAGGAGGGAGAAGGGTAAAGAGAGGTGGGAAGTGATAACAGGTAACAGGAGTAACAGACCTAGAACTTTATCAGACAGCTTCATGGTGAATGTGAAGAATAAGTTTGACCTGTTGCTTCAGTTAGAAGCTGATGAGCCCCAGACAGAGGTAGGCGTAGAGAGAGCACAACAAACTTTCAGTAGAAAATTGAATAAGAATGCAGGGAAGTCAGCAAAGAGAAAGAAACTTTTGTTGTTAGGTAGTTCACATGCCAGAGTTGTAGGTCAACTTTTGCAGGACCAGTTAGGATCAGAATACCAGGTCACAAATTTTTTTAAACCAAGTGATGGTCTGGGTCAGGTGACAGAGGATTTAGGTTCACTCTGTAAAGATATTACCAAGGAAGACACCGTGGTTATTTTGGGTGGGCCGAGCAATAGCATTGACAGAGATCCTGGGTACAATATAGAGTGTGACCTGCCAAAGATTGCATCAGCAACGAGATTTACCAGTGTTGAGTTTGTGTCTGTTCTGAGATGCCATGACCAACCTCATTTAAACTCTTCTGTCGGGAGAGTTAATTTGGAGTTGGAATGGCTACTTGGATCGGAGGCGGGGTCACATATTGGTTTGGTTCCTTTTGATTCTCTCAGTAGTTGGGATTATACTAGACATGGCCTACACCTCAACAGGAATGGGAAGGGTAAACTGGCTGGGCTAATAGCAGGAAATGTAAGGAGGCGGGGGGGGGGGGGGGGCGGCACTGCCATGAGTGGTAATATACTAGTGGTCATAGGTGTTGGAGCAGCACCTTTTTTAGGATACAACGAAGTCATGTTCTGAGAGAGGTAAAGATTGAAATAAACCTTCAGTTTGATAAAGAAATCAAACAGCATAATCCAGGCACATTGAATCAGTGAACACAGCTGTTGGTTAAAAATTTACAGCAATCAGCAGAAATTTTATTTCCTCCCGATTTCATCTTGGTAAATGTGAAATGCCAACTATCTTTAGTGCATCAAAATATTCAAGGGCTTAGGAATAAAATTAATGAACTACTTACGTGCATTGATGAATTAGTCATCGAACCCAGTTGATATAATCTGCCTCTCTAAACCTCATGTGACCACTGGTATAGATATGTTAAACCTTACAGAATTTAAGTTAGCCTCCTACTTCTGTTGACAAAAGATGGAGAAAGGAGGAGTTGCCACATTTGTTAAAAACAGTTTTAAATTTAAGAATATTGACATTAATAAATTTTGCTTAGAGCAGCACTGAGAAGCATGTGCAACAGAGATAGAATTTCATAATAGGTCCGTTATAATAGTAGCCATATACAGAGCACCTTCATGAAATTTCAACCTGTTTATAAACAGTCTTGAAGATTTATTGTTGTTGTTGTTGTGGTCTTCAGTCCTGAGACTGGTTTGATGCAGCTCTCCATGCTACTCTATCCTGTGCAAGCTTCTTCATCTCCCAGTAACTAATGCAACCTACATCCTTCTGAATCTGTCATCTCTTGGTCTCCCTCTACAATTTTTACCCTCCACGCTGTCCTCCAATACTAAATTGGTGATCCCTTGATGCCTCAGAATATGTCCTACCAACCGATCCCTTCTTCTAGTCAAGAAGATTTATTATCTCATTGAAAATTAAAAAGCAAAGAACTAGTGGTTGCTGGTGGTTTTAATATAGATGTCCTGAAAAACACTGTCAGTGAACAGTTACTGAAATCAGTTACATTGTCATTCAGTTTAATTTCTACTGTAAATTTCCCAATTATGGTATACAAATGTTCTAAGACCCACCATTGATAATATATTTATAGCCAATTCTAGGGAACAAAGCCACATTACAACACCTAACATTAAATTTTGAAAATTGTCAGGATAAAACATCTATCAGAATTGAGTATAGAAGGCCAATAAAACAGTCAAAAACTGAGAGATTTAGGCGATTGCTCAAAGAAATTAATTGGATGGATGTTTACAGCATCCAAGACACAAATGGGAAATACAAAACATTCATTAATAAAGTTAGCACCTTATTTGAAAATTGTTTTCCCCTGAAGGTAACTCAAATTAAGCAGAAGTCTAATAAGAAACCATGGATCACACAAGGGATAAAGATATCATGTGAGACAAAAAGGAATCTCTATCTGATACGTAGGGACACCTTTGATACTAGCATTATAGCTCATTACAAAAATTACTGCAAAATACTGAAGGAGGTTATCCAGAAATCTAAACACCTGCATTATGAGAAGAAGATAAATACATCCAGCAGTAGAATAAAAACAATATGAGATATAGTTAAGTCAGAGACAGGTAGGACCAGAAATAAGGAGGAACAAATAGCTCTAAAAATAAATGAAACCCTGGTAACAAACACATGTTGTGTTGCAAAACCATTTAAACAAGTATTTTGTCTCTGTTACTGATAGCATGGGGTTGTCAGGTTCAGTAAATAATGCAATGGAATATCTGAGACCAGTGCACACAAGCAATCTCAGTAAAATGGAATTGACACTTCACCCAAAGAAATAGAATCCAAAATAAAGTCATTGAAATCAAAGCATTCTAGTGGTTATGATAACATATCAACAAAGTTAACAAAAGAGTGTTCATGTGAGCTAAGTCATATCTTAAGTTAGTTGTGTAATCAATCACTTGTCACAAGAACATTCCCTGACTGGCTTAAATATGCTGAAGTTATACCTCTCCACATGAAAGGGGACAAAGAAATGCCATCAAATTACCAACCAATCTCACTTTTGCCAGCTTTTTCAAAAATCTTTGAAAAGGTTATGTTCAAACCTCTACTTAAGCACCTTAGTGAAAATAACATACTGGCAATGTCACAGTTTGGGTTTCTTAAGGGTTCTGATATGGAGAAACCTATTTACACTTACAGCGAAAATGTCCTTAATTCATTGGACAATAAATTAGAGGCAACTGGCATATTCTGTGACCTGTCAAAGGCATTTGACTCTGTGAATCACAGCATTCTTTTAAGTAAATTAAAATATTATGGTGTCGCTGATAGTGCTGCAAAGTGGTTTCAGTCATATCTTACTAATAGAAAACAAAGGGTGTCATTACGTAACACTTCAGCAGTAGGCAATCAGACATCATCTGACTAGGAAGAAATTACATGTTGTGTTCCCCAAGGTTCCATACTAGGTCCACTACTGTTTCTTGTGTATATTAACGACCTGTCATCTGTTACATTACCAGATGCCAAGTTTGTCTTATTTGTAGATGATACAAACATTGCAATAAATAGTAAATCAAATATAAATTTATAAAGGGCAGCTAATCAAATTTTTACTGACATTAATAAGTGGTTCATAGCCAATTCACTGTCATTAAACTTTGAAAATACCCACTATATGCAGTTCAGAACTTCCAAGAGATTTCTTTCTGGTGTGTGTATAAAATATGATGACATGGAAATAGGAGAAGTTGAGAGTGTAAAATTCTTTGGATTACAACTTGATAATAAATTCAGTTGGGAGTAACATACTAACTGCTAAAGTGCCTAAACAAGTCTGTGTTTGCAATGCGAATGATGTCAGATATAGGAGATATAAATATAAAAAACTGGCATATGGTGTAATATTTTGGGGTAACTCCACAAACAGAGAAAAAATTTTTAGAGGACAGGAGCGTATAATAAAAGTAATGAGTAGTGTAAATCCAAGAACATCATGTCGAAACCTATTCAAAGAATTGGGCATATTAACCACAGCTTCTCAGTAGAATTATTCCTTAATGAAGTTTGTTGTAAATAATACATCTCTTTTTCCAGCTAACTGCTTAGTACACAGTATCAATACTAGGAATAAGAACAATATACATAAAGATTTAAAATCACATACTTTGCCCAGAAGGGAGTCCAGTATTCAGCAACGCATATTTTCAATAAGTTACCAGCAACCGTTAAGAGTTTAGTTTCAGACAAGGCACAAGTTAAACATAATTTAAAAGAATTTTTGGTGGCCAACTCCTTCTATTCCATCCATGAGTTTCTCAAAAAGTGCAGTAGACCATTTTAATGAAAATTTATTATACTTTTTTATTTTAATTTTAAATCTTGTACATAATCTGACTGTTCTTAACTGAGGATCACTGAAATGAATCATTTACTTTAATTTTTGACAATACTTGGTTGCAATAGCCAAGAAACTAGCAAATGTCTGAATGATGGATTTAATGAAAGCAGATGTAAGTATTAAACCTGTAAATATCAGAAGTTTAAATTTAATTCATGTACATACATTTACTGTTTATTGACTGAGGATCATTAAAATTAATGAAACTCAAGGTTTTCTAATTACTTTTTTGTAATGTGTTTATCTGACATGTTCCACACCCATGAGGATTCCCTCTTTTAGGGGTCTGTGGAATGAATAATTAATCTAATCTAATCTAATTTAATCTGACATGGCACTACCAGAGATCTTCTGGTGCAGAAGAAAGAGAACGCAGACTGCTCCTACATAGACATAGGGTAGGTCAAGTGAGATTAAGCATCATAACTGGGAAAACCGCTTATGGGTCTACATTGAATTGAACACACGGGGGCAACTGTATAAGTCATTAACTGAGAAATTTAAAGTCAACTTTTTCATTGTCAACAATATGAATGGAGGATGGAAGTATGGCTAAAGGATGCAGAGACTCAGAAGAGTATCTGTTGAAGACCTTTTATTGTATGGAATACCTGACAAGGACAGTGAATCCCACGCACAACTGAGGAATGCTCTGAACACAGAGTATGAAAATAATACACCTTTCTCCCTTTCACTCAAGAGGAGGTAGCGAGCACTATACACGGACTAAAGAAGGACGAGGCACACAGTTCCAATGCAGTGCATCCTAAAGTTTTATACATGACATTGCCTACATAAGACCTTTCTTAAGTCATTGTTGAACAATTTCCTTCTTAGGGTAGAATCCTGCAACAATGGAAAACAGCCAGTGCTGTAATTATGGATCAAAGGGAAGATAAGAATTCTATAGAACAATGAGCTACAGACCTACCTTTTTTATCAACACGATGGCTAGATGCCTCCTATGTGACAGGCATCTGTCTCACAGGGAGCTCACTAGCCTCATCCAGTGCTAGTCCAGCTTCTGTAAGGGGAAGTTATACCACCATCCTTTTCCTTTCGGGGTGGTACACTAATTAAAGAATTACCATGTTGCAAATGGTTTGATATTAATTTAGGATAAGGCATTGAATCTGAAGTGAAAGTATTACACAGAACAAGTCAGCTGCTCTCATAACTTGACTGTTATTGTGCGATTTTCTTTGGGCGATCACAATTTGCCAAAATAAAAAATGTAGAAAATATGGAAACTAGCTAGTGAAATTTTGGTCCAAAATCATGAATCAGTTTTGACTCTGTTTGGAAATTACTTTAATTGAACGGTTGCTAGCTCACTCAGTGCAAGCCAAATCATTAAAATTCTTGATTTTGAATTTAAATCATGTTACTATTGTAGCATGTTGGCAGGGGTGGACAGTCGCAAAGGCACTGACTCATACTCATTATTGGAACAAAATGATCACCCAGAAAAATTTCAGTCATGGACAGAAGTAAACTTACAACTACTTCATGAAATTAACTACTAGTTCTTTATACTACCAGTTACATAACAACTGAACCGCATTTCTCACTTTAATATTAACTGCTATTAAACTGCCTTGCTCAGGTAAACTTTTCAAAAAGAATAATTTTAGTATTTAAATTGACTGTTCTACAATAATAACTGGTTTTTAAAATGGTTGTGGAAATCCTATTTTGACCTGTTGTTATGTAAATTAATTCTCACACAAAATTGCTTGAAGAGAAATATTGTTAACTATATTGCTTTCTCAAATTATTTGTCAATAATCAGCACTTAACTAGCAAGTCCAAAAACTAATTTTTTGTTCACTTTCACTTAAACTGTCCATCAGTTTGATAAACTTCACTCTGCTTTCATTTACTTTCAGATCATTAATTATGGATACGGAGAGGATCCTATCAGGTACTTGTTACTCAGATTTACATAACGTAAAACATATAAGCTGCTAAAGTATTTGTTATTGAACGATTTGCAACTAACACTGGCAAGCCTTTTACAATTCTAAATGATAAATTGGTTAGGTCTTACTTCAGAGCAGTGCGGTTGGTGTGGCAAGGTCCATTACACCACAACAATGTATGGCCACAGGCTGTTCACCACAATTAACTTTGGACCCCCCACTGCTCTTCTTAGACACTGATTAACCTTGATGCTTTGCGCTGTGCCCAATTATTTCTCCACAATATACCATACATGAGAGCTTGCAGTGAAACAAGTCTTGCATCTTCCTGCAGCGTAATTCATCCTCTGCATCCGACCCCCTCACTTTCTACTAACCGAGTCTCATAACCACCAGACAAACACTGCCTGACTGCACCACGCTCTTGCACCCAGCAACAGTATGACATTAACAGTAACCTCTTTGGTTTACATAACAATATTCCTTGAGTTGGACAGTGTGTCTACTACAGTTCTTTACATTCTCTTTCGTTGGTTAATTTGCACACAGGAAATTATTAAAACATATATACATCACAATAATATACACAACATATTTATACACTTCATTTAAAGGTACATAGTTAATAAAGCAGGAAAAAAATTATATATGGGTACTGTGTTGTTGTGTTACACATTCCCCACATTTCATTTTCTATGTTGGTAAATACAGACTTAGAGAAACATTCAGAACATTTATTCATTTATTTAGATTTTTTTGTGTGGAGTCATCAATATGATGGCTTTTTCAAAGGTCAAGTACAGTTACAAATGTAACATACATTTAGATCTTAGCCTCACAGGTAGTAATTAAACAGTAAATTGATGCTTGTCAAAATAAATTACATCTTACACATATTAATACAGCCAATTATTTTTGTACACGTTGTTTTACAGCACTTAAACTTAACCATTTAAAATTAATTGAGTTAATAGAGACACTTTTCGATTTAAAAATCTTTTAGTTTTGAGTTGAATTGCTTTTTATTACTGTTTTTCATGGACTCTGGCAGTTTATTATACCATATCAGTCCATTAGTATACAGGCTCTGGTCCATCATTTTTAATCTCGTTCTTTGTTAGTACTAATTCTCTTTGGACCTGGTTTTATGGTCATGTATATCACTACATTTAGTTACTTCAGTTTTCTTTGAGACAAAAAAGTAATTAATTTATAAAGATACAAAGAGTATATGGTGAAGTGCTTGTGCTGTCTGAAAACATCACAGCAAGAGTCATTATAGCCTAGTCCATGTATAACCCTTACCCCTCTTTTTTTGTAGCAGTAGTACTCTGTTAAGGTGAATGTCTACAGCACAACCCCATATTTCTATACAGTAGCTAAGATGTGGATAGATTGTCCCATAATACACAGTTTTAAGTATCTGGGTGCGCACCATTTTGGACAGTTGGCTAAGAAGATACAAACCACTGCTGACTTTTTTACATACAGCTGTGGCTAATCCACTGGAGGTTTGAGTCCAGATGGACCCCTAGAAATTTACACTCATTTGCTTCCTCTGCCACTATGCCACATATGTCATTTACGCATGAGTGGTGACAGCTGCCAGTTGTAAATATTAGCATCTGGGATTTATTTACATTGACCTTTAATCCTTGTGCATGAAAATATGAACTTACTTCTAGTATCTCATTACTTGCTGAGAAATTCAGTTCCTCACAATTGTTACCATGAAATAAAACTGAAGTGTCATCAGCAAAATTTACAATTTGCAAGTTAATGGGGTGTACAACACCATTAATATATGCTAAAAATAGGAAAGGTCCAAGAATTGAGCTTTGAGGGACTCCCTGTATCACTGTTTTGGTTGTGGATTTAAAGGTTAAGATCTTATTGTCAATCTGATGTGTAAGTTTGGTACACTGTTTCCGATTCACCAGACAGGTGGCTAGAAGTTGCATTGATGCATCACTGATGCATCACCATCCCTAAACCAACCAACTTCTAGTACCATGGAATTAAAATTTAATTAATGATTTGCTACCATCCAAAATGTGCTACTAATTACTCATTTGAAATCTGTTCGCTAATGCTATATAGCTCATCAAAAAATAATTTTTTACAAAAACAATTATGCACACAAAAACATTCATCATATAGGAAATTTTTTTGTCCAACAAACTGCTACAAAGCACGCAATAAAAAACGCAGACATTTGTTCCCTAATCTATTAACAATTGACATCAATTAAACAAAATGAACACTCAGTAATTAAAATTGATAAAAAAATTTCACACACCATTTATAACATCTGTGTACACAGAAGATTTATAACTCTCATAAACTAAACATCACAAGTATTTCATTTCTCAAAAGTGAGCCAAAAATTATTTTTCACACAGCATTTACATTCCAGAATAAGATTTTCACTCTGCAGTGGGGTGAGTGCTGATATGAAACTTCCTGGCAGATTAAAACTGTGTGCCAGACCAAGACTCGAACTCGGGACCTTTGCCTTTCACCGGCAAGTGCTCTACCAACTGAGCTACCCAAGCACAACTCACGCCCTGTCCTCAGCTTTACTTCTGCCAGTATCTCATCTCCTACCATCCAAACTTTACAGAAGCTCTCCTGCGAACCTTGCAGAACTAGCACTCCTGAAAGAAGGTTCGCAGGAGAGCATCTGTAAAGTTTGGAGGTAGAAGACAAGATACTGTGTGGTGGCCCAGTGTAATGTTAAGCTCTCTCTATACAGCTTAAGCATTTTCGTGGACTTACTTGTTGAAGAATGCTGGTTCTGCTTTTTTGCAGCACCGATGTCTTTGCTAGCACTGGACGCTTCTTCGAAGATTTCACTGCTAGGAAGGGGAAATTTTCACTCTTGTTCTCTCTCTCTCTCTCTTCTTATTTAAAAAATACGCTACTCTTGGAATATCCTTCAATGCACCAGAACATATTTATTTCCACTTTGTACAAAAAAACAACTAAACTTTATGACGTAAGCCCACACATTACCGGGCACCCAGAATCAGTTAATTACACATTTTTGAACACAATTAATACATAAGCTTTTATCGTGGCTGACTATCCATGTTCAGTCCACGTACTCTCAACAGCAGTTCAACGTCTACTAAACAGTCACTATCTCAATTCATTCCATTTGTTTTTTCAACAATACAAAGCTACATTACTCTTTGCAGCTGGCCAAGGAGCTTCCCGGCCGTATTTGATTATTCTTGGCAGGTTGCGCTGAACACTTGCCAATGCCGACGAATTATCTCCCATCCAGTTTCGCCTGCACAAACAATAAATGGGTGCAGTATCACGTGCCCATCCTTACGCCCTGCTTTAAAATAATACTTGTTCGAAACAGCTGGAACACAAGTGTCTCCAGACTTTCGTAAAATTATGGGGGCACTACATATCCCTCCCCTTAGCTCGAACACTCGTTATTTTGCACACAACATATATTTTAATAATTTTTTTTCTTAACACCTATCTTGGTACTTTGTACTACATAAAAACATTAGGTACAAAAACTCTCTTCCATCTCCAGTCTTTCATTAAGCTGTTGGTAATATCTTTCATAGACATAGTAGTATGACAGACTAATAGTACAACAAGTAGTAGCTATTTGCAATAAATTTATCTACTCTTGCTTCCAGGATTGAGCCAAAATAAATCCCTCCCCTTAGCCAGTTTCAAAGTTCAGGCGTTATTCTGAGTAGAGTCTTTACTTTTTTTTTTTTTTTTTTTAATAAGCTGTTGCAATGATAACCACCAGTTTTCCGGAACAGAAAAAAAATTAGTTGTACTGGGGATTTTCTCTTTTTTCTGTCTCCTTGCACAGGACTCGTCTTTTCTATTTAAAAAATTTTAGAATTCAAATCTACCAGGAGAAACTTTCCACTACAATCTCAGGTCACTATACCACCCTTTCCCTTTGGGTTCCAATCTACATAAGGGTTGATACTATGAAAACATCTTCATCCTCATCCTTGAGTAGGTACGCCCCTTCCATTTATAGTAAACTATGGTACAGGTCAATCCCCTTTTTGGTGCCCCTGCCTGCACAGTATAGGTCAGCCTCCTCTGGGTCTGCCTACCTGCCTCTCTTTCTCTCATTTCATCTATATCGGATGTGCCCTCCCTATCTTCTCTAACAATGATTCATAGTCTTGCCTCTTTCGTACTCCTGTGCACACTATTTTATTGAAAATTTCATGGTAAAATTTCTATTTACCTCTCCTTTCCTCCTCCTGAGTCCTTCAGCCTACCTGCTTAATTTCTTCGCTTGTTCATTGCTTACAGCTCACTTATATAGCCTTAATAACTAAATATGTTTCGTCCATGATTGTAACTTTATTTCTTTTCATCGGGCTATTCGATCTGCACAATCCTATTATTCATCAGAAACTTATTTGACTCGATACCTCTGGCTTAATATCTATTTCTTTTTATCTCCATTCATATTACTTTGTACTACTATTGCTATGAACACAGGTGGATGTACACTTCTTCCCCCCTTGTTCCTTTAGCTTATTTGACTCGATACCTCTGGCTTAATATCTATTACTTTGTACTACTATAGCTATGAACACAGGTGGATATACACTTCGTCCCCCCTCGTTCCTTTAGTTTAAGCTTACTATACCATTTCACTTGAGATGTGCGACCGTCATTACTTAGCACACGTGCTCGAGTCCTTCCTGAGCACTACCTCCCCCCTTGTTACATCTCCCTGTGTAATACTTGTCTGTGTCTTCAGCGATAGAAGTATATGAATGTGGACAGAGGGAAAGATAGATTGGTACTCTTAAGAGAAGTAAGAAAGGAAATAAAAGAATTGGTTGCTAAGACCGAAGAAAGAAAGAAGACAGCCCCAAAGACAGGAAACCCTTCCCAACCCCCTTCCCCAGGATCCCCACTTCACCGGTACTTAAGTGAGAAGCCAGAGGAGGTATGATGTTCGGCATCTCCTGCAGAATGGACATCTCACCATCACCTTTGAAGTCCCCGAAGGAAAGATCTTAGCAACTCCTATGGAACGGCAAATGATGAAGAACCAGTCACACTTGTTTGCGAGGGTTGTATGCAGGGCATGGTGTGTAGGTCGTGTTTGTGCCTATGCTACCCGCCCCTTTCAAAATTAGATATAAACCCTCCCCAATCACATCACACTTTACAAAAAATATAAAACATTCTATAAAAATAGAAATTATATACACTACAATCAAATAGTTGTTCAGTTAGTCACGTCACTTTATATTTCATACACATGTTCAGTTTATGTCATCTAGGTATCATTCTTCCTAAACAGTACCATCAAATTATATCTCCTGTTAAAATGTTACCCTGTTAGTTTTATCTCATGCTTAGAGGTTACTGTTTATTGTGATGCCTTAAATTAGGCATAATCGTGTAGTCATAATTGATCTCTTTTAATACTGATATGATAGGATAGTTAAGGGCTATAAATAGATTACAGGATAGTTGAAGATTTGAAGGGAGTTCGGTGTAGGAAAATTAATGTGGAAGTAGCACCGAACCAACTCAGGAACCGGCAGATGTCACTCCGCCATTGACACAGAACGTCAATGTCCCTGGGGGTTTTGTGCATATCGTTTTATATCCTTAACATTATACATTCCCTTTTCTTCCACTGGTCGATCTAAATATTTCACCCTTGTCAAACACCAGTCAAAATACTTGCGCATTGTACCCCAGGAGCATTACTATGGTATTTAGGATCCCACAAATCTGAGCCTAACTTCTCTTGTACACTTGAAGACCAATATTTTTCCTTAAACTTTCTCTGAAAATCTTCCCAGGATGTGAAGTTTTCAATATTTACTGTGCCCTATTTTGAAGCTTCACCCACCAAATAACCTACCGCAAACTCTATTTTCTTAGCATCCTCCCATCTTTTAGGTATGGCTTGGTTAAACTGTTTTAAGAAATGGGTGGGGTGTACCTCCCATCTGGTTTGAATTTAGGAAACTGTCTCGACAAGCCTGAATTTGATCCCCATTGAAAATCAGTTATCATGTCCTTATTTAATATAATATTTTGGGAAACTGTGCCTTTCTCTAGTTTCTCCTGCATAAGCTTGAATTCTTTCCTCAACGTTTCTAAGTCTTTCTTGGTGTTATCTAAATCAGAAGTTACTATAGGTGAAGAGATATCAACACTTAGTTTCTCTTTAACCTTTCGTCCTATTAATTCTTCTACTTGTTCTTCTAAGCCATTCAAATTTATAAGCTCTGCAGTCATTAACTTTTCTTTGAAGTTCCGTTCTACTGTTTCCACCCATGATTTGACCCCTGAAATTTGAGCCTGTACTAGGGGAAGCAACTTATCTTGTTTCTGGACATTGGTTTTTAACGTAGTTAATTCTCGTTCGACCACATCAAATGTAACATTACATACATTTTTCAAAGAGTCGTATTTTTCGTTAAATTGTGTTTCCAAATTACTACATTTACAGTCTACATCATATTCTAATTTTTGAACTAAACCTTTTAGATTAGCATCATTTCTTTGTTCTAAAACCTTAAATAAAATATTTGTCTGTTCACTCGGGGAATCGGACACTTCTTTTTTCAATTCTTTTTTCCATTCTTGCATCAGATTACTTAGGATATTAACCTAAGCCTCTAGTTTTGTGTTTTGCAAATCTAACATAGAGTTTAATTCTGCCTTCAGTTCGTCCCGTTTTGTGTTTTGTGATTCAAACTGTGCTTTGATAAACCTCATTAATTCACCTAAATCTGGCCCCTGTTTTCCAATTCCCATACCCCCAACAGACTCTACAGATTGATGTTCCTTTTCCATTGTGTTTTGTTTTGCCTTTAATCTAGTTATCATTAAAAGTAGCTCGCTTATTTCCACAACCCCCACACTTTACAAACAATCAAAGGTCAGTAGCAGCTCACCCAGCGTCGGCACCGGTGTACAGCGGCGTCAGCAATGGTAGATGGCGGCACAGGCATAGGTAGACGGCAGCATCAGCGATTTGAGACTAACTGCAGCATTGTGCAATTTTCTTGATTCCCTTAATCCTTTCACCATTTATCAACACGATATTTCTGGATAAGTATCATGGAATCGCTCTTCAGCCTCGCTGTTATCGGTTGCTATGGCAACTCCCAATTGTTTTTTTTTTTTAACTTTTTAATATTTCCCCTTCTTTCTCGGGTCCTTTCTTTAAGGTCGCCATGTTCTTGTGGTGGCCCGGTGTAATGTTAAGCTCTCTCTATACAGCTTAAGTGTTTTCGTGGACTTACTTGTTGAAGAATGCTGGTTCTGCTTTCTTGCAGTGCCGATGTCTTCTTCTAGCACCGGACGCTTCTCTGAAGATTTCACTGCTAGGAAGGGGAAATTTTCACTCTCTCGTTTTCTCTCTCTCTCTCTCTTCTTATTTAAAAAATACGCTACTCTTGGAATATCCTTCGATGCACCAGAACATATTTATTTCCACTTTGTACAAAAAAACAACTAAACTTTATGACGTAAGCCCACACATTACTGGGCACCCAGAATCAGTTAATTACACATTTTTGAACACAATTAATACATAAGCTTTTATCTTGGCTGACTATCTACATCCAGTCCAAGTACTCTCAACAGCAGTTCAACGTCTACTAAACAGTCACTATCTCGAGTCACTCCATTTGTTTTTTCAACAATACAAAGCTACATTACTCTTTGCAGCCGGCCAAGGAGCTTCCCGGCCATATTTGATTATTCTTGGCAGGTCGCGCTGAACACTTGCCAGTGATGATGAATTATCTCCCTTCCAGTTTCGCCTGCACAACCAATAAATGGGTGCAGTATCCCATGCTCATCCTTACGCCCTGCTTTAAAATAACGCATGTTCGCAGAAGTAAAGCTGTGAGGACGGGGCATGAGTTGTGCTTAGGTAGCTCAGTTGGTAGAGCACTTGCCCGCGAAAGGCAAAGGTCGCAAGTTCGAGTCTCGGTCTGGCACACAGTTTTAATCTGCCAAGAAGTTTCAGCATTTACATTATTTGTGTCCACAGAAGAAACATTTGAATTAACATTTATATTTTTTGTGCGACACTGTCCACCTATACATTGCCTACTCATAAGCATTTCTCATATAAACCTCCTTTTCCTGGAAAGCATAAACAGATTACTGGTCCAATGCCTCATGCACATCCTCATCAGTCTTCATTTTTGTGTGTGTGCCTGCAGGTGTTCCACATGCATAGGCACCTCTTTCATAATTTTTTTTACTTTGGTCAGGTAGTAATTTAGTTTCCTGTACATTAATTAGCATCCATTTTACATTTGTACCTGTAACTTAAATGAAAAGTCTGAGTTCTTCTGAAGCCACCAGTTACATACACTATACATCTCCTAAAACTAATTACAACACAGTTAATATTCTGATTACAAGTTACACAAAAAGTTAAACACTTGTTTAATTAAACAAAAATGTTATCTTCATTATTTCAACATGACGTCCACACTGTGTGATCATTAATAAAAAAAAATATGTAATTCTTTTGTCCTCAATTTGTTACAGTTATTTACAGGCAGAATAACATTATTTGTCTCTGCTCTGATAGAGCTTTAAGTCTACTACATTGCGTACACACAATATTTTACCTGATTGAGGGTCTATTAGACAGTGAGCATTAGGGTGAGGAATGCTTTCAATTTTGAATGGTCCATTATAAATAAAATTGAACCTGTAAATTTCATCATTTGTTTCACTAGATTTCTCATATATTTTGATGAAGACACTGTCCCTTATCATGAACTTAACTGGTTTTAATTTTGCATCCTGCCTTTTAATTCATGCTTCAGCAAATTTTATCATCTTGTCCCTTAAGATCTCTTTCTTTTGGCTAATGTCTAAATCTTGTCATTGTGGGAAATCAATTATCTTCTCTATTACACTTTTTGCATTAACACCCAACATGAGTTGTCCAGTGTGAAGCCTATGCTCTCATGAGACAATGAGTCCATGATCTTTTCAATATCAGCTACATACTTGCCCCATACCCCGTGGTTGTTATGGCCATACATTCTGAAATATTACCCAATTCATGCATGTAGTGTTCTGAAGGGTTTCTCTAATTATAGTAAGCTGAGATGTGAATGACCTCTATCTCACTTTCTTTGAAGCCTTCGTTCCATACCTTGGATATAAATTGCAGCCCATTGCTGGATAATAACTGCCTTTGATTTTCCTACTTTCAAGAAATAATGGTCCACAAATTTGCTACGTACCACTTTAGCTGTGGCCTTACGCAAGTATACAGCTTTACAAATTTTGAAAACATATCCAATACAGCCAGAATGAATGCAAAATTACCAGCTGTTTTAGGTAGTGGACCATAAAGATCGATTGCCAGAATTTCTAAATTATCCTCAGTTTGTATACTTTGCATAGAACCAAGACTGGTCACATTTGTCACCTTAACGTTTTGACAACTATCACATGTCCCAATTCTTTCAGTCGCCTTCCTATTCATATTGGCAAAACTCGCAGATTCAGTTATCTTTTCTACACATTTTTTCGCTCTACAGTGACCAAAAGCTAAACGAATAAATAAATAAATAATCGATCAATTTGGACATATTCTTCTGGACACTTCACACACCACTCTTCTTTATCTGTATTGTTCTAAGAGTATAAGATTCCACCATAGGTTTTATAATACTTCTGCAATTTCTCACCCCTCTCATTCTTAACATAAAACTCAGTTGTAACCAACCTCAAGCATTCATCCTCATTCTGGTAATTATGCACATTTCTAGACACATTTTCTATTTTCCTTTTTTGTCAACATACTCGAAGTACATTATTTTAAATGTACCATCTGCACCCTCCTTGTTAATTACTCCACCAGGATCATAAGGCAGTCTAGACTACGAGTCTGTTACACAGTTGTCTACACCCCTCACATGACATACCTCGAAATCAAATTGTTGTATATACAATGCCCATCCTTTCAACCTATCATGCAATAACTGACAATCCTTCAAAAATGTCAAGGCCCTGTGGTCAGTATGCACTAAGTCTTTGTGTCCCAATAAAAAAAAAAACCTTAAATTTTTCAAATCCTCATACTATAGCTTTAGCTTCTTTATCTGAGACTGTATAATTTCTCTCGTATTTTGTTAGAGTTCTTCTAGCAAAAGCAATGGACCAACACTCTTTGTTTTCCCCTTGTTCTGTTTCTTGAAATATGTGCACCACAATACCATAATCACTTGAGTGAGTTCCCATGTGAAATGTACTGTCAAATCTGGGTGGTGTAACACAACATCTTTTATAAGTTCATCCTTTAGTTTTTCGATCACTATTGGACATTTCTCTGACCAACTAAATGCACTGTTTTTCTTTAACAAACCACACAAGTCTGGGTCATTGAAAACACGTCCATTTGCATATTTATGATAAAAATTACAAAGACCAACAAGGAAAGCCAGCAACTGGTTTTGTGGTTCTTGGCAGTGGACAGTTTATTATTGCCTTTAATTTTCGCTGGTCCTTAGTTATTGCTGAAATTGTTATGATATGTCCTAGTAATTCTACTTCCTTTTCCTCCCTCCCACCTCAGTGTCTCAGTGCTTGAAAAACTTCTGTCAATAGTTCACAATGCTCTTCCCATGATGACACTATTAACAAATCATCAACATAGATTGTAATTTCCCCAATACACTATGAAGCACTCAGATGAACACCAACATTGATGTGTTCAATCAAAAGGGATAACTTTATACTGATAGCATTTCCTAGCAAACAGGAATGCTGTCAGTTTTCACGATTTTTCTTTGAGGGCTATCTGCCAATAGCCAGTGGTCATATCAAGGCTTGTCATGTACTGCACATTGTGAAACTTTTGCAAAACATTGTCTAAACACTCAGGACAATCCATCTCGTGCTTCACAACTTTGTTAAGATTGCACGCAACTATCACGGTCATAACACTGACATCTATTTTATTCACCAAACCAAGCAGGTTGTTATATTGGCTCTTAGAACATTCTGTGATGCCCCACTCCTTCATGCAGTTTATTTCTGTTTGTACCACTTCCCTCCTAGCTCCTCGTACTTGATAAAGTGGTCAAAAAATGGTTCATGGAGTATCGTCTCAGTTTTATACTCAAAATCACATACATGACCAGGTTTATCTGAAAATACCACCTTGTTATTAATCAATATAACATACAGCTCCTCCTTCTGCTTGGGAGTTATGCCCGATACATTCTCCACTATTGTTGCAAACTTATCATCGGAAGGTGATATATTTACGTCCCTAACATGGTGACACTCTAACCCTTTGCTCAACCCTTCATTCATAGATAACGTAATTATATTCAGTCTGGCATCATGATCATTGACTCCCTGACTGACATTATCTAAAACTGCCTCTAATTTATTTTCTCCTACAGCAAGTACCATCATTATTCTGTCATAATCAATGATTATTTTATTCTTTATCATCCAATCCATGCCTATAATTATTTCTGTGCTCAACTAAGACACCACTAGAAAATCGTGCTCAAACACAACATCCTTAATGTAAAACTGCATCAAAATTTGAGTCTTAATTGGTTTACTACAGGTGCCAGTAGCACCTACTACTTTCCCTCCCTTAACAGGCATTTCAGCTATGTCCTTTATGGTTTTAATTCACTTGTGAAATGACTGTGACACAACAGTAATCTGACTTCCACCATCAATTAATGCCTGAATTTCCATTCCATACACACTAATATAATATCACATGACTTCTATTCATTACAGTTCTTTCCCATAAAGGTCTTCTTCCACTTCCAAATCACTCCACAAGGCATTATTCTGTCTACGTAACTTTCTGGGGGTTTCTTCTGCCTTCCCCTGCTCCCTTCTTTCTTCTGTCACAAAACAAAACTTAATTCATCCTTACTCAACTGATAGATAGGTTCATTTTCATTCTTATCATTGCCTTCATGAATCACATCTTCTTTCACTTTGTATAAATTACAACCATCTGTTTTGCTCATTAGTTTTATTCAGCTGTTTTAAGCTACGTAATCAGGCTGCACACCACAGACTCCAGTTGATCAATGAAGAACTTGACTGAATCGAGAATGGCATCTACCAAACATCTACTCATCTGCACCTCACATGCACCCTCCATCTCCACCACATTCATTAGTCTCATCAACATTACTCATTACATTCTTATTAACTTTACTTACTTTGTTTAGTGTCCCCCTCAGATCATTCACTCCTGCCATTACACACACTTCACTTATGATCCTCTGATCCTCCAGACTCTGACTCCTTTTCCCACAAAATCTTACTTTCCTAGTTCTTTTCCACTCCTCTATCCCTATCGTCACCTACTGTTCCAGCTTCATTAACTACAATAACACACGTCTCCATGACTGGACACTGCTCTTTTATCGGCGCTGCTGTACCACTTGTGGACACCACACTTGCTGTCACTTTGACATCACAAACAATTTCATTTGCTATCACTTCTGATTTGTCCTGTACAAGAAGTTCATTGCCCTTGCATTGTTTCCTAAACACCAGACTTCTTATGTGAGCCCACATGTGTTCACTTGCTTTGTTGCCACCACCACCGTTATATTGTTCCCTTTGATAAGGCTGCATACCGCCAACTGCACCAGTTTGCCCCTATACTGTTGCGGACTCACATTTTCAGAGCAGTAATTTTCACAAACTTGGCCGATAAGATTACTTCTTCTGCAACCACCACCTCTTCCTCCTCTCCTACCTCTACCTACATGAGCACATCTCACATTGTAATCAGTGTGATGGTTATTGTTTTGGCTGTTATTGAAATTGTTTCTGTTCTGGTTATTATTGTTTCTGCTGTTTGTCACTGACGCAGTTCCACACATCAGTGTCCCCTACTTTCTTCAGAAAAGATGTTTTATCATTTTCACCCGTAAGCTAGCTTCCACAAAGTACCATTAACATAATCTATTCTGACATCTGACCCTTCACTTTTTTAAATAGTGCCTCACAATACAATTTCATATTTGTCTCTTTATTACGTCAGTATCATGAAGGCTGCATAAATTGCTGCAAAAATTCATCCTGTTTATCTACAGACCAGTATTTCTTCAAATTTGCTCAAAAATTCCTCCAAAGTTTGGCAGTCATCACTAGCATGCACTGTCCAGCTACTTACATCTCCTACTAACTTCATCCTTACTATTCTGATTCGATCCTCTTCAGGCAATGCTGAAGAGATTATCTTTTTGCATGTGTCCATGAAATTAAATGGATGGATCCCTCCATTTGGACCGAACTTTTCAATTTCGAAGCTAGGATGACTGGGATATGCCCCTCATAATGTGAACGTAGAAGCCAAATTCTTTACACATTCTAGGTGCTTTACCTGCTCTTTGATTTTATTAGTTTTGGATCTCAAACTCGCTACTTCCCTGTTTTTGAATTCCACAAGTTTTTCATTTATGTCAGCTTCTAACGAATGAATTTTGTCCTGAACATCAGTAGTAATTGTGCCTGCCATTTCTTTTAATTTATTTCCTTATTTTGCTTTGAACTGCTCCCATCTGTCCCTTCAAAGTGTTGACAGATCAATCCAGTTAATTACAGATTTTCATCTGCTCATCACTCACTGTTTTAATTTCCTTGTTTACTTTACTCTCTAAATCCCTATGAATCGAATCGACATCTTTGGTTAATTTGCTACTCAATGCATCATACAAATCATCCTTTTGCTTTTTTACTTCACTGCTTACAGATTTCTTTAAAGCCTCCATTTTATCATAAAGCTTGTCACCTAACTCATGTAATTTCTCTGTTATTTTATTGTCCAAATCTTTGTGTATTGAAGAAGATATTTCATCTTTTAACAAATCCATATCATTTCTTAATCCACTCTCATCGAACTCATCTTATCGTTCATTGAATCCATATCAGTTTTCATCGAACCAATCATTTGAAATTACTTGATCCAATTGTCTGAATTCAAACTGCATACCTGATTTAAAACTGTTTCCACTTTTGTTTCTGTCTCTGTCTCCCGTAAAATAATTTTCACCCTCCGTGAACATTTCTTCCAAATTCTCCTGATAGGAATTATTGATCTCTTGCCTCATAGCCACACTGTTAATGTCTTCCATATTTATTGATATACCCAACCCACTCTCATTACTCAGCTCACTGTTCAACAATTCCAAGATTGGTCCACATCTTTGTGGCTGTGGGTCAAGCTCATCATTTTTGCTTGTCTATTGTTTGACCAAAAAGTCCATTAACCAATGTTAATTTTAAAATAAAATTTGCAAGGTCCAGGGTGTTGGACAATCACAAGACTGAAATTGTCCTGTCACACTGCACCACATATAACACCCCCCCCCCCCCTTCCTCTCCAGGTAGTAGACTAATTAAAGAATTACTATGTTGCTAATAGTTTTATATTAATTTGGGATAAGGCATCAAATTCAAAGTGAAAGTATTACCCAGAAGAAGTCCGGTGCTATCATAACTTGATCATTATTGTGCAATTTACATCATGCAATAAGGATTGGCAGAAATAAAAAAAGGTACAAAATAATACGGAAACTAGCTAGTGTAATTTTGGTCCAAAATGAATTAATTTTGACTCTGTTTGGAAATTACTGCAATTGCACAGTTGCCAGCTCACTTAGTGTGAGCGAAATCGAGTAAAACTACTGTCTTTGAAATTAAATTATGTTACTATTGTAGCATGTCGGTAGGTGCAGACAGTCACAAGGCGCTGACTCACACTCATTATTAAAACACAATGATCATCCAGAAAAATTTCAGTCATGGACAGAAGCAAACTTACAACTACTTTATGAAATTAATTACTAGTCTTTACACTACCAGTTACATAACAACTGAACCACATTTCTCACTTTAACACTAACTGCTATTAAACTGTCTTGCAAAAAGCAAATTTTGTGAAAATAATAATTTTAAATATTTAAGTTGACTGTTCTACAATAATAACTGGTTTTTAAAATGATTATGGAGATCACTACTTTTACTTGTTGTTATGTAAATTACTTCTCACACAAAATTGTCTGAACAGGAAATATTGTTAACTATACTGTTTTATCAAATTATTTGTCAATAATCAATACTTAATTAGAAAGTCCAAAAAACTAACTTTTCTGTTCACTTTCATTTAAACTGTTAATCAGTTTGATAAATTTCGCTCTTCTTAACATTTACTTTCAGTTCATTAATGACACATCCGGTTAGTTATGGATACAGGGAGTATCCTATTAGGTAGTTGTTACTGAGGATTACACACCTTAACACAAATAAGTTTCTACAGTATTTGTTATGGAATGATTCACAAGTAACATTTGCAAGTCTTTTACAATTCCAAATGATAAACTGGTCAGGTCTTACTTCATAGCGGTCTGGTGGGTGTGGCAAGGTCCATTATACCACGACAGTGTATGGCCACAGGCTCTTCACGGCAATTATCTTTGGACCCCCAGAACTGGTTAACCTCAATGCTCTGCGCCGTGTCCAATTACTTCTCCTCATTCTGTCTGGCCATACCACATTATGCCTGGCCATCTTGCAGTGAAACAAGTCTTGCATCCTTTCGCAGCATAATTCATACTTTGCATCCGACCCACTCTTACCATCTGACACACAATGTCCTACTGCACCGTCCTCCTGCACCCAGCGACAGTACGACATTAACAATAACCTCTTTCGTTTACATAACAATATTCCCTGACTTGGTCAGTGTGTCTGCTACAATTCTTTACATTCTCTTTCATTGGTTATTTTGCACACAGGAAATTATTAAAATATATATACATCACATTAATATACACAACATATTTATACACTTCATTTAAATTTACATAGTTAATAAAATAGGAAAAAATTTATGTATGGGCCCTATGTTGTTGTCTTACAAAGTCATTGGAAGATGTCATAAATAAAGCTCTCAAGACTGTGGACTTAAGTAAATACAAGTACTGTATAATCTTATTAATTGACTGCTTTTGACCATTTATGGCAGCCTGATGTTTGAGCATTTAAGATCACTACAGACACCTAAATGCCTATATGACAGCCAATTAGATTACTGTAAAAATTGTGCAGTGGAATGTTAGTCTCAAGAAAAGAAGATGTTAAAGAAAATAACTAAAGGTTGTCCTGAGTGATCAGTTTGTGGCCCTACATTTTGGGATCTCATGATACAGCTAATGTTACAATTATTGTAGGAAGAGGAGAATCTGGATGGTGTTGTGGCTTATGCCGACGATGAGATGCTTGTGGTTTCTGAGAATTCCTGGGCTAAGTTGGAGCAAACTACATATTGCATTCTCTTGGATGCAATGGTAGTGGAACAGGATCACTTCCTACAACCTCCCTTAACCCTCGACCAGATAAGCTACTCCTTAACAAGCTTCATGGAAGGGCAAATTGCTGCACTGTCAAAGACTGTGTTCCTGAATGACATCAGGATCAAGGGGCATGGCTTGCATTGTGATGTATGGCACCAAAAGTAAAACGCTGGGTATCCTACTGTGTTGTAATTTCAAGCAGTTGTGGGGTCGTAAAAGAGGGCCTATAGCTGTTCATCTTTCTTTGTGCTGCAGCCAAGCCAATTAAATATGCGCTACGGGCATGAGTGCGGGACATGTAATCTGCCACCATGTTACTACCGCCTCCCTCCCTCCCCCCCCCTCACCCCCCCCCCCCACCCCCCATTTACAAGCCAGATGTCAGTTGAAAATTGCGCAATAAAGTACAGATATCAAGCTGTGGGGGGACTATGTCTTAACTATTACAGACATTTTGAAGCATGCACTGCAGCTATAGTGGTAATAAAGTTAAGTACTGACAAACGTATTTGCGCACTGTTATAAAGTTATTAAATTTAATAGTTTTCAACGGTGTTTCATGCCAATTGTGGCAAAATAATGATTTAATGAACTTTTGGAAACGTTCACTCGCTGTGTTTTTTAGAGTTTTCTGTGTGTTGAGGTTGTTTAATAAATTTCGTGCTTTAGTTTTCAACTGATGTTTCTTATTCTTTCTAGTGAAATATTTCAGTAAAATTTTCATTCAGAGTTTTAACTTTGTTTAGTGCTCAAGTGGCCATTTGAATTTTTTGGTTTTAGCTAACAATTTTGTGAAGTTTTGTCTGTATTGGTATTAGCTGTGGTGTAGTAGTATTAATACAAGTAGTTGCTTTCTTAGTAGATGGAGAATTTAGAGACCGCTATTGTTAGTATTATAAATAGTTCTACTGGTGTCACCGAACTTTGGTAACATAGACGTATAGTTTTTTTCAGTAACCTTAAAATTTTACCATGAGTGAGAAGTGTGGGCTCTGTCATAGGTTTGTGAGTAGTGGGTTACGGTGTGGGATTTGTTCAAAGTATTTTCATTGGGGGGGGGGGGGGGGGAGGGGGGCGGAATGCATTGGGGAAGCCAGTGGGCATTCTAGTGAGATCCTCTCCTGGGAATGCAGAATCTGTAGTAGAAATAAGTTGACAGAGGAGCAGGAGCGTAAGATCTGTGCCCTTCAGGTGCAGTTACAATGCACGAAGGAGGAACTAGATAGGTTGAGGAGGATGAAGGGTAGTGGGGAATGGGAACTGGCAGCTGGCAAGAAGGCAGTTAGGAAGAGGAGGTATTCAGACAGTTTTACTTTGCATATATGCAATAGATTTGACTAACCGTCAGAGTTGAGTGGAGAGGAGCCTCGTGTAGCTGTAGATGTAGGGAACATGCAGCAGACCTCACTAATTAGTTGGCCTAGGTTAGTTGCAAAGCCTAACAGAAAGGCAGTTCTGCTGCTAGATAGATCTCACGGTGGAGGGGTGGGCCAGCAGTTGCAGAAAGTGTTGGGGAGTGATTACCAGGTCACCAGCATTGTGAAGCCTAGTGCAGGGTTGGCTCAAGTGACTGACAGCATAGTGGAGTTTTGCAGGAATTTTACAAAGGAGGACCAGGTAGTGATAGTGGGTGGAGCAGGGAACAGTCTTGATAGGGACGGAAATTTTTATGTAGGTGGTGACCTGGTAAAGATAGCTACTCAAACTGGTGGCACTAATGTGTATTTCATGCAACTGTTTCAGCGTCATGATTGGTCTCACCTTAATGCGGCTGTTAGGTGGTGGTGGTGGTGGTGGTGGTGGTGGTGGTGGTGGTGGGGTCACTCATGGAAAAATTCCTGTAGTACATGGTGTTAGAGCTGGACCATTTTTAGATGGAAGTCAGCTGATAGGTATACCTGCTTAAAGGAAGTCCTTTCTAACTAAGGGCTCACCTTCTGAGGATGTAATGTTTCCAAGTAGAGAAGGAATTAGCATATTTCATCAAAATATAAGAGGTATTAGAGATAAAGTTAGTGAACTGCTTATAGATGTTGACTCTGAAATTACTGGTATATCAGAGCACCACTTAAATAATTTGACAATTCAGAGGCTTCCTTTACCAGACTACACATTAGCTGGCTGTTTTTCAAGGAGTTCCTTGTGGGCTGGGGGAGTGGCTATGTACGTGAAAAACAGTATTCCATTTGAGACCATTGACATATCATGACACTGCACTGAAAAGATATTCGAATGCTGTGCAGGGGCAGTGAATTTAGCAAAACTAAACTTCTAATTGTTGTTTTTTATAAGTCCTCTAACTCTGACTTCAGAGCATTTCTGCTTAAGCTAGAGAGGGTTCTTGATTCACTTTATAGGAAGTGCCAGAAATTAGTTATATGTGGTGATTTCAATATTACTTTTGTACATGATGGTGCAAGAAAACGGATGTTGGTAGCTCTTCTAAATTCATATGACCTGATGCACACTGTGTTTTTTCCAACCAGGGTGCAGGGGAACAGTAGCACAGCTACAGACAATATTTTTATTCTTTCTTCATTACTAGATGGGCATTCTGTTAGTAAAAGTGTGAATGGCCTTTCAGACCATGATGCACAAAATTTTAACACTAAAACACTAATTACAAACTATGTATGAAAGTTAATCCAACAGCAATAGAGAGTTTTTTAAACCTTGTCAAGGAACAAGAGTGGCAGAATGTTTACAGTGCCGATAACATAGATGATAAATACTATGCTTTCCTTAACACATTTCTCATGCTCTTTGAGAGTTGCTTTCCATTAGAACATTCTAAATGGGATACTAGCAGAAATAGGCAGTGTGGGTGGGTGACTAGTAGGATAAGGATATCTTGTAGAACAAAGCAGGAATCATATCAAAATGTTAGAAGTAGTCACTATCAAGCTACAGTAGCCCACTACAAACAGTATTGTAAGGTGTTTTAAATGTTATTAGTAAGGCCAATCCCAAAGAAAGCAGGTGTTGACAGATGTGAAAATTACCAAACTATCAGTTTAATAAGTCACGGCTGCAAAATACTAATGCGAATTCTTTACAGACGAATGGAAAAACTAGTAGAAGCTGACCTCGGGGGAGATCAGCTTGGATTCCGTAGAAATATTGGAACACGTGAAGCAATACTGACCCTACGACTTATCTTGGAAGCTAGATTAAGGAAAGGCAAACCTACGTTTCTAGCATTTGTAGACTTAGAGAAAACTTTTGACAATGTTGACTGGAATACTCTCTTTCAGATTCTGAAGGTGGCAGGGGTAAAATACAGGGAACGAAAGGCTATTTACAATTTGTACAGAAACCAGTTATAAGAGTTGAGGGACATGAAAGGGAAGCAGTGGTTAGGAAGGGAGTGAGACAGGGTTGTAGCTTCTCCCCGATGTTATTCAATCTGTATATTGAGCAAGCAGTGACGGAAACAAAAGAAAAATTTGGAGTAGGTATTAAAATCCATGGAGAAGAAATAAAAACCTTGAGGTTCGCCGATGACATCGTAATTCTGTCAGAGACAGCAAAGGACTTGGAAGAGCAGTTGAACAGAATGGATAGCGTCTTGAAAGGAGGATATAAGATGAACACCAACTAAAGCAAAACGAGGATAATGGAATGTAGTTGAATTAAGTCGGGTGATGCTGAGGGTATTAGATTAGGAAATGAGACAATTAAAGTAGTACAGGAGTTTTGCTATTTGGGGAGCAAAACAACTGATGATGGTCGAAGTAGAGAGGATATAAAATGTAGACTGGCAACGGCAAGGAAAGCGTTTCTGAAGAAGAGAAATTTGTTAACATCGAGTATAGATTTAAGTGTCAGGAAGTCGTTTCTCAAAGTATTTGTATGGAGTGTAGCCATGTATGGAAGTGAAACATGGACGATAAACAGTTTGGAAAGGAAGAGAATAGAAGCTTTCGAAATGTGGTGCTACAGAAGAATGCTGAAGATCAGATGGGTAGATCACGTAACTAATGAGGAGGTATTGAATAGGATTGGGGAGAGGAGAAGTTTGTGGCACAACTTGACTAGAAGAAGGGATCAATTGGTAGGACATGTTTTGAGGCATCAAGGGATCACCAATTCAGCACTGGAGGGGAGCGTGGAGGGTAAAAATCGTAGAGGGAGACCAAGAGATGAATACACCAAGCAGATTCAGAAGGATGTAGGTTGCAGTAGGTACTGGGAGATGAAGAAGCTTGCACAGGATAGAGTAGCATGGAGAGCTGCATCAAACCAGTCTCAGGACTGAAGACCACAACAACAACAACAAGGCAAAAAGTATGTGATATGCAAATAGAATAGCTAATTCACAGGATAAAATTAAAACCATGTGGTCAGTTGTGAAGGAAGTGTCTGGCCAGCAGCACAAGGTTGACGATATAAAGTCAGTTCGCAGTATTAAACAATCATTTTCTGAGCATTGCTGGTGAATAGAAAGCACAGAAGCTGAAATCGTTATAGGTACAGAAAGCTGGCTAAAGCTTGAAATAAGTTCTGCAGAAATTTTTACAAAGTCTCAGACGATGTTCAGGAATGATAGATTAGGCAGAATTGGTGGTGGAGTGTTTGTGTCTGTCAGTAGTGGTTTATCTCGTAGTGAAGTCGAAGTGGATACTCTGTGCGAATTGGTATGGGTGGAGGTTATACTTAACAGCCGAACGAAATTAACAAAGTTAATAATTGGCTCCTTCTACCAACCCCCAGACACTGATGATATAATTGCTGAACAGTTCAGAGAAAATTTGAGTCTCGTAACAAATAAATACCCCACTCATACGGTTATAGTTGGTGGGGACTTCAACCTTCCCTCGATATGTTGGCAAAAATACTTGTTCAAAACCGGTGGTAGGCAGAAAACATCTTCCAAGATTGTCCTAAATGCTTTCTCCGAAAATTATTTCAAGCATTTAGTCCAAGAACCCACGCGAATTGTAAATGGTTGCAAAAACACACCTGACCTCTTAGCCACAAACAATCCAGAGCTAATAGAGAGCATCATGACTGATACAGGGATTAGTGATCAGAAGGTCGTTGTAGCTAGGCTCAATACCGTTTCTTCCAAATCCACCAGAAACAAACGCAAAATAATTTTATTTAAAAAAGTGGATAAAGTGTCACTAGAAGCCTTCCTAAGAGACAATCTCCATTCCTTCCGAACTGACTATGCAAATGTAGACGAGATGTGGCTCAAATTCAAAGATATAGTAGCAACAGCAATTGAGAGATTCATACCTCATAAATTGGTAAGAGATGGAACTGATACCCCACTGTACACAAAATAGGTCCGAACGCTGTTGCAGAGGCAACGGAAAAAGGATGCGAAGTTCAGAAGAATGCAAAATCCCAAAGATTGGCTAAAAGTTACAGATGCGCGAAATTTGGCACAGACTTCTATGCAAGATGCCTTTAATAGGTTCCACAATGAAACATTGTCTCGAAATTTGGTATAAAATCTGAAGAAATTCTGGTCGTATGTAAAGTACACAAGTGGCAAGACACAGTCAATACCTTCGCTGTGCAGAGCCGATGGTACTGTTACCGACGACTGTGCCGCTAAAGCGGAGTTATTGAATGCAGTTTTCCGAAATTCCTTCACCAGGGAAGACGAATGGAATATTCCAGAATTTGAAACATGACCAGCTGCTAGCATGAGTTTCTTAGAAGTAGATACCTTAGGGGTTGCGAAGCAACTCAAATTGCTTGATACGGGCAAGTCTTCAGGTCTAGATTGTATACCGATTAGGTTCCATTCAGATTACACTGATACAATAGCTCCCTATTTGGCAATCATATACAACCACTCGCTCACCAATAGTTCTGTACCTATAGATTGGAAAATTGCGCAGGTCACACCAGTGTTAAGAAGGGTAGTAGAAGTAATCCATCGAACTACAGACCTATATCATTGATGTCGGTTTGCAGTAGGGTTTTGGAGCATATACTGTATTCAAACATTATGAATCACCTCAAAGGAAACGATCTATTGATATGTAATCAGCATGGTTTCAGAAAACATCATTCTTGTGCAACGCAGCTAGCTCTTTATTCGCACAAAGTAATGGCCGCTATCAACAGGGGATCTCAAGTTGATTCCATATTTCTAGATTTCCAGAAAGCTTTTGACACCGTTCCTCACAAGCGACTTCTAATCAAGCTGCGGGCCTATGGGGTATCATCTCAGTTGTGCGACTGGATTCGTGATTTCCTGTCAGGAAGGTCGCAGTTCATAGTAATAGATGGCAAATATCGAGTAAAACTGAAGTGATATCAGATGTTCCCCAGGGAAGCATGCTGGGACCTCTGCTGTTCCTGATCTATATAAATGACCTGGGTGACAATCTGAGCAGTTCTCTTAGTTGTTCGCAGATGATGCTGTAATTTACTGTCTAGTAAGGTCATTTGAAGACCAGTATCAGTTGCAAAGCGATTCATAAAAGATTGCTGTATGGTGTGGCAGTTGACGCTAAATAATGAAAAGTGTGAGGTGATCCACATGAGTTCCAAAAGAAATCCATTGGAATTCTATTACTCGATAAATAGTACAATTCTCAAGGCCGTCAATTCAACTAAGTACCTGGGTTTTAAAATTACGAACAACTTCAGTTGGAAAGACCACATGGATATTATTGTGGGGAAGGTGAGCCAAAGGTTGCATTTCATTGGCAGGACACTTAGAAGATGCAACAAGTCCACTAAAGAGACAGCTTACACTACACTCGTTCGTCCTCTGTTAGAATATTGCTGCGCGGTGTGGGATCCTTACCAGGCGGGATTGACGGAGGACATCAAAAGGGTGCAAAAAAGGGCAGCTCACTTTGTATTATCACATAAGAGGGGAGAGAGTGTGGCAGATATGATACACGGGTTGGGATGGAAGTCATTAAAGCAAAGACATTTTTCGTCGCGGCGAGATCTATTTACGAAATTTCAGTCACCAACTTTCTCTTCCGAATGCGAAAATATTTTGTTGAGCCCAACCTACATAGGTAGGAATGATCATCAAAATAAAATAAGAGAAATCAGAGCTCGAACAGAAAGGTTTAGGTGTTTGTTTTTCCCACGCGCTGTTCGGGAGTGGAATGGTAGGGAGATAACATGATCGTGGTTCGATGAACCCTCTGCCAAGCACTTAAATGTGAATTGCAGAGTAATCATGTAGATGTAGATGTAGAATTAAATAGATTACAATTATGAATAAGTTGAATTGGAATGATCAGACAGATATTGTTGTGCAGAAAGCAAACCACAGACTTCTATTTATTGGCAGAACACTTAGAAAATGCAAAAGATCTACTAAAGAAACTGCTTACAGAACGCTTGTCCACTCTCTTCTGGAGTCCTGTTGTGTGGTGTGGGACCCAAATCAGATAGGACTGGTGGAGGATATCAAAAAAGTTCAAAGAAAGGCAGCTTGTTTCATAATATCATGAAATAGGGGAGAGGGTGTCATGGATATAATACATGAATAGGGTTGGCAATCATTAAAGCAAAGGTGACTTTTGTTGTGGCAGGATCTTCTAAAGAAATTTCAATCGCCAACCTTGTCCTGAAAGTGTCAAAATATTTTGTTAACGCCCACCTAGATAGGGAGGAATGGTCACCATAATAAAATAAGAGAAATCAGAGTGCGCACAGAAAGATTTAAGTGTTTGATTTTCCCATGTAGTTTGACAGTGGAAAAATACAGAAATAGCTTGAAGGTGGTTCGATGAATGCACAGTAGTGAATTGCGCAGTAGTCATGTAGATGTAGATGTAAATGAGGAAAAAATATAGGGGCTGTTGGATACCATCCATTGTTCATTGTAAAATGTGCTGATGGCAGTATCGCTAGAATCAGCAGTGATAGACAGATGGGCCATAGGTAAGGTGTGAGCCATGTTCATGGAATTCTATGGGTAGCATTTTAACAGTTCAAAAGCTCATAACATTTCCTCTGACCATGGTACAGGTCATCTGCACATAGTATTCTTTTTGGTTAAGGTGCGGGTTAGATGTACCCGGATTTCCACGAACTGTGTAATATGTTGCCAATAGCAGTTAATCATGCCTAAAAATCTCCTTAGTTCCTTGTAAGTTGTGGGCCTTGACATTAGCTGAATTAATTCTGTCCTTTTTTCTGTCAATATGATCCCCTCTGGTGATACAGAACGACCCAAAAATGTTACATTCTGTTGTAATAAATGAAATGTCTTGCTATTCGCTGCCATGCCTAATCAATCCAGGGTATGGAAAATCTGTTGGAGATAGTCTTTGTGTCTTCTGGCAAAGAAGAAAAAATGAGTAAGTCATTCAGGTATAAGAAACAAAATGGGAGTTTGCACAGAGTGGAACTGATCAATCTCTGCTACACTTGCGCTGCATTTTTCGACCAGAAAGGCATGTAAAAAAATAACTGAAGGGGGTAATAACAGCAGTTTTAGGAACTTCCTTCATTGCCATCAGTATTTGAAAGTCTATAATGCTGAAGACTGAAGCACCTGAGAATGAATGTGAAAAGTCTTGGATATCTGGCACTGGATACTGATTGCGAATGGTCCAAGCATTGAGGGCCTGCACACATTCAAAACATTCTGTCTTTTTTCAGAACCAAATGAATCAGTGAATGATGAAAGCTGTTTGAAGAGTGTAGAATGCTCTTAGTTAACAATTCATTTACATTGGCTTTCATGATCTGTAACTTGTCAGTGGAAAGGCGTTGTGCATTGTAAAAGACATGTGGCCCCCCGTAGTTTTAGTTTAGTTTAGTTTAATTTAGTTTAGTTTTTTAAGTAAGGTCTGTTTGAACATAAGTACACAATGAAAGATTATTTCAAAAATGTAAATTAATTTTTTGAAAGTACATACTTCACTCTATTTTTCGATATAATTGCCAAGTTTGTTGAAACACATATCATACCTCTCAACCAATTTTAAAATACCCTCTTCATAAAAACTTGTGGTCTGCTCTGATAACCAAGAGTTCACTGCCATTTTCACGTTATCGTCATCATTGTAACAGTTGCTACTGAGGTGTTGTTTGAGCTGGAGGAACAGATGGTAATCGCTCGGCGCAAGATCAGGACTGTAGGGTGGGTGGTCTAAAACTTCCAGCCAAAACTGTCCAATAAATTGCGGGTCTGACCTGCAGTGTGAGGTCTTGCATTGTCATGGAGAACTGTCAGCAGCGTCTTTTGTTTTGAGTCACTCTGCATAGCTTTCTCAGTGTTTGCCAGTATGCTTCTATATTGATAGTGGTTCCTCATTCCATGAAGTCGACCAACAAAACACCATGCCTATCCCAAAACACTGACACCATGATTTTGCACTGAGACAGAGTCTGTTTGGCCATCACCTTTACAGGCGAGTGTGTGTGTCTCCATTCCATGCTCTGTTGCTTCAATTCGGGCGTGATATGCGAAACCCATGTTTTGTCTCCAGTTATGATCTGACTCAAGAAACCATCACCTTCTTTGTGATAACGAGTCAAGAACTTCATCGCACACTCAAATCTTTGGTTTTTGCGGTCCTCTGTTAGGAGTTTTGGGACCCAACAGGAGCACAGTTTCCTAAACTTTAGGTGTTCAGAAACAATGTTGTAAAGCACTGATCTCGACATGTCAGGAAATTAATTTGAGAGACATGTTATTGTGAAGCGCCTGTTCTCACGAATCCTCACTTCAACTGAAGCCACCAAATCGTCTGTAATCAAAGAAGGGCAACCAGAGCAGCCCTCATCATGGATGTTGTCATGGCCATCTTTGAATTCTGGTATCCACTTACGCATTTTGATTTCACTCATAACAGTATCAGCGTACACTTCACAAATCTGTCGATGAATTTCTGCAGCAGACAGGTTCTTTACTGACAAAAACTATATCACTGAGTGAACCTCACATGCGGCAGGCAAGATGATAGTCTTAAACATTTTGAAATCACAGAACAGAACCGTACAGGTTATCTACAGAGCTGAAACTGAGCACAGTTGTTTCCAGGGCATGCCAGTACACAACACATGTGCTCGTTGCAGTATGCTCGTGAACTACTAGTGTCTACAACAAAACGGACCTTACTTAAAAAACACACCTCGTATGTGCAGTATCTCCCTTAACGCCATGGTGGGCTAGAGATTAAGAAACACTAAGAGCACATTTGTGGGTGTCATTGTCACTGGTAGTTCTGTCACTAACCTGTATGTGTGTTGCAGATGCAGTAAAAAGATAGTTGTAGTGGGTAAGCTGTGTCTGTGATGATTCCAGCTGATTGGTACAGTGCTGAATAGTTTCCACAGCTGCTCTCTGCGAGCAGCATGTGCTTATGTCAGCTTTAGCATCCACTGAGTCCAAAGTCAGTATCTTATTGATATAACCATACTTTTTGTCATCCCCAGAATTGCTGATGAAGTTGCATCCTCTGATTTGTAGGTCCTTCATGTTAAGCCAACTGTCTGTGAGCTTGAAGTCCTGTGATGGTAGGTGCCCAACAATGGTGACACTTGAAAGATGTAATGATGGAAGCTAACATTTAGCCTCTGTCAGCTTGTACCATCGTTCACACAGTGTCTCCTGTAATGAGGAATTTTCTTCTTGCAGTGTGAGAGTTCCCTTTCTGGTGTTGCTGTACAATTTATTGGTTGCTGCCAGTTGATCATCTAGTGAGGAGTACAACTACTGAAGTCTGCTCGCCGGGGTTTACATTGTGACTGCATGTTGTGGAGCAGCCTGCAATGAAGGTCTCCTGATAGTACCCTAAATACTAATACCCGATGTTCTATAGATCATTCCATCTCACAAATCCGGACATATATAAAAATGTTGAAGAAAATCTGCTCCTAACAAGGATTCATTCACATCTGCTTGCATTTAAGTCCAAATGAAAGCCCGGCCATTGCCAAAGTCAGTGTTGTGTAAAGTACATCCATCCTCGAGTTGAAATGAAATACTTGCAGTGTATGGAAGAGCACTGGTGTTTGGGATTATGCTTATCTCTGAACCTGAGCTGATGAAAACATGCTAGTTTAGCATTACAATCATGTACATAGAGGTGGCTGTGGCAAATGGAAGATGGTGGAAAGAAAATAGTCTGATTCAGCTGGTTGGATTTTTGGCATACTTTGATTTTGATAATGTCGTAACCTCTAATGCCTAGTGAAGATCACAAGAGGAATTTGCATGTTCGCAAGAAGAGCACTTGTGCATGGCAAAACCGAAGCATGTATGGAACCAGCACCAATGCACAATCTCTCAGCCACTGTCCATACCCTGAGAAGTGATGAGCACCAAGCAGATTGTTATTGTCAGCTGAGCACGGTTCATCTTGGGCAGGAAGATGTTGACCCATGGTGGCAGAGTCAGATGTCTGCGGGCATGCCCAGTGCCATTCTGTCATGGCCTTCTGAAGTGCTGTGTGTGTTGTGTGTCATGCAGCAAAGCATCAGGCTTGGTTGGCTCTGCTCATTAGCAGCCTACCACATCTACATCTACATCTACTACATCTACATCCATACTCGGCAAGCCATCTAACGGTGTGTGGCGGAGGGTACCTTGAGTATTTCTATCGGTTTTCCCTTCTATTCCAGTCTCGTATTGTTCGTAGAAAGAAGGATTGTCAGTATGCCTTTGTGTGGGCTCTAATCTCTCTGATTTTATCCTCATGGTCTCTTCACGAGATATACGTAGGAGGGAGCAATATACTGCTTGACTCCTCGTTGAAGGTATGTTCTCGAAACTTCAACAAAAGCCCATACCGAGCTACTGAGCGTCTCTCCTGCAGAGTCTTCCACTGGAGTTTATCTATCACCTCCGTAACGTTTTCGCGATTACTAAATGATCCTGTAACGAAGCGCACTGCTCTCTGTTGGATCTTCTCTATCTCTTCTATCAACCCTATCTGGTACAGATCCCACACTGCTGAGCAGTATTCAAGCAGTGGGTGAACAAGCGTACTGTAAGCTACTTCCTTTGTTTTCGGATTGCATTTCCCTAGGATTCTTCCAATGAATCTCAGTCTGGCATCTGCTTTACCAACGACCAACTTTATATGATCATTCCATTTTAAATCACTCCCAATGCGTACTCCCAGACTGTTGTTGTTGTTGTGGTCTTCAGTCCTGAGACTGGTTTGATGCAGCTCTCCATGCTACTCTATCCTGTGCAAGCTTCTTCATCTCTCAGTACCTACTGCAAACTACATCCTTCTGAATCTGTTTAGTGTATTCATCTCTTGGTCTCCCTCTACGATTTTTACCCTCCACACTGCCTTCCAATACTAAATTGGTGATCCCTCGATGTCTCAGAACATGTCCTACCAACCGATCCCTTCTTCTAGTCAAGTTGTGCCACAAGCTCCTCTTCTCCCCAATTCTATTCAATACCTCCTCTTTAGCTATGTGATCTACCCATCTAATCTACAGCATTCTTCTGTAGCACCACATTTCGAAAGCTTCTATTCTCTTCTTGTCTAAGCTATTTATCATCCACGTTTCACTTCCATACATGGCTACCCTCCATACAAATACTTTGAGAAACGACTTCCTGACACTTAAATCAATACTCGATGTTAACAAATTTCTCTTCTTCAGAAACGCTTTCCTTGCCATTGCCAGTCTACATTTTATATCCTCTCTACTTCGACCATCATCAGTCATCTCCTTAAATTCCCACCTTTTTGCAGTTTCTTCAGTTTTAATCTACAATTCATAACCAATAGATTGTGGTCAGAGTCCACATGTGCCCCTGTAAATGTCTTACAATTTAAAACCTGGTTCGTAAATCTCTGTCTTACCATTATATAATCTATCTGATACCTTTTAGTATCTCAAGGGTTCTTCCATGTATACAACCTTCTTTTATGATTCTTAATCCAGGTATTAGCTATGATTAAGTAATGCTCTGCGCAAAATTCTACCAGGCGGCTTCCTCTTTCATTTCTTAGCCCAAATCCATATTCACGTACTATGTTTCCTTCTCTCCCTTTTCCTACTGATTAATTCCAGTCACCCATGACTATTAAATTTTCATCTCCCTTCACTACCTGAATAATTTCTTTTATCTCATCATACATTTCATCAATTCCTTCCTCATCTGCAGAGCTAGTTGCCATATAAACTTGTACTACTGTAGTAGGTGTGGGCTACGTATCTATCTTGGCCACCATAATGTGTTCACTATGCTGTTTGTAGTAGCTTACCCGTACACCTATCTTTTTATTCATTATTAAACCCACTCCTGCATTGCCCCTATTTGATTTTGTATTTATAACCCTGTATTCACCTGACCAGAAGTCTTGTTCCTCCTGCCACCGAACTTCACTAATTCCCACTATATCTAACTTTAACCTATCCATTTCCCTTTTTAAATTTTCTAACCTACCTGCCCGATTAAGGGATCTGACATTCCATGCTCCGATCCGTAGAACGCCAGTTTTCTTTCTCCTGATAACAACATCCTCCTGAGTAGTCCCCGCCTGGAGATATGAATGGGGGACTATTTTACCTCCGGAATATTTTACTCAAGAGGATGCCATCATCCTTTAATCATACAGTAAAGCTGCATGCCCTCGGGAAAAATTACGACTGTAGTTTCCCCTTGCTTTCAGCCGTTCGCAGTACCAGAACAGCAAGGCCATTTTGGTTAATGTTACAAGGCCAGATCAGTCAATCATCCAGACTGTTGCCCCTGCAACTACTGAAAAGGCTGCTGCCCCTCTTCAGGAACCACACGTTTGTCTGGCCTCTCAACAGATACCCCTCCATTGTGGTTGCACCTCCGGTACGGCTATCTGTATCGCTGAGGCACACAAGCCTCCCCACCAACGGCAAGGTCCATGGTTCATGGGGGGGACTCCCAGATAATTTATGGAATTAACTGCTTCCAGTTGCTGACCTGCTATATTGTAGCCAAATGATAAGGGATCTTTCTTTCTATGTATTCGCAGTACATTACACTTGTCTACATTGAGATTCAATTGCCATTCCCTGCACCATGCGTCAATTCGCTGCAGATCCTCCTGCATTTCAGTACAATTCTCCATTGTTACAACCTCTTGATATACCACAGCATCATCTGCAAAAAGCCTCAGTGAACTTCAGATGTCATCCACAAGGTCATTTATGTATATCATGAATAGCAACGGTCCTACGACACTCCCCTGCGGCACACCTGAAATCACTCTTACTACGGAAGACTTCTCTCCATTGAGAATGACATGCTGCGTTCTGTTATCTAGAAACTCTTCAATCCAATCACACAATTGGTCTGATAGTCCATATGCTCTTACTTTGTTCATTACACGACTGTGGGGAACTATATCGAACGCCTTGTGGAAGTCAAGAAACACGGCATCTACCTGGGAACCCATGTCTATGGCCCTCTGAGTCTCGTGGACGAATAGCGCGAGCTGGGTTTCACACTATCGTCTTTTTTGAAACCCATGCTGATTCCTACAGAGTAGATTTCTAGTCTCCAGAAAAGTCATTATACTCGAACATAATACGTGTTCCAAAATTCTACAACTGATCGATGTTAGAGATATAGGTCTACACTTCTGCACATCTGTTCGACGTCCCTTCTTGAAAACGGGGATGACCTGTGCCCTTTTCCAATCCTTTGGAATGCTACGCTCTTCTAGAGACCTACGGTATACCGCTGCAAGAAGGGGGGCAAGTTCCTTCGCGTACTCTGTGTAAAATTGAACTGGTATCCCATTAGGTTCAGCAGCCTTTCCTCTTTTGAGCTATTTTAATTGTTTCTCTATACCTCTGTCGTCTATTTCGATATCTACCATTTTGTCATCTGTGCGACAATCTAGAGAAGGAACTACAGTGCAGTCTTCCTCTGTGAAACAGCTTTGGAAAAAGACAATTAGTATTTCGGCCTTTAGTTGGTTGGTTGGTTGGTTTGGGGAAGGAGACCAGACAGCGTGGTCATCGGTCTCATCAGATTAGGGAAGGATTGGGAAGGAAGTCGGCCGTGCCCTTTCAGAGGAACCATCCCGGCATTTGCCTGGAGTGATTTAGGGAAATCACGGAAAACCCAAATCAGGATGGCCGGACGCGGGATTGAACCGTCGTCCTCCCGAATGCGAGTCCAGTGTCTAACCACTGCGCCACCCCGCTCGGTGGCCTTTAGTCTGTCATCCTCTGTTTCAGTACCATTTTGGTCATAGAGTGTCTGGACATTTTGCTTTGATCCACCTACCGCTTTGACATAAGACCAAAATTTCTTAGGATTTTCTGCCTAGTCAGTACATAGAACTTGACTTTCGAATTCATTGAACGCCTCTCGCATAGCTCTCCTCACACTACATTTCGCTTCACGTAATTTTTGTTTGTCCGCAAGGCTTTGGCTATGTTTATGTTTGCTGTGAAGTTCCCTTTGCTTCCGCAGCAGTTTTCTAACTCGGTTGTTATACCACGGTGGCTCTTTCCCATCTCTTACGATCTTGCCTGGCACATACTCATCTAACGCATATTGTACGATGGTTTTGAACCATCCAACAAGACTACTGAGAACATGTACTGCTGATGGCTACTGGGTAGTGAGGGCATTCACCCTGTTATGTGAGAATGCAATCGGTTAACCACAATTTAACCTCTTGTATGAGCCCTCCATTACATATTAATGTAATAGTATGAGCTAATTTGCTTGTCCATATGGCCCACAGCATATTATCAGGCATCAATATAGGGCCCACTAAAGTTCGTTGGTGATGCCAAAACTGCAATAGCATCTGTCTGTTTAATTGTTCTGAGAAAATAGCCAGTTGAATTTACTGCTTGGGTGATCTGCAGAGTCTTTGAAGTAATCCTGCCTTGACTACCTAAAAATTATTAAAAGGTGGTGATGATAGGACTATATTATTGATGGTGGTGGCTTACTCACCTACATGACACAGTAATGTTGTGAGCAGTGAACACTGATTCAGTGATAAAAAGCAAGTGTGGCTGATCTTATAGGAACTGAAGCAGATTTGGTAGACAGACTTTACAATGGAAACATTGCTGCAAAAGTGTCCATATGGCACTAATGAAATCAGTCTAGGGGTTGGAAATGTGGAAATTTTCTGGCGTGTCTCAGCCAGCCAAGCACCACCGATGTGCAAGAATGGATTCACCACCTCAATACGGAAGCACATATCAGGTTAGGAGTAGTGAGGAAGCAGTGTCGCACTTGTACACTAGGATCTAATGTAGGCCCTGTTGTTGCTCTGTCAGGTATAAATCAGTCTGAGGAAAGCCGCATCAGCACACCAATATGCACACATGGGCAGAGGGTGATAGTCACTTTCACTAGCATTTTCAGACTGGAGTGGTTTCATATTGTTCATTGCACTATGCAACCCAAGGGAAACAGTCAAAACTGACAAAAGGGACTAATAATGTCTTGTTATAGCCAGATTGGCTCACTGTGTGTTCACCAAATCAAGGGAAACCTACAGCATATGTGGGTCACTAACACAGGAATTCTGTACCATTGAGTATGTGGAATAATATTCATTTACTGTTGTCATGAATACACTCTGTTGATATGAATACACAAACAGTAATAAGAGGACACTTGAGACTAGACCACATGACACAAGACACAAGCAGAAACAGAAGAAATAGACAGTAATTTCTCTCCAGACACTCACTTGTTCATCGTTTCTACAATCAATTTGGCAGTTGATGTCAATTTTGGCAATCAATGCCTCCACTTATCCACAAAAAAAGTGTATTACAATTTTAAACTGTTTGATACATTCCACATCACACCAAGAAGTCACAACTATGACCCATGGAATGTGCAAATAACTAACTGGCAAAAAGGAAATAACAAAAACTTATGTTGATCACCATAAGCCAATATTACTGTTATTCAATGTCTAGAATTCAGGATAAAGTTTTATTTTTTGGTGCAAAAATCTATAATAGGTTGATCCATAAAATTTTGGGCATGCAACCGCATAAATTTGACTTCTTCTTCTAATATTACGGCTAAATACCATCCAGCCATCTTCAGAGTGAGCCAAGGTGACTGTCACCTCAACTCACTCTGAAGATGGCTGGTTGGTATTCAGCTGAAATATCAGAAGAAGAAGTCAAATTTATGCGGCTGCATGCCCGAAATTTTATGGGTCAGTATTTGTGCCACAAAAATATGAAGATGCACTATAATAGGCTGCCTGTAGACAACAGGCAGGAATTGAAAAATCCCAGATACTAAAAAACGGATTAAAGGAATAACTCGTTAGCCACTCCATCTACAATTTATCAGAATATTTGGACTCAAGGATGTAAATTCCTCTTAACTCTAATGTTTGCATTAAACAGACAGATGACCACAAGAGAAAGGAAAAGATTGAAGATGACACCAAGGCCTGGTGTTACTATCACACATCGGATCACTCACCACCAATAGTGTCAAAATCCTGAACAAACATAAGCTGAAAGTGGTTTTCTACCCTGCATGCAAAATTAGGAACATGCTGAGTGTGATAAAAGATCCCTTAGGATTAAAAGGACCTAGCATGTATGACATTATGTGATAATGTGGTTGCCAATACATTGACCAAATAGAACACTAATTCTCACAAACACAAAAGAAAGCAATAGAAATAAGAGAGCATGAAAATCTAGTGGACAGAAACAGTAGATTCCACCTCTGTTCCACTTGCAATGACATTATATAAAAAATTTGTGGTGTGCAGTGGCTGCTTCTGCCAATTAATGTATAAGATCTGCTCCAATTCTCTGAATTGGATTATGTGTAAATGAATGAATCAGTCAATTGATGAACTGTTTTCTCGTTCTTTTTTAAAAAGGGAATGCATAGTAGAATAGATGTCTATTTCATAATTGCTATTATTGACATATTTACAGTCAGTTTTCAGGAATTGTTTATCAGGAAAGGAAATAATTTCCTTTTCACATGAGATAGTGAAAGCTATTGATAAAGATGCAACCACTGAGTTGCAGTCATAGCGTGACAAATGTTTATACCTCTGCAGAACATGGTGGACAGCTAAATAAATTAAAAAAATAAAAATGTGGAAAATCCTGGACGTGATAATGTCTATGTTATGAAAAGGATAGATGCTACTCACAATATAGAGGAGATGTTGAGTCACAGACAGTAACAACAAAACAGACTGCTGAACATATGGGCTTTCAGCCAAAAGATCTTCATCTAAGTAGAAAACACACACAAATTTATGCAAGCACAAATCACACACACATGACCACTGTTTCTGGTCTCTGAGGCCAGACTGTGAGCAACTGTGCATGTTAGGAGAAGCAATCTGGAAGGTGGGGGTAAGATGGAGGCTAATGTGGGAAGGGCGAAGGATAGCAGGGTGTGGGTGGGGGACAGTAAAGTGCTGCTTGTAGGAGCATGCAGGGAAATGGTGGGGACGGGGTAGGACAGCTAGGTGCAGTCTGGAGGTTAGATGGAGGGAAGGGGAGGAAGGGGGGGGGGGAGCAGAAAAGGAGAGAAATAGGGGACAGGAGAAAAGACTGTAGAGGCATTCATGGAATAGAAGGCCGTGTAGTGCTGGAGTGGGACCAGGAAAGGGGACAGATGGGTGAAGGGCAGGGACTAACAAAGGTTGAGGCTAGGGGGTTATGGGAACATAGGATATATTGCAGGGAGAGTTCCTACCTGCACAATTCAGAAAATATCGTGTTGGTAAGAAGTATCCAGATGGTGCAGGTTGTGAAGCAGTCACTGGAGTGAGAAATGTTGTGTTGGGTAGCATGCGCTGCAACAGGGTGGCCCAGCTGTCTTTTGACCACAGTTTGTCGGTGACCACTCATGCAATCAGACAGCAGCACAGTGGATGCAGCTTAGCTTGTAGATCACTTGACTGCTTTCATATGTAGCCCTGCCTTTGATGGGATAGGTGATGCTTGTGACTTAACTGGAGTACGTTGTGGTGGGAGGATGAATGTGAAAGGTCTTGCATCTAGGTCTATGACGGCAATATGAGCCATGAGGCAATGGTTTGCGTGCAGGGGTGAAGTAGGGATGGATGAGGATATTGTGTAAGTTTGGTGGGCATCCTAATACCACAGTGGGAGGGGTGAGAAGGACAGTGAGTAGGGTATTCCTCATGTCAGGTAGTCGAAATCCTGGCACAGAATGTGATTCAGTTGCTCCAGTCCTGGGTGGTACTGAGTCATGAGGGGAATGCTCCTTTGTGGCCACATCGTCTGATTCTGGGAGGTGGTGGATGACTGGAGAGGTGTGTGTAATGCCTAGCAGAACACTTTTTGATCAATAGCTCACATGTTTAACTGTCTTTTTGTAGTGCCTCTCTGCAACTCAAAATCTCTATATGGTGAGTATAAATTGATCCTTTTCATAATATTGTCAAAAAAATATGGAATTTGAAATAAAACAATGGAAAGTCCAGAACAGAATAACAAAAGTAAAGACTGACTTTCCATTGTTCCTGTCTGCAACTTAACACTTCCTCTATGTGGTGAGTAGCAGTGTATCGTTTTCATATTGCTTCAGTTAGAGATAATACAGTCAGTCCACATCAGTATAATCTGAATTGACAGCTGCTTCAAACTGTTGTACAACAAGAAACAGTATGCACTGAACCAATATATCTTAATAGGAGATTCCTTCAGTTTCTTACTGTGCTTGTGGCCAAACACTGGTTTGATGCTGCTCATCATGCTAGTCTATCTAGAGTAAATTTATTCACTTCAGCATAACTACTGCAACCTACATCCACATGAATCTGCTCACTCTAATCAAGCCTTGGTCTTCCTTTACAATTTTTACCTCCTGCACTTCCTTTCTTACCAAATTAACTGTTGGAATATACATCAAGTTGCAGACAGGCATGGTTAAAAGACACTCATATATAGCTTTCAGTGACAGACTTCATCAGCAAAGACACACACACACACACACACACACACACACACACACACACACACACACACACACGACCACCAACTCCAGCATCTGAGGCCGGAATACCTGGAGTTTCCATTGTTCAAATTAACTGCTCTTAAGAATCAGAGCCCAAACTGAATCACACAGGAAAACATCTTCTGCATACAATAAACTCTTGATTCACAGTTAATAAATTGCTCTACTCAATTGAATAAAATGTGTTTAAGTGCAGTTGCTTACACACAGTGTCAAAAATTTGTAGCCAGCAGTTGCTGCTTCTGCCTATTAATGTATAGCTAGATCTCCATATCCATGAAGTGGATTATATGTAGATGAATGAATGAATCAATGAATGAACTGTGTTCTCGGAAATTTTCAAAAATGGAATGTACAACAGAATAGTTCCCTATTTTATTAGTTCTATTATTAAAGAAATCACAGGTTGTTTTCAGGATTGTATCATCAGTTGACAAGGAAATAATTTCCTTTTTAATTGAGTTAGTGAAATCAGTTGATAAAAGAACTGGATCCCTTGAGTAGCAGTCATGACTTAACAAATGTTTTTGCCTCCATGGAACACAATCTACAGATAATCAGAAAACTGTGGAATTACATAGCTTGACAAAAAACTGAAACATCCAGAAAGGGAGGAGGAAATGAAACTTCATGGCTTGAGAGAGTATGTGATGTTATTTCAGTGATCACAGAATCAAATCAGTTTACAAAGAATTTGCCTGTATGGGTCCACGTATCATTATGACACTGCACCCCCTTTGACCTGGATAACTGCACTGATTTGGCTGGGCAAGTGTTATAAAGCCACTGTATCATTCCCTGAGGCAAGCAGAATCACTGCTATAGTAACTGATCCTTGACATCATAGCTACTGGAACTGTGACATAGTTGATGTCCAAGCTGGTCCCACACATGTCCTATCGGTGACAGGCCTGGGGATCTTGCTGACACAAGAGCACCTCAACATCACACAGGCAGTTCATAGAGTCATTTTCCATGTGTGGACAAGGGTTGTCCTGTTGAAAAATGGCACCATGACACTGTTGCATGAGAAGTAGCACATGAGGATCAGGATGTCTGCGATGTATCATAATGCACTCAGAGTTCGCTCAGTCACTATTGGCTGTGACCTGAAGTTGTACCCAATGCCTCCCCACACTGTGACGCCCAGAATAACACCACTGTGCCTCTCCAAGACATTGTAAGAATGGAACCTCTCCCCAGGTCATCACCATATTCACCAACAATTATCATCCAGGATAGTACAGAACTGCAATTCGTCACCATTCACCAGCAATTCACTCTTACTGGTCGTGGCGCCACACCAAATACAGCTACCTTTGTGGTGAATTTAACAGCAGTTTATGCATGGGACTATAGAGCCCTAGTCCAGCTGTTGCCTGTCTCCAACCAATGGTGGGAGATGGCACAGGATGTTGCAGGAGCTCTTACTGTTTTTCAGATGGCAGGTGCAGATGTGGATGGATTATGATGTTGTTGGTGCACAGTATGGCATTTCTCCCTTGTGGTGGTCAGATGTAGTCAATCAGAACCTCATGACACACCTCTATTGGTTTATTCTCCAGAGTTAGTAACAAATAACTTATTGGTATAGCAGCACGTACTTAGATGTCGTAAAGTAAAAAATTTGGCTTCCAGCTACAACACTGTTCATCCCTTCTGACACTCACATTATGAGACATTTATCTCTCTGTATATTAATTAAAACTTAAGTTTGATGAGCATTTCTTCATTTCTATGTCCAAGAGATAAAATGTCACATTAAAAAATATGTGAAACAGTTTACTTAACTTTGATGTGGTGTCAGTATTTAGTATGGAGAAACATTGTTGCACAATATCCAGATCCAGGTTCTTCAATGACTGAGGCTGTAGTTAATAGTTTGGGAGTAATAAATCATCATTTATTTATCCTTCCACATAATATTTAACACGCAGTTTTGAAATGTCACAAGTAAAAATCACCCATAAAACTCCAAACTCTTGTCTTTGTCTATGTCTATAGTATCTTCCAAAGAGCCTTCCTAGATGTTACCTCAAATTAAGTCAAAAACATAATGATGCAATTGGCGCCAACCTGGTATAATATAAGACGTGTAAGTGTTCTAGAACAATCCAGATCAAATTGTAGATCAAAATATAGTTCAGATGACTTCTGTTTTTTAGATTATCTACCAAATTTAAGTTACATAATGCTTTCTGAAAATTTATACTTATTTACAGACTTTTAGTAGTAATATTAAATGACAAAGGCTGCAAAATTTGTAAATATAAAATTTAGAAACTTCCTGTTATGTTGCTATATTGATTGCATATTGGTAGTAAAATAAACAAAAACATAAATAGGAACATATGTTTTATGAACATTTAAAACTGAATGATAAAAATGGAAAAATTGTTTTCAGAGTATTTGCTAACTAATTTTCGTAGTGTAAGATTGAATTTTGAAAACATATCAGTTGATGACAGAAACATTATATTTGTGGAAAAATTGCACCTGATGATAGGAAAATTCTACAAACATCTACAAACATGAAGTATATAATATACATAGGAAACATAGTTCACATTTGGCCAGAGTTGAGGTGGTATCATATAGTTCATTAACTGAATAGAAGTTCGGGTAGGCCTAGATTAATTATAACCTCCATGATGAGAATGCCTGCCCAAACATTCCCATGCAGTCCAACTTTGGGCTATTGTCACATACAAATGCCTCACAAATATGGATATTGCACAGGTTGATTGCCAGCCAAATGGAGACCTACAACGAAGCTCCTTTCAAACCCTGTCAGGAGATGACAACACTATCTCACATGACTACACAGCATATCCATGTCCTTTACAGTGATCACTCAACATCTGATGCTGTTCCCACTACTTGTACGCCCTACCAGGGTAACACCATGAAACATGGACACCACTAATGCAGTCTGGTGGCCATCTGTCTAACCTGCCGATGGTGAGAATGTGTAAAGTCACTTTCATGTCTGACCGTGTCTTCTTGATTCATCACTTTTTTTGACAGACAGTGTGTGTATAAGACAGTCAGTCAGTATCAGCATTATCGAACAGAAAACTGTGCCACACTGTTGTATGACAGGAAATAGTAACCATCCTAGTGGTACAGTGTAATAGGATTTTCATGCTGTGTTTCTGTGGTCTTAAGATCAAAGATAGATTTGATGGAGCTGTTCAAGCTAGTCAGTCTCAATTCTGAGCATATTTCTTCATCTCGCCATAACTACTGCCATCTGCATCCAGTTGAACCTGCTTGCTTTAGTCAAGCCGTGGTCTTCCTTTACAATTCCCCAACCACCCTGCCACTTCTCTTCTTACCTAATAAACCATTGTTAAGAATCAGGTCATGAACTGAATAATAAAACAAAATATCTTCTGGATAACACAAGAAATTCTTGATTCTACAGTTAATAAAGTGATACTCAATTGAAAAAAATGCAGTATGTCTAGTTTCTTACACACAGTTTTGTTACTGCTGACATTTAATTCACTTACAACAGTAATACAATTGGTGAATCAGAGAGACACTAGATTTCTAGTGCTGAGAGCAGATGGGAAGTTTTTATGGAAAGTGCTCATTCACAACCTTCTGTAGAATCTTAATCTAGCTATCTTTACAATAGTGGAGACTCATTTCACTCCTTTTAAGTTTTTTTAAAAAAAATAGATAGTGGCTCACAAAAGAATAATGACTCATTTTTACATCTCAGCTAGTTAAATACCACTCAGATTGGCTTTTGCAAGGGATTCTCCAGAGAAGTGTCCATATATGATGTCACAAATGAAGTATTAACAGTGATCTTTTGATGGATTTGATTGTGTTGACCTTAAGATTCTATCTGGGAACCTAAAATCTTGTGGTATTAATGACATACGCCTACTTCTTACTTGGATGTAATCTTCACTTCAAAGCAAAAAGCTGACAGTCAAATTAACAAACTGTTCCACTGTTATGGAATCAGTCTAAGAGTGGGGTAATATTGAGAATCCTAGGAGGCTTGGTATTTGATCCACTTCAGTGATTCATTTTTGTAAATGTTCTTCCAATTATTTCAAAGGACTGTTCAAAAACTGTCATGGCACTAAATGGACCACACCATACACTGCCCAGATGATAGCTGAACACTACTGGCTTTACCTTGAATCTCACAAAGAGTCATGTTTTGCAATTGCAAAGTAATGAAAATGACCTGCTACATCAAAAATAGACATTAGCTGGCATAAACAAAATAAATACTTTATGCAAAAATCCTTAGACTTCAGGTGGATAATAAGCTAAAATGAAGTCAATAGATAGATGCACTATTCAAGAAGAGCTGCGTGGCATCTATGATTTCAAGAAAACCACATACTTTCATTCTCTGTTGGCATCCAAAATTACACTCTGAGGCTGTGCAGCTACAACAAATAAAATAATGATAAGCAATAAGAATACTCTATAAAGGAAATAGTCATATATTTAACAGTGGACTCTTCAAAGACCTAGAAATTCTTACACGCAGTTCCATATAAATTTGCCTCTTAAAGTCTTCCCATCCAACACAGATGTTGAACTGAAAGATGTAGATGTTGCTAGCATGCTTGTGCATGCAGCGTTGGCTCAACATGCTCTTAGAGGCCACCACAAGGTGTACTGTTTGTATGAAGTCTTCATCTCATGCCACAGACAGTCTAATTGTAATGATTCTGCTTCTGGTCTTGGTATTTACATGATTTCTATTGGGATAGTTGCTCTCTAGCATTCAGCTTTGATTTCTGCCACTGGCTGTGATATGACTTGTAAACTGTGCAGTGAATTGACTAGCTCAAAAACAAATCAGGACAAATAATCCTTAATGCTGACTGCACCATCTTTATGCCTAATGGATTCATTCAGCTAAAACTCAGTGTTTTTGTCCACAGGATACAGATCTTGAGACTTTAATGTATTTTTATAGTGTGTGATAGTAAAATGATGATAAGGATGCTCCCTTGAAGTTGTGTGCTTGTAGTTCTGGAATGATGAAACTGAGTGGAGAAATGAAATTAAAAAAGATCCAGAATGGAAAAAGTAATGTCAACAATAACTACTGCTGCAGAGGCAGCAAAGTCATCAGCAACAAATTCAGCCACAGTAACACTATGATTAATGGTTAGAATAGTAATTACCACTTCAACAACAGCAGCTCAGGGAGTTGCTAGTTGCTGTAAAACCTGAGAGAGCAGAATGTAACACTTAGTGCTGCCCCCTCCTCCTACTGGTTGTGGTGATACTTAGGAGAGTTGGGAAATTTACATCTGTCATCTTCTGTTGTTTTTCTTTTTTTTTCAGGCAAGTAAGCATGTAGACATTATTTTTAAAAGGACAATGTTGCCTTCTAGAAATTTCTATTTGTATGAAGTGGCTGAAAAACTGAGACCACTCTCAAAACCAAGTAACTTATTGTTTGATGATATTTTATTTCCAACCCAGTGACTGAACACTTTGGGCACTAACACATGTGAGAGCCATCAGTTGAAATTTAATCAATATCAAAAGAAAGAGAGTCAGTCCCATATGGCTTGTGTCGCTGACCTCAAGGACCTTAGCTATCAATGTAATGTCATTAAAACATGCACTGCATCTTATGATGAATCTTTAATCCATGATATGATGATTTTCCCAATACCTGGTCACCATGTTCAGGCTACAGATTTAGCACACCTGACTGTAATCTCAATGATCTTGTCAAAAAACTCAATATTTTGATGTAATATGGGCAGTGCAAAGAACATTCAGCAATAATTTAAAAGAATTTCAGCACCTGATAATTAACTTTATGCTCAGCACTCATCTGATGACAATAGTTCATCAGTAAGGCAATATCATGTAACAGATAAGATTGTGAAAAATCCCCTTCAATGTCAGGAAGTACTGATGACAAAGATTCTTTGAGGGCATCAACTCTGGTAGACCTTATTCCACTTACAAAACATGAAAGACTCATATCTTTGGAGGCAGGCACTACTGTAGAGTGATACATAACAGACCTACTGGACACTGAGCCTCCCACACTACTCCTGATATCACCCTTCCAGAAATAGCATTCTTAGTGCTAAAGTCCCTGTTGGGGATGGGAGGTGATCAAAACTATGTCCTGTGTATTGCTGTCATGATTTGCAAGTTACAGATGGGAGGAACTTTGTATTTCTAACAAACTGTGTTACTAAAATGTATGGCATAGATGCCATTGGCATACAGATGTGCAAGGGAGTGGCCCAGTCAAACTTGAGAGGCCACAAAAAGTCCAGAAGCTGGGCGGAGCCTGTGATCTGTCCAGTCAAATAGCTTTGGTGGCTTTATGAACAGCAGGCAGTTTCTTTATTACAGAAGCCATCAACTAAAAAACTTGCAGTATTGGCAGTTATGTAATTTCTATTTGAATAATTATTCTCTGGAACATGGCTGTTCTTTATCTCAGAAACCGCTCAGTGAATCAACAACCATAGATGAGACATACTTCGTGTTCAGCTGCATGAAATGGATGTATTCCTCATAGACTCAATGTTTGTGTTCACAATACATGAGACTTGTGATTTTAAGAAATTAGTATAGTATATGATATTAAAAGCTGTGTTTAAAGTTAATAGTAAAAATTAGTACCAGGTGAACTGTAGTTTGCACAACCAATATGTCCATATAGAATTTGCATTATTGTCAAGGCTTCAGACAGGGATTCTGGATTATGTCACTTCGACAATCAACAAAAAGTGAAAATCTCTCCTAATTCAAACAAAAATTAAAAACCTTGCTTATTACCCAATGAAATGCATGTTATCTGACATCTATATTCAAAGGTTGAAGATGTCCGGTGATGGAATGATAATTGAAAACGTTCATTGTAAACTGATCTTTAGGCTCAGTGATTCAGTAGGTAAGTGTCAGACTACCAATCAAAAGATCCTGGGTTCAATTCCCAATTGGTCATAGCATTTTTTCTGTCTCTCATCTCTTATTTCACCTCTGGCAGTGATTTGTAAATGTGAAAAATGCTAAGGTGCACTATGATCTGTAGTCAACATTAAACTGTGGGTCCTCTGTAACTGTCCGGGTAAATCATTTCAAAGGTCCAAGAAAGGCAATGGCATCCACCTTCAATAGGACCATGTCTAGTGAAGCACTGCAGTATTGAAACCAACCATTCGGTTGGGGACAACTTTACTTTACTATTGTTAAGGCATAACTTGTTGTTATTTCATGCTTATCAATGTAGTTATGCAAACATTAAGCTAACAGTAATAGATTAACATGACATATTTAGTACGAATGAATGGTGCCTTCCGTGCTGAGTTTACTGTATTCATTTTAACTTGAGACATCATAAATGATAAAGAGCATTTTAAGTATAGTTAACTAAACAAAATTAGTTTCTGACAACCACTTCTTATTGATCAATTTAACCAACAACTTTTTCCACATATGCCAATGGCCTTGCTGCAGTGGTAACACTGGTTCCCATCAGATCACCAAAGCTAAGCGCTGTCGGGCTGGGCTAGCACTTGGATGGGTGCCCATCCAGTCTTCTGGGGCGCTGTTGGCAAGCGGGGTGCACTCAGCCCTTATGAGGCAAACTGAGGAGATCCTCGACTGAGAAGTAGTGGCTCCAGTCTTGTAAACTGACATACGGCTGGGAGAGCGATGCGCTGACGACATGCTCCTCCATATCCACATCCAGTGATGCCTGTAGGCTGAGGATGACATGGCGGCCAGTCAGTACTGTTGGGCCTTCCGAGGCCTGTTTGGGTGGAGTTTAGTTTAGTTTTTCTCCACATATTCGAAGATTCTCTTTACATCACACAATGAATGTGTACATGTGTGATGTGTTGCAATATGAAAGATAAAATGAAGAGATTTGTCAGTCTGTGTGAACTGAGATACAGAGATAATAGAAAAGTGGTTAATAAGAGACCTTAACAAGGATTGCATTTCATCTAGTAATGGGACTTCTTACGCTTATGTACCTATAAATGTAACTGTAATAGTATTTGTGATTAATAATAAGAGTGAATTCAGAATGAATTGTACAATATACAATCATAGTACTAGAAAATAATGTAGCTACTAACTTCTCTAAATTCTGCACATTGTTTAAATTAATTTTTGAAGAGAAATTTCCAAAAGTAAGCACTTCAAGAGCAGCAGTTAAGAAAAATAGTTGGGCAACAGTAGGTATTAGAAAGTTCCCCCAAGTACTTAAATTTCTAGTCCTTTATAAGCACACTACACTAATCTACAGTTGCTAGATTACTGTCTCAGGTACAAAAAAATATACACGAGGGTATTGTTTGCAAGGAAAAAAATCAATCAGTAACAAATTACTATATAACACAGAAAATAAAACAAAACAAGAAACTGGAAAAGATAGATATGAGTATAATAACATGTAGATCAAAGGTGGGGATAGAATAATAGAGAATGGTCAGAAATTTGAGAATATTATAAATGAATATTTCTGTGGTATTGCAGAGAAGTTGCAACAAAATCTTCCCAAAACAAATGTAACACCCAAAATGACTTAAACGGCAAGCGCACCGATGCTGTTTCCCACAACAAGGCTTGGAAAAAAAGGAAGGGATAGATAAGGTTTCAGTTTCTGTTCTGAGGGCATACAAGCTCTATTATAATAATAATAATAAAAAGGTAATGTGGACAGTACTGAAAACAACAGGCCAGTATCACCATTGTCTGAATTCTTGAAGATAATTGAATCAATCATGAAAGATAGACTAATGAGTTACATGAATAAATAAAACCTTTTTAACAAAGCACAGTTTGGTTTCTGCAGTGGGAAAAGTACAATATCAGTCATTCAGGGTACACAAAACTGGTACTTAAAGCTTTTGAAGAGGATGACTGTGTTAGGCTTATGGCACTGTTTACCATAAAATACTACTAAACAAGATATAAGCACTAGATTTAAGAGGGGTAACAAATGAGTCGTTTCAATCTTAGTTGGAAAACAAGGTGCAAATGTAGAGATGTTTACACATCTGCTGATGAAAATTGTCATTCTCCTGAGTTGAACATCTCACACATCATGGGGGGATACTGACTAAATTTTTCAGGTGGAATGAGGGTAGGACATGAAGACATGGATGGTATATACTGGCATGTTTATGATCTTGGAGTCAGTTTTACAAACAAACTGGAGTTAGTGCAAGGGACACAGTACCAAGATAATGGTTCAGGTGTCACTAGTTGGTGTCCTTGATGTGTGCAGTGATGAAGAGCAGAACTACATTTATATTATATGTTATGTGGTGTAAATTGTATGTGTATCAAATAACACTCTACAACAGGGACCAATCAAATGAGGCAGTGCAGTTGTTAAAACACTGACCTCCTATCCAGCAGGATAGATGTTGCTCTGTCTGGACATCCTGATTTAAGTTTCCCATGATTTTTCTAAATCATTTCAGGCAAATGCTCTGACAGTTCCTTCATTAAGGGCAGGGCTGACCACCTATCCCATTCTCATAAAAGCATTACTACATGTACTGTGAGTATGTATACTTTTGAGCTATTTATTGTCAATGTATTATAATGACAAATCCTATATCATTGCAAGATGACTGCTGGATGATTAAACAAATAAATAAGCAAAAATAATTCCCAAGTTGATTGTGCACCCATACCTAGGACTGATAAAATGAGCTCTTCATCCAGGCTGTGAAGCCTCATCAGATATCTGCAAGCCTATGTGTCATCCACTGCCTTGCGGATTCATACAGATGCAGTATGGAGTGGTATCTGGTCAGCACACCGCTCCCCCACCCATTTTGCAGACTTTCCAGACTGTGGAGCTGCAATTACTCTATCAAGCAGATCCTCAGTTGACATGACAAGGTGAGTGCACCCCATACTGGTCCCCCACCAATGAAAAATCCTTGGTAGTACTGGGTCCTCCACTTGGCAGCCATTTCCTCTGACCACTCAGCTATGGGACAAACATCTAGGATTCATTATATATTCTGGTGCAAAAGTCTTATAACAGGTTGCTGACAGACGTCGGGCAGGAAATTAAAAATCCCCAGAAATTCAAAACAAAGTAAAATAGTATGCCATTAGCCACAAATTCTTCAATTTATCAGAACTCTAATACTTCTATTAAGGAGATCTTGATTTTGCCAATATAGACAGAGCTGCTAGTGATCTATAGTAAATTACATAAATGTTTTATTTGCTTTATTAAACAAAAGTAGAACACAATGAGGAGGACTGGCTGTTTTCAAAGTAGCTGTTTTTCTACTAATTTGCATAAACATATAGAATTGGTTTATATCATAAGTCTCTCAGATAATGAACAAAGAGTTGTAATAACCTTGAAAAATAAAGGAAATGTGAAGTCAAAAGAACAAGTTGTAAGACAAGGCATTCCTCAAGATTCATGCATGTTTATTATATTTATCATGACCTTCCCAGAGCATTCAGAAAGGTCTACTAGCATTTTTGCTCTTGATGCCAATATACTGCATTCAAATCCTGTGCTAATTAATTCCATAACTTGAATTCTGATACAAATTCCAAGATGGTAAATTGGTTAAACACAAAAAGCTGTTATTGGACGAAGACAAAACTGTGTCAACACAAGGAAACACCACCAATGCCAGCAGTTCACAGGGAGCAGAGTAGTAGAGGCAGATCCAACAACTGAAGTACGAGGCATGTTTTTTAAGTAAGTATCGTTTTAATATAAATAAAGACACTCTAAGACAGGGCTTCCCAACCTTTTTAGCTGGTGGACCCCTTCTTCAGTCGAAAATCCAATGCGGACCCCTAGTCTGTTCCCAATGAACCCCCCCCCCCCCCCCCCCCCCCCCCCCCCCCCCCGAAGTATCAATAGTCTTTGGTTTAGAGATGAATGAAAACAACTTGAAGGTCAAAAATCAATACGTAGTGCACTGACAAAGCAAGTTTAAATTATGCCTGGTGCCGCATACGTGTCAGCGAGTGCTGTGATTGGTCGACAAAGGTCGCTCCGCGCATGCATAAAAGGTTTCAGCACATCTACCGCCGTGAGCCGGCGCGCAAATGACCGTATTGTTGCAAAACAGTCAATCAGAGAAGCCGCAGTCTCCGGCACTAAACTGTGTATGTGTTCTCACTTAGGAACCACAAAGGCTGCTTGGGAATACGACCTAAAGTAAAAGTACACTTTTTTTTTCACACAAAAAAAAGTGATGAATTTGATTTTCATATTTTTATTCAATAATTTTACTCATTATTTTACACGATTTGGTGAAGGGTGAAGGGTGGCCTAGAAAGAGCCGGCGTCATCGTCTTGAAGAAGCTGACCACCCAGGTGTTTCTTGAAGTGCAGGAACAGATGGTAGTCACTGGGTGCAAGGTCGGGGCTGTACGGAGGATGATCTAGAATTTCCCATCGAAAAGATGTGATGAGATCTTTGGTCTGATTCGCCACATGCAGATGGGCATTGTCTTGCAGCAAAACGGTGCCCTTACTCAACTTCCATGGACTGTTGCTTTGATTCTGGTGTGACGTAGGCCACCCATGTTTCATCGCCCATAACAATTTGGCTTAAGAAATCATCACCGTCCTTGTGGTACCGCTCAAGGAAAGTCAATGCACTGTCAAAACGTTTGGCTTTGTGCACATCCGTCAACATTTTCGGTACCCAGTGTGCGCACAATTTTTGGTAATTCGAGTGCTCGGTCGCAATGCCATACAATACACTAAGAGAAACATTAGGAAAGTCATCCCACAAGGAGGAAACCATAAAGCGTCTGTTTTCTCTCACCTTATTGTCCACTTCCTGCACCAAACTTTCATTAACGACTGAAGGATGCCCACTCTGTTGTTCATCATGCACATTTGTGCGGCCATCTTTAAATGCTCTCACCCACTTTCTTACCATTCCATCAATCATAATGTTTTCTCCATAAACTGCACAGATCTCATGATGAATATTGATTGCTTTTAGGCCTTTAGCACTAAGAAATCTTATAACAGACCGTACTTCACAGTCGGCGGGATTCATGATTATCTGAGGCATCTCAAACACTCAGTACAACATGGAAACAAGGAATACTCAGACTGTAATGGCGTCAGTGCATAGATTAAGGTACAGGCTTTCACGTAAAAATAAAATTATTGAGATATCTTAGCATGTATTTTTTTAATTTCAAAAGGCTACTTACTTAAAAAACACGCCTCATATCTGAAACAGCAGCACAATCATGAGCAACAACAGAAATGTCAGGATCAGTAACATTAGTAGCACCAATAAAGCAACAGCAACAGACAACTTACTGCAGCACAGTAAGGCACAGAAATCCTAATCTTCTCAGAGAGTTTTGGTACTTTGCCAAGGCACAAGATGAAATGTCACATCATATAACACAAATACAACTTTGACCAGTTCTCATCCTAGCCTCCCAAAGATTTTGAGCATGAACATTAAAAATCAGCAGTTGGACCACGGGGTATGGAGATAGTAGCCAGGCATCTGTGAATTGTACTGGAGTGAATGTGTGTGTTTTCCACTTCAGAAGAAGGATTTTGTCCAAAAGCTTAAATGTTTTTTTCATTGTGCCTGTCTGCAGCTGTGTCTACTCTATGTGTCTTCCATATTATTGTAAATATGTCTTAGGAATAAATCATTAGACCTTGAGGTAGCAATGATTGGTGCAAATATTGACCACTAAGTAACAATATTGACACTAAGTAGCATTAACATTTATCCATATAAATTGGCAAGTAAATACTGTAGAAAAAAATGTCAAAAACTGGGTGGTACGTATCTTCAGCAAATCAAGTATAAAGGGAGGTGTGAAGCTGTATCACTGAAAGAGGAAAAACATTTTGAAGCAGTAACTGTACAGTTGTATGAAATACAAGGAAAAGTCATAGGCATAGCAATATACAGACTACCTACTGGGGCACAGAAATATTCATTAATCAAGTAGAAACAGAACACTTGTAATAGTTAATCCATATTTTATAGGTGAAAATGGATGTACAACAGAAATGCATGCACACAGTACACTTGTTCATAGTGAACTGAGCTGGCTAAAGGTCCAAAGATATTCCTTCCTGTCAGAGTGTTAAACTCAAATTGCTCAAAGAGCCTTATTTATGTAACATTTTACTTCATTAATGGTGAGCTCTCTGCAGGAGGTTGATGGAGATCACAGCTGCTGACATGTTCTTCACACAGTTGCATATAACTAGCATGACATGGCAGGCTGCAAGGCAGGACATGACTGGACCATGATCATCTGCCCCTCTCCCCCAATTTCTTTTGTACAGGTGATAATGGCTAAGGCATGAGAAAGGTTGTCATGTACAACCACAGTGGGGTGGCTGGACGGTGTTGAAGTTTTTGGGTTGTGATGGCAGAATGGTTGGTTGTGGTGGTGATGAGAGAAATGGTGTGGTGTAGTCCTAATTATGTGTGCTTGCTGGAGGCAGTTGTTTCATAGGAGATGTGATGGTTAGCAAATGTCGACTGATAGCTGTGACCTCTGGTTCAGTGCCATTGGGTAGCCCGTTGTGTGAGTCAATTGTCTTCTCAACCTTCAACAATGACAAAATTGTCCATCAGTTTTACATTAATTTCATTTCAGTGGAACTGTTGCACATCAGGGTTCACCATGAAATTGTTGTTAGTATTCTGAATGAAACTTCCTGGCAGATTAAAACTGTGTGCCCGACCGAGACTCGAACTCGGGACCGTTGCCTTTCGCGGGCAAGTGCTCTACCAACTGAGCTACCGAAGCACGACTCACGCCCGGTACTCACAGCTTTACTTCTGCCAGTACCTCGTCTCCTACCTTCCAAACTTTACAGAAGCTCTCCTGCGAAACTTGCAGAACTAGCACTCCTGAAAGAAAGGATATAGCGGAGACATGGCTTAGCCACAGCCTGGGGGATGTTTCCAGAATGAGATTTTCACTCTGCAGCGGAGTGTGCGCTGATATGAAACTTCCTGGCAGATTAAAACTGTGTGCCCGACCGAGACTCGAACTCGGGACCTTTGCCTTTCGCGGGCAAGTGCTCTACCAACTGAGCTACCGAAGCACGACTCACGCCCGGTACTCACAGCTTTACTTCTGCCAGTACCTCGTCTCCTACCTTCCAAACTTTACAGAAGCTCTCCTGCGAAACTTGCAGAACTAGCACTCCTGAAAGAGAGGATATACCGGAGACATGGCTTAGCCACAGCCTGGGGGATGTTTCCAGAATGAGATTTTCACTCTGCAGCGGAGTGTGCGCTGATATGAAACTTCCTGGCAGATTAAAACTGTGTGCCCGACCGAGACTCGAACTCGGGACCTTTGCCTTTCGCGGGCAAGTGCTCTACCAACTGAGCTACCGAAGCACGACTCACGCCCGGTACTCACAGCTTTACTTCTGCCAGTACCTCGTCTCCTACCTTCCAAACTTTACAGAAGCTATCCTGCGAAACTTGCAGAACTAGCACTCCTGAAAGAGAGGATATACCGGAGACATGGCTTAGCCACAGCCTGGGGGATGTTTCCAGAATGAGATTTTCACTCTGCAGCGGAGTGTGCGCTGATATGAAACTTCCTGGCAGATTAAAACTGTGTGCCCGACCGAGACTCGAACTCGGGACCTTTGCCTTTCGCGGGCAAGTGCTCTACCAACTGAGCTACCGAAGCACGACTCACGCCCAGTACTCACAGCTTCACTTCTGCCAGTACCTCGTCTCCTACCTTCCAAACTTTACAGAAGCTCTCCTGCGAAACTTGCAGAACTAGCACTCCTGAAAGAAAGGATATAGCGGAGACATGGCTTAGCCACAGCCTGGGGGATGTTTCCAGAATGAGACTTTCACTCTGCAGCGGAGTGTGCGCTGATATGAAACTTCCTGGCAGATTAAAACTGTGTGCCCGACCGAGACTCGAACTCGGGACCTTTGCCTTTCGCGGGCAAGTGCTCTACCAACTGAGCTACCGAAGCACGACTCACGCCCGGTACTCACAGCTTCACTTCTGCCAGTACCTCGTCTCCTACCTTCCAAACTTTACAGAAGCTCTCCTGCGAAAGGCAAAGGTCCCGAGTTCGAGTCTCGGTCGGGCACACAGTTTTAATCTGCCAGGAAGTTTCATATCAGCGCACACTCCGCTGCAGAGTGAAAATCTCATTCTGGAAACATCCCCCAGGCTGTGGCTAAGCCATGTCTCTGCTATATCCTTTCTTTCAGGAGTGCTAGTTCTGCAAGTTTCGCAGGAGAGCTTCTGTAAAGTTTGGAAGGTAGGAGACGAGGTACTGGCAGAAGTAAAGCTGTGAGCACCGGGCGTGAGTCGTGCTTCGGTAGCTCAGTTGGTAGAGCACTTGCCCGCGAAAGGCAAAGGTCCCGAGTTCGAGTCTCGGTCGGGCACACAGTTTTAATCTGCCAGGAAGTTTCATATCAGCGCACACTCCGCTGCAGAGTGAAAATCTCATTCTGGAAACATCCCCCAGGCTGTGGCTAAGCCATGTCTCCGCTATATCCTTTCTTTCAGGAGTGCTAGTTCTGCAAGTTTCGCAGGAGAGCTTCTGTAAAGTTTGGAAGGTAGGAGACGAGGTACTGGCAGAAGTAAAGCTGTGAGTACCGGGCGTGAGTCGTGCTTCGGTAGCTCAGTTGGTAGAGCACTTGCCCACGAAAGGCAAAGGTCCCGAGTTCGAGTCTCGGTCGGGCACACAGTTTTAATCTGCCAGGAAGTTTCATATCAGTGCACACTCCGCTGCAGAGTGAAAATCTCATTCTGGAAACATCCCCCAGGCTGTGGCTAAGCCATGTCTCCGCTATATCCTTTCTTTCAGGAGTGTAGTTCTGCAAGTTTCGCAGGAGAGCTTCTGTAAAGTTTTAAGGTAGGAGACGAGGTACTGGCAGAAGTAAAGCTGTGAGTACCGGGCGTGAGTCGTGCTTCGGTAGCTCAGTTGGTAGAGCACTTGCCCGCGAAAGGCAAAGGTCCCGAGTTCGAGTCTCGGTCGGGCACACACTTTTAATCTGCCAGGAAGTTTCATATCAGTGCACACTCCGCTGCAGAGTGAAAATCTCATTCTGGAAACATCCCCCAGGCTGTGGCTAAGCCATGTCTCCGCTATATCCTTTCTTTCAGGAGTGCTAGTTCTGCAAGTTTCGCAGGAGAGCTTCTGTAAAGTTTGGAAGGTAGGAGACGAGGTACTGGCAGAAGTAAAGCTGTGAGTACCGGGCGTGAGTCGTGCTTCGGTAGCTCAGTTGGTAGAGCACTTGCCCGCGAAAGGCAAAGGTCCCGAGTTCGAGTCTCGGTCTGGCACACAGTTTTAATCTGCCAGGAAGTTTCATATCAGTGCACACTCCGCTGCAGAGTGAAAATCTCATTCTGGAAACATCCCCCAGGCTGTGGCTAAGCCATGTCTCCGCTATATCCTTTCTTTCAGGAGTGCTAGTTCTGCAAGTTTCGCAGGAGAGCTTCTGTAAAGTTTGGAAGGTAGGAGACGAGGTACTGGCAGAAGTAAAGCTGTGAGTACCGGGCGTGAGTCGTGCTTCGGTAGCTCAGTTGGTAGAGCACTTGCCCGCGAAAGGCAAAGGTCCCGAGTTCGAGTCTCGGTCGGGCACACAGTTTTAATCTGCCAGGAAGTTTCATATCAGCGCACACTCCGCTGCAGACTGAAAATCTCATTCTGGAAACATCCCCCAGGCTGTGGCTAAGCCATGTCTCCGCTATATCCTTTCTTTCAGGAGTGCTAGTTCTGCAAGTTTCGCAGGAGAGCTTCTGTAAAGTTTGGAAGGTAGGAGACGAGGTACTGGCAGAAGTAAAGCTGTGAGTACCGGGCGTGAGTCGTGCTTCGGTAGCTCAGTTGGTAGAGCACTTGCCCGCGAAAGGCAAAGGTCCCGAGTTCGAGTCTCGGTCGAGCACACACTTTTAATCTGCCAGAAAGTTTCATATCAGCGCACACTCCGCTGCAGAGTGAAAATCTCATTCTGGAAACATCCCCCAGGCTGTGGCTAAGCCATGTCTCCGCTATATCCTTTCTTTCAGGAGTGCTAGTTCTGCAAGTTTCGCAGGAGAGCTTCTGTAAAGTTTGGAAGGTAGGAGACGAGGTACTGGCAGAAGTAAATCTGTGAGTACCGGGCGTGAGTCGTGCTTCGGTAGCTCAGTTGGTAGAGCACTTGCCCGCGAATGGCAAAGGTCCCCAGTTCGAGTCTCGGTCGGGCACACAGTTTTAATCTGCCAGGAAGTTTCATATCAGCGCACACTCCGCTGCAGAGTGAAAACCTCATTCTGGAAACATCCCCCAGGCTGTGGCTAAGCCATGTCTCCGCTATATCCTTTCTTTCAGGAGTGTTAGTTCTGCAAGTTTCGCAGGAGAGCTTCTGTAAAGTTTGGAAGGTAGGAGACGAGGTACTGGCAGAAGTAAAGCTGTGAGTACCGGGCGTGAGTCGTGCTTCGGTAGCTCAGTTGGTAGAGCACTTACCCGCGAAAGGCAAAGGTCCCGAGTTCGAGTCTCGGTCGGGCACACAGTTTTAATCTGCCAGGAAGTTTCATATCAGCGCACACTCCGCTGCAGAGTGAAAATCTCATTCTGGAAACATCCCCCAGGCTGTGGCTAAGCCATGTCTCCGCTATATCCTTTCTTTCAGGAGTGCTAGTTCTGCAAGTTTCGCAGGAGAGCTTCTGTAAAGTTTGGAAGGTAGGAGACGAGGTACTGGCAGAAGTAAAGCTGTGAGTACCGGGTGTGAGTCGTGCTTCGGTAGCTCAGTTGGTAGAGCACTTGCCCGCGAAAGGCAAAGGTCCCGAGTTCGAGTCTCGGTCGGGCACACAGTTTTAATCTGCCAGGAAGTTTCATATCAGCGCACACTCCGCTGCAGAGTGAAAATCTCATTCCAGTATTCTGAATGTTTGATGTTCCATCATGCCCTGTGGCAACATGAATGTTCTCTTCTGTCTGAGTAGCCATTGCGTCATCTGTGCAGGCTGTATCTCACAAAATCCAGGTGGGTTTAAGGTGATGCGTGGAGATGGTGACCACCGTTCTATGTAGTAGTGTGTCAAACATATTGTCTCACTGTTTCAGTACCTGATGCAGTTTAGAATATGGTGGCTGCAGTACTGGTCTATATGTATCATCCTATAACATGACATACTCTTGTGCACAAAAATATTTGGTGAGCCGTGGTACTGGGGCAGCGATATTCTTATTCACATGGTATTTGAACTAGGCCTGGTAGCTCCTTAGATGTGGTGGTTGTAATAGTGAGATGAAATTAGTCAACAGGTTAAGTGGCGTACAGTACAAAATCTCTGCTAAAGAAGCTCAGAGGTCTTCTTTGAAAAGGGTAAGGACTCTGCCCACTGACCCCATGACACATAGGTACTAATTTGAGGATTCGATGCCATTATTCCACCAGTCCATTGCTCTGTAGGTAGTAGGCTGTGGTACAGTAGGGCTGAATGCTGCAAAGGTTGCATAGCTTGGAGAACAGTACAGACTCAAGCTGACAGCCCTGGTTGGTAGTGATGAATGCTGGGCAACCGAAATGTGATATTCACAACTGCAGAAATACTCCCACCGTAATTTATGCCATTATGTCTAGCAAGGATGTCGCCTCTACCCAGCAAGTGACACAGTTCATCGTCAGAAGAATACACCAATACCATTAACCTTCCGACTCTGGAAGGGGCCTGATCAGACTGACCTGGACATATTGTAGCTGACCTTTAAGTATTTTGTATCACCTGTGCTTTGGATGTGTAGGTTGACCAGTCTTGCAGTCTTAGTAGGCTATGCAGGTTTGAGTCCATACTTTGCAGTCTCACTTCACATCAGGCCAGATAAATCAATCCATAACAAGCTTTGTAGTAGGATGCGCCCCTCTGGGTATAACAGCCAGTGCAATCTATCAGCAGTGGGTGAGGGCGGAGTTGTGATACATCACACCAGACTTGTTTAGAGGAACCAGGGATGTGTGCCTTTCTAATTTCAAACTGGACATAGTATCTTGTAGAAGACCGTAGACTTGTGGATCTGGTTGTTGAGCCTTGGTGAGGTCATTGTAGTTGAAGTGAATTGACAGTGCGTTAACTCGAGGTAGGTAATTCGTCATGACACGGTCTGCATTCTTGAGGTGCCGAACATCAGTACTAAATTGTGTGACATAACTGAGGTGGCAGAAATGACGTGCAGAGTAGTCTTTCAGCAGATCACTTATGTTATCCACTAGCAGTCAGTGGTCCATGTCATCCTTGAAGTGTTGCACTGCCTTGTACACAGCTAGCAGTTCTCAGTCATCGAAGCCGTACTGTGGCAGGCTACTGTGGACCCCACTGAGGGAATCTCTGCTCTCATGGACCAACACCTTTAGCCTATTACCTGTGACCTACCATTCTACATAAAAGATGCCAAACATTTTATTAAATGACTTTTATCTTAATAATATGAATATTTATACACTCCTGGAAATGGAAAAAAGAACACATTGACACCGGTGTGTCAGACCCACCATACTTGCTCCGGACACTGCGAGAGGGCTGTACAAGCAATGATCACACGCACGGCACAGCGGACACACCAGGAACTGCGGTGTTGGCCGTCGAATGGCGCTAGCTGCACAGCATTTGTGCACCGCCGCCATCAGTGTCAGCCAGTTTACCGTGGCATACAGAGCTCCATCGCAGTCTTTAACACTGGTAGCATGCCGCGACAGCGTGGACGTGAACCGTATGTGCAGTTGACGGACTTTGAGCGAGGGCATATAGTGGGCATGCGGGAGGCTGGGTGGATGTACCGCCGAATTGCTCAACACGTGGGGCGTGAGGTCTCCACAGTACATCGATGTCGTCGCCAGTGGTCAGCGGAAGGTGCACGTGCCCGTCGACCTGGGACCGGACCGCAGCGACGCACGGATGCACGCCAAGACCGTAGGATCCTACGCAGGGCCGTAGGGGACCGCACCGCCACTTCCCAGCAAATTAGGGACACTGTTGCTCCTGGGGTATCGGCGAGGACCATTCGCAACCATCTCCATGAAGCTGGGCTACGGTCCCGCACACCGTTAGGCCGTCTTCCGCTCACGCCCCAACATCGTGCAGCCCGCCTCCAGTGGTGTCGCGACAGGTGTGAATGGAGGGACGAATGGAGACGTGTCGTCTTCAGCGATGAGAGTCGCTTCTGCCTTGGTGCCAATGATGGTCGTATGCGTGTTTGGCGCCGTGCAGGTGAGCGCCACAATCAGGACTGCATACGACCGAGGCACACAGGGCCAACACCCGGCATCATGGTGTGGGGAGCGATCTCCTACACCGGCCGTACACCACTGGTGATCGTCGAGGGGACACTGAATAGTGCACGGTACATCCAAACCATCATCGAACCCAGCGTTCTACCATTCCTAGACCGGCAAGGGAACTTGCTGTTCCAACAGGACAATACACGTCCGCATGTATGCCGTGCCACCCAACGTGCTCTAGAAGGTGTAAGTCAACTACCCTGGCCAGCAAGATCTCCGGATCTGTCCCCCATTGAGCATGTTTGGGACTGGATGAAGCGTCGTCTCACGCGGTCTGCACGTCCAGCACGAACGCTGGTCCAACTGAGGCGCCAGGTGGAAATGGCATGGCAAGCCGTTCCACAGGACTACATCCAGCATCTCTACGATCGTCTCCATGGGAGAATAGCAGCCTGCATTGCTGCGAAAGGTGGATATACACTGTACTAGTGCCGACATTGTGCATGCTCTTTTGCCTGTGTCTATGTGCCTGTGGTTCTGTCAGTGTGATCATGTGATGTATCTGACACCAGGAATGTGTCAATAAAGTTTCCCCTTCCTGGGACAATGAATTCACGGTGTTCTTATTTCAGTTTCCAGGAGTGTATATGTGTTTGGAGAGAGAGATTGATTTTTGATTGAGATTTTTACTTTAAGTCGTAACTGGTACCTGAATTTTGGTTGTTGCCTCCTTGAATGATCAGCTTCTGCACCAGTTGGTGACGTATTACAATTTGGAGGAAGATATTGTTCTTTAAGGTTTAAAATACGCCTTCAAACTACACATCCTGCTACATCAGAATTGGTTGGTGGAGTTCAGCACCATACTATTGTACAAGAAAATAATCCAATTACTGTAATTAATAAATTATGAGAGGTTGTTACTTATTGAATGAAAACTATAGAGAATGCATTTCTTTTCCTGTATTTTAGTGAACTTTGTACACTTACAGTTCTGTCGATTGATCGACGGCGACGACAATGAAGTTCACCTCCTTCTTCAAAAACAAGATATTTCTATTCTTCACTTCCAGAAAATTTGTATACAAAACTGTTTGGCAACTCTTACACATACTGTACTCGGTTTTATCACTAAAATATCAATTTTCATTAAATGTAACAATACATTCTGAGCAACGGCCTAGCAACACATCCTCTTTTCACAAGATACAGATTAATAGTCCTCTTTTTTAATAAATCAATTGTCTTTTTTTTTTTATTAGAGTCCATACTCAAAGATTCACAACTACTATCGTTGCAGGGATTGCATGCTAAAGAGTTTCTTGCTGTCCAGCTGCGCTTCACTTCAGTTCAAGCACTTTTTGAATCACATTTACAGTATTTACATACATTACTGAGCTTCTCAGAATAAAACCAGGCATAAATTAGTCAAAAAAGAAAAGCAGTGAGGCACACATAACATCACAATTTCCTTTATTGACTCTCCACAGTTGCTGTTGCTTTACCACATGGCATCCTGTTCATCACTAATGATGCACCTGCCTCTACACTTTCATCCCTAATGCCTTGCCACTACTGAACACTGTACCTTTTCGAACCTGGCCCCAAATCTACAACCCCACTTCTGGTCACCGTGACAAATTATATCCTCAACCACAATTACTTCACCTTTGAGCACATCACATACAAAAAAATCTATGGTGCAGCAACAGGCACCCAAATGGCACCATCCTGTGCCATCCTATTCAGGGGCCACCTGGAGGAATCCTTCCTAGCCACCCAGAATCCCAACCCCTCACCTAGTTCAGATTCACTGATGACATCTTTGTGATCTGGAGTGAGGCTGAGGACACCCCGTCCACATTCCTCCAGAACCTCAGCACCTGCTCCCCCATTTGCTTCACTTGTTTGTTCTCAACCCAGCAAGCCATCTTCCTTGATGTTGTTTTCTACCTCAAAGATGGCTACATTTCTGCATAATTATACTTTAATGAGACAGTCTAACAAGCAAGTAAACAACTTAATAGTGAATTGTGAATACTGAAACAGGAAAGAGAGGCTAAGAACATTATAATTCTCAGCAATCCAGAAAACATCAATATTAAAAAATAATATTTGCCAAATTATATAAACAATTACTTCATACGTGCATGAATTTCATTAAGCTCAAAATTCAAAAATCAAGAAAAACCACAATGTTCAGGAGCTGCATGAGGTAGATCCAATAAATGAACACAAAATGTTAAAATGTTGAAAAGTTTGAGAGGTGCCACCATCTGCCATAATCAAGACTGCTCCACAGCTTGCAAGGCTCTTGGCATAGATTTCCCACTTATCATTTAGGGAAGTAGTGTTTCCTGAAAGATTGAAAACCTCAAAATTGAAGCTGTAACAGCAACAAGTAGAGGGTAGAAAATTATCAGATAATATTACTCCCTTTGGTATTCTTCAAAATATTGGAAAACTGATGAACCACAAAATCAGAAAATATCTAAATGACAATAAGTTACTGAATAGTTATCAGCATGCCTCCCATGCAGGTAAAAACACAGAAACATTAGTAACATGTTGCAGAGAACAAATAATGAGGAATCTAGAAAAAACAATAGCCTTGTAGGTGTTAATTTAGATCTCTCCAAAACGTTTGATACTGTCAATTACGACAGCTTTTTAGAAAAACAGGAACCATTAGCTATTCAAGAGTTGGGCAAACAGTGGTTTTAATCATACCTACAAATCTGAACACCACAAACTAAATTTTGTATCACATACAAAAAAGTGTGAATAGCAGTACCACAAGATAGTATTCCACATCCTATATTATTATTTGTTTGCATAAATGACACTCCATATCAGCTAGTGCAGCAAATGTCATGCTATTTGCAGATGATACTTCTGGGATAGTAAGTGTGCAAAAGCAATAATTACTGCATACAAGTAATGATAAAGTCCTCACGAATGTCTACTCTTGGTTCAATGAAAACAGGTTGACATTAAAGTTAAATAAAACAAATTACATGCAACTTGGGGAAATAATTCACAATGTAAATCTAGATTTGGTGTTGGGTAACAAAGCCACAGACAGAGTAGAATCCATAAGATTCCTATTGATTCAGTCTGTCTTGTTCTTAGAGTTATTGGAAATGTTTGTACCTCACAAGATGCCAGGATGTTACACTTCGATTATTTTCAGTCTCTTGCAACATATGGAGTAATGAAACTTCCTGGCAGATTAAAACTGTGTGCTGGACCGAGACTTGAACTCAGGACCTTTGCCTTTTGCAGACAAGTGCTCTACCAACTGAGCTACCCAAGCATGACTCACGCCCTGTCCTCACAGCTTTAATTCTGCAGAACCTCACCTCTCCTGCAAAACTGACAAAACTAGCACTCCTGGAAGAAAGGATATTGCGGAGACATGGCTTAGCCACAGCCTGGGGGATGTTTCCAGAATAAGATTTTAAGGCTGTGAGGACGGTTCGTGAGTCATGCTTGGTAGCTCAGTTTGTAGAGCACTTACCTGCGAAAGGCAAAGGTCACAAGTTTGAGTCTCGGTCCAGCACACAGTTTTAATCTGCCAGGAAGTTTGATATCAGCACCCACTCCCCTGCAGAGTGAAAATTTCATTCAATATGGAATAATATTTTGGGGCTCCATAACTTGCTGTCCAAAACAAATTGTTTTCACTACAGAAGAGGCCTATTCAATAATAACATACAATCGTCCATAGACAGAGTGCAAACCAATATTCAGAAAGCTTAAAGTACTGCAATACCTTCACTATACATTCATATAGCAATATGTTTCATGTAACAGGGCCTGGCTTGCAGATTTTCAGACACATGCAGACTTTAATAGTTACGTTATTCAAAATAGCAGAGCATTCGCCAATCAGCAAAGAAAGAGAACACACACACAAAGGCATGTGAGCAATTTTTGTATTAAACTTTACAACAGACAGTCAATCTACTACAGAAAGTTAGAAGACAAAAATAAATTTAAAGCACAATTTTAAAAAACATTTCTGCTTAACTAATGTTATTACTCAGTAAATAACAACATTGGTCAATAGGTTTTTTTAATAATGTTATGACAAAATGTTTAACTTTTTCATTATATTTACACATGCAATGGATGGCTGTTGTCTGATGATGGATTTGCTGGCCAGAGAGAACTAAAATAAAGGCCTATGGAAAAAAGACTATGAAATTATAATAACAGAGGCATAAATGTATATAAATTTGTATTACTATTTATTGTGCAGCTTTATATTATTTTGTGTGTCATTTGTATGTTCCATTTCCTTGTGGCTCCCCAAGCAATTGATGGTTGAGGCTGTCACAATGAGGGCAGTAGGGATGGTGCAGATCTCATTCAGCAACATGACAAGTGAGGCAGCAGTACATCAGCTACCATTTTACATACATGCTCCCAAGTTCAATAGAAAAATGAAGGTGGTCTTTTGGGGCTTCAACTGGAGTATGCAATCATACTACATAAATAAATATCTGAAAGACCTCAGACCTCACATGCACACAGCAGTTTCCATCAGAAAGATTTTCTCAGCTGCCATCACTGTCGACACTGAGAGTCAAAAGATATCACAGAACAGCCAGCTCACTAATACTGGAGTGCAGAAGGATGTACCAAAGGTAAAGTGGGATACAAATCACTGCCTCCATCATCAAGGGTCAGATCACATGCTATGCCACTATTCACACTCTCATGCCTGTGTCAAATCGCTGGCAATTATCCACACCAGCATTGCCACCCCCCCCCCCCCCCCCCCAAAGACATTCCCATCAAAGTGCTAAAACTGTCATAGTGATCTACAGTGGCTACAAAAGGTTCAAAGTTCCAATAGCAGTCCACAGTTTACCATACAATTGCAAGCTGCTCACTTCTTAGCATGTCTACACATCTACACACAGACACTTCAGATGCTGCTGCCCCTGCAAAGGACACAGCCATCAACAGTAGCAGCTGCATCTGTTGCCACTACTTCAGGCAGCAACAGAAAATGGTGTGTGTTTTCAACAGAAAGTGAGCAATATCAGGTTCATCAGATATGCAGTGTGAAGATAATGTCTGGGGGAGACTCACTGCCCTCCACTTGCAGACAGTCGGTGGTCAAAAGCTCACTACTGCACAGTTGCAGCTAAGGAGAGATTCTAACAGTGCAAAAGATGATGATAGCGTTCATACTGCAGTCACTGACTACAAAAATGCAAGAGCCTGCCATAGCATGACTGCTGCTAAGTCTGTTGGCGAAAATGTTGCCGTGGTCACCTCCCTAACTTAAATGCTTGATCAGTTGATAAACCAGAATGAAAGACAGTCTCATATGATTTACAAGGTCTTGAGGATGGCTATAGACACAACTAAGTTGCCAGACGCCTAGCAGCCTGTGGCCTCAGTAACCTCCCCACAAACTGTCCTTTTGGGCAGCTCACTGGCCATCATACTCCTCACAGTCAGCCAAGCCAGCAGTGCCCCCTGCCAAAGATGCACTCTCCAAAGTGTGGAAACTGAAACAGTGCCAAGCCACTGTGGCTGTGATAAGATCAATGCTCCAATAGCAGTCCAGCATGGCTTCCCACACAAGTCAGATGAAAGTACAAGTAGGGAAGAAAAATAAAAGAGTCTCATGAAAGCAAAGCAGAATAGAGACCAAACATGCAAACAGTCAAGAAATGGAGCCAAAACATATTGTGTGTTAGAACTTAATCAAACCCAGAGGGCGGGAAAGTCTCAAAGACAACCCCATGACTTTCTCTGATCGGCACTGTCTGTGGGTGGCAACAACACAGTTTCCCAAAAATATTGCACCATTTGGATGATGCCACCCAGCTGAATACCTAAGATGCAGTTCAAGACATGTCATTTTTTATCATTTTTAATTAATCCATTTTTACTGAAATACTCTAAACAGCTCTTGCTATAGTTTTTTATTATTTACTGCAATTCTAGTCTACAGGCATCAAAAAATACACTTCTGTAGTTGCTAAATATGACAGATTTTTGGAGGCTCATATGTTCCATGAAATTATCTTTATAAATCAGAAACAGTAATGGGTCTAGCACTGGGCTCTGAGGAAGACTATATTTTATTGGTGCTTTGCCTGAAAGGAAAATCTTGGTTCAGATTTTTTTAAAGTGTACTAGGACTGAAGAGATAACTCTTCTCTGAAGTTTGCTAAATAATAACACAACAAACTGTATGCTGAACCTCTTAAAGCTGGCTTTTTTTTCTAAGTTTATGATAGAGGACATCAAAGGCCCTCACGATGTTTTGGAACATCACTGCAGCTATTTGATGCTGGTTGATATGAAATTATGATGTGGAAATTCAAAAATTGCTGTTTAGGTACACAGGCATTTTAGAAGTCATTGAGTGAACCAGTGACAAGTGAAGTATGTTGTGAGGATATCAATAGCAACATACATTGCTGGTGATTCAGTGCATTCTGTATCATGATTGAATGTAGACATGTCATTGTATTGTGCTTTACGAACAAATCTTTTGTACAATTGATCATTATGACTTTGCTATTAGCGCATTCCCCTTCACATAATAGGGAACATTTCTTCAGTGGTGATCCTGAATCAACTGTAAAATGTGTCTTAGGAGTTTTCAAAATAATTGTCTTAGAGTGTAAAAACAATGCAGCAGTCTTTCCCCGCCAACACAGTTTTACCAGCTCCAAGGAATAACGTATCCGGAATCAACATGTCTGAAGTGTACTGCCAGTGTAATAATTGTGTTGAACACTACCCTAGGGTAAAACATGAGTATACCTCAGTTATGTATGCAAACAGTGCATAATACACCTTGACAATGACAGCCAACAAACAACTTACTACTGCACTTCAAACACGATTCTACAGTATATATACTAACAGTGCACACAAAATCAACAAGCAGAACTCAGTTCACTAGGTGAAATGCCTCATGAGTCTCCTGAAAAACGTGTTGGGAATGGACATCACTCACTCTGCATATTACCACTCAAACACTTGAATATTACGATGTACCGAGTGTTCCATTTCCTTCCATGCCGTGATCTCAACAAGTTCTTTCTTCGCCAATCCCAAGTTATATGCCTACAGATCCAAACCATTACAGCCTCTATTTATCTCACAATCTCAGCTCACAATCAAAACTACCACCGCTCAGACCTGAACGGCCAGCCCTATGGTTCATCACTGCAGTGTGGGTATTTACCTCATTTATGACACCCGATTCATCATCCTCATTTCTCATCTACCAGACTATGCAGAACTAATGAGTGATGTCACCTTGACACCCACTTCCCACAACAAATATGTCGCTGCCGTAACGGTGTTGCAACAACAGCTCTCCAGGACACCTGAGCAGCAGCTAAAACAGGCTATTTACAACAACTGGATAACAAAATGTCATCACAGTTTTGGCAACAACTACAATCTAGACTTGATACCACTCTTAAGCCTGATGCCATCTTACAGACACTCTGGACTGTTAAACTCCTGTGACAACTACACCTGATAATGATATCACATGAAGCTGAACCTTTAAAGAGATGTTTAGTTCTAGTAGACAGGATGTTTATGTTACTACAGCATAGGCTCTGTATTAATTCTAAAGGCACAACACCAGTGTTGCACACTATCACCAGGCCACATCCTTCCCACTCTGGCCCATCCTGAGGGGAGCTGAGGACAGCCAACAGTGACACCATCACATTACACTATCCCACGGCCAGCAGGCTGAGCATGGCACCACTTCCCGAGTGGCCATTGCTACAGTGAATGCTGTGGCTGCCTCAAGGTCGCATCACCACTTGTACCACAACCAATGTGGGCCGTCAGAGGTGCAGTGGCCAGCACAAAGCTGCTAAGCTGCCGACAGTCACTACTGGTAAAACAAACACCGGCCTCCTCATCCACATATTTGGAGGCCAACTCTATATCCTTGACCTCAATTCGAGAAAGTACTTTTTAGTGGACAATGGATCTGACATTAGCTCCATATTGCAGGAGGGCACATCAACAATTAGCAAAACATGAGTGCTACAACTCCATGCAGACAATAATACCCAGTTCACTGTTCATGGATCCGCCACATGCACCTTACAACTTAGAGATAGCTCAGCATGAAGTCACATGGATAACTGAACTCATACAACCGGTAATTGGAACTGACTTCCTCTGCCACTTCCACATCTCTCTGGACATTCAACACGTATTGTGTATTGCTCCTCCACTGAGATATGAGACATCATATCTCAGGGTTGTTTGCCCTTGCAGCATCTTCCATTCATGAAATGTCACACTGTCCATTTCATGCACTTTTCACCCCAATGAACATAAGGAACCACACGAGACCTCACCATTTTCAATTAAGTACACCCACTGTCTGCGCCCTTGACTGCAGTATGACCAGTGACACCAAAGACATACAACAACATTAAGATTAGTAGTGCACACTTTGCCTCACCAAGTGGTGCCTCAGACACAGACTCAACCCTGCACACCACACAATTATCACATTTGGGCTCTTTTGACACATTTTCATGCAGTATGGATTGAAGAACTTTGTCCAGATATGGCAGTACTTCACTGATGGCATTATTTTCCATTTCAATTACCACTACACTTATCTAGACAAAAATCACGACCAGCACTTCAAACAATTTCACACTCCTTTTAGTGTTATTGATGTAGTGATAGATAAGCCCAAATCCCAGTTACGGATATCATAGGTTACCTCTCTTGGCCTTATAGTTAGTGTTACTAGCATCAAACTGATCCATGACAGAGCCGACACTGTAAAACAGCACCCCCTTCCCCAAGATTACCACAAATTCTGTCGCTTCCTCAGAGTTCTGAACTCTTATCAGTGACATCTGCTGCAGGCAGCAGCATTACAAGTGCATCTAACTGATGTGCCAGCTCGTTCTAATAAACATGGACAAACAAAAGATTGACTGGACTACTGAAATGAAGGATGCATTTGAACTTGCAAAATATTGCCTTGCATATGCTATACACTAGCCCATCCCATTCCAGACACTCAACTAACTGTCACTATGGGTGCCGGTGACACCACCATCGGTGCTGTACTACAACTTCACCCCCCCCCCCCCCCCCCCATCCGCCAAATCAAAAAGGTCAACTTTGGACCAAGAAGTCCTCATGGTTTATGAAGCCACGAAATACTTCCATGAAGTTATCAGAGACCATTTAAAGACCACAAAACACAAATCGATGTCACATGACATCCAACAAAAGATGTCAACCCCTGTTGCTACTATCACATGGAAATTATCACCCAATACAAGATGGACATGCATCATCCATAATGAGTAGACAATCTCGTCACAGACTACTTACAGTGAGTCAGTACCATCTCCCTCTGCTTCTACTACAAGAAGCTAGCTTCTGACCAATTCAATGACACAAGCACATGATGACAATACTGGCCTACATATTGAATGCTGCACCATCTCAGGGACTGATACAAAAATCCTCTGCAAAGTCTCTCTTAAGAGAATTTGGCTGCTGGTGCTGCTAACAATGTGACAAGGAATTTTCGAACAACTCCACAGTCTCCCCCACCCAAGTGTCAGACCCACAGTCTGCCTCATAACAGAATGTTTTGTGCGGTCCAACCTCAAGCAGGACTGTAGTACCTAGGCACAGGCCTGCTCACTGTGTCAACAGAGTAAGGTCAGCAGACATGCACAATATCAGTTAGGCCAATCTGAAATCCCCAAAGCTCATTTCTGCCTTGTTTATGACAACCTTGGCGGCCCTCTCCCAGTGTCAGAAGGGCTCAAATACCTCTTCTTAACGACAGGCAGAGTCTCACTGTGTGTAGAAGCAGTACCACTCAAAGAAATCACAGTGGAGTCCACTGCACATGCCTTCATAGACACTTGGACTGCACAATTTGATGATTTAGTATACCAGATATGATTACCGCAGACCAAAGCCACCAGACTGAATCAACACTCTTCACCTCTCTGTGTAACCTCTGCAGTATCGACCATAACTGTACCACAGAATGTCACCCTCAGAGCAGCAGGTTGTTCAGGTGGTGCCACAGGATCCTCAAGGCAGCCACTATGTGTCAAGGCACATCATGGACTGAAGCACTACCTTGGATTGGCATCATAAAAGCCTTCAAAGAAAACCTTCAGGCGTCTCTGCCTGAGATACTATATGGCGACGCACCTTTCCTCCAAGCTCGTTTTGTTCTACTGACACAAGACCATGAATAGACAGATCTGCCTTCTTTAGTTCAACGAGTGAAAGAGCACGTTTGACATATCCATGTACCACCACCCTCCTCCCAATTGGCATCTAGAGTCTTCATACATAAAGCATTTGTAGATTGTGAACATGTCATGCTACAGGATGACACATTCCGGCTGGCACTACAGCCCCCATGTACAGGTCCATTCAAAGTCCTTAAAAGACCCATGCATGTGGTCGACATTCTGTTTAATGACAAGCCAACAACTGTCTCGATTAACTGCTTGAATCTAGCCTGGGTTCTCTGTGGTAGCACATGTAATGACAACAACTATCAATGAATGCTTGATACTTTATTTATTTATCTCTTGTTCCAGTGATCCATGTTGTGACAGTATTGCAGGATATGGAACGTGTCAATTTTACAAGCTTTTGGCCAGAATTTATGGTAATACATAAAACAAAACAAAAACAGTAAACAGTAACTTAGGTCCCACTACCAAAAAAAATACATTTTAGATATCGATAGAGATTACAAAACAAAAAACAGTGAACAGTAACTTAGGTCCCACTACAAAAATACATTTTAGAGAGAGATAAAGATTACAAAATAATAAGTGTTACAAAGAAATAAATATTGCAAAATATATGTTTACAATAAAAATATTCGGTATTACAAATACAAATTTGGGCATACATTTGCAATTTACAATACAAGAGATGTTAAACACTGTAGTTCAGGAACTCTTCTACTGTATAAAATGATCCTTGCAATAGGAACTGCCTTAAGGTTTTTTTAAATAGGAGATCATCATCTATCAAACACTTAATTCTTGAAGGGAGGGCATTAAAAATCTTACAGCCACTGAAATGGACTCCTTTCTGCACCATACTTCGATTTGGCTGTTCATAGTGGATATCATGTTTCCTTCTAGTATTGTGACTGTGATATGCACTATTCAGCTTAAAGATGGATTTTTCTTTCCTTATGAAGCACATCAATGAGAATATATATTGCGCAGTGGATGTAAGTATTTCAAGCTTCTTAAAAAGATTCCTGCATGTGGCTCTAGGATGGACTCCACACATGATCCTTTTGGCTCTTTTTTGTACACACAGTACTTTTTTAGCCAGTGGCTGATTTCCCCAAAATATAATTCCAAATGCCATAATTGCATGAAAGTAACCATAATACGCTGACTTCATGGTTTCCATATTTCTATAAGAAGAAACAATGCGCAATGCATATGTTGCTGAACTTAGTCTTTTGCACAGATCCACGATGTGGTTGGACCAATTCAGTTTGCTATCAATATGCAAGCCTAGGTATTTTGGGGAATCTACCCTGTTTATTGTCTGCTCACCTACCTTTACAAATATTTCCTCATCTTTGGATGTTTTGTGGAACTGAATGTAGTTTGTTTTACAGTAATTTAAAATAAGACCATTAATGTTGAACCAGTTTACCGTTTCATTTAAAACCTTATTTGCCGTTACCTCAAGCTTATCTTCCGAATTATCAATAAGTAGTGCAGTGTCATCTGCGAAAATGGTGAATCTACAATATTCCGTAGAGAGAGGAAGATCATTTATAAATATAATAAAAAGTAGGGGGCCCAGAACTGAGCCCTGCGGCATTTCACATGTGATGGTACCCCATTCTGAAGTTATTGGGACACCATCTTGACTATCTACTACAACTTTTTGTTTTCTGTGTGACAGATACGAGTCGAGCCATTTCCCTGCTGCACCACTTATACCGAGATGTGCAGCTTTTTGTAAAAGAATTTGGTGATTTACACAGTCAAATGCTTTTGTCAGGTCACAAAATATGCCAATCACTTTCATTTTTTTGTTGATAGATTCCAAGAGTTTGCCAGTAAATGCAAATATTGCATCTTCTGTTGACAAACCTTTCTGAAATCCAAACTGACTTTTGCTGAAGCTATTGTGTTCACTGAGATGCTTAACTATCCTGGCATGCATTAGTTTCTCTAAAACTTTTGAAAAGCTTGTCAGTAGTGATATTGGCCTATAGTTAGCAGTATCCGTCTTATCCCCCTTCTTATACAGCGGTTTTACAACTGCATACTTAAGCCTCTCAGGAACTATTCCTTGTTTAAGTGATGCATCAAAAATGTGGCAAAGGACTTTACTTACATGGCTGGAGCAGTATTTTAATAATTTGTTAGAAATGTTGTCAATTCCAGCAGAGTTTTTACTTTTCAGGGATTTAATAACTCTTTCAATTTCTTGAACAGTGACTGTTTTTACCTTCATGTGTTGCACTGAACCAGGTACTCTAGCTTTCAAAAGATTGATGGCTTGCTTCATAGACCCTTGTAAACCTATTTTTTCTGTTACTGTTAAAAAATTGCAGTTGAATGTGTCTGCAATTATTTTTGGATCGTGTGTCTGCAATTATTTTTGGATCGCTAACAAGATTACCCTCACTTTTGATTTGGATATTTTCACTACAAACTGCATTTTTCCCCGTTTCCTTCTTTACAAATTTCCAGATAGTTTTTACTTTATTGCTCGAGTTGTCAATTTCTGCCTTCAAGCACATGTTCTTTGCTGCCTGAATTGTCTTATTCAGAACTTTATTGTAGATTTTATAGTGTGTAGTCCTACTGTTATCATTTGAACTCCTGGCTGCAGCATATAGTTCTCTTCTTGTTTTACAAGGCTTGTTTACAGATTTGAACAGGTTTTCTCTCACTGATTTTTTAGGAAATGCTTCTTCAAAAAGGCTTGTAACTCCATTGATAAATATATTAAATTTTGAATTAACATCAACTGCAGCATATACAGGAGACCAGTCCACAAGCCGTAATTGCTGATTAAAGGTTTCAGTGGTGTGTCTGTTTATAATCCTAAATGTTTTCCAAATGAAATTTTCTTTTCTTTGTACATTCATTTGGTTTAGAGTGAGGAATTGCCCTTCATGATCAGAGAGACCATTTATAATATTTTTCATGGTTAAATTATTGCAAATATCCTTATCTACAAATACATTATCTATTAAAGTGCTAGAGCTGGCAGTTACTCTAGTTGGAGTGTTCACAAGTGGTACTAAATTGTAACAGTACATTAAATGTTCAAAATCTGTCTTGTTTCTATTTTCTGTTAAAAGGTCCACATTGAAGTCACCCATAACAATGATAGATTTAGTTTTCCTACATAGGTGGGCCAGAAGTGATTCAGTTTGTCTTAGAAATACATTTAGATTTCCAGCAGGTGCCCTGTAAACAGCCAGAACAATAACAGTTGCACTATCTGCTGTTAACTCAATGCCACACACCTCAAAATGTTGTTCATCACAGTATTTGCTTAAATCTAGGGATTTATACACTATATTATTTTTTATAAATATTGCAACACATATGGTAACTCTCAATATGCCACATCCTGTCACCATTCAGCTAGATCTCAGCAGTTTCATTCCAAAGGGCATCACAGTGAAGCTTGCCCATAACAATCTCTGCATAATAGCTTGCAACGATGATATGCTTTCATGCTATGTTGCGTGCATTCACTGCCTTGATAACACATACACCCTTCCCAGTGACACTGACTACTCTTCATATCATCTCACTTTTCTGCATATGGTGTCCTCACCGACACCTGCCCAAGACTCCTCTCGTGACCACCACATACTCCAGTCTCAAAATGAGTGGGATCCTACCGCAGAGAGGATCCGTCCGTCGTCTCCCCCTCCGACCCCCCCCCCCCCACCCCCCACCCGACGCACTATCGGCATCCAGGTATGGGAGTATTATTAGGCGCCTCCCGCGCCATCTGCTCCATATCACCTTTATGGTATCAACATCACTCACAAGACCCCGACAAACAGTCCAGCTGTGCCTTGTAGTGCAGCCAGCCACGACACAGCTGGTCACGCACACCTGTGCATGCTAGTCCAGTCTCACGATGATGTAGCACATGACGCCCCTTCAACACTCTGCACTATGAAGGGGAGGCTCTGTTGGGATACCGATAGCAACATACATCGCTGGTGAGTGAAGGGAAGTTTATCACTGTGTGTTCTGTGTCATGACTGAATGTGGATGTGTCATTGTATAGTGTTTCACAAATAAATCTTTTGTTCGACTGACCATTCCAACCACGTTATTAGAGCATTCCCGTCACCTGATACAGTTCAGTAGTTGGATACATCTTATGCAACCATTTTTCGGGAGTGGCAATAGTGTTTTTTTTTTTTTTTTTTTTGGGAACACGTGGAAAGATGCAAATTTTTAAACTGGGATTGTATAGCTTTCTGTTGGTTTTATTAACTGACGAGCGAATGCTTTTACTGTGAATTTCGTTATCTGACCTAAGCCATTTCAGATTTCAATACTTACTGCTTTATTTTAACTCATAATATCTCCAGGGTTAGCGTCATGAAAACAATGCAAGCTAGTGCGGCTACGGGCTTTCTGGAGGACCATGGTAAATTGATATAAACTTTTAGTGGTTACTTATAGAAATACAGCTAGGTCTGCGAAATAAACCCCATCTTCGTGTTAAACAAAGCAAATGTAAACAGTATATTATAGTTTATATTGCTATGTGTATGTAAAATAACTGCAGACTGATGTAGGCTTCCGTTTCGGTTATGAGTTACGCGTACAGAAAAAATAATGAGAGGACCAGATAAAATGACGACCACAGGGTTTATGAGTAATTCAGGGTACTACAGGCGATCTACCTTTGGTCGAGAAGTCGATCGGATCTTATAGGCTTAGATATGGTGACAAGTCATGAATCGGCTTGTCGTCCTTCACAATTTTTATTTGTCCGTGGACCATTCTGTACAATCGGACAGCTTGTCAGACGTGCTGTGACTTTCCGATTCCGAACGTTACAAGTTTAAACTGGTTTCGTTTCAATACCCATTTTGCAGCCCAGATTTTTCTTTTCCTTGTATTAGATACATATAGCGGTGTTATCCAAAGCCGATTGTCTTCTGTTTTGATGTAACCCAGAGGCATGGCCCTTGCGCGCATTCTCACAGAACCCAAAACCCGACTGAAAGAACCAGACGCTACGTGTGGCAGTTTGGATGTCGCGTCATTCGGCAGGCCGACCAAATCAGATCGTCTGTAAAAAGGCGTGACGTCAACGTAGAGTGTGCTACTGATGCCCTGTCGCTTTTGTCATTGTAACAGGATCTGCGTTGTCACTTGTTTTGCCATATAGCTGTTCTCGTTTCAGAGAAAATGCTTCGACTGCGCCTCTGTCAACTTTTCGCCTAACCGTACTTCCAGTTTCATCTGTTAAATGGGATGGGGTGTGTACCAGCTTTGAGACACAGGTGGAAGAAGATTTGCTGTTCTCTTACAACAGAAAATCTGATTATATGTGGCAATCTTTCTATTCTGAATACCTCATTCACAGGATTAGCAACTTGTATACATCACTTCCTGCGTGAAAATATTGACCTTGCTGATCATAGTACACACAGTGGCTTTCACAGTGAACACGCTAAAACATTTGTCAATGTTCCGTTTTCAATGCTACGCTAATAAATTTTATTTAAGTGCAGAGGTTACTCACGTTTATACAATACCTGAAAAACGAAATATCATGTATATGTCGTTAATAACCTGAACAAGGATTAACCAGACGATGCAAACATTTCGATGAAAGACTATATCTCTTTTCCATACTACCCCTTTTTTCGCCTTTCAAATTAGGAAACATTATTTCGCGCTATACTTACTTCTTGGGCCTAGGAAAAGTGTACGGTACCACAAAATCCGTGAGCGAAAAATGCGAGACATTCTGTTGGTAACTACGGTATTAATACTAGTGTTCCACTAAGAAACCACAGTTCAATCAATTAAAATTCTGTAGGTAATGTTTATTATAATGATCGCTCTCCATAATGACTTGCAGAAAAATATTTTTTCGCTTACTGTCTTGATATACCACAACTAATAAAAAGAGGTTTTACGTAAGGATTAAGTTGTTTTAATGAACTACAGTGCTTGAGCTTAGTAATCCTGTGCTGACTTTTTTTTTCCTTTCGAGGAGATGAGGATAACACGCCCTGTACCTATAGTAGATAAGTCGGTCTTCCATTGTGCATTGATCCTGGGTAGATTCATCTTATTATGCATTGATCGTACGTAGATTCATCTTAGGTGTGTCACATTAACAAAAATACAAACATTGAAAACTTCGATAGTTAAGATTAAATAATGTTACATGTTGCACCATACTAATACAGTTATTTTGACGGATTTAAGCGCTAGTGCACAATACAAAGCTGTTTTAAACATAATAACTTGCCCATCTGCCAGTCAGATCTCCCACCAACGTATCCTCTTGTAAAGTGTACGCCCACTTCGTGTGTTGTGCTGCTTCTTTTAAGGATTGCTGATCTACCACAGTAAATTTTGAAATACCAAACCAAAATATATAGGTTATAAACAACAAATATCCGTCGTGTGTTTACATCGCTCTTCTTTTGTTGTTCACAGATTATTTACTTATAAAGTATGAAACAATAAGTTCCTAGCATGAGTTATTTTTTGCCTCGAACTATGGTACTGCAGCTTGATTATTACTTCGGAAGTTTGTTAAATACAAAAGTCATACTTCTGGGTATGATGGAAAAAAGGAAAATAACTTTCTTCCTGCACAGAGACGTTAAAACGTATCTGTTTAAATTAGTATTCCATCTTTTCACATACAGTATTCATGTTGCCAACGGTGTGTCAACCGGCGGGGCGGGTGGCAGTCGACGTCGTTCCCCTCCCCCCCCCCCCCCCGTTTCAAACTCTGGAAGGGCGATATACGGTTTCTGCTCCCCCCCGGCGGGGCGGGTGGCAGTCGACGTCGTTCCCCTCCCCCCCCCCCCCCGTTTCAAACTCTGGAAGGGCGATATACGGTTTCTGCTCCCCCCCCCCCCCCCCAATTCACTTGGGGTTTTATTTGATCTATAGGCAGAGCCAGTGAATGAACTATGATGCCGTCAAGATATATGGTACCGGTATTTTGTTGGCAGCGATTTTTGCTTGTGACTGAAGCATCTTATAACACTACAGTCTGTCCTCTCCCTCCGTCCCATATTTCAGTCTGTGATTCCTAACGGCGGACAGCCTCTGCATGTAAATGTAAGAAATTCTGCATAGCACTTTCGAACGTAGTTGAGACTGATCGGGCCCTCAGGGCGATACGTCGTATAGCCGAACTAGTGTCCATTGCGCCGAATTTGGAGGAGGACTTAGGCAGAAATCTTGAATGTAAAAATTTGGTTTTGCTGTCCCTTTACGTCGTTAACAGTTGTCCTCTGCACCAGCGTAATAATATACCGTTTTACTGCTCAAAAGAAATATTGCCACCACCCTCATTACTTACTGTCCGTTCCCCTTGAATCTTAAGTCCATACACGTTCGTAGATCTGCAGGTGGGCCAACACCTTCTTTGATCAGTTTAGTCACGCAGGCACAAGCCACGTGCTGTCCTATCGAAAATGACATGATGACCTTAGCAGTTAAGTCCCTTAAGATTTCACACACACACACACACAAAACAATCCAACATTTAAGAAAATAAAAACAACGTGATAACCTAACTGTGAGGACAGGCAGTATTGTAATACTCCTCTCTTTTCCCCCCCTTCACTACCACCACGGCTTCATGTCGTAGCTACATCGCTATGCATTGTTGCTCTGTTAACAAACGTGAAACGTGTGCAGTATAGCTAGTGATTTTATACAGTTTTCTATACAGAGATAAAGATACACACATTTGCTTTGCCATTTCGAGCTGATTTGAGTGAATCTTTGTGGTGAAAGGCATGTAATTACTTTATGTCATTTATTTGTCATAAATCTCATTGCTCAATATTGTTTGTTTTCAAGAGATCACTGAAGAACATAAATGTAATTCTGTAGAGCTTCTAAAAGTAACTCTTGTAAATAATACGATTATGGAAGCATTTGATTTGCTGTTAGAGAAATCCAAAGATCATTCTAAAAGCCTAAATACACTACTGGCCATTAAAATTGCTACAACACGAAGATGACGTTCTACAGACGCGAAATTTAACCGACAGGTTGAAGATACTGTGATATGCAAATAATTAGCTTTTCAGAGCATTCACACAAGTTTGGCGCCGGTGGCGACACCTGCAACGTGCTGACATGAGGAAAGTTTCCAACCGATTTCTCATACACAAACGGCAGTTGACCGGCGTTGCCTGGTGAAACGTTGTGATGCCTCGTGTAAGGAGGAGAAATGAGTACCATCACATTTACGACTTTGATAAAGGTCGGATTGTAGCCTATCGCGATTGCGGTTTATCGTATCGCGACATTGCTGCTCGCGTTGGTCGAGATCCAATGAGTGTTAGAAGAATATGGAGTCGGTGGGTTCAGGAGGATAATACGGAACGCCGTGCTGGATCCCAACGGCCTCGTATCACTAGCAGTCGACGTGACAGGCATCTTATCCGCATGGCTGAACGGATCGTGCAGTCACGTCTCGATCCCTGAGTAAACATATGAGGAAGTTTGCAAAAAACAACCATCTGCACGAACAGTTCGACGACGTTTGCAGCAGAATGGACTATCAGCTCGGAGACCATGGCTGCAGTTGCCCTTGACGCTGCATCACAGACAGGAGCGCCAGCGATGGTGTACTCAACGACGAACCTGGGTGCACGAATGGCAAAACGTCGTTTTTTCGGATGAATCGAGGTTCTGTTTACAGCATCATGATGGTCGCATCCGTGTTTGGCGACGTCGCGGTGAACGCACATTGGTAGCGTGTACTCGTCATCGCCATACTGGCGTATAACCTGGCGTGATGGTATGGAGTGCCATTGGTTACACGTCTCGGTCACCTCTTGTTTGCATTAATGGCACTTTGAACAGTTGACGTTACATTTCAGATGTGTTACGACCTGTGGCTCTACCCTTCATTCAATCCCTGCGAAACCCTACATTTCAGCAGGATAATGCACGACCGCATGTTGCAGGTCCTGTACGCGCCTTTCTGGATACAGAAAATGTTCGACGGCTGCCCTGGCCAGCACATTCTCCAGATCTCTCACCAATTGAAAACGTCTGGTCAATGGTGGCCGAGCAACTGGCTCGTCACAATACACCAGTCACTACTCTTGATGAACTGTGGTATCGTGTTGAAGCTGCATGGATAGCTGTACCTGTACACACCATCCAAGCTCTGTTTGACTCAATGCCCAGGTGTATCAAGGGCGTTATTACGGCCAGAGGTGGTTGTTCTGGGTACTGATTTCTCAGGATCTATGCACCCAAATTGCGTGAAAATGTAATCACATGTCAGTCCTAGTATAATATATTTGTCCAATGAATACCCGTTTATCATCTGCATTCCTTCTTGGTGTAACAATTTTAATGGCCAGTAGTGTATGAAAGACCCAAATATATCACGGCCAAGAAAATTACCAGCGGGATTGCAACACGCAGAAACACCGTATGTTCCCAAAAAATTGTCTCAAGAACGAACATTTAGGAAAAGTTTGATGAAATTCTTGATCTCATTCTGAATAAGACTGATCGAAGGTTCAATCAAGAGGATCTAAAGCGACTAACTCATCTTGAATAGATACTTATTACGTCCTCCCAAACACATCTTCCATCTACACGATGTTTGGAAGAATTGCTTGGAGTACATACAATAGACTTTATCGTGCACAAGCTTCGTGCACAACTCGAACTGCTGGTAACCATTATATCTGGTATACAACCATGTAATGCACTCTCTATTGGAAGAAAACTTACTGCAGAACTTGGTAGGGTTAATGAGCTCGTTCGGGAAGTTAGTCGCCTCATCATTCTGATTCTGACAATTCCAGTATCGTCAGCATCCTCTGAGAGGTCATTCGCCTTGAGACGACTTAAAACTTGCCCCAGATCATCAATGACTCAGTCGAGACTCACCCATTAAGACAGGGCTGGAAAAATTAATTGAATGGATGTCACGAAAGAATTTGATTCATAAACTATCGAAAGGAAAACTATATTTGGAAATAGTTCCTAAAACTTTTTGGCCTAAATAAAAACAAGATAAATGCCTTCTTCTTTTTCAAACAAATTATGTTTTTCTTTTTTTCATTAAGATGCGATGCACAGTGTTTGTAAAATAGTAATAATGGCAAAAGGTTTCTCTCACATTTTCGTTAATTGTCTAAAACAAAGTAGGACCAGTGTCTTCCCTGATAAATGATGTCTAAAAATTAAAGCAATGAAATTGTTTTCAAGAGCACGACCTATAAAATTGGGTCCATATCAGTATTAATGAGTTGTTTCTCTTTGTAGAACAATATAGCGCCGATTAACAAACACACCTTCCCACACTATCGGAATGTATGTATTGTTAACGGTTTTGCTGAATGCCGAAATCAGTAAATGAATTTGCTTGCCCCCCGCCCCCCCCCCCCCACCACACCCCTACCCCCTGTAAAGAAACATTATTGTTTTATCTGTGTCAGTAACTGTTTAGGTAACAGACAGTTATCAGAATTAAAGTGGCAATAGATTATACAGAATTTTCTTTTATCTGAATTTGCGAAGTTCCGTTTTTGCAACATTTTGAAACTGATCTTTTCTTGCTGCGGTGTGACTGTCCTGAAAGCTATGTGAGAGAAATATTGTTAACGCAAATTGCATCCGAAATTTTAATGGTAATACACTCCTGGAAATGGAAAAAAGAACACATTGACACCGGTGTGTCAGACCCACCATACTTGCTCCGGACACTGCGAGAGGGCTGTACAAGCAATGATCACACGCATGGCACAGCGGACACACCAGGAACCGCGGTGTTGGCCGTCGAATGGCGCTAGCTGCGCAGCATTTGTGCACCGCCGCCGTCAGTGTCAGCCAGTTTGCCGTGGCATACGGAGCTCCATCGCAGTCTTTAACACTGGTAGCATGCCGCGACAGCGTGGACGTGAACCGTATGTGCAGTTGACGGACTTTGAGCGAGGGCGTATAGTGGGCATGCGGGAGGCCGGGTGGACGTACCGCCGAATTGCTCAACACGTGGGGCGTGAGGTCTCCACAGTACATCGATGTTGTCGCCAGTGGTCGGCGGAAGGTGCACGTGCCCGTCGACCTGGGACCGGACCGCAGCGACGCACGGATGCACGCCAAGACCGTAGGATCCTACGCAGTGCCGTAGGGGACCGCACCGCCACTTCCCAGCAAATTAGGGACACTGTTGCTCCTGGGGTATCGTCGAGGACCATTCGCAACCGTCTCCATGAAGCTGGGCTACGGTCCCGCACACCGTTAGGCCGTCTTCCGCTCACGCCCCAACATCGTGCAGCCCGCCTCCAGTGGTGTCGCGACAGGCGTGAATGGAGGGACGAATGGAGACGTGTCGTCTTCAGCGATGAGAGTCGCTTCTGCCTTGGTGCCAATGATGGTCGTATGCGTGTTTGGCGCCGTGCAGGCGAGCGCCACAATCAGGACTGCATACGACCGAGGCACACAGGGCCAACACCTGGCATCATGGTGTGGGGAGCGATCTCCTACACTGGCCGTACACCACTGGTGATCGTCGAGGGGACACTGAATAGTGCACGGTACATCCAAACCGTCATCGAACCCATCGTTCTACCATTCCTAGACCGGCAAGGGAACTTGCTGTTCCAACAGGACAATGCACGTCCGCATGTATCCCGTGACACCCAACGTGCTCTAGAAGGTGTAAGTCAACTACCCTGGCCAGCAAGATCTCCGGATCTGTCCCCCATTGAGCATGTTTGGGACTGGATGAAGCGTCGTCTCACGCGGTCTGCACGTCCAGCACGAACGCTGGTCCAACTGAGGCGCCAGGTGGAAATGGCATGGCAAGCCGTTCCACAGGACTACATCCAGCATCTCTACGATCGTCTCCATGGGAGAATAGCAGCCTGCACTGCTGCGAAAGGTGGATATACACTGTACTAGTGCCGACATTGTGCATGCTCTGTTGCCTGTGTCTATGTGCCTGTGGTTCTGTCATAGTGATCATGTGATGTATCTGACCCCAGGAATGTGTCAATAAAGTTTCCCCTTCCTGGGACAATGAATTCACGGTGTTCTTATTTCAATTTCCAGGAGTGTATTAATTGAGCGAGGCGTGCCTCTTATAACATACCTCAGCCCAACAATCAGTAAAATGGATGATAAGAACCTCAGTCCGTTGAGCCTTTGTGAGTTCCTTGCAATATTAGACGCTATTCCAGTAAAATAAATGTCTTGTGACTAGGGCCTCCCGTCGGGTAGACCCTTCGCCGGGTGCAAGTCTTTCGATTTGACGCCACTTCGTCGACTTGAGCCTCGATGAGGATGAAATAATGATGATTAGGACAACACAACACCCAGTCCCTGAGTGGAGAAAATCTCTGCCCCATCCGGGAATCGAACCCAGGCCCTTAGGATTGACATTCTGTCGCGCTGACCACTTTTTTTCCCGATATAGTTCGTTGCGTTTGGTCTGGGCGGACGTCACAAGACATCCGTTCAAGTTGATCGTTGAATCCTTGACTCAGTTTTTTTTATTACAAAGAGCACGCAGTCCTCTGACCCTCTGACCGAACACGCTGAGCTACTGTGCCGGTGGGCCACTCTGCTACGGGGGGGGGGGGGGGGGGGGGCACGCTATTCCAGTTTTCTACATTTACATGCATATATTGTGCTAACAACTGTGCAGTGCATTACTTCCCACAAGGCCTTCCCTCTGCACCACGTCCTTAAGGTTTCATCCCATCCCTACGGCGTGTAGAACGCGCAAATAAATGCCCCTGCGGGCGCTGTGATTAGTGTAATCTTTTCTTCTCAGCCTTTATGGGAATGAATCACTAGTGTGTTGGAATGCCAGAGAACTAGGGACACGGAGATATGCGGACAGCCGGATTTGCTGGAGATTCGCGGACACTACTTTTGTCAGGTAGTGGTTATATTCAACATAGGTGTGCATTTTTAAAAGAAGTAATTGTTTCTTCACACCCTGTATGAAAAAGTAGAATGAAATTCGTAAATATATAAGGTAACAATATTTCTAGGTGTTGCAGCTGGGAACAATTTTATAATTGCCCACGGCTCAGGATGTAACAATCCTCTCTAATTGTTATACATTATTAAAACTTACAACAAAATGAATAGTATGTACCAAATGATAATATATCAAACATGATCCAAAACATAGGTATATTCCTAGTTACTGTATAATAATAACGCGTTTAAATCTTAGAAGTGTCCTCCACCGGTAGCTGAATGGTCAGCGAGGCAGAATGTCAATCCGGGTTCGATTCCCGGATGGGTCGGAGATTTTCTCCGCTCAGGTACTGGGTGTTGTGTTGTCCTAATCATCGTCATTTCATCACCATCGACGCCAAGTCGCCAAAGTGGCGTCAAATCGAAAGACTTGCACCTGGCGAACGGTCTACCCGACGGGAGGCCCTAGTCATATGACATTTACATTTATCTCAAAAGCTATTGAAAAGGTGTGGACACTTGCACTATACACAGCTTTTAACACTCATTTGTTCATCCCCACATACTTTCTGTAATGAATGAAACTGATTCAGCAGATGTTTGCTTCCCTTTAAGTTTAGGAAGTTATAATTTCAAATTAACTTTCACCATCAATATTGCTTTGAAAGTGTCTACTTTCACTTGGGTTTTCTCATAAGACCATTCTTATTCATCAAAGACATGCATGGCTGCTGGATTTGTATATTGCTAGAAATATAAAAAGTTACATGTTGAAACCTCACATGGCCGAGAATTTGATTTGATTTCTAAAAACCAGAACATTTAGGCATGCCGGCAGAACTGGATGAGGACTAGGGGACTGGACTCCAACAATTGGAGCTGTCCCGGGCGTATTGGGACGTCTGGTCACGTTAAATAAAATACACACAGATTTAGAGTTTGAACAGCACATAACTAAGTATTGCTACAGGTGAATCTTCAGATTCTTTAATCCTTTATGATAATCTCGAAGTGGAAGCAGTTTTCCACACCTGCAGTGTGAAATATTGCTCTTCTTTAATTCGACAATCTAAAACAGCGTGGTGTCCCAGAGAATCATTAATTTATTAATCACATTCCAGATTGTTAAATATAATTAAGGGGCTCCGGAAAGGCTCAAAATCATGAAAAGTTCAATTTTTACTTTTTTGCGTTTTCTGAATCTTCAGACTATTACCTTTTAATAGATATATAATTTATTCAATTCCGAAGACAACAACTATTTTTAATTTTTTTTGAAATGTGTTCTACATGGGCGTGACCCACTGTGGCGCTGTTAAACTGCTGTCAAATGGTGTTATTATTAACGTCCGTGTTCATCAGGTACATTTTAGTGATGTGAGATGAAGTATGTGTTGTGGCTAACCTGTGATGGTTCAATATATATCGCTGGTGTGATTGTCGATTGTTTCATGTTTATTTACTCTGTCGTTATCTCGAAAATATTCGTAATTAATTCTGTTTCTTGAGTCTCTGTTTTGTTGAAGTATAATAATGAGTAAAAGTAAAGTTGCTGTTGCGACTTTCAATGATGGCAACATTGTAAGGTGCAAGGTATTTAGAAATATGGGAATGAAGATAGGTTCTAACATGGTACGAGTGATGCTTGCTTTAGACAAGGAACGCCTTCGGGCTGCAGACAGGGCTGTAAAGAGTCTAGAAATACAAGCAAGAGTAAACAGGAGGAGGAACAAGAGGAAGCTGGAGGAGGAGTTTGCAGAGGATGAAGATAATCCATCCTATGGACCTGGAATGCACTAAAAAGTTAATCCAATCTTTGTCGCTCGATTCCCAAAACTTTTATTTTCTCATACTAATTACATGTTTTCTAAGGATCTTCCAAACATATTTGTTTCAAACTTTCAGTAAATGTTACACAGTACCTTCTGCATAATTTAACACAGCCTTTTTCCAAAAAACTGTATATTTTTGAATATATAAATAAAAAATTGCAAAAAAATGTTGTGAATTTTCATTACAATTGAAAAAATCATCTTTAATAACTGAACTAAAATTTTGTAAAATCCCTGTGTTAAGTTGTAGCCCATATTCCAATAAATAATCTGTAAAAAGTTCAACTTCTTACCTCAAATACTTTGTGAGGAAAGATGTATTTTATAAGCGTTATTTTAACATTGCAAGTATAGGGCGTTCCGGAGCCCCTTAAAGAGTTAAATATAATTATTGTCAAATAGACTTGTGCTATCCAAAAATTTGTATTAAAATACTACTCAAAAAATTCAAACTGAGAAACTAGGTTTTTCGTACAATGAAGGCTTTCACGACTGGATCACATAGCTGCTAGTAAACGTTTCGGAATGTGAGGTCGTGGTCCAAGAAACTATTCTGTTCCCGACGTTTAGCCCAGGACTGCGCTGGACATCAGAGGCGCTCCTCTGCTGAGTCGGCAAGACTCACATCCCGAAAGGTTTACCAGCAACTACATATTTGTTTTGTTTTAGATGTGTAGTACATATAGAATGTATGGACGCATATACTGCTATTTCAAACTTACCGTTTGTTTATAAAACAATTTGCGTTTTTCGTGTCAAACACAACGATGTAATTTTTCATAGCAATTTCATTCACATACTTTTTACATAAGTTTCATCATTTTTATGCTAGAACTGCTTTACGCTTTATTTGTTAATATAACTGCATATTAAAGTTGATAATGCTTACTTGATATACTCGCACAGGCAGCATAGCATGTTAAAGTGACGCTTCTGGATTGTATCCTCCCGCAGATTAATAACGGAGATGGGTATGCCCCCCAGCCTGGAAGAGGGTTTTAGGTGGTTTTCCACATTCCACTAGATGAATACTGGGCTGACTCCAAACTCCCTCTTCTCGGTTACGCTATTCACAGACATTTAGGAAACAGTCACTCACTTTCACATACAAACCTTTGGGGTACCGTAAGAAGGGGAAATTTCGGACACAGAGTAATTTCGGACGGGAACAGCGTATTTCTGTTCTTACGTTGGTATCACTGAATACAAGCTTTTATTTCACGCACGCGTTTTGCTGTTTACACCCTACGTATTGTCAAGCATATACGAGCACACATTGTTGCAGTTGGAAGTTGAAACGGTGTGTAGCGGGTTACAGTTCAGTGTACAATTGTTGCCAGTTATCTTTATACGAATACTTTCGTCATTGTACAAGCAGAGAACAAATGTTAAGAAGGAAATGTGAATACAGTTTGTCTCCACATCTCACTTTCGCTAATGTCTAGTGAACTATTTACTGATAACTACACACGTTGAGGTGATATCGGACAATGCCGCATACTTACAAAAGGAGGCTTGGTGCTCTGATGAGGCGCAATTGGAATCCTGAAAATCCTGAAAAGGCCTTGCTTCTGTAAGAGTAGGAAAACTATTGCACAAAAAGGCGTCAAGCAAATTTAATGTACCACGTTCAACATTAGAGAATAAAGTAAATAGTACAAATCCTCTAGTGATGGAAGGCTTTTGTCTTAAGTTCCATTGAAGAGAACATACTTGTCCTTGGTATTTTAAGGGCTGCACATTGGAGTTCTTTTACCTCTGATGAAGTTAAGTACATAGTGAAAGGCTATCTTGAAGAACGTGGACGATGGAAAAACGCTCTCCTTGTAACATATCAGGGATTGAGTGGTCGCGTTCATTCTTTCATCTTCACACTGCCATATTAGGCGTCCGGCTATCAGAGAACATTAAAAGGCAACGTGCTGAAGTGAGTTATGAGACAGTGAAATACAGTTCTAGAATGTTGGTGAAAAAATTGAAATGGTCGATCCCAAAAATGCAATCAGTTATGACGAGACCAATCTGTGTGAAGACTCTGGGAGGAAGCATGTGATTGTTAGAAAGGGAACAAATCATTCTGAAAGGATCTTAGATTCTTCTAAGAGTAGTATTTCAGTAATGATGGCTGCCACTGCGGACGGAAAAGTATTACTTCCCGTTGTCTACAAATCGGAGCATTTATGGGACATCTGGCAAAAGGGAGGTCCCAAAGGAACCCGCTATAACTGTTGATCGGTCTTCATTTGAAGACTGGTGTATTACTATTGCGCTGCCTTCCTGATGGCAAAGGAGGGGGAGAAAGTTATGAAAGGAGACAACCTTTCAAGTCACATTTCGCTCCGACTAATTGATGAACGTGAGAAGAATAAAATCTCTTTTATTTTGTTGCCACCAAACAGTACTCATATTTTACAGCCTTTAGACGTAGGTTTCTCCAGACCTTTAAAAGCTGCTGGGCGGGCGGTGCTTACACAATGGAAGGAAAGCTCCCGTGCGCCAATATCGAAAGATGCTTTCCCCTCGGTCTTGAAGGAAACGCTTAAAAAAGTGTCAGCAACTGAAGAAGACAATATAAAAAGTGCATTCCGTGCAGTGGGCTTAATTCCATTTGACCCTGAAAGAATCCTCAAAAAATTGCCAGATGGAGATAATTCTCAAAACAATTCTTTAGAAGCCTGCTCTTCGAGCTTTGAAGATATGCTTCAGAATGTTTGGTATGGAATGAAAAATAACACAAGTGTCCAACGAAAGCGAAAATTAGGTGCTGCCTCAGGAAAATTCGTTTTAGGAATCGATATGAGAAAGAGAGATAATGCTGACTCGGTGTCTGAATTGCTTGTGAATAATGATGCGATACCCACTGGTGACGAAAGCAGCAGAGCAGAGGAAGCAGTTCTGGAAGTGGAGTCTTTTGTTCTTGAGGATTATCCACACATGATTAGGGACAAACAGAGAAATAGGCGGATTGTCGGAATCGCAACAGAGGTGGGCGCATAAAAAGTGAAAGTCAGACCTCTGCGTCCATATCAAGGCACCAAATCTGTGTTTATTTTTACTGCCATTCCAGACGATGACACTGTAGACAAAGACCAAATTGTAAGAATGTTGCCGACTCCAAGAGAAGGAAGGGGAAATTTCCTTTCTCTGAGAACATACTGTAGATTTTTATTGGTTTGTTGTATGATTAGATTGTCTTTATTAATGAAATATTTTATAAACATGTCTGTGAAAGTTTCCTAAATATGTGTCAAATGTTTACTGAAGATGTGTAGAAAGTTTCGTAACCGTCTATAAAAAATGCATTAAACCCCTGAAGAAGATGACGGAGGTAGTCATCGAAAACTCGGGATTTTATTCAAATTTGACGCGGCAAGTAAAGCGAGAACTTCTTATGCAAGGACTCCATCGCGAAAGACTTCGTAGTCATCTATAAAAAATGTTTTCAAAACATGTTCCTAAGTATGTGTATTTTTTAAAAAGATAGTCACTGTTCGAAATTAGCCCATTAGAGGGTAATATGGACCTCTACGTGGAAACTCAATGAATGCCCCAACTACCCCATCAAAGTGGTAACATCGGACACTTTTATTTGTTAGATTCTGAGTAATTAAACATGTTTTTGACTTAAGTTCTTTGATCATATTATTCTCCAATATCTTCAAAAATATCTCGCACTTTTTGTCGCGAGAATTTAATGTTCTTTACAAAGTTACCTTAAAGAATATGAAAATTCCGTCCAATATTACCCCACCTTACGGTACAGATATTTTGAGTCTGGAGGTAACGGGTTGGCGACAGGAAGGGCACCACGCCACCCCTTAAACAAGCCATGTCACATCCGTTAAAAACCATGACGACTCTGAGCCGAAGCAGGAAAAAGGCATAAGAAAAAGAAGAACGCTTCTTGAATAAAATTAACAATTTTAACCAAGTAATGCGTGAGGACTCAGTGACTTTCATAGCTTTTTAATGTGTTGCTTGTGAACGGATCTTAGTTCAGTCTGTGGATGGAGGCAATTGCTTTAAAGCAGGACCCAGTACATATAAGATCCGACAGACAGGGTGACCAGCAATCTGTAGCTATATGACGATGATACTGTGATGTACGAGGAAGGAGTTGTTGAGTGACTGTAGGAGGACACAAGGTGACTTAGACAAAATTCCTAGTAGATGTGATTAATGGCAGCTTGCTCTTCAAGCAGAAAAATGTGAGTGAGTGCAGATGAGTAGGAAAAACAATTACATAACGTTCGAATACAGCATTTGTAGTACACTGCTCGACACAGTCACGACGACTAAAGATCTACATGCAAATTTGTAAAACGATATGGAGTGGAAAGAGCACGTAAGTACGGCAGGAATGATGGTGAATGATCGATTTTAGTTTATTGGGAGAATTTTTGTAAAGTGTGTTTCATCTGTAAAGGAGTCCGCCAATAGAACACAAATGTGACCTGATCATTAAGGAGTACCGCACGAGTGTTTGGGACCCCCACCAGGTCGGCCTAAGGGAAGACATCGAAGCAAATCAGGGGCGGGCTGTTAGATTTGCCACTGATAGGTTCGATCAACACACGGGATATTACGGATATGCTTTGTGGACTTAAGTGGGAAACCATGGATGGAAGACGACGTTCTTATTGCGGACCACTATTGAGAAAATTTAAGAACCGCCCTTAGAAGATGACTGCAGAGTGATTCTGCTTCCGCGAACATACTTTTCGTGTAAGGACTACGAAGATAAAATTAGAGAAATTAGGGCTTGTTCAGAGGCATACAGACAGCCGTTTTTCCCTAGCTTTATTTGCGGATTGAACAGGAGCGAAAATATGATACTGCGGCGCCTGCATTTGCAAATATGGACAGTCATCAGCAGTATAATGAAATGACGACAGTAAAAATTTATGCCAGACCGGGAATCGAACCCGGATTTCCCACTTATCGCGAGATGACTAGTAGCGAGAAAATAACTAGTAGCGGTACAAGGAACACTCCGCCACGCACCATACATTGGCCTGCAGAGCGTGTATATAGATGCAAATGAAGATGTAGGAGCTAATGCTGCCAGTCTCTTCACAATTTTTTTACAGTTCTCTCTACCCTGTCGTACAGTTTCAGGTATTTCTCCTTCCCCTTCTTACCTTCAAGATTCACCTCCAACTTCACGTACATGCAGTTTGTCAGCTCCACTTCCTTCTTCAAGCATCCCACCAAACAGCTGTTTCTAGGACCAGGGTTTCCAATAATATTATTCATTTTGTTGTGCCGCCCTTAAGAAGCATTGGTTGTCTGGCGTCTCTTTCCATAGCAGTTCCACATTGCAGTGGGGATATCATCATTCTGTAACCAGATATCCACGAAGGAGTCAAAAAACTGATACTGTAATTATTAGGAGCTTGCGCAAGAGTCTCAACCCATTCATTACTTACATTCTAGGGTTTTACAAAAGCCAGCGCTGCACACATGCTAACATGAAGTCTTAAATCTTCACTCCGGAGGTACTCGTCATTAGACCCAGATCTTAAACTTTTCTCCATAAATCTTCTTCATATGGAAATTACATCCACAGATTTCACTTGAGTGTAAAACTTGACAAAGGGACGATATCGCAGCTGCCTCACAATCAACATTCACTTTTCTTGGACACCATTGAGGAACTGCTTGTTTAATGAGATGAAACTGGCGAACATAGATGTCTTCCTTCTTATTACGGAGCAGTTCAAACACAAGAGGAAGAATGTTCGTTTCGTCATTCGGGTCTTCTAAGTCTGATCGTATGGTACAGATTTGTTCAAACTTAAATGTCACATCCACAAAAAAATGGGGAAACTTTTTAAGCTTTCTTCTCCTTTGTTTCCATTAAAGTGATTATCCTCTGCTCTAATCAATCGATTTGTAGAATAAAACTACTGCCATAGCCTATTTTTAAGGGATCTTCATGAAGAACAATTTCAGAACAGTCTTTTCTTCCACAGTATTCACCTGTTCGTTACATTTCATATCGCTTTACAATGTTACCCACAGATATTTAAACGACTTCGCTATGTTGAGCAGCACACTACTAATGCTGTATGCTGTATCTGGACTTCACGGGATTCGCATCAACTACCATTTTTCCACATCTAGAGATATGCCCTATTCATCACGCCTACTATAAATTTTGTCTAAGTCATCTTGTATCTTCCTGCAGTCACTTATCTTCGACATGTTACTGTACACCACAGCAGTACCAGCAAAAACCTGCAGAGTGCCGAATACATGCCGAATCATGTATGTATATAGAGAATAAGAACGGTCCTATCACACTTTTTCTGGCACTCCTGGTGATACCCTTGTCTCTGATGAGCACCCGCTGTCACTTGCCGTCGACGACAGTATTCTGGGTTCTATAACTTAAAACAGTCTCCGAGATACTCACATATCAGTGAACCTATTCTACACTACTGGCCATTAAAACTGCTACACCACGAAGGTGACGTGCTACAGACGCGAAATTTAACCGACAGGAAGAAGATGCTGCGATTATCAAATTATTAGCTTTTCAGATCATTCACACAAGGTTGGCGCCGGTGGCGACACCTACAACGTGCTGACATGAGGAAAGTTTCCAACCGATTTCTTATACACAAACAGCAGTTGACCAGCGTTGCCTGGTGAAACGTTGTTGTGATGCCTCGTGTAAGGAGGAGAAATGCGTACCATCACGTTTCCTTCTTTGATAAAGGTCGGATTGTAGCCTATCGCGATTGCGGTTTATCGTATTGCGACATTGCTGCTCGCGTTGGTCGAGATCCAATGACTGTTAGCAGAATATGGAATCGATGGGTTCAGGAGGATAATACGGAATGCCGTGCTGGATCCCAATGGCCTCATATCACTAGCAGTCGACGTGACAGGCATCTTATCCGCATGGCTGTAACGGATCGTGCAGTCACGTCTCGATCCCTGAGTCAACAGATGGGGACGTTTACAAGACAACAACCATCTGCACGAACAGTTCGATGACGTTTGCAGCAGCACGGACTATCAACTCGGAGACCATAGCTGCGGCTACCATTGACGCTGCATCACAGACAGGAGCGCCTGCGATGGTGTACTCAACGACGAACCTAGGTGCACGAATGGCAAAACGTCGTTTTTTTCGGATGAATCCAGGTTCTGTTTACAGCATCATGATGGTCGCATCTGTGTTTGGCGACATAGCGGTGAATGCACATTGGAAGCGTGTATTCGTCATCGCCATACTGGCGTATAACCCGGCGTGATGGTATGGAGTGCTATTGGTTACACGTCTCGGCCACCTCTTGTTCGCATTGACGGCGCTTTTAACAGTGGATGTTACATTTCAGATGTATTACGACCTGTGGCTCTACCCTTCATTCGATCCCTGCGAAACCCTACATTTCAGCAGGATAATGCACGACCGCTTGTTGCAGGTCCTGTACGGGCCTTTCTGGGTACAGAAAATGTTCGACTGCTGCCCTGGCCAGCACATTCTCCAGATCTCTCACCAATTGAAAACGTCTGGTCAATGGTGGCCGAGCAACTGGCTCGTCACAGTACACCAGTCATTACTCTTGATGAACTGTGGCATAGTGTTGAAGCTGCATGGGCAGCTGTACCTGTACATGCCATCCAAGCTCTGTTTGATTCAATGCCCAGGCGTATTAAGGCCGCTATTACGGCCAGAGGTGGTTGTTCTGGGTACTGATTTCTCAGGATCTATGCACCCAAATTGCGTGAAAATGTAATCACATGTCAGTCCTAGTATAATACATTTGTCCAATGAATACCCGTTTATCATCTGCATTTCTTCTTGGTAAAGCAATTTTAATGGTCAGTAGTGTTCATGTTCAAACCTTCGTTAACAGCCTGCAGTGAAGCACCGTGTCAAATGATTTCCAGAAATCTAGAAATATGGAATGTGACTGTTATCCTTCAACCATAGTTCGCAGTATATCACGTGAGAAAAGGGCAAGCTGTTTCGCACAAGCAATGCTTTCTAAAACCATGCTGATTCGTGGACATAAGCTTCTCGGACTCAAGAAAATTTATTGTATTCGAACTGAGAATACGTTCAAGGGTTCTGCAGCAAACTGATATTAGGGATATTGGTCCGTAATTTTGTAGGTCCGTTCTTTTCCCCTCATTATACTCAGGAGTCACGTGCGCTTTTTTCCAGTCGCTTGGGACTTAACGCTGGGCTCTATTCGCGATAAGCTAAGGTAAGGGGCCAATGCCGTAGAGTACTATTTGTAAAACCGAACTAGGATTCCATCTGGATACGGTGACTTAATTGCTTTCAGTTGTTTCTCGACGCCAGGGATGCTCATTACTTTGTCGTCCTTGCAGTAGTCTGTACGATGGTCAAATGACGCTATGTCTATACGATTCTCCTGCGTAACCGATTTCTTGAACGCGAAATTTAAAACTTTGGCTTTCGTTTTCCTATCTTCAACTGCCACACCTGACTAATTAAAAAGGAACGGGATGGAATCCTTAGACCCGCTTCACGATTTTGCATAGGATTAGAATTTTCGCGGGTTCCCTGTCAGATCTTTTCCTTAGATATGGCGGTGGTAGTTGATGTATGCTTCGTTCACAGATGTTTTCACAGAACACTGATCTCTACTGACCTTTGCCTTTCGTCATTTGTGCATTCTCTTTTGAACCGATAGCGTAATAACTTCTGCTTTTTCAGCATTTTCCGAATTTCGTTATTAAACCATGGTGGGTCTTTTCCATATTTAACCCACTTACTAGGCACATAACTCTCTAGACCACGTTCTAGAATCTGCTTAAACTTTGCCCATAATACATCTACTCCCATCTTACTGGAGCTTTGTAGCGTCAATTCATTCTCTAAATGAAATGCTAACAACTGTTTATCTGCTCTTTTTTAGCAGAAAAACTCATCTAGCCTTCTTGACTAGGTTGTTAGCTTTCGTAACCATATTTTCTATAATGACATGATCGATAATCCCCGTTTCTACATTGACGTTGTCGATAAGGCCTGTTTGTAGCTACAAGGTCTAAGATATTTCCATTGCGTTTGGGCTACCGAACTAGCTGCTCAAGGCAGTTTTCAGAAAACGCATTCAAAAATATTTCGCACAATTATCTGTCTGTACCCCCCCCCCCCCCCCCCGCATTGAATCCGTAGACATCCCACTGTATACTCAGAAAGTTCAAGTCGGCTCCAACTAATATCGCATGATCTGGGTATTTATGCACTACTGACCACAGACTGTCTTTGAATGACTGTCGAAGTGTCACAGTGGAATCGGGTGGCCGGTAAATACGTCAAAAAAATTAACCAATACCAGTCTCAGAACTTGTTGGTGCCAACGTCATACCAGGCTGTTCACCCGAGATTTATTTCGTCAACTTGGTTTCAGCTACATCTGTTGTACGTGACCAGATACTTTCGCTGTCATACCCAACTTCGATCGCAACAGACAATATTTTTGTCAGCTACAATGTAAACTCCCTCTCCTGTGGCATCTAATCTTTCTCTCCGATTTACATTCCACGACTCGCTAAACATTCCAGAGCTTTCCACTTCGTGTTTCATCCAGCTCTTGGTCCCAAGAATAATTTGAGCTTGAAAACTATCCTGGAGGGCGTTAAATTCGAGAACTTTGTTACGAATACTCTGACAATTTACTGACTTCCGTTGCTGCATATCGACTAGCGACTCTTCATCAGAATACCTCAAATTATCGCCTAGCCTAAAAAATCCTCATGTGCTATCCATTAGTACTCTGCTACCCAGGTAGCTGCTTCCATTGTATAGTGCACCTCTGACCTACAAATCCCCTCCCGACAACTTAGGCCTAGAAATCTGCAGCCAAGACCGCCTCTCAGTCAACGAAGCCTTTGGGTAAGACCGTCCACTTGGCTGCAAACCAAAACCAGTCTCAGAACTTGTTGGTGCCAACGTCAGCCACAAATTGCAGACGACAGCGCCCTTCACGCTTGATTGCCGCAAGCAGGACCACCTCCACATGTCGGATAAGGCCCCCAGGCAGATATACCAACTGCACATTGGTTTTCTTTCCAATCCTGAACCCTATTTGTGTAAGGAGCTGCATAATGTGCCTAACATTGGAGCTCCTGATGATTAGTGAGCCCCTCCTCTCATGTGCCTGCTCGAAGCTGTTGAAGCAGTGGCCATATGCCCAATCACAGGACGAATGAGTGAGGCCAGACAGCCATTCTCCACACTCAAGTGATGTGAAAGGTTACCACCTGCCACTCACCCTGCTGTGAGAGCAGATCCACCATGTTGGATACACTAGAAGGTACCTGAGCAGCAGAGTCAGTGGGCGAAACAAGCGACACCTGAGGTGTCCCATGCAATGCACCAGATTCTCCGCTACTGGTACATCCTGAGACAGCAGCCTGAGGACGACTGATGCAGCCAAAACCGCATTCAACTGTTCACGAATTGCGGCCAGCCTCTCCTGTGTCTGCACTCAGCATGCACGCATCCTATCAATCCTAGCAAGTCTAACTGAGGAAGTAAACTGTAAAAGCAGACAGAATCATAGATATGCAACTTGTTACCTTACTGATGTGTCACCAATAAACACTCATGAGTTAGTGAGCTATGAAGCTGGCTGTTCAGAGGAAATGAAAACTGTGCTGCAGACTGAATGAATTTACACTTACAAAATGTGGGATTAAACATCTTAAACAGAAAAACAAGCACAAAATTTAAGAAATATGCTACAAGGAAAACACAGGAGAAGATAAACATTTAACTTGCCGCTCTGTTGATGTATATCAGCCAAGAGGAGGAGCCTCAAAGGCTCCATATTTTATATGTTTGGCGAGGCATTAATGGATTTAACTTCATGAAACACGCGCTTATACTTAACATATTCAGGTATGAATTTAGATGATGTGTATTGTACATTATGGATGACCACAGGAAGATTATGCCACTGGTGCCTGTATGTAAGAGCGACATAATATGAGTTTGTTGACTACCTGAGCAAAAATAGTGTATGTGACAATTAGAACAGTTTATTTATGCTTGTATTCCTCTCTGTCTCAATGTGTACAAGAGTAATACCTGTCAAGTCTGTAGGGGCTGAGTTTACTGAAGGAAGTTCTATGTGCATAGCGCCATCTATTGGACTGAATGCAGTACAAGCCAATTTTAAGGTTTAAGGAAGGCAACTTTTTCAAAATTCGGTGTTATAACTATGCAATGAAATTTGTGTGTATAAAACGCAATGTATATGATTTCTTGTTATTTCACACTTCACGTCATACCCAACTGCTTACAAAAGATGTATGTAGCTTCTTACTGATAGTCAGAGTCATGTGCCACTTCTGCTCCAGCTGCCATCACCACTGCTGTTACCTCTGCCGGCTCCGACGCTGCCATTCCTGCTGCTGCTCTGTCTAATATCATAGAACACAAGTGGATGAGTGTCTGATACGGATGTAAATCGAGAGAGAGAGCCTCAGGCTCACATCTTATTGGAGAGCCCAACAAACAAACACGACCCAGGGGCACATAGTTACATAATGGACCAATACAAGCTGCTTCCTTGTCATTAAAGTGTGTAATAAGAGTTTGTGAAAAGATGTAGACACTGTGGTTTTCTGGGTAGCATCTTTGATTCCTAAACATTAACACATACTTCCCAAGTTGCAGTGTCTAACTATATTATTAAAAAAAATACATTGAGTAGGAAAAAATTATTTATTTTTCTTTTTACAAGCAACACATTGTAGTTTAATAGGAGGACGTCTATCAGTCTAACGTTCTGCATTCTTGTCATTATGTATATAGCAGGGCTCTTACACCGAAAGAAGTACATCATTTTTTAACACTTGAGGGAGTAAGCTAAATCTGTGTGAAGTATTACTCTGCAAAGTTATAAGCCGTGTGCAGAAAAATACTAGCTTACAGCCCTCAAAGTGCGATGCAGTATAGCATTCTGGTTACTGATAAAACGAGGAAATTGAATGAAGCTGATATAGACAAAACCTCAAGGAGATTCTGCATGAAAAGCAATGAACCAATACGTAACTGTGGATAAATTCGCATGTACGCAATGTTCTCATTCTAATGCCAGACATATGTTCATACATTGACAGAAAATTGAGACAATCAATGTAAGATTAACGTAATTGGATAGTGGTGTCAAAGCAGTAGCTGCATTAGTTGAATCTCAGCTGAGTAACAAAATCCAGCGAAGTGAGCATACAACCAACAGAAGGTTACTGGAATTGGATAACATTGTCAAGGCACCAGCTATGAAAGGTGAATCTCACGTGCGGTAATTGGACGACAGAATGCACTCAGATACTGAGTAGACAAACTCAACGATCAGTGAGGCTCTTACGGTACCTGTAGACATCCAAAAAAGTTAGAGGAGTAAAAAAAATCTACTCCTGTAAATATTGTGGAAAGAATAGTTCGGGAAGAAGGCAATGGAAGCCTTGTGAAGTTAGTCAGTGTACTAAGTGGAAAGGCTGACAAGCTTGAGAAAACTGTGTATGCTATGTTCTATGTCAAAGGGTGATCAGTATGCGACTGCGTACTGATAAAACGCTAAGTCATAGAGGCTTGGAAAGCTATTTGTCACAAACTACAATTTATAAAACTAGTGCAGCTGGAGCATGAATGATCTCTCACTGAAATGTTTTAAACCTTAACAGTATGTATCAAACAGCTCTCACACATGGTAACAAATGGTGCTGGAAGAAGAAGAGATAGAAGAAGAGTATACTATCACTTATTTCATCACACGTCACAGTGCTAGCGAATTATATATAACAAATGGGGTCAGTCAAGATCAACTGTGTATGCTGGGAAAGCTACCTGTACATTTAATGAAGGACGCCATAAACGTTGGAGACAGGGAATTTGAGCAGACACCTGGTTCAGTGGAGCTAACATTCTTGAAAACTTCTAACCCCAAAAATTACATGCCAAAACAGATCATATGCTGAAATATTACTTATGGCTAACTTACACAGACGAGATAATTTTCTAAGAGGACGATTAAAAAGCACAAATAGTAGGAAATACATTAACATTATTAGACCAGCATTAAACAGTGTAAACAGGTGAAGTCATTGTCATTCACTATAAAAAGCTGAACACATTACCTCTGGAGTAATGGTCTGCGAACCCCACAGGCCTCCTCGCAAAATATTGCCAATAGAATGAGTCATTATGCAGTTTGGATGGTTTATCACTTACAAGTGTCTTGAATATCAGAGAATATTCATGATCAAATAAATGTTTCGAATATATTTTAATAATCATCGATATGTGTTCCAAATTTGCCATGGCCCTTCCCATTAAGAGAAAGACTGGGAGTAAAGCTGCATAGGTGTTTGAACAACTGCTGCAGACTGTGACGAAACGGTGTCTTCATAACCCACAAACTGACCAGAGAGCTGAAATTTACAATAAGTATTTCATGTCGATAGGTGAGCGATATGGAATAACGTTCTCCCAGAGCAATGTGCTGACCATATGCCACTCCATATCCACATCCAGAGACACCTGTCGGCAAAGGATGAGACATCAGTCAATCAGTACCGTTGGGCCTTACAAAGCCTGTTCCAATGGAGAGAGTTTCAACATTCTCCCAAAATAAAGCGAGTATTATGGACCACCTAAACACAACCATAAAACCTCATATGTGGATGCAGTTTAATCACTGTGGTTCATGCACATGGCTAGACATTCTCCCACAAATTATTTGGGAGTGTAATCGATCTGAACATCAAATGATTAAAATAACCACATTGATGTACATGACAATGTTCTTCTAAATACAGCATACAATTATATTAAGATGGTGAATCCATGCAAGAAAAATTTAATTTAGATGATTTGGTGCGTATTTAAAAAAAAAAAAAAACTGCGTTTGAGGAGTCTTACCTCCCAACCTAGTCAAAGGAGATATTTAGTGTCCAAAGAGCAGCAGACAAACTCGAGAACTTACAACTTAAAGGACAGCGAAGGCAAAGCAATTGTAGGGAGTTTTTACGCAGAGGAATTACAGAAAAGTTCTGAACTGTTCCTTGTAAAGCACGTGGTAAGCCGTTGCGGGTACAAGGCTTTAGTGAAATGGCTCAGCTTTTCATCATTGCAAAACAGTTGGGTGAACGGTCGCGATTTGGTATAGAACTGGGTGGGCAAACCTCAGGAAGTTCAGTAGCGTACAGTGAGTGCTGGAGAGCACATCAGAGGCGGCAGTGATATTCTCGAGAAACTGTCACTTTTCGACGGGCAGGGTTCGGTTTTCTTCATATTGTTATCACATTCACACAGTTCAATCTACCTACCGCGACAGGCTTCTTGTCTGTCCGTTGCCCCTTCACACTGTCTTAGCAGGTAATATCTAAGTGTTGCAAAGCAGTGTTAAAGAAATCACTACCTAATACCTACCAGACAATGGCCGCAAAACTCTAGTTCAAAATCAGTTCCTGAAAGTTCGTGATAAATATCGGGCGTCCGGGTTTTACCTTCTTGTAGCAATATGTTTCAAGTTCTGTTGACTGTTTATTGTCACTAAGGCTCGAAAAATGGCTATCAAGTTTGTATTTACGTCTGTGCTAATACTGTGCCTTCAAGTTTACAGTTATAAAGATATGATACACATAGTCCCACGAAACCAGCCAGAATTTTGCAAGTTCGATCCGAATATTCTTCACGATCTGAACTGGCACTGACCTACAACTTCAAGTGAATTAAACATTCGGTCGATTCAGTGGTCTTCCTCTACAGAAGTATTTACTATACTACTCCGTCAAGAATGCAAAACATGCTATGCAGATTTTATAAGTTCAATCAGAATATTCTACAAGCGGTTATCATTCACATGGAAACACATAAAATTACGTTCACTAAAATGCTTCCCACTCAAGTCGCTTTCTATTAGCGGTAATCGAATCGAATTTACGTCTCTAATTCTAATTTTACATAGTATTTGCGAAGAGTGATCCGACATTATGTGTTCGGTACGATGGTTCAGATGCGACTCTCCTAGGCAGTGACCTCTTATATATAGCACCACTTTCTCCACGTGGAAAGCTCTCAGTTCTGATTGGCTGTTGATCTGAATGACCAACCAGAATATGCTTTCTAGATGATTCTCTCGGCAAAATTCTCATCCTATCACAATTTAGAAAGTGATTTTACGTAAGCAAAACTTCAATGTATTACATTAGATTTAATTATAAACGAAATTAAGTATGAAATAATTCCTAAATTAAATAAAAAACTTATTATTCCCAACTTTTTTCTGGCAGCCTTTTACAAAAGCATGCTCACTCAGACATATGTCACATGACTTGTGGTTCTTCCCAGGAATTTTTCTCACGGTTTTTATTTCAAATAGATCTTCACAAAATAAAACATTTCGAATTTTCATATGTCCCTCATTCTCTCAATCACTCCCACGCACGCACATAACTAAATTTTAATTTTAAAAGTTTCCAATATTACGTCAAATAAAAACTACAAATGTTACAAAATGAAAGATTCTGGTTAATTGATTTTTAGGAGCTGAACTTTTCATAATAGATCAATATGACGTTGAAGGTTAATCTCTTGCCGTTACTAGATCAGTTTCGAAGTACCAGCATGGTTTTTGTGATTTTTAGGTAAAATTATCCTGACTGCCTTGTCCGAGAATTACTTCGAGCAGATAGTTAGAGAACCAACTCGTGAAGCTAACGTTTTAGACCTCATAGCAACAAATAGACCGGAACTTTTCGACTCCGTGAATGTAGAAGAGGGTATCAGTGATCATAAGTCAGTGGTTGCATCAATGACTACAAGTGTAATAAGAAATGCCAAGAAAGGAAGGAAAATATATTTGCTTAACAAGAGTGATAGGGCACAAATCGCAGAATATCTGAGTGACCACCATCAAACGTTCATTTCTGAGGAAGAGGATGTGGAACAAAAATGGAAAAAATTCAGAAACATCGTCCAGTACGCCTTAGATAAGTTCGTACCGACTAAGGTCCAAAGCGAGGGGAAAGATCCACCGTGGTATAACAATCATGTACGAAAGGTACTACGGAAACAAAGAAAGCTTCATCATAGGTTTAAGAGTAGTCGAATCATAGCTGATAAGGAAAAGCTGAACGAAGCGAAAAAGAGCGTAAAGAGAGCAATGAGAGAAGCATTCGACGAATTCGAACATAAAACATTGGCAAACAATCTAAACAAGAACCCTAAAAAGTTTTGGTCATATGTAAAATCGGTAAGCGGATCTAAATCCCCTATTCAGTCACTCGTTGACCACGATGGCACCGAAACAGAGGACGACCGAAGAAAGGCAGAAATACTGAATTCAGTGTTCCGAAACTGTTTCACTGCGGAAAATCGTAACACGGTCCCTGACTTCAGCCGTCGCACGGACGCCAAAATGGAAAATATTGAAATAAACGATATCGGAATTGAAAAACAACTGCTATCACTTAGTAGCGGAAAAGCATCCGGACCAGACGAGATACCCTTAAGATTCTACAGTGATTATGCTAAAGAACTTGCCCCCTTTCTATCAGCAATTTATCGTAGATCGCTGGAAGAACGTAAAGTACCTAGCGACTGGAAGAAAGCGCAGGTCGTTCCCATTTTCAGGAAGGGTCATAAATCAGATGCGAATAATTATAGGCCTATTTCGCTTACGTCAATCTGTTGTAGAATAATGGAACATGTTTTGTGTTCTCGTATTATGACGTTCTTAGATAATACAAATCTCCTTCATCATAACCAACATGGATTCCGCAAACAGAGATCATGTGAAACCCAGCTCGCCCTATTTGCCCACGAAATTCACAGTGCCGTAGACACTGGCGAGCAGATTGATGCCGTATTCCTGGACTTCAGGAAGGCATTTGATACGGTTCCGCACTTACGTTTAGTGAAAAAAATACGAGCTTACGGAATATCGGACCAGGTTTGTGATTGGATTCAGGATTTCCTAGAAGAAAGAACACAACATGTCATTCTTAACGGTTCAAAATCTGCAGATGTAGAGGTAATTTCGGGAGTACCGCAAGGAAGCGTGATAGGACCTTTATTGTTTACAATATACATAAATGACTTAGTTGACAACATCGGTAGCTCCGTGAGGCTATTTGCAGATGACACGGTTGTCTACAAGAAAGTAGCAACATCAGAAGACTCGTACGTACTCCAGGAAGACCTGCAGAGGATTAATGCATGGTGCGACAGCTGGCAGCTTTCCCTAAACGTAGATAAATGTAATATAATGCGCATACATAGGGGCAGAAATCCATTCCAGTACGATTATGCCATAGGTGGTAAATCATTGGAAGCGGTAACGACCGTAAAATACTTAGGAGTTACTATCCGGAGCGATCTGAAGTGGAATGATCACATAAAACAAATAGTGGGAAAAGCAGGCGCCAGGTTGAGATTCATAGGAAGAATTCTAAGAAAATGTGACTCATCGACGAAAGAAGTAGCTTACAAAACGCTTGTTCGTCCGATTCTTGAGTATTGCTCATCAGTATGGGACCCTTACCAGGTTGGATTAATAGAAGAGATAGACATGATCCAGCGAAAAGCAGCGCGATTCGTCATGGGGACATTTAGTCAGCGCGAGAGCGTTACGGAGATGCTGAACAAGCTCCAGTGGCGGACACTTCAAGAAAGGCGTTACGCAATACGGAGAGGTTTATTATCGAAATTACGAGAGAGCACATTCCGGGAAGAGATGGGTAACATATTACTACCGCCCACATATATCTCGCGTAATGATCACAACGAAAAGATCCGAGAAATTAGAGCAAATACGGAGACTTGCAAGCAGTCGTTCTTCCCACGCACAATTCGTGAATGGAACAGGGAAGGGGGGATCAGATAGTGGTACAATAAGTACCCTCCGTCACACACCGTAAGGTGGCTCGCGGAGTATAGATGTAGATGTAGATGTAGAATATTCTATTTTCGAAACTATGATAAATAACGAAATGAAATTTGAGCAGTATCATTTTAGCAATAACAAAACGCAATGTGTAAAGTATGGGCAAAATCGGAGAATAACAGATGCTGTTTATTTAGGTTCATAGGGAGTATACTTATTCATAGCGTCTCACAGGCGGGTTGAGTCACTGCCACAGCCGGCATCTGACATACGGATGCGTCAGCTGCAGCTGCGTTCTAACTAAAGATAAAAACGTATGAATCTCCTGCAACTACTGGACCGGAGACGCGTATGGCTCCATTCTGTAATGCAGCTATGATAACACGAAATAACTTACAATGTTACAACTTGAACTGCATATTCCTAGATACAACTTCTGTGGACCTGGAACGAAACTAGAAAAGCGTCTGGCTCATGGTGATAAAAAGATTAATCTACTTGATGAAATCTTCAAGGAGTGTGATTTTTCATATGCTACAAGTAAAGGTTTGTCCGAACATCATACTGCATTTCGAATTTTAGCGGATAAAGCCAAGCAAATAAGTCTAAGAGGGCCAGAGGGGACATAGGCGTAGGAAAATGTATTGCAGCATTCACAGTCGATAGAGCAATACATACCAAACTTAAAATTAGGTTCTAGAATACATTTCAAAGAAATTATGAATGCAGCTCACCTTACACTAAAAAAAATGTAAAAAATTACAAGGTGTGTAAAAGTGCTGCATCCACTCAGCTGTAGTAGCAGCAAAAAGTGTCTTGAAGAAAAAGAAGAAAGGAGTAAGAAGAAGCTGTATTAAAACGCCCAGGGTTCTGCCTACACTTAAGACATCTGGAATTATCCTGTTTGTAATATTCTAGTTTTAGTACGGCTATTGGCAATTGTGTCATCAGTGAGAGGAGCTGCTACCATAGCCCAAACAGTAAAGCGTGCTTCAGTCGCTTAGAAGCAATTACAGAAATGTAAAGAGCATAATAGGATGCTGGAGGCTGCCGTTATCAGCAAAGGACTATATTTCAAGCCATACGTGAAGGGAAATGTTCATTTAAGAAAGGTCCCCTAACTATACTATTGGACAGACCAGCTACCAATACTGACCTGCTTAAACTCGTCACGAAACTCAAAAACAAAAGATTTTGTCGTGTGTTTATGCAGAACACTTTTCCGAAGACAGTTTGGAAATGAAAGGAATGTGGGATTGTAAGTCTATGCGTTGCAGAAGGTTTCTGTAATGCACTGGGTCACTTGTGTTAAAAGAAAATAAAGTACTCTACTTTGACTCATATTGGAATCTACGCCCACTGGAAGAATTTCGCTGCTACTTCACTATCACCCACGTGTTCTACAATTTTCATCAGTACCAAGACTTCGATTCATACCTTTGTGGTAATCTTTGTTCTAATGTTTTTCACGACAAACACATAAAAAGAAGCAGCATGCACATCACCATCTCAATTGAACATTAGATATGATGTGATACACACCTGACTTTAAAAGATTGCTCATCTGTATTAAGTACAAATTATTTTCCTCCAATAGAACTAAGTAAGAAGGAATGTAGTATGGTATTGACTGGTCATTGGTCTGGAAATGCATAACAGCTTTCCAAATATCACTTAGGGGAACAATAAACTTCATGTAGGAAATGATAAAAGTTGTAGAGATTCCTATTGGCTCTTACGATATTGACAAATTAAATGCAATTATAAAACGATATGTGAAAGGATTTGACTTACGTGCAAACGTTAAAACATTTAAAACAGAAATAAAAACGACAAACCATACAATAGACTTTAACCAGAAAGGCTCATTAGGTTCAACACATGGTTTCCCGACAATTCACGTTTTGATAAATAATGCTGAGAAAATTTACAAGTCCAATAAACTAGTGGATATTCTGTCTGTTAGTACAATCTGTGTTAAGTGTAGTATCACAACAAAATCAAACCTCAACGAAAGATTAATATATACTATTTACGGATATTTCCCTACAGTGGGACAAGGATACAAACTCGTGAGGTGGCGAACGTCTGAATCTATCGAGTTGACTTTTGGGGAGCGGAAATCGTGGTACATTTTCATTTGAAACAGCACTGTAGGCGTAAGTATAAAATCAGCACACACACCGGCCAGAACTCCCCTCGGGAATGAAAGGAGAATGTGGTAACACATCAGAATTACGAGTTCCTCAAGTTAGTAGAACTGAAACATCCCAATGACATCACTTGATGAACTACTCCATTTCAATTTAGTGATCGAATTACTTGCCAGGAATATACCTCCCAGAAACCATTTGCTTTGGAGATGTTCAAAAATCACAACGAGATAAGATTTCTGATTCAACATGAAGATGGTTTAACAATTCTACGCACGATTTTCCTGTACTTGGAAGGCACATTTGCGGCAGTCAGAAGCAAAGTGATGTAAGTTACATTTTTGAATAAAATGAGGTAGTGCACATATATATTCTAGAACATCAATTCTGTTATGAGGAATACATGTACTACTTCGGCTCTGAGGTTTTGGCTCGAAGGAAAAGTAATACAAGCGCATTGTTTACGTTCGTTGTTTTGCTCCTTGTTCCTGTTCGTGCATTTATTTGCCATAATGAACCAAGGTGAGTTATTGTTGATTTAATTATACAAAGTTAATGTCTTATAGAGTGAACTTATTTAGTAAATAGATTGTGATTATGTAGGAAAATCGGTACAATGATGCAAGTTTGTTTTGTGTGTTAATGTGTGAGGTTATGATTCGATTTTGGACAATGTTTCGTGATGCACTGTGTACATCTGCATATCCAATGCAGCAAACGCGTACTTCTCCTAAAATAGTGTGATGTTGTACGTAAAAAGCAAACTTTTCCTAGGAAGTAATGATAGTTTTATCCGATTATGATGTACGCTAAATTGTCATATTACATGAGTTATTGTGTAGTTAAATACCAGATGAAATGTCGTGTGGCTAGGGCCTCCCGTCGGGTAGACCATTCGCCTGGTGCAGGTCTTTCGAGTTGACGCCACTTCGGCGACCTGCGCGTCGATGGGGATGAAATGATGATGATTAGGACAACACAACACCCAGTCCCTGAGCGGAGAAAATCTCCGACCCAGCCGGGAATCGAACCCGGGACCTTAGGATTGACATTCCGTCACGCTGACCATTCAGCTACCGGGGCCGGACAAATACCAGTGGACTCATCTACAATAAAACAAACACCATTGCGTCAAATACCAGATGAAAATGACGCAATGGTGTTTGTTTTATTGTAGATGAGTCCAGTTCCGATTTTTCGCATCTATCTGCTTCAGGCCATCGGATTGTGATCGTAATGATAGTGATTATGAATCACTAGTGAAATCAGCATCATCTCAATCTTCAGACATTGTGCATTCTAGAAGTATTTTGTTAGCAGAACTCTCTGTGTCAGAAGAAACCTCATCTTCTGCTAATGGTACTTCACAAAATAATGAGAATTCTAATAGAAGGGGAAGCAAACGCTTACGAAATCCAATTAACCATAAGCGTGAGGTCGGAAAACGGCTGCGAAATGCTGGGAAATCCTATGTTGTAAACAGAGGAATAGAACATCCAGTGAAATGTGTAAGACCATTCAATCACAAGTGTCGATATCAATGTAACAGCAATTTTTCAGAGAGAAAGCGTGAAGAGCTATTTACTGCATATTGGGCACTTGGGTCATAGAATTTACAAAGTGCTTTTCTTGGAGACTGTGTTGAACTGAAAGAACCAAACCGAAGAAGGGGAAATGTCACATAAAGGAAACTTTGTACTGATATAAAACTTAATGATGTACGCGTTTGTAAAGAGTTTCTTCTAAAGACATTTGATATATCAGATGTTTGCTTCAGTAGAGTTGTACCCAATAAATCCATCAGCGGAGCATCACCGAAGGACCAGAGGGGGCAAAGTGCACCATCAAACAAAATACCTGCTGCTAAACGACAGGTTGTTGAATAACATATTCAGTTATTTCCCAGTTACATCTCACATTACAGCAGGATTCAGAACCCTAACAAAAAATACCTCTCTGAAAGTCTCAATATTTCTGTAATGTACCAACTTTACGGAGACATGTGTGTGGAAAGAAGTGAAGACCCTGTGAAGGAATGGAATACCGACATGTTTTCAACACCCGTTTTAATTTGGGTTTTTAGCGTCCTAGTACTGATACGTACAATAAACGGGACAAGTATAAGAATTTGTTATGCAGCTGTGATGCTGATAGTGATGAAGCAAAAGAAGTGCTCCATCACCGCAAGGCCGAACGTCCACGACAAGAAAAGAAATCTGACAAGGAAAGAGCTTCAAACCAGAATAATGTTGTGGCGATGTGTTTTGATTTTCAGAAAACTTTGCCATGTCCTCGTCTTTCTACTATCAAAGTGTACTATCTTCGTCAATTGTGGACTTCTTATCTTGGCATTCACAACACAGTGTCTGGCGAGGCCAATATGTATATGTGGGATGAAAGCACTGCTCGTAGAGGATCACAGGAAATCGGTTCTTGTTTGTTGAAATTTGTAAAAGCTTTGGATTGTGACGTTAAGCACATCATAGCTTAATCAGATTTTTGCAGTCAATAAAATTCTTCTGGGTTTGAGGCGGCACTGCCATCTGTAAAATTCCGACGTTTCGGCGACTGTTGCAAGGCGCCTTCCTATGGGTGTATTGCTAATTGCTGAATGAACATTACTTTGGATACTTATATACTATGGAGGAGTGCTGTCATTGGATGTGAGGGTCAGGAGGAAGGGTATTAGGAGTTCATTTTATTGGTCTTTGTATTGCGTGTTATCATTGGCGGAAATGGGCGTTTTCCATTGGAGTTTCCTTTACTGCTTTCCATTGGTGGAAATCGGCGAATAGGATACCGAGCGGCGACTACAGCGTAGCGTTGTTTACTAACTGCCCAGTGTCGACTAGGCCGCTTCAGCGCTCTGTTTACCCTCCACCGCTGTGGCCTACCGCGCGCCTGTTGCTCTGCGAGAGCTGTCCTCCCGCAAAGCTGTCACTGCTGGCAGCCAAGACGCTGGGAGTCGGTACCCGTCTTCCCTGTTCATATTGTCGGCTCGCTTGGCTATTTCAATAGCCTCTCTAATCTTCCTCCTCCAACTAAACGGCCGTTTCACCAATACGCGGGTCTCTCGAAATTCGGTCTTCATCCTGCACTGTTCCTGATGTTCTGCCACCGCTGATTTGTTGTATTGTTCGAGGCGGATATGTCTCTCGTGTTCAGTTAACCTTGTGCTTATTGGAGGCCCAGTCTCAACTACATACACCAGTCAACATTCTCACCCGATTTCATAAACTCCAACGGCATGAAACTTGTCAATTGTATATTTTGTCGAGCCCAGAATGGATTTTATTTTGTTGTTGCTACGAAAAATCGGCTTAATGCCTGCCAGACGGAGAATTTCGTCCCGACGTTCAGTAACCCCTCGTACATAAAGTAGCACGACAGTGTTCTGTGCTTCGTTCTGCATTTCCCTGTTGCCCTCCTCCTTCGGCGCCATGGTTTTGTGTGTCATCCTCATGTCGTAGCCATTAGCTCCAAAAATGGACCTGAGGTTCTGTAGTTCTGCTTGCAGGTTGTGTTCATCACTGATCCTGTAGGCTCTCTTGGTTAAAGTTTGCAGGGTCGAATTCTCTTGCGTAGGATGGTGGTGGGAGTATGCATGTAGGTACCTGTCCGTGTTGGTGGGTTTCCCATACACCCTGTGTCCAAGTTTCCCCTTAGGCTTACGATAAGACAATGCAATACCCCGTTCTTTTCTATTTCCATCGCAAAGTGAATTTTGCTCTGCTGCTGGTTGAGATGTTCGTGAAAGTTCTGAAGCTCTTCTTCTCCGTGTGGCCAGGTAACGAAGGCGTCCTCAACATATCGTAGCCAGCATTGTGGGCGTAATGGTGCGGACTTGAGTGCTGTTTCTTCGAACGCTTGCATAAAAATGTCTGCTGCGGCCGGCGAAAGAGGGGAACCCATAGCTACACCGTCCGTCTGCTCGTAAAAATCTCCTTTCCACCTGAAACAGGTGGTCGTCAAACAGTGGCGCACTAGTTCGCAGATATGGGATGTTTACGACTGCGGAAATCTCGGGTACAGACGTATGACACAAGTCACCCCCAATCACCTGACCACGTTCAAAATCCGTGAGTTCTGCGGAGCGCCTCATTCTGCTCTCTCACGATGTCTAATGACTACTGAGGTCGCTCATATGGAGTACCTGGCAGAAGGTGGCAGCACAATGAACCTAATATGAAAAAGTGTGTTTTTGGGGATGTCTGGATACTTTTGATCACATAGTGTAACTTGATTATGCTCTCAGGCGAATTGTGATTTGTATCTAGGACTTGGCCTGCCAGTGCTCTGAACTTGTATGGGCTAATGGAACTGTGTTCACAAGAAAATATTTAGAACTTCGTGCTTGTTCTTATTTGTGTGTGGAATTACAACAGGAGTAGCGATGAAGACAATTTCACGTGTGTCTCTTGCAGATTTGACGATGATGACCAGTCCGTCTTTGGAGGTAGTGTGTCAAAGTTGGCTGCAGCAGCAGCTGGATTGGTATTGCAACAGCAGAAAGACACAGCTATGATGGACAGGGTGTTACCCGGAATATTGCCACAGTCACAGCAACTGCCAGCCCATCTGCCACCCTTCGCTGCCTATGGTGAGTCTGTAGAGGACTGTGAGGCGTTCGACGAGCGCTTATGATACCATTTCACCAAGTTCAAGGTAAAGGACGCTGATACCATTAAAGCCCTTTTTCTTTAGTGGATTTCGCTTCCCATGTATCACTTGTTAGGAAAGTTGACACTACCTCAGGAACCCCTCTTCCTTTTCGTTTGATGAAATTTGTCGCCTGTTGTCTTATCATCGCCGGCATATCTGTTATTTCCTCGAGAGCGGAGTTGTATTAGTGCAGGAAACAACCTCGTCAGTTGTATCGTGCTTGGTCTGTGGAAGTTCTTCTCACTGTTGCACCTGTTACGTGGGCCAAAGTGGGCAGACGATCCGATGCCGGATTTCGTGAATGTGTGGCACTGGAAAGAAGGGACATGGCTGATAACCCTAATCCCCCCCGGGGTCCGGATCTGCCCTGACAATTAAAATTAATTCAAAGGACGAAAAGAGGAGACTTTAGGATTTATTGTTGAAGATGATGATTTTTGTCCCCAGAAAATTTTTCGCGACTTCTTGCTCACTCAACAAGTGGCAATGAGACACACCCAGTTTTAGGAGATTTTTGAAAACCGCCTTCTGAGCAGGAGACATGGTGAAAACCCAGGAGAGACACATTCAACCTAGCGGTTCCATCCTATTTAGTAACGTTTTGACAGTATACTAAACAATTACGAACGATTTAACCAAAACTCTAGGCCACCTTTACAGCATTTATAGAATGTATATCTTGCAATATTTTTCTAACATTAATGTATGTCATTTATGTCGCTTGAAATTAGTTTTTAAATGTGTTACAAACACTTTACTCTATACCACATTCATTGTGCTGCTAAGACACCTCGAGGCGTAGCGCCTTATATAGCTCCTGTCTAGAGTCTGTGTATCGGGAGAATTACTCATGTGTGCACAGTGACGGATGGTCTGAAGCGGAATCAGTCGAGTATGTAGTTCTAATTTTCATCTGCTAGAGGACAGTAGTGCACAGAGACATTCAAGAAACGGGTCAGGAGAATGTTTTTTTTTTTTTTTGATTGTTCTGTTTATTTCTTGAAGGATTTTTTTTATTTATGTTGCGCATAGTTTGTATATGCTTTTAGTAGTGTGAATGATGCGTGAATGTGGCCTAAAGTAAGTATGTAGTTCATTGTTCTACTGATACACGCTATACGATCTAGCATGAGAATTTTTAAGACACAGTGAATGCAGACGACGTGGAATTTTGTATCATAATATGTTAAGTAAGTTTATGGTAAAAGGAAAGCTAATTCGAGTGCAAATAAAAGTAGTTTTTAACGTAAAGTATAAACAAAATATCCAAATGTTAAATATTTATTACGGAAAAAAGTACAGTTCGAAAGTGTGTTATTTGTTGATTGGTTAGTCATGAAAAAGTGGACTAACGCGGGAGTACAATGTTTTTCTATTGGCCTTGAAGAAAAGTGACCAATCAGAACGGAGTATTCTTCGCACATCTTTTCTCTTGGAGATACAGAATGCTTACAGCTGTCTAAGGGATCGGACCCCAGTCTTTCAATGGTACAGTTTTGCGTAGTATCAGCTGGGAAGGAAGTTATAATTTGTCAGTTTTAGTTCTGCTACATATTTCAAAAATGTTTTAAAGTGAAGGCATACTTATTCCGGCGTGTTTCTTAGAAAGTACGGTTTTTTAAAATAATTTTGTGTATGAGAAAAGATAATAGTTCCGCGTGGCATATTGAGCACATCGGTGGCTAAAAACTTGAGTGCATTAGACACTGATAAACTTAATACTATGACGAGCAATTTCATTTAAGAACAATCTGTGCTTAGTAGCTGTTCAGATTTCGTGAAATATGTTACCATAAACTTGCTAACGTGAATGAAAGTGTTTGTGCATGACTGTGTTAGGATTAGCACGGGCTTGGCAATGAACGTGTAATTCTCAACTTCAGAATATGCCGAAGGTTTGCCAGTATTTTCACCTTTCATTCAAAATTAAGACCTTTTCCCGATTCTTAGAATAGTTACGTTGTGTGCAGCCTGGTGCGAGTTGCAGTACGGTAGGTTTCTGCTCGGCTTTCCTACCGGCGACCTCCTGCAACGAGTTCACAGGTAGGTGCAGGTAAAAAGGACGAAAGGAGCCGCACCGCCGCAACCCGTATCAAATTTTCATCGCATAGCAACTCCATATATTTACGGTAGCGATTGTGACTACGCAATTAAGTTAAGAATGGTTAATTATAACACCAACTTTTTAATCCTGGTTCCATGATTTATGGAAACAAAGTTTAATATTTCGATGTGCTTCATGATAATTAATGATTTTGAATTAATAACCTCCAGAAAAACTGTGCTTCCTTATAACTGCTGTTCGAGTTCACTGTACTTTTACGTATACATAAAATATTTCGGTTAACTCATTCTTTTACACATGGGCCATAAGAATAGAAGGCACTGGCTGTCCATTATGATGTAATGTAACTCTTGTCATAATGACTTTTTTTTCAGCTTTGTATGCCTCCGGACGAAACCGTATGTTATTATAATCATTAACTGAATTCCTTGTATTTTTATTTTCATGCATATAAGATTTTTTTAACTTAATCCATTCTCTTACATATGGGCAATAACAGTAAAGGACATTGGCTATTCAGTATGACGTAATGTAACACTTAGGGCAATGATTTTTCGGATTGTGTGCCTCCAGACAAAATTGTGTTTTATTGTAATTGTTATTTGAATTCCCTTTATTTTTAAGTATAATTTTTTTAGCTTAACCCTTTGTTTTACATATGAGTAATAAGTAGAGGGCATTGGCTATCTAGTATGATGTAAACCGACATTAGCTGAATGGATTTGTCTCAGTTGGACTAATGCCTGTACATGCCTCATTTAGAGTGGAATGTGTGTTGTTATAATTGCGTTCAGTCTACATGATTACTTACAACGGTATGTAAATGTAGAATTATATTTGTGTACTCTGTGAGATGGCGTTTGATCAGTATCCTATTTCTGTCTCTGATTCGTGTATTATTTGTATTTATAGTATTGATGATAGTTGCATTGTGAGTTGAAATGTAGATCTGTAGTTCAATCAAAAAGGCAGATGATATTAAGACTGATGCTGACCTTATTTCTGTCCTCATTTCAGACTTTGTTCACAGCACAGCATCCACCACATTGGGAGGCCCCATTATACTTGCAGACCAACTGGGAGGCCAAACGCCTCTTTCAGACCTTCAAGATGCAGAGGAAAAAGTGCGTTGGGGTGCTCTGGCAGAAGGGGCTCACAAGTTCTTAGAGGTCAACTCCTGTTAGTGAGAAGATCATAGTGGAGCTGTTGCATGAGCGCCAGCTGTGCACACTGGTGCACCTCGTGCTCCTGGCCCATCACCCACTTGGTGCACCTCAATTACCACACTACACAGTAGCGTCTCATCTCTGAGTTCTCCATTTTGGCTGCTGTGAGCCGTGGGTGCTGGCAACTGTCCATGATGAGCGAGATTGGTACATCTTCATGTTGCAGACAAGTGATAGGTTGTTAGTTCACCATTACAATAAATTATTTAGGTTGTTAGTTCACCATTACAATAAATTATGCTTTCAGGTTAGAGACCACTCTCCACTACCTGCATGCACATCTTCTGAGCCAACCCACCTGTCAAAATTTTATTTTCCAGCCTCTTCACTGACTATTGGGGCACTTCCTCTATCCTTGGTCCAGCCTCCTCCGCTGTGCTTCGCCTTGTCCTCAGCTCCCTTATCTGCTGTCTGTTACAGCGACCTGCTCGATTATCAGGGGCTGGTGGTAGATGAGGTCCTTCAGTGGACAGAGCTGGTGCCGGCCCCACCGCCGTGGCTGCCATAACATTTCGTGAGATGCCTGCATAAGCAGTTGTTATTCAACTTGCCTGCGCGGGCGCCAGGCAAACATCAGAAGGCCACACATCGCCTTGGGTCCCACGTCCGTCACTGACAGCCAGCACCACCTCGAAACAACGATCGACAAACTTAACTTCATATAACCCTGGAGGTGTGCGACCTCTCTCATTTCGCTACTGTATTTGCTCGTAGTAACTTGACTCCATTCTTGGGACAAATTGTGATTTGTGTCTTGGACTTGTCTTGGCTTGTACTCTGTATTTGTGCGGACTATCGAAATGTGTTCACTTCAAAACGTTTAGAGCGTTGTAAGTATTCTTATTCGTGAGCAGAATTACAACACATGGCTAGCGTTCTGTATGAGGAATCTTACAACGTATGCATGCTTAGCTTCTTTTTATTTATATTATTCAGGAGCATCTTCCATTACAGATTTCGTTGTGGATGTATAACTAAAATTTTTATCTAACGACTGAGGCAGTTTCTCCATCAGTGCACAAAAATGGTGTTGCTAGATGGAGTTTCTGTGCAGTGTGGAAATTGACTGTCACTGGCTTTTTTCCGAATTTGTCGTAAGCTTATTAGTTCTGAACCACTGTATTCAATTTTTGTTACAACTCTGGCTGTTTTCTGTATGCTGTGTGCATCACATGGTCTAAATAGAGTATTTGTATTGTCTGCAAAACTACTATGATCCCATTAGTTATTTTTTCTGCTAGGTCATTAACATCAAGAATGAAGAGAATGTGCCAAAGAACTAACCCCCGATAGACTCCATAGCTAATTTCTTGTACATTACTCTAAAAACGAGAAATTTTGAGTGTCTACATCTTTGTGTTTTATTTAAATGATTTGCCGACGATCTCGAAGGTAAGACCAAATTCACCTACTAGATAGGCCTCAAATTCCGCAACTGTTTAGCTTCTGCAACAGAACATCATGATCAACTACATCAAAAGCTTTGTTAAGGTCAAGGAATACACCAGAAACATTTTGTTTATTATTTATGGCAATCAATACTTCATTTGCAAAGGCGAAAATGGTTTATTGAGTTGACTTATCAACTGTGTATCCCAATTGCTGTTTCTTTACTTAAAAGGATGTTAGTCTTCTAAGAAACAGTTTCTCAAGAATTTTATAAAAAACCTGAAAAAGCTGATACAGGACCGATAAGATTAACAAGCACACTATTTCTGTCCTGGACGAGATATGTCTAAATAAAAGGTGAACCCCAAAATAAGTAAGGATTTCAGTTATCATGTAGCCCAAGGTGTTACTTCATCAGGTCACTTATTGCCTATCAAGAACTACAAGAAAATTGTAACAGAAAGGTTTATGCACATTACATAGGGACATTCATTTCCTTATTATCTGTATGAAGTTTGGAATACCTCTGTCAGATAGATGACACCAACGATAAGAGTAAACTCTTCCAGCATTTTATAAAGTTGCTTTTAAATTACCTTCTCTCTAAAAACACACGTAATAACAAGCCCACAGGCAAAGACACGTTTAACAACAGGTACTTGTATCAAAAACTCAGTTACACTTAGTGATGCATTCAGATGCACAGAAGAGTTATATATCAAGCAAACATAAGTGGTTAAGTTTACATCAACAATCAGCAAATAAAAGCCTAGCATTCTGCAGCGTATTTAAGAAGGTAGCAGGACAGAAATAGTGTGCTTGTTATTCTTATCGGACCTGTATAAGCTTTTTCAGGTTTTTATAAAATTCTTGAGAATTACTGATCCTCAACATAAGGCAAATCTTTGCAAGCAGTTCTATGCACATGTCATAAACAGTTTAACAGCCAGCTATAAAAGAGGCAACCCCAAGAAACAGTAAAAGAAATACATTTTTCCCTCCTCTATCTATAAATATGGAACAACTTCAGATGAAATCATTCATCCTGTAATAAGTTTTAAGAAAATGTCTTCAGGAATTGATTTGAGTTCCAGAGTTCATGATAAGGCAATGCATTACAAACATTCAGTACCCTTTGCAGGTATAGCAAACTCATCACTTTAAAAAGAAACTGCTCTTGAAATAGTGAATAAGAATGAAACTGCTACTGCACTTTTTTTAATATTTAAGCAAAGATCTTGACATTTTGGACCATATAAGAGTTGTAGAAGCTCAAAGTGTATGCCATTACAGGCACTGCTTGCAAATGGTTCATCCTTGCTAGACAAATAGGAAACCAAAAACAGAAATAAAACCTGAGCAAAAAATTACTAGGATATATTTTTTATATGAATAAAATACAAACGAAATGATTTCCACAAGGATTCATTCCTGAACCAGTTATTTCCTCCTATGTGTAAATGACATAGAACAAAACAGTGTCACAAACAAATATTTTTTTTACAGTTGATACAGGCTTCTTTCTTAGAGGAAATACACCAAATTGACTATACAATGCTGTAGATAGAGCGGCAGTCTAACTGTACGACTGGTTTGAGGATTTTTTTTTTTTGAGTCATCAGTCTTCTGACTTGTTTGATGTGTCTTGCCAGAGCTCCTCTCCTGCGCCAACCTTTCCATCTTGGAATAGCACTTGAAACCTATATCCTCAATTATTTGCTGGATATATCACAACCCAGCTCCCTCTAGCACCATGGAAGGTATTTCCTGACTTCTTAACAAATGCCCTATCATCCTGTTTCTCCATCATGTCAGTGTTTTCCATATATTCCTCTCCTCGCTGATTCTGCAGAGAACCTCCTCATTCCTTGCCTTAACAATCTACCTAAATTTCAACATTCTTCTGTAGCACCTACAGTGCGCCATTCTGGATGCGCACTGACCTTATTTCTATGCTTAAGCGAACTCAGGTAAGCCCTGTTTATGTGAACAATTTTTATTATCGGTTTATGTTAAAAATGTATACTAAAATGTGTTTCTTTATTGTTTGTTACATGTATTCGGGGAAGTTTCCTCCCTCTCCCCCCGCCCCCCTCCCCCAGTCAGCGCCTGGCGGTGTGGGGCACCACTTCATCTGATACAGCCGGCAGCTGCTACCAGCGAGAACGTCGCTCCACCATTATTAAACTCAAAAAATGGCTCAAATGGCTCTGAGCACTATGGGACATCTTAGGTCATAAGTCCCCTATAACTTAGAACTACTTAAACCTAACTAACCTAAGGACATCACACACACCCATGCCCGAGGCAGAATTCGAACCTGCGACCGTAGCAGTCCCGCGGTTCCGGACTGCAGCGCCAGAACCGCACGGCCACCGCGGCCGGCATTATTAAACTTCTTTGAATTTATTTGTTAAAGAATTGTGTCACAATAAATGTTGTAAAATGTATAGACTTCTAGTTGGACTTCCGAATTATACAGATGTTTACATTTATGAGTGTATGTTGTATTGCGAAAAATAAAACACTCAATTATTCGTTAAAATTCTGTTTTTGTCTAAGTCCTTAAGTGACTAAGGTAACGAAGATATGCTTTCCCGAACATTAACTTTGCTGTAGTGTCTGCAATAACTTCAAGTTGAAAGGCAATATTGAGATGTATAGTGAAAAAAGGGCCTAATGAAATTGCTTAAGACATTTCTCATAATTAAACTCTGTTTTCTGAAAAGTTTCAAATCAAGCAATTCACGAAGCTGAAGCAGATTTAATTTCTTCATGAATTTGATTTTGAGACAGTTTTGAGGGAAAGTGCCTTAAAAAAACAGTGATTTCAATAATTTCAGAAAGGCAAAAAGTGATACGTTTTAATTTTTTTTAAAAGGTGCTTCGTGATAAATAATTGAAGAGCTTAGTTATCAAAAAGTGCTTGAGACAATTTTGATCTACTTAGTGGTTAATTATCGATCTCTTGTAAGCTACGTTCGTTTCGCAAGATTTTAACTATTGCAGAAAATCAGAAGGGACATTCAAAACTAATTAAAGACATAAATCGCTATTTACGGGGACTAAATATTTACGATAAACGGTGTTTGGACATTGGGAGTTGATCGTTACGCTACAGCGCAGTTAAACAATATCGCTGATAGCCAGAATTTTGCTAACTCGAAGCTGTATTGTTTCACGTAACGTTTTGCAGCTAGAGATTTACGACAACGTAATACAAGCCAAAGTCTGAATCTCCCCTACTCTCTGGGTATGAAAAACGAACAGGCAAAGTTAAATCAACTCACTCCGGAGTAAAATTACCAATTAAATTTATCCCCAAACAAGGATAAATACATCGAGTGGGCCATCGTCCCACTTCGATATACGCGGTCAAGGCTGTATCCAGAGGAGTATATTACGAAAGAAGACAGCTTCTTATCGTCGTAATCAAGCATATACCGGGCGGGGTATCTCACACCACATCTCAAATACTTTTATTCTCTTCTTTTCCGGTTTTTCGTCTTACTGCCGTACAATGCTGTGCTTAAAAGTGCTTTCTCAGAAACTTCTTTCTCGAATTAAGATCTATATTTGAAACTAGTCGACGTCTTTTGGCTAGAATGCTTTTTATGTCCACCTTGCGTCGTCCGTCATGCGTTATTTTGCTACCAAGGTAGCAAATTCCTAATTTCATCTACTTCTTGATCACCAAAAACGATGTTATGTTTCACACTATTTTCGTTTCTGCTACTTCTCATTACTTTCGTCTTTCTTCAATTTACTCTCAATCGATACTGTATGCTCATTAGTTCATTCCACATTCAAGCTGTCCTGTAGTTCCTCTTCACGTTCACTGAGGGTAGCAATCGTAACATTGATATCCTTTCACCCTGAATTTTAATCTCACCCTTTAACCTTCCTTTTATTTCCGTCATTGCTTCTTCGACGTATAGATAGAACAACAGAGCTGAGAGATTACATCCCTGTCTCACATCCTTTTTAAGCTGAGCACTTCGTTTTTGGTCTTCTGCGCTTATTGCTCCTCTTGGTTCTTGTACATATTGTTTTTTACCCATTTTCTTACTCCTATTTTCCTCAGGCTTTCGAACATCTTGCATATTGTCGAACGCTTTTTCCAGATCATCAAATCCTGTAAACATGTCTTGATTTTTCTTCAGTCTTGTTTCCATCATCAACCACAATCCCATAACTGCCTCTCTGGTACCTTTACTTTTCCTAAAGCTGAACTGATCGTCTCTAACAGATCCTCAATATTCTTTTCTATTCTTCTACATATTATTTTTGTAGCACCTTGGATGCATGAGCTGTTAAGCTGATTTTGCGACAATTCTCGCACTTGTCGGCTCCTGCAATATTACGAATTGTGTGGATGATGTTTTTCCGAAAGTCTGATGGTATATCATCAGTCTTACACATTCTACATGCCACTTCCCCCAATGATTTTAGAAATTCCTATGTAATTTTATCTGTCCCTTCTGCCTTGTTTGATTTTAAGTCTTCTAGAGCGCTTCCAACTTTTGAGTCTAATAATGGATCCTCTATCTCTTTCCTATCGAATCCTTTTCTTCTTCTGTCACGTCATCAGGTAAGTCCTCCCCCTCGTAGATGCCTTCAGTGTACTCTTTCCACACACCCGCTCTCTCCTCTGCATTTAACAGTGGAATTTCCATTCACTCTTAATATTACCGCTTTTTGTTTTTTTGGTGTTTCTGTATACTGACTCAGTCCTTTCGACAATAATTCCTTTTTAGATTTCTTCACTTTTTTCATGTAGCCATTTCGCCTTAACTACCCCGCATTTTCTATTTATTCAATTACTAAGTGACTTGTATTTCTGTATGCCTAAATTTCCCCGAACATTTTTGTACTTCCTTCTTTCGTCGATCAACAGAAGTATTCCTTCCGTTATCCATGGTTTCTTTACAGTTACCGTCCTTGTATTTACGGTTTTCCTTCCATCTTCTGTGATTGCTCTTTTTAGATATCCATCCCTCTGCAACTGAACTGCCTACTGAGCTACTTATTATTGCGCTGTTTATAGTCTCTGAGAACTTCGAGCATATCTCTTAATTCCTCAGTACGTGTGTATCCGACTTCTTTTCACAGTGATTCTTCCTAGGTAGTCTCTTAAACTTCAGCCTACTTTTCATCATCACCAAATTGTGATCTGAGTCTGTATCTGCCCTGGGTACGCGTTACAATCCAATATCTGATTTCGGACTCTCTGTCACATTATAATGTCATGTAACTGAAATATTGCTGTATCTGTCACCCTTTTCCAAGTTCACCCCCTCCTCATGTGGTTCCTGAACGCAGTCTTCGCTGTTACCATCTGAAATTTATTGCAAAACTCACTTAGTATTTCTCCTCTCTCATTCCTTCTATCAAGCCCATATTCTTCCGTAAGCCTTCCTTTTACTCCTTCTCCTGCGACCGTATTCCAATCCTCCATGGGTATTAATTTTCATCTCCTTTTATGTACTAAATTACCCGTTCAATATCTAAACGTGCTTTCTTTTCATCTTCTGCTTGCGACGATGGCAACGTTGTTGGTGTTGCTTTGTTGTCGATTCTGATGAGAACAACCCCATCACTGAACTGTTCGCAGTAACTCATTTTCTCACCTATTCATAACGAATCCTACTCCCATTATACCATTTGCTGCTGTGTTGATATTACCCTATACTTATCTTACCAAAAATCCTTGTCTTCTTTCCATTTGTCCACAGCTCGTGGTCTTGCGGTAGCATTCTCGCTTCCCGAACACAGGGTCACGGGTTCGAATCCTGGCGGGGTCAGGGCTTTTTCCCTGCCTCGAGATGACTGGGTGTTGTTGTGTCATCATCATCATCATTCATCCCCATTGCGGTCGGAGGAAGGCAATGGCAAATCACCTCCGCTGGGACCTTGCCTAGTCGGCGGTGCGGGTCTCCCGCATAGTTTCCTACGCTCCTCGGAGTATGGGACCTCTTCATCATCATCATCTTTCTATTTCACTTGACTGACGCCCACTGTACCTAGATTGAGCCTTAACATTTCCTTTTTCAGATTTTCCAGCTTACCTACCACGCACATACTTCTGACATTCCACAGCCTGACTCATAGTGTGTTATTCTTTCGTTGAACCCGTGGTGAATGCTGTGTTAAATTAGAGAACAGTTTTTGGTATCTTCTTTATTTATTCATTGTTTCTTTTATATGTATACAGGGTGTCTGAAAAAGAACTTCCTAGTTTTAAGTATAAATTTAATGAATTAATGAAAATAACATCAATGAGTACATATCATGAACGACAATTCCTTGAAGTTTTGTTTAATGTTAGTAGACTTCAACGTGGGATCCATTTGTTGCCCTGCACACGTCGAGACGATATTCCACTTCTCACCACGTATTCACCAACATTTCAGGTGTAACTGTCCACACTGCCGCGACGATTCTCTCCCGTAAATGTTTGATGTCTATGATCTTTTCACTGTACTCAGTATTATTTAATGTGATCCCAAAAGAAAAAGTCCAATGGAGCTAAGTCTGGACTTCGTGGTGGCCAAGGTATTGCGCCAGCCCTGTCTATGTAACAGTTGCAATTTGTAGGCAAGCAGCTAAAGTCTTTTGGCACAACATCATACACAGTACCTTTAGGCGCTCCTAATTATAGAATATTCCTGGTCAATGACTTTTTTGGGCTCCGAACACAAGAAACATAGATCTGTTCAACATCTTCAAAAGTTCTCGGTCTACCTGTTGATTTTGCTTTTAAAACACTGCCGGTTTCCTAGAAAGACTTTAGCCAGTGATGGGTAGATTTTGCTGTAGGTTGTTCACCACAATACTGACGTCTAAAATTACACTGCACAGTTATAACTGACTCAGTTTTCACAAGCCAAATAACACACTGCGCTTTCTGCTGCGGAGTAGACATTGTTGCTGAGCTGCTCTTCACTGCACTGCACTTACGCCTGGACCGAACTGAGGGATATATATATATATATATATATATATATATATATATATATATATATATATATATATATCCTGACTGTGCTCAATGAGGGTATACTTCCTTAATGGCTTAAGGCTCACAAACAACTGAGACATGACAAGAACCAGAAACAAAGAAGGGAGAAATAAAGAAGCAGCCAAAAAATGAATAATTTGGGAGATTTGATGCGCATTTCTTCGAGGGTGACTCCCGCTCACTGGCCGGAACTAGGCCGTTACACCGTAACTTTCCCAGTAAGGGTGTCGGGAATTGTCAGGCATGTCGAATGTCGGGTACTCACCACCACAGTGCTGGGGAGGGGGGCTTGTAAATTGCCTTACGCCGTTAGTGTTCATTCTGAGGGGTATAAGCGATTGATCAACAATAAAAAAAAACAGCATGCCTGACATTCTGCTTAATGGGTGAAGCACACAAGGTTAATCTGATAATAAACGCCAGTGGAACTGCACCCCCGGTGGAAACGAACGTTCTGATACTTTGCTCAAAATTATTTTAAATGGCACTCATATATAAATATAATACATGCAACACTAAATAAAACATGCTTCAGCATACATTTGATCTGAGATAGACCAATCTTTCTAATGAACAATACGGTCTAGATAACGTTTTTACCAGTCTTCACACTGATCAAAATACGTACTTTTATCAGTTCTGCAGCAATCATCAGTGCAGAATTATGTTGCGAAGTATTTCGCCATACAGTTCAGGAAGGAATTATAAGAGCAATACACCATACTCGACAAACAGAGTCTTGTCAGACAGTCTTCGACCCTCCTACTACCTATACACTAGAAACTTGTAGAGATGCGAGAAATTAGAAGACATAAAATGTAACTTTAAAACTGATGAACGTCATACAAGGCGAAAAGAAAAAGTTCTATTTTAACTCAGCAAAGACGTCATTTCTTCCAACATTCACTACAAATAATGCTATACAAACTTACAGTAATCTGCCATTTAAGATAAAAAAAATTATTTAATCATTCTCATTTTTTAATAGAACCCTGGGAGCACTCTTGTGAGATTACTGCTTTTATTCATAGGCATAATTTGTAGAACATGTGAATTATAGGAGACTTGAAGTAAGGAAGTGCAAAATGGGCTACTACAAATAGTCTCTTCTAGGTATACACTATGTGATCAAAGGTATGCGAACACCGTCAAAAACATACGTTTTTCATGTTAGGTGCATTGTAGTGCCACCTACTGCCAGGTATTCCATATCAGCGATCTCAGTAGTCATTGCACATCGTAAGAGAGCAGAAGGGGGTGCTCCGCGGAAGTCACGGACTTCGAACACGGTCAGGTGAGTGGGTGTGACTTGTGTCATACGTCTGTACGCGAGATTTCCACACTCCTAAACATCCCTAGGTCCTCTGTTTCCGATGTGATGGTGAAGTGGAAACGTGAAGCGACACGTACAGCACAAAAGCGTACAGGCCTACCTCGTCTGTTGACTGACAGAGACCGCCAACAGTTGAAGAGGGTCGTAATGTGTAATAGGCAGATATCTATCCAGACCATCACACAGGAATTTCAAACCGCGTCAGGATCCACTGCAAGTACTATGACAGTTAGGCGGGAGGTGAGAAAACTTAGATTTCATGGTCGAGCGGCTGCTCATAAGCCACATATCATGCCGGTAAATGTCAAACGACGCCTCGCTTGATGTAAGGAGCGTAAACATTGGACGACTGAACAGTGGAAAAACATTTTGGCGATCCGATGGCAGGGTGTGGGTAGGGCGAATGCCCGGTGAACGTCATCTGCCAGTGTGTGTAGTAACAACAGTAAAATTCGGAGGTGGTGGTGTTATGGTGTGGTCGTGTTTTTCATGCAACACTTGTTGTTTTGCATGGCACTAGCACAGCATAGGCCTACATTGATGTTTTAAGCACCTTCTTACTTCCCACTCTTGAAGAGCAATCGGGAATGGCGACTGCATCTTTCAACAGGATCGAGCTCCTGTTCATAATGATCGGCCTGTGGCGGAGTGGTTACACGACAATAAAATCCCTGTAATGGACTGGCCTGCACAGAGTCCCGACCTGAATGCTATAGAACACCTTTGGGATGTTTTGGAACGCCGACTTCGTGCCAGACCTGAGCGACCGACATCGGTACCTCTCCCCAGTGCGGCACTCTGTGAAGAATGGGCTTTGTTCCCTAAGAAACCCTTCAGCATCTGATTGAACGTATGCCTGCGAGAGTGAAAGCTGTCATCAAGGCTAAGGGTGGGCCAATACCATATTGAATTCCAGCATTACGGATGGAGGGCACCACGAACTTATAAGTCGTTTTCAGCCAGGTGTCCGGATACTTTTGATCACATTGTGTACAAAAAGTCGCTTACTTTTCTTTTAATTTGACTCACTAGTTTCACAACTTAGATACTTGCTTATGAGAAACTCACGTGAGCCGTACATTCAGTCAATCACTTTGCGATGGCGTGTGTGCCCTAGGAACCAACTGTGTTCTTTAGTGTCAGGTCGGACAACAAACAGTGGGAGTAGTATCATCATGCCCTTCAAGCAGAGTATCTTGCACTTCCATCGATACGCGGCAGAAAATATGATATGAAACAAGGAGAGCAAAACAGCTTTACCTTTTTAGCATAGACCTAACCCAAGAAGAAGGAAATCGAAGGCTACACAGGCACAGACATGTGAAACAACACTTTAAACATGTAGTGTGTGAAACAATATTAGAGAGGTGGAGGAAATTCGTGGAGATTAACCTAAAGAAGATTGTGCGATGAACACCGTAAAAATAGTTAGTGAGAAAATACATTTAGTAACAGTTCTCTATACGTTCTCGCTTCCGACGCCCGGGTTCCCGGGTTCGATTCCCGGCGGGGTCAGGGATTTTCTCTGCCTCGTGATGACTGGGTGTTGTGTGATGTCCTTAGGTTAGTTAGGCTTAAGTAGATCTAAGTTCTAGGGGACTGATGACCATAGATGTTAAGTCCCATAGTGCTCAGAGCCATTTGAATTTGAACAGTTCTCTATACATACAAGTACAAGGGGCGGTCAAAAAGTTTCCATTTGAGCGCGTTGTTGCAGAGTATATGCAACATAGCTCGACTCCGGAGCAGGTATATAGGCACCAACATGAAGGAAAGAGCTTACTGTGGCATTCGTATCATTCCGACGAGCGTGCCGTAAACATGGAATCGTGAGCTATGGCGACATTATTACCAAATGCGTTCAAACAGGACAAATGCGCCATTCTTTTCTTGGGTACTGAAAGGAACACACTGGAAACATCCATCGGACACTGAAAAATGTGTGTATGGTAAAACGTCTGTCGAAAACCACTGCTATGGAATGGTGCGCGGCAGGGGGTGCTGGTGCTTCATGACAATGCACGTACCCATGTCGCAAATATCGTGACGCAGAAGTTGCTCCAAGTCAAGTATGAGACGCTCGAGCACTCGCCTGTAATCCTGATCTTACCCCGTGCTATTATCGCGCCTTCGGTCCCCTAGGGAAGGTATCGAACGGGTTGACGATTCCTGTGGGATAAGGATTTGCAGCAGGCACTTACGGACTTTTTCGCGCAGCAGGTGACAGTGTTTTACGAAACGGGTATCTGGTGCGTAGGTGGGATGAATGCCCCATGCCCACGACGATTTTGCCTGATTGACATACCGATTCTGGACTGTATGGGCTTCGAACGGAACCTTTTTGATCGCTCCTTATGTAATGATGACACATTTCAGAGAAACTGGGAACAGTCATCTGCCTTGATGAAAGCACTGCTGCTTTTAGGTGCAGAGTAAGGTGATAGACGTGTTCAGAGAAAATCATGAACAAGGTCATGAATGAAATATAGAAATAATAATTTTGTTTTCATTCTTTAACACGAGATAAATTTCGAGAAATAATTTTACAGCTAAATCATCATCATCATCATTTAAGGCTGATTATGCCTTTCAGCGTTCGGTCTGGAGCATAGTCCCCCTAATAAAATTCCTCCATGATCCCCTATTCAGAGCTAACAATGGTGCCTCTTCTGATGTTAAGCCTACTACTTCAAAATCATTCTTAACCGAATCCAGGTACCTTCTCCTTGGTCTACGCCGACTCCTCCTACCCTCTACTGCTGAACCCATGAGTCTCTTGGGTAACCTTGCTTCGCCCATGCGTGTAACATGACCCCACCATCTAAGCCTGTTCGCCCTGACTGCTACACCTATAGAGTTCATTCCCAGTTTTTCTTTGATTTCCTTATTGTGGAAACCCTCCTGCCAGTGTTCCCATCTACTAGTACCTGCAATCATCCTAGCTACTTTCATATCCGTACCATCAACCTTATTGATAAGGTAACCTGAATCCACACAGCTTTCGCTCCCATACAACAAAGTTGGTCGAAAGATTGAACAGTGCACAGATAACTTAGTCTTGGTACTGACTTCCTTCTTGCAGAAGAGAGTAGATCGTAGCTGTGCGCTCACTGCATTAGCTTTGCTACACCTCGCTTCCAGTTCTTTCACTATGTTACCGTCCTGTGAGAATATGCATCCTAAGTACTTGAAACCGTCCACCTGTTCTAACTTTGTTCCTCCTATTTGGCACTCAACCCGTTTATATCTCTTTCCCACTGACATTACTTTCGTTTTGGAGATGCTAATCTTCATACCATAGTCCTTACATTTCTGATCTAGCTCTGAAATATTACTTTGCAAACTTTCAATCGAATCTGCCATCACAACTAAGTCATCGGCATATGCGAGACTGCTTATTTTGTGTTTACAGCTAAAAAACTTTTAAAAACTGCAGGACGAGATGGGGTTCCTGCCGAAGAAATTTAAGCCTAAAATGACGAAACAGACATCTGGTTGTGTGGACAGTAAGAGTGGCTCCTGCAGGGAAGGGGTCAGCACCTTGGAAGAGTGGTGAGTTTATCTTTAGAAAGCAGGAGAAGGATTCAGCGGGTCACTACTCCGACAGGTCCCTTTGTCTCATGACCATTCCGGGGAAGACATTCAAGAAGTTATTATGCAAAAGTTGCAAGAACGTGTAGCACTACATTGTACGTGTTAGAACAGCGCTTCCGTCCGCTTTATTTCAACAAAAATGTTAGTTACATGTCTGGAGCAGACACAAACTTCTGGCTGACTGCGGTCACGCAAAAAATGAACACTGTGACGAAATACAGATCTGCGAATAAAGACCAAGTCCGTCGTACTGTTATAAAATATCCAGACAGAGTCCACGTCAAATATAGGTATAGCTCGCAGCACAGGTCGTCAGCAAAAGGGCATTGTGTTGTAAGCATGTAGACTGAGTACGATACCAGCTTTTCGCCACTGTGCAGGCAGCCTTATCCAGCTCCTGAGACCACTGGATCACGCTACGTGACGTGACATGTTGGAGGAGGGCGTGTCTCCTCTTCGTTGGTGTGTGCTCACTGCCTTTTGCGCGTATATGACGCCGCCAGTTACGGGAGTCAGTAAATAGTCTCGCTTTATGAGTCACTGGTTAACAGCAGCGGCGACGGACTAGGAGGGGGACGGAGGGGGGTCGCCTTCCCGGGCGTCTGGTCCTGGGGGGCAGGACGGGGCTCCAAATCCCGAGGGACTTGAGATTTTGAACCCCCTCCCCCCGCCCCCTCTGGACCAGACGATTTTTAAGCAAAGCCCAAAGAAGGCTAAAGTATGTTCAGTAAGTAAGAAACAGGTTTGAGTTCGCGGTCCCAAATGTACGCAAAATGTATGCAAAATATAAAAATATGTATCTACTTGCCTATTTTCAGGCCACGGCAATTGTCAATGAGTGGCTTCCGAAATTTTAAAATTTTGGAAAAACGTTGAATGAAAATTAAAAACTGTAGAATGATAGTTGTCTGCGAGACACAGTTATTCTACATGAAACGCTTTTCGACACATTTGCTATCTACTCAGGTTTACTATAATTAAGGTGTTGAGATCAAAAGAGGGACTTTTCACTCGAGATGGTTCTGAGATATAGAGTAGTATTACTCCCAAACCTCATAGTTACTCCCACATGGTCGTCAGGAAGAGTACAATCTTCTAGCAAAACCTGCGACCATAGAATAATGGCCAGTAATACAAAATGGTAATAGAAAATGGCTGACGTATCACCTTCTTTATTTAAACAACATTCATCTTATCATAAATATGTGTAATTAAAAAAATAGTATATTTTCAAGCAAGTTATTATTTTTAATCATTTCAGTATGTTCATATACATTTCCATTATTTATATAAACATTCATAATTAAACAACACATATCAAAATAGACAATATAATGGAAGACAATACCGTTTTTGGAGTTAGTTATGAAGCAACTCTGTTTATATTGACAGACACGAACGAGGGTAAGTCAATCAAACAGGAAACTTACAAGAACATCCTTTTTCGACATAGTCTCCTTGCGTTTCAACGCACTTGCTCCATCGTTGTACAAGCTTCCTGATGCCCTGATAGAAGAAGGTCCTCGGTTGAGCTGCGACCCAGGAATGCACCGCTTCTTTCACTGCTTCGTCCGAGGCAAATCGACGACCCCTTAATACCTGTTTAAGTGGGCCAAACAAGTGATAATCAGAAGGGGCATGATTGGGACTTTAAGGACGATGATCCAGTACTTCAAATTTGAGTTTCTGGAGCGCTTCAGCAGTATGCGGACGGGCATTGTCGTGCAACAACACCTTTTGACAACAATCCTCGGCGTTTGCTTCGAATTGTAGGCTTTAGCCTGGCAGTAAGCATTTCACTGTAACGTACACTGTTTATTGTTGTGCCCCTTTCCCCACAATGTTCCATTACTGGACCTTGTGCGTCCCAAAACACCGTAAGCATCGGTTTTCCTGCAGACGGTTGGGTCTTGAGCTTTTTCTTGCACGGTGAATTTGGATGTTTCCATTCCATACTCTGCCGTTTACTCTGGCTCGTAATGATGGGTCCATGTTTCGTCACGAGTAATGATCCTGTCTAAGAAGTTGTCGCCTTCCTTTCATAGCGATCCAAATGTTTTTTGCACATGTCCAAGCGCGTTTGTTTATGCAACTGTGGGAGTTGTTTTGGGACCCATCTTGCACAAGCTTTATGAAACCCAAGTCTGCTGTTGATGATATCGTAGGCAGAACCGTGACTAATTTGCAGACGATGTGTCACTTCGTCTATAATGAAACGTCTGTCTAAGAGAATCATTTCACGTGAACGCTCAATGGTTTCATTTGTGGCGGTAAACGGCCGTACGGCTCCTTCATCGTGCGTAACACTTGTGCGACCATTTCGGTATTTTTCAATCCATTCGTAGACACTCCGTTGTGGCAAAACCTTGTTTCCGTACTGTACCGAAAGTCTTCGATGAATTTCGGCCCCTGATACGTCTACCGACCCACAAAAAAAAAAAAAAAAAAAAAAAAAAAAAAAAAAAAAAAAAAAAAAAAAAAAAAAAAAAAAAAAAAAAATCACTGAACGTTGCTCTCCTTTGGTGCAAACAGACAGCGGAGCAGCCATGATTAACAGCACCGCAGCGATAACGAAACTAGCCTAACAGCTTGAAAATTGCAAATATATAACAACAAATAAAGAAAGCATACGTCATCAACGTAAAACGATAGTACTACCAAAATTAACTAAATTGCGGATAATAACTGACGTAACCTCGTATCTTCATAAGCTGTTCCAAACTTCACTTCCAGATTCATTGTCTTCCGCTTGACCAGTCACTTTATTAATGGCATATTTCTGTAGAAAACCACCAAAACAGTCACGAAACTTCTAAGGGATAACATCAATCATGGGTGAAACATCCTGTAGTTTCTCAGGTCTCAGAGGAGTGACGTCCCCGTATGCTCTCGGCACAGTACGAACGTGAGGGACTATCTCAGTCTCAACCAGAGGAAATTCATATTTCACGATTCCACTACTATCTGGTGAAACAGAGACACATTTTGACTGAACAGTGTACGCAAATACTTTGTTCACTGCATCCCGCCACAGTGCTGTCATCACGCCTCAAGTTATTTCACGTAATAATGGGACTTATCTCTGTACAAGTCCTCTTTCTGCACGAAACGAAATTTCAATACTGGTTTCGACAGGGAAAAAATCACTGAACAAATCTCATTTTAGAACCAACAGATGCGGAATCGTGTCAAAATAACAACTACAGTAATAACTCACATATTCCAAAAGTGATGAAAAATCCCCATTTTGGTCTCAACGCCTCAATTAATACAGTTTAAAAGTACTTGCATAAGTGCAGTGGAGAGCTTAACAGTGACTTATCAGTTTTTTAACTTACACTCTAAAAATTACTTTTTTGAAGCTTGTACGTAATTTTTAAGTAATTTATTTTAGGAATATGAAAATCCACTAGAGGATATGTCTAAAAGTATTGAACAGCAACTGGAAAAGAAGAGCCAGATACTGCTTTGTGCAGTGATCAAGGTTATGACAATGCCGCGTCAGTGTCAGGTGTACATGGAAGAGTAGAAGGCTCTGAGCACTATGGGACTTAAGAAGAGTAGAAGGAAAAATTCGAGAAGTCGATCCAAAAGCTCTGTTCAGTCCCTGTTCTAATCATTCCTTAAAACTTTGTGGAGTTCATGTATTCTCATGTGTTTTTCAACGGTACAGAAATTTTATAACGGTATATTCATTATTCTCGTCTTCTACATACGGATAGGAATTACTTGTAGAGACAACAGGAAAAAGTTTGAAACGATTGTCTGACACTAGCTGGAATGATCATTACAATTTGGTTAAAGTCATAAAGGAAAACATGGAAACAATTTGATCACAATGGAAGATATCCAAGATCCTTCCAAGGTGAACCCTGATACTAGGTCTGCAGCAAGGATTCTCCTTCGAGCTACATGTGATTTTACCTTTTTGACCTACGGCAACTTTTGGTGCATGACACTGGAGTGAGTAAAGTTAGTCCAACAGTATCTACCGTCTCCAAAACTTGCAGCGGATAAAGGACTCGCCAAATTAATAACCCCGCACTCTGCAATAATAGAAAATGCTGTTACTTTTGGCACTAAAAAACCCAGCGAATTTTCAAACTCCAGAGGAGAGCCATAAGAATAGTAACCAAAAATAGTAGTCGAGCTCATTGTAAAGATCTGTTCAAAACACTGGGGATTTTAACTGAGCCATGTGAATACATTTACCAATCAGTAGTACACATCAAAAATAACATTGGTAATTACTGCACAAACAGCTCTGTCCATGACCATGGAACAAGAGCTAGACTCAACTTACATTTACCAAGAAAAAATAAACATAAAACTCAGAACAACATTTCTTACCAAGGAATAAAACTGTACAATAAATTACCGAAAGAGATTAAAGAAGTTGCAAAAAGACACTTATTTAAAAATGCAGCTAAAAAGTACCAGTTATGCAATACATCTTATACATTGAAGGATTACTTAGATAAAACAGAGTATGGATTTGGTAAAAAAAAGTATTATACAAATAAATAATAATAATGATTATAAAACATCCAACATTCCACATAACACCTTCATACTATGTTTTTTCCTTCTTTTTTCCTTTTCTAGAAATACTTACCCCAAGCTATGCATAGCACAGTACTAACACCTCTTCCTCTTTCTGAGCTCAACATCTCACTCATTATAGAGGGATGCTGACTCAGTTTTTCAGGATAGCAAATGGGAAGTTGCGGTATAGAAAACGGCCCAGAGATCACCAGTGTGTATGTGTTTGTGTATGTAGTGAGTGAAGTGTTATGAAACAATGTGTGTATAGTGTGTACAGTGACTGAGAGTGAGATATGAGTGAACAGCATGGCATTACGTTATTTAATAAGTTATTTTTTTTAAAAAGCATTGTATATCTAATGATTGTCTCTAACTAGAAGTCTGTAAGTGTATATTTATACGAATTCGCTTATTTTAAATTGGTCTAAAGTTGTAAATACTTTGACAAGTCCTATATCCTTGTAAAAAGAGATCTACGGATAAATAAAGCTACTACTACTACTACTACTACTACTACTACTACTACTACTACTACGTTAACCCAGACCGATGGGGAAGAGGAAGAATAGATACGAGTAAAACATCGCCGGGCGAACTAGCTCATGACGCTGCGTTATCGATTCAGATTACTCGTCGGCGAATGTTTGAATGCATAGCTCGATGTAAACAAGAATTCTCACAACGATACACGGCCCTGAAGTAAATCATCAAAATTTTCCTAATCGTGAAAACAAAAGTTGTCGTTGAAGCTCCCTACGACGCTCCGGCTGTGGCACTGAAGGATTCGATAGAAATTTATGATGAGTTTGATAAGGCGTAGGTGCTGCGAGAAATGAAATGGTATCGCAGGCATCTACATGCAACCGATACGAGTGTGTACACTGCTGCTGAATGCAGGACCCAAGAAATCCTTCAATCTGTAATCATACGGGACTTTAGTGAATAATTACCGTGTACATCACTCCTAATCCAGTACTCCTTGACCATTGGTGTGTCACTTTTTCTAAACTGCAAGCGATAAAAATTATCTTCGCTCTAAAATGAATCAAGAACGCCTAGCCATTCTGTCCATTTTATCAATTAAAAGTAAAGTTTCAAGTGAAACAGATTTCAAAGGCTTTATTGTGAATGTCTGTGAAATAAAGGCAAGAAAACGTGTTCCATAACAATATTAATAATAACTACTATGTCGTACTAAGTTTATGAAACTAATTGATATTATAACTGTACAAGTTTTATTTCCAGACGTATAAAGTAAAAGGTAGTTTTCTTACTCAATTCTTTAATATTTTTTGCACTCTACCAGATGGTTGCTGTGCTAAATTCTGATTCGTATTGTTTCTCACCTATATCTCTAAGTATGTGTATTACAGTTACTAGAGCTTAGAGTATATACATTACAAATAATTTATTTCTTTTTGTCAGCCATTAGGCCATTATTACTAACGTTTTATAAAATGAACACTACAAATAAATCATTTCCAAACTTACCGAGGGTGTTATTTAGCTTCGCTGCCCGGGCCTCCGACGGGCGTAGTATGCTACTGTACACCAGTAGTAATTACTGCAGCCAAGGACGGATGTATTAAGGGGGAATCGGTGGAAGAAACAATACACTTGGTCTTGTTTGTGAGAGTTATTCGATTTATGTACGCATTAGCAGTGTTGTTAGATCTTATGACAGTTTCAACAACCTCCGGTGAACTTTTTTTGGTTGCATCAGAGGACTGGAGCGTCCAGAGGCGGTGTACAAGTGTCTAAGGGACGATTTCTATTGTAGATAACGAATGTTAATTCGTCTAGGACAGGATGTCATGAAAGTCATCTCGAGAGGTAATCTCCACGCGACGGTGTGTGGTCTACAGTTTCGATGCAGCTCATACAAGCGATAGTGGCAAGACACCGATGAGCGAAAACATTACACTGAGGAAACAAAAGTCATGGGTCAGATATAAGCACATATACACATCGAGGTACTTCGAGTGCACAAGGTATGTAAGTGCAGTGTATTGGCGGAGCTCTCATTTGTACTCAAGTGAGTCATGTCAGAAAGTTTCCGATGCGATTATGGCCGCACATCTACATCTACATGGATACTCTGCAAATCACATTTAAGTGCCTGGCAGAGGGTTCATCGAACCACCTTCACAATTCTTTATTATTCCAATCTCGTATAGCGCGCGGCCCCCCCATGAACCATGGACCTTGCCGTTGGTGGGGAGGCTTGCGTGCCTCAGCGATACAGATGGCCGTACCGTAGGTGCAACCACAACGGAGGGGTATCTGTTGAGAGGCCAGACAAACATGTGGTTCCTGAAGAGGGGCAGCAGCCTTTTCAGTAGTTGCAGGGGCAACAGTCTGGATGATTGACTGATTGTAACATTAACCAAAACGGCCTTGCTGTGCTGGTACTGCGAACGGCTGAAAGCAAGGGGAAACTACAGCCGTAATTTTTCCCGTGGACATGCAGCTCTACTGTATGATTAAATGATGATGGCGTCCTCTTGGGTAAAATATTCCGGAGGTAAAATAGTACCCCATTCGGATCTCCGGGCGGGGACTACTCAGGAGGACGTCGTTATCAGGAGAAAGAAAACTGGCGTTCTACGGATCGGAGCGTGGAATGTCAGATCCCTTAATCGGGCAGGTAGGTTAGAAAATTTAAAAAGGGAAATGGATAGGTTAAAGTTAGATATAGTGGGAATTAGTGAAGTTCGGTGGCAGGAGGAACAAGACTTTTGGTCAGGTGATTACAGGGTTATAAATACAAAATCAAATAGGGGTAGCGAAAATTTAATAGTCATGGGTGACTGGAATTCGTCAGTAGGAAAAGGGAGAGAAGGAAACATAGTAGGTGAACATGGATTGGGGGGAAGGAATGAAAGAGGAAGCCGCCTGGTAGAATTTAGCACAGAGCATAACTTAATCATAGCCAACACTTGGTTCAAGAATCATAAAAGAAGGTTGTATACCTGGAAGAATCCTGGAGATACTAAAAGGTATCAGATAGATTATATAATGGTAAGACAGAGATTTAGGAACCAGGTTTTAAATTGTAAGACATTTCCTGGGGCAGATGTGGATTCTGACCACAATCTATTGGTTATGAACTGCAGATTGAAACTAAAGAAACTGCAAAAAGGTGGGAATTTAAGGAGATGGGACGTGGATAAACTGAAAGAACCAGAGGTTGTAGAGAGTTTCAGGGAGAGCATAAGGGAACAATTGACAGGAATGGGGGAAAGAAATACAGTAGAAGAAGAATGGGTAGCTCTGAGGGATGAAGTAGTGAAGGCAGCAGAGGATCAAGTAGGTAAAAAGACGAGGGCTAATAGAAATCCTTGGGTAACAGAAGAAATATTGAATTTAATTGATGAAAGGAGAAAATATAAAAATGCAGTAAATGAAGCAGGCAAAAAGGAATACAAACATCGCAAAAATGAGATCGACAGGAAGTGCAAAATGGCTAAGCAGGGATGGCTAGAGCACAAATGTAAGGATGTAGAGGCTTATGTCACTAGGGGTAAGATAGATACTGCCTACAGGAAAATTAAAGAGACCTTTGGAGATAAGAGAACCACTTGTATGAATATCAAGAGCTCAGATGGCAACCCAGTTCTAAGCAAAGAAGGGAAGGCAGAAAGGTGGAAGGAGTATATAGAGGGTTTATACAAGGGCGATGTACTTGAGGACAATATTATGGAAATGGAAGAGGATGTAGATGAAGACGAAATGGGAGATAAGATACTGCGTGAAGAGTTTGACAGAGCACTGAAAGACCTGAGTCGAAACAAGGCCCCGGGAGTAGACAACATTCCATTTGAACTACTGATGGCCTCGGGGGAGCCAGTCATGACAAAACTCTACCATCTGGTGAGCACGATGTATGAGACAGGCGAAATACCCTCAGACTTCAAGAAGAATATAATAATTCCAATCCCAAAGAAAGCAGGTGTTGACAGATGTGAAAATTACCGAACTATCAGTTTAATAAGTCACAGCTGCAAAATACTAACGCGAATTCTTTACAGACGAATGGAAAAACTGGTAGAAGCCGACCTCGGGGAAGATCAGTTTGGATTCCGTAGAAATGTTGGAACACGTGAGGCAATACTGACCTTACGACTTATCTTAGAAGAAAGATTAAGAAAAGGCAAACCTACGTTTCTAGCATTTGTAGACTTAGAGAAAGCTTTTGACAATGTTAACTGGAATACTCTCTTTCAAATTCTGAAGGTGGCAGGGGTAAAATACAGGGAGCGAAAGGCTATTTACAGTTTGTACAGAAACCAGATGGCAGTTATAAGAGTGGAGGGGCATGAAAGGGAAGCAGTGGTTGGGAAAGGAGTAAGACAGGGTTGTAGCCTCTCCCCGATGTTATTCAATCTGTATATTGAGCAAGCAGTAAAGGAAACAAAAGAAAAATTCGGAGTAGGTATTAAAATTCATGGAGAAGAAGTAAAAACTTTGAGGTTCGCCGATGACATTGTAATTCTGTCAGAGACAGCAAAGGACTTGGAAGAGCAGTTGAACGGAATGGATGGTGTCTTGAAAGGAGGATATAAGATGAACATCAACAAAAGCAAAACGAGGATAATGGAATGTAGTCAAATTAAGTCGGGTGATGCTGAGGGAATTAGATTAGGAAATGAGACACTTAAAGTAGTAAAGGAGTTTTGCTATTTAGGGAGTAAAATAACCGATGATGGTCGAAGTAGAGAGGATATAAAATGTAGACTGGCAATGGGAAGGAAAGCGTTTCTGAAGAAGAGGAATTTGTTAACATCGAGTATAGATTTAAGTGTCAGGAAGTTGTTTCTGAAAGTATTTGTATGGAGTGTAGCCATGTATGGAAGTGAAACATGGACGATAACTAGTTTGGACAAGAAGAGAATAGAAGCTTTCGAAATGTGGTGCTACAGAAGAATGCTGAAGATAAGGTGGGTAGATCACGTAACTAATGAGGAGGTATTGAATAGGATTGGGGAGAAGAGAAGTTTGTGGCACAACTTAACTAGAAGAAGGGATCGGTTGGTAGGACATGTTTTGAGGCATCAAGGGATCACAAATTTAGCATTGGAGGGCAGTGTGGAGGGTAAAAATCGTAGAGGGAGACCAAGAGATGAATACACTAAACAGATTCAGAAGGATGTAGGTTGCAGTAGGTACTGGGAGATGAAGAAGCTTGCACAGGATAGAGTAGCATGGAGAGCTGCATCAAACCAGTGTCTGGACTGAAGACCACAACAACAACTAATAGCGCGCGGAAAGAACGAACATCTATATCTTCCCGTACGAGCTCTGATTTCCCTTATTTTATCATGGTGATCGTTTCTCCCTATGTAGGTCGGTGTCAACAAAATATTTTCGCATTCGAAGGAGAAAGTTGGTGATTGGAATTTCGTGAGAAGATTCCATCGCAACGAAAAACGCCTGTCTTTTAATTATGTCCAGCCCAAATCCTGTCTCATTTCTGACACTCTCTCCCATATTTCGCGATGATACAAAACGTGCTGCCCTTCTTTGAATTGTTTCAATGTACTCCGTCAGTCATATCTGGTAAGGATTCCACACAGCGCAGCAGTATTCTAAAAGAGGACGGACAGGTGTAGTGTAAGCAGTCTCTTTAGTAGGTCTGTTACATTTTATAAGTGCCCTGCCAATAAAACGCGGTCTTTGGTTAGCCTTCCCCACAACGACGGAAATTAACAGAGTTTGAGGGTGGAATATTAGTTGGAGCTAGAGGCATAAGACATACCACTTCGGAAATCGTTTGGGAATTCAATATTCGGAGATTTAACATGTCAAGAGTGTGCCGAGAATACCAAAATTCAGGCATTAGCTCGCACCGCGGACAACGCAGTGGCCGATGGCCCTCCCTTAAAGATCGAGAGCAGCAGTGTTTGCGTTGAATGGACAGTGCTAAAAGGCAAGCAACACTGCCTGAAATAACCGCAGAAATCGATGTGAGAAGTGCGACGAACGTATCCGTTGGGACAATGTGGGGAAATTTGGCGTTAATGGGTTATGGCAGTAGGCGACCGACGCGAGTACCTCTGCTAACAGCACGACAACGCCTGCACTGCCTATTCCTGGGCTCATGACCATATCGGTTGGACCCTAGACGACTGGAAAACCGCGACCTAGTGACATGAGACCAGATTTCAGTTGGTAAGAGCTGATGGTTGGGTGCACGAAGCCATGGGCCCAAGTTGTCAACAAGGCGCTGTGCAAGCTGTTGGCGGCTCCATAATGGCGTGAGCTGTGTTTACATGGAATGGATTGGATCCTCTGGTCCAACTGAACGGATCATTGACTGTTATGTTCGGCTACTTGGAGACTCTTTGAAGTCTTTCATGGACTTCATGTTTCCAAACAACGATGGATTTTTCCAGAATGAAATTTTCACCCTGCAGCGGAGTGTGCGCTGATATGAAACTTCCTGGCAGATTAAAACTGTGTGCCCGACCGAGACTCGAACTCGGGACCTTTGCCTTTCGCGGGCAAGTGCTCTACCAACTGAGCTACCGAAGCACGACTCACGCCCGGTACTCACAGCTTTACTTCTGCCAGTATCTCGTCTCCTACCTTCCAAACTTTACAGAAGCTCTCCTGCGAACCTTGCAGAACTAGCACTCCTGAAAGAAAGGATACTGCGGAGACATGGTTTAGCCACAGCCTGGGGGATGTTTGGAAGGTGCATAAATTCCTTATTATGGACGGCTATATAGGCAGCATGGTTCAGTACTTCTGCAGTGACATGTTGAGCCCATGCCACGTCGAGACCCTGCATTATGCTGGGCAAAAGAATGTCCGACGCGATATTAGGGGGCACTCTGTGACTCTTGTCACCACAGTGTATGGCCACTGCCAACTGCGAGATTGAATGCCATCTGGTGGCGCTGCGAGCACATGACACCGTAAGGAAAGTGTGTAAGAGCAGCGAGGCTAACTGGGAATCATTCGAACGATGATATGTGCTGCAAATGGAGAAAAATACTGACTTTCACGAATCTGATAAAAAAAAAGATTGCTATGGCCTGGTGCTTGGTAACGAGCTTCTGGAAAACGTCGAAGCTGGTCGGTTGTTCACATAATATTGTCGATGAGCATCTATGAAAAGCGATTGATGCCCAGTGAAACCACAAGTTGTTGACTAGGTGTTGGATGTCCAAACATCATCACAGAATTAGAGGAACGGGGGCTTGCCCGCTCTGTAAATCGGAACAGCCGGCGATCTCTGGCGACAGAGTAAAATGATAGTTCACTCACAAGAGTTTCGGAGTGCACCCTCAGCGCACATTGTTGAACGTTCTGCTGTTCACGACTCCTACGTGTTCCGTTCGCAAGCCAACGACATCGTCCGTTAAAACTGCAGTGCTGCGGGATCATCGAGATTGGACTGTAGACCAATGGAAACGTATCGTACGGTCAGATGAATTACGTTTATTGCTACATCAGATCGATAGTCGTGTTTGGATACACCGTTATCCAGAAGCAAGGCTGTTCGATACACGCACCATACCGCACAGGGAGGCTGGTAGGGGCAGTATTATGCTGGAGGGAACATTCAGCTTGACTTCCGTAGTAATCGAAGGCAGCATGTCAACTGTGGGCTATGTGAACATTGTTGCGAACCACCTGCATCCATTCACACTGATGTCTTTCTCGACAGCTATGACATCTTTCAGCAGGATAAGTGTCAGTATCACAAGACCACAAACGTACTACAGAGTTTGATGACCATGCTAGTGAATTTCCATTGATGTCGTGGCCGTCAGATTCTCCTGAATACATCTAGGTTGCACCAGTTCCACTTCAACAAATCACAGGTCCGTATTCCACAGGAGTTGTGCTAAAGGTCTACAGCTACATTCATAACCTGCAAACCACTGTAAAGTGCAAGGCAAAGGGTAATTCCCATTGTAACAATTATTCGGTCTGCTTCCAATTCAATTCATGCATAGAGTGTGGGCAGAATGATAATCAGCTCTGTGAGCGCTACAATTAATTTAATCTTGTCTTTTCAATCCCTATGGAACCGATACATGGGGGTTTGTGGTATATTCCTTGATTCATTACTTAAACTTGGTTCTTGGAACTTACTAAATACGCTTTCACAGAACAGTCACTGAATGCAGGCTTTCACAGCCGGTATTTGCATAATTGCTGATATTTAATTTATGGGCATAACGTTATGGCTGAAGGCGTAACTCGCTGCTTCCCAAACATCGCTAGAAACTTATTACTGAGAATAATGTGTAGCTCCATTAACATAGAGTTTACAGCGGTCACGTGAGGTCACGTGTGATGGATGCGTTCTCAGAGCAGCACTGACTCTGCACAATCGTCGATCCACTGTGCAGCTGCCGAAATGAAGTTTCTCTTCACCCTCAGAAAATTCGCTGTCGTCGAGGTGTGTCTGTACCGCGGCAAAATGTGAGAGAATTACTAAAACGAAAGCTCTTCTTCCGTGTTTCTTCAAAAAGTTTCACATTTCTTGAGGCGTCCTCCCTATAAAGGTACACTACTGGCCATTAAAATTGCTACACCACGAAGATGACGTGCTACAGACTCGAAATTTAACCGACAGGAATAAGATGCTGTGATATGCAAATGATCAGCTTTTCAGAGCTTTCACACGCGGTTAGCGCCGGTGGCGACACCTCCAACGTGCTGACATGAGGAAAGTTTCTAACCGATTTCTCATACACAAACAGCAGTTGACCGGCGTTGCCTGGTGATACGTTGTTGTGATGCCTCGTGTAAGGAGGAGAAATGCGTACCATCACGTTTCCGACTTTGATAAAGGTCGAATTGTAGCCTATCGCGATTGCGCTTTGTCGTATCGCGACATTGCTGCTCGCGTTGGTCGAGATCCAATGACTGTTAGCAGAATATGGAATCGATGGGTTCAGGAGGGTAATACGGAACGCCGTGCTGGATCCCAACGGCCTCGTATCACTAGCAGTCGAGATGACAGGCATCTTATCCGCATGGCTGTAACAGATCGTGCAGCCACGTCTCGATCCATGAGTCAACAGATGGGAACGTTTGCAAGACAACAACCATCTGCACGAACAGTCCGACGACGTTTGCAGCAGCATGGACTATCAGCTCGGAGACCATGGCTGCGGTTACTCTTGACGCTACATCACAGACAGGAGCACCTGCGAAGGTGCACTCAACGACGAACCTAGGTGCACGAATGGCAAAACGTCATTTTTTCGGGTGAATCCAGACTCTGTTTACATCATCATGATGGTCGCATCCGTGTTTGGCGACATCGCGGTGAACGCACATTGAAAGCGTTTATTCGTCATCGCCATACTGGCGTATCACCCGGCGTGATGGTATTGGGTGCCATTGGTTACACGTCTCGGTCACCTCTTGTTCGCATTGACGGCACTTTGAACAGTGCACGTTACATTTCAGATGTGTTACGACCGTGGCTCTACCCTTCATTCGATCCCTGCGAAACCCTACATTTCAGCAGGATAATGCATGACCGCATGTTGCAGGTCCTGTACGGGCCTTTCCGGATACAGAAAATGTTCGAAGGCTGCCCTGGCCAACATATTCTCTAGATCTCTCACCAAATGAAAACGGTTGGTAATGGTGGCCGAGCAACTGGCTCGTCACAGTACACCAGTCACTACTCTTGATGAACTGTGGTATCGTGTTGAAGCTGCATGGGCAGCTGTACCTCGAAGCTCTGTTTGACTCAATGCCCTGGCGTATCAAGGCCGTTATTACGGCCAGAGGTGGTTGTTCTGGGTACTGATTTCTCAGGATCTATGCACCCAAATTGCGTGAAAATGTAATCACATGTCAGTTCTAGTATAATATATTTGTCCAGTGAATACCCGTTTATCATCTGCATTTCTTCTTGGTGTGGCAATTTTAATGGCCAATAGTGTAATTTGTTTGGGAGGCAGAGAATTATCCCTTGGACTATGGCCTCGTACCTGTAAATAAAAAATCAGTAACAACGCAAATGCCGTCTGTGAAGGTCTGCATTCTACGATTAAACGCCAGCAAAGATCGCAGTGCACTTTACTGGGGCACACGTACAATTAATTCTACGTCGGCGATGACTCTTCATCCAAAATAACGTGGTGCTTCCTCCCTACCAAGAAATCCTGAATCCTATCTCAAATGGATAAATGTGTACAGGTGGCAAAGTCAAATGTTTCTCGGAAAATCAAGAAATACTGCATCTGCCTGACTACTTTCTACCACGGCTTTCAGGATGTCATGTGAGAAAAGACCGATGTGGGTTGCACGTGATAGATTTTGCCGGAATCTATGCTGTTTGTAATGGAGTTCACTCTGTTCGAGATACCGATTATATTTGAGCTCAACATCTGTTCGAAGATTCTACAACTAACGCATGTCAAGGAAACTGGACGATAGTTTGCTACATCACTTCCGCTGCCCTCCTTGAGACGAGTGTAACCTGTGCTGTTCTCCAAGCAATGTGCACTGTTTACTGTTCGAGGACTCATCGGTGTATTATGGTTAAAAGACGGGCCAACTCAGCTGCAAATTCGGTATACAATCAGACAGAGATTCCAGCAGGCCCAGAAGCTTCGTGCAGTTTTAATGATTCCAGCTGTTTCCCAACAGCCGGCCGCTGTGGCCGAGCGGTCCTAGGCGCTTCAGTCCGGAACCGCGCTGCTGCTATGGTCGCAGGTTCGAATCCTGCCTCGGGCATGGATGTGTGTGGTGTCCTTAGGTCAGTTAGGTTTAAGTAGTTCTAAGTCTAGTGGAGTGATGACCTCAGATGTTAAGTCCCATAGTGCTTGGAGCCATCTGAATTTGAATTTGTTTCTCAACACCACTGACACTAACACCTATTTCACACGTCTGGTGCGAGAATTATTTTGGAGCAATAATCTGACATTTCCTTTGTTAAGGAGCACTTGAAAATGAATTTAGTAGTTCTGTTTTTGTTTCACTGCTCTGAATTTCAGTTCCTGTCTTATCTACGAGCATCTGGACAGTAACTTTGGAGTCACTAACTGCCTTTATATATGACCGAAATTTCTTTTGGCTCTATGAGAGATTTTTCTATTATCCTACGGCAGTGGTTTCATCCATAGCACATTGCCCCACTTGACAGCCAAACGCGTTTCATACATTTCTGTATCCATAGCCCTATACTTTTTTTAGATTTAACAGTTTCGACTTCATTTAAAAATAATCAGATTGTATAGCCAATATATTTTGGAGTCTGTTGTGTAATACAATATTAGCATATGAGCCCGCAGTATTCACCTTGTGAATCCAGATACAGCACTCAGAAGGCCGTAATGCGATGTGCTTCTGATGTTAACTACTGTCTTCTGTATAATGACGATCAGTGTGTTGCTGGTCGTAATGGGACTACGCCTATTAAACGTAGACATAAAAAATAGTACTCTGTATTGGCTAAAGAAAGGTGATTTAATGCAAAAACATGATTTTGGGAAAAGAGTAGTGTATAGAAAAGGGTTCCCAAACTATTCCTTTGACGAAACACTTTGAGAATCCTTGTACTTTGAGTTAACATCTTATTTATTTTGAAGATTAAAACAATTTTAAAAAATGAGGAAAGTTTATTTTCTTCAGTGATTATTTCGATTCTAAATTGTAACTAGTATCACAGTGAACATAACAGAATTTAAAAAACATTAGTATTGTCAAAAAGTCGAAGAAAACGGCATGTTGTTAACAGTTTTTTGTGGAGCACTTATTTACTACATGCAGAGCACAGTTTGGGAAACCCTAATCTAGAGAATAGTGTGCCGAGGAATACATGATGTTTCTTTGTCGGTGCTTTAGTATAGTGACTGGTACTAGAATCACTTGAAGGAGTGCGCACTAGAGACCGCCATAAGCAGTTTCCGTCATTTTCTACAATTTTTGTTTTTGCTAGGCTTGAGCTTGTACTTTGTGCAGTTCTATACATTTAAGTGCTGTATAATACACTAAACTTATTTGGAAAAATTTGTTAAATCATCAGTTACAGAATTTTATGGCCAGTAAAATTCTATATATTTTTAAAACTAGTTACGTAACGTGTAAACTGTAAAGCCTTACTTCGCCGCTCTTGCACCTTACTGTACTATGAAACAGAAGCAGGTCTTTCACCATAAAAAATGGGATATTTGCAAATTAACTGAGTTTCATTAATGTCTCACCAAATTTTATCTGTCTTGAAAATGGGCATAAGTGTTAGTTTCTAACAGCTTCAATTTCAAATTGTATTATCAAAAAATAGTTACAAGTTAGTAACTATTTTTTGATAATACTTCTGCTTCATTTGATTTCACTTACTGGTTATAGGTGTATAGCAGATTAACTGGTAGATCTACTAAATGTTGTTGTTGTTGTTGTGGTCTTCAGTCCTGAGACTGGTTTGATGCAGCTCTCCATGCTACTCTATCCTGTGCAAGCTTCTTCATCTCCCACTATCTACTGCAACCTACATCCTTCTGAATCTGCTTAGTGTATTCATCTCTTGGTCTCCCTCTACGATTTTTACCCTCCACACTGCCCTCCAATGCTAAATTTGTGATCCCTTGATGCCTCAAAACATGTCCTACCAACCGATCCCTTCTTCTAGTCAAGTTGTGCCACAAACTTCTCTTCTCCCCAATCCTATTCAATACCTCCTCATTAGTTACGTGATCTACCCACCTTATCTTCAGCATTCTTCTGTAGCACCACATTTCGAAAGCTTCTATTCTCTTCTTGTCCAAACTAGTTATCGTCCATGTTTCACTTCCATACATGGCTACACTCCATACAAATACTTTCAGAAATGACTTCCTGACACTTAAATCTATACTCGATGTTAACAAATTCCTCTTCTTGAGAAACGCTTTCCTTGCCATTGCCAGTCTACATTTTATATCCTCTCTACTTCGACCATCATCGGTTATTTTACTCCCTAAATAGCAAAACTCCTTTACTACTTTAAGTGTCTCATTTCCTAATCGATGACTAAATACAGTACTGAAAAGTGTTTCTCGATTGAAATGCTTTTAAATTTAAGTATAATATTTGTTCCTATGTAAAAGACTATGTTGTACCTTGGAACATGGTTTTACATTTGGAAAAACTATAATTTTCCGGAGTAATTGTTGACGTTTCAGAAAAAGATTGCAGCACATGAAAAGTAAATGCCATCCTTTAAAAATGGAGCAAGAAAAATATTAAAGGTCTATTACAGAGTGAAAGTCTGAAAAGCAGCTCAAGGTACAACACTCTCCCCTGCTTTGAAATAAGGCAAAACTAGTGAATACAGTATCCCGTCGTTCTGAAAAGTTTCGATATTGGATGAATAAAATGTAGAGAATTGTTAGGGGGTGGTTTTAATGCTACATCTGTTCTACATGGTCTACATCAACAAATACGTCCATATTTATACTCTGCGAACCACTGTGAAGTGCATGGCAGAAGGTACGTTCTATTGGACCACCACTTAAGTACAATTCATACAACCGAGTGAAACTGAGAAAAAGTCCCTTGGTATGGCATTAACTGGCGCGTCACACTGGCTTGAATGTCGTTAAGTCACCTTACCGTTGACTTTTCATGTGAATTGTTTACACTTTGCCATTTAGTGGTAGGTTCGTATTGATAACACCAGGTCTCGATATCCGTGATGATTTTTTTCCAGAGAAGAGCAACCCGCGTTTTAAACAAATCGCGGCAGGCGGCCGTTCTTCACTGTGTTTGTTCAGGAGTCAAGTGTGCAGGACAAACTTTGCACACACTTTACTTTCCTTCAACATATTTAGAGACGTTGCCCCATTGCAATTTGCGACACAATAACGTTGACAAACTACGGCCGCATGTCCACTGATGAACACTGTCTGCTCACAAATAAGTTGTCAAAAGCACACATGTTGTATAGAGCACTTAGTCCAAGCTACCACGCTAGTTACTGCACTGACGTCGCTGGTATAAAAGGAGTAAAATAAGTTTCGAAACTTTTTGGAGTCTATTACATACGACTGTAGAGAAATGAGTGTATTGCGTTCAACACAAAATGATTAACATACAAATTTCTCCACAAGGTCAGGAAAAGCTTCAGACTGGACTTCCTTAGTTCAGTGGTCGATCTGATCCATTGCTCGGTGGATCACAGATCACAGTCGGATTGCAGTTTAGCTGCAGAAAATCAAAAGTCAGGGAAGATTTAAAGGAAACTTGCATTTGAGGTAGTGTGGGCACTCTGGAAAATACATTGGAAGGCGGACACTGTGAAGACGCATTGACCATGATCAGCAAGTACTGACGAAGCCGGTTCCTCAAGGAGCACTAACAAGCTGAGTCGGCTTTGCGCGTTTTGCACCGCACCGATACTGCGTGAAGGACATGACGTCGCACTTGTAGTTGGGTTATAGTGTACAGGATAAATAATAATAGTTTCGCAGTGGCGTTAGGGGCACGTGACGCGGTATGGAATTATACAGGGTGTTACAAAAAGGTACGGCCAAACTTTCAGGAAACATTCCTCACACACAAATAAAGAAAAGGTGTTATGTGGACATGTGTCCGGAAACGCTTAATTTCCATGTTAGAGCTCATTTTATTTTCGTCAGTATGTACTGTACTTCCTCGATTCACCGCCAGTTGGCCCAAGTGAAGGAAGGTAATGTTGACTTCGGTGCTTGTGTTGACACGCGACTCATTGCTCTACAGTACTAGCATCAAGCACGTCAGTACGTAGCATCTTGATTGGGCCCCATGTTCTTCCACCTATGCTCAATGGAGCACGTTATCATGATTTCATACGGGATACTCTACCTGTGCTGCTAGAACATGTGCCTTTTTAAGTACGACACAACATGTGGTTCATGCACAATTGGAGCTCCTGCACATTTCAGTCGAAGTGTTCGTACGCTTCTCAACAACAGATTCAGTGACCGATGGATTGGTGAGGCGGACCAATTCCATGGCCTCCACGCTCTCCTGACCTCAACCCTCTTGATTTTCATTTATGGGGGCATTTGAAAGCTCTTGTCTACGCAACCCCCGTACCAAATGTAGAGACTCTTCGTGCTGGTATTGTGGACGGCTGTGATACAAAATACGCCATTCTCCAGGGCTGCATCAGCGCATCAGGGATTCCTTGCGACGGAGGGAGGATGCATGTATCCTCGCTAACGGAGGACATTTTGAACATTTCCTGTAACAAAGTGTTTCAAGTCACGCTGGTACGTTCTGTTGCAGTGTGTTTCCATTCCATGATTAATGTGATTTGAAGAGAAGTAATAAAATGAGCTCTAACATGGAAAGTAAGCGTTTCCGGACACATTTCCACATTACATATTTTCTTTATTTGTGTGTGAGGAATGTTTCCTGAAAGTTTGGCCGTACCTTTTTGTAACGCCCTGTATAAGAGCAACAAAGACGGATAGGGCACTGTGCTAGTGACGATAGCGTGGACGGGGAAGTCCACTGACTTATCTGACCTTGACAAAGGTCAAATAGTTGTGGCGAGACACCTTGAAACGAGCATCTCAGAAACGGCGAAGCTGGTCGACCGTTCACGTGCTGCTGATGTGAGCATCTGTGGAAAATGATTGAAGTACGGTGAAACCACGGGTAGGTGACAACGTGTAGGACCACCATACCTCATCATAGAACGTGGAGATCGGAGGTTGCCCACTCTATAAGGGATACACAGCGATTTGTGGCAGATCTGACATAATAGATTGCTGATGCAGGCAGAAGTGTTTTGGAACACACATTTCAGCATACGTTGTTGAACATGGCGTTTCACTGGACACAACCTACATGTCTTAATGTTGATCAAACGAAATCATCAATCACGACTGCCTTGGGCACAGGATCATTGAGACTGGGTCGGGTGGGTCAGTGGAAACGTGTCACCTGGTCTGATGAATCACGTTTCTCCCTACGTTAGGTCGATGGTCGTGTCTTGATACGCCATCATAGCATGGACAGCACTGCGTAGGCCAGTGGAGGCCATACTACGCTATGGAGGACATTCACTTGGGCTGTCATGAGACGTGTAGTAGTAATCTAAGCTACCATGACAGCTATAGACTATGTGAACATAATTCAGAGCCTCTGCATCCGTTCCCCCTCCATGAACCATGGACCTTGGTGCTGGTGGGGAGGCTCGCGTGCCTCAGCGATACCGATAGCCGTACTGTAGATGCAACCACAGTGGAGGTATCTGTTGAGAGGCCAAACGTGTGGTTCCTGAAGAGGGGCAGCAGTCTTTTCAGTAGCTGCAGGGACAACAGTCATGGATGACTGACTGATCTGGCCTTGTAACACTAACCAAAGCGGCCTTGCTGTGCTGGTACTGTGAACGGCTGAAAGCAAGGGGAAGCTACAACCGTAATTTTTCCCGAGGGCATGCAGCTTTACTGTATGGGTAAATGATGATGGCGTCCTCTTGGGTAAAATATTCCGGAGGTAAAATAGTCCCCCATTCGGACCTCTGGGCGGGGACTACCCAGGACAACATCGTTATCAGGAGAAAGAAAACTGGCATTCTACGGATCGTAGCGTGGAATATCAGATCCCTTAATCGGGAAGGTAGATTAGAAAACTTAGAAAGGGAAATGGATAGGTTAAAGATGGATATAGTGGGAATTAGTGGAGTTCGTGGCACGACTTATGGTCAGGTGGATACAGCGTTATAATTACGAAATCAAATAGGGGTAATGCAGGAGTAGGTTTAATAATGAATAAAAACATAGGAGCGCGGATAAGCTACTACGAAGAGCAGAGTGAACGCATTATTGTAGCCAAGATAGACACGAAGCTCACGCTTACCATAGTCGTACAAGTTTATATGCCAACTAGCTCTGCAGATGATGAAGAGATTGAAGAAATGTATGATGCGATAAAAGAAACTATTCAGATAGTTAACGGAGACGAAAATTTATTAGTTATTGGGGACTAGAATTTGATAGTAGGAAAATGAAGAGAAGGAAAAGTAGTAGGTGAATATGGAATGGTGCTAAGGAATGAAAGAGGAAGCCGTCTGCTAGAATTCTGTGCAGAGCATAACTTAATCATAGCCAATACTTGGTTTAAGAACCATGAAAGAAGGTTTTATACGTAGAAGATTCTGGACACACTGGAAGTTTTCAGATAGATTATATAATGGTAAGACAGAGATTTAGGAACCAGGTTTTAAACTGTAAGACATTTCCAGGGGCAGATGTGGACTCTGACCACAATTTGTTGGTATGAACTGTAGATTAAAACTGAAGAAACTGCAAAAACGTAAGAATTTAAGGAGATGGGACCTGGATAAACCGAAAGACCAGAGGTAGTAGAGAGTTTCAGAAAGGGCATTAGGAAACGATTGACAAATACAGGGGAAAGAAATACAGTAGAAGAAGAATGGGTAGCTTTTACACATGAAATTGTGAAGGTAGCAGATGATCAAGTAGGTAAAAAGACGAGTGCTAGTAGAAATGGTTCAAATGGCTCTGAGCACTATGCGACTTAACTTCAGAGGTCATCAGTCGCCTAGAACTTAGAACTAATTAAACCTAACTAACTTAAGGACATCACACACATCCATGCCCGAAGCAGGATTCGAACCTGCGACCGTAGCAGTCCCACGGTGCTAGTAGAAATCCTTGGGTAACGGAAGAGATATTGAATTTAATTGATGAAAGGAAAAAATATAAAAATGCAGTAAGTAAATGAAGCACACGAAAGGGAATACAAACGTCTCAAAAATAAGATCATCAAGAAGTGCAAAATGGCTAAGCAAGGATGGCTAGAGGACAGATGTAAGGACATTAAGCAGATTCATGAGGATGTAGGTTGCAGTAGTTACTCGGAGATGAAGAAGCTTGTACAGAATAGAATAGCATGGAGAGCTGCATCAAACCAGTCTCTGAACTGAAGACTACAACAACAACAACTGCTTATGTTAATGCTTGATATCTTCCCTGAGGGGAGCGGCATCTTCTGTCCGTGTCACGGTCCAGAATCATGGTACTGTGCTTTGCGGAGCATACTTGTAAGACGTGTATATTTCTATTGTCTATTGTCAAACCACAATTTATGAAAGATGTTTATATTTTATTAATAGGATTAAGTAGGAATAATTAATATTTGTCATGTTGGAAATAATTGTGGTAGCAGGGAATGTCTACACCAAAGTATTGTTGGCAAGAGAGACCGCAAATTGATATAATTTTAAAAAGGGCGGGAGAGACCGCGTATGGATACGTTTTAAGAAAAGAGCGGGAAAGACCGCGCATTGATACATTTTGTAATGGTAGAAGGGATTGTCTACACCAGAAAGCATTGTTGGCAGGAGAGACCGCACTTTAGCGTTCGTAGGAAGTCAGTAGTAAGCGAGATGTGAAGCGAGTCGGTAGCAGGTCTGAAGCGAGAGGTTGAGAGGAGCGGTGTGCCTGCCAGCCACTAGCTATGATTTACAAGAGATTATAAACGGATGTACAGAGACATCAGCTAACTATTATCATAAGAGGAACTAATGTTATTGAATTAATTTTTTGAGAAACTCAAGACTACTAAAGGCATGTTTGCGCATTGCTAGTTGTAAGATTATTGTAAAAAGTAAGTCCCATTTGAACGTTTGTAAAATCATTTCATTCAGAATATAATTAATTTTTCCCAGCAATATTGCATTACTGATTATAATCCATCTCAAAAAACATCAATGTAAAACTTCGCAAAATTTTATTGTTGTCAAAGAAAAATTTAACTATGAATTACGTAACTTCAGTCAAATTAATTAAAGAATAACGCCAGCTTTGCTATTAAAGAATAACGTCAGCTTTGATAAATACAGCCACTTATTATGACAGCCCACTAGCAGCTAATAGAGTGTAATAAAACAGAGTAAGTATATTCATGTCGCAGTTCGATGTAGCAGTCAGATGGCGATCCAGTAACAATAAAAAAGGTAAGGAACAGTTTTGGGTTATTGCAGGTAACGACTGAGGTCTACGACGACGACACATTCTATGTTTCGTCGAAATAATCAGAAAATCACTTTTAATAAGCAGCAACTAAATTTGTATGCGAAGATTGAGAAAGAGAATAAATTTCAAAGGGAAGATTTCATTTGTTATTATTAAGCAAGAGATAGAAATCCAAAGGGAAGGTTTCATAGGATATTGTAGAAGGGAAGGTTGCGTAACAAGAGAGATATAGAGCAGACGGGAAGGTTTCATACTAGTGAACTCAAATTGATGTCTTGGTCACCAGATCAGCCTGATGTGAATCCAATAGAACATATTTGGAGGTTTCTGGCCATCAGTTCCGCGCCCATAATTTACATTAGTTGCGTGACCCTTGTATAGGTTTTGTGAGTGGCAGTGTGTCCCCAGTAGTATATCGAGGCCATCTTTGATTTTATACCAAGACATCTACAGGTACCATGTGGCACTTTCACACCATACTGAATTATGCCAGTCAAATAGCATGTGTGGTTCTGTAATTCTAATCGTTTGTATTGTCATGCAGATAATCTGTGAAATAAATTTCATTGTAATCACATGTCTCCTTCCAGCTATAGAGTATGTGAACATTATTGCGGTCCATCTGCATCCAGTAATGTCTGATATCTTTGTGTTGCAATTGTCACACAAACAGTGTGTATCGGACTCGGAATCAGAACTATTAGGATTTTTTAGTTACCTTTTGAATTTCCTGCAGAGCAGATAAATCTATTTATTGGGTTTTTTGAGGAAGTTCTAAATAACTTCGCCGAAAAATGGTCTGTTATGCCCCCGACGGACACTAAAAATTCGTTCAAGGTCTACCAAGTGCTCAGTACTGAACCTCTTGTGACGGTGACCAGTAGACTGCCAGCTGCGGAGGGGAGGGGGGGGGCGGAGAGGGGGGGGGGACTGCTGGTAGAGTTATGGCAGACACGGAATATGTTACAGCATAGGGGAACGACCAATCACCCAAGTCTGCAAGTGAAGCATAAAGACACCATGGAAGCCGAGAGACACTGTCATGTCAGTGACGAAGCAGACTGTTGTAATGAGTCCTAGGTACAAAGCAATAGCAATTATTCAGGTACTGAGACTTTGAAAGGTGAAACTGTGAAAGCCTGAAGCCACTAGGAGACAACGAGGGAAAATCGGGACACATGTTGTCAAAAAATGGTTCAAATGGTTCTGAGCACTATGGGACTTAGCATCTGTGGTCATCAGTCCCCTAGACTTAGAACTACTTAAACCTAACTAACCTAAGGACATCACACACATCCATGCCCGAGGCAGGATTCGAACCTGCGAGCGTAGCAGCAGCGCAGTTCTGGACTGAAGCACCTAAAACCGCTCGGCCACAACGGCCGGCACATGTTGTCATAGCCATCCCCAGCGCTGCACAGGGCACTGGAAGCGCCAACATAAATACCCCAACTTTCTTTACTGAGCGCTGATTGCCAACTGCCCAGTATGTAGTCTCAGCCATTGTGTCAGTTGCAGTAATCCAATGAGAGAGGAGGGTATGGAGGTGGACCCTCAGCGCACCTGTCTGTGTTAGATCGTCTATGGAGCCAGTGTCTAACTGGCTGGTGCTGGCAGCTGTACTGCCGACTTTCGAGAAGACGCTGATGGGGCACAGAGGCCGCCCGCCATCAACCTGTAGGCCCGCTGGAGGTTTGACTTGCGTGACCTGGACGCTGTCCATCATCAGCCTTCACGAGGAAGGGCCACTGCTGCTGTTCATTCCGTTCCTGAGGCCAATACCAATGCTGCCGACTCCTGTCTCCTAAACGGGGCTGAGGGTCGACTCCTGCGAGTCAGCGAGCACTTCAGGTGGACCAGGGGATGTGGCTCCTTGAGTGCAAATCTTTGACGTCAACGAGAACAGTTTGGACATCAGTATGTAGAACTGGAGGCCGCTGGCAAGCATTGGTTGATGGTCACCCCGTAATGTACCAGCCTCCACCTGCCACTAGCGCAACTGCAAGTCGAGTACGTACTAGCCATCTTCTGCTGATGATGCCGTTGCTTTGCCGGCCCAGCTGTGGTGTGGCACTTTGTAAGACAGCCCTGTATTACTGATTAATAAATGCTTTATTGTCAGTGATGTTTTCTAGACGCTCTGGATTGTAGCTTGTAAGTAGGCTGTTCAGGTTTTTATATTGGTAACGCCACGTAGCGCTCTGTATGAAAATCACTGTATGTGCTGTGTGCAGTCTGTGGCTAGTTTGCATTGTTGTCTGCCATTGTAGTGTTGGGCAGCGGCAGCTGGATGTGAACAGCGCGTAGCGTTGCGCAGTTGGAGGTGAGCCGCCAGCAGTGGTGGATGTGGGGAGAGAAATGGCGGAGATTTGAAATTTGTAAGACTGGATGGCATGAACTGCTATATATATTATGATTATTAAGGTAAATACATTGTTTGTTCTCTATTAAAATCTTTCATTTGCTAACTATGCCTATCAGTAGTTAGTGCCTTCAGTAGTTTGAATCTTTTATTTAGCTGGCAGTAGTGGCGCTCGCTGTATTGCAGTAGTTCGAGTAACGAAGATTTTTGGTGAGGTAAGTGATTTGTGAAAGGTATAGGTTAATGTTAGTCAGGGCCTTTCTTTTGTAGGGATTTTTGAAAGTCAGATTGCGTTGTGCTAAAAATATTGTGTGTCAGTTTAAGCACAGTCATGTACAATTTTTCTAAGGGGACGTTTCAAGCTGATCCTCACTACAACATCCTGGTAGGCTATCTCCTGACGAGTGCAGGATTCTGGGACCAGACTTCTATAATTCGAATGCCCATAAATTTCCAATTTGCATGATATCAGGCAGCTGAAGGGTAGACATTCAACGCCATGTACCTTCATACCTGCCTAATTTCGTACAGGACTCCTGCAAGCACACATGTGCCGCAACACAATGTGTCATGGAGTCGAATTATGTCTGAAGTAGTGCTGGAGGGAACTGACACCAAGAATCCTGCAAGGCTGGCCATAAATCGAGGGGGCGGGAATCTCTTCTGAATAGCACGTTGCAAGGCATCACAGATATACTCAATAATGTTCATATCTGGTGAGTTTGGTGACCAGCAGAAGTGTTTAAACTCAGAAGACTGTTCCTGGAGCCACTCCATAGCAATTCTAGACGTGTGTGGTGTCCCATTGTCCTGCTGGAATTTCTAAAGTCCGTCAGAATGCACAATGTATATGAATGGAGGCAGGTGATCACACAGGATACCTACGTACATGTCATCTGTCAGAGTCGTATCTAGACATATAAGGGGTCCCATATCACTCCAATTGCACACACCCCACAGCTTTACAGACCCACCACCAGCTTTAACAGTATCCTGCTGACATACAGCGTCCATGGATTAATGAGGTTGTCTCCATACGCGTACACGTACAACCGCTCAATACAATTTGAAAGGAGACTCGTCCGACCAGGCAGCATGTTTCCAGACATCAACAGTCCAATGTTGGTGTTGGCGGGCCCAGATGAAGTGTAAAGCTTTCTGTCTGCAGTCAACAAGGCTACACGAGTGGGCCTTCGGCTCCGAAAGTCCGTATCGATTATGTTTCACTGAATAGTTCACACGCTGACATTTGTTGATGGCCCAGCATTGAAATCTGCGGTAACTGCGGAAGGGTTGCACTGCTGTCACGTTGAACGATTTTCTTCAGTCGTCGTTGATCCCGTCCTTGCAGGATCTTTTTCCGGCCGCAGCGATGTCGGAGATTCGATGTTTTACCGGATTCCTGATATTCAAGGTACACTCGTGAAATGGTCGTACGGGAAAATCCCCACGTCACCGCTACCTCGGAGATGGTGTGTACCATCGCTCGTGCGCTGACTGTAACACCACGTTCCAACTCACTTATATCTTGATAGCCTGCCATTGTAGCAGCGGTAACCGATGTGACAACTGCACCAGACACATATTGTCTTATATAGGTGTTGCCTGTTTACATATCCGTATTTGAATATGCATGCCTATACCAGTTTCTTTGGCGCTTTGGTGTATATTAATGCTTTTGGTGTTGAGGAGTACACATTTGTGATGGCCAACCAAGAAATTGAGTGAACTGCATTTCGACAGATCATATTCGTTCTGTATGTATAGAGAGACGAGTTGCACAGATACTAATGGAGATGCAGTGAGCCTCAAGAGATGACAACTTTGCCTGCTAGTTGTGTAGCTGTGGTATATGGCTAAATGAACCCGGTCCTTAAAACATCATTCAGAACCAAAATGAGACTCCGATAGAAATTCCGTAGAGAAACGGCAAGCCAACAGTTGAGAGAAGTAATAGGGAAAGTTCAGACTCCATCAACAGAACAAACTTGCTTAAACAAACTGAACTAGAAAAGAGCAATAACTGAGGAACAGATTTCATGAAAAACCCAACATGAAAATTTGGATACAGGTAACACTCAAAAACATGAGAAACGACCAAGAAAGAACACAAAATGAAGATTATCCCACTGGGAGCTGAGAAGATGGCGGTATCACTGGGCGAAAAGGCAAACCAAATAAATGAAAAATTAAATGTAGTCATCAGAAACTTCTGGGCAACAGAAGCAGCTATCTGCAATAAAACAGTATGAGAAGAGTGCAATAAAAAAAAAAAACAAAAAAAAAACAGAAAAGTCAAGAAGCTGTTCGACAGAACTCTACAAACAATAACCACGATAACATTGAACAGAACAGGAACAATTTCACAACGCTATGCAAAAGGTTCTCACAACAGATGACTGGACAGAGAAGGTTGAAGATGAAAACAAGGATGATAGTGAGATTCCAGGGACTTTCAGAAGCATTGGCAGCGTTCAAAAAGATTTTTTGTGGCAGAGGAAGACCAGATTATGGATATACAGGAAGAAGGTAAAGAAGAGGACTTTGACCTCTATTAATCTTCACTAAAGCACAACCACAGATGAGTGATCTGCAAGCATTTAAATTTGTTACATTTAACATAAATAAGATCTGCAGTTTTCTCAAGTTAAACCAACATTAATTTATTGGCCATTCAGACTCTATCACAGATAATCACATATCCTAAACATTGTATTTCTTGTAGCATGAAGAGACACTTCTCTATACTTCCCTTAGGTGCAACACATGTTCTTCCGAATCCTTTGCAAAGACAATTATGTCATCCAAGTGTACCATACAATGCCTTGGTTTTAACCTTTACAAAACTCTGTATAAAAGACACTGAATTGCGGCTAGCGCATTCTTTAGCTTAAATAGCATATAATGATATTGGCAGAGTTCCAAAGGGATTGTAAATGTCACTTTTGGCGGTCTTCCTGTGCTACTTCTGACTGATGACAGCCACTTTGCAGATCCATGGTGGAAAAGTACCTGCACTGCACCAAATTACCAGAAGTTTTCATTATAAATGGGACTGAATAAGTGTCTGTAATCAAGCTACTGTTGAGATATATGTAATCACAACAAAACCGATATACTTTCATGCCATCCATACTCTTTTTTGGAATGGTCACCAAGGACTGATACTTTCCTCAATAATACCATCCCGTAACTCTTGCTTAATAAACACATCCATCACTTGTTGTAACTGATGAGGTATGATACACCAGCGTCTCATTCCCAGTTGAGATTCTAAACTGTAACACCATGATCTTAGGTGAAGACCCACAGGTATTAAACAGGTCCTCAAACGCTAATAACCGCTCCTCCATCACTAATTCTTCCTTTCATTCCATATTTTTTACTTTCTCCCATAATGAAGTGAAACTGATAGCTTGCTTATGCTCAAGGTCCTAAATTATTGCATCCAAATGCTTTTCCTCCAGGACTTCCAAACTGGCGACATCTACCGTTTATACCAATTTGTCTTCGGTCCAAAAGTTATCAATTCCGATGGCACTACTTGTTCACTATCTCCTTTATGCAAACAACACCCCTGTTCCATGTCTAACTCATCACTCTCTTTCAGCGGCTGAACCACACCTAACATGTTTTCCACCAAATTGGTTCCTATCATCACCCATAGTAGTGTTCTCATGCCTTGCAGTACTTCATCACGCGAATTAATATTTACCGGTTTGCACACAATCTGATTGGTTCTTTCTTATCTGTGAGATGAACCTTGTGGCAGTGTGACACTGTTCAAGTTTACCAAACTGGAACAGTGTCCAATCTATTTCCGCTATATGCTGCCCAAGGTCAATTTCAAAGCGCTGTTCATACAGGAAATCTAACCTTAATATTGTGCAGTAATCATCGCCTATACGAGGAAAAACTGCTGTACATCCCTGGAAATGTTTTAGTCTTTTCTAAAAACTCAGTTTGTTGACTTCAACGAACGTGCATCTCCACCACCTACTCCAAATAACTTATCTCATGGTGGGCTTAACCTCTTCTCTATCCCATGAGGTCCAAAGTTTCCACATCCATCGGCGCATTGTGTCCAATAAAAATGTATGTTCTCTTCCATCCACTAAGCCCACTAAGCAAAGTCTCTCCCATACACATCTTTTGTAAAATTTACTGGGAGCACTCCTCAGCAGCCCTGAAGTCCCCATTGCCTGTTAACCGTAAGTTACACTCCTGGAAATTGAAATAAGAACACCGCGAATTCATTGTCCCAGGAAGGGGAAACTTTATTGACACATTCCTGGGGTCAGATACATCACATGATCACACTGACAGAACCACAGGCACATAGACACAGGCAACAGAGCATGCACAATGTCGGCACTAGTACAGTGTATATCCACCTTTCGCAGCAATGCAGGCTGCTATTCTCCCATGGAGACGATCGTAGAGATGCTGGATGTAGTCCTGTGGAACGGCTTGCCATGCCATTTCCACCTGGCGCCTCAGTTGCACCAGCGTTCGTGCTGGACGTGCAGACCGAGTGAGACGACGCTTCATCCAGTCCCAAACATGCTCAATGGGGGACAGATCCGGAGATCTTGCTGGCCAGGGTAGTTGACTTACACCTTCTACAGCACGTTGGGTGGCACGGGATACATGCGGACGTGCATTGTCCTGTTGGAACAGCAAGTTCCCTTGCCGGTCTAGGAATGGTAGAACGATGGGTTCGATGACGGTTTGGATGTACCGTGCACTATTCAGTGTCCCCTCGACGATCACCAGTGGTGTACGGCCAGTGTAGGAGATCGCTCCCCACACCATGATGCCGGGTGTTGGCCCTGTGTGCCTCGGTCGTATGCAGTCCTGATTGTGGCGCTCACCTGCACGGCGCCAAACACGCATACGACCATCATTGGCACCAAGGCAGAAGCGACTCTCATCGCTGAAGACGACACGTCTCCATTCGTCCCTCCATTCACGCCTGTCGCGACACCACTGGAGGCGGGCTGCACGATGTTGGGGCGTGAGCGGAAGACGGCCTAACGGTGTGCGGGACCGTAGCCCAGCTTCATGGAGACGGTTGCGAATGGTCCTCGCCGATACCCCAGGAGCAACAGTGTCCCTAATTTGCTGAGAAGTGGCGGTGCGGTCCCCTACGGCACTGCGTAGGATCCTACGGTCTTGGCGTGCATCCGTGCGTCGCTGTGGTCCGGTCCCAGGTCGACGGGCACGTGCACCTTCCACCGACCACTGGCGACAACATCGATGTACTGTGGAGACCTTACGATCTACGTGTTGAGCAATTCGGCGGTACGTCCACCCGGCCTCCCGCTTGCCCACTATACGCCCTCGCTCAAAGTCCGTCAACTGCACATACGGTTCACGTCCACGCTGTCGCGGCATGCTACCAGTGTTAAAGACTGCGATGGAGCTCCGTATGCCACGGCAAACTGGCTGACACTGACGGCGGCGGTGCACAAATGCTGCGCAGCTAGCGCCATTCGACGGCCAACACCGCGGTTCCTGGTGTGTCCGCTGTGCCGTGCGTGTGATCATTGCTTGTACAGCCCTCTCGCAGTGTCCGGAGCAAGTATGGTGGGTCTGACACACCGGTGTCAATGTGTTCTTTTTTCCATTTCCAGGACTGTATTATTCCCATTCATGCCTTTCCGTCATGCCCCGTACTCTGCCTTTAATATCGTTCCCGATGCCCTACTCACTGCAACTAAAGGCACACTCGCAGTATATGTCCTGACCAAACAGAATGGTAAAGCTTGACGACACGAGAAATAATCCCCCTTAGTCGCAGACTCCATCGCAGACTCAGTTCTCTGTGCCTATCTCATCCAACGCTGTTGCCGTTCCTGTGGCTTCCTAAGTTCTTATGTATACCCGTGTTGTCTGTCCACATCTGTGTAATTTGATTTGATAAAGTCTGAAGTGGCTTCGCAGCGGTAACCCACTCCATGCCTAGTTACTTACTGCAATACTTATTTCTACAACAAAAAGAAAAATGCAGTAGGGAAGGACTTTTTACTAATATCACTGTTACACTTTTTACGACAGGCACTGCTAATCCTTACGCCTGGGCAGCAACTGTGCACATTCTTTACGTTATCTGGCGTATTCCCAGGCCACCCTGCATTTGAGAGAAAACACTGCTGAAGGATGGGTGCTCGCCATTCGAACCTTCCGTCCAGCCCTTTAGTCCAACCCATCAGACACTGTCGACTAATGGCACAGAAAAGAAACAAAAAAAAAAAAAAAAAAAAAAAAAAAAAAGATTTCTTCTACTCGCCACGTTGAAATGACGCTGCTTATCGCTGTCCTGCTACGGCGCTCGTCGCTACTGGCTTTCTTTTGACACCCAATCTAATGCGTCGGCGATGTGGACACCATTAAATGCCACCAGAATGGCCGTTTCTGCCCCATTATGGCGTGTATAGGACTGTGGTTTGCATTGTATCAATATCATGGCGTGCGCGGAATCAGAAGAGCTCAGTTATCAATAACATCCTTTAGTCTGCAGAGATTGATCGCGCCATCTTGGTGGCATGCGTGTTCAGCCCAGACAGCGTTGGCCAGCTTAGCATAGTGAAACGTCCCCTTAGAACAATTTATACATGACTGTGCTTAAACTGACACACAATAATTTTAGCGCAACGCAATCTGACTTTCAAAAATCCCTACAAAAGAATGGCCCAGACAAACATTAAACTATACCTTTCACAAATCACTTACCTCACAAAAATCTTCGTTACTCGAACTACTGCAATACAGCGAGCGCCACTACTGCCAGATAAATAAAAGATTCAAACTACGGAAGGCACTAACTACTGATAGGGATAGTTAGCAAATGAAAGATTTTAATAGAGAACAACAATGTATTTACCTTAATAGTCATAATATATATATCAGTTCATGACAAATTACAAAACTCCGCCATCTCTCTCCCCACATCCACCACTGCTGGCGGCTCACCTCCAACTGCGCAACGCTACGCGCTGTTCACATCCAGCTGCCGCTGCCTAACACTACAATGGCAGACAACAATGCAAACTAGCCACAGACTGCACACAGCACAGCCAGTGATTTTCATATAGACCGCTACGTAACGTTGCCAATAAGAAAACATAAACAGCCTATTTACATAAAGAAAACATAAACAGCCTACTTACAATAGCAAACAGCGGTGTGCCTGGCTTGTGGCAGCATGAGTACACTTCGGAAGAGTGCTGCCTCAGCGGAATAACAAAGGCTGGTGCCTTGGAGACGTCAGGCTGTTGGCAGCGACTGGCAGAGGGTCTTCTTTTGTTGGCACCGGCTCGTGCCCCAGAACCACCAAATCTAATAGCAGCTCTTAGACCAGTGTCACCCCGTCAGTGAGTCACTGCTAGATGTAGCCAAAGCTGCTTGGCCCACATGGCACTGACGGCTGTGCTGCTAGTGGATGAGCACAGAGCATTTATAGATATTCAGTCCAGCTATTTTGTGAATGTGGTGCTACAGAAAAATGCTGAAGATTAAATGGGTAGATCACATAACTAACGAGGAGGTATTGGATAGAATTGGGGAGAAGAGGAGTTTGTGGCACAACTTGACAAGAAGAAGGGACCAGTTGGTAGGACATGTTCTGAGGCATCAAGGAATCACAAATTTAGCGTTGGAGGGCAGCGTGGAGGGTAAAAATCGTAGAGGGAGACCAAGAGATGAATAAACTAAGCCGGCCGAAGTGGCCGTGTGGTTAAAGGCGCTGCAGTCTGGAACCGCAAGACCACTACGGTCGCAGGTTCGAATCCTGCCTCGGGCATGGATGTTTGTGATGTCCTTAAGTTAGTTAGGTTTAAATAGTTCTACGTTCTAGGGGACTAATGACCTCAGCAGTTGAGTCCCACAGTGCTCAGAACCATTTGAACCAATAAACTAAGCAGATTCAGAAGGATGTAGGTTGCAGTAAGTACTGGGAGATGAAGAAGCTTGCACAGGATAGAGTAGCATGGAGAGCTGCATCAAACCAGTCTCAGGACTGAAGACAACAACAACAACAACATTTTGTGACAGGGCCCCACGTCTGGTCATGCAGGTGATTGCAGCAGCTAGACATCGTGTTACAGCATTTGGAAATCCAGCATACTATTATGGCAGACTTGGGTCTTGCACCATGCTGCACCCGTAAGAATCTACCATCCAGCAGCAGCATTTCTTAGGCAGCTCACCTACAAGCCTTTCCACAGGCTGTGAAGTCTCTATGGTGTTGTTGCCACAACACATTGCCAGATAGTGACTACAAAAGTTGTTGCCCACATTCTGCTGACAAGAATGAAAACTGTGATAAGTACAGTCATTGGTTCACATCAGATGAGAGTCAGAAAATAGATTCATGTATCAGACAACTATAGATTACAGAGATATAATATCTATTGAAACTCCTGCAAAATAAAATGTGCTATCATAATCTTTAGATTCTGAAAAAGCTTTCGACAGTGTGAACCACCTTTACCTTTTCAAAATCATGGAGACAGTGGGTTTTCCTTGCAGTTCTTCAGCATAATACAGACTCTGTTGTAGATTAGCACACCAAGAATCATAATAAACAGTCTACCAGGCAGCGCGTTTCCAGTAAACAGTTCACTAATGGAAGGCTGCCCTGTATTGAAGGCACTCTTTGTCATCACTATAGAATCACTGCCAGCCAAACTAAAAGAACATATAAAAGGACTGCAAATAAAAAGACAGAAGACAGTAGTGGTAGTAACCCATGTTCTAACACATTTTGTTAGTGTGGGTTGCTTACATTGAAGGGCAAATATGATTGATTTATGACCCTTTCCCTTCCGTTGACCTGTTTTTCTGCTAACTGATTTATAACCCCCTGGGGCCGATTTATGACGATAATTTGTTCTCAGAAAACCCCACCCCCTCTCCCTCTCCTGTTCTGGAAACCTCCAACCTTCCCCATCCCCCTCACCAATACAACTACACAACTACACTTTCAGCCCTGAGTTATTCGAATAGCCTCTCCACTCTATCAGTCTAATGAACACAGTACACAGTTCATGAACTGCTAGTGATACAGAAATGAGAACAGAGTTCCTCGTTGTAATTACATTAACTCTGCCGATAATTGCGTAACAAATATTACTGTTTGCTGTACAACTGAAATAACAGTCACTGCACAGGTAGTACATGTTACAGTTAGTTAAATAATCAGCACGCTTCGTTCCTGCTTCCACTGTTCTGAAATATGAGTATACTGACCATTAGTTACTTGAATAACTAGCACTTCACTCTCATTCAGGTGTATCTTATATAGACTGGTACTGAGGAAAGGATGAGGCTAAAGTTCTGTTACACAGACAGCAAGACAAATGTTTGCAAATCACTTGCAATGTCTCAGAAAGATTTATCTATATATATGAAAGTGCCATCTGGAAGAAGTTAGGCATCTCAATAGTCGACAGACTTGCAGGAGTGAAGCTGAACTGTTCCTGATGAAATCACTAGATATTGTAATTTTGATGAACAGTTCTTGCGTAATAAGTTACAGCGACCTAGAAGATTTAATTTCTCTATTGAACCAAGGTTATTTTAACGAGTAAATCATAATTTCTGTCATCTTTTACGTTTTGAGAAATCTGTCTTTTTCTGCCTTAGCCACTACTATAGCCATGAGAGACTGTTGACGTTATTGAAGAGTTACCAGCTGTGTGCCACTGCTACCGTAGCCATAGGTACCAATCTCGTTTGAAAATTATATTTAAAGTCAGATGTTTTTTCACCCACTCTACTGTAACTAAAATCGATCACAACGAAATTAAATAACAGAGTCCTACGGAGCCCTTGAGTTTCTACTGCAATGCTGTGTAGATCAAGAAAGCCACTTTACATAATCATCAGGTAACTGATGGTGTTTGCTGAACTTCACTATTACTTTGTTGTTATTTATTATTTCACAGGCTCCTTTCGCTTATTTTCACTAGTTTTTGGAATGGTATATCCGGGTACTGGAAGATTCATATTTACCTTAAGTATTTATATTCAGAGCAACACCAGCACACCAAGTCAGAAAAGCTGACAACTTGAAGCTGATGAAGTAGGTATAAATCTGCATCCAGTGTCGTAACTTACGAGACATCCACACTGGGTGTCGAGAGAGGGGCGGGGGGGGGGGGGGGGAGGGAATGTGATGTGATAGACTGTAACACTTGTTTATCGTTGCCACAATGAGGTGACAGTCTACAACGAAATAAATTAAGCTGTTGGCAGAAATATGCAGGCGAAGAGCGTTTTGCAGAGATTAACTGGCACATGATGGTCCTGTGTTGTGGACGGGGTGCAGGGCTGTTGATGCTATTCAAACACTATCACACGCTTGTATTAAGTCTGGGCTATAATCCAGCTGACAATGAGCGCTGTTAAAATAAAGCAAGAGAAGTTCGGTATCAAAAATCAGGACTGTATGGATAGTCTCTGGAGATTCTAGAATCGTCTGCCCATCTGTGCCACTGCATAACAACTCAATAATTCACATATGAATATTGTGATATCCTAGAGACGTCGTTTGAAACCATCAGGAACTAAGTTAATTAATACTCTGCGCCAACTGTGAGATGCTGCTTAGAAAATCATCACCACACTCAGCTTGATGAACCCTTTATCATTTCAGGTCCTGTTTGTCTTAAGCATACGACAAATCGAAAAGCTCTTCAACGTAGACACTGACAAAGCAACGGGAGCGGTTATATTGTAATCGTTACCACTAGGTACTTGTCGTTTGTTCAGTATTTATAGACTGAATGGCAGTTATGCTTGAGGATTACTTATTCTAGACGTTACTGTCAGAGTTTTGTGTTCTATATTCCGCATTATGATTACAACTGTTACTACTTTCATGTTAGCGAAGCCGGAATCGAAATAGCACTGCACACACTCGCTGCTTTCAATTTCTCCGTAGCTTTTTAAGCCTGCTTCTTCCGTCATTGTGTATGGTTTACTTGCTCAGTAGACTTTCTTGAGTTGGAACTATGTTATTCGTTCACATTTTGCAATCAGTGCTGTGGCGTTGTCTGATCAAAAGTCATGTTGCCTACTAATAATGGTTACGGTATAACTACATGAGCCGCGTGTGATGAATGACCTTTTCCGTTTTCAGTACGCCTAAGACAGAAAAACAAAAGTAATTGTGATAGTTATTCTTACGATGTTTAGTTCGTAGTCAGTGTATCTGAGTGTCATTAGTGAGTACACTCTAGTCCCTAAAGAAAGTAACCGAAATGTGAATAGAGTTCATGGACATATACTTCTGGTATTCTGCCCCTTGATGTCTTTGTGACGCAAGTATGTTAAGGAAAAAATCGGCAGATGAACAATTTCTTCCTGCAAATAGTGTGACTGCAATTTTGAAACAACTCAGAATAAGTTTGTCAATTTTGTGACCGTCGAGTTAGTTGCCATTACCGCTGGGTTAAAAAGTAAAGCAAATCATCATTGAGCTCGCCTGGCACCTTTATCAGACAGCCGAATGCTGTCTAAGAAAAAAAGGAAGGACATTTACCAACAGACCACGAGCAATTCCACTGTAACAGCTCGAGCAGAAGACAACAATTGACTCACACACTTCTGGATACTACACTGCTGTAGATAGTACAAACGGCCGGACTTAAAATTCTGAGAAACGACCACTTTTATTGGCGCCGTACGTGAGTGACTCAGTCTCTGTTGTGGCTAGCCGGCAGACAGGATTTATGTTCAAGACTGTACGTACATACCGAACGCACTCCATTACTTAAGATAGTTCCCAACAGAGCACAGCTATATGCAATCGAGAGTCTCCGAAACGAAAATGAGATAAGACGATCGAAAATAAATCGAAAAAAGTATTCGAAAAAAATTTTCCAAACCAAACCATGCACGCAAGGAGGAAAAATGTTCATGATCTGTATTTACTTTACACGTGCACGCTTTTTCAATACTGCTGAAAATATTTTGACGAAGTTCACTCTCCATGCAGAAGATCATTCCACAGCTGTGCCTATTTGCATGAGGCATAACCTAATTGACAGGAACGAACAAAAATTAGTCTGTAATATCGCAGAAGATATAGGGGATTACATAAGACAGAAACTGCTAAGCATCAGAAGGAATTCTCCAAGTTCAGTAACTCTACTGGATTTTCTCAACCCCGATGAAACCCAATTTGCAATAAAGAAAATAAAAACAAAAAAAAACGAAATACTGTTAACTAGTTAAAAGGACACACTGTGCACAGCATCATCAGTACAGAAAAACAGACTAAGGAGTATTCTGAGATTTACCAGACAATATGGCACCACATGTTATCACAGAGAACAAACTATAAGAAAAATTTTACCAGTTTTTTGAGTAAAACCACGAAGTAAAATAATATGAGTCATTTTAATCCATCAGCACTTGTCGAAGTGCTCTCGAGTTTTATTCAATTACCTTATATTTTTTTAAATAGTTTTAGAAAAAACACTGTAACTATGAAGAGGGCAATGATGGAAACAAATACGTATGTATAGCTTTGAAAATTTTACAGTCTTATATTTGTAACTTTTGAGGAAACATGCTTTAGTTACCTTCTGAGCAGATGAATTCCAGGGAACAAGAGGCCTTAATGTTAGACGCTTTTTGTAAAATGATGTCAATTTCCTTGCAAATATTTACTCATTTTAATGGTCATATTTTAAATAGAGGTGTATAAGAAACACTTCTACACCAAGAGGTTCGGTATGCCACCACTGCAGGAAGTCTGCTTACGTCAGAGCGCTGCGCCGTTTGCCCCACTCGTTGATAGGCGACTTTGACAGTAGCATCATCTTAGTTCGTAACTGCGTACCAAAGTTTATAGTTAAATCACTGTGATGTATAATGAGGCGACAAAAGTCATCAGATACATCCTAATATCTTGTGGAACCACCTTTTCCCGGCGTAGTACAGCAACTCGACGTGGAATGAGCACAATAAGTCTTTGAAAGTCCCCTGCAGAAGTACTGAGCCATGCTGCATCTATAGCCTTCCATAACTGCGGAAGTGTTGGTGCGGGATTTTGTTCACGAACTGTCCTCTTGGTTATGACTCATAAAAATTCGATGGGTGTCATGTCATGGGATCTGGGTGACCAAATCATTCGCTCGAACTGTCCAAAACGTTCTTCAAACCAATCGCAAATAGTTTTGGCCTGATGACATGTTTGGCAACACGAAGTCTATGAATGAGTGTGAATGGTCTCCAGTTAGCCAAACATAACCATTTCCAGTCAATGGTCTATTCAATTGGACTAGAGGATCCAGTCAGTTCGATGTAAGCACAGTCTACACTATTATGGAGCAGCTACCAGCTTGTACAGTGCCTTGTTGACAATCTGGGCCCATGGCTTCGTGGGGTCTGCGTCACACTCGAACCATACAATCAGCCCTTACCAACTGAAATAGGGACTCACTGACCAGGCCACAGTTTTCCAGTCATCCAGGGTCATGTTGAAATGTAACAGCTAGGTCCTTACCACTTCTTTAAAAATTTTTGTTACCAGCGGTTTCTGAATCACATTAATTTACTTAAAAGCTAACAGTATGTCCACAACAATCGTAAGCGTAGCCAAATATGGGGAATATCAGTAATACTACGTTTTGGGAACTGTGTTCATGAAATAAACCTACTCAATGTACCCATTATCCCTGGTGTAGACACTGTAATTGGTAGAAATGTTTAAAACCATTCTATTCAATTAATGTTGCTAAAATTGTGCTACCAGCATTGTTGACAACATATTTAAAACAGAGGTGATTTAAAAGTAATTAAAATCAGTAAAATTCACTTATAATCCTTATCAATGATACATAGTTTAAAACTAATGCAACTGAAAGACAAAGAACAGAATCCCATTAAAATAGATTGTAACTAAGTAATTACACAGCATTATCCTGTCTACCAGTCTCAATTTCAAGACGATTGTTTTACTGAAATGAAGTACATTTTTGTTAGATCTAGGAAACGTGCTAGGTAGAATTTATATTCCATACTTTACGAATAGTCCACTAAAATGTAATATGTATTGTTATATTTACATATCTGACTATTTTCATTCGGAATGAGATTGCTCTGTAACTAAATTCATATACAAAATATGTGACTTTATTTTATGATTTATACAGTGTTATTTAATGTATTATTATCTGTCAAAATTCATTGTAATTCTTTAATTTTCTGTTTTTAACGATCACATCATTGGAGCATATTGTATATAAGGCCCATGTGGAACCACTGTTGTGTGCCCAGTCTTGCTTGAAGTATCGAAGCAGCACCACTGCCGATCAGTTTAGTAAACAACTAATCAGTTCTAAAAGGCCCAAACTGTGCCAACTTTCTACACTTGCACCTTGAAATAAACAAGACAGAAATTCGAAACTATGTGTGGCATGAATGAATGCAAGTGTTCTTACCCACTCTACCAGTGTTTCTAAACACCATGAATTCTATTTACTCGTGCTTCCTACAGCAACTGCAGCAAGATCAACTCTTCTAAGCAGACAATAAAGGTTAAGTATTCGATCCCAGCCAAGGAACTTTTATGGAAAACTTCTCATCGGCTAGAGGAGCTTTGATCACTGTAAATTTCATATTGGAGTGCTAACATGGTTTTGAAATTCCAGGTGTATTTCGACAATATATTTTGGATGATTAAGATTTGAAACAAAATTTGGACAGAGGAGAGAATAAACGAATAAACAAATAGTAACAACTGTTTGGACAAGATATGACACGAAATTCAACTGTGAGTACAGGAAACTACTATATAGTGCAACTGATCCTGCAGCAACATCGTCAGCTGCAACAAGGTATTTCAACAATTATTTCTACTTTTCTTCAAAGTGATAGTGAGTGTAGGTCTTGTGAAGAACATTTTGATTATGATTGATGTTTTAATTTTTTTACTTTCTTTTGAGTGATATTTCTGATTAGTTAAATGCTTGGGAAATAAAGGTAATGTAATGGCAGAAAATGTTAATGAAATAAGGGAGGAGGAGAAAGAAGTAGCACAGAATAATGATGAGGATATTCATGGTAGTGTAGAGTCTGAGGAAGAGGCAATAGATCATGAACTGAGTAGTGTATGTACACCTTTACTTTTCTCTGATGAGAGAGACAGCATGAAAAGTAGTAGCAGCAATAGTTTGTTTGAGAGATTAGCGAATTTATTAAAAGAAACCTCAGAAAAACAGAGTAAAGTAGTCAATGAAAAGTGTGATAAACTACAAAATTATTGTAAGAAGCAAGGAGAAGCTTTGAAGGTTGTGAAAAAAAGCTGTAACGAAAACTAAAATCTACGTAAGGGGAGCAGTAGAAACAACATAATGGCTTGAGAATAATATGGTTAGTATAAAAGAAGGTTTCAGAAATGAAAATCACAAAATTAGTAACAGAATTGTGGGAATGGATGTTTGAACAAAACAGTCAGAAACAATGCTACTTCAGGAATTGAAAGTAATTATAAAAATTTCAAGACATTACATTCAATAGCAAATAATGAAACAAAATATAAATAAGAAAATAGATGAAACAACTACAAATTTTAATAACGACCTTTTTGAAATTAAAAATGTTGTTGATACATGTGTTACCAATATTTCAAATGGAAAGTCAAAAGTAGGAGAACTTGAGGAGAGTATTGCAGCTAGTAATAGCAGTAATAAAAATAACATTTGGAGTAATATTAAATCAAGAATTTTACAGGTGATAATAAATTCCATCTGGTAGATTTCACTTGTCAATGCAAAGACAATTTTTTTTTCCACCAACATGTCAGATAACTTGAAAATCAAATTTGTAAAAAAAATTTTAGACAGTGGGATCCTATCATGCACAAAGCAGATTATTAATCCAGATATGAGTTTTGTAGACTTTGTAAGATGATTCAGGAATAAATTTTAGGCCAGGAACTAACCAACTTAGAATAAAGTCAGAGTTTTTAAATAGACCTTGTTTTAAAGATGGTAGTGGGAGAATGAACCATTTTATGAAGAACAGATTAAAAGATTAGTATGCCTTGAACAACCATTAGGCAAAATGACTCACATTGACACCCTTAAAAGGCGATTACCACGTAAACTTCATTGAGGATTGGTCTACAGCCCAGTTGACTCAGTTGAAGAATTTTTGAGATACATAGATAAATTGGATATGGCTTTGGAGAAAAATGATAGACAGAGAGAAAATGAATTTCATAGGAGTGGAGGTTCCCCCAACTATCATCATGGAGACAGAGATAGTAGGAGGGATAACAGAGACAATTATCAAGATACTAACTGGAGGGATAATCACTGGAATGATATGCACAGGGATGAAGGGGGAGGTCATGCTATGTGATGAATTAGGTGGAACAATTTATATGGAGATTAAAGATGACAGGTCAATACAGAATATAAGTTAGTAGTGTTATTGTGGGTTCAGATAATGATTTTGCGATAAATAAGGAAGTAAATGATGGTTTGCTTTTGCCAGTTGATGTCAGTCAGATTGTGCCCACTTATTCTGAAAAAAGTAAGAGGAATGATTTACTTACTGATGAAATATTGAAAATAGCTTGTAATTATTATGATAATTTTGGCAATAGTAATAAAATGCACGAAACTGTAAGGAAAATTTGTCAAAATATGCACTCTGGTAATAAAATAAAATTTGATTCACATGAGGAGCCATCCAATCATAATGTAGTTTTGGGAAGTCCGCAGGCTATATAGAATAATGAAGTTTCATAGGAAAAGAAAGGAATGAGCTTTAGAGAAACTGAGGAAGATTTATTATTTGAACATGAAAATAATAAAAAAGTGATGAACTTGGAAGCCCATATGTCTCTGTTTACGTTAATAATTGGAGAGGTAACTATCTTCTGGACAGTGGTAGTCCCATTAGTGGAATGTTAAAAAAATTACAGATAGGATAAAGGACACTAAAAATTTTACTGAATTTCTTGTAGCTGGTGTCAGAATGAAAGATGCCACTGGAAATACTAGCAAGTTAATCATTAGATAAGTTCTTGTAGAATTTAAAATCAATGATACTTAGTAATTGAGGAATTGAATGGAAGTCTGATACTTGGTATGGATTGGATAATTAAAGCAAAAGTAAATTTTAATCAGATGGGTATGAAAATAACTTTTACTGAACCAAGAAGTAGGATTTCAGGTGAAACACATATAGTAAGCTTAAAAAATAGCAAAAGTAGTAGATCAGAGTGGTGGAAGAGTTTGCAGATAGGGGTTATTTTGAGGAAGATGTAGAACTTTGTAAATGTAAACTTTCACGGCCAGTACTGTTACAATTAATAAAATATTCCAGGGTGTTGTGCCTTGATCTAAGGGATTTGACTTCAGAATCCCACGTTTCGTCTCCAACTGCGGAGGGCAAGGGGGATCGTAGCTTTGTTGAACGTCCGATTCACACCTTGGCTCGCTACTGACTACAGCAAAATTTCGCTTCCGCTAGCTTCTGCACAGTGGCGTGACGTCACATGTTTTGAAGACGCGAACGCAACAAGCCGTTGTCGACTGCCGTCGTCCGCTGTTACTATCATGCCATGGTGAAAGACTCGTACACATCTTCTTCAGCACCGGAATCCAAATTTCATTCAATTTCACGCCTTCCTCCTTCCTATTAAAATTCCTGGGGTGTTTCACAATCTCTATGGCCTCTCTGTATAGCCTTTTGTTTGTGGCTGCCAGTACTTGAGTCAAAAAGAACTGCCAAAACACGACTTGAAGAGCACAAGCGCAATTGCAGAAGAGGGAGACTGACAGATCAACTGTTGCGAAACATGCTTTGCATCCATGAAACCATCACATTCATTCAAGTACTGACAGCTGCAAACGGATACCACGAAAGGCTGTACAGAGAGGCCATAGAGATTGTGAAACACCCCATGAATTTTAATAGGAAAGAGGAGGGCATGAAACTGAATGAAATTTGGATTCCGGTGCTGAAGAAGATGTGTACGAGTCTTCCACCATGGGATCATAGTAACAGTGGACTACGGTAGTCGACAATGGTCCGTTGCGCTCACATATTCAAAACATTTGACGTCACGCCACTGCGTGGAAGCTCGCGGAAGCGAAATTTTGCTGTTAGTAGCGAGCCAGCGTGTGAATCGGACGTTCAACAAAGCTACGATCCCCCTTGAAAATGTTCTCCGCACATGGGGACGAAACGTCGGGTTTTGAAGTGAAATCCCTTAGACCACGGCATAACAGCCCGGAATACTTTATTAATTGTGATGAAGAACTTTGTAATGATGAAATAAAAAATGATTCGTATGGTGAGTTAGTAGCTAAAAATTATCAGAAGCAGAACCTTTAAGTACAGAAAAGTGAGAGGAACTAGGAAATTTTGTTAGGGAATACAGGGATATTTTCGATGTTAAGTCGGGAGGTGTTAAAGGCTATACGTGTAGACTTAAATTAAAAGCTCAGGATACATTTTTTGATAAGCCCTATAACATACCAATATGTAAGAGGTAGGTAGTGGAAAGAGAGTTGCAAAAAATACAAAAGTGGAGAATAGTTGAAATCAGTAGGAGTAGTGGCAGCTCATAGCTATACATTCTGGGTGTTCACAAATTTTTAAATTCAGTTAAATTTGAGAGTGCGAAATTAATAGCATATGCTGTATAACAGTTAGGCTTATCAATATATTTATAAAACTTCAGCCACTCTCAATAATAATAATAATAATAAAACTTCAGCCACTCTCAATAATAATAATAATAATAATAATAATAGCAATAATAATAATAATAATAATAATAATAATAATAATAACAGAAATAATAATAATAATAACATGCATAACTTGTCTGGAAAAAGGAAGAATTGTTTTTGTTGAATTTTGTGGTTTTGTACATAATTAAGTATAGTTTATGGCAAAAATGAAATAATGTTTAAGCTTTCGCTACCCTCCGTTTCGCATTTTTGTGTGAGTTAGAGTTTTATTTTTTCGGACAAATACACAAGATCCCTAATTCATGTATTAGCTAACGAATTAACTTCTGCACTGAAAACCAGGCATTCTTACCCTGCACCCACATAACAACTTACGCTTATTATACACTTCTTTGTTAAATGTTCGGTTCACGCTTATTTGATTTCGTCACTTTCTCAGACAACGGATCTGGTCTGGAATTCCCTAGTTTCTTTGCAGCTAACTTTTCCTGGTAATTTTCTTTCCTGTTGGCGCTTAATACAGGTTCAACAGAGTTTATGTTCACATTGCACAGGAAAGCCGCTTCCTGCGCACTAGACAACCAACTCCAAACACAATCTGCCGTTTGCGGAAATGATTAAATTCAAGTAGTGTTACCTACTAACAAGGTTATTTGACCATTTGACCAGACTACAAATGAGGCGCTGAGAGCCATAAGTGCTTAAAAGCACACCGTATTTGACCCCCCCCCCCCAAATATTTAAGTTAATACGAGAGAAACCAGCGAGACAGCTTTTCGTTAATGTACAAATATACATACAATTTGGGCCTACAGTACAGTTAAACATGATCCACCGTAAGATCAACAGATGTCAGAAGCATGAATAAATGCTACAGTTTCATAATCTACGATTATGTACTTTATGGTTCTCGGCGCCTCAAATGGGTTACTATACAATAAAATCCAAAATTTAATGTACTATATCTCATTCAGAAACCCACAAAATAGATTTTTCTGTCATTATAACATATACTGATGTCCAATTTAATTGTACTGTATGGTGAGTGAATTCGCATATCTGTGAAGTGTGCTACCGCCTGGAGGTATTTATGGCGAATGTAGATAAAAGTCTGCTGCAATGTCCTACCACCTGGTGGCCTTGAGGTAAAGTTGTAGTTGAATGGTAAGGGTTAGCAGTGCACGCCGTGATCTGTACACATTGTTTATCAAATCTGAATGTATTTAGACCATAAGGCAACTACGTCACGCCAGTTGCACATGCACAGCAGCTCCTTAAAACGTGAAAAAGTGAAGGTGTGCTCTCGAACCTGATTCCAAGTTCCACCGAGTCTGGAAGAGCAATATGTAGCACACTGCGGTAGATTTAGTGCTGTGTATTTCAGATTACTGCATCTACATTACGTTTAAAATCTTTCAAAGAAAAATAAGCAATAAATCTGCAAGGTGTCAAAAGTTAGGTTATTCACATGGTCTTGTGCTCGTAAACAAAATGGTTCAAATGGCTCTGAGCACTATGGGACTTAACATTTTAGGTCATCAGTCCTCTAGAACTTAGAACTACTTAAACCTAACTAACCTAAGGACATCACACACATCCATACCCGAGGCAGGATTCGAACCTGCGACCGTAGCAGTCCCGCGGTTCCACACTGCAGTGCCTAGAACCGCGGCCGGCAGCTCTTAAACAGCAGCTGCCACTGAGCAGGAGTCAGTACAACAATCCTTTACAGCTGGTATATAAATGTGATGGACGAATATCACTTGTTTCAGACTGTAGAAATGTCAGAAGTACCTTGAAAGAGAAACAGGCGATCCAGAAAATATTGAGGAATTGCTAAACGTGTTTGAAAATGTAATGTTTACCTAGTCTAGCCTTAACATCCAGTTTCCACCAAACTGAACTAGAATATGATTCCCGAAAATGCACAGTATTTTTATATGATGGGAAATGCCTTCAATATTGTGTTGAACCATTTCGTTTAAATGTATTTGTAGCAAATCAAGGGATTAGATTTTGTTTCAGGAAGGGAACCATTGGAAAAATTGACTTTACATGAAGATGATATTTTATTGTTGAATAGAACTTAGGAAGAACACACAGACACTTTCAGGTAAATTGGGAAAAATATGAGACTAGAAAGAATAACATTAAAACCTGAGAAATGTAGATTTGCTGTGAGGCAATTAAAATTCCTTGACGACAGCCTTACTGAAAAGGGAATTATCCCTGATCAAGAAAAATCGAAGCCATTCTAAGATTCCAAAAACTTAGGAATAATAAGGAATTAAAGTCATCTTGTGGATTAGTAAGATTCCTTAGAGAGTACATCAGAACCCAAGCATTAACTGCATCCTGTTTGCATAACCTTTTAAAGAAAGGTACTGTGTAGTAGTGGAACAAAGAATGTCAGTTATCTCTTGGTCAAATTAAGAAACAGTTATATGACAGTAAGATCCCCCATAGACCAGATTTATCTTTATCTTTTTGCTTAATGACAGACTGAAGCGATACAGGATTAGGTGGGCATCTGTTTCAAGAAGAAGAGCTTAATGGGGTAATACAACACTGTTCAACTGTATTTGCTGGAAGAATACAATACAGTTCGAATATGCATACAATTTCTTCATAGAAATATCTGTTTGAAACTCCTAACATTCATTTTGCACCTATGCTATCAACCTGATTATTATAACAAAATTTGTGTTACTGTTGGATGTGAACTGCCTACGTGCTGCTTCTGTCATGGGTGAAAACTATTCCTGTTGAACATTCCTTTAGACATGAGAAAACAGATTATAAATCTTGTGAATGTCTGGTAAACTATTTGCAATGGCTATTGTTCACATGCTTACATTCGACCCTATATACCAACACGTGTCGCATTGCTCATCAATATATTACACACGTGATTACATACGGATTCTTTCTACACTGGCTAATGCTCACACTTGTATCTATAAACCAACTTGTGTCACCTTCCTCATCAATATATTATGGACTCTTTCTACATTGTTTATATCTCTCATTTGTCTCTATAAATGAACACTTGTCCCCTTGCTTATGAACATATTACACACATGCCTGTATGGCTTGCTTCTACGTTACTTATTGCTCAAATTTGCCTGTATAAAACAACTCTTGTAGTTATCCTGATCGTCACTGAGTTCATTACATATGTGGTTATATTAAATCAGAAGCAATTTTGTTACTATCCACACACTTTTGAGAACTTACTGAATTCAACATACCAGCTTGGTTAGACATACCTTCGTCCCTTGGAACTCCTTACATGAATCTTTACATGTGTCTTTATATAATGTGAATCTGTTAATTACATATTTAGTTACATAAACCTATATGTGTCAAGATGCTCACATATTTACTTGAATTATATAAATTCGCACTTATATGGCATATCAACTACCTATGTGCATATATGGTGGAACTTCTGCCTCATGCACTACAAAAAATTAAAAGAAATGATTATGTGGTATTGTTGGCCCAGATGCCTCTTTTGGGGAAGTTCAGAGGCCAGGTTGCAATTCTTTATTTCAGGTGATGGCACATCGGGCAACTTGTGTGTTGGTGATGATGAGATGATGATGGGTACAATGCAACTCCCAGTCCACAAGCGGAGAAAATCTCCAACCAGACCTTACCTTGAATCGAACTCGGGCCCGCTGCATGGTAGACAAACACGTTACCACTCAGTTAAGCAGGTGGACTCTTGTATTACGTATAAGAATTTACGTAGATTCACATTTTGATTTTAATACTACACACAAGTATCACACACACACACACACACACACACACACACACACACACATACATTTGCAATTCTACAAGATCTGAATATGTTATTGTCTATTGGGTTGAGCCAGTTTTCCATTGTGTATAATTGCAGACATATATATCTGTCTCTGTGTGTGTGTGTGTGTGTGATACTTATGGGTAGTATGTAAAATCAAAATGTGAATATATATATATTACCACTGTGATTATTATTATTATTATAGCTTGAGACGTTTATACTGTCATAACAGAAGAAAGACTACACATATATATTTATGATTTGCCTTGTAGATGTATGAAATTTGATAAGAAATGGTTAATGGTTGGCCATATGGCGTTGAAAAAATTTGATATGATACATCGGGAAGTGATTCATATTTAGGAAATTTGCACATCTGTGAGCGAAGAATGATAATATTACATAAAAGAAATTTCAACATAATTTGCACACATACTTTGAATAACTTTACATTTACTTGTGGGAGTTAAATAGCCTTAAGGTTAATATTTCTTGCCTGAGCTACAGATGTTCTTTGAATTCTAATCTTGATGATATTTTCGTACATAATACAAACTTGACTAATACATGTCATTCCACTTCAACATTTCTGAGAGTGTGGAAACACTATGTGGAAAAGGAAAAACTTCAAGTGTTTGGTGTCAGTGCTGAATGAGATAGTGATTATGATGTAAGTGCAATAACGAGAGAAGTAAAGTTGCGTTTGACTTGAGCTACTTCTGACCAAAAATAATGATCTTAATGATAGAAGTTGGTAGAGGTTTGAATTCTGTACCTGATAGGAAAAGTTTACTTTAATTTTTTAAAAAACTGCACTGTCTGTGGTGAGAGGCAATGTTTGAAATTTGGTATTCTTGGCACACTCTTGACACTGTGGGTCTCGTAATACTGAATTCCCTAACTATTTCCGAAATGGAATGTTCTATGCATCTAGCTCCAACTGCCATGCCATGTTCAAAGTCTGCTAATTTACGTCGTGCGGCCATAATCACGTCGGACACCTTTTCACAAGAATCACCTGAGTACAAATGACAGCGCCTCCAATGCACTGCCCTTTTATACCTTGTGTACACGATACTACTGCCATCTGTATATGTGCTTATTGCCGTCCCGTGACTTTTGTCATCTCAGTGTAAGACTATCATTAAGCGCTATTCAAAGTAATAAACATATACTGAGAGAAAAGGAAGCAAGGAAGAGAATTGGTCAGAATGTTGCACTCAGCTATAAGCTCACTTCACCGCATACAGCATTAATGAGGTGGTATGCATTAAATTCTTTCTGTCAGCTGTCAGAGACAACATCTATCACCTATCACTATTTAATATACAAATAATTAACATGGATAAAATCCATGTCCACGTAGATATCTATATATATATATATATATATATATATATATATATATATATATATATATACACTCCTGGAAATGGAAAAAAGAACACATGGACACCGGTGTGTCAGACCCACCATACTTGCTCCGGACACTGCGAGAGGGCTGTACAAGCAATGATCACACGCATGGCACAGCGGACACACCAGGAACCGCGGTGTTGGCCGTCGAATGGCGCTAGCTGCGCAGCATTTGTGCACCGCCGCCGTCAGTGTCTGCCAGTTTGCCGTGGCATATGGAGCTCCATCGCAGTCTTTAACACTGGTAGCATGCCGCGACAGCGTGGACGTGAACCGTATGTGCAGTTGACGGACTTTGAGCGAGGGCGTATAGTGGGCATGCGGGAGGCCGGGTGGACGTACCGCCGAATTGCTCAACACGTGGGGCGTGAGGTCTCCACAGTACATCGATGTTGTCGCCAGTGGTCGGCGGAAGGTGCACATGACCGTCGACCTGGGACCGGACCGCAGCGACGCACGGATGCACGCCAAGACCGTAGGATCCTACGCAGTGCCGTAGGGGACCGCACCGCCACTTCCCAGCAAATTAGGGACAATGTTGCTCCTGGGGTATCGGCGAGGACCATTCGCAACCGTCTCCACGAAGCTGGGCTACGGTCCCGCACACCGTTAGGCCGTCTTCCGCTCACGCCCCAACATCGTGCAGCCCGCCTCCAGTGGTGTCGCGACAGGCGTGAATGGAGGGACGAATGGAGACGTGTCGTCTTCAGCGATGAGAGTCACTTCTGCCTTGGTGCCAATGATGGTCGTATGCGTGTTTGGCGCCGTGCAGGTGAGCGCCACAATCAGGACTGCATACGACCGAGGCACACAGGGCCAACACCCGGCATCATGGTGTGGGGAGCGATCTCCTACACTGGCCGTACACCACTGGTGATCGTCGAGGGGACACTGAATAGTGCACGGTACATCCAAACCGTCATCGAACCCATTGTTCTACCATTCCTAGACCGGCAAGGGAACTTGCTGTTCCAACAGGACAATGCACGTCCGCATTTATCCCGTGCCACCCAACGTGCTCTAGAAGGTGTAAGTCAACTACCCTGGCCAGCAAGATCTCCGGATCTGTCCCCCATTGAGCATGTTTGGGACTGGATGAAGCGTCGTCTCACGTGGTCTGCACGTCCAGCACGAACGCTGGTCCAACTGAGGCGCCAGGTGGAAATGGCATGGCAAGCCGTTCCACAGGACTACATCCAGCATCTCTACGATCGTCTCCATGGGAGAATAGCAGCCTGCATTGCTGCGAAAGGTGGATATACACTGTACTAGTGCCGACATTGTGCATGCTTTGTTGCCTGTGTCTATGTGCCTGTGGTTCTGTCAGTGTGATCATGTGATGTATCTGACCCCAGGAATGTGTCAATCAAGTTTCCCCTTCCTGGGACAATGAATTCACGGTGTTCTTATTTCAATTTCCAGGAGTGTATATATATATATATATATATATATATATATATATATATATATATATATACACACACATTGTCTATCTTAGGAGGCCACGTAGTTTGAACTAAACTCCCCTTCCAGTGGCGCATCGCTACTTTTTCACTCGTCACTTGCCAGCTGCATGGCCAGGTGTTCTGCTGCATAGAAAGAATGACAATAAATGGGTTGTGATTCCTCACTCCCTCCAGTGTGAAGTTTTGTCATGATTGCACCAAGGCCATTGGGGCGCAGTTCGCACCAAGCAACTTGCCTGACGTCATTCTACTTGGCAGGACACAGACACCCAAATTCAGCAAACGAACTCTCATTGTATCATAATCTCTGCAGAGCATCAGTCCATTCTGCCACAATGCTTCTTTCAGTGGCCGTGTCCATCCAGATCATGGCTACCCTTACACACTGGTTTCGTGGGTCCATTCTGGAATATGTGATGGTTGTTGTTGGAAGATGCATACAGCAAATCTCCATTTACAGTCCCAATGACATCCACCACTACTTCTAGTACTGTATCAGCTTCATCTCACACACTGGAGCAAACCTTAAAGAGTTTTATTTCCTCTTACCATTCCTTGCCACGTGTCAGGAAGTCGCTGGCAAAATTAGCACACGGTAGTCGTCGCTGTACCCTGTTGTATCTTCTGTGGCCAACAGTCTATTCTGCATGGTCATACAAAGTTCTTGCTGCAGGGCAAAGCTTTGTTTAAACTTTCTGACAAAAAAACAGATTTGGGAGCAATGTGTCATCACACAAGTATTGGGTCGTTCGTCTTAAGTATTTCAAGCTTCTTCTCGGGTGCACCAGCGTCACTGGAATAAGTTGCAGCACTCTTTATATCAGTGACTCCAAAGCAGAATTTTTGCCCACCCACCCAGCACACTGCTAGAGTCCGCAACAGCGGTTACCTCTGCCTCCCTGACAGTCGCGGTGGGCGCCATACAGAGTGGTGCCGATGGAGATCGATGTCACACTGCCGCCGCCGGCGTCGTCACTACCGGCTGTGCAACCAGAGTCAATGTCCTTGAAGGCGCCGCCCTCAGACAGCTGTCACGATGCCCCTGTAGCTCTATCTATGTTCTACCGACCAACAGCCTGCATCCCTGGTTGGAGGCGTGCATGCTGTGGCCGGTTTTCGGCCGGTGTTCCTGGTCACTGGCGAGGTGGATATCAGGGTGCAAAAAGGGAACTGCCATTGGCTGGAGCTACAGTTCCTGTATCCTCCGCGTTCAGTCCTCCCCCCCTCCCTCCCCTCCAACATCACGTGACCCCACACTACATAATGATAGTGCGAAGGTTTGGGGCGCAGGAATGTGGTGTCGTCCAAAGAGTTAGTTCCCATAGCAAAGTTGGCACCTCACAACACAATCAGTCGCAGCAACGAATGAGAGACATCGGCAAAGACACACTGTCAAGAGATTCAGTGCGCTGCTGTAGCTGTAAGTCTACTTACATCAGAGTGCAGTGCTGCTCGCCCTACTCTTAGATAGGCGACTATGATAGCAGTATCACCGTAGTTCAGATCCATTACTATTCAAAGTAATAAACATTTATCACTGTATTCAACGACAGTAGTAAACAGACGAGATCTGTTCAAAAAATTCATGAACTATGTCCACAAAATTTTTCTGCGCTTGCCTATTACTTATTGTGCATGGTCTCCTCCACAACTGATACACCGCCCCTAAAGCCATTCCCACTTCCGAAAGCAGTCTTGGTACGCCTCTTGCTTGATCGCGGCAGGCGCCGTCTGCGAATTTGCTTTTGTTTCGTCTATCGTTGCAAATCCTCGTCCCTTCAATGGCGTTTTCAACTTTGGAAACAAACAAAAAAAGTCCACAGGGGCCAGGGGCAAGGTCTGGGATCAATGGAGAATGAGGAAGCACAGTGATATTTTCTTTTTCCCCTATAGCCGCGCCCCAACAGGGATGAATATGCGGGTGCATTACCTGGTGCAAGAGCCATGAACTGTCTCGCCACATTTCTCATTTCAGGTCGTTTCCTTCACACATTTTCTCACAGGCGTCGCAACACGTCCCAACGATAACATCGATTAACACTTTGTCCCTGTTGTACGAACTCATGACGAACTAATCCTTCGAGGTCAAAAAAAAAAAAAAAAAACTATCAGCGTGCCTTTGATATGTGACCTGACCTGATGAGCTTTTTTATAGCCTTGGAGCACCTTTTCCGACCCATTGTGAAGATCGAATCTTGGTCTCAACATCGTAACCATAGACCCACGTCTCATTACCAGTTATGATTATGATTCTCTTAAGGAGCTCATTCTCATTTGCGCGATCCAAAAGCTCTTCACAGATTGCGAGGCGAAGATCTTTCCGGTCTTGACTCATGAACCGTGGCATGAACTTGGCGGCAATACGATGCATTCCAAGATGCTGTGTCAGCAAAAATATTATAATCTTCTGCAGTATCTCGGACAGTCAGTCTTCGATTGGCATGCACAATTTCTTTGACGTTCCTGACATGAGCGTCGTCGGGAGACGTCGAAGGGCGTCCTGAAAGAGGGTCACCTTTAACTTCCGTCCGGCCATTTTTAAACCCTTTCAACAATTCGTAACACCAAGAAAGGCTGAAGCACTCATCACCATAGTCTTCCTGCATCATTTGGTGTGTCTCTGTAAAGATTTTCTTGAGTTTCACGCAAAATTTAATGCAGACGCATTGCTCCTCTAACTCTGCCATATCGAAATTCGCAAACTGAGCGACATAGCGTTCTACTCAGTACAGCACTGAACAATAACTAACAGACATACAACAATGAAACATGTGCGTGTGCGGAGATGTCAACCGCATTTTGCTCCGACACACCATTGGCGGGAAATAGAAATGTTCCGGAATTTTTTGAACAGACCTTGTATATTGTCATTCTTGTTGACATGGATCTTATCCAAGTTAATTATCGATATATTATAGAGATTTACCAAACGAATGTAATATTCTTTGTATGTGTTATAGTAACCGTTCGACCTCATTTTCAGAAGTTAAGCTATTGAACCGTCACCTACGTGGCTATGATTTAATTACGTGAAAAAAACCAAGGTGCATGACAATACGGAGTCCACCTCGAAGTCTGTCAGTTACGAAATCGGAAGAAGATGGCATGGTGCTGTATTCTTTCGCAGAAGGAATGTTCAAAAATCGATTTCTTAGGTAAATGTGAGAAGTGTTGAAAGATTTTCGCAGGCTTTCAAGCATATGCATAATGAAGCATCATATTTTTTCGAGCTATGTACACACTGTCAGTGGAAACATGGTTCTGTTGGAAACATGTTCACTGCGATGTTCCGCAATATTTCTCGGACTTTGTTTCTTGTCTGTGTCTCTGTCCGTACTGGCGGCAAAAATTTCTCATAGTGTGTTCGCATCGTCTGCGACGATACTTGCATTGTTTTCGTATCATCTGCTACCTTGTATCTAGAGACGAGGAACCAACAATATCCAGGACAACATAAAGTTTACGATGGAGATACCAACAGATAACACCTTGCTGTTCCTTGACGTCCTCGTCCGTCGTAAAGCAAGTAGGTGTCTCAGTGACAGTGTCTACCGGAAACCCACCCACACCGAGCGATATCTGCACGCTAACAGCTATCATCATGGCTGACAGAAACGTTCTATTCTGAGGACCTTGATGAATCGAGCAGAAGCTGTCTCAATCGGTGAAAACCTGCTGAAAGAACGGAGCCACTTACGGAAAGTATTCAAGAAAGCGGCTACAACAATCGCTAGATTTCGCAAGCCATCTTTCCGAAAACAATGAAGCAGAAGGACCCCGAGGAGGACTCGATGCAGTTTGCGTTTTTGTCGTTTTATGACTCAGTTACAGGAAAGATTAGCCAGCTCCTAAAGTGGTATAAAAACAATTCCGTCTTCTGAGTTCCAACAAAAACTGAAGCCAGTGAAAGACGCTGAAGGCCTCAGAAACACAGGAGGATATAAAATACTGTGGGTGTGTATAATTTTGTGTCGGACAGACTGTGAGTACTATTGAACAACGCTGTATAGAACCCAAGAGATGCTGTCACCTTTGGTGCCCTAATAAATCACTAGTAGCGGAGCATGACCTAGAAAACTGTCATCAGATTGCATTCGAAGAGACGGCTGTAATTACAAGGACTAATAGTTTCTGGGATAGTGTAATAAAAGAAGCGATCGAGATAAAAATTTGTGACAACACCGACAATGAAGACCGCGGCCAGCAGCTAAGCACAGTTTGAGACCTGGCCATCGGAAGGTTGAAGCGGGTGCGGCGGGGGTGCAACAAAAACATTACCTTATATGGCCCTGGAGCGAGCGCCAGTGACGTAACAGAAGCACCGTGGCTATATAAGGATGGTAAAGGGCCCAAAAGTCAGTCACCACTTGACAAAGGCCAAGGAGCACTCGGCCGAAAGCTCATGGGTTTTAAACCACTTTATGCAACTGGAAGCTCAAGATAATTTTATAGTGACCTTAGAAAGCCAATGCCTGTGAATGAATTAAATTGTGCCCAGTTTGCAGGTACAGATTCAACAGCAATAAGGCTCCATAATATTTCCTGTAACGATTGATCGATATGGAATTTGAGATTAGGAAGCACAATTTTCCAAAAATAGAAAAGTCAGATCGAAAAGGAGATGTTCCATGTTGAAAGCAGCACTCTCGAAGAACTATTAAAGATCATGACTGCAAGAAAGACTACTTACAAAACACTTGCACATCCAGAGTTACAAAAGTTTCAAATGTGTGGGGATCAAACCGAATACTATTAATGGGCGATACTGAATATGTGAAAAGAAAGGTGGTACAAATGGTTACTGGATTATTTGAGTTGCGGAAGACCGCCGCCAATATGCTGAAAAAAGGTGAGTAGTGGGATTAAGCCAGTATGAGCACATTTTTAGTGAAGGTTGCCTACATCAGTGGCAAGCATACATTCAGGGGCAAACCTATTGTTCTGCTCTATGTCAGCCCTTCACCTACTGTTCTCGTTTGAGTGACAGGTCCTGAACTATTCATCTACAGCACTTTTGATATCAAATTGATACAAAACTAATTAAATTGTGGCAGCTGATTGATTTATGACCCTCTCCCCCTCTTTTGAACCTATTATTCTGCTAAGTGGTTTGTAAGCCCCTGGGAGTAATCCATTCCTCTGAGAAAGTCTCCACATTCTTCCCCCTCCTCCTCCCACCTGCCTGTGGGAACTCCCCTCACTAATACAAGCACACTTTCAGGCCTGATTTACTCGAATAGCCCCCTCCTACTCTATCAATTTGATTGACTAACTAATTAAATCGATAAATTAATTAACCCCTCCCTCTCAGTGAAACCCCCACCCCTTCCCCTCCCATCCACCACCTAGAAATTAACGAGAAAAAGACTCAGTTGATTTGCTATTTTGCAGGGAATTGGTTTCAGTGTATGGAATATTGTTTAAACGATTTCTGGTAGACAAAGCAAGGTGTACAATATTGTTTATTTAAATAATTTATTGGATACAAGGCGATGTACAGAATACAGTTCATCTATTTAAAGAATTTGGCGGGAAATCGATTGCAGTGTATGGATCAGTTTTCAAACAATTTCTGGTAGACAAGGAAATGTGTGGACTATTGTTTATTTTAACAATTTATGGGATACAAGGCAGTGTTTGGAATATAGTTTATATATTTATTTAAAGATTTTGTTGGGAAACTGGCCACAGTGTATAGAATTCCGTTTATTTGAACATTTTGACAGTGACAAGCCAGTATGGAATATTTAATCGGGTGTGGCGCTTTTTTATTCCGATAGTACAAGGAATATTATCAACATAGCTCACTGCACTTAATGACACTGTTAAAAATATTTCAATCACAAAGCATGCACTATCTGCTCATCTGCCACCCTCTGAGCAGCACGATGCACCAACTGCTTCATGTATTCCTGTGCACATAGACCCCGTGGCCACCGTCGACTGCCACATATCCAGCCAACTCATGCATTGTGCAGAGTATTTGGTGGGAGTCGACCCTGCAATCACCCAGTTTCCAAACTGTACTGGAATTTTTCCCCCTTGCCTCCTATCGGCGGATACTGGCAGAGTTAAGGTCATTTGATAGGAAGTTCATTAGGTTGGAGGTAACTGAAAACTTCAAATTTCAGCCCAGTTGCATGCTATGTCCTTAAACAATCTGTGAAAGGGCTGTACTAGTGAGTGTGCTCACAATACCAATATCGAAAACAATAAATTGGTCAATTGGGAATTTGATGTAGTGATTGGGTTTTTAAAGCGCTGTGTTATCCGTAATTGGTTCTCTCAGCTACATCAGGACGATTAAGGAGGAGGAGGCGGATGAAGGGTATACCACATGATGAGATAGTAACAACTGCGAAGATCACTGCCACCTTTCCACTGCAAGATGGAGGCCACTGGGACTGTACTGAGAAGCAGTAAACCCACACACTTAAACCTTGTTTCATTTTATAGTAGTAATTGTCATGGCTAGATGCCATAGACTGGTGAAACCTTCATACATCCTGCATGCTCATGTCCTGATGTTGGGAACATGTTGTCATAGCTCTGCCAACTGTGTACAATGTATAAGGCTAGCGCCAAACCAATCTTTCTCCTAGTAGAAATGACAGTAGAAGCAGTTAAGGTGTTGTTTCTTATCGGAAAACTAGAAGACTCCACATCATATGGGAACTGGAAGAAGAACGAGGAATATGCTACTGTATTGTGGTGTGTTTCCAAACGACATACAGGTACTGTAGTCTGAAGATCTGCGTTCCTCAGGATGCATTCATGTCTGTCACCCAAACATTCTCTCTATCCTTGTTGTTTTGTACCATCCAACAGAGAAATACTACAAACTATAAAAACTCCACTAATGACACCTGGTGGTGAATTTGACAAGATATTACTGCATCACTATCTTCCAATCTATAGAAAGCAAATACAGTCTGTATGAAGACATTGAGAATATATGGCGGTCCTATTAAATACACAAGTATTGGCCCACTGGAGCAGATGGTCAGTGATCGAAGTTGCTTGCACAGACCAGTGTAAAGATTCATCGCCTGTAGTGTGGGAGGACCATACTCCACAGATTATGTGTTGTTCTTTCGTAAGCAGTTTGATACACTATTTTTCTGCTGTAATGCATACAAACAGTGTATGACTACAACTGTGTATGCCACTGTACATTTGTTTTTCCAACTCAACTTTGAGGTCTGTGTCAGGTGATAAACCAACATTAGCATGTTTTCGCTTCATTGGCTCTCGCAGAAAGCTGGACATTGCAATTGTAAAACAATACTGCTCTCACAACACATAAGTTGGTTGAAATAAAAGACAGAGGTTGTAGTAACCACAACCAACTGCGAGAATGACTTGGGCTGCGGATCGGTGCCGCCAGGCAGGGAAGCCGCCGGTGGTGGAGCATGCACCACCGGATAAACACAAGGACGAGTCGGATGACAGACTAACGACAACCGACAACAACCGACCACGACCAACACAACAAGGAAGAGACAAACAACGGAGGGTTGTAGAAACCACAACACCATACACCAACAGTAAATCCACTCGGAACCAGAGCCAGGCAAAAGTCAACAACGAGCAACGACAAGAACGCAGTACCGCCGAGATAGAATCTCAATCCAGAGCGAGTACCAGACTGACTGGACTAGGGCAGAGCGGGTCCCTATATACGAAACCGCAGGGAGGGGCTATTGGCCGCTGTCTGCACGTGGCGTAGTGGTGACGCCCTTGCTACGCGAGAGCCGCTGCGTGGAATAGCTGCTGCGGATGCAGAGCCCTCTATGGGCTGACCACCTCCATTTGTTCTGGCGCGTGTTCGACTTCCGCGGCATGAGGTACTAGATCCCTCCCCCCCGAAATTGGTGCATAGGGGCGGAAATGCCCCGAACGATGCAGAGGCGGGCGGAACGAGGGCACGGGTTGTGAGACGTCTGGAGGGACCACTGGGGGAGGGGAGGGCAGACTGTCTGCGGCATCCATCAAGGTGTCACCAGAGGGCAGGGGTCAGAGGGCGTCTCTATACCCTGGCGAGGCGGAAGGGGTGTCTGCAGAGCTGGGGAGGAGATGGAGGTGGAAGGGGAGGGCTCCACCTCGAGGGACATGTCCGCACCAGGAATAAGGGAAGGCGGTGGGGGAGGAATCAAGGCAGGGGCCCGAGGGTGGACTTAGTTATGGTGGCGATGCTCAAGCCCCTTGTGTGTCTGTACGGTCGTCACACGCCGCCCATGAGCCGCAGTCACCGTAGCAGGCGTCCATGCAGGTGTGCTGCCATAGGAGTGGGCCCACATGGCCATGACCAGGGCGTAGCGCTGGGAGGGGCGAGAGTGGGGCCCAGAAGGGGATGGTGTCACCAGGTGGAGGACGGTCCGAGGTTGTCGCCCGTGAAGGAGTTCAGCAGAACTATGACCGGCCACTGGGATAGTGCTGTAGGTGCTTAGAAACAAGGTGAGGGCCGAGGTGGTGGCCGACGGCTCCACTGATTTCATCAGCTGCTGTTTGAAAGTGCGGACCAGGCGTTCCGCCGCGCCATTGGATGAAGGATGGAAGGGGGGAGGGGGGGAGAGCGAATGTGTGACCGTTAGCAGAGCAAAAGTTCTGGAACGAGGACGCCGCGAATTGGGGCCTTTTATCTGTGACCAATGTGTGAGGAAGGCCTTCAATGGCCAACACCTGGGCCAAGGCGGTGAGGGTCGCCTCAGTGGTGGTGGACGCCATGCGAACCACATGTGGGTATTTGGAATATGCATCATTGATGAGAAGCCACATGGAGCCTAAGAAGGAACCTGCAAAATCTAGATGGATCCTGTCCCAGGGTTGGCTGGCTGTTGGCCAGGGTGCGAAAGATTGTGGGGGACTAGCCTGATGAAGCGCACGCACTGTGCAACCATGGACCAGGTGCTCAATGTCTCCATCGATCTCTGGCCAATAGACATGTCGTCAAGCCAATGCCTTCATGCGAGACATCCCCCAGTGACCGCGGTGTTATAAGTGCAGGACTCGGTGGCGTAAGTCTGGAGGGATGACCACCTGATGGGCATCCGAGTCCGTGGACAACAGGAGGACGTCCTCCATTACCGAAAGTCTGTGTGAGACGTGACGCCACGGGCTGAAGTCAGTTTTCAAACGTCAGGTAAGGTAGGAAGGCCAACCATGGGTCACATAGCGGAGGACTCACCGCAGAATGGGGTCCCTGTGCGTGGAAGCGGCGATTTGCGTAGCCGCCAGAGGAAATCCATTGAGAGTCTCTCGGCGGGCAGAGTCGATGTGGAAGCACAGGACTTCCTGCTGGTCGAACGCCAGATCAGGTCCTGCTGGGAGACGAGACAAAGCATCTGCATTAGAGTGTTGACTGGTGGGCTTATAGTGGATGATGTAAGTGTAATTACGCAAGAACAACGCCCAGCGCTGAAGACGCTGAGCCGACCATTCTGGGAGGTGCGAATGGGTCCCGAAAAGCGACACTAAGGGCTTGTGATCTGTGAGTAGGGTGAACTGCGCCCCAAACAGGTAAATGTGAAATTTCTGAACTGCAATAATAATGGCAAGAGCCTCCTTTTCGCTCTGAGAGTAATTCCTTTGCGCAGGGGATGCGTCTTGGATGCATATGCCACAGGTTGTTCCGACCCATCCTCATTCCTGTGTGCCAGGACCACCCCAATTCCATACGCTGAGGCATCGGCCGCCGCCGCCGCCGCCGCCACCAAGGGACGATCCGGAGAGGAAGGCGTAAGGCAAGGGGCAGTTTTCAGCATCGTCTTCAGGCGGGTGAAAGCCTGATCACAGCAGAAGTCCACGTGTAAGGTACCCCTTTGCGATGCAGGCGATTTAGGGGATGCGCGACGTGGGCGGCTTGGGGTAAGAACTTAAAGTAATAATTGACTTTCCCCAAAAATACCTGGAGTTCTGATAAGTTTTGTGGATGGGGAAGGGCATCAATGGCTGCGACATTGCGGTCCGAAGGGCGAATGCCATCTTTACTGAGCCAATGTCCTAAGTGCTCCACTTCCGGCTGAAGAAAACTGCACTTCTCCAGCCGACAACGTAAACCCGCAGCCTGCAGGGCGTGAAATAAGGTACTGAGGTTGCACAAATGTTCCTGGCCCGTGCGCCCCGTGACTAAGATATTATCGAGGTAATTGATACAAGCCAAATGGGTTACGTGAATTGCTCGAGATACCGCTGGAAAATCGCAGGGCAGAGGAAATGCCAAACGGAAGACGCTCGTATTTATAGAGACCGAAAGGCGTGTTGATGATGACGATGGCCTGCGATTCCTCATTCAACGGCAATTGGTGATAGGCTTCTGCCAGATCAATCTTAGAAAAGTACTCGCCACCTGCTAGTTTAGCGAGGTCTTCCTGGCGAGGAATGGGATAAGTGTCGACCAGAGACTGAGTGTTGACCGTAGCCCCAAAATCCCCACAAAGCCAAAGCGATCCATTGGGTTTCTTGATGACCACTAAGGGTGTTGCCCAGGCACTCGATTGTACTGGCTCGATAACCCCCGCAGCCTGGAGGCGATCGAGTTCCCGCTTGACGGCCGCACGCAAGACTACCGGAATAGGCCGAGCCCGACAAAAGCGAGGCCGTGCGATCGGCAGTAAAGTGATGTGTGCCTGGAAACCGGGAGTGCAGCCCAGGTCTGCCAAAAACAGGAAGGAAAAGGATGCGCACAGATCGTCTAGGTCCTGAAATGGAACCGTAGTTGAAACAAACTGCACGTCGTCTTGAAGGGAAAAGCCAAACTGTGTAAACACATCTAGTCCAAAAATGTCCGAAGCCGACGGTTGGTAACCACAAAGAGGGTAAGAGGCCGGGGAACGTTTTTGTAGATAGCCATAACAGAAAACTGCCCACAGAGAGGGATGGAACCATCGCTGTAGGCGCCCAACCTCCGAGAGGGTGGGGACAATTCCGGAGACCCGAGACGTTCATACGTCGTCAGATTGACCAAAGAAAGGTGGCCCCCGTATCGAACTGGAAACGGACGTCCTCGTTAAAGATGCGTAGGGTGAGGAATAACTTTTGAGCCAATGTGTCGGTCCAAGGGGCGACTGCGTGTAAAGCATGGACCGCCTCCTGTTGGCCTGCAGGGGTGGGACGGGGGCGGGGGCTACGACAGACAGGTCGAAGGTGGCCTCCTTTCTCAAAGAGCGAACAGGTCTTCCAGCGATGGGGACAGTCATCTCGAGTGTGGGCCGAGAAGCACTGGAGGCACGACGGGAGGGGGCCACGAGGCCGACGTCGAGGGGCGACCGGCGGTTCGGAAGCCATAGAGACGTCAGACACTGAGGAATCTCGACGGCGGTGCCCTCTGGAGACTGCGCCCCGTCGACGGCGGGAAGGAGTGGAGCGGGAAGTGGACTCGACCGCTGCCACCTGGGACCGCGCCATGAGACGTTCGTTCGCTGCTTGAGCAATTTCGAAGGAATGGGCAATACGCAGAATGTCTTCCAATGAGAAGTTGTCCAAGTTTAACGCCGCAGTGCGGACCTCTGGATCGGGTGCCAGTTGAACAACCACATCCCCAATTAACGAATCTGCATATGACGCCTTGCATTGCTGATTGGTGCACGTGAAGTTGCATTTGCGGCTGAGGCCTTGCAAATCCGCACCCAGGAACGGTAGGACTGACCCAGCTGCTTGTGGTATTGATGGAATTCCAAGCGAGACGCAACCAGGTTGTATCGCTGGGAATGATAGTTAGCAACACACAGATCTCGTGAAAGGAGAGAGCCACGGGGTCGCCCAACAGTGCCAACTTGCGGAGCAAAAAAAAAAAAAAAAAAACGTGTCTGGTGAGGCCCAAGACAAGAATAAAGACCGCTGCAGAGAGTCATCTGACACCTGAAAAGCCGCGAAATGTTGCTTCAGACGATGCAGGTACGTTTCCCAATCCTCCTTTGCGTCGTTGAACGGTGGGAACGACGGCGGACGTGGGAACGTGTCTGAAAGTGGGGCACCCTGGAGATGAGGTGGGAGGGAATCCCGCCTATTGACCCTGTCCGAGAGCAACCTCCAACTGCTGCTGCTGATGCTGCTGCTGTCGCATGAGCTGCTGCTGCTGTTGCTCTAAGAGAGTGAGTAATTTCTCTTCCATACTCCTACGTTCCGTTTACCTCGTCGCCAATGTAGTAACCACAACCAACTGCGAGAACAACTTGGGCTGTGGATTGGAGCCGCCAGGCAGGGAAGCCACTAGCGGTGGAGCACGCACCGGGTAAACAGAAGGACGAATCGGACGACAGACCAACAACAACTAACAACAACCGACCACGACTGACTATGACCGACACAACAAGGAAGAGATAAACAACGGAGGCTTGTAGAAACCACAACACCAAACACCAACAATAAATCCACTCGGAACCAGAGCCAGGCAAAAGTCAACAATGAGCAACGACAAGAACGCAGTACCGCCGAGATAGAAACTCAGTCCAGAGCGAGTACCAGACTGACTGGACTGACTGACTGACTGGAGTGTCTGATGGGTCGTAGACCCCTGATGTTCCGAGGCCCGGGACTTGGTGTCTCTTCCCTCGTGTCTGATGTTTGGGGTTATGGATGGGGGTATTTAACTCGTTTGAGGAATTTGGGATGTTGGTTGATTAGGGAATAGGATGATGGAATTCGGCATCGTCTTGACTTCCTGTGCCCCAACGCGCCGATGACGTTAAGGCTCGGAGAACGCACTTGACCCTTGGCCCATGAAAAGGTCATGAAGTGCGCTCCCGGCGACTTGCGGTGTGCTCTGGAAGGTTGTTGGCTGCCGTGGAGCAGCCTTCGTCTGAACGTTCTTCGTTTGAGGTTCTTCGGAGACCTGAGCTGCCTTTTTCTTGGTGGCTGCCTCAACCTTGTGGGAGGCGGCCAGTGCGAGCAGCTCGTCTAAGTCTTTGGAGACCCGCACCGCCGGTTTCTTCTTGGGTGGCGGTTGAGCGTGATCTGCCTCCGAATCAGTTGAGTTCGTTGCTTCTGTGGGCTCCCGACCCGAAAGGGGGGGAGCAGGTGCGGGGGGCCGCAAGGCTTTGGTGGCAGAAGCCACTTCAGCCCGCAGCCGCTGGATCTCTCGATGAGCTGCGGCCAGCTCATCACGTAGGGCGGTCCTCTCTGCCACGAATGCGGCTTTGAGGTCCGCTATGGCGTCTTCTGTGGCCGCACGAAGCTTGTTGTGCGGCACAGCGTCATCGTGGCGGCGTCTTTCGGGGGGCGGAGGGGCCCCCTGGTGCTGCTGCTCCGTTCCTGCCACGGGCGGTGGCCCGCGGTCGGAACGTTTTCTTCGTCTCTTCCTCTTCTTCTTGCCTCCGCGACCCCAGTTAGCAATGTAACTGCAGCCACGGAAGCTCGCGACGTGCTTTCCTCCGCAGTTAGCGCATTTCGGCGCCACGTCGCGCGGCTTGGTGCAGTCGCGGGTGTCGTGCTGCTCTGCGCACTTCATGCACACGGCTTGGTCGCGCCGGCAGTATTTGGCCACGTGGCCAATCTGCTGGCAGCGGAAGCACTGCACATCTCGACGTGGTTTGCCGCCACCGAAACCGAACGCATCACTAAGGACACGCTCCATTACGGCGGCAACAAGGCGGCGGCTCGACCTCCCATCTCTTCTGGGCGGCATCTGAGCCACAGCGACGGCAGCAACACCAGTAGCAAGCGCTCCGCTCTAGTCAGCGTCTCCCCACACAGTGGCCGGCGGCCGGCACGACTGACTGGACTAGGGCAGAGCGGGTCCCTATATACAAAACCGTAGGGAGCGGCTATTGGCCGATGTCTGCGCGTGGCGTAGTGGTGGCGCCCTCGCTGCGCGGAGGCTGCTGCGTGGAATAGCCGCCATGGATGCAGAGCCCTCTATGGGCTGACCACGTCCATTTGTTCTGGAGCATGTTCGATTTCGTCGGCGTGAGGTACTAGAGAGGTAGTGATTCTTATTGACAAAAATGTGGAAGACATCACAACATATGGAAACTGGAAGAGTATGCAGCATTGCAGAGCGTTTCCTAACAGCTGCCCAAAGGCTTTCACAATGATGGAGTAGCACATATCTAGGTGTTCAATGACCAAGAGCAGTGATTCCTTATACTGCAGTCATGTAAATTATCACTCTTTTGGTGCTGGCCATCCCCCGAAGGTTTTGGTCCCACCAAAGCTCTCGCCATCTCAAAAAAGTGGTATCAGTCAATCATTATGTGGTAATCAAGAGTGTACCAGTGGACAGATGGGGTGAAAAAGACACTATTGATATGGGACTATGTACTGCAATAAGCACCACAGTTGACAGTGTGATCAATTTTATCAATTTTACCAGTTTTTCTGTGATTTCAACTACGACCATTGACATGGCTGCATGCTTCCAAATTTCTGTATCATTGCTAAAACATCCCTCCAATACTCTGCATATACCATATACTATATTGCAAATGTAGATGCATAACAATGCAGTTTGTCCATTCATGGTTAATTCTTGAACATATACACCAAAGCATTCAAGACAGCATGCTATACCGATGCAGTTAGATTATCTACACATTTGAAGCACTTTGATCATAATGCATAGTTTAACAGTTGCCCAACTTTCCATATGTGGAAGGCCAGCAACGGAGTATCCCTCTTACAAAGGCAACAGACAAATGCGTAACAGCGGTGATTGACATGTGAAATTATACACCATGCTGCATAACTCTGTAAACAGGACAACAGTCAAGCAAATGTTTACATAGGTTTTACAGTACTTCACAAGCACCTGTCACTAACTTAGAATTCTGCACTTAAGAAACTGAAGACTCCATCTATGTCCAATTTTTGGCAAAGAAATGGAGTATTTCACATACATCTTAATTCATCCAGAGAAGGGTGTTCAAGCAGGTTTTCCGTAGATGGTCATGATTCATCACACATGTGTTAGAAGCCCTCTGCTGACTATGGTATGAAGACATTTGCTGTTAACGATTGCAGGTAAATAGCACACACAGAACATACAATTGTATACAATTCGATTGCAGGTTGTACCACACAACTGATGCACCAGAAGAGAACCAAAAAAAAGGTTAAATGCGCGATAAATGACCTGCAGCAACATCTGCCTCTCTTTAGAATGCATCATCAGTCTGTCATTAAATCATACCTTATTACGACCCCTCTCAACCGATTACTCCATCCACTCTCTCTCACCTTTTAACATACATCCACGTCAGTTTAGAGACAGATGGTTCTCTTTTCAAGGAATCCATCAAAGGCAGGAGTCAACTTGCATGTATCACTATTACCTCAATAGACATACAGTAGTATGTTTTTAAAAAACCATACAGCAATTGTTCTGTAAGGTATTTATTAGCTGACACTGCATGGTTGTAATTGGTGGAGAGTACAGAGAAGCACATTGCAAATACTGTTTGTTAGGGTTTAAAACACCTAAACAGTTCTACACAGGGTCAAACACACGATCTATTCTGTAGTTCAGTCCTCCAGCTGGTAATACAACACTCTTTAGCTAAGAACGCTTAATAGAAATCTATAAAGTGGTTGCCGATAACTTTGGGGTCACACTTGGGCTTGTGTTCCGACACATATAAATTTATTACTCTACGTTTGGTGGTCTTTCACGTTAAACATTCTATTACAACTGTCTTATGACTGTCCACGAAAAATGACTGTTTGCCTGGTTCCCGTAGCTTCGATGTCATATTCCTCTTGCTATCACGTACTTGTCCCCATATACAAGAATTTTCCTGCACCAAACAGAAGAGATGCAAGTATTCCCTCATTGCCCCTCAGTTTCCCTGTATTTTGGCACATTTTCCCTTAATTTATACGTATTTTCCGTAAATTTTACCGGTTTTATGTCACTTTTGCCCAAGCGATCATGACATCACTTTTCGCCACGTATTCTAAAATAGCTTGTGAATTGGTACAGTTGTCAACACCTAGCACATATTAAATCTATTTCTGGTTCGATGCTATAGTATTGTACTGATCTCGAATGCATACAGTCATTTCCAACCACACATTCTACACTTGCAATACATTTGCTCGGTTTTCTGTATGTCTCTGTCTGTGTATGTGTCACGGATTGCTCCCATGACCCAGAGTGAACCCGAGTTAGTATTCGACTGTGGATATCCCACACGTTATATCCGGAGCAATGTTTGGACACATACCCACAATACGACCCTCCAGGATAAGGCTTGAAGGTGGATCTATCACGTATTATACCCAGCAAAATGTTCAGAGGTAAATCCTCAGTACATTTCGTCCGGGGTAGGTTTCAAAGGTGGATCCACTGAGCATTACGTCCAGAGATGTGTTCTATGTCCAAAGGTGGATCCACCAGTGGCAGGGGTGAAGCAATGTGATCATAGCATGGGCAGAAGTGAGATAAAATTGGTAAAATTACGAAAATTGACATAAAATACGTCTAAATTAAGGAAAAATACACCAAAATTGGGGACACTGAGGGGAAATGAGGGAATACTTGCATTTCTTCTGCTTGGTGCAGGAGTATGTGACAGCGAAGGGAATATGAGAAAAAGTTGACATGGAAGTATCAGGAACGAGGGAAACAATCATTTTTCGTCGACAGCAAAAAAAAGGCTGGAATAGGGTGTTTAACGTGAATGACCACCAAAAGTGGTCTTCTACATTCGTGCTGTCAGTACAGTGGTGCACATCTGCCTCAAACTGGATTTGATGCCAATATATCGTATGGTCGTCCCTCTCATTCGAATTTACCTGTTCTGCTGGAATGATCTTCTGTCCCTCTCCCTTGTTTCTGAAACTTTCAGCCTGATTGTGGTCCATTGTCTCTATCCTGTAAACTTCGGCAAAATCTTTCTCTACATGAGCCTTACTTCGCAAGATCATATGAAACACAATACCAATTTACGCAGAACTTCAATCTTTGCGAATGAAGAATAATGATTTGTCAAAGATTAACACATCTATAAATTCCTAATCACAATTCATATTAACCAGGTATAAGAAAAGAAAAGTTCCGAAGCTCCAATGCTGTTGTTGACACAGCAGAAACAACAAACAGACGTGGGATTGGAACCACCGGACGAAAATATGAGCACAAATAAATGTACAAGTTAAAGTAATAATTGGGGCCAGCAGTCTATAACTAGTACATACTTAACAAAAATTGCCATTGTTTTTTTGCAAAATAGCTTTGGAAACATGGAAACGTACAATAAAATTCTACCATCCGAGTGGGAATAAACAATTTTAAAAAAAAGAGAACTAATGTAACTGCATAAAATTTGTTATATTCACTCCTGATTGCGCACAGCATCTCCCAAAGGCTGTATCTTGAGCAGTGTCCGCCAGTTTTATGCAATACCCCGTGTATGTGCATTTCGTAATCGTTACCAAAGTCAGGGACTATCTAGACTCTCACACCACTTAAGACCCAATGTTGATACACATTACACTATGGAAACAATCTGTCTGAAATTTGGCCCTAATGTGAATTCCTAAGGTGAAGAATTGGTATAAAATCAATTAATAACTTTATTTTAAAACCACTAATAATTACAAATGTTTGTCCTTGTACACAAGAAAACCAAAAGTTGACAATACGAATCTAATATGATAGACAATTATCACAGTTATGATGTCCGAGGAAGGACAATGGGTTCAAGCTGAACTTTCCCGAAGTTATGTGAATAAACCGCACGAATCTGAAATTTACTATGCAGTGATTGGTTGTCCAGACTAAAATGGAAAAAATTCCATCTTCATCACTGGGATCTTATGGCACTCTGGCGTTATTGTAACCTTATAAAACAGTAATCTCCCACCTAATGAGCCGGTGCTGCACAATATGCTCACCGATCTCTTGCTGCCTCGATGGACACGAAGATGTGGGTCAGCGTGAGATCTAAATCAGCCCATAATCTGCGAATCGCACTATGTCGTCAGCACAATGGTCCAGTGCAGAATACCAGAATGATCACTCCCTCAGCGAACAAGCACGTGAAGGCGCCTCTGTGATGATGATGATGTTGTTTGGTTTGTGGGGCGCTCAACTGCATGGTCATCAGCGTCCGTACACAGTCCCAATTGTTACACAGTCGAATTTTTTTTTTCACAGTTCAATCTTGTCGCAGTAAAAAACTATGATGATAAATACAACACAAACACACAGTCCCTGGGGAAAGCAAATTCACAACCCACCCGGGCATTGAACCTGTGACCCCATGATCCAGAGGGAGCAACCCCATCCACTTTCTTTCCTTTTCTTTTTTTTTGCATTTTGTTCGTTGTTGATCGTTTTGTTTGTTCGTTGCGGATGTCACATGACATCTGGTCAAGTTCTTATGTTGATCCTTCCACTCAGTTTTTTGTTACAGAGGCCAACCAGCTCTGTGATCGAACATGCTGAGCTACCGTGCCGGCGCGACTAGACCACGAGACGCGGACTGCCGCCTCTGTCACGACCGATATCAGAATGTTTTCGATCATCTATCACTGCACTCGATTCCCCAGTTTGCACTGGTATGGCAGCAAAAACCAATCAGGCAAACTGATATTTACTTCTGTCCAGTGTTAAATAATTCCCTACCACGGAATATATCATGTAGACTGTCAATCGGGGCACACGTTCAGTCAAAGTTTGTTGTGGAAATTCCTGTATGACAGCTAGAGGTGATACGCGAATCAGAGCATTAGTTATGCACGTCGGAATTTTCACAGTGTTGGTGTGGTGCAGTGGGTAGAGCTCTGTTTGGGCATTCATATTCTCATTTCAACGTGGGATCGAGTCTCTTCAGGGACTTTTGTTAATTCTATATACTACGTCTATAATATTTTTTGTATATCATTTGCTGCGTAGCATTGTTTAAGTCTGAACTTTCGAAATAGGCTAAGATTCGATTAGAAGGTAAATCGGGTGATTTTGTCTCTCAGAAACATACCACAGCCACATATTATGGCTCAAACACGCATTTTAGCAGGTACTTTTATGTAACATGTGCATGAGCACGAGAAATATTACCAAGCTGTGATAGAGTACAAACTGTGAAATACGGCGCAAAGCTGGGACGCAATACGGCCGCTCATCGCTCTCTGAGTACTCTCAGCTTTTCCGACAATGCCGGTATACTTCTTTGTGTCTGAGAGCAACAGCGAGCAGCTCTCGAGAGATGGAGGTTGCCGTATACAGGGTGACACAGAATAATGAGATTATTTGAAATGAGTAGTGGCAGCCATGGGCAAGTTGCAGCATTGCGGGTTCGTGACAGTTAGCGAGTAAACAGTCCGCCATTTCAGTGATCGTGGATAAATGGAACAGACAACTGCGTGCGTTAACCATAAAAATGTTTTATAAAAACAATGATAGTACAGAGGGAGTTTCGACGTTTTTGTAATTTAGGACGTCATGATGCCATTCCGTCGAAACACGCGATAAAATGTTGGATTAATAGCTTTGAAGAGACTGGTTCTGGAAGAAACCAATAGGACCACCAAGAAGTGTGCGTTCTCCAGCGAACATTGAAGTTGTACATGAGACTGTCTTACGGAGCCCATGGCGTTCAATTCGTAAGCAAGCAGTAGCGGTTGGAATGTCCTGGGAGAATGTTAGCAGAATTCTTCACCTTGATATAAAATTTCATCCGTACAAACTACAGATGGTGCAACAGTTGAAGGACAACGATTACCGGTTACGATTAGGATTCTGTCAACAAATAACGATTCTGTCAACAATGACGATGAACTTCTAAACACTTTCTGGATGTCAGATGAGGCACATTTTCATCTCACAGGTTATGCGAATAAACAGAACTACCGTTACTGGGCAAACACAAATATTAATGACGTTCATGAGCGCCCTTTACACGCTAGTAAAGTGACAGTATGGTGTGGTGTTTCAACACATGGGATTATCGGACCGATTTTTTCGCAAATTAACAGGAAAACACAATAACTGTCAATGCCGATCGTTACGTTGAGATGTTACGAACTTCCCTTACACCTGCATTGAACAACTTTCCAAACGTTCAAGAAGTCTGGTTTCAACAGGGTGGAGCGACATCACACACTGCACGGCAATCAATAACATATGTGCGAGAATTGTTTGGCAACCGTGTGAGCTCACGATTCGGCAACATTCGCTGGCCCCCTAGATCGCTAGATTTATCCGTTTGTGTTTTTTTCTTGTGGGGCTAACTCAAGAAGTTTACACGACTCGACCAAGAACCGTGGATGAGCTAAAACAGACAATTCGGGTAGCAATTCACAGTATCCCAGCTGATCAGTTGCAGCGGTCAATGAGGAATCTCAACAGCAGATTTCACAATTGTATTCGTACAGGAGGACGCCATCTAAAGGATTATTAGTGTTTTATAAGCGGTCTCCTTTACAGATGAGCCACATCTTCCCAAAATTCTACCAATGAACCGAAGACGACTATCCGCCTTCCCCACAACTGCCATTACATGCTTGTCCCACTTCATATCGCTCTGCAATGTTACTCCCAAATATTTAATCGACGTGACTGTGTCAAGCGCTACACTACTAATGGAGTATTCAAACATTACGGGATTCTTTCTCTTAAATGGTTCAAATGGCTCTGAGCACTATGGGACTCAACTGCCGTGGTCATCAGTCCCCTAGAACTTAGAACTACTTAAACCTAACTAACCTAAGGACAACACAAACATCCATGCCCGAGGCAGGATTCGAACCTGCGACCGTAGCGGTCGTGCGGTTCCAGACTGTAGCGCCTTTAACCGCGCGGCCACTCTGGCCGGCCCTTTTTCTCTTATTCATCTGCATTAGTTTACATTTATCTATATTTAGAGTTAGCTGCCATTCTTTACACCAATCACAAATCCTGTCCAAGTCATCTTGTGTCCTCCTACAGTGGAAATGTTCTCGTTTTTCTGTGTCACCCTTTACACGAGATGTCTAAACTCGCAGAAGCGACTGTCTAAGAGTATGCCCCACTCTCAGACACTGCTGGTGAGCTGACAATCGGCGCTCTTAAAAATGTATAGAATTAACATGTATTACAAGCATTAGCTCTCTGGGAGCGAAAAACTTTCATGTGTATAATTACCTTAATACTAAAACTGCCACAACGTCATCAATATACGAGTCTAAATAAGCATTTAATCAGAAGAATATGCAAACCACTAGAGAAATGAATTCAGTATGTGACGCAGAACGAACAAATAGGAGAATATTGGGAGCACTTACGAGGCATCACAGGAGAGGCAGAATTGCCAGTTGCGAAGCTGCGGCACATCTGGATGGCGCAATCATGGGGGCGGTAAAGTCACAGTGGTAATGAGCGAAAAAGACAGTGTCTATGGCCATCGCAGTAATGGGGAAAGTTAATGCAAGATTGGATAGTACTCAGACAACAAGTGTAACAATGGTTGCTGGGAAATTCCTGACACAAGAGACTGCAGCTACACAAAAAGAGCAACAATCTGACGTTGATAAGCAGATAGCTTGCCTTAATGAATGGACAGACAGTTGCAAAAGCTGATGCCAAAACTATTAATAAACAAGAAAACTATGCTCAGGCAGACACGAGAGACAATGATGGACCGAAACAAAATGAGCCAATATATTATTAGTAGGACAAAGCCAATGTGGCCCCACTCTCCACTGTTGCCAAATTTATTCGAGATGGCGAAGCCAAGATGGCGGTGGGAAATGCGGCAACATCACAATGACGTCATGGCGGGAAGTTCAAATTTTGGCGGGAAAGTAGGTCAATTGGGCTACCTTCACTAACCTAACCCCCTCCCCTCCCCCATAAAATAGCAGGAAGTTCAAATTTTGGCAGAAAATGGGTCACTTCACTAATCTATGAAAATGGCGGGAAAATAGATCACTTGGGTTACCTCCACTAACCTAAGTCACCCGACCACCACCTATTCATTGGAACTGATGGGAAAAGGACTAAGCCTGTGCTGGGCTGCTTGGAAGAATGGACGTAAGTCTTTACTTTGCATGCAGTCTTTGCAGGCAGTAGCTCCATACAGTGTGTTCACCACGAAATCTGCAGTGCAATTGACCTAATACACAGTACTGCCACCAGAGGGCGCTGTCATCCCATGGTGGTCTGGGGGGAAAATGGCGGGAAAAAAACTCAGCCAATTCGGGACTGGTGGATAGGAAGGACTGTACTTTACTTATTTTGGAACCATTTATTTAGCAACGGATTTCAAGTAGTTTATTTATTTATTACACTCGGTCTGATGCACTTGGTGTCACAAAGCCTACAGATCTGCAAACTACTCATAAACCACCGAAATAATGCAGTACACTGATGTGCAGGCACGAAAACAACTCGTAAATTATAGAAATAACGCATAGCACAGCATACAGACCTGTTCGCAAAATAAAGCAACACACATGCAAACAACATATAAATTGTCAAAATAATGCTCTGCAGAAACGCTCACTAATTCTAAACTGTCAAAATAATGCAGTACACAGCATACAGACCTGCAAACACAAGTAAATTACCGAAATAACGGTGTACAACGCTCTGCCAACATGCTCACAACGCTTAATTGCAGTGTACAAACACTCATTGCACGTAAAAACCGCTTTCGAACTATCGTCAACCATGATGTATCAATGAACAGACCCCAACAAAGGTTCCAACGCGCACACGCCACGATGTCGCCGACGCGAGCCACCATCATAGAGACTATCGCAGAGGCGCAAGCCATTGCTCTCAGACCGTCGCCGCCTACAGCCAGGAGGTGAACGTCGTGTCTGTTTTCGGGTATACAGTTAGATTCTCCGAGTCTTATACTGACGCCACATACCTATGTAAATAATAAATAAGAAACAAGTCACCTAACCACCATGGCTGAAGTGTACCTGCCGGTCCAGAGCGGAGAGAGATGTTTGCATCACGGCTCACCCTCGTAGACACAGCTAAACCGTTTCTCAATGTTATACTGACGTCACAGGTCGAGCTATAGAAATCTGTTCCAATGCTTCCCAGAAAAGAACAGGGTGCATTGTTACTAGGTGTCCTAATGGGACATGCGATCTGCATGTAGCTGTGCATGCGTATACCTGCCCAGTGTGGCTGAGACATCACCACGAAATGTTCACGTAGCGACACACCATCGCAGATGCATCTGAAAGGTTCTCAATGTTATACTGTCGTCACATGGTTATGTAAATAAGAGCCACGTCTACCTCTCAGAAATCGTAAAATGCCATAGAAATAGTTGACTGTACCTTTTGTAGGAGCTTTTTATGATGTCTCAGCTTGTCCACATGGAAATTCTTGTCCTAACAGAACCTGTTTACCAAAATGACCCACAATAACGCCGAACGCATTTCTCCTGATGTTCTTAACGTGGCACCTCGTCCATCACGTGTTACCCCTTCCTGGGAATCGTTAAGTCCTGCATTGAACAAAGAACTCTGAAACGCAAAGTTCTCACTGCTATGTAGATGCTCCTATGTCCCAGTACAAAGGATGTCTTGCGCCTGAATGGAGCATTCTTGTCGGCTCTTATTCAATTTACCCGCCAAATTACTGATGCTGCCTGTGTGGAAGCATTGACCACCTTTTTCATTCTGCAGATGAGACTTTCAGAGGCAAAACTATTTTGTACAGAACGCCATATTGCACTGAGAGTTAAACTCTGCAAAAGTGGCCTACAAATCGTCAAATAAGGAAAGACACTGGCTCAATTACACTGCTCTGCCACTGAGGACGGAAGCTTGAATATTAGAGCATGACATCGTTCTCCAATGTGGTAATGTATCACTGCGTACCGAGTCGATGTAGTAAACATACAACTTGTATTCTGCACAATACAAAATCGCCCCATTTGCATCATGCATATAGCTATCGACCACCAGACACTCGTACATATACCGCAAAGACCGACAGCACCATAAGTATACTCCTCGCAGCGCTAGGTATTTTCCCACAAGATTGGACAGTCATCCACCGCAGCCAATGGTTACAAGACATCTGCTCCTGATGCATGACCAAAGCGCCCCCAGCAGACCGAAGTCACTCTCTGAACTGCTGTACAAAGACATGCTCGCTTTCCATCGCACAAAGCTGTTACTGTTTCTGGCCCCAACCTGCTTGGTTGCTTGCTTCCTCCACCGATCTCCATACTCTGGGATTGCTCAAATATATGTAATTTAATATGGTTTGCCAGAATATCGTACCATTTATGCGGTACTTCTCGATATCAAGCTCACAGCAATATCGCTTGCATAGCATTATCGCTCGCACAGTATAATTCCGAAGATACAGAATGGAAATTATCTCTCTAGAACCCTGAAACTTTACCAAGGTAGAGCATCCTGTAAAACAATGAATAACTAGAACCTTATCCCATCTGTGAAGACCTTTATGTGAGACCTCGAAAAAAATAGAGGAGATTGATACTTCCACTTGCGAATACCGATGTCAGTGATGTAACAGATTCCAATTCATTCTTATATTTTACAAAGTCAGCTACGATGTTTCTCATGTCTAGAGAACCAGCAAACGTGTCTTCCATGTTTCTTTCACCTGCTAGTTGCACACACACAATCACTGTTCCCTCAACTAAATAAAGGCACGAAATTTGCAGAAGCAGTCAACTGGACAATTTATATGGAAGGGAATAATGGTCCAGCGCAAACACACGCCCATATTGAATCTTGTCAAATTTTCCATTTACTATGAAAGCTATCCAACACATACTAGATATTAGTCTTCTATTCGGCTGTCTAGAGGAGAAAATAGTTAAGTCAACTCCATTCCTGCATCCCCACAGGCCTCTCCATTCAGACAGCTCCCACCGTTAGTCTGAAACGTGAATTATTCCCGCCAAGCATGTGTAGTCAGAATCGTCCTAGAAAACTGGCCACATATATATTTTATCACTGTACTTACAATTAACTATTATGAACGCAGTCTCTATTGGACGACATTCGACAATGAACAAAGTATCGGAAATACACCCTGCTGACGCCTGTGGTTCTGGAAATAGAATATCTGTACCATTCTTATATCTTGAATATTTTTACTTTTCCTATCTCAGTATTCCACATTAAATCCATATCTTCCTTACGATGGAACATAGTAATTTCCTTTGCAAATGTCAGAACACACACACATGCCTGATGCTGTGATATATTTCCACGTTGGAGATCGTTGCCACGCTCTAATATTCAAGCTTCCGTCCTCAGTGACAGAGCAGTGTAATTGAGCCAGTGTCTTTCCTTATTTGACGATTTGTAGGCCACTTTTGCAGAGTTTAACTGTCAGTGCAATATGGCGTTCTGTACAAAATAGTTTTGCCTCTGAAAGTCTCATCTGCAGAAAGAAAAAGGTGGACAATGCTTCCACACAGGCAGCATCAGTAATTTGGCGGGCAAATTCAGTAAGAGCCGACAAGAATGCTCCATTCAGTCACAAGACATCCTTTGTGTTGGGACATAGGAGCATCTACATAGCAGTGAGAACCTTTGCATTTCAGAGTTCTTTGTTCAATGCAGGACTTAACGATGCCCAGGAAGGGGTAACACGTGATGGACGAGGTGCCACATTAGGAACATCAGGAGAAATGCGTTCGGCGTTATAATGGGCCATTTTGGTAAACAGGTTCTGTTAGGACAAGAATTTCCATGCGGACAAGCTGAGACATCATGAAAATTCCTACAAAAGCTACCGTTAACTGTTTCTATGGCAGTTTACGATTTCTGAGAGGTAGACTTGGCCCTTATTTACATAGCAATGTAACATCAGTATAACATTGAGAACCTTTTAGATGCACCTGCGATGGTGAGTCGCTACGTGAACATTTCGTGGTGATGTCTCAGCCACACTGGGCAGGTATACGCATGCACAGCTACATGCAGATCGCATGTCCCATTAGGACACCTAGTAACAATGCACCCTGTTCTTTTCTGGGAAGCATTGGAACAGATTTCTATAGCTCGACCTGTGACGTCAGTATAACATCGAGAACCTTTTTAGCTGTGTCTGTGAGGGTGAACCACTATGCAAACATCTCTCTCTGCTCTGGACTGGCAGGTACACCTCAGCAATGGTGGTTAGGTGACATGGCTCTTATTTACATAGACATGTGGCGTCAGTATAAGACTCGAAGAATTCTAACTGTATACCCGAAAATAGATGTGACTTTCACCTCCTGCCTGTAGGTGGTAGTGGCCTGAGAGCCTCTGCGTTAGTCTCTCTGGCGGTGACTCGCGTCGGGGGCGTTGGCGACGTTGGCGCGTGTGCACGTTGGAACCTTTGTTGGGGACTGTTTGCAGATATGTCCTGGTTGATGATACTTCAAAAGCGGTTTTTACGTTCAATGAGTGTTTATGCACTGCATTATTTTCGGTTCTTTAAGCATTGTGGATAAGTTGGCAGCGTGTTATACTGCATTATTTTGGTAGTTTACGAGTTGTTAGCATGTGTGTATGCTGTGTACTGCATTATTTGGACAGTTTATAATTAGTGAGCCTGTCTGCAGGGCGTTTTACATGCCTTATTTTGACAATTTACGAGTTTTTTGTGTGTCTTTTGAATTATTTTGCGAGCAGGTCTGTAGGCATGCATTATTTCAGTAATTTACGAATGTTTCCATGTCTGTACATCAGTGTACTGCATTGTTTCGACAGTTTCCAATTATTCAGCGTGTCTGCAAAGCGTTTTACAAGCATTATTTTAACAATTTTCGAGTTGTTTTCGTGTCTGCACATCTGTGTACTGCATTATTTCGGTGGTTTACGAGTAGTTTATAGGTCTGTAGGCTATATATTGTGTCCCCATGCAAGTCAGAGGGATTGTTTTGTTCAGTGTAATAAACGAACTACGTGAAATCCATCACTAAATAAATTTTTCCAAAATAAATAAAGCACAAGCCTTCCCATCCAGCAGCCCAGAACTGATTGAGTCCTTTTCCCTCCATTTTTCCCCTAGACCGCCATGGGACAACAGCCCCTCTGGTGGTAGTACTGTGTACTAGTTCATTTGGACTCCAGACTTCATAGTGAACAACTGGATGGAGCTACTGCCTCAGATTGTTTAAATATAGACTGCATGCAAAATAAAGATTTTTGTCCATCCGACCCAGCAGCCCAGCACAGGCTGAGTCCTTTTCCCACCAATTCCAAGGAAGAGGTGGTGGTCGGATGACATGTTAGTGGACGTAGCCCAAATGACCTTTTTCTGCCAAAATTTGTACTTCCCGCCATTTTCTGGGGGTGGGAGTTGGAGGGGAGGGGAGGGGGTTAGGTTAGTGGAGGTAGCCCAATTAACTTCTTTTCCCACCAAAATTTGAACTTCCCACCATGACGTCATTGTGATGTTGTCACATCTCTCGAAGCCTTCTTGGATCTGCCATCTTGAGTAAATTTGGCAACAATGGAGAGTGGTGCTGCATTGGCTTTGTCCTACTACTTATGTTAGTACCACCGGTGTTTCCGCAAGGAGGGGAGGTGGTGAGTGGTGTTTAATGCCCCGCTGACAGCGAGGTCATTGGAGATGGAGCATAAGCTCAGATTAGGGAAGGATGGAGAAGCACGACGCCCATACCCTGTCGAAGGAACCATCCCAGCCATTGCCTTAAGTGATTGAGGGAAACCACGGAAAGCCTGAATCAGGGTGGCCGGATGTGAGTTTGAACGGTCATCCTCCTGAATCTGAGTCCAGTGAGTTAACCACTGTGCAACACCACTCAATGTTTTGGCGAGAGAGCTATGAATTGTACAACACTGTGCACATACCCAAATAGTATCAACAGCTGGCAGTAGACCCAGCAGGCTGTGAGAACCAGCAAGGGTGCCTGATACGGTGTGGTGAGCATGGCGAGGGACCCGACAGGATGAGTAATTTAACGAGCTCACCAACACCATCACAGAAGCTATACATAAAAGACGCTAAGCCAAATCGGTACTACCTCATATACTTTATCTGGGATATCAGCATGATGTCAGTTGATGAAGACAGAGATGTGGTTGTAGCTCCATGAATATACCTCATAGCAGCAAATAGTTTACCAATATTGATATACATAAGTCATGAAGTGGAGGTAGACCAATGGTTTCGAATGAGCCTTATGTGGTGATTCGTGTTAGGGGAGATGGCAGAGCCCATACTGGGAGCAGACTTTGTTAGCCATAAAAAGACTGAGATCGCTCTCAGCACTGCTCACAGGATGAAGGAAAGAGAAGTTGTCACAGGTTTCCTATGCTGAACTGCTACAAATGCCACAGGCTTCACACACAGTTGGGTGGTGTAGAAGAGTAGTGGTAGTACCACAGCTCACATGTAAGGGGCATCAAGCAACGTGGTGGATTGTATTAGCACCGTATTGGGGAAACCAGTCTCATGGTGGCTGAGAAGGTTAGCCCAGGCCATTTTGTGGTGGCAAAAGCAGAGTTTGATGACAAATAGTGAATGAGCATGAAACGAAGATCTGTAGCCCATGGGTGTTGTCAGAAATAAAGGTGGCACATGAAGGCCCTGTGGTGATTACCACACATTAAATGCCCATATTATCCCAGATTGCTATCTAGTACCAAATATCAACGCCTTTACCAATGTGCTGGCAGGATCACCTGCTTTCGGAGTGGCTGACTGCAAAAAAGTGTGAAATCAGATACCGGTAGCGGAAAATGACATACCCAAGACCACAGTAATAATACCATTTGAATTGTTCAAGTACTTATAGGTGCTATCCACACTGAAAAATACTACGCAGGTGTAGCAGTATTTCATTGACGAAGTACTGGTGTGGACATTCTGGTCTTTTCAAAGTCTCTGGCATTGCGCAAAGAACTCCTCAAGGCCATGGATCCTAAACTTCTATTGTAGACATCTACAAAGGACGGCAAGATACAGGTGCCCTTGACTGCACCACTAATAGGTAAGAATGCGACTGGCAAACAGTCACTGCAATGGACCCCAAAAATGCAGAGGATTATCTACCAAGTAGAGGCTACTTTGAAAAAAGTTGTTCTATTAGCACAACACATGCTCCCAGTAGTTGAAACCAGCCATCAAGCAGTGAATGCAGCCTTCCACCATTATGTAGACATTCACCGGCAGCTTTTAGGCAAGCTCACAGTGTCACAAGTCAAGTGGAGTATGCATGACAGTGAGCTGCTGGCGATTCAAGAGGCAGTAAAATATTTGAGCTCATATGTGGAGGTTAAGGCATTCACAATTTACAGTGACCACAAGCCTATAACCTTCACTTTCAAGAAGGATAAGGACAACTACTCCATCAGACAATCCCAGCAGTTAGAATTTATTGGCCAGTTACTACAAATATATGACACATTGTTGTTGTTGTTGTGGTCTTCAGTCCTGAGACTGGTTTGATGCAGCTCTCCATGCTACTCTATCCTGTGCAAGCTTCTTCATCTCCCAGCACCTACTGCAACCTACATCCTTCTGAATCTGCTTAGTGTATTCATCTCTTGGTCTCCCCCTACGATTTTTACCCTCCACGCTGCCCTCCAATACTAAATTGGTGATCCCTTGATGCCTCAGAACATGTCCTACCAACCGATCCCTTCTTCTGGTCAAGTTTTGCCACAAACTTCTCTTCTCCCCAATCCTATTCAATACTTCCTCATTAGTTATGTGATCTACCCATCTAATCTTCAGCATTCTTCTATAGCACCACATTACGAAAGCTTCTATGCTCTTCTTGTCCAAACTATTTACCGTCCATGTTTCGCTTCCATACATAGCTACACTCCATACAAATACTTTCAGAAACGACTTCCTGACACTTAAATCTATACTTGATGTTAACAAATTTCTCTTCTTGGGAAACGCTTTCCTTGCCATTGCCAGTCTACATTTTATATCCTCTCTACTTCGACCATCATCAGTTATTTTGCCTCCCAAATAGCAAAATTCCTTTACTACTTTAAGTGTCTCATTTCCTAATCTAATTCCCTCAGCATCACTCGACTTAATTCGACTACATTCCATGACACATTAAGGGAGCTGAAAATGTCATATCCGATTTCTTCTTGATAATGAGCAGTTGGCTGCCACGCAAGCTACAGATCCCTAACTACAGAGTATCTACAGAGCAGCGCTACAGGACAGCAGCTTAAACATGTATGGCTGGAAGGGTCAAAGATTAATATCAGTTGTGATGTCTCACAAAATAAAGCTAGTGTGGGACTCACAACCAAACTACGCCCCTCACTGTCTCAAAACATAGGGAACACAGTCTGTTTGTGCACAATGGGCTCATTGTGATCATCTGTTCCCCTGTAATGCTGCAGACTGTTGCAGTATGTTCACCTTTGAACTGTCATACACTGGGCTGTACAGAGTTTAGAAAAGAGTGGATCATACAATACAAAGAGATTGGAATGGCAAGCGGCAGACTATCTGCCTGGGACAGGTAATGTCTGTGCATATTCTGGTGGCAGATGATGAATTAGGGCACTAGCAGCAGAGCAAAGTCCTTTATGCCGGAATGAGCCAAGCAGCATACGTACTGCAATAAACATGTCAATCAACCCTGGAGGAGAGTTTGGAAAGGACAATAACCCACACCAAAGCAGGCCGGAACATACAATATGCTACAAGTATTCATACGTCCCAAGAGCTCCTCTCTACTGTGCGGAGAGGGGGGCGAGAGGGAGGGTGAGTGAGAGTCGTCGCCAACAGGATAAGTTGCACACAGAATATTTTTGTGTCTTCTTTCGAGCGGAATAAGTGATAAACCTATACAAGTGTTTACTCCTTGAATGATTACTACTGTTTGTAAATAATTTCTTTGACAATTCGTGACATTGCATTAAAAAAGAAATGAGGTTTTTTGTGTAACATCTTGACGTCCTGTGATCTACGTAATTTCGTAGAGAATACATAGGAGCGACACACTATAAACTCTTCGTGGTTAATTTAGATATATATCTAAAGACCCATCCACATGTAATGATCTGTCTGCGCAAATATCTGTGCAGACAGAGTGTTAACTGGAGATTTGCGCCGATATGAGATGTGCAAACCTGGAAGTTGTAGTTGGAGGTTTGAACAAAATTTGCTGCTGACAGAGAAATCATTTGATCGAACTGAGGTGGCACTACCATGCAGATAACTTAACCAAAATTCTCAGTTCTCCTTGCTTTGCACTTAGAAATCTCAGTTATTATCCTGACCTGCAAAAGGGATTGCTAGCATACTTTTACATTGTTCAGTGATACTCTACAATCTTGTGTGACAGAAGGGTGAAGAACTCTTCGAGCCATGTTCAGAACTCATTTTGATCTGGAGAGGAAGTTGCTTGAAATTTGTTCGATAGAGAGCAAGAAAAGTGAAAAACTGAGGGCGCAAGATCAGGTGAATAAGGCGTTATGGAATGACTTCCCAAGCCAACTCCTGTATACCACAGTGTCTTTTATCAGTCGAGCAGAATACGGGTATGTGTGTTCACGGAGTAACATCACTTCATGCAGTCTTCCTGCTTATTGATCTTTGACTGCATCTGCAAGACATCTCAGTCATTGACAATTAATGTCAGTAGTGATGGCTATACTAAGGGGAAGCAATTGATAGTACATCACACCATCGTTTTTCTACCAGATGCATCTTTTATGAAAGCTTGGATGTCTTTGCTTCGGGAGTTGCTGATTTGTTTGCGCTCAGCCGTTCTTTTCTTTTTCTTATGTTAGGATAAAGACACCACTACTCGTCACCAGTAACGATACAGGATAAGAATGGTCAGTGTTGTTCATGAGATAGTTAATGACAAGCAATCAGAGATGCTGATTTCGTGATTTTGGGCTTAGTGCATGTGGTACTCAAATAACCGATTTTTGAACTTACCTCACTGCATGCAAATGCTGCACGATGGTGGAATGATGACAGTTCATCACATTTGCCAGTTCTCGATTACAATGACGTGGATGATTGTGGACTAATGTGTTTAAACGACCTTCATCAAACCCTGAAGGTCGTCCTGAACATGGAGAGTCAGTAGTTTCGAAACAGTCCTCCTTAAAACTAGGAAACCATTTTCTTGCTATAATTTGTCCAGTGACATTATCCCCATATACGGCGCTAATGTTTTGATTACCTCTGCTGCTGTCATTCCTCTACTGAACTTGAGCGAAGAATATAACGGAAATGTTCTGATTTCTCCACTTGGCAGTCCGTTTTCTAACGTCCATAGTCCGCTCACTGTCTCCAGCTAACAAAATGACAATATGTAAACTCAAATGGCAACAGTAAACTATAAATAAAAAATGACAATCGATAAATGATGCCCCCCAACCAGAGTAACAACATGCAAAACACAAATACTACGAACTTATGCACCAACCCAACAAAGACAAATGGAGCCAGAAAATTGTAATAAGCTGATAATGGAGGATATTGCTCCAGTGTCTACAGGGACATAGGGATTCTTGCAATTCTTTTACTTGTTAAAATGACAGTTGGTAACACGCGTGAATTATGTGTGTTGTCGTATTCACTGCCATGTAGTGGGAAGAGGTAGAAGGCACCATATTAAGACGCGTCTAAACTTCCCAAGTGATTTATTGTTTCCAACTACAGTGCCACATTCCCCTCAGTCTGCATCACCGGGTCCCGCAATGCTGAGGACACCACTTTGCTGTCTGCAAAATAGCTTAGCGCGGAATGCCTGCCTCAGCGACTCGTGCAGTGACCCACTGTGTGCCGGCCTTGTATGGGGCAGAGTTGCGTCAACGTCAGCAGTTGCTGGCAGCCAATTCAGTGGTCTCTGCCCCTGGCGCATCAGCACCACTCTCTGGGAGCCACAGGCAGCCCACTGCACGCTTCTTTGCTGTCGTGGTTCAGATCATGAGCGAATACAAGCGCCTGCTATCCGACGTCCGAATCCGCGGCCCTCACTTCAGGATGCCACTGGCGTGTGTTGGAAGCCAATAAGTCTGCCGTGGTAGCGAGCCATGCCTTGGCCTACCGCTGGCTGTCTGTGGACCCTTCGTTGGCCTCAGAGGGTCGAACCAGCGACCTGCCATGGACGAGAACGCTGGCGCTCTATCTGCGGCTGTGTGTAGCCAGTGGTGTGACACGCCCCGCCGTCCAGGAGAGCTGCCACACTTGAATGCTTTGTCAGTGAACCGGCATCTATTTATATGCCGCTGTGCGACTCTGTTTTGCTAAACTCTGCGCCGTGTACTCATAACACTTAGGCTGGCCAGTAGTCCCGTTCTGCATGTGACTTGTGCCCTGCAAATCACTGTGTGTACTTTCTCCGGCGGTTCTACTCCCCTGTGGCCTCTATTTTTCTTTGCAACTGCTGGTGAGCATAACTCGCTGTAAACAGGCCTGTTCCTGGCTGCAACTTGAGCGCTCAGAAACATTGAACTAAAATTGACATTTCCTAACCCAAACAGTAGTGCCGCTATAGGCACAGTACTTGAAGTAAAATGTTCGAGATAGACAGTAAATCCCATTCTAGAGTTTAGAATGGCACAAAAGTCTGTAAAAGGTTGTTGGTTGATTCAAGCAGCGAACTAAAAATCGCGGCTCAGAAGCAAACTAAACTATAGCTCAGTAGCCACACCTATTATTTCTAACACATGTCTAAAACTGTAAATTATTATCCGTAACTTGTCAGAATTGCTAAACTACAGAATTGAGATGCTTTATTTATCTTCATGAAATCTCCTTCAGGACAACATAAATAGCATCACATTTGTTGGGTAAGACCTCACTCAATGGTTATTTCGAAATTATAGTAGAAAATTCTAGCTCCTTGTTACCTCTTCCTGTTGAGAAGAATGCTCATGATGAAAAAATTGCCCTCCTGATAAAACTATTTTTCCGTCTTATACGAGGTGTTATGAGCATCAAAAGATACTGTAATTATATTAGGGACATTTAATAAATAATGCTAAATATTTTTTTACTAAGATGTTTATTTTTTCAACATCACTTTACAGTCCTTCAGTATAATCTTCCCGCTTCTCTATGACTGAATCCCATTGTCTTGGAAACTCTGTTATTCAATCCCGGACACCACTCCGTTGATCTGTCGATTGTCTAGGGTAATGGGTAATAGTGGTAGACAGTTCTTCCAGAGAAGGATAACGACGTCAACGTGTATCATTTTCAACTTCAAGAACAAGTCGAAGTCTGGTGGACTGATGTCTGGGCTGTAGGAAGGATGTGGCAACATTTCCTGTATGTATTCGCGTAGTTTTTAGCCTACAACATTGCCGGTATACGAGCGAGCAAAAACCATCATTTGCTTGAGCTTTGATTGAGCAAATTGAGCATAGACAATCTGAAACTCTCCACTCACTGGACTGTGATTTCAATTCTACTTCAGAGTCTCTAATCCATGTTTCACCAACAGTGACAATTAGACACAAGAATCCTTGAACTTCATAGCCGAATCGTTGTTCGAGCAATATTGCAATGTCCAGGTGTTTCTGCTTCTCTTCAGCAGTCAAACAGTATAGGACCCATGTTGCAGAAATGTTTCTCTTATTCAAATCATTTGTCAGAACGAGGAGTACTGATGTTGGGGAATCCTCGTGTCTTCAGAGAGTTCCTCATAAGTCACAATGCGATCTTATTCAAGAGCAACTGCAGTATGTTTCACACGTCGTTCATCTGTTGACTTTTCGGCTTTCCAGGTCTTGGTGATCCTGAAAACGATTAGCCCAACGTGAAACTATACTATGGACCACTGTAAACTGACCACAAACTTCACTTAACGCACTGTGGGTCTCTATCGAGTTTTTCCCGTGTAAAGTTTCGATCTTCATGTACATCCTCTAGTCTCCAACTGTCACAATTCCTGACGTCCCTGCAGGGTCCATTTCTATCCTTCACCAGTTTTATATTAGAATACACAGCGAAAAACAAAAACATTTGCCTCTTCCTCAAGCTCCCAACTACACTATGTGATCAAAAGTATACGGACACCTGGCTGAAAATGACGTAAAAGTTCGTAGCGCCCTCCATCGGTAATGATGGAATTCAATATGGAGTTGGCCCACCCTTAGCCTTGATGACAGCTTCCACTCTCACAGGCATACATTCAATCAGGTGCTGGAAGGTTTCTTTGGGAATGGTAGCCCATTCTTCTACATCTACATCTATATTTGTACTCCACAAGCCACCCAGCGGTGTGTGGCGGAGGGCACTTTACGTGCCACTGTCATTACCTCCCTTTCCTGTTCCAGTCGTGTATGGTTCGTGGGAAGAACTAGTGCCAGAAAGCCTCTGTGCGCGCTCGAATCTCTCTAATTTTACATTCGTGATCTCCTTAGGAGGTATAAGTAGGGGGAAGCAATATATTCGAGCTACACCGCGATGCAGAGTGCCTCTCTTGCAGAGTCTGTCACTTGAGTTTGCTAAACATCTCCGTAACGCCATCACAGTTACTAAATAACCCTGTGACGAAACGCGCCGCTCTTCGTTGGATCTTCTCTATCTCCTCTGACAACCTGACCTGGTACGGATCCCACACTGATGAGCAATACTCAAGTATAGGTCGAACGAGTGTTTTGTAAGCCACCTCCTTTGTTGATGGAATACATTTTCTAGGGACTCTTCCAATGAATCTCAACCTGGCACCCGCCTTACCAACAATTAATTTTATATGATCATTCCACTTCAAATCCTTCCGTATGCATACTCCCAGATATTTTGCAGAAGTAACTGCTACCAGTGTTTATTCTGCTATCATATAATCATACAATAAAGGATCCTTCTTTCTATATATTCGCAATACATTACATTTGTCTATGTTAAGGGTCAGTTACCACTCCCTGCACCAAGTGCCTATCCACTGCAGATCTTCCTGCATTTCGCTGCAATTTTCTAATGCTGCAACTTCTCTGCAAACTACTGCATCATCCGCAAAAAGCTGTATGGAACTTCCGACACTATCTACTAGGTCATTTATATATATATTGTGAAAAGCAATGGTCTACATCTACATCTACATCTACATCCATACTCCGCAAGCCACCTGACGGTGTGTGGCGGAGGGTACCTTCAGTACCTCTATCGGTTCTCCCTTCTATTCCAGTCTCGTATTGTTCGTGGAAAGAAGGATTGTCGGTATGCCTCTGTGTGGGCTCTAATCTCTCTGATTTTATCCTCATGGTCTCTTCGCGAGATATACGTAGGAGGGAGCAATATATTGCTTGACTCTTCGGTGAAGGTATGTTCTCGAAACTTTGACAAAAGCCCGTACCGAGCTACTGAGCGTCTCTCCTGCAGAGTCTTCCACTGGAGTTTATCTATCATCTCCGTAACGCTTTCGCGATTACTAAATGATCCTGTAACGAAGCGCGCTGCTCTCCGTTGGATCTTCTCTATGTCTTGTATCAACCCTATCTGGTACGGATCCCACACTGCTGAGCAGTATTCAAGCAGTGGGCGAACAAGCGTACTGTAACCTACTTCCTCCCATAACACTCTCCTGTGGTACGCCAGAGGTTACTTTAACGTCTGTAGACGTCTCTCCATTGAGAACAACATGCTGTGTTCTGTTTGCTAAAAACTCTTCAGTACAGCCACCCAGCTGTTCTGGTATTCCGTAGGCTGTTACTTTGTTTATCAGGCGATAGTGCGGAATTGTATTGAACGCCTTCCAGAAGTCAAGGAAAATGGCATCTACCTGGGAGCCTGTATCTAATATTTTCTGGGTCTCATGAACAAATAAAGCGAGTTGGGTCTCACACGATCGCTGTTTCCAGAATTCTTGTTGATTCCTACAGAGTAGATTCTGGGTTTCCAGAAATGACATGATACGCGAGCAAAAAACATGTTCTAAAATTCTACAACAGATCGATGTCAGAGATATAGGCCTATAGTTTTGCGCATCTGCTCGACGACCCTTCTTGAAAACTGGAACTACCTGTGCTCTTTTCCAATCATTTGGAACCTTCCGTTCCTCTAGAGACTTGCGTTACACAGCTGTTAGAAGGGGGGCAAGTTCTTTCGCGTACTCTGTGTAGAATCGATATGGTATCCTGTCAGGTCCAGTGGACTTTCCTATGTTGAGTGATTTCAGTTGCTTTTCTATTCCTTGGACACTTATTTCGATGTCAGCCATTATTCCGTTCGTGCGAAGATTTAGAGAAGGAACTGCAGTGCGGTCTTCCTCTGTGAAACAGCTTTTGAAAAAGGTGTTTAGTATTTCAGCTTTACGCGTGTCATCCTCTATTTCAATGCCATTATAATCCCAGAGTGTCTGGATATGCTGTTTCGATCCACTTACTGATTTAACATAAGACCAGAACTTCCTAGGATTTTCTGCCAAGTCGGTATATAAAATTTTACTTTCGAATTCACTGAATGCTTCACGCTTAGCCCTCCTTACGCTAACTTTGACATCGTTTAGCTTCTGTTTGTCTGAGAGGTTTCGGCTGAGTTTAAATTTGCAGTGAAGCTCTCTTTGTTTTCGCAGTAGTTTCCTAACTTTGTTGTTGAACCACGGTGGGTTTTTCCCGTCCCTCACAGTTTTACTCGGCACGTACCTGTCTAAAACGCATTTTACGATTACCTTGAACTTTTTGCATAAACACTCAACATTGTCAGTGTCGGAACAGAAATTTTCGTTTTGATTTGTTAGGTAGTCTGAAATCTTCCGCGTATTACTTTTGCTAAACAGATAAACCTTCCCCCCCCCCTTTTTTATATTACAATTTACTTCCATCTTCAGGAATGCTGCATCGGCCTTATGATCACTGATTCCCTGTTCTGCACTTACAGAGTCGAAAAGTTCGGGTCTGTTTGTTATCAGTAGGTCCAAGATTTTATCTCCACGAGTCGGTTCTCTCTTTAATTGCTCGAGGTAATTTTCGGATACTGGACTCAGTATAATGTCACTCGATGCTCTGTCCCTACCACCCGTCCTAAACATCTGAGTGTCCCAGTCTATATCTGGTATCACGGAGTCCTGCACTGAGGAGAGATATCGATGTCAGTCAGTGAGTCAAGGCACGAAGTTGGCGTTCCAAAACATCCCAAAGGTGTTCTACAGGGATGTTATTGTCGTGTAACCACTCCGCCACCGGCCGCGCATTATGAACAGGTGCTCGATCGTGTTGAAAGATGCAATCGCCATCCCCTAATTGCTCTTAAACAGTGGGAAGCAAGAAGGTGCTTAAAACATCAATGTAGAACAGTGCTGTGATAGTGTCACACAAAACAACAAGGGGTGCAAGCCCCCTCCATGAAAAACCACACCATAACACCACCTGCTCCGAATTTTATTTTTACTGTTGGCGCTATGCACACTGGCGGATGATGTTCTCCAATCATTCGTCATACCCACATCCTGGCATCGGATCGCCACATTGTGTACCGTGATTCGTCACTCCATACAACGTTTTCCCATTGTTCAATCGACCAATGTTTACGCTCCTTACACCAAGCGAAGCGTCGTTCGGCATTTACTGGCGTGATGTGTGGCTTATGAGCAGCCTCTCGACCATGAAATCCAAATTTCCTCTCCTCCCACCTAACTGTTACAGTACTTGAAGTGGATCCCGATGCAGTTTGGAATTCCTGTGTGAAGGTCTGGATAGATGCCTGCCTATCACACATTGTGATCCTCTTCAACTGTCGGCAGACTCTGTCAGTCAACAGACAAGGTCGGCCTGTACGCTTTTGTGCTGTAAGTGTCCCTTCACGTTTCCACTTCACTACCACATAGGAAGCAGTTGACCTAGGGATATTTAGGAGTGTGGAAATCTCGCAGACATACGTATGATACAAATGACACTCAATCACCTGACCACGTTCGAATTCCGTGAGTTCCACGGAGCACCCCATTCTGCTCTCTCACGATGTCGAATGACTACTGAGGTCGCTGACATGGAGTGCCTAAGCAGTAGGTGGCAGTAAAATGCACCTAATATGAAAAACGTATGTTTTTGGGGATGTCCAGATACTCCTGATCACATAGTGCCTGTCTGACGAAATTTTCATTGTAGTTACTTCAGACAGTTCACAGTAACACCAAGCTGTGCATTATTTATGAAATGTCCTTCGTATGTTTCCAAATCCATCCGCAAACAACTATGCCAGTCCTTGGTTTGCCGGCCTCTGTGATCGAGCGGTTCTAGGCGCTTCAGTCCAGAACCGCGCTTCTGCTACGGTCGCAGGTTCGAATCCTGCCTCAGCCATGGATGCGTGCGATGTCCTTAGGTTAGTTAGGTTTGAGTAGTTCTAAGTCTAGGGGACTGATGACCTCAGATGTTAAGTCACATAGTGCTTAGAGCCATTTGAACCATCTGAGTCGTTGGTTTTGCCCTCAAACTCTCGAAGTAAATTTATATGCGAAAACTGTCTACACTTATGGTGCCTCAGACCATTTTGATCTATCTTTCTGTTTCCTGCACTTTTTTTCAACACAAGCAGCGAACACAGACGTAATGGTGTTTCCCCATGACCAGAGTTTCTGAACTAATGAAATGAAATTTGATGTTCTGACAACCTAATCGTTTGCCGTCGAAGTTTCTTTTCTAGGCTGACAGATGGCGGGCGCGCAATAGATTGAAACTTGTGTCGTATTAAGACACCATATTTGAAGCGATTTAGACATTTGCGCAGACAGATCGTTGCATATGGGCAACAACATTCTGAAATTTGTGCTTCATTTTAACTTTCATAGAAACCGAGTGAAATTGTACAATTATTAAAGGACTGGTATTGTGTTCAGAAGAAGCAGGTTGTATATCCACTTTCGCGTATTCTGGTTTAGACGTTACATAGTTACTTTGAATCACATCAGCCCCATGCCAATTTGGGGTCAACACGTCAAACCTGTTTTCCTAAAGTGTCTTTGTCCAGCTTAGCTAATGCTCCATCTATGAGGAACTGGATGTAAACGAAGAGCAAAACTCTATTTTTTGGTTACGTAGAAGAGTATTTATTTTATGATACGTCTACAATATGCTATATAAGTCAGTGAACTACATGAGACGCCAAATACTACGTCTACATCACTTCAAATTGTTGTAACTGAACAGACCTTCCACTACTTCCCTAATGTATGAAAACGTATTAAGACAATATAGCGAGCGTAATTAATTAATGATATTTTGCTGTGTTTGATTATACCGAATATCTATACTTTTATACACCACATCCATACTAATCTTTGGTAGTAAGCAGCGGAGACGTACCAAAGATCGCCACACCCTTGAACCGCCATCTTTATACGTGTGAGGTGTCAGTCAACGTGACGTGATACGGATAGTTGAAGTTGTGAAAGGGAGTGGTGTGGAGTGAAGATACCGCTGTTGGAAGACAGTTGATTAGTGGTGAGTGTTGTGTGTTTGCATTCTTAAATAGTTAAACTGTTTCGAAGGTGAAGGTCTATTTGTTGTACTATACTAGCAGGTTATATCCGTCAATTTTGTGCACCAAGGAATTCACAGAAAGGAATTTTAACGTGATAAATAGTTTGCGGACGGTAGGCCATGCATTGAAGGCAGGGCATCAGGTCTCGCGATTTGTTACAGTGGTGGCATGAATTTCTAAAACCCTGACAAGAATATCACAGCGTGCAACTTTTAAGAGTAGCCCTGTCACATGACAGGTCTGCAGACAAGTTTTTAAAGCGCTAAAGAAATGTGCATGTAAATGTAGTGGTTGTGCTATTTAGTTTTTATGTTGTTTACCACCAAATGTTTCAAACATCACTAATATTTGTCCTGTAATAGTGCTTTCGCTTTAATATTAGAGGCTCCATCGCAACTTTTGTTTTTCCTTTTTTCTCTGAATTTTACTTTGTGAGATGTTCAATAAATCGTTAACGTTGTTGTTGCAGAGTACCAGCAATTCTTGTTTGTGTGTGTTTCCGTAATTGTAGTTATTTAAGCATTCACCAAGACACACTTTTTCAGTGCCTTGACATTTATTTTTGTTAACGATATAGGGAAGTATTAATGTATGTCAAGTGTAATGAGAATTAACATTTTTCCACAGGATCTTTCTTTCACCTGCAGACACGTCGAGCCAGTAAAAATGCCGAAATCAGTGAGTACCGTTTTTGAAATGTAATGTGATACAAGAATTATAGCACTATTTCATGATGTAATGTTTAATAAAAATATTAAAGGATGGTATGGATGCGAAGTTATTTTAATATAGGTAGTAAGTATTACACTTCCAGAATGAAAGGTCTTGAGGAAAGAAGCCATTGACTCAGCACTCAACTTCCAAATGTTTTTATCAGATTCCAGTGTTGGTTCCAATAATGCTACTTAAAATGTGGCCTCATGAAGCAAGAGAACCAAAACCCATGAGACCTCATTTTAAAAGCTATAATTTTGGCATCATGTTTGTTAAATTTTCATAGCAATAAGTAGTGATGCAGGCAGGTAGCCACACTAGTTGCATAAAACATGCTCTGGGTGTTTAAAATTAATAAAGGAAGTATATCCTTTTGGTCCAGTTGTAAATTAGGTAATGACACATCAGAGTAATGCTTACTGATTTCATCAGATGCCAGCACAGACAGCATGGTTTACTGCACTAAAAGCATTTGGGGAGTGAAATGGGAAAGATAAGGCTTAGGGATAAATGATTTCTAAATTGTGAACAAAAATATTGTTACTTCAAGTCATGTTGGCAGAACTGGGATTGGCCAGATTTGTAAAACGCTGTGCACCATTGGAAGTTAACATGACAGAACCACATCCACTGTTACTTACAAAACTGAGGTACAGCACACCGTCAGGTGGCTTGCGGAGTATGGATGTAGATGTAAATTCTTCTGTGGGTGTTTCGTGTAGCCAGAGATCTCATGAATATTTACCTAACTTAACTGTTAGCTAATTTTTGAAAACGTCATACAAAAGACACATCAATCAACTAGTCTTGTCCATATGACTGACTGCATATTGTGCTGCGAATAAAGTATGAACATTGTAAGGGTTTGGGCCAGTACACAATTCTCACCATTTATGGCAGTGGATGCCAAGAGAGTAGTATCGATATGAAAAGGACTGATTCTTCCACAATCTCTGGCAAGGTGACTAGCAAGTCATCACAGTTGCTGAACTTTCTTAGGCTAACCATTGCAAAGAAGAGCTTCCTGCCCGAGTAAGTTGTTAGACTATGGGGCTCACAAACAGTCTTATGTAGCATGTTGATTTCTGTGTCGGGAGGAGTACTGATCTGGCAGTCTTCTAGAAAGCAATAACAAAATAAAGAATTGTGAGAGTGGTACACGACAGATTAGCATTTATCTAAAAATCCTAATATTTATGCAACTGGGAAATACATTATCAGATACATTTGTGCCTAACTTTCACAATTTTCACCTAGTCACCACCAAAGTGCTGGAAAATATCTACCAACTAAAATACCATAATCCTGCCTAGAGGATGTGGAACTTTCAAGGGGTCTGTCTGAAGACTTTTTTTACCACTTTTATTTCACAATTAAAGCTGGTTTCAGCTTATCACGGTTTGTGTATTACAGCTTTGCTGGTTGCCAGTCTTCCATTTTTTGTAGTTTATGTGATATAGGCCTACATTCTTAATGTCTGCCAAAATAGTTGATGTATGCAATATCTATTAAGTTTTCTGTCTTTACATTGCAGTTTGTTTTTATGATTGAGAAAGTGTCTTGCATGTGGCAAAGTATTGTCAGCTCTCGTATCACATTTCTTGGATTTTCCAACTCTCAAGCAAGTTTATCACCTGTCAACATGTCACATAATTGCTCACACACTTTTACTGTGCCAGAAGGTTTAAATTCAGTGCAATTTCAATGTAATACCACTCTGTAGAGTTTTGCTAAGGGTGGAAATTGTAGATGCTGATCATATTTTTGTCAGGTAATATTTGAATTAAGTCAAATTATGACATGTCCTGAAAATCTAAAGTTGCTCTATTTCGTGGGCAGGCAACATTTCCGACAAAAATATGAAAACAAAGATAATTAGAAGAATACTGCCAATAAAAATCTGGACATCAATTTGACAAATGTATGGGTTATTGGGTAGTTTGTACCAGATTTAGGTAAATGAGCTGAAGACTAAAGCATACATAGTTATTTGTGATATCCATAACTTGTTAATATTACTCTTTGTTCTCAAAAGTATTCAGTAAGTTATCTTTTCTGATTGTATTGTAGTTGGTAGATATTTTCCAGTACTTTGGTGGTGATCAGGTGAAAATTGTGAAAGTTGGGCACAAATGTATATGATAATGTATTTCCCAGTTGCATAAATATTAGCATTGTTAGGTAAATGCTAATCTGTTGTCACTTTAACAATTCTTTTTGTCGTTGCTGGAAAGTAAGTTGCTCCATATGATGGTGCAACCTCGTACAAACCTGTTAGATTGAAACTTCCTGACAGATTAAAACTGTGTGGTCCTTTCTTGTAAGCGTACTAGTGTGGCATGTTGTATAAGATAAATTCTGTGGATTTTGGAAGGTAGGAGATGAGGTACTGGCAGACTTGAAGCTCTGAAGGTGGGTTATGCGTGAATAGCCTGTGAAAGGCAAAGATCCCAGGTTTGAGACATGGTCCCACATGGATCAGTGCACATGCCACTGCAGAATGAAAATTAATTCTAAATTTGGTTATAGTTCTTGTATCTATTAAGTTGTTAAATATTCAGCATTATTTGAAATGGAAAGCTATAATGTGCTGCAAACTGTGCAACAGCAAATGCTGTTGAGATATCCTGGGCTTATTTCGTGAACTGGGTATGAAACAAGAAAAATCCAGTTACATAAATACCTAGGTAATAACTTCCAGTTGTAAAAAGTAATCCAGTCTCAAAGAAGTTTTATAGTTGTTTTTTAGTAGTACGGATGCTTTGTGCAGTTAATATTAATGTACCATTAAGTTTCGGGATTGCATCCGCATGAATTCTGCTTCTTCTTCTAATATTTCGGCTGTATACCTGTCAGCCATCTTCAGAGACAGCCGTATAGCTGAAAGGTATACAGCTGAAATATAAGAAGAAGAAGAAGAAGAAGAATTCATGTGGCTGCATTCCCGAAACTTAATGGAGCAGTCTTTGCGCCGCGAAAACCTGAAGATTCACAATGTTAATGTAGTTGTGAGGCTTGGCATTTTCCTGTGATATTTAAAATGAAAAGTATAAGCATTGTTGTTAATGTGGTTCAGCATGCTCCCGAAATATGGGTATAATCTCAATTAGATGGTACACTATACATTTAAAGCAAGTTGGAATTTAAGAGAAAGTGGTAATAATTTTATGAGGCTCAATGGCCTTGTGAAATTCCTTCAGTTAGAAGGCACTTCAGTGATTTGTTTGCCCCTGACCTTTGCCAGTTGTCAAACTGGTGAAATGAGACATACAGTAATCAGTGAAATGTGGTTACAAGGAAAGTTTTTGCTTTGGTGTCCCTAATTATGAAAAGAATAGTCACAGATTTAGACAGACTAAAATGAAACAGTATAGGGCATTATTGGCCAGGTCGAATGTCCTGTGAAAGTCATTTTGACACCACTTCGGTGACTTGTGCATCGATGACGACACACCTAGTCCGAATGCATAAAATGACTCGGCTAGGAATTGATCCCGGGCCCCATGTGTGGCAGTCAGCCTTGCAGACTTGGAGTACTCAGTAAATTAGTAATATATGGGATGGGAAGTGTCTACACAAGCCTTTGAACCAAAGTAGGCAAATACTGATGGCTAAAACAGTGAATAAGACATACACAATATTTGAAACTCTCAGCTCATCTATAAGGAGAAATTTAGTCAATAAGGTGTGGAAGTGGATTGTGCAGAGATATTTAAATCGGTACTTTATTTCATTATTTGCATCTTCTAGCTTATGATTTGGGCTACCAAGTTTTCCTAATTCCATTCAGGGCAAAATGTTTCATCGCTCTTTGCTTCTCAGTAGACAGTTCAGAGATTTCACTACCATACTTTTATGGACTTCACCATTATTGCTTTTGCAGTTGGTAGGCTGCGTGGATTGGTGTGGTTTCTGCAGAAGTTATATGAATAGAATGTCTTAAATTAGTGAAAAAGTGTAACGCCATTGTGAAAGCTAGAAAGAATGGTTTTGCATAGCAGTCAATTTGAATGAAAAATTGATGCCAGCCTTGAATCCTTAGTTCAGTTATCTGATTGGTGACTACAGGTATATTTATTTCAGGATTGGAGGACCCCTGGGTCTGCAAAGATGTGGTGGGACAAGGAAATAAACAATGTGTGGAAAGGTTTAAAAACCTGATGAATTAGAAGGGAAAAGTAACCAAGAAGATAATTACAATGAACATCATATGACAGTGATAGACTTTCAAAGAAGACTGAAAATAGCTGCTTGCAGAAGGTGGTGCAGTTCTTTTTGTGTATGCCTGCTAAAATTTAGACCTTATTTGTAGCACAGTTGTGCTCAAAACAAGCTCAGAATATTTAGAAATTATCTGGGATCCTTTAGTAGTACATGGATGAACTGTTGTGGCTGTTATGAATTTTTTCACCACACACTTAAGCTCAAACAATAAAGCATGGGTCTCTATTGAATAACATGGCAACTGTGAACCCTTACTGAATTTTTGCTTAGTTATAAATTCGCATTGGTAGAACATAGTTTGCTGGTTTGGAATTCTGCTCTGTTCATAGCATTTGATGCCACATCATGTGAAGGCAGAGAACTTGTATGTTCAAATACAAAACCTAAATTAAGACTGGAGGCCTTTTACAGCCATTGTCAGTGTTGGTCAAACTTTTTGGGACTTCTCCAAACATGGACATGATTATGTTGGCCTTTCAGGTGTGGCCAAATCGGTCACAGAAGGTTGAATCATATCTGAATGGATACACAAAACGCCCAGAAACATTGGTGGTAAGAAGTTCATACTCCTGGCGTGAATCCTATGCACAACATTTCTGATTATGTAGGAAAATAAAAATATGCTAAAACATTAAAGGCAACATTAAAGTATGGGTGTGAGCATAATTTGCTTTTGTACATTTATATCCTTACTATAATTGGTAAGGTTACTACTTTAGTAGGCAGCAGTGAATAATGGATGCTGGCGTAAGGTGGGCGAAGGTAAGCAAGTACTGTTGCTAGGACAAAGATTGTCAGCTTTGACATTACTTGGTAAGTATGGGAGTTATGAAAAACTCTTAACATTTCTAATAATGTTAGACCTACGCAGAGATGTGGGAAGAATAAAATTGTGTAGACCCTAATCACTATGATACCATGAAAATGGCTGTGGTATCTACATAACTACTGTGCAAAGCACTGCATGGCAATTCAGTTACAATGGTAAGAAAGGTGCCTTGAGATAATGTGGGAGATTACTGAATAGTGAAGATTCATTTGAAGCCTTGAAACTAGACATTGTAATCTAGCAGAGTAGCTGGTGGATGTATTGCCTTTGACAAAATATTTTTATTGCTTGAACCAGCATTTTGTGGCTATTTCAGGCTGTAATTAATAAGTTCGTTTGAAGATCAGTTGCCTGTTTCTGGTGTAACTTCAGTACAATGTGCTCCATCCTTTCTTGTACCTCCCAAGATTTTTTTCTGGGTGGGATAAAACAAGATTATCCTTGAGATCTTTGATTAAAGTAATGGGTTGGAGATTCTTGTTACACCTAAATGATTGACATTAAATGCATCATGCAAAAGTTTGAACAGGGAAAGTTTCCAATTGTGTATACTGAAAGACTTTCCTTTATGATATTTGAACTTCAGTTTCTCAATGTGTGATCCAGCTGCACAGAGAAGGGTGAGTTTGATTTTTAAAAAGTGAGGCTTCTTGTAAGAGTGCAGTTTTATAGCATTTAGCCTTGTGTGCATGGTGGCATTGCTTATTAAAACTGTTACAGGCCAGCCACAGTAGTGAAGTTCAGTGGTAAAACAAGATGAAATAACATTTTGAATGTCCTTAACAGCTGTCACTTATTCTTTTAGCAGTTGCTAAGCCACAATTGATGCTGAGTTTCTTACAGAAAAATACTAGTCTTTCTGTGGAATAAGGGTGCTGAGGTCTGTATTGTTATAACATTTCTCTAATATTGTCATACAAAACACAGGTTCTGTCAGGCCTGTCCTGTTGCACATAGATCAGTCTGAAAAATGTAAATATTTTGCGATGAAGTGTGTTGGCTTAGAGACAGCAAATTAATTGGAAGTATAGGGAAGTACTTCACTAGGGTCTTCCTGTATTTTAAATGACACATTCATTTATGGTGGTGAATGCTGTTACATTGTTGCCAACCAGTCCAGATATGTGGATCTTTAATTGCTGAAGTAGGTTGTTTATTAGCATGTTCTGTGGATTATAATTGTGGCTTCCTTGTGAGGAGATGGAGAGAGACTGTTTTACATTTACAGTACAGCTTGTCAGTGGTAAGTCATTATCCCTTCTTGTATTGTACTTAGGGATGTTACTATTTTCAAACTCTGTAAACAACAGTATAGGTGAAGGATGGATTGCTACACATTGTTAAAGATGACCCATTGAGTTACAGATACACATTGAAAAGACTGTTGTACTTTAGCTCTTGGGCAAAACCTTCTTCAGCAACACCCCCTCCCCCCCCCCCCCCCTCTTCAACACACACACACACACACACACACCTTATTACACCCTTCTGTGCACCACTCACTTTTTCAGACTGTTATACCAAGATCCATTACTCAATGGGAACTTCTCAGATTTTGGAGAGGAAAATGTCAATATTACCCACAACACAAAAGTTAGAGCTTAGAAATTTCACATCTGCAAAAGTCATTCAGTTTCTCAGTATATGCATCCGATAATTTAGAATACTGACTCAAAGTATTTACTGAGAGATGACCACTTTGGGTCCCAGAGAAATGTAGGAACACTTAAGGTAGTACTTGACCACATGTCTTACCTTAAAATCTCGGTGGAAAAAGGCAGATATGAACATAATTTGTAGATAAAGAAAACTTTTGACACTGTTGATGGGACTACACTTACTGAAATTTTGAAGACAGGGTTTTAATATAGGGATTGAAAGGTTTTTATAACCTGTACATAAATCTGACTACTGCTCAACAGTTGAACTTGAAAAAGCAGCAGTGGTTGAAGTGAATGGGGCAGGGTTTTGCCTATCGCCGATTTTATTCAGTCTGTACATTCAGCCAACACTAAAAGTTATCTAGAAATTTGAACTGGGAATTAAACTTCAGGGAAAAGAGATAAAAATTTGTGGTTTGCGAATGGCGTTGAAATTGTCAGGCTGCAAAGGATTTGTAAGTGTAGTTGAATGGAATGGAAAGTCTTCAAAGACAAAAGCAACCAAAGGCAACGAAGTACAGTGGAATTACATGGTCCAGTCACATAAATGTACCTGCCAGTGTTAGACATCAACATGCAATGTCCACTCATACAACAGGTGACAGCACTATCAGTGGAGAATATATAAAGCATGTGGGGGGGGGGGGGACACAGACGAACAGTGAAGGCATTGTCATAATGTGCAAACATAAATTTATCTCGTGTCTGAAACATTGGTTTTCAGATGGAGGCAGAGTCATTTCTAAAATGACTTAGTAAACTATTCACATGCCTAAAAGATTAAAGTATACTGTGCATGACAAATTGGTGCTGTGCAAGACAAGTGCTGAGGCAACTGTGATGCATCACAGGCCATAGACAAAAGGTGTGAAAGACAGTTTGAGAGAGGTGTATGAGCAAATAGACGTAACCCGATGGTGCGGATGAATCCACGGGGCTACCAGTAATGGCTCTCTTCAATGACTACTCAGCAAACATTGCTGCATATGGGCCTTAACAGCAGTTGCCTGGTTCATGCACACATACTTACTGTTGTTCATTGGTGACGAAGGCTGGAATTTGCACACTAATACTGCAACTGGATATTCACTGAGTGGCAACAGGTGGCTTTTTCAGATGAATCGTGTTTTATGCTCCAGTGGACAGATGGCCATGGGTATGTATGGTGTGAAACGTTTGAAAGCAAACACCCTGCAACGATCGTCAGAATGGTCCGGGCTGGAAGGAGCAGCATTATGACCTGGGAAACATTTTCATGGCCGTCTCTGCGTGACATTCTTGTGGAAGGTGTGACAGATAAACACAAGTAGGCGTCTATCCTTATGGACCTTGTTTGCTCCTATATGCAGTTTATTTTTCCGTGGTATGATGGCATCTACCAGTGGGACAGTGCAGTATGCCACACTGCTCAGTGTCTGCTTGTAGTTAAAAAGCACTGAGTAGTTTACTGTACTCCCTGGCTGACTGGGTTTAAATCCAGTCAGAATTCTGAACGCCATATCAGTTTGGTTATTTGTGCCATAAATCCTCAACTCAGAAACATGGCACCGTCGGCCATTGCTCAGCATGGTTCCAAAACTCTGTTGATACCTTCCAGAACACTATTAACGCTCTTCCTGCCCATCTTGCAGAGGGCTGTGCTTATTCAGGCTTTTGACATGTGTATCAGGTGATGTTCAGGGAATTGAATTAGGAAACAAGGCACTAAGAGTTCTGCTATTTGGGCAGCACAGTAACTGATGGAGGATATACACTAATGTGACAAGTCACAGGATATCTTGTTGGATCTCCTTTTGCCAGTTGTAAGAAACCAGCTCGACATGGTATGGACTCAAGTCAAGCCATGCTACATCTAGTGTTGGCGGTGCAGGTTTTTTTCCATGAACTGACCTTTTGATTATGTCCCATAATTAGTTAATGGGATTCATGTCTGGCAATGTGGGTGGCTAAAACATTTGCTTGAATTGTGCAGGATGTTCTTCAAACCAGCCAAGAGCAATTTTGGCTGGTTGTATGATGCATTGTCATCCATAAAAATTACATTGTTTGGGAACATGAAGTGCATGAATGGCTGTAAATGGTCTCAATGTAGCAGAACATAAGCAGAGGACCCAGTCCATTCCATGTAAACAAAGCCCCACACCATTATGGAGCAAACACCACCTTGCATAGTGCCTTATTGACAACATGGGTCCATGGCTTTGTGGGGTCTGCACCACACTCAAACCCAAACCCTACCATCAGCTATTACCGACTGAAAACAGGACTTGCCTGACCAGGCCAGAGTTTTCTGGTCTTCTAGTGTGCAACTGATAAAGGTCACAAGCTTAAGAGGGCACTGCAGGTGATGTCAAGCTGTTAGCAAAGACACTTATAAGTTGTCTGCTGCCATTGCCCATTAATGCCAAATTTCACTACACTGTCCTAATAGATATGTTTGGCATATGTCCCATATTGATTTATGTGGTTATTTTGTGCAGTGCAGTGTTAGCATTGACTAATCTAAGCAAATGCTGTTACTCTCGGTCATTCAGTGAAGTGTCAGCAACTGCATTGTCCATAATGAGAGGCAATGCCTGAAATTTGGAATTCTTGACACACTCGTGACACTGAGTCACAGAATATTGAATTGTGTAACCAATTCTGAAATGGAATGTCCCCAGTGTCTAATTCCAACTACCATTCAGTGTTCAAAGTCTGTTACTTCCCATTGTGCACCCTTGATAGTCAGAAATGTTTTCACATGAATCATTTGAGTACAAATGACAGCTTCATCAATGCACTGCCCTTCCATACCTTGACTAGATACTGCTGCATCTGTATATGTGCATATTGCTATCCCATGACTTTTGCCACCTTAGTGTAGAATGCATACTGGCTATGGCATTGGTGAAAGAAATTTTACATCTTTACACCTCTGTGTGTGTGTGTGTGTGTGTGTGTGTGTGTGTGTGTGTGTGTGTGATTTGGACAAATTTCAAGTAAACCTGGTACACATACCACCTAGTCTGTAAAGAAATGCAGTGGGAGTAGAAGTATCTACCTGCAAAAGGGGTGTGGTGAAAAGGAGTGTCCACAGTGTGCAAATACCCAAACTTTATTTATCCAGTGTTTGAGAATGAGTGTACATAGGGACTAGCAAGTAATGTTACACACAATTTCAAACATTCACAACACTGGTCTTGCTGACAACTCCCACAAAGTGATGGAAGGATTGAAGTTCATCACCTACATTTTTGCTATTCATGCAGTAAAACTGCTGCATAAATAGGTTTTGGTTACTTATTTACTACTGTATTCATGCCACACTTTGCAGACAGTATTCACATATATTACTGGACGTACCTGCTAAATATCATTTTATGAAACACAGTTCTGGCAGTACAACATTATAAACATTGAGCTGCATAAAGATGAAACTGCAGGGCAAAATTTGCTAGAGATACAGGTGGGAAAACTGCACAGATAAACTTCACCTAAACCCCTGGATAGCTTTCAGCCAAACTCGGTAGAAATTATGTAAGCCTGGAAATAAATACTATGGAGCTAAGAACCAACAGTCTTTCTGAGGGGGTGAGATAATTAGGATAGAGAACAGGAAGGAGGAGATGGAGAGGTGAGGGACAAATGAGATAATAAAATTGGAATAAATACCTGGGCAACACAGCTTGCCTAATATAAATTTAAGTGCTAGGAAGTCTTCTCTGAAGGTATTTGTCTGGAGTAGTCTTCTGAGGAAGGGAATTGTGGAAGATAAATAGTTCAGACAAGAATAGAATACTTCTTTTGAAATGTTATAGAAGAATGCAAAAGATTAGATGGATAGAGCCAATAATTGACTTGGTGCTGCATTTAATCTCGGGGAAAACAAATTTATGGTACAACTTGAATAAAACAGAGGATCACTTAGAAAACATGCAGAGGCATCAAGGAATAGTCCATATGATAATGGAAGGGTGGGAGGTAAAGATAGACCTTGACATCAGTGTAATCAGATTCAAATGGATGCAGGTTTCAGTAATTAATCAGAGATAAAGGTGCTTGTACAGGATAGACGAACTTGGAGAGTTGAATAAAAGTTCTTGAACTAAAGACCAAGATGACAATACTACGTAATATTGTCCTATTTTGGAGTTACCCTCATTATTTCTAACAGTACAATGTAAATGTATTTTCAAAAGTTATCTAAGGAAATCTTCGGATTATAGGACAAGCAGAAGTTGGAAACAGAATACAGAAATCAAACTAGTTTGTGAGAGCTTGTGCTGAAAGTTTTTCCAGCAGGTAAATACTGAAATTCTGCAGCAGCAAAATGTTGAATGCAATGTTCAAAGTTGTCGAATTTTGAACTTAAACTTCGTAACAAGGGCACTGCTGCTAAAGATTTTTCTGTAAGAAACGTTCATTAACACTTCAGTGAGATCGAATATACTGTGAATACCAAGTGAAGCAGACGGTTTTTGATTTTTAGTCAGTGAATTGTAGAGTTAAAGAAAAACAGATCTCTTGTCAGTGACATATACGTGCCTGAAACACAAGAAACAATTATGGAAAGACGTCCGGGACTCAGTACGTGAAAGAGGCAGAATATTTCACTCGTTCTTACTATGTATGAATCTCGGAATGTTACCTTCATTTACCATTCCTGTTGCGGTCTCGTTTCCTGTAACTACGAACATTTTGCAGTTTCAATTTTACGTACATTTGAAGTGCCTTAAAGTTATTTCTGGTATCGGATCAAGAATCCATTTCAGTTATAGGGTAAAAAATTGTCCCCTTGCTGCCAAATGTACAGCATAGGACTCCCCCTGTCACATTTTTTGGAGCGAGGGCTTCGAGGCAGGCGTAACAGGTGGTTGTCGCGCTTCAAAAACGATGAAGTCACGCCACAGCTGTGTCGCTATTGGCCAACGTCGCTGGGGCAGTTTTCTATTGGTGGAGCGGACGAAGCAAGGTCAGTCTCTTCCCGCGCCTGTGCACCCGGTTGATGTTCGGGTGGAGCTCTTGCTCAGTTCTGGCCGAGCTTGTCTTCTGTGTGCACGTCTGAGTTCTAGAAAAACATGGTTGCCGGCGGAAAAGTGGTAAGCCATGTTTGCAGAAAGTTCATTCTCTCTCTCTCTCTCTCTCTCTCTCTCTCTCTCTTGTGTGTGTGTGTGTGTGTGTGTGTGTGTGTGTGTGTGTGTGTAGGGGAAAAGGGGGCGGGGCATCTCAAGTTTTTGCCGAACAATTAACAACGTCGTTGGTTTTCCTAGTTAGACTTGAGTTGCGAAGAGTACCTTAAATAGTACAAAATAATTTGTCTCCTACTTTCATTGTCATTAGGCTTCTACTACCAGATAGCGCGAAGCCTTCTCCAGACTACTGTATGCGTTATGAACGCTCTTTAGCTGTGCGTAACCATGTTGCACACAGTACGTGGGAGTTCCACAGTAATCAATTTTCTGGGCTCGCATCCTATTTCCGCAGTAAAAATTTACTGACAGCCTTTTAATTTTCCAGGTCCGTTATCTGGACGAAGAATTTAGAGATGGGTGGGTCCCTCGCACTTACGTTTTGTTATAAGCTTCCATTGTTAAATACGAAATGGAGATGTTGCCCACATCATCGTGCACCAATTATGTAATTGGTCAGACTTGGGGATACGTTGGTGTCAAATGCTGTAATTTTCTTTTCAGAACTTGTAATGTGTCGCTCTTCAATACCAGACATCGAAAACAGAGCTTTAAAATTTTGATTAACGGTAGGAAACACATCAGTTACTGTTACTGTGTTCTGATTAGGACATAGTTCTTGAAAGGTTACTGTTTACTCGGGTTGTGGAAGTCTAACTGCCTAGAGGATTAATTCTGTTTAAACATAGTTCTGCTTGCTGAGAAGTAAGTTATTCCGATAAACCTTCGCAGCGTTATTTTCAAAGTTTCTTGGGAGCTCATTTCAGGGAATGCATGGCACTTTAAATCTCGTAACGTCATAGGAAAAGAACCGAAACTTCCCGCTAGATTCCTTGCTGTACTTTCTTCGAAAACATACTTTCTCAGACGAACGAGGTTGACATGCGTTAAAAATAGGGGCAGATCGCGTGTGGGGTGTGCCATTATAGGCATAAAACTAACGTTAACCGTCATTCATTGGTAGTCATGTGGTTGAGTAATACTTCAGGATGCAAAGCATTATTCACCTTACGTAAAACGTGGTCGAGGTCGTCGTATGAGGTAATGAGGTCTAGGTTCAGACGCGACACATGACGTCATTAGGAACGGCGAGCTACGAGAGGAGCACAAAGAAACTCGACGTGATCCGAAGAATTCCAGCTGTTGCCAGGTGATGGCTGGAGCTGCTTGTTGCGTTACCAGAGAATAAAATTTTAAGGGACGTTATTCAGTTCGTGCCAAAATATTACTGTCGCAGTTGTTTCTTATTTGAACCTAATTCTGATGTAGGTCATGATCACAATCTCGATTGGTGGGCTTCACTTTGCAAGTGGTCCTGTGAGACTTAATTTTTGTGGTGTTGCTGCATAATTAAACTTACACGTTACTGAACTTCAGTGCACTACTTCAGCGCTATCGTTTTCGGCTTGATGGCACTCTTCTAAATAGGGGTAAATAGCCTTGGAGTGGAGCACTGTTATGGATATTGATGGGATTTGAACCTGGTGGTTGCAGTGCGCAGTGTTTCCATTGATGTGAAACCCATTATCTGACGTGGACAGAATGAAGTACAATCCTCTACACTGGAAGGGAAACGGCAAATTTAATGCCAGTCAAAAAAACAAGACCCTCACGGATCAGAAGTGTGCCAACTTATTCACTAGTTTCTCTTTAATTGCAACGTGACTATGTTCCGAGAAGACTGGGATTTCGGAGTATAATAGAAGTGTACGTAGTATTATAACAGTAATCTGATTTTCGAAATATATTGTATGCTGAAAGATCAGATGAGTAGAATGGATAACAGATGAGGTAGGACTGAATAAAACCAAGAAGACTCGAAATTTATGGAACAACTTCACTAAATGAAGGATTGGTTAAAAGATCACAAGCTGAGGCAACACGGAATAGTCTGTTTGGTAACGAAAGTGTGGAACGTAAAAATTATAAAGATGCACCTAGACATGAATACTCAGCAGGTTCAGATGGGTGAAGAGAGCGTAATTATTCAAAGATGAAGATGCTTTGCACAGAATATACCATCTTGGAGAGTTCAGTAAAACACTGTGGATTGAAAACCAAGACAACAAAATTGTAGACATTGGAAAGGAGCAAAGGCTTGATTGCAGTAAGTAGATTCAGACGGTTCCACATGCAGCCAGTATGAAAAGGAGAGATTCACAGCGATGGTTTAGATTTTCTGAAGCAAAATATATGGTCATGTAGGTTAAGATCTCAGGTATCGCACCCTGCAGCCGTTCACACTGGTGGGCCCTAGTTTACGAGTAACTGAACAGTAGTTTCGGAATTTTGCGTGCTGCACTGTAACGTTAAACAAAAGTCTGGTTCCTATAGTGTACATGATAATAGCATCACATGTCGTTTCGAATCTCGTCAGGGCCAGCGAGATTTTTCATTTTAAATCTTTATCAAAATGACGTTGACCATTATATTTATTCAATTAATTGGTTTAAATGTAATTTATTTCTATTCCTTTGTCACATTATTTTAATCGCCCTATGAACTTTTTCATGTGTTTAAATTTTTTTACCACTCTTTTTACATTCAGAATTTTTGTGAATATGAATGTAGCCATATTTTCTATTGTAATATTACATTATTTGAAAATTCCGATCTATCAGTTACACAAGACAAAATAATCTGTTGACCGTGAATTAGTGTGAAAAATGTATTTTTCATTACCAGATGTGAAATTTTTTACATGGTTATTGTTATACAAATATTTAAGACAACCGAAATACCTATTGTACAATGGGAAAAATAACTCGGATGAAGATACAAATGAAAGAATGGTTTACAAGTAAAACGAAATTCGAGCATAATGAGAAATACATATAATGAACGCAATAACGTGGACGAAAGAACAGTGATGAAACAAAATTACTTCGTAATTAATATGCAAAATTAATTAAAAACGTACGAACAAAGATTTCAAGTAGAAACATAGCAATAAAGGAAACAAGTGAAGTTGGTATTACTATTAAAGTTGACATAGGAATGGAAATAAATTATTTCATTTCAATCAATTTTTTGAATAAAATGATCAGACTTAAAAATAAGTTTACTGCACCTGATCACTCGATCGCATGACCTACATGTGAAGCAATTATCCTATCCATTACACCACGGAACCAGACTGTATAGCCCAACTTTTTAATGTTGAGAATCACGCAAAATTCCGAATTTTTTCGTCAATTACTCGGAAACGAGGGCCACCAGGGTGAACGGGTGCAGTGTGCGATACGTGGTATCTTAACCTACATAATCATAGTAGTAGTAGTATGGAATATTCCATCAAATTTACATGATTAAGAACTCTTTGCAAGCTCTAGAAGGGTACAGTTGGTTTAGTATGTGTGATATCCAGCTGTATTTCAAGCAAGTTTCCTTATTGCTTAAAAGTAGGACTGCGCCGAAAAGCCTCGACCAGTTAATATTAACATAAACGATTGCAAAGGGAGAAAGTCGTTTCGTTAACTGTTTCTTCAGGAACTGTATTGTTGCTAACATTCTGTCTTCTGCGGTGCTAGTTTGTCCCCAACAGCCTTGGCCGAGCGAAACACAAAGGAAAAAATGAAGGTATCCTGCGAAGATGAGAATTCTTGGAAGGGCATTTCGCATGTTTTTCTCCACGTTGTAAAGTGAAGGCCAACGGCTAGAAGGCATCCATCTGTGCCGCATTCGGATGACTTAAACAGCCACTTAATATACTAGTCTTAACAAAACGTTTGTACTTCTCGTCACAGGTGAAAATGTAAGTGCCGATTGTCGTGCATTGAAACAGCTGCCAAATCAGTTACGTACGATATACAGATGTCTCTTATCTGCAGCAGTTCGGACTAGCCGTCTGTCATAAATTCGGATGTTGTCAGCAAAAGGGCAAACGAAGCTACCAGTCACGTCATAAAATGCCTTTGAGCCGGAGCTAATCCACTCACGTCATAAAATGCCTTTGAGCCGGAGCTAATTCATGGACCAAAGCTGGAGCCGCCTTGCTGTTTGTCCGTGCGTCGTATGACTGCTTCCGCCTGACGTCCTTAAGCAGCTTGCGTAAGAACATAGCTTCGACGGTGTGGATAATTTCCCAGTGTCGAAAGAGATCCTCAACGTCCTTAGTCAGGCTGCTTTGAACCGTGTAAACTCTCTAGTTTTGCCGTGCGGCGAAAGCAGTTTTCGAAAGCGGTCGTTTTAACCACCGTCTTCCTAACTAGTAATAATGCCAAGGAGCTAATTCTAAGAAAAATGTATGAAGATGGTGCTCAGGGATCACTGAGAAAAGGCAGTGCTAGAAAAAACTTCAGCTATTTATTGTGTGCCTCCGGGTGTCTTCATATGATTCTGTTCTGTACGGGGTCCAAGGGCTCCAGCAAGAATAAAGTATTTATATATTTTTTGTGAAAGCCAGAACCGCTTGGTTTTAAGACCTTTATTGCAATTACTAGTTTCGTTGACAATTTGAGAACAGTGTAAATACGAGGGTTGGAACGTCAATAGTGGCAACTATTGACAGCTCGTACGAAATAGATCCTCCCCCCATGAACCATGGACCTTGCCGTTGGTGGGGAGGCTTGCGTGCCTCAACGATACAGATAGCCGTACCGTAGGTGCAACCACAACGGAGGGGTATCTGTTGAGAGGACAGACAAACATGTGGTTCCTGAAGAGGGGCAGCAGCCTTTTCAGTAGTTGCAGGGGCAACAGTCTGGATGATTGACTGATCTGGCCTTGTAACATTAACCAAAACGGCCTTGCTGTTGTGGTACTGCGAACAGCCGAAAGCAAGGGGAAACTACAGCCGTAATTTTTCCCTGAGGGCATGCAGCTTTACTGTATGGTTAAATGATGGCATCCTCTTGGGTAAAATATTTCGGAGGTAAAATAGTACCCCATTCGGATATCCGGGCGGGGACTACTCAAGAGGACGTTGTTATCAGGAGAAAGAAAACTGGCATTCTACGGATCGGAGCGTGGAATGTCAGATCCCTTAATCGGGCAGGTAGGTTAGAAAATTTAAAAAGGGAAATGGGTAGGTTAAAGTTAGATGTAGTGGGAATTAGTGAAGTTCGGTGGCAGGATGAACAAGACTTCTGGTCAGGTGAATACAGATTCATAAATACAAAATCAAATAGGGGTAATGCAGGAGTAGGTTTAATAATGAATAAAAAAATACGAGTGCGGGTAAGCTACTACAAACAGCATAGTGAAAGTATTATAGTGGCCAAGATAGACACGAAGCCTATGCCTACTGCAGTAGTAAAAGTTTATATGCCAACTAGCTCTGCAGATGACGAAGAAATTGATGAAATGTATGATGAGATAAAAGAAATTATTCAGGTAGTGAAGGGAGATGAAAATTTAATAATAATGGGTGACTGGAATTCGACAGTAGGAAAAGGGAGAGAAGGAAACATTGTAGGTAAATATGGGTTGGGGCTAAGAAATGAAAGAGGAAGCCGTCTGTTAGAATTTTGCACAGAGCATAACTTAATCATAGCTAGCACTTGATTCAAGAATCATAAAAGAAGGTTGTATACATGGAAGAATCCTGGAGATACTAAAAGGTATCAGATAGATTATATAATGGTAAGACAGATTTAGGAACCAGGTTCTAAACTGTAGGACATTTCCAGGGGCAGATGTGGGCTCTGACCACAATCTATTGGTTATGAACTGTAGATTAAAACTGAAGAAATTGCAAAAACGTGGGAATTTAAGGAGATGGGACCTGGGTAGACTGACTAAACCAGAGGTTGCACAGAGTTTCAGGGAGAGCATTAGGGAACAATTGACAGAAGTGGGGGAAAGAAATACAGTAGAAGACGAATGGGTACCTCTGAGGGACGAAGTAGTGAAGGCAGCAGAGGATGAAGTAGGTAAAAAGACGAGGGCTAGTAGAAATCCTTGGGTGACAGACGAAATATTGAATTTAATTGATGAAAGGAGAAAATATAAAAATGCAGTAAATGAAGCAGGCAAAAAGGAATACAAACCTCTCAAAAATGAGATCGACAGGAAGTGCAAAATGGCTAATCAGGGATGGCTAGAGGACAAATGTAAGGATGTAGAGGCTTATCTCACTAGGGGTAAGATAGATATAGCCTACAGGAAAATTAGTGAGACCTTTGGAGAAAAGAGAGCCACTTGTATGAATATCAAGAGCTCAGATGCAAACCCAGTTCTAAGCAAAGAAGTGAAAGCGGAAAGATGGAAGGAGTATATAGAGGGTCTATACAAGGGCGATGCACTTGAGGGCGATGTTGTAGAAATGGAAGAGGATGTAGATGAAGATGAAATGGGAGATATGATACTGCTTGAAGAGTTTGACAGAGCACTGAAAGACCTGAGTCGAAACAAGGCCCCGGGAGTAGACAACATTCCATTAGAATTACTGACGACCTTGGGAGAGCCAGTCCTGACAAAAATCTACCATCTGGTGAGAAAGAAGTATGAGACAGGCGAAGTACCCTCAGACTTCAAGAAGAGTATAATAATTCCAATCCCAAAGAAAGCAGGTGTTGACAGATGTGAAAATAACCGAACTATTAGTTTAATAAGTCACAGCTGCAAAATACTAATACGAATTATTTACAGACGAATGGAAAAACTGGTAGAAGCCGTCCTCGGGGAAGATCAGTTTGGATTCCGTAGAAATGTTGGAACACAGGAGGCAATACTGACCTTTCGACTTATCTTAGAAGAAAGATTAAGGAAAGGCAAACCTACGTTTCTAGCATTCGTAGACTTAGCGAAAGCTTTTGACAATGTTGACTGGAATACTCATTCAAATTCTAAAGGTGGCTGGGGTAAAATACAGGGAGCGAAAGGCTATTTACAATTTGTACAGAAAGCAGATGGCAGTTATGAGTCGAGGCGCATGAAAGGGAAGCAGCGGTTGGGAAGGGAGTGAGACAGGGTTGTAGCCTCTCCCCGATGTTATTCAATCTGTATATTGAGCAAGCAGTAAAGGAAACAAAAGAAAAGTTTGGAGTAGGTATTAAAATCCAGGGAGAAGAAATAAAAACTTTGAGGTTCGCAGATGACATTGTAATTCTGTCAGAGACAGTAAAGGACTTGGAAGAGCAGTTGAACGGAATGGACAGTGTCTTGAAAGGAGGGTATAAGATGAACATCAACAAAAGCAAAACGAGAATAATGGAATGTAGTAGAATTAAGTCGGGTGATGCTGAAGGAATTAGATTAGGAAATGACACACTTAAAGTAGTAAAGGAGTTTTGCTATTGGGGGAGCAAAATAACTGATGATGGTCGAAGTAGAGAGGAATTAAAATGTAGACTGGCAATGGCAAGGAAAGCGTTTCTAAAGAAGAGAAATGTAACATAGAGTATAGATTTGTCAGGAAGTCATTTCTGAAAATATTTGTGTGGAGTGTAGCCATGTATGGAAGTGTAACATGGACAATAAATAGTTTGGACAAGAAGAGAGTAGAAGCTTTCGAAATGTGGCGCTACAGAAGAATGTTGAAGATTAGGTGGGTAGATGACGTAACTAATGAAGAGGTATTGAATAGGATTGGGGAGAAGAGAAGTTTGTGGCACAACTTGACTAGAAAAAGGGATCGGTTGGTAGGACATGTGCTGAGGCATCAAGGGGTCACAAATTTAGCATTGGAGGGCAGCATGGAGGGTAAAAATCGTTGAGGGAGACAGAGATGAATACACTAAGCAGATTCAGAAGGATGTAGGTTGCAGTAGGTACTGGGAGATGGAGCTTGCACAGGATAGATTAGCATGGAGAGCTGCATCAAACCAGTCTCAGGACTGAAGATCACAACACACGAAATAGATACGTGTTTCTAAATTTCACTGATATTCCAAGTAGTCAACAGAATTGTGTATATCCCGTTGCCTGCGATGTGGAAGTCGTAGGATACTCTTAGTAGTGCCAGTTGCGTAGATAGTTGAGCGGCGCGGTCTATTGCCCGACGAATTTGCAGCAGTTCTGAAGCGAATGCCGTGATGTTTCCTTCCGTTTAGAAATAGAGTTGAACACATGAGGGCTTACATCAGGGGATTGCAGTAGGTGGTATAGCACTTGGTAGCCCCATCAGTCCAACAAATCGGTAACAGCTTGCACTGTACGTGCTTGAGCATTGTCCTAAAAATGGTCAGGTCGTGCACAAAGTGTCTTCACTTCTGTTTCTATGCTGTTCATTTTTGGAACACAACCTATGACCAGCTTAGAGACAGAAGTGATGGTACTTTCTGCAGGACCTGACCGTCATGCTAAAGCAAGTATTGTGCAAGCTGTTACTGATGCTGGACTGATGGGGCTGCTAAGTGCTGTACCACCTACTGCACTCCCCTGAAGTAAACCCTCTTGACTTCAACTCGATTTCTAAACTGAAGTAAATACTTCACGATATTCGGTTTCAGAACCGCTATAAATTCGTCGGGCAATAGACCGCGCCGCTCGAACTGTCTACGCAACTGGCACTGCTAAGAGTATCCTAAGACTTCTACATCGTTGTCAACGGGCTATACACAATTCTGGTGACTGCTTTGAAGGTCAGTAGAATTTTGAAACGTGTATCTATTTTGTACGAGCTGTAAATAAATAGTTGCCACTATTAAAGTTCCAACCTTCGTACATTACACTCCATACTTTATTCTCAATGTCGACACAGGTATGTGAACATTAACGCAAAGCGTTACGCCAAGCTGAAGATAACAGCACGATTTTGTCGAAACTAGTAATTGGAATAAGTCTTGAAATCAAGCGGTCTTGGCTTTCGCAAAATACAGATCGCCCCAACAAAATGCGGAAGTTACTACTAGGCCTATATAAGGCTGAAGTACTGTTGGTGTCGCACCGCTATAGCAGGTGTTATTCGGTGAAACACGTTCTCTCAGCGTTTTCCAGTTCTGGTGAATGAGATGGCTGACGAGATCTTAATAAACTTAGTGCCGGATCCCGAGCTTTGGTCAGATTGAAACGTCCTACCTTTATTTGTGTTTGCGATGTCATAATTTCGATGTACCGTACACTGCCGCAGAATTTTGGCGTTTGAACTTCGAAACTATCCCGGTATTTCATTTGATGAGTATAGTCAAGGCAATATTTGGCGACAGCTAGTTATCTTGGTCGTAAGTCTCCCTTAAGCTAGGCATGCCACGTTGGCACGGAATAGAGGCACTGAGTGAGGCAAGTGGGAATAGTCACGAATCGCTGGTGACATGCAATACGCAGTCACCGGAAGTGAGCGGACATCGAGTCGGGTGTTTAACGAGAACGAGTAACTGTCTGCTGAAAGTTAACGATATACACGCAAGATAATGTGCGCAACAGATTGACATCATGGATGACTGAAGGCTAAATGTGAAAAAGACTGTTGATAAGGTGGATGAATGTTCCTACCTAGGAAGTATAATGAGGAAGGAAAATGTAGGAATGACGTAATCGCAATAATTGAGAAGCAGGAGGTTTTTAAAGATACATTTGCTAACGTCCAGAACAGGAGATATTTGAAATCTTTAAAAAGTGATGTTAAAAGACGAGGTAAGTCTTTGATGGAGCAAGAAATGGAGGGATTCCTTCGAGAAACAATTACTAACAAAGAACTTCATGAAATAGGGAAAATAGTTTGGAGTCGTTGCTGAAAAGTAGTTGAAGGGGTGGGGGAAGAAAAGAATTGCAGCAGCAGGGCTAGGTAAAAGTATGACGCAGATATTCGATGATTTGGAGTAAAACTGTTACGTTGAAAATGAGACATCAAGCGATATGAATAGAAAACGGCATTAGACCAAACTTGAGGTTGATGAGCGAAGCAACCATCTGGCAGTTACGGCAACATGTAACATACGAATCTGTCCACAATGTATCAAGCGTTAGCAGCTTAAGGTTTGGACTGTGACATGAGTTACTCGTATCACGCAAGTGGTGTACTGAAGCGTAGGCCTTCAGGAATTTATTAGTCATAAATCTTTGAAGCCTTTATCTCCTGGCAGTGTTCAGTTACGTCACAGATTAGTCCTCAACGCTATATCTAAGAGATGAGGAATGCCGACGAACCTGTGAACACTGTTATAGGAATGCTGAAAGTGTATTGCAAAATCGAATTTCAAAATTCCATTCTACCTAGTTGCATCTTCAAAAGATGTCGCACTTTCAGTGCCTTGAAACCTTGCTACTGCGACGAAGTTTATGAACTTTCACAGTTTAAACTGTATACCTATTATCCCCTGAAAGTTGGGATAGCTTTGCAGTATCACGGATGGCTGTAGTATAGTCCGGGAACACAGCCGATATGCTGGAAATAAGACGCGAAAGCTATTAAATTAGAGCGAGGTAAGAACAGATCGCAAGGCCTTTGGTCCTGAATCATGTAGGGTAGGGCATGTTAAGATAATTTGGCAGCATTTTCAAGCAAACATGGTTTTATTAAAGCAAAATAACAATGTTGCAGCCATTTTTATTAACTACGTACGAGTCACATTGTGTAAATATAACTCTTCTTATTATTGCTACTGTTCATAATTGTACATAACCTTGAAGCATAAATCAGAAGGTAATTTTGAAACAGGTAAGGCTATTTTGCAGTAGTGGTCAGTTCATTCACCGTACTGCATCAGTCATCTTAAGAACGTTAACAAGTCAACAACGTAAACAGCTTCATAGGTTGTTTTTGGCAGATGTTGTGGTAGGGAATAAAGCAAAAACAATTGTCCTTAGTGAACCTGCTTTTCTCTTCGCATCAGTTTTGTGTGAAGTACTGTGTTCCAATAATAGTTGCTATAAATATCTTGCAGAAAGGTATGGAACTGACGTAAGAGCAACGTTGACGGTAGTCCAAATGAGTAAAATGAGGTAAGTCAGTGTCATGACGCTATGCGTTGACTTCCTAAGATCCCTGTCGTCACATCTCACAAAAAATTATTTATGTATCAGTATAGATCTCTCAGTACCTTTTGTGTACAAATAAAATGTACATTGCTTGCTTATTCCGCACATAAAATGGATTCACAACTATGAAGGAAACAACCACCGTGAAATGTGCCACACGACAGTTAGAAACATGTTTCGTCGGCGCGTACTTGAGACTTCGGGGGAGCGCAGCTGTAGTGTTAGTCGAGAATACATTATCATCCCATCTGTTGGCAAAATCATGAAACACCGCATTAAATGGGAACATCGCAGCTAATTTATAACAAAATGCTGCAAAATTACCTATACTGAAAAATTACCTTACCCTGCTCTATACATGCTCCACTCTCCCCGCCATGGACCTTGCTGTTGGTGGGAAGGCTTGCGTGCGTCAGCGATACAGATAGCCGTACCGTAGGTGCAATCACGACGGAGGGGTATCTGTTGAGAGGCCAGACCTACGCGTGGTTCCTGAAGAAGAGCAGCAGCCTTTTCAGTAGTTGCAGGGGCAACAGTCTGGGTAATTGACTGATCTGGCCTTGTAACATCAACCAAAACGGCCTAGCTGTGCTGGTATTGCGAACGGATGAAAACAACGGGCATCCAGCTCTACTGTGTGGTTTAATGACGGGTAAAATATTCCGGAGGTAAAAAAGTTCCCCATTCGGATCTCCGGGCGGTGTTGCTAAGAACGACGCCGTTATCAGGAGAAACAAAACTGGCGTTCTACGGATCGAGCGTGGAATATCAGATCCCTTAATCAGACATGTAGGCCAGAAAATTTAAGAAGGGAAATGATAGTATAAAGTTACAGTGGGAATTACTGAAGTTGGGTGGCAGAAGGAACAGGTCCTCTGGTCAGGTGAATACAAGATTATAAATGCAAAATCAGATAGGGGTAATGCAGGAGTGGGATTAATCATGCATAAAAAATAGGAAAGCAGATAAGCTACTCACCTACCATAATGGTAAAAGTTTATATGCCAACTAGCTCTGCGGAAGAAAAGATTGAAGAAATGTATGATGTTATAAAAGAAATTATTCAGATAGTTCAGGGAGACGAAAGTTTTTCATGCGGATTGGAACTCCATAGTAGGGAAAGGGAGATGGACTGTGAAGGAAAAGAATGAAGGAGTGAGCTGCCTGCTAGAATTTTGCACAGAGCATAATTTAATTATAGCTAACATTTGATTCAAGAATTATGAAAGGAAGGTTGTGTACGTGGAAGAGACCTGGTCACTGGAAGGATTCAGATTGATTATATAATGGTTACATAGATTTAAAAACCAGGTTTTAAGTTGTAAGACATAACCAGGGGCAAATGCGGACTCTGACCACAATTTATTGGTTTATGAATTGTAGATTGAAACTGACAAAACTGCAAAAAGCAAAGAATTGAAGGAGATGGTATTTGGATAAAGCAAAAGAACCAGAGGTTGTAGAGTTTCAGAAGGAGCATTAGGGAATGAGTGACAACAGGGGAAACGAACACAGTAGAAGAAGAATGAGTAGCTTTGATGTAATAGTGAAGTCAGCAGATGATAAAGTAGGTAAAAAGACCAGGTCCATTAGACATCCTTTGTAGACACAAGATACATTGAATATAAAAATGCAGTAAATGAATCATGCAAAAGGGAATACAAACGTCTCAAAAATGAGACAGTAAGTGCAAAATGGCTAAGCAGGAATGGCTAGAGGACAAATGTAAGGATTTAGAAGTATATAACACTAGGAGGTAAGGTAGATGCCACCTACAAGAAAATTAGAGATCTTTGAAGAAAAGAGAACCAGCCTTATGAATGTCAAGAGCGCAGATGGAAAACCAGTCCTAAGCAAAGAAGGGATGGCAGAAAGGTGTAAGGAGTACATAGAGGCTCTATACAAGGGAGATGTACTCGAGGGCAGTATTATGGACATGGAAGAGGACGTAGATGCAGATGAAATTGGAGATATGATAATGCTTGAAGAATTTGACAGCACTGAAGGATCTAAGTCAAAACAAGGCTCCAAGAATATACAACATTCTGTTAGAACTGACAGCCTTGGGAGAGCCAGCAGTGACAAAACTATCTGCTGAGCAAGATGTAGAGTGAAATACCCTAAGGCTTCAAGAATAAGATAGTAATGCCAGTTTCAAAGAAAGCATGTGCTGACAGGTGTGAAAATTACTGAAGTATCAGTTTAATATATCACGCTTGCAAAATACTAATACGAATTCTTTACAGAAGAATGGAAAAACTGGTAGAAGCCGATCCTGGAAGAGATCAGTTTGGATTCTGCAGAAATGTAGGAACACTCGAGGCAATACTGATCCTAAGACTTCTCATACAAGGTAGGCTATGGAAAGGCAAACTTATATTTATAGACTTACAGAAAGCTTTTGACAGTGTTGACTGGAATACCTTCAAATTCTAATTGTGGCAGGGGGAAAATACAGGGAGCGAAAGGCTACTTACAATTTGTAGATAAACCAGATGGCAGTTACAAGAATTGAGGGGCACGAAAGGGAAGCAGTTGTTGAGAAGGGAGTGAGATAGGATTGTAGCCTATCCTCGAAGTTATTCAGTCTGTATATTGAGCAAGCATTAAAAAAAAAAGAGAAATTTGGAGTAGGAATTAGTCTAGGGAGAAGAAATAAAAACTTTTAAGGTTTTCCGATGCAACTGTAATTCCGTCAAGAGAATTTGAACGGACTGGACAGTGTCTGGAAAGGAGGCTATAAGATGAACATCAAGAAAAGCGAAACGAGGATAATGGAATGTGGTCGAATTAAATCAGGTGATGCCGAGGGAATTAGATTAGGAAACGACACTAAAAGTAGTAGGTGAGTTTCGCTATTTGGGCAGCAAAATAACTGATAATGGTCGAAGTGGAAAGAATATAAAATGTAGACTGGCGAGGGCAAGAAAAGCATTTCTGAAGAAGAGAAATTTAGAGTATAGATCGACGAAACAGCGAGGTCATTGGTCCCATCAGATGAGCGAAGGAAATCGGCCCTGCCATTTCAAAGAAACCATCCCAACATTTGCCTGAAGCGACTTAAGGAAATCACGGAAAATCTAAATCAGGATGACCGGACGCCGGTTTGAACTGTCGTCCTCCCGAATGAGAGTCCAGTGCGCTAACCACTGCTCCACATCACTCGGTGATAAGATGGGTAGATCACGTAACTAAGGTGGTACTGAATAGAATTGGGGAGAAGAGGAATTTGTGGCACAACTTAACTAGGAGGGATGGATTGGTAGGACGCATTCTAAGACATCACCAATGTAGTATTGGAGTGAAGCGTGGAGTGTGAAGTTTGGAGAATGAGACAAATGAATACAGTAAGCAGATTCAGAAGGATGTAGATTGTACTCTGCGATGAAGCTTGCACAGGATAGAGTAGCATTGAGAGCTGCATCAAACCAGTTTTTGGACTGAAGACACTGAGCTCTTAAAGGATGTCATAGAGAATTGTAAGTCCGTAAATGTAAACAACGTAAAGGTCTGAAGACTAAAAACGTGGATGTTAACTACAAACATGATCAGTTTGTATAATGTTCTTGATTTCCATTCCGAAACGTGAAGAGCTGATTATTAATGCGATGTCCATTGCTGAACCAACTGCTATTCGAACAGTGCAAACCATGGTGCACCTAAGTATCCCAGGATCATGGAGACAGATCACCAAATGTCGTCGCACAGTAGTAAAATTTAGTTCCGCAAGTTACTCTCCCCCCCCACCCCAACAAGTTATTGGCACATCTGACAACATGGTAATAAAGACGGTTACAGAGACTGGAAATTGAGATATTCTCGAAATGTCTTCATTACTTCCTAGTTTCATTTATTCTTCCACAATAGGTGGAACGTTAGTCTGGTTAGAATATCTTGATTTTACGAGGGCGGTTCAGAAAGTCACCTCCGATCGGTCACAGTGCGGGTTGTGGGGGGAGTAGCGACGCCATCTGTGCGTTCACGCACTCAACAGGTCAGTCGGCATCAAGCCGTGGTCGAGTGAACGTCGTACCTGCGCTAGTTTAGTTTTTGTGGCAGTTTGAAATGTGTGCTGCAATAGAAAACCCCGCCAAATGTGAAGTGCGTGCTGTCATAAGGTTTTTTACAGCCAAAGGATATTCTGCAGCAGCTATTCATCGTGAGCTTTGTGCCGTGTACGGACCAAGAGTTATGAGTGAAGGAGTTGTCCGTGAATGGGTACGTTTATTTAAAAGTGGACGAGAAAACGTTCATGATGAAGAGAGGAGTGGTAGACCATCATTGGTGACTGACGAACTCGTTCAGACAGTTGATGCAAAAGTTCGTGAAAATCGACGTTTCTCAATGTCGGAGTTGTCTACTGGTTTCCCACAGATTTCTAAGACTCTCTTGTACGAGATAGTGACAGCAAGATTGGGTTACCGTAAGTTCTGTGCACGATGGGTGCCCAAAATTCTTACCGACCACCACAAAACTCAAAGAATGGCCTCTGCATTAGACTTTTTGTCACGTTATGAGGACGAAGGAGAACCATTGTTAAACAGAATCGTGACCGGTGACGAAACCTGGATTAAGTACGTGAACCCTGAGACAAAAGAACAATCAAAGATGTGGGCACATTCAAATTCGCCTACCAAACCAAGAAAAGCCTGGCAAGATTTTTCTGCCAGAAAACTGATGGCAACGGTGTTTTGGGATGCCAAAGGGGTGTTGTTGGTTGAATTCATGGAACGTGGTACGACCATTAATCAAGACGTGTACTGTGAAACAATAAAAAAGTTACGACGGGCTATACAGAACAAACGCCGTGGTATGCTGATTTCCGGTATCGTTTTTTTGCACGATAACGCCCGTCCTCACTCTGCTCGCAGAACAACGGCCCTTCTTGAGTCCTTCAAGTGGGACGTTATCAACCATCCACCTTACAGCCCAGACCTGGCGCCAAGTGATTATCACCTCTTCATGCATTTGAAGAAATGGCTCGGGTCACAGCGGTTTGATGACGACGAAGAACTCAAAGATGCGGTCACAGACTGGCTCCAGGCACAAGCGGGTGATTTTTATGCAGAAGGAATTTCAAAGCTTGTGAAGAGATACGATAAGTTCCTCAATCGCTATGGAGACTATGTAGAAAAATAGTGCAAAGATGTAGTTGTAAGATGTATATATTAAAATATTTTTATTTAACTTGGTGTATTTTTTAAATCAACCGGAGGTTACTTTCTGAACGGCCCTCGTATCTTGGAGATCTTTTCACGAGATACATTTTGGAGGAAGTAATACATCTGTTGACTCTTCAAGGAACGTACGCTCACTGAAGTTCAACAATAAACACAACCGTGATGCAGAAGGCCTCTCTTCCAGCTCCTTCCACTGGTGTTGCTGGATCTGTGACGCTTTGGTGCTTAAAATTAACCTGCAACGAAACGCGCCGCCCTTCGTTGAACTTCTCCACTTTATCAGTCTTGGCTGGTTTGGATCCCAGACTAAGAAGCAATATTAAAGCATTGGACGAACGAGTATTCTGTAGGCAGTCTCCGTAGTTGTTGGATTACATTTCCTGAGGATTCTTCGAATGAATCTCTGGCGTATGCCTTAATTGCGATTAATTTTATGTAGTCGTTCCATTTGAAGTTGACCCGTGTACACACACTCGCACAACCACGGGTCTTTCTATGTATTAGCAGTACGTTACACTTATTTATGTTGAGGGTCAATCGGCGCTCCTTGCACTAAGCGTCGATCTTCTGCAGTACTTCTTGCAGTTCGCTACAATTTCCTAGCGTGGTGACTTCAGTGTGTATAACACCACCGCCCGCAAAAGCCTCATGGAACTTTAGAGGTTATCTACTAGGTTATACATTTTTTGAAAAGTGATGGTCCTGTAACACAGAAGTTACTTTTACATCTGAAGACTTCTTTCTGTTTAGAATGACACGCTTTGTTGCGTTTGCTAGAAACTGTTCAATCCAGTCTCACAATTTGTCAGACATTTCGTACGCCTGTATTTTGTTAATTAGGCGGCAGTGCGGAACTGCATCTAATACGTCCTGGAAGTGAAGGAACTCGGGGTCTGCCTGGGCGCTTACATTTACTGCTTTTTGGGTCTCGTGGGCGAACAGAATGAGTTAGGTTTAACAAGATCGTTGTTTTCGGAACCTATGTTGGTTGCTACAGAAATTTTCGGTGACCATTTCCCAGAATTCTAAAACTGACCTACGTCAGGGATATAGGCCTATAGTTATGTGGTCTGTTAGACGACCCTTCTTGAAAACGAGAAATACGTATGCTTTTTTATTTATTTTTTTCGAATCATCAGGTACACGTTGCTCCTCCAAAGACATAAGATACACAGCGGCTAGAAAAGGGACAAGTTCTTCAGCATACTCGATGTAGTATCATATTGATATTCCGTCAGGTCCCATTGGTCTCCCCTCCGTGGAGCGATTTCAGTTGCTTTTCCACCCTTTGATCACTTTCCGATGTCGGCCCTTTTGCCATTTGTGAAACGATTTAAGAGGCTCTACAGGGCGATATTCCTCTGTGAAAAAAGGACGGTTAGTAATTTCAGTATCTTCTGTGTTACCGTCCATTTCACTGCCATTTTAATCAGGTCTGGATAGATGACTTCGATCCGTTCACTGATTTAACACAGACTTCGTAGGATTTTCTGTGAAGTACGTGGACAGAATTTGGCTTTCGAAATCGCTGAACACTTCGCACGTGGCTCTCCCAACGCTAATTTTGGTTTCGTATAACCTCTGCCTGTGAGGCTTTGACTACGTTTAAATTAGCAGTGAAGCTATTTATTTGCTTTTGTAGCAGTTTCCTTAGATGCCTGTCGAACCATGGCGGGTGTTTCGTACCCCTTACAAGTTTGACACCAATCTGTCGAAAGAACATTGTACAATAATTTTGAACTTAAATTGATATTCAGCATTGTTAATGATCAATGAAATTTTCGTGCCGACCGCTCATGCAATCTGAAACTTTTCCTACCGCTCATGCTAAGCAAAAAGATGTTTCTGGCTTCGTTGGTATCCTTATTTTCAGCCATATTTATTGTTGCTGTAACGGCCTTGTAATCAGTTATTCTGTATTCTGTCAACTGAGGCGAAAAGTTTGGGTCTGTTATCACTAGCAAGTCTAAGATGTCATCTTCACGAGTCGCTTCTCTGATTATATGCTGAAGGTAATTTTCAGGTAATATACTTTAAACAATTTCACAAGGTTCCGTACCCCCTACTACTAATCATTTGAGTCTGCCACTTCTATAGCTGGTAGTAGAAATCTCCACCTAGAAGTATGACTAGACAAGGAAATTTACGCCACTATTTCTTCTGAGGCAGGGGTCTATAAAAGCTTCCGATGTGAATGTTTGGTGCACCTTTAACACCTATCTTAACCAAAATTATTTAGAATTCAAAATCTGTACCGATTTCACTAGCCGAGTTAATGTTTTTGGTGGCTATAAACTTGCCTCTGCCACCAGTTCTCAAGCTATTTGCGATATACGTTCCAATTTGAATTCAAATTTTGTTACTATTTACTACTGGTTTCAGCCAGCTTTCTGTCCATAGTACAGTGTAGATATTGTTACTGTTTTAAGGGCGTTAGTTCCGGTATTACAGTGAAGAGCCAAAGAGACTTGTACACCTGCCTAATGCCGTGTAGGGCCCCCGCGAGCACGAGAAAGTGCCGCACCACAACATGCCATGAACTGGACTAATGTCTAAAGTAGTGCTAGAGGGAACTGACAAAATCAATTCTGCAAGGCTGTCCAAAAATCCATGAGTGTACGCGGGGGCGGAGATCTCCTATCTCTTCTTAACAGCACGTTGCAAGGCATCCCAGATATGCTCAATGTTCAATTCTGGGGAGTTTGGTGGCCAGCGGAAGTGTTTAAACTCTGAAGAGTGTTCCTGGAGCCGCTCTGTAGCAATTCTGGACGTGCAGGTTGTCGCATTGTTCTGCAGGAATTGTCCAAGTCCGTCGGAATGCACAATGAACTTGAATGGATGTAGGTGATCACAGGATGCTTACGTACGTGACACTTGTCATAGTAGTATCTGGACGAAACGGGGGTCTCATGTCATTCGAACTGCACACGCCCCACACCATTACAGAGCCTCCACCAGATTGAACAGTCCCCTGCTGACATGCAGAGTCAATGGATTCATGAGGTTATCTCAATACCCGTACACGTCCATCCGCTCCATACCATTTGAAACGAGATTCATACGACCAGACAACATGTTTCCAGTCACCAACAGCCCAATGTGTGTTGACGGCCCAGTCGAGGCGTAAAGCTTTGTGTCGTGCAGTCATCAAGGGTACACGAGTGGGCCTTCGGCTCCGAAAGCCCTTATTGATGATGTTTCGTCGAATGGTTCGCAGGCTGACATTTGATGATGACCCAACATTGAAATCTGCAGCAATTTGCAGAAGGGTTGCACTTCTGTCACGTTGAACGATTCTCTTCAGTCGTCGTTCGTCCCGTTCTTGCAGGATCTTTTTCCGGCCGCAGCGATGTCGGAGATTTGATGTTTTGTCAGATTCCTGATATTCACGGTAAACTCGTGAAATGGCCGTACGGAAAAATCCCCACATCGTCGGTACCGCGGAGCTTGTGTGTGTCCCATAGCTCGTGCGCTGTCTGTAAGACCACGTCCCAATTCACTTAAATGTTGATAAACTGCCATTGTAGCAGCAGTAACCGATGTAACAGCTGCGCCAGACACTTGTCTTATATAGGCCGTTTCCGACCGCAGCGCTGTATTCCGCCTGTTTACTCACATATCTCTTATTTAAATACGCATGGCTATACCAGTTTCTTGGCGCTTCAGTGTATTTCTAACTTTTTGTAAGGCTATTTTAACACCGGAGTAAGAACTGAATGATAAGTTTCTGTATCGAGTTGTTGCATACAGAACGGGAGTAAGATTTTTGTGGCTCTAATTCAGGCATTAGAAATATTGGCGTCTCCAAATGCCTTTAGTCTACATTTACATTCTGCAAGACTTCGTTAAACTCGTGGCAGAGTGTATGTTCTGTTGTGCCAGTTATTAGGATTTCTTCCCGTTGCATTCACGTATGGTGCGCGGAAGAAATAATTATTTGAATGCCTCTGTGCGTGCTGTAATTATTCTAACCTTATCCTCACGTTCCCTAAGTTAGCGATAGTAGGGGGTTGTTACATTCCTACAGTCCTCATTTAAAGCTGGTTCTTGAAACTTTGACTTTATCGGTATAGTTTACATATATCTTAGTCTCCCTGCTCAGTTCCTTCAGTATCTCTGACACTCCCATAGATTAAACAATCCTCTGACCATTCGTGCTGCCCTTTTGTCGATTCCAACAGTGACGCATTGATATTACAGTCATAGGATACCTTTTTTTCGTTTTGTGAAGTGCACAATTTTACATTTCTGAACATCTAAACCTAGTTACCAATCTTTGCACCACTTCAAGATCTGACAGTATTTTTGCAGCTTCTTTCGGATAGTATTTCGTTACATACCTATATCATTTGCAAAATGTCTGAGGTTACTATTGTCTGCATGGTCATTACTATAGAACATGAACAGTGTCTCGACACGCTTCCCTGGAGCACACCCGTAGTTACTTCTACAGCTGACTACTACTCTCCATCCAAGATAACATGGTGCGTCCTCCATACCAAAAAGTCCTCAGTCCTCAGTCACAAACTTCACATGATGCCCATATGATAGTACTTCCGAAAATAAGCGTAGGTGTGGTACCGAGTCAAATGCTTTTCTGCATTTAAAGATACTGACTACCTTAATCCAAAACTTTCAGTACGTTCTGTGGGAAGTGAGTTGTTTCACAGAGTCGATGTTTTTGGAATCCATGCTGGTCGGCATTGAGATGGTCTTCTGTTAGATACCTCATTATGTTTGAGTGCAGGATATGGTTAGAGATTCAACAAATCGATGTCAAGGTTACCGGCCGGTAGTTTCATGGATCACTTTTACTACCATTTTTTGTAGACGGTTGTGACCTACGCTTTTTCCAAGAACTGGGCAAGTTTTTTGTTTTTTAGAGGATCTAAGATTATTGGTAGAAGAGGAACTAACTCAGCTGCAAATTCAGTATGGAAACTAACCGGTATTCAATCTTACCCTGGAGCTTTGTTCAGTTTGCACGATTTCAGCTGTTTCTCAACACCACTGACACTAACACTTACTTCATATTTTCAGTGGTAAGAGGATTAAACTATGGCCAATTCTCTTGGGGGTTTCGTTTGTAAAGGACCATTTGAAAACAGAGTTAAGCATTTCAGCTTTTGCTTTGCTACCTTCAATTTGTTCCTGTCCCATTCGTTAGGGACTGGACATTGACTTTGATGCCACTTACAGTCTCAGTCTTTACATGCGACCAGAATTTATTTGGGTTTTGTGAAAGATCTTTTGACACTATTCTGCTACGGTAGTCATTGGAGGCTTCACGCATTTACACTTTTTATGCAGTACTCTGTTTCTTAGACGTTTCTTGACAATGACTGTTTACTATTGAGGTTCCCTCCCATTATGAACGTTCTTCTGGATACAAATCTACCCAGTGTACGGGCAATTTTTCTTGTAATCTTGAGTCTTAGTTCCCCTACATGCTCCTGCCCTGTGCTCAAAGTTTAAAAGTTCCTCATTGAGATATGACACCACTAATTTTTATCTACTTTACTGAACATGTAACACGTTTTTCTGCTTCTTGTAGTTGTCATTTGTGCTTTGGTAACCATGGTTGCCATATCCACGTCATGGTCACAGACACCAGTTCCGATTTGTACATCCTCAAGGTGGTCAGGTCTGTTTGTTGCCATTAGATCCAATATATTTCCATCATGAGTGGACTTCCTAAATATGGTTCAGAGAAGACATTTAGTAATGTTTCACAGGGTGTCTTGTTACGCCCAGCATTAAGGAAATTAATTTTCGCAATTGATTGGACGATTAAAGCCTCAATCGATGATTACAGTATGATTGGCGATCTTACGTACAGGTGAACTGAGGTTTTCTGTCAAGTTTCCGGTTACACTTGGAGAAGAGTATGGCGGGCGATAGAAAGACCCAGTTGTCATTTTATGCTCACTACTTAAAATGAGTCTTACCCAAAAAAACGAGCTGGTTCGATTTCTGTTTCAAGACTTGAGTGTCTTGTCTACTGCAACAAATACATCCTCTATATGCCTGTGGCCTGTCCATTTGACACACACACTGTCATTGCTGTCAACTTAAGGTTTTAACCAGTTGTCTGTACCTAGTGTTGGAGCTCTACTGCTTTTCCAAAGCGCTTCAAACTCATGCACTTCGTTGGTAATGCTTCGGCAGTCAGCAGTGAGGATGTTAAGTCACTTCTATGAGGCATTTCTTTTTTTCTTAAACTGATAGTTCTGCGTTTTCTACAGCTGTCATTATCCGTATTGGATGGAGAATCACCTAATCTATATAAAAAAATTGTGTATCGAACGCTACATTCTTAACCCTAATTCGTAAGTTCAGGAAGTCGCAGCCTAGTTTGTCACGGAACCTTTGAAGTTTCTGGTTGTCCATCCACTCGACTCAGAACCAAAGGGCTACGGTCAGTTCTGTGGACAGATGCAACTTCTGCGCTTCTTCGAAACCCCATGCCAATTCTCCGTATTTTCTGCCAGTCACTGGAATGGCCCAGTTAGGACCTCAGAGCCCAGACGACAGGTAGCATTTGTTCAAACGTGCGGCACAATACACTGTTGGTTATTCCCTGGTCTCTCACTGGGTGTTGGAATAGCCTCTTTAAACATGCTGAATGAGGCTCACAGGCATACACACTGAGGACATCTGGTGCCCTTTGCTGTGCTTTGCTGCTATTGCTCTAAGGGGTACCATCATGCGCCATACTTTCGAACTGCCGTCTTGACACCGGACAAAACAGGTTTCCCCAGAAAAGGTGAGGTGGTCTCACTGGCTCAGGTTGTTTCAGTAAAAGGCAGCACCTCCGATTTGTTGGATAGGGTGATCAGTACAACACACTGAGCCCTCCCTGGTCCACGCCCACCCTGTACAGGACGCCTATATCTACCATTTACATGATACTCGCAGTCAAGTGGACAGGTAATAACAGAACGTGTACTGTCTGCAGAGGAGACAGGATCCACAGGAGCAGATGGTACTGGAGGTACCTCTATCAGTAAAACAGGTACGCGGCACTCGATTTCTTCCAACACGCCGATTCGCAGCAGCTACCAATAGTTAGATAGTAGTCAGGGCGACTTCCAGTGGCTTACGAACGTCAGCCAACTCATCCCGTATTAGAGAACAGCATTCGCAGTGGGGCTCATTGGTCGGAATGACAACCTGGTCTCCAGAAAATTTTAGATTTTCTTTAACCATCAAGATGAACCATTAATGATGGATTTATTCATCCCAAATAGTGAAAGGTTCTTAATTGCGCTGTGACTGTTAAGGAAGGATACCCTGTAGTTTTATTTGTAAGTGTAACTAGGAGATCGAAGTATCCATACTTCGATGTGTAATGGATGTGAAAGAACATGCTGCCAAATTTTTGTTTCTGAACTGTGGTCTGCAAGCTGATATAGTCTGATCTTGTTTAAGAAGTCTTTGTACCCTGGTCTGTCATTTCTTTGACCTCAGAAGGCTCACAGTTTGTTGGTCCTGTCCTAGCATCGTGAAGGCCATGGATGGACCATAGTTTCCAAAAAATATATTCCGTGTCACCAACTGTCGAAGAACTCATTAGGTTCTTCCTGACAAGGGTTGCTCTTCGTGGTACTGATTTCTACTATCCCCATGACACAAAACGGGGTTCATAGGCGACGGTGGTGCGTTCCAGGGAACGGTCAATACACCCTGGCAGCGTTTAGCAAAAACCTTAAGTTAAGAGACCTATTGAAGAAGTTACCCTGGGGAGCTAATATTGCTTATGCTGCTATAAGTAAACATGTAATCCTAAATATACCGTACCTTGGTAGTAAACCGCAGACTAAAGCCGATGAACTGATACGACGAATAAAGAAATACCTACCGTAGAAGAAATTTGGAAAGGTTTCTCTAAATTTACTTTTTGCTGCTTCCATGTAAGCAGCTGTTTCAGGTGTTAAGTGAGCGATCGACTTTAGCTCAGCTGGGCAGTTCAGCCGGCTTGTAAATTAGTAGACACGTGCTAAGGGTGCTCGTATGTTGGGTAGTTTTAGCAATGGTTGACCCCTTCTTTCTTCGGGTGATGCAGCATGCAACTGTTTATATGGCCGCGGTAATCAGGAGATATGTTTGGTATCTGCTGTGGTAAAATTATTCAAATTTCAAAAGAACGCATTGAACTGATAATTCATTACCTCATGGTCTGATAGCGATGCTAGTATGCCGACTGATGTCAGACTATGTATTGCGCCCTAATGCTGGTACCAGCAGTTTGTAGTTGGATCCTACAACTAAGGCCCAGGTTTTAACTGGCCTCTAAAACGTCATGTGCACTGCATCCTAAGGCTTATTTTCAGTGTGGGTTCGAGTGTGTCTTGTGGACGTCATAAAATCTTCCTTTCTTTCAAATTAACTTGGTGCAAAAGACTTTTTATTGAAATCTCCTAGCTATTGTTACGGGACCAAAAAGCCAGTGCTAAGATAAACAGAAACCTTTACAATCCGAAACTCGTTTTTCAGATTTTATTATGATTAACGTAATGTGGATGGGAATAAGAGATGCATGTTGTCGTTAGACAGGAACATGAATTAGACATCAATTAGTAAATAGTTCTAAGATGTAAAGAAAGCAGATGCGCACTACTTAAAGTACAAACGCTCAGTAAGACTGTTCCATCCTTACTGCAGCTTGATATTTTTGTTTTACGTTACATGGGTTAATTTCTAAAGAGCACAGTAAATTCAACAAACATATGTGCTTCTAAACCAATAAACGTTAGGAGGGGAGGAATTTCTCAATGGCAAGGAAAGCGTTTCTGAAGAAGAGAAATTTAACATCGAGTATAGATTTGTCAGGAAGTCATTTCTGAAAGTATTTGTATGGAGTGTAGCCATGTATGGAAGTGAAACATGGACGGTAAATAGTTTGGACAAGAAGAGAATAGAAGCTTTCGAAGTGTGGTGCTACAGAAGAATGCTGAAGATTAGATGGGTAGATCACATAACAAATGAATTATTGAATAGGATTGGGGAGAAGAGAAGTTTGTGGCACAACTTGACCAGAAGAAGGGATCGGTTAGTAGGACATGTTCTGAGGCATCAAGGAATCACCAATTTAGTATTGGAGGGCAGCGGGGAGGGTAAAAATCGTAGAGGGAGACCAAGAGATGAATACACTAAACAGATTCAGAAGGATGTAGGTTGCAGTAGGTACTGGGAGATGAAGCAGCTTGCACAGGATAGAGTAGCATGGAGAGCTGCATCAAACCAGTCTCAGGACTGAAGACCGCAACAACAACAACAATGTTAATCAAAATTGCGCCAGAAATAACTGTTGGTTAAGAGTGTTTTTGAGAACTTCCTAGCGATGTAGATGATTAGGTAAATTAGAAAAATTAAACTGGACGACGACACGAACTCAAATGAGTAACATTCCATTCATAGGCAGCGCGTTGAATCGTTCGTCAGGCGTTCCCGGGTGACCCAATTGATAGAGCAAGCATGGGCGTAATTGTCTCGGTCACTGATGGTGATAGTTGCTAGTGGGCGTGTGCCACCGCTGCGCACACACACACACACACGCGCGCGCGCGGACACACACACACTTTTTCAAGAAAGTCTTAACAGTGTACTTAGGGCGGTTCTGTCGTGTTGCGTCGATACTTTTATCAGGGCGGCTGGTTTGGAACATGCCAAGCTACAGAAACTCCTAGCAACTCGTCCCTAAAAATCCTGAAGTGTATCTTGCAACGAAATATTAAAGGTAGTTGCCAGACCGTTTAAAATGGGTTTCGACACAAAACTTTGCAGCTTAAGGGCATTAGACTCTTATCAATTAGTTTCTAGTTGAATGTCGGAATTTGTAGGGATATACAAGGTTTACGTGAAGTCCGGGGACACTTTCAATTATTTACTGCACAAGAACCATACATTGTACAGATATCATACATATGTCACTTTGAAGAGAAGCCCTGAAAGTTTATATATATATATATATATACCGCCACAGTGTAGTTTGGTAATTTGCCGATAGTCATCTCTAGTCGGAAACATGGCGAGTTCAGGTACAGAGCGAGCACTGTCACTGGATATTCCTACTTGGACATGTTGCAGCAATGGCTGATGCCTCAAATGCAGTCACTCTCCGTTCATCTTTCAGCAGGTTGGGGCTCCATCCCATTTTCATCGTGAAGTTCGTGGGTACCTGAACACGGATTTGCTGCATTGATGGATTGGTTGTGCTACAGAGGGGGACAGCTGTTTCATGAAATGGCCTCCCCGATCACCAGATCTCCCTTCGTGTGACTTTTTTCTGTGGGGACACATTAAAGATCTGGTGTGTGTACCGCCTCTACCACGTAATGTAGCAGATCTCCGGGAGAGAATACGGGAGGCGGCTGCTACAGTCGACGATGCCATGCTGGGACGGATATGGCAAGAATTCGATTACCGTATTGACGTCTGCCTGTTCACTCATGGTTCGCATATCGAATGTTTGTAAAAAAAAAGTTTCTCTTCATAATTTAACATGCATGACATCTGTACAATGTTTAGTTCTTGTGCAATAAATAGTGTTCCTGGACTTTATGTACACCCTGTACAATGGGACGATCAGATAGGCTCAGTCGTAGGTAAAGCAGGTGGTAGGATACCAAGAAAATGCATTCAGTCTAGAAATGAGAAGGCTTACAAACAGTGAGGTGTGTAGGGCCCATACCGAAAACTGAATATCGAACTTAAACAGAGGACGACAAGACTGCATATAGATTTGCTCGACCCTGGGAAACCTTTACGGAGATCCTGAAAAACCAACCGGTCCCTTGTTGATAGGAGCAAACGATCCCAACAAAACCTGCTTTCATAATCACAAGAAATATTCTGTAGAAATATTGGGAACAAGATAAGCGCACTCGAAAACTGTGCGTGGTGTAATTATTCTTATCGCGCCCCCCTTCCTGAATGGAGTGGAATGAGCCCCAAATAACTGGTACAGTGGGAACTACCCTCTGCCATTCACTTCAGTTGTTGTAGACTAAGTGCTGAAGCAGATCTAATCAACAGGATGTCGTAAGGTGAGAGTGAGGACTACATATACTAGCCTAAGTAAATTTGGAACTACCATTGGAGGTAAAAGTACCTGAAACACATTTGAAGCTGATCCGTTGCTGTATTTCAGATGAACGTCCGCGTGACGACGATGGACGCGGAGCTGGAGTTCTCCATCCAGCACACGACGACTGGGAAACAGCTGTTTGACCAAGTTGTTAAAACGATTGGTCTGCGTGAAGTCTGGTTCTTCGGACTACAGTACACTGACAGCAAGGGGGACCTGACGTGGATAAAATTGTACAAGAAGGTAAGGTGTTCTCAAAAATAAATTTCGCATGTGTCCTTCGTACGTAGCCTGTTCCTATTGGAGCAGTGAAATAATAGTTTTGGCGTTGTATGTAGTCATAAAATGGGAATTGCCATGCATGTTTCATATACTGCATGATGAATCTTATCTAACTGGAAACGTTCCGTACTCGTCTCCAGGTTACTAATGTAAAACTCAAACGTACTGACCTAAAGATTTTTCAAAACTTGTCGCGGATAATTTGAAAGATAGACAGCAACGGCGTAATACTTCGGAGACAATTTCCACAAATATTTTAAGGTAGCTGGGTATACCTTGTAAATACAGTACGCCCGATATAGTTATTAGAGGGTAATTACTGCTTTGTCACAGTTAACTCGGGAACATTTTTAGTCATGTAACCACGTCATTCTGACAGGCGTGCGGTATCTGCCCATTTTGTTAAACTCTGGTTTGGGAAATATCTAGTTTTCTCTGAAAGTGCAACCAAATATTTCGTCTCCGTAACTCAATTTACTCATAAGAGGACGCTCATATCAGGAAGGAACTTGATACAGCAGCTGTAGAAATTTGGAAAAATCTGCGGAATTACCAGATTGTGGCACATGTAAAACATGGTTTCTGCGAAAATTTGCTACAGCTGTGACCCCTCAATAAAGTTGAAGTACCTTTTACTATCTAATAAGCTGACTTGTTTACCTTATTCAACAATTTGTTCAAAGTTTCAGTAAAACTCAGGTAAGAAATGGAAATTTCGTTTGTTGCATATTTTTAATATTATCGCAAATTATAGTATGCTACTTAATTTCGGAATTGCTACGCTGAGATAATAGTTTGACTGCATTGCTAAGTACGCTTCTACAGTTTTAGTGATGCTGGGAATGCGTTCTCTAAGAATTCCATCGATTCCTTCTGTTAAGTCTTATCTCATCCGATAATTTAATTGCCCTGTTTAAAGTTCACTGCTTCGAGGGCGCGATAACTATGGACCATCAGTAGTAATGACTGAAAGTCTCTGAAGACTCGTGTCTTCAAGGTCGCTGCTTGTAAAGATTTTGACAAACCAGGGATGCCGATGTAGGTTTCATAATCAAAGCCCTATACTGATGTTAGATGATGTCTACCACAAAACTTCCATGTTAAATGACGAATTTGTAAAATGGCGTGAAAAGGAACATAAAAATGCATCAGTATCACATTTGTTAAACCGATAACAGCAATAAACATTACATGTCGCACAGCTTTCTCTACGGGCTGTAAAATATTTTTGAGAGGTTTGCTCTTTAGTCTCTTTTGTTGCTAACACCAAATCCCGTTTATTTCTTCCGGAATCTGACGATGTAGCAACTGCGACTTCTTTCTTTACCGATGTGTTCCATACTTTTAACGGACTTAGGCGACCTTTCACACAACTGAGCAGTAATAGATCTTTGTTAGTTTGCATATTTTCTTCTTGAATCAAATTTAGTTTTTCTTTAGACTACCAACGAATTACGCTCACTACTTCATACTTAGAAAGCATGAAATAGATGACATATGAAAGGCGTAAGTCCAAGCTTTGCTACAGTAGCCAGTTCGTTCAAAAATACTCTCCCCCTCCCCTCCACCCCAATCCCTACGCCCACCCCATATCGCCATTTCAGTGTTTGACAAGACGTGCTGGTGTCGTTATGAAAAGTATTCAGTGAAAGATTGACGAAAGAATTATTGATATTCCTACAAGTAGCCAAACCTGAGTTCTTCCGATATCGAAGCTCGATATTTTGTTTCCACTAACGATTCAAAGGCCAGACTATCGCTCTTGAAACATCGATTTTGTAAATATCGGTGAACGTCGAATACTCAGCCCCGTCTACCATGTCATGGTAGCCATCTGTCGGACTTTCATCCATAAATCAATATTGTGTACTGGTACTTTCGAACTGTTTGCATAAGAAAACTGTTTCCACATACACGTGTGTCATTGCCCAGCGTCGTCAGAACAGAAGCCCGGTGGTTCCTCAGGAGGCTATCGTTCTGTAGTTATTTTCGACCTGACGCAGCGACTCACCATACGTGGTACACTGAAAGTTTGAGAGTAACGTCTTAGCTGTCTAATAACGTCGTTTCCTTTGAGCTGCAGGGAGAAGCCGATGGCAGTGTGAAGTAACTTCATTCGTTTGCGCTTGCTTGTGTGAGCAGTGACTCACGCTCGTTTTACAGCGCCCACGTTGGAGCAAACAGTCCGCAGAACGGTTGAAGCTGAATGAGTTAATCTGAAATCTTGCCAAATTGACAAGCGCGTGGGGTAATTGCATTGTCTCAAACGATGCTCGGCGCACCACACTGATGATAGAGACCGCCCCGTATTCATCGCTGACCCAATGGCAGCGTAGTTTGTTTTGGAGAGAATGAAAGTGGCAGCATCTGTTTGAAAGAGTCGTCGGAAGAAAATGTGCTAACCCTCAGTTGCGGAAAAGTTAATAATCACGTTCTCCTTTAGAGTGCAGCAGATGCTGATTGCAAGTGGTTCCATTTGTACCTCTAAAAAAACTGTCTGCTGTATAAATTTTGTTTTAAATACTTCCTGTTCATGTATTTGAATTCTACCAACATATAACTCGCAATGAATGTCACTTGTCTGCCTCCTGTTAGCACGTTCTTCCATAGATGCCTTCATTTAAGGTGGGTATTAACGAATCGAAAAGTGTCTCTAAAAGTCACCTAGTCTGTGTTCAGTGTAGAATGACATTGAATGTCATGTAGCATGTGTGCAATCAATATTCCCACTGGTGCAGCGATTGTTACAACGGCATCACGAACAAGTGACTCACATATTGTTGTACAGAACGTAGGAACCCGCTTCTTATTAATCTCACAACATTGGATCTGATTGTAAAAGAAATCACAGAAAATTATGGAAAATACAGTTGTCTTTTAACAATTCAAGTGCGTGTCATCGTCTTTAGAAGTGCCAGCAACCAGTCGATGCTTAGTTTGATAGTAACTTATCACTGTTTCATCGAAAGAGGCCTTCGTACCGACCAACAAGATAACCTTTCGATAGTGTAAGTCTGCAGTAAAATACCATTTGGTTATCTTTACCGAGATGATAAAACGATGTTACTACTGCTGGAAATTAATTTGAATGAGAGTACTACGTAATACTGTCTCCATCGGGAGGTGTTAGCTTGAACAAGCAGTTGCCGTGCTTGATAGCTCATAAGAATAACAGTGCTTGGTTGCAGCTGGTTATATCGCCTGGTAGAAATACGCCACATGACTCGCTTGTCAAATGGCGTCCGGCAGACGGTAACAGCAGAGCACACCCTGGCTTCCTGTGGGGCTGACGTTTCGGCGCGAAAGAGCTGCGCCGGTCCGTCGGTGATGTCAGCGTCGTCTGAAGAGAAGCACTTGCCAGCGCCCTGTATCGGCAGCCGGAGCCGTTGAGTCACGTGAGCGTGGGAGTAGTTAGCATGACGTCACCGCAGTAAAGCTGCGAAGGAAAGTAAGCGCGCCCGTTACGCGCTAGGCGCTCAGCCGCACATCTGTTTCTCCTTTTTTGTGACTGGGGCGGGTCTCACCACCTTGCCTTGTACGGGATTGTTGCGAGCGTTGCGCCCTAGTTGAAATAACAATGCTTGGACTTAGACTGAGAGGCATGAGCGAGGTCGCTCGTCGTACCATCATCAGTTAGGGCAATAGGTAGCTAGTGTAATAACGTTTGCTCTAGATCCAGGTTGTAGTTGCGTGTAATGTAACGTAGGCTTCTGTAGCAACTTACATGAACAATACCCTTGGGTTCATAGCCCATTGTTAGAATGACCCGATTCGAACACAGGAGTTTGGAATATCTTCTTTATAATTATTTTTTATAGTGTGCTGGCGTCTTTGATGCGACCCTCCAATTTCCGCACCTGTACTAACCTCTTAATCTGTGCCCTTGATGACGAGTCAACAGTGAAAATGTAACAGGGCCGAAACAAGTGTTTAACTGCCAGCCATACTGATAACGAAAGCAATGAAATTCTTGAATTGGCTCTCGTTCCTAATTTAAAGGGGGTTACATTTAATTATATTTTATTAACAATGCATTGTCAGCCCATTCTCTTATGGGTTTCGAAATCCTACTGACAGACAGAATGAGGCTTCAGTCAGTAATAGCTGTGTGTATTTTGTTATTTTTAGCCTGGCTCATAGCAACAAGGGGAAGAGGACAGGAGGACTTTGGCTGTGAAACTGGGGCCCAGGACAAGCCCTGGGCTCCTCTCATATGTTGCATATCTTGAGGCCTTATTTGTGGCTGAATCATGAAAGATTTTCCATAGTTTTTGCTGTACTCGTAATCTGGCGAGAACAATCAAACTGTGTGAATGATTGTAACTTTTGTATAACACCATTAACACATGGCATTTACAAGTAGTCTTCCTTGACATATCCCAGTGTACCATGATACCAGTGCTTAATGGGTACGGACTGCCTGCTCCTGTCCCACCTGATTGTGATAGTGATGAGGGTGGTAGTGAAACTAGTGCTGCAGCATCACCTTTAAAACCCAGATTTTTGAAAAAATCCTGATTGTGTGTAATGATGAATGTGCAGAGAGTCAGAAATGTGTGAACTTAATAACCTAGTGAGAGATCTGGAATTGCCAAAAGGTAAAGCTGATTTGTTGGCATCAAAAGTACAACAGTGGATTTGTCTTGGTAAAATGGTAAATGTGACTGCCTTATGAGATTACTCCCTTTTTTTAAAAGCAGAAAGAACTGTATTTTCTGGTAATGTCCAGGGACTGTCAGTGGTGGGCATTGACAGTGTAAAAGTGAATAGTGTAAGATATTCATAGACACGTCCAACGTGTGTCTGACGTGTGCTACTGTGTAATGGCAGTGTTACCTTTGAGTCTGATTGGGTCCTTTCGTGAAGGAAATGTAATAACATGAAACAGTTGCTGTTGCAATTGAACTGTTCAAAGTGTAAATGGTTAATTTCCAGGCATCTGATAGTATAAGGCACATTACCTGAGCCATTACACAGCTACACAAAATGCTGTGGCTTTGTGAGCCTCTGGTATAGCTGCCCAAAGCACTTAATTGTAAAAAGTGGCCAAAGTTTCAAATCACTGGAATCAGCATCTGTGTTACGCTCAAAGCGCTTGTCAAATCTAAGAAAATAATTCTCCCTGCTCTTAATATAAAGTTTGTCCTAATAAAAAAACTTAAACTCCATTGACAAAAGTGGAGAAGCATTTCTCTATTTGCACAAGAAATTTCTATTTTGTAGCGAAGTGGAAATAGTCTTCTTTGGGTCCCCAAATATGCAAGCTGTACAAAAATGAGCATTTCAACACCATCCTGACGGTGATGAAAAGTTAGCTTGGGATGCCTTTGTTCAATTGTCAACACATTTTCTAGGAAAGATGAGGGTAGAAAACTAAGGATCTTGTGGCAACTCTTCTGCAGTGCTACAGTAGACTAAGATGCAAGATGTCCTTAAATTTCCTAAATTCCCACTTTGATTTGTTTCCTGACAACTGGAGAATGCTTCCACCAGAAAATTTCGGACATTGAAATGAGATACCAGCTGATTAATGCTGGACACTAATCAGGGAGTCACCAGCAGAAAACTACAAATCCCAGGTGAAGTGGTTGCACCTTCAGTGATCATCCTCTGAGGATGACACAAAGGTACATACATGTATAAGCTTATATAGGCAATAATGTCAGGTTATCAAAAATTCATGAGCTAATCTTGCATTTTTTTATTAGTACTTCTATCAGCACACATGAAAAATAGCTGTTCCTACACCAGTAACAGAAAAAAGCAAAATTTTGTTGGCTAGTGTGATTAGTTGGGTATATTCATCAGAAAGACTGTTGTATTACAGATGGGATGTTACATCCCTCAGTTGAATAAGTAGTTCTTAAATTTTCGAAGTGAAATGATTAGGCTGAGACCAGATATTGTGGGAATTGGTGAAGATTTGTAGCAGGAACAACAGTACTTTGTCAGGTGAGTAAAGGATTCTAAATGCAAAATAATAGTAGTAATGCAAGAGTATGTCAAATAATAAGAAAATTGGAAGGCAGGTAAGTCATTTTGACATCCGCAACAATAAGTTTGTATGTCAACTAGCTCTGCAGAAGATTAACAGATTCAAGAACTTAAGATGAGAGAGATTTTTCAGATAGTTAACTGAAGAAAATCTGATTTTTTTTTGGGGGGGGGGGGGGTTAGTGGAAAAGGAAGAGTAGGAAAATAGATGAATATGGACTGGGGAAGGAATGAAAGAGGAAACTGCCTGGTAGAATTTTGCACAGAGCACGATTTTAATCACTAACTTGTGGTTTAAGAATCACGAAAGGTTGTTTATGTGGGAGATATATGTAGACACACTGTTAGACCAGGATGCCCTACAGCTTCAGGATGCCATTCATGAAGACTTATAGCTAAACAATTAAGTAAATAGTAAAGAAAAGGAAAAATCTTGATACCAAAAATAACTGAAAATGGACTGAAAATGGAAATAAAGTAGTTTATGAAAAAATAGAACCAATATTAGACTCCATGAAGAAGAGAAATGTACTCCATGGACAAATAAAAAGGGCAGATGAAAAAGATTTACAAATTGTCAACTTTTTGACAGTAACCCAAAATCATTACTGGTGTGGAATAGAAGTTAAAGCAGACCTGAACAAATGGAAATAGAGGAATAAATATTTGAAAGTTCAAAGCAAAAGTTCAGGTGAAAGGTTCAAAGGGCTTCCTGGAGAAAACAAAGGAAGACAGGCGCAGTATGGACAGAATAGGAGAACAGCATAGGGGAGAATGCAAAACTACTGGAAAAAGAGAGAGAAGACAAATTATTTCATGTAATCCTTAAGAGCCCAAACAATAAAAAAAAGCAGAAAGGACAATATAATTTTGCTGAATTCAATCACGCGATGCTGAGAGAATTACACTAGGAAATGACACTAAAACAATAGGTGAGTTTTGCTATTTGGTTAGTAGCATAACTGGTAGCCACAGTAGAGGATATAAAATACAGATTAGCAATGGCAAGAAAAGCGTTTCTTAAAAAGATTTGATAACAACGAATGTAAATTTGTGTTAGGAAGTCTTTTTCGGAAGGCATTTGTCTAGAGTGTAGCCTTGTATGAAAGTGAAAAGTGGACGATAAGTAGTCCAGACAAGAAGAAAATAGAAGCCTTGAAATGTGCTACGGACGAATAGTGAAGAGACAGACAGATCGCGTAATTAATGAGGTTGTACTGAATATATTTCAGAAGAAAAGAAGTTTGTGGCACAACTTGACTAAAAGAAGGTATCGCTTGATAGGACACATTTGAGAGATCAAGGGATCACCAGTTTTGTATTGCAGGGACGTATAGGAGGTAAAAATCGTAGAGCGATATCAGAAGATGAATACAGTAAGCAGATTCAGAAGGATGTAGTTTGCAGCAGTTATTTGGAAGTGAAGAGGCTTGCCCAAGATACTTGCATGGTGAGCTGCATGTAACCTGTCTTCGGAATGACCACCACCACTAGCAAAAACATAATATTCCACTGTTGTGCCCTACAGCTTTTGCCATCCACGGCTCCCCTAGTACCATGGAAGTTATTCCCGTAAGTTTTTAACTCATATCCTAAAATCTCTAATTTTAGTCTGAATGTCAGACGAATTAAAAGTAAAGGCTGATTTGAGAACAGTAGTGCTTTACTAGGCTAGATTTTTTTCTGTAGACGGTACGATCTTCATCGAATCTAAGCATCGACTAACAGTTGTTCATTAATAAAGTTAACATTAGCGTGGAGTAAGTCATACTGTAAACTCGGTATTTTTGTATAAATGAAGCACTGTAATGAATCAGTCAGCCTTCGGGTTTTGTACTCACATTCATTGACACGCATAGTCATATTCATTGTGAAGATGTAGGACGTACAGTTACTTCCCGATGAGGGCATTTTCGGCCTCAAGCTGGATCAAAGGAAATTCAACACTTATTTGCAGCTTGTGCGGTACCTATGTTACTGAGCCTATCTTAGGAGCGTAAGCGTGTTGCAGAACTAGAGTGCAAGTTTAGTCTTCACACAATATACTTAGATAAATACAGCCGTTCGATAACCATTTCGTGATCAACTTGTCACCTTTGCGTAGAGAGAACGTAAAAGCTTCAGTGATCGCCACTCCAAGATTTCTTAATACTGTACGTGTAGTCATTCGTGACTCATATGCGGTCATCGGGTGACTCCGCACCTGCAAGGTCGACAGGTTAGGTTAGCATTTCTCGAGTCCATAGACCGTCACTGGTGCCCCCGCCCACGATTAGTTCCTTGCCTCCGTCCGTACTAAAAATGAACATTTTTCTCAAAAACAAGATTTCGCTTACCACCACCATTAACGATAACTCGCAACAGATAGAATAAAAATTCCTTGAATTACTCGCTACGATCTCGTTTAATGCTCACATTGCCAACGACATTCGCAGCAGAGCGCCCAAGAAACTACTGATCGCCCATTGGTTGTCTGAGAATGCGTGACGTTGATGCACAGAACAAGCCTAAATTCGACCGCCATCGTTCGTGACTATAAAATACTTTCCGGTTCTTTATTTTGTTCCTGTCCATTTTTGCTCTGCTGTTGAAGAATGAGTACATGCCGTAAATTTCAGCCGCACTTTTATTTTTGTTGCTTCATGTTACACACTGTCAATCGACATGATGTCCGTCTGACTTGCTATTGAGATAATGTCCTCCACTCATGGTTACGCCAGTCAACATCATGAACTCTACAAAACTTCCGTGTTATGGAGTAAGGTTCCAACTACGTCCAGTAGGTAAATTTGAGTTAATACTAATGATAATTCTGTCTAAACCGCCGTTTTAATAATTTCCTTCGAAAATGTGTTAAGATGCTAATTTAATCCTTCGGTTTGGGTAATGAACTCGTCGTAGGATCTTAAATTTATTTCTCCACCTGGATTGGTGTTGCTATCATACTGAGGCTGGAGATAGAAGGAACTCCTCCGCCAAAGGTGTAAATTCACAACTGCTTTTCATCTTGAATGTTTTAACTGCTTCTCGAGATTGAAAATTATTCAAATTTATCTGGTTGATCTTCTGCATATAAAGATCAGATGTTTTCAGTACTTCTTTCAGTGCACGACCATGTGAACAACCGGCCTAAGTTTCCATGCCAAATTAGCCTTTGGGGACGGTGAATTTATGCTTAAGATGTCGGTGTGGATGTTTGAAGTTCTAGTATAGTTAGTACACTTAATTACCTTGATACATGTAATGAATTCAGATATTTCCGCCACGTTAAATTACAGACCCATTTTTCAGTTTAAACTTAGCATGTTTCAGTTTAGTTAGTTAATACGGTAGTAGCTTAGTATACCGGTTTTGAAGCGCTTAGTCCATATTACAGTAATAGAGCATACAGTTTCCAAAAGCTGTGAACTATGCTGTGGACTCTGCTAAACTGCATTAGTGTGGTTCCCTTCACCAACTGCGAAGGCTTATTGAGAAATGTTTTGAGTGTTTTAGTGGTGGAAGTCAAATATAGTAGATCTGGAGTGCAAAGTAAATGAATGCCGCTTTAATAAAATACACATCTTGCACACAGTAGTAATGTTAATAAATGATAAACGCTATTAAAGCAACGGTGACGGAAAATTCAATGTGTGCTTCCGTTAGTTGAGACTTAGCTTGTCCGTTGGCTTATGCAGCGAAATTCTACAGTAAACTGGCAGTGTTTAGCTGTCAGGACGTAACACCGCCGTGGATATAAAATTATAAATCGGGCAACGGGATGTTACAGAAATACACTGGGCGTGTGGCTGTGACGTCAGTCTCACGCCGGAACTTGCTCAAGTCCAAACATTTCTCCATGACGCCCCATGCCAGAAGTAGAGGTTCTTCATCACATTGAGGATAGATAAAGAGCTCAAGGCTGCGCAAAGAAGGACATAGGTAACTAACGATTCGGTTAGAAATACAAAAAGAACAAACCAATATGTTGTGTCGTTAGTCTTAAAACACGTAAATTTCGTTGACTGGATACATTTTTGAGATTAAATGCATTGTTGGCAGTGGCATGCGCTGTCCATGTAAGACGCCCGTGGTTTAATTCTAATAGAGTATAGGACGACGCGGTTTCGTCCTGTATGTTGCACACAGTAGTCACATACTCAGAATTCTGAATATTGTGATTGCCTGGAAAATGAATGTTAGACCGCTTTTTAATCTTTTTACCATTAAAATAAATAAGGATGAATCGGAATCTTGTGGGTTTGCATAAGTTATATAGTTCAAATTTGGAACTATTGTAGCCTAGTTACGTGAAAATATAGAAAACAGGAAATACATCATATCACTCAAAATATGTAAATTGGGACAGTTGTCTCTATCCCACTATTTTTGACGAGATCGAATCTTGACACCGACTTGGAGTAATTTAAATTAACAATATTATTTTAAAGTCGTATGAAAGGGTGGTATTTTTCATAAGATTACTGAGTACTTAACATGTGTTGCTTTGTCTGTGCTTCAAACAGATAGTAACAAAAAGAGGCAATTTATATGTCGGTCGAAATTACTTCATCAGAAACCAGCGCGCCAAATTTCCAGTTATAAATGCCCTGAACGTCCTCTATAGGTTAAAGAGTGCGGTATGAATCAAATATGCGCCTTGTCAGTTATAACTGTGAAATTTTAGTGTTTTGAATGTCAGGCTTTACAGAGTAAATTAGTGAAATAGTTTTGTCATAAAAGTTGAGTCTGTATCCTGTCAGTGTTTCCACAGACAATCAAGGAAGATTGTTTTATGTGCGCTGCCGCTGCTGGTAAGCATGGAACCGTACAGTTGGGAACGAATAGTTTTGTGTATCGGTTGTTTATCAGAATTTGAACAGAAAAAAAATCCTTTTTATTAATAACATAACAAGCAACATACTTAACGAATGTTTTGTACCACATTGTGACGTGTGGAAAATAACTGAAGAATTTGGAATTTATTTTGCTGCTACCAAAGTGTACTGGCTCCTTAGAAAGCTTGACAAAAATTAAGTAAAACCTTCACTGAATTTTCGGGCTAGTGCAAACTGGAGCGACGCATCATTGCAGAGAGATAGGAAGCATAACCACGTGCCAGTGTGTCAAGGAAGATCGTTGTTGGCACCTATAGTGCATATGTCAGGAAGCACATAGGCGGTCAAAATCGCCTGGGAGTGAAAACTCAAGAATTCACCCCAGGGAGTGCCAAGTCGGCGCTCGGAAGATCAGGTCAAAGCCTTATAGGAGACAGAAAAGATGTAACCCAGCAGCGGAAGGTTGCAGTGTGTGTGTCAAGAGATGTCCCTGTCCGGGAATGCAAGGAGTGCACTGACCGAAGCCTGAGTGCACAATCGATGAGTAAGCCACTTAATTTCTACTGAAAACTACTGCATGACTTTATTTTACGCATAAACATAAGTGACAGTCTTCTAAAGACTCGACTCACATTAACTGGCTTCTCTAAGTAATAATGCTAGAAATACCCATCTGTACTGGACACGACATGCAGTTTTGTCCGGGGAGGGCAGGAAACGCCGTTTAGGGGCGAGACAGCCGAAACAGGACGGGTAACAATGCTGCCGCTACTTTTGTTTCCGGCAATCCTAAATCAAAATTAGTTCTATAAATTTACGAATACTAGAGCTGTATTAGCTAGTCAGTCTAACTGTGGCGCCCCTAGGAGTTAAAGTAGTGCTCGCACTCTGGCAGCTTATATGCTCCTATCTCTGGGTAAAAGCTGACACTTTTGGAGAAAAAGTGTGGGACCGATTGTTTAATATTTTTATGATAGTCACTTGAGCATTTCAATATACCGTTTTTAAATCGGTTTCGACCAGTCTGGTCATCTTCAGACCGTCCGTCAGTAGATACAAAGAAGAAAAAAAAATACATCAGTATATTATGTGAAGTAATTATCTATATAAAGAATCATACGCAGAAGCACATGCTGCAGGCGGTTTCAATTGCGTTGTCAACAATACTGAAGGCAATAGTAGGTCTATATTCGCCAAAACATATCTACTTCTGGAGATTTTGTAATTACAATCCTGAATGTGGTGTGATTTACCGAAACTTTTAAAGAAATTTAAAAGCTCTTTAAACAAGCATTTATAGCAAATGGGTGGGTTAGGGAGTCATTCATAGGCAAATTGGTGACACACAACTTATATTAAGTAGCAATAATTCAAATGTACCAAGGCATTGTAAATGTTTCTGGGATTGCCACGTGAAATATCTCTAGTCTGAAACTTCCTGGCGGATTAAAACTGTGCTGGACAGGGATTCCAACCTGGGTCCATTGCCTTTGCCTTCGATGGGAAACTGCTCCACTCTCTCCCTCTCAGCTCTACTTCGGCCTGTACATACGCCTTACGTTTAAAATTTCATAAGTGTTCGCACACACAACTTGCGGGATTAGTACTCCATAAAGTAAGTATATTGTAGAGAAATGACACACTATATGGGAGAACTTTTGTGCAGCTTGGGAGGTACTGACGGAGGTAGGATAGTTTTGAAGGCAGGCCGTGAGTTATTCGGATAGCTCAGTCAGTAGAGCATTTACCAGAGGAAGGCTTCTAGTCAAGAGTCCTGGTCTGACACCGTTTTAATCTGCCAGGAAGTTCCAAATCAGCGCGCACTCTTCTGCATAGTGATAATGTATTCAGGAAATAAGTGTTTGTCAGCTGTCTCTGGAAATTGATCAGACGTAGGGCTGCGGCTCTGTTGCTGTTGATAGGTGTTAAATCAGAAATAAGATTTTTCCGCATCCTTCTTAACTTGCTATAACGACGGCTGGCTGATTAGGTTGGAAAAAGCACTTTAATTTGACTCAGATTGTTTCTCTGTCTTAGAGGTGCGTGTTCAGATGCATTCTCGTTCATACAGGAGCCACCAAACGTGTTGATACATGACCTTCCTGATTGTACCCAGTACCGTCACGGTCGTGAAGCTGACTGACGGCGATCTGTAATAGTCGCCGGCTATCTGCCTCGAGGATAAGGCGGTATCTGATCGATAGTAACGCATTCTTCGCTCGGATAGTGAAATTTTCATTTCGATCGCAGTCAATCGAGCATCTGCCGGAATTCCAGATAACAAATTTCACGAAAGGAACATCGGGCATTAGGCACCATTTGAGCCGTTGTTAGGTTGGCGTAAAACGTGAAGTATCTTCCAAATGCCTTGCCGGGGACGCTAGGGAGGCCGATGCGGCGCCAAGATAAACCGCCACGTCTCCTTATCGGCGGCTCGAACGTGCGAGCAGTCCTTGGCCCCGTGGCGCACGGGCTGGCGTGTCTGCTCGGCGAGCAAACACCTGCCGCCGGCAACGCCGCCTAGGCTGGCGCCAGCGGCCACGACGCTCCGCCGCCTTGTTTAGCACCTCTTTGAATTAAGCCGGCACTTCATTTCGATTGTGTGCGTAGACTGTCAGCGCAACTTTCAAAACTAAGTGGCGCAAAATACCTCAATCTATTAACGCTATACTCAGATTGAAAGCAAAATTTTGAATTAACTAAGTTAGGTAACCTCTACAAAAACACGCCCTGCCGCATAAATTGATAAGGCAAGGCTTTTTCATTGCAGCTAAAGCCTCGCACAAGTGACAAGTCTGTTCTCACTTGAACAAGTTTCAAGACTACTTTTAAATCAGCCAGCATACCTTCTGACGTTTACTTTCCGAAATTATTCAACGGTACCGGGCGGAAAGTACTGCAGAGTGTATTTGGAACTACATCACGATTGTGGTCAGTATGGTATGTATTAGTGTGGATTGTTCATGATGCTGGAACAGTGCGATGTTCACTTTGTTACGTAGGCTTTCGAACCCTGTTCACCGTGTGCATGTGCGATGACGAAATTCTGATGATTGGTTTGAGACGAAAACTTGCCTGTCCTATTCTTCCATCCCTAAGCGAATAACTGACATATAGAAACATTCTTAAGGCGCCTTAGTTCGGTTTTCGTGGCGCTATACCGTTAGCATTCCATAACTTTTGATTCGTCAAAGTGCCTACTCTAACCGTGCCAAGAAATTTGCGAGAAATATTTACAAGGTATTACTCGATAGCGCGTAATCTTTAGGTTACAAACCCGGAGAAAATTTGCTATTCACAATTGGGGAAACATTACAATCCGTATTATTTGTTTGCACTGGGCCTAAGTTATCCACGCTTATTCGCTCCTGGCGCCGGCAGCACACAGCTAAAGTGCTAGTTCTCCCTTTAAGCATTACAGTAATTGCTCTCACGCGTTCGCACCGGAGCATTTGCTGATTAGTCGTCTGCGACCGTTCTAGTGTAGGAGTTAAATGTGAGAGTGGCCTTTTAAGAGCTGTAGCTTAGAAGTAATTAATGTAATTTAGAATTTAATGGAGCTGTTAATAATGGTCACTCTTTAAATTTGACGCATGCTAGCCTGAGAACATGCTCTCCAGGATGTTTCGTAAGCTGACGAGGAGAGATTCTTATGACGATGATCCCGATTTGGTAAGAAATTGCAAATTGTAGTAAGATTATTAGATCAGTAGTGTCCTCTTCCTCAAATCTTTGCTTATGTTCAGAGAACTTACTGTAAACCCACTTACCTGTTGGAAGCAAGGTCAGCTAGTAACCACTCCTCTAGCGGTTCCACTGGCAGTGTTCCAAACACATTCATACATTTGTGGGTCAGGGTAAATAAATGACGTAGTTGTACTTTATTTTGCATTATTATTGACTTTGGTGGCACGATGTGGAGCTCTTACATGCGTATTTTTTGGCTGCCTTATTGCAATACACAAATATTTTCCAAATTGAATTACTTGGTTAACGCACTATATATGCGAATAGTTTCATACAAATTTTTTGGCCGCATTGCGATAGGGAATGTTACAAACGGATAGACATTCGGGCGGGAAACATCGAATGAAGGAAATGTCGTAATACCGGGAAACTTGTGGTTTCAGTTGCGCTGGTGCTCGGCGATGAGAACGAAATATATTTAGCAAATACTTCTGTAAACTCACAGGACACGCACTGTTAAAGTAATTTCTGCGGGTACTTGAACGTATAAAATGATCGTACACGTTACTAATCTCCAGGAGTCATATAATAGTCTTGCCGATCGCATTTTAGACTGTGATAATGCGTAAGTTGCTAGGTTGCCGCTCCTTAGAGCTGTAACTGTTTAGGTATAGCTGTCTTAATGTGTGTTAACCCAAAGATACAGATGCTGCTGTATTTCAGTGCACGTAATAAACCCTGTTTCCGTAGCTGTAGCTGTAATTCTGCACATAGAAGCAAAGCCTTCCATACGTAAGCGGTGCTATTTGTAGACGTGTGGTTTATTTCAGCAATGACTTTGTACCCATAGTCGCATAATCAATATCCCGAACATTAAAGTCTGTCAGTGACAGATATTTTCCAGTATATTATGCGTGCGAAGCTAGAGTATTTCAAGAAACAGAAAATTTAGAAACACGGAAATGCCATCATATTGGCTGGTGACAAGTTAGAGATTTTGTCGAAGTTGTGAATTTTTTCGCCTTCCACTGACCGTGCAAAATTGTGCTAATGCTACGTTAATCCGTTGGTAACGTGAGGAACCTCCGTGACGCAATGCTGTGCGTATCGTCACCTCTATTTTGGAGTTTGCACGCATGCGGACAGAATCATCTTGCAGTCGGTGGTTGTGCTGGCAGTGTCGTAATGAAAGTCTCGTAAATATGCCATCCATTGAGCACGGTTCAGTCACACAGTCGTCGGCGTTGGTGACGTGTTCCGGCTGATTTTTCCTTATTGCTCATCTTTGTGAGCACGAGTCTTAGGGAGTGGGTGTTAGCAAGTTTTAACCAGCAGTAGGCTTGCTTCCTTAGATTCTCGGTGAATTAGTACGCTCGAAATCAGTTTGTTTATAGATTCTTTAAGTGGTAGCGTCACTAAACACCATATGCAAATTTAGACAGCATTTTGTTCGAAAATTAAAGTTCCGTAGAGGTTCTTTACACTCTGTGCTGTAAAGTTAAATTGCATAATACGCTTTGTGTTATTAGATGTCTTCGTTTTTTGACGTAAACTGTACAGTGACTAAATGTTTCAGCTCTTTGAAATTAAGGTAAACATGAGTTCCCAAGTGCTCGTCTTAATTTATGGTTTGGAATCTACGTTAAACTGCAGGTCTTCCAGTAACTAGCTGGGTCATTCACTTCTGAGGTCAAACCACTGTTATAAACAGTAGTCGGATTGATTACCTTTATAAGGCTAGTATAATTGTGATACACTTCGTTGGCGAAGACTGCAGTAGCGTATGTTAACAGCTGAGTCCCAAAATTTCTGGACAGCAGGGTTTGAGAATTTTACGTACCTGGGGGGGGGGTTGCAGGAACGACCGCCAATGACGCTCGGTGGTATTCCAAAGATGCACCCGATTAGGCAAGTGAGTTGTCCTGGCTTATTGGTACTCGAGATAAAACGCGGTAATCGTAAGGCAGAATTTTGGGAAAACGGGACAGATTCTTAGATATTGAAATGACAGAGGCCTTCCCTGGGTTCGGAAGTTCGGATAGAATAAGTTTCTGTATGAACTGAGGTTCCTTCTAGTGATTCTTTCGTCGCTAGAGGCGAAAACTTTCATTGCAGCCCACTGTAGTTCTTTCCTGTACAACATGTGTGAAGGTTAGGTGTTTCATCTCGTCTGTGTGTTTTACGTTTCTTATGAACGTACACGGCGCTGTCATGTCTTCGTGTGATACCGCTACCGGTAATTAATATTTCACTTTAACACTGGAGATTGGAGTTGCATATGTAGCGCAGCACTGGCTCAAATGGGAGAGAAGACGTGAAAGCTAGCAGTAGGCGACACTGCAGCGTGCCCGGCACACATTCCTTGAACTGCTGCCGACATAACGGCTCTGAGTACTCCGGGTTTCCTTTTATCCACTGATTTGGCGCATGCCCGTTTTCACAATGCTCAGAATGATCCACGGAGAAGACTTCAAAGCTTTAAAAGTTCTTAGCTCTATTGACATAGCACAATAATACAGGGTTTACATAAAGTCCGGGAATACTTTTAATTATTTATTGCACAAGAACTAAACATTGTAAAGATGTCATACGTATTGCATTTTGAAGAGAAACTCTGAAAGTTTTTTACAAACATTCGATATGCAAACAGTGACCCGGCAGACGTCAATACGGTATTGGAATCTTGCCATGCCCGTCCCATCATGGCATTGTCGTCTGCTTCTCTTTGCTGGGCACAAGCAACCCGTTGTAACGAATTTGTTATCCAGTGGTAAATGGCCTTCCTTGTTGGTGGCTTCTTACCTTACTTAGTTTTCAACATCCGTTGAACAGCTGTACCACACTCGTTTTTGTCTAACTCCAACACACATAAAATCAGTCCATACCTGAACTCGCTACATTTGCGACTAGCGCTTACTATCGGCAAATTACCGAACTACGCTGTATCGGTATACATGGGAAAAAAACTTCCAGGGTTTCTCTTCAAAATGACATATGTATGATATCTGTGCAATGTTTGGTTCTTGTGCAATAAATAATAGAAAGGTTCCCGGATTTTATGGACACCCTGTACTATAGGCAGTTGTGGGCTTATTATATAGGCATGTAGCACAACAGTATGTCTACCGTGAACTTAGGTCTTGGTTTCTCATGGCTTCGTACAGGAAGAACATCTCGTCCATGCCATTCTGAACTGCTTGGCGTTGTGGACGAATGAATTACTCCCACAATAGTGACTTTATCTCATGCTTGACATAAACCTCGCATTGAGTCCTGGCCCTGTTGGAGGCAGTTATGCCCTTGACTTCCTGTGAACTTGTAATTAGTGAACAACCCACGGTATTATTCCATAAAAATATCCGAGTCTTATTTCCTGTCTGTTTTCTCAACAGTTTTTTCTTCCATACATACTGAAGTTTTCAAGGTAGTGCCATTAAAGTATCTTAATTTGTTTACCAAGTGCCAGACTGGTGGTGGTTTTCTCAAGGTTCGCGACCCAAGCCACTAACTGTGAAAAGTTATCCATATATTTCCGGCAAATGTAAAGTTGTTTAACTAGTACAGTATGTCTCCTGCAAAAATTTCAAATTCGTGTGTGTGTACAAATTTTTACATATCCCGTTAAAGCGCTTCTGAACCCAGCGGTAATAGGAAATAGTTAACACATCGCAGCACTGTAACGACTTCAGAAAATGCAATGCATTTGGGTGTACTGATACATTACGGTACTGACGGAAAAAATTGCCATACCTTGACATTTCTATTTGAGGAGGTAAAGCTACTGCTGTGATTGCTAACTGCGTTAATTGGGTTAGATGAGGTACCATGAATTCGGTTGGAAATAATGTAAGAGATACGCAATCGTTAAACTAGTAGTAGTTGAAGAATTACTACTTTTAAGTTTCGGGTAAGTTTCTTCTATCCCTATGCGAAAGATGAGTATATCAAGTCACTATGGTAGTTAGGTTGCGGAAGGCGAAAATCTAATGTCGGAAACTGATTTTTGCTGACGGGATTACATGAATGGACTTTGCTAGCGTGGTTTAGTACTAGTGTACCGATCTTAATTTTACTCGAATGGCATCGGATGTTCGTTTTCCGGATTAGTCAGCAAGACAACTGTTCCTCTGCAGTTAGTAGGTGGATAACTTCTTGCTCAGTTTAAAAAAAAAAAAAATTATTCTAAGGCGCTGCACAGCTGACACCTATTGCGGATTAGCTGAACTTAAAATTACGAGGGAACATGATAATGACCCTAATAAGGGAACGAATTTCGATTGTCATGGAAAATCTGGCAGTTGCAATCGCATTTCCAAAATATATTTTGAGGTGCTTACCTGACCGACCAGAAACAGAAATGAGAATTGTTTACGAAAACCGGATGTGGGGACTGCATGCAGACGTATGTGTGCTTTCCTCGTGAGTAGTTCTGCGGATGGAAAATGTACTGCCGTGAGATTTGCATTTACCACGGGCCTCAATTGGGTCCACAAACATTGTCGCCATTTCTGAATGAAACATCTGCCAAATCGGACAAAAAAGCTGCAGCAGTGATACGGAACTGTGGTCATCCGAAAACTGTTTCGACGCCTGTGTAAACTGTTACTGAAGAAACATTTGCTTGCACTTGAAAACTTCGGCTAGTTTCACTACTGTATTGTGTATCCTTCTTCAGATAATGTAGTGTGAGACCAGTTTCTTGATTTAAAAAAAAAAAAATTACATTGGCAAATTCATATAAAACTTTTAGTGAAATTTTTGGCACATAATCTTTCACCATTAATTGGCTAAACCTTATGTTCAGAGCAATCAAAACTGGATTGCACCATGAATCTTAGATGCAGTTGACCGTTCTAATTAATTCGTGTATAAGCAACTTTAATTTTGAGTACACATTGAAAATGCTGTTGCATTGTTGTTCTGACAGAATTAAACTGGGTTTGGATTGTCAGTATAAAAGTCGGATTTTTAAAAATATATGAATCTGGTGTGATGTTTTCCATTAATCAATCAGCATTTTACGGCATTTGTGGCAAGCCATTGTTGAACGCTGATTGTAGCTCTAATTTCCAGTCAACGCGCTTTTTATCATAATGGCTTTTCTATTCATTACACTACTTGGGACTTCTACACCTTATCGTATAATTTTATCGTCATGTTTTTGTGATATGAGTGTAAAACTCATTAGCCTCTTACGAATGAAGAGATTCATTGTTGGTAGAACAAATACTACGCTTAGGCCAACAATCGTTTTCGTTGAAGCTTGTAATAGATATTAAACTTGAGATAAGCGAAAGTTACTGTACTGTTTAGAGAAGCACGGCACGTATTCGTAGTAGTTAAGCACGTCTTTGCTTTTATTAAGGAAACGCTAAATACTAGGAACGACATAACTGCCTTTAGAAACGCTGAAATAAAGACTGAGGAATTAGTAGAGAGAAGGGGACGCCTCCTGGAATCCTTATAACCGCCCCTCTAGTATTTACATCATGTGAGCAGCGAGCCCCTCGTTTCGATTCTCGTACAATAAAAATATCGCTAGATGGTTTATCAGAAGTAAACGCGGTAGGGTAATCGTCTAAATAAGACATTAAAACGTAAGGGCAACCAGATAATTTTGATGGCAGATCAAGAAGTTCGCTGTAATCGGACATCATCGTACATTTAGTTTATCTTTCTTAACTGTCTTACTGATTTCGAAATAAATTTCGTTCTGAATTGGAAATTTAAGTAGCGAGAACAAGTGTACATGGAGTGTTTAGCAGTTGTTGGCAGTTAAAATTTAATTTTATCAGCACGAGTAAATAAGCGCAACTGTAGTCGCGCTAGTTATTTGGCACACCAAATTTAAAATTCATTATTCTCGTTTAAATGTTACCTAATTACTGGTTTTATCTCAGATAACTAGTTGATGCTTGAAAGTTTTTCGTTTGTTTTCCCTGCCCTAACTTACCTGTCAAGATATTAAATTGCAACAAAGATCTATAATGCACAGTTTTAATAATTGTTTCCAGATCTGATTATATTTTTAGAAATAAGTGTTTACTAATCTACATTGTAAACAATAAGATATGGACATACCTGCACAAATATCAAACTTGAGTTTTCTTGTCAGGCTCTTTGAAATATATGGAGATGTGTTGATCTGATCGGTTATCATTGGTCTGTAAGTTTGAGGGCTCACTTTTTTAGATCTGGTGGTTGAGCCCATTCAAATGTGTTGAAAAAAGTACAGACACACTCAGAACTTTAAAGACCTTAAAGGGAATGTTTGAATGTCCTAAGATTTAATATTGGGTGGCTCATATAAATAGAAATCTCTGAAATTGTAAAAAGTTAATTTGGCATTGTAAACTGGTATAAACTTGAACAACAATGAGGAAAAAAGTGTTACAATGTTAAGGTTGTCATCTACAGTGTTAACATCCTATTGACATCCTGCTGTTGTGTACACTGCATGGGTTTCTGTCCTGCAACAGTGCACTGGTAAAAGTTTTTTCAGTTCTGGTGATGAGGTGTTAGTGTGTTTTCTGGTGATAGTATTGGGAATGCTTACAGAATGCGTTGCTAGTCTCTGTAATAAAAATTTTGTTGATTTGCAATTAATTTTATGTACTTGGTTTTCATATATTTGAGACAGAGGTATAGAGAAAGTTTACATATACCTCCAGAAAAAGATCTCACTGAACAACAGCTAAACTTGAGGTTTTGTGTTCCTTTCCAGATGAAAATTAATTTTCACACAGCCTAGACACTGTTGGTCAGTAAACATTACCTTTCTTGGTTGGTAATGTGTTGTTTCTCAGTTCATTACTCTCTCTCTCTCTCTCTCTCTCTCTCTCTCTCTCTCTCTCTCTCTCTCTCTCTCTCTCTCAAGATCTTATGCAAACAACCTGGTATTAAATGTCCACTGCCTTGGAGTGCCCCTCTATTTACTGTAAGTGTATGGATGTATTTATTAGTAATGGGCAGTTTCAATAAATTACAGTATTTGTAAGCAGAGACTCCCCAGTATGTCGAGATTAATAGTTGCATGTACCTCACAATTTACTGTTAAAGTCTAAAATTTACACACACTTAAAGATAGCTTAAAGATATTATTCTGCAAAGTGTGTAAACAGTTAACCACTTACTGGCAACAATTCTGCTTGTATGTAAGGTGAATCTGTACACTGAGAAGGAAACCATGCTGCCCAACACAAGGAGAATAAATTACTTGAAATTAAGGTCATTGAGGATAATCATATCCAATAGACAGCTACTCCATAGTGTAAATCATAGGTAGCACTGATATCATCCATGCTACTGAATGAAACTTATGGTTCTGTTTTCTCTTGACGTTTCTTGTTTGCTTTCATTTTTGTGCACCTTGTGAGGAAAATTTTTTAAACTTTTGAGGGTAATATCCAGGATGGATATATATTCATCCCTGTCCACTCTCAGCCTAAACACATTTTATGACTGTTACAAACGAATGTGTGCCTAACAGGGTGATACCTTACTAGTTCAGTTGGTTGGAAATTAGCAGATTGCAGAGTATTTTCCTCTGTTCCTCGATGTGGAGGTTCACCACAAGAGGCCATAGACTACTCGCCATAGCCAATCATATTCATGCTCATACTCTGACAGTAGGATGTGGTTAAATGAACCTGAAAAAACTAGATTTCTAGTTACTATGTTAATCCTTACATTGTAATGTATAAGTCATAGTTGGACACCTACCTTTCTTCAGTTCAAAATGAGCCAGGAATTCAAAGATTTCTTGACCAGTGAGTGCAGAAAATCCATTAACAGAGCTGTCTTTGTCTGGTCCATGGAACTTACTGTCAAACAAGGAAGGTCTCACCGAAGATCACACACTTCTGAATAGTATTTCAAAGGAGTGGATACTCAGATGAAGCTAACAGTATTGCCCAAAATTAGTGGTAGTGGACATGTAGAAAGTAACAATGAAAATGTAAGATTTCTCATTCTGAGAAACATTGGCCAAATATCGGTAAAGTCTCAGGGAAATAATTCATTCCCACTAACAAATGTAAGATAGTTGGTTTGTCGAATTACAGGCAGAGCCCTCGAGAAACATGGTGTATGACATTCTATACAAATTTAGCAATGCGGATGTGGACGGGCAGATAAAAACAGTGGAGAAGAGAGACAAGGAACATCAGCAACACACTAAACTGAAACAGCAAAACCAGGAGTTGCTGTAAACTATTGGAGAGACAATCATGAGGTAGAGTAAGACCAGACCAATATTTTGGCACGCTAAAAGCTAGTGGAGCAGAATGAAGGAGTCGATCAAAATGTGGGTGGCACAAAATACGTGAAACAGGGATGTGGGTTCCAATTTTATCAAAACTTCAGATCCTGTACTCAGTTTATTAATGCCTTGGCATTGTCATACATGAGGTGCTATCAAGTTTTCAGAACTGGTGTTGCCATCTGTTGAACAACCTTACCTTTGGACTAATGGTCACCATCACCCTCAAAGTACACACCGATCCCAGCGCATCTGCCACTGGTCAGATGTTGTCTGGAAATCTTGAATCCTCTCTAGTGTCGAACCAACGGCCTTCAACTTATTTCAGTTTTGGGAATAGCGCGAAGTCGCAAGGTGCCAAATCTGACCAGTACGGTGGTTGGGCTAAAACTGCCATATTTTTTGCCAAAAGGTCCTGGTGAGCAAGGACATGTGATAGGGTGCATTGTCGTGATGCAGCAGCCAGTTCCCTTGACGCCAAAGTTCGGGCTGTCATCGCTGCATGTTTTCACAGAGCTGTCGCAAAACATCACAGTAGTATGCGGAATTCACTGTTTGGTTGGGTTGGACGAATTCTTTGTGCACAATTCCCTTGGTATCAAAGAAAACAATGATCATGCTCTTCACTTTGCTCTTCACCTGTCTTGCTTTTTTGGTCTTGGAGAGGACGGACTCTTCCACTGGGACAATTGTTGCTTTATCTCTGGGTCATAACAGTAAATCCAGCTCTCGTCGTTGATGACCCATGGCAAGACGGTCGCATCATCAGATGCGGTCTGACGAAGGTCTGTGCACACTTCAACACGCTGTGCCTTCTGATCGGCAGTCAAGATTCCTGGCTCAAATTTTGCGGCGACACGATGCATGCCAAATTCATCAGTCAACATTCGTTGACATGTCCCATAACCAATACCCACTACATCTGCAAGGTCTTGAATGGTTAGATATCAATCCGCACGAACCAGTTGTTAAAGTTTAGCAACAATGTCTGATGCAGTGCAGCTAACGGGCCTTCCAGTGTGAACATCATCTTAGATGTCTGTACGGCGGCCTTGAACTGAGCATGCAACTCACACTTGTTGAATGATTGCAAGGGTCTCCATAACACTTTTTCCGAGATTCTCACTGAATTTGATACACATGTGCTGTTCTGTCCGCGGATCCATTATAATATCGCCACACACCAAACACCGAGTATTACGGAAATCACTGTGGATACGCAACACGTCCTCCCAACTGAATGCCATTTTGCGCACCGACTCATCAGATATATAGCTCTCACCACCTAGCGGTGCAAAGATCTACTACTCCTACTTTCCAGATGGCAGCACCAGTCCTGAAAATTTTGGATTCCACCTCATATCAGGGCCAAAAACTACATGCATTACATGATATGATGGCACAGGATTGTGAAAACACAGTAAAGGATGAAGGGTATGTTGGTAGTCGTACTGGTCATAAGTGCTCCATTTTCTAGCAGGTTTGATGTGGCCTGTCAAGGATTCCTATCCTGTGCCAATCTCTTCATCTCGGTGGTGCTTGTCAGACATCCTCTGTTACTGTTGGATGTATTCCAAACTCATTCTTCCCGTACAGTTTTATCCTCTACTGCTCCTTAAGGTTATTCTCTGGTATCTTAACACATTTCCTATCATCCTGGCACTTCTTGTCTGTTTTTCCCGTATGTTCATCAAACAAAGAGAGAATTAGCTCTAGTTGATTCACTTGTGTCAGTGCTGCCAGTGTTGAGCTGCCTCTGGCTATAGTGTTACTGTACACACAAAGAATAATGGTGCCAGGACTGAGGCGCGCAGCTGACGCTGGCTGCCCCTCACTGCTCTCCCCTTGACAGTGCTAATGGGGTGGGAGCATGGCACACTCCCTGGCATTCCCAACAGCCACTACGCAAATAAAAAAATTATCATTGCCAAACAGTACAATGCTGTATTTGGAATATATCTCCTCAATTTTTTTTCTTCAAATTAAAGGCTGATGATAGATAATAGTAAACTTCTGTCGTCAGAGAACGTCTTCTTTGCTGTCACTAATCTGGTTTTTGTGTTGTCCTTGCTTCATCTGTTGTTTTACATCCGATCTACTTCTTGGTCACCATTTTTGGTAAGTTTATTCCTAATCTCATTCTACTACTCCTTGTTATTGCAGTTTTTCTTTGGCTTAGTCCCAGTCTGTTTTCTGTGCTAGCTATACTGTTAATTCCATTCAGTATGTCCTGTAATTGTTCTGCACTTTCACTGAGGACAGTGATACCATAAGTGATACTTATTGTTGCTATCCTTTCACCCTGAGTTTGCCCAATTGTTAACCTTTTATTTCTGTCTTTACTGCTTTGAAGTATAGATTGAACGGCTGGGGAGAAAGACTGCATGCCAGTTTTACATCCTTTTTTAATCTTAGTGTTTCATCCTTGGTCTTAAATTGTTCTGTTCCTGCTTCGTTCTTATACCTATTAGATGTTACCCCTCTTTCCCTACTGCTTATATAAATTTTTCTGAGAATTTTGAACATGAACACAAAACCATGATGTAAATTACAGAATTTGTTTCATTGGGGAATTTTGCAATGAATTCCCTCCTTTGTCATTGCATGGACACCGGACTGACAAATATTGAGAAGTGACTGTGAAATTCAAAAGAAAGTAACATTGCTCATCAGAGGAGAGGCAACTGGATTTGATGAGATGCCTGTAAGATTGTGTGTAGATCATGTTATGTAGATCATGTGTGAGCTTACTCCCCTCATAGAAGTCTGTTGGTTGCAACAATAATGAAGCATTTCAACCACTTCGAAAAGGGTTTTAAAGAAGGGTTTTTGGACAGATGCATATAACTATACAGCTTGAGTCAGAGGACTTCACAACTTTGGAATGATACAGAAATTTATTCAGGTAACTTACAGAATTGGTATGTCACTTCGTGGCAAACACACACGTGTCTAGTGTCATTTTGGTTCGCTGTGCCTACACCATTTGTGATGTGGCAAACATCACACCAATAATAAGTTTCCTGCCGCACTTGTTGCAGAAAATTGGGCATAACTTGAGTAATGGCAGGTTTTTTCAGATCGGCTGAATTGTTTGGTAGGAGAGGAACATGAACATGGTCTTTAATGAAACACCGGAGGAAAAAATCCAATGTTGTCATGTCTGGGAGTGAGGTGGCAGTCACTCCACTGACCTGGCAACCGATTATTGAGGACACCTCAAACTTCCATGAGGAAACAAGGTGGCACAGTCTTACTGAAGCAAACCATCCCATCTGTCACCTACATCGATCTGTGGAATTAGTTTTCAAGCATATCCAGCTTCACAATACCAGTGACATTTTTCTGCATGAAGAACAAAGGGAGAAAGGGCAATACACTTTAAATTTGCTAAGGGTGTAAAACATATTAACTTCGGGGCTTTCACAGATGTGCTCCAGGATTGCATGTGGATTTTCGTCACCCCATATTCTGCATTTGTGGATGTTCACCACACCACTTACATTGTGTGTTGACTCATCATTGAAAGTTCCTGTGATTAGGAATGTCCCATCATCGTCTATTTGATGCAACATTTCTGCACAGAATTCCCTGCGAGCAATCTTACGTGCATCAGTAACGTACTGTGCCATTGTGAATCTGTATTTAAAGTGTAAATATCTACACAGTACTTGCCAAATAGTCTCATGTGGAATCCATCGTTCGAGATGCAAATTGCTTTGATTTTTGTGGACTGTGGACAAAAGCTCTCCCTAAACTGTTAGACAAAACACATGGGGACCTGATGATTTATCGTGTCATAGTGAACAACCTGTCTCAAAGTTCTTGTGCCAGGAGTAAATAGTAGGCCTGCTTGGAGGTTCTTTAGCGTATTCGGTGTGAAATGTATACCGAACAGCTTGAGTTTGTTTTATGAAACCAAATCACTCTGTGCACCAGTGAGAGTAGCCATTTTAACTGTGCAGTATGCTGGTGCTCCTGGTGCAGGAATGGGGTACTGATGCACTATTTGAATCAAACTTGAGGTTATTTGATACAAAATGACACTTCTACAGATTAGTATTTTGAAGAATCAGTCTGTTGCTCAAATTTTCTGGTCTTCACTAGGTTTCAGTTAAATTAATCTAGCCTTCATCAGAATCAGGCTAGATTAATTTAGCCGACATCTGGTAAAGACCAGAAAATTTGTGCAACTGAGGCTCATTCATCAAAATATTAGCCTTATCACAGTTGCTGATGGGGCTGCAATGCTAAAAATTCATCTACAGATTCTGTAAGTTACCTGAATAAATTTCTATTCCAAAGTTGTAAAGTCCTTTCTGATTCACCCTGTACTTGAATTGCTGACGTGAGTCTGCTGTAGAATTATGAAATGTTTTATGCTTGTGTACTATGGCTTTAGATGAAAACTAAATCCTCTTGTAATAAATACGGGTTTTGCAAGTAGTGATATTATTAAACTTGCGTAGCTCACTTCGCTCAAGAGTTCCATAACTACATGGTAATGGTTCCCAGTTAGGTGCCCTGTTCTGGCTTTCAAGAATGCATTTGACAGTTCAGTTTTTGCCTAGTGAACAGAATGTATGTACAGATGTCAGATCAGTTTTGCTATTGAATTCATGACTGACTTCAGTATAGAACCCAACATGCCATTCTTAAATGGAGCAAAATATTCAAAGTAACTCGGGTCTTGCCTGAAAGAGTACTACATATAACTGACCTAATAGATGAGCTAATATCAATGAGTCTGTCATGGATAACACTGTTGTATGTGGATAAGCTGAAATGCCAGAAAATTGTCTTGAAGTACAGGAAGACGTGGTGCATGAACTAGCACTAAATTCATCATGGAGAGATAGCACATTGAGCATAAATAGGCAGACCATTGTTACTAAATTGGCACTCATATTGTGAATGGTAGCAACCATAAAATACCTGCAAATGTGAATGTGGAGCTCATTAGCCAAGAGCATGAAAGTAGTTTTAGAGAAAGCAGACACCATACTGTGACTCACTGAACAAACCCTAAAAAAAATGTCAATTGCCCATGAAAGGGCTGCTTATAAAAATCTTGTTCAATCAATTCTTGAGTATTGATCATATCAAAAAGATAAGAAACCTGCGGGGGATGGAGAAGATACAAAGAAGAGTGGCACATTTTGTAGTGTGTTCATTTAGTAACTGTGAGAGTATCACGCAGTCACCTGACCAGCTACAACGACAGGATTAGAAGTGCTGTGCATCATGGAGAGGTTTACTGTTAAAATTATAATAGTGCACGTTCTAGAAAGAGTGAAGCAACATATTATTTTCTGCCACAAATGTTGGGAAATGGCTATGGTAGGAAAATATGAAACTTATCAATTCATTTCCCTGTGAATCATTGATGGCTGGAACAGAAAAAGAATGATAGGGGTGGACAACAAAGATAGCTTGCACTTGGTGTGTCCTTCCAGTAGACTCTCAAGCTGGGGTGTGTGTTTTTGCCTGGATGCAAACAGAATGCTCACAGTACTGGTTGAGCTGTTCTCAGGTGCCTGTGTAGGAGGTCAGTTTGCTTCTGTTAAAGTTTATCGTAATCTCGACCTTTTTTTTTTTTTTTTGCTTTATTTCATTTGTTCTATATGTGTCCTATATGAGCAACTACTAAACTACTTTTTACTACTTGTTTGAAAATACTGTTAAAATGAACATCTTTCTCTTCTTCCCTAAACCAGTTTTCATGTATGTGGCAATGCTCTTCATCCCAGAGCACAGGAAATTTATATTTACTGACTTCACTGCCGAGATATCTGGTTTATCTAATTTTTTGTGTAATTTTTATATTACTGTTACTACTGTTCATTCACAAAGCTTCATGTATTGTCTTGCCTTGGACTGTTACATAATTTTTGTATTGTTCATGTGCTATGTTAGAATAAAAGCTTTATTTACTGCCTCTTTCAATATTGAGATTTTTGCTTTAACAAATTTTGCTTTCTTATTTAAATGCATGCATTTATTTTGGAGAACAGCAAAACCTCATGAAGTCATGGGTAAGTTATGTGATGATTAAAAAAAATGGTTTTTCTGAAGTTCAAAATTGCCAATTTAAAGCTGACCCTAAATATTCGTTTTCATTCAGGTGATGAGCCAAGATGTGAAGAAGGAAAATCCTCTGCAGTTCAAATTCCGAGCCAAATTCTATCCAGAAGATGTTGCTGAAGAGTTGATACAGGATATTACATTGAGGTTGTTTTACCTGCAGGTAAGAGAAATATTGGCATTTTACATTCTTAATTAAATATATTGAAATAATCTTCATCAAATAGGTTATCATTGAGATGTCTAAATGCGTCTACACATCTCGGCGAAGAATTGTCAGTTGTGTTGCTGCCATTAAGAGGAAGCTTACAAAAATCACATTGCTTTAATTTGCAATGCTTTTTTGACATAGTACATATAACACATGTGACTGCTTCCTCACTGGATTATGGATGCATTGTAACATGAATAATAAACTTCTTAGGTACGGTAACTACAAAAATAAAAGGTTTTCTTAAGTGTGTCTTACATGTATATTTCAAATATTCGTACGTAGGAAGTTTTGTTGAGGCATGAGTGTGTGCACCCACTTCTGTGGGCACAGAGGTGGCTGGACTCGGTGCTGCAATTGCATTGTGAAAGGGTGGACTGGGATGAAGTTGTTTGTCAGGAGGCAGGTTGAGGTGTTGGGGGCAGGTAGTTAGTGGCTCGGAGGGAGACAGCAGATTTGCTGGCTAGTACTGCATAAGGGAGGGAGACATGCAAGGGCTAGGCATTTGATGCATGTGTACCAGAGCCTGTGGGATGCTGTGTGTTAAACAAAAAAGTTACCTCCATTACAGCGTGGCCACACACAGTGTACCTGCAGTTGTGAGAATGCCCTTGCCTAGTATGCCGAAGCTCTCAGGAGGTCCTTCAGACAGGCAAAACTCCCCAAACCTAGTCCAGACTAATTTCTGAAGCCATATCCTTACATGCTCCTAATCCTCTCAGCATCACCAAGAGCCAGCTACAGAGGAGCACTCCACCCCCCTTATCTTCAACCAGTATCACTCTGGACTGATTGAACTGCATCCTTCGCCAGAACTTAGCATCTATCACAATGCTTGGAAATTTGAACCCAAGATCCTTCCCACCCCTTCTAAAGGGGTATTCCTTTGCCCACCTAATCTACACAATATTCTGATCCATTCTAATGCTACTACCAATCTTATTCAAAGGGATCATACCCCTGTGGATGACCCAGGTGCAAGACTTGCGGCTGCATGGAGTGGCCGCTCGATTTGAGGTGCCATGTCACGGATTGTGCGGCCCCTCCTGCCGGAGGTTAGTCCTCCCTTGGGCATGGGTGTGTGTGTTGTTCTTAGCATAAGTTAGTTTAAGTAGTGTGTAAGTCTAGGGACCGATGACCTCAGCAGTTTGGTCCCATAGGAATTCACACATATTTGAACGTCTGCAAGACTTGCCAAATCCACCCACTCAGCACTTCCTACTCCAGTCCTGTAAAAGGTTTATCCAACGCCATCAGAGGCAGGGCCACCTGTGAAAGCTGCCACTCATTACCCAATTTGTGATGTTAGTGTGACAATTGGCTGGCCACCAGAATGAATGGCCACTGCCAAACGGTGACCGAGAATGAAGTTGACCTGCCTGGATGTTGTACATCAGATTTTCAAAACTTTTTATGTTACTTGTTCCTGATATGTTTGCATTTTCAGCTGTTTTGAATATTATAGTTTATTGTTGACAGTCGAAAAGGTGATGAGTTTTTGAGAGCTCAGTGAATTTTCACTTACTAAAAAGATGGATCAAAGAATTCGCATTAAATTTGGCTTGAAAAATGGACTAAGTTATGCACTGTTTGTATAAAGCACTCAAAAGAAAATAATCAGAATTGTGGCAAAACCGCTCTTGGATATTGTCATGGCCATGGCACCCTGAGACTTCTTTTTGTTCCTGAGACTGAAGAGAACCATGTGTGGACTCTATTTTGCCACAATTGAGGACATCAAAACAGAATTCCTGAAAGAGCTGAACATCATAAAGAAAAGAGAGTTCTAGAAGTGCTTCCAAGATTGAAAAAAGCACTGTGACAAGTTACTACAGCCTATGGGGTCTACTTTGAAGGGGACAAATTTGATGTTGATGACTAAAGACGCTTCAAGAAAAAAAATTCAAGCTACTTTTTGATCACATCTCATTTATGTGTATAAAGAGGGTGAAGTTTACACATTGTGAGAATTGGTGGCAGGATGCAAGGAACTAGAATCGGAGATCAGTGAATCCACTGCCTGGACATTGTATAGAACCTGCCAGTGTGCAGTATTTGTGGCATAAGACTTTCTGTATGCTATGTTCTAAAGAAAAAACTCATTTTCTGATCAGAATGGAGTCTATAATTTGGCTGTGATCTTGGGATATGAATTTCATTACACTTAACTTACTGTTTTTCTTGTCACACGGGGACCACACCTGTTTGTCATCACAGGTTTCCTCCAAATGTTTGGTGTATGCGTGAATGAATGGTGAGGAGTGAGTGACAGAAGGGGAGCTCCAGATGTCAGTGTTTAGAAAAAATAAGTTTTGATGTGGGTCAGGCGAGGCATGAGACATTAGTTAGCACAATTTCCAGACAGTGGTTGGCATGGTGGGAATAGTCCAGAATGGTAATATGTGGATGATGGGATTGAATCTCTGTTTGGAAAACATTATTTTTTAATTTTTAAGTTACGTATATTACAAATAGAGATAATGCTCAATAGATTGCACTTGATGTGATGAAATCCTATGTGCAGCAGAAGAAATATCTTCTGTTTATTGACTCTTGAAGAGGAGGAGGAGGAGGAGGAGGAGGTGGTACCCTTGTCAGCTTCTGCCCAAGTGAAATCGCATTTATGATCATTTCAAAGTGTAGTAAAATGTACTTTCCTGTTGCTCCTTGAAGTTGCTTGTTATGTTGCATCTTTATAATTTGACTTCCTAAGCATTATTATTGTGGTTTGTGGAATTTTCATAAACATGTTCTATTTGATGTAACATTGCGTGGATTCTAATGACATTCTGTTGAATGTCCCATTATCAGCAAAAAATTATACAAATTATGCCAAAGATTGCAGTCCATAAGCATTAATTTGAACTATGTTATCCTCCCTTTATGTTCCCTTTTTTGCTTTATTTTACTGTTTTAATGTGAGATCTGTCTTGGACAGTCTATGAAACATAATTCGGAACTGCTTTGTGCATTTGGTCAAGATATTTTTCCACTCCTCTTACCTCTTAGTACCTTAATTTCCTTACATTATTACAAACCGTATCTGATGAGTCTGGGGTATTGCAGCTTAGGTCTCCTCCTCCTCCTCCTATGAATAACACCTTAAAAAATTAAGTAGAAAACTATTGTTGATAGATTTAGCCAATAAATTTTTCTTCTTTTCCATAGTGTTCATAAAAATTCTTTTCTCTGCTGTTCTATGAATTTAATTATTTCAGGTTTGCTGCCTATCTTCCCCAAGCACCACATTTTAAGTGCCTCAAACATCTCATGTCACGTGTGCCTGTAATCCATGTTTCTGAGCAGTGCAAGGCCACACTCACGACAAAATTCTTTAATAAATCTTCCTGGTTTCTACATTTAGGTTCCTTGAGATAGAGCACATAATTCCAACATTCATTGGACATAAATAGTACACATGGTGTAAGGCATCAGGACTGCTCTGATGTGACAGCAGATGCATGAAGTTGCACAGTCAGATGCCAAACATCCCTGCATGGCTGCAACAATCAAAGAAACTGTGGTATGTTCAAGCTGGCAGTCAAACCTGTGGAGTCATACATGTGGCATCTGATCTTGCAAATGTAAAGCATCTGTTGTAAGAAAAAAAACTTGTATTACTTTTGTGCACAATATGTACTCATTATGTCCACTAAATGTTTCAGATGAAGCATGCTTGTTTTCTTTCTCATCTTTGACCTCTGCTACCACTTACCTCTGATGTTTATGGCCATGGGTTGCTTCTCAATTATCGATCCGTATGAAGTACTCCAACTCCCCAAAGAGTTTGTTGCAACATTTGTTAAACCCAGTATATGTTGAACTACAGTGACAAGTTAAACTTCCAACCTACTCCTTCACCACTATTGTGTACAGTCATGTGCGTTTGTGTCCCCTACCATGTAAAAGTGATGTAGAATTATAACACTGGTACCCCTCCTGCTACATCACAGCAATTGTTTCATGGTCCTTCTGTCTGCCAAACGTTTGGTTGTGAATTGACAAACATTATTTATGAGAGTCAAAATTGGGTTACTATAGCTGTGCTTCATTTGGTTAAAGGCAATACTGCCAGTATTACCAAATTTGAGAACATCTCTCTTCATGATGTCATCGTCTAAAAGTTGTTAATGCTGTCGGAGACAGTGTGGTCATTCTCTGGACCTGCTAGTGCATCTGCTGCTATTGATAAACCATGCAGTAAGTTAGTTTTGTGTGGCACGTTTTACATAACATGTCATACGATTAAGATAGCTTGTCTTCTGTTTTATTGCTTATACTGCATATTATTCTTGTCCATATTTCCAACATTTACAGAAATCTTCAAACCGTAGCTGTCAAAGATTTGTTAACAATCCTGTAAAATTGTTATGCCTCCTGTAAAATCCACATGTTCAAAGGGGTAAATTTTTCTTTGGCAGGTGAAAAATGCTATATTATCAGATGAGATATATTGTCCTCCAGAAACTTCAGTGTTATTGGCTTCTTATGCAGTTCAGGCAAGGCATGGTGACTACAATAAAGCAATTCATACACCAGGATTTCTGGCAAATGACCGACTGTTGCCACAACGGTAAGTGCTTTGCTTGTTATACATAAACTTAATAGTGAACGTGTTGAGTGCCACTGCAAGAGTTCATGAGTGATTATTTTTAATTTAGTGTGATGGATCAACACAAGATGACTAAAGAGGAATGGGAGCAGAGTGTGACAACTTGGTGGAATGAACATAAAGGAATGCTTACGTGAGTACAGGACTTTACTGAAGTAGGAAGTACTGTAATAATTTTGTAAAAATAATTACTTGTGTTGTTGTTTTTACCCCATAGTTAAAGGTTTTCTGTTTAATTTGAAACTCAGCATAACACTTCACTGAATTTATTAATCAACACATTGAATTTTGTTCAGATTGATATTACAATTATTTCACCTTTGTGATACTGAAAATATCAAAATGTCAGTTCTTTAAGAATTAACTTTCAGTACATGTTGTAACACAAATCTTAATTCAGTGCAATATAATGCGGATGTTAAAACGAAGTGTGATAATTTCTTTTCTCTAGGGAAGATGCCATGATGGAGTATCTGAAGATTGCTCAGGATCTAGAAATGTATGGTGTCAATTACTTTGAGATTCGAAACAAAAAGGGTACTGACCTTTGGCTGGGAGTTGACGCACTTGGACTGAATATTTATGAACAGGATGATAAGTATGTGTTTCTGTGGTGCTTTCACTATGTGAATTTGTTCCTTTGGCTTTTGCTGATTTGTGATGAAAGGGGGAAAAAATAAGTTTTGTGTTGTTGGTGTTGGAGTATGACACACATCTGGTATAATTTTTATTCTGTCATATCAGGCTGTTTGTTGCATACAGTATTTTTAACTTACAAACTGTGTGCATGTACATTATAAAGTTTGAAGTTTTACAACACTTACAAATTTTGGGAATACTTATTGATAAAATGGTAAAAATGGTTGTTGAAATGAGATCTTCATTTTGCCAACCATGTTGTCTGTTGCTGTTAGTTGTAAATTGCCATTTCCTCTTGAGCTGTAAAAATAGTAGCCTCAATCTGCCTTCTTTTAAGGTGACATGTTAGAAAATTTTTTTAAAATAAATGTGATCAACAATAAAACAAATATAATTTACAGTGCCACTATCACAATATAAATTAAAACATTACTGTACTTTCCTCATTTTTGCAGGTTGACTCCAAAAATAGGTTTTCCATGGTCAGAAATACGCAACATTTCTTTCAATGACAGGAAATTTATAATAAAACCAATCGACAAAAAAGCACCTGATTTTGTCTTCTTTGCTCCACGTGTGCGTATTAACAAACGTATCTTAGCATTATGCATGGGGAATCATGAATTGTATATGAGGAGGAGAAAACCAGATACCATAGATGTTCAGCAGATGAAGTCTCAGGCTCGTGAAGAAAAATTGGCCAAACAGCAACAAAGGTTATTACCATTACCAGAATCAGTTAATGATAATTGAATTTTTCTCCCTTTAATATATCTAATTGTTTATCCTCCAGGGAAAAGCTCCAGATGGAAATAGCAGCAAGAGAGAGGGCTGAGAAAAAACAGCAAGAGTATGAGGAACGTTTGCGTACAATGCAAGAAGAAATGGCAAAAAGGCAGCAAGATTTGGAAGCCGCACAAGATATGATTCGGCGTCTGGAGGAGCAATTGAAGCAGCTACAGAAAGCTAAGGAAGATCTAGAAATGAGACAAAATGAATTACAAGTATGTTCAATTTTTAAGTTATACTTGCTTTCTTCATTTCCAAGATAGATTATATTGCATTCATTCACATCTATACATTACATTGTACTATGCTGAAGTGGGTGGTAATATAAACATTTTTGTTTACACTACTTGCAAAGTACTTCAGAGGGGATTGGTCAGTATCTATTCCTTGGTGAGATAGAAATATATTTTTGTAGGAAATGTCTTTCATTGGCAGTAGTCATCAAATTTTAAGTATATTGATATAACACATTTGTATAAACTAAATAAAATTCTATTTACTGATTGCTCTAACATTTGCCATTGCATTGCAACAACACACAGCACTTCAGAACTCCCAATTTACTATTTCATGAACGGTGTAATTTCCGTTCCTCACTATTTCAAAGTTATTGAAAGGTTTACAAACCATTAAATATTAAATTTCCAAACACTACTCAGAGATATTGAAAATTTTGATTTCTTAATGCCTAAATATGTCCATTAAGAAGTATCATAGTAATAGGTGGTTCATTAAAACCTTCCAGGCAGCACAGGTATCCAGCATTCTGAATACTGCTGCTGATGTCTATTAGAATGTCAAAAGATTGCTGTGTGTAAAGATTAATTGAAATAATACTTAAATGTGTATTAATTAAAATGTCTTGATATGGAAGTTAATTTGTCATTAAGTAAGCCTCAGGTCTTAAAAAATGTTTGACAATTGTGGGCAATAATTGGTACTTACGGTCAGATCAATAATTGTCAGCTCTTCTCCAGGCACTCTATTAAATTGTCATTTTCAGTTAATGATGGAAAGACTAGAAGAAAGCAAAAATATGGAAGCTGCAGAAAGAGCCAAACTTGAAGAAGAAATTGCATCGAAACAGGAAGAAGTCAGGAGGATTCAAAATGAAGTTGAGGCTAAGGATGAAGAAACAAGGCGCCTCCAGGTAACTGCGTTCCTAGTGCAAGATTTCTTCCATAAATTAATGAAAGCATTGGTATCCCTAGTGATAGTAATTTAAACTTTGTTAATGTTCAATCCCATAATAATGATGTAGGGTTATTTCAACTAAAGACTTGAAAACTGCAGATGCTAGTTCCAGATGCAGAAGATAGTTATTGGGTACATGTATTTGATAAATGTGAAATACAATGGAAGTATGTTAAAGGAAATTAATTTTTGAAAAAGTTAGGAGACATAATTGGTGGCCTGTAATGTAGCTTCATGGGGCAAAATATTAAGTACTACTGATACGCTGTTACGTAGTACAACACACTATCTTAAGTTCTGAAACTTAATTCTTTCCTCATATGGATAGAGTGAAGGTTAAAAAGAAAGGTCAGGTTGCCAGGGCCCCTGAATAAAGAAAAGGTATACCATTTTGCATAGTGATCTATTATTGATTTGGTTTTCCACAAAATCAGCCATTAGTATCTGAATTATTATTGGGATTGGAATAGAATTTACACAAAAAATACAGATTTTGGATGATAAACAATTTAATAGTTTATGTTCAGCTGCTGCTATGGCAGTCTGATTTGTTGTTTTCCAGTGTATATACTAGTATTTGACCTCCATTTTTACACTGTTAAGTGCCTTTTATAAGATTTATTAAATCTCTCGCAGTGCACTTGGATGCTTTTGTGATTAAATTTATAAAATAGAAGTTAAGCTTTGTTTTTAAAAAGGAGCTCTATTAAAGACATTTGATTATAATACAGTTCAAACAAAAGGCCATATTCTTCTCTGCCTTCACATAATCACTCTTTTAACTTCCTACTGCCTTCGCTAACCATTGTTATGAGGGAACCTCCCCATTGTACCCGCCTCAGATTTAGTGGTAAGATGGCCCAGTGGATAGCCTGTAAAAACTGAACACACACAAAGTATGAAAATGGGAAGGTGTACTGAACTGCGATAAAAGAAGGAAAATAGTCACCGTGCATGGTCAAAGCTCAAGCTCTGCAACATAGAGGGAATTGCAAGAACTACAGTGTCGTGGTGTATAGTTGTGTTGTTGGGCTGCAAAGTAAGAGATTTATGTTCAAATCTCCCTTCTGCTCTTTTGTCCTCCCGACCTCGGAGGAGTCTTATGATAAGAATATATTACCATTGGAAGTAAATCTGGTGAATAGTAAGAGCAGGTCAGGTACCATATAGAACTCTCACAGAAATGAAAGTAGGAAAAAGGATGTCAACTGTTACAAAAAGGGATTCAAGAGTCAAACCTTCCAAAACGGAAGGCAAGAATCATAACGTGCAGTACTTGGCGTGAAACAAATAGGAGGTAAGTATGTCAGGAGATTCCTTCCTGAAACTTCACTGTTGCATACAGACATTACACCATGATGCAGACAAAAATTTGAATACAGAGAATAGAAAAGCCACTGACCAAAAGGATAGTTTTTTTTTGGGGGGGGGGGGGGGGCGGTGGCATCCTACCACTAAATGAGGGGTGCGATGGGGGTTTTCTCTTGTTAGTTTCATACTGGATGTAATTTTGCCTGGGCATATCTCAGATTTGGCCATTCTTTGTTGTCCAGCGCAAAAGTGCGCACACACCTTATTCCTTTACTGATCCTTGCTAGAGCTATTCCTTTATTGTTCACCGTAATTTTACTTATGTTATTACTGGTACTAACTTTGTAATGTCACAGTCCAGAGAATAATACGAAAGGAGGCAGATATTAATGCAGCTGTGATTGTCATGTCTGTATATGTACAGTACATACATTTTCTGCATTTAATAAGGTGAGGTTTGCATTGGGAGTGAAATTTTGTGTTAAAATTTTGAACCACCTTAACATATTTGATGACAGTGCATTTGGAAGCAAGTTACTGTGGTTTATACAGGGTGTTACAAAAAGGTACGGCCAAACTTTCAGGAAACCTTCCTCACACACAAAGAAAGAAAATATGTTATGCGGACATCGTGTCCGGAAATGCTTACTTTCCATGTTAGGGCTCATTTTATTACTTCTCTTCAAATCGCATTAATCATGGAATGGAAACACACAGCAACAGAACGTAACAGCATGACTTCAAACACTTTGTTACAGGAAATGTTCAAAATGTCCTCCGTTAGCAAGGATACATGCATCCACCCTCTGTCGCATGGAATCCCTGATGGGCTGATGCAGCCCTGGAGAATGGCGTATTGTATCAAAGCCGTCTACAATATGAGCACGAAGAGTCTCTACATTTGGTACCGGGGTTGTGTAGACAAGAGCTTTCAAATGCCCCCATAAATGAAAGTAAAGAGGGTTGAGGTCAGGAGAGTGTGGAGGCCATGGAATTGGTCTGCCTCTACCAATCCATCAGTCACCGAATCTGTTGTTGAGAAGCGTAGGAACACTTCGACTGAAATGTGCATGAGCTCCATCGTGCATGAACCACGTGTCGTACTTGTAAAGGCACATGTTCTAGCAGCACAGGTAGAGTATCCCGTATGAAATCATAACGTGCTCCATTGAGCATAGGTGGAAGAACATGGGGCCCAATCAAGACATCACCAACAATGCCAAAGCATGTCAACACAAGCACTGAAGTCAACATTACCTTCCTTCAATTGGGCCAACTGGCGGTGAATCGAGGAAGTACAGTACATACTGATGAAACTAAAATGAGCTCTATCATGGAAATTAAGTGTTTCCGGACACATGTCCACATAACATCTTTTCTTTGTGTGTGAGGAATGTTTCCTGAAAGTTTGGCCGTACCTTTTTGTAACACCCTGTAGGTACTGAGGCATCCTAGTTACTTTTACTAATTGTTAAATACTAGTTGGTAACATCAAACCATGGCGATACATACAGCATGTTGAGCTTGACAACATGGCTAATAACAGGGAATAATGTTAGTTTGTAAAATAATGATTCGTCACTTCAAGTTTTTTCTCTTTGTGTATTACTCAAAATTCAACTGCAGTAGAATGTAAGTCTACATTCATCCTCTTGCAGTGACTGTTTGTAATTAAGAAGTTATCAGTAGAATCATTGGATGAAAGAGAGAGAGTATTAGTGAAATTGTGCCAGTGTGGTTGTTAGTGAAACTTCATTTGCTGTTGAAATCGGATCACATATCTGTAGACCCTATTTTCAGCATACAACGAAAATGAAACGTATGAGGTGTTCCAGTTCTAAAGTCTCAGATTTTCTTTTTCATGAAATAGTCCCACAAAACATTTGGAATGTGTCATTTCTTAATGTAATCTCCATGCAGCTCTACACAGCTCTCACACTGTAGACACCACGATTTCATGGCCAGTGCAAATAATTCTGAATCTCTGATTGTGTTTCATCATTTGAAATAGCGAAAAATCACCAGGATTAAGGTCGATTAACACACGTGAGAAACCACAAAGATTGGTGGAATATCACTTGAACAACATTTTCATGAGTTTTTCTAACGATGCATAGAGGAACTTGGTCTTGGTTCAAATGGCTCAGAGCACTATGGGACTTAACATCTGTGGTTATCAGTCCCCTAGAACTTAGAACTACTTAAACCTAACTATCCTAAGGACATCACACACATCCACGCCTGAGGCAGGATTCGAACCTGCAACCGTAGTGGTCGCCTGGTTCCAGTCTGAAGCGCCTAGAACCGCTCGGCCACACTGGCCAGCGAAACTGGTCTTCACATGTTCTGATAGCCATCTCTGGTCACCATAATGCCCCTTGGAACATAAGTAAAGATGACAGCATTGCTGTCCCAGAACATGGTCATCGTACACTCCTCAACACTGATCCTTAATTATTATGTTGTTCTTACATTTTAGTATGCCATTCCACTGAGCAGACTGGTGCATTGGTTTGGGATTGAAAGGTGCCTCAGTCTCACCCATTCTAATAGTTGTCAAAGCGAGTCCCATTCATGCCATCACCCTGTGTAAACATTTCCTAGCAGACTGCCATAGTGATAGCAGAGAGAATCAATCATTCGTTGCACCCAAATGGAGGACACTTTCTACATTTTCAGGTTGTCCTGCAGGATTCTGTGCACAAATCTCAAAGTATGCAGTACCTTCCATACTTAATCAGCGATCTTCCAAAACAACTGTCTCTTCAAGTAGGACAATGTTGCCAGATCAGTTAGCACAGTGCTTGTTGCCCTTTGAACTATTGCACTCATGTCACCTCACACATAGAAAAACCTAATATTCACTTGATGTTTTTTATGTAGTAAAATGTTTGCCATTTGTAGTTTCAAAATAACTCTCCAATCTTGCTGCAGTTGCTCTCATCTAAGCCATACAGTGCTCTAATCTGTTGCATGTGCATAGTCTGCCCACATATTTTAAGACAAACCATGACTAAGTTTACATGCGACAGAACTTCCAGAAGACAAAACTGAATTTTGTGAACTGTTGTTCGCTGTTGTGTTCACTTGTTAAGCTCTGAAGATGTTTTGGTAGACCATTTTAAATACAGCAGTCTGAAAATTGGCAGCTACGGTTCCTGAGTTAGACAGCACAATGGCTGTTTCTTTCGGTTGAATGTTAGAGGTAGTGTGTTCATGATCAGTCTACTGTTAGCGCTTCTTCACTGCATAAAGTAACTTCATCCAAATTAGCCAAAAAATTTTAAGTGGATGTAACATGACAACCCAGACACGATTTTTAAAAATCATTGTTTATATGGGATCAAAAATTGGTGGTGGAAGTGGAAATCTGGCAGTTAGAACCTTATTTCCAGAACAGATGTCAGTATGTTTACAGGACCAACCAGAAGTAGTATTCAAAAATTGGTTTACAGAATACTTTTTGGGTGTGCCATGTGAACATACTGCATAAGTTTTTCTTTGCTCATATTTTTGAAGAAGACAATGGGAAACCTTAGAACTTCAGTGCACCTCATAATATTTAGGTGTTATCAACTTAGATAACTAAAACTTTCCAGAACACAGTGTGAGAAAAGCATCTTGAAGTTATCAACTGTTGTTCATGGTTATCTACATAAAGGAAATTGTTCATACACTTTTTAACATGGCCACTTCCTCATAATCTTATTACATAGTGCTTTGGAAATGTTTCTTACTTTCAGGATACAGAAGGAAATAAGACACAGTCTGTGGTGAGTACAGTGGATGGCCGAACTGCTGAGAATTCTTTCTCCGATTGCAGTATCTGTAATCTGCAGTTTATGAAGTGGGGCCCATAATGCCATGCAGTATGTAATGAGGTTCCTAGAGCATCTCCTTCACTAGTGTTCAGCAATCCTTTATCTAATGCTGACAGATAGCATTTACAGTTTGCCTTATCCTCAGTTTTTGGCTGCAATCACAAATTAATGCATGGTTGTACTCTGCCCCCTATGATGAATCGAGCAAATCAGTTCTAAAAATATTATGTGACTGACTTAATAATTGTGAACTTAATCCAGCAGAAAAGTTTGTCTTTGGTGTTAAAATGTGTGCCACACCTATAAAAAGCAAATCTGCAATTGGTTTCCCTTAAAACTGGTTTAATTAATAACTATAACATTTTTACTTGGGTAAATCATTAAGTAAATTTTTCAGTGTGTTCACTGCAAAACGGATGAACCAAGATAAAGCTGCTTGGACAGTAATAGCACTGCTAAATTCTTTAGTCATAAACACCACACACATCTTAGCAGTAAAATTTCATCAATCTAATTGTGGTACGATGCTGTCTATTTATTCACTGAAAATTAATGAAATTGACAGTTGGATTTTAATTCGCAAAAAAAGCCTGGCTTAGAATTGGATGTAGTTCATTTAACCATTTAAAAGCTATGAATGGATTTAGGGCATAATTCACACATAATGAATTTACACAGGGCTCCAGAGATTCTGAGACACTTCTGATTAAATTTCAATGAAATCTTACCAACAGTTCATAAATCTGCACCGATTTAGCCCATATCAATCTAGTAAAGAATTTTTCGGTCTACCATTACCTGTAGTACGAAGGAAGTTATTCCCTGATGTCTCAACAGATGTTGTATCATCCTGTCCCATTTTTTATTTTTCTTCTTGTCAGTGTTGTCCAGATAGTCCTTTCCTCTGATTCTGAGGAGAATATCCTCATTTCGTACCATAACAGTCTACCTGATTCTCAGCATTCTTGTGTAGTACCATATTTCAGATGCTTAGATTCTCTTCTGTTCCAATTTTCCCTACAGCCCTTGTTTCACTACCACATAGTGCTGTGCTCCAGACGATGTCATTGGTAATGCAGTGTGGTGCTCCAGACTGTGCCTTATTGGCTAACGATGTTCATCCCTCCCTGAAGCACTTGTGCCATGCCTTGACCCTTGCAAGGGACAGGCAGTGTTTGCCGTACACTTGTGACATTCGTCAATGAATGTCCATTCCTCCTGCTCCTTCCATTGTTAGGAAACGAACAACGCCTCTTTGCTCTTCTTTTGACTACTCCATGTCACTGTTTGCAAGGCAACTGGCAGTGTTGGATGATTGATGCGTACTGCTGCTAGCTCCGTAACGTGCATGTGTGGCCTCTAGCAACAGGCTGTGAACTTTAACACTCTGGGCAAAACAACGCCTCGTTACACACGCCACGATATTACCCTCGTGCCACCTTTTTTTATTTTATTTTTTTATTTTTTTATTTCCCCCCCCCCCCTTATGTATAACAGAGTGAAAGACTAAATCCCTGTCTTAAACACTTTATAATCCAAGTACGTCATTCTTGGTCTTCCATTTTCATTGTTCCCTCTCTGTTCATGTATATATTATATGACCTTTCTTCCCCTATTTCTGCAGAATTTCAAACATGTTGCACCATTTGACAATATCAAATGCTTTTTCCAGATCAACAAATCTTACGAAAGTGTTTAGATTTTACTTCAGTTTTGCTTCTGTTATAGTCGGCAACATCAGAACTGCCTCTCAGGTGCCCTTAACTTTCCTAAACCCTAATTTAACAGTTCCTTGATTTTATTTTATCTTCCTCAATACATTATTCTTGTTAGCAGCTTGTATGGATGAGCTGTTAAGCAGGTTGTTTGATAGGTCTTACACTTGCTGACTCTTGCAATATTCGGAATTGTGTGGGTGATGCTTGACCGAAAGTCTGGTGGTATATCGCTAGTCTCATAAATTTTGTGCATCTACGTGAAGAATCATTGTGTTGCCACTTACCCCAGTGATTTTAGAAAGTTCTGTGGAATTTTGTCTACCCCTCTGCCTTACTGATCTTAAGTCTTCCAAAGCTCTTTTAAATTCTGATCTCAATGCTAATTACAAATTGAGAAATTTAGTTCTCAGCAGTCCTAAGAGTTTCCTTATATTTAAAGTGAGGGAGTGACAATAGAAGCGGGTTTATAGATTACTTCTGAGCCATCTTTATTTTACTGATGACATTTATTGTTTGCCTCTAGTGCAGACTAGCAGTGAATTGAGCGAGTTTGAAATAGGGCCCAAACATTAAGACCAAACTAAGTCCTAAATCCAGTTAACAGGATTGGTATCTCGGTCAGTTAGTGCCCTAGAGTGGTTTTTGTAAACCGTGTCAGGTAAACTTCATTGTGCATTAGCTGTTTCTGCTAATGGCAGTGAGATGTGGCCTTCAAATGACGAAACAATTGGAGTAGTTCTAAATTGCTTCAAAAGAAATGTTGGTAATGCATGATAAGAGTTGAGATAGAACTTGGGAATTGATTGCTGTGGCAATTGTAATTATGACACAGTGTGGTAGGCTAATGCATAGTGAGCATTTAAAGAGCTTAGAAAAATCATGATAATCTAAGTTAGGTGAATGTCAGAAAATGTGAAGAGCAGCATGGATGTGTGGCTGAAGACTGTCGTGCCCGGAGAAGTATGGAAGAGGCCTTTATCTAGCAGTGGATGACGATCCTGTTGAAAGAGGAAATGTTAATGGAACAGTGTGACATTGAAGTACTTAGCAGACGTTTCAGGCAGTGATTTTTTTAATTGAGATGTTAAAAAATCAGTATTATCTGCCCATATTTATGTAGGGTACCCTGTTTTCCCATTGTTGTATTTTTTGTAACATTACTGATAATGCTATTAAACTTTAAAGAGTTTTGCTATACTTCATTCATTAACTGCTGATAAAGTACCTCTTGCCTTTCCTTATGTAGAGAAAGGCATTTGTAGTTCGTTGATTCAGCACAATGTAGATGCATTGCTGGGAAGTGTCACAGTTGAAAGTCTAGTATGGAATGACAATAATATGGAAGGGATAGATTGCCACTCACCACATAGAGGGGGCATTCTGTCGTAGACAGGCATGATGAAAGAGACTGCTAATATTAATTAAGCTTTCGGACAAAGTCCTTCTGAAATTGGAAACTTGATAGGGTTGCTGTTTGCAGTGTAAGCAAGTTCTGCCTTGGGGAGGGGGGGGGGGGGGGGTAGGAAAGACTAGATGATCTGTTGGTTGGACAGGCAGAAGGTATTTGCAGTGCTGGAGTGGGAGCAGATAAGGATAGGTAGGTAAGACACAGTAACTATGAGAGGTTGAGTTCAAGGGTTATAGGAATGAAGGATGGATAAGCATTAATTCTAGGAACGTGAGTGCTGGGTTGTACAGTATATGGATATCATAATCAAATAATATAGTGGTTTAAGATGGTTGTAGTGAAAGTAAATTACCTTGCATTGCATGTAATTCCCGTTGTCCATAGACTGTAGCATTCACAGCTTGTTGTAAGTCCAACAGTTGTTCACTCTTTTTCTATTAATCATTTGATATGATATGTCAACATTTATGGAAAGTGCAAAATTTCAGACATGCAGAGATTATGCAGTGTTCTGTATTACAGAATCACAAAGATGGAATACCAGATTTTTAATGAGTAGTTGCTTCAGGATGCTGATGGATGATCAGTGATAATTACTTACTAATTCATTTGCTTATTAAAGAAAACCAGCATGAGCTTATACAGTTTAATTTCAATTTGCTCCATCTTTAATTAAACTCGAGAGTGTTCTCCGCATTCAGATGTTCATTATTAATTGTGCTGTCTTAACAATTACACACCTTTCTTTCTGGCAAAAGCAGCTGTGCATAATTAGAATCACTAAAACACACAATTACTCTCACAAGTACTGCTACAGTTCCTTGCTATACTACATCAGAGTACTTCGATAATGAGAATCATTGTGCTGGAATACTTCAGTTTGTTTGAGAATCCTAGTTTCCAGTGTTTCTTGCCATTAAGTTATTTGGTTCATTCAGTAAAACAATTTGAGTAATAGTTCTTACATTAAGACTCACTGAATGGATATCTCCAGGCAGTTGGAGATAAGGGCTCTGGTTGTGAGTTTAAGCAGCATGTGTGGAACTGAATTGCATGTTTTGTGCTTACACAAACTGTGCTACTTTTGCAAAATATGTTTTTATTTTTGCTGTTTGCATGCCTAACTGGCCACAGGACTGACTTAGGAGTTCTAAAACTTGCAGTGTATAACATATAGGTGATGAATAGTGTACTGTAGGTTTTAGTGTTTTTCACATTTTTCACCACTAATTTTATTTTTGCCCATAAATTCTATGTTTATGTAGATCATTTTTGTTTAATGTGAAGGTCATGGAAATTCTAAAACAATGATTTTTCTAAACAATTTAATATATTAAAAGTTCTGTGTTATGTGAAAGTGTGAGCAGTCATTGGGTTAAACTGTTATGCAAAGTACCTTTTTATTTATTTTTTAATTGCCTTTCACTAGTATGTGTTCTGTAAAATTTTTGTTTCGCAGGAAGAGGTAGAAGAGGCACGCAGAAAACAAGAGGAAGTTAAACAGGCCTTGATGGCAGCTACAACTACACCTCAACACCATCATGTTGTAGAAAATGAAAATGATGAAGATGATGAAACAGAAAATGGGGATGTTAGCAGAGATCTTGCAACGGATGACAATATTGTTGACCCTGTTGAGGAGCGACGGACATTGGCAGAACGAAATGAACGCCTCCATGATCAGTTGAAGGTATGCTTGAATTACTCCCTCACACAGGTTGCTTCTTCTGTGAAGTCAATAAAATGACTGTTCTTGGAATAGTGATGGGGTGTCTAATGTTTACAGGAGGGGTGTGTGCATATGTGAGTAGCTCTGGGCATTAGATGATAAAGAAGTTTGTCTCTGATGAAAAGTGAATGTATCATTTACTCTTGTTACAGGCTTTGAAACAGGATCTTGCACAGTCACGTGATGAGACTAAGGAAACTGCTTTGGATAAGATACACAGAGAAAATGTCCGCCAAGGCCGTGACAAATACAAGACTCTTCGTGAAATTCGTAAGGGCAATACAAAACGCCGTGTTGATCAGTTTGAAAATATGTAAATGTAAGGTTTTGTATGTCCGTTGATTAAGCCTTGTGTAACAACTGCATTGCTCTGAGAGGGTTGTTGAGGGCTGATTAATATTAATGTGCTGTTTCTTGGTACAGTAATTCGTACAGGCGCAAATATTTTGAATTTGGACTTGGTCTGTTGTGCTATAGACTGTTTCACCCTAGCAAACAGTAAGTTTTCATATGGCTTGAGAAATGCGGCATGGTTCGGTGCATTATTGTTTCAGAGGAACAGGACATACATATATGATAACAATTAAATTGTGGCCTTTGGTAAGTTTAATGTTATAGTTCTTTCTCTAGTGAAGATGTTAAGACTGTGTGAAAGGTATATTAGTGATAAAAATTGTTAAGAAAGGTATAGGGCATAAAATAACACTTCATTTGCTAGAGTAAGAAAAAGTTGTCGTAAAATATTTTCTAATTTCACTTTCCATTTCAATGTTTCAATTTCACTTCAAATAATTGTACAGTATTGTTAAAGCGGCCGTATTCTGAATACCAGAACGTAAGACAATTGCCCTATATTTTTCATAATTTTTTATATTTATATATGAAGTAAAATGCAATATTTGCTTCCTCTGCAAATGAAGACTATTTTGGAGAGGTTAAAAGCAGTTCAGCAATTATTGTTCTTGATATTACAAGATATTTTATATAAAGAATCATTCCAGTAAATAACCCTTGACTACATTTGTGTACAAAAGTGGAAAATTAAGCAAGCAATAAAAAAATGTGAATTGTTTGGAATATTAATTCTTTGTAAGAAGGAACTGGAGAGATCAAAATTGAACAGTAGTATATAGTTGAGGGTTTTGTAATATATATACTCAGTAAATATATTCAGAGGACTTAAGTGAGCATTCCATTTAAAAAGTCCCATCTTCTTCCAGTATTTATAGGGTGCATTTGTGAACTCCAGTTACATAACGAATACCCCTTTTCATTATCAAAATAACTGCATTCATTGCAGTGAAACTTAGCTGCAATGTAGCGATATTTCTGTCTTCATCCATAACTCATGTTACCTCTTTTGTAACCAATAGTGATGATTATTGGTGCTTAAAACTGAAATAATCTTGTAAATATAGGAAGTATCCTGACTGGTGCATCCAGATAATTTCCACTGTTACCTATACAATGCTTCCTTTGTATTTACTCTGAAACAGGCTTGAAGTTAAAAAGTATCTAGAGCCTGTAGGAAGAGTGTCTTGTCCTGATAGCTGGAAACAAAATTATCTATAAACTATTTGCCTTGTTCCTGTTGAAAAGAGAATAAATGGAGAAGTTTTTTAAAATGTATGAATTTAAAACATCAGTTGTTACTCATTGTGCATATTTTAGTTATTTTGCATGTACCAGAAGGTCCAAGCTGTAAATCTGCTTATTATATAATGCATTCAAATTTTAGATTTCAAGAAATAAGTTTATTGATTTAACATGTGGTTTGTACTAACATAGATTTGGTGTTGCACATTGAATATTTTTTGTGAGCATTTACAGTAATGTGTAAAGAAAGGGAAGTAGCCAGAGGTAATTTGATATTTACATAGAGCACTATTTTTTTTGAACACTTTATTTTAAAGAAGCATTGCGGGAATGTAAATTATTAAAATTCTTGAAATTAAAGTACTTATATATTTTTCTAAGCATTTTAGCTGTCAGAAATAGTTATTTTATCAGTGTTAATAAAAGTCCTGCCATTTCATTCGTAACTCAATTTTCTGATAACTACGGAATCTCGAATAAAGAAAATGTAAAGCACATTTGGTTCTTTCTTTAGTACCCAGTTGTTTCCTGAATGTTTGGAGATCCCTTGCTTGATTGAAATAGCAATTTTTCAGTTTGAGAAAAACATTGTTCAGCATAATTATCTGTTGGATTTATTTTCGCATACTGTCATCCACAAAAAGAAGAAACTGATTCCAGTCTTGGTGAAAAATCAAATAATATTTGATGTGATAGTAAGTACTGTTCATTAAATGGGAAGTCATGGATGCAATAACATTATTATGAAAAGATTCCTGCTCACCATTTAGGGGAGATGCTTAGTGGCAGTCCAGCACAAAGAAAAAGCTTTAAGCCAAAGGGCTTGTGGTCGTTCATTCATGAGCATGTGTTTTTTCTGTTTTGGAAGGCCTTCTGGCTGAAAACTTACACATATAGCAGTGTTCTTCATTGAAAAAAGTGTGTGGTGAGTGGCAGTTTATCATCTAAGTAGTAAGTATAGTTGGCGAAGCTTCTGTATTTTGTTCAATTCTTAGAAAAATAATACAACTCTTATTTAATCTTTACTATTAAAAACAGTCTTGATCACGATTTATTTATCAAGGTGACCGGTTTCGACCACTACTGTGGTCATCTTCAGACCTACAAGTTGTATACAAAACTCTAATTAGTGGGCTACATACATTAAAGAAAATACATAAAGTTATAAAGCTATGAAACGTTGAATTACAATTGAGTAGGAACCTCTTTCTGTTGGAGAATCACTACTGGAGAAACCAGTGCATGACTTACTATATATAATGGAGGCTCCACCCATTTCTGACTGCATGATGTCACTACTAACTAATGAGTTATAAGTCGAATTACAATTTAAAATTTCTTAGTTAAAAGAACATTATCAAGAATTAGAAATAAATACACACTAAACTTGGCTTATTAAACAGCTAATGTCAATTAAGAAGAGCGCTAAAGATGTTTAAATATGTAGGAAAAGTGAACTTCGGTTTGGCAGTACATGGGTTGCCCTCTCATGGCCTGTCAGTGAACCATTTGGAACCACTGGTTGCCAGGGTGAAGTTGGACGCCGTTGCAGAGAGGAGGCAGCAGGCTTTTTTCGCTGAAGTTGTTATAAAGTTGATAGTCGAACTAGTTGTTGCCATGGTGAGGACAAACGCCAGTGCAAAGATGTGGCAGCAGGCTTCTTTCCAGCGAAGTTTTTGCGAAGTGGAATGATCAAGACTGTTTTTAATAGTAAATATTTATAAGACATTGATAACTGCTGTTCCCGTAATGCATTCAAAAGTAATTCTTATTTAATCACTGTTTTGTGAAAATAGTTGGCCCATTGTTACATTAATATCTCTTCCACTGAGGCAAACTAATCAGTATGTGGTGGTGAAATTTGGGACGACACTGAATTCTGCTCAGAAAGACAGCAAATGACAACTAAGGTTATATCTGCATTTAAAGTTGCATTAGTTCTGCCTCATGACCCTTACATAAAGGATTACTCTTGAAGTCTCATTTAACAGTGACATGGCAGTAACATGTACCAGCAATGACTGTAATGTGGGTAACCTTTCGTTCTGGTGGTGAATATCATGAATAAATACGGTATACTTTAATTTAATTCTTACGGCAAGTTGTAAGGCATATTGATTGTTATCCATGCCGGCAACATATTGAGTTGCTTGTTTTGGGTGAAGTACATATGTCTTGGGAGAGAATGAGTCGCTTGCACAGAAATTTGCTAAATTTACAGCAATATAGCTGGTACTATGTGCACCTCAAATATTTGTATCTTGAGGTGAATTATTTTATTTTACCTTCGTAATATTGTTTCTCCACAGCATCATTGTATTTATTTAGTTGAGCATAGGAGAAATGTCAAATCGGCAATGATGTTTGTTTGTTGAACTAACACTTTTGATGAAGTGGAAAGTTGTCTTTTTAGGGAGCAGTTAAATGGAAAACGAGAAATATTTGGTGTATTGTTTCAGAACTGAAAGAAGCTCCTAGGTTCTGAATAAGTGAGTTGATTCTCTTCTGAAATGTTAAGTTGTATTGTTGAAAATATTATGAACATTAACCTGTCATGAATGAGGTGAGAAATTGTTATACCAGCTGTGAGGTGGGTATGATCTACCTGAAACTCTGATAATGAATTTTTGATACTATAATAGTGTATTAAGTACTTTTTTACTTGGGATCTTAACAATGGTGTCTATTAAACAAGACGAGTAAGTAAAATACTATGTTTGAGATACAAATCTTTATTTTCAATGAAATAATGCAGTGTTTATATTTTCTCAGAAAAAGTAAAAGTTTCAGAAGTTTAGCAGTTTTTCATACAAAATTCGAACAAAATTACACTTTCTTTTAATTAACATAATGATATTATCTTCTAATACCTTTTACACCTGGAGAATTGGTAATAATAATTTCTGAATGAATACGAACACTTTGCCTAGGACAATCTTTCACCCATTTTGTACCATCTTTGGACACACAAAAAATTGCACGTACCTCAGATGACTGTGTAGGTGCTGCTACTGCAGATTTTGGCTCTTCTGAATCCTAAAAAATACTCTTGCACCGAATCACTTTCTTCACTTCCTTGAGAAACTCTCTCTTCTTCGCTCTTGGAGTCACAGGAACTAGCATTTGAACAGTTACCTAAAACTACTTGTAGTAGTACTTGTAGCCGATGTTCATTTTCTTCATTAAACTTCCTGAGAAATACAAAATCTAAAAATAAATCAAAGAATACAATAAATAACTATATATACTATATATCTAATAAGCCTGCTGACAGCTCAAAACTGTAACACCAAATAAAAGGTCGGGTGTGCAAAATTTGGATCTAAAGGAAACCCTACTGAAAATGACTTGTCAAATTAGACTAAAATAATCACACTAATAATTATGTGTGTCTTAATTGTGGAGTGAATGCTTGGCAGTCGTATGAGAGGTCATTACAAATTTATAAAATTGCTTCAAAGTTTGTTTGTAGATTAACGTGTGTTCTGGTACACATAGAATTCCCCATGTCACTGATAGGAGCCAGATGAGCTGTCATTTTGTTTTGGCTATTCAAGCGACATGCTACAGTGGTCACAAGGTTGTATTTTGCTTTCCATGACCATATCTTCCCAAGATCTATAATCGGTTTCTGGCAAGATGTTACCACCCCAAATACTAAAACAAATCCTTTGTAACAGCATGCTCTATTCCCATGAATATAGTTCCTGAAGAGACAGCAAATGTAAAACAAATGTACCATGATTTCTGAGGTAGTCCGCGCGTGCATACCCGTCCTTTTTTCCCCCTAAGGTAAGTCTTTCCGCTCCCGGGATTGTAATGACTCCATACCCTCTCCTTTAAAACCCACATCCTTCCCTCTTTCCTGACGAAGCAACCGTTGGTTGCGAAAGCCAGAATTTTGTGTGTATATTTGTGTTTGTGTGTCTATCGACGTGCCAGCGCTTTCGTTTGGTAAGTCACATAATCTTTGTTTTTTAGATATAATTAAATAATACTTATAGTTAGTATTGTTATCAATTATGAAGAAATCATGGGTCTGAAAATTTCTTTTTTGTTCCTCAAAACAAAGGGGAAATATTTGTTCCTGGGGCCTCAAATACATCTGACAGTTGTGCTATCCACAGCCAGATATATTTAAAGTTTGGCCTTTGGCGACTAAATTTCTGAAGAGGCTTGCATATGATACATGTATTTTAGGAAAGTTGTGTATGACTTATGGCTGTTTCATCAGTGTAGCCTCTGTTTGCTGTCTAAACTGCTTATTGTCGAAGATTCATGTAAATACAAGCCTACACTCCTCAGCAGACTTTGTTACACTTAAATTGATATTAGATGTTAACAAATTCCTCTTTTAGAAATGCTGTTCATGCTATTGCTGGTTTGCATTTTATATCGCCTCTACTTCGGCACTGGTACACTGGACCCATGTCCAGCATGACTAAGATTCTTATTCCTTTCTGCCATCCAGATTTTGGTTTGATTGCCCTGATTCACTCCAGGCAAATGCCAGGAAGCTCCTTTTGAAAAGGGCACAACTGATTTCCTTCCCCATCCTTTTGTAATAAGAGCTTGTGCTAATGACTGCATTGCCAATAGGATGTTAAAACTCTGTTGATGGTCAAAGTAAAAGGAAAGTATATTATTTTGTTGCTGAAACTCACTTATTTACCCTATTAAGGAATAAGACATTCCACACTGATCTGTACAAATACAGATACCTTTGTGTGACAGTTTGTAGGCTGGAGTCAAACAATGGAAAATCCGGGATGGAATGTAACAATATTATGATACAGTTGCTACTCACCGTATGGCGGATATGCTGAGTTGCAGATAGGCACAACAAAAGACTCACAGTTAAAGGTTTTGGACATTAAGGCCTTCAGTAATACGCTTGCTGTGTGCGTCCGCGTGAGTGAGTCTTTTTATTGTCTTATCTGCGACCCAGCATCTCCACTACATGGTGAGTAGCAACCTTTTTTCTCATAAGTTTGTAGGCTGGCATAGGTAAAGCAGGTTTTGGACAGGGGTTCATCAGTAGAACACTAGGGAAATGTGAGCAGTCTAAAAGACTGCATACAAAACTGTTTTCCATGCTATAATATTGCTCAAGTGAGCAGAACCTGTACTGAATAGTACTACTGGGATATTGAATGGATACAGAGGAGGGCAGCAGAAACAGACAACATGTTTGTTTGACCCAAGGTAGAGTCTTGTGAAGGTGCTGAAAGAATTGAACTGGCACACTTGCAGATAGATCCAAACTACCCCTCCCACCTATACTGATCTATACTACCATCTTCGTGTTGAATCTAGGCCTTTATTACAACCCCTAGATATCATTTCCGCAGGGATAATGACAAGATTAATTACGGTGCGCGCGCGCGCGCACACACACACACACACACACACACACACACACACACACACACACACACACATACATTTAAGCAATCATTTGTGCCATGCTCCAAACTTCAATGAAACGGGGGAAAAGACAACTGATACAGGAAAAGACATAACTGGTTCAGTGGCACGTACAGTCTGCCATGCATTTCAATGGTTTGCAGAGTGTAGACGCATAACGCATTTTGTTTTTCCTGATGACCTACTAAATAGTCCCTGTGCAGAGAGCTGAATGGGACTATTTTATCTCCAGAATATTTTGCTCACGAGGATGCCCCATCATTAAATCAGAGCCGGGCTGCATACCCTCGGAGAAAAAAATTATCTGTTGTAGTTTCCCCCTTGCTTTTACCTGTTCGCAGTACGAGCACAGTAAGTCCTTGTCAGCAGATGTTGCAAGGCCAGATCAATCGTCCAGACAAGACTTGCTCGTCTGTCCTCTCCACAATACCTCTCCATTGTGGTTGCACTTTCGGTATTGCTATTTATATCCACCTATATACTCTGCAAGGCACCATATGGTGTGTGTGGTGGAGGGTACATTGTACTATTGTCATTTTCTTTCCTGTCCCACCTGCAGACAGAGTGGGGGGGAAAAGAAACTGTGTATATGCATCTTTACGAGCCTAGTTTCTCTGATCTTTGTGGTCCTTAAGTGATACGTACATTGGCAGCGACAGTCGTTCTGCAGTCAGATTGAAATGCTGGTTCTGTTTTCTCAGCAATTTTCCATGAAAAGAACATCTACCCAACAGGATTCTTACTTGAGTTCACGAACCATCTCGGTAATACTCATTTGTTAATGGAACCTACTGGTAACATATCTAGCAGCCCACTTTGTTGTATTCCTGTTATCCATTGTGGTGAGGATCCCAAACACTAGCCATACTCAAGAATGGATTGCACTGGCATTCTGTAAATGGTCTCCTTTACAGATGAACCATACTTTCCTAAAATTTTCCCAATAAATCGATGTAGAGCATTCGCCTTCCGTACTACTGTCCTTACATACTTGTTCCATTTCATATAACTTTGCAGTGTTGTGTCTACATATTTGATGTGACTGTGTCAGTTAGTAAATTACTATTGCTTTATTCGTACATTGTATTTACCCTTCTCATTTGCATTAACTTAAATTTTTCATTATCTAGAGTCACTGCCATACATCAGACCGAGAAATGTTGTCCAAGTCACCTTGTCGTCCCACAGTCACTCAACTTTAGGAAACAACTGTAGTTTACTGCCCATCCAGTCCACTAGATCACTGATGTATACAGAAAATAATAGTGGTCCTATCACAGTTCACTGGGGTACTCATGCCTAGTGATGGGTCAGTCGACTATTACTTTGTTCAGTCAAATGAAACTAGTATCAGCAGCCATGTCACTATATGAATGTTTTCACTCTCACTATTTATGAATGTTTTCACTTTCTCACTGGGTTTGCGTGATTTTATTTACGTACTCAGCCTTTTCGGTTATACATGAAACATGGCTAGGGTTGACAACTTTCTTAGAGACAAAGTATGCTATCTTATTTCAAGCAGACATGTATAAAATATATTTTTAAAAATAATGCACATTCAAAATGTATATACTTACTGTAATGAATTTTCATACTTGTGGCAGTAAATATCAATTTTTCATTGGTTTTAAATTCTAATACCTTGTGCCACACTGTAAATGTGTGTATATGTAAATGTGTGTATATGTAAATGAACAATCCATTTTTAATGCATTTTTATTCGGTTGGTTTTTTGTACAAATTTTGAAACTGATTTGTAACTAATTTCCTGATAAACTGGAGACTTGAAACTTTAAACTTAACTCAGAACTGGATGACAATGCAATATCAACTCGCTTTCTTGTCTGGTGTGTGACCCTGTTTCCTTGTTGCAGTCATGAATGTTGTGCACTTAAGAACAATTGCTGCTAAGCTCCCCTGTCAGATATATTCTCTCTAATTTCTACATTCACGGTCTTCTTGCGAGATATGCCTATGAGGAAGCAATACATTGGTTGACTCATCTGAAGAGAAACTGAAATAAGCCTGAAGTTTACTACATATCCTACTGTAACATCATAAAGATGTTTGAAATCAACTGAAAAAATTCATACACACAATACTAACACAGAAAATAACAATTTAATTAGAAAAAATTTACTTGGTTTTAAAACAAACTGATAAAAATTAAAACCTTGCAGCAACAGATTTCTAATGCCATACTGATAGTCCTGGAAATTTGTGCTTGTGAATTTTTAGTAGCTATGACACTACGTATGAATGTAACTGGTGGTGCAGTTTTCTGTACAAAATATTTACTTTCCACACAAATAAATGGCTGAATATTGTAATGATTTTTCATTTGTGGACATCATCGCACATTGCCTGTATGACGGGATACAAACTGTCGCTAAAATGAGGCAAGGTTCCTTTCTTATTCATATATCCTTGCGCTCACCTTTGCACCCACAACTAGGGCTGGAATATGTCTGGATTTCCCCAGATTGGTCCTAGTTTTTTAGGGTGTCCAACAAAAAAATCTTCAGAATATGAAATCAGAAGGCAACAAACTCTGAAACATGGCCTCTCAAGTTACATGTTAACTCATTCACACTAGTGTGTACCACCAGTGGCTGATGCTAGACCCTTCCATCAGGTGCAGTGTGCCTCTCACTTGACTGTACCAATTATGCTACCAGCATAACACCAACATATGAGGTATTACCTAACAACCAGGTGCAACGAACAGTTGTGAATACAATTGTGTGACCTTGCAACAAGACAATTTTCTGAGGAAAAAATCACACGATTTGTAGTTCATTTAGTAGAAAAATTATTTTTGTTATCGGTTATTGTTTTAAAAGAATGGACTTACACCATTTTCAAAACAAAAGATCATTGTATTGAAATAGCAGCCTAGAGCCTTTGAATATGACCACTGTGAGAAACAGGAAAAACATCACTGCCAGATGAAGGGAATCATGAATTCCTGTACCTTCCCACAGTTTGAGAGAGAATTCTGTGTCAGCATGAATGTGTTAAAATAATGTTGAATAACAATAATGGATATTTCTGGATGGAGCAACGTGTAAAATAAGGGAAAGGCAACCACTCACCTTTGTTAGACTGATGCACAGAAATGCACAACAGGAAGCAGCATTCACACTAGCTTTTAGGCTCTTGCTTTCTCTAGCAAAAATACATGGACACCCAAACGAACACTCCTGTCACCATGGGAAGATTGATAATTGAAAACAATTGCCTGAATTGATGGAGGTGGGAAGGGGGCAGGGAAGGACACAGGTCTTTGAACAGATGACTATACCCCTCACAAGATGGATCAGAGAGTAGGTCAGAAAGAGATGCAGGAAGAGGGAAATGGAAGAAAGTGTAAATGAAGGGAAGGAGAAGCTTGTGTGGTTGTGGAGTTACCTGTCTAAAGCCCTGCCTCTTTCCTTCTACCCCACCTGTGTGTCCTCCCCTCCCCCCTACCCCAACTCCATGAGCTCAGGCAACTGCTTTTAATAACTAATAACCCGTATTGACATGGCCACAGGAGTGTGAATTGCGGTGTCTGTGTGGTTTTGTAAGTGAATGTATACTTTTGGAACAAAAAAAAACTAGGACTTGAAAGCTAGTGTGAATGTTATTTTCCTGTTGTATGTTTCTGTGCTCCAACATCAGTCTGTTAAAAGAAATTTGATTAGTAAAAAATTGTACAATTACTTCACCTAATTATTCCACACCAGATTTTCTGTATCATTCCAGTCATACTAATCTCCAGTCTCTTTCTTAAATTCTCTATTAACTGTAATGTGTCTGTATGAGAAGTTACTTCTATCTTACATTTAGATGGTACTCAGTAGATAGCAATGCATCCAATGGGGGTAAGCCCAGTGTGGACTAACAGCAATATGGAAGGGATAGATTGCTACCACTACATAGGGCCTTAGCACCCAGAGACAGTGTCCATGGTTTTGTGAGCTGTGCTTGGGTGAATGTCTGTGTTCTGTACTTGTGAAGGAGTTGTCCGAAAGCTGGAATATTTCTAATGTTCTTTTTCATTGTTCTTGTATGTGACTCAGTCTCTGTCCTTTCAACAAGACATCTAACCATTAATTCATTGTTCCACACACTTGTACTCATTAATAAGTTAATGGTTTAAATGAAGCATTACTAATCTTCATCACTCTATGGAAAATCTAGGATAGAATGCAACAATATTTTGAAAAGAATAGTTGCTACTCAGAAAGTGAGCTTTTGGCCAACAAGGCCTTCATCAAAAATGGACTCCTATTGGTGGGAAGGATCCTAGTGGCACAGGCTGTGACAGTCATTGAAATGAAGAATGTTGTGTTGGGCAGCATGGTAACAGGGTGGTCCAGGTGTTTTGTGATCATAGTTTTCTTGTCCATTCATGTGGGCAGACAGTTTGTTGATTGTCATGCCCACATTGAAAGCAGTGCAGTGGTTGCAGTTTAGCTTGTAGATCACATGACTAGTTTCACATGTAGCCCTGCCTTTGATAGGATAGGTGATACTTATGACCGGACTGGAGTAGGTGGTGCTGATGGGAGGATGTATGGAACAGGTCTTGCACATACATCTATTACAGGGGTATGAACAATGAGGAAAGGGGTTGGGAGCAATGTTTGTGTCGAAATGGGCAAGGAAATTAAGTAGGTTTGGTGGGCAGCAGAATACCACTGTGGGAGGGGTAGGAAGGATAGTGGGGAAGACATTCCTCGTTTCAGGGCATGACGAGAGATAGCCGAAACCCTGGCGGAGAATGTGATTCAGTTGCTCTAGTTCTGAGTGGCACTGAGTCATGAGGGGTGCTCCTCTGTGGCCGGATGGTGGGACTTTGGGAGATGGTGGGTGACTGGAAAGATAAGGCATGAAATATCTGTTTTTGTACAAGATTAGGAGTGTAATTACACTCTGTGAAGGCCTCAGTGAGACCCTCGGTATATTTCGAGAGGAACTGCTCATCACTACAGATGTGATGGTCACGGGTCTGTGTGTATGGAAAGGACTTTTTGGTATGGAATTGGTAGCAGCTATCAAAGTGGAGGTATTGCCGGCAGTTGGTAGTTTGTAAATTACACTACATATCATAGTTGGTAGGAGCATGGAGGAACAAGGCTTCTGGTCAGGTGAGTAAGGGTTAAAAATACAAAATCAGATTGAGGTGAAGCAGGAGTAGGTATAATAATAAATAAGAAAAAAAGCACAGTGGGTGAGCTGCTATGGGTAGCATAACGACAATCGGCTCTAGCAATTGGTTTAAGAATCACGAAAGAAGTTTTGAGAAAAACACCTCTTTCCCATCTCAAATATTCAACATGTCATAACTCGCTCAAATTTAGAGATAGAAGTCTTAATTTTTAACAATGTAGGAAAAGATGGACTGATACTTACCATAAAGAAGACACGTTAAGTTGCAGCCAGGCACAATTAAGACAGTTACACAAAGCTTTCGGCCATAGCCCTCACTGCAAAAGAGAAAAAAAAACACACACACACACACACACACAGAGGCATGCGTGCATGCAGGCAAGCAAGCACACCTCACGCACACATGATCACCAACTCCAGAAGCAAAGGCTGGAATACAACTAAAGCATCACATGCAATGGTAGCAGCAAACTGGGAGGGATGGGAGGGGGGTGTTTGGGGGACGGGGAAAGGATAGTAGTTTATGGGTGAGGGGCAGAGAAATGCTGTCTGGTGGAGTGTGCAGGGACTAGATTGCCGACAGGCACAGTCTCAGAAGGTTATGAGGCAGGGAGGTGGGGAAAAAAGGAGCAGAAAAGAGAGAACCAGGGAAAAATGGGCTGTTGCATTGGCAGAGGCCAGCGAAAGAATAGTCTGGAACACATGATTAAGAGATGATAGGACAGAGGGGCCAGAATAATTATGGGAGTGGAAAATGTATTGTAAGGGCAACTCCCATCTGGAAGGGCCCAGATGACTTGGGTACTAAAGCAGCCATTGAAATCAAGCACATTGTGCTCAGCTGCATGTTTTGTCACTGGGTGGTCTACTTTGCTCTTGGCCACAGTTTGGCATTGGCCATTCATCTTGGTGAGCAGTTGGTTGGTAGTCATACCAATATGAAAAGCTGTGCAATGATTGCAGCAGAGTTGGTAAATGACACGGTTGCTTTCAGTTGGCCTGACCCCTGATGAGGTAGGATAAACCTGTGACAGGGATGGAACAGGAAGTGCTGGATGGGTGGATTGGGCAGTTCTTGCACCTGGGTCTTCCAAAGAGATATGATCCTTGTGACAAGGGGTTGGGGTTGGGATTGGCATAAGAATGGATTAGAATGTTGTGGAGGTTGGGTGGGCGACAGAACACCGCTTTTGAGAGGGGTGAGAAGTATCTTCGGTATAATGTCCCTCATTTGAGGGCATGATGATAGTCAAAGCCCTGGCAAAGGATGTGATTCAGTTGTTCTAGTCTGGGCTGGTTCTGGGTGACAAAGGGGACACTCCCATGTGGCTGGTGGGGGGATTGGGGGTGTGAGGGGAAATGGCATGGGAGATCTGTTTGCAGGCTAGGTATGGGGGATAGTGCCTGTCTGTGAAGGCTGTGGTGAGACCCTAAGCACACTGAGCAAGAGAGATCTTGTCACTGCAGATACACATCCCTTTGTGGCCAGGCTGTATGGGGGGGATTTTTTGGCTGTGAAGGGATGACGGCTCTCGAAATGTAGATAAGTGTTTAGTGGGTTTTTAGTGGTCAGAGGTGTGGATGGAGCCATCAGAGAGGAGGAGGTCAACTTCTAGGAAGGAGGCATGAAGGGAATGGGACAGCAAATGTTGAGATTGTTAAGGAATGAAGATATGCTGCTTTGGCCCCGAGTCCAGATCATAAAGATATCATCAATGGACCTTAACCAGACTAAGGGTTTGGCATTTTGGGAGGCTAGGAAGGTCTCCTGTAGATGTCCTATAAACTGGTTGGCATAGCAGCGTGCCATGTCGGTGCCCATGGCTGTGCTGCAGATTTGTTTGTATATCTTATCTTCAAAGGAGAAGTAGTTGTAGGTTAGTATAAGGTTAGTAAGGCATATAAGGAATGAAGTAGTGGGTTTGGAGTCTGAAGGACGTTGGGTAAGGTAGTGTTCAATAGTGGTAAGAGGAAGGGCATTATGGATATTTGTGTATAGGTAGCTGGCATCAACAGTGATGAGTAGGGACCCCTTCACCTCCTGGATTACTTATCACTGTTGACACCATCTACCTATGCACCAACATCCCTAATGACCATGGTCTTACCGCTACTGAACACTAACCTTCCCAACATTCTTCAGCCTCCTAACCCACTAATTCATTCCTCAGAGGCATTACTAATGTTATCCTAAGCCACAACTACTTCTCCTTTGAAGGGAAGGTACACAAACAAATCTGCAGCACAGCTATGGGCACCCACATGGCACCCCTCCTACGTCAACCTGTTTATGAGCCATTTAGAGGAGACCTTCCTAGCCTCCCAAAATGCCAAACCCTTAGTCTGGTTAAGGTTCATTGACGATATTTTCATGATCTGGACTCATGGCCAAAACAGCCTATCTTCATTCTCTCTCAACCTCAACACCAATATGATGTACAGTGGAGACAAAATGTGCCTTGGATTAACCAAATGCTCATCCATGAAGTTCTTCAATCACAGGTTTTTCCTTATAGGCCACAGTGCTCATGAAGGGCTATGTTCTACTGTCTCATTCACACACATAGCAAGGCATCTTGGTGCATCCTCCTTGCTGGCCGAGAAGAATGTCAATCACTTTGAAGTCACCATATACGAGCCAGTGGTGTTCTTCATATTTCACATTTTTAAAGACGTACTTTCATGGTTCTATATGTCTCTTTTAAGTACACTGGAATTGATGCTTGTTCATTTCCAGTATGTAGCAATACTGCTTTTAAACTTTGCTTTGACGAATCGATAAATAGCTCCCATTGCTCTCTGTCATACTTTTCAACTTCAATCACTAATCTGATGATTTTTTTGCAGAACATCGTTAACCAGTGTTCAACAAAGAATTCCTAAAGCCATAAGACTATTTCTTTACATTGAATATGTTGTACCATATGCAAGTAAACTGTTTTCACTGAGACATAATTCCCGAAGTTGTGCCGTATCTTTTGAGAGCCCCAAATCTTTCATCAAGTTGGGAAGTTGTGTTTTGAGTAAGAGGATTTGGGTTAATGTAAGCACTACAGTCGGACTAATGAGATCACTACCTTCATGACTTACATCCAGTTCAGAAAAGTCAAATGCATTCATTGATATTGGTGGAAAGGGGATCATCAGCCCTAGACCATGACAGACAGGTCTAATCACCAAATCTAAGAACAGATAGACCTTTTTCATGTTTCTTTTGTTGTATCCTGCTACTTTCATCATACAGAAGTAACAATCATTGACATGATCTTACTGTTTCCGCCATCTGTGGGAACAGCCAAGTTCAAAAACTTCATTTTATTTTCACACCACTTTCTTAATTGGTCCATGCATGTATAATATGCAGTGTATGGAGCAAATGACTTGGTATGACCTCCAAGCTTCATGCCAAAATAAACAAAATATGTTTTCTGCGCAAATTTTGTTATATATTGATCTCTTGTAATTATCACATACATTCCGCATACGTCACAAAATGTGTCTGCACTATTCACACACAGCCTTTGTGGCATTTTGAACACAGCTTCGATGAAGTAACACCACTCACAACGGCATATTTAAGTACCTCCTTCTAGCTCTTGCACTCACTGAACTGTTAATTTCTGTGGCGATAATGGAACGTCAATTTTGAAGTTCATTCTCCCCCTGTACTTGTCCACAGCTCGTGGTCTTACAGGCTAGTGTTGCTGCCTCTGGATTATCAGGTCCGTGTTTGATTCCCGGTCGGGTTGGGGATTTCCTTTGCCCGGGGACTGGGTGTTTGTGTTGTCCCTATCATTTCAACATCATCATCATCATTCGTGACAGTGTCTAGATTGGACTGTGGACAAAATTGGGCTGTGTAAAAATTGGGTCTTGGTACGGGCGCTGATAACCTCGTAATTGAGCGCCCCACAAATCCATCATCATCATCGTCATCATCATCATCATCCCCCTGTACTTCAACATCCTGCAAACAAGAAGTGTTGCACATTTTGGTAAATTACACTACATATCATAGATTTTGCAGCCAGTAGTAAATAGACTGCCATAGATTGGGAGGAGTGGTAACTGTAGAAAAAACTGAGGGTGATGGGAAAATTGGTATTTTCATGTTCAGGGGTGATAAATTAATAAAGAACATCACTTAATTGCCAAACCTCAGGACCAATGCAATCAGTACCCACTGTGCATTTGAATATTGGTTGTTGAAGCTGAATAAGAATGACATAATTGAATATCACTGCAACAAAGGAAATGGCTTGCTACTGTAGCACATTTAAATACAGTATGTGCACAAAAATGTGTTTCTGGCAAATCAATTTGCAACACTTTATTTCAATTCTAATGCGTTATCCATTAAGAACAAATCACACAGTTAACAACTTTATGGTGATAATCCAACACACTTTCTCCTAACACAATCAAGATATTAACATCACCAAGACAATCCAGAAATATCCAATCGAAAGAAACCTTTCACTCTGGAGTGAAATAAAGTTATAAATAATGCAGTAACCAGCGTCTAAGCCCTAAGGACTTGATAAACCCCAATATCTCCAAACCTATTCCACTGCACTTAAGCATGTGGAAGGATACCAGTGTACAGAGCAGTACTAATAAAAAATCTGCTAACCCCACATGGTAAATTCTGCTTCAAGACAGAGTATAAAGTAGAATATTCTTACGAGACATTTTCCAGACTGTTCAGCAAGATGGCTCTCCATCAGACAAAAATAATTTCCTTAAAACAGCATGCATCCTCAAATATAGCCCCCAAATCAAACACTTCTTAATACTCCAAAATACTGCACAGGAATGAAACTGATCAAGAAATGTGATGGCTGACCATCTTCAAACAAAGAACCCACATGGCTTGCTGACTACCAGCAAATCCCATACCCACATCTAAATAACAAAGTGATTAACGTCTAGCTGTTTAAGGCTGCTACCATAGCAACATCCAATCAGAGAACGCGCTTGGCCGCGCTTCCTCTTCCGTTTACAGTTGTCAAATCTTTCTGCCACTGCAGGTGGCGGCTACTGTAGCCAGTTGCAGACGACGCTCATGGCCGATAACGTAAGCAGATCTCGTTGTGGTCCGTTTCGTTGTTGTGTTTTGTTTCTTTGTGTGGCGAATTTATTTTGCGTTACAGAATGCCTGAAGCTTGTAGTGAAAGTGTGCATAAAAGCGTGGCTGCTAAACAGAAAAATTCAGCGATCCGTCCATGTTTTGCCTGGTTAGACACGTGAGTTTATGTGCTAAGTGCGGGAATATTTTGAGAATGGTGCAGCTCTATTGCCTCTAACGAAGATGGTCGAAAAAACTGCAGCTTCGAAGATACAAGAAAATATTGTCGTCAAAATCTGTAATAAGAAATACTGTGCAGAAGGGGACGAGCCAGGTTAATCCAAATTGCGGACACCCTGTATAAAAAGAGGGACAGCACCAGGCGTAACAAACTTGGACTCCTTTTGAACAAGATGTTATTTATCGCCACATACATGGATGTTACGAGGGAAAAGGACATCCAGCGATAAAAAAGCTATGTGTTACTCTTCTCGAAGCAGAGTTATTCAGTGGCAGCCAATTGATGTCAGAGTCCTCGGTTTTTGGTACAAAAAAAATTAAGGGATAAAAAATTATATTGGAAGAGAGGTGATATAGCAGGGTAGCGTAGCCGATTCCTAAGAAATATCGTTAAAGCCCCGTTTGAAGACATAATGCGGCTCGTCGAAACCTGTATAAATATCGGTCATTCCGTCAGAAAAAACTGAACAGATGATACCATACCTGGAAGTTCTGCTGCTCCCGTGTGAAAGGGCGCATGAATAATTGTCTTGTATGCTGGAATTGCATCTGGTTTCGTACATAATTGTCTTCTCGTTTACAAATCGAGGAAAACAAGTGACTATCACAAGGAGATGGACCGCGATAGTTTTCTAAAGTGGTTCAAGGGGATACTATTTGAAAACGTATATCGGCCGTATGTCATTGTAATGGATAATGCTCTGTACGCTTCAGTTATTAATGTTAAAACTCCAACGATGGCAACGAAAACACCCGACATTGTTGAATGGTTGAAACGCCATAATGTGAAAATTCTGGACGCATTATTTAAGGCGGAACTCATAGAAATAGTGAAAACAATAAATCGCAGTTTCAAGAGCATGTGTGGCTTCCACCATACCTCTAAAACTTTAAGAGCCATCGAAATGATTTGGGTACAAATTAAACATTAAGCGGCAACAAATAACAAAAGCTGCACTGTGCCAGAAATTCAAAATCGGTTAGAGTAAGCAGTGGCACAAATAACGCCACGGAAGTGCAGTAATGTTGTACATCACGAAGTTAAACAAGCATGGAAAAGGTAAGTGAATGCAGTTAGTAATATTGAAAGTACAATTATATCCTTGGGTAATTCAAGTGACCTGTCCACGGACCAGAGCTCATAATGTCAGTGTCGAGGAAGAAGGCGGTTCTGAACTAATTGGCACTTCCCCTGTAACGACTCAAAATTTAATTTTGAACAGTTTCGTGTCGTTACGTAAATAACGTGGTCGTTTCAGTCTATTTTGACGGCAGCAAAATGTCGTAAAGCAAAAATGTTTTATTTCATGTGACTAAAGTCAGTGTGTATTTCTAAATGTTCTAGAAAAGCAAGTAGTGTAACTATCAATACAAGAATTCACTCAGAAGGAGCGAAGATCCTGGGCGAGCTATCCTCTATACAACGAAACGACAACCACAAGAAATTGTAGATTGTTAAAGAATAATGGTAGCGCCTGAGGCGGCCGTGGTAGCGCCCTATGTTTGTCTAGATTTATATCTGTGAAAAGAAGCAGTACGTGAGCTTGAATCGTAGGACATGGGACAAGATGGTGTCGGGTACGCAAATAACAGTAAAGTGTTCTGTAGAAAAGCCAGTTGTATACAATTTAACGTGCATAAACTGTCAAAATCGTGTTTACAGTGGTATTCGTTTGTGATCTTTCACACATCTATGAATCCATAAATCGTGCATGAAGAATATACAAGTGATAAACCTGCATTTTGAATGTGACTTTGTTCAGTGCAATGGACGAGATAGTGCAATCAAGCAGTATAGCGCCGGTACTGAAGAATTCGTCTCAGATGCACTGCAAGAAGAACTCTTAATGGGTAAAAGCTATATTAAAGGTATTGAATCACTAATGAATACACTGAGTGTCCTTGTGTATGAGAAACGAACGAAGTGCTATTTACAACCAGTACAGAAACGGTTTGGGCTAGACAAAGTGCTTCAATACATGCTACAAATACGAGAGACACATTTCAACTCCTTGCGCACGAGAAACATGCACAAAAGAAGACAAATCGCAAACAGGTCAAGTATTTTTAGTGATGTCGTCCACTGAAAGATTCAAAACATAAGCAAACAAATAGTATACAGAGCAACTCTAAAGGAGATAGAAATAAATGGCTTAAAACTCGATTTACGACTAGAAAGATAAAACAAGTTACCGAGAGAAGGGGCAACAAAACCAAAAATTTGCATTTTCTCTGATAGCCATGGTCGAGATTGGCCACTATTCTTGTGTGAATAAGCAATCGGAATTTTTAGTTACAGGAACTGTACGACCTGGGACTCCCCTCCAGGAAATTGTTGAAGACTGCAACCCACACCCAAATGATGTCTGTGTAGTTATTTCTGGAGCTAATGATGTATATAAAAATGAGTCAAAAATTCAGTCAGGGCACTGCAACAAACGTTGGAAAGAATTTCGCAACAAAAAACGATTGTCATTAGCATTCCATACAGACAAGACTTAATAAAAAGTTCATGTGTAAATACTGAAATAAGTTGCACACACAGGGAGGTTTGGAAAAATCTGTAAAGCGTTCAAACATATCGAGTTCTTAGACGTTAGTTCCGAAGAAAGAAGCTACTTTACTTGCCATGGAATGCACAGAAACCGCCGAAGAAAACATACTTGCTAACGCATTATTAACAGAAATATACAAACTATTCATAAACACCACGCCATCAATCGCACTATAAGCACCTGTGCCTAATGAAACTGTACTACCAGTATTAGAAGAAAAAGAAAAAGCTGCATAAAAAAAAGCACTTGCAATTAATGAAGAAGCAGATCGGAAAACTTCACCTACAAAATCACAAGAAAATTTCGGCGAATTATTACACATGCAATATTTGGATACCGCTATTCAAACAACAGCTCAACAAGAAAAGTCTACGTGGTCATAACATACTTCCACTGCATCAAATTCATCTTTGTAGAGTACAGTTAGGAGTACAGTTTCATGCAGCAAGATCTCAATATCTCTGAAAAGATCGTCAAGAAAAATAAAAAAGTGTCAGCTAATAACGAAGATTTTTTATGGTAAAGTCACCTCTTTCGCAAGAGGACACAGCAGACATAAATTTTCCTCACATAGAAGAATGTGACAACCTTAACATATACTGTCACAATGTACAAGGATTGAGGAATAAAGGTAATTGAACTTGAAGTTCTTACGAGTGATACTAATGTTTTGTCAGACATGCACTTACTGTGTATTAGTGAACACTGGCTAAAAGAGTCAGAATTACCTTATCAATATATTCAAAACTTCAGATTAGTTCACCACTATTCTAGGAAAAATTACAAAGGTGGTGGAACTTGTAGCTACATAACAAATAGCATTAGCTGTGAACCTTTCCATCCCTGTGAAGTGTATTGCTTAGACAAAGACATTGAAATATCTGGGGTAGTACTTGACAACCTAAGTATGTATTTAATGTGTGTATATAGATCATCTAGTGGTAACGTTTCTGTCTTCCTCAGAAACTTTGCACTATAACTCAAAATATATAATAATATATGGTGATCTCAACATTGATTTCCTTGAAGAATCAGCTTGAAAGTAGCAATTAGTAAATTTAATGGTTTCATTTAACTTACATGTGAAAGTTATATGTCCAAAGAGATAAACCAGCTGTCTTGATCAAGTTGCTACTAACACTGATTGCACTGTAAAAATTATAGATGTTTGTTTTTCAGATCACAGTGCACTAACAATACATTTTAATCCACCACTTAATGTACTCACAACAGGAAAAACAGTTATTAAGCGTAGAAGTTATAGTGACAGTAATATAAATAACTTTGTACTTAGCTTAAAGAAAGAAGACTGGCAAAGTGTATTTACTTGTTGAACTACAAATAAAAAATATGAGAATCTTCTGTAGATATTTGAATATTACTTTAATAGCCATTTCCCAGAGAAAACAAGCCTATCACTAACCAAAAACCGAATGCATGGGTCACAAAAGGTATTAAAACTTCATCAGAAAAGATGAGGCTGCTGCACAGACTTAGCGAATTGGACAGTGGCAAATCCAAAGAGTTCAAGGCATACAATAAATATTACAAAACCACATACAGGAGACTTATCAAATGGGCTAAAAAAGGTCAGAATGATAAAACAATTAGGTGCTCTTCCAACAAATGTAAATGAACAGACTGGGAGAAAGTTAAGGATAGAGGATAAAACTGCACTAAATATAGAAGGATAAAAGACTGAAAATGCACATAAAATTTCCAATAAATTCTACAGCTATTTTTCAGAAATTTCCACAAATCTCCTAACCAACTCTTCAAATACTGTACACTCTTCCCACAAATCTCATGACTAATTCTCAAAACACTGTACACACTCGTCTCAAAAACAATACTCATTGGAACTCCTTTTTCCTGTCTCCTACAACACCTTATGAAATTGAAGATATTTTTAAAAAAAGAGTTAAAAAGATTTATTCTGCAGGGCATGATATAATACCCTGCTTCTTACTTTATAAGTGTTCAAATTACATCAGTGGACCCCTGTCAAATATCATAAATACCTCATTTCTAGAGGGAATATATCCAAACCAGCTAAAACTTGCTAAAATTATACCTTCACAAGAAGGTTCAAATGGTTGAAATGGCTCTGAGCACTATGGGACTTAACATCTATAGTCATTAATCCCCTAGAACTTAGAACTACTTAAACCGAACTAACCTAAGGACATCACACAACACCCAGTCATCACGAGGCAGAGAAAATCTACAAGAAGGGAAAGAAAACGGACATAGCAAACTATAGTTCGATTGCTATACTATCTGCCTTCTCAAAAATATTTGAATACTGTATGTCAATTATGTTAGAAATATTTTTAAATTATAACAACATAATCACATCTTCCCAATATAGATTTCGGAAAAATAGGTCCACCACACATGCTTTGTATGCATTTCTAGAAAAGAGCTCAAGTTTCGTTGACCATAAAAACTTGCTGTTGGTATATTTCTTGATTAATCCAAGACATCTGACATGTTTTACCACAAGCTGCTGCTTATGAAACCCCAGAAGTATAGGACTAGAAGTGTAGCCCACAATTGGTTCTGTAGCTACCTTAGTGAAAGAAAGCAATACGTAGAAATAAGAAAATCAAAGACATCCAAGCACTGCAGGCCAGGTACAATACATACAACAAATGGCGTCCCTCAGGGATCTGTTCTAGGCCCTGTTATTTTCATATTTTTCATAAATGATCTCCCAGAACACATACCAAATGCTAACTCCTTTCTGTATACCAGTGACTCAAATATCTCGATAACCAGTAGAGGTGACACATTGCATGATGCAGTCAATTGAAACTACTTGTGAAATACAATCTTGGTTTGAAGCAAATAAACTACTCATAAATACTCAAAAACTGTAAGTATAAACTTCCACACTAGACAAAATCTCATCCCCTTCAATGTAGTTGTAGTTATTGGCAAAGATGACATTACAAATAGGCAGGACACCATATTTCTTGGACTTACCATCAGCAACACTCTAAATTGGAAACCACATATTGAGGCACTGTCACAAAAGCTTAATAAAACCTGTCCCCCCCCCCATGAACCATAGACCTTGCCGTTGGTGGGGAGGCTTGCGTGCCTCAGTGATACAGATAGCCGTACCGTAGGTACAACCACAACGGAGGGGTATCTGTTGAGAGGCCAGACAAACGTGTGGTTCCTGAAGAGGGGCAGCAGCCTTTTCAGTAGTTGCAGGGGCAACAGTCTGGATGATTGACTGATCTGGCCTTGTAACAATAACCAAAACGGCCTTGCTGTGCTGGTACTGCGAACGGCTGAAAGCAAGGGGAAACTACGGCCGTAATTTTTCCCGAGGGCATGCAGCTTTACTGTATGATTAAATGATGATGGCGTCTTCTTGGGTAAAATATTCCGGAGGTAAAATAGTCCCCCATTCGGATCTCCGGGCGGGGACTACTCAAGAGGATGTCGTTATCAGGAGAAAGAAAACTGGCGTTCTATGGATCGGAGCGTGGAATGTCAGATCCCTTAATCAGGCAGGTAGGTTAGAAAATTTAAAAAGGGAAATGGGTAGGTTAAAGTTAGATATAGTGGGAATTAGTGAAGTTCGGTGGCAGGAGGAACAAGACTTCTGGTCAGGTGACTACAGGGTTATAAACACTAAGTCAAATAGGGGTAATGCAGGAGTAGGTTTAATAATGAATAGGAAAATAGGAATGCGGGTAAGCTACTACAAACAGCATAGTGAACGCATTATTGTGGCCAAGATAGATACGAAGCCCACACCTACTACAGTAGTACAAGTTTATATGCCAACTAGCTCTGCAGATGATGAAGAAATTGAAGAAATGTATGATGAAATAAAAGAAATTATTCAGATAGTGAATGGAGACGAAAATTTAATAGTCATGGGTGACTGGAATTCGAGTGTAGGAAAAGGAAGAGAAGGAAACGTAGTAGGTGAATATGGATTGGGGCTAAGAAATGAAAGAGGAAGCCGCCTGGTAGAATTTTGCACAGAGCACAACTTAATCATAGCTAACACTTGGTTTAAGAATCATGATAGAAGGTTGTATACATGGAAGAACCCTGGAGATACTAAAAGGTATCAGATAGATTATATAATGGTAAGACAGAGATTTAGGAACCATGTTTTAAATTGTAAGACATTTCCAGGGGCAGATGTGGACTCTGACCACAATCTATTGGTTATGACCTGTAGCTTAAAACTGAAGAAACTGCAAAAAGGTGGGAATTTAAGGAGATGGGACCTGGATAAACTGAAAGAACCAGAGGTTGTACAGAGTTTCAGGGACAGCATAAGGGAACAATTGACAGGAATGGGGGAAAGAAATACAGTAGAAGAAGAATGGGTAGCTTTGAGGGATGAAGTAGTGAAGGCAGCAGAGGATCAAGTAGGTAAAAAGATGAGGGCTAGTAGAAATCCTTGGGTAACAGAAGAAATATTGAATTTAATTGATGAAAGGAGAAAATATAAAAATGCAGTAAATGAAGCAGGCAAAAAGGAATACAAACGTCTCAAAAATGAGATCGACAGGAAGTGCAGAATGGCTAAGCAGGGATGGCTAGAGGACAAATGTAAGGATGTAGAGGCTTATCTCACTAGGGGTAAGATAGATACTGCCTACAGGAAAATTAAAGAGACCTTTGGAGATAAGAGAACCACTTGTATGAACATCAAGAGCTCAGATGGAAACCCAGTTCTAAGCAAAGAAGGGAAAGCAGACAGGTGGAAGGAGTATATAGAGGGTCTATACAAGGGTGATGTACTTGAGGACAATATTATGGAAATGGAAGAGGATGTAGATGAAGACGAAATGGGAGATACGATACTGCGTGAAGAGTTTGACAGAGCACTGAAAGACCTGAGTCGAAACAAGGCCCCCGGAGTAGACAACATTCCATTGGAACTACTGACGGCCTCGGGAGAGCCAGTCCTGACAAAACTCTACCATCTGGTGAGCAAGATGTATGAAACAGGTGAAATACCCTCAGACTTCAAGAAGAATATAATAATTCCAATCCCAAAGAAAGCAGGTGTTGAAAGATGTGAAAATTACCGAACAATCAGTTTAATAAGCCACAGCTGCAAAATACTAACACGAATTCTTTACAGACGAATGGAAAAACTAGTAGAAGCCGACCTCGGGGAAGATCAGTTTGGATTCCGTAGAAATACTGGAACACGTGAGGCAATACTGACCTTACGACTTATCTTAGAAGAAAGATTAAGGAAAGGCAAACCTACGTTTCTAGCATTTGTAGACTTAGAGAAAGCTTTTGACAATGTTGACTGGAATACTCTCTTTCAAATTCTAAAGGTGGCAGGGGTAAAATACAGGGAGCGAAAGGCTATTTACAATTTGTACAGAAACCAGATGGCAGTTATAAGAGTCGAGGGGCATGAGGGGGAAGCAGCGGTTGGGAAGGGAGTGAGACAGGGTTGTAACCTCTCCCCAATGTTATTCAATCTGTATATTGAGCAAGCAGTAAAGGAAACAAAAGAAAAATTTGGAGTAGGTATTAAAATCCATGGAGAAGAAATAAATACTTTGAGGTTCGCCGATGACATTGTAATTCTGTCAGAGACAGCAAAGGACTTGGAAGAGCAGTTGAACGGAATGGATGGTGTCTTGAAGGGAGGATATAAGATGAACATCAACAAAAGCAAAACGAGGATAATGGAATGTAGTCGAATTAAGTCGGGTGATGCTGAGGGTATTAGATTAGGAAATGAGACACTTGAAGTAGTAAAGGAGTTTTGCTATTTGGGGAGCAAAATCACTGATGATGGTCGAAGTAGAGAGGATATAAAATGTAGACTGGCAATGGCAAGGAAAGCGTTTCTGAAGAAGAGAAATTTGTTAACATCGAGTATAGATTTAAGTGTCAGGAAGTCATTTCTGAAAGTATTTGTATGGAGTGTAGCCATGTATGGAAGTGAAACATGGACGGTAAATAGTTTGGACAAGAAGAGAATAGAAGCTTTTGAAATGTGGTGCTACAGAAGAATGCTGAAGATAAGGTGGGTAGATCACGTAACTAATGAGGAGGTATTGAATAGGATTGGGGAGAAGAGAAGTTTGTGGCACAACTTGACTAGAAGAAGGGATCGGTTGGTAGGACATGTTTTGAGGCATCAAGGGATCACAAATTTAGCATTGGAGGGCAGTGTGGTGGGTAAAAATCGTAGAGGGAGACCAAGAGATGAATACACTAAGCAGATTCAGAAGGATGTAGGTTGCAGTAGATACTGGGAGATGAAGAAGCTTGCACAGGATAGAGTAGAATGGAGAGCTGCATCAAACCAGTCTCAGGACTGAAGACCACAACAACAACAAAACCTGTTATCTATTAAGATCATTAGGAGACACAGCCAGTGTAGATACCTTGAAGTTAGTGTACCATCCCCTATTTGAGTCTGTCTTGAGCTGCTGCCTAATCTTCCGGGGAAATAGCTCTGATTCTCTCATAATTTTCAAGTTGCAAAAACAAGTGGTAAGAATAATGAAATGTAAAAAGAAAACTGCACACTGTAAACCACTGTTTCAACAGTTAAAAATCCTGTCACTGCTATGCCTCTATGTAATGGAACTAGCTTGTTTTACAGTACAGCACTTGCAATCCCTACACAGAAATGCAGACTGCCACACACATGACACCAGAAACAAAACCCAATTACAAATTATAGCTCACAACACAAAATTATATGAGAATGGGGTTAAGTGCATGGGTGTTAAAATATACAACCACCTCCCAACAGACATAAAAACAAGCAAAAACCCAAAAATAATGAGAATTAAGTTAGAGGAATTTCTTGAAACAAAATTTTAATTACTTATAATTAGCTGTTTATTCATTTTTAGATATTTCTACTTAGTAAGATAGTTTAATTATTGTGTCTTATTTATATTCTGTCTCTATCACATATATGTATTCTGCTATGTGAAGTATGTACTATAAAATTTTAATTACTTGTAAGAAGCTGTCTATTCACTTGTAGGTATTTCTACTTAGTAAGATAATTTAATTATTGTATGTTATTCATATTCTGTCTGTATCTTTTGTATGTATTCTGCTATGTGCAGTATGTACCACCACTGTCATCTGTCACCACCTTTTTTATATTTTATCGATATATCCTATATATATCCTGCTATGTGAGTTATGCACCACTATCGTCATCTCTCATCATACACCATCTTAACATTATTTTCCAAATGACTTTTCCTATATCATGATGTGCTTTGCTGTACAAATTGTATGTTCTAAAGGACTGATAATAAATAAATAAAAAATAAGTAGACTACTGTTTTGTTACTGCATGTGGGTCGAGAGACAATTATGTGCCAGGTGATCAAAAAGTCAGTATAAATTTGAAAACTCAATAAACCACGGGATAATGTAGATAGAGAGGTAAAAATTGACACACATGCTTGGAATGACATGGGGTTTTATTAGACGCCTGAAAGATCTCTTGAGCACATCGTTTGGTGATGATCATGTACTCAGCCACCACTTTCGTCATGCTTGGCCTCCCAGGTCCCCAGACCTCAGTCCGTGCGATTATTGGCTTTGAGGTTACCTGAAGTCGCAAGTGTATCGTTATCGACCGACATCTCTAGGGATGCTGAAAGACAACATCCGACGCCAATGCCTCACCATAGCTCTGGACAGTGCTGTTCACAACATTATTCCTTGACTACAGCTATTTTTGAGGAATGATGAAGGACATATTGAACATTTCCTGTAAAGAACATCATGTTTGCTTTGTCTTACTTTGTTATGCTAATTATTGCTATTCTGATCAGATGAAGCGCTATCTGTCGAGCATTTTTTGAACGTTTGTATTTTTTGGTTCTAATAAAACCCCATGGCATTCCAAGTATGTGTGTCAATTTGTACCTCTCTATCTACATTATTCTGTGATTTATTCAGTTTTCAAATTTATACTGACTTTTCGATCATCCGGTTTATTGCTATGATACTTTGCTATGAGAATTCCGAATAGACCATCAAGACAGTTGGAGATTTTCCCTTAATTATGTTGGAAAGATTTCATAAGCTTGTAATGAGTGGATTTAGATTTTTAAATACAAGGTTAGGTGATGCAGTAATGATACTAGGGCACAGTCAGCGGAACTGTTTGAAGAATTTTATTGCAATGTAACTCCTTGTATTTTTGTTTTGTACTTGACCTGTGGTCAAGTGATCTTTGAGTGAGGGGCTTAGTGTAGCGTCGCTGGTACGCTGATGCTGTGTTAGGTTGAAGACTGCTACTTGTGTGCCGTAAATATGACTGTAAATGAAAGTTTTAATGCCCGCCATTGTGTATAGCGAGGTCCAGTTTTGTTGCCTGTAAGAGTTGGTTGCACATGCCAAAGGATTTGGATGTTGCATATAGTTTGAAGATTTTGGGATAAGCATGTTCTAAGTTGAGTGTTATCTATTTGTGTAGATTTGTGGAGGACGGTGTTACTACAAGGTAGTAACTAGTTGTATACTGTGGAATTATTTAATAATGGAGCGTCGTTCTCGAGTTTTTCTTGATCGTAGGATCACATACAAGGACAAACGGATCGAAAGTCAATTGTGATTACCAGACTATTTAGCCCATACTCATTGTTAGTGACGATAGGGATTCAATTGCCCTAGCTGACCCATTTGAAGACAGAAAATCCAACTGCTACCATATGCTAGTAATAAGTAACGAGTGACATTCAATTAGATTCGTAGTGGGTATGTGAGAAGCCAACACCTGAAGTGGTTGACGTCTGAAAATCTGATTTTAAAATGAGCTTAAGAAGTGGTGCTGACGTGTAGGTTTTACATTGTGCTTTTGTTTAAAAAAATCTGTCTCGTTCAGTGTGGGGATTAAATAATTAGATTTGTGGTCACTCACTCACATCAATATTTGCTAATATAAGGATCTGATTCATTTTAAATAAACTCTGATTCGCTAAAATTAGGATCAAGTCATCATATTATCATTTTACCCACTACTCTAAAGTGAAATCCAATTTCGAACTTTGAAAAGAAAAAAATAAAGGTTGAAATTTTAATGATCTGATGTATAACAAGCGCAAACACACTCAAGTCAGCGATATAATATAAATAAATGAATGACAAGTCTTTAAACAGAAAGCAGAGAAGTATTTCATCAAAGTTTACTCTTTATGTAATGTGTCGAAAGGTAACACTGGAGTTAGAGTTAAAAAATACTGACAATTACAAACCAAAGATTTACTTACGAAAGAACTCTGATCTAGTGCAAGATACTATATTTAAACTTTGTTAGTAGAGGTATCGCTAGTAAGAAGATGAACATAACTGTTGTTTGTTTCCTTAGTAATCAATACATCTTTGGCCAGAGTCGACAACTGCTTTACAAAAATAATTAACTGCAGAACGTTTTACACATTTTGGAATACGTAATTGCTGTAATTGTGAAGAAGGATTAATTAACTAAATAATTTAAAATCAATTACAATGTTGTTATCATCTGTGTAACAAGTTATGTGGTGTCAATATTACGTGGTAGAGTATGACTAACCTGTATAATTTTCATTAGTAGTAATTTATATGGCACTCATGTTTGTGCAATGTTGTTGATCTCTATAATTATTTATGAGCTTAACTCAAAAAGATCTGTGGGATTGTTAGAATATTATATTGTTGGAAAGTTTACTTGCCATTTCGATCAGGTACACGAGTGCTGATTGTTTTCTGAATTGCTCATACAGTGTTTTCAAGAACCTTTTATCTTCTGAGACGTTACATCGAGATGTGTTGCGCCTCCTCACGAATCATTAAGAAATTATTTCGTCTATATTTAATTTTTTTTTCTTTTGTAGTAGGTTGGGGTGAGGCCTGAACGTTTTATCGGGGTTAGATACACTATGTGATAAAAAAACATGCGTTTTTCATATTAGGTGCATTGTGTTGCCACCTACAGCCAGGTAATCCATGTCAGTGACCTCAGTAGTCATTAGACATCATGAGAGAACAGAATGGGGCGCTCTGTGGAACTCATGGACTTCGAACATGGTCAGGTGATTGGGTGTCACTTGGGTCGTACGTGAAGTGAAAACATGAAGGGATACGTACAGCACAAAACGTACGGGCCGACCTCGTCTGTTGACTGACAGAGACTGCTGACAGTTGAAGAGGGTCATAATGTGTAATAGGCAGACATCTATCCAGACCATCATACAGGAATTCCAAACTGAATCAGGATTCACTGCAAGTACTATGGCCGTTAGGTGGGAGGTGAGAGTACTTGGATTTCATGGTTTAGCAGTTGCTCATATGCCACACATCACACTGGTAAATGCCAAACGACGCCTCGCTTGGTGTAAAAAGCATAAACATTTGACGATTCAACAGTGGAAAAAAGTTGTGTGGAGTGACGAATCATGGTACACAATGTGGCGATCCGATGGCAGGGTGTGGGTATGGCGAATACCCGGTAAACATCATCTTCCAGTGTGTGTAGTACCAGCAGTAAAATTCGGAGGCAGTAGTGTTATGGTGTGGTTGTGTTTTGCATGGAGGTGGCTTGCATCCCTTGTTATTTTGCTTGGCACTATCACAGCACAGGTCTGTATTGATGTTTTAAGCACCTTCTTGCTTCCCACTGTTGAAGAGCAATTCGAGGATGTCGATTGCATCTTTCAACACGATCGAGCACCTGATCATAATGCACAGCCCGTGGCGAAGTGGTTACACGACAATAACGTCCCTGTAATGGAATGGCCCGCACAGAGTCCTGACCTGAATCCTATAGAATACCTTTGGGATGTTTTGGAATGATGTCTTTGTTCCAGGCCTCACTGACTGACATCGATAGTCTCCTCAGTGCAGGACTCTGTGAAGAATGGACTGACATTCCCCAAGAAACCTTCCAGCACCATGGGTGATGACCATCCGTCTTATCAAAGACACCACCAACGCAGTGGTTTATCAAAGAGTTTGCTGGAGTACCCGAATCGATATAAATGACAACTGATCAGTGCAAGATCCCAAAGGTAGAACTAAAATAAATATTTCAAAACACGAAGAAAGTAAAATATATTCTGAGGAAGTGAATGAGCCAACTAACAGGCACCCTTCAAGGTGTGATGATGTATGTTAATTAAAAACCATTTGAATCTAGCTCTTATGCACTTATTCAGCCAATTAGTTATGTGTAAGGTAAATGGGTTGTGCAGAAAATTATGTTACATACAAACAAGCAAACAAGCCTGTTTACATTTTACAGCCTTAGAAAAGTAGCAAGTATAGTATTTCATGGACATGAAGGGGTACTATTCACACCCATACATTGGTACACCAGTTTCACAGTTAAGCTTATCTCTAGTCATCACTGAAAACAATCTGAAACGACGTTCGCAATGCTCATGGCCCACTGGGAGCGATAACTGGAGTTACCTGATCCCTGGAGTATTGAGTTTTCAGCAGGAACTTTCAAAGGTTTGGGCATTGTTAAATAACTATTGTTGGCTGCACTCTTATCAGCTGTCGTCACTGTTATTGTCACTCCAATGTTTGTTTCTTATTGAACGCCAATAACTAGTTTTTAGTTAGGTCAGCAGACGTTTACTTAAAAGTGAACGTTGTGTCTGGATCAAAATGCTAAGGGCCGTCGAAACTCCACATGTACCGATTCCATTGTGAAAATTTATTTCACTGATCCAAACCTACTTCATGAAGATGCAGACAGTTTCATCTGTTGGATGAAGGGCTGTGATCATATGTAGTAATCAGGTGCCGTGCCAATGATTCTACATATCTTCCTATGTGTCCAATAATCCTTACAGTATTGTTCTACAGAACAAGAAGTTTATCGGCCTTATGAAAGACAAGGCGAATGGGTTGCCAGTTGTGGAGTTTATGGGTCTTAGATCCAAAATGTATGCATATTCCACATTGGGAGTTGCCACCCAGAGGCAGACAAATAGTATGTGTCATGCAGCTGCAATGACCCTTATGACTGAAGACTGCTTGCAGTGCCAGTACAGAGGTGTTCGTGGTGCTCCACTGCAGCAGCAGCATATGATACAGTGAACTAGCATTCAATCATGAGAGCACAAGGCGTACATTGTGCTGCAATCAAAAATCATGATGGTAAGTGAGTCATCTGTGAGGTCACGATTCAAACTCGCACATACACTATTAATTTGATGAAAGTGGTATGAATGGGAGAGAGACAGAGAGAGAGAGAGAGAGAGAGAGAGAGAGAGAGAGAGAGAGAGAGAGTAGTGATTGTATGTGGAATGGTATGATCCATTTATCAAAGTGTAAACATTTTAGTGTAAATATATATGCATACCAAAGAGGTAAGATAGGTGTGCACTATGTGTGCTTGTAAATATATGCACACCATGTGTGCAGTGATAATGTAAATAGCCCAAAAATCGTGTAAAATATATGCACATCATGTGTACTGACATGGTTGTGCACGATAATCCTTACAGTATTGTTCTACAGAACAAGAAGTTTATCGGCCTTATGAAAGACAAGGTGAATGGGTTGCCAGTTGTGGAGTTTGTGGGTCTTAGATCCAAAATGTATGCGTATTGCACATTGGGAGTTGCCACCCACATGTGGGCACTGTACACCATATGTGCAGTGAAAATGTAAATACACCAAAAATTATGTAAAATATATGCACATGATGTGTGTCAACAGAATGCATACTTGTAAATAGCTCTTTAAAATGTGTACACTTGTAAAGAGCACCTGCATGTCATGTAAATGGAGTAGTTTTTAAGTTTCACCTGCCACTAGTGATCGAAGTCTGATTGGCTAAAGCTTGTGTGCCCCAAAAATTATAAATGGTCAACCAGCGCTACTCTTGTGTGGACTGGGAGGGTTTTTTCGAATCATAGTTATTAGCACTAGTAATAGTGTGTACATAAAAAGTATCTCTGCATTGTAGAAAGAAACTGTGAAAAAGAACCAAATTGTATCTAAAGAATCAAATAGTATTAGTGTCATGAAAAAGAACCAAATTGTATCTGAACAATCAAATTGTATCTCAAGAACCAAACAGTAACACTGTTGTGAAACGTAGAATTAAACTGTATCTCAAGAACTCAATTGTATCTGTATATCTGTGAGAATTGAATAAATGAATCTCGTTACCACATCTCTTTAGCCGGCCATTGTGGCCGTGTGGTTCTAGGCGCTTCAGTCTGGAACTGCGTGACCGCTACGGTCGCAGGTTCGAATCCTGCCTCGGACATGGATGTGTGTGATGTCCTTAGGTTAGTTAGGTTTAATTAGTTCTAAGTTCTAGGCGACTGATGACCTCAGAAGTTAACTAGCATAGTGCACAGAGCCATTTGAACCACATGTCTTTGTTGTTGTTATTTCTGGAAAACTTATCCCCCACTGCATAAAGGGCGTGAAAGACACACATATGACATTAGGTCTCAACATGAGTACTATTAAGGAGATGAAGATTAAGATGGGGAATAACAGAATATATGTATTGGTGGCCTGGGATTTCGCCTTTTGTGCTGCATGTGTTGAGTTATGGGAGCAGGTGGCACATGACTGTGTCCACTTCCAGTGACATATAGCAGACAGGTCTAAAATTATATCACCTGTGTTTGAGAGAAACAACAGATGTATTATGTAGACAAAGTTGCATATTATGTAACTACCAAAGTGTGACCAGGGTGGAATCAGTACAAAAAGTACTCAGTATATACATAGTCATGTAGAACTAGAGCATATGGTGCAGTGTGTTCTGAGAAATTTGATGAGGATTCGAATTCGTACCTCTGTCCGCAGCTGCTCACGCTAACCACGGGACCACGGCGCTCCTGAGCTCAGACTATCCTTGATGTTGCTTATCTTTCATATGGATACTCAGTTTGCATATATTGCTTATTTTTTCATAGTTCCACACAACTTCTTCCTGTTTTCTCGATTGATCTGTGTTCAGTTTTTCAAGGCCTATCCACTGTGCCAACTTATAACTAAATCTGAGAGGGGTGCGATGGGGAGGTTCCCTTGTTAGAAGAAGGGGTATAGAACTCGCTTCTCAACTCCCCTTTCGTTAGAGTATCGCTTACATCCTGTATGTCCCCCGCCAAGACACAGACCACTGCTAATTCTCTCTAAATCGCATCACATTCCGACAGGACTGTTCCATTACTTAGAAGGTTGTCTAGTTCTCCACCTGTCACAGACTAGGTAGAAATGATCACAAACGTACAGGAGGAAATTCAGAACAATGTAGAGTATACACGGACTATACAAAGAAGTTAAGAAGCATAACACCTACAATTCACCGATATCGAATGATAACTATCATCCTTTCCACGTCCTGACCTCCTGTGATTTCTATGATTACTACATTAGAAATACGACAGTGTAATGGTGTCATAGACTTCGTTGACAGCACAGTTTCTCTCTCTCTCTCGCTCTCCCTCGTTGGTTTTATAACATCTAATGGAGCAAAACTACGAACTACAAAAACTTCGCTAATATCACTCGATAGAAAACTCGTTATTAGCGCTCCTCTCTTTTCCGATGTATCTAAAACAAATGCCATCTGCCTGTTGACTTCGAGCAAATGTGGTGATGCTGTTAAATATACATGTATTGTTTCACTAGAGCAGGTGACCAGTGATCGAAGTCTCTTGCACAGTAAAGTTTCGTCGCCGGTACTGTAGGAGGACCATATTCCACAGACTATCAATCACAAGAGAAGGTTGAAAGCCTTCTACTTACGTTTCAAATCTAGACTTTAATAATAAAATGGAAAGGTACTGTTAATCATAAATCACGGAGAAGTTGTGATCTAAATGAGAACAGATTTATTCATCTTTAACATCACAAGACAACAAAAATAACTAAAGAAATCTTACACAAACATTTTTATTTGACAAACGCTTTCACTAACATGGGGTCTATGGTGGACAAAGTGATCAGCTGGGGATCGAAACACGACACTAACCGGAACACTGTTCAATTTATCTGACTTCATACACGTGAATCCGGGTTATGGCACAGAAACTATGCCACCATCAAGCTTCTATATTCTACCATTCCATCATCAGCATCATCATCATCATCATTTAAGACTGATTATGCCTTTCAGCGTTCAGTCTGGAGCATAGTCCCCCTTACAAAATTCCTCCATGATCCCCTATTCAGAGCTAACATTGGTGCCTCTTCTGATGTTAAGCCTATTGCTTCAAAATCATTCTTAACCGAGTCCAGGTACCTTCTCCTTGGTCTACCCCGACTCCTCCTACCCTCTACTGCTGAACCCATGAGTCTCTTGGGTAACCTTGCTTCTCCCATGCGTGTAACATGACCCCACCATCTAAGCCTGTTTGCCCTGACTGCTACATCTATAGAGTTCATTCCCAGTTTTTCTTTGATTTCCTCATTGTGGACACCCTCCCGCCATTGTTCCCATCTACTAGTACCTGCAATCATCCTAGCTACTTTCATATCTGTAACCTCAACCTTATTGATAAGGTCGCCTGAATCCACCCAGCTTTCGCTCCCATATAACAAAGTTGGTCGAAAGATTGAATGGTGCACAGATAACTTAGTCTTGGTACTGACTTCCTTCTTGCAGAAGAGAGTAGATCGTAGCTGAGCACTCACTGCATTAGCTTTGCTACACCTTGCTTCCAGTTCTTTCACTATGTTGCCATCCTGTGAGAATATGCATCCTAAGTACTTGAAACCGTCCACCTGTTCTAACTTTGTTCCTCCTATTTGGCACTCAATCCGTTTATATCTCTTTCCCACTGACATTACTTTCGTTTTGGAGATGCTAATCTTCATACCATAGTCCTTACATTTCTGATCTAGCTCTGAAATATTACTTTGCAAACTTTCAATCGAATCTGCCATCACAACTAAGTCATCCGCATATGCGAGACTATTTATTTTGTGTTCACATATCTTAATCTCACCCAGCCAGTCTACTGTTTACAACAAATGATCCATAAATAATATGAACAACAGTGGAGACAGGTTGCAGCCTTGTCTTACCCCTGAAACTACTCTGAACCATGAACTCAATTTACCGTCAACTCTAACTACTGCCTGACTATCTATGTAAAGACCTTTAATTGCTTGCAAAAGTTTGCCTCCTATTCCATAATCTCGTAGAACAGACAATAACTTCCTCCTAGGAACCCGGTTATATGCCTTTTCTAGATCTATGAAGCATAGATACAATTCCCTATTCCACTCGTAACACTTCTCCATTATTTGTCGTAAGCTAAAGATCTGGTCCTGACAACCACTAAGAGGCCTAAACCCGCACTGATTTTCATTTAATTTGTCCTCAACTAATACTCGCACTTTCCTTTCAACAATACCTCAGAAGATTTTACACACAACGCTGATTAAAGAGATACCTCTGTAGTTGTTACAATCTTTTCTGTTTCCGTGTTTAAAGATTGGTGTGATTACTGCTTTCGTCCATTCTGATGGAATCTGTCCCGACTCCCACGCCATTTCAATTATCCTGTGTAACCATTTAAGACCTGACATTCCACTGTTTTTGATGAGTTCCGACTTAATTTCATCCACCCCAGCTGCTTTATTGCACTGCAATCTATTGACCATTTTCTCCACTTCCTCAAATGTGATCCTATTTCCATCATCATTCCTATCCCATTGTACATCGAAATCTGAAACATTGATCTTATTTTCAGCTACATTGAGCAACTCTTCAAAATATTCCCTCCATCTGCCCAAGGCATCAACAGGATTCACCAGCAGTTTTCCTGACCTGTCCAAAATACTTGTCATTTCCTTCGTACCTCCCTTTCGAAGTCTGCTAATTACGCTCCAGAATGGTTTTCCAGCAGCTTGACCCAAAGTCTCCAACCTGTTTCCAAAGTCTTCCCAAGATTTCTTCTTGGATACTGCAATTATCTGTTTGGCTTTGTTTGTTTCTTTCTTCAACATAACTTTCTCTGTCTGCCTGAGTTCTAGTATGTAGCCATTTTTGATACGCCTTCTTTCTCCTTTTACAGGCTGCCTTGACTGTGTCATTCCATCAAGCTGTTTGCTTCATCCTATCTTTACACACTAGTGTTCCAAGACATTCTTTAGCCACTTCTAGTACTGTGTCCCTTTACCTTGTCCATTCCTTTTACAATGACTGTAATTGACTACATTCAACTAACTGGTACCATTCTGAGATCACTGTTATGTACTTGTGGCTGATTTCCTTATCCTGAAGTTTCTCCACTCTTATCCTCCTACAGTCCAAAAATAAAAATATGGTCCGAAAGAACAGGGTTCTGAGAAACATAAATTGGAGTACTACGCCGTAGCAGTGAATACCTTACCCTCCTCCTCCTGCTGGTCACGGCGGCACACCACGATGCGTTCGGCGACTGAAGTCATGGACGGCCGCAGTCTGTTATTAATGGCGCGCGCCCGAAAGATGCAAGTACGTGGTCTCGTGTTTGGTTAATTCGGAACGCTGGTACTTTCCTATGAACCTCTGAGGCCCCGGTGGATTCCAGTGTGCAGGTGGACACGTTTGCAAGTCTGCCAAACCGATTTGACTCCGTGCCACGAGTATGCATGACGGAATATGTCAAATGTTTAGACGGCCGACTCAAGACAAATAAGTACACCCACACATCACTCGTTGTGTGCATGATGGTAGAAGCAGTACCTCTGACGGTTCAGAAGGTGACTGGCACAGGCTCTAAATAGCACACTAGCAAGGACACAAGTCTCACCGTTTAGGCAGAAACATGCAATTCTTTACTAGCGAAGTCCCAGTGCAAGAGTGAGCTTCTCCTTCTGTCCACTTTGCTCCTCATCTCGGTAGCAAAGTACGTTTACATCTTCAATTTCCACCACTTTAGCACAAACCAATCACGAGTTGGAGCGCGGCATTTGAACCTGGGAGAGCGTCCTTTGCTCTACATACACCGATTTCACCAATCAGAGACTTTAAAGTTCATTGGGAGAAAATGAAAGAAGATTCAGTTTCGCGGCCTCTTTCCCGCGTGTTTACGCCCTGTCTTTTGCTAACAACATGACCAGGATGGAACCACACCCCTCCATAAAAAGCTTGTTATCTCCCCTGTTGCGTCCATTTCAAAGTTTCCAAAGAATGGCCATAAACTCACTAAAAGCCTCAAGCTTTCACAAATTTGTTTTGTAACAGAGTCTGGACGTCTGGGCACCAATGACCTCTGCCACGAAAATTCGCAGAACTCTCACAGTTGTTTTGTGGGCTTCCTGCCTAACAAGGGCCAATCCTCTGCCGGTCTACAATGCGCTGGCCATTGCAGCGGCGACTTCTCGGCGCTAGTCGATCTACCTGGACGCGGCTCTCTCCCGACCGGCGCCAACCAATGTGCCTGCACAATGATACCGCGGAACTTGGTTGTCCGGAAATGTTTAAAGATAACATTCCCTAAGAACATGAAGCGGCATTACACCGAATCAGAAGTTAGAGTGCCCTGTAGTCTGTCAAGGTCCCTATGTTGTTCTTTCATAAGCAGTTTGATACATTGTTGTTTTGTTATAACACATCCAAGCAGTGTACCACTACAGGCTCTGCACACCACTATACATTTTGTTTCTCCACCATAAACTTTAAGAAGTAAATACTGGTAACAAGCAAGGAAGTTTTTAGTGACTGGAAGTAAAGGCAAGTGAAACTCTCCCATGATGCCTACTGTAGTCTAGTGCACACTAGTGAAACATATACAAACTTTGCATTCCTTTACTGAAATGGATAGAATTGCCAGAGCCAGAAACAAAAACGCATCTGTAACACTGTCAAAGCATTATAACAACGTTGGGAAGTCATACATTGACAAAACGGTAGTAAAATTACTTCAAAATGTTAAAATAGTTGCAAGAAAACCAATTGCTGTTGAACTAGTTTCGACAAAAGCCACATTGAGTAACGATTTGAGCAAACCTGAAGCATTGATATTAGGAATTGTTAGCATTGCAACTTATGCAACTACTCAAAAACTCAGAAATATAACGAAAGAGAAACTTTCAGATAATGAAATGGAAGTGAACAATAGTAGAACCACGGCTACAGAAAAATAGACATCCATAGCCAGAAAACAAATTAACTGAAAAGGATGTCTGCCAACAAGGAATGGGGGTTTTTTATGGCCTCTCCAGAAAAAGAAAACCAGACAGATATCAGTGGTGAAAATGTACAGTTGGTATAGAAGATAAGTGTCCAATTACATATGCCTGAACTTGATAAAAATACAGAATTCATCTTTCATCAGAATGCGCAATCATTTACAAATAAAATCAGTGAACTCGAAATACTCTTGTCAGATAATCTGAAGGAAGCTTCTGTAACCATATATCCTTAAGTGAACTGTGATATGTTGGTGAATACAATACTACTGGTATTTACACTGTCTTCATCATTCTGAAAGCTATGTTCTTCCCACAGTGTGATATGTCCTTTTGTTAGAAGGAACATGAAACATTGCTATTTAAACCTCTTAGAGATGGTGGGAAAAGAAAAAGACTTAGAAATTTCATCTACAGAAGTAATGTCACTAAAAATAATAATAATAACAATAACTTGCCTGTACAGGAGCCCAGGTGATAATTTACATATATCCCTACAGAAACTAGACAGTACTTTCAGTAAACTTAAAGCTAACAAGAAAAATCTAATAATACATGTATGTGATGATTTTAACATTAATCTCCAGGAATACTCCAACGAAAAGCAAAATCTAATGATCATCCTTTCGCTGTATAGTTTACAGACTTCATTGAATTCTCACACTATAATAAAATTCAAATGTACTGCTTTTGACCAAATATTTATAAATGTAGAAAATAATGACTGTCAGGCTGGAACTATAAATATAGGTTTTAGTGATCGTAATGGACAGTATATCCCTTTCATACAATACTTAAAATTGTAATGCAAATCAAATTAGTCAAACAAGAAAAATTTAATAGTACATGATGATTTTAACATTAATTTCCAGGAATACTCCAACAAAAAGCAAAATCTCATGATCATCCTTACAATCCATTATTTACAGACCACAACAGACCCTCCCACTATTGCAAAAACTACATGTACCTCTTTTAACCAGATAATTATAATTGCAGAAAGTAATGACTTTCAGGCTGGAACCATAAATACAGATTGTAGCTATCATAATAGACAGTATATTGCTTTCATACAATACATAAAACCACAATTAGTCAAATAAGAACTAAACCTAAGTGAACAAATCCTTCAGATAATTGTTAGCTAAGTGAACATGGAATACAGTATATGTGCATGACAGTATATGTCATAATTCGAACAGATTTGGCGAAATATTTACTAACTACTATGGAACTACATTCCATATAAATACAGACAGGCTAAGGTCTAATAACAAGAACAAGTCTTAGAGAACAGCTAGAACTGAGATCTCAAACTGAAAACTATAAACCAAAAATGAAGGCAAATGATTGTTACATGCAATCTGGTGGGAAAAGGACAAAAGCTATGGAGAAAGCCATAAAAAGACAGACAAGCAATGTCAGTACCAAAAATGCGAATATCAAGCTATGTCAAAGACTCAAGATGATGTGGAAATAAAAGGCCTAAGGAAAGCATCAAATATCTTCAACAACTATTTTACAAATATAAGTGGTTATCTAATCAATAAGATTAAACCCAAATAACCAAAATGCTACAGCAGCATCAATTAAGATCAACAGTTCTGTAGCAGTTGGGCAAAGCTCATCCTAGCCACATTTGATATCAAATTGATGTACAAATTAATTAAACTGTGACAGTTGATTGATTTAAGACCTTGCCCTATTATTCTGCTAGGTGGTTGATGACACCCTAGGGATAATCGATCCTCCTGAGAAAAACTCCCACCCCTCCCTATCTCCACCCCTCTGGAAACCTCAAACCCTCCACCCTCCCCCACACTGATAGAAATGCACATTCAGCCCTGAGTTATTCGACTTGCCTTCTCCCACTCCATCAATTTCTTTGACTAATTAATTAAATCAATAAATTAATTAACCCCTCCCTCTCCAGTAAATCTCCAACTCTCCTTCCTCTCTACCATCTCACAAAAGGAATGACATAGCAAAGGATATATTGTTTATTTATAAAATTCAATTTACAGCATTTGAATCTCTCTAGCTCATCATTCTCTGCTGTTTCGGAAGATACAGGTCTTGTAAAATATATCGAAACAAGTAATGAAATAGATCGCTTTTTTTCAAATCTCACCAGGAATACCGTCATGAAACTCTCACCACACATAATTACACCACCAAAACACTCTTGATCCTGTCTTCATACTGACGGGAGAGCAGATGTACCAGCAGCTTCCTATATTACAGTAACTAATGTTGGCTGCCACACTGCCAGCTACCTCACATATTACCATGCACACACTGCTGGTTCGTGTGGCATGCCGACCAGAAGTCACACTAATCCCCGAACAAAGCATCAGATTGCAGCAATCCTTTGATACTGATCCTGAGAAATTCCTATCGAAATACATGCTCCCACAAACAAGCATCATGTAGCGGCATCCCTTTGAAATTTGATACCAGACTCACTTCCTGCCTCACTTTCCTTCCCTTATATGAAAAACACACACGGGCCAAGATGTGTGCCTCCACCTGTCCTCCCTTCCATTCCCCTTCATGCAGACCTGGTGTTCGTAGTCGGAACATGCTTTCATTTTCACACTTCCACTGCTATGGAAACCTGTAGTGGATGGAACAAAGGCATTCAATAAGAAGTGGGTTGCGTCCGTCATTTGCCACACTAACACCACCTTTGACCTGAACAAAGTAGTAGATTCTTGATAAAACCCTAGCTGTGGATGTCCTTGAAATAACCCCTCACTCTATCAGATTGATCGACCAATCAATTAAGTCGATACTCTTTGTGTGCAACCAGTTTTTTTGTTGCATCCTATTAGTGGATACTAGGGCTGGTATATTTGGTGGGATTAGGTCCCACAACTGCCTGGTTTCCCAAACCTACTCTTCCCCCTTCTTGACCTTTTTCCCCTTGCATCCTATAGGTGGGTACTGTGACAGTAAGATCATTTGGTAGGAAGTCCATTACTTTGGAGATAGATGAGAATTTCAGATTTCAACTCAGTTTCATGCTATGTTCTTAAGGAATCTGCAGAGGTGTTGGATTGATGTGTGTGCTCCCAGTACCGCCATTAGAAAAAAGTTTGATCAATCAGGTATTTGACACTGTTATTGGGTTTTTAAAGAACTATGGAATTCCTAAATTGGTACTCTCGACCACATCTGAAAGGAGAAGGAAGGGTCTACTGTGTGATAGTACAGAGACAATAGTAAATACTATTGCAAGATGGGGACCACTGCGAGGTATTTATCGAGAAACACTAAACGCAACACATTTAAACAACGATCCAATCTGTAGCAGCAGTTGTCATGGCTAGATGTCAGAGATCGCAGAAACTCTCGCACATGCTGCACACTCATGTCCCGGTTCCACTCAAATTGTACCCATTCCATCATACACTGTCAGCATTCTGCAGCTTTCTTCATGTGATCATTCCAGTTTAAGTCGGATGTTTGCGAAAGTCTGAGAGCGCAAAATCTACCACATTCTGCATACCATGGAGAAATAGGGTCAGCTGAGTTAATGCAACAGGACTGTGTTTTGATCACTCGGTGTAAATGGGAAAATGTTGTCGTAATTCTGCCAATCATGTACAGTGTGTAAGACCAGCACCAAAAGAAAATTTCTCGTGCAACATGAGGTAGTAGAAAAGACAGTATGAGCAGTTAGGGTGATGTTTCCTATTGGGAAAATTAGGAAGACTTCACATCATACAGGAACTGGATGAAGGACAGGGATCTTGATACGACATTGTGGAGTGTTTCAGATACAGGTACTGCTATCCGAAGGAGATCTGCATCCCTCGGGATGCATCCACGTCTGTCACCCAAAAATTCTCTCTATCCTCGTTATTTTGTACCATCCAACAGAAAAAACTATGAACCATAAAAACTTTGCTAACATCACCTGGTAGAGAACTCCATAAGATACTGCCATATCCCTCTCTTCCGATACACTGAAAACATATAACGTCTGTATGCTGACATCGAGCATATGTGACGATCCTATTAAATATACACATCACATATTGGTCCATTGGAGCAGGTGGCCAGTGATCGAAGTCACTTGCACAGACCTGTGTAAAGTTTTGTCGCCCATACTGTAGGAGGGCCATATCCCACAAACTGTAAATTGCAAGAGAGGGCCCTATGTTGATCTTTGATAAGCTGTTTGATAGATTTTATTTTGCTGTAACACACCCAAGCAATGTATGACAACAGCTTTTTACACCGCCAAACTTTAGGTTTTATCACCACTACTTCGAAATCTTTGCCAGGTGCTAAACCGATACTAACATGTTTCGATCCATTGGTTCTCACAGAAAGCTGGACATCAAATGGTGTAAAATATGCTGCTCCCACAACGTACATGGTTGAAATAAAAGACAGAGGTGCTATTTCTTATTGACAAAAATGTGGAAGACGCCGCAAAGTAGTGAAACTGGAAGAGTTTGCCCCACTGTGTAGCGTTTCCAAACAACTGCTTGTAGGTGATGACCTCTACATTTAATCTCATCTTTCACACTGACTTGGTAGCAGATGTCTTGGTATTCCATTTCAAAGTGACCAAGAGCATTGATTCCCCATATTGCAGCCACTGATGTGATCACTGTTTCACTGCTGCCCACTGCCGGACGATACTACTCGCACCTGAAACAAGTAGAGTCAGTCAATCATTATGTGGCAATCAACACTGTGCCAGTGAACGGTCGGAATGTAAAAGACACCGTTGATATGGGACAATGTACTGTGATAAGCACCACAGTTGATAGTGCAATCAATTTTAACAATTTGACCGGTTTTTCCTAATTTCAATGCCGACCAGTGAGATGGGAGCATGCTTCCCAATTTTTGTATCTACTTCTAAGAAAGTCATGCTAGCAGCTGTTCGTGTTTCAAATTCTGGAATATTCCATTCGTCTTCCCTGATGAAGGAATTTCGGAAAACTGCGTTCAATAACTCCGCTTTAGCGGCACAGTCGTCGATAACAGTACCATCGGCACTGCGCAGCGAAGGTATTGACTGCGTCTTGCCGCTTGTGTACTTTACATACGACCAGAATTTCTTCGGATTTTCTACCAAATTTCGAGACAATGTTTCGTTGTTGAACCTATTAACGGCATCTCGCACTGAAGTCCGTGCCAAATTTCGCGCGTCTGTAAATTTTAGCCAATCTTCGGGATTTCGCGTTCTTCTGAACTTCGCATGCTTTTTCCGTTGCCTCTGCAACAGCGTTCGGACCTGTTTTGTGTACCATGGGGGATCAGTTCCATCTCTTACCAATTTATGAGGTATGAATCTCTCAATTGCTGTTGCTACTATATCTTTGAATTTGAGCCACATCTCGTCTACATTTGCATAGTCAGTTCGGAAGGAATGGAGATTGTCTCTTAGGAAGGCTTATAGTGACACTTTATCCGCTTTTTTAAATAAAATTATTTTGCGTTTGTTTCTGGTGGATTTGGAAGAAACGGTATTGAGCCTAGCTACAACGACCTTGTGATCACTAATCCCTGTATCAGTCATGATGCTCTCTATTAGCTCTGGATTGTTTGTGGCTAAGAGGTCAAGTGTGTTTTCGCAACCATTTACAATTCGCGTGGGTTCGTGGACTAACTGCTCGAAATAATTTTCGGAGAAAGCATTTAGGACAATCTCGGAAGATGTTTTCTGCCTACCACCGGTTTTGAACAAGTATTTTTGCCAACATATCGAGGGAAGGTTGAAGTCCCCACCAACTATAACCGTATGAGTGGGGTATTTATTTGTTACAAGACTCAAATTTTCTCTGAACTGTTCAGCAACTATATAATCGGAGTCTGGGGGTCGGTAGAAGGCGCCAATTATTAACTTAGTTCGGCTGTTAAGTATAACCTCCACCCATACCAATTCGCACGGAGTATCTACTTCGCCTTCACTACAAGATAAACCACTACTGACAGACACAAACACTCCACCACCAATTCTGCCTAATCTGTCTTTCCTGAACACCGTCTGAGACTTCGTAAAAATTTCTGCAGAACTTATTTCAGGCTTTAGCCAACTTTCTATACCTATTACGATTTCAGCTTCTGCGTTTTCTATTAGCGCTTGAAGCTCAGGGACTTTCCCAGCACAACTACAACAATTTACAACTACAATTCCGACTGTTCCTTGATCCAAGCACGTCCTGCATTTGCCATGCACCCTTTGAGATTGCAGCCCACCCCGTACTTTCCCGAGACCTTCTAACCTAAAAAACCGCCCAGTCCACGCCACACAGCCTCCGCTACCCGTGTAGCCGCCAGCTGAGTGTAGTGAACTACTGACCTATTCAGCGGAATCCGAAACCCCACCACCCTATGGCGCAAGTCAAGGAATCTGCAGCCAACACGGTCGCAAAACCGTCAGAGCCTGTGATTCAAACCCTCCACCCCACTCTGCACCAAAGGTCCGCAGTCGGTTCTGTCAACGATGCTGCAGATGGTGAGCTCTACCTTCATCTCGTAAGCAAGACCGGCAGCCTTCACCAAATCAGATAGCCGCTGGAATCCAGAGAGAATTTCCTCAGATCCAAAGCGACACACGTCATTAGTGCCGACATGTGCCACCACCTGCAGCTGGCTGCACCCTGTGCTCTTCATGGCACCCGGAAGAACCCTTTCCACATCAGGAATGACTCCACCCGGAATGCACACAGAGTGCACAGTGGATTTCTTCCCCTCCTTAGCCGCCATATCCCTAAGGGGCCCCATTACGGGCCTAACATTGGAGCTCCCAACTACCAATAAGCCCACCCTCTGCGACTGCCAGGACCTTGAAGGCTGAGAATCATCCTCTGAAACAGGGCAGGCAACTGCATCTGGCTCAGCCAGAGACTACCTGAAACCTGTTTGTCAGATGCACCAGGGAGGCTTTCTGATCAGCTTCTGGGGACGTCTTTCGCTGCCTGCCACGCCTTGGAACGACCTCCCAATCAACCACAGGCGAGGGCTCAGCCCCACTGCGGGCAGCATCCGGGTCAACCACAATGGCAGACCGATCTGGGGACACATGGGACGAGGTTGACATCCCCGTGATACCCAAGTCCGGCTCCCCACAGTGGTGCCCATTGGCAACAGCCTCAAGCTGCATGACCGAAGTCAGCACCGCCTGCAGCTGTGAGCGAAGGGATGCCAACTCAGCCCTCATCTGAACACAGCAATCACAGTGCCTGTCCATTCTAATCGATGTTGAACAACACTTACTGAAACAGGAGTTCGTGCCTAGATAACGCAAGGGAAACACACAAAGAATGTATGAACTAACCTGTACAAATGCCTAACGACTGCGCTACAATCTGCCTGGATTTACGATTACAGTAACTAAAACTCGAAATTACACCTCCTATACGAAACTCACACGCAATGTAAGTAATAATCTACGAAGTAAACACAGAAAAGAAGCTATATACGTATCTTTCTGCGCTGTCGATGTGCTCCAACTGGGAGCTCAGGCCACTGTGGTAAATGACCTACAAACAATGTAAATTATCAAAATTCTTATCAGTTTACTGATGACACAAGCTTCCTCATTACTGCAAAAACTGAAAACTTAGTATGAGAAAACAAAACAAAGACAATGGATAGCATAGCAGACTGATTTACACACAATATGCAAATCATAGATGAAGAAAAACTATAGCACTCAACTTTCATAGTGTTAAGGAACAGGTCCGACAAACTATATGTAGCCTATGGTCACACAAAACAGCGAATAGAGTTAACCAGACGAAATTTCTTGGGATCTGGATCCAGGAACATGTCAGATGTGTGACTCATAATGACAACCATAGAAAAAAATTGAGCACATCCTGCTTTGTGATGAGGATCCTTGAAAACTGTTGCAGTAAGGACTGCCTCAAAATTGTGTACTATGCAAATGTTCAGTCACTTTAGAAGTACGAAGTCATTTTCTGTGGAGCTTCCCCAGTAGCATTTAGCTGTTCAGAATCCTAAAAGGAATGAAAGAAGGTACCAGACACAGGAAATCTTACAAGGCACTCTTCAAAAAACTACAGATCCTCCCATTTCCTTGCCTGCAAATATATGAAACCATACTATTCACAAAACATAATGCAACTGCAAATCCTGCACTCTTCCTCAAAAATGAAGATATATACAATCAAAACAAAAGGCAAAATATGGCTCTCCATATGTGCTGAGTAAAAGCTAAACTCTGCCAAAATGGCGTTATCCATCTTGGAAGAAAGATGTTTAGAAAATTATCAAATAACATACAGTTGATAAACAGTGTTGTAGGATTCACAGCTGCTGTGAAGGCATATCTAATTGACTGTTGCTTCTATAGCCTAAAAGAGTTCTTCGATAAAGATTAATGTCCCAATATCAATAATAATCCATCGAAAGCACAGCAGCAAAAACTAATAATGTATGTAAACATGTATAGCAACCACATGTAACTAACGATATTTTATAATGACTGAAACAATACTGTGTTAAATAACGTCCAACATCTTACTGTGCATTATGTCTACCCACACAAGAACTCATGGACAAATAAATAAACAACATTAGGATTAAATAACAAACAACGATTATCTCATAGCAATCATCTTTTCAAGGGCTTTCGAACGCCAGTAAAAACTTTATCATTCCATTTTAAGAAACCATACTGGTATTTCAAATGGCTCTGAGCACTATGGGACTTAACATCTGAGGTCATCAGTCCCTTAGAACTAAGAACTACTCAAACCTAACTAACCTAAGGACATCATAGACATTCATGCCCGAGGTAGAATTCGAACCTGCGACCACTGTGGGTGCGTGGACTGGTATTTCCTACATTATTTTGGTTGATACAAGAATTAATTGGATAAAGCATGTAACAAAATTAAATGACCCTCAAAATACTATAAAACGTGTAAAATCTTGCTTGTATGTGATTCATCACACACACTGACACGTGCACACACACACACACACACACACACACACACACACACACACACACACACACACAAACACACACACACACACACACTTATACATACATAGAAAAAAAAACATGTCAAATACTTTGAGAGCCGGTAGTACTCATCGAAACAAGCAAAATAAATCCAATAAACATGGGTCTGGAAATTCACACTTTCTGCGATCAACAAGTGTTTACAGAAAGAGTTCAATGTGGCATCCGTTCATGATAGTGTCCCCCTGACTGCCCTCCACCGTAGGGAATGATGCACCCTTTGAAATATATCCAGCTGTTGTTTACCTGCTGGCATGCATTGAAGTCATGAGACACTAGTGTGTTGTTGATTGGAGTGTTGTAGACCAGTTCCTTCAAGATTCAAGTGTCCCCATAACCAAAAGTCTAGGGGATTGAAGCCTGGGGAATGAGCAGGCAAAGGTGTGGACTCATCCAACCAATCCAGCAGTCCTGAAAAGTCTGCATCAGATGTTCATGCACATTGTGACAAAAGTGCGCTGGTGCACCATCTGCATGAACCAATTTGTATTTGTTGCTGCAATGGCACAGTCTCCAGTAAAATAGGCAATACATTAATGAGAATGTCCAAATCATGTGCCCCAGTTAACATTTGTGGTGGCTTATATGGGACTATTAATCTATCAGTAAGTATGAATGCCCATATATTGATTGAGAACCAGTGTTGATGCCCTCTTAGCTGAATTGCTTGGGTATTTACATCTGCTCACACATGCTGGTTGTGGAAACTGGCAACACCATCTCTTGTGAATGCTGTCATTGGTAAATACAATCTTGGATGTGAACAGTGGATTTGAAACACACTTCTGCAACAGCCATTGACAGAATCCCAATCTGACATGATTCAGTGTGCTTAAGGCCTGAATATACTGTAGATGATACACATACTGCAAGTGTTCATGAAGCACCCCACCAGATAAGAGAGTGAGGTACTCCTTCTGCTGCTGCTGCTAATCATCCCAGTGGGTTACTTCCACCAAATGTAGCACACACTCCTCCATGTCAAGCACGCAGATTGTGCAGGGCCTTCCACTGTCAGCTGCAAGGGTACCTCTGTCCCTAAAGTCGCTCGAAAAGTCAGCCAAACAGTTTATCAGTGGGCACTGTGCACTGTGGACCATTTTAATCATAGGAGGCACCAGCTCGCAGGGGTTGTAGAGAGCAGCCAGTTCTGGTGTACTTTTGATACCAAATGTATATGAAAATTAATGAAACTGTGACAGCTGATTGATTTATGACCTTAATCTATTGTTCTGCTAAGCGGTTTTCCATGTAACCCCTCCCCTTAACCTACTGTTCTGTTAACTGATTTATAGCCCCTGGGGTTTGTTTTACGACCCAATGACGATAATCTGTGCTTCTGAGAAACCCCCTGCCCCTCCCACTCCCATTCTTCCTCTCCCACCCCTCTCAGAAATCCCCTCACCAATACAAGAACACCTTTGATAGCAAATTAATTGACTAATTAATTAAATTTATCAAATAATTAATCCCTCCTCTATGGGAAATCCCCTTGGCCACTGTGCCCTCCCCAACTCCCCTCCCCTCCTCCAACTGGAAATTGGTGGTTAAAAGACTCAGTTGATTGGCTATTAGGTGGGAAATGGGTTGCAGTGCATGGAAATTTGTATAGACAACTTCTAGTAGATAAAGAAGTATGTGTAATACTGTTTATTTAAGCAATTATTGGAATTTTTGAACTATTGCGGCGCTTTTTCTATTCTGATCAACAAGAATTACCTTCATGAAATGTAATTACACCATGACAGATCACGCTAAACATATCTTGTGAAAAAGCTCGCTATCACATCGCTAACAGCTGACGGATAGCACCACACAGCACACACCACAGTTCAGGGACCACCACAACTGCGGGAGAGCTCTAATCCTATGCAAACAAAGCATCAGGTAGTGGCATCCCTACCCACACACACACACACACACACACACACACACACACACATACACATACACATGGAAAAAAGACACCTGAGAATAAGTAGGTAGTGTCTGTCATACGCTACACTAATCCCTCCTTTGTCCTGAACAAAGTAGTGGATACCTGGTAATCCAGCAGCTGTGGATGTCTTGAAAATACTCCCTCACATTCCATTTTATAGTAGTTGTCATGGTTAGATGTTGGAGATCGCTGAAACACTCATACATCCCACACACTCATTTCCTGATGACACACACAGCGCCCTAGGCCAGAGAGTCATGCATTGCTAGCTGTCACCATGTATTCCAGCAGTCGCATCAGTTCAGCAGCCCGATTCGACCTGCCGGTGAGGATCGCCCAACTGTGGAGGGCGTCCAGGGATGATTGGAGTTTTAGGAATTCAGATGTTAATCAATACCTCCAGAACAAACAGTAGTATATAAAAGATATTTCTGGCACAAAGAGCACATTGATTCAAAATTTCAGGATATAAACCAAGATTCTAATTTTGCCATATCCCCCAACCAAAAATGTATCTATACCCATAAAACGACATCTTCATTTTATTTAAAAAATAAATTATTCAATTAAACTTTAACATTCCAAAAACTAAACTTAAAAAATTAAATTAAAATTATAAAATTTATTCTAATTCAATAACATGAACTGAATGATCTTTATTTTGTTTTTTACCTAAATAAATAAAACATATGGCAGAGTGCACCAATCTCGATTAACAGTTAATCGTGGTTAAGTCAATACACACTCCTGGAAATTGAAATAAGAACACCGTGAATTCATTGTCCCAGGAAGGGGAAACTTTATTGACACATTCCTGGGGTCAGATACATCACATGATCACACTGACAGAACCACAGTCACATAGACACAGGCAACAGAGCATGCACAATGTCGGCACTAGTACAGTGTATATCCACCTTTCGCAGCAATGCAGGCTGCTATTCTCCCATGGAGACGATCGTAGAGATGCTGGATGTAGTCCTGTGGAACGGCTTGCCATGCCATTTCCACCTGGCGCCTCAGTTGGACCAGCGTTCGTGCTGGACGTGCAGACCGCGTGAGATGACGCTTCATCCAGTCCCAAACATGCTCAATGGGGGACAGATCCGGAGATCTTGCTGGCCAGGGTAGTTGACTTACACCTTCTAGAGCACGTTGGGTGGCACGGGATACATGCGGACGTGCATTGTCCTGTTGGAACAGCAAGTTCCCTTGCCGGTCTAGGAATGGTAGAACGATGGGTTCTATGACGGTTTGGATGTACCGTGCACTATTCAGTGTCCCCTCGACGATCACCAGTGGTGTACGGCCAGTGTAGGAGATCGCTCCCCACACCATGATGCCGGGTGTTGGCCCTGTGTGCCTCGGTCGTATGCAGTCCTGATTGTGGCGCTCACCTGCACGGCGCCAAACACGCATACGACCATCATTGGCACCAAGGCAGAAGCGACTCTCATCGCTGAAGACGACACGTCTCCATTCGTCCCTCCATTCACGCCTGTCACGACACCACTGGAGGCGGGCTGCACGATGTTGGGGCGTGAGCGGAAGACGGCCTAACGGTGTGCGGGACTGTAGCCCAGCTTCATGGAGACGGTTGCGAATGGTCCTCGCCGATACCCCAGGAGCAACAGTGTCCCTAATTTGCTGGGAAGTGGCGGTGCGGTCCCCTACGGCACTGCGTAGGATCCTACGGTCTTGGTGTGCATCCGTGCGTCGCTGCGGTCCGGTCCCAGGTCGACGGGCACGTGCACCTTCCGCCGACCACTGGCGACAACATCGATGTACTGTGGAGACCTCACGCCTCACGTGTTGAGCAATTCGGCGGTACGTCCACCCGGCCTCCCGCATGCCCACTATACGCCCTCGCTCAAAGTGCGTCAACTGCACATACGGTTCACGTCCACGCTGTCGCGGCATGCTACCAGTGTTAAAGACTGCGATGGAGCTCCGTATGCCACGGCAAACTGGCTGACACTGACGGCAGCGGTGCACAAATGCTGCGCAGCTAGCGCCATTCGACGGCCAACACCGCGGTTCCTGGTGTGTCCGCTGTGCCGTGCGTGTGATCATTGCTTGTACAGCCCTCTCACAGTGTCCGGAGCAAGTATGGTGGGCCTGACACACCGGTGTCAATGTGTTCTTTTTTCCATTTCCAGGAGTGTATAATCCTGTTCTGCACAAAATTCTGGTGCACCAACGTCGATCTAAGTTAAACGAGGGAATCGACAGCGGTTATATTTAACTGGGGCTGCGGTGTTCGAAGCATACGCTATTAAGAAGGCGGCGCGTTTTGATGTTATGGACGGCATTGAGGAAGAATTGTTATACCTTGGCCATTTAAATCGTGACTGAAACCGTGTTGGAGTGATTGTGGAAAGGGAAAACCCTTTTGAAGATTATGGTGACAGGAAGTTTGAAGAGAGATTTCGTCTGTCAAAAGAAACAGTGTGGTGGTTATTAAACCAAATTAATGATAGGTTAGGATTTCCTACTGTTCGGAATAACCCTATTTCGCCGATAAACAGACTGTTGATTACTTTAAGGGCATATGCAACAGGTGCTTTCAACATTCTTATTGGGGACAAAAGTAATGTACATCATACAACAGCACAACGAATCATCAGTGATGTGTCAGACATCATAGCATCAATGTCTCCACGCTTCATAAAATTTCCTACAAGAGAAGAAGTGCGCTCTGTGATGTATGGTTTTAGTCAATTGGATCCATTTCCTGGCGTTCTTGGTACCTTGGATTGTACCCATATAAGAATTCAGTCACCTGGAGGACATAATGCAGAACTTTTCCACAATAGGAAATCATATTTTTCCTTTAACTGTCAAACCATTAATGATCAAAATTTGTAAATAAGAGATACTGTCGTTCGATGGCCGGCCTCTGTGCACAATAGTACCATATTTCTCAACTGTGCTCGCAGAGCTCAATTTGAAAACAGAGAAATACCACAAGGTCACTTATTGGCAGATAGTGGTTGGTTGGCTGGTTTAAAGATTAAAGGGACCAAACTGCAAAGGTCATCGGTCCCGGCAGATAGTGGCTATGCATTAGATCCTACTTGTTAACTCCACTTTTAAATCCGCAAAATGAAGCAGAACATCGATATAACAGGTCTCATATTAAAACTCGAAACACTGTTGAAAGAAAGTATGGTATGTGGAAGAGAAGATTTACCATATTATCTGTAGGAATAAGATGTAATCGACAGAAAGCAATGTCAATAATTGTGGGTACTGCTGTCTTGCATAATATTGCGAGGAGTACGAGCAGTGAAGAACCACCAGAAGATCCAGAAATTTCTCGACTTTTAAATTAGCTACCTGATGAAAGAGACCCCAACATTGAAGATAACGAACCTGTGCTACCTGGACTGTAGATGTATCGTGATGATACACTACATGGAAGAGCAGTTCGCTGTGCTATAATTAATGAACATTTCCGGTAAGCTAACATAAATTCAGACATTGTTCAGAACGAAAAATTATGATTATAGTTACGGGATTTCGCCGTATTTTCAATTTTTCCGATTATTTCTGCATGTAATCTATTTTTTCTGCTATCTAGGGAACATAAAATTACTCACTGCACTGTGTTTTGGCGTGCCAGGGACAGGATATCCTGCCTACAGACAATTAATCAGCTGCTGCTTTTCTGAGATATTTTTTTAGTGTGGAACTGTTGATAATTCATTATTAAAGATATATTTCTCATATCACATTGGTTGTGAAAGCAATGCAGTACTGTGATTTATATACATGTCCAGTTTCTGGGTATGTACTTAAATTTGAGAACAAATGACTCCATTCCATTTACAGAATGAGAGAGTAAAAGAGGGTGGAATAAAATATAATGGATAGGTCTTATTATGTCCACTATAGATCCTAAACATCTCTTAAATTTTCTACTGTACCGACAAATATGAGAAAGCCCAACAGTTTTGCAATATTGAAAGAGCACATTCTTTGTTATTAGAACCTTTCAGTTTAGAGATTATTTTACTGCACTTCTGCTCACTATTAATGCAATCTTATCACCTAGATTAGCTTAAAGTTGTGAATATGCAGTAAACACATAGACACAAAATAAATAATCATTTGTTCAAAAATGGTTCAAATGGCTCTGAGCACTATGCGAGTCAACATCTGAGGCCATCAGTCGCCTAGAACTTAGAACTAATTAAACCTAACTAACCTAAGGACACACATCCACACATCCATGCCCGAGGCAGGATTCGAACCTGCGACTGTAGCGATCGCTCGGCTCCAGACTGTAGCGCCTAGAACCACACGGCCACTCCGGCCGGCTAATCATTTGTGTAATAACATAAAATGTCAGTTTGGGATAGTTTATTTGTTAAATTGGTTCTATATTAATCACTACTCTTTGTTTACAATATGATTTGCTTCAAACATAAGTTTGTGTGGTTGGGCAAAGAATTGAATTACATTGTTAATTCTAGCCAGTCAAGCCTGTAGCAGCACTTGATGCAATATTATGTGCAACTGTATGGTATCAAAAAAATACATGAAATTGAAGACAAATTTGTGTTTAGAAATTGCCACCAAAACCAAGTTCTCATTGCTACAAAAGGCAATGGAATTTTGTCAGCAATGTCTAATACTTTGGGGATCAGTGCAAGAACAATAATTAGTTAAGGAGTGTGCTACTTTGGAACATACGAAAGCGGAACCGTAATGCTGTGGGTTGTCGGTAAGAAGTGTCACACTTTATGTTATTACTGAGGAAAACTGCCTCCCTCACTCTGTCACTGATATCGATGCAGTTTTTTCACATATTTAATGCTCACCTTTACAGATGGGAATTCCTTGTCATTGCATAGTGCCACTGAAAAATGCTTCACTACAAATACAGTTGTGGCAGAAGTTATGGGTTGCCATCATAAACATTAGCAGGGGCAGAGTATTGCTAAGAAAGCCACACATGCTATGACTACTATAACTGAAAACAGTGCCCCATAATAGGAATGCATTAGTGAAAATATCTTGCTACAAATATTGTTGTGATAAAAGTTATAGGCTGACATTATAAACATTAACAGGTGCAGAGTAAAGCCACATAATGCTAATTTCAGTACTGCAGAAAAAAGTGCCCATATTAGCAATGTATTACTCAATAATGCCTCTCTACAAATACTGTTGTGATAAATGTTACAGGTTTCCACCACACACATTACCAAGTGGTGTGGCTAGGAAAGCCACATATGTTATGCTTACTTTTGCAGATAAGAGAGCCCATCACAACGATGTATTTCGCAAAATGCCTCGCTTGAAATTGTATAGTCATAAAACTTATAGGTTCCCATTATAAAAACTACCAGGTGCAGAGTATTACTAGAAAAATGGCATGCAGAAAGTTATGATTTGGAGCACTTTCCCTCATAATTTAGTATGGTATGATGTTTCTGCTATAAATAGTGCAAAACATGATTGCATTGGGACTTATGTATGTAACTGTTACAGCACATACGTTCATTTCAAAGTTAGAGTAACAAGGATGCTTTATTACTATTATTTTGTTTCATTAACAGTCTACCTGATTGTTAAGTCATTTAAATAGAAATTTTCACCTGACTTTACGGCTGCAGGCCTGCAACTGACATGCAGCTTACTTGCGTAAACTGCAGTGTTGCTAACCTGTTTTTATATATGAAGTAATTCTAATTTTAAGTGATTGGAGGAAACTTAGTCCAGAGCAAATTATTTGGTTGAATATGTTTGGTTTAAAACCTTCACTTTCTGAAATTAATTCATTATTAATTTTTGTTTCTAATGATTGAAATCCTTTTCGTTTTTTTGTAAATCTAGGTGCTCGCGTCTCTGGTGCGTCAGTCTTAGCCGCTGGCGCGCTGCCACGATTGCGTCAGCCGGCCTTATCGGCCGGGGTCAAAGGTCAAGCGCTCAGAGAGCTGACGTGACATGCTGTTACCAACTCTATGCCGACAGATTCTAGATGTACCCTTGTCCGGTTTTCAGCTACGCTACAGATCACTTTATTTATGAAAATACAAAGTACAATCACCAACAAACTTTACATATTCACATGTACCTTTGCCTTTAATCCATATAAATACAGTTTCATTAGTGGATAGCTTACGTCTATTACGGGTGTACAAAGTAAAGGGAGAGGGTGACATATAAGTAGATTTGCCAAAATCTTTATTAGCATTTTCAGTAACGTGATAGGTTCTGTAGGCGATGACATCTCGGTCTACCTTATTACAGAAGATATCGCCGACGTTCAAGACAGACAATATATAAAACAATTGAAGACGTGGAAATGACAACTTCTGCTGCAGACAGAAGATATCGCCGACGTTCAAGACAGACAATATATAAAACAATTGAAGACGTTGAAATGACAACTTCTGCTGCAGACAAGAAGAAGAATACTATAAAGTCTGTCGCAGCACACTCTCTACTGGACGGACCAGCTGTCTTCTGTGGATGTAGATTGAACTTCAGCATCGACATTAATGATTCCTTCACTCATGGCAATGGCTGGTTAACTGTTGCTATTGTACGAGGTGGATCAGGAGTTCCAAACGTATCTGGCCTGGAGAGCTTCGTAGACCGAGATGTCATCGCCTACAGAACCTATCACGTTACTGAAAATGCTAATAAAGATTTTGGCAAATCTACTTATATGTCACCCTCTCCCTTTACTTTGTACACCCGTAATAGACGTAAGCTATCCACTAATGAAACTGTATTTATATGGATTAAAGGCAAAGGTACATGTGAATATGTAAAGTTTGTTGGTGATTGTACTTTGTATTTTCATAAATAAAGTGATCTGCATACATCTTATTTCCAAATGTGTCCATTTATTAAATTTAAAATATCATTAAACTAATAATTCATATGTAATAATTTTAAAACAAATGGGTACAAATTCTCACTAATTACTTCATCGACATTTTTATTTCCTTTCGAAATATTGTTTGAAAATGAAGATTTTATTATTCTTATCCAATCACATATAAATTCAAATATGTAAATGGCGAACAAATGAAAGGAAATAACTACTAAAAACGAATTTTCCAGATGATTATCTTGTTAAAAATGTTTTAAATAAGAGAGGTACAAATGTAAATGTTAAATGTTATGGATTTGATAATTTACCCAGTAGTTGGGTAAGTAAAACTAATAATAATTTTTAAAAATGTTATCAAAAATTTTATATATAAATGGTGAAAGTTGTTGAAGATGTAAATGTTTGATATTGAATATAATTTTCATTATACTTATTATTTCATTAAAGAGAACAGAGCATATTTTGATTTTAAAATTAAATAGTTAACAAAAATGGCTTAATTTCAGAATTATATTATAAATTATAAATTTGAATTACTAGGGTGAGATGTATTTGATTAATTTTGTGTACCATATGTATATAACCATTTTTATGAACGTTATTTAAAATTTTATTGAGAGAAAAGTACTTAGAAATTTATTTTCAGATTCTAAGAAACCATTGCTAGATTAGTTATATCATCACACAAATGTTCTGTTGAATAATTACGAAAAGTATTAAAAAATTTCGGTGGAAAATATGTCTTAAGGTTTTTTCATTTCTTGATATTAATTTACTGAATCCAGTACACAATTAATTCTTAAAATTCTCCACAATTTAGATGTCTATTGCTGTTAATGTCTGTTTGATTTTATTCATTTTTAAATTATGTTAGAATAATATAATTATCTATAATGAGGATAATCTAATCAAAAAATAACAAAATTCAGTCCTAATTTTCGAACACATATTTGACAAACAACATGCGGTAATAAACGATTTATTCGTTCAGTTCTTACATGTAAAATTTCTAAAGTTCTATCATATATTTCACCTGATATTTATATATAATCATCCTTAATTTTAGTCTGATCTATTAAAGATTTATTTAATCTTTATAGAGATGTTTTACATTAATCTTTATTTTATTTCCCCTTTTTTCTTAATGAAGGTAAAACATCATGAGTAAACGTTTTTAAAGTTGTTTTGCTTCTTCCTTTATAGAGTTTAAATTTCAGGAATTAAGACCTCTTTTATTGATGCAGTTACTTGATGTTTCATTTCCATTCAATACTTCCAAATGCGAGGGGTTTAATTTTTCTAATGCAATAGTATCAGCATCATCAAAATATTTGAAGGCTTTGTCTACTTTCTTATATTCTAAAAATTTAACCATAATCTTTTCTTAGAACTGTGAATTACTATTCTCATCAATAATTAATAAAACTTCTTTTTGTTATATATAAGTTTGGTATTTTTAGATCTACAAATGAACCCATTAATGTGTAACAAAATTTACATTATTTTTTATTTCGTATATATTTTTTTCTTTAGAAATGGAATACGATAATAAAATCATTTGTCCATTGTGCAATCAAAGAAAAGAAATAAATAAAGAAATAAAAATTACAAAAAATAAGTTACCTTCAAACAGGTTGAACTGACTGTACAAAGAAAAGACCAAAAAGAATATATGGAAAACTATAATAAACAGCTAAAAGAACTTGTTAATAACTGGTAGAAAAAATTAGTTTGTGCAAACTGCAAAAAAGAAGTTAGTAATTCTTCTAAATAAATTCGTAACTGTGACTATGATAAATCGAAAAGGAAAAAAATATCTTTCAATTATCAAAAACATAAAGAAACATATTATCAAAAAGTCGAGTATTGTTGTGGAAAATTTGTTTATATTTGTGTTTGGAAAAACATCAAAAATTACCATATTGTGAAAAATTTTACAAACTGGTAAATTTGTTATTTTAGTTAATCTTCTGTGCAGCTGTTTAATTCTAATGTGAAGTCATTGTCAACATGTTTTTATTTATCTGGGTTTAATGTATAATGACCATATGGTAATATATCAATTGCATCTTGTAATATAACACGTTTGTCATCAAAAGCACTTAAAACAATTTTATAATGTTTAACTGTATACAATTCGTGTTTAAACGGTCTAGTCAAAGTAATTTTCCTATATGGTTAAACAGTTTTTATGATCAGCAACACTAATTTCATTTTTACAACAGATTTTGTAACTCCTTTAGATTTTTCCCTCTTCTTTATCACCAACTCTATAAGCATACATTTTCGATGTTAATCTAATGTGCTATAACACAGTTTTTGCACAATTTTCATTTTCATTTGTCCTTGAACTTCGCTATTACTTGTAGAATTCGAAAAATATTATCTTTTGAAAAATTGATTGCCTCAAATTTGTTTAGCATTGGTACCACGTCATTATTAAAATCTTTAGTTCTTCTATCTGAAATAAAAGATTCAGTATCCACATAACATAAATCAATATTTCCGCAATATTTTGGTTTTATAACATTATAATGAAAGTTGTAGATTTTTATTTTAGAAATGTCTAGAGTACTGATTCCAGATTAAACTGGTTTAGTGAATATTATTTTTAATTTTTCATATGAACTTTTACTAATCATTCGGAAAATACAGCACCATGTTCATAATTTGGTTTTGATTTATACTTCGTATATTTTCTTGGATCTGTTATTATTATAATATTTCGTCTATGTCTAATATTTTCCATAGTTTTTCCAAATACTGAATTTTTCCTTAACATGAAGAAATCTTTTTGAAAATTGTTAGCTACATTTTTTCCCATTCTGTATTAAAATCAGTATACTTCTTCAGCCAATATGATTTTCCAACGATAAGAGTCTTTGAATTTTCTTTAATTTTATTCCAAGATTTATATATTGTTTAAGATTTCTATACTGTGAGACACATTTTTCTTTAATATTTAATGTTGGTAATAATTTATTTCCTCCTTCTAGTGCTAATGGCAAATCTTCATATAAATTTTGTAATATTTTTGAGTAATCTAAATCATCTTCTAAAATATAACCATATTTATTGTCATGTCAAAATTTAAACATTTTTTTCAGAATTAAAATATTTTGGCTCTAACCAAGTGAAATCTTTAAATGGTAATTACTGAGACATTGGCCAAGCATATAAATTATTTGCTTTCTAAATATGCAAAAAGTTTGATCGTTTTTTGCTCCAAATTTTTCGTATATTTATTATTTCATTTAGTACATCTTTTAATACTTGTAAAAAAATTCCACCTCGATGTCCTTTCTCTCTATATAAAATCATATCATAATCGTTTAACAAATCTAATTCAATTAGAATCCCCAGATTATAATACAGCTGTAAAATACCACAATTGGTCAAGGTTATAAGATTTAATACATGTATCTCTAAAATTATCGAAAATATCTGCTGCTTTCAAAACATCAGATTTATTATTATATTATTATTATATAATTTTGTATATCAGATTAATTTTAATATTGAATTTTTCCAGACTGGTATTACTTTTTTGTAATTGTCATTTGAAATATTATTTTTATTAAGTCACAAATAAAACACTCTTTTGTGGGTAAATTAGTTTCGTGTAATTGTACTTCATAATTCATATATTCATAAGGACAAACTCCTTTTTTAACCATTCAATCTAATTGTTCTACTTCAAAATATTTTGCTATTTCTCTAAACTGTTCTTTTGTAAGATTAGAAGAAAATTTACCAGTACTTATGGCCATAAATTTATGTGTGTCCAAAAGAATGTAATGTTGATCCATCCTCAACATATTTACCAAAAGAAATATATTTTTGTTCAGTTAGTGAATAACTTCTATATCTTTATTATCTATTGCTAATTCTTTGATAAGCAAATGAACTTCATAATTAGTGAAATTATGAATTTAAACTGGAAAAATTTAGGATTTTGGTAATTAAGAATGCAATCCACATCTGCAGTTGCTCTATATTTTCCTTTTACATGGAAATGATCTCTTGCTTTCTTTTCTGGTTTAGTAAATTGCTTTTCACAAATATAAGATGTTTTTGGTTTTTAAATTTTATTTCATCTTCATTTGTCATTGTCATTGGAATATCCCATCTATATAGTTTAGCAATTCCTCTCAAATTTTTTTTAACATTTCATCTAGTTTTTTGCTGTATCTCTACCAGGTTTCTTATAATCAGCATTAGAATATTTAACATAATAACTAAACGAAATTGATGATGTTTTTGGTATTTATTACTATGAGATTTTTCAGGATTTGGCTGAACATGTGATTATCTTTCAATAAACTTTCGATATCTGCATAAATTACAAAAGGTACACTTAATGAGTGAATATAATTTCAAAATTCAATTTTTTGACCTTCAAAGGACATATCTGTTTCTACTTCTTTATGTTCTTTGCAATTGTTCACATGATTGCTTAATTATTCTTGTGAATGAAAATTTCTTAAAAATCTATCACAAAGATAAATTTTTCCATTGCGTCTGTGATCTAATTAATCTAGATAGATTTTCTGTCCAACAATAATATGAATTATTTTCATCCAAATTGAAATAACATTAAAATGTTTTTCTTGTTTCTTTCTCGATGGTAAAGAGGATACACAGTAATCTTTCTTCTTCTTCAATGCTTTCATATGCCTAAACATTAATTGAAATATTTAATTTCTTTTCATATTTTGGAATATCTGTTAACTGAACAGCAAAATTAAATTTTCCTTTCTCAAAAATTTCATGCAATTTTAATCCAATATTTTTATAATGATGAATTTTCCTGAATTTTTATCTACAGGATGTATTGCAGATTTTGTAGCCCACAGAAAGCGTTTTTGGATTTATTTTTTTGCAAAAATTACAGATTTTCTATCTTTAATTACTTTTGGTAAATCGATATAAGAAGAACCAGAAATTGAATTGTGTCTATTAGCTCTTAATTCTAAACTATCTGTATAAAATAACGACCAACCAGATTTTTTTCCTTGCATTTCTTCCATTTCAGTTAATAATTTATTTGTTAAATTTTGATAGTAATCCTCTAAATAAGTTATTATTCTTGGTTTAAAGGCAAAAGCTTTTCTTTAAAGTCGTTTAAGTGATTTCAAGAAATCGTAATTATCTTGAAAATTGAGACCTTGTAAATTTTTTTGACGATTTTTTTAATTTCCTGATATTTATCTACCAGAATCGTTTGAAAATAATTTTCATTATCATTGTTATTAATATTGTTCTCATATCATTTGACAAGATCGATTAATCGTTGGTTATTGGGATGGGTATGATTTTTTAAAGTTTTCATTTTTCAGATTTTACAAACCTTAATTAAAGATATTTTAATCAAGTCATTATCACTATTGCTGTTTTTATCATCAGATCTTTTAATAATGGAGATTAAGTTCCTTTTATAAAGTTTAGAATATTTTCTAATTCTTTTCTTTTACATTTTTATAACGATTTTTTAAAGATATTTTATTGAATTAATATTCGTTGTCATTGTCTGTAATATTGTTGAAGGATTTACAATAATACTGATTATTTATTCTTTATTAAGTTTACAATAATTCTTTAATTTTTTTACAAATAGACTGATGTTTATATCTTTCTAATTTCTTTCTTCATTAATTTCTTGTTAAAGTAATTATTAAGTTCCAACAGCTCTTTAGTTACCTTTCAACTAATCATTTTCTTTATAATAATTTTCTAAATATTTATAATTTAATCCATATTTTCCATTACTATAAATTTTTAAGTTTTGAAATATTCTTTCTTGGTTATTAAAATAATCAATTAATTCCAACAGGTCATGTCTAGTTACATTTGAATAACCAGTTTATTTACAATAATTTAAAAAATTATTGTAACTTAATCGATTTTTTCCTTTATTATAATTTACTAAGTTCTGAAATAGCTCAGCTTTGGAGTACATTTTTGTTTTGCTTTTATTTATATCGAAAAAACTTAAGGTTTTCAGAATTAAAATGTTTACATTTCATATATACAAAACAATTGACCTTACACAGTGGTGGCAGATGAAGGTAGAATGAGACTGGGAGGTGAAGGGGTAGTGTTTATATACCTTCACTGATTCAGCATCAGCCAATAGGAACACAATATTGTGGAACACTTAGCCTGTAGGAGTTCAGTATTCGGTGATACCTTGGTCGACAGATTTGCACAGGTAGATTCATGCACGAATATACAGGAAATAGACACTTGATGTGGAAAAGGACGCCATCCTGAATAATGAGTCTGCAGCTGTGGGGTGGCCTGGCTGCTGCATGGTCACTAAATATAAAAGACTTTCTGGGCATCCAGTAAGCACCATGTAATTTCCATATTGATCGAAATCATCATATTCTATCACACGTAGCAAACGAAATCTTTGAATGACACCCTAAAACGTTCTCTTTTTCCATAACAAACTCATTTTTGCCAGCTGCATCAGTTCCATCACAGGTGTTCCTCCTTCAAAGTGTTAAACAGGTACAGTGCTTAGCAAGAGGAACTTAAAATGTGCTTAGACCTGATATAGTACAGTTTTGCAACAATATAATGATATGAAAACGTTTTTCTGCTCATTTGCTTGGCCCTTTAAAATTAACTCCGAATGGATGTACTCTAGTATATTGCACTCACAATGGTGTCATAGTTGACAAATTTGTTTGATGTGGGTATCATGTCTATGATAGTTAAGTGTTTAAACATAGCATGAACTCAAATGCACTAACACAAACTCCAAGTTGGTTATTAAAATTATAAAGAATGTAGCAACCAGTCATGGAAACATAATTTATTTATCTTCTTGCAAATCGATTTCGACTGATATCAGTCATCATCGGTGTTAAAACAAATACAAGAGACTGGGTATAAAAACAACTTTTTTAACAAATGAAAAAATTGACAATAAAACATAGTTACATCAATTACAACATATACAGATGTCTGAAATTAAAAATCAAAGCCATACCATTTTCCTAACCGATACACACCATAAGTTAAAGTACTGTCCTTGGGATATTTCTATCATGAAGTGACATATCATAGGTCAACACTACAACAAGACAACAGTAGGTGGTGCCACATTGCAATAAACGCCCTCTATGTAAAATACTAAAGTAATGTAAAATGCAAGCAATAAGGAATATATCACATTAAAAAAAATTATACAGTGATGGTAATTGCTAATACCAATTTAAATAATTGCAACAAGCGAATATGTCTGAACACTGTTTGTCAGACAATAATAACAAATTAAATATATACGTCAAAACTATGATCATAAAAATTGTAAGAAGAGGTAAACTCGCTAAAAATATGATTCCATTCACACAAATATAGGAAATCAAACTTATTTGCCGTAATGACGAAACCGAATAGTAGTATCAATGGCCAGCTGCCATTCTACATACAAACCACAAGTGCATCAAAAGGCACATTTTATGTTACTTCCAATAGATGACGTTACTGAATGCACAAATCCAAAGTTGACAGAGTTCAGGTAAAAATTACAGTATGAGATAAACAATAGTATTACTTAAATAATGCGACTTTGGATCTACTAATCAAGGTATAGCCTCATGAACAAATGTACCATGCGCCCATTTTTTGCCATCACAGATCGCCTGATGTTTGCCTTCTCAACAAGCAGGTAACGGAGAGGGTTGTTCGTTTCTGGGAGCTGTTCTCCAAACATTTGCTTGAGGAGGCGGGGGTGCGGGGGTGCGGGGGGGGGGGATGCTGTGGGTTTGCAATATGAATAACATTTAGGACATCCTCCTACCATCTAACTTTGACATTTACTCCATACATCTTGGGCTCCTTTTCGCTGTTTCTTCATAAATAGTGGTGTTTTTCTGCTTATCGGGTGTATCTAATTGAGCGTGATTTTACCCACTCTACCAGCAATGAAAAATTATAGCGTTTTATTCATTCAACTAGGTAGAGCCTGCACACCATACTTGATGGCTCTATTCCCTTGCAATGCCATTTACTGTTATGGAAATGATGTATGCTCATCAGTAACTATGCTTTTTCCCTGTAGATGGCCTCAGTTGTTCGATCTAGTTCGCTGAAGGAGTAGATTAACAGATTATGTCATTCATGGTAAATGATGACAGCCAAAACAGTTGCAGGACAGAGATTTATTACAATTCTTGACCACGGTTTCGGTACATCTAAATATACCTTCATCAGAAGTAAGTTATACTAAAATCACATCCTGCAATGGAGATTCATAAAACAATTATTTTTAGTGTATTTTACTTCTGATGCAGGCACCTTTAGATATACCGAAACCGTAGTCAAGAATTTTAATAAATCTTTATCCTGTAACTGTTTTGGCTGTCATCATTTACCGTAAAGAATTTCAACAGTTGCTGTTTCAGCCATGTTTAAAATCTTGGATTATGTCATTACTGTTTTTCCATTTTCTAATGGTTGAATGTCGTTATCAGTACCACCTTACTCGATGTATCACGGCCATTATATTTTTTGGGCGACCTTACATAGCTAATTGTTGTTTCAAAGAATATTTTAGGCCATTAGAATGTAAGTTTTCTGCATTGAGCAGATGATCTGTGATCACAAGATAGTTCATACTTGTTTACATTAGAACAATGAAATACAGTATGTTGTGTTGTTCTCTTCCTGATGATTGTTAATGTCACCTTACACCGAGTGACATCTATTTATTCTACAATTTTGTTTTTGGTTTTATAAATGGTTTTGTATCTCCTTATATGTATTAACTTTTAAGGAAAATATGTATTTTGTGAAATCTGATGTAACTGGCAATTTTCGCACCTAAAATGAGCTGTTCTTATTCAAAAACGGTTATTAGATGGTAAACGGTTTTCAGTGTTTAGAGTGGGTTTACGTATTTTGAGTGTGCTGCTCTTGTTGTTTTGTGATTGACTTTTGAGCACCAATTTTCTCGCCAGTGGTTGGCAGTGATATGGCAAGCCTTGTATAATCCTTGTATCGGTTACCACCATACGCATGAGAAATATAAAGCCACATTGTACATTTGTTCATGAGCCTATAGTTCACATAGTAGATCTAAAGTCGCTATCTACAAATATGGTTCTTTATATACGCAACACTTTATAATTTTTTATTCCATGGTCGCTGCACAGAAAGGGAACCTTATGGAGCCCAACTCCAAGTTGGTGTTCCGAACATATAAAAAGGCACTGTGCCGGTGGCGTTTAGAAGCATAAAAAGTAAGAAAGGATTTAGTGGAAGTGGTGAAATCGGTAAAGTAAAAGAGACGTGAAGACTTTTTAAAACTGTAAGTACACCCTTCATTCCTCACCATGTATGTGATAGATGTTTGTGATAGGTTGGGGGGGGGAGGCTACTGGGCTGTGTGAACCAACACCCAGCTGGTGTGAGTGTGGACATAGCAGAATTTTTTTGGACAATATACACCTATAAATGATAGCAAAAAACGTAATGCTGATTGAACGTAAAGTTACTGCGGCTTAGGTTCCAACATATCACCACATGTATGTGGGAAGTGATCGAACTATTATTCATGTAAAAAAAATTATGTATGTCTGTTAGTAAAGGGAGGATAGATTTGACAAGAGTAATTGCGATTTCAACATCAATGTTCCCGATCGTAAGGCGGTGATAGTTTCATTTTGTAAACAGCTGCACAATATTGCAATGTATGGTTTCCACTGGATATGCTATAGTGTACAAACAGGGTGGGCAATACAGCTGTAACAAAATGGATACACATAACATACTCTCATCAGTTCCCGTAAGCAGATCTTTACACATTCTTTGTAGCACTGTAACGCCGGAAATGCATATCCTCCTATTTCCATCTATTGTACTATTTTTTTTTCTATGTTTTCTATGAATTTTGATATGTTGTCAACCTGTTTTATTTTGTGCAAGATGACAGAGTGGAATAAGATTAGGAGTGCCTCCACTCAATTATTATTGTCTAAAAATTGGTTTATGGTTAATTAGACGAATGCTAAATTTTTTTGATGTTTTGAGCATATGCATTTCCGCTGTTTCTTTTTTGGGACATTTTCTGAGTCTGTTTACGTTACACGAACATCCTCAGACAATGTGGGGCACGTGTAACGCCGGAAATGCATATCCTCCTATTTCCATCTATTGTACTATTTTTTTTTCCTTGCTTTGTTACCTCAAGATAACACATTTCTGTCTCTTTGTATATTGTAATTGTTTTACTGTTGGTATATATATATATTTATAAATTTATGTCGATGTATAATTGGTTTGTTTCGTGAATGTTATTTGTATTTTTACGCTGGGTCTTGCCTAGGAAAAACTACGCTATCGAACGATTACATCGATAGGTCGTGTGAAGAATCAAAGTGTGTAGGATCTTTGGTAGTGTTAACTCTGCCGCGTGGAGCGCGGGCAGGAAGGAGTGTGGCGGGAGTAGCGAGTGGAGCAGGTGTGTTGTGTGACGCTCCCGCGAGTTGCCGCGCTTTCGGGGTTTGGCAGCATGTAATTGCGCTCGACTTGCGATGATAGTTTCTGACATGGTGTCGCGGACGGGAAACATTAACTAGCGCACATCAAGAGCCCGTTTCGTCTGGTGACCGTGTCGAGAAGAAGGCGCGCCAACATCCAGCTTCTGCAACAGCGACGGCCGACAATGAGTGACTGTCGCCACCTCCTCGACCGACGGCTTCAAACCTTCAATCAACCGACAAGGAAGACTGGACGCACGTAAAGTTTTAGAACTGTATGGCAGACCTCAGCTTTTCAAACTGTTCCATTTTCGTCACTATAATTACAGCAACTTAGCATGAACGTTTGTTGCTCATTGTCCCAATTGCATTACCAAGCAGAGTCCCTTCCTTTTCCGAAATGAACCCGAGTGTCGTTGAAATTCAAACGCCAGCATTAAAGTAATATAGCTAACTCGTTTTCACTGCTTTAATTTCAAAATTCGGTTAAAGTATTTATAGCTGGCTACACTATTTAGATTACACAAGCACAAATTAAGAGTGCGAGTTTTGTTACCATATTTTAGCTTACCTGTGACTGCAGCTCAGCTTGGTACATATTAAATTTTACTATTGTTAATTGTTCGGAATCATTTAATTCAAGTTCAAAGTGAAATCTCTTATTTCTAAATTGCGTAGATTCAAGTAGCTTTTGAAATGATTGTTGAGGTAGTCCAAGACTAACCGTATTTTACTGAATTTCGATGTGCTTCAGAAAGAAAGCTCACTATTAACTTCAGTCACTAAATTAACTTTCGATTTTCCGGTTTTATTAATTCTTTTGCTAAATTAAGTCAGGGTGTAGCGAAATTTATTACTTCTGACAAACTTTCAGTTTTCACACTACACGTGTCAACCTTCAGTTGCCACGCTTCTAGTGCTAATTATATGTGTAATAACCTTTCTTTTTCAGTTACTATAGTAATTGTCCTTAGGACTGACGACCGTGATTTCCCCCAAATCTCAAATACCTAATTACCACTAGTTAATTGTTAACGTAACGGCTGCACATTTACTTTCTTTATTAACTTTACCCCTTTTCAAAATTAATTTCCACCAGTTTCATTAGCACATTTCCTTTCATTTAGATGTAACCCTTTCCTCCCTCTTTACCGACAGGTTAACTTCGGTGACGATTGCTTTTCCAAAACTCCCATTAGGTACACGCGGTTTCATTTTTTACGGTCATTAAGGTCGGTAAGTGAGGGGGAGGTTACAGCACTATCGACTATATTGTTTATTACAATACACCAACCCATATCATTGCTGTCTTTCCAACCCCTTTATCCATGTGCTGTTGATTATCACATAGTGCTAGGCGCCTGTGCTTTACACCACTTGTTTGAGAGAGTCTTGGCAGAACGCAGCACCCTCTGGAAGCACTGACAGAAAATATCTGCAGTCTATTCTGATTGGCTGCAATATATTGTATGTGTTCGAATGTTAAGTTATTTTTGTCAGTGCTCCAACATGTCTGATCTTAAAGGAGGTATGGATTTGATTTGGAAAATTGAGATTTCAGCACATCGGTAGCCATGAGGGGGACAAAAGAAAAATTATGTCCAGTCATAAGGAGCATAAAGATATTGATGTTTCCAGAGCCACAGCCATCAGGAGGAGGTACTTCTGATACTTTGCTCATTATCGAATGTCACCAGAATGGTGCTGCAATCGCAATATTTAATCGTAACTACAGTGTTAAGTATGTGGGTGATTTCCTAGGACTCTGTCAGCCATACAGCTGTGTAGCAGAAGTAGCCAGTGACCAAAGTGAATTGACATTTCTGGCTTAAGGTGCAAGCCATCGCTAAGCCTCACAAACTGGTCAGGTGGGGCACACTGTGTAGCCCTCTCACCAGGTGACTAACGAACTAATACTCAGTATGTGTTGGTGAGCCTTTGTGATCGCGTTTGTTGAGAGTATTCTCCAATTTTTATGTGGACGTTTGAGATGATTCATTATCAATCACTGACAAGTGTTGATGCTGGAGGTATTGATAACCTCTGAATTCCTAGCACTGCAGCGATTGTTGAGATATGCCTACACGGCGGCAGGTAACACTGCACTGTTCTTTGGCCTAGGGCACTGTGTGAGGACATCGAGTCATGAGTGTGAGGGATGTACGAGTGTTTCAGCGATCTCTGACGTGTAACCGAGAAAACTACTGTGGAATGGAACGTGCTTTAAGTGTGTGGTGTTTACTGCTTCTCAATACAGTCCAGTTGACTTTGTCTTGCAGCGGAAAGGTGGGAGTGGTATTCGTTGTGGTTACTATCCTGTCATGTGCTAGACCCATCCCCTACTTTCTTCGTCCTGGTGTAGCTGAGGAAACAAATTTAGGCGGTATATAGTGCTTTAAAAACCAAATCGCAGTGTCAAATTGCCGATTGATCAATTTATTGTTTCCAATTGTGCTATTGTGAGCACACACATGAATCCCAGCCCTCTGCAGATCGTTTAATGACACAGCACGTAACTGAGCTGAAATTTGAAATTTTCAGCTCCCTCCGACAGAGTGGACTTCCTGCCAAATAATCTACCTGTGCCAGTATCCACCAATAGGAGACAATGGGAAAAATTCTAGAAGGGTTTGAAAACCGGGCAGTTGTGGGATTGAATCCTTCCAAATATACCAGTCCTTGTATGTACCAAAAGGATGCAAGAAAAACTGGTTGCACACAAAGGGTATCGATTTAATAATTAGTCAATCAGTGTGATAGATTGAGGGAATATTTCCAAGACATCCACAGCTGGGGATTTACTAGGTACCCACTTCTTTGTTCAGGACAAAGGAGGGATTAGTGTGGTGGTACATGACAGATGCTACCTACTTCTTCTTGAATGTCTTTGTTTCGTCTGCTACAGGTTTCCACAGCAGTGGAAGAGTGAGAACAAACTGATTGATGTGGCGAGGGGGATAGGGGAGGGGGGTGGAAGGGAGGAGACCTGGGGAGGACATCTTGGTCTGTGTGTTTTTGCATTTGTTGGTTCACATAAACAGGATGTAATCACTTGAGACAGAGAGAGAGAGAGAGAGAGAGAGAGAGAGAGAGTGGGGAGGGGGGAAGGAGAGGCAGGAACCATCTTTAGTATCAAATTTCAGAGGGATGCCGCTATCTGATTCTTTGTTCGCAAACTACTAGTGCAGTTCCACAGCTGCAGTGATTCCTGACTGGGGGCGTGCGTTGCATGTTGCGATTGGTCCACCAGTGAGCGATGTGATCGTGAGTTTTTTTTTCGCCAGATATGTTTAGCGCGATATACGCAAATGTAAGGGCCGGCCTGGGTGGCCGAGTGGTTCTAGGCGCTACAGTCTGAAACCGCGCGACCGCTGTGGTCGCAGGTTCGAATCCTGCTGTGGGCATGGATGTGTGTGATGTCCTTAGGTTAGTTAGGTTTAAGTAGTTCTAAGTTCTAGGGGCCTGATGACCTCAGGAGTTAAGTCCCATAGTGCTCAGAACCATTTGAACCATTTTTTTGCAAATGTAAGTACATGTGTTGAGTGTTTCATAATAGTATTCTTTGCTTGACTGGAATAAGAAAGAGCCAAAATTATTTGAATGTCCTATATATTCTTTTCACCCAGAAATTGATTAAACAAACAGTATTGCAAACACTGCAGTCAGTTTCCAGACAAATTCTTTAAATAAATAAACTATATTCCATGCACTGCGTTGTATTGCACAATGCTCAATATAGAATAATGCACATATTGCTTGTTTATCAGAAATTGTTTAAACAATAATCCATACACTACCAAATGGTCAATCAACTGAGTCTTTTATCCACTAGTTTCCGGGTTGGGGAGTGGAGGGGAAGGCAGGGAGTGAGGAGGCGAGGGAGGAAGGGAGGGAGCAGGGGAGGGGGGACAGGCTGGGTGATTTCCTATTGCAGAGTAGTTAATTAATTGATCAATTTAATTAATTAGTCAATTAATTTTGCATCAATGGTGTGCTTGTATCGATGGATGGAGTTCCCAGAAGGATGGAGGAGGTGCAGCAGGAGGGGGAGGGGTCGAGGGTTTCTCGTGAGTATGGATTATCCTCAGGGGATCATAAATCAACTCCCAGGGGTCATAAATCAATTAACAGAACAATATGCTATGGGGAGAGGGAGGAGGAGGGTTTACATATAAAACCATGTAGCAGAACAATAGGTTAAGTTTATAAATCAATCACCTGTCACACTTTAATTAATTTGAATTTCAATTTGATATTAAAAGTGCATCAGAACCGGCTGCTTTCTACTACTAATGTAGCATCTGTTGCTCCATGACAGGCATGCAGATTGTGTGGGGCCTTCCACTGTCCATGTTCTGAGGTGCAAGTATACCTGTGGATATTTTTCAGTGTAGGGGGTACAGACTTCCAAGCTATGTCCATTTGCTAAACCATAGGAGAATTTTAAATTCACCATTTCACTTCTCAAATAGTGGGCTCCCATTGCTTACAAGTGGTGGAAGATAAATTATGTAAATGTACTACACCATTTGTATGCACAAACAGCGCAGTAACAGTACACACAAAAGTGAATCCGCGTTTTAAGAAGGTAAAAAGCCATGCCACGTACCAAGGGTTGACAGTACTTTACAATAAGGCACACAAACACGACGAAAACTAAAGTAGCTTACAACACGACTTGAAACCACGCAACTGACTGCAGACCACCTAATGATAGATAGAGTACTGTGTGTAAGACATCACAATAGCCTGCTGACACATTTTAAGCAGCGCCAATGCAACGACTGTGCTAATATCCGCAACCAAGCCTCGTGCAGCCCTTCCTATAAAAATGTGTTTATCTCGGAAAGTATGCTTTTCCAGACCCATGTTCATTGGACTTATATTCGACACATTTTTGAACACCTTATATATATATATATATATATACACACACACACACACACACACAGATATATATATATATATATATATATATATATATATATATATATATATATATATAAAGAGAAGCAGTTGTTAAACTGTGTGCTTTTTTGAAGACATTCTACTGGTTGTCTTAGAGGTAAACTAGGTTTATTTGTTTATTTTCTGTGTCCTGAACACCATACATTAAAAGCTAGTATAAATATAAATACTTTTCTCTCAATAATCATCTACACAGCTGGTCTTATCATTAGATGTAAATGTAGTGGGGTACAGCTTATGCTGAGATTTGGGCATATCAGTAGATGGTCGTCAATTTGGACGTTTCCAAAGTCACATTGTGGTTTCTCATTGATGAAGCTCCATCGGAAAAGGTTATACTCGAAATTTTAGACCATAGTGCTCAGCCTGCGAGAGCTTTCCAGATTGTGAAACATTTGTCAGTTCCAGCTGCAAGGTCTTCCTATAGCTTCGGGATAGGATGCGGTGTCCTCTCTTAGACAGCAATGTTGATTGACTCTGACGGCCAACTGAAGCTCTTTCTTGAGGGAAGCTGCCTGAGTTGTTATTAGTGCCCATATAGAAGATGACAGTCATCTGTCATCTGTTTCTTCCTGTTCACCTCAGGAACTACTTGTCACTGTATACTGGGGGAGCTATCCCTAGGACAGGTTAGATCTTTGTCAGCATGGGCCTCAGACATTCTAATACGTGCAGTACGACTCATTCACAGCCACATCAATGCCTTTCATGTGGGCAAAATCCTTCCACGAGGGCCAGCCAGGCTGGGCGAGCGGTTCTAGGCGCTTCAGTCCAGAATCGCGCGACAGCTACGGTTGCAGGTTCGAATCCTGCCTCGGTCATGGATATGTGTAATGTCATTAGGTTAGTTAGGTTTAAGTAGTTCTAAGTTCTAGGTGACTGATGACCTCAGATGTTAAGTCCCATAGTGCTCAGAGCCATTTGAACCTTTCACAAGGGTGCAGCATGTTCAGCTGCCAACAAAGTGAGTGTAATGGCAATTGTTCATCAATTGGGTCACCATCCAATTTGCTTTGGTCAGTTTACCGGTCAATTATTCCTAACATTTACCTTTTGCTTAATGTCCAGACAGCGCTGTTTAAATGACAGAGTTGTGTCCAACTTCACACCAAAGTATTTGGGAGTGTAACAGTGGTCTGGCTCTTGCCCTACCCAACTCACATGGAGTTTTCTTTTGGCTTACTTATTCCTCAAGTGGAAACTGCAAATTTGCGTTTTTGCTTGGTTTGGTTTCGGGTGGTTTTGGTGATAATGGTCCCCCAGTGTTTCAAGGCTGCCAGTTAAATTTTCGTCCACTTTCTTGAAGGCGCTCTCTTGGGCAGCCACAGGTGTGTCATCAGTATATACAAACAGCCTGCCATCGTGATGTGATGGCTGGACGTTTGTGTATCCAGGTATATTAAACAGCAGCAGAACTAATAGACTGCCCAGAGTGAGACCATTTTTTTTATTCTTCCACCTACTATTTTTTCCCTGCATGGTAACATAGAAGCGCCTATTCTTTGATACACACTGCACAAATCTGGAAAATCGATAATCCTTCGTCATCTGGTAATCTGGTAAGCCTTATACTGTGGTTAATAGTATTATAGGCCATGCTCAGATCAATGAAAGCAACATCATTCACCTATTTTCTTTCATAACCATCTACAATGTGCTGGGTTTAATTAAAAATTTGTTCACTTCATGAGCGTCCTGGTCTAAAGATGGCTGGTTCAGGTCTTAGGACCTCATTTAAGGGTTTGGATATTCTGTTCAGCGCCATTCTCTCGAGGGCCTTAAACATGTGGCACAGTAGAGATACTGGATGGAAGTTCTTAACATCTGTTGGACCCTTTCCGGTTTTAATAGGGCTCCCATTCTTACTTGTCTCCAGGACATGGGGATCTGCATGGTGTTCATACAGGTGTTCATTAGCACCATTAGCCACATAAGAGTTTTTAGCCCAAAGTGTTAAATTTGTTCGCTCCTTAAATCTTTTTGGCCGGGTGCCTCAATATTTTTCATTTCGTCTGCTACCATCTGCAGCTCCTCAACTGGTAAAAGTCCCTTAAGTAAATGGTGTTTATTTTCCAGATCTCTTACGATAGAAAGCCAAGAAAATCTGTGGTTGGTTTTTCCATTGAGAAGAAGCTGATGGGCGATTTGGTTTGGTGAAACATCAGTTTGAATTGTTTTGGAGCTTGTTGGGTCATTGTGGAGACTCCTGGGCAGACTCCAGAGTTGCCTGCTGTTCTCTTTCACTTCCAGTGATATGAGTAAGTCACAACAATTCTCCCTTCTATTGATGATTAAGGCTTGGAGCAGTTCCTTTCCGTATCCAAGGTGTCTTCAGAAAATGGATCAGCGTTGCAGAGCTGCTTACACTTTTCCAGGGTTATTTTTATGTTGTCACTAGCTTAGTGCCTGCTGCTTCACTCGTGTAGACTGTATGGCCTGCAGAGACTTTTTGTTTGTATTTGATTGAATTTTTATGTTTATGACAAATTCCAACACCTTTTAAGTTTTTCACACTAAGTAAGGCCATATAAGCATGGTCTTTTCCGAATGTACTTCTTACCAAAAAGTGGTTCTGGTAGCTGGAGTCCAAAGTTTTTATTGATCATGCCTTTTGCGTTCTCATGTAGATATTTCCATAGCAAATTTCATCCCCTAGTATTTCTTTATATGTAACTGACAAGTGAAATGCCTATTTTCATAAACTTTGCTTAAAATCTTTTAATATAAAGAAGTATTTTCTTAAAAATTATCATCCCCTATGGCACTGTCTTAGGGGTTGAATTTCCAGCAACACTGAAACAAATAGTTTTTTAAATTCCTAAGAGAGAGGTCAAATACCAATTGTGATACATGTAGCCTTAAAAAACCTTTAGTAGTTCCTTAACAATTATTTATTTTCAAAAAACCTTTCACCCACTGTTTTAAGCTATTAGTAATTGAATTTCTAAAACTGCTGAAATATATGTTTTTTTTTTATTTTCTCACTGATAAACCAAATACCATTGTTCATAGTTCTAGCTTCATAATTGGTGTGATAGCTACATACTTTCAAAAAGCATTTCATCCCATATGCCACCACCTTGGGAGAGGAATTTCAGACAATCCCTTCTTAAACGATGCCTACAGTATAAGATGCACACCCTTCCCAAAGCCCAAGTTTCTATTCTTAGCAGTTTGGGCTGGACAATGATGAGTCAGTGAATCAGTCTGAGGCTATTTCACCCCTCTAAGGGGTCCAGTTTCCAAAAATACTGTGACAAGTATTTTTGATTTGTAATCGAGAAGTCAAATACCAATGTTCATAGACGTAGCCTTAAAAATACTTTAGTAGTTCTTTAATAATGATACTTTTCAAAAGAAGTTTTCACCTACTTTTCACCCCCGCAGGGTTAAATTTACAAAAGTGCTGAATCACCTGTTTCTTTATATTTGACTGAGAAACTAAACAACACTGTTCGTAGGTCTAGCTTCAAAATTGCCTTAATAACAACACTTTCCAAAAATCCCTTTGTGCTTTGTTTCACCACCTTATGGTTGGAATTTCGAAAAATCCCTTCTTTATCGATGCCTACAGTGTAAGATCCACACATTCCCAAAATTTCAAGTTTCTTTCCTTAGCGATTTGGATTTGGCGATGATAAGTCAGCCAATCAGTCAGTCAGTCAGGACATTGCCTTTTATATATACACAGCGTTAATCCCAGCTAGTTGTTCCTATTGTGTGTGTTTCTGAGATATTCATCTAGTGAACTCTATAAATGTGTCAAGGGAGCTAGTGACAGCAGGTATCTCTTCAATTTCGGCATCAAGCTCTCCTGTGAAAAATGCCTTTTTACAGATGAACTGCCTTTTAAATGAGATGATATCTGGGCACACTGCACCTTTTTCAGTCAGTGTGATTGGTCTATGTTGAACCCTTGGTAGCATGTCTTCTAGCAACTTAACTGATAGCTGAGCTATCCAATCTGCTACAAATATGTTCTCCGATTTGTATCCACGTCCCTATCATTTACTGTTGAAAGAGGCTGGTAATTTGGGATTGTGTATATGCTTGAGTCCAGATTTCTCTGTCCACCTTTCGATTCCTTCACCATTGGAATCTGTCTTGGTATCCCATGTTGTGCTGTGACTATCCAAATCTCCGACTATGAACTTAACTGATTGGCTTTAAAAATGACTTGGTTCTCTGAACCTGAAATCTTCCCCAGGTGGCTTGTAGATGCTGGTCACTGTGCATGTCTTCCATTCAGTTGTTAAAATTTCTTTATTATCTATTTGCATAATCTATATATATTTCTTATAAGAAGCCCCTTTGTTCTGGAAATGCTATCCCTGCGAGGTGAATTTCCCAAAAAATTATTTCTGCAAATAATTAGCGATTTATGCAGAACAAACGGTTTTCTTCATTTTTATATTGCCTATAGCAGCAAAGCTTCTATACTGCAAATGAAGCTGGGGTGAGGTATTTCATAAATTAATGGGTGTATGTTTACCAATTACGTTTTTGGTCTGCCTTGTCCTAAAGATTTCACTGTTTTAGGACAGTATTTTCATACCCTTGAGGTACCACATAATGTGGATGGACTTAGCAAGCTGGGATTTTAGAGACTTTGGACAGTGATATTACCGTATCCGCCTCACCTGTGCCCCATTGAGATGGCGGTTGAAGGCTGGTGCACAAAAAGTTGCGAACTGGCAGACAGACTTGTTGCTCAAGAAAGTGTCAATCAGATCAGTTATTTCACTGCGGCTGGAACAATATAATCTTGAAATGTATATGCCTCAGAATGCTAGGATTTTGCAGTTGACAGACTCTGCCTATCGAAAGAAGTTTGCATGTACAATTGAATTTCCTAGGGACCACAAATTGACTGCTGTTACTGTCTAAATTACGAACAAAAGCAATGGAGAAAACACTCAAAAAGTCATGGATTTTGGCTGCATATTTGCAGAAGTTTGCACTACGAAACACAACAAAATGAAGTAGAAGAAATTCCATCCAGCCAGAAGAAATGTTGTTAAAATAGTGCACAAACATAGGATGATGGGAGTTGGGCAGTATGGAGTGGAAGATGGGAGGGATGAGGGATATTCAGTTTAAAGACATGGAGAAAGAAACGTTTGATACAGAGAAGCAGGAGAATTTTCTTTCCCCGCACTATACTAGATTGGAATAATAGAGAATAGTGAAGGTGGTTCGACGAACCCTCTGCCAGGCACTTATATGTGATTTGCAGAGTACCTATGTAGATGTAGATGTAGAATTGAAATTCTGGTACACAATGTTGAAAATGACACTGTCGCTTGAATGAGAGATGGCAGGTGGCTAGTCCCAGCGGCGGTTCGAGTCCTCCCTCGGGCATGGGTGTGTGTGTTTGTCGTTAGGACAATTTAGGTTAAGTAGTGTGTAAGCTTACGGGCTGATGACCTTAGCAGTTAAGTCTGATAAGATTTCACACACATTTGAACATTTGAGAGATGGCAGGACGCAAGTCTCCGACTTCATCAACGCTTAATGCATATTATAACACACCAAGCATCCACCTGGGTACTATCCTCCTACTCAGGAGGATGTCGTTAGTCTGGTGTTCTATGGATCGCAATATGGAACGTCAGATACCTTATCAGACAGGTAGGTTAGAAAATTTATAAATGGAAATGGATAGGTTAAAGTTAGATTCAGTGGGAGTTAGTGAAGATCGGTGGCAGGAGGAACAAGACTTTGGTCAGGTAAATACAGGATTATAAATATAAAATCAAATAGGAGTAATACAGGAATAGGTTTAATAATGAATAAGAAAATAGGAATATGGGCAAGCTACTGTGAACAGCACTTTGAATGCATTATTGAAGCCAAGATAAATACGAAGTTCACACCCATCACATTAATACAAGTTTATATGCCAACTAGCTCCACAGGTAATGAAGAGATTAAAGAAAGGTATGATAAGTTAAAAGAAATTATTCAGATAGTTAAGGGAGACGAAAATTTAATAGTATGGGGGGGCACTGGAATTAGATAGTAGGCAAAGAAAGAGAACGAAAATTACATGACTATGGATTGGGGGAATAGAATGAAAGAGGAAGGCGCCGCATACAAATTTGCCCAGAGCATAATTTAATCATAGCCAACACTTAATTTAAGAATCAAGAAAGAAGTTTATATACTTGGCAGAAACCTAGAAACGGCAGAATATTACGTATTGATTATACAATGGTAAGATGGAAATTCGGAACCAGATTTTAAATAGCAAAACCTTTCTAAGGGCAGATGTGGACTCTGACAACAATTTGTTGGTTATGAACTATAGTTTAAAATGAAGAAACTGCAAAATGGTAGGGATTTAAGGAGACAGGATCTGGAAAAGTTGAAAGAAACATAAGTTGTTGGGTGTTTCAGAGGAAGCATTAGGCAGCAAATGACTAGAACAGGGGAATGGAATACGGTAGGAGACGAATGAGTAGCTTTAAGAGATGAAATAGTGAAGGTAGCAGGGGATCAAATAGGTAAAAATACAAGGCCTAGTAGAAATCCTTCGATAACATAAGAGATATTGAACTTAACTGATGGAGGGAGAAAGTATAAAAATGCAGTAAATGAATCAGGCGAAAGGGGATACAAACGTCTAAAAAATGAAATTGGGCAAAAGAGCAAAATGGCTAAACAGGAATGGCTAGATGCCAAATGTAAGGATTTAGAAACATATCACTAGGGGAAGTCAGATAATGCCTACAGGAAAATTAAAGCTACCTTTGGAGAAAAGAGAACCACTTGTATGACTATCAGGATCTCATTTCGAAAACCAATCCTAAGCCAAGAAGGGAAATATGAAAGATGAAAGAAGTACATAAATGGTATATACAAGGGCAATATTATACTTCATAGAAACAGAAGTGGACATAGATGAAGATAAGATGGGAAATACACTACTGGCCATTAAAATTGCTACACCAAGAAGAAATGGAGATGATAAACGGGTATTCATTGGATCAATATATTATACTAGAACTGACACGTGATTACATTTTCACACAATTTGGCTGCATAGATCCTGAGAAATCAGTACGCAGAACAACCACCTTTGGCCGTAATATCGGCCTTGATACGCCTAGACATTGAGTCAAACAGAGCTTGGATGGCGTGTACAGTTACAGCTGCCCATGCAACTTCAACACGATACCACAGTTCATCAAGAGTAGTGACTTGTGTATTGTGACGAGCCAGTTGCTCGGCCAACATTGACCAGACGTTCTCAATTGGTGAGAGACCTGGAGAATATGCTGGCCAGGGCAGCAGTCGAACATTTTCTGTATCCACAAACGCCCGTACAGGACCTGCAACATGCGGTCGTGCATTATCCTGCTGAAATGTAGTGTTTCACAGTGATCGAATGAAGGATAGAGCCACGGGTCGTAACACATCTGAATTGTAACGTCCACTGTTCAAAGTGTGGTCAATGCGGACAAGAGGTGACCGAGACGTGTAACCAATGGCACCCCATACTATCACGCCGGGTGATACGCCAGTATGGCGATGACGAATACACGCTTCCAATGTGCGTTCACCGCGATGTCGCCAAACACGGATGCGTCCATCATCATGTTGTAAACAGAACCTGGATTCATCCGAAAAATGACGTTTTGCCATTCGTGCACTCAGGTTCGTCGCTGAATGCACCATCGCAGGCGCTCCTTTCTGTGATGCAGCGCCAAGGGTAGCCGCCACCATGGTCTCCGAGCTGATAGTCCATTCTGCTGCAAACGTCGTCGAACTGTTCGTGAAGATGGTTGTTGTCTTGCAAATGTCCCCATCTGTTGATTCAAGGATCGAGACGTGGCTGCACGATCCGTTACAGCCATGCAGATAAGATGCCTGTCATATCGACTGCTAAGTGATACGAGGCCGTTGGGATCCAGGACGGCGTTCCGTATTACCCTCCTGAACCCATGGATTCCATATTCTGCTAACAGTCACTGGATTTCGACCAACGCGAGCAGCAATATCGCAATACGATAAACCGCAATCGCGATAGGCTACAATCCGACCTTTATAAAGGTCGTAAACGTGATGGTGCCGGCCGCGGTGGTCTAACGGTTCTGGCGCTGCAGTCCGGAACCGCGGGTTCGAATCCTGCCTCGGGCATGGGTGTGTGTGATGTCCTTAGGTTAGTTAGGTTTAAATAGTTCTAAGTTCTAGGGGACTTATGACCTAAGATGTTGAGTCCCATAGTGCTCAGAGCCATTTGAACCATTTTTTCGTAAACGTGATGGTACTCATTTCTCCTCCTTACACGAGGCATCACAACAGCGTTTCACCAGGCAACGCCAGTCAACTGCTGTTTGTGTATGAGAAATCGGTTGGAAACTTTCCTCTCGTCAGCACGTTGTAGGTGCCGCCACCGCGCCAACCTTGTGTGAATGCTCTGAAAAGCTAATCATTTGCATATCACAGCATCTTCTTCCTGTCGGTTAAATTTCGCGTCTGTAGCGCGTCATCTTCGTTGTGTAGCAATTTTAATGGTCAGTAGTGTACGATATTGTGTGAAGAATTTGACAGAGCACTGAAAGGCCTAAATCGAAACAGGACCCAAAAGTAGACTACCTTCTGTTAGAACTGCTAATAGCCTTGGGAGAGCCAGCCATGACAAAGCCCATCTAGTGTCAAGATGTACGATATAGGCGAAATACCCTCAGAGTTCAAGAAGAATGTAGAGCACTTGCCCGCGAAAGGCAAAGGTCCCGAATTCGAGTCCTGGTCCGGCACAGTGTTAATCTGCCAGGAAGTTTCATATCAGCGCACACTCTGCTGCAAAGTGAAAATTTCATCCTGGAAACATCCCCTAGGCTGTGGCTAAGGAATGTTTCCTCAATATCCTTTCTTTCAGGAGTGCTAGTTCTGCAAGGTTCGCAGGATACCTTCTGTGAAGTTTGGAAGATAGGAGGCGAGGTACTGGCAGAAGTAAATCTGTGAGGACGGAGCGTGAGTCGTGCTTGGCTACCTCAGTTGGTAGAGCACTTGCCCGCGAAAGTCAAAGGTCCCGAGTTCGAGTCTCGGTCCGGCACACAGTTTTAATCTGCCAGGAAGTTTCATATCAGCGCACACTCTACTGCAGAGTGAAAATTTCATTCTGGAAAGAACGTAGTAATTCCAATTCCAATGACAGCAGTTGCTGACAGGTGTGAAAATTACCGAATTATCACTTTTATAAGTCATGGTTGCAAAATACTAACATGAATTCTTTACAGAAGAATGGATAAAAAATTGGTAGAAGCTGACCTCGGGGAAGATCAGTCTAGATTCCAGACAAATATAGGAACACACAATACAGTACTGACCCTACGACTTATTTTAGAATATAGGTTAAGGAAAGACAAACTTATGTGTTTAGCATTTCTAGATTTAGAGAAAGTTTTTTAGGGAGCAACAGGCTATTTCAACTCGTACAGAAACCAGACATAAGTCATAAGTTTTGAGGGAAATGAAACAGAAGCACTGACTGAGAAGGGAGTGAGACGGAATTGTAGTCTGTCTCCCATGTTATTCAATCTATACATTGAACAGAGCAGTAAAGGAAACCAAAGAAAAATTTGGAGTAGGAATTAAAATCCATGAAGAAGAAACAAAAACTTTGATGTTTGCCAGTGATATTATAATTCTATTAGAGACAGCAAAGGACTTGGAAGAGCAGTTGACTGGAATGGTCAGAGTCTCGTCTTGAAAGAAGGATATAATATTACATCAACAAAAGCTAAACGAGAATGATGGAAAGCTGTCGAATTAAATCAGGTGATGCTGAGAGATTTAGATTAGGAAATGAGACACTTAAAGTAGTAGATGAGTATTGCTATTTGAGCAGCAAAATAACTGATGACAATCAGAGTAGAGAGGATATAAAATGTAGACTAGCAATGGGTTTCTGAAGAAGAGAATTTTGCTAACATCGAGTAAAGACTTCTGAAAGTATTTGTATGTAGTGTAGCCATGTATTGAAGAGAAACATGGACGATAAACAGTTTATACAAAAAGAGAATAGAAGCTTTCAAAATGTGATGCTACAGAACAATGCTGAAGATTAGATGGGTGTATCACTAATGAAGAGGTACTGAATAGAATTGGCGAGAAAAGAATTTGTAGCACAACCTGATTAGAAGAAGGGATCAGTGGATAGGACACATTCTGAGACATTAAGAGATCACCAATTTAGTATTGGGGCAAGTGTGCATGGGGATGGGGGGAAAATCGTAAAGGGAGACCAAGAAATGAATGCAGTAAGCAGATTCAGATAGACGTGACTTGCAGTAGTTACACAGAGATGAAGAGGCTAGCACAGGATAGAAAAGAATGGAGAGTTGCATCAAATCAGTCTTTGGAATGAAGACCACAGCAACACAGCACACAGCATGCCAGGGATTGATATGTGTGGTGAGAGGTCAGCAACTAATCGTGGGACACCAAGCAAACATTAAGCCATCAGTATGAGTAAGATGTGTGTAAAAACATGGTACAATTCGTCCCATGGGCCAGAGCACTTATTACTGAAGCAAGGTCATAAGCTCATTACAATACACCACTCTTGTTAAATGCACTCTAGCGTAATTGCCAGTCAGACAGCCTTTAAGAGGGAATTTCGTCAGGTTTTTGAAATACGAATATTTTTGTTTTTACTTTGGTTTGCTTATTATGAGAATTTTGTGGCAAACTTGACTAAAAGAAGGAGTTAATTCATAGGAAACATTTTGAGGCAGCAAGTATTCATCAATTTGGCAATGGAAGGAAGTTATAGTGGTAAAAATTGTTGAGAAAGATCAAGGCTTGAATACAGTTGAAGATCCAAACACGTACATTTAGGTTGCTGTAGAGAGCTGCATTCAACCAGGCTTCAGACTGATGGCTAAACCGACAACATTAGTAGAATAAACATAAAAAAAATCAACTACTAGAGTGATTGAAAGTAAGCCCTTACACCCCATTGTTTTGCATGTATGCAACAGTATTTCGTAAGGTGCTCAATTTATTGATGTCACTTCATGGGAATGGGCATCCTACAGTGAAATTCTCAGTTAATGAATTTAATTAAGACCTCTTTTGTCATTCAGGGAATGACACATTAAAAAAAAATTCATACACAGTGCCACAAGATTCTGGAAATCTATGAGAAGTACTACATTGTATGTAGTGTTTCTTGTTAAAATATAGCAATAATGCATTTGACGTTATCCATATGTTCATGTTTTCAAATATTTTGTCTGCCTTTTCATCGAGGGGACTGGCACTTCATCTTATACCAACATGTGTATCATCTGCAAAAGGACGAAGTTCGCATCTTTTGATAATACAAGCAGAAGGTTATTTATATATATCACAAATGAAACAGAATCTAAAATAAAACCATAACAACATTACTGATTACTTCAAATACTGAGTGTCTATTGTTGTGTGATTCATACAAAACTAATACAAACAGTCTTTATTATGTAGATAAGATAAAAATCATAAATTTTTCTGCCTAATGTTTAATATTATTTTAACTTTTACTTAAGGATATCATGGTTCCCACAATCAAAAATTTTAATGAACTCAAAAAATATTTCATATGCCTGTAATTTTTTATTTATTGATTCTGGTATATAAAGCATCCAGTTAAATACAGCCTGTTCAGTTAACATCTCTTATTGAAATCCAAAGTGTTTCCTACTGAGTGTGTTCTGTATGCTATGTGTTTATAAAGTCAATTGTAAATAACTATCTCCAAAAATTTTTATAATGCAGGCAATAATGCGTTGGTCACTTGTTGTGTCAGATACCAAACATTTACTTTAGTGTGAAGAATTTACTCCTCAGATTATCAATACTGTATGAATTGCTATGTGAAATAAAATGATGAGCTTCAATGATTAGTTGAAGAGATATCCCTTTCCAGCTATTGTGCTTTTATAGCAATTTTGTACTGAATTTCCTTGCTGTGAATGAAGCAAATGCATTGATTATGTAACTGATTTCATGTTTAACAGATGTGTTATATTCAGTCGACAAGATAGCTAAATTTTATGGTGTCTTCAAGCACACTTGCACTTAAGTAGTTTTTAACGATTTTTAATTTGTAAAATTGTTTTCAAAGTCATTGAAATTGTCATAAATATCCTCAAAGCTATTTCACTGTCTGCGTATGCATACCTTAGCCTATACTTCGAAAAACATTCAAAATTCGATATCCAAATGGGAAGCTATGCATTGCTCATCATCAGCTCTTTCATCTGCTGTTGGGAAGCAACTATTTGGTTAACAAGTTTCGCTATATCAATATGTCTGCTATACTTGACACCAAATCAGCTGCACGTTTTTCAAGATAAGACATACAGGCTTCATTTAAGGTGTTTCCTGATAAGCAATGAAAATCAGGTTAAATTGTGAGATATATGTGAACCTGTTTTCCATTTCACTTACTAATCTAGCAAATAAATTGAAGCACTCTACCTCAAACACTATTGTCCAGTACACAATCGGCTGAAATTGGAAGCCTTCTGTCAAACATAACAAACAACAGCATAATAGGCTAAAGCTAGTCTATATGTAACTATATGTAACTTTTGACATCAGTGTTGCACTTAGTGGAATGGCCGTGCAGTTTGAGGCGCCATGTCACGGACTGTGCAGTCCCTCACGCTGGAGGTTCGAGTCCTCCCTCGGGCATGGGTGTGTGTGCTGTTCTTAGCATAAGTTAGTTTAAGTAGTGTGTAAGTCTATGGACCAATGACCTTAGAAGTTTGGTCCCTTAGGAATTCATACACATTTGAACTATTTGAATATCTGTCTTGCAAGGTGATAGAAGACTGACTACAAGACTGGCACAAATAAAACTATTCAAACTTTTGCTCAGTCATTCCAAAATCGTCTTTGAGGAAGAACTTTTACTGATGATGGGAGCGGTATTTAGGTGATTCTACACCATTGGCATCTACATACCCCTCCTATAAAAATACATTTCTTCATTTTTCTACATTGATCTGGCTAGTTTTATAATTGAATAATCTAATTTAATTTAATTATATTTAAACACACAATTATATTTAAACACATGATAAATTAAATGTATCATTGTATTAAATAAATTAAAATTATTACAAAATTTCTAACAGGAAGTAAAACTATATTGTATTGTTTATGGAGATACTGTCCATTAGTTTTAGTATGCTGCATAATAAAGAACCATTATAAGAATCCTATTACATGTGTCATTGAGCAACTTAGCAGAGATAAAGTATATCAAAAAACTATTAGTAATTTCCCCGGACATAAATTCACCCATAGGAATAGTGCCAGATCGATTACATTGTGTCAACAAAAATATTTGAAAATCATGTCGACCTCCCTGAACAAAAATTTTGGAAAGCAAAAGACCTGGACATAATCCATGTAACTATTTGATGAGTATCAAATTCATCCTATTGCTCACATATACTTTTCTCAGGAAGAATTTCACAATGTACAAATCCACAGATGCATAAACATGTGGATCACTATCTTATCTACATCAGAGTTAAAATTCCCCCAAAAAAGTACATTCAGAAAATTTACACGATGATGATCCAAGAAACTAATATAGAATAGGAATAGGAGAAAGAAGAGGCAGTCACCTGGGAGCAGTTCCACACCTAGATTATGCAGAAAGCCAAAAAAGATAACACACAGAAGAATTTCAAACCACCTGGTTGAGTCTAAGGACATGAAGGCAATTTGGAAGGACAAAAGAAAGTTTTCCAGAAATGTAACAGTAAAATATTACCCCAAAACACATTTTCGAGATCAGAAAGCAGGTGGCAACAATAAGAGAGAAACAAGGAGGATACTCGTGAGAGAACAATATTAAATTATTGAAAATAACTTTATGGGACGCCACAACACGGCTTTTACAGAGCATTTAGTCGGAAGATCCAGGGATACACACCACAGAATCTATGTTTCAGGAAGTAGGAAGGCAAACTCGATCTGACGAATCACAACAATTGTTGGGGGCAATTTTGATACTTCCCTGATGTATACAACTGTCTGGGACCACTTTCATAATCTCCCAGGGAGGTATACACACAACCAGAATCACAACCATCCTCCAAAGATAAAATCTACAAACATATCGTTACACTCAGAAGCAACAAGATATTTGGGTAAGTTGCCATCATTGCAGAGTATTGAAGCTCATAGGGACAAACACACTTGAAGAATTTATATATAATACACAGAAAAATTAGCCGACAACTGGAAATACACACTCTGGCCACCTCCATCCTCTTGTTGCCCAAAGTGGTTTATTAATGTTTGGAGTAAGTTAGTAACTTGCGTCCAATCACAATTTCACAGCACTTGCCATGCTGAGATAGTGACTCACAGTAGCTAGTGACAGGGGAAGACGAATTTAAATAACCAGCTCTGTAAATAATAAAAATACTCATCTTTTTTGTTGTTATTATTTGTTTGCATTGTGCATTTCCTTTTTGTGGTTTATCTTTTTACAATCGTCTAGACAATGATTGGGTTGATGCTCCAATAATAATATGAATTCTGTGGACTTTCTGCAGAACTACACATACATTTACAGTCCTTTCACTTCACAAATACAAATCAGTAAAACACGTTCTCCATCCTCGCACATCATACTTACACAACCAATAGCGCAAAAGAACAAATATAGAAGGTGAGCACAAAGTCTTGCCCTGATTATAACAATTTATTATAGAATAACCGTTTGACATAACAATTTACATTTAATGCCTTTACACAGGTTAGTGTTACTAGTATTTTTTAAGACCACTTACGTTAGCAAACCTCAGCATGTGATCCCTTCATAGCTCAGAGAATGTCGAGATGGTATTCCAGTTCCCGCTAGGTGTTTCGTAACATATGTTCTGTCACAGTTGCTTGTATCCTAGCCTTCGGTTCGTCGACGTCAGCAGCTGGTGTGATGAAGATTCTGTCTTTGATATAGCCCCAGAAAAAATGTCAAGGGGCGTAACATCTGTAGAGTGGGGTGGCCAGGATGTTGGACCGTTCCTTCCAGTCCAACTATCCGTAAATGTTTCATCCAGGAAATCATGCACTATCAAAGCCCAGTGCTCCATCTTGCTGGAAAATTATCCATGGTTGATATTCTTCTGACTGTGGAGCAATGAAGTGTTGCAAAACGTCTAAGTAAATGTTAGCGGTAATGGATTTTTCCACAAAGAAAAACGGTCCAAAAACCTTGTTATGCATGAGGCCGCACCAAACATTCACTTTTCCGCTGTCTCGCTGTAACTGTACAGTAGCATATGAGGACTCTGAACCCCATATACGCATATTACGCCTATTTAACATTCCACTGACATGAAAGGTGTACTCATCGGTAAAGCATATACGATTTAAGTAATCGTTAGCGCCATCAATCACGTTGAGAATCTCAGTTGGAAATTCAGCACATGTCAGCAACTCATTCGGTTGCAAGGCCAGCACGATTTGCACTTTGTAAGCATGCAACCTAAGCCTTTCATGAAGAATCTTCTCCACACTTGCTTGCGGTATTTGAAGTTCACGTGATGCTTGACGAGTTGATTTAGACGGACTCCGTTAAAACGATTTCCGAACACGATCAACAGTTGCATCACACATGAGGCCTGCCACTTCGAGGACGATCTTCAATGCTGCCTTTTTCGTTAAACTTTGCATCGTCCGTAAGAAGCCCGAAATTTACGCTGAACACTGATGGGCGATTTCGTTTCGTGAAACCAAAGCACACATTGCGCTTTCTCCTGCTTCAACACCATTTCGCCAGCGACTAGCGTGACCTAACAGACGCGTCGATGTTGTAGAGCGCTACTGCCATCTATTGGTCACAACAACTAGTAACACTAACCTATGTAACGGCATCAAATGTAACTTATTATGTCAAACGATTATTCTGTTATAAATTTTTATAATTAGGGCAAGACTTTGTGCTCACCCTGTTTATCTCTAAAGCCCTGTCCACACGCAACGATCTGTCTGCGCAGACATCGGCGCAGATGTCTGTACATGCAAAAGATTGCTGCAAATGTGGTGTGTTCACAAGACACATACCCCAATCTACTACTCGCCCGCCATCTGTCGGTGTAGAAAAGAAATATCAGTGGCAAGGGACTACTCTCCCCGTAAACGACAAAAATTTAATTCAGTTATTTTGAAATACAGAAATGGAGGAAGTTCTGTTGTGGTCTGTGTTCGCAACTTGTGTTGCAAAAAACAGACCAACCACAGGAAACAGAGAAAGCGGTCAAAATGGTGTAGACATTGGCTGCTAAAGCGAAAGCAGTTTTCTCACGTAAATTTATTGCGAGAGTTGCAGGGCGAACCTAACGACAGGCGAAATTATTTGCGGATGGATGTCGAAACTTATAATTATCTCTTAAAGCTTGTAACCCCTCATATTATGTGAAATAATACTTGTATAGAGAAGGGCAATTTCTCCTTATGAACGGCTGACGGTAACATAAAGATTCCTAGCGACAGGAAGGAGCTACAAGGATTTTGAATTTTCAACTGCAATATCGAAACAAGAGTTGAGTGAAATAATACCTGCAATTTTTCAATTAGTGCATTGTATGCTGCTGTCTTTTTGTCTCGGTCATTATATTCTTTACTTTAATCTTCCAAAAACATGGGTGGTTTCTATATATTTCAATTAATTCACTTACAAAGTCTCGAGAACACTGACGAACATCAGCCATTTTAATGCCCTGTGCGCACAAATACAAACACTAGACTGAGCAAACAGCTGTTTCGCGCCAGATTTGCGGCGATCTCCTGTCAACACGCTCCAACTTGTCTGCGCAGATGTGGTTTGAACCCACAGATTTGAGAGGTTTCGCTCAAACCTCCAACTCAAACTTCCAGGTTTGCACACACCTCAGGTTGGTGCAAACCTTCTGTCCACAAGCAACAATCTGCCTGCGCAGATGTGATTGGCGCAGACATTTGCGCAGACAGATCGTTGCGTGTGGATGGGCCTTAACGACATGTATCAAAGATATTACTACCAGATATCGATCTATTTTTGCAAAACAATCTTTGGAACATACATTTCATAAATAAAATATAATTAATTGTCTATATTTTATGTGAAGTCCATAATCATCATTGTAATTACGTTAAGTATTTATAAACATTGACATTTAAACATTTTAGCATAGCTATGTAATAGTGGATTTTTGGTTTTCATCTCTTCAGTGTGGTATCGTTAACTTCATATGATCCAGGATAGGTTAGTACATTTATCTCATCATAATCAGTTTTATTACAGCACTCATCAATCCACTCCACAAAAGAGGCGACAGATCAGATGTATGTAACTACAGAGAGATCCCTCTCCTTACGAACGACTAAAAATCAGATGTATGTCTGATAGTTGGCTAACATCTGAAAGTGGTCATGTGTCTGCCCTCACTAGCTACGTTTCAGACACCATATCGGGTTCATCATATTTAGGTTGTTTTAGTGTTATAACTTTCGTATTATGACCATATGCATTTTAAGACAAAGGTGCAATGAAGGTTTTCTCTCTATATGTGATTAGTTATAGTTAATTAGGGAAATAACGCATTGTCTGTAGTAGTTTACTATGCCTTCTACCTACAATTTTAAAACATTCTTGCAGTAAATTGTAGTTGATGATGTAGTCAGAGATTAGATACATACTGTTGCAATGCAAAAGGCAACAGATTCGAAAGTGTGTATACGCAAATCCTTTTCTTTTCCTCCCCTCATTTGTGACAAGTTCTGAGAGTTTCTTATTCATGTAACATAAGTATATTCTGCAATATTCGATGCTATTTACATATAAAAATGTGATCTCTCAGTAGTGAGTTCCTTCCATTTTGTTGCTTTAGTCTAACTGAAAAACGGAAGATGAAATTGTTGTTAGTGAAACAACCAGCGATGATATATTCCTTTTCGAATATTGGACTTCTTTACTGAATACACCACGATTCCTAAGAGTGCAGTTAGGCAGGAGCCTAAGAGCACGATTTAAATTGTTGTTAGTACAACAAACAGCAATGATATAAGCACTCTTGCCTGTCCCAAATACTTGGCTTTTTGTTCTACATCTACATGGATAATCTGCAACTCACATTTAAGTGCCTGACAGAGGGTTCATCGAACCACGTTCACAATTCTCTATTATTCCAATCTCTTACAGCGCGTGGAAAGAATGAACACCTATATCTTTCCATAAGAGCTCTGATTTCCCTTATTTTATCGTGGTGATCGTTCCTCCCTATGTAGGTCGGTGTCAACAAAATATTTTCGTATTCGGAGGAGAAAGTTGGTGATTGGAATTTCGTGAGAAGATTCCGTCGCAACGAAAAACGCCTTTCTTTTAATGCTTTCCAGTCCAAATCCTGTATCATTTCTGTGACACTCTCTCCCATATTTCGCGATAATACAAAACGTGCTGCCTTTCTTTGAACTTTTTCGATGTACTCCGTCAGTCCTATCTGGTAAGGATCCCACAGCACGCAGCAGTATTCTAAAAGAGGACGGACAAGTGTAGTGTAGGCAGTCTCCTTAGTAGGTCTGTTACATTTTCTAAGTGTCCTGCCAATAAAACGCAGTCTTTAGTTAGCCTTCCCCACAACATTTTCTATGTGTTCCTTCCAATGTAAGTTGTTTGTAATTGTAATACCTAGGTATTTTGTTGAATTTACGCCTTTCAGATTAGACTGATTTATCGTGTAACCGAAGTTCAACGAGTTCCTTTTAGAACACATGTGGATGACCTCACACTTGTCGTTATTCAGGGTCAACTGGCACTTTTCGCACCATTCAGATATTTTTTCTAAATCGTTTTGCAGTTTGTTTTGATCTTCTGATGACTTTATTAGTCGATGAACGACAGCGTCATCTGCAAACAACCGAAGACAGCTGCTCAGATTGTCTCCCAAATCGTTTATATAGATAAGAAACAGCAAAGGGTCTATAACGCTACCTTCGGGAACGCCAGAAATCACTTCTGTTTTACTCAATGACTTTCCGTCAGTTACTACAAACTGTGACCTCCCTGACAGGAAATCACAAATCCAGTCACATAACTGAGATGATATTCTATAAGTACGCAATTTCAATACGAGCCGCTTGTGTGGTACAGTGTCAAAAGCCTTCTGGAAATCCAGAAATACTGAATCTATCTGAAATCCCTTGTCAATAGCACTCAACACTTCATGTGAATAAAGAGCTAGTTGTGTTTCTCAGGAGCGATGTTATCTAAACCCATGTTAACTTTCTGTCAATAGACCGTTTTCTTCGAGGTAATTCATAATGTTCGACCAGAATATATGTTCTAAAATCCTGCTGCATATCGACGTTAACGATATGGGCCTGTAATTTAGTGGATTACTCATACTACCTTTCTTGAATATTGGTGTGACCTGTGCAACTTTCCAGTCTTTGGGTATGGATCTTCCGTCGAGCGAACGGTTGTACATGATTGTTAAGTATGGAGCTAATGCATCAGCATACTTCGGAAGGAACCTAATTAGTATACAGTCTGGACCAGAAGACTTGCTTTTATTAAGTGATTTAAGTTGCTCCACTACTCCGAGGATATTTACTTCTATGTTACTCATGTTGGCAGCTGTCTTGATTCGAATTGTGGAATATTTACTTCGTCTTCTTTTGTGAAGGCATTTCGGAAGACTGTGTTTAGTAACTCTGCTTTGGCAGCATTGTCTTCGATAGTATCTCCATTGCTATCGCGCAGAGAAGACATTGATTGTTTCTTGCCGCTAACATACTTCACATACGACTAGAATCTCTTTGGTTTCTCTGTCAGTTTTCGAGACAACGTTTCGTTGTGGAAACTGTTATAGGCATCTCGTACTGAAGTCCGCGCTAAATTTCGAGCTTCTGTAAAAGATCGCCAATCTTGGGGATTTTGCGTCTGTTTAAATTTGGAATGCTTGTTTCGTTGTTTCTGCAACAGTATTCTAACCTGTTTTGTATACCAAGGAGGATCAGCTCCGTCGTTTGTTAATTTATTTAGTATAAATCTCTCAATTGCTGCCGATACTATTTTTTGAATTTAAGCCACATTTGGTCTACACGTATGTTATTAATTTGGAATGAGTGGAGATCGTTTCTCAGGAAGGCGCCAAGTGAATTTTTATATGCTTTTTTGAATAGGTATATTTTTCGGGGACTTGGGGTTACAATATTCAATCTGGCTACGACAGCCCTGTGTCCATTATCCCTGAATCGGTTTTGATGCTTGTAATTAACTCAGGATTATTTGTTGCTAAGAGATCAAGTGTGTTTTCACAACCGTTTACTATTCGCGTGGGCTCATGATCTAACTGGCTAAAAAATGGCTCTGAGCTCTATGGGACATCTGTGCTCATCAGTCCCCTAGAACTTAGAACTACTTAAACCTAACTAACCTAAGGACAGCACACACATCAATGCCCGAGGCAGGATTCGAACCTGCGACCGTAGCGGTCATGCGGTTCAAGACTGAAGAGCCTAGAACCGCACGGTCACACCAGCCGGCCATGAACTAACTGCTCGAAATAATTTTCAGAGAATGCGTCTAGCACAATTTCGGATGATATTTCACGCGTAACTCCGGAATTAAACATGTATTTCCGCCAATATGTCGAGGGCAAATTAAAGTCACCACCAACTATTATCGTACGAGTCGGGTGCGTGGTTGAAATCAAACTCAAGTTTCCTTTGAACCTTTCATCAACTGTATCATCTGAATTGGGAGGTCGGTAAAAGATTCCAATTATTATATTATTCTGGTTGCCAACAATGACCTCTGCCCATACTAACTCACAGTAAGTATCTACTTCAATTTCGCATATGTCGCAATTTGCGATGGTGTAGTTAGGCAGAACCTAAGAGCACTACTTTATACATTTAGCTGCAATGAATGCTTAACACTACTTTCGTAAATTTGTCAGCTTAGACGAGCAACAGACGTAATTGCTTTCCGATTTTAGCCGAATTCCAAACGTACTTCTGATTTTTAGTCACACGTTCTCCTTGTAGTAGCATGAAACTTGACTTAATTCCTTTGGCCCCTAGGGGGGCTTAGGGCATCCAGAACTCGCCATCTGTCTCTGTCTTTGGCCATTTGCCTCAATTGTGCCCAGGTCTTGCCAACTCTTTTTGCTTTCTCTTCCACTGTCCTCTTCCAGGTGCCCCTTGGTCTTCCTCTCTTCCTTGTTCCCTGGGGATTCCCTTCCAATGCCTTTTTCTCGATGGCTCCATCTGGTTTTCTCAAGGTGTGCCCAACCAACCCCACTTTCTCTCTCGTATCTGGTCTTTTATAGGTATCTGGTTTGTTATTCGCCAGAGCCCCTCATTACATATTTTTTCTGGCCACCAGATATGCATGATGCGTCGAAGACATATATTTATGAAGCTTTGTAACTGGGATGTTATCTTTTTATCCATTTCCAGCTTTCACTGGCGTACTGGAGGACAGCCTTCACATTTGTGTTAAAATGCGGATTTTTGTTTTATATGTAATATTTCTACTTTTCCATATTGGATACAAATACAGCGTTTGCCTCTTTAATGCGGTTTTTCACGTCATCTCCGGCTCCACCATCTTCCTTCACTATACTACCCAGATACAGGAATGAGTTGACAGTCTCCACCCGCTGCTCACCTATTAACAGTGGCACCTCCATGTTCCCTGAATTTACTTTCATTTCCTTTGTTTTGCCTGTATTTATCTGGAGGCCAGCAGTCTCTGCTTCTTCTTTCAGCAAGTTTAATTTAGCTTGCATGTCAGTCAGCCTTTGAGCTAATAAAACTATGTCGTCTGCAAAATCCAAATCCTCCAGACGTTCATGGATCCCCCACTGGATTCCTCGTCTCCTGACTGCTGTGACTCTTCTCATAACAGAGTCTAGAACAAGTAGAAAAAGTGTTGGTGACAAAACGCAACCCTGCCGAACTCCAGTTGTTACTTTTATGGGCTCTGTCATATTTCCCTTGTGGAGTACACAACATTTGTAGCCATCATATAGATCTTTTATGATGTTTAAGATCTTCTGTGGTATACCATACTTCTGCAACACCTGCCAGTCCAACTAAAACATTCATATTTCTTTACGTACTTCATGAATATGTAATAAAAATGGGGCTCTTATTTTTAAAGAACGCAGTTGATATCTGTTTGACCTGAGGCGCTTTTTATCATGTTGAAAAATGTCGAGGTATGATATTATAAAGTCTTGTATTGTAGAGATAATTTCTGAGATTTTATGGACGTTTGTTTATGACTCAAGAGCTAGATCAATTGAAAGTGTGTTTGAGTAAACTGCCAGTCTGTGTACACATATTTGAGCTATGTTAATATGCAGATAAAATTTATACATGACAGTCTGATTAATTTCTTCCAGTTTATGCAGATTCTCAAATCTGTGTGTGTATCTAACTACTTCTGCATGAGCCAGTTTCCTACACAGTTCATTATAGTGTAATTAATTAGAACAAATTCGAGAATGTGAATAAGTGCAATAGAAAACCTACAAAAATATTGTTGGCTGTCATTTCTTTTATTACTCCAATATTCAAGCATTGCTCTTGTATTTTTCAAGTTTCCTTTTATTTATGTCTATGGTCACAAACTTTTAATTAACAGATTACCGGTTTCGGTCTTTAATGACCATTATCAGATCTACAGCAAAAATAGGAAAAACATAAATACACTCGCAAACTGTATACAGCTTAAGAACAATACATAGCCCATAATGAAAACAAAGAAAGATTCGGATTAGGTATTGAAATCCATGGAGAAGAAATAAAAACTTTGAGGTTCGCCGATGACATTGTAATTCTGTCAGAGACGGCAAAGGACTTGGAAGAGCAGTTGAACGGAATGGACAGTGTCTTGAAAGGAGGATACAAGATGAACATCAACGAGAGAAAAACGAGGATAATGGAATGTAGTCGAATTAAGTCGGGTGATGCTGAGGGAATTAGATTAGGAAACTGTTTAAAACAAGCTGCCGTACAGTAGCCACAAGATGTTTGTGTTGTAAGTTCACCAGATGTCCCTAATGTCGGTATACACTAGTTTTCAATAATTAACTGAAACAGCGAAAATAAAGGGGGGATACAATAGTTGAAGTCTGTAATATGCTTATAACGTATAAAAGGCATTACACTAATAAAAAGCAATAAAAAGAAGAACATGACAAAAGTAATATTGTTAAAAAGAGGAAGAGTTAAAAAACAGTGGTTGCCATGTGCTCTAGTGTCAGTATTCTAGATAAAAACAGAAATATTAAACACCATTGGTAGTGTACTGGGTAATATTAAACAACCATAAAGCAAATCGCTAAAGGAGCCTCAAATGAAAGAAAACATAGTGCTGAACATAATCAGCGCCCTCTGTTAGTGCTAATGTCAGAATTCCTCACAGCCGGGCAGTGGTTGGAGGAACGTGACCAGCAGAGGGCCCCTTGTACCCTGTGGTACTTCGTTGCAATAAAAGAATGATAAAATTCCGTAACAGTGGTTGATCCACATTATCTGATTAATGTAGTCTATTAAATGAATAGAGGAGGAACAAGAACATACTAGATTCATGCGTAAAATGTATGAAAACGAAGTAAATATGTCATGCACTCAATACTAGGTGAACTTATCAACACACTCTATATAACAGAGGCGTGCAGTGATTAGACCCCCTATCAGGCGCATCCATCACCACCTCCACCGAAACCACCTCCTCCCCAGCACCCAATGTGGCTTTCGACCTTCCTTCTCTGCCAATAACCAGCTCATACGTCTCACTCATCTCCTCTCCCTCCAGCTTAACTCCCGTCGCTCCGCAATTTTTGTCTCCCTCGACAGCGAAAAGACCTATGACTGTGTCTGGCATCCCAGTCTCTTGTTTAAACTCCAAACCTACGCTCTTCCTGTCAACTACATATGTCTGATGGCCTCCTACCTCTCCCACCGCCCCTCTTATGTTACCATGCATCATGCCAATTCCCACACCTTATACCCCTCTGCAGGTGTGCCCCAGGGCTCTGTCCTCTCCCCTCTCCTCTACCACCTGTACACGGCAGATATCCCCAACCCCCTCCCCTCCAGTACACCTCTTGCAGTATGCTGATGACACCGCATTCCTAGCCCTCGCTTCTACCCTCCAACGGTCCCAACGCCTTCTCCAGAATCACCTTGAGCTTTTTGCCGCATGGTGTACCCAGTGGCTCCTGAAAATCAATCCTTCCAACACACCATCCTCCACACCTACAAATCCTCAATCCGTCCCATCCTCTGTTATGCCAGTCCCGCCTGGATATCTGCCCCTCCAAATTCTATAAGTCCCTCCAGGTCCTTGAGCGTCATGCACTCCGCCTCACCTTCCATATACGCCTCCCGTCACCCACGCGGATACTCTATGACCTCAGTCCTTTCCCCTATCTACTCCTATTCCTTGAACATATCCCCATACTCTACACTTCCCGCCGCCTTGAACCCTCTCGCCCCCTAGTTGCTCCACTCCTCTCCTGTCCTGCCCCCTGCCGCGCCTTCACTGTTGTGTCCCCCCTACCCTCCATATCTACACCCTTCATCTCCTTTCCCAAGGTGGCTTCCATCGATTCCCCCTCCCGGATGATGCCCTCTGTCCCTCCATTTATCCCTCCTATCCTCAACCCCCCTCCTTTCTTCTGTCCTTTCCCTGGGCTCCCTCTCCCCCCTTCCATCCTGTTTTCTCCCCACCTAACCTCTCCCTACCTCCCTTCCCCCCGAGTCCTTTTGTATTCCCCTCCTCCACCTTCCCCACTCCCTGTCGCGCCTGCCCAGCACTTCCCACCCCTCTGATGGGTGCTCATCTTCCATTGGCTCCTTTCCCCCTTCCCCCTTCGTTTTTTCTCTCCTTCCCCCGTTTTTATTTTCCCATCAACTGTACCGTTTCTCCCCACCTGCTCTCGGCTGTGGTCTGTCATATTTGCCAATTTTTAGTGCAGTGTTTTAAGTGAATGTTCCATGTTGTTCGTCTTTTCACAGTGTTGTGAAGAGAAACCATGCTGTCGCTGGGTGTGAATTTTATGTCTTTTGCGAACAGAAACCAGACTGTTGCCGTGCTTTTTAATAGTCTGTCTATTATTTTACCTGTCTGCTTCATATTTATTTTATTAGCATCATCATCCCTTTGTTCTATGTTTTAAGTTCCACGATTTTATCGCCATGTTACCATTTAAGTCTCCGATTTTATCGCCCGTTTTTTATTCTTTATTATCTTCATCTTTTTAAAACAAAGTCTGTAGGCCGAAGAGCGGCATACTAAGCTGCTGCCAACTTGCCCCCTTCGGGGCCAATCGAAATTCAATGAAGAAAAAAAAAATGATTAGACCATTCGAGGGTTGGATTCCCTCACTTCCTGATCGAGGACTCACACTGCCTGGGCTACTCTCAGGGTGTATCTTCGGCGTGGAAGAGCCCCAACCATTCCTGTCATGTTGACGCCCGTCTGCACACCGTCACTGCTGTCAGCCGTCCGGTCCTCGCCGCCGCCGCCGCCGTCGCCCCCCCCCCCCAACTCGCGTGCCACCACCATGTCCCAACCCATCACCACTATCTTTTTCATCTCTCCCTCTGCTGCTCCAACCACCATCACATGGAGCTCATCCTCCACCCCCATTCTTGTCCTTTCTTCCCTCCCTGTCCACCCCACTCCTGCGCCATTTTCGTCTGTAACTATCCCCAACACTCCCTCCCCTGTCACTGGTGCCCCATCGACATCTGCAGATTTTCCGCTGCTCCCTGCACCACCTCCGACAGGCCCAAACCTAGCACGGATTTCGGCTCGCCGTTTCACAGTCTCTGTGCCACCCAATCCCCCTCCCTCTGCATTATCCAGTCCTCAGGGCGCTACTTCCCCCCGCCATCTCCCCTGCAACCCATCCCCCAGCCCCCTCTCCAGCCTGTCATGACCGCAAAACCTTCCAAGCGCCCTAATGTTGACCCTTCCCCTACAATCTCCTCAAAGAAAACCCCTGATCCCCGGGACCCCCCACCCCCATGGACGCGACCCCGACCCCCACTCCTGCCACCCACACCTCTTTCCTCTCCAATCCTGACCCTCAATTCCTTGATGCCCGCACCCTCACCCCGGCCATCTGTAAATACTACCCCAGTGCCCCTGCCTCCCTTCTTATTCCTCGCAAGGACTCGGTCCTCATTAAATCCCCCAGTGCTTTCTTTCACACTGATCTCCTATCCCACATCCCATGTATCCAATTTGGCGAACGTGCAACCCTCACTCCCTACCACACCCTGTCCTCTCCTTGTCAGCCTCAACCTTCCCGATGTCCGCCAACCTTCACCGCTGTTATCACTAAGCTTAACCCTGTGGTCATGGAGGCTGAGGTGTTGGTGGAACTCCACTCCCGGCCCAACATGGAAATCCGCTCGGTCCGTCGCATCTTTAATGATGCCGGGCCGACTTATCTAATGCAGATATTCACCGAATAGTCCTCCTCCATTTATCGCCTCCTCACCAAGGGAGCCCTCATCTACAATCGCCGTCATAAGTTGGACTCCTCCCATTCCCCAGTCCAATCCTACCGCTGCCAACACTGCCTCACGTACAATGACCATGTTACTTCTGCCTGCAAGAACCCCCCTACTGTTCCCCACTGCAGAGCTTCCCACTTCCTCAAGAACTGCCCCAACCTCACCTCTCCCCCCTCCTGCAACACCTGTATGAACCACATCCTAACTACTCCTCGAAGTATAAAGCGAAACCTCCTCCAGTTACCCCTGAGCTCACTGTCCCTGTCCGTTCTATTGATGACTCCAACCACCCCAACAACTCGCTACGCCCTCCGCCCTTCGCCTACTACAGACGACATCATCACCATTGTGCTCCAAAACATCGACCCCTTCCAGCGCTCCCACACCCTTTCCCACATCGCCCTCGCTGCCCGTTCCATCTTCCATCTTACCACCTATGCCTGAATCGTCCCCTTAGAACAATTTATACAAGACTGTGCTTTAACTGACACACAATGTTTTTTAGCGCAATGCAATCTGACTTTCAGAAATCCCTACAAAGGAATGGCCCTGACTAACATTAACCTGTACCTTTCACAAATCACTTACCTCACCAAAAATCTTCCTTACTTGAACTACTGCAATACAGCGAGCGCCATACTGCCAGCTAAATAAAAGATTCAAACTACGGAAGGCACTAACTACTGATAGGGATAGTTAGCAAATGAAAGATATTAATAGAGAACACACAATGTATTTACCTTAATAGTCATAATATATATAGCAGTTCATGACAAATTACAAAACTCCGCCATCTCTCTCCCCACATCCACCACTGCTGGCGGCTCACCTCCAACTGCGCAACGCTACGCGCTGTTCACATCCAGCTGCCGCTGCCCAACACTACAATGGCAGACAACAATGCAAACTAGCCACAGACTGCACACAGCACAGCCAGTGATTTTCATATAGAGCGCTACGTAACATTGCCAATAAGAAAACATAAACAGCATGTCGTTGGCAGAATTCTTAAATGTTTTAAATTTACGTGTAGTAATGAACAGCTTATAGTGAAAATCATCATGTCCGCGAGTCGCATATTGGTCATTGTTACGTCGTTTCGGCGGTTCCATTTCAAAATTCGGTGCACCTTGCCAATTTCTTTCATAATTTCCGAAATGCGCTGTGTTACTATTTTGTGGCTGTTCCGTATTTCTATGTCCCTCTTCCCATATTGGGGCGCGAGTGTCCTCTGAAATACGTAATTCTTGTATTACCTGTGTCAGTTGATCTTGTACTTCCCGGATTTCTCTTTTGTACTGTGTATTGATTTGATTCAGATTTTGTTTCAGTTTCCTAATTTGTTCGCACTCTTCTGTGTCATTAAAGACTACCGGTTTTGTGTCATTCAGATTATCATCTACCTTCGTAGATAAATTATTTAGCTGATCCGAAAGTTCAACTACTTTCTCTGATAATGAACTAATTTCCTCCATGTGTCTTTCTACTGTGTCCTTTAAGTTTTCCTGAGTTTTTGCAAGTTGCGTAACCGAATCGGTAGATGCAACTGAGTCCATTTTAGCTTGCAAGGTCTCATGATTTTCATGAACAATAGTTTGCAGTTCTATTATGGCTGCTTCGTGATTCTGTAATGCATTTTCATGACGCGAAAAAATAGGTTGGAAATGCTCACAAATTTGTGTTTTTACGTCATTAAAGACTTTTTGACATTTCGATTCGATGTTATGTAACTCAGCAGTTAAATCGTCACGTGTTTGTTCGAGAGTTTCTTCCAATGAGTCTAACTTTTGAAGCTTTTGCTGTGTTTGTCTCTGATTTTGTTCCATTGTGTGTAACTGTTGCTGTGTTTGTCTCTGGTGTTGTTCCATTGTGTCTAACTTTTGAAGATTTTGTTCCATTGTATCTAACTTTTGAAGATTTTGTTCCATTGTGTCTAACTGTTGCTGTGTTTGTCTCTGATTTTGTTCCATTTGTTGCATTAGCTGTAATAACAATGCATTAGTGTCTGGAATCTGTTCCTCTACGCTTTTCGGCAGTGCATTTGCACCGGCAACATTCACATTTTGACAAGCAGAAAATGTGTCTTGACTTATTTGAGAAAACGGTGAGGACGCAAAACCTGACTCTACAGTATTTGCAAAATTGTGTCCTGTCATTTCGGATTCCTGAGGCGAGCTGTTGCCAAGCGATCGATCGATAATGCTTCCCTGTTCACTACTTGTTTCACTGTGTACACCATTATTTGCAACCCGCTCCATTTTCCTATGCGCAATTACCAAATTACTACTTTGAACATTAGTTAATTCATTAAATGGTGGCGCTAACACACTACTTTCGTCTTCACTGTCATTTCTCAGTTTACTTTGGAGCCTAGTATTACGTTTTTCACACGCCATTATTGTCACAGTATTTCACACAATAACACAGAAAAACACAATTTGAATAGCAAAAATAGGGGCATACATTAACATAGCACTGAAAATAATATGTAGTTAATTGCAAGCGCAGCTGCGAAATACTTGGTGCAAATCTACATGCATGCCACAACTGTTTTACAGTACAACAATGAAAGACTGCAACTACAAAAGAGATTCTCTCTACAATTACGCGCTAGCAATAAACAATAGCTACACTAATTACACAAACTACAAGAAAAAATCAGAAGATTCCAGTGAGGTATCCTGGCAGGGTCGCCATAAGAATCGTCCCCTTAGAACAATTTATACAAGACTGTGCTTTAACTGACACACAATGTTTTTTAGCGCAACGCAATCTGACTTTCAGAAATCCCTACAAAGGAATGGCCCTGACTAACATTAACCTGTACCTTTCACAAATCACTTACCTCACCAAAAATCTTCCTTACTCGAACTACTGCAATACAGCGAGCGCCACTACTGCCAGCTAAATAAAAGATTCAAACTACGGAAGGCACTAACTACTGATAGGGATAGTTAGCAAATGAAAGATATTAATAGAGAACAAACAATGTATTTAGCTTAATAGTCATAATATATATAGCAGTTCATGACAAATTACAAAACTCCGCCATCTCTCTCCCCACATCCACCACTGCTGGCGGCTCACCTCCAACTGCGCAACGCTACGCGCTGTTCACATCCAGCTGCCACTGCCCAACACTACAATGGCAGACAACAATGCAAACTAGCCACAGACTGCACACAGCACAGCCAGTGATTTTCATATAGAGCGCTACGTAACGTTGCCAATAAGAAAACATAAACAGCCTACTTACATACCCCTACTCCCACAACCAGGCCCACTTCAACTTCACCCCCCTCACCACCCTTGTCTAACTCTCCCCTCCCATGGTACAACAACACTACAGTTTCCTGTACCACGATATTCGCTCCCTGCCCACCCACAAACTCCTCTTCCTCCACACCCTCTATCAGCAACGCGTGGATGCCTTCATCCTAAATGAAACCTTTCTTCAACCTCGTATCTCCATCTCCACAGCTCCTTACACCCTTCCCCACACCGATAACCCGTACCCTCTGGCACATGGTGGAGTTGCTATAGGCCACCTCAAGCACCTCCCTGTCCAGCTCCAACCTCTCCTTAACAATCCTGCCGAACATCTCACCCGCAGCCTCTTCTTCCCTACCCTTACTGTCACCTGTGCCGCCATTTATGTCCGCCCTCGCACCCCATCCCGAACGATTTCCTGGCCCACATTGACCACACCTTCTCCACCTAAGCGATTTCCGCCAACCTCAATATTCACACCTGTGGTCCTGCCGACCTCCAGTGGTGGCATCGGTTTATCACCACCCTCCAGGGAGACCTGGTTCCCCTCCCCCAGTACACCCAACACGAATCCAACACCACTCTCGATGTGGTCCTTGCCTCTCCCAACCTCCTTGGGCGCATCAACGTAGATGTCCTTGACCTCACTGGCAGTGACCATGCTCCTGTTCTCCTCACTATTTCTAGTGGTCGCCATCCCCGCCCCACTCCTCGCCCCAACATCCGTCCTCAACTTGTCCATGATTACTCATGTGCCAACTGGGATGCCTACCGGGACTCCATTCACTGCCAGGTTGAAGGCCACGACCTTACCCTCCAATCTCCTGATGACATCTCTCACACTGCTGCCTTTCTGCACCAGACCTTGTCTGACGCCGTCGCCACCCATATCCCCACTAAAGCCATCCACCCTCACCGCCCTACACTGCCACCACAGGTCGTCCTTCTCCTTCTAGAGTCCCGCCGCCTCTACCGCTCTTTTCTCCGTACTCATGACCGGGACACACTTACCCGCCACAGGCAATTACAATGACACATCTGCAACCTGCTTACTGCGAAGAAATGCTGCGCATGGCTCCAGACATGTACACAACTCAACACCACACTCCCAATAAACTCTTCCAAGTATTGGTCTGCTTTCCACTGCCTTACTGGCAACCGTCCCACCCACCAGTACCCTCTCCTCCTTGATGACTGTCCCTTTGCTGACAACCTCAGTAAGGTCAACCACTTTGCCTCTCACCTCTCTGATGTTTTTTCGATACCAGATGATTCCCAATTTGATTATTCCCTCTCCAATGACGTCATCGACCGTACGGATACCTCTGTTCCTCCCCTTACTCCTAGCTTCCAGTACTTGGGCCACACACCACCATCTGAACTTAACACTCCCATGTCTACACAGGACATCAGCCTCACACCCGCACTAAACGCAACACTGCTCCCGGCCACGACTGCGTTACCTACCGCCACCTCAAACACTGCCCTCCCTCCTTCCTTTCAGTCCTTGCCATCCTCTACACTGTCATCCTTGCCACCGGCTTCTCCCCCAACCTGTGGAAAACCTCCCATATCCTGATGTTCTCCAAACCCAAAAAGCCTCCATCTGATGGCTCTTCCTGTCATCCTATCTGTCTCACATCAGTGTTCAGCAAGCTCTTGGAATCCATCCTTATATGGCGCATCCATCACCACCTACACCAAAACCACCTCCTCCCCAACACCCAATGTGGCTTTCGACCTACATTCTCTGCCGATGACCAACTCCTACGCCTCACTCATCTCCTCTTCCTCAAGCTTAACTCCCGCCGCTCCGCAATTTTTGTCTCCTTCGACCTCGAAAAGACCTACGACCGTGTCTTCCAACCCGGTCTCCTATTTAAACTCCAAACCTACGCCCTTCCTGTCAACTACATCTGTCTGATGGCCTCCTTCCTCTCCTGCCGCCCCTCCTATTTTACCATCCATCATGCCAATTCACACACCTTCTACCCCTCTGCAGGTGTGCCCCAGGGCTCTGTCCTCTCCCCTCTCTTCTACCACCTGTACACGGCAGATATCCCCAACCCCCTCCCCTCCAGTACACTTCTTGCAGTAAGCTGATGACACCGCTTTCCTCGCCCTCGCTCCTACCCTCCAACGGTCCCAACGCCTTCTCCAGAGTCACCTTGACCTTTTTGCCGCATGGTGTACCCAGTGGCTCCTGAAAATCAATCCTTCCAATACCCAGGCAATCATTGTAGGTCGTACCATTCGCTCCTTCCAGCTCCTGGATTTCTCCCTTACTGTCTGCGTCCATCCTGTCCACCTCTCCCCAACCCTCACCTATCTTGGCCTCACCATTGACCGTCACCTCACCTGGATCCCTCATCTCTGCTCCATCCAATCCAAACCCCACAACTGCATCCGACTCCTCAAACTCCCCTCTGGCAGGACTTGGGGTTTGCACCCCTCTACCATCCTCCACACCTACAAATCCTTAATCCATCCCATCCTCTGTTATGCCAGTCCCACCTGGTTATCTGCCCCTCCAAATTCTATAAGTCCCTCCAGATCCTTGAGTGTCATGCACTCCGCCTCACCTTCCGTATATGCCTCCTGTCCCCCATGCGTATCCTCCATGACCTCATTTCTTTCCCCCATCTACTCCTGTTCCTCCAACATATCCGCATACTCTACACCTCCCGCTACCTTGATCCTCTTCACCACCTGGTTGCTTCTCTCCTCTCCTGTCCCGCCCCCTGCCATACCTTCACTGTTGTGTCCCCCCCTACCATCCATCTCTACACTCTTCATCTCCTTTCCCAAGGAGGCTTTCATCAACTCCCCCTTCCAGATGATGCCCTCTCTCCCTCCATTTATCTCTCCTATCAACTCTGATTCTCCTCCCCTCCTTTCCTCTGTCCTTTCCCTGGGGTCCCTCTTCCCCCCCTTCCATCCTGTTTTCTCCCCGCCTAACCTCTTCCTACCTCCCTTCTCACCCCCAAGTCCTTTTGTATTCCCCTCCTCCGCCTTCCCCACTCCCTGTCGCGTCTGCCCAGAACCCCCACACACCTCTTATGAGGCCTCATACTCCATCGGCTTCTTTCCCCCCTCCCCCGTTCGTTTTTTCTCTCCTTCCCCCCGTTTTAGTTTCCCATCATCTGTCCTGTTTCCTCCCAACTGCTCTCGGCTGTGGTCTGTCATATTTGCCAATTTTTAGTGCAGTGTTTCAAGTGAATGTTCCGTGTTGTTCGTCTTTTCACAGTGCTGTGAAGAGAAACCATGCTGTCGCTGGGTGTGAATTTTATGTCTTTTGGAAACAGAAACCAGACTGTCGTCGTGTTTTTTTTAATAGTCTGCCTATTATTTTACCTGTCTGCTTCATATTTATTTTATTAGCATCATCATCCCATAGTTCTATGTTTTAAGTTCAACGATTTTTTTTCGCCATGTTACCATTTAAGTCTCCGATTTTATCACCTGTTTTTATTCTTTATTATCTTCATCTTTTTAAAACAAAGTCTGTAGGCCGAAGAGTGGCATACTAAGCTTCTGCCAGCCCGCCCCCTTCGGGGGGAATCGAAACTCAATAATGAAAAAACAATATGATTAGAGTATAAAATTGTCAAATAAAGCAAATTAGGCATTGGGCAGAAAGTCATTTTGCCAGTTAAGCAGTTTAGTTGGTTCTCTATTTTTTGCTTTACAAATTTCAAGCGCCTCTAACAAATTAAGAGCACGGCCTTTTTCCACTCTGTGTAGAATACGCATACAACTCTCAATGCTCCCTATGGGATGACCAGTTTCAGATAAATGCTGTCCCAAAGCCGTTTTGTTTCGTGGCTGTGAGTGTTCTTTAAACCTTAATTTAAAAGAGCAGCCTGTTTGACCGATGTAATATTTGTCACAGTTACTGCAGTCAATCCTGTATACTCCAGAGCCATCAAATTTATCATAGTTCTCTCTCAGTTTATGTTTTATTCGTAGTTTTAGGGTGTTATTAACCTGAAAGCCACATCTGACATCAGACTTTTTAAAACATTTTTCTATTTGCAGGGACATTTTTCCATTAAATTGCATAGGAATGGTTTTCATTCTATCTTTACCAGTTCTCTTGTTTGTGTGTGCGTGTGTGTGCCTGCTGTTTGTTAAACGTTTCTTTAGCCTACTGTAGGGGCGCGTGACGTCATTAATAGAAATGCCGTTAGCTACCGCGATTTGCTTTAAAATGCTAAGTTCTTTACGTACTTAGTTTTCGTCCAAAGGTAGACGGAGGAGCCGGTGAACCATGGAAGTGAAGAAAGCTTTTTTGTATCAGGGTGGATGGCATGAACTGGCATTGATGATACTGTCTGTTCAAGTTGGTTTCCTAAAAATCTAAAACTAATGTTTGTTATTACCTTTCTTAATAGTGAGATCAAGGTAGTTAATGGCGCCATCTTCTTCTATTTCAGTGGTAAAAGTTATTTTGGGGTGCATGCTACCTATTGCTTGGGTAAATGTGTTGAGCTCACTGGTGTCATCTTCTATCAGTAATAAAATGTCATCGACATACCGTTTGTAATAAATCCTTTAATGTTTTAGTTGTGGATGCTTGGCAAAAAATTGACATTCTTAATCATTGATAAAAATGTCTGCTAAAGTGCCAGCTAGGCTATTACCCATCCCAAGCCCGTCCTTTTGATAATAAATGTTGCCATTAAAGGTAAAAAAATTCTGAGCTAAGACAAAATCTAGGAGTTCAATTAGTTCTGTACACTCTGCAGTACTACTCTTGTTGTGGGAGAGCATGTTGCGTCTAATAATATCAATAGTTTCTTTAATTCACAAAGACCCAACTGATAAGTTTCAGAATCATTTGCGGCGAAAGATTGACAGCTCCCAGTTTCTTCTTAACGAGTATGAAGAGAAATCACTCAAAATTATGAATGTCAAACTTCCCCAGCTCAGATCACTACTTAAGATCCACAAAGATGGAAATCTGGTTCGTCCGATTGTTAACAATATGTCATCACCATGCTATAAATTAAATAAGTTCCTTAACAATAAACTTAAATCAGTTTAGACATTCAGTAATTATTTTGGGGTCGAGAGCAGTGTTAAGCTAGCGAATGTAATTAAGGATATACATATACCAAATAATGCGACATTAGCATCCTTGGATGGTAAAAATCTTTACAGTAATGTCCCAGTTCAAAGAAACCATTGACATTATTAGACGCTATCTCCCCTCCCACAAAAAGATTAGTACTGCAGAGTGTACAGACCTAATTGAACTCCTAGATTTTATCTTAGCTTACAATTTTTTTACCTTTAATGACAAAATTTATTATCAAAAGGATGGGCTTGGGATGGGTAATAGCCTAGCTGGCACTTTAGCAGACATTTTTATCAATGATTAAGAATGTAAATTTTTTGCCAAGCATTCACAACTAAAAGATAAAACGATTTATTACAACGGTATGTCGATGACATTTTATTACTGATAGAAAGTGACACCAGTGAGCTCAACACATTCGCCCAAGCAATAGGTAGCATGCACCCCAAAATAGCTTTAACCACTGAAATAGAAGAAGATGGCGCCATTAACTACCTTGATCTCACTATTAAGAAAGGTAATAACAAACATTAGTTTTAGATTTTTAGGTAACCAACTTGTACAGACAGTATCATCAATGCCAGTTCATGCCATCCACCCTGATACAAAAAAGCTTTCTTCACTTCCATGGTTCACCGGCTCTTCCATCTACCTTTGGACGAAAACGAAATATGTAAAGAACTTAGCATTTTAAAGCAAATCGCGGTAGCTAACGGCTTTTCTATAAATGACATCACGCGCCCCTACAGTAGGCTAAAGAAATGTTTAACAAACAGCGGGTACACACACACCCATACACAAAAGAGAACCAGCAAAGATAGAACGAAAACCATTCCTATGCAATTTAATGGAAAAATGTCCCTGCAAATAGAAAAATGTTTTAAAAAGTCTGATGTCAGATGTGGCTTTCAGGTTAATAACACCCTAAAACTACGAATAAAACATAAACTGAAAGAGAACTATGATAAATTTGATGGCTCTGGAGTACACAGGATTGACTGCAGTAAAACTATGACAAATATTACATCGGTCAAACAGGCTGCTCTTTCAAATTAAGTTTTAAAGAACACTCACAGCCACGAAACAGAACGGCTTTGGGACAGCATTTATCTGAAACTGGTCATCCCATAGGGGAGCATTGAGAGTTGTATGCGTATTCTACACAGAGTGGAAAAAGGCCGTGCTCTTAATTTGTTAGAGGCGCTTGAAATTTGTAAAGCAAAAAATAGAGAACCAACTAAACTACTTAACTGGCAAAATGACTTTGTGTCCAGTGCCTACTTTGCTTTATTTGACAATGTTTTACTCTAATCACTGCACGCCTCTGTTATATAGAGTGTGTTGATAAGTTCACCTAGTATTGAGTGCATCACATATTTACTTCGTTTTCATACATTTTACACATGACTCTAGTATGTTCTTGTTCCTTCTCATTCATTTCATAGACTACATTAATCAGATAATGTGGATCATCCACTGTTACGGAATTTTATTATTCTTTTCTTGCAACGAAGTACTGCAGGGTACGAGGGGCCCTCTGCCAGTCTCGTTCCTCCAACTACTTCCCGCCTGTGCGGAATTCTGGCGTTAGCACTAACAGACGGCGCTGATTATGTTCAGCACTATGTTTTCTTTCATTTGTGGCTCCTTTAGCGATTTGTTTTATGGTTGTTTAATATTACCCAGAGCACTATCAACGGTATTTAATATTTCTGTTATTACCTAGAATATTGACACTAGAGCACATGTCAACCACTGTTTTTTAACTCTTCCTCTTTCTAACAATAGTACCTTTGTCATGTTCTCCTTTTTATTGCTTTTTATTACTGTAATGCCTTTTATACGTTATAAGCTTATTACAGACTTCAACTATTGTATCCCCCCTTTATTTTCGCTGTTTCAATTAATTATTGAAAACTAGTGTATGCCGACATAAGCGACATCTGGTGAACTTACAACACAAACATCTTGTGGCTACTGTACGGCAGCTTGTTTTAAACAGTAGTACTACTGACAACATGACTCGTGCATGTGATGTTATTTATATGTATTTGACGATGCTGGTGCTAATTCCGCATTTAACATTTGATGATGCCACTATGGCTGCAGTACATTAGGACTTTGTTTTTATGGAACAGGTATGCCTCTTCATATTTAAAGCGTGCAAATGTAAATTTTGTCAGTACTACCTTTCATTATGGGCTATGTATTGTTCTTAAGCTGTATACAGTTTGCAAGTGTATTTATGTTTTTCCCATTTTTGCTGCAGATCTCATGATGGTCATTAAAGACCAAAACCAGTAATCTGTTAACTAAAAGTTTGTGAACATAGACATAAATTAAAGGAAACTTATTACATATACAGGTCGTTGTTCTTTCGCGACAATGTCGCAACTTGTGAAACTTGTATTTTGTAGTTTTTTTGTGTATAGTGCATGATTTTACTTTTCTGATACACGGCGAAAAAGTGTTAAAGATAATTTACTTGTTTATAAAAATCAGGAGAATAAATAATGAAAAATTGATAATAATAATGGACACAAATAGGTGGTGCAAATCGCTAACCATGTTTAGTGTAACAGTTTCATAGTCCCAAATGCATTGTTTTCGTGACACTTAGGCGCTATTTATGGTGTCATTGTAACATAATTAATTAGAGCAGAGATTTGACAATATGAATAAGTGCAATAGAAAGCCTTAAAAAATATTATTGGATCTCACTTCTGATCCTGTTATTGAATGAACATAAATGAAGTGGAATCTGACTTGCAGTACCATGGCGAAGAAACACAATACTGCAGCTCTTCACATCTTTAAGGGAACTTTATTTCCTGATAACAGATTGTTAAGATGTTTGTAAAACTCGTATACAAAGCTTCAGTGTACTTCTGAATGTGGTCTATGTGTAGGGGTCTATGTGTAGGAGCGAAGTAATAACACTCGAAATACCTAGCCCTATACCAGCTAAGATGAGCTGTCCCAGAATCGTCTAGCCCGAGCAGCAGGAGATATTGTAGACAGAATTCTCGTTCTGCACATCCATACGCTCACTCCATAGATGTTTATAGTCTATGCTCATGCGTAGAACCAACGCCACCTAGATGGATGTCTCGATGCGGTGTGACCAAAGACTTACTAAAAATAACTAGACCGCTCATTGACGCTTGTGTAGTTCTCCTATATTGAAGACGCCATTTACAGGGCAATGCTGTGTTTGCATTAGAAAACTGGTGTCCCATATCTGATAAAATGTTGCAGATAAAATAACTTAACAGATGCAAAATTTAAGGTTCTCATATGTTTTCTGCTGTTGTAAATAATCCATCTTAACTCTGCTGGGGCAAAGGCCTATGAGCGCTTTGCATGAGTTGTGAATAAGATCACTGACTCTATGTTTAGTTTTACCTGTTCTGGCTTGCTTGTCAGTCAGTTGTGCAGCCCTGGGGCATTCTTATTTGTGGCAGAGTAGCGAGCAGTTGAGTTTTTCAGGGGAAAGAGATCTGTTCATAAATCTGGGATAAAATATCTGTAACACTTTATAATGGAGATGAAAGCTCATTTGCAATATTTTCTTGTTCCTTATATTGATGGAGAAGATTTTAGAGGAATTTCAAAGGTACGTTTGTAATTTTTATAATGAGAGAATATTGTAGTTGTTTGACTCTTCTTTTGTTAGCTGTATTTTCTCAAAAAACCCACCTCTGTGATGCATAGTAAAGCTTTAAAATTTTGTCATGTGTGCATTGTTCCTTACAGTACACACAGCAACACTTTATTTCTGACAAGCAAGGGAAAAAATAGAGCAGATTAGTTTCCTTTACCTGCTACATCGCTGATTTGTGTTTGCTTTCAAGAACGTCAGTATTTCCGACACAAAAATAGCATGCTGAGCAAGATGCAAGTCACTTTTATTTCAGGACAGATATCACCTCGCATTCTTGAGCAAACATTGGTTGTCGGGATTGTGAGATGTTGTGTTAACAAGAAAATTTATTTTCAGTGAACAGTAGTGGTAATTTCAAATAGCTAATTTCTTGTGAGTAGAACAGTATCTTATTATTGTGGTTATTATTGCACTTAACATCATTAAGTGGTCTATTTATACAGTTTTCATTGAGTGTACAATTAACTTCTTTTGGCATTTAATCAGATTCATTCTCTTTATACAAAATTTTGCATTTCATGAATTTTAAAATTTTTATTTAGCAACACTGTTCACATGTGCAACACAGGGCTAACCAACAGTCAGTTTTGCTGAGCAATTGAATACGATACTGAAAATATGTGTTACGTGAGGAGAAAGTTTTTGAAAGCAATATAGTCAGCCTTCTCACTTACAATTTCTTATAGAAAGCTTGCAAAATGACTTCGATAAGGACTCTAGAAACCTGTTGATAAAAGAAGTGGGAAAATAAATGGATAGATCCAAATTATATTCTAGATTACAATTATTCAAGTCCAAGTTAGCTGAAGGAAAAATATGATAAAATTGTGCAAAAGAAAATTATGCCACATAAAAATAGCTGAAAGACTAAAAAGTAATCGCAAAAGACAGGTGCAGAGTATGCACCACGAAATATTAAATAGCAACCGAAATTGAAAAATTTACTGCGTTTTCGGTTCTGCTTGTAAGAAAAGAGCCCTTCATTGTTGAATAGATATTTATTATTTCGCGTCTTTTGGTGGAGACCTAATACAGGAAAGTAGGAAGCTGCATTCATTTAAGATAGACTTGAAAACTGAGTAGTAATTGTGAAGTAAACATCTATTTAATTTGTTCTTTTGTCATCAATGTTGTCTGTCATATCCTTCAAAACATAGGCCTGCATTCATATTCGTGACTTTGATTGTATATACATCACAAGAGGTACTGTGGCTGCACTCCTTTCAAAGATATACTTTGGTTTTCTTGAAGGCATCAATAGATGTATCTGTTGTCAAGGTATAGTTGTATTCTGGAAGCCATTCCAGCAGACGAATCAAAGCAGAAGCTCTTAATGTATTCAGCTGCTTCATTCACTGCATTTGGAAACTATTGCTATATTTTCTTTCTTTGTAAGTGAGGAGCTGTCTACTTCATACTCGTTATTTACATGGCAGTATATAGTACAACAAGAACTTAGTAAGCTCCACCAATACTAAATAAGTATACTGGTAGTGTGAAGAGTATTCTAATTTGTGCTAAGAATTACATCTTCCTGTGTTTTGTTTCTATACATGGTGGTATGTATCACAATAAGTTCTTAATAAGGAGCTCCCCCACTGCTAAATAAATTTGCTGGTTGTGTGAAGTATTTCTAATTAGCGCGAAAAATTACAATTCACTGCCAAGAAACTCAATTCTTCCTTTTCTCTTGAAAGTATCTGTAACAACCAGAAAAAATAGCAGTGGGGATATGCCGGTACCTATACCAGAATATATTTTCATCTGCATATTTGATTTATCTGAAGATGTTCTTGTTTGGAAAAGAAACCTCCTAAAATAACTAACTTGTAAATTTTCTTTCATATAGGCAGCTGACAGTCAGACTAAGTCACCTTTTAATTGAAAATTCCTGGCAGATTAAGACTGTGTGCCGGACCAAGACTCGAACTCGGGACCATAGCCTTTCGCGGGCAACTGCTCTACCAACTGAGCTACCCAAGCACAACTCACGCCCCGTCCTCACAGCTCTACTTCTGCCAGTACCTCGTCTCCTACCTTCCAAACTTTACAGAAGCTCTTCTGTGAACCTTGCGGAACTAGGATTCCTGAAAGAAAGGATACTGCGGAGACACGGCTTAGCCACAGCCTGGAGCATGTTTCCAGAATGAGATTTTCACTCTGCAGCGGAGTGTGCGCTGATATGAAACTTCCTGGCAGATTAAAACTGTGTGCAGGACCGAGACTCGAACTCGGGACCTTAGCCTTTCGCGGGCAACTGCTATACCAGCTGAGCTCTGTAAAGATTGGATGGTAGGAGACGAGGTACTGGCAGAAGTAGAGCTGTGAGGATGGGGCGTGAGTTGTGCTTGGGTAGCTCAGTTGGTAGAGCAGTTGCCCGCGAAAGGCAAAGGTCCCGAGTTCGAGTCTCGGTCCGTCACACAGTTTTAATCTGCCAGGAAGTTTCATATCAGCGCACACTCCGCTGCAGATTGAAAATCTCATTCTGGAAACATGCCCCAGGCTGTGGCTAAGCCATGTCTACGCAATATCCTTTCTTTCAGGAGTGCTAGTTCTGCAAGGTTCGCAGAAGAGCTTCTGTAAAGTTTGGAAGGTAGGAGACGAGGTACTGGCAGAAGTAGAGCTGTGAGGACGGGGCCTGGGTCGTGCTTGGGTAGCTCAGTTGTTAGAGCAGTTGCTCGCGAAAGGCAAAGGTCCCGAGTTCGAGTCTCGGTCCGGCACACAGTTTTAATCTGCCTGGAGGTTTCATGTCAGCGCACACTCCGCTGCAGAGTGAAAATATCATTCTGGAAGCCACCTTTTAATTCTTTCTCGCATGTTTCAGTCTTTTTTATATTTTTTATTCTGACCATGAATGGTGGTTTCTTTTCGTCAGATAATCAGTGTGTTATGAATATTCGCTCGCATTTCCGTGTTTCATGCTTAATTTGTAAATTACTGACACTGACAAGTACCAGAAGATCTCAAAAACGTAGAGGTAAATAGTAAAATAATTGCCAATAACAGTATATGAACGAAAATTATTGTATTTGCTAGTGTACTTCTTCACCCACTACACAAGATGTTACCCATTACACAACAGTGATATCGCACAATCTGAAGCATTGTCCTGTGTCGTAGGTCTCCTGAAACCTTAAGCGCCAAAAACTGATTATCTAACTTTTAAAGGCCAATTCACACTGTCCGTCACATCATGTCATGCCCAAACCTGTCAAAACATTCTGCAATGCAGTTCAAATAACAGCATCCACACTAGCATTCCCCTAACAGCACTCTCAAGGTTTCTCAGCAAGAAAGTTTCGATGGCTGACGCCACCTGACTATTGTTGATCATGTGACCCTGAAGCTCATTCCCTCCCAACATACACCTGTGCACAGATACCCATATTTTTTCGTTGTTGTTTTACTGGTTGATATCAATTGTTTTTATTCGTTATTTGTTTTTAAATTGTTTCACTTCGTTATTTCGTTTGTTTAAATTCATAATATACTGTCTTTGTCGCCACTGTAGAGTCTTGTACTACAAGGAAGCAAGGGAGAGGATGTTGTTATAGGTGGCCAGTATCCTCTTTCTACAACACAAATGCACACATGGGTTAATACGATACTTTATTTACATGAACTTGAAAATTTACTTAACTTGAATAGAGTCCACGTTTGTGGTACAAGCTCATCAGTAATAGTCCCACTATAGTCACTAATCTGCTTGCCATGCACTGTCGTAGCCTCTGATGATATAAACCCACTCTGCGAGTAACTGACAGACGCCAAACTGAATGACTGAGTGAAAATCAGCGGCGGAGGCCTAAATACACGCTGTCGAGAGGGCGTTGGCGGCGAGTTGCTTGTGGTTGTGTCGCTGGCCTCTCTCGTGATAGGGGCACTTGTTCCAGCGCCTACTAATCGACTTTCGCTTCATCTTTGCCGACCGGTGTGCTGGCGATGGCTTACGCCAGCACATATAATGAATGACGCTAGATTAATTTATGCAGTGAGGCAGCAGTCTGAATCGTATGACATGAGTGTACTAAATTATTTGCCCTCTACTACGTTTATAAAGTGGATTTTTATACATACCGGTATAGTATTTAATATTTTAAATGAAATGTATGCCATATGGTAGCTAACTCCAGTACAAATAATGTACTTGAACTATTAAAAGCCAAAAACAAGACATAAAGTAAACCTATAAATCTTGAAGGGAAAGGTATTGAGGGAGATGTGGACCTTGCCATTGGTGGAGAGGCTTGCGTGCCTCAGCAATACAGATAGCCGACCCATAGATTCAACCACAAAGGAGGAGTACCTGTTGAGAGGCCAGACAAACATGTGATTCCTGAAGAGGGCATCAGCCTTTTCTGTAGTTGAAGAGGTTACAATCTGGATGATTGACTGATCTGGCCTTGGAACATTAACCAAAATGGCCTTTCTGTGCTGGTACTGCAAATAGCTGAAATCAAGGGGAAACTACAGCCGTAATTTTTCCTGAGAGTGTGCAGCTTTACCATATGGTTAAATGATGAGAGCGTCCTCTTGGGTAAAATATCCTGGAGGTACAATAGTCCCCCATTCGCATCTCTGGGTGGGGACTACTCGGGAAGACATTATTACCAGGAGAAAGAAAACTGGCGTCCTAGGGATCAGAGCGTGGAATGTCAAACCAATTAATCGGGCAGATAGATTAGAAAATTTTTGAAAAAGGAAATGGATAGGTTAAATTAGATATAGCGGGAAATAGTGAAGTTCGGTGGCAGGAGGAACAAGACTTCTGGTCAAATGAATACAGGGTTATAAATATGAAATAAAATAGGGGTAACGCAAGATTAGGTTTAATAATGAATTAAAAAAATAGGAGTGCAGATAAGCTATTATGAACAGCATAGTGAATGCATTATTGTAGCCAAGATAGATACAAAGCCCAGACCTACAACAGTAGTACAAGTTTATATTCCAACCAGCTCTGCAGATGATGAAGAGACTGAAGAAGTGTATGATGTGATAAAAGAATTTATTCAGATGGTGGAGGGAGATGAAAATTTAATAGTCATGGGTGACTGGAATTCGATAGTAGGAAAAGGAAGACAAGGAAACGTAGTAGGTGAATATGGAATGGGGTAAGAAAAGAAAGAGGAAGCGGCCTGGTAGAATTTTTGCACAGAGCCTAACTTAATCATAGTTAACACTTGCTTCAAGAAACATAAAATAAGGTTGAATACATGGAAGAGGCCTGGAGCTACTCGAAGGTTTCAGATAGATTATATAATGGTAAGACAGAGATTTAGGAACCTGGTTTTAAATTGTAAGACATATCCAAGGGCAGATGTGGACTCTGACCACAATTTATTGGTTACGAACTGTAGACTAAAAGTAAGTAAAAATGCTAGGGCTAGTAGAAATACTTAGCTAACAGAAGGAATTTAACTGGTGCAAAGACTGGGAATTTAGGGAGATGGGACCTGGATAAACTGAAAGAACCAGAGGTTGTAGAGGTTGAGAGCATTAGGGAACGACTGATAAGAAGGGGAGAAGGAAATAATGTAGAAGAAGAATGGATAGCTTTGAGAGATGAAATAGTGAAGGCAGCAGATGATCAAGTAGGTAAAAATGCTAGGGCTTCTAGAAATACTTAGTTAACAGAAGGAATTTAACTGATGAAAGGAGGAAATATAAAAATGCAGTAAATGAAGTAGGCAAAAAGGAATACAAATGTCTCAAAAATGAGATCGACAGGAAGTGCAAAATGTCTAATCGGGGATGGCTAGAGGACAAATGTAATGATGTGGAGGCATATATCACTAGGGGTAAGACAGATACTGCCTACAGGAAGATTAAAGAGACCTGTGGAGAAAAAAGAGCCCAAATGGAAAACCAGTTCTAAACAAAGAAGAGAAAGCAGAAAGGTGGAAACAGTATATACAGGGTCTATACAAGGGCGATGTACTTGAGAGCAATATTATGGAAATGGAAGAGGACATAGATGAAATATGACATATGATACTGTGTGAAGAACTTGACAGAACACTGAAAGACCTAACTCGAAATAAAACTCCAGGAGTAGACAACATTCCATTAGAACGACTGATAGCCTTGTGAGAGCAAGTCCTGACAAAACTCTACCATCTGGTGAGCCAAGTGTATGAGACAGGTGAAATACCCGCAGACATCAAGAAGAATATAATTTGAATCCCAAAGAAAGCAGGTGTTGAGAGGTGTGACAATTACCGAACTGTCGGTTTAATAAGTCATGGTTGCAGAATACTATCACAAATTCATTATACATGAATGAAAAAACTGGTAGAAGCCGACCTCAGGGAAGATCAGTTTCGATTCCATAGAAATGTTGGAACACATGAGGTAATACTGATCCTACAACTTATTTTAGAAGATAGGTTGAGGAAAGGCAAACCTACGTTTCTAGCATTTGTAGACTTAGAGAAAGCTTTTGACAATGTTGACTGGCATACTCTCTTTCAAATTCTGAAGGTGGCAGGGGTCAAACACAGGGAGTGAAAGGCTATTTAAAATTTGTACAGAATCCAGGTAGCAGTTATAAGAGTTGAGGGGCATGAAAGAGAAGCAGTGGTAGAGAAGGGAGTGAGACAGGGCTGTAGCCTATCCCCGATGTTATTCAATCAGTACACTGAGCAAGCAGTAAACGAAACAAAAGAAAAATTTGGAGTAGGAATTAAAACCCATGGAGAAAAAGTGAAAACTTTGAGGTTTGCTGATGACATTGTAATTCTGTCAGAGATGGCAAAGGACTTGGAAGAACAGTTGAATGGAATGGACAGTGTCTTGAAAGGAGGATGTAAAATGAACATCAACAAAAGCAAAACGAGGATAATGGAGTGCGGTCGAATTAAATCAGGTGACGCTGAGGGAATTAGATTAGGAAATGAGACACTTAAAGTAGTAGATGTGTTTTAGCTATTTGGGGAACAAAATAACTGATGATGGTTGAAGTAGAGAGGATATAGAATGCAGATTGGCAAGGGAAAGAATAGCGTTTCTAAAGAAGAGAAATTTCTTAACATCGAGTATAGACTTAAGTGTCAGGAAGTACTTTCTGAAAGTATTTGTAGAGAGTGTCGCCATGCATGAAAGTGAAACATGGACAACGAATAGTTTAGATAAGAAGAGAAAAGAAGCTTTCGAAATGTGGTGCTACAGAAGAATGCCGAATATTAGATGGGTAGATCATGTGACTATAGAGGAGGTACTGAATAGAATTGGGGAGAAGAGGAATTTGTGGCACAACTTGACTAGAAGAAGGGATCAGTTGGTAGGACACGTTTTGAGGCATCAAGGGATAACAAATTTAGTATTGAAGGTAAGTGTGGAGGGTAAAAATGTAAAGTAGACCAAGACATGGATACAATTACCAGATTTAGATAGATGTAGGTTGCAGTAGTTACTCGGAGATGAAGAAGCTTGTACAGGATAGAGTAGCATGGAGAGCTGCTTCAAAGCAGTATTTGGGCTGAAGACCACAACAATAGCAACATTACTGTAGCACAAGAATTGGCACTGGACTAACAATGAAACATAACCTTAAACAACCAATTTTTCATAGTATGTAATGACAACCTGTAACATTGCCTTTCTGTTAGTAATTCTGGGTGCAGTTTGAGATAACAAATAACAATTATGGTGCTTCGACTTCCTGAAATATAAGATGAAGATTCCTCTTCCTTGAGCTCCTTGTATAATGTGTAAAAGTCCCTTTCTATGCCACATAATGATATTTTTCAGACCTACATTTTTTGTATTGTTTTGCACTTCTGTCTTCATTCTCTAACATACAAGATCTCCCTGGAAGCTGCAAACCATCTGAGTCCAATAAACGTCATTCTCAAACAAACGTGGACTCAAATATCTATGTATATATGCTACCACACGTGTGTATGTGCACTTAGTGAGTGAAAATAACTGAAAATAAACCTGCAAAGATCATTGACTTGATGTGCCTTGACATGAAGGACAGTGTGAATGCACCATGATCTGATGGTGCCGAGATGTTGCTGGCTTTCTAAAAATATAATGATGAAATGGTGCTGTGGTGTGACCCTCCACTACATACCCTCCAACTCAGAGTTGAAACATTAAAAGTTTTGCCTGGTTTCGTTTCTATGGGCTGGGGTACATAGTTGTCGAATTACAAGCCAAATATTGTTGAGTCTACAGTATACAATATTAATATACACATGGATCGAATGGTCAAAGGTTCCTATCATTTGGCAATTGCGAATGTAAAGTAGATACCTATAAATGAAAGATTGCAATTAAATGAAATCTAAAGGTATTATCTTAACGACTTTAAATGATGAGTACGATAGTAGAAGTACTTTTGAGAATGTGATATATTTCTGCAAAACACTTATTGGTGTCGATGCAAATAAAATATAAGTTGAATAACAGGGAAACAATAGATTCCTACTGCACATAATTAGTTATGAACAACAACACAGCTCATGAGATATTCACTTCAAAATGCATACTAACTCTTCACTGTAGAAGCCATGGAAATCTCGTAAGTGCACAAGTCAGCACTATGAAATATTTCTATCTTCCACGACCACATACAAACCACTCCACACTGTCCAAGTCTTTCTGCCGACTCTGTGTCCGTTGTGCCGTCACGTCCAGCATTTCCAGTGTCCTGTTCCGTACTCCTCCGAACTCCTCGTGTCCTCTCCTGAAACGATGCTCCTCTCCCACTTTCATCCAATCTCCCCATTCACAAGCGCTGTGATTCGCTAGAGCGCTCCTGCCGTGTCTTCAAGCCAATGTACATTCACAAACATAATGAAACAGTTTCGGAATACTGGATTTACATTTAAATAACTTGAAATTAAATAAATATTCTTATGGCTGGATCATAAACATGCTCTAACATACATGATTAAATACATAAACAAATTAAATAGACATATATCAAGCAATAGCAACAAAAGGTAGGCCAGTAGCCTAATGTCTATGTGCTTTCTAAGACACAATAAATATTTAATCAATTTCTCTATTAATAATATGTTGTTGTTGTGGTCTTCAGTCCTGAGACTGGTTTGATGCAGCTCTCCATGCTACTCTATCCTGTGCAAGCTTCTTCATCTCCCAGTATCTACTGCAACCTACATCCTTCTGAATCTGCTTAGTGTATTCATCTCTTGGTCTCCCTCTACGATTTTTACCCTCCACACTGCCCTCCAATGCTAAATTTGTGATCCCTTGATGCCTCAAAACATGTCCTACCAACCGATCCCTTCTTCTAGTCAAGTTGTGCCACAAACTTCTCTTCTCCCCAATCCTATTCAATACCTCCTCATTAGTTACGTGATCTACCCACCTTATCTTCAGCATTCTTCTGTAGCACCACATTTCGAAAGCTTCTATTCTCTTCTTGTCCAAACTAGTTATCGTCCATGTTTCACTTCCATACATGGCTACACTCCATACAAATACTTTCAGAAACGACTTCCTGACACTTAAATCTATACTCCATGTTAACAAATTCCTCTTCTTGAGAAACGCTTTCCTTGCCATTGCCAGTCTACATTTTATATCCTCTCTACTTCGACCATCATCGGTTATTTTACTCCCTAAATAGCAAAACTCCTTTACTACTTTAAGTGTCTCATTTCCTAATCTAATTCCCTCAGCATCACCCGACTTAATTTGACTACATTCCATTATCCTCGTTTTGCTTTTGTTGATGTTCATCTTATATCCTCCTTTCAAGACACTGTCCATTCCATTCAACTGCTCTTCCAAGTCCTTTGCTGTCTCTGACAGAATTACAATGTCATCGGCGAACCTCAAAGTTTTTACTTCCTCTCCATGAATTTTAATACCTACTCCGAATTTTTCTTTTGTTTCCTTTACTGCTTGCTCAATATACAGATTGAATAACATCGGGGAGAGGTTACAACCCTGTCTTACTCCTTTCCCAACCACTGCTTCCCTTTCATGCCCCTCGACTCTTATAACTGCCATCTGGTTTCTGTACAAACTGTAAATAGCCTTTCGTTCCCTGTATTTTACCCCTGCCACCTTCAGAATTTGAAAGAGAGTATTCCAGTTAACATTGTCAAAAGCTTTCTCTAAGTCTACAAATGCTAGAAACGTAGGTTTGCCTTTTCTTAATCTTTCTTCTAAGATAAGTCGTAAGGTCAGTATTGCCTCACGTGTTCCAACATTTCTACGGAATCCAAACTGATCTTCCCCGAGGTCGGCTTCTACCAGTTTTTCCATTCGTCTGTAAAGAATTCGCGTTAGTATTTTGCAGCTGTGACTTATTAAACTGATAGTTCGGTAATTTTCACATCTGTCAACACCTGCTTTCTTTGGGATTGGAATTATTATATTCTTCTTGAAGTCTGAGGGTATTTCGCCTGTCTCATACATCGTGCTCACCAGATGGTAGAGTTTTGTCATGACTGGCTCTCCCGAGGCCATCAGTAGTTCAAATGGAATGTTGTCTACTCCCGGGGCCTTGTTTCGACTCAGGTCTTTCAGTGCTCTGTCAAACTCTTCACGCAGTATCATATCTCCCATTTCGTCTTCATCTACATCCTCTTCCATTTCCATAATATTGTCCTCAAGTACATCGCCCTTGTATAAACCCTCTATATACTCCTTCCACCTTTCTGCCTTCCCTTCTTTGCTTAGAACTGGGTTGCCATCTGAGCTCTTGATATTCATAGAAGTGGTTCTCTTCTCTCCAAAGGTCTCTTTAATTTTCCTGTAGGCAGTATCTATCTTACCCCTAGTGAGACAAGCCTCTACATCCTTACATTTGTCCTCTAGCCATCCCTGCTTAGCCATTTTGCACTTCCTGTCGATATCATTTTTGAGACGTCTGTATTCCTTTTTGCCTGCTTCATTTACTGCATTTTTGTATTTTCTCCTTTCATCAATTAAATTCAATATTTCTTCTGTTACCCAAGGATTTCTACTAGCCCTCGTCTTTTTACCTACTTGATCCTCTGCTGCCTTCACTACTTCATCCCTCAGAGCTACCCATTCTTCTTCTACTGTATTTCTTTCCCCCATTCCTGTCAATTGTTCCCTTATGCTCTCCCTGAAACTCTCTACAACCTCTGGTTCTTTCAGTTTATCCAGGTCCCATCTCCTTAAATTCCCACCTTTTTGCAGTTTCTTCAGTTTCAATCTGCAGTTCATAACCAATAGATTGTGGTCAGAATCCACATCTGCCCCAGGAAATGTCTTACAATTTAAAACCTGGTTCCTAAATCTCTGTCTTACCATTATATAATCTATCTGATACCTACTAGTATCTCCAGGATTCTTCCAGGTATACAACCTTCTTTTATGATTCTTGAACCAAGTGTTGGCTATGATTAAGTTATGCTCTGTGCAAAATTCTACAAGGCGGCTTCCTCTTTCATTCCTTCCCCCCAATCCATATTCACCTACTACGTTTCCTTCTCTCCCTTTTCCTACTGACGAATTCCAGTCACCCATGACTATTAAATTTTCGTCTCCTTTCACTACCTGAATAATTTCTTTTATCTCGTCATACATTTCATCTATTTCTTCATCTGCAGAGGTAGTTGGCATATAAACTTGTACTACTGTAGTGGGCATGGGCTTTGTGTCTATCTTGGCCACAATAATGCGTTCACTATGCTGTTTGTAGTAGCTAACCCGCACTCCTATTTTTTTATTCATTATTAAACCTACTCCTGCATTACCCCTATTTGATTTTGTATTTATAACCCTGTAATCACCTGACCAAAAGTCTTGTTCCTCCTGCCACCGAACTTCACTAATTCCCACTATATCTAACTTTAACCTATCCATTTCCCTTTTTAAATTTTCTAACCTACCTGCCCGATTAAGGGATCTGACATTCCACGCTCCGATCCGTAGAACGCCAGTTTTCTTTCTCCTGATAACGACGTCCTCCTGAGTAGTCCCCGCCCGGAGATCCGAATGGGGGACTATTTTACCTCCGGAATATTTTACCCAAGAGGACGCCATCATCATTTAATCATACAGTAGAGCTGCATGTCCTCGGGAAAAATTACGGCTGTAGTTTCCCCTTGCTTTCAGCCATTCGCAGTACCAGCACAGCAAGGCCGTTTTGGTTAATGTTACAAGGCCAGATCAGTCAATCATCCAGACTGTTGCCCCTGCAACTACTGAAAAGGCTGCTGCCCCTCTTCAGGAACCACATGTTTGTCTGGCCTCTCAACAGATAGCCCTCCGTTGTGGTTGCACCTACGGTACGGCCATCTGTATCGCTGAGGCACGCAAGCCTCCCCACCAGCGGCAAGGTCCATGGTTCATGGGGGGGGATTAATAATATATATCAGATATAAACAAAGACATAGATGAATAAATTATTTATAAGCATGCTGCTACCGTTTTTTCGTGTAACTGTGGAGTACTTATGGCCTGACATAATCGATAGTAATTGGCCACTTTGATCTTCAATAACTCATGTGCTATTCAAGTTACATGCCTGTAATTCATACCAATTTAGGTTTACACTAATAGCTTTCTAAAGACACGTGGATCGACGAAATCGGATGAAGCATTGGGATTTTGGAAATTCGTTGCTGGGTGTTACTTGTATACTATCAGAAACCAAACTTTAAACTAATAAAGATATTGAAAATCTGATTACACCATCAGAATCGTCGTGCAGATAATGGAAATGTATATGTTATTTTGAGTTATCATCATACATTGGGCTACTATTAATTTCTATACGAACTGTGAAATGTCTGCTATTATGGTTTCACCAAGTCCACCATCTTTCGTACTCCTGGCAAGGACATCTCCATCATCGACCCAAAGCATCGTCCTCATGACAGCATCAACATGGAATTCCCAGCCACGCGATCGGGCTGGACCCCTCTTGCTTCGGCCAACGTCAGGCACCACGTGGTCAGCCTGCCGAGTGGCCTTCGCCCACCAAGCGACCCGTGCAACCATGCCAACTTCAAACATAGAGTATTTTCAGGGCGGCACAATTCGCCCGTTAACTCACAATGTGATGTTGTCATAACAGCTAGTGTGAATTGGCCTTCATATCAAATAAAGTATTATTATGATGTTAGCTATAATGCAGTTGCAATATAAAACACATCAAATACGAGCTTGTTAAATTCAATATGGCCTCAACAAGGTGCTTCAGCCAAAGTATATATTTGGATGGAGAACAGACACAGTTCCTCTCATAATGTATATGCAAATAAAGGCACATGTATTCATATTCGTCCTTGCAAATGGCTGCGTTCGATTTGCGAACTGTTGCCCCATTTCTACACTGTCGTTTGGTAGGCGCTTACACGTGACAGAACAGACATGTGAATCAAGAGGGCGGCCATTGAAGATGTAAAAATCGTGACTTCCAGATATAATGGCAAAAGCGTGTATAGAAGAGTTCTTTGTGCGAGGAGTACAATGCAGTGTTTGGCGATATATGTCGGCCGTGTCGTACTTTAATAAAAAACATTGGCTGAAAAGTGTAAGTAAATTCGTGTATAAGTACAAGTGACAGTGATCAACTCGAATAACATTGGTGTTTGCACCAAAATAAAGAGAAAATACTTTGTGAAAAAGCTACAAAAGAAAACTTATTAACAACCTGTGAGGCCATATAATCAAGCTACAAATGGATTTGAAATATTTACAGTCCTATACGATTGCAAATGCATCGCAAATTTTACCAAACAAAAGTGTGACGTTATATTAGGCATAAAAAGTCCAATCGCGGGAAACGCAGCGAGAATGTGTTCCCAGACGTCATAATGTCCTAGAGACATACAAAAGTGCAGACAAACATGTGAAAACGAAATCACAAACAACAGTGCATCTACAAGTATGATGAGAAAGATAGGAAAGAAATCTTTCGATATAAACATATACTCTGATAGTCACAGATGTAGATACATGAAAATTTTGCATGAAGAACATGATGTACAAGCTTGTACTTATGTGAAGCCATGGGCACCTATGTTCGAAATCTCAAAAAACATAAAAGGTGGGACTCCATCAAATGCAAATGAATATAGAGTAATAGTGAGGGGGGGGGGGGGGTCAAGGATGTTTACTGGAATGATTTATCTAGTGCTGTCCAAAACTTGAATGTAGTATTGGGCTCTAACAAGAGCAAAATAATGGTTTTCATTGGAAGACCACATAGACATGAACTTATAAATGACTTGTGTATAAATAAAGCAATCATTAAGGTCAACAAAGAGTTAGAAAAGATCTCCAAAATTGATCCAAACACTCAGTTGTTACCTATTGACTAACTGCAGAGAGACAGTTTGACAAAGCATGATTTGCACCTAAAATGAAAGGTCAAGAGACTTCTCAGCTATACAACTCTGGAAATGATGACTGCAACCTGCAGAAGAAGAAATAATGTACCTAAAATACCAGAACCAACTGTAGCATGCCAGCTACAAACAATAGCACAGCAACCATCACGACCTGAGGCAGCACAACTATTAACAGCAGAGCCACCAACACGAACAATGCTAGAAGAGCCCTGGCCAGTGACAATGAAACCAGCAGCAAATGAAGCAAAACCATTACTATCAGAAACAGTGGCAATGGCACAAGAAGCAACATCATCATTCTAACCAAAAGCAGAATCAAAACCACCATCAGTGGCAGCAGCAGAGCCAGTGTCACCAGTCGCAGTAGCATCCCCTGAATCATTACTACAAGAAACACAGGCAGCAAGGGAAGAAGCAACAGCAACAACAGAAGAAGAAGAACAACAACAGAAAACACTATATCACCAATAGTAGAAACAACAGTAGCCACTCATCCCTTTAACAAGAGAAGAATTTCACCACCATTCCATGTGAGCGATTTTAGTAGAAACTGGTATGAAGAAAACACAGAAGTAAGAAATCTACGAAAAGTTGTTCGTAGTCAGATAAGCAAAAGTGGAAAAATTTACTTAATGCATTAGAGTATAAGTGGTTTCAAGGCAGGTAGTGCCAAACTAAAGAAGTGAAAATCATTCTCAATGAAAGCAACAATACCAAAGTTATATTTTTAAATGGACATTGGATAACTAGTAACTTTACAAAAACTGTTAATAAAATGGAACATTTCAGTGTAGCAAGCAGCTTTTGCAAAAGAGAGAGATCGATGGAGGATTGGGCACACTTCTTGATACCTGCTTAACATATGAGATAAAGACATATTTTGATTAGATAAATGAGGAGTGCTCTTTTGAAAGCTGTTGAGTTTAACTAAAAGAAATGGCAATTTACAGAATTCCAGGAACTATAATAACTAATATTTTTTTTCTCCAAACTCCACCGTCTTCTCGATAAACTTAAGAAGAAAGGAAGAAAAATATTATCTTAGCAGCTGACTTTAATGTAAATGTGATAAGTCATGACAATAGCTCTAAACAGTTCACTGACTTAATTCATAACTCTAATTTTAAACTTAACTTTTGTGTATTCACGTGAGAAAATGCCCATTTAGCTAATTTTATAGACAATATTTTAACAAGTTACATACTTGTTAATGAAAACAAGAGCTGTTGGGGTGTGGAATTTCTGGCCATTCTGCTTTGTTTATTCAACTGACTGGAATAAATAAACCAAATATTAAGAAATATTATATGAAAAGACACTTTTGTAAAACTTACTTCAACATGTTCTGTGATGAAATAGATGAAGTAAAATGGTCCATAGATAAGAGTGTGTCAAATTTGTAAAAAGTTTTCTATAGTTGTTCTGTGAATCATTCACACCTAGGATCTGGCACCGAAAAGTCAAAAGTAAACTAAACTGAATTGTTTGAGGCTTAAAAATATCTAATGGAAATCTATTTCAATGTTCTGAAGCTACTCTTTCACCTAGAAATTGAAAGCAGCTGTTACTTTAATTAATTATGCTGTATCAATATCTCTGCAACATTTGGCAACCATATAAGCTTCGCATTTTCCAAGATAAGACACAGAGCTTTCATTTAAGGCGTTTCCTCACGGGAAATTAAAATCAAGTGATATGTTTTATATATGTGAGTTCTGTTTTCCATTGCACATATTATTCTGTTAAATACATTACATTGCTCTGGTGCGAAAAGTATTGCTCCAGTTCTCAGTTGGCGAAAATAAGATGCCTTCAGTCAAACACTGTAGCATATTTGCTTCAGCTTTCCAATGTTTCATATGCTACAATTCTGTAGCGAAGATACAGCAAGAGCTCCACTATTGAAAATGAGCGGGTTGTGGTGGCGACAGCTATGGGAAATAAGTGTAGTGTTGTCACATAATCCATGCCACCAGTACATGTCTGTTCAGTAGAAGTCATTTGTTCTGGATGAACTGACATTGTAGAAATGACACTGTGATGACAGGCCCCGGCTGAGGGAAATAGACCTTCTTGTAGGCAAAAGATAGGAACACAATGGGACAGGAGAAATTCCATACCTATGTTGGTTGATTTTTAAAGAGCATTTCTTTAACTAGTGAGATTTTACGCCCCCTCTGTGCCTGCGCCCTTGGCAGGAGTCTGTCTCGCCATGGCTTCAGTACATCCCTGTTGACCATTGCTGCACTATGTGCTCTCAAACTGAAGAAGAAAACAAAGTCTACACATCATTCACGAAGGTCCCGGGAATGGTTACCAAAGAGAGGGGCATTCTCCTACGTGTGAATATTCTCCAGGATCTACAATGGGAACCAGAGGATTCGCACAATTACTTAGCTATGGAAACAGAAAGGTAAGTTAAATTGTTAACACCTGTCACCCCAGAAACAGAAAAAGAATAGAGTTGCATGAGGGCAGTTGTCAGCTCACACAAGAGACTTGACACAACATTAGGGATTTTAGCGACTGGCAGGAGCTATAAGAATCTTGAATTTGCAACTATAATTTCGAAATAAACTATGAGCAGCTGTACTACTACAATTTATCTATCAGAATTTGGACACACAGAATGCTCATACAATAACTATGTAAACGATGCATCTGTGCAGTTAATCTGAATTTACTCCCTTATTTTGCTGTATCGATTGTAAAACATCATGTCTACAAGATATATGTAAACGCTGGACTATTTTAGTTCATCAACTATTTTTGTTCTGCTGATGTTTTGAATGATGTTGTTAGAGTCATCCTTCATGTTTTATCTTGGTAAGATACTGCAGCCATTCTACTGTGCTCTAGTAAAGATTCCTATGAAAATCTTATATAAGTTTGCTTAATATAGTTCAATGTCAAAAATTGTTCTGGCTTTCAATCATATTAAAGCTTCTTCATTTCTCTGTGATTTTAAACCCTCTTCATTTCTCCGTGATTTTAATTCATGTGAGACATTTGGAACACAGGAGTCGACAGGACATTGTTAGTGGACATTAATGACCAAACACTCATCATGTTCTGTCATTGCTTTGGTTCTGTATTATGCAGTACATCCCTCAGATATCTGTACCGATCATTCTTTGTATCTTGTGGAATTTTTCTTGCAATCCATACAATGGATGATTCAGTCTTTGGTACTCTAGCAATGATGTTGTCGTAATGCCTGCACCAGTCAGACACAGACCCCCACAATTAATTGAATTTGATGGTGGTTTTAATATCTTATGCATTACACTTCCCACTGAACTTGGCATGTAGTGTTGACTGATTTTCTTTTGTTGTGCTGAGTTATACACATTATGGACACCAATAACCATGCAACCACCAACTGGTGATGTTCAACATGATTACAAATTATTTTCCATTGTGTCAAATCTCAGGGATTTCAGTTTTAAAATCTGTTTACTGGGTAGTAATGCATGACCCCATCGTACCTCAGAACCCTCTGAAGCTATATACGACATTCTGAAAAAGGAGTATTTAAAAGTAAGTAAGTAAAATATATGAATGTTTCAACCTTTGAAAGAATATAGTTAAATTAAAATATATGGAGATAGACAAAAATATTATTGTATCAACACCTCACAATGTTCAGTAAAAATTTTATATAACAATCGCCGGCCGCGGTGGTCTAGCAGTTCTGGCGCTGCAGTCCGGAACCGCGGGACTGCTACGGTCGCAGGTTCGAATCCTGCCTCGGACATGGGTGTGTGTGATGTCCTTAGGTTGGTTAGGTTTAAGTAGTTCTAAGTTCTAGGGGACTTATGACCTAAGATGTTGAGTCCCATAGTGCTCAGAGCCATTTTAAATAACAATCAGCTGTTAGCGAAATTAAACTAAACAGAGCAATAAAATATGCAGAAAATATTTTATAGCTAGATTAGGATTTGAACAATTTTAGGCATGAGCCTCAAAATTACATAGGTACCTAGATAACCTTGAGGAATTATCTATATCTATTGTATTACTATTTGAACTAGTAATAAGTTGAACTGGATGATTGCAATGTGGATTACCCAGTGTGCTATTTGGAAGACTTGCCTGACGATTACAGAGAAAATTCTGTTACATTAACCTCTGTGCCCCACTAGAATCAGCACAATTAACAAAATCCTTTGTTAACACTTTCAGTGTAGCTTAAAATGTAATATCATTTATGAACTTTCATCCAGATATTTGTTGATACCCTTTAAGATCACATAATGTATGCGCTATATTTTTCCCAAAAGCATAAAATTCGTCATCAGGACGAATGGATTTCGATTTCTCTTCAGCTAGTCTAAGTACGTCTGTAGCTGGATCATTGCGTTTAAACCGGTTTCTCTTCCTCTTGATGAAAGACTGGTCACTTGATGGTGGTGTATCACAACTTGATACAGTTTTTCTTGTAGTTTCCACACTTCTTTCTTGTGTTGTTAGATAGGTTTGGAATACAACCTCTGTTTACAATTCCTCTTCATTTACCAGTTCTTGTTCACCTTTCACCTAAATAAAGTAAAACAAATCAATTTATTTTTATGTATGACATAAAGCGTGTTTAACTTTCACTATTGTTTGACTCATCCATCTTTGTTCTGTTCCTTCTAAAGATAGGCAGACATAACTGAAGTATTCAACATGAAATGGTACTTTTCCTCATCGTGTTCGTGCAGTCGACAAGAAGCATGCGACACTCATACCACCAGGGTATAGAGGATTGTACTATTTCAATTACAAAAAAACATCCACAGCATTGTACTCATGGCAATATTAATGACACTAATTTTGAATTTATGTGCTGTGATGTTGGAACAATTTGCTCAATTTCAGATGGAGAGGTCAATACAAACACAAAGTTTCATTATAAATTGACACACTGTCGCCTGAAGATTCCTAAAGCAGAGAAAGTTAGAAGTAGTAATCAAGTACTTCCACAGAGTTTGTCAGTGATAAAAAATTTAGTATGTGATTTGATTAACCATATCATAGAAACAGCTTAAACTGGCACACTCCAATTTTTAAATAGTTTCTCCAGAGCTCTATGTGTAATCATTTGGAATGATGGCCTCTCGTTTTCGAATTTTTCAATCTGCTACTATTTTAGATGCAAAACATATTGAAGTCATAGTGATAGCTTGGTGTGTATTCGCAATGTTAAGAGCACCATGTTCTCAAAACTGTTTATCATCTGTTATACTCGATGCAAATAATATAGTCGATAGTTCTGAGTTATTAGGAGAGAGATGTAACCCCAAAATTATGCATAATCTTCAACTTGGTAGACGTGGTCTAGTTCTAGAAAGTACAAGATAAGTGAAGGACATTTTAAAAATAGACTTCACCAATGAATGATCAGTAGCCTGACAAGGCAAAGTCACTGTGTAGATTGAAATGTCCTTAAAACAGTTCAGTTCATGAAGGTATTTACATGTCATATTATAAAAATATAAGTATTGTGCTTAAACCATCTTGACACTAATTAGAAAAAAATCACTGCTGAAATTACTTTTGTCTCCAGTGTCTTGTAACTACACAGTACATTATTTTCTTTTGCTAAAAATACCATAGAACCTCACTACTTTATAATGTTCCAAAAAAAAGTGCGTATAATAACTCATATTGGTCAAGTTTGTATGAAGGATGGAATAAATTATGGTTGTCGGCCACGAAAATTAAAAGTGATTCTTATTACTTACACTTTTCCGAATCTTCTATGTTTCACTACGATCTTCTTGGGTGTTGATCCTTGACATTCAAGAAGGCAAGTAAATCAGAGTACCACAAAGAAGGTTTTGAACTTTCTTGCATTCCCACTGCATATTTCATGGACGCTTTATTTTCTCACTTTCTTTGTGGCAAATCGTTCGAAACAAGTTAATCTCTTTGGTGACCTACTTTTTTGTTTTTTCAGGATCCACTTTCTTGTATTTAATAATTAAATTGAGATATTTCCGGTTTTTCTTGTCTGTGTTGCTGTAATTAAAAGGCGTGTTTCCACTAAGGCAACTTCTGGACATGTGGCATGCGGCACTCAGTCTTGAGGCTATTAGTATTTCAACTGAAGCAACTTGCTGCGACATGTATTTAGCAAGTAACAATCATGAATGTCACATGTTAGGCCATGCCAGTGTTAATGTCAATAAGGACAGATAACAGTGATTTAAAAGTGTGAACAGCTGTATGAACTCCATGAAAAATTCGGAGTACAATATCGTAAGTCTCTCTTTTTCTTTCATCATTACACACACTGAAAAAACTGAATGATCAAAGAAATGTCTTCTGAAGAACCAGAGACAGAAGCCAACAGGCAATTTGTCATCAAGTAGCTACGAGAGCTTAACAATTTTACACTAACAAAAAAGATGGAACTCTAGCCTCACCAAGAGCAGACCGGCAATGGAGTTACGTTTGAGTGAATGACTTGCATCTAAAGTCACAAACGTGTTGGTATTCTTGCGTGCACACAAAACTCCAACCCATAATTTTTTTACGACTTTGTCAAACTTCCTTCAGTTCATGCAAGACTGCAGAACTTCTGTCCTCACGTAACGTTTCATTTGAAAAGTCTGGCATGATCAATACGTTACCTGTAGACCAGGCTTAACGATAAGACCTTCATTGTTGAACGTGAACTGACCATGTAAGTGACAACTATCTGTAAATGTGAACAAGCGCACCGATGAGATATAAATCATGTCAGCGAAAGACTATGTTTGGTAGGAGTCTTCTCTATAATATGCTACTTGTACGAATCGACACAACAGACGTGGACCGACGGAAGGCTTCTTCTCATAGGCAAAAGACAAGGGAACACGAGTGTTCGACCTTCCTTCTTGTTTTTTCGGTCAATTTTTGTGCTCCCTCTGTGCGCACATCTTTGGCAGGGGTCTATCTCATCACCCCATCGTTACAGCCCTGCACTGAATACCTTTTGTTTTTAATTAATGCCATGTGTGTTGTGTTCGCCTTTACCGTTCTGTATTTCGCAAAAACCTCTTAAATTCTTCAGTTTTTTATCATTTATTATCTTCTTAGTTTTCTGTTTCTTGTTTGCCGTCTCGATGCATGTTTAAAACTGCTATCTAAAGCATGGTATGTGGTTCCCACAATTGTGATGGAAATTTTTTGGATGAAGTTAGATTATATGTCATGGTATATGGCCCAAAAGTTGTCCTAGGATAGGTACGCTTAAAAAGTTGTAAAATAAAATTTCCAGTTAATCATTATCTCATTTTGTCTGGGAGTACAAAATTCTGATGATGCATCAGGTTATTTCATAAATAACTAAGAATTACCATATTGAGACATGTACTGGTGACTATTTCTATCGGTATTAATTTCTACTCTTGCCGACAGAATATTTATGTCTGCGAAAATTTCACAATGAAGAATTACATTTATAGATAGTATAGTATATGAAGCTCAGCGACCAACTTCTGTGTGTGTGTGTGTGTGTGTATGTGTCCACTTGCTATGCTATCTCAGTGTTTTCATCTTTGCAAGCAATTAGCATTGAGTTGTGGTGGGCTTTCTGTGGAGGTGTTTGTGGATGATATTTATGTGATTTTTTTTTTTTTTTTTCAATAACAGTGAGTTGGAAGTGTGTATTGCTTGTGAATCGTTTGCATTACTTGTTTATCTATGGCAGACGATGATTGGAAGAAAAGAGTCGGGATAAATATTAATTTTAGTCCAGATAGCTCAGAAGATGAAGGGTATGTTGGTTTTGTTTCTTTAAATTTGTTGACATTAGATGTTGTCATCGTTATGCAATGTGTTTATAGTGATGCCGTTAAGACAAATGAAAGGAGTAATATGATAAGGGTTTGTTAGGGCATCTGTTGCATAGTGACATGTGCAGTATGTAAAATTTACCGGCAATCGTACATTAAATAAATGTGTGTGTCATCGTTGTTTACTCAAAGTTAACACTTTTAGCAGGACGTTTACTGAAGGAGAAAAAGACGATCAGTATCCCGAACAATCCCCATCTGTCAATATAGAAAGTTACGAAGGGAGCTTTGACGCTTTCGGTAATCAAGAGGACGACATATTAAATGATTACGATCAATATTCAACCACACCGCCTCGGACACGGATATCAAGAAGACTGAAAGAAAGAAAACAACGAGTGAGAGAAGAAGCATGGTTTGTACAATTAATTTCCAAATTTAATAAATATCAAATGCCAATACATTTAGAAACTTGTGTCTTGAAGTCATGTTTTGTATTTCTGAAATGTGTTTGTATATAGTCACCCAACAAGCTTTCTGAACATACACGGGATGGTTTCGTGTTGGTTATGAACAAAAAGAATGTAAAATAGAATAACAGCCCTTGCTCTTCTATGTGGCGACATTTTGATCATTACAAAGTATGTTGCTGGAACGTGTTCTGGTTAGTTTTCGCCAATCGGGTCTACTTCTACATGACTGTTACACTTCTGTAACGTTTTAGACAAATAATTGCTTGCCTGTCTGCGTGGTTGCAACAAAATTATCAGTTACCGAACATTCTTGTGTCATATGTGCTACAACTTGTAATGTATTTCGGGTAAAAGATTAACAAAGTATATGGTGCCTTAAGAAGTCTTATTTGGAAGTCTTACATTAGTGCTTCACAAATGTATACACATTGATACTGTTGCTCCTATTATTTGTTACAATAGATTATTTGTCATGATGACAATGCATTTTTAGCACACAAAATATCAGTTTACATCAAGACACATTGGTCTTGATGTACTATTTGTCAGGGCACAACTTGCATGTTATATCTAGCCTTATCCATAGCACAATTTCCACTCAGCAGTGGAGTGAGCATTTACAACAAACATCCTGGCAGATTAAAATTGTGTGCAGACCATGGTTAAGATCTTGGACCTTTGCCTTTCAAAGGCAAGTGCTTTATCAGCTGAGCCACCCGATTACTAATGACCTTTTTTCACAGCTTTACTTCCTCCAGTATGTCATCTCCTGGAAGTTTCACAGTAGAAACTGTGAAGTTTGGAAGGTTGGCAACTAGTTGCTGGCAGAAGTAAAGCTGTGAGGATGGGTCATGAGTTGCACTCAGGTAGCTCAGTTTGTAGAACAGTTGCTCGCAAAAGGTGAAGCCCCCAAGTTAAAGTCCTGGTCTTGGCACACAGTTTTAAGCTGCCGGGAAGTTTAAGGGTTATCCATGTTCATATGTTTACTTTTACTGGTTAGGACTGTTTGCTGTATCACAGTCTTCGTTTTCTAATGTTGTTCCAGAGGACAACTTCTCAGTGTTTTCTTGTCCTTTGATATCCAAGAAAGAACATTGTAGGTTCATGAGCTACCCCTTCACCTGGGTTACATGTCCTACCTACCTCCTTTTGATATTCATTAGTCTTAAATATTGTCTCAGTAATGTGGCCGCCTCCTAATATTTACATACTGTGACAAATCCCATGTTTTTACTGCATTATTGTTCTTTAAATAAGTAATATTTATAATTAAAGATCCTGTTAGCCTGTAGTATTTTCTCGAATGTGTTAACCGCTTACTTTTAGCAAATGATCAAAGTCTTTTTCAGAAAGGAAAATGGATAGGGTGTGATTTATGAATATTGTAAGTAGATCAGAGGTACAGAATATATGTTTTTACTGGTCGCTGCTAAGTTACATCATTTCTGTGGAAAAAAATCATGTAAATTTAATTCTGAATCAATGAATGTTAGTAATGCATTACCATGTTGAATTGCGTGCTCTGTGATACAGTAGCTATTATGTTGATTCTGTTTACATTGTGGGTAACATGGTGATTTCTCCCACTACCACCAGTTCAGAAATGTTCTGATGTGCAAGGTTCCTGCCAGTCTCTCAAGCACTGAAAATGATTTGCTTTTTTTGTTTTTGCCCCCTCATTTAATTCTCTTCCCTCCCCTGGCTACCATCGCAACTAACTGTTAAATGATCTGTTATGTTTTCATCTTTTCTTAGATACTAAATCTACAGTTACCCCTATCTTTTTTGACCCGTGGCACCTTGAAATGGTGGACATCATGACAAGAATCAATGTCACTCTCATGACCTTTGGGTATGCAACATATAGTTAGGTCATAACAGGGGATTTTGTCCCAGCTCACAATTTTTACGATTTGGGATTTCGTGTTCACATTCATTGGTGTCCCTACTTAAAACAAAACTGTCATCTTCCAACTAAGTGTAGACTTCAAGCTGTGCTACAGATCAGTCAGTCACCAGAATCCACATCCCAAAATGTATATAGAAGCAAAATAAGTGTTGTCATAATTCTGTTTTGTGTTCATTTGAGTATGAATGACACTACGTGGAGCAACATAGTTATGTATCGCATCAAAGCCAGTGTAGATTCGGTAATTTCCAGGAATGATTGCCTATCGAAGTCGCGGGGTCCAAGGGATACATATTGAACATGCGATCGTAAAACGATCATTCGACTCCGGTGGTGGGTGTAGTGATCAATTATTTGTGATCGTCATTTTTATTTGTTTTCTGTCATTCCCTTAGTTGCTCTAGATTACATACGTCCGCAAATTTCTTATGAATTGCTAAGGAAACCTAGACTATTTATGTCGTTAGTGAGTGGGATGTCTGGTGTTCTTGACGTTTCTTCGGTGGATTCTCTCACATGGAAAAATCTAATTCCATGTTTATCCAGCGCAGAAAATTGTTCGACTTTTTGTCGCAAATATGGAGTACTACTGGACGAGGAAAGAAGGGACTGTGTAGACTGTGGTGGTGTGAAGTGTGTAAAACTTCATATGAACAGTTTCGATGCTGAAATACTGTTACAATTTCATTGTGGACTGTGTGGAAAATGAACTAGTATCAGGAAGAATACATGGTTTAACTCTTCCAAATTGTCCATCCAAACCACCGTAATGGACTTTCACATGACGACAACACCGACGACAAGTAAGGTAAGTCGTGTCCTTTACAATTACAAGTATTTTTGTAACGCTCTTCTTTTGTTGTTGCTGTAGTGACCAACGTAAACATACTCATAACACCTGCCACCTCAGTCGCATGTTCGATTTCCGATCGCACGTTCGATATTTATCGTTTGGACCCAGCGAATTCGGTAGGCAGTCATTCTTGGAAATTACCGTAGATTCTATCATTTCCTTTTTTTCGTATAATTTCATTTTTCATGTCGTCAGCAATTTCCATCTGCTCATATCAGTTTTCCTGTCACTGTCAAGATTATCCATTTCCTACTATAGTTTCTCTATTTTTCATTACAGATTTTTCAACTTCCCAAAAGCTATTTCAGAAGTGTATGTTGTTATCAATTGCTTGCATACAGTTGTTTGTCTTTTCATGTCTTCTTCAGATCTTTGTCTCTTGACTTGTAGACAGGGGTGGTGTTTTTGCAGAATTCTTATCTACCTCAGATCCAAACCTTTCTTTTTCCTCTGATTGTTTGCTTCACACTTGTGTGGTTTTTCTGGAAACTTTGCTTTTTTTTTATAGTTTCATTTTGGAGGCTATTTTTCATTGTTAACTACCAACAACAGCAACAGATTACAAGCAAGTACTACAGAAAGAAAGATAGCAAAATTCTTGCTATGCTCAGATAGTTGAAGTATTGGTTATTAGATGTTAGAGCAAAGCAGAATCACATGAGTTGGCACTACGGTATGTGCTGACATTAAACGAGTTTTACAGGGAGTGGTGAGTTTCTCTGCAAGTGTTCAGCCTGAGTATAACAACTCTGACAGTTTGGATGTTTCAGGGATGCCAATGGTAAATTTGCACCCAACTACTCCTATTTCACACCAAAATGATAGACATTTACTCAAGTTACTGAAGATATTGCTGTTCATAACATTACAGAAAAGAAGAAAATGGTAGACTGACAGCTGTTGTTGTTGAACATGTATGTGGAATTCTGTGACAGTTGTATAGAAAAGTAATTTATATCAGCCCTAAGTGCATTTAATTCCTTTTTGTTTTTTCTTATTGAGTTCATATCTAACAGTAGGCCTACATAAAAAAAAAGTATTTGATATCCTAACTGGGCAAGAGAAGTGTTTGATGTGAGTCGTTGGCTTTGGCCAGTGATGTTACGTTAATAGCTACGGTCACCTTTTTGTGTATGTTTTCACAGTCTTATTGTTAACTGGCAAAGCCATTGAGTTTGGAAACAAAAAAAGATCAAGAAAAACTGGTTGTGGTGACACTCTGATCAGTAGCCTAGATCAATGTGTAGGTTAGATTTGAAGGTAAGAGTTAGGTTGCGAGTTGGCGAAGTTAATAAATGAATACTTAAAAAAAACACAGTTATGCTAAGAGACTGAGCTATACCTATATCTCAACCTGTTTGAAAAAAAAAAAAAAATTGTCAATAACAAAATGTTGTAGTCACCATATTGTTTACAGTGTTTGTCATATGTTTCTTATGTCACTGGTCACTCATATCAAACATTCCTCTGTATCGTCCTAACTGCTAAGAACGCTGAGAAAGAGTTTCTGAACTGTTATTTAGATAGAATTGGATAGCTTTTATCTTTCATAGCTCTGTACTGAATGTTCATTTAACGTAATAATACTTATAAGAACATCAAAGATCTATAAGACTAATAAAATTGTATTTTGATGTGTGAAGTTCATTAAATCTATCTTCTTATAGTGATACAAAAAACAACAGTTCCTCTTTCAATTCAAAACTTAGAAGACGGAATACTTTAGATGCAGTACTCTTTTGTCAGCTGTTGGAGAAATGCGAGGATGGACAGTCTCCAAATCAAGAGTATGGTAAGTCATGAATTGTGATATTTGACATTATCAAAGTTTAACTGATGCAACAATATTTTATGGAATTAAATAATTAATGTAGTAGGTACAAGAAAATTTCATGATAATGCAAAAAATAACATGAAATACGCTATTTTTAATGAAATATCACAAAATCAGTGGATCTTGCAAAATATTGTGAAATCAGTGATTTTTATGCAATATTGCAAGATTTGTCAATTTCCTGTATAAAAAAAGGTTCTAAATATGAGAGTGGCAGTCCACCAGTTTTCGAAATTGCTAGTTATTGAATGTTGAAATTGCATTTTGACTTTCTTATTTTCTCAATGCTGCGTGTCATGTATAATCTTAAAATGTGTGTTCATTTCCCTTGTTACTATGATGTGATGTCACACCTAAGCAGCACAGTTGGCAAAAAACAGCACCAAATTGGAGAAATAAGACAGAAAAACACTAAAACTGTCAAGAAAGAACGAATTTAGCAAAATAATTTCATAGAGTTCAGCGACAAACAATGAATATGACATAAAAGTAATACTGAATTTGCCAAAAAAAAAAAAAAAAGTTTGGCGAAAAGGGTAAGACTGAACTTGGCAAAAAAATTACTGTGAATTTCGAAAAAAAAAAAAACTAAAAAGAGAAAAAAATTGACAAAAGCAGCAGAATTGACAAACCCCAAATACAGTAGAACGCACAAAATTTAGCAAGAAAAATGGCAAAAATGCGGACCCCAAATTTGGCACAAATGTGACACCGAATTTGATAAAAAAAAGTTAATGATGACACTGGCAAAAAAGGTAATACAGAATCTGGAAAACAATAACATCTGATCTGGTAATAAAATAACCCTGAAATTGGCCATAAAATGATTTTTTTCCTATCCGTATGTATCAGCAATTGATGTAAATTGTCACTGTAACAAATTGAAGTACGATTTTACATCTACATTTACTTTGCTAACCACTTTGAAGTGCATGACAGAGGGCACTTCCCATTGCCCCAATCCTTAAAGGTTCCTTCCATTCCACTACGAATGGAGCACAAGGAGAATTATTGCTAAATGCCCTGTTGTGCTGTAATTAGTTTAATCTTGTCATTGTGATCCCTATGACATGATTTAGGGAGTTATATATTCATAGATTCCTCACTTACTATTAGACTTTCATGAGATAATTTGCATGTGTCAGGTTTTGGCCTGTTCAATTTTCGTAGTCTATCCACGATGCTCTCCCGTTGGTCAAACAGACCTGAGTATTCTTACTGCCCTTCTTTGTGTACATTCAGTATCCCCTATTAGTCCTGTTTGGTACAGGTGCTACACATGTGAGCTAGGTTTTAGGATGGGTCTCACAAACATTTGTTACCAGTCTCCTTCTGACACTGATTGTATTTCCTAGTATTCTACCAATGAACCAGCCTGCCACACAACCAGGCCTATGTGGTTGTTTCATTTCATATCCCTACAAATTGTTACAGCGAAGTATTTGTTGGAGTTGATTGATTTGGTTTGTGGCTCATTGATTTGTGACTCAGTTTTGGTTTATAGGTATGACACATCAATAATGTCATCCAACAATGATATTAACTATCAGAATGTACCACACTTTACAAAGGAATTCCACGCATTCAATAATGGGCAGCTAATTGCTGTCTTTACTTCAACCTAATATGACTCGAGGCCCCATAAAGTGGTTTGCAAATCATTATAAATGTAAGTAAATAGAATTTGTATCTCTTTGTAGGTGTGCCACAGTTAAGGTCTTGATTCGCAACAAAGTAATTCAAAGTGTAAGTGTCCACAGGTGCATAAAATTCTAACTCCACAGTGTCCTGCCAGATTTAAATTCCCAACTCACAGCGAAATAATTCATAATTCAAGTGTCAGCAGACACAGAAATTTCTAAGACCGAAATTAAGCTGCTGTAACACTGCCCAAAGTGACACAGATCCTGCCTCTTCAAACATGTCCAGCACACTGACCCTGGATGGAGTTACAGAGGTGAAGGTCTTCATAGAGGAAACTGCTTGTTGGGTGATCTGGTGAAATGAATGAGGGAGATAGTGTTGAGGTTCTTAAGAAATGTGAGTAGGGTGTCCTCACCCTTGGTCCAGATCATGAAGTTGTCGTCAATGAATCTGAGCCAGATGAGGGGTCTGAAAATCTCTCTGTGGGTACAGTTAACAGCAACAATGGGGTGTTGTGAGTAGATGAGCTTATGGTCTTCAAAAAGCATGTTGAAGATAGGACTGTGGGGAATGGTGGGAATGAGAAGAAAGTGAGTCTCAGGGGAGAGCTCCAGATACAGACTAAGAATTTGAGGAGGGAATGGAGATCCTGCTGGAACTCTGCAATGGGGTCACTGTGAGAGGGTTTGTAAATGTATATATCTGACAGCTGGGGAGTCCCTCTGCAAGATTATCCTTGCATTTTGTACCATAGTGGAGTCATTGCCATCAGGTAGAATTGCAGTTCTTTCTGAAGGTGTAAGTGTGATTTCCCAAAATCCCTCACCCTGGAAACCACAGTCTATCACCTAAAAACTTACCCTGACCTAACAGTCCTATCTGACTACAAAGACTGCACCACTGTGATTATGAACTGCAAGGAAGGGGGATTCCACCAACTGTCAGATACACCCACCTACATATCCATGTCACAGTGGCCCCACTCCAGAATTCGAGCAGGATATCCAGTCCCTCATATTCTTAGTTCCATCCCAGAACCTCTTCCCTGAGGCTGTTCCCTTTCTCGTACCCACCCTTTTCCATATCCCTAGCTTCTACAGGCTTTCTAAACTCCATAAATCCAACCACCCAAGATGGCCCATTGTGTCTGATTATTGTGCCCCCCCCCCTCCCCCCCCCCCCCCCCCCCCAAGGACACTGGACACACTGTGTTCTTGTGGACCAACACACCTGTTACTTCTAACCTACTTTCCTATATAAAAGACACATACCTCCACTGATTCTCCACAATGCTTTTCCCTTTACCATCCTGCACCTTGCTTGTCAATGTCGATGCTACCTCCCTCTACAGTAACATCCCCAATGCCCATGGCCTTACTGCTGTTGAACGCTGTCTTTCTCAGTGGCTAGTGGATTCCAGACCTACAAGCTCCCTCCTGGCCATCATGACCAACTATATCCTCAGAAAACAGTTAATTCCCCATTGAAGGCGTCACCTACAAAGAAATCTATGGTACACCAATAAGCAACTGCATGGTACCATCCTATGCCAACCTGTTAATGGGCCATCTAGAAGACACCTTCCTAACCACCCAGAATTGCAAATCCCTCACCTGGTTCAGATTCATTGATGACATCTTTGTGATCTGGACTGAGGGTGAGGACACCCTATCCACATTTCTCCAGAACCTCAACACTTTCTCCATGTGCATCATATGGTCCTCCTCAACCCAGCAAACCACCTTCCTCAATGTTGCCTCCATCTTAATGATGGCTACATCAGTAGCTCCATCCACATATGCCGAGGCTTTCATAGACTGAAATGATCTTCCAATTTTTTGCAGAAACATATCTCCTATGCCTTGTCTCTCCAGTCACCTACAATCTCCCACATGCACACTGTCAGTCCACAAAGGAGCACTCCCCTTATGACTCAGTACCACCTCAGACTGGAGCAACAGAGTCAGGCAGCAGCTGCTGGGAAAAATAGAGCAGCAACAGAGAAGTAACCAATTTTGTGATATTTTAAAAGTTCCTAGCCAGGAGCAAATTATCTAGTTTCATCTGTGTGCTTTGGTGGTATAGTTTTTGAATTTATGCATGTTAATTTAATATTTACACTTCTTGCATTTTAGTTTGTGTCGGAAGGTAAACTAACTTGTTGACATGTTAAAAGTTCCTGATCATGAGTGAATTATTGAGTCTCACCTGTATGATTTGGTAGTTCTTTTTGGAATCTCTCCATGTAAATCTTATTTATTAGACACAGTACTATTGTCTTTCGTGTGGTTAGGGACTGTGATTGCTGTATGCAGATGTAAGCTGAGTTGGTGACATTTCGCTGTCAACTCCAGGCTGTGTTGGCTTCGGTAATGCAGTTTGAGGCTGCAGTAGATGGGCATCACTGTCATAGACCGGCTTTGGGGATCCGATGGACATCCAGCATGACCCATGAGTTTGCCAGTTGGTCCGCACCATTGGCCAGCCCAGTTACTGCTCACATTAAGATTGATCTATCACCCATGGTCGAGTGGGAGCTCACCTCGGGCATGGCAGTTTGTGAAAGACTCCCCAGGTGGTCAAATATAAAGCCTCCCAGGTTAGTCTGACAAACAGGTTCCAGGTGCTGTCTGTGGCTGACACTGTCCCTCAGCTAGATGCAGTCTCTTGTCCTGTTTTAGAGGACACCTGTCAGCCTGCAGGATCTGGGAGCTCCAATGTTAGGTGCATTTTGGAGCCCCTTAGGGACGTGGCTGCTAATGAAGGGGAAAAAAGCCAATGTGCACTCCGTGTCCTTACAGGGTAGAGTCATTCCAGGTGTAGAAGGGGGTCCTTCGGCATGCCATGAAGAGCACAGGGTGCAGCCAACTGCAGTTGGTGGCTCACGTCAGCACCAGTGATGTGTTTCACTTTGGATTGGAAGAGATTCTCTTTGGTTTCGGATGGCTATCAGAAGTGGTGAAGGCTGCCAGTCTTGAATATGAGATGAAAGTAGAGCTCACCCTTTGCAGCATAGTTGCCAGAACCGATTGCAGACCTCTGGTACAGAGCCGAGAGGAGGGTCTGAATCAGGGTCTCAGACAGTTTTGCAACCACATAGGCTGCAGATTCCACAACTTGCGCCGTAGGGTGGTGGGGTTTCAAACTGTGCTAAATAGGTCAGAAGTCCGTTGTGTGAAAGAGGCAGCTACACAGATAGTGAGGGCTGCGTCTTTTTAGGCTAGAGGGTCTCAAGGAAAAACAAAGTGCATCAGTTTCAACAAGTGCAGATTGAAGAACCATCGGTATAACAGTTGTAAATTGTTGTGTGGGGAAAGTACCATAGCTCCAGGTGGTGATAGAAAGCACTGATGTCCAAATCATTATAAGTACTGAAAGCTGGCTAACGCCGGAGATAAGTTAAGCAGAAATTTTTGTGAAGGACCTTCAACGGTCTTCAGAAAGGATGGATTAAATACAGTTGACAGTGGCATATTGTTGCTGTCAGAAGTAGTTTATCATGTAGCGATATTGCAGTAGATAGTCTCTCTGAGTTAGTATGGGTAGAGGTTATTCTTGGCAACCAGAATAAAATAATAATGGGATACTTTTATTGACCTCCCAACTTAGATGATACAACTGCTGAAAGTTTCAACAAAAACTTGTCTTATTTCTAACACATACCTGACTCATACAATTATAGTTGGTGGTGACTTCAATTTACCCTTGAAATGTTGGCCAAAGTACATATTTAAATATAGAGATAGGCATAAAACATCATCTGAAATTGTGGTAAACGCATTCTCTGAAAATTTATTTTGAGATGTTAGCTCATGAGCCCACTCGAATAGTGAATGGTTGTGAAAACACACTTTACGTCTTAGCAACAAAGTATCCAGAGCAAATAATGAGCATCAAAACGGATACAGGGATTAGTGAGCACGGGGTTGTCGTAGAGAGACTGAATGCCATAACTCCCAAATCCTACAAAACTAAACGAAAAATATATCCATTCAAAAAAGCTGATAAAAATTTGCTTGACTCAGTAGCAATTCTGGGCTTGTGGGGTGTGGCATTGGCGTGCTGGAATTGCCCAAGTTGGTCTGAATGCAGAATGAACCTGAATGGATGCAGGTGATCAGACAAGCTGCTTATGTAAATGTCACCTGTCAGAATCATGTCTAGACATATTAGGGGTCCCATATCACACCAACTGCATACACTCCACACCATTACAGAGCCTCCAACAGCTTGAATAGTCCCCTGCTGACATGTAGGGTCCATGGATTCATGAGGTTATCTCCATACCTGTACACATCCATCCACTTGATGCAATTTGAAATGAAACTTGTCTGACCAGGCAACATATTTTCAGTCATCAACAGTCCAATGTCAGTGTTGACAGGCCCAGGTGAGGCGTAAAGCTTTGTGTCATGCAGTCATCAAGGGTACACGAGTGGACCTTGGCTTCGAAAGCCTGTATTGATGATCTTTCATTTAATTGTTGACATGCTGACACTTGTTGATGGCCCAGCATTGAAATCTGCAGAAATCTGTGAAAGGGTTGCACTTCTGTCATGTTGAATGATTCTCTTTAGTCGTTGTTGGCCCTGTTCTTGCAAGATCTTTTTCCAGCTGCAGTGGTCTCGGAGATTTGATATTTTACTGGATTCCTGATAAAAACAGTTCACTCGTGAAATGGTCGTGCAAGAAAATCCCCATTTCATTGCTACCTCGGAGATGCTGTGCCCCATTGCCTGTGTGCCGACTATAACACCATGTTCAAACTCACTTAAATCTTGATAATCTGCCATTGTATCAGAAATAACGAATCTAACGACTACGCCAGACACTTGTTGCCTTATATAAGCTTTGCCGACCGCAGCACTGTATTCTGCTTGTTTAAGTATCTATGTATTTGAATACGTATGCCTATACTAATTTCTTTGGTGCTTCAGTGTAGAATTACTTTCTTCAGAGTAGGGAAGCAACTTAAATCACATTATGAAAACAAGACTTCTGGTCCAGACTCTATACCAGTTACATTCCTATTAGAGTATGTTGATGCAGTAGCTCTATATTTAACTACCATGTACAACTACTCGCTCGACGAAATATCCTTGCCTAAAGACTGGAAAGCTGCACAGGTCACACCAATATTCAAGAAAGGTAATCTGAGTAATCCACTAAATTACAGGCCCATATCATTAACATCAATGTGCAGCAGGACTTTCTATCACATTGAACATTGTGTTTGAATGTTATGAATTACTCGAAGAGAATGGTGTACTGACACATATAGTCAACACGAATGTAGGAAACATTGCTCTTGTGAAACACAATCAGCTCTTTACTCACGCAAAGTGTTGAGTGCTATTGACAAGAGATTTCACATTGATTCGGTATTTCTAGATTTTCAAAAGTCTTTAGACACCATGCCTCACAAGCGGCATGTAATTAAATTGTGTGCTTATGGAATATCATCTGTTATGCGACTGGTTTCGTGATTCCTGTCAGAGAGGTCACAGTTGGAAGTAATTGATGGAAAGTCATCAAGTAAAACAGAAACGATTTCTGGCATTTCAGAAGCTTGTGTTATAAGCTCTCTGCTGTTCCTGATCTATATAAACAATTTAGGAGATAATCTGAGCAGCAGTCTTAGGTTGTTTGCAGGTGACGCTGTTGCTATCCTCCTAGTAAAGTCATCAGAAAATCAAAAGAAGTTGCAAAATGATTTAGAAAAGGTATCTGGGTGGTGGGAAACTTGGCAATTGACCCTAAATAATGAAAAGCGTGAGGTCATCCATGTGAGTGCTAGTAGGAATCCCTTAAACTTTGTAACAATATTGCAGAGATCCTGAGTTGCAGATAGGCACAACAAAAAGGTATAATATTGTTATATTCCATCCTGGATTTTCCATTGTTTGATCCCTTAAACTTTCGGTACACAATAAATCAATCAAATCTAAAGGCTGTAAATTCAACTAAATACTTATTTAATTGGATAGATAAAAAAATCTACTCACCAAGCAGCAGCAGAACACACACATAAAAGACAGTTGTGATTGGAAAGCTTTCGGAGCCAGTGGCTCCTTCTTCGGGCAGAAGGGTTGAAGGGTGAAGGAAAAGGACTGGAGAGGTATAGGAAAAGGGGTAGATTTCAGGAAAACACCCAGAATCGCAGGCCAGGGGAGACTTACTGTATGGGATGAGAAGGAAAGAGATTTGAAAACTAAATACTTACGAATCACAATTATGAATAACTTAAATTGAAAAGAACACACAGAAAATGTTATGGGTAAAGTGAACCAAAGACTTAGTTTTATTCGCTGAACACTTAGAAGATGCAACAGGTCTACTAGACTGCCTAAACTTTGCTTGTCTGTCCTCTTTTGGAGTGCTGCTGCATGATGTGGGATCCTTACCAGGTAGGGTTAACGGAATGCACTGAGAAAGTTTGAAAAAGAGCAGCATGTTTTGTATTATGAGAAATAGGGGAGAGTGTGTCACAGACATGATGCAGGATTTGGAATGGGCATAATTAAAACAGTTGTTTCTAATTGTGGCGGAATCTTCTCTTGAAATTTCAATCACCAACTTTCTCCTCTGAATGCAAAAATATTTTGTTGATGCCGACCTACACAGGGAGAAACGATCATTATAATAAAGTAAGGGAAATCGGAGCTCACCCATAAAGATGTAGGTATTTGTTTTTCCCGAATGCTCTTTAAGAGTGGAATTATTGTGAAGGTGGATTGATGAACCCTGTGACAGGGACTTAAGTGCGATTTGCGGAGTATCCATGTAGATGTAGATTCTCCACCAGGATTTCAACTACCTCTTGTCATACACTGAAATGCTTGATACCATTCTCATCCCTCCCACAACGGAATTCTGCTACTCACGGAAACTGTAAAGTTTCCTTGTCCATCCCTACACCATGCCCCCAACCCCTTGCTTCATGGCTCATATCCCTGCAATAGACCAAGAGGCATGACCTGTCCTATGCATCCTCCCACAACTACCTACTCCAGTCCTGTCACAACCATCTCCTACACCATCAGAAGGCAGGACTGCCTGTGAAAGCAGCCATGTAATCTACCAAGTAAACTGCAACCACTGTGTTGCTTTCTATGTGGATGTGACTACAAACTAACTGCCTGTCCAAATGAATGGCCACTGCCACATTGTGGCCAAGAAACAGCTGGCCCACCCAATTGCTGAACATGCCCCGAACACAAGCTACTTCATTTTAGTGACTGCTTCACAACCTGCACCATTTGCATTCTTCTACAAACATCAGCTTTTTTGAATTTTGCAGGTGGGAACTTACCCTGCAACATATCCTTTATTTTTTTAACCCCCTTGTCCTCAGCCTTCACTAGTCACTGTTCTCCACCTACTTATGCCCTTATCCGCTCACACTCCAGCTCTATATGTGCTTTCTATCCCATCAACACACCTACTAGTCTGCTCTCCTCTCTACTTCTCTCCTATCCACCTTTGGTTTGCTTTGCCAAATGATTTCTTCCGGTAAGTCAATCTTCTGTGTGGCTTAACTAGTATAAATGTTAGTTCAAAGAGTTGTCCCAGATTCCTTCTCCATTCATTAACTAATTAAATACTGCACGTCCACACCAGTGCATCTATCAAAATAATCATCCCATGGAGCTCTTTAATTTGGTTTATCATGAGTTGCCGTACATTTAGTTCTTTATACTCCACACATGCAATATGCGTCATGATGACTTTTTTAAGCAATCTGCTAACGACACTTCTGACATGTCCAGACGCTGGCAGATCTTGGCAGGAGCATTTGGATTATGCTGCCACTGATATGCTCTGGCAACATGCGTGTCAGGCTCCCGTCACGCATCAGAGTAGCCTCCCATCTGCACGCAAACCAAGACGAGCAACATTGTATATCTTTCCAGTCTGTCTTGTCAGAAGCCTTTCTCCGTGTATAACACTATCCTTTGTTGTACACTGTCTGCAGCCCGTGGTCCCGTGGTAGTGTTCTCGCTTCTCAAGCACGGGATCCCGGGTTTGATTCCCAGTGGGCTCAGGGATTTTCACCTGCCTCGAGATGACTGGGTGTTATGGTGTTGTCTTCATCATCATTCATCCCCATTACGGTCAGAGGAAGGCAGTGGCAAACCACCTCCTCTAGGACCTTGCCTAGTCCGGCACTGTGGGTCTCCCACATCATTCCCCTACGCCAGGGCTTAACAACTGGCCAGTTTTGAGCGCGAGTACTCGCGTCTTTTCAGGCACGTGCTCATGAGCAGGTGCACGATCGCCTAGTAGGGAGGGAGGGGAAATGCGTGCGCACGTTTGAATGTGATCTCGCGTTCTTAGCAGATTTAACTAGCCATCTGAATGCTTTGAACATTTTACTACGAGGTAAAGATCTGCTAATTACTCATTTCATAGATCGAATACGAGCTTTTAAAATGAAATTGACACTTTGGGTGAGTCAGCTGGAAACAGGAAACCTAGCTCATTTTCCTAAATTATCATCCATGCAAGATGTTCACAAAGACTATGAACGTTATTCACATAGTTTAGTTGATCAGCACTTTCAAGATCTGACAGCACTAGACAGTGATTTTGATCTGTTCTCTCAATATTCAGCGAATATTTAAGAGATTTGTCCTGAGCTGCAGCAAGAAATTATTGACCTGCAGTGTGACAGAGAATACAGAGACAAATTTTAGAACAAGAAAAACATTTTGGAATTCTACAGACACTTCCCTCAGGATAGATTTCCTCGTTTGCACAAACTGGCGGCTACAATAATATCAATGTTCGGTTCCACGTATGTTTGTGAACAACTGTTCTCTGCAGTGAAATGTAACAAGACGCGCCTGAGAAACGCATTGTCTGATCGAAATTTAAACTGCACGCTGCGCCTAAAATGCACAAGAACAATTACTCCGAACATAGACGCAATTGTAAAGGGCAAAAAGTACAAGATAACCGAGAATCCCACACTTCAGTGACACCTTTGATTGTGTAACAGTTCACAAATTAATGCGAATGTAGAGGCATACACTAAGCTAATAAAATTATGTGGCATGTGTACATTCTCCTTTATTTGTTTCATTTGTCACAGTAATAATTCGTGAGTGATATCCCTGCAGGTGGCCGCGGATTTACATTGACTGGCGGCAGCTGTTGTGTGCCCCACGTGACTTTCCCCATTCTCCGCTCTGGTCCGGTAGTGGGAGTAGCGTGCTCGCGCTGCTCCGTGCTCGCGCCTTGCTGCTCACAGCTTGCTCCGCGAGCACTTATGTTGTGAAGCCCTGCCCTACGCTCTGTCAAGGAGTATGGGACATCATCATCATCATCATCATCCATCATCATAATCATCATCGTTGTTGTACACCAATTTTGCAGTAGTCTTTGTTTCAGTAGGGATTTCTTTGCAGTGACTGTATACTATGGAGAGTCTCTTCCATCATGAACTGTTCTGATAGGTATTTATCTGTCCAGTGTAAGGTCAACTGTTCTTCTAAACTTGTGCCACATTTCTTCTACAAACTCCTGTCCTGAGGTAAATGTTTGAAATCCATCATTGAGATATTACACCACAGATCTTTAACTTGTTCACTGAATACCTAAATCTTTACAATTGTTTTAGTTGCCCTTTGTACTTTGTTAATCATTGCTAAAACAGCACTATGCTCATTGATAAAAGTTTCAGTGTGGAGCTCTTCAAAAACAGACATTTTAAAGGTTTGTTGACAAATATTAACTGCACAATTGTCCAATTTCGACCTTACAGGTCATTTTCAAGTACAGCCTGCAAAGACACAAAAAAAAAAAAAAAAAAAAATACAGCAAGTATTCCGCCAGATGGCACATAAGCATAAAAATGTACATGATAAATAACAAAAATAAATATATATTTAGAAAAAGTGATGAGTTCTTTCCAATAGCAAAAAAGTGACATGTTGTACAACATTATTCTTTGCACACCAGTAAGCCAGACATACACCTGCTGTATCTTGGCACTGTTCCTTTGTAGGGTGCAGTTGCAAATTGGCCAACCATCGAACATGTAACAAAGTGAATACTTGTCAACAACAGCCGATGCGGAAACATTTAATATGTCTTTTGACAAATATATGGCTATTTGTTTCCATTAGATCCAATATATTTCTACCATGAGTGGGCTTCTGAAGTATCTATTCTAGGTAGTTTTCAGAGAAGGCATTTAGTACTGTTTGGCATGATGTCATACCACACCCATCCCTTACAAAACTGTAATTATCCCAACTGATTGTTGGATGATTAAAGTTTTCTACAGGAATAACAGTATGACAGGGAACTTCGTACTACAGCAGTTTGCAGCCATATACCAGATGTGACATGCCAAGTTTTTGCACCCTTGTAAAGATATGTTATTTAGATTGTAGTAATGGTGAATTTAGTGCAAATTACTCAATTAGTATGTGTATTAGCTTGTTTTTTTAAGCTTACTATTGAAGGTATCACTTTTATGTATTATGCCAAAAAACACAAAAAGGTGGTAAGGTAGGGGTGTAAGCATATTTTTTTTACATTTTGGCATAGTTAACTTAGAGAATCCTGTTGAATAGTTCTGTTTTTCTTTCCGGCAATTTAAGTAGAGCGTGCCTATTCATTATTAAGTTCATATTTCTGGAAAGTAGCGTGAATTTTAAATTGTTTTTATTTAGAAATTTTTGCACTAGTAGCGCGTTTACATACGCTGTGCTTACATTAAAGTTGCATTCTGTTGTGAATAAGTTAATAAATAGACATTGCAGTTGAGTGAGTGCTGAGTTCTTCTTGTAAGCAGAAATAATTAATTTTTTACATTATATCATAGACTTTGAAACTGTAGACCTAATTTTTGGTGCTCATAAATAACAAATATTTGTGTATTGTAAAGTGTGTTAAGTGGTTTAATTCTATTTTTAAGCATTTGATCTGTGTTGTGGTGTGTAGGAAGTGTGGGTATTGTCACAGGCTAGTCAGAGGGAGTGGTATGTTTGGACTGTGAGTTGGAATTGCATTTTGGTGACTGTAGTAGTGAACTGAATGGGGAGTTCAACAAGGTTCTCCCATGGAACTGTGGGCTCAGGGAACAGCTCTTTAACTCCTCCATCTATGCCTGGGCTTACAGTATGAAATAAATTTGACTTGTTACTTGATATAGGATGGGAAGAGCCTCATCCAGCTGGAGGTCCAGTTGGGTACAGCAGACTACTAGCAAAGAAACTAGGTGTAGGTTGGTACGAAAAGATAGTAGGAAGGAAAAGGCCTACCTGCTAGGTAGTACCCATTGGAGGGGTCTTGGCCAAATGGTACAGCACAAATTTGGAACAGGGTACCAAGCCACAAGAATTGTGAAACCAAGTGCATGCCTCAACCTGGTGACAGAAGAAGTAGGGAATTAGTGTGAAGATTTTAGCAAGGAGAATCAAGGCTATTGTAGTAAGCGGAGCAGGAAATAGCCTGGCTAAAGATGGTAATTACAGCATTAGGAGTAAACTGGATGAAATAGGTATAGCAACTGCACACAGAAATGTGAGTTTTGTAGAGGTCCTAAAGTTCTGTGGTCAGCCCAGGGTTAACACTGCTGTTAGCATGTGAACGCTTGAGTTGAGCAGATTGCTGCTGACTGAAATAGAATCTCGTATGAGTGTGGAGCCTGTTGCTGCAGTTGGGAGATACAGTAGACACAGCCTTCTTACTTTCAGTTCAAGTTCACGGGCACCGTGGACTGCAGTGATGCATTGTAGGCCAGATAGTGTCCTGGGTTTTTAATGGTGGGGTGGGATGGAGACAGTGTTGGTAAGCTTATGGATCCTGACAACTTGTGTTCATCACATCGGTGCAGTGCTGCTGCCAGTTGAATCACATGTTACCAGAGAGAGATAGGTTTCCTGCTGCATCGAATATATGACCATTTTTAAGACTGGCAGGCTTTTAAATCAAACACTGGACATTTTTATATTAATTTGTAGTAAAAGAATCACCAGAATTATGAAGGCAATTTTTCGAAGAAAAAAGTGCTTCTTATAGTCCCTAAAATACTGTGTACAGGGTGTTTCAAAATGAATATACAGGTTTTAAGGCTTTGTAGCACATATTACATTCACCTTACAATTATAAATAATACACCAAATGAAAGAGAAACATAAACAGTTTTTCTTACAATTATTCAGTGTGAACACCGATCACACATCAAGTCGATAGGCGAGTTGTGCCGAAACCTTGATCAATGTGTCAGGATTAACTGTTGCAATAACACTGTTTCTAAAGTCGGACAGATCAGCTAGTACACATGATCGTGTGTGAACGTGGAAGTCGTGCATAAAACGCTGTGCAACCAGCCCCTTACGCCCAATCCACCAGTCGGATACAATGTCGTTTAACGAATGACGTACTGAGTTATGCCAGTGAGTCAACACACAGTCTTGCTCCCAAATAAAGATGTGTTGTTCACCTTTTTTCCCATTGAGGCACGGGCCATAGCTGTAGCACATCAAGATAAGAAACATCAGTTACAGAAACATGCTGTGAGATTAATATGTGGTGCTCACCCACGATCATCTTGTAGACATTTGTTTAAGAAGTTGGGCAATCTGACTACTGCCTCACAGTATATTTATTCCCTGGTGAAGTTTGTTGTAAATAATCCCCTGCAGCTCAAAAGGAACAATGATGTACATAATTAATGTACATAATTACAATAACAGAGAGAAAAATGACATTTATTACTCTAGATTAAGGTGCACAATGCCATGACTAAAATTTGTGGTAACTTACCCAGTTATATAAAATGTCTGTCTGAAAGCAAAGTAAAATTTCAAAACAATTCTCCTTGACAGCTCTTTCTGTTCCATAGAAAATTTCTGTTATTGTGATGTGTACAAGGTGATAGGTAGGAATTACTAACTCACATCTGTATACTTAATTCTAAAAAAAAAAATTATTAATGTTCAACCTGTAACCATATTTACAAATTAATTTGCAATGTGAATGTAAGATGGTTCTTTCACATTGTTGTGATTTATTGTGCAAATGATCCATGGAATGTGGAACTAACTAGCCAAGTGAAATTTTCACTAAGTTTTCAGTTAAATCTGTGTGTGTATCTGATGCCTGATAGAAAGATCCAGTTTATGTTCATCCTTAACATGGAGACTTGCTCAATCTGGCATGTATTATCAGTTTCTGTTGTGGTGAATTTTTAGTTTCTTGCCTATTTTAAAAAATTGACCTATTTTCCATTGGCCTCTCCTTTTGATACAAACTTAAATTCTCTCTAGAAAACTCACTGTTATCAATTTCAGATTTAACCAGCTTTCTGTACCTAGTGTTACGTGAACTCCATTGCTTTTTATGATTGCTTTAAACTCTGCGACTTCGCTGTGTATTCTTCATATACACATATCATGTCTAATGGACACTATTCCCATTTAGGATGGCTCTACAGTTCTCAACCCTTTGAAACAAATGTAGGAAGTCGCAGCCTATCTTCTCACAGAACCTTCGAAGTCTCCGGTTTAAGCGTTCCACTGAACTAAGAACCATGGGGCCTACCATCAATTCTGTAGATAATGATGCAGATTGTGAACTACTTTGAAACTGTGTGAGCAAGGCTAGTATTGTCAACCTTCTCTGTCGGACACTGGAATGATTTAAGCATGTCCTTGGAGCCCAAACAACAGGCATTGTTTGTTCTAACACACTCCTCAATATGCAGTTGATTGCACCCTATTCCCTCAATGGTTGTCTGAATAGGCTTTCCACCATGGTAAATGAGTCGCCCAGATATACATATTGTTTGAAAATACACAATATATCACAACATGTGCATGAGTTTTAATGCAGTTAACGTGAAAACCGTGTATAAATTTTACGTGTAGTTATAGGACCCAGATTTTTTAAGCAGATTTATCCGACACATGATTTTACTCTGATACAAAGGAAATACCAGTAGTTGGCTTTTATACATAAATAAAGTAAACAAACATGCAGAATGCATAGATTTAGAAATTAACTGGTTTTGTGACACCTTCTGCACTAGCATGCCGAAGATGAACATTGTAGCATCATAATACCTTACTAAAACAATGTAAATTGTGGAGCGCAAGGGAACATGTCTTCCATGTGAGATGGCTAACAGTGCCACAATGTGACATTTGGGAGGCATTAATTTATTTGTGAGTTTGAATTTGGCTTGAAGAACGTAGCACTGAACTATGTGATTTATTTTTGTGATAACAGAATTATTGTCAAGATAATCATGACTGTAAAAGTAATGCTTGCAAACGAAGTAAGTGTGCCAAGCAAGATTATTACAGAGTACCATGAAGATAAGTAGTTCATTGTTAATTATTTTCATTATGAACTTACTGACTGATTAAAATCTTCACTTTTGAATGGAGCTTAGTGCTATTTAAATACTGAAACTTCAATGAACTTTTGGGAATTATTTTACACCTATGGCTTGAAAATAATTTCAGCAGCATGTAGTTTGAATTCTTATTTCAGTGTCTTATGTTCACAAATGTTAACAACAGTGAAGTAGAATAGATTGCTACTAACCACATGGAGGTGGTGCAGAGTGGCAGTGGCAGAAGGGCACATTTCAGGTAGACTAGTAGACTAAGTTTATTAGACAAAGTACTTCCTCACACACACACACACACACACACACACTCTCTCTCTCTCTCCTCTCCCCCCTCTCCCCCGTCTTCCCCCTCCCCCCTCCATCTCTCTCTCTCTCTCTCTCTCTCTCTCTCTGTGCCCACCCCCGCTCCCCCTCTTCCTTTGTGTGTGTGTGTGTGTGTGTGTGTGTGTGTGTGTGTGTGTGTCCCTTTTATTTTTCTATTTGATTGTTGTTATTCCATCCTGTATTTTCCATTGTTTGAAAAACTGCTGATTAAGCGGACATTGCATGTCCTACGCTGCCAGTGTTAAATTATCAAATTTTGTGACCCATTATCTCGGAAACTTTTATTTAAGACACCAACTTACAATTTTCCATAATTATTGAATGCACCTTTCTAGATACACTGGACTAGAATTATTACTAAATTGTACTGTTGGGCATGTTATATTTCTTTTTCAATCTATCAATTTTTTGACAAAATTTTGTAAATAAATGAACATAAAAACAAAACAACTCGGGGTATTTTAATTATTCTAGTTTCATATGTGTTGAATCTCACACTTGGCGTGCTGTGAAAATTTCGTCTCTACCATTAGTACTTTTAAGAAAATGGGTCATATATTGCAAAAAATGTAGTTCAGAGATATTGAGGTTTAAAACTTTTTTATTACAAATTCGTATAAAAACCTACATTTCTGCATCTTTTATGCACTACAATTGCCCTGGCCCATTGTCTGTGTCTTCTTCAGTGTCACAACAATCCAGTGCTTGCCTACTCCTTTTCTTTCTTGCATCTTTTGTCATTTGCTGAGCAGATAACTCTACTTCAAGTACACGAAGCTCATCCATTTCCGGTAGTCCTTTAGCTGTGTTCTGTCCAAATCTTACCCCTAACTTCTCCAGAACCTTAAGTCTTTCATAGTTCCCACCATTAAAAGCTATTACAGCATCAGACATTGCTAACTTTGGAGTCATAAGGCCAACAAATACATTTTTAGGCACATGGCACCACACAACATTTTTGAAGGATTCATTCATATTCTGGGTTGTCCCATGTAAACACTTTTATTAGTAGCTCAGGATGTGCCAAATCTCTGTAAATAGGTTTGATTGCCTCCATTACTGCCAAAAGAAGAGAATGTTTATGTGTAAATTCATGCAGGGTGCCAGAAAATTCAGCTTGCCTATATTTACACCAAGTGTTTGGTGGAGGTGGACAGAAAGCATGACACGGCTTTTCATTGGTTGATATTCGATGAGAGAAAGTGCTCCACACAGCTCTTTTCGTCTTCTCTAAATTTTCACAGATATCTCTAATGGCCTTCCCATAATATTCCTGTAATTTATCAATTACTTTGTCTGTTATTCTTCCAGCACATTTCATTGTCTTGCCATCAGACAGTTTTGTGTTACCCAGCTTGGTTTTTAGGTTTATTCATAATGCCAACTTCTGAGATGTAGCAGTAGGCAAACAACAAAGCAATTCACAGTCTTTTTAGACTGTGTAGTTCCCAAGATATGACTGCTCAACTGTGGCAGTATATGCGTTGGCGCAAAATTTGACAGTGACACGTCAACATTCAAAATATTATTTTAAGGTCTCACAATTTTCTGATTTTAATGTATTAATATCAAAATGCTCAGCAAAGTCCAAAGTACATTATGGAGTAGAAAACAGAAAATGTCAAATTTCAACAAATTTCACATACAATGTCCCCTTAAGTGTTTTCTTGTAACTCTTCTTGTAAATGTGCTCAGTTTAGGATATACTGTTGATTAAGATATTTAGTTTTTGGCTCTTGCTGCTTCATGAGAGGCCGTGTGTCTTATGGATGTGTTTGGGGATATGCCTTGTCAGTGGATATGTAGGCGGAGCAGATATTACCAGGACACGCTCAAGAAGAAAGGATTTTTACATACACCAAGTGGGGTCATGTGCATTCTCTCTGGTGTCTTGGTGTATATTAGCAGTTTCATTTTTGTAATGTACAGATGGGATTCTGTTTTCATGCAATGCCCAATTTTCACAGAAAATAGCTGTTTACTTTTTTTATTACAAACAAAGTCCGATTTAAAGTGGAATTTTATGTTTACATTCTGTACAAAAGTCATATTTGTATTCTGTGGTACTTGGTTTAATTGCCGGTATTAATAGAAATAAATGAACTATAAAGAATAACTAGTAATCGAGCAGTGACTTACTTGCACAGCTGCATGGTTGTAGCAGACAGGGAATCTGCTGCAGGCTCACACCCAAAGTAGAGTGATTTGGGCAAAAATGATGAGGATAACAAATGTATCCAGATATAATAAGTGTTTGAGGATACAATGTTAAATCTAATATCACATTAGGCCAATGTGGGACCACTGTATCGATTAACACATAAGATTCCACTTTAATTACACTTAGTTAGTAATTTTTCATTTTAATGTTTTGTGTGTGTGTGTGTGTGTGTGTGTGTGTGTGTGTGTGTGTGTGTGTGTGTGTAAAGGCATGATTAGCTGAGGGAATTAAAACCTCATGTAAAAAAAGAGAGGAATTATGTAATGTCCTGCAGAAATAAATAATGCAGGTAATAAGATGAAAACTATATGGAACATTGTCAAGTGGGAGATAGGACATCCAGTCCATCTGCAAGATTTTTTACAATTAAACTAAATGACCAGTTGTGACTGATAATTCACAAGCTGCAATACCTTTAACAATCACTTTCTAAACATAGCAGCAAGTGTAGAATTAAATGGTTAACTTGAAGAAGCAGGAGAACATATTAAAAAGGTCATTGCACAAACATTTAAGCAACTAGCAATAGCACCAGCAGCCCTCACTAAAATTGATACAGTTATAAAAATTCTAAAAAATGAAAGCTCATGCGGGCTTGATAATAGAATTTCAAACAGAATTCTGAAGAGTTTTTCCAACTTAATAAATAATGTGCTTAGTGATATGTGCAATGCATCACAGGTACAGACGATTTTTGCAGACAGGTTAAAATGTGCAATTATTAAACCATTTCATAAGAAAGGTGACTAGACAGATGTAAACAATTGTCACTTTCCTTACTGACATGTTTTTCCAAAATATTCAAAAAAGTAATTTACTTGAGTAGTTGCACACTTAAGTGGAAACAGTTTACTTAGCATATCACAGTTTGGATGCCAGAAGTGTTGCTTGACTGAGAATGTTACTTATACATTCACTCATTAAATGGAACAAGCCTTAAATAATAATATATTGCCGGCTGGTATTATTTGTGATATTTCCAAGGTGTTTGATTGTGTAGATCTTGTCACTTTCTTCAGAAAAACTCAAGTTTTATGGAATTGATGGCTTTTCACACAGCTGGTGTGAATCATACTGAACAAACAGAATGCAAAAGATTGTGCGGATTCAGACAATGTTAGAAAGGTAGAAAATTTTCGTGATCGGGGGAAAAAATATCAGTAAGGGAGTCCCATGGGATTCAATTCTGGCTCCATTTGTATTGCTTAAATATGTGAATGACCTTCCGCTTAACAGTCAACAAACAGAATTGCTACTTTTTGCAGACAATACTAGTGTTATAGTAAATCCCATTGGAGTGAAAGTAGCAGAAGAGTCAGTAAATGATATTTTCTGAATAATTATTAAGTGGTTCTCAGAAAATGGACACTTCCTAAATTTTGAAAAAAGGGAAATAAACTGCATTCAGTTCTGCACAAGAAATAGTTGAACCAACAGTTGATGTAGCACATGAGCAAGAGTCTGTAAATAGGGTGGAATGCTCCCAATATTTGAGAGTATGAGGTTGAATCCAAAATTTTTGGGACTGGTGCTGCCATCTGGAAAGTAGGAGTAGTAGAGCTTTGCACTCCGCTAGGTGGTGAGAGCTGCATATCTGATGAGTCAGTGTGCAGAGTGGCATTGAGCTGGGAGGACGTGTTGCGTGTCCACAGTGATTTCCGTAATACTCTGTGTTTAGTGTGTGGTGATTTTACGATGGGTCCATGAATAGAACAGCGCGTGTGTATCAAATTCTGTGCTAATCTCGTGAAAGTGCTACAGAGACCCTTGCAGTGATTCAACTGGATTTACGGTTATGACCCAGAGACAAAGCAACAATCGTCCCAGTGGAAGAGCCTGGGCTTTCCAAGACCCAAAAAAGCGAGACAGGTGAAGAGCATGATCATTGTTTTCTTTGATACCAAGGGAATTGTGCACAAAAAATTCGTCCCACCCAACCAAACAGTGAATTCCGAGTACTACTGTGATGTTTTGCGATGGCTCTGTGAAAACGTGTGGCGACGAAGGTCTGAACTTTGGCGTCAAGGGAACTGGCTGCTGCATCACAACAACTCACCCTGTCACATGTCCTTGCTCACCAGGACGTTTTTGGCAAAAAACAACATGGTGGTTGTACCCCACCCACCGTACTTGCCAGATTTGGCACCTTGCGACTTTGCCCTATTCCCAAAACTGAAACTGAAGTTGAAAGGCGGTCGGTTTGAAATTCTAGAGAGGATTCCTGAAGCATCGCTGGCAGTGATAAACACCCTCAAAGAACATGACTTCTAGAGAATGTTTCACCAGTGGCAGAAGCGCTGGGACTGGTGTGTACATGCGGATGGGAACTACTTCGAGGGTGATAGCGACCATTAGTCCAAAGGTAAGGTTTTCAACAGTTGGCAGCACCAGTCCCGAAAATTTTGAATAGCACCTTGTATATATTGGTGAAAATTTGAACTGGAATATGCATATTAGTGAATTTATCAAATAATTAAGTTCAGATACTTTCAGTCTACATGTAATTTCTAATTTTGGGAACAAATGTATCAACCTCCTGACATATTTTGCATATTTCCCATCAATAATGTTCTACGGAGTACTTTTCTGGGGTAAATCGCCACGTAAAAAGAAATTGTTCCTTCTTTACAGTCACTGTGCCGAGAATCTTCACCTTGTGTTATAGCACTGCAGGTAATCAGCTCACTTATAGTTGATTTAATGTAATTTGTGTTCACCCATGGATGTCACATAGGTGCCTCTTCAATGGCCTAGGCATTTTAACCGCCATCACAATACATAGGTTTGCTAATGAAATTCGTCATGAGTAATCCATCACAACAATGATATCCATATCTACAACACTAGAGAGAAAAGTGACCTTTATTACCCATTGTTAAAGCTGTTAGTGGTTCAGAATGGAGTTTAATATGTATTAACAAAAATTTTTTGTCAGTTGTCAAAAAAAAAAAAAAATAAATAAATAAATAAATAAAATGTCTGACAGGTTGCAAAGCAAATTTTAAATCTAATTTAAAATTGTGTCTCCTGGACAATGCCTACTAGTCTGTTGATGAATTTCTACTTAAAAACTGGTAGCTAGTAAAAAAAAATTTGAATGTAGTTGCATGAGTAGGACTAAAAATAACAATGTGTTCATTAACATTAACGCTAATCTTGTGTATATACACTCCTGGAAATGGAAAAAAGAACACATTGACACCGGTGTGTCAGACCCACCATACTTGCTCCGGACACTGCGAGAGGGCTGTACAAGCAATGATCACACGCACGGCACAGCGGACACACCAGGAACCGCGGTGTTGGCCGTCGAATGGCGCTAGCTGCGCAGCATTTGTGCACCGCCGCCGTCAGTGTCAGCCAGTTTGCCATGGCATACGGAGCTCCATCGCAGTCTTTAACACTGGCAGCATGCCGCGACAGCGTGGACGTGAACCGTATGTGCAGTTGACGGACTTTGAGCGAGGGCGTATAGTGGGCATGCGGGAGGCCGGGTGGACGTACCGCCGAATTGCTCAACACGTGGGGCGTGAGGTCTCCACAGTACATCGATGTTGTCGCCAGTGGTCGGCGGAAGGTGCACGTGCCCGTCGACCTGGGACCGGACCGCAGCGACGCACGGATGCATGCCAAGACCGTAGGATCCTACGCAGTGCCGTAGGGGACCGCACCGCCACTTCCCAGCAAATTAGGGACACTGTTGCTCCTGGGGTATCGGCGAGGATCATTCGCAACCGTCTCCATGAAGCTGGGCTACGGTCCCGCACACCGTTAGGCCGTCTTCCGCTCACGCCCCAACATCGTGCAGCCCGCCTCCAGTGGTGTCGCGACAGGCGTGAATGGAGGGACGAATGGAGACGTGTCGTCTTCAGCGATGAGAGTCGCTTCTGCCTTGGTGCCAATGATGGTCGTATGCGTGTTTGGCGCCGTGCAGGTGAGCGCCACAATCAGGACTGCATACGACCGAGGCACACAGGGCCAACACCCGGCATCATGGTGTGGGGAGCGATCTCCTACACTGGCCGTACACCACTGGTGATCGTCGAGGGGACACTGAATAGTGCACGGTACATCCAAACCGTCATCGAACCCATCGTTCTACCATTCCTAGACCGGCAAGGTAACTTGCTGTTCCAACAGGACAATGCACGTCCGCATGTATCCCGTGCCACCCAACGTGCTCTAGAAGGTGTAAGTCAACTACCCTGGCCAGCAAGATCTCCGGATCTGTCCCCCATTGAGCATGTTTGGGACTGGATGAAGCGTCGTCTCACGCGGTCTGCACGTCCAGCACGAACGCTGGTCCAACTGAGGCGCCAGGTGGAAATGGCATGGCAAGCCGTTCCACAGGACTACATCCAGCATCTCTACGATCGTCTCCATGGGAGAATAGCAGCCTGCATTGCTGCGAGAGGTGGATATACACTGTACTAGTGCCGACATTGTGCATGCTCTGTTGCCTGTGTCTATGTGACTGTGGTTCTGTCAGTGTGATCATGTGATGTATCTGACCCCAGGAATGTGTCAATAAAGTTTCCCCTTCCTGGGACAATGAATTCACGGTGTTCTTATTTCAATTTCCAGGAGTGTATATCCTGTAAACTGACTTTCTCCACCTCATTTCAATAAAAGAATTGTTCAAATGATCTCTGTAGTGTGTAACTAACTTTATCAAACAAAGTTACATGCAATTAACCCTGTTTTATAGGCTTTGTTTGGCAATCCGTTTTTTGGTTCCTCTAAATCAGTAATGACAAATGGCAGTAGGGCTCTGTTCAAAAGCACATGGCCAGTTTCATTCCTTGCCCTTGTCCCATCTGTGTGCTCCGTCTGTGATGGCCAAGTCAGCAATGACCTGTTAATCCTAATCTTTCTTCCTTCACTTTTTCATATTAAGCTAGATCTGTTATTCTATGTAACTTCGCCAAACAGGTTCCCAATGAGCCTTGCCATTGTCCCTTCTTTACAGTCACTGTGCAGAGAATCTTCACCTTGTGTTATAGCACTGCATCAGCTCACCTATACTTGATTTAGTTTAATTTGTGATGCAGTTGTGGTATAGCATCTCTTGTTGTTGCATGTAAACTAATAGCTATGTAAAAGCAAAATGAAAACATTTTTAACAGTTGTGCTGTTGTATGCCTAACTTCCTAGTTCTTGCTTAAGATAAAGATGAGTATGGTAGAATTGAAGTTTAGGATTTTGACAGCCGTGAGAAATGTTGAGCTTGTTAGACATGAAGGGCAAACTTGACTTGGACAAGGATGGACCTTAGTCTTTCCAAAAAAGCAGTTGTTGACTGATTTAGGAAAACCACAGAGAACTTAAATTTAGATTTATCCTTAATGTGAATCCAGTGCTTTAACCATTGTACTACATTAACTGGGTCTACTGTGGACTGGGAGATGAACATGTTATGTCTTCATTCTCAGCCACTCTTCAGTCTTTCTGCAGCTGTTGAACAACTTGTTTCAGCAAGGGATTGCAGTGGAAGAAGAATAGCACTGAGCAGTTGTATGGTACTCGTTTTTTTTTTTTTTTTTTTTTTTTTTTTTTTTTTTTTTTTTTTTTTTTTTTTTTTTCTTCTTCTTCACAAGTGCAATTTGAACTGAGCTTTGAGGATATGTCCCCTAAGCTTCAAGATGACTTACCACATACCAGACTCTCTATGGACATTTACATTCATTTGAGTCAATAGCAGAAATCTTAATTAGAAGGGTTCCCTCTAGTGTATTGGAAATTGGTTATAGTCACAGCTTCATTAACGAGATTTTTTCTGTTATACATTCTCTTCAGTTAATGACTTCCTTTTTCAGATGTGTCTCAGAAGTATGAAGGAGGCAAACGGAGTAAACGTTCTATGAAATTGCTGAGAGGTTCTGAGAGAGATATGAAGCTTGATCACACTGAAATTGGTCTTGCTGCAGCACCTGCAGGAGAAATGTCTGAAGACAGAGCAGAGAGTATGCCTGTTGCACTACCACAGCCTGCTATAAAAGTAAGTTTAAGATAACTTTATTCATCATTTGGAATGTGTCACCACACTGATACATTTATGCATTACTGCTTTTTACTGAATTTTTGTTGTCTTTGTATTACAGGTTGAATCATGCAACCGTTTCCTCAGTTTGACTTCAAAGTTGGTTGCATGTTCGAAGTTCATGCAAAAAGATGACAAACCAAGGGCAGATTATCCTCAGAATAGAGTTGAATTCTATAATACATTCTCTCTTCTTATTCGAATGGGAAACTCTGAAAAACAGACTGATAAAAATCCACGAAGACAGGTTAGTTATTTTACTAAAATAATGTACTGTTGGAAGACAGGATACATCCAGGCAGCATTAGAGGAGACTGTTGAAAACTTGGTTTGTGGCAAATGAAAAGTTTTGCAGCTGGATATCCAAGATTTACAGTGAAGTTGGTTTTGGATTGAAATTGGCTAGCTGAGATGTTATCTGTCTGTACCCACTGCAAAGGTAAAATCTCATCACTTGTCTAGAGTCGTAACATGGTCCACTAAATCCATTTTGCATGAGTCTCTCATTTAAAGCCAGTTAACTTGATATAAGTCTTTGTCCATCTGAGTATTCATAAGAAAATTTGCCCACTGTCAGTCAGTAACATTATATCTTACACAGGTGCCACACATTCCACAGCAAAAAGTCCTTCCTGTACTATTTTTTTACCTATGAATGCTAGACACTCTATGATATTTGATTCATATGTAAGTAGGCTGAAATAATAGCAAAGTGTCTCCCAGGTAAGAAATATTCTTCAACTTGGTCATTGATGAGGTGTGTTGGATAACATCCCATACACTTGTGGAATGACCCCCACCCCCCATTATCTCCTATCCCTCAGGAAAAAATCTACCTCCACTGAACTGTCAAGAGGGCACTGTTCCTCAAGTACAGTCTAAAATCTGAACTTAAGGTAGTTCCTCTACACTGCTTCTCATCAATCCGTCTTGTACTGTCTTGTTCTTATACCATTCCTTGATTTGTTGACTTCACATTTTTGTATGCTTTCATAAAATTTGTAATTTATTTACCCTTGATTATTATTTTATCTTCCTAATTCCTGTTTGTCATATCTTTGAGGCATGTTGCCCAGTTTTATGAAGTTTTTCCCTATCTGTAGTGCAAACTAGCTCAGGCATTTGCTCTTTCTTCTTAGCTTCCTGCTCCACTTCTCTTCCTTTTCCTTGTGTTGTATAATACTTTCTCATCACTTAGCTGTTTACTGGCAAGCCTTTTTTGCACAATCGTTTGTCATGATACTAGATGTTTCAATACTTTAATGGTTATCAGAAGCTATGGCACACTGCAGTTACAAAAATTCAGCACAAAATGTCTGCTTTTGTAACTGAGTAGTCAACTGATCTGACTGCCGTATGGAAGATCTAGGTTTCACTCTTTGTAGTGCGAAGGATTTTTACTTGGTAAGAGGACTGGAGCATGATGTTTGCACCATCATGAGGCCAACTGAGGAGCTACTTGAACAGGAAGTAGTTGTTCCAAGGTTTGGAAAACTGAGGACAGCTGGGAGAGCAGTGTCCTGACCCCATACCCCTCCTTATCATGACTAGATGATGCTGTTGGCAGAGGATGACAGGACAGCTGATGCAGTCTTCAGGCCTTGATTGCAGATTTTTTCATGTGTTATATTTTTGGCACAAATTGTAAAATTTATATAGATCAGAGCAATCACAAAGCAACTTTGTACACTGTGATGTATGCAATATTCATAATGTCATGTTACTGTCATCTTGTGGCTTTCCTTCTGGTTCTCACACCTCACTAACCCCTTATAGCACTTCTTCATTCCATGCAGGCTGGAATATCAAATTATTTATTGTACTCTTTGTGGAATGAGCATGAAAGCTGGAATTTTTGATGTTTTAATTTCTTCAAGTTGATGTGAGTTCCTGCGGTCATATACGAGGGCATTTTGAAAAGTAAAGATACAATGGCTCTTTTGTGACGGCGTTCATAGCGACAAACACTTCGCTGTAGAAACGGCTTACAAAATCACCGCCACACTTTTAATAGCGGGCCGACCGGTCCGCTGGAACAGTGAACAGAAAGGTGAAAACCCAAACACTCTGGTTAAATAAAAGTCGGTACTTATCTTTATTAACGAAGATACAGAAACACAGTAGTGAACTCCGTGTCTACAGAAATCTGTCTAGTTCGAGTCGGAGCGGCTAGGTCAGCGTCGCCTGACGACAAACAACAACACTGCTGCGATGAACACACAACTGACTAGCAAGTACACAAATTGGTGGCGAGTATACAACTGAGCGGCGAATACAGAACTGTCCTAGCGCTCGCGACTCCAGCGCTTAAGAAGCCAGAAGCCAGCGGTGGCGCGCGCAGACTTGCGGTGATTTCCTGTATCGCTGGCGCTGCTTATGCGGACGGCGTCCGGACCTTGATGCTGCCAACCTTTTGGCAGCGGGCTCGGTTGGCATTACTGGCTAGGATATAACACTCTCGCAGTCCTCAAATAGAACATTTATTTAGAAAATGTCAGTTACATCTTATTAACTGGATTATTTGTTATTTTTCGACATAACCACCCCTGTAATCCAAACATTTGTTAAGTCGGTGCACAAGCTTTTGTATCCCACAGTCATAGAAGGTTGCCGCCTGTTGTCGGAACCACATTTCAACTTCATTTTTGATCTCTTCATCGTCGTGGAATGATTTTCCACCCAGATGTGACTTCAGGTAATGGAAGTCGTGGAAGTCGGTGGATGCAAGGTCCGCGCTGTATGGGGGATGTGCTCTTCAGTCCTGAGACTGGTTTGATGCAGCTCTCCATGCTACTCTATCCTGTGCAAGCTTCTTCATCTCCCAGTACCTACTGCAGCCTACAACCTTCTGAATCTGCTTAGTGTATTCATCTCTTGGTCTCCCCCTACGATTTTTACCCTCCACGCTGCCCTCCAATACTAAATTGGTGATCCCTTGATGCCTCAGAACATGTCCTACCAACCGATCCCTTCTTCTGGTCAAGTTGTGCCACAAACTTCTCTTCTCCCCAATCCTATTCAATACTTCCTCATTAGTTATGTGATCTACCCATCTAATCTTCAGCATTCTTCTGTAGCACCACATTTCGAAAGCTTCTATTCTCTTCTTGTCCAAAGTGTTTACTGTCCATTTCACTTCCATACATGGCTACACTCCATACAAATACTTTCAGAAATGACTTCCTGACACTTAAATCTATACTCAAGGTTAACAAATTTCTCTTCTTCAGAAACGCTTTCCTTGCCATTGCGTCTACATTTTATATCCTCTCTACTTCAACCATCATCAGTTATTTTGCTCCCCAAATAGCAAAACTCCTTTACTACTTTAAGTGTCACATTTCCTAATCTAATACCGTCAACATCACCCGACTTAATTCGACTACATTCCATTATCCTCGTTTTGCTTTTGTTGATGTTCATCTTATATCCTCCTTTCAAGACACTGTCCATTCCATTCAACTGCTCTTCCAAGTCCTTTGCTGTCTCTGACAGAATTACAATGTCATCGGCGAACCTCAAAGTTTTTATTTCTTCTCCATGGATTTTAATACCTACTTCGAACTTTTCTTTTGTTTCCTTTAGTGCTTGCTCAATATACAGATTGAATAGCATCGGGGAGAGGTTACAACCCTGTCTCACTTCCTTCCCAACCACTGCTTCCCTTTCATGTCCCTCGACTCTTATAACTGCCATCTGGTTTCTGTACAAATTGTAAATAGCTTTTTGCTTCCTGTATTTTACCCCTGCCACCTTCAGAATTTGAAAGTAATTATTCCAGTCAACATTGTCAAAAGCTTTCTCTAAGTCTACAAATGCTAGAAACGTAGGTTTGCCTTTTCTTAATCTAGCTTCTAAAATAAGTCGTAGGATTGGTATTGCCTCACGTGTTCCCATTTTTCTACGGAATCCAAACTGATCTTCCCTGAGGTCGGCTTCTACCAGTTTTCCCATTTGTCTGAAAAGAATTCGCGTTAGTATTTTGCAGCCGTGACTTATTAAACTGATAGTTCGGTTATTTTCACATCTGTCAGCGCCTGCTTTCTTTGGGATTGGAGTTATTATATTCTTCTTGAAGTCTGAGGGTATTTCGCCTGTCTCATACATTTTGCTCACCAGATGGTAGAGTTTTGTCAGGACTGGCTCTCCCAAGGCTGTCAGTAGTTCTAATGGAATGTTGTCTACTCCTGGGGCCTTGTTTCGACTTAGGTCTTTCAATGCTCTATTAAACTCTTCAAGCAGTATCATATCTCCCATTTCATCTTCATCTACATCCTCTTCCATTTCTACAACATTGCCCTCAAGTGCATCGCCCTTGTATAGACCCTCTATATATTCCTTCCACCTTCCTGCTTTCCCTTCTTTGCTTAGAACTGGGTTTGCATCTGAGCTCTTGATATTCATACAAGTGGTTCTCTTATCTCCAAAGATCTTTTTAATTTTCCTGTAGGCAACATCTATCTTACCCCTAGTGAGATAAACCTCTACATCCTTACATTTGTCCTCTAGCCATGCCTGCTTAGCCATTTTGCACTTCCTGTCGATCTCATTTTTGAGACGTTTGTATTCCTTTTTGCCTGCTTCATTTACTGCATTTTTATATTTTCTCCTTTCATCAATTAAATTCAGTATTTCTTCTGTCACCCAAGGATTTCTACTAGCCCTCGTCTTTTTACCTACTTGATCCTCTGCTGCCTTCTCTACTTCATCCCTCAAAGCTACCCATTCTTCTTCTACTGTATTTCTTTCCCCCATTCTTGTCAATTGCTCCCTTATGCTCTCCCTGAAACTCCGTACAACCTCTGGTTTAGTCAGTTTATCCAGGTCCCATCTCCTTAAATTCCCACCTTTTTGCAGTTTCTTCAGTTTTAATCTACAATTCATAACCAATAGATTGTGGCCACAGTCCACATCTGCCCCTGGAAATGTCTTACAATTTAAAACCTGGTTCCTAAATCTCTGTCTTACCATTATATAGTTTATCTGAAACCTTCGAGTATCTCCAGGTCTCTTCCATGTATATAACCTTCTTTTATGATTCTTGAACCAAGTGTTAGCTATGATTAAGTTACGCTCTGTGCAAAAATTCTACCAGGATGCTTCCTCTTTCATTTCTTACCCCCATTCTACACTCCTGGAAATTGAAATAAGAACACCGTGAATTCATTGTCCCAGGAAGGGGAAACTTTATTGACACATTCCTGCGGTCAGATACATCACATGATCACACTGACAGAACCACAGGCACATGAGCATGCACAATGTCGGCACTAGTACAGTGTATATCCACCTTTCGCAGCAATGCAGGCTGCTATTCTCCCGTGGAGACGATCGTAGAGATGCTGGATGTAGTCCTGTGGAACGGCTTGCCATGCCATTTCCACCTGGCGCCTCAGTTGGACCAGCGTTCGTGCTGGACGTGCAGACCGCGTGAGACGACGCTTCATCCAGTCCCAAACATGCTCAATGGGGAACAGATCCGGAGATCTTGCTGGCCAGGGTAGTTGACTTACACCTTCTAGAGCACGTTGGGTGGCACGGGATACATGCGGACGTGCATTGTCCTGTTGGAACAGCAAGTTACCTTGCCGGTCTAGGAATGGTAGAACGATGGGTTCGATGACGGTTTGGATGTACCGTGCACTATTCAGTGTCCCCTCGACGATCACCAGTGGTGTACGGCCAGTGTAGGAGATCGCTCCCCACACCATGATGCCGGGTGTTGGCCCTGTGTGCCTCGGTCGTATGCAGTCCTGATTGTGGCGCTCACCTGCACGGCGCCAAACACGCATACGACCATCATTGGCACCAAGGCAGAAGCGACTCTCATCGCTGAAGACGACACGTCTCCATTCGTCCCTCCATTCACGCCTGTCACGACACCACTGGAGGCGGGCTGCACGATGTTGGGGCGTGAGCGGAAGACGGCCTAACGGTGTGCGGGACTGTAGCCCAGCTTCATGGAGACGGTTGCGAATGGTCCTCGCCGATACCCCAGGAGCAACAGTGTCCCTAATTTGCTGGGAAGTGGCGGTGCGATCCCCTACGGCACTGCGTAGGATCCTACGGTCTTGGCGTGCATCTGTGCGTCGCTGCGGTCCGGTCCCAGGTCGACGGGCACGTGCACCTTCCGCCGACCACTGGCGACAACATCGATGTACTGTGGAGACCTCATGCCCCATGTGTTGAGCAATTCGGCGGTACGTCCACCCGGCCTCCCGCATGCCCACTATACGCCCTCGCTCAAAGTCCGTCAACTGCACATACGGTTCACGTCCACGCTGTCGCGGCATGCTACCAGTGTTAAAGACTGCGATGGAGCTCCGTATGCCACGGCAAACTGGCTGACACTGACGGCGGCGGTGCACAAATGCTGCGCAGCTAGCGCCATTTGACGGCCAACACCGCGGTTCCTGGTGTGTCCGCTGTGCCGTGTGTGTGATCATTGCTTGTACAGCCCTCTCGCAGTGTCCGGAGCAAGTATGGTGGGTCTGACACACCGGTGTCAATGTGTTCTTTTTTCCATTTCCAGGAGTGTATATTCACCTACTACGTTTCCTTCTCTTCCTTTTCCTACTACCGAATTCCAGTCACCCATGACTATTAAATCTTTGTCTCCCTTCACTATCTGAATAATTTCTTTTATCTCATCATACATTTCATCAATTTCTTCGTCATCTGCAGATCTAGTTGGAATATAAACTTGTACTACGGTGGTAGGCTTGGCCACAATAATGCATTCACTATGCTGTTTGTAGTAGCTTATCTGCACCCCTATTTTTTTTATTCATTCCTGCATTAACCCTATTTGATTTTGTGTTTATAACTCTGTATTCACCTGACCAGAAGTCTCATTCCTCTTGCCACCAAACTTCACTAATTCCCACTGTATCTAACTTTAATCTATCCATTTCCCTTTTAAAATTTTCTAACCTACCAGCCCGATTTAGGGATCTGACATTCCATGCTCCGATCCGTAGAGCGCCAGTTTTCTTTCTCCTGACAGCGATGTCCTCCTGAGTAGTCCCCACCCGGAGATCCGAATGGGGGACTATTTTACCTCCGGAATATTTTACCCAAGAGGACGCCATCATCATTTAACCATACAGTAAAGCTGCATGCCCTCGGGAAAAATTACGGCTGTAGTTTCCCCCTTGCTTTCAGCAGTTCGCAGTACCAGTGCAGAAAGGCCGTTTTGGTTAGTGTTAAAAGGCCAGATCAGTCAATCCTCCAGACTGTTGCCCCTGCAACTACTGAAAAGGCTGCTGCCCCTCTTCAGGAACCATACGTTTGTCTGGCCTCTCAACAGATACTCCTCCGTTGTGGTTGTACTTACGGTACTGCTATCTGTATCGCTGAGGCACACAAGCCTCCCTGCCAATGGCAAGGTCCATGGTACATTCTGAGTATTTTTGCTTTAATGACCCAGTGGCTCATCACAGAATTATGTATTTCGTTTGGTTTCTTGTTCCAGTTAGATTTGAATCTGTATTGTACTGGAAATAGTGCACTACAGTGCAAATGTCAACAATATGCACTGTGTCTCTTATTTCCATTCGTTCGCAGTTTGTTCAACAATGGATTGGTAATGGTGGTCCTGTTCCATGGCCAAGTTCAGTCACCAAACCAGACACTATAGATCTCCTCCTCCTGCGGCATGTGGCGAGCCTAATTTTCTAGGCCCTGATCAGTACTCGCACAGACATGGTTGCTAGGAGTATCACAGCTGTATACCAAATCCCCGCAGTTCTTGAGTGTGTAATATCACTGTACACTGTCACAATCATGATGGTCGAAATTTTCAACAATATCTGTAAGGGAACAGTTCTGTGTTTGTTATGTGCTGTGTAGTACATTGATATAACTGTTTCATCACACTGTGATAAAAGTGTGTGTGTTTCGTATGCTGATTCTTGATTATCCTGTGTTGTGTGTTGTACATTTTGGTGATTGCATAACACAGGTCTTCACTGTTGTGAAGGTATTTTCACAGAAGCAAGGGTGATTGTGGTAACAGACTGAATAAATCGTAATGACATTATTCCTCTGCAATTAACTTCAAGAAACTGTGGGTTTCTTATACCAAAATATTGAGAAGGTATCTGTGAACAACCTCTGAAGGGGTTTGTTGATTGTGTTCTGGTTCACCTTGTATGTCAACAACATTGCATATACAGGGTGTTTCAAAAATGACCAGTATATTTGAAGCGGCAATAAACACTAAACGAGCAGCGATAGAAATACACCGTTTGTTGCAATATGCTTGGGACAACAGTACATTTTCAAGCAGACAAACTTTCGAAATTACAGTAGTTACAATTTTCAACAACAGATGGCGCTGCGGTCTGGGAAACTCTATAGTACGATATTTTCCACATATCCACCATGCGTAGCAATAATATGGCGTAGTCTCTGAATGAAATTACCCGAAACCTTTGACAACGTGTCTGGCGGAATGGCTTCACATGCAGATGAGATGTACTGCTTCAGCTGTTCAATTGTTTCTGGATTCTGGCAGTACACCTGGTATTTCAAGTGTCCCCACAGAAAGAAGTCACAGGGGTTCATGTCTGGCGAATAGGGAGGCCAATCCACGCCGCCTCCTGTATGTTTCGGATAGCCCAAAGCAATCACACGATCATCGAAATATTCATTCAGGAAATTAAAGACGTCGGCCGTGCGATGTGGCCGGGCACCATCTTGCATAAACCACGAGGTGTTCGCAGTGTCGTCTAAGGCAGTTTGTACCGCCACAAATTCACGAAGAATGTCCAGATAGCGTGATGCAGTAATCGTTTCGGATCTGAAAAATGGGCCAATGATTCCTTTGGAAGAAATGGCGGCCCAGACCAGTACTTTTTGAGGATGCAGGGACGATGGGACTGCAACATGGGGCTTTTCGGTTCCCCATATGCGCCAGTTCTGTTTATTGACGAAGCCGTCCAGGTAAAAATAAGCTTCGTCAGTAAACCAAATGCTGCCCACATGCATATCGCCGTCATCAATCCTGTGCACTATATCGTTAGCGAATGTCTCTCGTGCAGCAATGGTAGCGGCGCTGAGGGGTTGCCGCGTTTGAATTTTGTATGGATAGAGGTGTAAACTCTGGCGCATGAGACGATACATGGACGTTGGCGTCATTTGGACCGCAGCTGCAACACGACGAATGGAAACCCGAGGCCACTGTTGGATCACCTGCTGCACTAGCTGCGCGTTGCCCTCTGTGGTTGCCGTACGCGGTCGCCCTACCTTTCCAGCACGTTCATCCGTCACGTTCCCAGTCCGTTGAAATTTTTCAAACAGATCCTTTATTGTATCGCTTTTCGGTCCTTTGGTTACATTAAACCTCCGCTGAAAACTTCGTCTTGTTGCAACAACACTGTGTTCTAGGCGGTGGAATTCCAACACCAGAAAAATCCTCTGTTCTAAGGAATAAACCATGTTGTCTACAGCACACTTGCACGTTGTGAACAGCACACGCTTACAGCAGAAAGACGACGTACAGAATGGCGCACCCACAGACTGCGTTGTCTTCTATATCTTTCACATCACTTGCAGCACCATCTGTTGTTGAAAATTGTAACTACTGTAATTTCGAAAGTTTGTCCGCCTGAAAATGTACTGTTGTCCCAAGCATATTGCAACAAACGGTGTATTTCTATCACTGCTCGTTTAGTTTTTATTGCTGTTTCAAATATACCGGTCATTTTTGAAACACCCTGTATTTTGAACAGCACATACAAGTTTTTCCTGAAAGTGCAATTGTGTATGGGATAGCTCAACTGTTGAATAGCTTAAGGAAATGCGGAATGGCTCAGATGGAAAATCCACTTGGAGTATTGTTTTAAAAGGGAATTAACTGAGGTTAATGTACATGAGCGGGGAAGAACGTATCCAATAGGATTTAATTAGAACAGTGATGGTGCAGCTCACACCAGAGTCACATTAATTTAAAAAATCTAAGGCAACATTACAAAGCAGTTGTATATTGGTGGAAAAGCCAGGTGGAACATAAATGCTAGTATCAGGAAGGACTAGTACTCTCAAAATAGAAGAGGCATTGAGTAGCAAACAATCATGTACAAAAGGACAATTACCAGCTGTCACTCACTCTGGTTTTTCCTTAATGCCCTGTCATGCTGCAGGGGTGTGAGTCTCTCTCTCTCTCTCTCTCTCTCTCTCTCTCTCTCTCTCTCTCTCTGGAGAGGGACATGTTTCTTGGTTCACTTGTCTTTTTTTTATGTTCCAGACTTGCTCATTGTCACTTCGTATTTGGTGGGTAGTGATCTAGCCTGGAATAGATATGTAAAATCAATCATGAGAGGGAAATGAATGACTTAGTTTTGCTGGAAAAATCCATAAAAGCGAGCAGGGCAGCTGCTCAAGTAGATTCTAAACAAGGAACAACTTCATGTGCCTGCTTGCCATTGTTTTAGCTAAAACCTTTTAATCTTGGATTACCAATATTAAGTTGTTACGGAACTTTGAACTAGCCCTTATGCTACACAACTTACATGATTATTCTGATTTATTTGCGATCTAATTCATTTTAAGTGTACATTTTAATAATCTCTTTTTCAGCTCAGCAAGGAAGAACATTTATGGCAGAATGAGTTGAAAGATCTTATATGGCTTGAACTGCAGGCCTGGCATGCAGACAGGACACCCACAGAGCAAGATAAATATCTTTGTCATGCAAGAGAAGGTGTTCAGCAGTTGCTAGATGATATTATGAATTACCGGTAATTTTGTTTATTTTTATGTAACAAATGTTATTCTGTGAAATCATAAAATATTTAAATATAAGTACAGTACATTTTTCAGTGTGAAAAGTAGAAACTGTGCACATTTTGGTAAAGTATAAAAATGCTCAACAAATTATTTAGTACATTCCATCATTTGCTGAATTGAGAAATGTCCTTCCCCAAACTCCTTCCTACCATAATGGTATTTGACTGACTAAATGTAGGAAGATCCACTATTGAAAACACGCGTAGCATATTTCAACTTTGTTGTACGCCTCACACAGCAGTCTAGACAGTCATGACCTGCAACTAACTGTCCAGCCAGATAAATGACAGTCATCATACCATGAAAATTTGTGAACTTGTCAATTCAGTTGTGGAACAACTGCTGTCAAACTCAGTAGTTATTGCATAATGCTTACAATCTGGCTTTTACTATGTCCCACCTCCCCCTTCTTGTAGGCTTTTTTGAATTGAGCAAATACACTCACAGATATTTTTTTTTCGTGGCGGGGAGGGGGAGGGGGGGGGGGGGGGGAAGGGGGGAAGAAGAAAATGTGATGCCAAGAAGAGTTGTGCAATACAAACAAAAGTAGGTAGGCTTGTTTCTATGACTGAAAGATGGTGTCTATACAGATAAGAGTGGTGCTAGTAACACCACTGTGATGATGCAAATTAGGTTTGCTTTAAATACACTCTGTAATGCTCATAGGAATTAGTTACCTTTGGTATTGCATGTGGTGAGTACATGTTAGTCAAGAATTCTTTAAGCAACAAAGTCATCATTATCAGCACCTCATAGAGTTTGAATGAGGTCACATACTAGGGCTAAAAGAAGCTGGATGTTCCTTCTGCAATTATGCAGAAAGACTTTGCAGGAATGTAGCCACTGTACGTGATTTCTGGCTGCAGTGGTCATGTGAATGTATGGTTGCGAGACGACCAGGCTCCGGATGACACTACGGAAAGGAAAGATCATCGTGTTGGACATATAGCTCTGGTGCATTTTAATGTATCTGTGGCAGCAGTTTGAGCTACAGTTTACTCCACAGTAACTCAATGAACTGTTATAAACCAGTTGACCCAAACCATAGCCATTTGTGACTTCAGTGCTGTCAAGTGAGGGTGGATGTCTGTTGCATTTTCTGATGAAAGTTGATTCTGCCTCAGTGCCAGTGATGGTCGTGTGTTGATTAGGAAGAGGCCTTTAGGTTCTGCAATCAACCTGTCTGCATGATTGACACACTGGACCTACACTTGGAGTTATGGTCTGGGATATAATTTCATATTACAACAGGAGCACTCTTGTGTTTATCCCACGCACCCTGACTGCAAATTTGTACATCATTCTGGGTGATTCCACCTGTTGTGCTGCCATACATGAACAGCATTCCCGGGAGTGATTTTCATCAGGATAATGCTTTCCCACATACTGCTGTCATAAGACAATGTTCTCTGCAGAGTGTCAAATATTGCCTTGGCCTGCTCGATCACCAGATCCGTTTCCAGTCGAGCACATATGAGACTTCATTGGAAGGCAACTCTAGCACCTTCCACAACCAGCATTAACCATCTCTGTATTGACTGACCATTGTAATAGCCATGGAACTCTGTCCCATAATACGACATCTGGCACATGTACAACAGAATGCATACACATTTGCATGCTTGCATTCGACATTCTGGAAGTTACGCTGGTTATTAATGTACCAGCATTTCACATTTTCAATGACTTATCTCGCACTCACATTAACCTGTGATCTTACAATGTTAATCACTTAACTTTTTTACCTATACAAATGTATTCCCAAAATTTCATTACTATAGCGCGGAGGGTAAAAATTGTAGAGGGAGACCAAGAGATGAATACACTAAACAGATTCAGAAGGATGAAGGTTGCAGTAGGTACTGGGAGATGAAGAAGCTTTCACAGGATAGAGTAGCATGGAGAGCTACATCAAACCAGTCTCTGGACTGAAGACCGCAACAACAACAACATGGAATAGTTTTTGTTGAATGTTGCCATTTTTCTCCATCAGTATATGAACAGGTCCCTAATATTATTTGCTCCCACAAAGTCTCGTGTGATTTCTGTGGTTGAATTTTAAAGACAGACATGAATATTAGAAAGTGAATTTTAATTACTTAATGTCAAATACAGATACGTGAAAGAACTGTGTACCAACTTGAAATTCAACATTAATTCTGAGAAGAGATTACAGAACGGAAAATGTGAGATGATATCTGTTGTACTCTGTTACCAGTTTTTGTCTATTATGTGTTTTCATTACATCCTACTGTCAGGGGTTCTTCATAAACTCTTCTCACTTTTCTTTCCTCTGTATTGAAGAACGCCAGATTCATAAAACTTTATCCACTTTTTTATGCAGTTAGGAAAATACTTTTATTTTAAAATCAGCTAATAAACCTTTCTCATTATTCAGTCAAAACATTTCTAGTTTCTGTTGTAAATGAAGGAACAAGTTGAGTGGCTGATAGGGACATAAACGAGACTGGAAACATTGCTGAGCTTTACTCACACACACACACACACACACACACACACACACACACAATCTCTCTCTCTCTCTCTCTCTCTCTCTCCCTCTCTCCCTCCCTCCTCCCCCCCCCCCCCCCCCTCCTATTCTCACTCATATGTGTCATTCAACTTCATTTCCACAACCATAAGTTTAGTGGTGACTTTTATTCCTTCCATAATTTGTGTCTTTTCCAGGATCCTCCATTAATAATTTTTCTCCCATTAATAGATGTAGATATAGTAGTAGTAACAAAATATTATTTTCTAATTTTACAGGTTTCAAAAAAAAGCTTCTAAGCTACCCAGTAAAATGTCAACACAAGCTAGTGACAGTGGTGTCAGCTCAGATGGGACAGATAATACATCACAACCCAAATCAGATGTACAAGTCTGCACTGGATGTTTGTCAGTATTTTGTAAAGTCTGCACAGAGAACCAAAATGCAGCTCTGAAGGAAGTCGAAGAACTTCTGAATAGGTTAGAAGTTGCTGAGTCACTGTACCCATCCTGCAAGGCTGTAGGAGTGCAGTACCCACTGTACAAGAGCTCAGAATTTGTAGGAAGAGTCAAGGTATTGTTTTTCTTTCCTTGATTTTTTTAGTCACCGTAACAATATCCCAAAGAGAGGGGATGGTTTTTGTTTGTTTCTTATTCTATAATCTCTCTGCCACTCATTTACATTATGAAGCTGAATCATGTAAGTGCAGTAATATTAAAGTATATGGATATATTTGAACTGCCATTATAAATTATAAGTGAGGTGCACTGTAATTTGTGATGTTACTGTTCAGTTTACACAACATAATTGAAGTTAAATTTCTGAAGCCTTTTGAAAACATAAGTGTAAAAGAAATTGTGGCGTGTAATATACAAAATTCCTATACTCATATTCTGTTCTGGATATCAGTGATGAAACCCATCGACTGAATCCAATATATATAAAGATGCTGTGACTTACCAAATGGGAAAGTGCTGGTAGATGGACACAACAAAAAACACACAAATGCACACACAAAGATCAAGCTTTCGCATCCCAAGGTTGCTTCATCAGGAAAGAGGGAAGGAGAGGGAAAGACGAAAGGATGTGGGTTTTAAGGGAGAGGGTAAGGAGTCATTCCAATCCCGAGAGCGGAAAGACTTACCTTAGGGAGAAAAAAGGATAGGTATACAGTCGCACACACACATATATCCGTCTGCACATATACAGACACAGGCAGATATATGTAAATGATCTCAGCTTCATTAGTTGTAATATGACATGTTGCCCCATAGGGTATGGACACCTGCAAGGGCCCTCAGCTCACCTGCAGGCAGTCACAGGCGGTATAGGGTACCCGCCAAGTTCTGCTACTGCATGTGTTATGCATGTGCATGAGCCACTTGGCCATCTCTGCATGTGGACATTTGACCATGGTAGTACTATAACGTAGACTATGACCCGGCTGTGTGTCTGCCAGCATTTGCTCAGCTGCGCTCCAGTGACTAGTTGTCTATGAGTGGGCTCTTGATCTACAACAGCCTGATTTAAACTGGTGTACTAACTCTCAGGGATGTAGCTTGATTATTCAGTAAAAGTCATCACCTCAAAAATGATGAAAACCTTTGCATTTTTGTCATAAAATTTCTGTGGCCTTGACTTACTGGGCTCATAAAGGTTATGTTTGAATACTGAGAGGTAAGAATTTTTGGAATTACTTGTAACATGTATAGGAAGCTACACATCAAATATGAGTGATTTGAGAATGACTTCACATAGAAAAACTAATTGAAATGATGTCGGATAGTGTTTGAGTGTAAATATACAAGATAAGCTTTGTAGCAGTGGCTATATGCTGCTCTTACTGCAAACTTTCCTTGCATTACAATCTTTCAGTTATTGAGTTGGGAAAATATCTCACATTTATTTAAGATATGATGGTGTGCTAAACATCATTCTATTGCCATTATTATAAATAGAGTAGCCACCACAACAAAGAACTCGATGATTTGTCATTATTCCTTTAGCTTTGTAATGATGACACACCAATTGGAATTGTGGCCTGTGAGCTTGGGAGATAAAGGTGCTATAATATTTCCATGTATAAATTTCACCATGTATTATGACATCGATGTCAACAGGACAATAAACCCTAATGTTCAACAATTTCTTATTTTCATTTAGTTTTAAGGATGTGAGGCTCTACTGGCTACTGCAGCCAAGGATCATTAAAGTAAGTGCATTAAATGTAATGAATGATTTGATGTGCAACACTGGAAGGGTCTATGGACTGAACTGGTCATTCTTGAAAATACCAACAACAGTTGTATGATCCTTTAATAATACTACCAGTTTCACAAAGTTAGAATAGCATTATCAGGTACATCTAAATAAAGAGGAATAGCACATGAGGCAACCAGTGGCAGGAAGCTAGAGAGAAGATAGTATGATGTGATGACATACAAAATACCTAAGTGATGAAAGCTAATTTAAACACATTCATCTTCCATATTTTTAGTTCATATTATTCTTCTTTCAAGATTGACCTTCTTTTATGATCGTCGTCTTCATTCCACCTCTTTTAAAATTTGATTTCAGACACTATTTCAGAAAATCTATTATAACATAACTGGGAATGATGGGATGTCCAATACATTAAAATAAAAAAAATAAAAACTTTCACAGAATAAGGCTTTGGCCAACAAGACCTTTGTCAAAAATAGACCCCCCCCCCCCCCACACACACACACACACGACCACCGACCTCAGTCTCTGGCAGCTGAAACCAGACTACAAGCAGTAGCAGCAGTGCATGATGGAGAGTGTAACATGTCCTCTTATATTATTATGTTTTGCTATTGTTGTTGTTAGAAAAATCTTAATTCAGTTGGTCATCGAAATTTTGAAATAAAAGTTATTGTGGATGTCATGTAAAAATATTTCGCGTGAAGGGCTGTTGTGACACAGGCAAAGATCAATTGTGGAAACTAAGCCACTGAATATGACAAATAATGTTATTAAAGAATACAGCTGACTGACTACATCAAATAAGAGGCCACGTACATTTGCGAATGAGTGGTGAAAAAATAATAAATAAATAAATAAATAAATAAAAAGCGTATACTGTGTAGGAAATATAGATACACTTGTACACATCAAATGTATGCAAACGTAACAAACGGGATAGAGGCAGGCACATTTTGAGTGTAATCATCCCCCGTGGCCTGGATAAAAAGAATTACAGTTAAATGCATTTGTTCATCTTAGAACGTAAATGTGTGGACTTCGAAATTAAATGAAAAGAAAGACTGCAGGTTCTGAATGTTGCGGCAAATATATTGAAATTGACGGTAGCGGCCATGAAAGGAAACAGATGAACACATTCACGTACCTCTATTGTTGAGCAGTGTCGCCGTGAAGATCGTCGCCTCCATCTAAATTCTCTGCATAAAATTAAAATAACAGTAATAATTTTCCAGAATTTCAGGAGCTGGGGCTCATGGTATCACAAAATACGAAATCAGCCTGCTTCAGAATCACTTTCATTATTTAACCCAATGTTATCAGTAAGAAATGGCACAACACTTCTTAACACTAGGACAGGATAACAGCGAAACGTAACTTATTCTAAAACTAATAAACGAAGAGCGTAAAGCTTCTCTTGTTCAGCAAATGCTTTATGCATTAAACTCTGGTAGTTGAACTAGTATTTATATATTCATAAATTTTTTTTTGTATAATTCTTTTACAAGAGGCAACATGGTGGGGGTAATGTGGAGGCTGGGGCAGGGAGACGGAGGAATAGCAGGGTAGGGGTGGTGGACAGTGAAGTGCTGCTGGGTATTTTGCAGGGATGAGGTGGAGAGAGGGTAGGGCAGCTAAGTGCAGTTGGGTGGTTAGATGTATGGAGGGGAGAGGAGAAGTAGTGGAAAAAGGAGAGAAGTAAAAGGACTGGGTGCGTTGGTGGAATAGGATGGAATGCAATATATTGAATACAGGAGCACCTGTGCAACACTAAAAAAAAAATCAATCGTCCAGGTTGTTTGTGGGACTGTAGATAGTTGAGTTCATCAGGGCGAGTAGTAAAATTTTTGTCTTTCATGAAATATTCCATTAAACATTATACTTTAATAAATATAAAAAAAAACTAAATTTCTTATTAAGAGTCACAAAGCTGATTTTGATACTATTCTTTAGCAAATTTCATCAAATTCTTATCTTACATGTGTTAAAATTTTCTTTGACTTCCATTCATATCTGCATATAGTCCATCTAAAAGACTGGGTGTGGCGGCGAAATGATGGCTGTGTAGTGCTGGAATGGGAACAGGGAGGGGGCTGAATGGGTGAGGACAGTGGCTAATGAAGTAAGTATATTACTGCTACCCACAGTAATATACTTATATTAATTAATGATTAGTTATTCTCTACTTTGACCTTTGTGACTTCTCGCCAATTTTAGTGTGTTTTCGCCTTCCACTATCGTCGTCTTCCTCAGATTTCATCTCTTTTTCCCCCTGTGCATCTATTTCGTACTTTTCACATGTATTTGGGTGTATTTTTGCATAATTTTTCGGACGTAATTCTGCTTTCTTACGTATTTTTTCGCATTTTTGCACCACCATGGGTCCTTGCTCCTTTCATCTGTGTCAATACAGAAAAGTTTCCTTATCTCTAGCCAGATCCCAGTCCCACATACCGTTCCTGCATTGTTGCTGTCCTACAGGAACTTGAGCAACATGCACAATGCCACCTCGATCCTGCTCACTTCCTACTCCCACCTCGGAGTACCACTGTCCACCACTTCTACAACAACCTCTAAACCTCCCCCACACCCCCCTCATAGCTGACAAACCTTGTCTCGCAGACCTACTACACTTACCCCACCCTCCGAAACTCACTCCCACCAGTACACAGAACTCAAATCCTAAACAGACCCACAACACAGTCATGAACCTTTCCTCCAGAAGCCTTAGTCCCACAGAAATATCAGTCCTTTCCAAAGGCCTCACCTTTTGCCCCACTCTAGAATTCAACCATGCAGGACTAGTTAAAGACCTTCTCTCCTTCTCCTGGTCCCTACAGTGGAAACACTTTTTCGTCACCAACGCGTCCAATCAGACTCTACCAAAGACCGACATTGAACCTTGCCTAACTCAGTTCGCTCCTCCATGCAACTGTGATCCACCCCCACTGCCTCCAAACCACCCCCTGTTAACTTTCCAGAATTTCTTATCCTCGAACCTTGCCTCACCATCATTCCCCAAATCCCTCAACATGAATACTAACCTTACATCCGTAGAAAGAACCGCAGTCCACCATCAAAAAACTGATCCCAATCTTATAATCTTACTTGCAGACAAAGGCTCCACCACAGTAGTTTTGAACCGCAAGGATTATGTGGCAGAAGAACTCCATTAGCTGTCAGATACTTCCACCTACAAAGCATGCCACAGTGATCCCATTTCAGCAATCTAGCAGGATCTCCAGTTACTACTCAAATCCTCAGGCCCATCCCAGAACCTCTCCCCAGAGTCAATCTCTGTACTTACCCCTACCACTCCCCGCACTCGCACCTTCTACATGCTTCCTAAAGTCAATAAACCCAACAACCCAGGACGCCCCATTGTGGCCGGTTACCGTGCCCCGACTGAGAGAATGTCTGCTCTCATAGACCAACACCTTCAACCTATTATCCGGAAACTATCCTCCTGTATAAAAGATACCAACGATTTCCTCAACCGATTCTCCACAGTTCCTCTCCCTTTACCACACAGTGCCCTGCTCATCACGATTGATGCCACCTCCCTGTACACTAACATTCCTAATGCCCATGGCCTTGCTGCTATCGAACACTACCTTTCTAGATGCCCTATGGATTCCAAACCAACAACCACCTTCCTAGTCTCCATAACCAACTATATCCTCACCCACAATTACTTCTCCTTTGAAGGCATTACCTACAAACAAATCCGCAGTACTGCAATGGGCACCTGCATGGCACCATCCTGTGCTAACCTATTCATGGGCCATCTAGAGGAATCCTTCCTAAAAACCCAGAATCAAAAACCCCTCACATGGTTCAGATTCATTGATGTCATCTTTGCTTTCTGGATTGAAGGTGAGGACACCTTATTCACATTCCTCCAGAACCTCAACAACTCCTCCCCCATTTGCTTCACCTGGTCCTGCTCAACCCAACAAGCCACCTTCCTAGATGTTGACCTCTGCCTCAGCAATGGCTACATTAGTACCTCTGTCCATATCAAACCTACTAACCACTAGCAATACCTCCACTTCGACAGCTGCCACCCATTTCATACCAAGAAATTCCTTCCGTACAGCCTAGCCACCCGTGGTCCTCACATCTGCAGTGACGAGCAGTCCCTCTCTAAATATACCAAGGGTCTCACTGAAGCCTTCACTGACCGTAATTATCCTCCCATCCTTGTACAAAAACAAATCTCCCATGCCTTATCTTCCCAGTCTCCCACCACCTCTCTAAGTCCCACAGTCTGGCCACAGAGGAGCATTCCCCTCGTAACTCAGTACCATCTGGGACTGGAGCAACTGAATTACATTCTCCGCCAGGGTTTCAGTTACCTCTCATCGTGCCCTGAAATGAGAAATGTCCTACCCACTATCCTTCCCGCCCCTCCTACTGTGGTATTCCACCGTCCACCGAACCTACACAATATACTCGTCCATCCTTACACAACCCTTGCTCCCAATCCCTTACCTCATGGCTCATACCCCTGTAATAGACCTAGATGCGAGACCTGTCCCATACATCCTCCTACCACCACCTACTCCAGTCCGGTCACTAACATTACCTATCACATCAAAGGCAGTGCTACCTGTGAAACCAGTCATGTGATCTACAAGCTAAGCTGCAACCACTGTGCTGCATTCTATGTAGGCATGTAGGCATGACAACCAACAAGCTGTCTGTCCGCGTGAACGGCCAGCGACAAACTGTGGCCAAAAAACAAGGTGACCACCCTGTAGCTGAACACGCTGCCAAACATGATCCCCTCATCTCAGTGACTGCTTCACAGCACATATGGATCCTTCCCACCAACACCAGCTTTTCTGAATTGCGCAGGTGGGAACTTTCCCTGCAATTACATCCTATGGTCCTTTAACCCTCCTGGCCTCAACCTTTGTTAATCACTGTCCTCACCCATCCAGCCCCCTACCTGTTCCCATTCCAGCACTACACAGCCTTCATTTCACCGCCACACACAGTCTTTTAATGTCTTTTATTTTTATTTTTATTTCTCTCCTTTCCACTACTTACCCCCTCCCCCCCTCCACACCTTCTCTCCTACCCTCTGTCTAAACTGCAACACTTCACTGTCCGCCACTCCCACCATACTATCCCACCCCTCCCCACCCCAGCCTCCTCCTTACCCCCACCCAGTCGCCACTCCCATCATGCGCTGGTGCTGCTGCTCGCAGTGCAGTTTCAGTTCTCTGAGACTGCAGATGTGTGTGCAAGTTGCACTTGCGTGAGTTTGTGTGTGCGTTTGTGTATGTGTGTCTACTGCTGACAAAGGCCTTAATGACCGAAAGCCTTGATTGTGTGAATTTTTTTATTGTGCCTATCGCGGCTCAGCATCTCCGCTCTGTGGTGAGTAGCAACTTTCCTCCTCTCGTATTGTTACATTCCATCCTGGATTTTCCATTGTTTGATATAGTCCATCTAAATTTGATTTCTTATCAAACAGGTTGTTGGACATTGGGCTTAATGCCCTGAACTGTAATTCTTGTTCTTGTTTTGGATACAGTGGTTCTAGGCAGTAAGGGAGGTGTGAAATCTTTTTATTTAATGAATTTCTTGAAGTAAAATAAAAATGTGTCAGCTGGTGAATGAGATAACCATTCAGTGGGCTCAGTGTGACATTACCACTGACTGGGGAATTGCTCAGAAAGGAAATACCAGACCTTTTAAAGGTACTGCTGCAGTATGCTGTCTTGTTGGATGTGTGTGTATATAGCATTCTTGATCATTCCCATCAGTCTGTGAATTAAAATGTTTTCCAGCTTGTCAAGATAAACTAAATTGTTGACTTACCTTGAGGAAAGAAGTGAACATTAACTTAACTATTGATTGAGGCACAAACGAACTGAACAGCTGCTGTTGACGAAACATTTACACCATTCATAAACGGAGTTCCCATTGGGAGGATCAGTACCATGGGGGTATAAGATTTCTGTTTGTTTTATGACTTGGAGAAAGCATATGACACTCTATGGAAATACAACATACTTCATCTATTTCATGAAAGGGGCGTATGGTGATGTCTGCCTATTCGTACTTTGGAATTGGTACTTCTGCTATGATATTGGTGATGGTTTGTCAAACCACTTTGTTGAGGAGAATGAAGTTTTGTAAGGTAGTGGACAAACAAGGAAACTTCAGCAACTTGACCTCGTATTTTAATGACAAGATATCAGCACCAGCCCTCAATTCCTCTTGAAAAATAATGAAAACAATGTTTGCTTTATTTGAACTGACAACCAACCACTGTATACACCTTTTCAGCTAATTGGTCAAAATAATACAGTACTAACTTGCTTGTACATAGGGTACTGCTTTTACAGCTAGTGCTTCACTCTTTATCAGAAAGAATCATCAGAGTGTGATGAAGGTTTGTCAACTGTAACAGTGCATCACATTTTAATAAGTGTGGTCTGTATGCTGATCAGAAGCCATTAAATGTTTTGACTGGAAATTTGATCACGTTTATTAAAGAAAGAATTACTAATTATGCTGTTGACAACAAATGCATTGCATCATAACCATCTGATCAGTAGGACTTTGACATATATGTAACTTTTACTTTTTATATATCTGTTTCATGTTTCATCAGTCTTTCCATTTATCGTTTTTACTTTTCTAATTATTATTATTATTTTATTATTATTATTATTATTATTATTATTTCTCTTTCCTGTCTCAGACGTTATGTCTGGTCAAAAATGGAAAGTGACGCGGACCTTGATCAAGCGTGACTTCCTTTAAACTGTATGGTATATGTTACATTGCATTTAGGAACTTTCGGGTAATTGAACATGTATCAATAATTACAGATTTCTGTAGTTGTATATATAAGTTTGGATGTAGCTGTATTGCGTTGATGTACTTGTGGATATTGTGTGGTATGACTCCTGTAGTTGATAGTATAATTGGTATAATGTCAACTTTATCCTGATGCCACATGTCCTTGACTTCCTCAGCCAGTTGGATGTATTTTTCAATTTTTTCTTCTGTTTTATTTTGTATATTTGTTGTATTGGGTATGGATATTTCGATTAGTTGTGTTAATTTCTTCTTTTTATTGGTGAGTATGATGTCAGGTTTGTTATGTGGTGTTGTTTTATCTGTTATAATGGTTCTGTTCCAGTATAATTTGTATTCATCATTCTCCAGTACATTTTGTGGTGCATACTTGTATGTGGGAACATGTTGTTTTATAAGTTTATGTTGTAAGGCAAGCTGTTGATGTATTATTTTTGCTACATTGTCATGTCTTCTGGGGTACTCTGTATTTGCTAGTATTGTACATCTGCTTGTGATGTGATCTACTGTTTCTATTTGTTGTTTGCAAAGTCTGTTGTGGTATTGGATCTTTAATAATATGCTTGCTGTAATATCTGGTGTTTGTTTGATCCTGTATTGCAATCATGAATCCTTCCGTCTCACTGTATATATTACCTTTTCTTAGCCATGTGTTGGATGCGCCTTGATCGATGTGTGGCTGTGTTAGATGATATGGGTGCTTGCCATGTAGTGTTTTCTTTTTCCAATTTACTTTCTTCGTATCTGTTCATGTTATGTGATCTAAAGGGTTGTAGAACTGGTTATGAAATTGCAGTGGTGTAGCCGATGTATTGCTTTGTGTATTTTGCTAGTTTCTGCTCGTTCTATAAAGAATTTTCTTAAATTGTTTACCTGTCCATAATGTAGGTTTTTTATGTCGATAAATCCCCTTCCTCCTTCCTTTCTGCTTAATGTGAATCTTTCTGTTGCTGAATGTATGTGATGTATTCTATATTTGTGACATTGTGATCGTGTAAGTGTATTGAGTGCTTCTAGGTCTGTGTTACTCCATTTCACTACTCCAAATGAGTAGGTCAATATTGGTATAGCATAAGTATTTATAGCTTTTGTCTTGTTTTTTGCTGTCAATTCTGTTTTCAGTATTTGTGTTAGTGTTTGTCTATATTTTTCTTTTAGTTCTTCTTTAATATTTGTATTTTCTATTCCTATTTTTTGTCTGTATCCCAGAGGCCTCTGTATATGTCTGCTTGTGTCTGTATATGTGTGGATGGATATGTTTGTGTGTCCCTCTGTATATGTCTGCTTGTGTCTGTATATGTGTGGATGGATATGTGTGTGTGTGCGAGTGTATACCCGTCCTTTTTTCCCCCTAAGGTAAGTCTTTCCGCTCCCGGGATTGGAATGACTCCTTACCCTCTCCCTTAAAACCCAAATCCTTTCGTCTTTCCCTCTCCTTCCCTCTTTCCTGACGAGGCAACCGTTGGTTGCGAAAGCTAGAATTTTGTGTGTATGTTTGTGTTTGTTTGTGTGTCTATCGACGTGCCAGCGCTTTCGTTTGGTAAGTCACATAATCTTTGTTTTTAGATATGTTAAATAATTTAGTTAGATGTGAATGTGTTGAGGTGAACTTCTTTAGCCAGAAATTTGCTATTTTATCTTTTCCAGGGGCTTTCCAATTCTGAGTAGAATTAATTGCTTGGGTGACTTTATGTTGCAAAATTATCACTTCAGGCATTCGTGGTATCATCTTGTATGTGTCTGTTTCTGCTTGTATCCACCGTGCATACCTGTTATGTTGTACCGGGTTTGACCATATGTTGCTCCAGAAGTGTTCCATGTCTGTTATATTTGGTGGATTGCCTATTTTAATGTGTGTGTTATCTATTGTCAGGTAAAATTTCTTTTGGTTTGTGTTGAATGTTTGGTTTTGTTTCCTTCTATTTTCACTTTTTTTGTATCTTCTAAGCCATTTGGCCAATGCTTGTAATTTCTGATACTTTTCATCCAATTGCTCTATCACTTCTTGTTGTGAGATTTTACCTAACCTTTTTCGTTTTTTTGTCTGACATTTCATTTCTTATAAATTGTGTTAGCTGTCCGATGTCTTTTCTCAGTTTTTCTATTCTGATCTGTAGCCTGTGTTGCCATGCTGGTTTTGTGGGTTTCTTCTGTGTGTTGGTTGGTTCTGATCTCTGCCTAGTGTGTATATTTAGTGTAGTGAGTGCGCCTATATAAACCAGTAGTTGTAACTCTTCCATAGTTGTATTTTCATTTATTTTGTTGTGTATGATTGTGTTGATAGTTGTTATTGTTGTTTCGACTTGTGGGTTATTTGGTGGTCTATGCAAGAATGGTCTAATGTCTGTATTTCTGTCTTTGTATTCTATATATGTCAGCTGAAATTTTTCTTCTATATCTAACATGTGTGTCTCTTCGTGTTCTGTTTGTGCTTGTTCTGGTGGCAGTCTTAAGATTTTGTTTTCCTCTGATTGTTTAATTGATGCGTGTTGTTCTTTGTTTGTTTGCTCTGGGATGTTTGAGTCCATTATTGTATTTTCTTCTTCTTCTGATTGCACATTATTTTGTTCTAGTATTTGTTGTACTTGTTGTTTGATGTTTTCTAATTCTGACTGGGGTATGCTGTTATTTTTGATTATTACACGGATCTGATCAGCTAGTCGTTGTTCTGTTAAAAATTTTAATTCTGGGTATCTGGTAATAAATTTTGTGTATACTTGTGATCTGTATCCAGTTGTGTTGGTTCCTAAGTTTGTTGCTTGGTAATAACAGAACATGAGGTGTCGGTTAACTTCATCTGACCATCTCATCCTCTGTCTTTGTTTTCCTTCTAGAGTGGTTGGAGGAAGCATATCCTGCAAAACACCTCTATTTGTATTTAAATCATTTTCCGTGTGGCTAGCAGTGTCGTTACCATTGTGGACGGGCATAGGGTTCAAGCATCGTTCCCGACCATGACAGCGCTTGTCTGAGGCTTCATTAGTTCTGTCCTGAACCAACTAATCACACTAAAAGGGGGGTTAGCCCTATTAGTGGTTTGTTCTTTTCGTCGCCTTTTACGACTGGCAGAACATACCGGAGGCCTATTCTTTTCCCAGGCCTCCACGGGTTTATTATTATTATTATTATTTTTTTTTTTTTTTTTTAGCAGTTCTTATTGGGTTGGCATTAATAGCACCACTGAGTTTTCTAAAGCAAACAGGAAGCACATTACAACTACTACTACTGGTTAATGATTTCACTAGATAGAATGTAGCCCGATAGTTGATGATATTTTCCCCATGCATTTATATTACTTATTTTTTTTTTTGCAGGCCATGTGTCTTTGGTACAACATGACTAAACATCAGCGTCTAGTATTAATAATTTTGGGCAAACTATTGTTACGATTAGAGTCCAAAGGCATAAACTGGCCTCATGTTGGTGAAGATGATAATACATCAGGCATAGCTACTGACACATCTGCAAGTGAAGAGCCCAGCACCTCACAAGAGCAAAATACTAGGTAATTTTGATTATTATTATCATTTTTTGTTATTATTTAGTGTTGTTTTTATTATTTTGACTTCAAATTTTTAGGCTAGAAGGTTTCAATATTCACAGAACTACAGAACTTTTTACTATGGTAATCTGTAGTAACCAGTAGATATAGTGCTCATTTTATTAAATACAATTGTTAGTCTGGGCTGTGTTTTGCAGGTCCACATCACCTCCGAGGAAGGTGATCCCCAAGAACAAAAACAGGATTCAATTTGATGTCGAAACTAGTAGTCCATCAGATTCAAATAATTCAAATATATCATCTCATGGTTCAACAAACTCATGTGATGAGGAGGAAAATGTAATGGAATATTATTCTAGTTCAATTAACAAATCGTATCCTGCGACACACAGCAAAAAACCGTCACCAATAAATCCATACCGTAAATACATTGAAGACATGTTGAAGACAAAAGGTCTGAGAAAATCCTTAAATTTTGTGGAAAAATTGCATCGGCATATCCTCATCAAATCAAAAGCAACGCTTTGCAAACCAGTTGAAAGAGATAAGGAACATGAAGTAGAGTCACAAGATAAGGTAGTTTAATATGTTCTTATCTTTTTCTTTTTGCATTTGTGCTACACAATAGTGTATAATCATATGCATCTATCTGTATTTGTGTTACATGTAAGCATACAATCATATGCAAGAGCTTTCTATTTTTGGAATATTTGTATTGTGAATAGGATGTAATGCGACTGTGTAGGTGCTCTTGAACAAAGGAAATGAATAATTTATGCAGTAGTCAGAAATAAGGAGGGTATGAAAATTTGAAACAGACTTAAGTGCAACGTATCCATGACATATTAATTATACAAAATGTGGTTAATAATAAAATAGAAAAAGACAAACTAAATCTTGATCTCCAGGGGAAAACATTTCTTCTTTGGTATGTAATAAGGACAGCAATAAGTGAGAGATGTGTGACAGTGAGATGGAGTGACTTACAATTAATCTGCACCCTTTCAATAATACACCAAATAAATTTCAAATATTGTTCATTTTGTTATATACAGTGTTTCTTCCTTTACACTATCAGCCAATAAAATTGTAACAGTATGAAGGCAACATCTAACAAATGACACAGTGGCATGATGTGTCAGGATATGCAAATGATTAACATTTCAGCACAAGCCACATGAAGTAAGCAGGAATAATGTTATCTGTACATTGAGATTTCTCGTTCAGAAATCACATTTGAGTGTTGGTTGTTGGTGAGAAAGTTGTGTTATGCTCTATGTAAGAAGGAGAAACGTCTGTCAACATGTACCGCTTTGATATGGGCAGGATTGTGGGGAGTTCAACAGCCTGTTAACATGGCAACCATTCTTGCAGCTTCCCTGGACATGGCAGCAGAGAAAGGAGTGAGTCCCAGTTCTGCATAAAGCATCACAGTGTCTGTATCTTTTTGTGGAGCATCAGAGGAGAACAAATGTTGCCGGATTGAACTTAGTGATATGTGCCTAATACTTTGCGATTGTATCAGGCGGCACTAGATACACAACTCAGGTTTGCATAGCTGCTAATTTGAACAGCAGATGTTAAATTTCTGATGTCTTAAGGCCTGTGGCTGTCTCCCCTTGCAGAGGGCTTTGTGGCATATCTTTCAACAAGCAAAAGCAAGACTGCATGATGCCTGTGCTATCTGGACCTACCTTGCCAGCACATTCTCCAGATCTCTCTCCTATTAAAAACGTATGGTCGTGCATTGCTGAGAGACTGACATATCACCACTTGCCGGCCTCTGTGATTGATGAACTCTGGTGGAATGTTGAGCAGTATGGAATGTCATATATGTCTGTATCTTTCTTCCAAGCTCAGATCAACTCACGCCTTTTACAAGCTATTTTTGCTGCCAGAAAAGGCAGCTCCGTATCCTACATTTTACACCTATATATCCTCAAATCACCTATAAATCTAATCGTGTATTCTTCATGCCGTACTGTAATCACACAGTATGTAAAATTTTGTTATTTTCCATCTTATCTGGTGTTGGAATTTTAATAAGCAGCAGTGTAGATTCCTTGTTTTCACACTGATTTTCTTTCAGTCTGTCATGCTGTGTATGTATCCCTTGTCTCAATACTTTTGATGACTACTTCATTTACTTAGTGATGTTCCATATTTTTACAAACTCATCCCATTCTTTTGCCAAATTAATGTGCTTTTATTTTAAAGCTTTCGTTTAAGATGATTAACTGAGTTCGGCTGTGTCTTCTTCTACTACTACTACTACTACTACTAGATAAAAGGAAGAAATCATTTCTCAAACTTTAGTGATCTGGGGCTACCAAATTATATAGGGAGCGGAGGAGGTAGACATTGATGAATGGAGATTTTGGCTTTGGGGTTTCTAGGAACATAGTTAAGGTAGAGTACTAATGTGGCTTACGAAAAAGCACTTTTGTGGTACAAAATAAATGTGTAATGTCTTCAGTTAAGTTTTTCCAAAACCCTTAGTATTTCTTGTTTCACCAGCTATTGGTGGCTCTTAAAAATTGCATTCTTTCATTGAAAAAGTCTGTAGTTAGTGGAATAACATGGTAGATAATGAAATTTTGCTTACAGCAAAATACTGTTCTCTTTGCATCCGATCATTTGCCCAAATCTCATTTCGATATCTGAACTATTTATGAAATATGAGGAATGCTTTGGATATTTTGCTCTGGCTTTATAACTGGCGCGCCACAATCACAAATGAGTGTGCTATGTCAGATCAAATTTCTCAAGATTGGTGGGAGGGAGACCTCCACCCAAGTCTAATGAAAAATTCAATACATTAACTAAATTCCATATGCTGCAACATATTATGTAGTATGCACCAAACGCAAAATCTTAGCGACATCTGCGTTTCATTGCAACCTTTTTCATATACATGCAGTTCTTACTTTCACTTAAATATCACAATAACTATGACCATTAACGAAATGATGGGCATGTCATCATCAACCTGACATATAAAGCTATAAGTAAAGCAAAATGAATTTTCTTTACCGAATAGTTTTTGTAAAATCATTTGAGAAACATTGCAGGGCTGCATGTAGAGTCTATCATCGCCGAATGGCCAAAAGGGTTCAGACACTGTCAGGCTCCCCTTCCGAACAAACGAGTACTCACCCAGCACTCTGGATGAAAATTGGTCTCTGCACATTAGCCACCGTATCATGCGTGAGCTATAGTGGAGGTGGTCTGTTTGTCACAGTAGACAAGAAACTCAAATTCACTGAGATAGAAATGGAAGCTGTATGCAAGATTGCTTGAGCAAGGCTCCGTATAATGGACATACAATTATAAGTGGATCTTTGTATCAGCCACCAGACCCAAGCACAATTATTAGCCAGTGTACAAGTTCCCCAGTTGCACTTCCAGCATTGGAGGTGACTGTAATCATCCAGTAATCATTTGTTATGGCTACAGTTTTGTAGGTGGTGTATGTGACAATACATTCTGCAAAATATGGATAAATGTGTTCTCTGAAAACTACTTAGTATGGATAGTTCAGAAACCTGCTCATGATAGAAATAAATAGGATCTAAAGAGGTAGACATGACTTCTTTGAGGATGCTCACATTGAAACTGTTATCAGTAACCGTGATGCATTTTAGCAACAGTGACTACCAAAGTACAAAGAGCAGCTAAAACAGAAACATTTATGTGTTCAGCAGACTAGATAAAGATGCAGTAATGTCATACGTTGATGAGGAATTTAATTTAGTTCAACAGAGGGACATATAGAGGAACTGTGGATCAATTTAAAAGAATAGTTAAATATGCAGTATATTGATATGTATCAAATAGAACAGTTCATTACTGGTGGTACTGCCCAGGGTTTTCAGTCACTGTAAAGAAACTTCTAAAGAAACAGAGACTACTGCATGATAAGTATAATACAAAGCAGAGTGTTATAGGTTGGGAGATCTGAATGAAAAGTGTGTTGCTGTCAAAAGGGCAGTGGAGAAGAATGCAATGACTACTGTAGCAAAATATTATATAAAGATCTCTCACAGCACCCAAAGAAATTACATTCATATGTTAGGGCAGGTAGTGACACCAAAGTTATTGTTCATACATTTGTGGACAAGACAGTCAACTGAAATTGAGAGTGGCAAAGCAGAAGCAAAAACACTGAAATGTGTTTCCAAATGTTCGTTTACGAAGGAAAATCCAGGAGTATTGTTCCCATTTAATTCTTGCTCTAGTTGAGCGAAATAGATGTTAGTGTCAGTGGAGTTGAGAACAGCTTGAAATCATTTAAATTAAATAAAGCTCCAGGGTTTGATGAAAACCAGTTTCTACACCACATTTTCAGATGAATTGGGTACTCTTTTAACCACAATATACTGTAGGTCCCTAGAACAAAAGACAGTGCCTTGCGATTGGAAGAAAGCATAGGTCACATACTACTGCACAAGAAAGGTAGCAGAAGTAATTCACAATACTATCATCCAATATTCTTGATATCCGTTTGTTGCAGAATCTTGTAACATATTGTGAGCTTAGATGTAATGAGTCACCTGAAAACCATGGATTAAGGCAATCTCATAGATGTGATATTTCTTGACTTCCAAAAAGCCTCCGACTCATTACCACACCTACGTTTATTACCAGATGTATGATCATATGAGGTATCAAGTGAAATTTGTGGCTACTTTTGACGATTTGTTGGTGGAAGGAACGCAGCATGTTACCTGGTGACAGGTGAAGAAATAAGTTAAGACAAGCCGAATGGAAGGGTGCTGGGACTGTTTCTGTACATATTGTATATTAATGACCTTTCAGAAAACAGTGATAGTAACCTCAGGTGTTGCAGTTTTCTATAATGAACTACTGTTCAAAGAAAACTACATATGTTGAGTCACAACATGGACAAGATTTCAATGTGGCGTAAAGATTGGCAGCCTGCTTTAAATGTTCATAAATGTAAAACTTTGTACTTTTCAAAATGAAAAGCATAGTATCCTATTGCTATAAAATCTGCAAGAGTCATTAGTGGAATCGATCAGTACCTTGTATCAGTTTGTAGGAATAGGAAATGGAACAATCGCATAGGCTTGTTAGTATGTCAGAGTTAGATTTGTGGGCAGAAAACTAGGAAATACAGTCAGTCTCTGAAGGAAATTGGTTTCAAAATATTCATGTGATTCATCCTACAATTTTGCTCACAGGTGTGGGACCTGTATCTAATTGGACTAGCATGGATATTGAATGTACACAAAGAAGTTCAGTAAGAATAGTCATGTGTTTGTTTGACACACCTAAGAGTATCACAGAGATGTTGAGAAACCCAAACAGGCAGACTCTTCCAGATAGATGCAAATTGTTTCATGAAAGCCTACTTACAAAGTTTCAAGAGCCAGTATTAAATGATGAATCCCCTATTTATCACCGTCATAGGGATTGCAAAGGTGAGATTAGACGATTTAACATGGTGCACCCAATGGAGTTTAATTGTTCTTTCCGCTGTCCTTACGTGAATGGAAAGGGAATGGGCTCTAATAAGTGATATCGTACAAAGTACCCTTCCATGATTTAAAAGCGAGTGAGGTGGTGCCATGGTTAGCACACTGAACTTGCATTCGGGACAACAATGGTTCAAACCTGTATCCGGTCATCCTGATTTAGGTTTTCCATGTTTTCCTAAGGTAACTTCAGGCAAATGCTGTGATGGTTCCTTTGGAAGGGCATTGCCAATTTCCTTCCATAATCTGAGTTTGTGTTCCATATCCAATGACCTCGTTGTTGACGGACATTAAATACTAATCTCATCCCACTCTTTCTCCTCCTCCATGGTTTAACAGTTGTTTCCAGGGTATGGATGTAGATGTATTAATGATCACATGGCAAAGAGCCTGGTATGTATACCTGGGATAGCAGGCATCTGCGATATAGATAGTCTGAAGTGTTGCGTAATAGATATTCTGAAGTGTTGCGTAACCCTTAAGTGAAATGTTGAAAGTTCAGCGCCATAATACATTGAAAGAGAACTGTGAAGTTACAACAGTTGCTTCTTTTGAAAATGTTCATAATTGCTTTGTTCCAAAGTTAATTGCTTTTTAAATGAATAGATTTAATAGCTCAAACAATGGAAAATCCTGAATGGAATGTAACAATGTTATTAAAAATAAAGTTGCTACTCACCATATTCGCAAGCGCGCGACTGCAGTCTCTGGCAACTGGAGCCACACTGCAAGCACCAGTGCATGATGGGAGTTATGACTGGGGTGGGGGTAAGGAGGAGGTTGGGGTGGGGAGGATGAGGGATAGCAGGTTGGGGATGCGGGACAGTGAAGTGCTGCTGGGGAGCACCTGTTCCATACCAATAAGTCCCTTCCATGCAGCCTAGCCAACTGTGGATGTTGCATCTGCAGTGATGAGAGGTCCCTCTCGAAACACACCGAGGGTCCCATTGGAGCCTTTACAGATTGTAATTATCCTCCCAACCTTCAGTTGCCAGAGATTGCAGGTGTGTGTGTGTGTGTGTGTGTGTGTGGTGTCTTATTTTTGATGAAGGCCATACTGCCCAAAAGCTAATTTGTGGCAGTCGTTTTGTTGTGCCTATCTGCAACTCAGCATCTCTGCTATATGGTGAGTAGCAGCTTTCCTTTTCATTAGATTTAATAGATTTAATATGTAGTTTGTTTTTTCCAATAATGGAAATTAATTAAATATGCAATGACAATAAAGTAATGTATTTCACAGATATATATTTTTATTGGAGATATAATTCTGAAATCAATTAAAAATGCACTTGAAAAACAAGCTTTCAGAAAATAACATTGTAATTGGCAAAAAATAACACCAAAATAGGCCAATAAATAGAAAATATCCTATCTTTAATCATGAGGAAGTATATGAGGGTTGTTAAATAAGTAATGCAACACTTTTTGTCCCCAGCCAGTTTTGGTTGAAAAAATGTGGAACTTTCTGTAAGACACCAGGAAATATTCCCACTTCAGTCCCTTAGTTTCATGAGCTTCTGATTGGTGGTGGCACTATACGAAGCCTTCAGAGTGGCCTCTTTAATGGTGGAGCATTTCAAGCAGAGAGCTGTCATTGGGTTTCATTTGACGAGAAACAAGAGCATTGCAGATATTCATAAGCATTTGCAGAATTTCTATGGAAGCCTGGCAGTGAACACAATTCATGGTGAGTCATTGTGTGAAGTGTCGTCATCGCAACAAGGTTGCCGAAACCTGTATGATCTCCTGCATTCCAGCCAGCTGTACACAGCTCTGACTCCTGCAGTGCTGGAATATGCAAACCCTCTCATTTGATGTGATTAGTGGATCACAATCAAACACCTCTCTGCTCAACTGGACGTCTCCATTGGTAGTGTTGAAACACTCATCCACCAGTGTGGATATTCAAATGTATGTACCCATTGGTCCCTCACTGCCTAACAAAAGTCCCCAAAGAGCAATGAAGGACCGTCTGTTCAGAGTTGCTTCCACATTACAGGACTGAGCGTGACAATTTATTGTTGAATGTCGGTCTCAGGTGATGAAACATCTAATCAGAAACAAAACGGCAATTCATGGAGTGGCACCACACCGTCTGTCTTCTGAAGAAAATGTTCAAAGCCACATCCTCAGCTGGTAAAGTCATGACGGTAGTCTTCTGGGACACTGAAGGGGTTATTCTGTTTTATGGTCTCCCTCATGTGCAATAATCTTCAAAGGTTACTGTGTTACTCTCAGGGATCTGAAGAAACAATGTCAGCACATTTTTTGCACAAAAATGCGAATGAACTCCTCCTCCTCCCCCTCCTCCTCCCTTTCCTCCCCCATCCTCCCCCTCCTCCCTTTCCGCCCCCTCCTCCTCCTCCTCCTCCTCCTCCTCTCCCGTGACAATGCAAGGTCTAACACAAGTCTGTGCACCCAAGAGAAGCTCACAAAACTTCATTGGACCATTCCTCATCTACCCTACAGCCCGGATCTCTTGCCTTCTGACTTCCATCTGTGTTGCCCAATGGAGGATGCGCTCTTTGGAAAAGCTGTACATGGATGATGGGGAAGCTATGGATGCAGGAAGACGTTGGCTCTGATGTTGACCAGCAGAGTGGTATCATGCAGGCATAAAGGACCTCCACCATAGATTATGGTGAAAAATAGTGTTTTGTAGCTAAAAGAGTGGGGAATAATATGGTATAGGGAATCCTGAATAAAACCAACCAGCTTTCAGTAAAAGTGTATGCCCTTGTTTTTCATCAAGTACTATCTGTTTTCTCATATTACAAACCAACTTTATATCTATGCCTCATTTCTCCAAATGTACAACTGATTCTTTATGCTCGGGAATGAAGTGAAACTAATGTACACAACCACTTGCAGTTTAAAATCACAACAAAACTTTTTTTTATCCTTCCACTGTTTGGCTATTTTTTCCCTTGAGTTGTAGGGCTCCATTAGTCACTTTTTATCTGGATATACAATTTGGGAAGGAAATTGCAAAAAGTTCATGCTTTAACAGTAAAAGCAATTCACCAGTAATATTACATTGATTTTAGTTTATTTAAAAGCAAGAGGAATGTTAAAATTTAAGGAGAACTGAGTCACTAAAAATAGTAACATTTTTTGCTCAATGCTAATAAAGTTTCCTTATCTTACATGCAATAGACTAACCATTGGGAGGAGGAAGGGAGACGAGCTTTCTAGGATTGGGTGTAAAATTTATGTAGAGTTCTGTGTCTAGAGTCACATATTAGGATAAGACGGGGGAATCAAGAACTAAATATCAGTATAAAATGATAGTCAAAGATGTGAGAAGTTGGAATTGCTAATGAACGTAAAGTGGTAAAGGAAATGTAGGCCAGGGTGTATACGGCCCGGGACATCCGGGAGATCCGGGAAAAACCCGGGAATTTTTTAGAATTCCGGGATTTGTCATTGTTTTAGATTTCAGTTAGTTTTGTAGGTTTGACGTGTAAGATCAGATACGCTGACAAAGAACTTTAGTCCACTACTGCTGAATAATACTGCAGCAATGGAACATAAATCAGAGAATAACACCAAAATAAAAGTTTAGTTGGATAGAAAATGGATAATTTACACAATGCTCAGACCAGTTTGCCGACACCGAAAAGTGTCAAAGGCTTTAGGTCGAAGATTATGCAGTACGTCCGTAACAACTAACGTGCATTCGATGTGCGTGACGTCACAACTGTTTAAATTTCTAACAGATCACCAGAAAATATTACGAATAGTTGCTTGAGATGCATTACTTTCGAAGTAAATTTCCATGCAAGATGATTTATGTTACGTGTGAGAATGTGCAGTGAATTTCTTAAATCACAGGGCTTTATAACTCTCATTCAAAACGTAACACTTTGAGGATCAGCTATTTGAAAAATGTCGGGCCCAGAAGATGTCATTTATGCCACTATTTAAAATTTTACCGGCACATTTGTATTTGATATGACTTAACATGTAACACACGCTAAAAAAAGACCGAGGTTCAGGTTAGTTTTCATATTTAATGTTGTTCTTTCATAGATAAAAAAATTATGTAATCGATGCCAAAAAGTGTATTGACCTTCAAAAAAAATGTGCATAATGTGTTACTGAGCAATGTCACACGTCTCTTCATGCCAGCCGGCCGCGGTGGTCTAGCGGTTCTGGCGCTGCAGTCCGGAACCGCGGGACTCCTACGGTCGCAGGTTCGCATCCTGCCTGGGGCATGGGTGTGTGTGATGTCCTTAGGTTAGGTAGGTTTCAGTAGTTCTAAGTTCTAGGGGACTTATGACCTAAGCTGTTGAGTCCCATAGTGATCAGAGCCATTTGAACCATTTCTTCATGCCAGAGCACTTCGACTTTTCTACGCAACTGATGATCATTTTGGCACGATTTTAATTGCCAAATTAGAGCCTGTTAGTAGGCCTACGGACTTCCTATCATTGTAGGACTAGTAACAGTGGATGTCAATAGACGATGCAATTCTCGTTCGTACATACACATCTGCTTACGAGTTAACCGGTGTAGAAACGCACTTAGCTGAGTTGAGCGAGCTCGGCGTAACTTCGTAACGTACGCGCCGCGGCCTGTCTTTCTCGTAGGCGCCACGGCCTGTCTTTCTCGTAGGCCTCGTGCTCCGAATAACTGCCGTCATTCGCTAGCGAGGTCACGTGACATGAGCTATGACTGGCTGACAAAAGTGCATCGCTCAACGCAATCTCTATTTTAGAGTTTCGGAAGCTACCGTGCTGTAATTTGTGGAATTTGTGTAAATACTTTCGCAATACGAAAATAATTGTCTCGCATCAAACAACTTTCCAAACGCATTGTTTTTTCCAGGATTTCCTAAAGTGGTGGGACGTCCTCCGCCGGTATAAGACCTTTACGATTCAAAGGACTGATACATTTTATAGCTCCGAGGGAAAGTATACTGTTACTTAACCCGGATGTATTTTCACCCGCTTTATACGCAATTTCATCCGGGAGAAATTGTGTTTTTAACCGGGAAATCCGGGAAAAATCCGGGAATTTTTTTTTCTTGTCCACGTAGACACCCTGTAGGCGAAATGTGTGTGTGTGTGTGTGTGTGTGTGTGTGTGTGTGTGTGTGTGTGTGTTTTGGAGGGGGGGGGGGGGGTCACTTAAGGGCTTTCACATCTGTATCAAGAATTGACACAAATAATTTCATAAGTTAACTGGGAAATTGGTTGTAGACAGGGACAGGAAAAAATTGTTTTATTGTATGAATAATTTTGGTGTTATTTTATTACAGTTATGATGTTACTTTTTATCAATTTTGGTATTCTTTTGACATATTTTTGAAGCACTGTATATTCCTATTTTGTCTCTCTTCGTTGTTTTTCAGTGTTATGTTGAAAATGAAAATATTCCGCTGAATTGTGTTATAATTATTCACATCATATTTGTTTACTTCATTAAAAAATTCATTTTTATTGTACATATTAAATCTAATCAATTAAAAATAAATAGTAACTTGACAGCTGGACACTATTGAAAGTTTTTAAAAAGTGAGCATTGTCATAGCCGGCCGGAGTGGCCGAGCGGTTAAAGGCACTACAGCCTGGAACCACACGACCGCTACGGTCGCAGGTTCGAATCCTGCCTCGGGCATGGATGTGTGTGATGTCCTTAGGTTAGTTAGGTATAAGTAGTTCTAAGTTCTAGGGGACTTATGACCACAGCAGTTGAGTCCCATAGTGCTCAGAGCCATTTTTTTTTAGCATTGTCTCTTCTGAGACTTTATGCCACAGACCCATCTGTACTTCTGTATAATGGGGTCTAAATTTGAAAACAGAAGACAAATTTCCTTCAACACAAAATCAGACATTTGACAAAGTCCTCTATCCTAGTGGTATCTGAAGTTGCTTCACCACTAAATTATGAAAGGAATTGTGTCCCTAAAGAATATCTTTCATGACTCAGACCTGCCATTTTAGGTACACACAGTACACTTTACCACAAGGCTGGCCATGACGTGCCAAACTTCACACGTGCACTGTGTGCAGGCCTTGTGCGGGCCAAGGCCCTGCCTATTACTTGGCTTTGCTTGGTCCTTCTCAGAAGTACCCGGGAAAGCACGACATTTCATTTAGCATTGTGGTGTGGCATTTTTCGGCCGGTGCAACTCTCTTGAGTTTGGCAGTGCAGCTCTCTGAGTTTAGCAGAATTGTGGTATCAGCGTTGTTTACCCTTTGCTGTTCGCTTGTTGTATGAAGGACATTCACAGCTTCAGTGTCTGCACAAAAGACACGATGTAGCAATCTGCCATCACAATCCTTTAAAATGAATGGCAATGATAGAAGAGATGGATGAGAATTCTAAATTCGCATAAGCGACGGGTACTGCATATTTACTATGAAACAATATTACAATACCATGCAGAAAGAATTTAAAGATATAGTTGACAATGAAAGAGCAAAAAATTATGAAGAGATTGATGCTACGAATAGTAAAATTTCTGAAGTCGCATGCATTATTCCATTGTCAGTTGCAACAGTTTGCAGTGGAAATGAAGTAAGTGTATGGAGGCATCATATATTACTGCAAAGTAGGTTGGTTAAGTCGAGGGGCATGCCTGGAAAAAAATTTCTATTTAAAACTCGCTATTGTTGAAGTTATGAAGGAAAAGGAAGTACAGGAATGAAAATTAGAACATCCATAATGGTCTGCAGAATTCGCTTTTTAAGTGGACTTGACTGCCCACTGAGCACAGTAAGACATTGCTTGGTAACTTTTGTATGATTTGATGGGGATGCATTTAAAAAGAAAATTGTGTTGTAGAAAGGACACATTTTGACAAACACAGTCCAGTTCCCTAAGTTCACTGGCATTATAGGAAATGAGAGGTTTGAAGAATTCATTGTGGCCCTGAAAGAATTACAATAGTTTCATAAGCTTTTGAGAACACTGTCAACCATATGCCTGCTTTAAAGCTGGTTTTGAGATTGTTTGCCATTTCAGTTGAAAGTACCCCTATGCATATGCATATGTATTTGATTGACTTGTTGGGTAATTTTGGTTTTAGTGACAAATCTTTTTACGTTAAAACTGTCCAGGATGTCTACATTGCATCCTCAAGTAGAGTTTCCAAGTCTCGATAAGGGTGCAAAAGTGCTACTATTTCGATCGACATATTTGTGTGAAACAAATTTTTCAATTACGAAACTAAATAAATCAAGATTACTGTATTTACTCGAATCTAAGCCGCACTTTTTTTCCGGTTTTTGTAATCCAAAAAACCGCCTGCGGCTTAGAATCGAGTGCAAAGCAAGCGGAAGTTCTGAAAAATGTTGGTAGGTGCCGCCACAACTAACTTCTGCCGTCGAATATATGTAGCGCTACACGGGCATGCTTTGTAAGCACAAAGATAAATACTGGCGCCAAAACCTCTGTGTCAGTAAATGAATTAAAAAAAAAAAAATGTGGAAGATGAGCTTTTTTCTCCGCCCCGAGTTTCGACTACGGCATTTTCATACATTACTCAACGAAGTAAATACAAATTCCGTATTGTTCATCTCCGAATGTAGCAGAATTTCAATGTAATACGAAAATCCGACTGGCAAGACTGTTTGGAATGTTTGTCAATATGGCCAACTCTACGTTCTGAATTTTTTCCTACATGTGAGAAGAGATGGTTGCTAATAGAAACCTGATGAAATGTGAATCACATGCAGTATTCTCTTCACCATAAGAATAATACGAATATAAACATTTTGCCGTGTATTCTTTCGTGTTTGCTGCTATCTCATTTAAATCCTGTCTGCCTAATAAACTACGAAATTAGAGTGAGACAACAGCAAACACGGAAGAATATATGTATCGTTTCAAGTTTATATTCGTATTATTCTTATGCCTAATAGTGATACAGTCAGAAATGAAGCACGACAACTGACTAGATTTTTAAATCTAAGATGACTCTAATTTCTGTGCAGAATTTGATGTACTAAAGAAGCGGCCGCAAAGATTTTCAAACGGAGAAAAATTTTCGACTAACTCTCATTCAGAACAATGTTCTATCATACGCAGTCTATTATTTGGTTCTTGTTGATCATTATCAAAGAAAGCAGCAGTGTAAGTTAACAACAAATAGCAGTCTCTTGCCGTTGTTTCGGTTATGAGACAATTCCTCTCTTTGTTTTAATTGTAAGCGGCAGTAGCGCGCACAAGAGCAAACCATGCCGCGAGCGGCGACAGGCCGTAAACACGCACTATCAGAATGTGACAAACAAAGCATGACACAGTACAGTAATGCATTTTCAGCTTAGAGTGACGTAAACACCTGTAACAAAGAAAACGGCACTTATCAGCTCAAAGCAAAATAAGCAATCGATTCAAACCAGACGAAACACGTGAAAAAGGAAGGGTACCCGTATGAATACGGACGGAGCGCCTGACACATAGCAATGGCTACCTGGTAAAGCTTAACTGCTAAGCTTACGACTCGAACCAAACTACTGTAGCTGCATCGTCATTCATTCGACCTAAATTGTGTCTCATATTAGAATGTACCAACTTTGTTTCGATTTGGAGGTGCGGCCTAAAACTTTTTTCTCCCCGTAAATTTCGAGTCTCAGATTTCAGGTGCGGCTTAGATTCAGGAAAATTTTTTTCCTTTATTTCGAGTCTCATTTTTCAAGTGCGGCTTAGATTCGAGTGCGGCTTAGATTCGAGTAAATACGGTACTTGGCAACTTGAGTACAAAACTCTGTGAAATTGTTTGTGTCTGTCCCTATACCAACTGTTTGTACCATGTAAAAATTATATTGGGTCTCCAGGCCACCAAGAATAATTAAATAACACTGAAAACTTGTTTGGTTTGTGATCTATGATTTTGAGAAATGCGATATGTAAAACCAAGTCGTATGTAGTGCGAACACACTGCCATTTAAATGTGGCGTGTTTGCAGTTTTCCCCTCTTCCCCCTCCTTGTGCTCAGACAGTGTGGCGTGGCAGTGGGAAAAATGTGCAGCAGGGCTGAGCACTTGGTGCCCGGGCCCAGGCATGGCCCATGAGCCGAAATCTTGGCTATCCCTGCTTTACCTTGTAGGCCTTAAACACTTAACACAAAACCCCAAGTTATTTTATTTTTATTATTTTGACAGAAACTTAAAATCCCGAGTATACTTGGACAACTTAAGAACAGACCTTCAAAAAAATAAAACTCCATTTATATCCATTTCAGCGCTGATAAGTGTTCATCTGCTTGAGCACATCTGGCCCTTCATTTGTAACATGGCTGTCATGTTTTGGTTGAGGTGATCATTATTAGATATTGTCTATACTGTGTGCAGCTTTGGATATTTGACAACAAAATACCGTGTTTTTAACCATTCTCCTGTATTTTTGACTAGGCAGTGCTTTCTGAAAAGAATTGCTATAGTGGTCCTGGGTTTGACGTTAAATTTAGCACCTCACAAAGTGAAGAAGAATCTAATCTTACTTGATTAGAGACTGAAAGTGATGAGACTGTTAATCAGTTGAGTGACAAGTGCTCGCCAATGGTATGGGATAAATACATTCACTGTGCTCTAGCCAGCTCCTCCAAGATTAATGTTCACAGGAAACCATTGTGAAATACATGGTTGGACTTCATAGCTACACAGAAACTAAAAATGACATCAAATTTGAGGATATTTTAGTCAAAGTCCAATGCATGAGTATACTTTGGATTTTATCATTGCTGCTCTTCAAAATTTTGTAACTCATCGTTTTGAGCTTTAAAAGCTACCTTCATGTGTCTACATGTAACTTCATTCTTTATAGGATGTTTTCCATTAATAAAAAATATTATTTTTTTGAAACATAATTTGAAGGGGTTAATAGAGTTCATTATCAATCTGTAGATGAAACAATAATCTAGAGCCATTAACAGAGCCTCTTCCAGGTGTACATCACAGTATGCTGCAACAGACTTCTAGCAAAGAAACTCAATGTAGATTGGTTCTGAAAGAGAGTAGGAAAAAAAGTCTTGCTGCTAGGTAGTAGTCATGGGAGGGTTGTAGGCCAGATGATAGAGGACAAATTAGACACAGGGTACCACGTCACAAGCATTGTGAAGCCAAGAGCTAGCATTAGCCAGGTAACAGAGGGTACCATGTCACAAGCATTGTGAAGCCAAGAGCTAGCATTAGCCAGGTAACAGAGGGTGTGGGTAATTCGTGCAAAGGCTTTGGCAAGGAAATCAGGTTCTTATAATTGGTGGAGCAGGGAATAGCCTGGCTAAGAACAGTAATTACCGCTTTAGGTGTGACCTGGATGAAATAGGAGTAGCAACTATACACACAAATGTGAGTTTTGTGGAGTTCCTGCAGTACCTTGACCAGCCCTGGGCAAATATTGCTGTGAGCTGCGTGATTCAGGCTGAAAGAAGTGAAAATATCAGAAAAGCCTCACAAAATGCTTAATAATGCACAGAAAATTAAGGTTAGCTTATTTTATCAAAATATTAGATGAATGAGTAGTAAGATACAAGAGCTTCTTGTCTGTTTCGAAAATTTAGAGAGCTCTAAAAAGATAGACATCCTGTGCCCGACTGAGCACTACGTAATAACAGGGTTAGATAAGTTACTTAAGATTACACATTGCAGTGTACTCTTGCAGAAATAACATAGGAAAGAAGGAGTTGTTACATATATTAAGACAGAAAACAAGCTCAGAAACATTAAGACAAATAGATTTTGTAGTGCTAAGCACATAGAAGTGTGTGCTTTAAGAAGGAGTTGTTACATATATTAAGACAGAAAACAAGCTCAGAAACATTAAGACAAATAGATTTTGTAGTGCTAAGCACATAGAAGTGTGTGCTTGTGAATTAATACTAAGAAAGTTCACTTTTATTTGTAGCTGTACGTAGTTCTCCACTGGGGAATTTTGAACTGTTTAGATAATCTGGCTTCCTTACTGTGCTATCTGTCAGCTGCAGCAAGTCTCTGGTGAGTTCAGTGTAGATTTTCTGAAGGACACTGATAGGAAAAATGATATGGAAACTGTATTTGGATCCTACAATTTGGTCTCAGTAATTAACTTTCCAACATGGGTGGATAAAGACAGTAGGACCTTAATTGATAACGTTTTCTTTGATGAAACTCAAAGTAAGAAAATAACTGTTCATCTAGTAACAAATGGTCTCTCTGACGATGATGCACAGTTAGTTAGAATACATAACATAGTGCCTAAGTGTGGATACTCCTCAGTGGAAATCATTTAGAATAATTGATAACTTCAGGGCAAATGTTTTTAAGAATAGTTTACAGAATATGACATGGAAGGTAATTTATAATGAACCAAATGCTGACTTAAAATTTAATCTATTCCATGACAAATTCACATCATTATTTGAAAATAGCTTTCAGCATAAGCTAGTCAGAAAGGACACTAAATAGCCAAGTAAAAACCCATGGATCACTGGAGAGATTACAGTATCTTGTGAAAGGAAAAGGAAAATATATCTTTTGGCAAGAACATGTAGGGCCTCTGCAGTAGTTGAACACTATAAAAATACTCAAAACTATCAAGAAGGGTTATTAAAAAATCAAAGAACATGCTCATAATATCAGAAATCAGTACATCCAATAAAAACTTACGGCAACATGGAATGTAGTGAAGTGAGATATAGGACAACGAGCCACAGAACAACACAGCAGCAGTCATAGAGACAAACACATTGAGCAAATTCACAGTAGTGTGTTGAAAATGGAACTTCACCAACTTTCCTTCTGAAATTAAGAAAATTATACTTTCTCTCAAAAGATAAAACCTCATCTGGTTTTGATGGTGTTTCCAATAGAATACTAAAAATTTGTTCCCATGCAATAAGCCCAGTCTTGAAATATGTGATGCATGACTAACTAAGGGTATTTTTCCAGGGAGACTGATAAATGCCATTGTTAAATCCCACATTTAAGAAAGGTGATAAGAGAGACGTAAATAACTACTGATCTATTTCACTGCTGACATCATTCTCCAAAATTTTTGAGATGATGATGTATTCTAGAATAATATCCCACTGTAGCAACAATAGTATTCTCAGCGATTCACAGTTTGCGTTTTCAGAAGGGTTGCTCTACTGAGAATGCCATTTACACATTCACTCACCAGATTTTACAAGCACTAAATAATAAAATAGTTCTAGTTGGTATTTTCTGCACTCTCTCTAAGGCATTTGACTGTTTGAATCACAGTATTCTTCTAGTAAATAAATTGATGTTTTATGGGATTAATGGTATAGCCAACCAATGGATAATGTTATAGCTAACCAAAAGATTATGAGCAAATCTACTTAATAACTCGAGCAATGTAGTTCAGGGACATTATTCTGACTGGAGAGAAATCATGTTTGGGGTCCCCCAAGGTTCAATCTTATTTCCACCATTGTTCCTTCTTTTTCCAATTTAAAGACTTATCAATAGGGGCACCTAATAATTTTCAGGTTTTCACCCTATTTATTATTTCCTCACTATGTGTTACACTTATCATTGGTGTGATACTTCCAGATGTGCAGAATCGAATATGTTGTGTCTTTTGAGGGTGAGACCATTTGCAGAAAACCAGTCTGTGATACTTCTAAGAAGTTTATTTATCATTTCTTCTGTTTCTGTATGTATGTTTGGATGTCTGCTACTGTCATCTGCAAAAGAACTAATTCTGTGTGTTGTATGCGGAATGGAAGAATGAGATATATATGTATCTCCAGCGATATGAAATGGCTAACAAACAGCAAAGTAAAATTTTATAATGAATCGAGAAAGTTTCTCCGTGAGAACTCCTCCTATTCCATAGAAGATTTTCTATTATTGCAATGTGCAAAAGGTGGTGTGTTGGAGTTACTAACTCACATCTACATATTGTTTCTTCTTTTTGTATGTACAAATTAGTTTGCGATTTGAATGTATAAGGGCTTGTTCGACATCATTACAATCTATCATGCAAAATGATCTATAGAACACGTTACTAACTGACTGACTTAATAAATGGATCTGTGGCAGTAATACTTGTTAGCCTAATTTGAAAGAACAACCCAGTACATTTCAGCGACCCTCCACCTCTGCCTGAAGTATTTATCCCTTCATATTTCTCAGAAAGTTTCCAGTTTTATAACCAAAAATTCATGTTCCCCTGTAATGAAGGAAACTTAACTTCGAATAAATGTAATATTTTATCCAGCAACGTCAGATTTCTCAATATTTTTGCACAACAAATCATACCAAAAATGATGTGGATTGGAGATATCTTTAACATGGTGCATCAATTAAACTGCATATTCGAAAATCACCAAATGTGGAACTTCAGCTTCACAACCACGCAAATCAACATCACGCCTGTTCAGTTTGCTTCTGTCACCCAATTACACCATAGGAAATTTGATGTCATGCAAACGTGTTCTGGGTGGTAAAACAAACCACTGATAATACTTACTTCACTTTTTATTCAACTTTTTTAAATTTTGTGAATGAAATATGGGGGTGACAGTGTGACCTGTTGTGTGGACCAGGGCCTAGGCTAGATTGAAAGGTATCAGATGCCATGTTAATTTAAGTTTTTGCAAAACTAAGGTGCCATATGTGGTGTTCTTTATTTTGCATATAATGAAAATATCTAGTTCAATTAATGCATTGCACCATTTTTTTGTACAATATGCTGTGCAAAATAGTCAGGAACATTTAAGTGATGACTAAAATTGCTACTGGACTGTAGTTCTTTGTCATCACATCTAGAACAGTAGATGTTCATGTGGAAAATCCACTGTAATTTTAAGAATATATAAAGTTCTCAGAATTGAGAAAAAGTCAAAATACAATTTCAGCATTTAAAGAAAATAATCCTTTTGAAAATGCAGTGTAATTGAATAGACAAAAAAGTCTACTCACCAAGTGGTAGCAGGAAAATACATGTATACAAGTTATGAAAAGTGTGCAAGCTTTTGGAGCCAGTGGCTCCGGAAGCTTGCAAACTTTTAATTATTCTTATATGTGTGTGAGTAGATTTTTTTATCCATCCAGGTACATTATAATTTTAACATTCAGTAACTCTTAGTTATCAAAATTAATAAACTGCTGACCTCAGATTTACCATTTTACATGGAAAGGGGAAAAAAAATGTCATTCCAGGACGTTTCACAAAAACTACCAGTTCTGTGTTATGTTGCTATAAACTGCAGATTGAATGTTATTTTCCACTTTATCATCCACACAAAATTTTCCCGTCCCTATCTATAGATACTGTCAAGTGGCTAACACTGTTCCTTTCAAGGGATTGCCTTCAGCAGAGACAACCAGGCTGTGGTTTGTTTTGTGGCATTGCCACATATTCACAATCAGTTGATAGCTATAACAATTTTTAATATTTCATCCACTGTCACTACACATTATTTGAGTCTAAAGACTACTTGTGTGTGAACACAAACATCTGAACACAAATCTTGCTTCATCTTCACAAAGTGTGCATGAATCCATTGAAAAATGGTATATTTATAAAGGTTATGAAAATCATTGAGCAGGAATAGTCTCCTTCCATTGCCATAGTTCTCATTTAGTCAACATTTTTACTATTATTATTAGATTGATCACAATTCGCACCATTTTTGGAGTTTATTCCTATTTTCAGGCAATGTTTTAAACGTACGTAGGCTTTTATACAGGATGACTTAGCTGCCTCTACTGATTCATATTATGCAACCCGCTCTGTGTCTGTATCAGAACAGTATCCAAATGATGTCGGCTATCTAGTCAATATAAGTGCCCTCTCAGAGTTTTGAGCAACTGTCAGAAACAGGATCGTACTGTTAAAAATACAGGTGAGAATTGGCCATGAGTTACTCAGTATTTTTTGGACCAATTATCTTATTTCTGCCCTAAATATACAAATCCCTCCAATCTTTCTTTGTGTAATTGACACTATAATCAGTCAGGTTTTGGATGTCTCTGTAAGTATATTACGTTTATTGTACTTAATCATACGTAAATGGTTTCGAGGTTATATACCAGAAAGTTGTTACTTTCATGCTTCCCATTTTGATATCTCCTATTAATTTCATTGTCGCTTTATAAGGAACATTTCAGAATAAAGTTAGAGACTTCCAAAACCTTTATGACTACACCACCAGTTACTCAAAGAAAGATTGGAGACAATGGGATAAGTGTGGCAAAAGTAAGGTATATCTTGGTCCAAAAATACTGTGTAATTCATGACCAGTCCTCAGTTGTATTTTTTATGGTGTGGTTCTATTTACCAACAGTCGCCCATAGCTCTGAAAGGGAACTAATATTGATTACACCGCTGTCGCCTGTCTGGATACTGTTCCTGTTACGGACATAGCGTGGGTTGCGTAAAACGATTTGGTAAGGGCATCTAATTCACCCTGTATAAGCAAGGAGGATCGTTTGTCCACATGACAAAAAAGACCTCTTTATGTTGTTGTTTTTCAGTTTGTATTGTGGTTTTCAGCACCATTTGAAAGAACTGTTGATATTGTCTATAATGTGTCATGCACATAACACATTAATAGCGGACTGCTGTTGCATGTTATAAAAACACATTTACCAATTATTTATTTAAGTGTGATGATACACTTGGTTTTTGCAATTTGTTATGTAAGTCAAATTTGATGTTATAATTAATAAATTTTCTTTTTATGTTTATACAGGGTGCAGAATCCAGTAGCACACTTATTAATCCTCCAAATTCGTGTCCTTTTAAAGGCACATCTTTCGAGTTACCAGAACACGAACAAGAAGAACTGTCTCGCTATGGGTACTGGAGCACAGAAGCACGCAGTTTGCATTTACCTTCATACCGTTCTGCATTTCTTTTCTTGTCTCGAATTCCTTTGGAAATCATTCATGAATTTTTACGTATGCGACTCGAACAGAAACCAGAAAACCCTTCTGCTTTGTGTATTCGACAGGTAAGTGGTTTTTGAATTGTATGCATTCTACATAAATTATATTGATTAACTGCTATGTTTAACAACTATAGTTGTGATCTGCCTGCCTTTGACCAAGGAAACATAGATAAACAAGTAATTGTGTTTACAGGACATGGCTAAAACAAAAATAAACAGTTTATGTAAAAAATCTAAATAAATGTAAATTTAAATATTTGCTGTAAGGACAATAGTGAGGAAATTCTAAATTTGTCTGTGAAATACTCGAACCTTTGTTCAGACAATTCCTATTTTTTTCTTTAATTGTATGTTTCAGCCTCAGGTCACACAAATGATATCAGTACCATACTTCTTAGCAAGTCATCATCAGATGATCTTTTTAAACAGCACAGGAAAGGGGGTAGCAGAATATGTTTAGGAAACTAAATTAAGAAATTAAACTAACTTCTATAGACAACCACATGCAATTACATAGTAACTTGTCAAAGTACAACTTCCAGGAGAGGCGCTAACAATGTAAACATATTTGCATTCTGATTCTTTCATATGTGAATCAGTACATAACAGTGTAAAGCTGATAACTTTTAAATCACTGATTGTGAAGTAGAGCCTTATCAAAGTGAAAACTATTTTAAAAAACCATCTAACTACTGGTGTATGTAAGCAAGACGTACACCAGAAGTGTAATGACGCCTACCTAATGATGTGATCCGCAAGTGGCAAATTGATCACTGGTGGTTGCAAGAGTACGCTAACCAACCAGTGTAAAAGAACTGATAAATCCAGCTACTATTAGACAATTGGGAACCAGCAGTAAAGGATGCCCAAAAAAGGAGAAAGGCAAAAACCAGGGACAGGGTGAGTCACAGGAATTAGACATTTTTGAAATGAACAATACACGCTTAATTTGTAGCGCAAAAGTGAATTTACTACTATAGTATCTTTGTAATTACATGTCATTTGAAATGCATATTATGAATGGAAGATAATGTCTGGCAGGTGGTGTCCACTTTCTTGATTGCAGGTTTCAAGCCTGTGTTGTAAATCTGTGTAAGCACGGGCCAACATTTCATGATCAGTTACCTCTACTTCCTGCATGATTGTGTTCTTCAAACCAGTCAAGCGGCAGAGTTTGTGGGAATAGACAAGAGAATTGAGGTATCCCCACAAAAAGAACCTGCAAGTGCTGTATCGGGGGATCTTGGAGGCCACATGATGTCTCTGAAATGGGGAACTACTCTCCCTGGAAAGATGCGATAAATCATGTCCGTAGATCCACATTTGTAAAATGCATTGTGGTGCCATCTTGATGAGAATAAACATTGTTCTTGTTTTGTAGATGTTGCTGTCACAGCTGTGGATACAAGAAAGTGTTAAGCAAGTAAATGTAATGTGCAGTGTTGTCTGTCACAGTGGCACCATTTTTATTAAAAAAAATAAAATAAAATAATGGTGGGCCAGTGATGTCAAAATTACTAATCACACACCGTATCATTACATGCTCTGAAGAGAGTGGTGTCTTGTGAATGATGCATGGATTCTCAGAAGCCCAGTAATGGAAATATTGCTTATTAACCTCCCAATCAAATGAAAATGAGCCTCATCACTCCTGATAATTATTTAAATTTCACTGTCTTCAAGCAGCACTTGCATTCGAATGACCAAGTCCTCTCATTGCTCATAATATGTACCCTTCAGCTGCTGGTCAGTACTCATCTTGTCTGGATGAGATGTTACATTATTCTTCAAAATTGTGTGCAGCAATCCACAACTTAAACTTACCTTGCGCATATTGTTGTGCAGACCACTCTGGGGTTCGAATCAACACCTCTCTCACTATCTTGATGTTTTCTGGTGTCATTGCAGGCTTCTTAGAACCACATGGGTTCTGTATAATACTTCCTGGGGTGGCCTAAGACCAATAACCCACCTGAGAATCATATTGCGGTTCGAAATGGTATCACAGCATCCACGGTTGAAACGGCTCTACTCTGCTAAGACATACCCAGCATATTGTACATGTATGTTATACTCAGACAGGCAGTGCTGTACTGTCCACTTCAGCATCACTACTGAAAAGGCATCTGATAGCAAGAACACTGCTGAAGGTTCCCACACTCCACCTCCATGCGGGGGTGTCATACTAACCATTTCAAAGATGCCCAGTTTTCGTTGGTCACCCAGCATCTTAACAGATCAGAAAATACTTCAAAAAAGGCTTTGTTATGTGAATTATTTTGTTTGTTTAGAAGTGATGTGACAGTTAAAGAAATTGAAATTTTTATTATTTTTTAAAAAGTGTATGCAGATGGTATCCTTTAGAAATGTAATGACAGATATCTAGATGGTTATCTTTGCTTCCTACTTTAATCTGCTATTTTTTCTTCTTTTTTAAATGAGTACTGATCACTATATTATTACATCCTGTATTATAACGTTGTCGAAAGTGTATATTAAAAGATCTGTGTAAAATGTTGGACAGGCAACACATGTTATCTTATGCACCTGAGTTTGAATTTGAGTGTTCATTATGATCTACTCTTTTCTTATGGTATATTTTGTGCTGAAGCTGATGGTCTTTACAGAAGATTACTCTCGTTTTATTCTTAGTGAAAGAATGAACAATCTCTTCAAATGATTTTCCTCTGCAAGTAGTGCAACACTTTTTTTTGTTCGGCATTTGTCGTCTACACTACTCATCCACTTCTTAATTTCCCATGCATTTTAATGACACTCGTTCCTTCATAACTGGTAGACCCACCTACCTGTTTTAATATATCAAGTTCTTAATTTAGGGTTAGACTTCGTAATCTGTGTATCATGAACTAAATATGTCCACTTATGTTAAGCGGGGTGGGTAAAAGTCTAGGTTGGTTGGTTGGTTGGTTCGGAGAGTAAAGGGACTAAACTGCAGGGTCAACAGTTCCTGGTAAAAGTCTAGATCAGGGCCAGTGGTGTACTTACCTGTTTGGTGTAGCAAAGTTATTTAGCTTTCACTGTGAAGTATGATGGAAAGGAAAGATTGTAGGACAGCTGCTTGGTCTATGCAACCAATGAGAGAGCAGCAGACGCACAATGCGTTTCTAAGCAATAGTGTCCCATTCCCATGTCAGTATGTCTGTAATCGTAACATATTCAGAAAAAACAAGCAAATAGTTTGACAACTAAGATTATTAGCCTACTTTAATTTAAGTTGTGCTATTAGGTTCAACCTCATCACATCCTTGTAGTTGGTAACATATTTGTAAGAATATGTGACAACAAAGATTATTAATTAATTTTTTACAAACAAAACTGTATTCCAACCTAAACTAGGCATCAGTCTAAGCAGCAGATCAGTCTATTACCACAAACAAGTAGTTCAGCTTTCACCTTCATTGGCATCTCCACTGTCACATTCCATCCTACCACAACCTTGCAATTCATGAGTTCATGACATATCCCAAAAAAAAAAAAAAGAAAAACTGCGACAGTGCAGAAAATGGTTTCAACTTTGAGGCTAAAAATTCATTGCCTCTTTTCTCACCTCTCATTGGTCACATGAAAGTATCATCTCATTGGGTCGCAAAATTGATGCTTTGCCAACTTGTGAGTTGTAGAGAAACACTGCCGTGACTGATGCTGGTCTGGATCAAGATGTTAGCCAGGTGGTTACAATGGCTTCTGATCAATGATGGCATCTGAACAGATTAACGTACGTTAGACATCAAAATTTTGTCTGATACTCTGTTTCCATGTAGTAAGCTCTAAAGAATGGATGATCTTTTTTTTTCTATTTCTTACGTCAATTTTATTTTAGAGTGCACCCTCCCACCACCACCTACTCCAGTCCTGTAACCCAGAAGGTGTACACAATCAAAGGCAGAGCCACGTGTGAAAGCACCCACGTGATTTACCAACTGACCTGCCTACACTGTGAAGCTTTCTATGTGAGAATGACCAGCAACAAACTGTCCACTCACATGAATGGACACAGGCAGACAGTGTTTGTAGGTAATGAGGATCACCCTGTGGCTAAACATGCCTTGGTGCACGGCCAGCACATCTTGGCACAGTGTTACACCGTCCGGGTTATCTGGATACTTCCAACTAACACCAACCTGTCAGAACTCCTCCGGAGATGGGAACTTGCCCTTCAGTATATCCTCTCTTCCCGTTACCCACCAGGCCTCAACCTCCGCTAATTTCAAGTTGCCACCGCTCATACCTCCCCTGTCATTCAACAACATCTTTGCCTCTGTACTTCCGCATCGACTGACATCTTTGCCCAAACTATTTGCCTTTACAAATGTCGGCTTGTGTCTGTATATGTGCGGATGGATATGTGTGTGTGTGCGAGCGTATACCTGTCCTTTTTTCCCCCTAAGGTAAGTCTTTCCGCTTCCGAGATTGGAATGACTCCTTACCCTCTCCCTTAAAACCCACATCCTTTCGTCTTTCCCTCTCCTTCCCTCTTTCCTGATGAAGCAACCGTGGGTTGCGAAAGCTTGAATTTTGTTTGTGTGTTTGTGTTTGTTTGTGTGTCTACCAACATACCAACGCTTTCGTTTGGTAAGTTACATCATCTTTGAAACTTCCTGGCGGATTAAAACTGTGTGCCCGACCGAGACTCGAACTCGGGACCTTTGCCTTTCGCGAAAGGCAAAGGTCCCGAGTTCGAGTCTCGGTCGGGCACACAGTTTTAATCCGCCAGGAAGTTTCATATCAGCGCACACTCCGCTGCAGAGTGAAAATCTCATTCTGGATACATCATCTTTGTTTTTAGATATATTATTTTGGAGTGAAGTAGATTTAATACTTACCTTATACCTTTGGTGTCAAAAGTTACCAACTGTATACTGTTACTTAGATAACTGTAGACTTCAGTCCCAACAATCAGAACACAGATACAGGCTGATTCTGTGGTGATGTTATAAACTTTCAGGGATGATGGAGAAGGGTAAATGTATCAATTTGAGGTGGGGAGCCGGATCCACAAATGACAGTGTCGAACGTTATAAGCAAAAATCGTTTTGACAGTATATACATGCAGTGGTGCTGTTGTTGCTATTATTGAAGTGTAGACAACCTTCAGTGGTGGCAGTCTGGACCACAACAAGGAAAAAGGTCTAGTAAAAATAAGACTCTAAATGCATACCTGAAGAGCAATGAATACTTGTTCATCTTAGACTCCGTGAAACCATCTCTTCTATTGCGAGCTTTTTGGTTTCCATATTTTTACAGGAGTTAGTATGGACCAAGACAAGAAAAGAATTTCATTAAGTATAGGCTCTAAAATACATACCTGAAGAGCTATGAACACTTCTTCATCTTTGGTATCGTGAAACATGTATCTTCTAATGAAAAAGTGCTCAAGCCGATGTATACTAGTTATTTTGTTCTTGCTTTGGACCATTCTACCACATCCAAATGTTGCCTACCCTACAATCTTAGCAACAACAGTACCAGTATGTGTATTTCACTGTCAGAGATACTAGAATAATTTTTGCATATAACTTTTGACTTGGTTGTTTCTAAACTAGGGCGCCTTACCTCAGGTTGATACATTTACTCGTGTCAATCATTCCGGAAATTTTGCAACATCATCATTGAATCACCCTGTATGTTTACATTGTTTGCATCTCTTGCGGCCTGTTCAGTTGTTCTTAGGTGAATTACTGTGTAACGTATTCAAGAGTGTGTAATCCTATGTAGGAGTTAGTTTGGTTTTGTAATTTAGTTTCCTAGTATTTTACTACCCACTTTTCTTTCTTTTTAAACAGATCATCATCATTACTTGCTGAAAAGTTGAAAGTGCCAATGATACCATTTGTGTGACCTGAATTTGAAATATGTAGCACAAAAATTCATTTACAAGATATGCACTGTGTTCTCCTAATGCAATATTATATCTGGTTTGTGTTCGTCGTGTATGTGTTCATGGTTTTTTACTTTCTACATTTCATTTGCGACTTCTTGCGTGCCATTTTTCTACTTTATAGAAAACTGCACTGTATGCTCGCATGTACTTGCGTGTTAAATATATATGTCTATACATATTATGACTTACAGTTAATGCGTGAAATGAAGGAGGGCATCCGAATAGCTGTTCTCCATAGGCAGAGGTATTTGTCACTTGTTCATGCTGTTCTTTGGGATTGTGAAAAAGACATTATTGAAGGCTTTGAAGAAGGTGTCAAAGAATTTGACCGAAGTGTGAAGATGGTGTTAGAGGTAAGCTTTTAACATACTTATGTTCTTATTTCACTGAACGCCTCTTTCATATAGTAAAATGTTCTGCATCTTCAGTACTCTATAATGTTGTGTTTGTTGGTTTCAAACTTTGCTCTGTGAATTGTTGTATTAACATGTATCATGAGTTTAGTCATTATTTTTTCTGACACTGGTTTGACTCTTGTCTTCTCCAATATGAAAACTGTGAACAAAAGAACTACAGGACACTAAAACAAGAGACAAAAGCATGAGCAGTTAACAGTACTATAACAAAGCCAAAAAAGTAGATACAAGTAGCTAAAAAAATCATCATTGCTGAAAGAAAAATGTGGATTAAACAAAAAACCAGATCAAGTCAGTGAAAATAGAGAACACAGTGGTTGCAGTTGGTAAAAAAACTAGCAGAAAAGCTCACTGGTAATTATATACATGTGGCACAGACTTAAGACAAAAAAAGAAAGGCACTAAGGTATCAACAGAAGCACAAGTTCATGTTTGTGAAACCTGTGCCAGAAGAGGAATTAAAAAAAGCTATACAGAAACTAAAGATGTAGAAATTAGCTGGGATATCACATAATATAGCTTAGAAAAAAATCTAATCAACAAGTGGCAGCAGGTGAACGCACATACATAAAAAAGGTTTTACTTGTGCAGGCTATTGGAGCTAGTGGCTCTTTCTTCCAGCAGAAGATCAGAAGGGGAAGGAAGACGGTTGAAGGGAAAGGAACTGGAGAGGTTTAGGAAAAGAGGTAGGGTTCAGAAAATTAACCCAGAACCCTGGGTCAGGGAAGACTTACTGGACAGAATTAGTCTTTCCTTCTCATCCTGTCTGGTAAGTCTCCCCTGACTCAAAGTTTTGGACTCCTTTACCTAAACCTCTCCAGTTACCTTTCCCTTCACCCCTCTTCCTTCCCCCTCAACCCTTCTGCCAGAAGAAGGTGCCATTGGCTTCGGAAGCTTGATAAGTAAAACCTTTTCTTATATATGTGTATATCCTGCTGCCACTTAGTGAGTAGATTTTTTTATCAATCCAATTACATTATATTGCATAAAAGAGCTTGTAAGTTAACAAATGGTCACATCATTGGTGTATATGACAGAACTGTCCTTTCAGAGAGCTAATGTTTCCAGGGGAAGTCAAAATATGTATGATGCTTTCAATGTACAAGTAAGGGAATAAGGATGATGCTAATAACTAGGATGATACTAATAACTACAGACTATTTTATATCAGTGTTCTTAAAAATTCTATAAATGCTTATGAATAATATGCTCACCAGTCATTACCTTAAAAGAGCACAAATGTCATGAGCACTCTAGATGGTGTAAAATTGGTACTGGGCAGTCATGTGACTCTCCACTGCTGCTGTGAGTTGGGGCAGTGAAGTGTGAATATACCAGTCAGTTGTATGGAATTAGCACAGTAGTGTGGGTCAACATGGAGATGTTACAGAATGGCAGAAATGAGCTATTGTGTTTGGACATGCTCATGACCACACCATGAATAAAGTCACCTGATTTGTTGTTATATCAATCTGGTCTGTCCAATATGTCTACAAGAAATCATGTACTACTTGCAGTATAAGAAGGGTGGTTGTGAAAAGGTCCTAACAGACAGGGACTGGAGACAAATGTCACACCTTGTCAGTGACAGTTGTTTTTAAACCCAACAGGAACTGCTGCTTTCAATGAATGAAGGTCCATTCAATCAGTTTCTGTGCGAACACTTCATAAAGAACTGCATGCAAAGTTTGTTTGGTTTCAGATATTTGCAAAAGACTGTTGATCACATGGCACATGGAGCTGTATATCTTCAACGGCCCAAACAACACAAAAAATACATAGCAGCTTTCTAGACTAGATGCTTGTAGTGTGGTCCGATGAGTCATGTTTTTGCCTCTTTTCAAATGATCAAAGCTTCGAATGCATCAACAAATGAATGAGGTGTTTAACCTGCTTTGTGTGAGGGGTGTAGTTCAGTCTGGAGGGTTCTGCGATGTATCAGGGGATGCACTCACTCAAGTCAGTGTGAATATGTACCATTACATTTACTTAAACTTTCTCAGAGACTGAGTCATTTCTACAGCTTCATAATAAGTTCATTGTGAAACACCCATCTTCACAGATGATAAAAGGTGTGTTCACTGGTCTGCATGCATATTTTTCCAAGTCAACAGACACTCAGACACTGTATCACACCTTAATTGGCTAATTGAATTACTCAATCATCATTCAATAGAAAATGTCTGGAGTTATTTTGCAAAGTGGGTGAAAAGTACCAATCAGCATCCACTCAATCCACTCTACATGGTGGCCCTATGGGATATGATCATCAATGAGTGGTTTCAGTTGGATATGAAATATTCAGAAGAAATGTGTAGATACCCTTCCCTGCCAAACTGAGGTCTTTATCGAGTCCAGAAGTGGTTACTTGGTGTTTGCATGATTTCTCCTTGGGTGACTGATTCTACAAGACGATTCAGTACCTACTTATACTGTGCCTCCTGAAATACAAGGAATCAATGTGATTTTCTGGTCCATAGATATTTTAGGACAGTTGCATGAATTGTGGTCCAAACCCAATGTTCTTGCCAGCTGAATTTGGAGATCCATCTGTAGTAATACTGTTCAACTTTCCCAACAGAGAGCTGAGTTTCTTGACAAATCCTTTAACTTTCAAAACTAAATCATTTGCTTTAGTGGTGTCTAAAAGCACTAACTAGGTTATACTGAAGTTTCCACTAAAAACATGGACAAAATAGAGCAGCTACACAATGTCAGTTATGGTACTTTATCCACTGCAAGAGAAACCAGCCAAATTTTTCACATGTGTGCATAAACCTTTGGAACATACAATGCGTTCTGTGTCATCAGTTTATCACTTTTACCCACTTGATAAACAAATACTTTCAAACTTATTTAGGCTCTCTAGACAGACAAATTCGACCACATCCAGCAGGCATTTATTGAACTCACTGCCTGGAGATGCCTGTTCTCTTTTGCATTATTGTATGCAACAACAAAACTAGCTTTTTCGTCATATGATTGTTTTGGCTGTATTTGTTAAAAAATGTTTAGTTACTTCAGCTTCACCATTATTTGGAATGAATGTGCGTCCTTGTGTCTTTGGAAAATTAACTGTTAAGCCTGAAATGTTTTGTATCAAACTTTCATTGTGAGTGTGCTCTTTGAAAATTGTGAAGCTTTCTTGGCAAATTACTCACCTAGATTTATCGCCAAAACCTGCAGAAAATACCCTGTTATTCAGTCTTTATTGAACTTCTGATACTCTCTGTATGCTTTCATCTCACTGAATGGTACCATAACACCTCACTGCTACCTTTCACAAAGGGAAATTTGAACACTAGAACTTGTTGTGAGATTTTGAAGGGGATTTGCCACAACATCAGAAACATCAAACATTTCATTGTTTGTTAGTTTATTTAATTCATAAGTTGTGTATTGACAGCAAATAATAATTTAGAAAAGATGTTTGTTCATCTGTCCCTGAGAATACATTACAAACTACCCTAGTACTGTTGGTAGGTGCTTGGTGTAGGTTTCAAGCAGAGTACATGAAGAAGTTACAGAAGCAGAACAGCTCTGGATTTTTATGGCCGTGTTGGTCCAAAGATTAGCACAGGCCAGTCTGCGAATGTCCCTTTCTATCGTGCTGGAAGAAATTGTATCTAAATAGTTTCATACTTTTGATATATGTTTAGCCTATCACTTATGATTAAAATTAAGTTAATTTATGTATTTTTTGTTGATAATAGTTTTATTACTACAAAGCAAATGGAAATCATATGTTTCTTTAAAAGACGATACGTATAGCTCCTGAAGAACAAAGTTGTTTCCATGTTATTTAGATCCTTAATACAAGCCAAAAACAAAAGCTGCTTGTATAGCCTAACATGCGGCATGCTAACTTGCTAGACGGGAGTGATCCAGACTCGGATTGAATCTGTGCAGCAGATTAATGTCCTACCATTGGTCTGTAGCACTGGCAAGCCTGAGTGTGGATTTTAGGTTGTTTCACACTTGTTTGGACAAATTCTTGTTTGGACAAATGTTGGGCTGGTCCTAAATCCCCACTTCAGAAAATACAGTACACAAAGAGTTAATGTACATTAATACACAGAACAAAGCTTATACAGTATGATTCAGAGACGGGTGACGCAAAAGCCTTCCCTTCTTTAAGTCCTTTGAGGACTTTTATGGCAGGAAGAGCATCTGGCCATTAAGTTAAATAAAATAAATTTGCCGAATAATGAAAACAAATATCCCTTACCACTGGATAGACGTTAGGAGAGAGAAATATAGTAATGGCAATATTAATGTTGCTCACTTTTCTGTGCCCTTCTATTTTGGTGTAGAGTAACTCCAATTAGTAGTTTCTGTAAGTCTAACCATTCATTAATACACAGGATTTGACTGTTAAATGGTATGAGACAATTTGTCATGAGCATGTAATTGAGTGTTCTGAACTACAGATTTCTCCTATTGTTAAATCTGAACAGGCATCTCTGTGATTAAGACTGAGCCATGGCTAATGTTTTTATCGTGGCATAACATAGCTTCCAGAATGGAATCTCTCTCTCTCTCTCTCTCTCTCTCTCTCTCTCTCTCTCTCTCTCTCTCTCTCTCTCTCCAATAGCTTTTGTTAGCTGAAGTGAACACAGCAAATTACAACTTTCACAGTCCGGACACTGCTATGTAGCCTCTGACCTGCCCAATTACATCCTATGACTAGATGCTTCCAGTCCATTGAAACACTTGGTGGAAAAGCTAGTATCCGAGTTTGATGTCTCATAAGGAAATTAGATCTGTAGTCTGATACAAAAATTGTGATACATTTATTGCAAGGATATCATGACAGTTATGTATGTTTGTTGATGTTTCATGTTCATCCTTTTTGCAATACGGTAACTACCTTTTTTCTTTTCCCTAACGTTGTATGTAGTGTCAAAAGGAAAATTCACTCTAGAAAACTATAAAATTATGAGACTGGATTGCTGGCAAGTGCTTACCTTCAAGAGGAAAAATATCAGTACTACCAATAGACACATACCAAAATACATGACAATATCCTAGCTTTCTGAACTAATTGTTCATACATTGGGATAAGATGGGGAAGGTTAAAAAAGAATGGCAGGTTATACAGATTCCAGGATGAGGGATCTGGTAAGGAAAGACAAATATCACTCCCCTTCCTACTAGTTCTGAAAGCTAGGATAGTATTGTTATGCTGTGTATTTTTATACCTATGTTCCTATTGACGATACTGAGGTTTCACTTCCTAGAGGTAAGTACTGGTCAGCAATTATGTCTCGTAATCTTGTCAGTTGTGTGTAGTACACTATACATAAATGGAATGGCACATTAAAGCCATGTAACCACACAATACCTCGACAATTCCATCAAATATTCCTCTGAACAGAGAAAAATTATTTTATCATTATTGTTCACTTGACTTTCTGAAAAGCATAAGTCTCAAACACAATGTTACAGTGGTATTAATGTTCCTGTTTCATTATTTTGTAGCTGTATTTGGAATATCTGCAAAAATGGGTTCCTATGGTCCAGCATGAGCAGTTCCAAAAGAATCTTCTTGAAGAAGAGTGGCTTTTTATTAAAAAAATGTGTCCTTATATTCCATGTGGAGAGGGTGCAGCAAGTACTAGCTTCTGGTGAGATGCATAATTCTATTAACTTTGTGTTCTAATATTGTTAAGAAGCTGAGTAGTTGTAAAAAAAAAAAATTAATACAAAATACTGGGTTGGTGAGTTGGAAAAGGGGTGCAACGGGGCTGGCTTTGTCTGTGCAGGCTGCAAATTAAAATTCACCTACCTCAGAACGGCGTCTGCTCAATGTCCCTTCACTCGGCAACGTAGATACTTACAAGATGATGTAAAAGCAGCATTGATAAAAAAGACCATCTAATATATACAATTACTGAGGCCGCACAACTCTAGTAATGAAAGATAAACTGTCATTCAATTTTATTGGGCAGTAAGAAAATGGTTAGCTTCTGGAAAATAATTTCCAAAATTTCCACACAAAAATTTTTATTTTGTCCTTATAGCCAAAGAGGATGGTACTATTCAGTTCACAGTTCATACACACACTTCATACGCACAGCAGCCAGAAATCTGTCCAGACCTGACCCAAATTAAACAATGTTTTCACAGTCATTAATTTCACCACTAATTTGAGTTATTACATTCAGTCCTTCTTGTGGATTTCTAAAAAAGAAATTGCTCACCAAAAATGCTAAGTGGTTGAATACTGAAACATGCCACGCGGATACTATGAAGGCCAAATTTTCACACACGAATATCTTTCCAACAAAACAATTCCAGAACTTCCAAACTTCACAAAAGTGTTGGTAAATGCAATTGCTATTACGGCCACACAATCTGGAAGCAAGAAGCCAAATATTTCTTCATTTTACACATTATTTTGACTCGCACTAGTAACATGACCGTCCGCGTTCAGAGCTAACGAGCGACTCACTTCTTCCAGCCTCACTCCCAGCATAACTATCAGGTAACGAGTGGGAACAGTCCCAATTGTGATCGGTTGCTCATACTCGCTACCATCAGAATGCTTGCTCATTATCATACTCGCGCCAAAACTGGCCTGCACCAATCCTTATACACAGACGCATTTACGTCATTCTGACATACAAATATTAAATTAATGTTTAATAAATGAAAACGAAAAGGCTGTAATTCTGGAAATATTCTGTAGTTACCGATTTTACCCCAGCTGGCTTTCTGGCTGCTGTGTTACGATAGCAATCACACCTAGACATACGTCCCATGACAGGCTTATGTCACTCTTGCAGGTTGCTTCACAATGAACTGAATGCTAGTTGCCTAATCAGCATCATCAGGGTTGGAAAAGGGTCACCTCCAGTATACTCCAACTGGGTTACTGACCACAATTGATGGCTAATGTATCATGCAACATTTAAATCTGACGAATGTCCCATGTACATACTCTCATTTACTCACATTTATTCCCACAACAATAATAGACACAAATAATAATTTTGTCTGATTTTTATATTAAGAAAATGAAAAATAATTAAAATTATAACACGAAAATTCTTCACACTGAGAATTCTGTTTATGTTTTCCAACTACACTATATAACTGAATTTAGTTCCCTAAGTGTCGGTTTTTTACTTTTTTAGCAGTTTCTTTTATCTCCGAAGCTATGATAGTTACAATGTTGAAATTTTTATACAATCTTCTCCTGAATAACAAAAGGTAGTGTGCCGATTTTGAAAATAATTGAATAATATTTAATAGCATTTATTTAGGTTCATAGGTGGCATGAATATACAGTCGCTCGAAGTGACACAGGAGCCGTTCTCACGCTGCAGTAGCAGCAGGTGTATATGACTCATCGGTGGGACACAACTTGCGTTCTCGTTCACAGCCTCCGGCTCCAATACTGCGGGCTGTACTGCAGTGTATCTTATTGCAACAATTGTTATCGTGCATTAACTCGCGATGTCACGGGGGTCATGTCCACTTGTTTCTTCTTTTTTAAAATTATGAGTGACAAATCATCTATTTATCTGCACACATCATGTGGTATAGCAAGGACTCATATCCCACAAGCAGACGTGCTCGTTATATGTGCACTGAGTTAGAGATGGGGCCATATTTAGTAAACAAGCGTGTGGTAGACCTGTTCCAATAAAAAAGGAGAAACTAGACACTGTAATGAAAATTCTACTGTAAATACTTGCCAAGAAGAAATCGTTTCACAATAGTATCTGCCAGTAGCCAGTGAAGGATGGAGAAGACAAAGAGGAAGTATATGCACCAGTGTTGCTTTGCTGTGTTTTGTTTGTGGTTGTATTCATTGGGTATGTTATGAATAAACCTGATACATTAGGAATAAACTTTTATGATCACAACATACTCTTTCGTTGTTATAATGAAGATAAATAATATAAACTTGCAGAACATAATGCTTCACAACAAATTGAATGCTAGTTGCCTAATCAGCATCATCAGGATTGGAAAAGTGTCACCTCCAATACACTCCAACTGGGTTACTGACCACAATTGATGGCTAATGTGTGTTATGAGTGTTTATATTGTTTCACACTGGGGCCAACTGCTACACAGCAACTCCACACACCTTGCTTGAATCCATTGTGTAGTAAAGCAGATTTTTGTGTATCCTGAAAAATTTACTTTGTGGGATGCAACCCCTTTTCCAACCAACCAATTCAATTCTGTTTACTACATTGCCATTAAGGTTAATGGTGGACATAAACTGTATGGAGTGGTTTTAATAACTTCAGTATTGAACAGTTGCACTCATGCACGTACATATTTATTTATATGGGAGGGGCATTGTTCTCAAACAACATATTTCACAGTAGAAAAAAATAATTTTAATTTGTAATAGCTAACAGTTACTGATTGGTTCAGTCATCTGTCAGTTATAGCCAATATCGTTGCTTAGTTGATAAATGAAGTAGGGCTCAGTCTAAATGTTAACAGGTGTTCAGATGGTAAGGTGGCAGTGTTGTTTGCATGATGAAACCTAGGGAAGCTAATTATTTCTATTGCTGAAGTTCATGATACCATGTCTCTCCCCTTATGTACTTCCACTTGAATTACATTCATGCTATGCTGTGCTATGTAATACATTCATTGCGTCACCACGACTAACATCTACATATAAAAACAGCCTCAAAGTTTTAATTATTCTCTCTCTCTCTCTCTCTCTCTCTCTCTCTCTCTCTCACACACACACACACACACACACACACACACACACACACGTATATAGAAATAATGAGGAATGATGAGGTGCATTTGAAGTTCTCTAAGGTTGTAGGTACTGTGATAATAGAAACCACAGCAGGTCGTTCTGTTGAAGAGGAACTGAGATCTCTAAAAAGGCCAATCACAGAGGTTGGAGATTAAAGTATAGGTACAAAGAAGGTAACTGCACAGCAACCTAGGGTAACAGAATAAATACTGCAACTGATTGACGAGAGGGGGGAAATATGAAAATGTTTGGGATAAGACAAGAATACAGCAAAACAAATCATTTTAAAATGAAATAGGAAGTACAAGAAGTTGAAATGAAATGGATGTAGGGAAAATGTGAAGAAATAGAAAAGGAGTAAATGTCTGGAGAACTGAATCACCATATAGAAAAATCAAAATGAGCTTTGTGTTGAAATTAAAAGTAAGGGCATAAACATTAAGAGTGCAATGGGAATTTCACTTTTAATCACAGAGGAAAGAGCGGTCAAATGGAAAGAGTACACTGAAGGTCACTTTGAGGAGAAGGAAATGTCTGATGACACAATGGAAGAAGAAATGAATGTCCATTTGGAAGATGTAGCATATTCTGTGTTCGTCAGAGTGTAACACAGGGTCTATACACCTTGGGACAACCGGGAAATCTGGGAATTTTTTCATGCAGAAGAAAACCAGGGAGAACACAGGAATTTTTTAGAATTCTGGGAGTTTATTAATAATTAATTAAATATTTATAATTTTACTGGTAAGTATTGATACTCAAACAGAGAATATTACTGTTCCCACTGCTGCAGAATAATACTGCAGCAATAAAACATAAAAAAATTAACTTGCAAAGGAATGGGCCCTGTACAGCAACAAAACACACAGCACACACAAGCATCTGCCAACAGCAAAATGTGTCAAAGGCTTTATGATGAAGACTATGTAATAACAACAAAAAGCTTCCAATGAGCAAGAGGTGACAACTATTTACATTAGGTTCATCTGAGCAGTTGCCAGCGGGTTCATGCGCATGCGCATTTGAGTCGCGCTTCTGGCTTTTTGAAGTTTGGCTGTTAACATGTATCAGCAGTAGCAACAAACAGCCACATGCTATCCAGAAACATTTTTCTGGCACACCAAAGCTGCCAGATTCGCGCATGCACAGAGCATTGTGGGTTGTAGAGGGGATAGTCTTTATGTGGCCTGTGTTTACGTTCAATGAGTTCGCTGTTTCCTCTTTGTTTACAGCTCTTGCATCAAATGAAACCAAACAGATTTCTGTGGCTGGGAACTATTGCTTGAATTAAAATACGTTCAACACAATTACAGAAGGCTAAAACATGTTATTAGTTTCAGTTTTGTGATTTGATTTTATTTCCACATTTTTGGCAGTTGAGCATTTATCGCCTTGCAGAACAATGAAGTCATTTCTGTTGGTTTGATAAAGAAATTTGGCTTTTATTAATCTTTTCCACTGAGGCAGTCAATTTATTTGAAATGAAGTATTTCATTCCACACTACTGGCTAGTTTCAAGTGTTTGCTGAATTTCAGGTGCACATTCTCATATTCTGACACGTATGGCATTGTGCCATAATAAAGAACCAAACCTGAGATAATACAGTACTGGTACTCCAAGAAAATTTACATCCTGAAAACTGCACTGAAAAAGCTTAATATCAGGTTGGGGCCTACTTGATTGCGAATCTGGACATGTGAATGTGCAGTTTCGGCCAAATTATGCATTTTAGTATGGTCTACGAAATTCCAATGCTCTGGGAGTATCTTCTGATGTCCTTCCTTTATTACAAAATGCAAGATCTCCTAATGTTTTATACGTACAAACATATGGGCTTCCTACATCATTTTAGCTGCGCATGCGCAGAATGCCTGTTTTCTTGGCGTGCTCTAGCAGCTGCTGAAGAAATAAAATCATCATAAGTTCTTAATGGTTTGCGTTAGGGTGTTCAAACTGCACGGTTGACAACAGGGCATGATGGGAATTAGTGCTGGATGGTTTGGTTTAGCAATGAAGCATATTTTCGTTTGGATGGGTACATCGGTGAGCAAAATAGTCGCATTTGGGGGAGTGACTGTGAGGTCTGCAGCGTCCTGTCACGGAATAACCAGTGCAATATTCCTTAATGGCATGATGACTACTGAATGGTACATGAAGGTTTTGGAAGATGATCAATGTTCCGACACTTCAGCGGGTCATGCAGAATTTTGCTATTCATCTGCGCCACATTATCGCCAATGATGGCAGGTATATCAAACATGTCATAATCTAAATCCGAATATCTGTAATTCTGGAGATGGGCATCCTTGCAACTGACCTGCGTTCATTATTATGCTGCACGGTTTTTCAGCTTTGGGTGATAGAATGGCAGAATATCAGTACGCACAAAAAACTAAGAGCCATTAAGGGGACCACAAATGTGTGGAAGTCCTCGATGAGGGCCTCTCACAGGGACTCCGTGGTTCTCTGCTGGCTCCGCATTGGCCATGCCTGGGCGACCCACGGCTACCTCCTGCGCTGTGAAGACCCACCTCAGTGTCAGTGTGGCACCTGGTTGACAGTGACCTACATTTTTCTGCTCTGTTCTTTGGCTGCCCTGCGACTTCATCTTCAGTTGCCAGACTCATTATCATTGATTTTAGCAGACAACGCCTCATTGGCTGATTTGGTTTCACATTTCATCTCTGAGGGTGGGTTTTATCATTCGATCTGAGTTTTAGCGCATGTCCTTTGTCCCTCACTGTCCTCCACCCTAGTGCTTTTAGGGTGAAGGGTGAAGGTTTTATGTGTTGCAGGGTGGTTGGCTTTTCCTTTTTATTTTTGTGGTCGGTCAGCCACTGTAATCTGCTTCCTTTTTTTACTCTCTTCTAACTGTTTATTGCATCTCTCTGTTGTTTTCTTGTCCTCTTTTGTTTCTTTTAGTGTTCGTTGCCTTTCCTTTGTTCTTGTCGTTTTCTTTTATTTCTGTTTTGTGTTGTATGTCTCGTCTGTTTTATTTTCACACTTGTGGCATTGTTTTATAAGGAACACACGAGTGACTGATGACCTCGTAGTTTGGACCCTTTCCCCCTCTTCTAAACCAACCAACCAGGCACATAGAACAATTTTGAGCCCAGAAGACCAGACATTTACGTCATTATTTAAAATTATATTTTCACATTTGTGTCATGTATCTTGAAATGTAACATCTCCAAAAAGACCAATATTATAGATTTTCTTGTCGTTATTAATCTTTGAGACCAGTATTATATGTGAAAGCTTAGCTTTTCTTCAAGCTACACTATGTATATTAATTTAAACCATTAACTTTTTCAATTTGTGAGTTCACACTACAGAAACAGTGACGTTGATACTGGCTGACTACAGACGTGTGCTATGCTCTGAATATCTGCTATCATTGGCTGGCGAGGTCATGTGACATGAGCCACGATTGGCTTACAAAAGCTGAACGCAATCTTGATTTCAGTGCTTCAGAAACCAGTGTGTTGTTTGGTGAAATTCAAATTTATACTTTTGTAATGCGAAAATACGCAGCTTAATGTAATAAAAAAAAAAAAAAAAAGAAAAAAAAAGAAAGAAAATGCACCGTATATGTTGCTGCACATCAAAGATCTTTCCATTTTTCTTTTACATTTACCATTGAAAAAGCTTATTTTCACTGGGAAAAAGTGTATTTTTAACTAAGAAAAATCTGGGAATATTTTTTCCTCGTCTGCATATACACCTTGATAACAATGCTTTGGAAGACTTGAGATCAAATAAGGTGGAAGGCATAGATAACAGTCCTTTGGAATTTCTAAAACCATTGGGGGAAATGACAACCAAACAACCATTCAGCCTGGTTTTTTAGAAGCTAAACCCTCAGACTTACCTAAAGTGTCATCCACACATTTTTGAAGACAGAAAGTGCAGACATGTGTGAAAACTATTGTTCAATGTGCTTAACAGTTCATGCAGCCAAGTTGCTGACGAGAATCATATACAGAAAAATGGGGAAGAAAAATAAGGCCCTATTAGATGATGAGCAGTTTGGCTTTAGGAAAGGTAATGACACTAGTGAGAGAATTCTGATGCTGTGATTGATAATAAGAGCAAGGCTTAAGAACAGTAAAGACACTTTCATAGGATTTGTCAACCTCGTTCAACCATGTACAGTTGTGTAAGATGTTCGATCAGGAAAATAGATGTATATTATAGGTAAAGATGGGTAATGTACAGTAGGTACAGAAACCAAGAGGGAACCATAAGAATGGAGGACCAAGAAAGAAGTGTTTGGATGAAAAAGGGTATAAAACAGGGAAACAGTCTTTTACCACTACAGTTCAACCTAAACATTGAAAAAGCAATGATGGACTCAAGAGAAAGATTCAGGAGTCATATTAAAATTCTGAGTGAAAAGATATCATTGATAAGACTTGCTGGTGACAAGTGAAGAAGAATTGCACGACCTGTTAAATGGAATGAACCATCTAATGAGTAAAAAATATAGTGTGTGGGTAAACCAAAAAGAGGTGAAAGTAATGAGGGTTAGCAGAAATGGCACGAGTGCAAAACCTAATATTAAAATTGGTGAGCGAGAAGTAGATGAAGTGAAGGGATTCTGCTATCTTGGAAGCAAAATAAAACACGACAGATGAAACAAGGAGGACATGAGAAGCTGATTGGCGCATGTGAAGAGAGCGTTCCTGGCAAAAAATCTCTACAAGTATTTTATATCAGCCTTAATTTGGAAGGAATTTTTAAAATGTACATTTGGAACCTATCATTGTATGGAAGTGAGTCATGGATGGTAGGAAAACTGGAAAAGAAGGGAATCAAAGAGTTTGAGATGGGGTGCTATAGAAGCATGTCTAAATTAAGTGGACCAATAAGGTAACAAATGACAAGGTTCTCTGCTGAATTGGAGACAAAAGGAAGATGTGGAGAATAACAACAAGAAGATGGGACAGGATGACAGTACATGTGTTAAGACATCAGGGAATGACTTCGATCGTGATAGCAGAAACCACAGAGTAGACTGTTCCAATACTGCACCATAGGGCAAATGCACTGCCAGGTACCGCTCTGCTTACTGATGTGCAGCACAGCTACTATAGGCTTCCCTGTAGACAGCACTATTACACACCTGTGCATGCATGAACCACTTGGTAAATTGTTTCTGGCAGGCCTCATCGAAACAGTCAGAATACTGATGATACATAAAAAATCTTGCGATCTCCTTTTCACCACAGTTATGTAAAAATAACTTCACTTTTTGCTAATACAATACATACTTCAACTGTATCCTTGAGAAAGTGATGCAAGAAAGATGTATAACAGAAATCAATCCTCAGAATTAACCAGGAGTCAAGTCACTTCAGTGTGAGGCAAGTTGTCTATAGATTGCCTAGTCTTAACATGTGATATTCAGCCCAAAATCCGGTTGAACTCCTGAAAGGAACTGCAGTAAAAGTTGGTCTCCAAATAACTTTTGAAAGGCTAGAATATGTGACCTGGAAAAAAAAGAGGAAATTAATGGAAATGAAATATGGCAAAATTAAACATATTTCACAACTTAAATATATCAGGAAAATGGAATAAAAAAGCAAACTACATTAAGTGCCAAAAGTGGCAGCTGCAAGCCGTTTTGCACAAAATACTTGCAACAAGAAGTGTATCTCCAAGCACACAAAACTAAGACATTACAATACACTAGCTATGCCAGAATCAAAAACACTAATCTTGAACAGGAAAACAGCTGTTGACAACAGTGATAAAAAGTAAACAATTCTAAGTTCAATACGTGTAGAACAATATCGTTTCAGAGGCACTCAGGGAAATCAGACATTACATAGATATCCAGAATAACATTAAATGAATGAATCCATACAAAATAAATATTAGAATTCTTTGGCAACGGGAGGGAAACCAAAATGAGCACTATGAAATGGATTGGTGAGATCAAAACTGATCTGAAATTGACTTGAATTACACCACAAGTTGTTCAAAACTGCGAAATCTTTTTCTCCAAAATTTGCAAATGGCAAGTCAAACAAGAGGAAAAACCTAAGTAGAATACTGGAACAACATGACTTAGAGAGAGAGAGAGAGAGAGAGAGAGAGAGAGAGAGAAAGGAAACCCACAGGAAGAGAATGAAAGAAATATGGGTACAAAGGAAGGCGGATGTCCACTTCTGTAATTACTTTACATAGCCCTAATAGGCTTATTTGCATATACTAATAATAAATTAATTTCTTCATCTGAGCTACACACTACTCAATGGAGCTAATTTACATTTTCTAATAAAACCTCCCCCTCCCTTCCACACACACACACACACACACACACACACACACACACACACACACACACACACACACACACACAAATAACAATCTTTATTAGTAAAAAATTATTACCTGTAATTATTAATAAAAACAAGGAACTGTGTCTATGCGGTGTTGTGGAGCTCGTCTCTAAACATCTTTTGGTGCAGCAATGGCCAGTCTGTGATATGGAGTGGATCAACCCCAGTAGCCGACAGCACTTGCTTGATTCACGTGAAGTTAAAAAAGAACCAAATCTGACTAGGAAGCTTACAAAATCCAATGGCCCCAGCCCGCTATAGTGTTCAGAACTGAGAAATGTAAATATGGAAAAACACTTATTGAAAAGATAGACAAAAACTTTATGAGAAATGAAACATACGTGTATTATAGAACCTTTAAGAAGAAATCGTAGGCTATAAGCCACCATCTCTATGCTTTCAGCAAAATGGTGGTACATTGACACTTTCAAATGAAGAAAATTGTAACATAGCAGATTACTTGAAGAAACTACTTGACAAAGATGAAATAAAGCACCATGTTGTCCGTCTCGGAAACAACAAAGTGCCTGGAGACGACTCAGTAGTTCAGAACTGGGCCCCTGAGGAAACGTGCCCCTGAGGAACCAGTTGAAATCTTACAACAGCAAATGAAAAATAGTGTTGTGAAGAAATCCCACCCAAAGATTGTAAAATAGTCCTAATCCATCCAGTGCCTCAGAAAGGCAACATGAAAAACACCAGTTACTACTATAGGGTAATATCCCTGCTATCTATAATCTACAAAATTATCTCGCTTTTTGTCATCCTGGAGCATTTAGAAGCCCAACTTGACCATCAAATAGCAGAATACCAAGCAGCTTCAGGGAAGGTTGTTCAACAGCTGAATAGATCCTTAACCTCAAAAGCATCATCAGACATGAGATATTTTGCATTAAGGTCAAAGCAGTACTTAGCAGGTTTCGTGAACTTCAAGAAAGCCTGTGATTCTTTAGACAGTGAAGTCCTGTTAAAGATTCTTAATGAATTGCCTGCAGGTGTCATTTGAAAAAATAGGAGCAATGACTAACATCAAAGATATCCCAGCTAAACTTAGGATGGAATATAAAGACATCAGCAGAATGGAAAAATTTTAAGTTACTGCGTGAAATTTTATGAAAAATGGACCGGACGTTGAAACAGTTAAAGAACGAATAAATAAGCTTGAAATAGCCTACCAAACGCTGTACACAATCTACAACAGAAAATGTCTTTCACAAAATGCTAAGATACATCACTTGGAAATGTTTTGAGGTTCTAGCTATGTATGCAGCTGAAACCCTGTACCTAAATGCAAATAGAGATCTTCTCGAAGAACTGGAGAAAAAAGAGTGGAGAGTGATTAGAGCAATCGTGGTATCCAATTATAAGAATGGCATCTGCCAAAAATATCCAACAAGGAAGTCTGTGGCAAAATAGAAAAAAAATTAGACTCAATCTGCAAAAGATGTGCGAGACTTTATGGACACCTCAAATGAATGGACAGGAACAGATTGGCTATGACAATCTTCCACGTGTTTGATGCAGTCCCCAAAACCACAATGCCCTGGTCTAGAAATACCAAAGAAACCCTGCAGCTCCTACAAATCAAACCCGAAAATGCCTTCCATAAGAAGATAATGTTTTAGCGAAGCAATTTTGTTAGCATCTGGAACATAAAAATCTCTAGACGATTCCTCTTCAATTATAAAATTTTATATTAAGCTGAATTTTCACCCAGTATTGCAAACACTGTGTCATGTCTGTGTAGACAGCATCTACAAAGCTGTTTTTAAGCTAGTATGTTAGCTTGAATCAGAAGTACATCCTGCCAAAAACTTAATAACATTCTGACAGAGTGTATTGTATCCTCTTGTAAAATGTGCTAAAATATTTTGTCACTGACTAAGATATCACTTTCCAACCACAAAAAGTTGGTTATATTTCGATGACAATGCCAGTTGTAGGTTGAAAAATACTGGACTGGGACAGTAATGGAAAGTGTTTGTGTTGTTAAATATGTTTTGTGTTAATTACTTTGGAAAATGCATTGTGTATCTGTTCAGGAACTTGGGAGGTCTCTTTACTGAGCATTTCCAGATGCTTCTATGCCCAGTAAAATATTTATGCCCTTTCAGGAACAGATCATATGGAAAAAAAAGTGTCCTGAATACAAAAGTACTGGAGAACTGTTAGACACCTTACTTCAAGATGATACTCCTCATTAACAGTTTTTAGTCAAGTACGTAGATTGTCCCAGATCCCTACAAGTGGAGTCTACATAGAAAGCTTACTAGAATAGAGGCAAATTGGATTAACCTATACACAAACAACAAATATAATTCCAAGCCATTGCAAAACCTGTCACTATAAAAGTTCCCAGCATAAAAATTACACAAAATGTTACTATCTGTAAAAACTTAATGGACCATCAGGTTGATTAGTTAATTACATGTTCCATAGATTATTTTGCACATAGATTGTAGTGGTGTGGAATGAGTCCTTTTACATTCATATCACAAATTAATTTGTACGTACGGCTACCTTCTGAACATTCCTAAATCGTGATGTTTTGCAAAAAGAAAAAGAGATATACAGATGTAAGTTAATGATTCCTACCCACTACTTTTTCTATCTGTCAGAAATTTTTTGTCACTGGGTAAGTGATCAAAAATTTTTGTTGCAGCATTGTGTACTCCCTTTTGCGCTAAAGACAACCCTAATATGGAGAAATGAATGTCATTTTTCCTTCTGGTATTGTAATTATGTACTCATTGTTCCTTTCGAACTGTAGTGTATTATTTGCAACAAACTTCATGAGGGGAATAAATATACAGGGATGCAGTAGTCAGAATGCCCAACTTCTTAAACAGATGTCTACAATATGATCATGGGTGAGCACCACATATTATTCTCACAGCATGTTTTTGTGCAATGAAGATTTTCTTTCTTAAAGATGAGTTACCCCAGAATATGACATTATTGAATGAAAATATGCAAAATATGTCGACTTACTAATATGAGATTTGCAATGATTTTAAGTGCAAATGTGGCTGAACAAAGTTTTTTCAGGAGTTCCAAAATATGTCTCTTCCAAATTAAATTCTCATCAGCATGGCCCCCTAAAAACTTTGAAGTTTCCACCATATCTGTTTTTTCCTCACCATGTGTTACACTTACTATCAGTGTAGTACCTCTAGATGTGCGGAACTGAATATGTTGTATCTTATTAAAATTGAGGGTGAGACCATTCGCAGAAAACCAGTCAATGTACTTTTAAGAACATCGTTTCCCATTTCTTCTGTTTCTGTATGTGCATGTTTGGAACGATTATGATACTAGTGTCATTTGTAAAAAGAAATAATTCTGCATGTTGTATACTAGACAGAAGATCATTTATGTATATAAGAAAATTGGATAAAGAAGGAACAATAGTGGACATAAGATTGAACCTTGGGAATCTGCTCACGTGATTTCTCCCCAGTCAGAATTATGTCCCTGGACTACATTGCTTGAATTACTGAGTACAACTTTCTGCATTTTCTTGGTTCGATATGACATTATCCGTTGGTTTGTTGTACCACCAATCCCATAAAATGTCAATTTACCTAGGAGAATACTATGATTAACACAGTCAAATGTCTGAGAGGACTCACAGAAAATACCAGCTGGCAGTATTTTATTATTTAGCACTTGTAAAATCAGGTGAGTGAACATGTAAATGGCATTCTCTGTAGAGCAACCTTTCTGAAACCCAAACTGATTTGCTAAGGATACTGTTGTTGTTAAGGTGAGACAATATTCTGGAATACATCATCTGCTCAAAAATTTTGGACGGTGATGCCAGTAGTGAAACAGGTTGGTAGCTATTTACTTTTATCATCTTTCTTTAATTGGGGTTTAACAACGGCATATTTCAGTCTCTGTGGAAAAATGCCTTGAGTTAGTGATGGGTTACTTATTTCAGATAAGACTGGGCTTACCACATGGGTACAAATTTTTCATACGATGGAATTTTATGAGAGTTATCAGTTGCTGGCTGTGAGAGATTAGCTGCTGCCATGGTTTCATTACTGTTTGTCCTACAAAGCATTTACCCTTCTCTCTTATCACAATGGAAAAAACTTGGAACAATTAGCAGGTAATGGTCTCTGGTGACAAATAATGGAGAGACCTGAAGTTATTATATCTTGCACTAGTTTTACTACAAGAACTCACTGTCAACAGCTTACAAAAATATAACTGTAGCTATAAGCGTTAGGATCTACAACTGGTGGCTGTTCAGTGACACTTGGTGTTGTTTGCAATTTTCCAATATACCTCTTGATTTGCTCTGCATTATGCAGTACCGTGGACCAAGCCCATTGTTGAAGCTCAAAGAGTTTTCCTGTCCATAACTTCAACAATTCTGTTTGTACATCCCTCCCCTTCATGAAATCTCTCCCCAGTTTCTCTTCTCCTTTTATATTTGAACTCTTTGTATAGCTTGTCGGTTTTGTTTCTTTACTGTACATAGCAACTACTTTTGCTTACTATTCCCCTGTTTTCTCTGGCCAGAAATGCTGGAGTTGGCAGTCGTGAGTGCATGAGGTGTACTGCCCAATGAGTGCCTCAAACATATAGCAACACAACACCAACAAATATCTGCACTAACTGAGCAAATCCTATGCAAAATTGTGGACCTGTGCACTATTTGAAACCAACACTGTAACATAACATTAATAAATGACACAATTACTCATAGGAGCATTAAAACAATGGTACAGCAGACTGTTCAACTGTGGTTTATGGGGGAAATATTTTTAACTATGCAAAAATTCTGTACCCTCACTGCTTTACAGTCTCTATTCCCATTATCTTTACTAGCAGTCCTTTAAGTATATTTAAAACTTGTATGGTTAACCATATCTGCCATCTGCATAATAATTTTCTTTAACCTACTCTCAGTATGTTCAATACTCTGTACATATTGAAAGTACTGCACCCATTGCCCCAGTGGTATTTTGTTGGGAATGTTTCTTTTAGTTCAGTAACCAAGTGACTATTACAGTTTGCCTGTTTCTTTAGACTTTTGAATTCCTGTCAGTTTTCCCTTAACTCAGTTGCTATATCCAGGTAACTATCTCCCTGTAATTTTCTTTGGGCATTTACATCAGGTGACACTTAATGAACAATTTCCATGACTTCATTTCATGATACTTATAAATCATTGTTAAACTCCTCATTAAAACATCTGTAATTTTTAATCAGTTCTTCTTCTAATGTTAATTTTAAATTATTTAATGGATCATTAATATCTCATTTTAAATGATTTTTTTTATTTTCAACCTGGCAATATAATCTTACAGTCATTTGTCGTATTAAGATTTAATTCAGCAGTTCTGTGTGTTCTGTATTATTTTGGTAGAAGCTACAAAGGCAGATGATGAAATTATCTAACTTTCTGTTTTGATGGTTTAGTTCTTTATTTAAATTGTCCATTCTGAGTTCTAATTCTTGGTTTGATTTGATATCTGTATGTGTAATTCCTCATTAAAACCTACTATCAATTTTTTAATATCATCTAAGTCATTACTGGCCATCTACATATATACCCCACAAGCCACTGCATGGTTCAGGTGGAGAGTGTTGCATACCACTTATAGTCATTTCCTTTCCTGTGACATTCACAAATAAAGCGATGGAAAAATGACTGTCTGTATGTACCCATACAAGCCACAGTTTTTTTTATCTTCATGGTTCTCGTGCAGTTTGTAAGTCGGCAGCACTAGAATCGTTCTACACTCAGCTTCAAATAAAGTTTCTATAAATTTTCTCGGCATTGTTCTGGGAAAATAACGTCCTTTAGGGATTCGCATTTGAATTCATGAAGCACCTCCATAATACTAACCTGTTCATTGAACCTACCAGTAACAAATCTGGCAGCCAGCCTGTGAATCGTGCCAATGTCTTTCTTTATGTCTTTTGAGTAGTACTCAAGAACAGGTCACACTAATGTTTTATGTACCATACCCCTTACAAATGAATCCTTTTTTCTAAAATTCTCCCAGTGAACTGAAGTCAATCATTTGCCTTCCGTGTTACAGTTCTGACATGCTAATTTCATTTTGTAAAGCTTTGCATAATTACACCTAGATATTTAATCGATGGGACTGTGTCGAGCAACACTCTACTAATGCTGTATTCGAAAAATACAGGATTGTTTTCTTGCTCACCTGCATTAATTTACATTTTTCTGCTGATCCTCCTTGGTACACAAAACATGTCAGAACACTGTTGCAGAAAAAATGAAAAAAGCATGCCAAATTTAGACAGATGCAAAATCTCCAAGACTGGCGATCATTTACAGAAGCTCGAAATCTAGCACGGTCATCAATGTGATATACTTATAATAATTTCCACAAGAAAACTTTGTCTCGAGACCTGGCAGAAAATCCAAAGAGATTCTGTTCGTATAGGAAGTATGCTAGCAGCAACACACAATCAATGCCTTCCCTGCATGATAGCAATGGAGATAGTATCAAAGACAGTGCTGCCAAAGCAGAGTTACTAAACGCAGCCTTCCCAAATGCCTTCACAAAAGAAGACAAAGTAATTATTTCAGAATTCGAATCAAGAACAGCTGCCAACATGAGTGACAAAGAACTAGGTATGCGTGGAGTAGGGAAGCAACTTAAAGCACTTAATAAAAGCAAGTCTTCTGGTCCAGAGCGTATACTAGTTAGGTTCCTTTCAGAGTACGCTGATGCAGTAACTCCATACTTAACAATCGTATACAACCGTTGACTTGACGAAAGATCTGTACCCGAAGACTGGAAAGTTGCGTAGGTCACATCAATATTCAAGAAAGGTAGTTGGAGTAATCCACTAAATTACAAGCCCAGATCATTAATGGTGATATGCAGCAGGATTTTGGAACATATATTGTGTTCAAACATTATAAATTATCTCGAAGAAAACGATCTACTGACACACGGTCAACATGGATTTCGGAAACATCGTTCTCGTGAAACACAACTAGCTCTTTATTCACATGAAGTGTTGAGTGCTATTGACAAGGGATTTCAAATTGATTCTGTATTTCTGGATTTTCGGAACACTTTTGACACTGTACCACACAAGCAGATTCTAGTGAAATTGCGTGCTTATGGAATATTGTCTCAGTTGTGTGACTGGATTCATGATTTCTTGTCAGAGAGGTTACAGTTCGTAGTAATTGACGGAAAGTCATAGAGTGGAACGGAAGTGATTTCTGGCATTCCCCAAGGTAGTGTTATAGGCCCTATGCTGTTCCTTATGTTGTGGGGAAGGCTAACCAGACTGCGTTTTATTGGCAGGACACTTAGAAAATGTAACACATCTACTAAGGAGAATGCGTACACCACACTTGTCCATCCTCTTTTAGAATGTTGCTGTGTGGTGTGGGATCCTTACCAGCTAGGATTGACATTGTACATCAAAAATGTTCAAAGAAGGGCAGCACGTTTTGTGTTATTGTGAAATAGGGGAGGTAGTGTCACTGACATGATACAGGATTTGGGATGGACATCATTAAAACAAAGGCTATTTTTGCTGCAGAGGAATCTTCTCACAAAATTCGGATCACTAACTTTCTCCTCTGAATGCAAAAATATTTTGTTGATGCTCACCTTCATGCCAACCTTATCACCATGATAAAATAAGGGAAATAAGAATTCATGTGGAAAGCATAGGTGTTCATTCTATCCACATGCTATACAAGATAGGAATAATAGACAATTGTGAAGTTGGTTTGATGAACCCTCTGCCAGGTACTTAAATGCTATTTGCATAGTATCCATGTAGGTGTAGATGTAGGTTGAAAGCAAGCTGCCATTCATCACATCATTTAGAAACTTTGTCGAAGTCATCTTGTATCCTTCTACAGTCACTCATCTTTGACACCTCCCATACACCACAGCATCATCAGCAAACAGCCTCAAATTGCTGATCACCCTGCCATCAGATCATTTTTTTTTATTTAGAGAACAAGAGTGGTTCTATTACACTTTCCTGGGGGACTCCTGATGATACCTTTGTCTCTGATGAACGCTTGCTGTAGAGGACAACACACCAGGTTCTGTTACTTAATAACTCGTCAAGCCTCTCATATAGATGGGAATCTATTCCGTATGATCGTACCTTCTTCAACAATCTGCAGTGGGGCACCGTGTTGTACAGAGTTTATATAAAGTAATGAGACTGAGTTTGTGTATCAAAATGTATTGTAGATATCGGCACAGCCACTTAGTACTCTTCAGTATATGGCCCTTGAGAGTCAACAACCTGCTGCATGCGAGACTTCCATTCTTCAAACGCTGCCGTGAGCACTGAGTCTGGGATGGCCTTCAAAGCCCTCATTGTAGCAGCTTGGACCTCCTCCAGGGTCCCATGACGGTGTCCCTTTGGGAAAGTTTCTAGTTTGGGGAACAAAATAAAATCTGGTGTGGCCACATCAGGACTGTAGGGGGGCTGGGGAATCGTTGGAATCCCTTTCTTGGCCAGGTAGCTGGCCACCATGGAGCAGGTGTGACTCAGCACGTTGTCATGATGCAGCTTCCATTCATCGACAATGGCTGGCCTCATGCATTGGATCCTGTCTTTCAGTCTCTTGGGCACTTTGCAATAAAAAGCACTTTTGACAGTTTGGCCTTGGGTCACAAATTCATGATGAACCTTGCCCTTGACGTCAAAAAGCACAATCAGCATGGCTTTCACCTTCAATTTGCACATGCGAGCCTTTTTTGGACGTGAGGATGCTGCAATATGCCATTCGACACTCATGCGCTTTGTCTCCAGGTTGTACTGAAACACACAGGTTTCGTATGTGGTGAGAACACCTAAAAATTCCAGATCAGCTTCAAGGCTCTGGAGATGGTCTTGGCAGGCGTGCACATGTGCTTGCTTCTGAACGTCTTACAAAATCTTGGGAACCATCTTGGCACAGATCTTCCTCGTCGACACTTCTTTCGCGATGATGATGTGCACTGTCATTTCATCTAGTCTGAGGTCTTCTGCTCTCATCCTGACATTCATCCAACAGTAAGTGTTCAATTAAAAGTGCACACGGTCGATGTTTTCATCAGTTTTGCTGGTTGACGGGCGTCTGGAACAGTCCTCATCCTCAACGCTGTCCCGGCCATCTTCAAAGCTCCTCACCCTCCTGAAAACCTGGTCTTTTGACAGGCAATCACCACCTTAGGCTTGCCGACACATGTCCAATGTTTCAATACCCAATTTTCCTAGTTTAACACAAAACTTGATGGTGTAAAATTGCTTGATCGTTTGCTGCATGTTGTGCCAAGACCAACGACTTTGCGACTTGCCCACTCAATGCACGATGCTGGTGAGACAAGAGCCCGCTGGCGACTGGCACGCTGCGCATTTTCGGCCAGACATCCCTCACCACCAATCCCTCCGGGGTGTGCACGCTGCGAAGTACAGTCACGTCAGCAAAAAATCAGTCTCATTACTTTTTATACAAACCCCGTACACTTTCAAGGAAATCTAGGAGTGTGGAATACCTGTTGCCCTTCATCCATGGTTCACAATGTATCGTGTGAGAAAAGGGTAAACTGAGTTTCGCAGGAGCATTGCTTTCTGAACCCTTGCTGATGTGTGAGCGTAAGTTTCTCTGTCTCGAGGAAATCACTATACTTGAACTGAAAATATGTTCAAAAACTCTTCCATGTTTACTATTATTTGAACTGTTAATTTTTAACAAGAAATAGGTAATTTTGTCTGTTCTTAATATTCTTTCATTGACAAAATTTCAAACACTGGCTCACAAGTGGTTTATTTTGGCTTCCTTTACCATTATAATCACCTTATGGCTTCTTGTTGTTGTCATTGTCTGCTTCTGCACTGACAATAGGCAGTGGCAGAACTGGGCAAGAGCAGCGTCAATGCTAGTATCACTTGGCAGCTGCAGTGGCGGTTCATGACTGCAAAATGTAAATACAATGTGGGAATGGATGAGGCACTTGGTGGCGCCCGTTGCTGCCATAAACATCAGTCTCCAAAATACATCAGTTCCAGTTGTTCTAGTGCAGGCTATTTAGACTATTATGATGGAACACTATTAATTGCAACACATTACTTTTCTTGAGTGCTCATTTCTTTTTGGTCAACCTCCCAATTCCTTAGTCTTCTGTTCAGTTGCAGGATATAGTTGCTCCCTCTCCCCCTCCCTCTACCCCTCCCTCTCCCCCTCCCTCCCCCTCCCTCTCCCTCTCCCTTCCCTGTCTTTTTCTCAGTAGCAGATTCAGTGACCTGTTTTTTAGAACGGGGAGCTAATTGTAAGTAAAAAAATTTAATCATATGTCTTTTTTTTATTTCATAAAAATACAGTCCAGTTTTTTGCTAATATAATATGAATTTCTTCATCTGAGTTATACAGTGGTCAACAAAACACTTGCAAGCAAACCTCTCCCAATAAACTCAATAACAATCATTATTATTAAAAGAAAAAAGAAACAAAGAGCTGCACCTATGCAGTGTTGTGGAGCTTGTACCCCAACATCCTGGACCCATGCAGCAAGTGCAACAGTGGCCAGTCTGTCAGTCTGTGATACATAGAAGATGAACGCTAATCAGATGAAATGCTCACTCATCTCATATGAAATAAAATAAAAACAACCAAAACCAAATCATTATGAAAGAAAAATTAAATATATTAAATAATAGTCCACTGAAACACAGTTGACACTACAATTGTAAGTAAGTGCATAACTGCAAAATTAAGGGTAACCAAAGAAAATTTTGGAGTAGGAATTCAAAGTTCAAGGATAAGAAATAAAAACTTCGAGGTTTGTCAGTTACATGTAATCCTATCGGTTAAAGCAAAGGTCTTGGAAGAGCATTTGAATGGAATGCACAGTCTCTTGAAAGGAGGACATAATATTCACATCAACAAAAGCAAACCAAGATAACGGAATGTGGTAGAATTAAATTAGGCAATGCTGAGGGAATTAGATTAGGAAAAGAGACACTGGATGTCGTAGACAAGTTTCGGTACTTGGACAGCAAAATAATTGATGATGGTAGTAGTAGAGAGGAAATAAAATGTAGAGCGGCAATGGCAAGACAAGGATTTTGGAAGAAGAAAATTTAATATAGATTTAATTGTTAGAAAGCTTTTTTCTGGAGGTAATTGTCTGGAAGTAAAATGTGGTCAATAAGCAGTTTAGAGAAGAAGATAACATAAGCTTTTTAAACATAGTGTAACAGAAAAATGCTGAAGATGAGATGGGTAGATCAGTAATGAGAAGGTACTGAATAATATCGAGGAAAAAGGAAAGTTATGACCTAACTTCGCTAGAAGAAGGGATCGGTTGATAGGACACATTCTGAGACATCAAGGTATCATAAATTTAGTATTGGAGGGATGTTCAGAGGGTAAAAATTGTAGAGGGAGACCAAGAGATGAATTTAGTAATGGATGGAGATTCATGTACTTAGTTGAAGGTGAAGAGGCATGTGCAGGGTAGAGTAGCTGGGGAGCTGCAACAAAATAGTCTTTAGACTGAAGACCACAACAAAACTGAAAATCCTTTATGAAATAAGACTGAAAAATAAATGACTACAGGATCAAAAAATTATTGTCAGAACCCTCTTTGTTTCATAAAATAGTTTCCTTTTACCTCAGTATACTTTATTTGGCTTTTTATGGTGTATTTAAGTTTAGAAACAATGAAAATTTCTTGAAGTCTGCAGAAGACGTACTAACTTAAATTGTGATCTTGTTAGTGTGAATGTCCTCCTCTTGAGCCATTTCTTCATATTTGTGAAGTCAAAATTAATTGCAAAGGTCAAAATTTTGAACATAATGTAGATGGATGACAGTTTTAGCCCCAGTACTTACAACAGCGCGACACAAAATCTCTTTCTTTGCCATGTGAAATAGATTTACTTATTTTGAAGCGTATTACCTGGGGATACTTCCATTGTGCATTGTGCTACATTAGACATAGTCATGTTTCAGCAGATCAGGAAGGCCCACTCAGAACAATACTCATACCCATAGATCACAATCTTGACTCACATGCTATTGTACATATCTCCTCCAAGTGCCCCTCTGTTCCAAATATGTCCTTTCTGTCAAGAGGCTTACTTTCCAGACCCAAATCCAAATTTATCCACACTGCCCTAGTTAAAGATATCCTCTCAATTCATCCATTGTACATTTACAAGCAATGTAACTTCCAGAAGATGAAAATTGAATGTCAGAAACTGATTTTCACTGATGAGCGTACCTCTTAAGGATTGAAGCAATTTGAAACTTCCTGGTAGATTAAAACTTTGAGCCAGACGGGGACTCGATCCAGTGATCTCTGCATCACGTGGGCAAGTGATCTACTGCCTGAGCCATCCAAGTACAGCCCCCAACCCATCCAAGTTTGAATCTTGGTCCAGCACACTGGTTTAATCTGTAAGAAAGTTTCAAATCAGTGCACATCCTGCTGCAAAATGAAAATTTATTCTTTAAACAGTCTCATGGGCTGTTGCTGAACCAATTCTTCAGACTATCGTTTCTTCCAGGAGTGCTAATCTCAAGTGATATACAGGAAAACGTGGAAAGAAGGTGCTGGCAGAAATAAGTCTGTGAGGGCAGGTGGTGAACAGTATTTGAATAGCTTAGTCACATGTGCCTGTTAAAAGAAAAGGTGTCCCCAGTTCTAATACTAATTCAGCAGGAAGTTTCATTAGGTATTATATTGTTGTAAATGGGGAGACATAATCTGAGGCTCAGAATGTCAAGTGTACTTGAAGGTAGTGTGATGCAGCCATTGCTGTTCACGTTTTATAAATGATGTAATGGATAACATTTGTAGCTGTGTCAGTTGATTTGGTGATCATACAGTCATATACTGAGAGGAGACATAGCTAGAAATTTGGTACAAAATGTAACGAGACTTCAATTTAATCAGCACGTAGGACAGAAATATCAAACTAACTCAAATCGTGAATAAATGTAATGCAATCCACTTAAATGAGTGAAAAGATCTGATACTGTTTGACTGAGTGATACACAGTCACTGGAACCAGTGAGAACTTTCAAGTACCTGATAGTATCTATCTGCAGTGATTTTAAGGTGGAACACCATGCTGTATGGAAGTTAGGTGCTAGGCTTAGATCTATTATAATACTTCTAAGGAAGTAGGTAACACAATACATGCATGAATGAGGTTGCTTACGAAACTCTCATTCAATCAATTCCTGAGTAAAGCTCATCAGTCTAGGCTCTTAATGAAAGCAATAGAAAAGGTTCAAAGAAAAGCTGTTTGATGTATTTACATACTTTTTTATTTAATGTGAAAGTATCACAGCAATGCCAAACAAATAGCAATTGAAGACATTAAAGGAAGACTTTTGCAAATCAGCCTTACTCACAAAATTCTGAGAATCCACATTCCAGAAAAAGTCGTGAAAGATACCATGTCGTCTCATGTAGTGACAACAACACTAAAATTAGAGAGATTTGGGCCCCTACAGTGTGGTACCAGTAGTGGTTCATCCCGCAAATCAACCATGACTGGAGTAGGAAAGGGAGAAAATTGTACTGGTACGATTGTACCTTATGATGCAAACCAAAGATATTGAAAAAATACTTCCATAAAATTTAGTAATACTGGGGATGATTAAATGAGGGACATCAGAGTGTTTTATGGTTGATGACCAAAATGTATGTGTTCGTGTTGCCAAGGTAGCTAACTCTTTAACTAACTAATACTGTGGCAGTTGACCTGGAGCCAATTTTACCAGGAGCCTTTTTGAATCCTGGTGGTTAAGATGATTTCATCAGACATATTTATCAGTAAGAGAAAGAGAGAGAATGCTGTACCATGATTGCCACCAGTGCACCAAGGTCAGGTTTTGAATCACAAATCTCTTTGCGGTGTCTCTTGAAGTGTCAGCATGTCTCACTGTTGAGTGTGATGCATTAGTCAGATGGAGACCTTACAGGTGACAAAGCCCCCTCCCTTTTTTCCCATTGCTACTCAGGAACAGCAACTTACTAGGCAGCATGAGTTTTTCCTCACTCTTCCTGATCAACAACACAAAAGTGATGCTACAATCGTCATGTACTTCTGACATTTAACCATAAAAAAGTTACACTTCAGGCACACACACACACACACACACACACACACACACACACACACACACACACGACAGTGAAAAGATGCTGATTAGAGCTGTAGAACTCCACAACCAACAATGTCACACAATATTTTCATTTTATCTCCATGTACATTTGTTGTGTCTTATACTGTTTTATTGGAGTATTGTGCCAAAATTTAGTTGTGAACTTTACTAATGTGCTGCCATATGTTTCTGATTTCAGTTACTGCAAGAAAATGGATTTACAGATAAGAAATAAAATAAATTTTTTGTTTATATGTGGTATGCACATTTTATATTGATTTGATATGATCTGTTGGTCATATTTATCTTCAGTTTGTAAATAAGATTTATGTGCAATGTTAGTACGGTGTGACACTCAGTTTCAGATATTTATTAATTGATACTTATTCTCCTGTTTACTCTGCAGTTATACAGACTTTAAAGCAAATATTGCAATTTAATTTTCAGTCGCATTGCAAGGGGGATGTTGGAAGCTGTCGGAGAATATCTCACTACGAGAGTAAAAGAACTGACAAAAATAATTCACAATGGGGATGAATCAGATGAGGACATTTCAGTGAAGTAAGTCAGTTTGATATTTTTACTAGCTGACTGTTTGCAGTTGTCAAATTATTTAAAGATGTTCATGACACATGGCTTAATTAGTATTTACTTTATTATTATTCAAGTAAATACTCAAGTGCACATTATGAATTTATTTACATAAATGTGTTTGTTTTACAATTCATGATGTGTACCTCAGAGCTTAAGAGGGAGAATCTGAGCATTATCAGTAGAAGGCTGAGAGGTTAAAAGACAGTTTACCTGAAATTAAACTGTCAATGTCACTTGCAAATTTGGTATCTTTTTAGGTAATTATACTTAGCCATCAGCTAAAGAAAAATTTATCACAATCTGAAAGGATTCTATCAGCTGTAGAGAATGATTTCCCAAGTGTTTCTTCGTAGAATTGCACATGAAATGTGAAAAGATAAAAGTGTAATTGTTATTTGTAGACTACATTAAAAATCGGAACTGCCTTCTATTAACATACATATACACCATCATGAGGTGTGTATTTAGTTATATAGACGCATTCACTCAGTGAACGCTTAACAGAAATATCATTTACACTTAAAGGTCATACTTAGACTCTGAAGCAGAGGACAAAAGCTGAAATACTGAATTGCTTCTTACATAGATGTTTCACTGAAGGAGACTGTACTGTAATTCCTCGTTTCATTAATTTCACAAATTCCAAAACTGCATCCCCGGAAGTCTATGAACTTCTTGATGATTCTTCAGATCATCTGTGATGAGCAATAGACTTCTAGATTGAGTTTTATGATCCATATTTGTTCATTTGTTGTGCATTTCGCACCATTTTCTCTCATTTCTTCAAATCATTACTGTTTCACCATACACTTCTTTAAGCAGATGGTAAATTTGTGCCTGTTTCAACTTCCATCCTTGAAATTTGAATAACATCTCTGACCTCACAGGTGACAGGACTTTGTATCACATAGTTCATTTTAAGCAGTCACAGATTGTTCAGTAGCAGCTTCCTTTTGACTTGCAGTATTAGAACACCGATACATGATAATGAATAAAATGATACGGTATTATTAAGTAGCTTGAAATCAGTCTCCATAGTGGGGATGCCCAGTATCTTGCTATTTCTTGGAGCATCCTCATAATTGATACTTCGGTGTAGAGTGCTGTACTTTTTTTACACTTTTCTCCTTATACAGTAGATGTAAACACTGTGTTCCACAGAAAGATGCTTCCTTCAGTAAGGTTTTCCACTCTGCAGAAGAAAATAAATTGCTGCAGAAATTAGCATTCATTTAATTAGCAGAATTATGATGATGACTGAAGTTGACACAGTTTTCGTTATAAACTGATCAACTTATCTACAGTTGACAGCATATTGCTTTATTGGATGTAATGTCTCATCTGTAATTTGTTAAACATGGCTTGGTTACTTATAGTGTAATACTTCATTCTTTGTGACTGAGTAATGCTGAAGAGCAGGTGTTGTTGTCCATGGTAAATTTATTGTGTGTTGATAAACCCCATAAAGTAATCATTTCACTCCTTTGAAAACTCTGTGTCATGCCAGTTAATTTTGAAATTCACACCATTGATGTTGATGGATTCGTGATGACAAATATTTTCAGTGGAACCTAGTATCAGAATATGCTTTTCAGTTTTATATAACGAGTAATGCAGAATTGCACCCAATGCCAAAGACCACTCTCTTCAGTGGCAGTAGAGCCCTACGTGCCACATCTGCAGTTCATGGCCTAGTGGCTAATGTTGCTGCCTCTGGATCGCAGGTTGCCAGATTAGATTCCCATCTAGGTTGTGGATTTTCTCCACCCGGAGACTGCTGGGTGTGTGTGTTGTCCTCATTATTTCATCATCATTCGGGAAAGTTGTGAGACCGGACAGTGAAACTGATGGGTGCTGATAACCATGCAGTCATCATCATCCCTACCTGCCACAGCACAAGCATCATAGCGTGTGCAGTTGCTGGATACGCATTATGAGAAATAAACAGTGGGACTATAATATGCAGTAGTAGTTATTTATCTTGTTCTACAAACCAAAAAGAGGTATAACTTTAGGTGAAATACGTCATTTATTAATTACTTACACAAGTACTGTAAGTGATAATATTAACAGAGGGTGTCTCAAAAAAAAAAAAAAAAAAAAAAGGCACCAACAAACTTTTGTGACAGGTTCCTTGTACAAAAATAAGAAAAAATGTCTAGTAAATGTGGGCTCTAAAATGTGTACTTTAAGAGGTATGAGCAATAGTTCATATTCAGTACTATGAAACAGATCTCTTCTGCTGCAAGGTCATTGCTTTCCATGTTTTGGGAGAAGAAAGGAAAAAAGTCTGGTAAACATGGGGTCTAAAATACATACTTGAAGAGCTATGAGCACTTGTTCATTTTCGCTAACGTGAAGCACATCTCTTCTAGTGAACCAGTGCTCTTAGCTCTTAAGGTACATATTCTGGAGCCCATGTTCATTATAATTTATTTATTTTGTGGTCCATACAACCTCCTCCCAAAATATGAAAAGCAAAGAGTTTGTGGTAGAAGAGATGTGTGTCATAGCGTCGAAAATGGACAAGCGCTCATATTTCTAAATGAATACTTAAGGAAAAAAACACACTGTATGTTCACAATAGTATTTTAAGCAATAAAGTATTTTCATCTTAAAGAAATTTTATGTAGTTGTTCCTTACCTATTTATTTCTTCTTGTGTGGTGGTATGTGTTGAATGTGTTGATGCACTGATTGTTTTATTTTTCATATATTCAAAATAGAAATAATTAAAATTTATTTATGCACATTTGCACAGGCAAACAGCACTGTCCGTCTGCAGGGAAATCCAGTTCCTGTACACTGAAGCACGTGATAGGGCATTAAAGGCACTGGCATTTGCAAAAACGCTGAGGAAAGACTTAGAAAACCCTGAGTTCCTGAGCAGCATCCACCCTTCATGCAGTGTTATTATTGCTGGTTCGCTGCAGGAACTTAAGGTTTGTATTAGACACTCCCCACCACTATAACTTGTAGCCTTGGCTGCTGTTAAATGAAATGTAATGTGGATCATTTTATTTTTGTTGATAAGTTTTTAATTATTTTTTCGTGTCTTATGATTTATCAAATCCTACTTCTTCATTAACGTTCATTACCGTATCTAGTGCCACACCCGAGTGTAGCAATCATCTAGAGCCTCATGTTTCAACCAAGTAACTGTAAGTAAACACAGCATGTAGAAAAGTGGCACTTCGTCATATGTGTCATCTCCTTAACACAATTATTCACTTCCTGTAGTCAAATGTGATCAGAAATGGGAGATAAAGCCTGTGTATGTGACCAGATGTCCTCTCCAATGTAGTGCCGTACCAACTGAGTTGTCCAAGCAACTTGCTCTTTGACATAAAGCTCACATCTGCATTCTTTCTCTTGCCTTTCAAAATGCCAGAGCAACTTTTACACTAACAGAATGAATCTTCTATCTCCCCCCCCCCCCCCCCCTCTCTCTCTCTCTCTCTCTCTCTCTCTGTTTCTTTCTTTCTTTCTTTGAAAAGTTGTTGAATGCAGCCATTAATAGTTCTGAAATCCATTTATTTATTCTTAATGTACATAAAGTGCATGTGTTCAGTTTGTGATAATTTTATGTGCCTGTCCCATGCATCAAATTTTCATGTTCATTACCCTAGGAGGAGGACAAGACTGTAAAAGATACTACCAGAAGAAGTAAGAAAGCCATTTGGCAGGTGGAAAGAGAAAGAAAATCAGTAGAAGTAATAAGAGTAGGGGGAGAGGTGGTGAAAGCAAAATGTGTAAAATTTTTCTCAAGAGTTTTTACAAAGAAGGCAATAACAGATATTTGGAACAATGCAGTATTTGTTGTAATCCACAGGAAAGAGAATGGGGAAGATAGGAACTGCCAGCTCATTAATCCTTTGTGATATATAGGATTTTTACAAAAATCTTTACTGATTGTATCGAAAAGGACTTTAAACTGGAAAATACCTAGCTGGCCTCTGAAGGTGGTGCAACACAATGTACTATTTACAGGTTGTCAACAAAGGAATTAAAAGAAGCACCAAAAATCAGTTTTTGCTTCCTGTGGAGTTTTTATCAACTACGAGAAAGCACTTGGCACAACAAAAACTGTGATTGGATTGAATAGCTTCTAGCAAGAAGGAAGTCTTCAGACATAAAAGTTATAGGACAAAAATGAACTAGTAATTAACCTTGGAAATTCCATGAGGCTTCTTGTGGATGATGATGATGATGATGATGATGATGATGATGATGAGTACTGTTGCAGATTAGTGGGCTGTCAGGATTAAAAGGACGGAGAGATTGATTGTGCTTGGGTCAGACATTTTACGTAAAACATTTAATAAAACTGTTATTAAATTTAACACTAATCCACCACAGCTTGCCAAAACCAATTTATATGGGCTCACAGTTCAAGAAATATGAATTTAAGACGAAGCCAGCATTATTTCAAAAACTTAAGTTTTTATGCTTGAGAATCACTTAACGAAACAGTTCTTCAATTAACATATCTGAAGGAACAGACTCCACACTTTCATATAATTGATTTGCCTCGATGGGCAACTAATCTACCTTCTTCAGTGTGGATGCACATTTATATGTGACCCCTGCAAAAATCTCTCGGAGCATTCGTGGATGACGTGGACAGGTGGACAGGGGCCATGGGTAGGTGGCACAAGGTGGGAACGTTGGTCGGCTGAGAAGCATACCGAGATAGTCTACGCAATTGCAATAAACTCCGTGTCTGGGTGGCACAGTAGTTAATGCAGATCTCTAGTAAGCAGGAGACCATGTGTTCGATTCCCAGTCCAGCACACATTTTCACTCAATGCTGCTGATTCCACGTATAGTCCAGATGCAGCTGACATCAATAGTCCCTTTCCTTTCTTCCCCCTCCACCATCAATTTACATATACTGTATCATAGCTGCAGATCCACGTAATGTTTTTCTTTTATACATGTGCAAAAGAACAGACAACACCATGCATTCATATAATATGAACTTTCATCCTGTGGCTGTCTTCGGCAGATTATTATGCAGATGTAGGGAATGAAGCTGCTTAAAGACTTTACCAGCAATCGTAAGGAAAATTATCTCTCAACACTTCCAACGAACATTAGAAAATGTTGTTATAATAGATACCTTATATTTACAATAGTATAATGCGTAATCAGTGTTAGCTTCCTTTGTTCGCTGTGTGCTGCACCAGCGCCACTCTCCTTCCCACATGTGGCAGCCATTTAGTGCACCGATTATTTCAAGTAATACATGGAAACGGAATTGAATCTGCAACGGACTGTAATTAATATCCTGCGATCACTGTTCTTAACACCAAGGCATTTCAACACTTCTTCCTTTTACTACAACTGCTGACCGGTGTAAATATCAGTACACAGCCTAGTAAATGCTAGTTAATGACATGAGTGCAACATGGATTCTGGAAAAAAAAAGAGCAAGCAGAAATATCAGTGTCCTAAGAAACACTCTGTGAGCTTTAATGCAGGAACACAGCTCAATACCATACAGCTCACGACCATCCAATACAGAATTCAGCAACTACACTGATGTCCAAAATTAAAGCAACAAAACACTATTTCCCCGTCCTGTGTCTAATTCACCTTATAATCATACAAACTATCAGCAGATGTCTGTACAATCGTCTTCTGCGCGGAAAATGGCACTCCGATCAGTGGACAATCATATCAACGATTACATCAGGGCACCTGTCAAATGCGGTGATGTTTATCAGGTAGTACCACATCCACAATGACTGTGTACACAGTCACTGACAGTGCAGTATGTCACAAAGACTCCCTGCAGTGGAGGGCAATAAGAAGAATGGAGGCAGAACAGTCGCAAACTGATGAGGCCCAATAGCTTAATGTGAACAATGCTGTTGTTTATCGGATGTGGCAACAATTTATAGAGACCGAAACAGTACCCCAAATACCAGGGCAGGGCTGACCATGTATGAGGTCAGAAAGAAAGGACCGTTATTTGGATGTAAGGGCACGATGGTACTGCCTTAGCACTGCAAGGCAATTGGCATCTGACCTCGAAGCTCCCTCTGGATGTTTTATATCAAGACAAAGCCAGAAGGCTTCGGCAGAGTGGCCTTTATTGTGCGAGGCCTGTCGTATGTGTACCTCTGATGCATCTTCACAGAAGGGAATGTGTAGAGTGGAGTCGTCAATGTGCCACCTGGGCAGTCGAACAGTGGGCCAAAGTTCTACTCACAGACGAGTCCTGATTGGGTCTGGAGAGTGATTCTTGACACTTTTGCATCTGGAGGGAAAGTGGAACATGATTTTGGGCCCCCAAACATTATGGAAAGAGACTGATATAGAGGAGATTCTCTAATGTTGTGTGCAGAGATTATGTTGACCACATTAACACCTCTTCATGAAATTGTATGGATGAATCGGAGATTTGATTGCTGTCCGGTATTGTGATGAGATCTTGCGACCTTATGTGTGGTTGTTGTGAGCTGGTGCGGGCCCAGACTTTGTGTTGATGGACGATAAGATTGATCTCATAGAGCAAGAGCTGTTGATGTTTTCTTGGAAACGGAAGATATTGCACATATGGCCCGACCTGCTTGCTCTCCCATTTTGAATCAAATAGAGCATGTCTGGGTTGCACTAGGAAGACAGGTTGCATCACTTCAGCATCCACCGACCACTCTACAAGACTTGTGAGCAGCTCTCCAGTAAGAATGGGCATTATTGCCTCAACCTGAGATTGGTGATATTCACAGCAGGTCTGTCATGTCAGGCCTTTATTACTCCCAAAGATGGTCACACCCCATACTGAACACATTAACCAATTGTTGGAATTTGTGTGCAAATCTGTTAATTTGGAAAAAAAATGAACATTTTTGTCTACCATTATGCATATTGCAGTTGTTTACATTGGGTATTTCTACTTTACTCTCACCTGTTTATACTATTTTGTGGCAAAATAAACCTTGCAAAATCTCTGTTTGTTGTTTTAATTTTGGTCATCATTGTATGACATCGCTTTTTAACATGAAGAACAAGCATAGCTCAGGCTCGCTGCATACACCACAAATGCGCACTCTTCCATCACACAGGCCCAGCAGGATACCAACATCCGATATACAATCTTGCAGAGCATAAAATTCAGGGCATTAACCAAACCATCTGCAGACATCTGTTTATCAGCAAAGCCATCGCAAGTGTCCTCTTTCTCCTCTCACTCTCTACTGTCATCATCAGCTTCATCCTTAGTGGCCCACAGATAAACCCTCTTTCTGGCAGCAATCTCATAAATTTCAGACAGTGGAAGTGTTGCCAAGTTAGGTCTTACATTGGAACAGTGCCAACCCTGGGACAATCAGAGAAACTGCAATGCTAAGAAATTGTGGCAAGGTCCAGGAAGGTCTGCAGAGGATTGACCCTTGGTGCAGGAAGTGGTAATGTATTTATCTGATTTTAAGAGGAGGTCTTTTTTACCAGATTCAAAATTCAAAAAATATTGGGTCATCTTATATTCGCAGATTACACAATTACTTCTGAGATCAACATTTTTAAATTGTTTAATAGATTAGTTTAGGGATTGTCTTACATTTACAGATAAAGCTTTGACTATTAAAATTCCATAAAAATTTATTTTGATCCGTCCCGTAGGGTAGAGCATAGCAAACAATACTTCCATTCAAATAAGCTTGAGATTTCCCAATAAGCCTTGCTCAACCAATTCTGTGAACGCTACCACGAGGGATATGCGAGAAACTGTCTACTAGTGACTACAACAGTCTAATGCTCTGCTTAAAAATTGACAATTTTTTGAAGCACCAGAGGAAATAACATTAAATTGTATCATTGTACAAACTTTTGTTGTTTTTGAACAGGTTTGTAATAAAAGTTATCATATATATGGATACCATATACATACATTTAGGCTGCTTTTTAAGTATAGGTAGCATTCAAAAGCGAAAATCTCCTTCAGAAACCTTACTTGATTCTAAACAGTATTTTATTTATGTATTAGTTACTGTTATTACAAGTGATGTGCACTCTCGAAGATGTTTCACTGTTGCTCTAGAGCAGCACTATTGAACATTTCATAGTGCACAGTGAAACAAGCTTGGCTGTGAGTGAGCAGAAATTACTTCATCTTGCCAACCATGGGTATGTCTACTGCTGCGTACTTTGGCTTTTTATGAACATCTATGACATTAAGCTGAATTTTGTCTGAATCCATTTGCATTCAGAATAAAATTTACTTTAAAATTTGACAAATATTCAACAGTAGTAGACATTTCTGCAGCATGTGCTAAAAGTCTAGATTGGGGCCAGTGGCATGCTTACATGTTTCATGCAGCAATGTTGTTGACAATCATCGTGATGTTTGACAGGAACAATTGGAGGTGTATTGGCTACTGGTTCCACACAGCCAGTGAGAGAGTGGCAGGCAGACAATATGTTAGGAAGCAAGAGATGTTGTATCATTACCACATCAGTAAAAATGCAAAATTCACTATGTTTTCGAGGGGGGGGGCAACAGCTGTGTTCTCGAGCCCCACCAGAATCGCAACCTCATAAATCACAACATATTCGGGAGAAACAGCCAAACATTTGTGACAATGAAGATATAAGATTCATAGCTGTCTTGTTAGGATAATAACAATGATGAGGGTGAAAAATAGTGATACCACAGATGACAGTCTAAGTAAACAAAGAAGGCAGTGAAGCTAAAAATTAATGTGAAAAGTTTCATTTTGTTTATTTTATTTCTCCTTTTATTAAAAAGGTAGACAGTCAGTAAATGGTATAAGTTTCAAATAGACATATGTTAACAATTTAGGTAGAGAACGTTTGTAATTTTGATTAGTCAGAATATGTAACATATTGCAGATACATAGAGAAAAGAGACCCAATATTATATGGTCACGTGCATCCAGACCAATCACTGAAAGCAGCTACTTCCCTAAAACATCTGGGAGTATGCATATGGAGCAGTTTGAAGTGGAGCAACGTCATAAATTGATCACTGGTAAGGCAGATGCTAGATGGGGGTTCATTGGAAGAATCATCAGGAAAAACAGCCCATCAGCAAAGGAAGTAGCTCACAAAACACTCGTTTGACCAATACGTGAATACTGCTCATCAATCTGGGATTTGTACTAGATCGGATTGACAGAGGCATTGACCAATACGTGAATACTGCTCATCAATCTGGGATTTGTACTAGATCGGATTGACAGAGGCATTAGAGACGATTCAAAGAAGAGCAACACATTTTATTACAGGTTCATTTAGTAAGTGCAAAAGCGTCGCGGAAATGCTCTGTCAACTCCAGTGGCAGATACGGCAAGAGAGATGTTCTGCAGCATGGTATGATCTGTGTTAAAATTCTGAGTGTGCGTGTTCCTAGAAGAGTCAGCCAGTAATTTGCTTCCTCGTATGTATGTATTGTATAAAGACCATGAAGATTTAATTAAAGAGATTCAATCCCACATGGAAGCTTGCCAGCAATTGTTCTTCCCGCAAACCATACATGACTGGAACAGGAAAAAGGGAAGTGACAGTGGTAGACAAAGTGCCCTCCGCCACACACAGTAATGTGGTTTGCGATTGCATCAAGAAAATGAAAAATTCGGAGTTGAGAAAGGAGCTAGGAATGATGACTTGAGTCCACTAGAACGATTACCTGCAGCTTTGGAAGAAGCCTTCATATCATTAAACTGCAATTATGCATAAATGAATCTTATCTGAAACGCGTTAGATTTCCAGGCCGTCATTAGCCTAGGTTGAAATATTGAAAAGCACTTGTATGGCAGTATTAAGCACAGTAAGACCAAAAACAGGACAATAAAATCAGTGTGCCAATAAGAAAATGGTACAGGTTAGTGATGAAGGTATTGAAACAGTTGGCACTTGTGTCCTGTACTTGGTAAAGTGATCAGAAGTTGTTTCACATGCAATAATGTTGAATAAATAATAGAACTATTACTATAGTCACAATTACTATTCAGATGATCCAGAACACACATTTTTTTGTCTATTGGTTACAATTATATGTTTTCTCAGCTTGAATTAAACAGAGAGGCAACTTGTTCCATAATGTAGTCTGTATATTGATTTGTACTGTGTAATTGTGTGGAGATAGATGTTGTAATGTTATTTTACAGCTGAAATATAAACAAAACTGCGGATTTTGTAGGCACGTGCTGTTTCCCTCTGTTCCGACATTACTACTACTATACGACTTGTGGAAGACACTTGTGATGCTCATGACATGACTGACCTTGAGGAATGTGACCGATTACAAGTTCTGAATCGCTCAAGGGAAGTCTTACATTTTGGGTACAAATTTGGATTTGAGGTAAGCAATCTTCATTTGGTTGAATGCATATCATAAACAATTTTTATTTTCTTTGAAGTAGTCAGAATCACAAACTTCAATAATGTTTATTGCACTTCAGTACATCTTCTGTTGGTTACCTTTCACTACATATTATTACTTCAGTAAATGTCAATTACATACATCTTGCTGAATGATACCAGTGAACAGGTGTTTAAAGGATAATGTAGTAATGACTTGAAAATTTATGATTAATAATGTTTTGTGGCTGAGAAGTGTGCTCTTGATACATGTTTCATTTTTAATTTAAAACAACATTTCAGGATCTTTATGGAATGATATCTGCAAAAGAACAGACTGTCAAGCCTGGGATTAGAATTCTGTTTGAAACCTTTTAACATTGTTAAATGCGAAAGAAAACTTGATTTATGTGTTGTGCAAGCAAGAATGTCCCAATAGTTAGTCACTGAAAAGTGAAACAGTTATTTGCTTAATGATTATATTGACCTCAGAATATTCTGTTCCAAGGGTAGCAAAGCCCGTAGCAAAGAATATATAACAAAGATCTGTAACAACATAATTATGTCAGCACGTCATCAGTGTAGCATTAATAGATTAACACAAACAGTTCATAAACAGGGTGTATACGACCCAGGACAACCGGGAGATCCGGGAAAAACCCGGGATATTTTTAGAATTCCGGGAATTTTTCATTGTTTTAGTTTTCAGTTAAATTTTTGTATTTTTGACTGGTAAGAACTGATACTCTAACAAAGGATGTTACTGTATGCTGCTACTGCAGAATAATACTTCAACAATAAAACATAAATGAGAGGGAAAAAAAACGAAAATAACTTAAACTGCAAAGGAAATGCATCATATACAACAATGACACACAGTGCTCATGCAAGCATCTGCCAATTGAAAATGTGTCAAAGGCTTTAGGAAGACTATGCAGTGCTTCATAACAACAAATTGCCTCCATTGAGCGTGAAGTCGCAACTGTTTACATTCGATTTGTTTTAGCAGTTACGCGCGGACTCATGCGCATGCCGCATTTGAGTCACGCTTGAGTAGTAGATTCTCCCGTTTCTGGCAACAGGAATGTGGCTGCTGGCTGTGCAAGCAGTCGCAACAAGCAGCTAGATGCTACCGGGAAAAGGGGGCGCCAAATTCATATTCTTGAGGAAAACTACTTGTTTCACAAAGCACCTAGCATCCAGCGCACGTTTGCCTATTGATTATTCATATCATTTTGAAACGCTTCCTTGTTGGTTTTCGAACACATTTTAAGTTTATTTCTGAATGAATCCTAAGTTGACTTTTGAATGTATGCATAGTGTATGTGATGTCTCTGTCAGGAGAAACCTCGTCGCATCCAGAAATAAACTTTCAGCAGGCAAAAGGGGACAGGGCTATACGAGCTGAGGGAGTAAAGCCGAATGGACGAATGCCAATTGCTGTCTGATTACGTGGTTGATTGGGTTTGCGAATGATCAGCGATGTTATAATTACTAGCGAAATCCATAGATTCAGACTACCAGAGTGGAAATAAACAACTGACAGGAATAACAGGTGAGGAAGATTACATATTATCTTCTCGGTGTATCCAAGAAAATGAAATTTTGACAGAAAATTCTTGGCCAGATCGCTACACTAGTAAGGACCAGTTGTACAGTCCCCGCCTAGCAGCCGCGTAATTTCTATTCTGGAAGTAACGCGGAAAACGTGTTGTTCGAACACATAACAACACCTAACCGGAAAATAATCGTGGGATAACTAAACCTGTGATTCTGGCAGGATTAGTGAAGTTAATTGGCGAAAAAATTTTGACAGTGACAGCAATAACTACAGAATTGTTGATGACAAGATTGTTTCTTAGAACGAGGAAGGAGAAGAAACGGGGACATCACACAAATTATGGAAGACTAAGACGATACCAAATTTATATAAAAATTTCGTAATAATGCTTTCCGATCTCATGCTTGAGAAGCTGGTGCGTATGAATGAAATGTGAAAATAATTCATAACATAAAGCTTTGTGCTTGTAGTAGGCCTAATAGGCATTTGATATTGGTACATATTGGACTATATTCTGTCGTGTTATAAAAATGGCCATTTGTGCCAAAACAGTCTCGTTTATTTGGTGTGTTACAAAATTGCTGCCATATTAGAAAGGCCTATTTTGTTTTATCTAGCAGTCAGTGACAATATAGACGTAATCAGATTGAGAAACCACACCAGTCTTGGGTATTATTTGTATTAACAGCTTTTTCAGTATTAGATAACGACATTTAGATTTTTCATGTAGCAAAACGTTTGACGAACTTTGATGAGGTAATGTAAAGCTGTAGCAAGATTAGAGAGTAAAAAATGCTAGGAGCTAATGTCTGAAGAAATATGTAATTTCTTGCTTATCTCTTGTCAGTATTGGTTTTATGTCACACAAAACAGCAAATTATTAGCTATTAAGCAATAAAGATTTCAGATTTTCTGAAGAGTTTTTATTCTCTCGATTACAAATAATCCCATCCGCTATTAATTGTGAGATTTTTTTAAAGAGGGGCAGGCTGTCAAACTGGCCGCCTGGGAGCAGGAGAGGCGCCACAGGACATTTCAATTTCTACTCTCCTGAATATAGTTTGGACGTGCGGTAGAAAAATGCTTTATGAAGAGGCGTGGCACTGCACTTTGGCATACTTAAGACCAAATTATATGTCTTACATTTCCTTGAATACATATGTTTTAAGTTCAGACTTTTCAGAAAGATGTGCGCTACAAGATGAACATATTTTGAAAATTCGAGTTTTTTAAAATATTGACCCGGTTCGCAAATGTTGTAGATCCGGGGCTGATGCGCAGAGCAGTCTGAGCTATATGCATAGTCTCCATGTGACCCATGTATACATTTAGTGATTTTGCTGTTTCCCCTTCGTTTACTCTCACGTCAAATGAAAACAAAACGGATATCTGTGGCCGGGAGCTATCAAGTGAATTAAAACACATTCACATAATTACGGAAGGTTGAAATATGTCATTAGTTTCAGATTTTATTTTATTTCCACTTTTCTGACAGTCAAGAATTAATCGCCTTGCAGAACAATGAAGTTATTTTTGTCTGTTTGCTAAAGAAATTAGGCTTTTGTTAACCTTTTCCGCAGAGGCAGTCAATGTATTTGAAACGAAATGTTTAATTCCACAGTACTGGCTAGTTTCAACTGTTTGCTGCGTTTCAAGTGCATGTTTTCATTTTCTAGCATATGTGGCATCATGCCATCATAAAGACCCAAACGTGATATAAGAAAACCACACTGAAAAGAAGCTTAATATCAGGTCGAGGTCTATTTCATTGGGAATCTTGACATGCGAATGTGCCCTTTAAGTATGCACTTTAAATGTGCACATTTTAATATTGTTCACGAAATTCCAATGCTCTTGCAGTATCCTCTGATGTCTTGTTTCTTTTATGACATAATGTGTGATCTTTCAATGTTTTACACGTACTTACAGGGTGTTTCAAAAATGACCGGTATATTTGAAACGGCAATAAAAACTAAACGAGCAGCGATAGAAATACACCGTTTGTTGCAATATGCTTGGGACAACAGTACATTTTCAGGCGGACAAACTTTCGAAATTACAGTAGTTACAATTTTCAACAACAGATGGCGCTGCAAGTGATGTGAAAGATATAGAAGACAACGCAGTCTGTGGGTGCGCCATTCTGTACGTCGTCTTTCTGCTGTAAGCGTGTGCTGTTCACAACGTGCAAGTGTGCTGTAGACAACATGGTTTATTCCTTAGAACAGAGGATTTTTCTGGTGTTGGAATTCCACCGGCTAGAACACAGTGTTGTTGCAACAAGACGAAGTTTTCAACGGAGGTTTAATGTAACCAAAGGACCGAAAAGCGATACAATAAAGGATCTGTTTGAAAAATTTCAACGGACTGGGAACGTGACGGATGAACTTGATGGAAAGGTAGGGCGACCGCGTACGGCAACCACAGAGGGCAACGCGCAGCTAGTGCAGCAGGTGATCCAACAGCGGCCTCGGGTTTCCGTTCGCCGTGTTGCAGCTGCGGTCCAAATGACGCCAACGTCCACGTATCGTCTCATGCGCCAGAGTTTACACCTCTATCCATACAAAATTCAAACGCGGCAACCCCTCAGCGCCACTACCATTGCTGCACGAGAGACATTCGCTAACGATATAGTGCACAGGATTGATGACGGCGATATGCATGTGGGCAGCATTTGGTTTACTGACGAAGCTTATTTTTACCTGGACGGCTTCGTCAATAAACAGAACTGGCGCATATGGGGAACCGAAAAGCCCCATGTTGCAGTCCCATCGTCCCTGCATCCTCAAAAAGTACTGGTCTGGGCCGCCATTTCTTCCAAAGGAATCATTGGCCCATTTTTCAGATCCGAAACGATTACTGCATCACGCTATCTGGACATTCTTCGTGAATTTGTGGCGGTACAAACTGCCTTAGACGACACTGCGAACACCTCGTGGTTTATGCAAGATGGTGCCCGGCCACATCGCACGGCCGACGTCTTTAATTTCCTGAATGAATATTTCGATGATCGTGTGATTGCTTTGGGCTATCCGAAACATACAGGAGGCGGCGTGGATTGGCCTCCCTATTCGCCAGACATGAACCCCTGTGACTTCTTTCTGCGGGGACACTTGAAAGACCAGGTGTACCGCCAGAATCCAGAAACAATTGAACAGCTGAAGCAGTACATCTCATCTGCATGTGAAGCCATTCCGCCAGACACGTTGTCAAAGGTTTCGGGTAATTTCATTCAGAGACTACGCCATATTATTGCTACGCATGGTGGATATGTGGAAAATATCGTACTATAGAGTTTCCCAGACCGCAGCACCATCTGTTGTTGAAAATTGTAACTACTGTAATTTCGAAAGTTTGTCTGCCTGAAAATGTACTGTTGTCCCAAGCATATTGCAACAAACGGTGTATTTCTATCGCTGCTCGTTTAGTTTTTATTGCCGTTTCAAATATACCGGTCATTTTTGAAACACCCTGTACATACGGGCTTCCTACATCATGATAGCTACTCAAGCGCGGTGTCGCCTGTTACCTGCACTCTCTGGTAACTGCTGAAACGAACCTATTTTTAACAGGTCGTGGGAAAATATTGCGAATGGTGGTTTGAAAAGTGTTACTTTCAAAGTAAATATACTTTTACGTAAGTTGAGCTATGTGCAAGAATATACCATGGATTTGTTAAATCACAGAGTGTTTGACTCTCATTTAAAAATCAACTCTTTAATGACGAGCCATTTAGAAGAATTTCGAACACTGAAGATCAGACATTTATGTCATTATTAAAAATTTTTACTGGCACATTTGTGTGATGTATCTTAAAGTGTAACACGCGCAAAAAAGGTCAACAGTATATGCGAAAGCTTAGCTTCGCTTGCAGCTTGAGACCACTATTATATGTGAAAGCTTTGCTTTTCTTGTAGCAACACTATGTATATTAATTTAAACTATTAACTTTCCCTGTTTGTGTGTTCGTGTTACTTAAAAGTGGTGTTGCTGTTGGCTGACTACATCACGTGTCCTATTCTCTGAATAACCGCTGTCACCAGCTGGCGAGATCACGTGACGTGAGCTACGAACGGCTTACTGAAGCACATCGAAATCTCGATTTCAATGATTCGGAAAGTAACATGCGGTATTTGGTGGAATTCGAATGTGTGCTGTCGTAATCCGAAAATATGCAGCGTACATGTTGCTGCACATCAAAGATATTTCCAAAACATGTCTTTCCCTGCAAGGGCGTACCCAGGATCTGAACTGGGAGGGGGGGGGGGGGGGGGGGGGGGGGCAGGTCATACTAGTTTCAGGAAACAAGGACTCGAGACAACATACAGCACTTCTTATTAAATAAAACAGTAAACCAGTGAAAAATTGCTTATAATAAACGTTTTAAATACAAGAATGCACTTGTACAATCTGAGAAAACATGCAGCATTTCTTATTAAATAAAACAGTAAACTAGTGAAAAACTGCAAAAATCTTTGCTTCACTGCGTTTAAACTTGCAGTGAAGCTCTCTTTGCTTTCGTAGTAGTTTCCTAACTTTGTTGTTCAACCACGGTGGGTTTTTCCTGTCCCTCACAGTTTTACTCAGCACGTACCTGTCTAAAAGCATTTTACGATTGCCTTGAACTTTTTCCATAAACACTCAACATTTTCAGTGTCGGAACAGAAATTTTCATTTTGATCTGTTAGGTAGTCTGAAATCTGCCTTCTATTACTCTTGCTAAACAGATAAACCTTCCTCCCTTTTTTTATATTCCTATTAACTTCCATATTCAGGGATGCTGATTCCCTGTTCTGCACTTAGTCGTAAAGTTTGGGTCTGTTAGTTATCAGTAGGTCCAAGATGTTATCTCCACGCGTTGGTTCTCTGTTTAATTGCTCGAGGTAAATTTCGGATAGTGCACTCAGTATAATGTCACTCGATGCTCTGTCCCTACCACCCGTCCTAAACATCTGAGTGTCCCAGTCTATATCTGGTAAATTGAAATCTCCACCTAAGACTATAACATGCTGAGAAAATTTATGTGAAATGTATTCCAAATTTTCTCTCAGTTGTTCTGCCACTAATGCTGCTGAGTCGGGAGGTCGGTAAAAGGAGCCAACTATTAACCTAGCTTGGTTGTTGAGTGTAACCTCCACCCATAATAATTCACAGGAACTATCCACTTCTACCTCACTACAGGATAAACTACTACTAACAGCAACAAACACGCCAACACCGGTTGCATGTAATCTATCCTTTCTAAACACCGTCTGTGCCTTTGTAAAAATTTCGGCAGAATTTATCTCTGGCTTCAGCCAGCTTTCTGTACCTATAACGATTTCAGCTTCGGTGCTTTCTATCAGCGCTTGAAGTTCCGGTACTTTACCAATGCAGCTTCGACAGTTTACAATTATAATACTGATTGCTGCTTAGTCCCCGCATGTCCTGACTTTGCCCCGCACCCTTTGAGGCTGTTGCCCTTTCTGTACTTGCCCGAGGCCATCTAACCTAAAAAACCGCCCAGTGCACGCCACACAACCCCTGCTACCCGTGTAGCCGCTTGCTAGCCCGGGAGAAAGTGTATTTTTAACCGGGAAATCCGGGAATTTTTTTCCCTTGTCCACTTATACACCCTGATAAAGAACTGAACCGACATCTTGAGGCACGGTACCATTCTTGTGCAGCATTCTGCCATTAGTTTAATTTGTAATTAGACATAAGCTATTGTTAATAATTTCCACAACATGATCATAAGAAAGCTGGAGGAATGTAAAACAGTATGGACTGGGTAATTTGAGTAACAACAACTTTTAAATTATTTTGGAGCTTATGTGCCTGCTAGTTTGTGCTGAAATCAAATGTGATTTTGAAGTTTATTTGATAACAGTGAGCATTATTTTCATTTGCAATAAAAATTGTATTTGCATGAAAGTAATTAAGATTCATTATGTTTTCAAGAAAACCAGTTATTTTAGAATAAAATAATATACAAAAAACAAATGATTTACCCATATTTGCACAAGTTGGTTTCTGACAAAATATACAAGTCAAGTTAACAAACATAATTTTACTCTCTCTTAGTCTAATCCTGTACAAATGAAAGTGGAAGGTAATTATTAATTAAAATTTTATTTGTGGCTGTGTTCGACCAGTCTCCAGTCTTGCCAAAACAAAATAAACTGAGGGACAGGAGATGAAAGGAATGAATGAATGAATGAATGAAAGAAAGCTCCTCTCAAGTAGCAGTCAGCCTGTAAGCCCTTAATACAAATATTGTTTGGTAGGCCATACACCGGAAAACATAATAATCATATTAAGTAGCATTATCATATTGGTTTTTCTTGTAAGAATTGATCATAATTGTTTTACTATGCCTGACTGGGACAAAACAATAGCATTGTGTATATTTGAGTGGCATCTGTCCTGTCGGACATATTCAACAGAACAGACACCACTCGTGATGACGCGGCTAGGCATACATTTATATGAAATAGAGAATAGTGAGAGAAAGGTAGGGGATGGGTGGGAATTTGTGACTTCCAGCTGCACAAGGCATTGTGGTAATGCAATGGTGAAAGTTGTAAATTTGTGCCAAACGGACACAAGTGGCCCATTCTCTGTTTCATATCATAATCGTAGCATTTAGCTTGATTGTTGACATGCTTGTGAAGTGGAAACATTTGTATAGAATTTTGTGTACTGATATCTGTGCAATGTGTAGTTTTTACTATAGGTATGCAGTCACTTCTAGGAAGTCTTTAGATATCTCATTTAAACAGTTTTGTGTGGTGTAATGTTAATGAATGGACTATAACAATTTCATCTGTGAAAATAATATTGATTGTTGAGATTTATTGTACTAGTCATTGACAATTAGCAGAAGCTCTTCAGTTAGTTTGTACACCATCTCGCTGTAAATGAATACAGATGTTAAGTAGTATGGGTAAATTGCTTTGGTATAACATCAGCAGTAAATCACAGAGAGTTAGTGAAGTCATTTAATTACCTTGCCATGTCCATTCGGTGATTTAAAATGGACCAACTACGATAATGAGGAAGTAACGTAGAGGTGCTTTTGTCATCTACCCTAAAATATTTTTCATCTATTTAAAAATACATACATACATACATACATACATACATACTGAAAAATGAAAATGATCGAAGTTGGGGCCTGCTGTTCCTAATGAGATATTATATGTGCAAACAAAGCTGATACTTGGTGTGGTGTCTTATGGGAGTGACCATGAAGGCATTTCCCATTTACAGTCGCTCTCATCATCCACCACGCCAAATGCAACTTTGTTTGCGTGAATATTACTTTGGCCAGTAAGAGAGTACTGCAGAAATGGTCATTAAACTTTGGAGGCATAACTTACAGAATAAGCATTGGACAGTACAATGAAGGTTTTGTATTTATGAGAGCATTTACTGTTCAGTTGGTGCAAAGCTGTTGTTTAGGTAAAAATGTTCTTATGGTTTAGGCTAGACCCCCTTTTGATCAGTGCACTTCTATTGTTGAGATTTTCATTCTAAATATTGGTTTGATACAGCTCTCCATGCTAGTTTATCCTGTGCAAGCCTTTTATCTTTGCATAACTGCTACAACCAACATCCTTTTGAACCTGCTTGCTTTAGTCATGCCTTGGTCTCCCTCTACAATTTTTACCCCTCGTATGTCCCTTCATGACCAAATTGACAATGTTATTATGCCTTGGAATGTGTCCTATCCTCCGATCTCCTCTTTGAGTCAGTTTGTGCCTTAAATTTCTTTACTCCTCAGTTTAGTGCAGTACCTCTCGTTAGTTATTGGAGCTTCCCCTATAGTTTCCAGCATAGTTTGTAGCACCACATTTAGAAGTTTCTGTCCTCTTCTCGTCTCAAGTATTTGTTGATTATGTTTCACTACCATACAAGGCTACACCCTACTATCTTCAGGAGGAACTTTGAGGTACTTAGATTTATATTCAGTGTTAACAAATTCCTCTTTTTCCAGAAGTGCTTTTCTTGCCAAATTCTGTGTACATTTAATATCCTTCCTTGTTCAGCCATCATCATTTATTTTTCTGTCCAAATGGCAAAACTGATATACTACTTTTAGTGTCTCATTTCACAATCAAATTCCAGTTTAATTTGACTATATTCCATTACCCTCAGTTTAAATTTGTGGATGTTCATCTGTTGACCTCTATTCAAGACACTATCCATTATGTTCAACTGCTCTTCAAAGTTTTTTTGCCATCTCTAAGAGAATTGAGATGTCACAGACAAAACCAGCGTTCTACTATGTATTATGCAGATATCATAATAAGAGAGATGAAGGTGTACACAGAAGTGCTCAGACCACTGCTCTTACTCCTCAGCATCTGCAAATGCGTGAATAATTTTCCTCCACGACACAGCTGGTGATGCCTGTTGATATGTGACTAAGGATGTAAGTGTAATGTGCTGAGGCTTGCAATTCCAGTAGAAAACTTTTTGGTGTGCCCATTTACCATTAAACTTTATGATTGAGATACTGTAGTAATTAGAGCTCTGGATTCGTTTTTAGGAGGTGCAAGATTCATATCCGAGTTACTTCACTTTGATTTACTGTATTTACGCAATTACGAGAGGATATAATGTGACTGGAAAAGTAAAGTGTCTACTCAACAAGAGGCAGCAGAAGAAGACACACACCTTTTTTTTTTTTTTTATGAATGGGCGAGAATTTCTCACCAGAATAGAAGACTATCTGATAAAAAAAAATTGTAAAAGAAAGAAAAATTGGTAGGTAAAGTCATGGAAAGAGACAAAATCTTATAAAAAGTGGACAAACAGAAAGATAACATAGATTTTTTCTCTCTCCAATTACATTGTATTGTCAAAAATTGATAATTTTCATTGTTATATTAGCCCATATGGTCACCTACATCTACATCTACATCACCTGCATCTACATCTACATCGATACTCTGCAAGCCACCATATGGTGCATGGCGGAGGGCACCCTGTACCACTACTTGTCATTTCCTTTCCTGTACCACTCGCAAATATAGTGAGGAAAAAATGACTGTCTGTAAGCCTCCATATGAGCCCTAATTTCTAGTATCTTTATCTTTGTGGCCCATAGGCACAATGTATGTAGACGGCAGTAGAATCATTCAGCAGTCAGCTTCAATTGCTGCTTCTCTAAGTTTTGTCAGTAGTGTTTTCCTTATGTAACCCTTTTGTCAGTCTTTGTTATCATCTGTCTTGATCAAACTGTCATCTGTTTTCTACTCCTTTGTGCTAGTCCGTTCATTTATTTATCTCTACCATCCAGATTAATCAACACTTCACCCCCGCATCTTTTCTAGTACTGATTTCATTGCGCATAGATGGGTCCATTGTTATTTACATTTACAAATTTGCCTATAACAATTTGTTTATGTTTCACTACACTGCAGGATGTTCTCCCAATTGCTTCTTGTCAATTAATTTGTATATTTGACAGCTATTTTCTTTCCCACCCTCCACTTACCTTGTTTATACATTTTTTCACATTTTTATGTATTTGTTTTCCACCAAACCAGTATGATAATTTTTTTCTGCCATTTCCTACATTACTTTCTTTGCCAAGAAAAGTAGTTTGCATTTTCTTGTATGTTTTCCAGGTTTTGTAAGATTTTGTCTTTTTTCTCGACTCTCTCTAATGATTTTTTTCCAATCATTTTTTCGCATCATGCAGGCCACTTCTCTGGTGAGAAATTCTTGTTTTATGTGTGTGTCCCCAGCCGCTGCTTAGTGAGTAGATTTATTTTATCCTTTCAATTACATTATATTGTCAATAACTAATTGTTTTTGATTATAAGAGGAAGTATTTTCCCCAAATTTGTCATTTGAAAAATACAATGTCATCTACGAGGTGCATTCAAGTTCTAAGGCCTCCGATTTTTTTTCTCCAGACTGGAAAGAGATAGAAACATGCGCATTGTTTTAAAATGAGGCCGCGTTCATTGTCAATACGTCCCAGAGATGGCAGCACTGTACGGCAGATGGAATTTTACCGCCAGCGGCGAGAATGAGAACTGTTTTAAATACTTAAAATGGCGACGTTTTCCTTACTTCAACAGCATGCAATCATTCGTTTTCTGAATTTGCGTGGTGTGAAACCAATTGAAATTCATCAACAGTTGAAGGAGACATGTGGTGATGAAGTTATGGATGTGTTGAAAGTGAGTTTGTGGGTGCGACAGTTTAATGAAGGCAGAACATCGTGCGACAACAAACCGAAACAACCTTGGGCTCGCGCAAGCCGGTCTGACGACATGATTGAGAAAGTGAAGAGAATTGTTTTGGGGGATCGCCGAATGACTGTTGAACAGATCGCCTCCAGAGTTGGCATTTCTGTGGGTTCTGTGCACACAATCCTGCATGACGACCTGAAAATGCGAAAAGTGTCATCCAGGTGGGTGCCACAAATGCTGACGAACGACCACATGGCTGCCCGTGTGGCATGTTGCCAAGCAATGTTGACGCGCAAAGACAGCATGAATGGGACTTTCTTTTCATCGGTTGTGACAATGGATGAGACGTGGATGCCATTTTTGAATCCAGAAACAAAGCGCCAGTCAGCTCAATGGAAGCACACAGATTCACCGCCACCAAAAAAATTACGGGTAACCGCCAGTGCTGAAAAAATGATGGTGTCCATGTTCTGGGACAGCGAGGGCGTAGTCCTTACCCATTGCGTTCCAAAGGGCATTACGGTAACAGGTGCATCCTACGAAAATGTTTTGAAGAACAAATTCCTTCCTGCACTGCAACGAAAACGTCCGGGAAGGGCTGCGCGTGTGCTGTTTCACCAAGACAACGCACCCGCACATCGAGCTAACGTTACATAACAGTTTCTTCGTGATAACAACTTTGAAGTGATTCCTCATGCTCCCTACTCACCTGACCTGGCTCCTAATGACTTTTGGCTTTTTCCAACAACGAAAGACACTCTCTGTGGCCGCACATTCACCAGCCGTGCTGCTATTGCCTCAGCGATTTTCCAGTGGTCAAAACAGACTCCTAAAGAAGCCTTTGCTGCTGCCATGGAATCATGGCGTCAGCATTGTGAAAAATGTGTACGTCTGCAGGGCGATTATGTCGAGAAGTAACGCCAGTTTCATCGATTTCGGGTGAGTAGTTAATTAGAAAAAATATCGAAGGCCTTAGAACTTGAATGCACCTCGTAATATTCGCAGATTGAGCTATTGCTGCATATATCAATATTTTTACATTGGTTAATAGAGTGTATAGGAATTGTTTTACATTTACAGATGAAGCTTTGACTATTGAGGTCACAAGCAGAATAATTTTGAGGAATTTGGAAGGGCAGGGATGGACAAATGATAGTCAAGTTTGAACAGGCTCATGATTTACCAATATACTGTTGCGCTCAAAACAATATCGACGTTGCTCAATCAATCACATGACACTTCTAGGCGGTGTTGGTGCAAAGGATATGTGAGGAACTATGAACTAGCCACTATAGCTCTCTCTCCTGCTTAAAAAATATGACAGTTTTGTGAAACACAGAAGGAAATAGTATTAAATTTTATTATCTTACAAGTTGGAGATTTTCTCCGCTCGTGAACTGGGTGTTGTGTTGCCCTCATCATCATTTCATCCTCATCACCAGCATGCAAGTTGCCCAATGTGGCATCGACTTTAATAAGACTTGCATGCAGCAGCTGAACTTCACCGGATGGGGCCTCCCGGCCAACAATGCCACGCGCTCATTTCATTCCCATGCAGCTAATGAGAGAGAACAGCTGGCATACAATATGTTGGGAAGTAAGAGACATTGTAACATTCTCACATCAGTATTGAAGTGAAATGTGATACCGTATAACCCTGCTTTTACATTCCCGGAATTAACATTTTTCCAGCGTTAACGACATTTCTCATGGCTCCCGTCAAATATCCTATATCCACAATCTTAATTCGTACTCGAATTTGTGTCAACATATTTATAATTTTCCTGCGATTTACGCTTTGTGAAAAAATGTTCGTGGAGAAAAACTGATATAAAGTGATGCTGGCATGACATCAGCCATTAAGTAGTGTTTACAAACATTATTTAGTTAAGTTTCTTGACACCAGGGTGCCCTGCTCATTGGATTTGGAGTGGAGAATGTGTAAAGGTTGGAGCAATTCGTGCAGTATCTCCTGCCACTGCCAAGCACTACTTGGTGTCGTGGCTGATGGGAGTAGCTAGAACCCCACTTACATGGTGCTCCCAAAATCAAATTTTGTAAACCAATTTCCCAATACTGCCTCTGGGTGGTCAAGATTCATTCGAATAAATATATCATGACCAATCACAACCATTTCCAAACAATCTCTATTGCACATGTGCAATTTGATGATTGTTGTACAGTTTCATGATTGTTGTGATCTTTGCCACACCTTTGTTGAATCGTATTTAGCGTGTTTCATTGTTTAGCTACTTGTAGCACTAGTTTACACCTTCACTCACTACGCATTGCTAAAATGTTTCTGCTTTAAACAGAACACCAATTACGACTTTTTCATGCTGGACAAAACGTGTTTCGAAAAAGTGTTTCAAGAAATTATTCTCCTTGTCAGATACAGTATTTATGTTATGTATTTTTTGTGACGTTACTCAAACCAAATAATGCAAGAGACGCAGAACAACATATATGCAACTGCCACACAAAATATTTACATAAATATTTGTATTTTACAATGAGAAATTCTCAAAACACATTGAGCTAAGCATGAAAAAATACATAATTGTGCAGTGTTTCATTATTTAGATATTAAATGGCAGCTGCAAGCTTGCCAAAAATATCGAATATGACGTATGAAATTGAATCAAACAGACAGTTATCAGTTTCCATTACATCAGCAGTTATTATTTGATAATAAACCTTTGTCCAGTAATAATAAAGTCCTTGACAAGTATTTCGATGCCTTTTATGTACATGAAGTGCGAAAATGCAAGGAGGCATCCTATACCTAACTTTTACATCTTAAAATGTTATTTCCCACATTTTACATTTTCCCACGTGTTACACCATTTTTTTTTTTTTTTTTTTTTTTTTTTGAGGCCCTGGAAAAGTGTAAAAGTGGGGTTTCACCATTTGTGTTCAGATAAAAACAGCTGTGTTCTTGCATCCCACAGTAATCACAACCTCAGACATTGCAATATATTTGGAAAAAGTGCTAATTATTTGTGACAATGAAGATATAAATTTCACAGCAGTGTTAGGATAGTGATAGTACAAACAAAGGGCTTAGCAAGCAAAAAAGGTAGAAAAGAAAATGGTCCACAGATTAATGCAAACCATTTCTGTTTGTTTATTGTATTTGTCCTTGTATTACCAAAATGTAGCGAATCAACAAATAACATAAATTTAGAATAGGTATAATGTTATTTTTTTAGGCAGATAATTTGTCAGTAAAAAAAAAGTAAAGTTTTCTCAAGGAGCCTCTTAAAAAAATGAGAGAGAGAGAGCGCGGGGGGAGTAGGTTTCTTATATTCAGGGTTGTCTTGCACTTGGGTAAACATGGTAGGTTTTTGTTGATGTCCCTACATTATTGCAGGTGAATGCCATTATGGTTCTTTCAGAAAGGTCCTTGTTGATTCCTCCCACTGGTCTCCCAAATCTGAGCTGGTGTTCTCTTTATAATAACTGATAAGGGGCACTAAGCTCACTCTAACACTTCCTTCCGTCAAACAGGTTATTTAGGAAACACTGATATTTCTGAAGTAGATATGAGGAGGAGAGTTGTTTTGTGATATCATCACTATTGCACATACAAGATGTTGTTTGATTCTGTACTATAATCTGTTTACTTAAGGGAAAAATACAAAATGATAGTCATAACTTTTTTTTTTATAATTTTCTGGTTATTATAAGAGTACAAAGTTCCACTTTGAAGTAACACACACCTGTAGCATAAAGATGCTTGTCCTTTAAATTTAATGTATTACCTTTGCAGAATTATGGAAGTGAATCTATAAATTTGTTAGGATTTTTACTCTTTTTGTTACTAAAATGTTACTCCACAGTGTACGTTTAGAAAATGAAAGGATAATTTATCAGTTTTATTGATTGTTGAGATCCATAGCTGTCGATTATATTAATTTAAGAAATACAGCAACCAACCACTTTTTAATGTATTTTTTATTATACCAATATGCCTTTTGAGATTTCACCCACCTTCAGTTGCCATAATACATGTTTAGTCTTCAGTTATAATCATTAAAACATCGACGCAGTTTAAATGCTGCAGTTGGCCTGTGCAAATTAACAGTTTTCTTTAGTTCCTATATGTGGTGAGCTTTTATATTTAAAATATATTACTGGTTGTAAGTAAATCTAACCGGTAATATATTACAAATATAAAAACTTCTGAAGCCTAGTATTGGTATATTTCTTAATACAATAAAATAAAGGATGTTCTACTCTTGAGACTCATGTGAAACCTATTACATATGTTACGTTAAACAGCTAAATTTTTTTACTGCATGTAGATTACTGAAACTTTAAGACCATTTTACTGTTTACCAAAATTCAGTGATTCTGCCACTGTTGTGGTTAGCATGTATTCAGTGATCCGATGTACATGATTAGAACATTATAAATGTGTAGAGCTAGATGAACATTATTACACCAGACAGATCCCTTTAAATGACCTCATTATGTAATTGGTTTCAAATTTTGTATTTTTTGTTTATTTTAAAATGATGTTTACACATATTAACCAAAAGGAAAGAATAAAACATAATTCAATTAACACAGTTGCTTGTGAATACACAGATTTTTCTGGCATAATAAATGTTGCTGCTTTTCATGGGTACGCCACCATACTTCATTACCCTGACGTCACCATATTTCGACGGTCCAACTGGCCGCCATTTCAGGTGGGATTGCAGGTGCTCAATCATGCTGGCATGATTGTGAACCTGCAATCTCACTGAAAGATGGTGGCCAGTTGGGACATCGAAGTATTGTCTCGTCAGGAAAATGAAATCTAGCTGCTTATCATGAAGAACATCAACACAGTTGCATGTTTGCTGTGAGGAGTGTAAGTTCCAGTACCTGATATTTGCCCTTTTCCTCTAATCACTTCAAAAATTAATTGTAACTGTTTTACTATTTGTCTTTCAGTATCACAAAGAAGTCTGTCGTTTAGTAACAGGTGAAGTGAGAACAGAACTATCACATGGCCTGATCTGTTTTGCCCAGCAGTGGATGAAGTTTGTTAGAGAACGGTGTGAAAGAGGAAGAGGCCTTCGACCACGGTGGGCAAACCAGGGTCTTGATTTTTTGATGACTGTTTGTGAACCTGAAAACACACAATATCTTTCTGACAATGATTTTGATGTGAGTATTTCTGTACTACTATTATTAATGTCTTTGTTGTTGTGGTTGTTGTTGTGATCTTCAGTCCAGAGACTGGTTTGATGCAGCTCTCCCTGCTACTCTATCCTGTGCAAGCTTCTTCATCTCCAAGTAACTACTGCAACCTACAGCCTTCTGAATCTGCTTAGCGTATTCATCTCTTGATCTCCTATGATTTTTACCCTCCACGCTTCCCTCCAGCACTAAATTGGTGATCCCTTGATGCCTCAGAATGTGTCCTATCAACTGGTACCTTCTTCTAGTCAAGTTGTGCCACAAATTCCTCTTCTCCGCAAATATACTCAGTACCTCCTCATTAGTTACATGATCTACCCGTCTAATCTTCAGCAGTCTTCTGTAGCACCACATTTTGCAAGCTTCTATTCTCTTCTTGTCTACAGTATTTATTGTCCATGTTTCACTTCCATACATGGCTACACTCCACAGAAATACTTTCAGAAAAGACTTCCTGACACTTAAATCTGTACTCAGTGTTAACAAAAGTCTCTTCTTGAGAAATGCTATCCTTGCCATAGCCAGTCTACATTTTATATCCTCTCTGGTTTGACTATCATCTGTTATTTTGCTCCCCAAATAGCAAAACTCATCTACTACTTTGAGTGTGTCATTTCCTAATCTAATTCTCTCAGCATCACCTGATTTAATTCGACCACATTCCATTATCCTCGTTTTACTCTTGTTGATGTTCATCTGCTCCTTTCAACACACTGTCCATTCCATTCAACTGCTCTTGCAGGTCCCTTACTGTTTCTGACAGAATTACAATGTCGTCAGCAAACCTCAAAGTTTTTATTTCTTCTCCATGGATTTTAATTCCTAATCCAAATTTTTCTTTTGTTTCATTTACTGCTTGCTCAGTATACTGATTGAATAACATTGAGGATAGGCTACAACCCTGTCTCACTCCCTTCTCAACCATTGCTTCTCTTTCATGCCCCTCAACTCGTGTAACTGCTACCTGCATTCTGTACAAATTTTAAATAGCCTTTCGCTCCCTGTGTTTGACCCCTGCCACCTTCAGAATTTGAAGGAGAGTATTCCAGTCAACATTTTCAAAGCCTTCTCTAAGTCTACAAATGCGAGAAATGTAGGTTTGCCTTTCCTCAATCTATCATCTTTCCTCAATCTATCATCTTAGATAAGTCGTAGGGTCAGCATTGCCTCGTGTGTTCCGACATTTGTATGGAATCCAAACTGATCTTTCCCGAGGTCGGCCTCTACCAGTTTTTCCATTTGTTTGTAAAAAATTTGTGTTATTATTTTGCAATCATGACTTATTAAACTGATAGTTGGGTAATTTTTTACTTGTCAACACCTGCTTCCTTTAGGCTTGGAATTATTATATTGCTTCATTTACTGCATTTTTATATTTTCTCCTTTCATTGATTAAATTCAGTATCCCTTCTGTCACCCAAGGATTTGTAGCGCTCTCCTTTTTACCTGCTTGATCCTCTGTTGCCTCCACTGTTTCATCTCTCAAAGCTACCCATTCTTTTTCTACTGTATTTATTCCCCCTGTTCTTGTCAATTGTTCCTTAATGCTCTCTCTGAAACTCTCTACAACCTCTGGTTCTTTCAGCTTATCCATGTCCCACCTCCTTAAATTCCCATTTTTTTTTTTTTTGCAGTTTCTTCAGTTTTAATCTAAAATAACCAATAAATATTTGTCAGTGCCCACATCTGCCCCTGGAAATGTCTTAAAATTTAAAACCTGGTTCCTAAATCTCTGTCTTACCATTATATAATCTATCTGAAACCTTCCAGTGTCTCCAGGCCTCTTCCACATATACGAAGTGTTAGCAATGATTAAGTTATGCCCTGTGCAAAATTCTACCAGGTGGCTTCCTCTTTCATTCCTTACCCCCAGTCTGTATTCACCTACTACTTTTCCTTCTCTTCCTTTTCCTACTATCGAATTCTAGTCCCCATGACTACTAAATTTTTATCTCCCTTAACTATCTGAATAATTTCTTTTAACACATCATACATTTCTTCAGTCTCGTGATCATCTGCGAAAATATTTAGCATATAAACCTGTACTACTGTGGTAGGCGTGGGCTTCATGTGTATCTTGGCTATGATAATGCATTCACTACAGTGTTCGTAGTAGCTTATCCACATTCCTATTTTTTTATTCATTATTAAACCAACTTCTGCATTACTCCTATTTGATTTTGTGTTTATAACCCTATATTCACCTGACTGGCAGTCTTGTTCTTCCTGCCACCGAACTTCACCAATTCCTACTGTATCCAACTGTAACCTATCCATTTCCTTTTTTAAATTTTCTAACCTACCTGCCCAATTAAGGGATCTGACACATTCCATGCTCCGATCCGTAGAATGCCAGTTTTCTTTCTCCTGATAACAACGTACTCTTGATTAGTGCCTGCCAGGAGAGCTGAATGAGGGACTATTTTACCTCCAGAATATTTTACCCAAGAGGAAACCATCATCATTTAACCATACAGTAAAGCTGCATGTCCTTCGGAAAAGTTACAGTTGTAGTTTTCCCTTGCTTTCAGCCATTCACAGTACCAGCACAACAAGTCTGTTTTGGCTGATGTTACAAGGCCATATCAGTCAACCATCGAGGCTCTTGCCCCTACAACTATTGAAAAGGCTGCTGCCCCTCTTCAGGAACCACATGTTTTCTGACCTCTCAACAGATACCCCTACATTGTGGTTGCACCTACAGTAAGGCTGTGTGTATCGCTAGGCCAGCAAGCCTTCCCACTAACGGCAAGGTCCATGGTTCATTACTGTAATGTAAAGTTACATAAATGGAAATTATTAGTAAGCATTCTCAACACTTTAATTCATGAAATGATTTAGTATGTATATAGAAGAAGAGATTTTATTATTCCATTGCCACATTCATTCAAGCCCTTAAGCCGAGAAAGATACAACAGGACATGATATACTGTCTAACTATGCACATAACTTTGTAAATTTTCTTTTTGTCTTTCCTTGGCAGAAGTGTTTCGGCTAAACATAATTGTACAAGAAATGTGTTTCATTCTTTCTGGAATGATAAAATAGCAATTCTCATCTGAACTCACCAAAAGAGATATATTTTAGATTAACTGTGATGTTTAGGTGACCAACTGTCCAGTCACATTAATGGCACCACTTATCAGAAGCCTGAATAATTATTTTTTGCAGCACTATTCACTGTGAGACGTACAGTAAGTGTGTCAGTGAGGTTCTGGAAGGTACCGACAGAGATATGGAACCGTGCCAACTCTGGTGCCATGGTCACCTCCAGTAGGTTTCTTGGTTGAGCATCCATGGTGTGAACAGCCTGATTGAGGAGGTCCTACAGATTCTCGATTGGGTTTATATCCAAGGAGTTTGGTGGCCAGAGGAGTATGATAAACTACTCCTAGTACTCTTCGAATCACGCATGTACACTGCAAGCTGTGTGACATGTTGCGTTGTTCTGGTGATGGATGTCATCAGGCTCAGGAAAGGGGCAATCCATACCAACTGGTCCAGTACCGGTTGCTTGACCATCTCAGAAAAATTTTGTAATTGCTGGGTGAATTCCCCGATTTTTAGTAGTCACAAAAATATTTTTTTTTTTTTTAATTATGGTTTATTATTTTGAAATGGTGGCCATATTTCTTCCAGGCTGCATGCGTTTTTGTGTATTTGCAAGCATCTACGTTTTTACAATTATTCAGTAGCGGATTGTCCTAAGCCTTTAAGATAAAATGCATTTAGTTCAACACACTCTGGGCTACAAATTACCATCATTATCACTTAGCTGAATGTACTCTTTAATATATTTTTAATAGTTTAAAGTTATCAGCCACAAATTAAAAAAACTCAATTTTTGAACAGTAGTTTTCCAAAGAAAGATTAATTTCTCAGCTTTAATATTTTTTATGCTATTACACTGTATAGTACAGTTGCTTTTTATTGAGCATCAATGGTGAGAAGCTTACACTTTAAAAAAATACACTATTTTAAAAAATGGATTTTTAAAATTTTTCCCTTTTGTGGCCTGCAATATCTCTGTTGGGGGACCAGACGAGTCAAAAATATGTTTTTTGACATCTGTGTTATCTGGAAGGCTAATCAAATAAAGTATACCAATTGCATAATGTAACACACCACATTACACTAGCTAATGATTATTTGTCGAAACAATGCTGTGGTAATTGTTTCAGCAGGCTATCAATTGCATCTGCAAGCCTATACAAGTCTGATTGTTGCCTCCCCCCTTACACCAACAATTGTCTACTCACACTTATTTAGCTAGATGTTCTTGAAGTGTGCAGTTGAAAAATGGTGTCTCAGTGTTCTGTTGGTGTTATTATTAATGAAGCATGTCATTTAAGTGTGTATGGAGTGTATCCTGAAGACATTACTTTAATCGAAGATTACAGTGAAGAAGAAAAAGTGTTGTTTTACTTATGAGTCAGCCCAGAGGTCAAATCAATATGCAAGTACCATGAAATGAAATACTTAAAAAATTTCATCACCTTTTTGGTTAGTGTGTGGACCCTTTTGAGAAACGTAAGTAACCGATAACAAAAGACCTGCGAGAAATAACATTTGATCATTATTCTAAAAATGAAAGCCCTTTTCTCAATCTCGTACCAGGAAAAGCATTGTGTCCAACATGTTATTCTAAGGTATTTGTAATTCACAAGAGAAAGGATATTGAAACCTCAGATACAGAATTTTGTGACTTATCAGCAACTGTTAAAAAAGTAGATACAGCTTGTAAAATCCTGAGTATATCGGCTGCTAGTAAAATTAGAAAACTAAGTCGAGATAAAAGACCAAGTGCCTTGAATACAAAAACTGAGAAAGTGGCAACTACAGTCAAAAATAATTTAGAAGTTTCATTTCAAAATAAAATTTGTACTAAAACAGATGGAAGTTCTAAAACTTGACCAACCAAATATTATGATTTAATAGAAAAACTTAAAACTAAATGCAATACTTCAAACAAAGAGGATAAAATTATCAGTTTACTGCCAAATTCTTGGAGTGGAGCTAAAGTTAGTGATGAATCAAATGTGCAAGAACGTCTTGTTAAGTTAACAAGGCAGTCAGTAAAAGAACAGGGAATTTTACCAGCATTAACAAAGAAAAGTGCATCTAATTTGGTAGATGAAAACACAATCAATAAAGTTAGTAAGTATTATGATTATGACAATAACAGCGGTTTGATGTCTGGCAAAAGATACTGTGTTTCTGTGAAAGAAAATGCTTCTAAGACTCAAAGACAAAAAAGGTTAATATTGTGTAATTTAAATGAACTATTCACTGAATTTAAAAAAGAAAATCCTCACATTAAAATTGGAAGATCAAAGTTTTGCGAGTGGAGACCAAGATGGTGTATTGTTGCAGGGGCAACTGGCACCCATAATGTTTGTGTTTGTATCATGAGAACATAAAGTTGATGATAGATGGGGCCAAGCTAAGAGTTGACTATAAAGACCTTTCGGAAGTTGTGGTATGCAATATTGACAATTACAATTGTATGATGTGAAGATTGTCCAGGCAAACAGGCCTTACTTGACATGTCTGAAGAATCCGAAGTAGTCAATTTGATGCCTGACGGTATAAAATACAAACAATGGGTGACACAAGACAGAACTGAAATAGTGACAGTCATAAAATCACGAGAAGAGTTTTTTTTTAACTGTTGGTGGCTAACCTTGAAAATCTGAAAATGCCTCATTTTATTGGAAAAGCTCAAAGTAAATTTTTTAAAGAAAGAAAGTAAACCTTGGCAGCCGATGAATGCTTAGTTCTTGCTGACTTTTTCGAAAATTATTTCTTTGTAGTTCAAGATGAAGTAAAACGGCACCACTGGGTAAACAAACAGGCCACAGTTCATACATTTGCATTCTGTTATAAAGATTAAGATAAACTAATGAGCCACAGGTTTTTTGTCGTAAGTGACTACTTTGAACACAACACTACAGCAGTTTACATTTTTCAACTAAAATTAACAAACTACATTAAACAGAACCACCCTTCGATAGAAAAACTGATTTACTTTTCGGGTGGGGCTGCAAGTCAATATAAAAAGAAAAATTTATTAACATCTCCTTTTATAAAGAAGATTTTGGGTTTGATGTAGACTGGCACTTTTTCACTTCATGCCATGGGAAGAATGCTTGTGATGGTGTCAAGGGTACAACAAAGCGAGCTGTCGTAAAAACAAGTCTGCAGTGGACTGATGACAATCATATCATAACACCCCCAGAAATGTTCGAATTCTGTAAAAAACATATCAAAGGAATTACCTATGTTTTTGTACAATGTGAGGAAGTACAAGAAGTCTATGACAGTGTCTTGAAGGAAAGGTACAACACTTGTCAGAAGATTAAAGGCACTAATCTTTCCATTGTTTTGTACCCCATTCACACAACTTACTGAAGTGTAAGATCACATCAACTGCGCCTGTGTTTACGATGAACAGTGGAGGATTGGCGGAGTTGCTAATATTGACTGTCAAAACCAAGATGTGCATGTTGTATTTTATCACCCTCCAGGACCAAGGACATCTTTTAAAAAATTGAGAAGGATCAAGTTTGGATGCCACTTGAAAATGTACTAAGGAAGCTGTCTCCCATGGAATTTACAACTGTGACTGGGCGACCTTATAATCCAACACCCAAACTGAGTGAACAAATTTCTCAAATGTTCAGTGAGTGATGTACTAAGAACAAATAACAAGAGAACAATATAATGTAATTAGTAGGCTTATTTTCAATAAAAAAGTAATTAAGCATAGATATGACTAAATTATGTACTGTAACTGATACATTTTATTCCCTAAGCCTAGATATAGCAGATGTTAAAAAATATATTTTTGACTCGTATTTGTAAATTTTTTCCATAACTTCCAATTGAATCTCAAAGTTGTAATTTATACTGAAGTTTGATATAATGAAGGTCTGTTAACTGTGAAATGTTCATATTTTTTATCTGGTCCCCCAACAAAGATATTACAGGCCACAAAAGGGAAAAATTTTTTAAAAATTCATTTTTTAAAATAGTATATTTTTTAATTGTTAGCTTCTCACCATTGATACTCTATAAAAAATAACTATACTATAGAGTGTAATTGCAGAAAAATTATTAAAGCTGAGAAATTAATCTTTCTTTGGAAAACTACTGTTCAAAAATTGAGTTTTTTTAATTTGTGGCTGATAACTTCAAACTGTTAAAAATATATTAAAGAATACATTCAGCTAAGTGATAATGATGTTAATTTGTAGCCCAGAGTGTGTTGAACTAAATGAATTTTATCTAAAAGGCTTAGGACAATCCACTACTGAATAATTGTAAAAAAATGTAGATGCTTGCAAATATGTAAAAACGCATGCGGCCTGGAACAAATATGTCCGCAATTTCAAAAGAATAATCAATGAATTTAAAAAAAAAAAAAAATTGTGACTAGTAAACATTGGGTAATTCGCCCAGCAAATATAAAATTTTTCTGAGATGGTCAAGCAACCAATTATTTTTTTCTTGGACCACTTGGTATGGATTGACCCGAAAAACAAATTGTGTGTAGGGGTGGACATGGTCCCCAAGGATAGAGTCATACTTATGTTGATCATAATGCCTGCCACAATGACAAGATCACCCATACTATGCTGTTGTTCGTGAACCCTTTCGACGATTGTTACAGGTTGTTTGCTGTGAGACATTTCACGTTGCAAACGCCAACACTATAAAATGTAATTCATCCGACAAGGCCATTTGTCACCGTTCAGGGGATGTCCAGTTGTGGTACTGGTGTGCAAATTCCAGCCTGTTTTGCTGATGAACTGCAGTCAGCTTGGAGCCATGAACCATGCACCTGCAGCAGAGGCCCACATACAGCAATATTTGCTAATCCGGCATTGAGGGGAGACTTCTAGTAGCCCCTTGGTTCATTTGGGTGATCTTTTGCTCACCAGTTGCAAGTTGTTCACCCATACAGTTCACAGCAGCCGTCATTCACTCCTGTCATCTATGGCTCGTAGTGCATCACAATTGCCTGGGCACCAGTTGTGGATAGTGGATGGTTCCACTCTTAACTCAAAAGCCAATGGTCATGCACTTTCGGACTTCAGATATATTGCTCTGTTTTCACATAATGACAACTGCACCACTTTCCATGTCCTTCAACATGCTTTATATCCCATCCACTGCTAGTTCTGCCGTCTGTGAGTGGTTGTTGCACATTAATATCAAATGTAGGCAGTGGTCACATTAATATAGCTAGATTGTCCATAAAACTCTCTCTCTCTCTCTCTCTCTCTCTCTCTCTCTCTCTCTCTCTCTCTCTCTCCCCCCCTCTCTCTCTCCCCCCCCCTCGCCCTCTGCCCTCCCTCCCTCCCCTTCCCCTACATCCCCCTTCTCCTCCCTCCCACCCTCTCCTTCCTTCCCTCCCCCATCCCTTCGCTCTGTCTGCCCCTCTCCCCCCCACCCACCCCCCCCCCTCTGCCCCTTGACATAATAATGTGTTAATAATAATTACATATAGATTGTTTCAAAGCAAGTGCATGATATTACACAGAATTGTAGCTTAATATTGCTCTGGGGTATAGGTAAGTTTCAGTAAGCTGATACTTATAACTGAAGTAGTTTTGCAGTGAACCCATGGAGCATTGTCGTCACATTCTTTCTTAAAGTATCGGTCCTTTTTGTTACTCAGCTAACATAGAGTATTTTCCATACATTTGCACCACTTCTTATATTATTCCTAAAACTATAATTGTGTTGCAAACGATTTCTGTATTAATTGTTCTGTAAAATTACTGAGAGAGGTTGAGCATTGTTTAAATCACTGGACAGTCATTTGAGAGGTTTCTTTTTAATCTCCATTCAGCCATACAGAGTTTTTATTTGAACTTTTGATCAGTCTGTAGTGACATTGCTACCAATGAGCTTTAGAAAATTTGGGAATTTTTAAAGTATTCTCAACTTTCACTATGAGTGAACTGCAGGGAACCACGAGGGGAATTTTTGGTATGAATCAGTGGATTACACCATTGGATTCCTAGTGTGATATTTAACCGATTCTGCTATGAAGTAACAGTCTGCATAGATCTCTTGAAATAACAGGAAGTTAATGGCTATAAGCAGAAAATGAGGACATGCAATGTAGATTGTTATGTGTAGGGCCATTCTTTCGACTAACATTGTAAATTACATTTTATTTTAATGCCTTAATTGTACTGTAAATCATGAACTTCTGTCTTGCATTAATTGCATACAAATTGATCTAATTTTTTTCATTTGGTTGATTTTTTTAAGGTAACAGATAAAAATTACATTATCTTCAGAAGCCAACACTACTACATCTCCTCCTCCTCCTCCTCCTCCTCCTTCTTTTTAAACTGTAGTTTCATTGGATATTTTGCATCAACACAACTTTCTGGTATTATAACTGAAGTTAAGTAACATTTTATAATGGTGCCTGAAATTTGTTTAAGATAAATTGTGTATCATTTTGTGAGTTCAACATTATTTCCATTGCATTTACATATTTCCTGAGTCAATTCTTTGTATTTCAGGATCTGAAGAGAAGCATTGATGGGTGCATATCACATGTAATAGGCACGGCAGTGACAAACAATGAGAAATGTTCATTGAATCAGCAACATAATCCATTGTATGGACATTTGCCACGTGCCTCTTTTGATGGACAGTTTCCTCGTTCTCGTGGAAGTTCCCCAGCACGAACTAAGTCACCATCTTATCGATCGTCTCGTTCCTTACAAGACACAAGTGTAACACCACCATTTCCTCATGCACAGAGGTCAATCTCAGCCTGTGTCAGTGCTCCAGTGGATGAGACTGATGCTGTGAATAGCAAAACGGCAGTGTCAGTAAATATTCCATCTGGAGGTAATAATACTATTACTATTGAGGAATAAATATTAGCAAGGGTGAATGAATGTAAGTTAAAAGGTGAAGTATGCATATTCAAGTGAGGAGGCACTGTAAAATACAGGCAGCTTCATCTTTTAAACGATGCCTATAACAGACAAGAATATATTGTCGGACCTAGTGGTCTAGAGGTAAAAGAGTGTGCCTGGATCTATGAGGGATTGAATCGTAGTCAACCACGGATCTTTCAATATGCATTTTGACCTAGTATTTACTTCTCAGTGATGTGGAGATTTGCCAGAAACAACATTTGCTTCAGATTTCACCAGATGGATGACAGTGTCATGTTAGGACACTTTTTTCACTTTGTGATAGATGGCACTGTAATAGTCACAAACGTATAAGTACGTGGTATTACGTAACATTCCGCCAGTGCGGACAGTATCCTGCTTCGTGATACATTACCCGTGTTAAAATGGACCGTTCACCAATTGCGGAAAAAGTTGATATCGTGTAGATGTATGGCTATTGTGATCAAAATGCCCAACGGGCGTGTGCTATGTATGCTGCTCGGTATCCTGGACGACATCATCCAAGTGTCCGGACCGTTTGCTGGATAGTTACGTTATTTAAGGAAACGGGACGTGTTCAGCCGAATGTGAAATGTCAACCACAACCTGCAACAAATGATGATGCCCAAGTAGGTGTTTTAGCTGCTGTTGCGGCTAGTCCGCACATCAGTAGCAGGCAAACTGCGCGAGAATTGGGAATCTCAAAAGCGTCGGTGTTGAGAATGCTACATCAACATTGATTGCACCCGTACCATATTTCTATGCACCAGGAATTGCATGGCGACGAATTTGAACGTCGTGTACAGTTTTGCCACTGGGCACAAGAGAAATCACAGGATGATGACAGATTTTTTTGCACTTGTTCTATTTAGCGATGAAGCGTCATTCACTAACAGTAGTAATGTAAACCGGCATAATATGCACTGTTGGGCAATGTAAAATCCACGATGGCTGCGACAAGTGGAACATCAGCGACCTTGGCGGCTGGTTAATGTATGGTGCGGCATTATGGGAGGAAGGATAATTGGCCCCCATTTTATCGATGGCAATCTAAATGGTGCAATGTATGCTGATTTCCTACATAATGTTCTACCGATGTTACTACAAGATGTTTCACTGCATGACAGAATGGCGATGTGCTTCCAACATAAAGTACGTCCAGCACACAGCTCGCACGCGGTTGAAGCGGTATTGAATAGCATATTTCATGATAGGTGGAGTGGTCGTCGAAGCACCATACCATGGCCCGCACGTTCACCATATCTGACGTCCCCGGATTTCTTTCTGTGGGGAAAGTTGAAGGATATTTGCTATCATGATCCACCGACAACGCCTGACAACAGGCGTCAGCGCATTGTCCATGCATGTGCGAACATTATGGAAGGCAAACTACTTGCTGTTGAGAGGAATGTCATTGCACGTATTGCCAAATGCATTCAGGTTGACGGACATCATTTTGAGCATTTATTGCATAAATGTGGTATTTGCAGGTAATCATTTTAAGTTATAGTAATTGTATTTTATGTTCAATAGTTGAAGAATCAGATAATAAAATAAAGTAAATATACACATCATCTAAGTCATAGAAAAAGTACCCACATTAGGCAGAGTATGAACATTTGGACAACAAAATATATTGCTGGTAATGTACAGCTTGCTGCCTCATCTGTAACTCAACAACTTCCAACTGAAGTAGGTGTAACTAAATGAGAGCATGCTAAAAACCAGCTAAAAATTAAAATTGCCAAAGAATTTATGGAAATTCTGTGAAGGTGCGAGTGTAAATTATAGTTAAGTACTTGGGAGCGTAACCTGAAATTATGAATGTTTCCAAGATTAAACTACATATTCAAGATAAAACATAGTATTATGTATTGTGTATCTTCTGAGGGACCACTTCAGCAGGGCATGTAGCCTGACCTATATAAATAAAAACTAAAGCAAGCAGCCTTGTCTAAGTATATACATACAAGAATTTCCTTTATTATATACATACAATGTCATTCATTAAAGTCATAAAGGCTACAGGACACCATGAATACAAAATGAATCTTTCAGATTTTTGGAACTGCAAAAACCAGCAAGGAATATGTAGTAATGCAAGATGCATGAACCATATCCAATTGGCTGATAACATTTTGCTGTTTGCATTTAGTGCATATAAACATCAATGAATTGTATGAATTAATAGAACAAGTTTTAAAGTAAGTCTATGAGCATCAGTACCTTCCCTTTACTTGCGACTCACAGTTCTTCGTAGGGATAAGGTTTCTCACTTCATTCTTTATTAGTCAGACTTTCTTGACCACACTGGAAGCATCTGCACAACTAAACACTATAGTTTGTGTCATGTAGGAAGGCAGCCCTATTTTCAGCCATTTTGCGCTTCCCTTACCATTAACTGCTAGCAGCCAGTAAAATTCGTTCTTTTTCCGAGCAGCTAACCGCAAGTTACAAACTAGAGTGTGAGAATCTCTCTTCCACATGCTGCACTGTTTCCGTAATTTGCGACTATGCAGTTTCATTCACAGAGCTGCCGAATTATTCGTTCAGGTGTTGATGTTACTTTCTTCTAGCAGTATAGCTGTGAATGTGTATCTGTAAACAGTTTGGTGTGATTTCCAAATGAAAATATCATATGACAGCAATAAAGTGAAGTTCCTCCAAGCAAATTTAAACTAAATTGTGTGCCTACACAGTATCATCTTAGTTGTGCGACTGGATTCAGGATTTCCTGTCAGAAAGATCACTGTATTTAATAATCGATGGAAAATCGAGTGAAACAGAAGTGATATCTGGCGTTTGCAAAGAAGTGCTGTAGGTGCTTCTCTGTTCCTGATTTAGTAAACAATTTAGAAGACAACCTGAGCTGCCCTCTTTGACTGTTTGCAGCTGATGCTGTGATTTACCGTTTTATAAAGTCATCAGAGATTAAAACAAATTACAAAATGGCTTAGACAAGATATCTGCATGGCAAGAAAAGTGGCAATTGGCTCTAAGTAATAAAAAGTCTGAAGTCATCCACATGAGTACTAAAAGGAATCCACTAAATTTGATTTACAGTATAAAGTACATGATTCTTAGGCTGTAAATTCAACTAAATGCTTAGGGATTACAGGTACGAATAACTTAGAATGCATCTATCACATGGATAATGTTGTGTGAAAAGCAAACCAAAGACTGTGGTTTATTGGTAGAACACACAGAAAATTCAACAGATCTACTAAAGAGGCCATTTACACTACACTTTTCTGCCCCCTTCTAGAATATTGCTATCAAGTATGGGATCCACAGCAGATAGGATTAATCGAAAAAGGTCAAAGACGGGCAGCTTGTTTTGTACTTTCGCGAAATAGGAGAGAGACTGCCACATATGTGATACACGAGCTGGGGTGGCAATCATCAAAACAAAGGAGTTTTTCCTTGTGGTAGGATTGTCTCATGAAATTCCAGTCACCAACTTTCTCCTCAAGAATGTGAAAATACCTTGTTGGTGTCCGCCTACATTGGGAGGAATGATCATCATAATGAAATAAGAGAAATTCGAGCTTGCTTGCAAAGATTAAAGCGTTCTTGTTTCCTTCATGCTGTTCAAGAGGGGAATGGTAGAGAAATAGCTTGAAGATGGTTCTAAGAGTGCTCTGCCAGGCACTTACCGGTAATTGTGAATTGCAGAGTAGATGTAGATGTAGATGTAGATGTAGATGTAGATGCTTCACAAGCAGTTGAGGAGTTTTATGTCTCGCATTTATAACTTCTTCAAATGTGAGTCTGAAAGCGATACTTCCATTTTTAACATTTTGGAGACTCGGAAATGAACTACAGAAGCACGTGTCGGGAAGAGAACTGTATAGAGAATAGTACACAGAAGTGTCGGAGCTGCAGAAACCTCAGGAAAAATTTGCTTTCGTGGTGCTTGAAAATCATTGAAATTGCAAGAATCTGTAAGCCTGCATAGATCTCAGCACAGGGAAACTGGGCTACAGGCTTACTCAGTGTGGTCCAGGAGAATCAATGAATAAATATTACAGCTTGTGAGAATACAACTCACAACTTAAAGTTAATCTGCCAGGTACAATACATCAAAGTTACCCTGTCAGTATGCACTAACAACACCGACAAGGTGGCGCAGTGGTAGCACACTGGACTCGCTTTCGGGAGGACGACGGTTCAATCCCGCGTCCGGCCATCCTGATTTAGGTTTTCCATGATTTCCGTAAATCGCTCCAGGCAAATGCTGCGATGGTTCCTTTGAAAGGGCATGGCCTACTTCCTTCCCCATCCTTCCCAAATCTGATGAGACCAATGACCTCGCTGTTTGGTCTCTTCCCACAAACAACCACATGCACTAATAACTAGGCACAGAAGCTAAAAGAACATAAAAAGCACAAATCAAAGAATAAACAAAACTAAAACGCATTTATAAAGCATACTGCCACTGGTGTGTGCCACAAAATATTTGACAGTGCAGTGTTTGTAAACTTATGTCCAAAGTGCATGCAACACAACACTACATAACGGCAGATGGTCGCTACATTCGTACTTCATTCTCCACTGTTGTGCCCAAGAAGAAATATATTTTCTTAAAATCCTTGCACATGTCCATCTGATAGAGAGAATGGCCAAAATTTGTTGTGTATTGGGGGAATAAAGCCCACATTATTTAGACCAATTAAAAAGCAAATACAGCAAGGGTAACAAAAGTTCTTGTATACTGCTGCACATTATAATTGCAATACTATGAAGGCAGCTTGCAATAAAAGTTAAATTGGCATGAATGTACTACATACTTTTCTACATGCAAATGATTACCGGTAGCATTTTAGCATAACCTGATGAACAAAGTAGGAGTGACACCATGTACACACTGTATATAGCTGGCAATGGTGGCCGAGCGGTTCTAGGCGCTACAGTCTGGAACCACACGACCGCTACGGTGGCAGGTTCGAATCCTGCCTTGGGCATGGATGTGTGTAATGTCCTTAGGTTAGTTAGGTTTAAGTAGTTCTAAGTTGTAGGGGACTGATGACCTCAGAAGTTAAGTCCCATAGTGCTCAGAGCCATTTGAACCATTTTGAACACTGTATATAAGAAAAGATTACGCTATGGGTTTCTCATTCAGACATTGCATTGGAATGTTGATTGATGTGAGGTAGTGTTATTCCTCATCTAAATTCAACAGTGACAGGATTGTGGCCTATAGAGGCTACACCTTCTGCAATTTTGCTGGATGTGATGATTGGGATCACGCTACTTCCATGAAAATATTGAATAGTTTGGTTCAGGAGGGCCATTCTCAATCCCAGTGCAGAATCTCAAATGACTAGCACTCGAGAAGACAGACATGTTGTTCTCTTGGCTGTATGGGATTGAACAGTCACATCGCATACCTTAAGTCGGGCTTATTTACAGCAAGACAAGTATCCACGCGGACAGTGTGTCAATGTATAGACCAAAGAAAATTATTTTGGTTTAATTCTTCTTCTTTCCAGATCTGCACTTTTTTTATCCACCTTGGTTTATCTTTTTATAACATTTATGAAGCAGCCCAGTTACTTACACTTGTAACTTTTGTGTCCTACACTTTATATGTGATACTAAAGCTCTGGTTTTTAGAATGCTTAATTTCAAGGTAATTTCTGTATTATAGTGAGCTGCTTAATTATAATTCCAATTGGCATACTCTTTGACTTTTGCCTTCTTTACTGTTTTGACATTGCTTATTGACCTAACTCTGCTCCTAAAAAAAGGCTAGTTTGAACGAAGAAATTGTCACTTAATAGTACTAATTTAGGAGAGTAAATTGTTTGAAGAGGCATTTAACTTTTGTAGAGTAGCATTTTGTCTGTTGAGGAGTATGAAAAAGTAAGACAGAATAACTGTGTGGAAAAATATCACTTTAATAACAGTATGCTAAAAAAATTATGGTTTAAAAGTTTTTAAATGAATTTGTTTTTCATGTTCAAAATTTTAATATGTGCATTAATTGTGCCATTTTCCTCATTACTGTTGAGGTAAAAAATTCTTATGCCTTTGTGTAAACAAGTACCACTTCTTCATTACTAAGTTTTCTCTTACAGTGCCACGAATCCGAAGAGTTTATGATGCTGTGAGGAAACTTGAAAGAGATATGGATGAAAAGTTAAGAAATAAGGAGCTCATAGGTTCTGTGAGTGATGTTGAGTATGAAGATAAAATTCATATTAAAGCACGCAGTGTTACGTTTAGTTGGCAGAGAGGGATTAAAATTGGTAAGGAACTGATTATTTTTTGTTTCATATTTCATTGTAAACTGTGATGGAATTCATGCAACAAGTGATTTTTTTTTAAAAAAAATAGTGAAGTTGTTCAGTGACTTATCATTTGTTTATTGTATTAACGCTTTGTTTACATGCAAAATTGTTGTGCTACTGATACTATGAGAAAATGAAAATGTGAGGGATAATAAGGTAAGCCGAAAACTGGTTAACAATAAAAGTAATATTGTAGAACAAAAGCAAACTGGTGCTTTTCATTTATTATTATAATGAGGTAATTAGAGGAGTGGGGTAACTTATGGGGACCTGGATATCGTGGCCAATAGTTTTTACTAATATTTTGAAATTAAATAACTCAAAAACTTTAGTACATATTGGAATGAAACTTTAACCAAATAATTAGTATGTTGCAACCTCTTTGTGAAAAAAATTTCAAAACTGTGGAATACAGCATGGAGTGAATATTGATTTTTATCCTAAGGACTGAATTACGTGCAATTTTTCTTTTAGGTACGCTATACTTCGACACTATTTAAAGTGAAAGATCAAAACAAATTTTATTCTTTTAATTATTAATTTGTTGAAACAGTAAATCAAGAATATTTACCAATTTGTTGTGTTGTATATTAGGTGATTCCATACCTAGTGGCCCAGGAAAACAAAATAATTGGTTGTTCAAACTCCTCAGAAAAATTTGATATTTGCATTATGAGTTTCCTAATGTTTAGTGGGCTCAAAACCACTTTAAAAATTTTTTGTTGTTTATTATTCAGAAACACCAGCAATTTTTGTTTCGGGCTGCAAGGTTTTTTTGTTTCTGTCATTTTTTTTCCATCTCTGTGTGTTTTATTTTAATTATCAAGTAACATGTTGCCCCCAGACCTTTCAAACAGAACCACTTAGTTCAGCACAAACTAGACTGGAAATTAAAACCTTGATTACCTAGCTGAATGTATTCCTCAAAATTATTGCTCATAAATTTTTAAAATATTCAGTTTTTTAACAGTACTTTTTCAGAGGAGGTGTAATTTCTCAGACTTGATATTTTTTGAGCTATTGCATACATAGTATAGTTACTTTTCATGGTGTATCCATAGTGAAAAGCTTCATTAAGGGATGAGATAAAAATATAAAAATTACACACTAATAGACCTTTATGATATCAAACTCCAGTAAAAATTTAAACTTTGAAATTCAGTGGGAAGTTATGAAAAAAAAAATTGCAAATATGAGTAAGAAATATATTTCATAATATCTTGAGTATCTGAACTAATGGAGTAAAGTGTATCAATTTATAATTTAAACATATGAAAAAACACATGAAATTAAAGCAACAAATGATTATTTGTTGGAACAGTCATCTGCAGAAAGTTTCAGCAGGCTAGCAGACAGCACCTGCAAGTCTTTACAGGCTCACAGACAAACCTGTTCAAGTCTGTTTGTTGTATATCCCCTTCCACCAACATCTGTTCACTCACACTCGGTTGCCAGTGAGGTCTTGAAGTGTGCAGTTTAACAGTGGAGTCACGGTGCTCTGTTGGTGTTCTTATTAATGAAGCTTGCTGTAAAAGTTTGTATGGAGTGTTTGCTAAAGAAAGTATTTTAACTGAAGAAGAAAAAGTGCTGTTTTACTTAAGAGGTGGCTCAGAGGTTAACTCAACTTGCAAGTATGAGGAAATTAAATACTTAAAGAAATGTCATCACGTTTTTGGCCAGTCTTGCTTGGACCCTTTAAGAAAAAAAGAACCCTATAACTGAAGATCAAAGAGAAATAACATTTGATCATTATTCTAAAAATAAAAGCCTTTTTATCAATATAATACCAGGAAAGTCATCATGTCCAATATGTTGCTCTAAGATATTTGTCATCAACAAAGAAAGGGATGTTTAGGTAAAGAATTCTGTGACGCATCAGAAACTATAAAACAAAGTAGATTTAGCTTGTAAAATCCTGTATGTATCACCTGTTGGTGAAATTGTAAAACTGAGTGAAGAAAAAAGATGTTTTGCATTGAATGCCAAAATTGGGAAAGTGGCAAAAAGAATTTGGGAGTTTCATTTCAAAAGAAAAGTTTGCACTAAACCAAATGGAAGTTCTAACACTTCTATGACTGAATATGATGATTTGATAGAAAAACTATACACGAAATGTTGTATTTCAAACAGAGAGAATAAAGTTAAAATTATCAGGCTACTACCAAATTCTTTGAGTCAAGCAAAACTTAGTCATGAATTTAGTGTGTCAGAACGTTTGTTTAAATTAACAAGGCAGTTTGTAAATGAGCACGGAATTTTACTTGCATTACAAAAGAAAAATGCATCTAATTTCGTAGATAAAAACACGATCAAAACGGTTATTAGGTTTTATGAAGATGAAATAGCAGCTGTTAGATACCTTTCAAAAAAGATTGTTTTTTTTATGAAAGAAAATGGTAGTAAGGTTCAGAGACAAAAAAGGTTAATACTGTTTAATTTAAATGAACTAGACATAGAATCCCGACAAGAAAATCCTGACTTTAAAATTGGAAGGTCAAAATTTTGTGAGCTGAGACCGAAATGGGGTATTGTTGTAGGGGCCTGTGGCACCCATAATGTTTGCTTTTGTTTGTATCAACAGAACGTAAAGTCGATTACAGATGGGGTCAATCATAGACTTAACAATAAAGGCCTATTGGATGTTGTAGTTTGCAATATTGACAGTTACAATTTATGATCATAGGAAAATGTCAAGACTGTCCAGGCAAACAAACTTTTACTTGACAATCTTTGAAGAATCAGAAGATGATGATTTGGTGACTGACAATATAGAATGCAAACGAGTTTTCTGAAGTGTTAGTAGCTAACCTTGAAAACCTGAAATTGCATCATTTTATTGCCAAAGCTCAGGGTAAATTTCTGAAGGACAAGAAGCAAATGTTCGCAGTTGATGAATGCTTAGTTCTTTGCGACTTTTGTAAAACCTATTCCTGTGTTGTACAATGGTACCACTGGGTAAAGAAACAGGCCACTGTTCATCAATTTGTGCTCTATTATAAAGATCAAGATTAGTAAAGTGTCACAATTTTTGTGTCACAAGTGACTTCTTGAACACAATGCTACAGCAGTGCATGCTATTCAACAACAGTTAACAAACTACATAAAACAGCACCACCCTTCCATAAATGAGCTGATCTACTTCTCTGATAAAAAGCTATTCTGCAGCAGACCTATGAGAACCAGATTGTAAATTGTGAGGAAATACAAGAACTCTATGGCAGATACTTTTAGGAAAGGTTCATCACTCATCGGAAGACTAAAGGCACTTGATCTTTTCATTGTTTTATACCTCCCCTGATAGCAAGCATCATCAGTGTGGAAAAATTGTACCACTGACACTTCAAAATAAGAACTCAGTGACTTGTGTTTATGGCAAACAGCGGTGGATTGCCAGAGTTGATAATATTGATTGTCAAAACCAAGATGTGCATGTTACATTTTCCCACCCACCAGGACTAAGGACCACATTTAAAATTGTTGAATAGGATCAAGTCTGGATGCCTGTTAAAAGTGTACTGTGGAAACTGCCTACCCTGGAATATACAACTGCGACTGGGTGATTTTTAACTTAAAGCCCAAAGTGAGTGAAGAAATTTCTCTGTTGTTCAATGAGCCACATAGTTAAATCGAATAAGGTGAGAACAAGCTAATGTAATGTAATCAGATGGCTCTTGCCCAAATTGCTTTTCTCGTCTCACAGACATTTCAGCTGTTTCTACTGATAGCTAGACCATAGTATTCTGTGAGGTTTTCTGGTCATGATTCAGTGAGTCTCCCTTGGTGGTATTTGCTTTACTAACAGAGAGTTTTTTCCCCTATCATGTCCTTGCAGAGTTTCCTATGTCCTCCATTCTCTTCTGCACGTGTCATATACATCCCGGTCCTTAAATTTCAGTTACACCATATGGTGTAGCAGCCACAACAGTATTAAATCCTTTAGAGTCACCATTACCAAGATAAGGAATATATTGCACACCATGTATAACAATTGACCTACTAAAAACAGACTTCTCCCTTACTTTCCATACTGCCACTGTAACCTTCAAAGTTTTTGTCGTATTTGTGTTCATTTATTTTTTGGTGTAACCTTGATTTTTATTGGCATAACCCTGTCAGTGTTTTGTAAGATTTTCGTAGTCCAGCACCTTGCTTGTATCTACAGACAAAACTGTGACAACTCCATTCAGTGATACATGGGATCTCTAGCACCAGATACCATCCAGTGTAGCCTCAGTATCTGTACATTGTCAAATAACAGTTTCACTTGCGATATTTTGCCTAGATGTTTCAGTGACTTCAATTAGGGTGTTCTGCTAATGTTTATAATAGCTCTGAAATGTGAATGGTGGCAGCAGGAGATCCAGGATACCACAAAATACCTGGGCTGCTTTTGTTCCCTTCGCAATAGATGCCATGGCATAAGCAAGGCAAAAATTCACTTCACCATATTTTGTGCATGTTACAGAAGATGTCATTGCACATTTCATTACTTAGCACACTTGATACTCTGCTCCAATTTTGCTGGCTAGGCCTTTTCTCTTACGTATGTTCTCACTAGATGTAAGGGATTTTTCACTGTTACAGTGTTTACATTTAGCAATTGAAAAAAGCAATTCTTAAAGCTTGCCTGAAGCTCTCGCTGGTGAACTTTTGCTTCTCTGCAGCATAACAATTTCTTCATTTTTATGATTTCCAACAATGTGCTTATGTTAATTACCATAAAATTTAAGAGTGCAATAAAACATCTTTGTTTTTGGCATTTCACAATGTAAAATGGTTGAAACACGCAGTTACGATGACAAGTTTACAACATGAATGCATGCGAAAAACATAGGTGAACTCAAGTAAACTACTTTTATCGACAGAAAGATCGATTGCAATAAATCCTTGCTCATAGGACAGTCGATATGTTCTTCAAGAACATTACACAAATGAGTTGCTTTGGGAATAGCAATGAAAAAATAAAATAATGAGACATTGCAGGCAATGTTTTGTGTTTGACAGTAGTGTGACAGCTAGGCATTTGTGCACGGCATCTGCTGTAGAAAGGCACTTAAACACAAAAATGATGAAGCACTATCCATAATGTATATATTTTTAGAATTGGGAAGAATCACAGACATTTATAAAAAGAAAAGAAACCTTTTGTTGGGCCCTTACGACATCCAGGTGACCTTAAGCTTTTTTCTGTTCAACTATGGTGGGACATGTGGAGCAGATGCTTAGGAGAACACCCCATTAAAAAAATGGTTTATGCTGCTATCCATAGTTCATGAGCATTTGTAATTTGAGAAAGCAGATCATTTCGTGCATTTGAAGGAAATGGGCACAATTGGGGAAATCGGAGGCTCACTGATGGGCTATACAACACAGTTATCATTATCACAGGTATTGTTCATACCTAGAAGTATGTGAAATGTTTGGATTATTATGTTTAAATTATCTGCAAAATAGAACAGGAGAAGCATTTCAAAGATATTTATAGTGTCACCATACTCAGCGAACAAAACTGATCAGAGAACAGACTCAGTGATAAGGCAATAAGGAGTCAAACAATAGCCAATCAAAAATTCTGAGAATGGGGTTGAAAAGGCTGAGAGAAAAGGTGGAGACTGAATGTTCCTCTAGCAATTCCTGTGGCTTTTTTATTTCAACAGGTCCAGAGGTTGTGTATTGAAAAGCTGGAATATCATGTTTTCATATTGTCAGTAATGGAGCTGGGATCTGGTTAAAATGGAAATGGTGATCAAGCAGTCTGTTTTGATCTTGGAAGCCCTGCAAAAACTTGTGTGTAGGGACTGGAGAATTTTACATAAAAGATAGCACAAAAAATAATTCAAAGTCGACGGTTCATACTGATGTAACACAAATCAACAGTTTCTACAAATTACAGTTAAAATCGACATTTTTTTCACATTCAAATGGAAAAATTTAATAAATGTGAAGGATTTTACTGATATTGATAACTGTTAATGTTGAAATTGGATCTTGATATTTGTCCTCAGCACTTCGATACCTATATAACCTTAAACTGGCCATTCATTTTGTGATTAAAAACTAATGCCTAGATGTGGGGTCAGCTGGTAACAGCTCTTTCTGCTGAAGTAAAATGTCCTGATTCTTTTGTGTAACACATTTATTTTTTTTATTTATTTATTTTCTGTCCATATAACAAAACGTTTTCGGACATTGTCAGTAAAATTTAGATTACATTACACATATACAGTAAAATATTTACATTCTTTCATAACAACATATGGATCAGACACATGTCTGTACACATTATTTTTCAAAAGGGCACTACAAGTAGATTCCTCTATAGTGTAACACAATTTAGCTTAAATTTATAATAGTACAGTACACACAATACAGTGTATAATTACATTCTTTCATACCACTGATAGATCGGAGACATTGTCTATATACACTGTTTTCCAAGATGGCACTACAACTTAAAGTCCTCTATAGAGTAACAACACAATTGCTTCAGTCTACTCTTTAGCATATTTAGATTTACTTTCTTGAGTTCACAGGGTAGTGCATTGTTGAAAATTGCTCCCGTTCTGTGTGGGTTGTGGTCCGTTGCCTTTTTATTGGTCACAACTCTATGAAAATTTTCCCTTCCCCATGTATCATAGTTGTGTACATTACTGTTTCTCATATTAAATTCAGGATTTTGTTTCACGAACACGACTGTCTGCAGTATATACATGGAGTACACCGTAAGAATTTTATATTTCCTAAAGATGTCTCTACAAGGCTCTCTCTTCTTTACCTTGGCTACGGTTCTTACTGCCTTTTTTTGTAATCTAAAAAGTCTATCTATATGAACTGCTGATGCCCCACCCCATATCTCAATACCGTACTGAAGGTGCAGATGAATTAACCCAAAATATTTTGCCTTAAAGTATCATGTTCCAAGAAGGCTGAGACCCTGTAACGTGCCGGGGCTGTTTCCTCGTATTAGTCAAGATCGTATTCATTGTTGAACATTTATGTCAACCACAGTATGATATATTTGTTATTACTCGCACACACAATATTCATGTGACCGGGCCTCTTACACTTAATTTTTAACATTTGGTAGGTCAAAAAATTCCAGTATTTAACAATGTTCACAATTACACTTTTTTGGTACGACCGGAAAAATTAACTGACTTGCACACTTCTGCTCGAAGAGAATCTGACCAAGAACTAACTAAGAACTGCACCAGCTCGTACCTTATATAGCGCTTGAATATTTGACTATTTCTGTTAATGTATTATAGTTTATAATTTCCCAGCGTTAAAATGATCCTTTCTAACTGGTTTTGAAGTTAACTATTGGGTTGTATTATTTAAATAACATGAGTGAGCTGTATCACTTTAAATTCACAGAACTAACTGATGCATCTGCCGTGGGAATTCCCGACTTATAACCACGGTATCTCTTTTGAACAATAATTTTTACATATTCAAATTTACTCAAGTCTTAATTAATGCACTTACAAAGTTGAGACTGGAGTTATTTTACGTAGAAAAATAAAGGTAGAAAAAGTATCGAAACAGATCTCGGAATTATTTGGTAGTTTGGTCACAATTGGCACTGAAAGTCATACAGGTTACAGATTTTAAGTCTTAATATCTATTTAACTACTAGAATTTAGGTTAATTTAAACACTTTGCTGGGATAAGTAAAATTTAGGCTTTCTTTTGGATGCATTCTTATAGCTGAATTTGATCTATTAGCTCACTCGACTTTTACTTAATATGTATTGCACAATATACATCTTTTTCCATAATTGTTAACAGTATGCATTTCCAATAAAACTGATTAGCTCATTACTTTCAGAATAGATATTAGAATGTATTGAAATAATAGATTTTACTAGGGGAATTTTATTCAAACTATTTCTGAATTCTGTACTATGAGGCTGAAGGCCACAGAATCTGTAGTCTGAATCTGAGTAGTGAAAATGAAAGGAAAAAAAATAAAATAAAAGTTCATTGCTTAACTAAGTTACTGCAGGAGTGTAAAACCAAAACAGGATAGCAGTGGGCAACCCTGCTTCGTTACAACCCGTTTCAGTAGATACACATTTCTACTGATTTTCTTGCAAATATTATCTTCATGGTCTTTCCATGATAAGTGTTCATCAACAACGATGCCCAAAAATTTAAGTGAATTTGCATATGCAAGACCCAATGGGGATGTAAATACAGTATCAGTTATGGCAGCATTATAACTGTGGATGAACTTCATTATTGCCGTTTTGTCTTTATTTACAAGAAGCTTGTTTGCTGTAAGGTATGCGGACAGAGTATTGAAACTAATCTCGGTACTGTTAGCTGCAGACTGCACATCACTGCCACAGCTGATGAAGGATATGTCATCGGCATAGCTTACAACCATGCAATTTTGAGGTTCAAATAAGTTATTTACATATGTAAGGTAGAGAAAAGGCCCTAATATGCTTCCTTGAGGCACGTCATATTGAAGTGTCCTGAAATTTGATTTGGTTGTTAGGAGCTGCTCATTATTTTGATAAGTTAGCTTTACACACTGTTTCCTGTCTTTCAAATAGGAGGGAAGTAGTTTCAAGGCTTGTCCTCTCAACCCGTACTATTCTAGCTTACACAGAAGAATGGTATGATTCACAGTATCAAAGGCTTTACTCATACGTAGGAAAGTGCCTATTACCGTGTCACTTATGTCCAGCTTATTTAATCTTTCATGTATAAAAGATGCTACTGCTGTTGTAGTAGATCTCCCTTTTCTGAATCCATGTCGTAGGTTGTTTAACAGATTGTGTTTGGTGAAATATGATTCAACTTGATTTAGTATTACTCTCTCTAACAATTTGCCTAGTTCTGAGGTTAATGATATTGGCCTGTAGTTTTTAGTGTCAGTTTTTAATCCCTTTTTATGCACTGGTATAATTTCAGTAATTTTCAAAAGGTCAGGGAATACTCCATTTCTGAGGGAGGTATTTATCAAGTGAGTCAGGGGTTTCACTAATTCATCCCTGCATTCCTTTAGCAGTTTAGGTGAAATGACATCCCAGCCACAAGACATTTTTGGTCGAAGTGCTGATATGATTGCTAGGACGACCCTCTCAGTAATGCCGTGGATATAAAAGGGCTGGCTAGATTTTCCAAGACTAAAATTTTGTGGCTTGACATGAACTTCATTTGTACCAACTGTACTGAACTTTTGTATAAATTTCTCACACACTTCTTTTGGGTCATTTATTTCTTCACCATTTTCTTTTAATGTTATGTTGCTGTGTTCATAAGAATTCTGTTTTCCACTTTCTTTATGCATTATTTTCCAGGCAGTTTTACTGATACAGCTAGAGTTCCTTATTTCAGAGGTATATTTCTGTGCTTTTAGGTTAGTCAAGGACTCTCTGTATATTTTTCTGAGCAGTTTATATTTTGTTGAGAAATATTGTAGTTTAGTATCTCTAAAAAGTATATAGCAATCTTTCATTTTCTCCCTCACTTCAATAATTTCAGAAAGGAGATTCTCGGCTTTATGGTTTACAGCTTTATTTACTTTTTTATCTAAAGGACAGGTTTCATTTAAAGTGTTACTGAATAACTTATAGAAATATTCCCATTTTTCATTCACTTCAGTTGCATTGTACACTGGTTCCCATTTTTCATTCCCTAATGCCATCTTAAGTTTAGAATAATTAAATTTTCTTTTCTATATAACTGTATCACTTTCAGTTACATCTATGTTCCCAACATCAATTTCCATAGTAAGGGCTCTGTGATCACAAATGTAGTTTTCTAAGGTGTTAACATTTACTTTCTCTTTTCCTACATTTGTGAGAACATGGTCAATACATGTCTTCATATTTGCAGTGACTCTTGTAGGTTCTGAGTTCATTTGTTTAAAGTTATAACACTGTAATACATCCATGTAGCGCAAATAGTTAACATTATTATTTAATGAATCTATGTTGATGTCTCCAACAAGCAACAAGTGTTTTTTATACATTGCTGTCCCCTCCAGCAAGTCCTCGAGGCAATTTAGAAACTCTTCTGTGTTACTTCCAGGTGACCTATACAGTGCTGCTATAATAAGGCTGTTGTTTCCATACTTCAGGTTTACTGCTGCAACCTCAAATACCATTTCAGTACTCAGATCATCTATCCATTTAACTTTTTCACATTTTACACCGTTTCTACCCCACCACTTTTGTGTGTCTTTCTGCAGCACAAGTTAAAAAAAAATAGCATCGTATGTTTTTTTTATCAACTTCCTTCATCAACCTGCTCAGAAATGTACCACAAGGCAACATTCATGTAAACATGACATTGTTAAAAAACTGACACAAAACTGACTTTGACTCCTCTGTACTAGCATAAGGTGCAGGTAGCCAGAACAACATAATTCATCCAGTTGCGGAAGCTGACAATAAACAAATGGAAACACAAGGAATATGCACAGTAGTCATTCAGTTAACCATCTTCAGTTGAAGAGTAAAAAATGGAAATTTCGTGTGACTAGGGCCTCCAGTTGGGTAGACCCTGCGCTGGGTGCAAGTCTTTTGATGTGATGCCACTTCAGCGACTTGCGCATCGATGGGGAAAAGTAGACCGTGTAACAATGAACAGAAGGTAGAGATGCTGTCCATCCATGAAGAATGTAAGTTATCAGAACAGAAATTGCAATAATGATTTCTTGTTCAGGGTAAAGGTATGAGGAGTACAGTACTGCAGAACTTTTAAACATTATGCTGTGCACAGTAAGTGCAGTCCTTGATTAAAAACTTCATAATCGTTACTTTTTTTTATTATGTTTGAAATCAGGCATAACGCCACTCAGGCGGAGAAACTCTAGAGAGATTGATAGCCTACAGAAACCTACTTTCCCACATTATTGCAATTACTGTTCTGCTAACTTATGCTCTCCTTAGACAAGTATCGTTTCTGCCTTCTCATTATTGCTGTACATCATACTCATATAAATCGTCAATTGAAGATGATAGTCTGAATGACTGGCACACATTTTCCTAGTGTGTTGGTTTGTGTGTGTGTGTGTGTGTGTGTGTGTGTGTGTGTGTGTGTGTGTGTGTGTGTGAGGTCTTGAAGATGCGAAATGGGTTACCAAATAAAAAATGTAGGTTGCTGTTTAAAAAAGACATACTTCTGTTCATACGTTTGTAACGAAAAAGTTACGAGAGATGAAATCATGCTGCTTAGTATCCTGCTAATAGCTAAAAATGCTTGATACATTTTTATGTTGCTTCTGGACAAAAAGTTACTTTGAGATGGTCAAGATAAATGGAACACCCTGTATTACAGAATTGACAGCGTATTGTCTCTGAATAGAAATTTGAAGTTACAGGTATGCTGTAGTTTGTAAAACTTCCAACATTGTTTGGATATAGACTTACTTGTGTTTAATTAGTTGGTTTTAATGGGAATGAACTAAAGTAGTTTTTTAAATATAGATGATCCAATTGAGACGTGTGATGTCAATAAGTACTGTATTACACAATTTTTAGGTAAATTAATTTTGCAAAATAAGACTTAGAAATGGTGAAATATAACAAAAACAACGAACATAATTGAAAAATAAGCCATCTGAAAATAACACCAAATTTGGCAACAAATAACATCAAAATTTTACAAAAAATAACTATGAAATAAGCTAAAAATATAACTAGTTTTCCTGCCCTTGCTTATGTACAATTTTTGTGTTTCAGAACAAATGAGTTGAATTCAGTAGACAATGGTTTTTATTCTGTAGTCATTCTTAATGATGATTATTAGCACGAGTCTGTTCTGTTCTACAGGCTTTTGTTATATTTTTCTTTATTTATTTATAACCCCCCCCCGCCCCACCCCCCTTCGAATATGACTGTCACATTGGTAATGGCTAGATATTCTGAAATCTATGCTGATTGGAGGCACTGTGTGCATTTTGTAAACACTGTTTTATTTAGTTATATAACAGCAATTTTAGATTTTCTCATATGCTGCTACTGTGGCAAATGCATCAGATGTGATAGCAAGCCTTTGTCATCACAGTAGGTGGGTCCCCTCTCAACCTGGGACTTGAGTGACATGCCCCCCCCCCCCCCCCCAATTGTTTCATTGCAGAAGATCTTACATAATATGGTTTGTCCTTTCAGTCATCATATTAACGCTGAACTGACAGATAAAATCAATTAAAATATGCAACAGAAGAAAGACAATTGAACCTGATGAGATATCTGTAAAATTGTGTACAGATTATGCAAAGAAGACTGAACCTGATGACATATCTGTAAAATAGATTGTGCTTCCCTTCTAGTATTGGGATAAGATACCAAAGCTGTGTTTGAATTCAGACCAATGTCTTTCTTGATTTCAGGGCTTTTTTGTGCAGGAATTTCATGATAATTCATTATTCAACATAGGCAATTTTTCCTTGTTTGCTAATTATATTACTGTCAGGGAGGTAACGATTGCGGAATAATGTAGGTGTTTATACCCTTCCATATACCTCCTTACATCAACCATACCTGATGACTGTGGAAGTTTTAACTGAAGTAAACACTAGCTGTGAAAGTGTACATCGTATAATTATATTTGAATAATCAGCTTAGTTTCCAAATAGGTGAGAAGGAAATAAATAAATTTGAAGCAATGTTTTGTTGTGTGTCAATAAGTGATTAAGTGATCTATAAGGCTTCAGAAAGATGACAGTTATGTTGGTGTGTTTTTTCTTAATACTGTACCTTCTTCAGCAGTGTGATAGGAGGAGGGTTTTGTACTCTTTCCTGTGTTACACCACATAGGGCAGAAAAACTTTATTTGCATTATGACAGTAACACACTTTCCATGTCAGATGTTCCTACCTGTTGGCCATGAAGTCTTCTATATCCTTACTGTCATTTCAGTAAAATAAATTGCAGAAATCAGATTTTTTTATTGATTTCTTTTCATACAACATTTCAGTGACTTCAGTGTATCTCATCTCCTGACTGAGGTTCAGTCTAGAATCTATTTAACAGTTTTCTCTTATCAACCATGTCACTGTTTTTTTCTTGCAAAATTGTTCAGTTTGGCAAGATTATAATGCAGCTCCTCCTTACAATTATACTTCTCTTATAATACATACATGTGTGGTACCCTGTGCAGGCACACCAGTTGGAGTACACTAAAACTATATGCTACTTCAGTTCAGATTTTTTTCCCATGTTTCTTGATCCTTACAGCAAAAATAAAAAAAAGAAGACATTTTCATTTTCCCCTCTGTTAACCCTTTGGTGGGCGCGCCTCTGGCAGTTAGCCACAAGATGTGGTTTTCTGTTAGTATCACAGATAGTGTTACAGTTGCGTCCAAGTATCACAGATAGTGTTACAGTTGCGTCCACGTCCAGATATGTATTTGTTATTCTCAACAGATGTCACCACGTACTACATTTGCGCAATTCGTGCTTTCGGTAGTTTGATTGCTATTGTTGTTTGAAACGTGAATGTTGTGCTTGCGGTGTTCGCCGCTACATGCCTTGTGATGTAAGTATTTTCTGTACTTGTGTTTATCTTTCGCCTCAAGGAAATCTTTCTTTTATATTAGTATATAATGAATATTTGAATCGAAACAAAGTCCCCGTGTGCAATTTTCATTACTTTTTACAGTCTTGGATACTGATTTATTACAGTGTATTACTTTTATAAAAACATGTTTCATTAGGTCTCATAAAAGCCACCATCTAATTGTATGCCCTGAAGACTAAGTGAAAGTATTGCAAGAATTGTCAGAAGAAGAGTTACAATAATTGTCAGATGATTACCGATTTTATATATGAAAAAATAAAGGAACTGTTTGGATAAGTGAACCGCTTCCTTCTTCTTCTAAAAACGAAGGCCAAGAACATTATAAGAGTTTTGCCAGGTCCAAAAGCCAGTGCTGAAATTACGGAAAAAGAAATTGATGCATTTTATCTAGTCATTAGTGATGGAATGATTGACAACATTGTGGAAAATACAAACCGATACTTCCAGAATAAAAAAAAAAAAAGAGCTGAAGTTCAATATTCAAGAGAACGAGACTGCAGACACTCACAAAACCAGAGATAAAGGCTCTTTTAGGTGCATTATATCTAACAGGTATAAAGAAAGGAGGACACATGAATTGCTGTTAACTGTGAGATGCAGATGGTACAGGAATGATTATTTTACGAGCTCTCTTCAGCTATAAGCGCTTTGCTTCGAACTCTTAGGTCCAACAACGTGGGTACCTGGAGTGAAAGAAAATAAAGTGACAAACTAGCACCTATTTAGGATTTCCATCAAGAGTTTGTCAACAATTGCCTTGCTCACTATAATGTCAGCGAGTTTGTCATTATTGATGAGATGTTGCATCCTTTCAGAGGATGCTGCGGATTTGTATAGTATATCCTTAATAAGCCTGAAAAATATGGGATCAAGATTTATGCCTTGTGTGATGCCAAAACATTTTGCACCCTGAATTTTGAAACTTACTGTAGCAAGCAGATGCCAGGACCCTACCTGAAATCTAACAAGCCTGATGACATTGTGCAAAGATTAGTGACACCAATTGAGAAAACAAACAGAAATCTTATGACTGACAATGACTACAGTAGCTACCCTGTGGCTGAAAATAAGGGGTGGGGGGATACCTCAAGAATTCTATGCAAATAAAACCTGAGAAGTTCAGTCATGCCTCTTCGGTTTTCAAGATGGTATTTTATGGTCTCGGCTGTTCCTAGAAAGAATGAAGTTGTGATTTTTTTTTATCGACAATGCATAAGATAAATGAAATGAATCAAGAGACTAAGAAATCTAGAGTGAATTTGGACTACAATACTACCAAAGGAGGAGTTGACACTGTAGATCAGATGTGCTCGTCCTACAGTACTTCCAGAATAATGCGACGATGGCTACTTGAACTTTTCTACAGACATCTAGAAATTGCTGGGATAAATGCAAACATAATTTTCAAATTCAACAATCCTAGTAATAAAGAAAGAAGACAATTTTTTTGAAACATCTTGTTCTGGACCTAATGGAAAAACATTTGAATCAACAAGCGTTACTTCAGACACTTCCCAAGGATATTCACACCTTCTTGACCGAGTATAGGCACAAAGAAGAGAAGACCAAGGAGCCAACAAAACCTGGAATTTGTTACATATGTGGCAGACATAGAAACAACAGAACCAAAACAGTATGTATGAAATGCAAGAAACATAGTGTCACAGATACAAAATGTGTGAAATGTGAAAGTGAGCTGCAGATGGAAGTTGACTAATTTATTGACAAGCATTAACACGAGTGGAGTTTATGAATGCTCCATTATTTCATAACTTGTTCCCTTGTTACTTTCTTTTCACATGAATCAGTGCAATTAAGTGATATAATTAAAAGAACAATGAAGGCAGTAAAGAATATCAGCTTGTTATAAATTGCAATGACAATAATAGACAATTGTGAAGGCAACAAATAAATAAAAGATTATTTTTGTAGAGCCATGTAATGTTATGTTATGTTTTTTTTCCAATAAAATGTAACTGGTGATTATATAAAGATTATTTTTCCTTAGGTTAAAAATGTAACACTAATTGTGGTGTAAAAGCCACAATAAAAATCCACAATGCTTCACTCATGGAAGTATGAAAGGCATGCCCACCGAAGGGTTTAAGAATGTATAATAATAGTTACTTAAACAATATTGTGATAAGGAAGGCTGCTACTCACCATATAGCAGAGATGCTGAGTTGCAGATAGGCACAACAAAAAAATTTCCACACTTAAAGCTTTTGGCCAATGGCCTTTGTCAACAATAGACACACACACACACACACACACACACACACACACACACACTCACACAAACACAACTCTCACACACGACGGCAGTCCTAGGCAACTGAAACCACACTGTGAGCAGCAGCACCAGTGAATGATGGGAGTGGCGACTGGATGGGGGAAAGGTCTAGGCTGTGGCGGGGAGGGGAGAGGAGGGATAGTATGCTGGGGATGGCAGACAATGAAGTGCTGCGGGTTGGAAAAGGAGAGATATAGAGAGAAATAGAAAAAAAATAAATAACCCCCCCTCTGTCCATCTCTTCCCTGCCCGTCGCCCAACTTGCAGTACTTCACTGTCCACCAGCCCCACCATACTATCCCTCCCCTTTCCTGCTCCAGCCTCCTCCTCTCCCCCACCCAGTCGCCACTCCAATCATGCACTGGTGCTGCTGCTCGCAGTGTGGTTTCAGTTGCCTGGGACTGCAGTCGTGTGTGTGAGTTGCGTTTGCTTGTGTGTGCCTGCGCGTGCTCGTGTGCGCGCACACATTTGCCTATTGTTGACAAAGGCCTTGGCCTGAAAGCTTTAAGTGTGAAAATCTTTTTGTAGTGCCTATCTGTGACTCAGCGTCTCCACTATATGGTGAGTAGCAACTTTCCTTCTCATAATATTGTTACATTCCGTCTTGGATTTTCCATTGTTTAATAGTTTTGTAAAGAACGGAAAAAAAAATTTCCTTGACATTTAAGTAATCATAACAAAACATGTACTACAAGTAAAATAGAACGAGGTGCAGTACTTCTGCCTAGTGAAAACTATAAAACAGCTAAAGAACTAGCAAAGTCAAAGAATCACAAAGTTAGCAATTGGTTTCTGTTTTAGTAGGCTTTTGCGTGTTTTTGGTTTCTTTATTTCAGTTTTGCAAGCTACAATACATTTCATTATCCCATTAACGATCCAGTTATTGAACTGGAATGTTACACTTGTTCAGAGTAGATTGAGTTTTATTTCATTCATTTTGATTCTTGGTCAGATATTTTGCTAGTTGAATGATGACTGTTTCCATCCAGAGATTCAGTTTCATTAGCTGCATTAGATTCTGTTATCTTCAGCTTTTCTCCTTGTGATCCATGCTTTCTATTTTTAAGTTTTTTGAGCTGTGATTGTGTTCCATTATTTTTCACATAAATGTATGCTTTTGGATTTGGTCTAATTGAGATTCGTGTCTTCATCAGTGAGTAGCTTGGGCCATGCCAGTCATACCAGTACATTCCTTGGTATTCATGAGTGCTTTGCACTTCACCACCAAGATAACGCCCATTCAGATTGCTAATGAAAGAAAAGCATTATTATTACTATTATACTATTATTATTATTATTGTTGTTGTTATCGTTAGTGTAAAATATCAATAAAATATAATAAATTGTATTTATATGTATTCTAAAAATAGTTAAGATGGGAGTTCTTAGTTACCAGCAACTGGACTAAAATTGACATTAAAGAAAGGGAAGGGGCAGATGAATCTCTGGCTTTGAAATTTTTAAAAGTAGTTTTCCAGCATATAACAAAAGGGAAACTGTAAAAAAATTCTAAGTTTTACAAACACTGAAGGAAAGATAAGTCAGTTTAACTTAAAATGTTCACATTTTAATTTGAGTGTTATTGATATTGAATGAAATAAGTAGTTTACTTTCCAGTCACCATCAGGTGGATTTGTATTTGTTAATGTGACATCTATGTTGTGTTCTGTCTTTGTTATAACCTCTAACACTGGCACTGTCTAGTGGAGAAACAAAACACTATTTCAGGACACAGTTTTGGGGAGGTTTTTGACTAAAACGTAAATGTAAGTGGAATACTTCAAGTGGCCACAAGCTCCTTTCTCTGTTCTACTACATCACATATAAACTGTTAAGTTTTGTAAACAAAGATGGTGTGTGGAAACTACTAGGTCGAAAGAACATACATCAAAAACAGAAGCAATCTTTCAAAGTACAAATAACTTGTAGTAAACAACTTTATTATTTTACAGTAAGATGCAAAGCATTGTGGAGATCTGTGGACGAGTTATCGATTACATATCTTGGAGTAAATATTTCAAGTAGTAGGAGTCCTTTCCTGTCCAGTTTATATAGCTTAACTTTTGTTCTCGTGTATGTAATCGGGTGACGTGTTATGAAACTTAAGTGGATCAATTATGTTCCCAACTGTGGTAAAATTATACATAAATAACAATTTTGGCTGGGACTCAGAGAAAGAAGATAAAAGGATTGCAAGAAAGAGAGCTAGGTTTTGTATGTGCTAGAGTTGTGAGTTTGTTAAACTAGCATCTGTTATTTGTTATAATTAAGTAAATGCTGAAGTTATACTTTGGTACTGAGTTAAAGATATGCATTAAGATATACTTACACTCTTAACAATACAAAGAGATAGATGTAGTATCAGGATGGCATCGGGCACAAACAGCTTGTTTTATTTAGGCAAGATCTATGAGTTTTGTGATTTAGGCAAGTTGTTATTCATTGGGAAAATATCCACAGAAACATGCAAATAACTAAATTAATTCACGGAAATTATAAAATTGGGGGGGGGGGGGGGGGGGGGGGGGGAGGGAATTTTCAAATACGAACATTTGAAGGAAGGAAAGATTGAAGGAGAGTAAAGTTTTTCAGATCTGGAGGTTATTAAGATTATATCTGTTACATGTTATAATTAAGCAAAGGTTGGAGTAGTACATTGCTTATGCTTTAAAATATGGAGATAGATATAATACTTATATCTTTAATTGACAAAAAAATGTAATTAGATAGATTAAAAAATCTACTCAACAAGTGGTGGCAGAACGATGAGACAGACAGACTTTTCTTCATCGCCTCTGGTAAGTCTCTCCTGACCTGCAGTTCTGGGTGACTTTCCCAAAATCTACCCCTTTTTGTAGACCTCTCTATTCCTTTTCCTTCACCAGTCTTCTTTCCCCTTCGACCCTTCTGTCTGAAGGAGGAGCCACTGGCTCTGAAAGCTTGCCTAATTATAACCTCGTTTTATGTGTGTATTCTGCCGCCACTTGGTAAGTAGATTTTTTAGCTATCTAATTATATTATTTTGTCAAAAATTGATTCATTTTTTTGTGCCATTAATTGATATATACATAGTTTTGAGCTGGCAGGGTGTAAAAGCTATTGATGAGTTGGTATAGTTGTAAATGACGTCAATCCATTGTTCATTTGGGGAATGTCAGGGTAGTGTAACTAATATTTTATGGTAAATATGAAGAGTAGAGTGCAGGTTTTGTGAGTGCGGAGGGAGGGAGGGGGGGGGGGGGTGGAGGGGGGAGATTAAGACACAGATGATGATATTGTAAATGTTGTCATTTTTATCCTTTAAGATGGACTCATGTTGTTTTCTTTGGTGTTCATATATTTGGAGGGTTTAAAGGATGGAATGGATGCAGCAAATCCTTAGTTTTCCACAAAGTTCAGAATACTATTCTAATTCTACATTTACATTGTATGTGCCCAGTCTCACTTGAGATCGCTCTGCAGAATGGCAGAAATGCTGTGGGTTTGTCTTCTGCCTTTGGCTGGATGTTCGTAGACTGATGTTTACTAGCTACTGTGTTCTGTAATATGCTCAGAAACCGGCACTTGTCTGTCACAGTTCATTCTCATTGATATTTGTTGTATGAATGTAACATTCGAGGCAATATCTGCATGAAAAAATAGAGGACATGTTTGTGCCCTCACAGTTAACACTTCCCATTATACGTATGATTTATCAGTGCTGCAGCTATACTTTTTTGTGGTTCTGACAGGATGCATAGGTCATATTTTACATCAGTGCTGTCTACAAGAACAAGAACTATGATGGGTGGTATGGTAGGCTGCCTTTGGAACTTGTAACTTCAAGTGTTCAGTGACCAGAGAAAATGATTGGTGGGTTATGTATCACTCATATCTATGGACATGTCAAAATCATAATCTTCACATAGCTGCTAATTAATAAGTTATAGTTTAGTGTGGTATCATGTGAGAACACTTTCATTTTTCTGCTTGAAAGGAATTTCAATGCTGCATTTTTCAGCTTCAGGCGTACACTGCCATCTGTGAAATTGCAACCCTCCTAAATAAATGATTGAAATTTTAGTTTTTGTGCGACCTGTGAAAAAATAATAAAACATACAAAGCAGTAAAAGAATGTTACACTTCCAGTTTCTCATGAAGCTGTCATATGGTGTGTCAAATGCATTATATTGAACAAGCTTTGAAAATGTATCATTTCAGGTAATTTTTTCAGAGTACAGAGTTGTATTGGTTTTGAGATGAGTACCATGGTAGAGTTGCTATTGAGAAGATCCCGGAGGTGTTTGGGGGAAGGGGGTACATGACAGAAATAAGTGATTGTATATCTTGAACATCACTTGCATCATATGAGTATGTCCTATTGGAGTAATGGTCCAGAAATGTCACATGCAGAATACTGCAGCATTTCAGTTTCTTATACATTAACAACAGCCTCAGTTGCAATGTTTACCTAGATTTACCTGGGTTTCAGTTGGGATAACCCAACCTTCTTCAGAATAAAAGGAACTAAGATTTCTCCATGTTGGACGTCAAAAACTAAAAACTATAATATAGTAATACATCGTCATATTGCAAAACTTATCTGGGAAACAGCCTCGGCCCCACTTCGCGACCACAGTACAGCAGCAACGGAAGTTGTACTGGAACTGGCTATAGCCTCGAGAGCGCATGTGTGATAGTGTCATGCATACTTGTTAACACTGGTACCAACATGTACTCCTAAACTTAAATTTTTTTGAATAACCATGTGCAGCTAAAGAAATTGACATGTAAGGAACAAAGATATATCAACTGTCTTAACATTTGTAATAATTTGTTGGACGTCAAAAGTGAAGGTAGCAATTCGTTTATTATTTTAAACCAACCTAGCATATTTGGGCTAATCATCGAATTTGACTGCATGAGGATAACTACTGGTTTGAAATACCAGATAACCCAGCTATTCAGCAATTGGGAGTGCTAAAAACATGTTTGCAAGGGTATAATGATTACTCCCTAAAATTATGGCGGATGGAATAACAGTTGAAAACCTAAAAAAAAAAGCTTTTTTTGTTCCGCAACTGCGCTGGTTGTTAAGGCTATTTTTGTCATATAGTCAGTGTTTAAAAATTTGCATTTCTTCCAAAATATCCAACCTCGCACCCTTCACTTCGCAGTGTAAGAGCCGAGTATTATCTGGAGAGTTGGGTGCGTGAGCCGTTTGCACTAAGTGTTCAGCAAATGTCAAACCACACATGCCATCTCCAACTTCGTTAGCAGCACCTGGTTATTCAAAAACAATTTAAGTTTGGGAGTACATGTTGGTACCAGTGTTAACAAGTACGCATGACACACTATCGCGCATGCACTCTTGAAGATACAGCCAGTTCCAGTATAACATCTGTTGCTGCCGTATTGCGGTCATGAAGTGGGGCCGAGGCTGTTTCCTAGATAATTTTTTGCAATATGAGGATGTATTGCTATATTATAGTTTTTAGTTTTTGACATTGTCCATTATGGACAAATCGTAGTTCATTTTATTCTGAAGAAGGTTGGGCTATCCCACTTGAAACCTAGGTAAATCAAGGTAAACATTGCAACTGAGGTGTTGTTCATTTACAATTAATATTTATGCAGTTGCTGACAGGGCTGCAAAATGTTGAAAATATTAATCTTCAGTTCCCCCGAATGTAATTATTGCTGCTGAAAGTACCCAAGATTTGGAGCATCTGAGATCATCTCTGATGCTCACTGAAACCATCGTGTGCATCTTTTTTTTTTTTTAATTAATTTTTTGCTTATTTTGCATATGATGCACAAAAACAAACTTTAACATTGTCCTTAAACTCTGTGCAGAGTGTTTGAAAATTCCCATTACAAGCGTCTAGGACTTGTAAAGTGGAGTGAGAATAGGAACCCTTTTCTGGAAACATCATCCAACAATGATACAGAGCATCAAAGTTATAGGCGCTGATGTCTGTAAATGTGCACAATTTGAGGTAAGGGTTCCTGGACAAATTATGGGACATTTGTTGCAGTGCTTTGCCTTTGTATGAACAGTTTACGTGGAACTCTTTGTATCATCTTTCACTTTCATATTGATGATATAGCTGAGCAACATCTGTTATTCCCTGGTAATGGTAAATATAAATGTAATGTTCCTCAGAAGCAAAATGAAGAGCAGTTGCTGGTTGGTTGACTTATTATGGTAGAAAATGAGAAAGAGCCAGTGAGATAGTTCAGTGTCACCGTAATGAGGGTGGAAACTGACATAAATGCAGAAGGTACATATTCTATGAAACAATTAAAAAATATAAATTGAGATTCGGTCTTGCAGTGAGGTTTGGGAATGGAACTGCTAAGCAACAGAATGATTTTATAATTGTGATGGAAAGTCAGAAATAAAAATTGTCAATAAAAGTTTACTGTGAACTATTAACAGAAATAAATGAGTACCATGAATGCACGTTTTTCCAGATAGGTTCAGAAAGATTGGGATACAGCAAATTTTTCTTTGTGCAGAGTACTTATGAAGGATAAGACTAACCATACAGAGTGGACAGATGAATAGTGAGAATGAAATTTTCATTCTGCAGCGTAGTGTATGCTGATACAAAACTTCCCGGCAGATAAAACCTGTGTTCCAGCCTGTGACTTGAAACCAGGACCTTTGCCTTTTGCAGGTGAGTGCTCCACCAACTGAGTTACCTGAGCATGATGGGTCTTGAGTCGTCCTCAGATAACTCATTTAGTAGAGCTGTTGACTGCAAAGGACAAAGGCCTGGATTCAAGTCCTGGTCTAGCACACAACTTTAATATACCAGGAAGTTTCAGTTGAATAGTCACCTGTAATTTAAATCAAGAATTATTTATAATGGTGTGTCTTGCTAAAATATGAATGTTGATTCTCTCAAAATTAGAAATTTAAGATAGTGATTCCACAATGACTCTGTGCTGAAGTATTATTTGATGGCAAAGGGTGATTTCTGGTCACACATATACCTTATCTTATGGATATATTCCAATTTCTAACAACTGAGAACAAGCCAATTCAAGAACTGTAAAAGCTGGGCACATACTGTATGTAGAAAAAAAAGCAATAATAGTAGTAGGAATAATATAGCTACTGTTATTTCCACCTTGTATCGCATCCATTATACCACCAAGCTCCAGTGTGAGACTCAGCACAATTTCCATCAGACCAGTTGTCGTGATCCATGTCATAAGTAGAGAACTTCATTCCAGCATGATAAATTAGTGAATCACCTGGAAAAGTTCATATCCATAAGTTCTGTCATATATTGGATTATAGGTACAATATCTTACTTAGTCTTGATACCTGCATCTCCATCATAGTCTCCAAGTATAGAGATTGGGTAGCCTTCAAGTTCTGTTCCAACAGAAAATGCGGAGTAGAGGGCGTACGTCTTAGTGAGTGTGAAATCGTGCATTTCAATTAATAGTTCATGTATCTGGAAAATGCGAACAAATTAATACTGGCCATAAAAACATGATTGATCACGTCATTATGTACTTCTAAATTTTTAATTTACCACATCATTGGACAATATATGTATTTTTTCCAGTCCCAGCCAGAATTCTCCAGCTAAGTTCCCAAATCCATATTTATAGTCATGCCAGTTCCGAAAGAACTCTACAGAACCTTCGTACCGATTTTGGATAACCTGAATGGAATCAGTGTGTTAGTTTTTAATTCATAAACATTGCATAGCAGTAGTTCATTAAAAACATTTGCAGGTAATGCTACATACTGTCCAACCTCCATTGTGGGTTTCTTGATCACAGTAGACAAAGAATCCTTTTGTGGATAATTTTGGCTTTATTTTATACACCCCAGAAATATTGTTACCATATTGCTGCAATGCTTTGCAATCTTCAGGGAGTTGTTCATCTTCTTCAGCTTGCAGTTTCATGTGTGGAGTAAATTGTTCTCTCACCAAAGGAGAGATAAAAGAATCCTGTCTTATTTCCATGGTAGCAGAATGAATATCTTGCTTTGTAGCCAATTTGGTGCTTATTGAAGATAATGATCTGAAATTATAATCTTACTGTTAGATACATTCTATTGTTTTTTTGCTATTGTATAGGGAAAGCAAGTAGTTGAGGATGATAAAGGGTGTTTAGTTTTCAAAGCTGTTAGACAAGTGCACATTTACTAGGAGAAGAAGAAGAAAAAAAATTAATGAAATGAAGCTAAGACGCTTATAGGAAGAAATTTGAAAAGTTCATTCAACAACATCAAAATTTTAAAAAAATCTAGGTATATGTGTTGATAGAGATGCTCACTGTACAAATGACCATCTAAAGAAAGACAGTGTACAAAGCTGCATACTAGGTTATTGGTTGGAGAAATAGAACACCTGAAAGAGGGATTAAAGTTGTAAAATGAGGAAACTGCAACTGCCTTAAGAGTCGTGCCACAGTACAATAAGAAGCAGTTGAGTTGATTATTAAACCTTATACAGTGGAAACAGGAATGAGATAGAAACTACAATGGAAAATTTGGAATAGTGACATTAACAAAGAGGATAACAATTAGCCTAAGCAGAGAGAAACAGTGCAAATTATTGTAATGGTGTACTAATGTAACAGTGAGTCAGAAAATCAAGAGCCTGCACTTAAAGAATTAGCATAATAAAATACTTCACCAATTGCTGTTGTTGACAGGTGGGTTCCTCTCAATGTAGGATTTTAGAGTCCTGTGGCCCCTCCACCCCTTGTGATCCTTCCTCAACAAATCTGTCTTTTCTCACTGAAGAAGCACTCTGTATTTCTGGAAAGTATGATTATTATTTTCTGCTTCAATTGTTTTTTTGGAAGTACAGTAATTTTGCATCCAGAAGGTAAGCACTGCCTGAACGTTATTATAAAATACTGGTCTGTTTTTGGGACATACTTCCAGATTGAAATATCTGTTTCCATTACTTCTTCTAGCAGATACTCAAGGTGTACAGTTTTTAAGATTTACGATATTTGATATAGAACAGCCAAGTGTAACTAGCTATTGGCAAATAAGTACAAGCTGATCTTCCATCCCCTATGTTCCTAGTGCTCGTTTGTTACTTTCATTTCGTTGCAAAGAAGGGGGGGGGGGACTGCTTATCATCTTTTAGGAGGAGTGGTTCCCAGGAGTGAAACCCTCTGTATTGTGTTGTACTTTAGTTTCCCAGGTATCACCTCCTGAAGCCATTCACCAAAGTGGGCCATTGTTTGCAAGTAATTGATTGGGGGGGGGGGGGGGGGGAGAATTTGCATGGTATGTTACAGCATTATACACTGAGGTGACAAGTTGTGGGATACCTCCTTATATTGTGTCGAACCTCCTTTTACCCAGCGTAATGCAGCAACTCAACATGGGTACGGACGCAATAAGTCATTGGAAGCCCCCAGCAGAAATAATGAGTCATGCTACCTCAGTAGCTGTCCATAATTGCAAAAGTGTTGCCAGATCAGGGTTTTGTGCAAGAACTAACCAACCAATATGTCCCATAAGTGTTCGGATTCGTGTCAGGGATCTGGCTGGCCAGAGAATTTGCTTAAATTATACAGAATGTTCTTCAAACCAATCACGAACAATTGTGACCCAGTGACATGATGTATTGTCATCCATAAAAATTCCATTGTTGTTTGGGAACATGAAGTCCATGAATGGCTGCAAATGTCTCTGACTAGCTGAATATAACCATTTCCAGTCAGTGATTGCTTCAGTTGGACCTAGTCCATCCATGCAAACACAGCTCACAGCTTAATGGAGCCACTACCAGTTTGCACAGTGTGTTGTTGATAACTTGGATCCACGACTTCATAGGGCCTGTGTCACATTCAAACTCTGCCATCGTCTCTTACCAACTGAAATTGGGACTCATCTGACCAGGCCATGGTTTTCCAGTCATCTAGGGTCCAATCAGTATAGTCACAAGCCCAGGAGAGGTGCTGCAGGCAATGTTGTGCTTTTAGCAAAGGCACTCGCATTAGTTGTCTGCTGCTACAGCCCATTAATGCTAAATTTGGCTACACTCCCGTACTGGATAAGTTCATCATATGACCCGCATTGATTTCTGTGTTTATTTCACACAGTGTTGCTTGTCTGTTAGTTAGCACTGACAACTCTATGCAAACGTCGCTGCTCTCAGTTGCTTAGTGAAGGCTACCGGATGCTGCATTGTTCGTGGTGAGAAGTAATGCCCAAAATCTGGTATTTTTGGCACAACCTTGACATTGTGCATCTCAATATGTTGAATTCCGTAATGATTTCCAAAATGGAATGTCCCATGCATCTAGTTCCAACTACTATTCCATGTTCAAGGTCTGTTAATTCCTGTTGTGCAGCCATAATCATGTCGGAAACATTTTCATGTGAATCACTAAGTACAACTGACAGGTCCTCCAATACACTGCCTTTTTATATCTCGTATATATGATACTATCACCATCTGTATATGTGCTCATCATTATCCCATGACTTTTGTCACCTCAGTGTAATTAAGAGGTTTGTTCTGAGTGACAACTTAGTGCAGTGGTTAAGATATGTTACTGACATACTGAAATCGATGGGTCTAGTCCTGTGACATGCGTTTTAAATTCTTAATCATAAATGTTTATTGAAATGGCTTTCATCATTATATTTAGTTCATGTAATTTGTTCAAATGTTGTTTTTTATTTTTATTTATTTATTTATTAATATTTAATCCTTTGCTGCATCATTTTAATCCCCATTATAACTTTATTTGCTTCATTTTTTCTACCAATAACCCATTTTTGTTTGTAATCTTTGTCCATGTTAATTACCTTTTTGTATCAACTTTTCTTTAATTTCTTTAGTATTTGTCATTTTATATTTTTGTCCATGTTACTGTCATCACTATTTCTATTCCTCATTTTATTTATGCAATCCTTTCTTTCATTTAAATCTTCATCTGCATTATTTTGTCCATAGTGTAAATAGAATTTGTGTTTTAAATGTTTACATAATGATTGTTATCACTCAGAAAGAAAAATAAATTGCACAACAAAAAATTAATTTTCTTTACTATTGCACAACAAATATAAATACTGATATATTATTTCACCTTTTGTTGTTTAATGGGTGGATCGACATTTTCAAACTATTAAACATTACAGTAGGTAAATAAAAATAATAAAAAATTACATGGACAATTATTCCAAATGAAAACAAATGATAGAAAGAAAAAAGGAGAGCAAGTAAAAAAGTTAATATAATGATTGAAATGATAGAGTAACTGATTAGAAATATAAAAGTACATTTGATCTACTTAATTGAATTGAACTTAAATAATTGTTGTTCAATAAAGTTTTAACATAAAAATTTAAAAGCATCAAACAGGATTAGAACCCACCACCTTAAGCATATCAGTCATAAGCCTTAACCATTATCTATGCTGCCAAGTGGAATAAACTTGTTAACTACTGTGTACTAGTGCAACACTCAAAAGTCATTTTCATCAAAGGGCTCACATTGGTGAATAGCTTTAGGGTGTGTAACCTAGGAACATAACTAAACACCGTGGTATAGATGGCTTCAAAAGTCGATCCCTCGCCTGGTGACCACACTTTGTTAGATGTTCAATGAAATGTGTCAGGCAATTTTTTATTGAGAATGGGTCTGCAATGATGAAAAATTTAGGAAGAGGATTAATACATGGAATAAAATGAGTAGAAGGCAGCCGTTTTTGTATGGTTTCATGAATATTTTCGGTAAAAGTTTCCAAATTGGTTACAACAATGTACCATTTTGGAGATCTGCCATAAACTGATGGTTATAGCACACTATAGTAATTATTACAAAGAAAATACTTACTTTGTTGCATTGATTAATGTTGTGAAGTTTCTCTGTGTGTTAACCGCAACATTCTGTAAGTTTTTCACTATTCCCAGGATACTGAGAATGGAAGTTCGAACAATGCTTAGCTGATTGTCTGATCTTGTTTCTGCTGCATTTATTGCTCTGCTTCCTGATGTTGACATAAAATATGAATTTTTAGTATGGATATTCAGATTTTCCCATAAAGAAATTGAGGAAGTAATACTAAAAATTATGTATGATGAAAAGCAAATAAAAAAAGAAAGAAAGAAAAGAAGGGGGGAAAAAACAAAATGCAGATTACCATCAAACAGTAAGCACTCAGTCATGTAGTCTGTGCCATTAATTTATATGATGAATGCTGTTGAGAAAGAGAGAAATTCAGTCTACGCATAATATCAAAATATGCATATTTCTTGTTCCCAATTTGTTGTTATTCTCATGAGTCTTTTGTATACCCTTTGTTTTTCTTGATCTCGTCATAATCAGTGTTTGGTTCTGAAATACTCTGTTTAAGTGTTCAGCAGCCACAGTCTACATTATTAGTATTTCCTAGCACTGGAAGAAGCATGTATCGATAATATCGCTAGACAATTAATTGAACAGAAAGAATTTGTACGAGAAGCTTCCAGAATTAACTCAGGTGTTTGACACCGGACTCTCACCAGTTCTCTTCAGTCTGGTCTTAGACAAGGTCATGAGAGAGTGGGATAAAGAACTACAAGAGCGAGGACGAGAAAGAAGAATGAGATTTTCACTCTGCAGTAGAGTGTGCGCTGATATGAAACTTCCTGGCAGATGAAAACTGTGTGCCGGACCAAGACTCGAACTCGGGACCTTGCCTTTCGCGGGCAAGTGCTCTACCAACTGAGCTACCCAAGCTTGGGTAGCTCAGTGGGTAAGAGCACTTGCCTGCGAAAGGCAAGGTCCAGAGTTCGAGTCTCGGTCCGGCACACAGTTTTCATCTGCCAGGAAGTTTCAAGGAAGAAGAAGATTTGAGGTGAAATGTCTCGCTTTTGCTAACGATATTGCAGTAATTTCTAAGGACGAAACAGATGCAAAGATAATGATAAAAACAATTCACCCATTGAATATAAAAACAACAGATATAAATATAAATTAGACAAATACAACATAGAGACATCAAAAGAGTGATTAAGTTTAAGTATTTGGTAGAATGGACACAATCGAATGAGTTAGATAACACCACAAGTAAAGAAAGATTGAAGAAAATGGAAGTGGCATAAAAACTCACCTGAAACCAATTTAATAAAAGGTCAGTATCATTCCAGGCAAAAAATTAAACACTACACAACTATAATGAAACCAGAAACACTTTGCGAATCTGATTGCCTAACAATGAATAGGAGGGGTGATCAGAATAAAAGGGATGAATAAGAAGAACTGGAAAAGAAAGAAAGGAAAGGACTCAGATAAATTTTAGGACCACAAAAGAACAAAGATAACAACTGGATGAAGAAGAGAAATGAAGATCAATACGGAAGCATAGAAACTATCGCAAGAGATTGATTAATGGCCATATTTACAGAATGAATGACAATAAGCTAACAAAAAAATTTAATTTAATTTCCAAATTAAAAAATATCACAGGATGGCTGGAAGAGACAAAAAGGGACTTGAGGAAACTTAACGTCACGGAAGGCACTATACAGGACAAGGGAACTGATCAGTACTGTGAAATTTCCCATCCAACAACAAAAATCACAATCTAGCAAGATGACGGCAAATAAACAGAGGCAGGCCATCAGCCAATGCATGAAGTAGTTCTGGAAAGATAAGAAGAAAAATATAATATATACCTTTGCCTTATGTTCTAAGTGGTCAACAATTGGCCAAATTCTGTAATTAAAAAAAACTATTTCACATGTTGATTGGTAGTATCAGTTTTAGAAAATATTTGTTAGGCAAAAAAAGTAATGATTTTATGTTAGTGGGGAACAGTGAAAATATGCTCTTGTTACGCTTGCTGCATCTGTACAGTTCAGTTGCTCATCAGAAATAATGATAATTAACTTTCAGTGACTCTTGAGATGTCTGTTTCTTGAGGAGGGGGGGGGGGGATCTTTCTTCTACTAATTCTGCTCTCTCTCTCTCTCTCTCTCTCTCTCTCTCTCTCTCTCTTTTTCTTTCTTTCTTTCTCTTTAAAGACAAAAGCCAAAGCATGTGAAAACTACCAAATGTTTGTCTGGAGAAGGCTGATTTACTGAATATGCGTATGATCAGCGATTTGTAATTTTTATTTCTGGATGCTACTGTTCTCATCCTAGCTAGCTATTTTGTAGCAAAAAATTGGAGGAAATAACATTGTAGAAAATTTGCTCTCTCTTTTGATGCCACCTGTGTCTACTGGAATTTAGTTTGTTTATCTTTTTATTTTAATTAATATATTTTTCTTACTTGTAGCCTGGGTTCCATATGAACTAACAAAATTCCACATTGTGAGATACATGTGCGATTCACTGGAGAAATCCCAAAAAACTTACATGTTGTTGGCTATTACGATTGTGGGATGTGCAACATGAAATATTGGCAATAATATAGCACATAGAGTATTATTGGGGCATATGAGGCAGCTCCTGTCAGTAGTCTTGAAAATCTGGTTAAATATTTTGGTGTGAAGCCAAGTGTGGATCTAAAATTTTTACTCTATCTCTTGCAGAGAAGTATAATGTTGTTGTTGTAGTTTTGTTGTTGTTGTTGTTGTTGTTGTGGCCTTCAGTCCAGAGACTGCTTTAACGCAATCCTCCATGCTACTCTATGCTGTGCAAGATTCTTCATCTCCAAGTAACTACTGCAACCTACATCCTTCTGAATTGCTTAGTGTATTCATCTCTTAGTCTCCCTTTATGATTTTTACACTCCACACTCTCCTCTAATACTAAATTGCTGATCCATTGATGCCTCAGAACGTGTCCTACCAACGGATCGCTTCTTCTAGTCAAGTTGTGCCACAAATTCCTCTTCTCCCCAATTCTATTCAGTACCTCCTCATTAGTTACGTGATCTACCCATCTAATCTTTAGCATTCTTCTGTAGCAACACATTCGGAAAGCTTCTGTTCTCTTCTTGTCTAAACTAGTTATCGACCATGTTTCACTTCCATACATGGCTACACTACTACATACAAATACATACAAGATTTTCTGATGCCTAAATCTATACTCGATGTTAACAAATTTCTCTTCTTCAGAAACACTTTTCTCGCCACTGCCAGCCTGCATTTTATATCCTCTCTAATTCGACCATCAACAGTTATTTTGCTCCCTAAATAGCAAAACTCATGTATTACTTTAAGTGTCCCATTTCCTAATCTAATTCCCTTAGCTTTGCCTGATTTAATTTGCCTACATTTCATTATCTTTGTTTTACTGTTGTTGATGTTCATCTTATATCCTCCTTTCAAGACACTGTCCACTCCGTTCAACTGCTCTTCCAGGTCCTTTGCTGTCTCTGACAGAATTACAATGTCATCACCAAAACCTCAAAGTTTTTATTTCTTCTCCATGGATTTTAATTCCTACTCGATATTTTTCTCTTGTTTCCTTTACTGCTTGCTCAATATACAGATTGAATAACATGGGAGATAGGCTGCAACCCTGTCTCACTCCCTCCCCAACCACTGCTTCCCTTTCATGCCCCTCGACTCTTATTATTACTGCCATCTGGTTTCTGTACAAATTGTAAATAGCTTTTTGCTCCTTGTGTTTGACCCCTGACACCTTCAGAATTTGAAAGAGAATATTCCAGTCAACATTGTCAAAAGCCTTCTCTAAGTCTACAAATGCTAAAAATGTAGATTTGCCTTTCCTTAATCTATTTTCTAAGCTAAGTCGTAGGGTCAGTATTGCCTCAAATGTTCCAACATTTCTACAGAATGCAAACTGATCCTCCCCGAGGTTGGCTTCTACCAGTTTTTCCATTCGTGTGAAAAGAAATCGTGTTAGTATTTTGCAGCCGTGACTTATTAAACTGATAGTTCGGTAATTTTCACTCTTGTCAATACCTGCTTTCTTTAGGATTGGAATTATTACATTCTTTTTGAAGTCTGAGGGTATTTCCCCTGTTTTGTCAGGGCTGGCTCTCCCAAGGCTATCAGTAGTTTTATCAGAATGTTGTCTACTCGTGGGGCCTTGTTTCGACTTAGGTCTTTCAGTGCTCTATCAAATTCTTAGTATCATGTATCCCATTTCATCTTCATCTATGTCCTCTTCCATTTCCATAATATCGTCCTCAAGTACATCACCCTTGTACAGACCCTCTATATACTCCTTCCACTTTTCTGATTTCCCTTCTTTGCTTAAAACTGGATTCCCATCTGAGCTCTTGATATTCATACAAGTGGTTCTCTTTTCTCCAAAGGTCTCTTTAATTTTCATGTAGGCAGTATCTATCTTACCCCTAGTGATATATGCCTCTACATCCTTACATTTGTCCTCCCTCCTAGTCCGTAATGATGTATGATGTTCAGTTATACGATAGTGCAATATACATAGTGTCAAGAAAAGTAAAATTGGGGTGAAATTCATTTCATCTGTGTGATTTTAACCGTGCCTAGTATTTTATTGTAATTTGTTTTAAATTGGTTATCTCATCCTTTCATCAAATCTGGCATGCTCTGATTGTTGCTCATTCTGGTCATTAAAAAAACCTGTATCAATAACATTCACTGCTAAGGAATGAATTAAAATGCACTTGCTTAGATTTTTTGTACTAAGTCTTGGAGTTTTTATACATTTATTAGACCTGCTGCAATGAACATAGTGGAAGACAGTGAGATATTTGAGAAAATTATCAGGTTTTGTAATTCATTGAAATTAACCTGTGTATTAAATAAAGTACAATTTATTAGATAAAAAAAAAAACTGAATTTATGCGCTTGACTCAATATTGTTAAAATATAAGTGTTCTGATCAAAAGGGTCATGATATCAAAGAAAACCAATAACTTGTTAAAGCTGTGAAGCAATCTAAACAGCAAAAGATAAAATTTGTAAAAGATAGTGGTGTGGTAAAACAAGAAAAGAAAAAACAACCAGGTTATGAGTGCTCTGTTTCACAGAAGGCTTGCTCTAATTTGAACTGAATTTTGGTAGATACTCTATTCAGTAAAACCTGTGACCTGTGGTGTACAGGAGAGGTTGCACTACTACTTACGTTTTTAATACATTGTTTTGTGACATTTTAATTGAACACCACAACACTGTAGCTGTATTTACAGGTGGGTCTAAACAGGGGGACTCCGTTTGGTTGCTCTGTTGTTTTTTTCCCCATCGTATCCTCAAGATCAGACTGCCTCAAGATTTTACTGTCTTCGAAGTGGAATTATAGGTGATCTTCAGGGCATGGAGCAGGTGAGGCATGTCAAGAGCACTCGTGTTTGTTCAGATTCCCTGAGTGCCCCTCACTCTATACAACTTGTGTACTTAGCAGATAAAGTAGCCCAGAATATCCATAGACACCCTACTCTGATTAAAAAGGCAGGGGAAGGAGGTGTGTCTGCTGGGTGGCAGGGCTCATGGATAATGTGGGGAACAAAAGGGCAGATGCTAGCAGCCAAGGAGACATGTTGTGATCCTCAGTTAACAGAACATATCAACATCTTTGTTTCACATAGTTGTGCAAGGTCACCGTAAACTGAGAAATTATTATTCTTTGTTGACTACATTCTACAGAGTTGTTGACACTCCTTGTCTACTGATATAAAGAAATAATTTGAAACTTAAGTATCATCGAGTGTGAAAAACATTGTTAGGTGGCAAAAACTGGGTCTATTACTATGAAGTTTTGATGGTATTTCCCAAAGCAGTGGTTTTTTTAAGATGAGCGTACCATTCATTTTGATGACTCCAGATCATGGTCTGTCAACATGAGATTAATCTGAGAAGTTAAAATTCAAGTTCCTATAGATGAGAATTTTAACTTGTGCTTCCAGTAAAAGCAAGTAATTTACTTTTCATGTACAGAAAAATTTTATTGAAAGAAATATGAGAAAGTACCAAATAGGCTAGTGATCTGATATGTAAATCACATCCAGTACTTTGTGTGGACCATCTACATTTGAATTCACATATCCCATTCACTCTGACAATATCACAACATTTTCATTAGATTTGTAAATAAAACATTGGTATTTCTGCTTTACTTTGCATGTTCTTTTGTTCTTACATGTGGTTGAAGCTCTATACTCTATAGTAAGCAACCAAATCAAAGAATATTTTATTTTATTCATGGTTTACTAATTGCTGCATGCTATGTGGATTACCAATGCGCAGAATATGTATTTGACACACATGTTCATGCTGATTCTTACTTGTTTCTGAGAACATCCCTCGCAGATGTTCTTGTCCTTGGTTCAGGGCACTTGTATCCATTTTTATAGATTCAAGAACTGAATCAATTTTACTGCTCTGCCAATCAAGTTGTTGTACTCTTCGACTTACTTCCCGGAGTTCTGACTTCACACTTTCACTCTTTTCCTGCATCTGCACCTCTAGCTTTGTTAGCCTGAAATAAATGGTCTTCTGATTGGTCAATACAGAGGAGGATGTATGCTGGTGGAATAGGCTTTGTATCACATTTTGTGTTAATATATTAATTAGCTATATCAGTGGCAGTTCATTTCATACTGATTGTTTGATAAACATGTGACACTGGAATTTGTGAAGCTGCTCATCAACTTCTACCTTTCATATCAGAGAAAAATCTGTAGTAGTTTTATTACTGTTTATGTATTAGCCTTCAAATGATAGCGTGTTTTATGGCCAGGAAGCTAAGAAGATAGAAAAAGAAATATCTTGAGTGACACAAAAATGTGGAATTGTTATTAATTGGAAGTACTGAAACTTGGGATCAGGAAGTGGTAGAAGGGAAATATAAGAATTGTGAGTGAATTCCTGTCAAGATTTGCCTACCTAACTTAATGCTAAATATATTGCTTGGAGCATACATGGAAGTTCAGCAGTGGAGCTCTAGTAAGACTTTCTTTGTTTCCCAATATGTTGAAATATATTATTCATTTTAAACTTTGTCCATTATAGAAAGAAAAGCACTGAGGATGATGAACAGATCCCACAAATTTTGAACTCTTGCACAATATTTTTGAAAAATGCATGTGCTAGTCAAGACAACTTATTCAGCTTGTGTTGTACTCTGGGTTGTTTGTGTATCCTTTTTTTAAATTCTGACAAAAACATTGTGAATAATTTTTCCTATCTATACAAGACATGAAGTCAGATTTTGGGAAGAATTATTGTCCTAACCAGATAAAGAGAACATTTGTGATCGAGTTTGGCAATAAAATGGCCAAAGCACTGGACTCATTTTCATATTAAAATGGAATTGAAATTCCCATCTGACCTTCCTGATTGAAGGTTTCTGTTGTTGCTTTATTATCATTAAAAATAAAGCAAGAGAATACTCAACCATTTTTATTAAGATTATCAGACTATTTGCCTTGAAGATATAAGTTTCAGTTAGCTGTAATGTTCATCGTATTACACAGGTTCTGTAAAATCAGTAGTTATGTAGTAGATGAAAACGACAGCTGAATATTGTAACAAGAAGAGTGGCATTGTTCACAGTATATCCTTTGCAAGTAATGTACATAATATCCTGATTTATAATGTGTTAGGAAATAGTAATCAAGAAGTAGTTCTTTCGAGCAGATTAGCACTAATTGTAATTGGTTGTTAGTATACTGAAGAGACCTGCAATGCCTGTTAATATACAGTTTCACTCATTTAGTATCTCAGAAGACTCTGGCTTCATGGTCTACTTACAGAACATAGGATGTGACTGAATAAATGAATAACTGATTCTTGTCAGTATATCACTTTGCCCTCTTCCTATTCATTCCCCAAACTGGTAATAAGTTCTTCCAGTGGGATCCCAATATTTCTGGGACATGAAAGTAGTATTGGGTTAACTTCATCCCATACTCACAAAGCAAGTTTCAGATCCAAAATTTGCACTTACAAGATGAGATGAGCTTTTTAGCTTCCAACAATATTAGCTCCTATTTCGAAGTAAACTTCTGTGCTCCAACTATTCATTTTACTTAAAGCTAAGTCTGAATGTAATTTACTTAACTGTAATTAATAAATAATATTAAATGTAATGAATTACCGATATTCAATTGTTTCTGTTTTCCTTAGAATCTGTTCCTCCATGGTCAAAACAGCTGTAAGACGATCTTGTAGTCTCTGAAGTAGTAATGTATTTTGCATCACATTGTTTTCTTTCTCACTATTTTCACTGGCATCATTTTCATTGTACATCTAAAACATTGTTTGGTCTTGAAAAAAAGGTGGTAATAGCAACAAAACATAATATTTGAAATGTTGGAATGGCAGTGACCAAACTAATCTCAAAGTTCTTTTATTTACATTTTCTACAAGGAGAGTCAGTTGTTGTTAACCTTAATTTATTACATCAGCAGTGTGAAGCATTTCTTATACAAATCAAAATACAATTTGAGTGAAAGAATAACTACTATAGGTAATTTATATGTTTATGGCATCAGTGAGAAGTGACAGAATTCATTTCTTGAATCAAACAATGGACTATAAAGACTTGAATGAAAGGTCATAATTTTTGTTGTTGTCTGCTGGTACTAGCCCTCAATCTGATGACCTGCTCTAATACAGATAATTGACCTCATACTTTAAGCAATAATGTACTTACATGATTTATTTAACGTATTGACATGAAAACCCACCTCAGTCGCATTTGTAAATCTTCCTAAAGTGTCCCGTGCCCTTGGCAGTTTTCGTCTATTGCGCACTTTAATCGTTGTTTCTAAGTTTCCTTCTGTTGTAGTCTCATGATTAGCAGAACATGTATAAGAAATAAAGCAGCTAAACCACAAGAGGGAAAAGATTACATTCATCTCCATCGGCAGATTTGTGCTCTTGTGTTTTGCTGTTATCAAACAACTGAGAAAGTGCTGTGACATTGCCTGTTATATAGCGGCATGCATTACTGAAACATATGGCAGACACATTTTTTGCTGTCAGGTCATTCTTTATTTTTCCGTGGGACTTGCCGTGCTCTCATGTTCCCTGTTTTTGTCACACAACATCTGCCTGCTCAAGTTTTTGTATTGTGGTAGTACTCTTGCAATGTAGTTTCATATTTATCTCATACTGTCAACAGTTATGATTATCTGTTACAATTTTCTTCTTTTTTGTAAGTCCTCTAGTGTGCCAGTATTATTGGTAACTGCAACACAGTTTGTATTTTACACTCCTCAAGATCTCTGTGAGTGAGAAACATATATTCTCAAGTGTGCTCCTTTCTTGTGTTTTAGGTCAGGGCAGATTTGGAAAGGTTTATACAGCTGTTAACAACCAGACTGGTGAATTAATGGCTATGAAAGAAATTCAGCTGCAACCAAATGATCATCGGACGATTCGCCGGGTTGCTGAAGAATTACGTATATTTGAAGGAATACAACACCCAGGACTAGTGCGATATTATGGTGTGGAAATTCATATTGTAAGTGTAATACACTTAAATAATATTTGGCTTTTTGTGTTCCATCTGGTTGTGGTTTGACATTTTCTTTGCTTCTGCTCCTGTCCTATGATGTATTTAAGTTTTGGAATTGAGCTATATGTGCTATAGCACTTTTAACTGATCACAATATCTGGAGATGAGAGAAAATAGAGTGAATGCGTATTATTATTGTTTTCATTAATTAACATCACTAAAAAAATTTATGTGCACTGTTTCTCAGGAATATATTAAACTTTCTGCCATTGCTTGTAAATATTGTTACTGCTCTGTGGTAGTAAGTGAGACTTGTTTTTTATTCATTATTCCTCAGATTCTAAGGCACATTGCATTTATTGATTTGGTTTTTTTCCGGAAATTATGTATGTGCATTTTGCAAGTAGTTCAGTTTAATGATTGGCTTAGTGAACAAACCTCTTGCTAATTAAGCATTTCCAGGTATGTAAAAAAAGAATAAACATATAGACTCCATTTTGTACATGCATTCATTTTTTCGGTGTTCTTTGTTTAATTTTGTGTTGTACTGCTGCCTGCATTTGACATCATTTAGGGGGCGATAATCAAAAGGGGACAGAATTGAAATTTAGCATCTGTTGCTATTAATTTTACAGTTGTTAGTATTGTTCATATAAAAAAAAATAACTAACTTACTTTCTTTCAAGGATGAGATGCTGATTTTCATGGAGTTTTGTGCTGAGGGGACTCTGGAGAGCCTAGTAGCTGCTACTGAAAATGGTTTGCCTGAAGGCTTAATCCGTCGTTACACTTATCAGCTGTTACAAGCTGTAAAAACTTTACATGATCATGGCATTGTACATAGAGATATCAAAAGTAAGTCTCTCTCTCTCTCTCTCTCTCTCTCTCTCTCTCTCTCTCTCTCTCTCTCTCTCTCCTCTCCCATATTTCCTTTTTTTTATCGAAACATTTTGTTGCAGTCTGTACAAGTTACCATTGAGGCTATATAATGTGTAACATTTTTAATGTTTGATAATTATTAAAGGGAATAGTGTCCTGATCCACTGAGAATCACTTACCTACTGCCAAAGAAATAACTTGGGGAAAACTTACATAGTGCATAAATATACTAGAGGAATATGCAAATGAACATCTCCAAAGATGTGAGGTAGAAAAGCCTAATGTACATGGAGCATTGATAGTAGGCATTTGAAGCAGTGATTCAGTGCACTAAGCTTTAGGCATTATAGAAATCATTTATGGATCTCGATAACATTAAACCATAGAACTGCCAGAAGAGTTGTGTCATTTCCAGCATCATAGGTGAACAGTAAACATCACAGAAAACATCAGTAAATATTTTTTCAGTGAAATAATTTCATGGTCCTGTGGACCAACATGTTGGTCAATAAATGTCCACTGTACGGCATTTTGGCTGCTGGTAGTCAAAGGAAGTGTATGTGTCTGTTATCGTGGCTCTGAGCAACTGTTGTAGTCGTATTCATGCTAGGATAGCCACATTGGACATTTCATAATTGCTGATTGAACAGCAGCTATGGCACAAATTAGGGTGAATATGGCCTCAGTTGTGCCTTTCAAGACCATCAGGTCTTCTGTTTCATTTCGTCATCAAACCTCCAGTGATGTTGCAAAAGACTCATCCAGATGGATGAAAACAAACAGTTGTATTTAGTGATTAGATTTTGTCTTGTCATCGGCAATGGTCATTTGTAGGTGTACCATCAACTAAATAACAATTACTGGAGTGTATCATGTTGCAGTACATGGGACCAACTCGGGGATTAGTCTTAGAGAGTACTATTCTAGATGACACTACAATTTTTCTGTTTGTTTAGGGAACACTGAAGCACCCATTCAAAGTACATAAAATGACGTGGTGGATAATTCTTAACTGTCTGTGGACGATGCTGTTGCTTATAGAAAAGTTACGCCACCAGAAAAATTTTTGTGAGGTGCAGGAAGACTTTCAGTGAATCAATACTCAGTTGGTGCAGGGCCCTATTGAACAGCTCATTGTCAGTTGCTGGAAACAGTCTCAGCTGTAAGATATCTTAGTATATTATCAGAATGAGTAAGAATAATGGAAATTCTTGAATGGAGCAATACATAAAATAAGGCAAAGGCAATTACTCACCTATAGTGGATCAGTGTGTGAAGTACAGAAACTCTTTAACAGAAAATAGTTTTCACACTAGCTTTCGAATATTAGCTTTTCTTCTGGTGGCATTACACACATTCACACATACAACCATGCAGACATCCAAACGTACATTCTGGTAGCCACAGCGAGACAGTAATCTTGGCATGACCATGATAGTGTGTGTGTGTGTGTGTGTGTGTGTGTGTGTGTGTGTGTGTGTGAGAGAGAGAGAGAGAGAGAGAGAGAGAGAGAGAGAGAGAGAGGTGTGGGGGGATGTATATGTATTTATTTACTAGCACTAGAATTGGAGCTAATCTTCGAAAGCTGGTGTGAATGCTGTTAACTGTTAATTGTTTCTGTGCTCCACACATTTATCTGCTATATGTGAGTGGGTGCTGTATTTTACGCTGTATGTATCCATAGCAGTTTCAAGTGGAATGCTACAGAAAACTAGTTATGGGAAATTGAAATGCCAGAGTGGGTGTCATTGCAAGAATCCTAAGGAAAATGATTTCATCCATTAAGAGGTAGTTTATGAAACTCTCATTTGCTGATTAGTCTGATTTTACCAGATTGGTTTAACATAGGATGTAGAAACGATACAATGAACAGTAGTGTGTTTGTTTGAAAAGTTCTCTTCCAACTTCAGTAGGAGATACGGCAAGATGCAATGTGTATCATGAAGTCTATCTGCGAATACATGTCTCAAGAAGAGAGTCAGCTAGCATGTTACTTCCTCTGAGTTATATCCCATATAATGTCTATGATGGCAACAATCAGAGAAATTCAAGCTCAGTGACAATGAACAATCATTCTTTGCATGAACTTCACAGATAGAACAAGCGGGGAAGCCCATTCTGTAGACATTCACAACTTGTCAGGGAGCTGTTTTCTTCCAATAAAACAATGTCCTTGCACACACTCGCCAAGATATTTGTCAGCTTTCCCGATCAACACAGTCATCAGACCTACGCTGAATGAGTATGTCTGTGAAATGAGATAGTAACATTTGGTGTGGTATGTATTACTAATCACATCCCTTGACCAGTTGCAACCATAGGTAAAATTAGTGCAGATACTGTCTCTTAAAATGGCATCCAACAACTCCAAGCTGTGTGCATTATTGCAGTATTATATTGTCCTAGAAAAGATGCTACAATTGTTCAACACACCTGTAGATTCATATTTGAATAAATGTACTTTGTGCGAGACCATAATGAGTTCATTGTTGGACTGTTTGACAGTAATCTAATTTCCTTTTCTTTCAAAATCACCAGAATGCCAAAGCAGGTACTAGGTCATTACCATTGTGTTGTTTTGTTGTCATACGTGAAAGGATCTAGTTTTACAAATGTAGGCACATCTCCTGTATCCATTCATCATTACTGAATATTTAGTGATCATCATGTTGACAGAAAGCTTGAGCAGCAACTGGGTGTCTCACTATTGATGAGAATGATGTAGAGGAGGTTGCAAAAGGAATTTCATTGGTACACTCTAGGTATCAAGTGATGGTACACTCTGCTGTTGCTATTGATTTATATTTGTAATTTTCTGTGCGGCCCATGTGTGTGCAGTAATTATGTTGAAGGCAAGTGTAGTAATGTTGAAGGCAATGTATTTGTGATTCTATCAGAATACAAATACTAGTGTTTTGACATGCACCTAATTATTGAGTTTCATAGCAACAAAAAGGTGATCAGCAGTGAGGATGGTGACAGGTGATTAAGAAGTATATATTATATTATTTGCTAAATGTTATCATACAGGAACCGCAGTATGATATGAAAGGGATCTTAAAGAGGTTTTTTTGTATTGGAATATAAATACTTGACATAATATTTTTAAAAAAACAAAAGAAATGTGTGTACAGATTAAGAACCATTGGGCTCATGAGTTTACCAGTTAAATTCACTTCATTTTACAGAGCATTTTAATTATTCTTTGAGCTTAAATAAGAAGTAATATTAAATAGCCAAGTGATTTATTTTAAAAAAAAAAGTAAATTTTGTTGTGTATGTTTTTATTTATTTATTTTTTTCGTGCAACATTATCATTACAGCAGTCCTCTGGAATAATTCTCATGAATAGAGGGTTACTTTCCAAACACGTTTGACAACATGGTGTTTTTAGAACTTCAGTATCAGCCCTTCTGGACATTCAACAACAATTATGGTCCAAGGAACATGATGTAAATAAAGATAAGACAAATAAATACTGCACGGGGATTTAAGAAGGAAAGGCAGGAATGGATTAAGAACACAGACACTCATACATGGCCACATATCTGAAGAGAATGCAGCAATAGATCATTGCCCAACTGAATGAGAGTAGAATTTATTGCAGCTAGTGGAAGGAGTTCTTTGTAATATTTGCTAGAGATTCATGTTTAAAGAAACTTGATCAGAGAAAGAGCAAGAGAGATTTAGGCAACTCTGGCTATTTAACACAGTTAACATAATGATTACAAAACAAAATTACTAAATTTCATTAAACAACTTTTTGTGCCTGAACTTAATGATTTTCATTATGCACCCAATTTGAGATCCCTAGCATTCCATCCTCAGTAAAGAAAGCTGTATGTGAATCTCAAACAGAATCAGATGGGCCTACTCAACTACAGGAGGAGGAGCAACAGTTGCCAAATGTAGAAGAGTGCTGTTTGTGTTTGACAACTTATTTTCTCTTAGGATACTGACTGCAAAAATATTTATTTGTAGTGACAGATCATTCAGCATAATAACAGACCTAACTCTCAACAGCATTGTGTATTTCTAAATAAGAGCAAACAATTTGTCAAGTATAAGAATTGTCATAATTTCATGAAATTGTAGACAAATTCTGTGAAGGAAACTATCTGAACAGCTGAATACATGATGCTATCAGAAAGATGCTAAAATTTGAATGTTGTAAGCAAATAGTTATCTGAACACTGAAACATCACTAAGTGCCATCCACACACTCTGCCTTTGTCTTTACAGAACGTATTTACTCTGTTGTGCTTCAATGTTTTTGTGGCTCTGAAATGGCTGACCTCAGAAAACAGCATGTATCTATAAATCTTTAATGAAAAACTGCTACTGAAGTGCCTGCTTTTGGTATAATTGAGGCCAGAAACAAATGTATGGTAGGCAAAATGTTTCAAAATAGCCAAAGATCAGGTGGTGGTGGTGGTGGTGGTGGTGGTGGTTTGTGGTTTTAGGGCGCAAAACTTCTATGGTCATTAGCGGGTGGTGGTGGTTGTTGTTGTTGTGGTCATATCAGTTCAAGGTAGCCATTGCCTGCCATCAGACCATAAAATGTCATGAAAGTGAAAGACTTGATTCTGTGAAATAGTATAACCAATAAAAGTCCTCTACAAGACCCTTTAATAAGTTTAGTTGAGTAGAAGCAGAGCATGTGAAGTGTATGTGATAATTTGATTGTAAAAAAAATGATGCCACATTTTGTGTTACAATTGGTTACATTTGTAAAAACAAAAACACTGATTGTTGATGTACTGTAGAACATGAGTGCCTCTGTGAATTACTGTCTCTGTCGAGATTTTTTTTCCCTTTTGAAATTAATGTTCTGTACATATAGACAGACATTTTCAGACGGCTACCTCAACACGTAGCAAAAGCACAATCAAAGATTCAAATATTGTTTTTAATATTTCCCAGAATCACAGTAACTTCCTTAGCAGCAGCTGGACATTTTCTTTTATTTTGTCATTTTTAATGAAATTGCAATGTATATTCACTCGTATGGAAATATTGCTTGGTCTAATGTATTCAGAAATTGTGGACAGATAAGCAAAACAGTTACATAACATTTAACACACAATATTACAACTCATTTCAGGAAGCAAGATAAAGTGGTCTTCTCACGTGTTGGGCAGAAGGAGGGTACTAAACTTATTTAGTGTATAAAAATGCTGTGCAGAAGAATTAAATTAGTATCTTTGGTCATTAGGTGCAAACATATTCCTGACTGGTGGTGGCAACCATCTCAAGTTGGGTGACTTTGGTTCAGCAGTCAAGATTAAAGCCCATACAACAATGCCAGGAGAACTTCAAGGATTTGTGGGGACTCAGGGTTAGTATATTTAATTCCAATATCAATAAGAGTATTTGAATAACGCTTAACTGGAATACTGGGACTGTTTGTCTTAAGAAGTTATTTTTTGCTTGCAAGAGATTTCACTGTTTGTAAACACTGTATTTTATGTATGGGTATTTGTCTGCTTCCAGCGTACATGGCCCCTGAAGTTTTCACGAAGACTGATACAGGAGGCCATGGCAGGGCAGCTGATATATGGTCTCTTGGATGTGTTGTTGTTGAAATGGCTTCTGGAAAAGTAAGTACAGCTATTATTTCAGTTTGTGGACGCTTTTCTTAAAAAGATATTGATTATTGTGCATAAAGTGTCATTTTTGTAAGTTTTTGAGTAATGTTATCATCTTGGTAAGTGAACAGTAAACTTTATTTACATAAAAAGTTATTATTTTTACAGTCATTACTTGATAAAAGCATTTGAGGGTTTTTGTTTTTTTTTCCTGCAGAGACCTTGGCCAGAGTACGACTCCAACTACCAAATCATGTACAAAGTTGGCATGGGTGAAACTCCAAGTGCTCCTCCAACCCTGTCTGAAGAGGGTCACAAATTTGTGGACTGTTGTTTACAACATGATCCACGGAGGCGTTCAACAGCCAAAGAGCTCCTTTATCACACATTTGTCAGAGTAAGTTATTTAATATATTACAGTGGTAATCACCCACATAAAATGTGGAAAAAGAGAGAGAGAGAGAGAGAGAGAGAGAGTGAGTGAGTGTGTGTGTGTGTGTGTGTGTGTGTGTGTGTGTGTTGGTGGGGGGTGGGGGTGGCAGGTACATACAGTCATAATTGAGAGGGGAATTTTAATTGTATGTTGTTTCCATTTGTTGTAAAGACTTCTATGTTTGTGTTAATTTGCAGGTGGACCTAGATGAAGAGTATCTGTCCTCAACATTACCATCTATGTTTGAAGATTACTTAAAAATCAACCCAAGGATTCTTTAAAAAGAATGAACTGCAACATTTTGTCACTGAACAATGAATACTGTTCTGCTGACACATAAAAATTAATCATAAAATTAATATATTACTGTACCTGTTGATTGTTTCATAGAGTGATCAAGTTGAAGATGCCAGAAAGTCAGTAATTTTTACTGGCCTTCTAGAGGCTGTATTGTGGAGTTCCTTTTTATGGTAGCGAACTGTCTTCAGAAACATGCTATGACATGTTTAATATTGCTTTTGTTTACTACATTGTTGTCAGTTGAACATGTGTATATAGTCATAATGTTATTTTGTGATAAAATATGTCCTATGTATTTGGAGTACTTGTTTATGTGTATTTATATTTGCCAGACAGTCTTGTATGTTTTAAGAAATAAAATTTGATGTTTGGAAGTTTGTGGTTTCCTTAAGATTAAACAATGTATGTAGATGAACATGAGTGAGAACCATTTTAATGATTTTGTTTCACATTTGTTTGTGCTTATTGTTGGTTTACTAGTGTCCAAGAAGGAGAAAACTTTAGTGCACCCAGTAACAATTACAGACATTGTTAAATGTGAAATGAGCTGCTGTTTAAATATATGAGAGCTAAAGGTTCATTTTACATCATACAGCAAATGTATTTTCTGTGTAACTTTATGATTTTTATGTAACTGGGAAAATCTACTGATTTTCACAAATTTGTACCTTAACTGTGGTACATTGTGGGCACTTGATTGGTTGTTGACGCCTTTTGTGTGGTGCTCCTTCCTTTCAGCTTGGCTTCAGTTAATTGAGAAGAGATTTAAAGGGACCCCATATAAGGGCCAGGCATGCACTGTACACAGGAATTGGCTATATGAATAGAAGAGAAAGTTCTGGTGAACACTGTTAGTTTTTAGACTAGAGGAATATGACAGGACCATGAGTGGGCCTGCAGAGATCTTAAAGGGGCAAAGTCCCAGAACTGAGTCTCACGTATTAACATTGCTTAAGTTGGAAGTTGACTGAAACCAGAAGTAAATCCTGAATGAAATGCATATTGGACACACAATATAGCCACCTGTGTGTGTGTGTGGGGGGGGGGGGGGTCGCAGGTGTATATTGTAGCTTAGAAAAGTATTTGTCCTAACAAAGTTCAAAGTTCTGTCTTTTTTTATGTCCTTGTGCATGTCTAAAAATGTAGAGGGTGGTCTAAAGTTGAAGTTCAGCAAACACCCTCATAAAATCCAAATGGATCAGCAAACAGCAAAACAAAGTCCCTGCACATGAGAAAGAGGAGTGAGAAAAACTTCCACACTATGTCACCAACATGGAGACCATCTTGAAAGCTGCCATCTTGCATCCAACATGTAAATTTCCAATGGGAAGGTGGTCATGTGACATATCGGACACAGAATTTCACCAGAAAAATGATGAAATTGTTTGTTTGAACATAGTTTTATTCATTCTTGAGTTATAACCAGTTATGTGTTGCAGTAGTGGTAGAGTTCAGCATAATGAGTGTTACCTACCAAATAAGCATCAACTGGAGTTCTAAATGGTGCAAAGTGCAATTCCCATGCCTGACATTTTACATGTGGTAACATTAACATGTTAGGTAGCATTTACTCATGCTCACATGTCATTAACACATGAACAAATCATCATCATCTTGATGTCAGGAGAGTGAAGCGCATGGGAGCAATGATTCCTAGCAGTTGCTGCTGAGTAGTCACTCTTCCGGACAGCATCCCATACAAGCAAACCGGTTGCGACTTTGCCTGGTAATGCTTGTACCTTAGGTAGTCAGGCTGTGCACGATACTGTTTAAAAATAATAGCTCGATGTAGTCGTAGGGTTGAGCCGAGCACGTCTGCTTTCATACCCTGCAGCCAGTTCAGTGCAAATAACAGCATTTAGCTGTGATCCTGCAGTCATAGTCTATGCATTGGCTAGAACTGCAAGGTAATAAAAATACAGAAATAGAAAATAAAAGTTCTATTCTAATGTCTGTAATTGATGTAGACAACAAAGAATTATGTTGAATAATGTTTATTCAAGAAAGGACATCATGAATAAACAGGAAGTGGTCTTATGATATTCATTTAAAATACAGACAAAAAATACCCTTACCAAATGCAGTAATGTTATCACTGAAAGTGTTATGAGAATGATAGCGAAATCTCCAAACTGAAGTCTAATCAAACATGTACATGAAAACTAAGTTCATTTTGTGATCGCAATACACGAAATATGCACCAGCTCAATACAGTTCAGAGTTCAGTACGATTATTCACAAATCAACACACACAGTATGAAGAATAGTCATTCATACGCTGCCTATTGTCAGCTGTGTAGCACAAGTGGAAAAAGTCAGAGTGCTACTCTGTAGCACATTCAGACCTCTCGAAATATGAGGTCCCTTCAAAAGTTAAGAGTATTGCAGCGGCCGTTCACCGCCCAGTATCAGTCACCTATACAACTGAATCACACAAGTTATCATAGGCAGGTCTGCTTACTTCCAGCACTCATCTTAAAGTGACCAGAATCGCTCCCCTGAGCTTTCACTGCAAGAGTCCCAGTCTTCATTTGACTCCCGTAGTGTTCCGCTACTGTCAGCTTTCCCAGAGGCTGAAGACGACCCCCACCAAAAATACATCATTCTTACATGCTGTAGACTCAATTGACTCAACTTTGACCATTTCCCAGACTAAACTAATACTTTACAACAAAATTTAAATAAAGAAATATTATAAATATTTGATCACACTCGGGCCATTCATAATAATTACAAATAAAAAAGTGTGTTCATAATTAAATAAGCTAGTGTTCTTGTGAAAGTGTGCTCACATTAAATGGCAATGAACTGTCATTAAAAATTATTAAACAATTATTTATGCCTTCTCAACAGAAGCATCTTTTGATTCTTTTTTCAACTGTCGTGTCCACGGACACGTGATTGACCACTTTTAAATTAGTATAATTTTTAATAGCATTTGCAATCAACAATTACATAAATTTTCTGATAAATAGTAAACTGTTCATGAAATAAATACACACATATAACAAAATGAGAAGCATTCATACTGCATTCATTTTATGTGTAAGTGTGGAGAAGATGATGTTATGACAAACATTTGTGCAATAAAGATATGAAAGACATAATAACTCAAGAAATAAAGATACATAACTTACAGAGATGACCACTTTTAAATTAGTATAATTTTTAATAGCATTTGCAATCAACAATTACATAAATTTTCTGATAAATAGTAAACTGTTCATGAAATAAATACACACATATAACAAAATGAGAAGCATTCATACTGCATTCATTTTATGTGTAAGTGTGGAGAAGATGATGTTATGACAAACATTTGTGCAATAAAGATATGAAAGACATAATAACTCAAGAAATAAAGATACATAACTTACAGAGATGATAGTTTTATCATAACTATCATCTGAGATATTGCATGTTGAAACTGCACAAAGTATTTAAAAGTTGTTAACTCAGAGGTTCATTGTGAAAATGTCTATTCACTGTGAAATTTTAACTTCTGTAGTTTTGAAGATATTGAAATATTGTTGTGTCATTGGATGTGCCTCATTTTTCTGAGATTGCAGGTGTATTCACATTTGCACTACTATTCGACTGTTAGTTATTGTCGAATCTCAAAGAACTGTAACTTAGCCATCTTTAAGAGTTTTTGACACGCTGCCATTTTTGGAAGCATATGATGCACAAAGGCCGTGCAATTAACAGCCATCCAAATTCCCAGATAAGAGATTTTCCCCATTTCAGGTGATGCTGCTAGTCTTTGTATCTGGACTCGTCCGTACCGATCAGCTAGCCAGAAGTTGGAACTGCTATGGCATGCCATGGGACTTGGGCCCGGCAGTGTTCAGCCATACCACAAATACATCTTACCTTGTATCAATACTGGGTGGCTGATTAGCTCGCCTAAACACGCGTAACATTACAGGGGTCATTGCTGAAGATTTCAACAGTCACCACCCAACCATACAACCTTTTGCTCACAGTGCAGTTGCCAAACATTTGGCTAAATTCTGGACAACAGGTTCCATTGCTAATAAGCTGGAAGCCCAAAATCTGCCACCAATGAAGCAACAACAGTGAGTGTGTTGGCACCATTTAGCAAGAGACTTTGTGTACAATTTGCAGAATGGGTGACACAACTACTGTGGATAAACTCTTGTTTTCCCTATCAGGTATGTTCAGTGATGAAGGTAGTTCCTTTATCAATGGTGAGGTGAACTAGCAGAATCAAAGGTATTGGTCAGACACAAATCTACACTGGATTGAAGCTTCTAAAATGGTTGGTTGCCAAAAAGTAATGGTCTGGTGTGTTGTGTGGTGTAACCTTTTTAAAAGGTTCATTAACAGCCAGTAGTTATCTGAGGTTGTTGGATGAAGAGGTGTTTGCTTAACTGTTAATGGAGGAGGGGACATTTCTGGAATTCTTCCAACACAGTGGAGCCCTGCCGCATTATTGACACAGTGTGCAGGCATACCTGAATGTGCAGTTCCCCAAGTACTGGATTGATCGTGGGGGTGCAGTGGAGTGGCCACTATGTTCACTAAATTTAAAAATCCTTTGGATTTTTACCTGTAGTGTCATGTCAAAGCAGTGATTTATGGTGAAAGTACAGTATCTAGTTGATGCATGCAGTCAAATTCAGCCAGATGTATTGGTCAAAGTTCACCAGGACTTTGTTCAGATGATACCGTTAACACTCTGAGGTAATGGATAGCATATCGAATCATTCCTGTGACTGTTGGTTTTTTGTCGGGAGTGTGTAACTTTGGCTTAATGCCTTTCTGGTACGTAATGCTCACACAGCCGAATGTGTCACTGCTGCCACACATAATTGGTTGCAACTCGTGAATGAATAAAGCTATGTGCAAAACAACAATGTCATTGTTTTTCTGGTGAAATTCTTGCTGTGTCTGATATGTCATATGATCACCTTCCCATTGGAAATTTTCAAGTTGAGTCCAAGATAGCAGCTTTCAAGATGGCCACTGTGTTGTTGACATAGCCTGTAAGTTTTCCCCCCTCACCTTCCTCATTTATAGGAACTTTGGTTTACTGTTTGCTACTCCATCTGGATTTTATGAGGGTGTTTCTAGACTTTTGGACCAATTGAACAATGGAAAATCTGAGATGTAATAGCAATAACTGTATGAATTAGGATATATTCCTATTCAACACACAGATGAAGCATTGAGCAACAGACAGGCATATTTAAAAACAGAGTTTAAGATATTCATCTGTTGGACAAAGTCCTTCATCATATAAAGAAACAAAAGCACACACATTTCTTACATGCAGAGGTAAGTAAGTAAGTATACAAGGCTACTACAAATAAAACAAAGCATAGGTACCATACTTGTGGTGACAATCAAAAATTTTTATCCCTAATGTATATATAAAAAGAAAGAAAAATAACTTTTCCCTCTAAAAATGAATAAGATGCTATTCTTAGCCATATGTGCACGAGAAAAGAAGAGTGCTATTGGTGTCCAACTGTCTCAAAATGTTTCAGCATTTTCAAAATGGCAAAACATGCTTCTTGCATTTCAGCTTTCAAAACTAATATTCCTGGAGCAAATGTGATGTTGATTTTTATTTTTGGACAGCCGTGAAGTATTCTCAAGTTAGCAATTGATTTCCTCTTCACAGTGTAAGTACTGAGTTTGGTACATATTTCCTCTACCCAATGTCAACCGACTTTATATAGTGTACTTTAGTGCCAGCTGCAAAGCAACAGTCATATAATTTTGAATCAGTAATGTCAGTAAAATTTAAAAAGGGAAATGGATAGGTTAAAGTTAGATATAGTGGGAATTAGTGAAGTTCGGTGGCAGGAGGAACAAGACTTTTGGTCAGGTGAATACAGGGTTATAAATACAAAATCAAATAGGGGTAATGCAGGAGTAGGTTTAATAATGATTAAAAAATAGGAGTGCGGGTAAGCTACTACAAACAGCATAGTGAACGCATTATTGTGGCCAAGATAGACATAAAGCCCATGCCTACAAGTTTATATGCCAACTAGCTCTGCAGATGATGAAGAAATTGATGAAACGTATGATGAGATAAAAGAAATTATTCAGGTAGTCAAGGGAGACCAAAATTTAATAGTCACGGGTGACTGGAATTCGAGAGTAGGAAAAGGGAGAGAAGGAAACATAGTAGGTGAATATGGATTGGGGGGGAAGAAATGAAAGGCATAACTTAATCATAGATAACACTTGGTTTAAGAATCATAAAAAAAGGTTGTATACATGGAAGAATCCTGGAGATACTAAAAGGTATCAGATAGATTATATAATGGTAAGACAGAGATTTAGGAACGAGGTTTTAAATTGTAAGACGTTTCCAGGGGCAGATGTGGACTCTGACCACAATCTATTGGTTATGAGCTGTAGATTAAAACTGAAGAAACTACAAAAAGGTGGGAATTTAAGGAGATGGGACCTGGATAAACTGACTAAACCAGAGGTTGTAGAGAGTTTCAGGGAGAGCTTAAGGGAACAATTGACAGGAATGGGGGAAAGAAATACAGTAGATGAAGAATGGGTAGCTCTGAGGGATGAAGTAGTGAAGGCAGCAGACGATCAAGTAGGTAAAAAGACGAGGGCTAATAGAAATCCTTGGGTAACAGATGAAATATTGAATTTAATTGATGAAAGGAGAAAATATAAAAATGCAGTAAATGGAGTAGGCAAAAGGGAATACAAACGTCTCAAAAATGAGATCGACAGGAAGTGCAAAATGGCTAATCAGGGATGGCTAGAGGACAAATGTAAGGATGTAGAGGCTTATCTCACTAGGGGTAAATAGATATTGCCTACAGGAAAATTAAAGAGACCTTTGGAGAAAGGAGAACCACTTGTATGAATATCAAGAGCTCAGATGGAAACCCAGTTCTAAGCAAAGAAGGGAAGGCAGAAAGGTGGAAGGAGTATATAGAGGGTTTATACAAGGGCGATGTACTTGAGGACAATATCATGGAAATGGAAGAGGATGTAGATGAAGACGAAATGGGAGATAGATACTGCGTGAAGAGTTTGACAGAGCACTGAAAGACCTGAGTCGAAACAAGGCCCCAGGAGTAGACAACATTCCATTGGAACTACTGACGGCCTTGGGAGAGCCAGTCATGACAAAACTCTACTATCTGGTGAGCAAGATGTATGAGACAGGTGAAATCCCATCAGACTTCAAGAAGAATATCATAATTCCAGTCCCAAAGAAAGCAGGTGTTGACAGATGAAAGAGAAGTAGTGGTTGGGAAGGGAGTGAGACAGGGTTGTAGCCTCTCCCCAATGTTATTCAATCTGTATATTGAGCAAGCAGTAAAGGAAACAAAAGAAAAATTCGGAGTAGATATTAAAATTCATGGAGAAGAAATAAAAACATTGAGGTTCGCCGATGACATTGTAATTCTGTCAGAGACAGCAAAGGACTTGGAAGAGCAGTTGAACAGAATGGACAGTGTCTTGAAAGGAGGATATAAGATGAACATCAACAAAAGCAAAACGAGGATAATGGAATGTATTCAAATTAAATCGGGTGATGCTGAGGGAATTAGATTAGGAAATGAGACACTTAAAGTAGTAAAGGAGTTTTGATATTTGGGGAGTAAAATAACTGATGATGGTCGAAGTAGAGAGGATATAAAATGTAGACTGGCAATGGCAAGGAAAGCGTTTCTGAAGAAGAGAAATTTGTTAACATCGAGTATAGATTTAAGTGTCAGGAAGTCGTTTCTGAAACTATTTGTATGGAGTGTAGCCATGTATGGAAGTGAAACATGGACAATAAATAGTTTGGACAAGAAGAGAATAGAAGCTTTCAAAATGTGGTGCTACAGAAGAATGCTGAAGTTTAGATGGATAGATCACATAACTTATGAGGAGGTATTGAACAGAATTGGGGAGAAGAGGAGTTTGTGGCACAACTTGACAAAAAGAAGGGACCGGTTGGTAGGACATGTTTTGAGGCATCAAGGGATCACAAATTTAGCATCGGAGGGCAGCGTGGGGGGGGGGGGGGGGGGGTAAAAATCATAGAGGAAGACCAGGAGATGAATACACTAAGCAGATTCAGAAGGATGTAGGTTGCAGTAAGTACTGGGAGATGAAGAAGCTTGCACAGGATAGAGTAGCATGGAGAGCTGCGTCAAACCAGTCTCAGGACTGAAGACCACAACAACAACAACAACAACGTCAGTACCCATTTTCATGTTTCCTTGTCTTTCTGAGCCTGCATTATTAGGTGAAAAATTGTAGGTTTTCCCTAGACAGGTCAGGGGCGCATTAGCCAGAATTTACACAGCATGCAATACAACGGGATGGGAAGCAGATTCTCCAAAACGATGTGGTGCAATGGAGCATTCATGCTGCAGGTGATGCAATGCGAAGTGAAGCAGTATCCACAAAGTAAAGTGATGGTGTGATCTGGCGAGTGAGGAGTAATAGTTGCTGAATAGTCTTGGCATGATGTTATTTGTCGTCAACCCAACAAATATATTTTTGATAAAACACAGTGCTCTTAGAATTCAGACAGTCATGAATGGATGCATAAAATAAAGTAGAAGAAGATGACTGTTGCAGAATTTCATCATTTGTATGCTGACTTGAGAAAAGTTGAAGATACATTTTAGAATTATTTCAGAGTGAGTACAGTGTCATCTGTTTCATTTAGATCACAGAAGCAAAACAAAAATTATGGGAAGGCTATTACCACTGAAGAGAAACTTATGGTCACCCTCAGGTAAGTACACATCATTAAGTCAACAAAACACTTTTCACTATCATAAATTTTCAATTTGTGATATAGCCACCACATTTTATAAATTATAACATAGCTGAAAAGGAGATGAAATATGTTCTCAAGAGTTCATGTGAAGCATCAAAGTTTCCATATGCTTGGGGGTTGAAATAACACTTTCAGCTTGAGGATTTTCAGGTCCATAACGTGACATGAAAGAATTTGCAGTGGAAGGGGTTGAATGTTATAACACTTCCTAACATTTACTGCATGTTAATTCTAGCTCTCAACCGAGTTTCAGGTCATAATTTTCATATAATGGAAAAAAAACTGCATGATAACTATCATCTTGAAATTCCTATTTTGACATTCATTGCTCAATAATCTTTAGTTTTCATTTTTCTATATTTAGCAACTCTGAATTTGTTTGCAAATTTCCTTGGCCTCTTACTTTGGTTGTCTGTGTATGGGGAGAGTAAGGTGAAGGTACTGAAATGCAGCTCTTGGAACTTTCTGAGATATTTGAAAAGATGTTGAGTTACTCTCATCATCTGAAACAGTCTATGTGTCGGTAACAGCCGCTGGCAATTGTATGTCTTTGTTTTGAAATCTGGTTCTTTCCCTGTGTGAAAGCATTGCTGTTCATCTGCCTTGGAGTCAAGTCTGTCAAGAACACCAGCACCTTGTACCATGGCCAATTGCATTGGAATGCTGGAGTGGCACACCTTCAACTCCTGAACATTCTATGTGAGGCTTTTTCACTTCCATGCATAACATATCATTTAAATATTTCCACTTAATCTTCACCGCCTCTCCTAGAAATACAGACATAAATAATTTAGTAGACTTCATACTGAATACAATATATTTTTGTCCTTAGCACGTTATTGCAAATCCTGAAAAGATCCTTGTGTCATTCAATTTGGTTCATTTCATTCTTTATCAGTTAATTTTTGGTCAGGAATGTCTTTCAATGCACTGTTGCAGTCATTTTGGATGGGTCTAACTACAGTTGCCCAACGTATGCATGAAATGTGTGCCACAAGAAGGGAAATTTTGAGCAGCCCTGTACACCTGCCCCTTCCTGCTATACCACAGCTTCAAACCAGTGTACAGCACAGCGCAGCACATGTATGCCAGGTGGAATTTTCCAAATTATGTGGGTCCATTGATGGCAGCCACATTCATGTGAGGTGCCCCGCTGATTCTGTGACAGTGTACAACAGTTACATTCCCTCGGCCCCTTCATCCCCACTCCCACCCCTGCTTGCTTTACTAGCTGTAGCTGAGTCTAACTGCAGATTAATAGCAATTGACATTGAAGAAAGAAATCATATTTCGGTATATTTAGGGCAAGTGATTCGTACAATAATATTTTGAACGTTCTTCAACACTGGTTACTACTGAAAGAACTTCCAGTACTTCAGTACAAGCCCCGTTAGTGTTTATTGGAGATGAAGCCTTTCCCTATTAGAAAATGTAATGTGTCCATTTCCTGGACTGTCACTGAGTGAAGAATAAAGGTTATTTAACTTGAGGTTATCAAGGACTAGAATGATGGTGTTGGAATTATGGTCAGCAAGTGACATTTTCTCTGAAAGGAAATAGAAACTTGTGTAGAATACACAAGACGTTATTATTCAGCGTACCTGTGTCTTGTATGATGTAATAATCGATAAAGATGGGCAGGACACATACCTCAGTTGTTTGTTCACCAGCTTGTAATCAAAAACTACGAATTGGCAGCATGCTGTCAAAATGGCAGAACAACAGTAGTGCTACAAGAAGAACGAGGAGTGTCAGTTTTTGAATGCCTCTCTATGTCAACAATCATTAATGCAAACATATTTCATGACAGTTTATCGAATACTGTAACTATTGTAGAAATCAATTTCTTTGTCATAATGATAAAATCTATACATAAGTTAGATGTGATAATACGCAACACTTTTTTGTGTTACTTATTTCTCATGTTTTTGTAGTTATTTATTTTAAATTGTGTACTTACAGTCTGCTCCACAATCTTGAGCTTCTTCATTCTAAGCTTGGTATACCAGATACCTGTTGTTGTGTTTGTTTTTCTGGGTGGTAATGCACATTATTAATGAGCCTTTCAATGTCCATTGCAAGAAACCACTCCATACAATCGCACAAAACACAAACCTGCTTGTGACTACATCACTTCGCATCGCTTGGCTCCGTTTGAAATCTAAAGGTGTACCAGGCTGTTACATTGTTAAACCAAGCCTGTCCATTGCCACAAGATTTCTACGCGTCATCACTCAGCTTGGTTCAGCATCGTGTTGCGAGCAGTGTGAATTCAGCCTTGAAACGAGAAAGCGGCTGTTTGGGTTGCAGAACACATGTGGAGCACACATGGCCTTTTGTTAGGAGATGGACAGTAGTTTGAAGATCTCTGATCAACGCTTGCAGAGAGTAAAATGTGATCAGATACAAGGTACACACGCTTCGAATGTCAAAATTTTAACAGTAAATTGCTGAAGTATTTTTAATAATGTTCCTGCGTTTATCATTCGCTAGGATAGCTGTTGTGTTCAAATTATGCTGGGAACCAGAAACTGGATGAGAACCACAGTAAAAAGTTCCAAAATATTCAATTAGGAGTGAAATGTAATTAGAAACACAGGTTTGAGGTCAGAGGAGGGGAGAGCTGGGGGTGTACACTGCACCAACAAAAATGTTATGATTAGTGAGGTTGATTCTGAATCTGACTGCGAAGTTATCTGGACACGAGTAACTGCTCTAGTTGAAGTCAAATTAATCATTGTATCTTTTTCCATCCACCTAGAGCTGCATCAAACCAGTCTCAGGACTGAAGACCACAACAACAACAATGATTGTAATGTAACAATTGCAGAAGCATTCAAAGAAAGTCTCTGCGCAGAAGCTTGAAAGTACCTTGAACGTGCTGTAGAGGCAACTTTAACTTACCGAGTATGGATGGGATGTTTCTGGATTGTTGTAGGTGGTACAGACACACAGTCTTGTGAAGAAGTTCTGAACACTTTCTCTGAAAGCTGCCTTGAGCAACTAGTGAGGCAACATATGTGTATTGAAAATATTTTAGACCTTGTAGCTACAAATAGGCCTGACACCTGACTTTATCGATACTCAGTATAGAAACGGGGATTAGTGTTACAATGTTACCATAGCCATAATGGTTACTGAAGTTAATAACTCTATCAAGAAGTCTAGGAGAGTTTTTATGCTGCGAAGAGCAGATAAACAGTTGTTAGCATAGTTCCAATATGATGAACAAGAGGATTAAAGACAGAAAAGACCCCACCACGGTTTAATAACAAAAATTCAGAAAATGTCAAATGCACAAAGTTAGTATAAGGGGCATTCAAATGAAACCGGGTCACTAGTGTAAGGTAATGGTAACAATTTTATTAACTCAGAGAAATGTAGCTATACACAGTACACATACTCAAAAATAGTTGCCAAAACTGTTGGCACATTTATCCCATTGTAACACAAACCGGTTGATTCCATCCTTGAAGAAGCTAGTAGGCTGCTGTCGGATCCAGGCCTGAACCCAGTCACATACTTCGTCTTCCGTTGTGAATCAATGTCTGCGAATAGCTTGTTTTAGAGTTAAAAACACATGAAAGTCACACGGTGAAAGGTTGGGACTGTACGGTGGATGTTCCAGCAGTTTCCCACCAAAACTGCTGCAGTGTCATCTTCATCACATTGGCCCTGTGTGGGCAGGTATTATCATGCAGGGGGATAAAGCCAGTGGACAACATGCCTCAGTGTTTCGAGTGAATGGCTTGTGTAAGGTTCTGTAAAGTGGCTTGATAATGTTGGGCACTGATGGTGGTTCCCGTTCCAGGCACTCGACGAGCAGCAAGCCCTTGTGGTCAAAAAAAGGAGGACATCATGACCTTACCAGACGGAACTGGTGTGCACGGCCTTGGATATCTTTGGAGATGGTGAAGTTGCATGTTTCCACTGCTTGCTCTGATGCTTGCTTTCCAGTTCAAAATGTTGACACCCTGTTTCGTCACCTGTGACAGTATGCGACAGGAAGCCATATTCCTCCTCATGATAATGTAGCAGATGACTCAAAGACAGCGCAATTTGAGTACTGTGCTGTTTGGTGGTCTATTGGTGGGGAACCCACTGTGCACAGATTTTTCAAAAGTTCAAGTGTTGATGCATTATGATGTGGGCAGTGCCCACGCTAATACCCAGTAACCGATGGATCTCATCCACAGTGATTCTGCAGTTGTCCAAGACTAAAGCATTCATTTCTGCAGTTATTTCCAATGTGATGACATGATGAGCTTGTCCAGGATGAGGATCAACTTCCAGTGGCTTGCGCCCCTCAAGGAATCGTTTGCACCATCCCTCCAAACACTTGAACGATCCAGACTGTGCTCACCATACACAGCCTTCGTCTGTCAATACATTTCATGGCTCCCAGCTCCCACCGCCAAAAATTGAGTCACTCCTCATTCTTACTTACTTGCCTGCATGTTCGGTAAGGGACGGTAACTTGTGTGACCACCTTTTCTTTGGCATGAAACCATACTGGCACTAAGCAACATCAAACGGTGCGCATGCGTCAGTCTCTCTACAAAATAGATGGTGCCACCTTATCTGCAGTTATGTGGTGCCACCTTACGTGTAAGGCAATGGTAGATGCACTGACCAGGTTTCATCTGAATGAACTTTGTAAAAATTTGTGCGTTTATAAGAAGTTCGATGTGCAAAGCATACAACAACCTCATCATACACCATCATACGTTAGCAAAAGATCTTGCCAAGATTCCTAGAAAATTCTGGCCCCCACATAAAATCACTAAGAGGATTGAGAGCTTCTGTTCATACATATTCATTCCTGTTAAGGATCACAACATGTTTTATACAAGGTATTAGTTGTGGTCAATGAAGACAGTGCTCAGAATTGAGTACAAACAATTCTAATCACACCAAATCAGCATATGTTAAACGGCTCATACTAAATGTGATAAGCAAACTGAATGTATTCTGGCCTTAAGATGGACGTTACTGACCAGAAATTAATAATCTGGTATAAAACATTTTGTGCTCTGTAACTGTACCTTTTTGGATCACTGTGGAGTTTTGCTCAACTACATCATAACTCTAGAGCTTCTATTCAGTCACTCATATACATTCTGGTGTGGCAGTAGAAGGCAGAAATTGGAAAGCTGATGTTTTAAATCTCACATTAAAAAAAAAAAAAAAAAAAAAAAAAAAAAAAAAAATTATTCATGCAGAATGGTTGTACAGACATAACGTAATTTGACCAACACATTGTCTCCAATTCGGAGGACATAGAAATAGGCATCCTCAATGTTGAGAAGCAACTGAAAGAGTTGAAAACAAATAAAAGGGTAAAAGACTGGACCCACAAAATTAAAGACCAGTAACCTTAAAACCCAGAATGCATTTTTCACTTTGCATTGGAGTTTGCACTGATGTGAAACTTCCTGGCAGATTAAAACTGTACACAACGTCAAGACTTGAACTCAGGACCTTTGCCTTTTGCGGGTAAGTGCTCTGCCAACTGAGCTATCCAAGCTTTACTCACAACCTGTCTGCAATAACCTTTCTTCCAGGAATGCTAGTCCTGAAAGATTTGCAGTAGAACTTCTACAAAGTCTGGAAGGTAGAAGATGAGATACTAGTGAAAGTAAAACTGTGAGCAGGTCATGAGTCGTGCTTGGACAGCTCAGTCAGTAGAGCAGTTGTTTGTGAAAGGCAAACGTGCCAAGTTCCAATCTCTCCCCAGCACACAGTTTTACTCTGCCAGGAAGTTTCATACTTAACATTGCTTCGATTCAAAATTCTTGGGCATAAACTAAGTTCAAATATAGTAAATTTCCTTGAGGGAGAAAAGCTTATATCCACAAACCAACAAACACCTTGCCTCTTTCTCAAATGATATCTCCGAACAATAGATGAAGAGCAACAGGTGGATTCCATATTTCTAGATTTTCAGAAAAGCTTTTTATACAGTGCCACACTGTAGACTGTTAACGGAAGTCCAAGTATACAGAATATTCTAGGTATGTGAAGGGCTTGAGGACTTTATAAGTAAATGTACCTAGTACATTGTTCTGGATCATGAGTGTTTATCGACAGAAGGGTATTGTCAGTATCACCCCAGGAAAGTATAACAGGACAACTCCTGTACATAAATGCTCTGATGGATAGGATGAGCAGGAATTTGCAGCTGTTTGCTGACAATGCTGCAATGTACAGGAAAGTGTAATCATTGAGTGACTGTAGCACAGTACAGAACCAACTTAGACAAAATTTCTGTTTGGTGTGATGAATAGCAGCTTGCTCTGAATGTTAAGTGCAACCTAGTACAGATGGGTAGGAGAAACAATCCTGTAACATTGGCATACAACTTGACTGATGCACTGTTTACAACAGTCACATCAGTTAAATATGTAATTGTGAAGTTGCAAAGCACCACGGAATGGAACAAACACATAAGGTTGATGATAAGGAAACCGAATTGTTGATATTGATTTACTGGGAGAACTTTAAGAAGAGGAGATAACACACAGAACAATTTTGTGGCCAATTTTTGAATACTGCTAGAGCGTTTGGAATTATCAACAGGTCAGATTAAAGTAAGACATAAATCATTCAGAGATGTGCTGCTCAATTTGTTACAAATAGGTTTGATCAACTCACAAGTATCACGGAAGTAGTCTGTGTACTCGATGAGAATACCTGGACAGAAGAAGACATTATTTTTGGGAAACAGTATTGAGGAAAGTTGGAGAGCTGGCATTTGTGCCAGACTGCAGATTGATCCTACTGCCACCAAATTTCATTTCACGTAAGGATCATGAAGATGAGAAAAATCAGGGCTTGTACAGAAGCTGGAACATGGAAGAGAATGACTAATGGTTACCCTCCCGTCATGCGGCATGACAACTCATGGGGGTGGGCGGAACAGATAATCATTGCAGGCCTGCCAGATAGCATGCACGATATTCACTATGAAGAAAAGGATACGGGATAAACTTCATCTGATTCAAATGTTCACACTAAAATAAATAAGAAACTTAGAAAACAATATAAAGCTCTCATTGTAAAAGCTGATCGGGAGGCTTTGCAAATGATGTATGATGTGCATTACCTAAGTACAACACTAGATTTCTTCCAAAATAACAGCGTAAAATCACTTTAACCTGATTCAAGCATCAGATCATGTACAATTTTTAAAAAAATTCAAAGGCAGTAACTTCCTGTCATCCTTTAGTGAAAATTTTAAATCTACAGTAATGAACCACACAGCTCCAAAGCTGTTATTATAACCTAAAATTCGATGGCCAAGGGATCCAGTCACTAATTCGAAGATAAGCCCATTCTACCAAATTAGTAAAAAATTTTAATGACTTGTTGAATAAGGCTTGTACATTTCATAAGAATTTTGATTTAAATGATAGCTCTAAGTTTGCAGAAGTGTTCCTGCATAACATCAAGTGCTGGCACATTGATCAAGAACAGAAGAGCAGACAGGGCTGTGAGACGACGACAGCCAGTAGTACTGTATTAAAAATTCATTAATATGATTTGCTTGAATTGTTGTCTAGCAATCCGAGAAGCAGGTTGGTCTAGGCACCCTATATTAGACAAGTGGGCAGAGCTCAACATTGGCGACGAGGTGGTCAACAGATTCCATAGCAACAACCCAGAGCCTAGCTGCCAGAAATGTTCTTTTCTGTTTCACTGGCACCTTAATTCTACATTTGCTTCTCTTTGCAGGGGTTCATTTACTTGCTTTAACCATCTCTTATACTGTTTTTCGCTAATCAGTGTTTTTCAGGTGGGCGTTACAGAAATTTTCTTTGCTTTTGTACTTATTTTTATTGCTTAACTCGTCTGTTTCTTGCATTTGTCTCTTCCAATATGCCCACCTGACCTATCCCACCCCCTGCTCAAGCACCACAGCTGCAAGCGTTAGATGCAATGCAGCTAATGCAGATATTTTCAGTTTCAGAGTCAACAAATCACATCTCTACTAAATACAGTACAGCAGCTGCTGGTAAATGAAACGAATACAGTGCAGCAGGTGCCTACAGTATCTCTAAGTGCTATACCATCTTTTCACCAGTTTCATGAACAAGAGAAGGACTGACTCGAGTGGTTGCAACAGTTTGAAGCCCATATAATTACTCACAGTGTACCAGGCACTGTGAAACTTCCCTATCTATTGTCCACAGTAGGAAGGGCAGTGTTTAGACTCATTCAAAAACTTTTCCCTAAGCCCACGCTGAGTGAACTTTCATATGATCAGGTTGTAGATTCGCTAACTAACTATTGTGACCAACAAGTTAATGTTGTAGCAGCTAGGTATCAGTCCTTTAATTGCAAGAAATGGTCTGAATAAACTTATCGCGAGTGTGTAACAGATTTGCAGGGTATGCATATTTGAAGGAAATGCAAATTCAGATGTGCTTGTGGTGCTTTGTATTCAGATGTTATGTTGTGTGGTGCAGTCATGTACAATGTAACTGATGTCAAACTTAGAGAACAGATTTTGAAACAGTCCGATCCATCATTTCAGCACATATGCAAATACTATGTTATTACGATTCCAGTGTCATTTCGGCTGATAAGTTTGAGCAGCCAGCAATTTGTCGGGTAAAGTTGCCTCTTGTTCATGACTGGCCCATTAAGCAAGCTTGTGCATGCCATGCTGTGTGAACAATTCTCCATATTCTTCCATAACCGGCACTGAAAGGTGGGCAAAAGTTGCTTCGTGCCACATGAGATTGTGTTTTACAGGATTTTTAGTGGCTGCAGGCAGTGTGTGCGAGGTGAGATCATTCGTCGACTTGGTGCGTGCATGTACCTCATTTCAGGCCCTGATGAATTGCTGCACCGATATCACAATCAAATTCGCCAGTCATGTGCATTGTGATCCTTCTGTGTCTCTTCCCCCAGATTCACAGATCCTGAGGACAGTGCGCCCACAGCAGCTGCCAGAGGGTGTCATTACAACACTGTGGGACGATCTCATGGAGACGGAGCCTTTTCCTCCTCCACCTCCTCTCGTCCTACCCAATGGAGCTTTGGAGCTGGACCCATCCATAACACAGCACAGACACCTTCAATATCTTGCCTCAGGAGGTGGACGCGTACCCTTCGGTCGTTTTCTGGGGGATGTTTCCGCCAGAGCGAAAGCTGGATGGCGGGGTATGACCAGTAGGGGGGGGGGGGGGGGAGGGGGGGGGTTAATACAGCGTAATGTCAAGCTCCGGCACATCGGTCAAAAATGGAAGAGCAGAGAGGGCTGTGTGACTGACCCCTCTCTAGGATGACACCAACACAGCAGCAGCCATCGGCATCTAGGTGAGGAGAATATAAGCACCGCACTGCTTGGTCACAGCCAGTTGAAGATTAGCCATTTTATGAATGCTGCAGCAGCAGCAGCTTATGAACTGTATTGTTTCAGTTGTATTAGGAGTTGTATCCAATGAAGAGACTTCTTATTTGACTGTTGCCAATTGCCTGTGGCACACCATTGTAAATTCCCAAAGTTAAGTATTTTCATTTATCTTACTGTAATAAAAATTCATTAATGCAATTTTCTTGAATCGTTGTCTAGTGATCCGAGAAGCACATTTCCTAGGCACCCTGTATTAGATGAGGGGGCAGGACACAACAGAAAGCATAATAGACATTCTCATTCCAATCACAGCTAGATTCAAACCTTTTGGTATAGTAAAGCAGTATATACAAATATATCAGTTAATTGAACAATTTCATTAATTAAAAATTCTGTGCTTAAATAAAAAAGTTCAGTAGGCCAGAAATTTATGAATTTATAAAACTAGTGACCTGTCTGCTACCATATAACTATTTAAACTTCATTGTCGAATTTAATATGCAGGAAGGTGGCTTAGCAATGGGCAGCTGCCTATCTAGTCTGTTGGCTAAGATTTATATAGATCATGTACGGACAATATTTTTATAGGTTATTACAGAAATAACCAGAAAATTAATATTACATGTGGTGTTGGCCAAAGAGGGAAGCCCCATAGTAAAGTTGATATGTTATGACATACCCAGAAGCTAAAGAGCGTCGCTGCAAGACGCAGCCACAAATGAGATACATCGACAGTGGCATGTCCTCAAGAGGTTCCATACGCTGCTAGAAGTTTACTTAAGTTGAAGAGCAGCACCACTCACCCCACTCTGATAGCAGCATCAGTCAGAACTTTGTACCAAAGTTCATAGTGAAATGCAATGTGATATTTAATTCTCATTCAGTACCAGAATAACTACAGTTCTGACATTACAGTATTGTTGAAAGTAATAAACAGTTATCATTGTGTTCTGTGACTTTATCCATTATTGTGAAAAGGACAGGTTGCTACTCACCATAATGACTTTTTTTTTGTTACAGGCAAGCAAAACAAAACTTTCACACATTAATCTTTCGACCAAAGCCTTCTTCAGAAAAGAGAACACACTCAGTCTCACATTTAAGTACACCTCATGCACAATGATAATTGTCTCCGACCAGAATGCAATGTTTTTGCATCAAATGAAAGCAGTAATCTTGAGTGGGGCAGTGAATGGGAAGGAATAGGAGGATACAGTTGGGGGAGAGGGGCCAGCACTGTCTGGCGGAGCATGTGGGGTATAGATGGAAGCATGACGAGGTTGCCAGACACAGCATCGAGAGGCTGTGGGGGAGGGAGGGGGAGGAGAATGGGTAATGGAAAAGGAAAGAAAGAGATAAGAGAAAAAGACCAATGGATATGCTGGTAAAGAGTGGGATTTGTGGAAGGCGATGGTGTGGATGGCTGTGAAACACCAACGACCCCAGTTACAGAACATCTGCTGCTGTGATGAAGAAGAGTTCCAAGTGTCAAATTGGGGGAAAGCTGAAAGTGTCTTAGAAAGTCAGCCACCAGTGCAGTTTCCCTGACATTGATGATGAAAAACTGCCATGGAAATATATCTTCTAAACACAAGCCCAAGGTTCGAGATGTGGTCCCGTATACTGCTATACATTAATCATTCTGGCTGTGGTTGCCCACATGGCATGTCACTCACTTCAGACCTGGTATAGACAAGAAAATGGCTGCGAGTATGATCCTGGACGGGGGATGGTGTACAACTTGATTGGTTAATGTGTTGAGTAGGTAGGCGCTTATAGTAGTGGGACTGTTGTGTTTCATTCTTCCCATCTGGTTATCACAAGACGGCATGCAGTTGTGTGTTCTATCGCTGAAATACAGGTGAAACTAACAAGGGCATGGCTGTGTCATCTTGTCGGTGTGCGGGTTGTTGTTGACACCTGGCTGGAGGTCGTGGCCAGGCTGGCTGTGATTGATGTCATCCTCAGTGGCATTTGGGCACGCTCAGTTCCGTGTTGCCACCAATCACGGCATGGAGCCTGACTGAGGCAGAGGTGCTCAGTGTTGTCTGCTGAAGTTCTGCATTTTCAATGTTGTAACACAGCTAAAAATCTGTCTTCCAAAATTATTTTCCTTTCTGATGACTGATGTTCATGTGAGATCATTGCCAGTTGAAACTGAAGAGGTAACTTCACTATCCAGTGTCTACAGGGTGTGATCTGGCTTGAGGGTGACACTGATTAAGATTCAAAGGGACATGAGAGTTGAGAGAGCATTTTGGTGCCTAACGTTCATCATAAATAACTTGGTGTAACTACTGCTAGGGCATTCTACCGAGGCATTGGAGGAGGGCTTTCTTCACTGTGCTGTACTTGTTGTTAACCGGGGTCAACAAACCCATGTCACTAAAAATGTCAGTGTGCTAACATAACTGATTTGAAGAATGTGATGAACTTGGAGGTGTCATTGGAAACTCCATGGTTGTAGAGAATGCACTTAGTGATAGCAAACCACACTGTTAGTTGCTCAGGGAGGAAGGGTGGCAGTTAGGGTTGTGGATTGACGCGAACAGTACTATTGTCAAAATTCTGGTCTACGTGTGGGATCACAGCTGGTTGGAGAGCAATGATGCGCAAGATATCGTGAGACAGCCATGATGTGGAAGTAAACACATTGAAAGTATTCGAGCATGGCCCAACTGGATAGGCTCCATATGGTTGTGCTAACAAGTTTGTCAGAATTCTATGCAGGGCAGTAAATGCAAACTTCTGCTGTGTCTGTCTGTGGCAGTGTGTTGAAGAGCATCTCATTGGTATGCAAACAAACTACCTTTGTTACCAAAGTGAACTAAAGTATTGGTAATCAGTACACACTGTTCAGTTACACAGGGACATTGTCGACACCTCTGGCACTGCATAAGAAAATATCATTTTCACATTTTACAAAAGGCAAACATTGTTCCTGTTGATGCAGAGCACTAATCTGAGTACTGTGTAAGTTACTGTATTGTATTCATACTTCTCCCCCACTAAAGCTGTGAGATGGTTCTGTTGTTGCATTTAATATGAGACGAAGAACACAGGATAATCCATTGTAGGTGCCAGTGTTCTTCACTGATTGTGAAGAGGACCCAGGTGAGGAAGTGCTTAATAGTAAATGTTATTGGTTGTCAGTAATACATGCAATTTGAGTGCTTACTACAGAAGCTCAGAACCAACTAAATTCAAAGGTAGCCATGCAGCACCGCTGTGTCACTGACCAGAGAGTTTTTCCTATGTTAGCTACTTGATGACAAAAAAGTGCCTTCTCATTAAAGTTAATAAATCTGATAAAAAAAATCTGCTCTTACATTTGTAATTTATTGCTAACTATACTTCTATTTCTTTCCTATAGACAATTCTGTTTCAGTTTCTTTTGTTTATATGCAGTTTAATTAAAATTCATTTCGTATTTACTAGAAATGTAACTTTACAGGCAGTAAACAAATGTAATAGTTTTTTAAAAGAATGTTCTTATTTCTGTCATAGTTTCTTTTGGTAGCTCACAATAGGACCTAAAAGAGATGCAGCAGCTCAGAAGCTCACAAGGTTGGTGACCACTGGTTTAAACCATTCCATAGTAATGCAAAAATTAAAATATTGTGGAATAGCAAGTGAATGGCTTTTTATGTTTTCTGAATCACAGAAAGCAATATGTATCAGTTCCATGCCAGTCGCATGGCAGTAGGCACAGACATAGTGTACCACAAGGTTCAATTTTGGGTACTCAGCTATTTCTGATATACGTAAATAATCTTCCATGTGTAGTTTGAGAAATGCGAATTTTGTTATTTTTGCAGATGGTGCAACTATTGGAATAAAAAATAGTATCAGTCTCCTTACTAGAGAAGCGGCCGGTGAAATATGTGATAACATTAACAGACAGTTCAAGGCAAATGGATTAGCATTGAATTGTGACAAGACTCTGTACATACAGTTCAGTACTTCTCGCAAAATTCCATAAGCTATAAAAATAAGTTTCTCATACAGGAAATAGAAAGTGTTAAATTTCTGGAACTACAGATAGATTACAACCTCAACTGGAAAACCCAGTGCCTAGAATTAATGAAGTTCCTTGGTTCAGCTATGTTTGTAGTATGTATAATTACTGATAAATGTGTTTTAAAAATGAAGAAACTATTGTATTTTCCATATTTCCATTCTTTAATGAGTTATGGAATTATTTTATGAGGAAATTGAAGTTACGGGATTAGTTTTTCAGCATACAGAAGGAATGTATAAGGATTATATCTGGTATTAATTCAAGAACTTCCTGCAAAGACTTAGAAAAATACTTCACTATACCTATATTCGTTATTGTTCTTTATCATCACAAATATTTCTCTTTTTATGAAAAGTAGAGAAAGGCCTGAATATAACACTATAACCAAAAACAACCTCTGCATAGATCTCAAAGGGTTAACATTAGTACAGAAAGTAGTCAGATACATGTGTGTTAAGAACCTACCAGAGCAAATTAAATATCATAGAGATAATGTAGTGAAGTTTAAGACTCAATTAAAGAACCTTCTATTGGGTGACTTCTCCTACTCCATTGAAGTGTATTTTCATGATACTCTTCAGTTTGATGTCTTTCTGTATTCCAGAGACCATTCTCTGTTGCATCCTTTGAAGATGACTGATGTAATGTAACATAACACGTGCTATTAACTTTGAGTCAATTTTAGCAAAAGCCCAATCATTACCATCTTCAGTACCTAAACTTGTGTAGACATTGCCTGCTTGTCCATGGTTCAGAATGGAGTGGTAAGATGGTGGTAGGATGCTCAACAAGCTTCCATCTAAAATAAAACAAAAATTGGGAATCTATAGCAATTCAAAACAAAATTAAAAACATTATGAGCTCTTTATATAAATTGTCTGAATATCTAAATTTGGGAATGAAAATTTCTGATAGCTACATGGCAACTAACAGTGTTTGTTATAATTCTTCATGATAAGTAATAATTAACTGTAAATCAGGACTCAGTATTTATAGATGTGAAAAATATTTTCTTTGAAAAATACCATTGTAATCAAGTAAATATTTGCAAATGAACATCATCATGTAGTAACACTGATGCAGAAGTAGCTTTCTTACTAATTTACTCAATTAAATTTAGATGGTATAGGTGTGAAAAACATTATAAGGTTTTATTTTTGACTTGGTCACTTTTTATGATAACAATCATAACTTGTTTTGGCCTTCAGGGGCTACCTTCAGATGCTATGGGTGGCCCCCCCCCACAAAAAAAAAAAAAAAAAAAAAAAAAAAAAAAAAAAAAAAAAAAAAAAAAAAAAAAAAAAACACCTTACAGTAAGTCAGTCACTGTCTCCATAAACAGAATGTTGTTTTTTTCCAAAATCCTGAAAAGCAAAGGTTTACAGTTAGAGTTTATATAATGTTTTTGTCTTTCCTGGACTCATTCCACATCTATGAACGTCTTGATGGACCGAGCGAGGTGGCGCAGTGGTTAGCACACTGGACTCGCATTCGGGAGGACGACGGTTCAATCCCGTCTCCGGCCATCCTGATTTAGGTTTTCCGTGATTTCCCTAAATCGAGTCAGGCAAATGCCGGGATGGTTCCTTTGAAAGGGCACGGCCGATTTCCTTCCCCATCCTTCCCTCACCCGAGCTTGCGCTCCGTCTCTAATGACCTCGTTGTCGACGGGACGTTAAACACTAATCTCCTCCTCCTCCTCCTCCTTGATGGATCTATGGAACATGATCAATGGATGTATGAATGTATAATAATAATGAAAATTCCTGGCTGGAACAATATGTAAAATAACTGAAAAGCAACCATTCACCATTGGCAGTAGTATCGTGTAGCCAATGTATAAAAGGGCAGTGTGTTGGTAGAACAGTCATTTGTACTAAGATGGTTCATATGAAAGGGTTTCTGAGGTGATTATGGCCACATGACTGGAATTAACAGACTTTGAACACAGAATGGAAGTTGGAGATGTCCTCATGGGACATTCCATTTTGGAAATCATTAAGGAATTCAATATTCTGAGATCCACAGTGTCAAGAGTGTGCCGAGAATACTAAGTTTCAGGTATTACCTCTCACCATGGACAATAAAGTGGCTGAGCCTTCTTCACTTAACAACCAAGAACAATGGAATTTTCATAGAGTTGTCATAGCTAACAGACAAGCAACACTGCTTGAAACAACCACAGGATCGATGTGGGATGTAAGAGAAACATATTCGTTAGGACAATGTGGCAAAAATTGATGTTAATGGGCTATGGCAGCAGACAACCAACATGAGAGCCTTTGCTAACACCATGACTTTGTCTGCAGTGCCTCTCCTGGGTTCAAGACCATACCTGGAAAACTATGGCCTGGTAAGAGCTGATTGTAGGATTCAAGTGTGGTATAAACCCCATGAAGCCATGAACCCAAGTGGTCAACAATGCACTGTGCAAACTAGTGGTGGCTCCATAGTGATGTGGGCTGTCTTTACATGGAATGGACTGGGTTCTGATTATGTTCGGCTAGGTGGAAACTATTTGCAGCCATTCATGGAACAACTCTAGAATTTTTATCAATGACAATGCACCATGTCACTGGGCCACAATTGTTTGTGACTGATTTGAAGAATATTCTGGACAATTTAAGCGAATGATTTGCCCAGCCAGACCACCTGACATGAATCCCATTGAACATTTATGGGACATAATCGAGAAATCAATCCATGTGCAAAATCCTGCAATGGCAACAGCTCTGTAAATATGGACGGGGGTAGAGGCAGCATGGCTCAGTATTTCTTTAGGGGTTTTCCAATGACTTGTTGAATCCATGTCATGTTGAGTAGCTGCACTATGCCAGTCAAAATGAGGTCTGTCACAATATTAGGAGGTAACTCATGATTTTTGTCACCTCAGTGTGTATAGAAATTATTATTATTTTTTGTCTTTTGGGTTGTTTAATCATGGTTAATCTGAAAGTGATTTTTATTATCAGCAACAATATCATTAGAAGTAATGATACTGGGAAAAGAGTGTAAGATTTGCAAGATCTGTGAAGAAACATTTACTTGATATGTGGTTATTTACTAGCACACTATTCTTATTGATCACTTTTGTTCAATAAATAATTTATTTACTTCAGTTGTATTGCTTTTGAGGCAAGGGTGCCCATACCTGGGGACAAGAGGTGGTTTACAGCCCACCACCCGCCCCCTCTCCTCCAGGTCTCAGGAAAGAGAAAAAATGTATTTATAGTGTAGTGTGTTTCTTTTTTATAAGAAAAAGATTTGAAAGACAGTATTACACAGGTTTTTAAAAGGGTGAGAACTGCAGCTTTTTTGCGGCTAGTCACAAGTCATCATTTGTCTTGTGCCCAAGATGGCGGCCAGAGTGAGAGCACAGTCTGCATAAAGTGTAGTCACGAAAAATTGTGACTTGGGCAATAAAAATTCAAGTGTGTACAAAGTGTAAAGACGAATCAAGAAGCTTAAAGAACGTCTTTCAAGTCTGCAATTAGTTATTGGTGAATTAAGAATGAGAATCTCAAAACTTCATAATGAAAAACTTGAATCACTGTTGAAGCAAAACTCAGCAAATCTTCCTGTAGTTAGTTTAAACAACTCTGAAAAGTGAACAAAATGTCATATAAAAACAGCAGACATAAAGTGAAAACTGCTGATGACTGTTTAGTATCAGGAAATTTAGTGAATGACAACCGATCTCAAATACTTTCTAATATGGTCTACACGAAAGCTGTGAACAATGTGATACCATGTAACAAGATCGAAGAGGGTAGAAACAAGATGAGACAGGAGGATATGCCACCTTGGAAAAACAACCAAAGTAACAGAAATGTGAGCAAGATACATCTAGCAACTATCAAAAATTCTCCTACGGTAATTATCATCTTTTGTTAGCACAGAAAACTATGTTGAAAATGTGACTCAAGATGACATGGATGCCTGTAGCTATAGATTAATAACAGTAATGTTCCCACAAAAAGTAGGCCTGCATATAAAATCGCCATCTACACTGATATCTTAGAGCAAGGAATAGCCTCTGAATTGCCAAGTATATGTAAACACGAGATCAGCAGCATGATAAAACCAGGAGCAAATCTCAGGGTAGCAACTACAGTCAGTCATGAAAAAATCTCAGGGCTAAATAGTAATGATTGTCTTTCTTGCTGGTGCTAACGATGTAGCAAAAAATGATCCAAAAGATCTCGTACCTACCTGTAAATGGAGGCTGCACCAATTTAGAAAAGTGAATGTGATTGTATTTTCTATACCCCATTGTCATGACCTACGCAACTGGTCATGTGTAAATAAGGAAGTGGAAAAAATGAATAAAGCAACGCAAAATCTATGCAGGGACTTTAAAAATGCAACATGCATTGACATAAGCATGTTAGAGAAACAGTTTCATACAACACATTGGTTTTCATATCAGCAGGCTAGAAAAGGCATTTGTTAGCAGTAAGATCACAGAGATAGTTCATATGAAAACAAACATGCTGTGATGCACTAATCAATTGATACCATTGAAAGACAAATGTAATTTAACTTTGGCGCCAATTTCTATCAAGAGCGATGAAGAAAATCCTTTTTTATCAGAGGTAAATATTTCTGCAGTTCCAACATAGACAGCTACAGTGCTTATAATTTGGACATACCATGTGATTGCATGACTGAGAAAGAAAACAGTGATCAAGTATTTACATTGCTGCAGATAATTATCTGTTGTATAAGAAATAAACTATTAGAATTGGAACATTTGTTTGGACTTAAGAATGTAGATGTGATATGCGTGGCAGAACATTATCTAACAGAAAATGAAATTGACTGGTTCATCCCTCAAGGATATGGGTAGCTGACATAATGTGTAGGAAAAAGAGAAATAATGGTGGTGCCGGGATTTACATCAAGAATGGGCTAAAATTTTCAAAACTATATTTGGCACCATATTGTTCAGAAATAAATGTTGAATTTAGCTGTATGAGACTAACTGAAGAAAATTGTTAGCCTGTATAGGTCTCCAAATGGAAATTATAATGAATTTTTTGAACAGTTTTAGTTAATGATTACAAAACTCCTTAAACTTAAAACAAAGGTCTGTCTGTGTGGGAATTTTAATGTTGAAATGGGAGACTCAAAGCAACAAGACTCTAGAATGTTATTAAATATTTTAAGATCCTTAAATCTGCTTTGCACAAATACGTCTCCTACTTGTAATGATGCATGTCTAGACAATATTATTGTTAATTTATGTAGAGAGGAATATGTGACTAGCTTGACTGATGGAGTTTTTGCAGATCATGATCCTTTGCTTTTAAAAGTTTATCACAAGCGTCCAACTTATTACAATAAATATAATGTGGGTGAGAGGTCAGAGAGAGTTGTTTATTGACAAGTTAAAGAACTAAAATTGGGACTCTACATGTGGGTGTCAAACAGGAAAAGCTGGAGCTGAAAATGGTTTTGATGACCTCTTCACAAAATACTGACACTTATGGTATTCATGTTTGCCATTAATAAAAGTAGACCTAAATGTAAAAACACAAAAATCAACTGGTATACAAAAGAATTGCCAGGAATTAGAGAAAACGTGCTTGTAGTCTGTCGAATGCACAAAAAACGAGTGTAACCATGAGAAGGAGGAGAGGAGTGTAGGGTCTACAATAAGTACCTTACTAGTAAAAAGCATTATAAAGCCAAGCTCAGACAGGCCAAAAAAGCAGCATGTGAAAGGTACATAGAAGGTGCTCCAAATAAGTGCAGGGCAGTACGGTAAGCTATTACGCAAAATAATTCTTCCCGCCACGTATGTCAAACTTACCAAACAAAAGCGCTGGCAGGTATATATATATATATATATATATATATATATATATATATATGTATATATAATAGAGGGAAACATTCCACGTGGGAAAAATATATCTAAAAAGAAAGATGAAGAGACTTACCAAACAAAAGCGCTGGCAGGTCGATAGACACACAAACAAACACAAACATACACACAAAATTCAAGCTTTCGCAACCAATGGTTGCCTCATCAGGAAAGAGGGAAGGAGAGGGAAAGACGAAAGGATTTGGGTTTTAAGGGAGAGGGTAAGGAGTCATTCCAATCCCGGGAGCAGAAAGACTTACCTTAGGGGGAAAAAAGGACAGGTATACACTCGCGCACATACACACACACATATCCATCCGCATATACACAGACACAAGCAGACAATTTCCTGATGAGGCAACCGTTGGTTGCGAAAGCTTGAATTTTGTGTGTATGTTTGTGTTTATTTGTGTGTCTATCGACCTGCCAGCGCTTTTGTTTGGTAAGTCTCATCATCTTTTTATATATATATATATATATATATATATATATATATATATATATATATATATATATATGTGTGTGTGTGTGTTAAAAACAAAGATTCCATGACTTACCAAATGGGAAAGCGCTGGTAGATAGACACAATAAAAAACACACAAAATTTCCAGCTTTCGCAACCAACGGTTGCTTCGTCAGGAAAGAGGGAAGGAGAGGGAAAGACGAAAGGATGTGAGTTTTAAGGGAGAGTGTAAGGGGTCATTCCAATCCCGGGAGCGGAAAGACTTACCTTAGGGGGAAAAAAGGACAGTTATACACTCGCACACACACACACGTATCCATCCACACATATACAGACACAAGCAGACATATTTAAAGGCAAAGAGTTTGGGCAGAGATGTCAGTTGAGGCGGAAGTACAGAGGCAAAGATGTTGTTGAATGACAGGTGAGGTATGAATAGCGGCAACTTGAAATTGGCGGAGGTTGAGGCCTGGTGGATAACGGGAAGAGAGGATATATCGAAGGGCAAGTTCCCATCTCCGGAGTTCTGATAGGTTGGTGTTAGTGGGAAGCATCCAGATAACCCGGATGGTGTAACACTGTGCCAAGATGTGCTGGCCATGCACCAAGGCATGTTTAGCCACAGGGTGATCCTCATTACCAACAAACACTGTCTGCCTGTGTCCATTCATGCGAATGAACGGTTTGTTGCTGGTCATTCCTACATAGAAAGTGTCACAGTGTAGGCAGGTCAGTTGGTAAATCATGTGGGTGCTTTCACATGTGGCTCTGTCTTTGATCGTGTACACCTTCCAGGTTACAGGACTGGAGTAGGTGGTGGTGGGAGGGTGCATGGGACAGGTTTTACACCGGGGGCGGTTACAAAGGTAGGAGCCAGAGGGTAGGGAAGGTGGTTTGGGGATTTCATAGGGATGAACCAAGAGGTTACGAAGGTTAAGTGGACAGCAGAAAGATACTCTTGGTGGAGTGGGGAGGATTTCATGAAGGATGGATCTCATTTCGGGGCAGGATTTGAGGAAGTCGTATCCCTGCTGGAGAGCCACATTCAGTCTGATCCAGTCCAGTATCCTGTCACAAGTGGGGCACTTTTGGGGTTCTTCTGTGAGAGGTTCTGGATTTGAAGGGATGAGAAAGTGGCTCTGGTTATTTGCTTCTGTTGGCATAGGTTGGCATACGAGGGGGCCATCCTGGTACCCATGGCTGTTCCCTTTAATTGTTGGTATGTCTGGCCTTCAAAAGTGAAGAAGTTGTGAGTCAGGATGAAGCTGGCTAAGGTAATGAGGAAAGAGGTTTTAGGTAGTGTGGCAGGTGATCGGCATGAAAGGAAATGCTCCATTGCAGCAAGGCCCTGGACGTGCGGGATATTTGTGTATAGGGAAGTGGCATCAATGGTTACAAGGATGGTTTCTGGGGGTAATAGGCTGGGTAAGGATTCAAGGCATTCGAGAAAGTGGTTGGTGTCTTTTTGAAGGATGGGAGACTGCATGTAATGGGTTAAAGGTGTTGATCAACGTAGGCAGAGATACGTTCTGTGGGGGCTCGGTAACCAGCTACAATGGGGTGGCCGGGATGTTTGGGTTTGTGAATTTTAGGAAGTAGGTAGAAGGTAGGAGTGCGAGGTGTTGGTGCAGTCAGGAGGTTGATGGAGTCAGGTGAAAGGTTTTGTAGGGGGCCTAATATAAAGATCGGGGATATTTTGAGAGAGCAATAGAGAAGAATGATGGATTATTCTCAGTTGTCACAATGATTTCTTCTTCATGTGGTGCACAAGAAGTTGGCCAAGTCAAGAGATTCTTGCTACTAAAAAAGCGGAATATAATGATTCCCAGACCAAAACTGGTAGCCAAATATAATACATATGTGGTGGATGCTTGGGTGAGATACACCAAACAACACCTTATAATCAAGAGTTCATTTATTTACCTCTTCACACAAGTAAGGATTAAAGAGAACTGGATGGCAAAACTACACAAAGATAATGATTTGCTTAGTTCAGAGATGATACTCAGATCGATACTGGTGTCAATCTCATCGGTGCCACATAGCCCCCTCCCCGCAGTACAGAGTACTCCTGAGAGGCTGGGGGGAGGGGGGGGTTGACTATGGCTATGGCGTCAGCAGGGGTGGTCCGCAGGAGCCCAACCACAGTCAGCTCGACAGTATCGTTGGGGAGCTGTGTTGGTAGATGACGTGAAGGAAGGTTCAGCCACCAAACCTCAAAGTCGAAGTGCGCCGGGCGTCGTACTGGGCAAGCTGGTCGTGAGGCGACAGGTAGGCCGGTGGTTTGCGGGAGGAACGGAACGACGACGACGTCTCCAGTGGGCGTGGCAAACACACGAAGCATGTCCAGGTCGACTTCGGGCGAGTGGGGAACACATTTCACCAGGTGGCAGGGAATGGCGGAGGTTGTGTCATGAGCACCGGATGAAGGGAAGAAGGGAAACATACGATGAACAGTGTGTCATCGCGTAGTATTATAGAGATGTCATGGATTATGTCCGGGGGGACAGGCACAAACACCTCGACCGAGGGCACGTTCAAGATGGGGGGGCGTGAGAAACTTTGACAGGGTGAGGCAGGTGGCGGGGGAGAGGTCGAAGGGACTGGAGAAGGGCCCGGCGGTGAAGGCGTGATCGTAGGTAAGCTCGATGCGGGAAGCGTGTGATCACTCGACGGAGTGTGTGTGACCGGAGTAGAGAGTGAGGTCAGAGAAGAGCTTGACAATTGGAGCTGGGAGTCACTCGACTGAGTGAGTAAGTCCGACGTGGAGGGAGTGGTCGGAGCATAGTGAGCCACGACAGTGAGTGGCATGGTCGTGGCCTCAAGGGGGGTAGAAGTGGGCTCGACATGAGCAGGCTTAAGTCTTTTGAGAGAGACTGTAACAGCTGAATCTTTTATCTGGATGTCATAGGTGTTGGCTGAGCGCCAGAGAACTCGGTACAGGCTGGTATATTGGGGTTGGAGGGGAGCACAGACAGAGTCATTCCGGAGCATGACGTACTCGCAATAGTTCAGAGATTTTGAGATGTGAACCTTAGGGCGGGAATGGCTGGTGGGCAGAGGGATGTGGAGGTCGATGAAGTGCTGTCTGATGCGGTCCACGAAGGAAGGTAAGTCAGACTGAGAGAGAGAAGCGGAAGGGCTCACAAGTTCGCCAGGGAGAACAATGTTCTGGCTGTATACGAACTCGGCTATTGTGCCTTTGAGGTCTTCGTTATAGATCGCACAAATGCCGAGTAGCACAAGGGGAAGAGCCTCTGTCCAGAGAGCATTGTGGCATTGAAGAGCCACCTTGAAATTGCAGTGCCAGCGCTCAACTAGCCTGTTACTTTGCGGGTGATATGCTGTGGTATGGATGCGCTGGATGCTGCAAATGTTACAAATCTTGTTGAACAGGGCCGACTCAAATTGTCTGCCCTGGTCAGTTGTGATGATAGCTGGACATCTGAAGTGCGATACCCTCGACTTGGCGAAAGCTCGAGCAACAGTTTCTGCCATGATATTGGGGAGGGGGATAGCCTTGACCCAGCGAGTTGTTTGGTCGATAGACGAGAGAACATAACGAAAGCCATTAGAGGGGGGGGGGGGGGGGGGGGGGGGAGAGGGCCGACAATGTCAATGTGAATATGCTGGAAACGCCCAGGAGGGATCAAAAAGGCGCTGAGGGGGGATGAAGTGTGCTTGTGTAGTTTGCAGTGTTGGTATGCGAAGCAGGAGTGTGCCCATTGCTGGCAGTCCTTGTTGATATTTCTCCACACAAAGCACTCCACTACGAGGTGGGCGGATGCATGAACACTGGGGTGGGCTAAATTATGCAATGCGTTGAAAACAGCTTGATGGAGCGTGGTTGGGATGAGGGGGCGTAACCTGCCTGTACTGTCGTTGCACCAGATCTCATCAGAAATGCCAGGGAAGGTGATGTGGACGAAGTATAGTGAAGAGGTAGAGTCTGAAATCAGGTTTTGTGTGCCCTCATTAGTGGGATGGAGGTTAGGCAGGTCAGAGAAGTCTAACAGCGAATGAATGGCATCGACTCGTGAAAGGAAATCAGCAACTATATTGTCAGCACCCTTTATGTGTCTGACATAGGTAGTGAACTGAGATATGAAGTCCATGTAACTGGCAGGTTTGAAATGGCCACAGCCAGGGGTTTGTGGTCTGTTAAAACATAGAAAGGGCATCCGTCACCGTCGGTCTTAAAATGCTTAATCGCTTCATAAACCGGGAACAACTCCCTGTCAAACGCGGAATATTTCCGGTGTGCATTGGTGAGCCTGTGTGAGAAGAACTGCAGAGTCGAAGTTTGGCCATCGACTGTCTGGCTAAGGACAGCACCGATGGCAGTATCGCTTGCATCTGTGGTGATGAAAAGCTGCACATTGGGATGAGGATGTGCGATGGTGCAGGCCTCGGCAAGAAGATTCTTGTGGGCAGTGAAAGAGTCAGTCATAGCAGGGGTCCACGGAATGGGCCGAGATCCAGAAGTCTTGGTGCCTGCCAAGGCATCTGTCAGTGGAGCCTGAATCTCCGCAGCCCAAGGTAGACGGGGCGATAATAATTAACCATCCCCAGAAAGTGCCGGAGCTCTTTGAAAGACAAAGATCTGGGTAGGTTTAGTATTGTTCGTACTTTGTCAGGGGGCGGTGAAATGCCATCGGCAGAGACCCGAAAACCAAGAAAAGTGACAGCGGGTTGATGTAGTTGCAATCTGTCCTGGTTGGTCTCGATGCCAGCCGCCATGAGAGTGTCCATAACAGTTTGCACATGTCGAATGTTGTCCTTGACGGAGGAGCTGAACACAAGAATGTCATCAAGATATGCAAGGCAGAATTTTAGGCCGAATAGCACTTCGTTGATGAAGCATTGCCAGGTCTGGGTTGCCTTTTTTAGCCCAAAGGGCATGAAGCAAAACTGAAATAACCCGATTGGGGTGGTGATTGCTGTCTTCTCGATGCCTTTAGGAGCCATGGGGATCTGGTGGTAGGCCTGTTTGCAATCAATGACAGAGAACGTGGTCGCAACTGCGAGGGAACTGGTAAGTTGGCAATGTTGGGTATGGGGTAGGTGTCCATAATTGTTCGTGCGTTTACTCGACGGTAGTCTCCGCACATGCGCCAGGACCCGTCTTGGGTGTCATATGAATGGGTGTAGACCAGCTGCTGGCAGAGGGTTCGATGATGCCAGAGCTGAGAAGTTCAGAAATCTGCTTTTTGAGGTCAGAGAGGCACTCGGGACAAAGTCGATGTGGTTTACTGGAGATCAGGGGCGAAGCTTTTGAACCCTGCCATTGGTGACCGTGCCGTGCCGTTGGTGATGATGGAAATGTTGCCAGTGGCACGGAAGGCAGTTTGTTTACAATGTGAGGCAGGTGAGGCGAGGTCGTGGTGTTTGGAACCACTCGACGGATCCGACGGGAGCCAAGGCGGCAAAGTGTCCCAGGAGTCAGCGTGACAAGATGGCCGCTGGCCCGAAGCAGTGGCACCGTGATCAGGTAAACTTGGTAGAGCTCATGAAGTGTTGGTGAGTCCATTGTCTGAGGGCATGGCCTGTGGCAGCACGGTCGTGGGCAAAGCGTTAGGCACGAGTGCACTGTTTGTGTTGTCAGTGGCGGTGTCAGTGGTGCGCAGGAGCCGAAGTTGCATAGTTCGAGGTGCTGTCTGCGAGGGGAGGGGTAGGAGCTGTCTGTATGGGAACACGTGACGCTCGTCGCGCATGCGCACTCGTGTCCTTCCAAGTGTCAAATGCTGCCATGTTGGGGGGGTGGGGGGGGGGTGGTCCTGCGGAACGGTCAGTACATGTTATGGTAGACTTGATAGCACAGTTGCGAGGGGTAGTGGGAGGTAAGCACACGGAGGCTCGATTGCTGGGACTACAAGCAGATTCGCCACACTTACTGACCTTGCTTTGTCCTTGTTGCAGTGTCTGTAATTCCTATGCTGCATTGGATAGCTGGAGCTGAGTTTTGTGGAGCCGGAGGGAGAGCTCGAAGTTTTCCTTGTGTAGCCGAGCGACATTTTCAAGCTCGACAAGGCACTTGTGCGTTGTTTCTTGTAACGTCGTCGACAGAGCCGAGCATGTATGGATGAGATGAGCCCGGACCAATGTGTCACAGGGGGGTTTGCTCGAGGGAGCACAGGGGAAGTGAGTTTTGGACGGTAGATGAAACATGGTGTTTCGCACAAGGTCTGATTAAAGTTTGTGGTGTCACAAGAAGTCAATGACTAGTATAGGTTCCTCAATATTGCACACTAAAAAAAGTTCTCTCGAGTTTGCAGTTTGCGGAGAGTGAGACCTTTTTCTAAATGGTGAAGACTTTCTGACTGCAGTGAATTGCCCCAGAAGATGATTGCAGGATCAGTAGTGAAGGACAGAAGTGAAAATAGTTATTGATGTCTCTAATTTTGGAGACTATCCTGATGGCAAATGTTCCTGAGCTAAGCTTTTTCAAAACTTTGAGTACATGGTGTTCCCAGTTAGGCTGGTTGTTAATACGGCACCTCAGAATTTTGTACAGTAACTGCCTGTAACTGCTGGCTCTCGTGTGCAGCAGCAATCTCCTTCAGACTTTTATGATAAGAATAGAAGTGAACATAATGGGTATTGCTGAGGTTTGTTGCTCAAGAGTTTACTGTGAACCAGATCAAAACAGATGCAAGTAATTGGTTGGCATTAAACTCCAAGTTGGTGGATATTTTATTGTCTATTGCAATGCTTGTCTCATCTGAAACACTGTGAAGTTGTTTACTTCATTGGAAGACAGAGGTAGGTGTTTGCTGTAAATGAGAAAGGAACAGAGGTGAATTAAGAACCTATAGGCCAATGAACACATTACACCAGTCACAAATATGGTTTCCTAGAAGGGAAATCAACAATAACATCAACAGACTCAGATAAACATATTCTGACTTCATTTGATGGGCAACAGAAGATTAATGGGATCTACATGGACTTGCCTAAAGCATCTGACTGCTTGAATCATTCCAGGCTGATGGAGAAACTCTTTCAGTATGGGATTCTATGGAAATGTTGTGACATAGTCAAATCATACAGGATGAATAGGAAACAGTGCACAGAAGTCAGGCATGCTAGTGGGGGAAACACAATTAACTACATGTCTGAGTTACGAACTGTCAGACATGATATGCCACAAGGTTCCATGCTCAGGCCAATTTTATTCTCTGCATAGCAAAGACATTCTTCTCACCCACAAGCAAGCTGTGAGAATAATGAACAGGGCAAAGCCAACTGTCAGCTGCAGACCTGTCTTCCAAAGTTCACTCATTCTTCCTCTTGGCAGTCTCTGCATATTAGAAACATTTAAGTTTGTAAAAAGTAATATTACTAAATTCAACAAAAATGGGAATGTTCATGATCATAGTACAAGACAAAAAACGAAACTCCATGTTCAAAATATGCATACTGCTACCTTCAAAAACTCACCATTTAACCAAGGCATCTAACTATACAACAGTCAGAAATAAGGAACAGAAAGTCTCTGCCTATGTTTAATAACACTCTGAAAACCTTCCTGCTTGATGATTGCTTTTACATAATATTTGAATTTTTGACCCATATGTACGAAAAGAAATATGAAATCAATTGCAGGAATGAATTAAAATCTAAAATATATGTAAAGCAGTTTTGTGTTTATACCATCCAGAAATAAGCAAACTGTGTACTCTAATTATGCCAACCAGGCATCTGTTTTGTTTATATGTTTGTAAATTTCTCTCACATCACCTCATGTTATCAAACGATCATATGATGCTACGAATTGTCAAGTATCGATTGTATGTTCGTGCATCACCATGTACATGTCTTGTACAAAAGTGATTCAAAGGACAAATAAATAAATAAAAGATTTTCCAGAATATGAAACACAGAAAGTTACAATGTATGCCAATGACCCTACAATTATAAGTGCAGCTGAGACAAAGGAAGAGCTTGAAAAGCAAGCATTTTTAAATATTGAAATTGCAAATAAGTGCCTCCTAAAGAAAGAAAGAAAGAAAAATCTTTCTATAAATCAATCTAAAACAATGTAAGTAGTGTCCCAAACCAAACAAAGTGAAATGTGTAACGTAAATATTAAATTAAATAGAGAGGCAATTAAAGAAGTAAGCAGCACAATTTTTTTAGGATCTATCAAATAATGGAAATGCCAGGTTGGAATAACAACAACCTTGGGAAAAGGATAAATTGCTGCTCACCTTAAAGATGGCTCATTAAGTTGCAGACAGGCACAACTAAAAGACTGTTACACATTACAGCTTTTGGCCAAAGCCTTCCCCAACAAAGAAAATGCACACATTTACACAAGCAAGCACACCTCATGCACATGTGACCACTACCATCAGCAGCTCTGACCAGAATGCAACTGTCACATGAATAGCAACCTGGAGTGGGGCATGAAATGGGGAGAGATAGCAGAGTATATGTGGCGCGAAAGAAGAGTGCTGTCTGGCAGGGCATGCAGGGACTAGATGGTGGCCTGATGTGACAATAAGCACAACATCAGAAGGTGGGGTGTGGGGGGGAAAGAAACAGGGAATGGTGCTGCACCTGACAGTTTCATCAGGCTGCCATATAATCCTGCATGCCTCATCAGACAATGCTCTTCTGTTCTCCCAGTCATACCCTGCTATCACCGAGCGAGGTGGCGCATTGGTAGCACACTGGACTCGCATTCGGGAGGACGACGGTTCAATCCCGCGTCCGGCCATCCTGATTTAGGTTTTCCGTGATTTCGCTACATCGCTCCAGGCAAATGCTGGGATGGTTCTGATGAGACCGATGACCTCGTTGTTTGGTCTCTTCCCCCACAACAACAACCCAATCCTGTTATCCCTCCCCCTTCCCCACCCCACTTCAGATCACTATTTATGTGACAGTTGCATTCCGATCAGACCTGCTGATGATAGCAGTCATGTGTGCATGAGGTGTGCTTGGCTGTGTGAATGTGTTTGTGTTTCCTTTGCTGAAAAATGCTTTGGCCAAAAGGCTTAATGTGTAACAGTTTTTTCATTTTGCCTGTCTGCAACTCAGTGGATCATCTTTACAGCAAATAGCAATCTACTCTTTCCCTAATATTGTTTTTAGGAACTACTATAGATAAGTGTTTGATCAAGGGAGAGGGAGGAACATAAAGACGTACTGAGTAAAAAGATACACATACAGATTTTCCTCGTGCACAAACCAGCTAAAGTTGTGAATGATAAAGTTCCTAGGACAATGTACTACTGACATGTGTTCCCACATCTGTTGTCCTCAAGTCATATACAGTATACTGGGGATGTACTTAATAAGAATATTTCAAATTCAGAAAATAGCAGCGTTGTGTATACCAAAAATACCACCCAGCGAGACTTGCATGCAATCTTTTGTACACCAGTGACAAACACCTCCTCAATAAGGATGTGAATGGCCTTGCAACAAGAGGAAAGGAAAATTATTACACAAGACAGCAGAAACTAAAACTGACAATGGGTGTTCCAGATGAAGAAGGCAAAAGGTTTTTTTAACAACCTACCAAAATCAATTAAGGGAGAAAAGGAATTAATTAAACAAAAGTTTACAAGTGTATCTCACAGGGAAATGTATATACAGTACATGTGAGTATTAAATATCAAATTAATTATATGTTATATTGTCACAGAAAATATGTAATAACTTTGTATGTGCCTGTAAAGCACAATCCTGTTTTCCTTATAATATACATACTGTATTTAAGCCTTGATGTAATGTAATTTGGGAAATGCAGTCAGAACACAGATGTTCATATATCTTAGTCTGTTTGACTCACACTGTATTCTCGGCTGAAAATTATCAGGTAGGGTCCATGGGCAAAGAATAAATAAGTAAACAGATAAATAAATAAGAAATAGCAGGCAACCAAGGGTAAAATCTCGTGGGACTACACAACATACTGTTCCCCATTCAGGCTCTATCCCTCCTGCCTGGACACTGTTCCCATCTAATGCTACATTCTGTTGGATAATAAGTTCTTCGTTACCAGAATGAATTTTTCACTCTGCAGCAGAATGTATACTGACAGGAAACTACCTGGGAGATTAAAACTTTGTGCCAGACTGGAAATTGAACCCGGGACCTTTGCATTACCCTTCCTCGCAGGCTTACTTCTGACAGTTCCTCTTCTCCTACCTTCTAAACTCAACAGAAGTTCTCCTGCAAAACTCGCCTGACTACATGCTTAGTATTACATAATGTACACACACATAGTAGAAGATCTGTTCCTTGTGTAAGTATCCTGAATGACTTTTCAATCTGCAGTGAGGTATATGCTGATTTGTAACTTCCTTTTAAGGTTAAAAATATGTGCCGAACTGAGACTCAAGCCTGACTAAGTGCTTCTTTTCTCTAGGAGTGTTAGTCCTTTCAGGTATGCACAAGAGCTTCTGTGAAGTTTGGAAAGTAGGAGAGAAGTACTAGCAGAGGAAAAGCTGTGAATGTGGGTCATTAACTATGCTCGGAGAGCTCAATCGACAGAGTACTTGTCTGTGAAAGGCAAATGTCAGGTTCGAGTCCCTATTTGTCACATGGATTCAATCTGCCTGGGAGATTTATAACCATCCTAATCAATGAATACGCAAATTCTAAAGAAACACCTCATAGAGTAATTGTATAAAATAAAATACACTGCCTGTCAAAAAAAGTTAAGTATCCAAAAGAGAGGAGGAAACGAAATCAAACTTAACAGGCTGAGAGAGGATATGTGAAGTCATTCCAGTGATTACAAAGCCAAGTGAAATTTACAGAGAATTTGGACAATATGAGCCTACTTATCAGTATGACACTGTACCCCTCTCGCATGGATGTATGCACTGATTTAGTGGAGAAGGGTATCATACAGCTATTGCATCCTCTCCTGAGGTAAGCTGACCCACAACTGTTGCAACTGGTCCTTGACATCTTGGACACTGGCACTGGGACAGAGTTGACATCCAAGTTGGTGCCACACAAGATCTACTGGGGACAAACCTGTGGATCTTGCTGGCCACTGTAGTACTTCGTCACACAGACAGTTCATAGAGGAACATGTAATGTATGGGTAATCAATGTCTTGCTGAAAATGGTACCACAATAATTTCACATGAGAGGCAAAACATCATGCCATTGTGCCCTAAAAGTTCCCCATACCATTATGTGAGGTGCAACATCTTTGTGCCTCTTCAAAACGTCTGAAGAATGGGACCTCTCCCCAGTCCATGGTTGCATTTGCTGATGATAGTCATTTGGAGTAGTGCACAACCACAGTTCATCGCTGAACACAATGCAGTGTTTTTCAGTTGTCCATGCTTCCCAGTTATAGCATCACTCCAAAAGTTGCCATTTGTGTTGTGTTAATGGCAGCCTTTGTGTGGGATGGTAATTACCTAGTTTGGCTGCTGCTAGTCTCTGGCCAGTACTGTGGAATGACATAGAATGTTGCAGGAAGTCTGCAATGTGCCGATGTTGTTATGAGTGCTCCTCAGTATTTAACTTAAAAATTTCCAGTTCGATATCTGGTTGGTGCAGCTCTGTAAGATAATATCTTTTCCCATTAAACATGCCTGCCATTCATTTTAAGTGGGGATCTAACGGATTTTGGTCCAAAAAATCAATGTTTCAAAAATATTATTTTCTTGATCTACACAGTTTAATATACATTGTGTGTGAATTTTTTCATGATAGCAGCGTTGGAAATGCCTTTAAATTGTTAAACTGATTAACTCTACACTGGTGGCCACTCTCACCTTTTCTGATATTTGGGAAACTGCTTGCTTCAGCAGAATTTTTGTCAGTGTGAAGGCTATTTACTTTCGATATCTTTGGCTGATATACACTCCTGGAAATTGAAATAAGAACACCGTGAATTCATTGTCCCAGGAAGGGGAAACTTTATTGACACATTCCTGGGGTCAGATACATCACATGATCACACTGACAGAACCACAGGCACATAGACACAGGCAACAGAGCATGCACAATGTCGGCACTAGTACAGTGTATATCCACCTTTCGCAGCAATGCAGGCTGCTATTCTCCCATGGAGACGATCGTAGAGATGCTGGATGTAGTCCTGTGGAACGGCTTGCCATGCCATTTCCACCTGGCGCCTCAGTTGGACCAGCGTTCGTGCTGGATGTGCAGACCGCGTGAGACGACGCTTCATCCAGTCCCAAACATGCTCAATGGGGGACAGATCCGGAGATCTTGCTGGCCAGGGTAGTTGACTTACACCTTCTAGAGCACGTTGGGTGGCACGGGATACATGCGGACGTGAATTGTCCTGTTGGAACAGCAAGTTCCCTTGCCGGTCTAGGAATGGTAGAACAATGGGTTCGATGACGGTTTGGATGTACCGTGCACTATTCAGTGTCCCCTCGACGATCACCAGTGGTTTACGGCCAGTGTAGGAGATCTCTCCCCACACCATGATGCCGGGTGTTGGCCCTGTGTGCCTCGGTCGTATGCAGTCCTGATAGTGGCACTCACCTGTACGGCGCCAAACACGCATACGACCATTATTGGCACCAAGGCAGAAGCGACTCTCATCGCTGAAGACGACACGTCTCCATTCGTCCCTCCATTCACGCCTGTCGCGACACCACTGGAGGCGGGCTGCACGATGTTGGGGTGTGAGCGGAAGACGGCCTAACGGTGTGCGGGACCGTAGCCCAGCTTCATGGAGACGGTTGCGAATGGTCCTCGCCGATACCCCAGGAGCAACAGTGTCCCTAATTTGCTGGGAAGTGGCGGTGCGGTCCCCTACGGCACTGAGTAGGATCCTACGGTCTTGGCGTGCATCCGTGCGTCGCTGCGGTCCGGTCCCAGGTCGACGGGCACGTGCACCTTCCGCCGACCACTGGCGACAACATCGATGTACTCTGGAGACCTCACGCCCCACGTGTTGAGCAATTCGGCGGTACGTCCACCCGGCCTCCCGCATGTCCACTATACGCCCTCGCTCAAAGTCCGTCAACTGCACATACGGTTCACGTCCACGCTGTCGCGGCATGCTACCAGTGTTAAAGACTGCGATGGAGCTCCGTATGCCATGGAAAACTGGCTGACACTGACGGCGGCTGTGCACAAATGCTGCGCACCTAGCGCCATTCGACGGCCAACACCGCGGTTCCTGGTGTGTCCGCTGTGCCGTGCGTGTGATCATTGCTTGTACAGCCCTCTCGCAGTGTCCGGAGCAAGTATGGTGGGTCTGACACACCGGTGTCAATGTGTTCTTTTTTCCATTTCCAGGAGTGTATATGGCACATGGTTTATTAACATTTTGACAATACTAACTCATATTAGTAGGTGGAAGGTTGAATTCACAAACCCTTATGTGGAAGTCAAGATTTACGCATAATGGGTGGTGGAAAAACTGTGTTTAGGAAACAGAGGTTTAATGGAAATCAGTTTACCAACAAATAAGAGGAAGCAGCTCAAAATGAAGAACATGAGCTCTCAGCTTTAGCATCAAAACTTGGGACAGGAGAATTGTACAGATGTGTGAGCGCTGTTGATATGGATTCCACTGGATTCAGACTTATCGATTTAGAGCTTCTCTGTCAGGCTATGAAGTTTTCATGTTCATGTGTTAGCTGTAAAAATACGGAATGCATGATTGTTGTTGAAGAAAGAAGAGTGGAAATAGCTTGTGATTTTAAATTAATTTGTAATTCATGTGGCTATGGATTTTCATTTTCCTCCTTCAAAAAAACTGACGCTGGTACCCATGAAAGAAATTTTAGGTTAGCATATGCTCTGAGATGCCTTGGACAGGGCAGGGAAGGAGGTAATATTTTTTGTGGTTTTCTGAACCACTCTCCTTGCTCCTCACTAACATTTCCCATATTGTCTGGAAAGTAATCAAGGTGACTGTTCAAAAGGTGAACTTTCAGGCTCATTAAACATCCTGAAGTTTTAAATTTCCTTAACATTGTAGCTATAATAGAGACATATTCTGGGTCTTTTTCATGTCCTAAGAACATTGTAATGACTTGTTTGAATGATACCCATGATTCTCTCACATTTAAGATCATTGTGGATTCGAAGTTAACATCAAACACCAATTTTTTAATGTCAAGTCTGACAAAGACGCCTTCTTTTAGTTTAGCTTCTGAAAGGTGTGGAAACCTTTGGCAGATATACTTAAAACATAGTCCATCTTTAGGCAAAGCCTTTACAAACTGTTTCATTAGGCATAACTTTATATGTAGAGGTGGTAGGAGTATGCTTTTTGGATTTACAAGGTTTTTGCATAGTGTGTTCTTCTCACCAGGTTTTAAAGACTCCCTCACGGGCCAGTTTTTTCTGCACTAGTGTTGTTCACTACTTTTATATCACTACATATCATCCAACAATGAGCAGAATAGCCTATTTTATTTAGCACTATTTCTAAGTTTTCATACCTTTCTTTCATATATACAGAATGTCCAACAGGTATAGATACATAAATGTTACCATTGTGTAATAAAACAGCCTTTAAACTAGTTTTAGGTGAATCAATAAACAGCTTCCAGTCTTCCTTTTTGTATTCAATACCAAACTCATTCATCAGACCGGGAATGTCTGAGCATTACACTAAATCACCTTCTTGTATATATATATATATATATATATATATATATATATATATATATATATATATATATATATATATATATAAAGAAAGATGATGAGACTTACCGAACAAAAGCGCTGGCAGGTCGATAGACACACAAACAAACACAAACATACACACAAAATTCTAGCTTTCGCAACCAACGGTTGCCTCGTCAGGAAAGAGGGAAGGAGAAGGAAAGACAAAAGGATATGGGTTTTAAGGGAGAGGGTAAGGAGTCATTCCAATCCCGGGAGCGGAAAGACTTACCTTAGGGGGAAAAAAGGACAGGTATACACTCGCACACACACACATATCCATCCACACATACACAGACACAAGCAGACATTTGTAAAGGCCCAAACTCTTTGCCTTTACAAATGTCTGCTTGTGTCTGTGAATGTGTGGATGGATATGTGTGTGTGTGCGAGTGTATACCTGTCCTTTTTTCCCCCTAAGGTAAGTCTTTCCGCTCCCGGGATTGGAATGACTCCTTACCCTCTCCCTTAAAACCCATATCCTTTTGTCTTTCCTTCTCCTTCCCTCTTTCCTGACGAGGCAACCGTTGGTTGCGAAAGCTAGAATTTTGTGTGTATGTTTGTGTTTGTTTGTGTGTCTATCGACCTGCCAGCACTTTTGTTTGGTAAGTCTCATCATCTTTCTTTTTAGATATATTTTTCCCACGTGGAATGTTACCAAATGAAAGTGCTGGCAGGTCGATAGGCACACAAACAAACACAAACATACACACAAAATTCAAGCTTTCGCAACCAATGGTTGCTTGATCAGGAAAGAGGGAAGGAGAGGAAAAGACGGAAGGATGTGGGTTTTAAGGGAGAGGGTAAGGAGTCATTCCAATGTCGGGAGTGGAAAGACTTACCTTAGGGGGAAAAAAGGACAGGTATACACTCGCTCACGCACCCATATCCATCCGCACATACACAGACACAAGCAGACATTTGTAAAGGCAAAGAGTTTCGGCAGAGATGTCAGTCGAGGCGGAAGTACAGAGGCAAAGATGTTGTTGAAAGACAGGTGAGGTATGAGTGGCGGCAACTTGAAATTAGCGGAGGTTGAGGCCTGGCGGATAACGAGAAGAGAGGATATACTGAAGGGCAAGTTCCCATCTCCGGAGTTCTGACAGGTTGGTGTTAGTGGGAAGTATCCAGATAATCCGGACGGTGTACCACTGTGCCAAGATGTGCTGGCTATGCACCAAGGCATGTTTAGCCACAGGGTGATCCTCATTACCAACAAACACTGTCTGCCTGTGTCCATTCATGTGAATGGACAGTTTGTTGCTGGTCATTCCCACATAGAAAGCTTCACAGTGTAGGCAGGTCAGTTGGTAAATCACGTGGGTGCTTTCACACGTGGCTCTGCCTTTGATCGTGTACACCTTCCGGGTTACAGGACTGGAGTAGGTGGTGGTGGGAGGGTGCATGGGACAGGTTTTACACCAGGGGTGGTTCCAAGGGTAGGAGCCAGGGGGTAGGGAAGGTGGTTTGGGGATTTCATAGGGATGAACTAAGAGGTTACGAAGGTTAGGTGGACGGCAGAAAGACACTCTTGGTGGAGTGGGGAGGATTTCATGAAGGATGGATCTCATTTCGGGGCAGGATTTGAGGAAGTTGTATCCCTGCTGGAGAGCCACATTCAGAGTCTGATCCAGTCCCAGAAAGTATCCTGTCACAAGTGGGGCACGATTGTGGTTCTTCTTTGGGAGGTTCTGGGTTTGAGGGGATGAGGAAGTGGCTCTGGTTATTTGCTTCTGTACCAGGTTGGAAGGGTAGTTGTGGGATGCGAAAGCTGTTCTCAGGTTGTTGGTGTAATGTTCAGGGATTCTGGACTGGAGCAGATTTGTTTGCCACGTAGACCTAGGCTGTAGGGAAGGAATAGTTTGATGTGGAATGAGTGGCAGCTGTCATAATGGAGGTACTGTTGCTTGTTGGTGGGTTTGATGTGGACAGATGTGTGAAGCTGGCCATTGGACAGATGGAGGTCAATGTCAAGGAAAGTGGCATGGGACTTGGAGTAGGACCAGGTGAATCTGATGGAACCAAAGGAGTTGAGGTTGGAGAGGAAATTCTGGAGTTCTTCTTCACTGTGAGTCCAGATCATGAAGATGTCATCAATAAATCTGTACTAAACTTTGGGTTGGCAGGCCTGGGTAACCAAGAAGGCTTCCTCTAAGCGACCCATGAATAGGTTGGCATACGAGGGGGCCATCCTGGTACCCATGGCTGTTCCCTTTAATTGTTGGTATGTCTGGCCTTCAAAAGTGAAGAAGTTGTGGGTCTGGATGAAGCTGGCTAAGATAATGAGGAAAGAGGTTTTAGGTAGGATGGCTGGTGATATCCTTTTGTCTTTCCTTCTCCTTCCCTCTTTCCTGATGAGGCAACCGTTGGTTGCGAAAGCTAGAATTTTGTGTGTATGTTGTGTTTGTTTGTGTGTCTATCGACCTGCCAACGCTTTTGTTTGGTAAGTCTCATCATCTTTCTTTTAAATATATTTTTCCCACGTGGAATGTTTCCCTCTATTATATTCATATATATATATATATATATATATATATATATATATATATATATATATATGAGGGAAACATTCCACGTGGGAAAAATATGTCTAAAAACAAAGATGATGTGACTTACCAAACGAAAGTGCTGGCAGGTCGATAGACACACAAACAAACACAAACATACACACAAAATTCAAGCTTTTACAACCAACAGTTGCTTCATCAGGGAAGAGGGAAGGAGAGGGAAAGACGAAAGGATGTGGGTTTTAAGGGAAAGGGTAAGGAGTCATTCCAATCCCGGGAGCGGAAAGACTTACCTTAGGGGGAAAAAAGGACAGGTATACACTCGCACACACACACCCATATCCAACCGCACATATCCAGATAACCCATATTCCCACTAGCCTGTTCAAGAGCTGTAAATGCCTCCTCCATTGCTTTTTGGGTTCTTGCTATTATATCTACATCATCCTCTTAGGCCAGCATGTGCACTTATTTATAGAAGATCATTCCCCTATTCAGAAGGTTTGCATTTATCACCACCTTCTCCAGGGCGGCATTAAAGAGAAGACATGCCAATGCATCCCCTTGTCGCACTTCGTTTTTATTACTCAATGTATTAGACATCATTCTTCCTATTCTTACACTACCTTGTGTTTTGCTCATTGTCATTCTCACCAGCCTTGCCAACTTTCTCGAGATTCCCAGTTCATCTAGAGCTTGATATAACTGCTCTCTATTTATGCTATCAGAAGCTGCCTTGAAACCTATAAAGAGGTGATGTGTGCCAACCCTGTATTCGTTTGTTTTTTCCAGGATTTGTCTTAAGGTGAATATCTGACCTGTAGTTGACTTCCTGGGAAGGAATCTGCATTGGAATGGCCCCATCTCTCTCTGTATGATTGGGAGTATTCTGTCAAATAGGATATTAGAGAATATTTTATATCCTCCATTAAGTAGTGTGATCCCTCTGTAATTGCCACACTCCATCTTATCTCCTTTCTTATGTATGGGACATATGATACCCTCTTTCCATTGTTGGGGCATTTTCTCTCTTCCCATATTCTGGCGACCATTTTCAGAAGACTTTGTTCCAGCTCTCTGCCTCCGTGCTTAAACAGTTCTGCTGGAATACCATCTGTCCCTGCTGCCTTGTTGTTTTTCACTTTCTTCATGGCAGTTTTCACTTCTTCTATATGTGGTGGGGTAGTGTTGTTGTCTGGGTCCTCTTCCCCATTCGTTTCTGTTGGATTCCCTGGTATAGTTATTCTAGGGTTGAGGAGACTATCAAAATACCTGCACCATCTTTCGCATATTCCCTTCTCCTCACTTATATTCCCTGTCTCATCTTTTATTAAGCTTGTTTTACTACCAAAAGGCTTCTGTGCCATATTCATCTCTCTACAGAATTTTCTTATTTCATTTTTGCTTCTCATGAGCTCCATTTATTTGATGCTTTCATACATTCTCTCTTTTTTCTTTGGTGAGTCCTCTTTTCAATCCTCCATTTTTCCTTGTATTCTTCCACTATCCTCCTCATACAATATGATCACAGTGTTCTTCTATATGATTTGTTCTTTTCTTCAGTTACTATTTTGCATTCAGTATCAAACCATGATGGTCTTACTTGTCTTGTCCCAATTCCAAGTATCTCTCTTGCCGATGACTCCACCATCTTTTTTATCACTTCCCACTGATCTTCGATATTGTTATGTTCTCCTAAGTTTTCCAGAATCCAAGTTATCTTCTCTTGATACTGTTCTCTAACTTCCACTGATTCTAAATTTGTTATATTATATTTCTGTGCCCTGGGTCGGACTCCTTTCGCTGCGTTAGGTATCCTTGCCGTCACCCATGCCCATACCAGAAAATGATCTGTATCTATGTTTGGGCCTCTGAGACTCCTCACATCCAATAGGTCTGATTTGTGTCTCAAATCTATCAACATATGGTTGATCTGATTTACTGTGTTTCCATCCAGTGAGTTCCATGTTCCCTTATGCATTTCTTTATGTGGGAACAATGTTGATCCTATTACCATATTTCTAGATGCTGCAAGCAGTATAAGCCTTGTTCTGTTCTCATTACTTGTTGCATGTTTGCTGTGGGTCCAATTATTGGTCTATAAATCTGTTCTTTCCCCACCTGAGCATTTAGGTCTCCGGCTATTATTTTAATATCATGGCCAGGGCATTCATCATATACTCTTTCCAAAGATTCATAGAATACTTATTTCTCTTCTTCTTCGGATTCTTCTGTTGGAGCATGCGCATTAATTATGGAATAGTAAAAGAATTTCCCCTTTATCCTGAGTGTTGATAATCTTGGACTAATGGGTGTGAACCCTATTACCAAAAGCTTTAATTGATGGTGTACAACAAATCCTGTCCCCAGCTCAAGATTTCTTTCGCTGCAGCTATAGAATATATTCGCCTGTTTCTTTTCTAAAACTCCACACCCTGTCCATCTAATTTCTTGTAGTGCTATTATACTTTGCTTCAGATTCATTATTTGATCCAGCATTACTTTCAGTGCTCCTGGTCAATATAGGATCTCACATTCCAAGTACCAATATATAGATCAGATCTATGCCTTATATTTCTCTTCTTCCTTATTTTCCCTCCTTCATTTACTTGTGTTCCACCCTCTTTGTCCTTTTCCATGCCAGGTCCATCTTCCTTCATCCATCTGACTTTACTTTAGAAGTTTCGCAACAACTGTTTTTTACAGAGCGGGCTGTCAACCCACTGTCCAACCCCTACCGGGGGACAGGTGATTTTTAATCAGAGTTTTCTTCCCTTAGTCTTTGGAGACCCAAGTCCCAACTGCAAGGCAGCAGTTGTTGTTTTGCTAGTTTTGGTCTGCCCCAGGTATTTTATTTCCCCATTGTCCGCCATATCTGGTGAAAGTTCCCCAATCCACCACCTGGGGAGGCGCCCGATGGGAGACTAGCAACTCCACACGGGAGCAGACTGACTCACTTTGAATTTTTTTTGTACTTGGGGAACCAGCCTGTTTCCACTCTGTACAGGCTTGCTTGGATTAACGTCTGTAGTGGTATGCCAATGGCTCATTACCAGTGATGATTTCTTTCAGAAAGTCATGCCCTTCTGCAGCATAATGCATAATATGATCCAAGCTTGTAATCATTCACTGGCCCTTATGGTTATCTGTCAGGTTCTTAGGCACCCAGCAAACACTAACTTTGAGAAATTTCAACATGTCATGTACAATATCATGCACCATAGGAAATGTTGAGCTACAGCAATAAGATTTACTGTTGCATGTGCCAGTCATTCAAAATTAAATTACTGCCTCAATGCTTCTGACATTCTCCAGGGTTGACGCTGTTACCAGCCACCTGGTGCATGGCAAAACACTAAGATTCACATGGTCCTCTTGGAACAATTCACACCACATGGAGACATTGCTATGGTGTATACAGTGATCCCCAGTCATCCCCATACATGCCATCCACATCTCTGTGAATTTCACTCAGTTTATGCTCTTTGGCGCACAAATATTGAACTACATTTTGGTGCTCTGCACAAGTTGACAACAGTAACATGTGCACCATGTTTATTTTGTAGCTCATTTCTCTCTCACCAGAGCTGCACTTGAAAACAAAAGACCCTCTGCAGCACAGACTTCAAACTAAATTATCATGAAATTTCAACATTATCACTCAACACCAGGGGAGAAAAAACATTATTGTGCATTTCTTTCTGATTCTCCCTCGTAACTTCAATATTTGGAACTTACAAATACATGTATTGGCATGTGGTCAGGTTATTTTCATAACAAAGCATGATCTCTGTGTAAATCTACCATACTTGCGTCCTATAGTCTGACAGCCACAAAAAGAAAGTAGTAAAGATGTTAATTAAGAGTGGAGTGAGGAGCTTTATATGATGCCTTAAACCTTAGGTAAGAGTTTTCTCTAATACAGAATTTTATGAGGTAAATTAGTGGTTAAATATTTCTTTTATGCATTTGTGTAACTACAGCACTTGACATACCTCCCATCCAGCTGAGTGTTGGTTCTTTAATGTGAGGGTCATCTTGCTTATATCATTTTCATTAACCTCTTCAAATTCAAAATCCACTAATTGAGTGATGTGATTTGGTACCTGTCCTTGCATGTCTATAGTCTGTGTTGGATTTCCTGTTTTGTTGTGCCCATACCCCTCCAAAAAATTTCACAATATGAACTCAGGTAGGTCAGCTAGCTGTGTGTGGAATTCTGGAGCCAGGGCTAGATTATGTCTGAGACAGTACGGTGCAAGGCTTCAGTCAATGCTCACTATAGTAGCAAGCTGAATTACTTCATGCCTTGAACTGATGCTCCTCTACTATGGTCATTATGTAACCAGAGGTAAGGCTCACTCATAACAAACCTGGGCAAATCTACCACAAATACTCGCAACTCATACATGGCAGTATGTTGCCTTCAGTGACTACCAGCCTCAAGGCTTACTTCACACCAGCCAATGGCCAAATGTGGATCACCCAGCTCCATCTACATCTAACCATAGCCACTGCTAGCTGCTGTCTGCAGAACACTCCTAGACCTTTGACATTGTTGGGGCATAAACAGGTGCCATCCTGGGGCCACCTCAAGGGTGACACCAACTGGCCTTTGGGCGTTTCTAGGGGTTCTCAGCTTCGGAACCCACATAGCAGCACACCTCACCTCTGACTCACTGCTGATGTGCCACATATCTGTCATATGAGGTCTATTCAAAAAATTCTGAAACATTTGTAATTTCGCACCAATGGTGTGTTGGAGTGAAATGCAGGTGGCATCCCTGCAAACTCTTGTGTTTAATGTGTAACTGCCAGAAGTTTCATTGTTGTATGTCTGTTAGTTATTTTCAGCACTGTATTGAGCCGAATGTTTTGTCACACAGTTCACAAATTTTGAGATGGCAGAGTTAGAGGAGCAATGCAAGTGCATTAAATTTTGTGTTAAACTAAAAAAAAACCATTAAAAAGATGGAGCAAATGATGCAGGAAGTCTATGATGATGAGTGCTCAAGCCATACTCAGTGTTAAAATGTTTCACATGGCTTAAAAATGACTGGATGGAAGTTAAAGATGGCCCTTATTAAGGACAGCCTTTGATGTCTATCAAGGATGCTCACACCATGAATGTTAACAAAATTATGCATGCCAATTGAAGACTGACTGTCAGAGAGATTGCAGAAGAATGTAACATTTCAGTTGGACCATGTCATGATATCCTGGCACAGCATCTTGGAATGCATCGTGTTGCTGCCAAGTTTGTCACAAGGCTCATGAGACAAGACAAGGAAGACCTTTGCCTTGCGCTCTGTGAAGAGCTTTTGGATCCCGCAAATGTGAATGAGATGTTCATTAAGAGAATCGTAACTGATGATGAAACGTGGGTCTATGGTTATGATGTTGGGACCAATGTTCAATCTTCACAATTGGTTGGGAAAGGTTCTCCAAGACCAAAAAAAGTTCATATGGTCAGGTCGAATGTCAAAGCCATGCTGATAGTTTTCTTTAACTTTGAAGGATTTGTTCATCATGATTTGTGCCATAGGGACAAACTGTTAATCAATGTGTAGTGACCACAATTAGCAGTGTAGCGCAGTGCAGTTCGGTTCACAAGTGCATCACCTGTGTGTCACACCACAAGTATTTTATTTTGTGCAGATAAATTAGTTCTGCACCAGCCACCAGGAGCACTGTGTTGTGTCCATTACTTGGAGCCGTTTATTCTTAGTATACAGTTTTTTTACATGTTCTTGTTTTCTCCATGTTAATTCTTAAGTACCTTTTTTCTCCATGTTAGTTCCTTAGTAACCCGTCAACAAGTCACTTGTTCATATTCACGCAAGTCTTGCCTTGATATGCACTGTGTCTAAAAGACATCCTGTATTAATTGCCGAATGAACAAATAAAGATCTTGTCATCTCAGCATTGGAGATATCATTGTGTGTTACTTATTGTAAACTAGCAGGATAACTGGTCAGATGGGCCAGAACCTAAATGTATGGCCAACCTGGTGACCCCAACATGATTTATCGCCTGCCTGATGCACAAAAAAAGTGATACTGTAAGATGATGGAAAATCTGACTGCAACCAACCATGCTGTGTACAGACACACCACTGGACTACCACCCTTTGGGCCTTACAATCCAGTGCTATGGTTTGCGCAAGTTGCAGCTAGTTTCTTTTAATCTGGAACAACTGCCGATGCTACCAAGTCTGCACTGATTGTGAGCCAGCTTGATCATCAGTATGTGACCAAAGTGCAAGATGTGATTACTGCACCACCAGAGAGTAATGCCTACGACCGGCTCAAGACAGAACATATCCCCAGAGTATCGGCTTCACAAGAAGAATGCCTCTGCCAAGTTCTGATGCAGGAGGACATTGGAGATCAAAATCTGCATCAGTACTTGCGGCACCTACAAAGTAAGATTAATGCTGGTGCTGTGCCTGACAGTGTGCTGAGAACCATCTGGAGCAGCTGGTTGCCGCCTGCCATCAAAGCACAATAATAACGTCACAGTCAGAAATGCCTTTAGACACGGTGGCAGAGCTATCAGACAAGGTACAGGATGCCATCTCAGCTGCACTTATTAACGTAGTAACTGTGCAATGTGCAAGCACATCAGCTACAGTTTTGCATGCTGACTGTGATGCTCTGATGGCAAAAGTCGATGTGTTGATGCAACAGATTAGCCAATTGATGTGTTGGTGTGACACCAACAGTGATTGTGGCTGACCAAGACACCAGAAGTGCTCATGCAGCAGATCATCATTTGCCTCATCTGCACCTGTGACTGAAACACAGCAGAGGATATGCTGGTATCACAGAAGATTTGGTGATCAAGCTCATCGCTGTACCAAAACCTGCACATACCCAAATGCCATTGGCGATCAGGTGTAGACACTTCATTTGATTGCCAGTCTGTGTCACAGAGCCTCTTTGTGAGTAACTGGCCCACAGGCAAGAAATATTTGATTAACACTGGCTCTGATATGTGTATTTTTCCATGAACAATGTTGCACCGGTGTAGCTGCCAAAAACAATTCTTCTATTGTGATGTATGGTACACATAATTTTGAACTAGATTTAGGCCTACACCTAGTGTTTGCATGGGATTTCATGATCATGGACATCGCCAGAGGTGATAAAAGCAGCGGACTTCCTGGCGCATTACAACATCGTGCCTGACATCACCAACACTTGCCTGGTCGACCAAACCACTTGACTGACAGCTGCAGGATTCTGGCACCATGCAACCATCAAATCCACCAAGCTAATTTAAGCAGCAGACAGTGAGTATGCCGCCTTACTTCAGGATTTTCTGGCACTGACAAAACCTCCAAGTATGCCTAAGGAAATGAAGCATAGCACAGTGCACTATATAAAGACCACTGAGAGGTTGCCATTATCCAGTAGACCTTGACGGTTAGTCCCAGATCGATTAGCTGTCACCAAGGCCAAGTTTGATTGTATGATTTGAGAGTGTATCATGCAACTGTCCAGTAGCCCTTGGTCATTGCCATTACATCTTGTGCCTAAGAACTGCAGTGTGAGGCGTCTGTGTGGAGACTATAGAGCACTTAACGCCCGTACAGTGCCTGATCCTTACCCAGTTCTGTTGCTCCACGGTTATAGCTACGCACTGAGTGATGTCCACCTGCACAGCATGTTGAACTGTGCCAAGGCATATACGCAGATACCTGTTGCCATAGAAGACATCCCGAAGATGGTCATAATTATGCCATTCTACCTGTTTGAAAGTAAATTCATGACTTTCGGCCTCAGAAACACTGTGCAGAAATGGCAAAGATTAATTGACTCAGTATTGCAAGGTCTGCAATCATGTTTTGCATACCTTGACAATATATTGGTATTTTCAGTGTTGCCAAAACATTGCCAGCATCTCATTCAAGTTTTTAAACATATAGACAAATACAGCGTCATTCTCAATGCAGCAAAATATATTTTTGGTCAACCACAAGTAGATTTCCTTGGCCACCGAATCTCTCTGTCTGGCTCACTATCATTACCTGACAAAACAGGGGCTGTCCCACAGATCTCGCAGCCATACATAGTTAAGGCACTGCGATGATTTCTGGGGATGTGGAATTTTTACCGCAGACATTTACCTCATGCAGTGGATATTCAGGAACCATTAATGGCTGCACTGGCAGATCCAAATTGCAATGGGAATGCAACAATACTGTGGACAGACAACATGACAGCTGTGTTTGAATGGGCTAAACAAGCAATAGTGGACACTGCATTGTTGGCAGATCCTGAGCCAAGTGCACCATTAGCGTTGGTTGTAGATGCAAGTCAGACAGGTGTGGGTTCAGCATTGGAACAATGCAACAATGATGCATGGAAACCTCTAGCCTTCTTTTTGAAGAAATTTTCGCCATCTCAATGTAAGTGGAATGCCTACAATTGAGAACGCTTAGCAAAATTTGAGGCCATCAAATACTCCCGTCCTCAGCTGGAGGCCCGTGAGTTCACCATATTCACAGAGCATAAGCCATTGACATGACATGTGCCTTTCAACAGAACAATATTAACTGTTCACCAAGGCAGCACAACTAATTACTGTATATCACGCAGTTCAGCATGAACGTCCCTCATATATCCAGGATTGAGAATTTAGTAGCAGAATTTTTCTCCCGTGTCAGCAGCATCTCCACCATAGACTACATGGAACTCACAGAAGCGCAACTTCAAAACACAGAACTACAAGAGCTATTGCAGGAAAACAAATCTACACTGGATCTGCAGTTAGTCAACGTTCATGGCACAGGCATCAAGTTGTACTGTGACGTGTCCGCAACCAAACCACGACCGTCTTTACCCACAAGATTCAGGAAAAACCAGTTTACATCTTTGCATATCCTGTGCCATCCTGGAGCACAAACTACAATATACCTAATCTCAGATCACTTTGTGTGGCGAGGGATGAAGAAACACTGCTGTGAGTGGACCCGATGTTGTATACAGTACAGCACTGTATGGTCGGCTGGCACGTGCACGCACCTATTCCTATACCTGAAAACCTGTTTTATGCACATACACATCAATGTCGTGGGACCATTAATACCTTCAAATGACCATTGATATTTGTTGATGACAATCGACCAATTCAGGCATTGGCCAGAAGGGTCCCCAGTGGACAATGTCTCGGCAGAAACCTTGGTGTATGTCATCATATTAAACTGGGTGTCATGATTTGGCTGTCCTTTGCACATCACCACAGATCATGGTAAACAATTTGAATCCGATTTGTTCACAAAGCTAACAGTGTTCTGTGGGATGAGCCACTACAACACAACCAGCTACCACCTGGCCAGTAATGTCATGATAGAGCTTTGGCACCACACTTCAAAAGCAGCCTTGATGTGCCACGATGCCAGGTGGACAGAAGGTCTCCTGATGGCCTTGCTTGGCTTACAAAATGCATACTAGACAGATCTAGACAGTTTCTCTGCAGAACTAGTGTACAGAGAGTCGTTATGACTGCCTGGTGAATTTGCAGACGTGACTCCACTACCTGATATAGACCCATCTACCTCTGTCAGTCACCTTTGAGATCATGTCTGGAAAATCCGACCTCCACAACTGTCCAGCATGAAACTATTGCCACAAAGACATCAGGACGCATGCTCACATTATGTTACGAACTGATGGTGTCAAACTGGCCCTCCAGGCAGCTTACACCAAGCCACATCAAATCGTCAGAAGGGGAGGTCGCACCCTGGATATTCTTGTGAGTGGAAAACAAGCCACTGTTGCAACTGACAGGGTCAAACCAGCTTACATCTTCAATGAGCCACCCCCAACTGAGACTCTGTGAACACAGCTTTGCCCAGAACTTGGTCTAGAACAGCATCTCTGGCACCACCACCGACCAGGACTTCAGCTCCAGCTGACCAGCACACACAGCTCCACAGGACCAGCACACCATGAGGTCTGGTAGGCGCATCCACTTCCCAGCATGCTTCCTGGATGGTGCTCCACTACTGCCGAGGGGGATTTTGTAATGACCACAATTAGCAGTGCAGTGCAGTGCAGTTTGGTTCACAAGTGCATCACCCGTATGTCACACTGCAAGTATTTTATTTTGTGCAGATAAATTAGTTCCACACTGGCCACCAGGAGCACTGTTTATTATTAGTGTACAGTTTATTACATGTTCTTATTTTCTCCATGTTAATTCTTAAGTACCTTCTTTTCTAGATGTTAATTCTTTAGTAACCAGTCAACAAGTCACTTATTCATTTTAGCACGAGTCTTGCCTTGACATACACTGCATCTAAAAGACGTCCTGTATTAATTGTCAAATGAACGAATAAAGATCTTGTCATCTCAGCATTGAAGATATTGTTATGCATTATTTATCTCTAACTAGCAGGCTAACCAGTCAGACGGGCCAGAACCTAGCCCTATGGCCAAAAATGGTACTATCAGGATGTGTTGTGTGATGCCTGCTAGAAAATCTGAGAGGGAAATGGCCTGAAATGTGGCGAGATAATTCATGGCTCTTGCATCATAACAACACACCCGCACATTTATCCCTGTTGGTATGTGACTATTACACAAAAAAATAAATCGCTGTTCTGCCCTCATCCTCTTACTCTTTGTAACTGGTTCCTGCAGACTCTTTTTTTTATTTTAAAATTTGAAAACCCCGTTGAAATGGTGAAGATTTGCAATGATAAATTAGATAAAAGAGAACTTGTAGATGGAATTTCATGCGATCCAGCAAGAGGCATACCAAGACTGCTTCTGGAAGTGGAAACGGCATTGGGAGTGGTGTATCAATTGTGGAGGAGAGTGTTTTGACCGTGCACAACAAGTAAAAGCTAAGCATAGAAAAATTTTATGGACAGAGTTCCTGAATTTTTTGAACTGACCTTGTACATCCATTCTGCTAACACAGACTTATATCCACAGGCCACTGACAGTGCATCCTAAACCGAGGTCCTATGATTGAGGCACCATTCTGCCTCATCTCTATGCTGCTGCCAGCACCTCCCACCCTGATAGTCATGGTTTGTCAGCATTCGACACAGCACCACTGGGGAATTGTTATCATGCAAGGCCACCAAGTGCTTTGCTGATTGGAGCATCAACTGCTGTCATCACAACAGTGCTCTCCATCACTGAGGGCCACAGGGTCAATGCCTGTCCACAGCTTTGAGTCACTGCCATAAGCCAAGAGTCTCAATGAATAAAGATTTTAATTGCTGAGGAAGCACCTACAACTTATCTTAGAAGATAGTTTAAAGAAAGGCAAAGCTACATTTCTAGCATTTGTAGACTTAGAGAAAGTTTTTGACAATGTTTACTGGAATACTCTCTTTCAAACTCTGAAGGTGGTAGGGTTAAAATACAGGGAGCAAAAGGCTATTTACAATTTGTACAGAAACACTTGTAAGAGCTGAGGGACATGAAAGGGAAGCAGTGGTTGAGAAGAGAGTGAGACAGGGTCGTAGCTTATCCCCAATGTTATTCAATCTGTATATTGAGAAAGCAGTAAAGGAAACAAAAGAAAAATTTGGAGTAGAAATTAAAATCCAGGGGAAAAAAAACAAACTTTGAGGCTTGTCAACGACATTGTAATCCCATTGGAAAAAGCAAAGGTCATGGAAGAGCAGTTGAACGGAATGGACAGTGTCTTGAAAGGAGGATATAAGATGAACATCAACAAAATCAAAATGAGGATAATGGAATGCAGTTGAATTAAATCAGGTGATGCTGAGGGATTTAGATTAGGAAACGAGGCACTTAAAGTAGTAGAGGAGTTTTGCTATTTGGGAAGCAAAATAACTGATGATGGTTGAAGCAGAGAGACATAAAATGTAGACTGGCTACAGTAAGGAAAGCGTTTCTGATGAAGAGAAATTTGTTAACATTGAGTATAGATTTAAGTGTCAGGAAGTCTTTCTGAAAGTATTTGTATGGAGTGTAGCCATGTATGGAAGTGAAACATGGATGATAAATAGTTTAGAAAAGAAGAGAACAGACACTTTTGAAATGTGGTGCTACAGAAGACTGCTGACAATTAGATGGGTAGATCATGTAACTAATGAATAGAATTAGGGAGAAGAGGAATTTGTGGCACAACATGACTATAAGAAGGAATTGGTTGGTAGGACACATTCTGAGGCATTAAGGGATCACCAATTTAGTACTGGAGGGAAGCATGGAGGGTAAAAATATTAGAGAGTGTAATGGTACTTGAATTACACAACCATTACCGCACCTCAACTGAACCTCTCGATACCAACAATACTCTACTGTGTTTCTGTAAAGTAGTTGACATATTTCTGAGACAACATTCAGATTCGATTTCATTAATGTAGAGGTACTTTGATACATCGATATGTTTATGTTGCAATGATATTATTCTTATGTGTATTCTTTCTTTTGTCACTATGATCTTTGTTGTACTTGTAACTCTGATATTTGGGTGCGTAAGTGATTATTAGTTAGTTGTTAGAGAGTCGGATCTTGAGAAAGTCAAGTCTTGGACGTCAATATGGAAAGAAGCATAACATAGTCAGCTTATAAAATGTGAACTTTAACAGTGAGGAAGATGTTTTCAAGTATGTTTTGTATTGTGAAGTGATGTTTTGTGTGTTACGTGATATTGCAATAAAAGCAATAAAAAGGAAGTGTAACTTAAATTCGGAGTGCTGATTATTTTTTTACATCACCATTGTGCTAACTTTCAAAAGTTTAATCTTCAAGAATGGTTTGTGAAACACATCTATAAAACTTTTGAACATAGCAGAATTAAAACCTACACCTCTTTGCATCCAAGCTTGGAATCATCACCACCTAGATTTTCGACGATTGAGCAATGATTTTACAACGAGACCAGTGTGGGAAACACGAAAAGATGAGTGCATAGTTTATTCATTATTACATGAAAAGAGTTTATTAACTGTGCTATAATGACACCTGCCACATAATAACTATGTTGTTGCCTGAAAATGCAGTATTTAGCAGCGTGAGCAACACCACAATCATTATTAAATTTTTACCTTTGTTGTGGTAGGGTTGTTAGAAGGGGGACCAAGAAATGAACACACTAAGTAGATTCAGTAGTTACTCAGAGATGAAGAGGCTTGCACAGGATAGAGCAGAGAGCTGCATCAAACTAGTCTCTGGACTGAAGACCACAACAATAACAACAACGGCAGACAAATAATGAGGAGGTGGTGCTCACCAGTACTGCAATTTTGGCATTGAAGGCTTGAGCTTGTCTAAGGGGTTGTTGATTAGCAATTTAGAGATCTGAAAAGGAGGTAATATTGATAGGATGAATTTGGACCCTATGCCTAACTGCATAATGGCAGAAAGTGAAATAGCAAAACTAGCAATTTAGAGGTCATTAGTAGAGTTCGAGGACCTGTTTAATCCTTGAGGGTCTTTGCCGGTAACCCTGGTGATGTAACACAGAATTCCAACTGGGAATGAGTCACCATGTACCATAAACCATAACATGTGCGTCATCATCTACCACCTGTGATAGAGGAGATCATTAACTAACATCTATGGCACCCATTATTGAAAAAAGTACCTCTCCTTGGGGAGCACCAGTGAAGAGTGTGCCAAAAAAAAGTGTGGATAGAATGAGGGCTTATCATTTTTGCTGTGACTATGGATATCATAGTAGTCATACAATTATTGATGTGTATCCAATTCCAAGTGCCCAATACTTTAGTCTACTAGATGGCTCCTTTGAACCAAATAACCACTTTAAAGCCATGAGATCCATTATCATTTCAAATTTTACACCATACAAATGATATCAGATGTATATCATGCCATAAATGAGGCTCAGCATTTCCTTCTTCATGGCAGGATGAGTTCTGTCTGCTTTATTCAACTGGTGTGAGGCATAAGGGACTAAATTTTCCACCCTATATATTCCATGACTTATAAACATCACAAGACAATATGAACACTTCTTCATAATTTGGAAAAACACAGTGTTAGTTGTCAACAATCCTTTCAGTTTTTCGAACACATTTTCACACTCTGATGTACACTGGTCTTTTACAACTTTTTTCAACAAGAGAATGAGAGGTTGCACAATTTCTGCAAATTTTGGGATAAATTTTCTATAGCACTTTGCTAATCGAAAAAATGGTTGCAACTCCTTCTCCACATAAGATGTTGAAAAATCTTGTAAGGCCTTCACTAACCTAGGGTCTGTCCATACTCCATAAAAACTGGCCACATGCCCTAAATATTGCACTTCTTGTAATGAGATTGGTGTATTATGAACATTACTCACTCCATTGTGGAGTGACAAGCAGTGCAAGCTGCTGACAAGGATTTCAGATTATTTGCAATGCAGCTACAGTTTGTTGTGCATGACGGTGTGTTGTTCAAGAAGATAAAACTCAGACCATATGTTGCAGTTACAGTGATGTTGTACCTGCACCAATCGTATACAACATTGCTGTTACAGTAGTCTATGGAAGCCAGTTCATAGATGTTGGCCACTTATGGGATTGTGTATACAATTGCTGTTCACCCCCTCAGTGTCAGTTAAGGCCTGAAGATTGCATACTGAATCACCAAAACTGGTTGCTATATAATAAATAACTTCAAAAGGATGGCTACTGATGTTTCACTTTATCACAGAAGTCAATAGCCAGAGTACCACAAACCTTCAGACAGAAGGATAGACATACAAAAACTCCCAGAAACTGGTCAGTAGGCATTGAAAAACCTCCAAAACTAGGGATGGCAAACCAGTATGCACTATATAGGATGGTAATATCATAAAAGACCCAAAAGCATTGTGTAACCTTTTTTAAAAACTGTAACAGTGTGGGGGTGGACACTGTGTTAAGCCAGGATTTTGCAATGTCACAATGGTTTGATTGATGCTTGTACTTACTAGGTAGTATATGCAGGTGCATAAACCACCTCATCTGGTGTTCTGAATACTGACAATTTCTTTAAATAGTTGACATTTACAGTAGTGGACTGGAACTGCTACTTAGTTCCGCTCTGCCATGCTAATCGATCTTCTCGATCTGGCAGTTTATGCATGGAGTTGTAAGGAATCTGTTATCCAACTAATGCCACCATCTCAGCAAATACATGGACATCAGTTTAAATTAAGTGTTCTTCAACATCATAAACAAAATTTCACATTAACATCTTGCAGAACACCAGATTAATGTTACGATTGCCAGAGCAGACAATTTTCTCTATGTGACAGATTGTCACCCAAGGTCCAAATCACCATCATTTTATATCTCTGTACAGAGAAGAAGCTGTTCATGCATTTTCACCTGCAGCACTATTCCATGTGTCAAACTCATCTCTGGTGTGACACTGGCACAGAGTAAGCAGCCCCATATCACAGCTGGTGGTGATGTTGTAACACTCTTATCACTCCCCAGACAAACAGTATCTGTGGATTACTCTGTCTCTGCACAGAATTTCCCACATTTCTGGTACAGTGACTGTCTGGCCTTTTTGCCTAACTCATACATTAAGAAATTTTCCAACATATTCTGCTGGTTAAGTTACACTTTGAATGTGACATACTTTTTCCTGCATATTAGCCTGCATCACTACATATCATGACACAGAGGCAAAAGATTTTGGAATCATTCATTTACATTGAGCTTGTATTGCTCCATTTTAAATTTATGCCTTTTAAATATTTTATTATTGAGACTTAGTGTGACACTTTATACATTTCTTTTGATAAATCTTCTGTTATTATATTCTTTCAAGGACAAGAGAAAATAGAAACTTTATTATTCCATTTTAGTACATTTTTACTACCTTTGTACACATCTGCACATCTTTCAGAAAGTTTTTCTTTAAAATTTATTTTTCATTTGCCCGTCTGAGCAATGATATTCCAAACAATTTCAGAATCTGTATGACTTTTCACTTACAATCATATACATCACAATCTATAACTTTTTTGTTATTCGCCTGAAAAAAAGTATCAGTGTGATTAATGCTGCTTTCCCATTTGGAGAATGCTTTTAGAATATCATCTCTTAATTTCTTACAAGAACTGATACATTACTTTCATTCAGAGAGGGAAATACTCCTTCATTATTGCTAATATCTGAGGGGTCAGAGTTCTATACTAAGTCTAGTCTACTCCCTACTACAGTAAATGTCATCTTGTCCATGAGATCACCTTACCTAGGCATAGGTCATTTCATCTATGAGTGCACCTATCTATTTTTTTAAAGGGTCAAGGCCATCCCTTCTCTAGGTTCTTCTTGCCTAACCCCGGACCATGGAGCATCTGACCTACTTGCCAATACCATTTTATTTCAGCTCACATCCTCCTGCATAACACTTTCCTCAAATTATTTTCCCTTTAATATTTCATATTCTTCCTCCCAATAGCCTTACATTATTTCTATCCTTTCGGGCGTTACATATTACCTTCTTAACAATGGGGTTGCTTTGTAGTAATTTCATACTCCTCTTCTCCTGTTGCCCAATTTATTGTTATTTTTGTATTTAAGATGTTAGCACATCTTTCACTTCCTTCTAAGAGGCTGCGTTACTTTCGTAGTATTCCCTCCCTCCCCCCTCCCCTCCCCAACAAGAATGATGTTGTTAACATCAAAAGCAACCTCAGTACAGTAAGTGCTTCCTTGTTTGCACCTGAGAGTTTACCTGCTAGTCTATTAATGTGTATGCATGGGTGTGTATGTATTCATGTGTAAGGCCTGTATCCTCGAACCATCAAGATTCCAAACCACTAGTCTCATGTCTTGTATTTCTTTTGTTCACTCCTCACTACCTACCCTATAAAATATGTATAAAACTAAGCCCCATATGCCTATTGTATAAAATATAAAAGAAATACCCCAACATAAAGACAACGAAAGTCGACGTCATACACCTGTAGAGACATTGTAATGATATTGTAGTTTGAATATAATAGAGGGAAACATTCCACGTGGGAAAAATATATCTAAAAAGAAAGATGATGAGACTTACCAAACAAAAGCGCTGGCAGGTCGATAGACACACAAACAAACACAAACATACACACAAAATTCAAGCTTTCGCAACAAACGGTTGCTTCGTCAGGAAAGAGGGAAGGAGAGGGAAAGACGAAAGGATTTGGGTTTTAAGGGAGAGGGTAAGGAGTCATTCCAATCCCGGGAGCGGAAAGACTTACCTTAGGGGGAAAAAAGGACAGGTATACACTCGCACACACCCACATATCCATCCGCATATACACAGACACAAGCAGACATTTACACATTTCTAATGACTTCCATAAGTTTAAAATTCCATTATGTGATTCTTCAGTTTCTCCCAGCGTATTTGTTTATGGAACAGTCCATAGGTGTACTGCCAGCTCAAAGTGTCCAATGGGCACAATATTTTGGTAATCAAACATGTTGCTATAGTCAGGTGCACTGACAAACTGAACTCCTAAGGGTGCGCAACTGACTAATATCCCCTGCTACAAGCCGCTCCCCAGCGATTCGCATCCATGGCCATGCATCGGCAGTTGCGGAGGCACTATCGTCAGCTTCTCTGATAGCACTGATGTATATTCTGTGTCCACCCGGTTGCCAGATTGTTCTGTTTGCTGAGAGTATTCTCAATTTAAAATGATTCAAATGACTCTGAGCACTATGGGACTTAACTTCTGAGGTTGTCAGTCCCCTAGAACTTAGAACTACTTAAATCTAACTAACCTAAGGATATACAAACGAACACAAACATACACACAAAATTCAAGCTTTCGCAACAAACTGTTGCTTTATCAGGAAAGAGGGAAGGAGAGGGAAAGACGAAAGGATGTGGGTTTTAAGGGAGAGGGTAAGGAGTCATTCCAGTCCCGGGAGCGGAAAGACTTACCTTAGGGGGAAAACTCGCACACACACACATATCCATCCATACATATACAGACACAAGCAGACTGGTCTGCTTGTGTCTGTATATGTGTGGATGGATATGTGTGTGTGTGCGAGTTTTCCCCCTAAGGTAAGTCTTTCCGCTCCCAGGACTGGAATGACTCCTTACCCTCTCCCTTAAAACCCACATCCTTTCGTCTTTCCCTCTCCTTCCCTCTTTCCTGATGAGGCAACAGTTTGTTGCGAAAGCTTGAATTTTGTGTGTATGTTTGTGTTCGTTTGTGTGTCTGTCAACCTACCAGCACTTTCATTTGGTAAGTCACATCATCTTTGTTTTTAAGTATATTTTTCCTTCGTGGAATGTTTCCTTCTATTATAACCTAAGGATATCACACACATCCATGCCCGAGGCAGGATTCGAACCTGCGACTGTAGTGGTTGCGCGGTTCCAGACTGCAGCACCTAGAACCACTCAACCACCCCGGCTGGCTATTCTTAATTTAACTCAGTGTTTGTTCCCAGGCTTTGCTAAGATTATAGCTACAATCTCAGTTGATGAGGTCATCCCTCGTGTGAATTTCAATGGCCTCTCTAATGAAGCTGTCCCAGTATTTGGAAGTTTGTGCCAACATCTTGGTACATTGGTATTTCATCACATGATTCTCAGACAAACAGTACTCTGTGCCACTGACTTGTCTGGATACATAAGATGACTGTGCTTCTTGTGTTCTTGGCAATGATCTTTGACAGTGCACACTGTTTGTCCAATACATGTCTTTCCATGTTGACATGGAATCTGGTATACGCCAGCCTTCTGCAAACTGAAATCATCTTTGACACTTCCCAATAATGCTCATGTTTCATTGGGTGGGCAAAAGACAGTTTTTACTTAGTGCTTCTTCAATATACATCCAAATTTTCCTGATAGTGCTCCAGTGTATGGTATAAAGGCAGTGGCTGCCTCTTTCTCCATGACTTCTTCCATCTCCATAGATTGTACTGTTGTGGTGGTGTGGAGAGTGCACCTAATCTGCCATTCTGGGTACCCATTCTTTTGAAATACATTTCTGAGGTGTTCCAGCTCCTGAAGCAGACACTCTGCTTCTGAAATGGTGCACACCCTGAATACAAGTGGTTTTAGTACCCCATCCTTCTGTGAAGTGTGGGCAGCTGTCTGCATGCAAATACAGGCCATCAGCTCTTCTCTTGACCATAACGTCCAGGAATGGTAATCTTCCTCCTGCTTTGGTCTCCATAGTGAATTTGATGTTGGGATGCATGGATCTCAAATGTGGAAGGATGTCAAGTAGTTTGTCCTTTCCATAGGTCCTGATGATGAAAGTGTTGTCCAAATAACAGAAAAAACACGTGGGTTTTCACTTGGATTATGCTGAGACTTCCTCCTCAAAGTTCTCCATATGCAAATTCGTGGCCACAGGCTGCCCATCACAACTCCTTCTGTTTACAAATAGTATTCTCTATTAAACAGAAAATACGTAGAGGTCAGGACATGCTTGAAAAGGTAGGTGATTTTCTCATCAAATTTCTAACCATTAAGCAAGCTTTAGTGACTCTCATAGAGGTATCCTGGTGAATAACTAAGCAAAGTGAATACTCACCAGGATATCAGAGTCTTTCACCCTAAAGTTGATGAGATGTTTTACAGACTCCATTGAACTGCATATATGATCTGTGCCTTTAACCACATATGGGGTTTGTATTTCCACCAGGTATTTTGATAGCAATATGTAGGAGCCTAATGTTGCTGGCAAGGGAAGCACCCCATCTTTGCAAGCTTTAGGGCTTCCATAAAGTCTTCGCAGTACAGGTTCTTAAGGTAACAGTTTTTTGGTGACTCCCTCTGGTGAATCCATATCCTTGAGAAGAGCCCTAGTCTTGTTCTCTACCTTCTTTGTAGGGTCAGAATTGATTTTCCTGTAGGAGTTGTCATCTAGCAGGCTCTGCATCTTTTCAGTGTAGTCCTTGTGTGAAAGAACAACAGCAGCATGGCCTTTGTCAGTGGGGGATGACAATGTCCCGAATAGTGACACTCTCTCTGCTGTTAATGCTCAACTTCATAGGCTTAGTTCTCATCAGAACACAGCAGCACGATGTGCTTCTTCAGCTGCTTCAGGCAACAGTCATGGTGCAACTTGTTCAACTGCACTGGCAATGTCCGTGACCGGTGTGAACAGAGGGGCAGGAGCAAAGTTAGGTCCCTTCTCCAGAACTGAAACCGTGTCGTCACTCAACTTTATCGGTCATACTGATGACCATCTTGCAAGATTATAGCCACCATCTCAGTTGATGAGATCATCCATGGTGTGAATTTCTATTGCATCTCTAATGATGCTGTACCAGTATTTGGAAGTCTGTATCAGATATGTTTGTACTCCATCGAGTGGGTAAATGCGCTCATAATATCTGCAATTTTCTGGATTTTGTAAAACATCTTGAGAGCTTCAGGCTGAAAGACTCAGATATCCTGGTGTGTTTTGAAATCACTTTGTTATACAACAGGGTAGTTGGAAGTGTCAAAGATGATTTCGGTTTGTGGAAGGCCTGCATATGCCAGCTTCCAAGTCAATATGGAAAGACATGTATTGGACAGACAGTGCACACCATCAAAGATTGTTGCCAAGAATGTCAGAGGCACTGTTGTTCCCAATAAGTCAGTGGTTGCAGAGCACTGTTTCTCCGAGAATCATGCAATGGAGTACCAACGTACCAGGATCTTGGCACAGACTTCCAAATACTGGGACAGTGTCATAAATGAGACAAGAAATTGGCATCAGGGATGATCTTGTCAGCTGAGATTGTGGCTACAATCTTAGCAAGGCTTGGGAACCAGCACTGAGTTTAATTAAGGATACTCTCAGCAAACAAAAGGACCTGGCATCCAGGCAGATCATCGCTATCACAGATGCTGACACTAGTCTCCCTGCAACTGCTGACGCATGGCCATGGACAAGCAGTTTGTGGGTGCAGAGGATATTATTCAGCCAAGAGTTCAGTTCCTCAGTGACCAGATGATGGTAACATGTCTGATCACTGAAATATTGTGCCCATTGGACACTATTAACTGGCAGTACAACCTTGGACTGTTGTATTAAAATTCTTTTGCTTGTTTCTATTGTATCGATAGCAATGATGCCATGGCATAGTTTCAGAAGTTGGCACTATGAGACACTGATGACAGTGCACTCTAGCCGGAGCGGGAGAGCTCCACGAGCTCTGCCTGAGATTCTCCCCATTTGATCAAGAGCAGACAGCCGGGGCACTTAGCTTCAGCTTGAGACTGTGCTCATCTGTGCAAGTTATGTAACCGTGTATAAACTTGCTTTTTGGACCAGTAAACCAATTTTACTTACATGCTCTACCGACGTATTTTTCCTGCTCCTGCTCCTACCCATGCGCCACCTTCCAGGCGGCATACAAAAGTTGGCGATGAGGACTCCCCTTTCCCTTCCTATCATTTCCTTTTTTATTCGGTACTGCTTTAGCTTTTTTGTGATACCCCTGTGTGATTGAGTGACTGTATTTGCATGCTCCCACCTTTTGCTATATAGACTTTCATTTGTGTAAACCATGGCTTCACCACAGGAACAGGCTTCACTGTCCGATCTTGTATGTTTTCAGGCTCAGCAAATGATGCAGCTGCTTGCTGCCATTAATGGACTGGTCACACTACAAACTGCAGCTACTTTGGCACCTCCAACGCCACTGCACATACCGATGCCGTTGCCAACAGCGCCGCCATTTCGTGACTTCAATCCTGATGTTGAACACTGGCCAGAATACATCGCCCAGCTCGAGGCACACTTCGCAGCATACAACATAACAAGTACAGAGTGGCTTGCTTTTTTCATTGCCAATGTGAGTGTTGTGTTGTACCGTGTGCTCGTGAAATTGTTTCCCACCACATACCCAGAAACAAAAACGTATGACAAAGTGATTAATGCTTTGAACTCCCACTTCCGTGATAGTGTAAATGTGGTAGCACGCTACAAATTCTTTCGTCTCCGGCGTGGCCCTACTCAGTCCAATAGATCTTGGTTAGCGGACCTTCAGGGACTGACTGCTGATTGTGACTTTAATTGCTCGTGTGGATGCTCATATGTGGATATAATGATTAGAGACACTATTGCACAGAATGTGGCGGATCACCGCATCCGCGAACAAATCCTCAAATTTAAAAACCCAGACAGGACACATTAGACATGGCTACTTCCACGTTCGACGTGATCACGGGTGTGTGCACTGTTAGCGCAGCACAACATGTGCTCAAACGCCCAACCCCAGCACGGCCAGCCGCACCGCGCTGCTCACGTGCACATAAACATGGTTCAAACCTGGCACCTACTCAGAAACTGAAATCATGTCCGAACTGCTTTCGTGCCCACCCATGGGACAGTTGCCATCCCATCAAGCACAGTGCTATTTTTGTAATAAGAAAGGACATGTGCAAGCTGTGCATAGTAAGAGAAACTCTAATTCACCACTTGTCTCCTGTTCACGTGTGTCGTGTGGGTGTCACCGCAATGGCAACCACCATGATCATGATTCACATCAGCCTATGGACATTAATGCCAATTATTCAAAGGCTTCTGCTTCACATGCTTTGACAGCTCGTTGTGTGAATCAAGTTTTGTGAGATACTTCCTCTCGCAGTCAGCACGATGCAAGGAAACTTTTTGTGACTTTGAACATTTGTGGAAGTTCTGTTCGCTTGCAGCTGGACACTGGTGCGTCAGTTTCCTTACTGAACAAATCAACCAATGACTTGCTTGGTTTTCCCCCACTTCGTCATTCACATTCCACAATGACTGCATTTACTGGACAGGAAATCTCAGTGCTCGGCGTGTGTAGTTTGCAAGCCATGTATGGTGCAGCGACATGTACAGTGTCTTTCCATATGCTCCACTCTAGTAATGCTACGAACATTTTTGGCATGGACGCATTTGAACTTTTTGGCCTCTCAATTCAGGACAATGTACTTTGCATCAATGCTAGTGACCATGCAGACAGGGTTGCTGCACTATACGATGATTTTGCTGAACTCTTTTCTGATGGCCTACGTTGCACCACAGACTCTGTGGCGCATGTTGTACTTAAAGACATTGCCATGCCTATTTTCTGGCACGCACGCCCATTACCACACACACTGCATGACTCCATAGCTGCTGAACTTAAGCATTTGCAAGACATTGGTGTCATTGAACCGGTTTCTGCTCCACCATGGGCTTCGCCTATAGTGTGTGTGAAGAAACCAAATGGTCATCTCCGTATTTGTGCTGACTTTAAGTCTACAGTAAATCCCTAGACAGTAGTAGCTATGTTTCCCTTACTGCATCCTGAAGACATTTTTGATAAACTTGGTGCAGGAAAATTCTTTTCACAACTGACTTGCAGGACGCATACTTTCAGATTCCGCTCGATGACCAGTCGCAGTGCTATTTTGTGGTCAACACCCACCTTGCATTGTTCAAGTTTCGCCGCCTTCCAATCGGTTGCGCTTTGGCTCCTACTATTTTTCAGTCTTATTTGCAGCAGTTGTGTGCACTGTCCCTGGTTGTTCCAACTATCTGGACAATATAGTCGTATCCGGTCACACCCCTGATGAACATTTGCAGAATTTGCGTGCCTTATTTACTTTACTTTTGCTGGCAGGCCTAAAGTGTAACAGGGACAAGTGCAAATTTTTTCAAACAGAGATTCAGTATTTAGCATATATGATTAATGGACAGGGTATCTACCCCTTACATCTCAGTGTGATTAGAGAATCACCCAGGAACTTGAAAGAACTTCAGTCTGGGTAAAATTTCATATTATATTCGGTTTATAATAAATGCAGCACAGATTCCAGCACCTTTGCATTGCCTTCAGTGTAAGAACATTCCTTTTGTTTGGTCTTTGGAATGTGACATTGCTTTCCACAAGCTCAAATCTGCTTTGTTGAGTGATCACTGTTTGATTCCTTTCGATCCCTCCAAACCAGTTGTTTTGGCTGTCAATGCATCTTCTCACAGCATTGGAGCGGTTCTCTCGCACTGCATTAAGTCTGTCGATCGCCTGATCTCTTTTGCGTCTAAGGTGCTCAGTTCTGCCCAGCAAAACTATTCTCAAATTGAGAAAGAAGCTTTAGCTATTGTATACGGAGTGACTAAGTTCATGATTTTTTGTACGGTCGAAAGTTCTATTTGGTCACTGACCATAAGTCTTTGACATCGTTGTTCCATCTGTCAAAGCCAGTTCCAGCATGTACTGTGCAAAAGTTGCAACGTTGGTCCTTGTTTTTGTCTAACTACAATTACGAAATCTTGTTTCGGCCGACGGCCCGACATGGCAATGCTGATGCTTTGTCTCATCTGCCTATCGGTCCTGACACAGTGTTTGATTCTTCCAAATTGTCATGCATGTTTATGGATTTGCAAGATAAGGAAATAGCTGATGTTTTTCTGGTGGATTTTTGTCGCACTGCTTCCATGACAGCCACCGATGCTTCTTTGCACATTCTTTTGCAGTATATTCGTACTCAATGGCCTCCATCTGCTATGCAGATTCGTGATCCACTTGTTCAACATTACTTTGCGTAATGTCACAACTTGTCTGTACACAATGGCGTTATCTTGTTACATTCTGACAATGATCAGTCTCGTGTGGTTGTACCTCGTTCATTGCATCCGGAAATCCTCCGATTACTGCACGCTGGTTATTGGGGTATAATGCAGACGAAGCAATTAGTGCGTTGTCACTGCACTTAGGTCGGCATTGATAAACAAATTGAGAATTTGCTTGCTCACTGTCAATCTTGCATGGAGCATCATTCTGCTCCCTGCCAACACTTCTTTGCATGGCGAACTCCTACTGCGCCTTGGCAGCTCATTCATGTTGATTTTGTGGGTCCTTTCTGGGACATCTGCTGGTTGATAGTTATTGATGCATACAGCAACTTTCCTTTTGTTGTGCCTCTGTCTTCTACTACATCTGTGAGTACTATTTGGGCTTTGATGTCTATTTTTTCCATTGAGGGTCTTCCTGAAGTTATTGTCTCCGACTATGGCCCACAGTTTGTGTGCTCAGAGTTTGAAGCATTCTGTGCTGCTAATGGCATTTGCCATCTGACCTTAGCCCCATTCCACCCCCAGTCGAATGGCGAGGCTGAATGCTTTGTGCATACATTTAAGTCACAGATCAGCAAGTTGCACACCATGCACTCTTGCGGGCATGCGTTCGGACTTTCCTTTCTTCCTATTGCTCTCAGCCATGTGGCACCCGTTCCCCAGTGGAATTGCTACATGGGCGTGCCCATCGGTTGCTCCTGCAGCGATTGGACTCTCCTCCTGCACCAGACAGGCACCTCTTGCTGCCACCACGGCCCCACCTCTGGCCACCGCCACCACTGCCGCTGTGTTCCTCTGCAGTGTCAGAACCGATGGACGCTGAGGCTGATGTCACGCCGCCACCACCCATGGAGGTCATTGCTACACCTCCTCATCCGAGCATACCCAGTGGCGGTGTGCGGCCTGGACAGGTTTCCCATGGGGCGTTATCCTTGCCCCCTCGCGAGCAATTCGGGATTGCGGGTGGACAGTGCGCCCCGGCTGTTCCACTGTCCGCCCCCTCAGCTGCGCCGCCCCTGGGTCCCTCCACCTGCCGTCGGAAACCATACTCAATGACGGTGCTTCATTTCAGGGGGGAGGGATGTGGTATCGATAGCAACAATGCCATGGCATAGTTTCAGAAGTTGGTACTATGAGACACTGATGACAGCACAGTCTAGCCGGAGCAGGAGAGATCTATGAGCTCCGCACGAGATTCTCCCCATTTAATCAAGAGCTGACAGCTGTGACACTTAGTTCAGCTTGAGATGTATTTTTCCTGCTCCTGTTCCTAGCCACGTGCCGCCTTCCCAGTGGGATACAAAAGTTTCTACTTACTCTTGTCTTGGTTATCTAATATGAGCATCTAAATCTTTTTCCAGCTAATCTAAAGTGGCCCTGTTTTTTGCTGTGGTAGCAGAAAACTCTGTTTTGGAATTGTCTCTTCTCTTAACTCATTTTTTTACTTAATTAGGAGCTGTACTGGTATTTCTGATGCCATTCTATGTCTTATTATTGACATATAAGTATGTATACACAATATCATCTTAAGAATTTGTTTTTATTCAACCACAGACTCTCTCACACACAGTGTCACTATTATCTACAATTTCATTTACTTTGTAAATAAATTGTATGTCATATTACTGTCACTACACAACACTCAAACTACTAATAAAATTTGTTTGGCATTTAAAAAGCTCACCACATGTGTGGGTAGGACTGCGACATCAGTGTGTTGCCTAGCTTTGGTGTCACAGAGTGAAGTATCATGGCATAGATTTCCCAATGAATAATCAAAGCTGGATTGGCAGCTCAGTCAGCTGCCCCCAATTTGCCATCATCAGGGATTCATGTTTCATAAATCATTGTCCTCGCTCTTGTTTGTATTTTATTGATAATTTATCTTAGTCAGAGACTTTTGCTTTTTTCCAGCCACTAATAAAAATTCTTCTTCACTTCACTCTATCAAAGTAGATCACTTTCCTTTTTTTCTTTTTTTAACAGTGTTGTTGATGTCTACTGTCAAGGGCAAGCAGCCTAACTTCTTAGCAAAATCTTCAGAAATTTTCTTATTTTGTAATAATCTCTATCTTTCCACTGTTCCACTATTATTCACGAACATCAGAAGGTGCCAAATGTGTCATCACAGTGATTTGATTGATGCTTGTGCTTACATATGTAGTATGTGCAAGTGTGTACACAATCCCGTCTGGTGTTCTGAATCCTCATGATTTCCTTAAATAATTCAGTCACTGTTTGCAGTACTGAACTGGACCTGCTACTGTGGTGTGGTTTGCTGTGCTAATCAGTTTTCTTCAGCAGGCAGTTCATGCATGGAGCTGTAAGACAGGCTGTTCTCCATCTGATGTCACCAAATCAACAAATACTCAGATGTTAGTTTAACTTACAGTTCTCTAACATCATAAACAACATTTAATTAACATCTTGTAGAACACCAGATTAATATTACAGTTGCTGGAGCAGACAATGTCCTCTATGTGACAGATTGTCACCCAAGGTCCAAAACCCAAAGTCCAAATCAACACCACCTGATATCTCGGCACAAAGAAGAAGCTGGTTATCTGCAGCACTCTTCCATAGGCTGAGCCCATCTCTGGTGTGGCACCAGCACTGAATTATTCCCACATTGCAGCAGGTGGTGATGTTTTAACACCCATACTACTTCCCACACAAATGGCACCTACAGATTACTCCATCTCTGTACAGAATTCCCCACACCATGGACTGTCCAATCTTTTTGCCTAACCGACACCTTAAGAAATCTTACGACATATTTCACACACACACACACACACACACACACACACACACACACACACACACAACCACAGTCTCTGGCCACTGATCATCCATTACTTAATGTGTTATTTACTGGAGACATCAGTGTATGCCTTAATTGAACTGGTGGCATTCACTAAACAGATTCTGTAATATTTTTATTAGGAAAGATATTCATTTGGTAAGGCAGCTGGCCATCTGATTACATCAAGCTTGTGTTACTTGTCATTCACTACTTTTTTAACTAGCTGCTCTTGTGATAATTATTTGGTCGCTCATTTATTTACAATGCTGCCCTCTGAACTTCTCCCATTTTGTCTGTGTATTTGATCAGTCACTGCTTTTGTCTGCCTATCTATTACCCCTGAGGTTGAGCAGGTACCTCATTCCCTTTTTCATTTTTCAACTACTTAAACTGTACCGGCACTGACTGATATAAATGGTTTCTGTTTTATTCACCCCCCTCCTGTCCCCTTTAGGTAAGACCAAGAACCGTTAACTAGAGGTGACCTTTAGTATAAGTTCAGTCTATGGTTTTTCTTGGAGAGTGTGCTGTTAATGTCACTGCATACCTACTTATGGACTTGCGTATTAACCAAATTTCAGAAAAATCCTCAAGCACCTTCACAAATTGTAAGACTTAGTGCATAGCTGTACATATTCTTTTTTGAAAATACTATTAAAGTTCCTTGTATGTGAAATTTTAGTACTTCAATATTTTGTTAGCAAGTTTTCATTGGGCCTTAAGCCATTCATGTAGTTGACAAGAATTTCTTGGTTAGTCTTGACCTATAACTTTTTTAGCTGTTTATAGTGTACCTGCTTCTAACAGTGAGTATGTGGACAAGAAAGAGAGAAGTCCCAAATTTCATGGTTAAAAGTATGCTTTTCACAGGTGAAAATACCTTATACCCTTGGTGAAAGTACATTTTTCCCATGTTAAGGGACAACACACTTTTCGTCAGAACTGTTAAACTTATCAGTCCTTTGAATGGTAAAGGTTTTATATGACAGCACAGAACTTCCCCAAACTTTACGAAATGAAACTAATCAAAAACCATGTTTTGGAAAGATCTTTGATGCCTGGCAACATGTACACTACATATTTTCATATTAAGAAAGTATATACACAAATTCCATCAAATACAGCATGGTAGCTTCTGAACCATTGAAATCAAGATTGTGATATGCTTTTGTCAGCCTATTATAGCTCATGTCACATAATTTCACCAACCAGTGACAGTAGATATTCTGATCATTGGAAACATTACTGTTGAGAGCCCCACACATGAGCGACGGATCACAGCAACCCATTGCATGTGATATCATTGCAGTGAGTCACTTGCCTCAACACCACCACACACAAGCAATTAGCCAATTGGTTTCAATCAGTGATACTAGTGCTGCAGTGGTGTAGTTCTGAAATGGAAACTGTACAGCTGTGTTTAGTGGTGGTTGTAGTTGTGCTGTGTGAGTCTACTAATACTTTGAAAAGGAAAACCTGGACCAAAAAATGGCTTCTAAAGAGAGAATAATTATATCATACAAATTTGCTTAAGGAATGATGATTTCACCTGAAAGACTGGCGCAATTATGTGCATATGATGGAAAGTACTTATCTGGAGTTACTAAAAAGTGTTTCTCCAGAAACACAAAAAAGAGATGCAAATATCAGCTCATGAGACCCTCACATGAATGCTAAGGTTCCTTGCAACTGGAAAATATCATGAAGATCTTAAATTCTTGGCAATATATAAGGCAATATGCATATGAAAATTTCAGTTTACTCACTTTAATTTTTAAAATACACAATTCAAAAAATTAACCATCTGTTAGGCACTCCTAAAGCTGTCACATGAAAATACACGTATTGTACAGTTTACAACATATACTTTTTTTAAGTATAAACGAGCCTGTGCTGAATAAACTATTAAATATATTGAATAAAAAACAATGAATAAGTACAGTTAACTTTTTATTACATTTAGCCCTGCATACTGACACACAGAACAAAGCTTGCAACTGTCACACCAGCAGGCATGCATTGTAATTTTTACAACACTCAACACTTTGTTACATACAATTCAGAAAACAAAGAAACTGGACCCATTTGAATATGGTCAGTATGTATCAACAATGGAGTACATTGCAATGGTGCCACAATAGCTCATGGTTAAGGCACTGATAAAGCATAAAAACTGCTGCTGTTGCACATTTTACAATAGCATGCTGTAGTGCTACAATGATGAAAATTAATATTACTATGATGTCAAACCTTATTTTCACGTTTTAAAGAAGTATTCATGATATTAGAAATGTAATTATAATTTTATTATTTTCGTTTTTGTGCTCAGTGTATCAAAGACTTTCCAGTGCACAGAATAAATTAGCATTGTTTGTACTACGAAACTATGTGTGATTGCTAAGGGTTAAGCATGTAATAATTCGATGTAAGACATTTTGTTGAGTCTAAATTTTGTTCTTGTACTGGTCGGTAGAGAAGGAAAAGTTCCTTAATCGATGTGAAGGTATAAAGGCTGTAAAAAGGAGAGAGAGAGAGAGAGAAGGTAAATAAAAGTTATTCAAAACAAATATCTCGAAGGTGTAACGCCTTGTGATTTCCTATAACTAAAAATTGCAAGGTCTAATCTGAGCCTGTCCTGAATAACAGCAAAGAACATTTAGGTTATCATATATTTTCTTTGTTTGACCACGGTTGTGATTCGCATGTTTCTTTTTGTAGCGCGACATGTTATGAATATTTTCATTTTACGTGCAAAAGTGCACACAGCTTTAATCGAACCTGCGTCTTTCGGAAACGATAACTTTTAATCAGTACAATTATGTGAATACCATCTAAATCACAACCGTGATCACAAAAGTGTTTCCTGGACCAAATAATTCTTATAAAATGTGTATTTTCCAAAGCGAGCAGCATTGCACTATCGCTGACTTGCAACAATCGAAAGAGTAAAATCAATGCTTAAATAAAATTGCCACCTTTTAATAATTATTATTATCCCATGAAATAAATAAATAGCAATTCAGTGGCTATCCAATCACTGAACAGAGGGGGCAATTCAATGCTTGCTGGAAGGTTAAACATTCCAGCTGTGCTGTAATTTATTGCTGCAGTATTTTGTGTCACAACTGTGGAATGGAAACTCAAGTTTCCTATTTGCCATATTAATAAAATATTGTTTATAATTTTTTCAGCATGCAGTCTTTGAATTCTTGACATGACCCTTAGTTTACATGCAACGTTTTTTTCCAAAAATATCTGCTGCATCTTCTTTGTGTATTTTTTTGGGTGCCTTTGTTACAGCCTCAAGGGTTCAATCTGCAGCCACCCTCTTCCTGTTTAAGCGATGGCTGCTCCCTGACTTGAAGTAACCTGAGGATTGTTTCTCCTTGCTCTTGTTCTCCTGTCCCTCTCCCCCCAACCACCTCCTCTTCCTCCCCCTCCTCCTCCAACACCTGAGACATCAGCTTTTTTGCGCAAGTATGATTTGGTTGCATTTCCTGAAACATATATTAATGGAAAAGTATTCTATTTATTGCAGTTTCCATCGACAGAACACAACTGTAAAAAAATTGCAAAGGCAATTGAAATCAGATGGACTATTCCTAACTATCTGGGAGCAGTTGACAGTAAACAGATCTCAGTTATTACGCCACCTGATGGGGTATCTTATTTCTCCATCTATAAGCAGTTCCATAGTCGTTTGCTTTTTGCCATTGTTGATGCAAATTATGAATCAATTTACTTCCATTATGGCACAGATGAGCATGCATCTGATGGTGGTGTACTGAAGAATACAGATTCCTAAAAGAAACTTTTGAATGGGACTTCGAAACTACCTTCACCATCTGAGGTGAATGGATACACTGTACCATACGTTTTTGTTGGTTATGAGGCCTTTCCATTGGGTAAAACTTCATGCTGCCATTCAACAAAAATAGACTCAACAGAGAACAAATGATTTATAATCACTGAGAGTCATGTGCCAGACAGGTTGTGGAAAACGTATTTGGAGAAATGACTGCAATATTAAGAGTTCTTAAGACTCGAATCAATTTAAATATGGACAACATCTCTTTACTTGTAGGCTTGTCATATGCTTCACAATGTCTTACGTAGAAATAGTCAAGACACATATTCAACGTCAGACTGCTTTGACAGAGAAAATTATGACACGGTAGTGACTGAAACAGAATGTCATAGTGACTTATTGAAACTGCAAGGAATTGGCATTATGTCCCGTGCATCTGTTAAGTAAGTTCAAGAAGCTTATATGCCATACTTCAATAATGCTGACAGCATGCCTTGGCAAGACGACTTTGTTTCATATTCACAGCCATATGTATAACGATGACAATATACACGTTGAGTTTTTCCATTTGTTGTTATTTTGTACTGCAATACTTGTAACAGCTGTCATTAAAGATAAAAATAAGTAATTCTGATTTTAAATCACTGCTACCTCATGCCTATATTTGACCTATTTTATTAACCCTATGCTAATTAATTCGTAATTTCCTCACCTCATTTAATGAACTGGCTGTTAGGAGAATAAGGCATGCTATCCTTTAGAAATGAAAGGTTATTGAAGTACCACAGCTATGGTGTATTTACAGTATGTGTTCTGTTGCACTCCTGACACTAAAGATCTCTCCTCTTTCCAGTACTCTTTCTTAAAAGCAGTTCTCAAGTTGTGAATTTTTTCTAACCTGGTCCTTTACTGCTGCTAGGTCCACTTCCTAAACGTTTATGAGCAACAACTCCTTTCTCTATTTTTAATTTATCATGGTAATTTTTAGCTTTCACTTTCCACAGTGATTCCTGTTCACAGAATAATGCAGCAAACTGAAGGGTAAATATATATTCTACATGGCCATGGTGGTCCTTAAACCATACAGCTACACGACAAAAAACAGATTTAATTAGCACTACGATGTTGAAGTATCGTCGATTGTCAGTTAATGAAAATTTTTGCCAGAATTATTGTAGTGTGCTCTTTTTATGAAGTCCTGATTAGCAGTTTTTAAAATATGTGATTGAAGGTTTTCCTGGCATATGTGTTGGTTCCAGGGCTCTCGGGTGTCCATCTGGATGCAGTCATTGAAGCCCCACTATATTTCAGTGAATAACCTTTTCGCCATTATCAGGTGGTTCTGATGGAATGGTCTGTCTGCTCATTGTCGGTGTTATTTATGTCCATCAATCAGGCTTCGATTCCCTGCGCCGACAGTCTGATTGCGGCCGCTGACATTCCGATTGCAAACGCCGTTGCTTCAACAATCTGTTTGCGGGTACCGACCCAGGTCCGTGCCATCCGCAGTGTCACTCCGGATGGTGGAAGATGCTGAATCCCGTGTAGTGTCCCTAGTGGCCATCATGGAAGGATCTTGTGTGTGCTTGAGGTGTGACTCCTTGATGGAATTAAATAATGGTTTCCATGCCTTGATGAGTAGAAAACCTGTGTCTTGGTTTATGAGATTGTCTGTTACACGAATTTCAATGGCCTACTTGAAGATGATGTCTCAGTAGAAGCTGGTACGGGCAGAATCTTGGTCTCTTTATATTTTGCATTGTGCCCAGTTTCCAAGCAGTGTTCTGCCAATGCTGATATGTTGGGCTGGCCTAGATGCATGTGGCATTGGTTTTCTTTGCAGCATTCTTCAACTGTTCAGATTGTTTGACCAATGTAGGATTCTTGCAATCACGCTCGCTTTCTTGAAGCCAAATATGTCTTTCACTGTTCCCAGTAAGGCATGTATCTTGGACAGGGGTCACAAGACTGTGTCAATTTTGTGTTGTTTTAGCAGTCTCCCAATTCCTGAAATCATGTTGCCTGCATACAATAGAAAGGCAAGGCCTGGTGCCTCATCTTTGGACTGTTCCTCATCTCGGTTTCTGCTGTGTTTTCATTGTCTGAGTGCTGTCTAGATCTGTCGATTGCTGTACCCGTTCTTGCAGAACACATTTTCTAGGTGCTTGAGTTCTTTGTGCAGATTTTGTTCATCCCATATCTAGTATACCCTGTGAATCAGTGTGGTGAGCAGCCTGTTGAGCTGTGGAGGATGGTGGCAACTTGAGGCATGTAAGTGTTAGTGGACAATAGGCCTGTGGTTTATATGGATGAAACTTGGGTTTCACAAAACAATATGAACAAATGTATTTATCACAGTTCCAAGGAAATAGTGTCCCAAAGTACCTACAGGTACATTTATATAGTGTACATCTGTATTTTGGATGATGCATACAGTGATGGAGCATCTGAAACATCTGTAAATGTAATCTTTCTGGGAGGTAGGAAATATTCTGGTCCCATTAACACAAGCCGTTGGAACTAGAATCCTGGCAGCAGCATGCAAGTCCTTGTGCACAGCTACATTTGGAACCTCTTGTACAACATAGTAATGATGTCTGAGATGCTACCAAAATTAATTTTATAATTTTCTTAACAACCTTCTTGCTGAAGTTTCTACAAGATCCAAGAGAACACAAGTTCATTAGCAGAAACACTCTCTCTCTCTCTCTCTCTCTCTCTCTCTGTCTCTCCCCAAACTCCCCTTCATTTTTGTTCCAGGTTTAACCATTCATTTGTTTTTTATCTGAGAATACTTTTATGTTTTCGTGATAAAATATGGATTGCATGCATCTTCAAACTTTGACAATGATCATACATTAGTCCCGATGTGTTGGTGCTTCTGACTGTTTCCACGGTTGAAGTATATATTTTTCATAGAAAATTTCTTATAGCTAACATTAGTTTTTCTATTGGAAAGTATACAGCATCATATTCTACACTGAATATAGAGATGTCCAATTTTTCTCAGAATTTTTACTAACATTTGAAACTACCACTAACATAGTGTTATAAGATGGTGAGATGATGTTGGCCTATCTAGTTTCATGATGACCACTATCCTCTCCCCCCATTTATAATCTCAGAGGGTAAGGTGTAGAACGTCAGAAATCCATAGGTCTTCCAAATGTGCAAACACTGCTGGGCACCCCAGGTACACATATAGTTAATGTTGTGGCACCCTCGGACAGCAACACAGCAACTGCAGACAACACAGTCAATGGGCCAGCATTCATCCATGTGTATTTCTGTGCAAAAGTACTGCTAGGCCAAAGCATGGCAATGATGCTGCATTGATGGGTGCACAGGACACAAACAGAGACACCAGTGCAAACTAACCACTGTTACTCAACAGGTTTCTGCACTGTTCTGCAGTCTCGCCAGTCACAGTCAATGTGGGTCGAGTACAATGTGCACTCCCCACTGTCGCGTACACAAATCAGACAGCTGCCACTCGTTTGCTACATTTTTCACACCCATGAATTAAATGGTATCTACAAGATGAGAGAACATTCACACCTTCAGCTGGACATGTGTCCATTGTCTTCCATGGCCCTGAGTCTGTACTGCGCTCTCAATCACTGAGGAGTGTATATCCTCTGTGATCAGTGGTCGAGCCGTTAACTGTAGTCATGTGATTGCCCATATGGACATTTCCAGTGTAATTATTATAAATTTTGGGGTATGCATAAATGTGTTGTACATAGCTACCTGTATTTAATTACTGTCACCCATGCCTACAACTTGGACATAATGCATGAGTGCAGCAGGTAGCTGACCCACAATGCGACAGGTTTGAAAGTGGCAAAGAACCACGCATTGCTCATTTTAGTGGTGACCCTGACATGATTGTTTGTTGGTAAGAACACATGGTGATGGACTCTATCAGCGGGAGTGACCATGAATCATGAGCAGACACACTTCTGAACATTTTGTACTCATCCATAATCTCGAACAGAAAATATTTGGATCATGAACATTTATTCTTTTTGTGTGTGTTTTCTTTGCATGTGTTTCGGTACTTTTAGAGTGTTCCTTTTGCATTAGAACTTAGTGCAGCAATACAATGGCGACAATGGAGGATTTCCAAAGGCATCTAGGAGAGCTGTTGGCATGTAATTGGTTGCTGGAAAGTGAGCTATAGGCATGACCCATGTGCACATACTCTGACAACCCGGAGGGAGCCCATGCAAATTTGCATCAACAAAACAGCACTACACCACCACCATCTACCACTGCTGGAGAGATGACCAGCATCAGATGTGTGTTGGTTAGGCTACCCTCCTTTTGACCCCATGACCCATTCATGTGGTTTAACCAAGTGGAAGCAATTTTTCTAAGTAACGATATCAGATGCGAACTTGCAAAATCTGGACATGTGGTGAGCCAACTGGACCAGAATTATGCAGTCAAAGTATGGGACATAATAACCACTCTGCCAATACAGTCATCCTGCAAACAGCTTAAGGATGAGTTCATATACTGGATTTCATCATTCGAGGAGCAGCAAGTAAAGCAACTACTGTGCCAACAGGAATGCAGTGACCAGAGGCCTTTGCAGTTCTTGTGTCACCTTCAGTACACTGCACAGTCTGACATAGTTCTGGATTTGCTGCTCTCTGGGTGTGCAGACTCCCTGACCAGGTGCAAGCATTGATAGCCACAGAGACCGACATGCAGCTAGACACCATACCTGACCTAGCAGACAGGGTGCACGACTTGCTGCCAATGGCACCAAGCACGGCATCTGTAGCTACCTATGAGCCATTACTCCCACCATCCACCTTCACTCTGTGGCAACACACACCTCTACCAGCCCCAGCAACAGACACCAACCTTCAGCACCTCATGCAGAAGTTGGCCACCTAGGTGGCAGGGCTCAGCACACAGGTTGACTGGTTGATGCACACACGGCAAGAGAGCCGCAGGTATTGCAGCGGCAGCAGACCAGGCTATGGGCAGTACAGCTCATGTGGCTGACACCACAGCAAAAGCCATTCTAACAGTACTCCACTAGCATCAGAGCAGACACCAAGTGGCGACTGCTGGTATCATGCTCCTTTCAGCAGCAAAGTGACCAGTTGTGACTGGACCTAGACACACTCAGCTGCAGTACTACATTGAGGCATCTGTGGCAGAATGGAGTGGTGGTGTGAGGTACCTGGTAGACACTGGGTTGGATTTATTGATTTTTCCAGACCATGTTAAAAGATCTTAGGAAGGCCGAAGCACTGCACCTCACCACAGCAAACAATTCTGCAATAAAAACATATGGCACTCATCATTGGAATGTAGATCTTGGACTGCACCACACATTTGCATAGAGGTTCACCATGGTCGATGTCAGCAAGCTGATTCTGGGTGCAGATTTCCTTGAACAGTACCAATTGCTTGTGGATATCACAAACACCCAGTTGACAGACACTACAAAGATCGTGGGACAGCAATAACGGGCTAGCTTCTTCACTGTTAAACCTGTGGTCTGCTTTGGACCTTCACAAATGTTCTAAATAATTTTACAGAGTTAATGTGCCCATCTGGGGCACTGCAGGATGTCAAGCATTCAATGCTCCACTATATCACCACATTCCCAGCCCCCCATCTTGTGTTGCTGACATTGTCTTGCACCTGAAAGGCTCACTGTTGTAAAGGCCAAGTTCAAGGTAATGTTGCAACAAGACTTTATCTAACCGGTGCCCAAAAAAGACAATTCATGGCATCACCAGGGGGACAACCAAGCATTATCAAGGATAGTACCAGACAGATATCTGGCACCACATCTGCTGGACTTCAGCCATTCCTTGGCAGATGTGACAGTCTCCAGAATGAGATTTTCTCTCTGCAGCGGAGTGTGCGCTGATATGAAATTTCCTGGCAAATTAAAAGTTTGTGTGCCGGACTGAGACTCAAACTCTGGATCAATGCATTGGTCCTGAGTTCGATTCTTGGTCCAGCACACAGTTTTAATCTGTCAGGAAGTTTCAGATGCGACTGTGTTTAGTAAAACTGCACAAAGGTGTACATGCAGATCCTGATGGGACCTGAGGACATGGAAAAAAATCAAGATTACCATTCACTTTGGGCTCTTTGAGAGCATGTTCATGACATTTGGTCTTAGGAATGCTGCGTGGACTTGGCTGCATTTCCTGGATGGCATCTTGCGAGGGTTACCGTGCTGCTTCACATACCTGTACAATGTCCTCGTGTTCTTGAAGATGCCCAAACTCCACCGCAGCCACCGGACAATGGTTTTTTGGCACCTCAGTGAGGCTAGCATAGTGATCAATCCACTGACATGTACTCAGGGTCAGTTAGATTGAGCTTCTTGGTCACCTAATTGCCCCTACCTGATCCACACCTCTGCTGGACAAAACACTGGCGATTCTGAACATGCCACTCACAAAGGTCTACACCATTATCTTGAGATGGTCAGCTTCTACTGGCTCCATCTGTGAAATGCTGCTACAGTGCTGAAACCCCTGAATGCAGCGCAATGTGGCCCCATGTTGAAAGGAAGGGCTCCCGTTATCTGGATTCACAAAATGGAGTGAAGTTTTACTGTGTCTAAATGGAGCCTCGCTGAAGCAGTGCTGCTCTCTCATCCAATATATGATGTGAGTTAGTCGTCATTGTGGACACCAGCCAGACCACTATTGGTGCAGTGCTTCAACAAGACACTGAAGTCAGCTGGCAGCCATTCAGCTTCTTCTCACGGCAGTTGTTGGCAGTGCAGAGCTCTTAGAGTGCATACAAACATGAACTGCTTGCTGTGTATCAGCCAGTGAAATCTACCGTTTGTTGGTATAAGTCCACCTCTTCTTTATCTTTACTGACCATAAACCTCAAAGATATCCTTTCCGGACCAACAACACCAACTGTTCACTATGGCAACTACAGCAGTTGGATTACATGTACCAGTTCACAATGGATATCTGACACATTTACAGGCTGGACAACATCATCAATGACTGCTTGTCTCATGATTATGCAGTCATCTCCTCTCTGGTAAACTTCAAAGTCATCGCAGAAGAATAGGTGGGCAATGGAGGACTGGACAGCTTCCAACACAATTCTTCCAGCAGTCTACATCTAGAACTTGTGCCCATACGTGTCTCCTCCCAGAAGATTTGGTATGATTTTAAGACAGATATGCATCACTTGTTTATTCCAAAAAAATTCCAGCACAACACTTTCGACTCTGTCCACGGGTTATCACATCCTGTTGCAAACACCATAATGTCACTTGTGGCAGCATGTTTTGTCTGGTCCGGACACTGGAAGGACTGTCGTCAATGGGCACACACATGCATGGCATGCCAATGTGCCAAAGTCAGGAGACACACCCACACACCCATTGGCACCTTCCCCAACATGACACACTGCTTGACACACGCCCACGTGGACATTGTAGACCTGCTTCCTCCATTCCGTCCACCTGCTTAGCTGGGTGGTAACATGCTTGAGTCCCATGAATGTGGGCCAAGGTTCACTTACCGGCCGGGTTGGAGATTTTCTCTGCTCATGAACTGGGTGTTGTGTTGTCCTCATCATCATTTCATCCTCATCATTGGTGCGAAAGTCACCCAATGTGGCATCGAATGAAATAAGACTTGCACTTGTCATCTGAACTTCCCCCAATAGGGCCTCCAGGCCGACGATACCGTATGCTTATTTCCATTCTTCCTCCATCCCAAGGCAGGCACTACCTCCTTATAATGGTGGACTGCTTCACCTGCTGGCTGGAGGCACTTCCCGTAGTGGACACCACCAACAAGACGGTTGCTACTGCCTTTGTTGACACCTGGATGGCGCACTTTGGCTGCTTGAGCAACATAACTAAGGACTGCAGCTGTCAGTTCGACTGTGTGCTCTTAAAATACATCACCCAACTGTGTGGAGTGTGGCTACACTGCACAACATGCTACCACCTGGCATCTAATGGCATGGGAGAGTGGTTTCATAAGATGCTGAAAGCCTCCCCACCTGGATGGAAGCACCACCACTCATACTCCTTGACCAATGAGTGACACTGAAGGAAGAGATCGGTGTCTCACCTGCAGACCTCGTCTATGGTCAGTCACTCACCATTCCTGGAGAATTCATGGAGGAAGTACTGCTGCCACACAATGCCTCAGCCCTGCTACTAGCAGAACACCCACGCAGTCACATGGCTGGCCTCCGACTGCATCCACCGGCGTGGCATGGTACCGGCAAAGCCTTTGTCCATGCAGACCTACAGCCACTTTGGCTGCCCTACTCGGGTCTGCACACATGATAGACCATGGTGGGAAGATTTTGGGGATCGAGTGTAATGGTAGGCCAGATAAAGTGCCGATCAACGGGATCAGTCTGGTGTATGTCTTGACAGAGCCCACCACTGTGCAGTTCTTTGACCCTGTAGAGGGCTTGGTAAAGGACGATGCTCCACAAGCAACTGGCGAAGCAGAGCCCACTCCAGCAGTTGCTGCTGACTCTTGTGCATCACCAGCTGTCACCAAGCAGCCACATACACCCCAGCCTGCTCTGCCGCCCCCCCCCCTCCCCTCCACCCAGACAACTGCCCAGACTGCAACCCACACAGGTGCACTGGCCAGCCCCATCACAGTGGCCAGTGGTCTACGTAATGCATGCTAGTTGTGGTGTTCGCTTCAAATACCAGTGTCATGTCATAATTATGTCACGTTGCACACAGCAATCCACATGCACACTGCATGCCTCCTGCCATTGAGACGCTGTCTTCGGTGGGTCACCTCACCAGCTGACAAAAAGTCTCCAGTCAAGCTCTGAACACTGCTACCCATCTCACCAGCTGTTTGCCCACTGCAACTCCTGGAATTGCTGTTGCATCTCTGCACCTCCATCACATTTGGCGCTGAGGCTGAATTGACTTCAAGCTCGTTCCTGTGTCGTGACCCCGTCGAGCTCCAGACAACACCTCTCTCACCACCAGGTATGTCCGCTGCATCTCTGGAAGCTGTGCTCTAGCCCCAGCAACACCATGTTCACAAGTGTTAAACTCTCCATAGTCTTTGCTACTGTGAGTGCCGGGACTGGATTGAGTTTCACATCGTGTTTCCACGAGGTGTTTACAGTGAGTCTCCACGAACATTTTGTTTAGTTTTTCCCACAGTTAATGAGCCTCGTTTATTTGTATATGAACTCAGTGTTATGAACAATATATCTTCACCAACGCTTCATTTCTTATCCTTTGTAGCAGTTAATCAGAGTTTGATTGTGTGTCAGTGTTCCCCGAGCCAACATCTGTACACTAGATATGAAGCCACTCGTTACTACAGACAGTTCCTGCACAGTGCTGCCGGGCACTGCTGTTTTAGGAGGCCATGTGGGAATGCACCCACGTGTGCCCCACAAGCTGCTCATGATGACAAACACCGCTGTCTTCTTGCTCACACTGATGTCATGCATCGCCACAACCACACTCGCGCTGTCACCACAAACACATGAATCACAAACACATGCTGGCACAACAGAATATTTTTGCATCTCGCACCTACCAGTCTCTGCTCCCCATGGGATGATCTGTTTGGCAGCCTCTGACAGCTGTACAGCAATTTCAGATAATGCAGTCAACAGGCTGACATTCATCCATGCACGACCTCGCACAGAAGTACGATTAGGCCAAAGCCCAGCAACAATGCTATGCTGACAGGCATGCAGGGCACAAAGAGACAGACCAGTGTGAGCTATCCATTGTTACTCAATGGACATCTACATCTACATCCATACTCCGAAAGCCACCTGATGGTGTGTGGCGAAGGATACCTTGGGTACCTCTATCGGTTCTCCCTTCTATTCCACTCTCGTATTGTTCGTGGAAAGAAAGATTGTCAGTATGCCTCTGTGTGGGCTCTAATCTCTCTGATTTTATCCTCATGGTCTCTTCGCAAGATATACGTAGGAGGGAGCAACATACTGCTTGACTCCTTGGTGAAGGTATGTTCTCGAAACGTCAACAAAACCCCGTACCAAGCTACTGAGTGTCTCTCCCGCAGAGTCTTCCACTGGAGTTTATCTATCATCTCCGTAATGCTTTTGCGATTACTAAATGATCCTGTAACAAGGTGCACTGCTCTCCGTTGAATCTTCTCTATCTCTTCTATCAACCCTATCTGGTACAGATCCCAAACTGGTGAGCAGTATTCAAGCAGTGGGCGAATAAGTGTACTGTAACATACTTCCTTTGATTTCGTATTGCATTTCCTTAGGATTCTTCCAATGAATCTCAGTCTGGCATCTATCTGCATTACTGATGATTAATTTTATATGGTCATTCCATTTTCAATCACTCCTAATGCCTACTCCCATATAATTTGTGGAATTAACTGCTTCCAGTTGCTGACCTGTTATATTGTAGCTAAATGATAAAGGATCTTTCTTTCTATGTATTCACAGCACATTACACTTGTCCACATTGAGATTCAATTGCCATTCCCTGCACCATGCATCAAACTGTTACAGATCCTCCTGCATTTCAGTACAATTTTCCATTGTTACAACCTCTTGATATACTACAGCATCATCCGCAAAAAGCCTCAGTGAACTTCTGATGTTATCCACAAGGTCATTTATATATATTGTGAATAGCAATGGTCCTACGACACTCCCCTGTGGCACACCTGAAATCAGTGTTGCTTCAGAACACTTCTCTCCATTGAGAATGACATGCAGTGTTCTGTTATCTAGGAACTCTTCAATCCAATCATACAATTGGTCCAATAGTCCATATGCTCTTACTTTGTTCATTAAATGACTGTGGGGGAACTGTATCGAATGCCTTGTGGAAGTCAAGAAACATGGCATCTACCTGGGAACCCGCGTCTATGGCCCTCTGAGTCTCGTGGGCGAATAGCAAGAGCTGGGTTTCACACGATCGTCTTTTTTGAAACCCATGCTGAGTCCTACAGAGTAGATTTCTAGTCTCCAGAAAAGACAACTGCATCATTCTGCGATCTCACCAGACACAGTCCACATGGGTTGAGCACAATGTGCTCCCCACTGTTGCAGATGCAAATCGGACAGCTGCCACTCATTTGCTACGTTTCTCATGGCCACAAGTTAAGTGGCATCCACAAGACAAGAGAAAAGTGCATGCTCATCCGGACAAGCATCCATTGTCTCCCATCACCACGAGTCTGGTCTGCAAGCTCAATCACTGAGGAATGTATTCCCTTTATGATCAGTGGTCAAGCCATTTGCCATGCTCATGCGATTTCCGTCACAGGCATTTCCATTGTATTTATAATAACTTTTTGGGTATTATATTGCTGTGAATAAATGTGTTGTGTGTAGCCATGCATGTTCAGTTACCGTCACCATTGCCTATAGCTTGGACCTAGTGCACAGGCTCAGCAGTAGGCTCGCCGACAGTACAATAGGTCTGAAAGCAGCAAAGAAGTGGCTCACTTCAATGTTCTGGGACATATACTATTGCTACAGCTCACAAAGCCTTCTATTCCATTTAGCTGTCACAAAATTGGCATATCCTATAGGATGGGGTAGTGGGAAGGAGAGAGTGGGGGAGGGGGTAGAGAGGGTTAATGACCCATCTGAAACCATGGGTGGTCACTGTATACAGGAAGTGTCACTATCACACTAATTGAGGAAACTGAGTTCTGTGGGCTTTCAGGTGTCGTTAACAGTCACAAATTCTGCTGAATATGGCTGAAGTTATCACCGCAATTATCACCATTACCTCAATGGCTGTGAGTTCATAAAAGAGGGTAGAAATGAGGCCACATGTAGGTACACTGCTGCCTCTCAAAAAATGTGCCAGTTGCTACAGAAATTACAATGGTGGTTGTCCAGTCTTATGTGATCATTCCTCCACATTTGTCACAATGTGCACCATGGAATGGATGTCCACAACACAAACTATGTCTTTGTGACCAAAGGTTGAGATAAATGGCTAACCATGAATGGATTACTGCCATTTTCGTAATGTTACTCACGTGTATCCCTGTTTCAATGATTATCATGCTATCCTATGTTTACTAATAAGATGGTCCATGCTTGTTTAAAGCTGTGCTGTTGATCTAATCATGTATAAACTTGGCTCTGTATGGTTTTCATATGTTGAATATCTCCTCAGTGAATCTGAATGTTGAAAAATATACTGTTGGCATTCAACACTTTGCCACTACATGTTGACTGGTCCTCTGTACCCATTAGGTTACTTGGATCCCACTCAGAACATTCCATTACCATAAAAAGCCATGTCAGTTTTTGTTAAATGCCTCCAAAGCCTCCATTATTGTCTATGAAGACTTTTCATCCAGGTTTGGATTGTACTCAAGTAAAACAGCAGATTGTCTCCATAGCTCAGTGGTCAGCATGCTTTGCTGCTATGCAGAGAACCTCCATTCAGCCTCAGCACTATCAAGTATTTTTCCTTGATGGGAGTACTAGAATGAGGTGCACACAGCCTAATGGTACCAAAAGAGGACCTACTTGAGTGAGAAACCAAAAAATGGCTGGGAGAGCATTGTGTTAGTCAACCCCACCATACTGCATCCAATGATGCCACAGGCAGAAGATGACATGGCAGTCAGTCAGTCCTGATTGACCCCAACAGAGCCAGAACACTGAGTTTTGACTTGTAAGTAAAACGGCACCTAACACTATGTATTATGAACTATCTTGTGTAAGTACTATTTTATTGATTACAGAATAGATCTGATGTATTTGCTATATTGTTATCCTTCACATCACGTTCACAGAAAAAAAGTTTCTTACGTCTTGTTTTAGATTGCAAGAAGATATTTATTAAATTACATTGTGATTTAGGTTGGTAAGTTAGACAAGATTTCACTTGTTTTGGGTCTGTTGGGATTATGTGTGAGCAGCCAATCTGCAAGCCATATCACAGGATCTACAGGTTTCACTTTGCAAACAGCAGTCAATCCTTCAACCAAAGTAGGGTTTACTTTTTCTGCCAAATAGAATGTTGGATGGTGTCCTTTCAGTGTAGATTCCAACATCACTGTAAAGAGGAAGGAACTGAAATAAGTATATGGTAAGTATGTAAACATGTGCATTAGATTAGAGATTAGATTAGATTAATACTTTTTCCATAGATCATGAATACAACACTTTGTAATGATGTGGCACATGTCGAATATTAACAACACTATTAAATTTACATCTGAGTTTTCTAAGGTTGATAAAGTCTATGTTTTTGATGATCACTTAAATGCACAGTCATACATATCAATCATCTATATGCAGACAGTAGCCTATATACCAGAATCTTGTAAAAGTTGTTTGAATATAAATGCAATTTACTTTTGGTAATACTTTGTATTAGTTAACTTTCTATCTGCACAATATCTTAGACCAAAATTATCAGTATTAACTGTATACCGATTGTTATGTAATATACTGGTACTGTGAATGGCTGAAAGCAAGGGGAAACTACGGCCGTAGTTTTTCCCGAGGGCATGCAGCTTTACTGTATGATTAAATGATGATGGCGTCCTCTTGGGTAAAATATTCCGGAGGTAAAATAGTCCCCCATTCGGATCTCTGGGCGGGGACTACTCAAGAGGATGTCGTTATCAGGAGAAAGAAAACTGGTGTTCTACAGATCGGAGCGTGGAATGTCAGATCCCTTAATCGGGCAGGTAGGTTAGAAAATTTAAAAAGGGAAATGGATAGGTTAAAGTTAGATATAGTGGGAATTAGTGAAGTTCGGTGGCAAGAGGAACAAGACTTCTGGTCAGGTGACTACAGGGTTATAAACACAAAGTCAAATAGGGGTAATGCAGGAGTAGGTTTAATAATGAATAGGAAAATAGGAATGCGGGTAAGCTACTACAAACAGCATAGTGAACGCATTATTGTGACCAAGATAGATATGAAGCCCACACCTACTACAGTAGTACAAGTTTATATGCCAACTAGCTCCGCAGATGACGAAGAAATTGAAGAAATTTATGATTAAATAAAAGAAATTATTCAGATAGTGAAGGGAGACGAAAATTTAATAGTCATGGGTGACTGGAATTCGAGTGTAGGAAAAGGGAGAGAAGGAAACGTAGTAGGTGAATATGGATTGGGGCTAAGAAATGAAAGAGAAAGCCGCCTGGTAGAATTTTGCACAGAGCACAACTTAATCATAGCTAACACTTGGTTTAAGAATCATGATAGAAGGTTGTATACATGGAAGAACCCTGGAGATACTAAAAGATATCAGATAGATTATATAATGATAAGACAGAGATTTAGGAACCAGGTTTTAAATTGTAAGACATTTCCAGGGGCAGATGTGGACTCTGACCACAATCTATTGGTTATGACCTGTAGATTAAAATTGAAGAAACTGCAAAAAGGTGGGAATTTAAGGAGATGGGACCTGAATAAACTGAAAGAACCAGAGGTTGTACAGAGTTTCAGGGAGAGCATAAGGGAACAATTGACAGGAATGGGGGAAAGAAATACAGTAGAAGAAGAATGGGTAGCTTTGAGGGATGAAGTAGTGAAGGCAGCAGAGGATCAAGTAGGTAAAAAGACAAGAGCTAGTAGAAATCCTTGGGTAACAGAAGAAATATTGAATTTAATTGATGAAAGGAGAAAATATAAAAATGCAGTAAATGAAACAGGCAAAAAGGAATACAAACGTCTCAAAAATGATATCGACAGGAAGTGCAAAATGGCTAAGCAGGGATGGCTAGAGGACAAATTTAAGGATGTAGAGGCTTATCTCACCAGGGGTAAAATAGATACAGCCTACAGGAAAATTAAAGAGACCTTTGGAGATCAGAGAACCACTTGTATGAACATCAAGAGCTCAGATGGAAACCCAGTTCTAAGCAAAGAAGGGAAAGCAGAAAGGTGGAAGGAGAATATAGAGGGTCTATACAAGGGCGATGTACTTGAGGACAATATTATGGAAATGGAAGAGGATGTAGATGAAGATGAAATGGGAGATACGATACTGTGTGAAGAGTTTGACAGAGCACTGAAAGACCTGAGTTGAATCAAGGCCCGCGGAGTAGACAACATTCCATTGGAACTACTGACGGCCTTGGGAGAGCCAGTCCTGACAAAACTCTACCATCTGGTGAGCAAGATGTAAGAAACAGGCGAAATACCCTCATACTTCAAGAAGAATATAATAATTCCAATCCCAAAGAAAGCAGGTGTTGACAGATGTGAAAATTACCGAACAATCAGTTTAATAAGCCACAGCTGCAAAATACTAACACAAATTCTTTACAGACGAATGGAAAAACTAGTAGAAGCTGACCTCGGGGAAGATCAGTTTGGATTCCATAGAAATACTGGAACACGTGAGGCAATACTGACCTTACGACTCATCTTAGAAGAAAGATTAAGGAAAGGCAAACCTACGTTTCTAGCATTTGTAGACTTAGAGAAAGCTTTTGACACTGTTGACTGGAATACTCTCTTTCAAATTCTAAAGGTGGCAGGGGTAAAATACAGGGAGCGAAAGGCTATTTACAATTTGTACAGAAACCAGATGGCAGTTATAAGAGTCGAGGGACATGAAAGGGAAGCAGTGGTTGGGAAGGGAGTAAGACAGGGTTGTAGCCTCTCCCCGATGTTATTCAATCTGTATATTGAGCAAGCAGTAAAGGAAACAAAAGAAAAATTCGGAGTAGGTATTAAAATCCATGGAGAAGAAATAAAAACTTTGAGGTTCGCCGATGACATTGTAATTCTGTCAGAGACAGCAAAGGACTTGGAAGAGCAGTTGAACGGTATGGATGGTGTCTTGAAGGGAGGATATAAAATGAACATCAACAAAAGCAAAACGATGATAATGGAATGTAGTCGAATTAAGTCGGGTGATGTTGAGGGTATTAGATTAGGAAATGAGACACTTAAAGTAGTCAAGGAGTTTTGCTATTTGGGGAGCAAAATAACTGATGATGGACGAAGTAGAGAGGATATTAAATGTAGACTGGCAATGGCAAGGAAAGCGTTTCTGAAGAAGAGAAATTTGTTAACATCGAGTATAGATTTAAGTGTCAGGAAGTCATTTCTGAAAGTATTTGTATGGAGTGTAGCCATGTGTGGAAGTGAAACATGGACGGTAAATAGTTTGGACAAAAACAGAATAGAAGCTTTCAAAATGTGGTGCTACAGAAGAATGCTGAAGATTAGATGGGTAGATCACATAACTAATGAGGAAGTATTGAATAGGATTGGGGAGAAGAGAAGTTTGTGGCACAACTTGACCAGAAGAAGGGATCGGTTGGTAGGACATGTTCTGAGGTATCAAGGGATCACCAATTTAGTATTGGAGGGCAGCATGGAGGGTAAAAATCGTAGGGGGAGACCAAGAGATGAATACACTAAGCAGATTCAGAAGGATGTAGGTTGCAGTAGGTACTGGGAGATGAAGAAGCTTGCACAGGATAGAGTAGCATGGAGAGCTGCATCAAACCAGTCTCAGGACTGAAGACCACAACAACATGTAATATATATAATACTAACCCAGAAGTACCTAAAGTAACTTATATTACAACCACACCCTACACTCAGTAGGCAGAAAACCCATATTGTCTTTGCAGTCAACGGAAAGTAGAGTCAGTACTAAAGCATCAATAGTTGCAGAAACTTATTAAGAATTTCAGTATGTATATTACTTCTATAGGTATTAAAAACACAGAATCTAAGTTGCATATTTCCATTCACTAATAAATTACAGAATATTTTTAGAGGAAATCAGTTTATAGCTTAATTTGCATTGTTTTATGTAATATATTTTCTGATTGAAAAGTATGGCAATGTGCTGGCCAGTTATATTATTTTATTTTAAACTATAAGCTACCTTTATTTTTATTTTACTTTATTTTATTGCCTGCAGTGATTTATACTTAACAATTTTTCAGTCTCTCTCTCTCTCTCTCTCTCTCTCTCTCTCTCTCTCTCTCTCTCTCTCTCTCTCTTCTGATATTAAACAATGAGAAATTCTTCTATGGAGTACTGTGAATAGTAAATAGTGATTTATACACTTATTAATCATGTTATATGGGTACAGGAGACACTACAAAAAATTAGCAGTGTAGTTTGTAGTTAATGAGATGAAGAATTATTCTACAGTTAATAATTTATATCCTCATAACAAACATTTATATTTTCATAGTAGGCTACTGATCAGTGACATCCTGCTTAAATTTTTTTTGTCATTCATGATCTGTTCCAACAAGTAATAACACTTCTGTTTCTAGAATATCAGCAAGCTTCTTGACAAAATAGATCATGGGTGAATGGCTGGATCTCTGTGTCAATGGACACAGTATTTTGGCAAACGACCACATTGCCATCATCAAATATGCCAAAAAGTTAAATGACTAGGAACTGGCACCAGGCATGGGCCTCACACAGAATGCCAGGTTGGAGAGAGGAGATATAATTCTGGTACCAATTCCTAGGAATTCAGTTCATCGGTGCACTTTATGATGGTAATGTGGTAATTTGCCAAAATATTGTTCCCATTGGACACGGACTTCCAGCCAATCAACCATGAACTATTTCTTAACTAATTATGCCAGGAGAAACTGAAGAAACACATCACGTACCCCAACAGGGAGAAGATGTATCACAGCATGAAAAGATTTGATGAGCTGCGCCACTGGAAAAGCCATCTGCTGACTTCCTTTGCACTCATTATAAGATGCTATGAAGAAGATGTGGTGCTGAAATTTGACAAGGTAATGCTTCACATCAACTTGGTGGCGGCCAGAAGAATGCAGAAATTTGCCAGCCTGGCCATGTTACTGGAGAGAGTATGCCTTGAGTAGGCCTTACTCTCTGGTGTCTGGATTTGACCATTACAGGGCCACTGAAATAACATCTACAGCTGGCCGACTAGTTCAGTTCCTGGACGTGGGAATGGACTGATGGTGTCACCTGGGCCACAGAAGACTCCATATGAAGGAAGGTCATTGGACATCACACATCAAAACCTGAGTGTGTATCAGAAAGAATACCTCTTGATGCTGCCTGAAAGGCCATCATAAGTTTCATGGCCAAGCTACTAGATAGGGGTCATGGTTTCATTCCTTAAGAAAAGACTCAATTTTGTATCAACTACTAAATTTGCACCTATCACTGACATTATCAGCACAGTGGAACAGGCAGCAGAATGACTATCACATGAAGAAGCTGAAGAACTACTTCATGTGACTGTCATGCTCTTCTGTGAACTAAACCTATGAAACCAAACATTTCTATCAACACTAATGCTATCTAGAGAGTTGAGAGGAAGATCATGGCATTTCTCAAAGAATCTGCCTTTCCTGATGAAGTTTTCAAGAATCTACAAAAGTGAGCCCCTGTTCCACTGAGATTTTATGGACTTTCAAAGGCCTTTACACCCCTCTGTTGGCAACACTGGTATACTGACGTATTCCCACACTAAGTACCTGATGTTGAAAAATGTCCACATGATATTCCCAGCTTCATGGATATTGCTGTCTTAAGAACTGTAGGGTTGATGATTCTGACATCCTTGTGAGTGTCAATGTTGTCTCTTTTCATCAGAATGCCTTTGCAAATTTGACAGAGACAAACTTTTCAGACAGGTCTTGACATTGACATACTTTCATTTCAATGATGGTTACTACTAGCGGACAGACCTAGTAGATAGTGTCAGAAGTTCCATGCGGCTTTTCGCGGATGATGCTGTAGTATACAGAGAAGTTGCAGCATTAGAAAATTGTAGCGAAATGCAGGAAGATCTGCATCGGATAGGCACTTGGTGCAGGGAGTGGCAACTGACCCTTAACATAGACAAATGTAATGTATTGCGAATACATAGAAAGAAGGATCCTTTATTATATGATTATATGATAGCGGAAGAAAAGCTGGTAGCAGTTACTTCTGTAAAATATCTGGGAGTATGCATGCGGAACGATTTGAAGTGGAATGATCATATAAAATTAATTGTTGGTAAGGTTGAGATTCATTGGGAGAGTCCTTAGAAAATGTAGCCCATCAACAAAGGAGGTGGCTTACAAAACACTCATTCGACCTATACTTGAGTATTGTTCATGTGTGGGATCCGTACCAGATCGGGTTGACGGAGGAGATAGAGAAGATCCAAAGAAGAGCGGCGTGTTTCATCACAGGGTTATTTGGTAGCCGTGATAGCGTTACAGAGGTGTTTAGCAAACTCAAGTGGCAGACTCTGCAAGAGAGGCACTCTACGTCGCGATGTAGCTTGCTCGCCAGGTTTAGAGAGGGTGCGTTTCTGGATGAGGTATCGAATATATTGCTTCCCCCTACTTATACCTCCCGAGGAGATCACGAATGTAAAATTAGAGAGATTCAAGAGCGCATGGAGGCTTTCAGACAGTCGTTCTTCCCGCGAACCATACGCGACTGGAACAGAAAAGGGAGGTAATGACAGTGGCACGTAAAGTGCCCTCCGCCACACACCGCTGGGTGGCTTGCGGAGTATAGATGTAGATGTAGGTGTAGAATCCACCTTCACCAGTTATCACTAACATGTATGTGGAACAATTCAAGGAGGAAGCCCTAAGAAACCTACCTGTTTTTGTTGTGGTATGTTGATGACACCTTCATCATATGACCAAATGGAAGAGATCAGCGGAATGATTTTCTTAAGCATCTTAGTTTCATACAACAGAACATCAACTTATAACAGAAGCTGGGGAGGTTGGTGTGTTCCTTTTTCTGGATGTCCTGGTAAAAAGAAAAGAAGAGCTGACAGCATGTTGGGCCACAGCATGTATTGTAAGAGCTGCCACCACCAGGCACAGAGAAGCAGCATTCTCAAAACAGTGGTACACAGAGCTTGCACTCTCTCTGACAATGAGAGCCTCAACCCAGAACTGGAACATATGAGGAAAATATTCTGAGAAAAGTGCTGCCATTTATTCCATTTTATGGTGCACTATCCGGGGAGATTGGATGCATTCTTTGGAAAGTGGGAACTGTCTTCTTTACACCAGATAAAACACAGGCACTATTTGATAGAAATTCAGGGTCTATTAGATTGCCTGCCAATGAGGCACAACTTGCACTGGCCAAACTGAGCGTACTGTCAAAGATCATTGCTGAGAACACCAATGGCACATCAGGCCTCATCAGCCTAACGGGTCAGCAGTTGCCGAACATTGCCTTCCAGAATTACACTGGAGAGATTATGACCATATTAAGGTTCTGACACAGATGTCTAACTTCTGTGACTATGTAACTAAAAAATTTATTGAAATTTGAGCAAGGGACCCACTGATTGCTGCATCCTTAGTAAGGCCTTGAAACCCAAAATGAGTCTGGTTAAGAAGAAGAAGAAGGAGGAGGAGAGATCCTACAATGAACTGACCTCAGGGATATGCAGAGCCACAGCAGAGATGCTACCAGCATGTATCCCTAGGGATGAACCCCAGATGGAATGATCTGGTGGCAGGAGGAAGGGAGGAGACATTGGACTTATGTCCATACCTGGGTGCAGACCTCATGCTGAATGCCAGGTAGGAAGGAGGAGATATAAGTGCAGCATCAGAACTTAGGCATCCAGTTGGTCAGAGCACCTGACGATGGCAATGTGGTCATTTGCTGAAACATTGTACCCATTGGACACTGACATCCACCCATTCACTTGGGATTTATTTCAGTATGAATTATTCGGGAGAAGCTGAAGAATAACAGTTAGCTTCTTATGTGGTGGACCAAGCTTCATGTTCAGAATGGTCTTGTCTTTAAGTCAATTAGTTAGTTACTTACATGTTCCAGGACTTGCAATTGCAACCCCTCACTATTATATGGAATGAGTCCCTTTTACAACTGAAGTACAGCCTCTCAGTGGAGAATATTACAGACCGCTGACCATTTAAATTAGCATTTAAAGGTGTTTTTGTACATGCATAGATGTGAATTAAGTTTTTGTTTGAAGTTGATTTAATTATCCACTAAATTCTTAAATACTTTACATCACTGGGTAGGTGGTCAAAGATTTTTTATGGCGGAATGCTTTACTTCTTTCTGTGCCAACTAGAGTCAGTGGTGTATAGTGTAAATAATTTCTCCTTCTTCTTCTCCTTTTCCTTTTCCTTCTCCTTTCTTTATTATGCCCAATTAAAGAGCACATGTGAACTTGTTACTTTTATATCTTCAAATTTAACACATATTTCGGACAACAACACATATAAGTCACTGAGTAAGTTGACCTGTGTACAAGTCGGCATTCGATTAAACACTGAGTCTCAGTCTAGCGGCCGCTGCTCGGCTGGCCGCTTAGGTGGCGCAGCTGCTGCGTGGCTGGCAGACAGCGCCGCACGTAGAGGACGTGCGTAATTGCACGGCGGCACTTTGAATAATCGGTGAGTCACAACACTTTTCCCCCCTTTCAAATTGTTGCACTGGTCTTGATGGAGGTGTCCTGGAGATGGCTAACGTCCATAGGCGTTGTTTGACTCGCCGTAAAGTCTTGAGGAGGAGGCTTCCCGTACGGACGGAAGTGTCCCCGATGATAACGGGTTGAGATGACAGGAGACATAGGGGTTGAATCTGCTGGGGCCCCCTGCACCAATCTGCCCGTTGCGGCAAGTCCAGTTGATATGACAGGAGACATGGGCGATGTGTCGGCGTCTGTTGGAGGAGGAGGCGAGTAGATGTACTCTGACAGAGGACGGTCCTCCGGTTCCTGCATGGGCACGTCTCCTGGTGGTGTCCGTTCTGGTACTGGCATTGCGATGACGGTGAGAGGGCTGCGTTGTGAGTATTGAGAGATGCCAAGATCCCGAGCATCAGGTAGAGCCAAAGGTGGTGTGGCGGCATTCGGAACAGGCGTTGCTGGCACCTGAGGCCGAAGCTGGTCCGAATGATGCACTGCAACGCCCGTGTCCGTCTGGATTTCATACAGGCATCTGCCACGGTGTCGTAAGATGCGGCCCGGGCTCCATTTTGGCCGCCTACCATATCCCCGCACCCAGACGAGGTCGTCGGCGGTGAACCGGCCAAGTGAAGGCACCCGCGGCCGTGAGATGGGAGGCCGCAGAAGATGAAGTAGCGTGCGGGGCTGTCGGCCATGTAAGAGCTCAGCCGGGCTGTGATCGCCCATGGGGGTGAAACGGTAAGACGCCAGGAATTGGAGAAGCGCGTCATCAGCAGCAGAAGAAGTCAGAAGTTTCCGCATCTGAGCCTTAAATGTGCAGACCAGTCGTTCAGCCTCACCGTTGGATTGTGGATGGAACGGCGGGGCCGTGACATGCGTAACGCCGTGACGAGCACAAAAAATCCGCAAAGTCGGAAGAGGCAAATTGCGGACCATTATCAGTAACAAGAGTAGAGGGGAGGCCTTCCAAAGAAAAAATGCGGGCCAGAGCACTGGTGGTTGCCGCGGTAGTAGGCGACGTGCAACGGACAATGAAAGGAAAGTTAGAATAGGCGTCAATTACGAGGAGCCAATAAGTACCCATAAAGGGTCCCGCAAAGTCAGCATGAATGCGCTCCCAGGGCTTCTCAGGCGAAGGCCACGGTGACAAAGATGACTTCGGGGCAGCGGCCTGTGACGCACAAGGGCCGCAGGCAGCGACCATGTGTGCGATGTCAGAGTCCATGCCAGGCCAGTACACATGACGGCGTGCCAGAGATTTTGTGCGAGACACACCCCAGTGCCCCTGGTGAAGGAGGCGCAAGACCGAAGCACGCAAAGACGCAGGTACCACAACACGCGGCGAAGCATTGTCAGTGGAGAGGAGGATAACACCATCCCTAGCCGTGAGGCGGTAGCACAAAGTGTAGTAGTTCCGCAATGGATCAGAAGTCTTAGCGGACGGGCGATCTGGCCAACCCTTCTGAATACAGCGTAAAACCCGGGAGAGGGTAGGGTCAGAACCCGTAGCAGCCGCCAGCCTGTCCCCAGTGATGGGGAACCCATCCACAACCCGCTGCTCGGCAACATCCAGGTGGTAACACAAAAGTTCGTCCCTATCGAATGCCTGATCAGGACCCATGGGAAGGCGAGACAAAGCATCAGCATTTGCATGTTGAGCCGTTGGCTGGAAGTGAATCTCATAATTGAAACGGGACAAGTAAAGAGCCCAACGCTGGAGGTGGTGTGCAGCCTTGTTGGGAAGTGATGTTGATGGATGAAACAAGGAAACAAGCAGTTTGTGATCCGTAACAAGATGAAATTTTGAGCCATAGAGAAAAACACCAAACTTATGAAGAGCATAAATGATGGCCAAAGCTTCTTTCTCAATTTGAGAATACTTTTGTTGGGCATCCGTGAGCGTTTTGGAGGCATAAGCGATGGGTTGTTCCGAACCGTCAGAAAAACGGTGCGCAAGGACTGCACCGACCCCGTATTGAGAGGTGTCTGTGGCAAGAACAAGATGTTGGCCAGGTTGATAAGTAGCCAGGCACAGGGCCTGTTTCAGCATAGCCTTTAATTTCCGGAAAGCCGCGTCACATGACGCAGACCAGTGAAAAGGCACGTTTTTATGCAACAGGCGATGCAACGGCTGAGCCACCGACGCCGCAGACGGTAAAAACTTGTGATAGTATGCTATTTTCCCCAAGAAAGCCTGCAGTTCCTTAACAGATGTAGGGCGAGGAAGGGCATCGATCGCAGCAACAGTGTGTTGAAGCGGACGAATACCATCCCGAGAGAGTTGAAACCCCAAGTATGTGATAGATGCCTGAAAAAATTGTGATTTCTGAAGATTACACTTAAGACCAGCAGTCTGTAAGACATTAAAAAGTGCGCGGAGATTTTGAAGATGTTCTTCAGTGATGGAGCCAGTGACAACAATGTCGTCCATGTAATTGATACACCCCGGGACAGGGAGCAATAATTGTTCCAAGAATCGCTGAAAGAGAGCAGGGGTGCTAGCAACCCCGAATGGCAAGCGTTGGTATTGATAGAGGCCGAAAGGTGTGTTAAGGACCAGAAACTGCCAGGAAGCAGCGTCGAGAGGAAGTTGATGATAAGCTTCTGACAGGTCAATTTTAGAAAAATACTGTCCTCCAGGGAGTTTAGTGAACAGTTCTTCAGGACGGGGCATAGGGTAAGTGTCGATGAGGCATTGAGCATTTACAGTGGCTTTGAAATCGCCACAGAGACGAATATCACCATTGGGCTTAGCAACTACAACGACAGGAGAGGACCACTCACTGGAAGTGACAGGAAGCAAGACCCCTGAAGCAGTGAGACGATCCAACTCCCGTTTTACCCGATCACGAAGGGCCACAGGAATGGGCCGGGCCCGAAAAAACTTAGGCCGAGCAGTGGGTTTGAGCATGATATGAGCTTCAAAGTCGTTTGCATGACGTAACCCAGGAGAAAAAGGGACGAAAATGTCGTCGACAAGGAATCCAGTTGAGCATAAGGAATAGCGTCAGAGACAATATTCACAGAGTCATCTATGGAGAACCCAAAAACGCGAAAGGCATCGAAACCAAAAAGATTTTCTGCGGTGCTCTGGTCGACCACAAATATGGGAACAGTGCGAACGACGGATTTGTAAGATACCTCAGCATTAAACTGTCCCAAGAGAGAAATCTTCTGTTTATTGTACGTCCGTAATTGCCGAGTGACAGGGGACAGGAGTGGAGAAGCCAGCTGAAGATACGTCTGAGAATTAATTATAGTGGCAGCAGAACCGGTATCCACTTGCATGCGAACATCTCGACCAAGGATTTGGACAGTGAGGAATAACTTCCCTGAAAGGGAAGAAGTGCAATTGACAGACAACACAGAATCAGAATCAGCGTCATGTTCATGAACATCATGTATGCGGTCGGATTTACAAACGGAAGACACATGACCTTTCTTTTTGCAAGTGTGACACACAGCCCAATGTTGGGGACAATCCTCGCGTAAATGTTTCGTAAAACACCGCGGACATGAAGGAAGTTGCCGGGGATTTTGCTGCAGTTTCTTAGTGGGTTGTTTACGGCTAGGCCGAGGCTGCGCGTGGGAGCGCACTGCGGCCACGTCGGCCGGCGGGGACGCGCTGCGCGCGTTGTCAACAGCACACAGAGGCTGTATTTCCCCGACGTCACCCCACGCTTCTATTTGCGCCCCAGCGGCGTGAGAAATTTCAAAAGACTGCGCAATGGAGAGAACTTCATCTAGAGTCGGATTCGCCAACTGAAGGGCACGTTGCCGAACTTCTTTGTCGGGCGCCGACCGGATAATAGCATCCCGTACCATGGAATCGGCATAGGATTCTTTGTGAACGTCAGTAACAAATTGACACTTTCGACTGAGGCCGTGAAGTTCAGCAGCCCAAGCGCGATAGGACTGATTTGGTTGTTTTTGACAACGATAAAAGGCAACACGAGAGGCTACCACATGTGTTTGCTTTTGAAAATAGACAGACAGAAGGGAGCACATTTCAGCAAAGGACAAAGACGCAGGATCCTTCAAAGGAGCCAATTGCGACAACAACCGATACATTTGAGGTGAAATCCAGGAAAGGAACAGAGACTTACATGGTTGTTCGTCCGTGACATGAAATGCCAAGAAGTGCTGTCGAAGACGTTTTTCATAATCAGACCAGTCTTCCGCCGTCTCGTCGTAAGGTGGAAAAGGAGGTACAGCCAACGACGAGAGACGCCCCGCATTTGATGCCGCGACGAAATCGCGAATCGCCGCTGTTAGAAGCGTTTGCTGATCGCGAATCGCCATCGTTAGAAGCGTTTGCTGTTCAAGGAGATTTTGCAAGAGCTGCTTGACAGTAGCCATGGAACCCTGTGAGTCAATGGTGAAAAGGAAAAATCCACTACCCCGTCGCCAATTTTTATATCTTCAAATTTAACACATATTTCGGACAACAACACATATAAGTCACTGAGTAAGTTGACCTGTGTACAAGTCGGCATTCGATTAAACACTGAGTCTCAGTCTAGCGGCCACTGCTCGGCTGGCCGCTTAGGTGGCGCAGCTGCTGCGTGGCTGGCAGACAGCGCCGCACGTAGAGTACGTGCGTAATTGCGCGGCAGCACTTTGAATAATCGGCGAGTCACAACAGTTACCTTGGTCTGACAGTCTCCTTTTATTCTTGTCATCCCAAAATCTCTTCATGATGTCTCTTTATTGTTTCTTGATTCCCACTGTTTTCCATGATCCTTTTATCCTTCTCTGTGAATGTGTGATTTGCAACTAGGATTCCAAAGGCTTTACACAATCTAATGGTATCCCTTGTGTGGCATTCATTTCTCCTAAGTCCTACATAATTGCTTCTAATGAAGTAATTTTCACCTATTATAAATTAATTATATTACATAGGTTTGTAGTTAATCTAGTGTTGTCCATTTGGCAGCTGTAACTGTAGAACTCCATGAATCTTTTATATATTGCATCAGTGAACTTATCTACCATTGTGTATATGTCTGTAGTTTTTCTTTTAACCCATATGCCTTTTATATTAATAGGGGCCATATTTTTTCTGAGAATTTTGCACTCTTCCTTTTCAACTTCATAAAATTTTGAGTGGCCTCCTAGAGATGTAGTTTCTGAAACATATAATGCTTCAGGCAAAACAACTGTGTCCTAATGCTGAAGTTTCACATTATGAGACATTACTTATTTCTCACAGTAAATACATATTATGCTGTACGCTTTCTAGAATTTAGTGGCTCTTTCTAAATTGGGGATTTTCTGGTGTTTTAATGTAATTTGTCCATTAAATGAGTCTTCTTATGTGACATTTGAAGGCCTGTCTTTGATGGTATCTTGTGTAACTTCTCTATAGCATAATTTGTTTCAGCATTAGTCTCAGTGAAGATAACTAGGCTTGATTGTAGTACTTGCGTCATCAGCATAGGGAAGTATTTCTGCTTCTTGTCTACATGATAGAAAATTATTTATATATAACACGAACCCATTATCAATCCTAGTGGTACACCAAATGTCATTTTTCCTCACTCTGAAGATACTATTTCATTGTGTACACTTTCTGAGTTATTTAATGCAACACTCTGCATCCTTTTAGTCAGGCAGGATGAAAACCAGTGTCCATAAAATCTCTGATACTTTAAAATACAAGTGATGTATTATGATTCTCGCATGCATAAATTTTTCCAGTACCTTCAAGGAGGAGGTAAGTAGTGAGACTGGTTGGTAATCATTAATATCTGTCTTACTATCTTTTCTGTAAAGTGGTTATATGTTACATATGTGAGTGGATACTGTAGTAACCCTGTAATACATGAGACCAGTCCAAGTAATGCAAATATGGCTTTATTCATGACACTCAACAATAATGGAAAACAGACTTCTGTGGATCCCCAAGTAACAAGATACAGTACACTAATGTGAATGGCACCCTGAAAGGACATAAAAGAGAAGTCAGTTAGCACTGCTCTTGCACATACATGTATGAGTCACTGGCAGATGGCTTGGTGAAGACCTTGCTGTATGCATGCCTCCCACAGGTGGCCTCCGGTGGCTGGCCCGAGCTGATACAGTTGGCGGCCAATTCAAACACACATTTGCGACAATACCACACTCAGTGCACTCATAATCAGATGTACTAATCGCACGATGTAACAGATACATTGCATATATATGAAGAAGGGATTTTAGTACTTTACCTAAGACATTTTTAACTCCATGACTCATTTTGGTTCTGAGGGAGTTAATTGCATTCTTAATTTCTTTCTCAGAACATGAGGCAATTGTAATTGTCCTTATGTATGAGGCACTATTTTCTGCATATATTTTATTGTTTTATTCCTTGAACTGTCCATGCCAGTTTTCTCAGCTGATTCAAGGAAGTGATTATTAAATACCCAACTTCTGCCGTTTATTATTTGGCTGTTTTCCTTCATTATAAAGTCCACACTTTTGTTAATTATTTCTTTGTTTTTTTATTTTTTTTCTACAATCATTTCCTTCACACTGCAACCAAGATTTTTGATCACTTATCCAGTAATATAAAATGTCTGATAGCAACGTAAAATTTGAAAACAAACTGAGAAAGTTTCTCTTTGATAATTCCCTCTCTTCCATAGAAGAGTTTGTATCAATGTAATGCGTAAAAGTTAGTGGGCAGGAATTAATAACTCTGTCTGTCTTTTGTTTATGGAATAAAAAATAAACACTTGTAAATAATCAGCATGTAGCTACATTATTATAAAATGAGCTTTCAGCCACTGCCAGAGACTGTGGTCTGTATGTATGAATTGCACTTGTGTGTGTGTGTGTGTGTGTGTGTGTGTGTGTGTGTGTGTGTGTGTGTGTTTGTTTTGTCTACTTTCAATGAATGAAGGCCTTATTGACCAAAAACTCACTTTCTGACAGTCTTTTTTGTTGTGCCTATCTGCAACTCAGCATCTCTGCTGTGTGGTGAGTAACAATTATCCTTTTGATAATATTGTTACATTCCATCCTGAATTTTTCATTGTTTGCTCAGCATGTAGCCATATTTACAAAATAATTTGTGATGTCAGTATAAAAAGTTTCATTTCACATCATTACGAATCATCATGCAGAAGTTCCGTCGAACATGAAACTAACTAACTAAGTACAGTACCAAAGTTTTTGTAATGTGAAAAAATAACAATTTCATTTTTGCTGCACGTGATACTTTGATTTCTTTTGTAATCAAAGGATTATTTAATGAGTTATTAGTTCCACACTGTTTTCTTGGGAGAGCAGCTGCTAAGGATTGATGGAAACCCATTTATAAATACATCAAATTCATTAATTACTCTTAACTGTTTCTTTAATATCACTTCATTGTAATCAGATAAGCTGTTTAGTATAACTGGTTATGCCTAGTCATCAGAGAGCCTGTTCCCTACTGAATATACATCCATACAATCTACATCTGCATCTACATCCATATCCCGTAAGCCACCCGACGGTGTGTGGCGGAGGGTACCTTGAGTACCTCTATCAGTTCTCCCTTCTATTCCAGTCTCGTATTGTTCGTCGAAAGAAAGATTGTCGACATGCCTCTGTGTGGGCTCTAATCTCTCTGATTTTATCCTCATGGTCTCTTCACGAGATATACGTAGGAGGGATAATATACTGCTTGACTCCTCGGTGAAGGTATGTTCTCGAAACTTCAACAAAAGCCCATACTGTGCTACTGAGCATCTCTCTTGCAGAGTCTTCCACTGGAGTTTATATATCATCTCTTAAGGCTTTCACGATTACTAAATGATCCTGTAATGAAGAGCACTGCTCTCCATTGGATCTTCTCTATCTCTTGTATCAACCCTATCTGGTACAGATCCCACAGTGGTGAGCAGTAATCAAACAGTGGGTGAACAAGTGTACTGTAACCTACTTCCTTTGTTTTCGGACTGCATTTCCTTAGGATTCTTCCAATGAATCTCAGTCTGGCATCCATCTGCTTTACCGATGACCAACTTTATATGCCCATCCCATTTTAAATCACTCCTAATGCATACTCCCAGATAATTTATGGAATTAACTGCTTCCAGTTGCTGAGCTGCTATACTGTAGCTAAATGATAAAGGATCTTTCTTTCTATGTATTTGCAGCACATTAAACTTGTCTACATTGAGATTCAATTGACATTCCCTGCATCATGAGTCGATTTGTTGCAGATCCTCCTGCATTTTAGTACAATTTTCGACTGTTACAACCTCTCGATATACTACAGCATCATCCACAAAAAGCCTCAGTGAACTTCTGATGTTATCCACAAGGTCATTTATATATATTGTGAATAGCAACGGTCCTATGACACTCCCCTGCAGCACACCTGACATGACTCTTACTTCGGAAGACTTCTCTCCATTGAGAATGACATGCTGCGTTCTGTTATCTAGGAACTCTTCAATCCAGTCACACAATTGGTCCGATAGTCCATGTGCTCTTACTTTGTTCATTAAACGACTGTGGTGAACTGTGTCAAATGCCTTGCGGAAATCAAGAAACATGGCATCTACCTGGGAACCCACGTCTATGGCCCTCTGAGTCTAATGGATGAATAGTGTGAGCTGGGTTTCACATGATTGTCTTTCTTCAAACTCATGCTGATTCCTACAGAGTAGATTTCTAGTCTCCAGAAAAGTCATTATACTCGAACATAATACGTGTTCCAAAATTCTACAACTGATCGACATTAGAGATATAGGTCTATAGTTCTGCACATCTATTCGACATCCCTTCTTGAAAATGTGGATGACCTATGCCCTTTTCCAATCTTTTGGAATGCTACGCTCTTCTAGAGACCTACGGTACACTGCTGCAAGAAGTGCGGCAAGTTCCTTCGCGTACTCTGTGTAAAATCGAACTGGTATCAGGTCCAGCGGCCTTGCCTCTTTTGAGTGATTTTAATTGTTTTTCTATCCCTCTGTCATCTATTTAAATATCTACCATTCTGTCATCTGTGCGACAATCTAGAGAAGGAACTACAGTGCAGTCTTCCTCTGTGAAACAGCTTTGGAAAAAGACAATTAGTATTTCAGCCTTTAGTCTGTCAACCTCTGTTTCAGTACCATTTTGGTCACAGAATCATATTTAAACATGGTATCATATCTATTTTGGCATCAGTAATTATTAGTTTGTATAATAATTACAACAAAATAGCTTTATAAACATATATTGAGTACAGTGATAAATTAAATGTGTTAAAGATCCATTTCTTTGTATATGCAATTCTGACAAAGCCAGTTTGTTGTGGTGACTGTTAAATATCTATCTTTGATTTAGTTCACAAATTGCAAAATCTTCTGAACCTTTCATACTAATTAAGGCCACATAAGCATGGTCATTTCTGAATTTAGGTCTACTTCTGACCAAAAAGTGATTCTGCTTTCATAATAAAATATTTTCATAAAACTTCTGCTCTGCTGTTTCACTCCCTTGGGGGCTAAATCTCCAAAAATGCTGAAATGCATATAATTTTTTTTATTTCTGACCAAGAAACCAAATACCAGTTTCCACATTACTAGCTTCAAAATTACCTTAATAATGACATATTTCAAAAAACTTGTCATCTCCTATTTCGACCCTTAGGGGGTTAAACTATGCCTCAGTATAAGATCAACACCCTCTCCAAATTTCAAGTTTCCATTCTTTGCAGTTCAGGCTGTCTGATGATGAGTCAATAAGTCAGGACATTTTCTTTTATGCATAGGAATAGATAATTTATGCTTTGGTTTTCTGATGTAATGGACATCCACAAAGACCTCTTCACTGTGGGTCTAAGGTAAAAGAAATGTGTATAATCTCAACTATCTATTACCATTCAATCTGAATATGCTAAGTTAAACATTCTAAAGTTCAATGTAATTTTCAGACTGATCACTGCCTCATGCAACATTTATTGGCTACAGCCATTTGTTGTGCTCTCATTCTTTGTGAAATAGGTGTCATTAGTTTCATAACTATATTGTTATTATGTAAACAATGGGTTACTGTGTAATGAAAAGAGTTACTATGTAACATATTCAAACAATCTGATGATGACTTTGTAGCAAGTTGGAACCAGTAATGGTAACATTTGATAACTTAACTGGTGAAATAAGCTCAGACTTAATCCAGAGTATCTGTTGCAGATGCCATCAGAAGAGATCCATAATTTTTGTAAAGAATATTTTACCAGGCTTAAAAATGTCATGTTAAGTGTAAAATTCTGACTTGTTAGACAAGTGTACTGCTATTGCCCATCAAGCAGTCATGATCAGATTGGATAATGATTTGTGGCCTCTGTCTTGGAACTTATACTCTCAGTATATTGCTTCCAGCAAACATCTGTTTGCCCTCATATCTGATGTAAATGATGCCCCACTTATTACACTAGCTCCTCAGGTGAAAAATTCTCTTTAGTAAAATGTTAATTTAACAGGAAGTGGAGAATACACTTTCTATACCAAACATAAAGTACACAGTTAAGTCATCATTTGTAATGTTCAACATATCACTGAACGTTAGCATTTGAGCAATTAATAATTAAACTCACATTACTCAATACCGGCACATTGTCTGAAATGTGCCTGGAAGCAAACTAATACAGTTCAGGCCCACAATTTATCAATTTATCAGTTTGTCAGAACTTAGTTGCTTTCACTTGCAAACAGAACACATATACTGCTCATTCATTTATTATCAATGAAAGTCCTACATCTGCATCTATACTCTGCAAACCACTGTGAAGCCTGTGGCAGAGGGTACTCCCCATTGTACCACTCAGAGCTTCTTCCAGTTCCCGCTGTGTGCACGGTGTGGAAAGAATGAGTGTTTAAATGCCTCTGTGAATGCTTTAGTTAGTCTACTCTTGTGTTTGCAGTCCTTAAGAGAGCAATACATTGAAAATGGTAGTATGTTCCTAGATTTCTTACTTAGTTCTGGTTCTTGAAGCTTTGAAAGTGGCTTTCATGGGATGTTTCACACCTGTCTTCAAATGTCTTGCAACAATAAATAGGAAAGCTGTTATTCACACAAGTTTTTCCCATTGATGGCTCCATCAGTGCGTGAATCACAAATAGAAAATTAATTACAAAGCAAATGTACTCTTTTACATTTTGTGGCTATAGTTTGCATAAGATCCTTTATCATCACAGTTCTCTCAGAAAAAGTAGAAAAACATGTCAATGCTAGGATTTAAGATTATTTCACTTTAATAAACTAATTCTCTGTGTAGTTCTGTACATGACTTTCTGCTTAGTAATGAGAATTTATACCGATAACTAGAAACATTTGACATTAAATAAACTTGTATTACATGGACTTACATTCAGGAAAAAAGAAGTGTAGCTCTTTCTCAGCCATTTCTTCAGAGTCACTTCCATGAAGTGCATTTCTGATTTCATCGTCTGGATCTCCAAATTTTGCTCGAAGTGTTTTAGGGTACTCCACTCTCGCAACTTTAACACACTTTGGGCCCATAAGAAGCTTCCAGTCTTCTATAGCATTTGTTTTTGTTAAGCAAAGAGCAATGACTGGGCCACTGGACATGTGTGCTACTAGTAGTGGGAAGTACAGATTCCCATAATGTTGAAAATACAGTTCACTCACCTGCTCTGGAGTGAGATGCACTTTCCTTTCCTACAAAAAACAAATATGGTTTTTATTAGATGTTGCATGTTATAATTATTATATTACTACTTAATCAAGGAGATGAAGCAAGATGAGTATATTTCAGTGAATGTGATGGCAATTGAAGAATTTCAGATTTCAATACTTATTTCTCAAATGAATAAAATTACTTTCTGGAGAATATAATTATGGCCAGTAATGAATTTAGCCACAGCTGTTTGCCACATTTTTTTAGGCTTTGACAAACTACAACACTCGAAAATTTTGAGCTTGTAGGTATCATCTCTCTTTAGTACAATGCATTCTGAAATGCTTAATATTTTCATTGATTTAACAAAAAGAAAGCCTGTATCATGAAGACTGAAGAGATGAGGTACGGCCACAAATGTGAATATCATGTTTGACAGCATGCTGACATGGTTTACACTCAAGAACAAGAATTTTTTAAAATGAATCTTTGAAATGATTTTAATTGTCTATAGTACAGCAAATAGCATCAGTGAAATAAACTTTGTAATCAATAAAGTTGGAACTATCATTAGTAATTTAGAACTGCTGAAGCATAACTGCAACAAAAAGTATCCAATGAAGCAAGCTCAGTAATCAGTAGAGTTTGAGCTCTTGGCAATAATCAGATGGCTAAATCAAACTCACCATATTCACCACCAAGAGTATTTAGTATTGCACGCACTACGTTTTATTCATAACTCTACATTAATGGCTACAAAAAGGGAAATGAAACCTCGTAACCTTACCAAATCTTTAATTCCCAGATTGGTGTCACTCATTCCCAAAAAAGGTGTATGGTAAATGCTCCCTGAATGGTGGCAATGAATGCTTACTGACTTCTCAATAGAGAAGTCTTTCAAACTTCTGCTGAAGAAAGATTTGAACTGCTTATGAGGAAAATTTTGAAAACTAAGAAAAAAGTCATTACCTGTGGTGATTTCAACACTGAAATGATCACCTGGGATGAACATGTTACAAGGACATTTTTTTTAATATACTAAGATCTCTAAATCTACATTGTACAAATTACAAGCCCATACAGAATAATGCCTGCTTCCATACATTATGGTTAATTTTTCTAGAGATATGTGTGATGCCAGACTTGTTAGTGGAGCACTAGCAGACAATGAACCCTTGATTTTAACATTCTGCTGTGATCAGTTGTCTAAGTCAGACTCATCAGCCAGCATCAAGTCTAATGCAACATAAATAAAGAGTCCAGAAAGTTGAATATATTAATCTATATGTTGACAGATCAGCTGATGTTATCAGGGACTTATGCACAACTCACAACATGGAAAGGGCACTGGGGAAGAAGTGTTTGATTATTTTCATCAAAAACTCACTGAAATATGATGCTATTGTTAACCATTAACCAAAATTAGCCATAAGCATAAACAGAAAAAGAAGCAGCTCAAATGGTATACAGATGAGCTGGCTCATATTAGGGAAGATATGCTCAGACTGTACAAGAGCCTGAGCTGGATGACATCTGATATAGAACTTTTTTTATGATGTAAAAAGAGCTACAAAGACAAACTGACCCCGGCCAAAAAACTTGCATATGAACATGCTCGAAACAAATGTAAACCAGACTGAGACACAATTAATGAAGGAGAGTCTCAAACAACTCACAAGATGTAGCATTGGACCCTGAAGAAGTAAACAATTACTATATAATCTCTGTGAGGAAGCTGAAAGACAAAATTAAACAAAATGACACTTGTGCTTTAGATCTTCTCGGTGCTGAGCCATCTAAAGGGTGTGACTTCCAATAGAATGTTGTCACCCTCAAGGATATTATAAAAGTTGTGTCAAGATTCTCAAACCCCTGAAGTATGGACTGTTATTGGTTCTCCAACTATGTGACTAAAAAAATAATACATCTCATTTGTCAACCTCTCTATATCATCTTCAATATTTGTTTAGAATCTAGAGTTTTCCCTGATGCACTCGAACTTGGTAAAGTGATTGCAATCTTTAAAAAGGCAGATAAGCACTGCTCCAAAACTACTGACAAATTTCTATTTTCCCAATTTTCTCCAAAGTTTTTAGGATGTAATGTACAACTAGCTAAATAGCTGTTTGGGAGGCATTATCTTCTCTCCAACAGACAAAAATACCACTGCTACAGTCACTGAAGTTGTTAACCAGGTGTTAATTGCATTTGAACATTAAGATCTAGTATCATTATACTTTGTGATCTCTGCAAAGCCATTGGCTGTATATGTTTAACACCATACTTGAAAAACTGACATATTATGGCTTACAGCCCATCTTTAGATGTAATCGATTCATATCTAAGCAACAGAAAGCAGTTTGTATCAGTCAAAAACAGATGCTCTTCTTTCAAGGAAGTTTGGATTGGAGTGCCACTGTTCATCACTGCAGTTAACTCTCTGCCTAACCATGCAGCGTGTAGAAGCAGATTCCATAATGTGTTATGCAGATGACAACACTGCTCTGTACCCACCATGACATGACAGAACTGCATATGGCAACACAGGAAAAATTGGACTAGCAATGAATTGGTTTTCTTCCAATGAACTCCTGTACAGTTCTGACACAACAACTAATTGTGAGTCTGGCTAAAACTGTGGAATGTAAATCAGTAAAGCTGTTAGGCTTTCACATTGACTGGAAATTAAACTGGGAACAATGTATTAGCCATATCTGCAAGAGAATTGCAAGAGTAAGCTATCTCATGCGGAAACTGATGGATGTAGTCACTGGTAGGTTGCATATTTTGGCCTATTTCATTCACACATATCCTACAGCAGAGTGCTATTGGGACATTCCAGCTATGTCAGTGAAATTCTGAAAATTAAAACAAAAGTCACCAGAATAATAAGCAGAGTTACACCTAAGGAACACTGCCATCCCCTCTTTATCACACTCCAGATATTAACTGTTGTTTATTTATGCATATACACAACATTGCTTCATGTGAAAAGCAACATAAATGAGTCCTCTACCAGAGAGATGATACAGCCTCACAATACCAGAGGCAAACTGAATCTTGATATACTGAGAGCTGATGTTTATATAATGATTTTTCTGATATTTCACCACAATGCGTTGTTAGGATTGTCAAAGCTTCTCCCTCTGTTGCTAATGGTGGAGGATGAATCTTTGACAATACCAGCCACTTGTGCTACCAAAACGTCAGAGAAATCACTAAACAAACATCAGCTGAAGTTCCTGAGATGAAAGACAATGGCCAGTACCATACATCGGAGAAGTAGATTGGTTATAAAATGCAGACTACCAACAGCAAGAAAATAATTTCTGAAAAATAGAATTTTATAAACAGTGGATATAAATTTAAGTGTTAAAGAGTTATTTCTGTACTATTTGTCTGGAGTGTAGCTTGTACAGAAGTGAAACATCAATGATAAACAGTTCAGATAATAGAAGAATAGAAACTTTTGAAATGAGATGCTACAGAATAAAGCTGAAGATTACATGAGTAGATTGAATAACTAATGAGGAGGTACTGGATTGAACTGGTGAGAAAAGAGATATCATTATGTTTAAAAACTTAGAAACTGGTAAAAAACATGATTGGCTCTTATTATAGAAGGTTTTTGGATTGACTGCAAAGTGAGTTGAAATATAAGTGACCAATGTTAGCATGTAAAGGAGTGTTGGACCACAGAGACAGTGAGCTGAGTTGGCCTTCACAACTTCACAATAATTCCCAACCCTGATTAGAGATTAGACAGCATACATTTTCCAAACTCAGAACTGTTGTTGAGATGGAAAAAATTCTTTGAATGAGGTACTGTGCTGTAAATGCTTCCACTTTTTCTTTTTTTCTTTTTCTTTTAGTGGGGTTGCAGGGTGACTATTTATCCATGTAACAGGTGTTCCAGACCGTGCACTGTCTTGGGCCTGGCAGCAATACCATCCAGCTTTTAGGAAGAAAATTAACAGGAGCAGGTCCAAAGGTCACGACCCTCTTCCTTGGATCCAAACCTCTTAATTTTCCTGCTAAAACTGGGTAGCACTGCTGCTGGGACCAAGAAACTGTGTGGCCCCTAACAATTTTATCAATTGAAGACATAAAGTCTGAAAATGAGTCCGTGATCATATTTTCGGCACTTTATTTTACAGATCCATCTTTATCACACAAAGTTTTACACTTCACTATTACTGGTTTTGGTTACTGCCATCTTCAGATCATAAAATATTCTGATGTAGTATCCACATCAAACTAAACATGTAGGTACATAGTAAGTGCACTTACTATGTACCTACATGTTTAATTTGATGTTGATACTATAGCAGAATATTTTATGATCTGAAGATGGCAGTAGCCAAAACCACTAATAGTGAAGTGTAAAAGTTTTAGTGATCAAGACAGACCTGTAAAATAAAGCCCCTGACAATGTTACATGGATAAACCGCCTCTCATATGTTTCCAGTATCCTACCAGTGAATTGTAGCCAACCATTTGATTTACCTACAACTGAGCCTATGTGGTCCTTCCATATCATATCTCTACACATTGTTACTCCTAAATGTGTATATGGCTTGACAAGTAGGTTAGAGAATTTAAAAAGAGAAACTGAACTACTAGGTTGAAGTTAGGTACACCGTAATGGGAATTAGTGAAGTGCAGTGGCAAGAAGAACAGGAATTCAGGTCTTGTAAGTACAGGGTTCTCAAAACAAAATCAAATAAGGGAATACAGGTGTGCTACTATGGTCAGTATAGAGAATGCATAATCATAGCAAAGACAGATAAAGAGCCAACATTTACCACAGTCAGAAAAGGAAGATAAGGGAAAATAATCAGATAACATGGAGTAGGGGAAAGGAATTGTAGAGGTCAGGGGTGAGTGATCTCTACAGTGGATGCTGGAGCTGGGCTGTGAACAGTCAGGATAGCCTGTAGTTCATCACCCCAAGCATGGTTGCAATGGTGTGGTAACAGATGTCAAGTGGTAGTCTGATGTTCTATCATGAACACAGTGTTTTCAAGCAATCTCTTCACTCCATAACAATGTACAACAAGGATAATTGTTCTGGGTGCCTGCCATGGCTCTCCAAGATGCATTCTGGTTTCAACCTGTGAAAATGTGTTTATTTCAGCAATGGCCTATTGTTACAGGCAGTGTGCGGCATCTCACTCAAGCAATGACAGTGGACACAGAAACGAGACACATCAGGACGGCAGCTGTAGCAGTTGACTCAAGTCTCAAGCTGGACTGGGCGGCACCTATGGGCTCATTCACACTGCACAGTGCACAGGGCCAGGTGGGAAGAAGGAATAAAACTGCAGTTACCAGCATGTACAGTGGCAGCTTACCGCGGTGACTTGTATCTGCACAGGTGATGGCAAACAGTGACCGTGTTTGCTCACTCAAATTGAGATGACTGTGCAGCTAGATGGTCCAGGCTTGAGCCACCAACACAGTTGACCACCAATTGTCAGAAGCTGGCCAGCAGGTGGCCAGCCATTTAGAAGGTGCCAAGTCAGCAGCATCCAGACTTATAGCACAGGCAACAAGCCCACAGTCAGTGAAGATATAGTCTGGTTGTGGCAGCTTGTAGACTGATCTCAACTCTTAGACCATTGTTGACCTCCTCTCATAGCTAGCAGCTGATAATGCCTATCTTAATTTGGATAAATGTATGCAAGTGTGGTCTGCAACAATTTTTGAAATGGTGACATTTCTGGTCTCTAATGTGAGATACTGGCATGCCCACTGGGCAACTGTGACATCATCGCTCCAGTTTTCCTGTCATCTCAACAATTTCACAGTCATGTTGGTGTGGTAATGGTGTGACAACCTCACTTTTCAGAAGCGCTGGATGGTGACTTTTGCAATGTCATTGTACTGAATATGTCTTCTTGCACAAGAACATCTACTGCCAAAATTTCTTGTGCCATCCTTCCTATGACATATGGTTACTGAGACAGTCACAGGAGCTAGCCATTATGTCAGACAGGATTGTGGCACAACACACCTCCCCTTTTTGGGATGTCCAGTCCAGTGCATCATAGATCTCTGTATCTCTGGAAAAATCTTGACATCATATCTCAAGGTTTGAGATATGTGTACAATACATTTTGATTCTTTTAATCCTAATCCAGCCTGAACCACAATATTCACTGGCTGCTTAGTGAATTATTTACTATTTTATAATAGTAATCCAGGTTGTAGGGAACTGATGCCCTGGGTGCTCAAGTGGATGGGCAGTTTTCTGTCTGAAATAGAATAGAGTTGGAGCCATAATGGTACCAGTAATTGAGACACTCATCATAATGACTTAGTGGCATCAATCATCACGGTATTGCTGTATGTGCTGGAGCATCTGTTCCATGGAAAAGTATCCTTTTTGCACCAATATAAGCCCACTGAACTTTCCTCATTTTTCACATGTATCCATTAGTATACTGAATCATATTCTAACTAATACAGTCAACGGCAATAATAATACTTGAGATCTCCTCCTCCTTGTTAACAAATTCCCTTAACAAATCGTCTTCCAACTGAAAAAAGGTCCTACTTAACTGATTTCTCGTGTTTGGCATTTCGTTTCGTCTATCCAGTGGCTTCTTAACTCTCTATTTTAGTACATCTCTCAGAACCTTGTCTCTGCAATAAAAGTTCACCATAACTTTTCCCAGGAATTCCTTCCCTAAAACTATGCTCACACATAAGTCACTTACGATACTACAAGTAGCCACTAAGACAGTCCCACTTATGTCCCTTACTTTAATGCTAACTACAGGCTGACTCCTTATAACAATGCTGTGTTTCTTTGTGACTTGCCACACTACATCAGGTGAACGGAGTCCTAATGAGTTGGTTTGCAGTTTAATTGGTTCATATTTCACAGGGGAGACCTTTGCAGTAGTACGTCATTGGCAACAGCTTCCCTCATCTGGAACAATGCCTCAATTAAGCTCCAACAAGCACTGACAAAGATCAGTTTCCACATGACACTTCCTCTTAACCCCAGTTAACATTACATTACAAGGATAATCAACTTTATGGACATTCCAATCCTCAGGAGCATGCTACTGAAAGGATTTAGCCTTGTTGGCCTGAAAACTTGTATTAAAAGCATTTTTCCTCTTCCTTCTCTTGCCCGCTCCCCCCTTTGCATGAAGTGCCATCACAACAGGTGGCAAGAATCTGATGCACTATTTATGACTAAATGTGCCTTATCCACCCTATTATCCACAACACAGTAATGTAACTAATATCATCAATAGCTTCCTGTGCATCCTTCACAGTAGCTACAAAAAATTACCATCTCCTACTGCACTCTGCACAACACAGACATAATTGGTGCATCTAGGATTACACCTGACCCCAGCTCTTCAGCAAGTAGACAACACCCATTAACCTCTAATGAGTAGATACCACTGAACCTAAATCAGTATCACCCATCTTGCTACTCACACCCTCATTCATTTCAATACAGCACACATTTACTTCATCTGGCACTATAGCTGATTGAGACTTTGAATTTCCGCAAGATATTCGAGCTGCTAATCCCACATCACATCACTTTCCTTAACTTCCACAATCATACTACCTTATACACCAGTTAAACTATTAATATTAATTTATTTCTCCTAACTGTTTAATCTTCCTGTTATTTAAGAGGATATTCCTCTTTGAAAATTAAAAAAAAATGATTTATGTTCTCTGGCATGTCTACTTTAATGTAGTGTCATCCCAAGTTCATCAGAAGCTCTGTTATCAAGTTACATGGTAATTTGTGAAAAAGTGTCTCCAAAACCCATCCACAGTCGAGGAAAAAAAACAAAAAAAATAGAAAACAGTCGACATCGCAGAAAATGTGGAAGCACGTAATTCCAGCGATGACCCAACAGGCATTATGAAAATTTTGAACGTGCTTGATCCTGAGATCAGACCAGACTGTTACAGTTTTTGCACAAAAGTAGACGAAAAGCATGTGAAGCAAGCAGAACAGCAGATGACAAGAGACTAACAAAGAGAAAGGCACAACTACCAGAAGATGAAGGAGGACCTCCTTTTGGTTCTGGAAGGATTGCCTTATGGACCAGGGATCACTTATTGGAAGTATGTTTAACTAAAAAAAAAAAAAAAAAAAAAAAAAAAAAAAAAAAAAAAAAAAAAAAAAAAAAGGGTAACCCAAAACTTAAAATGTATTTCTCGAAACAGTATTTTTCAAATTGGCATGAAATATAACTCGAGAATGGTACATACAATTTTGATCAGAATTTGATGCTAGCGTTCTAAATTGAATTCTATATCAGTGTATGGAGCCATTCTGTGATACCTCGTATAGTCTATTTTCGATGAACACTTTTGTCTCAGTGTTTTGGGCAAATAAAATGATATTTGAACATGACACCATTTTGTTAGAACTTAATATTTTTCAATTATCCTAGATATAGTGATAGGAAATGTATTGAAAATGACTTATAGGAAATTATTTTGTTGTTGGTCCAAGAGGAGGGTTTCAGGAGTTCCTGCCAATGATCAATGTTCTGGCTGCAAGAAATCCTTCCACCTGATGTAGTGATTACAGGGACTGTCCAATACGCACACAAAAATGATTTCTTAATGTCAAAAATGTAAAGTATAAATCTATGTTATCAGATTTAGAATTAATTTTTATTTTACTTGAAAAAAATCATGAAAAGCCCCTACTTCTCATGTGTTCAAAGAAGGTACTTTTTTAAAAATCCATCTTTTATTCTACATGTTTGAAAGTTTTACAGTGTGTAGATACATCCTTTAGGAACAATATTTTCATTTCAATCCCTCTCAACTACCTTACGCCATCTTGGAACCAGCGCCTGTATACTTGCACGGTAAAATTCTGGACCAACCTGTTGGAGCCACTGTTTGACACTGTGCACAAGGGAGTCATCACCTTCAAACCTTGTTCCACGAAGAGAGTCTTTCAGTTTCCCAAAGAGATGATAGTCACATGGAGCCAGGTCAGGACTGTAAGGCGGGTGTTTTATTGTTGTCCATCCGAGTTTTGTGATCACTTCCATGGTTTCTTTGACTGACATGTGGCCATGCATTGTCGTGCAACAGCAAAACATCCTGCTTTTGCCGATGTGGTCGAACACGATTCAGTCGAGCTTAAAGTTTCTTCAGTGTCATCACAAATGCATCAGAATTTATGGTGGTTCCACTTGGTATGATGTCCACAAGCAAGAGACCTTCGGAATCGAAAAACACTATAGCCATAACTTTTCGAGCAGAAGGTGTGGTTTTGATTTTTTTTACTTGGGTGAATTTGCATGATGCCACATCATTGATTGCCTCTTCGTCTCTGGTGAAAAATGATGGAGCCATGTTTCATCACGTCACAATTCTTCCAAGAAATTCATCTCCGCCATTCTCGTACTGTTCCAAAAGTTCGCTGCATACCGTTTTCTTTTTCAGCCTCTTGTAGATGTTTCCCACTGTCTCGTTTTCAAAGCACAGGAATTCTATGACAGCACGTTGCTTCTGACGAACGTCAAGTGCAGCAGCCATCTTGAAGACATGCTGTGACGGTACCACTCACGGGAACAGGTTGAACTAAGTTTGAAAACAAGTGGGAACGGTGTATCTACACACTGTAAAACTTTCACACATGCAGAATGAAAACTGTATTTTTAGAAAAATAGTGTGCGTTTCTTTTGGAGTGACCTTCGAACACATCCTTGGGTCAGTAAATCCACATGAGACTGTACGGTTGCAATGAGTTTCCTCTAAATTGAATGTGTTTTTGTGACATATCCCGGTGGAAATTGTGTGGGTCCTTCTTTTTCGGTGAAGCAATTGTGACTGGTGTTTCCAGAATGAGATTTTCACTCTGCAGGGGAGTGTGTGCTGAAATGAAACTTCGTGGCTGGTTAAAACTGTGTGCCGGACCGATACCCAAACTCGGGACCTTTGCCTTCCCCAGGCAAGTGCTTTGTAACCGGTGTTCCTATCTTCATGCGCTATAAATATGGCTCTTTCTTCAATTGGAAGAAGCTGATTCACATAACTTTCTTTGGCAGTAAGGTGGTGCGTCGCCCCACTGGCATAACACAGTACGCGATTTGTTAAACAACGTCGTATCCGACCACTGGACTGGCCGAAAGGGGCCGGATTTGTTTTGCAAGACCTCCAAATTCACAAACGCTCTGATGCCATCCAATTTTTATCTTTGAGGGTTCATTACCATCTGATCTACCCAACTTTAGAAACAGCATTGTTGCAACAATTACTCCAGACAAGTTGACCAACATTTGGGTAGATCTCGCCTGTCTACCTGATGTATGACGAATAGTGCTCACATTGAACACTTGTAAGAAAAACTGTTTGAGTTGCTCTTTCATTTGACATATAATTTATATTTGTAAGTTGAATGTAATAAATGCTACAAAGCCTTAAAACCTGTACATTCATTTTGAAACACCCTACATTAGGAACTATTGTTTCTTTGAAGCCGTCCGCACACGGAGAAACTGGCTCTGAGCACTATGGGACTCAACATCTTAGGCCATAAGTCCCCTAGAACTTAGAACTACTTAAACCTAACTAACCTAAGGACATCACACACACCCATGCCCGAGGCAGGATTCGAACCTGCGACCGTAGCAGTCCCGCGGTTCCGGACTGCAGCGCCAGAACCGCTAGACCACCGCGGCCGGCACGGAGAAACTGAAAAGGATGAAATGGGCAGGCGCTCTACATTGGACAACTGGTTGTCGACCAGCTGGCAACGCAGCTCGCACACGGGGCAACTCAGAAACTGCAGTTGCTTTGTGCGAGTGTGGAGAAGAGGAAGTATTGTTTGTCACATTTGGACATTTTTCGGTTACACTCAGCATGTCGAGCACAGAGTCAAGATCAGAGGAACATGTGGTTCTGTGTTATTATTACACACGAATAAGAAAACAAAGAAAATTCTGGATTCATCCGTACATCCAAAGAAGTACAAACCGCAGGCAGTAATGTAGCAGCCAAGGAGCTTTAATAGACAAATTCGAAATTCATGTTTTTTTACAGAACGACTAAACGGTGGTACGATGATGTGGTGCAGATGGCTTCTTCCAAAATAACACACCGTTACTTTTATTTTGAAAACCGAAATATCTTGAACTTTATATACACGGAAAAGCTCGTTAAATCACTCGTATGTGAACGTCAATGAATTTATATGTAACGGATTGTGGGTTTTCACTGTTCGTTCCCACTCGACAATCTAATTTTTACAGAATGACGAAGGCTGCTAGTCACACGAAGAATAATGTCAGTATGAGTTACAATTTTTCGTACATTTGCTTCCGATGACGTACTGGACGACGCAACTCAGACCGCTTGGCACCGCCGAGTAGTCGGCAACTGGTTGGCTACGATTGCAAGCAATTTACTCTACAGTCGCGCCTTCTGCGGAACCCTGTCTAACTACACAGGAAGTGATTCGCTGCCGACCTGTTACCAACTGCATCGGCAACGAGATGCGGAGGGCCTAACTGCAAATGAGAAGAAAATTCAAACGGAACAACCTTCCTATTTCACCTGTTCCCTTTCTTTATCTTCTGGAATGTAAAACTTCGAACAATCTCAGCGCAGTGTAGCTACATCAAAGAAAATGGTTTGTTTGTGCACGTTACGTTTAGATGGTGTTCCTCATTTTCAATTTTTAGATAAGAGAAAATAAACTTCTTTACCAAAATCGGTAATAAATAATCTTTATTCTCGACAATCGGTTTCAGTAGCCACTGTTACCATCTTCAGGTCTGGAAAACATTTATACAGTGTAACTATGTACAAGGAAGTGTAATATTCACTATCAGGTACAATAAATCAGAAATACTACAGACCACGACATACAGGTTATTGCCTATTTCTTAAAATAGCAGTAAGAGTACTCTTCCTCACGAATTGCCAGGTACATAACACTGATGCGTCGGCAAGTCAAAACTAAAACAACTAGATATACAGTTATTTAACACATACATCTGACTTATGCCACTCACAACAGAGAACATTACTGCAGCCAAGTCGCTGCTAGACTGGCAGGCGTGATCCAGAAAAGGATAGACGTTGATAAACGGACTGACGGGTATCGCTAGTAAACATGTATATTCTTTCTTGAAATAATTTGTTTGATTACATTACAATTTTCTAGGCAAAACGTGGACGAAAATATATCTAAACGCACGTTTACAAAATTATTGGCAATAATTAATTAAGGTAGGCTCTAAGAAACTATTCTTACAGCGTTATTTACATGACGTACCTATGTAAAAGATGAATGCATATTTGGCACAGTTACCGCAAACTGATATGCAACAAATTACTTACACAGGGTTCCATAGTTTACAAAAACCACAGAAACATATAGAGAGCCATTAAAATATTTAAAAAAACATGAAAAATTTTACAAATTTTAAAAAAGCAGGGTTACAAATTACAAACTGAGCTTCTAGAGTGTCATTAAAGTAGCAGTGTAGGCTTTGGTTACATCCGAAGAAACGACAATATACTCAAGTGACAACATAGTCAAAAATTTTATTATACGTGGGGGAGTTCGAAAATAAATTTCCCCTGTCGACTGTGGTCAGAGTTGTGTGTGAAAGGAAAAAAAAAAAAAAGAGAATGAGACATTAAAGATGACATATCTTTATTTTTCTACATAATTTCCAAATACATTGAGACATGTCATGCCGCTTTATAAGCTTCAAAAAGCCTTACAGGAAAAAATCAGGGCGTTGCATACGGAAGAAGCGTTGAACGGCTTGTTTGACGTCAGCATTGCTGCCAAAGCACCTTCCGCCGAGAGTCTTCTTCAAAGCAGGAAACAGATGGAAGTCACTTGGTGCGAGATCCGGACTGTAAGGCAGATGGTGTAGGCGCTCCCAACCAAGAGTTACAATATGGTTTTGCGTTGCCGTCGCCATGTGTGGTCTCGCATTGTCATCCAACAGCAGAACGCCAGATCTGAGGCCAGGCCGCTTTTTCTGAATTACCTCTTTCACTTTCGACAGAGTGGCACAGTACCGTGCAGCATTGATGGTTGCATCCTCCAGAAAGTCCAGCAGCAAAACTCGTTTGGCGTCCCAGAAAACGGTGAGTAGCACTTTACCTGCATACGGAGTGCTTTTGAATTTCTTTTGGACTGGTGATGAAGGATGTTTCCACTCCATGGATGCGACCTTCGATTCAGGCGTGTAATGGTGGACCCACGTTTCATCCTCCATCACAATCTGAAACAGAATGTCATTGTCAGATTCATGGTAACGCACGAGCTGTTCCAGGCTGATGGCCATGCGTTGTTCCGTGTGTGGCGGGGTCAGATGGCGTGGGACCCATCGTGCTGACACCTTCCTGTATCGAAGAATGTCGTGGATGACCTAGTGAGCTCGCTCAAGTCCGATTCCAAGTTCTGCCGCTACTCCATCGATGGTGATACGCCGGATCGCTTTAGTCATGTCATCCACCTTTCTGACATTTGCATTTGCAGTGGCCGTGCGCGTCCGTCCAAGTCTCGATATGACCTGCACTTGCTGACGTCCATCACTGAGTTGCTGGCACCATCTCCAAACCATTTGCCTCGACATCACACCTCACCCATACACCTCTGTAAGGTGGCAACAGCCGTGCACCTTACATGAGTCCATTTAACGTGACACTTTAGGTTTTGCTGGAGTAATACTCTAAATTATGGTTTAGGAAATCTATGTGGAAACGCATCGGCGCGCGAGAATTCCCCGATTTTGTAATTATAAGATTTTGCGGAGAGGCAGTACGCGAGACAGAGCTCGGTTACGTCCCTGCCTAGCCGCCGAAGGCCACAGCCTGACGGTATGAATGGTGAACTGGGGGATTTCTGTAATCCATTTAGAGAGGCCACAGCAGCCGCCAACTTCTGAGGGACGCGCGGCTGCAGGTGTTCAAGTGTTTACCAAAACAGAGCAGTAGATAGCTGGACGGGCTTTCCTGTGTGTGCTCTCGCCTATGTCCCACTAATTTTACGCCTTCGAGTAACTCAAGTGGGGGAGGCCAGGAGTTACGAATAACAAACTTTCAATGCAAGAATCTGTGTTCGCTAAGACGGGGAATCTTGCCGGGAAAATCTCGAGTGGTCTCTTGGGAGAAAACTTCCAGTAAACGTGTTATTGCCCACAGCTGTGGTTCTTCCCAGCCGGCAAGGGCGAATTTTACTTGTGAAATTTTGTAGAAATAAAAGAATCGTGGAAAAGAGTTCGATTCCCAGGCCGTACATTGGTCGGCACTGGCAAACTGGGTATTTTGAGAGCTTCTAGTGATGTGATTCGCTCGGTAAAAGTTGAGGTGAGAAAACAAAGGTGAAGAGCGATCTTGCTGGACTCTCAGTAGAGGTCTTCCGTTCTGGGCTCTCGTACTGAGAGGACATTAGTCAAGTCGTCTCCCCTCTTGGTCTTTCGTTCTGAGAGGACGTTAGCCGCGCCAGCTCATTGCTGACAGAAACATTGTCGCAATTAGAGAAGTTTACGGACAGCAGTCTGTTGTTCGAATACTGTAGGATTGTACTTTCCGAGATGCCACACGCCGACCGCACGGCCGCGCCGTCGCCGTCGGAGACCGCCGCTACAACAGGAATACTACGATGAGATCGCTCCCGTGTTAGGAGTAACATTAAATAGCTGGATCGGATGCAATTGCTGTTTCCACAGAGGTTTCACGGTACTTTGGAGTGTAGTGGTTCTTTATATACATGTTATAAGAGATCGCCTTTTGGACCGATTTTAACACAGTTACTGCCAATGCCAGTTAGAAGGATAATTTGTAAATTGTTCATTGTTTTATTCAGCATTGATGTGAAGGTTATAATAAAATTATTGTGATTCAGTAGAGCCTTTACTTTGAGTAGTTGATCCTGAATTCACCCTTTTGCTTTATTTTATTTTTGTGTATGTGTTTGATGTCAAAGAACACCCTAAGTGTTCGTGATCGTTCATGTTTGGAAGTAAAAATAGGTGTGATTTATCGTCAACACTACCACCACAGATTAATTAGGGGTGACAGGGCCACATTTAAATCTAGCGCTATCCATTTTTGCGTACAGTTCCACTCTCAATTTCTCTGTAAGTTGTTTGTCAGGGGCGAACACACGCAAAAATCGGACAAGCAATGAGTGGGGTGTTACATATGGTTGACCCATGCCTAGGATTAGTAATTTTGGGATCTGCCTGAGATGCAGTTAGGAAAAACCTCAGTTTTGTTTTTCATTGTGATCCAACTTGTCTGATCATTTTGATAGTAGAATCACGGATAAAAATAAGTAGCGTAAGTTGTGTTGTTTTTTGTTGTTGTTGTGTTTTTTTGCTTCTATGGTGCAAGTGCGTTGTTCTTTTGTTGTTTCGTTGTGTGTGGTAATGTTACTTGTACTCAGCAAATGCTAAACAGTAAGTGCACAACCGTTTGTGTGTCAATCCTATTAGCAAGTATAAGTTGGTGTCATTTCTGTTCACTGCTCACACCCTGTTTAGCATTTTGTTTTGTGATTGGTATTTTGTTCCTTTTTCTTGTTGAGGCAAAAATATATGTTGTTGTCGAGTGTACGATTAACATTAAATTACACATGTTGACGAGAGCGAAAGGCAGGCCCACAGCAGAGCAGAATCTCGACTGCAATAGTGATAAAATGGGTGACAGTTGCGAGGGTACTGCAAGCGTAAGTGACGAGCGTGAATTGCAGATGCCGGATGGTGATGATAAGAATAGGTTCAGCCCAGTGGGTAGTAAAATCTACGAGATGACAACGACGCTGAGGAACCGAGGCACGTGGAGGCTGATGTTGTAATCCATAATTATGGAGGATACAGCCCACGGAGTCATAGTGCCGCTGAAACGAATTATTTCCGACCCCAGTCGAGAGGTTCAGTCCGGAGCGACCCCACTGGTGCACGGAAACATTACGTTTCTAGACACAGAAAAGTTAACAGGAACATGGGAAACGGTGCTCAATGTAGGACACAGGAGACAGAAATTCAAAATGGACCAGGCCTAGATAACATTATAGAAATTTTGAAAGGAATGCGGACAGAAATAAAAAAAGACAACACCGCGCTTCACGCCGATCTCAGTACAAAAATTTCCAACGTCGAAAAGGCGAGCGCGAAAATGATGGGTGAAATGAAAAAGGAGGTAAAGAACCTAGGTGCAAAATTAAAAAAAGAGGTAGCTATAATCAACATCCCGTACCGGCAACACTTACACAGTTATGGACTACTATAGAGACAGCATGGCTCAGGACTTCCACTGACTTCTTGACTCCATGCCATGACGAGTTGCTACACTAAGCCGGGCTGCAAATCGTCTCCAAGTAAGCGAGCATAACCATTTCCAGCCAACAATCTGTTCAATTGGATCAGAGGACTCAGTCCATTCTATATAAACACAGTCCACATAATTATGGAGCCCCCACCACTTTATACAGTGCCTTGTTGTCATTTCGAGCCATGGGTTCGTGGCTCTGCGCCACACTCGAATCCTACCGTCAGCTATTACCAACTGAAGTTGTGACTCATCTGACTAGGTCACAGTTTTACAGTCGTCTAGGGTCCAGCCGATATGGCTATGGCTCTGAGCACTATGGGACTTAACTTCTGAGGTCATCAGTCCCCTAGAACTTAGAAATACTTAAACCTAACGAACCTAAGGACATCACACACATCCATGCCCGAGGCAGGATTCGAACCTGCGACCGTAGCGGTCGCGCGTTTCCAGACTGTAGCGCCTAGAACCGCTAGGCCACTCCGGCCCAACCGATATGGTCACGAGCCCAGGAAAGGCACTGTAGGCGATGTGCTAGTAGCAAAGACACTCGTGTCGGTCATCTATAGCATATTAACGCCAAATTTCGCCACACTGTCCTAACACTTACATTCATCGTACGTCCTACATCAATTTCTGTAGATATTTCATGCAGAGTTGCTGTTGTGGATTGGCAAGACAGCCAATCCACTAGGAGGAAGCCGAAAGGCACGCGTTTAAGCTCACGCAGGCTGGCGTGAGGTCTGGAACAGGTCAAGTAATTGAGACCAGCAAATAAAGTGAGAGGTGGCATGAGCCCCCTCTCATATTTCTATCTTACGATTTTCCTCTCTAATTGCATGCAGTGAAAAGTTGCTATTCCTTCACACGCGGACTTCCCACACAGCGTCTCTCATCACCCGGGTGGTCCGGTGACAGGCGGGCTCTGCTGACTTTGAAAGGGTAAGCCGACGGGTGTGAGAGAGTCGAGTGAATGCTTTCCAGACGCCGACATTGCCAAGAGGCACGCCCGCAAGGGCCTGAAGTAGCGGCTGGGCTAGAGGTTCCGTTACTTTGCAGAAACTTAGCGAAAACACTTTCTGGCGGGCTACCAGCGAGGCGTGGGAATGACTTGTGTACCCAGGCAGTTGTGGCGGAAAAATTCCCGCGCTTTCTGCAAAATAGTAACTGTGATTGGCTTGCTCAGGTCATAGCTCCGTGACGTAGCAAAATCAGCGCGCCAAGAATCTCCATTGGTGGAATGGTAGTGCTCCGGCAATAGAGGGGAATTTTCCACCGGTTTTCGAGTTGCTGATTGGAACGTCTAACCACGGCCACTGTCGTGGGGGCAGGAATGTTGTGTGTCGGCCTGTACAGGTGCTCTAGGTAGTCGGCTCTCGCCTTTTGGTCGAGGACGTCGAAGCAACCAGCCATCGCCTCCGGTACGCCAGATCGTGTCCTGGCAGTTAAGAAGACAGTTTGGTAATGTATGTCCGCAGCACCGGCAGATAGGGATTTTCCTAGGTGATAATCAGAGCTCAGCAGAGCGCGCCTGTTCGTCTTTTTCTAACTTTGTTCTGTCTTGAGTAGCAGCAATTAATGTTGGGTTGGCTATGTGTTTTCTCTAAGATTTGAGTTGCAAGGAATTGGCTGCACATACCACTTCGTCATAATCCTCACAATCTAGTTTAGGGACAACTTCACATTCACAGCGTTTGTTTGAGTCTCCAATTTGAGCCAATTTGATGTATTGTAAATGTTTAATGTGTTTTTGTTTATTATTTTGTGTTTAGTCTTAATAAATCATATTGTTATTTTGGACAGAACTTTATTCTGTTAATCGGTAGAGCAGCCCTATCATTCCTCACTATGTTAATGAAACCTTCGTTTATTTAACTTATTTATCAAATTAAATTATTGCAGGTGCCAAACTCTCTTCTACTCCACAGGCAGGGTTGATTAGAGTCAGTTCGTGTATTTTTTTTAATCCTTGTGCAACAGCAAAAGTCGGAGTTAGAATAGGGGGGGCTTAGAGCATCATTTACATATGTAGATTAAAGAAGAATTTAGTGTTAAATACACTGCTTGCCCCGGCACCTCGCATAAAATGGCGACCCTTAGCCTCGGATCTTTCCTGTGAATCACTGATTAACAAACAGTATTCTTAGTAGGAACATTCAATTTTTTTTCTCTACTATTTTTATTATTAGTACCCAAGTTCTTTTTCTTATAGTTCCGCGATTAGTTTTTATTAGCGGCGCATGATTACAGTTTTTGTTTTCAGTGTATATATATTTTTGTTTGTTCATTGCTTTTTTGTGTTTCTTTTATGTTGTGTCTGTACCACATCACACTTTGTCGGGTTTGTGTGCGGTTTCTGTACCACAACAAATCGTGCATGTAATTATAGCGTTGGAACGACGTTTTTGAAATCTTATGTTTATGTTTAAAAATATTGGGAGTAGACTATTTTTATTGTGCATTTTTAGATAAATTTGTTTTTCATGAGTGATCACGAGTAGGAAGGCACGACTATTATCGAGCGTAGCTAAAACAAAAGAGGATAGCATAATGGATAAGGGGCAGTTTACTGACGGGAATAGGTTCGGAGATGAGATGGGCACATTTTTAGCAGGACAGGACGCCAGGGTTATTGATGAGGAAGGTGATTTGGACGCGATCTCAGAGCAGCGTTGCGGCCGTGATTATGATAGTGAAGTAGAGGATGAAACAGAGACAGGTACACAGGTCGAGACGGTAGCAGAAGTTTATAATCAAACGAACGAGAGCAGACAGGGGCCAGCTCGGCCACGTCAGAGCTCTAGCGCCCAGGTGTCCAGAGTTACATCACCCATGTGTGACGAGGATCAAAATGATGACATTAACCCAATACTGAGCTTCCTACGATCAATGAAAGAAGAAGCTGACGAACAGCGTAAGAAGGAGAAGGAAGAAGAAGAGAAACAACGTAAGAGGGAGAAGGAAGAAGAGGAGAAACAACGTAAGAAGGAGAAGGAAGAAGCTGACGAACAGCGTAAGAGGGAGAAGGAAGAAGACGAGAAACAACGTAAGAAGGAGAAGGAAGAAGATGAGAAACAACGTAAGAAGGAGAAGGAAGAAGCTGACGAACAGCGTAAGAGGGAGAAGGAAGAAGAGGAGAAACAAAGTAAGAAGGAGAAGGAAGAAGCAAAACAAATGTCAATGGTAGCACAAAAAGTAGCAGGCCTAGCCAAAACGGCAGCAACAGGGGCAATGAAAATCGCAAAAGTAACTTCTTAACTCGCAGGGCGCTTGCGACGTGCGACACAAGCACACTCAAAATCCCTAGCGGTCTTAAAGACTCAAGATAATATTGTGGTTACGAACATCACGAAACGAATGAAAGAAGTAGAGTGTCGGATAGCTAAACTAGAGCGAAACGGGCACACGAGCACTGCGCGTTCGGATACTAATGATGGAGTACACAGAATTGTGTCTCCGAGGAAAAGCCCGCCGTGCTCTAGCCCAGTGACAGCGTGCGGAACGAACAATGCACACGCAGAAACAGCGAGTAATAGCTCCAATAATTGCAGCCCACTTAGAAGAGTGAATGCTGAATGCCACTTCCACTGTGATACAGACGTAGCACATCACAGTTATCAGCAAGATAGATCAGGACACTCAGCAGACGTGCAAGTATCGGAAACGAGTGACAACACCAGTGCGAGGATCGGACAGAATTTTGATCACAATCACTTCCTGTCGATACTAAAATTCCAAAAATTCAAAGATAATGGAGGGTCGATGCATCCGAAGAGCTGGGTGATGCAATTTACAAATTCATTACCGTCGTCATGGCCAACCCAGGCCAAATTAGAATTCATGTGTGGACACATCGAAGGCCAAGCTGCGAAAAAGATGCGGGACGTGGCAGCGACGTGTCGGACTTATCAGGAATTTGTTGGTGCATTCCTGCGGACCTACTAATCAAAGGAAACGCAAGACAGGATTAAAGAGGAAATAATATTTTGTCCTGAACTGGAAGTGTCCGGGCATAGAAGCGCAACCAAATTTTTTGATGATTTACTCAAGAAGAATCAGTTTTTAGATAGTCCATATAGCAACGGAGAAATCATTAAATTTTGCTTTTCCAAATTGCTTGTTAGGTATCAACAGACGACTTGTCGGGAAGTGTGGATCTGGCATAGAAGCATTCAAGAGTCTATTGCGCGAACTCGAAGTAGCCTTCGATAAACAAGACGCAAAGGACAGGAAGAAGGCGCAAAATAACAAATACCACGGGCCAGCAAGGGAAGACGACAACAGATCGCATAATCGCACTCGTCAGTTAGGAAACCAGGGTTACGGAAATCAAGGTTACGCTTTTCAAGGTTATGGAAACCAGAGACACGGAAACCAGAACGTCAGGGAACAGGGTCAATCTAGACAAGGAATCTGGGACAGGAGGAATAACGAACGGCAAAGCGACCGTAATTGGAGAGAGCGAAATCAAGGACAACAGGAGAACCAGGAGATTGAAATTAGACCTGCAAATCCTAATGCACGTCAGAAGGGGGGGAGTCTAACAAGGGATTGGCGCTAGTCCATAGGATTCCACCACATCTCTCACACAAAGAAGTTCGTGGAATAATAGTAGTTTAAGTGATGTACATAGTAGAATAGGCAAATATATGAACCTTTCTTCAGGGACCAATAATTGTTGCATTAAATAGATTAAGATTGTTAAATTATTAACACGCTGCATTGTCTCACATAAGAAGTTACTGCTGCTATCCTTTTTTGTTTCTGTTCGCGACTTCCAATGTCGATGGAGTTGGAGACACTACCTTTCCATGAGCAATGTTTTAGTCCTTTCCTGTCTGATGTCCATGTTGAGGGATAATGATGAGTGAGGAGATGTCGCACAAACGGGCGCATACAAGAACGTGCTCTTAGAAGCGTTCTGAGAAGTCGTGATACGCTCCATAGCGGCCACAACCAGTTCGTGAGACGTTCATACCAATGCTTGCAGGCACGCGTCAGTGCACTGCAAGATTGTGGTATATTGCGTGATTTCGAGGATGAATACGGGCAGTATATTTTTTACAGTGATGCGCCAGCATCGTTGTCTTGCAAGTCGGGGTGAAACTGTGAGCGTTTGACTCCAATAGTGCCCTAGACGGTAGAAAGGCGGGCATAAAGCCTACCATGCCAATGTGCTGGTTGGGGATTTAGCGTGCTGCTCGTGACTGTCACAGATGAATAACCAAGGTATTATACTTGGAGATTCGTGACATACTCTGTAGCTGGCGTGTGTTGGGCGACTGAATCCGCAACAGGAACCAGTCCTGGCTTGGTCATATTGCATTGCCTTTGGAAAGGTGTGCTTTGATCGCGAAAACCGCATCACATAGAGAAGGAAGTTGCAACTATAAATTTATTGTCGTGTATAGCCATGGCTAACCCAGTCTCTGGAGTTTCAGTGAGGCGTAATGAAAACTCGGAGGTCATGTCGTACGGCGCGCACATCACTGTCGGCAATAGCGGCGAGCAGCGAGACATCTCAACGTAACAGGAATTATGTAAGAGTATTGTATAAGGTAAACAAACAAAAAAAAAGAAAAGTACGTAGCTGATGGAATACTTAACTTTAATTCATAATTGGTGATCATCGCTCTTGATGGTACATGTTTTACAGCATCTATAGTAACTGGTAATGGCGCCTTGCTAGGTCGTAGCAAATGACGTAGCTGAAGGCTATTCTAACTATCGTCTCGGCAAATGAGAGCGTAATTTGTCAGTGAACCATCGCTAGAAAAGTCGGCTGTACAACTGGGGCGAGTGCTAGGAAGTCTCTCTAGACCTGCCGTGTGGCGGCGATCGGTCTGCAATCATTGATAGTGGCGACACGCGGGTCCGACGTATACTAACGGACCGCGGCCGATTTAAAGGCTACCACCTAGCAAGTGTGGTGTCTGGCGGTGACACCACAGTTGCTTTTCTGTTAACACTTACAACTCTACGCAAATGCAGCTGCTATCGGCCTTAAGTGAAGGCCATCGCCCACTGCGTTGTCTGTGGTGATGCCTGAAATTTGGTATTCTCAGAACACTCTTACCACTGTGGATCTCGCGATATTGAATTCATTCCCGTCGTGCAGCTATTATCACGATGGAAACTTTTTCACATGAATCATCTGAGTACAAATGACAGCCAGGACAATGCACTGATCTTTTATATTTGTGTACGCGGTGTTCTGCCAACTGTGTATGTGCATATCGCCATCCCATGACTTTTGTCATCTTAGTGTAAGTACTCCTAAGACTCGCGTTTCCCCTTTCGCCTACGAGAAGAAGTCTTTACCGGTGGCTATGAGTGTGAACAAACGCTGATGTAATTGCGGCATACATACAGTAGTGTCATTTCGTACAAGCAGCATCATAAAGGAACGGTTGGTATCATACAGAGGTTTATCTCTAACATGTTTCGTATGGAAACAATGCGCTTAGTTCACACAGCTGCTGCCTGCACAACTTGTTCATCTCCAACACTGGAGTTCATGCTGCTATTTTGCTGCCGTTTGGTAGGATCTCAAAGGTCGGCGAGCGGGCTCCGTGGCGTTTCCGAGCCGCCTGTAAGTGGCGCAGGTACCGTGGCGCTCATGACCGAACAATTATGCACCGTGGTGTTACCGGCCAGAGCCTCTCCCACAGCTTCCTCTGACGCTGCAGCAGGAGATGTACTGTCATTGCTGCTCGTTTCAGTCGGAGAATTTTAAGCTGTGCACTTAAGCCGCGTTCACACTAGGCCTACGCACAGCGGCCATATTGGCACGTGACCTCACAAACTGTTGACCATCTTATCTTCAGTCGGCAGTCCTGTTGGCGTGTATGTTGTGTTGAAAGTGTGTGGCACGTGAAAGTGATATATATATCATACAGTATTCGCCTACAGTTCTTCGAAGTATGGGATACAAGTGCTGCATTTCCTTTTGCCAGGGAGATTATAAATCCCAAAAAGGCATTAAAGTGCACATGTTTCGATTTCCCAAACGTGTGAAGTTGAGAAATCACTGGATTGCAGCTATTCCCAGACAGAAATTTGTGCCTACGCATCATTCAAGGGTATGTAAATGACAAAAAATTTGTAGCGTGCTATTTGTTTCCATTGCGCCACATTTGCCAATTGTTTTTAAAAGCAGTTATGTATCATGTAGGGGAGAGCGGGGCAATGCAATACAGTGGGGTAATACCGTGCACCGCTTTATCCAGTTTCCCAGAGAGCGCAAAGAGCGCTGCACGGTGCTGCCACATAGCGGAAGTAACTATAATCAGATACAGAGGGGTCTATGTCGTCAACGGCGCAGACGTCTTCGACAATCAGTTTCAACTAATTTGGACTGTTTTCTTATAAAATCTGAAGATAATAAGTCTAGAGGTCAGCGAAATATGTTAATAGCAACAATATTTAAAGTAGCTCTGTTTAATTACGCATGTCTTGATCTTCTTTTAAACATCAAGTGTTAGACGTTTAATTTCGTGATTGTTGGGTTAGAATTTACAATGGCGAGTCAAGTTGTCTCGGGGCAATACTGTGGCCGATGCATGCTATTGCCCCGTGGTGAACGGTATTGCCCCATCTGGTAATTTCTTTTGGTATTTTCGTGAACTATATATTTGGAAGTATGTGCGTATGTGTGTCATCTTACAAGTTTTCTTTCTTTTTTTTTATGGTGAGAAACAGAGCCAGAGTGTAGTCCATGTGACACAGCTGAAAACTATATTTGCTACTACCGCCATTAAAACAGGGGATAAATGTGTTCAGAGACAAGTTGATACCATAATCCAATAATTTTGTTTTACCAGTAAAAGGATTTTCTGTCTTTAGAAACTTTAATAAGTTGTAAAATTTATGTTTTTCAATTCTAAATAAATTCTGAATTTCGAATTTCTTAATTTGATTTATTTTTACAGAGTTTTTGTCATTTTATGTGCTATGCTGTATCATAAGATATACTGCGCGATATTACCCCTACCCCTCGGGGTAATTCTGTGCAATGTAACACCTTTGTAAAACAGCTGTAGGAACGTAAATCGATTTAATATAGCAAATATGAAGCCATAAACGTGTGTGGCATTGATTTCTTGCCCAAAAAAAGGTGGTCAGAATTTCAATTGAGTTCGAAAAATACGAAATATTTGAAAAATGGCTTACGTGCACGGTATTTCCCCGCTCTCCTCTACCAGTATCATTTGTTTCTTAATTCTGGACCATTGCTGCGAGGTTAATACGAAGCTGGCTGTGAAATGTCTTTCATATTTGCAACTATTGTCACACAGAATAGGGCCTACTTATATTAATTAGTGTGACTCGAAAATGTTTAGTATTCCTTATCATTCCTATCAGATTATTGAGTTTCCAGTACTTTAATCTGGAAGAGCTACAGAATGATTTTGTTCAGTTTTACATGTACAGCTATTCGGAAATAATTTCAATTTGAGTAAACTACCTTAGAAAATTGCTTTAATGAATTCTGTGTTCGACAGATTAAGCAGTATCGAAAGCAGAATGTCAAGGTAAGTGCATTATGATTAAATTAACAGCACTCTGTGACACGAATTTCAATCAAGCATATAGGAGAAAAAATCTTTTCATGTTTAAGGTTTGTAAGTAGGCTGTTTATGTTTTCTTTATGTAAGTAGGCTGTTTAAGTTTTCTTATTGGCAACGTTACATAGCGCTCTGTATGAAAATCACTGGCTGTGCTGTGTGCAGTCTGTGGCTAGTTTGCATTGTTGTCTGCCATTGTAGTGTTGGGCAGCTGGATGTGAACAGCGCGTAGCGTTGCGCAGTTAGAGGTGAGCCGCCAGCAGTGGTGGATGTGGGGAGAGAGATGGCGGAGTTTTGTAATTTGTCATGAACTGCTATATATATTATGACTATTAAGGTAATTACATTGTTTGTTCTCTATTAATATCTTTCATTTGCTAACTATCCCTATCAGTAGTTAGTGCCTTCTGTAGTTTGAATCTTTTATTTAGCTGGCAATAGTGGCGCTCGCTGTATTGCAGTAGTTCGAGTAATGAAGATTTTTGTGAGGTAAGTGATTTCTGAAAGGTATAGGTTAAAGTTAGTCAGGGCCATTGTTTTGTAGGGATTATTGAAAGTCAGATTGCGTTGCGCTAAAAATATTGTGTGTCAGTTTAAGCACAGTCGTGTATAATTGTTCTAAGGGGACGTTTCATATGTCGACCCTTAGCCTAGGATATCTCATTGGAATCTGCTGATTTTTTCTTGTAGTTTGTGTATTTAGTGTAGATTTTGTTTATTGCTAGCGCGTAATTGTAGAGAGAATCTCCTTTGTAGTTGCAGCCTTTCATTGTTGTACAGTAAAACAGTTGTGGCATGCATGTAGATTTGCACCAAGTATTTCGCAGCTGCGCTTGCAATTAACTACATATTATTTTCAGTTCTATGTTAATGTGTTCTCTTATTTTTGCTATTCAAATTGTGCTTTTCTGTGTTATCGTGTGAAATATTGTGACAATAATGGCGTGTGAAAAACGTAACACTCTGCTCCAAAGTAAACTGAGAAATAATAGTGACGACGAGCGTAGCTTACCAGCACCACTGGGTAGTGAATTAACAGACAATTGAAGTAGTAATTTGGTAATTGTGCATAGGGATATGGAGCGGGCGGCAAATAATGGTGTAGACAGTCAAACAGGTAGTGAACAGGGAAGCATTATCGATCGATCGGTCGGCAACAGCTCGCCTCAGGAATTCGAAATGACAGAACACAATATTGCAAATACTGTAGACTTAGGTTTTGGGTCCTCACCGTTTTCTCAAATAAGTCAAGATACATTTTCTGCTTGTCAAAATGTGAATGTTGCCGGTGATAATGCACTGCCAAAAATCATAGAGAAACAGATTCCAGACACTAATACATTATTATTGCAATTAATGCAAAAAATGGAACAAAATCAGAAACAAACACAGCAACAGTTATACACAATGGAACAAAATCTTCAAAAGTTAGACACAATGGAACAACATCAGAGACAAACACAGCAAAAGCTTCAAAAGTTAGACACAATGGAACAACACCAGAGACAAACACAGCAACAGTTAGACGCAATGGAACAAAATCTTCACACCACACTTGAACAAACACGTGAGGATTTAACTACTGAGTTACATAACATTGAATCGAAATGTCAAAAAGTCTGTAATGACGTAAAAACACAAATTTGTGAGCATTTTCAACCTATTTTTTCGCGGCATGAAAATGCATTACAGAATCACGAAGCAGCCATAAAAGAACTGCAAACTGTTGTTCATGAAAATCATGAGACCTTGCAAGCTAAGATTGACTCAGTTGCATCTACCGATTCGGTTACGCAACTTGCAAAAACTTTTGCAACTTGCAAAAGGACACAGTAGAAAGACACACTGAGGAAATGTGTTCACTATCGGAGAAAGCAGCCGAACTTTCGGATCAGGTCACTAACTTATCTACAAAGGTAGATGATGATCTGAATGACACAAGACCTGTAGCCATCACTGACACAGAAGAGTGCGAACAAATTAGGAAATTCAAACAAAATCAGAATCAAATTAATACGCAACACCAAAGAGAAATCCGGGAAGTACAAGATCAGCTGACACAGGTAATACAAGAATTACGTATTTCAGAGGCCACTCGCGCTCCAATACGGGAAGAGGGACATAGAAATACGGAACAGCCACAAAATAATAACACAGGGCATTTCGGAAGTTGTGAAAGAAATTGGCAATGTGCACCGAATTTTGAGATGGAACCGCCGACACAACGTAACAATGACCGATATGCTACACGCCGACACGATGACTTTGACTATAAGCTGTTCATTACTACACGTAAATTCAAAACATTTAAGAATTCTGCCAACGACATTCATCCACAAGCGTGGCTCCATCAATTCTCTCATAGTTTTCCTCCCAACTGGTCATTGGAGCACAGATTAGAATTTATGTGTGGCTACTTGGAGAATGAACCAGCTGTAAGAATGCGATCGGTCATTCACGATTGTCATAGTGAAGGAGAATTTTACCATGCGTTCCTCTCAGCATATTGGTCACAAGCTACACAAGACCAAGTAAAACATAGCATCATGATGATGAAACACTTTGAACAATCTGAATTTTCCAGTCTTGTCAAATATTTTGAAGACATGTTGCACAAGAATCAGTACCTTTCAAACCCATACAGCCCTTCAGAACTCATCCGCATTTGCTTAATGAAATTGCCTGAACATTTAAGAAATATTATTTTGGTAGGGCGTTGCAAAGACGACATTGAAGCTTTTCAGGGACTCTTACAAGAATTAGAAATTGACACAGATAGTCGCGGGATGCGAAAACAGGAAAACAATCACTACAGGTCACATCCGTCACAATTCCGTGACGATAGAAACAATAACTGGACACGACAATTCTATTCTTACAACGCAAATCGTGACCAAAACAGACACCACCCATATGACAACCACTGGCAGAGTAATAGTTACAGAGAAAGATCGCATTTCCGTAGTAATGAATATGACAGAGACAACCATAGAAACAGACAATATGGTAATCAGAACTATTATTATCAAGGGAGACAGAATAATTTCAGACGCAACAGTTCAGTGCGCAGTTACGATTCAGGGAGAAATTCTCCACCACGTGACCGACAAGAAAGAAACTATGTAAACTACCGACAAAACGACAGACGTGAATTTCACCAGAACTGGCGGGGTTCTAACAGAGCAGAGCCCTCTCGGCAAGGCGAATTTGTAGAAGTTAGGCCTCCTAATCCCAGTAACGACGCGCGGCAACAAAGAGACAGACAATGACTCGCACTGCAGGCATACTCGTGCGCCGGCTGGCTCCGAGAAAAATAACATTATATCTGGTACTACTAATGAGATTTTAATGCAATATTTTGGTGTACTTGAAAATACATTCTGGATTTAAAGTACTTTCTGAGAGATACCAGATGACACAGTGGTTAGTTTATGTGACAGCTACACGATTATATCACGACGTTACTAATGTGTGACACAATTTACATTGTTGCTTTCGCGGAGTATGTGTTTTATATCTGCACAGTTTTTCTGAATTCTTCTGGAAAGCAAAACATGTCTTAGTAGTAACTTTTGTGGTATAGCTACAAGGAGACAGCCTTTTCTGTAGCACAACAATACGTTACAGCACAGTACTTTCTTCATCAGAACAATAAGCGTAATAACTAAGATATCTATACGCAAAGCATTTCACTTTTGTTTATCATGAGGTAAGTACATTGGCTTCTGCTGAACTTAGCTTTCGGAGGACGATAACTACGACACTCCCACAGAGATTATCTTACAGCAAGATGCACATTTAGCGCTACAGGATATGTATTTGAGTGATTAATTTTGTACTTAAAACATTTATTTTTAAAGATTTTTGAATTACAAAGGAAGTTTTCCGTGATACATTTCATTCCATTGCTGTAATCTGTAACACCTGAGGGTATAATTACATTAATCCTCAGGGGGGTATACGCTTACTTTGTGTACCATGTGTTTGGCAAGCACAAGGAGCCCTAGCTAATATGGTATTTGCTTGTACAACTTTACACATTGGTACCATATTTCTCTAAAACATAAATTACACAGCTATCTGATCATTTAACTGAGAGATAAACATGTTTTTACTACATCAGTGACACATGTTTATGTGATTACACCGTTGGGTAACTTCACACTTACGAAATTGTATTTTGTCTGTACTTTGTGAACTGTTCATGTTTTTTCGGAACCATTGTGATACTATGAGAGCTTTGAATGATGTATTTGGTATGAGATCATGATTTTTAAAGTACGTTTGAGGCAGATGACACTATTGAAATGAGCAGAGAATATTTTTTATGGTTTGAAATTATTGCAGAAAGCTACGACTTTTTTGAGATTTGACTGAGGTGTTATGATGTTATTTTTACGACGACGATGTGTATTATGCTGTTGAGGTATGTTTATGGCAATAAGATGATGCTACCATATATGAGGAATGTGATTACGTGTTTATATGTATATGAATAATGAATAGAAGTTAGGGACTCTTGACTTGTGAAAAAGGATGTTGGAAACCAAGAATCGTACTTTAAGAGTTATGAAATGTGTGTAAATGCGTGAATGTATTACAATGCTGGCGAAAATTTTTTCGGACACTGTTATATCAATAGGATTTTGTTTCTACACATTTGCAACATAAATTCTCGACCTGTGAAATTTTTATATGAGACTGTCACTGTAGCGGAAACTGCTGTCGTAAATATTTCCGTAAGAAAGTTAAGTGACCACCTGCACATGCGTCATGGGCACCCAGGTGTGTCAGACGCCTGGAGAACAAGCCATTAAAGTGCGTGCCTTTCCAGAGGCACAGGTAGAAAAGAAAAAAAAAGGGAGGCCATTATCCTCGCTTTTGACATACCTTTGTAGAAAGCACCGCAAACACGACACGCTTACATCTGCACACCTGATTATGACAAGTGTCTTTCTCTAGAATTGAGGGAATTTTTACTGTGTTATGAAATGCCATGATGTTTCATGCCGTCCTTTGTACATATTTGCTCATTTTCTTTAATATCTAGTTTCTAGCTGCACTGCAGCATTGGTTAAAATAAAATTTAATATATGTACTAATATAGTTATTTTATGCCTACAGATCCAGTCAATAAGAAATTTATGATCTACTTCCAAGAAAACGAGGGCACATAAATAGACATTTCCCTTCAGAGGAATTGCATAAATAATTTCTTTACGATTTGGTAACTTATCTGCTAGTGTAAGTTCTCGTGATGCATCACTTTAGTGTTAAGATGTGACATAGGTATTAAACATGGCCATTTTTACTGTAATATTTTTTCTGCTTGAGCTTTGTCATGTATAGATATAAGTTTTATATTTTTTATATTTGCTGCTGCTGTTTGCCAGGCATAGTGCTACTAAATTTCACTTTGTATTACTCTTCTAAGCTAGTTTTACTACTGATTTATTTTTCTATTTTTCTTGTTGCTGCACATTGGCTCATATTAGTTGTAATGTTGCATTGCTTGGTAATTTAGATTTACTGTAGCTTGCTTTGCAATTTTCCATTTTTTTTGCATTGCTGTTTGTGTTAATTTGTTATGTGCTGCTGCATTGCCTCGTCCCTTAGTTTAGCATCTGAGCTCAGTAGATTTAAGTTAGCTTAAGAGGGGTAGACTATATAAGAAACTAACTATGATGAATTTATTAGAAATGTATTGAGAAGCTATATGAAAATGGTTTGGGCAAAAAAAAAAAAAAAAAAGGATACTGTACAGTGGAGAAAAACTATTTTTGACAGAGGATGTGAACAGAATACAGAAAGCAGGCTTAGATAGGACTTTTGGGAATAATGATGAACGAAGGGAGATCTCTATGCAAAATACTGCAGTAAAACGAACCCTGTCCTTTCCTTTTGTGTTATCCCACTATGTGTTTGTGTACCCTTGTGTATTTGTTTTCTTCCTGTCTCTGTGTAGTTTCATAGAATTTTTTCTTCTTCTAATACTCAGCTACATTCACTATGATGAGGAATACTGTTATCCTCAAATATACTTTGCATTAATAATATGTTATTTTCTTTGTAAAGATGTTTAGACATTATGTATTCTGTTCTGTTTTAATGCTCATGTGTGAAGTTGATGTTTCAATAATTATTCTGATCTTTTATGTATTTACTTATGTCATAATTCCTGTAACACTGATGTATATGTTTATTTCTATTCTGTTGTAAAGCCTGTACTACAAATGTTATCTGTATTGTTATGTTTTTAATGGTGTATTTTGTACCTTTGTAATTGGATTCTCATGTTATAATATTGTAATTGACACCAGTTAATCAAATTAAGTAACTTGTAAGCATTCATTTCACTGCACACATTTCTGTTGGTCACAGTAACGCACAATATATGAGAAGTAGGGACTGATAGTGTTTGCACGTGTGTTAATAATTCAGCAAGGGACTGGATAACAGCATTGCTGGTTCAAAGGACATTTCAAAAAAAAAATTGTGAGTGCACAGGTGGTGGTTATGGACTGCTATATTCTCCGCAAGACTCTTCGATAGTGAATGTGCACCTGCACAGTCGCGACAGATGGCTGCTGGCCGTCTCTACAAGGACTACAGTGGGTCTACACCTTTGATGACTCACCAGTACCATTATTTCTACAAGGACTGCAGTGCGTATGCACCTCTGGTGGCCCACCAATACCATACTCTCTACCAGGACTACAGTGGGTCTGCTCTGTGATGACCTACCTATCAATCTTCTTCAAACCGTCGAATGACTCTGCTGTGGGTTTGCTCTGTTGTGGCCCATTACCTGTCTGCATGTCAAGAGTCAGCACTGTCTTTCCGTTGGAAGGACAACACTACTTCTTCAAGACTGCATGGAAATCCACTACTTCTGTGTGCAATTTCTTTTACTAATGAGACTTTGTGAAAAACAAAAACTGTAATTACTATTATGATGAATGATCAGGACTATCTTTATGAACTGTGAGAAAATTTTAGCTTTTGACCAACATTGTATCAATAAGTTTGTGCATTTGATTTCTTTGTTATTGTATTTATGAAAAATTTTATCAAATCATTATTGGCCACCGGCCAAAAAAAATTTGTAAAATTTTTTGTGGGGAGCGTGGGGGCTATGTAAGTAGGCTGTTTATGTTTTCTTTATGTAAGTAGGCTGTTTATGTTTTCTTATTGGCAACGTTACGTAGCGCTCTGTATGAAAGCACTTAAGCCGCGTTCACACTAGGCCTACGCACAGCGGCCATATTGGCACGTGACCTCACAAACTGTTGACCATCTTATCTTCAGTCGGCAGTCCTGTTGGCGTGTATGTTGTGTTGAAAGTGTGTGGCACGTGAAAGTGATATATATATCATACAGTATTCGCCTACAGTTCTTCGAAGTATGGGATACAAGTGCTGCATTTCCTTTTGCCAGGGAGATTATAAATCCCAAAAAGGCATTAAAGTGCACATGTTTCGATTTCCCAAATGTGTGAAGTTGAGAAATCACTGGATTGTAGCTATTCCCAGACAGAAATTTGTGCCTACACATCATTCAAGGGTATGTAAATGACAAAAAATTTGTAGCGTATTATTTGTTTCCATTGCACCACATTTGCCAATTGGTTTTAAAAGCAGTTATGTATCATGTAGGGGAGAGCGGGGCAATGCAATACAGCGGGGTAATACCGTGCACCGCTTTATCCAGTTTCCCAGAGAGCGCAAAGAGCGCTGCACGGTGCTGCCACATAGCGGAAGTAACTACACTCCTGGAAATTGAAATAAGAACACCGTGAATTCATTGTCCCAGGAAGGGAAACTTTATTGACACATTCCTGGGGTCAGATACATCCGGACACTGCGAGAGGGCTGTACAAGCAATGATCACACGCACGGCACAGCGGACACACCAGGAACCGCAGTGTTGGCCATCGAATGGCGCTAGCTGCGCAGCATTTGTGCACTGCCGCCGTCAGCGTCAGCCAGTTTGCCGTGGTATACGGAGCTCCATCGCAGTCTTTAACACTGGTAGCATGCCGCGACAGCGTGGACGTGAACCGTATGTGCAGTTGACGGACTTTGAGCGAGGGCGTATAGTGGGCATGCGGAAGGCCGGGTGGACATACTGCCGAATTGCTCAACACGTGGGGCGTGAGGTCTCCACAGTACATCGATGTTGTCGCCAATGGTCGGCAGAAGGTGCACGTGCCCGTCGACCTGGGACCGGACCGCAGCGACGCACGGATGCACGCCAAGACCGTAGGATCCTACGCAGTGCCGTAGGGGACCGCACCGCCACTTGCCAGCAAATTAGGGACACTGTTGCTCCTGGGGTATCGGCGAGGACCATTCGCAACCGTCTCCATGAAGCTGGGCTACGGTCTCGCACACCGTTAGGCCGTCTTCCGCTCACGCCCCAACATCGTGCAGCCCGCCTCCAGTGGTGTCGCGACAGGCATGAATGGAGGGACGAATGGAGACGTGTCGTCTTCAGCGATGAGAGTCGCTTCTGCCTTGGTGCCAATGATGGTCGTATGCGTGTTTGGCGCCGTGCAGGTGAGCGCCACAATCAGGACTGCATACGACCGAGGCACACAGGGCCAACACCTGGCATCATGGTGTGGGGAGCGATCTCCTACACTGGCCGTACACCACTGGTGATCGTCGAGGGGACACTGAATAGTGCACGGTACATCCAAACCGTCATCGAACCCATCGTTCTACCATTCGTAGACCGGCAAGGGAACTTGCTGTTCCAACAGGACAATGCACGTCCGCATGTATCCCGTGCCACCCAACGTGCTCTAGAAGGTGTAAGTCAACTACCCTGGCCAGCAAGATCTCCGGATCTGTCCCCCATTGAGCATGTTTGGGACTGGATGAAGCGTCGTCTCACGCGGTCTGCACGTCCAGCACGAACGCTGGTCCAACTGAGGCGCCAGGTGGAAATGGCATGGCAAGCCGTTCCACAGGACTACATCCAGCATCTCTACGATCGCCTCCATGGGAGAATAGCAGCCTGCATTGCTGCGAAAGGTGGATATACACTGTACTAGTGCTGACATTGTGCATGCTCTGTTGCCTGTGTCTATGTGCCTGTGGTTCTGTCAGTGTGATCATGTCATGTATCTGACCCCAGGAATGTGTCAATAAAGTTACGCCTTCCTGGGACAATGAATTCACGGTGTTCTTATTTCAATTTCCAGGAGTGTATGTGCGTATGTGTGTCATCTTACAAGTTTTCTTTCTTTTTTTTTATGGTGAGAAACAGAGCCAGAGTGTAGTCCATGTGACACAGCTGAAAACTATATTTGCTACTACCGCCATTAAAACAGGGGATAAATGTGTTCAGAGACAAGTTGATACCATGATCCAATAATTTTGTTTTACCAGTAAAAGGATTTTCTGTCTTTAGAAACTTTAATAAGTTGTAAAATTTATGTTTTTCAATTCTAAATAAATTCTGAATTTCGAATTTCTTAATTTGATTTATTTTTACAGAGTTTTTGTCATTTTATGTGCTATGCTGTATCATAAGATATATTGCGCGATATTACCCCTACCCCTCGGGGTAATACTGTGCAATGTAACACCTTTGTAAATCAGCTGTAGGAACGTAAATCGATTTAATATAGCAAATATGAAGCCATAAACGTGTGTGGCATTGATTTCTTGCCCAAAAAAAGGTGGTCAGAATTTCAATTGAGTTCGAAAAATACGAAATATTTGAAAAATGGCTTACGTGCACGGTATTTCCCCGCTCTCCTCTACCAGTATCATTTGTTTCTTAATTCTGGACCATTGCTGCGAGGTTAATACGAAGCTGGCTGTGAAACGTCTGTCATATTTGCAACTATTGTCACACAGAATAGGGCCTACTTATATTAATTAGTGTGACTCGAAAATGTTTAGTATTCCTTATCATTCCTATCAGATTATTGAGTTTCCAGTACTTTAATCTGGAAGAGCTACAGAATGATTTTGTTCAGTTTTACATGTACAGCTATTCGGAAATAATTTCAATTTGAGTAAACTACCTTAGAAAATTGCTTTAATGAATTCTGTGTTCGACAGATTAAGCAGTATGGAAAGCAGACTGTCAAGGTAAGTGCTTTATGATTAAATTAACAGCACTCTGTGACACGAATTTCAATCAAGCATATAGGAGAAAAAATCTTTTCGTGTTTAAGGTTTGTAAGTAGGCTGTTTATGTTTTCTTTATGTAAGTAGGCTGTTTATGTTTTCTTATTGGCAACGTTACGTAGCGCTCTGTATGAAAATCACTGGCTGTGCTGTGTGCAGTCTGTGGCTAGTTTGCATTGTTGTCTGCCATTGTAGTGTTGGGCAGCTGGATGTGAACAGCGCGTAGCGTTGCGCAGTTAGAGGTGAGCCGCCAGCAGTGGTGGATGTGGGGAGAGAGATGGCGGAGTTTTGTAATTTGTCATGAACTGCTATATATATTATGACTATTAAGGTAGTTACATTGTTTGTTCTCTATTAATATCTTTCATTTGCTAACTATCCCTATCAGTAGTTAGTGCCTTCTGTAGTTTGAATCTTTTATTTAGCTGGCAATAGTGGCGCTCGCTGTATTGCAGTAGTTCGAGTAATGAAGATTTTTGTGAGGTAAGTGATTTCTGAAAGGTATAGGTTAAAGTTAGTCAGGGCCATTGTTTTGTAGGGATTATTGAAAGTCAGATTGCGTTGCGCTAAAAATATTGTGTGTCAGTTTAAGCATTTCGTCGAATGATTTGAGTTTCTTGTGAGGTCAGCAAATTTTCAAGTGGAGAGGAAAATTTACGAAAATAACCAGGGAAACAAATACTTAAATTCTGTAGGAGCTCCAGCCGCTTTATTTAAAAACGGAAACGTCTACTTGTTGTTGCATATTGCCGATTTTTCACTGCAAGAAATCGTAGCTCCTGAGGTAAAAGACAGAATTTAAAATTACAGTTTGTATTCAAGACGAGAAACGCGTATTTAAGACAAATCGTCAAAATAATTTTGCACCTTGAAATAACATAGGGGAGTTTTCTTCAGTTACTTTACACAATGATATAAATTTCCACACTTTCATTACAAGAACATGTAGAAGAGGAAAGCATGAGAATCCCTATGCAGTCTAAGCTCTAAAACTCGTAAAGCTCGTATAGCTGCAGAGTGCTTAACAGCAGTGTTCCGATACAGACCCGAGGTGGTGTTGAATTACGTCGCTGAGCAGCGTAGAATGGCGCACCATGGAGCAGAGTGTTGTTGTTGTTGTTATGGTCTTCAGTCCTGAGACTGGTTTGATGCAGCTCTCCATGCTACTCTATCCTGTGCAAGCTTCTTCATCTCCCAGTACCTACTGCAACCTACATCCTTTTGAATCTGCTTAGTGTATTCATCTCTTGGTCTCCCTCTACGATTTTTACCCTCGACGCTGCCCTCCAATACTAAATTGGTGATCCCTCGATGTCTCAGAACATGTCCTACGAACCGATCCCTTCTTCTAGTCAAGTTGTGCCACAAGCTCCTCTTCTCCCCAATCCTATTCAATACCTCCTTATTAGTTATGTGATCTACCCATCTAATCTTAAGCATTCTTCTGTAGCACCACATTTCGAAAGCTTCTATTCTCTTCTTGTCCAAACTATTTAACGTCCATGGCTACACTTCATACAAATACTTTCAGAAACGACTTCCTGACGCTTAAATCTATACTCGATGTTAACAAATTTCTCTTCTTCAGACACGCTTTTCTCGCCATTGCAAGTCCACATTTTATATCCTCCCTACTTCGACCATCATCAGTTATTTTGCTCCTCAAATAGCAAAACTCCTTTACTACTTTAAGTGTCTCATTTCCTAATCTAAAACCCTCAACATCACCCGACTTAATTCGACTACATTCCATTATCCTCGTTTTGCTTTTGTTGATGTTCATCTTATATCATCCCTTCAAGACACCATCCATTCCGTTCAACTGCTCTTCCAAGTCCTTTGCTGTCTCTGACAGAATTACAATGTCATCGGCGAACCTCAAAGTTTTTATTTCTTCTCCATGGATTTTAATACCTACTCCGAACTTTTCTTTAGTTTCCTTTACTGCTTGCTCAATATTCAGATTGAATAACATCGGGGAGAGGTTACAACCGTGTCTCACCCTCTTCCCAACCACTGATTCCCTTTCATGTCCCTCGACTCTTATAACTGCCATCTGTTTTCTATATAAACTGTAAATAGCCTTTCGCTCTTTGTATTTTACCCCTGCCACCCTCAAAATTTGAAAGAGAGTATTCCAGTCAACATTGTCAAAAGCTTTCTCTAAGTCTACAAATGCTAGAAACGTAGGTTTGCCTTTCCTTAATCTACCTTCTAAGATAAGTCGTAGGGTCAGTATTGCCTCACGTGTTCCAATATTTCTACGGAATCCAGAACGATCTTCCCCAAGGTCGGCTTCTACTAGTTTTTCCATTCGTCTGTAAAGAATTCGCGTTAGTATTTTGCAGCTGTGGCTTATTAAACTGATTGTTCGGTAATTTTCACATCTGTCAACACCTGCTTTCTTTGGGATTGGAATTATTACATTCTTCTTGAAGTCTGAGGGTATTTCGCCTGTCTCATACATCTTGCTCACCAGATGGTAAAGTTTTGTCTGGACTGGCTCACCCAAGGCTATCAGCAGTTCTAATGGAATGTTGTCTACTCTCGGGTCCTTGTTTCGACTCAGGTCTTTCAGTGCTCTGTCAAACTCTTCACGCAGTATCATATCTCCCATTTCGTCTTCATCTACATCCTCTTCCATTTCCATAATATTGTCCTCAAGTACATCGCCCTTGTATAGGCCGTCTATATACTCCTTCCACCTTTCTGCTTTCCCTTCTTCGCTTAAAACTGGGTTTCCATCTGAGCTCTTGATATTCATACAAGTGGTTCTCTTGTCTCCAAAGGTCTCTTTAATTTTCCTGTAGGCTGTATCTATCTTTCCCCTAGTGAGATAAGCCTCTACGTCCTTACATTTGTCCTCTAGCCATCCCTGCTTAGCAATTTTGCACTTCCTGTCGATTTCATTTTTGAGATGTTCGTATTCCTTTTTGCCTGCTTCATTTACTGCATTTTTTTATTTTCTCTTTTCATCAATTAATTTCAATATTTCTTCTGTTACCCAAGGAGTTCTTCTAGCCCTTGTCTTTTTACCTACTTGATCCTCTGCTGCCTTCACTACTTCATCCCTCAAAGCCACTCATTCTTCTTCGACTGTATTTCTTTCCCCTATTCCTGTCAATAGTTCCCTTATGTTCTCCCTGAAACTCTGTACAACCTCCGGTTTAGTCAGTTTATCCAGGTCCCATATCTTTAAATTACTACCTTTTTGCGGTTTCTTCAGTTTTAATCTGCAGTTCATGACCGATAGATTATGGTCAGTGTCCACATCTGCCCCTGGACATGTCTTACAATTTAAAATCTGGTTCCTAAATCTCTGTCTTACCATTATATAATCTATCTGAAACGTGTCAATATCTCCTGGCTTCTTCCATGTATTCAACCATCTTTCATGATTCTTGAAGCAAGTGTTAGCTATGATTAAGTTGTGCTCTGTGCAAAATTCTACCAGGCAGCTTCCTCTTTCATTTCTTAGCCCCAATCCATATTCACCTACTGCATTACCTTCTCTCCCCTTTCCTACTACCGATTTGCAGTCACCCATGACTATTAAATTTTCATCTCCCTTCACTATCTGAATAATTTATTTGATTTCATCATACATTTCTTCAATTTCTTCGTCATCTGCAGAGCTAGTTAGCATATAAACTTGTACTACTGTAGTAGGCGTGGGTTTCATGTCTATCTTGGCCACAATAATGCGTTCACTATGCTGTTTGTAGTAGCTTACCCACACTGCTATTTTTTTATTCATTATTAAGCCTACTCCTGCATTACCCCTATACGATTTTGTATTTATAATCCTGTATTCGCCTGACCAAAAGTCTTGTTCCTCCTGCCACCGAACTTCACTAATTCCCACCATATCTAACTTTAACCTATCCATTTCCCTTTTTAAATTTTCTAACCTACCTGCCCGGTTAAGTGCTCTGGCATTCCACGCTCCGATCCGTAGAATGCAAGTTTTCTTTCTCCTGATAACGACGTCCTCTTGAGTAGTCCCCGCTCGGAGATCCGAATGGGGGACTATTTTAACTCGGGAATATTTTATCCAAGAGGATGCCATCAAAATTTTACCATTCAGTAAAGCTGCATGCCCTCAGCAAAAATTACGGCTGTAGTTTCCCCTTGCTTTCAGCTGTTCGCAGTACCAGCATAGCACCGCCGTTTTGTTAGTGTTACAAGGCCAGATCAGTCAATCATCCAGACTGTTGCCCCTACAACTACTGTAAAGGCTGCTGCCCCTGTTCAGGAACCACACGTTTGTCTGGCCTCTCAACAGATACCCCTCCGTTGTGGTTGCAGCTACATTACTGTTATCTGTATTGCCGAGGCACACAAGCCTCTCCACCAACGGCAAGTTCCGTGGTTCACGGGGGCGGGGGGAGAGAGTGTCCCTAAGTGCGCAGTAATGTTCCAGTGCGTACATGCGCATCAGTGAAATGGAAAAGGAGATATGTTGTTCAAACTGAGTGGCGCAACGAATGAACTATTTCTTTTGATGAATCGACACCGCATGGAAATTGCTTGTTGTTGCGCAGAGAAGCTTTAATTTCCAACCTAACCACATTCTCAGGAATCGATCGCGAGATATTCGGAAATGAACAGTCAAATCCTTATATAAGGCGAGAATATAAATGCTGTGTCCTTACGTTCCTGCCTACTAACACCCTCCGTAATCGCAACATATCGGGTAATGAACAGCTAAATATTTGTCAGCAGCAGGAATATAAATTGTCATTACTGGTCGTCGTTGGCCGGCCGTGGTGCCCGAGCTGTTCTAGGCGCTACAGTCTGGAACTGCGCGACCGCTACGGTCGCAGGTTCGAATCCTGCCTCGGGCATGGATGTGTGTGATGTCCTTAGGTTAGTTAGGTTTAAGTGGTTCTAAGTTCTAGGGGACTGATGACCTCAGAAGTTAAGTCTCATAGTGCTCAGAGCCATTTGAACCATTTTTGAACTGGTCGTCGTTTCACTCGGAGCAATTTAATCTTTAGTGTTTCAATCAGACAAAAGATAAGAAAAAGGAAATTTGAACATGCCTATGTTCTAAGTGCAAAGCCTAGATAAAATGTGAAGGGATGTTCTTATTACAAAAAGGTCGAAAAAGACAGGCTAATACCAGCCACTTTTGCACTGTGGAATTTTCGACCAGAGCCTCCCCAACCACTGTGGCTTCGTTTGACGGTCGGAAAAGCCACAGCTGCAATATTTGTGTTTGGATACATCACTTTGACGTCACAGGTCGCGAAGTGCTTGGTACGCGACATCGGTAGATGGATACTGATGAAAATATACTACAATGGTCAAAATAAATGTTGCATATTGCTTTAATGTCGGTACTGTACATAATAGGAAGCAAAACTGATTTTGTTCTGTTAGGAGCAGCCATACGAAAACAAAAATAGAAAAATAAAGACAGTCTGACTTGATGAACACAGACAAAAAGCTAAACCCCTGCGAAAAGAGAATTTTCTATCAACAATTTTTTATCACTGTCATCTTGCGTAACACCTTGTTTATGAACCAACTGGTCCTCCACTTCATTAGAGACACTTCTGAATGCAGTTAGGCATACCCCCTTCCAAATTGTCCACATAAGCATATGGCATAATTAGTTTTTTGGTTGCGAGTTCCATTGATCAGTCGCAAAAATGCACATATGAAACAAGTTTTAAAGACTAAAGTTTCTATTATTTACCTCATTCCCTTAAATTGCACAACATGCATATACTATATTTATATATTTATTTATTCCTATTTAAGAATTCATCTATGGTGTAGAAGGAATTGTCAAGGAGATATGATTTCAATTTATTTTTTAAGCTATTACTGCTGTCTGTCAGACTACTATTTCATCTGGCAATTTGTCAAAATTTTTTATAGCAGCATATTTTACCCCTTTCTGTGCAAAAGATAGGTTGAGTAAAGGATAGTGTAAGTCTTTCTTTTTACCAGAAAAAAGCATGGTCTGTGCATTTTCAGAGCTTTTGGGATCTGGATAACATGGAGGTCATTCCATCTGATTCTACGGTCCACTAGGAAGGTGTTCACAAGATTGTGACGATGTGGGCGTGCATTCCCGTCCATCAGCTTGAATTCCGCTCCAATATGTACACAAAATAAAACCACTATGTATGTAAAGATGTCCTGATACTTCACACCAGGCATCCTCCTGTGTATTATCACAAGGAGTGTGCTGTGGCCATACATGGTTCCACCCCAAAACATGACTGAATCGCCTTGCTAAGAGTGATGGTCTACGGTACAGTTAGGGTATAAACGTTGACCTTGTTGCCTCCATACACGAATATCAATGTTGTCATGATGGATTAGATTAGATTAGATAGGATTTACTTTCATTACAATTGATCCATAGTGAGGAGAGCCTCCAGGATGTAGAACATGTCAGAAAAACAACACATGACAAATATTTACAACTAAAACAAATAAGCTAATGTACCATTCCACAGGTCCCAAGTGGAATGATCGTCATTTTTTAATGAACACTATATGAGAGTCATTTTACAAATACTAATGCAATGAATTTAAAATAAAAAAGTTTTATTGATTTATTTATAAGGTAATAAATGTGTAATACAACTACTATAATACAATGAACGCATTACTGCACAGAGATGGTGCAGAAGTTATATTAGTTGGTTTTACTGAGAAATTCATCAATGGAGTAGGAGTTGGCCACCAATAAATCCTTTAGGCTTCTCATAAACTGAATTTCATTGGTTGTTAAGCTTTTATGGCTGCTGGCAAGTTATTGAAAATGTGTGTTCCTGAATAGTGCACACCTTTTCGTACTAGACTAAGTGACTTTAAATCCTTGTGAAGATTATTCTTATTTCAAGTATTGATTCCATGAATTGAGCTGTTGGTTTGAAAAAGTGATATATTTTAATGACAAATTTCATTAAGGAATAAATATATTGGGAAGCAGTAGTTAGTATCCCTAGTTCCCTGAACAGGCTTCTGCAGGATGTTCTTGACTTCACACCACATATAACTCTTACTGCACGTTTTTGTGCCTAGAAAACTTTAGCTTGGCTTGATGAATTACCCCAAAAAATAAACCCATATGACATCATGGAATGAAAGTAAGCATAGTATTCCAGCTTTTTCATTTTTATATCCCCTACGTCAGACACAATTTGCATTGCAAATAGAGATTTGTTAAGACGCTTCGGTAGTTCTGTGGTGTGCTCCTACCAGTTGAATTTATTATCAAGCTGTAATCCCAAGAATTTAACGTTGTCCACTTCTTCTATCTGCTTGTCATCGTATGTTAGGCATATACTCGTGGGACACCCCTTACAAGTTCTGAACTGCATGTAGTGTGTTTTTTTCAAAGTTTAGTGACAGAGAATGGCTAGGAACCAGTGATTAATGTCCACAAATATTTTATTAGCTGATCTTTCTAAGACTACACTTGATTTGCTGTTTATTGCAATGTTTGTATCATCAGCAAACAAAACGAACTTGGCATCTGGTGATGTTACTGATGAAAGGTTATTGATATACGCAAGAAAAAGTAAGGGCCCCAAAATGGAACCTTGTGGGACCCCACATGTAATTATTTCCCAGATGGATGATGCCTGATAGCTTGATACATGTCTCTTTCCTAAGAACGCCCTTTCTTTCCTGCCAGAGATATAAGATTTGAACAATTTTGCAGCATTTCCTATTACACTATAATATTCTAATTTATTTAAAAGGATATTGTGATTTACACAGTCAAATGCCTTTGACAGACCACAAAATATACGAGTTGCCTACAATTTTTTGTCTAATGAATTAAGCACATTTTCACTGTAAGTGTAGATAGCCTTCACAATATCAGAACCCTTTAGGAATCCAAACTGTGACTTTGACAGTATGTTATTTGAGATAATATGGTTATAAAGCCGATTGTACATTACTTTTTCTAAAAATTTTGAGAATGCTGGCAACAGTGAAATTGGACGGAATTTTGATGCTGTTTCTTTATATCCCTTCTTAAACAGTGACTTAACTTCAGCGTATTTCGACCATTCAGGAAATATTCCACTGATAAACGACTGGTTACACAGATAGCTTAATATGTTACTTTGCTCAGAATCACATTCTTTAATCAACTTTGTTGATATTTCATCATATTCACTAGATGTTTTTGATTTTAAAGATTGTATGATGGACATTATTTCTGCTGGGGTAGTGAGGGTCAAATTCATATTATGGAAGTTACTTGAAATGTCTGGTCTGAGGTATTCCATAGCAGTATCTACCGAACCTGACAACCCCATCTTTTCAGTAACAGCTGTAAAATGTTTGTTAAAACGTTCTGCAACACTATACACATCTGTCACCAATGTATCATTTACTCTCGCGCGACCGCTACGGTCGCAGTTTCGAGTCCTGCTTCGGGCATGGATGTGTGTGATGTGCTTAGGTTAGTTAGGTTTAAGTAGTCCTAAGTTCTCGGGAACTGATGACCACAGCAGTTAAGTCCCATAGTGCTCAGAGCCATTTGAACCATCATTTACTCTTAATGCTATTTGTTCCTCTTCATGTCTGGCTCTACTGGTCTCCTCCTTCACTATATCCCATATTGTCTTTATTTTGTTATCTCATATGACTATCTTTTCCTTGTAATATATTTGCTTTGATGTCCGTATTACAGTCTTTAATGTGTTGCAGTATTTCTTGTAATGTGCTATAGCATCTACATCGGAACTGTTTCGGACTGACAGATACAGTTTTTGTTTTACAAGATACCCCTATTCTTTGAGTAATCCATGGCTTCTTTGTAGTCTTTGCTCTGGAGACTGATACAGACTACACCAGAAAAGTGTGTCGTGTCTCATTGCTGACTATTCCAAAAAGTGTGGCTTCGCACCCGTGCGACTCGAGTTTCCGGACCCGATTTAAAGGAGAAGCTTTGAGAAGTTTTCTGACTCGTAATCACTGCTCACTAAGCCTATTCGTATCATTTGTGTTGACACCTGAAATCCTGTAGCTATTTGAAACTGCCGTCGCAGACATGTCACATTGTGCTAAGTGTGTCTACTCGCTGTTGTACACAGATATTAGCCCTACACAATTATTCTCTTTTCTTCCGTGCCCTCTACTGTTATCTACTGATCTTGCCGCTAGAGACTTGTTCCAGTTTCTAGACACATTCACTGCGATGTCCGCCTGTCTCATTTGCTGCCGCATTGGAACAGTTTATTGTTGCCCGAACCACCCTGGAGCAACACGGCTCTGATAATGGCATACAGCACAAGCACTTCAATGTTTACTGGTGACGGTTGCCACAGACTGAAGATACTGCCCCCTCACGGTAGAAACATGGACTGTTTGCTATAGAATTACATTACAAACCGACCAATGTACTGACATCATAACGTATTTCTGAATTACAACATTCAATACTAATGTTTCGGCAATACGCAGCATCTATTTTGACCGCTGTTTCTGGCCGAAGGCCTTTAATCGATTTTTGCTGACTGAGGGCTATAGCACACTGTTTGAGATACAGTGCTTCAAAACCTTTGATAGAATACTAACGAAGTGAAACGGAAAACAAATCTCATACACATCCAGCACTGGTTTAAGGCCCAAGCGATACAGCTGCTACTTGAGGCGTCAATGGCTCCACATTATGTTTCTGTACCTGACGTATCACAAAGTAACGGTCGCTTGTGGCACCAAGGTGAGAAGAGGATCAAGGGCGCCAAAGTAATCGATTGTATACAAAGAAGGCCAGAGTGAACAGCCACTGGTTTGATTCGCCGAGGGGAGAATTTAGGAAACGCTAAAAACCTTAAGTGGCATACGCATTCTATACCATGAAAGCCTACTTAAAAAGTTTCAAGAACCAGCTCTGTGTGAGGAATCTAGAATATACCGCAGCGCTCCGAGTATCACTTTCGTAGGGATCGCGAAGACAGGATTAGACTTATTGCAACTCGCTCAGAGTCATTTGAGCAACGTTCAGCCCGGGCGTCACATGCGACTGGAGTGGGGAGAAGTCCTAATAAGTGAGACAATAGGATGCAAACTCATCAGACAAAAAACTAGTCATTCCAGTGCGCACGCACAGATGAATAATACAGTAGAGTCTCGGTTATCCGACCTAAACCGACCGCGGCATGGCCGGATAAGCGGGAAGGTCGGATAACACGGAAGATAATAAAAAAAAACAAAAATTAAACTAAAGTAGGCCAAAAGAGTTAAACATTTAATACAGAACAAATCGATTTAGACTGAATAGATATTTACTGTGTGAAGAAGTTAGTAATTGTCTTTTGTTTGCCTGCTGTTTGCCGTTTTTCTGCCGCTAAATCACGTAGTCTCTTGAGAAGTAAAACCTCGGTAGACGATGTTTCCTCCAGTTGCTCTACATATTTTAAAGCAGTTTTTAAGGCCTTGTGTCCTTCGATGTGAGAAATCTTGGGCGCACTTTCGTCCAATACATCCGCTTCTTCGTCTTCTTCTTTTTCGTTTACCATGTTGACTATTTCTTCATCTGCCACTTCAGATTCATCTTGGACAATCCATTCATTTATGTCATCTTCTGTGGCGTCAGCACATCCCGGAACTTCTCGTAACAATGAAAGCAGTGTAGTATTTTCTGGTTCGGTCTGCTGCGGTAGATTTTCATCATCTGGAGAATTTCCTTGATTTTCCTGTAGCAAAATTTTCCAGGATTTTGCAATTGCATTTGCTCCAACATTCTCCCAAGATTGGGCCACGTCATAAGCTACGCCTTTCAAATTAATACGGCGCAACTGCTCTAGCATGTCTTCTCCCTTGTCCATAGCATTAATTAAAGAGGAAAGCAAGTTTCTGCGGTAGTTTCTCTTCAGTGTCTCTAAGGTCCATTGGTCCATAGGCTGACATAAGGATGTGACATTTGGAGGTAAAAACATGACTTTTATATCTTGATCTTGAAGTTCATCTTCATTAGGATGACAAGTGACATTGTCTAGAAGCAACAGTGCTCTGCGGGGCAAGTTGCTGGCTTTCAAAAACTTTTCAGTTTGTGGCACGAACTCGTTAAAAAACCATTCTTTAAAAATGTCTGAGCATATTCAAGCATTTTTTTGGCTGTAATATTTCACCTGCAAAGCATTTTTAGATACATTTTTAAATGCTCTCGGTTTTTTTGGATTTCTTATCATAGACAGTTTCATTTTCAAATTTGCTGTGGCGTTACTGCATGCAAGAATTGTCACTCTTTCTTTGCTACGTTCGTAGCCTGGCGCTGCCTTTTCGGCCTTTGACGCTAACGTTTTTTCCGGTGACATATTGTAATTGAAACCAGTCTCGTCGCAGTTAAAAATTTGATCGCCTGTTAAGTTTTCCTTGTACAATACCTTGTGAAGTTTATCCCTAAACAACTGAACAGCCTCAAAATTTGCTGAAAACTTTTCACCACAGACATTAAGTTGCTGAATTCCGTATCTTTTCTTCCATCTATCGAACCAACCTACACTAGCTGTGAAATCAGGTTCACCATTGTTTAGTTCGTTTCGAAACTTTAAGACTTTTTCCTGCAAAATAGGTCCCGACATCGGTACACCTTTATCTCTGTGTTGAGTAAACCATAGGAACAAAGCTTCACTTACTTTTTCATAATCACATTTTTTCATGGTTTTCCGAACTTCCAAAACAGCCGTGGTTGCTCGCTGAGAACACCACTTCTCAATTTCATTGCGGTTCCTTTTCCAGTCTCCAACTGTTGTTTTCCCGACGTTATAATCTTGCGCCACTTTTAATAAAGTTTCACCATTGTCTATTCTTTTTAAAGCTTTAAGTTTTTCTTCCATTGAAACGACCACCTTTTTCCATTTTGAAGCCATCACCACAAATTTTTACAATAAACGAAGTGCAACACGTCCACTCCACTACAGATCTAAGTAAGCACTGAAGAGTGAGAAGTAGCAGACGGCGACAGTGAACTGAGTATCAACAAACAACACGTTAGTCACTGACCTGTCGTCGGCTGGCGCACAGCCGGCGCGGTGAAAGGGACGGATAACCGAAAATTGTATGATCGAGACTCTACTGTAGTACCGTTGTTGCTGAGATTGTAGGGTAGGCAATTTCCGTAAGTGGTAGTATGGACCAAAACAAGGAAGAAATGTCCAGTAAAACGGACTCTGAAATGCATACTTGAGGAGCTGGCTTCGCTACTGTGGAACAACACATCTCCTCTATTAAAACAAGATCGGATAACCGAAGATCGGATAATCGAGACTCTACTGTAGATGGCGCAGCGAGCGAGTCACGTGTTCAACCGTGCACGCACTGCATCTACAAGAGCAAGCAGTAGCGATCATTGAGAAATTTATGTTTCAAGTGGAAACTGTACGTAAACACTAGTAAATGTGAGGACGTGACGGAGTGGAAAAAAGGGGCTATCTTAATTTGGTCGTGCCCGTGGCCATACGGTGTGTCAATTTGCAGCATTTGTTGGTGTTTTGCGGTGAATTGTTCAACGTGTCTACAAGCAGTGGGGTAACACACGTGGCCTCAAAACACGATGTCAGAATTGTGGTCAGAAAAGGTTCTGATTGAGAGGGACGGGAGACACATTTCACGGCTTGTGAATCGGGCGCTGATGACCGCGCAGTTGAGCGCCCCATAAACGAAACATCATCATCACAGCTTGTGAATCAAAGTCGCTCTCAAACCCAACAGAAATTACTGCAGATAGTGAATGAGGGTCCAATCCAACCTGTTAGTGAGAGAACATTGCGACAGGAACTGCATGCAATGAACGTTTTGAGTCGGCCATCTCGCAAGAGGCCATTGCTAACACAGGCACATAAAGACAACAACAGCAAATGTCATCGGGTTGGAATTGCAAAAACCAAATCCTCAGCGAGTGGATTAACCCGGATGCAACGTGCCTGCACAACCTCGTGGACTTCATAACCAAATCCAGGCTGTTATCAAGTCCCGGGGCAGAATTGCACTGTATTACACGGTGACAATTATTGAACTATATGAAATAAAATCGTCGTAACTTCTGAACAGTTTGCGTTAGGACCTTCAAAGCAGCCGCGCGAGGTACCCGTGCGGTTTGAGACACCAACCGTGTGGACTGTACGGCTGGTCCCGGCGGAGGTTCGAGTCCTCCCTCGGGCATGGGTGTGTATGTCTGTCCTTAGGATAATTTAGGTTAAGTAGTGTGTAAGCTTAGGGACTGGTGACCTTAGCAGTTAAGTCCCATAAGATTTCACACACATACACACACACACACCAACCGTGGCTCCCCCCGTCGGAGATTCGAGTCCTCCCTCGGGCATGGGTGTGAGTGTTGTCCTTAGCGTAAGTTAATTTAAGTTAGACTAAGTAGTGTGTAAGCCTAGGGACCGATGACCTCAGCAGTTTGGTGGGTCCCATAGGAACTTACCACCACCACCACTTTCAAACTGCACGGTTGGCCGCGGGGCATGATGGGAATTAGTATGGTTTGGTTTAGCGAAGAAGCCCGCTTTCATTTGGATGGGTTCATCAGGAAGCAAAATTGGCGCATTTGGGGGAACTGAGATTCCACATTTCGTGATCGAGAAGTCTCTTCACCCTCAACGGGTGCTGTGTGGTGTGCAATGTCCGGTCATGGAATAATCGGTGCGATATTCCTTAACGGCACAGTGACTACCGAACGGTACGTGAAGGTTTTAGAAGATGATTTCATCCCCATTATCCAAAGGGACCCTGATTTCGACAAGATGTGGTTTTTTGCAAGACGGAGATCGACCCCATCGAAGCAAGAGAGTGTTTGATGTCCTGGAGGAACACTTTACGGACTGCATTCTGGCTCTGGGGTACCCAGAGGCCACTGGCATGGACCTCGATTGGCCGCCATATTCTCCTGATCTGAACACATGCGACTCCTCTTTTGTGGGGCTATATTTAAAACAAGGCGTATAGTAATAACCCCAAAAGCATTACAGGTCATCAACAGCATCGACGTTCCTATTCTTGAGCAGGTCACGCAGAATTTCGCTATTCCTCTGCGCCACATCGTCGCCAACGATGAGAGGCATATCGAACATGTCATAACCTAAATCCGAATATGTATAGTGATGTTTACATGTTGAATAAAGTGTTTGTAAAGTAGAGATGCAGACTTAGAATTGCTAGAATTTTTGTCGGTGCTCTCTTGATTATTGTGATATCTTGTACATCTTTATTCACATTTTAAAAATATATAATTTCTCTAACATCTTTAGATTTTTAGAACTTATTCACTACTATCCACATCTTACCTGAATTATGTGGAATCCAGCTTCCAAAATCAGCTTCTTAATCGTCTGTATGTGCTTCACTGCCTCTGGCTTTACCAGTGCTAGCGTCCTCTCTAGGCATGGCTGCTCATCTTCTAGTTCAATTTCTATTCTGCACGGCGGTTTGGGTGAACATTTCGTTTCTACCTCTTTGGGTACAATGTCACTGCTGAGGTTAGGCTCACCCAACAAGTCACAAAAATTTCCTATAATTTCTCCCTCTCTTTCATCCATCTTTCTGTTAAACACTTGCCTGTAGAGTTGAAAACACTAATCTGAAAACATCTGGAGATATCACGAAAGATAAACATTTTTACGCAAAATTTATAAAGTGGGTAGTAAAGCCGATACAAGCATGTATTTGAGTAACATTGCGTACAGCTTCTTTGTGCCCTTAGCAGTGTAGTTTAAATGATAACTGCATGATTGCTCTACACATGTACAAGATATGACTGAAAAGTTCGGTTAATTATACCATGAAAAAATTTACAAATGTGAGTTAGTCATAAAGTTTTTACTTCTCCATATCGCGTCTCGACGATTACATTGTCATTACCAGGTGAAACACATCATTCAGAGTTGTTTTTAGCGACAAACATCGGCTATTTCTTGCAGAAGCATTTAAAGTACCGGTACCACTAGGTTAAACTGCAGTTAGCATTTTTAGTAAATTACTGACTTATATATATGGACGAAGCAAATGGCGAGTCCATATTCCACTGAAATTAATCGCCGATGCTCACTATTAAAAACAGCTGCGTAGAAAATGTATTTACCTTCCACCTGATGATGAAGATTTAGTGATCGCGGTTATCGCTGAAACAACCGGTTTTCTATTCAGTACTTCATCATTAGTTATGTGATCTACCCATCTAATCTTCAGCATTCTTCTGTAGCACCACATTTCGAAAGCTTCTATTCTGTTCTTGTCCAAACTATTTATCGTCCATGTTTCACTTCCATACATGGCTACACTCCATACAAATACTTTTAGAAACGACTTCCTGACACTTAAATCTATACTCGATGTTAACAAATTTCTCTTCTTCAGAAACGCTTTCCTTGCCATTGCCAGTCTACATTTTATATCCTCTCTACTTCGACCATCAGCAGTTATTTTGCTCCCCAAATAGCAAAACTCCTTTACTACTTTAAGTGTCTCATTTTCTAATCTAATTCCCTCAGCATCACCCGACTTAATTCGACTACATTCCATTATCTTCGTTTTGCTTTTGTTGATGTTCATCTTATATCCTCCTTTCAAGACACTATCCATTCCGTTCAACTGCTCTTCCAAGTCCTTTGCTGTCTCTGATAGAATTACAGTGTCATCGGCGAACCTCAAAGTTTTTATTTCTTCTCCATGGATTTTAATACCTACTCCGAATTTTTCTTTTGTTTCCTTTACTGCTTGCTCAATATACAGATTGAATAACATCGGGGAGAGGCTACAACCCTGTCTCACTCCCTTCCCAACCACTGCTTCCCTTTCATGCCCCTCGACTCTTAGAACTGCCATCTGGATTCTGTACAAATTGTAAATAGCCTTTCGCTCCCTATATTTTACCTCTACCACCTTCAGAATTTGAAAGAGAGTATTCCAGTTAACATTGTCAAAAGCTTTCTCTAAGTCTACAAACGCTAGAAACGTAGGTTTGCCTTTCCTTAATCTATTTTCTAAGATAAGTCGTAAGGTCAGTATTGCCTCACGTGTTCCAACATTTCTACGGGACCCAAACTGATCTTTCCAGTGCAAAAGGTGAAAACTGAGGTTGAAAAACTCCTTTTTTTCCGTGTTAATTTGCCAGTTTTCAAGAGCTACAAGCAAAGAAAGGCATATCAGCTACTCTTACTTTCCATTTCTATTGTATGCTACCAATGAACTGTTGTTAAGTCTTTAATTTTAACAGTTACCATAATTTTCTTCCTCTTTTAAAATTTCATGGAAATGAGAGACAAGTCTTTAAGCTTTTAAAACAAATAAGGCACTGTACTTCATTGCCACCTCACTTCGTAAAAATATTTACAGTCAAGGGTTCGTGCCATTCTGTAGCACAATGGATGTCCGGCGACGACAGCAGCAAAAAAAAAAAAAAAAAAAAAAAAAAAAAAAAAAAAAAAAAAAAAAAAAAAAAAAAAATCCGCCGTGTCATCCTGTCATCCTCCGCTGAGGATGCGGATAGGAGGGGCGTGTGGTTAGCACATCCCTCTCCCGGTCGTTATGGTGTTTTCCTTTGACCGGAGCCGCCACTATTCGGTCGAGTAGGTCCTCAATCGGCATCACGAGGTTCAGTGCACCCCGAGGACAGGTGGGGACAACTCCTGCATACCGCACATAGACGCGTATCATAAGCCATGACACACGGTAACAGCGACATTATTGTCTCAGCAATGCTGTGCAATTTCTTATTCCACGTGTTTCTTGCTGTTTCTGTCGGAATTATTATTAAAACAGCAATGATCATTAAAATTACTCCTTTTTTTTTTTAAAAAAAAAGTTTATTTAAAAAGGAAAAATTTTAGCACTGCGGTTGTCAGTATAACATAAAAAAACGCCTGTTATAGCTTGAGATCAGGCAAATACCAAAAATTAGAGCTCAGTCAGATCGAAAATACCGGTTTCGTTTTTAAGCGGTCGGTTTGTCACATCCCTAAGCCGATGGTGTAACAGTTGAAACACCTGATGGATGAAGTAAAACTTTGACTGACTCAAAACTATACGTCTTTTTTTCATTTTAATTAACAGTCGCAGTCTACAACATGATCAATAATGAATGGAATTGTTGAATGATATCATAATACAATTAAAAGAGGAGGTACCGGTACAACAAAATGTCTTTCTACGCTTCACATCATTTCATTTGTGACCATACTTATCTGTCTGAGTACATAAAGCGGCAAAAAACATCAGTCAAGATTTCTTTTGGAATAGATATCACACGAGGACAGCCGCGCACTGCGATTATGATGGTTATCTGTTCTACTGGTAGCGTCTCATTCTCTGTGATATTAATTTGCAGGAAACGTGGATCTTGCTCGCATATACGTCTCAATGAAGTCTCCAGTAGCTTTTTCACGTGTTACCTCCTGATCGCCTGTCAATGTATGAAAAAGAAATAGTAAAAAATCTTCCAAACACGCAAATCTTTGCAGTTTGTTCTGTTACCCAGTTCCTCTTATATCACTATCTCAGTAACTAATGTTGAGCCAGCATCTGTCGCTCTTGGCCCATGTTCTCTTTATTTGTGCATTTCGACGTCGTCTCAGATACGAGGCATCAAGAGTTTCCTCAAAGTGTCTGAACTACTTGTAAATGCTTTTCCTTGTCACATATTCTGTTCTTTCCACTTGTATTAAAAGCACATGAGCCACCACCTTTCATTTTTTTCCCGTGTGTAACAAAACTTGTTTATGCGTTGTCCCTCCATCTAATACATGTACAGAGTTTTAGGAAACAAATATCGAAGAGCTTCACAGTGTTAAATTATTGGTATTGACAGTTAGTAATAAATTAATTTGGAAAGAAGTTACAGTAGAAATACTGAAACGTCTAAACCAATCTTTATATGCAGTGTATACGTTGTCGGACATATGTCGCCTAAAAAAACTGTCGCACTTTACTCACTTTGATTATCATAACCTACGTTTCTAGCATTTGTAGACTTAGAGAAAGCTTTTGACAATGTTAGCTGGAATACCCTCTTTCAAATTCTAAAGGTGGCAGGGGTAAAATACAGGGAGCGAAAGGCTATTTACAATTTGTACAGAATCCAGATGGCAGTTATAAGAGTCGAGGAACATGAAAGGGAAGCCGTGGTTGGGAAGGGAGTGAGACAGGGTTGTAGCCTCTCCCCGATGTTACTCAATCTGTATATTGAGTAAGCAGTAAAGGAAACAAAAGGAATATTTGAGTAGGTATTAAAATCCATGGAGAAGAAATAAAAACTTTGAGGTTCGCCGATGACATCGTAATTCAGTCAGAGACAGCAAAGGACTTGGGAGAGCAGTTGAACGGAATGAACAGTGCCTTGAAAGGAGGATATAAGACGAACATCAACAAAAGCAAAACGAAGATAATGGAATGTAGTCGAATTAAGTCGGGTGATGCTGAGGGAATTAGATTAGGAAATGAGACACTTAAAGTAGTAAAGGAATTTTGCTATTTGAGGAGCAAAATAACTGCTGATGGTCGAAGTAGAGAGGATATAAAATGTAGACTGGCAATGGCAAGGAAAGCGTTTCTGAAGAAGAGAAATTTGTTAACATCGAGTATAGATTTAAGTGTCAGGAAGTCGTTTCTAAAAGTATTTGTATGGAGTGTAGCCATGTATGGAAGTGAAACATGGACGATAAATAGTTTGGACAAGAACAGAATAGAAGCTTTCGAAATGTGGTGCTAAAGAAGAATGCTGAAGATTAGATGGGTAGATCACATAACTAATGATGAAGTATTGAATAGAATTGGGGAGAAGAGGAGTATGTGGCATAACTTGACAAAAAGAAGGGACTGGATAGTAGATGAATACACTAAGCAGATTCAGAAGGATGTAGGCTGCAGTAGGTACTGGGAGATGAAGAAACTTGCACTGGATAGAGTAGCATGGAGAGCTGCATCAAACCAGTATCAGGACTGAAGACCACAACAACAACAACATCGTACAAGGTTATGTTTTGGGATGTTTTACCGAATCATCGAACCAAGTTACGTTTTCCGGGTCGCAAAGTGTGTGCTGCGAATTATTTTCGGTTTGAATTCAAGAATGTGTTGCAGAAGCCTGCTGAAAGAACTATGTGCCTGTAGGTTGACTGCTGCTCCACAGTACATTTATTCCTTAATTTGTCATAAGTAATATGTCTTTCTTGCAAACCAACAGCTCAGTTCATGGAATAAATCCAAGGAGTAAGAAGAATCTTCATTAAGGTTAGTCATACACACATATGCGACAGGATGTTAACCCCAAGATAAAGAAGTCATTGTAGATACTGAAAAGTTTGTAAGATTATGTGCCGTCCCTTCCACACGTAAACAGTTTCCGTTATACAAAGCAGTTCGGAAAAAAGTAGATCAGACACTGAATTTTATTGTGTAGCACTATATTTCAAAACGCAGAAGCAGTTTCGCCATCGTTTTCTAATGGTCTCACATCAGTGCTGTACGTAGCCCCGCGTAGTATTTTGCTGACAGCGTTAGTTCGCTGTTTACAAAACGTGACGGTTATTTTCGTATGTGTTCCATAATATGTTGAGGCGGAAGGCATCGCTGCATTACGCCACCAGCGATTTTTTCCGCAGGAAGAAAAAGCTTACCTGAGATACTTCTATTATAGAAAAGAATGTCGCGACAAAAGAAGCTATTTGTTGGATGGTTATTTTAGGAAACTAAAATTTTACCCACTTATAAAACTGCTATAACCTTTCTTTCTGGAATGTCCTTCAGCAGTAGACACAGATTCGGGGATTAAACTCTGTGAACAACAGATAAACACTCCGAAATGTATTCACGTTACGTGTTCGTTGGCAATTAATGTTTATTATGTCTCTCACTGAGCTGGAAATCTATTCATACCTCAACATGTTATTACCACATGACACACTTGTTCACTGATCATGGATAATACAATAATTGAGCGTAACAAATAATCGGGAACATGTACATTACGACTGTGGCTCACTATGCTACGCTGCTGATCCGTCTGCTAGCACAATCTTTATTTCGTATTTACATTCGTTGGTTTAGCCATGTCAGAACCAAATTGACGTATTACAACCTACAATATGGCTCAGTCGACGGTACACATCATTCTGCCATCACATCAAGAATTTAGGAGAAGGGAGGGTCGAGGATCGGAAGCCACACTCGAATGCGAATTATTTACGTAGAACACAAAAATACCCCTTTACAAAATTACGGAAAATGGGCAGCTGACTGGACCTACTATTAAATACTTCACGTGGACACGCCGACTACGAAGTAGGAGCACTAAGCATTGTGTATTTTCCGGAAGCAGGAACTATTACGACGAAAAATCATAAGGTTACTGGTCGAAATGCTACCCCATAAAGCGCCTGCCACCAGATATTTACAAAGAACAAGAAACGAGGATGAGTAGAAGTATGAAACAAGTTGTAGCAAGATGAAGCTACGAAGAAACTAATTCAAAATGGGATGTCATGGAGCTTCACAAGTGACAAACGACCTACAAATCAGGCAGATAATCAGCAGATAATGAAAGTGATCCAATGAAATAGTTCCTTAAGTGGGAAATCAATTAATAAATGTCTTTCATTATTCATCTCGTTATCTTTTTGCACTGTTTGATGTAGTTGAGATGTGACACTCTTTTACCAGAGCTATCACGGAAAGCTGCAGAATTTTTGTCTTAGAATACCCATAGCTTGATACAAAGCATGTAGCTTTTGAAGTGATGTATTTGTACTACCTCTAACAATAAATTTTATGAATTAACATATTGTTAGTCGAAACCATCACCAGACTTACCTTTAGATCCTGGCTAGACACAATGGCAATTAACATGCATTTAACTGACCTGAAATAGAAGTTTCATCGGTACACTGAATTCTCATACGTACTTGAAGTCAGTGTAGTCATTATTCAGCCGTATCGGTTGGCATTTGTTAGTCAAAGATTCAACAAATGTTAACAGATCCGATCTTACAGAATGTTGCCCTTGTTTTTGGATTTTCAGCTGTCTCAAAGTGGACAAAACAACTTCCTGTAGATTTACGGGGAATAATAAGCTATTATTCGATAGTGAACACATAATATAATCAAAATATTGTTTAGTAATGAATATATCTCGTTTCAGTCCTACGTGATGAACGGATCAATTTAAAAGCCTCTTTTATGTGCTAAGACAAAAAGACTGCTGTCACAGACAACTTAGCTTTGTCGCGTTTTCATTTTGCTATATTGTCTTCAATGTCAATCGCTAGAGCTGCTAAGCTTCCGGAAAACTGTTCCTCATTAATTCACTAATGTTTGCCGCTTCGCTATGCGTGCGCTTATCCCTTTGAGCGAATACTCTGCAACTACAACGACTCTTTCAAGCAGACAGTTGTGTGACGACTGGCAACAAACATTTTCCGTTGAGCCCCACTTAAATTTTGACTACAGTATGTATTGGAAGCCAGCTTCCCAGCATCTTACGAGGCGAACGCCTAGCATCCGAGCGATGATTGGACTCGTATTCCAACAATCCAAATTTAGTACTTTGTGATTTTCCTAAACTAATTTTGTTTTCAAAATGTCAAGGTTATGTAACTTCCCCCATCCTTGTCTAATCTGAGCAAAGACCTAGTATTTTAATGACATCGATGTTGACATAATGTTGAATTCCAAGCCTACTTCCTTCCTACGAATGCCTTGCATGATGTTCTAGGCGGACGCTGGACTACATAGATGGCTACCCAAGGTGCTTCAAACTGAATTTAATTTCAACGAGAAACAGCGAATCAGGCCTGATTTAGAAATCGCCTTTTCAAGTTTTTATTTATGGTATTAACTGTTTCTCCGATTACCTATCGTTCCACTTGAACGGTCGCCGACTGAAACAGTTCTGATATTTAGTCAGTCGTCTAGCCAACAGAGACAAGTGAATTTTGGAAATGAGTCGAAGCTACCTTGAGTGTAATGCAAATTAATTGCACAACGAAAATGGATCGGAAAAGGTGAGCATAATATTGCTGAAATATACCATCAAAGTCACTTGTGACTGTAGTTAGAGACATGTGACATTTGGAACGTCCTAAAAGCGGCGGTGGTGCTTGACAACGTTGCGCATGACAAGCAATTGGAAGTAGGCCTATTTTTCATGTTTATCTGCGAAGTAACGGCCGAAATCGCTTTGAAAATCACCTTGAAATCTGGACAAAGGAATTAAAAAAAGTTACTCTAGCACGTTAGATTCCCATTGGGAGCTATGTACACGGCCTGACAAAAAAGTGGAGTACCCAGAGGGGAGGAGGAAACGGAATGAACTTCACGGGTTGAGAGGGTATGTGATGTTACTGCAGAGATTACGAAATCGAGCCAAGCTTACAAAGAACTTGGCAGTATTAACCAATTTTTCTGGCCTGTATTCGTTTGGGAAGAGTGTCATAAGGCCGTTGTATCCTCATCTGAGGCTAGGTGGCCCCAACTGTCGTAACTGATCGTTGATATCCTGGATACTGGCAATGGGACAGAGTTGAGTCCAATCTGGTTCCACGAATGTTTTATCGGGGAAGGTCTGGTGATCTTGTTGGTCACGGTAATATCTCAATGTCACACAGTCAGTTCATAGACATACACTATGTGGGCAAAAGTATCCGGACACTCCCAGAAACATACGCTTTTCTTATTAGGTGCATTGTGCTGCCACCTACTGCCGGGTACTCCATATCAGCGACCTAGAGACGGCGAGAGAGGAGAATGGGGCGCTCCGCGAAACTCACGGACTTCGAACGTGATCAGGTGATTGGGTGTCACTTGTGTCATACGTTTGTACGCGAGATTTCCACACAAGTAAACATCCCTAGATCCACTGTTTCCGACCTGGTAGTTAAGTGGAAACGTGAAGGGACACGTACAGCACAAAAGCGTACAGTTGTTGACTGACAGAGACCACCGACAGTTGAAGAGGGTTATAATGTCTAATACAGGCTCATCCAAGAATTGCGCGAGGCAGTGTAGTTCAGCGCCCCGTCCGCGACCGTGTGTCGCTAGTGTCGGCATAGCAGCGAGAGAGAGCCGCGGAACGAGTGAGATCTCACAGCACTGCTCTGCGCTGGACTGTCCCGCGGTCAGATCCAACGTACACAAAATAACAAAGGAAGCGCACCTCTGTAAAAGTGGTCGGTGAGCGGTAAAACAAGCAAACCGTTCAGTGTTGAGGTAACAACTAGTGTTCATGTGGCAGAATTACTGCGCAAAGCTTTAGAAAACAATATCCAAAACAAGAATCGAAGAACAACGTAGGAGTTTTATGACCCACAGGTTGATTCTACAAGTACTGCACATGCACACTCGTCGTATGTACAGTAGGCGTCTTCTGAAAAATATAACAGTTTCTTAAATGAACTAGAGTCGTAAATATTCTGTTTTAGAAATAATTTTATGTAAGGGATATAGAGTCTCATTCCTGCTGTTAGTAGTTACAAGTAAATATTTTTTGTTGTACTTCATGCCACAGCTTTTTGTATCCCTTTACAGGGTTTAGAAATCGGATGCTTAGTTTGCTGTTTTGTACGTAATAATTTTAACTGACCAAGTTTGAAAACTTATTAAAAATAGAATTAACGTTATAAAGCTCTTTAATTCCTACAGTCAACATTGTTAAAGAAGACAATTAACATTTTATATGTTTTTCTTTTTCGAAGAAACGATTTTGTCTAGGTTTGGTACAATATTCCGTGAGACTGCTAACCTCAAAGAATTAGTCAAATTTTTATCGCCAAGTAATGAACGGTTCTTAGCTTTAGCAAGCTTTAACAGAGAGAAAAAGCGCTCACAAATATATGTGGAACCAAACATTGACAGAACTTTGGCCGCGTGCTTGTGCAAAAGAGGATATTTCTCTCGTGGAAGACAACTGTAAAAGTCATCCGGAATTTTACACATAAGAAAGCGGTCCTTCAGGCGGATATCTCACTGCAGGTCAATCAGCTCTAGTTGAAGCACTTGTAAGACGTCCTGTGCCCGAAGGGAAAACGGGCGAACAAATATATCTAAGGCCGGCTGAAGCTCACTTATCCCCAAACATCTGTTTTCAAACTGTTCTTGTAATTCAAAATTGATTTGAACATAATCTGAAAAATCCACATCTGTAACGCCGTCTAGTGCAGGAAAGTGACAACAATTCTTCTCGCGCAACTGTTTTTCCCACAAAATAAAATTTTTTTGGATGCTTGAATCGTCTGCACTAAATCAACAACAGTGTGATTTTCGTCTTGAAGTGAAATGTTCAAAGTATTCAAATGACCACTAAGATCACTCAAAAAAGCCAAATTCGCCACCCACATAGGATCACAAAGTAATTCTTCTGGACGTCCTTTCATTTCCAAAAAGATATTTATTTCGCCTCTCAAGGAGCAAAATCTCAGCCATCTTACTTTGGCGTGGTAGGGGATGTAAGGGTATTCCGCTTCGATATCAGCCAGAAATTCTTTAAATTGGCGATGTGTGAGTCCATGGGATCGAAGAGTATTAATCGTTCGAAGAACTGTGTCCATAACAGTTTTTATGTTGACAATCTTCTCACAAAGTGCCTCTTTGTGTATCAGACAATGGACTGCCGCGAATAAGGAACAGCCAACTTCTGCCATTTTTGACCTGAGAAAACTCAGAAATCCAGTGCGTATCCCTCGTAGCGCAGGGGCTCCAACCGTTGTTACACTCTTCAAGCGTTCCCATTTTAAAACCCATTGACTCTAACACGTTTTCCGCGGCTAGAAAAATATCCAAAACCGTGGTTGTGTCTTTTAGTGGTATAAGGTGGAGAAATTCTTCTGTGACACGCATGTTGTCGTCGACACCTCGATTGAATATGACGAGCTGAGATATGTCCGCAACGTCCGCGGACCCGTCAAGAGCGATAGAAAATGAAATGAAGTTTGCCGCTCTCTCCATTAACTGCTGTTCCATATCTGAGGCCATATCTTCGACTCGGCGAGCAACAGTTTGAGGTGAACGAGCTTTTTTTTTTCAAATTCTTCCGTGAGGTCTGCTGGGCAAATACAAGCCCAGTCGACCAGGCAATCCTTGATGAGATTCCCAGCCGCAAAGGGTTTCCCTGCTTTCGCAACTCTCAGCGAGCATTTGTAGCTTGCGCGCAAACTTTGCCCACCTATTTCGTGCTCCTACCACGGCAAAAAAAGAACATACAATTAATTTTGTACAATCCTGTTTTTTAAAACACTTTTATCATTTTTACAATTGTTTCATTCATTGAAACTCAAATAAAAAAACACACAAAAAAGATTGGTTTTAGGTGCGTTTTCCCCCCGTTCCTCCGAAAAGCGGCCTTAGACGCTATCCAGGACAGAGAAATATGGTTGCAAAATAAATTTTTGTCTATTGGAATATCTGCGTTTTAATTAATTTAAAATATAGATCAAACAACAACACATGTTTTCTCATCCATAAAAACACAAATATACAAAAACAAAGAATGACTCTTAACGACACTTTGCTGTCCGAGAGAGCGTTTGTGACGGCTTTTCAGAAAGTGGCAAAAAATAACGTACCTGTAACTTTTTCTTATGTCTGTGCGACGCGATTTAATGCAACCCAAATATAAAAATTAACCGAAAATAAATGCTGACAATCTAATATTCGATAACTGGCACATTGCTAAGTGACAGATTATAAAATATAGTTTTATTTATCATCTTTATAAATTATAAAGAATCATACGATAGAAAACACTTACTTCACTGTAATGCTGCTTGAAATTTTCTTTCAGTTCTTCAAGCTTTGACTGGCGTTCCTCTTGCGACAAATTTTCGAACTCATATTTGTGACAGGTATTAAAGTGCCGTTCAATCGAGTACTTTTTTAAATACATGAGGTTCCGATGTCACACTAAACATTTGGAATGATTTTCGACAGCAACACAAAGGAAATTAATTTCCCACTCGGGTTTAAATAGTGCGGACTCGCCGCTCCTCTTTCTTTTTGTCTGCTGCCGTTGACCATCCATCTCGATCCACTGTAGCCTTACGTCTGTTGCCTAACGGCTTTGCGCCGCTGCTGGCACGTGCAGGGGCGTGGCGAGGGGCGGCCGGCGGTCCGCACGGCCAGCTAAGCGACGCGGCTCGGCCACTGCGACAACATACGAATTCGCCCGGGGCGCTGGCCTCGGGCGATCGCGGACACTGGCGCCCCGTGGGCACAGTTTGGACGAGCCTGGTCTAATAGGCAGACATCTATTCAGATCATCACCCAGGAATTCCAACTGCATCAGGATGTGCTGCAAGTACTATGACAGTTAGGCGGGAGCTCAGAAAACTTAGATTTCATTGTCGAGCGGCTGCTCATAATCCACACATCACGCCGGTAAACGATAAAAAACGCCTCGCTTGGTGTAAGTAGCGTAAGCATTGGACGATTGAACAGTGGAAAAACGTTGGGTGGAGTGACGAACCACGGTACATAATGTGGCGATCCGATGGCATGGTGTGGGTATGGCGAATGCCAATAGTAAAATTCGGAGACGGTGGTGTTATGGTGTGGTCGTGTTTTTCGAGGAGCGGGCTTGCACCCCTTGTTGTTTTGCGTGACACTATCACGGCACAGGCATCCATTGATGTTTTAAGCACCTTTTTGCTTCCCACTGTTGAAGAGCAATTCGGGCATGGCGATCGCATCTTTCAACACGATCGAGCATCTGTTCATAATGTACGGCCTGTGGCGGAGTGGTTACAAAACAATAAGATCTCTGTAATGGACTGGCCTGCACAGAGTCCTGACCTGAATCCTATGGAACAGCTTTGGGATGTTTAGGAACGCCGACTTCGTGCCAGGCCTCACCGACGGACATCGATATCTCTCGTCAATGCAGCACTCCTTGAAGAATGGGCTGCCATTCCCCAAGAAACCTTTCAGCCCCTGACTGAACGTATGCCTGCTAGAGTGGAAGCTGTCATCAAGGCTATGGGTGGGCCAACACCAAATTGAATTCCAGCGTTACCGATGGATGGCGCCACGAACTTGTAAGTCATTTTCAGGCAGGTGTCCGGATACTTTTGATCATATAGTGTATGTGGCCAGCATTGTCCTGTTGAAAAATGGCACCACGATACTGTCGCATAAGACGTAACATATAAGAACGCAGGATGTCCGTGACGTACCACATAGTTCCCTGAATCACTACCAACTGTGACCCTAAGTCATACCTAATGACTCCCCATATCAAGATGCCAGGAGAAACAACGCTGTGTCTCTCCAAAACATTAGAAGAATGAGACATCTTCCAGAGTCGCCGATATACGTGTCGACGACGGACGTCTGGGATAGTGCAGAATCACGCGACGCTGTTCATCAGCAGTTCATGCTCCCCAGTCAGGGCACCATTCCAAAGGCAGCGGTTTGTGTTGTGGTGGAGCCTATACGTGAGACGACAATTCCCTGGTGGGGCTGCTGCTAGTCATTAAGCAATAGTACGGGATGACAGAGGGAGTCTGTTACTTTTACCCGTATGGTATGTGCAATTGTGAAACGGTTGGGATGTGCTTGGTTCAGGCGAATGGAGTGGCCGCGCGGTTTGAGACCTTATGCCACGGACTGCGCGGCCCCTCCCGCCGGAGGTTAGAGTCCTCTCTCGGGCATGGATGTGTGTGTTGTTCTTAGCATAAGTTAGTTTAAGTTGTGTGTAAGCCTAGGGACCGATGACCTAAGCAGTTTGGCCCCTTAGGAATTCACACACATTTGAACATTTTTGTGCTTGGTTCCCTTGTGGTTGGCAAAATGTGGTCGACTGGAACCCTGAAGACGAGTATGTCTGCCGTCACATTCCCAAGCTGTCCAACATCTGGCCATTGTTACATGCAAATGTCCCTCTAATCTGGATACTGCACGATTCGCCTGCGCGGCTAAATGAAGATCCAGAATGAGACCCCTCCCAAACTCTTGTCAGTCGCTATTAACGCTGTCTCACGTGAGTCTGTGGCGTCTCCTTATCCTTCATAATGATAACTCAACAGCTGACATTGTTCACGTCCCTTATATACACTACCAGGCCTGGTAACAACACTAAAGACGCCGGCCGCGGTGGTCTAGCGGTTCTAGGCGCTCAGTCCGGATCCACGCGACGGCTACGGTCGCAGGTTCGAATCCTGCCTCGGGCATGGATGTGTGTGATGTCCTTAGGTTAGTTAGGTTTAAGTAGTTCTAAGTTCTAGGGGACTGATGACCACAGATGTTAAGTCCCATAGTGCTCAGAGCCATTTGAACCATTTTTGAACACTAAAGACGAATAACACTAACGCACTCAGTGACAGTTCCGTCTGTCACAGAAAATTACACTAAAGCCCAGCCTCGGCAATTTAAGCCCCGGTATTTCGAATTTTCCGTGTAATTCGAACTTTTCTTAAGAAAAATTATAATTTTACGTAAAACTAGAGTAAAAACCCGTTCTCATACGTTGTCTGCATGCACGTTTTAAGCACTTTCGAATGTGTTTCTTTCAATTTTCCATGCACAGCACAGATGAAACTCTCTGACTTAGCGTTTTCGTTCATTCAAACGGTTCAAATGGCTGTGAGCACTATGCGACTTAACTTCTGAGGTCATCAGTCGCCTAGAACTTAGAACTAATTAAACCTAACTAACCTAAGGACAGCACACACATCCATGCCTAAGGCAGGATTCGAGCCTGCGACCGTAGTGGTCACGCGGTTCCAGACTGAAGCGTCTAGAACCGCACGACCACACCGGCCGGCTTCGTTCATAATGCACAGAAATAACCTTGGCCTCAGACTGTTAATGCATTTTTATTACAGATGGACAGACATAATTAGGTTTTGACGAGTGCTCTTGCTCTTTCTTTGTCGACCCTTCACTTACATTCAGTTGTACAGTGCATATCATCCTTGTTATTACCCCTATCGTTGTGTCTGCTCAGCAGTAGTGGTAATTAAAATACAGTATGCCTAAGTAAAAATACAGTGCATATTTTACTGTTGTACTGTAGTTGATTGTGTAATAACATTTGCATTTTAGTGAGCCCACCTGTATCACGTTAATTTTAAGGTGTTGTATGTATGTACTGTGTACCGTACACATGTAACTATGTGTTAATTAGTTATTGTTTTAATTCATATATCACAATGAATGGTAGGAGTAAGAGAAAAAGATGAAACATTTGTAAAAACTTGCTCCTGAGTATGGAGTCGGTGAAGTGACAGTTGTAGGTTGGCATAGAAACAGAGACAAAATTGAGAAGTTTTCTTCAAACAAGTGTTCTATCTCGTCATTTGAACGGAAGTCAGTGAGGAAATCTGTGAAAAAATGGGTCAAGCTTTGTTCGTTTGGTTTTCTCAACAAAGACAGAAAGGAAATCAAACTTCAGGGTCCATTCTGCAAGAAAAAGCTGTATGTTTTTAGAAATGTGTTAAAGGATGCCGAGGACGATTTTACTGCGAGTTCAGGATGATTAAATAGGCAGAAGAAGCTATATGGCGTAAGGCAACCTGAAACTTGTGGTGACAAACTTTCTGCGGATTCTCAAACTGTTACACAATTTTGTGAGAAATTAAGAAAAACGGTACAAGAAGAAAATCTTCCATCTAAAAGTCCAGTCTCAAAAGAAAAACAGGCAGTCCCGCACTAAAAAAAAAAAAAAAAAATGCAAAGAGACGTTAACAGTTCTTGCTGCATCGAATGCAAGTAGTAGAGACCATAAACTGAAGCTGCTGGTAATACGGAAGTCTGCTGAGCCTAGAGCTTTAAAAAATATCACTGCGCCTGCACTGCCTGTTACATTATGTCCACCAAAAATCTGCTTGGATGGACAAAAGTATTTATAAGACGTGGTTTTTCGAAGATTTTGTTACAGAGACCAAAGAATACCTACAAAAAAAGTGCTTGCCTTCCAAACCAATCTTAACGCCTGACACGTTGGTTCACAGCCTGATGCGGAAAAAATTACAGTATTAGCGCATTGTTCTTACCCCCTAACGTGACGTTTTACAATGCTTGAAAAAGAGGTATCTTTGTCGTTTGTTTCAGACGTTCCTACAAACAAGAGAAGGCGAAGGAACCATCAAAGAATTAAAAAAAAAAATTACGGTAAAAGACGTAGTTTACTGGACAGCCGATTCACGGTCTGAAATAAAGGCAGAGACACTAAAAATGTCTTGGAGCCGGATTTTACGGAATGAAACAGATACCTACACTTTAGGCGCAGATGACCTACCGCTGGCAGCACGGATGATAAAGTTTGCTGCGTGTGAAAATGCGAAAGCGAATGATGGATGAACAGGAATGAATAGTTCGAAGTGATCAATCTTACAGGTATTGAAATGATTCGTGAACCCGCTGAAGAAAGTGGCGACGAGGAATTGTCTGAAGAAACTGTACCAATGGTCATTCACACCGAGAGTTTGGCAGCGCTAGATGCGGCATTGGGTTATATCGAGCAGCAAGCGGAAGCTACTCCAAGTGACACCATGGTTCTTAGAAGAAGGCGCGACATTGCTGCTAAAAACAAAGGACAATGAACAATTTGTTTAAAATGTAACTTACATATTTGCAACTTGGAAATGTGTGCCCACATAGTGCATATACTATATTGTTGCATGTACTATATTGTTTTTTATTTATTTTTTTAATCATTATTGTGCTCGTTAGTAATTATTCATGATTTACCCTTTGTTTTAGTGATATTTCCGTATTATCCGAGTTTTTTGTAATTCGTGGGAGCGTCAGCCCCAGTTGGCTCTACTATACTCTAATCATTGACATATCCGTCGATTGTATCTAAATGTTCGAAGTTACATTGGCATTAGATCATGTATTCTGGGTGCTTCACATTTTTGTCAATTAGTGTGTTATATAGAATTTAACCTATTCCCATAAATGAATTTCTTGCATTGTACTGATGATTCTTCATTTTTAATTAGAATCAGCAAATTACTGACAGTTATAACCGTTCTTGTAAACCAGGATGCGAATTCGATCGGAGCTTGGTCTTTTACGGCGATGCTCTTAAGAAATCAGCTTTCCGAACTGCCTAACTCAGAAAAGCTACCAGTATCTCTCTTCTGCGCTTCCAAGCTCCAGTTCATTGTCAACGAGATGCAAATTTTCTTTCTTCTTTACATTCCAAACTCCATAAATACGCTCTTGTATTTAGTAAGCGTAGGCATCCCGGGGGCACGGCCACCGTTAAAAATTAATGTACAGATAAAGGGCCACAGGTCGCGTGTTATTTACGTTGTCATTGTCAAAAGGTTCAAAGATCCCCTCAGCACTATCGTCAACACAAAATTAGTTCTCCTGTATGGTTTAGTAGGAGCCCTGGGAGACCGCATATTATGTTATATGGTATCCCTACAGCCTGCCATTTTCGGTATGAATTATTCTCCGGCGAAATATGGTCTTCAAGGACCAAAATGACTAAAATTCCGTTTGCTTTGGGATTAAACCATCCGCCGTCTGTCCTAATAATTACGACAGTGTTGCCAATAGTTTCTAACATTCTGCGTGGTGTCTGTTGTTCTAAGTCGTGTCTCCCTACCACTTTCGCGCAACGACGCTCTGAGCGTATTTTTTAGGGAATTGACTAGTTTGAACCTGGGACCTGTTGCTGGTAAGGAGACGCCAGACCACACATGACATGTAGAGTTCAGAAGAGTTCAGTGAGACTAGCGATGATATAACCAAATACTTAATGATTTCAGCGTCAGCTCCACTGCACTCCCTGTAAAAGAATCTTAATACTAACTAAATTTAGTGGAAGGGGTTTAAGGCTTTCCTATTTTTAGTTAGCTGGTAAAATAACGTCGAAAAAGCAGTTAAGTTTACCACTGGAAATTGTATTCTGCTCACAAAACATTGTTTATAAATTGCACTATTGATAAAAGGAAATGTTTTAATACAGGATGGTAAAAACCAACTGCGTTCAACAAAAATGTGAACGAATATTCCCTGAATGGGTTTCCAAGTTCTACAATGGATTGAAGGGTGACCTATGCCATATCACATCTATAATCTAGGTTTAAATTAAGTTTCACAAGAGAGAAAACTATCAAAATGGTCTACAGTGATCCTCAATTATCTTTAATTACTTATCTAACTTGTCGTAAATTACAGTGGCTGATGTGGCTTCTCAGTAACTATATAACAGAAAAATCATCGCTTTTCAGATTTTTACTTCAAGTGGCAAATGTGAACACCATGAGCTTTAATTGACGATCGACACTAGTATTACGCAAAAAGGGGGTGTAACAGATGAGAGTTCTGCAGTTCTGAGCGAAGCTTTATGCGCTGTTATGCGGCATCGCGTGCGTTCATTACCTTGTCGGTGTTCGTCAGGGGGCGGCGGGCAGCACAGCTCCGCTCACCTCGCCGTCTCGGAAGCAACTCTTTCCTAACTTCTCCTTACTACAGTTTATCGAAGTTGGTTTAAAAAGACTATCTGGCTGTGTTTTCATCTGACCAGTCAGGGTCTCAATGTTAACCTTAATCTCCGCCTACAAAAATTCTGTCTATCCAATGAGAAACGTTATACTTTTCGTGGTGGGGCAATGTTTTTAAAGTTTGCAATGTAACAGAGACGCGAAAAAGTCTCACGCTAAAACTTGCAGCTGGTGTGGTCCTTTTAGTGTTATCGTAAGATCTGTACTGTTCTTCTGGAGGGCTCTATCTTTTAACATGGGCTGGGGGGTGGTCCTGACGTAACAGAGACGCGAAAAAGTCTCACGCTAAAACTTGCGGGTGGTGTGGCCCTTTTTGTGTTATCGTAAGATCTATACTGTTCTTCTGGAGGGCTCTAGCTTTTAACATGGGCTGGGGGTGGTCCTAGCGGTTAGCTGGCGACGTGGGTGTCCGTCCCTTATCCTAGGGCCTTCCAGCTTAACACGGTTCTGCTCTCGTACCGGGAATCGAAAACTAGGTCCCCACATGATGGTCTGTCGCGTTGACTACTCGGCTATGGAGATGGACATTCATTATCCTTCAAGTTTTTAGAAGTCCAGATAATGAATCTCATTCAGCGATGGATATCTTCAGCCCTCTCAGTTGAACTAAAAAACATAAACACCCCGGTCAGAAAATTAATTACATACGTGAGACATCACGTTAATGGCACGTCACACCAGCTCCGATGTTGATAATGGGCTTACTTCAGCGATTAATGTATTCCTAAGTTTCTTCAGATAGGCCATAACCAACGGAAGCCACTCATTACGATTAGATGCCATAATGCTACGAAACTGCGAGGATATTGATTGCTTCGTTTCACCTAAGATCCTAAATAGTCCCAGACATTTCCTATGGGATTAAGATATGGTGCTTTAGCGGGTAAGTGGAAGTGTAAAGGGTCCCTGAGTGGTCGTCAAACCAGAAACGTACATGGTGTGTCCCAGTTTCGTTAGGGCTGCTTGTGTGAATTTCCGAACTGCAGTGCTGTCTCGTCGCGAGCTGAGGTGTTACGATCCTTGAAGTTTCAAAAACAGCTGTGTAGAAAGTTAAAGAGCATTGCTGCAGCAGGCGTCCCGGCTGCGGAGGTATCTGTCTGCATTCGTCTGAAAATGGCAGTAAAGCCATGAGGCAACAAGTTTTTTGAGTCCTGCAGCGTTTGTTGGTGAGAATTAGTAAAATTCGACCCAAATACCGAGAGGCAGGTTCCTGGTTGCTCCTCCGTGACTGCACCCCAGCCCAAAAAAGGGGATATTGCGCATGAGTTTTTCGTCAGCAAATGGATCACAGTCCTGTATCCCCTCCTTATTCTCCAGATTAGAAGCCAGCCGACTTCTGGTTGTTTCTCAAGGTGAAGCTGGCAATGAAAGTACACCGTTGTGATGCAGTTATGGACATCCAAGAAAACTGTACTGCTGTACTAAATGCAACCCCAAAGAAGGACTAGAGTGACTGTTTCAAAACACTGTTAAAATGATTTCAACTGAGTTTGGTTCATGGGGAGACTATTTTGAGTAAATGCAGTGACTTTATGAACATAACTCATTTTACTTTTCATAGCCACAGTCCTAACAGTACTGGGACACAATATGTAAGTGCGCAGCCCCGTGCGTCTTGGAAGACGGAAATGTCCATAGAATAAGGATTGTGAAGATACAGAAGAAAGGAGAAAAATTAGTGAACGAGAATGCTGAAATAAGATTCCTAGGACAAACTGCCGCAGGAACGTACTACAGAAATCTCCTGATGAAGTTATAGTACGCTGTGAAGACAAAGGGTCGAAGGGAGATGTCCAAGGGAAGATTTTCTTCCAAGACAATGGCCCAAATAATTCTACACAAGATCTAATTACACTTGCTGTTTCTTTGGGATATCAAATGTTGCCTCACCCCTCGTATTCTCATGATATGGCACTTACTGACTTCTTCCTCTTTTCTCTGGTGAATAAACCATAGCTTTGCAGGAATTTTCCAACTGTTTTTGAGCTGGAACATAGCTGGGGCTTCTAGGCCGTAAAATTTACTGCTGCAACAACCTCTGGTTGTGTCCACTACCACTTTCAGTTTATACGTGTCACGTCCTTGTTTTGAGCAATGGCGCCTAGAGCGGACACTTCGTTAAGTAAAATGTTAATTGAAGGGCTCATTAAAAGTGGTACAAGTGACAAAAATTAAAAACACATCTTTAAGAACTCGGGAAAAAAGTGGTTCAGTTACAACCTTGATTGGTTCTGCGAGCTGTTGTCCAACAGTTTGCACTCTTTGAAGAAGAGAAAGAAGGTGGTACAAGTACACCCTCTGTTTCTATACATGACACAAAACGGCAAACAACCGTGAACAGAGGACAATTTGGTGCTGGATTATCTATGATATAATGTAAGGTAAGATATCTAATAGTTGTTTGTTTATGAATCATTGCTTATTTTAATGCTGTATTGATTTGTTGTATGGAGTGGTTAAGAAGCGATATTTTCATGAATAGTACCGTAAAATAAATGTTACACTCCAGTTTTAAAACAGTCTATTATTCTTAAACTAATATAATATTAAAATAAAAATAAATGGTTTTATATTCTATTGACGGAGCATTTCAGATTGTGGAACTGACATCAAAATTAAAAAACGGACGTGTATGTCATAGAAAGAAAGAAAGTGCGTGCGTGTTTTACACCAAACTGATACGGGCGAATACGTTTCACGCACAGATGAAGGATCTGATGAACCAGGTTTGTATCGAATAACGTTGTATCATTATACTGTGTTCGACTTTCACCAATTTTATGCCAGTGTAGTAATTGGTCGTGGAACATTATACGTTTTTCAGGCTGTGATCGTAATGAAGGTGATAAATCACAAGGACAACGGACGAAGGAAAGACATACCAGAACATTGAAATGTAATGCAAGAAAAAGGTTATGAAGTAGTGGCCAGGAATATGAGGTACTTAGTGGTAAGATTAAGGAGAGAAGAACGTTAAAGCAGTTGACGCACCACTGCAGGTATCAGTGCAGTAACATAAATGACGGAACGCGTAGGAAGATCTTCCGTGAGTTCGGGCTTTGGGTTCTTGGGAACTGCAAAATACATTTATAGTGTCTAGAGTGACTTCGAAGACTTCATTACGACGTAAGAAAACTGCAATTTCGCTCAAGATGACAACCAAGCAGATCCGTGTCAGGGGACAGAGGGTTTGTAAAGACTTCTTAAAAACGCTCGATATTTCAAATGGATGGTTTACCAGGGCAACGGATGGAGCTGACGGTGAATGCAGGCCAATCTCAAACAGTTTCTGAGGGAACATGGTGAGCCGGCAGTTGTGACCGAGCGGTTCTAGGCGCTTCAGTCTGGAAACGCGCGACCGCTACGGTCGCAGGTTCGAATCCTGCCTCGGGCATGGATGTGCGTGATGTCCTTAGGTTAGTTAGGTTTAAGTAGTTTTAAGTTCTAGGGGACTGATGACCTCAGATGTTAAGTCCCATAGTGCTCGGAGCCATTTGACCATTTTTTGAACATGGTGAAGAGAACGGTATGTAACGAACATATGGAAACTGTTACGAACTTATAGCTGGGTCAATGAATTTCAAAGTTTATTGAATGATGGGAGAAGGGCGGCAAAAGGGAAGAAAATCTTTTATAAATCAAGTAATAAAATCTGTTTCAAGTAAAGAACGTCCGAGTCGTCGCGCAGCATCACTTTCCGGGGGATGGAGTACCCAGAAGACCAAAGTACTCGTAGCCCCGCTGCAGGCAGGCAACAATTGTAGTAGAACAAGAGGCTTGGCTCTGAGCACTATGGGACTTAACATCTTAGGTCATCAGTCCCCTAGAACTTAGAACTACTTAAACCTAACTAACCTAAGGACATCACACAACACCCAGCCATCACGAGGCAGAGAAAATCCCTGACCCCGCCGGGAATCGAACCCGGGAACCCGGGCGTGGGAAGCGAGAACGCTACCGCACGACCACGAGATGCGGGCGAACAAGAGGCACGATACCCAGACCCAGCCGTTTTTTTTTTGCACACTGAGGACTAAAAATCTGTTTGTACAGCGACAGTCGTTGTTTTATATCCTTTCTAGACTGACTAGTTACCACTGCGCCAAGTTTCTGCAAATACATTAAACAATTTAAAGTCAGTTGGGAGCTTACGCATAAACACTAATTCTATAAAGATGTGTTAAACATAATCAAACTTCCTATTACTTTATATACGAATTAAAGCGGTAAATATTGGACGTTAAGCATATTAGCGAGAAAAAGTGTAGGAAAGATATGAATTTATGTTCAAAGTTTGTTGGAAGTTACTAAGTGCTCTCATTCTCAAATACTAGATTAATATAGTGTGGGAAATTTGCCCGCAATGAATCAGCGCTGTCTCAAGATGATACGGCCTACACAGTTCTAACTTCAATATTTGCCTTCCTGTGTTAAATTAAATTTTTAAATTCGGTCAATATTCATATGAAGTACAGTAAATCAAATTTTTGCTGCCACTACTTGTCGTTAGACAGGCAACCTACATCTTGGACTGTACACGATGCACCAAGAACGTTTAGCAATATATTGGACTTGTGCATAAGTTCATACTACACTACTGGCCATTAAAATTGCTACACCACGAAGATGACGTGCTGCAGACGCGAAATTTAACCGACAGGAAGAAGATGCTGCGATATGCAAATGATTAGCTTTTCAGAGCATTCACACAAGGTTGGCGCCGGTGGCGATACCTACATCGTGCTGACATGAGGAAAGTTTCCAACCGATTACTCATTAACAAACATCTTTATCGTATCGCGACATTGCTGCTCGCGTTGGTCGAGATCCAATGACTGTTAGCAGAATATGGAATCGGTGGGTTCAGGAGGGCAATACGGAACGCCTTGCTGGATACCAACGGCCTCGTGTCACTAGCAGTCGAGATGACAGGCATCTTATCCGCATGGCTGTAACGGATCGTGCAGCCACGTCTCGATGCCTGAGTCAACAGGTGGAGACGTTTGCAAGACAACAACCATTTGCACGAACAGTTCGACGACGTTTGCAGCAGCATGGACTATCAGCTCGGAGACCGTGGCTGCGGTTACCCTTGACGCTGCATCACAGACAGGAGCGCTTGCGATGGTGTACTCAACGACCAACTTGGGTGCACGAATGACACACGTCATTTTCTCGGATGAATCCAGGTTCTGTTTACAGCATCATGATGGTCGCATCGCGGTGAACGCGCATTGGAAGCGTGTATTCGTCATCGCCATAGTGGCTTATCACCCGACGTGATGGTATGGGTTGGCATTGGTTACACGTCTCAGTCACCTCTTGTTCGCATTGACGGCACTTTGAACAGTGGACGTTACATTTCAGATGTGTTACGACCCGTGGCTCTACCCTTCATTCCGTCCTTGCGAAACCCTACATTTCAGCAGGATAATTCACGACCGCATGTTGCAGGTCCTGTACGGGCCTTTGTGGATAGAGAAAATGTTCGACTGCTGCCCTGGCCTGCACATTCTCCAGCTCTCTCACCAATTGAAAACGTCTGGTCAATGGTGGCCGAGCAACTGGCTCGTCACAATACGCCAGTCACTACTCTTGATGAACTGTGGTATCGTGTTGAAGCTGCATGGGCAGCTGTACCTGTACACGCCATCCAAGCTCTGTTTGACTCAAGGCCCAGGCGTATCAAGGCCGTTATTACGGCCAGAGGTGCCTGATTTCTCAGGATCTATGCAGCCAAATTGCGTGAAAATGTAATCACATGTCAGTTCTAGTATAATATATTTGTTCAATGAATACACGTTTATCATCTGCATTTCTTCTTGGTGTACCAATTTTAATGGCCAGTATTGTATATATGCAATGGGGAAGCTTCAAAAATAGGGTGTATGCTCTAAGCCAAAATCACAAAAATCAGCGGGCGGCCATAAGTACATCGGTGCTTGCTCGTCAGCAATTGGCTGGTGATCAACACTTGCCATTCCTATCCTGTATCGTTACTGGTGACGTGACACGGTATGTTTATATCAACATAAGGAAATGAAAGGAATGGCTCACCCCAAACAAAGCAGCAACTACCCGTACAAAGACTCGCGCGCATTCACAAAAGATAATATTATGCATCTGGTGGAACAGCGACTGTGTGGTGTACTATGAATTGCTTCCCCGAGGTGTAACCATCACTGCTGACATTTATTATCAACAACTGCGACGTCTTGCAGACACAGTCCAGGAACGTCGACCAGGAAGACTGCGTGAAGTGATGCTGCTCCACGATGACGCCAGTCCGCAGACTGCTAGACTGATAAAAAACGCTATACAGGGGTAGGGTTGCAAAGTGATTCCGCACCCATCTTATCCACCAGAGCTTGCACTCTCTCGAACAACCTTCAACAAACTTCTTTTCCGGATGAAAATACGCTCCGAATGGCCGATGGCTTAACGAGTTCTTTCCCTCAAAACCACGTTGTTTCAACAGTAGGGGATTCGAAAAGTCGGAAGACTATTGTAGTTAGTGAAGGAGAGTGTGTTATTAATGGCTGAAATCACTGTTTTGTGTATCTGTTGTGTTATTTATGGAAAAACGGTAAGAAAATTTGTGCACCAACCTAATAGTTTAATGCATGGTGCCGGTATCACGTTTATGAGAGTATAATTTGTTTGCAGCAGTCGCTCGTTTTTTTACGTAAGGGTCATACATGAAAATGTGTTTGCTTTAAATTCAAACAGTATAGGAGTATTCAGTTTTGCACCGCAGTGAGTGAAACTGCGAGAGTTGTTTGCTCTTTGTTTCATGACAGGGTATTATTTAAACATCAATAGAGAGTTGAATATGATTTACACAGTTAGATGCATATTCCAGAGTACACTCACTTTTCTTTCGAATGGAACGCTGATATTAAGAAGGAATTTTTATTTTAGACCCCTAACAGTGCTGGTTCACCCAAAATAGTTTTAATTTTTGCTACAAGCTCAGGAAATGCAGGCTGAAGTACTTTCAAATAAATTAAGTTCTTCATAAAAACAAAGGAACCGCCACAAGTTATGTGGCTGGGACTTGATTTTTTCAAGATGATTATTACAGCTTTCTGACTACTCCTCGTAAATATGGACCTACGCAGTTCGAATATTAAGATGTAACAGTAAATTCTGCAAAATTGTTCAGATCCCATATCTCTGACAAGAAACAAAGGGTGCCATTAGGAAAGAGACATCAAGAAAGAGGAACCTATCAGGCATCATCCAACTGGGAACTAATTGCATGTGATATCCCACAAAATTCCGTCTTAGGGCCCTCATGTTTTCTGTTGTATATCAATGACCTTTCAACTGTAACATTACCAGATGGCAAGTTAGTTTTGTTTGCAGGAGATACAAACATTGCAGTAAATAGCAAAACAACTATAATCTTAGAAATGATTGTTAATGAAATTTTTATAGACACTAATAGATGGATGGTTCCTAGCCAGTTCTTTGTTACTAAACTTTGCATTTAAAAAACACTATATGCAGTTTGGAACTTGTAAGATGTTTGCCACCAGTACATACCTAAAATGTGATAGTGTTAAATTCATGGAATTATAGCTTGATAATAAATTCAGTTGGGGTGAGCATGCCACAGAATTGCTGAAGTGCCTGAAAGAAACTCTGTTTGCAATGCGAATGTTGCCGGACGTTAGTGACATAAAAACAAAAAAAGCTGGCGTACTGTGCTTATTGCCATTCAGTAATGTCATTTGGAATTATTTTTTTGGGTAACTCTTCAAGCCAAGCCAAGGTCTTTCGGGTGCAAAAACGTGCAATAAGCACTGTTTGTGGCGCGAACTGTAGAACATCTTGCAGGGGCCCATTTAGAGAACTACGAATACTAACTACTGCTTCCCAATAAATTTATACTTTAAGGAAATTTGTCATTAAAGATAAACCTCTTTTTAAATTTAACTGATCATTTCAAAGAATCAATACTAGAAGTAAGAACAACCTTCACAAAGATTTAGTCACTTACTTTGATCCAGAAAAGTGTTCCATTATTCGAGAAAATACATTTTAAATAACTTGTCAGCAAGCACAAAAGTTCAACTAATAATAAAGTTCGGCTTAAGAGAACCCTAAGGGGTTTATTGGTAGCCAATTCCTTCAAACCACCGATGAATTTCTGAGCAGAACCAATTTAGCTTGTACATGTTACTAATAATACCTAATAATGCAAATATTTAGTACAGCCTGATTGCTGCACAAATTCAGTGTAGTAATGTTATCATTGTAAATAAGTGATTTAAAATAATTTTATAGCTGCTGGTACACGGCTACAATATCTGAAGACGTATCATATGCTCCTCAGTACATTGAACATTCACGTCTTTTGTGACAAGTTATTTATTACCTTTCAAATAAAAATATGTTTAAGAAGTTTTCTTTTAGTTGTTCCACATCTATGAGGACTGTTTCACTGGGATGTGTGGGAGGTACATTAGAATATTTGTTTTCCTTTTTAAACATTTTTTGTGTGTTCTTGTTTTCCTGACATGTTCTGCATCCCAGAAGATCCTTGTACGACGGATATATTTGAACGAAAAGTGCATCTAATTTAATCCCTGCAATCTGAACTGTTTGTTACTGGTACACCGCTGTACACGTCGTAACATTTTATATGCATTCCGCCTTTCATCGTGGTTAGAAATTATATTTGACAAGTTTTTAATAAAATGTCAGATAATAATCAGCGGTTAACCTCGGCCTGAAACAGTGTTTTAGTACACTTCTGCTCATTTTTGTTATACACAGTGACAGTAACGTCCCAAGATACAATTTTGAATACTATACGGGATGAGTGACGTTTGTATTGATTTTTAAAATAGTTTTTACAAAATAGAGCTCAGGTAGTGAAATAAATATCTACAATAACAAAAAATGACACCGCGTTTATGTTTATTAGTTTCCTAAGGACCCTGATAGATATGAAACGGTACACTAGAGGACGGTTTATTTAACTACAAAGATTTACTGAAGAATGTCGTTTTTTTAAATATTAGTAAACGGCAGAAAACCTGACCTTTTGCAGGAAGACGTCATGTACCTACAAAACAACAGGAAATTTTTTTGCCGCACTTTTAGCCAAACCAGTGAACTTAGATCGTAGGAAAATTGTATGGAATGTAATACCTACAATATTTAAGGTACCAAATAAGCCACCACAACCATAGCTGTAGCTTTAACACATGCATTAAAATAAAGCAATAAAACTGTTTCCCAACACACAAAAACCAATTACCCTATTGATGCTAGATCTAAACCACAAAGGCAAGAATCTCCACCACAGTCGTCTTCTGAAGAAAAAGTAACCACATTTCCAAAAATATTCGTATATTGGGAAGTCGAGTGAAGTATAAGAATACGCGAATCATTACACTCCGTGGAAAACCGTTATGTATTAAGGAAAGTATGTGTCATAATAAGACCAGATAATGACAGAAATATAGGCTTCCCATGCGTATTTTCCTTCTTTCATGTATATGAAAATACACTACTGGCCATTAAAATTGCTAAACCACGAAGATGACGTGCTACAGACGCGAAATTTAGCCGACAGGAAGAAGATGCTGTGATGTGCAAATGATTAGCTTTTCAGATCATTCACACAAGGTTGGCGCCGGTGGTGAACACCTACAACGTGCTGACATGAGGAAAGTTTCCAACCGATTTCTCATACACAAACAGCAGTTGATCGTCGTTGCCTGGTGAAACGTTGTTGTGATGCCTCGTGTAAGGAGGAGAAATGCGTACCATCACGTTGCCGACTTTGATAAAGGTCGGATTGTAGCCTATCGCGATTGCTGTTTATCGTATCGCGACATTGCTGCTCGCGTTGGTCGAGATCCGATGACTGTTAGCAGAATATGGAATCGGTGGGTTCAGGAAGGTAATACGGAACGCCGCACTGGATCCCAACGGCCTTGTATCACTAGCAATCGAGATGACAGGCATCTTATCCGCATGGCTGTAACGGATCATGCAGCCACGTCTCGATCCCTGAGTCTACAGATGGGGACGTTTGCAAGCCAACAACCATCTGCACGAACAGTTCGACGACGTTTGCAGCATCATGGTCTATCAGTTTGGAGACCATGGCTGCAGTTACTCTTGATGGTGCATCACAGACAGGAGCGCCTGCGATTGTATACTCAACGACGAACTTGGGTGCATGAGTGGCAAAAGGTCATTTTTTCGGATGAATCCAGGTTCTGTTTACAGCATTATGATGGTCGCATCCGTGTTTGGCGACATCGCGGTGAACGCACATTGGAAGCGTGCATTCGTTATCGCCATAGTGGCGTATCACCCGGCGTGATGGTAGGGGGTGCCATTGGTTACGCGTCTCGGTTATCTCTTGTTCGCACTGACGGCCCTTTTAACAGTTGACATTACATTTCAGATGAGTTATGATCCGTAGCTCTACCCTTCATTCGGTCCCTGAGAAACCCTACATTTCAGCAGGATAATGCACGACCGCATGTTGCAGATCCTGTACGGGCCTTTATGGATACAAAAAATGTTCAACTGCTGCCCTGGCCAGCACATTCTCCAGATATCTCACCAATTAAAAGCGTCTGGTCAATGGTGGCCGAGCAACTGGCTCAGAGGTGGTTGTTCTGGGTACTGATTTCTCAGGATCTATGCACCCAAATTGCGTGAAAAAGTAATCACATGTCAGTTCTAGTATAATATGTTTGTCCAATGAATACCCGTTTATCATCTGCATTTCTTCTTGGTGTAGCAATTTTAATGGCCAGTAGTGTAGTTTGGCTTAATCATCGAATGAATGAGATTAGGCTGTGTTTACCTTTATTTCACGATATGTTTTATCAGTATGTATTAACAAGCACAGTAAAACTCTCTGAGTAACCAGAATTCCACGAGCGACATAAACAGCGTTATCGAATGGCGGTAGCAGTGAGCGCAAGCCAGGGCGATAGTGTCGCTACTGGAGTTCTGTTTAATGTTCGTGTTTTACTGTCACTGTTAATACATATCGATAAAAGGAATATCCGCTGGCCTAAACTGGCACGGCTCTATCGAATGGGCACGTAAAATTCAGCCTTAAAAGTCATTTTATTTGTAACAGGAAACAAACCGACGCTTTCCGTCGACAAATGGACGTCGCATGAAAGCCATGGGCAGCAGTTTTGTTTCGGCTGACTGCAGCTGCACATTGCGAAAACGAAATTGCAGATATCTGCCGAAACATCCGAGAAATTGCGACTGATGATTCCGAGGAGGGAAACCTAACGTACAAAGTGTAAAGGGTGCAATTGCAGATGTGGTACATTAATATGTGAAGATAACATATGAAAGTAATCGCTATAACTCTGAAAGCATTTATTTCGTTGAGACAAGACAGCCACTGCCTTCACAGCATAAAGTTTGCGACTGCCTACGGAACTATGATTCTACTTAGACGTGCACCTTTTCATCCACAGCCAATCTACATCCACGAATGTCTTTCTCCAGCATTCATCCACATGTTTCCAAGGTTGTTTCGAGTACGCTATGGAAGTTTATCTGGGAAGCACTTACTTTCACAGTATGTGAAAACAAGATGTGGTACATTAATATGTATACACATCAGTGTGCTTTTTCCTGCAGCAAACGGTCTTCCTACAAACATGTCATACATTTTATGACCTGATGTTTCCTACATGGCCTTACATGGACTGGGAAGTGAACGACGCGTGTCAGTATAGATTAACCATTTTGCGTCCACGCATCTGCACTTCAGCACCTGACCTGCTGCCCAGGGGAAAATAACCATTAACGGCTTGCTCTTGCCACATGTAGATGGATGTATTACTCACTCTAAAAATATATGGCTTGCAGTAACTATAATCATTAGTCTGCAAATGATGTAAATACTGAAACTTCCTGGCAGATTAAAACTGTGTGCCCGACTGAGACTCGAACTCGGGACCTTTGCCTTTCGCGGGCAAGCGCTCTACCATCTGAGCTACCGAAGCACGACTCACGCCCGGTACTCACAGCTTTACTTCTGCCAGTATCTCGTCTCCTACCTTCCAAACTTTACAGAAGCTCTCCTGCGAAATTTGCAGAACTAGCACTCCTGAAAGAAAGGATATTGCGGAGACATGGCTTAGCCACAGCCTGGGGGAGGTTTCCAGAATGAGATTTTCACTCTGCAGCGGAGTGTGCGCTGATATGAAACTTCCTGGCAGATTAAAACTGTGTGCCCGACCGAGACTCGAACTCGGGACCTTTGCCTTTCGCGGGCAAGCGCTCTACCATCTGAGCTACCGAAGCACGACTCACGCCCGGTACTCACAGCTTTACTTCTGCCGTTTTCGTTTGACTGCTTCTTACATATTGTGCGAGACCAAAAAAAGAGAAGAATAAATGAAGGTGCATTTACCAGTTTATTATTATTTCTTATCAGATACTACTGCCATAATGATGTAATTGTGTTCTCATATCCAAAGCCCTTTCGGCGTCAAATTATTTTTTATAAGACCTTCTTGCCAATTAAAGCTTTATCCAATCAGTGGAACATGAATCATAACTAAACAGTATTAGAGGAGGAGCTCTTGCTCTTGATAGTCATACAGAAAATCAGTCATAAACAAAGAAGGGAAAGCTGAAATATGGAAGGAGTATGTAGAGGGAGACGAACTTGAAGGCAATATTATAGAACTGGAAGAGGACGTAATTGAAGATAAGCTGGGAGATGTGATATTAAGAGAAGAATTTGATAGAGCAGCGAAAGACCTAAATTGAAACAAGGCCCTGAAAATAAATGACATTTTCATAGAACTACTGATAGCCATGGGAGTGCTAGCCATGATAAAACTCTTCCATCTGTGTGCCAGATATGTGAGGCAAAATCCTTCCATACTTGAGTAAGAATATAATAATTACAATTCCAAAGGAAGAAGATGGTGATAGGTGTGAATATTACAGAACTAACAGTTAACTAACAAATGGTTGCAAGATACTAGCGAATTTTATAATATCATCTGTGTGCTTGAATAGTTTAGTTTCTTGAGTTCCTGCCTGTTTATTTAATATCTAACAGCCACGGTTATCGCGTTTTCGTTTGTGTCGGAAACTGAACCGATTTTGTGACATATTACAAGTTCTTAATCAGAGGTGAATTATTTATTTTCACCTGAGTAGTTTATTAGTTAGGTTTTTGAATCTCTGCATATTAATCTAATTTATTAGACACAGTTCCAGCGTTTTTGACAGTGTCTATAGCAGAGTTGCGTGGAACGTGGCAGTAGTCCATTTACCTGCATGGTTTAGTTATCCACGGTCTGTAGTATGGATAAGGACTGCGATTGTTGTGTGAAGATGCGAGCTGAGTCGGTGGCACTTCACTCTCAGCTCCAGGCTGTGATAGTTTCAGTTACACAGCTTGAGGCTGCAGTGGAAGGGCACCACTGTTGTGGGCCAGCCGTGGGAATCCAACAGACGTCCAACACTTACGAGTCCCCTGATCGGTCCTCAGCAGTGTCCAGCCCAGTTACTGCTAGCACTGAGGTTGACCCCCCACCTGTGGTCGAGTGGGAGGTCGCCCCGGGACATAGCAGACGGCTAAAGGCTTCCCAGACGGCTGCACGTGAGGCCTCTCCGGTTTGTCTGACAAACAGGTTCCACGTGCTGCCTGTGGCTGACACTGTTGCTGAGCCAGATGCTGTCTCCTGACCCGTTTCAGAAGAAACCTCTCAGCCTGCAATATCCGGACCATCAGAGAGGGTGGGATTATTGCTAGTTGGGAACTCCAACGTTAGGCGCGTTATGAGGCCCCTTAGGGACATGGCTGCCAAGAAGGGAAAGAAAACCGACGTACACTCTGTGTGCATACCAGCTGGAGTCATTCCAGATGTGGGACGGGTCCTCACAGATGCCATGAAGAGCACAGTGTGCAGTCAACTGTAGGTGGTCGCTCACGTCTGTACCAGTGATGTGTGTTACTTTGGATCAGAAGAGATTCTCCCTGGTTTCGAGTGGCTAACAGAAGTGGTAAAGGCTGCCAGTCTTGCTTACAAGATGAAAGCAGAGCTGACCATTTGCAGCATAGTCAACTGGACCGATTTCAGACCTCTGGTACAGAGCCGAATGGAGGGTCTGAAACAGAGTCTCAGATGGTTCTGCCACCGTGTAAGCTGCAGATTCTTCGACTTGCGCCAAAGGATGGTTGGATTTCGGGTTCCGCTGAATAGGTCAGATATCCGCTATACACAGGAGGCGGCTACACGCGTAGCAGGGGCTGTGTGGCGTGGACTGGGCGCTTTTGTAGGCTAGAGGGCCTCGGGAAAACATAAGAAGGGCTTCAGTCACAAGGGGTGCAGACGAACACAGGAACAACGTAAATACAGGAACCATCGGTATAACAGTTGTAAATCGTCGTAGCTGTGTTGGGAAAGTACCAGAGATCCAAGAGCTAACAGATAGCACTAATGAGCAAATCGTTATAGGCACTGAAAGCTGGCTAAAGCCGGAGATAAGCTCAGCCGAAATTTTTGCGAAGAACCTAACGGTGTTCCGAAAGGATAGGCTGAACACGGTTGACGGTGGCGTTTTTGTTGCTGTTAGAAGTAGTTTATCTTGTCGCGAAATTGAAGTAGATACTTCCTGTAAGTTAGTATGGGCAGAGGTCATTGTTGGCAACCGGAATAAAAATATAATCGGATCCTTTTACTGACCTCCCAATTCAGATGATACAGTTGCTGAAAGGTTCAAAGAAAACTTGAGCTTGATTTCAAACATGTGCCGACTCATACGATTATAGTTGGTGGTGACTATAATTTACCCTCGATACGTTGGCGAAATTACATGTTTGGTTCCGGAGGTACGCATAAAACATTTTCCGAAATTGTGCTAAACGCATTCTCTGAAAATTATTTCGAGCGGTTAGTTCATGAGCCCACGCTAATAGAAAACGGTTGTGAAAACACACTTGACCTCTTAGCAACAAATAATCCTCAGTTAATAACGGGATTAGTGATCACAGGGTTGTCGTAGCGAGAATGAATATTGTAACCACCAAAAAATAAACGAAAAATATACCTATTCAAAAAAGCAGATAAAAATTCACTTGACACCTTCCTGACAGACAATCTCCCCTCCTTCCAAATTAACACTATAAGAGTAGACCAGAGGTGACTTGAATTCAAAGAAATAGCAACGGTAGCAACTGAGAGGTTTATACCAAATAAATTAACAAACGACGGAGCCTATCCTCCCTGGTACACAAAACGAGTCAGAGCACTGTTGCAGAAACAACGGAAAAAACACGGCAAATTCAAGCAGACGCAAAATCCCCAAGATTGGTGATCTTTCACAGAAGCTCCAAATTTAGCGTGGACTTCAATGCGAGATGCTTATAAGAGTTTCCACAGCGAAACTTTGTCTCGAAACCTGGCAGAAAATCCAAAGAGATTCTGGTCGTATGTGAAGTATGTCAGCGACAAGAACCAATCAATGCCTTCTCTGCGCGATAGCGATGGAGATACTATCGAAGACAGTGCTGCCAAAGCAGAGTTACTAAACACAGTCTTCCGAAATGCCTTCACAAAAGAAGACGAAGTAAATATTCCAGAATTCGAATCGAGAACAGCTGTCAACATGAGCATCGTAGAAGTAAATATGCTCGGAGTAGTGAAGCTACTTAAATCACTTAATAAAAGCAAGTCTTCTCGTCCAGTCTGTATACAATTAGGTTACTTTCAGAGTATGCTCACGCATTTGCTCGATTCTTAACAACCATATACAACCGTTCGTTCGACGAAAGATCCGTACCCAAAGATTGGAAAATTGCACAGGTCACACCAATATTCAAGAAAAATAGTAGGAATAATCCACTTAATTACAGGCCCATATCATTAACGTCGATATGCATAAGGATTTTGGGACATATATTATGTCCGAGCATTATGAATTACTTCGAAGAAAACGGTCTATTGGCAGACAGTCAATATGGGTTAAGAAAAACATCGTTCTTGTGAAACACAACTAGCTCTTTATTCGTACGAAGTGTTGAGTGCTATTGACAAGGGATTTCATATCGATTCCGTATTTCTGGATTTCCGGAAGACTTTTGACACTGTACCACACAAGCGGCTTGTAGCGAAGTTGCGTGCTTATGGAATATCGTCTCAGTTATGTGAATGGATTTGTGATTTCCTGTCAGGGAGGTCTCAGTTCGTAGTAACTGACGGAAAGTCATGGAGTAAAACAGATTTCTGGCGTTCCCCAAGGTAGTGTTATAGACCCTTTGCTGTTCTTTTTCTGTATAAACGATTTGTAAGACAATCTGAGGAGCCGTCTTAGCTTGTTTGCAGATGATGCTGTCGCTTATCGACTAATAAAGTCATCAGGAGATCAAAACAAATTGCAAAATGATTTAGGAAAGATATTTGAGTGGTGCGAAAATTGGCAGTTGATCCTAAAAACGAAAATTGTGAGGTCATCCATATGAGTGCTAAAAGGAATTCGTTAAACTTCGGTTACACGATAATTCAGTCAAATCTAAAAGCCGTAAATTAAAGTAAATACCTAGGAATTACAATTACGAACAACTTGAATTGGAAGTAATACATAGAAAAATGTTGTGGGAAAGGCTAACTAAAGACTGAGTTTTATTAGCATGACACTTATAAAATGTAACTGTACTAAGGAGACTGCCTACACTACGCTTGTTCGTCCTCATTCAGAATACTGCTGCGCGTTGTGGGATCCTTACCAGATAGGACTGACGGAGTACATATAAAAAGTTCAAAGGAGGCCAGCAAGTTTTGTATTATCGCGAAATATGGGAGAGAGTGTCACTGAAATGATACAGGATTTGGGGTGGACATCATTAAAAGAAAGGTGTTTTTCGTTGCGACGGAAGCTTCTAACGAAATTCCAATCACCAACTTTCTCCTCCGAATGCGAAAATATTTTGTGGACACCGACCTACATAGGGAGAAACGATCACCGCGATAAAATAAGGGAAATTGGAGCTCGTACGGAAAGATACAGACGTTCGTTCTTTTCGTGAGCTATCGAGATTGGAATAATAGAGAGTTGTGAAGGTGGTTCGATGAACCCTCTGCCAGGCACTTTCCAGAGTATCCATGTAGGTGTAGATGTAGAATACTAACACGAGTTCTTTACAGAAGAATGAGAAAACTGGAAGAAGCCAGCCTCGGGGAGATCACTTTGGATTCTGGAGAAATGTAGGAATACAGTAGGCAGTACTGCATTAGAAGATAGCAGTTGTAGACTTAGAGAAATGCTTTGACAGTCTTGAGTGGGATACTCTCTTAGTCACAAGAGTCGAGGGCATGAAAGGGAAGCAATGGATAAGAAGGGAGTGGGACAATATTGTAGCCTATCCCCGATGTTATTCAACCTGCACGTTACGCAAGCAGCAAAGGAAAGCAATGAAAAATTTGGAGTAGAAATTAAAGTTCAGAGAGAAGAAAAAAGAATTTTAGGTTTACAGATGATATCGCAATTCTGTCAGAGACAGCAAAGGATTTGGAAGAGCAGCTGAACGGAATCAACAGTTTCTTGAAAGGAGGATATAAGATATACATAAAAAAATTAGAAAAAAGTTATTTGAATGTAGTCAAATTAGGCGATTTTGAGGGAATTAGATTAGGAAATGAGGCACTAAAAGGAGTACATGAGTTTTGTTTTTAGGTCAACCGAAGTAGAGGGGATATTAAAGCTAGACTGGCAAGAAAAGCGTTTCTGTAGAAGAGAAATTTGTTAACAACGAATGTAGACTGAAGTGTTAGGAAGTCTTTTCTGAAAAGTATTTGTATGGAGTGTAGCCTAACAGTTTAGAGAGGAAAAGAATAGTAGCTTTTGAAATGTGGTCCTACAGAAGAATGCTGAAGATTAGACAGAAAAAAGACATCATGCATTCATATAATTTATTCGCCTATATGGGCAATGCCTCCACTTTCTGCAGTGAGGATGCACAGGTACGTACGACCTCGTGCGGGAATTTCAGAGAAGCGAGAATGGAGGGAAGGGACAGGGACAGCGGGTAGGTGGCGCTCGGTGGGAATGTGGGTCGGCTGCAAGGCGTGCCGAGATAGTCTGCGTGGTTGCGATAACGCTTTGTCCTGGATGGCGCAGTGCTTAACGCACGTGTCTAGTCAGCAGGAGACCATGGGTTCGAATCCCGGTCCGGCACACTTTTTCACTCTACGCCGCTGATTCCGCGCAATATTCCGATGCAGCTGAAATCAGTAATCTCTTCCATTTCTTCTCCTTCCACCTACAATTTAACCATAATGTGCCACAGATGCGGATTCCGCATGATGTCTATTCTTTAGGACAGGGGTCTCCAAACTTTTTAGTCTGCGGGCCACATTGACTCCTCCACGAAGTCGTAAGGGCCAAGATGTACCTAGTGGGATTAAAGGACCCTAGCACTCCATGATCACCGTAATGTAAGGCTAAAGGAAAGATGAAACCTCAAAAATCTAAGGTTGTGGGAATAGCAAGCACTGAAACGAACTACTATTTTAATTTAATTACATAATTTTGATTGGTGGACGTACGTGACCGAAATTCTGACGTATTTTATTCTGGCTAATTTCACCGAAAAAAAGTATGTCATTGCACATTCTTCACGAAAGCGTCCTGCAAAGTTAACGAAGTCTCAAAACCATTGTTAGCAACACTATTACTGCAAGACGTAACAGAGGTAGAGTATGTCAACGTATTGTTGTTTCAAGCGGCGCAACAATAAGTTTAGTTATGTAGTCTTGTAGCGAGTAGCAGAGCCAAAGTCGCGGTGTATTGGTCGCGATAGGCCTCGAAACTCAATTGTTGGCAGTACAGGTACGACCTCAAATATTTGGCGGGCCGGATACCGGGGATGTCCGGCCAGCTAACGCGGGCCGGTTTCGGCCCGCGGGCCGTAGTTTGGAGACCCCTGCTTTAGGACAAGTCCGAAAGAACAGACACCACGCATTCATATAAACATTCTGAGACACCAAGAGATCTCCAATTTAGTATTCGATGTTGAAGTGTGGGAGGCGATGGGGGGGGGGGGGAGGGGAGGGTAAAAATCGTAGAGGGAGAGCAAGAAATAAATATAATAAGCGGATTCAGAGATGTAGACTGAACTGACAAAGGTCATGCTATACGTCCTAATACCGTGTTAGCAGCAACTCGATGTGACATGGACGTAAGTCATTGTTAAGTCCCCTGCTGAAATATGAGCCAAGCTGCCGCTATAGCCGTCTATAACTGCGGAAGTGTTACCGGTGCAGGATTTCGTGCACGAACTGACCTCTCGATTATGTCCCATAAAAATTCGATGGGATTTATGTGGAGCGACCTGGGTGGCAAAAGCATTCTCTCGAATTGTCCAGAATATCCTTCAAACCAATCGCAAACAAGTGTTGCCCGGCTGACATGGCGCATTGTCATCCATAAAAATCCCATCGTTCTTCGGGAACATGAAGTCCATGAATAGCTGCAATTGGTCTCCAAGTAGCCGAACATAATCATTTTCAGTCACTGCTCGCTCCAGTTGGACCAGATGGCGCCGTCCAGTCCATTCCATGTAAACACAGCCCACATCATTATGGAGCCATCACCAGCTTGCAGCTACGGTCGCAGGTTCGAATCCTGCCTCGGGCATGGATGTGTGTGGTGTCCTTAGGTTAGTTAGGTTTAAGTAGTTCTAAGTCTAGGGGACTGATGACCTCAGATGTTAAGTCCCATAGTGCTCAGACCCATTTGAACCATTTTGAACCAGCTTGCACAGTGCCTTGTTGCAATTTACGTCCGTGGCTTGGTGGAGTTTGCGCCACACACGAACCCTACCATCAGCTCTTACAAGCTGAAATCGGGACTCATCTTACCTGAGCAAGGTTTTCCAGCCGTCTAAGGTCCTACCGATATGGTAACGAACCCAGGAAAGGCGCTGCAAGAGATGTGTGGTTAGCAAAGGCATACAGGCCAGTCCTCTGCTGCTATAGCCCATTAACGCTAAACTTCGCCGCGCTGTCCTAACGGTTACGTTCGTCGCACGTCCCACATTGATTTCTACGGTTACTTCACGAAAACGCCGCTGCTCTCGGTCGCTAAGTGAAGTCTATCGTCCACTGCGCCCTGAAATTTGGTGTTCTCGGCACACTCTTGACACTGTGGATGTCGAAGTATTGAATTCCCAAACTATTTCCGAAATGTAATGTCCCCTGGGTCTAGATCCAACTAGCACTCCACGTTGAAAGTCTATTAAGCGGGGACATTGAAGAACAACCCACAATGCACAAAAATCCACAGTTTTGGAGATATGGCAATGAAATTTTGTACCACGCTTTACATGAAAGTAGCATATTAACATATAAAGTCCTTTGATTATATATATTCAACTTTTTCTGAATGAAATTTGAAAGCCGGCCGCGGTGGTCTAGCGGTTCTGGCGCTGCAGTCCGGAACCGCGGGACTGCTACGGTCGCAGGTTCGAATCCTGCCTCGGGCATGGGTGTGTGTGGTGTCCTTAGGTTAGTTAGGTTTAAGTAGTTCTAAGTTCTAGGGGACTTATGGCCTAAGATGTTGAGTCCCATAGTGCTCAGAGCCATTTTTTTGAAATTTGAAGTATTATTTTCAAAAAATAATGTCTGTTCCTTTTTCTCTTAAAGTATTCAAGAGATTTCTACAAAAATTTCTCTGATTCATCTCTTTATACGTTGTAAGCTTCTCTCATGAGGTTTTTGGAATACGTCGAATAGGAAAATTTTCATAATTTTTTAATTGTAATTCCACAAGTACAATTTTAAATTAATGCAAAATTCCAAGCACTTTGCCCCATATCTCAGCTTGCAATCAGAATTTCAAAATTTGCTCTTGAGGCAACGTTTATTAGGTTTACAGAAATGTGTGTACAAAATTCATAATTCTAGCATTCATAGATTCTGAGGAAAAGGTACATAAACTTTAAAAAACAAACTTGTCAGGAAACGCAATTTAAAGTTCAACCTAACTTTTTTTCTTACGTCACTTCTTCAGAAAGTATCATATTTGTACTCCTAATTTTCTATCTTGAAGCCCATTCTTTCTGATACCTTCATCCTCCCGACGTTCCCATCATTAAATACAATAACTGCATCATAAGTTGCAATTCTGACAACTGTAGCAGATGCTGATGTGTTTTTAGGGCATCGTTTCCACATGAGTGAATTTAGATACTCATTTGGATTTTGGGTTTTGCCTTGAACACACTTTGTGAGAAGTGCAGGGTCGGCCAGAAACCTGTAAGTGGGCTTGACAAGATCCACGATACAATTTGGAAGCCTCTCCTTGTGAATGTAGGGGTTGTTATCCCTCTGAGCTTGGCGTGGCAGGGAGGCCGCGTCACACTTAATTAATTTTCAGGCTCTTCGGACAAGATTTAAACTTTGAAACTTTTAGAACTTATTGTCCATGAGTTGTACTAACAAATAAAAAATAAACCAGAAATTGACATTCTTGGTCAATTTCGTCAACGTCCCCCCTTAATTCCTGTCGTGTGGCCATAACAACGTCGGAAATATTTCCACATGTATCATCTGAGTATACCGGGTGATCAAAAAGTCAGTATAAATTTGAAAACTGAATAAATCACGAAATAATGTAAATAAAGAGGTACAAATTGACACACATGCTTGGAATGACATGGGGTTTTATTAGAACCAAAAAAATACAAAAGTTCAAAAAAATGTCCGACAGATGGCACCTTAATCTGATCAGAATAGCAATAATTAGCATAACAAAGTAAGACAAAGCAAAGATGATGTTCTTTACAGGAAATGCTCAATATGTTCACCATCATTCCTCAACAATAGCTGTAGTCGAGGAATAATGTTGTGAACAGCACTGTAAAGCATGTCCGGAATTATGGTGAGGTATTGGCGTCGGATGTTGTCTTTCAGTATCCCTAGAGATGTCGGTCGATCACGATACACTTGCGACTTCAGGTAACCCCAAAGCCAATAATCGCACGGACTGAGGTCTGGGGACCTGGGAGGCCAAGCATGACGAAAGTGGCGGCTGAGCACACGATCATCACCAAACGACGCGCGCAAGAGATCTTTCACGCGTCTAGCAATATGGGGTGGAGCACCATCCTGCATAAACATCGTACGTTCCAGCAGGTGTTTAACAGCCAGGCTGGGGATGATGCGATTCTGTAACATACCGGCGTACCTCTCACCTGTCACTGTAGCAGTTACAAAACCAGAATCACTCATTTCCTCGAAGAGAAAAGGCCCGATAACGGTAGATGTGGTAAATCCAACCCATACCGTGACTTTCTCGTCATGCAATGGAGTTTCCACGACAGTTCTAGGATTTTCACTTGCCCAAATTCTGCAGTTATGAGAGTTGACAGACCCTCGGAGCGTGAAATGCGCTTCGTCGGTCCACAACAAGTTACTGAACCAATCGTCATCTTCCGCCATTTTTTGAAACGCCCACACCGCAAATGCCCTCCGCTTCACTAAATCGCCAGGTAACAGTTCATGATGCCGATAGATTTTGTACGGGTAGCATCGGAGAGTACGCCTTAGTGCCAACCAAACAGTAGTGTATGGAATGCCAGTGCGACGTGCGGCTGCACGAGCGCTGACTTCCCCGTGCATAGACGAACCCGCTACAGTCTCCATTTCTTCCTGAACTGTCTCAGCAGCATTACGCCTTGTGCTCGGTCGGCCACTACGGGGTCTATCGTCTAAACAACCCGTGGCTTTGAACTTGGAAATCATTCTCGCCACAGCTGCATTGGTCAACGGACCTTTACCCGTTCGAATCCCCTTCCTATGGCGATAGGATCGTAACGCTGAACTAGCACATTCCCCATTCTGATAATACAGCTTCACTAAAAGGCCCTTTTCAGGTAACGTCAACATGCTGTGACTGCTGGCGCATCTGATTCTCTCTCTCATTACAGCTCCTTTCTATACACGATTGTCATGCGCAGTCACTGACGTTTTGCTGTCCAGCACCATCTGTCGGACATTTTGTGAACTTTGTTTTTTTTTCGTTCTAATAAAACCCCATGTCATTCCAAGCATGTGTGTCAATTTTTACCTCTCTATCTACATTATTCCGTGGTTTATTAAGTTTTCAAATTTATACTGACTTTTTGATCACCCAGTAAATAACAGCTCCGCCAATGCATTGCACTTTTATACCCTGTGTAAGCGATACTACCGCCATTTGTGTACAGTATGTGCATATCACTATTCCACGACTTTTGTCACCTCGGTGTAGGTTGCAGCAGTATTGAAAGACGGGACTTAGTAATATTTCTAGCTTATTCAGCCATCATATTAGGCTCCAGGAAGCTATTCCCAGGGCAGTGGAGATGCAAGAAGCATAGAGATGACGCGATGTGGGATGAGGTACCGGTGACAGATGTTAGATTCGGTACCATTCCCGTGAGAAAGACCGCTTGCATGTTGCTGCTGCTCTGTGATTGGCTGCTGTGTTCGGCGGTTGGGCGCCAAAACCTTAAACTTTAGTTTTTATTATTAATTAAAGCTGTCATCCAAATTACTTCATTTTTTTAAATAAACATCTCTCAACAGCCAGCTATCAATCAGTCATTTCAAAATTATTAAAATCAAAGTATTGCTAAAACAAAAGACTGACAACATTACTGCCGATGCACTTCGGTGGCGTTCGGGTCACGCTTTGCTAGCTTGGCGCGCGAAGTGTCGCGGGAGTCCGGCTCTCCAGTTCTGACCGTTCCAGCAGACAGACAGACATGTTGTCTGTTATAGCAGTATTTGTTTCATGCAATTTTATTTACTATACTTCTGACGGTTCCAGTAGACAGACATGTTGTCTGTGGCAGGATGTATTTCATGTTATTTTAGCCAGATATAATGACTGTGGAAAGATATGTTCAATACGTTGTGATCAAGAATAGTTTCTCGTGTCTATATCAATAAAAACGCGAGTGGCATCCCAAATAAGTTATAGTTTATTCGTAGGAGTAGTACCTTGAGAAGTTAATTTCAGCCTCAAGAAAAAGAATCCACGACCTGCGTGCTGTTTTCTGCACTGGGGACATCATCATCATGAGACAGCAGATTAGTGAAGTGTACAAGAATTTATGTATTCCACACAAGGCAATGGAAACAACTAGGCACCTCACGTGTACTGCATGCACAGTACAAATGTGCTCAGTGACACGTCATCTGCAGTAATGCAGAGGAGGTAAAGAAGGATGAAAGTATTAACACTATCTCACTTTTATTCCTTTTTCTTGCCGTAACTTGCACAGGACAGAGTAGCATGAAGAGCTGCATGGAACCAGTCTTCGGAATGAAGACCACTACAACAAACACATTGAAGGAGGAGACTTTTAAACATTCGCACGGGTCTGGAATAGTTCTGAACAATTCTTGTTGCCATCTGCAGTTTTCACGTGCGTTAGTGCACAACAGCGTGACGCTTTGACATATGATGAGGTGCCAATGAATTCCATGAGGACACCGTACCGTTCTGCATTTGAGGGCACACATAACCTCGGCGCGGGTGTGCTGCTAGCTGCTAGGAGGAGCGGCCGAGGTACGATGTAGGCGGGCGGCACGCAACGGCCGCCTCATATCAATTTGACTGCCAATTGCGTTACCAGCGGCTGCGGCGCGTAATTAGATTGGGGACGAGCGGCTGTGTCGGCCTTCTGGACACGGCACACGGCTTACGGCCGCTCCCAGGTCGGCTCACTCCACGTCGTGTCGTGCCGCGCAGCACCGCCACGATGCGCCCCGCACGTGTACTCTGTACCAGGTGTGACCTCACCCTCAGAAATGTTTCGTGCCAACCGTTAAGCGAGCTCTAAAGGCTCGAATTATGAAAGCTGTGACGGTAATAGAGCCTCTATCTAGATTAACGTCCAAATTGAAGATCATCATCCTGGACTATAGTTCAATTCTTTTATCTTGGCGGCTCGCGCATGCCCGCCCAGACGCGGGAGATTGCTGCGTTGCCAGTTGCACGCGCCAAGAGAAGCAGCGCCATAGTATAGTATAGTATAGTACGCAAACTTACGTTTAGGAGGGAGCGCGCAGTTTATGAAGTAAAGCCACCACGTCCGCATTAACCCTTTCGCTGCTGCAGAGACTTGCTCCCCGCATTCCGCGCTGTGCGCGATTTTGTCATCACTGCACTGCTCGCCTGTGCAGACACATGGTGTTCCGACTGCTTTGACACACTTATCATTCGACTTCACAAAAACCATTTGGCCCAAAAATTTGATTTTTACACATCTTCTTGGCTGATACCTTCCCCCATAAATGACTTAATTTTGTTTCGATGTTCTACGCAGTTATTGTGCAGCATTAAATGTAGTAAATCATTGCACGAAATTTTGAAGAGTTTGCAGAGGTAAAAGTCCACAGCGTATACTTTCCGTATGGCCGATTTTAGTTGCCACTAGAAATTTCAAAAAATTACATTCAAACGAATAAAATTCATGATGTCAGACACTTCGATATTGCTTTTAAATTAAGAAAATAATAAGCCCCTATCAAGGTTTGAACTCAGAACCTTTTGCTCAGCAGCCAAACACTTTGGCCACTATGCTAACACTTTTCAAGTTCATCATAATTCCAGGAGGAGTTTAAAGTATCACGCAAAATACCGACAAACACTGTTGGTATGACTATGAATTACTCACGTTTCGTCGAAGTACAATAGGAAATAAACAATTACCGCTGTTCTTTATTCCGAAAAGCGGTTAGTGAGAATGAATTTCCTTGCTATCGCCTGAATTAGGAGGCTTATTGCTTGTTTGGTTTAATTAATTAATAGAACATGAAGCAATTGGTATAAAGAATGATTTTTCAAAACTTTCTTTTGTAGAAAGTCTGCTATCAAGACTTTGCTTTTGTTCAATTACTTTATTTATGACTAAACGTTTCTAAAACTGAAGACACTCATCTGTGCTCTGCACTGCAGTCGAGCTCTGGCAACGTCGTTCTCTGTTCATTGGCTGACTGTTTTGTGACGTCAGATGCGCAGAACGAACCTAAACTCGGCCGCCGTCGTAAATGACGGAGTGGACACGCCTGTTCCAGCTACTCCCTTCCCATTCTCCACAACTCCCCCCCCCCCCCCCCCCCCTCTTCGAGCCTACCAGGAGCGGCTGCTGCACACAGGGCGTAACAGAACGACGTTTTAAAAATTTGGGAGATTACTGAGGACGAAATTTTGAACGTTTGACATGAAGAATCCATACCTGGAAATGTGAAATAAAGTCTTACAGCATTAACCACTTACTACGCAGTCGCAGGCTAAGTGAAACACCTGAACACTATAATTTGTAAAACGCTGATTGGCAGTAAAGTACAGTTAGCCTCTAACCAGAAAAATCTGTCTGAGAGACCTTGATGGTTTTTTAAATGTGTCGTGCGGCAACACTGTTCTGTTTGCCACTTTCAGCTCCACAGTACCTTCTCATGGGTATACCATTAACACAGAAGCATTTCAGAGACCCAATCTGGTGCAACCTGTTTCAGTATATACAAGAAGCCCTTAGCGGCAATCTTCTAATTTTTATCTAGAAATGACAGTAAAACTTTTAACCTTTTTGGTGTTAAAATTGTATGACGAGAGCTGTTATGCTCAACTTCTTACGTATGTAATATAAATTATGATGAAGACTCCCTTAGTTTAGGAGTCGAAACCATGGTCAATTCGACTATAAAATCCATTGCAACCAGTGGGCTGTCTTTACTATAAAAAATATTTTCACGGTTGCTGTACACAGCTATTTTTGTGGCTTCTCGTTGCCAGATATGTATTCATTTCATGAAACGTACAGTTTTATCCACCCGGGTGTTTCGTATTGGGTATGAAATGGCTCAGCCTGTTAGGTGGAATGTTCTGTATGACACGTGATTTATTTTTTCTATTACTTCTTTTGTTTTGAGATATATTTTTTTGCGTGTTTCAGAAGGCACCATGACAGATAATGCTTGAGAGTGCGCTCGCAAATTTGCAAGTGGCCGAAGGAATGAGAGAATATGGTACAGTGATGCCAGTTTTGAGAAGAAACTTTCAGAGTGGTTGCAGGGGAGCAATGGTGAAACCGAGGTGGAAATTAATTACTCAGATGCGAATTCTGACTTCATAATTTTCGACAAGAGTCTGACAGAGCACTGAAAGACCCAAGTCGAAACTAGGCCCCGGGATTAGACAACAAATGGTTCAAATGGCTCTGAGCACTATGGGACTTAACTTCTAAGGTCATCAGTCCCCTAGAACTTAGAACTAGTCAAACCTAACTAACCTAAGGACATCACACACATCCATGCCCGAGGCAGGACTCGAACCTGCGACCGTAGCGGTCGCGTCGTTCCAGGTTGTAGCGCCTAGGTGGAAATTAATTACTCAGATGCGAATTCTGACTTCATAATTTTCGACAAGAGTCTGACAGAGCACTGAAAGACCCAAGTCGAAACTAGGCCCCGGGATTAGACAACAAATGGTTCAAATGGCTCTGAGCACTATGGGACTTAACTTCTAAGGTCATCAGTCCCCTAGAACTTAGAACTAGTCAAACCTAACTAACCTAAGGACATCACACACATCCATGCCCGAGGCAGGACTCGAACCTGCGACCGTAGCGGTCGCGTCGTTCCAGGTTGTAGCGCCTAGAACCGCTCGGCCACTTTTTTTTTTTATTGGTCATAACATTCCACAGTAGCACATAATTTTCAACTGACATTTAAAAGTAATAAAACAAATTAAAATTAATTACAAGTTCCTTGGCATTTTAGAAAAAAACCCAAGTCTAAACCCGATAGTGATGTTCGTCACTTGATCGTATTTGTTTTTCAAAGATCGAATTGTCTCTCGTTTTTTCATGTTCTGAAACGCATCATCGAAAATGGAGTTCACATGACTGTTCTTCTGAGGAAGTTAGCGTATGTATCATAATAATTATTCATGCGTAGTAGCTTGTGATGCTGGTCGGAAATGTACGTCCAAAAATCTCCTTCGCTCCTTTCTTTACTGGACAGCAGGTAAAATACCGCGTGTCCCTTCAACCAGTTGACAGCATTTTTCTTCCAGGTGGGATATAGCTCTTCTTCCGGGTATAAAAGGCACGCTGGCGTTATCAAATACGGCGGTTTTCTCTGCATAGTTGCTAATTTTTTTCTAATTGACAACCATATATTATTCGCATTTCCACAGACAAATTGATGTTCATCTGTATCAATCAGGTTGCAAGTGGTACACAACGGGGAATCAGCCAGGTGAATGGAATGTAGTCTGGATTTCGTTGGAAATTTCCTATTCACAAAGTAGTACCACAATGACCGCACTTTTGTTGGTAAATACGAGTGGTGTATGTTCCTCCAGATATCATGCCAAGAGTGACCGACGTATTTTTGTTCTATGATGTTCTTGGTCTGAAAGTTCATTAAGTTTTGGTATATTTTCTTGACTTTGATGACATCTTTCTCGGGTGTTCCCAGTCCAATGTAGCTATATTCTACGAAGAAATGTTTTAGGTGGTAAAGTTCATTTGGGATGTGGTGAACGTCTATTGGGGCGTCCTGGCTGGCCGGCGCTATTTCATTTAACAAGAATGCGGTGACACTGTCGACTGACCGCTTCCACAGTTTATATGTTTTACAGACGTACAATGCTTGTGCTTTATTGTACACGTCTGTGAGATTCAATCCTCCGTTCTCAGTCGATAGAGTCAATGTTTGGCACTTGACTTTGAAGATGTGGCCGCGGCTGACGAAGTGGCCAAAAGCAGCCAAAATCCTGTTCGCCACTTCCCTCGGCATTGGCAGGGCTTGCGCCACGTAATTTAATTTAGAGGACAAATAGATGTTGACGAGAGCCACTCTTTGTATCTCATCAAGAGTACGGAGATTGTGCTGACGTATACAAGCATGGATGGTGTTGAGGATTCTTCTGTAATTAACTGCGATGGTCTGCCGAATATTCCTTGTATACTCCACCCCGAGACATGTCATGGTGACAATTTCCTTTATTGGCCCATGAATGGGAACTCCTAAATGGCTCTGAGCACTATGGGACTCAACTGCTGAGGTCATTAGTCCCCTAGAACTTAGAACTAGTTAAACCTAACTAACCTAAGGACATCACAAACATCCATGCCCGAGGCAGGATTCGAACCTGCGACCGTAGCGGTCTTGCGGTTCCAGACTGCAGCGCCTTTAACCGCACGGCCACTTCGGCCGGCTGGGAACTCCTAATCCGCTTCCAATATTCATTATGCCAGACTTATTTGTATTCAGTTTCGCACCAGATACTTGTTCATATTTGTTTATTATGTCGAGTGCTTTCTCTATCTCGTCGTTGTCTTTGACAATAAATGCAACGTCATCGGCATATGCCCTGCAGACAATCCTACGGCCGCGTGTAGTGAATCCTTGTAGGTTGTGGCTGAGGCGAAAAAGCAATGGCTCGATTGCTATTGCAAAGAGTGACATAGACATCGGGCACCCTTGTCGCACCGAACTTTTCATTACAATGGGCCTACTGGACTGACCGTTTACCATAACTGTCGATGTTGACTTCTGCAGAAGATTTGTAATAATGTTGATAAAACCTTGCGGAAAGTTCATGGCACGCATGGTGTGAAAAAGGTAAGCATGATCTACTCTATCGAACGCTTTCTCAAAGTCCAATGATACGATGGCGCATTTTATTTTACAGGCTGCGGCAATGGAAATAATATCTCTGTAGTCGCACAGTGTTTGGTGAATTGATCTGTCTTTTCCTACGCTCGATTGATATGATCCAGTGACTGTGTTCAATACTGATTTTAATCTTTCGTTTATGATGCGGGCAAATATTTTATAGTCCGAATTTAGGAGAGTGATAGGCCTAAAATTTGTTACAGATTTTCCTGCAGGATGTTTCGGGATTAGAACAATGGATCCTTCTAGGAAGTCGCGTGGGACGCCATTGGCGGGATTCATTAATTCGTTACAGATACACGCTAATTTGGGAATCAACTGCCTTCTGAACATTTGATAAAACTCCGCCGGGATTCCGTCAGGCCCAGGGGACTTATTTTTCGGGCTTCGTGTTATAGCGTCTGCGACTTCTTCTTCTGTAATTTCAGTTAACAAGTTGTTTGCTTCTGCCGGGTCGATCCCGCGTGTGAATCCCGTCATGATGTCATTGTCCACCGGGATGTCCATTATCGTTTTGCCTAATAACTCTGTGAAGTACTTCTGAATTTCATTCTTGATGTCACTTTGCTGCGTCAGTAACCTGCCGTCAGAAGATCTTAGTTCGGTTATTATTTTCCTGCGTTGCCCTTTCCTCTCATTAATCACATGATATATAGATGTTTGCTCTCCTTTTACAGCATCGTGAAGTCCAGCTCTTACTTGATGACCTTCCAGCTGTTTCCGCTTCAGTCCGAGAAGTTTAGCCCGAATCCGTTTTATTTCCACGTAGTTGGCGATTACGGACGCATCAGATTGATATAGATCACGAAGGACTTGGAAGTAATACTCTATCGTCCGTTTTTGCCAAACACTTTTCTCACGGGAGTAATTCATCAGCGATTTTCTTATCGCGGGTTTCACACATTTCATCCACCATGCCAGTGCCGAGGTATATGAAGTGAATTTGTTCTCGCACGCGTTCCATATGTTATTGAATATTTCGTGGTATTCAGGGTCTTTTATATGTTCCACGTTCAACTTCCACAAGCCTCGTCCCCTGAACGTTTCTTGCCGTTTTACGTTCATGGTACATATGTATGCAGCGTGATCCGAAAAGATAGTGGGCCATAACTCTGTCTGGAGAACGTGCGTTTCCAGGTCGACTGTTACATAGAGCCCGCATCTCGTGGTCGTGCGGTAGCGTTCTCGCTTCCCACGCCCGGGTTCCCGGGTTCGATTCCCGGCGGGGTCAGGGATTTTCTCTGCCTCGTGATGGCTGGGTGTTGTGTGCTGTCCTTAGGTTAGTTAGGTTTAAGTAGTTCTAAGTTCTAGGGGACTTATGACCACAGCAGTTGAGTCCCATAGTGCTCAGAGCCATTTGAACCATTTGTTACATAGATCCTGTCGATGCGACTAGCGGAATGATTCGTAATATGAGTGAAACCCGGCAATGCACCGTTCTTGAGTTCCCAGGTGTCAATTAATCGGAGTTCTGTAATTACGGCTCCGAGTTCTGCACAGTTATTAAAATGCGGCGTCTGGTCTTTTGGAGACAGCACACAATTATAATCACCTCCAAAAATGATATGCTCGTAGCGGCCACCGAAAAGGGGAACTATATCATCTTTATAAAATTCAGCTCTTCGCCTCCTGTTCCCGGTGCCAGATGGTGCATAAATATTTATAAAACGCGTATTATGAATGGTGACAGCTAGACCTCTGGCGTTTACCAGTTTCTCGACATCTTTGATGATAATTCCTTCTTTGGCGAGTATCGCAGTTCCGAGGTCACTGTCGCTCCCTGGATTTACGACTGCATTGTAACCTGTGATGGCATCCAGTCTAATATCTGTTACTTCTTGTAACATAATAACATCAATATCAGCGGCGTAGAGCATGTCTTGCAAGTTCTTAAGGTTCAATTTGCTACGGATCTTGTTTAAATTCAAAGTCCCGATTCTATAAGCTTGTAATGAATTCATAATTAATCAAGTAAGTATACAAGTCGTTATGACCCACTGTCGACAAAGCCTAAGGTTTCCCATGTAATGGCCGAGACGATATCTCGTCCCTCATTTGCTTGTCTTTCTGCACTGAAATCTTTCCTCCTGGTGGGTGTGGCACTTCCTTCATTTCCTCATCTGCGGGAAATTCTTCAATGTCATCTGCCCAATTTTTCGTATCACTACGTTGAGACAACTCTATCTCTGGCCCACGTTGAGATGGAGTTCTGTTCTTTGTTTCTTTACTTGTGGACCGTTTCGTTTCGCCATCCTGTTGCGTCTGCGTTTTCACTTTTCGAAACTCGTCTTTTCCCGCTGTATGCGGGGTCTGTGGATCTACGTCAAAATTGACGGATGTCATACCACTGATTTTGCGACCAATTTGTTGTGCCTTTTCACGCACTGATTGTACCTTTTGAGGAGCTAGTAGACAACATTCCATTAGAACTACTGACAGCCTTGGGAGAGCCAGCCCCGACAGAACTCTACCATCTGGTGAGCAACATGCATGAGATAAGCAAAATACCCTCAGTTGTCAAGAAGAACATAATAATTCCAATCCCAAAGAAAGCAGGTGCTGACAGATATGAAAATTACCGAAATATCAGTTTAATAAGTCACGGCTGCAAAATACTAACGAGAATTCATTCCAGACGAATGGAAAAACTGGTAGAAGCCGCCCTCGGGAACATCAGTTTGGATTCCGTAGGAATGTTGGAGCACATGAAGCAGTACTGACCCAACGACTTATCTTAGAAAATAGATTAAGGAAATGCAAACCTAGTTTCTCGCATTTATAGACTTAAGAGAAAGCTTTTGACAATGCTTACTGGAATACTCTCTTTCAAATTCTGAAGGTAGCAGGCGTAAAATACAGAAAGCGAAAGTCTATTTACAATTTGTACAGAAACCAAATGGCAATTATAAGAATCGAGGAGCATGAAAGGGAAGCAGTGGTTGGGAAGGGAGTGAGACAGGGTTGTAGCCTGTCCCAGATGTTGTTCAATCTGTATATTGAGCAAGCAGTAAAGGAAACAAAAGAAAAATTCGGAGTAGGAATCAAAATCCATGGAGAAGAAATAAAAACTGTGAGGTTCGCCGATGACAATGTAATTCTGTCAGAGGCAGCAAAGGACCTGGAAGAGCAGTTGAACGGAATGGACAGTGTCTTGAAAGGAGGATATAAGATGACCATCATCAAAAGCAAAACAAGCATAATGGAATGTAGTGGAATTAAGTTGGGTGATGCTGAGGGAATTAGATCAGGAAATGAGACACTTAAAGTAGTAAAGGAGTTTTGCTGTTTGGGGAGCAAAATAAGTGATGATGGTCGAAGTAGAGAGGATATAAAATGTAGACTGGCAATGGCAAGGAAAGCGTTTCTGAAGAAGAGAAATTTGTTAACATCGAGTATAGATTTAAGTGCCTGGAAGTCGTTTCTGAAAGTATTTGTTGGAGTGTAGCCATGTATGGAAGTGCAACATGGACAATAAATAGTTTGGACAAGACGAGAATAGAAATGTGGTGCTGCAGAAGAATGTTGAAGATTAGGTGGCTAGATCACATAACTAATGAGGAGGTATTGAATAGAACTGGGGGAAGAGAAATTTGTGGTATAACTTGATTAGAAGAAGGGATCGGTTGGTAGGGCATTTTCTGAGGCATCCAGGGATCACCAATTTAGTACTGGAGGGCAGCGTGGAAGGTAAAAATCGTAGAGGGAGACCAAGAGATGAATACACTAAGCAGATTCAGAGGGATGTAGATTACGGTAGGTACTGGGAGATGAAGAAGCTTGCACAGGATAGGGTAGCATGGAGAGCTGCATCAAACCAGTCTCTGGACTGAAGACCATATCAACAACAACAACTTCCGACACGAGAGGAAATGATTAAGGAAGAAAAAAGAATGGTTGGTAACAGGATGATAGTAAGTGAGAATGGTGATGGTAACGTTGATGACGATGTTGATGTTGATGATTCTGACAATATATTGAAAGATGAATAAGGTATATAATTACTGGCAATATAAATGGAAAACAATGTGGCTTGCAAATATTTTTATTGATTATTTTATTGGTTATTATTGTGTTTCATAAATACTGTAAATCGAATCTGAGGCTTTACTACTGTAGAGGTCATGTGCAAGGCGTTGGCCATCAACTTCGTTCCATAATGTTCAACGGCGAGTAATATTTTGTTTGATAAAATTCTCTCAAGTTTCCATATGTGTCTATTGGTTTAAGATGCACGAGCTTACCTCTGAGTAGTCCTTGGCTATTGTCAAGAGGTGACTTGTCTTTTGGTTGCTGCTACAGTCCTTGTACAGCCTCTCTGTATTCTGCGACGTCATGGTCCTCGCTCCCGCGCCATTTAAAGTAAGTTATTCCTTCTGCGCCAGCCGGGTCCGCTACAGCCTTCCGATTAGTCCGCAGAAAAACAGATGTCTCTTCGAATGCAAAACGATGTCCGGTTTCTAGTGCATGCTCTGATATCGCTGATTTCTCAGCGTACCAAAGGCGAAAGCATTTCTCGTGTTCTACACAGCGTTGTTGAATAGTACGCAAATTTTGTCCTACATAAAACTGTCCACACTCACACAGTACATTATATAGTCCTGGCATTCTGAGGCCCACATCGTATTTCACAGGACTCACGGGGTGTTGAATTTTTATTGTAGCCCTGAAGACCGAATCGATTACATGCCTCCTTAGGAACCGACTAATCTTCCCTATTACGCAGCCACAGAACAGGAAAACATTACCGTATAAGGCGCTGGAGCGAGCACCAGTGACGGCACACAAGGTAGCTCGCCTGTATAAGGGCAGCAGCAGGAACCGAAAGACAGTCACCACTTGACAATGGCCGAATTGTACTCGGCCGAAAGCTCGTGGATTTTAAATCACTTGACACAGCTGGAAGCTCGAGAGAATTTTATCAGTACATATCGCCATGAAACCATGCATTCGTATAAACATGTTTTTCCTGACACTCTATCATGCTCGAATAGATTGCAGCATTTCAGCTGAAAGTAAAGCACCAGTAAGGATGCATATCTGGAACAGTAGAGTCTACAGCCATCATGCCACAAAGACAAGTGTGACCCATGGTAGGGTCCACAACATATTGTTACGCACAGAGGGTTTGTCAACCAGGGAAGTTGCTCAACGTGTGCACCGGAGTCAAAGTGATGTGGTGCGGACACGGAATCGGTTCCAGCGAACAGCTAGCGTTGAGGACTTATACCGCACAGGCCATCCACGTTCGACAGTTGCACAAGCTGATCGGTATGTATGACTTTTGAGTCGAAGAAACCGTGGGATGAGTGCTCCAGAACTGAATTTGCTGTTCGAAGAGTTCGAAAATGTTAGGACACGACTGCATAGTGCAAATCTCCATTCCCGACGACCAGGATGAGCACCACGTTGTACACCTCAGCACCAAGGATTCCATAACAGATGTGAAAGAAATCATGCAGAATGGACACAGCAGGATTGGCGCCAGGTTTTGTTTTAAGACGAAACTCAATTTTTTTTTATCCTCTGATAATCGCTGACACTGTGTTTGGAGACAATCCGGTAACAGCTAACGACTCCAGCAATACATCCTATATATGCAACAAAGTGGTGGTGGAGCGATGTTCTGCAGTGGCATTACATCGGGCCACCGTGAACTTCTCTTGATTGTTGAGGGCAGTTTCCCTACTCTACGATACAGGGACGAGAATATGCAACCATTAGTGGAACAGTATAGCCAACTTTTTTTGGTGGCAATTTCATCTTCGATAATGATAGCTTGCATGCTCATTGTGCTGTTCCTTCACAATGTTAGGATCACAGGGATGGTGTGGTCTGTCGGACTTGAACCCAATCGAACTTGCATGAGATGGACGCCAACAACTATCATGTACTCTGCGAGACTTAGACACAGTCACCATTGAAGAGTGGGACGATATGTGTCAGGGCTGGCTTCATTATCTAATCCGTGGTAAACATGCATCAGAGCAACAGACATTCCACCACGTGTTGACATTGCTCAGGAGCACTGCGAAAAACACCCCTTAGGAAACACACGATATTATCGTTACATAATTTCTGAAAAATATATACACACATGCTTCATGGCAAAGTTTTGTTTTCTTTCCTATGTATTTTGAAATAAAGAGGTGACGTAGACTTTTCTTGATGCGTGTATATAAATATGAATACTGGTTTGACGTCTTCTGTGCATTTCTATGCCATTCATCCGATTGCGATGAAACTTTAAAATTGCCTCTTTAATTATTTTTTCATTAAACACTGACCTAGAGAATTTTCCCTGACAAAGAGAACTCAAACTTAACCTATTCATTTATGACCCACAATATACAAGCCCAAAGCTATCTGACTCCTACGCATTGACAACATGACTTCCAGTAGTTAACACAAAAGAATGACCCCGAATTGCAAGAAATCCTAACAATAATACAAACCAAAAAAATATAAAATTAAGGAAATATGAAACTCCCTCCAACTCTGTTAATTGCCTAAACGCATTTCAGTCACGAATCCCGATTGTGTAAACCCCATTCTTAAGTCACTTACCTCACAGAAAATCTTCATAACACGAACTACTGCAATTACAGCAAGTAGCAACAACGCTCAGCTAAATAAAATGATTCTAACTACTATAAACTTTAGCTACTGGGAGGTGTGCTTAGAAAAGAAAGATTTTGTTGAAGAGCAAACAATGTATTTAGAAAATTTTACCTTATTCACGTGACATCCAGTTCCAAAAATTATATAATTGTCAATAATTCCACTGCCCAAACATTATCAACCATACATCCATCCCCATACTTTTCCTTGCGTACTTTCTTAAAAACACGTCATTTCATCTCACTTTACAATGCATGTCCTACCAAACAGAGACTCCACTAAGAAAATCATGTTCATAAACTTTCCTATCCATTCGCTAACTTCTAGTCCGTCCAAGTACAGAATCTGCTGCCGAGGGTGCAGAGCGCTGTCAGCGATATTAACACAGTCTATAGCGCTGACAACATACAAATAGGATACTTACAACTTTGATGAGTTGTGCTCACTCCCACGAAGGATTCTGTGGAGTAACAATCACCTACAACCCATAGGGGTGGAGGTGAAAATAGGGTGACATAGAAGCTTAAATCAGGAACGTCTGAAGATATTTCATCCAAAGTTTGTGAGTGTATGACTCATTATTCGTATAGTTATTTGCACCGTAATATTGTGGGAGTAATACAAGCCAATCACCCTAGTGTGATGGTGGGGTTCATAAGACATGGCACGTAAAAATATTCGATAGCGATCGATATCACGTCAAATCTGTATCTTTCGAGGATGCTAGACTTTATTGTGACAGTCACGACGACGTTTCGTCCCAATAAACGGCGGTAGCGGGAGGGGAGGGGGGATGGATGCAAAGACAGTGTCGTATCAGCATAACGCCGTAACGCCTAAAGGAATTGCTACCAAAATTGGTACAACTTTCACTTGCAGCCTTGAAAAATTTGATGTTACAGCAAGACATCCCTAGCACGCCTATGTCCGAGGGTTTATGGTGTAAAGGCGTGACATAAAAGCATAACCCAGGAACGCCTCGAGGCTTTTCAACCAAATTTGGTATGTGTCTGCTACTTACAAGGGAACCTCCCCATCGCACCCCCCTCAGATTTAGTTATAAGTTGGCACAGTAGATAGGCCTTGAAAAAGTGAATACTGATCAATCGAGAAAACAGGAAGAAGTAGCGTGGAACTGTGAAAAAATAAGCAAAATATACAAACTGAGTGGTCCATGCGTAAGATAAGCAACATCAAGGACAATGTGAGCTCAGGAGCGCCGTGGTTAGCGTGAGCAGCTGCGGTAGGAGAGGTCCTTGGTTCAAGTCTTCCCTCTAGTGAAAAGTTTAATTTTTTATTTTCAGTTTATGTGACAAACTCTTATGTTTTCATCACTTTTTTGGGAGTGATTATCACGTCTACAATAAAACCTAAATCGGGTAAGGTAGAAGAATCTTTTTACCCATTCGCCAAGTGTACAAGTAAGGTGGGTCGATAACATATTCCTGTCATGTGACGCACATGCCGTCACCAGTGTCGTATAAAATATATCAGACGTGTTTTCCTGTGGAGGAATCGGTTGACCTATGACCTTGCGATCAAATGTTTTCGGTTCCCATTGGAGAGGCACGTCCTTTCGTCTACTAATAGCACGGTTTTGCGGTGCGGTCGCAAAACACAGACACTAAACTTATTACAGTGAACAGAGACGTCAATGAACGAACGGACAGATCATAGCTTTGTGAAAATAAAAAAAGTAAACTTTTCACTTGAGGGAAGACTCGAACCAATGACCTCACGTTCCGCAGTTGCTCACGCTAGCCACGGGACCACGGCGCTCCTGAGCTCACATTAGCCTTAATGTTGCATATCTTGCTCATGGATTACTCAGTTTGTATATTTTGATTATTTTTTCATAGTTCCACACAACTTCTTCCTGTTTTCTCGATTGATCTGTGTTCAGTTTTTCAAGGCCTATCCACTGTGCCAACTTATAACTAAATCTGAGAGGGGTGCGATGAGGAGGTTCCCTTGTTAGCATTACTTGCTAAGGGTGGGGTGCCGAGGAGAGGATATCAAACGTCCTAAAATGACATGCTGGTATTTCTTTCCCCTGTTTAGTTTACGTGCGGTACTATAAAAGCATGAAGCGGAATCTATGACTCATTAGTGTCCTGCTATGCAGTGGCCATGATGTGTTTCGGGACCAACCTTTATGCTACACGACTCAATACTACAGATCTGCTTAACGTCCTCTCTAGTCACTCCATCAAAGAGTTTAAATTTCATAGAGTGGCTGTACGTCCCTATACGTCTGCCATGTATGAAGCAAACTGAACTCCTATGTTTTCTGGGGGAAGGTATCAACTAGTGGGTCACAATGACAGATTCTGATGCACATTGAAATTGAATAGGCAATCGTTTTTTAAATCACGGTACTGTTTTCAAAACGCAAGTAGATAAAGGTTTATAGAGGGTGTGGCATTCTAGCTGATACTTTCTACCCCAGAAAGATGACAGTTCAATTTGCCTCAAACATGGCGGACGTATAGCCACTCCATGAAATTTAAACTCTTTGAGTCACGTGGTGTAAAACAGTGGCGAAAGAGACAGCTCTTTCTCTAGAAACCACGAGCAGTTACTGACACAAATACAAGTTTACTTACAATTCAGACGAAACTGAGGGGCGAAATTCGCTAGAGATACGTTTAAAATATGTGCACAAATATGTTGAAGTATATGTGTTTCAAAAATACCTTACAAACTTTGGGGACAGGTTCCTTATCCCAAAAAAAGAAAAAAATCTAGTAAACATGCGCTCCAAAATGAGCATTTGTACGTCTTCGATACTGTGAAACACATCTCCCCTACTGCAAGCTCTTTGCTTTCCATATTTTGGGAGGATGCTTATGGACCAAAGCAAGGAAAAAATGTTCAGTGAACATAGCTTCTAAAATTGATACTTAAAGAGCTGTGAACAGTTGCGCAATAGAAGAGACGTGTTTCACAGTAGCGCAGATGAACTGGTGCTCACAGGTCTTAACGTATGAATTTTAGAGTCCATGTTTACTAGACATTTCTTTCTTGTTTTGGTGTAAGAAACCTGTCCCCAGCGTTTGTAAAAGCATTTCTGAAAACCGTGTGTTTATGTGTGTGTGTGTGTGTGTGAAATATGTGCCATATGTGTCTGCTTTGTACGTGTGTAGCTACTTGCGAAGAAAAAGAGGTATTGCACCACAGCTAGTAGTAAATATTATAGAATGTATACATTTTAGACTGTTTCGTATAAAATATTCTATATAACATGTGTCCAATTTCTATTCCTTACAGAGATTCACCTAGTTACAAAGATAAGGTTTCATTTCGTTGTTGGTACTCTAATTGCTGTGGATTTATTTATCGCCTGGAAGTTTCGTTTTAAAGTTCAGTTAGTGTGAGACTGTACTTGAGTTAACATAGTTGAATTTGTCAATGTGATTATGATTTGTTTGGAAATTCTCCTGTGTCATTCAAACGTGCTGAATATGATATTTGTGTACACGTTATTCAATGAAAACATTACTTATAGAGCATACGGTAGCGATTTCTTTAGCGCAGCGGAGTATCATATTCAATAGTGTTGTAAGTAGGCTGTTTATGTTTTCTTTATGTAAGTAGGCTGTTTATTTTTTCTTATTGGCAACGTTACGTAGCGCTCTGTATGAAAATCACTGGCTGTGCTGTGTGCAGCCTGTGGCTAGTTTGCATTGTTGTCTGCCATTGTAGTGTTGGGCAGCGGCAGCTGGATGTGAACAGCGCGTAGCGTTGCGCAGTTGGAGGTGAGCCGCCAGCAGTGGTGGATGTGGGGAGAGAGATGGCGGAAGTTTTGAAATTGAACTGCTATATATATTATGATTATTAAGGTAAATACAGTGTTTGTTCTCTATTAAAATCTTTCATTTGGTAACTATCCCTATCAGTAGTTAGTGACTTCCGTAGTTTGAATCTTTTATTTAGCTGGCAGTAGTGGCGCTCGCCGTATTGCAGTAGTTCGAGTAACGAAGATTTTTGTGAGGTAAGTGATTTCTGAAAGGTATAGTTTAATGTTACTCAGGGCCATTCTTTTGCAGGGATCTTTGATAGTCAGATTGCGTTGCGCTAAAAATATTGTGTGTCAGTTTAAGCACAGTCATGTACAAATTGTTCTAAAGGGGACGTTTCATATGTCGACCCTTAGCCGAGGATACCTCACTGGAATCTTCTGATTTTTTCCTTGTAGTTTGTGTAATTAGCGTAGATTTTGTTTATTGCTAGCGCGTAATTGTAGAGAGAATCTCCTTTGTAGTTGCAGTCTTTCATTGTTGTACAGTAAAACAGTTGTGACATGCATGTAGATTTGCACCAAGTATTTAAGTAGACATTATTTCCATTTCTATGTTAATGTGTTATCTTATTTTACTCTTCAAATTGTGCTTTTCTGTGTTATCGTGTGAAATATTGTGACAATAATGGCGTGTGAAAAACGTAACACTAGGCTCCAAAGTAAACTGAGAAATAATAGTGACGACGAGCGTAGCTTATCAGCGCCGCCGAGTAATGAATTTACTAATGTTCAAAGTAGTAATTTGGTAACTGTGCATAGGGAAATGGAGCGGGCGTCAAATAATGGTGTAGACAGTGAAACAGGTAGTGAACAGGGAAGCATTATCGATCGATCGGTCGGCAACAGCTCGCCTCAGGAATCGGGAATGACAGAACACAATATTGCAAATACTGTAGACTCAGGTTTTGGGTTCTCACCGTTTTTTCAAATGAGTCAAGACACATTTTCCGCTTGTCAAAATGTGAATGTTGCCGGTGCAAATTCACTGCCGAAAAGCACTGAGGAACATGTTTCAGACACCAATGCATTGTTATTACAATTAATACAACAAATGGGACAAACACAGCAAAAGCTTCAAAAGTTAGACACGATGGAACAAAATCAGAGACAAACACAGCAACAGTTAGACACAATGGAACAAAATCTTCAAAAGTTAGACACAATGGAACAAAAGCTTCAAAAGTTAGACTCAGTGGAACATAAGCTTGAACAAACACGTGAAGATTTAACTACTGAGTTACATAACATTGAATCGAAATGTCAAAAAGTCTGTAATGATGTAAAAACACAAATTTGTGAGCATTTTCAACCTATTTTTTCGCGGCATGAAAATGCATTACAGAATCACGAAGCAGCCATAAAAGAACACTAAACTATTGTTCATGAAAATCACGACACCTTGCAAGCTAAAATTGACTCAGTTGCATCTGCCGATTCGGTTACGCAACTTGCAAAAACTCAAGAAAACTTAAAGGACACAGTAGATACGATTTCAACACAAATGGACACTCTGAAACTTGGTTCAGAAAAACACACTGAGGAAATAAGTACACTATCGGAGAAAGCAGCCGAACTTTCGGATCAGTTCACTAATTTATCTACGAAGGTAGATGATAATCTGAATGACACAAAACCGGTAGTCTTTAATGACACAGAAGAGTGTGAACAATTTAGGAAATTCAATCAAAATCAAATCAATATACAGTACAAAAGAGAAATCCGGGAAGTACAAGATCAGTTGGCACAAGTAATACAAAAGTTACAAATTTCAGAGGACACTCGCGCTCCAACACGGGAAGAGGGACTTAGAAATACGGAAAAGCCGCAAAATAATAACACAGGGCATTTCGGAAGTTATGAAAGAAATTGGCAAGGTACACCGAATTTTGAGATGGAACCGCCGACACGACGTAACAATGACCGATATGCTACTCGCCGACACGATGATTTTGACTATAAGCTGTTCATTGCTACACGTAAATTCAAAACGTTTAGGAATTCTGCCAACGACATTCATCCACAAGCGTGGCTCCATCAATTCTCTCATTGTTTCCCTCCTAACTGGTCATTGGAGCACAGGTTAGAATTTATGTGTGGCTACTTAGAGAATGAACCAGCTGTAAGAATGCGATCGGTCATTCACGATTGTCACAGTGAAGGAGATTTTTACCATGCGTTCCTCTCAGCATATTGGTCTCAAGCTACACAAGACCGAGTAAAACATAGCATCATAATGATGAAACACTTCGAACAATCTGAATTTTCCAGTCTTGTGAAATATTTTGAAGACATGTTGCACAAGAATCAGTACCTGTCAAACCCATACAGCCCCTCAGAACTCATCCGCATTTGCTTAATCAAACTGCCTGAACATTTGAGACATATTATTTTAGCAGGACGTTGCAAAGACGACATTGAAGCTTTTCAGGGACTCTTACAAGAATTAGAAATTGACACAGACAGTCGCGGGATGCGAAAACAGAAAAACAATCACTACAGGTCACATCCGTCGCAATTCAGCGATGAAAGAAATAATAACTGGACACGACAAGGCTATTCTCACAACACAAATCGTGACCAAAACAGACACCACCTGTATGACAACCGTTGGCAGAGTAGTAATAATTACAGGGAAAGATCGCATTTTCGTAGTAATGAATATGACAGAGATTACCTTAGAAACAGACAATATGGTAACCAAAAAAATTATTATCAAGGGAGACAGAATAACTTCAGACGCAACGGTCCAGCGCGCAGTTACGATTCGGGGAGAAATTCTCCACCAAGTGACCAACACGAAAGAAACTGTGTAAACTACCGACAAAACGACAGACCTGAATTCCATCAGAACTGGCGAGCTTTAAACAGAGCTGGGCCCTCTCAACAAGGAGAATTTGTGGAAGTTAGGCCTCCTAATCCCCATAACGACGCGCACCAACAAAGGAACAGACAATGACTCGCACCGCAGGCTGCCGCGTGCGCCCGCTGGCTCAGGGAAAAATAACATTGACGCTAACCTTGAGCAAAATTCCAGTATTCTTTACGGACGAATACCGCATGATAATTGCATTCAAGTTGAAACTCTGTGTACTGAGAAGAGCAAAGGGTTACACCACATTTCACGTGTAGAACCGTTTATTGACAGATAATCTGCTTTTTAACTTAGTCTTTGCAATTTTCACTTCATGCTACTTGTACAATTTGTCACACTGAGAATCTGTTAACATGCAACAATGTTTGAAGTTAAATACCCAGTCAAGAACCAAGAGAACTTATTTAAACAGAAATTACGAATGCATTGTTATTGTGAACAGGCGACACAGTGTTATTGTGTGTGTGCATTCTTGCTTGTTAGTTGCACGATTATGTAATGACTATAAGGCTCACATACTTGGAACATATACCGGCACTGGTAATGAAATTTTCATGCAACATTTTGGTTTGCTTGAGAGTGGATTCTGGATTTAAGGTACTTTAAGTGAGATACCAGATGAGACAGTGGTTAGTTTATGTGACAGCTACACGATTTTATCACGACGGTACTAATGAGCGACAATTTACAATGTTGCTTTTGCGGTGTTTCTGTTTTATATCTGCACAGTTTTTCTGTATTATTCTGGAAAGTAAAACATGTTTTAGTAGTAGCTTTTGTGGTATAGCTACAAGGAGACAGCCTTTTCTGTAGCAAAACAATACGTTACAGCACAGTACTTTCTTCATCACGGCAATAAGCGTAATAAGTATGATATCTATACGCAAAGCATTTCACTTTGTTTATCATGAGGTAAGTACATTGGCTTCTGTTGAACTTAGCTTTCGGAGGACGATAACTACGACACTCCCACAGAGATTATCTTACAGCAAGACGCACATTTAGCGCTACAGGACACGTATTTGAGTGATTAATTTTGTACTTAAAACATTTATTTTTACAGATTTTTGAATTACAAAGAAAGTTTTCCGTGATACATTTCATTCCATTGCTGTAATCTGTAACACCTAAGGGTATAATTACATTAAACCTCAGGGGGGTACACGCCTGCTTTGTGTACCATGTGTTTGGCAAGCACAAGGAGCCCTAGCTAATATGGTATTTGCTTATACAACTTTACACATCAGTACCATATTTCTCTAACACATAAATTACACAGCTATCTGATCATTTAACTGAGAGAGACAAACCTTTTTACTGCGTCAGTGACAGATGTTTACGCAATTACACAGTTGGGTAACTTCACACTTATGAAATTGTATTTTGTCTGTACTGTGTGAACTCTTCATATTTTTTCGGAACCATTGTGATACAATGAGAGCTTTGAATGATGTATTTGGTATGGGATCATCATTTTTAAAGTACGTTTGAGGTAGATGACACTTTTGACATGAGCAGAGAATTTTTTTTAGATTTTGAAATTATTGCAGAAAGCTACGACGTTTTTGAGATTTGACTGAGGTGTTATGATGTTATTATTACGACGACGATGTGTATTATGCTGCTGAGGTATGTTTATGATCAATAAGCTAATGCTATATGAGTTATTTGATTATGCTACGTATGTTATGATGAAATATTGAAGAAGTGTTGACGAATAAGGTAAGGAATAATGAGTAGTGTTTAGGAACTCTTGACTTGTGAAAAAGGATGTTGGAAACCAAGAATCGTACTTTAAGAGTTATGAAATGTGTGTGTAGATGCGTGAATGTATCACAACGCCGGCGAAAATTTTTTGGACACTGTTATATTCATAAGATCTGGTTTCTACACATTTGCAATGCAAATTCTCGACCCGTGAAATTTTGTATATGAGACTGTCTCTGTAGCGGAAAAATGTCGTAAATATTTCCATAAGAATGTTAATTGACCACCTGCACGTGCGTCGTCGGCACACAGCTGTGTCAGACACCTGGAGAACAAGCCATTAGGGTGTGCCATTCCGGAAGCACAGGCAGAAAAAAAAGGAGGCCTATACTCCTGCTAATGACATTCGTTTCTAGAAAGCATCGCAAAAACGACTTGGTCGAAATTAAAAACATATGATAACACTGTGGAGCTCTTAATTTATGATATTTACTGAAATGCCTAATAAAATGACAAGAAATATTTTTACATCTGCACACCTGATTATGACAATCGTCTTTCTATGAGAGTTGAGAGAATTTCTACTAACTTATGAAATGTCACATGACTACTGAATGATATTTTTATGCTTTGCTTTTCATAGTTGCTTATTTCATTTGATATCTGGTTTCCAGCTGTGTTGCAGCATTGATTTTATAAAATGAAATGCATTTGCTAATGTGAACACTTTCTGTCAACAGATCTATTAAATAATTATTTTATGATCCACATTCTTTAAAAAAGGAGCACTTGGAAAGGAAAGAACAATAAGAAGGAACTAGTAACAGTAACACATAATTTTCTTTTCTAGTACATGGTAATATTTTTTTTACAATAAGTTGTTGTGGTGCAGCACTTTAATTACATAGACATTAAGATGTGAATAGACATTTCCCTTTTCTGCATTGTTGTCTTTACTGTAATATTTTTTCTGCTTGAGATTTGTCATGTTTGCTGCTGCTGTTTGCCAGGCATGGTGCTGCTAAATTTAACTTTGTATTACTCTGTTAAGCTTTTCTTGTTGCTGCACATTGGCTCATATTAGTTGTAATTTTGCATTTTATCTGTTAATTTAGATTTACTGCTGCTTGCTTTGCAAATCGGCATTTTTTGTCATTGCTGTTTGTGTTGATTTGTTGTATGCTGCTGCATTGCCTCGTCCCTTAGTTTAGCATCGGAGCTCAGTAGATTTAAGTTAGCTTAAGAGGGGTAGACTATATAAGAAACTAACTATGATGAATTGGAAGAAATGCATTGAGAATATATAAGAAAATGGTTTGGCTGAAAAAGTAGTGTACAGTGGAGAAAAACTATTTTTTAAAGAGGATGTGAACAGAATACAGAAAGCAGGCTACATAGGACTTTTTGTGAATAATGATGAACGAAGGGAGATCTCCATGCAAAATACTGCAGTAAAACAAACCCTGTCCTTTCCTTTTGTCTTATCCCTCTATGTGTTTGTGTACCATTGTGTATTTGTGTTTTTCCTGTCTTTATGTGTTTAGCTGATGTTGTTATGTTGTAGAATTTTTCTAATAATATGTTATTTACTTTGTAAAGATGTTTAAACATTATTTATTCTGTTTTGTTGCTCATGTGTAAAGTTGATGTTTCAAAAGTTATTCTGATCGTTTATGTATGTACTTATGTCATAATTCCTGTAACACTGATGTATATGTTTATTTCTATTCTTTTGTAAAGCCCCTATTACTACAAACGTTATCTGTATTGTTATGTTCTTTAATGATGTATTTTGTACCTTTGTAATTGTATTCTCATGTTATAATATAGTAATTGATGCCAGTTAATCAAATTAAGTAACTTGTAAGCATACATTTCACTGCACACATTTCTGTTGGTCATAGTATATGGACAATATGTGAGAAGTAGGGACTGTTAGTGTTTGCACATGTGTTAATAATTCAGCAAGGGACTGGATAACAGCATTGCTGGTTTTAAGGACAATTCCAAAAACTTTGCGAGTGCACAAGTGGTGGTTATGGACTTGCTATATTAGCTGCAAGACTCTTCAATGGTGATTGTGCACCCGCACAGTCACAACAGATGGCTGCTGGCCATCTCTACAAGGACTGCAGTGGGTTTGCATCTTTGCTGACTCACCAATACCATTATTTCTACAAGGACTACCACAATCTCTACCAGGACTACAGTGGGTCTACTCTGTGATGACCTACCTACCAATATTCATGAACTTCGACTGACTCTGCTGTGGGTTTGCTCCATTGTGGCCCATTACCTGTCAGCATGTCAAGAGTCAGCACTGTCTTTCCGTTGGAAGGACACCACTACTTCTTCAAGACTGCATGGAAATCCACTACTTCTGTGTGCAATTTTTTTTACTAATGAGACTTTGTGAAAAACAAAAACTGTAATTACTATTATGATGAATGATCAGGACTGTCTTTATGGACTGTGAGAAAATTTTAGCTTTTGACCAACATTGTATAAATAAGTGTGTGCATTTGATATCTTTGTTAGTGTAATTATAAAAAAAATTTTTATCAAATCATTATTGGCTACTGGCCAGAAAAAATTTGTAAAATTTTTTGTAGGGAGCATGGGGGCTATGTAAGTAGGCTGTTTATGTTTTCTTTATGTAAGTAGGCTGTTTATGTTTTCTTATTGGCAACGTTACGTAGCGCTCTGTATGAAAATCACTGGCTGTGCTGTGTGCAGCCTGTGGCTAGTTTGCATTGTTGTCTGCCATTGTAGTGTTGGGCAGTGGCAGCTGGATGTGAACAGCGCGTAGCGTTGCGCAGTTGGAGGTGAGCCGCCAGCAGTGGTGGATGTGGGGAGAGAGATGGCGGAAGTTTTGAAATTGAACTGCTATATATATTATGATTATTAAGGTAAATACAGTGTTTGTTCTCTATTAAAATCTTTCATTTGGTAACTATCCCTATCAGTAGTTAGTGACTTCCGTAGTTTGAATCTTTTATTTAGCTGGCAGTAGTGGCGTTCGCCGTATTGCAGTAGTTCGAGTAACGAAGATTTTTGTGAGGTAAGTGATTTCTGAAAAGTATAGTTTAATGTTACTCAGGGCCATTCTTTTGCAGGGATCTTTGATAGTCAGATTGCGTTGCGCTAAAAATATTGTGTGTCAGTTTAAGCACAGTCATGTATAAATTGTTCTAAAGGGGACGTTTCATAGTGTTTACGTGCGTTTTCACTACAATGTGTGAGAGTGGTGGGGAGACGAACAGTCAAGTTTCATCTGCAAATAAACAGAGCGTCGGCGAAGCAGAAGACATTATTCAGTTGCTAGAAAGTCCTCCTTCAACATGCACGAACAGAATTTCTACATGTATCTGTGTTCTTCATACAAGAATAATGCGGGCATTTCGTATGCACGGCTTCTGTGTTTATTATTTGCAGCGGATTCAACACTTTTGAATATGACACGAAAGTAGAAGATTGGAATTTTGTCGTTAGCTAATAACAAATTGCCGAGTAATGCCATTAATACTGTTTACTGATGAAGCCGCTTTCTCTCGTGACACTATCAATAACATTAACACTGGCGCTTCGATAAAATTCGCATGCCTCTGTAGAGACATTTTCAAGAATGCTTCTCTGCAAATATGTGGTGCTGAATGAGAAACAATGAGTTCATTTCCCCTGCTGTGTGACCTCATCGTCTTAGAACGCCCTGTAGTCTAGAACTGCTTGAAAACGAGCTTCCACCACTACTGGAAGAGGTTGAAAAATGGTTCAAATGGCTCTGAGCACTATGGGACTTAACTGCTGTGGTCATTAGTCCCATAGAACTTAGAACTACTTAAACCAAACTAACCTAAGGACACCACACACATCCATACCCGAGGCAGGATTCGAACCTGCGACCGTAGCGGTCGCGCGATTCCAGACTGTACCGCCTAGAACCGCTCGGCCACTCCGGCAGGCGGAAGAGGTTCGTTTGATACAAAGGTGGGTATGTTCTTCCAACATGACGGGAACTAGTCCATTCTAGTCGTCAGATTACACATAATCTAAACATAGCAATTCTCGGAAGATGACCGCGCAGAAATGGTCACATTTCTTGGCCTCCAAGATCCCTCTTTGGATTACACTCTAATGGCTTGCGACCGAACCGCCGAATCTTTCCATCAGTAAATGGGGTATGTTCTCAACTGACTCGGTTGTTTTAACCCCCTCCACTGACGGAATGACCCGCTTCCTAATTCCGTATATATAAAACCAATACGGACTTGTAACTGTCACGCCTTTGCGCTTACTGCTACGTATTTTAACCGTAAATAGCTCAGTCCTAATGGTAAGAGGTAGTAGTGAATTCACGTTGTTAATATTTGAATACAGCACAGCTGCCACAAGCTCAGTTCACTTTTACTCCACTCCTACCCTCGCCATTGCACCACATTAACTATGTGCTACGTGGACCTTGCTAAATTCACTTGCATGTACATTTTGACCGTTACATAATGATTAGCACACTCCTAACCGGACTATTTCCCAAAGAGCTGTGATGATTGAACGGGTTCGATCCACGGCCTACAGTGCCCTACAGTTCACACGGTAACACTGCCTACCTGACCCACTTAACTTGGTACTGAGCTTATGTATCCAATCACCACTGCTAGCAGCAGTGGATAATCCTATCAGCACGACGAGAGCAGCAGACTTACCGTCGAATCCTCCTGAAAATACTTATAACTACGGTCGCCAGCTCTGAAGGAGCAAAAGAATAAATCAATTTTTGGCTCGTTTCAAAGTGAAACGGCTTGAGTTAAATTTAAACTTAATTCTGAATATTACTATTTCTGATCATTCAAGGTGATTCTACAAAGCAAATACTCTTTCAATTTCTGTGAGTTGGTTTGGTAATTACTACGAAGACTATTTATGCAACTTGGGTTAACAAAATTCTATCCTTCAACTTTATGTAATGATTTTGGATATTACTCTTTGGACAATTGATATAGAATTACTTAAGTGACTTTACTTGAAAGGTTACTCAGAAAAATTTAAGTAACTATAAATAGGCGACTCATTCTGGTGTGACCATTGCTCTTTTTAACATTCTTATACGCTAAAGTATTCTACAACAAAAAGAATTGTAAATGAAAGAGGCGATGGTGGCCTCAGTCTGATTTCAGGTTACTACATTTTACAATGAACAACATGCGTCGTAATTTTACTCATTACTATATTCTGTCCTCTGTACTTGCATAAAAGAAAACTGGTATTCTCCTTTTACATTTATACAAAGTTCGAATTAACAACTGCAAGCAGTCTTGCCTTGGGTAGACGTGTCGGTGCTGGTGGTGAGATGCATGTGGCTAACGCAGCTCTTCACGCCTCATGCCCTTAATGGCGGCTGGAACTACGAGCCGTAACACTCGTATAAGCTACTGCACGTCCGCCATAAAATCTGGGCGCAGGAACTCTTACAATCAGCCCCAGTGGCATAAAGGCGGCTTTGATAACCATTCGTCGCGTTTTACTCCACAAACGGCGACGATATTCGCCTCTTCGCTGTTGCACAATCACTTTTGCGTGAGCACAGTTACACATGTCCGATCACGTCAACACTCCCCAGGCCATTCCATTGTTCAGTCCCTGTGTCTCCAGCTACCCATAGCTACGCTCGTATCACCTAGAGTGGGGGCGTTCCCCTACCACCTTTTTACCGAAATCATTTAGTATTTAAGAATATTTATATTTATTACCCTGGAGTTCATACCAGTCATAATAATTTACTACTAGCGCTTTACAACATTAAATTATACAGTAATAACTTATAATTACCAAGAAAAAGAATACATTTGACTCCGAGAGCTTAGTGCATTGTCTGACAGGTAGCGCTAATTCCCAGTTTCGCCAATAGATGCATCAGGGTGCACTCCCTGGCAGTCTCACACCAGCGCGCCCGTTTCCGACGCGCGGGCTCCAAATTACTGGCAGCCTACCATCATTTCAGTTCCGTTACAGGCTGTGTCTCTACAACAGAAACTGGAAAGGAGCAGAACTGAAACACAGTGATCCTTCAATGTACCTCTGTGTTACCTTAAACCGCTCTCGAACCTTTTAGACACACTGCATCAGCATCAATGCAAAGGTTTTGTCACTTAACAATCTGCTGAAAAATGTAATTGACGTGAATGGGGTGCCCATACACAGACAGTAAAAACAATTGCCCTATGACTCTGTTACTCTGATTAGATTAGGTTAGATTTACTTTCATTCCAATTGATCTATAGTGAGGAAGACCTCCAGAATGTAGAACATGTCAGAAAAATAATAATACATGACAAATAATTACAACTAAAACAAATAAGCTAATGTACCTTCCACAGGTTCCAAGTGGAATGATCGTCTTTTTTTTTAATGAACTCTATATGAAAGGATCATTTTACAACACTGATTTACTAAGATCGCATTAATGCACTGAATTTAAAATTTAATTTTTTTAAATTTATAATGCAATAAACATATAGTAGAACTACTACAATACTTATTTACAATGAACACGTTACTGACTGAAATGGTGAGAAGTTATATAAAAAGTTGGTTCTACTGAGAAATTCATCAGTGGAGTGGAAGGAGTTGGCCCAATTAATCCTTTAGGCATCTCTTAAACTGGATTTCATTGGTTGTTAAGCTTTTTATGGCTGCTGGCAAACTATTGAAAATGTATGTTCCTTAATAATGCACACCTTTTTCTACAAGGGTAAGTGAATTTAAGTCCTTGAGAAGATTATTCTTATTTCTAATATTGATTCCATGAACTGAGCTGTTGATTTGAAAAAGTGATATATTTCTAATGACAAATTTCATTACGGAATAAATATATTGGGAAGCCCCTCCCCCCCCCCCCCCCCCCACCCATGTATCATGGACCTTGCCGTTGGTGGGGAGGCTTGCGTGCGTCAGCGATACAGATAGCCGTACCGTAGGTGCAACCACAACGGAGGGGTATCTGTTGAGTTCCAGACAAACGTGTGGTTTCTGAAGAGGGGCAGCAGAGTTTTCAGTAGTTGCAGGGGCAACAGTCTGGATGATTGACTGATCTGGTCTTGTAACTCTAACCAAAACGGCCTTGCTGTTGTGGTGTTGTGAACGGCTGAAAGCAAGGGGAAACTACAGCCGTAATTTTTCCCGAGAGCATGCAGCTTTACTGTATGGTTAATTGATGATGGCGTCCTCTTGGGTAAAATATTCCGGAGGTGAAATAGTCCTCATCTCCGGGCGGGGACTACTCAGGAGGACGTCGTTATCAGAAGAAAGAAAACTGGCGTTCTACGGAACAGAGCGTGGAATGTCAGATCCCTTAATCGGTCAAGTAGATTAGAAAATTTAAAAAGGAAATTGATAGGTTAAAGTTAGATATAGTGGGAATTACTGAAGTTCGGTGGCAGGAGGAACAAGACTTCTCGTTAGGTGAATACAGGGTTGTAAATACAAAATCAAATAGGGATAATGCAGGAGTAGGTATAATAATGAATAAAAAATAGGAGTGCCGATAAGCTACTACTACAAACAGCATAGTGAACGCATTATTGTAGCCAAGATAGATACGAAGCCCACGCCTACCACAGTAGTACAAGTTCATATGAAAACTACCTCCGCAGATGACGAAGAGATTGTTGAAATGTATGATGAGGTAAAATAAATTATTCAGATAGTGAAGGGAGACGAAAATTTAATAGTCATGGGTGACTGGAATTCGGTAGCAGGAAAAGGAAGAGAAGGAAACGTAGTAGGTGAATATGGAATGGGGGTAAGGAATGAAAGAGGAAGCCGTGTGGTAGAATTTTGCACAGAGCATAACTTAATCGTAGCTAACACTTGGTTCAAGAATTATGAAATAAGGTTGTATACATGGAAGAGGCCTGGAGATACTAGAAAGTTTCAGATAGATTATATAATGGTAAGACAGAGATTTAGGAATCAGGTTTTAAATTGTAAGACATTTCCAGGGGTAGATGTGGACTCTGACCACAATCTATTGGTTATGAACTATAAATTAAAACTAAAGAAGCTGGAGAAAGGTGGGACTTTAAGGAGATGAGACCTGGATACAATGACAGAAGCAGAGGTTGTAGAGACTTTGAGAGAGAGCATCAGGGAACGACTGACAAGAATGGGGGCAAGAAGTACAGTAGAAGAAGATTGGGTAGCTTTGAGAGATGAAATAGTGGAGGCAGCAGAAGATCAAGTAGGTAAAAAGACGAGGGCTAGTAGAAATCCTTGGGTAACAGAAGAAATATTGAATTTAATTGATGAAAGGAGAAAATATAAAAATGCAGTAAATGAAGCAGGCAAAAAGGAATACAAACGTCTCAAAAATGAGATCGACAGGAAGTGCAAAATGGCTAAGCAGGGATGGGTAGAGGACAAATGTAACTCGGGTGATGCTGAGGGAATTAGGTTAGGAAATGAGACTCTTAAAGTAGGTTCGAATCCTGCCTCGGGCATGGATGTGTTAGGTTTAAGTAGTTCTAAGTTCTAGGGGACTGATGACCTCAGAAGTTAAGTTCCATAGTGCTCAGAGCCATTTGAACCATTTTTTTTCTTAAAGTAGTAAATGAGTTTTGCTATTTGGGGAGCAAAATAACTAATGATAGTCGAAGTAGAGAGGATGTAAAATGTAGACTGGCTATGGCAAGGAAAGCGTTCCTGAAGAAGTGAAATTTGTTAACATCGAGTATAGATTTATGTGTCAGGAGGTCATTTCTGAAAGATTTAGGTTGCAGTAGGTACTGGGAGATTAAGAAGATTGCACAGGATAGAGTAGCATGGAGAGCTGCATCAAAATAGTCTCTGGACTGAAGACCACAACAACAACATATTGGGAAGCAGTAATTAGTATCCCGAGTGCCCTAAACAGGCGTCTGCAGGATGTTCTTGAGTTCACACCACATATAACTCTTATTGCACGTTTTTGTTCCCGGAAAACTTTAGTTTGGCTTGATGAATTACTCCAAAAAATAATCACATAAGACATTATGGAGTGGAAGTAAGCACAGTGTGCCAGCTTTTCAATTTTTGCTGCTGAATATGCTAGTCCTGCGTTGTACAAATCCTCTCACGCAAAATAAATCGATATGCATGATACGTCCAGGATAATCAGAGGCAGTCTGAAACCAACACCTACACACAAGTTTCATTCATTTTCATGCGTAGTCCCGCTGGATATTAAGAGTCGAATTGGCCGCTTTTTTAAAATTTAATCGTATGGCTAGGGCCCCCCGTCGGGCAGGCCGTTCGCCGGGTGCCGGTCTTTCAATTTGACGCCACTTCGGCGACCTGCAGTCGATGAGGATGATAGGATGATGACGAGGATAGCACAACACCCAGTCCCTGGGCGGAGACAATTCCCCGACCCAGCCGGGAATCGATCCCGGGCCCAGAGGATTGACAATCCGTCACACTGACCATTCAGCTACCGGGGGCGGACATTGGCCGCTAATGAAGAGAGGCAAAAGGTTTGTAACATCTCAGTCCACCCACTTCATGAACGTCAGCCACCATCAGCTCTTTCGAAGTCCAGGAAGAGCTTCTTACAGTCTTGTGCTCTTCTTCAGTCAGACCGAAGAAAATCCCAGAATGAACTGTGGAAACAGATATACACTGATTATTCGGAACTTAACAAAATTGAAGGGGAATTGCCAACTGCTCATGAAGATGAAAGGTGTTCGTAGAAGTCCCTAAACAGGCCGTGCATAGAAGTTGCAAGATCCAAAGACAATCTCAAGAAATAGTGCTCCACGCAAGATGGAGACTCACTGAAGGAATGTAGAGACAACAAACCTCTACTCACATCATGAAGTACTGGCTTTGTCCGGGTTCGTGCACAGGGTTGAAATTGGGAATGGCTGAAAATAATGTCATCAGTGCAGCCAGATTCTGGTTACAGCTTGTATAAATATTATATGTAGCATAAATATCTGACTACGTCAATTTACACCACTGGCCATTAAAATTGCTACACCACGAAGATGACGTGCTACACACGCGAAATTTAACCGACAGGAAGAAGATGCTGTGATATGCAAATGATGAGCTTTTGAGAGCATTCACACAAGGTTGGCGCCGGTGGCGACACCTACAACGTACTGACATGAGGAAAGTTTCCAACCGATTTCTCATACACAAACAGCAGCTGATCGTCGTTGCCTGGTATAACGTTGTTGTGATGCCTCGTGTAAGGAGGAGAAATGTGTACCATCACGTTCCGACTTTGATAAAGGTCGGATTGTATCCTATCGCGATTGCGGTTTATCGTATCGCGACATTGCTGCTCGCGTTGGTCGAGATCCAATGACTGTTAGCAGAACATGGAATCGGTGGGTTCAGGAGGGTAATACGGAACGCCGTACTGGATCCCAATAGCCTCGTATCACTAGCAGTCGAGATGACAGGCATTTTATCCGCATGGCTGTAACGGATCGTGCAGCCACTTCTCGATCCCTGAGTCAACAGACAGGGACGTTTGCAAGACAACAACCATCTGCACGAACAGTTCGACGACGTTTGCAGCAGCATTGACTATCAGCTCGGAGACCATGGTTGCGGTTACCCTTGATGCTGCATCACAGACAGGAGCGCCTGCGATGGTGTACTCAACGACGGACCTGGGTGCACGAATGGCAAAACGTCATTCTTCTGGACGAATCCAGGTTCTGTTTACAGCATCATGATGGTCGCATCCGTGTTTGGCGACATCGCGTTGAACGCACATTGGAAGCGTGTATTCGTCATCGCCATACTGGCGTATCACCCGGCGTGATGGTGTGGGGTGCCACTGGTTACGCGTCTCGATCACCTCTTGTTCGCATCAACGGCACTTTGAACAGTGGACGTTACATTTCAGATGTGTTACGACCCGTGGCTCTACCATTCATTCGATCGCTGCGAAACCCTACATTTCAGCAGGATAATGCACGACCGCGTGTTGCAGGTCCTGTACGGACCTTTCTGGATATAGAAAGTGTTCGACTGCTGCCCTGGCCAGAACATTCTCCAAATCTCTCAGCAATTGAAAACGTCTGGTCAATGGTCACAATACGCCAGTCACTACTCTTGATGAACTGTGGTATCGTGTTGAAGCTGCATGGGCAGCTGTACCTGTACACGCCACCCAAGCTCTCTTTGACTCAATGCACAGGCGTATCAAGGCCGTTATTGCGGCCAGAGGTGGTTGTTCTGGGTACTGATTTCTCAGGATCTATGCACCCAAAATTCGTGAAAATGTAATCACATGTCAGTTCTAGTATAATATATTTGTCCAATGAATACCCTTTATTATCTGCATTTCTCCTTGGTGTAGCAATTTTAATGGCCAGTAGAGTATGTTCTTTATAGTACTTAATATCCTTCTGTTTAATTTCTTTATTTATAAATCGTCAACTGATTAATGTGTGCATGTATATTTCATATTATTTGTATGCAGTACCTGTTGTGTCTGGTATTTCTGACACGAATAAAGAAAGAAGTTTATTGTTGGCATGAATGACTGTGAGGAAGCATGTAATACGACGTTGACATTTCAAGGAGGCACTACCGAAGGTACCCTCGATTTCCCATTCACGGGCTGCAGTGACTCATTCCGGTTACCGCCAGAGTTACTTTGGTGAGCACGACTTCTGCTGGAAGAGCCGATTACATTCAGATTATACGAGGGAAGGAGGCAAGCAGTTACCGCTTAGGCTTTCGTTAAATCTCTTGTTAAACTAGTGTGCAGGCAAAATTGTGAACTGTTGTACTAACAGAGGGTAATGAGTTGCAGTCGCCGGCCGCTTTCGAGACGGGGCGGCGAAAGGCTTTGAGGGCTCTCGGCTGCTATTTGTGCAGCACTGCTGCATCGCTTGTAAAAGCTCCGCGCTGTACAATCGACGATGAACTGCACCAAGTGCAGAGCAGTCGAGTGTGGTTGAGAAGCCACGTGAAGCCGAACGGTTCACGTCAACACTCAGTATGTGGAGAGTGCTTGTCGAACAAAAGACCTTGACGTCGCTCACTTGAGGGGCTCGGCCGAAAGGATTCTAGACCGTATCATAAAATTCCGCTGTGGGAAGCAATGCGGAATCGACATGTAAAGTTTCTTCCGACGTTACCATTTATTTCGCAGTTTTGTTCTTGAAGACATTATCGTGCTACGCTCACTCGTCTAGAGCGTTCTTTTTGCCGTTTTGTCGCAAGCACACTGTGGGCGTTACCCTGTGTGTCAAACGGCGCTAAACAGTATCTTACTGCCTACTCTGCTTTACCATCTCATATGACTTCTTTCGTAGTTACCAAATTTACTTTTTCTTGTAGTTTGTCTTTCTTCCTTCGACCATATTGCCTTACATGACTGAATAGTCGTAAGAATTTCCTCCGTACCTTTCCATACTCCTTTCCATTAATTCGTTTGATCCGGTTTGCTTTGTTTATCCCCCTTCCAGAATGAGATTTTCACTCTGCAGCGGAGTGTGCGCTGATATGAAACTTCCTGGCAGATTAAAACTGTGTGCCCGACCGAGACTCGAACTCGGGACCTTGGCCTTTCGCGGGCAAGTGCTCTACCATCTGAGCTACCGAAGCACGACTCACGCCCGCTACTCACAGCTTTACTTCTGCCAGTATCTCGTCTCCTACCTTCTGGCAGAAGTAAAGCTGTGAGTACCGCGCGTGAGTCGTGCTTCGGTAGCTCAGATGGTAGAGCACTTGCCCGCGAAAGGCAAAGGTCCTGAGTTCGAGTCTCGGTCGGGCACACAGTTTTAATCTGCCAGGTAGTTTCATATCAGCGCATACTCCGCTGCAGAGTGAAAATCTCATTCTGGAAATATCCCCCAGGCTGTGGCTAAGCCATGTCTCCGCAATATCCTTTCTTTCAGGAGTGCTAGTTCTGCAAGGTTCGCAGGAGAGCTTCTGTAAAGCTTGGAAGGTAGGAGACGAGATACTGGCAGAAGTAAAGCTGTGAGTACCGGGCGTGAGTCGTGCTTCGGTAGCTCAGATGGTAGAGCACTTGCCCGCGAAATGCAAAGGTCCCGAGTTCGAGTCTCGGTCGGGCACACAGTTTTAATCTGCCAGGAAATTTCATATCAGCGCACACTCCGCTGCAGAGTGAAAATCTCATTCTGGAAACATCCCCCAGGCTGTGGCTAAGCCATGTCTCCGCAATATCCTTTCTTTCAGGAGTGCTAGTTCTGCAAGGTTCGCAGGAGAGCTTCTGTAAAGTTTGGAAGGTAGGAGACGAGATACTGGCAGAAGTAAAGCTGCGAGTACCGGGCGTGAGTCGTGCTTCGGTAGCTCAGATGGTAGAGCACTTGCCCGCGAAGGGCAAAGGTCCCGAGTTCGAGTCTCGGTCGGGCACACAGTTTTAATCTGCCAGGAAGTTTTTATCCCCCTTGTTTATTGCCTTTTTGTGTATATGTTTCCCTGTGGAACGGCAACATCTGAGGCAAGATTACTCGGTCACGAGAGAAATCGCTATATATGTGAAGCACAGAATGCTGAATTAAGGAAAGAAATACCTAGAGGAGCAGATCTACGACAGTGGGTGTACGCTGTATAGGGTTCTCTGCCATTTAAAGAACGATGTTCCTTTCCGTAATAAAACGAAAAATTAAAAGTTTACCAGAAATCCATTTATACAATTTATTAAACTGAGAGGGTTTAGTTACGTACAAAATGGCAAGAATGTACGAAATATCTCGCCCATGAAGGATAAGATCATGCAGTGTACGCTGTTGATGATGGGATAGTCACCAATTCTGCGAAGGATATATCTTTGCTCAACTGCTCTACCGCAAACCTAAAGAACAAAAAGATTTCTCTCAGAATGAATATTCACTCTGCAGCAGTGTGTCCACTGATCTGAAACTTCCTGCTGTGTGCCTGAGCGGGACTCTAATCTGTGACCTTTACCTTCCTAGAGATTGAGCTTTCCTCCTTTCTAAATTTTATCTTTGCGTCTAGTATCCACAATAATGTAATATTTAAAAAAAATGGAAACTGAGTTTAAGTGCTTCTTCTATAACATTTTCTTTACTCTACTTTGTTTGATCTGCTTCTAGATGTAAATTAAAGAAATTATACCACGAAACTGCAACTATTAACACACACTGTCAGTATTATCCTAACATAAGAATTTCAAGTGTACTACAAGAACGTAAACATGTCGTTTTCTAAGACCGACTCACGACCCGCCCCCACAGCTTTTCTTCCGCCATTGCCTCCTTCATATGTACCAAACTTCACAGGAGCTAACTAACACACGTCGGCGCGAGTGTGCTGACGTCACGAAGCGACCGTTCTCTGGATACGTATAAACAGTTACGTTTGATGAGACTGCTATCCGATTCTTTGTAGCCTCTGATTATGCCTCCAGCGTTGGAAAACGAATTGTTTAGGCCTTATACGGAGTTTTAATGCTCATAAAACAAATATCAGCTCACTGACTAGTCATACGAAAACATAACATGAAAGCTTTCAACTAATGGTGACATGTGGCAGTAGAACATGGAGAATTACCTCAGAGTTACGGAAGCCTCGATGGTCGGGATGCAATTATAAGTATTACCTGCCTTCGTAATTCTGCACGATCGGATTGTCGCAGCTAGCGAGCAACAAGATCACCGACTATTTTTCCAACTAACTGGCGATCTATTATCGGCCATTCTGGCGCCTGTGTTACACTATCTCAACATGGTACCTTAACGATAAGACCATGGTGTCTGGAGACTGACTATAGCAGCCATGAAGACGGCAGGAGAAACCGGCTCCAGTTAGAGACGGCTCTTGCTGTCGTGGTTGTTTAACACCTCGGATGTTAAAGAAAAAGGCCGACTACACAGAGGCCTCTACATTGAATAGCCAAACTAAATGTGCTCATCTGCACAATTTTTGGGCAGTTTCTGCCAGACGCTTCTTCTTATTGATGCCTCTCTGGTGTATTTCAGCGGGAAGGATAGCTCAAACGGCATAAAGGGTGCCATTAAAAAGGAAAAAGCCATCCTGGTAACAATGAATAACTTCTGAATTAGTTGAATTACGACCAACAAAAAATTAAGGAACGTATCCCTATACAGGAACTCTCTTACTGTCAAATTGGTATCTCTCGTCCACCCTCGCGACATACATATTACCATTAATCAAATTATAGTCAAAATTAATTAATGTCATTCCTACCCTAATTGTGATGCGGCGATAATAGCCTGCCATGGTTAGTGAGCATAGTTAGCAGGTGTTTGCTTCAGAGTAGCAACACTCGGTCATTCAATCCCTCATCTTGTCGGCAGCAGAAATTGTGAGCCTATTTTGAGGCAACTCTATACTTTAACAAAGAATTGTCTCAGGCCAGAAAAGAGAGTAAGCTAGATCTGTAGCATGAGTTGGTGAACTCTGTGTAGGCCAGTGCTCAAGTGCCTAGGTTTTCTAACTTAATAACTCCTTTGATGCAACCACTTAAATGTTTGACGTCATTAACCGGTGGGATGCTGGTTGAGCTGTTTGGCATACCACTAAGATGCTATAAGACTGATCCCTGGTGCCATACAGAGGAGAGCACCTCCCCATAACATTATGCAAATTTTAATGAAATGACAATGTCACACAACAGAAGTGTCTTATTGAATGATGATTAGTAGGGCTGGCCCAATGAAGCATGAAAATGCAGGTACCACACGACACATAGATATATTAACGAGAGGACGGATCATCTATCTATAACAGTCACTGTAACAGTCTGGTTCGTTATCGGAAAGCATCAACGTTTGAATTACTTTATCAGATAAGTAAATAATAAATAGTAAAGGGATATAATGATGAAATCTAACCGTGGCACAGGTAGGTGAACGCAATAAAGCATAACCATGAGAATAAATAGCGGATATGGCCAATGACTGCAAGAATTGTTAGTGTTTTAGGGAAAGAACCCGGTGAAATAACCACGAACACCAGCAGAATCTCCAACGTGCATTATGGAAGCAACTAGCTGGCTGCAAACGTTAAAACTGTGCGGTTAGCCTCTTATGAAAGTTAACTAGGATCGCGTCCTCCTCGCCTCGGTGTTTGCAATACTGTCTCATCCTCGCCACTCTCATACACTGTGAATGCGGAAGGCAGCAGCAGTAATGGCTGGAGATTCTGAGTCGAGTTCGCCATCTGCACTCAGTATTAAGGTGGAGACATCCTTCTGTATGGATATCAGGGTTCATCTTATTGGCCGTCTGACAGCAAGTCTGTTGTCTTTTGTCTACCAGCAGTAAGTGTTCGCTACCTTAACTCTCTGTAACTTGACTGTTACTGCCAATGTAGGAATCTCTCCGGTCAACTGCAGCAGACCTTGCGACTCTCATGCAGTAATAATTTTGTAAATAAGTTAAACAAATTCCTACGCCTGCAAATTTTGTTATTATTAACCAACGCTGCCGTGGGATGGAGAGAAAGGTAGAATATTCCATGACAGGATTCTGAAGCTGACGATTCAAAATCTTACACACAGGCACACTTGAGGCAGTGTGCACTCTACAGAAATAAATACTATGAGCCAGTCAGAAAGCCCATTGCAAGGATTTTAAAAGAAACAACCATCTTCCATGACGTGGCTGCTGAAAAAAAATGGCGATTCTCACTCCCTACCGTTTCTGAAAGCTGCTCCTGGCTTAGTTTTTCATCTTTCCTGAAAGAATTCCCCCCACTGTCTTGAAAAATACTGTTTCTACAGAAGACAGCCACACTCGGGGCCTCCTGGAGTGGTGGAGGTGGACGAAGCGAATTCTGCTTTCAGCTACCTGCTCTCAAGGACAGAAAAATGTTCTTCATGCTCCGATTGATATTAGCATTAGATTGCCACCAAACGCTGGCACACTGGATAAAATGCAGAATGTACTTTCTGTATGTGGAATGTTAACCTACTCATTAAAGGCAGGAATGCGATTTCTGAGGACAGAGTTGTAAAGTCTACAGTTGTGATTTAGTTACAAATTTTCTATTAATTGAAATATCTTTGTCGAAAAGTTTGTAATCAGTGAAATGTTTTCATAAAATACTTTTAAAAGAAACTTAAAACAAATGGTATACAAATATGAGTTGCAGTTATAAGACTCGAGGGGCATGAAAAGGAAGCAGCGGTAGGGAAGGGAGTGAGACAGGGTTGTAGCCTCTCCAAGATGTTATTCAATCTGTATATTGGGCAAGCAGTAAAGGAAACAAAAGAAAAATTCGGAGTAGGTATTAAAATCCATGGAGAAGAAATAAAAACTGTGAGGTTCGTTGATGACATTGTAATTCTGTCAGAGACAGCAAAGGACTTGGAAGAGCAGTTGAACGGAATGGACAGTGTGTTGAAAGGAGGATATAAGATGAACATCAACAAAAGCAAAACGAGGATAATGGAATGTAGTCGAATTAAGTCGGGTGATGCTGAGGGAATTAGATTAGGAAATGAGGCACTTAAAGTAGTAAAGGAGTTTTGCTATTTGGGGAGCAAAATAACTGATTATGGTCGAAGTAGAGAGGATATAAACTATAGACTGGAAATGGCAAGGAAAGCGTTGCTGAAGAAGAGAAATTTGTTAACATCGAGTATAGATTTAAGTGTCAGGAAGTCGTTTCTGAAAGTATTTATATGGAGTGTAGCCACGTATGGAAGTGAGACATGGACGATAAATAGTTTGGACAAGAGAGTAGAAGCTTCCGAAATATGGTGCTACAGAAGAATGCTGAAGATTAGATGGGTAGATCACATAACTAACGAGGAGGTATTGAATAGAATTGGGGAGAAGAGGAGTTTGTGGCACAACTTGACGAGAAGAAGGGACCGGTTGGTAGGTCAAGTTCTGAGGCATCGAGGGATCAAAAATTTAGCATTGGAGGGCAGCGTGGAGGGTAAAAATCGTAGAGGAAGACCAGGAGATGAATACACTAAGCAGATTCAGAAGGATGTAGGTTGCAGTAAGTACTAGGAGATGAAGAAGCTTGCACAGGATAGAGTAGCATGGAGAGCTGCATCAAACCAGTATCAGGACTGAAGACCACAACAACATCAAAAAGTTGAGATTACTTGGTGATTATGTGATGCTGCTATCAATCGATATGAAACGGAGTTTGCTGGTCGGGATGGCCGAGCGGTTCTGGGCGCAACAGTCTGATACCGCGCGACCGCTTTTGTCGCAGGTTCGAATCCTGCCTCGGACATGAATGTGTGTGATGTCCTTAGGTTAGTTAGGTTTAAGTAGTTCTAAGTTCTATGGGACTGATGACCTCAGAAGTTACGTGCCATAGTGCTCAGAGCCATTTGAACCATTTTTTGAAACGGAGTTTTCCTTCTATTCCCGTTTTCCTTCTATTCTATTATGTTGAGAGTAACGTTGAAAAAATAAAATTTTCTTCTCTTTTCCCTTTTCTGCTCCTGCTTATGGCCAGTGGTGGCAGATACCACTTAACGGTATAAAAATTTTGAGCCAAAGGAGATTTTGGGTGTGATAGCAGAAAAAGTCTAAGGCAAAATGCCTTTTTTCGAAATTATAGTTCTGTCGTTCTCGTACACGGAGGTGACAAAGTCATGGGACAGTGATATGCATACATACAAATGGGGGTAGTATCGCGTACACAAGGTATAAAAGGGCAAGGAATTGGCGGCTTTGTAATTTGCCCTCAGGTGACTCATGCGAAGAGATTTCCGACGTTATTACGACCGCACAACAGCAATTAACAGATTTTTAACGCGGAATGGTTGTGGGAACTAAACGCATGGTACATTCCATTTCGAAAATGCTTAGGGAATTCAGTATTTCGAGACCCACAGTGTTAAGATTGTGTCGAGAACAGCAAATTTCAGGCATTAACTCTCACTACAGGCAATGCATTGGCCAATGGTCTTCACTTAACGGCCGAGAGAAGCGCGTTTGCGTAGAGTTTTCAGTGCTAACAAACAAGCAAGATTGCGTGAAATAACCGCAGAAATCAATGTGGGACGTATGAGAAACGTGTGCATTAGCACCGTGCGGCGAAATTTGTCGTTAAGGGGCAATGGTAGCAGACGGCCGACGCGAGTGCCTTTGCATTGCGTCCAGCGTCAGCGGGGCTTCTGACCATATCGGTCGGATCCTACAAGACTGGGAAACCGTGGCCTGGTCTGATGTCCCGATTTAGGTTGGTAAGAGGTGATGGTAGGATTCGACTGTGGCCCAGACCCCACGAGGCCATGGACCTACTAAATAGTCAGTAGGGCACTGTGCAAACTGTGGTGGCTCCATAATGGAGTCGGCTGTGTTTACATGGAACTGAACGGATCACTGACTGAAAATGGTTATGTTCGGCTACTTGGAGACCATTTGCAGCGATTCGTGAACTTCATATTCCCAAACAAAGACGGAATTTTTCTGGATGACGATGCGCCATGTCACTGCTACACAATTGTTCGCGATTGGTTTGAAGAACATTCTGGACAATTCGAGTGAATAATTTGGTCACCCACGCCGCCCAACATAAATCCCATAGAACATTTATGGGACGTAATTGAGAGGTCAGGTCGTGCACAAAATCCTGCACCGGCAACAATATCGCAGTTATGGACGAATATAAACGCAGAAAAGCTCAGTATTTTTTTGAATGGACTTCCAGCGACTTGTTGAATGCATGCCATGTCAAATTGCTGATCTACGCCGGGCGAAAGGAGGTCCGACACGATGTTAGGAGGTATCCCATGACTTTTGTCACCTCAGTGGACACGTATTCCCTAACGGTATTTGTAATGGGGACTCGTTTGATAGAAACTGCAGTGGACGAAGTCAAACGATTTGCTGTTGGATAACGTTCCATTATTTAAAGTAGGTACAGAAAGATGAGCACTATTCTGTAGGTTCCTTTATCAATATGGTTCCAATGGAAGTAAAAAAAGATAATTAAGGATACCTATGCTTTGAAATCTAAATTTAAAAGTTTCCTTATGGTACATTCTGTTTGGATTGGTTTAGATCGTTCGCTGTATTTGGTATATATTGACACTATTGTGAATATCTCGTGACTGTGCTTTTTCATTTCTCAGCATTCTGTTAATCATGTACGCAGAGGATCATTCCATAAAGAGTGCATACTGATGCGGATATAAAGAGTGATACGTCGTGAATACGAATACACTTGTTGTAGCTGGGATTCACAGACACAAAAACATTTTGAAGGACAGAATCTTTACCTCAGTGACTGTTATAAGTTTTTATTACACACTATTGCAATTTCAGCCTTAGGCCATTATCAAGTGATATTACGGCTTCAAGCCACGTCAATGTAATGTAAGCTGACACATTGACAACGACATACAAATGTGTCAGCTTACATTATGTTGACGTGGCTTGAAGCCGTTATATCACTTGATAATGGCCCAAGGCCGAAATTGCAATAGTGTGTAATAAAAACTTATAACAGTCACTGGCGTAAAGATGATGTCCTTCAGAAAACGTCGTGAAGATGCTCACTGTTGTCTCAGGTAACGACATGGATGGCCAGCAGTCGTATTCGCAGCCCAGTCAATGGTGGCGCTCGTAACAGACCCCGTGGTCGTAGGGGTGGAGCCACTAACATGCAACAATCAAAGCTGAATCGGATGATCCCTCAAAGATCCGACGCAAGTCCGAATTCGTGAATGAGCTTCGCGTCAGCTCCAGGCGGTGGGTCCTGAATACTACTGGGATACGCACTTGATTTGGCATGGCGGAGCGACCGATGTTAAATCCATTGTACTACGATGACTTGGGAAAATTATGCTGTGTGAAATAGTTGTTGTCTTTGTGATTGTCATGTTAATATTAAATCCATTAATATTTACTGTCTATTATGCCGAAGAGAAGCAGTTTGATTCGTTCGAAGAAAGCATAAACACAAATAAAAATGACATCATGACTGCTGTGGAGTACGGCAATACTATTGCTGATAGTTTTGGAAAGATGGCCCTGTGTTGCCAAATATTTCATCTCTGTAATATTTGCCTTGATGTAGAAGGATGGCAAAAACTTCTGCATCGCTATGCTCACCCTGAATGGCTTGAAAGCCTACTCGAAAATTTCTTGTTTGTGCGGAGGGGAATATAAATACCGCAATTACTTGTATTGCAAGTAGTGATTCTTAGTTCACGTCGCTTCTCGCTGAACACGTGGCATGTCATGGAATGTTATACCACTTCCGTATGTATACCGGTTTCCTTTCTTATCTATTGCTGGGAGTTATATTAATAATAAGTTATATTAATAATAGCCCAAAATGGAGTGCGATATTTGCTGTTAGATAAAGAACACGTACCATTCACTTGTAATGACATTTACCTGGCGGTTTTGTCGAGAGCTGAAACTGCATAAAGGCCTTTGCGTACATTCTACCTTCTTCTATCTATTTCATACTGATTGAAATTTATTTCTTTGCAGTTTCTCGTGGACTCTCAGTTTTTTGAGCAAATGGTCAGCTCAGTGCGTTAAACAGAATTTCTTTAAGAAGCACGTGAAAACGAATTTACCGTGAGCCTTCAGCCATTGAGCACATGCGTTAAGAAAAGATGACCCCATTATTTTCGCTGAATTAACCAAACCTGTCAGTGGCAATGTGTTATACCCGAGCACGATATTGTGCACTTTCCCTGTCCCGTTTCTAAGGTCGCAGTTACATCCTTGCAGCATATTAGCTAGACTCTTGTGTCTTATGTCTTTAAATTTCAACTTCTAAGGCAAGTTTTATTAATACAGTAGGAATTTCTAGGCAATCGACGAGCAGTCATGCTCAACTTTGCTTAATATTTGATGCTTTCGAGTCAGATTTAATTTGACTTACCAGGGGTTTCAGCCATTGACAAAGATAATGTGCATTTAGTGGCTATTTTAGGTGGAATGATTTTAATCTCTGAAGTTCTATGTACTGACATGGCAGAAAACCCTAAGAAATTTTGGTCTTATTTCAAAGCGATAGGTGCAGCAAAACAAAATGTCCTGAAATTCTGTGACCAAAATGGTACTGAAACAGAGGTTGACAGACTAAAGGCCGAAATACTAAATGTATTTTTCCAAAGCTGTTTCACAGAGGATGACTGCACTGTAGTTCCTTCTCTAGATTGTCGCACAGATGACAAAATAGTAGATATCGAAATAGATGACAGAGGGATAGAAAAAAAATTAAAATCGCTCAAAAGAGGAAAGGCCGCTGGACCTGATGGGATACCAGTTCGATTTTACATAGAGCACGCGAAGGAACTTGCCGCCCTTCTTGCAGCGGTGTACCGTAGGTCTCTAGAAGAGCGTAGCGTTACAAACGATTGGAAAAGGGCGCAGGTCATCCCCGTTTTCAAGAAGGGACGTCGAACAGATGTGCAGAACGATAGGCCTATATCTCTAACGTCGATAGGTTGTAGATTTTTGGAACACGTATTATGTTCGAGTATAATGACTTTTCTGAAGACTAGAAATCTACTCTGTAGGAATCAGCACGGGCTTCGAAAAAGACGATCGCGTGAAACCCAGCTCGCGCTATTCGTCCACGAGACTCAGAGGGCCATAGACACGGGTTCCCACGTAGATGCCGTGTTTCTTGACTTCCGCAAGGCGTTTGCTACAGTTCGCCACAGTCGTTTAACGAACAAAGTATGAGCATATGGACTATCAGACCAAATGTGTGCCGGCCGGAGTGGCCGTGCGGTTCTAGGCGCTACAGTTTGAAGCCGAGCGACCGCTCCGGTCCCAGTTTCGAATCCTGCCTCGGGCATGGATGTGTGTGATATCCTTCGGTTGGTTAGGTTTAATTAGTTCTAAGTTCTAGGCGACTGATGACCTCAGAAGTTAAGTCGCATAGTGCTCAGAGCCATTTGAACCATTTTGAACCACTCGTGTGATTGGATTGAAGAGTTCCTAGATAACAGAACGCAGCATGTCATTCTCAATGGAGAGAAGTCTTCCGAAGTAAGAGTGATTTCAGGTGTGCTGCAGGGGAGTGTCTTAGGACCGTTGCTATTCACAGTATACGTAAATGACCTTGTAGATAACATCGGAAGTTCACTGAGGCTTTTTACGGATGATGCTGTAGTATATCGAGAGGTTGTAAAAATGGAAAATTGTACTGAAATGCAGGAGGATCTGCAACGAACTGACGCATGGTACAGGGAATGGCAATTGAATCTCAATGTAGACAAATGTAATGTGCTGCGAATACATAGAAATAAAATTTTTTTGTCATTTAGCTATAATATAGCAGGTCAGCAACTGGAAGCAGTTAATTCCATAAATTATCTGGGAGTAGGCATTAGGAGTGATTGAAAATGGAATGACCATATAAAATTAATCGTCGGAAAAGCAGATGCCAGACTGAGATTCATTGGAGGAATCCTAAGGAAATGCAGTCCGAAAACAAAGGAAATAGGTTACAGTACACTTGTTCGCCCATTGCTTGAATACTGCTCACCGGTGTGGGATCAGTACCAGATAGGGTTGATAGAAGAGATAGAGAAGATGCAACGAAGAACAGCGCGCTTCATTACAGGATCATTTAGTAATCGCGATAAACTCCAGTGGAAGACTCTGCAAGACCGACGCTCAGTAGCTCGGTACGGGCTTTTGTTGAAGTTTCGAGAACATACTTTCAACGAGCAGTCAAGCAGTATATTGCTCCCTTCTACGTATATCTCGCGAAGAGACCACGAGGTAAAATCAGAGAGATTAGAGCCCACACAGAGGCACACCGACAATCTTTCTTTCCACGAACAATACGAGACTGGAATAGAAGGGAGAACCGATAGAGGTACTCAAGGTACCCTCCGCCACACACCGTCAGGTGGCTTGCAGAGTATCGATGTAGACGTAGATGTAGACCTAGACGTAATCAGAGTGCAATAGTTACTTTTGTAGTACCAGGCAATATAACTAAGTTAGCACATGTACACTGCACTGTTACAAATCCACAGTCATTTCTTGATGTGTGCATGGATGCTTCGTGACGTCAACCTCATGTGACGGTTTGCATATTTGTCATATTTGTAGGATTTCTGCTATGATCATCATAAACTGTTCTATGCGCCAAAAGAGAACCAGCACGCTATTAGGTTGATAAGCGAAGTGTAGTGACAGATCAGTCTGTCTTTGAAAGAGTTTACTGTTACAAAATTACCAAAGAATGTAAAGAACGGAAACGATGAGATAAAGCGCTAGGCAGCGCTCCCTATTAGAATCTGAATGCATGAATTACACAGTGAACGTGATTATGATTATAAAAGTAAAGAAACGCAAAATTTCCTCGGCAGAGTGAGACATCTGTTATTCAGTGCACCTCCTGCACAAAACTTCCTCGCGAAAAGAAACATGAGACACTATTCAGTATATTCGCCATAAGACAACATTGGCCAATGATGTGCAGATGGCTACTTTGAGTCACGAACGTTTAATATTTCTCGTTTATAAATGAAACTGCTTGTACTCACAGAGTAATTGTGTACAGAGTATTACAATAGGAAACTTAAATAGGTTTTTAGTCGAGCCGTCATATGCTGTATTTACAGCAAGCAGCTTTTAAATTATTACTTCGGTGTTAATTCGATTTCTCGTAGATTCATCTGCAAAACTGCCGAGACGTATATCACATCCAGAGGAGTCGCCTAAACCTACTTCCAACTCTCAAAAACGCGTGATATTGTCGAATCCAGTTCGCACGATTCCTGCAATATAAGTGAGTTAAGTCTTCATGTCTCCTCTCCTTCTCTCAACCAAGGAATTCGGACATTTGGTTAATTTGGAACTACTAACGATGACCTCGACGTGTAAGGTTGTATTCTTTATTCCGAACTGTCAATACATAAGTGGCGCGAAGCCAGCAAACGTAAAATATAGACATGGAAAGAGAACTTTGAAAATCGGAGTAGCTTGGTGGTCCCACCAAGGACAATTGAGTCGTATATGTGGTATGGAGCGTTCATTTGATGAATGGCTTGGTTCAATTCAATGGCCCCCAGTTATCCTCAGACCTCTCAGGCCATTAGGGAGTTAGTAGGTCGCACTGAATTCTAACTCCCTCCACTATAGTGACAAGCGCAGCACAAAAGTGAACAATGTTATCACCTTACAAAAATACTGTGTTTCACATAAAAATATTTCATTATATTGATAGCCGTGTGTAGATAGAAATAATTCATTTGGAACGGAAAAGACTTCGCCTTTCATGAGAAAAAAAAACCAACGCTCTTTCTTTTATAACTAGTGACAGTGAAGAGAGAGCTCCATTAAAATCGGATAATATTTCCCGCAGCTTATTTCGATATTTCGTGGCACGCAGCCAGCGCGTTCCGTGCCGCATTGGAAGAAGGAAGGAGAAACTCTATCACTTTCGCCCAACCCCCTTTACTGCCCAGGCTAATCTGAAATTGCGAACCAAGGGAAAGAAAGTTGGAGACAGCTGCACACCACTCACGGAAAATTCTCGTGGCACGTTTGCTTTTTGGCATCTTAATCATAATTGACTTCCTGTTCCCCCAAACTTCATCTCCTCAGTACATGTGGCAGTGGCACAGTTGCATACAGGTTTGGGGGCGTTCTTTCATAGCCAGTATTGACTTCGCAAATTCCCTGTGAAAGAAGACGCCAAGATTAATGGATTGATCTCTTGAGAACAGAATGCAGTGAGTTACAGGTGTGAAATATGGATACAGGTCAACTAAACAGAACTCAAAATACGTATTGCCATTCCACATTCTTGACATCGTGGTACAAGTAATTTTCTGTTTATGAGTGCTTGTAAGCGTTGCATTTTTTCATGAAAATCTTACGTGACATTAGTGGGAGGTATAATGAAAAAAAAAATTGTTTATCATAAACAATACGTGGACGTTACAGCTGGACATGTGTAAATTGAATAAGTGGACGTAAATTGACTAATTAATAAGCGATTTTTTGAGTGAGTTTCGTAAGTTTTGTGACATCATGTGAAATTAAGTTGTTGATGGACAATCGTTGCAGAAAGCTGGTAGTAATAACACACGTTTTCGCCATTCAGCATTGAGAATACATAGCTCCATTCCTGGTATGAAAAATATCGCAACAAATTCGGGGTTCCAATTCTTTTCATGAATCACACAAAGCAGGCTTACACGACCTATATTTACATCCTTCGTTATTTTAGTCACACAATTAGGTCGCGATCGAATGCCTGCCTCTGTGCCTAACATTTCGTCTCGTTAGATGGTCAGCAACTAAGCAAGTCTTTGTAGCCTCTAAGGATGTCTCCAGCATTAGCAGACGAAAATTAGTCACAGAAACATGCGTTAGTCTAATGGCAACAAAACGACACTGTTGTGCAAGTCTAATGGCAACATAACGACACTGTTGTGCAAGACTTAAGGGGGAAAGTAACTTCCCATGATGTGTCACTGCCATGTAACATAGCTCGATCAAACATGGACCACATACAGGAAGAACTGCTACAGTGTAATACAGAAGGTAACTGACAGAAACACACAATGAGACGAACAGAAATGAAACTTTTATTCAAAGACAATAACTACAAGGTGCGACAATAAAGTAATGAGACTGATTTTCTTTGCAAGATGTGGCAACCCTGCCGGCTTGTGTAGGCACAATATCTTTGACCTTGGTCTATAAGCTGCTTCTAGTCCAAGCAGCACATCGATGCAACTGCTCAGTCGTGAGTTGTGCTGTAATAAGTTAACACATGCTTTTGTCTCTCGTCACGGAAATGGAACTGCATAATATTGCGCAACGGTATACCTTTTCTTTTTGCGGTAAACTGGGCGAAAACGCGACAACTTATGGTAAGCTTCAGAAGGCTTTTGGAGAGGAGGTTATGTCAAGAGCTCAAGATTTTCGTTGGCATAAAATGTTTAGTGAAGGCAGAACGAATGTTGAAGGTGGAGACCACAGTGGAGGACCATCAACCTCACGGACGGATGTCTACTTGGCCAGGGTGCGTAAACTCGTACGATCCGTTAAATGATTGCAGAAGAACTGAACATCAATTGAGAAATGGTTCGTTTAATAATAACTGAAGATCTTGGTATGAGAAAGATTTGTGCAAAAATGGTCTCCACAAATCTCAAACAACAACAGCGAGAAACACGGAAAAATGTGTCAGCCGATCTGTTAGAGCAAACGGAAATCAATCTAGAATTATTGAGTCGTGTTATCACTGGTGATGAAAGTTGGTTTTTTCAGTACGATCCAGAGACAAAACGCCAAAGTTCGCAATGGTGCTCAAAGGGATCACCCAGACCAAAAAAAGCTCGCATGTCAAAGTCAAAAGAAAAAAGCATGCTTGTGTGCTTCTTTGATTCAAGGAAATTGTTCATAAAGAGTGGGTATCTCCTAGACAAACAGTTAACCAATATTACTAAAAAGAAATTTTAGAAAGACTTCGTAAAAGAGTTCTTCGTGTCTGTGCCAACATTGCTGATAATTGGATTCTGCATCACGACAATGCGCCATCCCATAATGCTTCGTCAGTACAGCAATTTTTAACCTCAAAACAAATTTCAGTACTACCACAGCCACTTTATTCACCAGATATCGCTCTGTGTGACTTTTTTCTATTTCAAAGAGTCAAAACGGCAGTCAAGGGACACCATTTTGAAACAACACTAGATGTCCAAAAAGCTGTGACGAGGGTATTGGAGGATATTACAGAAGATGAGTTCCAGAAATGTTACCATCAAAGGCAGAAGCGGTGGAAACAGTGTGTGCAATCAGAAGAGAACTACTTTGAAGGAGACAACACTAAACTTGACTAAAACGGTAAGCAACATTTTTTTCCGCATCAGTCTCATTACTTTATTGTCGCACCTCGTATATTGAAATCATCACGATTTGTGAAGGCCCCCAGGACATTACAAAAGACGGTACATGGTTCTTAATGGGTGTGTGATCACCACAGACGGCAACGCACGCCCTTAAACGTGTTCCCATGTTGGTCACGAGGTTGGTAAGTAGTTCCTGTGTTAGGGCGTTCCATTCCTCCACCAGTGACAACGGCTGGATGGTCGTTGGTGCATGTCGACGTGCTGAAATACGTAACCCCAATGGGTCCCACACGTGCTCGATGGGAATAGTCTCTCGTTCCAAGAGCTCCATCACTTGCACCGTCCGTTGTCGTCGTCCACTGTCATTCGAAAAGTCAGAGACCAATGAACCTCTGAAAGGGTGAACATGGAAAAGGAGTACAGTGTCCGAAAATGTTTCTGGGTGGATTACGTGTCCCATTCTCTCGCTATATGAGTGTACCTCCAACAGTGTCGAACATGATCGTTTAGCTGTTATGGTGTGGGAATCGTAGACGTGACTGAAAGTCGGCGTGCGGCAATTATAATCACATTTAAATTAAAATGAGATGAACACCCTTAGCGGCTTACAGGCGTTGACATACGTCAACGGGGACAGATGAAAATGTGTGCCCCGACTGAGACTCGAACCCGGGATCTCCTGTTTACATGGCAGACGCTCTATCCATCTGCGCCACCGAGGGCACAGAAGATAGCACGACTGCACTCATTACCCGCGGCGCGTTGCCGATTCCCGTAAGAGTTCGGGCACTATTTGTGCATTCGCACAGAAGAAGAAGATGGTCAAGTGGCCGGTGAGCCTTAACTGTACATATATACTAAGATGATATCTGTCCTTTCGGACATGTCCGAAAGAGTATAATGGGCAGGGGCACTACGAATGCAGTGCGGGACAATACCTTGAGAATGTGGGTTTCGCGGGAGGCGTGCCAGAAATAAATCCTTGCAGTCGCGCTATTCTCTGTGTCCTTGGTGGCTCAGGTGGATAGAGCGTCTGCCATGAAAGCAGGAGATCCCGGGTTCGAGTCCCGGTCGGGGCACACATTTTCATCTGTCCCCGTTGACGTTTGTTAACGCCTCTAAGCAGCTAAGGGTGTTCATTTCATTGTAATTTCATTCTAACGAGCTGCATGGTCACCGATGGTATCTGTTCCTTCTGACATGTCCGAAAGGACAGATACCATCTTAGTACATAATTATAATCACATTGGTGAAAATGGCTTCAAAATAGCTGGTTGGTCGCAAAATAATAGTCATAGGATGTTTCTGGACCCATTTATTATTCATTTGGGTTTCGGGCTCTGTGCATCGTCAGGTGACGTGGTGGAAAATTGGTCACAGAATTTTCTTTTCTTTTAGAAATTTGTAAATTTCAACAAGTGCCTGAAAAGAGGACATGTGCTAAAACATGACTGAACGACAAAGACATTAAAAAACCACCATTTAGCACTGAATGAATAAACAACTATGACAAAACTGTCAGTTAACTTCGAAAGAAATATAAAATCTACTAGTCCACACAGCAAATAACTTTATGGCCCAGCATGTATGCTGCCTACAGCCGAGTGATACGGTAGGCGGATAGAATTTGATGACGCTAGATGGTGTAACTGCCGTGGCGCTGCGTAAATCGCCAATACATAATTGCAAGTGGCAATAAAATTATCTGTTATAAAATTTATGCAGATTTTCCTACACTATAAGTAAAAGTTAATGCCAATCTTAGGGAAATGTGGAATGTCACATCCCTTAATAGAATAGGTAGGTTAGAAAATTTAAAAGGGAAATGGATGGGTTCAAGCTAGATATAGCGCGAATTAGTGAAGTTCGGTAGCAGGAGGAACAGTACTTCTGGTCAGGTGAATGCAGTATTATAAATACAACATCAAATTGGGGTAATGCAGGATTAGGTTCAATAACGAATAAAAAAACAGGAACGCGGATAAGCTTCTACGAACAGCATAGTGAACGCATTAATGTAGCCAAGGTAGACACGAGGCCTACGCCTACCAAAGTAGTCCAAGTTACATGCCAGTTAGCTCTGCAGATGAGAAGAAGATAGAGGAAATGTATGACGAGATAAAAGAAATTATTCAGATAGTTAAGGGAGCCGAAAATTTAGTAGTCATGGGAGCTGGAATTCGATAGTAGGAAACGGAAAGGAAGGAAAGGTAGTAGGTAAATATGGACTGGGAGAGTGAAATGAAAGACGAAACCGCCTGGTAGAAGTTTGCACAGAGCATAATTTAACCGTAGCTAACACTTGGTTTAAGAATCATGAAACAAAGTTGTATACATAGAAGAGACCTGGAGACACTAGAAGATTACAGATTGATTACATTATGGTGAGACAGAGATTTCGGAACTAGTTTTAAAATTGTAAGGCATTTTCAGGGGCAGATGTGGACTCTCACCAAAATTTATTGGTTATCAATTGTAGATTATAACTGAAGAAGCTGCAAAAATGCAGGAATTCAAGGAACTGGGACTTGGATAAACTGAAAGAACCACAGGTTATAGAGAGTTTCAATACGAGCATCAGGTGACGATTGACAAGAGCAGGGGAAAGGAATACAGTCTTCTTTCACACGCATCAAAAATTCTAATAAGAATAATTTTGAAAAGAGTTGAAAACCAATTGAATAGCACTCTAAGTGAAGACCAATTCGGTTTTAGAAGCGGTGTAGGGACGAGGGAAGCAATCTTATCTTTAAGACTAATAATTGAGAAACAAATTTCCAAAAACAAACAAGTATTTATAGCCTTCGTAGACCTCGAAAAGGCATTTGACAATGTTGTATGGCCAGAAATGTTTAGAATTCTGAAGAAGGCTGGTCTGAAATATAATGATAGAAGGATAATCTTTAAAATATACCAAAATGAAACAGCCTTAGTTAAGAAGGAAAACAAAGAAGAAACAGCAAGAATAAGGAAAGGAGTGAGACAGGGATGCCCACTATCTCCAGTAATTTTCAACGCATATATCCAAGAAGCAATAGACAAAATAAGAGAGAATATCGAAGTAGGAATAAAACTTAACGGAATGAAAATAGATATGTTGCGATATGCAGATGATATCGCCATAATTACAGAAAGGAAAGAAGATTTAGAAGCCGCACTCAATGAAATGGAAAACACCTTAAAAGAACAGTATGGAATGAAAATAAATAAGAAAAAGACTAAAGTGATGGTGAGTGGCGCCCTGAACTACAATGAACCCATACGAATAACAATAAAGGGAGAGAAACTAGGGCAGGTTACAGAATTTAACTACTTAGGTAGCAAAATAACAGCAGATGGAAGGAGCAAAAGTGACATTAAAAACAGAATACAACTTGCCAAAATAGCATTCAATGGAAAAAGAAACTTACTGACGAGTAGAAATGTTAGTTTAGACGTAAGAAAGAGAGTCATGAAAACCTATGTGTGGAGTACAGCCCTTTACGGATGTGAAACTTGGACTTGTGGAAAAGAAGAAAAGAGAAGATTAGAGGCATTCGAAATGTGGTGCTACCGGAGAATGGAAAAAATCAGCTGGCGAGACAAGGCTACAAACGAAGATGTCCTCAGAAGAGTGAAAGAAAACAGATCTCTTTGGCGAAATATACAGAAAAGAAGAATAACCTTCATAGGTCACATTTTACGGCATAACAATTTCATTAAGAGAATATTAGAAGGAATCATTGAAGGAAGAACTCGCCGAGGACGACCTAGATTAACCTACATTCAACAAGTAATAAATGACATCGGGTGCCAGACCTATGCAGATATGAAGAAGAAAGTTGACAAAAGAACGGAATGGCGTGCTGCTGCCAACCAACCTGTGGGTTGATAACCGAAGAAGAAGAATGGGCTGCTTTGAGAGATGAAATAGTGAAGGCAGCAGAGGACCAAGTAGGTAAAAAGACGAGGGCTAGTGGAAATCCTTGGGTAACACAAGATATATTGAATTTAATCGATGTAAGAAGAAAATATAAAAAGGTAGGTGAAAGGGAATACAAACGTCTAAAAAATTACATCGACAGGAAGTGCAAAAAGGATAAACAGGAATGGCTAGAGAACAAATGTAAGGGTGTAGAAGCATATGCCACTAAGGATGAGAGAGATGCTCCCTACAGGAAAAGATACCTTTGGAAGAAAGAGAACCATCTATATGAATATCAAGAGCTCGGATGGTAAACCAGTCCTAAGCAAAGAAGGGAAAGCAGAAAGGTGGAAGGAGTATGTGGAGAGTCTGTACAAGCGAGATGTACTTTAGGGCAATATTATGGAAATGGAAGAGGAGCAGATGAATATGAGAAGAGTGATATAATACTGCGTGAAGAATCTGACAAAGCACTGAAAGACTTAAGTCAAAACAAGGCCCTGGGAGTAGACAACATTCCGTTAGAGCTACTAATAGCTTTGGGAGAGCCATCCTTAACAAAACTCTTCCAGTTAGTGAGCAAGATGTATGAGACAGGCGAAATACCCTCAGGCTTCAAGAAGAATATAATAATCCCAGTTCCAAAGGAAACAGGTGCTGATAGTTGTGAAAATTACCGAACTATCAGTTTAATAAGCCACGGCTGCAAAATACTAACAGGAATCCTTTACAGACGAATGGAAAAACTGGTAGAAGCCGAACTCTGGGAAGATCAGTTTGGGTTCCGTAGAAATGTTGGAACACGGGAGGCAATACTGATCCTACGATTTATTTTAGGGGATAGGTTAAGGAAAGGCAAACCTACGTTTATAGCATTCGGTGACTAAGAGATAGCTTTTGACAATATTGACTGGAATACTCTCTTTCAAATTATAAAGGGGGCAGGGATAAAATACAGACAGCGAAAGGCTATTTACAATTTGTACAGAAACGAGATGGCAATTATAGGAGTCGAGGGGCACGAAAGGGAAACAGCGGTTGAGAAGGGATTGAGTGAGGGTTTTAGCAATCGCCGACGTTATTCAATCTGTATATTGTACAAGCAGTAAAGGAAGCAAAAGAGAAATTTGGAGTAGGAATTAATGTACAGGGAGAAGAAATAAAAACTTGAGGCTTGCCGATGACAATTCTGTCAGAGACAGCAAGGGATTTGGAAGAGTAGCTGAACGGAATGAACAGTATCTTGACACGAAGATATAAGATGAACATCAACAAAAGTAAAACGAGGATAATGGAATGTAGGCTAATTGACTCAAGCGGTGTGGAAGAATTAGATTAGGAAATGAGACATTTAAAGCGGTAGATGAGTTTTGCTATTTGTGAAGCAAAATAACTGACGATGGTCGAAGTAGGAAGGATATAAAATGCAGACTGACAACGGCAAGGAAAGCGTTTCTGAAGAAGAGAAACTTGTTAACATCGAGTATAGATTTAAGTGTTAGGAAGTCCTTTGTGAAAGTGCTTGTATGGAGTGTAGTCATGTATGGAAGTGAAATGTGGGCGATGAACAGTCTAGACAAGAAGAGAAGAGAAGCATTTGAAATGTAGTGCTACAGAAGAATGCTGAAGATTAGATGGGTAGATCATATAACTGATGAGGAGGTACTGAACATAACTGGGGGTACGAGAAACCTATGGTACAACCTCACTGTAAGAAGGAATTTTGGAAATTTGTGGTAAGGTCTTATGGGACCAAACTGCTGAGGTCATCGATCCCTAAGCATGCACACTACTTAATCTAACTTAAACTAACTTACGCTATGGATAGCACACACACCCATGTCCGAGGGAGGACTCGAACCTCCGACGGTGGGAGTCGCACAGACCGTGAAAAGGCGCCTTAGAAGAAGTAATTGGTTGGCAGGACACGTTCTGCGGCATCAAGGGATCGGCAATTTAGAACTGGAGGACACGTGGGGGCTAAAAATCGTAGAGGGAGACCAAGAGATGAATACAGCAAGCAGATTCAGGAGGATGTAGGTTGCAGTAGGTACTTGGAGATGAAGAGGCTTGCGCAGGACAGAATAGTATGAGAGCTGTATCACACCAGTCTTTGGACTGAAGATCACAACAACAGGAAAAGACAAATAAGAGATCTTATTGACACTGGTTGGCTTATGTGCTACAACGCTATCGTGTATGACCTGCACGTTATTACAAATGGTAATTTCTAAACATATCACAGTATTTGACATAAAATGTATACAGATATTTGTTATGTTATAAATAAAATTTTTGTCAACATGAGGCAAAGACAAAGTCTAAAATACGTACAGTGTTTGGCAATAAAAATATTTTGAGTTGAACCATATAATAAAAAGGGGGAAACAAAGTTAACTTTGCTAAACTTGTCGTGGATTCAGTTAGGATGATTTGGCTGGCCAGTGTAGGCGCGATAGGATGTCTGAGTATTCGACAAACGAGAAATATCCGTCCAGTCATGTGATCCCGGCTTGCATGATCTTGGATGACGGGAGTGTCCACAGCACGAAAATGCAGAAGAAGGGCAACACATGGTCACCGAGTGTGTTGAAATAAACAAATTGGTTCTTGTTCAAGTTAACATGAACAAGCGGACTCACTTCGTGGTACGAGAAACACCACTGCCACCACAGAACCACATCCGGCTTGAACCACACGCTCCACACACTGTGGGTTAAACCCCTCTTGAGCCGTCCGTTCACTCAGTACGTTTATAAGTTGTCGGTGGTTGTTGTGAGATGATGGTGGAGTACTTTAATCGACTCTTTAATTGAATATATATATATATATATATATATATATATATATAAATATATATATATATATATATAGGGGAAGGCGGGGCAAGATGGGGAAGGTAATTTTAAACCCTTACAAAAGGGACCAAAATAAACAAATTCAAGTAGGTTTGATTATCATTTGTTTACTTAACCAATGGATTACAATAGCATGCAAAGGAACCTACAAACTTGTTACATTTAGTTAGAAATATCTCGATTTGAAACATAAACTACCAATTCCCCGTCTTGCCCCATATACGGGATAAGATAGGGAACTAGTTCATCTCTAAAGCTTAAATAAGGACTGGAATAACGAAATCATGAGACGATAAGGTTTCGAAACAAGGTTCTGCGAATTGTAGAATTAGGTATTACGTTTTATTTAGGCCTCTTACTTTCACATAGTACACAAGTGTGGACCGCCTCGCCACCATCACTTTCTATCCCTGCACAAGTGTCGTGGGCCCGGCGTCCGCAGCTAATACACCGTATCCAGCCTCCTTCAGAGAAGTCATAGCAGTATAAACATTCTTCACCCTCTTCCTCGTTGTCATTCGACTGCAGTTTATTATCCCTTGAGCATGAAGGGGTGGTTAAAACGTCAGTAACGTTCGTCTCTTTTTCGTTGTGATTATGTCCTTTTGGTGGTATCCCAGGTTTATTAAACGTCTTTGAGAAGAGTTTTCGTTTACATGCAGCACGTTTGGGGACTCCTTTTCGTTTAATTTCTTGAGATAGTTCACTCCTGTAAGGAGATTCGGTTAAAACAACGGGTTTTCCACCCCTGTTAGATGGTTTCCTTTTGGTTTTTTTTCCACCTTTGGAATAGCTAACACCACTTCAGGGCTGATAACTTGAAAGTTAGACGAAACAGAGACTTGATCTTCAGTTGTTATTGTTCAGGTGTTTTATGTCTTGACAACATCTCTGGTATTTTGTTTTCCGTTTCTGTAAGTTCGGATGTGTGAGCTTGATGAATGTCTGTAGTTGAACAGGGAAGGTAATCACTTTCTTGAAACACATTTCTGTTTACAGGCCAAATGACTGTTTTCCGAAACCCGTTCATTGCTGTGGACATTGTAGCTTAATGAATGAAGGCTTTGCCGAATAAACTTGCGATCTGATGCAGCGTAACAACTTTTCCAGGATGGGTGCGAAGCCACGATCTCACTTCATCTTCGTAAAATTTACTGAGAGGTTTCATAAATGCCAGGTCCAATGGTCGAAGACGGTGTGAGCAGTGTGGTGGCAAACACAGCAAGACAACACCATTTTCGCGGGCCACATCTATCAGTCCTAAATTCTTGGTGTGCGTTTTGTGGCCGTCCAATATGAGAAGTATTGGTCTTTCCTTTGACGCTCCAGTAAATGCAATAAACTTCTTAAACCAAGTCAAAAATAGATCTTTCGTCATCCAACCAGTTTCTTGTACTTATACCCAGGCACCAGGGCGCAGGCCAGTCTCAAACGCTTGTTGCATTTGTTTTCGAGGCTAAATTAACATAGGTGGTACGTAGCACCCCGACGCTGAAACACAGATTTCTGCAGTTACAGTCTGGCCTCTTTCTGCTGAAGTAACTTATCCCACCTGTCTGCACCCTTTCAAAGCAACCACCTTTGTGTGACCTTTTGGAATGACTGTTAAACCAGTCTCATCGCAACTGAAAATTCTGTCTCCCGTAAATTTGAATGTGTCTAATTGACTTTCTAACAGATCGAAAAACCGATCTACAGCAACTTGATTAAATCCCATTGCTCGTGCGATTTATGTGGCGTCTGGTTTTCGTATTGTTAAGGTAGGATTTCGTGCAAGAAACCCATTTAACCAATCTCTTCCAGCAGACTTGGCTGCAGTATTAAATGGATGTTTGATGTTGTTTCGTTCAGCAAGCTGAAAAGCAAGTTCACAAAGTTCTTTAAGTGTTAGGCCAAAATGCTCTCCTTCCATCTGTGTTAAGTAGTATTTAAGTTCTGCGTCTGATCTGGGGTAAACACACTAGTGATTGGTCCTAACCTTTTCACAACTGTATAGCCAGGATTAGCACCTTTCTTTGCCACACGTCGTTCAATCGTTGTCTGTGGCACGTTGAACTGTCGAGCAGCCCTGAAAGAACGCATATGACCTTCTATAACAGCATTTACAGCGCCTTCCATTGACTCCAATGACCAATCTTGCCTAGACATTTGTCGCCGATACTTGCGAACCATTGTAACGCCGGAAATGCATATCCTCCTATTTCCATCTATTGTACTATAAATTTGTTTTCCTTATTTTTGTTACCTGAATATGTAACATTTCTGTGTCTTCGTATATTGTAATTGTTTTACTATTTGTATATATATATATTTATGCATTTATGTCGATGTATAATTGGTTTGTTTCGTAAATATTATTTGTATTTTTACGCTGGGTCTTGCCTAGGGAAAACTGCTATCGATCGATTACATCGATAGGTCGTGTGAAGAATCAAAGTGTGTAGGATCTTTGGTAGTGTTAACTCTGTCGCGTAGAGCGCGGGCAGAGGGGGAGTCTGGCTGGAGTAGCGAGTGGAGCAGGTGTGTTGTGTGAAGCTCCCGCGAGTTGCCGCGCTTTCGGGGTTTGGCAGAATGTAATTGCGCTCGACTTGCGATGATAGTCTCTGACATGGTGTCGCGGACGGGAAGCATTAGCTGGCGCACATGAAGAGCCCGTTTCTTCTGGTGACCGTGTCGAGAAGAAGGCGCGCCAACATCCAGCTTCTGCAACAGCGACGGCCGACAATGAGTGACTGTCGCCACCTCCTCGATCGACGGCTTCAAACCTTCAATCAACCAACAAGGAAGTCTGGAAGCACGTAAATTTTTAGAACTGTATGGCAGACCTCAGCTTTTCAAACTTTTAAAATTGTTGAATCACAAAATTACATTAACGTAGCATGAACCTTTGTTACTCATTGTCCCAATTGCATTGCCAAGCAGGTTCCCTTCCTTTCCCGAAATGAACCCGAGTGTCGTTGAAATTCAAACGCCAGCAATAAAGTAACATTATAGCATTTCACTGCTTTAATTTCAAAGTTCAGTTAAAGTATTCATAGCTGGCTACAATATTTAGATTACACAAGCATGAATTAAGAGTGCGAGTTTTGTTACCGTATTTTAGCTTACCTGTGACTGCAGCTCAGCTTGGTACGTACTAAATTTTACTATTTTTAATTGTTCAGAATCGTTTAATTCAAGTTCAAAGTTAAATCTCTTCTTTCTGAATTGCGTAGATTCAAGTAGCTTTTGAAATGATTTTGAGGTAGTCCAAGACTAACCGTATTTTACTGAATTTTGATGTACTTCAGAAAGAAAGCTCACTATTATCTTCAGTTACTAAGTTAACTTTCGATTTTCCGGTTTTATTAATTCTTTTGCTAAATTAAGTCAGAGTGTAGCGAAATTTATTACTTTTGACAAACTTTCAGTTTTCACACTACACATGTCAACCTTCAGTTGCCACGCTTCTAGTGCTAATTATATGTGTAATAACCTTTCTCTTTTCAGTTACTACAGTAATTGTCCTTAGGACTGGCGATCGTAATTTCCCCCAAATCTCAAATATCTAATTAGCGCCAATTAATTGTTAAGGTGACGACCGCACATTTACTTTCCTTATTAACTTTACCCCTTTTCAAAATTAATTTCCACCAGTTTCATTTGCATTTTTCCTTTCATTTAGATGTAACCCTTTCCTCCCTCTTTACCGACAGATTAACTTCGGTGACGATTGCTTTTCCCAAATTTCCATTAGGTACACGCGGTTTAATTTTTCACTGTCTTTAAGGTCGATTAGTGAGGGGGAGGTTACACCATCTGAAATAAAACACGTGGAACGTGCTATTGAGTCAGATCATTCCTGGTAATCTATATTATATAGTAAATACCATATTTCCAATAGTCAGTCGTTAAAGCATAGCAAGAATACTGACTTTGCACGTTTTGTGTATTTTTATTCACCATATAACCTAAGGCATACTTTGTAATTAATTAGCAAATGTTGGAATAACGAATACCATTCTATTTACAATTGTATTTAATGTATAATGTACGTGTTCAAAACCCGCAGCTAGGTAAACACATGAGACGATAAGAAAGTAATGGGTGGACAAATAGTAGGGGCAAGACGGGGAAGCTCCCCATCTTGCCCCACCCCGTCTTGCCCCCTACCATACTGTCAGGTTATGTTACGCCTACACGAACACTATTTAATGAACATTGACTACTGACACAGCAGTTTACTGTTAATAAGATGTACTTTTCTGTGCTATATATACAGTCTGGACAAATGTTCACGAAACACATGTTTTAGGACCTCTAAAGGTGTAAAACATTGCAAATCAGTATAACAATTGTACGTACCTTGCAAAGCTCACAGAAACCGTTCTAACTGTAGCTTATAGCCCTTCCCTGTCTTACCCCACCTCCCCATCTTGCCCCGCCTTCCCCTATATATATACGGGGTAAGATGTAAGATAGGGAACTAGCATGGCATGAATTCATCTCTAAAGCTTAAATAAGGACTGGAATAACGAAATCATGTGACCATAAGGTTTCGAAACAAGGTTCTGCGAATTGCAGAATTAGGTATTACGTTTTATTTAGGCCTCTTACTTTCACATAGTACGCAAGTGTGGACCGCCTCGCCACCATCACTTTCTATCCCTGCACAAGTGTCATGGGCCCAGCGTCCGCAGCTAATACACCGTATCCAGCCTCCTTCAGAGAAGTCATAGCAGTATAAACATTCTTCACTCTCTTCCTCGTTGTCATTCGACCGCAGTTTATTATCCCTTGAGCATGAAGGGGTGGTTAATATATATAGGGGAAGGCGGGGCAAGACGAGGAGGTGGGGTAAGACGGGGAAGGGCTACAAGCTACAGTTAGAGTGCTGCCATCTGTGGAAAGCTACGTCAACATCATCAATACACAGGTCCCAGTGTGTTGACATTGCTGAACCTTAGTCTTGCGGCGGTTTCTGTGAGCTTTGCATATTACATAAATAAATCATTACCCACAAAAACAGTGATTTCACGGTGGTAGACGTATATCTAGCGTTAGATATAGAAACACAGTCATTAAAGGGCACAATGAAACAGACTTAACTGCAGATGGCTTCATAGCCAACAGAAGAAGCAGAAACATTGTGACTCTTGTTTCTCCTGGTGTATTTGTTGGTCGAACATTCCACGGGTGTACCGCCGGTTCATAGCGCCAACGGGCACAACATTTCGGCGAAGAAACATGTACCGCCGGTTCATAGTATCCAATGGGCACAATATTTCGTCGATCAAACATGTCGCCATCGTCACGTGCGCTGACGAACTGAGCTCCTGAGGGTACACGGCCAAATAACGTTCCCTGCCCCCGAGAATCGCTCCGATCACGGTCCGCGCCGGCGTTTCTCCACAGATATTCAGACACCTCATTAAAAGTGTCCGCAAGAGAATTCGAGCCATCATATCGGCGAGTCAATGATGATAAAATGATGATGGAATACACACAACACCCAGTCATCACGAGGCAGATAAAATCCCTGACCCCGCCGGGAATCGAACCCGGGACCCCGTGCGCGGGAAGCGAGAACGCTACCTTTTTTTTAATTTGTGGTTTTAGGGCGCACAACTACAATGGTCATTAGCGCCCAGACTAAGTTATGAATGCACTGCGAGGCACAAGGTTAAAACAGCAACTAAAAAGGACAACACTATAAAAGGCACATAAACAGGCAAGGGATTAAAAGAAAACAGCATAATCAAATGTCCTTAGACATATCTGTCAACTGGATAAAACGAAGAACGCGAGCAGCTGCTCCTGGGTCATCCGCTACAATGGCGTCCAGAGTACTTGGCAGGCCACGATCAATGCGCAGTGTATTAAAATTCGGGCAGGACGTTAAAATGTGGCGTACCGTCAGCAATTGCCCACATAGGCAGAACGGCGCCGGCGCAGCCGTCAGCAGATGGCGATGGCTGAACCGGCAGTGTCCAATTCGTAACCGGGCCAAAACGACCTCCTCCCGCCGAGAAGGGCGTGAAGAGGTCGTCCAAGCCGTGGGGAGAGGTTTCAAGGCTCGAAGCTGGTTTTCAGTAAGTGTAGCTCAATCGGCATGCCACAGAAAATAAAATGCGCTGACAAATGACCCTGCTAAAATCAGATGAAGGCACACAACAAGAAGCTGTCCGAGGCTGGAGGACCGCAACCTTGGCTACGGCATCTGCAGTTTCGTTCCCAGGTATACCGACATGGCCAGGAACCCACATAAAGGTAATCGGAGAACCGTCGTTCGCCAGCTGCTGAAGAGAGCGTTGGATCCGGTGCACGAAAGGGTGAACCGGATAAGGATCACTGAGGCTCTGGATGGCGCTCAGGGAATCAGAGCAGATGACATAATCAGAATGTCGGAGGCGGCGGATGTAAAGAACAGACTGATAGAGGGCAAATAGCTCAGCTGTGAAGACCGAACAATGGCCATGGAGCCGGTATTTGAAACTGTGTGCCCCGACAATAAAAGAACACCCGACACCGTCATTTGTCTTAGAGCCATCTGTATAAATGAAGATCGTATTAATGAACTTCGAACGAAGTTCGACAAATTGGGAGCGGTATACCGAAGCTAGGGTAGCCTCCTTTGGGAGCGAGCTGAGGTCAAGGTGAACGCGAACCTGAGCCTGGAGCCAGGGTGGCGTTTGGCTCTCGCCCACTCGAAAGGTTGCAGGGAGTGAAAAATCAAGGTGCTGAAGGAGGCGACGAAAGCGAACTCCAGGGGGTAGCAGGGCAGATACATATACAACCCGTATTCACGGTCGAGACAGTCGTCAAAAAAGGAACGATAAGACGGGTGATCCGGCATTGACAATAGCCGACAGGCATATCGACAAAGCAGTATATCGCGCCGGTAGGTTAGTGGCAATTCACCGGCTTCAGCACGAAGACTCTCGACGGGACTAGTATAGAACGCTCCGATCGCAAGACGTAACCCCCGATGTTGTATAGAGTTGAGGCGGCGTAAGATGGACGGCCGTGCAGAGGAGTATACAAAGCTCCCATAATCCAGCTTTGAGCGGACGATATAGCCGAAGTAGGACGGTTCGATCCGCTCCCCACGACGTACCGCTGAGAACACGGAGGACATTTAGAGAAAGGGTACAACGGGAAGCCAAATATGACACATGTGGATACCAGCTAAATTTCCTGTCAAATGAAAGATCTAAAAATTTTGTTGTCTCCACGAATGGGGGAGCAACGGGACCGAGATGTAAGGACGGTGGGAGAAACTATTTGTAGCGCCAGAAGTTTATACAGACCGTCTTCTCGGCAGAAAAACGGCAGCCATTGGTGACACTCCAGGAGTAAAGACGGTCAAGATAACGCTGAAGACAGTGTTCCAGGAAACATGTACGCTGCGCGCTGCAATAGATGATAAAATCGTCCACTAAAAGGGAGCCTGATGCATCAGCTGGGAGGCAATCCATTATTGGATTGATCGCTATGGCGAAGAGAGCGACGCTCAAAACTGAGCCCTGTGGCACCCCATTCTCCTGGCGAAAGGCGTCGGACAGGACAGAACCCACACGTACCCTGAACTGTCGATCCATTAAAAAGGCACGAATAAAAAGAGGGAGGCGACCGCGAAGGCCCCATGTATGCATGGTGCGCAGAATGCCCGTCCTCCAGAAGGCGTCGTAAGCCTTCTCCAAATCGAAGAACACAGCCACGGTCTGGCGCTTCCGCAAGAAGTTATTCATAATGAAGGTCGACAAGGTAACCAGATAGACAGCAGAGCGGCGCCTACGAAATCCACTTTGTACATTGCTAAGTAGGCGTCGAGATTCGAGCAGCCAAACCAAAGATTCGAGCAGCCAAACCAAACGAGAGTTAACCATTCGTTCCATCACCTTACAGACACAGCTGGTAAGGGAAATGGGTCGATAACTGGAAGGCAAGTGCTTGTCCTTCCCCGGCTTAGGAATCGGGACAACAATAGATTCGCGCGAGCATGTGGGAACATGACCCTCAATCCAGATGCGATTATAAGTACGAAGAAGAAAACCTTTACCCGCAGGAGAAAGGTTCTTCAGCATTCTAATATGAATAGAATCAGGCCCCGGAGCGGAGGACCGTGACCGGGCAAGTGCATTTTCGAGTTCCCGCATGGTGAATGGGGCATTATAACTTTCACGATTCGAGGAGCGGAAGTTAGGTGGCCTTCCCTCCTCTGCCTCTTTTCTGGGGAGGAAGGCAGGGTGGTACTGAGTGGAGCTCGAAACCTCTGCGAAAAATCGGCCGAAGGCATTGGAGACATCCTCAGGGGCACAAGGACGTCATTCGCGACCGTCAAGCCAGAAACTGATGAGTGGACCTTAGTGCCAGAAAGCCGGTGCAGGCTACCCCAGACAACAGAAGAGGGAGTAAAACTGTTGAAGGAGCTTGTGAAAGCAGCCCAGCTGTCTTTCTTGCTTTCTTTAATAATACGACGACACTGCGCACGAAGCGTTTATAATTAATACAATTCGCCATCGTAGCGTGGCGTTTAAAGGTGCTTAAAGCACGTCGACGAGCACGTAAAGCGCCTCTACATGCTGCGGTCCACCAGGGGACCGGTACGCGACTTGGAGAAGAAGTAGTATGAGGGATGGAATATTCAGCAGCAGTGAGAAGGACTTCCGTGAGGTGTGCGACCTGACTATCGCAGCTTGCGAAGTTTTGATCCTGAAATGTCGCCCTGGAAGAGAAGAGCTCCCAGTCTGCTTTGGAGATGTTCCAACTAGTTGAGCATGGAGATGAGGTATGATGCAGGAGATGGATAACACAAGGGAAATGGTCGCTCGAATACGTATCAGAAAGAGCGTACCATTCAAACCGGCGTGCAAGTTGGGTAGTACATATAGAGAGGTCTAAATGGGAATAGGTGTGAGTTGTGTCCAAAAGAAAAGTAGGGGCGCCAGTATTGAGGCAGACAAGATTGAGGTGGTTGAAAAGGTCTGCTAACAGGGAGCCTCTCGGGCAGGATGCTGGAGAGCCCCAAAGGGGATGGTGGCATTGAAGTCTCCAGTCAACAAAAATGCTGCAGGTAGCTGAGCAATAATTTGCATCATGTCTGCCCTAGTAACGGCAGACGACGATGTAGTGTAAACGGTACAAATGGAAAATGTAAAAGTGGGGAGAGTAATTCGGACGGCAACTGCCTGCAGTGCAGGTCGGTGTGCAATGTGATGGGATCGTAGTAGATATCATCCCGGACCAGCAACATAACCCCTCCTTGAGCCGGAATACCTACCACAGGGGGTAGGTCAAAACACAGAGAGGCATAGTGTGCCAAGTCAATTTGATCGCATGAGCGTAGCTTCGTTTCCTGGAGAGCTACGACGAGCGGACAGTGCAAGTGTAGCAGCAACTTTTAAGCCCTCTCGGTTGGAGCGAATGCCGCGAATATTCCAATGAAGAAGTGGCTCGTGAGAAGAAAAAGAAAAAGGAGAAGCAAGAAGGGTCCACCTCGAAGGCCGCTGAGGGCCTGGCTTCGAGCGAGCACTGTTGCCGCAATCAATAGGCGGAGAGTCATCGTCCATTTGTTCAATAGGTTTGTCGGCTATCTTGTTAAGATAGCCGGGAGGGGGAGCTTCCTCCGCCGATGAACGGCCAGATAGATGTTCGGCTACCAGCGGTGCGGCCAGGCGAAACGGATGACGGCCAGGAGCGGCAACCGCTGGGTGGCGCAGGAAAAGAAACGCGCCGTGGCGGAGAAGGAGAACTTTGCTTTCTATGAGCCTTCTTGGAAGGACGTTTAGTCGAAGTACTGGTCGAAGGCTGGGAGTTCGCAGCACGTAGGAAGTCTTCACGGGACGGTTCCTTCTTGAAGGCCCGTGTATCTGACTTCTGGGTCTTAGTCTTGGCAGAAGCTGATGAAGGTGCTTGAGTCTTAGGGGTGACGGGAGGAAGAGGAGACGTTGACCGGGCGATCTTAGCACTGGCCGAACGGACGACCGTAGCGCTAAAGGTCGGATCGCATGTCTGTGTTGACACCTCCCTGGTAGTCCGAGAAGAGGCGAGGACAGTACTGTATTTCCCCGCTGGGAGCAGCGTGGGCTTCATACTAGCAAATAGCTTGCGAACAGCCGAGGTGCACACTTTCTCTTTGACCCGAATTTCCTGTATACAGCGTTCATCCTTGTAGATGGGACAGTCGCGGGAGGACGCTGCATGGTCACCCTGACAGTTCACACAGCGAGGAGACGGAGGTGGACAGTCACCCTCATGGGCGTCCCTGCCACAAGTGACGCATTTAGCCGCATTAGAACAAGACTGGTGGGTGTGATTAAAACGCTGACACTGGTAGCAGCGCGTAGGTGTCGGGACATAGGGGCGAACAGAGATAACCTCATAGCCCGCTTTGATGCGCGACGGCAGCTGAACACTATCAAAGGTAAAAAAAAGTGTCCGGGTCGGTACAAGGTCATTGTCGACCTTTTTCATGACCCTATGGACAGCCGTCACGCCCTGCTCAGCGAGGAAAGACAATCTCCTCGTCAGTCAATCCGTCGAGTGACCTAGTATATACCACACCACGTGACTAATTCAAAGTGCGGTGAGCCTCCACCCGGACAGGGAACGTGTACAGGAGTGTGGCCCGAAGGAGTTTTTGTGCTTGAAAGGCGCTCTCAGTTTCCAACAACAAGGTACCGTTAGGCATCCTGGTACAAGACTTGACAGGTCCAGCTATGGCATCTACGCCCTTCTGAATAACGAAAGGGCTGACAGATGAAAAATCCTTTCCGTCCGCAAGACCACGAGCTGTGGACGGCGACGGGTAGACATACTCCATATTGGCGATCACTAATAGGTGTTCGGATACGTTTAATCAGATAATGTACATACTAAGGTCTTGTATCACACAATTATGCTATATCAAAATAACATTCTACCCATTGCATGAAGAAATGAAAAAAATAAAAACGTTAGTGTCATTTAAGAAAGAATGCAAATTTATCCTGACGTCTAGCAGTCGTTTCTACAGTGTTAAGGAACATATAAATGATTCACATTGACGATATCCTTTGTGTGATGTTCAAAATTACATCGCACGTACAAAACCTTTCACTAAAAGAGCTTATCTGCTCATTCTGTGCTTCGACTGTTTCGGTGCAGTCACGGTCAGAGCAGTCTGTCATCTAAGCTGTTGAATACACTGCGCAACACAATTAAAGGAACACTTATTCGAAACCCCATAGCTGACTCCCGTTGAAACGTCTAAGTTTAAAATTTGGCTCAAAGGTGCCTAAACTCTTTCTCTGTAATGGTACAAAAGCGCGGTGTTCTGCGGCGTCATTCTATGGCTCGACAGCTCACCCACTCACAAATATTGAGAATTTTAAAAATGTGGCTTTGCCAACAAAACCTATGAAGCAGCCCTAGGCGCCTTCAGGCAAGGAATCACTTGACAAACCGTCAGATGCCAGTTGCCAGCCTGCAGACATTTAGGGTTACTTCACAGATTTTCTCCGTAAAGATACAGGTCTTCTAGGTTTTGTCAGTCGGATGCGACCAAGAGCATTGCCAAACAGGGAAGTCTTAGAGGGACCCTCTGCCATTGTATTCGTGCATGTGTCAATGTCGCAATCCTCCGTGATCACGCCACAGGTGGATGCGAAACCGGAGTGATGAAAATGCATAAGCACCCTTTACTATTTCGGATCAAGTTCAAATGTCGTCGAATAGTTTTCGGTGGTAGCTAGGGATTCCAACCTGTATAGGAGGGCAAAAATTGTGATCAATCTGCATTCCAAATTGGTGCTATCACCTTCAGTGGGGACGCAGCCCCACAGTGTCGTTAGAGAGAGGCTGAAACGTCCTGGGATGTAGCACCGTCAGAGGTAGTCAAGGACTCCGCCCTGGTGCTCATCACACTGAGAACTGTCGTTTACGGCCGTGAAATGTGCGGGAATGAACGCCTCCAAAGAAAGGGGTGTAATCATTGACGCACTTGATGTCATCATCTGAGGCCTTTTCGTGTCTGTCCTGAGCGGCAGTGTGTCTGAGATATTTTCCCTGTTCACCTTTAAGAAAATCGCGTGACTTCAACGCCAGGTGTCAACATTTTGATCTCCATCGGAGAGGCGTCAGGAGAGGGGGAAATGTAGATAAGAGGGGACGTGACGACCTTTTCATCGTGTTACACGTCCACGATGGTGCTGAGCAGCATTGTGGTGAAATCTGATCCCAGTGTGACATCATTACTCCACCTTACTCGGCAGATAAGCTTGTGATTTCTGTGGTCTTTTTATCGCACATGTTGACACCTCGCTGTCTGAAGCGTTGTCGAGCCCCATGGTGACGCTGCAGCTCACCAAGCTTTTGCACCGATACAGAGTAGCGTTACAGACATCTTAGAGACGAAGATTAGGCAAGCTTACATTTGGAAATTTTTGGCAAATGATTTGGTTCATATGGCTCTGAGCACTATGGGACTTAACTTCTAAGGTCATCAGTCCCCTAGAACTTAGAACTACTTAAACCGAACTAACCTAAGGACATAACACACATCCATGACCGAGGCAGGATTCGAACCTGCGACCATAGTGGTTGCGCAGTTCCAGACTGTTGCGCCTAGAGCCGCTCGGCCATCCAGGCCGGCGGGAAATGATTTCTCAAATACAGGTGTTCTACAATCAATATAGATTTAGAAAAAGATACACATATAGAATTTCAGTCTGTGTGCTGTAGAACTACCGCCTATCGTGGTTAACTGTAATGACTATGTGATAAATCTAATAACATTACGGCGCTTTTAAAAGTTTTTCGACAAATCGCTGATTTAACTTAGCGCTCTTTAACAGAATCTTTCTTCCTTTCTCATGTCACTTCGTAATGCCATAACCTAGAGAGGGTACGGAGGGTGGCGGGTTGGGTGATGGGAAAGAGGAGTGAAGTGTGCGTATGTTGCTAACGTTCTTCGCACGAAGAGTCTGAAAGGAAAGGACATCAGGTATTTTTTTGCTTTAGGGCGCAAAAAACAACTGGGTTCTGCGTTTAGGCAACTCAAATCATCTGTGTATTTCACAGATTTGCGTGATCCCTAGGGGAAAGTTTCCAGTAACTATCGGATTCAAATGGTGGTAGACGGTGAAGTAATTCAAAAGTAGCTGTATTTGGAAAATACATTGTTATGTAAGGATACTAACTACAGATAATGATGGGATGCAGTTATGTGATTACTCTTGGTTTAATGCGAATGCAGATGTTCTTATATGACGCAAGCTCTTATAATTTACAGACACGCTGGAAGGAACTTTGGTCATTTTGAGAGAAGAGTACGCTGTTACTCTTAGGCTAATACGTCAGCTAGATGTAATTAACATTCGCGACTGCCTGTAAATAGGCAACAGATTCTTCTGAAAGTGTTGAGTGCCTGTAATAGGAAAAGCATTCTTCTGAGCAGGGTTTAAATCTTAAGTGGAGATTTCTGGGTTACTCTCAAGCTAGATACGCACGCACGCACGCACGCACGCACGCACGCACGCGCGCGCGCGCGCACACACACACACACACACACACACACACACACACACACACACACACACACACACACACACACACACACACACGACACAGTTGCTGCATAAATCTCCCGTGATTAATAAGAAGACGTATATGACTATGACAAAGATTTTCCAAAGGTATACCACTGGTGTGCAGGAATGTTCTGCATTACATCTGCACTGTCGCTTCTTCTACGTTGGTATAGTAGTTTACGGAACATGGACATAGGTTTTCGTCCCAAGTCGACTTTTTCAATTCCTCTGACACCAGTGTCCCATCTCTTCTCTTGGCGGTGCAATTCTGCCGTCCGTTCTTCTAGCTGGTGCTACCGACTGCAGAATTCTGTGTTAGCAGCAATACTGGCCGCGTATGACACTGAGCTCCTACCCACCGTAGTGTGTTCCTTTCGTCGTCGAATGCGCTGTCAGTGTCATTACGTGACCCACTTATGTGACCCATTTATGTGACCCATCTGAATTATGTGACCCGTAAGTATAGAAGCAACACGTCGCCTCTCCACACAAAAGGTTCAGCAGTTCATTACTGATTTTAAGCTAGAATTATAGTGTCAGCGATCGTTCGTTCGATGAAGCAGAACTCGGTGTCATGTTGGACGACAGATTAATGTGACGCCAACGTGTACATGAGCTGCAGGAGGATCAGGCTCTACACGTGAGGCAGATATAAGCAAGAATGGGAATACACCGGAGCAATACGTAGTTTTGTATACTCCTAACATGGGCTAGAAATATTTATTAGTTTGGGCGGGCGGCGATTACTTTTTACTCTACTTTATGAGCCATCAAATACAATTATCGTATTTCATCTTAAAATATTTTGTACAGGCTCAAATCTAATGTATTTTTTGCAGCTCTGGTGAAAACTTGAGTCTTAAAGTATAGCAATTACAACAAAATCCGTTACTTATTTCAGTTTCATTTTATTTTGCTTCATTTACAGCTGCGTTATTATTGAGTCCAGAAATTCAGCGCGCACGCACCATCTTCTGCACTCGTCAGGTACAGCTCTGTTAAGACTGGTCTTCCACAATCCCAGCGTGACTTGAGTCTTGTAATGCTCTAAGCTGTCAAGCACCAAGGCGTACTTTCGCGTCGCTTGCAAAACAGCTTCGATGCCGACACCTTCTCCTCAGCTTTGCGCTTACGGCGGCGGCGGCGGCGGTGATGGCGGTGGCGGTGGCGGTGGCGTCTTCGTCGCACACAAATAATTGCAGGACCTGAAAAAAAAAAAAAAAAAAAAAAAAAAAAAACGAGAGTCCATGAGCAAGAATTTACTGCGAGTCGCGAAACTCTTAACGTGCTCAGGCACCACGGGATATCTTCGTAGCATTTGCGGTTTCAGCAACTTGCACACGACGGCGGCATGTCGTTGTACTCAAATCCAAAACTCTGAAAGAAAAAGAAAAAAAAGGAACATTAGCAAAAATTTAGCACAAATCGTAAGAGTTCGTATGTACTCAGATACCACGGCATACCTTCGTATTTTTCGCAGACAGCTTCGACGCGGCCACCTCCTTTCAACTTTTGCGCATCCATCGAATTGTACACGGCGTCGTCGTCGTACACAAATCAATGCAAGGCAAGGCTCTGAATGGTAAACGAGAGAACATGAGCGAGAGCTTTCTGCGAGTCGTGGAAGCTCGAATGTGCTCAGACATCACGACATACATTCGTGTCGTTCGCAGACAGATTCGACGCCGCCGCCTCCCCAGCTTTTGCGCTTCCAGCGGCTTGTACACGGCGGCGGCGTCGTCGTCGTTGCACTCCAATAAATCCAAAACTCTGGAAAAAAAAAAGAGTACATGAGCAAAAATTTACCACAAGTTATGGGAGCTCGCACGCAATCAGATACCAGGGCTTACCTCCGTATAGATCGCAAACAGCATCGACGCCGCCACCCCCTGAGCTTTAGCGGTTCCAGCGACTTGTAGACGGCGACGGCGTCGTCCAAGTATGTTCGCTTTTCCTTCATCCTGTGTTCTCACAGTGACCCGTCTCCGAAGCTCTGCCTAAACTTCCCTGCGTCTGCCCTTATATAGAAGTATGACAATGCTAAGCGTGGTTTCCGTGGAAATGTGCTCTGACGTCATTTCTTCAACCATTGTCCGTTACAATTCCACATGACTGTATCGATACTACAGAACTATTCGGGGAAGATGAAGCAAGGAAATATACAATGACTGACCCACTGCTTTTACGCTGCTTATCTAGACTGAAATCTTGGTGATTTTAAGCCCCATTTTTTTTACGTGACTTGCAGACACTATCTTTTACACTCCGATTTTAATCCCCTTATGATATACAGAACTGTGCCAGTGTGTTCCTCGCCTTTAACAAGGATTCCTACAAGCACCATGCACAATATTATGCACTTTTAATATTACTGATAGAGGTAAAACATTTCTTGGGGTGCCAAAGTGGTATTCGGATTATTCTAGTCCCACTTTTCCGGATAGTCATTTGCATATTTTCATTTCGTGGTTTCTTAACACAGCTTAACAGAGCCGAATGACCCTCGACCCTTTCTCGGCTTAGCATTTGCCTCTTGTGACTTTGTTGGCAGAGAGACCTTAAATTATAAGCTTTGTGTCTCTTAATTTTGGCCATACGTTACGAAACTAGACCTCGGTACAAAAAGACATCATAATTCTGCGAAAAGCCTCGTCAAAAAGGGCTGAGGATGTGAAAGAGTTTTAGCGAACTTTGGGGTGGAAAATTATCCCTAAAAGGGAGAATAACTAGCAGAAATCACCGATATAGCGATGCAGAAGGCAATGGAGACCATGGCATTAAAAACGCATAATGTGTATCCGCAAGAAAAATGCCGTTTTGCAGGTGGTCGTTCGTATAAAACGACTCTAAAACTGACGAGCCATTCCCCCAAATAAGGTAATTTGCATTATTTATGTAGTAGGCAACGTATGAGACTGCTAGTTATTGGAAAACTGTACTAGTATCCAATCGTACGATACAGCTATAGACTTCACTTTATGAAGATGTCAGTGGCTGCATCGGTTTGTAGGCTTACGTCCTTGCGCTCGCGTGTCAATGTGAGGGAGAAGGAATTGGTGAATGGCCTTCCTAACACCTTTATCAAGAAGCTGTACGAAATATACTGCTCGCCAAGAGAAGTAAAGCACCTGTAAGACACGGTCGGACGCCAAAGCAACTTTGTACATGTACACACCTTCGTCTGGTACGTAAATGATTAGAGTTAAAATTCACTATGGCGGGTAGAATAGGCACCAAAATGCGTTAGTATTCTCGGTGTTTAGTGGTTTTACCAGGAATGATAGGGTATATAAGCGGTGTGAACAGCGTCAGATGCTCAGTAATTGATATGAATGGGAGGGAGATTCTGTGTACATGTGTGAAACAGTATTATCAGCAAGAGTTCGAAAGTGGCCTCATTGTGGCCCATTTGCCTGACAGGTTGAATTGTGGCGTGTCTTGATATGGGGGACATTCGTATGTGTGACAGTGGCCAGATGTTGGACTGCATGAGAGAGTGGGAGCAGGCTTACTTTTTGTCAAGGTTCTGGTCGACCATGTTTGACCAACACACGGGAGGCTCGCCTTATTTTGACCCAACCACAACATAACATCATCACATCTATGCTAGCTAAGCGACATCCCACATCATTTGCCGGAGATTAAACAGTAGACAAATTAGAGAATTACCCGTAGGCTACCGTGAACATCACAACAAAAACACATGCTTTTGGAGTGGTGCTGTGAGCGGAAAGAATGAACCGCGTCGCACTGCATTCAACGATGACTCAACTTTCTCCACTGCCTCTGATGACCATCGCCAACAAATGTGGCGTCACTGTTGGAAGAGATCTCATTCTTCCAATGTTTTGGAGAAGCACAGTGGTGTTACTTTACACGTACGTGCATACTTCGCAAGCCACAGTATGGTGTGTAGTAGAGGGTACCTTCTACCACTATTAGTCGTTTCCTTTCCTCTTCCACTCGCAAACAGAGCGAGGGCCAAACGACTAGCTTTATGCGTCGGTACCCCCAATTTCTCTTGTCTCCTGCTCGCGGTCGTTTGTGCGACAGTAGAATCATTCTATACTCTCCTGCCTCTGCCTATTCTCTAAATGTCCTGAATACTGTATCTTGAAAGGAACCTTTCTTTCCTTCCAGGGTCTTCCATATCAGTTCACGAAGTATCAACGTAACACTCGCGTTTTCATTTGAGTCGTCAGTTTGATGCGACTCGTCACGAATTCTTCTCCTGTGCCAACTTCTTCATCTCAGAGTAGCATCCGCAACATATGTCCTCAGTTATTTGCTGGATATGTTCCAATCTCTGTTTCCCTCTATAGCGTCTACCCTCTACACCTCTCTCTAGTAGCGTGGGAGCTATTTTCCGATGTTTTAACACGTCTTACCAGCCTGTCTCTGCTTTTGACAGTGTTTTCTATATATTCCTTTCCTCACGTATCCTTTGGAGAACCTACTCATTCTTTACGTCAGCACTCCTCCTAACTTTCAACATTTTTCTGTCGCACTATATCTCACATGCTCAGTCCACGTTTCACTACCATATAATACAGCGCTCCAGACGTAGAGACTCAGAATTTTCTTCCTCAAATTAAGGCCTATGTTTGATACTAGCAGGCCTTTCTTGTTTAGAAATGCCCGTTTTCCCAGTACTAGACCGCTTTTTATATCCTGCTTGCTCCGTCTGTCATGGGTTATTTTGCTGCCTACGTAGCAGGATTCTTTAACTTCATCTACTTGGTGATCGCCAATCCTGATATAAAGTTTCTCTCTGTTGTCATTTCTGCTACTTCCCATTGCTTTCGTCTTTCTTCGTTTCGCTCACAATCCATGTTCTGCACTCATGAGACTGTACATTTCATTCAGCAGTTCCTGTAATTCTTCCTCACTCTCCCTAAGAATAGCAATGCCACCAGCGAATCTTATCAATGAATCCTTTCACCCTGAATTTTCATTCCACTCTCGAACCTTTCTTTTATTTGCGTCATTACTCCTTGGATGTAAAAAATGAATAGTTAGGATGAAAGAGTACATCCCCATATTAAACCCTTTTTAATCCAAGCACTTGGTTTCTGATCTTTCACTCTTATTGTTCCCTTTTGTTTCTTGTACATATTGTATAGTATCCGCCTTTCTCAATAGCTTCCGCTATTTTTCTCAACATTTCGAACATCTTGCACCATTTTGCATTGTCGAACGCTTCTTCCAGGTCGACAAATACTATGAAAGAACTTCATTTTTTCTTAGTCTTGCTTCAGTTATCAGTCACAACGTCAGATTTGCCTCTCTGGTGCCTTTAACTTTCCTTAAGGCGAACTGATCGTGTTCTAACACATCCTCAGTTTCCTTTTGCTCCCGTAACAAATCTGGCAGCTCGCCTCTAAATTGCTTCGATCCCTTTCTTTAATCCGACGTAGTGGGGAGCCCAAACACTCGAGCAATACTCAAGAACTGGTCCCACAAGTAGTATACACGTGGTCTCTTTTGGACATGGCCCACTCTTTCCTAAAACTCTCTCAGTAAAGAGCAGTCGACCATTCGCCTTTCCTGTCACCGTACTTCCTTGCTCATTCCATTTCATATGGTTTTCGACGTTACGCCTACATAGTTAAATCGACGTGACTGTTTCCAGCAGCACTCCATTAATGCGATATTGTAATATTACAGGATTTCTTTTCCTGCTCATCTGCTCTAACTGACATTTTTATACGTTTAGAGTAAGCTGCCTTTCATCAAACCGAACAGAAATTCTGCCTAAGTCATCCTGTAACATTATACAGCCACTCAACGACGACACTTTCCCATACAGTAAAGTGTGACCGTTCACCGCCACAAAAGAAGAAACCATTGAGCGTTCACGTGAAATGAGTCTCTTAGACAGACGATTAACTATTGACGAAGTGGCACATCGTATGCCAGTTAGTCACGGTTCTGCCTACGAAATCATCCACAGCAGACTTGGATTTCATAAAGGTTGTGCAAGATGGGTTCCAAAACAAACTCACACAGTTGCATAAACAAACGCGCTTGGACATCTGCAAAAACACTTGGATCGCTATGGTAACGAACGGGACAACTTCTTAGACAGGATTATTACTGGTGACGAGACATGGAACCATCTTTACGAGGCAGAGAGTAAACAGCAGAATATGGAATGGAAACAACCAAAATCGTCGTGCAAGGAAAAGTTCAAGGCCCAACCGTTCGCAGGAAAACTGATGCTTACGGTTGTTTGGGACGCACAAGGTCCAGTACTGGAACGATATGGGGAAAGGGGCACAGCAATAAGCAGTGTACGTTACAGTGAGATGCTTACTGCCAGGCTAAAGCCTGCACTTCGAAACAAACGCTGAGGATTATGTCGAAAGGTGTTGTGTTGTTGCATGACAATGCCCGTCCGCATACTGCCGTCTACACTACTGAAACGCCCCAGAAACTCAAATCTGAAGTACTGGATCATCCTCCATATAGTTCCGATCTTGCCCCTTCTGACTATCACTTGTTTGGTCCACTCAGACAGGCGTTAAGGGGCCGTCGATTTGCCTCGGACGAAGCAGTAAAAGAAGCGGTGCATTCCCGTCTCGCAACTCAACCGAGAACCTTCTTATATGAGGGCATCAGGAAGCTTGTACAACTATGGACCAAGTGCGTTGAAACGTAAGGAGACTATGTCGAAAAAGTATGTTCTTGTAAGTTTCCTATTTGATTACAATAAAATTTTGTAAATACTTTGCGGATAATAATTGACTTACCCTCGTACATTAGCAGCCTCGGCTACAGAGGGAGTACGATACTTGTTATTCACTCTGTGCGCCTAGTAGTTTGATGGTACGTAGGTAAGTGTCAAGTTATCAATCCAAAATCGCAAGATCAGATGACATTCCATTACATGAGGAGCATGAGTGTCTGAAGTCTTTTTTTGTCAGTCATCTGACTAGCTTGATACGGCCCACCACGAATTCCTCTCCTGTGCCAACAACCTCTCCATCTCGCCTTCACCAAAGCAGGCCATCCGCCGAAAGGAACTGAAGATGGCTTCAGAACCCAAGTGGCATCCATTATGTGCGTCAAAATGTTTCCCTAATTGGACCAGTTACACGCAGCGCGCACGATAGCCGCCGCAGAGACTCCACAACTCTTACACGAGACCCCTCCCTTCCCCCCACCCCCCGCAAACATACCGAGTGCACACTGACATTCTTTCCCGCTCTGCCAACTGTTTCCCTGAGAGGCCCCATTACCTGCCCAACTGGCCGGCCGGGGTGGCCGAGCGGTTCTAGGCGCTACAGTCTGGAACCGCGTGACCGCTACGGTCGCAGGTTCGAATCCTGCCTCTGGCATGGATGTGTGTGATGTCCTTAGGTTAGTTAGGTTTAAGTAGTTCTAAGTTCTAGGGGACTGATGACCTCAGAAGTTAAGTCCCACAGTGCTCAGAGCCATTTGAACCTGCCCAACTTTGGAAAAAGAATAGGAAGGATAACTGAGTTTAACGTCCCATTAACATCGAGGTCATTACATAAGGAGCACAAGTTTCGTGTGTACCAAGTACCGGAAAGAAATCGACCATGCCCTTTCAGAGGAACTGTCCTGGTATTTGCCTGGAGCGATGTAGGGAACCACGGAAAACCTAAATCTGGCTGGCAGCACGCAGGCTTGATCCGTCGTCCTCCTGAATGCGAGTCCGCTGTGCCACCTACCTCGGTCCTAATTTTGGAGGTCCCAATGATTAGCATACCCGCCCTGCGGACTGGTCCGTAGTGGGCAGGAAAAACAGTCGCTGGACCAACAGGAGAGACATCACATACTGGCTCACAAATATTGTAAAAAATGAGTACCACTTCCGACCTGTTGCTAAGGCGTAAGGAGCTACCTGTGTAGCCTGTTACCTCTTTCGCCTTCCGCCCAGTGACACACGAACCCACTGCCGTTCACCACTCACTCACGAGTGAAGACGGTCCCATCTGATTATGTGGCTTAGCACATGTTCTATCATCCCGTCCCTTATTCCGTATTATCCTTTATTTGCATAGAAAATTCTTATTTGTTATGTTATCTGTTGTTGTTGTTGTGGTCTTCAATCCTCAGACTGGTTTGATGCAGCTCTCCATGCTACTCTATCCCGTGCAAGCTTCTTCATCTCCCAGTACCTACTACAGCCTACATCCTTCTGAATCTGCTTAGTGTATTCATCTCTTGGTCTCCTTCTACGATTTTTATCCTCCACGCTTCCCTCCAGTACTAAATTGGTGATCCCTTGATGCCTCAGAACATGTCCTATCAACCGATCCCTCCTTCTAGTCAAGTTGTGCCACAAACTCCTCTTCTCCCCAATTCTATTCAATACCTCTTAATTAGATATGTGATCTACCCATCTAATCTTCAGCATTCTTCAGTAACACCACATTTCGAAAGCTTCAATTCTCTTCTTGTCTAAACTATTTATCGTCCACGTTTCACTTCCATACATGGCTATACTCCATACAAATACTTTCAGAAACGACTTCCTGACACTTAAATCAATACTCGATGTTAGCAAATTTCTCTTCTTCAGAAGCCCTTTCCTTGCCATTGCCAGTCTACATTTTATATCCTTTCTAATTCGACCATCATAAGTTATTTTGGTCCCAAAATAGCAAAACTCCTTTACTACTTTAAGTGTCTCATTTCCTAATTTAATTCCCTCATCCATTATCCTTGTTTTGCTTTAGTTGATGTTCATCTTATACCCTCCTTTCAAGACACTGTCCATTCCGTTCAACTGCTCTTCCAAGTCCTTTGCTGTCTCTGACAGAATTACAATGTCTTTGGCAATACTCAAAGTTTTTATTTCTTCTCCATGGATTTTAATTCCTACTCCGAATTTTTCTTTTGTTTCCTTTACTGCTTGCTCAATATACAGATTGAATAACGTCGGGGAGAGGCTACAACCCTGTCTCACTCCCTTCCCAACCACGGCTCCCCTTTCATGCCCCTCGACTCTTATAACTGCCATCTGGTTTCTGTACAAATTGTAAATAGCCTTTCGCTCCCTGTATTTTACCCCTGCCACCTTCAGAGTTTGAAAGAGAGTATTCCAGTCAACATTGTCAAAAGCTTTCTCTAAGTCTACAAATGCTAGAAACGTAGGTTTGCCTTTCCTTGATCTTTCTTCTACGGAATCCAAACTGATCTTTCCCGAGGTCGGCTTCTACCAGTTTTTCCATTCGTCTGTAAAGAATTCGCGTAGTATTTTGCAGCTGTGACTTATTAAACTGATAGTTCGGTAATTTTCACATCTGTAACAGCTGCTTTCTTTGGGATTGGAATTATTATATTCTTCTTGGAGTCTGAGGGAATTTCGCCTGTCTCATACATCTTGCTCACCAGATGGTAGAGTTTTGTCAGGACTGGCTCTCCCAAGGCTGTCAGTAGTTCTAATGGAATGTTGTCTACTCCCGGGGCCTTGTTTCGACTTAGGTCTTTCAGTGCTCTGTCACACTCTTCACGCAGTATCATATCTCCCATATCATCTTCATCTACATCCTCTTCCATTTCCATAATATTGTCCCCAAGAACATCGCCCCTGTATAGACCCTCTATATAATCCTTCCACCTTTCTGCTTTCCCTTCTTTGCTTAGAACTGGGTTTCCATCTGAACTGTTGATATTCAAGCAAGTGGTTCTCTTTTATCCATAGGTCTCTTTAATTTTCCTGTAGGCAGTATCTACCTTACCCCTAGTGAGATAAGCCTCTACCTAAGGATTTCTACTAGCCCTCGTCTTTTTACCTACGTGATCTTCTGCTGCCTTCACTATTTCATCCCTAAAAGCTACCCATTCTTCTTCTGCTGTATTTATTTATCCTATTCCTGTCAATTGTTCCCTTATGCTCTCCCTGAAACTCTGTACAACCTTTCAGTTTATCCAGGTCCTATCTCCTTAAATTCCCACCTTTTTGCAGTTTCTTCAGTTTTAATCTACAGTTCATAACCAATAGATTGTGGTCAGAGTCCACATCTGCCCCTGGAAATGTCTTACAATTTAAAACCTGGTTCCTAAATCTCTGCCTTACCATTATATAATCTGTCTGAAACCTTCTAGTATCTCCAGGGTTCTTCCATCTATACAACCTTCTTTCATGATTCTTGAAGCAAGTGGTAGCTATGATTAAGTTAAGCTCTGTGCAAAATTCTACCAGGCGGCTTCCTCTTTCATTTATTAGCCCTAATCCATATTCACCTACTGCGTTTCCTTCTCTTCCTTTTCCTACTCTTGAATTCCAGTCACCCATGACTATTAAATTTTCGTCTCCCTTCACTACCTGAATAATTTCTTTTAATCCATCATATATTTCATCAATTTCTTCGTCATCTGCAGAGCTAGTTGGGATATAAATTTGTACTACTGTTGCAGGCGTGGGCTTCGTGTCTATTTTGGCCGCAATAATGCATTCACTATGCTGTTTGTAGTAGCTTACCCGCACTCCTATTTTTTTATTCATTATTAAACCTACTCTTGCATTACCCCTGTTTGATTTTGTATTTATAACCCTGTATTCACCTGACTAAAAGTCTTGTGCCTCCCGCCACCGAACTTCACTAATTCCCACTATATCTAACTTTAACCTATCCATTTCCCTTTTTAAATTTTCTAACCTACCTGTCCGATTAATTGATCTGACATTCCACGCTCCGATCCGTAGAACGCCAGTTTTCTTTCTCCTGATAACGACATTCTCTTGAGTAGTCCCCGCCCGGAGATCCGAATGGGGGACTATTTTACCTCCGGAATATTTTACCCAAGAGGATGTCATAATCATTTAATCATACAGTAAAGCTGCATGCCCTGTATTTCCCCCTTGCTTTCAGCCGTTCGCAGTACCACAACAGGAAGGCCGTTTTGGTTAGCGTTACAAGGCCAGATCAGTCAATCATCCAGACTGTTGCCCCTGCAACAACTGAAATGGCTGCTGCCCCTCTTCAGGAACCACATGTTTGTCTGGCTTCCCAATAGATACCCCTCCATTGTGGTTGCACCTACGGTACGGCTATCTGTATCGTTGAGGCACGCAAGCCTCCCCACCAACGGCAAGGTCCATGGTTCATGGGGGGGGGGGGGGGTTATGTTATCAGTTCACCTAATTTTCAAAACTCTTTTGTAGCACCACATCTTCTGTTCGTATTTCTCCGCTGTCCATGGTTGACTACCGTACAATGCTGTGCCCCAAACGTACATTTTCAGGGATTTCTTCCTCAGATTAAGTTCCATGTTTGACAACAGCAGTGTTCGCTTGGGCAAAAAGCCCTCCCTGCCTGCGCTAATCTACTTTTTATGTCCTCCTTGTTTCGTTGGTCATGAGTTAGTTTGCTTCCAAGGCAGCAGAATTCGATAACTTTGACGGTTACTTCATCCCATTCAACTGTTCCTGTGGCTCTTCTTCACGTTCGCTGAGGATACAAATGTCATCAATGTATCTTATACTGTTATCCCATCATAGTGAATTTTAATTCCAGTCTTGAACCTTTCTTTTATTGCCGTTTTTGCGTCTTCTACCTGTAGACTGAACGGGAGGGGTGAAAGGCTACAGCCCTGTCTTACACCCTTTTTAACTACAGTTGTTCCTTTGTTTTCTGGTCTTAATATTCCCTTTTGGTTCCCTTAGCTCCTTTTTTTCTTGAGTCTACGAATTCCCATAGGGTCTACATGTTATATATTATCATTCTTTCCCCATAGCTTACTTCTACATCAGGAGTTTCAAACATCTTGCTCCATTTTACATATTTGACAATTTCTTCCAGGTTGACAAATCTTATGAAAGTCTCTTTATTTTGATTAATTACTACTTCCATTATGAAGCGCAACGTCAGAACTACCCCTCTGGTGCCTTCACCTTTCCTAAAGCTCTGTGGCTTCTGGTTTACTCATCCAACACATCCTCATTTTTCTGTTACTCGTACATTCTTATGAATATTATTCCTCTCAGCAGTTTAGATGCATAGGCTGTTAAGCTGATTATGCGTGATTCTATCACTTATCCCTCTTGGTATTTTCGGAACTGCGTGGATTATGTTTTTTCCGGAAGTCTGATGGCATGTGCCCTGTCTCATATATTCAAAACACCAACTTGAATAGTCGTTTGGTTGCTACTTCCGCAAGTAGTTTTAGAAATTTCGGTGAAATGTTATCTATCCCTTCTGCATTGATCACAAGCCTTTCAGAGCTGTTTTAACTTCTGACTGTAATGCTAGATCTCCTTTCTCTTCCATATCGACTCCAATTTCTTCTTCTATCACGTCTTCATATAAGTCGTATTGTTGATATAGGTCTTCAGCGTACTCTGTGGACCTATGAGCTCTTTCGTCTGCGTTTAACACTGGAATTTCCATTGCCACCCTTGCCTTCGTATTACCGAAGGTTGTTTTGAATTTTCTATTTGCTAAATCAATCGTTACGACGGGTAATACCTTTTACATTTCTTGACATTTTACCTGCAGCCATTTTGCCTTGGCTTCCCTGCACTTCCCATTAATTCCATTGCTAAATGATTAGCATTTCTATATTCCTATATTTTCGTCGACGTTTCAGTGCATTCTTCTTTCGCCGATCAGTTGAAGCATTTCGTCTGTCCCCAAAGGTGTCTTAGCAGTTACGTTCCTTGTATTTATGTTTGTCTGTCCAAGATTTGTGATTGCCCTTTTGAGAGATGTCCGGTCATCTTTAACTGAGCTGCCTTTTCTGGTACAGTAGAGTCTCGATAGTTCGAGGTGAACGGGACTGGAACCTCCTCGAACCATCGAGAACTCGGATTATCGAAATTTAAATGGAAAAATGAAATATTATGATATTATAAGTAATACAGGTCAAAATATGAACTTTATTAAAATAAAAATATTTACACATGGATTTGCATTGACAGAATAACAATAATTATTTATTTAGACAAGTAATAGTGAAGTGTCTTTTGTTTGGGGGAAGCTGCAACGTTCCCTCGCGGCAATGCCACGCCACCGTCTCAGGAGCAGTAGGTCAGTTGGTGTCGCCTCAGGCTGTTGTTCCACGTAGCATATGGCGGCCTCGAGAGCAGCGTAGCCATCGGTGTGACTCATCATCGGTGCAGCCTCTGCCTCGCCATCCTCGTCGCTCTCACACTGCGATGGATTGTTAACCATGTCAATTATAGAAGAGTCTGTCACTTCCAACTGTTCGTCCGAATTTAACCACTCGCCTACTTCCACTTCTTCTGCCTCCTCACACCCTGGCAATCTTCTGATTAAATTACACAAGGGTTGATCGTCCTCATCTGCTAAATCTTCAGTTTCTGTGTCTGGCATACTTTCCTGTATAATTTTCCTCCATGACTTAGAAATTGTGTCTGACTTTATTTCGCTCCAAGATTCGCTAATCCAGTACACGACGTCCTTCAAAGTCACTTTCTTCAGAGCTCCTACAATGCTTTCGTTGTCTTCGGAATACAGGATTGACTGTAGCAATCGCCGTCGGTACTTTTTTTAGACATTCCAGAACGCCCTGATCCATGGGCTGAATGAGACAGGTAACATTTTAAAATTTAGCCCATTTTCGTCACAGTTATATATTTGTTCATTAGACAAATTTTCGTCAGTTATGATTTCTTTAAACTCGATGATAAATTTTGAAACGGCCTGAGCGTCATCAGAGAGTTTTTATCCACATATGTCTAGTTGACGCACTCCATATGTAACGCCGGAAATGCATATCCTCCTATTTCCATCTATTGTACTATAATTCTTTTTCCTTGTTTTGTTACCTCAAGATATGACATTTCTGTATCTTTATATATTGTAATTGTTTTACTTTTATGTCGATGTATAATTGGTTGTTTTGTAAATATTATTTGTATTTTTACGCTGGGTCTTGCCTAGGGAAAACTATGCTATCGAACGAATACATTGATAGGTCGTGTGGAGGACGAAAGTGTTTAGGATCTTTGGTAGTGTGAACTCTGCTGCGTGGAGCGCGGGCAGAGGGAGAGTCTGACTGGGGTGGTGCAGTGGAGCAGGTGTGTTGTCTGAAGCTCCCGCGAGTTGCCGCGCTTTCGGGGTTTGGCAGCATGTAATTGCACTCGACTTGCGATGATAGTTTCTGACATGGTGTCGCGGACGGGAAGCATTAGCTGGCGCACATCAAGAGCCCGTTTCGTCTGGTGACCGTGTCGATAAGAAGGCGCGCCAACATCCAGCTTCTGCAACAGCGACGGCCGACAATGAGTGACTGTCGCCACCTCCTCGATCGACGGCTTCAAACCTTCAATCAACCAACAAGGAAGACTGGAAGCACGTAAAGTTGTAGAACTGTACGGCAGACCTCAGCCTTTCAAACTTTTAAAATTGTTGCATCACAAAATTACAGCAACTTAGCATGAACGTTTGTTGCTCATTGTCCCAATTGCATTACCAAGCAGGTCCCTTCCTTTTCCGGAATGAAAGCGAGTGTCGTTGAAATTCAAATGCCAGCATCATTCGATTTCACTGCTTTAATTTCAAAGTTCAGTTAAGGCATTCATAGCTGGCTACAATATTTAGATTACACAAGCACAAATTAAGAGTGCGAGTTTTGTTACCGTATTTTAGCTTACCTGTGACTGCAGCTCAGCTTGGTACGCACTAAATTTTACTATTGTTAATTGTTCAGAATCATTTAATTCAAGTTCCAAGTTAAATCTCTTAGTTCTAAATTGCGTAGATTCAAGTAGCTTTTGAAATGATTGTTGAGGTAGTCCAAGACTAACCGTATTTTACTGAATTTCGATGTGCTTCAGAAAGAAAGCTCTCTATTAACTTCAGTCCGGTTTTATTAATTCTTTTTTTTGCCCACATCTCGTGGTCGTGCGGTAGCGTTCTCGCTTCCCACGCCCGGGTTCCCGGGTTCGATTCCCGGCGGGGTCAGGGATTTTCTCTGTCGCGTGATGGCTGGGTGTTGTGTGCTGTCCTTAGGTTAGTTAGGTTTAAGTAGTTCTAAGTTCTAGGGGGCTGATGACCATAGATGTTAAGTCCCATAGTGCTCAGAGCCATTTTTTAATTCTTTTGCTAAATTAAGTCAGAGTGTAGCGAAATTTATTACTTCTGACAAACTTTCAGTTTTCACACTACACGTGTCAACGTTCAGTTGCCACGCTTCTAGTGCTAATTATATGTGTAATAACCTTTCTTTTTCAGTTACTATAGTAATTGTCCTTAGGACTGGCGACCGTAATTTCCCCCAAATCTCAAATACCTAATTACCGCTAGTTAATTGTTAACGTAACGGCCACACATTTACTTTTTTTATTAACTTTACCCCTTTTCAAAATTAATTTCCACCAGTTTCATTTGCATTTTTCCTTTCATTTAGATGTAACCCTTTCCTCCCTCTTTACCGACAAATTGACTTCGGTGACGATTGCTTTTCCCAAATTTCCATTAGGTACACGCGGTTTAATTTTTCACTGTCATTAAGGTCGATAAGTGAGGGGGATGTTACACATACCTCTTCTTCCACTTGTCGAGCCAGCCCACACTAGCGGCGAAATTGTCATCTCCTTCCTGCAGCTGGTTTCTGAAAAACAAAGTTTTTTCTTGCAAGATTGAGCCAGAAATTGGAGCACCCATCTGTCTCTGTTGGGTAAACCACGTGAACAATGCCTCACTTGTTTTTTGGAAGTCTCACTTCTTTATACTTCTTTGACTGAGAGATTCGTGTGAACATTTCTGTGAAGAAAACTGTTCCAAATTAAGTCGGTTTCTTCGCCAGTCACCAACAGTAACTTCACCGACACCATATTCGAGAGCAACTTTTTTTATTGTTTCTCCTTCGTCAAGTCGTATTAGTGCTTCTAATTTTAGATGCAAAGGCACAAATTTCCTCTTTTTTGTTACAGCACTCATCTTGACACGCAGTCAACAAACAAAACGACACACAACACTGTGCAGTACAGGTACTGGGAACTACAGCAGCGTATGAACTCCCCACTTGTGATCGGTAGCAGCCGGCAGCAGTCGGGGTATTTCGTGCCATACTGGCAACAGACGTTCGTGCAACAGGGCAGCGAGCTAACCGTTGGTGTTGGTTGCGTTGTTGTCTGCTTTGTCACTGAACTGTACGCTCCCTATCTATCTTTTGCAATGATGTTTTCATTATTTATCATGTCAGTAAAAAAAAGAAAGTAGATCGTTGCAACTTTTATTACTTTTTTTTTAAAAAAAAAGAGCCTCGGATTATTGGAACCTCGAACTATCGAGACTCGAACTATCGAGACTCTACTGTATTCTGTATTGCAGTATCCACATCTTTAGCGAACTCATACACATCTCATCATTCCTCAGCACTTCAGTATCCCACTTTCTTCTGCACTGATTCTTTCGGACGGTTGTCATAAACTTCATTCTACTGTTCATCATTACTAAATTGTGAACAGAGTCTACATGTGTTCCTGGCTACGTCTAACGCACTAGGCAGCCAGGCTGCGGCAGCCGCAGTTTCGAGCAGCCAGGATCAGCAGCCAGCTGACGGCCAGTCATGATGAATTGGCCGAGCGAGATGGACGTGGAAGACGCGATAATTGTCCACCTTTTGTCTCAGAAGAAACGCAGAGCCCAACAGGGATACTGGGTTCATCCTCTACTGCTGGAGCGACACAGAAAGGGTTTATTTACAAATTACTTCAAGGATCTTCGAAATTATCCAGATCGTTTTTTTAACTGTACAAGAGTGTCAGTGGGATCTTTTGATAACCTTCTGGAAAATATAAGAAATTCCATAACGGGTACTGATACTCGTATGCGAGCTTGTGTAACTCCGGAAGAGAAATTGTTGATTACTTTGAGGTGAGTTCAAAAGCAAATATGATAGTTCATTTTTAATAATATTTGAAAATAATTGGCCAGGGGTTAAAATGATGAGTCAAAATTTAGTTATTTCTTTTTAGAGAAAAAAATAGTACTTGTCCTTTCCAAATCCTGCAGCAACTATAAACATCAAAGATTTATGTGACTGACTAGTAACGGTCGCTCGAATTAAAAATATACAATTAAAAAACTTCAAAGCAGTAAAACGCCAAATTTGTGTGAAAAATTATTGAATTATCATCGGTTTCTCCCCTGGCCCTTCGATTCTAATGTTAAGAATTTGAAGGAACTGAAAACGGACGAAGTCAGAAAACAGAAGTGATAGTTTGAAAATAACACAACACGTATGATGATTTGACATTATTATTTTAATTTTATATGCTACATTATAACAACATTTGGAAAGAATATTAATATTATTTAAGTTGTTGTAGTACTGATGACTGGAACAGATCAAGTATTTCAGAATTCTGAGTTGGAACAGTAGAGTCAGTGGGCGATGACATCTCATCGTATTCGGCGGCAGTGTCCTGTCTGTATGTAATACGCGTACAATAATCACGGCGAAGTCTGCTCGACCATCATTTGGCTGTAGTACGCACCCATGCTGAAACTGCTGTCTACTCGAGGCTTCTGGTTCATACCTATGGCTGTATGCTCCAGCCGCTGTTGTTTCTGACGCATAATCAGAATAGCCTTGGTGAAGAGTCCGCAGTGGAAGCATTTGTGCTCTTTTTATGACGTCAATAACCTCCATTTTGGTAGTAAGCTTGAGTTGTTCCGGAATCTTTTTCATATCTTCTAGTAATGAAAGCAGAAATAGTCTATCTGAATCAGATTCTTGGTTCCTTTCACGCTCATCCCTCAGTGCAATGCTCTGTTGTAGTACATGAGTCAATCTGTCGTCGTTACTTTTCTGCTCGTTTCTGGGAAGAAGTGAAGGACTTTGTACGCTACATCCCCCATAGTTACTTTCAGCAATGTCAGTTTCATCCAGGCTATCTTGAGTTGTATTGTCTACAACAGTTTCCTTAAGAAACTGTAATTGCTCGAAATACACGAAGGGCTTTTACGCAAAGCTGCCGATCCACTTTTGGCACCTGCTCTGCGTTTTAATTCCCTGCTGAAACTTGTCCTAATATTCCTCCACTTCTGCTGTAGAGATTTGCCTGCAAAAAAAGTCTCTATTAGCGGCGCCGATGGGATGAAATTATGGATTTTAATATGACTAATCTATTGTAATAATGTAATAAAATTCCTGGCAGAAGTACGTGGGTTTCATTTTTTCATATGAACATATATTTCGTTTCAGGTATCTGGCTACAAGATGTACTATGGCAGCACTGAGTCACAATTTTCGGATCGGATGTACTACTGTCCGAGAAGTCATATATGAAACTTGCTTGGCGATTTGGGACAAAATGAGACAGACTGCGTTTCCAGAATTAAATGAGGAAAGATGGATTGAAATAGCAAATGGATTTAATAGATATACAAACTTTCCCAATTGCATCGGTGCCATCGACGGGAAACATATCAGAGTAATAAAACCCCGTCACTCCAAACCGCACAATAACCCTTCGTTCGGTGTGGGGCGGCGGTGGTGTGGGTTTACTGCTGTGGCCTGTTGTGGGGTTGTGAACCACTGAGAGCTAGGGCTTTTCTAGGTCCTCAGTTTGATACATACCAGTACATACATAGATAGAGAGATATAAGGTTTTCTCAGAGTTCTTATTAGGTTTGCCATAGTTCTACAGTTCTGTGTACAAAAGTTGAAGAGTTCTGCTGAAAATTAGACTAGCAATCGGGAAAATTTTGATCTTGTACAAATAAGTAATTGCCGAATTTGAAAAAAGAAATCACAATTCTAAATAGTTCCCAAGAGTTCTACAGAGAACACTAATTACATTCTTTTATGCAAATAATAGATTATGAGATAATTGCGATAGTGAGGGACCCATTTTCACAGCTGGTACCAGATTTTCGAGAAATATACATTTTTCTCAGACTTCTAGGTAGATATACTGTTGTTCTAGATTTCTCTGTCAAAATTTTTAACAGTTGTGTAGAGTTTTTCGACAAAAATTTTTGATCACAATTATGACTAGCAGAATAGCTGTGAAGCCGAAGATTGTCGAGAAATATACATTTTTTTTTCAAAGTTCTTTGTAGATATGCTATAGTTCTAAAGTTCCCTGTAAAAAACAATTAATAGTTCTGTAGAACTTCACAAAAAAATTACCATAATATTTCTGAATAGCTGACTAGCTGTGAAGTTGGCATCCGACTTTCGAGAAATACATCATTTTTTCAGAGTTCTCTTTACTGAATCTGAATAGTCATGCCGAATTTCGCGAAGAAAACACTCGCAATCGCGAAACATTCAATGTTGTAAAATATTATTTGGCAGTTTGCAAAAATAACATAGTGATCACAATTCTGAATAGCTCCCCAAGAGTTCTACAGAAAACCTTCGCGACATTTTTTTATGCAGGTAATAGTTTACGAGATAATTGCTATAATGAGCGACTCATTTTCATTACATAAAATATAAGAAATCGCACTAGAATTCTGATGTCAGTTCCGATCACAATTCTGGTTAACAGTCCAAGAGTTTTATCGAAAAGCTTAACGTAATTTCTTGTGAAGATAATCGTTTGTAATTGCAATAATGTGGGGCCCAGATTACGAACATAGAGCTTTTCGATCGAAAACTGAGCTGAGCTGTCCTATTTGTAATCGGTGCATGTAGGCACAAGTCAGCACACATCGTGTCGACTGTCGTTGTGTATCCGACTGCTGACAACCTGAGCAGTCTATGTTGTTGACGTTTCTTCGTTCACTTATTGCGTTGTATCACAACAACTTTAATTTAACTTGATATTCTTTGCTACAATTACGTACTGGATTTGAAGATAGCTGGCTCTGTAATGTGTTTTCAAAAATTTCTGTTACTTCAGTGGTCGATACGTGCTGGGATTTTCCAACATTATCAAGACATGTGTTATTTTTTTCACACAGGAGTTTAGATGCGTCATACAATTGAAACAAATTCTGCGTCTTCATACGTTCAGTGGCAGGGTTGGAAAACACGATAGGGGTACGATCTTGTTCGCTTGGACTCATGCATTTAAATCAATTCATTTACTTCAGTTCAACACACGTATCGTTATTGGAGCACCATTCAACAATCGTCGGAAATCAGCTCTTCGATGAGAGGGCGAGTGCCGTCGTAGACCCCACTTGTGGTGCTACAGGTGCCGGAGAGTATGGTTTGGTGAAGACTGGGCCAGATTTTTGGCTGCGAAGCGTGAGAGAAAGAGACAGAGACAGAATTAGATAGATAGATAGAGGGAGGGCATCTTACCCTCCACCCTCCCACCACCCCACTCCTCGCCACCTCACCAGAGGTAGCTCCGAGCGAGAAGGAGCACTGAGAGCTTGGAACTTGGAGTTGTCTGTTCTCTCTGCTCACTAGGAGTCCCAGCATACGCTTCATAGCGTGAACTATGCGTATGTTTGTAGATTTAATTTACATTTTTAAATGATTTCATTAATGTACACTACAAGCCATTAAAATTGCTACACCAAGAAGAAATGCAGATGATAAACGGGTATTCATTGGACAAATATGTTATACTAGAACTGGCATGTGATTACATTTTCACGCAATTTGGGTGCATAGATCCTGAGAAATCAGTAAACAGAACAACCACCTCTGGCCGTAATAACGGCCTTGATATGCCTCGGCATTGAGTCAAACAGAGCTTGGATGGCGTGTACAGGTACAGCTGCCCATACAGCTTCAACACGATACCACAGTTCATCAAGAGTTGTGACTGGCGTGTTGTGACGAGCCAGTTGCACGGCCACCATTGACCAGACGTTTTCAGTTGGTGAGAGATCTGGACAATACGCTGGCCAGGGCAGCAGTCGAACTTTGTATCCAGAAAGGCCCGTATGGGACCTGCAAAATGCGGTCGTGCATTATCCTGCTGAAATGTAGGGTTTCGCAGGGATCGAATGAAGAGTAGAGCCACGGGTCGTAACACGTCTGAAATGTAACGTCCACTGTTCGAAGTGCCGTCAGTGCGAACAAGAGGTGACCGAGACGTGTAACCAATGGCACGCCATACCATCAATCCGGGTGATACGCCAGTATGGTGATGACGAATACACGCTTCCAATGTGCGTTCACCGCGATGTCGCCAAACACGGATGCGACCATCATGATGCTGTAACCAGAACCTGGTTTCATCCGAAAAAATGACGTTTTGCCATTCGTGCACCCAGGTTCGTTGTTGAGTACACCATCGCAGGCGCTCCTATAGGTGATGCAGTGTCAAGGGTAACCGCATCCATGGTCTCCGAGCTGATAGCTCATGCTGCTGCAGACTTCGTCGAACTGTTCGTGCAGATGGTTGTTGTCTTGCAAACGTCCCCATGTGTTGACTCATGGATCGAGACGTGGCTGCACGATCCGTTACAGCCATGCGGATAAGATGCCTGTCATCTCGACTGCTAGTGATACGAGGCCGTTGGGATCCAGCACGGCGTTCCGTATTATCCTCCGGAACCCACCGATCTCGACCAACGCGAGCAGCAATGTCGCGATACGATAAACGCAATCGCGATAGGCTACAATCCGACCTTTATGAAAGTCGGAAACGTGATGGTACGTATTTCTCCTCCTTACACGAGGCATCACAACGACGTTTCACTAGGCAACGCCGGTCAACTGCTGTTTGTGTATGAGTAATCGGTTGGAAACTTTCCTCATGTCAGCACGTTGTAGGTGCCAACCTTGTGTGAATGCTCTGAAAAGCTAATCATTTGCTTATCACAGCATCTTCTTCCTGTCGGTTAAATTTCGCGTCTGTAGCAGGTCATCTTCGTGGTGTAGCAATTTTAATGGCCAGTTGTGTTTAAACAACACATGTTACAGGACAGAAATCTTTTATCCGTGACGTTGTTTTGCCTTTAATATACTTTATGGATGAAAAGGCTTGTATTCATCTGTTAATGTTGGAAAATCCCCGTACATATCGAACGCTGAAGTAATAGAAATTCGTGACAGAACGCTATAGAGACAGCGATCTTCAAACTCAAAACATAATTGTAGCAAACACTATCAAATTAAATTAAAGCTGTAATACAAGCAATAAGTAGACGAATAAATGGCAGCTCCGTGGATTACTAAGATTTCAGCAGTCTGATACCTACGGGAATCGACAAGCTGTATGCCGAGTTGTATTACAAGCACCGTTCACAACTAGGGCAGCTCAGCTAAGCGTCTGATCGAAAAGCTATGTATTCGTGAAGTGGATCCCACATTACTGGAATCATAAACGATTATCTTCATAAGAAATTACTTTAAGGGTTTCGGTAAAACTCTTGGGGCACTACTCAGAACTAACTGTGATCGGAACTGTCATCAGAACACTAGTGCGATTTCGTATATTTTCTGTACTGAAAATGGGTCTCTTATTATTGCAGTTATCTCGTAAACCTGCACAAAAAATGTCGCGAAGGTTTTCTGTCGAACTTTTAGGCAGCTAACCAGAATTAAGATCACAGTTTTATTTTCGCAAATTGGCAAATAATATTTTACATCATTAAACTTTTCTCGTTTACGAGTGTTTTCTTCGCGAAATTCTGCAGAACTATTCAAAACCGGTACAGAGAAGTCTAGAGCTATATCATATCCACCAAGAACTCTGAAAAAAAAGTATCTTTCTCCAAAATCGGTTGCCAACTTCGCAGCTATTCATCTGTTCTAAATTCTGAAAATTTTTTTCACAAAATTCTACAGAACTATTAAATTTTTTTACAGAGAACTCTAGAACTATAACATATTTACGAAGATCTCTGTAAAAAACGTATACTCCTCGAAAATCGGATGCCAGCTATTATATCTCTTAAAAGAAATATAATGTTATGTTGTTTAGTTAGCGGAAACACTCTCCTAGTAAATTCGTTTGTCCTTTGATTTATCGTGACCTGTTACTGATTTTAAGTGGAGTTAGTTTTTACTTTTAGCTTTCAAAAAAATACAAAAGAGATATAATAAGCAAAATAATGAATTTCGTAGGTTGCCAATTACGTATTATATCTGGTTTTATCGAGCGCCAGGCTCCCTACAAATTACTGTAAATGCAATAGCGTAGTACACTCCTGGAAATTGAAATAAGAACACCGTGAATTCATTTTCCCAGGAAGGGGAAACTTTATTGACACATTCCTGGGGTCAGATACATCACATGATCACACTGACAGAACCACAGGCACATAGACAAAGGCAACAGAGCATGCACAATGTCGGCACTAGTACAGTGTATATCCACCTTTCGCAGCAATGCAGGCTGCTATTCTCCCATGGAGACGATCGTAGAGATGCTGGATGTAGTCCTGTGGAACGGCTTGCCATGCCATTTCCACCTGGCGCCTCAGTTGGACCAGCGTTCGTGCTGGACGTGCAGACCGCGTGAGACGACGCTTCATCCAGTCCCAAACATGCTCAATGGGGGACAGATCCGGAGATCTTGCTGGCCAGGGTAGTTGACTTACACCTTCTAGAGCACGTTGGGTGGCACGGGATACATGCGGACGTGCATTGTCCTGTTGGAACAGCAAGTTCCCTTGCCGGTCTAGGAATGGTAGAACGATGGGTCGATGACGGTTTGGATGTACCGTGCACTATTCAGTGTCCCCTCGACGATCACCAGTGGTGTACGGCCAGTGTAGGAGATCGCTCCCCACACCATGATGCCGGGTGTTGGCCCTGTGTGCCTCGGTCATATGCAGTCCTGATTGTGGCGCTCACCTGCACGGCGCCAAACATGCATACGACCATCATTGGCACCAAGGCAGAAGCGACTCTCATCGCTGAAGACGACACGTCTCCATTCGTCCCTCCATTCACGCCTGTCGCGACACCACTGGAGGCGGGCTGCACGATGTTGGGGCGTGAGCGGAAGACGGCCTAACGGTGTGCGGGACCGTAGCCCAGCTTCATGGAGACGGTTGCGAATGGTCCTCGCCGATACCCCAGGAGCAACAGTGTCCCTAATTTGCTGGGAAGTGGCGGTGCGGTCCCCTACGGCACTGCGTAGGATCCTACGGTCTTGGCGTGCATCCGTGCGTCGGTGCGGTCCGGTCCCAGGTCGACGGGCACGTGCACCTTCCGCCGACCACTGGCGACAACATCGATGTACTGTGGAGACCTCACGCCCCACGTGTTGAGCAATTCGGCGGTACGTCCACCCGGCCTCCCGCATGCCCACTATACGCCCTCGCTCAAAGTCCGTCAACTGCACATACGGTTCACATCCACGCTGTCGCGGCATGCTACCAGTGTTAAGGACTGCGATGGAGCTCCGTATGCCACGGCAAACTGGCTGACACTGACGGCGGCGGTGCACAAATGCTGCGCAGCTAGCGCCATTCGACGGCCAACACCGCGGTTCCTGGTGTGTCCGCTGTGCCGTGCGTGTGATCTTTGCTTGTACAGCCCTCTCGCAGTGTCCGGAGCAAGTATGGTGGGTCTGACACACCGGTGTCAATGTGTTCTTTTTTCCATTTCCAGGAGTGTAGTACTCAGCTCTGAAATTATTACTATCACAGAAAATAGAGAAGTTTTAATAAAATTATTTCACTTGATTACTTCAATTAATCTCACAGAATATTTTTACTTAATTTCTTCCGCTCCGGCTATTAGACATAGTGCTGTGAATAAATATTTTTATATAGACCGCGTAATGGCGGGTAATTGTTAACAGTCAGAGATTACTGTTACTCGCTCCGCAGCAGCTGGAAACATGCTAAATAATTTTCATTAAATATTCTTTTCATAAGATAAATGTGGCGTAGGTTCTTGAAATAACACACGGAGATCACTTTATACTAATATATTCTTACTAGGACATAGTTTACACCATTAAATATTTGCAATTACGTTACGACAGAAACAAATGCTAGCGCAGCACAATAGCTTGCGTACCTTATTCCAGCTCACACCAGAACGAACAGAACAAAACAGACTAGAGAGAAGAATGAGCATTGCATTGTATTTTATACTCTAACAAAGATAATCACATTATAATCTCATACAATAAAAATAATGTCTTTTCTGCATTTATCGATATATATATTGTATATTTTTACAGTTAAATCAATGATAAATCAATATTTGCAATTAATTTTGAGTCACATACTGTCGGTTTTATTTATGTTTCACCTTGATAAGGGTGAATATTGCAAAAGGGACACTACACGGCCCCCTGGGCTACAAGGAACACACTACTTAATGTTTGGTCCTTGTAGACCACGAGTGTCAGTTTTCTTTCGTTCGTTGGTCACTTTCAGTTCACTTTACCGTGTATTAGTTCATGGGTACACATTCATTTTGAGTCTTTTTACATAACATGGCTGGGGACAGTTACAATATAACAAGCTCTTCTATTTGGACGAGGGCCGCAGGAAAACCCCAGAAAAACCTCGGCAGAGCTGATAGATTTAACCCTTTGTGTTACTTACATAAGTTGGTTCTACATGTTTTGGTACTACAAGTATTTACATCAAATATAAAATTTTCTGAAAAAGAGACAAACATACAGTCTTTATATGAAAGTGTTCATCAAATTTTTTATATTGTGTTGGTAATATTTTGAGTTTTTTTTTTTATATTTTTGTCGGCGCATTTCTAGTCGTGTGGTGTGGATGACGCTGTATGTCGCTACCGCGATGCCTCGTGCCCGTTGCCATGGAGCGTCGGCTGGAAACTGTTGTCTTCTTTCTTGTCCGTAGGCGGCGGTCAGGATGTGGAGTACGGAACGACGTTATTTTGTCTGCGTGGTGCGTCTGCATTGTTGCGCACCGCTCGTTAAGGTTTTCAGCGCGGGAGAGGATGTTGACTCGTGCAAATCATGAAACAAATGCACATATGTTATAGAACGGATTTTGTAAGATGTAATGGCTGTGGGTAAGAATTGATTAGTCAACATTATTGCATCATCGAGGCACAGGCTCAGTTACTTGGTATTTTCGTGTTCGTTTGCACGTACTGGTGCTGAATGATGCAGGAGATATGATGCTGAAGTAAGCACTGCACATCCCTGTTGTCATCACTTCGTATGGAATATTTATGTTTCACTGTTTTTGTTTGACGGCGTTCCACCGTAGTTGCCGTTGCAGTAACGTCCTACTACGTGTCCGTGACGTCATATTAATTGTTGGCGCACAGGAGGTAGCGTCAAAACTAAAACTGTTGTCTGTACAGTTTCGAACACACACTGATCACAGTTTTGTGTTTTCGGTCACTGCACACAGATATGTTTTGTTAATGTTTGTACCTCGCGTTTTTTCAGTTGTACAGCACGTAAGTGTTCACTGTCCAAGTTGATCACTAATACAGTTCTCTAAGTTCACACTTCCTCCGCGAATACCAACACACTATTATAGTTCCTGTTAGTATTGCTTACAGCATGACTTTGATACAATTGTACTACATGATTACTGTTTTTTTTATATATCACATAGTGACACAGATGTCTGTTCGTTTACACAATATGTCACAATGAAATTTCACAGATCAAAAGCACTTTTGTTCTGTTATTGCATACAATTAAGTGTTACATCATACATGCAACGGATTCTGGCCTGACTTGCAATATTTTTATATTTAAGCATTAATAAATTTGTCATAGGGTATATTCATTTGGGGATTAGGACCGCTGCGCATGTGCTAGCTCCATAAGCTGTTAGCGTAATCGCGTATCCTATAAAAGGTTTGCAACTGTCAAAAACAAGCTCTAAAGTAGAGCTCTTATTTAATCTCAAATATTGTGGCTAGATGCTTATACTTTCTCTTTTACGGTCAAAGCACAGCATCACAGATGTCACATGGTATGTGCACAGTCTTTTGCATATGCCATTTCTATTCATTTTACATGTGACAGATTAGAATATTTAGTGCATTCTTTAAATAAACATTTATCACACAGCATAATAAAATTTATAGTTACTAACTCTGATAACCACTGAAAAACATCTTACACTTACTGATTATGTTTCTAAACAAATACTATCATTGGACTGATGGTCCTTTAGCTTCTTTTTACTCATTTTTGAAGGCTGATGTGTAAATCATTCCTTGACATAAAGACAAAACATCTTACATACTAAGCACAAACAAAACATCAAATTCTTACAACTACACAAAAATATATATTGAAGTCTGTGCAAAACCTACATATTACATAAAAATACGGTAAACCATTCATGTCCTATTGTCAGGTACCACAAATTTCTTTAAGTCCTTATGAGGATACAATCCTTTGATCTTCCCGCTCATCACATCAGCTATAAGGTAGCTACAACCGTGCGGTATTTGTATAATTTTAAAAGGTCCATTATACACAATTTGCCATTTCTTGTTCTTCTTTGTTACGAGTGACGACTTAGGATGGTTTCTAATCAAAACTAAGTCGTTTATCTGATATGGGACTGTCCGTTTTATTGACTTGTCATATCGACTCTTTCGTTGACTAGCGCAGCTCGTCATGTTGCTGATGGCGTCCTTTATTTTATCCTCTTGCCTTTTATCTGTGCGCGGCAATTTTGGTAGCGGCGAGATCCATTCATTTAGTTCTGCAGTACTAAATAATAACTCATTGGGCGTGTATCCGGTAGCTGGATGAGGTAGATTGTTGTGTATATTTTCAAAGACGGGTAACAATTCCGGCCACTTTGTATGTTGCTGATGAGTATATGTTCGGATAAATCTGTTGAGTTCCCGAAAAATTCTCTCTACAGGACTTGCTTCCGGGTGGAAATGTGCAACTAATATATGCTTTATGTTTTGGTCACGTAGAAACTCCTTCCACAGTTGACCAGTGAAATATCTAGCATTGTCTGTTAGAACGTTTAGTGGTTTTCCTGTTTTCGGTATGAATTCTTTTGATATGCGTTGTATCATCTGTTTGGCAGTAGTGGTTTTCATTGGAAACAATTTCACATACTTAGTAAAGGTATCGTAAACAGCTAATATATATTTCATTCCACCGCGAGCCGTAGGTAATGGTCCTGCGATGTCCATTGACACAATTTGAAGTGGCTGTATCGGAATAATTGGATGCAGTTCTGTTTTGTTGCTTCTATTGTTGGCTTTAGCTTTCTGACAAACGTCACACGTTCGTAATATCTTTTGGACCACACGTTTACTATTCGGGATGTAACAATATCTTTGTATTATTGCTACACACTTCTGTATTCCTACATGTCCCCATGCGTAATGCGTGTACCAGATAAAATTTTGTATGTATTTGTACGGGATACACACGCACCAGTTTTCTGAGGCAGTGTCATTTCTGTGGTACAATATGTTGTTCTCCACTTTGTACCGCGAATTTTCGCTGTTAGCTTGCTCAAATAATAGTGATCGTTTCACTTTCATCCAGGTATGATCTTCGTCTTGCAGCTGTCCTACATTCTTGCACAGGTGCAAATATTCACGACGGTATGGTTGCGACGTCATTAATAAAACTCTATATTCTGACGCTCGCTCGATCATTTCACCTAGCTGTGACATGCCTACTGGTAGACGTGATAAAGCGTCCGCAATTACATTATCTTGCCCTTTTATGTACATAATTTTTAAATTGTATTCCTGTAGTACTAATGCCCAACGGGCTAGTCTGGCATGTAATAGTTTGCAGGTTAATAGGAAGCTTAGGGCTTGGTGATCACAGAACAATTTAATTGACTTGCCATAAACATAATAATGAAATTTTTGCAGAGCCCATACAATACTGAGTGCTTCCATTTCGGTCACCGAATATGCTCTTTCACATTTGGTAAGCACTCGGCTGGCAAAAGCTATAACTCTTATTTCACTGTTCCCATTGGTTTCTTCTACTTGAAACAGACATGCTCCTAAACCATAGGATGAAGAGTCGGTGGCTATACAAAAATCCCGGGTCATATCCGGATGGTAGAGCATTTGTGCATTCACTAAGGCTCCTTTGATCTCTTCATAAGCTTGCTGACACTCTGCGGACCAGTTCCATGTGACATTTTTTCGCAGTAAGGTGAGCAAGGCTTCATTGTTGAGCAACTGATTCGGCACCAAACGTCGGAAAAAGGAGACTAGTCCGATAAATGATTTTAACTGTTTTTTGTTTGTGGGCTGTGGAAATTCTTTGATCGCTTGTATCTTCTTGGTATCAGGCATTCTTCCGGAAGGTGATATGATGTACCCAAGGAATTTAAGCTGATCCCTCCCAAATTTTGATTTTTCAAGATTTGCAGTTATTCCTGCTTCTGCGAGCTTATTTAACACTCTTTCCAGGGTTTCTATATGTTCTTCCCATGTGCTTGTGGCCACTAGAAGGTCATCCACGTAAAGAGTAACTTTTTCTAGCAAGTCTGCGCCTAGCGCTTGGTCCAATGCCGTAATGAATACGCCTGCGCTTACGTTGAGACCAAAAGGTAACACTTTGAATTGATAACTCCTTCTATTGAAAATGAAGGCGGTGAATTTTCTAGATTCCTTGGTTAGCGGGATTTGCCAGTAACTACTTCGCATATCTATCGAGGTGAGATATTTGACTCCATAGAAATTCTGTGTTTGTTCTTCTAAATTCACCGGTCTCGTCCTAACAGGTACTATAATTTTATTAATGTTCCTGGCGTCTATGACAAGTCTGATTTTTCCATCTGGCTTGGCTACAACTACCAGCGGACTGCTGTACGGCGAAAGGGATGGTTCTATTATACCCCATTGCAGCATTTTTTGTATTTCTTTGTTAACTGCCTCCCTTTTCGTCCACGGTACTGAATATGATGCTTGGCAGAATATCGCATGGGGAAACACATCTATATTATACATATACCCTTTGATGATTCCAGGTTTTTCCGAGAAACATCACTGTAGTTATTCAATAACTGTGCGAGCTGCTTTCGTTGGGATTCAGTTAGATAACATGATTCTTGTGCTATATTGTTAAGGGTTTCGGTCCATTGAAGCGTTTCGTTGTGAGCTGTGTCCGAATAATATTCTACCTGGCCCCTTAAATTGCTGCTTAATTGAAATATGGGCATCTCTTCGCTTTTTACCCGTACGCTCGGGCAATCTTTACCGGGTGTACTTACTGTTCGTGTTAAATCCAGTACAATCTGCTTATTTTCATTCAGTAGGGAGATCTTCCCGCGGGAGAAATCAATTTTTGCTTTTTTCTCGCTCAGGAAACCTCCCCCCAGGATGCAGGTTACTCTCCATCCTTTGACTACGAGAAGGATACATTTTACGTTATCTTCCCCTAGGCATAAATCTACCAGCACCTGATACTGAACTTTCTGTGCTTGTGCTCCCATGGCTGCAATGACACAGCAGTTTTGTACAGGAAATGTCGGTAAGTTGTGGTTTTGGATCAAGGTTTTGAATAGATCATAGCTCATAACATTAGTAGTGGCACTTGTATCTATGTATATTTCTACTGGCAATTCATTAATTCTAGCTTTTATGATGGTTTGTACTTCAGTTATTTCTTTTTTGTTACATTGGTTTGATTCCATAAGTAAATCATGTTGTGTACTGTTTCCATCTTGGTACCTCAGTAATAATACATTATCTTGTGTATTGTTTCTAGGAGTGCCCCCTATTTTTTCGCCGACCATCAATTGGGAGCTTATTGTGGCCGTTGTTCGTTTGACGGTCTTGAACTATGGTGGTTTCCGTCTACTATCCTTATGCTGCTATTCGAGTCTGTCCATGTTTGTGGTATTGCATTAGTATTCTGCATAGAATTCCTATTGTCACACTGGTACTGGTTACCGTTAGGAGGCGGAGGTGGTGGCATAGAAGTTTGCATCCACTGCACCGGGTAAGTGCGGTTGTTGGCACTACTGCTTTGTTGTGGCCATTGACCTTCACTTCGACGTTTGTTATTGTAACTAGTATTACTGTTACTGTAGCCGGGATGTCCTCTATCTTCCCACCTACGTTTTTGATTGTAAGATGGTTGACCGTTTCCGTTCTTCCTGTTTTGTTCTGCCGATTGATCTTCCTTTCCATTTCCGTGGCTTCCAAAATTGGAATTGTTGTTGCCATTTTTAAACTTGCGTGGTGAACCATTACCGTTTTCCCGGTCTTTATTTATGCTATTTTCTTCCTGGGAGAGATCGATTTCGTCCAGCACAGACAAGTACCGTTCCAGGTCATTTTCGGATACATTTATTAATTTGTCTCGTATATGACCGGGCAATCGTAATTTTAAGATTCTGATCACATCACGGGTTGATATGGGGTCATCCCAATATCTAGTTTTGTTGATATATTTTTCAAAATATTTACGGAGTGTACCCTGTTTGTGATTGTACATTTGCGGGCTGTATACTTCAGTCCTCAGGCGTTCTTGAATAGCCTTAGACCAGTATCTGTCTAGAAAAGATTTTTCAAATTGTGCCAGGCTATGGCAATTTTCTATGACTTCATTTGCCCATAAGGCAGCGTCGCCTTGTATATGTGCTATTATGAACTGAATTTTTGGCGTTCATCCCAGGCACTCGGTAATACATTTCGGAATCCTTTTATGAAGATTACCGGATGCACTGTCTTCTTTTCCGCGTTAAATACTTGGAATTGTCTGTGTTTTATTAAGCTTTCATCAATGTTATTGCTTGTGGAAGTGGAAGCTGCCCCCACGGGGTTATGAATAGGAATGCTTCCTGTAAATTGTGTGTTTCTCTTTCCGAATCGCTTATTTGTTGGTATGAACTGTACTAATATTCTCATTACCGTACACGTTCCTATCAGGCGTGCCACAGTTGTTCAGCATTTGCAAATGAGCACGCTGTGCTGTGTGTCATTTCTTGCAGCCACAGCGGTACTGACAATTTGTATCTCGCTTCGCTTTTTTCACCTGCGAGTGGTAGCGTGTCTACTGTGGGTTGTTTACATACAGCTGCTCCGTTAGTTAATTTTTGCAGAGCAGACTGTATTTTGCTTTCTACACGTTCTGTGATCTGGCTTTCTTTTTCAGTGAGCCAGTCATGGAACTCTTTTTCTACTTTCTGGGCTTGATCATTTAAATGCGTTTCTATGGTTTCTTTTTGTGTCATCTCTAAATTGTCCATTCGGTTTGCAAGCTGTTCTACTTCGTCCCGGATGACTGTGTGTGCCGTCTGAAGCGTTTGCACATCTTGTGCTATGTTGCTTACAATGTTCGGCAGTTCGGCTTGGGCTTACTTTATTTCTGTCATTTCTGAATGTATCTTTTCGAACATTGTACCTATACTTTCTATTAAGACCTTTTCTCTTTCTTCATTTTGTTCCCTTATCTGATTGACTAGCTGGTGATTCCTCTCTTCCCTCAATCTCTCTCTTTCTTCGTTTTGTTCCCTTATCTGATTGACTAGCTGTTCGTTCTTTTTCTCTAATTTCCATAAAAATTCAGCAAATGGATCCGGTATTGGTGAGCATACCGGTGTGGTAGTTGTTCTAATCATTGGAAAATTATCACTAGCCCTGCTAGTAGCACCTATCGGTTTTACTGTTTTCGTCTGCTGGCTACTTCCTGGCATATCACCGGAGACTACATTGTTTACATTTTCTCCCCCTCGATCACTATTAATATTTAGTAAGTCAGTGTCACTATCCATATCGCTCAATAATTGCACATTATTTGTAACATTGGACACATTATCTGGTTGCAAATCTAACACACGTCCAACTTTTCCCATAATGACGATAACTTTCACTGTGCTAACTACAAAAATTGTTCCTAACTACAAATGCGGACTAAGTTCAAAAGTCAAACTGCTTATTGTTTCCAAAATCACACAATATTAATATCTACAACACTGTACACCATGTACCATTTATGATACTATACTTCGATGATACAGGCCTATGTAGCAAGCTTTTATGCATAGTGGTCCTTACCTTGATTTCTTTTTTCTTTTCTTTTCTTTTTGCTATCTTGTCCTCTCAGGGTCTATACAGTTCTTCTCCGCTTTCCTCGTTCAAGTTTATACATGAAATGGAAACATTAGAATACATACAATACATGTTAACAATTACATACATACAAACCCAAAAAAATTTTTTTATCTCTTCGGGCCCCACGTAACAGGGCGCTATTTATTATATCTCTTAAAAGAAATATAATGTTATGTTGTTTATTTAGTTAGTGGAAACACTCTCCTAGTTAATTCGTTTGTCCTTTGATTTATCGTGATCTGTTACTGATTTTTAGTGGAGTTAGTTTTTACTTTTAGCTTTCAAAAAAAATACAAAAGAGATATAATAAGCAAAATAATGAATTTCGTAGGTTGCCAATTACGTATTATATCTGGTTTTATCGAGCGCCAGGCTCCCTACAAACTACTGTAAATGCAATAGCGTAGTAGTACTCAGCTCTGAAATTATTACTATCACAGAAAATAGACAAGTTTTAATAAAATTATTTCACTGGATTACTTCAATTAATCTCACAGAATATTTTTACCTAATTTCTTCCGCTTCGGCTATTAGACATAGTGCTGTGAAAAAATATTTTTAAATAGACCGCGTAATGGCGACTAATTGTTAACAGTCAGAGATTACTGTTACTCGCTCCGCAGCAGCTGGAAACATGCTAAATAATTTTCATTAAATATTCTTTTCATAAGATAAATGTGGCGTAGGTTCTTGAAGTAACACACGGAGATCACTTTATACTAATATATTCTTACTAGGACACAGTTTACACCATTAAATATTTGCAATTACGTTACGACAGAAACAAATGCTAGCGCAGCACAATAGCTTGCGTACCTTATTCCAGCTCACACCAGAACGAACAGAACAAAACAGACTAGAGAGAAGAATGAGCATTGCATTGTATTTTATACTCTAACAAAGATAATCACATTATAATCTCATACAATAAAAATAATGTCTTTTCTGCATTTATCGATATATATATTGTATATTTTTACAGTTAAATCAATGATAAATCAATGTTTGCAATTAATTTTGAGTCTCATACTTTCGGTTTTATTTATGTTTCACCTTGATAAGGGTGAATATTGCAAAAGGGACACTACACAGCTTCACACGACTTTGAAAATGGGTCCCTCATCATCGCAGTTATCTCATAAACTATTATCTGGACAAAAAATGTCATTAGGGTTTTCTGTAGAGCTCTTGCGAAGCTATTCAGAACTGTGATTACTATTTTTTTCGCGAATTTGGCAATTAATTTTTTTGTAGAGAAATTAACATTTTCCCCGCGAAATTCTGCAGACCTATTCTATATCATATCCACCAAGAACTCTGAAAAAAAAGTATCTTTCTCCAAAATCGGTTGCCAGCTTCGCAGCTATTCATCTGTTCTAAATGGTGATAATTATTTTCAAAAAATTCTACAGAACTATTGAATTTTTTTACAGAGAACTCTAGAACTATAACATATTTACCAAGATCTCTGTAAAAAACTCCTCGAAAATCGGTTGCCAGCTTCACACGACTTTGAAAATGGGTCCCTCATCATCGCAGTTATCTCATAAACTATTATCTGGACAAAAAATGTCATTAGGGTTTTCTGTAGAGCTCTTGCGAAGCTATTTAGAACTGTGATTACTATTTTTTTCGCGAATTTGGCAATTAATTTTTTTGTAGAGAAATTAAAATTTTCGCCGCGAAATTCTGCAGACCTATGCAAATTTTTTACAAAGAATTGTAGAACTATGACATAACTATCAAGAACTCCCAAAAAAAAATGTATATTTCTCGAAAGTCGAGTGCCAACTTCACCAGACTGTCGGCCGTGTTTGTCCCCGAATTCTGATAGGCTCTCTGCATTAAAACGCAAATATCTCCTCAATATGTCTTCCAATTGTTACGCTGTTTTCGCCTTTTTTAGTGTAATAAAACGCTGCTCCAGTTAACATGTTCTCTAGCTAATTACTTTTCTTAATTATTATGCTTAACTATTTAATCATAAATTTGAGTGCACTAAGTGTCATCACAGCACACTGTCACATCTCACGAGCACCCTTTCAAATGGGTGACTAACATTTTGTCCAGAAATATTAACTGTTACCGTCATGTTTTAAATACGTTAACACCGGTCAGGTCTCTCACTGAGGTGTCAGAAGTAATGCGCTAGCAGCTAATATCGTGTCGGACCTCCATTTGCCCAACGCAAAGAAGCAACTCAAAACGGCAAGGACTCAACAACTCGTTGGAAGTCCGGTGCAGAAATACTGAGCCAAGCTGCCTCTATAGCCAGGAGCAGGATTTTGTATATTGGCTGGTATCTCGATTATCTCCCATAAATGTTCTATGGGATTCATGCAGGGCGATCTGGGTGGCCACTCACTCTGATTGTCCGGAATGTTCTTCAAACTAATCAAAAAGAACTGTGGACCAGTGACATGGCACATTGTCTTAAAAGAGTTCCATCATTGTTTGGAACATTAAGTCCGTGATTGGCTGTAATGGACTCCAAGTAGCTGAACATAAACAGTGCCAGCCAATGGTCGGTTCAGTTGGACCATGGGACCCAGACCATTCCGTTATGAAGCCAGCTTGCACAGTTCCTTGTTGGCATGTTGGTTCCGTGGCTCCACTGGATCTGCACCACACTCGACCCTGTACCATCAGGTCTTACCAACTGAAATCAGGAGTCATCTGACCAGGCCATGGTTTTCCAGTCGTCTAGGGTCCAGTCGATATATTCAGAGGCCCAGGAGGACGCTGCAGGTAATGTCGTATTGTTAGGTAACGCACTCGCATCGATCGTCTGCTGTATGTAACATCCACGAGATAAATTTTAGCTACAGTGCGACAAGAGGAAATTATACCTCTAACAATTATAAACATTATCTATTCAACATATGAAAAAACAGTGAAAACGATGATAAATATAAATTATTTATATAATATTTTATGATGTGACATATCGATGTGTATCATACAAAGACAATGATAATTGTAAATTCCTTTTATGATCTGCGCTTGTCTTCCTGGCCGTGCGGTTAAAGGCGCTGCAGTCTGGAACCGCAAGACCGCTACGGTCGCAGGTTCGAATCCTGCCTCGGGCATGGATGTTTGTGATGTCCTTAGGTTAGTTAGGGGACTAATGACCTCCGCAGTTGAGTCCCATAGTGTTCAGAGCCATTTTGAACTATTTGCGAAAGCTACTGCTCTCGGTCGTTAAGTGACGTTTGTCGGCCACTGCATTTCCCGTGGTGAGAGCTAATGCTTGATACTGACACTGTGGATCTTGAAATATTGAATTCCCTTACGATGTCCGAAAAGGAATGTCCAAGCGTCTATCTCCAACTACCATTCGGCGTTCAAACTCTATTAGTTCCTGTCGTGCATCCACAATCATGTCGGAATCGTTTTCACATGTATCACCCGAGTACAAATAGCAGCGCCGCCAATGCACCGCGCTTTTATATCTCGTGTACGCGATCCTACCGCCTTCGCCTTCTGTATATGCGCATCTGTCGACTTTTACTACTGCAGTATACACTCCAGCGTTGTGGTTTCAATGGAAAACTTGGGACGCTGTCACATAAAGTGAACTAAGCAGCTGAGATGTCTCTGGTCAGCAACATTAAAGCCTGTGAAGCGGGTTGGGTTTCTGTAGTGTATTTTGCCGCCAGCCTGGTAGGGCTGCAGAGTAATTAGCGCGTCGCGCGCCAGCGGAGTGCGTTTACAGATACCGCTAACCGGATAGCAGTTAGTGGCGCCCGATCGCCAAATGGGGTTAAGCGGCTGTCAAACGCGCGTGACGCAGGAAGGCCCGCTAATGCGCTCCCCCGACTGTTTACGCGCAAATCGCCGCCGACAATGGCGGATGGTGGGGGGGAACTGTCCCCACCTATAGCCTTGACAACGCGACTACTTACTGTAATGGAAAGTGAAGGACAGCTAAGTCGGCGAAATGCATCACGTGTAAACTGCAGCACTTGCTCATTTTAGTGCATGAAGCACCTACAACGGTAGCCATTAACTGTTATAATTTCCATTTAGCACCCCATCAACGACAAAATTATTAGGCTTCAGGCCCGGATCCGATCCAGGGCTCGATTCTAGGGGAGGGGTACACTTGTTACGTCTCCTTTCCCCACGTACACTGACGGAAAAAAAATTAGTACAACTATTTAGAGATTTGCAATTCACTCATGTTTTACTGTTGCAACAGTGCATACGTAGTGCAAGAAAAGATTACATTTACAGATCAGTGGCACGAGCGGCTCTGAGGTATCAAGTATCGACCCATACTGAAACACCCTTACTAGTACGTGGTGTAGACTGCACTGGCGGCAATGCAGGCACTGGCTCTGGGATCTAGTCGATCGTATGGAATGGCGAATGCTGTCTTGGGATACGTTATTCTACACCTGCTCGACCTATTCACGTAGGTCTGTAAGAGTTGTTGGTTGACGAGCCACTTCTCATCCCGTCATATCCCACTCATGCTACCCACTCATGCTCGATCGGAGACAAATCCGGAGATCGTGTTGACCACTATAGTGTCCCTTTTGGAATACTCAAGCCGATATATTTGAAGTAAATAATAAAAGGACTCTGAATAATATTATATGGACATAAACGACAAATTATTTATGAAAATGTATTAAATTAGCTTCAAAGAAAGACTATATCGATTGCAATCTAATAAAAAGACATTATTTATATTAGATGAGATCGTAGTGCTAACGTTCTCGAAACTAACATTATTACCTTTGTCATTATATATAAGAGAAAAAAGATGTTTAAAACCACTTGGAGTCAGATTTTTTCTTCTGCCGCATGTAAGGTACGCTTGCGGTAGCTTTTGTTCTATTTGTTCTCGTACGTAGCGAATATTTCAAGTGTGTATTCTGTGCTTTGTGGAAATATATTTACAAAAAGTGAGTGCATTGTGTTACTTAAAGAACCCATGCAAACAATTCTTCCTGAATTAATAATTGCAAGAAGGTCTGTGGCATTTATCCAGTTTCTGCGAAGCGAGCAGCGGTGATCTTTGACTGACAACAGTTGGCCGCCAATACGCGGCGCATTTAAATTTATTTTTCTGTGTAACATATCACCACAGCCGGAGCAGAAAGAATCATTTCAAGTTATTTAATTCACTAAAGTGCAAAGCTTCACTAATTTTATTTCGTCAAAAAATGCTTACTTTCAAAGATACGATTTATTCTAGGTCAGTGAACTTAGCCTGCATTACATTTCGCCGAAAGCATTTAAAATAATTTGTAGGGAGCCTGGCGCTCATTTGGACATAATTTAATATTTATCTATGGAAGAGTTACAACTACTGGTTTATGTAGGAGCATTCACTACACTAAATATACACACTAGGCAGAGATCAGAACCAACCAACACACAGAAGAAACCCACAAAACCAGCATGGCAACACAGGCTACAGATCAGAATAGAAAAACTGAGAAAAGACATTGGACAGCTAACACAATTTATAAGAAATGAAATATCAGACAAAAAACGAAAAAGGTTAGGTAAAGTCTCTCAACAAGAAGCGATAGAGCAATTAGATGAAAAGAAGCAGAAATTACAAGCATTGGCCAAACGACTTAGAAGATACAAAAAAAGTGAAAATAGAAGGCACCAAAACCAAACATTCAACACAAACCAAAAGAAATTTTACCAGACAATAGATAACACACACATTAAAATAGACAATCCACCAAACATAACAGACATGGAACACTTCTGGAGCAACATATGGTCAAACCCGGTACAACATAACAGACACGCACGGTGGATACAAGCAGAAACAAACTCACACGAGATGATACCACAAATGCCTGAAGTGATAATTTTGCAACATGAAGTCACCCGAGCAATTAATTCTACGCACAATTGGAAAGCCCCTGGAAATGATAAAATAGCAAATTTCTGGCTAAAGAAGTTCACCTCAACACATTCTCACCTAACTAAATTATTTAACAATTACATTACAGACCATTACACATTCCCTAATACACTTACACAAGGAATAACTTATCTGAAACCTAAATTAATGACACATACAACACAGAACAAAATTATAAATGAAGAACAAAAAGGCTGCTGCAAAGGAGCACGAGGATGTAAAGAGCAACTGATAATAGATGCAGAGGTGACATATCAAGCTAAAACTAAACAAAGGTCGCTGCACTACGCATACATTGATTACCAAAAAGCTTTTGATAGTGTACCCCACTCATGGTTACTACAGACATTGGAAATATACAAAGTAGATCCTAAATTGATACAGTTCCTAAACATAGTTATGAAAAACTGGAAAACCACACGTAATATCCAAACAAACTCTAATAATATCACATCACAACCAATACAGATTAAGCGTGGAATATACCAAGGAGACTCATTAAGTCCTTTTTGGTTCTGTCTTGCTCTGAACCCACTATCCAACATGCTAAATAATTCAAATTATGGATATAATATTACTGGAACATACCCACACAAAATCGCACATTTGCTATACATGGATGATCTAAAACTACTGACAGCAACAAATCAACAACTTAACCAATTACTGAAGATAACAGAAGTATTCATCAATGATATAAATATGGGTTTTGGAACAGACAAATGTAAGAAAAATAGCATAGTCAAGGGAAAACACACTAAACACTAAACAAGAAGATTACATATTGGATAACCACAGCGGCTGCATAGAAGCGATGAAAAAACAGATGCCTATAAATATCTTGGATACAGACAGAAAATAGGAATAGATAATACAAATATTAAAGAAGAACTAAAAGAAAAATATAGACAAAGACTAACAAAAATACTGAAAACAGAATTGACAGCAAGAAACAAGACAAAAGCTATAAATACTGATGCTATACCAATATTGACCTACTCATTTGGAGTAGTGAAATGGAGTAACAGAGACCTAGAAGCACTCAATACACTTACACGAACACAATGTCACAAATATAGAGTACATCACATACATTCAGCAACAGAAAGATTCACATTAAGCAGAAAGGAAGGAGGAAGGGGATTTATCGACATAAAAAACTTACATTATGGACAGGTAGACAATTTAAGAAAATTCTTTCTAGAACGGGCAGAAACTAGCAAAATACACAAAGCAATCACTCATATAAATACATCGGCTACACCACTGCAATTTCATAACCACTTCTACAACCCTTTAGATCACATAACATCAACAGATACAAAGAAAGTAAATTGGAAAAAGAAAACACTACATGGCAAGCACCCGTATCATCTAACACAGCCACACATCGATCAAGACGCATCCAACACATGGCTAAGAAAAGGCAATATATACAGTGAGACGGAAGGATTCATGATTGCTCTACAGGATCAAACAATAAACACCAGATATTACAGCAAGCATATTATTAAAGATCCCAATACCACAACAGATAAATGCAGACTTTGCAAACAACAAATAGAAACAGTAGATCACATAACAAGTGGATGTACAATACTAGCAAATACAGAATACCCCAGAAGACATGACAATGTAGCAAAAATAATACATCAACAGCTTGCCTTACAACATAAACTTATAAAACAACACGTTCCGACATACAAGTATGCACTACAAAATGTACTGGAGAATGATGAATACAAATTATACTGGAACAGAACCATTATAACAGATAAAACAACACCACATAACAAACCTGACATCATACTCACCAATATAAAGAAGAAATTAACACAACTAATCGAAATATCCATACCCAATACAACAAATATACAGAAGAAAACAGGAGAAAAATTGAAAAATACATCCAACTGGCTGAGGAAGTAAAGGACATGTGGCATCAGGAAAAAGTTGACATTATACCAATTATACTGTCAACTACAGGAGTCACACCACACAATATCCACCAGTACATTAACGCAATACAGCGACATCCAAACTTATATATACAACTACAGAAATCTGTAATTATTGATACGTCTTCAATTACCCGAAAGTTCCTAAATGCAATGGAACATATACCGTACAGTTAAAAGGAAGTCATGCTTGATCAAGTTCCGCGTCACTGTCCAATTTTTGACCAGACATAACGTCTGAGAAAAGAAAGAATAATAATAATAATTGATAAACATAGAAAGGAAGGGATAATACACCACGGAAGTTGCTGCGTGTCTTGCAGAGCATGTTGAGCTTCATGTGCAATGTGTGGGTGAGGATTAACCTGTCGGAAGAGCACATCACCTTTCTATTGCGGTAATTGAAAAGAATGGGTCTAGAAATATTCTGCACGTACCGAGCACTGGTTATGATGCCCTCCATAAACACCAAAGACGAACGAGGGTTGTAGCTTTTCGCACCGCCGACCATAAGGTCTTTAGAGGGGCCAGTATGTCTTAGACAAATGCACTCTATGAGACTCTGTTCCCAGATTCTACATTACACGCACAAACAACCATCACTTGGATACAGGCAGAGCCGACTTTCATCGCCGAAGACGCAGTGTGCCATTCTGTCTTCCAAGTGATCTTCTGATGGCACCAGTTGAGTCTGCACATCAATGCTGTGATGTGTGTGGAAGACAGGCTGGAGGAGTGCGTGCTCGTAGCTCCACTGCTAATAAATAGTTCGCAACACTTTGTGTTGACATTTCTGTTTTCACAGGCCCTTTTGTCTGTGCAGTAGTAACTGTACGATCGACCATTGCTACCCTTACAGTACGGCGATCCTGGTGGGCGTCTGTGCTGTGTGGACGTCCAGAACCTAGTCTACGTGTGTAAGAATGTTCACGTGACTCTACTGATAGCAGCATCGTCGCACAATTGACGCAGCATATCCAGCTTGTGTGGCAGTTCTCCGAAAATACCATACCGCCAGCCTGCACGCCATAATTTGACCCCTTTAAAACTCACTCATTTGTTTGCAAGAAGCACAAGTGCGTCTCTGTACCATGGTTGCCTTCTTGCTTCACTTGTTTGCACCACATTGAGTCTTCCGGTTGTGAACATTGTCTGTTACATCATAGACACAGAAGGCGCTCTGGTAGCGGTACCACTAAGCTATCAGTTTGCAGACAAAGATGAAGCCATTATCAGTACATCAACTGTCCCCCAAGTAGCGTATGCTGTCATCACATCGAAATGGACGTCGTCTTTTCGGCAGTGTTAATTTCTTGTCACCCCACCCCTACTTCTAACGTGCCACAGATGCTTACGATTTTAATAACAATAACTCCAAGATGCTACTCCAGGCAGGTGTAAAGTAAATGTGCGCAAAGGAAAATACTGAACGCGAAAATGAAGATTTGGTCCTGTCTGACTACCCCCTGAAGCAGATCTCAGGATCTCTTAATGGTGATATTATCTGCGCCTTCTTGGTCTTTAATATATAAATCACACCATAAAAATAAATGAATGATTAAGGGAACTAGAACTACAAAATGAAAATGCTGTTTCTGCTTATAGATTTATTGTAGATTAAAACACCTTTATATACTACAAATGTTTATATATAAATGTCCAATGGACATAAAAAGAAACAAACGAATTTCCTAACTAATATGATTGATCAATTGCCCGAATCTGCCCCTTTTTATGGCTACATAATCTAGTATAAATAACGCAAGATTACTGACATCACCTGTGTACCAAACACTAGAAGGCACTACTTTCAAAGATGATCTACAGTGGTGTGAAATGGCTCTGAGCACTATGGGACTTAACATCTGTGATCATCAGTCCCCTAGAACTTAGAACTACTTAAACCTAACTAACCTAAGGACATCACACACATCCATGCCCGAGGCAGGATTCGAACCTGCGACCGTAGCAGTCGCGCGGTTCCGGACTAAGCGCCTAGAACCGCTCGGCCACCGCGGCCGGCTACAGTGGTGTGCAATGTCAGTGGAAATACAATTTACGTGAACACAACTGTTTAGCTTTATAGCTCTAATAAGCCGATGCAATTATCAATATCACCGAATGTACTGCGTCCGGTGTTTCTCGTGCACGTCTGCGACGACGGAAGATCTCCAGCCACAAAATATAAAAAAAAAACCCTCATTCAAACACTAGGACGCAGAAGACGGTCCTCTGACTAGTATAGTCTAATACTCTCTTCTCCTCTCTGTGTTCTACAGACGAGAAACGTGAACTCCCAGCCACAAGGATGGAGTTCACATAACATCTCAACGTGAGTATAGGCAGAAGTGCTCTCAATCATTGAATGCTGCGTATTCAACGACGACTGCCTACCCAGAGCCGAAGTCCAGAATCGCATAAATTCACAACGGTACAGTGCCTAACCGTTGTAACTGTAAAATCTCCTGAGACCAAAGACAGCAAGTCCGTCCGTAGCAACAAAGCTGATATTGAGCGACCATCAGACATGGGCGCTCAAATCGAAGACCTCTTTTTCTCCACAGCTGACTTCCCAGCAAAGCTCAGCTCCCCTCCCTCGTAACTGCAGAAGGCGAATCATATTCTCGAAACCACGGAATATTCTCCCTCTCTACGGATTCTTCAAAACACCGACCAACCATATTTTAGATTTTTGTCGTCCAGCGCGGAAAGTTTGCGAGGACATACCTATACCCGTCAATTAGGAATTCATACAGTGGTACGCTTCTCAGAGTAAAAATCCTCGGAAATAATCTAGCCTGCGTGATTTCCGAGGTAAAGCTTTCTTGTTCCTCTCTGCTGCATCCCAGATTTTTAGAGTTTCCGAAGTATTATGTGGTTACGCTTCCAGCCTCGCTACAATCCAGCCGGCTGCCGCTGTACTGTACTTCAGCGCTCAGGTGTCCCGACCGTCCGTCTTTGGCTACTTCATGTGTTAAGCAGGACCAACACACATGTGCGGGCTTTTCCACCCAGCGGCTGAGTTATGCCTGTCGTTTCATTTCCACTGGCGTTCCAACGTAGTATAGGCAATCTTTCATTGCGCCATTTTGATAATAAATATAATCGGTCACCTTTCATGCATTAAGCGTTAACAACTGAAACTTCCTGGCAGATTAAAACTGTGTGCCCGACCGAGACTCGAACTCGGGACCTTTGCCTTTCGCGGGCAAGTGCTCTACCATCTGAGCTACCGAAGCACGACTCACGTCCGGTACTCACAGCTTCACTTCTGCCAGTATCTCGTCTCCTACCTTCCAAACTTTACAGAAGCTCTCCTGCGAATCTTGCAGAACTAGCACTCCTGAAAGAAAGGATATAGCGGAGACATGGCTTAGCCATGTTATTTGCCCGAGGGCGGCCGCTGTCGGCATAATTTTGGCACTGGGGCATGTAAGCCCGTTTGTAAGAAAAGAAATATTTGAATTTAAAATTTAATTTTTACATACATGTGAATGTGGACTGATTATTAATTGTATTACAACCTTCTAATAAAGAATGTAATTTGTTAAACTTAATGGCCTATGGGTTGTGGTCTTGGCACCTCTTGATTTGAACGATTTGTACTTCTGTTTTTTTAATTGTTTATTCAAGTGTCTTTAAAATATTGAGCAGTTGTTAAGTAATTTTTCCTCAACTTTTAAAGTTTTAAGACATATTTTACGTTATTTTACTAGTTCGGATGTAGCGCGCCCAAATTATAAATTTCTGTTATTAAAATTAGAAGAACTGAACAGTCAATTTCCTGTATTTCATGTAAAAGCATCTCTCAATAACAGACTATCATTCCATTATTTCAGAAGTGTTAAATACCAGAAGCTTAATAAACAATCGCTAAACGAAAAGGTTACAATGTATTTCGGAGATCTTTGGATCGTGCCCAACCTGGATGGCGCGCGAAGTGATTCGGCTGTAAGATCAGAGCTGGTTCGGCAATGTCGGAGGACAGACATGTTGTCTGCCTTGGTCAGTATCGGTTAAGAACTTAGTTAGCAATCTCTGGTTATTTGGATATGTAATTAATAACAATTTGATGGTAATTACGCAAATACGCAATTCATTGTTCTGCTTATTTTCTATGAAAGTGTGAATACTACAAAGTATTTGTGATTCATAAAGTGGAATGGAATTGTTCAGTTTCTCGTCTTCTGCTAATAAAAAAACGAGTGGCATCCAGTATAAACAAAGTTATTGAAAGTCTAATTATTTACACAATACCAGTTCGTCGCTAGGAGTTTATTACAGCCTCAAGATAACGGGTTCACGATCTACACGCTATTTTCTACGCAGGGGACAACAACTACGGGAGATTGCAGGTTGGTGAATATTGATAAGAACTTATGCATTGCACTCAGGGCGGTGGAAGGAACTAGGCATCTTACCTGTGCTACAATCTTAGTACATATTAGATCAGCGACACGTCGTCTGTGGTAACACAGAGGAGGATTGAAGGAGGGAAATTTTCGAGGGAAGGGGTTTATCATACACATATCATACACTAATGATACTCTCCCTCTCTTTTCCACTTGCCGTAACCCATCCGCGATGTACCCGGAGATGGTAGACGTGTGGTTGGTTGATCACCTCCCTACCGCTGGAAGTTTCAGCACCCAAGGAGAGGAAAGTGGACCCTAAGAGGCCCTGTTGCTGGCTTCCGCATAGAAGTCCGGTATTGACAGCACTCTGCGATGTGGTGTTGTGGGAAAACGGTCAGTTTCTCAATCAGTAGATGATAGGCAGCGAGCAACAAGCAGCAAGAAATTCATCCAGTGAAGCCAGTATCTCGAGTAGATCTTCGACTAGTTCATAGACAGTGGTGGAGCATCTAGGACGTAGATTCACAACTATATCGTAATCAAGGAATCGAGTGCTATTACCGTGAGTGCCATCCATTCCAATGATCATGACAAGAGCTGGAGAGTTGATGGATTGAAAGGAAGCTAGTGTGAGGCGGAGACGCAACGTGTGGTTCATAATGAACAAATGTGTCTTCCTTATTCTGCTACATTCGCTTAAAAGACTATATGCTCTTATGAAACAGGTAGAGTTTCTTGCAACGTGCTCTACCAGCTAACGAATTTGCTTGTTCGCATCCTTTGGTTTTCTGTCCTCTTTTCTGCTGAATGCTTACTTCTTATTCGGCAGACTGTCGTCGATCTTACCATTACTAAGGTATTTTTAGAGGTATTTTCAGATTATTTTCAATATTTCAAAAAATCAGAAAAATAAATACTCTGATTTTGTACAAATTTTTCTTACTAATATCTTAATCCAGTACTACCTAAGGTAAAAAAAAAAACTGTTATGAGGATACAGTTGAAAAAAAAAAAAACAAAAGCTTTAGGTTTTACGGAACAAGTTATTTCAAAAGTAAAAAGGGAAAATACAAGGGGTTGTTTGAAGGAACGGTGTTCTTGTGGACGTATTCGTAGCAGTATGTATTTCAGTCATAACTCAAATAGTGTAACATGATAATGTGAACACGAAATATTAATACTATTAATACAATTAAGTACAGCTTTTAACAACAATGACATCCTCATCTCCAGACGTCTAGTTATCTTTGCCGACAATGTATGTATTTTGCCAAGAAACTGATCCTTGTTGCAAAACGTAACTCTAATGTCACAACCACGGTTGCTACCTCTTAGTCCTACGTTTTCCATAGATTCCAGAGGACAGGTTAACGTATGTTCAAACCGATAGCCATCATGCTTCCACACAAAAGTTATGCAGCATGGAACAAGCTTTTATAATACTTCCAGCCAAGTTAATATTAAAATCAAAGACCCTGTGGAAAATTCGCCACTTGTTAGCAAGGACGCCGAACGAACATTCTACTACACGCCTTGCTCTACTCAGCCTATAGTTAAACACTCTCCTCGAGGAAGTGAGTGGCACCCTAGATGACTATTTCAGGCGCGGTTATTATCGAGGGAGGAAATCGCCTAATGTGGCATTAGTCTCAGCCTGGTCTCATTAGGGGAGCCCCCGACGTCCAGGTCACAAATTTACTTCAAACTTTGTACAGTTTTATTAATACTTTATGACAATAAACGTGCAAATAATAACGTGTACTACTCACGCGATTTCGAGAAAATCTTAGAGAAGTTTTACACATCAGTGACATACTGCTGCGTTTTGTCCCTCAGCACGAGATGGAGGCGGTCATGTGGCTAGCGTTCAGTCTCCGGAATCCCTGAATCGAGTCCCGCTCATGTTTTTCCTTTTTAATTTACATTTTTTCAGCGTTACTCATAATATTTGAAAGGTAACATGATGAAAAGACATGTGTATTTGTACGAACTTTTGTTGAATTTCTAATGTTATTTGGTTGCTTGTTTTTTTTTATTATCACAACAAATATTACATTTATTACAACAGGCAAGTAAACAACCAAACGCATGATGTTTTCCCCAAAATGAATGCTTGTCGTGACTTCCGAAATCGCAGTCAGATAACGTACCGAGATCTACTTTACAGTTGGACGCTTCAATTTGCAGATACAGAATTCAAGGGCGAAGAAAAGACTTGGAAAGCCCCAGTCAAACATCGATTAATAAGGAGATATATAACTGCCCCAGTCAAACATCGATTAATAAGGAGATATATAACTTCATTTGGCAATATAAGAAGTTAGAATATGCCACAACATGATCGAAATCGTTGGATGTCCTTTCGATATCAGAAGTTGCAGGATGATATTTTTAATATTTACGCGGAAAACAAATCCAGATGGCATATGCTACATCGAATGAATGGAATTTTCCCGCATGCACAAGGAATCATTAGAGTTTATGAGTAAACAGGAAGTTCAGTGACATTTTGAAGAATTTCTTTCTTCGACAGTTTGGACGGAAACCATGTGTAACGCAACATTTTTGTAAATACCTGTGCCGAAAATTGACGATGTACGATTGAACGTATTTTAACTGCCTCTTAGTGAGAAACAATTTCTCGTTCGTTGTCAATCAAATATTAACAAGTTTAAAGGGCCTAAAATTAAAGTACTAAGCTCCATCCGAACAGGTCTTGGAAGGCCCAACGGTACCGACCGGCCGCCGTGACATCCACAGGCGTTACTGGCTGCAGATATGAAGGGGCATGGGATCAGCACACCGGTCTCCCGGCCGTATGTCAGTTTACGAGACCGAAGCCGCTGCTTCTCAATCAAGTAGCTCCTCACAACGGCTGAGTGCACCCCGCTTTCCTATAGTTCTCGGCAGACAGGATGGTCACCCATCCAAGTGCTAGCCCAGCCCGACAGCGCTCAATTTCGGTGATCTGACGGGAACCGGTGTTACCACTGCGGCAAAGCCGTTGGCTTTAAAGGAGCCTGGTAAAACTTTTTACCTTTGTAGAAATAAATGTCGCATAATATTTGTTGCAATAATAAAAATTAGCAAACAGCCAAATAACACTGAAAATTCAACGAACGTTTCATGATGTTGTTGTTGTGGTCTTCAGTCCAGAGACTGGTTTGATGCATCTCTCCATGCTACTCTATTCTGTGCAAGCTTCTTCAACCTACATCCTTCTGAATCTGTTTAGTGTATTCATCTCTTGGTCTCCCTCTACGATTTTTACCCTCCACGCTGCCCTCCAATACTACATTGGTGATCCCTTGATGCCTCACAATATGTCCTATCAACCGATCCCTTCTTCTAGTCAAGTTATGCCACAAATTTCTCTTCTCCCCAATTCTCTTCTATACCTCCTCATTAGTTATGTGATATACCCATCTAATCTTCAGCATTCTTCTGTAGCACCACATTTCGAACGCTTCTATTCTCTTCTTGTCTAAACTATTTATCGTCCACGTTTCACTTTCATACATGGCTACACTCCATACAAATACTTTCAGAAACGACTTCCTGACACTTAAATCTATACTCGATCTTAACAAATTTCTCTTCTTCAGAAACGCTTTCCTTGCCATTGCCAGTCTACATTTTATATCTTCTGTACTTCGACCATCATAAGTTATTTTGCTCCCCAAGTAGCAAAACTCATTTAATACTTCAAGCGCCTCATTTCCTAATCTAATTCCCTCAGCATCACCCGATTTAATTCGACTACATTCCATTATCCTCGTTTTGTTTTTGTTGATGTTAATCTTATATCCTCCTTTCAAGACACGGTCCATTCCGTTCAGCTGCTCTTCCAGGTCCTTTGCAGTGTCTGGCAGAGTTACAATGTCATCGGCGAACCTCAAACTTTTTATTTCTTCTCCCTAAATTTTAATACCTACTCCAAATTTTTCTTTTGTTTCCTTTACTGCTTGCTCAATATACAGATTGAATAACATCGGGGAGAGGCTACAACCCTGTCTCACTCCCTTCCCAACCACTGCTTCCCTTTCATGCCCCTCGACTCTTATAACTGCCATCTGGTTTCTGTACAAATTGTAAATAGCCTTTCGCTCCCTGTATTTGATCCCTGCCACCTTCAGAATTTGAAAGAGAATATTCCAGTCAACATTGTCAAAAGCTTTTCAACATTGTCAAAAGCTTTTCAACATTGTCAAAAGCTTTCTCTAAGTCTGCAAGTGCTATAAACGAAGTTTTGCCTTTCCTTAATCTATCTTCTAAGATAAGTTGTAGGGTCAGTACTGCCTAACGTGTTCCAACATTTCTACGGAATCCAAACTGATCTTCCCAGAGGTCGGCTTTACCAGTTTTTCCATTCGTCTGTAAAGAATTCGTGTTATTATTTTGCAGCCGTGGTTTATTAAACTGATAGTTCGGTAATTTTCACATCTGTCAACACCTGCTTTCTTTGTGAATGGAATTATTATATTCTTCTTGAAGTCTGAGCGTATTTCGCCTGTCTCATACATCTTGCTCACCAGATGGCAAAGTTTTGTCAAGGCTGGCTCTCCAAAGGCTGTCAGTAGTTCTAATGGAATGTTGTCTAGTCCCGGGGCCTTGTTTCGACTTAGGTCTTTCAGTGCTCTGTCAAACTCTTCATTCAGTATCATATCTCCCATTTCATCTTCATCTACATCCTCTTCCATTTCCATAATATCGTCCTCAAGAACATCGCCCCTGTATAGACCCTCTATATACTCCTTCCACCTTTATGCTTTCCCTTCTTTGTTTAGAAGTGGGTTGGGGAGATACACGTCTTTAAATCATTTCTTTCTGTGGCCTTCCACGATGTCGTCTATGGACGCTTTTGATCTGACTGCCACTGTATCCCAGATATACAGTCCAGTCACATTAGTGCGACCACCCCCTATGTTCGATGTCAACATGAAATAACGACTCACAGATGGTAGGTGGCAGTACTAGGATTGGATGGTACATGAAGCGTGTCGGGGGCGCGGAAATAGTGCAGTCGTTATTGTAATGCGGAAAAGCCTGCGATCTATCTGACGTCGAAAAGGGTATGATCATTGGCTTTTGATCAAGGGTGGGGACCATTTCCGAAACGGTCAAGTTTGTTAACTGTTCACATGCCGCCGTTGTTGAAGTGTATGCTGCATGACAAAATGCGTCTACCTAGAACTGGCGCTAAGACAACTGTGGTGTATTACGGGCCATATTTGGGTTGGGTTGTTTAGGGGAAGAGACCAAACAGCGATGTCATCGGTTTCATCGGATTAGGGAAGGACGGGGAAGGAAGTCGGCCGTGCCCTTTCAAAGGAACCATCCCGGAATTTGCCCGGAGCGATTTAGGGAAATCACGGAAAACCTAAATCAGGATGGCCGGACGCGGGATTGAACCGTCGTCCTCCCGAATGCGGGTCCAGTGTGCTAACCACTGCGCCACCTCGCTCGGTATTACGGGTCATAGATGACTGGGTGGACAACGGCTGTAGAGACGGGTACGGTCGAACAGACGTGCAACTGTCGAGCAACTGACCGCCCAAATGAACCAAAGGGCTAAAACCAGTGTCTCCTCAATGACCGTTCGGTGAACGTTGGTGCGTCTGGGCCTCTGCGGCAGGCGCCTAGTTCATGCACCCACGTTGACTGCTGTTCTTCTGGTACGATGGCTGGAATTTGCACACCAGTTTGAGTCGTGCGCGACTCGTGTTCGTGCCGCTTATTACTTGACATCTTGTCTTTGTGGTACTGCCGTCCCGTTTCTTATTCGATTTACTGGCGTCACTAAGTTGCAGGCCTGCCTGCTCATGAGTGGCAGCAGCAGCGCTATCGATAAGAGCACTGTAGTACTTTCTTTGGAGCAACCGCTAGTATTTCCGGGTCATGGTGTGCGGTGAGTTGAGTCGGGATGGAGCTCCAGTGAGGTCTGGACAGCCAGTACTCGCCCGAACGCTGGCGATACACATGCACTGTCCGACGGAAGGAGACTTGAGCAGGGACGGCCGTTGGTTGGTCGTTCGGTCGGTCGTCTCATCGGACGACGATTATTTGGTCGCTGATCGCTTCGGGTTGTAAGGGATCCGTGATCCCACGACCATAGATGCTAGTATCCGACGCCCAGGTCGATAGTAGACAGGAGTCGATTGTCAAGCGCTGCAGTAGGCAGTGAACCTAGTGTCGAGTGCGGAGTAGCACTGAAGTGTGTCGAGCGAGCAGTAGTGCGGGAGAGACAGGCAAGAATGGTGGTCGAGTGAGTTGTAAACGGTAAAATTCACCGGAGTATGACGAGTGAGCACGTCCCCCTGATCGTCGTGGGGTTGACACTCACTAATACCGATTCGCGAGTGATATGAAACAGAAAGTGACAAGTGCCGAATTACGCGTTTCGCGTCAACCGCGTCGGCCAGCAACAACCATGGATTGCATTGAGGATTGAATGTTAACCATCATCATTGCCTGTGACGAAGTACCTAAAATCAGCAACTAATAAAAGACATAATCGTAACTAAACGTGTAAGGCGAAGGTAGCAACTGCCTCAGAATGTCTGTGTTAGTTTAAAATACATATCTGTTTGTACATTGCAACCTTTGTGGTCCTTAATAATAGACAAACTTTCAATCATTCCACTATTCAGTCTCAGAACAGCCGCACTCGGTTGAAATACCCCCGAAACCACAGCAGAAAAGCCGATAGCCTTTCATCCATTAAGCACACGTCATGTAATCATAATAACTAACTGTTTGGCGGCTTCGGTAATCACACGAAATGCAATAAAGGAAATTTAATCGGGGGTGTTTCAGGGTTCTCTGTGTGTGTGTCAACTTGTCATTCGTCATTGTTGTTCCACAGTGATTGCTTTTACGATTGTTTGAGTTCTTGAGTTACTGTTTCCGTGGATCTGTGTCTAGCTTGTGTAATTTCGACTGAGCAGTTATGTTAATGCTGTCTGCGCCCTGGAGTAGGCAGTCGGTCCGTTGGAACAGAGTAGCGAGGAAGTCTCCGCGGTGAGGTCATTAGCGTATTATTATGCAATGTGTTTTTCCTCGCCTTGTTGATGCTGTCCGGTACAGCGTGTAGTTCGACAGCCTTTGGTGTTCATATTTTTGAGTAGTTATTGTGCCTTGGCTGTTTTTAGACGCCAATTTTGTAGTGCTGCTGGTATCTTCGTCCTCGGCTGATATTTTCCGTTGTGCCGTTGGACGGCGCAGCGGAATTGATTAGGTTGTTGGTCAGTCCTTCAGCCATCCCTGGGTCGGGTTGCCATCTGATTACTTAATCTTATTCTTGACTGGCTGTCTCACCTAACCTTACGTTAGAGTTATCTCCTCAGGCCGACCCTTGGAACATTTCTGAGCACCATTCTTCTGTTGTTTTTAGACTGTGATTTTTGTCTCAAGTACTATGCGAGGCCTTCAGCCGCCTATTAATTTAGGTTGTTTTAATTTTAAAATGAGGCCTTCAGCCGTCTTAAGTTAAAACCTCGAAGATTCTTGTTTGAACTAATTTTCTTTTAAAAAGAAAAAAAGGGGAATTTTGCTCTATTTCAAGTCTTTGTTATCTAGGCCTTAAGCCTTGAGTTTTTCTATGTTCAGTATGTGGCCTTCAACCGAGCTTTTATGTCAAATATTTTTAAGGAAAGGCCTTCAGGCGTCTTAAAGTGAAATTTGAAAATTCACTTGTTTAAAACCTTTTTAAATATTCTTCTCTGTTGGAAATTCTTGTTATCCAGGCCTTAAGCCTCAGTTCTTCTGTGTCCAGCGTGTCGCCTTCAGTCGAGTATTTACATAAGATTTTATTTTTTAAGTAAGGCCTTCAGCCGCGTGTATTCCGTAAAGCATACAATTGCTTGTGTTCGGGCTATCAGCCGTATTGTTTTGAATCCTTTTCAGGGCATGTGTGATTAAGTGTTTTTAGGAAAATAGAGTTTTTTAAACATAGCTGCACAACAGCAACGGTTCCATGTAATAAAATTATAAACAGCCGACCAGTTGCAATCGATAAAGAATTCTTTACCTAGGTTTCGACAAATATAAATTTATTTGTGTGTTTTGTTCAAATGGTTCAAATGGCTCTGAGCACTATGGGACTTAACATCTATGGTCATCAGTCCCCTAGAACTTAGAACTACTTAAACCTAACTAACCTAAGGACATCACACAGCCGGTCGGGGTGGCCAAGCGGTTAAAGGCGCTACAGTCTGGAACCGCGCGACCGCTACGGTCGCAGTTTCGAATCCTGCCTCGGGCATGGATGTGTGTGATGTCCTTAGGTTAGTTAGGTTTACGTAGTTCTAAGTTCTAGGGGACTGACGACCTTAGAGGTTAAGTCCCATAGTGCTCAGAGCCATTTGACCATTTGACATCACACAACACCCAGTTATCACGAGGCAGAGAAGTGTGTTTTGTGCAACTGACAGTAACTGAATTGGCTCCTTTCCACAACCATAACCTGATCCTCTCTGTCCTGCGAAACCAGATTTCAAGTACCACAACTGGACGTCCACTGAATGGTGACACATGGCCTTTTCTGATAAATCACGTTTTATGGTCCATGGGACACATGGCCCTTCAACAATCGTGGAAGGGCCCAGGCCGGAGATGGGAGTGTAATGATCTGGGGTATATTTCATTGCCTGTGTGGTCTCGCCACTCCGTAAGACACAAAGAATCATGCATCTCTCCTTGGGGACCATGTCGCAGTTTGTTTTTCCTCGGCATAATGGCATCTACTAGCAAGACAGTGCAATGAGCCGCACAACTCGCAGTGCATTTGCGTGCTTCGAAGAGCACAAGGACGGGTTTACTGCACTTTGCTGTCACCCAACTCCCCAGCTTTAAACCTAATCGAGAATCTGTGGCACCACCTCGATTGACCTGTTCGCGCCATTGAACCTCAACCGACAAACCTAGAACAGCTGCCCATGCCACTGGAGTTGGCCAGGCTGCACATCCCTGTCGGTACATTCCAGAACCTCGCCTACAAAGTAAATATTCCAGAATTCGAAACCAGAACGGCTGTTAGCATGAGTGACATAAAAGTAGATATCTTAGTTGTTGAGAAACAACTCAAATCACTTAAGAAAGGCAAGTCTTCCGATCCCCATGGTATACCAATCTGGTTCCTTTCGGAGTATGCAGACACAATAGCGCCTTTCTTCGCAATCATATACAACCGCTGACTTGACGAAAGGTCTGTTCCTAAAGACTGGAAAGTAGCACAGGACACACCAATATTCAAGAAAGGATATAGGAGTAACCCATTGAATTACAGACCCATATCACTGACCTCAATTTGCAGTACGATTTTGGAGCGTATACTGTACTCGAACATTGTGACTCAAAAAATGGTTCAAGTGGCTCTGAGCACTATGGGACTTAACTTCTAAGGTCATCAGTCCCCTAGAACGTATAACTACTTAAACCTAACTAACCTAAGGACATCACACACATCCATGCCCGAGGCAGGATTCGAACCTGCGACCGTAGCGGTCTCGCGGTTCCAGACTGTAGCGCCTTTAACCGCTTGGCCACTCCGGCCGGCCCATTGTGACTCACCTTGAAGAAAATGACTTACTGGTACATAGCCAACACGGATTCAGAAAATATCGTTCTTGTGACACAGCTAGCCCTTTATTCCCACGAAGCAATGAGTGCTGTCGACAAGGGATCTCAGATCGATTCCATATTCCTAGATTTCCAGAATGCTTTTGATACAGTTCCTCACAAGCGACTATTAATCAAATTGCGTGCATGTGGAGTATTGTCTCAGTTGTATGACTAGATTCGTGATTTCCTCTCGGAGAGGTTACAGTTCGTAGTGATAGACGGTAAATCATCCAGTATAACAGAAGTGATATCTGGCGTTCCGCAAGGTAGTGTCATAGGCCCTCTGCTGTTCCTGATTGACATAAAAGATCTAGGTGATAATCTGAGCAGCCCCCTTACATTGACTGCAGATGGCGCTGTCATTTACCGTCTAGTACAATCATCAATTCCAATTACAAAATGATCTAGAGAGAATTTCTGTATTGTGTGAAAAGTGGCAATTGGCACTAAACAAAGAACAGTGCAAGGTCATCCACATGGGTACTAAAATAAATCTGATAAATTTTGGGTATACGATAAATCGCACAAATCTAAGGTCTGTCAATTAGACTAAATACTAGGAATTACAATTACGAGCAACTTAAATTGGAAATACCACATAGATAATATTGTGGGGAAGGCGAAACAAAGACTGCGCTTTGTTGACAGAACACTTAGAAAATGCGACGAACCCACTAAAGAGACAGCCTACATTACACATGTCCGTAATCTGCTGGAATACTGCTACGCGGTATGGGACCCTTACCAGGTTGGATTGAAGGAGGACACCAAAAAAGTGCAGAGAAGGGCAGCTCGCTTCCTGTTATCGCGCAGTAGGGGTGAGAGGGTCGCTGATATGATACGCGTGTTGGGGTCGCAGTCACTGAAACAAAGGCGGTTTTCTTTGCGGCGAGGTCTATTTATGAAATTTCAATCACCACTTTCTCTTTCGATGCGAAAATATTTTGTTGACACCCACCTACGTAGGGAGAAGTGATCATCATAATAAAATAAGAGAAATCAGAGCTCGAACGGAAAGATTTAGGTGTTCCTTTTTCCCACGTTCAATTCTAGAGTGGAATAGTAGAGAAGTAGTATGAAAATGGTTCGATGAACCCTCTGCCGGGCACTTAAGCGTGAATTGCAAAGTAACCATGTAGATGTAGATGTACTCTCTTCCTGCACGTCTCGGAGAGGTCTGCGCTGCAAAAGATGGTTATCTAGGCTTTTGGCAGGTGGTCACAATGTGAGTCGTCAGTGTAACTCGGTGTCCACAAAGTGCTGGTTGTGTACACAAAACGGACGTCTGTGTTGTCTGTCAGGTCAGCGGAAAAGTCATATGCCAACTCGAAATCGAAATTCAGCTCTCAGTAGTCTGCCTACTAAGGTGTTTAGTGATACTTTGCCTGTAACATCTGCCCAAATTTATTCTCTCATCCTTCTACTCGATATAGTCAAGCGAACAGTCCTATTATCTTCTCGTGGTGTAGTGCTCCTGGATGTACCTGTATTTGTTACTCTTGCCACGCTGTGCTGTTGAGCTGAATCCGTCTCACCACCACTCGATCTGCTGCCCTTGGACTACAGCCAACTGCCTGTGCATTCTGTCGTGTATGATTCTACCATGCCCCTAATACCAAAGAGTCATCCTGCCTTAAAGTCCGAAAGATGGCGATAATCTGCACAGGCATGACCTCTGGGAGTGCTATGATATGATCTCCAACTGAAAAGCTCCAATAGTTTCAGACACACCAGATAGTCATCATGTACTCGAACCGTTCTTCGCCTGTAGGAATGGTATTTTTCTGTACTGAAACCATTGAAAATTAGCTCGCATATGGATGAAATTTAAATCAGTGTAGCACAAGGCTTAGAAATGTAGGAGTATGAGCTTGGCAGAGTAGGATCTATGCATCCGTGATGTAACACACATCATTTCTGACAGTGTACTTACCAGTGAACACCTTTCTACTGTATGTACGATTTAGTTCAAGAGCTCCGGCTGTTCATTAGAGGTCTGCAGGTAATTTTCATGAAATTATTCGGCGATGTAATCCGCGCTACGTTGTAAAATAATGTACAGACGTTTCGCCACAACTGGCCTTCTTTAGGATGGATAATTGCATGTCATAATGCTGGTCACTTTCAGTAATGGCCGAAAAGTTGGTATGTCAATAGAGAAGATGATACCAATCCAGAAGTACAAAAAAAGTGAAGCACCCAGAAGGCAAACTCAGATGTCACTGTAATTTCGTACACGTACATACCATCGGCAGGTATGTAGAAGTGTTCTTCGTGTTTAGTGTTGTTACAAGTCCTTGTAGGGTATATAAGGGGTATGAGCGGCGTCAGACGTTGACTGATCACTGTGAAGGATGCCGCATACTCATGTGAGACGGCATTACCAGCACCTCACCTGAAAGGACGTTGTGGGTCTCCATTTGACCGGTCAGTCGAATCGTGCAATATCCTCTGATAACCCGGCGTTGAGCGCCCGTAAGCTGCTCCTTCCTGCAATGTCGAGATTGGCCGGCCGAAGTGGCCGAGCGGTTAAAGGCGCTACAGTCTGGAACCGCACGACCGCTAAGGTCGCAGGTTCGAATCCTGCCTCGGGCATGGATGTGTGTGATGTCCTTAGGTTAGTTAGGTTTAAGTAGTTCTAAGTTCTAGGGGACTTATGACCACAGCAGTTGAGTCCCATAGTGCTCAGAGCCATTTAAATGTCGAGATTGACGGATCATTTGGATGTGACAGTGGCCCAGTGTTGGATGGCATGGAACGTGAGAGCAGTCATACTCTTCATCATGAGTCCACTCGCTCATGTCTGGCACCACAAGGGACGCTCGTCGTATTGTGCACCAAGCATATTTCAAGCTCTTCACACCTGCACCTGCCCCCGAGAACGAGTAAGGACTCTCTGCTGCAATCTGTGCCATCCTACACTATTGGAATCACTGTCCATTGCGTATGCTGCCGATAACACTACAACATAGACGGCTCGGTTTGGACTGATGATGTAACTGGGAAACACGGACTGCTGATGGGGAATGGCGTCGCATACTGTTCAGCGATTACTCACGTTTCTGCACTGTCTCGGATGACCAACGTGAGCAATAGCCCCAATGTTTTGGAGGGGAACAGTGGTATTACTACTGGCGCGATGGTGTAGTGAGCCATGACACCAGGTCATAGCTGATAGTAGTGACTGAGGAAACTCACGTGGCACAAAGGTTTATCACGGAAATCCTACGTGCTCACGTGTTACCTCTTGTGGAACTGTACTGTGGCGCCATTTTTCAACAGGACAATCCGCAACCACACATGGAATACGTCTCTTCGAACTGTCTACGTGGTGCTGAGGTATTCCAATGGTGAGCATGATGCCCGCATATATCCCTGATAGAACGTGTGTGGGGCAGCGCAGACGTTAACTCCGTCTCAGTGCCAGTTTTCGGGTTATCAAGAAACAGTTACAACAAATGTGGCCCAGCCTGCTTCAGGAGAGGAAACAACAGCTTTATGAGACTCTTTCCAACTGAATTAGGGCCTGCATCCAGGCCAGAAAGAGTGCAACGTCTTGCTGGTAAGTGGGTTCCTATTGTCAAATTGTTTGTAAATTTGCCTCGATTTTTAACTCAAAAAACATCACATAGCTTGTCAATACGTGAAATTTCATTTCGTTTCCTCTTCCGCTTCTGGATGTTTAACATTTTTGTCAGGCAGTGTATTTTACTCAAAATTATTCCGGCCGCGAAAGCCGGAGAACTCAAGCTGTATGTAAGTCTTGAAAAACCTTTAGTGGCTGTCGGCCTAGAGTTCATGTCCGCGGTATATCCCAGACACGCTCCACAGCTGGGGGCCTCGTCGGCCAATCGGTACGATCGATTTTATTCCTCTTTAGAACGAAATACGAGGCGTGCTGAAAAGTAATGCATCTGAATTTTTATTCTGTTCTCAATATCGGTTGAGGTATTACACGTCATGTACATTACTCGATCGACTTTCCCGGTTCTCTGACTCATGCTGCAATCCTCTATCGCTCCAGGGCTCCGGACTGTAGCTTGTAATGTAACTATGTTGATGCGTGGTAAACACCGAGCTGTAACCGAGTTTCTAAGGTATACACGTGGAGCATCCTCTCGTAGTTTTTCACGCATCTAAATGGGTGAGATATGTTTGCTGTTAACTATTGTTTTCAATCACTGGTCGGTCGCGAAATGAAAACCACAACGAAAATGCATGACAACAGCAGAATGCACACTGGCGCTGCGAGATCCGCTACAGTCAGACGCCTTGGATTAATTGTCACCGATTGTCCTTCATACAATCCCGACTTGGCCCCACCCGATTTTCATCTGTTTTCAAAATCTGAAGAACAGCTTCGTGGATTTCAATTCGATAGTAATGAAGCGGTGCCCACAGAGGTGGGACTGTGGCTGCTGTGAGGTGACGAGCATTTCGCTCTCATTTAAGTATATGGCCGAAAGGGTTACTCATCAGGAATTGTGAAACGAACATCTTCGCCACGAGATGGGGAAACCGTCCATTCAGCTGATTGGGGCCTAAGCGCTGTGGTGTGCGAGTGAGACAGACGAGAACCTACGTCATAGAGAAATCGAGTAGAAGCCCTTTGTGGCCGAGGAGACATAGCAGTGTTAAATATGGCGGATCGAAGATCGGCTATAAAGGGAAACATTTGTGGAAACTGTTTGATTCTATAGTACTGCAGGGAACTAAGCCACAGTTATTTAATCTACCATCCTTCATAAATTTTCGTGGTGATCCCAATAGAACTTGAATATTGATCGTATCTATAATAGTTTAGGATTACTGTTAAAATGAAATTACAAGTTTTGTAACAAAAACCTGAATGATAAAATTTGAACGCTTTGGTCGATCTTAACGATCGACATTTCATATAGAAGCGCATCATTATAATGACAAACGTTGTAAATATCAAATCTGTAACTTTATTAGTTTAAAAGATATAGTAAATTTAAATTATCGTTATTTGCAGTTAAGCATCAGATCATCATTTCCTCCACACAAGAGATTGAACGATGACAGCATGACAACTTATTAAATCATTGAGTAATACAATATTTGTTGTAAAGTTTTTTGCATAATAGTTACTTTTATTCTTTATTTATTTATCAGAAAGCACATTGGTGCTAGGCTACTGGCCGTGGCATTCAAAGTTAAGAAGAAAATTGTATTGGTTTTATGTTAAAGAATTTAACGTTTATTGTGTAATAGATATTATTGTTAATTTATTTAGAGCGTGAAAGTGGTCAAGCTTTGATTATTTAAATATGTTTAAATGTAAAATAATGTAGAATAAGATGTAGCCAATCAGATGGACGGCTTCAGGAAAAGGAACTGCGCTAGTCAGTTGAGCGAGGATATTCGACGCGCGGGAAACGCAGCCGGGGACGGGCAGAGGGACAGAGCTGGTGGAGACGCGAAAGCGGACAGTTCGGCTGGAGACACCAAAGGGTACAGTTCCGATTGAGACGCGAAAGCGGACAGTCGGTCTTTAAGTAGTTAGGAAGTGAAACGACTTAAAAAATTTCGCGTTGTGTGGTATCGCGGGACTTCGTCTCTGAGCGGTGAGCAGCCGCGCGCCTGGTGTGAACTCTTAACTTCTCGCGAAGATAACGAGGTGGAATATTAGACTTGTATTTCGCAATGAGACTGTGAATGACTGAATTGTGTCAAATGGATATGCTCACGAGTGTAACAATAACTCTAAATGCGGCCACTTTCGCTATTAGTTTGCTTTTTGATTAAACATTATTCCAACCAAATGGCAACTTGTGGCCTACATCATTTACGGGTCGTTAATTTAGTTGCCGATGTTATTATTACTGTTATTATATGTTATGTTAACTTCGTATTTCGCAAACTTGCCATCAGCCAGACAATTTAAGCAAGTGGTCACAAGTGTCTACTTTAGGGCGTGTAATGCCACACGTGCGGCTCAACCGCTAGACGAGTTTGAGCCAAGACATTTCGACGAAGAGGAACCGCATGTGAGCCCGAACATCTTTGGGATGTTAGCTCGCACTCTGCATCAAAGTCAAACATTCTAAAGTGATGTCAACAAACTGATGTCTCGTTGGGAGAAATATGTTTGTCGCCAGGCTGACTATGTCGTGAGAGAAATATGTACACTTGAAGAATAAAGATGCAGAATGTTAATAAAGTTTGTTTTATTTAAATTTTTTTAAGAATTTTCACATAAGAAAATCGGAGACATTACTATTCACCACATTCTCATAGTTGTACTATAAACTTAAAGTAAATAAGTAATATATACAAAACCGTTTCTGAACGATGTAGACGCGAAGTTGAACCATGTAGTATGTCAAGCATACAATGAACATTTTGATAACGCAAAAATCAATAACTGCCTTGGCATACCGATCGCTGCCGCATTCGGTTCATCTCTCTCTACAACAGTAACACCTCCATCCCCAAGAATGAAAAGTCGAACTCCCATGTGTAAAGCAGCTTTCATTATCAAATCCTGGCTGAGTGAACTTGGTAATTTTGCGATCCGTTTTAAGAAAAGCTAGTGTTTCGCGCATCTAAGTGTTTATGATATGTCTGATGTTAACTACGAGGGCTATTTTTTTCAACCTCTGATCGGTCGCGAAATGAAAACCACAAAGAAAATTAAAAATGTTCTAACTACAACATTTAACTAAACGTTCCAGCTGCTTCTCTTCATCAGTTTTTGTTTCCATCAGCAACTACGCACTCCATGACCGTAGTAATCAGATCCAAGATAGCAAAGAGGGCAGCATCGGTCGTAAATTTTTAAACTGTTTAATGGACGTCGATTTAAGTTACTATATAGCTATCTTCAGTGCAATTGCATCCAAGCAATGATCATCATGACTGGAATACAACTGCACTGAAAATAGCTAAACAGTAGCTGAAATCGATTAAAAGTTTACGACCGATGCTGCCCTTGCTCCTATCTTAGACTTCTCTGTGTAGTCGCCGCTCCGACCTAGAACTTTGTCGTAACGTGGGACCAACTTTCAATTACCCTCGTCATAAAAGTCATACGCCTGTGATTTCCGCCAATTCCCTACGCTTTTCTGCAGCTCGTTGTCTGTGCCAAAATGCTGTCCTCATAGCCAACGGTTTCTGTAAGCGAAGAGATGAAAATCAGAGGGAGCCAACCACATACATCTTTGTGGTGGGTGATCAAACACTTACTATCGAAAACGCTGCAGGAGCATCTCCGTTGCAGCTGCAGTATGTGGCCGAGAACTGACATGAAGAAGGAAATGCATGACAGTTCCGTTACGTGAACTGCATGAAATCAGGCGAAACGTTTCAACAGGATTTCACACTTGGCTGGAGTCACTATTTTCTAGGCATCTTTATGTGCTCGCTGTGCGCTCAGAACTGAAAAGTGCGGCGTGACGTGAAAGATGAGCATACTCCCTCGTATGTGTCGTACAATTATATTATTTTGCAGGTACATTCAATGGTGGAAGTAGACACCGTCTGAAAAATATGTTACGAATAGAATTAGCAGTAAAGAAGGAATAAATTAAAACCTAATTCCTGATGCTGAAGTTTTACTGCTCGAACAACGAAGAGAGGTGGTGGGTATCAACGACAAAAGGGTTTCAAAAGGTTTGAAGTTGTGTGCAAAACTTTTTGGAAGTCATTAAATGCTCACATACTCAAATACTGAGTTAATATAGCATGGATCATTTTCACGCCAAGAGTTACGCTGCCTCGAGACATAGAGAGTTTCTAAATTTAGTACTTCCTCTATTGCGTTAAATCTTTAACGTAAGATTCTATCTCTCAGTGAGTAGATTTTGATAGCATTTTAAAATTTTAAATTCTGTCAATCATTATATGAATTACTGAAAATCAAATTTTTGTTATCATGAAACCAATTAGATGTGCAACCTGCAAGTGGGTATATGTGACCAGCTGATCGATTGCCATTTGGTAATATAGATTCTGAGAGTATGAAATAGATAAAATCGGTGTGCGATGTAGCCTGAGTTCTATAGTCAAAATGAAAAAGTTAGTGAAAAATATGCTGGGGACCAAGAGCAAAGGACAGGAGTATTATTATTTATTCGCGTTGTACAATGTTGCATTATCTGTTAGTAAATTGTAACGTAAGGATTTTATTTTATACAGAATATCGTAATTTTGATAATATTTTGGATCTTATGTGGAAAAGTAAAATTTCAATAGCATCTGAGTAACAGAAGGCATCAACTCTGCCAAAGAGGTTGAACTGCGAAAGGATGTTAGTAGAACCTTTGTTTGTGAGGTGTGCGGTCTTGGAGAGAGAGAGAGAGAGAAAGAGAGAGAGAGAGAGAGAGAGAGAGGAGCGGAGTTGTATGTTGTGATGGAATAAGATGTGTTTACGCCATGCTGTGTGCCAGCAGTAATATTCTTATATTATTTTTCATTTATGGATAGATATTTTATAAATTCATTCAGAAGACTTCAGAAGGTACCGTAAAAGCACATTTGCCAAGGCATCCAAGCACAGTAATTAATTTGGTCAGGGATTTAGAATTGGAGATTTTTATGATAACGTAACAATGTGAGATTTATTGATTTTTGTTCAACGATGGGTAGAGTATGTGTTTGTTCAGGTTTTTCCACTATTAATGTAAAGTGAATTTTTAATGTTTCAAGTGTTAAAATATTTTCTTTCAGTGATGTAAAGTTTTATTAATACAGTTACTTCGTTGTTTATTGATCAATCAGCATTCGTCTCTTCATGTCAAGTTTCAAATGTGAAATTTTGCTTTCCCGAGTTTCTCAGTAGCAGAACTTTACTTGAATGATAGTTAAATCAAGACCCGAAGCTATCGATAGGCGTTGATATACATCAACGGGGACAGTTGAAAATGTGTGCACCGACCGGGACTCGAACTCGGGATCTCCTACTTACATGGCAGACGCTCTATCCATCTTTTTCTTTTTGTAGATCTCATTTAGTTCTATATTTTTCGTTGTATATATTCAGGGTGGACATCTCACGACACCCGTTCATGTTGTTCGTTGATCCGTTCACTCAGTTTTTTTGTTACAGAGGGTAGCTAATCCTCCGACCGAACATGCTGAGCTATCGTGCCGGTATCCATCTGAGCCACCGATGGCACGGAGGATAGTGCGACTGTAGGGATTTATCCCTTGCACGCTCTCCATGAGACCCACATTCCCAACTTAATGTGCACACACTACATTCGTAGTGCCCCTGCCCATTACACTTACTACTCGCGGCAGACAATCTTACCGAGTCTCGTAAGAGTTCGGGCAATGCCTGTGCATCCAGCACAGAACGAGGAGGTCAATAGCGGATAGCCTTAACTATATGAAGATGGTAACTGTTATTTCGGACATGTCCGAAAAAACAGATACTATCTTCACATAGAACTTTAATTGACAATGATCACTGCAGTAATGAGATATATTAGCACAGACGTTTTGTGGATGTCTCTATAGTTTAAAGCACTTATAGCACATCGCGTTGCTAGTTGTTTGATTTTTTTACTTTTTAACTAGCATAGTAGCAGCAGCCGCAGTAATTTAGAGATAGCAGCAGCACAGCATTTATTCATTTTGGAAGCAGGTAAGCAATTTGTAATTTACGTGTGATACAATTAACCATTCAACAGTGACATTTATCTGACAGAATGTTTTTGGTGGTTATTTATATTTATATTTTTCTCACGGTCAGATTGCTTGTATTATTGTTAACAGGACAGTTTTCTTGAATTTAACAGAACAGACTGTACTCTCACCACGAGCGTGAGAGTACATAGTTTAATGTTGCACTTCTGACTAACTTTCGCATTGCTGATTACTTTTCTAGAATTACGAGCTTAACTGTTTCTCTAACTACCAGTTCAATTTCACATTACCACACATACAAAATACCTGTAAATATAACTATACATTACCATACAATGAAATCTAAATTAGACCTTTCAACGTAACGCTCCAGCTTGAGAGACCGGGAGGTGAGCCAGACCCACATCGAATTCGCCGGCGGATTAACGACCATGGTCTGGTGCACCAAACAGTCCGGGTGTGGTTTTTAGGCGGTTTTCCGCGCTCGGCTGGTTCCCACATTCCGTCTCAGGGAATACGATACACAGACTGTTAAAATACGGCGTCACACAGAGCAAAGTTTACACGATTCACAGACAGATGGCGCACACAACTTCCCTCACTTCGGTTACTTTGACACCTGTGGCGTCACTAAGGTCACCCAGCCACATAGTGAAACGATAAAATAAACTTGGCCAAACCCTGAAAAAGCGGATGCGGTACTACATCTACATCTACATGGATACTCTGCAAACCACATTTAAGTGCCTGGTAGAGGGTTCATTGAACCATCTTCACAATTCTCTATTATTCCAATCTCGTATAGTGCGCGGAAAGAATGAACACCTATATCTTTACGTACGAGATCTGATTTCCCTTATTTTATCGTGGTGATCGTTCCACCCTATGTAGGGCGGTGTCAACAAAATATTTTCGCATTCGAAGGAGAAACTTGGTGATCGGAATTTCGTGAGAAGATTCCGTCGCAACGGTAAACGCCTTTCTTTTAACGATTTCCAGCCCAAATCCTGTATCATTTCTGTGATACTCTCTCCCATGTTTCGCGATAATACAAAACGTGCTGCCTTTCTTTGAACTTTTTCGATGTACTCCGTCAGTCTTACCTGGTAAGGATCCCACACCGCGCAGCAGTATTCTAAAAGAGGACGGACAAGCGTAGTGTAGGCAGTCTCCTTAGTAGGTCTGTTACATTTTCTAAGTGTCCTGCCAATAAAACGCAGCTTTTGGTTAGCCTTCCCCACAACATTTTCTATGTGTTCCTTCCAATTTAAGTTGTTCGTACTTGTAATACCTATGTATTTAGTTAAATTTACGGCTTTGAGATTAGACTGATTTATCGTGTAACCGAAGTTTGTGTGTTGTGCGTTGTGTGTGTGAAATCTTATGGGACTTAACTGCTAAGGTCATCAGTACCTAAGCTTACACACTACTGAAGCTAAATTATCCTAAGGACAAACACACTCACCCATGCCCGACGGAGGACTCGAACCTCCGCCGGGACCAGCCACACAGTCCATGACTGCAGCGGCAGAGACCGCTCGGCTAATCCCGCGCGGCAACCGAAGTTCAACTAGTTCCTTTTAGCACTTTCACCTTCTGAAGCTCTATTTGACAAATGAATTGAGTTTCTAAAAATACATAGTGACTGCTTCTAACTTGGTCCAGTTGGACGATGCGACTTCGAGAGAGAAGACAAGAAAGTACATTACGAGGTGTCAATAAAGCTTTGTATAGATGTAAATCCTTGTACTGAATGATTTCATCAGCGCTTTGAGTCATCGGTGCTTGCTTGTTAATGAAGGCACACTTGTTGGCGCTCGTCAGAGCCGCTCCTGGGCCTGTGACGTGTTGCGGGCCTATTCATTGCAGCACGAATTATGGTTAGGGGTCCGCTGCCGCAGCACCGCGCCGGGGCATACGAGCACGAGTTACGAGCATTCGCCACTCCTCGCTTACGCCCTACTTTAAGCGACATTAAAATTCACGCCACACTTTTATAACTCCACTAATTGCTGGTTAATTAAGTCTGTCGTGCGCTGGCGGTACTTAAACAAGCGCCGGAGCGCTGTGTATGCGCTTCCGCTGTAGGGAACATTTCGAGGACTTACGCCATGTGAATAATTATTCTTTTTTTTGGAGAGATGAAAGTGTCGCGATAATATGAAAAAGTACGCCTCCAAGGCCTCCCATCTTCCTGTCGCAGCACTATTTTGTGAAATACGCGCCATAAAGAAATTCTTTTAGTTGGAAGTGACGGTGCAAGTGGGTCTCCTTCTTCAGAAAGACTGTGGACGTCGTAACAGGGCGGTGCTAACTTGTCAAGCTGGAGGGCGTGCTAATGGATGAAAGCTCAAGCGTCACAGCCGGCTTACTCTTTGAGTGCGCGCTTCCGCTACAGTTGCAACTAAAGTGTTTTGGCGCGCCTGTGCTTTATATAACGACAGAAAACCGAAAAAGATGCAATGCATGCATCCATGTCCGAAGGAATACTGCATCGTTCTTCTTATGAACGCAGACACTGCGACATATTTATCCGCCGATACCACGCAGCGACTTTTAAGTAAAATGTCCTCCCATGTACGGGAATTGCGTAATGTATGTACGAGTACAAGTTGTGGCGCAGCAACGATGACATATGGAAGATTGGGTCTGACCGTGAATCGTGCACGGATAGTGAAAGTGGTTAAGGAGGTCTCGCGTGTAAAGCGGGAAATCCGGGTTCGAGTCCCGGTGCGGCACAAATTTTCAGTGTCGTCAGTCCCTTATACAGCTGATGGTTATCCGTATTCGCAACTGCGAATACATTTGACGTGTTTCATAAAGACTGTTGTCGCTACAGTGTCTGTTCCTTCAGACATGTACGCATGTGCGAAGGACTGTTGCATCGTTCTTCGTTACTACACAGGCACTGCACACTGCAATATCATAGTGATCCTCGAATACCAAGCACCGACTTTGAATTAAATTGTCTCCTATACCTATCGCTTGAGCCTTATCCCGCAGTAATGCTGGATAAGCCATCGTTAATCGGATTTGGCATCTTAATGTTTAAGGGGTGGCCGCCATCCCGTACCCCCTGGGAAGGAATTAGGGTACCCCAACTGTCTGCGTCGAGTGTAATCCATGGAATAGTGCGAATGTGTTCAGATGTCTGCGAGCCGTGTAACTGAGGCGGCACATGGGGACCAGCCCGGCATTCACCTAGCGGGATGTGGAAAACAGCCTAAAAATCACATCCAGGCTGGCCGCCACATCGGCCCTCGTCGTTAATCCGCCGGGCGGATTCGATCCGGGGCCGGCGCGCCTACCCGTGTCCAGGAAGCAGCGCATTAGCGCTCTCGGCTACGCTGGCGGATTTGAATTAAAATGTCTCCGTTGTACAGAAATTATACAACTGTATGTACGAGTGCAGGTTGTGACGTAGGAACGACGACATTCGAAGTTTGGGTCTGGCCGTAAGTCGTGACGGATAGCCAAAGCAGTTAAGGTGATCGATCGTTCGAAAAAAGCGGGAAATCCGGGTTTGAGTCCCGGTGCGGTACAAAACAGCGATGGTTGTTCGATTACGCAATTGCGAATACACTTCATGTAAATAAAAATTGATTACGTAACTTTATTTTTCTGGATGATCGTTCAAACTGCAACGGCTCCATATGAGCCGCTATATGGCTTGTTACAAGAGTCACTTGCTCAAAACAAACCTGGGTGCCCTTCCGACACTCAGGGAATTTTAATCCGGAATTATGTTATATTATGACTATTAGTATAGTCTGCAAATGTGAATGTGGGTCGTCTGCTGACGTACGCGTGGGCTGTCTGCTGTGGGTTCATGTGGAGATGCAGTTTAGCCAACCATTGTATCAAGTAGAGTGCGACTGCACTGGACTAGAGAGGCGTAAGTTCCTCGCGCGTTAGCAGGCCCCGTTAGGTTGGCAAATAGCCGCTGTGCAGACTCTCTGAGCCCTTCCGGCCACCGTGTGTGGACCCCGGGCGAGGGGAGACGGTTAGGCATTCCCTGCTGAGACTCTGGTGAGTATAGACCCTCTGCGTGATGGCTCCTACAGTCATCTTAGTTAGGACAGATAGGTTGCATAAAATTGCTATTTTTCTTTTGCTATCACTGATGACGGGTCGGCATTCCATATAACCGTACCACTAAGTAAAGGGAATGATCAAGGATCTTGTTTCATGATTTTATCAAATAAAATGTTGTTTTATCTAAAATTCTTTGTCTCACAGCAACGTCTTATTTCCGTTACCATTCCAGTGAAGTTATTCAAACTTTCTACTTAAAGTTAACCAATAATCAGAAATTTAGTAGTGATATTTGCTCATGCAAACGGTCGTAGGCGTCTTTCACAAAAGATGCAAGTGCCATTTTTAAGCTGAGGATCCCTGCTCAGGGTTTGCGGAAAGCAAGTATCCCGCAAAACGTTATGGCTACTCTCCGTATTGCTTTCTGTCGAAGTAAGACCGGATTAAAGACGTTAGCAGATCGATCAGCATACATGTATCCTATCATCTAAAATTCAGGATTCACATCTGTAAATACGCAATAAACAAATTCCTGCTGAATTCTTGCCATTCCGACGCACTATACTCGTATGACCAGCCCTGCACAGGCAACTGATATCGTTCTATAGGAAATCAGCAAAATATTCGAGACACAAAGTTGCAACGATACACTCGTCAAGCTTTCTTATCAGCTGTAGCAAAGGACATCCGTTTCGGTTCAGATAAAAACGATTCATTTAGCGACGATAAACTCTATTTCCATGGTGGCGCTACTGGCACAGAAGTCATTAATGACAAGCATTGACCGTCTGCAGAAAATTTTACATGAGGGGGCAACACTCAGAAGTTGATGGTTTAGATAAAATTGATTATGTCAGTCAGAAAACGTATCATGCCCAAAGAACTGAATTTGACAAGTACACAAACCTTATTTTATCTCAAAAGACTGACAGTATCTACTTTCATAATTTAATACGTACTAAGCATTTTTCAACAGCATGTCGAAAGTGCATCTTTTTATGTTATTGATGTGAATGTGTATATAAGCTTTTGATTCCACGATGTGCAATTACATCCTCATATGATTAAAACCAAGCTATCCGACGAGTTGTAAAATAGAGCTAGAAAATATTAACATAAATAACTTAGATGTTGCTCCTACATAATATTAGGCTGAAACTGAGAATTAAAAATCTGGAAAAAGCGATGATGACTGACAAAAACTTGCTGTACATCAACAAAACTGCCACATTTACACCCTTCGAAGTGGCACATTTATACCCTTCGAAGTGAAGAAACAGAGAATCTACATGTTCATCTACATCTTAGTCTACATGGATACTCTGCAGATCACATTCAAGTGCCTGGCAGAGGGTTCATCGAACCACCTTCATAATTCTCTATTATTCCAATCTCGTATAGCGCGCGGAGAGAATGAACACCTATATCTTTCCGTACGAGCTCTGATTTCCATTATTTTATCGTGGTGATCCTTCCTCCCTATGTAGGTCGGTGTCAAGAAAATATTTTCGCATTCGGAGGAGAAAGTTGGTGATTGGAATTTCGTGAGAAAATTCCGTCGCAACGGAAAACGCTTTTCTTTTAATGACTTCCAGCCAAAATCCTCTATCATTTCTGTGACACTCTCTTCCATATTTCGCGATAATACAAAACGTGCTGCCTTTCTTTGAACTTTTTCGATGTACTCCGTCAGTCCTACCTGGTAAGAATCCCACACTGCGCAGCAGTATTGTAACAGAGGACGGACAAGCGTAGTGTAGGCAGTCTCCTTAGTAGGTCTGTTACATTTTCTGTGTGTCTTGCCAATAAAACGCAGTCTTTGGTTAGCCTTCCCCACAACATTTTCTATGTGTTCCTTCCAATTTCAGTTGTTCGTAATTGTAATACCTAGGTATTTAGTTGAATTTACTACTATTAGATTAGACTGATTTATCGTGTAACCGAAAGAGTTCCTTTTAGCACTCATGTGGATGACCTCACACTTTTCGTTGTTTACGGTCAACTGCCACTTTTCGCACCATTCAGATATCTTTTCTGAACCGTTTTGCAGTTTGTTTTTATCTTATGATGTCTTTATTAGTCGATAAACAACAGCGTCATCTGCAAACAACCGAATACGGCTGCCCAGATTGTCTTCCAAAACGTTTATATAGATAAGGAACAGCAAAGGGCCTATAACACTACCTTGGGGAACACCAGAAATCACTTCTGTTTTACTCGATGACTTTCCGTCAATTACTACGGACTGTGACCTCTCTGACAGGAAACATTTAAAAAGGTTACTCAACTTTGATGTCATCTGTAGCACTTTGCTAATAGAACTTCACATCTGTCCTTGTTAACGGTTTTATTGCATTACCTTTTTTATTTACATTTGTTTGTAGACTAGCATGGCTGAAGTTGAACAAGACTTTTTTTGAAAGCAGTATTTATTTGGGTTGGTTAAGTAAAGTGTAGCCCAGAGCCAATATACGATTACATGAATGTAGGAAACCTCAAAAAAGTGTTCTCAGTTTGGCGGTAGAATCACCTTTCAGCGGCCTAGGACTGCGTCTCTCCAGTTTGTGACATCACTGCGCAGCAGCCGATTTGAATGCAGAATTTGTATCTTTGTGATGGCACGTGTCACTGAGTTGCAACCATGGGCTTTGAGAAATTCTCCATCCCGGAGATAACATTTTTTCCTCCTCGAAATTTGACACTTTTTCCTTCTCTTCTAGCGCAGAAAACAGTATTTTCTTTTTCGACTGATGTGTTTCGTATTATTTATAGACGTGTAGACCTACTGCATGTTATGGTTGACTTCTCCCGCATTCCCGGAGCTGCACAACCGAGGCAATTCCGAACTTAGTTTCCTTTTTTTTTTTTTTTTTTAGTTGATTAACGTACAGTCTCTCCCAACCCAGTGAATTATTATTGATTTAATGTTACAATTTCACTGTTTATTTATTTAGTAGTCTCTCATTTGGCTTCAAGAGACTAAAAGAAACTCATTTCTTACCTCCTACCAGATAAAAACCTCACCGGAAATCGAACTCGAGACGCCCACGCGTGAAACGCTGGAAGAACTAACCACTAGATCGCAGAGGCAATAGCAATAACGACATTGATGATATTCGTAATATCTTTGTGATATAGCGTAATGGCCAATGTCAGGAATATTCAGGCTTACGTGATTCCAGGCCCATACAAAGCTTACCTAAAAGATTAAATAGTAGTATGGAAATAGAATGAAACACACAACGTGATCAAACATATCCGTACACCCCCCCCCCCCCCCAAATATGTATTTCATTTTAGGTGCATTGTGCTGCCACCTACTGCCAGGTACTACATATCAGCATATCAGCGACCTCAGTAGTCATTAGACATCGTGAGAGAGCAGAATGCGCCGGCCGAGGTAGCCGAGCGGTTATAGGCCCTACAGTCTGGAACCGCACGACCGCTACGGTCGCAGGTTCGAATCCTGGCTCGGGCATGGATCTGTGTGATGTCCTTAGGTTAGTTAGGTTTTAGTAGTCCTAAGTTCTAGGGGACTGATGACCTTAGAAGTTAAGTCCCATAGTGCTCAGAGCCATTTGAACCATTTTTGAGAGCAGAATGACGCGCTCCGCGGACCTCACGGACTTCGAACATTGTTGGGTGATTGGGTGTCACTTGTGTCACACGTCTGTAAGCGAGATTTCCACACTCATAAACATCCCTAGGTTCACTGTTTCCGATGTGAAACCTGAAGGGACACGCACAACACAATAGCGTACAGGCCGACCTCATCTGCTGACTGACAGAGACCTCCGACAGTTGAAGAGGGTCGTAATGTGTAATAGATATCTATCCAGACTAACACACAGGAATTCCAAACTGCATCAGAATCCACTGCAAGTACTATGACAGTTAGGCGGGAGGTAAGAAAATTTGGATTTATGGTCGAGCGACTGCTCAGAAGCCATACATCACGCCAGTAAATTCCAAACGACGCCTCGTCTGGAGTAAGGAGCGTAAACATTGAACGATTGAACAGTGGAAAAACGTGTGGAGTGACGAATCATGGTACACAATGTGGCGATACGATGGCAGGTTGTGGGTACGGCGAATGCCCGGTGAACGTCATCTGCCAGCGTGTGTAGTCCCAATAATAAAATTCGGAAGTCGGTGGTGTTATGGTGTGGTCGTGTCTTTCTGCAGGAGGCTTGCACACCTTGTTGTTTTTCGTGGCATCTTCTTGGTTCCCATGGTTGAAGAGCAATTCGGGGATGGCGATTGTATCGTTCAACACGAACGAGCACCTGTTCATAAAGCACAGCCTGTGTCGGAGTACTTACTCGACAATAACATCCCTGTAATGGACTGGCCTGCACAGAGTCCTGACCTGAACAGTATAGAACATCTTTGGGATATTTGGAACTCCAACTTCGTGCTAGACTGACATCAATACCTCTCCTCAGTGCAGCACTCCGTGAAGAATGAGTTGACAATCCCCAAGAAACCTTCCAGCATCTGATTGAACGTATGCCTGCGAGAATGGAAGCTGTCATCAAGGCCAACATGATATTGAATTCCAGCATTATCGATGGAGGGCACCTCGAACAAGTTGAGCCAGGTGTCCAGATACTTTTGATCACATAGTGTAACACGGCCCCACTTTTGATAAAAAAATGTAGTAAACAAAATAATTAAAAGAGGCGAAGATTGTAACAAAATTTACGTTTCTTATTATGCATGAATCATAAATATGAAACACTCTCACGGTTAATTTGATTGGGTGAAGTCATAAAATGGTCTGTTACTCCTATGTATGACTTATCGATGGAGGGCACCTCGAACAAGTTGAGCCAGGTGTCCAGATACTTTTGATCACATAGTGTAACACGGCCCCACCTTTGATAAAAAATTGTAGTAAACAAAATAATTAAAAGAGGCGAAGATTGTAACAAAATTTTCGTTTCTTATTATGCACGAATCATAAATATGAAACACTCTCACGGTTAATTTGATTGGGTGAAGTCATAAAATGGTCTGTTACTCCTATGTATGACTTTTTGGGGTTTGTGATGTCAGAGAAGCCACGTTACTAATATTTTTGCTGCCAAAATTATTGTGTTCTACGTCTGTTCCTCATGCGGTTTTCACCAAGCGCACGTGAATAGATGACTGCATCCATATAACCTTTTTCTTCTATTATTCAATTATTTTGCTTACAGAAACGAGTACATCGGCAATGAGCGACGTCAGTGATTGTGCATACCACTGCCACGTCTCAAGTCATTGTGGTAGCTGGTCTGCTGGTAGCACTGTGGAACTAGCGAGTGATTCCTTCCGCTGACCACATGCGATTTATTACAACCACTGTGCGCAATACTCGACGGTTCCTGTAAGACAGTACATGAGGTCTTTTATGGCCCAGATCACATTCCCATCACCAACAGACAACTTGCGCAGCTTTGGAAGGGTTGAAATGCATCTGATATGTTTGTTACTCACGGTGACAGCCAAGCCATGTTTGTCCGATACTGAGCTCTGTTACTGCTTCTCTACTGATGACTATACTGCTTACCTCCTTGTGTATTGGCGGGTCAGACACTATTGAAATTTAGTCATCGCTTCCGCGTTACATAGGGGTGCCCTGTACCTTTAGTCAGATAAAGTAAGGCTATATGAAAGGGATTTAAGTAGAATGAGTATGAATTATACATTTAAATTCAAGTGTCCACTTAATGTTCTCTCAATCTGTGTGTGTGTTAAAAATTTTATCAGTTTATCAACTTGTTTCATAAATAACTGAAAATCACCAGGGAGCTCTGTATATTTAGCTACTAGTACAGCACAAATATTTACCTAGCCACGCCAATTGTTATACTGTGGCATTCTGTAACCTATGTCATAACATTTATATTTACACGAAAGTCGCAATTCAAAAGCTGTGAGCCGGCCGCGGTGACTAAGCGGTTCTAGGCGCTTCAGTCCGGAACCGCGCGACTGCTGCTGTCGCAGGTTAGAATCCTGCCTCGGGGCCGGCCGGTGTGGCCAAGCGGTTCTAGGCGCTTGAGTCTGGAACCACAAGACCGTTGCGGTCGCAGGTTCGAATCCTGCCTTGGGCATGGATGTGTGTGATGTCCTTAGGTTAGTTAGGTTTAAGTAGTTCTAAGTTCTAGGGGACTGATGACCTCAGATTTTAAGTCCCATAGTGTTCAGAGCCATTTGAACCATTTGAACTTGCCTCGGGCATGGATGTGTATGATGTCCTTAGGTTAGTTAGGTTTAAATGTTTCTCAGTTCTAGGGGACTGATGACCTCAGATGTCAACTCCCGTAGTGCTCAGAGCCATTTTCAAAAGCTGCGAAACCGGTTGTGTGGGTTTATTTGGAAATTTGTGGTAAGTTCCTATGGGACCAAACTACTGAGGTCATCGGTCCCTAGGCTTACGCACTTCTTAATCTAATTAAACTAACCTATCCATCCATGCCCGAGGGAGGACTCGAACCTCCGATGGGGGGCAGCCGCACGAACCATGGCAAGGCGCCCAAGACCGCGCGGGTACTCCGAGCGCAAGTTGGGTTATAAGTTACCTCATTTTAATAGTTTCAACACTTGTATTTAAAAAAAAACTATTCACTGTACGAAGTATCAAGCAATCATGTCTACAGCGCAAGTTTGAAACTGCTGCTCGCTGCAAAAACTAATGCTTTTAGATCCGTATTCTTTCTTGATATCAGTGGCAAACGCCAACCTCAGCTTCACTTTTCAGAGTGGTTCGTGCTCCTCGAATAACTATAGATTCTAACATTTATCCATTGCTCTCTATGGACATAGGGAAACCATACAAAACTACACATCGACATTTAGTTGCTAGATAGACGAGACGGAACATATTGCCACACACGGCCGATTCGTCACATAAGATTCAGGTGTTACGAGGTATCAGTGATTCTGCGATTTGGCCACATACGTGCGATCTACGGACAGATCGCCCTACCTGGCGACAGATTGCTGCGATCCGTCGCTCGTGCATTGGGCGCCTTAGGATATCTGAAGCTAGATCTCGATGCTGCTCCTGTTGACTTTCCTGGGAGACGACGTGGAGCCGTCCCTGCAGGTGCTGGTCCAATGAAGACACCAGGAGACCCTCGAGGGGCCAGCAGAGACCCCGGGGGGTGAGAGGTAGTGCAGATAGCGGGCCCTCCTGCGGCAGATAGCAGCCGCTAACGCCGCCCTCAGCCCTTAATGCCGTGCCCCGGCTCTTACTGATTTTTAATGGGCCTTTAGCCGCCTTGTAACGCAGCCGCTGCGGTTATGAAGACGTTGCAAACTGGCGCCGCTATCTGTGCCCGGCTGCACTTTGCTCGCCGTCCCGAAGCCTCTTGCGTCGCACCTTTTTCCCCTCCATTCTGCAACTCCAGCAGAGATCTGCTTGAGATTACGCGGAGAAGCGACCACAAACTGCGCCAGAGGTGTCGTTAGCTCCGCCGAGGCAGGTGTGTTTTTGAAAATGGAGGAAGAAACCACCCTCCAGCCAAGCTGTTTCTTTGTTCTCGAATTATCAAAGATATTACAGCTTCACCAATTGTAAATATATCTCTAAAAAGTTCTGTGAATGGTACTGCAAAACAAAACAAAGAGACAACAGAAAGAAAAACAAAAAAGCTTTGTCTCTGAGCGTTTGTCGCACAGTGATGCAGACTGCTGTGTCCTATAACTGTGATGGTTGCCTTCCCTTCACCAGACTGAAATTATAACACCAAAAATGGAAAGAAATAAAAATGTAAATGTCGTGTGACTAGGGCCTCCCGTCGGGTAGACCATTCGCCTGGTGCAAGTCTTTCGATTTGACGCCACTTCGGCGACTTGCGCGTCAATGCAATCTATAAAAAGGGTAGAAAATCGGATGCACGTAATTACCGGCCAATTTCATTGACACCGATTTGTTGTAGAATCATGGAACATATTTTGTGTTCCGACATAATGACCTTTCTAGACTCTGAGCAGCTCATCTGCAGAAACCAGCACAGTTTTAGGAAGCAGCGGTCATGCGAGACACAGCTGGTCATCTTTGTGCGTGATATACAACAGGCTCTAGATACTGGTTCCCAGGTTGATGCCATATTTCTCGACTTTCGGAAGGCGTTCGACTCAGTTCCGCACTGTCGCTTGCTCCAAAAAGTGCCCATTACGGCCTATCCGATGACATATGCGGTTAGATAGAAAGTTTTCTAACAGACAGGGAGCAGTATGTCGTCCTGAACGGGGTGACTTCAACAGAAACAAGCGTCACATCAGGTGTGCACCAGGGCAGCGTAATAGGTCCGCTGCTTTTTACGATTTACATAACCGATCTGGTTGATGGTATTGTCAGCGGCATTAGACTGTTTGCCGATGATGCTGTAGTCTACAGGAAAGGAGTATCACACGAAAGTTGTGCACAAATCAATGAGGATTTGCAGAAAACAAATGCGTGGTGTAATTGCTGGCAGTTATCTCTCAATATTATAAGTGTAAGCTACTACGTATAACAAGGCGAAAATCCCCATTAATGTACGAGTACAAAGTAAATGCCCAGTCTTTGGAAGCGGTAACATCCGTCCAGTGACTATTCGAAACAATCTCAAATGGAATGACCAGATTACACAAGTAATGTGCAAGGCGAACTCTAGATGGCGGTTTATTGGTAGAAACCTGAAGCGATGCAGTCCTTCAACAAAGGAAATTGGCTTGCAATACATTAGTTCGTCCAGTCTTGCGGTGTTCGTCTGTGTGGGACCCTTACCACTTGGGTCTGATTCAAGAGATTGAGAAGGTCCAAAGAAGAGCGGCAAGATTCGTGGCTGGTACATTTAGCCATCGCGAGAGCGTTACAAATCTCATAGAAAGTCTGAAGTGGGACACACTTGCAGATAGACGGCGCGCTAAACGGAAGGGACTGCTCACTAAATTCCGTAATCCGATCTTCGCCGAAGATGTAGAGCATATATTATTACCACCAACTTTCAAATCGAGCAATGATCACCATTCAAAGATAAAGGAAATTAGAGCTCGTACTGAGGCGTTCAGACAGTCGTTTTTCCCTCGCGCGATCCGCGAGTGGAACAGAGGGGGGAGGGAAATAAGACATTGGTGCGAATTGTGCCCTCCGCCACACACCGCTTGGTGACCAGCGGAGTATATATGTAGATGGGGATGAAATGATGTTGATTAGGAGAACACAACACCCAGTCCCTGAGAGGAGAAAATCTCCGACTGGGTCCTTAGGATTGACATTCTGTCGCGCTGACCACTCAGCTACCGGGGTCGGACATGGAAAGAAAGAAGGAATATTAAAATTTCCCTTCGGTGGCCACTTCATTCGAGGCGGTACACGAGGTATGAGGGGCTTTCATTAAATAATGCAACAGATTTTTTTTCTCGCAAAGTTTCAGCTGAAGATATGCGGAATTTGTTGCGGGACATCGAGGAATATTTGCGCTTCAGACTTTATTGTTTCACGACGTTCCGATAGGTGGCGGCACTCTGTGTAGCCTTCAAAATGGTGTCTGTAACGGTACTGCGTTACAAACAGAGAGCTGTCATTGTGTTTCTTTTCGAGGAAAACCAGAGCGTCACTTGTAACGCCGGAAATGCATATCCTTCTATTTCCATCTATTGTACTATAAATTTTTTTCCTTATTTTGTTACCTGAAGATATGAAGTCTGTATATATTGTAATTGTTTTACTATTTGTATATATATATATATATATATATATATTTATGTCGATGTATAATTAGTTTGTTTTGTGAATATTATCTGTATTTTTCGCTGGGTCTTGCCTAGGGAAAATTATGCTATCGAACGATTACATCGATAGGTCGTGTGGAGAACCAAAGTGTTTAGGATCTTTGGTAGTGTTAACTCTGCCGCGTGGAGCGCGGGCAGAGCGGGGGAGTCTGGCTGGAGTAGTGCGGTTGAGCAGGTGTGTTGTGTGACGCTTCCGAGAGTTGCCGCGCTTTCGGGGCTTGGCAGCATGTAATTGCGCTCGACTTGCTATGATAGTTTCTGACACGGTGTCGCGGACGGGAAGCATTAGCTGGCGCACATCTAGTGCCCATTTCGCCTGGTGACCGTGTCGAGAAGAAGGCGCGCCAACATCCAGCTTCTGCAAAAGCGACGGCCGACTATGAGTGACTGTCGCCACCTCCTCAATCGACGGCTTCAAACCTTCAATCAACCAACAAGGAAGACTGGAAGCACGTAAAGTTTTAGAACTGTATGGCAGACCTCAGCTTTTCAAACTGTTCAATTTTTCTCACTAAATTACAGCAACGTAGCATGAACCTTGGTTGCTCATTGTCCCAATTGCATTACCAAGCAGGGTCCCTTCCCTTTCCGGAATGAACCCGAGTGTCGTTGAAATCCAAACGCCAGCATTAAAGTAATACCATTCGATTTCACTGCTTTAATTTCAAAGTTCAGTTAAGGTATTCATAGCTGGCTACAATATTTAGATTACACAAACACAAATTAAGAGTGCGAGTTTTGTTACCGTATTTCAGCTTACCTGTGAGTGCAACTCAGCTTGGTACGTACTAAATTTTACCATTGTTAATTGTTCAGAATCATTTAATTCAAGTTCAAAGTTAAATCTCTTATTTCTAAATTGCGTAGATTCAAGTAGCTTTTGAAATGATTGTTGAGGTAGCCAAAGACTAACCGTATTTTACTGAATTTCGATGTGCTTCAGAAACAAAGCTCACTATTAATTTCAGTCACTACATTAACTTTCAATTTTCCGGTTTTATTAATTCTTTTGCTAAATCATGTCAGAGTGTAGCGAAATTTAATACTTCTGACAAACTTTCAGTTTTCACACTACACGTGTCAACCTTCAGTTGCCACGCTTCTAGTGCTAATTGTATGTGTAGTAACCTTTCTTTTTCAGTTACTATAGTAATTGTCCATAGGACTGGCGACCGTAATTTCCCCCAAATCTCAAATATCTCATTATCCGCTAGTTGATTGTTAACGTAACGGCCGCACATTTACTTTCTTTATTAACTTTAACCCTTTTCAAAATTAATTTCCACCAGTTTTATTTGAATTTTTCCTTTCATTTAGATGTAACCCTTTCTTTCCTCTTTACCGACAGATGAACTTCGGTGACGATTGCTTCTCCCAAATTTCCATTAGGTACACGCGGTTTAATTTTTCGCTGTCATTAAGGTCGATAAGTGAGGGGGAGGTTACACACAGATAATAATACGGGCTTGCAGGATTTCTGCGGAACTCTGTCAGTGAACAACAACAATCGCTGGACGAGGCCGGCCGCACACAGCTGTAACTCCTGCAGTGCTGGAACGTGCGGATACTCTCATACGAGGTAATCGAGGGATTTCAATCAAGCACCTCGCTGCACAACCAGACGTTTCTGTTGGTAGTGCTGACAAAGTAGTCCACTTATTGGGTTCTTGCCGCCTAACAGGATATCATAAAGAGAAAGGAAGGACCATCTACAGGAAATTTATTGAGTGTTACGAGGCTGATCGCTACAGACAACTGTCATTGAGTTTCTTTTGGAGGAAAACCAGAACATCACAGATACTCATACGGGCTTGCAGGATTTTTGCGGAGCCCTGGCAGTGATGAACAGGATGGTGACTCGTTGGACGAGGCAGGCCGCAGGCAAAGTCATGTGGTCTTCTGGGATTCTGAAGGGGTTGTGCAAACAAACTTCACTACGACAACGCAATGCAATGTATGCACACCTGAGAGAAACTTCATTGAACTTCACTGAACTCCTCTTTCTCATCCAACCTCTAGACCGGATCTTGCACCTTCCTACTTCTACGTGGATGATTGGGCGGTCATCGCTGTAGCAAGACTTTGACTCGGTCGTCGACCAGAGGAGTGGTATCATGCGGGGGTGTACGCCCTCCCAGTAAGGTGGCGTAAGGCCGTCGCATTGAACGGAGATTATTTTAAAAAATACGGTTTTGTGGAGAGAAGAGTGGGAAATGATACCGTATACTGAAATGGTTCAAATGGCTCTGATCACTATGGGACTTAGCATCTGAGGTCGTCAGTCACCTAGACTAATAACTACTTAAACCTAACTAGCCTAAGGACATCACACACATCCATGCCCGACGCAGGATTCGAACCTACGACCGTAGCAGCCGTGTGGTTCCGGACTGAAGCTCCTAGAACTGCTTGGGCCGGCGTACTGAAATTCTGAATAGAAGCATCCTGCTTTCAGAAAAAAGTGTTGCTTTGCTTATTGGACTACCCTCTTAGCATGGGGAAGGATGGCGAGGCCATACCCAATAATGACCATACTATACTTTTTCTCCAAATTCTTGAGCTCTTTACTTGATACTTCGAGAGTGACTAGTCGAGTCTATGAACTTATTATGTGATCTTACCATGACCTCCAGCTGTTATCATACTGTAAGCTATGTTCTCTAAACGACTAATTAAGTTTCACTATGACGCTTTTGAGAAATATTTTTGCTTAAACTGAACTCATTTCAGAATTTTATTCATTGATATCAATTTTGAATAAAACTTAACCGTGTTTCAATGTATGTTCGAATATTACAAAGGCTATCGATGTTATCTGGAGCACTTAGTGGGTTTTATTGGGGTCGTACTACAAAGAATCAGTCACTTTTCACTAACACTTCATTTCTTACTCTAGTGCTCGTTTTGATAACGTGGTATTTTCCATTAAAAACAGTACCACTGCTTTTATTTGGGCCGGGGACCAGTACAAATTTACTTAAGACACTTTCTTTCTGAAAATGGGTAACATGATTTAAAGAAATCTGAACCCGGACAAATATTAAAGACAGCTTTTATAACTGAATGGTAACGGCCTTGCCGCAATGGATAGACCGGTTCTCATAAGATCACCGAACTTAAGTGCCGTCGGGCTTGGCCGGCACTTGGATGGGTGACCATCTAAGCCGCCACGCACTGTTGCCATTTTTCGGGGTGCACTCAACCTCGTGATGCCAATTGAGGAGCTACTCGACCGATTAGTAGCGGGTTCGGTCAAGAATACCATCGTAACGACCGGGAGAGGGGTGTGCTGACCCCACGCCTCTCCTGTCCGCATCCCCATCTCCGGGTGACACGGCGGTCGGCGGACAGAGAGCTCTACTTACTCTTTTAACCAAATTTACGAAATTATTCAAATACAGATAAAATTACTTCTTTAAACTTGCTGGTTCGATTAGCCATCGAATATTACAAAGCGACCTTTGGAAGTTGTAAAATAACTGCCTTCTCTGCTGAGTTACGGAACTACTCTTACTAAAAGTACTTCACAAAACATGAACTGAGAGATATAACTTTTGATTCAGTAAACTGCCTCTGCGAAATGATATTTGATAAAGGACTAAAGTATTTTCAAATGATAGTAACACAAGTCACTACAAATAAATCACAATATTGCTTCAGAAAAGATCACAACACTTTCCTTGGTATAAGTGTCAGTATTGAAGACAAAAATGAATACCAAAATTCTTGTCCTTAAACCGCAGTGCAGCCGTGAGTATTGTGCAAATAAGATTTTCCTGTTATTTCATGCCTCGTTTTGTATACTTACAGATAGAAGAAGCTCACCAGTGTAACATAATGCAAAATTTAGAAAGAGGCAAGCAATTTACTTTTGATTATTGAAAGTTTGAATTGAATTTATTCGAAGCAAATGGGCAACTTATTTTACTTTTAGTGTAACAACAATAAAAAACATACGAAGCCAGCAGAAGTCACTCGCTAAGCAGAATACAGAATAAATGAAATTGCGCAGTATTTATTTGTGCTGTATCTTCAGTAATTAGTTTTACCAGTGAAATTTTAGTTACTTTAAGTTAATAAAGTTAACACTCAAAACTGCAAATTAGTTAAGCCTCTGTTAAGCAATACAAGAATGAACAGTTAATGAGCCAGAAAATTTACTGAAACTGGTCATTAGCAAACAAATAAAACTGGAGGTAAATAGTTAATCAATTTTGATATTCTTACGACACTCAGTGATTGCATGGAAAGGAAAACGGATCCTGCCTGTGAGGCGTAGCGCCGTATACTGATCCTGCCTTGGAGGCGGCTAAGTGGGAGATGTGCCTCAGGGCTGGATAGTGACAGATGGTGACGCGAGACTGGACGCGCACGTAGTTTAAGTATCAGCCGATAGAGGACAGTATTGGATAGGAGACTGATTTAGTTTCTATTGTGCCCACTAGAGTGCACTAAAGTAATAGAATTTTTTCATAAACTGTTCTAGTATTTTCATAAGGTATTTTTATGTCTTTTTGTGTATGTAAAATGTTATAAATGTCTTTTAGCAGTATGAATGATGCGTGAGTGTTGTTTAAGGTTAATATGAAGATAATTGTTTAACGAGTTATGTAGTTGGATTTAGTGTGGGAACATTTCGAAGAAGTATGGATGTGGACAAAGGGGATTTTTGTAGAATAGATTTGTAAAGTAAGTTTATGGTAAAGGGAAAGTTAATCCAGGTTTAAATAACAATAGTAAATAACTTTATACATAAACTAAACATCAGCATATTAGGTAATGATGTCGGTAAAAAGTGCAGTCGTTAGGTTTGCGATTGGTTATTGATGAAAAGCGCGGACTGACGCCGGAGAATGTTGTTTTGTTATTGGCTGTTGAGTAAACTGACCAATGGTAAAGCAATGTTCTTCGCGCGCCTTTCTCTGCTGGTAGAGAAGACAGAGTATTCTAGAGAGGAGTCGGAGCCTAGTCATGAAACAGTTCGGACGTGTGTAGTAGTAGTTCCGATACATCAAAAGTGTTGTAAAGTGACGGCATAATTATTCCGATGGGTGTGTAGAAATTTCGGAATCTTTAAGTGAATTTTGTGACGAGAAAAGACGTAAATTCCGCGTGGTGTATTGAGCAGGTCGGTGGCTAAAAACTGTGCCTGAATTAGGTACCGACAGACTTAATATTTGTCGAGCATTCTCAATCAAAAACAATCTGTATTTTTGTAGCTATTACGTTTTCGGGAAATGTGTAAGTAGGCTGTTTATGTTTTCTTATCGGCAACGTTACATAGCGCTCGGTATGAAAATCACTGGCTGTGCTGTGTGCAGTCTGTGGCTAGTTTGCATTGTTGTCTGCCATTGTAGTGTTGGGCAGCTGGATGTGAACAGCGCGTAGCGTTGCGCAATAGGAGGTGAGCCGCCAGCAGTGGTGGATGTGGGGAGAGAAATAGAGGAGATTTGAAATTTGTAAGACAGGATGGCATATATATTATGATTATTAAGGTAAATACATTGTTTGTTCTCTATTAAAATCTTTCATTTGCTAACTATGCCTATCAGTAGTTAGTGCCTTCCGTAGTTTGAATCTTATATTTAGCTGGCAGTAGTGGCGCTCGCTGTATTGCAGTAGTTCGAGTAACGAAGATTTTTGGTGAGGTAAGTGATTTGTGAAAGGTACAGGTTAATGTTAGTCAGGGCCATTCCTTTGTAGCGTTGCGCTAAAAAATATTGTGTGTCAGTTTAAGCACAGTCATGTATAAATGTTCAAAGGGGACGTTTCAAATGCAACACCATAAACTTACTAACGTGAGTGAAAGGGACTGTGAGTGACTATGTTAAGACTAGCATGGGCTTGACAGAGATACTTGTTCACCTAAGTTTCAGAATATATTAATTTAGGACAAAATTTCCAACCTTTCATTTCGTGTGAAAACCTTCTCCTGAAACGTAGATTAGTGACGTTAATTGCGGCCTGGTTCACGTCGAAGTACAGTAGGTTTCGCTCAGCCTCCCTACTGATGATCTGCTGAGACAATGTTCACAGGTAGGAGCAGGTTCGTCGTAAAGGGATGGTAATAATGTCTGAGGACAACGACAACACAGCCGGCCGCGGTGGTCTCGCGGTTCTAGGCGCGCAGTCCGGAACCGTGCGACTGCTACGGTCGCAGGTTCGAATCCTGCCTCGGGCATGGATGTGTGTGATGTCCTTAGGTTAGTTAGGTTTAAGTAGTTCTAAGTTCTAGGGGACTGATGACCACAGCTGTTAAGTCCCATAGTGCTCAGAGACATTTGAACCATTTGAACGACAACACAGGTGGCCTACAAGTTTTAACTATTGCAGGTTATTATTCAAGTTAGTCATACTTTGTGAAAGAAATCGCGCCGGGGAATGCCTCTATAAAGTTACGTTTTTTTCACTCAACTGTCTTATGATGTCATAGCTGTGTGGACGACGTAGAATGTAGCCGACGACAATGTTGAGATGCAGCTGTTGCTGCTGCTGCTAGCTTAGAACACCCGAGTCATCTCCAGAGCCACAGATAATTATGGAACAGGCAATGGTTATAACTGCAGCTTCCTCCGCCTGCCCACTACTACTGTGCTCTCAATGCTTGTGGTATAACGAATCAGGTGCGGCGCATACACTGGCGCGATCATAGCTGCACACCGCGTCTACGGGAGCGCCCCACAAAACACTTCCGCATTCTTTCATCACTCACTCTCTGCTCACAGAGAGACATAGACTCTCGATACGCAAAGATAAAGAAAGGCACAGTTACTGCTATCTCGTCGTTACCATCTATACATTAAAATAAAGTTTCCTTGGCTATTACGCACAATTTTCAATATTTACATTATGATTGGAATCAATTATATAGAGTCAGTAATAAATACAATATTACAGTCATTGCATATTAACTACAGTTTCTGTAATGAAGCTTCCATATTCAGAATCAGAAGTACAGTACAAGTTATGATCGGATATTACACGCTGAAAAATTTTGGATAGTGCAGAAGGTATTTTATCCGCATTTTCGGTGTTACATGCTAGCATTTTTTTTTTTTTTTTTTTTTTTTTGAGAATTTGCCAAGCAATATACTTTCATGCTTCGGTCACTTTTTGATATGAATATTTAGTTCGACACGACGCAAATCTGCTGCAGCCTGCTACCATCTTCCGGGGCTCATCCGCTGGTTATACATTTTGTTCACTATATTTCGGGCTCGTAGCCGCGCAAATACTACTTCTATAACATATTTCGGCTGCGTATCGTGCGGCTAGCCTCAGACTGAGTCGCTAAACTGGCGACGTGTCTTTTTCCTTCCGTTATTGTTATTTCATCCTACCGCGCCTTATATGATCTTCGGTGGCCTGTCAGTGGTACAGGCAACCCACTCTTCAGCCAATTGACAATAAAAAATTAAGTTAGACGAAAAAGAACGAGAAACAGATAGTGGAGATATTTACATTAAATTAAAAAACTTTTAAAGATGAAAAATAAAACGGAAGTTTTTAGATATTCGATAGATGTCTTTTTGTACTGGTAGTAAAAAACAGTACTAACGAAAGGTAAAATGAAACACAGTAAGCGCACATTTAAAACTATTACAACATGTTGCCAAAACACTGATGTTTGAAAGAAGCACATTCCTGTCACTAGAAACTGGAAGGACCTGCCGTGGTATAGGGAATCAGTTGTTGAAGTGGAAAAGGTTGGAAGGTGAGGAGGCTGGGAATGTTGTGGTATAAGGGTGGAAAACTGATGCTTAACAGCGATGGCGTATGAGGGGGTGATGCTGATAGCTGTCCAGAAAAGGTGAGGCGAGAAAAGAAAGGTAGATGGGGAAAAATGGGGTTAAGGAAACGTGGGGAGGAGCGAAAGAGAAAGCCTTGATGAGGTGGAATGTTGGGGCAGACTTCATGATCTAGAAAGGGGACACAGTTGAAGTTACTTTGGGAGAGTATGTGGAGGATGTGTAGGTGGAGGGTTGGTGGAATGTGTCGGTAAAGGTGTACCAGCATATGAGGATTGGAAAGTAGAGCAGAAATAATAGGATTATTGCAGTCGAGATTGCGGATGGCGTAGATTGAAGGTGTTCAGTTTGAGTAAGAAGAGATGGGAATTTAATGAATTGGTAAAATATGCTTGTTGGGCAAGTTACACAGAGGCAGAAAGTGAGGCAGAGATCATGGCGTTCCAGGATCTGGAGGGACTAATAGAACTTGGGTGGGGCAGAAATCTATGCAGCATTCGCATAACAAAGTATGGCATAGAGAAATGACTTACAGGTGTAGAAGAATGTGGAGGGGTGCAATTCCCAGTTTCCGCCAGTCAGTAGTTTTTGTTTACTGTGGGCTTTCTGTTAGATGGTTAACAGGTACGATTTACACGTTAGCTGCCTGACAGTTGGTAGTACAAGACATTTTAGTGTATTAGTTAGCTGGATAGGATGGTCATAAATGGTGGGGAAGGTTAGTATGGGTTGCATACATTCAAGGTCAAGCATACATTCATGGGCAAACTTGATTGGTTTTTGACCCTGCCCCCCTCCCCTTAAACTATTGTTCTGCTAAGGAATTGAAACGTCCCCTTTGAACATTTATACAGGATTGTGCTTAAACTGACACAAAATATTTTTTAGCGCAACGCAATCTGACTTTCAGAAATCCCTACAAAGGAATGGCCCTGACTAACATTAACCTGTACCTTTCACAAATCACTTACCTCACCAAAAATCTTCGTTACTCGAACTACTGCAATACAGCGAGCGCCACTACTGCCAGCTAAATAACATTCAAACTACGGAAGGCACTAACTACTGATAGGCATAGTTAGCAAATGAAAGATTTTAATAGAGAACAAACAATGTATTTACCTTAATATTCATAATTGACATCCAGTCTTACAAATTTCAAAACTCCGCCATCTCTCTCCCCACATCCACCACTGCTGGCGGCTCACCTCCAACTGCGCAACGCTACGCGCTGTTCACATCCAGCTGCCGCTGCCCAACACTACAATAGCAGACAAGAATGCAAACTAGCCACAGACTGCACACAGCACAGCCAGTGATTTTCATACAGAGCGCTACGTAACGTTGCCAATAAGAAAACATAAACAGCCTACATACATAGCCCCCATGCTCCCCACAAAAAATTTTACAAATTGTTTTGGTCAGTGGCCAGTAACGATTTGATAAAATTTTCCATAATTACAATAACAAAGATATCAAATGCACACACTTATTGATACAATGTTGGTCAAAAGCTCAAATTTTCTCACAGTCCATAAAGACAGTCCAGATTGTTCATCACTGTAAAATTGCAGCGTTTTTCTCAAAGTCTGAGCAGTAAAAGAAAATGCACACGGAAGTAGTGGATTTCCATGGAGTCTTGAAGAAGTAGTGTTGTCCTTCCAACGGAAAGACAGTGCTGACTCTTGACATGCTGATAGGTAATGGGCCACAACAGAGCAATCCCACAGCAGAGTCATTCGAACTTTTGAAGAATATTGGTAGGTAGGTCATCACGGAGCAGACCCACTGTAGTCCTGGTAGAGAGTTAGGTATTGGTGGGCGACCAGAGGTGCAGACCCACTGCAGTCATTGTAGAAATAATGATATTGGTGAGTCAGCAAAGGTGTAGACCCACTGTTGTCCTTGTATAAATAATGGTATTCGTGAGTCATCAACGGTGTAGACCCACTGTAGTCCTTGTAGAGATGGCCAGCAGCCATCTGCTGCGACTGTGCAGGTGCACAATCACCATCGAAGAGTCTTGCAGAGAAGATAGCAAGTCCATAAACCACCACTTGTGCACACACAAAGTTTTTGGAATTGTCCTTAGAACCAGCAATGCTGTTATCCAGTCCCTTGCTGAATTATCAACACACGTGCAAACACTAACAGTCCCTGCTTCTCACATATTGTCCATATACTATGACCAACAGAAACGTGTGCTGTGAAATGTAACTTACAAGTTACTTAATTTGATGAACTGGTGTCAATTACAATTTTATAACATAAGAATACAATAACAGAGGTACAAAATACATCATTAAAAACATAACAATACAGATAACATTTGTAGTACAAGCTTTACCAAAGAATAGAAATAACTTATACATCAGTGTTACAGGAATTATGACATGAGTACATACATAAAAGATCAGAATAACTTTTGAAACATCAACTTCACACATGAGCATTAAAACAAAACAGAATAAATAATGTCTAAGCATATTTACAAGGTAATAACATATTATTAATGCCAATTATATTTGAGGATAACAGTATTCCTCATCATAGTGAGTGTAGCTTAGTATTAGAAGAAGAAAAAATTCTATGAAACTACACAGAGACAGGAAGAAAACAAATACACAAGGGTACACAAACACATAGTGGGATATCACAAAAGGAAAGGACAGGGTTCGTTTTCAGTGTAACATTTGGTACTGCAGTCCAACCCAAAACTTCATTCCATAGATCGTTCGTCTTATTTCAACCTTTGCTTCCACCAAAAAAATCCTATCCAAGCATCCTTTCTGTATTTTTCTCGTATAACCTCTCAGTGCATTTCTTCAAATTCATCCCAACTCATTCTCTTATATAGTCTACCCCTTCTTAAGCTAACTTAAATCTACTGAGCTCAGATGCTAAACTAAGGGATGAGGCAATGCAGCAGCACAAAACAATTAACACGAACAGCAATGACAAAAAAATTCAAATTGGCAAAGTAAGCAACAATATTACAACTAATATAAGGCAATGAGCAGCAAACAAGAAAAATAAATCAGTAGTAAACTGGCTTAGCAGAGTAACACAAAGTCAAATTCAGTAACACTATGCCTGGCAAACAGCAGCAGCAAATGAAATAACTTATATCTAAACATGACATAGCTCAAGCAAAAAAAAAAAAAAACATTACACTAAAGACAACAATGCAGACAAGGGAAATGTATATTCACATCTTAATGTCTATGGAATTAAAGTGGTGCACCACAAGAAATTATTCTACAAAAAAAATTACCAAGTAGTTGAAAAGAAAATTCCGTATGCAGTTCCTGTGAAGGGAAATGTCTTTGTGCTCCCCCAATGTTGGGAAATGTATTACAAAATTAGTATTTACGGGATCTGTAGACAGAAAATATTTATATTAGTACATCTATAAAATTCTATTTTAACCAATGCTGCAGTCCAGCTAGAAACTAGATATTAAAAAAAATGAAAATATATACAAAGGAAGGCATGAAACATCATTCATTAGCCATATGGCATTTCATAAAGTAGTAAAAAAATCTCTCAACTCTCGTAGAAAGATACTTGTCATAATCAGGTGTGCAGATGTAAGAATGTTTCCAAGTAATGAGCGTGTCGTATTTGCGATGCTTGCTACAAAGGAATGTCAATAGCAAGGATAATGGCCTCCCTTTTCCTTTTCTACCTATGCCTCTGAAAAGGCACACCCTAATGGCTTGTTCTCCAGGTGTCTGACACAGCTGGGTGTCCACGACGCATTACGTGCAGGTGGTCACTCAACTTTCTGACAGAAATATTTACGACAGCAGTTTCTGCTACAGTGACAGTCTCATATACAAAATTTCATGGGTCGAGAATTTGCGTTGCAAATGTGTAGAAGCAAAATCTTATGAAAATAGCAGCGTCCAAAAAATTTTCGCCGGCATTATGATACATTCACGTATTTACACGCATTTCATAACTCTTAAAGTACGATTCTTGGTTTCCAACATCCTTTTTCACAAGTCAGAGTCCCTAACCACTATTCATTACTCCTTACCTTATTACACATATATATATATATTCGTCGACACATCAATCTTGCGACGACACTTCAACATTTCATCATAATTAATACATAGCTTAATCAAATTCCTCATATAGCACCAGCTTATTGATCATAAACGTACCGCAACAGCATAATACACATAGTCATCGTAATAATAATATCATAACACCTCAGTCAACTCTCAAAATCGTTGTAGCTTCCTCCAATAATTTCAAAACCTAAAAAAATTCTTTGCTCATTTCAATACTGTCATCTGCCTCAAACGTACTTTAAAAATCGTGATCCCATACCAAATATATCATTCAAAGCTCTCATAATTACACAATGGTTCCGAAAAAAATATGAACAGTTCACAAAGTACGGACAAAATACAATTTCATAAGTGTGAAGTTATCCAACTGTGTAATTACGTAAATATCTGTCACTGACCTAGTAAAAAAGGTTTGTCTCCCTCAGTTAAATGATCAGATAGGTGTGTAATTTATGTGTTAGAGAAATATGGTACCGATGTGTAAAGTTGTATAAGCAAATACCATATTATCTAGGGCTCCTTGTGTTTGCCAGACACATGGTACACAAAGTAAGCGTGTACCCCCCTTAGGATTAATGTAATTATACCCTCAGGTGTTACAGATTACAGCAATGGAATGAAATGTATCACAGAAAACCTTTGTATCATTGTACTTCAAATATCTTTAAAAATAAATGTTTTAAGTACAAAATTAATCACTTAAATACGTGTACTGTAGCGCTAAACTGTGCGTCATGTTGTAAGATAATCTCTGTGGAAGTCTCGTAGTTATCGTCCTCCGAAAGCTAAGTTCTACAGAAGTCAATGTACTTACCTCATGATAAACAAAAGTGAAATGCTTTGCGTATATATATCTTAGTTATTATGCTTATTGTTGTGATGAAGAAAGTACTGTGCTGTAACGTATTGTTGTGCTACGGAAAAGGCTGTCGCCTTGTAGCTATACCACAAAAGTTACTACTAAAACATGTTTTATTTTACAGAAGAATTCAGAAAAACTGTGCAGATATAAAACAGATACACCGCAAAAGCAACATTGTAAATTGTCACTCATTAGTAACGTCGTGATATAATCGTGTAGCTGTCACATAAACTAACCACTGTGTCATCTGGTATCTCTCAGTAAGTACTTTAATTCAGAATGTATTTTCAAGTAAACCAAAATGTTGCATTAAAATCTCATTAGCAGTACTGGTAAATGTTCTAAGTATGTGAGCCTTATAGTCGTTACGTAATCGTGCAACTAACAAGCAAGAATGCACCCACACAATAACACTGTGTCGTCTGTTCACAATAACAATGCATTCGTAATTTCTGTTTAAATAAGTTCTCTTGGTTCTTGACTGGATATTTAACTTTAAAACATAGTTGCATGTTAACAGTTTCTAAGAGTGAAAAAGAGTACTAGTAACGTGAAGTGAAAAATTTTATAGCAAAGACTAAGTTAAGAAGCAGATTTTCTCCCAATAAATGGTTTTACATGTGAAATGTGGTGTAACCCTTTGCTCTTCCTAGTATGCAGAGTTTCAACTTTAACGCAATTATCATGTGGTATACGTCGGTAAAGAATACTGGAATTTTTCTCAAGGTTAGCGTCTATGTTATTTTTCCCTGAGCCAGTGGGAGCACGTGGCTGCCTGCGGTGCGAGTCATTGTCTCTTTCTTTGTTAGCGCGCGTTGTTACTGGGATTCTACAAATTCGCCTTGCCGAGAGGGCCCAGCCATGTTAGAATCCTGCCAGTTCTGATGAAATTCACGTCTGTCGTTATGATTATATCGTCTGTCGTCATATCGGTAGTTCCTGTAGTTTCTTTCTTGTCGGTTAAGTGGTGGAGAATTTCTCCCTGAATCGTAACTGCGTGCTGGAGCATTGCGTCTAAAGTTATTCTGTCTCCCTTGATAATAATTATTTCGGTTCTCATATTGTCTGTTTCTCTGATTGTCTCTGTGATAGTCATTACCGCAGAGAGGTGATCTTACCCTGTAATTATTACTGCTCTGCCCACGGTTGTCATACGGGTGGTGTCTGTTTCGGTCACGATTTACATTGAAAGAATAGCCTTGTCGTATATTATTTCTGTCATCACGGAATTGTGACAGATGTGATCTGTAATTGTTGTGCTCCTGTTTTCGCGTTCCGCGATTGTCAGTGTCAATTTCCAGTTCTTGTAACAGTCCCTGAAAAGCTTCAATGTCGTCTTTGCAACCTCCTGCTAAAATAAAATGTCGTAAATGTTCAGGCAGTTTGATTAAGCAAATGTGGATGAGTTCTGAGGGGCTGTATGGGTTTGACAGGTACTGATTCTTGTGCAACATGTCTTCAAAATATTTCAAAAGACTGGAAAATTCAGATTGTTCGAAATGTTTCATCATTATGATGCTATGTTTTACTCGGTCTTGTGTAGCTTGAGACCAATATACTGAGAGGAACGCATGGTAAAATTCTCCTTCACTGTGACAATCGTGAATGACCGATTGCATTCTTACAGCTGGTTCATTCTCCAAGTAGCCACACACAAATTCTAACCTGTGCTCCAATGACCAGTTGGGAGGGAAACAATGAGAGAATTGATGGAGCCACGCTTGCGGATGAATGTCGTTGGCAGAATTCTTAAACCTTTTGAATTTATGTGTAGTAATGAACAGCGTATAGTCAAAATCATCGTGTCGGTGTGTAGCATATCGGTCATTGTTACGTCGTGTCGGCGGTTCCATCTCAAAATTCGGTGTACCTTGCCAATTTCTTTCATAATTTCCGAAGTGCCCTGAGCTATTATTTTGTGGCTGTTCCGTATTAGGTTTAAGTGGTTCTAAGTTCTAGGGGACTGATGACCATAGATGTTAAGTCCCATAGTGCTCAGAGCCATTTGAACCATTTTTGAAACACACAAACACACACATACACACACACACACACACATTGTATATATATATATATATATATATATATATATATATATATATGTATATATATATATATACAATGTTTACAATTACAGTTTTCTCTGCGTGTGTGTACAAGAGGTTAAAATTTGCATAATTTAATGTATGAATGTTGTGAACTTCCCTTTTTTGCGAATTATTAGTTCAAGTATTAAGAGTCGGTTTAGGCCGATTGAGGTGGAAAAAAAAACCTTGCGTATGTTGTTTTTCCAGTGTGTTGTGCAAGTGTAGGTTAGAAAGATTTGTGTACCATGGAAATAGGTCGATCGGTCAACCACTAACAAAGTTCGGCTTAGGTACCACGGAGATAGTTCGTTCTGTGTACCACGTACAGTGTACCACAATTGATCAAATCTGTGGCTATCCTTCCACTTTATCAGAAGAGTGGCAGCTGCAAGGAGAACTGGAGCGAACTGTAGAAGCCAAGATTCCTCACCCCTTGTAGTAATGGGAACTAACCCAAAAAGGTAGCATGTAAGAGCTCGCTTGCGAGCTCTCAAATTTTGAAAATGGAAGATGTACCACCAATATCTGCATCTGAGAAACTGCACTTTAAGTATTCTGAAAATTTCCGTTGACCAGTTTGCAGTGTATCCTTTGTCAAAGACTGTCTTCTGTTTGCTAATACTGACATAATCGCCAAATTTAAGTTTGGAAGGACGCGGATCGATCATTTTGATTTTATTATACACCTCCGCTGGCTGCATTTTAATTGTCCTGTTATGAAACGTCCCCTTAGAACATTTATACATGACTGTGCTTAAACTGACACACAATATTTTTTAGCTCAACGCAATCTGACTTTCAAAAATCCCTACAAAAGAATGGCCCTGACTAACATTAACCTATACCTTTCACAAATCACTTACCTCACCAAAATATTCGTTACTCGAACTACTGCAATACAGCGAGCGCCACTACTGCCAGCTAAATAAAAGATTCAAACTACTGAAGGCACTAACAACTAATAAGCATAGTTATCAAATGAAAGATTTTGATAGAGAACAAACAATGTATTTACCTCAATAGTGTTCAGAAGTCATAATGTATATAGCAGTTCATGACATCCAGTCTTACAAATTTCAAAATTCCGCCATTTCTCTCCCTACATCCACCACTGCTGGCGGCTCACCTCCAACTGCACAACTCTAAGCGCTGTTAACATCCAGCTGCCCAACACTACAATGGCGAGTATTACAACAATGCCAACCAGCCACTGACTGCACACAGCACAGCCAGTGATTTTCATGCAGAGCGCTACGTGGCGTTACCAATATAAAAACCTAAACAGCCTACTTACATAGCCCCCATGCTCCCCACAAAAAATTTTACAAATTGTTTTGGGCAGTGGCCAATACATATTTGTTAAATTTTTTTCACAGTTACAATAACAAAGAAATCAAATGCACACACTTATTGATACAATGTTGGTCAAAAGTTAAAATTTTCTCACAGTTCATAAAGACAGTCCTGATGGTTCATCACAGTAAAATTGCGGTGTTTTTCTCAGTCTGAGCAGTAAAAGAAAATGCACACGGAAGTAGTGGATTTCCATGGAGTCTTGAAGAAGTAGTGTTGTCCTTCCAACAGAAAGACATTGCTGACTCTTGACATGCAGACAGGTAATGGGGCACAACAGAGCAAACCCACAGCAGAGTCAGTCGAAGTTTTGAAGAATATTGGTAGGTAGTTCATCACAGAGCAGACCCACTGTAGTTCTGGTAGAGAGTATGGTATTGGTGGGCCACCAGAGGTGCAGACCCACTGCAGTCCCTGTAGAGATGGCTAGCAGCCATCTGCTGTGACTGTGCAGGTGCATAATCCCCATTGAAGAGTCTTGCGGAGAATATAGCAAGTCCATGAACCACCACTTGTGCACTCACAAAAAATTTTTTTGAAATGTCCTTCGAACCAGCAAAGCTGTTATCCAGTCTCTTGCTTCTCAACTCTCGTAGAAAGGCACTTGTCATAATCAGGTTTGCGTGTCATATTTGCGATGCTTTCTACAAAGGAATGTCAATAGCGAGGTTAATGGTCTCTTTTTTTTTTCTCCACCTGTGCCTCTGAAAGGAACACACTAATGGCTTTGTTTTTCCAGGCGACCATTGCGCAGCTGGGTGCCCATGACGCATTACGTGACGGTCACTTAACTTTCTTACTGAAACATTTACGACACCAGTTTGCACTACAGTGACAGTCTCATATAAAAATATTTTCACAGGTCGAGAATTTGCGTTACAGATGTGTAGAAAATAAAATCCTAAAAGTATAACAGTGTCCAAAAAATTTTCGCCGGCATTGTGATACATTCACGCATTTACACACATTTCATAACTCTTAAAGTACGATTCTTGGTTGCCAACATCCTTTTTCACAAGTCAGAGTCCCTAACCACTATTCATTACTCCTTAGCTTATTACACATATACATATTCGTCGACACGTCAATCTTGCGATGACACTTCAATATTACATCATAATAAATACATAGCATAATCAAATTCCTCATATAGCATCAGCTTATTGATCATAAACATACCTCAACAGCATAATTCACATTGTCATCGTAATACTATCATAACATCTCAGTCAGTTCTCAAAATCGTCGTAGCTTCCTCCAATAATTTCAAAACCTAAAAAAAAAGTCTCTGCTCATTTCAAAACTGTCATCTACCTCAAACGTACTTTAAAAATCATGATCTCATACCAAATATATCATTCAAAGCTCTCATAATATCACAATGGTTCTGAAAAAATATGAACAGTTCACAAAGTACAGACAAAATACAGTTTCATAAGTGTGAAGTTATCCAACTGTGTAATTACGTAAACATCTGTCACTGACATAGTAAAAAAAATGTTTATCTCTCAGTTAAATGATCAGATAGCTGTGTAATTTGTGTGTTAGAGAAATATGGTACCGATGTGTAAAGTTGTATAAGCAAATACCATATTAGCTAGGGCTCCTTGGGCTTGCCAGACACATGGTACACAAAGTAATCGTGTACCCCCCTTAGGATTAATGTAATTATACCCTCAGGTGTTACAGATTACAGCAATGGAATGAAACGTATCACGGAAAACCTATGTACCGTTGTACTTCAAATATCTTTAAAAATAAATGTTTTAAGTACAAAATTAATCACTCAAATACGTGTACTGTAGCGCTAAACTGTGCGTCTTGTTGTAAGATAATCTCTGTGGAAGTGTCGCAGTTATCGTCCTTCCAAAACTAAGTTCTTCGGAAGTCAATGTACTTACCTCATGGTAAACAAAAGTGAAATGCTTTGCGTATAGATATCTTAGTTATTATGCTTATTGCCGTGATGAAGAAAGTACTGTGCTGTAACGTATTGTTGTGCTATGGAAAAGACAGTCTCATTGTAGCTATACCACAAAAGTTACTACTAAAACATGTTTTACTTTCCAGAATAATTCAGAAAAACTGTGCAGATATAAAACAGAAACACCGCAAAAGCAACATTGTAAATTATCACTCATTAGTAGTGTCGTTATAAAACCGTGTAGCTGTCACGTTAACTAACCACTGTGTCATCTGGTATCTCACAGAAAGTACTTTAAATCCAGAATGTATTTTCAAGTAAACCAAAATGTTGCATTAAAATCTCATTAGCAGTACCAGTATATGTTCTAAGTACGTAAGCCTTATAGTCATTACGTAATCGTGCAACTAACGAGCAAGAATGTACACACATAATAACACTGTGACGTCTGTTCACTATATCAATGCATTCGTAATTTCTGTTTAAATAAGTTCTCTTGGTTCTTGATTGGATATTTAACTTCAAACATTGTTGCATGATAACAGTTTGTAAGTCTGACAATGGATACTAGAAATGTGAAGTGAAAAGTTTTATGGCAAAGACAAAGTTATAAAGCAGATTATCTTTCAATAAACGGTTTACATGTGAAATGTGGTGCAATCCTTTACTCTTCCTAGTATGCAGAGGTTCAACTTGAAACTGGTGTCTGAAACATGTTCCTCAGTGCTATTCGGCAGTGCATTTGAACCGGCAATATTCACAATTTTGAAAAGCAGAAAATGTGTCTTGATTTATTTGAGAAAACGGTGAGGACGCAAAACCTGAATCTATAGTATTTGCAAGATTGTGTCCTGTCATTTCGGAATCCTGAGGCGAGCTGTTGCCGACCGATCGATCGATCGATAATGCTTCCCTGTTCACTAATTGTTTCACTGCCTAGACCATTATTTGCAGCCCACTCCATTTCCCTATGCACAATTACCAAATTACTACTTTGAACATTAGTTAATTCATTACATGGTGGCGCTAACACACTGCTTTCGTCTTCACTGTCATTCCTCAGTTTACTTTGGAGCCTAGTATTACGTTTTTCCCACGCCATTATTGTCACAATATTTCACACGACAACACAGAAAAACACAATTTGAAGAGCAAAATAAGAGAACACATTAACATAGCACTGAAAATAATATCTAGTTAATTGCAGGCGCAGCTGCGAAATGCTTGGTGCAAATCTACATGCATGCCACAACTGTTTTACTGTACAACAATGAAAGACTGCAACAGCAAAGGAGATTCTCTCTACAATTACGCGCTGGCAGTAAACAAAATCTACACTAATTACACAAACTACAAGAAAAATCAGAAGATTCCAGTGAGGTATCCTCGGCTAAGGGTCGACATATGAAACTTCCTCTTAGAAAAATTGTACAAGACTGTGCTTAAACTGACACACAATATTTTTAGCGCAACACAATCTGACTTTCAAAAATCCCTACAAAAGAATGGCCCTGACTAACATTAACCTATACCTTTCACAAATCACTTACCTCACCAAAATCTTCGTTACTCGAACTACTGCAATACAGCGAGCGCCACTACTGCCAGCTAAATAAAAGATTCAAACTACTGAAGGCACTAACAACTAATAAGCATAGTTATCAAATGAAAGATTTTGATAGAGAACAAACAATGTATTTACCTCAATAGTGTTCAAAAGTCATAATGTATATAGCAGTTCATGACATCCAGTCTTACAAATTTCAAAATTCCGCCATTTCTCTCCCCACATCCACCATTGCTGGCGGCTCACCTCCAACTGCACAACTCTAAGCGCTGTTAACATCCAGCTGCCCAACACTACAATGGCGAGTATTACAACAATGCCAACCAGCCACTGACTGCACACAGCACAGCCAGTGATTTTCATACAGAGCGCTACGTGGCGTTACCAATATAAAAACCTAAACAGCCTACTTACATTGTGTTTTGTGTGATTATATTGCTTTACGAATCCTTGTACAATATTAATCAATTTGTAGGAGCCCTGAGCAGTAAATTTTCTGAACATAAGACTCTTGAGAGTTCTGCTGAAACATTCAACTACGGAAGCTTTTATATTTGAAAAAGTGGACTAATTATTAATTCTGAGATGTTGCTCTAACTTTTTGAAACTAGTATTGTACAATTATTTCCCAAGATCAGTTTGTAAGTGTGCTGGAACCCGTCTGCTTTCTGCGTAAATTTTTTTAAGCGCGTTTGCGACTGGAACACCGCCTTTAGTCTTCAGAGCAGCAACCCATGCGTATTTAGAATAAACACCAACCACTGTTAATAAATATTTATATCCAGAATTCCATTTCGAATATGCAATCATGTCAATTAAGTATGCTTAATGGAGGTTGCCAAATAATTTTGTGATAACTGCCGACCTAGGATACGTTCAACGGGCCGGACGATGAAGCTCATCAGCAATTGCAGCTTGCATCTCTCTTTAACTTGATGCTTATTGAAAACACCTGCCCAAGCCTAGTTCAACGCCGTTGGCTACAGACCACTACTGTTAGTAATAACGTCTCTACTCAGGTATTAGGGGAAATGGAATTAATAATGGACGACAAAATGAAAGAATCGAAAAGGCAATTACAATCTGTTCGGGAGGAAAACAATGAAATGTGGGAGGAAAACAAACAAATTCAGGAGAAAGTCAAAACTAAATTGAACACGTTAACAGATACTGTCAATAATTTGCGATCCGAGCTTACTGAGATGTTCGATGAAAAACATGATCAGCTCAGAGAGGGATGTAAAGTCAAATGCGAAGAAATCGAAACTGAAACCCAAGAATTTCGGACCAATGTTGACAAAAAAATGGAAGCAAATAATTGAACTGGTTAGTAAAGCTGTTGAGAAAACACAGGCGCAAAATGATGAGATCATTAAAATCAATAATACAAGCAAGAAGGACAAAAATCGATGAGTATAATGGTTAACGGCATACGGATCTAGTGCAACGAATTGAACAATGAAGTAGACAAAATCCGTAACATAACTACTGGCAGTGACGAAAAGTCAGTCGCATTTAGTAAAGAGAATCTGCGTAATGAAATTAATGCTGTGAGTTCAGAACTCACAGAAGTTACGACTTTAAATCACAAATTTAATTGAAATATCTACAACTAGTGACAGAAGACTACTAGTGTAACACAGCAATAAGGGCAAACAATATGAAAATTGCCAAAAAAAATTCAGAATATGAAAACGTGCTTATTTTTCGTAAGTCAAGTTAAAGTGCCACCTCCAGCACGTGACCAGATGAGAAGAAACACCGATTCCAAGAACTATCCCACTGAAGATGCATTAAAGTAAAATGCAAGACACGTCTAAAGGAAATAAAATACACTGCAGCAAGAAAAGACAGTTTTTGTTTCTAAACGAATATTTCTTCGCAATGTTCGCTGGAAAACTCGTTGAAACGGATCTGCGTTCACTAACAACAGAAATTCCTGTCAATTTTAGAGCTTCGTAGGCACGTTGAACAGTCCGCGTTGATATACCAACAAATCTATCTTTTATGAAAATGTATCTGTACATTGAGCAAATAGTATAGGCAAAAAAGGAGACATTTGAAAAGGGAATTAAACTTCAAAGAGAAGAAATGAAAACTTTCGAGTTAGCACGATTAGCATTTCTCAAAACACAAAATTTGCGTACATCGAATATGAATTAAAGTGCTACGAATTCATTTCACAGTTCAGACAAGGAGAGAATATTTGAACAATAGTGTTACAGAAAGAAGGTTATGTACGTGGAAGAGATCTGGAGACTCTGGAAGGTTTCTGATTGATTATATAATGGTATGACAGAGATTTCGGAACCAGGTTTTAAATTGTAAGGCATTTCCAGGGACAGATGTGGACTCTGAACACATTATTTATGAACTGCAGATTAAAAGCGAAGAAACTGTAAAAAGGCTAGAATTTAAAGAGGTAGGAAATGGATAAACTAAAATAACCAGAGGTTGTACAGAGTTTCAGAGGGCGCATTAGGGAACGACTGACAAGAATAGGGGAAATGAATACAGTAGAAGAAGAATGGGTGTCTTCGAGAGACGAAATAGTGAAGGCAACGGAGGACCAAGTACGTAAAAAAGATGAGGGCTAGTAGAAGTCCATGGCTTACACAAGAGATATTGAATTTAATCGATGAATGGGGAAAATATAAAAAAAGCAATAAATGAGGCAAGTGAAAGGAATACAAACATCTAAATGAGATCGACAGGAAATGCAAAATGACTAAGCAGGAATGGCTAGAGGTCAAATGTAAGGACGAAACTTCCTGGCAGATTAAAACTGTGTGCCAGACCGAGACTCCAACTCGGGACCTTTGCCTTTCGCGGGCAAGTGTTCTACTATCTGAGCTACCGAAGCATGACTCACGCCCGGTCCTCACAGCTGTACGTCTGCCAGTATCTCGTCTCCTACCTCCCAAACTTTCTGGAAATGTAAGGATGTAGAGGCGTATATTACTAGTGGTAAGACAGATTCTGCATAAAGGAAACTTAGAGACCTTCGGAGGAAAGAGAACAGATGGAAAACCAGTCCTAAGCAAGGAAGGGAAAGCAGAAAGGTGGTTCAAATGGCTCTAAGCACTATGGGACTTAACATCTGAGGTCATCAGTCCCCTAGACTTAGAACTACTTAAACCTAACTAACCTACGGACACCACCTACAACCATGCCCGAGGCAGGGTTCGAACCTGCAACCGTTGCAGCATCGCGGTTCCCGACTGAAGCGCCTAGAACCGCTCGGCCACAACGGCCGGCCAGAAAGGTGGAAGGAGTATATAGTGAGTGTATACAACGGCGATGTACTTGAAGGCAATATTATGGAAATGGAAGAGGATGTAGTCTTAGATGAAATGGGAGATGTGATACTGCGTGAAGAATTTGCCAGAGCACTAAAAGACCTAAGTCGAAACAAGGTCCCAGGAATAGACAACATTCCGTTAGAACTTCTGATAGCCTTGGGTGAGCAAGCCATGACAAAACTCTTCCATCTGGTTGGCAAGACGAATGAGACAGGCAAAATATCTTCAGACTTCAGGAAGAATATAATAATTCCAATCCCAAAGAAATCAGGCGTGGAGAGGTGTGATAAAATATAGGTTAAGGAAAGATAAAACCTTCGTTTATAGCGTTTGTAGACTTAGAGAAAGCTTTTAATAATGTTGACTGGAATACTCTCTTTCAAATTCTAAAGGTTGCAAGGGTAAAATACAGGTATCAAGAAGGTGTTTAAAATCTGTACAGAAACCAGAAGGCGGTTATAAGAGTCGAAGGGGCTGATATTTGGTAGCATTTGCTAAATGATCGTCGAAGAAGAACTGTTGTTACACATATCAGCCCCTTGGTTCATCTGGCCGGTCAGCTGCTCCACAGCTATGTGGTCTTTCCAACTGAATTGTTCGTAATTTTAACACCCAGGTACTTAGTTGGACTGGTTCACAGTACTGTACCCATTGTTTCACCATGCCCCACACATTTTCGATTGGTGACAAATCTAGTGATCTGGCAGGTCAGGGCAAAAGGCTGACATCCTGTGACACTGAGAAGGCATATGTTCGTGTAGTAACATGTGGCCATGCATTGTGTTGCTGAAAAATGGCATCTGGGGTGTTGTGCAGAAGGGGTGTGGCTACAGGTCGCAGGGCGTCATTCACGTAGGTCACACTGGTCACAGTGCTGCAGGCACACACCAACTATGATTTGTGGTTGCACCCAATAGCACCACACACCACAAGGCATTGACTTGGTGTTATACATTTGGTGCAAGTGCAGTCACTATAATGCCATTCCCCATGGCGGCAGCGAACGAAATTGCGGTCCTCATTTACAAGCAAACAGAACCTGGGTTCATCCAAAAAAACTGTGATGTCGTTCTATGTACCATTGTCATCTAGCATGTTTCTGCACATTCGTCAAAGGCAGGTGGAGAAGTAGATGATGCACACATAACCCATGCCATAATAAACGGCGACGGACTGTCACCCCTGATAGTGTATGATGTGTTATACTGTCCCACTGCCACTCTAGAACTAAGGAGGACACAGATGTATCCTGCAATGCCAATCGGATGGGCTGTCGATCTTCTCGGTGGTTGTTCTGGTTTGTGTGACCTGACACATCTCATCGTGTTCTGTGGTCTTCCATGAACCATTCTGTGCACACTTGTTGCACTGCTGAAACACTTCGTTCCACTTGAGCAGCAGTTTCTCAGATTGATGCATTGCATTCTCACATGACAATAATGCGCCCTCTTTCAAACTCAATGATTTGACTGTACGGTTTGTACATACGTCTGTGCGCATCCTGCACGTCTGCTGAAGTCACACTGACAACGAGAGCCACAGATACATTTTACCGGTAGGTGGTGTTGTACCATGATATAGATGTGACCTCGAATCAGCAGGCCGACACGTTTCAAATGCTAATAATTTCTGCACGAGATATTGATGTATGTGTTCTGTGAATATGAGCTCCCGATCTGTTGTCATTCAAGGTGTTCCATTTTTTCTGAACATGAGTATGTTTTTATTACAAAGAAGGATCATCGTAAGATGGTGGTGAGTGTTTTAAGCTGTCCGTTTGGCTCCTATAAGTTGTTAACAATTCATTTGATAGGGTAGTGCAAATGGACTATTTGCCTCTATCTTCGATATCGAAATTGGATCAGCTCTGCCTTTGTCCCCATCATTCGCCAATGGGCACACAGTATTCTGAGAAGAGATGAAAACCTACGTCTGCACGTTTGGAGACATTGGTTCGCATACACAAACAGGAAGTAGCCTCTAGAGAGAGGCAGACAGAAGACGTGAGCCTGGAATTCGCCAATCAACAGAATGCTGCCACTTGATACTTTGTTTGGGGCCCCAAGATCAAAGGCGATCGATATACAGTCTGTGGTCGGTGGTATTTAGTATTGTGATCTGTAATTAGTACATTGGATAGACATTGACTTTCGTGGTGGCGCCTGGACAACACACACACACACACACACACACACACACACATGGGAGACCCCAAAAGGTTTCTACTATACATTACTTAATTCGATTCCTCTGTGCTTACAGTTATTACATCTTGGAAAGCAAGGGTTGGGGGGGGGGGCGGGGGTGCTGACATGTGCTGTACCCAAGAGGGGGCACCCTGTTTCCTTCAAGCTGATTAAATATAGAACATGCATCAGTATATTATTGACATTGATTTGAATTTCGTGTTGTGAGATCGTTCTTGTCTTTTCCCCACCAATTTTTGGTGGTAGAGGGGAGGGGGCGAGGGTGGGGGATTGTGGGGATTGGATATCCTCTGGCGGTGGCACTGTACGCTACAACTGTCGATCCCTACATGTCAAGGCAGGAACACATGAAAATTTTCCAACAAGGTGACATTTCCAATCTGCAGCAGTGCAGTTGTGTAATTAGGGCATTTAGTTGCTGGATGTCAGCATTTCCCACCAGATGAAGAGATCCAACCCCTAAAAATTGAATTTTATAAATAAACAGTATATCCTCTGCTATGTAATTGACACTTTTTTCAATTTGGTATCATGAGATTATTCCTCTCCACTACAGGCTGAGTCCTTTTTACGCCAATTTCGTGAAGGGGAAGAGGGTGTGGGGGATGTGAGGGGTGATTAGGGAATTTCCCAGAGGGAAAGGATGTAACTGATTTCTTGATTTAATTAATTAGTCAATTAATTTGATATCAAAAGTGAGCTTGCATCAGAAAGAGGTATGGGAAAGTGGTAGTGAAGGTGGAGGCAGAGGAGGAGGAGGAGGAGGGGGAGGGGTGGTGATTACTCAGAAGGATGGCTTATCCCAAAGGGCTCATAAATCAACGCCCAGGGGGTCATAAATCACTTACCAGAACAATAGGTTAACAGGAGGAGAAGGGGATCATAAATCAATCAAGTTTGCCCCTGAATGTATGTAACCTGCACTACCAAATTGTCACAGCACCACTGTTGCTCCACTACTGTAGAACTCAGAACTCACAGAGATGCAAGGTGCAGGTGGTGTGTGCTATAATTATAACCTGACGACTAGGTGGCAAGTGCAGCCTTATATGCTCTGACACGGCAGTACTGTGCTCATCAGCTGCAAAGTTGTGGACTTACACATGCACCACATGCGGTAAACTCGTTTAAATGTTAGATTCAATTATAGATGTGTATTCGGCGGCAGTAACATGTTGAAGACGTCTCTGCAATTTAATTACACCAAGAGCCAGATTCTGTGCCTTATCCAAATTAAAACCATTATCTCTGTTTACTAAGTTATTGGTTAGTCTAATTTCTATGCCTTCCTTAGCTACACATCATTTTGATTTTATGTTTGCTGTAGGCGATGGACTCTAATAAATTTTAGCCAATAACATCAAAACGTGGTAACTTATTGAAACTTCTCTATTTGTTTCTGAAACTGCTTAATGCAACTGAACCTACAGTCTCTTTGCTTGTTTTTATCATTACAACACTGACCTACAGAATTTTCCCTGACAAATATAACTCAAACTTATCCTATTCATTTGTGACCCACAATATACAAACACAACACAATCTGACTGCAAATAATTAACACCAAAGAATGGTCCTGAATTAGAAGAAATCCTAACAATAACCTATATTTTTTCATAACTCACTTACCTCACAGAAAATCTTCATAACACGAACTACAGCAATAACAGCAAGGAGCAACTACAGCCAGCTAAATAAAAAGATTCTAAGTACTAATAATAATTCCATTACACACATTAAATCTCCATGATGGACACATGTTCAGACCTTCTGCTCCCGCAAATACTGCAAACCTCCAACACTGCTAATTATTAACCTCTAACCTCCATCACTGCTGAATACTAACTGCTATCACTGCTGGCTACTCACTGCGAGTCCGTCCAGCCACAAAGTCTCTGAGGGAGGGCGCAGAGTGCTGCCAGCGATATTAATGCAATCTATAGCGCTGTCAACATACAAACATATAAACAGGCTACTTAAATTATAACAGATGCAATGACAAAATAATGTATAATTAATAGATGAGTACCAAATGGTGCTGAAACACATCATGTGAAATTAAATACTGATATCAAAACGTGTCTCAAGCAATAGAGCGCCTTTCCTAAAAAAATCTGTAAATCGCGATGGACCTGAAGAAGAGCGCTGCAAAGGTTTTAGAAAAATTAAATTTTTTTTATATCAGACTGTTTTCCATAAATGAACTGAAATAAATCCGCAGCAATAATTTCTTATACGTTAATCAGAAAATTGTCAAACGTTTCAGCAGAAAGATCATGCCAGTGTACTGACTCAGCAGCTTTTTTTAAAACTTGAGGGGAGCCGATGGCCTTTGTAATCTGGTCCCTTCAAACCCCACAAACCAACCAACCAAAACTTGGAAATGTCACTCTCTCTCTCTCTCTCTCTCTCTCTCTCTCTCTCTCTGAACTTAACAAAATCATAAATTCTCTTAATAACAGAGGGCCATACTCAAGTCATTGCATTATCAATAAAATACCAAAGAGCTGTTCATACGTTTTAAGCATTTTTTTTTGAAATATGCTATACATTGCTAAAACCTTTCTTTCACACAGCCAAAAATATGCAGCTACCGAACCTCTTTGTTTGTGGCGCCTTGGGCATGGTGGATGACCTTTTGCGTTTAATAACGGTTTTAATATCATTGAAACACCGCCCATACCAGTTCTCATTTATTCAAAATATATAAATTACTTTTCTTGATTTGGCCTTCGTTTTATGTAGCAACCTTTCTGTTTTTATGTAATCGTGACACACTTTCGTGAATTTATTATCAATATTGGGATTTCGGTTTCGATCTACGCTTTTAAATTTACTCCATAACTTTATCGTTATCACAACGTTAGTTCTTTTTCCTGTTTGTTTCCCAAACTTGTAAGTGTCTGTCCCTGTGCGCCACCTATAGCCGTAACTAGCATGCCACTGTGGTCGTGGGCAAGCACGCTCAACGATTAGTCTCTTACGTTTCATACGCAAACAGTCATGCTTTGATCAACGTTTGGATACTGACAAGCTGCATTTAGCCTGTCCCCGTAGATCAGTGGTCAGCGCAGCAGACTTCCATCTGGAGAACCCGGGTTTGTTTCCCGGTACCACCTTAGATTTTGCTTCGTGTCAGGACTGGTGCACCGGGTGCACTCAGCCTCGTGATACCAACTGAGGTGGTACTCTACCGATCAGTATCGACCCGACAACGACCTGTAGAACGGTGTGCTATCCCCACCCCCCTCCACACAGCATCCAGGGACGCCATTGGCAGAGGATGACACGGCGCTCTGTTGAGCTCAACGAGTTTAAATTTCATATAGTGCCTATACGTCTGCCAAGTCTGAAGCAAACTGAATACCTGTTCGCTATTTCATCTGTGTCAAAGGCGTCGTCTGCTGTACCACCCCACGTCCTCGAAATTGACTATAACTAACTTCAAAAAGCTAGCTTAATTTTTCCTCAAAAAAAAAAAAAACAGTAATGGGGATGATTTCTGCGTCACTGGCAGCAACAACGAAAGTTTTAGTTGAAATGTGGATTAATTTTTCGCTGGAAGATAACAAGACTACTTAAAACATTATCGTCCACTCACGATAACTTCTTGTAGCTTCCAAATCGAACGAAAATCAATGGAAAATGAGCAATAACCACCTGGAGTTTATGGAGAAAACTTAGAAATGCGTTGTGGTTAGCTAATAGAACACTATTTTTGTTTGAATCAAAATATGTAAAAGCAGTACCATTATTAAATAACACCTGCATCTACACCTACACTGATACTCCACTATCCACCGTAAGGTGCGCCCGCATCTCGTGGTCGTGCGGTAGCGTTCTCGCTTCCCACGCCCGGGTTCGATTCCCGGCGGGGTCAGGGATTTTCTCTGCCTCGTGATGGCTGGGTGTTGTGTGCTGTCCTTAGGTTAGTTAGGTTTAAGTAGTTCTAAGTTCTAGGGGACTGATGACCATAGATGTTAAGTCCCATAGTGCTCAGAGCCATTTGAACCATTTTGAACCGTAAGGTGCATGAAGGAGGGTTCCCCGCCACACTACTAGTCATTTCCTTTCCTGTTCCACTCACAAACAGAGCGAGGGAAAAACGACTGTCTTTGTGCCTCCGTAAGAGCCCTAATTTCTCGTATCTTATCTTCGTGATCCCTGCGCTCATTGTATGTTGAAGGCAGTACAATCGTTCTGCAATTAGGTTCAAATGGCCATTCTCTGAATTTTCTCAATAGGGTTCCTCAAAAAGAATGTCGCCTTCCCTCCGGGATTCCCATTTGATTTCCCGAAACATCGCTTTAAGGCGCCATGTCACGGACTGCGCGGCCTCTCGCGCTGGGGGTTCGAGTCATCCCTCGGGCATGGGTGTGTGTGTAGTTCTTAGCATTAGTTAGTTTAAGTTGGTTTAAGTACTGTGTAAGTCTAGGGATCGATGACCTCAGCAGTTTGGTCCCTGAGGAATTCACACACATCTGAACATCTCTGTAATACTTGCGTATTGTTCATACCTATTAGTAACAAATCTAGCAGCCTGCTTCGGTGTTTAAATCTGTCCTGGTACAGGTCCCAAACACTCGAGTAGTACTCAAGAACTGGTCTCACCAGTGTCCTATAAGCGGTCTTCTTTCCAGATGAATCACACTTTCCTTGGATTTTTTCCAAATAAACCGAAGCTGATCATTCGCCTTCCTTACCATGATCCCCACATGATCGCTCCATTTAGTATCGTTTTGCAACGTTACGCCCAGATATTTAAACGACTTGACTGTGTCAAGAAGGTCACTGATAAAGCTGTATCCGAACACTATGGGTTTGTTGTTCCTACTCCTCCGCATTAACTTACAATTTTCTACATTTAGAGCTAGCTGCCAATCAACACACCACCTGGAAATTTTGTATAAGTCGTCTTATATCTTTATGCAGTCATTTAACTTTGATACCTTACCGTACACCACAGCATCATCAACAAACAATTGCAGATTACTGCCCCCACTGTCCATCAAATCATTTATGACAAACGCTTTCCGGAAATCTGGAATCTGTCTGTGGCTCTTCATCCATAGTTCGCAGTATATGACGCGAGAAAAGGGAAAACCGAGTTTCGCACTAACGCTGCTTTCTAAAACTTTGCTGACTTATGGACATAAGATTTCTCGGTCTCAAGAAATGTTATTATATTCGAACTGAGAATGTGTTCGAAATTTTGCAGCAACCCCACGTTAGGGGTATTGGTCTCTAATTTTGTGGGTCCGTTCTTTTGCCCTTCTTATATACTGGAGTCAACTGCGCTTTTTTCCAGTCATTTGAGCCTTAATGCGAGAGATTCACGATAAACGCAAGCTAGGTAAGAGGCCAGTGCTGTAGAGTACTCTTTGAAAAACTGAACTGGGATTCAATCTGGACCTGGCGACTTATTTGTTTTCAGCTCTTTCAGTTGTTTCTCTACGTCAGGTATACTCAATAGTATGTCAACTTTTTGGCACAGACAACGAACTACAGATCAGCGTAGAGAATCAGCGAAGAGTGCAGGCGGCTGCCTTCTATGACGAAGGTATTGGAAAGTTGGTACAACGCTACGACAAATGTCTCAGACGGAGCCGCCACTATGTAGAGACGTTGCTGGAAGGTGTGACTAACTATTGCAAATAACGCACTTTCTATTTTCACTGTGGTTTCCTTTTCGCGACCGATCTTACTTTCGGAACACGCCTCGTATATCTGTACGATTCTCCTGCGTGACAGTTTCTTGAATTTGAAATTTAAAACTTCGGCTTTCGTTTTGCTATTTCAACTGCCGCCCCAGGCTGGTCAACAAGTGATTGGATGGAATGGATGGAAGCCTTAGACGCAATTAGCAATTACATATTTACTATATGCTACTGATGACTCATTAAGAGTCCTACTGACCAAACTTCCGAAAGTTCGCTTTCTGGACCGAGGTTGTGCGAGTTCTTCCTTTCTTTTGTGTGTGTCGTACATATATTTCTCTTCAATGTGATATGGACAGATGTAGGTCGTCGTAGTTCGAAACGATTTGTGCCATTTCATATTTTTGCTGTCTATCTCTACATTAGCTCCTGTTACTTCGATTCGTGCAGTTAAATGCTAAACACACTTTGGACAGTTTTAATTTATATTTGGCTAAACGAATTGCAAAGGAAAATTAAACGATTCCAGAAATAAGGCAGTTCACTTTCAAGACACACTGGCTCATCTCAATGTACTGCCATCGCGTCAATATGACGGCCGAGCTAACGTTGGTTACCGCAAGGAGCGCCGTAAGTCGTGTGTTTGCCAGAAGATCCAAACTTACTGATCGGGCCCAGTTGGCCCATGAAGAACCAGAATGCGAAACTTTACTTTTTTACCCTAGATTTAGTAACGAAGTTGTTTTGGTAAACACTGTACCTTGGCACCTCTTACGGTGACAATTAGGGTAGGTTTCTTTCGATTTTAATGTTTTAATGCTGAAAGCTGTCCGTTTCGTAACGAGCGCTTTTCATGCATCGCAGAACTGCATCGCGCTCGGCATGTCACTTGTTGATAACAATCAGTGACGAGCCACCTTTGACTGCGAGAGGGATTCACTCTTGCCAAAAACAAAGAAGTACTGGTTTATCAACGCCAAAGCTTTGACCGACGCCGGCTACTGACAAGGGAACATCCCCATCGCACCCCACTCAGATTTAGTTATAAGTTGGCACAATGGATAGGCCTTGAAAAACTGAACACAGATCAATCGAGAAAACAGGAAGAAGTTGTGTGGAACTATGAAAAAATAAGCAAAATATACAAACTGGGTCGTCCATGCGTAAGATAGGCAATATTTAGTGCAATGTGAGGCGAGGAGCGCTGTGGTTCCGTGGTTAGCGTGAAAAGCTGCGGAACGAGAGGTCCTTGGTTCAAATCTGCCCTCCACTGAAAATTTTGCTTTCTTTATTTTCGCAAAGTTGTGATCTGTCCGTTCGTTCATTGACGTCTGTGTTCACTGTAATAAGTTTAGTGTCTGTGTTTTGCGACCGCACCGCAAAACCGTGTGATTAGTTGACGAAAGGACGTGCCTCTCCAATGGGAACCGAAAACATTTGATCGCAAGGTCATAGGTCAACCGATTCCTCCACAGGAAAACACGTCTGATATTTTGTATACGACACTGGTGACAGCATGTCCGTCACATGACAGGAATATGTTGTCGACCCACCTAACTAGTACACTTGGCGAATGGGTGAAAAGTTTCTTCTACCTTGCCCGATTTAGATTTTCTTGTGGATGTAATAATCACTCCAAAAAAAGTGATGAAAACATAAGAGTTTCTCACATAAACTGAAAATAAAAAGTTAAAATTTTCGGTCGAGGGAAGATTTGAACCAAGGACCTATCGTTCCGAAAGCTGTTCACGCTAACCACGGGACCACGGAGCACCTCGCCTCACATTGCCCTTTATATTGCCTATCTTACGCATGAACGACCCAGTTTGTATATTTTGCTTATTTTTTCATAGTTCCACACAACTTCTTCCTGTTTTCTCGACTGATCTGTGTTCAGTTTTTCAAGGCCTATCCACTGTGCCAACTTATAACTAAATCTGAGGGGGGTGCGATGGGGATGTTCCCTTGTGAGGATGCAGTCCCGCTATGCTTTGAACCACAAAGGCACTGTCGCAGTTTTTCAGGCGTTTGCCTTGCATTTGACTTGGACGCATCCAACCAGCAACCTTCGTTGCAATGGGGAGGCCGCTGCAAGCTGCGAGCTATTCAGCTGCCTTTATACGACTGTGATGTATGACAACATTCAGATTAGGTAAAATCGTGTCTTTCTCGCGTCGTCGTTTTCACGTGTGGAATACTGGGTCTTTGTTCACATTTTGCAGTCGGTTCAGGACAGGTGGTGTTCTGAGTCCGTCCCTACGCTAGACTACTGCAAATTCAAGTGAGTTACAAACAGCTTTTATCTCGCGCGACTATGTTTGCAAGAGTACTGAAAAGGTATTTCTTTTGTGATTGTAGAAATGTTTTCGGGAGCGATATTACAGACTCAGATTCGAAGTTTATTCGCAGCCGCCATGGTGAAACTGTATGTCTAAACTGCTTGTAGATTACAGATAATATTCAAGCTAGGACAGCCACAGCTAAAGTAATTACACATAACTGATTGACCATTCATATAGCATAAGACAGGTGTTAACATACAGGTATTACAACTGTGTGATATGTCCAATAGACCGCAATAGCTGCTGTTTATTGAAGTCTATTAGAGACACTACTGGTTTCACAACTTTTAAGTTACATCTTCTGGCGTACGAGGTCTGTTCAAAAAATTCCGGAACTTCGTCCACAAAATTTTTCTACTCTTACCTTTACTTATTGTGCACGGTCTCCTTCGAAATACTCTCCTCCACGCCGGCCGCGATGGCCGTGCGGTTCTAGGCACTTCAGTCCGGAACCGCGTGACTGCTACGGTCGCAGGTACGAATCCTGCCTCGGGCATGGATGTGTGTGATGTCCTTAGGTTAGTTAGGTTTAAGTAGTTCTCAGTTATAGGGGACTTATGACCTCAGATGTTGAGTCCCATAGTGCTCGGAGCCATTTGAACCATTTTTTATCGTAATGCAAGAGCCAAGAACTGTCTCGGCATACTTCAGTCCGTTTCTTTCTCACATTTTCTCGCAGGCGTCGCAACTCGTCTCGATAGTACCGTCGAGTAACAATTCGTCCCTATAGCACGAATTCATGATGAACTAATCCTTGTAAGTCCAAGAAAACTTACAAAAGCTCAACACTGCGAGGCGTAAGTCTTTCTGGTCTTGACTCATGAACTGGGACGAACTTGGAGGCAACAAGATGCATTTCAAGATGCTGTGTTGGAATTTCATGACATGATCCAACTGAAATGTTACATTCTTCTGCAATCTCTCGGACAGTCAGTCTTCGATTGGCTCTCACGAGTTTATTGACGTCCCTGACATGAGCGTCGTCGGTAGACGTCGAAGGGCGTCATGAACGAGGGTCATCTTTAATTTCCGTCCAGCCACTTTTAAGTCGTGTGAACCACTCATAACACTGAGTACGGCTTAAACACTCATCGCCGTAGGATTCCTGTATCATTTGGTATGTCTCTGTAAATGTTTTATTGAATTTCAAGCAAAATTTAATGCAGACGCGGTGCTCCTCCAACTTTGCCGTCACGAAATTCGCAAACTGTGCGACATAATGTTCTACAAAATGCAGCACTGAACAATAACTAACAGGTTTACGAGGGCTATTCGGAAAGTAAGGAACGATAGGTCGAAAAATCAAAACTGTTTTATTTGCAGCAGTTAGCTGCAAATTCCAGTTACTTATTTCCATGGTCGCCGATCCGACTTAGACGTTTGTCGTAACGCTGTACCAACTTTCCAATACCCTCATTATGGAAGGCAGCCGCCAGTGCTTTCCGCCAATTCTCTACGCTGGTCTACAGCTCGTTGTCTGTGCAAAAATGTTGTCTTCATAGCCAGCGGTTCATGTGAGCAGAGACGAAACTCAGAGAGAGACAATTGCGGGCTGTATTGTGGATAATCAAGTATTTCCAACTGAAAACGATGCAGGAGCATCTTCATTGCCCTTGCAGAATGCGGCTGAGAATTGTCTTGAAGAAGAAAAGGCACGACAGTTATGTAATGTTGGCTGCATAGCTTCAGGCGAAACTTCTCACCAGGCCCTCGTACTTGGCGGGTGGCACTGTTGTTCTAGGTACCTTTATGTGCTGCCTGTGTGCTCAGAACTAAAAGAACGACGTAACGCGATCGGGGCCTCTAAGCTTAGCTCACAATTAACTCTGGACTAATGTTTCTTTTCCACCCCCCCCCCCCTCCCCCACATCATCCCCATACTCATTGTAGCTCTCTAAATCTTCCATCATTCTACAATACCTAATTGGTATACTGGCAACTTCTTTGGTCAAATTATTTTTTTCGTAAAAATGGTACAACACATCATTCCTATTTATTTCAAAACTTACTATATTTTCATTAAAATTTAATCTCCCTTTGCACTGGTTAAAGCAATCTACGCCAGGTAGCATTTTTATACATAGATCGGGAATTATAAAGAAGTTATGGAGTACTTGCACACCATTTATTTTTACTGGCAATAGAACTTCGTGTTTAACTGTTTTTTTAACTTTTTTAACTTTTTCTGTAGCTACAATTATCTGCACCTCCATTACCGTCATTATTACAAGTTGCTTTCTGTTTCACAGCACATAAATCACTGTCACTAGCTGCTAATCACTGTACTTTTTCGTTACGCACTTGCAGACTAATTACTGGCTGACTCAACACCTTCCTTTCATTGCTAGTGTCAGTTTTTACAGAACGAAGTTTTAACTAGCGCCACTCATTTAACCAATAACTTCATTTTACTTTGAAATTTTACTTTTTCAGAATAAGTCACTGCGAACTCAGTGCTCTCTGATTAATTTATTTTGTCGTGAACTGTTGTGGAAAAGCGTGACAATCTTCTGTTGCCACGCCAATGATTATTTGCTTACATTTCTTTGCCATTACCTTTCTTAAGAATCTGGAGATTCAGTTCCCTAGTTGGCTGGCCACCGTTTAATTATCCTCTTTTCAGCTAATCAGTTTTTTTATATTATCAGTATTTTTTGTATTAAATATTATGGGGTACCCATTCTTCCCCTGTATGTTCAAGGGCGATTGCACTATATTCCACCCATTCCAAAATTATCATCAGTATTTAGATTAGGTTTAGAATAGTTTCTTCCCTCCTACTAACCGCTTTTACTTTTCTTCGGTAGCAGTAGCCTTATTCATTGTAATATTTCATTAGGCATACGCGATCACGGTCAGTTACATCACAATCCAGCACGCCGATTAGGAAGGTGGCGGGTACACCTGGCGACGATAGTGACAGGACAGTATCAGTTTGGTATTGTTCTTGGCACGAATTTTGCATTGTGCAGGTTCATAGTGAGTTATTATTATGAATATTACCATTGCACCACAGCATCATTCCCCTTATCATCAGTGATGATATTTTAACAGTACTCATCAGCCTTGTGACTGGTTGGATGGAACCCGCGCCGCCCGGAGTGGCCGAGCGGTTCTAGGCGCTACAGTCTGGAACCGCGCGAAGGGCTACGGTCGCACGTTCGAATCCTGCCTCGGGCATGGATGTGTGTGATGTCCTTAGGTTAGTTAGGTTTAAGTAGTTCTAAGTTCTAGGGGACTGATGACCTCAGAAGTTAAGTCCCATAGTGCTCAAAGCAATTTTGATGGAACTCGCCACGATTCTTCTCCTGTGCCAACATTTTCATCTGAGAGTGGGACTTGCAAATTACATCCTAAATTATTTGCTGGGCTTATCCCAGTCTCTGTATTCCACAAAGTTTTTGCTCTCTGCAGCTCCCTTAAGAACAATGGAAGTTATTCCCTGATGTCTTAACAGATGTCCTGTTATCCTGTCCCTTCTTTTTGTCCATGTTTACCATATATTCCTTTCCACGCCAAACATCATCATTCCTTACCTTATGAGCCCAACTAATTTTCAACATTCGTTTGCAGCAACACATCTCAAAATCTTCTATCCTCGTCTGTTCCAGTTTTCCCACAGTCCATATCTCACTACCATAAAATGGTGTGCTCCAAACGTAGTGTCTCAGAAATTTCTTCCTCAAGAGCTGTGTATGATACTGGTAGACTTCTCCAGCCCAGGAATGCCCTTTTTGCCAGTGCTAGTCTGCTTTTTATATCCTCCTTGCTCCGTCCGTCATGGGTTATTTTGCTGCCTAGGTAGCAGAATTCCTTAACCGCATCTACTTCGTGATCACCAATCCTGATCTTAAACTTCCCGCTGTTCTCGTTTCTCTTACTTCTTATTTCTTCAGTCTTTTTCCGATTTGCTCACAGTCCATGTTCTATACTCATTATACTGTCCATTCCATTCAACACGTATTGTACTTCTTTTTCTTTTTCACTGAGGATAGCAATGTCATTAGTTAATCTTAACATTGATACCTTTCGTGTATTTTGATCCCACTCTTGAACCCTTTCTTTTCCGTCATATAGACTGAACAGCATTGGAGAAAGACTATGTCCCTGTGTAAGAGAGTTTTAAGTCCATGCGCTTCATTCTTAGTCTTCCATTCTTATTGTTACTTTTTGATTCTTGTAAATATTCTATAGTACACGTCTTTCCCTTTAACTTACTCCAACTTTTCCTCAGGATTTCGAATATCTTGCACCATTTTACACCGTCAAACGCTTTTTCTATACAGTTTTTAAAAACGTATTTGTCTACGAAAGTTATTTTAAAAAACTTCATTTAGTATCATCCAAATGGTTCAAATGGCTCTCAGCACTATGGGACTTAACATCTGAGGTCATCAGTCCTCTAGACTTAGCACTACTTAAACCTAACTAACCTATGGACATCACACACATCCATGCTCGAGGCAGGATTCGAACCTGCGACCGTAGCAGCAGCGTGGTTCCGGACTGAAGCGCCTACATCTACATCTACATCTACATGGATACTCTGAAAATCACATTTAAGTGCCTGGCAGAGGGTTCATCGAACCACCTTCACAATTCTCTATTATATCAATCTCGTATAGCCGTCCGATGTAGTCGAACGGTTCTAGGCGCTTCAGTCCGGAACCGCGCGGCCGCTACGGTCGCAGGTTCGAATCCTGCCTCGGGCATGGATGTGTGTGATGTCCTCAGGTTAGTTAGGTTTAAGTAGTTCTAAATTCTAGGGGACTGATGACCTCAGATGTTAAATCCCATAGTGCTCAGAGCCATTTGAACCAATCTCGTATAGCACGCGGAAAGAATGAACACCTACGTCTTTCCGTACGAGCTATGATTTCCCTTATTTTATCCGCCCTATGTAGGTCGGTGTCAACAAAATATTTTCGCATTCTGCCATAGCGGCCGGCTTAGTATCATCCTTTTTATGTTGTTGTTGTTGTTGTTGTGGTCTTCAGTCCTGAGACTGGTTTGATGCAGCTCTCCATGCTAATCTATCCTGTGCTACCTCCTTCACCTCCCAGTACCTACTGCAACCTACATCCTTCTGAATCTGCTTAGTGTATTCATCTCTTGGTCTCCCTCTACGATTTTTACCCTCCACGCTGTCCTCTAATGCTATATTTGTGATCCCTTGATGCCTCAGGACATGTCCTACCAACCGATCCCTTCTTCTAGTCAAGTTGTGCCACAAACTTCTCTTCTCCCCAATCCTATTCAATACCTTCTCATTAGTTACGTGATCTACCCACCTAATCTTCAACATTCTTCTGTAGCATCAGATTTCGAAAGCTTCTCTTCTTGTCCAAACTATTTATTGTCCATGTTTCACTTCCCTACATGGCTACACTCCATACAAATACTTTCAGAAACGACTTCCTGACACTTAAATCTATACTCGATGTTAACAAATTTCTCTTCTTCAGAAATGCTTTCCTTGCCATTGCCAGTCTACATTTTATATCCTCTCTACTTCGACCATCATCAGTTATTTTGCTCCCCAAATAGCAAAACTCGTTTACTACTTTAAGTGTCTCATTTCCTAATCTAATTCCATCAGCATGACCCGATTTAATTCGACTACATTCCATTATCCTATTTTTGCTTTTGTTGATGTTCATCTTATTTTCTCCTTTCAAGACACTGTCCATTCCGTTCAACTACTCTTCTAAGTCCTTTGCTGTCTCTGACAGAATTACAATGTCATCAGCGAACCTCAAAGTTTTTATTTCTTCTACCTGAATTTTAATACCTACTCCAAATTCCTACTCCAAATTTTTCTTTTGTTTCCTTTACTGCTTGCTCAATATACAGATTGAATAACATCGGGGAAAGGCTACAAACCTGTCTCACTCCCTTCCCAACCACTGCTTCCCTTTCATGCCCCTCGACTCTTATAACTGCCATCTGGTTTCTGTACAAATTGTAAATAGCCTTTCGCTCCCTGTATTTGACTCTGCCACCTTTAGAATTTGAAAGAGAGTATTCCAGTCAACATTGTCAAAAGCTTTCTCTAAGTCCACAAATGCTAGAAAAGTAGGTTTGCCTTTCCTTAATCTTTCTTCTAAGATAAGTCGTAAGGTCAATATTGCCTCACGTGTTCCAGCATTTCTACGGAATCCAAACTGATCTTCCCCAAGGTCGGCTTCTACCAGTTTTTCCATTCGTCTGTAAAGAATTCGCGTTAGTATTTTGCAGCTGTGACTTGTTAAACTGATAGTCCGGTAATTTTCACATCTGTCAACACCTGCTTTCTTTGAGATTGGAATTATTATATTCTTCTTGAAGTCTGAGGGTATTTCGCCTGTTTCATACATCCTGCTCACCAGATGGTAGAGTTTTGTCAGGACTGGCTCTCCCAAGGCCGTCAGTAGTTCTAATGGAATGTTGTCTACTCCCGGGGCCTTGTTTCGACTCAGGTCTTTCAGTACTGTGTCAAACTCTTCACGCAGTATCGTATCTCCCATTTCATCTTCATCTACATCCTCTTCCATTTCCATAATATTGTCCTCAAGTGCATCGCCCTTATATAGACCCTCTATATACTACTTCCATCATTCTGCTTTCCCCTCTTTGTTTACAACTGGGTTTCCATCTAAGCTCTTGATATTCATACAAGTGGCTTTCTTTTCTCCAAAGGTCTCTTTAATTTTCCTGTAGGCTGTATCTATTTTACGCCTAGTGAGATAAGCCTCTACATCCTTACATTTGTCCTCTAGCCATGCCTGCTTAGCTATTTTGCACTTCCTGTCGATCTCATTTTTGAGACGTTTGTATTCCTTTTTGCCTGCTTCATTAACTGCATTTTTATGTTTTCTCCTTTCATCAATTAAATTCAATATTTCTTCTGTTACCCAAGGATTTCTACTAGCCGTCGTTTTTTTACCTACTTGATCCTCTGCTGCCTTCACTACTTCATCCGTCAGAGCTACCCATTCGTCTTCTACTGTATTTATTTCCCCCATTCCTGTCAATTATTCCCTTATGCTGTCCCTGAAACTCTGTACCACCTCTGGTTTAGTCAGTTTATCCAGGTCGCATCTCCTTAAATTCCCACCTTTTTGCAATTTCTTCAGTTTTAATCTACAGTTCATAACCAATAGATTGTGGTCAGATTCCACATGTGCCCCTGGAAATGTCTTACAATTTAAAACCTGGTTCCTAAATCTCTGTCTTACCATTATATAATCTATCTGATACCTTCAAGTATCTCCAGGATTCTTCCATGTATACAACCTTCTTTTATGATTCTTGAAGCAATTGTTAGCTATGATTGAGTTATGCTCTGTGCAAAATTCTAACAGACGGCTTTCTCTTTCATTTCTTAGTCCCAACCCATATTCACCTACTATGTTCCCTTCTCTCCCAATTCCTACTGTCGAATTCCAGTCACCCATGACTATTAAATTTTCGTCTCCCTTCACTACCTGAATAATTTCTTTTATCTCATCATACATTTCTTCAATTTCATCGTCATCTGCAGAGCTAGTTGGCATATAAACTTGTACTACTGTAGTAGGCATGGGCTTCGTGTCTATCTTGGCCACTATAATACGTTCACTATGCTGTTAGTAGTACCTTACCCGCACTCCTATTTTTTTATTCTTTATTAAACCTACTCCTGCATTACCCCTAATTGATTTTGTATTTATAACCCTGTATTCACCTGATCAGAAGTCTTGTTCCTCCTGCCACCGAACTTCACTAATTCCCACTGTATCTAACAAACCTTTCCATTTCCCTTTTTAAATTTTCTAACCTACCTAACCGATTAAGGGATCTGACAATCCACGCTCCGATCCGTAGAATGCCAGTTTTCTTTCTCCTGATAACGATGTCCTCTTGAGTAGTCCCCGCCCGGACATCAGAATGGGGGACTATGTTACCTCCGGAATATTTTACCCAAGAGGACGCCATTTTCATGTAACCATACAGTAAAGCTGCATGCCCTCGGGAAAAATTACGGCTGTAGTTTCCCCTTGCTTTCAGCCGTTTGCAGTACCACAACAGCAAGGCCGTTTTGGTTAATGTTACAAGGGCAGATCAGTCAATCATCCAGGCTGTTGCCCCTGCAACTACTGAAAAGGCTGCTGCCCCTCTTCAGGAAAGACACGTTTGTCTGGCCTCTCAACAGATACCTCTCCGTTGTGGTTGCACCTACGGTACGGCTATCTGTATCGTTGAGGCACGCAAGCCTCCCCACCAACGGCAAGGTTCATGGTTCATAGGGGGGGGGGGGGGCTTTTTATGTAGAAAGCGTAAATTTTTTCAGTAATGTGCTTTTAAAAGATCATTAGCTCTTACGTATTTTAAACCAACTTTTCAATTTGTGTGATCTTTGACTGGAGAGCGGTTTCCTCTGCTGCCAGCCTGCCTCTTTCTGGGGATATAATAATTAAGAAAAAAGAATTAACGTGGACAGGGCGTTCGTTCCACGATAGGTAAAAGAAAGAGGCGTAGAATTTCCTCTCTTATCTTATCTTGCTGACACATGTCTATTCGTCTGGTACTTTGCGCGTGTAAAGAATGGCCATCGCGGAACGGCATTTAAAGTCGACCGAACTGCTGCCGCTGCAGGAGCTGACGTACGGTCTACTTTCAGCTGTCGCGTGTGATGGCGCCGTTCAGCATCGGAAATGGAGGATTCTACACGCAGTGAAGGCGGCTAAAATTGTGACAAAAATCGTGAGCTCAGCCGTGGGCCACTTCAGCGTCGGCGCCACCGCCGTCCGGCGGGCGAGTCCCCAATTTGGGGCGCGGACCATTTACTAAATTACCGCCACCCCCTCCTCCCCCGCCCTCCCACCCAGGAGGAAGAGGCGACCGCTGCGCCCTCAGCGCAAGCACAGCACTCGTCCCACAGCGCCCGTCTAAATGGAAATTAAATACGCAGCTCGAGCCGAAACGAGTCGCAACGTGCGTGAGTCGCTCTGTTATTGCTGCAAAGATGTAGGAGTTAGGATATCTATCTGAAATACAGGTGACGTATTAAACATCAAACATTTGATGAGTTCGTTTCTTTTTTACGAGTAGCGGTAGTTGTAGTAGTAATAAAGTTATAAGTCCAAACATTGCGACCACCTGTTAATAGGGTGTTAGTCCATCTTTGGAAAGCAATGCGAGAGCACTTCTCGTGGCATGGATTCGACAATTGCTTGCGTACCACAGGTTTTTTGTGGAGCAAAGTATAAGTGAATAACGTTGCAGAATGACAACTTAAGGCATTTATTAGTTAAAAACATGCAACTGGTTAGTAAAATATTTTTTGAAACGAGAATTATCGGTGGCGTGTTTGTTGCTGTCAGAAGTAATTTAACTTGTCGCGAAATTGAAGTAGATACTTCCTGTGAGTTAGTATGGGCAGAGGCCATTGTTGGCAACCGGAATAAAATAATAATTAGATCCTTTTAACGACCTCCCAATGCAGATGATACAGTTGCTGAAAGGTTTGTTTTCAAACACGTACCCGACTCATACGATAATAGTTGGTGGTGACTTTAATTTACTCTCGATATGTTGGCTAAAATACACGTTCAATTCCGGAGGTAAGCATAAAATATCATCCGAAATTGTGCTAAACGCATATTCTGGAAATTATTTCGAGCAGTTAGTTCATGATCTCACGCGAATAGTAAACGGTTGTGAAAACACACTTGACCTCTTAGCACCAATAATCCTGAGTTAATAACGAGCATCAAAACCGATTCAGGGATTAGTGAACACAGGGTTGTCGTAGCGAGACTGAATATTGTAATCCCCAAATCCTCGAAAAATAAGTGAAAAATATACCGATTCAAAAAAGCAGATAAAAATTCACTTGACACCTTCCCGAGAGTAAATCTCCACTCACACCAAATTAATAATATAAGTGTAGACCACATGTGGCTTCAGTTCAAAGAAATAGTATCGGCAGCAATTGAGAGATTTATTTCAAATTAACAAACGACGGAGCTGATCCTCCTTGATACACAAACGGGTTACAACACTGTTGCAGAAACAACGAAACAGACGTGCCAAATTTAAACAGACGCAAAATCCCCAAGACGGGCAATCTTTTACACAAGCTCGAAATTTATCGCGGACTTCAATGCGAGATGCTTGTAACAGTTTCCACAACGAAACTTTGTCTCGAAATCTGGCAGAAAATCCAAAGAGATTCTGCTCATATGTGAAGTACGTTAGTGGCAAGAAACAATCAATGCCTTCTCTGCCCGATAGCAATGGAGATACTTTTGAAGACAGTGCTGCCAAAGCAGAGTTACTAAACACAGTCTTCCGAAATGCCTTCATAAAAGAAGACGACGTAAATACTTCAGAATTCGAATCGAGAACAGCTGCCAACACGAGTAACGTAGAAGTAAATATGTTCGGAGTAATGAAGCAAGTTAAATCACTTAATAATAGCAAATCTTCTGGTCCAGACAGTATACCAATTAGGTTCCTAGAGTAGGTTGATGCAGTAGCTCCATACTTAACAATAATACTGGAAAGTTGCACAGGTCACAGCAATATTCAAGGAAGGCAATAGGAGTAATCCACTAAATTGCAGGCCCATATCGTTAACGTCGATATGCAGCAGGATTTTGGAACATATATTGTGTTCAAACATTATGAATTACCTGAAAAAAAAAACGGTCTATTGACACACAGTGAACATGGGTTTAGAAAACATCGTTCCTGTGAAACCCGCCAAGTCTTTATTCACATGAAGTGTTGAGTGCTATTGACAAGGGATTTCAGATCTATTCCGTATTTCTGGATTTCCGGAAGGCTTTTTACACGGTACCACACAAGCGGCTCGTAGTCAAATTGCGTGCTTATGGAATATCGTCTCAGTTATGTGACTGGATTCGTGATTTCCTGTGAGAGGGGTCACAGTTCGTAGTAACTGACGAGAGGTCATCGAGTAAAACAGAACTGTTTTCTGGCGTTCCCTAAGGTAGTTTGCTGTTCCTTATCTATATAAACGATTTGGGAGACAATCTGAGCAGCCGTCTTAGGTTGTTTGCAGCGGACGCTATCGTTTATCGACTAATAAAGTCATCAGAAGATCAAAACAAATTGCAAAACGATTTAGAAAATATATCTGTATGGTGCGAAAATTGGCAGTTGACCTAAATAATGAAAAGTGTGAGGTCATCTACATGAGTGCTAAAAGGAATCCGTTAAGCTTCGGTTACACGATAAATCTGTCAAATCTAAAGGCTGTAAATTCAACTAAATACCTAGGAATTACAGTAACGAACAACTTAAATTGGAAGGGACACAGACCATGTTGTGGTGAAGACTAACCAAAGGTTGCGTTTTAGTGGCAGAACACTTAGATAATGTAACAGACCTTCTAAGAGGTCCATGATTAAGGAATTTGTTGTTAGCGCACTCGAGCAGATGTAATTTCGATGGATTGCTCACGTGCTGCCTGCGATATGTAAGCTATAAGAGAATCTCAGACCAAAGAGCAGTGTTGACTGCAGTAGGAACTGTGTGTAAGTAGTTGCTAGCGAGCAGTCTGGTGTATCGTGTTGGCTGGGCCGGTCGTGGTGGAGCGATGGCGGAGCCTGAGCGTTGTAGTATAAGGTAAAAGCAGCCCTCACCCATATGTAGTATTGTTATATCAAGTGCCATGTAAATGTTTTAAAAAATCTCTTAATAATAATCTTTCTCATAATAAGTAACTTTTGACAATCATTCATTTCAATTTAAAGAATTTACTAATTTCTCCAATCCTTGGTCATCCCAATTATTGCAAAGAAAAATCAGTTGCTGTTTTATACATGACAAATCTATCGGCCAGCATTGCACTCGGCTGTGCCAGAAAAATTTCTTATAGGAGCAGATATATATTGCGTTATCCGGCGACCTTATTGAGGTAAGAATTTTCAATTTATTCAGAATGATCTTTCAGGGCCATGACGCAGCACTGTTGACGTCTAAAATTTACCAGTTTAAATTCACACAATCAATTATTGAAAGGTTGTAAGTGAGTCACATTTTTATTGAGAGGTTAGTCACATTTTATTATTGATAGGTTACGCAATTTATTTTTTGGAAGGTTACACTAAATGTGAAAGATAATTATATATTTTTCTGTTGGGAGGTTACACTTGTCGACAACCGGCCAGGATCGTATTTTTGTGAATTTCTGAGAGGTAGTCAGTTATATATCTGCTCTTATTTACTTAAATGTAGTTTGCGTCTGGCGCAACGCATTTACTAATTTGTCACTCTTTCTTTCACAGATCATCGGCAATTTATTGCTCTTTGTTGTAATTGTATTTGTTCCATTTTTGCTTTGTCTTTGTTTCATTTTGTGCTTAACTTTGATTTGTGAATATGCTGCGCAAAACTGCTAACAGTACATCGCGATGTGCAATGAGTGAAAAAACTGACTCGAATAATTTGACCGATAATACTAGCGACGGTCAGTGTAATAGTGATAATCCTCTAATTACAGATAATCAGTACGTGCTGATCACTAGTAATGGTTTTATTCCAGATGATGAACAAACACATTCAGTTATGTCCACACTTAATTTAACGGCAATTGATGACGCAGGACGTTCCGTTACAATGAACGCTGTCCAGTTTGACACACACGATTGGCAAAATTTACGCAGTGAACAGACATATTTCTAACGAAGGTGAACAATGTACTCGAAATATGTCAGATTTATTTGATTCCAGTGTAGTGACCAACAGTGCACATCCAATTGGCAAACCTTTTCTAGAATCAGACAATGACCAAATGGTTACACAAAACGTGACACAAGCAGATACACCATCACACAGCACAGAGAATAGAGTAGCTAATTTTGCCATGGATCGAGTTATGGCATTATTGCTACAAATTAATGAATCTAACAAACAACTTAATGAAAATTTCAAACAGTTGAATGAAAAACAGGACAACCATAATGAATCGAACAAACAACTTAATGAAAAACAAGACAACAATTTCAAACAGTTTAGTGAACAGATTACAGCCATTGCCGTGCAATGTCATGATACTAAAGAACAATTACGCGAGTAAATTAAGGCTTGTGCTAGGAACAGTAGTGAAGAAATTAGATCTGTTGCACAAGAATTAAGTAATACGCAAGCAGCCACAACAAAATTACTTAGAGATGAAATTAGTGCAGTTGCTAAACAATGTTCAGAAAACGCAACACAGTTACGCGACGAGTTTAAATTAATGTCAGCAGAACTTTCACGCACACTAGATGCGAAAGTAGACACGAAATTTGACCAACAGAAAAGCCAAATTGACGAACGTTTTAATCACCACCTACAAAACAATGAAACGCATTACCATAAATTTATACAGGAACAGAATAAAGTAAAGAAACAAGTCATGGAAACAATTACTGCACAGAGACAGGAAGATAAGCGTAAAATGTTTACGAAGGCAAAAACATTCGTAGACAACAATATTGCTACAGTATCAGACGAAATCAAACAGTTGAACACCGAATTGCATGATGAAATCTCCAATCTCAAAACAAAAACAGACACACACATATTAGACTTTCAGACAATGACCAACAGACTTGAAAAGTTGGAACTAATACAAGATCCCGATGCCATCAAAGCAGACGTTAAGAAATTGAACAAAACCACACGTAAAATACAAAAACAAATTAATGCTTGTGACACTAAAAACGACGATCACGTAAAAGCACTTACTGAAAAATTTGATGAATTGGCCAGTCGTATTGACGTTATCGAAAATAACAATGACATCAAATCAGACGATACTTCACCAGTTTCGTTTAATCAAACACCCAAATTCCAAAATTTACAGCAGACAGTCAGTGAGATAGGTTCGTCCAACAATACATTGCGTAGAAAATTGTCATCTTTACAGCAAGAAGTGACAGAAATAAAAAAAATTTTCGGCCTCTCACACGTCACCGCATGCCACATTCTGAACATTTGTCACAATTACACAGCCAGTATAGCTTAGGTAATTTGCAGAGAGTATGTGACTTAGATTCCGAACAGTCACAGACATTTAGACATTCAGAGACAATAATTTTGATTACAAGCACTTTCTATCCGTTAGGAAATTTAAGGTATTTAAAAATGACAGAACACAGATTCACCCTTTGGATTGGATACAACAATTTAACTTTGCTCTTCCACCAACTAGGCCCGTAACACACAAACTTGAATTTATTTGCAGTTTTTTGGAAGGCGAACCGGCAACTCGTATGAGACCGATCGCGAGACAATGCTACTCGGTAGAAGAATTTCAGAATGCTTTTCTGTCAGCGTATTGGTCGAAGACGACACAGCGCGGAATCAAGGATCAATTAATTAGCCTACCGAATTATGAGAACTCAAATTTTCCCACTGTCACGCAATTTTTTGAACACATGGTACAACAAAACCAATACTTAAGTAAGCCATACAGTGAATCAGCACTTATCCAATTATGTATTTCTAAATTGCCACGATCGTTAAGAGTATCACTTTTAACAGGACAGCAGAAAGAAAATATTTCGGCATTTAGAGATCTGTTACAGCTTTTGGAAGTTCAGCAATCAGATTATTCTTTCATAAACAAAAATTTTTCACATCATAATCAAGGCCAACCAACATACAGTAATTACGATCAGCCACGCTATTTCAATAGCAAAGGTAATAGACGCTCCAGGAACGACAACCACCAGAAATTTAATGACAGACAAAATTTTAATTATCAGCAACAGGAAACACTTTTTGGTAACAATAGAGGTTTTTCCCCACAACAGCAACAAAACCAGCCGGTTAGCACACCTAACCAACAATGTAATGTGCAAGGTCAACCAAGCTTTAATGTTTCGCCGCCTACACGTATAGCGTCGGCTCCACCAAATAGTAACGCACCGCAACAAGGAAATCAGTACGTACAGAAAACACATCATTTCAACTCCTATCGCAACGCGCCGCATAGCAATGACTATCATAACAGACGTAAAAGTAATGAGCACAATTTTCAGCGTACATTTAATAACAGTAGGTCTTACCAGCAGCAGAGTCATCCGCAACAACAGATTATCATGAATGAACCAGACAGTAGGTATCATCCAGAACCTAATGCGTCAGGACAAAATAGCAGAACAGTACAAATAGTTGAAATGCCACAGCATCCTCCCGCAAATAACGGCACGTCAGAAAGAATTTGACTAGATACAGTACAGGTTGCATCTTCCAACAACGTAAGCACTACTTTTGACACGCAGAATGTTGTCCACAAAAATATTACTTTTGACGACATCCGAGACACTCTTTTGCATGAAAAACCTTTTATTCAAAAAACCATTTCCCACCCTCTCATCCACATTTTCAGCAGTAATCGATTCTGGATCACCTATGTCAGTTATAAATGAAGAAACCTTCAACGAATGTAGCAAAGAGAATATTTATCCTACGTTACCATTAGGCAAAACTTAAGTAAAAGGAGCTGTATCTAGTAAAGGAGTAGATGTAAAATTACAGACACACTTATCATTTTGTATTGCAGGTCATACGATCCACTCAAATTTTTGGATTGTTCCCTTATTGACGACAGACGTTATTTTAGGTACGAATTTTCTGGTACAACATGACGCAATTATTGACTTTCAAAATTCCTATTTAATGTTAAAGGATGAAAATGAACAACTGGCATTAGAATTTCAGCACGCTTTATCTGCAGAAGAACAAGCAATTAATCGAACAGAGGTCATTTCGACATCGCGTAACATAGTCATTCCACATTGTTCACAGATACGTACGTACACAACTACAATTCACCAGACGAAGCCGACTATGACGTTATGCAAATGATTTTTGAGAAAGTAAAGCAAAGCAGTGCAAATACAGACGACGAACGTACAGAGCTACGCAATATTCTTTTACAGCAAGCTCCAGTTTTTGACAACATCCCTGGTACTATGTTCGGTTTTATGTATGAATTTCAAGTTAAACAGCACGACACGTTTAAAGCGAAACATTGTCCCATTCCATATATTCACAGAGAACAAGTTAAGAAGGAATTGCAAGCTATGCTTGACCAAGGAATTATTGAACCGGCAGTTAGTCCGTACATAAACCCGGTCCATATTGTTAAGAAAAAGGATGGCTCACTTCGCCTCGTACTTGATTCGCGTCATGTGAACGACATTATTACTAATGAAACAGATCGCCCACAGACACTAGAAGAACTTCTACAGAAATTTCATGGTACTGCTGTTTATTCCACATTAGATTTGAAATCGGGATTTTGGCAAATTCAGCTCCATCCGAACTGCAGAAAGTACACAGCCTTTCTCTGGTTTGGTGATTGTTATCAATTTTGCAAATTCCCGTTCGGATTAACAATTTCTTCAGCAGAATTTATTCGCGGTTTAAATACTATACTTCCGACAGAACTCAAAGACAGAATCACTACATATGTAGACGACATCCTTATCGCCGAAGCTAACTGGTATGAACACAATCTGATTCTTGAACAACTGTTGCAAACTTTTCGTGCACAAGGACTCACAGTTAGTCTTAGCAAATCACACTTTGGCAAAACTTCTATAAAATTTCTTGGATATGTTATTTCAGCAGAGGGCATTGCGCCTGACCCAGAAAAACTTCAAGCTTTACGTGACATTACCGTTCCAACGACAAAGAAACAACTACGCAGCTTTCTGGGTTTAATTAACTTTTTCCGTAAATTTATTCATTACTCTGCTTTAGACACCCCTAGATTATGCCAATTGACGGGTAAAAACGCTATTTGGTCCTGGGATAGCCAAGCACATTCTGAGTTTGTTAATTTGAAACATGCCTTGTTGAATGCAGCACTTTTATCACACCCAGATCCTACCAGAAATTTTTCCATTGCCACCGACAGTTCTAACACCGCTTTAGGCGTACACATTTTTCAGGAAATTGAAGAAGATGATTCTACAGTAATTAAAAACATCGCTTTTGCAAGTCGAATTCTGTCACCTGCTGAATGCAATTATTCTGTTACGGAACTTGAAACATTATGTGTTATATGGGCATTTACCAGATTTAGGCATTTTCATTATGGAAGACACACTACCGTTTACACAGATCATAGAGCAATACAGTTTTTACTTTCCGCAAAATTTACACACGACAGGTTAAGCAGATGGAAACTTTATTTACAGGAATTTAATTTTACAATTGTTCACATTCCCAGTACACAAAATATTGTAGCAGACGCACTATCCCGTTCTCTCAGCAAGACATCGCAACCAACTCCTGCCAAGCAAATTCTAGCGTCATGTATATTCAACAAGTCGCATTTGAAAATTTCATTTCATCATCATTACGAGACATAGCACAAGAGCAGAGCAAAGACAACGTGTGGAAAGAAATTAAACGCCTTTGGCAAGATAAGAATAATGTTACCATTAGAAACCATTATACTGTACGCAATAATATTCTGTTTCGCCGCTCTCACCCTGACAGCAACAACTGGTTATTATGTATTCCTGACGAGCTTGTTAACAAATTAACCTGGTATACTCATTTAAGTTACTCACATTACGGAGCCAGAAAATGTTTTGTTATACTGAGACAGAACTGTTATTTTGCGAACATGGAGAAACGTATTCGACGAGTTTTAGCGTCATGTAAAATCCACCAGAAAGCTAAATCAGACACGACTTCACATATTCCTCCATTACATCCCATTGTACCCGTTAAATTGAGACACATGGCCGCTGTAGACATTTTTGGTCCGATTCCCAGATCTAACAGAGGTTTTTGTTACACCTTTGTCGCTGTTGAACTTACTTCGAAATTTGTTACCTTCACTCCGTTAAGCAAAGCTACTGCTAAATATGTTTCGAATGCATTTGTAAAACATTTTCTATTTCATGTAGGGCATTGAAAGTAATTTCCGACAATGGACCACAATTTCGATCTGCGATATGGACCAGTATGTTACGAGCTAGAAACATTTCTCCGATCTATATATCCAAGTATCATGCTTCTTCGAACCCTTGTGAACGACTAATGAAAGAAATTGGTAAACTATGTAGAATATACTGCCATAAAAAAACATATTGATTGGGATACACACATACTCTCATACCAGGATATAATTAACTCCATACCAAATGAATCTACTATGCTATCTCCGGCTGTTATACTGAAAAATGTTGAACCACCCAACAAAATTAAAGAATTAGTATCCTTTCCTAAATCTCGTCGACTACGCCACCATGAAATAATTGACATTACGCTAAACAACATCAAACGTGCCGCAGAGCGCCGGAGGAGACAGCAAAAACAGGTTTGTACACGCCGTGACTTTCACATTGGACAGAACGTATTAGTACGCACGCATTATTTATCCAACAGAGGAAAGAATAGAGGCAGTAAATTTGAACTTCTATACGCAGGTCCATATAGAATACAAAGCATTCCTCACCCTAATGTAGTGCACGTCGAAACTTTGAGAACCAGAAAAAGCAAGGGCAATCACCATGTCTCCAATATTAAACCCTTTATTGAATGAACATACTTTATGGTTTATCACACTGTAATGCCATTTGCTGATATTTATATGGCCAATTATCTTTATGTGACTACTTACTGATAATGATCGTATTTTTTCTTGGCAAGTGCCCGGAAAGGTATGGTTAGCAGGTCGCTTTTCTGGTCGTTAGACATCAGACCGTGCACATTTTCCATTTTTTGTGTATGTATGATTGTTTTCCTATCGAAAGTAGAATTTTTTTCTGTATGCACTATGAATTCTTCAAGATGTAACAAACACCAGTTGACGTTGACATTTTCCCTTATGATATCTCAACTTTGTGACGATTTTACATTTTTTGCTACTACATTATGAAACTGTGTACATTTTTTGCACTTGAAAACTGTCTATGTTTTTGACCTAATACGTTTTCTGTCTTGCTATGCTGTATGCTTAATTATATCACTAGAAACAAGTTTCCATTTAATGAGTATGTGATTTAAATGCAAGATATTAATCCTTATTCATCATTTTCAGTAAGCAATACCTTGTAAAAGAAATAAATTAAACAACCACAGTGGTTTACTACGAAATGGAAATTTTACCATCAGAATGAAGGAAAGAAAATGCAATATCTTGCAGTAAGAGTAAATGGTTTATATGCCAACTAGCTCTGCAGATGACGAAGAAATTGAAGAAATGTATGATGAAATAAAAGAAATTATTCAGATAGTGAAGGGAGACGAAAATTTAATAATCATGGGTGACTGGAATGCGAGTGTAGGAAAAGGGAGAGAAGGAAGTGTAGTAGGTGAATATGGATTGGGGCTAAGAAATGAAAGAGGAAGCCGCCTGGTAGAATTTTGCACAGAGCACAACTTAATCATAGCTAACACTTGGTTTAAGAATCATGATAGAAGGTTGTATACATGGAAGAACCCTGGAGATACTAAAAGGTATCAGATAGATTATATAATGGTAAGACAGAGATTTAGGAACCAGGTTTTAAATTGTAAGACTTTTCCAGGGGCAGATGTGTACTCTGACCACAATCTATTGGTTATGACCTGTAGATTAAAACTGAAGAAACTGCAAAAAGGTGGGAATTTAAAGAGATGGGACCTGGATAAACTGACTAAACCAGAGGTTGTACAGAGTTTCAGGGAGAGCATTAGGGAACAATTGACAGGAATGGGGGAAAGAAATACAGTAGAAGAAGAATGGGTAGCTTTCAGGGATGAAGTAGTAAAGGCAGCAGAGGATCAAGTAGGTAAAAAGACGAGGGCTAGTAGAAATCCTTGGGTAACAGAAGAAATATTGAATTTAATTGATGAAAGGAGAAAATATAAAAATGCAGTAAATGAAGCAGGCAAAAAGGAATACAAACGTCTCAAAAATGAGATCGACAGGAAGTGCAAAATGGCTAAGCAGGGATGGTTAGAGGACAAATGTAAGGATGTAGAGGCTTATCTCACTAGGGGTAAGATAGATACAGCCTACAGGAAAATTAAAGAGACCTTTGGAGATCAGAGAACCACTTGTATGAACATCAAGAGCTCAGATGGCAACCCAGTTCTAAGCAAAGAAGGGAAAGCAGAAAGGTGGAAGGAGTATACAGAGGGTCTATACAAGGGCGATGTACTTGAGGACAATATTATGGAAATGGAAGAGGATGTAGATGAAGATGAAATGGGAGATACGATACTGCGTGAAGAGTTTGACAGAGCACTGAAAGACCTGATTCGAAACAAGGCCCCCGGAGTAGACAACATTCCATTGGAACTACTGACGGCCTTGGGAGAGCCAGTCCTGACAAACCTCTACCATCTGGTGAGCAAGATGTACGAGACAGGCGAAATACCCTCAGACTTCAAGAAGAATATAATAATTCCAACCTCAAAGAAAGCAGGTGTTGACAGATGTGAAAATTACCGAACTATCAGTTTAATAAGTCACAGCTGCAAAATACTAACACGAATTCTTTACAGACGAATGGAAAAACTAGTAGAAGCCGACCTCGGGGAAGATCAGTTTGGATTCCGTAGAAATACTGGAACACGTGAGGCAATACTGATCTTACGACTTATCTCAGAAGAAAGATTAAGGAAAGGCAAACCTACGTTTCTAGCATTTGTAGACTTAGAGAAAGCTTTTGACAATGTTGACTGGAATACTCTCTTTCAAATTCTAAAGGTGGCAGGGGTAAAATACAGGGAGCGAAAGGCTATTTATAATTTGTACATAAACCAGATGGCAGTTATAAGAGTCGAGGGGCATGAAAGGGAAGCAGTGGTTGGGAAGGGAGTGAGACAGGGTTGTAGCCTCTCCCCGATGTTATTCAATCTGTATATTGAGCAAGCAGTAAAGGAAACAAAACAAAAATTTAGAGTAGATATTAAAATTCAGGGAGAAGAAATAAAAACTTTGAGGTTCGCCGATGACATTGTAATTCTGTCAGAGACAGCAAAGGACTTGGAAGAGCAGATGAACGGAATGGATGGTGTCTCGAAGGGAGGATATAAGATGAACATCAACAAAAGCAAAACGAGGATAATGGAATGTAGTCGAATTAAGTCAGTTGATGCTGAGGGAATTAGATTAGGAAATGAGACGCTTAAAGTAGTAAGTAGTACTGTTATCTTGGGAGCAAAATAAGTGATGGTTTAAGTAGAGGGGATATAAAATGTAGTAGTAAAGGAGTTTTGCTATTTAGGGAGTAAAATAACCGATGATGGTCGAAGTAGAGAGGATATAAAATGCGGACTGGCAATGGCAAGGAAAGCGTTTCTGAAGAAGAGAAATTTGTTAACATCGAGTATAGATTTAAGTGTCAGGAAGTCATTTCTGAAAGTATTTGTGTGGAGTGTAGCCATGTATGGAAGTGAAACATGGACGGTAAATAGCTTGGACAAGAAGAGAATAGAAGCTTTCGAAATGTGGTGCTACAGAAGAATGCTGAAGATTAGATGGGTAGATCACATAACTAATGAGGAAGTATTGAATAGAATTGGGAAGAAGAGAATTTTGTGGCACAACTTGACCAGAAGAAGGGATCGGTTGGTAGGACATGTTCTGAGGCATCAAGGGATCACCAATTTAGTATTGGAGGGCAGCGTGGAGGGTAAAAATCGTAGGGGGAGACCAAGAGATGAATACACTAAGCAGATTCAGAAGGATGTAGGTTGCAGTAGGTACTGGGAGATGAAGAAGCTTGCACAGGATAGAGTAGCATGGAGAGCTGCATCAAACCAGTCTCAGGACTGAAGACCACAACAACAACAACAATTTTCAGCTCCGTTTTTTTTTCTCTAAATGGTTAGGAAGGGCATGGGCTGATGGCGACTCTGAATTTCTGAACTTTTATCATTATTTGTGTGGGAGAAGCAGCTAGAAATGCGAGATAACGTATATGGCTCGATGAGAAACGTCGTAAAGATAGTAATACGTTACAAGGTGCACAAAGAATTAAAACGTGTTATTTTTACCATAGAAAAAAATAAGGTTCCTAATTTCGGGTTTCTTAATTACAGGTTGTACATAAACGCTAAAATTTAATGAATGTGTAACATAGCCTTTATTCATACCAAATGTTTGTTTCAGAAGCTAAGAGTCCTACATAGTTGTCGGTTACTCTGAAGACGTTCCAGCCATAACAAGAAAACTGTACAGTCTTTGTGCTTTTTTGATACAGATCCCACATTTAAAATCTTTCCAGTAATGATCGTCTTCACCTGCACAAAGCTCATAACATCAGCGAAGGCAACGCATGCGTATAAGCCAGACCTTTTTAGAGGTATTGCTGGACGACTGTTGGCCGCAGTAAATGCACTCCTCGCTCTCTTCGCATTCAAATGATGTCTTTCAACATGGTTTCATCAACGCTTGATTCGGAGACATCCTCGTCATGATTCTGCTGCTTCGTGAGTCTCTGGTTCTTTCTTACGCAGAGTTTTTTTTTAGTTACCCCCATATGTTGATGGTCTATCACATGCATCACGGCAAGCTCCCAGAGTGGGTTTTGTTGAGGGCGGTGTCTCTCCTGTAGTGTTGGTAGTTGCCTTTTATTTTCTCTTTAGCCAGGGACAGCTCCAAAGTCTGTTTAAAAGGAGATGATGTCAACCTGCTGTGTTACTTGCCCTTGGTGTTGGGTCTGATGGTGGAAGCAGAGGAGGCGAGCTCTTTTCAAAAATAGAAACCGCTGTTTCATTAATTCAGCAGTTGCAGTGGACAATGACCCTGCTTCAACTTCAGAGGTATTGTCAGAATTTTCTGCAGATTGTTGAAAAGGAAAATCCGTAGATGTAAAAACCAGGGGGTTACAAGGATAAATCCCACATTTTTGAAACCGTTTGCAGTCACTTCCACTTGTTAAGCCTCTGCAGCACCCATCAGTCATACAACGTCTCTGAAATGTCACTCTGGAATACAATTGAGAAAATTTGTTTGTATAAACTGATGCCAGATTTCAGCTTCTTACTATCTGCTATTTGCGACTATCCGTTACTTCTATTTAGGCACAACCTAACTCTTAAGTGAGAGGTGGACGATACTTTTATCACTGTGATAAGAAAGAGCTTCATTCAAACTACTGTCTCAAATGAAATACTTTGAGAGTACGTCTTAACTGGCCTGAGGAAGGACTTACAACTGACCTTTGCACAAAATGTTTCTCTTAGCCACAAGACAAAAACAGCTGTGGAGAACGAAATGTTAACAGCACCAGCACTAAACTCGCAATGGCGCCTTAGAATGGCTGTGGGAGCGAGCTATGGAGTGCGGCACCAAGCAAGAGAGAAAATAGTTCAAATGGCTCTGAGCACTATGGGACTTAACATCTGTCATAAGTCCCCTAGAACTTAGAACTACTTAAACCTAACCTAAGGATATCACACACATCCATGCCCGAGGCGGGATTCGAACCTGCGACCGTAGCAACCGCGTGGTTCCAGACTGAAGCGCGTAGAACCGCTCGGTCACACCGGCCGGCAAGCAAGAGGGATATTCAGCTACCAGAAATTAGGCAATTATCCGAAATGTGTGCACGTTACCCTACTTACTGCTTGTTTAACGTTCATACTGAATAACTTCTGGGATAGGCTGGCTTATCACATAATGATGCATGTGAAACTAGACACTGGCTATGTACAAGGGAATAATGAAGGAAATTTCGACAGCCGAGGTGATAGCTAAGCATACATCTACATCTACATCTACATCCATACTCCGCAAGCCACCTGACGGTGTGTGGCGGAGGGTACCTTCAGTACCTCTATCGGTTCTCCCTTCTATTCCAGTCTCGTATTTTTCGTGGAAAGAAGGATTGTCGGTATGCCTCTGTGTGGGCTCTAATCTCTCTGATTTTATCCTCATGGTCTCTTCGCGAGATATACGTAGGAGGGAGCAATATACTGCTTGACTCTTCGGTGAAGGTATGTTCTCGAAACTTTGACAAAAGCCCGTACCGAGCTACTGAGCGTCTCTCCTGCAGTCTTCCACTGGAGTTTATCTATCATCTCCTTAACGCTTTCGCGATTACTAAATGATCCTGTAACGAAGCGCGCTGCTCTCCGTTGGATCTTCTCTATGTCTTGTATCAACCCTATCTGGTACGGATCCCACACTGCTGAGCAGTATTCAAGCAGTGGGCGAACAAGCGTACTGTAACCTACTTCCTTTGTTTTCGGATTGCATTTCCTTAGGATTCTTCCAATGAATCTCAGTCTGGCATCTGCTTTACCGACAATCAACATTATATGATCATTCCATTTTAAATCACTCCTAATGCGTACTCCCAGATAATTTATGGTATTAACTGATTCCAGTTGCTGACCTGCTATTTTGTAGCTAAATGATAAAGGATCTATCTTTCTGTGTATTCGCAGCACATTACACTTTTCTACATTGAGATTCAGTTGCCATTCCCTGCACCATGCGTCAATTCGCTGCAGATCCTCCTGCATTTCAGTACAATTTTCCATTGTTACAACCTCTCGATACACCACAGCATCATCTGCAAAAAGCCTCAGTGAACTTCCGATGTCATCCACCAGGTCATTTATGTATATTGTGAATAGCAACGGTCCTATGACACTCCCCTGCGGCACACCTGAAATTACTCTTACTTCGGAAGACTTCTCTCCATTGAGAATAACATGCTGCGTCCTGTTATCTAGGAACTCCTCAATCCAATCACACAATTGGTCTGATAGTCCATATGCTCTTACTTTGTTCAATAAACGACTGTGGGGAACTGTATCGAACGCCTTGCGGAAGTCAAGAAACACGGCATCTACCTGTGAACCCGTGTCTATGGCCCTCTGAGTCTCGTGGACGAATAGCGCGAGCTGGGTTTCACATGACCGTCTTTTTCGAAACCCATGCTGATTCCTACAGAGTAGATTTCTAGTCTCCAGAAAAGTCATTATACTCGAACACAATACGTGTTCCAAAATTCTACAATTGATCGACGTTAGAGATATAGGTCTATAGTTCTGCACATCTGTTCGACGTCCCTTCTTGAAAACGGGGATGACCTGTGCCCTTTTCCAATCCTTTGGAACGCTACGCTGTTCTAGAGACCTACGGTACACCGCTGCAAGAAGGGGGGCAAGTTCCTTCGCGTACTCTGTGTAAAATTGAACTGGTATCCCATCAGGTCCAGAGGCCTTTCCTCTTTTGAGCGATTTTAATTGTTTCTCTATCCCTCTGTCGTCTATTTCGATATCTACCATTTTGTCATCTGTGCGACAATCTACAGAAGGAACTACAGTGCAATCTTCCTCTGTGAAACAACTTTGGAAAAAGACATTTAGTATTTCGGCCTTTAGTCTGTCATCCTCTGTTTCAGTACCATTTTGGTCACAGAGTGTCTGGACATTTTGTTTTGATCCACCTACCGCTTTGACATAAGACCAAAATTTCTTAGGATTTTCTGCCAAGTCAGTACATAGAACTTTACTTTCGAATTCATTGAACGCCTCTCGCATAGCTCTCTTCACACTACATTTCGCTTCGCGTAATTTTTGTTTGTCTGCAAGGCTTTGGCTATGTTTATGTTTGCTGTGAAGTTCCCTTTGCTTCCGCAGCAGTTTTCTAACTCGGTTGTTGAACCACGGTGGCTCTTTTCCATCTCTTACGATCTTGCTTGGCACATACTCATCTAACGCATATTGTACGATGGTTTTGAACTTTGTCCACTGATCCTCAACACTATCAGTACTTGAGACAAAACTTTTGTGTTGAGCCAACAGGTACTCTGAAATCTGCTTTTTGTCACTTTTTCTAAACAGAAAAATCTTCCTACCCTTTTTAATATTCCTATTTACGGCTGAAATCATCGATGCCGTAACCGCTTTATGATCACTGATTCCCTGTTCTGCGTTAACTTTTTCAAACAGTTCGGGTCTGTTTGTCACCAGAAGGTCTAATATGTTATCGCCACGAGTCGGTTCTCTGTTTAACTGCTCAAGGTAGTTTTCAGATAAAGCACTTAAAAAAATTTCACTGGATTCTTTGTCCCTGCCACCCGTTATGAACGTCTGAGTCTCCCAGTCTATATCCGGCAAATTAAAATCTCCACCCACGCATTCAGCGGGCAGTTAATGGATGCGCACGTGGTTAAGTAGGTCATTAGTGTAACTACTCACCGAGAGGAGCGTATGCGCTGTCAAGGTGAAAGAGCGGACGCGAGCCGAAATAGGGACTGCTACACGAAAGGGAAGGGAAACAGAAGGCGAAAATAAGTTAGTTAATGGGCTGTCGCGTGCAGGAACGAGGAGCGGCAGAAGACACTGGGGACGTGCGCGCCCCTATCCCGCTGGGAGAACGCGCTTGGGGCAGTAAATGCTACAGGTGCGGAGCTCCTGTTGCGTCATAAACCGGCGTGAGTTATGGGCCCATTACGCCAGCTACATGCGGCGCCCTGTCCTCACCAGCGTATGGGCGCCCATCTGCTCGGGTTAAGCGGCTACCTGCAGTAGGCGCAGTCCGCTTTATGCGTGACTTCCCCTTACAGCTTGTGGCAAGTTCCTATCGTTCGTGAAAGAAAAGCACTCTGCCGATACATATTACTGCAACTACAGTGGTGCTCTGAAACAGCTAAGGACTCAGTAAACATTACTGTGGACCCCAACTATCCCACCTACCTTGCTGTCTTTCTAGATGAGGATGTTCTCCAGCAGAATAACTGTTCATCTCACAAGACTGGAATCATACTACAGAGGTTTGATGAGAATGATAGTGAACGTTGATGTCTTTTCCAGCAATTTCGCCTGATATGAAACACATTTGGGTCGCCGGCTACTGTGGCCGAGCGGTTCTAAGCGCTTCAGTCCAGAACTACGCTGATTCTACGGTCGCAGGTTCGAATCCTGACTCGGGCATGGATGTGTGTGATGTCCTTAGGCTAGTTAGGTTTAAGTAGTTCTAAGTCTAGGGGACTGATGACTTCAGATGTTAAGTCCCATAGTGCTTAGAGCCATTTGAACCATTTTTTTCACATTTGGGACGCTATATGGCGCCAGATCTACATCCTAAAACTATCGACCAGTAATTTACAGGAATTATGTGATTTGCGCGTGGAGTATGATGCCATATATCTATAGAAAATTACGAAGGGCTTCTGAAATACATGCTAGCATAATCACCGCCGCATTGTCTTCCACAGGCGGACCATCGCACTTTTAAGCAGACGGTCATGTTTTAGCTTCTTAGTGTGTATGTACAGGGTGTTTATAAATCAGTTATACAAAAGTAACCTTTAATTGTGAAAAAAAAACCGCAAGTAACTTACAGAAATGAAACTTCCTGGCAGATTAAAACTGTGTGCCCGACCGAGACTCGAACTCGGGACCTTTGCCTTTCGCGGGCAAGTGCTCTACCATCTGAGCTACCGAAGCACGACTCACGCCCGGTACTCACAGGTTTACTTCTGCCAGTACCTCTCTCCTACCTTCCAAACTTTACAGAAGCTCTCCTGCGAACCTTGCAGAACTAGCACTCCTGAAAGAAAGGATATTGCGGAGACATGGCTTAGCCACAGCCTGGGGGATGTTTCCAGAATGAGATTTTCACTCTGCAGCGGAGCGTGCGCTGATATGAAAGTTCCTGGCAGATTAGGAAGTGCTAGTTCTGCAAGGTTCGCAGGAGAGCTTCTGTAAAGTTTGGAAGGTAGGAGACGAGGTACTGGCAGAAGTAAAGCTGTGAGTACCGGGCGTGAGTCGTGCTTCGGTAGCTCAGATGGTAGAGCACTTGCCCGCGAAAGGCAAAGGTCCCGAGTTCGAGTCTCGGTCGGGCACACAGTTTTAATCTGCCAGGAAGTTTCATATCAGCGCACACTCCGCTGCAGAGTGAAAATCTCATTCTGGAAACTTACAGAAATGTTTGACACAAAAGTGAATGCAGTATACGATGAGGTAATATTAAAATTCATAGGATACCTCCTAATATTGTGTCGGAACTCTTTTTGGCCTGGGTTGTGTAGCAGTTCGCCGTGGCAAGGACTCAACAAGTCGCTGGAGATTAACAGCAGGAGTATTGAGCCATGCTGTCTCAATAGCCGTCAATAATTGCGATAGTGTTGCCACTGCAGGGTATTGATCTCTCGATTATGTCCCATAAATGTTCGATGGTAGTCATGTCAGGCTGCCTCGGTGGCCGGCTCATTCGCTCGACCTGTCCAGAATGCTCTTCACCCTAGTCGCGAACAATTGTGGCCCGTTGTCATGGTGCATTGCCATCCATAAAATCTCCATCGTTTTTTGGGAACCTGAAGTCCATGAACGGCTGAAACTGGTTTCCGCCGCGCGGGATTAGCCGAGCCGTCTTAGGCGCTGCAGTCATGGACTGTGCAGTTGGTCCCGGCGGAGGTTCGAGTCCTCCCTCGGGCATGGGTGTGTGTGTTTCTCCTTAGGATGATTTAGGTTAAGTAGAGTGTAAGCTTAGGGACTGATGACCTTAGCAATTAAGTCCCATAAGATTTTACACACATTTGAACATTTGATTTCAACTGGTTTCCAAGCAGGCGAACTATTTCCAGCTAGTGATCGGATCAGAGGGCCAGTCAGCTCCATGAAATCACAGCACACACCATTATGGAGCCCCCACCAGCTCGCGCAGTGCCTTCTTGACAACTTGGGTTCGTGGCCCCGTGGGGTCTGCGCCACACTCAAACGCAACCATCAGCTCTTTCCTGCTGAAATCAGCGCTCTTTCTGACCAGGCCACGGTTTTCCAGTCGTCTACGTTCCAACTGTTATGGTCACGAGCGTAGGACAGGTGCTGCAGGCGATGCCGTGCTGTTAGCAAAGACACTTGGGTTGGTCATCTCCTGCCGCAACCCATTAACATTAAATTTCGCCGCACTCTCCTAACGCATACGATCGTTCCACGTCCGACATTGATTTCTGCGGTTATTTCACGCAGAGTTGATTGTCTGCTAGTGCTGACAACTCTATGCAAAGACAGCTGCTCTCGCCCGTTAATTGAAGGCCGTCGGCCACTGCGTTGCCCATGGTGAGAGGTAATGCCTGAAATTTGATATTCTCCGTATACTCTTGAGACTGTGGATCTCGGAATATTGAATTCCCAACGATTTCCGAAAAAAAAACTGTTCCATACGTCTAGCTCCTACTACCATTACACATCATTTCCAATTTTCAGTATTGAATGAACTATGTAAGTTCATGAAATAATAATAAACGTTTATTAAGAAATTAGTACAGACTGCAGAAGTGTGGACGCACCGGAGAAGTGCACGGGAGATTCACCTTTTTTCGCAACTTATATCTTGTGAGGGCTATGAGGTGAAACTACTCGTAATATGTTTAATTCGTTAAATTAACTGACAATCTATTAAATAAAAGACATGCAGTCTACGGACATAGTTGGCAATAGCAACAAATAGACGAAAACGACTAACTTGTACTGAAAAGCGAAAATATGAGTAGTAGGTGAATTATTGACTGTCAGAGTGTTACGGACGATGATTTATGGAACAGTTAATGTGCTCCCTTTTTTCGATACTCGGAATAGGATTATGTTATTGCGTACAACCAATCAATGTGTTACGTAAGATATTATGAATGGAGTTTTATCATGCTTTTTGAAGCAATAAATAAGCATATGTCATTAAAAAAAAATGTAGTCACAATATCTATGCCTGTCGAACTCAGAAGTCAAGAATTCGTTATCACCGGCTACGTACATATTTTTCACCTACTCCCCGCCTCCACCCACACCTTGCCTTCACGATTTACAAGTGGAATGCTCGCGACATGTACAATCCAGTGTAATCAAAGAAAAAAAACAGATCGTTTTGTTACAAGTGCTTTGCGAACAACAGCTATTGTTGGTTGCTGTTCATTTTAGACGACATAGACAGTTGATTGCTCATAAATTTAAACAACATTGTCTATGGAGTTGATTGCTGCTTAGTTTCCTGCTCGTAAGAATATATTAAAACTTCATCTCCTGTCACCATGCTGTGTACGTATTTTGATTTTCCTCGGGAGAACGGTTTGAGCATTTCCTTGCACCAATTACCATATGTCTATTTCTGAACTTCTGTCAAAATATGCAGACTCGACCGTTTAGGGATACGTTATACACCTAAATGATCATGCAAAATCTAGTGTACTGCAGTTTCTGCTGCCTGTAGACGCCTTCCTGTCACGGCAAGACACAACTGCATCCTCTTTAATCATGTTTCACGCATCATCTTTCTTTGATCTGTTTTCGTTAATGTTTCTCCACGTATTACATCTGCGTCGCGCAAAGAGCTAAATATTGGGAGAGATTCTGTGTAAATGTTAGCTACTTACATATTTGTTTACACATCTATGGGTCTTTTAGAAAATCTGAAAACCAACTATTGTCTACATTTTAACTTAAAGTAGCAATATTCGGAGTTTTTTACGTTTTGTTTCCCATGAAGGCCAGTTTAACTACGCATCAGTCCGTGTAACGCAGTGACAACAGTTAACTTTCGCGAAATAAAGCGCACTGTAACGCAGTTTCTCAACCTTTAGTATAAATGGAGTCTTCTTTATAGTAATCGTCCCTCCCATGCACATGTGTTTGCTGTCTATGTAATTTGCACAATCTAAGAGCGTTTCTTAAGAATGCAGACACAATAATTGCTCTGAGATCAAGTCGATGGGTAGTAATTGAATATTTGACAAGTAGGAGACAGAATTATGCTCACTGATCAATGAACTTATCTTTTGCGGTTGAAAATCATGTAACATTAGAAATTAGTAGCGCTGCAGAAAGTGCGAAACATTTATTTTCATTGCTACAGGTATCGCTATTAGCTTACTTTAACATTTGTTGAAGGAAATCTTGGGAGGAACAAATTTTATTGACATAAAATTCGTTAAAATTCACTCTGCACAGGAAATATCTTTTGCAGAGCAAACAAATGCACACTGAATACCATTAAGCAACACTATGCGAACCCATCAAGTGAATATGGACATGCTGAAAATAAAGAATTTACCTTTCCCTTACACGTAAGGAATCAGAAGATAAATTTTATCAAAGTATTTAACATCCTATTAAAAATGATGATGATAGAGGCCATGAAACACTTGTGCAGTATGCACACACCTGGTGTTCAGTTCTTCATATACGAAATAAGTGAAAGAAAGGTCACGTTGAGGAATAAGGTTTTATATAGCGATTTCCACTCATTTTAAACTGACTAGGTATCAGTTGAGAGGGGGCATGCACGTATAGTATATGCAAGGATGCCGACGAATTGAGCAAATACACCGCCGCAGGTGGGCACAGGACTCAAACCCAATCACAGAATCCAAGTTCCGATCCACCAGAAAACAAAGGAAAAATGAAAAAAAATTACTGTGCATAATAGCGATACTCTAAATGGAAATACTCATCCTAAATGAGTACAGAGGATTTAACGCAGACAAAATGCTGACTGAAGCGGGGCAAGAAACAAACGATTAACTCAGACTGCATACCACTGCCGACGACCTGCTGCGAGCTGAACTCTGCCAGCAAACTGTCTGATTGGCTGATTATATGCAAAGAGCTTCGTGTTAGACACTTCTCTCAGCTGGTTACCTGCTAGTACAAAGAACTGTGCAAGATATTTCTGTCATCCGAGTTCGTGTTCATTCAGAGAGAATGATTGACTCTACGCAGCTGACAGAGAAGAAACCCCTTAATGTTGTCATGATACGAAATGAGCACAACTACTGTTTCAGATGATATCAGATATGCTATATTAACCAACAATGAAACAATTTTTAAAAATCAGTCAATTAATGCATACGCTAATGTTACTGATATAGAAATAGATTAACATGTATTGATAATTTTGATGCGTTGTGTGCAATGTTTAATTCATATTTGCAAACAAGTTCAGAATAATCTAAAAAAAATATTAATACACTAGTCATTTTTATCACACTGCGGTACAGTGTACTACACTGCACTGCAACAGACACACACACGCACGCACACACACACACACACACACACACACACACACACACACACACACACACCACATCACAGACATACACACACTTTTTTCAACTGGTATCAGGACCTTGACGATACATGCACGATCGTATTGAGTTCTTCAAAAGTCAGCAACTCGCCACAATGAACGAGATGATGAGCTCAAGAAAATGTAAGGAGCTTAGAATTATCCATCACAAATCCTGGGCATACGATTTTATAGTAAAATTCATTAAACTACGGCAAAGTGGCTCTGAGCACTATGGGACTTTGAGGTCATCAATCCCCTAGAACTTAGAACTACTTAAACCTAACTAACCTAAGGACATCACACACATCCATGCCCGAGGCAGGATTCGAACCTGTGACCGTAGCGGTCGCGCAGTTCCAGACTGAAGCGCCTAGAACAGCTCGGCCACGCAGGCTGGCTATACTATGGCAGCTTAGTGTTGAATGACTGTTGTTTATTATTATACAGTGTTAACTTTTAACCATTTCCTACCCTCTGTTATCAATTAAAACCTTGACTTTGTAGTATGATTTGTTTAAGAGGTATGCTTGATCTGGTTTCTTTAATATTTGTGTTTTAGTTGTTTCTACAATACTTGCCCAAATTATTGTGCAGTTTTATTCCCTTGTAGAAATGCTGTTAAGTGCTTTTCGTTTGCTTACTCTTGATGAAATAGTTGAGAATAGAAGTGAAGATTGTGAGTGAAAGAATACCTTGGTTACATAACGGGATTACAAAGTGCAGATCAACTACTAAACACAGCGGTTCATTGAGTGAAAACGGATTGTGTGGTCGCCAAATCCATTAACGGGTAGGATGATGAAGAAGAAGAAGAACAAGAAGAGGACAACTCTAGCTAAAGTAAGTTTAGTCTGGCTCTTGTTCCATAAACATGAATGCTGCTGCTTGTGAGATGACTACTGAAGGCAGCTTTATTGAATGATGGACTCCAGATCGACGGCAGACAGTCATATTGCACGGTGGAAAAGGAAATGAGCATTTGACGTCATTGTCCGGGAGGCCCCTTCCGGGGCAGGTCCGGCAGCCATGGTGAAAGTCTTATTACATTCGACGCCACATTGGGCGACCTGCGCGCCGGGTGGGGATGAAATGATGATGAAGACAGCACAACACCCAGTCCCTGAGCGGAGAAAATCCCCGACCAAGCCGGGAAACGAACCCGCGCCTCTTAGGACGGCAGTCCGTCACGCTGACCATTTTCTTTTTTTTCTTCTATTTTTTTTTTCGTTTTGTTCGTTGTTGATCGTTGTGTTTGGTCGTTGTGGACGTCACATGACATCCGTTCAAGTTCGTTTGTTGAGCCTTCCTCTCAGTTTTTTACTACAGAGGCCAACCGGCTCTCTGACCGAACATGCTGAGCTACCGTGCCGGCATCATTCAGCTATCGGGGCGGACATACTGCACGGTGATTCGCAAACGTTGGCTTAGTTCGCTCCTGAGCCTGGCTTCTGGTATCACCAGGAAGAACAGACGAACAAAGTTTTATTTTACTGTGGTTATCGCTCCCAGCAGTGCGTTTAGCAGAAGAAGGTGTCCGTCGCGGTTTGTAGGAAGCTGCTCCATTGCTTGCACAAGCCTTGCCCGCCTGTTTTCCCCAGGTGCTACAGGTGGGTGGCGGCAGGTGGGCGCGCAAGTTCGGCGGCCCGCTAACCCCCAGCAGCAAGTGCTTAATAAAAGACGATGCCGGTGGCCCGGCAGCCGTAAAACCGCAAGCCACAGGCATGCCAAAGCGGAGTTCACAACGGCGGCCGTCGCCCTCACAAAGCCTCGGCGACAGTCGTCTACTTGTATAAACAAGTACTGTACTGCGCTCCTTATCATTACACAGCTGGTTTCTCGCCACCATTAGACTCAGTAACAGTTCAAACTCCACTGCTACTAAAGTGGTCGTTGCACTCTGAGGCACAAATGGGGCTGATTTGTAATGCGTTTACGTGCTACTTATCAATGCTGCGGATTTACTGCTCTTAAAGAGGAATAATCCTCGATAGAGGGTTTGGAAATCGATTTTACAGCACTACAGCAATTTATGTCTGTAATGGATCATTCTTAAGTGACCGTTCAGAACGACACCACACTACTTCACACGCATGATGAATTGTATAAACACACTACTGGCCATTAAAATTGCAACACCAAGAAGAAATGCAGATGATAAACGGGAATTCATTGGACAAATATATTATACTAGAACTGACATGTGATTACATTTTCACGCAATTTGGGTGCATAGATCCTGAGAAATCAGTACCCAGAACAACCACCTCTGGCCGTAATAACGGCCTTGATACGCCTGGGCATTGAGTCAAACAGAGCTTGGATGGCGTGTACAGGTACAGCTGCCCATGCGGCTTCAACATGATACCACAGTTCATCAAGAGTAGTGACTGGCGTATTGTGACCAGCCAGTTGCTCGGCCACCTTTGACCAGACGTTTTCAATTGGTGAGAGATCTGGAGAATGTGCTGGCCAGGACAGCAGTCGAACATTTTCTGTATCCATAAAGGCCTGTACACGACCTGCAACATGCGGTCGTGCATTATCCTGCTGAAATGTAGGGTTTCGCAGGGATCGAATGAAGGATTGAGCCACGGGTCGTAACACATCTGAATTGTAACGTCCACTGTTCAAAGTGCCGTCAGTGCGAACAAAAGGCGACCGAGACGTGTAACCAATGGCACCCCATACCATCACGCCATGTGATACGCCAGTATGGCGATGACGAATACACGCTTCCAATGTGCGTTCAGCGCGATGTCGCCAAACACGGATGCGACCATCATGATGCTGTAAACAGAACCTGGATTCATCCGAAAAAATGACGTTTTGCCATTCGTGCACCCAGGTTCGTCGTTGAGTACGCCATGGTCTCCGAACTGATAGTCCATGCTGCTGCAAACGTCGTCGAACTGTTCGTGCAGATGGTTTTTGTCTCGCAAACGTCCCCATATTTTGACTCAGGGATCGAGACGTGGCTGCACGATCCGTTACAGCCATGCGGATAAGATGCCTGTCATCTCGACTGCTAGTGATACGAGACCGTTGGGATCCAGCACGGCGTTCCGTATTACCCACCTGAACCCACCGATTCCATATTCTGCTAACAGTCATTGGATCTCTACCAACGCGAGCAGCAATGTCGCGATATGATAAACCACAATCGCGATAGGCTACAATTCGACCTTTATCAAAGTCGGAAACGTGATGGTACGCATTTCTCCTCCTTACACGAGGCATCACAACAACGTTTCACCAGGCAACGCCGGTCAACTGCTGTTTGTGTATGAGAAATCGGTTGGAAACTTTCCTCATGTCAGCACGTTGTAGGTGTCGCCACCGGCGCCAACCTTGTGTGAATGCTCTGAAAAGCTAATCATTTGCATATCACAGCATCTTCTTCCTGTCGGTTAAATTTTACGTCTGTAGCACATCATCTTCGTGAAGTAGCAATTGTAATGGCCAGTAGTGTATCAGCCCACAGTAAAAAATGGAACACCCGCCTCTAAAGTCGGTAATAGCCTAATTCGGCAAGGAAGAGTGTTTACAAGTTCCTTAAAGTATCCCATAGCCAACGGAAGCCACTCTTCGTTGATCGGATTCCGTGGAGCTATCAGATTGCTGGAATGCTGATTGGTACCTTTCATCCGTGTCCCTAACAGTGCCAGACATTTACCGATGGATTAAGTCAGGTGATTTAGCAGAAAAGTCGGCGTGCGACAGGGTGCTTGACTATTCATCAAACCAGGAACGTACTTGTGCAGCCCTGGAGAACAACGTTGACGTCTTTGCGGATGTCAGTGTCACAGCTTAGCCATTATAAGGGTAAAGAAGAAAGAACAATCCTTGGTCACCGAGAACGCTGAAATAAACATTTCGGTTCACGTGCACTGTAACCTGAATGCGTGGGCCCAAATCATGGTACTAACACCCCAAAATGTTACAGAACTACCTCTGTCCATGCACTAAAACATCGAGATACTGAGGGTTAAACAACTCATTGTACCGTCCGTACACTCGACGTCTTCCATCATTGGAAGGAAAATAGGCAAAATCGCGAGTCGTTGGACCCCACTGCACGCTTCCAGCCAGCCGCTTTCCAGTTTCTCTGTTGTTTCGTCCACTGAAGACATGCAGGTTATTATGAACTCTTTTGGGACTCGGTGGATTGTCTGCCACGAGTAATGGGATAATGGCAGGGGCACTACGAATGTGGTGTGTGGACTATAAGTTGAGAATGTGGGTATCACGGGGAGCTTGCCGGCGATACGTCCCTGCAGGCGCACTTTCCTCTGTGCCCTCGGTGGCTCAGATGGATAGAGCTCTGTCATGTAAGGAGCAGATCCCGGTTTCGACTCCTAGTCGGGGCACACATTTTCAACTGTCCCCGTTGACGTAAATCAACGCCCATCAGCAGCTAATGGTATTGATTTAATTGCAATTTCATGCAGATTATTGTCTCGCTGTGAGCAACAGCCTTTTGCCAGGTATCGAAGGTCCATTGCTTCACGTTCCCTCTGCAATGTTCTCTCGGAAACGGATTGATATAGACATCGATTCAATCCCTGTCGGGTTTGACACCTATCGTCATTGACAAGTTGTGACACTCGTCTACTTTTCCTGTCGGGTAGCGTCTTTTTACGACCACTGTTCTTAAGTCGCGGTGCGTGGTTGAAAGTTGTTCACCATCCCTTACAGACGAGTTCCACTGTGCGCACTTACACACCAACAAATGGGCAATGTAATTGATAGTGTGGCCATGGGTACGTTCAAACACGATAGCTCCTTTCTGAGTTAAGGCTTTTCGTTTTTCAAGCTGCGTCAATTCCAATAAAATTCTCGATCTTTCGATGGCTATCTCCGCCATCGTCGTCAGGAGCAAATGTGCTGACTCCCGGGGCTGGCACGATTTTTCGCTTACGTAGCCACAATTATGGCCGCTGGCACCAATCAGAGAGAGCCGAAACGACACGTGCGCGGAAGGTGAGTTGGGCAACTCATAGCAGCTCTAGACCCGACAGTCAGTAGCTTTACTCCTGACGACGATGGCGGAGACAGCCATCGAAAGCTGTAGAATTTTATTCGAATTGCCGTGGGTTGAAAACCGAGAAGCTTTTAATTAGACATGTCGCCATGAAAGACTGTCATGTCCTCACGCCGATCCACCTTGCTGCGCTGATCTCAAATAGTATGACACGGGTGACTAATATTTTGTTCGGTGAGCTTATATAATATGCGCATGTTATATCTACCGACAAATGAGTGGAATCCAAGAAAAATAAATGAAATAGTAGAAACTGTACGAAGAGCGCAGTGGCTAAACACCTTCCGCATTCAGTAGTGCTGTTCAAATCCCATTCCCGATATCTTTTTATGCGCTTTTCATTACTTCGATACTGTGATGTGCCCTCCATTTCTTCTTCTTGTGAACTCGTACTCAATCTCTCCATCTGTACATACTGTGGAACAAGATTAAAGAGTGACTTTTTCGAAACTAAGTCATTGAAACCATTTCGACGTAGAAGTTCGAAATGTTCACATGTAACGGCGCAAAACCGTGGCATCCTGCGACATCATCCTCGCTCTCGGCGACGCTTCAAACAGTAAGGTGTCGACACGTGTTAAAAAAAAATAAAAAAATAGGGCGTTCAGCGTTGAAATCACGCTGTTTTCTTTTGGGCGGGCGAGGAACACAGTTTCGAACACACCGCTGCTGGAAACTGACACGAAAACTGCGCAGGAGGTGTTATAAAAGGTAGGAATCGAGACTGATTACTTTGAGAAGCCACTGGCTGTCAACAACAGTTTTAAAACTAAAACATTTTTTAACTGTCTTCATTTTATTTTAGATATAGAAATTACATTTCTTGGTTTTAAGGGGAGACGGAAGGCAATTTTATCCCTATTCTGCCAATGCTGTTTTACCCTTTGAATAGGTACAATTTTCAAAAGAACTATAAATGTTAAACAATGAAATTTTTATTGCATATATATATATATATATATATATATATATATATATATATATATATATATATATATGTGTGTGTGTGTGTGTGCCTCAATTTACAAGTAAAATGAACATAATACCTCTTATGGTTTTGAAGCAAAAATTATCCTTTCACTTCTAAAATTTAACTTTTTTGTACAGTAATTATTATAAAACAGTTTCTGATTGTTTGATGGTTCCCAATTTACTTGTAATAAGTTATTACCATCTGCGATACAAATTAACCAAATTTCATGTTTCTAACCCCATTAGTTTATCAAATAATGGTACCTGAAAGTAAAAAAAATGTAGTTATGAGAAAAATGCTTTTAAAGTTTAATATTGCAATTCTAGTATAGTTCATCATCATCATTTAAGACTGATTATGCCTTTCAGCGTTCAGTCTGGAGCATAGCCCACCTTATACAGTTCCTCCATGATCCCCTATTCAGTGCTAACATTGATGCCTCTTCTGATGTTAAACCTATTACTTCGAAATCATTCTTAACCGAATCCAGGTACCTTCTCCTCGGTCTGCCCCGACTCCTCCTACCCTCTACTGCTGAATCCATGAGTCTCTTGGGTAACCTTGCTTCTCTCATGCGTGTAACATGACCCCACCATCTAAGCCTGTTCGCCCTGACTGCTACATCTATAGAGTTCATTCCCAGTTTTTCTTTGATTTCCTCATTGTGGACACCCTCCTGCCATTGTTCCCATCTACTAGTACCTGCAATCATCCTAGCTACTTTCATATCCGTAACCTCAACCTTGTTGATAAGGTAACCTTAATCCACCCAGCTTTCGCTCCCATACAACAAAGTTGGTCGAAAGATTGAACGGCGCACAGATAACTTAGTCTTGGTACTGACTTCCTTCTTGCAGAAGAGAGTAGATCGTAGCTGAGCGCTCACTGCATTAGCTTTGCTACACCTCGCTTCCAGTTCTTTCACTATGTTGCCATCCTGTGAAAATATGCATCCTAAGTACTTGAAACCGTCCACCTGCTCTAACTTTGTTCCTCCTATTTGGCACTCAATCCGTTTATATTTCTTTCCCACTGATATTACTTTCGTTTTGGAGATGCTAATCTTCATACCATAGTCCTTACATTTCTGATATAGCTCTGAAATATTACTTTGCAAACTTTCAATCGAATCTGCCATCACAACTAAGTCATCCGCATATGCAAGACTGCTTATTTTGTGTTCACATATCTTAATCTCACCCAGCCAATCTATTGTTTTCAACATATGGTCCATACATAATATGAACAACAGTGGAGACAGGTTGCAGCCTTGTCTTACCCCTGAAACTACTCTGAACCATGAACTCAATTTACCGTCAACTCTAACTGCTGCCTGACTATCCATGTAAAGACCTTTAATTGCTTGCAAAAGTTTGCCTCCTATTCCATAATCTTGTAGAACAGACAATAACTTCCTCCTAGGAACCCGGTCATATGCCTTTTCTAGATCTATAAAGCATAGATACAACTCCCTGTTCCACTCATAACACTTCTCCATTATTTGCCGTAAGCTAAAGATCTGGTCCTGACAACCTCTAAGAGGCCTAAACCCACACTGATTTTCATCCAATTGGTCCTCAACTAATACTCGCACTTTCCTTTCAACAATACCTGCGAAGATTTTACCCACAACGCTGATTAAAGAATACCTCTGTAGTTGTTACAATCTTTTCTGTTTCCATGTTTAAAGATTGATGTGATTACTGCTTTTGTCCAGTCTGATGGAACCTGTCCCGACTCCCAGGTCATTTCAATTATCCTGTGTAGCCATTTAAGATCTGACATTCCACTGTATTTGATGAGTTCCGACTTAATTTCATCCACCCCAGCCGCTTTATTGCACTGCAATCTATTGACCATTTTTTCCACTTCCTCAAATGTGATCCTATTTCCATCATCATTCCTATCCCATTGTACCTCGAAATCTGAAACATTACTGATCGCATTTTCACCTACATTGAGTAACTCTTCAAAATATTCCCTCCATCTGCCCAAGGCATCAACAGGATTCACCAGCAGTTTTCCTGACCTGTCCAAAATACTTGTCATTTCCTTCTTACCTCCCTTTCGAAGACTGCTAATTACACTCCAGAATGGTTTTCCAGCAGCTTGACCCATAGTCTCCAACCTGTTTCCAAAGTTTTCCCACGATTTCTTCTTGGATGCTGCAATGATCTGTTTAGCTTTGTTTCTTTCTTAAACATAACTTTGTCTGTCTACCTGGGTTCTGGTATGTAGCCATTTTTGATACGCCTTCTTTTTCCTTTTACAGGCTGCCTTGACTGTATCATTCCACCAAGCTGTTTGCTACTTTTACACACTACTGTTCCAAGACATTCTTTAGCCACTTCTAGTACTGTGTCCTGTACCTTGTCCATTCCTTTTCCAATGACTGTAATTGACTACATTCAACTAACTGGTACCTTTCTGAGATCGCTGTTATGTGCTTGTGCCTGATTTCCTTATCCTGAAGTTTCTCCACTCTTATCCTCCTACATATGGACCTGACCTCCTGCACTTTCGGCCTCACAATCCCAATTTCACTGCAGATTAAATAATGATCAGTGTCATCAAAGAATCCCCTGAACACACGTGTGTCCCTCACAGCCTTCCTGAATTCCTGATCTGTTATTATATAGTCAATGACAGATCTGGTTCCCCTGCCTTCCCAAGTATACCGGTGAATGTTCTTATGTTTATAAAAGGAGTTTGTGATTACTAAGCCCATGTTGTTGTTGTTGTGGTCTTCAGTCCTGAGACTGGTTTGATGCAGCTCTCCATGCTACTCTATCCTGTGCAAGCTTCTTCATCTCCCAGTACCTACTGCAACCTACGTCCTTCTGAATCTGCTTAGTGTATTCATCTCTTGGTCTCCCCCTCCGATTTTTACCCTCCACGCTGCCCTCCAATACTAAATTGGTGATCCCTTGATGCCTCAGAATATGTCCTACCAACCGATCCCTTCTTCTGGTCAAGTTGTGCCACAAACTCCTCTTCTCCCCAATCCTATTCAGTACCTCCTCATTAGTTATGTGATCTACCCATCTAATCTTCAGCATTCTTCTGTAGCACTACATTTCGAAAGCTTCTATTCTCTTCTTGTCCAAACTATTTACTGTCCATGTTTCACTTCCATACATAGCTACACTCCATACAAATACTTTCAGAAATGACTTCCTGACACTTAAATTTACACTCGATGTTAACAAATTTCTCTTCTTCAAAAACGCATTCCTTGCCATTGCCAGTCTACATTTTATATCCTCTCTACTTCGACCATCATCAGTTATTTTGCTCCCCAAATAGCAAAACTCCTTTACTACTTTAAGTGTCTCATTTCCTAATCTAATTCCCTCAGCATCACCCGACTTAATTCGACTACATTCCATTATCCTCGTTTTGCTTTTGTTGATGTTCATCTTATATCCTCCCTTCAAGACACCATCCATTCCGTTCAACTGCTCTTCCAAGTCCTTTGCTGTCTCCGACAGAATTACAATGTCATCGGCGAACCTCAAAGTTTTTATTTCTTCTCCATGGATTTTAATACCCACTCCGAATTTATCTTTTGTTTCCTTTACTGCTTGCTCAATATACAGATTGAATAACATCGGGGAGAGGCTACAACCCTGTCTTACACCCTTCCCAACCACTGCTTCCCTTTCATGTCCCTCGACTCTTATAACTGCCATCTGGTTTCTGTACAAATTGTAAATAGCCTTTCGCTCCCTGTATTTTACCCCTGCCACCTTTAGAATTTGAAAGAGAGTATTCCAGTTAACATTGTCAAAAGCTTTCTCTAAGTCTACAAATGCTAGAAACGTAGGTTTGCCTTTCCTTAATGTTTCTTCTAAGATAAGTCGTAAGGTCAGTATTGCCTCACGTGTTCCAGTATTTCTACGGAATCCAAACTGATCTTCCCCGAGGTCGGCTTCTACTAGTTTTTCCAATCGTCTGTAAAGAATTCGTGTTAATATTTTGCAGCTGTGGCTTATTAAACTGATTGTTCGGTAATTCTCACATCTGTCAACACCTGCTTTCTTTGGAATTGGAATTATTATATTCTTCTTGAAGTCTGAGGGTATTTCGCCTGTTTCATACATCTTGCTCACCAGATGGTAGAGTTTTGTCAGGACTGGCTCTCCCAAGGCCGTCAGTAGTTCCAATGGAATGTTGTCTACTCCGGGGGCCTTGTTTCGACTCAGGTCTTTCAGTGCTCTGTCAAACTCTTCACGCAGTATCGCATCTCCCATTTCATCTTCCTCTACATCCTCTTCCATTTCCATAATATTGTCCTCAAGTACATCGCCCTTGTATAGACCCTCTATATACTCCTTCCACCTTTCTGCTTTCCCTTCTTTGTTTAGAACTGGGTTTCCATCTGAGCTCTTGATGTTCATGCAAGTGGTTCTCTTTTCTCCAAAGGTCTCTTTAATTTTCCTGTAGGCAGTATCTATCTTACCCCTAGTGAGATAAGCCTCTACATCCTTACATTTGTCCTCTAGCCATCCCTGCTTAGCCATTTTGCACTTCCTGTCGATCTCATTTTTGAGACGTTTGTATTCCTTTTTGCCTGATTCATTTACTGCATTTTTATATTTTCTCCTTTCATCAATTAAATTCAATATTTCTTCTGTTACCCAAGGATTTCTACTAGCCCTCATCTTTTTACCTACTTGATCCTCTGCTGCCTTCACTACTTCATCCCTTAAAGCTATCCATTCTTCTTCTACTGTATTTCTTTCCCCCATTCCTGTCAATTGTTCCCTTATGCTCTCCCTGAAACTCTGTACAACCTCTGGTTCTTTCAGTTTATCCAGGTCCCATCTCCTTAAATTCCCACCTTTTTGCAGTTTCTTCAGTTTTAATCTACAGGTCATAACCAATAGATTGTGATCAGAGTCCACATCTGCCCCTGGAAATGTCTTACAATTTAAAACCTGGTTCCTAAATCTCTGTCTTACCATTATATAATCTATCTGATACCTTTTAGTATCTCCAGGATTCTTCCATGTATACAACCTTCTATCATGATTCTTAAACCAAGTGTTAGCTATGATTAAGTTGTGCTCTGTGCAAAATTCTATCAGGCGGCTTCCTCTTTCATTTCTTAGCCCCAATCCATACTCACCTACTACGTTTCCTTCTCTCCCTTTTCCTACACTCGAATTCCAGTCACCCATGACTATTAAATTTTCGTCTCCCTTCACTATCTGAATAATTTCTTTTATTTCATCATACATTTCTTCAATTTCTTCGTCATCTGCAGAGCTAGTTGGCATATAAACTTGTACTACTGTAGTAGGTGTGGGCTTCGTATCTATCTTGGCCACAACAATGCGTTCACTATGCTGTTTGTAGTAGCTTACCCGCGTTCCTATTTTCCTATTCATTATTAAACCTACTCCTGCATTACCCCTATTTGACTTTGTGTTTATAACCCTGTAGTCACCTGACCAGAAGTCTTGTTCCTCCTGCCCCCGAACTTCACTAATTCCCACTATATCTAACTTTAACCTATCCATTTCCCTTTTCAAATTTTCTAACCTACCTGCCCGATTAAGGGATCTGACATTCCACGCTCCGATCCGTAGAACGCCAGTTTTCTTTCTCCTGATAACGACATCCTCTTGAGTAGTCCCCGCCCGGAGATCCGAATGGGGGACTATTTTACCTCCGGAATATTTTACCCAAGAGGACGCCATGATCATTTAATCATACAGTAAAGCTGCATGCCCTCGGGAAAAATTACGGCCGTAGTTTCCCCTTACTTTCAGCCGTTCGCAGTACCAGCACAGCAAGGCCGTTTTGGTTATTGTTACAAGGCCAGATCAGTCAATCATCCAGACTGCTGCCCTTGCAACTACTGAAAAGGCTGCTGCCCCTCTTCAGGAACCACACGTTTGTCTGGCCTCTCAACAGATACCCCTCCGTTGTGGTTGTACCTATGGTACGGCTATCTGTATCGCTGAGGCACGCAAGCCTCCCCACCAACGACTAAGCCCATACTGGCACAGAAATCCAAGAGTTGTTTCCCGTTCCTGTTGGCCTCCATATCCTCTCCAAATTTACCCATAACCTTTTCATACCCTTCTGTTCGATTTCCAAACCTGGCGTTAAAATCACCCATGAGCAGAACACTGTCCTTGTCCTTTACTCTAACAACTATATCACTGAGTGCCTCATAAAAACTATCCATCTTATCTTGATCTGTCCCTTCACAATGCGAATATACTGACACAATCCTAATTTTCTTGCTAGACACTGTCAAATCTATCCACATCAGTCGTTCGTTTACATACCTTATTGCAACTACGCTGGGTTCCATTTCTTTCCTAATGCAAAGCCCTACACCCCATTGTGCTATTCCTGATTTGACTCCTGACAGGTAGACCTTGTATTCTCCCACTTCCTCTTCTTTCTCACCCCTTACCCGAATGTCACTAACAGCTAAAACGTCCAGCCCCATCTTACTTGCAGCCTCTGCCAGCTCTACCTTCTTCCCAGAGTAGCCCCCATTGATATTAATAGCTCCCCATCTCATTACCATTTGTTTGCCAAACCGTATCTTAGGAGTCCCTGGTTTGTCAGTTAGAGGTGGGACTCCGTCACCTCCAAAGGTCCGAGGCATTTTGCTCTGATTGTTGCCAGCATCATATTTAAAGTACCAGGGAAGCAGGTTGCTAGCCTTACTTGCCCCGAGTCCCATTGGGTTTTACCCCTAACGGCTGAGGGACTAAGCGGTGGATTTGGCAGTCTTTGCCGTATGAGCACAAAGGTGACCACAACTCAGAATATGTCCGAGATGCCCAGCCTTATTCCAAAGTAACTGGTATCCCGACTGTCGGGACCACTTACTTGGCCACTCATACGTTGCCCGTGGTTCATGAACTAGGACATGACTACAGGAACCCACACCATGAACCAGTATAGTTATTGATGAGAATTACTTACCACTAATATTTTCCTGCACCATACTGAGCATCATGTGAATCATACCGATCTTTTCTTCTCTTGGTCCCTCTTCTTTTCTGTCTGGGTTCTTTTGTGCATTTTAAGTTAGCAATATCTGCTTTTAATATTCTTTCTTTATCTATTTGCACCAAGGATTTTGTAGTATTTCCACTAGATTTTATGCTTAATAATTCCAAAACATCCAGTTTTCTAATTAAACCATAATTGAAGTATAAAATAGCATCATAAACACCAAACTTGAGGGTTGTAAGCTGAACAAATACAGTTTTCGGTAACCGGTTTCAAATGACAGAATTCACACATTCATTTAATTTTTGAGTTTTCCCATGCAGACATTTTTTCAACAAAGCATCTTTACAAAGGTCTCTAAATATGGGTTTAATTTCATTCATTACTGATGGAGGGAAAGAATGTTTGTGGTCATATCGGACACTTCTCCTGCACTTGCACCAAGTGTCAGGATCATTCGGGCAAAGACCGTGCAATGGATTTTCATTTGTGGAAAGCTTATGGAAAAAGACAGCCCATACAGCTTTTTTATGTTTTATAAATTCCCTACATTTCCTCTTATGGCCAAGCCATAATAATTCTGTAATCTATCTATTTCAACATTTGTCAGGCGACCTTTACCACCTGTCTTCTTACCATCTTCCAATACTATTTTTGACTTTTCTTTCAATAACCTTCTCAACCTGGACCCCATTCTCCTCTGGACATGCCCAATGCACTCTAATTTAGAAAGTGTGACATTAGGACCATAGGGTTGTTCTGCACATACCCGGTCATAAGCCTTGCTGTCACCATCCCCGCCGGCGCTGTGGCCAAGTGGTTATAGGCGCTTCAGTCTGGAACCGCGCTGCTGCTACGGTCGCAGGTTCGAATCCTGCCTCGGGCATGAATGTGTGTGATGTTCTTAGGTTAGTTAGGTTTAAGTAGTTCTAAGTCTAGGGGACTGATGACCTCAGATGTTAAGTCCAATAGTGCTTAGAGCCATTTAAACCATTTGAATCACCGTCTCCAGATTGCACAGAGCGTCAGGAAAACCATCATATTTCACGAAAAAATTGCCGTATTTATGTAAAACAAAAACTGTTTCACGCAGGAAAGGCCAGGCATTTGAAATATGCTAAAATCTAAAAATCGAATTTTTCAAGCCCACTTGCCTTTCTTCTCCCCTTACCTTTGTACTAATAGTTACCATATATCTCATAATAAATGATTGTTCTTAAATATTCTGAACAACTTTATGATGGAAGAACTCTATTCTGTCAAAAACCAAGGGAATCAGTAAATGCAGACCATCGATCTTGCAGCGGTCTTGCAGCATTTAGCAGGTAGTGAACATAGAATGGCCTTTTCACGTGCACCTTCTGGCCAGGTTTTCCAGATGCAGCAATTTCCTCTTCACATATCGAAGTTTCAAAAATTTCCGATTATTATGCAGATTTATGCAACACTTTTATTTCATGTGATATTTCTTTTTATAAATTAAGAAGTCTAGCGCTCAGAATTTTTTTCATAAAATACACAAATTTTGAAACGTAAGAATAATCGACACCAAGAAAATTGAATATGACTGCATATTACGTAGAAATGCTACGAAACATCAGAACAAAATGTGAGAAAAAAAGTTAACCATGGACGAATCACCAGCGGTAGGAAAGTGAGAAATTTTATGGTAGGTATGCTAGAAAATGATGAAATATTTTCCAAGCCGTGTTTTGTGTTTATCAAGTAAAGAAATATCAGTATAGTATCATGTGTCAACGCTTATTCAGTGACTCGTTGCAGCCGTTATGGCTGCTCCATGTACACTGAAGAGCCAAAGAAACTGGTACATCTGCCTAATATCGTGTACGACCCACGCGAGCACGCAGATGAGCCACAACGTGTACGTGGCGTGGACTGGACTAATGTCTGAAGTTGTGCTGGAGGGATTTGACGCAATGAATCCTGCAGGGCTGCCCATAAATCCTCAAGAATACGAGGGGGTGCAGATCTCTTCTGAAAAGCACGTTGCAAGCCATTCCAGATATGTTCAATACAGCTCATGTCTGTGCAGTTTGGTGGCTAGTGGAAGTTTTTAAAACTCAGAAGTGTGTTCCTGGAGTCACTCTTTAGCAATTATGGGCATGTGGGGTGTCGCATTGTCTTGCTGGAATTGCCCAAGTCCATCGGGATGCACAATGGACATGGATGGATGGAAATGATCCGACAGGATGCTTACGTACGTGTCACCTGTCAGAGTCGTATCTAGACGTATTAGGTGTGCCATATCACTCCAACTGCACAAGCCCCACACCATTACAGAGCCTCCCAACTCCCCTGCTGACATGCAAAGTCTATGGATTCATGAGGTTGTCTCCAAACCCGTACACGTCCATCCGTTCGATACAATTTGAAACGATACTCGTCCGACCAGGCAACAAGTTTCCAGTCATCAACAGTCGAATGTCGGTGTTGACGGGCCCAGGCGAGGCGTAAAGCTTCGTCTCCTGCAGTCATCAAGGTTACACGAGTGAGACTTCGGTTGCGAAAGCCCATATCGATAATTGTTCGTTGAATGATTTGCAGGCTGACACTTGTTGATGGCCCAGCATTGAAATCTGCAGCAATTTGGGGAAGCGTTGCACTTCTGTCAAGTTGAACGATTCTCTTCATTCATCGTTAGTTCCGTTCTTGCAGGATTTTTTTTCCCAGCCGCAACGATGTCGGAGATTTGATGTTTTAGCGGATTCCTGATATTCACGGTCCACTCGCGAAATGGTCGTATCGCTACCTTGGAGATGCTTTGCCCCTCAGTCCGGAACCACGGGGCTGCGCAGGTTCGAATCCTGCCTCGGGCATCGATGTGTGTGATGTCCTTAGGTTAGTTAGGTTTAAGTAATTCTAAGTCTAGGGGACTGATAACCTCAGATGTTACGTCCGATAGTGCTTAGAGCCATTTGAACCATTTTGCTGCGCCCGCGGCTCGTGCCCCACTATAACACCACGTTCAAACTCACTTAAATCTTGATAATGTCCCATAGTAGCAGCAGTAACCGAACTTGTTGTCTTGTATGGGGGTTGCCGACCACAGCGGCATATTCTGCCTGTTTACATATCTCTGTATCTGAATACGCATGCGTATTCCAGTTTCTTTGGCGCTGAACTGTTCGAATAAGGCAGCCGAAGGCCTTTCTGTAAGCTTCCCACACATGATATACGTCACTAGTATATTACGTGGATTACCAGAGTACGTGAGCAGCCACGTAAATTATATCCTAAAGTGGAAAAATTGATCTCAAATGACTAAAAGGTTATTGTAGAAGTGCGAACAGGAACTTATTTGTTCAGAGCCAAAAATCCAGATCTTGGACTTCCATTTAGATCCATAGTTTCTCGATGGGGAACAGATCGAGCGAGGTCGTGCTGCACAATGGACTCGCATTCGGGAAAACGGCGGTTCAAACCCGCGTCCGGACATCCTGATTTAGGTTTTCCATGATTTTCCTAAATCGCTTCAGGCGAATGGTTCCTTTGAAAGGGCACGGCCGATTTTCTTCCTCATCCTTCCCTAGTCCTAGCATGTGCTTCGTCTCTAATGACCTGGTCGTCGACAGTATGTTAAGCACTAATCTCCTCCTCCCCCGTGGAGGAAATGATTGGGAGCAACAGTGTGTTATGCAAACAATTTTGAAAATTTTAAATCATTGATTGACGCACTAAATAAGGACGACACTTGTCCAATAATTCTTCAGAACTTAAACAACGACAGTAGATCAAGAAATTGTCTTAGAAATTGTCTTAGACATCTGCAAATTGGGTTTTTTGTTTCACTTTGTCAAAAAATTAGCAACATCAACCAGCTTGTTAACTGGAACAGTTAATGAACTGCATGACAGTGAGCAAAACATTAGTTCACTCGTGGATCAAAAAGTGGAAGCTATTAAACAGAAAGCCAGGGACATCAAACAGGTGGCAGGTACAGTTGGCAGTGCTTACTTTACACGAGCCCACAGAAACGGAAGAAACTTGTGAACTGCAGACGATCTGCGCAGCTGTCCCAAGGTAAACGCATAAATTCAGGGAATTTGACGGTAACTTCATAAATCGTCTAGACCCTGTTGTAAGGCGCAACAGTAGACTGTAGTCGTAAGCAGACTCGTGTTAGCATGAACATCAAGTATGATCCGTACACCTGAGAACAGCAATGTCAGAGGGTCTGTACAGGTCATAGTGAGATGGTGAACGAGTAAAACTGCTGAGATAGCGGTCCCCACTCGCAGGAGAGAAGTCTCCACCCACATGGTGGGGCCAAGTGATGTAAAACACTATTGTTTTTAGCTATATAGGGAAGGGGTAGTGACTTTTAGCTTTCTGCTTCCAAACAAGGAGTTAATTGTAAAGGCCAGGAACATCCCATCTGAGAGTAGGAGAAGCGGAGTGACTTGAACATGGCGTGTTCTCCCTGGCTACCAACAGCCTCAGGCTGAACAACGAAGAAATCAATAAGCCGTCGACAGACGACAACATACGTTTCGGCTTTGAATTTTTCCTTCCCCTTGTGCTTTAATGTAAACGTGAATTCGTACAGTCCCTCTAGTTTCAGAGTGAGCAAAAAATTAGCATGCTAGAAGTCTTTTGTTTCGCTAACCATTTCAACATAAATGAGAATCACTAGGTACTAGCACATTTTATCCCATAAGATAACTTCACACATCAGCTGAAGAAAAATACTTGTCACATCTCACTGCGGAATTTTGAGGAATATTAGGCAGTCTTTCTCAGCTGTCGATTAAAACTATGGCGTGACCTCTTTTGTGAAATTTAAAACACGCGATTTTGATGGTTACCTTTGTACACAGTGTCCTAGCTGCTTAAATATTTCATCTTAATACGAGAACGTACTGCTTAACACTAAGTGTGCCCCAGTTAGTTAAAACATGTTTAGTGGGCAAAGGTGTTCTTGCCGAAATCTCCTTCAGATGTTTTACTCTCGAGGGAGATTTAATAAACACCTTCCTTATGCTAGAAATTGCAACACTCAATTCAGGATGCAAGAATCATAACTCATGCTCTGTTCTGTGCAGGATATGTGCGACAAAACTTACGTGCTTTCTTCATCTATGCACTAGAATCCACGCCCGTGAAGAGGAGCTTTTCTTTCTCTCACCAAGCTATACAACTTGAAAAAAACAAAAACAAAAAAAACCTGTATTTAATAATACCAGATGACATATTGTAATGAGAGATACCGCAACGGTACATTTTCTTAATATTTATTTTAAGGTACTCACCTGCAAAAATGTAGCAAATGATTACTACTTTCGATCATTTTTCGAGCAACGTCTTAAAAATAAAAATTTAACAAATATTTATCTTAGTAGAAAAGGTAAACTGAAAATATTTAAAATTTAAGTTTTTTGTAAAATATACCTAATTAATAACGAGTTATAAAACTGTCTTGCTTGGCCAACAGAAATCCAATTGGGAGCATCGCCAGAGTGTTCCTTGATGGTATGAATAACCTACAAATTAAGAAAAAAACACAGCCGTACACGGGAGTATGCAAGATTTTTTTCTACCGCAAGTATTCAGCATATTCAACAAAAATTTATGTTTCCTTTTTGACCTGACCTCCGAATAAAAGGAAGCAAGTTTGTTCTTTCGCAATTTCGAGTCGATGGGAATTTTCATGCCAGTATATTTTCCAAGAAATGTACTAAGCTCCGATGTTCAGTTTGTTTCATGTGACACTTATCGACACAATGTTAGTACACAGAGTCTTTCTCTGCAATAATTACTGAAGCGGCTGCAAATATAACCCACAAACGGAGTGTATTTCATATTCAAATCGAAAAATCTCTTTTACACTATAGGTTTCATATTTATACTTTTATTGGTAGTAGGTTTGGTTGCGTGTAGCTACTCTGTTCGTTGTGAATGTTGCATCTACGTTAACCTATCTCAGAAATTTTCTTTCAGCTGCCTTTTCCTGAGACATAATGCTACAAGCCGTAAGAAACTGTATAATAAAGAGAACTGAAGCTCCTAACAGATAGTAACAACGTGCATCGTAATCGTGGCTGGTCTAGTGAATAAATACCATATAACCACAACAGTGACAGTTTCGTATCCAACACGGGTTAGCGGAATTCGTATTCAGTGATATGCCATGACCATTGCGCGGTACAACAGTACAGAAGAGATATTTTAAAAAGCGACATACACTATGTGATCAAAAGTATCCGGACACCTCCAAAAACACACGTTTTTCATATTAGGTGCTTTGTGCTGCCATCTACTGCCAGGTACTCCATATCAGCGAGCTCAGTAGTCATTAGACATCGCGAGAGAGCAGAATGGGGCGCTCCGCGGAACTCAACGGACTTCGGACGTGGTCAGGTGATTGGGTGTCACTTGTGTCATACGTCTGTACGCGAGATTTCCACACTCCTAAACATCCCCACTATTTCCGATGTGATAGTGAAGCGGAAGTGTGAAGAGACACGTACAGTACAAAAGCATACAGGCCGACCTCGTCTGTTGAGTGACAGAGACCGCCGACAGATGAAGAGGGTCGTAATGTGTAATAGGCAGACATCTATCCAGACCATCACACAGGAATTCCAAACTGCATCAGGATCCACTGCAAGTACTGTGACAGTTAGGCGGCAGGTGAGAAAACCTGGATTTGATGGTCGAGCGGCTGCTCATAAGCCACACATCACGTCGGTAAATGCCAAACGACGCTTCGCTTAGTGTAAGGAGTGTAAACATTGGATGATTGAACAGTGGAAAAACGTTGTGTGGAGTGACGAATCACGGTACACAATGTGGCGATCCGATGGCAGGTGTGGGTATAGCGAATGTCCGGTGAACGTCATCTGTGACATGCCAACAGTAAAATTCGGAGGCGGTGGTGTTATGGTGAGGTCGTGTTTTTCATGGAGGGATCTTGCACCCCTTGTTGTTTTGCGTGGCACTATCACAGCACAGGCCTACATTGATGTTTTGAGCACCTTCTTGGTTCCCACTGTTGAAGAGCAATTCGGGGATGGCGATTGCATCTTTCAACACGAACGAGCATCTCTTCATAATGCACGGCCGATGGTGGAGTGGTTACACGACAATAACATCCATGTAGCCGAGTGGCCTGCACAGGGTCCTCACCTGAACCTTACAGAACACCTTTGGAATGTTTTGGAACGCCGACTTCGTGCCAGGCCTCACCGACCGACATCGATACCTCTCCTCAGTGCGGCACTCCGTGAAGAAAGGGCTGCCATTCCACAAGAAACCTTCCAGCACCTGACTGAACGTATGGCTGCGAGAGTGGAAGACTATGGCTGGGCGAATACCATATTCCAGCACTACCGATGGAGGGCACCACGAAATTGTAAGTCATGTTCAGCCAGGAGTCCGGATACTTTTGCTCACATAGTGTAGAAGATGCTATGAAAGTGCGAGACGTCACAAATATTCGGTACCTGAACGTGTGACCACGTCAGGCACATTCTCTAGCTATTTTCCTTTACTAACTCGTCCTCCCCCTATTTTTCTGTGCACTCAGAAAAGGATAAAAATGTAGTGAATTACGAATTTTAACCATTTATTAGGAACATGTGGGCATTTAAAACCTCATATATACACTCCTGGAAATGGAAAAAAGAACACATTGACACCGGTGTGTCAGACCCACCATACTTGCTCCGGACACTGCGAGAGGGCTGTACAAGCAATGATCACACGCACGGCACAGCGGACACACCAGGAACCGCGGTGTTGGCCGTCGAATGGCGCTAGCTGCGCAGCATTTGTGCAACGCCGCCGTCAGTGTCAGCCAGTTTGCCGTGGCATACGGAGCTCCATCGCAGTCTTTAACACTGGTAGCATGCCGCGACAGCGTGGACGTGAACCGTATGTGCAGTTGACGGACTTTGAGCGAGGGTGTATAGTGGGCATGCGGGAGGCCGGGTGGAGGTACCGCCGAATTGCTCAACACGTGGGGCGTGAGGTCTCCACAGTACATCGATGTTGTCGCCAGTGGTCGGCGGAAGGTGCACGTGCCCGTCGACCTGGGACCGGACCGCAGCGACGCACGGATGCACGCCAAGACCGTAGGATCCTACGCAGTGCCGTAGGGGACCGCACCGCCACTTCCCAGCAAATTAGGGACACTGTTGCTCCTGGGGTATCGGCGAGGACCATTCGCAACCGTCTCCATGAAGCTGGGCTACGGTCCCGCACACCGTTAGGCCGTCTTTGCGTGTTTGGCGCCGTGCAGGTGAGCGCCACAATCAGGACTGTATACGACCGAGGCACACAGGGCCAACACCCGGCATCATGGTGTGGGGAGCGATCTCCTACACTGGCCGTATACCACTGGTGATCGTCGAGGGGACACTGAATAGTGCACAGTACATCCAAACCGTCATCGAACCCATCGTTCTACCATTCCTAGACCGGCAAGGGAACTTGCTGTTCCAACAGGACAATGCACGTCCGCATGTATCCCGTGCCACCCAACGTGCTCTAGAAGGTGTAAGTCAACTACCCTGGCCAGCAAGATCTCCGGATCTGTCCCCCATTGAGCATGTTTGGGACTGGATGAAGCGTCGTCTCACGCGGTCTGCACGTCCAGCACGAACGCTGGTCCAACTGAGGCGCCAGGTGGAAATGGCATGGCAAGCCGTTCCACAGGACTACATCCAGCATCTCTACGATCGTCTCCATGGGAGAATAGCAGCCTGCATTGCTGCGAAAGGTGGATATACACTGTACTAGTGCCGACATTGTGCATGCTCTGTTGCCTGTGTCTATGTGCCTGTGGTTCTGTCAGTGTGATCATGTGATGTATCTGACCCCAGGAATGTGTCAATAAAGTTTCCCCTTCCTGGGACAATGAATTCACGGTGTTCTTATTTCAATTTCCAGGAGTGTAATATAAATGCACATTTGCGGAAGTCAGCCTTTCGTTATACCAGCACAAAGGTTTTAAGAGGTAATCCGCAGAGCCGCAAAGCATACAGCAGTATTACAGAAGAGAAACAGTTCCATAAAAAAAAGCTTTAGGCAACCGCAGTAAAACGACATTAGATTTGTGGTCGGTAGAAAAAAATGTCTACTACCTGTTAAATTATATAAAATTCTAAAATTTGATTGTGCTTAATAAAACGGTTATTTTGATTATCATAAATAAAATAGCACTCACTCTAAGGCAATTATAACGCGCACAAAAGGTTGATAATTATTTTTTCGTTGTGCTACACTGATGGAATTTAGTTGGTTCGAATCCTGGTGACCATCACATTGCATTTTTCGGGAAAGCAGGTCTGCAGCGTAGCCTCATGAGCTGAAATAAGAATACACTTGAGCAAATAAGCAGCGCATTTGGTATACGAGGGTCACTGCAAAAGAAATACACACTATTTTTGTAAAAATAGAGTTTTCATTCTGCATGTGTGAAAGTTTTACAGTGTGCAGATACATCCTTCGTGCTTGTTTTCAAACTTAGTTCAACCTGTTCCAGTGAGTGGCACCATCACAGCATGTCTTCAAGATGGCTGCTACACTTGACGTTCGTCAGAAGCAACGTGCTGAATATCAGACCAGCTGTGTGGCTGGATTGAAGAGTTTTTAGCAAACAGAACACAGCATGTTGTTCTCAATGGAGAGTCATCTACAGACGTTAAAGTAACCTCTGGCGTGCCACAGGGGAGTGTTATGGGACCATTGCTTTTCACAATATATATAAATGACCTGGTAGATAGTGTCGGAAGTTCCATGCGGCTTTTCGCGGATGATGCTGTAGTATACAGAGAAGTTGCAGCATTAGAAAATTGTAGCGAAATGCAGGAAGATCTGCAGCGGATAGGCACTTGGTGCAGGGAGTGGCAACTGACCCTTAACATAGACAAATGTAATGTATTGCGAATACATAGAAAGAAGGATCCTTTATTGTATGATTATATGATAGCGGAACAAACACTGGTAGCAGTTACTTCTGTAAAATATCTGGGAGTATGCGTGCGGAACGATTTGAAGTGGAATGATCATATAAAATTAATTGTTGGTAAGGCGGGTACCAGGTTGAGATTCATTGGGAGAGTCCTTAGAAAATGTAGTCCATCAACAAAGGAGGTGGCTTACAAAACACTCGTTCGACCTATACTTGAGTATTGCTCATCAGTGTGGGATCCGTACCAGATCGGGTTGACGGAGGAGATAGAGAAGATCCAAAGAAGAGCGGCGCGTTTCGTCACAGGGTTATTTGGTAACCGTGATAGCGTTACGGAGATGTTTAACAAACTCAAGTGGCAGACTCTGCAAGAGAGGCGCTCTGCATCGCGGTGTAGCTTGCTCGCCAGGTTTCGAGAGGGTGCGTTTCTGGATGAGGTATCGAATATATTGCTTCCCCCTACTTATACCTCCCGAGGAGATCACGAATGTAAAATTAGAGAGATTAGAGCGCGCACAGAGGCTTTCAGACAGTCGTTCTTCCCGCGAACCATACGCGACTGGAACAGGAAAGGGAGATAATGACAGTGGCACGTAAAGTGCCCTCCGCCACACACCGTTGGGTGGCTTGCGGAGTATAAATGTAGATGTAGATGTAGATGAAGAATTCCTGTGCTGTGAAAACGAGACAGTGGGAAACATCCACAAGAGGTTGAAAAAGGTGTATGGTGATGCTGCTGTCGATCGCAGTACAGTTAGTCGTTGGGCAAGCAGGTTACATGATGAAAGCGTGCACGGCAATATTGATGATTGTCCTCGCAGTGGCAGGCCTCGTACTACGCACACTCTAGACAATGTGCAGAGAGTTAAAGAAGTGGTTCCTGTTGTCAGACGCATCACAGTGAACGAATTTTCACGCTACGTTGGGATAGAGGAAGGAAGTGTTTGCAGAATACTGAAAGTGTTGACGTTAAAAAAAGGTTTATGCCAGGTGGGTTCCCAGGATGTTGACACTGGCTCACAAAGAAACAAGAAAAACGGTATGCAGCGAATTTTTGGGACAGTACGAGAATGGTGAAGATGAATTTCTTGGAAGAATTGTGACAGTTGATGAAACATGGCTCCATCATTTTTCAGCAGAGACGAAGATACAATCAGAGGAGTGGCATCATGCAAATTCACCCAAGAAAAAAAATTCAAAACCACACCTTCTGCTGGAAAAGTTATGGCTACGGTGTTCTTCGATTCAGAAGGACTCTTGCTTGAGGACATCATGCCAAGTGGAACCACCATAAATTCTGATGCATATGTGACGACACTAAAGAAACTTCAAGCTCGACTGAGTCGTGTTCGACCACATCGGCAAAAGCATGATGTTTTGCTGTTGTACGATAGTGCACGGCCACATGTCAGTCAAAAAACCATGGAAGCGATCACAAAACTCGGATGGACAACACTGAAACACCCGCCTTACAGTCCTGACCTGGCTCAATTTGACTATCATCTCTTTGGCAAACTGAAAGACTCTCTTCGTGGAACAAGGTATGAAGATGATGACTCCCTTGTGCACGCTGCCAAACAGTGGCTCCAACAGGTTGGTCCAGAATTTTACTGTGCGGGTATACAGACGCTGGTTCCAAGATGGCGTAAGGCAGTTGAGAGGGATGGAAATTATGTGGAGAAACGAAAATATTATTCCCAAAGGATGTATCTATATACTGTAAAACTTTCAAACATGTAGAATAAAAGATGGATTAAAAAATAGTGTGCATTTCTTTTGGAGTAACCCTCGTATATGCCACCACAACGGTCTCAAATTGAGAGCTTTGCACCGGGCTGCAAAGTACACATTTTTGCCAGAATTTCTACAGTCTTTATTTAAACAGACATTTTTTTCTGTTTTCATAGAACATTTGGTCATATATCAGCCATGACAATCATGAATTTCATAGTAGTAATACGCAGTATAAGGGGGAATTATTTAGTGAAGTTTGTGCATAATAATGATAGCTTGGATAGTGGTGACAAGTTATCATGCAGCTTATCACTAACAGATATATTCATGTCTTTTTTGTGAGGAATAAGCTATATATGCATGTGTTGCTTCACATGATTAGATGTACGTTATTTTAATAACAAAGCATTCACATAATTACATTGATAAGTATTTGCAAATTATATAAAGTTACGCCGAGACGTTACTCCGTAACATTCTTCGGAAGCCAAAGGAAAATTAATGATAGAGCAACAGTGAGAAGCCAATGGAAGATGTACTGTGATGTGCAGCAGAGCAGTACGTAGTATCCAAGTTGTAACTGCTGTTTTTTCTTTAGTTTCGCAGAATCATCTGTGCCAAAGCTACCCTAACGTTAACGGAATCATTACGTATGTAATTCACAAAGTATTGGTTATGACTATTCAAAGAGTACCTACAAATAAATCACACATTACAGTAAATGGTTCTAAACTACTACAAGGAACTGTTGTACAGAATAAAAGCAGTGTATCACAAGGAAGCCACTCAACTTGGAGTTCAAAATCTGTGTTTTATCACACAAGTTTTTTATTTATTTTGAAAGCTTATTCGAAATGGAACCTGCACAGTATTGCACACTTTTCCATGCACTGCAAGCGCTGTCTTTTCTCCCTGTTAAACGATAATATGTTTTTGTAAACCAAGAGCCGACGTTACAAATTAGAATTAGCGAAAGGAACCAATGATGGACTCTAGCTCTTATTCCATAGGTCTCCAGTTTATGCAAAGTTTTAGCATGGTCAAATACTTTTCCTGAATCAAAGAAAATACTCTCTGTTTTAAATTCAACATTTAGACCTTTAAGTTCCTCACACACACGAAATGAGAAACAGCACTTACCGTTTGCGCTTCTTTCCTTAAGCGACACTGGAAATGTGATATAATGTGCTCTGGGAAGTGATTCTACACATTGTTCACAAACACTGGTATTAAGGAGACAAACATTTATGTCTACATTACTTCATTACTTTACAACCTAGCTTTCCTAACGAATTTCTTAATCAGTCTCGAAACAGACCGCATCTTTATTTATTTATTTATTTATTTATGCATTTATTTTACCTGGCAAGATTAGGGCCTTCAGGCCCTCTCTTACACCTAACCAGGCATACTCAGATTGAACGAGTTACAGTTTCTACAGAACATTAAGGACATATAACGTGTTATACAGTATTAATGTTAAAGAAAAAAGAAATAGAGATTATAACAGTAGTACAATGATAATTATAACAATCAAAGAAATAATTATAACAATCAATAATAATAATAATAATAATAATAGTAATGACTATGTATATGAAAGTAAACATATTTTTCTTTTATGAATGTCAGTCCTATTGCTAGTTGGGAATTTTCTCGTGATGTTCTTGCAGCTTGTGAGTTATTCTCATCGAGCAGAGACATAAGACGATAGAATGGGGTGAAAGAGATATAGAAGAGGTAAATAGGTTAGAGGAAGAGAAATAGAATGGTAAAATTCGAAGCTATGATGGAGAGGAGAAAGAAAGAGATGAGAGGGGCACAACAATGGTGGCTATACTGTCCCTAATATGTAAGTTTTGAGTTCCCTCTTGAATGTTGAGTGGTTCTGGATAAGACGCAGATCACAGGGGAGCGCGTTCCATAGTCGTATGGCTGAGATGGAGAATGACACGGAGAAAGATTTTGTGTTATGTAAAGGTACAGCCAAGATGCTAGACGTATCCCATCTGGTATTGCGGTTGTGGAATGATGATAGGTGTTTAATGTGAGAAGATAAGTGTTGGAGGCACCAGTGGCTAAGAAATCGTTGAAGTAAGCACATCGTGTGGAGATCGCGTGCCTTATGTGGGCGTATCCAACCTAGCTGGGAGTATGCAGGACTGATATGATCATACAACCGTATATTGCACACGTATCTAACGCAAGCATTCATCACTAGCTCGAGGCATCTCGAATTTTCACTATTTGTACCGTGTTGAACTACATCACAGTAGTAAAGATTAGGCAAGACTAGTGTTTGGACTAATTTTTGTTTAACATGGGTTGGAAATATTTTTCTAAATTTTTGAATTGCATGTAGGGAGGAGAGCGATTTCCGGCAAGCTGTGACTGTTTGTCCTTCCCAGTCTAGGTGCTCATCCAAGATTATTCCAAGGTCTTTTACTGTTTTTTGGTATGGTAGTTGGGTACCATTGAGGAGTATTTGAGGGACTGTTTCGCGAAAGTACAGGCTGATTAACTTTGGATGAGATATAAGTATGACCTGGGATTTCTTGGGGTTTAGTTTCAGACCTAGGTTCTGTGCCCATCGAGAAACAGAGCAAAGATCTGCGTTCATATTCGCTACTGCGTCAGCAATGTTCACTTATGTACAGTTGGATGTCGTCGGCATATAAATGGTAGTTGCAGGAGTGAATCACTGAAGAAATATCATTAATGTACAGTGGGGAACTCCAGAGCGCACGTTTTTCCATGATGACTTTTCCGACCCACAAATGACTTGTTGACTTCTGTTTTTGAGGTATCTGTCGAACCAGTGTATTGCGCTGTTTGAGAAATTCAGCTGTTTCATTTTAATTAGTAATATATCAAAGTCAACTGTATCAAAAGCCTTGCTGAAGTCAAGCAGTGTTAGGATGGTAGCTTCACGTCTGTCCATAGCATGTTTAATGTCATTAGTTACTTTGATTAATGCAGTTGCTGTACTATGGTGCTTTCGAAAGCCTGACTGATATTTGTTGTGGATGTTATGAGTTTTGAGGTAATCCGTCAGCTGTTCATGGACGATGTATTCTAGGGCTTTAGATATTGCAGGTAGTATGCTGATCGGCCTGTAGTCACCTGGCGACTTAGGGTTGTCAGTCTTGGGTCTAGGTTGAATTAAACTTTGCTTCCACTCAGTAGGATATGACTACTGACAAGAGACAGGTTGAAGATGTCTGCGATAACTGGAATAATAAGCCTACCACAAATAATATCAGCAGCATTTGATTTGTAATTTCTGGTAGATAGAAGAAATAAGAAAATCAGTTACATAGACAGTGAGGTGATACACGAGCCAAGTGCGAAAACAGATGAGTACACGAAAAAAGTAACTCTTCCAGTCATCTCGAGGGACCTGCCAAGAAAAGGGGGCATCCCGCGAGTGAGAGTCCAAGTACTTCGAAACGAGCCAATGCAGGAGTTCGTCCAGAAGCTGAACTTCGTTTTCACAGTGTTGGGCATCTTCCAGTGGTCAGTGACAAAAAAATCATTTGACAGGTGCAAAAGCGAAACCAAATTTTATTATGTAAAATGTAACGTTCACTTACGTCTGCATAAAAAAAATTGTTTCTTTAATTATCATTCTTCACAAGTGTAAAACCATTAAGCCATTAAGTAAGCTTTGTGTAATTGATGTACGTTGATGAAGTAAAATCAAACAAAATACTTTGACTCTTCGATTTATACTGCACCAACCTGAACACAATATCCCCATTTGGGGATGCGTTGTGTCCCCTTGGGGGGAATCTAGGAATATTTTATACATTTGAAAAATCATAATTTAATTCGAAGAACTGGATGGCAAAGCTATAATTACTTTTTTCAGGAAAAAATAATTCTTAACCGAAAGGATTAAATTGGAACTATCAAATGCGTAAAGCTTCAGAAATTACAGCAGTTGCAAGATACATAGCGACTACCTAAAACAAATTTGGAATTTACTGTAGCAGATAGGTTCGAGAAAGGGGACTCGTTTCGAGATATGAGAGTGCCAGAAATATGATTCACTAGTGGCTGTAATCATTGAAGAGCTTCTCCACAGGATCCAATGCAGGTACGTGGTTGAATGGAGAGACTTGATTCCAAATCCCAGACAGCATCTCTAGCGGATAGCATAGCACTAGAGATCTGAAAAGCTAGTGTACATTTCTTACGTCCTCAATCGGCACACCATCTACTGTTTATGATCTATCTCAATCAACCATTACTTATAACCCAGTCGATATATCACCGAACCTCTGACACGGCATCAAGATATAATGCATTACAAATATTGGAGAAATATCTAGCGGCGGCGTGATGGAGTTGCATATACTGGTTTCATGCCACGTTCTTTAAGACAAATCACTTTCTAAATTCGGTAATTTTATTACGAGGTTGCACCGTTGGTGACGTGTAACCACGCCGTTGGTCTGATACTATACACTCCAGCGATCACCGACATAGGTATTCGCGATTGGAAGTATTAGTTTCCTCTATTTTTTTCGAGTTTTCACATAAAGGTCTTCGCAGTTACTCAATGGTGTACAGCACGCTCCACCTCGCTAAAGTTTCGGATTTGTAGAGAAATAATTTCCAGTCTATATCTTCGGAATTATGTTTGCACGAGCGATCGGTAGGATATTGCTATGTGCCCGATATCGAGAAGAATCGCGTAAGTGGTTTAATCTGTAGATCTGTGGATCACTTTTTCAGGGTTCAACAGTCAGTGCAATATGGCGATCTGTTTCTTGGTGTTGAAAGTCTCGTTTGCACAGAAAAAAAGGCGGACAGTGCTTCCACACCAGCAGCATCAGTAATTTGGCGGGTAAATTCAGTAAGAGCCAATCAAAACATTCCATTCATTCACAAGACCTACTTTGTGCTGGGGCATAGGAGCCTTTACATAGTGGTGAGCGCTTTTGTGTTTCAGAGATGTTTGTTCAAAGCGCGACTTAATGATTTCCACGAAGGGTAATACGTGATGCACGGGGTGTCTCGTTAGGAAGAATGCAACCAGCGTTATTCTGGGAATCATTGGAACAGATTTCTATAGTGCGACCTGTGACTTCACTATCCATATACAGAGTGAGTCACCTAACGTTACCGCTGGATATATTTCGTAAACCACATAAAATACTGACGAACCTATTCCACAGACCGAACGTGAGGAGAGGGGCTAGTGTAATTGTTTAATGCAAACCATAAAAAAATGCACGGAAGTATGTTTTTTAACACAAACCTACGTTTTTTTTAAAATGGAACCCCGTTAGCTTTGTTAGCACATCTGAACATATAAACAAATACGTAATCAGTGCCGCTTGTTGCATTGTAAAATGTTAATTACATCCGGAGATATTGTAACCTAAAGTTGACGATTGAGTACCACTCCTCCGCTGTTCGATCGTGTGTATCGGAGAGCACCACATTACGTAGGGATCCAAAGGGAACGGTAGTGGACCATAGGTACAGAAGAGACTGGAACAGCACATTACGTCCACATGCTAATACCTTTTTATTGGTCTTTTTCACTTACGCACATGTACATTACCATGAGGGGTGAGGTACACGTACACACGTGGTTTCCGTTTTCAATTACGGAGTGGAATACAGTGTGTCCCGACATGTCAGGCCAATAGATGTTCAATGTGGTGGCCATCATGTACCGTGTATACCGTGATGTGCCTACAACCCCAGAGGATACGAAAGAACGTATTGTGGCAGCCTGCGGCGACATTACACCAGATGTACTGCGGCGTGTACGACATTCATTACGCCAGAGATTGCAATTGTGTGCAGCAAATGATGGCCACCGCATTGAACATCTATTGGCCTGACATGTCGGGACACACTGTATTCCACTCCGTAATTGAAAACGGAAACCACGTGCGTACGTGTACCTCACCCCTCATGGTAATTTACATGTGCGTAAGTGAAAAAGACCAATAAAAAGGTGTTAGCATGTGGACGTAATGTGCTGTTTCAGTCTCTTCTGTACGTAAGGTCCATCACCGTTCCCTTTGGATCCCTACGTAATTCGGTGCTCTCCGATACACACGATCGAACAGCGGAGGAGTGGTACTCAAGCGTCAACTTTAGGTTACAATATCTCCGGATGTAATTAACATTTTACAATGCAACAAGCGGCACTGATTACGTATTTGTTTATATGTTCAGATGTGCTAACAAAGCTAACGGGGTTCCATTTTAAAAAAAAAACGTAGGTTTGTGTTAAAAAAAATACTTCCGTGCATTTTTTTATGGTTTGTATTAAACAATTACACTAGCCCCTCACCTCACGTTCAGTCTGTGGAATCGATCCGTCAGTATTTGATGTGGTTTACGAAACATATCCAGCGGTAATGTTAGGTGATTCACCCTGTATATAGAGAGGTTTCGCACCAGCAACGGTAAACACGCACATGCTACCCAGATGGTGACTTGGCTCTTAAAAATGGAAATTTGTGTTAAGTTCTATGAGACCACACTGCTGAGGTCATCGGCCCCTAGACTTACACATTTCTTAAACTAACTTAAACCAACTTACACTAAGGACAACACTCACACCCATGCCCAAAGGAGGACTCGAACCTCTGACAGGGGAGCCGTGTGAACCATGGTAAGGCGCTTTAGACCGCACGGCTACCCTGCGTGGCTACTTGGCTCTTATATACATTGACATGTGATGTCACTATAACACTCAAAGAACTCTAACTGTATACTCGAAAATAGACGTGACATTCATCTGCTTGCTGTAAGTGGCATTGGAGTGAGAGTGATGGCTTGCACTCTGGCATTGGCTTTCATCTGGTGGTGGGTCACGGCAGTATCTGTGCATGGGTGTGTTGGAGCTTCTGATAGTTGCAGTTGACGATAGTTTGAAAGCGTTTTTTACATGCCATGAATGTTTGTACAATGCATTATTTTCGGCTGTTTAAGCGTGGTGAGCGTTTTACAAAAAAATGGTTCAAATGGCTCTGAGCACTATGTGACTTAACAGCGGAGGTCATCAGTCCCCTAGAACTTAGAACTACTTAAACCTAACCAACCTAAGGACATCACACACATCCATGCCCGAGGCAGTATTCGAACCTGCGACCATAGCAGTCGCGCGGTTCCGGACTGAAGCGCCTAGAACCGCTCGGCCACCGCGGCTGGCTGAGCGTTTTACATCCATTATTTTTTGACAATTTACGAGTTGTTATTTGGTCTGCACATGATTGTACTGCATTATTTCTGTAATTTACGAGTATTTTGCAGGTCTGTATGCTGTGTACTGCATTATTTCGGTAATTTACGAGTTGTTTGTGTGTCTGTACAGCAGTGTACTGCATTATTTTGACAGTTTATGAGTAGTTTTCCAGGTCTATAAACTATTCAGTGCGACTTGAAGCAAGTCAGAGCAAGTGTTTTGCATCAGTGTAGTAAATGAACTATGTGAAATCCGTCCCTAAATAAATTGTTCCAAAATAAATAAAGTACACTCCTTCCTCTCTCCAGCAGCCCGACTCAGGCTGAGTCCTTTTCCCGCCATTTTAACCCCCAAGACCGTCATCTTGGATTATGTCATGGAAGGGACAACGGCACCCTCTGGTGGCAGTACTGCGTACTAGGTTAGTTGGACTCCAGACCTCATGGTGAATACACTGGATGGCACTACTGCCTCAAATTGTAAGACTGCAAGCAAAATAAAGACTTATGTCCATCCTAACCAGCATAGGCTGAGTCCTGTCGCCGCCAATTTCTAGGAAGAGGTTGTGGTCGGATGACTTAAGTCAGTGGAGGGAGCCCTAGTGACCTATTACTCGCCATTTTCTTAGGTTAGTGGAGGTAGCTGGGGTTTGTTGCACTGTCCTGATGGAATTTGAACTTCCTGCCAATTTCTGGGGGGAATGAGGGGAGGGGGGGAGAGGAGGGGTTTAGGTTAGTAGAGGTAGTCCAATTGACCTATTTCCTCCCAAAATTTGAACTTCCTGCCATGACGTCATTGCGACATTGCCATATCTATCGCCGTCATCTGGAATCCGCCATCTCGAATAATTTCGGCAGCAATGCAATGTGGGGTGGTGCTCTCTTTGTTTCACTACTCATGAGCTCCGATCTGCTCTATGAAGGTATTTAACATTTACTCCTTTCGTTTATTCCGACTCAAGAGCGGAAAGTCGGCATTTTCAATGTTCAACTAATAGAGCCTCTATAAGTGCAGCTTCATGACAGGAGCTTTAAGGCTTTTTGCTGTAACAGATATTGGGAAACACTGTTTGTCATGGAAAACCAGAAACCGTCTAGCCAGCCGTTCATGCTCCAGCCACAGCTCATTTCGGAGGATTAGGGAAAGAGTAGCTCATCGCCTCTAGGTAGGGATGAAGATTGTCACTAAAACAACCGGTTTTCCGTTATATCGTTTTTTCTCACACGAGTTTAACATGATTGTCAAAGCCTCTCAGAATAACAGGTTTCTGATGTAACCGATTTTCGATTTTTTATTTTTATTATTTCATGTAATATACGTGTAAACAGAGCAAAGATTGAAAAGTTTTGACTCATTTTCAAGACACATAGAATGAAAATTTTAAATAAAGTAGACAAATAAAGGGAAACTTAGTCCATCCACCGTTCGCTGCTTTTCTCGAAGAGTGATAAGTTGTTTAATATTACTGACCGCTATGGTTGCAGGTTCAAATCCTGCCTCGGGCATGGATGTGTGTGATCCTTAAGTTAGTTAGGTTTAATTAGTTCTAAGTTCTAGGCGACTGATGACCTCAGCAGTTAAGTCGCATAGTGCTCAGAGCCATTTGTTTAATATTACAAGAAATCACTAGTAATCTATTGATTCTAATTTTTGGAAACTCTGCTCAAAAATCATGTTGTAGTTGGGGACACTACCATTATTTGAGCATTACGAATAGTCGCTGCTAAAGGGTGAAAACTGAAGTTGAAGAAATGAAATTTCGTGTTAATATTTTTCCGTTCTCAATGGCTACAAGCAGATAAAGGTATATTATGTAGTGACAAGCAACAAATCAGCTAGTTTCTGTTTTCGTACTACAAATGAATTGTTATGTTTTTAATTTATTAGTGTTCCCATATTTCACTCCTCTTTTATTTATTTATTTTATTTATTTATGCATTCATTTTACCTGGAAGGTAGTTTTAATATTTCATTTAAACGGCAGGCAAACCTTTAATCGTTTAAAGCAAATGAAGCAGTGTACTTCATTTCGACGCCATTTTGTATACATTTCCAGACTAGAGTTGGTGTCACTGTGCAGTACAACAGATGTCCTCCGGCGACGACAGCGATAAATTACCATATAGACCAGGTCGAGACAAAACTTGCACACTGCACATATGTAGGTAAGTTAAGCCATGAACACGGCAACAGACACATTGTCTAAGCAACTCTGTACCAATTCTTATTCCGTGTGTTTGTTGCTCATATCTGTTGGTGTTGTTATTTTTACCACTGATCGCTTTTGCCATTTTCCGTAATTGTGAAATATTTAAAATCAATGCAAATTTTATGAATAAAAATTACTCTGTTTTTTAAAAAAGGTTTATTTAAAAGCGAATAATTTTAGCACAGCTGCTATGGCTGAAATTTCTTTTTTTTACTCTGTTTTTTTTTTTACTCTGTTAGTTGTAAAAAATAAAGAACACCTCTTATATCTGAGATCAAACAAATACCGGAAAATGCTTTATTTTCAGAACTAAAATTCTATTATCAGTTTTAACCGGTCGGTTTTTCTCATTCCGAGCTCCAGGCCCCACAACACTTGCATCCCTCGATTAATGGCTCCTGCAGACACAAAATTCACCGACACGCAGGAGCAGCTGGGGAATGATACGTCACAAACATTACAACGCAGCACTGGTTATGTTCTTGGGCGGTACAGTGTTGCATCGGCTGTCAGATGCAACTCGGTTGGCCGGCCGGGGTGGCCGAGCGGTTCTAGGCGCTACAGTCTGGAACCGCGCGACCGCCACGGTCGTAGGTTCGAATCCTGCCTCGGGCATGGATGTGTGTGATGTCCTTAGGTTAGTTAGGTTTAAGTAGCTCTAAGTTCTAGGGGACTGATGACCTCAGATGTTAAGTCCCATAGTGCTCAGAGCCACTTGAATCATTTTTTTTATGCTCTGTAATGGTGCAATGGCAACAGCGGACATTTTGCGAGCGACGTTGCCAGCTCTGATTGAATGGACTCAGTTCCAAGGTGTGAAGCGTCGAGTAACATTTAATATCAATCGCACTGCAACCTCCATGAGTAGGCAGCTTAGCAGCGTGCTGCTGGCCTCGGGGTGAGGCCCCTGCCTGCCCTCGGCTCGGTTCCCCTCCTCCCCCCCCCCCCCCTCTTACCCCTCCTGGTGGACGGACTGCTCCGCTAATTGGCTTCCGGCCGGAGTGCTCGGCCCTCACGCAAGCCTCGCAGCCGGGCACACCTCCCCCATGGGAGCGACGCCACCTCACACTGCATCGATCTGCGCCCATCTGTCCAATCGAAAAGAAACTGACTCATTACTCGAGCTCCCGCATCATTAGTTCGCCCGCTCGGTTCAACCTCATGCTTATATGGCTATTACACACACGTCGGTTAGGCGAAGCCAGTTTTCCACTTCACTTGTTCCTGCTCCTGATAACGAGAGTAAAATGAGAGTATATTCCCGTACGGCATCTAATGTCATTTGTAGCGTCCTTGATCACCGGGAAAAGTCCAGATTATACAGGGTGTGTCAAAAATAATTATGTGATTTGGCATGTCTATACGTCTGAAACTGGTAAAAATATACAATAAATTTTGTTTTTTGATGAACGGGAAATTAAAAAAGTTTTTTTCGTACCTTTTCATAGGTGAGGCCCCTGCCTGCCCTCGACTCAGTTCCCCTCCTCCGACCCTCCCCCCCCCCCCCCCTCCGGTTGGCACTAGGCATGGAAGAAAACTGTCATCCTCCATATTATCAAGAACGAAGTAACAGAACTCCACACAGTGTTATTTCTCACCTTCACGAATACCTAGCAGTAGCTGAATTTTGATGGTGTAATGTGTAAACATCGATGCAACACATGCGAGACGAACATCGGGGGAATGTTGATGTCAGTGCTTTATTCAAATTGTTCCGACACTGAAGTGAGCCTGTCTTGAGTTACAGCTTCCACAGCCGCTGTTTTGCGATGTTTCAGTTCATTCATTGTTATTGGTAACGGAGGTACATAAAGAAAGTCTTTTATAAACCCTCACGAGAAATAATCACTTACAGTCAAGTCTGGTGACATTGGAGGCCAGTTCTGTAAGGCCGAATCGTTTGGACCAGTGCTATCGATCCATCGTTCAGTACTCCTTTGATTTAAAAATTTCCTCACTTCCAGACGCCAGTGTGGCGGTGCCCCATCCTGTTGGTAAATGCAGTCGTTCGAATCTGTCTCCAACTGTGGGAAAAGAATGTTCTCTAGCATATCGAGAAATGAGCTTTCTGTAACAGTGTTCTCAGCAAAGAAAAATGGACCATACACCTTTTTTCGTGAAACTACAGAGAACACATTACATTTTGGAGAGTCCCTCTCATGTTGTACAACTTCATCTGGTTGTTCCGTACTCCATATTCTCACATTATGACTGTTCACCTTTCCATTTAAATGGAATGTTGCCTCGTCACTAAACCCTAAGCATGGAAGATAACTGTCATCCTCCATCTTGTCAAGAAAGAAATAACAGAACTCCACACATTGTTGTTTGTCACCTTCACGAAGATTTCGCAGTAGCTGAATTTTGATGGCTTCATGTGTAAACGTCAATGCAACACATGCCAGACGAACATCGGGGGCATGTTGAGCTGCACGGAGAACGGATTTCTGCGGACTCCTCGTGAAACTAAGGCGGATGCGTTCGACGTCTGCGTCAGACACTCTGGGGCGGCCCGGCGATTTGCCTTTACAAAAACAACATGTTCATGTTCATGTTCATGTTCATGTTCATGTCCTCGTCTAATACTCTGTACTGTAGGAGGATCCACACCATACCTAGTGCGAAAGTCACGCTGAACAGTTATTGCTGATCCGCACTGCACAAAACTTTGTCCCGCCACCATTTTTACTAGAACTGAAGTGGGCGCACACTGCTGCTGCCTAGCGGGAACTATGTAAAACTCGAGAGTTTGCTCTTTCCAACAGTACGTTGTTCACCCACATATCTCAAATAACATAATAGCTATGATTTTTAAACGGGGTGATCCTTTTTGATACACCCTGTATTTTGTTACGAGTTCTGGCGCTGCAGTCCGGAACCGCGGGACTGCGACGGTCACAGGTTCGAATCCTGCCTCGGGCATGGGTGTGTGTGATGTCCTTAGGTTAGGTTAGGTTAGGTTTAAGTAGTTCTAAGTTATAGGGGACTTATGGCCTAAGATGTTGAGTCCCATAGTGCTCAGAGCCATTTGAACCATTTTTTGTGACGGAAGTTTAAGCAACACTTCTTCTCAAAATTTCCGGTAGTCGTTCTCCAGATTAATGTCGTCTATTTTCCATACAATTTGTTGTTAAATTTTCTATAACTACGTTTCATGGGACATTCGTACGATTTGTATCGTTGAAGAAGTCAGTTTACAGGCTATGCATACATTTTTACTGTGTCTGTGTAAGAATGTTTGTTCAAATGGTTCAAATGACTCTAAGCACTAATGGACTTAACACCTGAGGTCATCAGTCCCATAGACTTATATGTACTGAAACCTAACTAACCTAAGGACATCACACACATCCATGCCCGAGGCAGGATTCGAACCTGCGAGCGGAGCAGCAGAGTGGTTTCGGACTGAAGCGCCTAGGACCGCTCTGCCACAGCGGTCGGCTAAGCATGTTTGTGATTTACAAATCAGTGACAAGCATAAGGGCTTAAAATGTTATGAAAATGATAGCATCAGTTTTTATCGCCACTCATGTTGCAAGCAGAATATGACTTTAAGAGTTAATAAACACTTTTGTCTCCTCTACCGTACATGATACCAGTGTTTAATCATATATTCGTCTGTATGTCTAGAGCACAGAGAGAGTTGTTCAGAAAAACTGAATTCAGATTACAATTTAAAATTTGCCATGCACTTTGTGAGATACCTTATGTTATTGAACAACTGTTCGAAGAATTTTTGTGGCTGCATATTCAGCTTGTTTATGAGCCGCTGAAACTTTTACTAATGGATAACAATGGCATTTTTTTTCTTCTGGTGCAACTCTGAATATTACTATACTCCTAAATTTTTTGTAGATTATTAATGATGAATTTCATTACTGAATATGTATATTTCTTTAGAGAATAATGTTTCATACATCAGTATCTGTACTTTATATTTCACCATAAACAGCCTACAGCAAACTGCAAATTATAGTAACATCCTTGTGGGTTTCCTGTATATGTAGGCAACCCACAAGGCATACGCACGTCGCAGAGTGCCTATGCCCTGCCGCCACTCATACATAAATATATACAGGGTGGTCCATTGGTCGTGACCGGGCCAAATATCTCACGAAATAAGCGTCAAACGATAAAACTACAAAGAACGAAACTTGTCTAGTTTGAAAGGGGAAACCAGATGACGCTATGGTTGGCCCGCTAGATGGCGCTGCCATAGGTCAAACGGATATCAACTACATTAAAAAAAAAATAGGAACCCCCATTTTTTATTACATATTCGTGTAGTACGTAAAGAAATATGTGTGTTTCATTTGGATCACGTTTTTCGCTATGTAATTCATAATTCATAATGTTCGAACACAATATATGTTCCGCTGCATATCGGCGTAAACGATATGGGCCTGTAATTTAGTGGATTACTCTTACACCTTTCTTGAATATTAGTGTGATCTGAGCAACTTTCCAGTCTTTGGGTGCGGATCTTTCGTCGAGCGAACATGAATTACAACCGTTTAAAATAATTCAATAAGATAAATAAAATTCATACACACGACGTATCACAATATGTTCCAGTATACAACATTAAAGTCGCGCAGAAACAAAATTTAACAGATGGTAATGTCAACTCGCTCTCTTAACCACAGGAAAACCATTGCAATGTACCACCATGGAGTCGAGAATAGCCACGAATCGATCAGAGCATAAAAACACCCGTCCGTCATGGTGATCACGCCTCTGACAGCCCGACAGCTCGGTCGTAACCAATTCGACGCCCCTCAAACATGTCAAACGATGATTACAAGGTGCCTTTAGGCCACGATGTTGAGAGCCTTTTTCGTCTATAGTACAGGCAGACCGGACTCCGCCAAAAAACTTCTTTTTGATTCCACTCCACAGCTCATACTGCGATGACCAGCTCGCCACGGTTCACCCAGAGGAAGTCACACTCGTTTCGAAGCACTGCGACTACGAAAGTCGATTTCGCCCGATAAGCCTCCATGACTCAGTAATTAAATTTTGTTTGCTTCGTACTTCTTTTTATTTTACTGTGAGAAATATAGGGTATATGGGTAACGAGGTTATTGATAGGATTCATTGTGTGCATTTTCTTTGAATAAGAAAAAAATGTTTGAAAATGGAACAATGTTAAGAAGTATGCACTAAATGAGAAAAGATAGGTCAGGGGTGCACTACACAAAGGAAGCGGCTACTCGGGTAGCAGAGTACTTGTGGCGTGCACGTGGGTTTTTTTTAGGCTAGGCAGTAGTGCGAGGTGTCCTGATGAACACTCACCAGTCGACGTGTAGGCAGGGAAATCAGGACGCGCTCAGTGTAAAGACACCAGCTATTAAGATATTAGCAGTAAGTTTTCAGTGTTCGGAATAAAGTTCCTGAATTTACTGCTCTTCAGGAAGCGTGTCTCGGGACTGAGACCTGGCTGAACCCTGAGATAGGAAGTTCTGAAATATTTAGTGAGGGTTGGAACGTGTATCGGAAAGATAGATTAGACATCGTAGGAGGTGGTGTCTTCATTGCAGTTGACAAAAATATTGTGTCTACTGAGGTGGAAGTAGAGTGTGATTGTGAAGTTATCTGGACACGTTTAACAGGGCTATGGGAAATAAAGTTAATTGTGGGATGTTATTACCGTCCACCAGGTTCCACCGTGACAGTTCTAGAATCATTCAGTACCCGCATCATGCTATATTAGTTGGAGGCGACTTCAACCTACCTAGTATAGACTGGGATGTCTATGGATTCATTACAGGTGGTACAGACAAGCCGTCGTGTGAATTACTTTTGAACACATTATCCGAAAACTGTCTTGAGCAGCCAACGCGTAATGGAAATATTTTAGATCTGGTAGCCACGAACAGACCAGACCTCATCGACGGTGTCAGTGTTGAGACAGGGATTAGTGAGCATGATGTTGTCATTACGACTATGGTTACAAAAGTTAAAAAGTCGGTCAAGAAGGCTAGGAGAGTATTCTTACTAGAAAGAGCAGATAAGCAGTTGTTAGCATCCCACTTAGTAAATGAATCGACTTCAATTACTTCCGGTACGATGGACGTGGAAGAATTATGGGCAAATTTTAAACACATTGTAAATCACGCATTGGAGAATTATGTGCCGAAAAAGTGGGTTACGGACGGAAAAGACCCATCGTGGTTTAACAGCGCAATTCGGAGAATGCTCAGGAAGCAAAGGCAGTTGCTCTCGCGCTACAAGAAAGATCGGGAGAATGAGGACAGGCAAAAGTTAGTAGAGATTCGTGCTGCTGTAAGAAGAGCGATGTGTGAAGCATTCAACCACTACCACCGTCATACCTTAGCAAAAGATCTTGCTGAAAACCCAAGGAAATTCTGGTCTTACGTAAAATCGGTAAGCGCGTCGAAGGCTTCCATCCAGTCACTCACTGATCAGTCTGGCCTGGCAACGGAAGGCAGCAAAACGAAAGTTGAAATTTGAAATTCAACATTTGAGAAATCTTTCACGCAGGAGGATCGTACTAGCATACCACCGTTTGAGTCTCGTACAGATTCCCGTATGGAGGACATAGTGATAGACATCCCTGGGGTTGTGAAGCAGCTGAATGGGTTGAAAATAAATAAATCGCCAGGTCCTGATGAGATTCCAATTCGGTTTTACAGAGAGTACTCTACTGCATTGGCTCCTTGCTTAGCTTGCATTTATCGCGAATCTCTTGCCCGACGTAAAGTCCCGAGCGACTGGAAAAAAAGCACAGGTGACGCCTGTATATAAGAAGGGTAGAAGGACGGATCCTCAAAATTACTGACCAATATCCTTAACATCGGTTTGTTGCAGGATTCTCGAACATATACTCAGTTCGAATATAATGAATTTCCTTGAAACAGAGAAGTTGCTGTCCATGCATCAGCACGGCTTTAGAAAGCATCGCTCCTGCGAAACGCAACTCGCCCTTTTTTCACATGATATCTTGAGAACCATGGATGAAGGGTATCACACGGATGCCATATTCCTTGACTTCCGGGCGTTTGACTCGGTGCCCCACTGCAGACTCCTAACTAAGGTACGAGCATATGGGATTGGTTCCCAAATATGTGAGTGGCTCGAAGACTTCTTAAGTAATAGAGCCCAGTACGTTGACCTCGATGTTGAGTGTTCATCGGAGGTGAGGGTATCATCTGGAGTTCCCCAGGGAAGTGTGGTAGGTCCGCTGTTGTTTTCTATCTACATAAATGATCTTTTGGTTAGGGTAGATAGCAATGTGCGGCTGTTTGCTGATGATGCTGTGGTGTACGGGAAGGTGTCGTAGTTGAGTGACTGTAGGAGGATACAAGATGACTTGGACAGGATTTGTGACTGGTGTAAAGAATGGCAGCTAACTCTAAATATAGATAAATGTAAATTAATGCAGATGAATAGGAAAAAGAATCCTGTAATGTTTGAATACTCCATTAGTAGTGTAGCGCCTGACACAGTCACGTCGATTAAATATTTGGGCGTAACACTGCAGAGCGATATGAAGTGGGACAAGCATGTAATGGCAGTTGTGGGGAAGGCGTATAGTCGTCTTCGGTTCATTGGTAGAATTTTGGGAAGATGTGGTTCATCTGTAAAGGAGACCGCTTATAAAACACTAATACGACCTATTCTTGAGTACTGCTCGAGCTTTTGGATCCCTATCAGGTCGGATTGAGGGAGGACATAGAAGCAATTCAGAGGCGGGCTGCTAGATTTGTTACTGGTAGGTTTTATCATCACGCGAGTGTTATGGAAATGCTCCAGGAACTCGGGTTGTAGTCTACAGAGGAAAGGAGGCGTTCTTTTCGTGAATCGCTACTGAGGAAATTTAGAGAACCAGCATTTGAGGCTGACTGCAGTAGAATTTTACTGCCGCCAACTTACATTTCGCGGAAAGACCACAAAGATAAGATAATAGAGATTAGGGCTCGTACAGAGGCATATCGGCAGTCATTTTTCTCTCGTTCTGTTTGGGAGTGGAACAGGGAGAGATGTGGTACGAGGTACCCTCCGCCACGCACCGTATGGTGGATTGCGGAGTATGTATGTAGATGTAGATGTAGATGTAGAAATTAATGCTGGCAACGGTAAGTCAATGCAAGAGCAAAGTAAATTCCGTAATTCCAGGTTTTACACAATTACGATGAAAGATGTGCATTTCATTCTCATTCACTTTGTACGCCTTCCATATTTTATTCTTCTTCTAACGGAATTATTTTCCATCGTTCTCTTATAACTGCAGCTGAAAGCCTATATGGCTAGTTAAATTTTTATCGTAATGTTAGTGATTAGTGAGAGAGAATGGGTGCAGAACATATTTCTTTACTTGTGCAGTCACGTCATCAGTCTCTTTGTAGCCACGATGACCCCTCCTCTCCCGTCTTTATCGTTGTTCTAGGGGCACACATAGGGCTAGTTTGAGTGCTAGGTGATGGCCAAAGTTGTTCTTCCTTTTAATCTCTAAATCTATCGCACCAACTCTGATATTTCACTTCCCGGTCCCTTTTAACGTCGCAAAGTAGCCTCCCTGGGAACTCCGGTGTAGCAGCGCACCAGTTTTCGCTACCTAACGCTCCCAGCTTTCCTCTGGAGACAACGGATCTTCGGTCAGTGCTAGTCTGTTGCTGCTCGTGCCTGGAGGCGTGATGTCGAGGTCCCGTATCGGTAAGCATTAGGGTTATTTGAGAAGTTCAGCTTCGTCGGCAACAATATCGTGAGTGAGTTAGGAAATCCTTCGTTTCCAGCGCGCTCGTAGTTTTCAATTTCTCGCGATATTTATCCCGTAAATCTAAAGCTTTCTTTGTCATACTGGGTTTGGTATCCGACCTCTGTCCGTCAGATGCGAGAAGTTAGTTGTAGTTCATATTAGGGTAAAGATTCCCACTCTCGAGGTTTACAGCTGCGTCTCCTGCATTCTTTCTCTTCTTTTTTCGTGCTATGCGCATGGAACTAAGAGCCTATAAATTGCAGACTTTGTGAAATGGACTTGGTCCTTTGTGCTAGGCCACATGACCACATGACTTTATGACGATTTCATAGGAAATTTTCGTATTCACGGTGATTTGATCCCTTTTTGCTCAGACGAAAATTATTATCTTGGACATGGATGAGTGTTACTTGATTTCCGGACTTGAGGTCACTTTGACGTCTCCTTATCCTATTACTCAGATCTTGTTATGTTTAGTTTACTGTAGTGACGGTTGCAGGCTGACAACTTCATTTTCGTATTAAGAAGTAACTTAATTTTGTCACGATGATCAGGTTCCTCATTTCTTTACCCGCCATCCTTTTGGTTCTTTGTTATTGTGGAAAAGGTAGGCCGCTGCCACCTCCTCTCTCCGCTTTGTCACGTTGAACACTACCAGAGCGAGTAAGAATAACGAGTTTCATTTTCTGTAGTTATAAAAGATTCAGTTTATCTTCTTTGTAAATAAAGAGGCAATATTAATATCAAGCTACCTTTATTCATTCACTAGAAATTCACCCCATCATATTGTAACGCCGGAAATGCATATCCTCCTATTTCCATCTATTGTACTATAATATTTTTTCCTTATTTTGTTACCTGAAGATATGACATTTCTGTGTCTTTATATATTGTAATTGTTTTATTATTTACTATGTCGATGTATAATTGGTTTGTTTTGTAAATATTATTTGTATTTTTACGCTGGGTCTTGCCTAGGGAAAACTATGCTATCGAACGATTACATCGATAGGTCGTGTGGAGAAGCAAAGTGTTTAGGATCTTTGGTAGTGTTAACTCTGCCGCGTGGAGCGCGGGAGAGCAGCGTGAGTCTGGCTGGAGGAGGGCAGTGGAGCAGGTGTCTTGTCTGACGCTCCCGCGAGTTGCCGCGCTTTCGGGGTTTGGCAGCATGTAATTGCGCTCGACTTGCTATGTTAATTTCTGACATGGTGTCGCGGACGGGAAGCGTTAGCTGGCAAACATCAAGAGCCCGTTTCGGCTGGAGGCCGTGTCGAGAAGAAGGCGCGCCAACATCCAGCTTCTGCAACAGCGCCGGCCGACAATGAGTGACTGTCGCCACCTCCTCGATCGACGACTTCAAACCTTCAATCAACCAACAAGGTGGACTGGTAGCGCGTAAAGTTTTAGAACTGTATGGCGGACCTCAGCTTTTCAAACTGTTAAATTTTTCTCACTAAATTACAGCAACGTAGCATGAACCTTTGTTGCTCATTGTCCTTACCAAGCAGGGACCCTTCCTTTTTCGGAATGAACCCGAGTGTCGTTGAAATCCAAACGCCAGCATTAAAGTAATATCATTCGATTTCACTGCTTTAATTTCAAAGTTCAGTTAAGGTATTCATAGCTGGCTACAATAGTTAGATTACACAAGCACAAATTAAGAGTGCGAGTTTTGTTACCGTATTTTAGCTTACCTGTGACTGCAGCTCAGCTTGGTACGCACTAAATTTTACTATTGTTAATTGTTCAGAATCATTTAATTCAAATTCAAAGTTAAATCTCTTATTTCTAAATTGCGTAGATTCAAGTAGCTTTTGAAATGATTGTTGAGGTAGCCCAAGACTAACCGTATTTTACTGAATTTCGATGTGCTTCAGAAACAAAGCTCACTATTAATTTCAGTCACTAAATTAACTTTCAATTTTCCGGTTTTATTAATTTTTTTGCTAAATTAAGTCAGAGTGTAGCGAAATTTATTACTTCTGACAAACTTTCAGTTTTCACACTACACGTGTCAACCTTCAGTTGCCACGCTTCTAGTGCTAATTATATGTGTAATAACCTTTCTTTTTCAGTTACTATAGTAATTGTCCATAGGACTGGCGACCGCAATTTCCCCCAAATCTCAGATATCTAATTACCGCTAGTTAATTGTTAACGTAACGGCCGCACATTTACTTTCTTTATTAACTTTACCCCTTTTCAAAATTAATTTCCACCAGTTTCATTTGCATTTTTCCTTTCATTTAGATGTAACACCTTCCTCCCTCTTTACCGACAGATTAACTTCGGTGACAACTTCTTTTCCCAAATTTCCATTAGGTACACGCGGTTTAATTTTTCACTGTCATTAAGGTCGATAAGTAAGGAGGAGGGTACACGTGGCGACCGTGACAGGACAATCTTCAAATTTGAGGTTGTTCTGGACACGAATTTTGCATTCTGAAAATCTCGTAACAAAGTACGCGTTACGAACAGGCCGTTACGTCAGCAAGAATAAGTAGTGGGAGTAATCCTAATTATATTTGAGATTTTGCATTTATATTGAAAATTATTAAAATGAGTCAAGGCAACAATTACCAAAATTTGGTAGACTTGGATACGGAACAATCGGTCGAACAGTGGGAAACACGCACCGCGGAACCCATTGTTCAGGGGCAGGCGGCTAGCATGAAAGACACGACCGCCGAAACGCAACAAAGAGCTGAAATGGAATTCCAAACCTTAGAAAATGTTTCGGAATCGGAAGCGAAAATCAAATCTGTACCCCTTGATGACGAATACGGGGGAACATATATAGACGAACCAGCTACGGAAGTAAAGCTGGTAGTTTCCGGGAATTTAACTGATTTATTGAATGTTTTGATTAATGAAATCAAGAGTCAATCGGCTGAAATTAAAGCTCAGTCTGAAAAAATTGACAGGAAGCTAGACAACCAGAACAAATCTATTAATGTTGTTAACAACAATGTTGGAGTTGTTAACACAAAAGTTGATAAAATCAAAGAAGGTATTGTTAAGATTAATACCGAAATCGATAATCTTAAACAGCAAATGATAGGAGTTCAGGCGGAAACTGCGAGCATAAATACTCGTTTTGATTCCGAAATTAGCAGAATCGAGAAAAGTGTAGGAGAAGCAGTTGCTCCGATCATCGAGAATAAGGTGATGGAACAAATTCAATTAGTGAGAAAAGAGGATCAACAGAAGGTGGAAACTTTAAAGGCTTTAGTATCCGAAGTAGATACTAAAGTGACGAAGCAGGCCAATACCTGCGAAGAGAAAAAAAGGGAAGTAGAAGACAACCACTTATCAAATAATTACGAGAGTGTCGGAATTAGAAAAGAAACTTGACGAAAAACAGAGCTATGTGCCAATCTCTGCACATAGTTCGGAATTGTTGACGAAAGAGGAGCGGTTCGACCCCTTGAAAAAAGGCGGTATACACGCGACGGATTTCATTAAAATTTGTGAAAGAGTTTTACCCAGATCATGGACTAACGAGAGAAAAATTAATGCGGTTATTGACGTGTTGGCTGGTGATGCCAAGCGTTGGGGCCTAAACCTCAACATTACGAACCTGGCATTTGACGAGTTTAAAAATTTGCTTCTGGCTGAATACTGGTCAGAGCAAAAACAATAAAGTGTCTGGCGCGAATTTGTCGTATCGAGACCTTTCGATGCGAATTCGCGTGGCTCGATGAAGGAGTTTTGTGAGGGCTGGATCCGCAAGTTGGAATATTTGCGTGATCGCCGCACGGAATCCGAAATAGTCTGGGAACTCTACAAGAAGCTTCCAGATGATACAAAACGATACGTAGGAAGCAATTACAAGACACTCAATGATTTCCTGGAAAGAGTTGAGGACGAGGACAATTGGAGCAATAATCGCGCTAGTGGTAGAGGCCGTGGTAGCAACAACGGGTACCACAGCAACCACAACAATGATAACTATGGGAATAATGCATACCGCAATCTTGGCAGCAATAACAATAGTGGTTCGGGCCGTAATGACAATCGGTACAATGCAAATAATAACAGGAATGACGGAAACCAGTATCATACTAGCGTGATACGGGCTTCGCAGAATAGTAATAACGCCAGAGGGTGTGACCAGCCGCCTCAGCAGTAACCGGGGAGCGTATCTGCTGGGACGAGACAGGGAAACCATTAGCCGCGCCGGTGAGGGGGCGACCGGGCGTTGAGAAAATTTGGCGGCCCAATAACAAGAGAAAACCCAGGTGTCGTCGTTATGAAAATTCCGTATGGAATAATCAACGGCGGGAGAGTGTGCCAGTGTTCGGAGAAAGGAGTGCGCCCACAAGTAGTAGATCAGATGTAGACACGGCAGCAGAAAATACATTCACTGTCAGTGAGAAGAATTTAAGCAGTGTTCCGGAAATCGATTATAAAGTAGCAGCTGTAACACCCACAGCGGAACTGGAGATTGAGTTCAAGAATGATTCGCAAGAGCTGAGAGAAGATCAGATGTCGGATAAAACGTCCGTCATCGAGCGAGGGGATGCATAGAGGGATGAGGTCTGGTTAAGGCAGTTCGGTCACTTATACGACGAATTAAAAGATTATAGGGGCCTGTATGGGAGAAGTGTTTATGGGGAGCGCGTGCAGGATTTTCCGCGTCTCGTCCCGCAGGGAGATAGTGTTTGTGAAATGATAGAAAGTTCTGGCCCGAACCGGCAGACTTTACCAGAAATAGTTGATGTTAATGGGGAGCACGAGCAAGATTCATCGTGTTTCATACCGCAAGAGTTGGATGTTGAAGTAGTAACGGAAAGCTCTGGCCCTGACCGGCAGACTTTACCGAAAGTTATAGTGTTAGAAGTGGCCGACCCATCCGACGCAAAACTCCAGTTTAAACATTGCGAAAGTATTGAGGAGAAAGATTACGAGAATTTTAGTGATGGTCGGACACGATTGGTTGAAAAGCACGTAGATTACAGCGTGTATGAGGTTAGAGCTGACGTTATACGGTCAGACGGTAGCAGTGTGGGTTGCGCAGATCCAGAGGAAGTAATTACAGATACTACTGGGCACATTCCTCCAGGTAGATTGGCAGATGAGATCAATCTGACCAAAGAGGGATCAACGAAGGTGACATATAGTGAATTGATAGCAAAGCAACACTCACTAGTTGACGAGTTACAGGAAAAGGTTTCGGTATTGGAGGCGGAGCTGCAGACTAAGCCTCAGGACAAACGTGTTGAAATTAAAACTGTATGTGAACGGAGGCTGAAAAAGCCGCCAGATAAGACGGATTTAGGATCAAAGCCAGATGGTTTTTTTCTGGAATGACCTGAATATAGACGAGGATTTATTGTGGGAAAATAAAGAAACAGTCGAGGACAAGTGTAGACAGATAGTAGTGTCTGTTAATATGCACGGCCTACAACTAAACGTGTTGATTGACACCGGTGCAGAATTGAGTGCTGTATCTGGGAAAATATTTGAGTTACTGAAAGACAGACCTGGTATCGTAGTTATGCCAGTAACAGGAGTGAAAATTATCGGTGCTACTGGGAAGGCCAGTAAACCGGTCACAAAACAGATTTTTGTCAACTTCAAGATATGTGGGGCAGACTTAACTACGGAAGTAATTATCGGGTTAGATTGGCTATTAATGTACCGTGCAGTGATTAATTGCGAAAGCAAAACTTTGACATGTATGTCACAACATAAAACAATAGTAGTAAGTTTTGACGAGGCAGGAGATGGTGTGCATAGGCAATTCCAGCCTATACACATTGTTAACTGGCCGGATGCCATTGACGTAGGTATGAATTTGAACTACCGTAACGTGAGGAATCTCGGCATTGACAATAGTGTAGGAAGTGAATTGGAAAGTATTGTAGACGGTGTGTCAAACGTAGCACACGAACAAAGACGAGTCCTGTAAGAAGTAATAACGAGGAATAAGAGTGTGTTTTCAGACAAACTAAATCCCGCTGAGAGGTATATGCGCGAGCTAGGCCGACTTTGCCGTACCTATTGCCACCACAACCTTAGGGCATGGGGCAAATATGTAGCAGAATTTGAGAGAATTATGAATACTTTGAGACATGAGTCTACGGGATTTTCTCCAGAGGAAATCCTGTTAGATGACAGAAGTAAAAGTTTAGTGGAAGAGATAATCAAATTCCCTCCATGGATTGACATTAGTATTGGTGTGAAAAAAGATCGTTTGCGAGAAATAATGAAGCTAAAAGTCGATGCTCGCATACGTCGTCATGACGCTAAAGCGCGTTTTGCTAAGTTTGCAATCGGAGACTTATTACTTGTAAAAGCTCATGATAAATCGAGCGAGATAGACAATGAAATCTCTAAATTTAAGTTTGTTTATAATGGACCATATAAAGTCATTGGCATACCTCAAACAAATGCTTATTGCTTAGAGTATCCAAGCTCTGGAAAGCTATTAGGTATACGGAACATTGTAGACCTAAAATTGTATCAACCAAGGATTGATTAATACCACAGAAAGGGTAATTTATACAGTATGTAAATATAGAGTGTAAGATTTAAGGATGTGCCATGTTGCGATGCTTTTGCCTGACCTAGAGGTCGTTAATGAAGTTGTCATTAGTAAGTAATGAATTTTGATTAAATGATTTAAGAGTAACTGATTAGCAATCAATTGAAAAATCCAAGCTGATAGTTTAAGTTTTCAGCTGAGTCACAGTAGATTAAGGAATGTAAATATGATTTTGTAACTAGCGCTAAGATTTCATGAACGTGTGTTTTAATAGTCATTGCCGATGTACTTAGATGCTGTTTTAAGTTTCAGGCTAGTACATGCGTGTGATGATGGACAGTGTTGAGTTAACCACTGTGATAGTATTAATGGACTCCTTGAGATTACTCGGGAGTGAGTTTTTCCGAAAGAATTCAGTGAAACGGACGTTTTGGAAATGCCGTTACACAGGTGAGTGAGATCACGCGTGCCGCACAGGCGGGCGCAACAATACTTGCGAGGCGGAGTCGCTGTCGGCTTTTGTGCCGCTCTCGGTATTCTTTGTACTTGCGGGTACGGAAGGCGGAGTTGTTTTTCTTCCCGGACAGCTGATGTGAAAGAATTCTGCTGTCAATATTTATGTTTTTTTTTCGATCTGCTGTATATTATTTTCTTGTTTAGCGTTAAGTGGACTCTCATGACGAGAATATTAATTATGAAAAGGTTATATAAAATGTGTATTCTATGTAATTAATTATTAATTTGCGTGTTTTGATATACCTGTTTTTTATGACCGTGTACTCTGATTAATTTTGTAAATAGTATTCCATTTCTTGATACTGTTAGCAATTTTGATTTTAGAATAGCCAAACCATTTTCTATGTTTTCTATGAATTTTAAAATGTTGTCAACCTGTTATCTTTTGTGTAAGATGACAGAGTGGAATAAGATTAGGAGTGTCTCCACTCAATTACTATGGCCTAAAAATTGGTGTATGGTTAATTAGCCTAATGCTAAATTTTCTTGATATTTTGAGCATATGCCTTTCCGTTGCTTTATTACCTTTTTGGGACATTTTCTGAGTCTGTTTAGGTTACACGAACATCCTCAGACAATGTGGGGCACGTGTAACGCCAGAAATGCATATCTTCCTATTTCCATCTATTGTACTATAATATTTTTTCCTTATTTTATTACCTGAAGATATGACATTTCTGTGTCTTTATATATTGTAATTATTTTACTATTTGTATATATATTATATCGATAGGTCGTGTGGAGAACCAAAGTGTTTAGGATTTTGGTAGTGTTAACGCTGCCGCATGGAGCACGGGCAGAGCAGCGTCAGTTTGGCTGGAGGAGGGCAGTGGAACAGGTGTGTTGTGTGACGCTCCCGTGAGTTGCCGCGCTTTCGGGGTTTGGCAGCATGTAATTGCGCTCGACTTGCTATGTCAGTTTCTGACACGGTGTTGCGGACGGGAAGCGTTAGCTGGCACACATCAAGAGCCCGTTTCGGCTGGAGACCGTGTCGAGAAAAAGGCGCGCCAACATCCAGCTTCTGCAACAGCGACGGCCGACAATGAGTGACTGTCGCCACCTCCTCGATCGACGACTTCAAACCTTCAATCAACCAACAAGGTAGACTGGTAGCACGTAAAGTTTTAGAACTGTATGGCAGACCTTCGCTTTTCAACCTGTTAATTTTTTCTCACTAGATTACAGCAACATAGCATGAACCTTTGTTCCTCATTGTCCCCATTGCATTACCAAGCAGGGACCCTTCCTTTTCCGGAATGAACCCGAGTGTCATTGAAATCCAAACGCCAGCATTAAAGTAATATCATTCGATTTCACTGCTTTAATTTCAAATTTCAGTTAAGGTATTCATAGCTGGCTACAATATTTAGATTACACAAGCACAAATTAAGAGTGCGAGTTTTGTTACTGTATTTTAGCTTATCTGTGACTGCAGCTCAGCTTGGTACGTACTAAATTTTACTATTGTTAATTGTTCAGAATCATTTAATTCAAATTCAAAGTTAAATCTCTTATTTCTAAATTGCGTAGATTCAAGTAGCTTTTGAAATGATTGTTGAGGTAGCCCAAGACTAACCGTATTTTACTGAATTTCGATGTGCTTCAGAAACAAAGCTCACTATTAATTTCAGTCACTAAATTAACTTTCAATTTTCCGGTTTTATTAATTTTTTTGCTAAATTAAGTCAGAGTGTAGCGAAATTTATTACTTCTGACAAACTTTCAGTTTTCACACTACACGTGTCAACCTTCAGTTGCCACGCTTCTAGTGCTAATTATATGTGTAATAACCTTTCTTTTTCAGTTACTATAGTAATTGTCCATAGGACTGGCGACCGTAATTTCCCCCAAATCTCAGATATCTAATTACCGCTAGTTAATTGTTAACGTAATGGCCGCACATTTACTTTCTATATTAACTTTACCCCTTTTCAAAATTAATTTCCACCAGTTTCATTTGCATTTTTCCTTTCAATTAGATGTAACCCTTTCCTCCCTCTTTACCGACAGATTAACTTCGGTGACGATTGCTTTTCCCAAATTTCCATTAGGTGCACGCGGTTTAATTTTTCACTGTCATTAAGGTCGATAAGTGAGGGGGAGGTTGCAATATGAGAGTAGTTTTCAAGTTCCCTATAAAATCATTCTAATTAGCAAAATAATTAATTAATGACTTCATTACGTCGACGGTCTCCGTCAGATCGGTCGGATTTTGCGTCTTCGCGTGTTAGGACCTAGTTGGTTTACGGCCATTGCATTTGCGGTACCGCAAATAGTCAAATCAAAACCATCCCTTTCAGAGCAAGGGAGAGGTCATTGCTCACAGCGGTTCATGAGCAGAATTCCAGTCGATGTTGTGAAAGAAGGATGCCTTATTCCGAATAGGTGAGAGTTAGTATTCGGGTTACTAAGTTGGGAACGTTTTTATAGAAGTAATTTTCCATTTTTAGACGCATATGACAGAGATACTAAAGCGAAAAAGCTATTGCCTATTCGGTTAGTTTATCGCAATATCTTTCATCAATTCCCATATCAATGAGAAAAATAAGGCACCGCTTTTAACGATTGAATCGTTGATTTTTGTCTCGTTCGTAGTAACCTTTCGTTTTCGCCGTAGGTTTTCAGGTTTCATTCAGAAAAAGAATTCAGTTCTTAGCAAGAATTGCTTAATTTGACTTTCTGCGTTCGCAGTATTTTCGAAAATAGAATTTCACATTGAATATTGTGGTTTGGTACCGATATTTATACACTTCGTTTAATTACATATTATTACTTCTAACGCAAAGATTTAAGCTGAGTTCACGTTTGGTGAGCAGTTTGTACCAGTTGTTACACACTCTTCTTTGCAGCCACAGTGTTAGAATCGAGAAATATGAGAGAGCCTGGATTCCTGAATGAGAACGAAAACTTTAACATTGAAAATGTGTTCTACTTATTGACAATCCAAAGCGATGCCTAAAACGTCCATATAGCGGGAACTAGGATGAAGTATTGTTGAAATGTTGTCCGCCCTTGAAGATAATACAATGCCATCAAAATATCACAGTGAGTACTTTCATTTTGAGGTCCAGTAGAATTTTGGGTTGGTACACAAGTTCGTAGCGTTTTTCCATAAGTTTAATAAGATACACTTAACGGAGATTAGTCATCAACAACATGTTCTCCTTCACTATTTACAACCGTTTGCTTCGGTTCCGCGAGTGTAGAAATCACGTGGCGAAGAATTCGTCGAGCCATGTTCAGAATGTTCAGAGCGCATTTTCGTCTGGAAAGGAAGTTCCTTGAAGGCTGTAGGATAGAGAGAGGACAAGGTGAATATCTGAGGGCGCAAAATCAGGTGAACAAAGTTGGTGCCGAATGACTTCCCGGCTCAGCTCCTATCTAACGTATTTTCTGTCTAGCAGAATGCGGGCGGGTGTTATCGTAGAGTAACATTACTTCACGAAGTCTCTGTCATCGCTGTTATTGGACTGCGTCCGTAAGACATCTCAGTTATTAACATTAAATGTCAGCAGTGATGGTTACACCTCGGGGAAGCAATTCGTAACACGAGACACCGACGCTCTGCCACCACATGCGTTTATTAACTTTTGTGGATGCGTGCAGGTCTTTGTACGGGGGGGGGGGGGGGGAGGGGGGGGTTGACGCTTTGTTTGGGCTCAACCATTCCTTTCTTTTCCTTATGCTAGCATAAAGATACAGCTTCTCGTCAATAGTAACGATACAGGATAGAAATGGTCGGTGTTGTTCACAAGTCAATAGATGACGAGCAAGCAGAGCTGCACATATGACTACTCGCTGATTTTTGTGATTTTGGCTTAGAGCATGCGGTACACTTGCACCCTAATTTTGAACCTTTCCCATTGCAAGCAAATATCTCAAGATGGTGGAACGATCACAGATCATCACATTTGCCAGTTCTCGAGTTCACTGACGTGGATCATTGTGGGTTAATGCTTTTAAACGATCTTCATCGTACTCCGAAGGACTTCCTGGACGTGGAGAGTCACCAATGTCAAAACGATCCTCCTTAAAACGAGAAAACCATTTTCTTACCGTGCTCTGTCCGATGGCACTATCCCCGTACACGCCGCAAATGTTTCTGGTCGCCTCCGCTGTTGTCACCCCTCAGCTGAATTCAAACGGTCGAAAATATCGGAGATGTTCCGATTTATCCACTTGGCACTCCATTTTCTTGCGTCCGCAGCTCCACTCACTCTCCCCAAGTGACAAAATGTAAATTTCAATAGCAACGGTGAACTATAAATAAAAAATGAGAATCGACAAATAAACCCACAGCAACCGGAATACCAACATCTACCGACTTGTACGCCGACCAAATGAAACAAACGATGCTACGGAAAATAATTAGAAAATAATACTTTAATACTCGTAGATGATTTTTGCTATTTGGCGACCAACAGTAAGAAAAGTAATTATGAAGAAGAGAAATAGTTAACATCGAAAGTAAATTTAAGTGTTATACTTTCCGACATGTATTTGTCTGGAGTATAGCCTTGTGCGGTAGAGAAATGCGGTTGATAAAACAGTTCAGACAAGAAGAGAACATGTAAGTAGGCTCTTAAGGTTTTCATGTTGGTAGCGCCACGTAGAGCTCTGTATGAAAATCACTGACTGTGCTGTGTGCAGTCTGTGGCTGGTTTGCATTGTTGGAATATTTGCTATTGTAGTGTTGGGCATTTGGATGTGAACAGTGCGTAGCGTTGCGCAGTTGGAGGTGAGCCGCCAGCAGTGGTGGATTTGGAGAGAGAGAGATGCCAGAGTTTTGAGAACGGACGATCTGGACGTTTGTCTGCCATAAAAAGGAAATTTGTGAAGATGGATGTTGAACATTTTTAAGTTAAATACATTGTTTATTCTCTATCTAAACCTTTCCTTTGCTAACTATGCCTATCAGTATTAGTGCCTTCAGTAGTTAGAATCTTTTATTTAGCTGGCAGTATTGGCGCTCGCTGTATTGCAGTAGTTTGAGTAACGAACATTTTTGTGAGGTAAGTGATTCATGAAAGGTATAGGTTACTGTTAGTCAGGGCCATTCTTTTGTAGGGATTATTGAAAGTCAGACTCCGTTGCGTTAATATATATATATATATATATATATATATATATATATATATATATATATATATATATATATATATATATTGATCAGAATAAGTAAAGAGAGAAATGTCTGAGTACGTTCAGTTTTGCTCAGCTGTTTGAAAATCAAATAACGTAGAGGTTTTCCAGCACTGTCATTTATAAATTTCTCTAAGGAGACGTTACAGCTTTTGAAATATGGTGGCACAGAGGAATGCCGAATATTAGGCAGGTAGATCGCATAAATGATGTAGAGGTACTGAATCGAATTGGATAGAAAAGAAATTTATCGAACAACATGACTAAAATAAGGGATTGGTTGACAGGATACACATTGAAGCACCAAGTAACATCGTCAGTTCGATAATGAAATGAAGTGTGGTGCAGCGTCCACATAAGTTCGGGTGACATAAAATTAAAATCAGAAATGTGTACCGGAATACATCTTTAACTTCGATGTAGGAGCTATCGAAGTCTCGGCGCTTGTTTAAAAGGACTATCTCTCTCTCTCTCTTGGTCTCTTGTGGTGATATCCATACGAGAAAGATAAAACATTGGAGCGATCATGGATTTGCAGCAGAAGTAAATGTGTGTATCCACAACGAAAAGTGACGTCATCTACATAATAATGAATACGGCACAATTCTTAAGAAGTTTCAATACAGTTTTAGGATTATTATTCATGATAATGCTCATAATCAATGTTTTATGTGTGTATTTTAGTGATTTCCGAGCCTTTCTGGCAATGCTATTGATGAGTTATTCTGAAGATGATGTTTTTCAAGTGGTGGTCAATTTATAGAAGTGGAATTGTTCGGAAACGATAATAGCTAGTTAAATAGCTAATTTTGATGCTAACTGTGCTATCAGTTCAGTTTTTTTAGTTATGAAAGTTGCAATCTTCGGTGTGTTAAAGAAAGAATTTCATCAGCACTATTACTATTAATTATTCAAAACCAGTCAAAATAACGTGTTTTTCATAATTAATTTTATCTCCTGCTAATATTATGCTGTCTATTAATGACTGATGATTTAATGTGTTTAATTATTAGAGTGAGTGAAGGTGTAAATGACAAATAATGTGATAAGAAACTACTCGGATGTCTATTAACTGAGTAAATGGTAGCGTGAGAATAGTACGAGTTGCATTCAAGTTCTAAGGCCTCCGATTTTTTTCCTAACTAACTACTCACCCGAAATCGATGAAACCGGCGTTACTTCTCGACGTAATCGCCCTGCAGACGTACACATTTTTCACAACGCTGACGCCATGTTTCCATGGCAGCGGCGAAGGCTTCTTTAGGAGTCTGTTTTGACCAGTGGAAAATCGCTGAGGCAATAGCAGCACGGCTGGTGAATGTGCGGCCACGGAGAGTGTCTTTCATTGTTGGAAAAAGCCAAAAGTCACTAGGAGCCAGGTCAGGTGAGTAGGGAGCATGAGGAATCACTTCAAAGTTATTATCACGAAGAAACTGTTGCGTAACGTTAGCTCGATGTGCGGGTGCGTTGTCTTGGTGAAACAGCACACGCGCAGCCCTTCCCGGACGTTTTTGTTGCAGTGCAGGAAGGAATTTGTTCTTCAAAACATTTTCGTAGGATGCACCTGTTACCGTAGTGCTCTTTGGAACGCAATGGGTAAGGATTACGCCCTCGCTGTCCCAGAACATGGACACCATCATTTTTTCAGTACTGGCAGTTACCCGAAATTTTTTTGGTAGCAGTGAATCTGTGTGCTTCCATTGAGCTGACTGGCGCTTTGTGTCTGGATTGAAAAATGGCATCCACGTCTCATCCATTGTCACAACCGACAAAAAGAAAGTTCCATTCATGCTGTCGTTGCTCGTCAACGTTGCTTGGCAACATGCCACATGGGCAGCCATGTGGTCGTCCGTCAGCATTCGTGGCACCCACCTGGATGACACTTTTCGCATTTTCAGGTCGTCATGCAGGATTGTGTGCACAGAACCCACAGAAATGCCAACTCTGGAGGTGATCTGTTCAACAGTCATTCGGCGATCCCCCAAAACAATTCTCTCCACTTTCTCGATCATGTCGTCAGACCGGCTTGTGCGAGCCCGAGGTTGTTTCGGTTTGTTGTCACACGATGTTCTGCCTTCATTAAACTGTCGCACCCACGAACGCACTTTCTAGACATCCATAACTCCATCACCACATGTCTCCTTCAACTGTCAATGAATTTCAATTGGTTTCACACCATGCAAATTCAGAAAACGAATGATTGCACGCTGTTCAAGTAAGGAAAACGTCACCATTTTAAGTATTTAAAACAGTTCTCATTCTCGCCACTGGCGGTAAAATTCCATCTGCCGTACGGTGCTGCCATCTCTGGGACGTATTGACAATGAATGCGGCCTCATTTTAAAACAATGCGCATGTTTCTATCTCTTTCCAGTCCGGAGAAACAAAATCGGAGGCCTTGGAACTTGAATGCACCTCGTATCTGGACAAGGTGAGTGAATTATCTGCTCAGGGGAAATTTGTATAGCACAGTTCGCCAGTTTATAGCCCAGGGAAACAAGAAATTTCCTCAGATAATTAGTAAGATATAAAATGGGATTATTTTGATATTAATGGGTTTTCTAAAATTGTTTATTTAATAAATTGCTATGAAAACATGCTATGTTGTGATTGGTCCTAAGTAAAAGATGAGGGACAGCGTGGCTTAGAACAGCAAGCTGATGAGATACAATGTATCTCCGCCTATTGTAAGAGAGTAGATTCGCGCGTATTTGTTGGGTTAGACTGTTCGTGGAGTCTAGGACATTCGGGGCTCAACCATCATCACGATTGACGTCTTTCCTTCGAGCTCTGAAAAGTGTTTTAACTTCGCTGAATTATGGATTAAAATCGTTTGTGGGCTGTCAGAAAGTAACTACGGATGAACGAATTCCGGATTTTTTGTGTGTACGAACAACTGAAATCCATTTGGCGTGTTATGTGAGTCATGACCGAGAAATGTGTCTTCAAAGCGGCCGACTTGTGTAATACAGAGCGAGCATTCTAATTCAGAGATAATCCGTAAGTAGATGTTCCTTTAACACATTAGGTGCATACCGTACTAGTAAGCCGGCTATTAAGAGTTGTTACATCGTAAATTTCATTGAACAACTATTTCTTCTCATTCAACAGCTCGTAAAAATAAAAATTAAAAACACTAAAATATTTAGTGCAGCACCTGTTGATGAGCCTACATGGGAACATTCCCAAGTTTCAATAAACCATCTTGAAGAAACCTGGCGGGTGTGTAGAGGTGGAAAAAGAGTGTAATACGATTTTTTTGTTGTGCCTAGTTTCACTGTTAACGGGTAACACACCCCAGAAGGTAGTTTGGCGTACATTTACTTTATCGGATAGTGTTCAGTGTAGGTTATGGTGATTGGCGTACATGCCATAGTTGTGCTAACATTCTTGGTTGCATTGTGTGTCGAAGTTACAACAATAAGTAATTTATATTCTTGAAAACTGAACAATCAACTTTGGTAATAATTTTAAATTTTGAAAAACGCTCCACCATCATTAACCAGTTTTGAAAAACGAAAACTTTTGTTATAACATAAATTGAAGAAGCTTCCAAGCAACATACATCCCTGTGTAATGAAGCTGGACTCTGAAACACCATTTTTGGAAAATCAGCTGTAGGCAATGTGCTGTTGGAGTATTTTCGACACACCAAAATAAAATTTCTTAACATTCATTGCTATTCTAGTTATCATTTTACTTATTTTTGTTTCATGTTTTAAGTTGTTATTTTATGTCTCACATTTATGTTTTTTAGTTTACCATTTCATATAAGTGTACTTTAGTAACTGAAAATAATAAGTATCTCATTCTTTTCATAGAAAATAATTACAATAATGACCGTCTGTAAGTAAATGCTTAAAACATAACTTTTTTACACCATGCTCATAAAATGAACGAAATTTCTTCACGTAATGCAAGTGACGGAGAAAGCAATATAAAACAAAATTCTGCAGGACGTCAAATCGTCACGGGTGATCCTCTAAACATCCTGATTTGTATTAGGCATATCTCAGTACATTGGTAAGCCTTGGCGATGAGAATTGATTATGTGATTTCAGCCTGACAGTGTTGTTTCTCAAACGGTGACTTACATGATAGTCATTCAACATAACTAGAGCTGAAAGTTCTTCCAACATGGAAAGTCGTGTGTGTTCCATCGGTGTACCTGTGCCATCGAGCCCTTTGGGATCACCAGATGGTTCTTGTCCTCAGGTACGATCCTCAAAGCGGTATTTTTTCACACTGACCAGCCACGTTCTCGTAGTTTTAAAAGAAACGAATGACGTGTTTGGAAGGAAAATTCGAAAATCCCTTTTGGAAGCCCCAAATGTCCTTGTGACAGCATGTAAATCCGGTAAACAAACGCCTGACCAACACAACAGATATTTGAAAGATGTCTCCTTTCCCAGTGGTGGAGAAATACCTGTAATATTTTTACATCTTAGGGCTGTCAATGTGAAAGAACCGTACAGAGCATCGCACCTGAGAACGAGGAACTTGTTCATCTGGTAATCCAAAAGGGCTCAACAGCAGAGATACAGTCGTGGAATATACAGGGTGAGTCACCTAACGTTACCGCTGGATCTATTTCGTAAACCACATCAAATACTGACGAACCGATTCCACAGACCGAACGTGAGGAGAGGGGCTAGTGTAATTGTTTAATACAAACCATACAAAAATGCACGGAAGTATGTTTTTTAACACAAACCTACGTTTTTTTAAATGGAACCACGTTAGTTTTGTTAGCACATCTGAACATATAAACAAATACGTAATCAGTGCCGTTTGTTGCACTGTAAAATGTTAATTACATCCGGAGATATTGTAACCTAAAGTTGACGCTTGAAACCTCCGACGTTCAGTTGCGTGTTGTAACAAACACGGGCCACGGTCGGCGAGCAGCATCTGCAGGGACATGTTTACGATGACGACCGTGTTTTCGAGTGTGGCTGTAGTGCACTGTTGTGGTTTGGTCTAGCTGTCGCAGTGTCCGCATGTAGCGCTTGCTTCTATTGTTATTCTGCATTCGTCTCCGCACGCAGACCAACTGTAGTACACCGTGTTACCAGACGTCTGTGATAGTGTAGTGTTGTAGGAACTGTGACCATGGTGTATTCGAACTCTGAAAAGGCGGAGATGATACTCATCTATGGCGAGAGTCGACGAAATGCAGCTGAAGCCTGCAGGGTGTATGAAGAACGGTACCCGGACAGAGAGCATCCAACGTGCCGCACATTGCAAAACATCTACCGCCAACTGTATGCAACAGGTATGGTCGTAGCACGCAAACGGGTCCATAACAGGCCCGTCACAGGAGAAGCGGGTGCAGTTGGTGTGTTAGCTGCTGTTGCCATGAACCCACACATGAGTACACGGGACATTGCGAGAGCCGGTGGACTGAGTCAAAGTAGTGTCATGCGCATACTGCATCTTCACCGCTTTCACCCGTTTCCTGTGTCGCTACATCACCAATTACATGGTGATGACTTTAATCATCGAGTGCAATTCTGTCAATGGGCATTAACAGAGAATGCGTTGCAGTTCTACCTGTTTACCGATGAAGCGGGTTTCACAAACCACGGGGCAGTGAATCTACGGAACATGCATTACTGGTCCGTGGACAATCCTCGCTGGCTCAGACAGGCAGAGCAACAGCGACTGTGGACTGTAAATGTATGGTGCGGAATCATTGGCGACCACCTAATTGGTCCTCACTTCATTGCAGGGGCCCAAACAGCTGCAACATACATCGCGTTTCTACAGAGTGATCTGCCAACGTTGCTCGAAAATGTCCCACTGGAAACGCGTCGACGTATGTGGTATCAGCATGATGGTGCACCTGCACATTCTGCAATTAACACTAGGCTGACCCTTGACAGGATGTTCGACGGGCGTTTCATAGGACGTGGAGGACGCATAAATTGGCCAGCCCGTTCTCCTGATCTTACACCTCTGGACATCTTTCTGTGGGGTACGTTAAAGGAGAATGTGTACCGTGATGTGCCTACAACCCCAGAGGATGTGAAACAACGTATTGTGGCAGCCTGCGGCGACATTACACCAGATGTACTGCGGCGTGTACGACATTCATTACGCCAGAGGATGCAATTGTGTGCAGCAAATGATGGCCACCACATTGAAAATCTATTGGCCTGACATGTCGGGACACACTCTATTCCACTCTGTAATTGAAAACGGAAACCACATATGTACGTGTACCTCACCCCTCGTGGTAATGTACATGTGCGTCAGTGAAAAAGACCAATAAAAAGGTGTTAGCATGTGGACGTAATGTGCTGTTCCAGTCTCTTCTGTACCTAAGGTCGATCACCGTTCCCTTTGGATCCCTACGTAATTTGGTGCTCTCCGATACACACGATCGAACAGCGGAGGAGTGGTACTCAAGCGTTAACTTTAGGTTACAATATCTCCGTATGTAATTAACATTTTACAATCCAACAAGGGGCACTGATTACGTATTTGTTTATATGTTCAGATGTGCTAACAAAACTAACGGGGTTCCATTAAAAAAAACGTAGGTTTGTGTTAAAAAACATACTTCCGTGCATTTTTTTATGGTTTGTATTAACCAATTACACTAGCCCCTCTCCTCACGTTCGGTCTGTGGAATCGATTCGTCAGTAGTTGATGTGGTTTACGAAATATATCCAGCGGTAATGTTAGGTGACTCACCCTGTATACAGCTTTCGATGTTGGAAGAACTTCATACGATACCTATCAGATCTAGTTCTGTTGAATGATGTTAATCTCCAATTGAGAAACAATATAATCGAGCTGCAGTCATTAATACATAATCAACTCTTTGCCAAAGCTTAGCAATGTACTGAAATATGCCTAACACAAACAAAAATATTTAGAGGGCCAACTGCGACAAACTGAAATCCTGCTGGACTTTGTTTTATATTGTCTTCTTCGTCATATACATTACGTGAAGCAGTTTTGTTCATTTTATGCATTATATAAAAAAGAACATGTTTTAAGTATTTCTTTGCATATTATCAAGACCGTAATTTTTTCTAACATAATGAGTTATTATCTTCAACTAATAAAATAGAGGTATATGAAACAGTAAAGTAAAAAACATAAAGATCATGAATGTAAAACGTAAAACACGTAAGAAATATAAGTAAAATAAGTAATAAGAATAGTAGTGAATGTTTAGATATTTTAACTTGGTATGTTGAAAATACTGTGACAGCACATTATGTACAGCATTTTTCCAAAAATAGTATTTCGAAAACCAGCTTTATTACACAGGGAGACAAGTCGCTTGAAAGTTCCTCTGATTTATGTTGTAACATACGTTTTCATTTACAGAATTAGTTAATGGTTGTAGGGTATTTTGCAAACTTTCAAATTATTACAACAGTTGATTATACAGTTTTCAAGAACATCAGTCACCTATCAAGTTTTATATAAATTTTTTTATATATCATCGTTTCGAAGATACTCCCACTAAATCTAAATTACCAGATTGCGTTTAGGATTGTGTTTTGCCCTTAAAAGTGAAAAAAAAGGTATTGCACTATTTTGTCTGCCAAGTTTCATGAAGATCGTTTATTGACACTGGGAATATTCCCTTGTTAGTGCGGATAGTTCAGCTAAAGCTTTTCTAATTGAGCTACACTAATCGCCTTCTTCAGAAATGGCGTATGTGCTGCGGAAGACGAGAAGTTCACGGAAAGGCGAGAGTAATACCGTCAGTATGCGATAACTTTACCGCGCCGCCTCAAGGGCATATTTTTGTTATGCAGTATATTTGTAGCGGAATACTGCAGAATCTTGCATCATTCACCTATGGGCAGCGACAATAAACGCGTCATGGTTCCATTTCCTACCGTGTAGACATTCCCCAAGGAGGAAAGCACAGGAAGTCCGAACTGTATCCAACTTTCAGATATATTTGTGGCATTTTATCGGCGTGTAGCAAGGTACGCTCTGAGTCACCAGTCCAAGGGGGCATCTTGTCATGCATCGTGTGTCCGTTGGCACTGTTCACGCTCGCAGGCTAATCTCTGTGTCCTGCGCCCTGTGACATGCACTTAGAGAGGTGCCCGTGCGGAATGATTACCACTGTACTCCACAGCTTGTAGGTACATCTTGGAACAGCTGCTTGCAATGGCGGGCGATCACCTGTTGCACTTCGAATTAGCCGCTGCACGCCCTAAGGTACTACTACTATCAGCTGCTTTTTCACTTCTGAGTAATAATGCTGGAAAATGGCACTGTTGTCCGTGAAATGCTTCTACGATAGTGGAAATGGAGTGCCCTACATGTCTGGCTCGACTGATGCGATCTGGTTATCTGCACGAACGCACACTATACCAGGATCCAAATATCAAAGTGACTGACAGTTATTTATTTACAGGACAGCTGCCATAACAACAATTGAGGCGTATAATTTATTTGTTGTGATTTTGTGATTTTTCTTTCCTTTGTTTCTCTGTGCGGTGTGTTTCTTTCAGGGCATGTTGAAGCTAAATGAGAAATTTCTTAGGGAAGTAATGAGACTGTTATGATCCAGGAAAGCGAATTCAGTACTACACGTTAACAGGGAACGTACGGACGTACTCAGTTCGGAGTTGGGCAGGTCCTGCTACTGGAGCCATATTGCGCTGGTGTGTAACCGCGAATCGACAACATTTCCCCTTTCAGTCCTCAGTTGTCAGTCACTTTATTATTCTGATCTAGACACAGCGGACAATATTATGGAAATGGAAGGGGATGTAGCAAAAGATGAAATGGGAGATATGATACTGCGCGAAGAGTTGGACAGAGCACTGAAAGAGCTAAGTCGAAACAAGGCCCCGGGAGTGATCAACATTCCATTAGAACTACTGATAGCCTTGGGAGAGCCAGCCCTGACAAAACTCTACCATCTGGTGAGCAAGGTGTATGAGGCAGGCGAAATACCCTCAGACTTCAAGAAGAATATAATAATTACAATCCCAAAGAAAGCAGGTGTTGACAGATGTGAAAATTACCGAACAATCAGTTTAATAAGTCACGGCTGCAAAATACTTACGCGAATTCTTTACAGACGACTGGAAAAACTGGTAGAAGCCGACCTCGGGGAAGATCATTTTGGATTCCGTAGAAATGTTGGAACACGTGAGGCAATACTGACTCTACGACTTATCTTAGAAACTACATTAAGGAAAGGCAAACCTACGTTTCTAGTATTTGTAGACTTAGAGAAAGCTTTTGACAATGTTGACTGGAATACTCTCTTTCAAATTCTGAAGGTGGAAGGGGTAAAATACAGGGAACGAAAGGCTATTTACAATTTGTACGGAAACCAGATGGCAGTTATAAGAGTCGAGGGGTACGAAAGGAACGCAGTGGTTGGGAAAGGAGTGAGACAGGGTTGTAGCCTATCCCCGACGTTATTCAATCTGTATATCGAGCAAGCAGTAAAGGAAACAAAAGAAAAATTTGGAGTAGGAATTAAAATTTATGGACAAGAAATAAAAACTTTGAGGTTTGCCGATGACATTGTAATTCTGTTAGAGACAGCAAAGGAGCTGGAAGAGCAGCTGAACGGAATGGACAGTGTCGTGAAAGCAGGATATAAGATAAACATCAACAAAAGCAAAACGAGGATAATGGTATGTAGTCGAATTAAATCGGGTGATGCTGAGGGAATGAGATTAGGAAATTAGACGCTTAAAGTAGTAAAGTAGTATTGTTATCTTGGGAGCAAAATAAGTGGTGATGGTTTAAGTAGAGGGGATATAAAATGTAGACTGGCAACGGCAAGGAAAGCGTTTCTGAGGAAGAGAAATTTGTTAACATCGAGTATAGATTTAAGTGTAAGGAAGTCGTTTCTGAAAGTATGAGGAGGTGTTGACTATAACTGGAGAGAAGAGAAATTTGTGGCACAACTTGACTATTTGAAGGGATCGGTTGGTAGGACATATTCTGAGGCATCAAGGGATCACCAGTTTATTACTGGAGGACAGCGCGGAGGGTAAAAACCGTAGAGGGAGACCAAGAGATGAATACACTAAACAGATTCAGAAGGATGTAGGTTGCAGTAGGTACTGGGAGATGAAGAAGCTTGCACAGATAGAGTAGCATGGAGAGCTGCATCAGACCAGTCTTAGGACTGAAGACCACAACAGCAACAACAGATACAGCGTTGTGGCACTCTATCACTAGGCAGCCGGCTCGAATCCTCGCAGAGTAGCAAATGTTCACCACGAATAGTAAATCGGCACAATGGTAGCGTAAGGCACCTGATCCTGTGGCCTTGTACCAAAATCCAGGGTCAACTCCAAAAGTTCTCCATACTGCACTCATCCACATGAGTGCGAAAAGGAACTCGTTAAACTTCGGTTACACAATAAATCAGTGTAATCTAAAAGCCGTAAATTCAACTAAATACCTAGGTATTAGAATTACGAAAAACTTAAATTGGAAAGAACACATAGAAAATGTTTGGGGGGAAGGCTAACCAAAGGCTGTGTTTTATTGGCAGGACACTTAGAAAATGTAACAGACCTATTAAAGAGACTGCCTACATTACGCTTGTCTGTCCTCTTTTAGAATAGTGCTGCGCGGTGTGGGATCCTTACCAGGCAGGACTGACGGAGTACATCGAAAAAGTTCAAAGAAAGGCAGCACGTTTTGAATTATCGCGAAATATGGGAGAGAGTGTCACAGAAATGATACAGGATTGGGCTGGAAATCGTTAAAAGAAAGGCGTTTTTCGTTGCGACGGAATCTTCTCACGAAACTCCAATCACCAACTTTCTCCTCCGAATGCGTCCGCCCCGGTGGCTGAATGTTCAGCGTGACAGACTGTCACTCCTAAGGGCCTGGGTTCGATTCCCGGCTGGGTCGGAGATTTTCTCCGCTCAGGGACTGGGTGTTGTGTTGTCCTAATCATCATCATTTCATCCCCATCGACGCGCAGGTCGCCGAAGTGGCTTCAAATCGAAAGACCTGCACCAGGCGAACGGTCTACCCGACTGGAGGCCCTAGCCACACGACATTTCCATTTTCCTCCGAATGCGGAAAATTTTGTTGACATCGACCTACATAGGGCGGAACGATCACCACGATAAAATCAGGGAAATCAGGGCTCGTACGGAAAGATATTGAAGAAGCAGTAAAGGAAACAAAAGAAAAATTTGGAGTAGGTATTGAAATCGATGGAGAAGACATAAAAACTTTGAGGTTCGCCGATGACATTGTAATTCGGTCAGAGACAGCAAAGGACTTGGAAGAGCAGTTGAACAGAATGGACAGTGTCTTGAAAGGAGGGTATAAGATGAATATCAACAAAAGCAAAACGAGGATAAAGGAATGTTGTCGAATTAAGTCGGGTGATGCTGAGGGAATTAGATTAGGAAATGAGACACTTAAAGTAGTAAAGAAGTTTTGGTATTTGGGGAGCAAAATAACTGATGACGGTCGAAGTAGAGAAGATATAAAATGTAGACTGGCAATGGCAAGGAAAGCATTTCTGAAGACGAATTTGTTAACATCGAGTATAGATTTAAGAGTCAGGAAGTCGTTTCTGAAAGTATTTGTATGGCGTGTAGGCATGTATGGGAGTGAAACATGGACGATAAATAGTTTGGACAAGAAGAGAATAGAAGCTTTCGAAATGTGGTGATACAGAAGCATGCTGAAGATTCGATGGGTAGATCACATAACTAATTAGGAGGTACTGAATAGAATTGGGGAGAAGAGGAGTTTGTGGCACAACTTGACTAGAAGAAGGGATCGGTTGGTAGGACATGTTCTGACGCATCAAAGGATCACAAATTTAGCATTGGAGGGCAGCGTGGAGAGTAAAAATCGTAGAGGGAGACCAAGAGATGAATACACCAAGCAGATTCAAAAGATGTAGGTTGCAGTAAGTACTGGGAGATGAAGAAGCTTGCACAGGATAGGGTAGCATGGAGAGCTGCATCAAAGTCTCAGGACTGAAGGCCACAACAACAACAACAACGGAAAGATAGAGGTGTTCATTCTTTCCGCGCGCTATACGAGAGCCCGCATCTCGTGGTCGTGCGGTAGCGTTCTCGCTTCCCACGCCCGGGTTCCCGGCGGGGTCAGGGATTTTGTCTGCCTCGTGATGGCTGGGTGTTGTGTGCTGTCCTTAGGTTAGTTAGGTTTAAGTAGTTCTAAGTTCTAGGAGACTTATGACCACAGCAGTTGAGTCCCATAGTGCTCAGAGCCATTTGAACCATTTTTTTGAGCTATACGAGAATGGAATAATAGAGAATTGTGAAGGTGGTTCGATGAACCTTCTGCCAGGCACATAAATGTGATATGCAGAGGATCCATGTAGATGTAGATGTACTTTATGAAAGGCAAAACGCCTCAGGAGACTAAAGAGAAGCGTGATAAACATTACGGTGACTCTGCACCTTCGATTAGAACAGTTTATAAGTGGGACTGAAAGTGGTCAGGAAAAGGCGTTAACGAATAATAGAAAACCACATGGCAGAGTGAGCTCCGAGGTTTGACCGCTGCTGTACCGTAGTGCAGCGACGTGGTGAACGCTGCGCGGCGCTGCACGCCGCCGTGTGTGATCAGCCGCCGCTGCCGCCGCTGCCGCCGCCGCCGCTACCGCGCCACGCCGGCTGTGCGAGACGGCTGGACGATATATCGGCCTGTGGACACGCGCTGCGGCCGCGGCAGCTGCCAGCACACGCCGGCCAGCCTATGGCCGACAAGCGCGCGTCTCCCCGTACACACCGTGCCGCGCGCTGCTGCCTCTCGCTGTCGGATGCGGACCTGGAGTCTCGTTGCCCTCCTATGTGGGAAGAGCAATAGTATAAAATTCATCCTTAGGTGTGCTCGGATGGCTATCTTCTGAAGTAGCTGTTGTTATTGTTGTGGTCTTCAGTACGAAGACTGGGTTCATGCCGCTCTCCATACTAGCCTGTCCTGTGCGAGCCCCTTCACCTCTGTATACTGCAACCCACATCCATTTGAACCTGCTTAGCGCTCAGTCCGGAGCCGCGCGACTGCTACGGTCGCAGGTTCGAATCCTGCCTCGGGCATGGATGTGTGTGATGTCCTTAGGTTAGTTAGATTTAATTAGTTCAGAGTTCTAGGGGACTGATGACCATAGATAGTAAGTCCCATAGTGCTCAGAGCCATTTGAACCATTATTTTTTTTTTGAACCTGCTTAGTGCACACTGACGCGACAGAAGCCGTGGGAAAGCGATATCCATGCATACAGGTGCCTATACAGGGTGTTACATTGGTCGTGACCGGGCCAAATATCTCACGAATTAAGAGTCAAACTAAAAAACTACAAAGAACGAAACTTGTCTACCTTCAAAGGGGAAACCAGATGGCGCTATGGTTCGCCCCCTAGATGGCGCTGCCATAGGTCAAACGGGTATCAACAGCGTTTTATAAAATAGGAATCCCCATTTTTTATTACATGTTCGTGTAGTAAATAAAGAAATATGAATGTTTTAGCTTGACCACTTTGTTCGCTTTGTGATAGATGACGCTGTAATAGTCACAAATATATGGCTCACAATTTTAGACGAACAGTTGGTAATAGGTAGGTTTTTTAAATTGAAATACAGACACTTGGATGATGTCGTCCAGGATACCGAGCAGCATACGTAGCACACGCCTTTTGCGCATTTTGATCATAATAGCCATACATCAACACGATATCGACCTTTTCCGCAATTGGTAAACGGTCCATTTTAACACGGGTGATGTATCACGAAGCAAATACTGTCCGCACTGGCGGAATGTTGCGTGATACCACGTACTTACACGTTTGTGACTATTACAGCGCCATCTACCACAAAGCGAAAAAAGTGGTCCAACTAATACATTCTTGGCTACTTATGCAGCCCAATGAGTGAATTGCGTATTTTCCGGTGAGAAAGAGCACTGGCAATCAGTCTTCGCTACATTAGGTTATTTAAACTGGTGTCACTCTGAGCTACAATTTATGGTCAGCGACTAAGTGTAAGGTCAATGAGTGTGATGCGGGCTTTGCAACTGTGAAATACTTTCCTACATTATAGAAGTGAATATTAAATTTGAAATAATATTGCGAAAATTTTGAACTTAGATCCCTTGGATTTTGATCTGGCAGTATTCGACAGCTATTTCTACGCGCAAGAAAATGAAGAAGAGCGCCGAGTTTTTGTTATCAAATAACGTTTTCATCACTTAATTTAGTTTGATATTAACCTGAAAAGGTTTCCATAGACAGGGAAAGAACCTGTTCTTGGGCAACTACTCCTATAATGACCAAAAGGCATTAAATGACCTCCAAGCACATGTGTTCCAGCAGCAGTATGAAGAGAATTATAGTAATAATGACGGTAATAATCGAATTATCCGGTAACTTCACACTCCACAGTGGATTTTCTCGAACTAAGAAATTTGCTGAATTAGAGAAAATTTTAAAATGGCTTCACATCGAGGCTATGATGCCTAGATGAGGCTTTACATCCTGCTGACATGAGAATAGCATAATCTCCGTGTCCGAAGCTTGCTTCTACTTAACCATTTAATAAACTCGCATTTTTTTCCACCGTGACTAATTTTGTAAGCTAAGCACATCATCCGTTACATCACACTCCTGGGGCTGGGAAATGTGTCCACAATGGTCTGGTGGAACGAACTGTCACAGGTGCAATGCGTGGGTTCAGGCATTTACTTTTAAGAGGCGCAAACAGATTTACTTTACCTCTGGTAACCTCAGGAGAAAGACTTTATAATCCAGAATCCGTATTAAACATCATGTTCCTTCATTACCAAATGGGCAGAGCAGGTTTACGTTCGGAAAAGACGTAGGCGGAAGTCATGATAAACAGAAATACTATCGCCAGTAAACTTACTTATATTAGAAAATTTTATATTATTTCATGAACCGATAGCCATTTAAAGGAACAGGGTTCTTATCTTACTTGTACTTGATTGAACTAGAGACGTTGAAAAATTTGGTGCTGGACTGTGATTCGAATTCGTATCTCCTCGTTCGATGATCTGAATCTCTCGGAACAGTATAGTTCAATCATTTCGTTCCTTTTCCCAAGACTGCAGTCTTCTCTAGGTCTCCTCCAAAGGTAAGTATGTGGGTCTGAATCCTAATCCAGAACAAAAATATTAATAATTTCATTTCAAGCCCTATCATGTGCACACTGGACTGCTAGTGAAAATTTATGTGCATTTTTAAAGTCTGTTCATGTGTTGCCAACAATCGCAATAAGTGTCGTTATTTCTGGTCAAACACGCACACATCTTACTGTTGGTGAGTAAGCAATTGATACTTAAGCTATATTCGTGGATGATAAAGAAGGATGGTAGGTGTGCGATTCGAGTGTCGCTCAGGCACAAAAATTTGTATCCTTAATTTAGATTCATACACCTAACAGCTGGTAAGAAAAACCGATACGTAACATTTGATTTTACTTAGTTAACAATCCGATTACGTGTTGGGTTCGTATCTCCGTCACAGAACTTCACATCATGCGCTTCATCTTTCAATGCATGCACCCTTTGTTACTTCTGAATGGAGGTATATCAGACTTCGTTGTTAGTTAACAGGGACGAAAGGGTCTTGATTGGAGTCCCAGTATATTACAAAAACTTTTATATTCAAGTTTAGGTACGGCTACTGATATTGGCGAAAATTTCGGTATTTCACGACTCTTCATGGCTAGTCAGAAATATGGTTAGATTAGACTAGATTAGATTAATACTTGTTCCGTAGATCATGAATACGACATTTCGTAATGATGTGCAACGTATCATTTTAATGAAAGATTTCTTAACATACCATGATTCAATTTCTTTACAACAATATTTTACTCTCTCCCTCGTTCTTTTTTATATTTATCTCTCTCTCTCTCTCACTCTCTCTCTCTCTCACTCTCTCTCTCTCTCTCTCTCTCTCTCTCTCTCTCTCTCTCACACACACACACAAATTCTTTTTTTATTTTTATTTGTTTGTTGTCCTTGACTATCGGCCAGGCACGAAAATGTCAGTGAATGAGTTTCTTAGTTTTGAGTACACTTACGAAAGAAAAAAAAACAACTATGAGAGTTACTTATTTATGATGCTTAGTTTGCAGTCAGTTCTGAGTATTATTAGTAACTACGCTCGAGTCCCTAAACCTAGTTACAGAAATGCGAATCAGACGCATTACGTATTCCAGGCTGTGGCAGCCGCGTCTTTGAGACGCCAGCTATGGTCACTTCCCATCGCGCTGTAGGATCACATCAGTTCGTGTTCTTCCTGCTGGTACTGTAACTGAGATTTGGCAACAAGGCAAGGTATGTTTGGCAACTCTATGATCGAAGAGTTACTTGCTGGTGTGCACGGAATTAAGCCTCAAATTTCACTTGATTTTTCCTGTCATTTCCATTGAATAATGTGAGTTATTATCGCTTGGGGTGTAACAAAAGATAGTAAATTTACGTTTTTCAGCCCAGGAAAGTCGTTGCACGTGGAAATCGCCACTAATCCCGTCCTTCAAATAGCGGATTACTAGTTCTAGCCACTACTGACCGCATATGAGGAAGCTAAGACACGTACCTCTTTGCCAGCTCTGTGGTAATGTGCTGACCTGTGCAAAAAGCGTCTGCTATGGTTTGCGGTTCCGGTCTCGCTGACTGTAACGTTTTTATCCATTCTGTGAAAGAGCTACAAGCACTCAGATCAAACATCAATAAGGAAATCTCAAGAAAATACTTTCAGCTCATAGTGCAATGGTGAAAAACTTACAATGCTGCACAATAGGTAACGCCTCTTTCCGCTGCTGACAAGCAAATTTTGGGTTTCTAGGAATACATAACTTTATTTATGAAATTCCAATTTTGCATACCTCTTGAGTATGACACAGAATACCAAATAAACAAGACCGAATCGAAATCTGAGTTAGTATCTTACTAATTCGTGCCGATAGAGGCACGCCTGTGTACAGAAACTCACTTTTATTGAAACAGACTTTCGTTGTAAGGTTATCGTGGGTAGTTTTATTTCATTTCTTATAACACAATTTTCGTAAGGTTTTTTTTAGTGTTGTTAAAACATTAGTAAACATGAGAGAGAAATTTATCATCCACGATATATGCGAATTCTCTGATGTTATCTATAACAGTCTGACAATGCACATGCAGTTTATTGATTACTTGCATGTAGAAAACTTGTTCTGAGTTATAGCTGTCAAACAAGGTTTGAAGAAGAATAAAATGCCACTACCACACGACAGCTAATGTAGAAAATAATTTTCTAACGTATTTTGGCCCGATGCGCTCTCCCCATACATAATACAAAAGTTTCGAGATGCATCTGATGCCTGGCCGTCTATTAAACCTGAAAAGAGCAAATTGTCGCAGAAGTTAGCCCTTTCTCCACATGCGACTGTTTTGGGTTGAGAAGTGAAGCGAATTATGTTCAAAGTTCTATCAGATTGATAACTTCAGCATACAGCAGAATTGCGTTTGAAATAATGTAGTAGTGAATGTACTCGAACTCGCAACGTCTTAGCTACAGTGCACTATGCTTACCGTTACGCTACTAACTGACACGTAGTTGTAGCAGCTCCAGAAGTCAACAACAATTGCTCCAGAACTTCCGTATCCACGGTGCTGTGAGATAACGAATATGGCCGGATCTAGACTTCTGAGAGACAGAGTGTTACAGCTTTTCTTTTGCACTGCATGACGTTTTCAACAAACAGATAGCGCGATAGAGTAGCTCAAGTGGAAAGGAACACTTCCTATTTAAATTACTGCATCCAAACTGTTGGCAGTTCTGTGTAGGTGACAGTTACGTGATTTTATTTCGATGATTACAAAATAGAGTCGAATGTACGCACTAGGTAGCCGAGGCAGCTAGTTCATGGCGACTCGGTCAACCAAGTAAATGATTATACTGAACATGCTGCCAACCACTACAGGGAGCCTGTGTGTCAGAATTCTCATCCAGTGTGGCACAACGGTGTTACGATAAAATTGAGTGAGAGAGAATTGTATTTGAGGGTCTGTTGGATTGGTGGTAGGTTCATATACTTATGGTCTGGGTTCGATTTCAACTTCTGCTAATCGTTTTTGATAGGGAGAGACAGATTCTCTTCTCTTCTGGCTACTCCAAGTGAAGAAGGTGTAATGGCATTGTGGTCTGAAATTAACATTAAACACGATATTCCTTCTCTACCAAGTAGACGTTAGGTTGAATCACAATAAAGTCAGGAGTGGCGACATGTAGAAACTCTATTACCAGTAACCTTTCTTATACTAGTTATTTGTTTCAAGTGACGAAACAAACGCTATCTAGGGTCAAAGGACACTTATTCCATCTTTTATTTGAGCTTCTGTATGCCGATAAAATTGGTTCTGAACTGGGAATGCAACTCAGACCGCCCTTAATGCGGAATTTGATACCTACGTGACAATACAGCTCGACTACAATTTGTTGTTTGTTTAAAACTGCAGATTCCTGAACATCTCCACATATTGCGCGTGAATGGGTTCGAAGGAACTAAAATTTTCATTATGTATTATCAATCTCTAGCATGAGAACACCTATTCCGAGTTGCTGGTGGAGAAAAATTCGGTAGCTGACGTCTCTTTGTGTGTAGCCAACAACGATATGTGTGGGGTTCGATTACCAGTCAGCACTGAACTCTTCGTCTTGTGATGATGATGATGTTTGGTTTGTGGGGCGCTCAACTGCGTGGTTATCAGCGCCCGTACAATTATCCAATCTTTGCTCAGTCCAATTTCGCCACTTTCCTGGATGATGGTGAAATGATGAGGACAACACAAACACCCAGTCATCTCGAGGCAGGTGAAATTCCCTGACCCCGCCGGGAATCGAACCCGGGACCCCGTGCTCGGGAAGCGAGAACGCTACCGCGAGACCGCGAGCGGCGGACCTCTTCGTCTTATTATTTCTAGTTGAAACATGCTCACATGTCGCGGCTGGTGTAACAAACCTATATTTAACGTCAGTTTGCTCTAGAATATAGCAGCAATAGGTGCCGGGTTGAAGTCCTTGAAAGGAAAATAATTAATCTTTCTTCTCGTCATTTCAATTTAAACATCTTGCTGCTGCCGAGAAAATCCGATATGTCAAAGTTGATTGTGTTTCGATAACAATTCGATTAGGTTCTGGGTTCGAATCCTTGTCCAACAGAAAGCTTTACCTCACGGCATTTCGGGAAAGTTACTTGTGAAAAAGCAATATTTAACATCTCTCCTAGTTCGTTAACAGGGACAATAGATGCTGGGTAGTAATTCGTGTCCGTCAAAAATGTTTACATTATGTAAATTAAAGTTCATATTTGTTAACTGATAGTGTCTAAAATCGAGGTATATCACCCTCTGTATGCCTAGTCAGTAGTGACTGTTAGTTTCTGTCAGTCACGAAACCTTCGCTTAGTCTGCATGACATGGGTTTGAATCTGTATGCAGAACGAGACGGTTCGTCGTGTCATTTGAAGTTCATACATATTCTCAACTAGCTGCTCGTGAAAAACTTAAATTTTTGATGTCATTTTGTGTTAAATAATAAGTACCGCTTGTTAGTTTGAAGAGGAAATCATGAATACGACGAAGTTACTACGTGCATTACCTATATGACGTAATAATGAGAGTGGTAACATTTCAGGTATGTCATATATTGTAATGAACGTGAGCCTACAAGCCTTAAGGACAGTCTTATGCGTGATAAGGTGTTCCCTGATATTTGTAAAGTCGTGGTATTACTTTACATTCTGAGTTATTGCGATACAGAGCAGTGTTTTGTAGTGGAACCATTTTCAATAGTCAAACGACTGTACTGAGGAGCGATTAGAGGACCTGCTAGACAGCTGCGTTATGCGGGTTGCATGCGAATCAGGCGAAATGCAATTCAGGTCGTTCGGATACTTTTGAGCACGACTGTACATGTTCTGTGAATATGGACGTCATATCTCTAATCGTTCAAGGTGTTCTGTTTTTCTTAACATGAGTGTATCTTGTTGACTTTCTCTCGTCCCTAAGTTTTGAAGAGTTGTGAACTTGGTCTCTCGAGCGCAATATGCCTTCACAAAACAGCGGCTAACAGTACAGCGTGGCAGCAAACGGAGCGCTATAAAACGTTCCACCGCCTCTCTACGCCTTTTTGATTCCAGCCAACTGTGTCAAAAGCTTATGAAAAAAATTATAGATGAAGGAAAATGTCACTAACACCATAAACGTATGTTTGCTTTCTTTAACCTACCGAAAATCAACAGGTTCTTAGAGGATTAGGTCGAAAAACGTGGTTGACCTTTCCCGCTTCTTGACTTTACGGCTAAACCCGCTGGCTGCATTTTCATTAACTACACTTCACTTCCCTTTCGTAAAACTTCACACACGCTGTTTTCATAGACGTTTTACTGTCGTTTCCAAGCGAAATCCCTGTCAGTACTTTGAATCGAAAGGGGTTCTCTGTATAGTACCCAGACATGCTGACAAAATTTTTCAATTTATTCGCTTATTTTCCTCCTTTTATTTTTCTTCATTTTAAATTTTTTACTGTTGATATCTTTCTTATCACTGTATGATTTTCTGTGTTTTTTCATTTATACGGCCTTTATTTTGTATTAATATTTTTGCTCCTATTTACTTTCTGTTATTTATCTTTATTTAATTTCTTTGCTTTTAGAATTTTGTTATTTCGTTTGCTTTGTTTATTGTTTTTGTTGTTTTACTTTCTGGATTTTTACTCTTTTTTTCTGTTGCCTGGTGCGACATGTGCCCGTGAGAGCTTGTCACGTCACAACTTTTCAGAGTATGATTGCAGTTGAAGGACGAGCAAATATTTGGGCTATACAACTATGTCAATGTTGATATGAAAGGGCCGTGTGCTCCGCATAATGCCCTGAGAAATCCTCATCTTCTCAGGTACTTTACGAATTTTTCTGATTATCTTTGTTTCCTCTGTCTCTAATTTTATAGCATGCTCGGTGTGTCAGTTGCTTGGAACGACAAAACACGTGAAATAATTTTTAGAAAACATGTTAATATATGTGAATAAAATGTAGTTGTCGTTTAGAAAAAAATTAAACCTAATCTAACTGAATTGATTTACAGCTGCCTTTAGCAGAAGCAGTGTATTTTCGAAAGTAACCACTCATTCCTGAGTCAATGGGAACGTGAGACGAAGAATGTATTTGCAGGCAGAGACTCGTGTTGGTTGAAATCAGGTTCTTCACTTATGTTGGAAGCCAACGGAATCTACGTTACGCAGAGAGATGAACTAAGTTCTATACTATGGCGGTACGAAAGTATGGCGTACCGCCGCAGCGTGTTGCTCCATAGCTGAAGACGCCACCAGAACATCTAGCCGCAACCTGGCGGCCTGGCAGCAATATGACGCACAGGGTGGTGTCCGATCAGCCGTACGTCGACTTCTCTAAGTGACGCCGAGGCACTGTTTATACGCGTGCTGTCATCAGGGAATGTCGAGCCGGAAGCCGTGAAGTGGATTCTTACACATCAGTGACGCGACCGGTTCTGTGATTCCGCCGAAATGGTTAAGTACTGTCGTAGGAATTTAAAGGTGTGGCGTGAAAATGGCAGTGCAAACCGTGCTCTCGGCAATGCTATGCTGTATCGTGATCGCGTATTTCTTGCGGCCGACATTCTCGCCCCCGGCCGCGCCGCGGTTAGATTGTTGAATTATCGCGCATTATTTTATCACCGTACAAACAAATGACGAAGTCATTAAATTAGTGCCTAATTATCTGCCTTATATGATCACTCCAATCCTAAATGCACAGAGCTCAAGAATGCACTTCGGAATAAAATGGAAGTGGAAAAAAAAGAAAAAGAAAACTGGTAACTGAATACGTGTAAATTTCTGATTTTACATCAAATCTGATTTTACATCAGTCAATACGAGCAATCTAGGTAAATGATTTTTGTCAGTGTTTTGGCTATAACTATAACATTTTTCTATATCTAGATGTTTGCTAGCCAATGGCAAAAATATACAGTGAGTACTTGTCCTACACGAAAAGCATCTGTCGTGTTCTCTCCTTGGAAATGTAAAGTTCGTAATGTGTGACCTCCACTGCTTAAATCCACTTGCTGAGTGACATAAATATATTGTACTTCTGCTTTAATTTTTAATAAAATAATGCGGTAAGCTAGTTGGCATTGTTATGTAATCTACGTGCTTTGGAGCGGCTTGAATCCTTCTTTTGTAAAGTCTAAATTTTTCGTGCATTATACCAAAACTGCTTTCTTATGTCCTCCTACTACGAGAATTGAATTTACGTTTCCGATCGTTCACACAATCCTCTAGACATGATCGCATTAAGCACGTTTTTAGAGTAAATGCTTCGTCAGCTAAAGTGACATATGGAACTTGAGTACCAGTGTGTGGAAGACTAGAATTTGCTGGTACATTCGAAGAGCCTTGTTGAAGCGCTTTCCCTAAATTTGAACTGGAAAAATCTTCTCCATCACTGCTATTTCCATATGTCCCTACATCAACAGCAATAAAGGTAGATTGAGTGTCTAAAAGAGCCAGCAAAATTATGTGGAGTTCTTTTTATAATTAGACTAAAATTCTCTGGTGTACAAAGGAGCCTGAAAAGTAACGTGCTTCCCATTCAACTTTCCTATACATTAAGGAGCATTCCACATTTGATACAAATCCTTAGCGATGTTCTTCCACATTTCTTCAGACACCAATCCGTCCATCATATTTCCTGTAATTGTCTTACAGGCTTCGCGTGCGATATCGTAAACTGTACTATGTCCCATGCAAATTAAATGACATGAGCTTAGTCAGGGGTTGGAAGAGGGGTTTGTTTGGTTTCAAACCCCAACCGAAGTGGCGACAAAGCTAAATCGCTCTTCTTTTTTTAGATTTAGTTTTCTACATTTACAAAATACGTGCAACATCTGAGAACTGAACATTTTGCTGCAAAATTTTATAAGAGAAAAGTTGTAGAGCATCAGAATGTGTTTTCAAAAAGTGTAAGAAAGTAATGAAAAACTTACGTGAAGAAAATATCGCCATTTATTAGTTCAACATAAGTCGCATGTATCAAGTTAATAGGTAACAGAATAACATTAAATAATGGACAAGAAGTTTGGTTGGACGGGTACTGGTTATGTTTATAATTAATTTTCTGAACATGGACGCCCACATTGTTAAGCAGAAACTGGATAAAAGAATTGTCTAGAGAATTTCAACTGCTTTATCAAACCTATCTGACATCATTACAGGATTAATTCAAAAGCTAAGAGCACATCTACCAGATCTGTTGATACATATTTTTATAAACCGTTTTCCAAAAGACATAATTATGTATCAGATGCAAAGTTCTCAGTCTTGCAGCTGAAATAACAGAGTGCAACAGACAGTTGATTTTTGTCTTTATCTATGAACTGCATCCTTTCTTTTTTTGGGCAAATTATCATTCCAAAAAGTTCAGTGACTCTGATGTCAATTTTAACTTTGTCCAAGAACATGTCTGAAGGGAGATATTTCTCCAGGATTGTCCGCAGCCCGTGGTCTTGCGGTAGCGTTCTCGCTTCCTGCGCATGGGGTCCCGGGTTCGATTCCCGGCGGGGTTAGGGATTTTCTCTGCCTCGTGATGACTGGGTGTTGTGTGTTCATCATCATTTCATCTTCATTGACTCGGAAGTCGCCGAAGTAGCGTCAACTAAAAAGGACTTGCAATACGGCGGCCGAACTTCCCCGCATGGGGCCTCCCGGCCAACAATGCCATACGATCATTTCATTTCATTTCTCCAGGATTACAGCAGCAGTTTCAACAATTCACTTATGTTTCTCTAGTTGGTCTTTGCTTCTGGCATCGTACCACATGTCAAGTAAGATGGTACAGCCTATGTTTAGAAAGCATATCAGGATTTTTTCCTACGCTAATTCTTTTCCAACGATTAACACATCTTCATAGGATTTGGGAGTAGCCGTTTTAGATTTGTCTCGATCGTTGGGAAGTATCCATTACATACCGAGGTGACGAAAGTCGTGGGATACCGTGTCGGTCCTCCCTTTGGCCGGCGTCGTGCAGCAACTCGACGTGGAATGGACTCAACAAGTCGTTGGACGTCCCCTTCAGAAATAACGATCCATGACGCCTCTATAGCTGTTCATTAATTCCGAAAGTACTGACAGTGCAAGACTTTGTGCCAGAACTGTTCGTTGAGAGTCATGTCGGAAATCTGGGTGGCCACACCGTTCGCTAGAATTGTTCAGAATGTTATTCACATCAATCACGAACAACTGTGGCCCGGTGAGATGGCGCATTTTCATTCATCAAAATTCCATCGTTGTTTGGGAGCATGACGTTCATGAATGGTTGCGAATGGTGTCTCAATTAATCGAACATCTAGAGGACCCAGCCCATTCCATGGAAACTCAGTCCACACCACTGTGGAGGCATCACCAGCTTGCACAGTGCCTTACTGACAACTTGGGTCCATGGCTTTGTGGTGTCTGCGCCACGTTCGAACCCTACTATCAGATCTCACAATTGAAATCGGAACTCATCTGACAAGGCGACCGTCTTTCGACCGATATGGGCACGAGCCCAGGGGAGGCGCTGCAGACGATGCCGTTCTGTTAGCAAAGCCACTCACGTTGGTCGTGTGCTTCAATAGCCCATTAATGACAAATTTCGTCGCACTGTCCTAACGGATACATTCGTCACACGTTACATATTGATTTGTTCTAATAGATACATTCATCGTACGTCCCACATTGATTTGTATACACTCCTGGAAATTGAAATAAGAACACCGTGAATTCATTGTCCCAGGAAGGGGAAACTTTATTGACACATTCCTGGGGTCAGATACATCACATGATCACACTGACAGAACCACAGGCACATAGACACAGGCAACAGAGCATGCACAATGTCGGCACTAGTACAGTGTATATCCACCTTTCGCAGCAATGCAGGCTGCTATTCTCCCATGGAGACGATCGTAGAGATGCTGGATGTAGTCCTGTGGAACGGCTTGCCATGCCATTTCCACCTGGCGCCTCAGTTGGACCAGCGTTCGTGCTGGACGTGCAGACCGCGTGAGACGACGCTTCATCCAGTCCCAAACATGCTCAATGGGGGACAGATCCGAAGATCTTGCTGGCCAGGGTAGTTGACTTACACCTTCTAGAGCACGTTGGGTGGCACGGGATACATGCGGACGTGCATTGTCCTGTTGGAACAGCAAGTTCCCTTGCCGGTCTAGGAATGGTAGAACGATGGGTTCGATGACGGTTTGGATGTACCGTGCACTATTCAGTGTCCCCTCGACGATCACCAGTGGTGTACGGCCAGTGTAGGAGATCGCTCCCCATACCATGATGCCGGGTGTTGGCCCTGTGTGCCTCGGTCGTATGCAGTCCTGATTGTGGCGCTCACCTGCACGGCGCCAAACACGCATACGACCATCATTGGCACCAAGGCAGAAGCGACTCTCATCGCCGAAGACGACACGTCTCTATTAGTCCCTCCATCCACGTCTGTCGCGACACCACTGGAGGCGGGCTGCACGATGTTGGGGCGTGAGCGGAAGACGGCCTAACGGTGTGCGGGACCGTAGCCCAGCTTCATGGAGACGGTTGCGAATGGTCCTCGCCGATACCCCAGGAGCAACAGTGTCCCTAATTTGCTGGGAAGTGGCGGTGCGGTACCCTACGGCACTGCGTAGGATCCTACGGTCTTGGCATGCATCCGTGCGTCGTTGCGGTCCGGTCCCAGGTCGACGGGCACGTGCACCTTCCGCCGACCACTGGCGACAACATCGATGTACTGTGGAGACCTCACGCCCCACGTGTAGAGCAATTCGGCGGTACGTCCACCCGGCCTACCGCATGCCCACTATACGCCCTCGCTCAAAGTCCGTCAACTGCACATACGGTTCACGTCCACGCTGTCGCGGCATGCTACCAGTGTTAAAGACTGCGATGGAGCTCCGTATGCCACGGCAAACTGGCTGACACTGACGGCGGCGGTGCACAAATGCTGCGCAGCTAGCGCCATTCGACGGCCAACACCGCGGTTCCTGGTGTGTCCGCTGTGCCGTGCGTGTGATCATTGCTTGTACAGCCCTCTCGCAGTGTCCGGAGCAAGTATGGTGGGTCTGACACACCGGTGTCAATGTGTTCTTTTTTCCATTTCCAGGAGTGTAGTTATTTCACGCAGTGTTGCTTGTCTGCTAGCACTGACAACTCTACGCAAACGCCGCTGCTTTCGGTCGTTAAGTGTAGGCCGTCGGCTACTGCGTAGTCTGTGGTGAGACGTAACGCCTGAAATTTGGTATTATCGCCACACTCTTGACTTTGGATGGCCAAATATTTAGTTTCATGACGATTTCTGAAATGGGATGCCCCATACGTCTGGCTCTAACTACCATTCTGCATTCAAAGTCTGTTAATTCCCGCCATGCGATCATAATCACGTCGGAAACCTTTTCACAAGAATCAGCTGTGTACAAGTGACAGCTCCGCTGATGCACTGTCCTTTAATACCTCGTGTACCGCCCTTCTATCTATGTGCATATCGCAGTCCTCTGACTTTTGCCGGCCATTGTGACCGAGAGGCTCTAGACGCTTCACCCTGGAACCGCGCGACCTCTACGGTCGCAGGTTCGAATCCTGCCTCGGGCAAGGATGTGTGTGATGTCCTTAGGTTAGTTAGGTTTAAGTAGTTCTAAGTTCTAGGGGACTGATGACCTCAGACGTTAAATCCCATAGTGCTCAGAGCCATTTGAACCATTTTGACTTTTGTCTCCTTAGTGTAATTCTTCAGGATGTCTTAGAGTGCGCACTGTCCTTCATGTTTTGCTTCGTAATGCTCGTATATGAAATTCATACAGTCAAATATATCATCGTCTTTTGTTCGTTCAACGCTACGTCAAAAAAAAAAAAAAAATGATTCAAATGGCTCTGAGCACTATGGGACTCAACTGCTGTGGTCATAAGTCCCCTAGAACTTAGAACTACTTAAACCTAACTAACCTAAAGACAACACACAACACCCAGCCATCACGAGGCAGAGAAAATCCCTGACCCCGCCGGGAATCGAACCCGGGAACCCGGGCGTGGGAAGCGAGAACGCTACCGCACGACCACGAGATGCGGGCCAACGCTACGTCAATCGCAACGTAGGATTTGATAGACAATTCACTCAATTATAGTGATATTTACTTTCAACACCAGGAAGATTTTTCATTGTGCCCTACTTGAAATTTTACTTAATTTAACTAGTCACTGTTCCGTTTTGACATAATTTCTATTATCGATTATGAAAACGCTTTTGTGTAAATGTCTTTTTAATGCCACGAACAACATTTCTTGTAAAGAAATCTATTTCTTAACCTCGTTTTCCATGTAATCCTGTGATACGTCTTCCCAACAAAACAAACAGTCTGGTTTAAGAAAAACTTTTTGAACTGACGATCGATAAACGTAGCATTCATTTTCCACTGTACGAGTTCTACACTAATGATCCTTCAATAAGAATTCCTGCACTTTTCATGAACAACAACAGTGGTAAAGTCCACAACAACAGTATGCTTGCGTTGTAAACCCTCGTCGCCTGTTTTATAATAGCCTCGTCGCTACTTCTGTGGAAGCCGAGTTTGTGAATTCGTGAAACGGCTTCTGGTGCAGTATACCGTTAAGACGAACTCTCCCTGCCACTATTACACAGCTATGTCCCAGGGTCAGGTAAAAGGATAGGAGAACGAAGGTTCTACAACTCCAACAAATTAATAACAAAGTAACACAAATAAGTTTAAAATGTTTACTTAGCTTTGTGACTTGTCGGATATTGAGGTCTGCAACACTACATGGCTAAGTGCAATTCACAGTACATAGCAAATGCAATAGACAACAACTGTTCACTGCTAAGAGTTCACTAAATGACGTTCCCTGTCTAAGTCAGCCCTGAACGATGATCTATAACCAAGTGGGCGAGAACCACTCTTCTATCTTTCGAGTAGGCTTCTGTCCGTTGCCGTCCGGTCATTGGCGGATTGTACTCGGCGTGCAATTGGCCGAGCCGAGGTCGATATCTTCCTCAGTGCCGCCCGTGGCGCTGGTGGATCTCGCGCAAGTATCAAGTCTCTAGGACACTGGCACCAGCTCGCATCTTTGCGCCAGTGGTGCTTTCACCCTGGCTGTGCCTTGTTCGGACGACTCAGCACTTAGACATCTATTCCAGACTTATTTCCCTCAGTAAAATTTTTTAGGTATTTTTCTTCACCATCTCAGATCTACAACGTCCATAACAATGACACCACAAATAAAACGCCCAGAGGTCGACCTGACTTGCACTGATGAACGAAAGTAAATGGTCAGTTGACGACTGATGTCTCCGTCGCTGCCAGATCTAGCAGCGGTCAGTAAAAGACCGTGCAGCAGGGACACATTGTCGATAGCGGAGAAACAAAATCCTGACAGAGACTCTACTGATAAATAAATGAAACAACAAAAGTGAACATCAGGAAAACTACTGATCGGAAAGTAAGAAACAGATGGTCATTAACCAAGCGATAAACATAAAACTTATAAATGGTGATATTTACTGAGCAACTAGGTTTTTCGACATGTCCTTCGCCTTGATGATAAACGCATTTTAATGCTCTAGAACTTTGTTTCTAGAAATGTTTTCGTCAAATTATCTTGAATATTGTACTTTTTATGGCGACGAAACAAGCGTTTATCGAAACTTTAAAACTAACGTTTTTTGATGTAGCATGGAAGGCATGGAAGTATCAGTGTTTCGTGAAAGGGCGTTACAGATAAAATGTCATTCAAACGTGTAGCTTCCTTTAGTAATGAGGATAAAATTAAATTACTCCTGCTCTAATTTAATTAATCTTATTCTAACATTTACAATTATTCATTTGATTCTTAAGGCTGGCAGTGACCTCAGCGAAACACAAACAGGACTACGACTTCCCATTTCTTTTGACAAATACCGATCAGAAAAATGGGGCGAAAATGACGAGAATATATTTACAAGCTAGAATTTTGGAACAGCAGCTCTGCAGTAGGCGGCCATTGCCAGCGTAATGATTGAACATTGTTACACCATTCTTAATTTAACTTCATTCCTATTAATAAGTACAACATTTGAACACAAACTTCGCTATTCTTTGCTTTCGCAAATTCCCGCTTTGCCAATTCCCTTAAATTTCGGGAAGGGGGTCGATGAGCTCTGATGGCAAGTTCAATCCCGCGAGGGCCATACTGGCGTATCACCCGGCGTGATGGTATGGGGTGCCATTAGTTACACGTCTCAGTCACTTGTCGTTCGTATTGACGGCGCTTTGAACAGTGGATGTGTTAGGACCCCTGGCTCTACCCTTCATTCGATCCCTGCGAAACCCTACATTTCAGCAGGATAATGCACGACCGCATGATACAGAAAATGTTCGACTGCTGCCCTGGCCAGTGCATTCTCCAGATCTCTCACCAACTGGAAACGTCTGGTCAATGGTGGCCGAGCAATTGGCTCGTCACAATGCGCCAGTCACTACTCTTGATGAACTGTGGTATCGTGTTGAAGCTGCATGGGCAGCTGTACCTGTACACGCCATCCAAGCTCTGTTTGACTCATTGCCCAGGCGTGTCAAGGCCGATATTACGGACAGAGGTTCTGGGTACTGATTTCTCAGGATCTATGCACCCAAATTGCGCGAAAATGTAATCACATATCAGTACTAGTATAATACAATTGTCCAATCAATACCCGGTTATTATCTGCATTTCTTTTTGGTGTAGCAATTTTAATGGCCAGTAGTGTATGTACAGCTGGTATCACATATACAGGAGGGCTGGAACTTTAATAGTGGCAACTATTTATTTACAGCTCGTACAAAATAGATACGTGTTTCAAAGTTTTACTGAACTTCAAAGTAATCACCAGCATTGTGTATAACCCGTTAGCAGCGATGTGGAATTCGTAGGATACTCTTATCAGTGCCAGTTGCGTTGACAGTTCGAGCGGCGCTGTCTATTGCCTGACGAATTTGTTGCAGTTCTGAATCGAATGCCCTGAAGTGTTTCCTTCAGTTTAGAAATCAAGTTGAACTCACGAGGGCTTAAGTCAGGGGAGTGCAGTAGGTGGTATAGCACTTAGCAGCCCCATCAGTCAAACAAATCAGTAACAGCTTGCACTGTACGTGCTTGTGCACTGTCCAGCAAAATGATGGTCAGGTCCTGCAGAAAGTGTCATCACTTTTGTCTCCAAGCTGGTCGTAAGTTGCGTTCCAAAACTGAACTCGTAGCCGCTTACTTTAATACGCTATTGTTCCAACCAAGGCTTGGGAGTCCTGAGTGCAGTCTGTGTTCGTGAATTAATGTTCGACGGTTTCCAGTCTTGCGCAAGGATGGCTGTATCATGCGCGTAGATGGCTAACGTCCTGTTTTGCTTTGCTGGAAAGCGATTAATGTACAGGTTGAACAAGATGGGCACCTGGATGCTTCCCTGGGGTAGTCCAGCGTGGATACCGTGTTGCGTCGATTGTTTGCCTTGTACGTCAGTGTTAAAACATCTGTTCGTGAGATATGAGTGTATGAGACGTATGAGTCCGTCGGTGAAACTAGTATAGCTTAGTTTGTATAAAAGGCCGTTGTGACAGAGACGATCGAAAGCCTTTTCGCAGTCCAGGAACACCGCCCCTGTGGCTTTGTTCGTGCTGTAGCCGTGTGTTATATGTTCGATCACGCGGATGGTGGGAGGGCTGAAATATATATGCTATTAGCTCTACGTACCATTATCTTAATTTGGAACTTACGTGAAGACCCGCTATGTCATGTTTTATTTTATTGATATGATAAGTAACTTGATTATCATTTCGACAATCAGGAGATTCTTCCTGTTTTGATATATGTATATTAAAAAATAAAGCTACTTGCAAACTGAGAAGAGAACCTACATTGGCTGGATTAGTCGAGGCCTTATACGAGGTATAATTTCGGTAGCATTTATGGAGTTATATGTACACTATGTGATCAAAAGTATCCGGACACCCCCAAAACATGCGTTTTTCATATTAGGTGCATTGAGCTCCACCTACTGCCAGGTACTCCATGTCAGTGACCTCAGTAGTCGTTAGACATCGTGAGAGAGCAGAATGTGGCGCTCCGCGGAACTAACAGACTTCGAACGTGGTCAGTTGATTGGGTTTCACTTGTGTCATATGGCTGTACGCGAGATTTACACACTCCCAAACATCTCTAGGTCCACTGTTTCCGATATGATAGCGAAGTGGAGACTTGAAGGGATGCGCACAGCACAAAAGCGTACAGGCAGACCTCGTCTGTTGACTGAGACCGCCGACAGCTGAAGAGGGTCGTAATGTGTAATAGCCAGACATCTATCCAGACCATCACACAGGACTTCCAAACTGCGTCAGGGTCCACTGAAAGTACTATGACAGTTAGGCGGGAGCGAGAAAACTCGGATTTCATGGTCGATTGCTGCTCATAAGCCACAAATCACGCCGGTAAACGCCAAACGACGCCTCACTTGGTGTAAGGAGCGTAAACATTGGACGATTGAACAGTGGAAAAACGTTGTGTGGAGTGACGAACCACGCTACACAATGTGGCGATCCGATGGCAGGGTGTGGGTATGGCGAATGCACGGTGAACATTATCTGCCATCGTGTGTAGTGCCAACAGAAAAATTCGGAGGCGGTGCTGTTATGGTGTGGTCAAGTTTTTCTTGGAGGGGTCTTGCACCCCTCGTTGTTTTGCGTGACATTATCACAGCACAGTCCTATATTGACGTTTTAAGCACTTTCTTGCTTCCCACTGTTGAAGAGCAATTCCGGGTGGTGGTTGCATATTTCAACCTGATCGAGCACCTGATCATAATGCACTGCCTGTGGTGCAGTGGTTACACGACAATAACATCCCTATAATGAATTGGCCTACACGGAGTCGTGACCTGAATCTTATAGAACACCTTTGGGAAGTTTCGGAACGCCGACTTCTAGGCAGGTCTCACCGACCGACATCGATACCTCTCCTCAGTGCAGCACTCTGTGAAGAATGGGCTGCCATTCCCCAAGAAACCTTCCAGCACCTGATTGAACATATCACATAGTGTATGTTGAAAATTGTTACTTCAAATAAAAGATCTCTTTAGATAAGGAAAAAATCAAATTGCTAAATAACATAGCAGCATAGAGAGAGTGTGACCGGACTAACGTCTCTAGACTGTTGCAGTATTTTGACTGTAATAGGAAGGATGGTAAGCAAAATGGAAAATTCTCCGTAACTGACCGGTTGGCATAATATTTATTGTAAATACGAAACCTAAGTCTTTACACAGATCCTGAAGTAAAGACATTTCTAGATCAAAACATACGTTTGGGTGAAGTAGAAGTTTTGCTTTACACAGTTTTCATAAAATACACGAAAGATACTGGCACACATTTGCAATAATTTCCGATTTATAATACCATAGCGTTATGCAGTGCGTGACCTAATTACTTGTAGAGAAGGATTGATATTTTTTTCTCTTTTTGTAGTGCAAAAGAAGCATAATACAATAATTTCAATAACTGAACTGCTACATTTTACTAATCATTAAACGTTACTGGTTTTTCTTAAGAATTATTATTATTTCTTTTCTTTCTCAGACGTTATGTCTGGTTAAAAATGGAAAGTGACGTGGGTCTTGATCAAGCGTGACTTCCTTTTAACTGTACAGTATGTGTTACATTGCATTTAGGAACTTTCGGGTAATTGAACAAGTATCAATAATTACAGATTTTTGTAGTTGTATATATAAGTTTGGATGTAGCTGTATTGCGTTGATGTACTGGTGGATATTGTGTGGTATGACTTCTGTAGTTGATAGTATAATCGGTATAATGTCAACTTTATCCTGTTGCCACATGTCCTTGACTACCTCAACCAGTTGGATGTATTTTTCAATTTTTTCTCTTGTTTTCTTTTGTATATTTGTTGTATTGGGTATGGATATTTCGATTACTTGTGTTAATTTCTTATTTTTATTGGTGAGTATGATGTCAGGTTTGTTATATGGTGTTATTTTATCTGTTATAATGGTTCTGTTCCAGTATAATTTGTATTCATCATTCTCCGGTACATTTTGTGGTGCATACTTGTATGTGGGAACGTGTTGTTTTATTAGTTTATGTTGTATGGCAAGTTGTTGATGTTTTATTTTTGCTACATTGTCATGTCTTCTGGGGTACTCTGTATTTGCTAGTATTGTACATCCGCTTGTGATGTGATCTACTGTTTCTATTTGTTGTTTGCAAAGTCTGCATTTATCTGTTGTGGTATTGGGATCTTTAATAATATGCTTGATGTAATATCTGGTGTTTATTATTTGATCCTGTATTGCAATCATGAATCCTTCCGTCTCACTGTATATATTGCCTTTTCTTAGCCATGTGTTGGATGCGTCTTGATCTATGTGTGGCTGTGTTAGATAATGCGGGTGCTTGCCATGTAGTGTTTTCTTTTTCCAATTTTCTTTCTTCGTATCTGTTGATGTTATGTGATCTGAAGGGTTGTAGAGGTGGTTATGAAATTTTAGTAGTGTAGCCGATGTATTTAAATGAGTGATTGCTTTGTGTATTTTGCTAGTTTCTGCTCGTTCTATAAAGAATTTTCTTAAATTGTCTACCTGTCCATAATGTAGGTTTTTTATGTCGGTAAATCCCCTTCCTCCTTCCTTTCTGCTTAATGTGAATCTTTCTGTTGCTGAATGTGTGTGATGTATTCTATATTTGTGGCATTGTGATCGTGTAAGTGTATTGAGTACTTGTAGGTCTGTGTTACTCCATTTCACTACTCCAAATGAGTAGGTCAATATTGGTATAGCATCAGTATTTATAGCTTTTGTCTTGTTTCTTGCTGTCAATTCTGTTTTCAGTATTTTTGTTAGTCTTTGTCTATATTTTTCTTTTAGTTCCTCTTTAATATTTGTATTATCTGTTCCTATTTTTTGTCTGTATCCTAGATATTTATAGGCATCTGTTTTTTCCATCGCTTCTATGCAGTCGCTGTGGTTATCCAATATGTAATCTTCTTGTTTAGTGTGTTTTCTCTTGACTATGCTATTTTTCTTACATTTGTCTGTTACAAAAGCCATATTTATATCATTGCTGAATACTTCTGTTATCTTTAGTAATTGGTTGAGTTGTGTATTTGTTGCTGCCAGTAGTTTTACATCATCCATGTATGAGCAAATGTGTGATTTTGTGTTGGTATGTTGCAGTAATATTGTATCCATAATTTGTATTATTTAGCATGTTGGATAATGGGTTCAGAGCAAGGCAGAACCAGAAAGGACTTAATGAGTCTCCTTGGTATATTCCACGCTTAATCTGTATTGGCTGTGATGTGATATTATTTGGATTTGTTTGGATATTAAGTGTGGTTTTCCAATTTTTCATTACTATGTTTAGGAACTGTATCAATTTAGGATCTACTTTGTATATTTCCAATATTTTTAGTAACCATGAGTGGGGTACACTATCACAAGCTTTTCGGTAATCAATGTATGCGTAGTGTAGCGACCTTTGTTTAGTTTTAGCTTGATATGTCACCTCTGCATCTATTATCAGTTGCGCTTTACATCCTCGTGCTCCTTTGCAACAGCCTTTTTGTTGTTCATTTATAATTTTGTTCTGTGTTGTATGTGTCATTAATTTCTGTGTAATGACTGAAGTTAATATTTTGTATATTGTTGGTAGGCATGTTATGGGGCGATATTTAGCTGGGTTTGCTGTGTCTGCTTGATCGTTAGGTTTCAGATAAGTTATTCCTATTGTTATTATTATTATTATTATTTCCGTTGTATAATAAGCAATAGCAGAGTAAAAATATCCCGCCCGCCCGGTTGGCCGTGCGGTCTAACGCACGGCTTTCCGGGCGGGAAGGAGCGCCTGGTCCCCGGCACGAATCCGCCCGGCGGATTTGTGTCAAGGTCCGGTGAACCGGCCAGTCTGTGGATGGTTTTTAGGCGGTTTTCCATCTGCCTCAGCGAATGTGGGCTGGTTTCCCTTATTCCGCCTCAGTTACACTATGTCGGCGATTGCTGCGCAAACGAGTTCTGCACATACGCGTACACCACCAATACTCTACCACACAAACATAGGGGTTACACTCGTATTCTGTGAGACGTTCCCTGGAGGGTCCACCGGGGGCCGAACCGCACAATAACCCTGGGTTCGGTGTGGGGCGGCGGAGGGGTGAAGTGGACTGCGGTAGCCGTCGTGCGGTTGTGGACCATTGCGGCTGCGTCGGGGACGGAGCCTCTCCATCGTTTCTAGGTCCCCGGTTAACATACAAAACAGTATAGGGGCTTCCGCTGTCATTGTGTGTATATGTTGCTTCTGGGGACTGAGAATTGCAGTAACAGAAGGGGACGGCCGTGTGACGTCACAGTCAGGAGAAATGTAATGGCGTATTACATACAATGAAGGTGCGCTCCTGTCCACATTATTCTTGCTGTGGGATATTTTAATACTGCTATCACTTCGACGCTTCTGATTTCAACTCATATTTAGGAACGGAAAGTTTAGAGAGCTGAAATATGTGTGCTGTTAGCTCTACGTACTGTTCATTAAACTTGCAAGTGACCCCCTTTGCCAAATTTTATTTTATTGATTTGTTAAAGAGCTTGCTTATTACTCCGACTTCAAATTAAATTCCTTTTTGCTTGTCATCGTGTGAAATGTGTTTGTATCTTTCGTTTGTCTGTCAAGTACGATTGGATGGTTGAGACACAAGAACGCTGATTACACAATGTTGATATCCTAGATACAAAACGTGTACCAACCAGACAAGATATCAGCTTCTTTGTCCAAATATAGGCGTAAATCGAGAGGAGAAATGAAAATAACGTTTCCAGAAGCGTACTGGTAGCTGTATGGAGCCACTTCAATTGTTTAATCCTTCACCGTACCGTCTTCGTCAGCTCTCAGACGTGAAGGAACGTTAATAGGCATGGAGAGTCACGTGCAGTTTACAGCATGTGCTCCCACAAGGGCAAAACGTGTCTTCATAATTATAAATTCGGAAGAATCATTCGTAGTAACAGCTCTCCAGAAGCTGTGGCAGCGCTGTCAGGAAGACATGTGTTGGTTTCCGACTTTGCCGCGCGGAAGGTGCTCGAGATAACAATAGGTGTGCCAGAGTGAAGTGTGTAGCAATTTGCCCTAATTGCTGGCTGAGTGCTTGCCGTGTGAGGCGTGGCTCTGCTCTCCTGAAGTACGAACGAGTGCAGAGCGGCGCGGCCGTCTCGGATTGCGGCCGTGCGAATAACTTTGCACGCATTAACGAGGCTCCTCACACTCACACGGCACATCTGCATTGGTAATGCTGCACGGCGCGGCGCGGCTTACCTGGCCGGCGTGCGGCGTGTGACGGATGCACCTCCCCTCCCCCACCTCCCCCCCCCGCCCATTCCGTCGGTAATCGGGTACCCCTAACGAGCGCCCTAATTGCAGCGAAGCCCCTAAGCGCTCCGCGGCGCCGAGTTAGGGGGGCGGTGTCTGACGCGATGTGGCTCGCAAGGCGCCGTAGGATCGCTGCGAGAGGTTTGTGCCGTATTCCTAGCGATACAGTGGTTGTTTCTCCTCAACTCGAAACATATAAAAATTGCACCAATATTCGGATGGATTTTTCACAAACTATCAGACCACGACACGAGTCATCATATTCGTCATGTAATTCTTCAGTTTCCCCCGTCGTACTATATGACGAAATAGTTCACGTATGAACGGCTGAATATCAGTGTCCAACGGGTTCGATGTTCCGGCAAGGGACCACCTTGCCATCATGTGCGTTAATGACTTGACCGTCTGGGGGCTGGTGCGGCACTTATCTCTTCTTCCCCCACCTCCTCCCCCACACAGCCGATCTGTCTGCCGTCCACGCCCAGCTTCTCTTCCCCAATCCTGCCGCCGACACACTGCTCAATCCTTGGTTCGCACCCACGTACGAGTGCTGCCGACACCTGCACTGTACTTCCGCCTATATCCGAAGTCAGTTCGTTGTTTGGTATCGTCTTCCTCTTCTTAATCAGACTAATTACAAGTCACCACGCCTTACCCCTATCACGATTGATCAGCGGTTCCCTTAGTCGTATCTTAATAGATTCTTTAAGGAAATAGTTCCAGAAGTTATACGTTGTAACGCCCCAAGGACAGAAAACCCCAATTAAGAAACTTTGTGGAAACTTAAAGTAGGGAAATGAGTCATCTTGACACTGACGGCAACTATTGACAATATAATCTACACTGATAATATTTTGATAACACCTATATTATTCAAATACTGAGAATAGCATACAAAAAGGGGAGATAAAGGGACAGGATTATCATAGATTCTTTATCAAACATCTATAGAATAAATTCAAAATCATATGAATGAAGGTTAAATCCAAGAAAGTAATTCAGTCAAAGATAACATTTACCATGGAAGAGAGTTGTAGCCGCATCGAAAAGGAAGTTCAATGTGACTACAATGCAACTCGGATATGGAAATGTTCAGTTAGTTAGTTAGTTGCTCTTGAGTCGCTTTAAAGTACTTTTGCGATAGTTGCCTGGACGCAAACGCTATTAGATTGTTTCAGTTTTGGAAGTTTGATAATTCGTGAGGTAGAGACTGAAGTATTGCTCAGCCATTCGACTGATGAAAGTTAATCTTTACCACTCTCAACGCGACGGTATAATAAGACGAGTGTTAGACTTCAATTGAGTGATATTGGTTTATCGGACTTAGCCTTGGTACTGATGAACAGTTACAAACCTTGAGAGCAATGGATCAACGACAAAAAAACAATTCGTAGTCTCGAGTAGGACACAATAAAACGAAGACACGAAGAAAGACAAGTACGCTGATTAGTCAAAAGTTGTAGTCAGCCTCACGATTACTGAACTAAAGTTAATATTGAATGACATAGCAGTGTGCGTGTGTTGTAGGGACAAACAATTAATTACAGAAAGAACAACAAAATCTGTATCAAAAGGTTAATCTCACTTGTCGCCTAACTCATTAAACGGACAATACAATGCGTATTAATGCACGTTGAAAGGTCTCTGTTGGATTCCTTTCATGTTAATTTCTTAAATCTGTTGTCATTTACGGCATAAATTCCTCTTCTAAATTTACTGTGGTGTTTCTGACTATCTGGGAGGAGACTGAGCAGTGAAACGTGTTACTTTTACACATAAACAAGAACGATCTGTCACACTACTACACTTTAAAACACAGTTTATATGTAATACATGTCACACAGTCTCATACGGAACCCACATCCGCTTTCTTTTATATACTGTATATGATAAGATACTGTCATCCACCTTCCCTTCTCTGTGAAAGAATGCATGAGCAAATGTATTTCTAGTTGCATGCTTGATGGTAGCAGACAAGCCTGTCTGCTAGAGAACAGTAGGACCAACGTCGGAACAGGTAGCTACGCTTTCTAGAAGCAAAGAGGTTTCTATTCTTACAAGGGAACCTCCCCATCGCACCCCCCTCAGATTTAGTTATAAGTTGGCACAGTGGATAGGCCTTGAAAAACTGAACACAGATCAATCGAGAAAACAGGAAGAAGTTGTGTGGAACTATGAAAAAAAGCAAAATATACAAACTGAGTAGTCCATGTGCAACATAAGCAACATCAAGGATAATTTTAGCGCAGGAGCGCCGTGATGCCGTGGTTAGTGTGAGCACCTGCGGAACGAGAGGTCCTTGGTTCTAGTCTTCCCTCAAGTGAAAATTTTAATTCTTTATTTTCGTAAAGTTATGATCTGTCCGTTCGTTCATTGACGTCTCTGTTCACTGTAATAAGTTTAGTGTCTGTGTTTTTGCGACCGCACCGCAAAACCGTGCGATTAGTAGACGAAAGGACGTGCCTCTCCAATGGGGACCGAAAACATTTGATCGCAAGGTCAGAGGTCAACCGATTCCTCCACAGGAAAACCCGTCTGATATATTCTATACGACACTGGTGACGGCATGTGCTTCACATGACAGGAATATTTTGTCGACCCACCTAACTTGTACACTTGGCGAATGGGTAAAAAGATTCTTCTACCTTGCCCGATTTAGGTTTTCTTGTGGATGTGATAATCACTCCCAAAAAGTGATGAAAACATAAGAGTTTGTCACATAAACTGCAACAAATGAATGCAACAGTTTCACAGTCGCAGTTTTCCCTGTGCTGTGTCAAAACATATGTTTTTAACGTTTTCAAATTTTTCCGTGTGTAGACCGTCAAATCCTGCATATCTGCAAGGAAATCTGAACATGTCCTGGAATTTTGGAGAGCGAAGGTGATTATGTGTGAGTGACTGAACTTTGATAATTATCTGAAAACAAAAAATTAAACTTTTCACTCGAGGGTAGACTTGTACTAAGTACCTCTCGTTCCGCAGGTGCTCACGCTAACCACGGGACCACGGCGCTCCTAAGCTCACACTATCCTTGATGTTGCCTATCTTGCCATGGACTACTCAGTTTGTATATTTTGATTTTTTTTTTCATAGTTCCACACAACTTCTTCCTGTTTTGTCGATTGATCTGTGTTCAGTTTTTCGAGGCCCATCCACTGTGCCAACTTATAACTAAATCTGAGGTGGGGTGCGATGGGGAGGTTTCCTTGTTTGTATGGTCCTGTCCGTCCCTTGTCATGTTGGTATAGGAAGCTGCCTCTCTGGTCACTTCCGTTTGTATCTGTTAAGCACGCTCGGTAGGAGCCAGGGCGGTCGGTCCGCGGCGAGCGTCTGAAGTGGTAAGATCTCCGGCTAAGCGCGTGTCTGCTAAGTCCGTAGGACAATGGATTTCTTAAGTTCAGCCTAACTGAAAATTTAATCATCTTTATTTCAGGTTGATCTCTAAAATATCTAATGTTATCTTAAATTGCAACGCAGTGTATTTCGAGTGTGAAGTTCAGAATATCTTCCAGTAGTTGCTTTGTCACTACTTTGTGAGTAAAGTGGAACCACGTGTTGATCAGTAACTCTAACTAAGATCATCAATCTTAAATGCGAATGTTCGTGAGATTATAATGTCTCGTCTTGACAATATTTTTCAATATAGCAACTTTTCTTTATGTTCAACCCACGTGGGGTGTACTTTGTGAGATCAGTACCACGTGCTTATACAATTGTTTGACCCATCAGGTCAATAGTAAGACGATGGTAACCAGTTCGAGGTTTTTCTTTTGTAAATTGCTTTTCGATCTAATATATTTTAATCATCAAAATTATTGTGGAGTTACACTCTTTGTGTAAACCAAGTTGACCACGTGAAGCATGTAGTGTAATCATCAAAGTAGCCCTTAGCTATTCTTTTCGGGAAGATTTCACAGAGAGTTAGTACGAATTTAGTATACCAGTGTGTGGTAATTTCATGACGGACAGGATTGCGCTACGAACGTAACTTCTTTGGGTGAAAATTGAATCGGTTGGTTGTGGTTAATTTCCTCTTGCATATGTTTCAACGTTCTTCGTGTGTTATTTTATGAATGCAGTGTTTTATTCAGTCTCCCAATCTTGGCTCCATATTTGATGTGTTCCGTAAGATTACAAACTCACATTTTCACAATCCTAAATAAGCCACCAGTGAAATTTCAATGATCAATGTTAAAATAAATTTCCAAACATAAACTGATTTATTTCTATTTATTTAAATTCTCTTTATATATATATATATATATATATATATATATATATATATATATATATATATATATATATATATATATATATGACCGGTTATCGTATGACTATTAAAAGATTATAATTAATGTTAGTCTGGTTGGGAATTTGGTAAGCTTGATTGGATACCTGATGAAACAGTTGCTCAATAATGCAAAGTTAACTTCCCCAGACAGCTCACAGCTTTTAAACCGCTTTTATTGTCTATCAGCACCGCTTTCAGAGCAAATTAAAGTAACAACATCACAACGTTGATTGAATATTTACACACTTTAAGTGACTAAGTGAATACATGAATAATGGGCAGCAAAGAGTGATTAGTTACAATGTGTATTAATGCAAGTTGATCGAATCTTTAAACATTTTAAATGACAGTGAATACATGAATAATGGACAGTGAAGAGTGATTAGTTTAAATCAATATTACGGCGTATTAAAAAGAAAAACATTTACTCCAACATAAGTTATCTCTGGAGTTACGTCGGACCGTTGTTAATAACTGGACGTAGCAACGGCATAGCAACGGAATAGTAGACAGAAAATTTTCATCCTCGGTATGTATGATGTGAAAAATGACCGTAAGGATGAAATCAAGAATCAAGATTTTATTTCATCACGGAAATAACCGGGCGTAAAAATAAAAATAAACGATTGCAGTTTACCAGTTCGCACAAACTGAGAAGACTGTTGCGGACAGATAACAGAATATTTCTAAACCACGCGAGGAGTTGTGTTTTTACGAGAGTCACAGGTACTGTTCCACGTCACACCGACAGCGAGGAACATCGTTACGAGTCGCGTCTCCTCCCGGCGAGTGAAGAAGGAGGGAAGGGACGTCACAACGTCTGTTGTAATTGTCCTGAATAAAAATAAATAATATGTTGACTTAAATATTGCGAACTCTACTGAACTGAACTGGTTTCCTATCTTTAACTTCATGTGTGTCTGAACGCTGTAAGTGGAGTAACTACGACACACTATCTGATGAAATGAGTCGCCACACTATCTAAATCTGCATACCTATATTTGAATAAACTGAGGAGCTACTTAATTGAGAAGTAGCGGCTCCGATCTCGGAAACTGACTTACGGCAGGGAGAGCAGCGGTGTGCTGACCACATGCCCCTCCATATCCGCATCCAGTGACGCCTGTGGGCTGAGGATGACACGGCGGCCGGTCGGTACCGTTAGACCTTCATGGCCTGTCCGGGAGGAGTTTAGGTTTTTTTTTTGTTCTACGTAATATCGTTATCCCAATACTCAGCTATCCAGAATGCCTTTTACTTCTAGTAGCCCGTTTAGAACGTTCCAATGGAAAGCTAGTCTCAAAGATCATGATAAATGTGTTAAGCAAAGCATTATATTTGTCATGTATGTTATTGGCGTTATAAACATCCTGACACTCTTGTTCCTTAATGAGGCTTAAAAAAACACTGTTGCCGTTGGATTAGCTTTCCTACATAGTTTGTAATTATATTATTTGTTTGAGTACAGAAGCCTTTTAGTGTTAAAATTTGTGCATCATGGTCTGAAGGGCCAGTCATCCTTTTACTAGCAACATGCCCATTTAGTAATGAAGAACGAAAAAAATATTGTCTATGGCTGTGTTACTGTTCCCCTGAACCCTGGTTGGAAAAAACACAATCTGCATCAGATATTATGAATTTAGGAGATCTACCCAAAATTCTTTTTCTTGCACAATCATCTACAAAATTAATATTGAAGTCACCACAAATAACTAATTTCTGGTACTTCCTATGAAGTGAACCAAGAACCCTCTCTTGCTCGAGCAGAAATGCTCTGAGGTCAGAGTAAGGGAACGTACAAACAACAACAATTATAAGTTTAGTTTCACTAAATTCAACTGCCCTACACAACATTTGAAGGAGGCCTCTGAATTGTCAAATTATTTAACTGGTGCTCCGATACACCTATTATGCCAGAGTTAACATCTATAAACAGTTCACAAATTTTATCTCTAATACCTCTTATATTTTGATGAACTATACTAATTCGTTCTCTACCTAGATATCTGACCTCCTCTGAAGGTGACTCCTTTGTTAGAGAGACTTCCTTTAAGCAGGTATACCTGTCAGTTGACTTCAGTCTAAAACAGATGCAGCTCTAACAACAACTACCACAGGCATTTTTTCATGAGTGATCGCGCCACCAGCCACTACACTATTACCTATAAGCTTTGCCAGCTCCCCATCTCATACCTAATGATATACAGGCCATGCCAAGTGAAACCTTATTTATTGATGGACTCAACTGTCACCACTGCAATGTGAGCTATGCCCTTCGCCATCAGTGCCTTCCCCAGCCCCATGTTAACACGCCTAACAGCAACATTAATATGAGGTCGATCATGACGCTGAAACAGTTGCACGAAGTGCACATTAGTGCCACCAGTTTGAGTAGCTATCTTTACCAGTCACCACCTGCATCATATTCCCCGTCCCTATCAAGAATATTCCTTGTCCACCCACAATCACTACCTGATCCTCTTTCGTAAAATTCCTACATAACTCCCCCATGCTGTCAGTCACCTGAGCCAACACTGCACTGGGCTTCACAATGCCGCTGAACAGGTACTCACACCACAACACTTCCTGCAACTGCTGGCCCACACTTCTGCCAAGCGAACTACCTAGCAGCAGAATCTTCTTTTTCCTATTAGAATTCGAAACTGACTTAGGCTTCCTAATTGCTGAGGACTGCTGGATGTTTCCTACACCTACAGCTACAAGAGGCTCCTTTCCATTCAGCTCTGACAGTTGGTCAGATCTATTGGTTATACGCAAAGTAAAACTGTCTGAATATCTCCTCCTAGCTGTCTTCTTACCAACTGCCAGTTCCCATTCCCAGCACCTCCTTAGCCTATCTAGTTCCTCCTTTGCATCTTGTGACTGCACCTAAAGGGCAGAGATCTTACGCTTCTGCTCCTCTATCAACTTATTTCTGCTACAGATTCTGCATTCCCAGTAAAGGAATGCCCATTGGCTGCCCCACTGCTTCCACCCCCCACCCCCCCCCACCAATGAAAATACTTTGAACAAATCCCATTCCTTAACCCACTACTTACAAAGCTATGACAAAGCCCAAAAGCCCACACTTCTCACTCATGGTAATATTTTAACAGTTACTGGAAAACCTAGCCTCTACGTTACCTAAGTTCAATTACAGCAGTAGAACTATTTGAAGAACTAACAATAGTGGCGTCGAAATTCTCTCTCTACTAAGAAAGCAACAACTTTTATTAATACGACTAAACCACAACTAATACCAATACCACCAGAACTTCACACAATTTCTGAGCTAAAACAAAAAATTCAAGCGGCTACTGCAAAACTCAACGAAATTGGAACAGTGAATCAGAATTTTTCTGAAATATTTGACCAGAAACAATAAGAAACGTCAGCAGTAAACTACTGCACAAAGTTTACTAAACGACGTCAACGCATAGACAACCCTAAAAAAACACAGTGGGCGAACGTTTCCAAAAGTTTATTAAACCGTTATTTCGCTAAGTGATCGTCCACAGCTTGTGGACTTGCGGTAGCGTTCTCGCTTACCACGCGCGGGCTACCGGGTTCGGTTCCCGTCGGGATCATGGATTTTTCCTGCCTCGAGATGACTGGGTGTTGTGTCGTCTTCATCATCATCATTCATACCCATTACGGTCCGAGGAAGGCAATGGCAAACCACCTCCAGTAAGACCTTACATAGTATAGCGGTGCGGGTCTCCCGCATCGTCGGCTACGCTCCTCGGAGTATGGGACTTCATCATCATCATCTTCAGACTGATGTTTCAGTTGAGAGAAATTGCATGGTATAAGTGCTTCCGTCGTTTTGAGTACAAGACATGAATGCATTATTAAAGGAAGAAATTTCGCCACAATGCTGACAGCGTGAAGAAGATTAACATATTGTTCTTGAACACTTACAAGATTGAGGAAACCTTTCGCCGAAATCATACCCCGTTTAATTTTCAGGACAACGAGCAATAACAACTACAGCAGCAACCAGCTTTTTACCATTTCTAATATGTTCGTGGTTCCTTGCCCTGCAATTAATTTTAATCAGTCCTATGTCTGGTACTCACCTTTAGAATTGGGACCCTGCCTTTATTACGACAGTTGTTGTTGTTGTTGTTGTTGTGGTCTTCAGTCCTGAGACTGGTTTGATGCAGCTCTCCATGCTACTCTATCCTGTGCAAGCTTCTTCATCTCCCAATACTTGCTGCAACCTACACCCTTATGAATGTGCTTAGTGTATTCATCTCTTGGTCCCCCTCTACGATTTTTACTCTTCACGCTGCCCTCCAATGCTAAATTTGTGATCCTTTGATGCCTCAGAACATGCCCTACCAACCGGTCCCTTCTTCTTGTCAAGTTGTGCCACAAACTCCTTTTCTCCCCAATTCTATTCAATACCTCCTCATTAGTTACGTGATCTACCCATCTAATCTTCAGCATTCTTCTATAGCACCACATTTCGAAAGCTTCTATTCTCTTCTTGTCCAAACTATTTATCGTCCATGTTTCACTTCCATACATGGCTACACTCCATACAAATACTTTCAGAAACGACTTCCTGACACTTAAATCTATACTCGATGTTAACAAATTTTTCTTCTTCAGAAACGCTTTCCTTGCCATTGCCAGTCTACATTTTATATCCTCTCTACTTCGACCATCATCAGTTATTTTGGTCCCCAAATAGCAAAACTCATTTACTACTTTAAGTGTCTCATTTCCTAATCTAATTCCCTCAGCATCATCCGACTTAATTCGACTACATTCATTATCCACGTTTTGCTTTTGTTGGTGTTATCTTATATCCTCCTTTCAAGACACTGTCCATTCCGTTCAACTTCTCTTCCAAGTCCTTTGCTGTCTCTGACAGAATTACAATGTCAACAGCGAAGCTCAAAGTTTTTATTTCTTCTCCATGGATTTTAATACCTACTCCGAACTTTTCTTTTGTTTCCTTTACTGCTTGCTCAATATACAGATTGAATAACATCAGGGATAGACTTCAACCCTGTCTCACTCCCTTCCCAACCACTGCTGCCCTTTCATACCCCTCGACTCTTATAACTGCCATCTGCTTTCTGTACAAATTGTAAATAGCCTTTCGCTCCCTGTATTTTACCCCTGCCACCTTCAGAATTTGAAAGAGAGTATTCCAGTCAACATTGTCAAAAGCTTTCTCTACGTCTACAAATGCTAGAAACGTAGGTTTGCCTTTCCTTAATCTTTCTTCTAAGATAAGGCGTAAGGTCAGTATTGCCTCACGTGTTTCAACATTTCTACGGAATCCAAACTGATCTTCCCCGAGGTCGGCTTCTACCAGTTTTTCCATTCGTCTTACGACAGTTAACTAATAATATTTCAGATGCAGGCAGGACAAGATTCCATTAGAGGCCTGGTCGTGATGACTCTGCCAAGTTGCCAACCTGATAGTGATAATGATGATGATGATGAAGCTTCGAGCAGCTATAATTGGAGGAGTAACGTATCTGGTACTGTCTCTTTTAGCAACGGCATCCGCAGCCTCGATCACACTGCCAGCTTCGTACTCTGGTGGTGATAATTGGCTGCGATGGAGCCGGGAGCAGGTAGGCACCCTGCGCGTGCGGTGACGCAGCGTCCAGCCCGCTACGGCCGAGCCGGGGCGGCGGTCGATGTCGGCTGTGCTCGGGCTGTTTACGAGCGCGGCGGCCCCGACTGAGGCGGAGCCGGCGGACCGTGAGATTGCCCTCGCCAGCTCCGGCGCCGAGCAGGGCCGCGCCGCCCTTCCGTTCACGTTCGTCTCCGCGCTTCCGCCGGCCGTTAGCAGCCGGGAAGCTGAGCTGCTCTCCAGGCACGGCAAACGCTGCTCGCCCGAGCGGAAGGAAAAGTACACCGGCCACCAGCCGCTCACACTTTGCGCCCACTAAGACTGCTTTGGACACTACAACGTATCGTAAATCAAAGATGACAAAACTAGTAGAGTGCCAGAATAGTGGGAAACTGCAGAGGGACTTGATGGCGCAGTTTAAAAAGGGCAACAGAGCTCCTCAACTTTTGTAACTAGACATTCTGTCATACAACCGCCACAATGCTGCTGGAATATTTCGTTGATCTGAAACTATTTTCGACAGTGTCATCTTCCGGCCAACCTGCCTATAATGCATACTAAGAGGTACAATTTTACGAATAAACAATCACGGAAAAAAAGTAATTGGACCACCAAGGAGTAGTGCGACATAAACGAAAGTTATGTTATCTACTCAAATTTCGCGACAGTCGCATGAGAGTAGCGCTAGAAATGCCAATATGAACAAACAAATCAAGTTTGCTTTAAATACTCGTTGTAACGATCGTGAGCGTTAAATACAGGGTGTTTCAAAAAGGTGCTGGCCAAAGTTTCAGGAAACGTTCCTCACACACAAAGAAAGAAAATATGTTATTTGGACATGTCCGGAAACGCTTACTTTCCATGTTAGAGCTCATTTTATTACTTCCCTTCAAATCACATTAATCATGGAATGGAAACACACAGCAACAGAACGTACCAGCGTGACTTCAAACATTTTGTTACAGGAAATGTTCAAAATGTCCTCCGTTAGCGAGGATACATGCATCCACCCGCCGTCGCATGGAATCCCTGATGCGCTGATGCAGCCCTGGAGAATGGCGTATTGTATCACAGCCGTCCACAATACGAGCACGGAGAGTCTCTACATTTGGTATCGGGGTTGCGTAGACAAGAGCTTTCAAATGCCCCCATAAATGAAAGTCAAGAAGGTTGAGGTCAGGAAAGCGTGGAAGCCATGGAATTGGTCCGCCTCTACCAATCCATCGGTCACCGAATCTGTTGTTGAGAAGCGTACGAACACTTCGACTGAAATGTGCAGGAGCTTAATGCTAGTACTGTAGAGCAATGAGTCGTATGTCAACACAAGCACCTAAGTCAACATTACCTTCTTTCAATTGCGCCAACTGGCGGTGAATCGTGGAAGTACAGCACATACTGACGAAACTAAAATGAGCTCTAACATGGAAATTAAGCGTTTCAAAAAAATGGTTCAAATGGCTCTCAGCACTATGGGACTTAACATTTGTGGTCATCAGTCCCCTAGATCTTAGAACTACTTAAACCTAACTAACCTAAGGACATCACACACATCCATGCCCGAGGCAGGATTCGAACCTGCGACCGTAGCGGTCACGCGGTTCCGGACTGAAGCGCCTAGAACCGCACGGCCACACCGGCCGGCAATTACGCGTTTCCAGACACATGTCCACATAACATCTTTTCTTTATTTGTGTGTGAGGAATGTTTCCTGAAAGTTTGGCCGTACCTTATTGTAACACCCTGTATACAGGATGGTCCATTGATCGTGACCGGGCCATATATTTCACGAAATAAGCGTCAAACGAAAAAACTACAAAGAACGAAACTTGTCTAGCTTGAAGGGGGAAACCAGATGGCGCTATGGTTGGCCCTCTAGATGGCGCTGTCATAGGTCAAACGGATATCAACTGCGGTTTTTTAAATAGGAACCCCCATTTTTTATTACGTATTCGTGTAGAACGTAAAGAAATATGAATGTTTTAGTTGGACCACTTTTTTCGCTTTGTGACAGATGGCGCTGTAATAGTTACAAACGTATAAGTACGTGGTATAACGTAACATTTCGCCAGTGCGGACGGTATTTGGATCGTGATACATTACCCGTGTTAAAATGGACGTTTACCAATTGCAGAAAAGGTCAATATCGTGTTGATGTATGGCTATTGTGATCAAAATGCCCAACGGGCGTGTGCTATGTATGCTGCTCGGTATCCTGGACGACATCATCCAAGTGTCCGGACCGTTCGCCGGATAGTTACGTTATTTAACGGAAGAGGAAGTGTTCAGCCACATTTGAAACGTCAACCAAGACCTGCAACAAATTATGATGCCCAATTAGCTGGTTTATCTTCTGCCGCGGCAAATCCGCACATCAGTAGCAGACAAATTGCGCGAGAAACGGAAATCTCAAAAACGTCGGTGTTACGAGTGCTACATCAACATCAATTGCAACCGTGCCATATTACTGTGCACCAGGAATTGCATGGCGAAGACTTTGAACGTCGTGTACAGTTATGCCACTGTGCACAAGAGAAATTACGGGACGATGACAGATTTTTTGCACGCGTTCTGTTTAACGACGAAGAGTCATTCACCAACAGCGATAACGTAAAGCGGCATAATAGGCAGTATTGGGCACCGGAAAATCCACGATGGCTGCGACAAGTGGAACATCAGCGACCATGGCGGGTTAATGTGTGGTGCGGTATTATGGGAGGAAGGATAATTGGCCCCCATTTTATCGATGGCAATCTAAATGGTGCAATGTATGCTGATTTCCTACGTAATGTTCTACCGATGTTACTACAAGATGTTTCACTGCATGACAGAATGGCGATGTACTTCCAACATGATGGAAGTCCGGCACATAGCTCGCGTGCGGTTGAAGCGGTATTGAATAACGTATTTCATGACAGGTGGATTGGTCGTCGAAGCACCATAGCATGGCCGGCACGTTCACCGGATCTGACGTTCCCGGATTTCTTTCTGTGGGGAAAGTTGAAGGATATTTGCTATCGTGATCCACCGACAACGCCTGACAACATGCGTCAGTGCATTGTCAATGCATGTGCGAACGTTACCGAAGGTGAACTACTCGCTGTTGAGAGGAATGTCGTTACACGTATTGCATTGAGTTGACGGACATCATTTTGAGCATTTATTGCATTAATGTGGTATTTACAGGTTATCACTCTGTAACAGCATGCGTTCTCAGAAATGATAATTTCACCAAGGTACATGTATCACATTGGAACAACCGAAATAAAATGTTCAAACGTACCTACGTTCTGCATTTTAATTTAAAAACCTACCTGTTACCAACTGTTCGTCTAAAATTGTGAGCCATATGTTTGTGACTATTACAGCGCCATCTATCACAAAGCGCAAATGTGGTACAACTAAAACATTCATATTTCTTTACGTACTACACGAATATGTAATAAAAAATGGGGGTTCCTATTTTTAAAAAAAGCAGTTGATATCCGTTTGACCTATGGCAGCGCCATCTAGCGGGCCAACCATAGCGCCATCTGTTTTCCCCCTTCAAGCTAGACAATTTTCGTTCTTTGTGGTGTTTTCGTTTGACGCTTATTTCGTGAGATATTTGGCCCGGTCACTATCAATGGACCACCCTGTATACGAGGCTGGACGCTGTGAGTTGATGTTAGCCGGTTATGGCCTTAAGGCGTCAAATACGCCATTATCAGCATCTCACTGAGACTGAACGAGGTCTCGCAACAATTCTACGAGAAACGGCTTGTTCCTTCCGCGATACTGCAGAAAGGCTTGGCACGAATAGTGCCACTGTGCACAACTGCCGGCAGCGGTGTTCACGAGAATGTGCGGTCGCAAGAAGACCGAGTTCCGAATAGCCACGTGGCACTACGGAGAGGGAGGTCCATAGTGTTCGGCATTTGGCTCTGGTGCAACATACTGCGTCTGTAGCAGTAATCTGACGAGCAATTGCAAACACAGTAACACAACAAACTGTTACAAATCGTTTACTTCACGGACAGCTCCGAGCCAGACGCCCTGCAGTGTGCATTCTAATGACCCCATGCGGCTTCAGGGGTGTATAGCGATAACTCATTGGAGGGAGGAGTGGAGGTCTGTTGTACACTCCTGGAAATGGAAAAAAGAACACATTGACACCGGTGTGTCAGACCCACTATACTTGCTCCGGACACTGCGAGAGGGCTGTACAAGCAATGATCACACGCACGGCACAGCGGACACACCAGGAACCGCGGTGTTGGCCGTCGAATGGCGCTAGCTGCGCAGCATTTGTGCACCGCCGCCGTCAGTGTCAGCCAGTTTGCCGTGGCATACGGAGCTCCATCGCAGTCTTTAACACTGGTAGCATGCCGCGACAGCGTGGACGTGAACCGTATGTGCAGTTGACGGACTTTGAGCGAGGGCGTATAGTGGGCATGCGGGAGGCCGGGTGGACGTACCGCCGAATTGCTCAACACGTGGGGCGTGAGGTCTCCACAGCACATCGATGTTGTCGCCAGTGGTCGGCGGAAGGTGCACGTGCCCGTCGACCTGGGACCGGACCGCAGCGACGCACGGATGCACGCCAAGACCGTAGGATCCTACGCAGTGCCGTAGGGGACCGCACCGCCACTTCCCAGCAAATTAGGGACACTGTTGCTCCTGGGGTATCGGCGAGGACCATTCGCAACCGTCTCCATGAAGCTGGGCTACGGTCCCGCACACCGTTAGGCCGTCTTCCGCTCACGCCCCAACATCGTGCAGCCCGCCTCCAGTGGTGTCGCGACAGGCGTGAATGGAGGGACGAATGGAGACGTGTCGTCTTCAGCGATGAGAGTCGCTTCTGCCTTGGTGCCAATGATGGTCGTATGCGTGTTTGGCGCCGTGCAGGTGAGCGCCAAAATCAGGACTGCATACGACCGAGGCACACAGGGCCAACACCCGGCATCATGGTGTGGGGAGCGATCTCCTACACTGGCCGTACACCACTGGTGATCGTCGAGGGGACACTGAATAGTGCACGGTACATCCGAACCGTCATCGAACCCATCGTTCTACCATTCCTAGACCGGCAAGAGAACTTGCTGTTCCAACAGGACAATGCACGTCCGCATGTATCCCGTGCCGCCCAACGTGCTCTAGAAGGTGTAAGTCAACTACCCTGGCCAGCAAGATCTCCGGATCTGTCCCCCATTGAGCATGTTTGGGACTGGATGAAGCGTCGTCTCACGCGGTCTGCACGTCCAGCACGAACGCTGGTCCAACTGAGGCGCCAGGTGGAAATGGCATGGCAAGCCGTTCCACAGGACTACATCCAGCATCTCTACGATCGTCTCCATGGGAGAATAGCAGCGTGCATTGCTGCGAAAGGTGGATATACACTGTACTAGTGCCGACATTGTGCATGCTCTGTTGCCTGTGTCTATGTGCCTGTGGTTCTGTCAGTGTGATCATGTGATGTATCTGACCCCAGGAATGTGTCAATAAAGTTTCCCCTTCCTGGGACAATGAATTCACGGTGTTCTTATTTCAATTTCCAGGAGTGTATTTTCTGATGAAAGCTGGTTCCGTCTCTCTGCCAGTGGTGGCCACTTGTTGATTAGAAGGGGCCCAGTTGAGAGCTCGAAACCAGGCTGTCTACGTGCTAGACATACTGGACCTACACCTGGAGCTATCGTCGGGGTGAAATTTCGTATGACAGCAGGAGCATTCTCGTAGTTATTTCATGCACCCTGACTGCCAATCTGTGTGTCAGCCTGTTGATTTGACCTGTTGTGTTGCCATTCATGAACAGCATTCCAGGGGCGCTTTCCAGCAGTATAAAGCTTGCCCACATACTGCCGTTATAGCCCAAAATACTCTACAGAGGTAGACATGGCCGGCCGCTGTGGCCGAGCAGTTCTAGGCGCTTCAGTCAGGAACCGCGCTGCTGCTACGGTCGCAGGTTCGAATGCTGCCTCGGGCATGGACGTGTGCGATGTCCTTAGGTTAGTTAGGTTTAAGAAGTTCTAAGCGTAGGGGACTGATGACCTCAGATGTTAAGTCCCATAGTGCTTAGAGCCATTTGAACTATTTAGGTAGACATGTTGCCTTGGCCTGTTTGATCACCAGGACTGTCTCCAGTCGATGGGACATTATCGTCAATGGGACATTATCGTAAGACAACTCTGGCATCATTCACAAACAGCAGTAACCGTCCCTGTATTGACCGAGCAACTGCAACAGGGATGGAACTCCATCCCACAAACGGATATCCGGTACCTGTACGAGGCTATCCATCACGTCTGGATGCTTATATTCAACAATCTGGCAGTTACACATGGCGTATCTCGCGCTTACACTATGCTGTGATCTCGCTCTGTTCATCACTTAAGTATGCTACCAACACAAATGAATCTTATTATTATTAAGAGATTTCTTTTTAATAGCAGTTACATGGGACTTAATATAACAATACTACATGTGCGCGAGGCTACTTTTACCTTATACTACAACGCTCAGGCACCGCCATCGCTCCAAACGACCGGCCCAGCCAACACGATACACCAGCTACACAGTTCCTACTGCTGCCGACACTGCTCTCTGGCCTGCGGTTCTATTCTAGCTTACATATAGCAGGCAGCGCGTGAGCAATCCATCGAAATTACATCTGCTCAAGAGCGCTAGCAACAAATTCCTTAATCATGGACCTCTTACAAGTGTTCCAGTACTTTATTAAATGTGTGCATTAATAAAGAAATGCAACGTTTCCAAAAACTCTGGGTTTAGCGTGGAGTTTAAATACGTCAGATTCTGCACTGGTAATATCTCTTGAACCTCTTCCAGATAAAACAACGTTCCATGTGACAAATTTAAAGCTGTTTCACCCATAAATGAAGCTGGAAAACGGAAATCTTCCCCCACAATCTCATAAACCGTACCATTTATAATTATTCCACTATCCCGCAGTTGCAACCTCCTTATTTTATCTGCTCTCTGATTGGTATAACAAGTGACCGTCACCGATATCAGCGTAAATACCGAATATAACCAATGCCTCCCTACCTTCTGGAAGTAGGAATGTGTCGTTAACACCTCTTTCTCACAACCTGAGCCATTCGTAATCCCCAGGATCAATCCGACTTCGCATGTACTGTTGTTGTGGTCTTCAGTCCTGAGACTGGTTTGATGCAGCTCTCCATGCTACTCTATCCTGTGCAAGCTTCTTCATCTCCCAGTACCTACTGCAACCTACATCCTTCTGAATCTGCTTAGTGTATTCATCTCTTGGTCTCCCCCTACGATTTTTACCCTCCACGCTGCCCTCCAATACCAAATGGGTGATCCCTTGATGCCTCAGAACATGTCCTACCAACCGATCCCTTCTTCTGGTCAAGTTGTGCCACAAACTTCTCTTCTCCCCAATCCTATTCAATACTTCCTCATTAGTTATGTGATCTACCCATCTAATCTTCAGCATTCTTCTGTAGCACCACATTTCGAAAGCTTCTATTATCTTCTTGTCCAAACTATTTACCGACCATGTTTCACTTCCATACATGGCTACACTCCATACAAATACTTTCAGAAATGACTTCCTGACACTTAAATCTATACTCGATGTTAACAAATTTCTCTTCTTCAGAAACGCTTTCCTTGCCATTGCCAGTCTACATTTTATATCCTCTCTACTTCGACCATCATCAGTTATTTTGCTCTCCAAATAGCAAAACTCATTTACTACTTTAAGTGTCTCATTTCCTAATCTAATTCCCTCAGCATCACCCGACTTAATTAGACTACATTCCATTATCCTCGTTTTGCTTTTGTTGATGTTCATCTTATATCCTCCCTTCAAGATACCATCCATTCCGTTCAACTGCTCTTCCAAGTCCTTTGCTGTCTCTGACAGAATTACAATGTCATCGGCGAACCTCAAAGTTTTTATTTCTTCTCCATGGATTTTAATACCTACTCCGAATTTTTCTTTTGTTTCCTTTACTGCTTGCTGAATATACAGATTGAATAACATTGGGGAGAGGCTAAAACCCTGTCTTACTCCCTTCCCAATCGCTGCTTCCCTTTCATGTCCCTCGACTCTTATAATTGCCATCTGGTTTCTGTACAAATTGTAAATAGCCTTTCGCTCCCTGTATTTTACCCCTGCCACCTTTAGAATTTGAAAGAGAGTATTCCAGTCAACATTGTCAAAAGCTTTCTCTAAGTCTACAAATGCTAGAAACGTAGGTTTGCCTTTCCTTAATCTTTCTTCCAAGATAAGTCGTAAGGTCAGTATTGCCTCACGTGTTTCAGTATTTCTACGGAATCCAAACTGATCTTCCCCGAGGTCGGCTTCTACTAGTTTTTCCATTCGTCTGTAAAGAATTCGTACTATGATCCGTAAAAACTCTTCGATTAGAGCAACAGGGCTGTAGCTACAAGCAGTGAGTCCTAACACTTCGCGAGACTACAGCATGACTTTGCACTGCCGTCCACGACGGGGCGCGCGCTTTTAACTACTCAGGGCGCGCAGGAGTTCACAGAATGCTGGTGAGCCTGCAGTGACGTGGCATGGCGTCATTGGTCGGTAGTCGGTAGGTTGCTATTTTCCGTATGTACGTCAGCTGGTGTTGCTGGGGTTATCCCGGAAGCGGCACAGGGGTGGTCGCACCTGTGCTGTTACGCGGCGGTGGTGCCGCTGCCTATGGGCCCTGAGTTGAACGCCGTCCGATTCCCTGCTGCGAAACACTGTGCGCCATGGTGCGGTCATTGATGATACTGCACAAACGAATTTGCTTAAGCGATGGATGAATATTTCGTTATGTTCCCTAACGAATTGTTACTGACAATTGTAATGCATCGCGACCAGTGCAATTCCTCAAGCAGAAGGGAGAGAGTTAAACATCTGAACTGAAACCGTCGTAGAACGAAAACGGTTAATTTCCTGACGTGGATTCCTATTCAAAATATTGTGTATTCACTCCCCTATACAAGTCCTAGAAGTTTGTAACGCCCTGTATAGAGAGTCAGAATACGTACTTACAAGGGAACCTCCCCATCACACCCCCCCTGAGATTTAGTTATATGTTGGCACAGTGGATAGGCCTTAAAAAACTGAACACAGATCAATGGAGAAAACAGGAAGAAGTTGTGTGGAATTATGAAAAAATAAGCAAAATATACAAACTGAGTAGTGCATGCGCAAGATAGGCAACATCAAGGATTGGGTGAGCTAAGGAGCGCCGTGGTCACGTGGTTACGTGAGCAGCTGCAGAACGAGAGGTCCTTAGTTCAAGTCTTCCCTCGTGTGAAAAGTTTAATTTTTTATTTTCAGACAATTATTATCTGTCCGTCCGTCCGTCCGATGCGAGGTAACTGCGCCGTAGTAAGGGGACGCTTCACCTAAACAAACATCGAAACACACGACGTCAGTCGACTACAGCGCACGGAAGAGAGAGTATTCCTACTAACGAGGCTCCCTGGCTGGCAATTGACTGTTCGCTACTTTGGGCGAGAGTGCGTTAAATAAGTGATATGCAATATGAATCAGGCAAATATAGCTCACGACTTCAATAACAATCGCTCGGTTTTGCGGTGCGGTCGCAAAACACAGACACTAAACTTATTACAGTGAACAGAGACGTCAATGAACGAACGAACAGATCATAACTTCGCGAAAATAAAAAAAGTAAAGTTTTCACTAGAGGGAAGACTTCAACCAAGGACCTCTCGTTCCCCAACTGCTCACGCTAACCACGGGACCACGGCGCTGCTGAGCTCAGACTCTCCTTGATGTTGCCTATCATGCACATGGACTACTCAGTTTATATATTTTGCTTATTTTTTTCATAGTTCCACACAACTTCTTCCTGTTTTCTCTATTGATCTGTGTTCAGTTTTTCAAGGCCTATACATGTGCCACCTTATAATTAAATCTCAGGGGGGGGGGGGCGATAGGGAGGTTCCCTTGTTAGCAGTGCTTGGAAGTGGACACTTAGTTGATAAAGAATGAGCACAGAGAAAAATTTCTCATAGTTTGCCAGTTGATGTGTCTTGGCACTGCAAGTGCAGTAAGCGTAAACGATGGGCACACGTGGCGCCACTTCTCCAAGTGTCAGTTCAGTGACTTAGCCTAACAAATCTGAAACCCCCATCGCTGATTCTTCGCGTAGAGTCTCACGAACAATGTGGCGTACAAAGATATAATATTGCAAATACATTTAGTAGAGCGTGTGGATACGGTCTGCAGAGAGTGTTACGAATACAGTTTGTAGTGAAGCAGTAAGAAATTAAAACGCCTTATCTGATGCTGGCCGGCCAGAGTGGCCGAGCGGTTCTAGGCGCTACAATCTGGAACTGCGCGACCGCTACGGTCGCAGGTTCGAATCCTGCCTCCGGCATGGATGTGTGTGACGTCCTTACGTTAGTTAGGTATAAGTAGTTCTAAGTTCTAGGGGACTGATGACCTCAGAGGTTAAGTCCCATAGTGCTCAGAGCCATTTATCTGATGCCGGAGTTTTAACGCGTGAACAAAGAGAATGTAAGTGACGAGCATTTATCCTTTCATTACTTGGTGGAGGCTGTCAACGAGTTGATTTTGTGGCAAAACTGTAAGTGCTCTTAATCTCGAGTACAGCATGAATATAGTCTGGATTATTTGCCCGCCCTAAGTTACGGTGCTTCCAGACATCCACAGTTTCTAATTTTAATACTTGTCTTATTGTGTTAAACCTTTCACATAATACTATGCCTGTTAATAAGTATATTATGACAGCAGTTTAATTTTTAAATACCGTCAGTAATGATATGAATACTGAGAATCAAATTTTTGTTGCCCTCCCGAAGCCATCAGATAGACAATCTTTAGCTGGGACTATGTTTTAGACGTTTACTAATACAGATTCATGCCGTCCTCTGTGCATAAAAGTGGGAGCCTCGTCGCCAATTTCACGCGCGTCAGTCTCAGTCTATGACAACGATTTTGGAAGCGCTCATCGAATATGTTACAATAACACAGTCTGTTCTGATATAATGTATATCAAAATTGTGTGTAATATTAGCAACAAAAAAGGTCACTGATGACTACTCATTATAATGCTACTATGTTGTTGTTGTTGTTGTGGTCATCAGTCCAGAGACTGTTTTGATGCAGCTCTCCATGCTACTCTATCCTGTGCAAGCTTCTTCATCTCCCAGTACCTACTGCAACCTACATCCTTCTGAATCTGCTTAGTGTATTCATCTCTTGGTCTCCCTCTACGATTTTTACCCTCCACTCTGCCCTCCAATGCTAAATTTGTGATCCCTTGATGCCTCAGAACATGTCCTACCAACCGGTCCCTTCTTCTTGTCAAGTTGTGCCACAAACTCCTCCCCACTCCACATACAACCTACATGAACTACAAATTGGGCATGGAGTCCTACTTCAGTTGTGTTCTGGGCTACGCGATATCTTATAATCCGGTTAAATTGTGACTGAATGTTAGTTTCAGTAGTAATTTATGCGTACCACCAAGTTTCTAGTATACTGCGCTTGTGTTTACAGGACCACCTACGCAGACGGCGCTAAATAGATACAGGGCTCGGACAGAAATATTGGACACCGCGAGAAAAGCACACTTGAGCATAAATGGACATGCTAGCCAAGTCTGCAGGTTGTGCTATTTTATTTGACCATGAAGGACACCTGTGCAATGACCTCAATATGTTGCAAGCGTCAGTGGTGGTCGTAGTTGTGAGTGCATTATATCGGAACTACGTGAAATCGAATGAGAGATCATTGTTGGTGCTCGTGTGGTGGGTCCTTCCATAAACAAGATGAACCTCAACGAAGATTTGCACCACACGCAAGGAAAGCGGAAACATCATCCGCTAATTCACAACGTGGATGAAAGTGTGTGTGCCGGCCGGTGTGACCGTGCGGTTCTAGGCACTTCAGTCTGGAACCGCGTGACCGCTACGGTCGCAGGTTCGAATCCTGCCTCGGGCATGGATGTGTGTGATGTCCTTAGGGCAGTTAGGTTTAAGTAGTTCTAAGTTCTAGGGGACCGATGACCACAGATGTTAAGTCCCATAGTGCTCCGAGCCATTTGAACCATTTTTTTGAAAGTGTGTGTATTGAACGGTAGTGACGGACGGTCATCGAAGATGACTGTGACGACAAATAAGACGATGACAGCTGAAAAAGTTACCACAGAACTGAGTGTCGCACTCGCTACCCTGTCAGCATCAAAGCTACACGAAGGGAGGTCCACAAACGGAATTGCAGGGCGTACTAGAATTCCAAACCCACAGATCAATCAAGCAATTGTCCATAACGGGAAAACGTGGTGCCTGGACTAAGGAGCAATGGAAGAAAGTCATTCGAATGAGTCTTATTTCACACTATTTACAATTTTTGACCAAGCTTACGTCCAAAGAGTGAAACATGGCGAGGATTGAGTGATGACTTCGGCAGCCTGTCGTGAAATTCTATGTACCCCACGATTACTCGGAGAAATGGTGTTACTGACAACGATTATGTGACCATTGTGGCTGATCAGATCCATCCCATGGAACAGCGTTTGTTCTCCAGGGGCGATGCTGCATTCCAAAGCGACAGGGCTCCTGTTCACACAGCTCGCATAGTCGAGGACTGGTTTTGTGACCACGAGGGTGAATTCTGGCATCTCCCCTGGCCATCACAGTCACCACATCTCAGTATTTTTGGAGCTTTTGTGGACTACTGTGTATGGATAGTGCACGATCGTTATTCATCTCAATCGTCATTTCCTGAACTTTCCACTATTATGCAGGGAGAATAGTATAAGATTTCCTAGAAAGCCATAAATGACCTGTTTTATTCCTTCCGAGACTACTGGAAACTGTTCTGAATGTCAATGGTTTTCGTGCACGTGTCAGGCATGTTGGTGTGTTGTGTTTTTGTTGATTCCACATTCCTTACAACCCCTATATCCAACATTTTTTAAAATTTCGGAGATGTGGTATACACCTGCTGCCCTAGTATTAGTCTTAGTCGAAGGAAAGGGAAATTAGGTCAGATTTCAGTGAAAGCGCGGTTGGGCGACGAAATCTGGGGCCACTGACTGAGTGTGGTAACAGTCTACAGCCAGTGGGCCAGGCGAGATAAACATGGCACTCACGGGCGCGGAGCTGCGATGGCAGTATTGCACGCACAATTTCTTTGAAGTGGAGCAACAACGAGGCAGAAAACTGCAGCGTTGCTTTAAGTTATTGCGATGTATGAAGTGGGGCACTAGGCCAGAGCCAAGAATGGCGACTTCTAAGTAGCTGACGTGTGGAAATTTATCCCTGCCATAGTTTCTGACACTACGTCAGAAGCGAGGGAAAAACTGATATAAATAGATAATTTTAGCTTGGGACAGATCAGTTGACCGTTGGGACGGACCTGTGGTAGTCTTCGCTTATAGGGACCAGTCTGGCACCAATGTTAGTATTCTGCATAAACTTGTATTCTGTTTTCTATGTACTTGTTCGGGCTGTATTCCACATCCAGGGACACAACATTGGGGTGGGACGGAACAGCAGCCTGGAACTGGGAGATCGCACTGTCTGCCTGAAAGAGGGCAGTGACAGTGGTCTGCTGCAGGTACAGGAGTGCCTTGGTTACACTCCAGTTGACAGGCCACATACGCTTCCCACCTGGCACACCGGGGTCCGGGCTAGGCGTACGCCAGAGACGAGGGTAGATATTGCCATCCGGCAAGTACCGCTAGTGGCAAGTTGCAGCACAGCATCAAGGGGGGCGCGGGTTCGAGTCCGGTCCACTCCTGGGAGCAGCGGTGGCCTGAGGGCCACGGGTCACCAGTACACCCACCTTCGTCCCATGGTCGGAAAGAGCAGGCCAAACGGGACAGAGGGCGGCGAGGACCAGGGACTGTAGCAGTCTCTGGAATTGCGGGCAGCAGCGCGGCGCAAGTCGCAACGCATCGGCGGGCGGTGACCGGGAGAGTGCGGCCGATTTACAGTGGGGCGGCTTTGATGACAGCAGTGGCGTCGTCATACCAGGAGTGTGCTGAGCGGCTGGACTGGCGGGACAGCACGCGGCCGACACGCCAACACTACGCTTTACCCACCGAGTACTGCAAATTATCTCTGCACTGCCCCTTGATGCTCTTGAACTTGCTCGGCCTCCTGACAAAATACGGCGTGGTGGGTCCGGGCTTCAGCTCTTCCATTTTTAGTCTTGGGTTTGACACACCGACCCCACAACAGTGGTGTCAGATGTGGCGCCAGTTACAACGCCGGTACGGGATTTCCACTCCCACATCTTATGTCGAGCAAGTAGCGTGGAGGTGTGCCTGTGTGCCTGTGTAGAGGCGTAGTTGAGGGGTTTGGTTACGTTCGTCACGGGTGGTCGTGCACTTCATGTTATGTCTTGTCATTTGGGAGGTGCCAGCATAGGGAGGAAAGCAGGACTGTTCACCTGCACACGAGCACAATGTGGATGGGTGAGTGACTATTGATTTATTGTTTATGTGTCATTCTTTCGTGTTTTGAAGGGTTAAGTATGAATTAGGATAGACTTTGTAAAGGTGTAAGGCCAGAGGAGCCTGTAGATTTATCTGGATTCAGGGGAAATGGGGGATATGATAACATAGCGCTTAAGTGATGTAATTTTTGTAACCTGAGAGATCATGGATTACCGTGTACAAAGTAGGTGCCAAAGAGTTGTTTTATTTGTAAGAGAATTGATCATTTCAGAATGTAGATGGGCGATGATTTGCCGTTAGAACTAAGTTTAAGGAGAAGCAGAGTGAAATTAATGGTAACAGTGGAGCTATAAGCAAGAATGGTTGAAACAAGGTCAGCAGCAGAGGCTGCGGCAATGACTACAGTGGAAGCTGTAGCCGCTCTAACGGAGCTAATTCGCGTGTAATCAGAGGCGAGGATAACGGATAAGTAAAAATATGAAGAATTGCCGCACGGGTTTAGCCGAGCGGTCTAAGGCGCTGCAGTCATGGACTGTGCGGCTGGTCCCGGCGGAGGTTCGAGTACTCCCTCGGGCATGGGTGTGTTAGGTTAATTTAGGTTAAGTAGTGTGTAAGCTTGGGGACTGATGACCTTAGCAGTTAAGTCCCATAAGATTTCACACACATTTGAACTTTTTTTTTTTTTTTTGAAGAATTAGCAGGGAGATTTGAGGCATTGCAAGTAGGGGAAGAGATGTCGGGTAAAAGTAAATTACAGGTCATGGAGTGTCATAGACCGTTTGACCCAGCAATTGTGGCATTGATTAACTCATTTCTGGGTAAAGCAACGGAGGATGTGACGGTATTCCTTAATGACATTATCACAATGGCTGAGGCCAATGGGTGGTCAGATGTAATGTTGAGAGTGGCGAAGTTCCGCTTGATAGGGGATGCCAAGTAGTACATATTTTACCATGGAACGTTGAAAAATGTGGGGACGTTTTCAGAGATTGATGTTGGGTTACGCCACAGGTACCAAAAACAGAATAGTACAAGGTTTTTTCGTAAAAAATTAAATGCGTTAGTAATGAGGAGAAATGAGACAGTGGAGGTTTTCTCAGACAGGATTCGAAAACTGAATGTACAAACGTTCAAATTGTCACAGAATGGGGAGACTAGAGTGCTGTTACAAGAGGCGCATAACAGGGCGTTAGATGTGTTTTTGCGGGGAGTACCGCTGGAGATGTCAAGTCGGGTGAGAATGCAGAATCCCAGTGATCTTTCGGCGGTTCTAAGGACTGCTACGTACTTAGAGGAGGTAGATTATACAACGAAGTAAAGGGTGGAGCATAAAGTTCTGGCAACGGAAATTAAGTGTTTTGGTTCTGGCCAGGTAGGGCTTATTAGGAAGAAATGTCAGCGTAAGTTGCGGTGTTACTCATGTGGGAAAATGGGTCACCGGGCAGTGAACTGCAGGAGTAAAAGTAGAGGGGAACCTCGGCGGCAGCAGCCGTTAAACGAGAACGGGATTGCTTCAACCGTCGGAGGGCGGTCCCAGTGAAATCAGGTAATGCGCTTGTAGGTGCACAGACGGAATGCTGCTTATTAGGCTTCGTGAACGGAAGGGAACAGAGGTTTCTGGTTGACACGGGGGCACATGTGTCTATTATTAGTCTAGATCCGGTTAGCAGGAGAAGGCTTGAGCCACCACGTCATAGGTTACATGGGGTGGGAGATAATAAAGTGGAGTTATTGGGTACGACAGTACTTCAATTCGTGATCGCAGGAACTAAGTTTAGTGAGCAGGTAGAGGTGTCGCCATGTGTAGGTGAGGGGTATTCGGTGATTCTCGGACTGGACTTCCTTGACAAGCATCATGCGAGGATATATTTTTGGCAACAAACAATGGAACTCGGTGGAACAATGTTTCGCATGGGGGAAACAGTTGCAAATGGACAAATGTTGCAAGGTGCACTTAACATGAAGGTGACGCCAGCTAAACTGCGAACGGATTCATTAAAGGTTGATGAGCAGGATAATATAACCGCAGGTACAGGGAAGGTAGTTTGGGTTTCAATAGATACGGACTTACCAAAGGAGACGTTGTAGACAGTGGAGCCACTCTCGAGTAATGAGGAGTTGGATAATGCTCACTGTTTTGTGAGGAGGAGTTTAGCTTACGCAAATTATATGGAAGGAGGTTGTAAGTAGGCTGTTTATGTTTTCTTATTGGCAACGTTACGTAGCGCTCTGTATGAAAATCACTGGCTGTGCTGTGTGCAGTCTGTGGCTAGTTTGCATTGTTGTCTGCCATTGTAGTGTTGGGCAGCTGGATGTTAACAGCGCGTTGCGTTGCGCAGTTGGAGGTGAGCCGCTAGCAGTGGTGGATGTGGGGAGAGAAATGGCGGAGTTTTGATGTTTGTAAGAATGGATGTTATGAACTGCTATATATATTATGACTATTAAGGTAAATACAATGTTTGTTCTCTATTAAAATCTTTCATTTGCTAACTATGCCTACTAGTAGTTAGTGCCTTCCGTAGTTTGAATCTTTTATTTAGCTGGCAGTAGTGGCGCTCGCTGTATTGCTGTAGCTTGAGTAACGAAGATTTTTGTGAGGTAAGTGATTTGTGAAAGGTATAGATTAATGTTAGTCAGGGCCATTCTTTTGCAGGGATTTTTGAAAGTCAGATTGCGTTGCGCTAAAAAAAATATTGTGTGTCCGTTTAAGCACAGTCATGTATAATTTTTCAATGGGGACGTTTCAAGGTTACAGGATTCCTGTATGTACAGATAGCTTCGGCAGAGAGGATTTTAGCTTGTCGGAAAGGTTGTTACTGGCCACGTTTGGAGTTTTTGATGAGGATGACCTCGATAGGGGGGATTTAGAAGTGAGCCATAAGCAAAACGTCGATGCAGCGCAATTAAGGAGAAAATTACAGCACTTGCAGGGGGGGCGACAGAGTTGCGTTGGAGGAACTGTTATTGACATTTAGCGATTTATTCGGAGCGGAGGGGAAGTTACCGGCAACACCGATTACGAAGCGTCACATTCCATCTGAGGATAATACACCAGTGTTTAGAAAATCATATAGGATAGCACGTCATATGCAACCGCTACTAGAGGAGTTTATAGAACAACAACTACGGGATGGAATCATAGAGCGTATCGATAGTCCATATTCAAGCAATGTAGTTCTCGTACCTAAGAAGTCGGTGGATGGTACAAGGAAATATAGGTTTTGTTGTGATTATAGGTTTCTGAATGTGGAAACCATTTCGGACGCATATCTGATTCAGAATATCACGGACACATCGGACAATCTGGGACAATAACTATTTTACAACGATGGATTTACAGAGTCGATACCATCAGTTGGAAGTAGCGCCAGAGGATAGGGCAAAGACAGTTTTTACTGTTCCCGGGGGACACTACCAGTATAAACGTGTGCGGTTCGGGTTGAAGAATGCATGGACAACTTTTCAGCGGTTATTAGATGGGATTTTAAGGGGATTGAAACCAAAGACATGTATGGTTTACCTAGATGACATTATAGTATTTTCGAAGAATATGCCACAACATGTATCGCGTTTAAGAGAAGTCTTTAAAAGATTGTGGTTGGCACGGTTAACATTGAGTTTAGAAAAATGTGATTTTGTGCAGACGAAGGTCAAATATTTAGGCCATGTAATCAGTGAACAAGAGGTTCAAACTGTTCCTCGGTCAACAGAGGCAGTTCAAAACTTTCCGCCAGTACGTGCAACGAAGCAATTACAATCGTATATTGGGCTATGTTCATATTATCATAAATTTGTTAAAGATTTTGCTAAAATAGCCGAGCCGTTAAAACAGCTTTTAAAGAAAGGGGTTAAATTTCAATGGATGGAGGAATGTCAGGAAGCTTTCGATAAATTAAAGATGAGATTAGTTTCTGGTCCGATATTGGTGTTTCTGAATTCTGAAGAAGACTTCATCTTATCATGTGACGCTTCAAATGGCGCAGTAGGATGTGTTTTGGGGAAAATGGTGAATGGACAGGAGCATCTGGTGGTGTATGCTTCTAGACAGTTGAATAGGGGAGAGCGGAATTATTCCACAACGGAAACGGAGATGTTGGCTGTAATATATGGAGCAACGTATTTTCGTTGTTACGTTAATGGTAGGAAGTTTAAGGTCATGACGGATCATGCAGCATTGAGATGGTTACTGGGACTCAGGATCCTTCTAGTCACTTAACACAGTGGGCCTTAAAATTAAGTTAATTTGACTTTGAAGTAATTCATAAGTCAGGGAAGAAACACAGGAATGCAGATGTATGAAATCGCAAATTAGATGCATAAGAAGTAATGGGTAAGAGTGTTGCGGAATGGCAAAGGGCACAAGCAGAGGATGAGGAGTGCCAGGGTTTTAGAACTCAATCACATTTCATTGTGGAGAGAAATTTGTTGTGTAGAGTTACCAGTTGCGGACCACAGGTAGTGGTACCAAGGAGTTTGAGAGAGGAAGTCTTAAAGCAGGCCCAGGATCATATGCTTTCGGGGCATGGTGGTCGTCAAGTAACGGAAAGACGAGCAGTAGAACGATTTTGGTGGTGCACTCGGAGAAGGGATGTGGAACAATATGTAGCAAATTGTGTGCCATGTGCGCAGCGAGCAAATGTGGCTCGTGCAAGAATTCCATTGCAATGGTTACCAGAGTCTTCGAAACAATTCGAGTTTATCGGGCTAGACATTTGCGGGCCGTTCAACGAAACACTTACAGGGAATCGTTACGTTTTAACTGTAATTGATCAATTTTCGCGATTTCTAGCCATGTTCACAGGAAAGTATGGTAGCACAGTCTTTAGTCAATAACTGGTTATTGAAGTTCAGGGTGCCTGATACCACGATTACGGATCAGGGAACGAACTTCATGTCCGAATTAATGTCACAGTTATGTTGTCTATTGAGAATTAAAAAATTATGGACTAGTCCATTTCATCTGCAGGCGAATGGAAGAAGGAGCGATTACATAGGACAATTTCGAAAATGCTTAGTTATTATGTGAATGGACGTTTATCTTCCATGTGTGGTATCGAGTTCTAACAGTAAAATACTTTCGGGTGTCATGTAACTCCAGACCATTCAGTAAGTGGTCTGGAGACCGCATGACAAGTGCACACTTTTATGGGCGTGGGCAGGATCTATACAAAATTAATTAGGAATCAAGCTCTCAACACCCTACACCTGTTATCTCTCACAATTCTGCATGAAGGTGGGATGGGTAGTGTTGAGAAGAGCTTGAAACGATTGAACTAAACCGAGTAATGCGTAGATATTTTATCATCCAGATTTAAAACAAAAGTTTCATCTCATGACGGATAGCTCAGTTTTTGGGATGGGGTCAGAATCATTTCAAATGATCGAATATTAAGGGTCATATCATCTGAAAGACCATGATTTCTGCTAGTAGAATGCTTAACATGTAGGAGCAGAAATGTTCAGTGATGGAACTAAAAGCTTTGACAGTATTGTGAGAATTTCATTCCTGACACTTGACAGCTTGGAAGGAAATCTGACATGTTGACTGGACACAAATCATTGGAATTCTTGTTAGTGACAAACCAGCACATGGTGCTCATGGTGCTGTGAGTGTTTACCATTAGGAGGAGACGACAAAAACATGGTTCAAATGGCTCTGAGCGCTATGGGACTTAACATCTATGGTCATCAGTCCCCTAGAAGTTAGAACTACTGAAACCTAACTAACCTAAGGACGTCACACACATCCATACCCGAGGCAGAATTCGAACCTGCGACCGTAGCGGTCGCGCGGTTCCATACTGAAGCGCCTAGAACAGCTCGGCCACTCCGGCCGGCTGTGGCATTTAAGTAGGCATGAGAGGATCCAGTAGAACGGCGAGTTTGTATTCTGGAAGAATCAATAAGAAAAGTGATCTGCATCCTCACAGCTCGTTGTGGACAGAAAAAGTGGTAAGGCCACTTGGAGTGCAGTTGTTTGGTTTTCTCAACATGGCCTCACACGACTTACGTTCCTTAAAAACCGACGAGCCATGTCAGAAGGCAAAAGTAAGGAACGTGGCAAACTGACCTACAATGCACGTCATCTTACAACTGCCACACAGCAACGGCCATGCTTATGTGTTGGTTGTTATGGAAATGTTTTCGAGATATATTAGGTTAACATAAGAGCAAAACTTTTAAAATAGAAGTATCTAGTAAAATGGGATCATGCAAGGAGAATCCTGTTTGATAATGCTTTTCAATATTTGTCAGAGATGAGGTTTGACACATTAAAATAGTGTGAAATTAAATAAATTTATGGTATAAAACATAATCTTTTTTTTTCCAACCCTGCAGAGCGAATGAGAGGGAAGCTGGTCAGCTGATGCGTACTTACGAGCATCCGCAACAAGAGAAGATGACTTCTAGGATTGCTGACTAAGAAGAAGTAAAGAACGATGTGTCACTAAGTCCATACAACATGTGCTATGCGATATTGTATTCACAAGGCAACTGCCAGACCTCCACATGGGTTTGCACAGACTTCCTACAGAGCAGAAGAAAACGACTAGCCGCTATCAGGAAAAAGGCAAGCTAAGAGTGAGTGGAAGGAAGGAAGAAAGGAAGGAAGGAAGGAAGGAAAAGAGGCAAAAGCGAGACGGATTAGTTATAAAAAGTATGGCAAGATAATTGAATTGGGTCAAAGGAGCCAGTCTGGAGTGTTAGCTGCCGAACGTGACCACTGCTGACCAGGTAAAGATATGAGGGATGCTGCCTGGCAGACAGGTCTGATGGAGTCAAGTTCTTTCTCTACCAGTGGAATGTTGCTGGCTGAGACAGACTCCCTTGCTGCCAGCAGTTGGTGGTGGGAGTTAACGACCAGATGGCAGTGGTCGATCCCGCTAGACCTACCAGGGACTACGTCAGACAGATGAATGAAACCACATGACACACCACTAGGTGTGTACATTCTGCAAACAGACAAAGGCAGTGGGATTCTACTGTGTGTTGGGAACAGAGACGCCACCGCTCTCCTTGAGAATGTAAGTGGAGAACAGCAGTCCCACGAACAAGGAGCCAGAGCAGTGGGGTGAACAGTCTTGAGAAAGAGGACAAAAACAGTGCCCTGAACCCTTGTCTAATGTAGCTCTCCTGCAATAGTGTACAGAGCAATTTTAATAACAGAACAGTCAGTGTAAAGCTGAATTAAAGAAAAAAAGTGTTTTTTTTCTATTTACACCCAGATTAGAGACTTCGTTTATATGTAAAAAATAATTCCAGTATATCATTATTTAAGTTGTAGGTATGTTGTAGTCCTCATCGAAAAACCTAAGCAGACTGAAGTTCTGTTATTATAAATAGAAATACAAAACCGGATAACTGTAATGTGTACCTTGATGTTATGTGAAATTATGGTTTTCGCATATTGTAATTGCTTATAGATATTAAGATGTTAAGTAAAGTATTAATAGTGCGTTCAGAGTTAAAAAAAGACAAAATGAGAGTAGTTATAAAGTAGGTTTACAGACGTAATAAGTCAGTCAGCGCTTCTGATTCATGATGAAAACAATTATTATAATCTAAATCGATATTAATATACAGAAGCAGCTCTCTATCTCATGCCATAATAGACAGAACAGCTAAACATGAAAAAGCGTTTCTGAAAGACTGGCGATCAGAAGTTAAGGCAACTAAAGAAATTGCATTGTATGCTTCCAACTCAAACGAAGTTGTATTTTATATGTATTTTTATGTGAATATATTCTAACAAAGAAAAGTAAGGCAAAGCTTATTAGGCTGCCAATAGTTACACTGAAAGTCAGTATGTTGTAAGAACAAACGCTGTTATTGCATTTTAATTTTATGCCAAGATCTGATCTCAGGATCAGAAGTTAGCATTTGTCCCTTCCCATCCCATTCTAAATCAACAAGCAGATAAAAGGCAAACAAAACGTAAACTTTTACCATAGGACTCCGTAAACTTTGAACATAAAAATCCGACTTCGAGAATGTGTTGCAAAATCGGACTGCGAGAAAGTAACTTGAAAGTGTGTATCTCGTTCCCTGTCTCTTTAAAGATTCGTAATGTTACGAATACTGTCTAACTTAAACACTGTCAATCATTAAACTTTTACTCTGCTAAAATGGTCCAGGAGAAACTCAATGTTCCCTTTTTTTATTATTTAATTTTGGTTTACCCGTTGCGCAATGGAAACACCCCTCTCGTTTTGCAACCGCGTCGCATTTGCTGAGCGACAACTCACTACCGAGATGCGCCTGGTGCAATGGGCTCTCTTTCGAGAAAAGACAAACCATACTTGGTTCGTGATAAATCTGAAAAAGTAAAAATGATAACTCATATTTTGGCATGGACTTTTTATGTGGACAATGATTTGGTATAAGTTATGACATCAAATGAAACATGGACAGAGAGACGGGTTGGGAGGTGATGGGCAGAGAGAGGGGAAGAAGGAGAACATGAACAAAGAGAGGAGGTGAGTGAGGTGAACGGCGACAGGGGGGAGAGGAAGATTAGGACGTATATCCAATTCTCATACTGATGTAGCATGTAGATACATGCATAGGTAAGAAAATCGACGGCTTCTTCCGTGATTCTAATACAACTGCCAACAAGATCAGTATAAAATAACTATTTATGGATAGGTTCACCTTTATTTTTGAATTGCATACGACATCCCGTTTACAATCACAAATCGGATTTAAAACTACAGTGTAAGATTTATTTCGAGCTCTGAGGGCCCGCCTTCCAGTCCTTTCCACTTAATGTCAACTTTATGACTGCCTTTAATGCATGGCATGGCAAATGTGATCAATGTGAAGTACTATGGGTAAAGTAATGTTTGATGCACACGAAGAAGACAGTACAAAAATTTTAATATTAGAGTTAAGCTCCCGAAGCTGAGCCTTCAGAACCCGAAACTCTTCGTGCATTTTAATTAAAAAGAAAAACACTATTTGTGACTGAAAGCAGTTGCTTTTCCCTCAATATTTTGCATATGGAGCTCAACACGAACCACGAAGGAAAAAAGACATTTTTGTTTTATCGTTAATTAAAACTAATTTGCCTTAGGTTATCCATATATGTATTTTCATAAAGTTTTTGATCAGTTCCACAAGTTTTGAAATAGCTAATTGTGTTACGACAATAGCGCCTTAACACAACTATTCCAGTGTATTATACCTGCTCAGTTAACATTGTGGTGAGACAGTGTGACGCGGCTAGAGTGGCTACAGGGTGTAGATGCCTCCAGTGCATTACGTACGCGCAAATACAGGAACAAGGAACGTTCATTCAGACAGATTAACAATCAAATACCATACGTGCAAGTCACGCTGTTTTCCCCTCAAAGCTCGAATCGTTTTGCGGTGTTTAATGACGAACAATGGATCGACGCAAAGAAAAAAGAAAAAAAAAAGAGTTCGCATTAAGAATTACGAGGGCTCCACAGAACTTTTCATCTCGTTGTGGACGCGTAATGAACGTGTGCGGCCGCGGGCAGGGATTCCTTAACGCGCTTACGGGACGCGTCATTTCCATACTGCAAACCGCGCGGCGCGCTCGTCGCTTGTTTAAAGCGTTACTCCTTTGTCCCGGCGCGGCCGCCTCACAGAGGCAGTGGAGTGACAATTTTCCGCGCCGGCTTGGCTTGGCTGGCACAATTATGTGACAGGCGGCGGCAGAGGGGCTTCAAGGTCCTCGCGCTCATTTCCAGCCCTCATTCTTGTCACGGGCTGTCTCTCTGAGCCTTCAACAGCCCGAGGTGTGTTATTTCAAGGTTCTGTCTCCAGAGAACAATGTCTAATCCTGAGACGCATATTCAACGATTTTAATTTTCTCTCCCCCTCGGACGCGACTTCGTCTCTGACGAGCGCATCGTGCAGAGAGAAGAAAGGCGCGGAATCTGGGATTTTTGTGTTTTGCCGGAATAATGTAATACAGATGTCTGTGTCAGCACTCTTTTTTAAAGCTAGGGAATTTCTTTTCTGGTTTTTGAGGTAGCAGTCACTTAAAACAGATTTACTGCTTTAGTCCACTTTCACTACTTCCGTCTTGCGGAAATATTTAATTAGCTATTTCGTTACAACTGGAAGATACGAAAAAACGTACGCAGTATATCGCTCTTTGATTTATGGCAATATCGTGATGCATCTGCCTTTTATGTAAGTTACATGTAACACAAAGATTATTTGAAAATAAAAATTAGATACTATTCATGGAGAGTAGATGATTGATTATGTTTCTCCCTTTTTTATATATTTTACGACAACTGTATGTGTATAGCACATTTATATTTTTTACGAAATTAGTTATACGAAATTATAATATTTTACGAAACCATCACATCTGCATTTCCCAATTGCTAAAAATTTAATTTGCAAAAAATTGGCAATAAAGTACGTCGTATTGCTCCAGTGAATTACCCTATAAAATCGGCACAGCTAATCAGGCGTATTTTCTCTGGTCCAAACAAATATTGCTTATCTCGTCTACCACACGATGGCCAGTGTCGACGGAAAGCGTCGGTTTGTTTCGTGTTACAAACAAAATGATTTTTAAAGCGGAATTTTATGTGCCCATTCGATAGAGCAGTCCCAGGTTAGTCTAGTCCAATACTCGTTTCGTCGACATGTATTAACAGCGACACTAAAACTCGAAGAATAACCTTTGAAGTTTCTTGCCACCCTCCTCATCCCCCACCCCAGCTTTACCGCACATCTACATTCATTTGCTTTTTCCTGCCTTAACGTTTAATCAAACATACACAGATATCCCTACCGTCATTTAATCCTGCCCCCCATTCAAATTCCCTACATATATCCACCTCTTCAGCATTCATTTACTTCTCCCCCCACCACACATCCCCTCGGTTTTTAACTCCTGTTGTTAACTTTCGTATTTTTGTTATGAATGGCACTTATTATATTATTATTCTCATTAATTGTCTTTCAATTTTATTTCGTTTTGTTCCTTTTAGACTTTAGTTCCTCATCCAACTTAATCTGGGTTCACTTACAGTTGTTGACGATTTGTTGTTTACATGTTTATTGCAAAGATGATGGTAAACAGTGCCACACCAAAGATAATAATATATAGTTTGAAGATATTTAATATTAATAGTCACATATCTTTGACATTTAGTCATTTTAATATTCAGTTGTTCTATTTGTCACATTCTTTGATTTCACTATCCTTACCACTCAAGGACATCATTTTTATATACCAAAGTAAACCTGTTTTTACTAAATATGACGTGCTCCCACTAGTATTTACTGATCGTTTTACGAGATGGTGATTTTACCTCTGACATTTCGTGGGGAGCCAATATTTCTCTTAATTTAGAGCCCATTTTGTTCTTGATGTCCTGCAATATATGTCAATGCCAAACTGTAAGTACATATTTCGTAAATATCCACTAATTTACATTCATTGTTGAATGAATTTTACGTGGTATTATTGTATGCAATTTTTGCTTCTAGCAGTCACTTGAAAATGGCATAAAAGGCCGTAACCTGTTGTGGCATTCGCTGTGTTATTCAGTGGTTTGGTATTTAACTAATTTGTAAATGCAAATGATAATCTCATTTTATTACATTGAGTAATTACTAAATAATTTTTCTCCCGGCTAAAGATTTGATCAAGTTGTTAAAGAACTCCAAGTTAACGTCATGTTAAAGTGTTGTCTGTAAGTTGCGTAAGTGTCACTAAATCACAGTTCATACAACGGATTCTATGCAACCATGGATTATGATGGAAACAGTTATCTTCAGCAAAATGATCATTAAAACCACCTAATATCAGCCGCGCACAACACTGACGTATGTTACCTGAAATAATATTCTTCGCAACTCGTGCGTAATTAATTTCGGCTCCATACATCAACTAGATAAGTTTGTTATAACGATTGTGCTATGAGCACTGTTTTTAAAGAACCAATCTGTTTCGAATCATTTTCATTAAAATTAGTTCGGAACCACCGGTGCACATTTATTTTTGCACATTTGTATTAACTTCGGCATTTATATCTGCTGAATTGCGTAATTCAAATTTGAATTTTCCGCTGAGATAATTGTTAAGATGGCGGCAGACAATTGATAGAGACTTTCTATTGTTAGAGCAAATAAGTATTTTAAATGCTTATTAAACTTTACAGAAACTCTACTTTCGTATTGTGCACTATTTAGACTTCATCAAGCAAACATTTGATTTGTTTCTAAGGAAAACACAGACAAAAACACGATATGAACCGCTATCATCAATGGCTGCGCTCGTTGCAGCGGAAAGAAATACTTAACACAGATAACGCTTACTGAGAGAGGAATTAAAGTTACAAATAATTATTCACTCATGTTTATAATAATAATAAACTCTATTTTCAAGTAATAATTAACAAATAATTACAATTTCTTAACAGTCCTCAGTTCGATATGCGTCCGCAATCTACAAAAGCCAATCAACAAAAGGTAAAAACAAAGGAAGACAAACGCAGATCGTAAAAGGAATTTACAATTATCATTGTCTTTGTATAATACACATCGATATGTCCAATTATATCATAGAATATTATATAAATAATTAATATTTATAAGTTTTCACTGTCTTTTCATACGTCGAATAGATAATGTTTATAACTATTAGAGGCATAATTTCCTCTCGTCGCACTGTAGCCAAAAATTTATCACGTAGATGTTACAAAATTTTTGCTTCTAGCAATCACTTGAAAATGGCATAAAAGGCCGTAACCTGTCTTGTAATTAATTAAACAATACAGCCAAATGGCGGTGTTTTCGTTTAAAATGCTTCTCATACTACCCTGTTTCATCATTGCTCATTATCACCACCAAGTACTAACCTCTCGGCGTGATCATCACTGTTGAGACACTTGGTAACTATGAGAACACTAGATATGTATCTGAATTCTCACTCTGCTTTCTCCCAGATTCACCATTGTTCATTACCACCACCAGAGTACGATTCTTCCACCGTAAACATCAGTGGCGTTGTAAGATGCCAGTAATGAGAACACCGGAAGTGTGAACTCTTCTTGGCATTCCGCCACGCAGGACTAAATGAGACGACTCGGTAAACAATAGACTACACCAAAAATAAAATAAAATCCAATAATCGACGCTTGAATTGGAAACATTAAAGTCTATACTTAACCTTCGAACAGTTCATTACAATATCCAGGAAACCTACACCTAAAATCTTACACTTTCCGCCGAAGAACATGTATACCACTTGGAAGACAGTATGTGCAATCTTAAATGTCGCATAGACTTCGCTGGCGCTATCTGTACGCAATACTGGTAACCACTTTTGAAGAAAAAATTTATTTGTAAACACAGATAAAATGTTTTGTTTAATGTTATCGTAAATGTAAATGTTGTGCGACTAAGGCCTCCCGTCGGGTAGACCGTTCGCCGGGTGAAAGTCTTTCGATTTGACGCCACTTCGGCGATTTGCGCATCGATGGGGATGAAATGATGTTGATTAGGACAAGACAACACCCAGTCCCTGAGCGGAGAAAAATCTCCGACCGAACCGGGAATCGAACCTTTTTTGTAACCATATATATTTATTTAAATATATTAACAACGACGCATTAAAAACATTTTATTCTATTAACCTATTATATTGATAGTGTTGGTTAATATTACTGTCATTTTATAGGTTTTCGCTTTGCTCTTATTGTTATTCCTTGAACCCTTTTAAGTGGCCATTTGTCGTCTTTTTTGGGTACAACATTGCAGGACAGGCATAATAATTTATATTTAGCATCGACACATTGATTTTGAGTTCATGTTTCTGTATGTCATGCACTTTCGACGCCACAGGCACATTGTGCATTCTGCTTTGATCTCTTCCTCTAGTTTGCACTGTTAGGTGGCACAGTATGAGGGAAACCTCAAGCATGATAGATGGAGCAGAAGTGGAAGAAACATTTTTACATATACTACAGATTATACATAAATTGAAGAAGAGAGAAATTTATGTCATATTATATAAGAGAACCAGAGAGGAAAGTGTGAGGAAACAATATAAACTTTATAGGGCACATTGTAAAGGAAATCATTTAAGAAAAAATTATGAGTAGTTGGCACTTTACACTAAGTAAAGCTTGTATCCTAGAACCCGGGCCCTGAGGATTGACATTCTGTCGCGCTGTCCGCTCAACTACCGGGAGCGGACAAAGTTAGTGCAAAGCACTTAAGTGCATCTCTGGGAGAACTGTGCTCAATGATTCTGTCAGTCCGCTTTATTGTAGGGTGGGATTTAGGGCTGGGACTCGTGCAGATGTGAGGCCCAATTTAACGAGTATTTTACTAACCATCAAAAATTTCAATTAACAGAACAGAAAACAGTTGCAAAAATAATATTTCTCTGTAGTCCGAAAGGACTTAAGGAGGGCTAAACTAACCAAGTGTACTCATGTTCAGACTAAAACAGAACACCTTCAACGAACAGAGACAGGGCGATCACATTCACAGGATACTTACACTGGTATGTTCTGCAGGAATGGTTAGCGTTTGAACTGCTGTGTCGGCCCGCGGATTCAAGGTCAACATCGATATTACGGCGCAACGCCACCCACCGATAAAATGTGCGTGCGACTCTCGTTGTAGCTATAAACCGAAGGTAATGGATCCGTGTGACTTAAACAAACGTGCAGGATGCCTCGCAGACGCATGCGCGAACCGTAACGTCAAATCAGTGAGTTTGACATAGGGTGCATTATCGCCATGAGAGACTGCGATGCATCCATCCCGGAAATAGCTTCTCGTATGAGACAAAGTGTTTCGGCAGTGTAACGGATGTGTGCAGCATGGTTCACGGAAGGATGTAGAACAGGACCAGATGGGTCAGGTGTGACCACCCAGACCGTCCCCCGAGAAGATGGACACCTCATTCGAATCGCATTGCAGGACAGATCTGCGTTCTCCTTGGCTCTGGCCCAACAGTGGAACAATGTAACGCATCGTACACTGTCAGAGGTGACAGTCCATCGTCGTTCATTATGGCATGCGTTACGTGTGCGTCTTCCACTTTTCTGCCTATCTTTGACGAATGTGCAGAAACAGGCTAGACGGCAAAATCGTAAGGAACGACGTCACTAGGGACAGGATTGGCTTCAGACAGTGTTTTCGGACGAATCCACATTCTGTTTGTTTGAAAATGATGGCCGCATTTTGGTTCGCCGCAGGCCGCAGGCGCTAACTCAAAGCATTATGGGGTGGCGTGCTATCGGGTACAGCCACGAATCACATCTGGTGCGTGTCCAGTTGCGCTGTGACCAGTGTCACCTACGTTAATGACACCACACGACCCGTAGCCATGCCCTTTCCACCCAACATTCCAGACGGCATTTTTGAGGAAGACAATGCATGACCACATGTTGCTACACGAACACGTAGTTATCATAGGATATCAGCCTTTTGCCCTGGCCCGCCATATCACCACACTTATCGAAAATGTGTGGGATAATTGTGATACGACGAGCGCAGCGATGTGAACCAGTGCCAGCCAATAAGAATGAATTTTGGAACCAGGTGAATGCAGCATGGATGGTTATATCACAGGACGCCATTCGCGTCTTACACTCGTCGATGCCATCACGCATGTAACATGTTACCAGGGCCCATGGCGGACACTGTGTCTACTAGGCAACAGGACACATGCTGAAACGAGGTGACTGAAATGCTAATTATTTCTGCATTACATTCTAAGGCGCAGTACATATCCTGTGAATATGAACGTCTTATCGCTAGTCATTCAAGACCTTCTGTTTTTTCTAAGCGTGAGTACTTTCTCAGAATTGTTTGCGCAAATTAAGGCCTATGTTTGATACCAGTAGACTTCTCTTGGCCGGAAATGCCATTTTTACCACTTCTCGTCTGCTTTGATGGCCTCCTTGCCCGTCTGTCATGGGTTATTTTGTTGCCTAGATAGCAGAATTCCTTAGTTTCATCTACCTCGTGACCATCAGTCCTGATGCTAAATTTGTTGTTGTTCTCATTACTGCTATTCCTCATTACTTTTGTCTTCCTTCGACTTACTCTCAATCCATATTCTGTACTCATTAGAATGTTCATTCCATTCAGCAGATGCTGTAATGCCACTTCACTTTCACTCAGGATAGCAATTCCTTTCACCTCCAATTGTAATTCCACTCCTGAACGTTTCTTTGAGTTCCGTCATTGCTTCTTCGTTGTACAGATTGAACAGTAGGGGCGAAAGACTACATCCCTGTCATACATCCTTTTCAATCCGAGCACTTCGTTCTTGGTCTTCCCTTCCTTCTTGCCTTTTGTACATATCGTAAATTACCCGTCTTTCCCTATAGCTTACTCCTATTTTCCTCAGAATCTCGGACATCGTGTACCATTTGACATTGTCAGATGCTTTCTCCCGGTCGACAAATCTTATGAAAGCGTCTCGATTTTTCTTTAGTCTTGCTTATATTGTCAACGACAACGTCAGGACTGCCGCTATGGTGTCATTACCTTTCATAAAGCCAAACTGATCGTGATCTAACACATTCTCACTTTTCTTTTCCATTCTTCTGTGTATAATTCTTGTCAGCAGCTTGGCTGCATGAGTTCTTAAGCTCAACTCTGTGAAAAATGAATTGACGAATTAACAATGCTTCCTTTAATTGCTGAAATGTGTCCGGTATACTGTGGACCATACAAAAGGAACATTGTACCAGCGCAGCTGGTTGAGCGATGCGGCAATCTGCGCAAAATTACGAATAAATTTGGTATAATATGTGAGGTTCCCCAGGGCTGACTGGAGATCCTTAATATTACGGGGCGCCGGCAAATCTGTAATAGCAGACAAGTGTGATGTAGTAGAACTAAAAGCCTGTCCGTTAGTTATATGACCTAAGTGTCCATTTCTTCCTGGAACAAGGAATGTTTTCGTTTGTTGCGCTCTAGAACAACCGCAGAAAGATTTTTTTGTAGAAAATAGTTTAAATCTGCTAAATATTTAGCAGGTGTGCGACCGTGACTACAGTATCATCGAAAGAGCTTGTACAAGAAGGGACTGTAGCTGCTACCTGTTCCAGGAACCGTTGAAAAATTACATGAGCTGGAGCACTTCTAAACGATTGTCTTTGAAGCTGGAATAAACCTAGGTGATTGTTTATCGCATAGCATTGCTTAGAGTGCTCGTCCAGTGGTAACTGTAAATATGCCTCATAAACATGCCTCACGAAATCATCTCTGAAAAGTATCTGTCCATTAATTTCTCTGGACGTGGAAGAGGTAAAGAATCCATGATAGTTTGTCAGTTTACTATTGCTTTAAAATCACCACACGGATGTAACCCACCTGAAGGCTTCTTTAAAATAATCAACGGCGATGCCCATTGGCTTGCGGAAATGGTACGACTGGCTTGCGGAAATGGTACGAATAACACCACTGTCTTCCCATCTTTGCAGCGCCTGAGCAACTTTCTCACGTATTGAATAAGGGACAGGTCGTGTACGAAAAAGGCGCTGCTGCGCGTTGTCTTTCACTGTCATGTGCGCTTCAAAGTCTTTAGCCCCTGCTAAACTTGATTCAGACTGTTCATTACACTTACCTCACAAGTCAGAAACATTAGTATGAGACGCTGACACACTGATATGTCACACATTGCCTTGTATCCACAGTTGAACAAATCAAGTAAATCTAACCCAAAAATGTTTGCCCTGTTTCTAGAACTGAGTACATGAAATTAAATGCAGTTTGTCACTCCACGGAAAGTTGAACTACTCACGCCAAGGATTGGAATTCCTGTCCTTTATTAGGCAGGTAAAATAGAAGTGGGATGTTAAAGTGGTGAGCTAAAGTTATTAATGGAATAAACAGAAGCCTCACTGTCCAGTTGTAAGTTAATTATCGTTTGTTCCAGTCATAACCAAATAAAAAGTCTGTTCTCCTGCCTGCTTATTGCAGCAAAAGATTTCTTAAAATGTAGACTTTCACGGCCGGAAATATCATGTCCATTATAATTATCCGGGCTGTTATGCCGTGGTCGGTTGATGAATTCTGTGGTGATTCCCAACGTTTCGTTGACGACGCTGTTAAAACCACATGTGGGCCGTTCGGACTCTTATATAAAGAATTCGACACGTTTCATCAGCAGATTGAATGGCATAGTGGTCCAGCCGGACGACATATTGGTCAGCTTCGATGTGGTATCGCTGTTTACCATGGCTCCACTTAATGATGTATTGGAACAGCTGGATCGAATTTTTCCTGCCGATATTTTAGAACTGTTTAAGTGTTGTTTGACGACCACATACTTCAAGTGGAATGAACAGTTTTATGAGCAAACGGATGGCGTGGCTATGGGAAGCCCCCTAAGTCCCGTAATTGCAAACTTCTTTATGGAGAAATTCGAAGAACAGGCCTTAGGTGCTGCCAGCAAGAAACCAAATGTATGGTTCCGACACGTGGATGACACGTTTGTGCTGTGGAGACATGGTAGGGAGGAACTAAGCCGGTTCCACGAACATCTGAACAGTATAAACTCGAGAATTCAGTTTACAATGGAGAAGGAGGTAGACGGCAAATTACATTTCCTCGATGTGCTTGTTTTTAGAAACGAAAATGGTAGTTTGGGCCACTCAGCGTACCGCAAACCCACGCACACGGACCGTTATTTGCACCGGGATTCGAACCACCACCCACAACAGAAGCGGGGTGTTATCAAGACGTTAGCGGACAGGGCTAGAAATATTTGTGAACCTGAGTTGTTCGACGCTGAGATGGAACACTCCACAATGCACTAATGAAGAACAGATATTCGTCCGCCGAAATAAAAAGTGCGTTGAGGCAGCCACGCAGAATTCATACTGACGTACAGGCTACTGCAAAATCTAAGGTTTTCCTGCCGTTTGTTAAAAATGTAACGGAAAGAATAGGGAGGATCTTGACGAAGCGGAATATTACCGTAATTTACAAGCCCACCAGGAAGATACAGGAATACCTTAAGCCTGCCAAGGACGCTCGCAAACCATTGGAAAAATCTGGAGTGTATAGGATCCCATTCAGCTGTGGTGATGTTTATGTGGGTACCACTAAAAGAACTGTTTCTAAACGTTTGGAAGAGCGCAAGGGAAATTGTAGAAGAGGAGAAACGGAACGATCAGCTGTTGCGGAGCATGCTTTCCAGCCAGGGAACCACAATATTCGTTTCGAGGAGACGCAAGTACTAGCGGCCACGAGCGGATATTACGAAAGGCTCTACAGGGAGGCAATCGAAATCGCTAAACACCCAAATAATTTCAACCGAAAGGAGGAGGGCGTCAAATTAAACGGTATATGGATGCCGGTGTTAAAGAAGATGTGTACCACCCGTCCACTACTGGGTGATGGCAACGGCGATCGACGGCGACGGACAGCGGCCAATTGCACTGACGTTTTCAAAACACGTGACGTCACGCCGCGGCGCGGGGGCGCGCGGACACGGAATTTAGCGGCAGTCAGTAGCGAGGCAGTGTGTGTGTTGGACCTTCCATCGAGCTACGGACCCCCTTGAAGATTTCTCCCACAGTCGGAGACGAAACGTTGGGAATCACCACAGTATTCGTCAACCTACCACGGCATAACAGCCCGGATAATTATAATGGACACATAAGATTTCTTCATTGTTAAAGGTCAAGGAGTGGTTTGCGCTGTTGTTAATGGCTTCGCCATAACCGTACACCGTGGCCACGACCCGTTTACACACAGGGAAGGCTATTTGCTGTATCTGGGTTGCCATCTAAACACTCTGTTTGAATGTGCTGTCCATAATGGTAGGTGGATAGCATTTTGCATGGCAAAAACGGCAAGCTTTCCTATCACGATTCGAAAAGCACTGAGGGCTAGACCCTTTCACAGCATTCTGTGGCACGCGTCGTATACCGTGAGACTGGAAGTTTTTTATTGTATGCTGTCTGTTTATCTGAGCCCTGTTTGTAAGCACTGTAACACAATCATTTACACTGAGTGTTTTTTTGCACTAAGTCTAACAGAAATACATTGAGCCTCAAAAACAACCTCTGCTGAGTACACAGTAGTTTGAGATTCCACAATAGACAGAACTGTTTTTAAATCAGCTTCTGATAGTTTTAGAACTGCAGTGCGAGTTAGTTCATCTGTTACTTTACATTCTGTGTCATTGAATCATGTAACATGACGTCACTACAGCTGATATCACAAGAACACTTAAACTCACAATACCACTTAAACTCACAACGCCTTCTGAGTTTGGGGATACACTGTTTCAGTGTTTGCGCAAGCTGCTGTTTGAGATGAAAAATTTAAACCTTCCTGCTGGATCGTAGACCTGACTATCGAAATGGTCTTTGAGTAGTCTAACAAGTTCGTCGTACTTGACTGATTTGGGACTAGTGTCTGACACTGTTTAACACACAGAGGGTGAACATCAGCGTCTACTGTCGATGGAAAGAAAGCATTATGCTCCAAACCTGTTATGTTGCCTGCAGAAAAATAGGCCTCCAATTGCTACCGATATTCGGACCATTCTTCTTCCTGACAATGGTATGGGCGAAATTTAGGTGCATCAAACTGAGGCGGTGCTGCTTGGCGAGATAGTACTGACGTCAGTTGCTGAACATTCGTCAGCATTCTTTCAATCTGCTGCGCCTGAAAATGAGCAGTTTCGGTTAGACAGATTTCCTGTGCTGGCTCAGACACTATGAAGCACTTGATGTGATACACAAAATTCAAGAACAGGAAGCTGGAAAGTCCAGGAAGTGAAACAATGTGCACACTCATACCAATAACCGTGCAACAGGCAAGGCAAGACTAGTTTAGACTCAGTGTCATACCCATTTGTTGTACCATAAAAAAATACCCTCACCGGCACATCTGTGGGCTCTTTGGTTTTCTCCGGGAGGAGATTGAGAGGAATTATAACATATAAAATATTAGTTCATTTGCTTACAAGACAGATATGAAAATGTAGGTAACTTAGTACAATTCATTTGCACAGGAATGTTCCGAGTGTTTACCACAACTGCCCGGAATATTAAAGTAGCACTTGATAGAGACAAATTTGCAGGACTCTTGACTTGAAGAATGACTGACGTGATGTTCTCATAACGTTCTGCCTAAGGCATTTAATATACTGGTGGCCTATCTAAGACGAAGCTGTGGTCCTGACTGATGACTGTGAATTGGGCCGACTAATGCTCTGCTCAGCCGGATGTAGACAAGCCACTGCGATGGCGCGCAGAAGAACTAGGAGGCATGGCTACGCTGGTGTTTTTTATTCGTCGGTTCAGCGACTCTACTCTTCTGTGGTTTCGGTGCGAGGTTCCGACCTTACTTTAGTACTCCACTCTTTGATTACACTGCAGCTTAATCCTTTGTTCCGTTTCGATACCGCGTTTCGTCCATTCCCGCAATTTTTGGCTATGAGCACTGCTATCACGGTTTTGATTTTTTAACTGTTGCAGGTTCTTGGCTATTTGTTTGACATCAGTGCTTTACGTTGAGGTATATGAGTCGATACTGCATTTCCTTAGTTTGACCGATTTTTGCTTGGTATCTCGTCTTGCCTTTTTGTATTGGTATCAGTTTTTTAAGCTGAGGTGTGTAGTTCCAGTTATGTTTCCAATACTGCGTTCCGTTAGTTTTCACATTCTTGGCTACATTTATTGAAATCGACTTAGGCTTTCTGTTCCGCTATAATATTTTAGTTTTTTGCATTGGCATCGGCATTTTTATTTGAGCTACAAGGCCAAGTATTTTTACGGTATCTATTGGTTGGCTCAAATTGTGTGTTTTTTTGCTTCTTGGAAATAAACAATTATACGTGCAATGTCATTGGTCACCATTTTCAAATTATATTTGTGCTGCATTTTAGGACTTGTCAAAGTTTACGGATGTTGTCGAGCGCTCTGGTTTGTCCCGCATCCTGTAGCTCTGTTAGATTTAACCCCAGCTTGATCATTATTTGTTTCAAGTCAAATAGATAAGAGTATGCACATTTTTTAATATTCAAATGAACATAAAATGCATAGAAATCGCTATTGTCTTTCGACAAGTGTCTCAACTCTGACGGTTCCAGTTCGCAGCCCGACTCGTCACTATTTTTACAATATCACCAAGATCAGTGTCCTGCTGGATTGTACCTCCTGAAGACCAAAAAAATTTTTACGAAACACCATATATGACAGTTGTTATTACTTTCAAGCACACAACCCTTAAAAACTCCTCCATAGCTATTTAATAATCATTCTTCCGTTGTGCTTCCCTTGCTATACTTCTCGTCCACATTAATTTCACATCTTATATTCATTAATATTCCACGTACGTCGTTGCTCAAAATGCTGACTGACTTCCTTCACTAGACTCCAGCGACCTACTAAGTACATAAAAACGCACCTGAGCTCGAATCCAGAAACCCAGTACGGGCAGCACTACTGGGTACAAAGCCAGTCGCACTACTCACGAACTTGGCTGCGTTGTACATGGTACGTCTACAACGTAAAAGGGTTAGAAGTGCAAGAGAGCTATTTTCAAAATAGAATGAGGAAAAACATAGACTATGTCAATATGGTGAATAGAGAAAAAGCTTCACGGTGATATTCTAGCATTTCCACACTATGATGAAGTGAAATAATTAGCACCCGATTATCACGACGACACATTTCTACTAGTAAAATGTACGCTACTTTACAGGGGGTGGAGAAAATATAAAAACCCCACAAGCACAACACTTTAGTATGCCTATTACGATGTAGGAAAACCGTTGGCATTCAGAACAGCCTCCAGTTGCCTCGAAATAGATAAATACAAGTGATGAATGAAACTTCCTGGCAGATTAAAACTGTGTGCCCGACCGAGACTCGAACTCGGGACCTTTGCCTTTCGCGGGCGTGAGTCGTGCTTCGGTAGCTCAGTTGGTAGAGCACTTGCCCGCGAAAGGCAAAGGTCCCGAGTTCGAGTCTCGGTCGGGCACACAGTTTTAATCTGCCAGGAAGTTTCATATCAGCGCACACTCCGCTGCAGAGTGAAAATCTCATTCTGGAAACATCCCCCAGGCTGTGACTAAGCCATGTCTCCGCAATATCCTTTCTTTCAGGAGTGCTGGTTCTGCATGGTTCGCAGGAGAGCTTCTGTAAAGTTTGGGAGGTAGGAGACGAGGTACTGGCAGAAGTAAAGCTGTGAGTACCGGGCGTGAGTCGTGCTTCGGTAGCTCAGTTGGTAGAGCACTTGCCCGCGAAAGGCAAAGGTCCCGAGTTCGAGTCTCGGTCGTGCACACAGTTTTAATCTGCCAGGAAGTTTCATATCAGCGCACACTCCGCTGCAGAGTGAAAATCTCATTCTGGAGACAAGTGATGAATGTTTTTCAAGATGATCTTATACCACGCTTCCTGCAAAATAGTTTCAAGTTCAGACAACGATGATGGAGGTGGACAGCGCTCATATACTCAATTCTCCAAAGTAGACCAGGAAGGTTCAATAATGCGACAATTCATCGAATGGTGTGAGCTGTGCAACTTCCCATTGTTTTCCATTTCGTCGAGCGAATGTAACTGCCAAGTTTGGAGCTGTTATATTAGCGTACTGTGAATGGAACCTGCATTCATGTTTTTCCGTACTTAGTGTTCCCTTAAACGTAACAAGGGAACTACATCCTAAACAAGAATCTTAATACACATATCTTAGCACCACCTCATCCCTACTTCACTGGTGGCACTACACATGTTGACAGATAACGTTATCCAACTCTCGGCAAACCCAAACCGTTCCATCGGATTGCCAAAGGGTACATGGTGATTCATCAGTCAAAAACGCAAGTTTCCAGTTATCCACTGTCCGGTGACTCTTTACTCCAGCTCAAGCATCGCTTAGCTTTGATTGCAGGAGTGTGTGGCTTATGAGGAGCTGCTCTATCACTGTGTCCCATTCCTTTTAGCCCTCTACGTACAGTCGTTATGCTAATTGGATTTTTTGGTAGCACTCTGGGACTAACGAGTGACTCCTTCCACTTATTTCATGCGATTTTTTGCAGCCATCCTCCGCAGTACTCGACAGTCCCTGTCCGTCAATACATGAGGTCTGCCTGATCTTGGTTTGGTTGTGGTTACTTCTTTGCGTTCCTCAAGAGAATTTTATAAATATGTACTTCACCACCGTGTGCTGCATTCTTTACTTTGCACCCAAGTGAGACTTTAATACACTGTCACACGGACTCACATTATACTGTTCAAAACATAGGAAACCCAAAATGTTGCATATGGTTATGAAAATATCTATGTTGAAAGATAACAAATAAGCTTTGCACGTAACTATCGCAGTTATGGAAGCCAATATTTTCAACAACACACATCACAGAAGCAAGGAAATTTGTTGGAGAACCTTGAGTATTAACTGCCTATCACCAAGTTTCAGTTCCTATAGTGAAAAACCATTTAATTACTAGGACACAAAAAAATTTAGTACAAGCTTATGAGACAGAAGAACGACGCAAAAATTTTATACGGCCACAATAAGAATAATTTATGTGACTAAAAATTTAACAATATAGCTTATATTTTCTGACAGTCAGTTTACTGATTTACAATTTACTTGGTATCACAGGATGCTCAACAAAGAAATGAATACTTACTAAAACAATGACGTCAAAATTCACATTCAGTTCTCCAAAAGAACACATACACACTTTATTAAAAAAGAGAGCCAAGACAGGTACAATTTTGCGACAAGAATTTCTTTCTTTCCTTTTTTTGCCCACGTTAGTGTTGATCAAGAGGAAGCGCAACCTGCGACCTCGAAATCCGACGGCAACAACAAGGTAGTCAGCATTACTCAGATGTAAATACTTCTCGGATAATTGAGAAAATTCTGCGCATGGCGCTAGTAACTGCTAATATTACCAGGCAAGAAAAAGGATCTATAAGTTCAACAAATAATTAAATCATTAATGATCTTTAATCGCTTGGTCATGAAACAGAACACAATATGGCTAAGAGCGTAATAGCACACCCATATACCAACAAAGTGGCAGCAACCGATCCCATCAGTAATAATAACAAAAAACAGTAGGGCCTTATTCCTGAACAAATAGCAAAATATCAACAAGGCGATATGAGGATTCACCCGCCAACCGCAATTCAGTTGCAAAACAATGCCCGATGGCTGAAATGGCTCTGAGCACTATCGTAATTAACATCTGAGGTCATCAGTCCCCTAGAACAGAACTACTTAAACCTAACTAAGGACATGGCCCGAGGCAGGATTCGAAGCTGCGACCTTAGCAGTCGCGCGGTTCCGGACTGAAGCGCGTAGGACCGCTCGGCCACCGCGGCCGGCTGCCCGATGGCGTATCAAGGGTCCGCCACGTGGGACGGAAAATCAACAAGATTTGAATGGATGCATACGGTTGGCAAAGGGACTTAGATTAGACCTGAATTTCTCCTGGTGTATACAATTTTCAAACAACTTACGGGAATTCGGCCAGGTAATATGGCTGTCACTGTAAATATTACCTGGCTGAATTCCCGTAAGTTGTTTGAGAACTTCGATTACATTAGCAAACGGTACCTTATGTACTAAGCAATTGGCACGAATCCTTCTCTCCCAGAATTAATAAGTTAACTAGCAAGCATCAAAGCTATTCACAGCAATACATGAGGTAACTTACACGAAAGTGCACAAAGCTATCATGCGAAGAAGGTAAAAACACAATACGTCTTAGTTACAGAAAATCAGATATTTACTGGTGGTACAATAAGCAATTGGTACAAACACGTACAGGACTCTTGAACTCGCACTCAACGTAGTCACGACCGGAGCTCAAGCAAACAGTTCTAATAGCCGTGATGGCGGGTAAGGCACATAACGAGACGGCGACTCACTCACTGGGGATGGCAGTAGAAAGGAACATTTTGCGAACCTGACGCTGTCCCCAAATTCGCTCAACAGAAGTATAAGGTACCTCACCGTAGTTCTAAGACGCGACGCTTCCATGTTAACCAAGGCGTCTCAACCATGGACTTCCGAAGTAGGAATAACTTCGGCCGTCTGGTGTCCTCCGGAACCGCCAGGACGAAAACTTATTCTCGGACACGTGACCCCAGGCGGAATACTAAAGTTCAGTAGTCCTATAGAGAAATCGCTAGGCTCAAACCACAACACGCCGTGCCTGAAGAGCTATTCCTCCTCCGGTGCCTGCCTCCGTCCGCTGCACTTCTCACGCTACCATTTATTTATCTCAAAACGGTTCTCCCTGCGCTAGAGACGTAGATGGCATGCGGACGACGTAGTGAGACCTATCGACAGCTTCCCTCTCGATAGTGTCACGTGGTCGACGAGAGCCTGGTCTTGTTACCGTACCTTCTTGTGACCAACACTGCCAGCAATCATGAATCATGTGCAGTGGCTACATTCCAGCCAAGTCTTTCTGCAGTACCGCAGAAGAAACATCCAGCTTCTCATAGCCCTATTACACGATATTGTTCAAACTCAGTGGAGTGCCGACAAAGGCCTTAAAAGCGTTCTTGACTGACATCATCTCACCATGTCCAATCCCAAAGGGAATTAACGATCACGACCGTGACAGCATGTATTTAAACAAACTTGATTTGCATCCTCATAGTGGCGCGATATTTGAATAGAGGTCATCTTCTTGAAGTAGAAGCACGCCTACTAAGTTTCGTTTACGTCACACATCTGCTCCTTAGTGGTGAGACTTTCTTTCCTCAGTGTAGATACCATTTCGTCAGTGTAGATTCCATGCCCAGAGCGTCTGGTGAAACACGGTCTTCCGCCATGGTGTGAGGTTTCTTGCTCTCTGCTATCTGTAGGCAGCTTTGTGAGATGAAATCTGAGCCTTTTGTAGCAATCGTAGTTTGTTTAGTGAAAATATGTTTTGTTCTGGCGTTTCTCTCAATTTTTTGGAAAAGAACTCTCGTGAGTTTGTTTTGCAAACAACTGTGGTATTCCCCCTAAAATCGAACAGAACTGCAGAAGCTCTCCAACTGTATTGGAATAACACCTCAGCAGCAAACCAAATGGGGGAGTATTGGGGCAAATCAGATTCTGAGCCACTCTGCATTGTTGCCACATGTATCCAAGATGGCGATACCGTAATCCAAGATGGCGGCATGTAGACTTGGCAACAGTGCATGACATCATCCAAGATGGTGGCCATGACATCATTTAAGATGGCGGATTTTGATGGGAAGATAGCTCAATTCAGCAACCACCACTAACCTAATCCCCCTCCCCTTCCCTCCCAAGGGGACGTTACAACGTACTATGGTCGTTCTCCAGTTCCAAGAGTAGAACACGAAAAACTGAAACTAATGTAACTTTCGTACAATTTCCTATATTTTCGTCATTTCATGTCTTTAAAATTTCATGATAGACTTCAAAAATCAAGTTCTGTATTTAGATTTAAAAGTTTTTCCTTGGTAGCACATACGCAAATCACGGAAGTCAAACAACAATTAAAAATGTTCTGCATTCGACAAACCAGACCTTCGCACTCACTGCTACAGAATGAAAACAATTGAGTTTTACTTGCCGGTCGCTAGATATCACTATTAGCGCACGTATTTCCTTGCTCAGAAAACAAATGAATTAAATAATCATTTTTATGAAACCACAATGAAGCCACTATTGTGAAGCTGTAACGCCCCTGAGAGCCACGACGTACAATTTGTAAATCCATGTATTAACAGTAACAAAATTTTCAGTAGCATTACACGTACTGCGAAACAGCATCCGGTCTATTTCCGTGTGAACAGACACGTATCTGAACGCCGTGAATACTTTCCGTTTTGCTTCTCAGTCACTGAACCTTTGTCCTTGATGTTTCTCGGTGAGCACATGGAGTGTGTTGGAAATTATTCCGTGTGTGATGGCGCCAGTATCTATTGCAACTATGCTGGTTTCTTTCGTTAGTCATTGTGAGAAATTACGATTGTAACTTGGTCAAATAAGTGACGTAGGTTTTGTGATTAGTTGAAGATCGCGAGTTTCCAAAACATTCATAATTTTTGATCGATTACCCATTTTGGGTGCGGAAAGCTCTTGTCTCTTGTATTCCTTTCCACGCTGCTTTCACTTTTACTTTATCTCGTTTTTCACAAGCACTGACACGGATTTAATTAATTATCATTTTTATGTATTTTAAATATTTATGAGCCTGCAGCCCAGGGCCACATATGTCAAGACCCATGATGTAAGTAGGGCTACCATTATACTTGGTAAATTTTATTTCACCATGTTAACGAAGTTTGATTGTGAAGAGTTCATTCAAGCTGCAATTTCCCAGATTTCTCCTCCAGAGTCCCCAAGCTGCAATCACACATTACCCTGTGCATATTTTAAACAGAAACATAAATACCTTTCCTGCTTGGCGTCCATAGCGCCGTTAGTAATCACTGCGTATCCCTTTCTCATTGACGACGTGGATTCCTGCCAACGACAACCAACAGAACTAATTCATGTTAGACGAATCACAATTACAGGCACGAATGCCTGCCCGCCGTTGTGAGCTACCGCACGAGAAGAATCGCGAGGCGTCACCCTCTCAGCGAAACTAAACAGGCAGAAGAAAAGAGGACGTTCGGAGCAGCCCGACACTCTTCCCCGTTTATTGGACACTAAAAATTTTTAAGAGACAGTAACGCGAAGCTGCAACGAAGCCAAATATTCGAGAGGCGGGGGAGAAATTCTACGGATTCCGGGCAATGATCGCGTTTTTACGAGAGGCGGGATTTAATTTTGTACCGCGCGCCACGACGACGGTCGACGTAATAAGGCAGGTCCGCGCCGTGTAAATATAAAAAGCGAAAACGGAAACAGAGCGCCGAAACCGACGGCGGAATAAAAAGAACGAAAAAAAAGAGGAAAGGGGAAAGGGGTGGGGCACAAGGCGCAGGCCGCTGGCACCACGTTACAGGAGGCGTTACAGCCCTGTTAAGCAGCGCCAGGCTGTGATTGGCCCGTTCAAAAGCCTCTCACTTTTTTGTTACTTTCTCCCTTATTACGTGCTTCTGTGATGGTCACAGTATTTTTCTAGGAGCAGCGACCGGGTGCTCTGGAATTTCCTTGCAGAAGAAGACTCTTTTATCCCAGCGCCAGTGCAGTGCCTTGCTAAGTCGTGGTCTTCGTGTAAATTCAACTTACATACCTACCTGGAAGAAGTGTGAGGGAAGTAGAGTCTACAGGAAGAGATTGTGAAAGAGACTGGTATGTAATAAATCCATCCAGATAGGGAGCAGAAATTTTATATTTGGTGTTTTAGAATGTGTTCGCGCAAGGGGATTGCACCGATGTCTGACCACTGCAGAGACTCACAATTGAGTGATATCGATATTACCATCGTTGGTATTGAAAAACAAGTAAGACAACTTTAAGCAAAGAATGTACCATGTCCTGTCGGAATTCGAGTTAGATTTTACACTGAAGACGCCACACAATCAATTCCTTTCCTATCTCATATTTATCGCTAGAATCGCTTGCGCAACAAATAGTCCCGTGCGATTGAAATAGAGAGCAGTCGCTCTTTCTTTATAAGATTACAGACGAATATCGCTGGTGCCCATCTGGGGCAGGATCCCAGAGCATATTACTCTGAAGAGCCAAAGAAACCGATACACCTGCGTAATATCGTGTCCGGGAGCACGCAGAAGTGACGTAACACGACGTGGCATAGACTCGACTAATGTCTAAAGTAGTACTGGAGGGAACTGCACTATGAATTGTGCAGAGCTGTCCACAAATCCGTAAGAGTACAAGGGGGTACAGCACACTGCAAAGTCATTCCAGATATATTCAATAATGTTCATGTCTGGGAAGTTTGGTACCCAGCGGAAATGTTTGAACGCGGAAGAGTGCTCCTGGAGCCACTCTGTAGCAATTTTGGACGTTTGTGGTGTCACATTGTCCTGCTGGAATTGTCCAAGTCCTTCGGAATGCACAATGGACATGAATGGATGCACGTGATCAGACAGGATGCTTACGTACGTGTCACCTGTCACAATCGTATCTAGGCGTATCAGAGGTCACACTCCAACTGCAGACGCCCCACACCATTACAGAGCCACCACCAGCTTGAACATTCCCCTGCTGACATGCAGTGTCCATGGATTCACGAGTTGTTCCCATACCTGTGAACGTCCATCCGACCACGCAACGTGTTTCTGGTCATCAACACTCCAATGTCGGTGTTGACGGGTCCAGGCGATGGGTAAAGCTTCGTGTCGTACAACCGTCAAGGGTACACGATTGGGTCTTCGGCTCCGAAAGCCCATATCGATGATGTTTCGTTGAATGGTTCGCACTCTCACATTTGTTAATGTCCCAGCATTGAAATCAGCAGCAATTTGTGGAAGGGTCGCACTTCCGTCACGTTGAACGACCCCTTCACCCGTCGTTGGTCCCATTCTTGCAGGATCTTTTTCCAGCCGCAGCGCCGGCCGGAGTGGCCAGCGGTTCTAGGCGCTTCAGTCTGTAACCGCGCGACCGCTACGGACGCAGGTTCGAATCCTGCCTAGGGCATGGATGTATGTGATGTCCTTAGGTTAGTTAGGTTTAAGTAGTTCTAAGTTCTAGGGGACTGATGACCACAGATGTTAAGTCCCATAGTGCTCAGAGCCATTTGAGCCATCCAGCCGCAGCGATGCCGGAGATTTGATGTTTTACCGGATTCCTGATACTCACAGTACACTCGTGAAATGGTCGTGCGGGAAAATCCCCACTTCATCGCTACCTCGGAGATGCTGTATTCCATCGCTCGTGTGCTGACTATAACACCACGTTCAAACTCGCTTAAATTTTGATAACCTACTTTTAGCAGCAGTAACCGATCTAACACTTGTCTTATATGGGCGTTGTCGACCGTAGCGTCTTATTCTGCCTGTTTACATATCTCTGTATTTGAAAACGCATGAATATCTATACCAGCTTCTGTGGCGCTTCAGTGTATAAGCTCAAACATCACGAAGTTATCCCAAAGAAATAGCGACTATTCGTGTGAAACACATGCTCCCCTGTTGATACATGACATATACGGATTCCCATATGCGCTCAATATTTACTGCGCAACAATGTTGCTCGAAAGTACGAGGCCAAGAATGGCAAAATGTTATTGTGTAATCTTTGTGCCCGGGACACTTTAGTTAGAATTCTGCCTTCGTAGCGAACACGTCGACCCTCGACGATATAGGACTCGTATGTATTGCGACTGAGGTGCTTGTCTTGCAAGACACAAGCAAAAATTATGCAGAGCGGACGAGATATGTCTGAAAAGCTGTCAGAAAAATTTCATTCACTGCATCATAGATTAGCAAAACCACAATAATAACTAATTACAAATTAAACAAATGAATTGTGTAATTTATCGTCTACAAGTGCTGTTTTCTATGTATTTCCATGCTGTGACAAGTGTTGCAAAAACAAATAAAACACTTTTTATAGATTATTGCAAAAAAAGGGACATATAATTATGTGTACTGTACAGCTAACGTGATTTTATTTGCCAATTCTGCAAACTGCTACGAGGAAAATAAACATTTCTGCTTACTGTTCGGTCACAATGACCTACAGCTTCCTCTCCTGTTTCGGACAGCCACGTATCTGCCGTTACGTAACCGGCCAGGAATTTAATTTCTCAGAGTACTACACTAATGCGCGAAAAAAACTGGTATAGGCATGCATATTCAAGTGGAGAGATACGTAAACAGGCAGAATACGGCGCTGCGGTCGGCAACTCCTACACAAGACAACAAGTGTCTGGCGCAGTTGTTAGATCAGTTACTGCTGCTACAGTGGCAGGTTTTCAATATCTAAGTGAGTTTCAACGTGGTGCTATAGTCGGCGCACAAGCAATGGGACACAGCCTCTCCGAGGTAGCGATGAAGTGGGGATTTTCTCTTACGATTATGAAACGTCCCCTTAGAAAAATGTATGAATTACTGTGCTGATAAACCTGTTACGTTATTTGATTTCCAAACAGCTGAGCAAAACTGAACGTACTCAGACATTTCTCTCGTTACTTATTCTGATCATCACTAAACTGACACACAATATTTTTAGCGCAACGCAATCTGAGTTTCAACAATCCCTACAAAAGAATGACACTGACTAACAATAACCTATACCTTTCATGAATCACTTACCTCACAAAAATCTTCGTTACTCGAACTACTGCAATATAGCGAGCGCCAATACTGCCAGCTAAATAAAAGATTCTAACTACTGAAGGCACTAACTACTGATAGGTATAGCTAGTAAATGAACGATTTCGATAGAGAACAAACAATGTATTTACCTTAATAGTGTTCAAAAGTCATAATATATATATCAGTTCATGACATCCAGTCTTATAAAGTTACTCTCTCTGATGAACACACGTCCAGAACATCCGCTCTCAAAACTCCCCCATCTCTCTCCCCACATCCACCAGTGCTGGCGGCTCACCTCCAACTGCGCAACGCTGCGCGCTGTTCGCATCCAACTGCCAAACACTACAATAGCAAAATTTCCAACAATGCAAAGCAGCCACAGACTGCACACAGCACAGTCAGTGATTTTCATACATAACGCTACGTGGCGTTACCGACATAAAGACCTAAACAGCCTACTTACACGACCAGTTCACGAGTGCACCGTGAATGTCAGGAATCTGGTAAAACATCAAATCTCCGACATCGCTGCTTCCGGAAAAAGATCCAGCAACATCTGGACCAAAGACGACTGAAGAGAATCGTTCAACGTGACAGAGGTGCACCCATTCTGCAAATTTCAGTGCTGAGCCATCAAAAAATGTCAACGTGCGAACAATTCAACTGAACATCATCGAATGGGCTTACGTACCCGAAGGCCCACTCGTGTACCCTTGATGACTGCACTATATAAAGCTTTACACCTCGTCTCGGCCCATCAGCATCGACATTGAAGCGTTGATGCCTGGAAACATGTTGCCTGGTCTCGTTTAAAATTGTATCGAGCGAACGGACGTGTACGGGTATGGAGATAATCTCATGAATCAATGGACCTTGCATGTCATCAGGGAACAGTTTAAGCTGGTGGAGGCTCTGTAATGGTGTGAGGCGTGTGCAGTTGGAGTGATATGGGACCCCTGATACGTGTAGGTACGACTCTGGCAAGTGACACGTACGGAAACATCCTGTATGATCACATGCATGTATTCATGCCCATTGTGTACTCCGACGGACTTGGTCAATTCCAGCAGAACAATGCGACCCCCCACACGTCCAGAATTGCTACAGAGTGACTCCGGGAACACACTTCTGAGTTTAAACACTTTCGCTGGTTACCATATCTGGAATGCCTTGCAACGTGTTGTTTAAAAGAGATCTCCACCCCTTCGTACGTATTTATGGACAGCCCAGCAGGATTCATGGTGTCAGTTCCCTCCAGCACTAATCAGACTATGTCGAGTGCACGCCACGTCGTGTTACCGCACTTCTGCGTGCTCGCGAGGGCCGTACACTATATTACGCATGTGTACTAATTTCTTTGACTCTTCAGTGTAGATGGTGCTTTAATATACATCCTCCAGGACACACTGCCACAAATTCGTTCGGAGCGAACTGAATAATTTCTCTCGGTCTCGTCAGGAGCATAATATTCTTACGCTATGCAATATATTCCGCAATATAATGAACCAGCGTCAAAATTTTGAAAGCTCTGCAGTGTCCGTCAGTATATTGCGCAAACCGTCAATAGTGCTCTCTGGCGTTCAACATTATTGCACAATACTCACTACTGCTCAGGAAATATGGTGCGCATGAGAGCCCCTTAAGAAACGGTAGCTGTGGGTAGGTAGGTGGATTGCGTCGATTTCTGTAAGGCTTGAGACCAGGGGTGTCCATCCTCTGAGCTTACCTGGGCCACATTGGAACAAAAATGTTCAAATGTGTGCGAAGTCCTACGGGACCAAACTGCTGAGGTCATCGGTCCCTAGACTTACACACTACTTACACTAACTTGTGCAAAGGACAACACTCAAGCCCATGGCCGAGGGTGGACTCGAACCTCCGGCGGGAGGGGCCGCGCAATCAGTGACATGGCGCCTCTAACCGCGCGACCATTCCGCGCGGCCACATTGGAACAAGAGAGTATTTTTGGACCACATGTAATATACTAAGGCAATCAATAACAGCTGTGAGAAGAAAAGAAAGAAAAGTCAAACATTCGTAATATATAACTAACACATGTAAGTAATTCAGAATTTTTTAAATTTATGGTTGTTTATTCTAAAAAAGCAAGATGAAATTAATGTGACACTTAATACGTAATATTTCATTAACAATTTGATATATATGTAATTACAGTTACACGTAATTACCGTGAATAGCAGACCTATAAGGCGTCATTGAAATTATGGATAACGTCTGACCTTCAGTTAAAGCCTCTCATCTTCAGTCACAGTATCAAACATGCTGGTAATACTGCAGCACTATCTACTGTTAGTCGGTTGACGGTAGTTCCAAGACACCTACCGACAAATACCGACCGGAGACAGGGACCAAGTTGTTTCGAAGAGACAGTACAGTACATGCACACTATAAGGGTCATCGTAATTGCCGTCTGCTTCACGTCTGCTGTGCAGCGAGCTACCTTAATTTAAGTATTAACTGTATTTTTCTTACTTTTCACTTCTTCTTCCGTGTATATTTGCTTTTAGGAAGCTTTAATTGTCGGGTGCTATTAATAGTGTTCCATAGATTTCGTGTTTGTTTTGAATACAGTCAGAGAGAGTCCCTTTAGTCAACCATAGTGCCAGTAGTGCTAGTGTTTGTTTTCAATACAGTCCAGAGACAGGTAGTGCTATTTTCATTGTTTTCTACAAGAAGTGGCTAGCAACCACAGTTTAGTGAATAAACAGCCGCCTTTAGTGAATTAGCAGTCTAGTTAAAGGTTGATTAACTCTCTTCAGTAAATTGATTCCTTAGGACGGATAGGATGTGTGACTGCTGTGTACGGACGCAGGAGGAGCTGGCCACTGTTCGCGAACAGCTGAGCGTGTTGATGGCCGCGGTCAGCCGTCTTCAGGCTGCTGCCTCGGAGTGTAGCGGCAGTGGGGAGTCTGGTGCGTCGCAAGGTACACCCCAGGTGTTACATGCTTCACCCACTGTCCCTGCTGTCGAGACCTTCGCGGGTACTGGGCGCGGTTGGGCCACCCTCTCCCCAAGGGGAGTGGCGGGTTCAGCGGCGTTCGCGGCGCACGAGGCGGAGGGTCAATGTGGAGGCTGGCCGTGTGGCATCGCCCGCTCTGCCTGTGAGTGGGCATGTGGCTGCTCCTTCAGCAAGGTCCGAGCAGGCACACGGGGGTAGGGGTTTATTAGTTATTGGGAGCTCCAACGTTAGGCGGGTGATGGAGCCCCTTAGGGAAATAGCGGGAAGGTCGGGGAAGAAGGCCAGTGTTCACTTTGTCTGCTTGCCGGGGGGACTCATCCGAGATGTGGAGGAGGCCCTACCGGCAGCGATAGAGAGCACTGGGTGCACCCGACTGCAAATTGTTGCTCATGTCGGCACCAATGACTCCTGCCGTCTGGGTTCAGAGGTCATCCTCAGTTCGTACAGGCGGTTGGCGGAATTGGTGAAGGCGGAAAGCCTCGCTCGCGGGGTGAAATCAGAGCTAACTATTTGTAGTATCGTTCCCAGAACCGATCGCGGTCCTCTGGTTTGGAGCCGAGTGGAAGGCTTAAACCAGAGGCTCAGACGATTCTGGGGAGATCTTGGGTGCAAATTTCTCGACCTCCGCTATCGGGTGGAGAAATGTAGGGTCCCCCTGAATAGGTCAGGACTGCACTACACGCCGGAAGCGGCTACAAGGGTAGCGGAGTACGTGTGGAGTGCACATGGGGGTTTTTTAGGTTAGAGAATCCCCTCCCTAGGCCCGACAAGACGCCTCCTGAGACGCGGCAAGGTAGGAGTAGGCAAAATGCAACAGGGAATAACAATATTAATGTGCTAATAGTAAACTGCAGGAGCGTCTACAGAAAGGTCCCAGAACTGCTCTCATTAATAAACGGTCACAACGCCCATATAGTACTAGGGACAGAAAGTTGGCTGAAACCAGACGTAAACAGTAATGAAATCCTAAACTCAGATTGGAATGTATACCGCAGAGACAGGCTGGACAGTGAAGGGGGAGGCGTGTTTATAGCGATAAGAAGTGCAATAGTATCGAAGGAAATTGACGGAGATCCGAAATGTGAAATGATTTGAGTGAAGGTCACGGTTAAAGCAGGCTCAGACATGGTAATTGGATGTCTCTATAGGCCCCCTGGCTCAGCAGCTGTTGTGGCTGAGCACCTGAAGGATAATTTGGAAAATATTTCGAGTAGATTTCCCCACCATGTTATAGTTCTGGGTGGAGATTTTAATTTGCCGGATATAGACTGGGAGACTCAGACATTCATAACGGGTGGCAGGGACAAAGAATCCAGTGAAATTTTTTTAAGTGCTTTATCTGAAAACTACCTTGAGCAGTTAAACAGAGAACCGACTCGTGGCGATAACATATTAGACCTTCTGGTGACAAACAGACCCGAACTGTTTGAAAAAGTTAACGCAGAACAGGGAATCAGCGATCATAAAGCGGTTACGGCATCGATGATTTCAGCCGTAAATAGGAATATTAAAAAGGGTAGGAAGATTTTTCTGTTTAGAAAAAGTGACAAAAAGCAGATTTCAGAGAACCTGTTGGCCCAACACAAAAGTTTTGTCTCAAGTACAGATAGTGTTGAGGATCAGTGGACAAAGTTCAAAACCGTCGTACATAATGTGTTAGATGACTATGTGCCAAGCAAGATCGTAAGAGATGGAAAAGAGCCACCGTGGTACAACAACCGAGTTAGAAAACTGCTGCGGAAGCAAAGGGAACTTCACAGCAAACATAAACATAGCCAAAGCCTTGCAGACAAACAAAAATTACGCGAAGCGAAATGTAGTGTGAGGAGGGCTATGCGAGAGGCGTTCAATGAATTCGAAAGTAAAGTTCTATGTACTGACTTGGCAGAAAATCCTAAGAAATTTTGGTCTTATGTCAAAGCGGTAGGTGGATCAAAACAAAATGTCCAGACACTCTGTGACCAAAATGGTACTGAAACATAGGATGACAGACTAAAGGCCGAAATACTAAATGTCTTTTTCCAAAGTTGTTTCACAGAGGAAGATTGCACTGTAGTTCCTTCTCTAGATTGTCGCACAGATGACAAAATGGTAGATATCGAAATAGACGACAGAGGGATAGAGAAACAATTAAAATCGCTCAAAAGAGGAAAGGCCTCTGGACCTGATGGGATACCAATTCAATTTTACACAGACTACGCGAAGGAACTTGCCCCCCTCATTGCAGCGGTGTACCGTAGGTCTCTAGAAGAGCGTAGCGTTCCAAAGGATTGGAAAAGGGCACAGGTCATCCCCGTTTTCAAGAAGGGACGTCGAACAGACGTGCAGAACTATAGACCTATATCTCTAACGTCGATCAGTTGTAGAATTTTGGAACACGTATTGTGTTCGAGTATAATGACTTTTCTGGAGACTAGAAATCTACTCTGTAGGAATCAGCATGGGTTTCGAAAAAGACGGTCATGTGAAACCCAGCTCGCGCTATTCGTCCACGAGACTCAGAGGGCCATAGACACGGGTTCACAGGTAGATGCCGTGTTTCTTGACTTCCGCAAGGCGTTCGATACAGTTCCCCACAGTCGTTTAATGAACAAAGTAAGAGCATATGGACTATCAGACCAATTGTGTGATTGGATTGAGGAATTCCTAGATAACAGGACGCAGCATGTCATTCTCAATGGAGAGAAGTCCTCCGAAGTAAGAGTGATTTCAGGTGTGCCGCAGGGGAGTGTCATAGGACCGTTGCTATTCACAATATACATAAATGACCTGGTGGATGACATCGGAAGTTCACTGAGGCTTTTTGCAGATGATGCTGTGGTGTATCGAGAGGTTGTAACAATGGAAAATTGTACTGAAATGCAGGAGGATCTGCAGCGAATTGACGCATGGTGCAGGGAATAGCAATTGAATCTCAATGTAGACAAGTGTAATGTGCTGCGAATACACAGAAAGATAGATCCTTTATCATTTAGCTACAAAATAGCAGGTCAGCAACTGGAAGCAGTTAATACCATAAATTATCTGGGAGTACGCATTAGGAGTGATTTAAAATGGAATGATCATATAATGTTGATCGTCGGTAAAGCAGATGCCAGACTGAGATTCATTGGAAGAATCCTAAGGAAATGCAATCCGAAAACAAAGGAAGTAGGTTACAGTACGCTTGTTCGCCCACTGCTTGAATACCGCTCAGCAGTGTGGGATCCGTACCAGATAGGGTTGATAGAAGATATAGAGAAGATCCAACGGAGAGCAGCGCGCTTCGTTACAGGATCATTTAGTAATCGCGAAAGCGTTACGGAGATGATAGATAAACTCCAATGGAAGACTGCAGGAGAGACGCTCAGTAGCTCGGTACGGGCTTTTGTCAAAGTTTCGAGAACATACCTTCACCGAAGAGTCAAGCAGTATATTGCTCCCTCCTACGTATATCTCGCGAAGAGACGATGAGGATAAAATCAGAGAGATTAGAGCCCACACAGAGGCATACCGACAATCCTTCTTTCCACGAACAATACGAGACTGGAATAGAAGGAAGAACCGATAGAGGTACTCAAGGTACCCTCCGCCACACACCGTCAGGTGGCTTGCGGAGTATGGATGTAGATGTAGATGTAGATATAAGAAGCTTTCTCTGCTGTGGGTGGGGTGTGAGGGGAATGAGCGTGATGACCGCCGCTGTGGAACGACGATGGTCAAGGGAAGCAGCTTCCGGTATCACGTGCAGTACCAACACTTTTTGATGTGAACAGATCATCTTCTATGGCAGAAAGAGCCCACGCAATTGAAAAGATTCCGTGAAAGCTCTTTACAGAGACGTTAATGCTAAAATGTGGTTCTTATTTGTAAAAAAGCGTATAATATCAAACTAAACACGTTATAATAGAAGTACGGTACTATCAGACAGCAAACGTTGGCAGTAATAGCAATCCATATGAAGATTTCTAAGTTCTACCGACTTATAGTGATCATAACTAGTGTTAAAAGGTATTTTATCACAATGCTACAGAAATAACTCAGCATTTCCTTATATTTCCATAAATTAATTTGCTTACAGTTCTCTAAACCTCTAGCTTCTCATTTGCAACTGAATTAATTGTTAGATAACAGATCAGCGCCACTGACGGACTGGCCGGTTGAAAGATCGTTCTGCGGGTTTATGTATAACACGAGCGGCAGTGTTAAGAACGGTATGGACTAATGAGAGAACAGAATCGTGTGACGGGAGTTTCAAATCGAAAGTATTCAATTTATCATAATTCCACATAAACGGATTTTTATGGAATTCTTTGCTTTTTACCGATCTTGTGATACATGCTTATTTCTTGGGCCGCATTGATACTTGCCCTGGGTCGCGGGCCGCGAATTGGACATCCCTGCATCGTAGGCTACTAACCAAGATACAGAAATATGGAGTAACTTAGGAAATAGTTGTCTGGCTCGAGGAATATTTGACTAAATGAACCGAGCACGTCATACTGTACGAACTGTTCCACAAACACGGAAGTAACATCGGGTACGCCGTAAGAAAGGTAACAGAGCCTGCAACGTTTTCAATATACATAAACGATTTATCAGCTAGGAACAGCAGGATTATAAATATGTTCTGCATGTTGTTGTGTACAGCGCCGTGCGGGATTAGCCGAGCGGTCTTAGGCGCTTCAGTCATGGCCTATGCGGCTGATCCCGGCAGAGGTGCGAGTCCTCCCTCGGGCATGGGTGTGTGTGTTTGTCCTGTAGCACCCCACCCGTCACTTAGCTGGTTTTGGCGTGTGTTCACCCCAACTAATTGACTAACAGATCAACAGAGAGTGCAAAACTGCCGCAATATCGGATAACGCAAATAAGTAATATGGCCCTGTGGCTCCTGATTGAACTGCGGTGGCAGTGTTGACATTAATTTATTCAGGAATTGATCACTTTTAATTAAAAAGGGATGGACATTGATGTTATATTCAGCTATTGAACACCAGATGCGAATGTTGAACATAAAATTAATTAAGAAAGTGACTTGGGATTTCAACTACTTGATTGAAAACAGATGCAGTCGATTAGCAAAAATTTATTTTAACTCCTGACTTTCAATCATTACATTACAAGACTCTCCTATCAGGCAGTGGTAATAAATTGCGTCTGCGTGGAGTAAAGCGCGATAACTCAAAAGTAATTCCTATCAACTGACCCAGGCGTAATGCGAAGTGCGAGAAGAATTCTACAATACACGGCCCATGAAACCCTCGTGGAAACTTTGCCGACGTGATCCAACAAATTAATCAGTTGCCGGAGCGAGCACAATATCACCGAATACAGCGTGGCGGAGCGTCGTCGTTGTGTGGACGTCGGCCGACCTCGTGGTGCTGCAAGGCTGCGCTCGTCTATTCACTCCTAGCTATCTTGCTCAGCACATAGCTGACCCAAAACTTTCTATCTCCAAGCTCAATCGTTCCATTTGCTAAGTCCTAAACTGCAGAGATGCTCACTCTTTCTCAGGCAAGCTGAGTAAAGAACGCCACGTCCGCACTCTAGGCAAGCTGGGAACGGAAGACCACTACGGAGAGTTCTCACAGTCCGCTCTTCGCCTCGGTTTCCCCTCCAACAAAATCACTTACGCCAATTGCAGTGCAAGTCGCGTTAATTATGCGTCGCTTCCCAGAACCGACCAATGCCTGCTCTGGGAAGTGAACAAATTCCCACAAAATTTCCCTTCCTCTCAACTTCTGTTATTTAGCTCCTAGCAGGCCACCCATCAAGGTTAGCGTGTACACAACACCAAGTTTTCCGGAATTCTGACTCCCAGGAGAGTACTTCAAATTCCTTGGTCCTATGTACCCATCGGAGGCCGGCGTATTTCATTCTGTTGCTCTTCACCTGATTTGCTTCAGACTCTGTGGATTGTGAATTAAGCGTGAAGTTGCTATAGTCACGAACACGCATATTTTGACCTCTGTTGACCGCTCCACCGTAGCTTTCCGCGGCTTTCTTGTATGTTTCACCGAAAACGGGACGACGGACATTTATCAACAGGCGTAGAAGTTCTCCGTCTGTTTGCCGGTACACCAGCATGGAGTCGGGGTCAACCACCCACTCACTGTCACTCATCTTAAAGCGGCTGGAGTCCGTGCCCCCTTACCAGTTTCTCAGAGCTTGAGCCGCCCTAAGCTGCCTATTGTTGCTTCCCTTAGCCGTGGCCACGGTCAACTCTAAATGGTTCCCTGGGGTAAACTAGCATCCAGTAAATAGACTCGTTTCCACAAAGTTTCCATGTCATGTGAATTACTTTAAAACCACCACCCAACATTATTATTCCAATACGTCCATACTATACCCTCTACAAGATGCATTGTGCCTTGTCAGTCATTTTGTTCAGCCCTACTGTTCGCTCAACGTGAGTTAGGTGATCTTTAATGACTTCATGTAAAGGGCATAGTTCTTGCCATCTTACAGTCCTTAGGATAATTTAGGTTAAGTAGTGTGTAAGCTTAGGGACTGATGACCGTAGCAGTTAAGTCCCATAAGATTTCACACACATTTGAACTTTTTTTGTTGTGTACAGCAAAATATCGTCATTGGATAGCCGCATGGAACAGCAGAAAGACTTGCTGTAATGAATGCAGCTCTCTTTGCAATATTAGTGGTGAACATCTTCATCAAGTCACGTGGTAACCTACAAGATTAGGGGTGACTAAAAAGCGATAAAAATAGGCCGCTCACGCAAAACAGGTACTAGGCAAGGCGAGTGGAAGACTTAGATTTGCTGGAAGGGTTCTAGAAAGGCGTGGTTCATCTGCAGAGAAAATCGCACACAAGACGCTAGTGTAATCAACCCCAGAACAGTCCTCTTTAGCTTGGAGTCCTTATCAGGCAGGCGCGACAACAGACATCGGAAAATTGAAGGGCGTGTTCCCGGAATCGTAGAAGATAGTTATGTCCCTGAAATGTAACAGAAAAGCTCGGGGAACCTAAAAAGGGAGTCGTTGGAAGAAAGACTAAGTAGCGCTCTCGAAACCCTTGTAGGTAGTGGGGGAGGGGCGTGGTAATTACGACAGTAAATAATCCCTTGCACTCCCGTCACTTAGTATGAATACTTTTCTTCTCGCAGCGTATACTCAACGCGTGTAGCATAGAGCGCGTACTACAGAGAATTGATCTGGCAATGATACAGTTGTTCTTGCTGCGGTAGGGCAGCGATGTTATTGGGTGCGGGGGGGGAGTGGGAGAGGGAGGGGGGTAGAGCCAGTGGTTCTACGTCACACACCCTGTTTGGGAAATTCTAGGAAGACTGTGCTACTATTATGCTGGCGCCGTCGTGCATCTCACGCAGGGATCAGGATCAAATGATAAAGAGACACGAGCAGAGGTGTAGAGGCAGCTATATCTGCCTTTCTCAATAAGCGGATGTTGTAGTAAAGGAAAATAGTAGTGTTGGTCTTACGTACCCTCCTCCATGCAGCGTCTACAACAACGTAGTGAGAGTTCAAAGTCTAGTTGATTATGTTGGTTATTCCAAACAACTTTTATTAAAAAAAAAAACACACAATAATTCTTAGGTGTAGTCCCTTAAATAAAAGCAAATTAATCTAAATTTATTTCCTAAAAATAAATGGTTCAAATGGCTCTGAGCACTATGGGACTTAACATCCATGGTCATCAGTCCCCTAGAACTTAGAACTACTTAAACCTAACTAACCTAAGGACATCACACAACATCCAGTCATCACGAGGCAGAGAAAATCACTGACCCCGCCGGGAATCGAACCCGGGAACCCGGGCGTCCTAAAAATAAATTTCACTGCCCAGGAACAATGGCCACATAATTCTCCAGTGCAGTGCCTTGAAGAAAGAACATTCTTTTGACATCAGCTACATTACGTATGAATGTACTGTCTATTTGTGACATGAAATTTGTGCTAGTGTAGACTCGAACCCGGATTTTCCACTTTTCGCGAGCGGGCACTTTATGAGCTTCAGCTATCCGTGCACGTTTCCAGTAACGATCCAATCCTCCATATGGCGCAATCTACAGGCCCTTAATGCTGAGACATTGCGTGATTCCCGCGAGAGGAAGATGAGACCACAATGAAACAACGTGGTACCTTCGTTTTGCCCGTCTAGGCATCTAATACTTACTTAACTTACAATGTCTGTTTCTTCAGACATAAGTCTAAATAATTTAGTATAAGTTTATTTACAAGATAAAATTAAAATTAAGTGCCCAGGTAAAGCTGCCACTATATCAAGAATAGCAAAAACAGTAACAAAAGGGGTTATCCCCCGACGGTAAAAAATTTTAACAGCTCTAATTTAAATGATTATACACTCCTGGAAATGGAAAAAAGAACACATTGACACCGGTGTGTCAGACCCACCATACTTGCTCCGGACACTGCGAGAGGGCTGTACAAGCAATGATCACACGCACGGCACAGCGGACACACCAGGAAACGCGGTGTTGGCCGTCGAATGGCGCTAGCTGCGCAGCATTTGTGCACCGCCGCCGTCAGTGTCAGCCAGTTTGCCGTGGCATACGGAGCTCCATCGCAGTCTTTAACACTGGTAGCATGCCGCGACAGCGTGGACGTGAACCGTATGTGCAGTTGACGGACTTTGAGCGAGGGCGTATAGTGGGCATGCAGGAGGCCGGGTGGACGTACCGCCGAATTGCTCAACACGTGGGGCGTGAGGTCTCCACAGTACATCGATGTTGTCGCCAGTGGTCGGCAGAAGGTGCACGTGCCCGTCGACCTGGGACCGGACCGCAGCGACGCACGGATGCACGCCAAGACCGTAGGATCCTACGCAGTGCCGTAGGGGACCGCACCGCCACTTCCCAGCAAATTAGGGACACTGTTGCTTCTGGGGTATCGGCGAGGACCATTCGCAACCGTCTCCATGAAGCTGGGCTACGGTCCCGCACACCGTTAGGCCGTCTTCCGCTCACGCCCCAACATCGTGCAGCCCGCCTCCAGTGGTGTCGCGACAGGCGTGAATGGAGGGACGAATGGAGACGTGTCGTCTTCAGCGATGAGAGTCGCTTCTGCCTTGGTGCCAATGATGGTCGTATGCGTGTTTGGCGCCGTGCAGGTGAGCGCCACAATCAGGACTGCATACGACCGAGGCACACAGGGCCAACACCCGGCATCATGGTGCGGGGAGCGATCTCCTACACTGGCCGTACACCACTGGTGATCGTCGAGGGGACACTGAATAGTGCACGGTACATCCAAACCGTCATCGAACCCATCGTTCTACCATTCCTAGACCGGCAAGGGAACTTGCTGTTCCAACAGGACAATGCACGTCCGCATGTATCCCGTGCCACCCAACGTGCTCTAGAAGGTGTAAGTCAACTACCCTGGCCAACAAGATCTCCGGATCTGTCCTCCATTGAGCATGTTTGGGACTGGATGAAGCGTCGTCTCACGCGGTCTGCAGGTCCAGCACGAACGCTGGTCCAACTGAGGCGCCAGGTGGAAATGGCATGGCAAGCCGTTCCACAGGACTACATCCAGCATCTCTACGATCGTCTCCATGGGAGAATAGCAGCCTGCATTGCTGCGAAAGGTGGATATACACTGTACTAGTGCCGACATTGTGCATGCTCTGTTGCCTGTGTCTATGTGCCTGTGGTTCTGTCAGTGTGATCATGTGATGCATCTGACCCCAAGAATGTGTCAATAAAGTTTCTCCTTCCTGGGACAATGAATTCACGGTGTTCTTATTTCAATTTCCAGGAGAGTAGTTACAAATACGGAGGTTGCCTTCAGCACTTCGTTGACAAGAGAAGGTAGTCTTCTCCAGATTTATTTTGGGCTGTTGACAGTTGCCTCGGGACCCGTGTTGACATGCTGTGCAAAAGAACCCCCCACAGCCGGTAGGAATTCCAAGTGTCAGCGGAGCTGAAACGGTTGCACTGAGTCAGGAGCGATTACGACCGGTCACCTATGCAATGCTGACCATATCGATTCGGCGCCAAAAGTCTTTCTGCCTGCAAGTGCTTTAGCACTCGACAGCGTGTGGTGGTCGCGCGCCTTCTGACGTTCAGGCGGTGCTGGAAGCGGCCGCTGCGAAATTCAGAGTTGCGCAGCTGGCAGCGCAGACGTAGATATAGCTGTCGATGAACCTACACGGTACTGAAAAATTAAGTGTTGTACAACAAAGCAGAGCTCAATGGAGCGTTTCCACTTATGTAATTAAGTGTGCATAGAACGCCACTTCCAGAATAAAACTAACCAATTATCAATTATTAAATTTGTGACTTACACTAACGAGCCAAATCATTATGACCACCTGCTTTTAATAGCTTGTTGGTCCATTTTTGGAACGCAATGCAGCGCCGATTCTGCGTACCACCGATTCTACAATTTGTTGGTATGTTTGTGGAGGTATGTGGCATCAGACATCTACGCACAAGTCAAGTAATTGCCGTAGATGGCCGCTTATTTGTGTACGTTGTGATAGCGCCTGATAGCGACCCAGAACGTTTCCATCGGATTCACAACAGGCGAATTTGGTAGCCAAGACATCAAGGTGATTTCACTATCATGCTCTTCAAACCACTGTAACACGATTCTGGCTTTGAGACATGGACAGTTATACGGCTGAAAGATGACATCGCCATCAGGGAAGGTATCAAGCATGAAGGGATACAGGTATTGTATTCTAATGAATGTTAACCGGGGGCCTAGAAACGATGGAGAGGCTTCGTTCCCACCGCAGCCGCAGTGCTCCACAACCCTACGACGACTACCGTAGTCCACTTCACCCTGCCGCCGCCCCCACCAAACCACTCTTTCAGCGTTATTGCGCTCTTTGGTCCCGGTGGACCCCCCCCCCCCCCCCCCCCAGGGAACTTCTCACACCAGACGAGTGTAACCCCTATGTTTCTGTGGTAGAGTAATGGTGGTGTACGCGTACGTGGAGAACTTGTTTGCGCAGCAATCACCGACGGCTGAGGCGGAATAACGGGAACCAGCCCGCATCCGCCGAACCAGATGGAAAACCGCCTAAAAACCATCCACAGACTGGCTGGCTCACCGGACCTAGAAGCAAGTCCGCCGGGCAGATTCGAGCCGGGGACCAGGCGCTCCTTCCCAATCCAGAACGTCATGCGTTAGACAGCACGGCTAACCGGGCGGGCTGGGATACAGGTGGTCTGCAGCTGAAATCATGTCTTAGATTGCTACCACAGGTCCCATGCAAGCGAAGGAGAATGGTTCCCATAGCACAATACTTCTCCCAACAGCCTGTGACCGTGGCACGGTGTATGTTCGGAGCAACCGCTGGCCTCGATTACGGCTTTTATGGAAACGACCATCGACCTATTGTAGCAAGAACATGATTCATCCTAAGAGTCGATACGTTTCCATCGATCCACGGTAGAATCCCGGCAGTCCCGTGCCCACTGTAGTCGTAATTGTTGGAATCATTAGTTAACAGGGGGTCACGTAAGGGTCGTCTGCTGCGGCGTTCCATGTTCAACAATGCCCCATGAACGGTGTGTGCCTAAACACTTGTGCGTTGCTCAGCATTCTGCTCTTTCGGCACGAACCCCACATATCACCGTCTATCTTATTTTACAGAGCAGACAAGCCTCCGAACCCCGCTCACTGAGAAGGGTCCTGGACGTCTAACCACTTAACGCCTAATGGTAGTTTCACTCTTCTTCTACCACTTTCCGTAGATGCTCATGACAGTACCGCGTGAGCCGGCCCCTGTGGCCGAGCGGTTCTAGGCGCTTCAGTCTGGAACCACGCCGCTGCTACGGTCGCAGGTTCGAATTCTGTCTCGGGAATGGATGTGTGTGATGTCCTTAGGTTAGTTGGGTTTAAGTAATTCTAAGTCTACGGGACTGATGACCTCAGATGTTAAGTCCCATAGTGCTTAGAGCCATTTGAACCATTTAGTACCGCGTGAACATTCGACCAGCTTCACCGTTTTCGAGATACTCGTTCATAGGCTCCGTGTAACAATAATCTGCCCTTTGTCAGAGTCGCTTGTCTCAATATACACTCCTGGAAATTGAAATAAGAACACCGTGAATTCATTGTCCCAGGAAGGGGAAACTTTATTGACACATTCCTGGGGTCAGATACATCACATGATCACAGTGACAGAACCACAGGCACATAGACACAGGCAACAGAGCATGCACAATGTCGGCACTAGTACAGTGTATATCCATCTTTCGCAGCAATGCAGGCTGCTATTCTCCCATGGAGACGATCGTAGAGATGCTGGATGTAGTCCTGTGGAACGGTTTGCCATGCCATTTCCACCTGGCGCCTCAGTTGGACCAGCGTTCGTGCTGGACGTGCAGACCGCGTGAGACGACGCTTCATCCAGTCCCAAACATGCTCAATGGGGGACAGATCCGGAGATCTTGCTGGCCAGGGTAGTTGACTTACACCTTCTAGAGCACGTTGGGTGGCACGGGATACATGCGGACGTGCACTGTCCTGTTGGAACAGCAAGTTCCCTTGCCGGTCTAGGAATGGTAGAACGATGGGTTCGATGACGGTTTGGATGTACCGTGCACTATTCAGTGTGCCCTCGACGATCACCAGTGGTGTACGGCCAGTGTAGGAGATCGCTCCCCACACCATGATGCCGGGTGTTGGCCCTGTGTGCCTCGGTCGTATGCAGTCCTGATTGTGGCGCTCACCTGCACGGCGCCAAACACGCATACGACCATCAATGGCACCAAGGCAGAAGCGACTCTCTTCGCTGAAGACGACACGTCTCCATTCGTCCCTCCATTCACGCCTGTCGCGACACCACTGGAGGCGGGCTGCACGATGTTGGGGCGTGAGCGGAAGACGGCCTAACGGTGTGCGGGACCGTAGCCCAGCTTCATGGAGATGGTTGCGAATGGTCCTCGCCGATACCCCAGGAGCAACAGTGTCCCTAATTTGATGGGAAGTGGCGGTGCGGTCCCCTACGGCACTGCGTAGGATCCTACGGTCTTGGCGAGCATCCGTGCGTCGCTGCGGTCCGGTCCCAGGTCGACGGGCATGTGCACCTTCCGCCGACCACTGGCGACAACATCGATGTACTGTGGAGACCTCACGCCCCACGTGTTGAGCAATTCGGCGGTACGTCCACCCGGCCTCCCGCATGCCCACTATACGCCCTCGCTCAAAGTCCGTCAACTGCACATACGGTTCACGTCCACGCTGTCGCGGCATGCTACCAGTGTTAAAGACTGCGATGGAGCTCCGTATGCCACGGCAAACTGGCTGACACTGACGGCGGCGGTGCACAAATGCTGCGCAGCCAGCGCCATTCGACGGCCAACACCGCGGTTCCTGGTGTGTCCGCTGTGCCGTGCGTGTGATAATTGCTTGTACAGCCCTCTCGCAGTGTCCGGAGCAAGTATGGTGGGTCTGACACACCGGTGTCAATGTGTTCTTTTTTCCATTTCCGGGAGTGTATTTCCCCATTTGCAGCTTATATCTTTGGAAGTGTCATTCTCTATCCGTCTCCGTTCCGCTCACACGCTTCCCTTGCGGCGTCACGTGCCCGTAACGCCATGAGGCGGCACCCAACGTTGCGGTGATCAGTGCTCATAATGTTTTGGTTGTTCAGTGTACCAAAGCTAAAAACGGGGCAGCGAGCAAATGACTTCACAACAAATCATGTCCACGGGTGAGTAACAATTATTGTGTCTTACTTTCATATGTAGTTGACGTGTTCGACCCCTGCCAAGGTATTCCCCTTGAAAGAGAAGCAGTGACTATTTTCTCTACTCGAAATCAGAGGCCAGACGCGCGGCGTGTTGACTACATCCTCTCTGATATTGCTCTTCATAAGACGCAGGCAGAGAAAGCAGCAAAGGCAGTTCTGGCGTCCAGAGCAGTACTATTACCAACAGCATATATGTCGGTTTGGTACCATGTAGATACATTACATTAAAATGTACTGTACACCACAGATTTGGTACACTACAAAATAAAAATAACTGAGATTATTGTGCATTATCTTTGAGAAGGCCGTCTCATGTTCAGTCCTTTTGGATACAATTGGAGGCTTGCAATCAAAGAGGGTTGTTCCTGCATATTCCTAAACGTGAGCCTCCAAGGCATTAACAATGATTGCTACAAAAGAGCACATTCGAAGTGCTACGTAATTGCGGTACGTGTGGGATAGTGAAGCAGTGGTGTTGATCCTTATGGAGAAAGAGCAGATACGAACCTCACTACACGCTGAGAGGCGTTGTTCTGTTGACGTATGGTGCGGGCAGCAGACTGAAGGAAAAAAAGGAAAAAAGGGACGGTTGGAGTTTAACGTTCCATTGACGGGAGTTCATTAGAGCACAGACTTCGGAGGACGAGAAAGGGAGCCGGCCGGACCTTTTCAAAAGAACCATATCGGCGTTCACTTTAAACGACTTAGGGAAATTACAAGAAACCTATATCAGGACACCCGAAGGAGGTTATGAGCTGCCGAGCTCCCTAATATGAATCCAGTATCTCAGTCATTATTTCATCTTGCTTGTTAGTTAAAAACGAAAAAAAATTATTGTGCTATGATTTAACGGCACACGGCTCAGATGAAATTCGGCTCCACTCGGCAGCTGAAGTCAGGGCTGATCAAATGGTTCAAATGGCTCTGAGGACTATGGGACATAACATCTGAGGTCATCAGTCCCCTAGACTTAGAACTACTTAGCCCTAACTAAGCTATGGACATCACACACATCCATGCCCGAGGCAGGATTCAAACCTGCGACCATAGCAGCAGCGCATTCCGGACTGAAGCGCCTTGAACCGCTCGGTCACAACGGCCGGCTAGGGCTGATCACATGTTCCCTCTGTGACGCAGAGCGCTGGAAACATTAGGCAGCGAGCACAGCGCCTCCACCAGGCGAGGAGAAACCACGAGTGGCAGCCGACCGGAGTCTGGCGTGTGACAGAGAAGTGGCCACAACTTGGAGCCAGCGCAGGAGACCGAAGGCAGCAGTTGCAGGACAATACTTTGAAAGTGATGTCGGTACACGGAGGGGCCGCTGTCTAGTGTGTCTTCGTCCCGGAGTGGCTGGTTTGTGGAGTCCGTTGGCGACTAACGGCGGGAAGACGAATCGCGACCAGCAAGCTGAAAACAGAAGCGAGTAGCCCCCTATGCAAGGAGTCCAGCAAGGCGGGAGTTACCGTGTTTTACGGACTGTAAGATTCTACGAACTATAAGACAGTTTTTAAGCAATTTGTTTGAACAAAATTTTTACCATTTTCATTATTATGTTACAAAGCCAGTCTAACTATTTGTTTCTAAAATAGAACCTACCTTTAAAATCCTTGAAAACCGTCATCTGGACTTTCTTCTTCTTCTCTCTCTCCGTTGTCATCGTTTTCCTCTTCATACACAACAAGATGGACTTCACTGCCATCGAGAGCGTTACTTATGCCGCACTTCTTGAAAGATTTAACAATAATGTCTTCTCTCACTCTAGACCACGATTATTTTATCCGTTGACACACTTGTTTGATTGTAGGTCATGTCAGGTTTCATCCGTCATCCATTTGCTTCATTCCTCTCTCATACACACTTTAAATGGTTAATTTATCGAGTCATCAAAAGGTTGCAATTGTAAATTACGTCCTCCGTGTCTCAGTTTCTCTTTCACAGAATTTTTCAAATGACTACTAAACTGATCTAGCACAAGAAGAGAAGTCTTCTTCAATAAAGCACCTTTCCTTCTGTCCCACACTCTGTTAATACATAATTTAATACCCTCCTCGTCCGTCCAACCCTTTTCATGTATATGAACAATACCTGGCTGTATTTCGGAAGGTTTTGGCATTGTTTTGCCTTAAAAATGATCATTGGATTAAATTTAGTACTGTCAGCACAACATGAGAGGAGAACATTGTAGTGCATTTTTTCATGTCCACTTGTTTTAATAGCTACTGTTTTAGCACCTTTCATGGCAACAGTTCTGTTACTCGGCACATCAAATTTCGGAGGAGTCTTGTCTATATTCTCTATTTGGCTTAGTTCCCCAATGGTTTCGATGTTGAAAGTGATGCAAAGATAATATTTTCTCTTCATACTCTTGGGGTATTTTCTGATATATTTCGGTTTTGGTTCGCATACTCAATCCATGACGGTTCATAAACCTGTAGCACCAATTAACTCCACTATAAAAGTCCTCTAAGTTCCATTGTGGCGCTAGCTTATGAGCGTGTGTTTGCATCATTTTTGTATTAATTCCAATGTCATTTTTACGTTGTCCTTCAATCCATTTCAAAGTCGCCTTCTAGTTTTGGCCATTTTGCATCGGTCCTCCTTTTGCACATTTAGTCTTCCACTTTTTTTCAGTTCTTTACCAGACCGCCAATTGCGAATGCTTTTTACTGTTGGTAGAGGGCCGAAATGCCGCTAAGCTCCTCTGTTGCCATATTCTTCTGCATATGCTATTACTTTCAGTGTTTAGACCGCATGATATGAATATCTTATATTTCTTCTATTATGAAACTAATTACTATCAAAAATATTGTATTTTTATCGATGACACAAATCACTTTCAATTCATATTCACTGGCACCGTAGACACCACACCAATTTTTCCCTGCTCCGATTTTGATAATATAAAACTGTACGTTGCCACAAGCTACGCTCAAGTTACCTGTGAAATATGATTAGTAGTTTTGGAAATTAGCGTGTTCAAGCAGACAGACAGATACCACGAGTTTGGATAAAACATTAAATCACGCTGTCTTTTCTACGTGTTCCGATTTTGAAGAAATAAACCCTGTACATTGTCCCAAGCTACATCGAGTTGATGCAAATGCGTCTAGTAGTCTTGGAGCTTAGCGCGTTCAAACAGACAAACATATAGACACGACGGTTTTACACTTCTGTTATTAGTACAGAAATAGATAAATACATTTCACTTTTAATCATTCTATAGTGTTTCATGCGTTCTAGAGTCTTAATCGACCTCGTTACACCGATGAACACAATAGTATCTCTGGTCACATAGCATATATCTACGAAGGCGGAAATGCCATGCAGTTAATCTTAATCTGCTATGATTTTACTCGCTGACTCTAACTGCTGAAGAAAGAAATTATTAACTTCAATTGTCCTTCATCTACTAGTACGAGACGACGTGAACTGTTCTTGTGAGTACACCAGTATTCTATAGCTCGATATTAATAGTAATAAAATGTGATCCGGAATTGGACAGATAAAGAGGGTAGATAAATTAAAATATTTGGGAGAAATTATCCAAGAAAATGGCTTAGAAAAATTCGCTATAGAAGAAAGAGTACATAAAATGAAGAGAGCTTATGGAATAACTACGAATGTCTACAACAGAAGATGTCTGTTTAAAAAATTGCAGATAGAGCACTACAACACAGTAGTAAAAACAGAATGTCTTTATGCAAGTGAATGTTTAGTACTGAGCTACAAATTACAGAAACTTGAAGTCCTAGAAAGAAAAATCATTCGAAAAATTACTTGGACCACCAAAAAATACAGAGGTTTGGAAATTAAGAAGCAATGAAGAAGTTTATCGCAACATAGAAAACATAAATGAAACACTACGAAAGAGGCGACTGCTATTTTTTGGACACTTATACAGAATGAACAGCAACAGGTTAACCAAACAGATTTTTAAATATCTTTGGGACAAGAAGTCGACAATAGCCTGGATTCAAGAAGTTAGGAAAGATTTGGAAACAAACAACGTAAGTGAAAAAGATGCAACAGAAAAAGAGAGTTTCAAGAGTAATGTGTTAAAAATGGAAGGATTCCAAGGCAGGAGGGAGAAGAAGACAGGGTCAAAATGTTCAGAGGAGAGAAAAAGGATACATAATGGAAAGATGAAAGAATACTGGAGGAAAAAGCAAGAACAAGACAGAAGGAAGCATTGAAATTGGTGACCCAAACGAAGAAAGAAAGAAGAAAATATGAGATTCAAAGGTGGGTATCATTACCTCAACTTCTGACATGTTATTTAATATTCTTGGCCATTACTATTAATATGAGTGTGTTGCAGGTGACCTAGGAAGAATCACATTCTAATTTGCTATTCTATTTTAAACCGTTGGGAACTGTAGCGATTTATTTGATCCATTCGCGTTTACCAAAGACAGAATTTCATCCTTGTGTCGGTAACGTATTCAGACAACTGGAACTCATAAAAGGACAGCTGTATTAAGAAATGTTTATTTCAGAAATCTGTACGTAGATATATAGTATGTATGGTGGCCTTATATAGACAAAACTGATAATTCAGTTGCAAAATATTTAAACTGGTAGTGCAAAAAGGAGTTACGTGGTGCAAGCAGATCATGTTTTACACACAATAGTGCACATAAGTACATACGGCCGTGCATTAACACACGTAAAACAGTACCAAATATGAAAGTTCTTCCGCGCAAAATCTCATTAACATTCACGCAAAGCTGGAGTTCAATAATCATCAATGCTATCGCGACAAACATCTAACAAGTTCGTCGCAGAATTTGAAATAAGAAATGTACAAAATTATTAACCTTCGCAGCTGCCTAAATGTGTTTCAATAACATTAAAGATCGCAGTGATGCGAAAGAAAGAATAGCTGAAAGCCGTATTAAAATCTCTAAAACCCGACAGAATTCAGGGCTCACTCCCATGATAGTCTTCTAACACGCGAAATATTATTAAGTTTCCAAGTCGCGACCACTAGAAATTTAGTCACCCGAACGCTATCTTAGGCCACGTGGCGTTCCGGCTTCCTAAATATCACGGCACCCCCGGCTCTGTACGCATCTTTAAGCATTCGGTCACGTGGCCATTACTCGACTCAAAGCATGTCTCTACAAATAACTGTCAATCAAATTTTAAAAATTTGTTTCACATACATTCCGATACTAGAAAATAAACACTCACGGTCAGTTTGCGACCTCGTATAAAACACTTGCACATTATTTTAGAAAATGTGAACAAATTTACGACCATCTCGCCACATCCTCCGCCTCAACACATACTCAAATATTGAACACGTAATTCATTATATGAAGTGAGAGCAGTGATTAGATCGCTATGGTTGGTTCAAGAATAGATTTATGGGGGAATATCGGCTTAGTAATATGATAGAGAGAGAAGAATGAACAACTGAATTCTGCAACAAATATCAGCTAATAATAGCGAATACGGTTCAGAAATCACAAGAAGAAACTATTATTTTCGATTTTATGTTGAGTGTGGACCATGAATAGACTGGCAAGGGTAAGAGCTTAACACGACCCATGGTCAAACCATATGGTTGTTTATAGAGATCCACCAGAAATAGCTCACTAGAATTATTAATCATGAATTACCTTCGAAAACATAACTTTGATTAATAATGTAATTCAATTTTTGGCTAAAAGGGCAGCCAGGATCGCCAATACAGTTAACAAAAGACCTAATCAGTGGAATATATTGAACAAAAGCGAAGATCGTAAATAAGATCATTTACTACAAAAGATATGCTGACGACATTGTTATTCTTTTGAAAGGGGCCACTAATGACTGACACAAGCACTGATGTGGTTGTACATAATACAAATTCCTGCCACTCTGTTATGTACAAGCATGCTTTCTTGCATTCTTTCCAGATAGATTAATCGGACTACCATTGTGAAATGACAGCATTAATGTTAAACTAAAGACGTTGTGGAACATAGATGTACAAAATGGTTATGAACCACTTTCAGTTGAGAGGTTGTATAAGAAGATAACTGAAGTTTAGTGAAAAAAAAAGACTGCAAGGCATGAATTTACACTACAGAAAATAAATGATGGAGAGAAAACTAGGTATGCTCTTTTCCCTTATTTTGGAATTGTTTCAGAGAAAATTATCTGCTTCTAGGCTAGCCACAACTGTGACATTAAATTAGAACATAATATTGAGAAAGAATCCATATATTTTCAATCAGGTGTTTATACGAGGGTTGACTGAAAAGTAATGCCTCCACCTTTGTAACTCGTCAACAATTGGCAGCATTGGTATGCGGTAGGTACTGGCTTGTTCCGTAGCCTCTTCTCTACAGCTCTAGTTGGCGGGAAGCCTTAGCATTGAAAGGTTGTGTTGTTACAGTTTAAAGTACGGAATACTGCGCAGACGGTCGGTCAGTGCGATATAAGCAATCAGCAATCATTGAATTCTTGAGAGCAGAAGGTGTCACCGCAAAGGAGATTCATCAGAGAATGAAAGCAGTTTATGGTGATTGTGTTGTGTGAGTACTGTGCGTCGTTGGGTGAGTAAGTTTAAAGATGTTGAGGCGGGAACATCTGACCTGCGTGACAAACAAAGAGTTGGACGTCCTATGACTGCAACCACCGAGTTTCACAAGCAGAATGTCGACATACTGATTCAGGACGATCGTCGTATCACTCAGAGAGAAATTGCAGGCACAAGCGGCATTTCACAAGAACGTGTGGGTCACATTATTGCTTTGCTTGGCTATTGGAAGAGTTGTACACGATGGGTACCCCGGATGCTGACTCCTTAAATGAAAGCGCGCAGACTTAAAATTTGCCAGGCGCTCTTCTCGCGTTTGGAGAATGAACATGACGCCTTTCTCCATTCAATTGTGACGGGAGGCAAAACGTAAGTGCACCATTACGACCCGGAGGCGAAACGTCGGTCTATGTAATATCGACACAAAGACTCGCCCCAGAAAAAGAAATTGAAGACGCAGCCCTCAGCTGGAAAAATCATGGCCACAGTGTTCTGAGATGCAGACAGTGTTATCCATGTTGATTTCCTTGATCGTGGAACAACAATAAATTCAGAGCGTTACATCACAACGCTGCGAACTCTGAAACGACAGCTAACAAGGGTCCGAAAGGAAAAGCCAAATGTTTCCCTGCAGCATGACAATATCAAATCACACACTCCTCGTGCCACCACAGCAGAACTTCAGAGACTGAATGTCAGCACCGTACGCATCCTCCGTACAGTCCAGATTTAGCACCATCTGACTTGCATCTGTTCCCGATAATGAAAGACGATCTGCGGGGACATCATTATGCTTCTGACGAAGACGTTGAAAGAACTGTGAGACGCCGGTTGCGGAAACAAACTGTTTACTTCTTCCGTGACGGCTTCAGAAAACTTGTTAATCGTTGGCAGAAATGTATCCAATTGACTGATGATTATGTGGGAAAGTGAGTATCAGTAATTGAAGATCACATTCTAAGGATTATTTCTGCGTTTGATTTATTAAAATACTCCCATCCACACCCAGTTAACGAAGGTGGAGGCATTACTTTTCATTCAACCCTCGTAAAAAATAATCCGTACAGTGTCACAGAAAAACTGGGGTCAAAGGGCACTCCTACCAATGTTAATGCATCAGGTTTAGGTACTCTTAAAAATTCACAAACTTTCAATAATATGAAATACCAAATAAAGCCAGTAAGGGAACGAATATGAATTTACTTGTAGAAACAGAAACGTTCTCCATTGTGTTGTAAATTCCCAGATAACACCTTGAATGTTGTTATGGTCTTTAGCCCAAAGACTGCTTTGGTGCATCTCTCCACGCTGGCATATTATGGGCAAGCGCCTCTTCATCTCAGAAGAACTACTGCAGCCTACATCCATTTGAATCTGCTTATTGTATTCAAGCCTTGTTCTCTTTCTACAATTTTAACCCCACACTTCGTTGCAGTACCAAACTATTTCTTGATGCTACAGAGTGTATCAGCTGATCTCTCCTTTTTGTATACTTATGCGGCAAATTTCCTTTCAACCCATTTAATTCAGTACCTCGTCATTTATTATTTGATTCACTCATGGGATCTTCAGCATTCTACCACAGAACCACATTATGGAAGCTCTTATTCCCTTCTTGTCTGAATTGCTTATAGCCTACTTCTGTGCAAGGCTACATTCCAAACAAATACCATCAGAAAACATTTAATAACACTGAAACTGATATTCAGTGTTCAGAAATTCCTCTTTTTCAGTAATGTTTTTCTTGATATGGCCAATGACAATTTTATATCCTCTTCACTCCGACCATCATCATTTATTTTACTCCCCAAGTAGCGACGCTGGTCTACCACTTTAGTTTCTCGTTTCTTAATCTAATCCTTAAGCAGCACCTGATTTAATTCTGTTACTCTCAAATACCTTGTTTTACTTTTGTCGGGCTTCATCCTATTTCCCTTCACACTTTCCGTTCAATTCAGATGCTCGCCTAAAGCCTTTTCCGTTTCTGACAGAATAACAATATCATTCTCAAAGCACGAAGTTTTTAGAATGAGATTTTCACTCTGCAGCGGAGTGTGCGCTGATATGAAACTTCCTGGCAGATTAAAACTGTGAGCCCGACCGAGACTCGAACTCGGGACCTTTGCCTTTCGCGGCCAAGTGCTCACCATCTGAGCTACCGAAGCACGACTCACGTCCGGTACTCACCGCTTCACTTGTGCCAGTACCTCGTCTCCTACCTTCCTAACTTTACAGAAGCTCTCCTGCGGTTCGCAGGAGAGCTTCTGTAAAGTTAGGAAGGTAGGAGACGAGGTACTGGCACAAGTGAAGCGGTGAGTACCGGACGTGAGTCGTGCTTCGGTAGCTCAGATGGTGAGCACTTGCCCGCGAAAGGCAAAGGTCCCGAGTTCGAGTCTCGGTCTGGCACACAGTTTTAATCTGCCAGGAAGTTTCATGAAGTTTTTATTTGTTCCCCGTGAACCTTCATTCCCTTTCCACAACACCCTGTCTCACTCCCTAATCAACAACTGCTTCCTTTTGAAGTTTCTTTAGTGTTGTAACCGCCGTCTGGTTTCTGGGTGAGTCGTAAATAACCTTCTCCTCCCTATATTTTATCCCCGCCGCCTTCGGAAAAACATTGTCAAAAGTTATCTCTGAATCTACAAATGCTATAAATATAGGTTTGCCTTTCTTCAAGTTATCTTCTAGAATAAGTCGTAGAGCCAGCATTGCCTAGCGTATTCCTACATTACTCCAGAACCCAAACTGGTCTTCCCGGAGATCAGCTTCTATCAGTTCCATTCTTCTGTAACTAATTCGTGTCAGTATTCTGCAACCATGACTTAGTAAACCGATGCCTCGGTAGTATTCATACCAGCCAGCATCTGAACTTCTTTGGAATTGGTTTTATCACATTCTTCCTGAAGTCCGAGGGTATTTCGCGACTATCACAAATCTTGTACCCCAGGTGGAATAATTTTGTTATGACTGTCTCGCCCAAGCATCTCAATAGGTCGGACGGTCTTTTGTCTATTCTAAAGCCCTTGTTCCTACTTAGGTCTATCATTAATCTGTCAGATTATTTCCGCAGTACCATTTGTACCTCCTCTCCTTTAACTACGGCCTCTTCTCTTTCTGTAACAGTGTCCTCAAGTTTGTTTCACTTAGGTAGGAGACGAGGTACTGGCAGAAGTAAAGCGGTAAGTACCGGACGTGAGTCGTGCTTCGGTAGCTCAGATGGTGAGCACTTGCCTGCAAAAGGCAAAGGTCCCGAGTTCGAGTCTCGGTCGGGCTTTATATATTTCTTCCACATTTGAATTTTGAGTTGTTTATTTAGTATTAGCTTACCATTTGAGCTCTTCTCGTTTCTCGAAAGGACTCGTATTTTCATATGGGCAGCATCTATCTTTCCCCTAGTTACGCATGCTGCTACAGCCCGGTATTCGTCATCTAGCCATTCCTCCTTTTTGTAAGTTCCCACCTTTCCGTAATTTCCAGTTTCAGTTTGCAGATCAAAACCAATAACATTCCGTATCTTCTCCTGAAAATGTCTCAGCGTTTAAAATCCGTTTCGAAATCTCTGTCCGACCATTATGCAGTTTAATGTCCGCCTGCTTAGCCGAGTGTTAATGTGTTTCTCTACCAGAAGGAGACCCAGATTAGATTCCCAGGCGGATTAGAGATTTCCTCTGCTAGTGGACTGGGAGTTTTATTGTGCTCATCATCTTATCATCACCGACACGCAAGTCCCAATTTTCCGTCACCTGAAGTAAGACTTGCAACCCGGCGGCCGAACTTCCTCGGATGGGACTTCCCGGTCATCAACGCCACACAATCATTTCATTTCATTTCATGTAATCAGCCTGAAATCTTCCACATATACACCCTTCTTTCAAGAGCCTTAAACCAAGTCCTAGCGATGATTAAATTATGCTCTGTGCAACATTCCGCAAGACGGTTTCCTCTGCCATTCCATTCAGCCAGTCAATGCTCCCCTTCTATTTTTCCTTTCTTTCCTTTCCCTACTACCGAATTCCAATCACCCATCTCAATTAAATTTTCGTCTCCTTTAACTATCTGAATAATTTCCTTTATTCCTCTTACATTCTTTTAATCTCCTCATCGACAGCAGAACTAGTTGCCATATAAGCTTTTACATACAGGGTGTTTCAAAAATGACCGGTATATTTGAAACGGCAATAAAAACTAAACGAGCAGCGATAGAAATACACCGTTTGTTGAAATATGCTTGGGACAACAGTACATTTTCAGGCGGACAAACTTTCGAAATTACAGTAGTTACAATTTTCAACAACAGATGGCGCTGCAAGTGATGTGAAAGATATAGAAGACAACGCAGTCTGTGGGTGCGCCATTCTGTACGTCGTCTTTCTGCTGTAAGCGTGTGCTGTTCACAACGTGCAAGTGTGCTGTGGACAAAATGGTTTATTCCTTAGAACAGAGGATTTTTCCGGTGTTGGAATTCAACCGCCTAGAACACAGTGTTGTTGCAACAAGACGAAGTTTTCAACGGAGGTTTAATGTAACCAAAGGACCGAAAAGCGATACAATAAAGGATCTGTTTGAAAAATTTCAACGGACTGGGAACGTGACGGATGAACGTGCTGGAAAGGTAGGGCGACCGCGTACGGCAACCACAGAGGGCAACGCGCAGCTGGTGATCCAACAGCGGCCTCGGGTTTCCGTTCGCCGTGTTGCAGCTGCGGTCCAAATGACGCCAACGTCCACGTATCGTCTCATGCGCCAGAGTTTACACCTCTATCCATACAAAATTCAAACGCGGCAACCCCTCAGCGCCGCTACCATTGCTGCACGAGAGACATTCGCTAACGATATAGTGCACAGGATTGATGACGGCGATATGCATGTGGGCAGCATTTGGTTTACTGACGAAGCTTATTTTTACCTGGACGGCTTCGTCAATAAACAGAACTGGCGCATATGGGGAACCGAAAAACCCCATGTTGCAGTCCCATCGTCCCTGCATCCTCAAAAAGTAATGGTCTGGGCCGCCATTTCTTCCAAAGGGATCATTGGCCCATTTTTCAGATCCGAAACGATTACTGCATCACGCTATCTGGACATTCTTCGTGAATTTGTGGCGGTACAAACTGCCTTAGATGACACTGCGAACACCTCGTGGTTTATGCAAGATGTTGCTCGGCCACATCGCACGGCCGACGTCTTTAATTTCCTGAATGAATATTTCGATGATCGTGTGATTGCTTTGGGCTATCCGAAACATACAGGAGGCGGCGTGGATTGGCCTCCCTATTCGCCAGACATGAACCCCTGTGACTTCTTTCTGTGGGGACACTTGAAAGACCAGGTGTACCGCCAGAATCCAGAAACAATTGAACAGCTGAAGCAGTACATCTCATCTGCATGTGAAGCCATTCCGCCAGACACGTTGTCAAAGGTTTCGGGTAATTTCATTCAGAGACTACGCCATATAATTGCTACGCATGGTGGATATGTGGAAAATATCGTACTGTAGAGTTTTCCAGACCGCAGCGCCATCTGTTGTTGAAAATTGTAACTACTGTAATTTCGAAAGTTTGTCTGCCTGAAAATGTACTGTTGTCCCAAGCATATTGCAACAAACGGTGTATTTCTATCGCTGCTCTTTTAGTTTGTATTGCCGTTTCAAATATACCGGTCATTTTTGAAACACCCTGTACAAACTAGTACTTCTGTGGTGTGTGATGGCTTCATTTCTATTGTAATAAGATGACTGGAGCGGGTGATGTGGTCGCGGTTGTAGGGCGTGGGTGGGTAGAAGAAGGTGGCTGTTTTTAGCAATCTTCCTCTTTATTGTTGGTTCTTCCAATACGTTTTCCGGTAGCTCAGCCCCACTGCTCGTGTCATGGTGGAGACTGCTGATGTGCGCAGCCTGGGGAACGCGACGCTGTGCTCGGTCAGTGGCTGTGCAGGCAGCACGAGGCCCAGCCTAGCTCGCCTCCTGCAGATGCTGCGACTCGTGACGACGCCGGGAGTCGGCGGTGCAGCAGCGGGCAACGCCCTGCGCCGGCCGGTCCTCGGGGACAGCGTCACTGATGACGACGTAACAGCGACCGAACCGAAGCCGACGCCCACCTCTGATGCCCTTAAATAGTACAGACCGCTGCTGAATCCGCCGGTTACGCGGCGCCGTGTTTATTAGAATGTTCTCGAAGAGTTGGCTAACGCAACCGCGCCACACGCGGCCCGCGCCTGCGTCATTCTGCTAATGCTGCGTTCTGATGGCTGCCGCACACGTACACACATACCGACGCTCGTTGCAAAACTGTGTCACCTGCATAACGCGCCGGCCAGTCTTCGTCCGCCGTCTGCCGTGAGGCTGGCTCATAGCGCACTGAAACACGCTAAATCACAATTTCGCACCATCCCTAAAAATAACCCCTTGTCCTCTACACTATCTTGGCTAAAATAATGCGTTCAATATTCTGTTCATAAGACCTTCCACACATTCCTGTTTTCTTAACCTACATCTGCACCTACATAGTACTCTGCAAATAACATTTAAGTGCCTGGCAGGTGGTACATCGAATCACCCTAAAAATAATTCTCAATTATTCTACTCTCGAATAGCGTGCGGAAGAAAACGAACACCTCTATGTTTCAGTGCGAGCTCTGATTTACCTTAATTCATCATCACCAATTCTCATGTTAAGTTCCTCACTGTTCTCATTTCTGCTGCGTGTCATTACTTTCGTCTTTCTTCGACCTACTCTCATATACCTGTATTCTGTACACATCAGACTGTTCACTCCATTCAGCAGATCCAGTGTGTATTGTATACAAGGCATAATCGTTTTAGACTGTTCATTACAAATTTTACCTACTTTTTGACAGAATATTTCTGATAATTTGGTTGCTTTTGAACTTGGTGCAAAATTCAGATTATTCAGATACTTTTGATCATGGCGTCACAGTGTTGGCAATATCTTTTGGTATTTTTGATGCTGTGTGAGCACGTATGAGACGAAATTTTTGCTGACGGGACAGAATGTCTGCTGCCTAAACTATTGTATCAGGTTGTTTTTGATACAGCATCTCGCCTCACTGCATGCTTGATGATGTCATAGAAAGGAGTCGTGGCTTTAAGTCTAAAGGATACAGAACTGAGCTGCACAAGTGACGTCACGAATGTAAACAAAGTGGGCTGGATAGTCATTGCTATACCACGCACCCTGTAGACGTTATTTCTGCAAGGACAAAATGTCTTTGTCATGTGTTATATACTTTGCGTAATAACCTGTAAACATTTAGCATGTGTGGTGAAGGCAATGTTCTGCATTTACATAGCCTGAGCAGCAGGAAATCTCTGAGAAAATATATCAGCTCCAGCCTACCTTGTTTACTGAAAATCTTTCACAAAACAAGAAATTCTAATGTGGGATGCATGTGCTGTGTAATCCTGAATCATGTGTGACACAAATGCCAGAAAAACGCTACCGTATAAATACATGGGGTGGAAACTCATAATTCCACAAAAAGTTCTCATATAATAAATTCACGAAGTCGAAATGTAGTAGATATACAGTATAATTTACTGGTAGCTTATTCATGCAACTTCGCTGTGGTGGCGCTGAATAAACATCGAGTCGATCTCATTTTCCTTCGGAACAACATCTCGAAATCACGAAAGAAATAATATTAGAGAACCTTCATAGTGAGTCAAGAAAGCTGCTTGTAAGTCACTTGAATTTACAGACGCCAAGCACAGAGATGGATTCAGATCACCTCGTGTTCTGAACCAATTGAAAATTTACTGCTGAGTCAAAACGCAACACCCAGAAGGACAAAGTGACTTTATTGACAGGTACTCCATCATTGCAGGAGTACATGACAACAAATTCAGACAAAATGAAACACGCAAGTCACGGTAAAGGGTGTCGAAACAGTAGCATCATTACACAGTATATCTCCCTCTGACGGCAGTGCTGGCGTGATCCCCGCATACAAGGTACCGAATATTATCCTGCGATAGAGTGTTCCAAGCTTCTTGGGCCTTTTGCTGCATCTCGGCAACGCTTCTTGCCGGCTTTGAAGAACGAGTGAGTTCCCACTTTATCATCTCCCACACATGCTGAATTGCCGAGATATTTTATAAAGTTGCTGCCCAGGGGAATTTTACACTACGAAGAGCATGTTACGTAGCAGCCTCCTGCGTATGGACGAGCATTCTCCTGTTGAAAAAGCACACCACCTTCCAGTCGAAGAAACGGCAGCAGAACGGGGATAACAGCTTGGGAAATGTAGCGGGCACTGGTTACTTCATCCTGCAAAAACACCAAATGTAATCGCTAGTTGTAACTTGAGGCACCCACACCGTGGAGCATGGTGTGAGATCTGTGTGTCGTGGATGAATAAACTGTGGAATAGGTAGCTCACCAGGTCTACGCCATACACCTGTACGTACATTACTCGCCTACAGACAGAAACTATTCTCAGCACTGAAGACAACAGCGCGCCATTCCACTCTCCAGTCAACTCTTTCGCGACAGCCCACGTCGTGGTTTCAGTGGCAGCCTGGCTAAAGGTACACATGATCTCAATTCTAGTGCTGGCAGGCCGTTCCCAATTATCTCTGATGACACTGAAAGTGTAACATGTACACGGAGTTCGTCCCTGGATGACGTTCGATCGAGCACTGCTACTAGTAAATTGACTCGATCTTGTCGTGCAGCTTTACTACGCGCGCGTGCAGAACCCGGTTTACGAGTGTCATGCCAAACACAAAGCCGAAATTGAGTGGCTGAAGCAAGAAATTAGATACTTTCATACAAAACTGCAGGAACTCAATGTTTAACTGTTCAAAATTCACCTGGAACTAGGAAATCACATCAAAATCTCTGGAATATTTAATTTAAGAAATTTAATGTCATGTGACTAGGGCGTCCCGTCGGGTAGACCGTTCACCGGGCTCAAGTCTTTCGATTTGACACCACTTCGGCGGCTTGCGCGTCGATGGGGATGAAATGATGTTGATTAGGACAAGACAACACCCAGTCCCTGAGCGGAGAAAATCTCCGACCCAGCCGGGGATCGAACCCGGGCCGTTAGGTATGACATTCCGTCGCGCTGACCACTCAGCTACTAGGGGCGGACGAATACTTAATATCATGAATAAAGTCAAACAAAACACAGAAACACAAAGAGAATCAAAATGGAATAAACAAAAACAAAAGCTAAACACTCTTTTTTAAAAAAATGAAGTGTTTACACATAAAAATAGAAAGCACGCAAACCACACATTCTACAAACGCTTGGTCAACCTTACTGACATACAACTAACTAGGAAACAATTTTTCTAAGAAAAGGCCCAAACTACAACACACACATTACACACAAGACAGTGGAGAACCTTATCACAGAAAGTGAGTACATCAAACAACAACGAGAAACAAACAGTAATCCTAACTTCAATGCAGGTCTGACAAGAGAATATGTCGCAGAAGAAATAACATGCATAATAAAGGAAAACAAAAACAACATATTGACAGGAACAAAAACTGAAGAAGAAAAAACTTCCAGAAAAATAAAGTACAAACTTAAAAACAATGAGGCACTCATGATGACATCAGACAAGAGCAGCACCATGATAATAAAACAGGATGAATAGAAAGAAAAAAAAACTTAAAATTTCTGGAAAACAACAACATAACGAGGCTAACCAGTGATCCAACACAAAGATACCAGAAGAACACACTAACACTTAAAAAAAAATCTCACACACATCCACAAATCAGAAAGCGAAATGGCTGAAACAAAAGAACCCCCAATCACCTACACTGAACAGCCTACTAAAGCTCCACAAGGACGGCATTCCGATATGCCCCATTGTCAATTTTGGAAGTGCACCAACATACCACTTAGCCACAGAAATGCACACGTACATACAGAAACATTACATATACACAAATAACAGAAACATAGACAACACTGAAGAGCTGATACAACATCAAAGACATCAACAAACTCACAACAACCACGCTCACATCATTTGACATCACATCCATGTACATCAATATCCCCACCACAGAAACCATCAGCATCATCAAACAACAATTAGAAGAACAAGCCAAAATTCCCAATCAGCACTTAAAAGAAGTAGCTAGCATTCTAAAACTAAACACAGAGCAAAAATATTTCTCATTTGACAATCTGTTCTACTCAGAGTAAGACGGGCTTCCAATGGGGTCACCAGTCAGTGGACTCCTAGCCAACATTTTTCTCAATCACATTGAAAATAAAATATTTGAAACATTAGTAAGATCCAAACAATACTGGATAATATATTGGTATTTTAATGTAGATGACATCATATGCCTTCTAGATGAAAAACCAAGTTGCATCCAACAATTCCACAGTGATATAAACAAAGTACACCCAAAAATAAAATTCACCATAGAATTCACAGAACACGACAAAAGGTTAAGCTTCCTTGCACTCACAATATACAGACACAACAACCAACACCAATTCTCCATATTCAGGAAAGTGACCACCACCAGCACAGCCATTCACAAACATTCTAATCGTGCGATTACGCACAAACTAGCCAGCTTCCAATATATGCTACACAGACTCACCAAAACCCCACTCACTGAAAACAACTACAAGAATGAATTACAGACAATCAGACAAATAGCTGTAGAGAATGGATATGACACAAACACTATAGATAAACTGAACCACAAAACTACAATAATATTAAAAAGGACATCCAACACACAAAAACAAAAGCCTCCTCATCAAACACACAGAACACACATATGAGCACACATGAACAAGAAACACCCGCAACGACAAACAAGTGGTTCACTCTCATCTACACCAACAAAGCAGCCCAGAGAATAGGCAACGTACTCAAAAAACAAGGACTAAATATAGACTTCAGGACAGATAACTCAATACAGAGAAAACTAAGGACAACCAACACAACCACAGACAAACACAACACATCTCAGTATTTACCAACTAACGTGCCAGGACTGCTAATCAGTTCATATAGGACAGACAGCCAAAAACTTTAATACCAGATACACAGAACACAGAAGAGCATTAAAAAGTAGCAGCTGTTATTCCACATTTGGTGAACACTAAATGGACAAGAAACATATGCCAACAAACATCAATACTGAGTTGAAAATTCTCAAATGCAGCAACAACCCCCCAAAAAACTAATAATTAAAGAAAAATTTATCAGACACAAAAAGCCATAGTGGAAGGAAAGCAAGTGATAAATGAATACACAGCTCTCTGCAATAATACTCTGTCCTCTGCCCTCAAAGAATTATTAGACAATACCAACATATAGAGTTCTCACCTCACCCCCCCCTCACACACACACACACATACACACACGCACACACAAGAACAAAAAAAATCCTCAAAGCTACTGTCACGCACTCACTCTTTCTGTCTGTCTGTCTCTCTCTCTCTCTCTCTCTCTCTCTCTCTCACACACACACACGCACACACACACATACATACATACATACATACAAAATGCACAGACACATATGAAAGATTCAGAACAACCGCCAGGAACACCTTCAACTGTTCCACTGTCCACCACGTTTGTTCTTACAGCTGGCAAACAATGAAACAGTGACAGTGACAGTTCAATATATAGTGTTTCACAGTGATGAAGATGAGGAAAAAGAAAACAGTGAAACATAATGTAAATTGACACACACACACACACACACACACACACACACACACACACACAGAATGAATTAACTTCAGGCAAAGGCATAACAATTTTCAAATCGTAATTTTGGCTTAAATAATTTGTCTACTTTAAGGTGTAAGTGGTTGCAGATGACAAACTGAAGAACCACACAGTCACTGTAGAAACATAATACATCTTGAAAACCACACCGTGTGGTAAAAAGGTATGAATTCATAATTTTATGTGTTTTTTTTCAGATATCTGTAATTACGATTTAAAAACTAATATTTACATGTTTACAAGCACTAGAGAACATTCTTTATCTTTAACAGCCATAAAATAAAAGCCTGTTGAACATGCTGCAACTGCAATGAAACATGTCTGGGTTAAAAAACAAAACTGTGTTTTGCTAAAGGCGGACTCTTTCCAAAAACATAAATGTTCCACGGACCTCTGCTGAAAGCAGCAGTCGTCGATGTACCATCCAGATTCCCATAGGCCCCCATTGCGACCCCGTTCAAATGGCTGAAGCCGTTCAACAAGAGTATGTCGGTGGGGCATGTTTATATGCTAGACTGAATGTTGCAAACACTGTCGCCTCTAAATTCAGCATTGGGACCGCCTGCAGAGTCTAAACAGATGGTGCAGGGAGAAGCCTCCTGAGCGTCATCTGATGACCTTGACAGATGGATCATGAACACTATATAACGTTCTTTTAAAATTTTTTGAAATGTTTAAATGAAAACCGGAACGGGGAATGTATGCAAAACTGGAATTATCGTGTAGTGTGTTGTAACTGCAAGTGATGCACTTACTCTGTGTTATTGTTAGCAAAACATTATACGAATTGATTGGGCAATACAACTCCCAACATCAATAAAGAAGTACAGTCACTGCAAAATACATTCAGTCCCTTAGCTACTGAATTCTCTGGCCCTGTTCAAAACTGACAACTTTGGTCGTTGTGCGGATAAGAAATAAGTTAAACTGACTTACTTCTAAAGCAGAAACGGTGGGTCGCGTTACATTCTGCTCTCTCATGAAGAAGAATGAAATATACAGGCTCGCGGTGTGCAATGCCGGCACTAATACTTTTACATATACATGAAATTCTTTTGACTGATAAATGAAAACGTTTAAGAAAAAGTCAATTTCTATAAAAAAACATATGACCTGTACAGGGAGGCGGTAGTGATTTGAGGAATTACTGACACTGACTCTTTCAATAGTGAAGTTGTATCCAAAGTTAAGTTTGACTTTTCAAAACACCTGACAAGTGAAGTTACATTACTCAGAAAAATTACATCCTTTTTACTAAATGGACACCTTTCTTTGCTGGCGTAGTCACAAACAATGAGATTTGTACCGCAAGTAACATCACTAAAAAGCACAGAGGCAAATCTTCAGATTACGTATACCTGTGTTCAGAAATCTTAGAAACATTAGAAAAGGGAAATATCTAACTAGCCTAGACATCAAATCTGTTTACGCACCTTCTGGGGTTACTCAAGATAGAACTGACTGTTACCATTTATCAGCCAACTCATTTACACTAACACGCTGGCAAAAAGAAAGTAATAAAAATTAACACATTTACCTTAACTGCGAGAAATCTTCTGCTTCCACATTTATACTACCAATAACACATGTACTCGTAAAACTTCTTTGTAATATCACGCCGGTAATACTTTCTTGTCGCAATTAAATTTACATTTCATTATAAAAACACTCATCATTTATATCTGCCTATTTTACGTGCGGTGTAACACAGAATATTGGTGTGACGACATTCCTACATTATAAGAGTTGGTGGCCTTACAGAGCACGCCACAAAAACTGCCTACTGCATCCTCTTTCGCTCACAGGCTGATACACACTGACTGCTGTGCGCCAAGCTCTCTCTTGCTCCCACACTACAATCTCAGACCAGATGCAGTATATTTGGCTCTGTGGTGGTGCAAAGTCAGCGATCTGCTGTGTAAAGACCATCAGAAACATAGGTCGTTTACAATACAATAGTTAAATTTTAGTTTACAATAGTACCATTACAATGCTCGGGTGCCATATATAAGTGTATGCCAGTAGACTCCTTGCAAGTACAACCCCTCAGGATGAAGATATTGTACCCTGGTGATACTGAACACAACCCTAAAGCGTGTTGCCCGGGTACTGTAGTCGAAATGAACCGACCGTTGATTAGAAACTGTTATGCTCAGCTGCTTGGAGACCATTTACAGTCGTTCACAGACTTCATGTTGCGAAAGAAAGATGGAATTTTTATGGATGAGAATGCGCCATGTCACCGTGCCACAACTGCTCGCAATCGATTTGGAGAAGTTTCTGGACATTTCGAGCTAATGATTTGGCCACTGAGATCGCTCAACATGAATCTCATCGAACACACATGGAACATAAGTCAGAGGTCAGTTTGCGCACAAATCCCGCACCGGCAACACTTTCGCTGTTAGGACGTCTATGGCTCAATATTTCTGCAGGGGCGTCCAACGACTTGTTGAGTTAATGCCTTGTTGAGCTGCTGCATTACATCGGGAAAAGAAGGTCCCACAGGACGTTAGGGGGAATCCATGACTTTTGACTTCTCGATGTGTTTCTACAAGTTGTAAGTAGGCTGTTTATGTTTTCTTTATGTAAGTAGGCTGTTTATGTTTTCTTATTGGCAACGTTACGTAGCGCTCTATATGAAAATCACTGGCTGTGCTGTGTGCAGTCTGTGGCTAGTTTGCATTGTTGTCTGCCATTGTAGTGTTGGGCAGCGGCAGCTGGATGTGAACAGCGCGTAGCGTTGCGCAGTTGGAGGTGAGCCGCCAGCAGTGGTGGATGTGGGGAGAGAGATGGCGGAGTTTTGTAATTTGTCATGAACTGCTATATATATTATACTATTAAGGTAAATACATTGTTTGTTCTCTATTAATATCTTTCATTTGCTAACTATCCCTATCAGTAGTTAGTGCCTTCCGTAGTTTGAATCTTTTATTTAGCTGGCAGTAGTGGCGCTCGCTGTATTGCAGTAGTTCGAGTAATGAAGATTTTTGTGAGGTAAGTGATTTCTGAAAGGTATAGTTTAATGCTACTCAGGGCCATTCTTTTGCAGGGATCTTTGATAGTCAGATTGCGTTGCGCTAAAAACATTGTGTGTCAGTTTAAGCACAGTCTTGTATAAATTGTTCTAAGGGGACGTTCCAAAGTGCATAACAGTGTCCTTTCGATGTCTGCACTTGGCTTGTCGCGGGCGCCCAGTGAGCCTTCACGACAGCTTTCACTGGTTGGCCCGGCGGCAGTGGACGCTAACGATCGGATGCCACCGCGAAACCGCGTGGACGGACGTTCTGTCGCACGCTGCCCAGTATTTCCTGCGTAAGCGAACTGGAGGTCGGCGCCTGTTATTAAAAAATTCCAGCAGCGACCAATGAGTGATATTTGGGCGAGAGCGCTTCACCGACTATATGGATGTGGCTGTGGAGCTGCCGCATACAAAGCGGCGGACGCGCAGTGGTCAAGAAACAGAGAGCCCAGTTTCAGAGCTCGCATGGCCCCAAAGCCAATGATGGCGGTACAGCACAGTCAGTCTACAAGGCGGAGGATGTGTGATATTTCTGTGTTTGTGGGAGGGGGACTTACTTAATATATTGACACAGTATCACTTGAACAATATCCTGTTCTGCTCCTCATATGAAAAAGACATACGTCTGTTGTGCTTCAGATACCGGTTCCAATGTTGGTTGGTTGGTTGGTTGGTTTTGGGGAAGGAGACCAGACAGCGTGGTCATCGGTCTCATCGGATTAGAGAAGGATTGGGAAGGAAGTCGGCCGTGCCCTTTCAGAGGAACCATCCCGGCATTTGCCTGAAGTGATTTAGGGAAATCACGGAAAACCTAAATCAGGATGGCCGGACGCGGGATTGAACCGTCGTCCTCCCGAATGCGAGTCCAGTGTCTAACCACTGCGCCACCCCGCTCGGTAGGGTTCCAATGTCATTTGCATAAAAACTGGATAATTTTTCTAGTTCTGGGAGTCAAAGTTGAGCAGAATTGTTTGATGATAACGGTTTCGTTAGTGACTGTTCTGTTATTTCCTTTCGTGCGTAACCGCTTTTCCGGCTGTGTATCAAATTTTAACTGATTCACGTGATTCGTTTTTAACCTATGACCCATTAACAGAGAATAACAATGAATCCTTGAAAATAGCCACAGAGGCGAAATTGTGTCAAAAAGGAGGTGAGAGACCGGAGTGACGAAAAAGTCATCATTTAAGCAATCTGCACTACGATGTAAAGACAGGTTGTAGTTTAACCTTGTTACCAATAATTTCGAAAAGTTCTTGAACGATTTACTTCAGATTTTTACACGATACTCTACTAACGTTCGGGCGGACGTAGAATACACATTTCGTAATTTATATGTTGTGTGAATATATATATATATACTATACAAAGAGGAAAGGCGTTTAGCAAAAATCTCGGATTGTTCTTTAATTTTTTTCCACGATACTCTAATAAAAGATTGGGACGGATACATAATTGTAATATCTATTGGACATAAATATGTAGTAATACACGAAGAGGAAGCGTTGTTACTAAATTTCTCGAATTGATATATATGGTACATAAATAAACAGTAATACATGAAGGGGTTTTTACTTATATGTAAGAACATTTAAAGTATTCGACAAATTGTTTCTTCCACATTTATTCTTTCTTGTTATATAAAATTTTAAACAAAAATTGTATACACAGCAGTGTACTGTTTTGGTTTTTTTAGTCACAGTAAGTTTTAAGAGAGAAGAGTAATATCATATTTATGGTTTACCGACTTGTGGTTAAAATACTACTATGGAATCTGGATGATTCGAAACTTTGGAGTCCTCGCCGTTCAGAAATACTGTCATTCAAGATACGTTCCTTACATATCCAGCTGCTGGGCATGTCACTCCTGTACCCCTTATATTAACGATCCGAACCGATTTACCCATTCATTTTGAGGGACTTTATTTCCCAAACGAGGTTTCACTTGCAGTAAGATTAAACAAGGCTCAAGATCAGAGGGACAGGGGAAGAGGACATGGAGAGAGAAAGGGATGAAGAGCATATGGAGACAGATTGCGGAGGGTGGGAGGTGAATAGTAGGAAGGGAACATGGATAAAGAGAGGGCGGAAGAGCAGGAGATGGACAAAGAGAGGGGGAGAAGGAGTTAGGATATGTACAGCGTGCCCCATTTATCTTGACCACCCTAAATAACTGTTTGTCCAGGTGCAAATTACAAAATGTTTCAAGCAAATGTTCTTTAGCCGTCAGGGGGACATCAATTAGCACGGTTGCCTTCGTTGTAGCTTTGTTTTTTACAAAGATATTAACCGCAGTATGACTTTAATAAATGACACCCTGTATTTGTTATTCGGTAATTCAGTTCCTCTCCTAAAGACCTATTCAAAAATGTATCACAGTGTGCCATTCACTGAAACACAACGTTATTAATTACATAACATAACATTGACTTTGAGCCCGGTATCAAAAACTCGTCCACTTGATGGAGTTGTCAGAAAACGAATGAAAACCAAGTAAAAACATAACACCAAATTGACTTTGACTCTCCTGTACCATTGCCCAGGAGTAGAACATTCAAAGGTACTCAAAGTGGTGACCTTGGACAGCGACACACTGGTGCACTCGTTGAATGAAAGAATTATTTACTGCTTCCAGTGTTGCCTCCTGAAGAGAATTACTAGCAAGAACGATACGTTCCTGCATGTCCTCTGGAGTTGTTGGAGTGTCGCAACAGACGTCTTTAATGCATCCCCAAAGGAAAGGGTCCAGAGGATTTAAATCAGGAGACCTAGCAAGTAACTGTTCCTTCTCGACCAATCCGTCTGGCAAGATATCTTCGCCTCAGAACATGACGTGTACGCAAGGAATTGCGTGCTGGACATCCACGGTGTTAATACCACAGAAGCATTCTGGTTCTTAGCAGCACTTCATCCAAATATTTATCAAGACATATGGGTGGAAAGAATACATTGAAAGCCTCTATGAGGGTGAAGATTTGTCTGATGTGATGGAAGAAGAAACAGGAGTCGATTTAGAAGAGATAGGGGATCCAGTATTAGAATCGGAATTTAAAAGAGCTTTGGAGGACTTACGGTCAAATAAGGCAGAAGGGATAGATAACATTCCATCAGAATTTCTAAAATCATTGGGGGAAGTGGCAACAAAACGACTATTCACGTTGGTGTGTAGAATATATGAGTCTGGCGATATACCATCTGACTTTCGGTTAAGCATCATCCACACAATTCCGAAGACGGCAAGAGCTGACAAGTGCGAGAATTATCGCACAATCAGCTTAACAGCTCATGCATCGAAGCTGCTTACAATAATAATATACAGAAGAATGGAAAAGAAAATTGAGAATGCGCTAGGTGACGATCAGTTTGGCTTTAGGAAAAGTAATGGGAAGAGAGGCAATTCTGACGTTACGGCTAATAATGGAAGCAAGGCTAAAGAAAAATCAAGACACTTTCATAGGATTTGTCGACCTGGAAAAAGCGTTCGACAATATAAAATGGTACAAGCTGTTCGAGATTCTGAAAAAAGTAGGGGTAAGCTATAGGGAGAGACGGGTCATATACAATATGTACAACAACCAAGAGGGAATAATAAGAGTGGACGATCAAGAACGAAGTGCTTGTATTAAGAAGGGTGTAAGACAAGGCTGTAGCCTTTCGCCCCTACTCTTCAATCTGTACATCGAGGAAGCAATGATGGAAATAAAAGAAAGGTTCAGGAGTGGAATTCAAATACAAGGTGAAAGGATATCAATGATACGATTCGCTGAGACATTGCTATCCTGAGTGAAAGTGAAGAAGAATTAAATGATCTGCTGAACGGAATGAATAATCTAATGAGTACACAGTATGGTTTGAGAGTAAATCGGAGAAAGATGAAGGTAATGAGAAGTAGTAGAAATGAGAACAGCGAGAAACTTAACATCAGGATTGATGGTCACGAAGTCAATCAAGTTAAGGAATTCTGCTACCTAGGCAGTAAAATAACCAATGACGGACGGAGCAAGGAGGACATCAAAAGCAGACTCGCTATGGCAAAAAAGGCATTTATGGCCAAGAGAAGTCTATTAATATCAAATACCGGTCTTAATTTGAGGAAGAAATTTCTGAGGATGTACGTCTGGAGTACAGCATTGTATGGTAGTGAAACATGGACTGTGGGAAAACCGGAACAGAAGAGAATCGAAGCATTTGAGATGTGGTGCTATAGACGAATGTTGAAAATTGGGTGGACTGATAAGGTAAGGAATGAGGAGGTTCTACGCAGAATCGGAGAGGAAAGGAATATGTGGAAAACACTGATAATGAGAAGGGACAGGATGATAGGACATCTGCTAAGACATGAGGGAATGACTTCCATGGTACTAGAGGGAGCTGTAGAGGGCAAAAACTGTAGAGGAAGACAGATATTGGAATACGTCAAGCAAATAATTGAGGACGTAGGTTGCAAAAAAAAAAAAAAAAAAAAAAAAGGGCCACCCTCTATACAATTTCAATAGATATTTATCAATTGTGAATCACTGCCGGGATCGCTATTTACACACAAAATCTTTTAGCTGCAAATTTTGAAATGCAAATCTAGCACTTCGATGCGAAGCTGGAGCACTGTGCAGGTCAGATGAAATCTTAACCATCGACAGAACCGAGAAATATGTGGATCCTAGTGCAGTACTATAAATTTTGTTTCATGTAATTTTCTTCATGTAACTGAATATCGTTAAAAGAAATTATTATATGATGGTAATTTTTTTGCGACTTCCGATCGGCCACGAAATTAAAACCACAGCGAAAATCCTCTGAAGTGTGTAGAGCAGTGTATCTAGTATGCCCGTCTATCACCTCATGTTGCACTTTTCAGTCCTGAGCGCGCAGTGAACATTTAAAGATACAAAGAAAATGGTGTATCTCACCATGTGTAAAGTCGTGCTCAGAGGTTTCGCCTGATTTCACGCAACCTACGTAACGTAAACGTCTCGTGTTTTCTTCTTCATGACAATTCTCAGTCGCATACCGTAGATGCAACGAAGACGCTCCTACAGTGTTTTAAATGGGAAGTGTTTCATCACCTGCCATACAGCCCGGATTTGACTCCCTCTGATTTTAATCTCTTCGCTCACATGAATAACTAGCTAAAAGAATAGCATTTGGACACAGACAAAGAGCTGCAGATTAGCGTAGGGAATTAGCGTAAATTATAGGTGACTGCCTTACGAGGCTATTGAAACATTGATACCACGCTACGTCAAATGTCTAAGTCGCAGCTGTGACTATGTAGCGGGAAGATGAACTGAATGCTGAAAATAATTTTTTTTTTTTTACTTTCACTATGGTTTTCATTTCGCGAGGTTGAATAAAATACAGCCTTCGTATTTCAGGAAATGTCCGCCTCGGTAGCTGAGTGGTCAGCGCGACGCAATGTCATGCCCACGGGCCTGGGGTTCGATTCCCGGCTGGGTCGGAGATTTTCTCTGCTCAGGGACTGGGTGTTGTGTTGTCCTCCTCATCATCATCTCATTCCCATCGACACACAAGTCGCCGAAATGGCGTCAACTGCACCATACGACCGGGCTACCCGACGGGAGACCCTAGCCACATGACATTTCATTTCATTTCGTGAAATGGAAGTTATTTGGATGTTTTGCGTGAAAGAACCCCTGCAGAAAATATCATACATGTACACAGTGTTCGTTTTATCTTCAGACAGCTAAATATTTCGAAAACGACTCTTCGTGAGAAGAAAAGGTCCTAGGTGAAAAGTTAATATTGGTAACGGTAACATTTGTCTGTGCTGCAACTGGACACTTCCTAACCACCCATCAAGTTTGTATTTTCAAATGGGAGCCACCCACACTCTTATTACATATTCGTACTCCACGTCAAAGAATACGTACGGTTTACTCACACCTTTGTTTTCCATTCGTGGTAGCTGGTGCTATAATCGACAAATATCAAGTGTACCTGTTTTTGCTATGAAGAGCCCATGCATTTGATTCTACATATCATTTTAAGATGTAAACGTGTACCTATGTGTTCTAATAGTCGATATTTATGTTCGAAATTCACTTCAACGTTGCAAATTTTATTGTACAGTACTATGTGGTTAACCGTTTCAATGTCTAGGAACAATAATATTGATGTAATAGATTTCTGTTCCCAAGAGGTTTCTTGATTTCGGTGAATCCCCTTGTCTCTCACCATTGAAGTGCTTGACGTGTTCTCACCATGATTGTAATTCACAATAAATGTTCGAATTGACGACCTTCCATTTCGATACATTTATTAATTTGTGCATGGAATGCATGTACACAACTTAAAAGAATATCTTGTGGAATGTTTGCGAAATCATTTCTGATACGTTCTATCATGTTACGTCGAATTCTGCATACACGTCGTCGTTCAGATAACCCCAATGAAAATAATCCGATGACATAAGGTCGGGTGATCTGGCAGGCCATGTAACCGTACCACATCTACCAATCAAGCAACCATTGAAACCATTGTTAAATGCTACTTTGGCTCTTGTGGAGTAACGTGCCAGCAACCATCATGTTGCAGTCACGTGTTCTGTCACACTACGATCGGCAATGTTTCCAGTAATGGATAGAATGGATGGCAATAAATTAGATATATTTCCCTCTTCAATATGCCTTGTACAACCAAGTGGCCGATTATTTTGTCGCCTGAGATACCGCAGCAAACATTAACAGACCAAGGATACTGACGAGCAACCTCACGTATCCATCGCAGGTGTTCGACACGCCACTAATGAATGTTATGCCGATTAACTTCGCCATGGTTCGGAAATGTTGACAAAAAAAAATGCAGGTCTCTTTGTATATGCATGAGTTTCCAATTGCAGAACCACATCCGGTTTTGAAAATCGTGCCCATGAAGTTCTTGATGCATGGAGATGTGGAAGAGATCGCTTTTGTGAAGGTGTGGGATCGCCCAAACACTTCGTGTGAGCAATTACAGACTACCGATACGTCTCGGGTACTTGCATGTCGATTACGAGTCACTGCAGCTTGTAGTGCAATTCCATTTTTTATGTTCCCCGTTACAGTTACTCTACATGTTCGTATTTTAGGCGTCATACTTCCCTTAGTAGTAAACCGTTGTGAAACACGATGAATCGTCTGTGCGAGAACAGGTGCTAGAGAGGAGCGGTGCCGAGACGTTCATTATTCGTGTATAAAGTACCCGGCGCTGCAGTGTGGCATGCCACATGGTGGGGCGCTGAGCGATGATTTTTTGCACGATATCCGTAGCAGGTGTGCCTCTAATTTTCACGTCATGGACATTTTATGATAGGTGCGGTTTGTACTCCTCTAGAAGCCGCGCCGCGGCCAGCGTGAGGGTTCGGCAGTTGTATGGAAACAAACACTGAAGTCAGTCACCGTGATGGCAGGACATAAAACAAGAATTTTTAGAACAACCTAAGCGGAATGACTACTTCACTAACTTGACCGCGGCTGTGGACCCAGTCCTAATGAAAAAAAACTCCACTGAAGTTAGTCAGTCCGTTGCGCACGCAAATTCAAGCGTCCCGCCAGATACAATTGGTGCTGTTGCTTTCACAGCGTGGACAATAGCGCACGAGATTGCTCAGCTTTTTCGCCTCGGTTCGATCCTTAACATCATCCCATGTATCACTCTCTTGTTCAGTTTTAGGAAACCAAACACTGGTGGCTACTTGTATTTGTTCACTCACTCAACTGGCTATGTTCTTGTGGTCTTCAGTCCTGAGACTGGTTTTATGCAGCTCTCCATGCTACTCTATCCTGTGCAATCTTCTTCATCTCCCAGTACCTACTGCAGCCTACATCCTTCTGAATCTGCTTGGTGTATTCATCTCTTGGTCTCCCTCTTCGATTTTTACCCTCCACGCTGCCCGCCAATACTAAACTGGTGATCCCTCGATGTCTCAGAACATGTCCTACCAACTGGTCCCTTCTTCTAGTCCAGTTGTGCCACAAGCTCCTCTTCTCCCCAATTCTATTCAATACCTCCTCATTAGTTATGTGATCTACCCATCTAATCTTCAGCATTCTTCTGTAGCACCACATTTAGAAAGCTTCTATTCTCTTCTTGTCCAAACTATTTATCGTCCACGTTTCACTTTCATACATGGCTACACTCCATACAAGTATTTTCAGAAACGACTTCCTGACATTTAAATCTATACTCGATGTTAACAAATTTTTCTTCTTCAGAAACGCTTTCCTTGCCATTGCCAGTTTACATTTTATATCCTCTCTACTTGGACCATCATCAGTTATTTTGCTCCCCAAATAGCAAAACTCATTTACTACTTTAAGTGTCTCATTTCCTAATCTAATTCCCCCGCATCACCCGACTTCATTCGACTACATTCCATTATCCTCGTTTTGCTTTTGTTGATGTTCATCTTATACCCTCCTTTCAAGACACTGTCCATTCCGTTCAACTGCTCTTCTAAGTCCTTTGCTGTCTCTGACAGAAGTACAATGTCATCGGCGAACCTCAAAGTTTTTATTTCTTCTCCATGGATTTTAATACCTACTTCGAACTTTTCTTTTGTTTCCTTTACTGCTTGCTCAATATACAGATTGAATAACATCAGGGATAGACTTCAACCCTGTCTCACTCTCTTCCCAACCACTGATTCCCTTTATGTCCCTCGACTTTTACAACTGCCATCTGCTTTCTGTACAAATTGTAAATAGCCTTTCGCTCCCTGTATTTTACCCCTGCCACCTTTAGAATTTGAAAGAGAGTATTCCAGTCAACATTGTCAAAAACTTTCTCTAAGTCTACAAATGCTAAAAACGTAGGTTTGCCTTTTCTTAATCTTTCTTCTAAGATAAGTCGTAGGGTCAGTACTGCCTCGCGTGTTCCAACATTTCTACGGAATCCAAACTGATCTTCCCCGAGGTCGGCTTCTACTAGTTTTTCCATTCGTCTGTAAAGAATTCGTGTTAGTATTTTGCAGCTGTGGCTTATTAAACTGATAGTTCGGTAATTTTCACATCTGTCAACACCTGCTTTCTTTGGGATTGGAATTATTATATTCTTCTTGAAGTCTGAGGGTATTTCGCCTCTTTCATACATCTTGCTCACCAGATGGTAGAGTTTTGTCAGAACTGGCTCTCCCAAGGCCGTCAGTAGTTCCGGGGGCCTTGTTTCGACTCAGGTCTTTCAGTGCTCTGTCAAACTCTTCACGCAGTATCGTAGAGTAGTGGATTGCGGTGTGAGACTTGTTCGAAGTATTTTCACTGGGGGGAATGCAGTGGGGAAGCCAGTGGGCATTCTGGTGAGATCCTCTCTTGGAACTGCAGGTTATGTAGCAAGAGTAAGTTGATAGAGGAGCAGGAGCGTAAGATCTGTGCCCTTCAGGTGCAGTTGAATAACGCACAGGAGGAGCTAGATAGGATGAGGAGGGAGAAGGGGGTTGGGGAATGGGAGCTGGCTGTTGGCAAGAGATCTGCTAGGAGAAGGAGATTTTCAGATAGTTTTACTATTGGTGTTTGTAATAGATTTGACCAACTGTCAGAGCCTAGTGGAGAGGAATCTCTAGTAGCTGCAGATGTAGGAAGTATGCAGCAGACCTCAGCAGTTACGGTGGCTAGGACAGTTGCAAAGTCTAAGAGAAAGAAGAAGGTTCTGCTGTTAGGTAGTTCTCATGGTAGAGGTGTAGGCCAGCAGTTGCAGGAAGTTTTGGGGAGTGAGTACTAGGTCACCAGCATTGTGGAGCCTAATGCAGGATTGGCTCCGGTGACTTTTAACATAGGGGGGTTATGTAGGGATTTTACAAAAGAGGATCAGGTAGTGATTGTGGGTGGGGCTGGTAACAGTATTGATAGGGATGGGAAGTATGACATAGATGGTGACCTGGAAAAGATAGCCACTCAGACTGGCAACACGAATGTGCATTTCGTGGAACTGTTTCAGCGTCACGATCGGCCTCATCTTAATACAGCCGTCAGGCGTAATAACATGAGACTTGGGGGTGCGCTAATGACAGAAGGCATGAGTCACATTTCAGTGGTGTCGGTGGAGTCTATCAGCAGGACGGGTTTCACTAGACATGGCCTGCACCTCAACAGATATGGAAAGGGGAGGTTGGCAAAGCTTATAGGTGACAGCATAGGTGGGGGTGGTGGGATCACTCATGGGAAAATTCCGGTAGTTGTGGGTGTTAGAGCTGTACCTTTTTTAGATTGAAGTCAGCTGACAGGTATTCCTGCTTAAGGGAAGTCTCTCTAACAAAGAAACCACTTTCGACAAAGCTTAGGTATCCGATTAATGAGGGAATTAGTATATTTCATCAAAACATACAAGACATTAGAGATAAAGTTAGTGAATTACTTATAGATGTTGACTCTGAAATTATTGGTATATCTGAACACTTCTTAAATAAGGAGATAATTCAGAGGCTTCCTTTACCAGGATACAGGTTGGCTGGCAGCTTTTCTAGGAGCTCTTTGCGGTGTGGGGGAGTAGCCATGTATGTGAAAAACGGTATCCCATTTGAGTCAATTGATGTTTCAAAGTACTGCACTGAAAAGGTGTTTGAATGTTGTGCAGGTGTGGTTAAATTTAGTGGAGCTAAACTTCTTACTGTTGTTATTTATAGATCCCCAGACTCCGATTTCACAACGTTTTTGCTAAAGCTAGAGGAGGTTCTTGGTTCACTTTTTTAGGAAATACAAAAAGTTAGTTATATGTGGTGACTTCAATATAAATTGTATAAGTGATTGTGCAAGGAAAAGGATGCTGGTAGACCTCCTTAATTCATATAATCTTATGCAAACCGTATTCTTTCCAACGAGAGTGCAAGGGAACAGTAGAACAACCATAGACAATATTTTTGTTCATTCGTCATTACTAGAAGGGCATTCTGTTACAGAATGGTGAATGGCCTTTCAGATCATGATGCACAAATTTTAAGTCTAAAAGATTTTTGTGCTGCAACGCAGGTTGAATATAGTTACCAACGTTTTAGGAAAGCTGATCCAGTTGCTGTAGAGACTTTTGTAAACCTTATCAAGTAACAAGTGTGGCAAGATGTTTATAGCGCTGATACAGTAGACGATAAATATAATGCTTTCCTCAAGACTTTTCTCGTGCTCTTTGGAAGTTGCTTTCCGTTAGAACGTTCAAAACAGGGTAATAGCACAAACAGGCAGCCTGGGTGGCTGACTAAAGGTATAAGAATATCTTGTAGAACAAAGTGGCAATTATATCAAAACTTAGAAACAGTCACAATCTAAATGCAGTAGCCCATAACAAACAGTATTGTAAGGTGCTTAAAAAAGTTATTAGGAAAGCAAAAAGTATGTGGTATGCAGATAGAATAGCTAAGTCTCAGGATAAAATTAAAACCATATGGTCAGTAGTAAAGGAAGTGGCTGGTCTGCAGAGACAGGTCGAGGATATAGAATCAGTGCTTAGTGGGAATGTCCGTGTTACTGATAAGTCGCATATATGTACAGTATTTAATAATCACTTTCTGAATTTTGCAGGTGAACTAAATAGAAACCTAGTCCCAACAGGGAATCATATAGCGTTCGTAGAAAAAAGTGTTCCGAGACTGTTACCTGAAATGCTCCTCCATGATACTGACAAGAGGGAGATTGAGTTAATAATTAAATCGCTAAAGACCAAGAACTCTCATGGATATGACGGGGTATCTAGCAGAATACTGAAGTATTGTTCCATGTATGTTAGCCCAGTACTTAGCCATATCTGTAACTTTGCCTTTAGGAGTGGTCGGTTTCCTGACCGATTAAAGTACTCGGTAGTGAAGCCACTTTATAAAAAGGGAGACAGGGATAATGTTGACAATTATAGACCTATTTCAATGCCATCGGTATTTGCTAAAGTTATCGAGAGGGTTGTATATACAAGGTTACTGCAGCATTTAAATTCACATAATTTGCTGTCAAATGTACAGTTTGGTTTTAGAAATGGCTTAACAACTGAAAATGCTATAGTCTCTTTTCTCTGTGAGTTTTTGGACGGATTAAATAAAACGTTGCGAACGTTAGGTGTTTTCTTTGATTTAACGAAGGCTTTCGACTGTGTTGACCACAAAATATTACTGCAGAAGTTGGAACATTATGGAGTAAGGGGAGTAGCTTACAATTGGTTCGCCTCTTACTTTGAGAACAGAAAGCAGAAGGTAATTCTCCGCAATATTGAGAGTGGTAATGATGTTCAGTCCCAATGCGGCACTGTTAAGTGGGGCGTTCCCCAAGGATCGGTGCTGGGGCCACTGCTGTTTCTTATTTATATAAATGATATGCCTTCTAGTATTACAGGTGATTCAAAAATATTTCTGTTTGCTGATGACACCAGCTTGGTAGTGAAGGATCTTGCGTGTAATATTGAAACATTATCAAATAATGTAGTTCATGAAATAAGTTCGTGGCTTGTGGAAAATAATTTGATGCTAAATCACAGTAAGACTCAGTTTTTACAGTTTCTAACTCACAATTCAACGAGAACATATTTTAATCAGACACAATGGGCATGTTATAAGCGAGACGGAACAGTTCAAGTTCCTAGGCGTACGGATAGATAGTAAGCTGTTGTGGAAAGCCCATGTTCAGGATCTTGTTCAGAAACTAAATGCCGCTTTATTTACCATTAGAACAGTATCTGAAATAAGTGACATTTCAACACGAAAAGTAGTCTACTTCGCATATTTTCATACGCTTATGTCATATGGTATTATTTTTTGGGGTAATTCTGCTGATTCAAAAAGGGTACTTTGGCTCAAAAACGGGCTGTTCGAGCTATGTGTGGTGTAAGTTCTAGAACCTCTTGTCGACCCCTATTCAATAGTCTGGGAATTCTGACATTGCCCTCACAGTACATATTTTCCTTAATGTCGTTTGCTGTTAGCAATATTAGCTTATTCCCAAGAGTTAGCAGCTTTCTCTCAATTAATACTAGGCAGAAATCAAATCTGCATGTGGAATGCACTTCCTTGACTGTTGTGCAGAAAGGAGTGCAGTATTCTGCTGCATCCATTTTCAATAAGCTACCACAAGAACTCAAAAATCTTAGCAGTAACCCAAACGCTGTTAAGTCTAAACTGAAGAGTTTCCTCATGGCTCACTCCTTCTATTCTGTCGAGGAGCTCCTGGAAGAGCTAAAAAATTAAGCAAATTCCAGTGTTACATTCTTGATTTTCTTTATTTAAACTAATGACGTGTCGCCTGAATATGTTTCTTATATTTCATTTTATCTGTTTCTACAATCGTGTTATAATTTCATGTATTGACTCGTTCCATGACCATGGAGACTTCTCCTTAATGTGGTCCCACGGAACAATAAATAAATAAATAAATAAATAAATAAATCTCCCATTTCATCTTCATCTACATCCTCTTCCATTTCCATAATATTGTCCTCAAGTACATCGCCCTTGTATAGAACCTCTATATACTCCTTCCACCTTTCTGCTTTCCCTTCTTTGCTTAGAACTGGGTTTCCATCTGAGCTCTTGATGTTCATACAAGTGGTTCTCTTATCTCCAAAGGTCTCTTTAATTTTCCTGTAGGCAGTATCTATCTTACCCCTAGTGAGATAAGCCTCTACATCCTTACATTTGTCCTCTAGCCATCCCTGCTTAGCCATTTTGCACTTCCTGTCGATCTCATTTTTGAGACGTTTGTATTCCTTTTTGCCTGCTTCATTTACTGCATTTTTATATTTTCTCCTTTCATCAATTAAATTCAATATTTCTTCTGTTGCCCAGGGATTTCTACTAGCCCTCGTCTTTTTACCTACTTGATCCTCTGCTGCCTTCACTACTTCATCCGCCAAAGCTACCCATTCTTCTTCTACTATATTTCTTTCCCCCATTCCTGTCAATTGTTCCCTTATGCTCTCCCTGAAACTCTGTACAACCTCTCGTTCTTTCAGTTTATCCAGGTCCCATCTCCTTAAATTCCCACCTTTTTGCAGTTTCTTCAGTTTTAATCTACAGGTCATAACCAATAGATTGTGGTCAGAGTCCTGGAAATGTCTTACAATTTAAAACCTGGTTCCTAAATCTCTGTCTTACCATTACATAATCTATCTGATACCTTTTAGTATCTCCAGGGTTCTTCCATGTATACAACCTTCTTTCATGATTCTTGAACCAAGTGTTAGGTATGATTAAGTTATGGTCTGCGCAAAATTCCACCAGGCGGCTTCCTCTTTCATTTCTTAGCCCCAATCCATATTCACCTACTATGCTTCCTTCTCTCCCTTTTACTACTCTCGAATTCCAGTCGCCCATGACTATTAAATTTTTGTCTCCCTTCACTACCTGAATAATTTCTTTTATCTCATCATACATTTCATTAATTTCTTCGTCATCTGCAGAGCTAGTTGGCATATAAACATGTACTACTGTAGCAGGCGTGGGCTTCGTGTCTATCTTGGTCACAATAATGCGTTCAATATGCTGTTTGTAGCAGCTTACCCGTACTCCTATTTTTTATTCATTATTAAACCTACTCCTGCATTACCCCTATTTGATTTTGTATTTATATCCCTGTATTCACCTGACCAAAAGTCTTGTTCCTCCTGCCACCGAACTTCACTAATTCCCACTATATCTAACTTTAACCTATCCATTTCCCTTTTTAAATTTTCTAACCTACCTGCCCGATTAAGGGATCTGACATTCCACGCTCCGATCCGTAGAACGCCAGTTTTCTTTCTCCTGATAACGACATCCTCTTGAGTAGTCCCCGCCCGGAGATCCGAATGGGGGACTATTTTACCTCCGGAATATTTTACCCAAGAGGACGCCATCATCATTTAATCATACAGTAAAGCTGCATGCCCTCGGGAAAAATTACGGCTGTAGTTTCTCCTTGCTTTCAGCCGTTCGCAGTACCAGAACAGCAAGGCCAGTGTTACAACGCCAGGTCAGTCAATCGTCTAGACAGTTGCCCCTGCAACTACTGAAATGGCTGCTGCCCCTCTTCAGGAACCACACGTTTGTCTTTCCGCTCAACAGATACCCCTCCGTTATGGTTGCACCTACGGTACGGCTATGTGTATCGTTGAGGCACGCAAGCCTCCCCACCAACGGCAAGGTCCATCGTTCATGGGGGGGGGGGGGGGAGGCGGGGGGCTAACTTCAATTAATTAACTCGGAAACGGTGCAACGTATCCACTTTTTTATCTTAACCATTATTTCTCAGCACAACCTACCCTGAAACACCCTTAAAAACTTTCCAGACTGTGTGTACCACCCTATATATTCTCTGAATTCCTGCGTAGTATTGTAGCGGGACCGTTAGTACAACTTTAATAATATCTCTAATTATTTTTCGTTTTTTGACATGCACAACCAGCGAGTTACGCTGGTTGTTTCAGCATGGGTTGATATCTGCTACCTCAGAATTTCTGATACTGATCTCTAAACGTAATCTCTTCATGTGCTCTAAAAGAGTGGACTAATCTTTTCCCACGCCAAAGAAACCGGTATAGGCACGGATATTCGAATACAGACATACGTAAACAGGCAGGATACCGCTCTGCTGTCTCCAACGCCTAAGTAAGACAAAACATGTCTGGTGCAGTTGTTAGATCCTTTACTGCTGCTACAGTGGCAAGTTTTCAAGATTTAAGTGAGTTTGAACGTGGTGTTATAGTAGGCGATCGGACACAGCATCTCCGAGGTAGCGATGAAGAGGGGATTTTCCCGCACGACCATTTAACGAGTATACCGTGAATATCAGGAAACCGATAAAACATCAAATCTCAGACATCGCTGCGGCCGGAAAAGGATCCGGCAAAAACAGGACCAACGACGACTGAAGAGAATCGTTCGACGTTACGGAAGTGCAACCCTTCCGCAAATTGCAGCAGATTTCAATGCTGGGCCATCAACAAGTGCCAGCGTGCGTGCCGTTCAACGAAACATCATCGATATGGACTTTCGGAGCCGAAGGCCCACTCGTGTACACTTGATGACAGCACGACACAAAGCTTTACGCCTCGCCTGGGCCCGTTAACACCGACATTGGACTGTTGATGACTAGAAACATGTTGCCTGGTCGTACGAGTCTCGTTTCAAATTGTATAGAGCGGATGGACGTGTACGGGTATGGAGACGAGTCTCATGAATCCATGGACCCTGCATGTCAGCAGGGGATTGTTCAAGCTGGTGGAGGCTCTGTAATGGCGTGATGCGTGTGCGTTTGGAGTGATATGGGACCCCTGATACGTCTAGATACGACTCTGACAAGTGAGACGTACGTAAGCATCCTGTCTGATCACCTGCATCCATTCATGTCCATTGTGCATTTCGACGGACTTCGGCAATTCCAGCAGGGCAACGCGACACCGCACACGTGCAGAATTGCTACAGAGGGGCTCCAGCAACACTTTTCTGAGTTTAAACACTTCCGCAGGCCTTCAGACTCCCCAGCCGTGAGCATTATTGAGCATATCTAGAATGCCTTACAATGTGATTTTCAGAAGAGACCTCCACCCTCTCGTACTCCTACGGATTTATGGACAGCCCTGCAGGATTGATGGAATCAGTCACTTCCATCACTACTGCAGACATTAGTCCAGGCCATGTCGTGTTGCGACACTTCTGGGGCCCTACATGATATTAGGCAGGTGCACCAGTTTCTTTGGCTCTTAGAGATTTGCAATTCCTTCATGATTTATTGTTGCAATATTGTATATAAAGTAGATGAAATGATTACATTTACAGATCAGTGGTTTTAGAGATTCTGATGCACCAGATATCAACCAATGCTGAAACATCCAGAGTAGCTCGCTAGGTATGCATGTCAAAAACGAACGAGATATTATTAAAGTGGTACTAAGTGTCTTACTACAATGCTAAAATTCATTGCTAGGTCTAGGCATCTGGAATTTTCATTATTTGTGCTTTGTTGATCTAAATCACAGTAGGAATGCTGAGTAGGACTAAAGACTGGACTAATATTTATGTTATTTTCTATGGAAATATTTTCAGATTTCGTGTAGGCAGGAGAGTGTTTTTCAGCATGCAACTACAGTTTAGATGTTCATCCAAGACTATACCTAGGTCGTTTACACAGCATTTCGAAATGTTAACTGGATGACACTAAGAAATATCGGAGGAGATGCTTTACAGAAATTTCCGCTGTTCAGTTTTCTGTGTGATGTGAGGATGTCTTGTGACTTCTTATGGTTTAGTGTAAGACCCACGTTCTGTGCTCATTACGAAACTGCACAATGATCTTCACTCACCTTATACGGCAGCAGCAACGTTCTTGGTGCTGGCACTGACGTACAAATGGATGTCCTCAGCATATCTGGTAGATAAACAATGAAGTACAGACGGTATTTCATTGACATACAGCGACAAAAGCAATGGACCAACGACTGAACCTTGTGGAACTCCAGTGAACACATGTTTTCATAATGATTTTCTTGACCCACAATCGACTTAATGACTGTCTTTCAGTTACTTACGGAACTATCGTGTTGTAATGCTAGAGGAATTCAGCTGTTTTATTTTTATAACTAATATATCGAGAGGTTATAATTAAACACTGAAGGTCCTCTGGGTGCTGCCTGTGTACGTCACAACCACTGAAACATAACAGGTACCTTAATAAATCAGTGTGTTCGTGGAGTATACTGAAAAAATAATGGTTCCACTTTCTGCCAGCAGGTGAAAATATGGCGCTGTAAGCAGTCAGAATGTGAAATGTTTCCAGTTTGACGTTAGTATGCTATTTGTCACTTGGCGACGCGTGTTGATTTCTTTTGTGAAGTGAATGTTGGTGCAACGCAGGGGTGTCCAACACTCGGCCTGCGTGCTGCATGCGGCCCAAAACGAGGGTCAATGCGATCTAAGAAGTGAGTATCTGTCCCACGATCGGTGAAAAAAAACCTATAATATTCAGTTTATGTAAATTTGTAATAAATAGAATATTCTCATTTTACAGCTCCCGCCATGTGATATCATTCTCTCATTCGTCTATCCTTCTTTTTTCTCAGCGTTCGTTGTTAATGTTACGTATATTATGCGCTGCCTAAAAAAACGCATCTTCCAGTGTGGCCCAGGTAAGCTAAAAGGTTCGATATTCATTGTGTAAAGAGTTAGGACGGTTGAAGTTTTCTGTACGAAACGCAAATCGATTGAGAAGAAAAATTGTGGAACCGTTTTAACAGAACGGCAGCAACAGCAGCTCTGTATTGCGGGAATACAGATGACAAAAATAGCAGCGAAGAGGCCCCATGTCAATAAATGGGCTGAAGAATAATATCAAGAAATTTGAAGAAACAAATGAATTAGGTGGTGCAGCAGGGAGAGGAAGACGGCCCATTCCCATGGTAGTTGCTGTTGAAGTTAGCTATAATCGACTGTGCAGTACATGCTTCAAATTCTGTACGTATTGCTCGAGCTGTGTCACGGGAATTATCTCTCTCCTGATCAACAGTTCAAAAGATTTTGCGGCGCATTTTACACTGGTATCCCTACAAGATTCAAAATGTGCGCCAAATGAAGCACCAACATAAGCTACAACGCCGTGACTTCGCCTTTCGTGTTTTGGCAAGCGTGGAAGTGGATGATATTTGGCCTGGGCATATTCTTTGGACGGATGAGGCACATTTCACTGGCACGATGCCGTGAATGGACAGAACTGTAGAATATGGGTTCTACTCTGCCAGACGTTGAACAGGAACATCCACTGCGCTCAGCTTATGTGACTGTGAGGTTTCACAAGCTCTTTCATTTCGATCTATTTTTCTTGGAGGAGATGACACCTTTCGGGCCTGTTAGTTGTATACTGACTCTTGGATATTATAAAGACCTCCTTGTGCAACACGTGATTCCAGCTTTGCAAGAACGCAACATGAAAGATGAGACGACACCACATTCGCTTGTCAGGTGAAAGATTTGCTTCGAAAAACCTTCAGTAATGACTGCATCATCTCTAGGCAGTTTCAAGATCTATGGCCTTCCTGATCTCCTGACCTAAATCCATTTGACTTCCGATTGTGAAGGTATATTAAAGACCTTGACTATCACGGACGTATCCGGACTCTTCCTAATCTAAAGGATAGCATACGATAACAGTGGCTCTAATTACACCGGATGTGGTGCGAGAAACTGTCGCTCACGCCGTGCTATAGATATAGCATGTTGCTGAGGCGGGAGACCGTATTGAACACTTGTTGTAATTTGTGGCCATATCCAAATAAATGTGCCAGAAACACCATTATCATGTTCTTGATAGTTTCTCCCCTTTTCCTGCCACCACACCACACTCTGCATGCTTATTGAGCCATATTTTCATCTGGTAATAGAAATTGGAACTATTATTTTTTCAAGATACTCCACGAGCGCAGTGATTAGTAAACAAATCTAAGATGTTTCAGCGTCCTGCGAAGTATAAAGCCCGCACTGCAGCACTCAGAACACCGCCAGTTTAATTATAATAACCCGTTATTAAAGTCAACAATATAAAAAGTCTTGCTGAAATCAAGCAGTCTTAAAATGATCACTTCTTGTCTGTTTGTGACATGTTTGATTTCACGAGGCACTTTGATGAATGCATTTACTGTGCTATGTTTCTTGATATTTATAACTACATGAGTGCAGATGTCAACAAAAATTGTTTGAAATAGATTAGATGAACAGGGATTACATGGCAGAGCAGCTCTGAAGGCTCCTCCTCTAAATCGCGTGTCGCATGGGCACATATCTGCTCCATGTGGGCTAGGCAGGGTGGAACACAAGGTTTTTTTTTTGATGAAACTGATATCAGTCTCTACCCTGATAATACTGATGTTCGTGTGTGCAGGCAACGGGGACAACGTTTACATCCTCTCTGTGTCGTACACTACCACCGTTATTAAGACCATTGAGTCATATCTTGGGATAGAAAGGTGTATGACCGCAGGACACTGCTTGCACCGATACATGGGAGGATGACTAGTGTGAAACATCAGGATGACATCCTAGCACACATTGTGGCTTCATTTCATGAACATACTGAAGGCGAATTCACGCTGATAAACGATAATGCACGAATCCATCATCGCAACCTTGTGAACATCTTAGTGGAGCATAGAATCAGTAGGATGGAATGGCTTTCATATTCACGAGCTCTCAGCTACACTGAGGATGCACTGGCAATGTCAAATCGAGCGGTTTGCAATAGTCATGTCCCACAAGAGACGTCACAGCTCATTATAGGAGTCGCTTTGGAGGAATGAGACAATATCCCACAGGCTTAGCTGGACAGTTTGATAAGGAGCGTGACTAATTCAAAAATGTCTCCAAATACGAGGGGGGCCCACTAGTACGTAGACAATCTTTTGTGCAAGATAACAATGAGAAAAAACTGTAGTGTTTGCTGTGGAATCTTTAATAGGTTTTTTGTGTTTATCGGATGGAAATGTGTATATTTTCTTTATTTTTCGTTTTCTTATAACTGTACCTGACACAAAAAAAATCAGTATTGTTTCCTGTCACGTCAAGTATTGACAATAAAGCAATATGCAACATTTATTTTGACTACTGTAGATTATAGTGTATTACATTATTGTATTAAGGATCTAGGTCATTTAATAAACTGACGGCTGTTTCCTTGTTTGTTTTTTCTCCGGTTTGTTGCTGTTGTTGTTGTTGTTGTTGTGGTCTTCAGTCCTGAGACTGGTTTGATGCAGCTCTCCATGCTACTCTATCCTGTGCAAGCTTCTTCATCTCCCAGTACCTACTGCAACCTACATCCTTCTGAATCTGCTTAGTGTATTGATCTCTTGGTCTCCCTCTACGATTTTTACCCTCCACGCTGCCCTCCAATGCTAAATTTGTGATCCCTCGATGCCTCAGAACATGTCCTACCAACCGATCCCTTCTTCTAGTCAAGTTGTGCCACAAACTTCTCTTCTCCCCAATCCTATTCAATACCTCCTCATTAGTTACGTGATCTACCCACCTTATCTTCAGCATTCTTCTGTAGCACCACATTTCGAAAGCTTCTATTCTCTTCTTGTCCAAACTATTTATCGTCCATGTCTCACTTCCATACATGGCTACACTCCATACAAATACTTTCAGAAACGACTTCCTGACACCTAAATCTATATTCGATGTTAACAAATTTCTCTTCTTGAGAAACGCTTTCCTTGCCATTGCCAGTCTACATTTTATATCCTCTCTACTTCGACCATCATCGGTTATTTTACTCCCTAAATAGCGAAACTCCTTTACTACTTTAAGTGTCTCATTTCCTAATCTAATTCCCTCAGCATCACCCGACTTAATTTGACTACATTCCATTATCCTCGTTTTGCTTTTGTTGATATTCATCTTATATCCTCCTTTCAAGACACTGTCCATTCCGTTCAACTGCTCTTCCAAGTCCTTTGCTGTCTCTGACAGAATTACAATGTCATCGGCGAACCTCAAAGTTTTTACTTCTTCTCCATGAATTTTAATACCTACTCCGAATTTTTCTTTTGTTTCCTTTACTGCTTGCTCAATATACAGATTGAATAACATCGGGGAGAGGCTACAACCCTGTCTCACTCCTTTCCCAACCACTGCTTCCCTTTCATGCCCCTCGACTCTTATAACTGCCATCTGGTTTCTGTACAAATTGTAAATAGCCTTTCGCTCCCTGTATTTTACCCCTGCCACCTTCAGAATTTGAAAGAGAGTATTCCAGTCAACATTGTCAAAAGCTTTCTCTAAGTCTACAAATGCTAGAAACGTAGGTTTGCCTTTTCTTAATCTTTCTTCCAAGATAAGTCGTAAGGTCAGTATTGCCTCACGTGTTCCAACATTTCTACGGAATCCAAACTGATCTTCCCCGAGGTCGGCTTCTACCAGTTTTTCCATTCGTCTGTAAAGAATTCGCGTTAGTATTTTGCAGCTGTGACTTATTAAACTGATAGTTCGGTAACTTTCACATCTGTCAATACCTGCTTTTTTGGGATTGGAATTATTGTTACTATACTGTTCAATAAATTTGATCTACTTTTTGTTAAGAGTTTACACCCACACGAAACCCCAGCCACTTTCCACAATCAGTAGTGTATGTACCAAGAGAGAGACTGACGATGATTGTGATAATCAGTATAATAGCATCGACTACGTTTTTAATCAAACCTGTGGTCACTTCATCATTACCTCCAGAATCTGACTGCTTTCCGTTCAGTGTGTGTGAAACCATGATATAAGGAAAAACGCTCCTGTCGTGAAGTTGCTTGCTTATGGTTGTTAATTTCTCACATCCTGAGAGCTGACTGTATTAAGTCACTTAATTCGTCTGCAAAGGCCTGAGAAACAGTATCAGATTTTACCTTTCCTATGACGAAGTGCGAGAATTATCGCACAATCAGCTTAACAGCTCATGCATCGAAGCTGCTTACAAGAATAATCTACAGAAGAATGGAAAAGAAAATTGAGAATGCGCTAGGTGACGATCAGTTTGGCTTTAGGAAAAGTAAAGGGACGAGAGAGGCAATTCTGACGTTACGGCTAATAATGGAAGCAAGGCTAAAGAAAAATCAAGACACTTTCATAGGATTTGTCGACCTGGAAAAAGCGTTCGACAATATAAAATGGTGCAAGTTGTTCGAGATTCTGAAAAAAGTAGGGGTAAGCTGTAGGGAGAGGCGGGTCATATACAATATGTACAACAACCAAGAGGGAATAATAAGAGTGGACGATCAAGAACGAAGTGCTCGTATTAAGAAGGGTGTGAGACAAGGCTGTAGCCTTTCGCCCCTACTCTTCAATCTGTACATCGAGGAAGCAATGATGGAAATAAAAGAAAGGTTCAGGAGTGGAATTAAAATACAAGGTGAAAGGATATCAATGATACGATTCGCTGATGACATTGAAAGTGAAGAAGAATTAAATGATCTGCTGAACGGAATGAACAGTCTAATGAGTACACAGTATGGTTTGCGAGTAAATCGGAGAAAGACGAAGGTAAAGAGAAGTAGTAGAAATGAGAACAGTGAGAAACTTAACATCAGGATTGATGGTCACGAAGTCAATGAAGTTAAGGAATTCTGCTACCTAGGCAGTAAAATAACCAATGACGGACGGAGCAAAGAGGACATCAAAAGCAGACTCGCTATGGCAAAAAAGGCATTTCTGGCCAAGAGAAGTCTACTAATATCAAAAACCGGCCTTAATTTGAGGAAGAAATTTCTGAGGATGTACGTCTGGAGTACAGCATTGTATGGTAGTGAAACATGGACTGTGGGAAAACCGGAACAGAAGAGAATCGAAGCATTTGAGATGTGGTGCTATAAACGAATGTTGAAAATTAGGTGGACTGATAAGGTAAGGAATGAGGAGGTTCTACGCAGAATCGGAGAGGAAAGGAATATATGGAAAACACTGATAAGGAGAAGGGACAGGATGTTAGGACATCTGCTAAGACATGAGGGAATGACTTCCATGGTACTACAGGGAGCTGTAGAGGGCAAAAACTGTAGAGGAAGACAGAGATTGGAATACGTCAAGCAAATAATTAAGGACGTAGGTTGCAAGTGCTACTGTGAGATGAAGAGGTTAGCACAGGAAAGGAATTCGTGGCGGGCCGCATCAAACCAGTCAGTAGACTGATGACCAAAAAAATGAAGTTCCGCAGTTTTTCCTGCAGTACTGTAGGAGCTGACACGCTACGTACAACAGAGCAGGTATGCCTGATTTTGGCGTTATGCACTTTTTGCTTCATTTTGTTCTGCAGCTTTCTGTATGTTTTATATGTTTCCGGAGCTGGATTTTCCTTGAATCTTGTATGTGAAGATTCTCGTTTTTTTAATTATCTGGCGTAGTTCTGTAGTCAGTCATGAAGTAAGTGCTGTCCATGATTTAACAGAACGTCTAGGGGCGTGTTTTTCATACAGTGCGATCAGTCTACTATTTCATCCCCTGACAATATAGTCAATGCTTATTTCCTTCCATGGAATAGGTGGACAGACCACTTGTAGAGTATCACGGTTAACCTGATTTAAGTTTATTTAGATTACGAGAGGAGATTTTTCTGGTGGTCTGCCTAGAGTGCATTAAGAATGTCACATCATGGACAAAATGGACTTGGACAGAAGTCTGACTGGCGTGAATTAATCTATCTGTGGTCTTCATTACTATCGTAAGGGTGTGGTTGAGTGGATCCAGAGGTAAAATATTCTTGTGGTTACAGTGGAATAATCTCCTTAAATTTTTTGCAAAACGAGATTTTAAATTCAGGTCGAACTTTATGTTTCCCATAACGATTATATGCTCGTATTGTGACGTTTGTAAGGACAAGGCTGATTGGAAGGATGATAAACTAGAACTCCTCTTCTCTCTCTCATCATTTGCATCCAGTGTACTTAGTATCTTCGATGTCGTTCATGGACGAATTACGTCCCCATAAGATTCTGTCACTGAAAGCCTGGCATCTACTTTTCCTATTCGTAGTTGCTGATGTGTCCTTTAGATATATGAGACATAGCCATACAGGCATACAGAGAGGGCGCCACACGGCAAGGACTGTAGGAGGAAACGAAATGAAACTTCATAGTTTGAGAGGGCATGTGTTCCTATTTCAGCGATTAGAAAATTGAGACAAAGTTGCTACAAACTTGGCAAAATGAGCCCGCTTATCAGTATGACGTTGCACCCCCTATGACATGATGTATGCACTGATTCGGTTGGGAAGCGGTGTCATAAAGTCGTTATATCGTCTCCTAAGGCGAGCTGGCGCACATCTGCTGTAAGCGCTCCTTCATAACTCGTATAAAGGTACTGGGACGGAACTGATGTCGAACTGGTCCCAGATATGTTCTGTCGGGGAGAGGTACTGAGATCTCGCTGGCCACAGGAGTATCTCATCACATAGTTTATAGTGACACGTGTCATTAGCGGATGAGCACTGTCCTCTTGGAAGATAACGTGACGATACTGTCGCATGAAGGTTAACACATGAGGACACGGGATGTCCGTGACGTACCTTTGTGCCGTCAGAGTTCCCTCAGTCACTACAAGCCGCGTCCTGAAGACATAACAGAAGGCTCCGTTTACCATCACGCTAGGAGTAACATCGCTGTGCCTCTCCGAAACACCGGAAGAATGTGACCTCTACCGAGGGTTCCGCCATTCTCAACGATGATAGCTATACGGGGTAGCAGAGAAACGCGACTCATTGCTCAACACAAATCAAAGTCATTCATCAGCAGTCCACACTTCCCGATTACGGAACTACGACAAACGCAACTATTTGTGTTGTGGCATTAACGGCAGCCTATGCATTCCTTAGACCAGTGGTTCCCAGTATTTCCGAGACTACTGCCCCTGAGTACAATCAGATATTGACTAGTACCGCCCCCCCCCCCCCCCCCCGCTACCATCAACAACATTAGCGCCTAACTAAACTTTAGTATGAAAGAGAATTTTCTTTGAAAGCTTTTATTTTTAAATGATGGAAGATAACATATATAGTGTTTGTAGGTGTCTTATTAATCGCCAAAATAATGAGTCAATGAGACAATTGGCACCACTTAATTCTAAAAAAATTTTGTTTGTATGTATAGGAAGATGAAGTAATTCTGTGTGCATCACGAGTACTGTTTACAACTCTTTCTCAGTAAAGAGATCTAATTATCCACATTGATGGTAGATACTTATTACAAAACGTGTTTACTCTGCACCACTTGTCTCCCTAGTGACATTTGCTTCACCCACACCCTGGAACCCCATTTTAAAATCAACCAAGTCAAGGGGTGTACACTATACCTACGACTTGTGTCCATTAGATTCCTGGACACCTTACCCCTGAATGGTAGAAACTGGAAGACGTTAGGCTGGCAATACTTTGCGTCTGAGCACTGCCCCAGAGCAGAGTAGTAGTCATTACATAATTATAGATGCGTTGTTATCTCAATTGGATCGTTTATTGTAGCGAAGTGAATAATGAAGCATTTCTGGTCCGTGTGATATTTCAGCATAAATGTATCAATATTACTGTCACAGATGGATAACACGAAGTATATGTGCAATAGATGGACTATATGAGGAACAAGGAAGATATTGTTCATACACGTATTTGTTTCACTAGTTACAACCTCAACCAGATTGTATCTCGCGTTAATGCTAGCATTTGAAATAAAAAATGTAGTTCTTGGTAACTTTTGTATTCAGTATGACGGTTTTATGAAATAGTGATGATAGTAAAAATGATATTTGAAAACCCGTTTCGAGACCCAAACATTACTCAGCCGTTTTTTTACCCCTTAGAAAATTTCATTTTACCCCTCAGAGGTTAATCACCTCCAGGTTAATGCTAGCATTTGAAATAAAAAATGGAGTTATAGGTAACTTTTGTATTCAGTATTACGGTTTTATGAAATAGTGATGATAGTAAAAATAATCTTTTAAAAATCGGTTTCGAGATCCAAACATTACTCAACTCTTTTTTTTTTACTCCTTAGAAAATTTCATTTTACCCCTCAGAGGGTAATCACCCCCAGGTTGCGAACCACTAACTTCGATATGGCAAATGGAGTGGTGTGACACACAGTGTTTCAGGGAGTCCACTGCTTGTTCTAGAATGGCGGGTGGAGATGTGAAATTGTAAGGTGTCAGGCAAATCCAACACCTTCCATGAAAACCCTGACATGATAAGCAAATCCAGTAGTATGTCACATAGCTCCGAATAAATCGTGACATTAAATTAACCAAAGTAATACGAGCAACGAGTGAGCAAATGGAATACCACAGACTAACACAAGAATGCCTAAATGCATGTCATACCTTCCCACCGTGAGACAGACCCAGTTCCAAGAGGAGAAACGAGAACAGAAGCCGAGAGCAGAACCGTGTTAAGCTAGAAGGCCCTACGATAAGGGACGGACACCCACGTCGCCATCTAACCACCAGGACCACCCCCCAGCCCATGTTAAATGCTAGAGCCCTCCAAAAGAATAGCATAGATCTTATGATAACACTAAAAGGGCCACACAAGCTGCAAATTTTAGCGTGAGGCTTTTACGCGTCTCTGTTACGTTGCAAACCTAAAAAACATTGCCCCACCACGAAAAGTAACCGCTAGGACCACCCCCCAGCCCATGTTAAAAGCTAGAGCCCTCCAGAAGAATAGTATAGGTCTTATGATAACACTAAAAGGGCCACACAAGCTGCAAATTTTAGCTTGAGGCTTTTACGCGTCTCTGTTACGTTGCAAACTTCAAAAACATTGCCCCACCACGAAAAGTATAACGTTTCTCATTGGATAGACAGAAATTTTGTAGGCGGAGCTTAAGGTTAACATTGAGAAAACACAGCCAGATAGTTTTTTTTTAAACCAACTTCGGTAAATTGTAGTAAGGAGAAGTTAGAAAGGAATGGCTTCGGAGACGGCGAGCTGGATGGAGCTGCGCCGGCCGCTGCCCCCTGACGAACACCGATAAGGTAATGAACGCACGCGATGCCGCATTTTTGAGCGCATAAGGCTTCACTCAGAACTGCAGAAGTCTCATCTGTTACATCCCCTTTTTACGGAATACTAGGGTCGATCGTCAATTGAAGCTCATGGTATTCACATTTGCTACGTAAGTTAAAATCTGAAACGTGATGATTTTTCTGTTATATAGTTATTGGTAAGCCGCATGAGCCACTGTAATTTACGACAAGTTAGATAAGTAATTAAAGATAATTGCGGGTCACTGTAGACCATTTTGATAGTTTTCTCTTTTGTGAAACTTAATTTAAACCTAGATTATAGATGTGATATGGCATAGGTCATCCTTCGATCCATTGTAGAACTTGGAAACCCATTCAGGGAATATTCGTTCACATTTTTGTTTAACGCAGTTGGTTTTTATCATCGTGTATTAAAACATTTCCTTTTATCAATAGTGCAATTTATAAACAATGTTTTGTGAGTAGAATAAAATTTCCAATGGTAAACTTAACTCCTTTTTCGACGTTATTTTACCAGCTAACTAAAAATATGAAAGCCTTGAGCCCCTTCCACTAAAATTAGTCAGTATCAAGATTCTTTTACAGGGAGTGCAGTGGAGCTGACGCTGAAATCATTAAGTATTTGGTTATATCATCGCTAGTCTCACTGAACTCTTCTGAACTCTACATGTCATGTGTGGTCTGGCGTCTCCTTACCAGCAACAGGTCGCAGGTTCAAACTAGTCAATTCCCTAAAAAACACGCTCAGAGCGTCGTTGCGCGAAAGTGGTAGGGAGACACGACATAGAACAACAGACTCCACGCAGAATGTCAGAAAATGGTTACGATGTGCTTGGTGCACAATTCGGCGATCCTCCGTTGTGGTGGCCAGATGTGATCGATTAGAACCTTGACGAAGAATATCCCTGCCCTCACGACCCCATGGAGTCCGACATCGGATCACTGATTGTAGACTGTGTGCCAAAAAAGAACAGCATAGAGACAGAAGTGATGACACTTTCTGCAGGACCTCACCATCATTTTGCAGGACAATGCTCAAGCACGTACAGTGCAAGCTGTTACTGATTTGTTTGACTGATGGGGTTGCTAAGTGCTATACCACCTACTGCATTCCCCTGGCTTCAGCCCTCGTAAGTTGAGCTCTGTTTCTAAACTGAAGGAAACACTTCACGGGATTCGCTTCAGAGCTGCTACAAATTCGTCAGGCAATAGACCGCGCCGTTCGAACTGTCAACACAGACGACACTGCTAAGAGTATCCTACGACTTCCACATCGCTGACAACGGGTTATGCACAATGCTAGTGGCTACTTTGAAGGTCAGTAAAACTTTGAAACACGTATATATTTTGTACGAGCTGTAAATGAATAGTTGCCACTATTAAAGTTCCAACCCTCGTATTAAATTGACATCTGAACATGTCTTGTGTGTGTTTCACTTTTTTTGTCAGGTAGTAGTTCTTGTCAGACGCCACAGACAGAGCACATAACACGCACTTTGATATGCCTCCACTATAAGTCACTCCAATAATTTGCAAGCGAACATCCATCTGCCATACGGTGGCGCCAATGGAAGCACGACTCCATTCAGTGTGTATCGACAGTTAGTTGGACAGTATCAACGCTGTGCCTCTAGAACTTATCCTCAGACGTCGCCCAGAAGAGCCCAACTGGATATTCTATTAATTATATTTGTCATCTTTCACTGGATTCAGAACTAGAACAGTGTTAAGAGACTGATCAGTGCAAGTGAACTTCCAGCAAACATTATCACGCACCATGTGAACATTCAAGTTAAGTAATGCATGCTACCATTAACAAAATTATTTTAAATGGATGTTAATCTTTGTTACCATAATTTTTGTCATAGTTCGCCTAAACCTATTTGGCCATGTGACGCGTCTGTACAGTTGCTGCATGCCAGCAATCTACCACAATCACAGTAACTACTTTCAGTGACGGGGGGTTTTCTTCATGGCCACATTCATGTTTGACGCCAATAGAATCTAGTGAATATAACAGTCGTATGTCGTCATTCCAATTTCGGTCCTCCAGATGGTTACTCTTAGGTATTTTATGGCACTTATCATTTCCAGCGATATATCGACAGCCGGCCTGGGTGGCCGAGCGGTTCTAGGCGCTACGGTCGCAGGTTCGAATCCTGCGTCGGGCATGGATGTGTGTGATGGCCTTAGGTTAGTTAGGTTTACGTTGTTCTAAGTTCTAGGGGACAGATGACCTCAAAAGTTAAGTCCCATAGTGCTCAGAGCCCTGTGAACCAATTTTGATATATCGACAACAGTGGGACACTGTACTCGAAAGGTAATGGATGTCTTCGACTATTTGTGCGTAATACGTTACATTTATTTACGTTCAGGGTGAACTATCAGTCCCTATACCAACCGTTGTGCCCCTTCCGGTCTTCTCGTCATCGAGGTCAGCTGGCCATTCGCCCAATGAGAAAATGTACGATTCTGTCCAGATGGATGTGCGCCTCTTTGGTCGACGAAATGTCATACGAGGGTGAGCTAAATGAAAACCTTAAATATTTTTTTAAATATTATTTATTGTGCAGAAGTGGTACAAGACTGTATCACTTTTCAACATAATCTCCCCCACGCTCAATGCAAGTCCTTACAAAGTGCTTACAAGCGCTTACAAAGTGCATAAATTCCTTTAGAAAAAAATTCTTTTGGTAGTCTGCGCAACCACTTATGCACCACGTGGCGTACCTCTTCATCGGAACGGAACTTCTTTCCTCCCATTGCGTCTTTGAGTGGTCCAAACATATGGAAATCACTTGGGGCAAGGTGAGTATGGTGGATGAGGAAGACACTCAAAATGCAGGTCTGTGTTTGTTGCAACTGTTATTCGGGCGGCATGGGGCCTTGCATAGCCATGTTGCAAAAGGAGACCTGCTGACAGCAATCCATGTCGCTTTGATTTGATTACAGGCCGCAGATGATTTTTTTTTTTTTGAAATCTGTGTCTGATGCACTGGTGACAGTGGTCCCTCTAAGCATGTAATGCTCCAAAATGACACCTTTTTCGTCCCAAAAGAGAATCAGCATAACCCTCCGTGCTGATGGTTCTGTTCGAAACTTCTTTTGTTTTGGTGATGAGGAATGGCGTCATTCCTTGCTCGCTCTTTTCGTTTCCGGTTGGTGGAAGTGAACCGAGGTTTCGTCCCCAGTAACGATTCTTGCAAGGAAGCCATCACCTTCTCGTTCAAAGGGCCGAAGAAGTTCTTCACAAGCATCAACACGTCGTTCTCTCATTTCAGGAGTCAGCTGCTGTGGCACCCATCTTGCACACACTTTGTGAAACTGGAGCACATCATGCACAATGTGGTGTGCTAACCCATGACTAATCTGTAAACATGCTGCAATGTCATTCACTGTCACTCGGCGGTTTTCCTTCACTATGGTTTCAACTTCTGCAATATTCTGTGGAGTCACAACTCGTTGTGCCTGACCTGGACGAGGCCCATCTTTCACTGAAGTCACACCTTCCTACTCCATCCGTAGACTTGCTGCTATAACAAACATGCATGGCCGTACTGAACCTTCACTCGTCGACGAATTTCAATACGTTTCACACCTTCACTACGCAAAAACCGAATAACAGAACGCTATTCTTCCCTGGTGCAAGTCGCAAGTGGGGCAGCCATCTTTATACTGATACTGCGACGGTACATGTGCATCTGCACTATGCTGCCACCTACAGGTCATTCTGCACGCTGTTTGTAGCACTCTTACCAACTTACAGAATAACGGCGAGAAATTTCGATTTGTTATTACAAATTTTAGGTTTTCATTTGACTCACCCTCGTAAATACGGGTGGCTGTTGTACAATACGATTAGTTACCTAAAGCTTTCTGAGCCGTGGCGGCTTGTCGGACTGTACCGATATCAATAGACTCTTTTCTTTTCTCTAAGATGTTGCCCAGCGAGGCAGCTCCTTCTGGCGTGGCCTGAAGGGCCAACTTGCTGGGCCCGCATATATCAAGATGGGAGTACCAGTGGAGAAACCAAGTGAAAAGGAGGCCTTTTATCGCCACCCACCTATCTCTGTGCTGGAGTAAAGTGGGAAGGAAATTGAAGGATCATGTTGGACTGTGTGTGGCTTGCGATGCCGAGAAACTTCAGGAACAGATTACTGAAAACCCGCTGAGCTGTCAGAGGTGTGTTTGCCTGAATTTCTGGATGCTCCGGTCCTGTTTATTGGTACTGAAGTCCGCGCATCCATGGAATTTGCAGGTTGAATTGTATGAGCAAGAATTTGTGGTGTTAAATAGGTTTGTTAAATATTTTAATTAGATCTTTGTATATTGCAGAAGGATGTAGGCAGCAGTACGTATTGGGACATGAAGAAGCTTGCACAGGATAGATTAGCATTGAGAGCTGCATCAAACCAGTCTCAAGACTGAAGACCACAACAACATTGCATGTTAATGGAATGTAAAGTGTCCGTGGAGCCTTTAATTTGGATTAATGTTGGTGTCCGCCTCTACGAGGAAGCTTGTTGTGAAGTTCGTTGGCAGTGTAGTATATATGTGTGTAAGGCCTACTGCCTGTCCATTATTAACACTCGTCTTCCTTGAGGCAAATAACTAGCAGCTGATATTGGTCGATTATCACAGATTGTCCGTCCCTGGTGTGAAAATGGACTTTTATAATTGTGTGGTTGATTCAGTGATATTAATTTATAATTTACATTCATAATTTTAATTCTATATCGTAATTTACGCATTGTATCAAATCATGTCCACGTTATTAAATCTTTATCTTTTAATGAACAAATTCGCATAAAATGATCATATCTTTTAAAAGCGATAGCACTCCAATTAAAATGTCTTTCAAATTCTTCGTTGTTATAAAAGTTGGTGTTAAGAACCGTGTTACCTATTTTTGATCTGAATATTTGGGATAAATATTGGGTTCAGTTTATAGTTGTCGTTTGACGGAACACTAACCGTCATTGTGGACTACGCTGCACTGTATCTTATTGATTTAAGCTAATGTGCTGCTTATTCTGCTTCAGGTCATGTATGTCGTGTGTTTATTTTTTTGAAGCAGTTTACATGAAAATTTTAGTTTGTTTTGCGGACACACTATCCGTTTTGAGATTGACCTGGACTGTGTACGTCCCCAGGAACCATAGAATTAAAGAAAGTTGGCTCGGGGTTGGCTCAATCATTTCTTCCGGCACAATTTAGTTTAACTATTTAATTCTGAAATTCTCTTAAGGCAAATGGAATTTTATTAAGACTGCTTGTGCTTAGGCGCTGGTGCTGTTTGCCGATCTTGTCAGCCTCACTCATAATCTGGCAACAGCGGCATGTTTATGCGATTCTGGGCACAACCCTTGGACAACGAAATCTCGCGCTGTCCGTCTTCTGCGGTGTTATTCCTTTCAAGCGCAGGCGTGGCCTTTAATGCTGCTATTTAAAGTTAAGTTGAAATTTTAGAGCAATTCTGAGTCATTGTATTTGTTAACTAAAACTAACTTTTTCTAACTTTAAAGAAGCAATAAGTAATTTGAACATTTTATTAGTGGTTGAAATCTCAACGCTCGTTGTAATTTCATGCAAATTTTAATTATCTGAATATTATTGTGCAACCCTGTAAGCCTTGCTATTATATCTGTTTTAAGAGGTTCCAAATTTTTTTATTGTCACCTTGTATTTTAGTACGAGAAATTTTTGGCAGTAGCCTATTATGTGTCCGGTTCAGTTTTATTAAACTTTTTATTCGTGTCTTCTGCTCATGAAGTTTTGGTAATTTTTGTGACTGTTCGAATTTGGCTTCAAGTTTGCATCATTAGTACTTTATCTTATGGTGTGGCAAACAGTGATTGCGTGCGAGCTGTAATTGACATTTTCTGCCTCATTCATTATTGTTCAGTATTAATTGATGTTTAATTAAATACTTAATCGGGTTTAATATGATTCAGTCTGTTGAAAATAAAATTGTACGTTGCACCAGTGAATGAACAGTGCACGTTTTCCTTCCTGGCCAAATTAAAAGGCCGCATTTTCATATTTGACTATCGGGCTTTGTTAAGTCCGTAGCAGGTATAAACGAGCGGTGGAGCAACAGGACCCTAAGAGGTAGGTGTGTCTGCCTGTATCTCTTCGATCTACACTGACGGAAAAAAATCGCAATATGAAGAGGGAGTTATGTCACATAAACGAAAGCTGATAGGCGTGTTTCCATTCATACATCTGAAATATGATGTCTAGGAAAAAAATCGTTACATCAAGAAGGAGCTGTGTGACACAAATGAAAATTGGTAGGGATGTTTCTACATCTGAAAGGTGACGTCCTTTCAGGTTTCGCGCCATTCGCCTAAGAGTGGCGATAGTAGTGCCATTACAAGGATGAAAATGTTTGCTTTAAATATACGCTGTACGGTCGTGTTAATTACCTATGAGACTGGACGTGATGAGTTGATGTTAGTCAAGAATGCCTTTAGGGCGAGAAGGACGCCATTATCAACACATTCACCGTGTTAGAACGAGGCCTCGTAATAGGGCTACGAGAAGCTGGATCTTCTTCTGCGATATGGCAGGTAGACTTGGCACGAATGTAGCCATTGCACGTGACTGCTGGCAGTGGTGGTAATGAGATTGTGGGGTCGCAAGAACACCGGCCTCCGGAAGACCATGTGGCACTACCGAGAGAGCATCATGTTCGGCGTGTGACTCTGGCACATCGCACTGCATCTGCAGTAGCATTCTGAGCAGCAGTTGGCACTGCAGTGACACAGCGAACTGTTACAAATAGGTTACTTCAAGGCAGCTGCGAGCCAGACGTTCTGTAGCGTGCATTGCAGTACCCTTAACCACCGCAATTTGCGACTTCAAGGGTTGTAAGGTGTCAGGCAAATCCAACACCTTCCATGAAAACCCTGACATGATAGCAAATCCAGTAGTATGTCACATAGCTCCGAATAAATCCTGACGTTAAATTAACCAAAGTAATACGATCAACGAGTGAGCAAATGGAATACCACAGACTAACACAAGAACGCCTAAATGCATGTCATACCTTCCCACCGTGAGACAGACGCAGTTCCGAGGGTTACGAGAACAGAAGCCGAGAGCAGAGTCGTGTAAGCTAGAGAGCCCTACGATAAGGGACACCCACATCGCCCGCCGACCGCCAAGACCACCCCCCAGCCCATGTTAAATGCTAGAGCCCTCCAGAAGAACAGTATAGATCTTACGATAACACTAAAAGGGCCACACCAGCCGTAAGTTTTAGCGTGAGACTTTTTCGCGTCTCTGTTACGTTGCAAACATTAAAAACATTGCTCCACCACGAAAAGTATAACGTTTCTCATTGGATAGACAGAATTTTTGTAGGCGGAGCTTAAGGTTAACACTGAGACCCTGATTGGTCAGTTGAAAACACAGCCAGATACCTTTTTCTTAAACCAACTTCGGTAAATGGTAGTAAAGAGAAGTTAGAAAGAGTTGCTTCCGAGACGGTGAGTTGTGTGAGGCCGCGCCGCCCGCTGCTCCCTGACGCTGCCTAACCACCGACAAGGTAATGAACGCACGCGATGCTGCATAAGACTGCATAAAGCTTCACTCAGAACTGCAGAAGTCTCATCTGTTACATCCCCTTTTTACTTAATACTAGTGTCGATCGTCAATTAAACTTCGTGGTATTCACATTTGCTACTAGAAGTTCAAATCTGATACGAGATGATTTTTAGGTCATATAATTATTGAGAAGCCACATCAGCCACTGTGATTTACGACAAGTTAAATATGTAATTAAAGATAATTGAGGGTCACTGTAGACCATTTTGATAGTTTTCTCTTTTATGAAACTTAACTTAAACCTAGATTATAGATGTGATATGGCGTAGGTCATCCTTCGATCGATTGTAGAACTTGGAAACCCATTCAGGGAATATTCGTTCACATTTTTGTTGAACACCGTTGGTTTTTATCTTCCTGTATTAAATTATCTCCTTTTATCAATAGTGTAATTTATAAACAATGTTTTGTGAGTAGAATAAAAATTCCAATGGTAAACTTAACTGCTTTTTCGACGTTATTTTACCAGCTAACTAAAAATAGGGAAGCCTTGAACCAACACTTGGGCGAAAATACAGAGCGTAGGACGTCGGAAGAAAACGCAATGGGACCCACCAATCTGGCAGAATTATTACAGCAAATGACGGAAACCATAACAAGGCAAAATAAAGAAATTGCGAACCAAATTCAAATTCAGAATGCAGAAACCTCGAAACAAATGCGTGGGACTAAAGAACAAAACAAAAAAAATCAGTTACACCTAAGTCATATTGAAGACGAGGCAAAAGAATCTTTAGAAGTTATAGGAAACGAAATAACAGGTCACAGTCAATTGAGAACAGACACTGACAAGGTACAAGTGGATGTACAAACATTGCGTAGTGACACTCAGGACGAGATCAAAACATTACGTAACAACACCCAGGAAGAAGTCTAGAAACTAGAGAAACATATAAACGTAATTACTAGACAAGCAGCAGGTGCAGCGCGTGCAATTGTTGAAAAGAGTGTGTTACACAAACGTATCACAAAAGCAGCGCTGAGAAGATATGATAATCGCATAGTCAAAATACAAGCGCAAACGAAGCAACAATTTCATAAATTGCGAACAGAGTTGTTGCAAACCATTGTAGAGCGTAGTGAACAGGATCGAACGAGCACTGAGTCTGCAACTATATCCGTATCTGTAACAGCACCAGAAAAACAAGCAATTAACGAAGATATTATGCATTGGTGATTCCAGTCACAGGAGGAAAGTAACATACGTGAAATCAGACAGTCTGCACAGCAACAAACGCGTTTCGAAATTCTTGATGAACAAACGGCACCACAAACACATGCTGAACCACAAATGTATATTTGAAGACAGTTTGGATCGTGCAATGAAGCGGCAAGGTTAGCCAGACAAGATACCGAACCAATACGTGACAACGGAAAGCCAGGTCGCGAAGAGTACAGTACAATGCATTCAGCTACACGTTCACAACCGATGGAAGAAAATTATTGCGTACCACTTCAACGATACCACGCAAGGGTAGGCGAAAGTTACAGTGGACAATATCCAATGGATCTACCACAAAAAATTGCTGTGAGCACTATGGGACTCAACTGCTGTGGTCATAAGTCCCCTAGAACTTAGAACTACTTAAACCTAACTAACCTAAGGACAGCACACAACACCCAGCCATCACGAGGCAGAGAAAATCCCTGACCCCGCCGGGAATCGAACCCGGGGACCCGGGCGTGGGAAGCGAGAACGCTACCGCACGACCACGAAATGCGAAATGCGGGCGATCTACCACAACAGGAAAGAACGACGGGAGAAATTATCAGAAACAAAAGTGGCGAAGAATCGAGAATTTCAAATGGAACCATGACGAAGTACGACAACGATTATTTCCTCACAGTCAGAAAATTTCAACACTTTCGAAAAGGCCGGCCGGAGTGGCCGTGCGGTTCTGGGCGCTACAGTCTGGAGCCGAGCGACCGCTACGGTCGCAGGTTCGAATGCTGCCTCGGGCATGGATGTGTGTGATGTCCTTAGGTTAGTTAAGTTTAATTAGTTCTAAGTTCTAGGCGACTGATGACCTCAGAAGTTAAGTCGCATTGTGCTCAGAGCCATTTGAACTATTTTTGAACTTTCGAGAAGGAAACTCACTACATCCACGAACTTTTATTGATCAATTCCGAGTAGGATTACTAGAATACTGGACGTTAGCACACAAATTAGACTTTATATGTGCACACATGTCAGGAACAGTCGCAGAAACCATGCAGAATGTTGCAGCGACATGCCGATCGTACAAAGATTACAGAGAGAAGTTTCTCTCACGATATTGGTCCAGCGAAGCACAGAACAGAGTGAAGTACGAATTATTACAGAACCCATATTTTGAAAATTCAGGAGAGAAGAGTCCCGTGAAATTTTTCGAAGTGTTGGCAAAGAAAAATCAATGCTTAAATGTACCATACAGTGACGGAGAGTTGATTAAAATGTGCGCGATGAAGTTACCATTGAAATACCAGCAATCATTGGTAGGTCGCGGAGGCAATGACGTCGAAGCATTTAAAGGAATTTCGGAAGATGACGCAAGAAAAAGACGAAGCGCACGTGAAAACGAAAGCAAAAAGTAGTGGAATCCACAAGACACAGTACGAAGAAACAATAAGTACGAACCACGTGATAACTTCGCACCAAGAAACGACAACAGATTTCAACAAAGAAACGGTTATGGATTTAGAAGAGAATATGGCAATAAAAATAATTCACGCAGGCGCGGCAACAACTATTACAGAGGGAATAATGACAACCGGAACGGGTATTGGAGAACCAATAGACCGACAAATTATCAACAAAGAAACCAATATCAACAAGCGGAACAAGGAAAGAGAATACAGATAGAAGAGGTGGAGGTAAGACCATCAAACCTCGAAAAACGTTCGAATTGTCAGCTAAGCGCCCAAGCCAAAGAGAATGACGCACCGACGCAGGATAATTGCAGCACCTTGAAAAGAGAAGTAAATACGTTATCACGGGAAGAGAAGGAGGAAGAAACAAAACCGCAGGGACCAGATGAATACTAAGACAGGAAAATAAGAATATCGTTTTGGGACGAAATTAATTGGGAGAATACTGACGAAGAAGATGAATTACCAGAGGCATGTAAAACGAATGTAGGAGGAAAGGACGAAGTAATGAGTATTGCAGAGCTATTTGAGATGGAAACCAGGGAAAGCGAATTCAATGAGGATAATGCGCAGTCGACAGAAGTTGAAAATAAGTTACTAGTGGGCACACAACCCAACGTATATAATGAAGGAAGTTATGAAGCGATAATTAGAGCATTTAGATGCGATTATCTGGAAATAGCGACGAAGAAGGAGAAGATAGACGAGGATGAGGAAAAAGTAGAGGATGTTGAAGAAAGCGTAAATGAAGGAAAAAATAGAGAAGAGGAAATAAAAGAGAGAGAAGTAGCAGTCGAAGCTCATCCTACAGAAAGTTCGAATTCACAGGGGAATGCCCTGAAAAGACTCATGGTACAGTGGAGGATTCGTTGATGCAAGAAGAACAAGAACAGAACCAACCGTTTCAAATTCAACCAATTGTGAAGGCCATGATAAAACATATCCTAGTCAATATTGTAATTGATAGCGGAAGTGAACTGACCACGATCTCAGAAAATTTATTCATGCCAATGAGGAATTGCCAGTTCTGAAAACACGCAAGATTAAAGTAAGAGGTCCTTTTAGAAACAATGCTGGGGAAGTTACGAGACAAACAAGGTTAACTCTTTCGTGCCAAGGTCAAAAGATCGAGGCCAACTTCGCGATTATACGCGAGGCAGACGCTCTGTAGCGTGCATTGCAGTACCCTTAACCACCGCCATTTGCTACTTCAAGGGTGTGAAGCGAGAGCTCATTGGAGGGCGGAATGGAGGTCTGTTGTTGTAAGTAGGCTGTTTAGATTTTTATATTGGCAACGTTACGTAGCGCTCTGTATGAAAATCACTGGCTGTGCTGTGTGCAGTCTGTGACTAGTTTGCATTGTTGTCTGCCATTGTAGTGTTAGGCAGCGGCAGCTGGATGTGAACAGCGCGTAGCGTTGCGCAGTTGGAGGTGAGCCGCCAGCAGTGGTGGATGTGGGGAGAGAGATGGCGAAGTTTTGTAATTTGTCATGAACTGCTACATATATTATGACTATTAAGGTAAATACATTGTTTGTTCTCTATTAAAATCTTTCATTTGATAACTATCCCTATCAGTAGTTAGTGCCTTCTGTAGTTTGAATCTTTTATTTAGCTGGCAGTAGTGGCGCTCGCTGTATTGCAGTAGTTCGAGTAATGAAGATTTTTGTGAGGTAAGTGATTTCTGAAAGGTATAGTTTAATGTTACTCAGGGCCATTCTTTTGCAGTGATCTTTGATAGTCAGATTGCGTTGCGCTAAAAACATTGTGTGTCAGGTTAAGCACAGTCTTGTATAAGTTGTTCAAAGGGGACGTTTCATTGTGTTTTATGATGAAAGCTGGTTCCGCCTCAGTGCCAGTGAAGGCCGTGTTTTGGTCAGGGGGAGGCGAGGTGAGGGCCTACAACCAGTCGGTCTGCGTGCTAGACACGCTGGACCTACATCAGAAGTTGTGGTCTGGGGTGCGATTTCGTATGGCAGCAGGAGCACTCCCGTGGCTATCCCATGTTCCCTGACTGCAAATTTATATGTCAATCTGGTGCGACCTGTTGTGCTTCTATTCATAAACAACATTCCAGGGTTGTCTTCTAACAGGATAACGCTCGCCCGCTCACCACTGTTGTAACCCAAGACGCTGAACAGAGTGTCGACATATTACATTGGCCTGTTCGATCACCAGATCTGTCTCCACTGGAGCACATATGGGACATCATCGGAGGACGACCCCAGCGTCATCCATAAACAGTGTTAACCGTCCCTGCACTGGCCGACAAGTGCATCAGGCTTGGAACTCCATCCCACAAACTGACATCCGGCACCTGCACAACACAATGCATGCACGTTTGCTTGCTTGCATTCAACATTCCGAGGGTTACACCAGTTATTAATTGTAACACCGAAAATGCAGGATGTATTGCACCTGCTACCGATATATAACTTTTTTCTGAATTTTATGTCGTCGTCATCGTGGTCTTCAGTCCTGAGACTGGTTTGATGCAGCTCTCCATGCTACTCTATCCTGTGCAAGCTTCTTCATCTCCCAGTACCTACTGCAACCTACATCCTTCTGAATCTGCTTAGTGTACTCATCTCTTGGTCTCCCCCTACGATTTTTACCCTCCACGCTGCCCTCCAATACTAAATTGGTGATCCCTTGATGCCTCAGAACATGTCCTACCAACCGATCCCTTCTTCTGGTCAAGTTGTGCCACAAACTTCTCTTCTCCCCCATCCTATTCAATATTTCCTCATTAGTTATGTGATCTACCCATCTAATCTTCAGCATTCTTCTGTAGCACCACATTTCGAAAGCTTCTATTCTCTTCTTGTCCAAACTATTTACCGTCCATGTTTCACTTCCATACATGGCTACACTCCATACAAATACTTTCAGAAATGACTTCCTGACATTTAAATCTATACTCGATGTTAACAAATTTCTCTTCTTCAGAAACGCTTTCCTTGCCATTGCCAGTCTACATTTTATATCCTCTCTACTTCGACCATCATCAGTTATTTTGCTCCCCAAATAGCAAAACTCCTTTACTACTTTAAGTGTCTCATTTCCTAATCTAATTCCCTCAGCATCACCCGACTTAATTCCACTACATTCCATTATCCTCGTTTTGCTTTTGTTGATGTTCATCTTATATCCTCCCTTCAAGATACCATCCATTCCGTTCAACTGCTCTTCCAAGTCCTTTGCTGTCTCTGACAGAATTACAATGTCATCGGCAAACCTCAAAGTTTTTATTTCTTCTCCATGGATTTTAATACCTACTCCGAAATTTTCTTTTGTTTCCTTTACTGCTTGCTCAATATACAGATTGAATAACATCGGCGAGAGGCTACAACCCTGTCTTTATGTAAATATTTGTAATTTAAATGCTTTCTTTTAATAAGTAAGGACATTGCTTCACTGTATGTGTATATTTAGGTAGAATTCTGTTGATGTTTCATTGTATTTCTCTATGTTTTACTGTGAAACTTATAAGCTCTGGGAAAAAGCCAAAGGAATTGTTATTTGCAACGACTATCAACGATAATAGCAGTGCTTGTGCTTTGTAAAGTCTTTGGGTAGGGAGTTGTTGCGCAGAGCGCGCGGAGAGAGAGTGAGACGGGTTCCAGCGCCTGTAGTGTGCGGAAGTGTGGTGTTAACGCTCTCGTAGTAGAGGGTACCAGTTTCGGCGGCATCATGTACGCGCGCGAGCCAGGTGTCTAGAGCAGGAGTACCGATAGTGACCGGGCGGAAGAGGCTGTTTTAATTACGCTCGCCCATTCCTATAATTAGCCGTGGCTTCACAATATGCTACCGCCTTCAACAACAGCCGCAGTTCCAGCAACACAGTTTCGTCGTATGCACAGCACTAAAGTGAGACTGTTCATTGGTAGAAAGTATTAATGGCTAACCCAGCAGCACAATTGAATGTGATTTGATTGATAAGATTTATTTAAATAAGAATCAGTTAAATCAGGGCGATTGTGTCCTCATTGTCCCCAGACATTGTTATCAAGCAGCATCCTCGTTCCTTTTTTTTCCTAATATGCTAACTGAGTGTCATAAGAAACAAATTGAATAGTTACAGCCAGTTTTTTAAGAATTTTAGCCTCAGTCCACTTTCAATTAACTGTTGTACAACAATGGCTTCAGTATATGACTAAAGTAAAGCAATTTAATTTTTTAAGTTTGAGAATCAATCACTGGAAAAAATCCAAATCTAAAGAAATGCACAAATTTATAGTGCAGAAGTTTTATTTCTTTTACATATAGCTTGGAGCACATGGCTGTTTGGTTTGGTACGTATTCTAATATTTAACTCTGTTCATGTCAGTAAAAACGGCTCAGTTGTTCAGACAATAATATGAAATCCAATTTGCAAAATAAGTAACGGCAAAGTAAAAAGTGCTTGCTATCTTTCTAAATTTCTTTGATGACGTTATGCTGAGGTCACTGAAAGTCATTGTTCACGTAACGAAGTTCAGTACTAACATACAGTTCAATTGCATATTTACAAATCATTACTCGATTGCCTTTTTCAAAATTTAATGCCAAACATAATGTAAGAGTGACTTCTCCGTTTTCTTTATCATTACATACTCACTTAAAATTTGTGTAAAAAAAAAGTTGCAACCTCTAGTTGCCACGTCAGTGTTTAATAATATATGTTTTTCTTTCACATCATCTTGTACAGGATTTTGGATGTAAATTGCCCTAGTGGGCTGGCGACCGTTAATTACTTCCTTTTCGTTCATTAGTGTAACTTTTGGATTCATGATCAGTGGTATCCCTTTGTGTCCAGTGTTGTTCGTGAGTGAAAGCACAAAATAACTTTCATTTTCCAAATTATAGCCCTGTTCGGTTTAATTACTTTTATTTTTGGTAGACTTTCCATCAGAAGGGTAGGTTGTACACTTTTCTCCTACTTATCGGTATCACTTCTTCGGGAAAGATAGCCTTACACAATTAGAAAAAAAACCATTAGGCATACACGCGATCCACGGTCATATTTTATATCGTAAGCAGGATAGGCCGATTAGTAGGAGGGAGGTTACATAATAAACCAACGTTTCACATTTGCAATGGCTTATCTCACGCTTACATTAACATGTCAATCATTCCAGTACGTTACCTAGACATGATCTTGCAATGTCAATCACTCCAGTACGTTACCTAGACAAAATGCCCCCGAAATGTCATTACTCTTCATTAATTATTTTTGTTGTTGCAATTTTTTTCCATCAGAGTAATTTGGGGCAAAGAAGTTCAGAGCACAATGACGACAGAAAACCTGCCTGTTGAAACTAGGTATGACGAGGCTCACTGAAGTTCAGGTGTGGCGCTGACGACCGTTGCCTGCGCGGGAGAAGAGCCTCACATTGCACGTTCCGCGGGAGGCGGTAATTCCGCAGTGCGTTAACGCACAGCACTGTCGTAGACCGGTTTCTTGCTTTCGCCCATCTAAGTGAGGTGCGTTTCACGCGCTTTCGGCAGCACGCCATTTCGGAATCGCGAGCAATTTCCATTAGGGAGCGTACGGCGGCCATATAACAGGGCCAGGCGTGCGGAATTTGAGGCGGTGCGGTAGTGGCGGCCGAGGGAAACAGTTGGCGGGGCTTTAGTGCCGTGTTGTCCCCGCTGTTAATGGCGGCGCATAAAGCCGTAGCGACCAGCCGGCGCAATTGTTAAGGAGCCGTAAAGGAGGGCCCGGCCGGCACTTCTGCGGCTGCCGCCGCCGTCTTCACATCCTGGGCGCGTCTGCGTAAGAACACGGCGCCACCATCGCTGCGTCGCCACACGTGTTACACTCGCGTTCATCCTTCTACATCGCTCGTTGCTTGCCTTGCTTCGTTTCTCTCCGTAACTTGTACAATTTTTTTCTGAGTCACCAGGTTGGTTTGATGCGGCCCGCCACTAATTTCGCTCCTGTGCAAAACTTTGTCTCAGAGTAGCGATGCAAGCTACGCCCTCAATTATTTGCCGAATGTATTCCAGCCCGTATCTTCCTCTACAGTTTTTACACTCTACAGCTTCCTAAAGTACCATTGAAGTTATTCTCTCATGCCTGAATAGATGTCTGTCCATCCGGTCTCTTCTCCTTGTCAGTGTTTCCCAATAATAATAATTCCTTTCTTCCTCGGCGATTCTGTGGAGAACCTCCTTTCTCCTGTCCACTCTTTTCACTGCATTTAACAGTGGAATTACCATTGCACTTCTAACGTTACCATACTTGCTTTTAATTTCACTGAACGTTTTTTCTGATTTTTCTCTATGCTGAGTCTGTCCTTCCTTTAATCATTTCTTTTTCGATTTCTTTATATTTCTCACGAAGCCATTTTGCGTTAGCTTCGTTGAACCTCCTGTTAACTTCATTCGTCTTGAATTACTGATTTTCCGAATTTCTCTGAACGCTTTTGTACTTCCTTCTTTCGTCGATCAAATGAAGTGTTTATTCTGTTACCCATGGTTTCTTCGCACTTACCTTCCTTGCACCTAAGTTTTTCTCTCCAGTATCTGTGATTGAGAGTTCATCACGTTTTTCAATTAGAGGCCACATGCCCTGTTGTTAACGTTGTCTGTCTTTGCCTCCAGTATCCTCATGCTTTTGATCATTCCTGATTCTTCTACCTTTTAGGGCCAGATTCCCATACCAAGAGAGTGTTTGAACCTCCGACCACTCCTCCACCCTCTCTGACAAAGCCGTTGGCAGAATGAGGATGACTTCTTATGCAGGAGGTCGTCGGCCACTCTTGCTGATCACGTTTATTCAAAATATAGGCGGTGGTGAGGTTCTAACCCAGGACCGAGTATGTTTTGATTAATTATCAGAGACACTACTTCCACTTTTCTTTTTTGTGAATGAATCCATCTCCAACACACCAGCAAATCCTTGCAAAGACTGACGATCGCCTTCGACTTCAGAGGCAATGAAAATCCCTCGTGGCAGCGACACATCAGTAGATCATCGATGTATGTCTCCTCCGAAATGTGAATGAATATATGTTGAAGAAAAAATTTGGAATGGTCTTGGAAACTGATATATGGCCGGGAGACCGGTGTGCTGACCACATGCACCTCCATATCCGTATCCAGTGACGCCTGTGGGCTTAGGATGACACGGCAGCAGGTCAGTACCATTGGGCCTTCATGGCCTGTTCGGGAGGAGTTTAGTTTTAGAAAAATTTGGAAGTTTGTGACAAGTTCCTATTTGACCAATCTGTTGACGTCATCAGTCCCTAGGCTTACACAGTACTTAATCTAACTTAAAGTAACTTACGCTGAGGACAAGACACACCCCATGCCCAAGAGAGGAATCGAACCTCCGATGGGAGGGAGCCTCGCAAACTGAGGCAAGGTGCATCAGAGTGTGCGGCTACACCGTGCGGCTACGTTGAGGGGACCAAAGCTTTAAAATGGAAGAAAGGACATAAGTCAGCTGCTCCTTACATGTATGATCCAACTGTGAGGGGGGGGGGGTTGTGGAAAACATTCTAGTGGAAGTTCGAGAAATATTGTTGGTACTTCATGTTCTTCACAAATGCACAATGTCAGTTGTTGCCAGAAATCGAGGGCTGATTTGTGACCACTATCAAACAGTAGTGGACTGCATCCCTGTTAATCCAAGTCACCGAGTAGGTCTTTGCACGTGGAAAATAGTCCACGTCCGTGAAGAGAAGCGTTTGTGAGGTGATGCTGTCCGGAATAGTGCGTATGACGAACGCCTTCATCTGGCGGACCAAATACCAATATTACTCGACTCGCCACACACAACTCTTGCACTCCGCAGGTGGTGCATAATGGTGATAGCGCCAGGTGGATCCCATTAACTGTCACATACCAGGTGGACTGAACATCTGACACAAGAGTAGGGACATGCACTGCCCACAACTCGGTGCTCCACTGCACGAGGGGAAGTTTTTCTTCAATCAGGATTGCAGTGAGGCATCAGTATCTTGGCTGTCAGTCGAAGTGGATCGAGAAGAGAGGTCCTGATGGCCGAGGGTTGTCCAGAAAGTAAGGTCAGATCGGTCACGAAATGGAAACCACAGTGAAAAACCAGAAATGTTTTATTTGCAACAGTTAGGTACACCTTCCACCTACTTCTCTATATAGTCGCAGCTCCAACTTCGAGTTTTGTCGTAGTGTTGTATCAACTTTCCAATATCCTCGTCACAGACAGCAGTTGCCTGTGCTTTCTGCCAGGTATCTGCACTGGTCTGTAGCTCATTGTGTGTGGAAAGTTTTGTCTTTACATCTAGCAGTTCTTGTGAGCAGAGATGAGACTCAGGCGGAACCAATTACGGACTGTATTGTGGGTGATCAAACACTTCTCGTGAGAAACGATGCAGGAGCATCTTCATTTCCTGTGCAGTGTACGGCCGAGAATTGGCATGAAGAAGGAACTGCTTGACAGTTGTATTATGTGGGCTGCATTACACAGGCGAAATCTCTAAACAGGCTCTCATAGTTGGCGGGAGACGCTATTCCCTATGCGTCTTTAGGTGCTCGCTGTTCACTCAAAGCTGAAAAGAGCGACGCGACACGATCGATGGGCATACTAGAGACACTGCCCAACACATCTGTGCAAAGCTTTACCAGATTTTCCTAGTGGTTTCCATTTCGCGACCGATCGGAACTTACTTTCTGGACAACCCTCGTAGCTATATTCAAGAAATAAATAGCTCGAGTAGAAAAAGGGCGCTGGGACCTCTGTCAGCAGCACTGGAGCAATGAGTGAGCTCGGGGTAAGAGCCCTCATCAGTAACCCGGTGACACATGTAGGAGCGTGTCGCCCCATCTTGACATTTTTTTTTTTTTTGGTCATCAGTCTACTGACTGGTTTGATGCGGCCCGCCACGAATTCCTTTCCTGTGCCAACCTCTCCATCTCAGAGTAGCACTTGCAACGTACGTCCTCAATTATTTGCTTGACGTATTCCAATCTCTGTCTTCCTCTACAGTTTTTGCCCTCTACAGCTCCCTCTAGTACCATGGAAGTCATTCCCTCATGTCTTAGCAGATGTCCTATCATCCTGTCCCTTCTCCTTATCAGCGTTTTCCACATATTCCTTTCCTCTCCGATTCTGCGTAGAACCTCCTCATTCCTTACCTTATCAGTCCACCTAATTTTCAAAATTCGTCTATAGCACCACATCTCAAATGCTTCGTTTCTCTTCTGTTCCGGTTTTCCGACAGTCCATGTTTCACTACCATACAATGCTGTACTCCAGACGTACATCCTCAGAAATTTCTTCCTCAAATTAAGGCCGGTATTTGATATTAGTAGACTTCTCTTGGCCAGAAATGCCTTTCTTGCCATAGTGAGTCTGCTTTTGATGTCCTCCTTGCTCCGTCCGTCATTGGTTATTTTACTGCCTAGGTAGCAGAATTCCTTAACTTCATTGACTTCGTGACCATCAATCCTGATGTTAAGTTTCTCGCTGTTCTCATTTCTACTACTTCTCATTACCTTCGTCTTTCTCCGATTTACTCATTAGACTGTTCATTCCGTTCAGCAGATCATTTAATTCTTCTTCACTTTCACTCAGGATAGCAATGTCATCAGCGAATCGTATCATTGATATCCTTTCACCTTGTATTTTAATTCTACTCCTGAACCTTTCTTTTATTTCCACCATTGCTTCCTCGATGTACAGATTAAAGAGTAGGGGCGAAAGGCTACAGCCTTGTCTCACACCCTTCTTAATACGAGCACTTCGTTCTTGATCGTCCACTCTTATTATTCCCTCTTGGTTGTTGTACATATTGTATATGACCCGTCTCTCCCTATAGCTTATCCCTACTTTTTTCAGACTCTCGAACAGCTTGCACCATTTTATATTGGCGAACGCTTTTTCCAGGTCAACAAATCCTATGAAAGTGTCTTGATTTTTCTTTAGCCTTGCTTCCATTATTAGCCGTAACGTCAGAATTGCCTCTCTCGTCCCTTTACTTTTCCTAAAGCCAAACTGATCGTCACCTAGCGCATTCTCAATTTTCTTTTCCGTTCTTCTGTATATTATTCTTGTAAACAGCTTCGATGCATGAGCTGTTAAGCTGATTGTGTGATAATTCTCGCACTTGTCAGCTCTTAGCGTCTTCGGAATTGTGTGGATGATGCTTTTCCGAAAGTCAGATGGTATATCGCCAGACTCATATATTCTACACACCAACGTGAATAGTCGTTTTGTTGCCACTTCCCCCAGTGATTTTAGAAATTCTGATGGAATGTTATCTATCCCTTCTGCCTTATTTGACCGTAAGTCCTCCAAAGCTCTTTTAAATTCCGATTCTAATACTGGATTCCCTACTCTTCTAAATCGACTCCTGTTTCTTCTTCTATCACATCAGACAAATCTTCACTTTCATAGAGGCTTTCAATGTATTCTTTCCACCTATCTGATCTCTCCTCTGCATTTAACAGTGAAATTCCCGTTGCACTCTTAATGTTACCACCGTTGCTTTTAATGTCACCAAAGGTAGTTTTGACTTTCGTGTATGCTGAGTCTGTCCTTCCGACAATCATATCTTTTTCGATGTCTTCACATTTTTCCTGCAGCCATTTCGTCTTAGCTTCCCTGCACTTCCTATTTATTTTATTCCTCAGCGACTTGTATTTCTGTATTCCTGATTTTCCCGGAACATGTTTGTACTTCCTTCTTTCATCAGTCAACTGAAGTATTTCTTCTGTTACCCATGGTTTCTTCGCAGCTACCTTCTTTGTACCTATGTTTTCCTTCCCAACTTCTGTGATGGCCCGTTTTAGAGATGTCCATTCCTCTTCAACTGTACTGCCTACTGCGCTATTCCTTATTGCTGTATCTATAGCGTTAGAGAACTTCAAACGTATCTCGTCATTCCTTAGTACTTCCGTATCCCACTTCTTTGCGTATTGATTCTTCCTGACTAATGTCTTGAACTTCAGCCTACTCTTCATCACTACTATATTGTGATCTGAGTCTATATCTGCTCCTGGGTACGCCTTACAATCCAGTATCTGATTTCGGAATCTCTGTCTGACCATGATCTAATCTAATTGAAATCTTCCCGTATCTCCCGGCCTTTTCCAAGTATACTTCCTCCTCTTGTGATTCTTGAACGGGGTATCCGCTATTACTAGCTAAAACTTGTTACAGAACTCAATTAGTCTTTCTCCTCTTTCATTCCTTGTCCCAAGCCCATATTCTCCTGTAACCTTTTCTTCTACTCCTTCCCCTACAACTGCATTCCAGTCGCCCATGACTATTAGATTTTCATCCCCCTTTACATACTTCATTACCGCTTCAATATCCTCATACACTTTTCTATCTGTTCATCTTCAGCTTGCGACGTCGGCATGTATACCTGAACTATCGTTGTCGGTGTTGGACTGCTGTTGATTCTGATTAGAACATCCCGGTCACTGAACTGTTCACAGTAACACACCCTCTGCCCTACCTTCCTATTCATAACGAATCCTACACCTATTATACCATTTTCTGCTGCTATTGATATTACCCGATACTCATCTGACCAGAAATCCTTGTCTTCCTTCCACTTCACTTCACTGACCCCTACTGTATCTAGATTGAGCCTTTGCATTTCCCTTTTCAGATTTCTTGTTTCCCTACCACGTTCGAGCTTCTGACATTCCACGCCCCGACTCGTAGAACGTTATCCTTACGTTGATTATTCAATCTTTTTCTCATGGTAACCTTCCCCTTGGCAGTCCCCTCCCGGAGATCCGAATGGGAGACTATTCCGGAATCTTTTTTCAGTGGAGAGATCATCATAACACTTCTTCAAATAGAGGCCACATGTCCTGTGGATACACGTTACGTGTCTTTAATGCAGTGGTTTCCATTGCCTTCTGCATCCTCATGTCGTTGATCATTGCTGATTCTTCCGCCTTTAGGGGCAATTTCCCACCCCTAGGACAAGAGAATGCCCTGAACCTCTATCGGCTCCCCCGCCCTCTTTGACAAGGCCGTTGGCAGAATGAGGCTGACTTCTTATGCCGGAAGTCTTCGGCCGCCAATGCTGATTATTTATCAAAATTTAGGCAGTGGTGGGGATCGAACCCGGGACCGAAGACGTTTTGATTATGAATCAAAGACCCCTAGACCCCTAGACCACGGGACATACGTGCTTACAAAGAAGGGTGCTGCTCGATGGTGAAAGATTAAGGACCCTTTTGTCCTTCAGGAGGGTGAGGGACTCATAGCTGACTTAAAATAACAAGCCTTGACTCACAAAGGAACCCAATAATGCCAACATGCATCTAACCATTGATGGCGGGATGGGGAAAGTCTGGGCCACTTGAGGGATTCGCGACTCGACATAAACATTACCAAAACGGGTCCGTTGCAGCATGCCCAGGGTTCGGAGTAGATGGTCAAGGAGCTCAGCTCAGATCCAGTGGAATACCTGCCTACTGTTGAGGACCACTGATCACCGCAAGTCGGTTGTAAAATCAACTCGCAGACATCATACTACGTCGCAGATCCACAGGGGAGCGACGTATTTACCGGGCAGCCCACGGACTACAGGCAAAGCGTGAAGTTCGCGAATAAAGGATGCTTACCGAAGCAGGGTCGTAGGACTCCACCCACTTCAGCGCTGCCTGAACATGCTTGCCGTTGCGCAGGAGGAAGACCGGATCGTTCGAGTAAACCATGCAATAAAAAGTGTGTCATCGCGGAGTCATTCCAGTAAGTCGTTGACGCAGGCCGCAAAGTAATGGTTCCTTGGCGAGAGCGTACAAGTTCGTAGAAAGAGGGCATCCTTGCTGCACTGATCAATGCACCAGGATGGGCAATGTAAGACGACCATTGCACAGCACCCTAGATGGCACATCCCAGAGTAGATGCATTATGACCTCCACAAAGCTGTCTGGGAATCCCATAGTCCGTATCACCGCTTTCAGATAGGAGTGATCAATCCTATCGAAGGCTCCACTGAAGTCAAGGCAGGCCAGGACCACTGTAATGCACCGCGTCTGGACAAGTGTGATCATGTCACGGTATCGGCACAAGGTAGTCTGGATATCGTGATCGCCTACTAAAGAGCCCAATCGTGGGACACCACGTATCAGCGACGCTTCTGAGACGTACTGCCAAAATCCAGGCAAAGATCTTCATACCACAGTTCACGAGCGATAGGGGGCTATAGTCACTGATGGAGGTTCCACCGTTTGGCTCATGTCACGGTATCGGCACAAGGTAGTCTGGATATCGTGATCGCCTACTAAAGAGCCCAATCGTGGGACACCACGTATCAGCGACGCTTCTGAGACGTACTGCCAAAATCCAGGCAAAGATCTTCATACCACAGTTCACGAGCGATAGGGGGCGATAGTCACGGATGGAGGTTCCACCGTTTGGCTTATGGACAGGGACAAGCAGTCCTTGGAGGAACACACCAGGGAGCTGAACTTGGGACATCAAAAGTCGCGACATATGTCGTCCAGGCAGGCATGAGTAATTGACGGTAGATCTTGTAAAATTCTAACGAGAGGCCGTAGGGACTGGGGACTTGCGAGGTGCGGCGGCCAGTATAGCTGCAGGGACCTCCTCCTCAATCACCTCCTCAAGTAATGCCATCTGCACATCCTGCGGCAGTGTGGCATACATAAGACGAAAGATTTCCTCAATCGCACTTGGGGGACGATGGTGGAGCGCGAACAGTTGACCATACTGAGCGTGGAGAGCATTTCCAATCGCACGTTGCATGGGGGCTTAGTTATATAAATAAGAATGCAAATAATTTTTAATTTTTCGTAGCTGTCTGTCCGATTACGCAAGTCTCGTAAACGGCTGGCCCTGACTAGTTTTAGTACGCAATCTGACTGCTTATAATGACAACAAAGAATGTAAGAAAATTTCTGTTAACACAATTAATTAATTAAGTCCCCAGCAACTATAAAACCTACGAAACCAAAGCACAAGTGTAATTGTTCTGTATGTGGTAGTATGACTCAACGCACATCTGGCACGGTTCTTCTTCAACAAGACAAGAATTTTTAAATACCAATTATACTGACGTGATAAAAGAAAATTAGAAATACTATAATTGCGCAAGAAAACCAAAATTACACTCTAATACAAGAACGCAAGCCAGATGCTTTGTTGACTGAACCTGCAATGATGCATTATTTGAGACACAGAAATAATAAAAAGAAAAAACAGGGAATTTGTTACCTTCATATATATTGACGAAAAGCACTCTGATCATTACAATATCTCCATTATAATAACATCTGCTATCTCTCCCATCAAATAACTGCATAAAACATGGAACAAACACTCACTACTACCACATCTCAACTCCGACTTCACGACAAGCAGTGTCCACCACAACTTCTCGGCAAGAACTGCCTGCCGCTACTTCTCAATAATCACTGCCAGTGGAGGCGGCAGAACAAAACTCTCTGGCGCTGTGGCTCAGTGTAGCCACCTTTCAACGTTGTGTTGTGACACAGCGGCTGTAGGTTAAAGTTACAGCATGGATCAGCGACCGTCATGAACGCCGGCGTTCTGCGATCATATGAGACATCGACGGCCCTTCGTGGTACATTATGTCTATGATGCGCTCACGAACAATTGTCCCTTCTAGGTGCTGCCTCGTGAGTGCCGCGATCCGCGCTTTTGCGCACGTTGTTGCTTGCTGACGGGCAGGTGAGTGCGGCGTTGCGAAATAATCTCGCAGAATGCGGTAGTAAAAATCTAGTGATAGCCGTCTCCAGGCGGAAATCTCCCTGCCGTCACCAATCAACGCCTTCCTGAGAGCCGTCTTGGCACATATCAGCTACCAATAGAGGGCAGTCGGGTAAGCCCCTCGCTGAAGGGCGCATGACGTCCACGTTGCCTCCATTCAGGCGAACGTAGTTGTGTCACATTCAATTTCCAGGGGCCTCGCCCATGCCTCGCCACCTGGCGGTGCAAGGTGACAGTGTGTGTATAAGCCGCGTGGCCGGAAAAAGCAGCGGGCCATATGTCAGCGGTCCGTGTGGCCCAAACAATGGGGCGCGAGAAATAGACGAGGTCTCTACGGCTGGAGGAGTGGCTGGTATGGTGCGTGAAAGCCGTCCTGTCGCCGTATACATACTCCCACGTGTCCACAATTCGAAGGTTGGTTATGATGGCGGAGCGCGCCGGACATGGAACGTGGAGTGAAAGTTGGTCCTTTGGCGCCTGGGTGGCATTAAGATTCCCAGTGAAGATTAAGCATCCAGCGTCGTGCTACATCTGCAAAGAAAGCGGACCGTTCACGGCATCGTTCCGATCCGAAGGGATTATAGATACACTCCTGGAAATTGAAATAAGAACACCGTGAATTCATTGTCCCAGGAAGGGGAAACTTTATTGACACATTCCTGGGGTCAGATACATCACATGATCACACTGACAGAACCACAGGCACATAGACACAGGCAACAGAGCATGCACAATGTCGGCACTAGTACAGTGTATATCCACCTTTCGCAGCAATGCAGGCTGCTATTCTCCCATGGAGACGATCCTAGAGATGCTGGATGTAGTCCTGTGGAACGGCTTGCCATGCCATTTCCACCTGGCGCCTCAGTTGGACCAGCGTTCGTGCTGGACGTGCAGACCGCGTGAGACGACGCTTCATCCAGTCCCAAACATGCTCAATGGGGGACAGATCCGGAGATCTTGCTGGCCAGGGTGGTTGACTTACACCTTCTAGAGCACGTTGGGTGGCACGGGATACATGCGGACGTGCATTGTCCTGTTGGAACAGCAAGTTCCCTTGCCGGTGTAGGAATGGTAGAACGATGGGTTCGATGACGGTTTGGATGTACCGTGCATTATTTCAGTGTCCCCTCGACGATCACCAGTGGTGTACGGCCAGTGTAGGAGATCGCTCCCCACACCATGATGCCGGGTGTTGGCCCTGTGTGCCTCGGTCGTATGCAGTCCTGATTGTGGCGCTCACCTGCACGGCGCCAAACACGCATACGACCATCATTGGCACCAAGGCAGAAGCGACTCTCATCGCTGAAGACGACACGTCTCCATTCGTCCCTCCATTCACGCCTGTCGCGACACCACTGGAGGCGGGCTGAACGATGTTGGGGCGTGAGCGGAAGACGGCCTAACGGTGTGCGGGACCGTAGCCCAGCTTCATGGAGACGGTTGCGAATGGTCCTCGCCGATACCCCAGGAGCAACAGTGTCCCTAATTTGCTGGGAAGTGGCGGTGCGGTCCCCTACGGCACTGCGTAGGATCCTACGGTCTTGGCGTGCATCCGTGCGTCGCTGCGGTCCGGTCCCAGGTCGACGGGCACGTGCACCTTCCGCCGACCACTGGCGACAACATCGATGTACTGTGGAGACCTCACGCCCCACGTGTTGAGCAATTCGGCGGTACGTCCACCCGGCCTCCCGCATGCCCACTATACGCCCTCGCTCAAAGTCCGTCAACTGCACATACGGTTCACGTCCACGCTGTCGCGGCATGCTACCAGTGTTAGAGACTGCCATGGAGCTCCGTATGCCACGGCAAACTGGCTGACACCGACGGCGGCGGTGCACAAATGCTGCGCAGCTAGCGCCATTCGACGGCCAACACCGCGGTTCCTGGTGTGTCCGCTGTGCCGTGCGTGTGATCATTGCTTGTACAGCCCTCTCGCAGTGTCCGGAGCAAGTATGGTGGGTCTGACACACCGGTGTCAATGTGTTCTTTTTTCCATTTCCAGGAGTGTATTAAGGAGAGTGAGCGCCATGCCTCTCGCGTCACGGAGGGAAGCGATGTCTTCGGGAATTAGGCCATCACGGAGAAGGATTGCCACGCCACTGCCAGGGGCACGCGCGTGGGGGACGTGAGCAGTGTATTCGAAATCATTGACATAGATCTCCTGTAGAAGGACAATGTCTATATCCGCTGCATTCAGCGTAGTTTGTAACATCGTCAGTTTATGGCGCGCATGATGGTAGTCGCCAGTCGATAATTTTGGGTCTCCACGTCCGCCGGGAAGGTGGCATCTGCTCCGGCGGCGGCCGCCACGGGCTGACGAGCCGCAGCATCCATCGCGTTTTCAGTAGCTGTGCCGCAGCTCTTCCGATACCTCCATCGGGACATGCCCTTCCGCAGCACCAGGGAGTAGCACAGACTCGTCCTCGATGTCTTCAGCCCAGGAGCTCGTCAGTACAAATGTAGTGCCTGAGACGTGCGCACCTCGTATTCATGCCGTTTATTGCTTGGCATCTTGTCATTGCGATTATGGCATCTCGTTTCTTATTCGATTTACTGGCGTCACTAAGTTGCTCGATTGCCTGCCTGTGAGTGACAGTAGCAGTGCGTATCTAAACGAGTACTGTGGTACTATCTTTGGAGCGAACGCTACTACGTCCGGTTCACGTTGTGTGGAGTGGAGAGTTACGAACTGACATCAGGTCATTTGGGGGCGCAGCAGCGTGCAGGTCCTTGCAGCCACTGACGGATCGAGGAGGGGTAGCTGCGAGAGCGACGACTTCGTTGCACACCGAACCCTGGAAGTTTAAGTTGAGTGAAGATTTAACTGCTAATGCAACCTCGACAATTCTGAGATCTTGCCTTTGGTCGGCGGGTTGTTACTCCCAGGGTCGCAGAGCCTGGCGGCAACGAGTGAAGTTTCGAGGCGGTGAAATATTGCAGCCGTCATTCTCTTTTTGTTATTCATCATTGAATTTAGTATTATTCTTATTAGTGAGGTGCAACCAGCAACTTAAATACATCATTCTTTGACCCTGCGGGAGAACCTGAACGTTTACAGGCTGGTGTTTATTTAATTTTTTATACTCTGGATGCTAGATTGCCTTTATTATTAGTTTTATTTAGGGTTTATGATTTTTCTAATACTTTGTATTTTCCTTTATTGGTTGATTTTGGTTCTTATTATTTTATGTTTTATGTTTTTATAATTCTTGCCTTTTTAGTTAAGATGCCTATATTTTTGGTTCATTTATGGCTTCCTAAGGCTCATGTTGAGGCCCCTATTTGAGGTAGAATGATTCTTGCTGGTCTTTTATTAAAGATAGGTGGTTATGGTATTTTTCGTGTTATGAAGGTTATTTCTTATTTGGGTTTAAAGTTTAATTATTTTTGATTGTCTTTAGGTTTATATTAATTATTCTAGATATAACAATATTTATAGACTTTTTCAAAAATACTGAAACTATAAATATTGATAACTCAATCAATTATCAAGAAATAACAATATCTTTAGAAAAACTATATAATAGACCAACATTTATTATTACAATAATAATAATAATTTATTTATTTTTGGCACTATTAGCAGTTGTTAAAATCACCAATATTAACCAGGGGCCTATTCATAAAATAAGATAATTTACTAATGAATAAACCTTTACGATTAAGACATCCTTTAATTAAAATCATTAATAACTCTTTAGTTGATTTACCTGCACTAACAAATATTTCATTTTGATGAAATTTTGGATCCCTCCTAGGATTATGTTTAGTAATTCAAATTGTAACCGGACTATTTTTAGCTATACATTATACATAAAATATTGAAATAGCATTTAGTAGTGTAGTTCACATCTGCCGAGACGTAAATAATGGTTGAATTATTCGAACCTTACACGAAAATGGAGCTTCTATATTTTTTATTTGTATTTATTTACATGTAGGACGGGGAATTTACTACGGATCCTACATATACATACACACCTGAATAATTGGTACAGTAATTCTATTTTTAGTTATAGCAACCGCATTTATAGGATACGTTTTACCTTGAGGTCAAATATCATTCTAGCAGGAATACCACGACGATATTCAGATTATCCAGATGCATATACATCATGAAATGTAGTATCAAGAATTGGATCTACAATTTCTATTGTAGGAATCATTATATTTATTATAATTATATGAGAAAGAATGGTTACAAACCGAGCAATCATATTTAGAGCTAATATAAGAAGATCAACAGAATGATTACAAAATAACCCACCTGCAGAACACTCAGAACTACCATTAATCTCTAGATTCTAATATGGCAGATTAGTGCAGTAGATTTAAGCTCTACAAATAAAGGTTTGACCTTTTATTAGAAAACTTATTAATGGCAACATGATCAAATTTATCCCTTCAAGATGGAGCTTCACCATTAATGGAGCAACTATCATTCTTCCATGATCATACTATAGTCGTATTATTATTAATTACAGTGATTGTAGGTTATGCTCTAAGTTATATATTATTTATTGCCTATACGAACCGAAACATACTTCATGGACATTTAATTGAAACAATCTGAACAGCACTGCCAGCAATTACACTAATTTTCATTGCACTCCCATCATTACGACTACTATATTTACTTGATGATTCAGTAGATGCAATAATCACAATTAAAACAATTGGACGACAATGATACTGAAGATATGAATATTCAGACTTTATAGATGTAGAATTTGACACTTATATAACACCAGAACAAGACCTAGAAAATGATGGATTTCGACTCCTAGATGTAGATAACCGAACAATTCTACCAATAAATACGGAAGTACGAGTATTAACAAGAGCATCAGACGTTCTACACTCATGAGCAGTACCTGCATTAGGGGTTAAAATTGACGCAACCCCAGGTCGACTAAACCAAGGAACATTTACAATAAACCGACCTGGACTGTTCTTTGGACAATGCTCAGAAATCTGTGGAGCGAACCACAGATTCGTTACAATAGATTTTTGTTTATAACAGATTTGATGGTGAAATACTATTAATGAAGGTGGATTTGATAGTAATTTAATTTATTTAATTTAACTGATATTGGCTCTGAGGTGTGTACACATTGCCGTCGCACATTATTGATTATTCTATTTTATTGTTTTAATTTAGCTTCAATATATATTTAAGTTTTATAATTAAAAGAATAATCTTTTAGGCCTTAGTAAAATTTCACACCTCTAGAATTGCAGTCTAGAATCATAATTGAATATAAGGCCTAACCACATGGTAAGAGAGAAACATCTCATAAGTAGATTTACAGTCTACCACCTCAAATTCAGCCATCTTACCGCAAAAATGATTATTCTCAACAAACCATAAGGATATTGGTACTTTATACTTCTTATTTGGAGCGTGAGCAGGAATAGTAGGAACATCAATAAGAATACTTATTCATGCTGAACTCGGCCAGCCAGGATCTCTAATTGGAGATGACCAAATCTATAATGTTATTATTACAGCACACACATTTGTAATAATTTTCTTTATAGTAATACCTATTATAATTGGTGGATTTGGTAATTGGCTCATACCATTAATAATTGGTGCACCAGATATGGCATTCCCACGAATAAATAATATAAGTTTTTGATTACTACCACCTTCACTAACTAGACTTGATATTAATCAAGAAAAACAATCCTAATTTTATCTACAAGAATTTTTATTAGATTTATTATTCCAATAATTGTTATAATCCTTGCAACAACACTATCAAAAAAATTAATTAATGACCGAGAAAAAAGATCACCATTTGAGTGTGGATTTGACCCAAAAAGATCAGCACGAATACCCTTCTCACTTCGACTCTTCTTAATTGCAGTAATTTTCTTAATTTTTGATGTAGAAATCGCATTAATCCTTCCAATTGTAATTATTTTTAAAACTTCAGATATTATAATCTGAACAATATCAACAATATTTTTTATTATAGTATTACTAGGAGGACTATACCATGAATGAAATCAAGGAGCCTTACAATGAGCAGAATAAAGGGTTGTAGTTAACTATAACATTTGGGTTGCATTCAAAAAGTATTGATATAATCAATCAACCTTAAATAGAATAAGAAGCGAAATATTGCAGTCAGTTTCGACCTGGAAGGTTGGTAAATAAAATACCCTTATTCTTATTAATTGAAGCCAAAAAGAGGCGTATTACTGTTAATAATATAATATGGGGTAAATGGGGTAATTCCCTTTTCTTCTTGGCTTCGTGCTGCTATGGCTGCTCCTACTCCTGTTTCTGCTTTGGTTCATTCTTCTACTCTTGTTACTGCTGGTGTTTATTTATTAATTCGTTTCAGACCAATATTAGATACTTATAATTGTGGTTGATTTTTGCTTTTAATTGGTTGTATAACTATATTTATGGCTGGTTTAGGGGCGAATTTTGAATTTGATTTGAAGAAAATCATTGCTCTTTCTACTTTAAGACAACTTGGTTTAATAATAAGAATTTTGGCTATAGGTTACCCAAAACTTGCATTTTTTCATTTATTAGCTCATGCTTTATTTAAGGCTTTATTGTTTATGTGTGCAGGTTCAATAATTCATAATTTAAAGGATTCTCAGGACATTCGTTTTATAGGTTCTATTGTTAATTTTATGCCTTTAACTTCAGTTTGTTTTAATGTTTCTAGTTTGTCTTTGTGTGGTATACCATTTTTGGCTGGTTTTTATTCAAAGGATTTAATTCTTGAAATGGTTTGTTTAAGATGGATTAATTGTTTAATTTTTTTTCTTTATTTCTTTTCTACCGGCTTAACTGCTTCTTATTCTTTTCGTCTTTTTTATTACTCAATGTCTGGTGATAATAATTTTTATTCTAGATTTTCTTTTGATGATAAGGGTTATTATATTTCGTTTGGTATGATTGGTTTATTATTCGTTGCTGTTTTTGGTGGTAGTCTTTTGTCTTGATTAATTTTTCCTATTCCTCATGTTATTGCTTTGCCCTATTATTTAAAGTTTTTAACTATTACTGTAGTTGTTTTGGGTGCTTATTTAGGTTATCTTATTTCTAATTTTGATTTTTCTCAAAATTTATTTTCTTTAAGTATACTTTCTTTTGTCAGATTTTCTGGTTCTATGTGGTTTATACCTTTTCTTTCAACTAAGTTTATTAGATATATTCCTTTAAAATTGGGTTATTATTCATCTAAATCATTTGATTATGGTTGGGGTGAATTATTTGGTGGTCAAGGTTTATATAGACTATTTATTTATTTAATTGTAGATGTACTGGAAAGTGTATCTAGTAAGAGTTTCAAGATATAACTTATTAGTAAAGTGTTTCATTTACACTGAAAATTTTTCTGTGCAAATCAGGATATCTTGATTATTTATTTTATTATATTTATTTTTTGTTTATTTAATTATTTAATAAAAATAATTTTGTTGAATTTTGTCTTAGTATATTTTGTAGAATTGATTTTTTAGATTATAGTTTATTGGTAATGTAATTGTTTTATGAAATATTATTTTAAATTTTTAAAAGTAGATTTTATTTATTGTACCTTTTGTATCAGGGTTTATCAAAATTTTAGTATTTATTTTACTTGTCTCAATTTGGATTGATTTATAAATAATTTATAGTTAATGTATCATAATTATTATTAAATTATTTATAGAAATGAGATGTTAATCGTTTCCCAAGATATCTAGTTTCTTAAGAAAAAATTTAATTTTTTGAAGTTAATTGTTTTTATTTAATTTTTTAAGTATAAATATTAACTTATTTATTCTTTAAGGGATAAGCTTTGAAGTTAATAACCTATAATTTGTTTTATAAAATATAATAGTAAGCTTTAAACCAGCTATCTTTAAGATTACGTTTTAGTTCATTATTTTTTATTTTGATTTTATAATTATTTTAGGTTTTTTATTAAGATTATTTATTTAATTTTAAAATTTTTGTAATAATGATAGAATTAGTATTTTTATTTGTATATAATTTTTACCTTGTGAATTTATTATAAGGAACTAGGCAAAATTGATTTCCGCCTGTTTATCAAAAACATGTCCTCTTGAAAATACTTTGAGGTCTGGCCTGCTCACTGAGCAGATTTTTAAAGAGCCGCGGTATTTTGACCGTGCAAAGGTAGCATAATCATTAGTCTCTTAATTAGTGGCTGGAATGAATGGATTGACGAGAAATCAACTGTCTCTTAATAAATTTTTGAATTTAACTTTTGAGTCAAAAGGCTTAAATTTTTCTTTAGGACGAGAAGACCCTATAGAGCTTAACATTTTATTTTTATATAGTTTTTTGTTTGTCTTTCTATATTTAATGATGATGTTTTGTTGGGGTGACATGAAGAATAAATAAACTCTTCATTATTATATCATTTATTTATGTTTGTTGTTTTGATCCATAATTTATGATCATAAGATTAAGTTACCTTAGGGATAACAGCGTAATTGTTTTTGAGAGCTCATATCGACAAAGCAGATTGCGACCTCAATGTTGGATTAAGAAAAATTTTGGGTGCAGTAGCCCAGTGATTAGGTCTGTTCGACCTTTAAATTCTTACATGATCTGAGTTCAGACCGGCGTGAGCCAGGTCGGTTTCTATCCTAAGATTATTGATTCATATTAGTACGAAAGGACCATATGGTTGAAATATTTTTTATTTTATTGATTAATATGAATTAAGTTACTATTTTGACAGATTAATGTGTTGAATTTAGAATTCATTTATGTAGATTTTTTCTACAAATAGTATTGATACTTTATGATTTATTTATGTTTATTTTGAATTTTCTTTTATTGATTATTTGTGTTTTAATTAGTGTTGCTTTTTTAACTTTATTAGAGCGTAAGGTTTTAGGTTACATCCAAATTCGAAAGGGCCCAAATAAGGTAGGTTTTGTAGGAAGCTTTATTTCAAAAGAATTAGAAATAAAATCATAATAATAAATGTAATTTCAACCACCAAAATTTAATATTCAAGCAATAGAAATTAAAATAGCAACATCACCAATACGATTAGAAAGTGCAGTTAATATACCCGCACTATAAGATTTCACATTTTGGTAATAAATAACTAAACAATAAGAAACTAAACCTAAACCATCCCATCCTAATAAAATTCTAATCAAATTAGGACTAATAATTAAAGACCCTATAGAAAGAATAAATATTAAAACAATAATAATAAAACGATTTTTATTTTTTTCTCCCGATATATAATCCTCTCTATAATAAATAACCAAAGAAGAAATATATATAACAAAAGACATAAAAATAAGAGACATTCAATCCAAAATTAAAGTCATAACAACCATAGAACCATTTAAATTAATAAGTTCTCATTCAACAAAAACTCTATAATCAATTATTAAATAATAAATACCCAAAATAAAAATTATAGTTCTAGAAAAAAATAAAGAAAAAAAACTCAAAGAACAAATAGAAAACAAATTCACGGCCTAAGATGAAAAAATTCATATCATTGATTCCACAAAACAACATTTTTAATTAAAATACTTAAGCAACCTAAACGAAAAAAAATACTCCCCCTTTAAACAAACAATGTTTAAAGGTAATCAATGTAATAGTAAAAGATGATATTCACGAAAATAACCAAGAGAACAAGTATAAACACCAGAATAATAATTAACATGTTGAGAATAAGAATACATGTATAAAGTATAAACAGCTCTAAAAAAAGACAAAAAAATTAAAGCAAAAAATCTAAAAGAAGATCAAGACATAATTCTATTTAATAATATAAGTTCACCTACCAAATTTAAAGAAGGAGGAGCAGCTATATTAGAATAGCTCAAAAGGAATCATCATAAAGCCATTCTTGGTATCAAATTAATTATACCCTTGTTAATTAATAATCTTCATCTACCTAAACGCTCATAAATAATATTAGATAAACAAAATAAACCAGAAGAACACAAACCATGACCAACCATTAAAGAAAGAGAACCTATACAACCCCATCAATTCATAGTCATCAACCCTCCAATAACTATTCTTATATGAGCAACAGAAGAATATGCAATTAAAGACTTTAAATCAACCTGACAAAAACAAATAATCGAACAATAACCTCACCAGATAAACCTAAAGACAATCAAAAATAATTAAACTTTAAACCCAAATAAGAAATAACCTTCATAACACGAAAAATACCATAACCACCTATCTTTAATAAAAGACCAGCAAGAATCATTCTACCTCAAATAGGGGCCTCAACATGAGCCTTAGGAAGCCATAAATGAACCAAAAATATAGGCATCTTAACTAAAAAGGCAAGAATTATAAAAACATAAAACATAAAATAATAAGAACCAAAATCAACCAATAAAGGAAAATACAAAGTATTAGAAAAATCATAAACCCTAAATAAAACTGATAATAAAGGCAATCTAGCAACCAGAGTATAAAAAATTAAATAAACACCAGCCTGTAAACGTTCAGGTTGATAACCTCAACCTAAAATCAAAAGTAAAGTAGGAACTAATCTAGCCTAAAAAAAAATATAAAAAGAAAGAAGACTCAATCTAGCAAAAGAACAATAAAGTATAATCATTAAAATTAAGACCATAAAGACAAAAAAATTAGAATGATAAGAACTTAAATAAACTGAACCTCTAGCAGTAATTATTAAAGAACAAATCCAAAAACTAAGCAAAATCAAACTAAAAGAAAAATAATCAACACCAAAATAATATCTAATCATATTCAAATCCGCATATGAATAAACACAAACCATAAAAACAAAACTAGACATAAACATTAAAGAATGAACCAATCATCAACAATTATTAACCAAACAAAGAGGGATCAAAAAATAGTTATAAATAAATACTTTAACATAAAGACAAACCAAAAGAATTAAAAACATCATTCCCATGAGAACGAATTATTGAAACTAAAATAGAAAGACCTAAAGCGCCTTCACAAACAGAAAAAACCAAAAAAATAACAGGAAAAAATAATCATAATCAAACTCAATAAGAAAAACAATAATTAATATAAATAAAGGAAGAACAATATATTCTAATCTCAAAAGAACCATTAATAAATGCTTACGTTTAGAGGAAAAAACATAAACACCAGCAAAATAAATCAATAAAGAAGTAAAGACAGAGAATATAAACATTAGTTTTAATAGTTTAAAAAAAACGCCGGTCTTGTAAACCGGAAATAAGTTCAGCCCCCACTTTTAAAACTTCAGAGGTGGAAAAGCTTTCCATCATCGGTCCCCAAAACCGATATTTCAATAAACTAACCCCTGAAATGATTAAAATAATAATTATATCACTATCAAACGTAATAAATATTAATTTTATTAAATTGAACTAAATCTGTTCCTAAATATGGAATTGCTGATAATAAATTAGTAATTACTGTCGCACCTCAGAATGATATTTGACCTCAAGGTAAAACGTATCCTATAAATGCGGTTGCTATAACTAAAAATAGAATTACTGTACCAATTATTCAGGTGTGTATGTATATGTAGGATCCGTAGTAAATTCCCCGTCCTACATGTAAATAAATACAAATAAAAAATATAGAAGCTCCATTTGCGTGTAAGGTTCGAATAATTCAACCATTATTTACGTCTCGGCAGATGTGAACTACACTACTAAATGCTATTTCAATATTTGATGTATAATGTATAGCTAAAAATAGTCCGGTTACAATTTGAATTACTAAACATAATCCTAGGAGGGATCCAAAATTTCATCAAAATGAAATATTTGTTGGTGCAGGTAAATCAACTAAAGAGTTATTAATGATTTTAATTAAAGGATGTCTTAATCGTAAGGGTGTATTCATTAGTAAATTATCTTATTTTACGAATAGGTCCCTGGTTAATATTGGTGATTTTAACAACTGCTAATAGTGCCAAAAATAAATAAATTATTATTATTATTGTAATAATAAATGTTGGTCTATTATATAGTTTTTCTAAAGATATTGTTATTTCTTGATAATTGATTGAGTTATCAATATTTATAGTTTCAGTATTTTTGAAAAAGTCTATAAATATTGTTATATCTAGAATAATTAATCATGCCCCAATTACTTTTCCGGCAGTGTACCTTTCCTCGTCGTGTTGATGCTGTCTGACACGGCGTGTAGTTCGACAGCCTCTTGTGGGCTACAGTCAAGGGACTGATGACCTCAGAAGTTAACTCCCATAGTGCTCAGAGCCATTTGAACCATTTTTTGTTTGATGTTATTGTTCATATTTTTTGGGACGGTGGGGTTGGGGGGAGGTCTACCTTGGTTCTAGTGTTTCCTTTGGCCTTCGGTGTCTTCTGAAGCTTAGTGCTGTCTGTCTCTGCGCCCTTGCCTAAAAATATTCCATCGTTGTACTGGTGGTCAGACGTTAGGCGGGTTGGTTAGTCGGGCGGTCGTCGCTTAAGCTGCCCGTAGTTTGAGTTGCCATCCTGTTACGCGAGTACAACTCTTGGCTGCCTGTCTCACCTTACCTTGTGTTTGAGTTAACTTCCCAGGCCGACCATTGGAACACTTGCTGAGAACCACTTGTCCTGATTCCTTAGATTGTGATGTTTGCTTTAAGTATTTGTAATTTTCTAATTATTGTTGGTGTGGCCTTCAGTCGAACAATAATTCCACTTATTTTGTGATAAGGCCTTCAGCCGTGTTACAGTAAGTTAGTTTAAGAAAACTTGTTTTAAAAGCAAGGTATTTATTTTAAAAGTGCTATTTGGAATTCAAATGGTTCAAATGGCTCTGAGCACTATGGGACTTAACAGCTGTGGTCATCAGTCCCCTAGAACTTAGAACTACTTAAACCTAACTAACCTAAGGACATCACACACATCCATGCCCGAGGCAGGATTTGAACCTGCGACCGTAGCAGTCGCGCGGTTCCGGACTGCGCGCCTAGAACCGCGAGACCACCGCGGCCGTCGCTATTTGGAATTGTTTCCCGGACTTATAATTCAGGCCTTCAGCCATTTGTTATTTGATACTGTTTGTGGCCTACAGCCGAGTGATAATACCACTTCTTTTATAATAAGGCCTACAGCTGCGTTACAGTTTGTTTTAAAACGAAGCATTTATCTTAATTTGTGGTATTTGGAATTGTTTTCCGGACTTATAATTCAGGCCTTCAGCCGTTTGTTGTTTGACGTTATTGTTGGTGGCCTTCGGCTCTAAAGTTGTGGAATTTTTTTCTGTGATGAGGCCTTCAGCCGTCATACAGTCAATTGTGTTTTTTAAGAGATTGTTATAAAATTTTAGTTTCTTTAAATAAAGTTTACGTATTTGTTGTGCAACCGAGAGTAACTGATTACGACCCCACCCACAATCGTGACCTTATCGGCCCATCCTGAGACGGCCCTCGACAGGTCGTCCGCTGTGTGCGCAGACGAAGGGACGCCACCCAGGGCGCTTGCGGGAGGCTGCGACACCACCGAATCACTACGATTTGAAGCTGTCGTGGGGTGAGGTGGCCGAACATTACCGTCCGACATCTGCGTGTCAGAGGACTTTGCATCATCGGACCTGTTGTCGTTACCTTGTGGCCCCATTCTTTGAAGGTGAACATCCGCGGGTGCGCAGTGCTACTTCTGGCACTTGCATGGGACCTTTTGTTTACATACATGCTGCTCTGTGTCAGAATGGGAGCGTTTGTCTATCGTCTCCTTGCCGGGTGGAAGGAAGGCAGAAGATGGTAGAACTTCAGGCGTCAGATCCGTGTCCGTGTCGCAGTCAGCGGTACGAGGCAAGCGAGTGTCTCATACCGACAGTCCGCAGCTCGTGATCTCGCGGTCTCGTGCTCGCTTCCTGAGCACAGGGTCCCGGGTTCGATTCCCGGCGGGGTCAGAGATTTTCACCTGCCTCGAGATGACTGGGTGTTGTGTTGTCCTCTTCATTTCATCGTTCATGACAGTGGCGAGATTGGGATGAGCAAAGGTTGGGAATTTGTACGGGCGCTCATAACCGCGCCATTGAGCGCCCCACAAACCTCTGGTTGCAGTGATGTGAAAAGTGTTTCATTAGTTTCCACGAGGGTAATCATCACCTGCGACGGGTCACATGGATCGTGCGGAAGATCGACAATTTTGGCGGCGACCGCAGCATAGCTCACAGGAAGAACTGTGGACGGCGGAGTGGAGGCGGCGTCGTTTAGTGGTGTCTCTACAACCCGGCGCTGGAGACAGTTTTGGCGGACATACCCTTCCTGGCCAAAGCCAGCGCAGTTATGGGCTGTTCGTCATTCATAATTATGACCCTGCATCGTCCTATAGCCAAGTTAGACGGCACATGCTTCAGCATTTCAATTACCACTTGATGGACGCCTCTGAGTACAGGGTAAGTGTCGAGGGTTTTCCATTTTTCGGCCAGGTGACTAAGTACATCTACATCTACATGGTTACTCTGCAAATCACATTCAAGTGCCTGGCCGAGGGTTCATCGAACCACCTTCGCAATTCTCTGTTATTTCAATCTCGTGTAGCGAGCGGAAAAAATGAACGCCTATATCTTTCCGTACGAGGTGTGAATTCCCTTATTTTATCGTTGTGATCGTTCCTCCCTATGTAGGTCAGTGTCAACAAAATATTTTCGCATTCGGAGGAGAAAGATGGTGACTGGAATTTCGTGAGAAGATTACGTCGCAACGAAACACGCCCTTCTTTTAATGAGTTCCAGCCCAATTCCTGTATCGTTTTTGTGACACTCTCTCCCACATTTCGCGATAATACAAAACCTGCTGCCTTTCTTTGAACTTTTTGGATGTACTCCGTCAGTCCTATCTGGTAAGGATCCCAGACCGCGCAGCAGTGTTCTAAAAGAGGACGGACAAGCGTAGTGTAGGCAGTCTCCTTAGTAGTACATTGACATAAAGTTTAAAAACAGACATGACGACGTCCGGGCGGGACTCCGAATGGAAATTCAGAAAACCTTGACGGTAAGCAGGCCGAAACCTGCGTGGTCAATGATTACGTCATCTGTTGTCCGACGGGGTGCTTAAACTTGAGGTTTCCCGCGTGGCGGCACTCAGTTTCGTTACACAGTTCTCCTTTTATCACCTTTTGACCACCTTGGCTGTAGATTCCTAGATTTTTCCTAGCAACTGACGACAACTACAAACTACGACCACATTTTCAAATAAAGTAAGAGAATTAGGTAACTGAAGATGAAAAGCAGTTGTGATTGAAATTGAACAAAAGTTTATTTAATTAAATTAAATTTCATTCACTTGTGAATCGTGGCCTCACAATAGAAGAAAAAAAATGAAAACAGTTTTGATACGAACAATTTCCAGCAAGTTTTATGCAAGTGTGTAGTAAAGATGGATATTCGTCGGATCTGAACAAAGCGAACTTCCATACCAACCAGTGTATACTCAGATTCAAAATCTGAAAATTCCTATATCTCATAAAAAATCGGAAATTAAAGTTCATTACTTAATTCTGAAGTAACTAAAAAGCAATAATAAGAGTTCCATTAAAATATATTTAGTTTCTCATTAGCACTGCTACTTCAAGAGAAATTAATTTAAACAGTTCATTGCAGCCCAGTGTCGAAAACTGCAAAATGTAACATTTCTGTTCACGTTCTAACATTCGTCCAAAGATAGAGTTACCGAAGTCTGAGAACCCACGAATTATAAATAGAAAATTTAACACACAGCGTAAAATTTAAAGTCTTTCATATTCGGCGTAGTCGATCTGATGCACCAAATCTCTCTCCAGTAATGCCTATTCCGAACTCATCACCGATGTCGTAACTGCGACTCGGACGCAAAAGCTGCTGCACAACTGGTGCGTCTCTCTTGTACAGTGTTGCTGACGTCACACTGCCATGTTCGTTACAACGAAAAATGCTTCTGTATCCATCAAGCACGTTCTGCAAGTAAGACATTAAAACTATACATATGTATCGATAACCCTCTTTCTTGCAAATTACATTATATATCAATTAGTTCCCTATTTATTGGCAAAATACGTATTGGCGCCCTTTCGCAAGATTGGTTTCCACTATAAAAGTGAAACAAGTTGATATATAAACGTAGTCGGCTGTGATGGTCTAGCAGTAAAGAGCTTGATTGGAAATCGAAAGGTCGCGAGACTGAATATCGGTTGGACCAAGGATTTTTCAACGTTTTAAGCTAGTATTCACCTCTCAACGGTATGAGGATTCACCAGAATCGATTCCATGTTAAGTTGTACGTTCCCTTTCTCCGGCTGCGTATCCGGGTTAGGTTGGGGACACGCAGATTGCCAAAGTGGCGTCCAATTGAAAGACTTGCGCCACGCCTGTGAGCCACAAGAAATTAGTATTACAAATAAACATAAAATTTAAGTGTGCGGTTACTGTAACTCGTCTTTCGATTACGTTTCGCCTGTGGCCCTCGGAGTTTACAGTACATGCACGATATTCAATGGCAAAAGCCTGTATTAATTGCCGTTTTAAAATAATTAAATACAAATATTAAAAAAAAACGAATATCACAAAATGTCTAAGCTGGGAAACAGGCAATGGATGTTTCTACGTGGTGTTGACTTCATAATGCGTGTTTCTGTGGAGAATTGTGAATTTTAAGTTAATTTGCTTAATGCAAAATTGTTTGTTGACTGTAGCGTTAAAACTGTTTGGTGTTACAAAGCATGGCTCTTACAAGTTAGCTTATAAACAAGTACATAAAATTAGCCATCGCGTTTGAGTTTGTAGCAAGCAGTGTCACTCGGGATGTTTATTTCACCCGTCGCCAGAGTTAAGTCTAGTGGCTAGTGACAGTGGCACGCCTTCAGAGGTTGGGACTGCACTTCTCCCTGACCAATGCGAGTGATGGAGGAGAGGTGGTCGACACCCAACAGCACAAATTCTTCTCCAGCGCTGTTGCACCGAGGAGCGAAGATGGTAGTTCAGAAGCGGTCAGCGTGGGATGGGACCACTGTGTGTGAAACGGACTCCCCTGGAAAGCTGCTGATGTCTCTTCCTGGGCGGGAGCTCGGTGATTCCAGAGGAGACGCAAACAAGTGTTTCTGTTTACAACCGGAGCATTAACAGGGTACTTTAGTGACTGACAGTGGTTTTTGGTCGGCACTGGCACGCAACTTAGTGCACAACCTGTGCTCTTCACAGTACACTGAGTGTGGTTAATTATCAGTGATATTCCAAACAAAAGGTCCATGGTGTGTTAAGGTTATTGTGTTTGCTGGCACACTGTGTGCATGGTCGTTTTTTCATAGAAAGAGCCATATTGATCTTGTTATTATTAAGGTGTAAGCATAACTGACATTGTACTCGTATACACCATTGTACAGGTAACTAACTTGTACATTTGCGTAGGTAGTATTTTGATGGGTTGGTAGTTGCGTTGCTTTAGTAAGAAATTGGTGATGGGAGTGATAGAGGATATGGATTGCTAATGTAAAATAACCACAAGCTGGAGGGCTGATTTTTGATTTATAGCATGTGCTTAACATTATTTGTGCAAGTTATTTTCATTCGTCGTTATTGTATTTGTGGATTAAATGGTTGAAATGGCTCTAAGCACTATGGGAGTTAACATCTGAGGCCATCAGTCCCTTAGACTTAGAACTACTTAAACCTTACTAACCTAAGGACATCACACACATCAATGCCCGAGGCAGGATTCGAACCTGCGACCGTAGCAGCATCGCGGTTCCAAACTGAAGCGTCTAGAACCGCTCGGCCACAGCGGCCGGCATTTGTGGATTAGAGCCGTATTTTGTGAACGGTGTTTTTGTTGGCCTATCTTAAGCAAAGCTTAATTTAAACTTGTTTGTCATTCTCAAGAAATTTTATGCAGATATTGTCCTGTTTTAAGCCTTGCTTCAAGAACTGCAGTTGAGCTGAGAATTAAGTTCAGTTATCTATTTGACAGTTGTTTGGAAAGATATTTTATGTTTAATAAAATTGTAACATTAAGCCCATGTCTTCACAATCCCTAGCCTAACTCCACTCAACCTAAATCATACTCCACAATTTGTAGCAGAGTGTGGTTGTGAGTTAACAATGTGGTGCTATTGGTCCATAGTATTAGATTGTAAACTAGCGATTGTGTCTCGCTGTTGTGTGCTGTAGCGGGTAGCCACTAGGAACGTGCCGGTCGTAGCACAGCTGCGTAGGGAGGAGATGTTGTAGGAGGTAGCGATTCGTGGACAGGTCCCTGTGAACATGGTGGCGGAACTGTCTCTGCAGCTTCAGCAAGTCATGGATGAGCCGGTACATGCAGCTGATTGTGAGAGAGCGTACGAATGTGGGTCGCAAGATAACATTACTCTGCTGGCCATTTCAGAGTTGGAGGAAGTATCACAATTCATTGGAGCTGTGTCACCTTCCTGGGGACAACTGTGCAGGTTGCAAGTAAGGGGCAAATATTATATGATCATATATTATGTGAACAGAATTAGTGATTTATTGGCAGTAGTTGACAGAAAAATTAGGCTAGTGCTGACTGAGCTACAGGAGAGGATGGGAAGGCTAGAAGTTATAGTTAGTGTTTTAGTAACAGAATCTTTGATGCAGGATATCAAAAAGGGTTTACACCTGGTATTGGAAGATGAGGTGAAGCAACCAGATATGATGGCGCTCTCATAATGGGCGGATAAAATGTCGAAGACACAATTCACCACTGTTCCCCACCTGTTGTCAGGAACGTTCGATGACAAGGACTTTGCGATATATTCAGTACCAGATATTACGAAGTGTTTGTACAACACGGTATTATCGATGGAACAAAAGTAGGTTCTTGAATGAGGTATGTGGATGTGTTGCAATTAATGTAATGAGGTAAATTGGCAATCAGGATAACAAGGTCCTTAGTTGAAGCATATTACCTGGAAACTTCAACCAATGAATGTGTAAAGATTAGTTCTTGAAAGGTCATCGCAGAAATTGGTTGGTCTACAGTAAGGACACCAACAAGGAATAAATGAGCCGTTTCGAAAGTATGATAACGGGGAGTGTACAGCTGTGTGTGGAAGGTCAAGGTGGTGGCTACTGTCGTGGATTGCATTAAATCAGCTGACCATTCGTGAATGATGTACGCTCAGCTCCCTTGTACTTTCAAGGATTTAGAGGTACTAGCAAATCAGATCAATCAGTTAAGGTATTTGAACCAAGGTCAGAACCGCGAACCACAAGTGAATATGGTAGATGAAAAGAACGTGTGGCGAGGAGGAGGTTCTAAACGTAACAGCTGTTTTCTCTGCACAGTGGGACGTGTTTGAAGAAAGGGTCCACAGCAGAGAAGGGGTTGGGTAATAGGAAAGATGTCAGTTCAGTCGCTGCCCCTATTGGAATAAAGACACAGGCTGCACATCAGCAGCTTACGACACTATTTATTTGCTGTGAAATTAATAATGAGCCAATATGTGGTCTGTTGAAGCTGGTGCCACAGTTATAGTAATGAGTGACGAATGGTTTTGCACCCATCAGGCAGTGTGCAGGTAGTCAAAATTGAATGAGGATAACACCCAGTATGTGAAGGCCAATTCTAGTGCATTGCGAATGTTGAGGTTAGATTTACTCCATTAATTTTATACATCCATTCCCTAACCAGATCGCCTATATAAACTGTAAAAACAGATTGAGACAAGCTACAACCCTACATTACACTTTTTACTGCACCTCCCATTTTCGACATCTATGGTGATTGTTGTTTTTATACATACATTTTAGAATTTTAAATAGATGATTCGCTTATCCTCTTTGAGCCACGATTTCCCGTAATTTTTCCCAACTTACTTGGTCGGACGCTTTCTCATTATCAGTAAAAGCTACAACAGCTGTAAGGTTATATTCCCTTCTTTTTTCTGTTACCTTTTAACCGTGAAAGTGGCATCTGTACAAGATCGTCCGTTTCTAACACCGTTTTGTTCTTCTAGCAACAAAACATATGTCAGGGCTCATACTCTCTTACTTAATATTCTTGGATATATTTTACATCCTGTATTCAGAACTTTTATTTCCCTATAATTTTCACACTTGTTTCTAGCATCTTTTTTGAATATGGGCATAACCCGAGCATATGACCGTGATCTTGGAATCTGATATCTATTCCAACATCTATTAATTAGATTCAGGAATATTAAGGGACTTGAAGTAGCACTAAAATCATTCGCTACAATTAATAGAATGATAAAAATTGTAAAAAACAAAAGATCATATGATGTTGACGGAATCTGAAGTAGAATTCTGAAAAGTTGTTTCAACTTAATAAGCAGGGTGCTGAGTGATATACGCAATGCATCACTGGCACAGGGAATTTTTCCAGGTAGGTTAAGCTATACAACTGTTGAACTCGCATTGTTTGTGGGTAGACTGTAACTAGATCATGTTACTCTGCTGGAAAAACCAAATGTTTATGGAACTGATGGGTTTACACACAACTGATTTGAACCATACTTAACAGAATCCTAAAAGCTGTGCTGAATGATTCAAACAGTGTTGGAAGGGTAGAAAATTTTATGGCTGGAAAAATTCACAATGAGAGTCTCACTAGGTTCAGTTTTGGGTCGACTCCTGTACATTGCGCATGTGAATGACATTCCACTTAATATTCGACAAGCAGAATTGGTAGCTCTTGTACACGATACTAGTGTTATAACAGAACTGATTAGGTAGAAAGTAAATGATATTTTCAAAAGAATTATTAAGTTGTTCTCAGAAATTGGACTGTCCCTATATTCTGAAAAAAACAAACTATGTTCAGTTCTGTACAGTCATTCTAACAATTGATGTAGCACTTGAGCAGCAGTCAGTAAAAGGGGTAGAATGCTCCAAATTTTTTTGGTATACACGCTAATGAATCTTGGAACTGGCAAAAAAACATGTTAGTGAACTTCTCAAACAACTAAGTTCAGCTAGTTTTCCTGTTTGTATAATTGCTAATCTTGGAAAGAAACGAATCAAACTTTTGACATATTTTTCACATTTGCACTTAATAATGTATTGTGAAATAATTTTGTTGAATGACTCGCCACTTAAAAAGAAAGAATTGATTGTGTAAGAGCTATCAGTAAGAATAATATGCGGTAGTCACCCACGGATCTGTTCAAAAAGCTGGGCGATTTAACTGCGCCATCGCAATACATAAATTCGCTAATGAAATTCGTCACAAATGAACCATCACAATTTGTGAAGAACAGTGGCGTCCACACCTGCAGCACTAGAAGGAAGAACAAACTTTATTAACCATTATCAAAACAGTCAGTCCCCCAGAAAGGAGTCCAATATTCAGAAACAAAAATCTTTGATAATTTGTTCAATAACATAAAATGTCTTAGAGGTACCAAAAGAAATTTTAAATCTAACCTAAAACCATTTCTCCAGGATCAATCATCTATACATTTTCCGTAAACTGACTCATTCCACATCATTTCGATAAAAGAACCGTTCATATGATCTTTGGAAAATGTAACTGACTAACTCTGATGTAGTACTGGGCCCCTATTTCTCCATAATTCTACATTTATTAGTGACATTAATATTAAAATTATTACTGTTGTTATTATTAATACTATGATCATCAGTATTAGGTACTGCCATTGGACTACATATTTTAATGCTGATTCGACAGTTATGTCTGGTTAAATGTAAGAGAGGACCGGTAGGCTCTAATTTTGCTTTTGAAATGAATCCATAAACAAACAGGTAGGACGACTTACCTTACTTACAGGCAGTCACGTATGTCACGTTCATAGTAGCGTATTACTGGCGGGGACGTGAATTTTCCGTACCTCAGCGGTGATGGCAGCGCCATGGTCTGTCGTGGTGGCTGGTCGCATAAAGAAAGATCGTCGGCGTAATGAGTATTTGGCAGCAGAAAGGGACATGGCGGGTCCCCAGGGAGCTGCCTAATCCAGTTATTCTAATAAAGCGGTCCCGGCTAATGACGTTCATAGGGCCAGTCCTTTAATCGAAATACGATAGCTCGCCCGTTAGCAGCACCGCCGTTGGGCGCCACTTGAGACTAATGTATCGACCACGAACTCCCCTTTGCGTAAACTTGCCTGGGACACCTCGGCACGTAACAACTTTTTAAAACGCTGACGCTCGTTGTTCGCAAGTTCCCTAATTAACGGGAAAAAGGGAAAGAACATTGTACACTCTTACCTCAGTCAACAAGGTTACTTTCCAGACAAAGCGCTGTGTATGGCGTGCGATTTTTATTATGATTAGACAGTGGTAATGGTATGCAGCTACCTTGCAGTTTTTGAGGACACCGTGATACGTTATGAGCCTATATTGCTATCAAACTCTCTCATTTTGCAAGGCAAGCTAATAATATGCTGCCACTTTCGAAAGTGAAACGAGTGTCAGATAACAACGATGCCCAAAAACGACCAGCCCCTCTTTGTGTGGTTCTGTTATGAATTATGGAAACCATTGAAGCTATATACAAGAAATAATACAGCCGGAAAGAAATAAACATAAACTGAGAAGAGGAAAAAGATACTACAGTCACTCGAAGACGTGAAGAATTCCTAGGTACAAAGCCGTTCCTGGATCGAGAGATACGAGGATTAACACTCATTTTCAAGACTTTCTGCAAACGTGACGTCGTTTTGACGCTACACGCAGTATTCTCAACCTCAGGAATTGCTATAGACTTTGCGCCAAGGAAGTACATGAATGTTATTGCTTCTCGTTTCACTTGCAGCACCTTAAGTTGTTCTCTTTGGTTCCTGCCTTACCACACATCTGGAAATCGCCACTTATTCGTAAATAAAAATACAAATATTAATGAAAAGAATGAATCTGAATTTTATTGCTGCTCGTTTTAGTTGCAGCAATTAAAGCTCTTCTCTTAGGTTCCTGCCTAACCACAAATTGGGAAATCCGTGCAACCTCCACGAAACACCACTGCGTGATGATAAGCTTCGGGTTTGGTGTGCAGTGTCTGCACGCCGCATTACTGGTCGTGGTCGCATCTTCTTTCATCAGATACTGACTTCGGCGCATTACATTGCCAACATTTTGAAACAATTTGCGACAGAATTAATGAAGGAGGAAAAGATCTGCAGCTACTTCCAACAGGATGGAGCAACTGCCCATACAGCCGGTCGAACCTTGGAGCACATTTGCACAGTCTTCATGGCCGAAAGGGTAGTTAGCAAAGGTCAGGCTGGTCGCGGCCCTAGCTGGCCACCCGGCTCACCTAACTGTCACACTTCTTAGTGTGGGTCGTCCTCAAGTCTAAGGTGTATAACGACAACCCTCATAGTGTTCAAGAACAAGAGCAGGACATTAAGGATGAGATTCCAGCAGTCTAGCTTCGACCCGCCTTCAGCAAGTTGTTGGCCAGTGCCCAGAAGTGCAAAGAGATGAATAGTGGTCACTTTCAACATCTGCGTAGTGTAGTTAGTACTGAATTTAATTTTCTCTGCTATGTTCCTTTGTTCACTGGAACTCCGTTCTCCGGGCCACTTTCGTTTGCCCCACCCTGTATATATGATTACAGTGCGACAGTGCACAATATACTTTTGCTCATGAGGTTAAGCTCTAAAGTACTAGTTAGCAACCTAGTTACTGGAAACACGAATTACTATGGCGGGAAAGGGAACGAACAGATTTGATGTATGGTCTGCGCCATGCCTGTAGGCGGTCCGTGATTCCATATATCGATTGGAACGAAGTCATATGCGGAACAGTGTTTACATGGAATATTAACTGCGTGTTGCCCCAAGCTCTGACTGACATCAGATTTTGTTGTCTTGCTGGGATAGTGATCGACAGAAGTAGAAATAACATCAGGCTGCTTCTGGTAAGTGTATCTGGGTACTTTCTGTCCCTGTTTCATGTTACTGACGTTCCAGACAGTACTCCTAATAACTTCAGACTTTTAGTGGAGATGGTGCCGTTGTTTGTAATGAATTACTGTCTGATAGAAAGCTGCATAAATATTCAGTCCTGTCTTTACGTTTTTAAAGAGTTACAACTTGCTTAAATGCCGCTCGGAGTCGCCGAGCGGTTAGAGGCGCCATGTCACAGACTGCGCAGCCTTTCCTGCCAGAGGTTCGGGTCCTCCCTCGGGCATGGGTGTGTGTGTGTTGTTCTCAACGTAAGTTAGTTCAAGTAGTGTGTAAGTCTAGGGACCGATGACCTCAGCAATTTGGTCCCTTAGGAGTACACACACACACACACACACACACACACACACACACACATGCTTAAATGAACAGAAATTTACAACTGTGAACTTCGCATCACATAAAACTAGCATCTTGTGACTACAATATCAATGAGCCACAATTGGATCAGCCAACTGAGGCAAATTTTTTGCATGGGTATGATGTTGAATTATCGCATAGGTTAAGCCGTAGGCACTGCGCTTCATTCACTGGATACTGGGGAACAATACCGTTTACATAACACTTATGCTTAGATTATTGTGGATGTGTCTGGAGCCCTTCCGAATAGAACAAGGGATATTGAACGTACTCAGATAAGGGTAGAACCAATGGTCGGACGTTTTTGTTTGACTCACAGGAAAGCACCACGGAAAGGCTGTAAAGTCTGAATTAACAGGTGCTTGAACATAGCCGCAAATTTTGCTGCGAAAGCCTGATTACAAGATTTCAACGAAAGGGGCTCAGGCAGGAACTTAGAGGTATACTGCAACCTTCTTGTATCGATACCGAAGGCAAGTTTAAACTAATATAAATGTGACATTAATTCCTGTAGGTGGCAGGCGACCATTGTTATAATAATCAGTAATTTTGGATACAGCAGTGGCGCATATTGGACCTAAATTCAGGGGAGGCCAGGAGACATATCGGAAAATTCCCTTTCCTTCCCTTTTAACAAACATTTTAAAGAACATAGTTCTTATATAAGAAAACCGCGATCTGTAATTATTATAAATAAATTAGAAGCAGTCTTGACCACTTAACTTCTCTAATGATGACCGGTTTCAATCTTTTTATCAGATCGTTTTCGGACCATGAATGTCTGCCGGCAGACGTTCATGGTCCGAAAACGATCTGATAAAAAGATCGAAACCGGTCACCATTAGAAAAGTTAAGTGATCAAGACTGCTTCTAATTTACTTTTAACATATGCTTACCTATCGTTCCTGATGACCATCACCACCACTACCACCAGCACCCCCACCGCCACCACGTTTCATTCACAATAATTCTTTTGAAATTGTCTTCCAGAGTGAAATGTTTCTTTATGTTGGGCCTTAGAAGACCCCCCCCCCACACGCACTTTTGCATTGTTGTCTTCAAACACATTTTTATGAAGTCGACCGTTTTTATTTTCGTTGTTTCTGCCGCTGTTGAAAAATCAAAATGAATAGACAACGTTTATGTGATACTTGTATTGAAAGAGTGCTTGAAAAAGTCTTGAACGAATCAGAGAAAGTGAAGTGGATGATGACAGGAAGAAATTGGAACTGATTCACCATCTGAGAATAAAGATGAAGTACAGCCCTACGCATCAGATGTTGATGACGTCAGTTGTGATAAATTCATTGCCGAAAGTGGACGCGAGTATGTAACGGACCGTCTCTAGAATATGGGCGTTCTCCACAAAATATATTCCCGGAAAGAACGGGACAAAGACAACAAGGAAAAATTGAGTCTCCGAAAGAGGCTATAGAGACATTTTTTTACACCTCATGTTATGAATCTAATAAAACTACACTCAAATGAAGAGGCTTCTCGACTAGGTATTCAGCACACCAACAAAGATGAATTATTTTGTTTTACAGGGCTCTTACTAATCATGGGTTCAAATCATGACAATAACATACTTATCCAAGACTTCTTGTCTATGCTTCAGGGCCGACAATTGTATTACGTATAAACGAGTCAGACCAGAGTTTTCGAACTGCCTAAAATGTTCAAGGTTGATGCTAAGAATTCGAAGGAAATTCGTCACCAGGCTGACATGTTTGCTCCAGTGAGGGAAATTTTTGAAAGATTGAATTCTTCATTTTCATTCTATCTCATTCCTGGCCTACACACCATACTGGATGAGATGATGTCTTTTTTCAGTGGTTGCTGCCTGTTCAAGGTACTTCTAAAAGAAACAAATCTGGAAAATATGGCATTCTAATTAGAATGCTATCTGATTCTGAGACTAGATGCAACATGGACGTCTATACACGAAAGTTGGAAATGCACAGCATCTAAATGGACCCATGGATATTGTAAAGAGACTAATAAGACCCACTGAGAAATCAGGTTGCAGTGTTACTGTGGCTTGGCACTACACTTGAGTGCAACCTGCTGAAACTCTATGGAATTATTCAAAGTTATCTTTCTACGACATGAAAACACGTACAGGCACATAATCAGAGTATTAATAAACGTGCAGAACAAACATATACGTCACAATCAAGATAGTTCAATTGATACATACAAAAACATACAAAGATATTACATAACGAAACATTATGCATATTACATAATGATGTTACAGAAAGATATCCTATCGCTCCCTCCACAAGGGTCCCTGGGGAGACAAATTTACAGTTGAAAATGTCACATTGTCAGTAGGCTATTTAGGTTTTTATGTTGGTAATGCCACGTAGTGCTCTGTATGAAAATCACTGTCTGTGCTGTGTGTAGTCTGTGGCTGGTTGGACTCATTGTTGGAATATTCGATATTGGAGTGTTGGGCAGTTGGATGGGAACAGCGTGTAGCGTTGTGCAGTTGGAGATGAGCCTCCAGCAATGGAGGATGCAGAGAGAGAGATGGCAGGGATTTGAGAGGTTACTATAAGCGGACGATGTAGACGTATGTCCGGCAGAAAAAGGAAATTTGTTAAGATGGATGTCATGAATTGATAGATATATATATATATGATGACATTTGAACATTATTAAGGTAAATAAATTGTTTGGTCTCTATCAAAATCTTTCATTTGCTAACTATACCTATCAGTAGTTAGTGCCTTCAGTAGTTAGGATCCTTTATTTAGCTGACAGTATTGGCGCTCACTGTATTGCAGTAGTTCGACTAACGAAGATTTTTGTGAGGTAAATGGTTCATGAAAGGTATAGGGCCAGTCTTTTGTAGGTATTTGTGAAAGTCAGATTGCGTTGTGCTTAAAAATATTGTGTGTCAGTTTAGTGATGATGAGAATAAGTAAAGAGAGAACTGTCTGAGTACGTTCAGTTTTACTCAGCTGTCTTTGTATCAAATAATGTAGAAGTTTACTAGCATGTCCTGATCTCTCTCCACATCCACCACTGCTGGCGGTTCACCTCCAACTGTGCAACGCTACACGCTGTTCCCATCCAACTGCCCAACACTCCAATAGCGAATATTCCAACAATGAGTCCAACCTGCCACAGACTGCACACAGCGCAGTCAGCGATTTTCATACAGAGAACTACGTGGCGTTACCAACATTAAAACCTAAACAGCCTACTTATAACCTGAATTGGAAACATGGCACTTATGCACTCACACAAACTGTGACTGGTAGAACTGAAGAACAGCAATTTGCGCTAGAGTAGAGTGAGCTCTCGCTCAGCACATGACCTGGCCGAAGTGGTGGCAGACGTCTCCGGCGTTTCCTCTCATCTCGCAGCATCTGGCGACTGGGCAGCAGCAGGCATCTTGGGCAACTGAAGGACCACAACTGGACCCTTGGCGTCATACTGGTCAGGCAGCAGTTAGCCGTCAGCGACTGGCGTGACAGCATTGCATTTGACATGCAACCCACCCCCTGGTCTAGTAGAAACCCATTCAGCGTTAGTGGGAAGTGGGTAGACCTGCTCTTCCCGTTCACCTCTGCATTGGAACATGCCTGCCAGCGCGTGACATTGGATTCGCTCGCCTTTTGTCAATGGGACACGTCCCTCTCGGCACCCCACTGAGTCGGTTAGGCTCGGCACACGTGTCGACTGTGGTGCCGTGCGACTCGCTTGTCCCTCGATTTGCGGCCTGGCCGGTCGTTGGCTGCTAATGGTTGCTGCTGTTGGCACTTGTTGGTGTCCCACTGTCTGAGCTGGTGTCAGATGTCCCACCTACACTGGCAGAAAACTATGCTGCGTGACGTAGGTGCATCTGTTGGCAGGCCAGTTCTGTTGCAGCAGTGGTGAGGGTGGGGGGGGGGGAGGCTACCACAGCTGACTCATTATGGCCACTCGTTCCTTTCTCCTCTTGCTGGCTGGCGTGGGCTGTGATGTCCAGCCTGCCGTGTTGGTTCCAGAGTCTGTGCAGTCCTCAAGTGTAGTCAAAATATTCTCTCAAAAATGTCCTTACACTGATATAATCGATTTACATTAAAAGCAAATAATGTTGAATAAAAATTTTTTTCTTTACTTAATATAATTATTCATTTATTTATTTATTTTATTACTAAGGACTCAAATCCAAAAATTAAATTAATGACTTCAGGGCCCTGGTAACGTTGTATGGACGTAAATCATGTGGTGTGAGGCATCTTTGTTTGTGTATGCACGTGTTTTTGTTAGGTTTTTTGTTACTTCTAGTCCTGTCATGCACTCTAATTTTACGCTGGCGCTACCTCTGTACCTCAACCAAAAGTGCAGCCTTCTCCCAGTACTAAATACTAACTTATTGTACTACCCTATGCTTTTGCCACCACTAGTAAAGCGAACTTTCATGCATTTTATTCCTTGTATACTCCTCTTATATTTTTCGATGTCAGTTTATGTTGTCTGCTGATGCTGAAGTGGCCAGGAAGTGCGTTTACTCACTCAGGTGCTGCTGGTTGCCTGAAATCTTTGAAGCTGCATTTTATGATTATGTACTCGTAATTGAGCATATTACAATGACGCCTCCTGTCTCCTCTGTCAGGATCGCTGCTGCTGAAATGAAACAAAACCATACTGAATTATAGATATATCTAAATATTTTTCTACTTTAAGTCTCATCCATGGTCTATCATTTCGTTTCCGGGTCTGGGGTTCGCCACTCTACCATGACTTACACTTGTCTGTGGTAATTCCCCATACACAATATTTCGCCGACGGCGCTCACATGGCGCTGGCAAAATTCCACCCCGAGACAGGCTACATCGCACGGCAGTTGATGGCTCATATCACACCGAGTCATAGGCTAAGCGCAAATTGAGACGCGTATAGGACGTGTGACCTGACACGACACTACAGCGCGACGCGCACTTTCTGCACGTGTCGTGCGGGTCCAACGCATATTGAGACGCGTACATATACTTTGCACGCGCCGGTTGGCGACACTCTGGGCTGACAGCAACGATGCGCGCGCACACTGTAATCTTTCTCAAACGATTTTACGTAAACTATTCAGTAAAAGTATTTAATTTTTTTTTAAAAAGCAATTAATTGCTTGATTAATTACACCCTCCCCTGCTGACATCATGGGTTTTCAATGTCATCCCCTTTCACTCCTCTTAACGTATTGTGCCGCATTGTCCCCTCTGGCACCATTTTTGATACCAAAGAAATAGCGCAGTTGCTCTACAAGTACGGTGACTAATTAATTATTGTGCTGTTCCCTGTCACCCCTTAACCTATGTACCTATCGCCCTACCCTCAAACCCATGGGAAACCCCACAGCCCTATTCCCTCCCGCCCAGAAACACTGCACCATTTTGATATAAAAATGTGCTATCAAATTGTTTTCCTAATTAATTACATAGATTTCCTTTTTTGTGTCTGTCTATGTGGGTTGAGTTTTTCTTTCCTTGCATCTTGCTGGTGGAGTTAGATACAAATCCACAATTCTTCGATCTCACAACCCACGATTCAGCCCCCCCTCCCCTTCCGGGCAGAAAAAAAATAGATTATTGCATATAATCTCTCATTGACTATTTTGCGGATATTAAAACACAGGAAGGGGCTGTGCATCTCAGACAGCTTAAAACATACCTGCCGAAATAAGAAACACCCTGATGGCGTCCCCCCCCCCTTCAACCCCCGCCGCCGGCGCCGACTGTCATGCATGTAACGCTGGGCCGCGCGCCAACCGCTGCAGCGTGCTTTCGCGAGCCGCGAGCGAGGAATGCGAGCGGGCTGCCGTTATGGAATGATGCATGCTGTCTAATTTTGCCACTGGTACTGCTTGTATGGCCCCGCGAGCACACAGAAGTGTCACAACACGACTTGGCATGGACTCGACTAATGTCTGAGTTAGTGATGGAGGGAACTGACACCATGAATCCTGCAGGGCTGTCCATAAATACGTAAGAGTACGAGGGGATGGCGATCTCTTCTGAATAGCACGTTGCAAGGCATCCCAGATATGCTCAACAATGTTCATGTCTGGGGAGTTGGGTGGCCAGCGGACGTGTTTAAACTCAGAAGAGTGTTGCTGGAGCTATTCTGTAGCAATTGTGCACGTGTGGGTGTCGCATTGTCCTGCTGGTTTACCCAAGTCCGTCGGAATGCATAATGGACATGAACGGGAGCAGGTGACCAGACAGGATGTTTACGTACATGTGACCTGTCAGAATCGTATCTAGACGTATCAGGAGTCCCACAGCAGTCCAACTGCACACATCCCACTCCATTACAGAGCCTTCACCAGCTTGGACAGTCCCCTGCTGACATGGAGGGTCCACGGATTCATGAGATTGTCTCTGTACCCGTACACGTCCATCCGCTCGATACAATTTGAAACGAGACTCGTCTGACGAGGCAACATGTTTCCAGTCATCAACAGTCCATTGTCGGCGTTGACGGGCCCAGGCGAGGCTTAAGGCTTTGTATAGACGAGTGGGCCTTCGGCTCCGATACCCCATATCGATGATGATTCGTTGAATGGTTCACACGCTGACATTTGTTGATGGCCCGGCACTGAAATCTACAGCAATTTGCGAAAGGGATGCACTTCTGTCACGTTGAACGATTCTCTTCAGTCGTCGTTAGTTCCGTTCTTTCAGGATCTTTTTCCTGCCGCAGCGGTGTAGGAGATTTGATATTTTACCGGATTCCTGATATTCACGGTACACTCGTGAAATGGTCGTAAAGGAAAACCCCTCTTCATGCGCCGTCTATAGCACCACGTTCAAACACTTATATCTTGATAACCTGCCTTTGTAGCAGCAGTAACCGATCTACCAAATGTGCCAGACACTAGTTGCCTTCTGCATGTTTTCATATTTCATATCTCTGTCTTTGAATACGCATGCCTATATCAGTTTGTTTGACACTTCAGTGTAATAGGTCTACAGTTCATGTGAGATGTAGCTGGTTGAAATATGGATCTCAGAAACACATCGAAAGAAATCTAATTTGCATTCACTTCGAATCTTCGTATGGTATCTCTTGTCACAGTTCGCAGCGCGGTATTTCGTCAGCCACCTTTGACGCTAAGTTGATCGCTATGAAGAAATGGGCTTGATAAAAGTTGGTAATGATTTTTCAACTTACCGTTTAGGATGCGAAGACCTTTTATTGAGCCCGAGAACAAAACCTTTCACAATTTTTATAACGACTTATTTCATAAGGGTAATTCACAAGTTCACGAAATTGTTACAAGATTTTAAACATGGCTTAAACAGCAACTGTTGAAATTCTTCACGGTAAATGGTAACAGCCAAACAGTTGCAGGATAAAGATTTATTAAAATTCTTGACCATGGTTTCGGTATATCTAAATATACCTTCATCAGAAGTAAAATACACAAAAATCACATCCCGCAGTGGAGATACATAAAACAGTTGTGCCGAAAGGCGTCGTCGTAGTTAAAACATCATCTCCATTTATACAACATAATTATGGACAGAGGGTTGATGCGAACACAGCATAGCATCACGCTAGTTCACAGGCGAGGTAATGATGCTACGCTGTGTTCGCATCAACCCTCTGTCCATAATTATATTGTATAAATGGAGATGATGTTTTAACTACGACGACGCCTTTGGCACAATTGCTTTATGTATCTCCATTGCAGGATGTGATTTTAGTGTATTTTACTTCTGATGAAGGTATATTTAGATATACCGAAACCATGGTCAAGAATTTTAATAAATCTTTATCCTGCAACTGTTTGGCTGTTATCATTTAGCGTGGTGAAATTTTTATGTAAAATGTGAGTACTCCCATGTACACTAATCAGCATTTTTCGCATATGAGCACCGTCGTCTAATAGGTCTTATAGGTATTATTATAAATATTTTGAATGGATTTTGCTGTTAACTATGGTATCTGATGTTTTTGAAGATGTCGTTTCATTAGCCTCGTGCGAGTACGCCGCATTTCGACATACGCGCACCTTGTTCCGTGCAATGACGTGTCGGATACTTGAAAGAAGCCATCAATAATTTTGGTACACTTTTCTGGGAAACAAAAACGGGGATTGTAATCAAATTTTCGCCGGATAGCTTCTGAGCCTGGATTTCAACAAGATTACCGACGGGACCTACGTTTGGAAATAAAGTACAGCGAATTACCATTCAGTGACGAATAGTAGTTTGCTGATTACGACAACTTCTTTCAAGTTCCTTCGCCCTGTGGAACCGTCGAAAATTTATGTGAACATTTACATTAAAATGACAATTAAACATTTATGAACATAGGGCATGAGAAACTGACTGGTGACTGCTATTTAAATAATGAAAGGTGGCTACACTGAGCCACAGCGCCAAAAATCGCGCCAGAGAGAGTATTGTTCCGCCGCCTCCACTGGCAGTGCATATTGAGAGGTAGCGGCAGGAGTCCTTGCCGAGCAGTTGTGGTGGACACTGCTTGTATCTGAAGTTGGAATGAGATGGGGTAGTAGTGAGTGTTTGTTCGATGTTTTATGCAGCTATGTGATGGGAGAGATAGTAGATGTTGTTCCAGTGGAGATATTGTAATGACCTGAGTGCTTTTCGTCAATATAAATTAAGGTAACTAACTACTGTTCTTTATTTTCTTATTATTTGTGTGTCCTGAATAATGCTTCATTACAGGTTCAGTCAACAAAGCATCTGGCGTGTGTTCTTGTATTAGAGTGTAATTCTGGGTTTCTTGCACAATTATAGTATTTCCAATTTTCTTTTATCACGTCAGTATAAATGATATTTAAAAATTCTTGTCTTGTTGAAGAAGAACCGTGCCAGATGTGCGTTGAGTCACACTCCCACACACAGAACAGTTATACTTGTGCTTTGGTTTCGTAGGTTTTATAGTTGCTGGGGACTTAATTAATTAATTGTGTTAACGAAAATTTTCATTTCATTCTTTGTTGTCATTCTATGCAGTCAGATAGCGTAACAATTAGTTGTCAGGGCCAGCCGTTTACGAGACTTGCGTAATCGGACATACAGCGACAGGAAATTAAAAAAGTATTTGCATTTCATTTTATTAAGCCCCCATGCACGTGGCGACCCTGCCAGGATCGTCCCTTGGAATTCTTCTGATTGTAAAAATAGTAGACAGTAGTATTGTTGTAGTAATTTGTAGTTTAGTAATTGTAGTCTATTTTGCATGTGTAGATTTGGTAATTGTCATTCTTCTAATGGTATTTGTTTTCTCATAATTTTTTCTTTGTTGTCTTGTATACGCGTTTGACAATTTATTGCAATTATTTCAATTGTTCGTTAATCGTGTTCGAGGGAAACATTTCGTGTGAATGATATTGTTGATGATAAAGTGTCATTGTGTGTAATTTTCATATAGTGACGAGTTTTGGATATTTTGTAAATGATTACGCGATCAATGAAAAAGGCAAAAATGATGAATAGTGAGAATGACGAAATTGTTGACATGGCGAACTCGCCAACACAGGACAACAGTATGATGGATAATGAAGTGGAAAACAATGTAATAAGTCGGGAAAATAGTCCGGAACCAGTTCAAGGTTTTTCTCAATCAGAAAATTCACAGAATACGAGAGTAACGATAGAAGATTCTGGAACAGTATCGAACACAGATAGCTTTACAGCTATGACGAGGGAAACTGGTTTTGTGGGAAATGTTAGAGGCGAAAAGAATTTCGAACCGGCTGATATGGAGCAGCTGATGGGTGCTATATTAAATTTGGGAGCACGAATGGAAACACAGTTTAGATCTGAATTAAAAACACAGATGGGAACAATGGAAGCACGGTTAGACTCACTGGGATCACAAATGGGAACAATGGAAACACGGTTAGACTCATTGGGATCACAGTTAGGATCTGAATTGAAAACGGTGGCAACACGGCTAGAAACAGAGATGGAAACAATGGAAACACGGTTAGATTCACGAATAGGGACATGTTTCAAAAATATGAAAGATGAATTAAAGAAAGAAATCAGAGAAGAAGTACAACCGATTTTGAATTCTCACAATAATAGATTAATTGCAGTAGAGATTAGACAAAGGGAACAGGATAGAGAACAGGAGGAAAGAGATCGCGTGATAGTACAGAAATTTTCAGAGTTAAATTTACAACGTGCAAAAGATAAGAAAGAAATATTTGAGAGAATCGAGGAATCCGTACCAGATGACAGATTAAATAACCTAACACAACAGTATGAACAGTTAACTACTAAATGTGTTAATACTGAAATCCGAGTCGCGACACTTACGGAAGACGTAAATAAACAGAAAGAACAAATAGGTGACTTATCGCAAAGAGTGGAGGAGATTTCAGATAAATTGACAAATCTTAGTTTGAATGGGGACAGAGATTCAGATGACACAGCTCCATTGCCATTTTCAGAAACCGAAGAGTACCAGAGCATAAATAAACATGTTGAAAATCAGGGAAAATTTAATGAACGCGTTAAAAGGGAAGTGGAGGCATTACGAAAGCAAGTCAAACGAATTGAAGGCGAAATCGTAGGAAAAGACAGCAGAAGGAATTTAGAATCACAGATAGCAGAAGGGTTTGAAGAAAGTAATTTGTTTCATTTACGAGATGCAACAAGAGAGCGACAGGCGCGCGAACTTGACAATAATCGACATTTGGACTGGGACAGACGCGGTAGGTCTTTGTCGCCACGAGGCGAAAACTTTGACTATAAACACTTTTTGACTGTTCGGAAATTTAAAATCTTCCGCAATTCTAAGAATGACATACATCCATGTGCATGGTTAGATCAATTTATGTACGCACTTCCACCAAATTGGCCACTAAGTCACAAACTGGAATTTATGTGTGGGTATTTAGAAAACGAACCGGCGACGCGGATGCGCGCAATCATTAGAGATTGTAATAGCCTAAATGATTTTTATCATGCATTTCTATCGGCATATTGGTCCGAAAACACGCAAGACAGAGTCAAACATAGTCTTATCATGCAGCGTAATTTCAAACAGTCTGAATTCCGCACGCCAGCGGAATATTTTGAAGACATGATTCGAAAGAATCAGTTCCTTTCCAACCCTTATAGCCCGACTGAATTAATTCGCATTTGTTTAACCAAGCTGCCACAATCCATAAGACAAATTGCTTTAGCCGGAAGATGTAAAGACGACATTGAGACTTTTAAGACTTTGCTACAAGAACTCGAGTACGACAATGACGACGGGACTACCTGTAATTTTTTCAGTAACAGTAATTATGATAGATTTTCAGAGAAAAGGGATGGTGATCGGAACGGACGTTATAGCGGTAATTTTGAGAATGACAGACGAAACAGACAGGACAATAGATACCAGCCTTATGACGTTAGACGTTCTAACAGAAATTACACAGACAATTATAATAACGGTAATTCGTACCGGAATGATCAATCATACGGAAACAGTAATCGGTATTATCAAGACAGAAATTATTCAAACAGTAATAGAAATTCTTACTACAGAAATAATCCGGGTAGTAGATACAACAATAATTTCAGAAGTGACAGTCGAAATTACACAAGAAGTAGTTATGCAGACAGACAGGAAAACAGAAATTTTAATAACAGACACAACCAAGAATTTGTATCTAACAGACAGGAGGGACCTAATTGGCATCCTCCACGTGACAGAACTTCAGAGAGACAAGTGCAAATCGTAGAAATGGATCCGCGAAATGACGTGAATAATCAAAGACGTGACGCAAACAATCGACAATGACTAGCAGCTTCGGCTTCTGGCAGCAATATAGACGGTTCAGAAAGTAATGACACTACGACTTTACACTACGTACGCCTGGAAGACATGAGAGACATTTTGTTAGACGAAAAGGAAAATAATGTAGACGCATTTTTACATCCTGTTATTGAAGTATGTGTGGGTAAGAATAAGTTCACTGCAGTTTTAGATTCTGGGAGCCCATTGAACGTCATTAGTGAATCAGTTTTTCGTATATGTGAAAGGACTATTGCCTGTCCTGTGTTACCTATTTCTAAAACTAGAATTCGAGGAGCGATTTCTGGAAAAGGTGTAGAAATTAAACAACAGACCAACCTAAATTTCAATTGTCAAGGATACGAATTTTCTGCTAATTTTATTATTGTTCCATTACTCAGTACACAAATTATATTAGGTATGGAGTTTCTTAACGCACATAAGGCAATTTTGAACTTTAAAGAGGGAAGTGTGAATTTGACTGTTGCCGGAATGCCGAAATGTTTGAAATTTTTCGAGTGTTTAACAAGATCTGAGTCAGATACAAAATGTTTAAGGTTTCTTACTTCTGATGTTTTCGTTGAGCATTACGACGACAATGTGTTTATTCATGACAATGACAATAGATACAGAGACGCGATGGATGATATAATTAATAGCGAAGAACTAATTAATGAAAAGGTTAAGAAAGCTGAAGTGCCAGATGACGTTGCAAGAGAAGAGCTGCACCAAATTTTGACTTCACATGCTACAGTGTTTAGTCATCACACGGGAACTATACAAGGCTTACAATATTTACTTAAAGTAAAAGAACACACACCATTTCGCGGGAAAACGTACGCTATTCCTTTGGCTTACAGAGACAAGGTTAAGAATGAACTTCAGTACATGTTAGATCAGGGCATTATTGAGCCTGCAGTCAGTCCTTATACTAGCCCATTACACGTTGTTCTGAAAAAGGATGGGTCAATTCGTTTGGTTCTGGATTCCAGACAGATAAATAATATCATCATTCCTGAAACTGACCGCCCACAAAAATTAGATGAACTTCTTCAACATTTCCATGGAATTAAAGTTTTATCCACGATTGATATGCGCGCAAGTTTTTGGCAAATAGAACTCCACCCTGATTGTAGAAAATACACTGCCTTTTTAGCCTTTGGTAACTGTTACCAGTTTCGGAAATTACCGTTTGGACTTACTGTATCTTCAGCAGCATTCATTCGTAGCTTAAATGAAATTTTACCTGTTTATCTTCGTGACAATATTACTTCATATGTTGACGACATTCTTATTGCTAAACATTCTTGGAGTGAGCACAACAAAATTTTGGATTCATTGTTACGTATCTTTGCAAGAGTTGGCATTACTGTGAACTTGGAGAAATCTGAATTTGGTCGTTCACAGGTGAAATTTCTCGGTCACATTATTTCTACAGAAGGTATTCTTCCTGATCCAGAAAAACTTGACGCTATTCGTAATTATGCTGTTCCTACCACAAAACGAGATGTTCGTAGTTTCCTTGGTGTCTGGAATTTTCTTAGACGCTTTGTTAAATTGGACAATTTGGCCACACCTCGTTTATGTGAACTATCTGGAAAGAAATCTAATTGGTGTTGGGATGACGAAGCTCAGTCAGAATTTGAACAACTCCGTGATGCTTTAGTTGCTGCTCCACTTCTTTCACATCCAGATTTATCTGAAGATTTTTGTTTGGCGACGGACTCATCATACAAAGGCCTAGGTGCACATTTATTTCAAGAGATAGAAGAAAACGGCGTTGTAGTACAAAAGACTATTGCATTTGGAAGTCGTGTTCTCTCGAAATCAGAAAAGAATTATTCGATTACGGAACTTGAAGCTTTGGCTGTTGTTTGGGCTTTTACAAAATTTCGCACATTTTTGTTTGGCAGACATACTAAGGTTTACACCGATCATCGAGCTCTGGAATTTCTTATGTCAACAAAATTAACTCACGGCAGATTGTCACGATGGGCGTTATACCTACAGGAATTTGATTTTAGTATTGTTTACATACAGGGTTCTTCAAATATTGTTGCTGATGCTTTATCACGTGCACCTATGGGTTTGAAACAAAGTGCTGAAGAGGACTGCAAGGAAAACAATTATTGTTTGATGTATATTCAAGGTGTTGCGTTTGAGAACTTTATTTCGTCTTCGCTCCAGGACATCGCTAAGGAGCAAAATAAGGATCCAATCTGGAAGGACATTAAGGAAGAGTGGAGGAGAAAGGAAAGCGTAGCGATTAGACAGCATTATTTAGTTCGCAATGACATTCTTTTTAAACGAAAATCGGTCGACAACTCTGTTTGGTTAGTTTGTATTCCTGATGAGTGGGTTAATAAGCTGATTTGGTATACGCATTTCAGTTATGCACACTTTGGTCCCAGAAAATGCTTTCATAAATTACGAGAAAATTGCTACTTCAATAATATGGAAAAACGTATTCGATTTGTTCTTGCCAAATGCAAATTATGTCAAAAGGCTAAACCGCCGACAGTTTCTCACAGAGCACCGTTGTTTCCTATCATTCCAGCAAAATTAAAGGACATGGCTGCAGTTGATTTGTTCGGTCCAGTGGTTCGATCTACTAATGGTTTTGCGTACATTTTCGTAGCAGTGGAGTTGACATCAAAATATGTGTGTTTTACACCGTTACGCAAAGCAACAGCTCGTTCAGTATCTAATGCTTTCATTAACCATTTTCTTAAAGAAGTGGGTCATGTTGATAAGGTTATATCAGATAATGGATCACAGTTTCGTTCTAAAATTTGGCTTCGTACTCTACAGCGTCGTAAAATTAAACCAATTTTCATTTCACTTTTTCACCCTCAATCTAACGCTTCAGAGAGATGGATGAAGGAAATCAATAAATTGTGTCGTCTTTATTGTCATCAGAATCACAGAACGTGGGATCAGTATCTTCATACTTTTCAAAACATTCTGAATGAACTTCCTAACGACTCAACTTCTTTACCACCTATACTGATATTAAAAAACAAAGCACCGACAAATCGCATTTCTGTAATCGTTCCTTTTCCGCCTTCACGGAAACTGTGGCATTCTGAAGTTGTCAATCTGGCTCTACAAAATATTGCATCTGCGGCTGCTAGAAGAGTGAAATCAGCAAAGCGTTCTGGTCGTTTAAAAATCTTGTCAGTTGGTCAGAAGGTGTTAATTAAGTCTCATCGATTGTCTCACAAAGGAAAAGGCTTGTGTCGCAAATTTTTTCTGCTTTATAACGGTCCATATAGAATTCGCAAAATTATTCATGATAACACTGTCGAAGTAGAAACTCTTAAATCACGACGCTCTAAGGGAATACATCATATATCTAACGTTAAAATTTTTGTGGAATGATATACTTTTGAAAAATTTTTTGTAGAATGACATACTTTTGAGGAACTAACAGCTACATGTAAACATGCGGAGAGTACAAGGATACCGCGCTGTGTTTTGGCGGCGGCACATACTCAAAGCAACAGTCAAGTCTGCGCGCCGCACAGGGCAGTCGTTGACCGCAAACAATCACTTCCTACGTCACGCGCCTACAGCTGATCGAGCGCTCAGTGCGAATGCACTGACAGCCGTAAATAAATACACAGTCTAATTTCTCCGATTAAAATCAGTATAAAGCTATAGTGACTTGATGAATTCTGTTATTAACATTCAGTATTTTTCAGGATACGGTTCTGTAAAATATTTAAGAACTTCAGGTAAATTCTGTGCGTGTCCGACGTTAAGACGACTTGCTATCGAGAAAATTTCAGAAAAAATGTCATTTCGAAGAAGAAAGTAATAAACTAAAAAGGTAATTATTAATTGAGTTTATTTTTCAGGTAACATATTTCCACTTAGGTACGTACTTTAGACGTAATTTGCTGCTCGCGATTACGTGATTCATACTTTGTGCTAATTACATGTTCTATGAATTTGCTGGTGAAGCGACGTGCTTGCGTACGTTAACTGATTTTGACAATGATTATCCATGAATTGAGTTGTAACTTGTGTATATTATGCATCGCTTGGCTGCACTGCTTTTTCACTGATGTCATATTTTTAATTATGTGCCTGCTGTGCCTATTTATTTAAATTACAATTGTCACCTGATAAATTGTGCTGATGTGGTTAGGTATGTAAGTTATATTTTGTGATTTAATTGCTTGCGCCTTCATGTTTATTTATTAGATTACATATGAACATTTATTTGCTTACGGTTATACGATGCTGATGACCTGTTTAGTACGTAAGATATATGTTTACTGCTATGCGTATGGATTGCACATTTACACATTTCTGTTTGTTGTCACAACTACTCTTTAATTTTGTATATAGAAATGCTATTATACTGTGTATGAACATAGAGTTTAGGTTACACTATGGTACTAGTTACAGATTGTTCGCTTGGCAGAGCCTCGTTGTAAGAATTGTGCTGCATCCACTTGTTGACATTCTGTTCACTACTGGTATATTTACTCGCTATTGCTTGCCTTGCTTACGCTCAGTGCCTTATATTTTTAAGATAAGAAAATGAACTGCTATAATTCGACGAATGACATTAGTACAAGAAACTTCATAGAAGTCACATGAGCTGGAGGTTTTATGAAAGCTGTATAAATGTATGCCAATAGGAAGGAAGCTAACGACATGACATACCAAAACTGGGTTTAGACCATTGACAGTCATTACACTGCATTTTTCGTGAGCAATTGAAATAGGAAGTGACACTTGACACAAGAAATACTCCACATGTTTGCTTCTGTTTGCCATAATTCTTGAAGTGGTGTACACACTGTGAAATATTAGGATCATTCACACTCCGTAATCGTACTTAATTACTGAGAGTTATTCGAACTAAGTCTGTTAGAGGTCATGTATGCATTCTTTGTTTATAATTCATAATGAGTAGAAGATTTTGGTCAGATGGATTACACAGAGGTTGTGTGTTGACAGTGTGTCTTCAGATTGTATGGGATGAGAAGGTTTGCATTAGGATTTTATCTGTACTCGATCGAGGAGACTGACTAGAGGAAAGAGCTGTTATGGAAGTGAAATGATACTGGCAATAAGGTTATATGTATCGACGTATTGAAGAGGTATTATAGAGGTATTGAGATTATATGAAGTTGATTGGAGTTATGGTGTATAAGAGGTAAAATAAGTGAGGTGCATATTTTTTTTTTGTTGTTGGTCTATATGGAACAAGGAGGATGAAGATAGCAGAATAGAACACTAAAATGGAAGGAAGATTGTCTACACACACTTTGTTAAATCACTAAGCAGTAGGTAATTTTTTTTTGGAGAGAGGAAGTTGCATATCTTGGCACACTGACAGTTGTTCAGCAACTGTACATTTTGATCTGGCTTGGCAAACATTGGTCTTGACTTGATGACTATGACGTTGACTTAACTATTATTGACTGTTATACATTGCTGCCACTACTACTTGATACACATGATGAACATGAAATTTGACAGAAGTGGATTCAGACAGTTAACACTATACAATTACACAGTAGTACTTAATGTGGATGAAAGATGAGTGAGTGTGTTTTGTGTGTTTTCCTTTCCTAATCCTACCCACCTATCTCCTAAATATTATTTTATTTGTTTGTAGTGGCTTGCACTGACACCCATAAATATTATAGGTTTACTGATGTTTGTGTATTTGTAATAGTAATATGACAATTATCTGATATCATTTGTGTGTTTGTTATGATTTGTATGTTTAGTGTAAGAACATTGTAAAAGCATTTGTATGTGCATTCAAACTATTGTTCATGCTTGAACTGTCTAATTAGTGATGATGAAATTATGGACTGTTACTTGTACTTTTTCTACATGATTGGTGCCACTAGGACATGTTTAATTTGTGCTGAGGAACAGTGTGATCAGTGATAGTTGTTTAATGTCATTTGTCGGTGTCTGCACCTACTCAACATTGCTGGGTGCCACTGATGGACTGCTTCTACTGCAATGATGTTACTTCTTGCTGTCTGCACCTACTCAACTTTGCTGGGTGCCACTGATGGACTGCATCTATTGAAATAATGTCACTTGTTGGTGTCTGCACCTGTTCAACATTGCTGGGTGCCACTGATGGACTGCTTCTACTGAAATGAAGTCACTTCTTGGTGTCTGCACCTACTCAACATTGCTGGGTGCCACTGATGAACTGCTTCTACTGACATAATGTCACTTGATGGTGTCTGCACCTACTCAACATTGCTGGGTGCCATTGATGGACTGCTTCTACTGAAATGATGTCACCTGTTGGAGTCTGCACCTACTCAACATTGCTGGGTGCCACTGATGGACTGCTTCTACTGAAATGATGCCACCTGGTGGTGTCTGCACCTACTCAACATTGCTGGGTGCCACTGATGGACTGCTTCTAATGAAATGATGTCACCTGTTGGAGTCTGCACCTGTTCCACAATGCTGGGTGCCACTGATGGACTGCTTCTACTGAGATGATGTCACTTATTGCTGTCAGCACCTATTCAACAGTGCTGGGTGCTACTGCTGGAACTGTGAACTACTTGTTGTGAATATTTGTATTAACTGATTTTTTGTGTATTACTGTTTGTGAAAAGTTATAAGACTCTTACCTGCTCATATTCGTCATTGCTGACGTTATCGATTGAATTGTTTAACCACATGATATTTCTGTAAACTATTATGTAAAGTCACATGTATGAAAGAATTTGTATTGCTTAGTGTATTTTATATATTAGGCTATTGAAAGGTCAGTGCAAAGCCAAAATTTTATCTAGTTATATGATATTTACGTATTAATATTATCTTTTATTTTTGTCTGTATTTTTTTTTGACGAATTTGGTGGTATTTTCACCACCAATGCTGGCAAAAATACCATCAAATTCTAGCCCGTGGAGGAAGAGCATATGAAAGGTGGCTACACTGAGCCACAGCGCCAAAAATCGCGCCAGAGAGAGTATTGTTCCGCCGCCTCCACTGGCAGTGCATATTGAGAGGTAGCGGCAGGAGTCCTTGCCGAGCAGTTGTGGTGGACACTGCTTGTATCTGAAGTTGGAATGAGATGGGGTAGTAGTGAGTGTTTGTTCGATGTTTTATGCAGCTATGTGATGGGAGAGATAGTAGATGTTGTTCCAATGGAGATATTGTAATGACCTGAGTGCTTTTCGTCAATATAAATTAAGGTAACTAACTACTGTTCTTTATTTTCTTATTATTTGTGTGTCCTGAATAATGCTTCATTACAGGTTCAGTCAACAAAGCATCTGGCGTGTGTTCTTGTATTAGAGTGTAATTCTGGGTTTCTTGCACAATTATAGTATTTCCAATTTTCTTTTATCACGTCAGTATAAATGATATTTAAAAATTCTTGTCTTGTTGAAGAAGAACCGTGCCAGATGTGCGTTGAGTCACACTCCCACACACAGAATAGTTATACTTGTGCTTTGGTTTCGTAGGTTTTATAGTTGCTGGGGACTTAATTAATTAATTGTGTTAACGAAAATTTTCATTTCATTCTTTGTTGTCATTCTATGCAGTCAGATAGCGTAACAATTAGTTGTCAGGGCCAGCCGTTTACGAGACTTGCGTAATCGGACATACAGCGACAGGAAATTAAAAAAGTATTTGCATTTCATTTTATTAAGCCCCCATGCAATAACAAGCCAAATAATTACATTCAGTTTAGAATTAATTTTTATAAGCTAAAGAGAAACCTACTTTAAAAACTTTTTTAGTCGTTATCGTGGCTGACAATGCCACATAAACTAGCTTTTGTGCTAATAATTACAGTTCCTCAGAAACAGGAAAATATCCATTGCTTTTTTTAAAAAATATATATATTGTACTTCTTGATATATTGAAACGTTTCACATCGAAACTATTCACATTACATATTTTTAATTATAAATTACAATGAACTGTAATAACGTCCGTCTACACATACAGACAGACAAAACATAAGTGGTATAGAATTTAGTACACATTTTGTTTTGACATTGTATCTCGTATTTTGTTTCACCACGGTCAGGCTTAAAAAAAAAGTCTTTGACCGCTTTTGAGTATATCGAATCGCAATAGTAATCTTTGGCACTCTGCCTCAGAACTGGTCACGTCATATCACGCGACTTTTAGAATTTCACTCATTCATTCTCTGGAGACCTTATTCAGTTAAATTCGATCTATGGACACACATAGTGTTACAATCCTGTGACCGCCAAACTTGGTATGTGGCCCTGCTTTGTTTTCCTCCAGCTTAGTATTGGGGTCCATTCTTTGTCACCCAACCAATCGGAAGCTAGGAAAAAGAAAGCCAGGACTGCTTATAATGTGATACGGCGAGTCTTTTGCTGTGGCTTCAAATCCACCAATCGGAGACAAGAAAGCGTATTACAAAGCAGTGTCACGTGTCTCACCACCCAGTAATTACATGAAACTGAGTGCAAACCACTCACAAACAAAACAGCTCGACTTAACGTACAAAACCCGTTAGCCTTAATGGAACAAGCTCACTTCCCCTCCCTCCCCCAATCCCCTCACACCCCACCCCAAAAAAAAAAAAAAAATAAATAAATAAACAGAGCTGACAGTTAGTGCAGCATCGATGAATCTAACGCACCTGCAGGTCATGTGTGGCGCTTCGTCTAACAGGCGCGGAAGCGCATTGCAGTTGTTTGCAACAGTGAGAATAGCGGCGTACGTGGCTGGAGCGCTTCTTACGCTGGGGCGTTATGGGAACTATGCGCAGAGCCTGTTTCCGCCGCAGCACGCGTCCTACCTCACTTCCTGCAGGCACCTGCTTTTCATATCATAGCTGGCTGGATGTAAATTGGACCCAATGGTGCCATCCACCCGCATCGATTCGAGCTGCAACACCTCACCACTGGGAGACCGGTAAAAAAGATAAAGTTTAATTATCACTTAAAAAACAAATCAAGCTTCGATCGTGAATCTGGGTTTAGGCATCCACTAAATAGTCGCCTTGAAATGCAACACATTTTCCCCATCGACGCATGACTTGGCGGAGACCTTCGTTGTCTGCATTTCGGCTGTTCAGCAAACAATTTTTTTAATAAATACAACAAACAGCCACTTCCTTATTTATTTTTATTGAAGCTAATACGCGTTTCAGGCTACCACCCATCTTAGCGTATTACGTACGTGAGACTTCTGTCAGTACATAGTTACAAAATCGGCAGCAAATTGGACGCTACAGCAGCACTGTGCAAAATAACAATTTTGTTGAGCTACTACATTTCGCGATTTGTATATTCACGCTGTACTGCTGTTTAGGTGTTCTCACTTTCTGTTATGCTTGTTGTCAAACTGGTTTTCGCCCTTATGGATGTGGCTCAAATACCTGTATACTTCTGTTTTGCGCAAAAACAGCCCAGTATTCACGTTGTTGCCGACGTGACATATTTGTTTACATCCGAAAATACATCTATGGTCAAAGATTACGTTTTGCTTAAAGTTTCTGTATAAGTAAAAAGAACTGAAATTGCTTGACATGAATGTGCTGAATACTCTACACGGCTATTAAACAGTGCATTAGCGACTTTCGTTCTATGTTCTAGGCGCTTCAGTCTGGAACAGCGCTGCTTCTACAGGTCGCAGGTTCGAATCCTGCCTCGGGCATGGATGTCTGGATTGTCCTTAGGTTAGTTAGGTTTAAGTAGTTCTAAGTTCTAGGGGACTGATGACGTCAGATGTTAAGTCCCATAGTGCTTGGAGCCATTTGAACCATTTCGAAGTGACAGTCGTGCCACATCCATAAGGTTGAAAATCGGAATAACAAGCAAAGTAGAAAGGAAGTACACTGGTGTGAGCAGGCGGCCTTCCTCGCGTTCAAAATGTCGCGCAAGATGAAAACTGATTCGTGAATGATTTTCAATTCTTCAGTTATCGTCTAGATTACGGTATGTCAACCTTCGAGCACTCAAATTAATGCAGGAAAATCACCAATAAAGATTTAGTATTGAACATTTGAGCAATTTTCATTTGAGATGCCAAACCGATAGGCTGGAGTAAAGCGTCACCTCACTAAGGTAGTTCCAAATTGTTCAAATGGCTCTAAAGACTATGGGACTTAACATCGGCGGTCATCAGTCCCCTAGACTTAGAACTACTTAAACCTAACTAACCCAAGGACATCACACACATCCATGCCCCCGAGGCAGGATTCGAACCTGCGACCGTAGCGGCAGCGCGGCTCCGGACTGAAGGGCCTAGAACCGCTTTGCCACAGCGGCCGGCAAGGTAGTTCTATCTCAAAATAAACTCAATAAAGCACAATATGGAATCAGGTACTAGTAGAAGATCCAGAAGAATATTTCAGTTAACAGATGATCCAGAATCACCCCTGATCACAGCAGCCAATGGGTAACTGCAAAACAATGTGAAATATATTTATTTTTATTCCTTTATTCAAATAGATATGATTAGGGCCATCAGGCCCTAGCTTACTTTGGATCTCAGTTTCATCCACACAGTACCTTTTTTACACCGAAGTTACCAGCAAAATAACCATTTTACCCTGGGAGATAGTATTAAAATTATATGAGTGTCTGAAATGACAGTATGCGTAAATAACTCTAAGACAAAAAAAGACGCAGGGATTACCCGAATGGGGTGGAAATCACTAGATGTAATCTACATGTACAGACAAACAAATGATTACAATTTCAGAAAAAAATCGGTGTAAGGGTGCCGTGTATGACAGCGAAAGTAATCCTGCTATGAAAAGAAATGGCACTTTAGACCATCACTCCTGCTTGTCGGGCCTTTTGGCGGGCGACAATCAGGTTGGACTCCCACCACTGTCCGAGGCTTCTCCAGACACATCTTTGCTGGTCATCGGGGCTCATCTAGAAGCGGGACTCATCACTGAAAACAATTCTACTCCAGTCAATGAGATCCCCGGCCGAATCTGGGCTGCTGTTTCTTTTCATAGCAGGAGCCCTTCGATTGTCATCCGTGGTATCCTTGCAACACAGCAACGATATTCTACGCACCGTTTTGTTGACCTTTACGGCAAGCCATCCTGGGCTTACTTTTCAGCAAGATAATGCTCGCCCGCACACGGCGATAGTTTTTATAGTTTGTTTTCGTGCTTTCCAAACCCTACCTCGGCTAGCAAGATCGCCAGATCACTCCAGGATTAAGAAAATTTGGAGCATTATGGGCAGGGTCCTCGAACATTCTCGGGATTTTGACGATCTAGCCCGCCAACTGGACGGACTGGCACGATATCCCAGAGGAGGACATCGAAAAACTGTACCAATCAATACCAAGCCGAGTAACTGCTTGTATAAGGGTCAGAGGTGCAACAATGCGCTATCGACTTGCTCAATTTGTAGAGCTCTTTCTGTTGAATAAATCGTCCAGTTTTTCTCAAAACCGTACTCATTTGCTTGTCTGTACATCACATCTTCTGACTTCCGCCCATTGGAATAGTTCCTTCGTGGTGTGTCTCTTTTTTTTGTCTTAGAGTGAAATAATGACTATGCACTAATAAAGTTAATACTGGAAGTACCTGCACTACTGCAGCTGTTGTCACTAATAGTAATAATAATATAATTATAATAATAACGATAATAACGACAATAACAGCAACAATGATAGTGGCAGATATAAAAATAATTTATAGGTGTAAAAAACATATTTTCTCTTATACCGCAGAAAACAGTATCACCTTTCTTAGACTGACGTGTTTAGTTCGCAAGATTAAGTATTAATGTACTCACTTGCAGTACAGCATAGCCCTGTTCCACGGAGAGCGCGGCGGTAGCTCAATCGTGTAAGATGAATGTGAATTCAGCAGGCCATCACGGAACTTGTTCGTCCAGACAAATGGTAAGCTACCGTTGTGATTTCACGGGGCAGTGGAGGGCGGGGGCGGGCTTGTGGGGATTTTGGGTGCATGACGTATACCGCTGCCATGATTATGTTGTTCTGGGAACTGGATACGGAATCCCAGCGCAAGTGAATTTACAGTTCGCTTAGGGCAATGTGATGAAGTGACATCTACTTTATTTATTTATTTACATATCTCATGAACAGTACAGAGAACACACCGCTAGAAATGTAAGGTGGGTCGGACGCTTCTAAATCTAACAGCAAAAGTTCCTTATTTTTACAATATTATTGGTATACAGTTGTTAATGCTTTTTTAAAAATATTATAGAGAACAAATATATAAAAATTTCTCTAAAGTTACAGAGATTTGAATGCTTAACAGTTGTTTAAGTGGTTCTATAGAATTTGTTTCTGAGTAGCTGATGATAATATAATTTATATAATGCAAACGTCAAAGAAAAAAATGTGATAATAAGTGTGGTGAAAATAAGTTGCAATATGTAGAGGGAAGTGAAACACTATATTTGGATGTGTATTATAGTCCAAGTGGCTTGTTGGTTGATAATAGCCTATTTCTAGCTGTCTCAGGTAAGAAGGTCTCTTTAGAAGCTCTAGTTATTCTCATCTGAAATAGTTTGTGTTTATGTATGTTTATTGTGTTTGTGTGTTTTGATATATTACTTGGAGTGTTGCATGTCAGGACACTACATGATATTCAGTAGCTGTCCGTTTGTCTTACTGTCGGTAGTTGTATCTTTAGATACATATGTCTGGTATTATACAGATTAAATACTGACTGAGCATTTGATACGTGAGAAATGGAACGTAGATCATTGCTACTTGAATACAGTATTCCTTAAATAACTTGATTCATTACAATTTTATTTTTATTTTTAGGAAGTGACAAAGTAATGATTGAGGACACTGATTCAACACGGGTATGTTGAGTTTCACATCCATCTTGCCTGAAGAACAGCGCCGAAATCACTGCCGCATCTAGGAATCTTACATAATACTCCGTGGACAGTGTGACAACCAAAAATATTCAAGATACTTAGTGACTGTTGAAAGTGTTTCCCTTCGGGCTCAGCAGTTTTAATCTGCAGTTCAGCAGAGCCGCAGATAATCACTGCTAGAAATGCGTGAGAGTTCTGTAGCGAATGAAATGGCGGCGTCCATATTCCACCAGGGGAGTAGTGCCCCCTCTTCTCCCCCCCTCCCCCCACACCTCTTGTAGAAGCCTGTACATCTGAAGAATGTGTCATATGATGGTGTTTTGCCGCCGTCAGGAAAACGGGCCCACATACTGAAGCGTAACATACGAGGGTTCTCCAGAAAGTAAGTTCCGATCGGTCGCGAAATGGAACCTGCAGTGAAAACCAGAAACAGTTAGCTACACCTTCCACCTACTTTTCTACATAGTCGCCATTCCAACTTCGAGTTTTGTAGTAGTGTTGTATCAACTTTCCAATATCCTCTTCATAGAAAGCAGCCGCCTGTGCTTTCGGCCAGTTATCTGCACTGGCCTGCAGCTCGTTGCCTGTGGAAAAATTTTGCCTTCATAGCCAGCGGTTCTTGTGAGCAGAGATGAGACTCAGGGGGAGTTAACTATGGACTGTGTTGTGGGTGATCAAACACTTCTCATCGGAAACGCTGCAGGAGCTTCTTCATTGCGAGTGCAGTGTGCGGCCGAGAATTGGCATGAAGAAGGAATTGCTCGACAGTTGTGTTATGTGGGCTGCATGAGACAGGCGAAATCTCTAACCAGGCCCTCATACTTGGCGGGAGACGCTATTCCCTACTCATCTTTACTCACTGTTCACACAAAACTGAAAAGAGCGACGTGACACGATTGATGGGTATACTAGAGACACTGCCCAACACATTTGTGCAAAGCTTTACCGGATTTTCCCAGTGGTGTCCATTTCGCGACCGAACGGAACTTACTTTCTGGACAACCCTCGTATACTGCGTGCTCTGAATTAGCGATACGCTAGCCTGAGCGAAGGCGGGCGTGGCTTACTTTCGAGTGAGGTGACAGCACACGTCAGTGTCGCTGGTCCAGGGACCCTGAGCGTTCGAGCCAGCTCCAACAAAGTAGCGTCCAATGTAATTCCCAGAAATTTGCGGTCCATGATTGTACCAGATGGCTGCCGTGGGATGCTGCCAGAGAATGCCATCCTATCAATATAGAGTAGCGATAATTTCATCACTATTGATACTACTAATACTCCAAATCACCTTTACATCAGAGAAAAATATGCAAATTGTTTAAAACAGGAGCGCCTTTCGTTGAATTATGGTTGACCGAGCCACGACAAAGGAATACATTCCTGGTAAAATGCCATAACTGTAATCAAGATATCTTTCAACACGCCTCGCGATGTATAATATACACTCCTGGAAATGGAAAAAGAACACATTGACACCGGTGTGTCAGACCCACCATACTTGCTCCGGACACTGCGAGAGGGCTGTACAAGCAATGATCACACGCACGGCACAGCGGACACACCAGGAACCGCGGTGTTGGCCGTCGAATGGCGCTAGCTGCGCAGCATTTGTGCACCGCCGCCGTCAGTGTCAGCCAGTTTGCCGTGGCATACGGAGCTCCATCGCAGTCTTTAACACTGGTAGCATGCCGCGACAGCGTGGACGTGAACCGTATGTGCAGTTGACGGACTTTGAGCGAGGGCGTATAGTGGGCATGCGGGAGGCCGGGTGGACGTACCGCCGAATTGCTCAACACGTGGGGCGTGAGGTCTCCACAGTACATCGATGTTGTCGCCAGTGGTCGGCGGAAGGTGCACGTGCCCGTCGACCTGGGACCGGACCGCAGCGACGCACGGATGCACGCCAAGACCGTAGGATCCTACGCAGTGCCGTAGGGGACCGCACCGCCACTTCCCAGCAAATTAGGGACACTGTTGCTCCTGGGGTATCGGCGAGGACCATTCGCAACCGTCTCCATGAAGCTGGGCTATGGTCCCGCACACCGTTAGGCCGTCTTCCGCTCACGCCCCAACATCGTGCAGCCCGCCTCCAGTGGTGTCGCGACAGGCGTGAATGGAGGGACGAATGGAGACGTGTCGTCTTCAGCGATGAGAGTCGCTTCTGCCTAGGTGCCAATGATGGTCGTATGCGTGTTTGGCGCCGTGCAGGTGAGCGCCACAATCAGGACAGCATACGACCGAGGCACACAGGGCCAACACCCGGCATCATTGTGTGGGGAGCGATCTCCTACACTGGCCGTACACCACTGGTGATCGTCGAGGGGACACTGAATAGTGCACGGTACATCCAAACCGTCATCGAACCCATCGTTCTACCATTCCTAGACTGGCAAGGGAACTTGCTGTTCCAACAGGACAATGCACGTCCGCATGTATCCCGTGCCACCCAACGTGCTCTAGAAGGTGTAAGTCAACTACCCTGGCCAGCAAGATCTCCGGATCTGTCCCCCATTGAGCATGTTTGGGATTGGATGAAGCATCGTCTCACGCGGTCTGCACGTCCAGCACGAACGCTGGTCCAACTGAGGCACCAGGTGGAAATGGCATGGCAAGCCGTTCCACAGGACTACATCCAGCATCTCTACGATCGTCTCCATGGGAGAATAGCAGCCTGCATTGCTGCGAAAGGTGGATATACACTGTACTAGTGCCGACATTGTGCATGCTCTGTTGCCTGTGTCTATGTGCCTGTGGTTCTGTCAGTGTGATCATGTGATGTATCTGACCCCAGGAATGTGTCAATAAAGTTTCCCCTTCCTGGGACAATGAATTCACGGTGTTCTTATTTCAATTTCCAGGAGTGTATAATTATGTTCGAAAAGTTTGGCCAATATAGGAAATTAGAATATTTATCTGACATAACTGTAAGTGAATCGGTTATTTTTGAAATCCCCAACTCACGTACTATAAACTTGTGAGAAAACAGAAAAAAAACTGATTGCTGAATGAACTCGAAACTGTATGTAAACTTTTTGTCCTTGGAGGATTAACTCTTACGGAGAGACATCATGGAAGTATTATAACGACGTTAACTACTTTATAAATTGACCTACTGATGAGTTTAAGCTCTGTAAATTATTAGATTTTAAAACTAAATCAACAACATTTTGCCGGCTGGAGTGGCTGTGCGGTTCTAGGCGCTGCAGTCTGGAGCCGCGAGACCGCTACGGTCGCAGGTTCGAATCCTGCCTCGGGCATGGATGTGTGTGATGTCCTTAGGTTAGTTAGGTTTAACTAGTTCTAAGTTCTAGGGGACTAATGACCTCAGAAGTTGAGTCCCATAGTGTTCAGAGCCAACAACATTTTATTATGGTTTTAAAGAAAAACAAAATTCATACTCGTAGGATTTATCGTCGTTTGTCTCTACTTTATTTGAATAGAAAAAATTTAGAGTAACAATAAATTGTGCCCAACTTTCATAATGAGAATACTTTAATATACAATGATACCTGGAACATGCTTTTCAAATGAGAACGAAAATAAAAATTCTCGGTTCACCCCTTGTTAGCGGTGCTCCAGTTATATATAGTACCCCAAAAATTTTTAACTTCCTCCTCATTAGGCATCTATCCCTATAGCTTCCTGAAGTCCTACATTTTCCTTGTGTCACTTGGAAGATTGTTGGAATACACCCTTTTTTCTGGCATCGTAATGGTGTTACGATCATTGTTTAAAAGTCTGCGTGTGTGATGAATAAGGCCATCAACCCATTGGATAACCTTAGCAACACCAAAATTATGTTTCTTATAAGCGAAATGGCTATACTGTGGTATTTGAAATGACACTTTTTCACCTCAAGGCACTGCTATACTGTGAGATTCAACGGATAGGGCAATTTTATTAAGGGAGGCCACTAGGTTCTATAAGAAACAATATCACTGACTTCTACAACGTTGAATACGAATCTGTTGTTCCTGGATGCATTAGTAATCAGTGACACATTATCCATCAGTGTATATACCCTACAACATTTCGTGCATCGATGGAAACGAGTCAACTGGTCTGATAAATCACATTTCTTGTTACTCCAAGTCGATAGTTGTATGCGGATACACGATCATCCAGGCCACTGGCTGCTCGAAACATGCACTGTGTCTTGGATGCAGGCTATTGGGGGCAGTATTAACATGGCGAAAATTCATCTTGACTTTCATGGACCTGTGGTAGTAAGCTAAGGTATCATGTCTGCTGTGGACTGCGTGAACATTAATCTGGGCCATCTGCGTTTTTTATGCATGCTGTCTTCGATGACGACGGTGGCATCTTCCAGCAAAATAACTGTCTGCATCTCTTGGTCAGAATAGTGATATGCCGAGTTGAGAAGCGTGATAGTTAATTCAATTCAATGGCGTGACTACCCAATTCGCCTTATCTGAAAACGATAAACCACGTCTGAGACACTATCGTGAGCCAGCTCCGCGTCCGCGAGCCACCGGCTCTTAACTTAATAATTTACAAGAATTGTATGAACTATGCTTAGTCGTCTGGTGCCACATACCTCCGGAAATCTACCGAGGACTTGTCGAGTGCGTGCCAAGCAGGACTGCTGCTGTACTGCGTTCCAAAGGGGAAACCAAAACGCTATTTAGCGGGTGGCCAAAATCTTTTGGCTTGTCTGTATATTTTAACGACTCGTTACTAGAAAATATTACATGGTCTGCTAGGTCACTGTTCAAAATGTCAGTCAAATTGTAGAAGTGAACTGGAGAACATAATTCGGCTTCGCAATGGAGGGTAGGACCAAAGTCACCCACAGTCGAAAAAATAGGACCCATGTCTCCCGCACGCTTACGGATCCACCTGGTGCACAGGACCCAAGCCTCCCACAGTCAGGGAAGGAACCCAGTCTTCCCGTTCAAAGCAGGTGTTAACATACTTATAGTCGAAAAAATAAAACATTTTTCTGTTGTTAGTAATAAGAAAAAATGACTTTGATTATCATGCCATTGATAAAATATAAATTAGTCGTTTTTGTGCCCCTTCGTTTAGCGTTAGCCGTGGTGCTCCAAGAAGAGGCGAAGTGTCTCAGATTTTACTTTATAGGAAAATAATATAATTTTTTCATCTTTGAAGTTTGTCACCTGTTGCTTTATGGATTTTAGGTCTGGACAACCTTTGCTTCTTTTTGGTTTTTGCGGAACTGATTGCAATTTTGGTGTCTAGCTGGATTTGCTTCCGTACCTCAAGGAATCTGTAGTTATATGTCTGGGCTACAGGATTAGAACTGGCTAGTTTTGCCCACATGGATAGAGGAATGAGTACGTTTTTGTCTATAGAAGTATCTAGTAAGTAGCCGTAGCACGTTTGTAGTTTTACACACACACACACACACACACACACACACACACACACACACACACACACACACACACACACACACACACGTCGCTGATATTAAGTCCTCAAAAAACAATCAACAACCATATCAGCATCCAGCACTGGCAAACCAACTGTGTAAGACAGTAACTTTCCGATTTCATTTCTGGAAAAGTATAAAAGGAGTAATGTGCAAGTCTCAACGTCCGTATATTTCGCCACCAGCTCTGTGTTGGAGGAAATTTACAACCTTGTATTCTTACATTAGTCCACGGCCGGCTGAAGTGGCCGTGCGGTTAAAGGCGCTGCAGTCTGGAACCGCAAGACCGCTACGGTCGCAGGTTCGAATCCTGCCTCGAGCATGGATGTTTGTGATGTCCTTAGGTTAGTTAGGTTTAACTAGTTCTAAGTTCTAGGGGACTAATGACCTCAGCAGTTGAGTCCCATAGTGCTCAGAGCCATTTGAACCATTAGTCCACACTTCACTTCCTGCTTTCGTTATGATTTCTTCAAAGTCTGAAAACATTGTTGAAAAAGTTAAATTTCTGGTGTAGATTATCACGTTTATCAACAACTGTCGAAAAGATATGCTGATTAGGTAAAGCTTTCCTATAGTTAAAAAAAAACAAAAAAAAACGGAATATAACATCCCTTATCAAGCACGTGGCTCGTAAGTAGGTACAAAATCTTTATGCAATAGTTCAAAGTTTCATCAACATGTATTTTGTCAGACTGTCTATGTATTTTTGAGCTTTCCAGCTTAACAGGATGTTACAGTGTTCTTATCGGCATCATTAAGTAATAACAAATCCGTCACATGTGTACTTTTCACAAAACATGAACCTCCTGAGTACTTGTAGATAATTTCGGTAGAATCTTTGGCCTAGCTTTGTCAATGGATATACGAAAGCTGTCAGTATCCCTAATGGCCATATCTTCCGTGTGTTCTCTTTTCAGTTTTATGGTCTCTCATATGTATCTTATGTACCTTTCCTCCTCAGATCACCAACTATTTTTTGTCTCCAAATTTCATCACCAGTTATTTATGAGTGGTTGTGGTCGTCTTCACTCTCGAGCCCATCGGTGTCGTCGACGGAGGCTACACCACATTTCCAAAAATTTTGAAAGCGAAAGGCATCTGAGCTAGCATATACTTTCTCGCTCTACTCTCAGTAACTGTAACCACGTTGGAGAACATGTTCACTATGAAGAGATCTGCTATACCCAGAAACCTCAGTCCACAGATTGCCACCCGGAGGAGGTACGGATGGCTCGGGGCTGCTACCTGCTGGTACTTAGACGTATTCGGGAGGCATGGATCCTGTTACCTACCAGGCCAACTTGCTTACGGGAGGCTTGGGTCCTGCGCCCTCGCACAGAACGCTCGCTTGTTATTGTCGCGAAAATTTCCATACGTCTCCCAAGCGAAACAAATGCAGTCGAGAAAACCTAAAGTGTTAAGTGCCACTTTTCGCATCAAAAGGATTTACTGATTGGCAAAATAAAGTTTAGCTATTATTTACTGAAACATAATATAGCTTTAAGAGATAATATATTTGGTGTTACGTGTGCCTCTTTATGGTCATTATGTTCAAACTAAATCGGTTCATACACATTTCATAATTATGGTTCCTGTAAACAGTTGTTGACACATATTATTTCGGGATGAGCTAGACAATACTGGAATTTTCCATCATCTGTCGGAAGTGCATCCGGGACACTATTAATTCTTGTTCCGACATTTCGGCTGACAATCTCTCATCCTCACTCAAGTTGACGTGTACATTCTTAAATCACGTTACACAATATGTGGATTAAATGCCAATGCGTCAGAGATAGTACGCCAAATGCGCGCCCGAAAAATGATGGAATACTCCACCCGTCGGAAAAACTTCAAGAAACATAATATTCGAATTGTTCTTCCAAAGGCACTATATCCACGAAGATATTACTCTGTTTCTTATTAAACTAGAAGAAATCACAAATAAATTAATTAAGGGAATGAAATGATACAGATCACTTAAACAAACACTACTTCTTGGCCGCGCGGAGTGACAGCGCAGTTAGAGGCTCCATGTTAGAGATCGCGCGGTCCCTCCCGCCGGAGGTTCGAGTACGCCCTCTAGCGTGGGGGTGTGTGTGTGTGTGTGTGTGTGTAGTTCTTACCACAAGTTAGTTTAAGTAGTGTGCAAGTCTAGAGACCGATGATCTCAGCAATTTGGTCCCTTAGGAATTCACACACATTTGAACATTTGAACTACCTCTTGAAAGTGTTTTCTTGCGTAACATGTGACAACACGTGTGGGTGGCTTAAATAGATTAGGGGATAATTTTTTTGTAAAAAATTTAAAAATACGCATTTTCATGCAAAATACTTTGTAGAAAATTGTGTCGCAAATTGCCCACATTAGCACAATATTCAATTGCCTTGGTTTGTTTGGGAATAAAGAGTGGCATTTTTTGTAGGCCGTTTTTCCTACCTTTGGTACGCCGTGAATTTGTTGGTAGGTCCTATAATAGTGGCAGTGTTATGGAATTTATGTAAGAAGTGACTCCAGGTCTGAAGATGTTTCTCCCTCTAACACGATACATAACGCAACCTCCTCACATTGAAGTGTGTTTCCTGATTGAGAAACCCGCTGCATAATCAGTCAATCATAATGTACGGAATGTAGATGGCGGTGATTCTAAAATCTGTGTTCTGTTGCGCTGAAATGCTAATCAGTAACATATGTAAACATGTAGTACACGTTGTACCAAATTTCCGTTTCTTGAACGCTGCCTTTGTGGTATTAAAATTGTGATGGCTCGCAGTGTAGTTTTCATATTAATGTTTTTATTTTCCACATTGTTGAATGTGGAATCTGTATGGCCGAAGAGCAAGTATTTAGCTGCAGCCAGCCGGCTCCAAACGGATAATGAAAACCTGTAAAGAATGTGAGCATCGAAGGCAAGTAGTCCAACGCTGCAGCTGATGACAAACTACAGCGCTGTGAGCTGGTGCGTGAGCAGAGACAGTTCTTCTTATGTTCTGAACATCGAGGTAAATCTGTTGACTAAAATGTAGTGTAAACGTCCACCATTTTTAATCCTTTCCAGCACTTCCGTTTCGCGTGACCAAGCGCTAAATTAAAACAAACTTTGCAAACTCGAAATGAAAAATATATTTTAAAGTTTTATGCCTCTCTGCGGGCCAACGGCTTAGCCGCGCCTCGGAATTAACTCCAAAAGTAAACTCGGCCGACCACATAAAAAGTTGCGGGAGACGTTCTTTGTTTGGACTCCTTGGCGCGGGGTCTCTCGCTGGCTGTTGATTGTTTACTTCAGCTGCATTTCATTCACTTTTCCGCTGCAGGAACTGGGGCCCAGCTCTCCGCTCTTACTGGGTACTTAAACTTCTGCACGGAAAGAAGCCGCAGCAATGAAAATGTGGCCGCCACGAGGGTCTGGGGACAGCGCGGGGCTCACGTCACTGAGAGCTGAGTAAACAAGGCGCGAGGGAGGCACGTCGGTATCTGTCTGCCACAGCAGGTGCCCAGCCTGTCCAGGGCCGAAGCAATCGCTGAGACCGCCACCTTACGGTACCTTAGCCCTGTAGGCACGAGACCCATCATTTGGCGGCCGAAAGAAAGCCTGTCCTCACTGCTACGCAAACAATTTTTAAGCCATCAAAACAATCAACGTGTAGTTATAAAATGTTTCAATTCCTTCCTTCTTTTAGTTCTTCATTTTCTGACAACACTTTTTGATTAAAGTGTGTATAAAAACACTGCACAGAAAAATGTTGGAGGTAAAATTTGCGGATAGTACGATGAAGAGGTCTGAAAGCCCCTTGAAACACAGACAACTTGCTTGTGAGAGTGAAAAGCCTCCTGGAAATGTGTTCTTTCACGAGAGTCCCAGGGGTCAGTTCTCGGACCAGTGTTGTTCTCCTTGCATGTCAATGGCATCTTATCGGTTCCGTGTTCCTGTAATAATTTCTACCCCTACAACCTCCCGTTTTACTCAAACATCAGACACTGCCATCAGCCAGAGAATGACATCTGTTCTGTGCTCAGATGGGCACAAAACCATTGACTTATGCTAAACGTGAAAAAAAAATCCCATCTAATGTTAGTATCCCATCAGGTACTACTAGTTGTAAACTGCACTGAGTTTTCCTTTTCTGCTTCATGTTATGAATACCAACAATAGTACAAAAAGTAGTGAGTCAACCACTTATCACAAATTTGGAAAATCATTTTATCGTTGAGCGTATTTTGGTATTAATACTCAGAGCAGAGATTTAGTAACGCAAAATTAATATGTTGCGCAAAGCAATTGTAATGCAAAACTGGCTCTGTAGAGTTATTATAATTTTCTCTGCGGTTTCAGATGATTGTGGCACAAAACTGCAAGACATATAGAAAAATAACACAAGTCACTAGATAGAGCATCTGTCCAAATTCCGAATCGTAATACGCTCCCTGGATTAACTGCACTAGATGCCAGGTGTGTCGCAACATGGAGGAAAATCATCTGCTTCATGTTGTTGTACGTCTAATTAGTTTGCGCCTGCAAATAGGCGACCCAGCATAGCGACTTCCAAAGCAGGTTGCTGCCACTCATGCCCAGGCAATTCGTGTCGACTAATTCAACGATTTATTAACGTTTACGGCGTCACAATCAGTCCCCATACTGAGCATATCCATGCTGAGCACCTGTAAAATGAGTCAAAAACTTCTAGAGATCCCTGTCCACTGTTGTGTATCTATTTTCTACATGTGTTATAGTTTTCACGCAGTCTACTGAAAGATCTAATGAAGTGTACTTACGAAAGACTTTGTATAAGAATATAGTAATAGCATACAGTACACTACCCGGCTAGCCGCGTTGTAAGCTGAAGCCTGCCCTCACATTGTTTGTAAATATTTAGCGGGGCCCCTTCACACCCACGCTTGCACGATGACCATTCAAAAAGATCTGTCACATCTTTGGTTAGTACCAAAAAAGAATTCCACCGAAAATGCAGCTATTTATTTTCGCCTCGTTTGTTAACCATTTGTAACTTTCAGAGAAGTGTCATGAGTGGGAAATTTTCTTCTTCCTCTTCTTCTTCTTCTTGCGTTACGGCCTCTGTAGGACTACCGGTAGCCCCTTCATGGACTGCATTTTCCTCTTCTCCCAGAATCTCTTCATTCTTTCTCTTCTTCTCTCCCGCTCTTCTTCCGAGATCTTCAGTTTCCGTTTCTCCTGGCGGCTCCACTGGTGACATTCTAATTTATTCCTGTATTCTTCTCTGTCATTGATCTCCGGTGTATGTTTTTTCCTCCACTTTTCTTTTCCTTCGACCTTGATCCCGAATTCCAACCAGTCCTTCCGAAGTTCAACAACTCACTTGGTTCCTGTCTTTCCCCTTGTCCTCCCTGATGTTTCCCACACTCTCTTCGCCATTCTGTCCATACTCATGCTAACTACATGCCCAGCAAACCTTGCCCTTTTGAGTCTGATTTCCCCGGATATTGTTCTCATATTCCGGTACAATTTTGAGTAAAACCTACTCATTTCTCTTGTTGCCATGTTAAAATTTTCTTCTTTTGCCAAAACTCAGAGGAGTTTAGACAGTCTTACCTCACTAACATGTTGTGCATGCGCAATTGCGAGAGAATTCTGAAACAGTGGTTTATTAAGTGAGGAACTGAGGAAAAGTAAGGTCAGCATCTTATGAAAAAATACACCGTGGAGCAAAATAAACGTGTAATGACTTCACTTATGTTGTTCCAAAACCCATAGCGTGTCTCATTTCACTAGCTATCGATGGCCCTTAAAAATTACATTCTTTCATCGGAAAAGTCTATAGTTAGTGGAATAATACAGTAGATAATTAAGTTTTGCATAATAACAATACGGAAAAATACTCTCCTCTTTGTGTGCTATCATTCCTCAAAATCATTTCAGTATCTCAAACCGTTTATGAAATGTGAGAAATGTTGTGGATATTTTACTCTGGCTTTATCACTGGCACAGAGCAATCTCAAATGAGTGCAATATGTCAAATCAGTTTTCTCGAGACTGTTGAGAGGCAGAACACATGGTGACCCAAGTCTAAAGAAAAATGCAGTATGTTAGCTAAATTTCATACACAGCAACATATTACGTAATATCCACCAAACTCAAAATCATAGTGACATGTATTTTTCATTGCAGACTTTCACAACCAGGGGTTCGGCTTGCGAGTTTAGGAAAAAATGGTTCAAATGGCTCTGAGCACTATGGGACTTAACTTCTGAGGTCATCAGTCCCCTAGAACTTAGAACTACTTAAACCTAACTAACCTAAGGACATCACACACATCCATGCCCGAGGCAGGATTCGAACCTGCGACCGTAGCAGTCGCGCGGTTCCGGACTGAAGCGCCTAGACCCGCTTGGCCACCGCGGCCGGTCGAGTTTAGGATCCTCTGTCACCTGTATAAATTCGGGACGCTGTGACGCCTATAATTACAGGGTGTCACCTAATTTTTTCATCAATTTTATGTACTGTGTAATCGATATTATGTAAAACTGCAACAATTATCTGTTTATTTGTGATGCAAATGCGTCAAATGTTTTGTTAGTGTTACGTAATGTAGAATTATTAATGACAAACATTGTACTGATACTCAAAAACTGCCGATGGTCATAGAGTACAGATCCTGCTCCTGAATTTGCTGTGGTTAAAGCAAGTGCGCTCGCCGCAGTTGGAGCTGATGGAGCGTTGCGGCTAAGACCACTTCACCATCTCGACGACTACAAAAAACTGTAAGGTCGTATAAAATCATTCACGTTGTGTAGAAACTGAAGCATTACCCAGTGACTTGATTGCGATCATTTTTCAAGTAATAAGAGAGACAGTAACATTTTCCTATTATTTTCATTGTAACCTAGACAGGGTCGAAATCATTCCTGTGCATGCTAATCCGAGTGTTGTGTGTGAAAGGAAAGACCTGAATAAGTAAATGAAAATATGCCCAGCTTAGTTTGCTATTTAAAAATTAATAATATGGAACTATTAGAAACGTGTCATATAGTTAACTGGTTGTCTTCTATAACAATCAGAGGCACTCTTCACTTTGAATTTGAGAATAAAAGTAAATGTAAAGGAAAATGTATTTAAATAGCAATCATACATAACATTTCTGAATATACTATGTCATCAGAAGTATCCGGACACCTGGCTGAAAATGACTTACAAGTTCGCGGCGCCCTCCATCGGTAATGCTGGAATTCAGTATGGTGTTGTCCAACCTTTAGCCTTGATGACAGTCTCCACTCTCGCAGGCATACGTTCAATAAGATACTGGAAGGTTTCTTGGGGAATGGTAGCCGCTTCTTCACGGAGTGCTGCACTGAGGGAAGTATCGAAGTCGGTCGATGAGGCCTGGTACGAAGTCGGCGTTCCAAAACATCCCAAAGGTGTTCTATGGCATTCAGGTTAGGACTCTGTGCAGGCCAGTTTATTATAGGGATGTTGTCGTGTAACTACTCCGGCATAGGCCGTGCATTATGAACAGGTGCTCGATCCTGTTGAAAGATGCAATCGCCATCCCCGAATTGCTCTTCAACAGTGGGAAGCACGAAGATGCTTAAAACATCAGTGTAGGCCTGTGCTGTGATAGTGCCGCAAGAAACAAGCCCCCTCCATGAAAAACACGACCACACCGTAACACCACCGCCTCCGAATTTTGCTGTTGGCATTACACACGCTAGCAGATGACGTTCACCGAGCATTCGCTGTGCCCACATCCTGCAATCGGATCGCCACATTATGTACCGTGGTTTGTCACTCCACTCAACGTTTTTCCACTGGTCAATCGTTCATTGTTTACGCTCCTTCCAACAAGCGAGGCGTCCTTTGGCATTTACTGGCGTGATGTGTGGCTTATGAGCAGCCGCTCGAGCATAAAATTCAAGTTTTCTCACCTCCCGCCTAACTGTCATAGTACTTGCAGTGGATCCTGATGCAGTCTGGAATTCCTGTGTGGTAGTCTGGATAGACGTCTGCCTATTACACATTACAACCATCTTCAACTGTCGGCACCCTCTGTCAATCAACAGACGCGGTCGGCCTGTATGCTTTTGAGCTGTACGTGTCCCTTCACGTTTCCACTTCACTATCACATCGGAAACAGAGGGCCTAAGGATGTTTAGGAGAGTGGAAATCTCGCGCACAGATGTATGATACAAGTGACACACAATCACCCGACTACATTCGAAGATCGTGAGTTCCGCGGAGCGCCCCATGCAGCTCTCTCAATGTCTAATGACTACTGAGGTCGCTGATTCGGACCACCTGGCAGTAGGTGGCAGCACAGTGCTATATGAAAAACGTGTGTTTTTGAGGGTGTCCGGGTACTTTTGATCACATAGTGTATCATTCTCCTTCAGTGTACTGACTTGATTCAAATTTCATTATCAGTAATGTGTTGCAATTCACATAGTCAAGCACATGATCAGTTTCCATTCTAATTAACTTTCAGAATTGACAAGGAATCGTGTTACAAACTATTTCATTAAACTTCAGTTAATTTGCGTTGCTCAAAAACTGCTAGTATCGAATAATCATTAGCGTGAGGTTACGTAAGTCTTGTCGCAACAATAGTGAGCTTCAGTTCCACTAAATGCAGTGTCGTTTACTCCAAATGACATTCCAAATTATTTCATTTAACTGCATTATATTACCTAACATTATTTAATGCAATATTCATTTATTCTTATTTTTTGCTTGTAAGTTTAACTACGTGTGTGTAATCCTTCTGCTGCCACGCAGTTACTTCAGTATCATTTCAAACAATTACTGTTCAGATAATAATTAACGTATCGAACAGTAACTGCCCTTCAGTGCTGACGACCGTAATTATCAATAATTTCGCTTGAGTTATTGTGCTAGTTGATCCTTGTGCCCCCCCTTTTCTTTAAGTATTTTACGTGAACGATTGTACTAATTATCAACCAAACGACATAAAGTACAGCAGCACATAGTAGTAGAGGATTAAGATATTTTTTCGAAATAGCTTGTACACATATTTCCTTCGGAAACGGTAGCCTTATTCGAAATTTTATCATTTCTTTTGGGCACTTACGAAACACGGCCAAATTTCTGCAGTAACTGATTAGCGAAGAGAGGGGGAGTTACAACAACCTGTATACTCGTTCCGTTATTAGTTTTCTCGGGTTTCGTAACGATTTCCTAATGATACCACCTCACTGTACTCAATAAAGTTGTCGTCCAACAGCGTTTGTCTTGCTTAACTTCTTACACTAATAGCCATTAAAATTGCTACACCAAGAAGAAATGCAGATGATTAACGGGTATTATTGGACAAATATATTATACTAGAACTGACATGTAATTACATTTTCACACAATTTGGGTGCATAGATCCTGAGAAATCACTACCCAGAACAACCTCCTCTGGCCGTTCAAAATGGTTCAAATGGCTCTGAGCGCTATGGGACTCAACTGCTGAGGTCATTAGTCCCCTAGAACTTAGAACTAGTTAAACCTAACTAACCTAAGGACATCACAAACAGCCATGCCCGAGGCAGGATTCGAACCTGCGACCGTAGCGGTCTTGCGGTTCCAGACTGCAGCGCCTTTAACCGCACGGTCACTTCGGCCGGCCCTCTGGCCGTAATAACGGCCTTGATACGCCTGGGCATTGAGTCAAACAGAGCTTGGATGGCGTGTACAGGTACAGCTGCCCATACAGCTTCAACACGATACCACAGTTCATCAATTGTAGTGACTGGCGTATTGTGACGAGCCAGTTGCTCGGCCACCATTGACCAGGCGTTTTCAATTGGTGAGAGATCTGGAGAATGTGCTGTCCAGGGCAGCAGTCGAACATTTCTGTATCCAGAAAGGCCCGTACAGGACCTGCAACATGCGGTCGTGCACTATCCTGCTGAAATGTGGGGTTTCGCAGGTATCGAATGAAGGGTAGAGCCACGGGTCATAACACATTTCAAAGGTAATGTCCACTGTTCAAAGTGCCGTCAATGCGAACGAGAGGTGACCGAGACGTGTAACCAATGGCACCCCATACCATCACGCCGGGTGATACGCCAGTATGGCGGTGACGAATACACGCTTCCAATGTGCGTTCACCACGTTGTCGCGAAACACGAATGTGACCATCGTGATGTTGTAAACAGAACCTGGATTCATCCGAAAAAATGACGTTTTGCCATTCGTGCACCCAGGTACGTCGTTGAGTACACCATCGCAGGCGCTCTGGTTGTAAGTAGGCTGTTCAGGTTCTTATGTTGGTAACGCCACGTAGCGCTCTATATGAAAATCACTGACTGTGCTGTGTGTAGGCTGTGGTTGGTTTGCATTGTTGGAGTATATGCTATTGTAGCGTTGGGCAGTTGGATGTTAACAACGCGTAGCGTTGCACAGTTGGAGGTGAGCCGCCAGCAGTGGTGGATGTGTGGAGAGAAATGGCGGAATTTTGAGAGCGGATGATCTGGACATGTGTCTATCAGAAACAGTACATTTGTATGAATGGATGTCATGAACTGCTATATATATTATGACTTTTGAACACTTTTAGGGTAAATACATTGTTTGTTCTCTATCAAAATCTTTCTTTTGCTAACTATGCCTATCAGTAGTTAGGGCCTTCAGTAGTTTGAATCTTTTATTTAGCTAGCAGTATTGGCGCTCGCTGTATTGCAGTACTTCGAGTAACGAAAATTTTTGTGAGGTAAGTGATTTGTGAAACGTATAAGTTAACGTTAGTCAGGGCCATTCTTTTGTAGGGATTTTTGAAAGTCAGATTGCGTTGCGCTAAAAAATATTGTGTGTCAGTTTAGGGTTGATCAGAATAAGTAAAGAGAGTAATGTCTGAGTACGTTCAGTTTTGCTCAGCTGTTTGAAAATCAAATAATGTAAGAGGTTTATCAGCACTGTAATTCATTAATTTTTTTAGCGGGACGTTTCACGGTCTGTGATGCAGCTTCAAGGGTAACCGCAGCCATGGTCTCCGAGCTGATAGTCCATGCTGCTGCAAACGTCATCGAACTGTTCGTGCAGATGGTTGTTGACTTGCAAACGCCCCCATCGGTTGACTCAGGGATCGAGACGTGGCTCCACGATCCGTTACAGCCATGCGGATAAGATGCCTATCATCTCGACTGCTAGTGATACGAGGCCGTTGGGATCCAGCACGGCGTCCCGTATTACCCTCCTGAACCCACCGATTCCATATTCTGCTAAGTCATTGCATCTCGACCAACGCGAGCTGCAATGTCGCGATACGATAAACCGCAATCGCGATAGGCTACAATCCGAGCTTTATCAAAGTCAGAAACGTGATGGTACGCATTTCTTCTCCTTACACGAGGCATCACAACAACGTTTCACCAGGCAACGCCGGTCAATTGCTGTTTATGTGTGAGAAATCGGTTGGAAAGTTTCCTCGTGTCAGTACGTTGTAGGTGTCGCCACCGGCGCCAACCTTGTGTGAATGCTCTGAAAAGGTAATCATTTGCATAGAACAGCATCTTCTTCCTGTCGGTTAAATTTCGCGTCTGTAGCACGTCATCTTCGTGGTGTAGCAATTTTAATGGCCACTGGTGTAGTAAGACAAATAGAGCAGAAAGATGACTTCCTGTCACTAAATTTCTGCGACGAGTAAGTCGAAACCTAGCAAGCCATTGTTATCGCTGTTACGAGCGACTGCACCTCTGTATTTGGCGCTGCTAGCGCTTTTTCTTATAGCTGGGTGATCGGGGTGGGGGTAGCGCTGCAGAGCGGCTCCTTCCCACGGCGCCATCCATCCTCTTTACTGCCCCGACGCCACCCCACGCCGCGGAAGACCTCGCGCCAAGTGGCCCCCGTAACCCAATAAGCACATCTGCGAGACGCGCCCCGGATCCCAAGTGCGCTGATTTCAGCCACATTGCCGGGCCGAGCCGAGGCGGGAAAATGTGATCCGCATAAAGCGATCTTCCGCCGCTGCGGCGAGCCTAATTCGTCCGCCAGCGCGTCGCCTCGGGGCGGCGACAAATCGTATTTCGTGTTTCCTTTTACTGGTGCTGCAGCGGCTGCGTTTTAGCGCCGCTGCTCTCCGGTTCCCTGTACGTCCGCACCGGAGGTGTGAGAGTGGGGTGTGACCGGAATTTACTGTGACCTATGAAAACGATATTGCAATGTTCTGATTTACATCCAGACTTTCTCTCAAGTGCTTTGCGTTTCGACGGATGACATTATATAGGAAAGAACGTGTCCACGAAGCTAGATACCGTGTCAACTGGGAAACGGTTCGCCATAAGTTGGGGCAAATGCCGCAAATAAAGGTAGCGACATAGGCTGCATTTTAAGCAGTTGTTTGAGGCGACATCGATACATAACGACAGGGAAGTTACGACGTCTCTTTTTCTACCGCTGCACTGAGTGCTTCGAGAGGAAACGAGTTCACGTTGAGAGACTGTAAGTTCCCTGTCTGGTTTACAAGTGGCATTACTTGCATAAGTAAATCCGAACATGCCCTGATATGAAAATAATGCCCTCTCATACACAAAACTTCGACCATGAATCAAGTTTAGTAACACAATCTCGCTTGCAAAAGTTGTAGAAATTTACTCAGACAGAACACATTACTAACACAACTGTTTGTTGCTTTTGTGCAGTCTTCAGTCCGAAGACTTGTTTAATTCAACTATCCATGCTACTCTGTCCTGTGCAACTTCATCATCTCCGAATAACTACTGCAACCTTCATCTTCTGAATCTGCTCACCGTATTCATCTCTGGGTCTCGTACAATTTTTACCCCCTCACACTTCCTTCCAGTGCTAAATTGGTGATCTTTGATGTCTTAATATGTATCGTACCAACGGATCCCTTTTTTTAGTGAAGTTGTGCCACTAATTTCTTGTCTCCCAGGTTCTAGTCAGTACTTCCTCATTAGTTACGCAAAATCTTCAGCTTTTTTCTGTAGCACTACATTTCAAAAGCTTCTATTAACTTCTTGTGCAAACTCTTTATCATCCATGTTTCACTTCCATACGTGGCTACACTCCATACAAATGCTTTCAGTAAAAACTTTCTAATACTTATATATGCATTCGATGTTAACAAATTTCTCTTCAGAAACACTTTTCTTGCCATTGCCAGTCTACATTTATATCCTTACTACTTCGGCCATCATCAGCTATTTTGCTGCCCAAATAAAAAAACTCATCCACTACTTTAAGTGTCTCGTTTCCTAATTTAATTCCCTCAACATCACCTAATTTAGTTCTACTGTATTCCATTATACTTGTTTTGCTTAAATGATCCTTTCAAGAAACTGTCCATTCCTTTCAACTGCTCTTCTAAGTCCTTTGCTGTCTCTGACGGAATTACGACATCACCAGCAAACCTCAAAGCTTATGCTTCTTCTCCCCGAATTTGAATGTATACTCATATAACTGACTTTACAAAGCACTTAAAACACAGTAGTACAGGTACTGTTAGTGCACAAGATGCACGTGACATGCAGTTTCCAATACGCGAATAATTGAAGCAAACTAGATTCAAAATATTCTGTAACATATTTGCAATGATTCACTGATAGACAAGGCGACTAGACTAACTACATCTTGCTGAAGATAACAGCAAGCAGATTCTGTAACGAGCCTCGAAATGAACAAAAGGAACCGATATCCACATGAAAGACACGTGTCCAGCGCATGAAAGGTATACCAAATTCGCGGATCGAACTAAGAAATTACTTACGCATGTACCATACGTTTGTCGTGAAACTTCAACATCAACGACCAACAACCTGCGGAATTCTGTCACCAACATGTTCTTTCTTCAGGCTATACAACGGAAGACAAGAGTGTTTCTACACAACATAAGCTCCAGCGTTTCTAGCGTGGCGCGTAGCGATCTGATTGGCTCGCTCACGCAGGAAACAACCGTCCACTTCCAGTTTCACCTAGAAATAAGGCCACTCAACACTCCGTGTATGACGTCATTAGTAGCGGTCATACTACTACGCGAGACGCTTTCAGCTGCTTGCCTATATTGAATTTTACGTTAACCAAATTCTTATCTAAAGGGAAAAGGATTTTCTCATACTTCAATAATGAATGTTTGTTCTCTTATTTTTATGATACACTACCCTTTTTTCGTAAAATCACATAGAAACATAATTTGAAATTAAGTGAAATTTTGGGTTATCTCCATAAATACCTGTTTCAGCGAATCAAGGAAACATTCGGAAATTCGGTCAGCAATTAAATCGTATTCACAGTTACACAATTATTAATTTTTTGTTTGTGCTTAAAAATTTAAACCAAAATGTTCAGTAAACAGTATCTCCCTCTCTTGAAGGTTGTAACACTATTTGCGCTTACAATGTCATTGACCCATTTGCTATAAATATTAAAAAAAAATACTCACTGCAGGACCAAGCATGACATAAATGATTTCAAGGACAACGTGATTTGGAGTGTAATCAAACCCACCAAATATATAGGGTGGTCCATTGATCGTGACCCGGCCAAATATCTCACGAAATAAGCGTCAAACGAAAAAACTACAAAGAACGAAACTTGCCTAGCTTGAAGAAGGAAGCCAGATGGCGCTATGGTTGGCCCTCTAGATGGCGCTGCCAGAGGTCAAACGGATATCAACTGCGTTTTTTTAAATAGGAACCCCCACTTTTCATTACATATTCGTGTAGTACGTAAATAAATATGAATGTTTTAGTTGGACCAATTTTTTCGCTTGTTATAGATGGCGATTTAATGATCACAAACACATGGCTCACAATTTCAGACGAACACTTGGTAACAGGTAGGTTTTTTAAATTAAAATACAGAACGTAGGTACGTTTGAACATTTTGTTTCGGTTGTTCCAATGTGATACATGTACCTTTGTGAACTTATCATTTCTGAGAACGCATACTGTTACAGCGTGATTACCTGTAAATGCCACCTTAATGCAATAAATGCTCAAAATGATGTCCGTCAACCTCAATGCATTTGGCAATACGTGTAACAACATTCCTCTCAACAAAGAGTAGTTCGCCTTCCGTAATGTTCACACATGCATTGACAATGCGCTGAAGCATGTTGTCAGGCGTTGTCGGTGGATCATGATAGCAAATATCCTTCAACTTTCCCCACAGAAAGAAATCCGGGGACGTCAGATCCGGTGAACGTGCGGGCCATGGTATGGTGCTCCGACGACCAATCCACCTGTCATGAAATATGCTATTCAATACCGCTTCAACCGCACGTGAGCTATGAGCCTGACATCCATCATGTTGGAAGTACATCGCCATTCTGTCATGCAGTGAAACATATTGTAGTAATATCGGTAGAACATTACGTAGGAAATCAGCATACATTGCACCATTCAGATTGCCATCGATAAGATGGGGGCCAATTATCCTTCTTCCCATGATGCCGCACCATACATTAACCCGCCAAGATCGCTGATGTTCCACTTGTCTCAACCATCGTGGATTTTCCGTTGCCCAATAGTGCATATTATGACTGTTTACGTTACTGCAGTTGGTGAATGACGCTTCTTCGCTATATAGAACGCGTGAAAAAAATCTGTCATCGTCCCGTAATTCCTCTTGTGGCAGTGGCAGAACTGTACACGACGTTCAAAGTAGTCGCCATGCAATTCCTGGTGCATAGAAATATGGTACGGGTGCAATCGATGTCGATGTAGCATTCTCAACACCGACGTTTTTGAGATTCCCGATTCTCTCGCAATTTGCCTGCTACTGATGTGCGGATTAACCGTGACAGCTGTTAAAACACCTACTTGGACATCATCATTTGTTGCAGGTCGTGGTTGAATTTTCACATGTGGCTGAACACTTCCTGTTTCCTTAAATAACGGCGAACGGTTCGGACACTTGGATGATGTCGTCCAGGATACCGAGCAGCATACATAGCACACGCGCGTTGGGCATTTTGATCACAGTAGCCATACATCAACACGATATCGACCTTTTCCGTAATTGGTAAACGGTCCATTTTAACACGGGTAGTGTATCTAGAAACAAATACCGTTCGCACTGGCGGAATGTTACGTGATACCACGTACTTATACGTTTGTGACCATTACGGCGCCATCTATCACAAAGCGAAAAAAGTGGTCCAACTAAAGCATTCGTATTTCTTTACGTACTACACGAATATGTAATAAAAAATGGGGGTTCCTATTTTAAAAAACGCAGTTGATATCCGTTTGACCTACGGCAGCGCCATCTAGCGGGCCAACCATAGCGCTATCTGCTTTCCCCCTTCAAGCTATACGAGTTTCGTTCTTTGTAGTTTTTTCGTTTGACGCTTATTTCGTGAGATATTTGGCCCGGTCGCTATCAGTGACCACCATGTATAACTAGGCAAATTGCTACGACATGGACAAAACAATACATTTATTTTGCAGCTTTCTCGAAGAAACAATTCTTCTATTTCAGTAATTAATTTCTGTGCAGCAACATATTTTTATGCTACACAAGTTATAACACCCTGATTAGGATAATACAGTCTACCTCTACAGGTAACAGCTGTTAACTGATGCAGGTTATCTTTCACATTCTCATCATCTGCTGTTAGATACATTTTACAATAATTACATTTACTTTTCTTAATGACTCAATATGAGCAGTAACCACTTAGGTAATGAAGTACAAGCTACTCATCCTCATGAAACTCCTGTATGTCAACATAATCTAAAACTAAATTTAATTCATTAAATGCCACTTGTGAGAGGCCAATTATAACTGACTCATTAGACAAAATATAATCCTTGGTGACTGCAATATCATCTATTTTTGTGACTTTAATATTGATGGAACATAGCTTTGTACCCTCAATTTACTATCTGTCTCAAAAATCGGTCTGAGACACGGTAAATACCACCGCTCACCTGACAATACTTCCCAAACCTGTCTTCCAGTGAGACGCCCTGCTAAACCTGCAGGACAGGACAGGTAGTTTAAATTGTGGAATGGGGCCAAAATAAGCGGCTGTCAGTTGCACTCGAACATACAACTTTATTTACTTGACCAAACATTACAAGAGCCAAGAAACTTAAAAAAAAAAGAACACAGCATTAATTTTTGAAACTTAATTACCGGCTGAATGCGCCATACAATCTCATGCCTTAAGGGCAAGACCACTTTAATTGCCGGCCGGAGTGGCCGTCCGGTTCTAGGCGCTGTAGCCTGGAACCGAGCGACCGCTACAGTCGCAGGTTCGAATCCTGCCTCGGGCATGGATGTGTGTGATGTCCTTAGGTTAGTTAGGTTTAATTAGTTCTACGTTCTAGGCGACTTATGACTTCAGAAGTTAAGTCGCATAGTGCTCAGAGCCATTTGAACCATTTTTGAACCACAATAATTTAAAATTGACTAAAAGTCAATAACTTAAGACTCAAACCAAATCAGAAAGGTAAAAGGCAGAGGGCCTAATCTTAAATCAGTTCTTTCAATTAGACTGAAAGCCCAAACAATCTTACGCCTTAAGGGCAAAACAACCTTAATTTAAAAATCAGCTAGAAGCCATACAAATACAAACAACAAGAACAAATAAGAAAAGGCAGTACACCCAACGGCGCTGAGAAGGTTCCGAGGGTCGGCCTGGAATTCAAACACTAACGCTCGCGTAGGTGAGACAGGCAGTCGGCCCAACCACTCTCGACCTGACGACAACCCAACCGACAGACAGTCAACGATCCCACCGACAAGATTCCTTCCGCTCCGCCCGACCAGCACACAACAGTCAGTTCAATGAAACAACGTAGAAAGTATTGGTGCCCACAACCAATTATACATTGAGCCGTCAAACTACACACCGTGCTGGATAGCGACAACACGATGAGGAAACTACATTGCCTGAATTTGCGTTAACGACCAGGGCAGGTGACCGGAACGTTCACTGCAGCAAGGCAGAAGATTCCGCTGGTGCACTTCAATTCAAAATAACTAAGTACAGTTAAACTCTACAGGAGGGTGGCTAAAATTTGCCGACTTGAAAACACACGTTGTTCCTCGCGGGAATGTCCCAACAGTCGACAACGAAATCCAAACGACACAATTCAACAGTCGCGACTTGCTGGTAGAATAAGTCAAAACTCAACTCTAGTGTCCAGTATCGATGACCCACGGACCTCGTAGCAATGGGAACAGCACCACACATTCCGACCGCGCGTGGACACAGCCAACGGCCTCGGCCAATCTACGCGCCGCAGAGATTTCCTCGCTGCTCCACGCCAACCGAACAACTGCTCGCACACAGCACAGCCGGAAACTATAATCGCCAGGCCAAAGATAGTACAAGGTGCGAATATCGATACACTTCACTGCAGCCACTCGCAGAGAGAGGATAACAGCATAATCGCGATAACCACGGGAGACTAAACACAGTATAGCAATCAAGGTTGAATCCAACGCATCACATGAGCCAGCCACGGCCCCTCCAGATCATCAGTTTGAACCTTGACTGTTAGGAAATATTGTTTTTCTTTCTCATTGAGCCAATATCCAGCAAAATCCACCAAGGCAAGAGTGGTTGCGGCGCGGCACGTTTCTTTTTACCCCCCTGCCAGTGTCCAGCAATGTTCATTTGTCCAGCTAAAAGCTGTAGTAGAAAATACTAGACCACTACTGTCTACTGCAGGTCGCAACATACATAGAATTATCCGGTAAACTGGATGTGGCCATCTACTGAAATAAAAATTTTAACTTGGCATTGTAAATTTTCAGGTGTATTTTTACGATAAATATCACAGTTAATATTGCCAAGTCCGTACTAAGTGGCTGCACAATGTAAAGTTCCCACGCACACCACAATCACAGACGTAGCCAGTTTATGGAATTTACACCCGTTACCGACGTTAATAGAGTTCACTGGATCGTTTAGTTATGAAAATGCTCGCTTAAATGTTGTGCACTCTGCTCTACACGTAATGCCTGTTACAGTCTTAGATCGCACAACACGCCACGCGGTTTTAACTAACAGTCAAAAGCAATAATTTTGATATTCCGTCCGAAATTCCACACGACTTCCACTGTACTCTTCACTTAAATACGCTTTGTACTACTTCGCGAACTCGTAATTAGCATTTTTCCGCGATTTTATAGTACTTTCGTCGGAGCTTCTTTCAATGACATGTTACTAGTTCGAACCCTCAGCCCCGAATCCCTAGATCACACCAAAGGCTTTGTTCCCTGTATAGATTGGCGCGAGCCTGCATTTTTCTGATTGGCTGATATCACAAACAGCAAATCAGATTGCAGTATTATCCCGCGCTAACCCGCGCCTTACTTCAATGACCAATCATAGTAAAACATTTCTTTCTATGACAATTGCTAAAAAAATAAATTTAGGAAAGTATCAAATATAAAATTACTCCTTCCGAAATTACCGATTAATTTGTGTTCTACACACGATTTATTAGTACCATAAACTGACTGCACAAAACAATTATAATTATGCAAATACATTAAATATTAGTCAAACATAACTTTACAACATTGTTTTGACTACGACTGCTAGCACTGTCCATCAACTGCTGACCTCTGCCGCCTACTAGTACAACTACGTGCAGCTCTGTAACTCAGGTCCATGTCAGCTGATGACATCTGCCGATGACTCATGCCTATAACGATATCGTCCTAACAAGTGACAGGAGCGATGCGAAGGCACTACGCCTCACACCCCCTGTAATTAGTAAAATTGTTGAAAACAACTTTTTGTGATTTTACTACATCACGATTGTCTCCTTACTCTCAAAACAAATGTGAAATTTGAAAATTAATAATCTAAGTTACAAATTCTGACTTCGGACTTGGCGTACTAGCCTAACTAAGTTTAATATTTTACAAAACTTTTTGATTCTTTTTTTTAGGAATATTTTACAAAACTTTACAACTGAACTAATTAGTTTTTTCCTTCAAAACCAAACTTTCCACCTATTGTGACTTTACATGAAATGGTTCTTGTCCATTACAATTAAATTTTTCGCCTTTTACCTCCTCTTATTTACATGAACTCAATATTTCATTCAATCTCCACCTGCACTTTGATTGGTGTCCTGGCGTTATTTTGAAATCACTCCTACCTTACTCGTTGCACTGCATAAGTGTCCTCTACCTCACAATTTTTCTCTTAGTTTTTCACAACACCTTGGTTGGTTGGCGCCCATAACATTGCACATTGGTCCACTCTCAGGCCAGTCCTTATTGTACAGTGGTTTTTGCCTACAAAACATAGTTTCGTCTAAGACTACTAATATACCTAACCGTCTCAACACATAGTATAAAATTGTTCTCCCTATGCTATACTCTTTAATTAATTATATTTTAACTATTCAAAGCAAATTAACAGAACATTTAACTCTTAAACTGCAAGAAAATTTGCATTTTCTTTTAAAGTGTTTAACTACTTCAGCAAATTTATGCGTTGCTATTGAAGGCATACACGCAAATCACTTAATTAGGTTAAATTATGATTATTCCCTACCCAATAAATCTTTTCTAAAAATTTGAATACTACGGCAAAGTCTTTATGACAGCTTTTACCAGGTTCCATAAATACGCTTAACTTGATGATTTCTTCTTCAAAAATATTTTAGAAGTCTTTTACAATACCAAATAATACACAAAATTCAAAACTTTAGCATGACTACAAAATCACATAAGGTATTAAATTCAAATTCATATAACTATTTACAAAATCAATTATATATGCCCGTTCACTCTTACCTTTCACACCTGGTAGCATTAGTATTAGTAATAATTTGGTTGTCATCTCTATCGGTTTATTTTATTAGTCACCTCCGGTAAATTTCATGTCATTTTTGGGATAGATTCATTTTCCATTATGACCGTGCATCTTCATGCAAATCATCTTACTCACTTTCCATTAGTAATCAAATGCTAACTAACACCCTTTTTTTTCTTCAAACATCAACTTTTGTAACAGCACTCCACAATTCCTTTACCATTTTCCAACCGGATAACACTCCCTTCTACAACAAGTTATGCCCTTCCTCCTCATTACTATGAGCCCTGTTATTATAATATCTAATCGGTATTTGATCTTCCCTCTTTGTAAGCTTTCTTTTTTTAGAGAAAGGCACTATAATGTTTTTCCCACTCACTTCCAGGCTTATACTGTCATTTTCAAAGTCCTGCCTCCACTTGTACTTCATTAAGAAATCAATTCCCACTAACATGTCTATACTTTAGCCCTCAATAACTAGAAAGTTATGATACAACTGGTTACCATTTATACTGATAGGCAACATCACTTCATACTTTACATGCTTCTTCACTTTTCCTGTGGCTACAATTATCTGGATTCCCATGGCAGGCATAATTACTAACTCTCTTCTATTAGGCAAAGCATCTAACCATTGCTGACTAACAGCACACAAATCACTGCCACTATCAGCTAGGCACTGTACTTCTTCCCCTTGCACTAAAAGATTGATTACTGGTCGAACCTTCTTTTCTTCCTTATTAGTGACTTCATCCTCCTCAAGCAAGTCGTGCACCACTTTACGCCTTTCTAAACCTTCCTTGTGCCCAGAGATTATACAAATATCTACAGGATTGCTTTCACTACTCTCCCTTCCTACATTCTTTAGCCTATCCACTATGGATAGATGAAAACACTTCTGCAAATCTGCAGCTCCCTTTTCTACAGTAATTAGTTTCTCCACTAATTCTTCTACCTCATCTTCTCCTTCTACATTATTTTTACTCGGCTGACCCCTATTCTGGTCATCACCGGCATGAAATGCTTCCATGGCTTCCTCTAAGTCCTTATTTACTGACATCAATAATTCTTCTACCTACTTCTCGTCTAGCTCCTGCAATCCCTGTATATTCGTATCTCCTCCTTCTCCCTGGCAAGATTCCTCATTCGCTCTACTGTACACTTCTCCCTCACTGCTAGATTTTACTTCACTTTCAACATCTTTTCCCACCAAACAACCTGCAGCACAGTGCTCCTTTTGCCTGCTCCCATCTACACAGCCACCTTGTAGCATGCCTATTCTATCATCCTTCACTTTACTACTTTCAATTGTATCATTATTGTCAATAATTTGGACTTCAGTTACTTTATTCTTATTGTATACAAAAGGTATGGCCAGCGGATTCAAATTAATGCTACCCGTTCTGCAAATGCCAGCCCCTTCACAGACAGGATCTAGTTTCCCGTGCCTTGTGATTCTGCTTCATTTCTGCCTCGCACCCCCACCTCATCTCTCTCCTGTAAATCATTGTCATCATGAATTGGCGGTCGCGATCTGTAAGCGTGCCCCTGATCATTATCAATTGTCCTTGGAACTGGAGCATAGCGCCAACCCCTTCCTCTCCTTCCTCGGCTATTATGTGACACACCCATTCTGTTTACATTAACATTCTGACCTCTCTCAACTGTATTCTGAGGCCTAAAACTACGATTTGTCTGCTCCTCTTCCTGCATAAGCTTCTCCATCCTTTCCAAATAGCTAATAAACTTATCAACATTGTCCCTAGGAACAGTAACTATTTTATTTCTCCAGCTTAGAGGCAACTTTCCATCTCACCCCATAATTATTTGCCCAGGCTCTAATTTGTTCGTCAAATATGACAAATTAGTCACCCATCTTAAAGCAAATCTTTTTATATTCTCTTTCCTGGGATTGAACTTTTCCCCAACCCAGAAACTGTTTTGTAATTCTATTTGCTTTTGCTTGCCCCAATATTCTTTGAAAAACGCTTCTTTAAACTGCTCTAACGTCTCATATTGTTCCGTTGCAGTCGTTCCCCAAATCCTAGCCTCACCCAAAAACTTCATTGTTACGAAACCAATCTTCTGTCGGTCACTCCACAAACTGGGCAAAACATTTTCAAAATCGTTCCAGAAAGTATCAAATATAAAATTACTCCTACCGAAATTACCGATTAATTTGCGTTCTACTCACAATTTATTAGTACCATAAACTGATTGCATATTTAATTATAGTAAATCCCCTGTATAGTTTAACTGGTACATCGTGAATAAACAAAACAATTTTCATTTACTTCTGTTCTTTTTCACTCATACAACACTCACACTGCTAATTACTACACAAAACAATTATAATTATGCAAATACATTAAATATTAGTCAAACATAACTTTACAACATTGTTTTGACTACGACTGCTAGCACTGTCCATAAACTGCTGACCTCTGCCGCCTACTAGTACAACTACGTGCAGTCCATGTCAACTGATGACATCTGTCGATGACTCATGCCTATAACGATATCGTCCTAACAGGTGACAGGAGCGATGCGAAGGTGCTACGCCTCATGGTGTGTATAAGACCCAAATGAGATTTTTTTCCTAAAACCAGTTATAGGCCTACCCTCAGAATTTTCCATCATTAACCAGTTTTCAAACTGATTTAGGAAAGCTAGTATGTGTTTATTGGTCTTGAAACCTATTGAATAATCTCTGAAGTTTTAACAAACTTTGAACATTAACTTCATCTCACCACTTGCAAATTATCTCCATGAAATTTGCAGTATCATTCCAATATTCAAAATTGTGTCTAGAACCTGATTCTTTGTGAGATATAGCTTTTGTATGTTCAAACATATCATTCTGCCTTTTTATGGTTGATGTATACCGTGATTTAGGACACAGTTGACAGATTTTAATAAATTTGCCTTTTCAAGCACATGGAGAGTTTTCAGACTATTGAAATATACAAAACCACCAGCAATTTTATAGTTGAAACCTGGAAACTCTATAATCTCTTCTACCTGATTTAGCCAGTTGTTACATTGTAAGTTTGCTGTTTATGTTTTTATGTAAGTAGGCTGTTTATGTTTTCTTTATGTAAGTTTGCTGTTTATGTTTTTTTATTGGCAACGTTACGTAGCACTCTCTATATGAAAAGTTTGAATTGTTGTCTGCCATTGTTGTCATGAACTGCTATAGCTGGATGCGAACAGCGCGTAGCGCTGGGCAGTTGGAGGTGAGCCGCCAGCAGTGGTGGACGTGGGGAGAGAGATGGCGGAGTTTTGATAATCTGTAAGACTGAATGTCAATTATGAATATTAAGGTAAATACATTGTTTGTTCTCTATTAATATCTTTCATTTGCTAACTATCCCTATCAGTAGTTAGTACCTTCAGTGGTTTGAATCTTTTATTTAGCTGGCAATAGTGGCGCTCGCTGTTTTGCAGTAGCTTGAGTAGCGAAGATTTTTGTGAGGTAAGTGATTTGTAAAAGGTATAGGTTAAAGTTAGTCAGGGCCATTGTTTTGTAGGGGTTATTGAAAGTCAGATTGCGTTGCGCTAAATAATATTGTGTGTCAGGTTAAGCACAGGCTTGTATAATTGTTCTAAGTGGACGTTTCATAAGTAAAATTGTTCAAAGGGGACGTTTCAATTGGTACACCACTTCACAGTGCAAGCACATCAGGAGAATAACAAGTTCCTTGAATCGATAGGTTTCCAAATCGCGCAATGCAAGAACTGATTCTGATAGTACAAAGTGCTATAGATAATAAGTCATACATTCAGGGAGAGGTTAATGATGAAGAGGATAAAACTGTTCAAAAAAATGGTTCAAATGCCTCTGAGCACTATGGGACTTAACATCTGAGGTTACCAGTCCCCTAGAACTTACAACTACTTAAACCTAACTAACCAAAGGACATCACACACATCCATACCCGAGGCAGGATTCGAACCTGCGACCATAGCGGTCGCACGGTTCCAGACCGAAGCACCTAGAACCGCTCGGCCACACCGGCCGGCGAATAAAACTGTGCTGGAGAAATTCGAAAGGGTAATGCCTCATTCTTCTTTAACAGATGAGCAACATTTCAAAATTTTAAAGGTTCTGGATTCTAGTTTTAAACTGCCAGCAATTTTCTATTCATAAGAAGAGTAAGAATATCCACTTCTACTGGCTTCATGCAGGCAGACATGGGCCATTAAGATGGTTGTTTAATTTCAAATACCTTGATTCATTATACTGGTACTGCAAACCGACAGGAAGAGGAGTCTGAAAAAGGATAGGAGCATATTTAGTCGCTGCAAGTTAACTACAACTAAACTTTATATTAACTCAGTGTTTTACGATAATTTACAGCTGGAATGGGGTAATAGCATCTACAGCCTACCATTTGAAGTGTGTCTAAGGTTTCGCCGTCCCTATTATGAGGGTGATGATAATTCGAATGCATGTTCACAGAAGTTTAACGAATTGGCGCCCATTGCCATGATACACTGCTAAAAACAGAAAAGCAGAATGAAACTTTGAATCAGGTCCAAAAGATGTTCATGTAGAATTTGAGTCATTAAAAAATTCCCTAAAGAAACTGCAGGGTATGAATTATTACTACATGATCGTGTTATTAATTATCCATCATACATGGTAACTGAGTTGTATAGATTAATAGGTGCTGTATCACATCTAAAGAATTTGACGATAACCCCTCAAAGCGTGAACATCATTACAGACACTTGAGGCTTCTACGATGAATGTGGACAGTTTGTATTTAAGTATAATGCTATTTAAGGCCATCATCACATTCACAAATGTCGGACGTGTTATCACAATGTTCTCCACGAACGTTGCATCACTGAAATCCTTCAGGGATGTGAAATGTGCCACGTTTCTAAGAAGAAGCCTTTGTTTTATTGTGAGCAGTTAGTTTCAGTCGTGAAACTCAGTAGTTGGGCAACAGCTGCACGTCAGAGCGTAAAGTCTCTGTTGTGAGTGGTAACGAGTTTCTAATAACTAGAACTAAGTTATATTTTTTGTTGTGCGCATTTTAGTCTAAAATATTAAATTTCTTGCGTATCTGCATATCTATTAACCACCAATTACTGTATACTCTACAGTTCCACCATCTTTAGTTTGGATAGTGACTGTGGTTGCAGCATTCAGATGTGAGCTGAGTTGGTGACCTTTTGCTCACAGCTCCAGGAAGAACTAGCTTCCGTCTCACATGTTGAGGTTGTGACCAACGGGCACTGCTATGTGTGGCTAGATGTAGGGATGCATCAATGATCAAATGGGAGATTGATTCAAAGTACGACAAACAACGAAAGACTTTCAGGAAGGGGCAGGGAGGCGATCAAAGGGGCCCCCCAGTTCGTCTGGCACTACTGGTGGCTGGCAAGGATGCAGAGCCAGATTCAATCACTCGCCCTATTCCAGTGGAAGCCTCTCAAGCTACAATATCTGGACGTCACAGAGAGTGGGATTACTGGCAGTTGGGAGCTCCAATGCAAGGCGCATATGTGGCTCCTGAGGGATACAGCTAGTATCGATGGGAAGAATTCCACTGTGTACTCTGGGTGCATAACGGGAGGTGTAATTCGAGATGTGGAATAAGTGCTTCTGGATACCATGTAGAGCAAAGGGAACAGCCAACTTCAGGTGATGGCTCATGTCGATGTCAACAATATGTGTCGCTGTAGAAGAGGAATTCTCTTGAGGCTAGCTGAAGTGATAAAGACTGCCAGACTTATGTGCAAAATGAAGGCAGAACTCACCACCCATAGTATCGTTGACAGGAGCGATTGCGGTAATTGGTACAGAGCCGAATGGAGGGTCTGAATCAGAGGCTGAGGCAGTTCTGTGGCCATATAAGTTGCAGATTTCTAGACTTGACCATAGGGTGATGGGCTTTCGGGTTCCACTTCACGGCTTAGCTGTCCACTACACGCAGGAGGCAGCTACATGGGTAGTGGTAGATGTGTGTTTGATTGTCGGTTAGAGGGCCTCGAGAATGTGCAGAAAGGGCTTCAGTCTCGAAGAGAGCAAGAAAAACACAGGAAGAAAGCAGACAGCAACAATCAGTATTGTAGTTGTAAATTGTCGTAGCTGTCCATGCAAAGAACGAGAGCCCCAAACGCTAATAGAAAGCACGGAAGCCCAAATTACTATAGGTACTGAAAGCTGGCTAAAGCTAGAAATACGTATGTTAAAAGACAAAATTTGTACAAGGAACCTAACGGTGCTCAGAAAGGATAGATTAAATACAGTTTCTTGCTATTACAAGTAGTTTCAACCTGTAGCGAACCTGAAGTAGATATTACCTGTGAGTTTTTATGTGTCGAGGCTATACTTGACAACCAAAATAAATAATTGGTTCCTTTTACCAACAACCCGAGTCAGATGATTCAGTTGCTGAACAGTTCAAAGGAAATTTGGATATCATCTCAAATAAGTACCTCATTCATAAAATTGTAGTTGGTGGTGACTTCAGTCTACCCTCGATGTGTTGGCGAAAATACGTGATGAAAGCCGGTGGTACGTATAAAACATCGTCAGCAATCGTACTAAATGCCTTCTCAGAAAATTATTTTGAGCTGTTAGTTCAGGAGCCCACTTAAAGTGTAAATGGTTGCGAAAACATATTTGACCTCCTAGCAGCAAATAATCCTGAGAAAATAAGGAGCATCATGACTGATACAGGGGTAAGTGACCACAAGGTAGTTGTTCTGAGACAAGCCATCATAACATCCGAGTTCGCCAAAAGCAAACGCAAAATATACCTATTTAAAAAATGAGATAAAAATTCTCTTGACGCCTTCCTAAGACATAATCTCCACTCCTTCTCAACTAAATATATAAGTGTAGACCAGGTGTGACTTAAATTCAAAGAATGGTATCTGAGTCAAATGAGAGATTTATATCGAATACATTAGTAAAAGATGTTACTGAAGCCCGTGACACGCAAAATAGGCCAGAATAGTGTTGCAGAAGTAACAGAAAGAGCATTCCAAGTCTAAAAGAATACAAAATCTCCAAGACTGGAAATGTTTTGCTGAAACTCGAAACTTAGTGCGGTCTTCAATGCGAGATGGTTTTAATAGCTTCCGCTACGAAACTCTGTCTTGAAATCTCACAGGAAATCCAAAGAGTTGTATGTAAAGTACACTGGTGACAAGAAACTGAACTGCGTGATGCCAGTGGTATTATTAATGATGACAGCGCCACTAGAGCAGGCTTACTGAAAACAGTTTACCGAAATTCCTCTAGCAAAGAAGACAAACTAAATATTCCTGAATTCGAACCAAGAACACCGGAGCATCTTGATGCACTTAATAAAGGCAAATTTTCTCTTCCAGACAGCATATCAATTAGCTTCCTTTTTGAGTATGCTGATAAAATAGCCCCATAGTTAGCAATTATATACGACCACTTTCTCGGCGAAAGATCCATACCTAAAGACCTGAAACTTGCGCAGGTCACACCAGTACTCAAGAAAGAAAATAAGGGTATTCCATTCGATTACGGAACCATATAACTGACTTGGATTTGGAATGAGGTGAGTTCGAATGTTACGAATTATCTGGAAGGTAACGGACTATTGACACATGTGAGCAAGGATTCAGATAATATCATTCTTGTGAGACACAAATAGCTCTTTATTTCAGTGAAGTAATGAGTGCTATCGATTGGGGATCTCAAATTGTTTATAATATTTCTAGATTTCCAGAAGGTTGTAACGTATCAAGTTATTACAAGATACGGTTCATTGAACTAAAGCATGAAGCTGTGCAGCCCGATGGCGGCAGGATTGTGTCTTTGCTATTGTAAGTAGGCTGTTCAGGTTTTTATGTTGGTAACGCCATGTAGTGCTCTATATGAAAATCACTGACTGTGCTGTGTGCGGCCTGTGGCTGTTTGCATTGTTGGAATTTGCTATTGTAGGATTTTCAAAGGGGACCTTTCATATGTCGACCCTTAGCTGAGGATACCTCACTGGAATCTTCTGATTTTTTCTTGTAGTTTGTGTAATTAGTGTAGCTATTGTTTATTGCTAGCGCGTAATTGTAGAGAGAATCTTCTTTGTAGTTGTAGTTTTTCATTGTTGTACAGTAAAACAGTAGTGGCATGCATGCAGATTTGCACCAAGTATTTCGCAGCTGCGCTTGCAATTAAATACCGTATTTACTCGAATCTAAGCCGCACTTTTTTTCAGGTTTTCGTAATCCAAAAAACCGCCTGTGGCTTAGAATCGAGTGCAAAGCTAGCGGAGGTTATGAAAAATGTTCGTACGTGCCGCCACAACTAACTTCTGCCGGCGAATACATGTAGCGCTACGCAAGCATACTTTGTAGGCACAAAGATAAATACTGGCGCCAAAACCTCTGCGTCAGTAAATAATTTTTTTAAAAAAAAGTGGAAGACGAGATTTTTTTTCTCCACCGCGAGTTTCGACCACTGCATTTTCATACATTATCCAACGAAGTAAATACAAATTCCGTATTGTTCATCTTCGAATGTAGCACAATTTCAGTGTACTACGAAAATCTGACTGGCAAGACTGTTTGGGATGTTTGTCAATATGGCCAACTCTACGTTCAGAATTTTTGCCTACCTGTGAGAAGAGATGGTTGCTAAAAGGAACTTTTTGAATTGTGAATCCCATACAGTATTCTCTTCACCATAAGAATAATACAAATATAAACATTTTGCCATGTATTCTTTCGTGTTTGCTGCTATCTCATTTAAATCCTGTCTGCCTAATAAACTACGAAACTATAGAGTGAGACAACAGCAAACGTGGAAGAATATACATATCATGTCATGTTTATATTCGTATTATTCTTATGTCTAATAGTGATACGTCAGAAATGAAGCACGGCAAGTGACTAGATTTTTAAATCTAAGATGACTGTAATTTCTGTGCAGAATTTGATGTAATAAAGAACCGGCCGCAAAGATTTTCAAACGGAGAAAAATTTTCACAAACTCTCGTTCAGAACATGTTCTATCATACGCAGTCTATTATTTGATTCTTGTTGATCATTATCAAAGAAAGCAGCAGTGTAAGTAACAACAAATAGCAGTCTCTTGCCATTGTTTCGCTAATGAGACGATTCCTCTCTCTCTCTCTCTCCCTCTTTTTTTTTTTTTTTTTAATTGTACGCGGCGGTAGCGCGCACAAAAGCAAGCCATGCCGCGAGCCGCGACTGGCCGTAAACACGCACTATCAGAATGCGACAAACAATGCATGACACAGTGCAGTAATGCATTTTCAGCTTAAGAGTGACGCAAACACCTATAACAAAGAAAACGGCATTTATCAGATCAAAGCAAAATAAGCAATCGATTCAAACCAGATGAAGCATGTGAAAAAGGAAGGGTATCCGTATAAATACGGACGGAGCGCCTGACGCATAGCAATGGCTACTTGGTAAAGCTTAACTGCTAAGCTTACAACTCGAACCAAACTACTGTAGCTGTATCGTCATTCATGGACCAACTTTGTTTCGATTTGGAGATGCGGCCTAAAACTTTTCTCTCCACTTGAATTTCGAGTCTCAAATTTCAGGTGCGGCTTAGATTCGGGAAATTTTTTTTTCCTTTATTTCGATTCTCATTTTTCAGGTGCGGCTTAGATTCGAGTGCGGCTTAGATTCGAGTAAATACGGTAGATATTATTTTCAGTGCTACGCTAATGTTTTTTCTTATTTTGCTCTTCAAATTATGCTTTTCTGTGTTATTGTGACAATAATGGCGCGTGAAACACGTAATACTAGGCTCCAAAGTAAACTAAGAAATGACAGTGAAGACGAAAGCAGTGTGTTAGCGCCACTGTGTAATGAATTAACTAATGTTCAAAGTAGTAATTTGGTAACTGTGCATAGGGAAATGGAGCGGGCTGCAAATAATGGTGTAGACAGTGAAACAATTAGTGAACAGGGAAGCATTATCGATCGATCGCTCGGCAGCAGCTCGCCTCAGGAATCCGAAATGACAGGACACGATCTTGCAAATACTGTAGATTCAGGTTTTGCGTCCTCACTGTTTTCTCAAATAAGTCAAGACACATTTTCTGCTTTTCAAAATGCGAATATTGCCGGTTCAAATGCACTGCCGAATAGCACTGAGGAACATGTTTCAGACACCAGTGCTTTGTTATTACAGTTAATGCAACAAATGGGACAAAGGCTACAAAAGTTAGACACAACGCTTGAACAAAATCAGAAACAAATGGGACAAAATCTTCAAAAGTTGGACACGATGGAACAAAATCAGAGACAAACACAGCAACAGCTACGAAAGTTAGACTCATTGGAACAAACGCTTGAAGAAATACGTGAAGGTTTAACTACTGACTTACTAAAAATCGAATCGAAATGTCAAAAAGTCTGTAATGACGTAAAAACACAAATTTGTGAGCATTTTCAACCCATTTTTTCACGTCATGAAAATGCATTACAGAATCGCGAAGCAGCCATAAAAGAACTGAACTATTGTTCATGAAAATCACGACTCCTTGCAAGCTAAAATTGACTCAGTTGCATCTACCAATTCGGTTACGCAACTTGCAAAAACTCAGGAAAAGTTAAAGGACACAGTAGATACGATTTCAACACATATGGACACTCTGAAACTTGGTTCAGAAAAACACACTGAGGAAATCTGTTCACTATCGGAGAAAGTAGCCGAACTTTCGTATCAGTTCACTAACTTATCTATAAAGGTAGATGATGATCTGAATGACACAGAAGAGTATGAACAAATTGGAAATTCAAACAAAATCAAATCAATACACAGTACGAAAGAGAAATCCGGGAAGTACAAGATCAGTTGACGCAGGTAATACCAGAATTACATATTTCAGAGGACACTCGCGCTCCAATACGGGAAGAGGGACATAGAAATACGGAACAGCCACAAAATAATAACACGAGGCACTTCGGAAATTATGAAATAAATTGGCAAGGTACACCGAATTTTGAGATGGAACCGCCGAAACGAAGTAACAATGACCGATATGCGACTTGCCGACATGATGATTTTGACTATAAGCTGTTTATTACTACACGTAAAATCAAAACATTTAAGAATTGCGGCAACGACATTCATCCACAAGCGTGGCTTCAACAATTCTCTCATTGTTTTCCTCCCAACTGGTCATTGAAGAATTTATGTGTGGCTACTTAGAGAATGAACCAGCTGTAAGAATGCGATTGGTCATTTACGATTGTCACAGCGAAGGAGAATTTCATCATGCCTTCCTCTCAGCACATTGGTCTCAAGCTCCTCAAGACCGAATAAAACATAGCATCATAATGATGAAACATTTTGAACAATCTGAATTTTCCAGTCTTGTGAAATATTTTGAAGACATGTTGCGCAAGAATCAGTACCTGTCAAGCCCATGCAGACCCTCAGAACTCATCCGCATTTGTTTAATCAAATTGCCTGAACATTTGCGACATATTATTTTGGCAGGACGTTGCAAAGACGACATTGAAGCTTTTCAGGGACTGTTACAAGAATTGGAAATTGATACTGACAATCACGGAAAGCGAAAACAGGAGCTCAACAATTACAGGTCACATCTGTCACAATTCTGCGATGAAAGAAATAATAACTGCACATGACAAGGCTATTCTTACAACGCAAATCGTGAACAAAACAGACACTACCCATGTGACAACCGTTGGCAGAGTAGTAATAATTACAGGGAAAGATCACCTCTCTGTGGTAATGACTATCACAGAGACAATCATAGAAACAGACAATATGGCAACCAGAACTATTATTATCACGGGAGGCAGAATAACTTCAGACGCAACGGTCCACCGTGCAGTGATAATTCAGGGAGAAATTCTCCACCACTTGACCGACAAGAAAGAAACAACAGGAATTACCGACACGACGACAGACGATATAATCATAACGACAGACCTGAATTTCATCAGAAATGGCGGGATTCAAACAGGGCTGCGCCCTCTCAGCAAGGTGAATTTCTAGAAGTTAGGTCTCCTAATCCCAATAACGACGCACGCCAACAAAGAGACAATAGGCAATGACTCACACCGCTGGCAGCCACAAAACGTACTTATGAAGCTGACGATGTAGCTGCCATGGCTAGTAATTACGTAAAAATGGAAGACATTAGGGACATCTTACTCCAGGTACACGACATAAAACATGACGACATTGCATATCCTGTGATTCACATTACAGTAAATGACGTAAAATTAACGGCAGTACTTGGCCTTGGCAGTCCCATTTCAGTAATTGATGAAACAGCCTTTAGAAAATGCAACAAATCGAACGATTGCCCCACACTTCTGTTACGTAAGATTATATTACAAGGTACAACCTTTGGAAAAAGTGTAGAAGTACGCCAACAAACCAACTTAGAATTCTTTTGTCAAAGCCACATCTTCTCTATGAACTTTCTTATTGTTCCATTATTGTCAACTGAAATTATATTGGGAGTAGACTTTTTGAAGGAATACAGAGCAATCTTAAATTTTCACGATGCTGAAATAAGTTTAGAGAAAGAAGGTAAGTCAATTGCTTTGAAATTTGAAGATTGGCTCTCAAACCATGACGAGGAAATTAATCGGCTTTACCTTCTGTTAGACAACAGTTCGGAATTTTCGACGGAACTAGACACTAACAATCACTTTGCAAGTACGACAGGGGTGATATCGACGGCATATTTGATACTAATGAGTTAATTCAGAATAAAATTCAAACAATTGAGAACTGTAACGACACTGATAGGCAGGACCTTATTGAGATTTTACAAGCACATTCCACAGGTTTTACTCACAAAACAGGAACAATCAAGGGATTTCAATACCAATTTCGTGTTCGTGAGCATACTAAATTTTGTGTTAGACCATACGTAATTCCGGCACATTATAGGGACCGTGTTAGAACAGAAATACAATCTATGGGTGATGAGGGCATTATTGAGCCTGCAGTTAGCTCATACAACAATCCATTACATGTTGTTGAGAAGAAAAATGGATCGATCAGGCTTGTCTTAGATTCGAGACAAATCAATACTATCATCATTCCTGAAACAGACAGGCCGCAAACGTTGGAAGAACTTGTTGAAAATTTTAATGGTGTAAAAGTGTTGTCTACTATTGATCTCAGATCCAGCTTTTATCAGATCGAACTTCATCCAGAATGTAGAAAACACATAGCTTTTTTTTGTTTCGGCGTTTGTTACCAGTTTCGGAAACTTCCTTTCGGTTTGAACATTTCTTCGGCAGCATTCATTCGCGGGCTAAATTCCATATTACCTGATTTCTTAAACGTCACATCACCTTATATGTGGATGATATTCTAATAGCAGAAGCCTCGTGGGAACAACATAATCGCATCCTCAACAGTTTGTTGCGTATTTTTGAAGAATCTGGAATTACAGTTAATTTGGAAAAGTCTGAATTCGGTAGGTTAAAGGTGAGGTTTTTGGGACATATTATTTCTTCCGAAGGCATTCAGCTGGATCCTGAAAAGTTAGAAGCAAACAGAGCCATTCCAGTTCCATCCACAAAAAGACAAGTCCGCAGTTTTCTAGGTCTCGTAAATTTTTACCGTCATTTTCTGAATATGCAAATTCTAGTTACACCAAAACTTTGTTCTCATCCAGATTTGTCACAAGATTTCTGCCTTAGCACGGATTCTTCTAAAGTCGGTCTTGGTGTCCATTTGTTTCAAGAAGCCATAGAAAATGACACTACTGTTCAGAAAACCATTGCTTTTGGTAGCCAAGTGCTAACAAAATTTGAAAAAAAAAACTATTCCGTCACTGAATTAGAAGCTTTAACTGTCGTTTGGGCATTTAAAAAATTCCGTTTCTTTCTTTCTGGTAAGCACGTAAAAGTATACAGTGATCATCGTCGTGCATTACAATTTCTTATGTCTTCAAAATTAAATCATGACAGGTTAAAACGTTGGGCATTGTTTCTGCAAGAATTCCACTTCACAATAGTCTACATTCCCGGCAAGGAGAACGTTGTTGCGGACGCACTGTCACGCGCACCGGCTGGGCTTGAGAAAAGTAACACAGAAGGCAACCTCAACAAAAATTTCAGTATTCTTTACATTCAGAAAGTCGCCTTTGAAAACTTCATCACCACATCTTTAAAGGACGTTGCTCATGAACAAGATAAAGATCCGATTTGGAAAGACACCAAAAGAAAATGCCATGAAAAGACACACACTCAGATTCGGCATTATTATCTGGTTAGAAACAACATACTCTTCAAACGCTGCACTGTTGATGACAAGCTATGGGTACTCTGCATTCCAGACGATTTTGTTAATAAGCTCGTTTGGTACATTCATTTCAGCTGCGCACGTTTTGGCCCACGAAAATGTTATCATATTCTTCGGACGACTTGATATTTTACCGGCCGCGGTGGTCTAGCGGTTCTGGCGCTGCAGTTCGGAACCGCGGGACTGCTACGGTCGCAGGTTCGAATCCTGCCTCGGGCATGGGTGTGTGTGATGTCCTTAGGTTAGTTAGGTTTAAGTAGTTCTAAGTTCTACGGGACTTATGACCTAAGATGTTGAGTCCCATAGTGCTCAGAGCCATTTGAACCATTTTGAACTTGTTATTTTAACAATATGGAAAAGAGAATTCGAAGAGTCTTGTCTATTTGTAAACTTTGTCAAAAGGCTAAACCATCTACTGTCTCACATCGTGCTCCGTTGTCTCCTATCATTCCTTCTAAATTGAAAGAATTTGCTGCTGTGGATCTCTTGGGACCCCTTGTCAGGACAACTAAAGGATTTTCGTACGTTCTAGTCGCTGTTGAACTTACTTCAAAATTTGTTTCTTTCATGCCGTTACGTAAAGCCACTGGGCGGTCTGTATCCAACGCCTTTGTTAAAAATTTCTTACGTGAAGTTGGACACGTCAATAAAGTCATTTCAGATAACGGACCGCAATTCAGGTCTGCTGTTTGGTCACGCATGCTTCGGAATCATAAAATCAAACCAGTTTTTATTTCATTGTACTCACCACATTGTAACCTGTCTGAACGGATTATGAAACAAAACAACAAGCTTTGCATACTTTATTGTCACAGAAAGCATCAGCATTGGGACAGATATTTACACTTATTTCAAAACGTTCTGAATGAAATGCCTCATGACTCCACTGCTTTACCACCTATTCTTGTACTGAAGAATGAAGAACCACCGAACAGAATCAGAGAGCTTGTACCTTTCCCGAATACACGTAAACTTCGACATAAAGACATAATTGATTTGGCTATTAAAAATATAAAAACTGCAACTGACAAAAGGAAAAAACTACACGGTAAAGCAAATGCAAAGAAATTATATATTGGTCAGAAACTTCTCATTAAAGCTCATTCATTGTCACGTAAGAAGAAACGCTTGCGTCACAAATTCTTTCTGATTTATAATGGACCTTACAGAATCCGACGTATACCACATGATAATTGCGTTGAAATTGAAACTCTGCGTACTAGGAAGAGTAAAGGATTGCACCACATTTCGCATGTAAAACCGTTTATTGAGAGATAATCTGCTTTTTATCTTACTCTTTGCCATAAAATTTTTCACTTCACACTACTAGTACAATTTGTCACACTGAGAAACTGTTAACATGCAACAATGTTTTGAAGTTAACTATCCAGTCTAGAACCTACGGAACATATTTAGACAGTATTTACGAGTGCATTGTTATAGTGAACAGACGACACAGTGTTATTGTGTGTGTAAATTCTTGCTTGTTAGTTGCACGATTACATAACGACTATAAGGCTCACATACTTAGAACATGTACCGGTACTGCTAATGAGATTTTAATGCAACATTTTGGTTTACTTGAAAATACATTCTGGATTTAAAGTACTTTCTGAGAGATACCAGATGAGACAGTGGTTAGTTTATTTGACAGCTACACGATTATATCACGACGCTAATAAGGAGTGACACAATTTATATTATTGCTTTTGCGCTGTATCTGTTTTATATCTGCACAGTTTTTCTGAATTCTTCTGGAAAGTAAAACATGTTTTAGTAGTAACTTTTGTGGTACAGCTACAATGAGACAGCCTTTTCCGTAGCACAACCATATGTTACAACACAGTACTTTCTTCATCACGACAATAAGCGTAATAACTAAGATATCTATACGCAAAGCATTTCACTTTTGTTTATGAGGAGGTGAGTACATTGACTTCAGCAGAACTTTGCTTACAGAGGACGATAACTACGACAGTTCCACAGAATTATCTTACAGCAAAACGCACATTTAGCGCTACAGGACACGCATTTGAGTGATTAATTTTGTACTTCACATTTATTTTTAAAGATTTTTGAATTAAAATGACACAAAGGTTTTCCGTGATACATTTCATTTCATTGCTGTAATCTGTAACACCTGAGGTTATAATTACATTAATCCTCAGGGGGGTACACGCTTACTTTGTGTACCATGTGTTTGGCAAGCACAAGAAGCCCTAGCTAATATGGTATTTGCTTATACAACTTTACACATCGGTACCATATTTCTAAAACACTGAATTACACAGATATCTCATTATTTAACAGAGAAACTAAAATTTTTTACAATGTCAGTCACACATGTTTACGCAATTGCACAGTTGGATAATTTCACACTTATGAAATTGTATTTTGTCTGCACTGTGTGAACTGTTCATAATATTTCGGAACCATTGTGATACTATGAGAGTTTTGAATGTCGTATTTGGTAAGGAAGCATGATTTTTAAAGTACGTTGGAGGTAGATGACACTATTGAAATGAGCAAAGAATTTTTTTAGGTTTTTACATTATTGCAGAAAGCTACGACGTTTTTGAGATTTGACTGAGGTGTTATGATGTTATTTTTACGACGACGATGTGTATTATGCTGTTGAGGTATGTTTATGATCAATAAGCTGATGCTATATGAGGAATTTGATTATGCTACATATTTATAATGATGAAATATTGAAGAATGTCGACGAATATGTATATGTGTAATAAGGTAAGCAATAATGTGTAGTGGTTAGGGACGCTGATTTGTGAAAAAGGATGTTGGAAACCAAGAATCGTACTTTAAGAGTTATGGAATGTGTGTAAATGCGTGAATGTATTACAATGCTGGCGAAAATTTTTTGCACACTGTTATATTTATAAGATTTTGTTTCTAAAGATTTGTAATGCAAATATTTCGACCTGTGAAATTTTATTTGTATCAGACTATCACTGTAGTGGAAAATGATGTCGTAAATATTTCGGTAAGGAAGGTAGGTCACTTTGGCGTAATGCATTGTAAGCACCCAGCTGCACGACAGTCACTTGGAAAAAAGCCATTAGTGTGTGCCTTTCAGAGGCACAAGTGGAGAAAAAAAAGAGGCCATTATCCTCTCTATTGGCATTTCTTTGTAGAAAGCATCGCAAATACGACACGCCCAAACTTGAAAATGCATGATTACACTGTGGAGCTCTTAATTTATGATATTTACTAAATTTCCTAATGAAATGATGAGAAACATTTTTACATCTATTATCTTTCTAGTTGAGAGATTTTTACTGCCTTTGGAGACGCCATTTGCCTAGTGAATGACGTTTCACACATTGCTTTGTATATATTTGCTCATTTCATTTAATATCTAGTTTCTAGCTGCACTGCAGCATTGGTTAAAATAAAATTTAATAGATGTACTAATATAGATATTTTATGCCTACAGATCCAGTAAATAATAATTTTATGGTCTACTTCCAAAAAAACGAGGGAGCACAAAAAGACATTTCCACTTCACAGGAACTACATACATAATTTTTGTCAGTGACTTGGTAACTTGTCTGCTAGAGTAAGTTACAGTGATGCATAACTCTAGTGTTAAGATGTGGCATAGGTATTAGACATGGCCATTTTTACTGTAATATTTTTTCTGCTTGAGCTTTATCACATTTAGATATAAATTATTCCATTTTTTTTTTTTTTTGCTGCTGTTTGCCAGACATAGTTCTACTAAATTTTACCTTGTGTTAATCCAGTTCTACTACGGATTTATTTTTCTTGTTTGCTGCGCATTGCCTTATATTAGTTGTAATATTGCATTTGCTTTGCTAATTTAGATATACTGCTGCTTGCTTTGCAAATCTGCATTTTTTGTCATTGCTGTTTGTGTTAATTGTTTTGTAAAATGGCTTGGCCAAAAAAGTATTTTGAAAGAGGATATGAACAAAAAAGTAAGGTTTAGGGACAACAGGTTTAGGTAGGATTTTCTTGGAAATAAATGATGAGGTAAGTTAATGGAAAATAAATAATGAGGTAAGAAATATGTGAACATATAAATACAAAAAGCATGCTTGGATAGGATTTTTTTGGTGGAAACAAATGTTGAAATAAGAGGAAATATCTATGGAATGAAGTTTTGGTTGGACTGCAGTACCAAATGTCACACTGAAAACAAACCCTATCCTGTACTTTTGTGTTATTACGCTATGTGAATTTGTGTTTTTCCTGTCTTTATGTGTTTAGCAAATAAGATTTACAGTCTAGAATTTTTCTGATAATGTGTTATTTACTTTATAAAGATGTTTAGACATTATTTATTCTGTTTTGCTTTAATGCTCATGTGTGAAGTTGATGTTGCAGAAGTTATTCTGATCTTTTATGTATGTACTTAGATCATAATACTTGTAACACTAATGTACATGTCTATTTCTATTCTTTTGTAAAGCCTGTTTTACTACAAATGTTATCTGTATTGTTATGTTCTTTAATGACGTATTTTGTACCTTTGTTATTGTATTCTTATGTTATAAAATTGTAATTGACACCAGTTCATCAAATTAAGTAACTTGTAAGTTACATTTCACTGCACACGTTTCTGTTGGTCGTAATATATGGACAATATATGAGAAGTAGGGACTGATAGTGTTTGCACGTGTGTTAATAATTCAGCAAGGGACTAGTTAACAGCATTGCTGGTTCCAAGGACAATTCCAAACACTTTGTGAGTGCACAAGTGGTGGTTTATGGACTTGCTATATTATCCGCAAGACTCTTCGATGGTGACTGTGCACCTTCACAGTCGCAACAGATGGCTGCTGGCCGTCTCTACAAGGACTACAGTGGGTCTACACCTTTTATGACTCACCAATACCCTTATTTCTACAAGGACTGCAGTGAGTCTGCACCTCTGGTGGCCCAACAATACCGTAATCTCTAACAAGACTACAGTGGTCTGCTCTATGATGACCTACCTACCAATATTCTTCAAAACTTCGACTGACTCTGCTGTGGGTTTTCTCTGGTGTGGTCCATTACTGGTCTGCATGTGAAGAGTCAGCATTGTCTTTCCGTTGCAAGGACGACACTACTTCTTCAAGACTACATGGAAGCCCACTACTTCCGTGTGCTTTTTCTTTTACTGCTCTGACTTTGTGCATAAAATTGTAATTAATACTGTGATCAATGATCAGGACTGTCTTTATCGACTGTGAGAAAATCTTTGCTTTTGACCAACAGTGTATCAATAAGTGTGTGCATTGGATATCTTTGTTATTGTAATTATGAAAAATTTCTTCAAATCTGTATTGGCCATGGCCCAAAATTATTTGTAAAATTTTTTGTGGGAAGCTATGTAAGTAGGCTGTTTAGGTTTTTATGTTGGTAACGCCATGTAGTGCTCTATATGAAACTCACTGACTGTGCTGTGTGCAGCCTGTGGCTGGTTTGCATTGTTGGAATTTGCTATTGTAGTGTTGGGCAGTTGGCTGTTAACAGCGCGTAGTGTTGTGCAGTTGGAGGTGAGCCGCCAGCAGTGGTGGATGTCGGGAGAGAGATGGCGGAATTTTGACAGCGGACGATCTGGACGTGTGTCCATCAGAAAGAGTAAATTTGTAATATTGCATATCATGGACTAATATATATATATATTATGAATTTTGACCACTATTAAGGTAAATACATTGTTTGTTTTCTATCAAAATCTTTCTTTTGCTAACAATGCCTATCAGTAGTTAGTGCCTTCACTAGTTTGAATCTTTTATTTAGCTGTCAGTAGTGGCGCTCGCTGTATTGAGTAGTTCGAGTAACGAAGATTTTTTTGAGGTAAGTGATTTGTGAAACGTATAGGTTAATTTAGTCAGGGCCATTCTCTTGTAGGGATTATTGAAAGTCAGATTGCGTTGCGCTAAAAAATATTGTGTGTCAGTTTAAGCACAGTCATGTATAATTTTTCTAAGGGGACGTTTCACTATGACTCACAGCGCAGCTGACGCTACTAGCCATGAGAAAGGTTTCAACTAGTACGAACGTAAATTCATATGCCCTACGAATCTATATAAACTATAGTAGTTATCATCCGATTTTGCTCAATCTTGGTATACCATCATTTGTTATTAAGTAAAGGATCATGTAAAATTTTCAGACTTTTATCTATTATATTTCCGGAGATGGAGAAAATTACTTAAATGTCCAAAATCCGACACATACGTTTCAAAATTCAATTAGGAACAATAGCAGTTTGTCTTTTATTATCATCTAAAGTCATAACCAGAGTTCTCAGTGCATAAAATTACTTAATTGGAATTTTTCTTTTCAAAGCATTAATTACTCTGCATTTTGCAATTTAAAAATCATTCAAAATTATTATCTGCTTATTATTTTGTGGTGCAACCACAAGGATGATGACATATGTCGATGTTTGCTTGCTTTGGTATGAGAGTAACCAGAATTGAAGTCAGATCTGGAATATGTTTCTAAATTAATTTAAAGATTATTTGCATTTCGGCCTATTTTATTAAATATTACATTAGAAATTGTCATTGGAATGATGTAAATGATTTTCTGATTAGTGATTGGCTCAGGCAAGTTTTGCCGCGAGAATGATGTGGGAGGATCATTCTGATTGGTCATTCAAACCATTAGCCAATCGGCATTAAGCTGTTCCCGCACGTAGAAAGTTAGATAGGCATAGAGTAGGGTGGCATCGAGAGAGTCGCTAGCCAACCTTCGTAAGTGTAACATCATGCTAAATGTCGCAGAGAAAATAACTCGTAAAATGAAGAACTGTTGAGTTCATTGCTGTTAGGAAGTGTCGTGACTCAGGCAGTTAAAGTTACGAACACTTTGAGGAGAATTTGATTAATTCATTGATGTGTTATGAGCGTGTGATATTTCGGTCTTAGTGAAATTCCGCGTGGCATATTCCGTATACTTTATGGAATACTGGGTCAGCACTTCTAACTTTCAAGACCACTGATACGACCGAAGTTTCAACTCGCTACAATAGTGGGTCAGTAACTGTCAGATCGAACATTAGTCGGGCCGGACTGGTAGATATTCTGGCTGCTTTTTTCGTGTGAGAACATTTTTTACAGACTGTGATATGGGAATAGTAGAGGAGTTAAAATAGTAAATTCGGACTTGGCAGCAAATTAAGAATAAAGGCCAGGTTACTAAAATTTCCGAAGGCTTACTACAGTTAAACTACATTTTACCACCACCCGAAATTTGTTGAAATGAACTTACAGGAACTGATTCGCAAACTGAGTTACGCGGCCTCTTTGTGGTAGACATTAGGTCGTGGTTTCATCAACGCTGCTTTACTCGTGCTAGTGAGTATCTACTACTGCAGAATGAAGGGACGTCGTAAGGAAGCCGAACTGAGGTAGGTGGACAATTAATGAGAGACTGTATGAACGAGTAACGACGACAACAAACCCAGCCACACCGCAAGGCTTTTCACAAACTTCCTCACAAGAGACTTCTAATGAACCTATGTGCTTGTGAAGTGTCGCTTCTAGTTGTGCGACTGTATTCATGATTTCCTGTCAGAAGGTTCATAGTACCTAGTAACTGAAAATCACACAGTAAAACAGCAGTGAGATGTCTCTACCTAAAGATATGTTGCAGGCGCTCTGCTCTTCCTGATCTATATAAACTACACTCCTGGAAATGGAAAAAAGAACACACTGACACCGGTGTGTCAGACCCACCATACTTGCTCCGGACACTGCGAGAGGGCTGTACAAGCAATGGTCACACGCACGGCACAGCGGACACACCAGGAACCGCGGTGTTGGCCGTCGAATGGCGCTAGCTGCGCAGCATTTGTGCACCGCCGCCGTCAGTGTCAGCCAGTTTGCCGTGGCATACGGAGCTCCATCGCAGTCTTTAACACTGGTAGCATGCCGCGACAGCGTGGACGTGAACCGTATGTGCAGTTGACGGACTTTGAGCGAGGGCGTATAGTGGGCATGCGGGAGGCCGGGTGGACGTACCACCGAATTGCTCAACACGTGGGGCGTGAGGTCTCCACAGTACATCGATGTTGTCGCCAGTGGTCGGCGGAAGGTGCACGTGCCCGTCGATCTGGGACCGGACCGCAGCGACGCACGGATGCACGCCAAGACTGTAGGATCCTACGCAGTGCCGTAGGGGACCGCACCGCCACTTCCCAGCAAATTAGGGACACTGTTGCTCCTGGGGTATCGGCGAGGACCATTCGCAACCGTCTCCATGAAGCTGGGCTACGGTCCCGCACACCATTAGGCCGTCTTCCGCTCACGCCCCAACATCGTGCAGCCCGCCTCCAGTGGTGTCGCGACAGGCGTGAATGGAGGGACGAATGGAGACGTGTCGTCTTCAGCGATGAGAGTCGCTTCTGCCTTGGTGCCAATGATGGTCGTATGCGTGTTTGGCGCCGTGCAGGTGAGCGCCACAATCAGGACTGCATACGACCGAGGCACACAGGGCCAACACCCGGCATCATGGTGTGGGGAGCGATCTCCTACACTGGCCGTACACCACTGGTGATCGTCGAGGGGACACTGAATAGTGCACGGTACATCCAAACCGTCATCGAACCCATCGTTCTACCATTCCTAGACCGGCAAGGGAACTTGCTGTTCCAACAGGACAATGCACGTCCGCATGTATCCCGTGCCACCCAACGTGCTCTAGAAGGTGTAAGTCAACTACCCTGGCCAGCAAGATCTCCGGATCTGTCCCCCATTGAGCATGTTTGGGACTGGATGAAACGTCGTCTCACGCGGTCTGCACGTCCAGCACAAACGCTGGTCCAACTGAGGCGCCAGGTGGAAATGGCATGGCAAGCCGTTCCACAGGACTACATCCAGCATCTCTACGATCGTCTCCATGGGAGAATAGCAGCCTGCATTGCTGCGAAAGGTGGATATACACTGTACTAGTGCCGACATTGTGCATGCTCTGTTGCCTGTGTCTATGTGCCTGTGGTTCTGTCAGTGTGATCATGTGATGTATCTGACCCCAGGAATGTGTCAATAAAGTTTCCCCTTCCTGGGCCAATGAATTCACGGTGTTCTTATTTCAATTTCCAGGAGTGTATTTACGATTCAATCTGAGCGGTTCTCTTGGACTATTAACAGATGATGCTGTCATGAGCCGTCTACTGAAGTCATTATAAAATCAAAAAGAATTGCAAAATGACTTAGACATGATATCTGTAAGATGTGAACAGTGGCAGTGGTATCCGAATAAGGAAAAATGTGAGGTCATCCACATGAGTACGAAAAGGAATCTGTAAAATTTAGATTGCACGATAAATCACACAAATGTAAAGGCTGTCAATTCAACTGAAAACCTAGGAATTACAATTACATAGGTGATATTGTGGAGAAGGCAAACCAAGACTGCGTTTCATTCATAGAGCACTTGGAAGAGCAACGTGTCTACTAAGGAGACTACCTACACTACGCATCTTCGTACTTTGCTAGAGTACTACTGTGCTGCATGGGATCCTTACCAGAAGGGGTTGACGGAAGAAATCGAAAAAAAATCCAGAGGAGGACAGCTCGTTTTGTATTTTTGTTTAATAGGGGAGAGTGTGTCATGCAAAGCGAGTTAGTGTGCAGTCAATAAAACAAAGGCGTTTTTCGTTGTGGCGAGATCTTTTCACGAAAATTTTGTCATCACTTTTCTTCTCTGAACGTGAAGTTATTTTACTGTTATCAACCTATCCGAGGAGAAACGATGTAATAAAATAAGAGAAATGAGTGATCGTACAGAAAGATTTAAGTGTTCAGTTTTTCGATTTGCTGTTAGGGTGTAATGGTGGAGAAATAGTCTGAAGGTGGTCCGAAGAACCCTCAGGCACTTAAGTGCGAACTGGAGATGTAGATGTAGATATGGGACAGTACCATAACTGATGCGTAGTTATCATGTGATACACTGGGGCGATCCATGGGCTGTGAAGCTAATTTTCGACCGCATAGATACAATCGTGTAAGTCAAAGGCAGAAAGAAGGCGTCGTGAAAGAGTAACATTCACAAGCATGGTTCAATCTGGAATCTAGAATCTAGAATCTACAATTGCCCGTGTCTCTGGTAGCTCAAGCAAATGTGTGGAAAAGAGGAAGATAGCAGTGTTACATGTGCATCGATAACACAAAGTTAATTTGGTGACAAATAAGTGATGTTCATTAACAACTGTCGAAGATGAAATTTATTCTTTGTTCATGTCTTACTCTTGACGTGTTACATTTTTTTCAGTGTTGTACACGAATATTGTACTTTCTTTGATGACGATAGTCCGTTTAATTCTGAATCGAAAGCCGAAGATTGGTTAACATTCTAAATTAAATATCTGGTGTCCGTTCTTTCAGTCATGTACGAAAGAGTAGATACCACATGTATAATCACGGCGATGACGGCATTGATTCCTTCAGTGCTCATGCATACCAAGCTCTAACTCTTACGGGGATCGGCGAGATGCTGCTAAAGAGCAGGAACACTTTGTTAATAGTGCCTGGCATGTTGGGTTTTTGGATCTGACTGTGGACTTGCTAGTGTAGTTGGTGTGGTTGTCGTGACTACTGTGTGAGGGTGGCGTAGTGGGCAGCGGGTATGCCCGTTAAGCGGCAAATCCGGGTTCGATCCCCAGTCCCAACAAATTTTTTTAACTCGGCTCATTGATATAAATCAATGCGAGCTGGCAGCTCGTGTCTTGATAATAAATTAATTCTGCAGGACACACTCAGAAATGTGTTTTGCTTTTTTTATTAGCAAGTGAGTTTGAACATTGAGTCAGCGTTGTTGTGTCAGGTGTGGATGCGGTTGGATTCTTCTAAAGTTCTGTTTACTGCGAAAAATCCTACTTGCGGTAGTAAAGGCACTTAAAACTGCGGGGGGGGGGGGGGGGGGGGCGTTGCCTAGCGGATGGTTGTAGCCTCTATAATTTTTACACTCTGTAGCGTCGTTAAATTTCTGAAGATATGCATTACTATCCTCAATTTGTTCCTAAACACATCCTGTACAGTCCTCGGTATTTGTTAAACCGAACTTGCATGGTACCGTTCTCAACGAGCGCTACCTTTCTTGTGAGTTCGACAGGAAGGGAAGATGGAAGTGAAACTCGCAGTCACAGCGGTCCACGTGCAAAGCAATCCAGGAAGCTACGGCCGTGCTGTGTCGTGGAGCAGCTGGGTCCACTCCGCCCTCGCCCTGGTGTGTCAGCACGGGCCGCCTTCGGCAATCTCTGCAGATAGCCTGACGAAGATAGCCTTTCTAGGAGCCCACCCGAAGCGGATCAGTGGGCCTAAACTCGCAGCGGTAGACGAGTACTCGACTAAATTGAAAGGTTTGCACGTAGAAAGAACAACTACCATTCAAAGATAACGTCAAGTGACAGTTCACTGAAAAGCTAGTGTCATTTAAATGACCTTTTTTCTTGTGTCACTAAATTTAATACTGATCGTACGATTTACAGAACACAGACTGAAGAAAGGCAAACCTACATTTACAGCTTTAGTAGATTTAGATACAGCTTTTGACAATAGTGACCGTAACTCTTTCAAATCTTGAAGATAGCACGGATAAATATAGGAAGCGAAAAGTTGTCAACAATTTTTACAGAAATCAGACTGCAGTTGTAAGCGTCATTATCATCACCGTCATCATCATGAGTGTTCTGTCCATTTTGTATGGCAACTCTCCACGCCCTCCTGTCTTCTGCCATCCTCTTCATGTTCGCGTAATTGGGGCTACACTTTAGGTCTTCTATCATCTTCTTTCTCCTCCTTCCTCTCAATCTACTCTCCCAAAGCGCATATTAGCATGCATTCCCATCTCAACGAATGCCCCATCCAGTTCTTCTTCTCTTCTCTCGTAACCTGCAGAAGTCTTCTCCTAACCTGCAGCAGTCTTCTGCTGTCGCCAATATTTTCCAAGATTCTTTCGTTACCCATTCTTTCCCTCCAGCTTATCATATCCACTCTCCTCGATATCCACATCTCAAACGTTTCTAGCTAATTTTCATCTTCTTGTCTGAGTATCCATATTTCTGCCCCTTAGAATGCCAATGAGACGAAAGCGAAGCATTAGTTGAGAAAACTGAGAAAAGAAGGAGACACAGCTATAGCCTTCCACGATGTTATTAAATCCGTACATGAAGCAAGCAGTAAAGGAAACCAAAGATGCATATGGAAAGAAAATTAAAATTAACCGAAGAAAAATAGAAACTTCGTAGTTTGCCACTGACATTATAAATCTGTCAGAGGCGGAAATGGACTTGGAACGACAGATAAATAGAATGAATAGTGTCTTGAAAAGAGATTTTGAGATGCACCTCAACAAAACTGTAACGATGGTAATGTAGTCCAATTAAATTAGGCATGTTGAGGAAATTAGGTTAGGAAACGAGACACAGAAGAAGTAAGTTAATTATATTGCTTAGACAGAAACTGAAAAGAATATAAAACGTAGACTGGCTACAGTAAGAAAAACGTTTTGAAAAGAGGCATATGCTAACATCCAATATAAATTTATGAATTAGAAGGTGTTTTCTGGAAGTACTTGTCTTGAGTGTCGCATAATATACGACAGAAATATGAACGATAAAACGTTCAGACGAGAAGAAAAATGTGCAGCTGCAGAAGAATGCTAGAGAGCGGGTATATTGATTGAATAATTGAAGAAATGGTTCAAATGGCTCTGAGCACTATGGGACTCAACTACTCAGGTCATCAGTCCCCTAGAACTAAGAACTACTTAAACCTAACTAACCTAAGGACATCACACACATCCATGCCCGAGGCAGGATTCGAACCTGCGACCGTAGCGGTCACGCGGTTCCAAACTGAAGTGCTTAGAACCGCACGGCCACACTGGCCGGCAATAATTGAAGAAGAGCGACTGAACAAGAGTGGTGAGAAATGAGCGCTGCGACATAACTTGAAGAGGAGAAGAGATCGGTTGACAGTACACATCGTTATGCCTCAAGAAAAAGTCAGTTTAGCCGTTGAAGGATGTTTGTCAGGGGCGGGGGCTACGGTAATCAGGTTCAGCTGGATCTGTTATGCAGAGATGAAGAGGCGTGCATGGGATACACTAACATGCAGAGCCGGATCAAACCAGTCTTCGGACTGAAAGTTATAAATGCAGTTCCAATTCGTTACCGAAAATTGTCGCTTTCTAACTCAGTACCATTTTGTTACTACAAACAACGTGATTTATGTCTTCCAAAAAATAAAATTTCTTCATTTACGTCTTTTAGGTATCTGGGGCTGTTCGCAGCTTCCTATGATGGAAGTCGTCGTTTACAATAAACAATTGCTCAAGGCTGTAACAAGAGAGGAGGTCCAATTGTAACGTGCGCGTGGGGCACACAATACTCGTTAAAGTCTGTACTCTGGTAAGTGAGCGGGGTTCACCTTATGAGAAAGAATTTTTGTACAGATATCGACCGCATGTACCTGAATGGTGGCAAATCAGACTTACACCCACTCTGTAATAACAATGATGCGTCAAGCAAGTTCGAAATGCAATTACACGTCAGGATGGACCAAAAGCAACACTGAAGATGCTACCAATTTGATAATAATACGGTCGCCAGCCTAATTAGGCATTAACTGAGTTTCTTCCCTGTACAAGTTGGTATATATTCATGCAAAACAACAAGTTGTAACACTGCATAATATAGTAGAATTTTAGAACCAAAAATTCTATTGAACTGATAGTTTCATGTTTTGTATTGATGTGGAAAAACCATGAATACATAACACTACACTATAATGTATACTACAAAACTTCGTACTGTCTATTGATCTGATTAAAATCGGGCATAGGTTATCCTAGAAATAGCACTTTCGAGCCACACACAAAATGTCAATTTTGATAAAGATAAAATACTGATAAATCTTGGCTTTTATATTGACTTGAACTTTTTCTGGTCAAACCAATTTAGAACACTACAGAAATCAAATGAATAAAAATGGGGGGGGGGGGGGAGGGGACCCTGAAACTGTTATGATCGATCTATTAAAAAAATGATTACTGAATTTATTATACGTTCAAGATTTCCAGTATATAAGTTACTACTCTTTTCATCTTATTTACTGCTCATTTAAATACCTTTATATCTGTCTCGGAATAATAAACTTCATTACTATATCAATATTATAGTTATCTTTCAACTTCGTTAGACCTTCGTTATTTATTTACTGATTCATTAACAAAACATTTCTCTAAACACCATTCTAACACAGTTAGTTCTGCAAATGAATATTATTAACATAAATTTTAATTTTAATTTTGGGACACTCCGATTGCACAATATTTGGAAAGGACCCTGTCTACGTTAGTTGAGGGGATAATTAAATGATGGGAAAGTTCTGGTAAAATTTAGGTTATTATTGAACAGTTCACTTTCTGGTCCATGCGAATACAATACTAAAAGTTTCAACCTGCTTGTATCGATGCGGCGGTTGGCGAGCGGCGAGATGGCGAGGCACAGAGCACACATACAACCACAGCTATGGCTCTTGACGTATCGGCACTTTAATTCTTTTTAGCGTCGCAATACTTTTCCATTTAGTGCCTATGGAATTTTGCCATGCTGTGTGGGCGTTGGAACAGCATATCCGAGGCTCAGTGAAACTACGTCTTCCAGGAGAGCCTCCTCGCTCCAGAAGGTGTTGCTCAAACCAATGCCAAACTCCAACTACTACTGCTGAGCCCGTTGTGCCGTGCAGTGCCCGCGTGCATTTTCCCGCGCTCGCCTGCCATCCACCTTTTACCGCTCCCTGACAGACCGGGTATTCACCCGAGGTTTTGCATTCTACATATCCTAATACATTGCCTACGTATGGACCATACACACAGTTACAGTTTTAAACATCTTACAACAGTCTCAACATTTGTTACATTTCAATTCTATTACAATATTGCTTGACATTTGACATAAACATTAATCTTCACATTGAAACATGTTTACAGTTTTCTTAACACAATGACATGAAACAAAAAAAAAGAAATGAAATCAGAACATCAATTACACAAGTTTAACGAAGAATCAGAAGAAAAAAAATTACTTATATGTACAGTAGTACAGCGTCGTTGTTGTTACACAATGGCTAGTACAGTACACACGCATTCTGTCTCTTGGAACCGAAATGCAGGCGTCTACAGCTAAGTTCCCGAGAATTCTTCCGAGTTCCAGCCTGTACATGATCACCTCCTGCTCCCGTTGCAAATCCTAAGATCTCAACAGTTTAGAGATTAGACCATTCCTCCGACATAGAACAGAAGATACCATTTCTGTTGTACTATCCACTTCGAGAAATGGTCACATACAATCATAACGTCTCATGAACAAACGGAATTGGACAAAAATCTGGATCGTTCTGAAGCGTGAACACAACATTTTATATTCAAAATGGTTTCCCAAAAATATACTTTTGGAAACGTCAGTAGTCGGAACGTAACAAGAGACAGTACATTAACAACTGGTTTCATACATTTTGTTGTAATGTCCCATTTCAAGTCGAGTCCAAAAATGACTACGCCAGCTGCAGTGCATTTTACATGCGCATGTTGTATGTGGACAGTAGCTCCGATTACTAATAAATCATTTCAGAATGAATATTTTACTTTGTACTTCCTGACAGATCGAAAGTGTGTGCTGGGTAATTTAAAGCAGCACGCTGCACGGTGATTCAATCTGTAAATAAGCCTTCGGCCTTTCGTAATTATTTATATACGCGTTGTGATCAAATAGTAACTGGAATTTTTTAATTTCGCTGATTTTATACACCGATTTCCAAAACCTTTTTCTTATCTTCTTGATGCACATGTTCCTGATGTATATCTGCAACTTCAGCTGTTTTCAATATTTAGTTCATTGTTGACAGTCGAAAAGGTTATACGTGTTTTCGTATGCTCAGAGAATTTTTACTGACGAAAAAGTGGATCAAAATATAATTTGCATTACATTTTGCTTGAAAATGGAATAAAGTGCAGCATCGCATTCAAAATGTGGACAGTGTCTTTAACGAATCTGTTATGAGTAAAACAAGGATTTACGAGTGGTATAAATGTTTAAAAAGGAATTGAGAAGACGTTGAAGACGAAGACCGCAATGGGCGCCCTAGCACATTAATTACTGATGATAATGACGAAGAAGTAAGGAAAATAGTTCTAAAAAATCGTCTATCACCGTCAGAGAGGTTGCTGATGATGTCGGAATATCTTGGGCTCATGCCAAGCAAATTTTTTTGGATGGTTTGAGCATGAAACGTGTAGCAGGAAAGTTTGTTCCGAAACTGTTGAACTTCGACCAATAACGACGTCGAGTAGACATTTCTCAGGAATTGCTGAATGAAGTTGACAAGAAACCAGTACTTCTAAAGAAGATTATAAGAGATAACGAAACATGTCTATATGGGTATGATGCCGAAACCAAGGCCAAATCGCCTCAATGGAAACTGCCTGAAGAGCCAAGATCAGAAATGTTCTGCAAGTTAATGGAATAGTACATTATGACTTCTTCCCTTATGGTCGGTACGGTCAGTAAGGAATACTACCTGGAAGGTATCCGCAGTTTGCGTTAAGCAGTCCGCAGAAACGTACCAGAAATATGGCAAAACCACTCGTGGAAAACGCATCTCGACAATATTCCAGCCCACACTTCAATGCTTGTTCCTGAGTTTTTGGCAAAAAACGTAAACGTTGTTTTGCCTCAGCCTCGGCAATCGCCCGACAACCGCCTTGTGACTTCTTTCTATTCCTGTGGTTGAAGAGAATCCCGAAAAGACATCGTTTTGGCACCGTTGATGAGATAAAAACAAAAACGCTGAGGGAGCTGAACAGCATAACGAAAAGTGAATTTCAGAAGTGCTTCTTGATGTTGATAAATAAATAAAGATACTTTAGGAAGAACAAAAACTCACGTAACTTTTTTATCATGCATCGTGTATGATAAGTGAAGTTCAGAACTGAGTCTTCGAAAGCAGCTAGATGCAAATCTTAAAAAATTTCCGAGAAAATCGACTTCGAAGTTTTCCGAGCGTCTTTAATACGCTACATCAAGGTGAGCTTTTCAGCAGGCATCGTGGCTGTGCTGCCTGATAGGTGGCTGTGCTGGATTTGATTTCCACCCGAACAAAATTAATGAACAATGTTGCATGTTCTAGGAGGATTCCATGAAGCGTAAAATACATGAAGATGGAAAAGTATCGCTCGATACTCGTTATCGCCGGATCGAGTTTCTATCAGCTATAATTTTCTTCGTTTCTTTACGTTCAGTCGAATATAAGCTAATTACCACATCTCTAATTGTCATTTTTATGAAAAATGCTCGCCTTTTTTTCTAATTACATATCGGCCACAAAAATCCAGTTTTCAGTGCAAATACAAATTCTTAATTACCCATCTTTGAATTTCGCAATTCATTTTACACACTTCTAGAGGTTGTAAAGGGGCTTAGTAGATCAAGTTGTACATAGGAACCGATGTCCGAAAACGTCATCCAATGACGCTAAAAAGCGTTAAACATATAGGCGCCGGCGCCTGTACGTATGTACGGTGATTCCGAATGATGATACAAATTTTCTAGGATGATGGAGAAGGATAAATGTATCAATTTGAGGTAACGATGCCTGTATTGGAAACTGAGTCGAAAGTTGTAGGCGAAAAGCATTCTGATACCTCTGACAGAGGAATACATGTACCGTTACTGTTGTTGCTAAGACTGTTCGGTAGACAACTTTCAGAGATGACGGTATGGACCAAAATAAGTAAAAAAATGCATAGTAAACGTGGGCTCTAAAATGCATACCTGAAGAGCTATGAGATGTGTTCCACAGTAGCGGAGTCAGCTCCTCAAGTATGCACTTTAGAGCCCTTGTTTACTGGACATTTTTTCCTTGTTTTGGTCCATACTACCACTTCTAGAAATTGTCTACCCTAAAATATCAGCAACAACAGTACTACTACATGTATTCCAGTGTCGGAGGTAAAGGAACGGTTTTTGTTTATAACTTTTGACTCGCTGATTTCCAGTACAAGGACATCAAACTGATACATGTCACCTCCTCCAGCCTAGAAAGTTTCTAAAATCATGACACAACCATCATGTATAACACATGTACAGGCGCCGGTGCCTGTAACTTTGACGCTCTGTAGGATCGTTGGATGACGGTTCCGGACGTGGGTTCCTATGTAAAATTTGATCTACTATGTCCTTCTACAACCTCTAGAAGTATGTAACATGAATTGTGAAACACCCCGTGTATGTACCACATCTGTAATTGTACTTTCAGGGAAAATGCACATCTTATTTCTAAATATAAATCGCACACAAAAACCCATTTTTCAGTGCAAGTGTAAATTCTTGATTACAGATCTATTATAAAAGAGAGTTTATTTGAGAAAAGCTACACAACGATTTTTTCATCTTCGTGGATTTTAGGCTTCATGGAAGTTCTCGTAGAACAGACTCCCTTGTTTCACAATCTACCGCGTCCAACAGTGGAATCCAGTCCACCCACATGCCTGGTGACCACTATACCACAGAGTCACACAGTCCGTCGAAAATCAACCTTACGCACGGCAGGACTGGCCAAGCAGCTCTCCGCGAGAACGAGCGTTTTGGCCGCGCTCCCTCCAGGCCTCCGAGAACAGCGGCGAGTGTGTGTGAGAGGCGAGGAGGAAGAGGACCATGGAGGCTGCAGCCGGACGCCAGTAGAGCTGGACAGTCGCCTTGTCGGACGGCAAGCGGTTTACTGGCAATACCACCTGCGTTAAATTAGATTTATGTCCTGCATTAGTACTACTATAGTGTCAGTGCACTTGGCCTAGAAAGAAGCCATTTGTTTGATGCCAAATGGGAGTTACCTTAAGTTTCGCGTCGTTTAAAGGCCAAACAAAGGGTTTAATATGCCAGGACACTATCGTGAGTTGGAAAAACATTTAATGGAACGTCTTAACAGTATAAGCCACAAACACAATATGATGCAGTAGAACGACTGTGAATGTTGACTCAACTGAGTGCAGCCATTAGGCAATAGAAAGTAGGCAAAAAAAGTAGTGACAAAGTCTCTTATTGTTGGCATCGCAAATTGTTTGAATGTTTCAGGTGTCTTAATGCGAGGGGAGAATCATTTGGTAAGAGATGTGGCAGATGGCAGACAAGACTGATGCTATCAAACAAAAATTAATCCAGTGGAAAAATCAGTTTCAAGTTCGTAACATGAAACGTTTCCCATAACTCGAGGCAGCCGTTTGTGGATCAGGCATGACTGAATACGTTACAACAATTGAAACATTTAATCATAGGTTTTCTAAGTAATTGCAAAACTTTGCACGACTGAAGATGGATTCCGATTTATTTGTCAGACTGTTTTTGCTGCTTAAGTGCCTCATTATCGCCGACTCGAGGTAATGGATGTACAGTGGAGAACATAGCTCAACAACCTGTTTTTCCAATCAGGAATTTACAAGACTTTTATAAGTTGTTACCCCAGAACAATACGCTCGACTGCACAGACAAGCTGATAAAGTTGTTTCAATGTTTCGTTCAACAGAGTGTATGAACGTTACTTCTTGTCTCATGCAATTGACGAAGTCCCGCTAACATTCGAGTTTAACAGATTATAATCTACATAACTCCGTGTGTTTGATTGTATCGCCAACCATATTTCCAGAATTATAACGTATTCTAGAAGAGAAATATGTATAAGTTTATAAACATCGTGACGTAATGTTAAATGCCTGTGTGTAATGCTTTTTGTGGTTCTGCTGACTGGATTAGCACAGTATAATGTATTTATTTACTCGATTAATAAAAGTAATTGCTTTGGCATAAAATTAAAAAGTTGAAAATAGATACACATGATAAACAGCTGCTTATAAAAGTATGCTGCAATATTCGTATCTTGTAAGTTGCTGCACAGTGTTACAAACACGTATTCCTAAGGTTTCTGCGTGTTTTAGCCTTTATCATACAACCATCTTACTCACAGTTGCCGCGCTCCAGAAGCAGAAATGTTAGTCAGACCTGCGTTAGTGTATTAAACACAGTCAGAAAGCTTCAGTCGATCATCTCGCGAGTTCTTAAGAGTTGCATCGTACTGCTTTGCGGTATTGATGTTTAGGTTCTGAACTTCACTTACTATAACATTAAAAAACATACTAAAATCCGATTGCCATGTGATCTCCTCGTAAGCCAAGTTCTCCGCGACATAGTCCATTCCAGACGTGCTAGACCAGCACATTATCAGGAGCGCTCCTGTGAAACTTGAAAAGTGGCAGAACGGCAATGGCTAAGGTCCAACTGTGAGAGTGGGTCGTCAGTCGTTTGTGGATAGCTCAGATGTTAAGAGCAATGTTCGCAAAAATAAAGGTTCCCTCTTCGAGCCGCAGTCCAAGACTATTTTTTTTTTATCTGCTAGGACTTTTCAACACAGGGTTTGCTAAGTAAAGTGCAAAATTCGTATCTGAAGCTCGTGGTTGCAATTTTGGATAAGTATTGTAAAGGGAAATTCACAGTGAAACCTGACAAGTAGCAATATGCTAATTAGCTAGCCCCTTTACATTCCTGTTCGTGAGATTTTCAAATAACTGTGTCTCGAACGGTACTGAGAACAGAAAATCTGTTTATCGTATCTTTTCTCTCTACAATTACTTATCTTCTTATCATCTTGAAACTTGGTTGTTACTTTGCAGTTTTCTTATTCCAGTTTATTATTACTATATTTCAATTACTTCGCACACCAGTCACTGCAGAGATGCTGTGCCTTGTCTAGTATCGCTCGTGAGCAGCTTGTTTAGCTTCGGCTAGTCTTTGAAGTACACGGGAAGTAGCAGTGCCACCTAGCAACAAGGCCTCTACACTGTCTTTGGAATCGCTCGTAACCCAAGCGCTACGGATCATAACAAACAGAACGAGATAAACACTGTTGGTTGTTGTTTCTCTGTCGTCGTATGGGGATTGAATACTGAGAAGAAATCTTAATTGCTTTAGTTAATACTGCTTTAACATTTAACAATGCCACGTAGATGTTGCATTCCTGCAACTATAATACTAAAAAAAAGTCAGTATGGTTCAAATGGCTCTGAGCACTCTGCGACTTAACTTCTGAGGTCATCAGTCGCCTAGAACTTAGAACTAATTAAACCTAACTAACCTAAGGACATCACAGACATCCATGCCCCAGGCAGGATTCTAACCTGCGATCGTAGCGGTCTCTCGGCTCCAGACTGTAGCGCCTAGAACCGCACGGCCACTCTGGCCGGCGATAAGCAGCAACTTTAGTAAATAAACCCATCAAATATTTTTATTTACACTGGATGTTAACTGCAATTTATAAACTTGAGCTATGTAAAGAAACTGTTTCATCGCACTAATGCAAGCTAATCCATTATTTTTAACAGGTTTGTAAGCGGCACTTTCATGCACACGATATAGAAAGAAGTATATCAGCATACGATCCGTAAGACTGGAAAATTAATAACGGGTAAGGAAAAGTTAGATGGTTGTTTACTGATTTAGTGTCAGGATATATAATTAGCGAATGAATCTGTTGCCCTTATGACTTATCAGGTACGATATTGGCAATTCGTATATTTGTTATGGGTGCAGTGCCATCGCTATTATCTAGATGTCCTGGATATTTAACTGCACCTTCAGCGGCTAGTTAACCTCCTGAGGTTCGTAGACAGTGTTAGGAAAATGCTTACATCAATGCTGCACTAAAGGAAAATATGATGAGTCATGAAAGACATACGAATGATGAAATTAATACCTGTGATTTGAGTGAGTGGATCTGTGTGCATATTTCCTTTTTAATTAGTGATGTGCCAGTTCTGAAAGTTCTGTGTCACGTCACAATTTCTGTAAACTTAAGCCTCACTATTCATGTACTGATCTGCAGATTGGTCAAATAGAGAACTTCAAGTTTCCAGTAACTGTAAGTAATATGACACAGTTAACTAATATGCTTGATATTGTGAACTTGAAACTGAGCAATAGAGAAGACCAGAATACTACTGAGAGTATTGATTTTGTATTTTCTATTTTGAATTATTTACCTGAATAGCTGCCAGGTAAACAAGAAATTATTACACTTTTGAAAGAAATGTGAAAAGAATAGGGCAAGATGTTTATCACATATTTTAATGTTATGCTCATTTGTTAATTTCATTTCTCCTCGTTGTTATAAGGTTTTAAGTAGCAGTAGAATAATAATGATACCTATCCTGCTCTGACTAGAACATGTAGTAGATTTTCTAGTAACCCTGTTCTTGAACAAGTCCCTGCACATTTTCTGTGAAACATAGATAAGAATTTGTCATCTTTAACTCAGCAATACCGAACACTTCTCCTCTTGATGGATCAAGTCTATTTAAAGTTACAAATGGATTTCAATGGGTGGAATATTGTGGATCAGGTTTATAGTAGTAGTTATTGTGCATCTACAGCATGTGTATTCATGGCGTGTAGTTTGCCTACACTGTATGCTGATGTAGTTCATATTCTGCCTGTCAGTCATTCAGCCCCTGCTCTTTTCACCTTCCTTAAAGATACTGTATTGAAACTGCAGCACATAGGGTTTGAAGCTGTTAGTATTGTATCTGACAACAATTCCATCAACAAGAAAGCTGTATGATACTTCAGTGATCCACCACAACTTAAAATTAAAAAACCACATCCTTCTCCAGGTGTTGGATACAGGCCTTTTTGCACAGTCTGTTTGATAGTGTGCACTTATTGAAATGTATATGTTGAAACGTCCCCTTTGAACAATTTTACTTATGAAACGTCCACTTAGAACAATTATACAAGCCTGTGCTTAACCTGACACACAATATTATTTAGCGCAACGCAATCTGACTTTCAATAACCCCTACAAAACAATGGCCCTGACTAACTTTAACCTATACCTTTTACAAATCACTTACCTCACAAAAATCTTCGCTACTCAAGCTACTGCAAAACAGCGAGCGCCACTATTGCCAGCTAAATAAAAGATTCAAACCACTGAAGGTACTAACTACTGATAGGGATAGTTAGCAAATGAAAGATATTAATAGAGAACAAACAATGTATTTACCTTAATATTCATAATTGACATTCAGTCTTACAGATTATCAAAACTCCGCCATCTCTCTCCCCACGTCCACCACTGCTGGCGGCTCACCTCCAACTGCCCAGCGCTACGCGCTGTTCGCATCCAGCTATAGCAGTTCATGACAACAATGGCAGACAACAATTCAAACTTTTCATATAGAGAGTGCTACGTAACGTTGCCAATAAAAAAACATAAACAGCAAACTTACATAAAGAAAACATAAACAGCCTACTTACATAAAAACATAAACAGCAAACTTACATAGCCCCCATGCTCCCCACAAAAAATTTTTACAAATGGTGTTGGGCACTGGCCAATACAGATTTGAAAAAATTTTTCATAATTACAATCACAAAGATATCAAATGCACACACTTATTAATACAATGTTGGTCAACAGCTAAAATTTTCTCACAGCCCATAAAGACAGTCCTGATCATTCATCATAATAGTAATTACAGTTTTTTTCACAAAGTCTCATTAGTAAAAGAAATTGCACATAGAAGTAGTGGATTTCCATGCAGTCTTGAAGAAGTAGTGTTGTCCTTCCAACGGAAAGACAGTGCTGACTCTTGAAATGCTGACAGGTAATGGGCCACAATAGAGCAAACCCACAGCAGAGTCAGTCGACGTTTCGAAGAATATTGGTAGGTAGGTCATCACAGAGTAGACCCACTGTAGTCCTGATAGAGAGTATTGGTGGGCCACCAGAGGTGCAGACCCACTGTAGTCCTTGTAGAAATTGTGGTACTGGTGAGTCAGCAAAGGTGTAGACCCACTGTAGTCCTGGTAGAGATGGCCAGCAGCCATCTGTTGCGACTGTGCAGGTGCACAATCACCATTGAAGAGTCTTGAGGATAATAGAGCAAGTCCATAACCACCACTTGTGCACTCACAAAGTTTTTGAAATTGTCCTTAGAACCAGCAATGCTGTTATCCAGTCCCTTGCTGAATTATTAACACACGTGCAAACACTATCAGTCCCTACTTCTCACATAGTGTCCATATAGTATGACCAACAGAAAAGTGTGCAGTGAAATGAATGCGTACAAGTTACGCAATTTGATTAACTGGCGTCAATTACAATTATATAACATAAGAATACAATTACAAAGATACAAAATACATCATTAAAAACATAACAATACAGATAATATTTGTAGTACAAGCTTTACAAAAGAATAGAAATAAACATATACATCAGTGTTACAGGAATTATGACATGAGTACATACATAAAAGATCAGAATCACTTTTGAAACATCAACTTCACACATGAGCATGAAAACAACACAGAATAAATAATGTCTAAGCATCTTTACAAAGAAAATAACAGAGTATTAGAAAAATTCTACAACATAGCTCTCATCAGCACATAAACACATCAACACATAAAGACAGGAAAAACACAAATACACAAGGGTACACAAACATATAGAGGGATGACACAAAAGGAAAGGACAGGGTTTGTTTTACTGCAGTATTTTGCATGGAGATCTCTCTTCGTTCATCATTATTCCCAAAAGTCCTATTTATACCTCCTTCCTGTATTCTGTTCACCTCCTCTGTCAAAAATAGTTTTTCTCCACTGTACAGTATCCTTTTTTTTTTTTTTTTTTTTTTTTTTGGCCAAACCATTTCTATAGCTTCTTAATGCATTATGCATTTCGTCCAATTCATCATAGTTAGTTTCTTATATAGTCTACCCCCTCTTAAGCTAACTTAAATCTACTGAGCTCAGATATATATACCAAGGGACGAGGCAATGCAGCATCACATAACACAGTTAATATAAACAGCAATGAAAAAAAACGCAGATTTGCGAAGCAAGCAGCATTAAGAAATTAGCAAAAGTCAAATTCAATAACACTGTGCCTGGCAAACAGCAGCAACTTATACCTAAACATGACATAGCGCAAGCAGAAAAAATATTACAGTAAAAACAACAATGCAGACAAGGGAAAAGCATATTCACATCTTAATGTCTATGTAATTAAAGTGGTGCACCATAACAACTTATTGTAAAAAAAATATTACTATGTACTTGAAAAGAAAATTATGTGTTACTGTTATTAGTTCCTTCTTATTGTTCTTTCCTTTCCAAGTGCTCCTTTTTTAAAGAATGTGGATCATAAAATAATTATTTAATAGATCTGTTGACAGAAAGAGTTCACATTAGCAAATGCATTTCATTTTATAAAAGCAATGCTGCAACACAGCTGGAAACCAGATATCAAATGAAATAAGCAATTACGCAAACCAAAGCATAAAAATATCATTCAATAGTCATGTGGCATTTCGTTTCATAAGTTAATGGCTCTCAACTCTCGTAGAAAGACACTTGTCATAATCAGGTGAGCAGATGTACGAATATTTCCCATCAATTCATAAGCATTTCAATAATTAGCACAAAGTGCGAGTAATCATATGTTTTTTAAGTAACGAGGGTGTCGCATTAGCGATGAAAGGCACATCCTAATGGCTTATTCTCCGGGTGTTTGACACAGCTGTGTGCCCACAACGCATTACAAAAATCATATGTTTTTAAGTGACGAGGGTGTCGCATTAGCGATGCCCTCTACAAAGGAATGTCATTAACAGATATATAGGCCTCTCTTTGTCCTTCTCTTCCACCTGTGCCTCTGGCACACCCTAATGGCTTTCTTTTCTACCTGAGCGTCTGAAAAGGCTTGTTCTCCAGGTGTCTGACACACCTGGGTGCCCACGTCACATTATGTGCAGGTGGTCACTTAACTTTCTTACGGAAATATTTACGACAGTAGTTTCCGCTACAGTGACAGTCTCATATAAAAACATTTCACAGGTCAAGAATTTTATTGACATAAACATACCTCAACAGCATAATACACATCGTCGTCGTAAAAATAACATCATAACACCTCAGTCAAATGTCAAAAACGTCGTAGCTTCCTCCAATGATTTCAAAACCTAAAGAAAATTCTATGCTCATTTCAGTAGTGTCATCTACCTCAAACGTACTTTAAAAATCATGATCTCATACCAAATACATCATTCAAAGCTCTCATAGTATCACAATGGTACCAAAAAAATATGAACAGTTCACAAAGTACAGACAAAGTACAATTTCTTAAGTGTGAAGTAATCCAACTCTGTAATTGCGTAAACATGTGTCACTGACGTAGTAAAAGGATGTTTGTTTCTCTGTTAAATGATCAGATAGCTGTGTAATTTATGTGTTAGAGAAATATGGTACCGATGTGTTAAATTGTATAAGCAAATACCATATTACCTAGGGCTCCTTGTGCTTGCCAAACACATGGTACACAAAGTAGGCGTGTACCCCCCTGAGGTTTATTGTAATTATACCCTCAGGTGTTACAGATTACAGCAATGGAATGAAATGTATCACGAAAAACTTTCTTTGTAATTCAAAACTCTTTAAAAATAAATGTTTTAAGTACAAAATTAATCACTCAAATACGTGTCCTGTAGCGCTAAATATGCGTCTTGCTGTAAGATAATCTCTGGGAAGTGTCGTAGTTATTGTCCTCCGAAAGCTAAGTTCTGCAGAAGTCAATGTACTTACCTCATGATACACAAAAGTGAAATGCTTTGCGTATAGATTTCTTAGTTATTACGCTTATTGCCGTGATGAGGAAAGTACTGTGCTGTAACGTATTGTTGTCCTACAGAAAAGGCTGTCTCCTTGTAGCAATAGCACAAAAGTCACCACTAAAACATGTCTCACTTTATAGAAGAATTCAGAAAAAACTGTGCAGATATAAAACAGATACACCGCAAAAGCAACATTGTAAATTGTCACGCATTAGCAGCGTCGTGATAAAATCGTGTAGCTGTCACATAAACTAACCACTGTGTCATCTGGCATTTCACAGAAAGCACCTCAAATCCTGAATCCACTCTCAAGCAAACCAAAATGTTGCATGAAAATTTCATTAGCAGGGCTGGTAAATGTTCTAATCGTGCAACTAACAAGGAGGAATGTATAAATAACAACACTGTGTCGTCTGTTCGCAATAACAATGCATTCGCAATTACTTGTCTAAGTTAGCTATGTTCTTGACTGGATAGTTAGTTAGCTTTAAAACATAGTTGCATGTTAACAGTTTCTCAGTGTGACAAATAGTACAAGTAGCGTGAAGTGAAAATTGCAAAGACTTAGTTAAAAAGCAGATTATCTGTCAATAAATGGTTTTACATGAGAAATGTGGTGCAATCTTTTACCCTTTGCTCTTCTCAGTACGCAGAGTTTCAACTTGAATGCAATTATCATGCGGTATTCATCCGTAAAGAATACGGGAATTTTGCTCAAGGTTAGCGTCAATGTTATTTTTCTCGGAGCCAGCCGGCGCACGCGGCTGCCTGCGGTGTGAGTCATTGTCTGTTTCTTTGTTGGCGCGCGCCGTTACTGGGATTTGGAGACCTAACTTCTACAAATTCGCCTTGCCCAGAGGGCCCAGCTCTGTTTAAAACTCGCCAGTTCTGATGCAATTCAGGTCTGTCGTTACGATCATATCGTCTGTCGTCATGTCGGTAGTTTCCATAGTTTCTTTCTTGTCGGTCACATGGTGGAGAATTTCTCCTTGAATCGTAACTACGCGCTGGACCGTTGCGTCTAAAGTTATTCTGTCTCCCTTGATAATAGTTATTTTGGTTCCCATATTGTCTGTTTCTCTGATTGTCTCTGTGATAGTCATTACCGCGGAAAGGTGATCTTTCCCTGTAACTATTACTCTGCCAGTGGTTATCATATGGGTGGTGTCTGTTTTGGTCACGATTTACGTTGTAAGAATAGGTTTGTCGTGGCCATTTATTGTTTCTGTCGTCACGGAATTGAGACGGATGTGACCTGTAGTGATTGTTTTCCTGTTTTCGCATTCCGCGACTGTCAGTGTCAATTTCCAGTTCTTGTAACAGTCCCTGAAAAGCTTCAATGTCATCTTTGCAACGTCCTGCTAAAATAATATGTCTCAAATGTTCAGGCAGTTTGATTAAGCAAATGCGGATGAGTTCTGAGGGGCTGCATGGGTTTGACAGGTATTGATTCTTGTGCAACATGTCTTCAAAATATTTGACAAGACTGGAAAATTCAGATTGTTCAAAGTGTTTCATCATCATGATGCTATGTTTTACGCGGTCTTGTGTGGCTTGAGACCAATATGCTGAGAGGAAGGCATGATAAAAATCTCCTTCACTGTGACAATCGTGAATGACTGATCGCATTCTTACAGCTGGTTCATTCTCCAAATAGCCACACATAAATTCTAATCTGTGTTCTAATGACCAGTTGGGAGGAAAACAATGAGAGAATTGATGGAGCCATGCTTGTGGATGAATGTCGTTGCCAGAATTCTTAAATGTTTTGAATTTACGTGTAGTAATGAACAGCTTATAATCAAAATCATCGTGTCGGCGAGTAGCATATCGGTCACTGTTACGTCGTGTCGGCGGTTCCATCTCAAAATTCGGTGCACCTTGCCAGTTCCTTTCATAATTACCGAAATGCTCTGTGTTATTATTTTGTGGCTTTTCCGTATTTATATGTCCCTCTTCCCTTATTGGGGCGCGAGTGTCCTCTGAAATACGTAATTCTTGTATTACCTGTGTCAGCTGATCTTGTACTTCCCGCATTTCTCTTTTGTATTGCGTATTAATTTGATTCTGATTTTGTTTGAATTTTCTTATTTGTTCATACTCTTCTGTGTCCGTGAAGGCTACGGGTCTTGTGTCATTCAGATCATCATCTACCTTTGTAGATAAGTTAGTGACCTGATCCGAAAGTTCAGCTACTTTCTCCGATAGTGAACACATTTCCTCAGTGTGTTTTTCTGAACCAAGTTTCAGAGTGTCCATTTGTGTTGCAATCGAATCTACTGTGTTCTTTAAGTTGTCCTGAGTTTTTGCCAGTTGCGTAACCGAATCGGTAGATGCAACTGAGTCAATTTTAGCCCACAAGGTCTCATGATTTTCATGAACAATGGTTTGCAGCTCTTTTATGGCTGCTTCGTGATTCTGTAATGCATTTTCATGCCGCGAAAAAATAGGCTGAAAATGCTCACAAATTTGTGTTTTTACGTCATTACAGACTTTTTGACATTTCGATTCAATGTTATGTAATTCAGTAGTTAAATCTTCACGTGTTTGTTCAAGTGTGGTGTCTAACTTCCGAAGATTTTGTTCCATTGTGTCTAACTTTTGCTGTGTTTGTCTCTGGTGTTGTTCCATTGTGTCTAACTTTTGAAGATTTTGTTCCACTGTGTCTAATTTTTTAAGATTTTTTTCCATTGTGTCTAACTTTTGAAGATTTTGTTCCACTGTGTCTAATTTTTTAAGATTTTGTTCCATTGTGTCTAACTTTTGAAGATTTTGTCCCATCTGTCTCTGATTTTGTTCCATTTGTTGCATTAATTGCAATAATAATGTATTAGTGTCTGGAATCTGTTTCTCTATGCTTTTTAGCAGTGCATTTTGACCGGCAACATTCACATTTTGACAAGCAGAAAATGTGTCTTGACTCATTTGAGAAAAAGGTGAGGACCCAAAACCTGAATCTACAGTATTTGCAAAATTGTGTCCTATCATTTCGGATTCCTGAGGCGAGCTGTTGCCGACCGATCGATCGATAATGCTTCCCTGTTCACTACCTGTTTGACTGTCTACGCCATTGTTTGACGCCCGCTCCATTTCCCTATGCACAGTTACCAAATTACTACTTTGAACATTAGTTAACTCATTACACAGTGGCGCTAACACATTGCTTTCGTCTTCACTGTCGTTTCTTAGTTTACTTTGGAGCCGAGTGTTACGTTTTTCACACGCCATTATTGAGACAATATTTCACACGATAACACACAAAAACACAATTTGAAGAGCAAAAATAAGAGAACACATTAACATAGCACTGAAAATAATATCTAGTTAATTACAAGCGCAGCTGCGAAATACTTGTTGCAAATCTACATGCATGCCACAACTGTTTTACATTACAACAATGAAAGACTGCAACTACAAAGGAGATTCTCTCTACAATTACGCGCTAGCAATAAACAAAAGCTACACTAAATACACAAACTACAAGAAAAAATCAGAAGATTCCAGTGAGGTATCCTAGGCTAAGGGTCGACATATGAAACGTCCCCTTTGAACAATTTTACTTATGAAACGTCCACTTAGAACAATTATACAAGCCTGTGCTTAACCTGACACACAATATTATTTAGCGCAACGCAATCTGACTTTCAATAACCCCTACAAAACAATGGCCCTGACTAACTTTAACCTATACCTTTTACAAATCACTTACCTCACAAAAATCTTCGCTACTCAAGCTACTGCAAAACAGCGAGCGCCACTATTGCCAGCTAAATAAAAGATTCAAACCACTGAAGGTACTAACTACTGATAGGGATAGTTAGCAAATGAAAGATATTAATAGAGAACAAACAATGTATTTACCTTAATATTCATAATTGACATTCAGTCTTACAGATTATCAAAACTCCGCCATCTCTCTCCCCACGTCCACCACTGCTGGCGGCTCACCTCCAACTGCCCAGCGCTACGCGCTGTTCGCATCCAGCTATAGCAGTTCATGACAACAATGGCAGACAACAATTCAAACTTTTCATATAGAGAGTGCTACGTAACGTTGCCAATAAAAAAACATAAACAGCAAACTTACATAAAGAAAACATAAACAGCCTACTTACATAAAAACATAAACAGCAAACTTACACAATATCTGTGTGCATCATTTTTATGCATTACATCCACACTGCTGCACCTGCTTCGAATGTAGATGTATTATGATTTCCTTCCCTCAAATGTTGACTAAATGCCTGTCCTGATGTACTATGTCTACCTCGAGGTGGTGAAATGTCTGGACTGTAACGGGAAGGTATATGGTACTGGTAAGCATCTGAGCGACTTTATATGCTGATCCATAGTAGAGAGGAATGTGGATATCACGTGAATTAAGCTGTCATGTAGCTATGAATATGTTGCAATATTACCCTCAACAAGAGTCGTGGTAACTCATAAAATTTATCACAAACTCTTTCACAAAATTTGACTCCTTGAGAAACCTAGTAGTGGTCCTATCGCACCTTCCTAGCTAAATTCTATTGTTTTTCCACCGTTTTTGTTTCTATTTTAAATTTATTAACGTTTGTACACAACTCAAATCCTTTTATAGATTGTTTTAGAACAGTATTTAAATCATTAATATTATATGAGTCAGGGGCTATCTCCACAACTCTACCACTTCCTAGGTGTAGTTTATTGTTCAGCTCTGTGATATTATGAATGCTGTTGTATGTTTGCAAACCAATCAATGCAGTATTTCATTCCCCAGTGCTTAGGTCAATTGGTGGAATGTAATTTGTGCATGGAATTTATGGTCGCTCTTTTAGAGTCTGAGTGTATGACATCACATCTAAACCTTGATTGATGCAGAAATATCCACGCTGCTTGTTTTCATGTGGGCATCGGGAGGAAAATGAGACAGAAATGTCCACACAGATATGTGTCACAATCAGTCTGTAGATATTGTAATAACATGGTAGATAATGAAGTTTTACATAATAACGATATAGTAAAATACTCTACACTTGGTGTGCATTTGCCAAAATCGCATTTCGACATCTGAAACCGTTTATGAAATATGAGGAACGTTATGGATATTTCACTCTGTCTTTATCGCTGGCGTGGCGCGATCGCAAATGAGCGTGCTAGATCAGATCAATGTTCTCGAGATTGGTGACAAACACATATCTCTACCCAAGTCTAAAGAAAAACAGATCGTTTTAAATATTGTGTGAAGATTATGGGAGCAGACATAAAACACTACTGTTCCACATTCAGCTTAGTTTAAATAACCTTGTTAACGTCTTACCCTGAAATAACAAAAAGTTGAATACAAGCTTTTACGACTGACATTTCTTTTAAATTAGGGGACCATTTGAGTACTGTGACTTGGTTTCTCAGATATTTTTGGAAACATAAGCGAATTAAATGTATCTCTATAAGGAAAACAGACAACAGTTTTCAATATTAATAACAAAACAATTGCATTAAGAAATATTAGGTTTCTGGGTTGTTTGTGCTGGAGAGAGTGAACAAGAAAGCTTTTTGACAGTAAATGTGTTCGCTCGTGAAATAGCAGAAATACCAAACGAAATACTTGAGGAACTGGTCCAAAGCATCCATGATATGTGTGCATTTTTTGGGGCGTTTTTCTGGAGAGCAGAATACAAAACTGAAACTGAATTCATGGGGTTCAGAATCCTTTTGTACTGAATTTACAGAAGCCAGAAATTATTTGGAACCTATAAATCCTCTTAGAAAGGATGGATTCAAGCGTTAAATCAGTTTTAAAGACAGATGATTTTTGGTGCAGGGTTTGTGATGAATATCCTCAACTTACCACACAGGCACTGTAAGCGCTTCTCCCATTCCGAACAACATAATTATGTGAAATGGGGTTCTCAGTTTATGCAGCTACAAAGACGAAATATTGTAGTACTATACACGCTGAATCTGACATGCTTCTTCATCTCTTCTATGAAGCCTCACATTCAACAGTTGATCTAAAATAAATACAACTTTATGCCTCCCATTAAATGGAAACAATATAGGTTAAAAACAGTCTTGGTTGGAATTTTAGTTTTTTATTTTTCAACGACGCGTTTAGCCTTATATAGGCATCTTCAGGTTATCTTTTCTAGATGGACGCGAGAGGCACCAAGATCTGTATAACGCGTTCCCGTTCACAGGAGTGCTCCTATCAGATGGAGTTATTTAATTCCTATTGCCTATAATGATGGGACTTTCAGCTATTGGATGCCTAGCCGGAGGAGTATCAGCCATAACCCAAAAACTAAAAAATGCATGAAGCACCAAAGAAAAACATGACGAGGTGAAAAAACACATTAGAATGGTGGAATCTGTTGACAATGGGAAAGGTCCATCTTTGAAATCACACAGGAAAGAGCTTGGCCCCTATATAAAAAAAGTCCTAGCTATAAGCCCTGACAGATCACTTACAAAAACAATTCTCCTTAAATTCGACTAGAAAGTTCCCTATTCCAGGATTTTGTCGGGAGTTTGTGTGGGATACAGTGCTTAAAACAATGTGAAGATGTAGAAAATACAGGATTGTAAACCCATGTGTCACAATCTTGGTGGCGTCTAAAATTGTAGAACACATGGTTGTTGGTAAAGTAATGGCACAATTCTTCTGGCAGATGTTAGTATCTTAATGGATCAGGGTAATGGACATTATTCCATTAAAAAAAAAAAATTAATCCAGTGAATTCCTTATCCTTCTGCAACATCTAGGTTTACAATCCTGGAACGGTTCTGAAGCGAATGCCACGATGTGGTTTCTTCATCTTCGGAATCAAATCAAAGTCACAAGGACTTCCTGGGGAGTATGGTGGATGGCACAGTACTTCCCAGTCCCATCGACCGAACAGAGCAGCCACAGTTTGCGCTGTATGAGCCCGAGCATTGTCGTGCAAAATGATGGGTGGGCTGCGCAGAAAGTGTCGCAGCTTCTTTCGCAAAGGCCGTCAGTGCACAGTATTACAGTTCGTTTTTGGAGCATCACCTACGACCAACTTTCCGAAAGAAGCGGCGACACTTTCTGCGCAACCCACCCATCATTTTGCACGACAATGCGCGGGCGCATACAGCGCAAGCTGAGGCTGCTCTGTTCGGTCGATGACAGTGGGAAGTATTGTACCATCCACCATACTCCCCTGACTTAAGTCCTTGTGACTTTTGTTTCATTCCAAAGATGAAGGAACCACATAGTGGCATTCGTTTCAGAACTCTTCCAGATATTCGACAGGCAGTAGACCGCTCCATTCGCACCATCAACAGAACAGGCTCTGCTAACGGCATACTACCCCTTCCACATCGCGGGCAACGGGTTCTACACAACGCTGGTGACTACTTTGAAGGACAGTAACAGGTGCAAACATGTGACTCTTTTGTATCGGTTGTGAATAAATAGTTGCCACTATTTAAGTTCGAACCCTCGTACTTCCGAATACATCACGATGCTACGACTAGAAGAGAAGAGGGTTAATGCTTATTATTTATCCGACTGATTTAAATCTAAAAATGTGTTTAGGGTGCTTTCTGAAATTTATAAATAAAAACTTATGGAAGAGTGCCATAATTTGAAGGTAAGAGCACAAGTGGGCGATCTGTTTGCACAGCTGTCATTTTGAATCATATATTATAGGCAAGAAGATTAGGATAAAAGCATCTGGTTGTAAATTAGACTTCTTTAAACTTAAGAGCATACCAAGCCTGTTTGTATTATGGTCATAAATTAGACTTGCGTAAACGTAAGAGCACAAGTGAGTGGTTTGCAGGAACTGCGCTACCCGCTCTCAGGGATCCTCGTCTGGCCTACAGATTTTTTTTTTCCGAACCAGACACATGCGGCGTACCGCATATTTTGAATGGAATAGCGATAGAAAGGGTAAGAAATCAAACCAAATATGATATCTCTGTAGCCAGCCACAAGAGACAACAGGTTCACAGGACCAAAATACTGGGAAAATATCCTTGAACAACCTACGAAATTTAGTCAGTGGCGTTCTGGCTTGCCCTGCGTATACTGGCTGCCTCTAAACAAATTCTCATCTAAATTAATTTTAAAAATGGTATGCAGGTTCTTTTATCAACAAGAGTGACAAAAGCTGGTAGGAGAAAAACGGGTGTGACGGCAGTGACTAACGGTTTTAATTTGCTCTCTCGTCTGTTAATTGTGTGCTGTGATCGGCACAGAATGTCTATGTGAAAAAAAAGTATTAAAATCGTTTTCTTGACTTGAAAATGAGACGCTACACCAAAATTAATGTTCACTTCCTGTTTTAAATGTGCCATAAACCTCTCAGTAACTTTGCAACACGCAAACAAGTTTAACCATTCCAATATTCTTCACGTAAATGAGTAGCTACTTGTGATTAATATGAGCTGTCATTCACCTCGAAATAAATGTGGTTTTAATTCAAAGAGACCACAGTAGTCATACAGTAATCTTCCTCCATGAGAGAATAACAAAATATCTCTCTTGTTTAAGTAATTTTGTCAGTCTCTTTGAAAGATCTACGCTCTTATAATATGCCCTAATGTTCTATACTAGTTTATTGTCTCTCCTGCAGTAGTTAGTTCTCGCGCAATGGCAAAACTCTGACTTAGGTATGTTTAAGTAAAATGCTAAGACAATGATAAGCTCGAGTTACTTTGATAATGGAAGTAATAGATCTACAGCCTTTTGGAACTAATGGAACACCCGAGGACAGTACATCAGCGCTTTAACGATAAGCGGTAGCATTCGATATATTTTGAGCTGGTGACCAGGCACTCGACCTAGGCGTTGCGTATTCTCCCAGTGATCTCCAGTTGCATGAAAAAGAAACGGAACACAATTTACGCAGTTGTATTGTATGTTAGCCGGGGACCTAGAAACGACGGAGAGGCTCCGTCCCCGCCGCAGCCACAGTGGTCCACAACCCCACGACGACTACCGCAGTCCACTTCACCCTTCCTCCGCCCCACACCGAACCCAGTGTTATTGTCCGGTTCGGCCCCCGGTGGAACCCCCCAGGGAACGTCTCACAGCATACGAGTGTAACCCCTATGTTTGCGTGGTAGAGTAATGGTGGTGTAAGCGTACGTGGAGAACTTGTTTGCGCAGCAATCGCCGACGTAGTGTAACTGAGGCGCAATAAGGGGAACCAGCTCGCATTCGCCGAGGCAGATGGAAAACCGCCTAAAAACCATACACGGACTGGCCGGTTCACCGGACCTCGACACAAATCCGCCGGGCGGATTCGTGCTGGGGACCAGGCGCTCCTTCCCGCCCGGGAATTTACACAGTTACAAAAAAAAAAAAAAAAAAAAAAAAAAAAAAAAAAAAAAAAAAAAAAAATACGTCAATTTAAAACATAATTAATCTTACGAAGCAGCAGTGCATGTGTTATTAAAAAGAACGATGCAATGTTCCTTCGGACATGCATGCATACGTAACGCACGGTTTCAGGTGTGACACCGGAAGACGACATACGGAAGTTTGACTCTAGTCGTGATTCGTGCACGGATGGCCGCAGCGGTTGAGGCAACCACTCGCGTCAAGCAGGAAATCCGGGTTCGAGTCCCCGTCCGGCACAGATTTTCATTGTCATGATTTCCAATATACAGCCGATGGTGGCTCATATTCGCAATTGCGAATACATTTCCTGTATAATTAATCCTGTTGAAGTGTATACTACGTACGTTTGGTCCGCTACTGGGGAAAGAGTATCATAAATGAGTCTGAGACGCACTTCCTTTCAGTAAAGGCCGATCTTTGCTGAAAGTGATTAAAAGAAGTTACACAATACATGAATGAAGATAAATAAATAGGAATCCGACTTATTTAGAATCAGGTTATCTAATTCTTGAATACTTAGTTATTTATGCTGTGGCAACTCATATCACACTCCCCAGAAGTGCATTCGTTTTGTTTCCCGTTCCATACAAAAGCTGCAACAGTGACTGATACACCTCGATCTGTATGTATAGACTGCTACATCCTTTTGTTTCCAAACAAACATCCTGACCAGAATCTGCTAAACTTCAGGCTCCGCTATGACGGTTCCGATAGGCGTCTTCCGACAGGTTGTTTAGCGAGCTGCGGCGCCGGCGAAAGCGTTCTGCCGGTTTCACTGGCTCGTTTAAGGCGCGCTGCGTATGGGCGGCGCTGCCGAGACGGCCAATGAAACAGTTACGTGCGGCGCGGTGCTTTAGTGCGGGGTGCGGGGTGCGGCGCTGCCGGATACTGCAGTACAAGCGCCGAGCCGCCGCCGAACGCGGGCCATCAAAGTAAACAGCCCGCAACCCCAGGGCGCGCCGGCACTTGCACGTGTCTGCGTGTCGGGCCGAATCGCCTCGCCGGCGGCGGCGGAGCTATCCGCGGCCGTTGTTACCCGCTGCAGTTTCAGCTGGGGCCGCCCCGTCGGCGGGAAGCTTCTAGGGTGTCGCCAATAGGTCGGCTTTCCGCCTGAAGCGACCCCTTTTGTTGCTGGCTTGCTAGCGCCAGTGGAAGGCGTGTCTGTGAACGCTTCCATGTTGACTGTATCTCTGTATCGTTCGCAGCTGGCGTGTTGCCTTCACAGACTCGTGAAGCTCTCGGTGCTCGGCTCTGAGACAGTGAGAGCCGAATGGCGAGGAGGAAGGGGGGGGGGGGGGGGGAAGACTGGCTTAACTTTCCGTCGAGGAAATGGTCATTAGTGAGATAGCAGAGGGATCTGATGAATATGTTCACTGCGGTCTCGTACATGCTAAATCAGCTGCCCCTACATCTTGGTTTTATGCAACCCACAACACCTTCACATTATCTCGCTCGTTATGCGCAGACTGACAATACGTCAAAAAAATGAACCTTTTTGTAGGAAATTTGATGTAGTACTTTCGTTAGATGTCGCAGTTTTAGAATTATTTTTTAATGTATTTTTTTCGCTAGAGGCTGTAGTTCTACAATTATTCAAGAAAAACATAAAAAAGTGACCTTCAAATGTGTTTTCTTGAATAACTCGAAAACTGTGGCCTCCAGCGAAAACGTGTAGCAGTACAGAATTTAACTACATAAAACCCAGCACTAGGAGGGCCGCTGAATCACCCTTACCCTGTACGTGCGGTGTGCGTATGTGTGTGTGTGTGTGTGTGTGTGTGTGAATACGGTGAGGGTGAATCAGTTGCCCCTAGTGCAGGGTTTTATGTAGTTATATGTATATTTCTTCCATCTGCTTCTTTTCTGTCTTTATTATGTTACCAGTAATTGGACACCTAAATCATTCCCATATCATTGTCCCATCGGTTAAACCAGGGGTCTCCAAACTACGACCCGCGGGCAAGGTAAACCGGCCCGCGTTAGCTGGCCGGACACCTCCGGTATCCGGCCCGCCAAATATTTGAGGTGGTACCTATACTGCCAACAATTGAGTTTCGAGGCCTGTCGCGACCAATACACCGCGACATTGGCTCTGCTACTCCTACAAGACTACATAACTAAACTTATTGTTGTGCCGCTGGTAATAACAATGCGTTGACATACTCTACTTCTGTTACGTCTTGCAGTAATAGTGTTGCTAACAACGATTTTGAGTTTTCGTTAACTTTTCAAGACGCTTTCGTGAAGAATGTGCAGTGACATACTTTTTTGTCGGTGAAATTCGCCAGAATAAAATACGCCAGATACGTCCACCAATCAAATTTATGTAATTAAATAATAATCGTAGTTCGTTTCAGTGCTAGCTATTCCCACAACCTTAGATTTTTGCGACTTCATCTTTCCTTTAGCCTTATATTACGTTGATCATGGAGTGCTAGGGTGCTTTAATCCCACTAGGAAGATATCGGCCCTTATGACTTCGTGGAAGAGTCAATGTGGCCCGCGGACTAAAAAGTTTGGAGACCCCTGGTTTAACCTGTTGTTCATGACTGAAACGAGTGAATGTGAGTTTTCATGAAAGAAGCCAACTGCTATCTGTCAGCTGCAGAAAGTTTGTCTGCTGCTCCACTTTTGACACCAGCTGTAGTGGAAGCAGACAGGCAGAGAGCATAAGCTATTTCTTCAGTGCTGACACAACAGTACGTAAAAGAGTCAAGCTGGCAGGTAATGACTTTCACATCTTTAGTGGCTTTCCCCAACATAGAGCCGCGGAAGCGGTTTGGCTTTTGTGCGGAAAGGATGACTATTCTGAAGGAATTTTGTGAGTACAGACTAAACCCTGGAAGTCTGTGAATTTCAATCTTTTTTTATTTGTTCTTTTAGTAGCCAGGAATAATCATGCCGCTTACTGTGGATGTAATTTCATGTGAAGATTTAATATGCTTCTTGAGTTTTTTAGTAACAATGCTTTGTGTGAAAGTGAGCTCGGTTCCACATGTAGGGTAAAATAAGGACTTTGGCTTCCCAGACCGGAAGTGTGGTGGCTTCATTCTCAGTGTGTAGGGTAAATATATTGAACGAAATTACGAGAGGCAAGAGATTGAATTTTGGGTCGTTCATGAGTTTTTGGAACTAGAAAGTCGGTGGCTTTGTGCAGCCATTCAGGCATGTGATCAATTCTTTGCTAACCTAAAGTAAACTTGCACACCTTCAGTGCATAAGTGTTGTATGAAATACATTCGAAATTTCTATTGAACTTTTCTGTTGTAAACTGATACTTTTTCTTTGTAGGATCTCTACAGTTACTCAGCAGAATGATCTCATCTGTAGTGTGAAATATACATTTGCTCAGTCAAAATGTATTTTGCGATTCAAGAACCGAGCAGTTTGCGGGTTGTGGAACTCGATAATGTTTAATTCGTCCTTGCATTGATTTTCCTATAAACGCTCTCGCCTTTAGCGCTGTCGGAGCTTTAGTACGCTTTACTATATTTCTGTAAAATTTGTCGAAGACGTAACCGGGTTTTTCTTTTTTTATATATTGAGGTATGTGTGACCACGAGTTGATCACCCACATTGGACTATACATTTCTAGCTAAGACTCTCTGCTGGACAGCAATTAGACTTTGTGGTAGTTTCGATAATAAGGACAGACCATTGTTTACTTCTGTGTTTTGTGCTACGAGCGAGTGTACGAGCGCTAGATTTATTTTCCTAATTCCTATTTCCCTTGGTTACCCCAGCCATCCCACATTATTGTTTCTACTTTGCATGCTGATATATTTCATTGAACCTTTGGTTATACTAAAGGACCACGCCATCCTATTGTTTTGTGAATGCTGTTATTTTGTCTGTACTTGCTGCACGTTCAATCCAACTATTCAATAAACCTTTACGACCATATGATGAAAAATACTTCACGATTTCTATATCGCAATTCCAGTCCCCATCCCTAGTGGACTTCTGAAAGAGTGAATTGAAAGTGTCATTAATGAATTTAGATGTCCTATTCTATCTCCTTGATCAACGTGTCACTTTAAAAGAGCTATTCACTGTGCATTCCTTTCAAATGATTATCTGACGCAGACAGTGACTGGGTCTACCATTAAATCATAAAGGAAACGAGATCTCTTTCTTCAACCCTCCACGAATACTTTTAATGGCTAATTAAGAGATATATTTCAACAGTAAGAAGTTTTACCAAGTATCCGTATACTCTTACATTTTGGAGCCCTAGGACGACGGAAAACTCTATCGTTCCATCAGTACATCATGTAATAGTATTGGCTATTCAGTTTGATATCTGGGATTACAATTAAACTTTTAATTGTAACCATGACACGGCAAATGTTGTAGAGAAGGTGAACCAACAACTGTGTTTTACTGGAAGAATACTTAGACGATGCAACAAATCTAAGATAGAGACTGCCTAGATAATGCTTGTTCGTCCTCTTGTGGAGTGCTGTTGCGCGCTACGCGACCTTACCAGGTAGGATTGATAGAGAACATCAAAAAAGGCTGAAGAAGTGAGGTTCATTTTGTATTGCCGTTATATAGGGTAGATAGTGTCACGGTTGTAATAGGCGAGTTGGTGTGGCAATCATTAAAACATAACTGTTTATCGTTGCAGCTTGACCTTTTCACGAAATTTCAGTCACCAACTTTATTCTCCAAATACGAAACTATTTTGCTGTTACCCACCGACTTAGGGAGAAATAACCATCATAAAAAGAAATCGGATCTTGCACTCGAAGAATTACGTGTCGACTTTTCCTCCGTGCAATTCGTGAGTGAAACAGTCTGAAAGTGCCCAGAATGAGATTTTCACTCTGCAGCGGAGTGTGCGCTGATATGAAACTTCCTGGCAGATTAAACTGTGTGCCGGACCGAGACTCGAACAGCCCCAGGAGTGCTAGTTCTGCAAGGTTCGCAGGAGAGCTTCTGTTAAGTTTGGAAGGTAGGAGACGAGATAGTGGCAGAATTAAAGCTGTGAGACCGGGCGTGAGTCGTGCTTGGGTAGCTAAGTTGGTAGAGCACTTGCCCGCGAAATGTGAAGGTCCCGAGTTCGAGTCTCGGTCCGGCACACAGTTTTAATCTGCCAGGAAGTTTCATATCAGCGCACACTCCGTTGCAGAGTGAAAATCTCATTCTGGAAACATCCCCCAGGCTGTGGCTAAGCCATGTCTCCGCAATATCCTTTCTTTCAGGAGTGCTAGTTCTGCAAGGTTCGCAGGAGTGCTTCTGTAAAGTTTGGAAGGTAGGAGACGAGATACTGGCAGAATTAAAGCTGTGAGACCGGGCGTGAGTGGTGCTTTGGTAGCTCAGATGGTGAGCACTTGCCCGCGAAAGGCAAAGGTCCCGAGTTCGAGTCTCGGTCGGGCACACAGTTTTAATCTGCCAGGAAGTTTCAAATATGGTTTCATTGGATATAAGGTCCACCTGTTAGGAAAACAGCTTTTTCACACAGGATAAAACATGTTTCAGCACCTTTGTGGCATCGTCAGTGGATTTACTTTACTCAAATCTATGAAATGTGAACATGTTTTAAGTGATAAATAATCTGTGACTTCCCCTTCAAAAATTAAGAATGACAGTGCTGGAAAAACACTTACGTTATTTGATTTTCAAACAGCTGAGCAAAACTGAACGTTCTCAGACCTCTTTTTACTTATTCTGATCAACACTAAATTGACACACAATATTTTTTAGCGCAACGCAATCTGACTTTCAGTACTCCTTCCAAAAGAATGACCCTGACTAACAATATCCTATACCTTTCATGAATCACTTACCTCTCAAAAATCTTCGTTACTCGAACTACTGCAATACAGCGAGCGCCAATACTGCCAGCTAAATAAAAGATTCTAACTGCTCAACGCACTAACTACTGATAAGCATAGTTAGCAAATGAAAGATCAGTGTATTTAGGGTGGTCCATTGATCGTGACCGGGCCAAATATCTCACGAAATAAGCATCATCATAAGCATCAAACGATAAAACTAGAAAGAACGAAACCGGTCTAGCTTGAAGGGGGAAACCAGATGGCGCTATGGTTGGCCCGCTAGATGGCGCTACCATAGGTCAAACGGATATCAGCAGCGTTTTTTTTAATAAGAACCCCCATATTTTATTACATACTCGTGTAGTACGTAAGGAAATATGAGTGTTTTAGTTGGACCACTTTTTTTGCTTTGTGATAGATGGCGCTCTAATAGTCACAAACGTATAAATACATGGTATCACGTAACATTCCGCCAGTGCGGACGGTATTTGCTTCGTGATACATTACCCCTGTTAAAATGGACCGTTTACCAATTGCGGAAAAGGTCGATATTGTGTTGATGTATGGCTATTGTGATCAAAATGCCCAACGGGCGTGTGCTATGTATGCTGCTCGGAAAGTATCCTTTCTTTCAGGGGTGCTAGTTCTGCAAGTTTCGCAGAAGAGCTTCTGTTAAGTTTGGAAGGTGGGAGACGAGGTACTGGCAGAAGTAAAGCTGTGAGGACGGGGCGTGAGTCGTGCTGGGGTGTGTAGTTGGCCTTTGGCTGTGCTGCGGTGACGACGCGCTGTTTGTGTTCCTGCCGCGGAGCGAGCGCTCGTGTTGTTTACATAGTACTCGGCCGTTTCGCGTGTGCCGTACTCAGCATCATATAGATCACTATGGCGCACCAATACAGAAAATCGACGCTCAAATTTACGTTCCGCAACGAATTTGCACGGCCCAAAGCACTCGAAGTCGAACGATTTCTACGAGAAGAAGTTTAAATCCCGGCGACCGACATTCTCGGCATTCACTTGTCCATTGTGAGTAGTATCGTATATGTCAAGATAATCAACGACGCAACATGTGAACGGATCCTTCGGGACACGAAACAGGGCCTCCGTCCTGCCATGCTGATGGTAATGTGGGGACTGTGCACGTCGATTATTCTGGCATGGGGCTTCGCTCGATCAGAATTTTCGAACTTCCTTTCGAACTTCCGGCGGAGGACGTCGTGAAAGCGTTGCGCCCCTACGGCACGGTCCATGATCATATTGCGGAAAAATGGTCGCAATTCCAGACATATCCTGTGCTGAACGGGGTCCGCCAGGTCCGAATAGAACTTAAAAGACATGTACCTTCATATCTGAATATCGGTGGCTGCCGTGCCACCGTCATCTGCGATGGGCAACCGAAGACCTGCTCTGGTTGTGGGAAGGAGGGACACCTCAGATCAGAATGTATGCAACGTCGAATCACTCAACTGCCGCCGGCTGAAGCGGACCCGAAATCGCAGCCGATGCTGCTTCCTGTGACTTATGCAGCAGCCCTCACGACAGCTACCACTTCACCACGACAGCCGACATCCACTGTTGGGTCGCGGCTCCATGCTCCAATACAGGGCGATGATGACACACCCGTTCCACAAGCTACGGATTCAACTCCGATGCCGCCGCCCCCGGCGACGGGTAACAACATACATGACGATAGCATGGCCGTAGACTCGCTTATTGTGCCTACGGCTGCCTTTGTGCCGGAACGTCGTGAATCTTTGCCATCGTCTGACACAGAAGGACACACCAGGAAGCAACGCTCTCCGAAGCGTCGGAAGCGGAGGCGTAGAGCAACTTCCGAACGGGATGCGACACAGCCTCCAGAGGATGACGATTCCACCTTCAATGACGACGCTACCACAGAGGCAGCCGCCATTTGCTGCAGTGTGGCACCATCGAACGAAACTGAGGACAAACCACCTATATCTACAGTGGCAAAATCGGATGCCGAGATGCAGGACAGATGCTGCCCACCACCTTCTGGAGTGCAAGCACCCATGCCGTGTCCTGAGGAAGCTAGGGAGGCCGATCTTGCTTTCAGTTCCCCAACGTGGGCGGATGACCATGACGACGACGGAACCATGCAAGTTACGCCAACAGGGCCCACGGCATTGGCGCCGGCTCTCTAGAAAGGACTGCAGGTGAGTTTTGGGGGGATGCGGAGGTGTCAATACAGTTAGAAGCGTCATAGGTAATTCCAGTCTTAATGGATAACTTAACACATGCGGTTCGGCAACAAGCTTATCGTATCGCCACGCTTAACCTCAACACGATACGAACGGCAGTGAAGATCCAGTTGCTGCGTGAGATGCTTCGTCCTTCGGATGTTGACATTACCCTGTTGCAAGAAGTATATATAGCGGCCCTCCCCGTTTTCTACGGTTATGTGACATATGTGTCACCGGCGGACCGGAATGGCAGCGGTACGGCAATACTAGTGCGCGACGGAATTGCCATCGAAGAAGTGACTTACCTTCCGTCAGGAAGGGGGCTGGCGATCACAGCACTGAGCACGCGCATCATTAACATTTACGCTCCATCAGGAACTGACCAACGCCGCGAACGATCGCTGTTCTACTCGGAGGATATCGCCCCCATCTTTATAAGCCGCTTCGAGCAATATATCTTCGGCGGCGATTTTAACTGTGTGCTCCACCCCAAAGACCAAGTCCCACATTTCTCGACTTGTCAAGAACTTCGGCTCCTGGTTCGAGATCTGCTTCTCACCGACACGTGGGAGACAGTGCACGGTGACCGTCCGGGCCGACATACCTTACTAGTCACTCAGCCAGTCGCCTAGACCGCATTTATGTCTCACGAGCTCTAGCACCGGGAGTATTGGACGCCGAACGTTGTCCGCTTGCCTTCTCCGATCATAGCGCTTTCATATGCACACTCATTCTACAACAGCAGCGGATATGGCGCAGCCGAGGACCCTGGAAGCTGAATGTGGCACATCTTCAAGCCCCGGAATGCCGTCAGATTATCGCCAACACATGGCTGGATTGCGAACGTCGTCTTCCCCGATACCCATCGACTCTAGCATGGTGGGTGGACTGTGCAAAACCAGCTTTTCGGCGTGTGCTAACACAATTCGGAAAAGATATCGCAGCTTGGCATCGTCACACATTGGACTTTTATTACACGATGCTTCGCGAACTCGACAGCCAACCACCATCTCCAAACCGACAAATGGAAAGCCGCCGAATTAAAGGTAAAATATTGTCTTTTACGAGGAAACGTTTGGAGGGGGTCGTAGTGCGATCGCGACGTCAAGACCGAGTGGAAGGAGAAAACCCGTCTATGCATCACAGCGTGCTCGACAGCCGCCGACGCCGACAGCAGCTGATCACGGACCTCGTATTGCCAGGTGGTAGGGTCGTAATGATTCAGGCGGCGGTTACAGAAGCCTTCGCAGATCACTATCGCCGGTTTTACGACGAGGTGAATACAGAGGACGAGGAAGCTGACGATCGCGACATACTGCAGCACGTGTCGCACACCCTCGACAATGCAGCAGCGGCGACGCTGTTAGGTGGAATTACACGAGACGACATCGAGGACGCGCTTAACAAGGGAGCACTCAACAAATCTCCCGGGCCAGACGGACTGCCGCTCGAGTTTTATCGTACTTTTCGCGATCGCATGATGCCCCGATGGATCATCATGTATCAAGAACTGATGACCCCCGGTTCCCACGTGCCACCTGCATTCGTGGAAGGTCTCCTTATACCGATACACAAGCCTTCCAGAGGTCGGACGGTCGAGGACTACAAGCCAATTACAATGCTCAACTCGGACTATAAAATCTTCGCCCGACTACTCGCCAGCCGCATAGAGAAGGTTCTGCCCCTACTCCTCTCAATGGAGCAAACGACACAGGGCGGAGTGACCAACATGCAAACGGCAACCAGTGAATGCAGGGAATTACTAGCCATCGCCACATCCTGTCGCCTTCGAGCTGCTCTGATCTCCATTGATTTCGACCACGCCTTCGACAGAGTTCACCACAAGTTCCTTCTGTCCGTTATGGCCCGTATGGGCTTCCCGCCTGACTTTCTCGACATCTTTCAGCGCCTTTTCCGTGGAGCTGCATCCCGTGTACTGGTGAATGGACAGATTGCGGGTCCCTTTCCGATCCGACGATCAGTTCGCCAAGGATGCCCACTCTCCATGATCCTTTACGCGATCGCACTCGAACCACTTGTCGGAGGGTTGAAAAACAGGCTCTCGGGCATTTCATTGAGGGATCACACCTTTCACTGCAGGATATATGCTGATGACCTTCTATTACTTGTCCGATCTGGTGACGAGGTACGCTCGGTGATACAATGGATCAATCGCTATGGTTTGGCAGCGGGCAACCTCATGAATGTGGCCAAGTCGGCAGCGATGCCCATTGGGAGAGGTCTACAGCCCCACTCCCACTAGTTAACAAGATCCGGTTCATGGGCATAACATTTACACAGGATGTGCGCCGCACGGCTGCCATGAACTAAGCACGATTACTACAGGCAGTACGCACAGAAGTTCGCCGGAACTTACTTCGACGGATGGACCTCCTACAGCGTGTGGAATACCTCAACCTTCACGTGGCAGCTAAGATGATCCACATGGCCCAGGTCCTACCGATATCGACAACGATGGCACACAGACTGCAAGCAGCGTTTGGATATTACCTTACCGCCGGACACCTATTCAAAGTAAGCTACGAAACACTCACCCTCCCTCCGCTTGATGGCGGACTGGGACTTATAAATGTACGAGCGAGGGCTACAGCATTATACTTGTGCACAATGATGAAATTGTGGATCCACAAAGATGCTTCCCTTACGGGTCGTCTGTTAGAGGAATTGCTGCCGACGTCTCTTCTGCCACCTGTCACGGTTGCGCACATTACACCCTCACTCTCGCACCTCTCGGCATTTATTGTTGAGTATAGTTACGTGCACCGAGACCTTCCCAACACTCGCACTCCCAAGGCGAGAGACTTTTACACACTGCTGCTAAGGTCCATCCCTCGCAGTGTGATTGAGAGGAAGAGCCCTACGACCCTATGGCCTGCAGTGTGGAGAGCGGTCCGGAAGTCGTTCATCCCCACGCGGGTACGAGCCGCGTGGTACCACGTGGTACCAGGTGGTGAACGGGAAGGTTGTAACACGACAAAGGCTGCACGCTATTGGGATGGCGGATTCCCCCCTTTGCCCACGTTGCCACGTCGTGGATACTGACGAACACCGTTTAACATGTGGATCGGCATAGAGGTATGGCTGCTAGTTCAGAAGATCCTCGCCTGCTACCTACGTATCGCGCCTCGCACAATGGAGCCACGGCTCCTCCTTTGTCCAGAGGATACTTATTTCCCACCTGCGAAGACTCACGCTCTCACATGGTTTAAAGGCATGTCCATATACTACCTCTTTCGAGATGATGAGAAGATAGTGCTTGATTACTGGCAATTTCTGCAGGACAGTCATAGCACACTTGACTGTACACCCCGATACAGACAACTATTTGCGCAGTGTCTTCGATAACCCACCTCACAGTTGGGGAGTACCGGGCAGAGGATGACCGCCTTCACGGGGCTCCACACGCTGCGAAATGTTGTACCAATTTGGAACATGGAATCTGTACGCAGATGGGCCATGCACATGGAATGGCGTGCGGGATTTGGTTACATTTTTCTTTCTTTATTATCTATCATTACACTATTGGTTTCAAATTCTATTTCATAGTTTAGAAGGAACTCTTGTTCTGTTGTTGCTACGAATGTACATTCTAATTTTTGGCCCAGGTTCGATTCCCGGTCGGCCTGGAGATTTTCTCCGCTTGGGGACTGGGTGTTGTGGTGTTCTCATCATTTACTCCTCATCACCGGTGCGCAACTCGCCCAGTGTGGCGTCGACTGAAATAACACTTGCACTTGGCGGTCGAACATCTGCAGACGGCGCCTTCCGGCCAACGATGCCATAAGCTCATTTCCTTTTTTTTTTTTTTTCTTTCTCTCTTTTCATGTGGATTTTCCGTTGCCCACAACTCTGTGTATTGACATACCTATCAGATGGAAGTGGGCTTCGTCTGTCCACAAAATCTTCCACGGCTAATTATTGTCCACTTTCATACGAGCAAGAAACTGTAAAGCAATGGTCTCTCTTACTGGCAGGTCAACAGGAAGCAACTCGTGCACATGGGTAATTTTGAATGGATAGCAAAGAAGGATGTTTCGTAGGATTTTACGCATCGTGCTCACGGGTATGTCCAAAGATCGGGCAATTCTCCGTGCACTACACGTTTGGGCACCACCACTCGTCTCCTACTGCATTGCTGGGCCACTGCCTCCACTGACGTCGAATCAATTCGTTTCCTTCCTCTACCAGGTTGGACACGAAAAGAACCCGTCTTTTCGAATAAAAAAAAAGGGTAGCTCAGTTGGTAGAGCACTTGCCCGCGAAAGGCAAAGGTCCCGAGTTCGAGTCTCGGCCCGGCACACAGTTTTAATCTGCCAGGAAGTTTCATATGAGCGCACACTCCGCTGCAGAGTGAAAATCTCATTGAAGTTGAAGGATATTTGCTATCGTGAGCGACCGACAACGCCTGACAACATGTGTCAGCGCATTGTCAACGCATATGCGAACATTACGGAAGGCGAACTACTCCCTGTTGGGAGGAATGTCGTTGCACGTATTGCCAAATGCATTGAGGTTGACGGACATCGTTTTGAGCATTTATTGCATTAATGTGGTATTTACAGGTAATCGCGTTGTAACAGCATGCGTTCTAAGAAATGATAAGTTCACAAAGGTACATGAATCACATTGGAACGACCGAAATAAAATGTTCAAACGTACCTACGTTATGTATTTTTATTTAAAAAAACCTACCTGTTACCAACTGTTTGTCTAAAATTGTGAGCCATATGTTTGTGGCTATTACAGCGCCATCTGTCACAAAGCGAAAAAAGTGGTCCAACTAAAACATTCATATTTGTTTAAGTACTACACGAATATGTAATAAAAAATGGTGGTTCCCATTTAAAAAAACGCAGTTGACATCCGTTTGACCGATAGCAGCGTCATCTAGCGGGCCAACCATAGCGCCATCTGGTTTCCCCCTTCAAGCTAGACAAGTTTCATATAATTATATATATGACATCCAATTAAAAAATTTTTTTCTGGCGGACACACGTCCAGATCGTCCACTCTCAAAACTCTGGCATCTCTCTCCCCACATCCACCACTGCTGGCGGCTCACCTCCAACTGCGCAACTCTACGCCCTGTTCACATCCAACTGCCCAACACTATACTAGCGAATATTTCAACAATGAGTCCAACCAGCCACAGACTGCACACAGCGCAGTCAGCGATTTTCGCACAGCGCACTACGTGGCATTACCAACATAAAAACCTAAACAGTCTACTTACAAATCTACAAAAATTATTCTTGGAAAAAGTTTTCGTTTGTTGCTGTAATTACGTTAATTTTACATTATAAGGTTATACAGGGCCTTCGTTGAATTATCAGATACTGATAACTGATCATCTGCAACTAAATATTGTTAATGTTAATTTGGTTGGCCAGTTAACCTATCACTCTATATCAAAACGTTATTTCGTTGTGTGAAGATATTTAGTGCCTAGTTCTTAACAAAAAGTGAACACAATGGGACTGAACGCAATATAACAACGTTTAAACTGCGTTTTAACAATGTGAAACGTGTTATTTAAACGTTTTATTTACAAACCAAATTCTGCAAAACACGCGCAGTATTTTTGCGTGACTTTCAGTAATTTTTTGGAACATAGATGAGAAAGGATTTGGCAAAGCTAAACGTAAGTAATCGCAAATATATGCATGAAAATTTATCTGAAGACACGGCCAATTCAAGAGCAGCGAATCCAAATAAAGAAAAAAAATGTGGTATGTTTCTTTTTGAGTATGACTGACTGAAGTTGGAAAGCGCTGACACAACTATGTGTGCTTTATTTTTAACATTTTATGTACCTTGTAATCGACGTTCGATTCATAGTTGTGGTACCTAAGTCCTTGTCATATGCTGAAAGTTGTCTTTAATAGCAATGGTACAATGGCTCTGAGCACTATGGGACTTAACATCTTTGGTCATCAGTCCCCTAGAACTTAGAACTACTTAAACCTAACTAACCTAAAGACAGCACACAACACCCAGCCATCACGAGGCAGAGAAAATCCCTGACCCCGCTGGGAATCGAACCCGGGAACCCGGGCGTGGAAAGCGAGAACGCTACCGCACGACCACGAGATGCGGGCTTTAATAGCAAACTGTGGAATAATATTTACTGATTTTCTTGATACTTGGTTGTGAAAACTTTTCTTTTAAAATCAGCGATTGTACATCGGGATGAATCTAAATTAATGCACACAGATGTGGAGATTTTATCGTTATCTGGAAGACACAGTCAGACTACTACAAACAAAAAATAATTTCCGTTACGAACCGATACCTAAATCTGTGTCATTCTTTACCTAATTGCACGCCACTTAAGCTTTACTTTTGAAGCTTTTCCTTTTCGAATTAAAATTTATTGTATGTGTCTTCACGGTCCCTAGGAGGATTGTGCCTAGGTGGCTGTAGCACTTTTCATGTAGGATTTCGTGAGGTAGTTGGCGTGCACATCATCAGTAGTGTAACTGCATTTACCAAACATCCTACTAGTGAATCAGAGACTGCCACCTGATTCACTTACAATTGAGCTAGATGATGAATCCATAGCGTATCCCCACAAATTTTACACCGAGTTATTTGTAAGAGGTGAAGGACTGCAGTTGTGCCTCACTGGTATTTCAGTCACATGATACTACTTTTCTAGATTTTGCGATTTGCTCAATTTTATATTTTGAGCAGTTAAAGCAAGTTACAAATAATTGCTACGCTTTGAAATCTTATCAAGATCTAACTAGATATTTAAGCAGCTTTTTCCAGATAGTATTTGATTATAGGTAACTAAATATCTACAAAAAGTCTGACATTATTATTAAGACTGTCTTCCAGGTCATTAGAACAAAAACATGATTATAAAGAAGTTCCAACACATTACCCAGACGCATGTCTAAAATTACTTCTGCACGTATCTACATTGACTGAAAGATCTGTAAGATGTTCACGAGAGGACGAGTTTTCTTGAACCAATTTGGTATTTTATGGGACTACTTTACTTATCCTATGGTTTCCATAATGGCACTGGACAAGATATTTCCTAATATACTTAATGGTCACTGCTAATTAACTAACTTCTTTAATCACGTGATTCAGCTGCTTGGTACATTGTTGGTGTTAGGTATACTGGTGTCTTTGAGATATCCCACGATCCTCAGTCTCGGTGTGTAGCCAGGTCGTGAGAGATAGCTGGCTGAACAAGGTGTTACCTTGGATACGGCTCACAGCTGAAGTGGGCGCGTAGAAAGCCTGTCTGTACCCCGTAGCGAAACACCTGGCCAGCTGGGACGCGCGAGGGAAGCGCCGGACACGGTTTCCACATTTAGTTAGTTGCGTCGCCTGCGGCAAGGTGGCTGCGCAATCGGCAATTTAAGTAATTAACGCTAATTTGGGATTCTGCCGCGTGGAGGGCCGCAAGGGTGGAACGGCCTGTCCCTCAGGGCAGCGCGAGTGGGTCTCTGCGAGAGGAAGCGGGGAGTGCAACGAACCGACAGCTTTCACCAGCGAATACATCTCCATGTTGAGTTTATCACAACAACAGTGAGAACCCGAAGAGACACCAGATCAACAAAAAAGATGCAACGTCTGGAAGACATCTATGCATACACAGTGTTCCACGTATTGCGGACACCCAAAGGGTTTCACAGATACATGCAGATATAAAAATAAGATCCCTGGCGAATGACACTATTTAGACAGGCATTCGCTCTTTCATTAATACTTTTAACATTGCTATTTACTTCTGTACCGAAACAATTCCGCTCAATGACCGTGTATTTCGTAATGCGTATTCGACAGTGTCAGAAGGTATGAGCATACAGATGAGATTCGTTGAAGTTTGCAGGGAAACATAGCACAAAAAATGTGAAAATTGTAGAATTGGAACATAATGAAGACACTGTACAACAAATGTCCCAGTGGCATGAGGTTTTTCTACATACTTGGGTAAGCAAATAATTGTCATTTCATGGTAATCACACAACGAATGCACAGTAACATCTACATTCATATTAATATTATAAGTGCGAAAGTAACGTTATGTACTATGCTTTCACATATCGCACAACCGATTTAGATTAGATCTGGTACGGAAATAGTTTAACTCCCGAGAAAGAATATCAGCTGTTTTGGAAACCGAAAAGAAAAAGAAATTATTGGCCCGTAAGAAGTTGGAGTAGGGAGTCAAACATCTTTTTTTACATAAGGGGCATAAATCATGTAAAATCTGCTGCGTAATGCAAACGTATAAAGTACAGCTACTTCAATAGATGCTCGCTCTTGCGCAGGCTCCTCTGCACGCAGTGCTCGGTAGCAACACTTCGTGTTTGCGACAGATTGGGGGGGGGGGGGGGGGAGATCGGAGGGAGGTGCAAGTTACAAGCTATGGGCTACTAACAATACTGCGCGTCAGCAGGTTAGGAGCTTCAGTACTGGCAACTACTTATTTACAACTTATAAAAAATAGATACATGTTACAAGGCCCTACTGTCCTTCAAAGTAGTCACCAGCACTGAGTGTAGCCCGTTGCCAGCGAAGTAGAAGTCGTAGTTGTGTTCACAGTGCGAGTGGATCGGCCTGTTGTTCAACGAATCTCTGTAAAAGTCGTGAAGCGAATGTCATGAAGTGCTTTCTTCGTTTAGGAATCAGTTGAGGTGAGAAGGGTTGAAGTCTGGGCAATTTAATGGGTGATACACCGTGGTGTAGAGGTAGCGTCTTTGATTCATAGTTAAAATATATTCGGTCCTGTGTTCGAATCCCGCCGCTGTTTAAATTTTGATTAATAATCAGCATTGGCGGTCGAAGACTTCCGGCATAAGAAATTACCCTCACTCTGCCAACAGCCTTGTCAAAGAGGGCGGAGGAGCGGACAGAGTTTCAGGGAACTCCCTTGTTCTAGGGGTGGGAAACTGGCCCTAGGAAGGCGGAAGAATCAGCAATGATCAACGGCATGAGGATGCGGAAGGAAACGGAAACCACGGCATTAAAGACACGTAACGTGTATCCACAGGACATATTACCTGTAACTGACGAAGTGTCATGATGATCTCTTCATTGGCAAAAGATTCTGGAATAGTACCATTCGGATCTCCGGGAGGGGACTGCTAAGGGGGGGGGGGGAGGAGGGGGTTACCGTGAGAAAAAGAGTGAATAATCAACTAAAGCGTAACGTTCTACGAGTCGGGGCGTGGAATGGCGGGAGCTTGAATGTGACAGGGAAACTAGAAAATCTGAAAAGGGAAATGCAAAGGCTTAATCTAGATATAGTAAGGGTCAGTGAAATGAAGTGACAAGATGACAAGGATTTCTGGTCAGATGAGTGTAGGTAATATCAACAGCAGCAGAAAATGGTATAAATGGAGTAGGACTCGTTATGAAAAGGAAGGTAGGGAAGAGAGTATGTAACTGTGAACATTTCAGTGACAAGGTTGTTCTTATCAGAATCGACAGCAAACCAACACCGACAACGATAGTTCAGGTATATATGCCGACATCGCAAGTTGAACATAAAGAGATAGAGAAAATGTATGAGGATATTGAAAGGGTAATACAGTACGTAAAGGGGTATGAAAATCTAATTGTGATGGGGTACTGGAATTCAGTTGTAGAGGAAGGAGTAGAAGAAAATGTTACAGTAGGATATGGGCTTGGGACAAGGAATTAGAAAGGAGAAAGACTAATCGAGTTCTGTAACAAGGTTCAGCTGGTAATAGCGAATACTCTGTTCATGAATCACAAGAGGAGGAGGTATACTTGAAAAAGGCTGGGTATTATAGGAAGATTACAGTTAGATTACATCATCGTCAGACAGAGATTCCGAAATCAGATACTGGATTGTAATGGGTACCCAGGAGCAGATTTAGACTCAGATCACGATATTGTAGTGATGAAGAATGGGTGAAAGTTTAAGACATTTGTCAGGAAGAATCAATACGCAAAGACGTGAGATACGGAAGTACTGAGGAATGACGAGATACGGGTGAAGTTGTCTAAGGCTATAGATGCAGCAATAAGGAATAGCTCAGTTGACAGTAAGTTGAAGAGGAATAGACATGAATGTTTATTGCACATATCTCTGCACACAATGCCCAGTTTACGACTCCACCGTGTAAACATGTCCTTTCAGTCCATCGCCCCCAGCCCAGCCTCCTGCTAGCAGCATGGCAGGTAGCGGAGCATTGTTCTGCTGGAGACCTGTCTGCTCTGTCTGCCCTGTATGGCTGTGAGCCTGTCTAGCAAGATTTACTGGGGATGGGCTTGCCGCCAATTGCTTTCAACTCCCAGCATGCCGTTTAAGAACCATAAAAATACCTCACGCTTTTAGTAGCGCCCTACCAGGCTCCACCAATGTCAGCTCAGGCTGTTAACTTTCTAGAGTCTCGCTCAAGGTGTGTAAGGTGGTAACAAAATCTTTAATAATTTTCTGTATACGAAAAATGGTGAGAGAGTAACTTGTCCTCTCTCACTGCCCTCTTCCTGCCGTTGATTTCTGCATGGGTAGTGTCTCACTTCAATATTGGATAATGTGACACAAACCACAGGAAGTCAGTAGCAGAATCTCATCCTTATAACCAATATATATGTGTGAAAAGAGGTAACTTTGGCAATGAGGAATTCCTGTGGCTAAAACACATCCTAGGTAGGCCTAATCCATTCCAGGGGTCATTCACACACACATGAAGCTGCAAGCCAGCAAGAGTACATGAAAAGTATGCTGTGAGTAGTGTGACCTATGTTAGACCCAGGTGTTATTGCTACACCACAGACTTCCGATAAACATTTGACAGGCGTTTAAAAGGCTTTGCAGCAAAGAAATATACCCATTCACACCATATCCTGAGATCAAAGACCCCTGTTCTATCACTCTTTCGGGCACAATCGTCAAAACACATACATTTTTCAAATTCTCAATGAACGTGGAAATCACATGTGTAATCTGTTTGTCTTATTACCAACGTTGTGTAATTTGTGTATTATTTTCTACGACATAAAAACAGATACAGGCACATAATCAAGGCATTAATAAATGTGCAGAACATATACATCACAATCAAGGCAGTTCAATTGATACTTATTAAAACACAAAAAGATATTACATTATGATATTACAGAAGTATATCCTATCGCTCCCTCCACAAGGGTCCCTGGGGAGAGAAAATTTACTAATGAAAATATCACATGAATTGAAAACATGGCACTTATGCACTTGCACAAACTGTGACTGGTAGGATTGAAGAACAGCAATTGGCGCCAGAGTAGAATGGCCTCTCAATCAGCGCATGACATGGCAGAAGTGGCGGCAGACATCTCTGGAGTTCCCCCCTCGTCTCGCAGCATCTGGCAACCGGGCAGCAACAGGCATCTTGGGCAGCTTACCGACTGCAGCTGTACCCTTGGCGTCATCCTGGTCAGGCAGCAGTTAGCCATCAGCGACTGGCACGACAGCATTGCATTTCATGTGCAACCCACCCCCTGACAGAGATATCCGTTCAGCATTAGCAGGGCATGGGGCAGCCCTGCTCTTCCTAGTCACCTCTGCATCGGAACGCGCCTGACAGTGCAGGACATCGGATTATCTCTCCTGCGGTCGACGGGACGCGTCCCTCTCGGCAGCCCGCCGAGTCGGCTAGGCTCGGCGCGCACGTCGACTGCGGCGCCACACGACTCACTTGTCTCTTGATTAGCAGCCTGACGGGCCGTTGGCCGCTAGGGGTTTGTTGCTGGCATGTGGTGGCGCCCTGCTGACTGAGCTGGCGTGATACATCCCGCCTGCACTGGGAGACGTCTGGGCTGTGTGACGTAGGCGCATCAGCTGGCAGGCTGGTTCTGTCACAGCGGAGGGATCGCCCACACCTGGGCTGCCACAGCTGACCCATTACGGCCACTCGCTCCCTTCTCCCTTCACTGGCTGGTGTGGCTCGTGACGTCCAGTCTGTCATGTTGGTTCCACAGTCTGCGCAGTCCTCAACTGTGGTCAACTGCCATATTCTCTCACAAATGTCAGTACATCAATATAATCCATTTACATAAAAACAACATAATGATGAATAAAAATCTTTTTCTTTACTTAATACATTTGTTTATTTATTTTATTACTAAGGCCGCAAATTCAAAATAAAAAATATATAATGACTGCAGGGCCCTGTTAACGTTGTATGGATGTAAAGTATGTGGTGTGAGGAGTCTATTTGTGTGTGCACGTGTTTTTTCTTAGTTTTTGGTTAGTTCCACTCCTGTCATGCACTCTAATTTTACGCTGGCTCTAGCTCCATATCTCCACCAAACGTGCAGACCTGCAGACTTCTCCCAATACTAAATACTAACTTATGGTACTATCCTATGCCTTTGCTAATACTACCAAAGCGAATTTTCATGCATTTCATTCCATGTATACTCCTCTTTTACTTTTCGGAGTCCGTCGGTGTTGTCTGCTGACGCTGAAATGGCCAGAAAGTGCGTCTACTCATTCAGGTGCTGGTGGTTTGCCAGAAATCTTTGAAGTTGCACTTTATGACTGTCTACTCGTGATTGTACATATTACAGAGATGCCTCCTGTCTCCTCTGTCAGGATCGCTGCCGCTGAAATGAAACAAAACCATACTGAATTATATATATATATATATATATATATATATCTTAATATTTTTCTAATTGAAGTCTCATCCATGTTCCATCATTTCGTTGCTGCTTTCTGTGTCCTGGTCTGGGGTTCGCCACTCTACCGTGACTTGCACTTGTCCGTGCTAATTCCCCATACACAATGTCTCGGCGACGGCGCTCACATGGCGCTGGCAAAATTCCACCATGAGACAGGCTACATCGCACGACAGGGGATGACTCATATCTCATCAAGTTTTAGCGTCGACACGCGCCCAAAACGTGGACCGCTAACACCATACGAAACATCTGAGAATCGAGACTCACATGCTCATAATACAAAGAGTCATAGCGTCGACAAGCGCCCAAAGCGTGGACTCCTAACACCATACGAAACCCATCCGAAAGCCGAGAAGCATATGCTCTGTGGCACGAGTGACCGTCTTGACACCTCGAAAAACATAAAGTGACTTACATCCGGCCCTTGGGCGGTGTACATGAAAGCATGGAAAGAAAACAGTTTCATTGACCAAGGTGATAACTGTGAAACCTCTTCTACGAGAATGCTGTGACAGAGTACGATGCTCAATTGCGGAAATCGGACAACAATTATGAGGTCCAAAGAAATAATAGCAGTACTCAGTTGTTTGGTGTACTCAGTATTGCAAAGTACCTGGTTTGGTATGCCACTAAAAGTGCCAATTGGTGATGACGTATAAGTTTCAACAGAATTTTAATCCAATCTGCCACCTGTCAGTGAATGTTGGCGTGAAGATGTAACAAATACGCAACTAATTTGACCACGTCCATACGGAATCCTGCTGAAAATTAGTGAAAATGACTAACAAACAGCCGGCCGTAGTGGCCGAGCCGTTCTAGGCGCTACAGTCTGGAACCGCGCGACCGCTACGGTCACAGATTCGAATCCTGCCTCGGGCATGGATGTGTGTGACGTCCTTAGGTTAGTTTGGTTTAAGTAGTTCTACATTCTAGGGGACTGATGACCTCAGAAGTTAAGTCCCATAGTCCCATAGTGCTCTGAGCACAGTTTCTTTGTAGGAGCGACAAATCTCCTAAACTCTGCCCATATGTTCTGCAATCGACCCTACTAAAAAACCACAGTGACCAAGATTCTGGTAGCATATGATCATACTGTGCCGTCCAGGCGTTGTTTGCCTCCTTGTAGACTTGAAAAGTCTGAATGGTCAAGAAAAGTTTGTTGTCGAAAGGTTCGACGTATCCGCCGTACGAATTTTCCTTCTCATCTGCAGCGTGTGGTTCCATGTATCCATGCCCAAACGATCGTCGTGCACTATTATGGTGTCCCCTCGTGTTGTCAGTTTCACGTAATAACGTTTCTGACCTCCTCAGACGTGTACAACTGTTTTCTGGCTCGGTTTCTGACATGCTGCGTGTTACCGACGGAGAGTGTTCTAATACGCGGTCCGCCGCGGCAGAGGTGTGTTCTCACATAGCGGTTCGGAGAGTCGCAAAACATTTTTTTTACTTCTGTGATCTCGATGGCGCTCTGCCGGATGATTTTGTGTCTGGAATTGCGCGACCTGCTCATGTGCCTGCGGAACGTCCTTAGCCAAGTCGTTTTGTTGCGCGGCGACTCGGGCCTGCTGAACTTTAACTTCAGAGATTTCGGACTCTTTGATTTCTGTCTGTTCAATTCGATTCGCAGCCTCACTCATTTATTCTTGCGTTTCTTGAACTATTTTTTTTCTTGTTTCTGGAGAGTTTGAAGTGGCTTTTTTGTCTTATGCGCCTCAGTTTTCGCCAGTTTAACCTGTTCTTTGGCCACTGATGCGTTCTTTCGTGCTACTTGCGCTACCAATAGCGCTGTTTTGGCATGGCGCTTGGTCGGCAACTTCACGTGTTTCTGCTGTCGTTTTCTTGACATTCTTTTGCTCTTCTTGGATTCCTGCGATCTCTTTCTTGACTCCATCTATGCCGGCTGTGACCGTTCTGATGAATAATTTGTCTTTCTTCCTCTTCCTCTCGTCTCTTTTTCTCTGCCTCCAGCATGAATTGCATGAGAGCGTCAAATTGAGATCCACCTCCAGGACTAGCCCATCATTCTGTGACGTTTCGTTCGTGATTCTGGTCTGCCAGTCTCACTGATGGTGCGTCTCGTGCCAGCAGCGCCTACATTTCGTTCTGCTACGGTCTCCCGCACACTTTCGTCACCTGACTGAGACATGTCATCATACTCTGCAGGTTTTACGTTCGACATTTCTGCTCGGTTTGCAACCGCATTTCCCTGAGAATCCCGTGTAATATCTGCCTTGTCATCGCTAATAATCTGACGTGGATCCGTGGTTAACAATGCACAATTACTTCCGCTACTCTTTAGCAAACGTGCCTTGCTTCTTGTAAGCATGCACTCTAATTCTGACCCAAACGAATTTAAAAACTACACATTCCTGTGCCACACAGATTCTACTGTAAATTACGCTCTCGTGAGCTACTGATTCCTTAGTTCTTGACAGCGAATTCCAGTAACAGCATGCTTATCTATGCTCACAAACAAAAAACTCAATGTATCCAAACAAATCAGCACAACGCCGTTCCCCGTCAGAAACAAACAATCAAGTGACACAGAAGTCACAACCAAAACATGAAAATACACTCATACAGTAATTTAATATTAGTACTATGTCTAGGCGCCAGCAACGCGAATCAACTCTACCCAGTGCACCACATTAAACATGTACAACAGAAACTTCACTAGGCAACAATATCTATGATATGACGGTCACAGAAGGTGCCATGAAATTCAGAATTCTGCGCAAGGGACATCAAATTGAATGACTACACTAGACAACACGATCCGACGGTCACAGAAGGTGACATCAATCCGAGATCCTGGCAGGAGACGCCAAATGAAAGTTATTCTCGCTTGGGACGCCACAACCCGTTGTGCAGACTATGTAAAATGATTCATAACGTAGCAAAATTTACTAACAACATTAATTTTTAAAAAGAAAAACAGACATAAATTATAGTTATTGATTGAATACTGTAAACAACTAACAGTTGGGTTTGAACAATCCACAAGGATCCTGGGTGGCAAGAGTGAGTCAAGTTCTCTGGCCATAAAAATGTGGATAACGCAATCTGACTTGATCTGATGCTGAGCAGACTTTGGTTGATAATCTGGTGCAGCTGAGAGCAAGTGGAGATTGAGATCTGTAGGCTATGATAAGGCCGGAGCAGCAGCACATTACCCTGTTTGCTTCATGCGGCGATGTAAATTGCAGCTGGCGAGAAGTGCGCGGCGGTGGCGAGACGTGGAGTCGGCACCTGTGAATCGGCCGCGGCCATGAAATATACGCAAAAATCTCGCGGTCTAGCGATCAGGCAGATGGATTGCAATTTATTCTCTATCGGAGACCTGAAATCATGGTAGATTTCAGTGTGTGACACACCCATTAGCTGGTCGTACCAAGGACCAGTTTCGCTCACTTATACAACAGAGCACACAAGGATACCAAACGTCAAGACTGATAAACCAAAAACGAATAAGTGTGCCCCCAGCAAACGAGTAGTCCGAGACGTTTGAAGTCACACCATGAGTACAGTAAAAACTTCCCCACAGGCTCCCCAGTCTAACTACTCAGAAATGTAATCAGTCTTAGGACAGGCCCCAAAGTACCAACCACACATGCCAGAGCTTCAATCGCAAGATGGTTCGAGACCAAAGTCCGGAACCCGAGTGCTTCGCGCCTCTCCACATAAAAAATATCCGTTTTCCTGCAAAGTGCACGAACAACAACGCCTTCACTCCATCTTGAGTCAATCACAGGGCTTTAGAGGCGCTAAATCTCCCCTCCTACACGACAACAGACCCATGTCGCACCAGAGCGAGAGTAAAGAAACCTGCATCTCTGAAAAAAAAAGAAACTGCCAACTACGGGCTTTTTTATCTTTGTCTAAATCGTCTGTGCCTCGGAGCATGTTAGTCCTGGCTATGAGGTGTAATAAAGATTCTATCTCTAAACGTTTCTCAGATGCCAGTGTTCCTTATATGACTGAGGTGGCTGATGGAAGTGGGTTAAAGGCCTATTTTCAGTAACGGCGAACATGTAAACTTGCAAATTTTTATTACGCATGGCTCTGCACACAATGCCCGGTTTATGACTCCACTGTGTAGATGTGTCCCATCAGTCCATCGCCTCCAGCCCAGTCTTCTGCTGGCGCCATGGCAGGTAGCTCGGCATTGTTCTGCTGGAGACCTGCCTCGACTAGGGGCTGCTCTGTCCGCCCTGTACGGCTGTGGGCCTGTCTGACAAGATTTACTAAGGGATGGGCTCGCCGCCAATTACTTTCAATTTCCAACATGTCGTTTCTGCAAGCTAAGAACCATAAAAATACCTCATGCTTTTAACACCCTACCAGGCTCCATCAACGTCTGTTCAGGCTGTTAACTTTCTAGAGTCTCGCTCAAGCTGCACAAGATTGTAACAAAAGCTTTAATAATTTTCCTCTCTCAAAGTTATGATGAACAGAGCACCATTAAATAAGTCATTATGCTAGTGGGGAGGCATTAAATAGCCTCCTCACTAGTGTATTGACAGGGTTCTAGTACATCTACATCTACATCTACATTTATACTCCGCAAGCCACCCAACGGTGTGTGGCGGAGGGCACTTTACGTGCCACTGTCATTACCTCATTTTTCTGTTCCAGTCGCGTATGGTTCGCGGGAAGAACGACTGTCTGAAAGCCTCCGTGCGCGCTCGAATCTCTCTAATTTTACATTCGTGATCTCCTCGGGAGGTATAAGTAGGGGGAAGCAATATATTTGATAGCTCATCCAGAAACGCACCCTCTTGAAACCTGGCGAGCAAGCTACACCGCGATGCAGAGCACCTCTCTTGCAGAGTCTGCCAGTTGAGTTTGCTAAACATCTCCGTAATGCTATCACGGTTACCAAATAACCCTGTGACGAAACGCGCCGCTCTTCTTTGGATCTTCTCTATCTCCTCCGTCAACCCGATCTGGTATGGATCCCACACTAATGAGCAATACTCAAGTATAGGTCGAACGAGTGTTTTGTAAGCCACCTCCTTTGTTGATGGACTACATTTTCTGAGGACTCTCCCAATGAATCTCAACCTGGAACCCGCCTTACCAACAATTAATTTTATATAATCATTCCACTTCAAATCGTTCCGCACGCATACTCCCAGATATTTTACAGAAGTAACTGCTACCAGTGTTTGTTCCGCTATCATATAATCATACAATAAAGGATCCTTCTTTCTATGTATTCGCAATACATTACATTTGTCTATGTTAAGGGTCAGTTGCCACTCCCTGCACCAAGTCTCTATCCGCTGCAGATCTTCCTGCATTTCGCTACAATTTTCTAATGCTGCAACTTCTCTGTACAGCATCATCCGCGAAAAGCCGCATGGAACTTCCGACACTATCTACTAGGTCATTTATATATACTGTGAAAAGCAATGGTCCCATAACACTCCCCTGTGGCACGCCAGAGGTTGCTTTAACGCCTGTAGACGTCTCTCCATTGAGAACAACATGCTGTGTTCTGTTTGCTAAAAATTCTTCAATCCAGCCACACAGCTGGTCTGATACTCGGTAGGCTCTTACTTTGTTCATCAGTCGACAGTGCGGAACTGTATCGAACGCCTTCCGGAAGTCAAGGAAAATAGCATCTACCTGGGAGCCTGTATCTAATATTTTCTGGGTCTCATGAACAAATAAAGCGAGTTGTGTCTCACACGATCGCTGTTTCCGGAATCCATGTTGATTCGTACAGAATAGATTCTGGGTTTCCCAAAACGACATGATACTCGAACAAAAAACATGTTCTAAAATTCTACAACAGATCGACGTCAGAGAAATAGCTCTATAGTTTTGCGCATCTGCACGACGACCCTTCTTGAAAACTGGGACTACCTGTGCTCTTTTCCAATCATTTGGAACCCTCCGTTCCTCTAGAGACTTGCGGTACACGGCTGTTAGAAGGGGGGCAAGTTCTCGCGTACTCTGTGTAGAATCGAATTGGTATCCCGTCAGGTCCAGTGGACTTTCCTCTGTTGAGTGATTCCAGTTGCTTTTCTATTCCTTGGACACTTATTTCGATGTCAGCCATTTTTTCGTTTGTGCGAGGATTTAGAGAAGAAACTGCAGCGCGGTCTTCCTCAGTGAAAAGCTTTGGAAAAAGGTGTTTAGTATTTCATCTTTACGCGTGTCATCCTCTGTTTCAATGCCATCATCATCCCGGATTTTCTGGGATTTAATGTAAGACCAGAACTTCCTAGGATTTTCTGTCAAGTCGATATGTTGTGTCCAGACAAGACAACCTAGACACAATGAGAGGAAGCCGAAAGGTACGCGCTTAAACTCACGCAGGCTGGCGTGAGGTCTGAAACAGGATACGTAATGAATGCTATAAAGAAAAGTACGTAGCTTCAGGAATACTTAACTTTAATCCACATTTGTAGAACATCGCTCTTGATGATACATTAATAGAATCTCAATATCACTTGAATACGGCGCCTTGCTAGGTCGTAGCAAATGTAGCTGAAGGCTATGCTAACTATCGTCTCGGCAAATGAGAGCGTAATTCTCACTGAACCATGGCTAGCAACGTCGGCTGTACAACTGGGGCGAGTGCTAGTACGTCTCTCTAGACCTGCCGTGTGGCGGTGCTCGGTCTGCAATTACTGACAGTGGCGACACACGGGTCCGACGTATACTAGCGGACCGCGGCCGATTTAAAAGCTACCACCTAGCAAGTGTGGTGTCTGGCGGTGACACCACACGATACATAGCATTTTACGTTCGAATTCACTGAACGCTTCACGCATAGCCCTCCTTACGCTAACTTTGACATCGTTTAGCTTCTGTTTGTCTGAGAGGTTTTGGCTGCGTTTAAACTTGCGAGTGAAGCTCTCTTTGCTTTCGCAGTAGTTTCCTAACTTTGTTGTTGTACCACGGTGGGTTTTTCCCGTCCCTCAGAGTTTTACTCGGCACGTACCTGTCTAAAACGCATTTTACGATTGCCTTGAACTTTTTCCATAAACACTCAACATTGTCAGTGTCAGAACAGAAATTTTCGTTTTGAACTGTTAGGTAGTCTGAAATCCGCCTTCTATTACTCTTGATAAACAGATAGACTTTCCTCCCTTTTTTTACATTCCTATTAACTTCCATATTCAGGGATGCTGCAACGGCCTTATGATCACTGATTCCCTGTTCTGCACTTACAGAGTCGAAAAGTTCGGGTCTCTTTGTTATCTCCACGAGTCGGTTCCCTGTTTAATTGCTCGAGGTAATTTTCGGATAGTGCACTCAGTATAATGTCACTCGATGCTCTGTCCCTACCACATGTCCTAAACATCTGAGTGTCCCAGTCTATATCTGGTAAATTGAAATCTCCACCTAAGATTATAACATGCTGAGAAAATTTATGTGAAATGTATTTCAAATTTTCTCTCAGTTGTTCTGCCACTAATGCTGCTGAGTCGGGAGGTCGGTACCATAGTGGCAGGAAATAGCTGTGTTCCAACTAGCCATTTAAGCCACCTAACCCCAGTGTCCCTTATACAAACACTGGTGTTGTCTACATATTCTAACAGTCGTTCAGTCTGCACAGCCATTTGGCAGTTTACAGTTCAGGCTCTAATAATGGTAAATACTTCGAAACTCGGAGTTGACTGTTTGTTGACAGTAACAGGACGACAGCTACAGCAAATTGTGACACCAGTTTGACAGCTACTGATCTACAAAAATGTGACAATTGATCGTGTGAAACTGTGCAGCTGCTTTTATCTGCGAATGGCTTAATAATCATTATCTGCCGTTTTGTGTTTGGCAGTCACAGGAATTGGTTCCTAGTGTCAGCACCCTATGTGGTGACGGACCTAACTATTGACGGGTGGGGTGAACCATTTGTGAATCGTGTGGCGCAAGTCACAATAGGTTCTTGTTACGAGCACCATCTACATGGTGACTGATCCCAACTTTGTGGTACGACACCGGAAACTGCCAACTGGTGGGGCCCTCTGATGTGTACCACGTGTGCCGGCCGGGTTGGCCGAGCGGTTCTAGGCGCTACAGTTTGGAACCGCGCGAACGCTACAGTCGCAGGTTCGAATCCTGCCTCGGGGCATGGAGGTGTGTAATGTCCTTAGGTTAGTTAGGTTTAAGTAGTTCTAAGTTTTAGGGGTCTGATGACCTCAGAAGTTAAGTCCCATAGTGCTCAGAGCCATCTGAACCATTTTGTACCACGTGCGACGGTGTACACATCAGACATCACTGGACTCAGAAGCGGCACCACATCGTCTCCTCGGAAACCTTGGATATGCGTACAGCACCACGATGAATGTATCAGTGTGTGGAGACTCCAAGGCCTGCACCTGCCTTTGGCTCAGACTGCCAATAATTTGGTGAACTGGAGTTACATTTATGGCATCTTAAAGCAGTTGGTTGTGCCATTTCCATAGGTTTATTTTTCAACAAGTTCGTTTGTTTTGTTTTAGAGCACAAAAACAACAAAGGTCATACGCACCCATGCCAGACCCTTGGAACACTCATAAGAAAAAGGTGTTGCAAACCACTACTTGTTAAGCCCAATCGATTGAAGGAAAAAGAGCTACGAACAAGGCCTTCCTCTTGGAGAAAGATCCATAAAACGCACTGTATAGACAGCGGAGGTTCCGAACTAAAGGTTAAATGTCCTTCGCCGTATTGCTACGACGGATAAAAAGCGCGGTCGACAGTCCGTGTGCCGTTTGCTAAAACGGCCGATGACTCAGGCGGCAAACGTACATTAAGAATGTAAGTGGTTAAAAAAAAGGAATTCCGTCAGGAAATGGCGAACCGTTAAAGGTTCATGACAATAAGCAGAAAGTTGTTGGGGTCACCACTTGACAAATGGCGATAGCCCAATACGCGACCTAACTGAAAAGATCTCCTCCGCCGAAAGGGCCGAGAGGAGGTCGGCCAAGCCGCTGGGAGAGGTTTAATTCCTCGGAGCTCGTTCCCATGAAGGGAAGACCAGTGGTGAGACCAAAGTGACACCACATTCTGACAGAGGCAACACGAAGATCATCGGAAGGAATGGAAGAGGTAGCGGGCTAGATAGGAGGACTGCAGCGTTGGAAGCAGCGTCAGCAGCCCCGTTTTCCGTCAGATCGACGTGACCAGGGGAGTTAAACGTCAGAGTGGCTCCCTCAAGAGTAAGCAAGTGGAAGCTTTCTTGGGCCCGTCGCACAAAGGAATGGACTGTGTACAGCACACAGAGGTTCTGAAGGGCACTGAAAGAATCGGAGCAGATAACACAACTGAAAAGCCTGTGCCACCAGATGTACTGAGTGGCCTGATATAGGGCGAAGAACTCTCCTGTAAACACAGAGCAGAGTTCCGGAAGCCAATAACGAAAATCGTTGGTGCCAATGACGAACGCACACCCAGCATCACAGTCATCTGACAAGGGGAAGGCCTCAGACACGGCCAACCGCTTAGGCTCAAATTTGGCAGGTCGCTTGTGTACAACCTAAAAGGAAGGAATCTAAGATATTTTGGGTCAACACCCCCGCAATTTTGAGAAAATCACCCCTACAGGTTATGACGAGCAATCGACTCAAAACTGGAGGGATCGATAGATAATTGTAAATAGAGCATTTTTCATCATCCGCAAACGCAAACTTTTCCAGAAATCGAGGTAAGAAACGTTTACAACTGCCGCTTTTCTACCCGCCTGGTAAACACATTTCGCCGCCATCATCGATAGAACAACGGCCAAGGTAACTGGCTGGGAATGGGAGAACCCGGGTTCGAATCTCGAAGAAACCTACCTGCTGTTATTATTTTCGTTTGTATTTTTCCATATCTCAATTGATAGGGATAGGAGGGTTAATAAGGTAAGTAAATCAATGAGGAATGACAATAATAAGGTAGGCAAACTAATTTCCAAAACGCCGTGCGTTACTAAAGTATTAAACTTTTAAGCCTTGTCACATGAAAACAACTCCGAATAAGAGTGCTGCGAATTCCTCACGAGGGATCACAAATAGCCAACCGCGCGACGCTTGTTTACAGCGAGGCACGGGACAGAATGCTCGCGGGGAGATTTATTTGTCCCGGTTGCCTCTTCGTCATATCATAGTTGTGAACCTGGAAGAGTGAAGGTGTCCAGCACGAGCCTTATAGAAGTCAATCGGAAAGAGTTGTTTTCCGTCATTAGGCTGACGCGAACCTCGCGGATACATGTAGTGATTTTTCCATCGTTAATGGGCCGAGTGAAATACGTTTTGTGAATGAATACAGTGTTCTTCGGTAAGTAACATATTACGAGTACTGTATGTAGTTTGTAGTAATTAGCTCGTCTGTTTATCCCGTAGTAACTAGTTATTGTTTGTTGTGTCATTTCTTTCAGGTGCATAATCTGAATAATGGAGGATGTACACCCTTCGACTAGCGCTGTAATATATAGTTGGGAGCCCGTTACAGACGATGGCAAGCGCGAAGTTACAGAAGCTGTGTTTTTGGTTTGTATAAGTGTTGCTAGACACATGCATTATCAAAACACTACCGGAAGCAGGCAGTTCTGTTTCTCGGCGGTCCAGATTGATAGGAGCGACAGTTGTAAAACATTCTTACCTCGATTTCTGGAAACGTATGCGTTTTCGGACACCATACCTGATGATGAAAAATGCTCTATTTACAACTATCTATCGATCCCTCCAATGTTGAGTCGATTGCTCGTCATAACATTTAGGGGCGATTTTCTCAAAAACGCGGGGGTGTTGACCCAAAATGTCTTAGATTCCTTCGTTTTAGGTTGTACACAAGCGACCTGCCAAATTTGAGCCGAATCGGTTGGTCGTGTCTGAGGCCTTCCTCTTGTGAGTCCCATCAGTGTAGACACAAAGGTACCAAGCGAAGGTCGAGAAACTTACTGCGATATATCGAATGTGTTGTAGTTTCCTTAGGAAGTGAACGAATTCCAAGGTGAACACGGGCCGCCACAAGAAGCCAAGGTGGTGAAGAGCTCACACCGACTGGGAAAGTGGCAGGTAGCGTGAAGATGAGCTGCTGGAGCAATAGCCCAAAGTAAACTCCAGGAGGTAATAGAGAAGAGGGACGCACCCCATACTGGCGGTCAAAGGGGTCATTCAAGAAGGAGGCATGGGATGAGTGGTCAGGCATGGCAGACAAACGGAATGCGTATTCGCTGAGTAAAACATCATGGCATAGGATAGACAGACTTCCAAATGCATGAACGAAACACTCATTTACGATAATGCGCTGATTCACAAAATATTTTACCTGAGCCAGGCGTCAGTCTGTCGGGTGGCTGAAAGTGAGTGATTCACTTCACAGAAACTGCTGTAAAGTAAGCTCTTTTTTTTTTTTTTTTTTTTTTTTTTTTTTTTTTTTTTTTTTTTTTTGCAAATGGAGGGAAGGTCATAAACCTCTGGGCGCTGGGCGTTCTCAAGTTAGAATCTTTGACGATACAGAGAGAGTGGCTGGCATATATGTCTAGTGAGGCAGGTCTGTAACCACCTGACGCCAGGAAGTCGCCAGGTTCTTTTAGTGAGCAGCAAAAACATTTCGCGGGCGTGACTGTTTGGGAAGCTTAACAACCTTCATCCAGAAACTGTAAATGGTTGGCTGGGAGAATGAGGTATTGTGGTCCCATCTAGGTAGATGCTTTTTGCCAAAACATGGCCATGTTTAAAGTGAGAACAGGGGTTCCGTAGTCTAAAATCTTTTTTCATACAAGAGAGATTTGGAGATGCTGATTGGTATTGCAAACCTTTTAAAAAAGAGCCTCATTACCTCAGTAGTAAAACTGTTTGAATAAAAGAAAGCAGTAATGCACATCTCTATTTTATGCATGAATCATATAGTGAAGTTTCAGCTACAAATAGTTCATATTTTTACTATGATTATAGAAGTTATGTGTTTTTGTAAACATTCGTTGTAAAAACTTGGTAGCTAAACATGCACTGAGGATTGTGCAGAGGACTGAGGCGCTTCAAACGGTCAGCGAGAAGCAGACCCATGGCCATCCATGGCTGGAGGCTCACAGTGTTGCCAGACCCTGAACAGGAAGCACATGTCATAATGCAGCTGGCGTGATGTGACACAACCTCGCCTGATGGGCTAGCTATGGCGTGCAGCATCCAGCGTGACATCACCGCATGACTGCCAGCTGGGGTGAGCGCCCACTTGACATGATATCACTGCATGATGACACCAGCAACTATAAGATACAACTGGCCCATCCCCTCCCCGACGCGACAGGACAGGCAGGGCTGGGTGATGCAATGACACTAGGGTGGCTCACAGGCGATAGAGACAGAGTTCCGCTCATCCCTTGCACTCATGCCAATGGGTAGAGAAAGGAAATCCAGGTGCTTCGGCCTAAATAATCAGTAGGGAAGCCTCGCCTGTAGCCAGCAGGTAACAGAGGCTCGCCCCTGGCGTCACGTGACCACCTGAGGCCACTTCTGTTTGATGCAGTAGTCTCAAGGGACCAGACCTGAATGTAACGCTGCTGCAAATAAGAATGGGGGGACTAGAGATTGCTGAACCAAGCAACTGACATCTCTGGACACTCACCACAACAATGACAATTGCAATTGAAATACTGTCTTCAGCAAATGCGACAGTTTGTCAACAGTTACCCCATCTCTTGATGGTAAATAGGCCAGATGCCTGCCTTTACTGCCATAGACTGGAGACAGGTCCTGCCACCTCCATCACTGATGACGTTAAGTAAAAGGGTAACCCTTCTCATAGACCAACTCATCCCACGTGGCTGCCATATCCAACCTGTTACACACATTATATGTGGAGTCCTGTGTTTATTCATGTGAATAATGTAAGTTTTTGGACTGCCAAAAGGCCCTTGAGAATGGAGCAATAGGAAACTTAAAATATTTTTTTAAAATTCTTATCTTGCTGTATTTATGTTATAAGGTTGAATGCAATTTTTCACTTTTCTTTTCTATTATTTTTCTCATGAGGAACAATACCATATTGCCACTGGAGTACAAGGGCACTCTCATCTAAAATTTAAGATTGACGAGAGATCACACACAACAAATACACAAATATTCAAGCCACTTTTTGGAAGTGATTCATGTTTTTATTTTGTCTTTGTCATTTGTGTCAAGTCTCACTATGCTTCACATATCATTTAAATGTTGTTCATTTTGTGTTAACAGCATTTACAGCAATTTACACCAATGCACTAAAAGAACAGAAAGACACCTTGCTGTGAAGCAAGATTAACAGATGACACATGTCACAATAACACACACATGACTTGCCTAGATTTGCTGAATACTTGGATAGAATTTGTCACATTATTTATCTCTATGGACACTGAATGGATGGGCAGGGGTAACAAACTCTGAGGCAGAGAATACTCAGTGCCCAATGATATTGTATTGTGGTTAGAGAAACCAACCACCAAACCTCAACTTTGGTGTGCATGGGTTAGTTGAAAGTCTGCATGACCTTTTAACTGTTTTTTCATTTAGCTTCTGGGGTGTATGTCAAAGACCTGAGGGTCTACAGGGACAATTCTAACACCCAGGTAATCACGCAACTTTTGCAGGCATATAACAGTGAGTGAGTGTACGATCGCTGGTTGAATGTGGTCAAGACAGGGTGTGGTATTTTTTGGTTTCTGGTTGGCAAAGGTGTCATGGTCCAGTATGTCATTCTTGAAGACCCAGTCAGAGTGTCATATTTCTTCTGCTTTGTCTCACACTAACCTCTTCATTGAACTGTGACACTCCCCATACAAAAATTATTGGGTAACGGGGAGTTAGTAAGAGGTAGCTCGCTACTGAGGAAATTATGGGCAGAATGTTTTGTATCTGCATGTGTAACCTGTAGGAAGCTTGGACCCGAGTGGCCACAGCGGAGGCAACCGAGAACAGTGAGACAGCCTAACTGAGGGCCATAAATGCTGAGCACAGCGACGTGGTCCTGTGAGTCATTCTCGGAAACAGTGTTCAGTGGTTCTCACCTGCAGAGGAACTTCTGGCTGAGGCCCTTCTCCTTCCACTCAATGTCGGATAGAAGGGCGCCGGTTTTCAAAACATTTTACCTAGAACAGACGCCAGTCCGTCACGCAAGATGGCTGGATACCTGAAAGTTGGTGGAGGGATCCGCTTAAGAGAAGCTACTGTTAACTATGATTCTGTGCAAACGGTGGGAAAGTCGTAAAAATCTGTGCATTCTCATTTTAGAAGCTGGGATGATGCGGACAGTACAGCTGCCATATGGCATATGTGTGTAGTGGAGGTAGGACTGCAGATCCCTTCTGACGCCTGGAAGCCGCCAAGTTCTTTCAGTGAGTGACAAAAACATATTTAATGGGCACGACTGTCTGGGAAACTTAACAGCCTCCGCTCAGAAATTGGAAATAGTTGGCCCAGAATGATTGGAGCACTCCATAAATAAGGTACTGTGGTCCCGTCTAGGTAGATGCTTTTTGCCAAAACATGGCCATGCTTACTGTGAGGATAGCGCTTCTCTAGTCTAAAATATTCTTTTTTCATACAAGAGAGATTTGGAGACGCTGTTTGGTATATGCAAAGTAGAGCCTTTCTCTCCAGCATGAGAACCCCGGTGCTGTGTCTCGATCAGCTACCACGCTAACAGAAAAGTCAAAAGGGGAGATTCAATGAGTAGAGCATAGTTCGACTGGTTTGCGCAATGTGGGGCGGTTTCGTTTCCCTAATTCGGCTCCTGTGCCGAGGCTTGATGAAGAGTGGTTGTAATTATTCAGGGACTCTATCTTATTGTCCTTCCAATGTGGAGAACTTCAAGTCTTTCCCTAGTGGGAGAGACTTGTGGTCTGTATCTTGCGGAAGACTAAGAGCCTGTGGCAGTTTCTGACTGCACCAGCAATGGAACTGCATATCATCTCGGACAAAACATGGGTCAGTTTGTCCTGAGTCGACCGTCTGACGTTTGACAATTCCAGCACGCGCTGTTATGCCTGTGAGTCAAATTGGTTTGGGCAGACCAGCGATTTGGTGCACCTCACACTGAAGTCTGCTGTGAAGGGGCTTTGATAGGGAAGTTTCCCACGTTCTGATAATCAGAACCCTAAATCACGTAGTTTGCCTATTTTCGTGAATCTGTCAGAAGATTCTGCGCTGCCGCAGCGCACCGCTCCACGTCCACAGTATGCCGTTTTCTGCAGTCGCCTGAATCAAGATGAAAGAGTAAAGCACTGCTGCACCGGCGTATGGTTGCGAAAAATTATTCACAGCTCTCTGTTATCAGCTGATTCCATCTGTACGGAGTTGAGCATCACAGCGGATTGATGTAAACAAAGTCAGATTGCGATGTAAAAGAAAAGGAGAGAATTTGTATAGCTTCACCCCAATGTATGCTTAGCCTATCAAACACCGTTCCTTAACTGGTCTGTGTTTGTCATTTTTGTGTAAGATTTATGAGTAGGTTTTCCAGAAAGTTGTTAAAGGTTTAATAAAACTTGTCATTATTCTGTAAACTAGAATATGGCACCGTTCTCATTCATACTCCATCTGCTATTCACTATTTTTATTTTATTGTTGTAGTACATGGGTACAACAGCAATTTTAGGTTTAATATTATGAAATTAATTAATCTAATTATTAATTTGATTCTAAAAGTGATTACATGCATATGGCAAAAACTAAAGTGCCATGAGTAAATTCACTAATTCATATAGAAGACTCATGTGAGTAGCAGTCGACCTTCAGGTTATTTCCTAGATAATATTTGTCTTTATGTAATGGTAATAACATTTAGCTTCACTCAGGCATGTATTTGTGATTAAAGCAAGCGACGACTTGTAGTGTGGCAGGCAGTACGTCGCCCACACGCAGCGATTATCTCACAGTGCCGTTCACAACAGTTGAGGAATGGCAAGTCTGCAGAGGCAGAGCACAACATTAACAAGCAACATGCAGGTGTATTCGTTTTTCAACAGACAAAGGTGCTGTGATGCACCAACAGGTTTCAGGACCGGGTTCGGCCAACAAAGAGGCAGTGACGATAAGAGTACATGACGGTCTTGTCAACCACAAATGTTCAAATGTGTGTGAATTCCTAAAGGACCAAACTGCTGAGGTCATCGGTCCCTATACTTACACACTACTTACACTAAATTGCGCTAAGAACAATACACACACCTATGCCCGAGGGAGGCCTCGAACCTCCGGCGGAAGGGGCTGCGCAATCCGTGACATGGCGCCCGAGACCACGCTGCCACTCCGCGCGGCTTGTCAACCACGACTGTGTGTTCCAACTGTACTCTGCATAACGTGCGAGCGGCGGAGGCAGAGGGCAGAATAAATAGACAGCACCAGGGCATGACGACCGATGCCTGGAACTTCCCGCACCTGCCAATCACGACAGCGCGAAGAGTGTCTGCGGTCAAGCGGCTGTAAAGGAAATAACTATACGTGAACCAGACACTTTGCCTGAAGGAAATCCGTCGAAGCACTGCGACACACACACACACACACACACACACACACACACACACACACGGCGCCGCAACAATAACGAAATTCATATAAAGTGGACCACTGCCAAATGCTAAACGTCTCTGTGCGCCAATGAATGAAATTCCCATTTAGAAGTTTCAGTTTCCTCGCCCTTCAAAGTATCTACTATCCAGAGGTCGTCACACACTTTTTTAAGTGTGTTATACGGCATTTCAAGACTTACAACACTAAAAACAAACTAATCACGTTGTTTCGTAATTAGCATTTTTGGCAGGTAGTGCCTAGATCACGGGTTCGATTATTGGTGACCACCTAGAATTTTTTCTAATGATAAGCACTGGAAGGAGGTCCACTCAGCATTGGAGGCCAACTGAAAAAATGCTTGGCTACAAAAGCAGTGAGCCTGATGGGCAAGACGTCCAAGTAGCGTCAACATTTGCTTGCACATTTTGTTGCCTTTTCTTTTCTGTGTTGGCACCACCCGCTTATCAGTAAAATTAATGATGTTCATAGCATTTTGTCGCGGCTTCCTGAGAACGTATTTTCCGCGACGACTTTTCGTGATCACTTTTCGTGCTCGCACTGCGAAGTAAAACAAGCGCTACTTTGAACTGGAACGTGACAGTCCATAGTCATCTGACCAAGTTAGTTACGGCTACGGCCGAATAACCACAACACCTTTCCGAGTAATAGAGTGTTTGTCATTCAAAGCATATAAAACCTGGTATGACTGCCAGCGGTCTAGTGGTAGCGTTTTCCACAAATAGTCGAAACGTCGTCGGTGTCAGGGCCGAACCTCGCCACTGCTTAAATTTCGAATGAAAATCGTTAGCAATGGCGACCACGCCGGCCGGAGTGGCCAAACAGTTCTGGGCGCTACAGTCTGGAGCCGCGCGACCGCTACGATCGCAGGTTAGAATCCTGCCTCGGGTATTGATTTGTGTGATGTCCTTAGGCTAGCTACGTTTAAGTAGTTCTAAGTTCTAGGGGACTGATGACCTCAGATGTTAAGTCCTATAGTGCTCAGAACCATTTGAACCATTTTTTGAATGGCGACCAAAGACTTCCGGCATAATATGTCACCCTCGTCCTGCCAACGGTCTTGTCAAAGAGGCCGAAGAAGTGGGCAGAAGTTCAGGGCGCTCTCCTACACTTGGGGTGGGAAACTGACCCTAAAAGGCGGAAGAATGATCAATGATCAAAGGCATGAGAACGCAGAACGCAATGGAAACCACTGCATTAAAGACAGAAAATGTGTATGCACAGGACATACGGCTTCTAATTGAGAAAGTGTCATGGTTATCTCTCCCCAGTAGCAAAAGAGACCGGACTAATCTCACAATTGAACTGCAAAGGGGGAGAGGTGCCCATGAGAAAAAGATTGCATAACCAGCGAAAAGGTAACATCCTATGAGTCAGTACATGAAAATACAGAAATACTCAGAATTGGTAGGGACGCTAGAAAATCTAAAAAGAGAAACGCTAATGGTCACTCTAGATACAGTGTTGGCTAGTGACTTTTTTTTTCACCACTATACGACGCTGTGCTCCAAACGTACATTCTCAGAAATTTATTTCTCAACTTAATGCCTATGTACGATACTAGTAGACTTCCTTTGGCCACAAATATCTTTGTCATTGCTAATCTGATTTTTATGTCCTCTTTGCTCCGTCCATCATGGGCTGTTTTGCTGCGAAGATAGCAATTTCCTTGACTTCTCCTACTTCGTGATCCCAGATTCTGATGTTAAGTTTCTCGCTGTTCTCATTTCCGCTACTTCTCATTACTTTCGTCTTCCTTCGATTTACTCTCAAAATCCATATTCTGTATTCATTATACTGTTCGTTGCATTCGGCAGGTCTTGCAATCCTTCTTCACTTTCACTGAGGATAGCAATGTCATCAATGAATCTTATCATTGATATCCATTCACCTTAAATTTTAATTCCACTCTTGAACTTCCTTTTATTTCAGTAATTTCGTTCTCTGGCGCCTTTATCTTTCCTAAAGGCAAACTGATCGCCATCTAACTCATCCTCAATTTCCTTTTCATTATTGTGTATATTATTCTAGTCGGAACTTAGATGCATGAGCTGTTACGCTAATTGTGCGATAATTCTCGCATTTTTAGGCTCTTACAGTCTTCTGAATTGTATGGTCAATGTTTTCCGGAAATCAGATGGTATATCGCCAGCCTCCTACATTCTACACACCAACGTCAATAGTCGCTTTGTTGCCACTTCCCCCAATGGTTTTAGAAATTCTTATGTAATGTTATCAATCCCTTCTGCCTTATTTGATATTGAGTCCTCCAAAGCTCTTTCAAATTCTAATACTGGATCCCCTATTTCATCCCTGTCGTCTCCTGTTTCTTCTTCTATCACACCGTCAGACAAATCTTCCCTCTCATAGAAGCCTTCAATGTACTCTTCCCACCTATCTGCTCTCTCCTCTGCACTGAACATCGGAATACTCATTGCTATCTTAACACTACCACCCTCGCTTTTAATTCCATCGAATTTTTTACATGCTGAGTCAGTCCTTCCGACAGTCATTTCTTTTTAGATTTCTTCACATTTTTCCTGTAGCCGTTTCCCCTTAGATTCCCCACATCTCTTCTTTATCTCGTTCCTATGTGATTTGCATTTCTGTATCCCTGAATTTCCCTGGACATTTCTATACTTCCTTCTTTCATCAATCAATTTAAGTAAGTTTTACTATTACCCATGGCTTTTTCGCAGTTACCTTCTTGGTACATACGTTTTTCTTTCGAGCTTTTGTGAGTGCTCCTTTTAGAGATGTCCATACCTCTTCAACTTAGTGCCTACTGGGCTATTCCATACTGCTGTATCTATAGCCTTAGAAAACATCAAGCCTGTCTCGTCATTTCTTAGTAGTTACGTGTCCTACTTCTCTAAGTATTGATTCTTCCTGACTAATCTCTTAAACTTCAGCCCATTCTTCGTCACTACTACATTGTGATCTGAGTCTCTATCTGCTCCTGTGTACGCCTTACAATCCAGTATCTGATTTCGGAATTTCCGTCTGACCATGATGTAATCCAACTGAAATTTTCCATTATCACCTGGCCTTTTCCATGTATGCCTCCTCCTCTTGAGATTCTTGAACATAGTATTTGCTGTTGCTAGCTGAAATTTATTACAGAACCCAATCTTTCCCCTCTCTCATTCCTTTTCCGAAGTCCATATTTTACTATAACCTTTCCTTCCACTCCGACCCTACAACTGCATTCCAATCCACCGTGACTATTAGTTTTTAATCTCCGTTTACGTACTGTATACCGTTTCAATATCCTCATATCCCTTCTCCATCTCTTCACATTCAGTTTGCGACGTCGGTATGTATACCTGTACTATAGTTGTCGGTGTTAGTTTGCTGTCGATTCTGACAAGAACAACCCTATCACTGAACTGTTCACAGTAACTCTTTCTCTGCCCTACCTTCCTATTCATAAGGGACCCTTCTCCCGTTATACGATTTTCTGCTGTTGTTGATATTACCTACACTCATCTGACCAGGAATCCTTGGCGCCTTTCCATTTCACTTTACTGACGCCCACTGTACTTAGACTAAGTCTTAGCATTTCTCTGTTCAGGTTTTCTAGGTTCTCTACCACGTTCTAACATCTGACATTCCAAGCCCTAGCACGTAGAAAGTTTTTCTTCCGTTGGTTATTCAATCTTTTTGTCATGGTCACCTTCCCCTTAGCAGTCTTCTCCCGGAAATCTGAACTGGGGGACTACTCCGAAATGCTTTGCCAATGGAGAGATCGTCATGACACTTTTTCAGTTACAGGTCACATGTCCTGTGGATATGAGTTATGTGTCTGTAATGCAGTGGTTTTCACTGCCATCTGCATCCTCATACCGTTGATCATTGCTGGTCCTTCCACCATTAGGAACAGTTTCCGGCCCCAAGGACAAAAGAGTTCTTGGGACCGAGGACGTTTTGATTATTAATCAAAGACGCTACCCCTAGAGTACGGATGCAAAAACTGTGACCTGAAATGGGAGAAAGAATACAAAGATTTTGGTCAGATGAGTATGGGGTAATAACAATAGCAACAGAAAGTGAGTTAACGGAAGTAGCATTCGTTATGAATAGGAAGGCACGGCAGAGAGTAAATTACTGTGAGCAGTTCACTGGCAGGTTTGTTCTCATCAGAATCGACAGCAAACCAACAACGACATTAACAGTTCAGATATAAAGGCCGACGTCCATAGCAGAAGACGAAGAGATAATGAGTTCATGAAGATGTTAAAGGACGATAGAAGGAACTACAAAAATATTCAGGGAAATTCAGGAATACCGTTATACAAGCCACTTAGGAATGAAATACATAAAAAGTGCAGGAAAGGTATGGCGAAACAGCTGCATGGGAAATGGGAAGACATCGAAAAAGAAATGACTGTCAGAAGGAATGACACAGCATACGGAAAAGTCGAAACAGCTTTCACTGAAATTGAAAGCAAGGGCGGTAACATTATGAGAGCAATGGGAATTCCACCTTTAAATTGGGATAGAAAAACAATTAAAATCGCTCAAAAGACGAAAGGCCGCTGGACCTGATGGGATACCAGCTCGATTTTACACAGAGTACGCGAAGAAACTTGCCCCCCTCCTTGCAGCGGTGTACCGTAGGTCTCTAGAAGAGCGTAGCGTTCCAAAGGATTGGAAAAGGGCACGGGTCATCCCCGTTTTCAAGAACGGACGTCGAACAGATGTGCAGAACAGTAGGCCTATATAACGTCGATCAGTTGTAGAATTTTGGAACACGTATTATGTTCGAGTATAATGACTTTTCTGGAGACTAGAAATCTACTCTGTAGGAATCAGCATGGGTTTCGAAACAGACGGTCGTGTGAAAACCAGCTCGCGCTATTCGTCCACGAGACTCAGAGGGCCATAGACACGGGTTCACAGGTAGATGCCGTGTTTCTTGACTTCCGCAAGGCGTTCGATACAGTTCCCCACAGTCGTTTAATGAACAAAGTAAGAGCATATGGACTATCAGACCAATTCTGTGATTGGATTGAAGAGTTCCTAGATAACAGAACGCAGCATGTCATTCTCAATGGAGAGAAGTCTTCCGAAGTAAGAGTGATTTCAGGTGTGCTGCAGGGGAGTGTCTTCGAACCGTTGCTATTCACAATATACATAAATGACCTTGTCGATAACATCGGAAGTTCACTGAGGCTTTTTGTGGATGATGCTGTAGTATATCGAGAGATTGTAACAATGGAAAATTGTACTGAAATGCAGCAGGACCTGCAATGAATTGACGCATGGTGCAGGGAATGGCAATTGAATCTCAATGTGGACAAGTGTAATGTGCTGCGAATACATAGAAAGAAATATCCTTTATCATTTAGCTGCAATATAGCAGGTCAGCAACTGGAAGCAGTTAATTTCATAAATTATGTGGGAGTAGGCATTAGGAGTGATTTAAAATGGGATGATCATATAAAGTTGATCGTCGGTAAAGCAAATGCCAGACTGAGATTCATTGGAAGAATCCTAAGGACATGCAATCGGAAAACAAAGGAAGTAGGTTACAGTACACTTGTTCGCCCACTGCTTGAATATTGCTCACCAGTGTGGGATCTGTACCAGATAGGGTTGATAGAAGAGATAGAGAAGATCCAACGGAGAGCAGCGCGCTTCGTTACAGGGTCATTTAGTAATCGCGAAAGCGTTACGGAGATGATAGATAAACTCCAGTGGAAGACTCTGCAGGAGAGACGCTCAGTAGCTCGGTACGGGCTTTTGTTGAAGTTTCGAGAACATACCTTCACCGAGGAGTCAAGCAGTATATTGCTCCCTCCTAGGTATATCTCGCGAAGAGACCATGAGGATAAAATCAGAGAGATTAGAGCCCACACAGAGGCATACCGGCAATCTTTCTTTCCACGAACAATACGAGACTGGAATAGAAGGGAGAACCGATAGAGGTACTCAAAATACCATCCGCCTCACACCGTCGGATGGCTTGTGGAGTATGGATGTAGATGTAGATGTAGAAATGCAGAGGAGAGAGCGAACCGAAGGGAAGAATACGTTGAAGGCCTCTATGAAGGGAGGAGTCTGACGATATGATAGAAGAAGAACCAGGAGTCGACAGGGAGAAGTTAGGGGATCCAGTATCAGAATCACAATTTGAAAGAGCTTTGGACGACTTAATGTCAAATAAGGCAAAAGGGGTAGATACCATTCTACCGGAATTTCTAAAATCATTGGTGGCAGTGTCAACAAAATGACTAATCACGTTGGCGAGTACTATGTATGAGACTGACGATAGATCATCAGACTTTCGGAAGCTCATCATCCACACAATTCCGAAAATTGCAAGAGCCGACAAGTGCAAGAATTATCGCACAATCAGCTTAACCCATCGTGCAGAACTGCTGACAAGATTAATACACATAAGAATGAAAAAGGATCTGTTAGATGACGATCAGTTCCGCTTTTGAAAAGGTATAGGATCAGAGAGGCAGTTCTGAAGTTGCGGTTGATAATGGAAGAAAGACTGAAGAAAAATTAAAATACGTTCATAGGATTTGGCGACCTACAAAAGCCAGTCGACGATGTAAATGGTGCTTGCACAATGTTCGAAATTCTGAGAAACAGAGGGGTAAGCTGCAGGGAATGTATGATAACATACAATATGTACAAGAACCAAGAGGGAACAATAAGTATTGAAGACCAAGAACAAACTGCTCGGGTTAAAAAGAGCGTAAGGCGAAGATGTAGTTTTTCGCTCCTACTGTTCAATCTGTACATCGAGGAAGCAACGAAGGGAATTAAAGAAGAGTCCAAGAGTGGGATTAAAATTAAAGGTGAAAGAATATCAGTCACAATATTCGCGGATGGCTTGCAAACGTCAGTGAGAATGTTGAAGACTTACTGGACCTGCTGAATGGAATGAGTAGTCTAATGAATACAGTATATGGACTGAGAATAAATCAAAGAAAGACGAAAGTACTGAGACGCAGCATAATTGAGAAAAGAGAGAAACTGAACATCAGAATCGGGGATCATAAAGTAGATGAAGTCAAGGAATTCTTCTACCTAGTCAGCAAAATAATCGGTGGTGGACGGAGGACATAAAAAGCAGACTAGCAATGGCAAAAAGGCATTCCTGGCCAAGAGAAGCCTACTAGTACCAAATGCAGGCCTTAATTTGGCGAATGAATTTCTGAGAATCTACATTTGGAGCGCAGCATTGAATGGTAGTAACATATGGACTGTGGGAAAACCAGAACAGAACGGAATCGATTTGAGATGTGGTGTTACCAGGAGAACGACGAAAATTAGGTGAACTGAAAAGGTAAGGAATGAGGAGGTTCTTCCTAGAATCAGCGAGGAAAGAAATATATGAAGGACACTGACAATAAGAAGGGACAGGATGATAGGTAACTGTAGAGGGAAACAGAGATTAAAATACTTCAGCAAATAATTGCGGTCGTAGGCTGCAAGCACACTAATAAAACTACACTCGCCTCAATTGTTTTCTTATTCACATCCCTAATATACAGATACAAGGAGGGCACACCGTAATCATTCCAGTAAATTATAAAGCTATGAATGTAATGAGCATAATGACACGCTTTTACATCACTATCTCTTCTTATAGATGTTCGTGTTTGTGTAAGTATTGTAGCTAGGCCCCTGTCAGCCGTCCCGAATACGGTAATTGTACATAACTAATATATGAAACAAAAGAGACGAGAGTCAGGAGGGAAGGAATTCAATTTGGCCATCCGTATTCTGGTATTCCATTGTTTCACCGAATCGATTAAGGCGACTGCCATGTTTCTTAAAAATTGCATGACGACATTAGTTCCGATCCTTACACTATCTAATGCTCCCAATGTCAAGGGTATGCGAAACGCTGAAATCTTTGCATTACGGAGACAGGGACTTACAGCTTCCAAATGAAACACCTTCATTTTCGCAACAGCTTTTTTTCTTTTTCTTTTTTTTTTCAAGACATCTACATAGTCGCCGTTCCGTATTAGATGTTTGTCGTAACGTTGTACCAACTTTCCAATATCCTGTTGTTATAGAAGGCAGTCGAAAAAAATGGTTCAAATAGCTCTGAGCACTATGGGACTCAACATCTATGGTCATAAGTCCCCTAGAACTTGGAACTACTTAAACATAACTAACCTAAGGACGTCACACAACACCCAGTCATCACGAGGCACAGAAAATCCCTGACCCCGCCGGGAATCGAACCCGGGAACCCGGGCGCGGGAAGCGAGAATGCTACCGCACGACCACGAGCTGCGGGCGAACGCAGTCGCCCGCGCTTTCTGCCAATTGTTTACACTGGTCTGCAGCTCACTGTCTGTGCTAAAATGCTGTCCTCACAGTCGGCGGTTCCTGTTATCAGAGGGAGCCAAGTCCTGGCTGCATGATGGGTGATCAAACACTTTCTATGTTCAAAACGATGGAGCATCTTCTTCGTTGCAGCTGCTGTGTGCCGCCAAGCATTAACATGAAGAAGGACAATTCCTAATCGCAACATTCCTCTTTGCTTGTTCTGAATTTCCTTTCATAAACGGTAGTCTCTGCTCAGCTTGAACCGCATGCTGAAAAAGACCGTCGATTGAGACTCACTTCCTTCGCTGACCGTCTGAATCACGAACATCTGTTTGTCCAGCTTCAAAGTTCCTGCACTATCGTCACACTTTGCTGTCACGCATGACAGTTGCGTTAGGTGGGCTGCATGAAATCAGGCAGAACCCCTCCTTGTAATCCACCCCTCCCTCACATCATCATTTGATGATCGTCACTGGCTTCGTAATTAACTCTTTTAACAAGCTTCGAGAGGAGTAAGACTTACAATAAACGTTTTACTTATCTTCTTTTCTCATAGTTGGCTCAAGTTCTTCAATTCTAGAGGCTGATTCTTGAAGCTGAAATTTTTGACATTATAGGTTCTCATGGTTCCAGTTTATTTAGTAACTTACGAAGAGTTGCCTGAGCAGTAATTTCCGTTTTTATGTTAATTTTATTCTCTCACATTTTTCTGTATCACACTGTCTTTACAATTTCCACTTCAACAAAACCGAAAATTACGTTGTTATTGCCAAAAATAAAAGCACGTCCGCTCACATCAGAGTCATGCCCACTACTAAACCTTTCCGCAGTATTAATAATATTCCTAAGAGCTTACAAATTTTCTTGACAGATGACTTCCTATTAATCTCTACACCATTATTTTATAAATGAATCCAGAAATAAATTTAATAATAATCGTCAGATTGCGTAGTTGATAATACAAATTTTAAATGGCCGCATATTTGGTAATTTAAAACGTTTGTAAAAGAAAAGTAATTTTAACTGTACATTCAAAGCTAGCTCATATCGATTGTAACAACTAAAATAAAGTAATTTCTTTTTATACATTTTGCCTGAAATATAATACATCATGCACAGAATCATACAGGGTGTTATAAAAAGGTAAGGCCAAACTTTCAGGAAACATTCCTCACACACAAATAAACAAAAGATGTTATGTGGACATGCGTCCTGAAACGCTTAATTTCCATGTTAGAGCTAATTTTAGTTTCGTCAGTATGTACTGTACTTCCTCGATTCACCGCCAGTTGGCCCAACTGAAGGAAGGTAATGTTGACTTCGGTGCTTGTGTTGACATGCGACTCATTGCTCTACAGTACTAGCATCAAGCACATCAGTACGTAGCACCAACAGGTTAGTGTTTATCACGAACGTGCTTTTGCAGTCAGTGCAATGTTTACAAATGCGGAATTGGCAGATGCCCATTTGATGTATGGATTAGCACGGGGCAATAGCCGTGGCGCGCTACGTTTGTATCGAGACAGATTTCCAGAACGAATGTGTCCCGATAGGAAGACGTTCGGAGCAGTTGATCGGCGTCTTAGGGAGCACGGAACATTCCAACCTATGACTCGCAACTGGGGAAGACCTAGAACGACGAGGAAACCTGCAATGGACGAGGCAACTCTTCGTGCAGTTGACGATAACCCTAATGTCAGCGTCAGAGAAGTTGCTGCTGTACAAGGTAACGTTGACCACGTCACTGTATGGAGAGTGCTACGGGAGAACCAGTTGTTTCCGTACCATGCACAGCGTGTGCAGGCACTATCAGCAGCTGATTGGCCTCCACGGGTACACTTCTGCGAATGGTTCATCCAACAATGTGTCAATCCTCATTTCAGTGCAAATGTTCTCTATACGGATGAGGCTTCATTCCAACGTGATCAAATTGTAAATTTTCACAATCAACATGTGTGGGCTGACGAGAATCCGCACGCAATTGTGCAATCACGTCAACAACACAGATTTTCTGTGAACGTTTGGGCAGACATTGTTGGTGATGTCTTGATTGGGCCCCATGTCTTCCACCTACGCTCAATGGAGAACGTTATCATGATTTCATACCTGTGCTGCTAGAACATGTGCCTTTACTACTACGACACAACATGTGATTCATGCACGATGGAGCTCCTGCACATTTCAGTCGAAGTGTTCGTAGGCTTCTCAATAACAGACTCGGTGACCGATGGATTGGTAGAGGCGGCCCAATTCCATGGCCTCCACGCTCTCCTGACCTCTACCCAATTGACTTTCATTTATGGGGGCATTTGAAAGCTCTTGTGTATGCAACCCCGGTACCAAATGTAGAGACTCTTCGTGCTGGTATTGTGGACGGCCGTGATACAATACGCCATTCTCCAGGGCTGCATCAGCGCATCAGGGATTCCATGCGACGGAGGGTGGATGCATGTATCCTCGGTAACGGAGGACATTTTGAACATTTTCTGTAACAAAGTGTTTGAAGTCACGCTGGTACGTTCTGTTTGCTGTGTGTTTTCATTCCATGATTAATGTGATTTGAAGAGAAGTAATAAAATGAGCTCTAACATGGAAAGTAAGCATTTCCGGACACATGTCCACATAACATATTTTCTTTCTTTGTGTGTGAGGAATGTTTCCTGAAAGTTTGGCCGTACCTTTTTGTAACACCCTGTATGCAGTTCTCTTAGAAAAACAGTTGAGATAATATTAACCTGATTAAAAATTTGTAACTATTTTTGGTATCGTATACTTCTGTTGAGGAAAAGTAAAGCTATAGGAGGGTGTCCCTTTACAATATCCCCCTCAGCAAAATTTGGAAACAATGTGCGCTCAGAACTGAACAATACGAGGAGACGCGATTGGGGCATACTAGAGACGATGCGCAACGGAAGTGCACGAAGCTTTATCGGATTTTCACAGTGGTTTTAATTTCGTGACGGATCAGACCTGGAAAAGAATAGGCCTCGTACTTGAGTATTTCATTTTTCTGTCATCTTTTTTCTGTCCTGTTTTTCGCACATTCACCATTTACTTCCTGGCAGGTGAAAACTGTATGACAGACCAGGAATGAAACCTGGGGCAAATCCGCACCGACTGAGCTATAATCATGACTCAAGTCCCACCCTCACTGCTTGACTTCCACCAGTGCTTCTTCTCAGGAAGTCTGGAAGTTTGGAGAAGAGGTCGAGTGTCGTAATTATATAGCTCACTCGGTGAGAACTTGCCCATGAAAGGCAAAGTTCCTCGCTTCGAGTACCAGTTTGGCACACAGTTTTAATCTACCAGAAAGTTACTTTCTAATAGCACTGGGCTCCTAACTCAATTGTTTTCAGTAATTCAAAAACAATCAAAACATACTTTTCTCCAACTTGAAGGCCCGTTTTCAGTCTGCAAAGAAACCAGCTGTTTGGATTGTTGTACCTAGTAATGTAGTTTGACGATAAAGGCTGGGACTTACAGGCTTCCGACTCCACCGCGTCCTATATTTCATGGACGTTAGCGATCGCATGCTTAATTAAAGGCACTCGGAAATTACTTAGAGGACTAGAAGACACATACAGAAAAATAAAGGAATGTGAAGAGCTGTGCAGTGTCCCTCTTCGATTTGAATAAAAATTGATTGTTTTACACTTTAAGCCAGACAGGTAAAAGAATTAGGGTAGTTTATACTCATGATTCAGACAAATAAAACGTAATTATAGTCACTATTTACGGGACTTTCATTTCAAACCTAACAGTTTCACGTCACTCTCGCACTCACAAAATTTACAGTAATATTTTTTTACCCTAATTAGTTTCAGTCTAGAATATTCCCTACGAAAATCATGTGAAACCTAGGATAAGGCGAAAATTATTATCCATAAACAATGGTTAAACTGAACCGCTTGACTCACTTTAAGCTCGAATAGTGCATGCTTAATAACACCTTGTTATTCTCTTTTTCTGCGTACTACTAATTAGTATTCTTCCTCTTACCACATTTCCACTGTCTACCTGTTAGTCCAGTCAATGCAAAAGCAAAACTCAATGCAAGAGCAAAAAATCGTGTGGTCGCAAGGAGTGTCTTGAACAAAATACCAAAAATCCTGACAGGTGGGTTGTGAGCGTTGGAGTGCAAGGATGTTTAAAAGTCACTTTTTTATGTTTTACTCGAATTACTCGAGAACCACTGGGTCTAGCGAAAGTTTTTCTCAGTACGTAATTAAATTACATTAAATTCGCTACAAAAAAGGTGATATTCATTTTTCTCTCTAGGACTAATAGTTTCCGCATTATAGGGGATGGAAAAATTCACTGATTATAAAAATATTGTTTTAGCCGCATAAAGTTAATGTTTATCTCTAAATGAAGTGAGTTAAAAAAATTTAAATGTGTGTGTGAATTCCTAAGGGACCAAACTGCTGAGGTCATCGGTCCCTAGGCTTACACACTACTTAAACTATTTTAAAATAACTTATGCTAAGAACACACACACACACACCTATGCCACAGTGAGGACTCAAACCTCCGGCGGGAGATTTTAAGTGTGTGCACCTCCTATAAGTACTGCAGATGGGTGAATAGGGTGAAGGGGGAGGGGGGATGTATGAAGTAAAAGCGCGACGTCAGCTACGTCGCCGGATTGTGATCGTGTACTTCCTTCCTTTTCAGGTCTAAAAAGCGAAGATCTCAACTCTCGCTACCCCACTATACCACAAGCAGTCACTACACAGAGTTTCATAGAATTATATGGACCCTCCACAGCGCGGTTTATGAGGCACTGGTGACACATTGCGGAGACATGTCCAGGATGTGTTTGGCTCCCAGAAAATTCCTTAACACTATATGGAAAGCAAATATATATACTAATAATGCTAGCACAAGAAATATATAAGTGCTAGAGAGGAAAATTGTTCTTAACCATCCTGTACGACAGCAGTATTGTTCTTCCGGGAAAGACTACTTCACACATTACGAGCGGTGCTAGATTTCCAATTTAAAGACAGGCTCTACCCTCCCAGCATATACTGTCCATTTTTCTTGTGTAAGTAGGCAAACTAACTTCACTGAGTTCATGTGTGTATAAAGTCGTTATTTTCAGTTTATTAAATTTTTGCAGGTGTTGAGGGAGCTGTTATTTAAAATATGCTCCAATAAACAATGACTGAAAAGTGCTTCATTTGTATGTTGTTCTCAGCGACCTATGTGATATTGGGGAAAGGCATTGGATTTGTAAATGTGAGACCGTGCTGTTGTCTATTGTTGGCAGCGTACTGTAAAACTGCGTAATTGTGCTGTAGTCACTTGGTGATGAATTAATGTGTGGGTAGAAGAATAGTGCCCTTCTCTAGCCATTACTGTGCTTCTGACAGTCTGCAGAAATCTTTTCCGTTCAGGAGGGGGAGGGCATGGATAGAGTGGGGAATCAACTGTTCGATCTTCAAATTGCAGACCTATACAGGAGGGAAATGCGTGAACAAAATCCTGCGACCTAACTTACCTCACACTAGAGCAGCCTGCACTGAGTGGAAATACTTACCACACACCCACAATGTATTTTCCAACGTAGGTGTGAATTTGTTTGAATGCAATGGGACTGATCATGTTCAAGTCTAGAACTGCAATCTGCTGTAATGCATTGCTTGACTTGTGTTGAAATATATGAAGTTCTATAATATCTTCTTCTGTTCTAGAGGGATGAAATTTAAACCTCTTGGTCTCTGCAGATGTTGGGAGAGCTGAGGTTAGGGTGATGCATTTGACACCCCTCACGCTGTGAAAAGTTTTCCAGATAGTAATAGCGGGGACAGTGAAATAGACATGGTCGAACACAAGTTCACAGCATGTTCCACTTTGGACAGGCCCTTCAATGAGGTACACAGTTGACAGCTGCAGCTGTTGAAGTTTTTACCTAATATCCTACTTAGCCGCTGCGAATAATAGACTGAAAATAGCCCCACTATGTAAACACGAGCTCAATGAAATTATTTTGTCTACTCGCATAAGCAAAAAGGACAGGAATGCTGGGTAGGTATAGTCTGTTTGCAAAATGAAAAGCGAGCAGCACTCATGGTGGGGGAAGTTGCTTTTCCCGGAAGAGCGCTACAGCTGCCGAACAGGACGACAGAACCAATTTCACCTCTAGCGGTGTAGAACAGGCGGATATTTACGTAGATACTGTCCATATGCGTTTCTTGTGTTAGTGTTGTTAGTATCTCATATCAGCATGAGGTAATGTCAACGCATTTTGTGGAAAATATACATCCCCGGGCGTGTCTCTGCGCAATGCATCGCCAGTGATTTTTGTATGGTACGCATAGCTTTATGAGGCACCCTGTTGCTGCTAAGAAGCCACGCAAGGGGGAGGGGGCCATGGATAGAGTGGGAAATCACTTGTTCGATCTTCAAATTGCAGACCTATACAGGAGGGAAATGCATGAACATAATCCTGCGACCTACCTTATCGCACACTTCTGTTCCTCAAGCTCCCTTTCACTTTGTTACACAACCGAAATACAATTTATCAGTCAATAACGCTCTATCACACTTACGCGAGGTATGCTCATTCAATATTTGTTTTTAATCAACTTAACTTAAAGATAAACATTAATTTTATAACGTTAAAACAATATTTTTAACCATGTGCAATTTTTCCATCGGCAGCAACCTAAGAACTGTCAATCCTAGAGAAAAAATGAATACGTCTTTTGCAATAAATTTAATGTAACTTAATTTTCTACCGAGAAGCATCTTCGCTAGAAGCCACAGGTTTTGAGTTACTGGAAAAAACATAAAAAAGTGACCTTTAAACGCCCCCCCCCCCTCCGCCCTAACGTTCCCACCTCACTGGTCAGGATTTTTAGTATGTCGTTGAGGTCACTTCCTCATATCACTGTGCAAAACTTCGTGATCACAATATTTTTCCCCTAATCGCAATTTCTCAGTCTTTATTGACTGGGCTTTATCGTGTTTTTTTCTTTTTGTTTACATTTACTAGCGATAGTATTTAATGCAACTCTGCTCTGCAAAATTCTGACTGCCTCACTAGACTCCATGGAACCACTGACTACATGACAGCGCAGATGCAGCCAATCCGAGAACTTCACATTGTCACCACTACAACAGCCAGCGAATATGCGATAGAAAGAATCTGGTCCACTTAAATACGGCACGCTTACAAGCTTCAAACTAACAAGTACGTCATCATCTGGGAGAATATTATAGAGGTGATGGTCTCAGCATATCAAAATAAATTCCAGTGGATATTTCCAGAAATACATTAAAAGAGTTTTAATGGCTGTTATATGGGGAATTTTATTTGAAAATTGATTTGCAAGTGGAAACTGAGGAACTCTGCAGAGTGGGGAACTGTGCAGTCTGTACTGAGTGAGGCTAAGCGTCAACAAAATTTAAGATGGTGGTGACTAACACATCGAAATATTAGGCCCCCAAGTTGCGCTTCAGATATGCCAGGTTGGATGTATTAAAGTGTTATTTAATAAAAACGGAGGGGATTCGTTGAGAAACAGTCGTTACAGTCTAACGTAGTTCAGTTTCATAAAAATGTAATACAAGATAATTCACAAGAATGATATAACCATAATTTGCCATTGCCTGTTATTTAATTCACTTATACACAAGCACTAGACTGAGTACTGTCGTACATTGCGCTGATTATTCAAGTCGGAAATCTTAAGCACGCAGGGTATACCTTCACACAAGCACTGACGATCCACACACACGAGAAACAGACATTAAAAGATATTTGTCCACCACCCTAAGCTGAAGATTCGGAAGTTCATGACCAGCTTTATAATTGTACTACCGGAAACAAGATACTACGGAATGCTTTCCCACAAAGAAATTTATTTGGAACACCTCACCCTAGAAGTTGAGATACCATAGATTGAAACACCCGCGAATTGCGTAAATAATAGTAGATGCAATAATTTGTCTAATTACAAATTACAGTGATACAAAAACCTGATGGCTCTACACGTGAATCACAGGATGCCTTCCCACGAACAAATCAAAATCATCTTGTGAAAGCTACGAAAATACACAGTGAATTCGAATAGAAACAAAGAGGAACTAACATCACGTGGAATACTAAAAAATTAATAAATAAATTTGTACTTAAAGGTACTCACTATCAAATTAGCCACAAAGTGCTATGAACAAACCAAATTTAAAATGATATTAATTAGGTTGGAACGAATTGAATATGTAGTGAAAAATAGTACACATACACATGAGATACGATTCACATGAACATTGCGATTAAAAGAGAAGTTGCAGTATTGAATGTTAAGCATATGATGGAGTAACGGACTTCCTGCACCACACGTTCTGGTCAAACAAAGTAAGGTCCAGAAAAGCATTACTAAATTCAGAAAATAAAATAACGAATTACTCTGAAAAATTTAGAGACTCTGCTACCTAAATTGGAACTTATGAGAAAACCAAATACGCTCATCATTTAGGATGGCGATACACCACCACACACTAAATTTTTTTTACTACCCAACACAGTTTCAGCCCCGAGTGACTGAGCACGTTCTCGAAGTAACAAAAACCCCAAGTAGCCGGAAACGATCAGTGGGATCCTTTCCGCCTCCAACCTAACTACTGTCGAATGACTACAAAAAGGCCACAAACTTCTTTGCCTTGACTGTGTAAACAACGTTGGCGACACTGTTCCTACCACAGAGGAGAGCCAGCCGCTGTGCTGCTACTATGTAAATGACACTTTAAACCTACACATTCACTCAGTGATTCACGCAGAGAGGAAATTTGGAAAAAATGTACGCATTGTGTATTGGGTGCTTCCAAGGGAGATGGATAGTTTCAAATGGATGTAGAACACCGAATGGGCAATAAAGCGAAATAAAAACTAGATCACATGTGACTGAATGAGAAAATTCTAACAGAGACGTTGAAATGGGTAACTATAAAATATATGTCGACAGGCGGTTAGTTTTCAAAAAGGAATTTGCGTCACACATTAACAAAGCTTCTATGTACAGCGACTGCGACTGTAGCTAGAATCCATTTGATTAATTAATTAATGTGGAGCGAACGGTCATTGAAGTTTTTTGCCCTCGTCCTCACTGTCATAGGAACTCGATTTACATCAAACAGCTTTTCATGCCTCCTGGGCTACTCTGGCTTGGTAAAAATAGTCTAATCACAGAAGTGCCATTTTTTCGAGGTTTTTTTTCACTAGGAAAAGTGCAGTACAGCAGAAATGTTTTGGATGCTATAACAATAACGCTGTTCCACTGGAAACAGTAAATTATGAATGCCTTTATAAATCGAATTAAATTACGTTTAAAAAAATCTATTACGAGATGGCGCAGCGTGTTTCAAATCACAGTCAACCCGAGTTCAACCCGGTGGAAATACTGTTCATTCACGCTTCGGGGAGTCGCTTTTATCCCGTTCTGCTACCTTAGGGCCTGCCAATGGTACACAATACAGCATCATAAATCCACCTGGATAGTTATTCTGCCTTTTTCAGTTCTAAATCGTATTAATGATACTGAAGTTACTTGTTACTCTCAATATTATTATTACTATTATTATTATTATTATTATTATTTTCGATTATTCCCATTTAAGAGAGCGTTTGAACTTGAATTCCTTTATGATGATTGTTTATGTTTTTTCTGAGCCCAAATTTTCTTCATGTGTCCGTTGTGTTGTTTCTTTCGCTTCGCTGTCCATTTGCATCCTGGTCTCTTATGTGTTGTGGTGTCAAATTTATGTTTTTTGATGATGTTCCTGAATTCAGTTCTATTTACTGCATCGTTTACTGTTATGTGTGCTTGTCTGAGGTCCTCTTCAACTTCTTTTATCCATTTTGTTTTCCCCCTGCCTGAGTTGATGACTTTAAGAATTCACTTTGAAATTCTGTTTTCATTCATCCTGTGGTTATGTCCGTAGAACTGCATTCTTCTTTTCCTTATTGTATCCGTAATCTTGTCTGTGTATTTATTTAATTCTGATGTTGGTCTCTTCTTCCAGATTCCTTCTCTTGTATCGGGCCAAAAATTTTCCTTAGAATTTTCCTTTCTTGTTTCTCTATTTCTTTGATTTTAGTTTGCCCACCTATTTGTGTTGTTTCAGATGCATACAGTGCCTCCGGAAGTACGACAGTGTTGTAGTGCCTCAATTTTGCGTTAATGGATATGGACTTTTTGTTATAATAGTTCCACGTGAGTTTATATGCTTTCTGTAGTTTTTTTATTCTTTCCTCATTGGCCTTTAGGTTGATTCCTGATGGCTGGATGATTTCTCCCAGGTACTTAAAATGTGGTACTTGTACGATTTTCCCATGGGTTGTCACAATAGGCAATTTGTCTTGTGGCACTCTTTCTATGTACTGGGTTTTCTCATATGAGATTTGCAGGCCAGTTCTTTGTGCAATTTCGTGTAACTTCTCTATGGCGTTAGTGGCTTCTTTTCTATTATTTGTGAGGATTGCAAGATCATCCGCAAAAGCTAAACACTTCACATTGAATCTATTACCTTTTCTAATGCCAATTTGGATTCCTTTAACTTCTTTTTCCCAAGTCCTGATGATTTTTTCAAGAATGATATTAAAGAGTAATGGTGAAAGTCCGTCACCCTGTCGCACTCCAGTTTGGATTTCAAATGGTTCCGAGATATCCCCCATAAATTTGACCTTGGAGACTGTGTCAGTTAATGTTTCCCGAATGATTGCTCTTGTCTTTCTGTCAATGCTGAATTCTTCCAGCGTCTTGCAGAGCGCTACTCTGTCTATTGAGTCGTAGGCCTTTTTAAAATTTACAAAAGTGACCACTGCGTTTCGGGTGTTTCTCATCTGGAGAATCATTTTCAGATTCCAGATCTGCTCTATGCATGATCGCCCCTTGCGAAAACCAGCCTGGTATTCTCCTATTTGTGGGTCAGCTTGTTCTTCTAATCTATTCATGAGAACTTTTGATAGGATTTTATATGTGACCTGTACGAGTGAGATACCCCTGTAATTATTTGGTTCAGTTTTGTCCCCTTTTTTGTGGAGTGGATGGATGAGTGCGCATTTCTATTCAGAAGGGATCTGTTCTGTTCCCCAAATGTTTAATATGAATTTGTGAATTTTTCCTGTTAATCTTTCATCATTAATTTCCATAGTTCTGCAATAATTCCATCTTCTCCTGGGGCTCTATTGTTTTTCAGTGTCTTGATAATTTCTACTATTTCGTTGATGGTTGGCGGTTTAGTGTCAGGATTTGGTGTAGACGTCTCGTAGTGAATATCCTCTGTAGGTCTTTCGTAGTTGAGAAGTTTGTTGAAATAGTCTGCGAGGATTTGGCAGTTATTCTTCGTGTTAGTTTCTAGTGAAGCATCTGGTTTCTTGAAGCAAAGATTGGGTGGCTGGTATCCTGCAATATGTTCTTTAAACGTCTTATAAAAATTCCTGGTGTTGTTCTTCTTAAAGTCTTGTTCTATCTCATCTAGTCGCCGTTTGTCATAATTTCTTTTTTCCCTCCGAATAGTTTTCGATGTTTGTTTTCGGATTACTAGAAATTGTTGCCATTTTTCTGATGTTTTGTGACTATTGAAGTTTTTCCAGGCATTGGTCCTTTCTTCTATTGCTTGGTCACATATTATATTCCACCATCTGTGTTTTCTCCTTATCGGGGGAATTATTATTATTATCTGTTTGTCCTGTTTAGAAAGCCAGTTCAAATGTTCTGTTTGGTCATATGATTATTTCCTACTATGTTCCCAGAACTTCTACAAGGATTCCTTATTGCTTCTTTTCGTTTTCCTAACCATTTGTTGTCACTGTCTGTCCTGAGTTAGATAGTGAAGTTTTGACTCGACACTAATATGTCAGAAACATAGGCCTTTTTATGACGTTCATTTCTTGTAAACTTTTTGTCGTTTCTTCTAGCCACTTCGTCTTGCCCTTCTTTGAATTATCACCTTACGTCATTTATTGGTGAGTCTGTTATGAATTCAGTAGGTTCATCCTCATTTTTCAAGCATCACAATAGCATGGTATCCTTGCTTAATATATAGAAGTCCGCCATTCTCCTCATCATCCAGATTTTATTTCCCTGTATAGAACCAAACAGTTTACTAAAAATATTCCTTCCAATCATATTTTTTATTTATACTTTTTTAAAACAACCTTCAGTAGGTTTATTAATAAGTAAGACTTGATTGTAAGGACTATATTACTTTTTTGTTATAGTGATTCAAGGTAATTGTGTACCCGTTTTGAGATGTAATGCCTTTTTCTAAATTTGTGCCAGATTTCCAACCTAATGAAAGTATGAAATTGAAAGAGGTATGTCTCTTTGCCCTCTTTTATATTTTTCTAATTTCCTTTAAAATTACCAACCTCTTGTGGAACTTACCATGTCCTAAACAATTTCTGTAAGATCTAAATGTGTGGCTGAGTTTTTTCATACATATCGTCGAGACCAGGAAAGTTTCCTTCCCTCCGAGCATAGCAATACCAACCTCCCTGAGTGCATTCCGTAGATGTCGAGCAACACAGCATCCTGCGAACCCTGAGCTCCTGCGCTTTTTTGGCCCGCTTTATTGGCTAGGCCCATGTAACGGTCTCCCTCCCCCCCCCCTTCCCCACGTAAAAGTAGAGGCCCTACCATCAACTGTCGTCCGTTGGCTGTTTTTTAAGACACACTTGCTGGAGCACTCGAGCCAAGTGTACCTCCATTGTTCGGAACATGATCAGTGGAAGTTCAGCTTGCTTTGTTTAGGCCATAATGTAGACGGAAGTGTAGAAATTAATGCGTCTACGGAATGGACAGTGTCTTGAAAGGAGGGTATAAGATGAACATATTCAAAAGCTAAACGAGGATAATAGAATGCAGTCGAATTAAATCGGGTGATGCTGCGGGAATTAGATTAGGAAATCAGACGCTTAAAGTAGTAAAGGAGTTTTGCTATTTGGGGAGCAAAATAACTGATGATGGTCGAAGTAGAGAGGATATAAAATGTAGACTGTCAATGGCAAGGAAAGCGTTTCTGAAGAAGAGAAATTTGTTAACATCGAGTACAGATTTAAGTGACAGGAAGTCGTTTATTGAAGTATTTGTATGGAGTGTAGGCATGTATGGAAGTGAAACATAGACGATAAAAAGTTTGGACAGGAAGAGAATAGAAGTTGTCGAAATGTGGTGCTACAGAAGAATGCTGAAGATTAGATGGGTAGATCACGTAACTAATGAGGAAGTGTTGAATAGAATTGCGGAGAAGAGGAGTTTGTGGCACAACTTGACAAGAAGAAGGGACCGGTTGGTAGGACATGTTCTGAGGCATCAGGGGATCACAAATTTAGCATTGGAGGGCAGCGTGGAGGGCAAAAATCGTAGAGGGAGACCAAGAGATGAATACACTAAGCAGATTCAGAACGATGTAGGTTGCAGTAAGTACGGGGAGATGAAGAAGCTTACACAGGATAGAGTAGCATGGAGAGCTGCATCAAACCAATCTCAGGACTGAAGACCACAACAACAACAACATTGGTTTACTTATCAGTAATGACCTTAGTGAGGATCGCGTTTTGTTTACTATTAAATCCACGTACAATCCAGGAAACTGTGAGTGTGCTTCGTTCTTATTCCGAGCCAAACCACGTTCCAAGAGCGCAGTCGCTTTGGTTCAATGCAGTGTCTCTCCCACACCTAATAAGTTAGTCGAAGCGATTTCAAGGGGCGGTTAATTTATTGTAGCTTGTAATTTGAATGAGTTAGACCAGACGCAACGGCTTTTGTGTATCATGAATGATAAACAACGTTGCTGCTTGCTAGTAGCCTAAATTTTACTAATCATTTAATACCTTCAGCGAATGCTGTTCCATCCAGCTTGTCGACTTTTGCTATTATTTGTCCATTAGGTTGAACATGGTCTTTTTGTGGTACAGACCAAAAAGAGTACACAGATCTAAAATTCACAGTTGGGAATGTTTGCTATTAGAAAGAGCAAAACAGGCTGCTTTAAACGAACCTCTGTATCGGTGCTAACATTTCATGTAACGAATTGTATCTAAATTCCTGTTCCATGTCATGTGTTGACTCTGACTCGCTTTCCATCCCCAATTCCCTTCCCAATAGCATAGTGCAAAATTTTCAGAGTAAAAAGAACCCATAATTGTAAGGTTTGAATTTCGTGCTATATCAAATTAATGGACATTTTTGTCTGGTGTAACGGACCTTGGGTGACTACCTGTAATCAAAGGGTAGAACTTGTATTGCTGTAGCACGCAGTAGTTTTCTGTTGTCCTCCTCCTTTTGTGAGTGATCATTCGGTCAGTTCATAATTATTCATTCCCCTCCCCCCCCCCCCCCAATTCACGGAAGACATATACTACATAATCCAAAGAGATCTTTGCTGTTGATTGGATTAAAGAAGTGTGTTAATATCTTCAGTGCACGTGTACTTGTTCATGAAGTATCTGATGTGTTCTAACTGGAAACAGAAAACCATTGTAATAAATATCCATCATTAGCAGATATGACTTCCAGTTGCTCTAATTCCAACTCACGCTCCACTTTCTTTTTTGGTCTGTTTCCAGTAATCAGAGCAGCATATTTCCTGAAAGACTCCGCTCCTATATATATATATATATATATATATATATATATATATATATATATATATATTTCTAAAGGGTATTGTGAGACCTGACGCGAATTATAAATCCATGAAGAAGAGATCACCACAGTGTAGTCGTACACAAACCATGGCGTTTTTCCGAAGCATGTCTAAATATTTGGTCATCAGTTTCACCAGGGCTCGTATGACATTACGCACGTGGAGAGGGGCGAAAAGATTGAAAATTCTGACTGATCGATCAAAAGCCAAGCCATACGGTGAAAGCAAAGAATGGAAAAATACGTTAAGAAAGATTAGCACCCAACACTCATCTCCACGATCCTCTGTTTAAATATAATCGTTTGGAATGAAGGTAGGAACCGTTTTGAAGGCGGATTTAACAAGGTTCTCAAAATAACACGTCAATGGGGGAGACAAGTTCATACTGGTGCACTGTGCATTGTTGCGAAATTTATTCAAGGTGGATGCTCTTCTTGGATAGTCCCCCACCCCCACCCCACTTTCTCTCCGAGAGGTATAGATGTGGCAATGTCGCAACTAAACTGATACGCAAATTGATTATATGAATGTAAGATAGTTAAATCAGTTACGCAAATTGATTAAATTCAAAAAGTTAGAAATTCAAAAATGGTGGGAATTCCTAAAAAAATTATGGGAAATTAAAAATGTCGGGAATTTTAAATTTTGGTGCCCTTTTTCACAGTACTATCACCAGATGGCACTGTTGGACTGCCCCCTCTCCTACTTCCCTTCTCCCCTCCCTAACTTCCCATTTCTCCTCTTGGGAAATGGTGGGAGAAAGACTAAGTCTGTGCAGAGCTGAAAGAGAGGATGGACATAAGTCGTCACTTAATTGTAAGTGCAATGTCTTCAGTGGATGAAACGTTGCTGCCAGACTAGAAGGAGTTTAACAACTATATTAGCTGTAATCATGTAGCTGAATACCGCATCAGTAGCTCCCTGCATGATGTTCAGAAAGCGTAAGAGGAAGAACACATTTAATCAAATATCGATGAAGCAATGGGATGGGTTGAAGTTACATTTTGCAACTCAGGCTGATAGATGCTTTTGCTGGAACTGTCGACCTTTCACAGAATGTCCAGTCTGTATTCCAAAGTGCAAGAGGTGAGACACTCATCTGCTCTGGTGTAGTCATCTTGTTCAGAATGTGTTCAATTGAGAATATGCAAGTGATGTAAGGGAGTATTTTAATAAGTGTACTATATGTAAGCATGTAGATGAGGATAGCTGAGGATAGATCCCTCCATGAAGACTGCAAAGTAAAGATAATGGATGAGAGTGATAAGAATACTTTTCAGCAAATAACTGTGATGCATTGTGATGATTTGAAGATGGATTTTGCAACTCATACAGATGGTTGCCTGTGCTGGGACTGTCTACTTTATTCTGAAATGCCCCATCCATATGTCTAATGGATAAATGTGTGTTCTTCGCAAACAGTCTCAGACCTACTGAGCTAGTTCACAGGACTGTCGCAGAGCGTGGTTGAAGTGGGATTTGTTCCCCTACCACTTTCCTCAGGAACCTGTAGGAACGTAATGTTCTCCCCTCCCCCACCTGAAAATTGTCAGGGGCCAATAGTGATGCAGAAACGCTGCAACCCGTCATGTCATTGATGACGGGGGAGATATAAGGTAAATGCGATAACCCACCAGTCTCAGCCAATGGAGTAGTAGTCATGAAGCGTCAACAGCAACAGCAGCAGCCACCGAGACCATCCAGCACCTCACGGCAGCAGAATAGGGAGAAGCTGAAGAGTAAGTATTCATTACATGTCTTTGCTACTATTACCACACATAGCAGTTGCGTGTCAAGTTCCATTTGTTTGTTAAACGCCATGTTTATTTCTGTGGATTCTTATTGTTTATTCTTCTTCTCCTCCTTCTTCTTCTTTGTTCAGCAGTCTCCTGCATGTTGAGACCAGCAGCGACCTCCACCGTGTCTGGACCAGCAGCGACCTCCACCGTGTCTGGACCTGCAGCGAACTGGAGCCTGTCTGAACTGGCAGAGACCTCCAGCATCTCAGAACCTGCAGCAACCTCCTGCCCGTCGGGATCTGCATACTGTGGGTCCCTGTAGAGCACTTGGCCAGCATGTTGGAACAGGACAATTTGTTGCTGTTATCCTTCCCACTCATCGATTTAGTCACCCAGCCTGTCCCTGAATCACTGGGGATCCAACACCACATGATGCAGGTCGGTAATGGTCTCCAACATACTATCCATCATAGAACATTCCAGTGCTACAGCAAGGGTAGAGTGAAGATGTGGTCGGTAAAAAGCTACCGATTCCTCTCAGTACTTTAATGTTATTCAATTCAACATATAATTTATAGCTAACTATTCAAAGCGCTTAAACATTGGTACAGAAACATCAGTGGACAGTATCTTCTGGTAAACCTTCCGGGATGTAAGGTCGTGGTCCATAAAACTCTTCAGCTCCTAACGTTTCGTCCAGAGCTGCGCTGGACATCTTCAGAGGGGTGTTTCTCCTCCGGTGAGTCTTGCCGACTGACGGGTCGGACGTCTGAGAGCGACTTATACAGTATATCGTAGAAAGTGGGCGTGGCCAGAGTTACACGTGATATGCAGAGATAATCTTTGTCAGAGATAAAACTTGACTATCGATCGTGATCTCGTCACGGATAAAACTGTCTAGCAATTCAGTAGTGCTACTGTCCAAATATCACTAAGTTTCATGGTCTCTTCTTTCCGATTAAAATTATCCCTATGTTTATATATTTCAATTGCTTATCTACAAAGCCGTGGGTAATAGTTCGTCGTCGTAGATAAAATTTTTGTTTCGGAAAACTTCACTTGATGATTTCCTGACTGAAAAGCGTGTTCTGCTACAGCCGATTTATCTGTTTTTCCTAATCGGCAAAGACTTCTGTGTAGATGAGACGTGGATGCCATTTTTCAATCCAGAAACAAAGCGCCAGTCAGCTCAATGGAAGCACACAGATTCACCGTCACCAAAAAAATTTCGGTAACCGCCAGTGCTGAAAAAATGATGGTGTCCATGTTCTGGGACAGCGAGGGCGTAATCCTTACCCATTGCGTTCCAAAGGGCACTACGGTAACAGGTGCATCCTACGAAAATGTTTTGAAGAACAAATTCCTTCATGCACTGTAACAAAAATGTCCGGGAAGGACTGCACGTGTGCTGTTTCATCAAGACAACGCACCCGCACATCGAGCTAACGTTACGCAACAGTTTCTTCGTGATAACAACTTTGAAGTGATTCCTCATGCTCCCTACTCACCTGACCTGGCCCCTAGTGACTTTTGGCTTTTTCCAACAATGAAAGACACTCTCCGTGCCCGCACATTCACCAGTCGTGCTGCTATTGCCTCAGCGATTTTCCAGTGGTCAAAACAGACTCCTAAAGAAGCCTTCGCCGCTGCCATGGAATCATGGCGTCAGCGTTGTGAAAAATGTGTACGTCTGCAGGGCGATTACGTCGAGATGTAACGTCAGTTTCATCGATTTCGGGTGAGTAGTTAATTAGAAAAAAAATCGGAGGCCTTAGAACTTGAATGCACCTCGTACTGGCAGCCTATAGGAATGCAAGGACAGTTATCAACAAGTTGGGGCAAGTCTCGTGATGAATGCTGGGCCACACACACATTGTAAGTCTTTGTTCTACAGGCAGGAACTTGCTTATGTTCTCCTTTGGCTTTGACAAGCAGAGACCCCCTGACGGTTTAGTTGGCATTCTGCACCTGTCCCAGGTGACTCTGTTGCCATCTACATCAAAGCCACTGGCTGTTTTAACCCATGATTTCTAGAAAGGTACTTACAGACACTCCGCACGCCTCCCAGGAGACTCTTTATTTGTCTTCATCAAAGCAGCCAGCTCTACAATTTCCCTCAGATTCATGGGTGACTTTAAGGAATGGATCAGTTCTTGGAAGCATTGCTCTTTGTCAGTGAGAGCAGATGTTTACCATTATTTTCTACGAAGGCCTGAGAAACAGCCGCCTTAGGGTCAGGCAGTTCCTGCTTGCATCCCCTACAACACATCTGAGCTTCAAGGATGGCTTTGAAACAGCTGCAGAATGATGAGGCGGTGAGCATTCTTTGTCTGTGTTTGCAGATCTTTCTAGGAGGACCTTTGCAGCCATCATCACAGGGCACCCCACTGCCAGCTGTTCATGGTATGTAGATGGCTAGGGACATCAACCTCACAGCCTTCTGGAGGTTGTATGAAGCCAAGTACTGGCACGCTGCAGTGACAGAGTTTGTTCTAGCGTCACTCATGTGCTCGGAGTTGACAGTGCAGGACGTAGGTACTATTAGATTTGCAGTATTAGGTGAGAATTGCTGTTTGTTTTAAATACCAATTAGTGATATTTTTGAATCATATAACGATATGTAATTAGGATATGTAGCTGAAAATACATGCACCTCCGACACCAACATCCAAGCTTTTCCCTCAAAATAAATGATGACTGTTACTTCCTCTCCAGCAGCTCTGCACAGACATTCTTTTTCTACCAATTCACAAGTGCAGAAGTGAGGAACTGGGAGAGGAGGGGGAGTCCCACAACGACCTCTGATGGTGATATTGTGCACTAGAGATTCGAAATTTGAAATTCCTGCCATTTTTAATTTCCTGCCTCTTTTTGAAATTTCCAACCATTATTGAATTTCCTCCCATTTTTTGATTTAATTAATTTGCATAATTAATTTAATAAATTTGCATATCAATTTAATTGTGACACTGCCACATCTACACATCAGGAAGAGGAAGTGGAGAAACCACCCAAGAAGAGCCGCCATCTTGGACAGATTTGGCAACAACACAGAGTGCACCTGCGCCGTGTTGGAGTCGCTGGCTCCAGTGATTCTCTTATTTAGTAGGGGTAGTAATTCCATTCGAACTGGCATGCACGTTTTCTCTTTGGTTTTCCTCTTCTGGCCGCTATTTAAGAGCGGCACTTTCGGCTGTGGTCACTTGGTTTTCCGCTCCGGGGCCCTAGTGGTCGTGCTTGCCCTTTGCTTGGGCACATGTTGTGTTGGCCAGTCTTGGAGTGACCGTTACGGAGTAGCGTTGGTTGCTCACGGCGCTGTGTTGTGATTTGAGGAGTGATTTGAGGAGTGTCCTGTGGTCTTCGTTTGAAGAGGCCGTGACTTTGGTGTCTTGTATTATGGGTCTTTATGCTCTTGGTTCAGCAGGCCATTAACTTCTCCGCACTTTATGCTTGTTATTGGGGTCTGCCAAAGAATTATGAGCTGTAAATAGTAAATATTCTCCATGCTATTTATTTGAGTTCTTGCATGTGTTAAAGATTGTTGTTGTTGTGGTCTTCAGTCCTGAGACTGGATTGATGCAGCTCTCCATGCTACTCTATCCTGTGCAAGCTTCTTCATCTCCCAGTATCTACTGCAGTCTACATCCTTCTGAATCTGCTTAGTGTATAGTGTTACAGGTATTACATATAAAAGAGAGGTGGGGGCTTAACTCTGAGATAAGACAGTTTGTGTTGCGTCCTTTGATTTGGTTGTCAGTCTTTTTTTTTTTTTTTTTGACAGAAGTTGAGCATTCTCTCTTGTAATTCCTAGTAGTTTAGTCACTCGTGTATTAGGGTGGGTCATCCGTTGGCGTGTGCCCGCTGTTGTGTGGAACTTAAACTATCTTTTCTGCCGAAATATTGTTGTTATACTTGAAAGGGATTTCGCGAATGAGTTCAGTGGAATTAGTCGCTATATGATTGGTGGAATTCCATTGTTCTATGATCTGCTTATTGGTCTAAGATTCCCGCTGCGGAATTTGATCTTTTACTTAAAATTTGTTATTTAACGTTCTGTACTTTGGCTTGTTTTACCAATGGGGATGTAGTACCGGAAACTTCCTGTTAAATTTGTGGGAAATTATACTTGTCATCTATATTTCTCTGGGGCTATGTGTTATTTTGTTAAAAGGAAGGATCTTTACTTAACTTTTTTCATGCCATAAACTCTTGTAGAGACTGTACAAACTTTTTAATTATATTTGTTATTGGTGGCTACTGGAAGGGCGATTTTGTAAAAGATTTTGCAAAACTGTTTTTGGGGATATTTGTAATAAATCTTCGTGAGCTACAAGCCTGTGTTTGCGTTTTCTTGTGATTGCCCTTTGTGACTGGTTTGAGGACTGTCAGTTTCACAACCCAGCACCAAGACGAACTTTGCTCCCCTACTTACCTCTTTCAACGTCTCCTAAGTATTGACAGAAGAGAACAAAAATACTTGTAAAGCTTCATCTCATTCAGTCACTAATGAAGCCTATCTACTTTATTGATTTAAGATGTTTATGAAACTACTTATCTCATGCATTATCTTCCTTGTATACAACCTTGTACAAATTTACAGTGGCATACTTAGTTTCTTATTTAGTCTTGGTACTGTATGTCAGGGACAGTGTCTTTAAAGGAGGATATAAGATGAACATCGACAAAAGCAAAACGAGGATAATGGAATGTATTCGAATTAAGTTGGGTGATGCTGAGGGAATTAGATTAGGAAATGAGACACTTAAAGCAGTAAAGGAGTTTTGCTATTTGGGGAGCAAAATAACTGATGATGGTCGAAGTAGAGAGGATATAAAATGTAGACTGGCAATGGCAAGGAAAGCGTTTCTGAAGAAGAGAAATTTGTTAACATCGAGTGTAGATTTAAGTGTCAGGAAGTCGTTTATGAAAGTATTTGTATGGAGTGTAGCCATGTATGGAAGTGAGACATGGACGATAAATACTTTGGACAAGAAGAGAATAGAAGCTTTCGAAATGTGGTGCTACAGAAGAATGCTGAAGATTAGATGGGTAGATCACATAACTAATGAGGAGGTATTGAATAGAATTGGGGAGAAGAGGAGTTTGTGGCACAACTTGACAAGAAGAAGGGACAGGTTGGTAGGATATGTTCTGAGGCATCAAGGGATCACAAATTTAGCATTGGAGGGCAGCGTGGAGGGTAAAAATCGTAGAGGGAGACCAAGAGATGAATACACTAAGCAGTAAGTACTGGGAGATGAAGAAGCTTGCACAGGATAGAGTAGCATGGCGAGCTGCATCAAACCAGTCTCAGGACTGAAGACAACAACAACTGTATGTCACAGATTTTGCATTCCTGATTTACAATGTACACCAACAGAAAAACAATCGCAACGTCAAGAAGGAGAGAAACGAAAGTTGTTAGTCGTGTTTCTACATCTTAATGATGAGATCTATTCAGATTTCATGCCAGTCGCATAAGTGTGGCGCTAGGAGCGCCATTATGAGAATGCAAATCAGTTTTGCTTTAAATACACGCTGTAACGGTCGTGAACGTTTATTACCTATGAGACTGGACGTAGTGAGCTGATGTTGATCAATAATGCGTTTAAGGCGACAAAGAATCCATTATCAACACCTCCCTGAGTTGGAATGGGATCTTCTACTAGGGTTACAAGTAGCAGGACATTCCTTCTGAGATGCTGAAGAAAGGCGTGGCAGGAATGCAGCCACTGCACACGATTGCTGACAGCGGTGGTCACGAGAACGTATGGTCGCGAGAAGTCCGGATGCTGGACAGCCACGTGGCGCTACCGAGAAGGAAGACTATCGTGTTTAGCGTATGGCTCTGGCCCCTCGTGCTGCATCTGCAGCAGAAATCTGAACAGCAGTAGACACCACAGTGGCAAGCTGCATTTATTTTAAGCTGCTTTACGACTACTAGGCCCTTCCATCATATTTATGCAGGCCACAGTGCCCCACGCAGACCTCTTAGCCAGTACCCTTGGCCACCATCGCACAGCGAAACCGTGTTACACAATTGAGGCCTTGGGCACTGTTGCCCATACAGCATCGCGTGGAGGTGCGGCTGCGTGGAGTTCTTTTGTCTGCACTTTGGTGTTATCTTTTATTTTCTTACAGCAATTACACTTTTTAAAGAAAAGTACAGGAATCTGGAGGTAGGAAATTATAAATTTATGGCATAATTTAAGAAGAGAACAAGAGTAGATAAAGATATACCTTGACTGACACGACTTGGGGAAGGGGACAGTGACACAACGAACTGTTACAAATCGATTGCTTCAAGGACAGCTCCGAGCCAGACTCCTTGTAGCGTGCATCCCAATTTCCACAAACCACCGCCACCTAGGACTTCTGTGGTGTCAAGCAAGAGCTCATTGGACGGTGGAGTGAGGCCTGTTGTGTTTTCTGATGAAAGCTGATTCTGCCTCGGTGCCAGTGAAGGTCATATGTTGGTTAGAAAGAGGCCAGTTGAGGAACTGCAGCCAACCTGTTTGCTTGCTAGACAAACTGGACCTACATCTGGAGTTAAGGTTCGTGGTTATCCCACGCGCCCCGACTGTAAATTTCTACGTTAGTCTGATGATTCGATCTGTTGTGCTGCCATTCATGAACACCACTCCAGGGGCGTTTTCCAACAGGATAACTCTAGCCTCCATACCACTGTTATAACTCAACATACTTTACCGAGCGTAGACTTGTTGCCTTGATTTGCTCGATCACCTTAACCGCCCCCAGTAGAGCGCACACAGGATATGATCAGACGAAAACTCCAGCGTCATTTGCAAATAGCGTTAACCGTCCCTGTACGGACCGAAAAGTACAACAGGCATGGAACTGCGTTCCGCAAACTAACATCCGGAACCTGTACAACACAATGCACTCACGTTTGCATTCTCGCATTCAACATTCTGGTGGCTACACCGGTTATTAATGTACCAGCATTTCACATTTGCAATGGCTTATATCACCCTAACATTAACCTGTGATCTTGCAATGTTAATGGCTCTGAGCACTATGGGACTCAACTGCTGAGGTCATTAGTTCCCTAGAACTTAGAACTAGTTAAACCTAACTAACCTAAGGACATCACAAACATCCATGCCCGAGGCAGGATTCGAACCTGCGACCGTAGCGGTCTTGCGGTTCCAGACTGCAGCGCCTTTAACCGCACGGCCACTTCGGCCGGCTGCAATGTTAATCAATTAAATATGCTACCTAGACAAATGTACAGCCAAAAGTTCATGACTACACATTAATTACTTTTTGGCGTTGTGATTATTTTCTGGCAGCGTGTATTCCTTGTGCTGATTTAAGATGGTGTGGCATTAGGGGTTTTGAAAGCTGTTGCTGTATTCTGCTTGTCGTGCAGATTCCGTAACCTGTGGAATCCAGCCGACCGAGAGCTACTTTGAATTGCTGAATCACAATTGCCTCTCCACTCCCACCCCTCACTTGTAGCTTCACCTCTTTGCCCTGTCACACAACGGACACACCCAATACTTTGCGTATGGCATTTGCATTAACACCATCAGGAAGTAACAAAAACTACGTCAACAACCTGGAATAAACAAAGCCATGTCAGAAGAAGACTGACTTTCATTACAGTTGTCATATCCCATCGATAATACATTTTCATTGACGTTTGTAAAGCACTACTTATATCTTGCGATAGTTGTTTGCACTAAAACGGCTGAGACACTAATTGCTCCTGGATAAGGAAAACGATCGCTGATGGTTTTGTATTATCGCAAAAAATGGGAGATAGTGTCACAGACATGATACGTGAATTGGAGTGGCAATCATTAAAACAAAGGCGTTTTTCGTTGCGACGGGATCTTCTCATGAAATTTCAATCCCCAGTTGTCTCCTCCGATTGCGAAAACGTTCTGTTGGCACCCACCTACATAGGGAGAAATGATCATCACGATAAAATAAGAGAAATCAGAACTCACACAGAAAAATTTAAGTGCTCGTTTTTCCCGCGTGCCGTTCGAGAGTGTAACGGTAGAGAGACAGCTTGAAGGTGGTTTATTGAACTCTCTGCCATGCACTTTATCGTGAATAGCAGAGTAATCACGTAGATGTAGTTATAGATGTAGATGTGGATGTAGATGTAGATGTAGATGGTTCAAGGTAATTGATACACAGTCTCCTCCGAGGTTGTGCACCACCATACTGATAGATATCCTGCCGATCATGGGTCTTGATGAGGGACTCTTGTGCGTTCGCTGGTCACGAGTACCCAGGCAAAGTGCCTTTTTCGAGCAGTATCACTTCAGACTCATTCGACGCTTTGCGTGGCGGTCAAATCGCGCCAGTACTTCCTTCCAAGTTACTTTAGCTATCTGTTTCGAATTTGGGGATTATTTTTCATACTAAATAGAACATATACGTTTTGAGATGAGGGAAGAAGAAATATGTGTACGAAGGGAAGAGATAGAAGATCCAGTATTAAAATCAGAATTTCAGACTGCTTTGGACCGCTTAAGATGAAATAAGGAAGAAGGGATACATAACATTCCATTGTGTATGTGGGGAGGGGGCGAGGGGGCAGATTGGTAACAAAACGACTGCTCGCATTGCTGTGTAGAATGTATAAGACTGGGGACAGACCACCAGACTTTCGGGAAAACACAATTCCGAAGACAGCAAGAGCCGACAAGCGCGAGAATTGTCGCATTATCAGCGTAACAGCGCATGCATCCAAGTCGCTGACAAGAATAATATATAGAAGATAGGAAAAGAAAATTGAGGATATGTTAGATAACGATCAGTTTGGCTATAGGAAAGGTAAAGGCAGTTTTGTCATTCCGGTTGATAATGGAAGCAAGACTGAAGAAAAATCATTACACTTTCATAGGAATTGTAGACCTATAAAAAGCGTTCGACAATGTCATATGGTGCCAGATGTTCGAAATTCTGAGAAGAAAGGAGGTAAGATACAATTGGAAGAACAAGAATGAAGTGTTCTGATTAATAAGGTTGTAAGAAAGGGATGTAGTTTTTCGCACCTACTGTACTATACAGTTCATCGAAGAAACAATGACGAAAATAAAAGAAGGTCCAAGAGTGGGATAAAAAGTCAAGGTGAAAGTATATCAATGATAAGATTCGCTGACGACATTGCTATCCTCAGTGAAACTGAAGAATAATAGCACAATCTGTTGAATAGAATGAACAGTGCAGTAGTACAGAATATGGATTGAGAGTAAATAGAAGAAAGACGAAAGTAATGAGAAATAGCGTAAATGAGAACAGCGAGAAACTTAACATCAGAATGGGGGATGACGAAGCAGGCGAAATTAAAAAATTGTGCAGTGTAGGTACTTCATCACTTTCGAGGTCTTTTTTCGCCAAAACTGGCATAATTGGTGTCTACATTTGAAAGTCTGTTGCTGTCACATCTGGGATGTTAGTCTGTAAACCCACTTTGATTTCAATTAGAGTGGGTCTCCAATTGCTTTTCACATTTATGGATGTTAGACGTATTTTTCTTGAAGGCTATAAGATGGTCGATTTACAGTTCCCTAGTAACCAGTGGGCTGAATTTATTCCATAGCCAAAATATTGTTTTTGAAATTTGGTTCATAATTTCAATTTTAATCTTCATTAGTACTGTAGAAGTTATTTTTCACTATTCTTTTTCCTGTTTTCACTTCCTTTTATACTAAGGCATTTGCTGGCTTCTGTAGTTTTTCATTTCGAACATATGTGTTACAATTTCATAAACGTGTCCATGACTACGTTTACTTTTACACAGTTATCACTGTCTCATACTTCAGTGTCTCATTCTTGTTTAATAAGACGATATATTCGATTATGGATGAAATGGTTTCTAACCTGTCATCAATGCTTAAAAGTTTATTATGAATATTTCAGCTAAAGAAGAGCTTTGTCACCTGTTCAGAGAGTATGGTGATAATCATCTAAAAATATCACTTTTTATTATTTTTATAACTAGCTGAGTACCTGGCGTTCCCAGCTTTGTATTTATTGCAGTCTTCTATTAGTCCACCTCCGCCTTTCCCTCTCCATCCCCCCCCCCCCTATCTGCTTATCTCCTCCACCCCCTTCTGTCCACATCTTCCACTTTCCACTCTCTGTCCATCAGCTCCTTTCCCTATCCCCGTCCGTATCCTCCTCTATTTCTCTCTGTCCCTTTCACCCCCCCCCCACCCCTCTGTCTGTCCATCTCCTCTCCCTCCCTCCCCCCCCCCTATTCTCTCCCCGCTCACCTCTATAGGAGTCTGGGGGTACTTGACACCACAGTACTTGTTTTCAGATTGTAATTAATCCGCATACCAAATTTGGTTAAAATTGATTCAAGGGTTAGGATGAGCTTTTTACCGGTGGCTTTGCCCACGTATGCACACGTCAGTTATATTTCCATATAATGTACATTATTCACATTTTATGACGTCGTATCTCCTTAACTGCGTGCTATCCAATGATACAAGTTTGTGGTTCAAATGGTTCAAATGGCTCTGAGCACTATGGGACTTAACATCTATGGTCATCAGTCCCCTAGAACTTAGAACTACTTAAACCTAACTAACCTAAGGCCAGCACACAACACCCAGCCATCACGAGGCAGAGAAAATCCCTGACCCCGCCGGGAATCGAACCCGGGAACCCGGGCGTGGGAAACGAGAACGCTAGCGCACGACCACGAGATGCGGGCGTTTGTGGTTCATTCAGTGGTATACGTGGCTACTGACTGCGAAATGTGTTGTGAACGGGATTAGAAGTAATGAAGTAACAAATTAAGACGTCATGAATGATGCGACAGTTTTCCATGTATATCACTGTTTATGACATGGTATCTAATAAACTATATATATATATATATATATATATATATATATATATATATATATATATATATATGCTGATACATTCAGTGGTGTATGTGAATACTGTCTGCGAAATGTGTCGCGATAACATTTGATAGTAAAGAAGTAATCAGCGATAGAGATATCGGAATCGTCCGCACGGCCGAGCTCCGTCGTATACGGAAATAGTGTGCCAGCGGGCGGATAAGCGACAACACACGAGGCTAGAAGCCACGAAATAAAATATGCATTTCTGATCCGTCATTTGGACGTGAACTTAGGTGTGGCACTGGCTAAGTTAGAACTACGTGTTTCTGTTGATAAATATGTTTTCAAGTATAAATTATTGTATGATATTGTAATGTATTTTATTAAACTGGGGATCTAGAAACAACGGACAGGCTTCGTCCCACCATAGCGCGTAGTGCTACACAACCCCAGAACCCGGCAGCAGTCCACCTGTAACCTCCCCCTCACTTATCGACCTTAATGACAGTGAAAAATTAAACCGCGTGTACCTAATAGAAATTTGGGAAAAGCAATCGTCACCGAAGTTAATTTGTCGGTAAAGAGGGAGGAAAGGGTTACATCTAAATGAAAGGAAAAATGCTAATGAAACTGGTGGAAATTAATTTTGAAAAGGGGTAAAGTTAATAAAGAAAGTAAATGTGCGGCCATTACGTTAACAATTAACTAGCGGTAATTAGATATTTGAGATTTGGGGGAAATTACGGTCGCCAGCCCTAAGGACAATTACTATAGTAACTGAAAAAGAAAGGTTATTACACATATAATTAGCACTAGAAGCGTGGCAACTGAAGGTTGACACGTGTAGTGTGAAAACTGAAAGTTTGTCAGAAGTAATAAATTTCGCTACACTCTGACTTAATTTAGCAAAAGAATTAATAAAACCGGAAAATCGAAAGTTAATTTAGTGACTGAAGTTAATAGTGAGCTTTCTTTCTGAAGCACATCGAAACTCAGTAAAATACTCAGTTAGTGTTGGACTACCTCAACAATCATTTCAAAAGCTACTTGAATCTACGCAATTTAGAAATAAGAGATTTAACTTTGAACTTGAATTAAATGATTCTGAACAATTAATAATAGTAAAATTTAGTATGTACCAAGCTGAGTTGCAGTCACAGGTAAGCTAAAATACGGTAACAAAACTCACACTCTTAATTTGTGCTTGTGTAATCTAAATATTGTAGCCAGCTATGAATGCCTTTACTGAACTTTGAAATTAAAGCATTGAAATCGAATTATAGTACTTTAATGCTGGCGTTCGAATTTCAACGACACTCGGGTTCATTCCGGAAAAGGAAGGGACCCTGCTTGGTAATGCAATTGGGACAATGGGCAACAAACGATCATGCTAAGTTGCTGGAATTTTGTGATGCAACAATTTTAAAAGTTTGAAAAGCTGAGGTCTGCCATACAGTTCTAAAACTTTACGTGCTTCCAGTCTTCCTTGTTGGTTGATTGAAGATTTAAAGCCGTCGATCGAGGAGGTGGCGACAGTCACTCATTGTTGGCCGTCGCTGTTGCAGAAGCTGGATGTTGGCGCGCCTTCTTCTCGACACGGTCACCATACGAAACGGGCTCTTGATGTGCGCCAGCTAATACTTCCCGTCCGCGACACCATGTCAGAAACTATCATCGCAAGTCGAGCGCAATTACATGCTGCCAAACCCCGAAAGCGCGGCAACTCGCGGGAGCTTCACACAACACACCTGCTCCACTGCACCACCCCAGCCAAACTCCCTCTCTGCCCGCGCTCCACGCGACAGAGTTAACACTACCAAAGATCCTCAACACTTTGGTTCTCCACACGACCTATCGATGTATTCGTTCGATAGCATAGTTTTCCCTAGGCCAGACCCAGCGTATAAATACAAATAATATTCACAAAAGGAACCAACATAAATGCATATATATATATATATATATATATAATATATATAATATATATATATTATTATTAGTCGTAAAGCTCCCAACATGGAAGACGCTAAGTAAAGATGGTTCACTTCTGGGGCTTCTTATTCTTCTTGTTTGCCCACCAGGTCCTCATTCTTTGCGAGAATTCAGCTTTTCTTTCTTCACTCCATTTTGTTCCAGTTCTCGGCGCTTTTGTCTCTGGTTTGACCTCCCATTTGTCAACTTTACGTTTGAAATTGTTTCTTTTGTTCATGTCTATATGTATGTTCATGTCTATATATACAAACAGTAAAACAATTACAATATATAAAGAGACAGAAATGTCATATCTTCAGGTGACAAAATAAGGAAAAAAATTTGCAGTGCAATAGATGGAAATAGGAGGATATGCATTTCCGGCGTTACACACCCAACCCACCGCCGCCCCACACCGAACCCATTGTTATTGGGCTGCGGACCCCCCGGAAACGTCTCATACCGCACGAGTGTAACTCCAAATGTTTGCACGGTACAATAATTTTGGTGTAAGCGTACGTGGAGAAAGTATTTGCGCAGCAATGGCCGACATAATGTAACTGAGGCGGAATAAGGGACTGCTACGGTCGCAGGTTCGAATCCTGCCTCAGCCAAGGATGTGTGTGATGTCCTTAGGTTAGTTAGGTTTACATAGTTCTAACTTCTAGGGGACTGATGACCTCAGATGTTAAGTCCCATAGTGCTCAGAGCCGGAATAAGGGGAACCAGCCCGCATTCGCCGAGGTAGATGGAAAACTGCTTTAAAAACCATCCACAGGCTGGTCAGCACACCGGACCTCGACACTAATCCGCCAGGCTGATTTGTGCCGTGGACTGTCACACTTTCCCGCTCGGGAAGCAGCGTGTCAAGGCGGGTCCACACTGAGCGCGCCGCGCCGCGTCGTGCTGCGCCGCTGCAGCCCGCGCACTGCTGTGGCACAGTAGGATGCGCCGTCCGCGCCGCGCCGTTCCGAGGCGCGCACTGTGGTTCCAGTTGGAGCGCGCTCACGTCTGAAGATGGAACGAGCCAAGATTGTGAGTGCCGCATTTATTGTTCTGTTACATCAGTTAAGGAAGAAGAGGAAAAATCGTTGTCATTGGGTAACCCAGTGTTAAAGAGTAGGGCATTGTACAGTGGAAATGATCTTTTCAGCGAACTACTTGCAGGCGACAGTGGACAGTTCGAAAACTTTTATCGAATGTCTTTCGAAGACTTCGAATATCTGTGGAAAGTGATCGAACCAGACATAATGAAGAAAGACACAAATTGTAGACGTGCAATAACTTTGCGCTTTCTAAAAAATGTTTCAAATGGCTCTGAGCACTATGGGACTTAACATCTATGGTCATCAGTCCCCTAGAACTTAGAACTACTTAAACCTAACTAACCTAAGTAAATCACACAACACCCAGTCATCACGAGGCAGAGAAAATCCCTGGCCCAACCGGGAATCGAACTCGGGAACCCGGGCGTGGGAAGCGAGAACGCTACCGCACGACCACGAGCTGCGGACTTGCGCTTTCTGGCAACTGGAGATTCCTTTACAAGTCTGATGTATCTGTTCAGAATATCTGAACAAAGTATATCAACGATTGTGATCGAAGTTTTCACCGATCTCAATAATGCACTGAAACCCTTTGTGAAGGTGAGAAGTTATTATTGTTCATTGTCGTTAAATGAAACCATCCTTTTCAAAGGATTTGTAGTTAAGTTATTTGCAGAAAGTTGTTACCTGTCCGAAGTCAAATGTGTACAAGGTAAAAGAGGTTGAGGGCTGATGGCATTACATCAAAGAAAGTTTCTTATAAACAATTATTTATTGACTGCAGTTTTGTTATTCGTTACAACCTTATGTACGTAAATATTCGCATACAAATAAAAATGTCTGAAACACGTTATTGTTGACAGAATGTGCTTAATCAAATGTATTTATGAACCACTACAAAAAAGTATATGATGGAGGTTCTTGGAGCAGAGCTGAATCTGGTAGACGGTGCGAGATAGAGTCATGTTGTTCATTGCTGCTGCTCGGGTGAGTAGGGACAACCGTTTGATGAGAGACGAGCACAAGTGACTGGGAGTGACTCGAAGGAGAAGTTGCGGAATAGGACTGCATTGGGTAGAGGGGTGGGTGGGGAACAGGACTGCTTTGGGGAGAATGGACGACAGAAGGAGACGAACTATCTGATGTCAGATGGCGTTGCATACAAATCAGTCTCGGCATCGAAACTCAAATTGTTTATTCTGTGCATTAGCACTGATCGCCTGCGGGTGTCAAATTTGCGGAGCTTCATTGCAAGATGTTCCCCGAATGTGGAACACTAGTCGGGACGTACATTTCCCACACTTTCCAAAATGCCATAGGCCTTCATGAGCATCGGATCTACGCCATTCCTTCTTCTTTGTTAACAGGAGGTGACTCGCCAGGACTCTCTGGAGTAGTGTCATTTAGATGTAATACTTCTTCGGCGACATTTACCGTAGAATCCTGTTGGCTTTCTTCATCACCAGAACTCTGAAATGAAACATTAGGCTATAATGTATTAAGTTTGACAGTAAGTGCCACAGCCAGAATTCTATTTCATTATGGTACAGTACGAAGTAATTTCTTTTCCTTTAAGTCACTTATACGGCTAAATCGATTCCGCAAGTAGCAATATTTCTTGGCGAACTCGGACATTCCACTAGTGTGACAAGTAGGGTTAAATTTCTGAACAATGGTCGATGGATTGATATCGGATGTTCTCTGAAGGCAGACATGATGCCATTGATTGTTAACAAACTCTTATTACAATGTCACGATTGCAGTTTCGGCCGTAAGCCGTCGTTAAGTTGAATTTCGAAACATGTTAAGTTATATCATTGTAACCGGTATGAACTTGTTCTGAGCATAAAATATTGTAGTACGAATTTCATATATGGAATGAAAATTCTATGCAAAATGCAGGACTATGGCTTAACGCAGTTGTGACATGATACTAAAAATTTGTCAACAGTCATGGCGCCATGATTTCCTTCAGAAAATATTATATCACTGTGGGCCCCTCACAAGAAGAGAAATTCTTGTTATCGCAAGCTTTCATTCTAGAACTGCCCATTGTAGACGCTCATTTCAACCACACTTGATACGATTATGTAACAAAGACATGTTTCAATTATTCAGTTTTTAAGAAAAGATATGTTGTAACTTCTTTGAAACCCTTTCTTTTCAGTTGCCGAGTACTACAGAAGAATGGAAACGATGTTCGGAGGAATTTGATAAAACATGGAATTTCCCCCATTGCCTGGATGCTATGGACGGTAAACACGTAACGTTAGAGGCACCAATAAATACCGGAAGCGATTACTATAACTACAAGAACTTTTTTAGCATTGTGTTCTTTGCTCTGGTGGATGCAAGGTAAAATTTCTTGTATGCACATTTAGGTTCACAAGGTCGTATATCTGATGGCGGAATATTCAAAACCACTAAATTGTGGAAGAAATTGCAAGACAACTCACTTAACATACCTCGACCTGAACCACTTCCTGCACTTGAACAGATGACACCATATGTTATATTGGCCGACGAAGCATTTGCTTTGCATGAGAATGTGATGAAACCATACGCAGGCGTCTATGCGAAAGGTACAAAAGAGAGTACATTCAACTATCAACTTTCAAGAGCCCGTCGAGTTGTCGAAAATTGTTTTGGAATCCTGACATCCGTTTTTAGGGTCATGAGGAAACCAATGCTTCTGGACCCAGAAAAAGCCAGTGTTATTGTACTGACAACTATTTACTTGCATAATTTTTTGAGACAGAGCAAGGAATCTTCCCGTTTGTATGCTCCAGACGGCACAGTGGGCAGTGAGCTACCAGATGGTACTTTATTGGAAGGAACATGGAGACGGAAAGCAAAACCAATGTCATTATGCAATTTAAAGGCAGTGCCAAGAAAAAATTCGTCAAATGCCCGAGCTATTCGCGAAGAGATAGCGCGCTATTTTATCAAAAGTGGACGTATACCTTGGCAAGATGAGGCAGCATGAAAGCATATACGCGTTTGTTATCACTACACCGTTGTGAAGACCACACTTTGGCCTAATTATCTAGTGTGTTAAAGTGCTAATAGAATGTGACTCTATATTACAGATAATTGTTACATAACATGCACGTACATATTCTGTGTTTATGGTACCAGTGGGAGTGTCTCGTTCCTTCAGGAATTCAAATAATGAGAAAGCAAATCAGTTACTATTGTAAGTGTCTGTCAGCCCTGAAACAATAGTGCGATGTTATAATAAATGTACATGGGAAACTGTGTTGTTCCAAACATTGTTTATGAATAGTTACCTTTTCCAGTGCCCCTCGACTTCTTCATTTTCATTTTTTCCCTTCTGTAGGAAGACAACAATGATGTCATTTTTTTTTTTTTTTTGCTTCGTCGATTCCAGAGCCGACGCCACTCGCGATCCACTGCCAAGGATCACTTTTTTTTTTGCGCATACTTGTCTACAGTGCTGGCACACATTGAAATTCCCGCAGGAGAGTACTGTAGGATGCAGCTAGGGAAGGCAAAATATTCTTGCAGGCCATTGTAAAAGTAGCATACCGTGAGACAATCCTTTTTCAGTGTGGGCAAGTTTCAATGATGAAGAACGGAGTGCAAACCACTTCCCCGGGAGAAACGCGAAACAGTAACAGCTGAATGAGTTGCGGTGCTCGAAGACGACCATATCGCAATCGAAGCGATAGTGGGAATATCAATAAGGGATGAATTTGCACGATATTTTAAACATGACATAGCTTGCCATCCAGTGAGTTCCATGACTGCTCCCACTCTTTAAAAAAACCGGACATGTGTCAGTAGGAGACGCGCTCTGAGGGTTTCGACAGACTCAGTCATGTAAATGCACTAAAGAAAAAAACGAAGGAATTGTCCGATAAGGACAGCATCCGGTAGATGTGATGCAAAGATACAGACAAAAATGATTACACTGTCAGAAGAATTGGATGATTTATTCAAGAGAAAGAGCTTCACAAACTGAGCAAGTCAATAACGCCTTGGTCCACCTCTGGCCGTTATGAAAGCAGTTATTCGGCTGGACATTAATTGACAGCGTTGTTGGATGTTCTCCTGAGGTGGTTCTCTGCCACATCCTGTCCAATTGGCACGTTAGAAAGTCATAACTGTAGCGTGCGTGATGCCTGCGCGCTTATAGGACAGGAAGTACTGGACTGAACATCATTCGTTGCGGACTGCAGGACTGAACATCATTTATTAACAACAAAATCCTGCTTTAAACCAACGCAGATAAGAAGCAACTCAGTAATTTTCTTTATGGCTGCATGAACACCCAGTTAAACTTCAGTCTGAATAGTGAATATTTATGTACCAAGAAACAAATTTCTAGTTTAAGGTTGATCAGTTAAATTTTAAACTCATCAGAGATGAGACTTAAATCAACTGTGAAATATTAAACGAAAAATTAAGGTTTCTAATCCAATATCCGCATTCAAATACCAATACAAGTAGTCAAGTTTCAACAGAGCAGAAAGTAATTTAAATACCCTGAATTAAACATTAAACACTGAAACGTCCCCTTAGAACAATTATACATGACTGCGCTTAAACTGACACAATATTTTTAGCGCAACGCAAATGGCCCTGACTAACGTCAACCTATATGTTTCACAAATCACTTACCTCACCAAAAATCTTCGTTACTCGAACTACTGCAATACAGCGAGCGCCACTACTGCCAGCTAAATAAAAGATTCAAACTACGGAAGGCACTAACTACTGATGGGCATAGTTAGCAAATGAAAGATTTTAATAGAGAACAAACAATGTATTTACCTCAATAGTATTCAAAAGTCATAATGTATATAGCAGTTCATGATATCCAGTATTACAAATTTCAAAACTCCGCCATCTCTCTCCTCACATCCACCACTGCTGGCGGCTCACCTCCAACTGCGCAACACTATGCGCTGTTCACATCCAGCTGCCCAACACTACAATGGCAGACAACAATGCAAACTAGCCACAGACTGCGCACAGCACAGCCAGTAATTGTCATACAGAGCGCTACGTGGCGTTACCAATATAAAAACCTGAACAGCCTACTTACATAGCCCCCATGCTCCCCACAAAAAATTTTACGAATTGTTTTGGGCAGTGGCCAATAATTATTTGATAAAATTTTTCATAATTACAATAACAAAGAAATCAAATGCAGACACTTATTGATACAATGTTGGTCAAAAGCTAAAATTTTCTCACAGTCCATAAAGACAGTCCTCATCGTTCATCACAGTAAAATTGCAGTGTTTTTCTCAAAGTCTGAGCAGTAAAAGAAAATGCACACTGAAGTAGTGGATTTCCATGCAGTCTTGAACAAGTAGTGTTGTCCTTCCAACGGAAAGACAGTGCTGACTCTTGACATGCAGACAGGTAATGGGCCACAACAGAGCAAACCCACAACAGAGTCAGTCGAAGTTTTGAAGAATATTGGTAGGTAGGTCATCACAGAGCAGACCCACTGTAGTCCTGGTAGAGATTATGGTATTGGTGGGACACCAGAAGTGCAGACCCACTACAGTCCTTGTAGAAATAATGGTATTGGTGGGCCATCAAAGATGTAGACCTGTAATTGTTGTGTTCCTGTTTTCGCGTTCCGCGATTGTCAGTGTCAATTTCCAGTTCTTGTAACAGTCCCTGAAAAGCTTCAATGTCGTCTTTGCAACGTCCTGCTAAAATAATATGTCGTAAATGTTCAGGCAATTTGATTAAGCAAATGCGGATGAGTTCTGCAGGGCTGTATGGGTTTGAAATATACTGATTCTTGTGCAACATCTCTTCAAAATATTTGACAATACTGGAAAATTCAGATTGTTCAAAGTGTTTCATCATCATGATGCTATGTTTTACTCGGTCTTGTGTAGCTTGAGACCAATATGCTGAGAGGAAGGCATGATAAAATTCTCCTTCACTGTGGCAATCGTGAATGACCGATCGCATTCTTACAGCTAGTTCATTCTCCAAGTAGCCACACATAAATTCTAACCTGTGCTCCAATGACCAGTTGGGAGGAAAACAAAGAGAATAGATGGAGCCACGCTTGTGGATGAATGTCGTTGGCAGAATTCTTAAACGTTTTGAATTTACGTGTAGTAATGAACAGCTTATAGTCAAAATCATCGTGTCGGCGAGTAGCCTATCGGTCATTGTTACGTCGTGTCGGCGGTTCCATCTCAAAATTCGGTGCACCTTGCCAATTTCTTTCATAATTTCCGAAATGCCCTGTGTTATTATTTTGTGGCTTTTCCGTATTTCTAAGTTCCTCTTCCCGTGTTGGAGCGCGAGTGTCCTCTAAAATATGAAATTTTTATATTACTTGTGCCAACTGATCTTGTACTTCCCGGATTTCTCTTTTGTATTGCGTATTAATTTGATTCTCATTTTGTTTGAATTTCTTAATTTGTTCATACTCTTCTGTGTCAGTGATGGCTACAGGTCTTGTGTCATTCAGATCATCATCTACCTTTGCAGATAAGTTAGTGAACTGATCCGAAAGTTGGGCTACTTTCTCCGATAGTGTACTTATTTCCTCAGTGTGTTTTTCTGAACCAAGTTTCAGAGTGTCCATTTGTATTGAAATCGTATCTACTGTGTCCTTTAAGTTTTCTTGAGTTTTTGCAAGTTGCGTAACCGAATCGGTAGATGAAACTGAGTCAATTTTAGCTTGCAAGGTCTCATGATTTTCATGAACAGTAGTTTGCAGTTCTTTTATGGCTGCTTCGTGATTCTGTAATGCATTTTCATGACGCGAAAAAATAGGTTGGAAATGCTGGCAAATTTGTGTTTTTACGTCATTACAGACTTTTTGACATTTCGATTCGATTTTATGTAACTCAGTAGTTAAATCTTCACGTGTTTGCTCAAGTGTGGTGTCTAACTTCCAAAGATTTTGTTCCATTGTGTCTAACTTTTGAAGATTTTGTTCCATTGTGTCTAACTTTTGAAGATTTTGTCCCATTTGTTTCTGATTTTGTTTAAGCGTTGTGTCTAACTTTTGTAGCCTTTGTCCCATTTGTTGCATTAACTGTAATAACAATGCACTGGTGTCTGAAACATGTTGCTCAGTGCTTTTCGGCAGTGAATTTGCACCGGCAACATTCACATTTTGACAAGCAGAAAATGTGTCTTGACTTATTTGAGAAAACGGTGATGACCCAAAACCTGAATCTACAGTATTTGCGAAATTGTGTCCCGTCATTTCGGATTTCTGAGGCGAGCTGTTGCCGACCGATCGATCGATAATGCTTCCCTGTTCACTACCTGTTTCACTGTCTACACCATTATTTCCCGCCCGCTCCATTTCTCTATACACGATTACCAAATTACTACTTCGAATGTCTGTTAATTCATTACACAGTGGTGCTGATAAGCTACGCTCGTCGTCACTATTATTTCTCAGTTTACTTTGGAGCCTAGTGTTACGTTTTTCACACGCCATTATTGTCACAATATTTCACACGATAACACAGAGAAGCACAATTTGAAGAGCAAAAATAAGAGTACACATTAACATAGCACTGAAAATAATATGTAGTTAATTGCAAGCGCAGCTGCGAAATACTTGGTGCAAATCTACATGCATGTCACAACTGTTTTACTGTACAACAATGAAAGGCTGCAACCACAAAGGAGATTCTCTCTACAATTACGCGCTAGCTATAAACAATAGCTACACTAATTACACAAACTACAAGAAAAAAATCAGAAGATTCCAGTGAGGTATCCTCGGCTAAGGGTCGACATATGAAATGTCCCCTTAGAACAATTATACATGACTGTGCTTAAACTGACACAATATTTTTAGCGCAACGCAATCTGACTTTCAAAAATCCCTACAAAAGAATGGCCCTGACTGACGTTAACCTATACGTTTCACAAATCACTTACCTCACCAAAAATCTTCGTTACTCGAACTACTGCAATACAGCGAGCGCCACTACTGCCAGCTAAATAAAAGATTCAAACTACGGAAGGCACTAACTACTGGTAGGCATGGTCAGCAAATGAAAGATTTTAATAGAGAACAAACAATGTATTTACCTCAATAGTATTCAAAAGTCATAATGTATATAGCAGTTCATGATATCCAATATTACAAATTTCAAAACTCCGCCATCTCTCTCCTCACATCCACCACTGCTGGCGGCTCACCTCCAACTGCGCAACGCTACACGCTGTTCACATCCAGCTGTCCAACACTACTATGGCAGACAACAACGCAAACTAACCACTGACTGCACACAGCACAGCCAGTAATTTTCATACAGAGCGCTACGTGGCGTTACCAATATAAAAACCTGAACAGCACACTTACAACACCAAAACACACGAATAAACTTTAAGATCGACTCCGCAGTTGAGGAGGATAAATAAGATTCACCCTGATGACACCGAGGACTGACACGCATCACAGTAGTTTGATCGACACACCAAAATCAGCTGTTTCTAAAACACACAAAGTACAAATTTTAAAGAGCAGATACATATAATCATACTGCAGCAATAAGCCGACCTCAGTGACCCACAGGCTAAGCCAAGCAAATTATTTTTCTCTTGACAGTTCAGAAAGAAAAGCCAGTATGCATACTAAATAAAGTATCCACACTTCAAGTAGGGTTTGGCAAGTATGAAGACAAGCAGAAGAAACTCTCGCCATGTCCGAATGGGCATTATCTTGCTGAAATGTAAGCCCTGGATGGCTTGTCATGAACGACAACAAACTGGGCGTAGAATATCGTCGATGTATTGCTGTGCTGCAGGGGTGCCACGGGTGACGACCAAAGGGGTCCAGCTATGAAAACAAATGGCATTCCAGGCCATCACTCCTGGTTGCCGAGCCATGTGGTGGACGAAAGTCAGGTTGCTAGTTCACTGCCTTCCGAGGTTCATCCAGACACGTCTTCGGCCTGGAATTTCACTGAATGGGCGTGGACCAGTGTTCAGTGGTCAGTCCTGCTTCGAACTGAGGCCCAATGAACAGTCTGGAGACACCTCAAACAACGGTGGGATACCGACCTGACGGTACGTCGCCGATATTCTACGCCGCATTATTTTCCCCATCATGGCAAGCCATCCTGAGCTTACATTTTAGCAAGCTGGTGCTCGTCTGTACACGGCGTGTGTCTCTAGCGCTTGTAACGTGCTTGCCAAACCCTACTTTGGCCAGAAAGGTCGCCTGATCTCTCCACAAAACAGAACGTTTGCAACATTAAGGGCAGTGCCCTCCACCAATCTTGGGATTTTGACGATCTAACGAGCCAGCTGGGTAGAATTTGGCACGATATCCCACAGGAGAACATCCAACAACTCTGTCAATCAATGACAAACACAGTAACTGCTTGCATAAGTGCCAGAGGCGGACGAACGAGTTATTGACTTGTTCAGTTTGTGAAACTTTTTATCTTGAATAAATCATCAAATTTTTCTGAAATTGTAATCATTTCTTTGTCTGCATATGTACACTCGACAGCAAAAAAAGTGGGTGACGCCTGAATTCCAACGTGTAGGCTGCACCTGAATGTATGCAACCAACATAGCATATCTGTGTTTCACATCGTCGCAACCCTCCACAGTACAAGCATTGTAAGATACACAGTGGGTACCGCTAGAGACTACTAGAGAACACCGGTCTTTATGACAGCCCGTCCATATGTAAAGTAACACCACGATAGTACAGAAGAGGTCCGACAGTCCTTAACGTTTGTAAACTAAACTTAATCACAATAAGTGACATTTCAAACGTTATGGGACAACTAATTTAGTCACATAAATCGTTCAGCAATCCTTTGGCACAATTAAACATTTGAGACAGTATATGGAGTTATAAAGTTGTATGGCAATTGGAAACAAGTTCTTTACTGTCTAAAAGGTTTACCCAACACATGCTGAACGTCGTTCAACGTTCAACGGGAAGTGGTTTCGCATCAACTTTATGTAATACTAAGCAGTTAAAAGAAAACGTGATTAACGGCGGCAAGCACTCTACGGAATCCCAACATTAACAGCGAATCACAAGTAATATCATAGTTCACATTGCTCATCAACAGTTACTTGTACACAATGTTGTCTTATCGTGACTCGATCACTAGGCAGAAAGAGACGTCAAATATTGACGTTTGCACCAGTATCAGTTATCAGTTCTCAGCTTGAACGTAAATGACGATAATGTTTGTACGCAACCAGAAACCCTAACATGACAATTACCTTCTTGTTAATTAACGCCGAAAGACGTTGTATATTGTTGTATTGTCAAGGAACAAAGGATGCACATATTTAAAATTGAAATGCCATCATGTAATGCTGGTGACAAGGATGCGAACCCAGCACCTAATCGGATTGTTGAATAAGTACGTAAAATCAGAATGTAGATATCACAGTTTGTCACCAGTAGTGAGGTTGGAACCTTAAATGACGACTGAAGTTGTATTGCCTGACGGGATTCGAACCCGGCGCCTACCGCCGTCGTTGTCTGACCAGGAACAGACGAGAAATGTCCAGTGTTGGTCCACCATTAGCGAGATGTGCGCACATTTAATTAGAAATAAGGCGACGAAAACGCCTGTGCTGACAGAGAGTCGAACGCCGCACACATGGTTATGAAGACACGTTAAAAATCAAATTCTCATTCAGTAGTAGCTAGGAGTAGCATGTTTAGTTGCAAACCTTAAGGCCTTTCTCATCCCTAGTAATGTGTTGCCTAATATCTGCGATATCATTGTGTTAATTTACAAGTGGATTGACTGCCTTAAAGAGCAATGTTCTCTAGTAGTCGTGTATCATTGAGATGTAAATGAAGTGCCTCAGCAGAAAGTAATTTCCGTCGTGCAGCACGTAATGTTTCAGAGACACTGAGTACATGTTATAAGCGCACAAAACGTGTATTATTTACTACGTATATACTATTTTTTGGAGAAGCTACCGCCAAACCTGTTTACTTTTACATTCCGCTTAGTTGTCGTGGTTGAATACAAGTTTTCTTAAGGCTACATCTAATGCAGAGCGCTTACGAGAAAGAATAGTTTCCTGCGTCATGCTATTGTTAGCTAGGTGAGTCAGCAAAGGTGTAGACCCACTGTAGTCCTGGTAGAGATGGCCAGCAGCCATCTGCTGCGACTGTGCAGGTGCACAATCACCATTGAAGAGTCTTGCGGAGAATATAGCAAGTCCATAAACCACCACTTGTGCACTCACAAAGTTTTTGGAATTGTCCTTAGAACCAGCAATGCTGTTATCCAGTCCCTTGCTGAATTATTAACACACGTGCAAACACTAACAGTCCCTACTTCTCACATATTGTCCATATACTATGACCAACAGAAAAGTGTGCAGTGAAATGGAACTTACAAGTTACTAATATGATGAACTGGTGTCAATTACCATTTTATAACATGAGAATACAATTACAAAGATACAGAAAACATCATTAAAGAACATAACAATACAGATAACATTTGTAGTACAAGCTTTACAAAAGAATAGAAATAAACATATACATCAGTGTTACAGGAATTATGACATGAGTACATACATAAAAGATCAGAATAATTATTGAAACATCAACTTCACACATGAGCATTAAAACAGAACAGAATAAATAATGTCTAAGCATATTTACAATGTAAATAACATATTATTAATGCCAATTATATTTGAGGATAACAGTAGTCCTCATCATAGTGAATGTAGCTTAATATTAAAAGAAGAAAAAATTCTATGAAACTACACAGAGACAGGAAAAAAACAAATACACAAGGGTACACAAACACATAGTGGGATAATACAAAAGGAAAGGACAGGGTTTGTTTTCAGTGTAACATTTGGTATTGCAGTATTTTGCAAACAAAACTTTCTTTGCTTCTTGGAGATCTCCCTTCATTCATCATTATTCCCAAAAAGTCCTATCTATACCTCCTTCCTGTATTCTATTCATATTTCTTTCAAAATAATTATTTCTCATTGTACAATACTCATTTTGGCCCAAATCTTTTTCATATAACTTCGCAATGCATTCTTTACCTATTCTCCATAGTCAGTTTCTTATATAGTCTACCCCTCTTAAGCTAACTTAAATCTACTGAGCTCAGATGCTAAACTAAGGGACGAGGCAATGCAGCAGCATAAAACAATTAACACAAAAATCAAGGAAATAAATTTTAAATAGGCAAAGCAATTGCAGTACTACAACTAATATAAGGCACTGTGCAGGAAACAAGAAAAATAAATTAGTAGTAAAACTGGCTTAACAGCGTAATACAACGTCAAATTCAGTAACACTATGCCTGGCAAACAGCAGCAGCAACTTATATCTAAACATGACATAGCTCAAGCAAAAAAAAACATTATACTAAAGACAACAATGCAGACAAGGGAAATGCATATTCACATCTTAATGTCTATGTAATTAAAGTGGTGTACCACAACAACTTATTGTAAAAAAAATATTACCATGTACTTGAAAAGAATATTATGTGTCCAGTTACTGTTACTAGTCCCTTCTTAATGTTCTTTCCTTTCCAAGTGCTCCTTTTTTAAAGAATGTGGATTACAAAATTATTATTTAATAGATCTGTTGACAGAAAGTGTTCACATTAGCAAATGCATTTTATTTTATAAAAGCAATGCTGCAACACAGCTGGAAACCAGATATCAAGTGAAATAAGCAACTACGAAAAGCAAAGCATAAAAATATCATTCAATAGTCATGTGACATTTCATAAGTTAGTAGAAATTCTCTCAACTCTCGTAGAAAGACGCTTGTCGTAATCAGGTGTGCAGATGTAAAAATATTTCTCGTCATTTCATTAGGCATTTCAGTAAATATCATAAATTACGAGCTCCACAGTATGCTTTCAACAAGGAAATGTCAATAGCGAGGATTTTTTTTTTCCACCTGTGCTTCCGGAAAGGCACACCCTAATGGCTTGTTCTCCAGGTGTCTGACACAGCTGTGTGCCAACGACGCACGTGCAGGTGGTCACTTAACTTTCTTACGGAAATATTTACGACAGCAGTTTCCGCTACAGTGACAGTCTCATATAAAAATTTCACAGGTGGTGAATTTACGTTGCAAATGTGTAGAAACAAAATCCTATGAATATAACAGTGTCCAAAAAATTTTCGCCGGCATTGTGATACATTCACGCATTTACACACATTTCATTACTCTTAAAGTACGATTCTTGGTTTCCAACATCCTTTTTCACAAGTCAAGAGTCCCTAACTTCTATTCATTATTCATATACATATAAACACGTAATCACATTCCTCATATATGGTAGCATCATCTTATTGACATAAACATACCTCAACAGCATAATACACATCGTCGTCGTAAAAAATAACATCATAACACCTCAGTCAAATCTCAAAAAAGTCGTAGCTTTCTGCAATAATTTCAAACCATAAAAAATATTCTCTGCTCATTTCAATAGTGTCATCTGCCTCAAACATACTTTAAAAATCATGATCTCATACCAAATACATCATTCAAAGCGCTCATAGTATCACAATGGTTCCGAAAAAAATATGAAGAGTTCACACAGTACAGACAAAATACAATTTCGTAAGTGTGAAGTTACCCAACGGTATAATTACGTAAACATGTGTCACTGACGTAGTAAAAAACATGTTTATCTCTCAGTTAAATGATCAGATAGCTGTGTAATTTATGTTTTAGAGAAATATGGTACCGATGTGTAAAGTTGTATAAGCAAATACCATATTAGCTAGGGTTCCTTGTGCTTGCCAAACACATGGTACACAAAGTAAGCATGTACCCCCCTGAGGATTAATGTAATTATACCCTCAGGTGTTACAGATTACAGCAATGGAATGAAATGTATCACAGAAAACTTTCTTTGTAATTCAAAAATCTTTAAAAATAAATGTTTTAAGTACAAAATTAATCACTGAAATGCGTGTCCTGTAGCGCTAAAGGTGCATCTTGTTGTAAGATAATCTCTGTGGAAGTGTCGTAGTTATTTTCCTCCGAAAGCTATGTTCTGCAGAAGCCAATGTACTTACCTCATGATAAACAAAAGTGAAATGCTTGGCGTAGAGATATCTTAGTTATTACGCTTATTGTTGTGATGATGAAAGTACTGTGCTGTAACGTATTGTTGTGCTATGGAAAAGGCTGTATCCTTGTAGCTATACCACAAAAGTTACTAATAAAACATGTTTTGCTTTCCAGAAGAATTCAGAAAAACTGTGCAGATATAAAACAGATACACCGCAAAAGCAACAATGTAAATTATGTCACACATTAGTAGTGTCGTAATATAACCGTGTAGCTGTCAAAGAAACCAAATACTAAGTCATCTTTAATCTCACAGAAAGTACTTTAAATCCGAAATGTATTTTCCAGTAAACCAAAATGTTGCATTAAAACCTCATTAGCAGTACTGGTAAATGTTCTAATCGAGCAACTAACAAGCAACAATGTACACACACAATTACACTGTGTCGTCTGTTCGCAATAACAATGCATTCGTAATTTCTGTTTAAATAAGTTCTCTTGGTTCTTGACTGGATATTTAACTTCAAACATTGTTGCATGGTAACAGTTTCTAAAGCATACTAGTAACGTGAAGTGAAACGTTTTATGGCAAAGACAAAGTTAAAAAGCAGATTATCTTTCAATAAACGGTTTTACATGTGAAATGTGGTGTAAACCTTTACTCTTCCTAGTACGCAGAGTTTCAACTTCAACGCAATTATCATGTGGTATACGTCGGATTCTGTAAGGTCCATTGTAAACTAGAAAGAATTTGTGACTCAAGTGTTTCTTCTTATGTGACAATGAATGAGCTTTAATGAGAACTTTCTGACCAATATACAATTTCTTTGCATTTGCTTTACCGTGTAGTTTTCTCCTTTTGTCTGCTGCACTTTTTATATTTTTAATAGCCAAATCAATTATGTCTTTATGTCGAAGTTTACGTGTATTCGGGAAAGGTACAAGCTCTCTGATTCTGTTCGGTGGTTCTTCATTCTTCAGTACAAGAGTAGGTGGTAAAGCAGTGGAGTCATGAGGCATTTCATTCAGCACGTTTTGAAATAAGTGTAAATATCTGTCCCAATGCTGATGCTTTCTGTGACAATAAAGTCTGCAAAGCTTATTTCTTTCTTTCATAATCCGTTCAGACGGGTTACAATGTGGTGAGTACAATGAAATAAAAACAGGTTTGATTTTATGATTCCGAAGCATGCGGGACCAAACAGCAGATCTAAATTGCGGTCCGTTATCTGAAATGACTTTAGCAACGTGGCCAACTTCACGTAAGAAATTTTTAACAAAGGCGTTAGATACAGACCGTCCAGTGGCTTTACGTAACGGAGTGAAAGAAACAAATTTTGAAGTAAGTTCAACAGCGACTAGAACGTACGAAAATCCATTCGATGTTCTGACAAGGGGTCTCAAGAGATCAACAGCAGCAAATTCTTTTAATTTAGAAGGAATAATAGGAAACAACGGAGCACAATGTGAGATAGTAGATGGTTTCGCCTTTTGACAAAGTTTACAAATAGACAAGACTCTTCGAATTCTCTTTTCCATATTGTTAAAATAACAAGTCGTTCGAAGAATATGATAACATTTTCGTGGACCAAAATGTGCGTAGCTGAAATGAATGTACCAAATGAGCTTATTAACAAAATCGTCTGGAATGCAAAGTACCCATAGCTTGTCATCAACAGTGCAGCGTTTGAAGAATATGTTGTTTCTAACCAGGTAATAATGCCGAATCTGAGTGTGTGTCTTTTCATGCCATTTACTTTTGATGTCTTTCCAAATGGGATCTTTGTCTTGTTCATGAGCAATGTCCTTTAAAGATGTGGTGATGAAGTTTTCAAAGGCGACTTTCTGAATGTAAAGTATACTGAAATTTTTCTCAAGGTTGCCTTCTGTCTTACTTTTCTCAAGCCCAGCCGGTGCGCGTGACAGCGCGTCCGCAACAATGTTCTCCTTGCCGGGAATGTAGACTATTGTGAAGCGGAATTCTTGCAGAAACAGTGCCCAACGTTTTAACCTGTCATGATTTAATTTTGAAGACATAAGAAATTGTAATGCACGATGATCACTGTATACTTTTACGTGCTTGCCAGAAAGAAAAAAACGGAATTTGTTAAATGCCCAAACGATAGCTAAAGCTTCTAATTCAGTAACGGAATAATTTTTTTCAGATTTTGTTAGCACTCGGCTAGCAAAAGCAATGGTTTTCTGAACAGTAATGTCATCTTCTGTGGCTTCTTGAAATAAATGGGCACCAAGACCGACTTTGGAAGAATCGGTGCTAAGGCAGAAATCTTGTGACAGATGTGGATGAGCTAGTATTGGCGCGTGAAGTAACGCTTCTTTCAAAGAATTGAATTCCAACTGTGCTTGTTCGTCCCAGTTCCAAATAGTATTTTTTCCAGTGAGAGAACAAAGTTTTGGTGTAACAAGAATTTGCATATTCAGAACTCGACGGTAAAAATTTACGAGACCTAGAAAACTGCGGACTTGTTTTTTTGTGGATGGAACTGGAATGGCTCTGATTGCTTCTAACTTATCAGGATACAGCTGAATGCCTTCAGAAGAAATAATATGTCCCAAAAACCTCACCTTTGACCTTCCGAATTCAGACTTTTCCAAGTTAACTGTAATTCCAGATTCTGTAAAAATACGTAACAAACTGTTGAGGATGCGATTATGTTGTTCCCATGAAGCTTCTGCTATTAGAATATCGTCCACATATAAGGTGATGTGACGTTTTAAGAACTCAGGTAATATGGAATTTAACCCACGAATGAATGCTGCCGAAGAAATGTTCAAACCAAAAGGAAGTTTCCGAAACTGATAACAAACGCCGAAGCAAAGGAAAGCTGTGTATTTTCTACGTTCTGGATGAAGTTCGATCTGATAAAAGCTGGATCTGAGATCAATGGAAGACTACACTTTTACACCATTAAAATTTTGAAGAAGTTCTTCCATCGTCTGCGGCCTGTCTGTTTCAGGAATAATGATAGTATTGATTTGTCTCGAATCTAAGACAAGCCTGATCGATTCATTTTTCTTCTCAACAACATGTAATGAGTTGTTGTATGAGCTTACTGCAGGCTCAATAATGCCCTCATTAAGCATAGATTGTATTTCTGTTCTAACACGGTCCCTATATTGCGCCGGAATTACGTATGGTCTAACACAAAATTTAGTATGCTCACGAACACGAAATTGGTATTGAAATCCCTTGATTGTTCCTGTTCTGTGAGTAAAAACTGTGGAATGTGCATGTAAAATCTCAAAAAGGTCCTGCCTATCAGTGTCATTACAATTCTCAATTGTTTGAATTTTATTCTGAATTAACTCATTAATTTCAAATATGCCGTTGATGTCATCCCTGTCAGTACTTGCAGAGTGATTGTTAGTGTCTAGTTCTGTAGAAAATTCCGAACTGTTGTCTAACAGAACGTAAAGCCGATTAATTTCCTTATCATGGTTTGAGAGCCAGTCTTCAAATTTCAAAGCTATTGACTTACCTTCTTTCTCTAAACTTATTTCAGCATCGTGAAAGCTTAAGACTGCTTTGCATTCATTCAAAAAGTCTGCTCCCAGTATAATTTCCGTCGACAATAATGGAACAATAAGAAAGTTCATAGAGAAGCTGTGGCTTTGGCAAAATAATTCTAAATTGGTTTGTTGGGGTACATCTACACTTTTTCCAAAGATTGCACCTTGTAATTTAATCTTACGTAACGGAAGTGTGGGGCAATCGTTCGATTTGTTGCATTTGCTAAAAGCTGTTTCACTAATTACTGAAATGGGACTGCCAGAGTCAAGTACTGCCGTAAATTTTACGTCATTTACTGTAATGTGAATCACAGGATATGCAATGTTGTTATGTTTTACGTCGTGTTCCTGGAGTAAGATGTCCCTAATGTCTTCCATTCTTACGTAATTACTAGCTACGGCAGCTGCGTCGTCAGTTTCATAAGTACGTTTTGTGGCTGCCAGCGGTGTGAGTCATTGCCTATTGTCTTTTTGTTGGCACGCGTCATTATTGGGATTTGGAGACCTAACTTCTACAAATTCACCGTGACGAGAATCCCGCCAGTTCTGATGTAGTTCAGGTCTGTCGTTACGATCATATCGTCTGTCGTCATGTCGGTAAATAGTTTCTTTCTTGTCGGTCACGTGGTGGAGAATTTCTCCCTGAGTCGTAACTGCGCGCTGGACCATTGCGTCTAAAGTTATTCTGTCTCCCTTGATAATAATTGTTTTGGTTCCCATATTGTCTGTTTCTCTGATTGTCTCTGTGATAGTCATTACCGCGGAGAGGTGATCTTTCCCTGTAATTATTACTGCTCTGCCAACGGTTGTCATACGGGTGGTGTCTGTTTTGGTCACGATTTGTGTTGTGAGAATAGCCTTGTCGTGTCCAGTTATTATTTCTTTCATCGCGGAATTGCGACGGATGTGACCTGTAGTTGTTGTGTTCCTGTTTTCGCGGTACGCAATTGTCAGTGTCAATTTCTAGTTCTTGTAACAGTCCCTGAAAAGCTTCAATGTCGTCTTTACAACGTCCTGCTAAAATAATATGTCGTAAATGTTCAGGCAGTTTGATTAAGCAAATGCGGATGAGTTCTAAGGGGCTGTATGGGTTTGAAAGATACTGATTCTTATGCAACATGTCTTCAAAATATTTCATAAGACTGGAAAATTCGGATTGTTCGAAACGTTTCGTCATTATGATGCCATGTTTTACTCGGTCTTGTGTAGCTTGAGACCAATATGCTGAGAGGAAGGCATGATAAAATTCTCCTTCACTGTGACAATCGTGAATGACCGATCGCATTCTTACAGCTGGTTCATTCTCCAAGTAGCCACACATAAATTCTAATCTGTGTTCTAATGACCAGTTGGGAGGAAAACAATGAGAGAATTGATGGAGCCATGCTTGTGGATGAATGTCGTTGCCAGAATTCTTAAATGTTTTGAATTTATGTGTGGTAATGAACAGCTTATAGTCAAAGTCATCGTGTCGGCGAGTAGCATATCGGTCATTGTTACGTCGTGTCGGTGGTTCCATATCAAAATTCGGTCCACCTTGCCAATTCCTTTCATAATTTCCGAAATGCCCTGTGTTATTATTTTGTGGCTTTTCCGTATTTCTAAGTTCCTCTTCCCGTGTTGGACTGCGAGTGTCCTCTGAAATATGTAATTCTTGTATCAGCTGCGTCAACTGATCTTGTACTTCCCGGATTTCTCTTTTGTACTGTGTATTGATGTAATTTTGATTTTGTTTGATTTTCTTATTTGTTCATACTCTTCTGTGTCAGTGAATGCTACAGCTCTTGTGTCATTCAGATCATCATCTACCTTTGTAGATAAGTTAGTGACCTGATCCGAAAGTTCGGCTACTTTCTCCGATAGTGAACACATTTCCTCAGTGTGTTTTTCTGAACCAAGTTTCAGAGTGTCCATTTGTGTTGAAATCGAAACTACTGTGTCCTTTAAGTTTTCCTGAGTTTTTGCAAGTTGCGTAACCGAATCGGTAGATGAAACTGATTCAATTTTAGCCCACAAGGTCTCATGATTTTCATGAACAATGATTTGCAGTTCTTTTATGGCTGCTTCGTGATTCTGTAATGCATTTTCATGACGCGAAGAAATAGGTTGAAAATGCTCACAAATTTGTGTTTTTACGTCATTACAGAGTTTTTGACATTTCGATTCAATGTTATGTAACTCAGTAGTTAAATCTTCACGTGTTTGTTCAAGTGTGGTGTCTAACTTCCAAAGATTTTGTTCCATTGTCTCTAACTGTTGCTGTGTTTGTCTCTGGTATTGTTCCATTGTGTCTAACTTTTGAAGCTTTTGCTGTGTTTGTCTCTGATTTTGTTCCATTGTGTCTAACTTTTGAAGATTTTGTCCCATTTGTTTCTGATTTTGTTCAAGCGTTGTGTCTAACTTTTGTAGCCTTTGTCCCATTTGTTGCATTAACTGTAATAACAGTGCACTGGTGTCTGAAACATGTTCCTCAGTGCTATTCGGTAACGCATTTGAACCGGCAATATTCGCAGTTTGAATAGCAGAAAATGTGTCTTGACTTATTTGAGAAAAGGGTGAGGACGCAAAACCTGAATGTACAGTATTTACAAGATTGTGTCCTGTGATTTCGGATACCTGAGGCGAGCTGTTGCCGACCGATCGATCGATAATGCTTCCCTGTTCACTAATTGTTTCACTGTCTACACCATTGTTTGCCGCCCGCTCCATTTCCCTATGTACAATTACCAAATTACTACTTTGAACATTAGTTAATTCATTACTCGGTGGCGCTAACACACTGCTTTCGTCTTCACTGTCATTTCTCAGTTTACTTTGGAGCCTAGTATTACGTTTTTCAGACACCATTATTGTCACAATATTTCACACGACAACACAGAAAAGCACAATTTTAAGAGCAAAAATAAGAGATCACATTAACATAGAACTGAAAATAATATCTAGTTAATTGCAAGCGCAGCTGTGCGAAATACTTGGTGCAAATCTACATGCATGCCACAACTGTTTTACTGTGCAACAATGAAAATCCACAACTACCAAGGAAATTCTCTCTATAATTACGCACTAGCAGTAGACAAAAGCTACACTAATTACACAAACTACAAGAAAAAATCAGAAGATTCCAGTAAGGTATCCTAGGCTAAGGGTCGCCATATGAAACGTCCCCTTAGAAAAATTTATACAAGACTGTGCTTAACCTGACACACAATATTATTTAGCGCAACGCAATCTGACTTTCAAAAATCCCTACAAAAGAATGGCCCTGACTAACATTAACCTATACCTTTCACAAATCACTTACCTCACAAAAATCTTCGTTACTGGAACTACTGCAATACAGCGAGCGCCACTACTGCCAGCTAAATAAAAGATTCAAACTACTGAAGGCACTAACGACTGATAGGCATAGTTAGCAAATGAAAGATTTTTGTAGAGAACAAACAATATATTTACCTTAATAGTGTAGAAAAAGCATAATATACATAGCAGTTCATAATATCCATTCTGTACTCAAAAATCTGCCATCTCATTTCCCACATCCACCACTGCTGGTGGCTCACCTCCAACTGCGCAACGCTACGCGCTGTTCACATCCAGCTGCCGCTGCCCAACACTACTATGGCAGACAACAATGCAAACTAGCCACAGACTGCACACAGCACAGCCAGTGATTTTCATATAGAGCGCTACGTAGCGTTACCAATAAGAAAACCTAAACAACCTCCTTACATAGAGAAAACATAAACAGCCTACGTACAACATCCTCTCCCGCCTCCCCATCACCTGTATTGGCCCCAGCGCCCCCCTCACCCCTACTCCTTCTCCATCTCCTACCTGCCAACCCCAACCCCCGCGTTGCCTGCCGACCCTCACCGATGTGATCACCCGGCTCAGTCCGTCGATCATGGAGGAGGAGGTGTTGGCAGAGCTCAAGGCGCATCCCACACTGGAGGTGCGGACGGTCTGCCGCATCGTCTCCTGAAGGAGGGTACCCTCCTCTTCAACCAGCGCTACAAGGTCGACCCCTCCCGTTCCCCTCCTCAGTCCCTGCGCTACCAGAGGTGTCTGCGCTATAATGCGCACCCAACAGCCGAGTGCCGCGAGGCCCCCACCTGCCCACATTGTAGGCAAGTGCACTTCCTCCGGCAGTGCCCCAACCTTCAATACCCCCCCTCCTGCAATACTTGCAATCTCCCCCATCCCACCTACTCCCAAAAATGTAAAGCCCGACGCCCTCCGACCACTCCTGAACTCACCATCCCTGTCTGTCCTCTGGACGCCCCCACCCCTCCTGGCAATTCCCTTCGTGCCCCCCCCCCCCACCGCTGAGGACATCATCAGGTTCCTCACCATCGTCCTTCAGAATGTTCATCCTTTTCAGCGCCCCCACACCCTCCAACAGATATCCCTCGCCGCCCGTTCCATTTTCCAACTTAAAATGTACGCCACCTACTCCAACAACCAGGCCCATTTCACCTTCTCCCGTCTTGACACCCTCGTCTAAATCCCTGTCATGGCGCGACAGCAACGTATCCTTTTCAACAATATCCGATCCCTTCCTGCCAACAAGAAGCTCTTCCTGCACACCCTTGCCACACACCGCGTGGATGCCTTCCTCCTCAATGAAACCTTCCTCCAACCCCACCACACCATCCACACTTCGCCCTATCTCCTCCACCGCTCTGATAATCGCCTCCCCATTGCGCGTGGCGGAGTTGCCATTGGTCACCACCGCCAGATCCCCATTCGGCTCCAACCTCTCCGTCCCAACCCCACCGAACACCTGATCCTTAGTCTCTTCTTCCCCGGCCTTACCGTTACCTGCGCCACCATCTATGTCCGCCACAACGCCCCTATTCCCTTCGACTTCCTCTCCCACATCGACCGTACCTTCTCCTCCTACGTGATCGCCGCCGACCTCAACATCCATAGTCGTTCCGCTGCCCAGTTACGGCGGTCGCATCGGTTCCTCTCCTCCCTTCAAGGCGACCTCATCCCCATCCCCCAGCACACCCGTCCCGAATCCAACTCCACTCCCGATGTTATCCACTCCTCCCCCAACCTCCTTGGCTGCATAACGGTGGATGTCCTGGAGCCTATTGGTAGCGACCATCTCCCTGTCCTACTCACCATTTCAGACGGTCGTCGCCCCCGCCGCGAACCTCGTAATGACCCTCCCCCTAAGTATGTCCATGACTATTCCCGTGCCAGCTGGAATGCCTACTGGGATACCCTCTCCACCCAGGTCGATAGCCACCCGTTCACCTACCACCACCCTGACGATGTCACCCATGCCGCCTCGTTTCTCCAGCAGACCTTGTCTGAGGCCGTGGAGGCCCACGTCCCTACTGTCGCCATCCACCCCCACCGTCCTACCTTACCCCCACAGGCCATCCTCCTCCTCCGTGAATCCCGCCGTCTCTACCGTGCCTTCCTCCACACGCATGACTCGGACACATTACGACGCCACCGGCAACTCCAGTGACACATTCGTAATTTGCTCGTAGCTAAGAAACGCCGGGACTGGCGACATACATGCACCTGTTTAAATGCTACCCTACCTATCAACTCGTCCAAGTTCTGGTCAGCCTTCCGTCGCCTTACCGGAACTAAATCCTCTCCCTACTATCCTCTTCTCCATGATGATCACCCCTTCCCTGACACCCTTAGTAAGGCCAATCACTTTGCCTCCTACCTCTCTGATGTATTTTCCATCCCCGATGATCCCCAGTTCGATTACTCCCTCTTCCCAGATATCTGTGATCGATCTGACACCTCTGTTCCTCCCCTCGCTCCTGGTTTCCAGTACTTGGACAACATTGCACACACGGGACTCAATGCCCCTGTCACTACACAGGATCTCATTGCTACACTCCGTACAAAACACAACACCGCTCCTGGTCATGATCATGTCACCTACCTTCACCTTCATGAAGGTCCTGTCTCTTTCCTCTCCAGCCTGGCCAGGCTCTACAATGTAGTCATGTCCACCGGTTACTACCCCGACCTGTGGAAAACCTCCCGTATCCTCATGTTCCTTAAACCTGGCAAACCGCCGTCCGCTGTCTCGTCCTACCATCCCATCAGCCTTACCTCGGTCTTCAGCAAGGTCCTGGAATCTATCCTCACCCGCCGCATCCACCAGCATCTCTGCCAGCACCGCCTCCTTCCCGTTACCCAGTGTGGCTTTCGGCTGTCCTTCTCTTCCGACGACCTTCTCCTTCACCTCACTCATCTCCTTTCCGACCAGCTTAATTCCCGTCGCTCTGCAATCTCCCTGGACCTCCAACGTGCTTATGACCGCGTATGGCATTTCTGTCTCCTCTTCAAGCTCCAAACCTTCGCCCTTCCCATTAACTATATCCGTCTGATCGGCTCCTTTCTCTCCCGCCGTCCTTCCTATGTCACCATCCATAACACAGATTCCTACACCTTTTTCCCCTCCGCTGGTGTGCCCCAAGGCTCCGTCCTCTCCCCCCTTCTGTACCTTTTGTACACAGCGGACATGCCGCCGCCGTCACCCCCCGTCCACCTTCTCCAGTTGACCGATGACACCGCCTTCCTTGCCCTTGCCCCCACCCTGCAGCGCTCCCAACACCTTCTCCAATCCCATCTTGACCGGTTCACCGCTTGGTGCAACCAGTGGTTGCTCAAGGTCAATCCCTCCTAAACCCAGGCGATCATTGTAGGCAAAACCACCCCTTCCTTCCGCCCCCTTGATTTCTATCTCACCATCTATGGCCGTCGTATCGCCCTCACTCCCACCATTAAGTACCTTGGCGTCACCCTCGACCGTCGCCACTCCTGGACTCCCCACCTCCGGACAATCCAAGCCAAGGCACGCTCCCGACTCAGTCTCCTCAAGCTCCTCTCTGGCTGTAAGTGGGGTCTGGACCACTCCACCATCCTCCACACCTATAAATCCCTCATCCGCCCTATCCTTTGTTACGCCCATCCGGCTTGGATCTCCGCCCCCACTACATTTTATAAATCCCTCCAAATCCTTGAACGCCATGCTCTCCACCTCGCCTATCGCATCCATCTCCCCTCCCCCACGCGAATCATGTACGATCTCATCCCCTTCCCCCACCTCTTCCTTTTCCTTGAAAGGATACGGATCCTGTACACCTCCCATAAACTCGATCCTCCTCACCCGCTAGTCTCCCCCGATCCTCTCCCATCCCCACCCGCTGCCGCGCCTGTATTCCTACGTCCCACCCGGTGTCCATCTCTCCACCCTCCTTACCCTCTCCCAAGGTGGCTTCCGCCAGCTCCCTCTCCCTGATGATGCCCTCCTCCCCTCCATCCACCCCTCCTACCAACTTTGATCCTCCCACCCTCCTCCTGTGTTTGCTCCTCTGGGCACCCTCCCTCCCTTCTCTCCCTCTTCCCTCCTTCCTCCATTTCTCCCCACTCCTCCCCTGGGCTTTCCCTCCCCTGTCCCTCTCCTCCTGCCCCCATATCCTCAGCCATTGGCATCCTTGTTCTCCCCTCTCCCCCACCTCACCCTTGTTCCCCTCTTGGCAGGTCCCCGGACTTGCACACGCTAAGTGGACATTCGCGCGCCAGAGATCACCGCCATCAGTGTCTCGTGTGTGCCGTCGTGTTTAGTGTTCAGTGTTCACCGTCACACTCCATCGTTCACCAGTGCCATCGTCATCTTCAGTGTTTGTGTGTCGTATCAACAGTTTGCAGTGTGGATTATCGTCGAGTGTGAATGGCTCCGTGTTTGTCTTTATGTGTCTACTGTTTTATTGCCCACCGTTCTGTAACTTATGTGTCTTCTCACTGTTTTTTTCTCATTGTGTATTCTATGGCTGAAGAGCAGCGTAGAGTGCTGCTGACAGCCTGCCTGTTGTACAGGTTTTAAAATAACAATAAAGAAAAAAAAATACACATCAGGCTGTCTGTCATAATGGCTCACTGGGAGAGGGCTATTCGAGATAGAGTCGTCGCTCTCATTGAAGAAGGAGGATGTTCCATCAGAGAAGCTAGCACATGGTATGGCGTACCACATACCAATGCAACGAGATGGTGGACGATCTGCCTTGAAAGAGGCACCACCAGCAGGGCTCCTGGCTCAGGCAGGAAGAGAGTGAGCTCACAGCAGAAGACAGGGACCTAGTGTCTAGGAGCAGAGAAAATCCCTTTCTGAACGCGAAGCAGCTGCGGCGGGAGACCAACTTGCCCAGCTCCAGTGACACGATTCGCCGAAGGCTGAGGGACGCTGGACTGCATGCACGACGACCAGCTGTGAAACAAGAGCTCAGCGAAGACAACGTTTTATACCGGCTAGCATTTTCGGAGCTCCATCGGAGGGCGTCGTGGGACAACGTCAGTTTCACTGATGAGAAGGTGTTTTCCACCAGTAACGACGGTCCAAGGATCGTTTACGCGAATATGTAACCACGACGAGAAGTGGCCGGCTATCTGTTACCTGCTGGGGTTGGATTTCTGTGAGAGGGGCGGGAATTCTTCACAGGATAGAAGGAACTCTGGGCAGCGTGCAGTACGCCCACTTATTGGAAAATGTGATGCTTCCGTCAGTGCGAATGCTGTACGCAGAAGGGGACGTCACATTGCAAGAGGACCATTCTCCCATTCACAAGTCTGCATTTGTTCAACAGCGGCACTCCACGATTGGCGTCAACGTCACGGACTGGCCGCCACGGGCGGCTGATATGAACCCCATGGAAAACATGTGGGCTGAGGTCGCCAGAACATTAACTGCCAGAACACAACTGGCCACTAAACCAATCAACTACTGCGGACGCTCTTTGGGACTGCGTCCTGGAAGCCTGGGAGGAAGTTGCTTCTTCAGGCTGTTGCGTCCGACGGCTTATACATTCTATGCCAAGACGCATGATAGTACAAAATAATGAAGGATTCTGGGTAAAATATTAGAGTCCTTAAAATGTTTTGGTATGTCTTCTTTTTCGTCATTTTTCCTCATTCGGAGCTAGTGGAAGATCGCGTGGCAACAGAAAAGATACAATATGGGTTAGTTTTCCTTTGAGTTGCCTTTTTAATTCAAGTGGATTTCTTTTGAATATACAGTTTGTTAAATATTCTATTTTGATTTCATTTGTACCCTGTCTAGATACTTACAAATTAATCAGCGTAGATGGACTCTGCCTCAGTAATTTTTGTTATTTGAAATACGTCTCTCTCTTCTCCTCCATCCTTGAATACACCCTCTGTCCTCCACACAATACGCAAACGATTTCATATTATGTTTACTCGTTGTTAATATCTCCTCTTTTCTCTCTCCCACACACCCTCTCTGACACTATCGCTGCAAGTGCCCTTCTATTCCATTCCCCCAAAACCTTATAAACAAATCCAGCGTTTTCCATTGACGCTACATTTTCTCTTTTAATTGCTGCTGTCTTTACTCTCTATCATTCCTCTCAACACCTATGAAACCGTATTATTTCATCTCCCCTTCTGTATAACCCATTCTTCGTTCTGAAATGCCGCGCGGGATTAGCCGAGCTGTCTCAGGCGCTGCAGTCATGGACTGTGCGGCTGGTCCCGGCGGAGGTTCGAGTCCTCCCTCGAGCATGGGTGTGTGTGTTTGTCCTTAGAATAGTTTAGGTTAAGTAGTGTGTAAGCTTAGGGACTGATGACCTTAGCAGTTAAGTCCCATAAGATTTCACGCACATTATTACATTCGTTCTGAAAACAGTCCTTCCTTATCTCTCAGTCCTAAGAACGAACTGTGGCACACATCTAAGTAAGCAATACTTTGCAAGCGTTTCACGCTTATATTTTGCACTTCTGCACTTCTATCCATTCCCAGATCCCGCCCTCCTTCCTGTTCTTCCTTGATATCTGCATCTACATCTAAATGAATACTCTGCAATTCATAATTATGTGCTTGGCAGGGGGTTCTGTGGTCTGGTGGATTAATCTTGTATTGATGTGTAAAACGTGTAGGTTCACATCTCACGTCAGGCGTAGATTTTTAACACATACAAGTAATTCTCCTTCACCTCTAGTAACGTCAAGTGCAGAACGCCAGTAAGCTCCGTAATTCAATATCCGCAGTAAAGATAACTTCCCTTCGCTTCCGACTGGAGCAGAGCGGCATTCGTTTGAGCTGTGGCGGATGGAGAAACCCCGGAAGGCAGAGACTCTGTCACCATCAAGACGTCGTAAGCTAGCAAACGTATTTCATTTAATGAACCAATGGCCATGTAAGTTCACAAGGCTCTGGACTGGGATTCGAGTTCGATTTCACTGTGTTCCCCAAGATTACAAACTCCTCTAGGCCTCCTCGAAAGGCCTCTATCTGGTTTCGAATCCTGATCAGCACAAAACATTCATTATTTCATTTCAAGCCCTAGCATGTGCACTCCGAACTACTAGTGAAAAATAGTTGCATTTTCAACGTCTCTTCGTGCGTTGTCAGCTGTAACGTGTTCGTTTCAACTCACAGCCACATGATGAGCTTTTTATCACAACATTACAAGATCAAACGTTTCCTTACATCTTTTAAAGTTCAAACATTCCTCTCCATCCGCTACGGTCGCAGGTTCGAATCCTGCCTTGGGCATGGATGTGTGTGATGTTCTTAGGTTAATTAGGTTTAATTAGTTCTAAGTTCTAGGCGACTGATGACCTCAGAAGTTAAGTCGCATAGTGCTCAGAGCCATTTGAACCAACCTTTCCATCCTACTGGTGAAAACGAATTTGGGTTTGATGTTGTGTTCGTTGTAATCACCAAGGACGATATGATGTGGATTCAACCTCTAGCCAGCAAAGTATTTTCCAACACATCATTGAAAGTTCAAACATGCCACTCCTAGCTATTATTTGAAAAGAATTTGATAGTTAAAGTGTCTTCATGACCACGTGTGCGGGGTTTGAATTCCATTCAGCACCGAACTTTTCGTCGCCTGATGTCTAGAAAAACATGCGCACATCTCGCTGTTGGTGAACCAACAATAGCTGTTTATCGTCTGTTCCTGGCTAGAAAACGACGGCGCTAGATGCTGGGTTCGAATCCCAGTCAGGCAAAAACAATTCTATCGTCATTTAAGTTTACAGCATCTTGCTATTTGTGAAAACATTTGATATTAAACTTCTGATTTTACGTACTTCGTTAACAATCCGATTAGGTGCTGGGTTCGCATCCCTGTCACAAGCTTTACATGATGGCATTTCAATTTTAAACATGGGCATACCTTGTTCCATGTGAATGACACCATATTAAACGTCGTTGGGGGTAGTTCCCAGGAAGGTAACTGTTATGACAGGATTCCCCGTTCAGTACAAACATTTTCATTTATTTTCAGGATCTGAATTGATAACTGATACTGGTGCAAACGTCTATACTTCACGTCTCTTTATGCCTAGTGATCGGGTTTCAATAACGCACAAACAATGCTTTGCTTAATTAGCAATGGCTATAGGTGCTGGGTTTGAATCCAAGTCCAGAACGACGACGTTGGTCATTTCATTTAAAGTTCAAATTTGTGTACACGTAACTGTCAATGTGTTACGAGAACATCGATATTACTGGTGATTCGCTGTTGTTGAGATTTCCGTAGAGTGCTTGTTGCCGTTAATCGCGTTTTATTTTATTTTATTTTATTTTTTTACTGGTTCGTCCAATATCCAGTTTCCACAGCCACTCGCCGTTGAGCGGCGTTCAGTACGTGGATGGAAAACCTTTTCGAGAGCGAAAAACTTTTTTCCAATTGCCGTACAGCTTTATAACTCCATGTATTGTTTCAAGTATTTAATTTTGACTAAGGATTACTGTACGATATATGTATGTAAAATAATCCGTTTTCTCAGAACTTTTGGAATGTCACTTGTTGTAATTAAGGTTAGTTTATGAGTTTCATGGGGTGTCTCATCGCTAAGAACGTGTTTTCTAACATGTTTTGTATGACGATATTAGTTGACGCTTAGACTGACTGCCATAAAGACGTTTGGTCTCAAGTAGTCTCTTGCGGTACCCATTGTGTGTAGTCAAACGACTGTACCCCACAGGGTTTTGGTGTTTAGAGGACCTGCAACACAGCTACGTTATGTTGGTTGTATTCGGCAGTGACCTACTTTTTTTGCTGTCAAGTGTACATCACATCGACTGGTGTCAGTCCTGTTCGCATAAGTGACTCGTGGTGCATCGTTTTTCTTTTCTTAGAGTGTAGATACTTCGTCTATAGGTTTTGATGAGCGAGTTTTCGTATGTTAAATTACATGACATAAATAGCCATCTCTTTTGATTGCATTTACTTAGAAACTTAAGTTTTTTTATTTTTTATTTATTTATTTATTTATTTTTTTACATAGCCAAGGGATTGTAGGCCTTAGCATTTGAGATAAATTTTTAATTACATAACTCTGTCTCTGAGGAAAAGGGGTCTTAGCAGACCGACAAGCAGACAGACAACAAAGTCATCCTACTATAACGTTTCTGTTTTTAACTACAGAGGTTCAGAACTACTGAGGTTGAGGAAGTTTCTCTATCAAGCAGAAACATCGTGATGGGGAGGTTTTGTCTCCACGGTAATTTCCTGTCCCACTTTGTACGTTCACACAAGTTACGTCTTTGGACAATAAAATTTTGCCTGATCCGCCGTATTCCCCAGACAGGTAACCGGTGATTTCTTCATCTTTTTTCTGATGAACGAACCATTGTGTGGCAGACAATTCCAGAATGACTTTCACGAGCAACCTTCAATGCAAAGCAATTTTAAGATTTCTACAATCAAGTCATCCAAAGCTGGAAAAATGTGACACATTGATGGGTGAATATACAGGGTGTCCATTGATCGTGACTGGGCCAAATATCTCACGAAATAAACGTCAAACAAAAAAACTACATAGAACGAAACTTGTCTAGGTTGAAGGGGGAAACCAGATGGCGCTATGGTTGGCCCGCTAGATGGCGCTGCCTTAGGTCAAACGGATATCAACTGCTTTTTTTAAAAATAGGAACCCCCATTTTTATTACATATCCGTGTAGTACGTAAAGAAATATGAATGTTTTAGTTGGACCACCTTTTTCGCTTTGTGATAGATGGTGCTGTAATCGTCACAAACGTATAAGTATGTGGTATCACGTAACATTCCGCCAGTGCGGACGGTATTTGCTTCGTGATACATTACCCGTGTTAAAATGGACCGTTTACCAATTGCGGAAAAGGTCGACATCGTGTTGATGTATGGCTATTGTGATCAAAACGCCCAACAGGCGTGTGCTATGTATGCTGCTCGGAATCCAGGACATCATCCAAGTGTCCGGATTGTCCGCTGGGTAGTTACGCTATTTAAGGAAACAGGAAGCGTTCAGCTACATGTGAAACAACAACCACGACCTGCAACAAATGATGATGCCCAAGTAGGTTTTTAGCTGCTGTCGCAGCTAATCCCCACATCAGTAGCAGACAAATTGCGCGGGAATCTGGAATCTCAAAAACGTCGGTGTTGAGAATGCTACATCACCATCTACTGCACCCGTACCATATTTCTATGCACCAGGAACTTCATGGCGACGACTTTGAACGTCGTGTACAGTTCTGCCACTGGTCACAAGAGAAATTACAGGACGATGACAGATTTTTTGCACGCGTTCTATTTAGCGACGAAGCGTCATTCACCAACAGCAGTAACCTAAATCGGCATAATATGCACTATTGGGAAACGTAAAATCCACGATGGCTGCGACAAGTGGAACATCGACGACCTTGATGGGTTAATGTATGGTGCGGCGTTATGGGAGGAAGGATAATGGCCCCCATTTTATCGATGGCAATCTAAATGGTGCAATGTATGCTGATTTCCTACGTAATGTTCTACCGATGTTACTACAAGATGTTTCACTGCATGACAGAATGGCGATGTGCTTCCAACATGATGGATGTCCGGCACATAGCTCGCGTGCAGTTGAAGCGGTATTGAATAGAATATTTCATGAGAGGTGGATTGGTTGTCGAAGCAGCATACCATGGCCCGTACGTTCACCGGATCTGACGTTCCCGGATTTCTTTCTCTGGGGAAAGTTGAAGGATATTTGCTATCGTGATCCACCGACAACGCCTGACAACATGCGTCAGTGCATTGTCAATGCATGTGCGAACGTTACCGAAGGTGAACTACTCGCTGTTGAGAGGAATGTCGTTACACGTATTGCATTGAGTTGACGGACATCATTTTGAGCATTTATTGCATTAATGTGGTATTTACAGGTTATCACTCTGTAACAGCATGCGTTCTCAGAAATGATAATTTCACCAAGGTACATGTATCACATTGGAACAACCGAAATAAAATGTTCAAACGTACGTACGTTCTGTATTTTAATTTAAAATACCTACCTGTTACCAACAGTTCGTCTAAAATTGTGAGCCATATGTTTGTGACTATTACAGCGCCATATATCACAAAGCGAAAGAAGTGGTCCAACTAAAACTTTCATATTTCTTTACGTACTACACGAATATGTAATAAAAATGGGGGTTCCTATTTTTTAAAAAGGCAGTTGATATACGTTTGACCTATGGCAGCGGCATCTAGCAGGCCAACCATAGCGCCATCTGGTTTCCCCTTTCAAGCTAGACAAGTTTCGTTCTCTGTAGTTTTTTCGTTTGATGCTTATTTCGTGAGATATTTGGACCGGTCACGATGAATGTGAAACGTCCCCTTTGGAAAATTTATGAATTACTGTGTTGTAAACCCCTTACGTTATTTGATTTTCTAACAGCTGAGCAGAACTGAACGTACTCAGACATTTCTCTCTTTATTTATTCTGATCAACACTAAACTACCACACAATATTTTTAGCGCAACGCAATCTGACTTTCAATAATCCCTACAAAAGAATGGCCCTGAATAACAATAACCTATACCTTTCATGAATCACTTAACTCACAAAAATCTTCGTTACTCGAACTACCGCAATACAGCGAGCGCCAATACTGCCAGCTAAATAAAGGATTCTAACTACTGAACCCCCCCATGAACCATGGACCTTGCCATTGGTGGGGAGGCTTGCGTGCCTCAGCGATACAGATAGCCGTACCGTAGGTACAACCACAGCGGAGGGGTATCTGTTGAGAGGCCAGACAAACGTGTGGTTCCTGAAGAGGGGCAGCAGCCTTTTCAGTAGTTGCAGGGGCAACAGTCTGGATGATTGACTGATCTGGCCTTGTAACAATAACCAAAACGGCCTTGCTGTGCTGGTACTGCGAACGGCTGAAAGCAAGGGGAAACTACGGCCGTAATTTTTCCCGAGGGCATGCAGCTTTACTGTATGATTAAATGATGATGGCGTCTTCTTGGGTAAAATATTCCGGAGGTAAAATAGTCCCCCATTCGGATCTCCGGGCGGGGACTACTCAAGAGGATGTCGTTATCAGGAGAAAGAAAACTGGCGTTCTACGGATCGGAGCGTGGAATGTCAGATCCCTTAATCGGGCAGGTAGGTTAGAAAATTTAAAAAGGGAAATGGATAGGTTAAAGTTAGATATAGTGGGAATTAGTGAAGTTCGGTGGCAGGAGGAACAAGACTTCTGGTCAGGTGACTACAGGGTTATAAACACAAAGTCAAATAGGGGTAATGCAGGAGTAGGTTTAATAATGAATAGGAAAATAGGAATGCGGGTAAGCTACTACAAACAGCATAGTGAACGCATTATTGTGGCCAAGATAGATACGAAGCCCACACCTACTACAGTAGTACAAGTTTATATGCCAACTAGCTCTGCAGATGACGAAGAAATTGAAGAAATGTATGATGAAATAAAAGAAATTATTCAGATAGTGAAGGGAGACGAAAATTTGATAGTCATGGGTGACTGGAATGCGAGTGTAGGAAAAGGGAGAGAAGGAAACGTAGTAGGTGAATATGGATTGGGGCTAAGAAATGAAAGAGGAAGCCGCCTGGTAGAATTTTGCACAGAGCACAACTTAATCATAGCTAACACTTGGTTTAAGAATCATGATAGAAGGTTGTATACATGGAAGAACCCTGGAGATACTAAAAGGTATCAGATAGATTATATAATGGTAAGACAGAGATTTAGGAACCAGGTTTTAAATTGTAAGACATTTCCAGGGGCAGATGTGGACTCTGACCACAATCTATTGGTTATGACCTGTAGATTAAAACTGAAGAAACTGCAAAAAGGTGGGAATTTAAGGAGATGGGACCTCGATAAACTGAAAGAACCACAGGTTGTACTGAGTTTCAGGGAGAGCATAAGGGAACAATTGACAGGAATGGGGGAAAGAAATACAGTAGAAGAAGAATGGGTAGCTTTGAGGGATGAAGTAGTGAAGGCAGCAGAGGATCGAGTAGGTAAAAAGACGAGGGCTAGTAGAAATCCTTGGGTAACAGAAGAAATATTGAATTTAATTGATGAAAGGAGAAAATATAAAAATGCAGGAAATGAAGCAGGCAAAAAGGAATACAAACATCTCAAAAATGTGATCGACAGGAAGTGCAGAATGGCTAAGCAGGGATGGCTAGAGGACAAATGTAAGGATGTAGAGGCTTATCTCACTAGGGGTAAGATAGATACTGCCTACAGGAAAATTAAAGAGAGCTTTGGAGATACGAGAACCACTTGTATGAACATCAAGAGCTCAGATGGAAACCCAGTTCTAAGCAAAGAAGGGAAAGCAGAAAGGTGGAAGGAGTATATAGAGGGTCTATACAAGGGCGATGTACTTGAGGACAATATTATGGAAATGGAAGAGGATGTAGATGAAGATGAAATGGGAGATACGATACTGCGTGAAGAGTTTGACAGAGCACTGAAAGACCTGAGTCGAAACAAGGCCCCCGGAGTAGACAACATTCCAGTAGAACTACTGACGGCCTTGGGAGAGCCAGTCCTGACAAAACTCTACCATCTGGTGAGCAAGATGTATGAAACAGGCGAAATACCCTCAGACTTCAAGAAGAATGTAATAATTCCAATCCCAAAGAAAGCAGGTGTTGACAGATGTGAAAATTACCGAACTATCAGTTTAATAAGTCACAGCTGCAAAATACTAACGCGAATTCTTTACAGACGAATGGAAAAACTGGTAGAAACCGACCTCGGGGAAGATCAGTTTGGATTCCGTAGAAATGTTGGAACACGTGAGGCAATACTGACCTTACGACTTATCTTAGAAGAAAGATTAAGGAAAGGCAAAACTACGTTTCTAGACTTAGAGAAAGCTTTTGACAATGTTGACTGGAATACTCTCTTTCAAATTCTAAAGGTGGCAGGGGTAAAATACAGGGAGCGAAAGGCTATTTACATTTTGTACAGAAACCAGATGGCAGTTATAAGAGTCGAGGGGCATGAGAGGGAAGCAGCGGTTGGGAAGGGAGTGAGACAGGGTTGTAGCCTGTCCCCAATGTTATTCAATCTGTATATTGAGCAAGCAGTAAAGGAAACAAAAGAAAAATTTGAAGTAGGTATTAAAATCCATGGAGAAGAAATAAAAACTTCGAGGTTCGCCGATGACATTGTAATTCTGTCAGAGACAGCAAAGGACTTGGAAGAGCAGTTGAACGGAATGGATGGTGTCTTGAAGGGAGGATATAAGATGAACATCAACAAAAGCAAAACGAGGATAATGGAATGTAGTCGAATTAAGTCGGGTGATGCTGAGGGTATTAGATTAGGAAATGAGACACTTAAAGTAGTAAAGGAGTTTTGCTATTTGGGAAGCAAAATAACTGATGATGGTCGAAGTAGAGAGGATATAAAATGTAGACTGGCAATGGCAAGGAAAGCGTTTCTGAAGAAGAGAAATTTGTTAACATCGAGTATAGATTTAAGTGTCAGGAAGTCGTTTATGAAAGTATTTGTATGGAGTGTAGCCATGTATGGAAGTGAAACATGGACGGTAAATAGTTTGGACAAGAAGAGAATAGAAGCTTTTGAAATGTGGTGCTACAGAAGAATGCTGAAGATTAGATGGGTAGATCACATAACTAATGAGGAGGTATTGAATAGGATTGGGGAGAAGAGAAGTTTGTGGCACAACTTGACCAGAAGAAGGGATCGGTTGGTAGGACATGTTCTGAGGCATCAAGGGATCACCAATTTAGTATTGGAAGGCAGCGTGGAGGGTAAAAATCGTAGGGGGAGACCAAGAGATGAATACACTAAGCAGATTCAGAAGGATGTAGGTTGCAGTAGGTACTGGGAGATGAAGAAACTTGCACAGGATAGAGTAGCATGGAGAGCTGCATCAAACCAGTCTCAGGACTGAAGACAACAACAACAACAACAACTACTGAAGGCACTAACTACTGATAGGCATAGTTAGCAAATGAAAGGTTTTGATAGAGAGCAAACAATCTATTTACCTTAATAATGTTCAAAAGTCTATATATCAGTTCATGGTATCCAATGTTACAAATTTACTCTTTCTGATGGACACACGCCCAGATCGTCCGCTCTCAAAATTCTGCCATCTCTCTCCCCACATCCACCACTGCTGGCGGATCACCTCCAACAGCGCAACGCTATGCGCTGTTCACATCCAACTGCCCAACACTCCAATAGCGAATATTCCAACAATGCCAACCAGGCACAGACTGCACAAAGCACAGTCAGTGATTTTCATACAGAGCGCTACGTGGCGTCACCAACATAAAAACCTAAACAGCCTACTTGCTAATGGACCACTTTGTATAATGTTTCATGTTCGCAGCTGTAATTATTCCTAGTGATAGGTAAATCTGCATAACTACCCATCATAAAGGGGAGGAAAATATCTGGAACTGAAGGAGAAGCATTATCGAGAGTCAGGCAGGAGTAAACGGATGAACAGAGTAACGCTGATAATCCACCCAGGCTGCAGGTGACGCAGCATGTTTAGCGCGCGGGGTAGCTCACCGACGCTTCTAAAAGATTCATATCTTGTGCCCCGCTGCTCGTCATTCGCACCACCACAACGCTTCGATTAGCTGAGGTTCGAGGGGGGGGGGGGGGGGGGGGTTGGAGCAGTGATGTGGCTTTTACACTATCGTCTCCTGCGCCGTGCGGACATTATACGTCACCCCCCAACAGAAGCGACAGAATTTGTACGCAACATGAAAAGGTCGTCCGGCCGTTTACGAGCGCGCCCTTTTGTGCGTGGGCGTTCCCCGAGCGCAAAGTGACCCAGACCGTATTTCAGCGTAAACACGTCGCTCGGTTGCCCTTTCTGCGGGGCGCGCGTGCCCGCACGTGGAGCCGAGGCGATCAGAAAAGTGAAAAGCGGCCACCTCGCCGAATTTATGGCGATGGCATCGGCCCGTCGCCCGGGATGCGTATCTGCGCGCAAGGTGCGTGAAGGGAGGTCGCCGGTGGTGGAAGGAGAGGGGGGGGGGGGAGAGAGAATGTTGCTAGTCGTGTTCACGTGTTTATTCGCCATTTAACATTTACGGTCAAGGGACACCGCGCTGGTGGCATCGCGGGCGTCAGACTCGATCGGCCGGAGGCGTGAACTGTGGGGACGGCGGAGTCCTTTATGAGGCCTCATTTCTCGTTCGGCCCGCGTCGCCCCGTAACGGACGCACGCGCAGCGCGCGAACGCAGCCTGACGGGACTAGCCCGGCGACACTAAAAGTAAATTCGGTGACCTGGCTCTCGTTCGGTTTACGGCACTCGTCTGCGTTATTGCCCCCTGGCCACTCCCACTCGCACCGGTGGGCGCCCTCCGACCGCTGTCGGCTGTTATCTCCGTAGCGACCGGGCCGGACGCCAACTTCATAGAACGCCGCCGCTGCCGGTAGCGCCCAGCCGTCCCGCCCACTCCCGTGACCCAGTGCCGGCATCAGCGCTTTCAGAGGGCGACCGGGGGTAACTGGCTGCAGTGACGAGCCGCTCTCCAATTAACACGGCTCCTTTCTCCGCGCCGCCTTCGGTTCCCTTTGTTCTCCGGCGCCCTTTTCCTATTGTGCCGAAATCCAGCTCGCGTCCGAGGAACGGCTGCGTGCCGGCTTCACGGCTCACGCGGAGTCCAGATAGTTCAAGAAATTGGCGGAGGGGAATCTCTGTCTGCTCCCATTGTCTTCTACAAGAGTGGGAATCGCACGTGGACTCTGAAGGTTCATGGAAAGTTAATTTTTATGGGATTGCTGGTTTTTCGAATAATTGCTTTAAGTAGAACGCAAAAACCCTGACGGAAAAGAATCGCAACACTAAGAAGGAGTTGTGCGACGTAAAGCAAACGTGGTAGGTACGAGGCGTGTTTTTTAAGTAAGTACCGTTATAAAATTAAAAAAAAGACGTGTTAAGATATCTCAATAATTTTATTTTTACATGAAAGCCTGTACCTTAATCTGCTTTTCTACATAATTTCCGTCAATGTAAGTCGGCTGCTAGGTTACTATATTGGTAACGCCAAGTAGCACTCTGTATGAAAATCACTGGCTGTGCTGTGTGCTGTCTGTGGCTGTTTGGCATTGTTGTAATATTCCCTATTGTAGTGTTGGGCAGTTGGATGTGAACAGCATGCAGCGTTGCGCAGTTGGAGATGAGCCGCCAGCAGTGGTGGATGTGGGGAGTGAGATGCGGAATTTTGAGAGCGGATGATCTGGGCGTGTGTCCATCAGAGAGAGTAAATTTGTAAGACTGGATGTCATGAACTGATATATATATATATATATATATATATATATATATATATATATATATATATATATAATGACTTTTGAACACTATTAAGGTAAATACATTGTTTGTTCTTGATCAAAATCTTTCATTTGCTAACTATGCCTATCAGTAGTTAGTGCCTTCAGTACTTAGAATCTTTTATTTACCTGGCAGTATTGGCGCTCGCTGTATTGCAGTAGTTCAAGTAACGAAGATTTTTGTGAGGTAAATGATTCATGAAAGGTATAGGTTATTGTTAGTCAGGGCCATTCTCCATTCTTTTGTAGCAATTTTTGAAAGTCAGATTGCGTTGCGCTAAAAATATTGTGTGTCAGTTTAGTGTTGATCAAAATAAGTAAGGAGAGTAATGTCTGAGTACGTTCAGTTTTGCTCAGCTGTTTGAAAATCAAATAACGTAGAGGTTTATCAGCACAGTAATTCATTAATTTTTCTAAGGGGACGTTTCATATTGAGACACCTGTCATACCGTTGTACCAGTTTTTGAATACCCTCCTCATAGAAGTCTGCATCACCACTCTTTTGACTTCGTCAACGTCTTGAAGACGCTGACCGTCCAGGTGTTTCTTCAAGTGCAGGAACAGATGGTAGTCACTGGGCGCAAGATCGGGGCTGTACGGAGGATGATCTAGAGTTTCCCATTGAAAAGATGTGATGAGATCTTTGGTCTGATTCGTCACATGCGGGCGGGCATTGTCTTGCAGCAAAACGATGCCCTTGCTCAACTTCCATGGACTGTTGCTTCGATTCTGGTGTGACGTAGGCCACTCATGTTTCATCGGCCGTAACATCTTGGCTTAAGAAATCATCACCGTCGTTGTGGTACCGCTCAAGTAAAATCAATGCACTGTCTAAACGTTTGGTTTTGTGCACATCCGTCAACATTTTCGGTACCCAACGTGCGCACAATTTTCGGTAATTCAAGTTCTCGGTCACAATGCCATACAAAACACTACGAGAAACATAAGGAAACTCATCCCGCATGAAGCAAATCGTAAAGCGTCTGATTTCTCTCACCTTACTGTCCACTTCCGCCGGCCGGAGTGGCCTTGGGGTTCTGGGCGCTACAGTCTGGAGCCGAGCGACCGCTACGGTCGCAGGTTCGAATCCTGCCTCGGGCATGGATGTGTATGATGTCCTTAGGTTAGTTAGGTTTAATTAGTTCTAAGTTCTAGGCGACTGATGACCTCAGAAGTTAAGTCGCATAGTGCTCAGAGCCATTTGAACCATTTGTCCACTTCCTGCACCAAACTTTCATTAACGACCGAAGGACGCCCACTCGGTTGTTCATGATACACATTTGTGCGGCCATCTTTAAATGCCCACTTTCTTACCATTCCATCACTCATAATGTTTTCTCCGTAAACTGCACAGATTTCACGATGAATATTGATCGCTTTTAGGCCTTTAGCACCAAGAAATCTTATAACAGCCCGAAATTCACAGTCGGTGGGACTCACGATTATCGGAGGCATGTTAAACACTCAGTACACAACGTAAACCAGGAAGAATCAGACTGTAATGGCGTCAGTACGTAGATTAAGGTACAGGCTTTCATGTAAAACTAAAATTATTGAGATATCTTAGTACGTCTTTTTTTAAATTTCAAAACGGTACTTACTTTAAAAAAAAAACACGCCTCATATGTTCCTACTACTGACAGATATTGTCTCTTCCAGTTTCGCTCGAGCCGCATAACAGTGGCTCTAGCAGCGCCACTATACGGATGCAAATCCGGTTTGCTTTAAATACATGCTGTAACCGTTCTGAGCGTTAGTTCCATTGAGATATGACGGGGTGAGTTGACGTTAGCGAAGAATGCCTTTAAAGCGACAAAGACGCCATTGTCAGCATCTCACTGATCCTGAATGAGGTCGTGTTATAGGTTTATAGAAGCAGGCGCTTCCTTCTGCTACATTGCAAAAAGTCTTGGCATGCATGTAGCCACTGTACAGGACTGCTGGCATCGGTGGTCACGAGAACGTACGGTCGCAAGAAGACCAGGCAATGGACGGCCATATGCCACTACCGAGAGGTTCGATAAGTCTGAAGGGAGCCATCGTTTCCACCTAGTCGTTGTTTCAAAAAGAGTACTTTACCAATAAGCCATTAATTAAAAACAGGAAGTGCTACTTTAAAACTTGATACAAATTAATAAAGTACTATTTTAAAGTAACTGCCTAGTACAACAATGCTGGTCTTCATATTTGTTAATGTCCTTCGCCTCTCTTTATAGCCTCTGCTTGTGGTCATCAGGACCTAAGTTTTACCTGATCAAATTTGATGATTTCCTCATTGTAAAGGGTGTTCCTCAATATCTGATCGTTTCTCTACTTGTGCAGTTGCCCATTTGTTTTACTGGTCATTTCACATCGCACAGGTCTCCACAACTACATGGTACCCCTTTCGTTACTGGTTCTTCCAACGTTTGGATAGTATCGTTGGCGGAACTTGTGTGTGTCCAGCATCTTTCGCGTGGTTTTGTAGACCACGGCGATATTCCGCCTCAAGTCCTTCACTATGCAGTCAGTAACGTGAACAGAACGCTAGGAAAAAGTTGTATTTCGCAGTCGTCTGTATATCACTATGATCTTTACGTGGCGATGTTAATGATGGTTTTTATTTCAGCGAAGGAATATCCATTCTTCAGCACAGTATTGCTGTGGAATTCCAATTCTCCGTCGAGCAGCTGCGGTTCACAGATGTTACGCGCTGTTTCCGCCAAAGTTTTGCTAACACCGCATTTCTGCCGTGGATGGCGACTTGAATCCCGGACTAGAGTGTGTGACATTTCCGTGGATTGCGTGAGATTGATTAAAGTTTTTCACTAGTTTTTGCTTTGACGAACAGCACCGAGAGGGGAATATCTGCACCCGGTTGGCTTTAGAAGATATTCTAAACTCAAATGCAATGAGATGTCTGGAACAGAATAACCTCTTTCATGGCAAACATCAAGGATTCCGGAAACGTCGATAATGGGAAACTCAACTCGCGCGTTCCTCACATGATATCCTGAGATCCACGATTAAGGCAGTCATGTGGACGTAGTATTACTTGACTTCCGAAAAGCCTTTAACTGAGAACCAAACATACACTATTAACGAAAGTACGATCGCATGCATTATCAAGTGAAATTTGTGACTGGATTGAAGGTTTCTTACTAGAGAGGCTGCAGTATTCTATTGTGGATCGAAAATCATCGACAGATGTAAAAGTGAAACTTCCTCGCAGATTAAAACTGTGTGCTGGACCGAGACTCGAACTCGGGACCTTTGCCTTTCGCGGGCAAGTGCTCTACCAACTTTGTTTTTTTTTTTGCATTTTTTTCCGTTGTTGATCGTTGTGTTTGGTCGTTGCGGACATCACATGACATCCGTTCAAGTTTGTTGTTCATCCTTTCACTCAGTTAATCTCATTTTGTTCTCTTCCGTTCGTTGCATCTGCTCGAGGCGGAACTCACAAGACACCCGTTTCATTTCGTCGTTGATCCATTAACTCAGTTCTTTTATTACAGAGGGCAGCTAACCCTCTGACCGAACATGCTGAGTTACCGTGCCGGCGCCAACTGAGCTACCCAAGCACGACTCAAGCCCCGTCCTCACTGCTCAACTTCCGCCAGTACCTCCTCTCCTGCCTTCCAAACTTTACATAAACTTTTCTGCGAAGCTGCAGAACTAGCACTCGTGAAAGAAAGGATATTGCGGAGACATGGCTTAGCCACAGCCTGGCAGATGTTTCCAGAATGAGATTTTCACTCTGCAGCGGAGTGTGCGCTAATATGAAACTTCCTGGCAGATTAAAACTATGTGCCGGACAGAGACTCGAACTCGGGACCTTTGCCCTTCGCAGGCAAGTGCTCTACCAACTGAGCTACCCAAGCACGACTCACGCCCCGTCCTCAGAGCTTTACTTCTGCCAGTACCTCGCCTCCTACCTTCCAAACTTTACAGAAGCTCTCCTGCGAAAGGTCCCGAGTTCGAGTCTCTGTCCGGCACACAGTTTTAATCTGCCAGGAAGTTTCATATCAGCGCACACTCCGCTGCAGAGTGAAAATCTCATTCTGGAAACATCACTCAGGTTGCAGCTAAGTCATGTCTCCGCAATATCCTTTCTTTCAGGAGTGGTAGCTCTGCAAGTTTCTCAGGAGAGCTTCTGTTAAGTTTGGAAGGTAGGAGACGAGGTACTGGCAGAAGTAGAGCTGTGAGGACGGGACGTGAGTCGTGCTTAGGTAGCTCAGTTGGTAGAGCACTTGCCCGCGAAAGGCAAAGGTCCCGAGTTCGAGTCTCGGTCCGGCACACAGTTTTAATCTGCCAGGAAGTTTCATATGAGCGCACACTCCGCTGCAGAGTGAAAATCTCATTCTAGATGTAAAAGTAATTTCAAGTGTACCCTATGGAGCGGTGAACACCCTTGCTGCACACGTTGTAAGTGAATGATCTAGCAGGCAATAGTAATTTGAGACTTCTCGTAAATGATGCAGTTATCTATGACGAAGTATTAGCTGAAACAAATTGGACAAAATGTTCAGCCCACTCCTGATAGGATTTCAAAGTGGCGCAAAGACTGACAACATGCTTTAAATCAGATGTAAAATTTTGCTCTTCGTGTAACACAAAACTGTCTTATCGCATGACTTCAGTGTCTGTGACTTACAGCTGCAGTCGATCAGTTCATACACAAACCTGGCTGTAACAGTTTGCGGGGATCTGAGACGGAACTGTCACACATGCTAAATCGCAAGTGAAGTAGATGGCAGAGTGGTTCCTTGGTAGAAAACTAAGGAAATGTATCGACAAAGGAGATTGCTGGCAAAACACCCACTCTAGAATATTGCTCATTTCTGTGGGCGCCGTTGCAAATGGAACTAACAGGAGATATCGTATTTACATGAAGAAGTACTGTATGAACGCTCACAAGTTTGTGTCATCCATGGGGGGACTGAACCAGCAAACGGTCGAAGATGGACACTGTCTCGTGAAAGAGGCGTTCATTAAGTAATACAAAACTTTTTTGTGCAAGCATTGGTTTTATTGATGATTCCAATACAAAATGTTATTGTAACTATGTAGACTTTCCCGGCGTATTAGTATATCAAATTCTTGTCGGGTTTCCAGCCGGATCAAACTGTCGTCTGAGCACAATATTTCAGCGGTCCACCTGGCCGCCATCATCAGGTGAGAAAAGCTGCGCTGCTCTCGCCAATAACTGATTCCACTCGCGAATAACTGCACCTTTGTATGCATCGGAAGTACAACAGCGCATGCGCTAGATACAGTGCGCACGTGCTCAATCATTCCTGCTGCCCCCTGGCGCCAAATAGAGTTGTAGCGCCTCCGATGGTGAATACTGTCGAAAACGATATATCGTTACAAATGATTATTCACAGCCGGACGATTCAGATGCTGATGTTTCTTCATGTATGATAAAACAGGATTTCAAGTTTTACTTGGCGGGTATCCATTGTCACGATTAATGATATTATCTGCTAGTCTGATTTCGACAGAGTTTTTTAGAACACATTTCCAATACCGCGAAGCATTTGCTACTACTTGCGTCCTATTATATAGCATCCTGTGTCCCTCTGTAAGGCAATGCTCAGCCATCGCAGATTTATCTGGTTGTAATAAACGCGAATGGCGATGATGTTCAATACACCTGTCGTTGACGGTACGAATAGTTTGGCCAATGTAAATTTTCCCGCACTCCTACGGTATTTTGTAAACGCCAGACTTCCTCAAACCTAAATCATCTTTGACGGAGCCAAGAAGTGCTCGAATCTTAGCTGGTGGACGAAAAACATATCTGATCTCATATTTCTTCAAAGGTGCACCTATCTTCCCAGCATACGGGAGAAAAGCCACAGACCTAAAGGTATCTTCAGAAGGTTCAGGTAGAGGTCCAAACTCAAAAGCACGTCAAATTTGTCGGTCCGTATAGCCGTTATTATTGAACACTTCCTCAAGATCTTGCAGCTCCTGTGGTAAAGCCTTCGTGTTTTCTGAGATATTTTGACGATATGTTACTTGTTTGGCCACGTGGAATAGACTCTATGCACCGGTTATTGGGCCATTTTAATTGTCTTCATCCGAACATCGTATTCACGATGGAAATTGAAAAGGAGGGAAAGTTACCTTTTTTGGATGTACTAGTTCACAGGAAAGAAGACAGAACTCTTGGACACAGGATTTACAGGAAACCGACTCATACCGACAGGTATTTACATGCAACCAGTTGCCATCCACCTTTTCAACGTACAGCAGTCTTTCGGACCTTGGTTAAACGAGCATATGCTGTCTCGGATGCTGAAAATTTACCGCAGGAGCTGCAACATCTTAAGGAAGTGTTCAATAATAACGGATATACGGACCGACAAATTCGAAGTGCTTTTGAGTTTGACCTCTACCTGAACCTTCTAAAGACACCTTTAGGTCTGTGGCTTTTCTTCCGTATGCTGGGAATTTGTCCGCCAAGCTAGTTAGACTTTTGAAGAAATATGAGATCAGATGTGTTCCCACCATCGGAGGCGCTACAACTCTATTTGGCGCCAGGGGGCAGTAGCAATGATTGAGCACGTGCGCACTGTATCTAGCGCATGCGCTGTTGTACTTCCGATGCATATAAAGGTGCAGTCATTTGCAAGTCAGTCCGCCCCTCCCCGGTTCTATAAGGCCCTCCAAATCCTGGAACGCCATGCACTCCGCCTCGCCTTCTGCATCCGCCTTCCGTCCCGCACGCGCATCCTCTACGACCTCATCCCCTTCCCCCACCTTCTCCTTTTCCTTGAACACATCCGCACACTATATATTGTCCGCTGCCTTGATCCCACTCACCCCCTGGTGTCTCCCTTCCTCTCCACTCCCAACCAGTTGCCGCGCCTTTACCGTTGTGTCCCTCCCTCTCTCCATCTCCACACCATCTCCTTTCCCAACACAACTTCCACCATCTACCCCTCCCAGATGATGAGCTTCGCCCTGACATCTACCCTTCCTATCAACTCTAACCCCCTCTTCCTGCCTCCTCCTCAGGGCTCCCTCTCCTCCCCCTCCCTCCTTCTGAGCAGCTTTCCCCTCCTACTCCCCCTCCATCTCTTGTGCCTCCTATCAGTGTCTCTGCACTCCCTCCTGCCCTGTCTTCCCTTTTCCTCTCCCGCCCCACGTGTCTCTAGCCTCTTTGTGAACCCACGGTTGCCCCTCCTCTCTTCATCCTGCCGCTTCCTCAGCTGCCCCCTGCTCTCCCCTCCTTTTCCATCCTCTCTGACCTTTCCCTCGGCAGGTCCCACCTAGTAGTTTTACTCTTCGTAGTGTGTGCTCCAAGTGGGTTTTAAGTGTGTTGTTTCGGAGTGTTTTTAATACTGTGGCCAACTTTTAACCTGTGCATGCGCATTCAGTGTCTTCTCTGTGTTTCAAGAATCGCCAACTGTGTTTTTTTAACTTTCTGGTGACTTTTTTAACTGTCCCCCATGAACGTCTACTTGTCCACGTCTTTTTACCTCCATTTTCTCCCCTTACTCTGTTTTATGTTCCCCTTTTTTATCTCCTTATGTATGTATCATTTTATTCTTGTTTTAGTTGTCGTGTCTCTCGTCTGAAGATCGGCGGATTGTGCCACTGACAGCCCTCCCCTGCCCATATGGGGCAGGGGAATGAAATCACAATAAAGAAAAAAAAAACAAGTGGAATCAGTTATCGGCGAGAGCACCGTAGCTTTTCTCACCTGATGATGGCGGCCAGGTGGACCGCTGAAATATTGTGCTCAGATGACAGTTTGATCCGGCTGGAACGCGACAAGAATTTGATACAATATATATTATTTCTCACTCTTTTGCCTGCAACGCCCTGTTTCTCAATACAATCTCTGTTCAGTGCGAAGGCCATAGCCACTTACAGGGAGGGCTTATATGCCTGCATGGTACAATTCTACTGGTCGACGCCACAGCCAACGTATTGTTGCATCAATAACCTCCTCATCATCCACTTAGTGCTTCCCGTGGAGTTGGGCCAAATAGATGGAAGTGGGAAGGAGTGACGTGCGGACTGTAAGATGGATAAGAAAGAACAGCCCAATTAAGTTGCTACAGCTGCTCTCGGGTGTGTAGGATTGTGTCAGGCCTTATGTCATCGTGAAGATGGAGAAATTCGTTCCATTTTTGGCGGCGATCATGCTAAGGTAGCAAAATCGTGTTGATTGTTCCACTACGAGGGAGGACATTAAACAGATTAGCCCCTTCAGAGCCCCAGAAGACATCGCCTCGATTTTACCGGCCGAATGTGATGCTCTGAACTTTTTCTTCGGACGAGGGGTGCTATGGTGCCACTCCATGGTTTGTCGTTTTGTTTGCTGTTCGATGTGTTGAACCCATGTTTCATCGCGTGTGACGATCTTGACAAAAAACTGTCACGATTAGCCTCGTAACGCGCAAGCAGCTCCTCGCAGGGGACGAGGAAACCAGCAGGCATACATCTCCGAATATCTCAACTGGTGGACGATTATGTCAGCGCTACCAACACAGACGTCCAGTTGAGCAGCGTAGTGTTTGGATGTGATCCGTCGATCACCATGAATGATGGTGTCCGCACGTTCCAACATTGCAGGAGTCGCAGCTGTGTACGGCCGACCGGCACGTGGGAGATGGGAAGAAAGAACTGCATTTATTTCAACAGTAATTGGCCAAGAAAAATCGTTGCATTACTTACTGAATATCCCTGGTATTAAGTTTAAGTGATGATTTTTAAATAAATTAAACTTCCTTCATTTTACTCTCCTAGGGACTGCATGGGCATGTTACACTAGTTACAGCGAGCATAGAGGATTTTAAGTTCTATCCGTTTATATGTCCACCATGTTTTTTCTCTAAATGTCTTCATTTGAATATTTGTGTTTCTCTGCGGCCAAAGAGCGGCGTCGTATGCTGCTGCAGGCTTGCCTGTAATACAGGTTTCAAAATAACAATAAAAGGATTTTAAGCAATCGTTCTTCCTGCATTTCTCCCCCCACCCCCGGGTCCTTCTTTTGTATTCCCCTCCTCTGCCTTTCCCCACTCCCTGTCGCGTCTGCCAGCACCCCCCCCCCCCCCGCTCTTATGGGTCCTCGTCCTCCATCGGCTCCTTTCCCCTCTCCCACCACTTCGTTTTTCCTCTCCTTCCCCCTCCCCCCTTTTCTTTCTCATCAGCTGTTCAGTTTACCCCCGTCTGCCCTCGGCTGTGGTATGTCATATTCGTGCGAACGTTTTAGTGCAGTGTTCAAGTGAATGTTCAGTGTTATTTCGTCTTTCCAAAGTGTTGCGAACAGAAATCAGGCTGTCGCTGGGTGTGAATTTTATACCTCTTGCGAACGGAAACCAGACTGTCGCTGTGTTTTTCTTTTAATTGTCTGTCTATTATTTTACCTGTCTGCTTCATATGTATTTTATTAGCATCATCAACCCTTTGTTCTATGTTTTAAGTTACACGATTTTCCGCCATTTTACCATTTAAGTCAGCGATTTTCTCGCCTGATTATCTTCATCTTTTTAAAACAAAATTCTGTAGGCTGAAGAGCGGCATACTAAGCTGCTGCCAGCCCGCCCCCTTCGGGGGGGGGGGGGAGGGGAATCGAAACTCAATAAAGAAAAAAAAACCTGCGTTCCATTAGTGAACTGAACGGTAGTAAACCCTACTAACAAGTAGACTGGATAGACTGCCATGAACTTCACAGTGGATTGCAGAGTTGTAAGTGTTGAGGTGCAGGTGGGATGTACTCCACTCAAACACGACCTCTGCTATGCAGATGCGGTGCGGCGTCAGCAGCAGTGTTGCCAGCAGGTCGACCTGAGGAGCGCTGATCAGTGTTTGGAAAGCGGAAAGTTGGCAGCCCGCGCCGTATCAGGCAGGTTGACGGCCGTTGGCGCCGGCAGCGACGACGCCCCTAAAGCCTACGCCCCCCCCCCCCCCCCGCCATGGCGGAGTAATACGCGTAAAGTTCCGGCCGTATCGCCGGCTGCCGCGCGGCTTTACTGTCTCGTAAAGCGGCGTGATTTACGGCGGAGCACCAGCACCACCACACCGGCCTACTCGCTAGCAAGTGAGCGGTCAAGGATACGGCCGGCTCTCCTCCACCTGCCGCAGGGGCCCCACCTCGTACGGCACACACTGCTGCCTCGCTAGTATCCTATTACGATGCGCCAACCCACCTATTCAGCCCGCGTCGATGGTCATTGCTTCGCTGCATATAAGGCTGGAATGTGGCTACAGAGAACCATATGAGAGACAACGGGAAAGAAGGTTAGACAGTTTTTGTCCTGAGAACATGGTTATTCGCTGCGACCTTCTTTGACAAATGTTTCTCGCCGCGTCAGATGTATAAACACAAGATTTCAGCGACTTCTTCTACCCCTCCCCCCCCCCCCCCCCGTCGTTAGGAATTTACTGTCTTAATGCACTCTAAGACAAAAAGACTGAGGCACCAAGAAAGAAGTACCCGACTGGAACGGAAATCGGTAGATGTGATGTACATTAGAGACAAACAAATGATTACAGTTTCAGAAAAACCTGATGTTTTATTGAAAAGGATCTTCACAAACCGAGTAAGTCAATAACGCGTTGGTCCACCTCTGGCCCTTATGCGAGCAGTTATTTGGCTTGGCATTGATTGATATAGTTGTTGGCTGGCCTGCTGAGGGACATCCTGCCAAATACTGTCCATTTGGTGCACAAGGTAATCAAAATCGTGACGGTCAGATTGGTGTCCAAAAAATGGTTCAAATTGCTCTGAGCACTATGGGACTTAACATCTGAGGTCATCAGTCCCCTAGAACTTAGAACTACTTAAACCTAACTAACCTAAGGACATCACACACATCCAAGCTCGAGGCAGGATTCGAACCTGTGACCGTAGCGGTCACGCGGTTCCAGACTGAAGCGCCTAGAACCGCTCGGCCACAGCGGCCGGCAGGTTGGTATCCCACGCTGTCCAGGGAGTCTCCAGACACCTCCTGGCCAGCAATCTCATTGACTGTAGGAGAACTGTCTTGAAAACCATGTCCCCTTCAAATTAAGCCCCAATTAACCAACGAAGACGTGCCTGAAACTCCCGGGACAGTGATGGGATACCAAGCTGAATGTCGCCCGCCATACGTCCCGATAACGGAGAGTGATGGTCTGAAGTGCCATTTCTTTTGATGGCAAGACTCCTCTGGTTGTCATCTGTGGCACCCTTACAACACAGCAGTACGTAGAAGGTATTCTATGCCTCGTTTTTTTGCCCTTTAGGCAAGACATCCTAGGTTTATATTTGAGGAAGATAATTCCCGCCACTTATGGCGACAGTTTCTACTGCTTGGCCAGCAAAGTCACCAGATTTCTCTCCAAATGAGAGCGTTTGAAGCACTATAGGCAGGTCTCTTTTTCTAGCTCGGGATTTTGACGATCTAATGCGAAAATCATAATTTGACACTATATCCTTCGGGAGGACAGCCAACTCTATCAGTCAGTGCCAAGTCGAACAACTGCGTGCGTAAGGGCCAGTGGCGGACCAAAGCGTTACTGACACTCTGAGTGTGTGTAGCGCTTTTTCTTGAATAAATCATTTAACTTTTCTGAAACTGTAATCATTTGTTTGTTTGTACATGTACGTCACATCTACCGATTTCTGTCCCATTCGGATAGTTCATCGGGGAGCGACGTGTTTATTTTTCTCTCTTTCTTAGAGTGTAGGCCTTGTGGTACTTCCGTATGTAGTTATTCGAATTATGTTATGCATAAATCAAGAAATCGTGGAATTTGCTACCAAGGATTATATCGATGTCTGTGATGAAGTCATGTCACCAGCGATGCTGACTTCATTAGATGGCTTATTTAACCATCGAGCACCCATTTCTACGCGCTACTATGCTTAGCGCACCGTCGGGAACAATTGGACATTGGACTGTATCGCACAGGAGTTGCTTCTAAACTGGCGCTAGCACCCGTTTAAGGCCTAAGCGACACAAGCCGCCCATTGTGGCGCGAAGTTGAGAGGCGTCACAACCGTAAGATTTCTGTACTGGACGTATCACAGTTAGTAGCGGCTGCTTGGGTCACCACCAAGCTAAGAGGGGAGCCAGGGTCGCCGGCCGGAGTGGCCGACCGGTTCTAGGCGCTACAGTCTGGAACCGCGCGACCGCTACGGTCGCAGGTTCGAATCCTGCCTCGGGCATGGATGTGTGTGATCCTTAGGTTAGTTAGGTTTAAGTAGTTCTAAGTTCTAGGGGACGGATGACCTCTGAAGTTAAGTCCCATAGTGCTCAGAGCCATTTGAACCATTTTTGGAGCCAGGGTCGTCCAAGTAGGTACCAGGCTTGTACACAGCTCGTATCACAATTAGTAGCGGGAACTGAGATTGGTAAAAGTATGCGATGGAAAAATGTGGCGGGGTACACCAAATGACAAGTCGCTGTGTCGGAAAATGTCCTCGGACCAGCCCTGACAGCACATATCGTATCACAGCCGTGTGAACTATAGAGGAGTAAAAGCACTCACACCACTTTGAATCAAAACAACTGTGCATTCTGGAATGGCAACAGGTCATCTGTTTGTCGGTTCACAAGCTTTGGGGTGTCACGTTTTATTTGTAAGTAAATATCAGATTATTATTTATGCTATCTTTAATAGTCGATACTGTGACAATGACTAGCCCACGTAATGACAACAGTAAAACTTCGACAGTGGTACTTTCGGGTTATACGGTCTGTCTGTTCGTCTGTTAAGACCCCTTTTTCTCAGGAACGGGTGGAGGTATCAGTTTAAAATTTATTTCAAATGCTACCTGCAGGGTCCTTAGCAATGAAAACGGATTGGTATTTGACAAGAAACGGCCAACAAATCGCCATTTCCATGGAAACTGCGCCGACTTGAAGTACTAACAAGCACCACCAGCTGGCGTCCAACGTTCGCACATCCTTTTGCACTGGTGCACTCGTATTTAAAGTTTATTTAAAGCACTATTTATTTAAAAAGTAGCACTTGTAGAATGGTGTATATATATATATATATCATTACACAAGTGCTACTGTTTAAATAATTAGTGCAGGTCATTAACAAAGAATGGTTAACTTTAAATACATTTACATAAAAACATTTGTGACGTGAAAATGAAGTATAAAATTAACAGTAAATATACTGTTACTTTTGTACTTCATTTTCAAGTCACAAATGTTTTATGTAAGTAGGATCCCATTGGCTGCAGCTGCCGTAATTCAGCAAATTGGCGTGCTGTCAAACACTGTTTAATGCGTGGCAGTATAACCACTAGCAGCAGTTATCGTCTTGACAACACTCAGCTGCTCAGCACGTCGCCAGCTCGAGCAAATGTTCAGAACATCGCGCTTTTTTAGCTTAAAACTTACTTTCCTAATTACTATGCACTTTTTATGATCTTTACAGTGAAATCAGTCCGAAGATGTCCTACTGTATGGGCCGAAACCTGTTATTTTAAATAAATTTTATTTTGTGATCGTGACTTTTTCTTCATAAGTGACTCGCAGGAATGAGCCATCGTGTTTGGGCGGTCCACCATCACACAGTGAATAAAGTTGCCCAATATGTTAATACATAATCGTGGACTGTCCAACATATCTACAAGCAATGTTGTACAACTCGCAGTCGTGTAAGGTGCCTAAAGAACAATGGTCACAACCAAATCCCTACCGAAATGGATCGGAGACGAGTGTCACTGCTTGTCAAGGACAATCGCTTTGCAATGTGACAGGAACTGTTGCTGTCAGTGCGTCTAGTTTCCCAGTAAACATTGAGACACGAAGTGCATGCAGTGGACATTTGGACTCATGTACTTCGTGAAACTGGACAGTAGTCAGCTGAGCGTGCAGTGTGGTCCTGTGAGTCTCGATTTCTCCTCCTTCCAAATGACTCAAACTGTCGAAAGTGCCGACTGTCCAATAATGCGTTTAACCCGCAGTCTTTGGAATCTCTAGTTCAGGCTGGAGGAGTTTCTGTGATATCTTAGGGGTTTTGTTCATACTATGCTGTGAGCCCACTCATTCGGGTTTCCCTAAAAGTCAACCATGGTACTTATTTCAGCATTTTCGGTGAAGAAATGTTGCCCTTACTTCTCCATCTTTATGACGAGTATGGTGTGGACACTCTCGTCCTCCAAGCTGACTAATCATCAATGAGCGGCTTGGGCCGCATATAACGTACCCGACGAAACTTGTGGACCCTCTTTCTCACAGAACGGGGGTCATTATCAAAGCCAGAGATGATGGTATACAACATAATCTCCGTTCAATGCGACGGTCTTACATTACCTTACTGGGATGGCCAGTATGCCTGCATGGTGCCACTCTGCGAGTCGACGTCAGAGCCAACACCCTGCTGCATCAATAACCTCCCCATCAGCCACTTACTCCTTCCTGCAGAGAGCATCCTACAATGATCCAAACAGATGGAATTTGGAAAGTGCGAGATCCGGAGTATAACGTGGATGAGGAAGAATAGACCCAGTGAAGTTTTGCGAGCTTCTGTCGGGTGCGAAGACTCGTGTGAGTCCCTGTGTTCTCAAGCAGAAGGAGAAGTTCATTTTTGTGGTGACAAACAGGCTGAAGTCTTTCCTCCAGTTTCCTGAGGGTAGCACAATACGTTCCTGAGTTGCACCGTGAAGGAGAACACGAAAACAAAATAACCCGTTCAGAGTCCTAATAGACCAACGCCATGACTTTACCGGCTGAGAGTGCGTCTCTGAAAAAAAATGGCTCTGAGCACTATGGGACTTAACACCTCAGGTCATAAGTCCTCTAGACTTAGAACTACTTATACCTAACTAACCTAAGGACATCACACATATCCATGCCCGAGGCAGGAAGTTTATCTGTGGAGTTGTGAGCTGTGTCCGTAAGGAGTGTAGGCGCAGCCGTGGTGACGCTTATATCCAGGTTTGTTATGTACAAGGGGCAAACCTGTCTCTCAGTCAACTATGGGCAGCCTGTGAATTCTCGTGCCCGGCATCACTTGTGAACTACGGGACGCGATGGTGCCTTGGTAGAGCTGGGTCATTTGTTGAACGTTGAACGTACTTGGTTATTTTGGGACGAATTGTAACCTGGTACACTCTGCAGTATGGTGGCCGCAGATCAAGGGGTCGTTTGCGGAAACTGTTGACCCAAACCGCTGGAAGCATCATTTGGTAGGGTGCTGTTTGGAAAAAGTGAGCATCGCATTTGTTCGATACATCAGCTTTTCCCTTGAAAACGAGCTGCTTGCCGATGTCACTTTCTCACTGTGTTATTGTCCAAACGATTCACCTTGAATACCATTTGTATATTTTATTGTGGTTTTACTTATCAGTTCCTCATGGTCATTTGCTCTCTGCTGAACTTCTAAGTTGAACACTAATCTTACAACGAACTGTAAGTTGTGGAACTCAAATGTCTTGTTTTCCTCATTGTGAATTGTTGTACACTATCACAAGTATGAATGCTGTTTGCTATAAATCATTTATCTGCTATGATGCAGCAACAGAGTTATAGAGTTTGCTGTAATGTTTACCTTAGTTAAATTCAAGAACTTGAAGTTTTTCAGTAGATTAGTGTTATTTAAATGTTCTTAAAGAGTTGATTACCTAGAGTTAAGATCACAAATATTGAATTTTACTTGTTGCCGAGTTTTTTAAGGTTCCTTGTTTTAAAGGTTTCATTATTTAAGGTATGGCTGGCCTTAAGATTTTACCTTTTGCATCTTTTATAACGTACCTCCTCTCTGTATTAGTTGTGCCTTAAATTCCCAAGGGGCCGTCAGAGAATCCGTTTCCTGAGGATCGGAACTTTATCACTGTAAAATTACATTTGAAGTGTTCTTACTCTTTTGAAATGCTGAATTTGGTAATTAGATGTTTGTTACCTTCTTTGTTCATTGATTCACTTGTGCTGGGTGTGTTAAATATTCTCAAGGATCGATAAAGAGACTGTTTAGTTCGTTAAATATTTTCTTGGACTAGATCCTACCTCTCAGCCTAAATCCTCGCTACATACCAATAATCACTTATAAAGGTGCACAAAATGTCATGTATTGCCACTTGCCGAACAACCAGACTAAATAGTGCCAAAGATTTGTTTCCCCATTTCCGCCTTCGGATTCTCAGTGATTATTTTCGTTTGGTCTCGCAGTTATTTTAATCACACTGGTGGCTGGCTCTTTACTTGGAGATGGTCTGTGAATAACTATGCCTCGACGTGTGGATGACGATACAGTTCTACGATTACCACTGTCTTACTGGTAAGTGTATGGCTATAGTGGCTGTGCAACTTCTAAAAAAAGTGTCGTTCGCTGGAGACGAGTTTAAAAAACTTTCGGCTCGAATATGATGGCCCCTACCAATGTAGATTCTCAGGTAGTAGAGCAAAAGATGTCTGTTTATGGTGAACCCATACTTGCTGCAGCGTATGGGAGAAGTGAGTCAGAGGCACATAGCACAACAAAGCTGGCCTCTTATACATGTGGTATTATTGTTAACAAAGAGTGAACAGAAAACGTTAATATCGTGGATAAAAGAAACAATAAAAGTAATACGCAAGTTGGCAGAATGAAGAAGTGGCAAAAGAGATAAAGGCAAATTAGAAGAATAGTAACTAAGTGAAGCAGCTGACTGAGACCAAGGGAGAGGAAGAACATCTGTAAGACTAAAGTTTTGAAGGAAAAAAAAAAATACGCAAGAAGACAGAATGAGTAGATATTGAGCAACAAAATACAAAGTTTAGTCTTTTGAAAGTTCCATGGATCAAGTTGGCGGTCAGTTGCTAACGTGGAACGCATTAGTTTTACTATTTCAGTAAACTTTCTTCGTGAAAGATATGGCAACATGCTACTCTCTCTCTCTCTCTCTCTCTCTCTCTCTCTCTAATCTGTCTCACGAGCGCGCGTCCACTCAGTCACTCATACACTCATACACACACATACACACACACACACACACACACACACACACACACACACACACACACACACATTACACATTCAGTAATTATTCTGTGGAAGGAGCCGACAAGCAGATACGATTTCAGTTTGTATTTGAAGTTAATTTTATTATCTTTTAGAATTACATGTCACTGGGTAAAAGATCAAAGATTTTTTTATGGATGAATAGTTCGTAACTTGTTAGCGCACTAAGACTGAGTGATGGATCGTGTAAGTCAATGATTAAAAATTTTTCAGAGATCAAATAAAGAAACGGGTGGAGATACGAAAACTCTCGCGAAAGTGGGAGAAATAATGAGTAAGCATGTAGACGAAATGCAAAAACCTTAAAATCAAGATAAAATAGCGATGAATGATCGGACAAATATGGTGTGGAAATCAATAACTTTACAAAACCCGAATGATCACGTCTGTGCTTAGGGACCAGATATAGGCTATTTTAAGTGCTTGCATTTAATGAAGGCAATATACTTTACATAATGGCGTGAATGGAATAAAGTTAAAAGATGAAGACTTAAAACTCATCAATATTGGTGTCCAGCGCGTGTGTGTTGAAAGCAGAACTGACGGAAGTCTCCATTGATACTGCAGTACAGTTCAATCACTTTGACCAAAGTTTTTCTTCTTTCTCTACTCCTCTTTCCGCTTTGGCTGTTTATTGCCTGGTACTGGTCACATATTTTCCTCTATGTTTTGGTTTGTGGTTCTTTGTTTTTATTCCGAGATTTTTTCAGGTTACAGTCCTTACAAATATTCAGTCCACTCTCACTTGTCTTCTTTTATTTTACGCTGTATATCTTTGTTACATTTTTGATAACATATTTAAATATGTCTGTTCTTCTACGCTACCCCAAAGTTCTTAGTAACCCCTTCTCCTTACGATGAATATGCATTGATTCCTTTTGTTTATATTTCAGTTAATAATATTTAATTCAGTTAGTTAACCACATTAACTTTCATTCCAACAATACAGCATAAAACCACCAGTATAAATAATACTTTTAACAGTAAGTTGTAGTCCACCTGTACACCAGTATTAATTATAAACCTCTGTCTGCAAAATTAAATTGTCGACGTACGTATTCAGTTGTGTAGAGTAAACAACATCCTTATCTCGTTTGTTTAATGGGAGTGGGTCTGTTAATATTCCACTTAGAACACGATTATGTATGTTGGTACATGCTCTGAATAGCTAATATTAGATTTTGCCTTAATGTTCTTTCTTCTATACTTCGTGAAATTCCATATTTTTTCTCTTAAATACCAACTAAGCTCCCTCGATACTTATTAATGTTACTTTTCTTGTTTGAAGTCCAGTTGTTTTTCAATAATTTATTGTAAAGTAAAAGCAGTACCAGTCGTTGAAGGTCCCTTCTAAAACACACTTTTTCATCAACAAGCAAAAATTAAGGCATTGCTGACTCTTTTTTTTTTTTAAATTTTAGTGTAAGCTTGTACATCTTTTGAAGTAGGCTCGTTCTTCCCTAATTATTGCAATCTGTTTTTTCGTACTGACTGTGGTTGCGCAGTGATCAGAAGGACACTGAACTAGTATTCGGGAAAACAGTGGTTAAAATCTCTGGCCGACCATACAAATTTAGGTTTTCCAGATTTCCCTTAATTGCCGGAATGGTACCTCTGAAATGGTACAGCCGATTTGGCACACCTTCCTCCTCCATTCGAATTTGTTCTCCGTCTCTAATGGCACCATCGTAACATCCTAATATTTCTTCATTTAGTTTTATTGCCTTTCTTATATAATGTTATTTTTCCTTTCTTCCAGTTTTAATGGCCCTCTTAATGAACAAACTTTGCCCATTACTTAACTGTCTCTTCATGAATACTCTCCTTACCATCCATAGTGGTTACTTCCTCGTTTTCCGGCGGCTGTGGTCGAGCGGTTCTAGGCGCTTCAGTCCGGAACCACGCGGCTGCTACGGTCGGAGGTTTGAATCCTGCCTCGTGCATGAATGTGTGTGGTGTCCTTAGCTTAGTTAGGTTTAAGTGGTTATAAGTCTAGGGTACTGATGACCTCAGATGTTAAGTCCCATAGTGCTTAAGTCATTTTTGAATTTCCTTGTTTTTCACGACCCGTAGAGCTGTCGTCAATTGTTTCGTGTTAGTATCACCTATTCCCATTGTTTCCACATCTAAATGTATTTTTCCATCAAGCTTTTCTATATTGTCATTATATCTCAAAGTTTTAGAATGTTTGATCCAGTTTTGTTTTTGTGTTGTTTAATTGGACTGTTTGTCTTTTTCACTTTGCTTTGCTTTAGATCCTTGTATACAAGAGGGCCTCCGAATTTTTTATGTGAAAACTCTTGACGATTTTTAAATAAAAAACCTTACTAACATTCTACAGCTTTATTCCTGCTGTCTGAGTATTTGCAGCCCTCTACCGCTAAAGGACTCAGAATTGTAGAGTGTAACATGGTGGTGTGTAACTAACTACGTCGGATCGAGAGAAACAAAGTGCTGTAACCGAGTTTCGAATCTGAAGAGTTCGTCCACACATGTAGCATCCTCTCGTTCAGCGTGGCAATGTCAGACCGCACACGTGCGCTGCGACTCTGAAACAATCCGTCACCTTGAATTCACAGTCATCGATCATCCTACGCACGGTCCCGACTTGGCCCCAACCGATTTTCATCAGTTTCCAAAACGTAAAGAACACCTTCGAGGATTTCACTTTTTTTATGCTGATGAAGCGGTGCAAGCAAAGGTGTGGCTGTGGCTCCGTTAACAAAGTCATTCTACAGTTACACAATCAATAAAGTGGTCTCTCGTAAGACGAAATGTGTTCGTCACCTGGACGACTGAAGTTGAGAAATAAATATATAGACATGAATAATAAAGATGTAGACTGTTAATAATGTTTGTGTTACTTGAAAAGCTTTAGGGGTTTTCACATAAAAATTCGGAGGCATTACTTTTCAGCACGCTCTCGTATCGTTCCCAGCCTAGGTAGATAATTTTCTACATTATAAACACAGCATGAACACTAATAAAAGAAACGAACTGCACGGACCGATTCCTGAATCGAAAGGGAGGAAGAAAGGTTCTATGAACATGTGTACGAAAATGGACGGAGTACATGCAACGACAACAAATCGTCCTGGAACACAGTACACAGCTGCATCGTATGCACGTCACAACACATGTTCATAGTGGCGTCCATGTGATTGCAGGTGATAGTAGCGGTTGTCACGCAGGATACACATAATCGTACTGTGGTGATCACTATATTGATGGGCCACTTACATAGAGCTTGTACTAGGGTTCGTCTCAAAATCCTGTAGAACACGGTTCTCGAAATCTGGTGTACGCACAGTCCGCCGCTCCCCTAGAGGTTCGTCTGTCGGTAAGTGCCCATGACCACACAATCGTCCAAAAAGGGCTTGAAATGTTGTGTGATGTATTTGATGTCTATCAGGGTACTTATTTTGGTATAGCCGTGCTGCCTCTCGACTGTTTCCATCTACTTGCCCGTACATAAACATCATCTCGGCTTGTTCTCGACATGAATAACGGACCATTCTGCTGCCTAAAGTATGCTGCGTCAATCACACAGCCTGAAACACTCAAGGAAGACACCGCACATTGTCAGAAGAACTGTCATTCGTCAGCGTCATCTACCGTGGCAACGATGCATCTCCGCACACATGTTAATAGGACCACTTTTCCTGCTTTCCCAGTCAGGAGTCCGTCCCTACAGTTTCTCGGTTTTATTAACGTTCACCCAGTTTGTCGTTCCCAAACGAATTGATGAGCTACTTTAAGTAACACTTTCAGATTCTTTTTTGTTTCTCGTTTTAGTATCTCTAGATTACGCCAGAGTGCATTATATCAGAGGATCGAAAATGTGTGTTTTTCACTGTCCTCATTACGCTGTGTAGCGGTTCGGGGACGCAGTGATTGCCACAGGGGGGCAGGAGAACCTGCTTCTACTGGGGTGTTCTGTCGGCAGGTCAGTCGCTCACTGCCTGGAACTATGTACGCTGTCTTAGGTATTGGGTACCGGTTATGGTCTATGCTGTTACAGCTGATTGCAGAACTGTTCTTAGTTTTCCTCTATCGACGTGCAGTTTTTCGTAGTAGAATAAAGTTTTTTTTTTAAATTTTAGTTGTAGGTATTTTATTGGAACAGCAATCTGGATGCCTGAAAATGTGCTTTTTGTAATAGCAGGAGCCAGGACTGTGTGTCGAAGTTTCAGACAGGTACTTTTGTAACGTCCTCAACTAAGGTGCTTGGGTGGCATCTAGGGTGGTGCTGAACGGAGGGAGGGTGGGGGGGGGGTCATAGAGGGACTCTTTGCCATTTATTCACGTGTATCTTAATGTTGCACCCCTGTATGATCATGCCATAGGAGTGTGCGGAAAAGGAAAAAAAATAGTTAAAATGGCTCTGAGCACTATAGGACTTAACTTCTGAGCTCATCAGTCCCTAGAACTTAGAACTACTTAAACCTAACTAACTTAAGGACATCACACACATCCATGCCCGAAGCAGGATTCGAACCTGTGACCGTAGCGGTCGCGAGGTTCCAGACTGTAGCGCTTAGAACCGCTCGGCCATCCAGTCCGGCGCGGAAAAGGAGGGGTGAAACGGTATACAAGAAATATCCTTTGCTGCCAAGGATCACGTTCAAATTTCTTCGAATGATTTTGGATGGTCCCTAGTTCAAAAATGTTCAAATGTGTGTGAAATATTATGGGACTTAACTCCTAAGGTCATCAGTCCCTAAGCTTACACACTACTTAACCTAAGCCGGCCGAAGTGGCCAAGCGGTTCTAGGCGCTACGGTCGCAGGTTCGAATCCTGCCTCGGTCATTGATGTGTGTGGTGTCCTTAGGTTAGTTAGGTTTAAGTAGTTCTAAGTTCTAGGGGACTGATGACCTGTGAAGTTAAGTCCCATAGTGCTCAGAGCCATTTGAGGTACTTAACCTACATTACATTAAGGACAGACACACACACCCACGCCCGAGGGAGGACTCAAACCTCCGCCGGGACCAGCCGCACAGTGATAACTAGTTGTTCCTGCCTGTACACAAGAGCAAACATTGCGGTCGCCCTGCCCCAAAGTGATCGGGTCACGTTATTTGAGCATGCAGCTCCACAATGTCCGTAGAGAAGGGTAGAAACGTCTGAGGATGTCACCAGTGTCAAAGGTTGTCAACAACGTCTTCTTGTTGTCCATCGCAGTGCGAACTGTTGTTTTCGAACGCGATATCTGTGGGAATCGACGGCTCATGGAAAGGGGTGGTTTGATTAGCACCCTTTATGCAACGTCCCGAGACTTTTCTCGCGTCAATACTGAGTGGCGGCGCGTCTGGAATCTTTTTCTCGGCCACTTGTAAGAACACCGAATGATTCCAGCGCTGGCCGTAGCGTTCTAACCCCCATCCCCGAGGCCTCCAGTCAAGGAGTGAAATGTGGATAAGAGGGGCTGTGACGACATTCCGATCGTGTGACACGTCTACAATGGCGCTGGGCAGGATTTTGGCGAAGTCTGGTGCAAATGTGACATCATTAACCCACCTTGTACTGTATTGTGCTGTATTAAACCGGGGACCTAGAAACGACGCAGAGGCTTCGTCTCGCCGTAGCCCTTAGTGGTTCACAACGCCACAACGGGCCACAGCAGTCCACCCACCCCACCTGCCGCCCCACGCCAAACCCAGGGTTATTGTGCGGTTCGGCTCCTCGGCCCCCAGTGCCCGGGAACGACACATACCAGACGAGTGTAAGCCCAAATGTTTGCTTGGTAGAGTAATTATGGTGTACGCGTAAGTGGAAAAGGTGTTTGCGCATCAATCGCCGACACAGTGTAACTAAGGCAGAATAAGGGGAAGCAGCCCACATCCACCGACGTAGATGGAAAACTGCCTGAAAAACCATCCACAGGCTGGCCGATACAGCAGACCTCGATACTAATCCGCCGGGCGGATTCGTGCCGTCGACCGGCACACCTTCCCGCTCGGGAAGCAGCGCATTAGACCGCGTGGCTAGCCGGGCGGGAACCCACCTTGCACGTCACAAGGACAAAGTTGTGGCCTTTGCTTCGCATGTGTCGACACCTTGCTGTTTGAAACTTCTTCGAACGCGAGGGTAAAGTCGCTCGCCGCCACGCTTTTTCACCATTAGAGAGGAAGATTGTAGGCACCTTTGAGCCAAATTTCAAACTCTTGCATCTCAGTGGCTGAGTATTACGGGGTTGCGAAAAAGTAACCCTTTAATTCTGTTGCGCAATGTATATTTTTTGCTTCGGCTACTTAAATTTTTATTATGAAATCTTATTTAGTGAAAAGTCACGACGTGGTGGAAAATGAAAGTAATTTTCAGTATGAACATTACAGATTGATTATAGAACACCAATTTTTAAGAAATTATGTGTAAAAAAATTTAAAAATGAAGGCTCTTGTTACAATCTGCACAGTTTATACTTTTCTGTGCTTCTTATTCCTTTGAAATTGGTGCTTAAATTTCTAGTGTCCAAATACATATGCAATCCTTTCTTTTTGCAGAATTATATTGTTTTAGGGTTCCGTACCTCAGTCGGTATAAACGGAAGAAATAAAAGATCACTTTGTTTTCTTTCTGTCTGTCGTCCGGTAGTTAAAGCCCTTTTCCTCAGGAAGGGTTTGACGAATCAAGTTGAAATGTATGTCACATATTAAGGTCTATTGCCCCTTGGTGATGTAAGAATCTTAAGCTTTTAAGGCACTGCAGTCAAAAGATACCGCCATTTATGCCACATATTTTAATACGCAAACTAACTGATCAAAACCAATAGGATACTTCGTGTAGATTTGGAGAGCAAGGTTTCGCAGTAGAAATGAAGAAAAAAATTCCGAAAATTTTTAATCGCTAATTATATCACACGAAAAAAATTTTTTGTCATTTGTTTCCCGAGTTCATACTTAAAATTAAAGATACATGTGGCGTCTGTTCTTTGGGCCATGTCCGAAAAAAAAAAAACAGACACCGTCGTTGATCCTGCAGCCTTACATGTCAATTAATCAAAGGAATAACGACATTAGCTGCTAGTGGGCATTGAAATAAATCAAGAGGAAATCTGAAAATTTATGTCGGTCAGTGACTCCAACCTGATTATCCGCTTATCGTGAACGGTCGCCTCGATCTCCTCGGCTATGCAGACACGATTTGTGACCAACGCAGACTGCCAACCTATCCACGCACTACTGATGAAGTGTCACTACCCTTTATCCTCACCGCTCCCAGCGGTCGCTAATTCCCACAGGAGTTCGGGCTTGTTTTTGCATCTGCACCGAAAGGATCATTGGCCATCTTGCCCTGATTATACACATGTGGTGTATGTTTCTTTGGACAAGCCCGAACTCCTACGGGAATCAGCGATCACCTCGAGGAGCGAGGAAAATGGTCAGTCCCACTACGTTAGTAGTGTGTGGGTAAGCCGGAAATTTGGATTAGTCAAGGACCGTGTCCGAATAGCTGAGGCGGTCGAAACGTATAATTCGCATTCGAGTCACGGTGCGACACAAATCTTCAACTTTCTCTTCTGATTTACTTCAGTGACCACTAGCAGCTAATATAGCTTTTCCTTTGACTAATTAAAATTAAATATTCTCGAAAGTCTTGGAATTTCTGGGACCAATATCTTGGCAGTAGAATCGTCCATATTCTCGATTTTCGGGATGGGTGGAATGTCTCTATTTGTGATTATACTCGTACAGAGACCCTAGATCGCACGTCCCAATCGCACACGGCCATTTTTTATTGATTAATTTCCTACCCTATTATTACTCTCTTGATACTGAACCTTATCTCTACACTGCAGTTCTTGATACGTAAATGTTCCATTCCTATTGTTTATCTGTTCTGATATAACTCCTTAATACTTTCTTCTTCGAGCAAGAATAGTTTACAGTTTTTTTTTTTTTTTAACAGAAGACTTTTAGAGTACAACTCTTACGCGGGATAACAGAAGTTTTGTCCCACAACTTACATATTAAACTCATTACTCGGAATATCCTTTGGAATAGTGAGTGGAAGGTCATCACGAGAAAGTGATTTGACGAATTTTTTAAAATATTTTTTGTATAAGTAGATGCCGCTGATAGCTCGAAATATTTCCAGAAGATGTTGACGATTTTGCCGAATGTTACGTAGTAACACTGAAGTTAAGCCGGTGGGATACATAATAAAACATACTGGAACAAAGAGATTTATGTAAACTGGCATTTGCAGAGGGTGCAGTAAACATTCCAAGGCGTGTCTCAGAAATGCGTGGACGTCAGAATCAGATTGTGCTTCGTACGGCAGTCCTATGGAATAACAGTAGATATCTGCACCAGTTGCAAAATTTTTAATAATGCTCACAAAGCGTTTCGTGGACTTTCAGCTCTATTTTCAGACGGACACAGTGTTTTTGTCAAACTATTCGTGTGTAAATGTAAAACATATTGCGTCCATCAAAAGAAGGGAAATGAATCCTTTGAAACGCGTCATATACGATATTACAATTTGTTTGACTGTGGCAGAATACATACATTTTTTATTTTCCTTGTTATACATCATACGCAGTGCGACTTTCTAAATAAAAGGCCAAATAAGAAGGAATAAGATAGGCACGTCTGCTTCATTTTCCGCGAAGGTTCAACTTTCGCTGAGGCAGCGACTGATTGCCGGGTATTTCCACATAATGGTCACAGGGGATGACGCAGTTAATTCTTCCGCAGTCTATAAGGCTTCCTATGACGACAGGAAGCAAAATACAAAACCCTGGGCCGTCGTCGCAAGCTGCGCTTTGTGAACCAACCGTAGCCCAGAGAACTACCAGGGTTACGCCGGCAGAAGGGCAATTACATGCGAACAATGTCCCCATTCCACCGGCGCGCGGAAAGCAATAATCATAAATATCGGCTATTTACGACCACTTACTTTTCAAATGATTTTGTTACAGGTCATTACGAGAGGAGAAAACACATTTGTCCCTTATATTGGCAAAGTTAACTGTTTTCTTTACAATACATTGACTTCTACTTATTGCTGCCTTTAACGAAGTTGAGAAGGAGCTTCTAACTTCTGCATGGTCTCTATTGGAAGAGGAGAAATCATAAACACTGGTGGTTTGAACCCCGTGCAGTTTGTTGTTACTGTTTAGCATGGTAGAGGCGAATTACCTAGTTACAGGCACAGTCTTGTCCGATGTTAAATTAGTGTCGATTAATTCTCTTGATTATGGATGGTTTTGTTGCCTATGTCTAACAGCAGCAAGTCTTTCTTGCTTGTTAACCGATTTTTACTATAGGAAATAGCGTGAAAGTACTGTAAGGAAATGAACAACATTTTTTGACGTTGCGGACGTGACTATTCCTTTACTTAAAGCACTTACTACAACGTAGTATTTCAACGTATACATGTAGTAATTCTTCCTAGATCTTCACTTTATTCTACAGCTATCGTATGGTATATTACCGATGTATTTTTACATATGAAATTATCATTTTAATGACGACATGATATATTTTATCACGAACGAGAAGCTTCTGATAAACTATTGTACTTTGTTAGTTTCTTCTCTGTCTGTTTCATTTTATTTTCGTTGACTTTCAAACGTTATTAAGTCGAGTGACAAAGGTTTACTTGATGACTATTAGGGCTACTGTGTATGAAAGAGAGAGATTCGGAATAGATCAATAAGATCACGGGAGGGTATTCTTTGGAGTACCTTGCATCTGGACCGAGACACTACAGAAATTAAGATGCGAAACAAGAGGAGCCAGGAAGCTATACCGCAGCAGAATGACCCAAAAAGAAAGAGTCCGAAGGTTGCGTAGATACAGGTATGTCAAAAACGTTTTGAGGAAGAGTAGCGGAAGACAAAAATCGAATGAGGGAAGTAATTTGTGGAGGTTAACTTAGATACAGATCCCTGGGGTGTACCATAGAAAACAGTCTGCGAGAAAAAACGGACACCAACATCTTATCCATGCTGAAAAGAAATGTTGGGATGGTAACAGGAAGTTGGGAACAGTCAGCTGCCCTGCTAATCGAAACAATACTTCCTAACTATGGACAAGAAGGCAAGATATACTATCAGCGTAAGTTACGCGAAATATTATGGGAAATATATAGAAACAATAAACTTGATGATGATGTTTGGTTTGTGGGGCGCTCAACTGCGTGGTTATCAGCGCCCGTACAATTTCTCAACCTTTGCTCAGTCCAGTTTCGCCACTTTCCTGGATGATGATGAAATGATGAGGACAACACAAACACCCAGTCATCTCGAGGTAGGTGAAAATCCCTGACCCCGCCGGGAATCGAACCCGGGACCCCGTGCTCGGGAAGCGAGAACGCTACCGCGAGACCACGAGCGGCGGAAAAAACAATAAACTTGTGTATCCCTTCGGACAAGAAGAAATTAGGCAAAAGAAAAAGTCCCCAGGACCGAAGGAAGGGTCCCTGCACCGTGGAAGACGCTGAAGTGGTAATAATTAGAAAAGGGTAAGATAAGGGTCTGATGATACACAAATCAGACAGATCAATTTGTCTTTCGAAGTTCTCGGCAAGGTATTTGAAAAACTATTATGCCAAAGATTGCAAGATCACAGAGTGCTACACGGGATGAGCCCTCACCAGTACGGGTTTATAAGAGGCAAGTCAACTGAAGACGCAAGTAATATGGCGATCTCGCTAGCAACAGATATTCTACGTACTCTCTAGCGATGATTGATATTGCTGGCTCTTTCGATAACCTATGGTGGATACTGGATCCCAAAGCAGCACTAAAGAGTGAGTGGACCTGGCGCATCTTGGACGAGCTGCGGTATCCGGGAAGGCCAAGGAAGACTTTACGAGGCATTCAACCATAAGTCATCATGCTGTCGTCCAAGGGCAAAGTTTTTCTTCCGTTCATTAGTAAGGTCACAGACCGCATTGGGAAAGCTTTAGGCAAGTATGGGGTGGAAACTATTTTCAGACCCACCAGAAAAATAAAAGAATTTTTAAGGTCGGCAAAAGATGCACGAGACCCTTTGGCTACACCGGGGGTATACAAAATTCCTTGTAGTTGTGGACAGGTTTACATCGGTACCACAAAGAGAAGTGTGAACACCCGTCTTGTTGAACATAAGAGGAATTGCCGCCCGGGTCACACGGATAAATCGGCCGTAGCGAATCATGTTTACCAGGAAGGTGATCATGAAATAAAATTCAGCGAGACGAGCGTCATATCAAAAACCTCGCATTATTATCCACGCTTGTATAGAGAGGCTATCGAGATTGATAAACATCGTAATAATTTTAATAGGAAAGACGAAGGTGTTAAACTGAATAAAATTTGGATGTCAGCGTTGCACCGCAAGCGTGACGATCGATTACTTTCAATCGAGAATGTTGGCATTACCAGAGACAATCTCATAGCCGACGCCACGTGATCGACTGTGGCGCCCTCTGTACTGCCTATATAATCAGCGCTTCGACGAGTTCTCTTCGCAGTTCGCCGCTTTACCTCCGAGGATGTCTCCCGCAGTCGGAGACGAAACGTCAGGAGAGTGTTTTATACTTCGACCACGGCCTATCAGCCCGGAAGTTTTAAGTGAAGACATCATGCTGGTAGTCAGGCTAGACAATCTGCAGATGGAGAGAAGATGACTGAGGAAGGGGACCACCGACTGAACTATGCTCAAGAATCTACACTGCGGTGGTGCAAGTGGTCATGGAAGACTGGACTGTAAGAGTGATGGGTGGGATTACTTGTAATACTGGAGACGCTGCTGACGTGCTGCCCGACGTCCAAGGAATCCAGCAGACTGTGGCTGTTGTCCGGTGTAGTATGAGGCGGATCCAGTTGCAGAGACAACAATCTACAAGTTAAATGTATCAAAATAAATGAACAGAAGAGAACAAATTCTGTAGTGTTTGTAGGAGATTAGTGGCTGGGTAATTGTTTAAGGGTGCAGTGCAGTTTTATAGTAGTAGAAGTACACTACTGGCCATTAAAATTGCTACACCACGAAGATCTCGTGCTACAGACGAGAAATTTAACCAGCAGGAAGAAGATGCTGTGATATGCAAATGATTACCATTTCAGAGCTTTCACACAAAGTTGGCGCCGGTGGCGACACCTAAAACGTGCTGACATGAGGAAAGTTTCCAACTGATTTCTCATACACAAACAGCCTGGTTAAACGTTGTTGTGATGCCTTGTGTAAGGAGGAGAAATGCGTACCATCACGTTTCCGAATTTGATAAAGGTCGGATTGTAGCCAATCGCGATTGCGGTTTATCGTATCGCGACATTGCTGCTCGCGTTGGTTGAGATCCAATGACTGTTAGCAGAATATGGAATCGGTAGATTCAGGAGGGTAATACGGAATGCCGTGCTGGATCCCAACGGCCTCGAATCACTAGCAGTCGAGATGACAGGCATCTTATCCACATGGCTGTAACGGATCGTTCAGCCACGTCTCGATCCCTGAGTCAACAGATGGGGACGTTTGAAGGACAACAACCATTTGCACGAACAGTTCAACGACGTTTGCAGCAGCATGGACTATCAGCTCGGAGACCATGGCTGCTGTTATCATTGACGCTGCGTAACAGACAGGAGCGCCTGCGATGATGTACTCAACGACGAACCTGGGTGCACGAATGGCAAAACGTCATTTTTTGGATGAATCCATGTTGTGTTTACAGCGTCACGATGGTCGCATTTGTGTTTGCCGACATTGCGGTGAATGCAATCGCCATACTGGCGGATCACCCGGCGTGATGGTATGGGGTAGCATCGGTTACATGTCTCGGTCACCTCTTGTTCGCATTGACGACACTCTGAACAGTGGACGTTATATTTCAGATGTGTTGCAACCCGTGGCTCTATCCTTAATTCGATCCCTGCGAAACCCTACAGTTCAGCAGGACAATGCACGACCGCATGTTGCAGGTCCTGTAAGGGCCTTTCTGGATACAGAAAATGTTCGACTGCAGCCGTGGCCAGCACATTCTCCAGATTTCTCACCATTTGAAAAAATCTGGTCAATGGTGGCCGAGCAACTGGCTCGTCACAATACGCCAGTCACCACTCTTGATGAACTGTGATTCGTGTTGAAGCTGCGTGGGCAGCTGTACCTGTACACGCCATCCAAGCTCTGTTTGACTCAATGCCCAGGCGTATCAAGGCCGTTATTACGTCCAGAGGTGGTTGTTCTGGGTACTGATTTCTCAGGATATATGCACCCAAATTGCGTGAAAATGTAATCATATGTCAGTTCTAGTATAATATATTTGTCCAATGAATACTTGTTAATCATCTGCATTTCTTCTTGGTGTAGCAATTTTAATGGCCAGTAGTGTAGTTGTAGTTTTCTATGTATAAATACATATTTTAATTAAGTATCAGAAATAAATAATTAATACACATTCGTTATTATCCAAGGAAATATGATTTGAATGGACTATTTTAGCTTTTCAGATAATAGACTTAATTACGTAGAATAAATAAATAAAAATGAAAATCTCATCCATCATGCTTCTGCTACTTCCAGCTATCCGAAAGGTAAATTTCCATTTCATGATTTATCCACCTCCAAGCGAAGCTGGCCGGAGTGGCCGAGCACTTCTAGGCGCTACAGTCTGGAACCGCGAGACCGCTACGGTCGGAGGTTCGAATCCTGCCTCGGCATGAATGTGTGTGATGTCCTTAGGTTAGTTAGGTTTAAGTAGTTCTAAGTACTAGGGGACTGATGACCTCAGAAGTTAAGTCCCATAGTGCTCAGAGCCATTTTTGAATCAAGGCGAAAAAAAGATGGCACATGCAAGTGTGTAGCTGAGAGAATATTAGCTAAATGTTCAAGTGTGTGTGAATTCCTATGGGACCAAACTGCTGAGGTCATCGGTCCCTAGACTTACACTACTTAATCTAAGTTATGCTAAGAACAACAGACACACCCATGCCCGAGGGAGGACTCGAAACTCCGGCGGGAGAGACCACGCAATCAGTGACATTGTGCCTCTAACCGAGCGGCCACTCCGCTCGGCTGAGAGAAGATTAGCAAAATAAACAATAGTAGCTAGAAAAAGTCCACTTTATAGCCTCACTGTCCAATATCTAGCTGGACGGATAGAAACTGCCACTGCTGATAGCGTGGATCTTTTACGATCAACATTAAGAATGTTTCGATGGATAAGCAAGGAAGGGAGATTACGCTTTAAAACACTCTTGACACAGTTATTGCAGACCGAACATATCCACGGCTTATCGGAGTGAGACGTCAACTATGACCTCGACAGGAAAAGGAAACGCGATATAGTTTACTGTCCCGCCGTTGTCGTAGTTGTTAGAGAGAGGAAAGGAAACGAACTTATAATGAGCAATGTAGCCGTTCATGTCTTATTCAGTGCAACCATCCCAATATTCGCATGAAGTGATTTACCGAAACCACGAAAAATCTGAACCTCTATCGCCGGACTAAGACATGAAACCTGCAGTTTTTGAAAGCTATTCAGTGCCTCAACACCACGTCCTAGTTTGGGAATTAAGAAATGGCACAGTTTGTGTGCACACAATTTACCAAATTCACCGTCATTTTCATGGTAGAAATGAAATGAAAGATCGCTGTGCATAGCAACTTGAATCCCTGAGGGAAACAGAAGACTGCTTGTGCAGAAAGAAAACATACGCCGAAAATAACTATCGCTACCACAGAACCAAAGATGACGAACGTCAGAAGTTATTGAAAGTGAAATAATAATAAACAATGAGTGAGCAAGTAGTGATAATTCTGTTCCCTTCTTGCTTGCACGTGGACTGAGAAGGATTCGAGACAGAATTTAAGCAAAAACCTCATCTGTATCTATACGGTCACTCTGCAGTTTAATCTCAATAGTTTCCTTAATAACGCCATCACTGTAAATAAAAATGCATGCCAGAATTTGTGTTGCTATATTCCCTCAGATGACCGCTACCAAGGCGATGTTCTGCAATCGCAGATTTCCTCGGTATTTGTAAGGGTTCCGCTTACGCTCTGTACAACGTTCCTCAAAAATGGTTCAAAAGGCTCTGAGCACTATGTGACTTAACATCTGAGGTCATCAGTCCCCTAGAACTTAGAACTACTTAAACCTAACTAACCTTAGGACACACGTCCATGCCCGAGGCAGAATTCGAACCTGCGACCGTAGCGGTCTCGCGATTCCAGACTGAAGCGCCTAGAACCGCTCGGCCATCGGACACACCGGCCCGCCAATGTTCCTCCACAGTCCTGATGCTCTGACCAACAATGATATTCCACTGCTAAGTGGAACACGATAGACACCGGCCTTATGTAAACATAGATAATCAGTAAGATTTGATGTGATCTCTTTCTTCACCTCTGTTTCCCTACGAACTCTTTTCGGTTAGGTGAATTTGGTATTCACTAAACTAACCTGTTTCGAAATGTCTTTACTTCGATTTACTTTCTATTCGATGGGCAGTTCTATGACCAGAAACATGTAATTGGGTTCGGAAGACCTTTGTAACCTACTGTTGCCATTCTTTATCTGAAATATTTAGAGGAATGTGCTCTGGACTAGGCAGCAACGACGCAAGTATGTATTTTTAGATAGCATACGATAATTTTTTTATTTAGTATGGAAGCTGTAGACGTAGGCACCACACAGTTACTCTCATCACTCACCCGATTCACAGTATGTCGATACGTAACGCGCGACTGATTTATCTCTCATTAAACCTGCACTGGGAAAAGGTGACCTTGAGGTGGGCTAACTAAGCTGTTGAGTTGTTCAAACTGCTGCGGTCATCGGCCCGTAAAGTTACACGCTACTTAAGCTGACTTACGCTAAGAACAACACACACAGACACACCCATGACCGAGGGAGGGGCCGCGACGTCCGTGACATGGCGTCTTAAACCGCGCGTACACTCCACGCGGCTGAGTTGTAAAACTATCGTAGGCTATCGTAGACTACCGTAAGTAAGCGTAGAGTACGGTAGTTTTCCTAGCAGCCTTGGTCAGTTAAGATCATAACTGCTCTACCTGTACGTTAAGTGTGTTGAATATCTATCAGACTCTACATCATATCGATTCGATAGCGTTTTTTTCTTTTTTCTTTTTTTATCAGTGGCCTACCAGATTTCCGTAGAAACTATACAAAGGATAGAATATTTTTCTTGTACATAGTTATCCTCCTGACTGTTACTTAAGCCGGCTGCAGTGGCCGAGTGGTTCTAGGCGCTTCAGTCTGGAACCGCGTTACCGCTACGGTCGCATGTTCCAAACCTCCCTCGCGCATGGATGTTTGTGATGTCCTTAGGTTAGTTAGGTTTAAGTAGTTCTAAGTTCTAGGGGACTGATGACCACAGTAGTTAAGTCCCATAGTGCTCAGAGCCATTTGAACCAAATTTCGTGCTAGTAACGGTTGTGAGCGTCATTTACCTTCAAGACTGGCCGTGGTAAGTTGAGATTACTCAAGAAAGCCTTTAAGGCGGAGAAGACTCCTCACTGAGTTCGAAAGATGTCGTCTAAGGTAGGGAGCCCGAATTCCGTCATATCAGTACGTTAGGACCTGTATAAGTCATAAAAGGTTACTGAAAAGTCCACGAATTGTTATAATGTTCCTGAATTTATGCTCCACTTATTGGCAAGTTACGGTTGAATTGTTTTAATATACTAAAGCCAGTATTTGTCATAAATGTTAACACAGCACAAACAAAAATACAAAAAAAGTGTTCGTAATTTCGTCCCGCATGAAAATTCTGAAAAGTATAATTAGTTTGAGTGTATTTCCCCATTCTTACATAGCCAGGCACTCCCGCTGTTATAAACCACTTGAAGGCACGAATGAACAATGTTCTTAAATTTTTGCGGGCACCTAAAGAAATGTCACAAATGAATTTATCTGTCGATGTAGATGAAGGGTATGTTCCATGATTGCAAGCGAAGCATTTCGTGCAACAAATCCATTTCTCTCCCGTTGAGTTTTCCATATAAAAAAAATAAAACGAAATAATCTTTATAAACAACAAATAAAATAAATTTTTAGTAACGGTTACAAATTTCGTCCCCAGGGCGAAAATAGGTTCTACATGGGGGACAAAATTACAAACATCGACTGATTTATTATAATCACGGCTATAGCAACATAGGCCATACGCTGACTATAGCGATTACGCAAGAAGAAACTACAGCACACGACTGAAATACGGCCCTGCACTTGAATACAGATCGTTGCTCATAATAGGAACTGCAGGCTGTTTACTAGAGCGCTGCACTACCTCACCTCGGCAGAAATAACGAATTCCCCCTTGTGGGCAAGATTCACTTGCACACAACAAACTCTTTCAACAAGACAATGGACTCAGGTCACGTATGCACGCGAAGCTAAACATTTGCTAACCGACAATTCCTAGGGGACGAAATTTGCAGGGGGGACGATATTACTGTCCCTTTCCTTAATGGGGCTACGAGAAGCTGGATATCACTTTTGCGATACTACAGAAAGGCCTGGCAGGAATTTAGCCACTGTACGTAATCGTTGGCAGCGATGGTCACGATAAAGTCGCGTCCACACCTGCGCACCACGAACCCCGAACGGTGCGCGAGCCGCTTGCGCGCCGCTCGCCTTTTGTTCGTTGCAATTGTGGGCGACCCACAGGGAACTCACGAACATATAAGTATTCAGTTTTCAGCCAAGCTGTATACATGTCTACGCGACGGTAAAATCTCAGGATTATGGTGATGAGTGGTGCGGCATTATTAATGGCAAGTTTGTCGAAAAACAAATTGTCGGTGCACAATGAACTTTATTAAAAAAGAAATAATGCAGAACGTATGATGGATTTGAAGTCACAGAAATAAGTGGTCAATATAAAAAAAAAATTGTCGAATGTCACCTTCTGACTTTGAAAATCTTCTGCAGAAGATATTTCAAAAGAGGACACTAATTTCCGCACGGCGATTTACGCTCAAGACAGTTGTTGTACATAATTTGTTTACTTCTTGTTTATAATGTGCTGTGTATTTATCGTAAGATCCTGACCAAGTAAGAAATGGTGGACTTGGATATAAAACAGAAATAGTAGCTCAGTCAATGTTTTATATCCAAGCCCACCATTTCTTATATATATATATATATATATATATATATATATATATATATTCGTGAAATAAAGGCAAATAAAATCAATATCATTAATTCTTCCGTGTTAGCAGTAACACTTCGATTTCTTGCCACGGGAGATTCCTTTACTAGCCTGCAGTATACTTTCAGGATTTCTAAGCAGTCTATTGCACTAATAGTACCAGAAGTCTGTGCAGCACTCATCCATGAATTACAAGGATATGTCAAGGTAACATATTAACACCGCTGTTTAACTCTTTTAATTTTGATAGTTGTTTGATTTTTTAAAATATATTTTATTAATACAAAATTAAACGCTTTTTACATAAAATCATCAAGATCAATTACACTAAAGCTATGTTACACAAAATCCGAAAAGTGTTCTGGAGTTATTGATGCAGCTGAAGATGGTGGAGAAGAGATAGGTGTCAATGAATCAGATGACGGTTGTACGGGAGCAGATACTATTTGCAAAGTGTGCAAAACGTATTGTTGAGAATATGTGGAGTGATATACACTTTCTGGAGGGATTTGCCAGTTGTTGGAATGCTGAGCATTTGGAGCAGCCCAATCAGGAAACCCTTTATTGGCTTTCACAAGTACGTCAAACACGGAATGCTGAACCGATTTCTGCGTTTCAGGCGAATATTTCTTCACTTTTACAGCGACATACGTAAAAAAAAGGTTCAAATGGCTCTGAGCACTATGGGACTTAACTGCTGTGGTCGTCAGTCCCCTAGAACGTAAAACTACTAAACCTAACTAACCTAAGGACATCACACACATCCATGCTCGAGGCAGGATTCGAACCTGCGACCGTAGCGGTCGCGCGGTTCCAGACTGTAGCGCCTAGAACCGCTCGGCCACACAAGCATGCCGTAAAAAAAGGCTTCGATTTCGTCGGACTTATTACACGGCTCTTTCTCCAATTTCTCTGCAGCGGTTTGTAAAATGTCAAACGCACTCCTCATCATTGTGTCGTTAGCATCAGTTCGCTTACGCTTAGTAGGTCTGGCAGTAGATGTTGACACTGTTGGCTCTTGTTGGCTGTCTTTAGAAATGTTGAGCCTTGACTCGATGTCATCTTCAATTCTAAAAATCTCATCATGGTCAGTGCCACTCCTGTAAATTGAAAGTAATAATCAATAGTAACCAATATTAATTATGTATTACTGGTATTACGTGACTAACATAAAGACAAGGCCCTATTAAAAAACATTACGTCGTGTCGTTCGTCGCAGACCAATAACGTAGTAGTTTTCCAGTCACCAAAACAATTATCAGTCCTGTTTTACAAATGTAATATATAAACTCAACCCCCCCTCGGCACTGCTACGGTCGCAGGTTCGAATCCTGCCTCGGGCATGGGTGTGTGTGATGTCCTTAGGTTAGTTAGGTTTAAGTAGTTCTAAGTTCTAGGGGACTTATGACCTAAGATGTTGAGTCCCATAGTGCTCAGAGCCAACCCCCCCTCCCCCATGGTTAAAGTACAAGATGCATTCAAGTTCTAAGGCCTCCGATTTTTTTTCTCCGGACTGGAAAGAGATAGAAACATGAGCATTGTTTTAAAATGAGGCCGCATTCATTGTCAATACGTTCCAGAGATGGCAGCACCGTACGGCAGATGGAATTTTACCGCCAGCGGCGAGATTGAGAACTGTTTTAAATACTTAAAATGGCGACGTTTTCCTTACTTGAACAGCGTGCAATCATTCGTTTTCTGAATTTGCGTGGTGTGAAACCAATTGAAATTAATCGACAGTTGGAGACATGTGGTGATGGAGTTATGGATGTGTCGAAAGTGTGATCGTGGGTGCAACAGTTTAATGAAGGCAGAACATCGTGTGACAACAAACCGAAACAACCTCGGGCTCGCACAAGCCGGTCTGACGACATGACCGAGAAAGTGGAGAGAATTGTTTTGGGGGATCGCCGAATGACTGTTGAACAAATCGCCTCCAGAGTTGGCATTTCTGAGGGTTCTGTACACACAATCCTGCATGACGACCTGAAAATGCGAAAAGTGTCATCCAGGTGGGTGCCACGAATGCTGACGGACGACCACACGGCTGCCCGTGTGGCATGTTGCCGAGCAGTGTTAACGCGCAACGACAGCACGAATGGGACTTTCTTTTCGTCGGTTGTGACAATGGATGAGACGTGGATGCCATTTTTCAATCCAGAAACAAAGCGCCAGTCAGCTCAATGGAAGCACACAGATTCACCGCCACCAAAAAAATTTCGGGTAACCGCCAGTGCTGAAAAAATGATGGTGTCCGTGTTCTGGGACAGCGAGGGCGTAATCCTTACCCATTGCGTTCCAAAGGGCACTACAGTAACAGGTGCATCCTACGAAAATGTTTTGAAGAACAAACTCCTTCCTGCACTGCAACAAAAACGTCTGGGAAGGGCTGCGCGTGTGCCGTTTCACCAAGACAACGCACCCGCACATCGAGCTAACGTTACGCAACAGTTTCTTCGTGATAACAACTTTGAAGTGATTCCTCATGCTCTCTACTCACCTGACCTGGCTCCTAGTGACTTTTGGCTTTTTCCAACAATGAAAGACACTCTCCATGGCCACACATTCACCAGCCGTGCTGCTATTGCCTCAGCGATTTTCCAGTGTTCAAATCAGACTCCCAAAGGAGCCTTCGCCGCTGCCATGGAATCATGGCGTCAGCGTTGTGAAAAATGTGTACGTCTGCAGGGCGATTACGTCGAGAAGTAACGCCAGTTTCATCGATTTCGGGTGAGTAATTAATTAGAAAAAAAAAATCGGAGGCCTTAGAACTTGAATGCACCTCGTAAGTTTAAGTAAGATTTCTGATTCAGTTACCGGCGACACATGCAGCTTGAAAGGAAGTAACCAATATATTTGAAACACGTTGGAACTTGCCTCACCGTGTTGGTGTTCTGGACGGGAAACATGTTGTTTTGCAAGCTCCAATGAACTATGGTACAGAGTACTTCAATGATAAATCCAGTTTCACTATTGGGCTTTTTGCATTAGTGGACGGGAATTGTAACTTTATGTTTGCTGACGTGGGATGCGAAGGAAGAATTTCGGATGGAGAAATTTTTCAAGGAGCAAGCTACATACACTCCTGGAAATTGAAATAAGAACACCGTGAATTCATTGGCCCAGAAAGGGGAAACTTTATTGACACATTCCTGGGGTCAGATACATCACATGATCACACTGACAGAACCACAGGCACATAGACACAGGCAACAGAGCATGCACAATGTCGGCACTAGTACAGTGTATATCCACCTTTCGCAGCAATGCAGGCTGCTATTCTCCCATGGAGACGATCGTAGAGATGCTGGATGTAGTCCTGTGGAACGGCTTGCCATGCCATTTCCACCTGGCGCCTCAGTTGGACCAGCGTTCGTGCTGGACGTGTAGACCGCGTGAGACGACGCTTCATCCAGTCCCAAACATGCTCAATGGGGGACAGATCCGGAGATCTTGCTGGCCAGGGTAGTTGACTTACACCTTCTAGAGCACGTTGGGTGGCACGGGATACATGCGGACGTGCATTGTCCTGTTGGAACAGCAAGTTCCCTTGCCGGTCTAGGCATGGTAGAACGATGAGTTCGATGACGGTTTGGATGTACCGTGCAGTATTCAGTGTCCCCTCGACGATCACCAGTGGTGTACGGCCAGTGTAGGAGATCGCTCCCCACACCATGATGCCGGGTGTTGGCCCTGTGTGCCTCGGTCGTATGCAGTCCTGATTGTGGCGCTCACCTGTACGGCGCCAAACACGCATACGACCATCATTGGCACCAAGGCAGAAGCGACTCTCATCGCTGAAGACGACACGTCTCCATTCGTCCCTCCATTCACGCCTGTCGCGACACCACCGGAGGCGGGCTGCACGATGTTGGGGCGTGAGCGGAAGACGGCCTAACGGTGTGCGGGACCGTAGCCCAGCTTCATGGAGACGGTTGCGAATGGTCCTCGCCGATACCCCAGGAGCAACAGTGTCCCTAATTTGCTGGGAAGTGGCGGTGCGGTCCCCTACGGCACTGCGTAGGATCCTACGGTCTTGGCGTGCATCCGTGCGTCGCCGCGGTCCGGTCCCAGGTCGACGGGCACGTGCACCTTCCGCCGACCACTGGCGACAACATCGATGTACTGTGGAGACCTCACGCCCCACGTGTTGAGCAATTCGGCGGTACGTCCACCCGGCCTCCCGCATGCCCACTATACGCCCTCGCTCAAAGTCCGTCAACTGCACATACGGTTCACGTCCACGCTGTCGCGGCATGCTACCAGTGTTAAAGACTGCGATGGAGCTCCGTACGCCACGGCAAACTGGCTGACACTGACGGCGGCGGTGCACAAATGCTGCGCAGCTAGCGCCATTCGACGGCCAACACCGCGGTTCCTAGTGTGTCCGCTGTGCCGTGCGTGTGATCATTGCTTGTACAGCCCTCTCGCAGTGTCCGGAGCAAGTATGGTGGGTCTGACACACCGGTGTCAATGTGTTCTTTTTTCCATTTCCAGGAGTGTAGTATGAGAGTGGGAGGACATTGGGACTTCCGGTAGCGGAAACGCTGCCAGGGCGTTCTATGCAAATACCTTATTTCTTTGCAGATAATAGTGCATTTGCTCTAATTGAAAACCTCATGAAGCGATACTCTGGAGACTTTGCCAGAGGAACTCCTCACAGAATGTTTAATTATCGCTTGAGTAGGGTCCAACGGATAGTCGAGAATGCCTTCGGTATATCAAGCTCAGTGTTTCGGGTTCTAAGAAAAACAATGCTTTTGGCATCTGAAAAGCCGAGGTGACAGTGATGACAGTCAATTTGTTACACAATTATCTAAGGACCTATTCTCCAAATTTGTACACTCTTGCTGGCACTGACCATGAAGAGAATGGAGTTTTAATTGAAGGGCCATGGAGGGTCCAGGGAGAAGATAATATGATGTCTTTGTTACCACTGAGACATGTCCCCCGGCGATTCACAGATTATTGTCAAAACTTAGGGATGAAATAGCAGATTACTGTATAAAAGAAGGATTCCTAGAATGGCAACACAAATATGCTTGAGTACATCAACATTTTCTTACCGTCCTTAAGTCTTTTTCTTGGTATGTCCCTGCCCTCCAGAAACTTGAAAGCTTCATAAGCAAACCACCTGCTTACATAAACGTCGTCTCTTCCTGAAACAATAAAATATAGAATGCCATAAAACCCTGTTTAAAAAAATATAGAACTGTACAGTATTTGTGATTGTTATTATAAAAGTTTGTATGATGTATGTAAATAAATCACTTAAAAAGAAAATGAAGCTATACCACATAATACCATTCATTTTCTTAATATATTTTTTCCAACAGTTGTGATCGGCCACATCGCTAATCTTGTCAACTAATTTAATTATGACAATTAAGAGATTTAGGCACATAATATCTTATTGGATTCACAACTTACATTTTCCTGTTCCCATGCTGTTTTTCAATTTGCCCTTCTCCTGTCGGTATGAAGACAGCAAAGATATTTTTTTTCTAGTACTGGTCCGGGTACATCAATCTCCGCAGATATTTTTAGCCAAGCATCTGCTTTCATGTGTTTCCTGTAATGATTCTTATAATGAGGATCCCAAAGAATGGATTGTTTTCTGTACTCATCAATTAGTTTAATTAAAGTCACTTCCGACCACTCCTTATTTAATCGCTGGAAAATCAATCACAAAATCCCTTTATTGAAGCCTGACAATGATCTAAAGATGTTAATTAAAATGTAATATTTTAGTTGAAGTTAAAAATCCTTCTTTTCTCATTAGTATCTTGTAAAGCAATATTCACATGCGCGCTAAGAACGACGAACCTTTCGCGCTTCCGTCCGAATCTGAACCGAGAACATTCAAAGTGTTCCTCGGAAAAACCAACAGCAGATGGATCGCGGTGCGTCGCGCAAGCTCAGCGCGCGCTCCCATCCAAATATGACGAAGCCGCGCAGCGCGCTAGTGTGGACGCACCTTAATGTACGATCGCAAGAAGACTGGGCTCCGGACTATCACGTGGCACTATCGAGAGGAAAGACCATCGTTTAGGGTGTATGACTCCGACACATCGTATTGCATCTGCAGCAGACGGCTGAAATCCATGGACTAGCAGGACAGGGCGGGTGAGGAAAGGGGCCAAAATAACATATAATCTTTATTTGTTAAAACACACAATAACATAGGCAAGAATTAACAACTCTCAAGGTCTTAACGAAAAGAGCTCCTTTGATTTAAGGGCACATACGAAACAACAAGGCCCAAGGCCTAAGCAAGGAACTGAGGTACAGTAGTGCTTCTGCAAGTTCCCCTTCTTTTTTAAATAAATTTTTCTTCAATAAAAATCGGCTGAGGGCCACACATTAAGCAAGAAAAGTGTTACGGCTTAAGGCCAAAACAAAAATTTTCAATGTTAATTCTAAGTAGACTGAAAACTCGGCTGAAGGCCGCATATCAACAAACAATTTAACACGGTAAATGATGACAGCCAAAACAGTTCCAGGATAAAGATTTACTAAAATTCTTGACCACGGTTTCGGTATATATATATATATATATACCTTCATCAGAAGTAAAATGTCCTGAACAGGAAGACACTTTCATTAGCAAAAAATTAGCATCGGAAATAAGAAAGAATTTTTTCCTTTATTGTATTTCAGTTCCCCAGTGGGGCGGGCTGGCAGCAGCATATGCGCTGCTCCTCAGCCGAAAGACACAGAACAAACAATAGAAGATATTTTAAAATACACAAAGGAGAAAACAGGCTGAACATAGATATAAAAAAGGGGGAACATCATGGAAGACAATAGAGAAAAAAGGGGCGACTGTAAAATAGAGGTAAAAATCCGTAAAAAAGTAGTGCACACAAAAAACCACACACTGGGACAATTAAAAGAGCACAAGGCACTGTATGACCAAGAAGGGAGGGAGGAGAAGAGAGGGGGGAGATGGGCAGGAGGCGCGCCGAAGAGGGCCTGGTAGGAAGGGATGTGGGAAGGAAAGAGGCAAGGATGGGGTACAGGGTCTCAGGGAGAGGAGAAGGAAAATTTGCTCTGGGAGAAGGAGGGAGGAGGTAAAAGGGGGCCCTTGGGAGGGGGGAAACAAGGCCAGGTTATAGTTGGAAGGAACGGTATATGTCACGGTGAAGTTCATCATCCGGGAGGGGGAGGCGCTGGAAATTACCCTGATGAAGGAGATGGAAGGTGTGGAGGTGGAGAGAGGGAGGGATACAGCGATAGAGGCGTGGCAACGTGCAGGAGGTTGAGAGGAATGAGGAAACCAGAGGGTGGGGGGGGGGGGCATCACGCCTGCGTACAATGTAAAGGATGCAGAGATGTTGGAGGAACAGGAGGAAGTGAGAGAAGGGGATTAGTTCATACAGGAGCCATGTGGGGGAAAGAAGGCGGATATGGAAGGCAAGGCGGAGCACATGTCATTTTAGGATTTGGAGGGCCTTGTAAAAGTGGGTGGGTGCAGAGATCCGGGCAATGCTGGCATAACAGAGGATAGGACAGATGAGGGATTTGTAGGTGTGGAGCTTGGTAGAAGGATGCAATCCCCATGTCCGACAAGACAGGAGGTGGAGGCAGGACTGGGCTTTTTGCTGGTTGGTCTGGAGGTGAGGGGTCCAGGTGAGATGACGGTCGAGGGTGAGGCCAAGGTATCTCAAGGTGGGGGTGAGCTGGATGGGATGACCATAAAGGGTGAGGTAGAAATCATGGACATGAAAGGAGCAGGTGGTGTGGCCTATGATGATTGCCTGGGTTTTGGAGGGGTTGAGATGGAGGAACCACTGGTTACACCAAGTGGTGAACTGGTTAAGGTGGGTTTGGAGGGTGCATTGGGACCGTTGAAGTGTAGGATAGAGAGCCAGGAAGGCAGTGTCATTAGCATACTACAGAAGGTGGACATGTGGGGGTGGCTTGGGCATATCAGCTGTATACAAGAGATAAAGGGAGAGGACAGAGCCCTGGGGGACGCCAGCAGTGGGATAAAAGATACAGGAGTTGGTGTTGTGGAGGGTGACATGGGAAGGACGGCGCGAGAGGAAGGAAGCGACCAGATGGACAAAATTGATAGGCAGGGCGTCGGTTTGGAGTTTAAAGAGGAGACCGGGATGCCATACACAGTCATAGGCGTTTCAGAGGTCAAGGGAAACAAGAACAGTGGAGCGACAGGAGTTCAGCTGGAGGGAGAGAAGGAGGGTCAGAAGCCACATTGGGTAAGGGGAAGGAGGTGGTGTTGATTAAGGTGCTGATGGATACAGTGGGAGAGTATGGATTCGAAGACCTTACTGAAGGATGTGAGGCGATGGGACAATAGGAAGAGGCAGCAGAAGGGGATTTGTTGGGTTTGAGGAATAAGAGGACGCAGGAAGTCTTCCACAGGTCAGGGTAGAAGCCAGTAGAGAGAATGACGTTATAGAGATGGGCGAGAACAGTCAGGAAGAAATAGAGGCTTTCTCTAAGGTGGCGATAGGTGACACAGTCGTGACCAGGGGCCGTGTTGTGTTAGGACCGGGGGATAAGTTTAATGTCTAGTGCTGTGATTGGAGTGTTGATGTCGGAGGGGGGCAACTGCCCCAAGTACTGGAGACTGGGAGCAAGCGGAGCGACTGAAGTATCGGCACGTTCCATGAAGGTGGGGCAAAGAGAATAATCAAAGTGGGGATTATCTGGGATGGAGAAGATGTCAGAAAGATGGGAAGCGAAGTGGTTGGCCTTACTAAGGTTGTCAGGAAGGGGGTGATTGCTATGGACAAGGGGAGCGGAATGAGAACCAGTAAGGTGATGGAAGATGGACTAGTACTTGGAGGAGTTGACAGGGAGGGTGGTGTTGAGCCGTGTGCAGGTCTCGCGCCAGTCTGGGCGTTTCGTTGCTGTAATAAAGTTCTGTACGTGTCGCTGTATTTGCCAGTGGCGTTGGAGAGTATCCCTGTCACGAGAGCACAGGAAGGAGCGATAGAGGCGGCGGGATTCACGGAGGAGGAGAACAGCCCACAGAGGGAGAGTGGGACAGTGGGGGTGGATGGTTTTAGTAGGAACATGGGCCTCCACGGCGTCAGTAATTACCTTCTGAAGGAAGGACGAAGTGTGGATGATGTCAGGGTGGCGATAGGTAAGAGGGTGGCTTTCGACCTGGGTGGTAGGCATCCCAGTTTGCACAGTGGTAGTCATGGACGACCTTGGGAAGGGGTGCAGGGTGGGGAACCGGAGGGGGGCACTGAGCAGATTTTATGGTGAGAAGGACTGGGAGGTGATCGCTACCTGTGGGGTCAAGGATGGCGACGGCAATACGCCCAAGGAGGTTGGCGGAGGCAATGGCAACATCTGGGATAGTGTCACTTTTGGGTTGGGTGTGCTGGGGAAAGGGAACAACGTCACCTTGATCATGGAGAGGAACTGATGCCACCGCCGAAGGGCGGCAGGAGTGCGGCTATGGATGTTGAGGTTGGCGGCAATCACATAGGTGGAGAAGGTGTGGTCAATGTGCGAGATGTAGTCATAAGGAAGAGGAGCAATGGAGTGGACATAGATGGTGGCACAGGTATTGGTGAGGGAGGGGAAAAACACGCTGAGGATAAGGTGTGCTGTGGGGTCATTGAGAAGAGGATGTGACCTGACGGGGATATGCTTAAGGTGGCCAATTGCGACTCCACCCTGCACACGAGGACCAGGAGAGTCAGTGCAGTGGAGATATAGAGAGAGGTGTGGATAGAATGGTGAGGTTGGAGGAGGGTTTCGTTCAAGAAGGTGTCGACCTGGTGGTGGGAGAGGGTGTGCATGAGTAAGTATTTGTTGGAACTGAAGGAGCGAATGTTCTGGAAGAGGATACGATACTCGGGCCGCGCCAGGGCGGGAAGAGCGGGGGGGAAGGGAAGAGGCGTAAACTAGGGTGTCAAGGCGGGTGAAGTGAGCTTGGTTTAGGCAGTAAGTGGCAAAGGTGTTCAGGTGGAAAACGGAGGACACGGCAAGGGAGATTTGTTGGAAGGTGTGGGGGCGCTGAAAAGGATGAATGTTTTGGAGTACAATGGTAAGGAACCGAATGATGTCCTCAGCTGTGGGAGGTGGATGGAGGCAATTGTTGGGGTGGACAGCGGGATCAACAGGATGGACAGGGACTGTAAGCTCAAGGGTTGCTGAATGGGGTTTGCTTTACACCTGTGGGAGTAGGTGGGATGGGGGCCATTGCAGGTGTTACAGAAAGGAGGAGCAGAGGTTGGGTCAGTTTTGAGAAAGTGGGAGGCCTTGCAATGGGGACAGGTGGGGGGGATTTCCAGTTTGGGGGTCAGGTGATCATTGTACATCAGGCACCACTGGCAGTGGTAGGATTGGGGAGGGGATTTGGATGATTCAGCAGGGTGGAGACGGTGGTAGATCAGGGCACCCTGGGTGAGGAGATGGTCAGTGGAGGGGGTGGACTCAGAGAAGACCTGAATGAGGGGATGGGACCAGACGAATTGTGGATACGGCGGGCAGAGTGGATTTCCAGGTCTGGGTGAGAGTTAGTTCTGCCAACACCTCATCCTCTGTGATCGCTGGGCTGAACTTGGTGATCACAGCGGTGTAGGTGTGGAGGGGAGGGGGAGCGACCAGGGGGCTGGGGCTGATGAGGAGTGGAAGAGGAAAGGAAGGGTGTCAGAGGTAGTTGAGAGGAAGGGCGAAGGTTTGGAGATTGAAGAGGAGGAGGGGGACGGGTCCCTGTGAGGAACGAGTTGGGAGATGGGAGCACCAGGTAAATACTTTTGTTATCTCAATGGTGAGGGTACGGGCATCAAGGAACTTAGGATCGGCATTTGACAGGACAAAGGTGTGGAGGGTGGGGGCTGGGGTATCGGTGGTTGGAGGAGGGGTGGTGTCCATGGAGACTACAGGAGGAGGGGGAGGTGGTGTTGGATTTTTGTGGGAAATGGTTGGAGCAGAGTCAGTAATGATGTACTTTTGGGGTTTTTTGGAGACTGGAGGTTGGGAGGAGGGGAGAGGGAAGGGAAGGAGAAGGAGGTGGCGGGTGGCAGATCCTTGTGGTGTAGTGGGTGGCGGGTGGCAGATCCCTGTGGTGTAGTGGAGGTGCCGGGAGAAGTAGCTGGTTCAGTGGTGGCGATGGTGGCTCTGTGTGACATGATGCGTGGAGGTGATGCAGATGATGAAGTGATGGGGCGGGTGAGAGAGGGGAAGGCAGCAGAGGCGGCAACAGAGGTGTATGTGAGGGTGGGGGTAGTAGTGGCAGCTGTTGAGGGTGTGGAGTATGGAGGAAGGGTGTTGAGGTGGGGGTACACATCAGGGGAGGAGATTGGGAAATGGATAAGTGGGGGAAGGGGAGGTGATGTGTAAGGAGGGATGCCAGGGGCGGCACTCCAGGAAGTGACAGTGGAAGACGGGGAGGGAGAGGTGTAGATGACAGTGGAGGTGGGAGTGCTCATGGTGGACGAACAGCGACGGATGGACGGACAGCAGGCGGCAGCGGTGGCGGCGGCGGCGGCGGCGGCGGCGGCGGCCACAGATTGACAGCAGGCAGCAGCGGCGATGGACAGCAACAAACAGATGGACAGACAGCAAGCAGCAGCGACGACGATGGATGGCGAGCAGGCAGGCTGGCGGATGGGCAGGCAGCAACAGCGGCGACAGACAGACAGATACCAAACATAACAGCAACGGCAACTAGCGCTTCGAAGACGTGGATTACACCCTGAGGGTAGCTCAGACTCTGGAATCTTGTGCCTACAAAGGAGGGAATCCAACCCTCTAGATGCAAGAAAGAATTTTTTTTCTTTATTGTCATTTTACAACTTACACAAGGTGGGCTGGCAGCGGCAACTTTACGCCGCTCTTCAGCCACAGGCAGTACAAAGAGAGAAAAACAATGAACACACAGAAGTAACATACAAGAACGGTGGACAAAAAACAGTAGACACAGTAATTAAAAAACACGAAGCCGTTCACATGCAAAGAAAAACAAAGAAACTGTCAGCACTGTACACTAACACTGATGACTGAGATGACACACGAGAACGATGGAGCGTGGGCGGCGAAAACACTGAAGCACAAACGCAACGGCACACACACAAAACCGATGGCGATGATATCTGGCGCACTAATGTTCATGTGATGTGTGTGAGTCCAGGGACCTGTCACAAGGGGAAAAAGGTACGGGAGCAGGGAGAGGAGAGAGTGGAGAGTGGAGGAAGTGGAAGAGGAGGATCAAAGTTGATAGGAGGGGTAGATGGAGGGGATTCGATTAGAGGCAATGCCGCTATCGAAAGGCGGTACTCTTGCGAGGTTCCGCCAGACATGTAAGAAAAAATTTTTTTTCTTTATTGTTATTTCCATACCTGTACAATCAGATAGGCTGTCAGCGGCATGCTACGCCACTCTTCAGCCATAGAGTTGACAATGATATAACACAGAATGGAGATCCAGAATAAACATAGTGATGGGCAAAAAATAGTGGACACAGAAATACAAAACAACACGGAGCCGTTCACACTCAACGATAACGACACTGAAAACATGTTGACACGGCGCACAGAACGCTGATGAATCCGACGGCACAAGTGAACGTATGAGCATGACGGCAGACACTACAAACACAAAACGATGGCACACACAAGTGAAACTGATGGCGATGATCTCCGGCGTGCGAATGTCCACAGAGAGTGTACGAGTCCGGGGACCTGCCAAGAGGGGAAGAAGGGGGAGTGGGAGGGAGAGGGGGGAGCAAGGATGCCAATGGCGGAGGAGACGGAAGTAGGAGATGGAGGAAGGGCTGGAGGGGAAGCCTGGGGGAGGAGTGGGGAGAAAGGGAGGAGGGAAGGGGGAGAGAAGGGAGGGAGAGTGCCCAAAGGAACAAACACAGGAAGAGGGAGGGAGGATCAAAGTTGGTAGGAGGGGTAGATGGAGGGGAGGAGGGCATCATCAGGGAGGGGGAGCTGGTGGAAGCCACCTTGGGAGAAGGTAAGGAGGGTGGAAAGATGGAGAGCAGGTGGGATGTGGGAATACAGGTGCGGCAGTGGGCGGGGGTGGGAGAGGATGGGGGAGACAAGCGGGTGAGGAGGATCGGGTTTGTGGGAGGTGTAGAGGATCCATATCCTTTCAAGGAAAAGGAGGAGGTGGGGGAACGCGATGAGGTCATACAGGATCCACGTGGGGGAGGGGAGACGGAACATGGCGCATTGTCATCCACAAAAATCCCATCGTTCTTCAGGAACATGAATTCCATGAATAGCTGCAAAAGGTCTCCAAGTAGCCGAACATAATCATTTTCAGTCACCGCTTGCTCCAGTTGGACCAGATGGCGCAGTCCCGTCCATTTCCATGCATTCCATGTAAACACAGCCCACATCATTATGGAGCCATCACCAGCTTGCACAGTGCCTTGTTGCAATTTAGGTCCGTGGCTTCGTGGAGTTTGCGCCACACACGAACTCTACCATCTGCTCTTACAAGCTGAAATCGGGACTCATCTTACCCGAGCAAGGTTTTGCAGCCATCTAAGGTCCTACCGATATGTTCACGAACCCAGGAGAGGCGCTGCAAGAGATGTGTGGTTAGCAAAGGCATACAGGCCAGTCCTCTGCTGCTATAGCCCATTAACGCTAAACTTGGCCGCGCTGTCCTAACGGCTACGTTCGTCGTACGTCCCACACTGATTTCTACGGTTATTCCACGAAAACGCCGCTGCTCTCGGTCGTTAAGTGAAAGCCATCGTCCACTGCGTCCTGAAATTTGGTATTCTCGGTACACGCTTGATACCGTGGATGTCGGAGTATTGAATTCCGAAACTATTTCCGAAATGTAATGTCCGCTGCGTCTAGCTCCAACTAGCACTCCACGTTCAAAGTCTATTAAGTGGGGACGTATTGAAAAACACACACTGTTTCAAAAATGCACCAAATCCACAGTTATTGAGGTATGGCAATAAATTTTGTACCATGCCTTACATGAAAGTAACACTTTTACATATAAGATCCTTTGATTATATATATTCAGCTTTTTTTAATGAAATTTGAAGTTTTATTTTCAAAAAATAATGTATGTTCAGAAAGTATTCAAGAGATTTCTAACAAAATTTCTCTGTTTCATCTCTTTATACGTTGTAAGCTTCTCTCATGAGGTTTTTGGAATACGTCGAATAGGAAAATTTTCATAATCTTTTAATTGTAATTCCACAAGTACAATTATAAATTCATGTAAAATTCCAAGCACTTTGCCCCAAATCTAAGCTAGCAACAACAATTTCAAAATTTGCTCTTGAGGTAACGTTTATTAGGTTTACAGAAATACGTGTACAAAATTTCATAATTCTAGCATTCACAGAATCTGAGAAAAAGGTACATAAACTTTAAAAAACAAACTTTTCAGGAAACGCAATTGAAAGTTCAACCTTTTTTCCTTACGTCACTTCTTCAGAAAGTATCATATTTGTACTCTGAGTTGTCTTTCCCTTCAAGGCTTCTCTTCTGGTTTCTTGTTGTCTGTCTTCTTTCCTTTACCAGGTCTTCAACTGACTTTTCAGCTGCACAGACGCGCTGTTAGTCTATTTTTCTCATGATGTCTTGAGTAAAATTTCCTATCTTGAAGCCCATTATTTCTAATACCTTCATCCTCCTGACGTTAACATCATTAAATACAATAACAGCATCATAAGTTGCAATTCTGACAACTGTAGCGGGTGCAGATGTGTTTTTAGGGCATCGTTTCCACATGAGTGAATTTAGAGACTCATTTGGATTTTGGGTTTTGCCATAAACGCACTTTTTGAGAAGTGCAGGATCGGCCAGAAACCTGTAAGTGGGTTTGACACGATCCACGATACAATTTGGAAGCCTCTCCTTGTGAATGTAGGGGTTGTTATCCCTCTGAGCTTGGCGTGGCAGGGAGGCCGTGTCACACTTTAATTAATTTTCAGGCTCTTTGGATGCGATTTCAACTTTGAAACTCTGAGAATTTATTGTCCATGAGTTGTACTAACAAATAAAAAATAAATCGAAAATTGACATTTTTTATCAATTTCGTCAACGATCCCCCTTAATCGGAAAGCAGTTGCAAAACCAGAATCACGCATTTCCTCGAAGAAAAAAGGCCCGATAACGATAGATGTGGTAAATCCAACTCATACCGTGACTTTCTCGTCGTGCAATGGAATTTCCACGACAGTTCTAGGATTTTCGTTTGACCAGATTCTGCAGTTGTGAGCGTTGACTGACCCTCGGAGCGTGAAATGCACTTCGTCGGTCCACAACACGTTACTCAACCAATCGTCATCTTCCGCCATCTTTTGAAACGCCCTCCACTTCACTAAATCGCCAGGTAACAGTTCATGATGCCGATGGATTTTGTACGGATAGCATCGGAGGGTACGCCTCAGTGCCAACCAAACAGTAGTGTATGGAATGCCGGTGCAACTTGCGACTCTACGAGCGCTGACTTCCCCGTGCATAGACGAACCCGCTACAGTCTCCATTTATTCCTGAACTGTCTCAGCAGCATTACGCCTTGTGCTCGGTCGGCCACTACGGGGTCTATCGTCTAAACAACCCGTGGCTTCGAACTTCGAAATCATGCTCGCCACAGCTGCATTTGTCAACGGATCTTTACCCGTTCGAATCCCCTTCCTATGGCGATAGGATCGTAACGCTGAACTAGCAAAAAATGTTTCAAATGGCTCTGAGCACTATGGGACTCAACTGCTGTGGTCTTCAGTCCCCTAGAACTTAGAACTACTTAAACCTAACTAACCTAAGGACATGACACACATCCATGCCTGAGGCAGGATTCGAACCTGCGACCGTAGCGGTCACGCGGTTCCAGACTGTAGCTGAACTAGCACATTCCCCATTCTGATAATACAGCTTTACTAAAAGCACCTTTTCAGGTAACGTCAAAATGCTGCAACTGCTGGCGCATCTGATTCTCTCTCTCTCTTTTTTTCTTTATTGTTATTTTTAAACCCGTACAACAGGCAGGCTGTCAGCAGCCTGTTACTCTACTTTTCAGCCATAGAATAGACAAAGAAACAACGGAAAGAATACACGTAAGTTACATAACGGTGGGTAATAAAACAGTAGACACATAAAGACAAACACGGAGCCTTTCACACTCGACGATAATCCACACTAAAAACTGTTGACACGACGCACAAACACTGAAGATGTCGATGGCACAGGTGAACGATGGGGTGCGACGGTGAACACTGAACACTAAACACGACGGCACACACGAGACACTGATGGCGATGTCTCCGCCGCGCGAATGTCCACGTAGCGTGTGCGAGTCCGGGACCTGCCAAGAGGGGAAGAAGGGTGAGGGGGGGGGAGGGGAGAACAAAGATGCCAATGGCTGAGGAGATGGGAGGAGGAGTAGAGGGACTGGGGAGGGGAAGCCCAGGGGAGGAGTGGGGAGAAATGGAGGAGGGAGGGATGGGGGAGAGATGGGAGGGAGGGTTCCAAAAGGAGCAAACACAGGAAGAGGTAGGGAGGATCAAAATTGGTAGGAGGAGTAGATGGAGGGGAGGAGGGCGTCATCAGGGAGGGTGAGCTGGCGGAAGCCTTGGGAGAGGGTAAGGAGGGTGGAGAGATGGAGAGCAGGTGGGACATGGGAATACAGGCATGGCAGCGGGCGGGGATGGGAGAGGATGGGGGAGACAAGCGAGTGTGGAGGATCGAGTGTACGGGAGGTGTAGAGGAGGAGATGGGGGAATGGAATGAGGTCGTACAGTATCCGCGAGGGGAGGGGAGATGGATGCGATAGGCGAGGCGGAGAGCATGGCGTTCAAGGATCTGACGGGATTTGTAAAACGTAGTGGGGGCGGAGATCTAGGCAGGATAAGCATAACAGAGGGTAGGGCGGATGAGAGATTTATAGGTGTGGAGTATGGTGGAGGGGTCCAGACCCCATGTACGGCCAGAAAGGAGCTTGAGGAGATGGAGTCGGGAGCATGCCTTGGCTTGGATTGTCTGGAGATGGGGGGTCCAGGAAAGGCGACGGTCGAGGGTGACGCCAAGGTACTTAAGGGTGGGGGTGAGGGCGATAGGATGGCCATAGATGGTGATGTAGTAATCGAGGAGACGGAAGGAAGGGGTGGTTTTGCCTACAATGATTGCCTGGGATTTGGAAGGATTGACCTTAAGCACCAAGCCGTGAACTGGTCAATATGGGATTGGAGAAGGTGTTGGGAGCACTGCAGGGTGGGGGCAAGGGCAAGGAAGGTGGTGTCATCGGCGTACCGAAGAAGGTGGATTGGGGGTGAAGGCGGCGGCAGGGGGGTGAAGGCGGGTACAGAAGAGGGGAGAGGACGGAACGCTGGGGCACACCAGTGGAGGGGAAAAAGGTGTAAGAATCCGTGTTGTGGATGGTGATGTACGAAGGACGGTGGGAAAGAAAGGAGCCTATCAGATGGACGTAGGTGATAGGAAGGGCGAAGGTTTGGTGCTTGAAGAGGAGACCAGAATGCCACACGCGGTCATAGGCTCGAACTGGGGATCATCAGGTACGGTAAAGACATCGGAGAGGTAGGAGGCAAAGTGATTGGCCTTACTAATGGCGTCAGGGAAGGGTTAGTTGTCTTGAGGGAGAGGATAGTAGGGAGGGGGTTTAGATGCAGTAAGGCGGCAGAAGGCTGACCAGTACTTGGACGAGTTGATAGGAAGGGTAGCGTTTAAACGGGTGCATATCTGTCGCCAGTCCCGGCGTTTCTTAGCCGCGAGCAAGTTACGGATGTGTGTCTGGAGTTGCTGGTGGCGTCGTAGCGTGTCCGGGTCTCGCGTGCGGAGGAAGGCACGGTAGAGACGGCGGGATTCATGGAGGAGGCGGACGGCCTGTGGGTGTTAGGTAGGATGGTGGGGGTGGATGGCGACAGAAGGGACATGGGCCTCCACAGCCTCAGACAATGTCTGCTGGAGAAAGGAGGTGGCATGGGTAATATCGTCGAGGTGGAGATAGGTGAAGGTGTGGCCATCGACCTGGGCAGAGAGGGTATCCCGGTAGGCACTCCAGTCGGCGCCGGAATAATCAGGGACGTACTTCAGGGGAGGGTCATGAAGGGGGTCAGGGCGGGGGCGACGACCGTCTGAAACGGTGAGGAGGACAGGGAGATGGTCACTACCAATGGGGTCCAGGACATCCACCGTTATGCGGCCAAGGAGGTTAGGGGAGGAGAGGATGACATCAGGTGTGGAGTTGGATTCGGGGCGGAGATTGTGATCGTGAAGGCGACGGCGACGGCGACGGCGACGGCGACGGCGACGGCGATGGCGATGGCGAAGGCAATGGGGAGAGCTGGGCATGGGCAGTGGCCCGTCGGGCCACCACCCTAGCTGGAGCTGCAGTGACAGGCTGGGGGAGTGGGGGGAAAGGATCAGAGGTAGAGGAGCGGGAGGAAGAAGCTGGGGAGGAGGCGACAAAGAGCGAGGGAGAAGGGAGAGTTAGAAGAGGAGGGATGGAAAGAGGGGGGGCGACTGGGCACACCATGTAATGGTGGTGGTGGCTGCAGAGGGCGAAGTATACACTATGGCAGTGGTGGTGGGGGCTGACATGACGACAGGGAAGAACTAAAACAGTACAGCACGAAAAAGAGAGGAAAAAACCGGACGAAGACGGACGAAGACCAGAGTCCCACGCTGCTGGCGCTGGCGACGGTTGGCAGGAACGCCGCAGCTGCTGCTGCTGCTGCTGCTGGTTGGACCGCTGGTTCTCGGCTGGACGGCTGGCACCTGCAACCCTAACGCTTCGATTAATGCACGAAAACACAAATCGAAGGGCGGTGCTCGTAGCGAGGTACCGCCAGAGATGTAAGAAAGAAAAAACTCTATAGATTAAGTAACCATAAAATTACCAGAGTATTACAGGCACAAAAACTTTTAGTCACTTACTAAAACTACATCCTGCAATGGAGATTGATAAAACAATTGTGCCAAAGGCGTCGTCAGTAGTTAAAATATCATCTCCATTTATACAACATGATTATGGACAGAGGGTAGATGCAAACACAGCTTAGCATCAGTACTTCGCCTATGAACGATCGAGACGAGTGTGTGAAAGCCCTAGGGCAGATAGTTTCGCCGAGAGACGGCACTTGTGGTATGTGCCAGACACTCGCGCACATTAAAATCCATGGATACATACACATGTGCCTCAAAATGTTTAAAAGTTGTGCTAATTCTAACCTCTGTCTTAATAAATAAAACGTATCAGAACCATTTATAAACATCTACGTAAAATAGAAAATATGAAACCAATTTACCTGTGTCCTAGTGTCAAGCAGATGAAGCTTGCGCTATGAAACACATCTAACGAGAGAGGGCACTTGTGTTATGCGCGAGAATCTCGCGTAACGTAAACGGTAGAATACACACTAGCGAAAACAACCAAAATGTTAAAGTAAAACGAAACGATCTGTCGTTGTGAATAAAAAACGTAAGAGTCAATCAACCACACATACACATCAAAAATCACAAACAGCAAACATCAAAAATACGTAAAATCCCAACAAGACAAGAAAAGCGCATTGCATCGGCATCAAAAGGCAAGAAAACTAACTTCTAGTCAGCCAGACTATATGACATTAAAGCAAGGAGGGGTTTGAAACTGTCTAAAAAATTTTGTTTCTAAGCTGCACCTGTTCATTAAGAACAAAGCCATCTTTTTGAGACAGATGCTTGAAAATCTCTAATTCTTCGAGCAGGTCCAGTTAGTAAACCTTCCGCGCTTCATGAAGCAATTCTACGTCATCCAGTTTGCGTGGCGTATGCTGCAAGAGCCACAAAACACAAGTCACAACTGTCAAGTCACCAGCGGAGGCTGCAGCTTCTAGGCAAGAAAACACACGACTTGTTATCACACGCGTCATGGGCTGAGAAAACAACAATCCACAAATAACGAAGAAATAGTAACAGTCGAGTTTTAAGAGTAGGTAACTAATTACTCAACTTGCGGATCCTGCTTCGGAAGAAACCGAAAAGTCGCTTGCGCAGCTAGCGCCTCCAATGGGACAGCTCGTGCCCGCCGCCAGAAGTACTGGCCTGGCTTCGCACTGTGGAGACTGCTTCGCTGCTCAGTTCCAACGAACCAACAAGGTCCAACCACATCCCAACTCGGAAAATGGTGTTCGTCTTGAGGATCCAAGACGTCGTCCACTGGGACGACCGGCCGAGCAAACGGCAGCTCACATTCGCCGACAGCTGGCTGCCAACTCTTCCCCGACCGATATTGGTGTCGGTGCTCAGCAGACCATATTCCGGCATGCGACGACCAGCCGATCGACCGACCAACGGCCTTCCGTCTGCGTCGACCACGGTCCCAGCCGGTAATCGCACGGTCTGCCTTCCGACTGACTCTGCCGACTCACTGCTCCGTGCCCGACTGTACTCCTGGTCCGTCTCCAACTTAACTGACTTCCTTCGGATGGACGACGTCCCGGATGGAGACACTGGCTCGGACCCAACCATGCAGAGGGAACACAACCGACATCTCTGCACAGAAAGGAAGCGACCCAAATACACGTCGTCTATGACACAACCGGCCGAACGACCAATCAACGGTCGTCCCCGCTGGTACTGGCTATGCGGACCTCACTGGGGCTCCGTCCACGACTGCACCGCTGCTGCGTCCCGACCGCCCTCCAACTTCACTGCTGGTCCGTCTCCAACTCCTGCTGCTGCGCCCCCGGCTGCTCCGTGCCCGACTGACTTTCAGGCACACGACGACCGGGAAATACTATCAGTCGCTCCAGAGATAGTACGACAATGCACTATCGATAGGCGCTGCTGCTGCCACTCGCGATCAGTTAAGGCAGGAAGTTAGTGACGCCAGTAAATGGAATAAGAAAACGAGGCGGCATTATGGTAAGAGGAGTGTCATTGGACCGTTGCTATTCACAATATACATAAATGACCTGGTGGATGACATCGGAAGTTCACTGAGGCTTTTTGCAGATGATGCTGTGGTGTATCAAGAGGTTGTAACAATGGAAAATTGTACTGAAATGCAGGAGGATCTGCAGTGAATTGACGCATGGTGCAGGGAATGGCAATTGAATCTCAATGTAGACAAGTGTAATGTGCTGCGAATAAACAGAAAGATAGATCCTTTATCATTTAGCTGCAAAATAGCAGGTCAGCAACTGGAAGCAGTTAATACCATAAATTGTCAGGGAGTACGCATTAGGAGTGATTTAAAATGGAATGATCATATAATGTAGATCGTCGGTAAAGCAGATGCCAGACTGAGATTCATTGTAAGAATCCTAAGGAAATGCAATCCGAAAACAAAGGAAGTATGTTACAGTACGCTTGTTCGCCCACTGCTCGAATACTGCTCAGCAGTGTGGGATCTGTACCAGATAGGGTTGATAGAAGAGATAGAGAAGATCCAACGGAGAGCAGCGCGCTTCGTTACAGGATCATTTAGTAATCGCGAAAGCGTTACGGAGATGATAGATAAACTCCAGTGGAAGACTCTGCAGGAGAGACGCTCAGTAGCTCGGTACGGGCTTTTGTCAAAGTTTCGAGAACATACCTTCACCGAAGAGTCAAGCAGTATATTGCTCCCTCCTACGTATATCTCGCGAAGAGACCATGAGGATAAAATCAGAGAGATTAGAGCCCACACAGAGGCATACCGACAATCCTTCTTTCCACGAACAGTACGAGACTGGAATAGAAGGGAGAACCGATAGAGGTACTCAAGGTACCCTCCGCCACACACCGTCAGGTGGCTTGCGGAGTATGGATGTAGATGTAGATGTAGAGGAGATGACAAACAATAAACGGAATGAGCACGAGCCGCGCACGGCTCAGTGGCATCAAAGCGACAACGAACTGTTACAAATCGGTTACTTCAAGGACAGTTCCGACCCAGGCGCCCTGTTCACTGCATTCCACTGACCCCATACCACCGCCATTTTTTACCTCAATGGTATCAAGCGACAGCTAATTGGAGGGCAGGATGGAGATCTGTTGTGTTTTCTGGTGAAAGCTGGTTCTGCCCCGGTGCCAGTGGTGGCCGTGTTTCGGCTAGAAGGAGGCCAGTTAAGTGCTTGCAACAAATCTGTCTGCGTGCTACACACCACTGGACCTACACCTTGAGTTATGGTCTAGGGTGCGAGTTTGTACAACAGGAAAAGCGCTTTTTTGGTTATCCACGTACCCTGACTGCAAATCTATACGTCTATCTGGTGATTCGACCTGTTGTACTGCTATTAATGAACAGTATTCCGGGGGCTGTTTTCCAGCAGGGTGACGCTCGCCCACATATCGCTGGTGTAATCCAACATGCTCTACAGAGTGTCAACATGTTGTCTTGGCCTGCTCGATCACCAGGTCTGTCTTCAGTCGAGCACGTATGGACGGCATCGGACGACAACTTCAGCGTCATCCACAAATTGCATTAATCGTCCCTGTATTATCCGACCAAGTACAACAGGCATGGAACTTGCACAAACTGACATTCCGCACCTGTCAAACATAACGCATGCACGTCTACATGCCTGCGTTCAACGTTTTGGCAGTTAAACTGGTTATTAATGAACCAGCACTTCACATTTGCAAAGGCGTACCTCGCGCTTGCATTAACCTGTGATCTTGCAATGTTAATCAGTTAAATACGCTCCCTAGACAAATGTATTCCCGAAATTTCATTACACTACATTAATTATTCTTTAGCGTTGTGACTTTTTCCGTCATTGTAAATGAAAAAGAGAAAACCAAACAAACAAAAGAAACAAATAGAAGTTATCGGCTCCCAGTTTCTCTCTCATATAATATTTTACCTTTCTTTCCGTACCAATGCTGCCAGAACTAGCGGTGAGCCTACTACGAGGGCTTTTTGCAAAGTAAGTACGAAATGGACACCACTGTGAAAATCTGTGAAGCTTTGAGCATGTGTATTGGATAATGTCTCTAGTATTCCCTTCGTTCACGTCATGTCGCTCTTTTCAGTTCTGAGCGCACAGTGAGCACTTAAAAATACCTAGAAAATAGTGTCTCTTGACAAGTATGAGGGCTTAATGAGAGATTTGGTCCGAAAGTTACGCAGCCCACATAACTGTCATACTGTTACTTCTTCCGAACAATTCTCGGCCGCACACTGCAGGGCCAATGAAGACGCTCCTATAGCGTTTTCGATGGGAAGTGTTTGATCACCCGCAATACAGCCCGTAATTGGCTCATGCTGAGTTTCATCACTGCTCACATGAAATACTGGCTATGAAGACAACGTTTTGGCACAGACAACTAATGGCTCTGAGCACTATGCGACTTAACTTCTGAGGTCACCAGTCGCCTAGAACTTAGAACTAATTAAACCTAACTAACCTAAGGACATCACACACATCCATGCCCGAGGCAGGATTCGAACCTGCGACCGTTGCGGTCGCTCTGTTCCAGACTGTAGCGCCTAGAACCGCACGGCCACTCCGGCCGGCGCACAGACAACTAGCTGCAGATCAACGTAGTGAATTGGCGAAAACGTTGGTGGCTGGCTTCTACGACGAGGGTATTGTAAAGCTGGTACAACGCTACAATTAATGAGTAAGTCGGAGCGGTGACTATGTGGAGAAGTGGCTGGAAGGTGTAGCTAACAGTCTCAAATAAAACATTTTTGATTTTTACAGAGGTTTCCACTTCACGATCCATCGGAACTTACTTTCCGATTAGCATTTACTATGTTACTTATGCAACGTGCTAAATTTATCGAACCGTAGTTTTGGTAGACTGCGACTCTAATCAGCTGACAAACTTTCAGGGTCTGAGGCGACGTGGAACCCATGAGCCAAGGTACGAAGTACCCCCGCAGGCTTGGCTGGATGGTGACAACTATCAGACTGAAGATCTGGCTTTCTATAAGTGAACCATCAATCTTCCTTCTAACCAACACATTAAGGAAAGGAAAGCAAGGCAGCCAGCCGCTTCCATCTCCATACTGAAGCAAATATTCAGCTGGACAGAATTGAGAGGTTCCAGAGTCATTTACATATCTGAAGCTTACAGCTCTCAATGTCACCGATCCCAGACCAGGTTTCTCGAAATCTCCATAACAATGTTAGAAACAGTAGGTGACAAAGGGCTCTCCTTCGCAACTCTGCTTATAGAAGTGTTCATTGAGTCAAAAGTAAATGGACGTCAACACAGACTGAAAGAGGGTAGTTAATTCAACACCGAACCCAGCCTGAATTAATAGTAACGAATCCTACACAGAGGAGGGAGAGGGACCACCTCAAAGCTACTGGCGCTCTTTGTTTACGTAAGGCTGGTATCCACCGTATCCCATTCGGTTTAGGCGTATCATACATCTATCAGACCACTAGGAACTGTATATAGAGCACAAGAGTAACTCACTTTCACAACAGTCGAGATCTCTGACTGAAGAACGTCGCTATGGTACATTTCTAGTTACTGGAATAGTGTTATTAAGGAAGGTACAAACTACCAAGTGACCTTGGAAATGGATGTTTTTTCTTATCTCATGCTCTGTACATATTAAAACGACACCCACACTTTGCTAATTAACATTTCTGTCTCAATAACGTTTGGTGTTGGTTCCCTTCGGTTGTGTGGTGGCGGTATTAGTTTACGGTGCCTGTTATTTTACTGCGTGCGTCATGATTTAGTTCTGTCTATGGTTATATTTTAAGCTGTTATGCAAAGTGATCTCTCTGTAACACCTATATCGATTAGAAGTAGGTTTATACTGTGTAACTGTGTATCTGTGATTATGAAGTGTTTATTCTTTGTTAGTTAAGGTCATTGATTTGTGACAGGAAATTTAGAGTTTGTAATTTATGCATGGAAAAAAACTAAATAATGTTCAAAATAATGAAATTTTATAATATATGTATGATTATAAAGAAAACATTGTATATTGGAAGCTGGTTCATGCTCAGGACACTTGTACAACGTAAGAGATGTGTAGTGAAGTCCCTCCGCAACGGAAGTGGCTTGTAGCGATGTAGAAGGTGGTTTTGGCGGTCGAACTGGGCGGCTCCTTGGTGGGAAAGGTACGCAGTCAGTGGGTAGCCGTTGCACGGAACACATCGAAGGTGCCAAGGTAGGCATTTGGAAGCAATTTCCAAGGAATTTTGCCTCGAATATGGATTTGGCTGTTTCATGGTACTCTCGGCTATAAGGAATGGCTCTAACACGTTAAAAATCCGTCGCCAAGAAGAAACTGTAAAAAGTGTTCAAACATCAAGAGCCGTGAGTACAGTTAGCCGCCACCTCGCTTGCCACCACTACTTCGCCACTGCTCCATCAACTTCACGCATGCAGATATGTATCAGAGCATGGACCAGTAAACTTGTGAGTGTTTTCAATAATAATCCAAGTGATGTAAATTGTGTTTAGAAACGTATCTTTTATCCTAATCATGAACCTATGCAAGATCCTCTCAGTGTTCAGAAACCCGAGTATCCTATTTCTAACGAATTAGTGATTTATTTGTGTGTATTAAATGTGCTAAAATTCAGTGCCAGACTGTGTAAATGATACTGTCTAAAATATGTGCTTCACAGGTGATGAAAAAGGCACACAAGTTAAACTTATTTGAAACACATCTTAGCCTTGATTACTATCATAAAAGATTTTTTTTTTTAGGTTAATCGAACTCAGTGTTGAGGAATTTGCTTTGAACGATGAAAATATAAACTATTCCAAGTTGGTCTAAGAATTAAATTTAGTTGAATTGAATCTTAGTACTGAAAAATTGTTCAAATAGCTCTGAGCATTATGGGACTTAACTTCTGAGGTCAACAGTCCCTAGAATTTAGAACTACTTAAACCTAACTAACCTAAGGACATCACACACATCCATGCCCGAGGTAGGATTCGAACTTGCGACCGTAGCGGTCGCGCGGTTCCAGACTGAAGCGCCTAGAGCCACTCGGCCACAACGACTGGTTACTAATGAAATAATCATAGAGTTTGACTAGAGATACTGAAACTTCCTTATTTGAATTTTTACTTAAATTGCAATAACTGGGAAGATGAAACTTCTTAATAAATTTTTTTGCTTATATTGCTGAGTGAAATTACCTATACTGCCTCTTTACTTGTCTTTATCGTTTCATTTCTGACCTACAAAATTTTCCCTGACTAATACAGCTCAGAATTATGCTATTTATTAATTACTCACAATATTCAAGGATAACGCAATCTGATAGCTTTAAAATTGATAACCTGACTTCAAATAATTAATGCAAAAGAATGGCTCTGAAATGGAAGAATTCCTAACAATAACCTACTCATTACGTAAGTCACTGACCTCGCAAAAATATACATTGCACGAACTACCGCAATACAGCAAGCGCCACTACAGCCAGCTAAATAAAAGACTAACCTTGAAGGCTCTAACTGCTAATAGGCATGTGGTTAGCAAAGGAAAGGTTTTGTTGCAAAGCAGACAATGTGACATTCAGTCCAAAAAATATAATCGTCCGTGACATCCGGTTCCAAAAATTATACACTCCTGAAAATTGAAATAAGAACACCGTGAATTCATTGTCCCAGGAAGGGGAAACTTTATTGACACATTCCTGGGGTCAGATACATCACATGATCACACTGACAGAACCACAGGCACATAGACACAGGCAACAGAGCATGCACAATGCCGGCACTACTACAGTGTATATCCACCTTTCGCAGCAATGCAGGCTGCTATTCTCCCATGGAGACGATCGTAGAGATGCTGGATGTAGTCCTGTGGAACAGCTTGCCATGCCATTTCCACCTGGCGCCTCAGTTGGACCAGCGTTCGTGCTGGACGTGCAGACCGCGTGAGACGACGCTTCATCCAGTCCCAAACATGCTCAATGGGGGACAGATCCGGAGATCTTGCTGGCCAGGGTAGTTGACTTACACCTTCTAGAGCACGTTGGGTGGCACGGGATACATGCGGACGTGCATTGTCCTGTTGGAACAGCAAGTTCCCTTGCCGGTCTAGGAATGGTAGAACGATGGGTTCGATGACGGTTTGGATGTACCGTGCAGTATTCAGTGTCCCCTCGACGATCACCAGTGGTGTACGGCCAGTGTAGGAGATCGCTCCCCACACCATGATGCCGGGTGTTGGCCCTGTGTGCCTCGGTCGTATGCAGTCCTGATTGTGGCGCTCACCTGCACGGCGCCAAACACGCATACGACCATCATTGGCACCAAGGCAGAAGCGACTCTCATCGCTGAAGACGACACGTCTCCATTCGTCCCTCCATTCACGCCTGTCGCGACACCACCGGAGGCGGGCTGCACGATGTTGGGGCGTGAGCGGAAGACGGCCTAACGGTGTGCGGGACCGTAGCCCAGCTTCATGGAGACGGTTGCGAATGGTCCTCGCCGATACCCCAGGAGCAACAGTGTCCCTAATTTGCTGGGAAGTGGCGGTGCGGTCCCCTACGGCACTGCGTAGGATCCTACGGTCTTGGCGTGCATCCGTGCGTCGCTGAGGTCCGGTCCCAGGTCGACGGGCACGTGCACCTTCCGCCGACCACTGGCGACAACATCGATGTACTGTGGAGACCTCACGCCCCACGTGTTGAGCAATTCGGCGGTACGTCCACCCGGCCTCCCGCATGCCCACTATACGCCCTCGCTCAAAGTCCGTCAACTTGTACATACGGTTCACGTCCACGCTGTCGCGGCATGCTACCAGTGTTAAAGACTGCGATGGAGCTCCGTATGCCACGGCAAACTGGCTGACACTGACGGCGGCGGTGCACAAATGCTGCGCAGCTAGCGCCATTCGACGGCCAACACCGCGGTTCGTGGTGTGTCCGCTGTGCCGTTCGTGTGATCATTGCTTGTACAGCCCTCTCGCAGTGTCCGGAGCAAGTATGGTGGGTCTGACACACCGGTGTCAATGTGTTCTTTTTTCCATTTCCAGGAGTGTATGGAATAGAAGGGAGAACCAATAGAGGTACTGAAGGTACCCTCCGCCACACACCGTCAGGTGGCTTGCGGAGTATGGATGTAGATGTAGATGTAGATCATGAATAATATTCACTCTAGAAGTCGGACACCTCCAGATCTCCTGCTCTCGCTAATACTGCAAACCTCCAACACTATTAATTATTAACCTCTAACCTCCATCATTGCTGGCTGTTCACCTCCAACTGCTTGTCCGACCAGCCACAGAGTCTCTTACAGAGTGCGCACAGCACTGTCAGAGTTGTTAATGCCCTCTATCGCTCTGCCAGCATACAGACACATAAAAAACCTAGTTACAATACAGTATCAATTTATGGGTCCCCACCATAATTTTCTCATATTAGAAATATAATCAGAATATTATTGCTGCTAAAGAAATCTGATACAGTTCTAGAAATGGGAGTATAAAGAGTGTAATTGTAGTGTTATTTAATTCTATTTGTGGTAATTTTATGTCAGTTTAGTCAGAAACCTTTCCATGTCCAACCTCAGTCCAGTGCTTCCTGCAGTAATATCGCAGTACTGAGTCACGTAATGGCTGTTATTGAACCTGTTATTACAATGAGTGAGGAACAGTTTTGCTTTCTATGATTACTGATTTGTGCATTAATGATAATTACTGTTACCCACAACTTAGACTGCCCTGTAAAAGTGCGTATCCAGTATGCTATTCAAAGGGAAGCTTCACACTTCAACAACTAATATTCAATTTTCTTACACACAATATTTCAAATTAATGTGCCTAATTTGGCTGACGACCGTTTATTGTTTCATTCGTATGAACTTCTCTACTTTCATTATTCCCAAAGTAGAGCCTGTTTAGTTTTTCTATAAACTGCAATATGTTCAAAATTACTGTCCGATACCCTTTATCCATTAGACAAACACGGATTCAAAACTCAAAATCCTCCCAGAGGGTAACATCGTTTTGTATCATAGCAAGAGAGTGTTATATCTCATTCCCATTGTGCCTTGAAAATGTACGGGTGTTCGTCTTGTAAGTAGGCTGTTTAGGTTTTTGTGTTGGTTGGCGCCATGTGGCGCTCTGTATGAGGGTCACTGACTGTGCTGCGTCCGGCCTGTGGCTGGTTTGCATTGTTGGAGTTTGCTATTGTAGTGTTGGGCAGTTGGCTGTTGGCAGTGCGTGGCGATGCGCGGTTGGGGTGGATGTGGGGAGTGGGATGGCGGAGTTTTGAGAGCGGATGGTCTGGACATGTGTCCATCAGAGAGAGTGGATCTGTGGGACTGGATGTCATGAACTGGTATAAATATTATGACTTTTGAACACTATTAAGGTAAATACGTTGTTTGTTCTTTGTCAAAGTCTTTCATTTGCTGACTGTGCCTATCGGTGGTTAGAATCTTTTATTCAGCTGGCAGTGTTGGCGCGCGCTGTGTTGCGGTGGTTTGAGTGACGAAGATTTTTGTGAGGTAAGTGATTCATGAAAGGTATAGGTTATTGTTAGTCAGGGCCATTCTTTTGTAGGGATTTTTTAAAGTCAGTTTGCGTTGCGCTAAAAATATTGTGTGTCAGTTTAGTGTTGATCAGAATAAGTAAAGAGAGTAATGTCCGAGTACGTTCAGTTTTGCTCAGCAGTTTGAAAAGCAAATAACGTAAGAGGTTTATCAGCACAATCATTCATAAATTTTTCTAAGGGGACGTTTCATAGTCTGTCGAAAAATCAACGGTTGTCATGTACATTACCCAGCTGCACTCCCATACGTTATTTGAAAGTTCGATACGCCTGGAGAAGCTAAAGATTCACAATAAATGTACGCACTGAGGAAGGAGGGTAGATTTATTTTCATACTTCATATGACACTGGTAAAAATATAAGTGGAGACCTAAAAGTTTTCATTCGAAGACCGTACAGTCCAGAATCGGTGTCTCGCTGCAAGAAGAAGTCCATAACTGCCTACTCCACATCCTCGTCGAACAGGAATCGCCAGCTCTTCAATGCATTTTTAAAGGGACCCAAGGTGGGATAATCGCATGGAGAGAGATTAGGCCTATAGGGCGGGTGATACTGTCTCCATTTTGAATTGGCGTAGCTTCCTCGTTACGCCATTTGTGATATCATTATCACGAACAGCACTGAACTCAGCGCACCATTTCACAGGAGAGGTTTTCGTCGGACATGCTGCCCCATACTCATTCTTCATTCTCCAGTGGATGTCTCCAGGTGTTTGTCCTCGACAGCGAAGAAAAGAATAACAGCACGTTGGTCCTGATTGGACATATTTGGTACTAACATCGCCGCAGTACAGTTCCCACATTTACCACATGCACGTCAGATACACATGAATGCTACATTAATCCCTTGCGTACATGTCGGTGCTTACATACCAGCATCGGAATACTATACGTTGAATATACGCTGCAACAACGCCCTCAAACAGAAACTTTTTCATTGTTGTTTATAGGTATCACTGGTTTAAAAACTGTTTATTTTTTTACTACAAACAATTAACTGCACTGGTTTAAAGCTGCTGACAATATTTTCTCTGATAAATATGAATACAATTTTTATAAGTCGGAAGGTTCTAGACGTAAGCGAACAAGTGAGTAATGAAATGAATATTCATCGATGGCCTTTGAGGCACTCATCTTCAGAGCTGGTTTTGTGCTCAGTTAGAATTTGTCAGCTTTCGATTATCTTTTTTCGTAGCTTCTGAAATAAATGATGGTAAGTTCAATTCACTGTATCTTTTTCTACATTATAAAGTAGAAAATCAATAGGGGAGTAGTTTTTAAGCATATTTACAGCTAGTTTTCTTCCGCGCCATAATGTAACCAAATAGATTGTCGTGATAACAGAAAAAAGCTTCACAAGCCAAGATCGTTGAAAAAGCATTTTGTTGTACGGGAAAGGGGGGAGGAGGGACATAAAAGTGTCTCGGATTAATGGATACGATTGGACGTGAATGTATGCATATAACTACACCGCGTGACGTGCGCACCACGTGTACGCCCGTCATGCGGTCCATACCGGTTCAGAGCGTAGTGCGGGCTGTGTCAGTGTGAGTGGAGTAGTGGAAAGGGGACGATGGTACTCGCCGTGGAGCAGTGGTTGTTTGTTGTAAGAAGTTACCTGAAAACAAAGTCATGGAAACAGTGTGGTCAGTTATTTGCAGAGACATTTAATGGCGTCAAAGTGGCAGCAAAATGTACCACTCAACGCTCAGTCCGAAAATGACGTCAGACAGAATGAATCCGAAACATGCCCGCACACCAAAAAATGTGGGTGCAGTTCACCAGAAGAGTCATGTCAACTCAATCCGACACTTGTTGCAAGAGATAGGCGTATCGCGTCAAAATGCGGAAGAATACTATACCTGCACTTGCGCCCTATCGAGTGTCTGTTGTTCATGCATTAAAACTAGCAGGTGCTCCCCAGCGCCTCCTGTTTTGTGTGTGGCTGTTCACTGAGATGACAATGAATGACTTGGACGTGGATCTATTCTTTATGGCTGACGAAGCCTGGTTTCACCTGAGTGGTTATGTCAACTCACAGAACCACACTTTCTGGGCAGTGGAGGATCCGCACAACTTCCATGAACACCACTGCATGATCAGAAGGTTGCGGTTTGGTGTGCAGTGTCTGCACGCCGCATTATTGATCCCACGTTCATTCAGCAGACTCCGACTTCAGCGCGCTGCATTGCCAATATTTTGAAACCGTTTGTGGCAGCACTAACAAAGGAGGAAAGACCTACAGTTACGTATATCAGGATGGAGCAACTGCCCATTCAGTCGGCCGAACCTTGGAGCACATTTAGACAATCTTCATGCCTGACATTTGTTAGCAGAGATCCGTCTGGTCGCGGCCATAGCTGGCCACCCAGGTCACGTGATCCGTCAATTGGAACCCCTCAGGTCTAAGGTGTATGGCAACAACTCTCATAGTCTTCAAGAACTGCAACATAACATTTCGGATGGGACTGCAGCAATTCTAGCAGTCCAGCTTAGATCCACCTTCAGCAACTTGCTGACTAGGGTCCAAAGCTGCCAAGAGATAAGTGGTGGTCACTTTCAACATCTGCCGCACCTTGGAACTCTGCTCTCCGGGCCACTGTTATTTGCCCCACCACCTATGACCGCCTTCTATAGAGTTACGCTGTCATCACCGGATTTTATGCTGTGTAGGACATACTGAAAAAGATGCAAAAGTGTAAGACCGATGATGAGAGAATAGCTCTGTCGAAACCGCTCATATAATAACATACTTTCTTAGTGTTCTTGGCTTATGAAGCATTTTTCAGTTATCATACATTGGAGATCATGCCCAGGCTGATCACGCCAGGAATATATGGGATGAGCATTAATAAAACCGACAAACTTCAGGGATGGCTTTCTGACAGGGATGGAGGAAGAAAGATGGTTCAAATGGCTTTGAGCACTATGGGACTTAACTTATGAGGTCATCAGTCCCCTAGAACTTAGAACTACTTAAACCTAACTAACCTAAGGACATCACACACATCCACGCCCGAGGCTGGATTCGAAGCTGCGACCGTAGCGGTCGCGCGGTTCCAGACTGTAGCGCCTAGAACCGATCGGCCACTCAGGCCGGCAGGAAGAAAGATCCTATGAGCATATGTCCGGAAATGCCTCGTTGGTACAGTGGACGGCGCTAATGAATGACAGTTCCTCTGACCACGTGTCATGTGTTTTTTGTATGTTGCAGGAAGTGCGATTGACGTAGCGTACTATAAGCAGCAGAATGATTCGGGTTTCATGTCGGCAACCAGCTGATATGGTGTTTGTGCACGGCCAAGCAGAGGGAAACGGTGAGAGGCAGCGCGGCTATACCAAACCATGTACCCTCACAGACACCACCCACATCACACAACATTTCAAGCCCTTTTTGGGCTTTTGAATGATCAAGGGTCCTTTCAGACAGATGAACGTGCAAGCAGGCGGTGGACTGTGCCTACACCAGATTTGCAGGACCGGATTCGACAGGATATTGAGACGAACTCTAATATGAGCTCCAGGGAAGTGGCCCGCCAACAAGGAGTACACCAGAGTACGATTATGCGGATCCCGCATGACAACCGTTAATAGCCCTATCACCTGCAATTCCTAGGAGGCCACTTTGAAAATTTGTTGCGATCTGGATGTGATGCATCTCTGTACTGTGGTCCGGGACCAGTTGTCATTGTCTACACACCGTCCATATCTGGACATAAGTTCATAGGAGCTTTCTTTCCTTATTTCCAGTCAGGAAGCCGTCTCTGCAGTTAGTCGGTTTCATTAACGTTCACCTTGTGTAAAGATCGTTATGAATTCAGTTCCTAGTTACATCCTTTACTAGTTACACGCTGTGAAATGCTTCTTCTAATGAAGAATGGACATTGCAGATGAAATTGTTTCACAAATTATGACGAAAGTGTTAGCTACTAAGGTAGTATGACTTATTTCCATTGACGGTCCGCATGTACGATGATTACTGATAACATGCATCACGACGGAAGCAGTTATGCACACACTTGCATGTTATACGCATATTATTTACTCAGTTTTGGTTTATTTTCATTGTCAGAACGACCATATTGACATACGTGAATATTTAGTTTAGATCTATAAGAAGACTTAACAGACGTGGCACAGTCCCATGGCCGATGGCGTTCTGCTTGACATTGTAATGAACTGCCGGAAAGAGGTGACAGGAGAGTACACACAGGATTCAGAATTTTTAAGTCTCTCTGATGCAGATGATGTACCTACTGGACTGTCCATTCAAATTAATGTGGCCATCTGTCAAAAACCTGAGTAGCCACCTTTTGCAGTGCGGATCGCTGCCAGAGTCAATGAAGTTCTAGAAAGTACCGGTGGGGATGTCGAACAATGCTGTGGCCCTCTGTTCTAGGTTTCTCGGCTGAGGGTACGTGCCACGTACAGCCCACAGTTTCTCGATTGGGTTTAAATCCGGGGAGTACGGTGCGCAGCGAAAGGGCGTGGGGTACCGTAAACTTATATTGGAGTCCTTCGAACCGCGCACGTACACTGCGAGCTATGTGACACATTGGATTGTCCTGTTGGTTGATGCCTTAGTGCCGAGGAAAAACAAATGCATGTATGGGTGCATATGGTCCCCAAGTATAAATGGGTGGCTGTGTTGATCCATTGTTCCTTCTAGAATGACATGATCAACCAGGGAATGCAATGATAGCATTTCCTAGCCTACAGCGCTTTTTTCTGGCATCGGGTGTTTTCTTTCAGACGTTACACGCCTTACACGTCATCTGTCCGTTGGAACATGAAACGTGATTCGTTTGAGGTCCCTGTTGCGACTCAATGGGCGTCCATTTGCAGTAGTGGCGTGCAAATTCGAGCCCTCGTCACCGATGATAGCTAACAGCATGTGTGCATGAAACAGCCTGAATGGTCCGCTGAGAAGGCATTGTTGGTAGCCCCGTGGTTCATCTGAGCGCTCAGTTGCTCAACAGTTGCACGTATATTCGTTTGTATACATTTCCGCATCCGTCGTTCACCCCTGTCATCTATGGACCGTAGTGCACCACGTTTGCCTCGGCGCTGTTTTTTGACAGCACCATCTTGCCATGCACGGTATATTTTAACCACAGTGGCACGCGATGAGTTTAAGAACTTAGCCATTTCGGAAATTCTTCCATCCCTTGCCCGAAAACCAATGATCTTGCCCTTTTTGACAGCTGATAAACTGCCCGTTTCCACATTTCGACAACGAATGCATTGTTTTCCGCGTCCCTCGGCACTCTTTACATTGCCTCTGCTGCTAGTGCTGCTGTCTGCGAGTGATTGTTGGACGTTGACGTCGAACGTAGGGGATGGTCACGTTGATGTACTGGGCTGTGTCACTACTGGCCAATAAAATTGCTACACCAAGAAGAAATGCAGATGAACAACGGGTATTCATTGGAAAAATATATTATACTAGAACTGACATGTGATTACATTTTCACGCAATTTGGGTGCATAGATCCTGAGAAATCAGTACCCAGAACAACCTCTGGCCATAATAACGCCCTTGATACGCTTGGGCATTGAGTCAAACAGAGCTTGGATGGAGTGTACAGGTACAGCTGCCCATGCAGCTTCAACACGATACCACAGTTCATCAAGAGTAGTGACTGGCGTATTGTGACGAGCCAGTTGCTCGGCCATCATTGACCAAACATTTTCAATTGGTGAGAGATCTGCAGAATGTGCTGGTCAGGGCAGCAGTGGAACATTTTCTATATTCAGAAAGGCCCGTACAGGACCTACAAACATGCGGTCGTGCATTAACCTGCTGAAATGTAGGGTTTCGGAGGGATCGAGTGAAGGGTCGTAACGCATCTGAAATGTAACGTCCACTGTTCAAAGTGCCGTCAATGCGAACAAGATGTGACCGAGACGTGTAACTAATGGCACCCCATACCATCACGCCGGGTGATACGCCAGTAGGGCGATGATGAATACACGCTTCCAATGTGCGTTCACCGCGTTGTCGCCAAACACGGATGCGACCATCATGATGCTGTAAACAGAACCTGGATTCATACGAAAAAATGAATTTTTGCCATTCGTGCGCCCAGTTTCGTCGTTGAGTACACCATCGCAGGCGCTCCTGTCTGTGATGCAGCGTCAAAGGTAACCACAGCCATGGTCTCCGCACTGATAGTCCATGCTACTGCAAACGTCGTCGAACAGTTCGTGCAGGGGGTTGTTGTCTTGCAAACGTCCCCATGTGTTGACTCAGGGATCGAGACGTGGCTGCACGACTCGTTACAGCCATGCGTATAAGATGCCTATCATCTCGACTGCTAGTGATAAGAAGCCGTTAGGATCCAGCACGGCGTTCCGTATTACCCTCCTGAACCCACCGATTCCATATTCTGCTAACAGTCATTGGATCTCGACCAACGCGAGCAGCAGCGTCGCGGTACGATAAACCGCAATCGCGATAGGCTATAATCCGAGATTTATCAAAGTCGGAAACGTGATGGTACGCATTTCTCCTCCTTACACGAGGCATCACAACAACGTTTCACCAGGCAACGCCGGTCAACTGCTGTTTGTGTATGAGAAATCGGTTGGAAACTTTCCTTATGTCAGCACTTGTAGGTGTCGCCACCGGCGCCAACCTTGTGTGAGTGCTCTAAAAAGCTAATCATTTGCATATCACAGCATCTTCTTCCTGGTGGTTAAATTTCGCGTCTGTAGCACGTCATCTTCGTGGTATAGCAATTTTGAAGACCGTTAGTGTATTTGTACAGTTTCAAGCACTAGTTCTATCTGACGGTAGTCTGGGTAACGCAGTGTCAAAGGACCTGTTTGTGAAACGTATAATAGAGATAAAGCAGAAGCATTTCATGAAAGTCGTGAAACTGACTCTGTTTATGAACTGGCTACAAATGTGGACAGGTTAATAGTACATATGTTAAGACACATCAGGGAATGTTTTCCAAGTCCTATTCTGAGATGAAGAATTTGGCACAGGAGGGGAATTCGTGGTTGGCCGCATCAAACCAGCCAGAAGACTGATGACTGAAAAATATGGTCCAAAGGTGGTTGTGAATCCCGTCCTTTGGAAAATCTCATCCTGTTCAGGTTCAAAAATGGTTCAAATGGCTCTGAGCACTATGGGACTTAACATCGGTGTTCATCAGTTCAAATGGTTCAAATGACTCTGAGCACTATGGGACTAAACTTCTGAGGTCATCAGTCCCCTAGACTTAGAACTACTTAAACCTAACTAATCTAAGCACATCACACACATCCATGCCCGAGGCGGGATTCGAACCTGCGACCGTAGCGGTCGTGCGGTTCCAGACTCTAGCGCCTAGAACCGCTCTGCCACAACGGCTTGCCATCCTGCTCAGGGCAAATGATAAGTAACAGAAGTTGAGATTGATAATGTGATACAGATTTGTTTTAGAATTTCTTGCAGATTTTGTTCTCTTGATTGACTGGTATGAATATTTAACAGCTCGTAATTCATCTTCGACTTAGAGACAGATTCGAAGTTAAGCAATTTTTTTGCTTACAATTTCCAAAGGGATACATTCTGATATGTTTCATTGCTATGCTGGATAGAGTATTTTGTTACTTAAAGGGTTAAATTGGTAACTTTCAAGACATCAAACAGGTAATACAGATGATGAAACTTGAACACGTCAGCATGTGCCAGTGGCTCAGTACTGTGTTCCATGCTTGTTAACATGATATTGAAGTTCGCACTTTTCATAGTTAATTTGTGGTACTGATGTGTTATTCTGTAGCTTATTTTGTCAGTTTTGTGGAAAATTTTATAGAAACAATACGAACTGGAGGTGGTGAAATTCGCTGTCTCTCCCTGAACGGTGGAAAGAAACATTGTAGCCGTCTGGTGTCGAGGTTAACACAATTACTTAAACAGGGCTACTGGGGAGAAGACTGTTAACGCTGTCGCAGACATCACCACTTGCGTCTGAAAGGGCGGTGAGGAAGTTAGAGGCTTAATTAAAGGCGAAGAGTTTTGTAAGAGGCTTAGAATTTTTGGCCACAGTTGCGGCGGCAGTGTTCCGGGCGTCGCTAATTAGACGGCCCCGGGCGGGGCGCCGCGCGGCCACAAATTAGCGAGTCGTGGCTGGCCGGGAGCGCGCCGGCACCTGCGGTCGCATTACGCGCCCTTTACTGCCGCAGATAAGGGCGGCGGCAGCCGGCCCGCGTAAATACCAGCCAGCCAGCGGCCTTGTGTTGCGTCGCTGCAAGTTCGCTCGGTGTAATCTTCCAGGGAGACAGCGCAGCACCAACTACTGTGCTCGTTTATGGCTCTGGCTATCCATATCGTAGGCGGGAAATGCTAGAACTAAAAGTATGTCTGGCCGAAACCGTGTACCATGCCTTTCCAGACCGAGACCAGAGGCTGGAATCCATTTATTTTATTACAATGAAGTGAAAAATGTCATGGATACTTCTTAATATCTTATCGGACATCCCTTTGCCCGGGATAGTGCAGGATATAGACGTGGAGTGGATTCTACAATTCACTGAAAGTCCCCTGCAGAAATACTGAGCCATGTTGCCTCTATAGCCGTCCATAATTACGAAGCTGTTGCCGGAGCAGCATTCTGTGATTCTCGATTATGTCCCATGAATGTTCGATATAACGAATAAAAAATACAGAAACCAGATGGCGGTTACAAGAGTCGAGGTGCATGAAAGGGAAGCAGTGGTTGGGAAGGGAGTGAGACAGAGTTGTAGCCTCTCCCCGATGTTATTCTGTCAGAGACGGCAAAGGTCTTGGAAGAGCAGTTGAACGGAGTGGACAGTGTCTTGAAACGAGGATATAAGATGAACATCAACAAAAGCAAAACGAGGATAATGGAATGTAGTCGAATTAAGTTGGTTGATGCTGAGGGAATTAGATTAGGAAATGAGACACTTAAAGTAGTAAAGGAATTTTGCTATTTGGGGAGCAAAACAACTGATGATGGTCGAAGTAGAGAAGATATAAAATGTAGACTGGCAATGGCAAGGAAAGCGTTTCTGAAGAAGAGAAATTTGTTAACATTTAGTATAGATTTAAGTGTCAGAAGTCGTTTTTGAAAGTATTTGTATGGAGTGTAGCCACGTATGGAAGTGAAACGTCGATGATAAATACTTTGGACAAGAAGAGAATAGAAGCTTTTGAAATGTGGTGCTACAGAAGAATGCTGAAGATTAGATGGGTACATCATATCACTAATGAGGAGGTATTGAATAGAATTGGGGAGAAGAAGAGTTTGTGGCACAAGTTGAGAAGAAGAAGGGACCGGTTGGCAGGACATGTTCTGAGGCATCAAGGGATCACAAATTTAGTAATGGAGGGCAGCGTGGAGGGTAAAAATCGTAGAGGGAGACCAAGAGATGAATACACTAAACAGATACAGAAGGATGTAGGTTGCAGTAGGTACTGGGAGATGAAGAAGCTTGCACAGGATAGAGTAGCATGGAGATCTGCATCAAACCAGTCTCTGGACTGAAGACCGCAACAACAATAACAAATGTCCGACCAGATTTACGTCCTGCGATGTGGGTGTCCAAACCATTAGCTCGAACTGTCCAGAATGTTCTTCAGTCCATCGTCGTATGGGAACACGAAGTCCATGAAAACTTGCAAAAGGTCTTCAAGTGGCCGAAAATAATCATTGACAATCAGCGATCTGCTCATTTGGACCAGATGACGCAGTCCATTCCATGTAAACACAGCCCACGCCATTATGAGGCCACCAACAACTTCCACAGCGCCTTGTTGACAACTTGGGTCCACGGCTTTGTGGGGTCTGCGCCATACTCGGATCCTGCCATCAGCTCTTACCAATTGACATCTGGATCATCTCACGAGGCCACGGTTTTGCGCCATACTCGGATCCTGCCATCAGCTCTTACCAATTGACATCTGGATCATCTCACCAGGCCACGGTTTACCAGTCGTCTAGATTCCAACCAATACTGTCACGAGCCCAGGAGAAGTGCTGCAGGCGATATCGTACTGTTAGCAAAGACACTGCCGTCCGTCGGCTGGTCGCATAGCCCATTAACGCCACATTTGCCTCGCTATCCTAACGCCTCCGTGTGTCGTCCGTTTCTGCGGTTATTTCACCCAGTGTTGCTTGTCTGTTACCATTGATAACCATACGCAAACGCCGCTGTCCTGGGTCGTTACGCGAAGGCCTTCGGCCATTATGTTGTCCTTGCCGCGAGTTAAAACCTGAAATTTGCTATTCTCGGCACACTCTTGACACTGTGGATCTCGAAATACTGAATTCCCTGACGACTTACGACATGGCATGCGTCTAGCTCCAACTACCATTCCGCGTTAAAAGTCTTAATTCCCGTCGTACGGCCGTAATCATGTCGGAAACGTTATCACATGAATCACCCAAATACAAATGACAACAACGCTGACGTTGAAAAGACGAGCCTATCCTTGGCTCGAGATGGTGCAGTTTGTACAAAATTTGTCATTGCTGCGGTTCCTGTGGGAGAGAGAAAAATATCTTACCATTCTTCTTGATTTGTCCTTGCTGGTATAACCTGAAAAACAGAAGGACACACTCTGATGGGGGATTAGTAAAAACTTAATCTCTCAGCAGGTCAGGCCAACGCGTGGTTGGCTTGCGATGAGGTTGTTGGCCCAGTCCACGGATGAGCCAGTTGCGGGAGTGTCCCGCTTTTTCGTAGAACTTCCTGGCAATGGCGCGAAACCTGTCTCGGAGAGGCAGGATCCCGGTGTCCTCGTGAACTTGGCGCGTCGAAAAACGCCTCGGAAGATGCATAGCAGTCTTCAGGGAGCGGTTCTCTATCCGCTGCAGAGTCACAATGTGAGCATCTGCGGCTTTCCCCCAGACCACGGCCGCATACTCTAACTGAGGGCGGACCAATGTTAGGTATAGCGTGATGCCGTGTTGCGGCGGCAATAACGACTGCGGGTTCAGCAGCGGATATAGGTTCCTCCAGGATTTCGACTGGCGTAAGCGCTGGCGGCAAAAGTCTTCGGGTGAAGACAACTGCCTGCCTCTTCGTGGCGTTGAATTTCAGCCGTCATTTTGTTGCCTATGAGCCCAAGGCGTCGCACCCGCGTTGGAGGCGGTTTCTCAGTACTTGGGCGTTCATGCTGCGAGCGAACAGGGCCGTATCATCAGCGTACAGCGCCAGTTCAACTCCTGCCACTTTCGGGGCGTCGGCAATGTACAGGGCGTACATGGAGGGGCCGAGGACCGACCCCTGCGGCACTCCTGCACGTATCTGCCGGTCTGTGGACGTACCGTCGTCAGCCCTCACGAGGAAGATTCGTTCAGACAGGTACGACCGCAGTAGCGTCATGTGGGACGTCGGTATACCTTGTTCAAAAAGTTTGAACTCGAGACCGTCGTGCCACACAGAATCAAACGCTCGGGAGACGTCGAGGAACACTGCCCCAAGGTATTCCCTTGTTTCCAATGCCCTCATCGCCGGTTCTACCACCCGCAGGAGCTTGTGGGAAGTGGCATGTTCTTCTCGAAACCCGAACTGCTCGTCCGGGATGATGCCCTCCTGGGTGACGTGTCGCATCAGTCTCCTCGCGTACAGCCTCTCGAAAACCATCGAGAGGGACGGGAGCAGGCTGATGGGTCGGTAGCTCAATGCCCGGCGTAGGTCCTTGCCGGATTTTAGAATGGCCACAACCTCCACGTGTTTCCACACAGAGGTGTAGACACCTGATCGGAGGATCTCGTTGAAGACATCGGCAAGTTGGCGGTGTAATCCCGGAGGAAGGTTCTTCAGCGGGAGGTTTGTGACACCATCGCTGCCTCCAGCCTTCTTGGGGTTCAGCGAGCGAAGCTCCACAGCAACTTCCTCTTCCGTTATCGGTTCTATAACGTCGCCTTCCTCCCTTGCGGCGCGTAAGGTTGGTAGTTGCTCGTGGACCCGCCGTATGTGATCTTCGCCGTTCACGTCGGCCACCGGTGTGAAGTTCGCTGCAAATGCGTCAGCCAGAACGCTGGCTTTCGCGTCCGGATGGCTGGCGAAGTCGTTCCCGACCTGTAAGGCCGGTATTCGCTGTCGCCGGCGTAGGAAGGATTTTACCACCCTCGATGCACTGCCATCCTCAGGATTGAGGGCAGACACAAGGTCAACCACGCCAATGCAGCGCCCTTTTATACCTTGTGTACGCGATACTACTACCACCTGTATTTGTGCTGTCCCATGACTTTTGTCACCTATGTGTAGTCTTAGACGGTCAGAAGTACTTTGTTTGACGACATTCTAGCAAGCAAGCCTTTTGGCTGAAAAAGTGATCTTCTGCACCTGCCGGGTCGACCGAGAGACTGATGGCTCCCCACGAACTCAGATATGTGTGTGATTCTCTCGTGCGACAGACTGAACGATATGACTAGAAAGGCTCTCGTAAATGAGACCCGGGTGTTGGTTCTTACAAAAAGCATTAATACTCTGATAACTAAAAGGGAGTTTCATTTAAGTTGTGAGGGGTCGACTTGTACGTGGAGTCCGATTTTGTAATACAATTCATGTAAAATGACCTGAAACGGTTGTCATATGTAGTAGAGATAGTATCTTTGACACCACTGAACCAAAGATGTTTCCTGAGTGGCAGAATCTATTGTAAGTAGGAGCTCACTGAGCGGAGTGGCAGTTAACGATGCAGTCTGTTATAGGTAGGATATAAGACTTAAAGCTAGTGGCTATCTGCGAGAATTTAGTTGCTTGTGTATGGACGCACAATAATGCAGTTTTTATAAAATGTGGTGACGAATGATATTGTTTGTGCTCACTCAGAGCCAGTAAATGTTAGGCCATAGTTATTTCTATAAAAGTGTAAAGTGTGTAATCTTAATTTGTGAGGCTATAAGATTATCACGTATTGAAGTGATACTAATCGTTAACAAATATTGACCACTGTCAATGGCAATTATAGAAGAGTTATGAATTTATACTGTAACTCAAAGGGAGAGCAATCGGAACAAATTTGTAAGGAATTGAAACTCTATATATTTAGATTTAAATATGCAGCAACGCAATACGTGGATTTGGCTGAATTTTACAGTACTGACCCTTGAATGTAGCAACGAAGTATTTTTCACCAGGTTTAATGTATAGGTTGATTAGGTATATCCTATTTGTGTTTTGTAATCCCGATACAGAGAAATTAAATTTTGGAACCTATTTTGTCAAACGATGTCAGACTTTTTCTCGTATAACAATTCAAATGTTTTTAATTACAGCACTAAGTGAAAACTGTAGAACAGTTGAGAAATTCAGTGATTTTGAAGTTAATGTAAAATGATTCATATCAAATTTTATGAAGGTGACACTTTATTTTGAATACAATTTTCAAACTGAAGCACATCCCCTTATCAGTACCTCATTCTCTTCTATGTCATGTTATTTAAATCCAATGAATATTTTTGTAAAACAAATCATTTTTCAATCAGAATAAAAAAATATTAATGTGTCTGACTCAGAAAAGTACTAATTTTCGTAACAATTTTCAATGTGGATAGCATTGCAGAGCGCTGAGGCAATATCAAGTATCCATCTCAGTAGGAAAGGGAAGGTTAAAGTGGCAGGGTTGTTAGTGAAATCTGTAAGGGGGGACACTAGTACTCATGGATGTACCTCTTTTTTAGGCTAATATCAGAGTCCAATGAGAAGTTCAGGCAGGCAGGTGCTAAAGAGGTCCAAAACAGGAAAGTAAATAATAATTTTATCATATTTAACCAAAATATTGGTGGATTAAAGAAAAAAGTAGATTCTCAGGAAAGTAAAGTAAAAAATAATGTTACCATCTTTCATCAAAATATTCTGGGATTGAAGAATAAAGTAGATGAGCTCCAGGTTTATTTAGATGACATTGAATCTAATAATGTAATAGATATACTATGCCTGTCTGAGCATCACATTGTGTCTGATATGGAAAAGGTAAATGTCAGTGGTTATAAATTATCTGCACATATGAGCAGAGAGAATAAGGTGGGAGGAGGAGTTGCCACACATGTCAAAAGTTATCACTGTGTAGAAAGCTTAGATACAAAAAAGTTTTGTCTAGAGCAACATATAGAATCTCGTGCCTGTCAACTTAAACTGAAGGAGTTGTAACAATATAGAGATCCCCTTCAGGAAACTTTCATTTATTCCTGGGAAACTTGGAAGACTTGTTGTGCTATCTTTCAGATAGGGGAAAGCAAATTTTTATTTGTGGGGTCTTCAATGTTGATTCATTGAAAGAGTGTAATAGGAAGAATGACCTGGAAGTCCTGCTCGGTTATTTCAATTTGACATCTGTCATTAATTTTCCTACTCGGGTAGTAAAGGACAACAGCACATTGATAGATAACACTTTTATAGACCAAGATAGGTTTAAAAACATAAATTCTTGTCCTGTTGAGAATGGGCTTTCTAATCATGATGCTCAGCTAGTTATAGTATATGACATAGCTCCATTCAGTAATTCAAAACTACCCTCCAAAATTGTGCATTCAATTAATGACTCAACAATTGGAAATTTCAGAGAAAATCTTCAGCAGTTAGATTGGGATGAGGTGCACAAGGAATCCGATGCTAATTTAATTTAAAATATAACTTATTTCATGATACACTTTTAAGAGAATTTGAAAACTGTTTCCCCAAGAAAGTAGTTAAATCTAATTATAAGAAACTATGCAAAAAACGTTGCTTACTAAAGGAATAAAAATATCTTGTAACCACAAAAGGGAACTGTATCTAACAACAAGAAAGAGTAATGACCCAGAAACAGCCAAATATAATAAAAACTACTGTGCTACATTAAGAAAGGTTATTAAAAAGTCCAGAAGCATGTACATCATGTCTGAGATTAATACCTCAGATAACAAAATCAAAACAATTTGGAATATTATTACAAGGGTGACAGGACAACCAAGAGTACAGGATGATGGCATCACCATCAAAGCGAATGGAAACTTGATGAACAACAAGCCGGAAGTCGAAAACATTTTGAATAATCATTTTTTAAATGTTGTAGAGAAAGTAGGATCTAAATGTTCATCAGAAGAAGCAAGGCAGTTCATGGAAGAGGCCTTACCCACACCATTTAATACAATTGAAATACCACCCACCTCTCCATCTGAAATTAGGAAGATAATAAACTCTCTCAAGAATAAAAGCTCACATGGGATTGATGGCATTTCCAGTAGGGTAATAAAAGCTTTTTCCCAAGAAATAAGTGGGATTCTTAGAAACATATGTAATAGCTCTCTGAAGCAGAATATTTTCCCAGATAGACTGAAGTATGCCATTGTTATACCACTGCATAAAAAGGGGATACGTCTGATGTCAACAACTACCGCCCAATCTCTCTTCTGACTGCCTTATCCAAAATTCTTCAAAAAGTAATGTATTGTAAAGTAGCTTCACACCTTTGTAAAAATAAATATTTAACAAAATGTCAGTTTGGTTTCCAGAAGGGTTTTTCAACGGAAAATGGTATATATACTTTTACTAATGAAATATTAAATGCTCTGAGCAATCGGAAGTCACCCGTCAGGATTTTTTGTGACCTATCAAAGGCTTTTGATTGAGTAAATCATGGAATACTTCTAGATAAGCTAAAGTACTGTGGTATGAATGGGACAGTGCTCAAATGGTTTAAATCATATCTAACTGGAAGAGTGCAGATAGCTGAAATAAACAGTTCACATAATATTCAAAAAACTGGTGATTTCTCAAACTGGGGAACAATCAAGAATGGGGTACCGCAAGGTTCGGTCTTGGGTCCTCTGCTGTTCTTAATATATATTAATGACTTGCCATTCTATATTCATGAAGATGCAAAGCTAGTAATTTTTGCCGATGATACAAGTATAGCTATCACACCCAATAGACAAAAATTAACTGGTGAAATTGTAAACGATGTTTTTCAGAAAATCATTAAGTGGTTCTCTGCAAATGGCCTCTCATTAAACTTTGACAAAACAATTATATACAGTTCCACACAGTAAATGGAATGACCCCATTAATAAATATAGACTTCGATCAGAAATCGGTAGCTAAGGTAGAATATTCAAAATTTCTAGGTGTATGCATTGATGAGGGGTTGAACTGGAAACACACAGAGGATTTGCTGAAACGTTTGAGTTCAGCTACTTATGCTATTAGGGTCATTGCAAATTTTGGCGATATACCTCTGAGTAAATTAGCTTACCACGCCTATTTTCATTCTCTGCTTTCGTATGGCATCATATTCTGGGGTAACTCATCATTGAGTAAAAGAGTGTCCATTGCACAAAAGCGTGTAATCACAATAATTGCTGGAGCTCATCCATCCTACAGACACTTATTTAAAGAGCTATAAATCTTCACTGTAGCCTCACAATATATATATATTCACTTATGAAATTTGTTATTAACAATCCGAACGAATTCAAAAGTAATAGCAGTGTACATGGCTACAACACTGGGAGAAAGGATGATCTTCACTACTCAAGGTTAAATCTAACTTTGGCTCAGAAGGGGGTAAATTATGCTGCCACAAAAGTCTTTGGTCACTTACCTAATAGAATCAAGTCTGACAGATAGCCATATAGCATTTAAAAGGAAATTAAAAGAATTTCTTAATGGCAACTCCTTCTACTCATGAGATGAATTTTTGGATATAGTAAGTGGGTAATTTCCCAACCTCCACAAAAAAATATTGTGTCTCATGTAATATTTTTTCTAATGTGATATCTTGTATAGACACCTTTTATTAACCTGACGCGTTCCACATATTTAAGAAATGTCGTATTCATGATCTATGGAACAAGTACTAATCTAATCTAATCTAATTTTCACTGAACTTTTGCAAGGTTTTATGAGCCAATCTGCTGATATTATTTGTATGAAGCTGTTTACGGCTGGCATTGCACTTCTCTGTGCCAAAACTGAATATTTTCTATGTCTACTGTGGAGACTCTAGAGCTAAGGAAAATTTATTTCATCGTTTATTTGCACAGGGAATTTTGTCAGTTTAGTGTACAGGGCCATTGAACTCGGTGATCACGAGACTGAGTAAATTTGTGAGGGACTGTTTTCATTATAGACATTGGGTATTGTTTTTCCACATTAAGTTGTTTATTTTTTTTTGTGGATTTCAGTAAAACTGATTAAGCACACTATTTGCTCAACAACACATCACACGGTAAATTTTCATAACACAAACATTACGCATTTCATATTCAGTGGCAGGTAAACACATAAATTTTTGAAAGAACGTTACACCTTCATAAAGAACGTTACAAAGGACTGAATTGAAAATCTTGGCCCAGATTAAACCTAATTTATTCGACCATTGCTTGTAAGCATATATATAATCAAGAAACCAGACAGTTACAGAATAATGTGAGCAATGAATTACAAAATGACAGGAACTATGAATTGTTAACATTTGAAAAACACTTAAATAGGAGGCAGATTGGTTTGGCAAAGTCTACACAGAACAAGTGAGTCGATAGTGATCATCATGTCAACAGGTCATTCTCGAAAATGCACTGCGCCACGGAATCGAAGGAGTACTTTTCGAAAACCCGTAAGCGACGCTTAAGTTTGAAATTTAGATCTAAGGTGCGTACTACCTTCCTCTGTAAAGATGCAAAAGGGTGGTACCCTTCGACATCACCCTCAGGCTCGACGACGGTTCAAACAGCAAGTTGTCGACATTTGCGAAAAAAGGGCCACTGCTCACAAGTACATGTGACTTGTCAGGTGGTTTAATTACATCACATTGGCAGCAAATCTCGCCACAATTTTGCCCATCGTCGACGTGTCACAAGATCGGGAAGTCGTCACAACCACTCTTACCCAAATTTCACCCCTTCCTTTGACGTCTCTTCAGTGAAGGACAGAACCGCGAAGCCCAGCGTTGAAATCATGCTGGTTTCTTAATGGGTGGCCGAGGGAAACGTTCCAGACATCCCGCTGTTCAGAACTGGCATGAATTTGCCGCAGGGGAGGGGGGGGGCATAAAGGGCGGCAATGAGACCGCCCCTGTCATTGGGGCCTTGATTTCCACACATTTCGCGATCGGAAATGGCAGTGCGCGTTGTCATGAGCAACAGGAAGATGTTCTTGACAACTTTGGCACTGCTGATACCCCGGAGCGTTTCAGCCCTTCTGTAAGGACATTTTGAGGTTGCATCCGCATCGAACGCGATCGCACCCGTTGGAGAGCAGCTCGACGGTAATTTTTGCTCTCGTGTACAGGTTGGAACCAATAAGGACCGTTCAAAACCATTCGACCAAATTTCAAGTAGTCTAAGCAGGTAAGGGTGCTACTGCTTTTTCAGTGCTCCACCTGTGGCATGATTACAGGGGTTGGGGATGCGACATTGACACATGCTTGAATAACTCTGCAAAGGATCCCAGTCTCTCTCTCTCTCTCTCTCTCTCTCTCGCCCCCCCCCCCTCCCAACCCCGGCAGTTCAGGAAAACCGCTGTGGCACTCGCCCACCCTTACTGAGAATTTAAGGATATACCTGCATCGACAGAACCTGTAGACTAGCAACCTCTTCCATGCTCTCCGATTCCAGACGACCTGCTGTCAGGCACAAGAGCAGCAGTATAGCGGCGAAGCACAGGAGCATAGCCTGACTGCAGGCTCTCTCTAAAGATACAGCTTTAAGGTGCTCAACAAAGGCAGGTGGGTGGTACCGGTGGTTTTGCCGAACTGGAGGGTCTTAGAAGAAGTATGCCAATATTTCCCAATATTTGGTATTTTGCTTTACGTTGCTCCATCAGTCAGAAACCTGTTTTTGTTCACTGTTTCTGTTGTATTCGTTTTTGTCTTTGTATACATAAACAAATTTTAGCTTAATTTACAATTTCTAAGTCGAATTAAATCTTTTTGTCCGTATCGAAATTGTGACTGTTAGTCCTAATAGAACGCATCGGTAAGTAATTTGAACTATGTATTTTGATATATATTTGGTAAGTAGAAGTCCGTTGATTGTATGTATTTCTGTGTTCCAGGTTTTTATTTCTGATACATTTTTTAGAGAGACAGCTCCATCGCAAGGGTTTGCAAGATCAACTCCAAATTTTTCATAGTGATTTCCATATAATGAGAACCTGATTCATTGGTGTTCTACATAGAAATACCTGAATGAAAATGGTATCCATTATCCTTGACACAGAGAACGTTTATTCTCAGTTTTTCGCACTTCTGTTAACGATGTAGAAGGTGTATGATCAGAAGCAATGCAATTGGTTCTTTCCTGATGCTCCTATTGGCCCGAGGGCAAATGGGAAATGGCGCTGCGCTGCCTTCCGCAATCCGCTGTGGAAGCGTCAGCGTCACTGTTTGCGTTAATCCTTAATCAGCGCTCGTGTCGTTGCGCAAGACGTAGTCAACTTTGGAGCAACACTATTCAATCACGTTTTGTTCAAAACTCAAAAGACCCCTGGCTGAAACTTAGTAAATGGTTCAACAGGCCTACTGGGCCGGATGCTATGTCCTACCCGCCAAGTTTGCAGGTGTCTAAAACAATTTAATGAAGGGCGAGAGGAGATTACTGACGAAGCCCGCTCTGGACGGCCGTCAACAAGTTTAACGCAATAATCCATTAAATTTCGGACATGCAGTCGCGCAAATAAAATTACCTCCACTGATATTTCGGCCGCGTATCGTCCGGCCATCCTCAGAGTGAGTCACAAGACTGACGATAAGATTTTTCTTTCCTTTATTGTTATTTAACACCTTTGCATAAGGTGGGCTGGCAGCAGCATAATACGCCGCTCTTCAGCTACAATTTTAACAAATGAAAATACAAAGAAGACACATAAGATATTGAACAAAGTGGCGGGCAAGAAACAGTAGACACAGAAACAAAGAACACGAAGCCGTTCACACTCGACGAAAAACACACTAAAAACTGTCGGCACGTCGCAAAAACACTGACGACTTCGACGGCACAGGTGAACGAAGGAGCGTGATGGCGAAGAACACTAAATACAAATACGATGGCACACACACGAGAAACTGATGGCGATGATCTCCGGCGCGCGAATGTCCACGTAACGTGTGCGAGTCCGACGACAAGATGCCAAGCGCGGCCTTATATGTTCCACCGCGGCGGTACTGCACATGCGGGTCACAGATGCTGGTCGGCGGCAGAGACATACGCTTACACATGCGCCGCCTGTGGCGAAGGCGTACGGACATTCGATTCGCTTATCGATGTGTGATCGGCGGCGGTGACACGATGACGACTTCTCTGCAGTTTAATTACTCCAAGAGCCGCATTCCATGCTTTGTCCAAATTAAAACCATTATCTCTATTTATTAAATTGTTAGCTAATCTAATTTCTATAGCTTCCTTGAAGACAGATTCCCAAAAAGAAGAGATGGATGTTAAAATCTTCACGTCACTGTAATTGATGCAATAACCAGTATCAATACAATGTTCGGCCACAGCTGACTTGTCTGGCTGTAATAAGCGTGTGTATCTTCGATGCTGCACACACCTCTCATGAACGGTGCGTGTTGTTGACCTATGTACGACTTCTCACAATTTCAGTCTTGTGACTCATTCTGAGGATGGCCGGACGATACGCGGCCGAAATATCAGCGGAGGAAATTTTATTTGCGCGGCTGCATGCCCGAAATTTAACAGATTATCCATTACGCCGCGAGAAGTTGAAAATGCACAACAAGTTTAACGGACTTTAACGTGACACGTGTGCGTATGTTGCTGAATGCCGACAGACGTGAGAATTAAAAGCAGCTATCGGATGAGCTAAACGTGTCATGTGGTACTGTGTTTAACTTCGTTACCGATGATTTGAACATGCGTCAAGCGTACACCAAATTGGTTCCAGAGGTGTTCAGCGACGACTAAAAGCGCAACTGTTTGGAGATCGCGACACTGTGGAACGGCCGGGAAGAGACCCAGGATTTTTAGACAGTGTCATCACTGGCGATGAGACATGGGTTTCTGAGAACGACACAGAAACGAAGCTCCAAAACTCAGAGTGGCAAACTCGCATGTCTCCCAATCTCAAGATAGCAAGAATGAGCAGATCGAAAATGAAAACCATGCTCATCACCTTCTTCGACGCGAAAGGTTTGAAAAAAATGGTTCAAATGGCTCTGAGCACTATGGGACTCAACTGCTGTGGTCATAAGTCCCCTAGAACTTAGAACTACTTAAACCTAACTAACCTAAGGACAGCACACAACACCCAGCCATCACGAGGCAGAGAAAATCCCTGACCCCGCCGGGAATCGAACCCGGGAACCCGGGCGTGGGAAGCGAGAACGCTACCGCACGACCACGAGATGCGGGCCGAAAGGTTTGAGTCATTTGGAGTTCGTACCGCGAAGAAAGATTGTGATCGCAGCCTACTACGTCGCAGCGTTTAAAAGACTAGCAGATCTCGTCACTTGTGCGAGGCACGTGGTCACTTCAGTGTGGACGCTGCACCAGGACAACGCCCCGTGCCACACCGCTCTGTTGATTCGGGAGTTCCTAGCGGAGCGCAACTTGGCAAAGGTTCCGCAGACCTGTGATGGCATCGTCAGGTTTCTTCCTGCATCCGCGCATCACCAAGATGAAGAGCCACTGCCTTGATACCATTGAGGACATCCTAAAGGTGATGACATGTCTCCTAAAGGAAATTCCAATCATCGCCTTTCTTGAAGTGCACAATACATCAAGGCAACTACTTCGAAGGATTTCGATAGATTGTATGACTTGCGTTAATAAATTTTGTTTTACAGACACAACAGAATTACTTTTTGACCACACCTTGCATCTGTGTAACGGAAACCAATATTTTTAAACGAATTTCAATATGGACTGCTAGTAAAGGAGATTCCCATGATGGACAGACAACGATGAAAAAATAAGAACTTGAAAAACCTAAATACAGTCTATGTACATTTACTCATCGAATGTAGATCGAAATAAATAATTTAAATTACTTATCGTTGCACGTTCATGCAACTAGCAGACAGTCTGGGAATGGACAACAATATTTTCTTCACAAATACCTTTCACTGTCTCATGTACAGCTTTAAGAATTCGTTAAAGAAATGTACATATCTTGACTATTGTTCTCAGAACATTTCTCGTATGCTCACCTTTAGTGACAGGGGTGTACAGCAGTTTAGACAGGCCTTGTATGATATCTGACAGTTGCCCATGTAGTCACTGAACCACAAAACGTTTATGACAGCTAAATTACACTAAAGTTTCGTGGTAGGTGAGACTGCGGTCGGATCTATATGTATGATTGGAGGTGAACTGAGGGTGAGTGTGCTTGGTTCTATCGGTCTTTTGCAGTTTAAGAATAAGTATCTGCTCAGCAGTATCTCATCATTTAAAAGACTGTGACAGCTGTTGCATTTATTTTTGGATACACAGAATTCTGAGAATTTCAGTGGAGCAGATGCACGCCTTAAAAAACGTAGCAGGAATGTCGGATGGCAACTATAATAAAAACCACACGACCGATATCCTACCGTATCCCCGTCCAACCAACGTGTTTGGTTCATCTCTAATGGCATTGACGTCGATGGAACGCGAGTCTCTAACCATTCTGTGTGTGTAATGTCCGTTAATTGCTGTCTCTAGGGCTCTTAGCGCCACATTGATCCTGATCGTAATTCAGTGACTATAATTCTTCGTTTACCATTTTCGGGAAAACTTTTGTTCCTCACGTAACCAAATAGATGGTGTACTGGACGTACACTATGTGATAAAAGTATCCGGACACCTCCAAAAACATACGTTTTTTATATTAGGTGTATTTTGCTGCCACCTACTGCCCGTTACTCCATGTCATCGACCTCAGTAGTCATTACACGTCGTGAGAGAGTAGAATGGGGCGCTCCGCAGAAGTCACGGACCTCGAACGTGGTCAGGTGATTAGGTGTCACTTGTGTCATACGTCAGTACGCGAGATTTCCACACTCCGAAACATCCCTAGGTCCACTGTTTCCGATTTGATAGTGAAGTGGAAAGATGAAGGAACACGTAGAGCACAAAAGCGCACAGGCCGACCTTGTCTGTTTACTGACAGCGACCGCCGACAGTTGAAGAGGGTCGTAATGTATAATAGGGAGACATCTATCCAGACCATCACACAGGAATTCCAAACTGCAACAGGATCCACTGCAAGTACTTTGCCAATTAGGTGGGAGGTGAGAAAACTTGGATTTCATGATCGAGTGGCTGCTTATAAGCTACACATCACGCCGGTAAATGCCAAACGACGCCTCGCTTAGTGGAAGGAGCGTAAACGTTGGACGATTGAACAGTGGAAAAACGTTGTGTGGAGTGACGAATCAAGGTACACAATGTGGCGATCCGATAGCAGGGTATGAGTATGGCGAATGCCCTGTGAACGTCATCTGCCAGCGTGACACATGCCAACAGTAAAATTCGGAGGCTTGCGTCCCTTGTTGTTATGTGTGTCACCATCACAGCACAGGCCTACATTGAATTTTTAAGCACCTTCTTTGCTTCCCACTATTGAAGAGCAATTCGGGGATGGCGATTGCATCTTTCAACAAGATCGAGGACCTGTTCATAATGCACGGCCAGTGGCGGAGTGCTAACACGATAATAACATTTCTGTAATGGACTGGCCTGCAGAGAGTCCTGACTTGAATCCTATAGAACACCTTTGGGAAGTTTTGAAACGCTGGCTTTGTGGCAGGCCTCACCGACCGACATCGATACCTCTTCTCAGTTCAGCACTCCGTGAAGAATGGCCTGCCATTCCCCGAGACACCTTCCAGCACCTGACTGAACGTTTGCCAGCGAGAGTGGAAGCTGTCATCAAGGCTAAGGGTGGGCCAACACCATATCGAATTCCAGTATTACCGATGGAGGGAGCCACGAACTTGTAAGTCACTTTCAGTCAGGGGTCCGGATACTTTTGATCACATATTGTATAAATGACCTCGTTGTGGGATAAAAATCTACATGTAGGAGTTCCAGCGTTTCGAAAATATTTTCCTTTAGAGCTTAAATACGTCCTGGGATCTATCAGTTCTTTTTTTTTAAGTACGAAATGAAATCAGAAGCGATTGTCGCAGTTTCACAGAGCTGGTAACGATCGACGGCAGGTCGTGGCAGACTCGGCTCGGAACTTTGTGACGTTAAGGGAGCAGATTGTTCTCGCCTGCAGACGGCCGAATCGCCTCGGCAGACCAAGTGAGCCCCCAGTCGCGTGAGATTTAATTTGAGATTAGCTCCTGTAACTAGTTCGCAGACAATGCCAACTCTCAGGAAAAGTTAGGATTCTTATTGTCCTGTTAATAAGATGTTGCGGCACTGCAGCACTTCCGCTTTATGTGAAAAGAACTGGCTGCTAAATGGTAAGTATAATGATATTTCTTCCTTCTTGCAGGTTTTCGTATCTCAACTGAATCTGATTTTCTGTAAAGTGTGAAAGTAACAAAAATCATTACATGATGACGTGGGTATGTGGGAATCAAACAACCGAAGGAAATACAGAGACTGGTCCTAGTGATTGTCTTTTAACGGTGACGGATTTTGTATTCCTCAAATTGTTCTCAGGTTTTTTTCCAGAATATCCTGCATCTCAGAAGCCTTCTCTATCCTATGAAGTATCTATTCATGTCCCACAGACTCCCCGTCGCACGAGGATTTTACAAGCGAGGCACATGTCCCTATAATAATCAGCGATCTGATCATTTAGAGTTTATAACAGAACTTATATCTGTCAAATTAAAGGCATCTATGTTCCTTTCGTTCATCCTATGTTTTGGAAAAACAAGGAAGTGAGTGAAGCCTTCTCCTTGCTACTTTTCGTCTCCAGGCCGCCCGCCTGGAAGGTTCTGTATTATTTATCTGTAATAAGCATAACGAGCTTAAAGATGTCTTCATATATCGACAAATTAGTCCAATACTTCCACTAATATTATTTGAAGTTCGTGCTTATATTTTATAGTTAATTAAACAGTTGGAAGTGGACGGTTTGGTGACGTGATAATCGTACACCATCAGTGCGCTGTCGAATGTACATGTACGTCTTTCTCCAGTCGCACCTGCACTCTAATCTTTTTAAGAACTCTGATTATCACTGCCATTGCCATTCAAATCATTCGTTACGTAGCAATGTAATATAATCACGGTCCTATGTCACCAAGCTTTCCCACTCTCCAACGACGACTTCTGCAACTGTCTTTCACCAGAACATGAAATTTCAAGATATTGACGCAGCAGGAAGTTTACTTTAATTATTAATCGAAGAAATCTACAGCTTCATGTTATTCTTGACATACTCCTGCTGTTGTCGATGTGATGTGCCCCACCTCTCGCTCAATTAGCACTCAAAATTTTCACTTTATTTATTTTATTTCCTTTGAGGGATACATTACACGCCCTGGTGAACCAACTTTTTTGACAATTTCGTGGTCGGTAACATCTAAGTGGAGCATTACTACTTGGCTCTTTTCCTTTGAAATAGAGTGGAATCTTCCGTCATCCTATCGTGAGAGAAATTACATCTTTTCACACGTATATAACAGTGTCACGCTGATGCATGAATTGCACGTCCAAAACGATCTCTGTAGTCAGGCGTGGAATAATGAGAGCATTCGTACCAGTGTTAGCCCCTAGCACTCAAAAGGAAATCTCACCTATTCATTCACTTCATTGATGCCACACCAGGGCGATTGAATCAAGGAAAATTTACAATTTGCCCTTTTGTGCCCCGCTCGCCCGTGTTTTCTGCAGCGGTAGTGCCATCCAGTGTTACACCTGCTCACATCCAAGAAATGTGAATTGTGAGATAATATTAACCCATATCAAGATTATCAGAAAACTCTTCAGTACCAAATATTATGATTATGACGGAACAATTCGATAGTTCAGTGTTGCCCATCTTGGCCAGAACGTTATCGCTAATATCTTAACAATTCTACATATTTAAGGTATAAACCTGGTCCTTGTCTATACCTGTATCTCTCTCATCTGGAAGTCATGCCTCGTGATTCCTTTGTGGAGCCGGACTTCAGATTTTAACGATTTCCGCATCTTCGTCGTCCAGGCCGATTTACTGTGAATGTTCCTCGATTCAATTGCCCTGGTATGGCATCAATTTTAACTTCTAATGCAGGTACTGCTCATGAATGGTGAACGTCCTTGTTGACTAGATACTTGTCTTAGCTGAAATGGGTCTTTTTTGGCTTAGGCACGTTTGCGGGTGTGCGTTGGAACTCGTGCCACGAAATCGCTACTTGAGAATATGGCGAGCGGCGACCAAGGCTACTCCCTGGGAGTCTCCCAACATTAATCATGTGTTGAGAAAAGCTTTTCTGCTGCAACTTCACAGTAAACACGGACTGTCTGCAATTAGTTTCCTTACGTGCTTTTCAGCCCACTCCCAGGAGTTTGTACTCCCCCGATTTTATTTACAAAATGAATGTAACTGAACTGAAACAGAATCATGAAACGATAAATACCAGTCTTCTTATGGCCACTATAAATCTGAAGTACGCATTCGTGCCGGGATGTAATCGTATTAGATTGCATCATAATCAGACTCACTGTGAGACTGACAAATTTCTTGATAATTTCGATGTTAGCGAAACTGATTAGGGCGTAGAAAAATTTCCGCTACCAGTGAAAATGAAAGGTAATTTATTTGTCACACGATCGGTTTCGGGCTTGCTCCCGTCTTCAGGTGTTTATAAATTCATGTACATGTTTATGTCTGGTCACTCAGCCACAGCCATTACAGACAACCTACAAATACCACACACTGTGAACAAAGGAAAGAAAATGAATCGGCTCGAAGAGCCAGAAACTTATATCCACAGCTCTAACTCACCGCATCTTATTCTCAACGAACAAGTGGAGCCTGCAAACAAATATGGCGTCAGTATACATGTGAAGTGTTACGACAGAAAAAAGGAACCTGTGACCACTGAAGGCAGTGCCACAAGTTCCTCCAAAATCGTAACACAACATACACACATATGTAATACTAACTAATGTAAATCCACCCGATGATGGAGGTTTAAACCTTCGAAACGCGTCGTGGAAAAAATAAAATAAAACGGTGACTGGTAACAGTAAACTTGTTGTTTCATTTAAAACATTACTTTAATATTTGCATGACAGAATGACGTAAATGCGTCTGTGTATAAGGATTGGTGCACGCCAGTTTTGGCGCGAGTATGATCATGAGCGAGCATTCTGATTGGCAGTCAGTATGGTCAGCCAGTCAGAATGGAGACGATTCCCGCTCGTTACCTGATAGTGATACTGGGAATGAAGCAGCAGGAAAGGAGTTGCTCGCCAGCTTCGGTTGCGGAAGGACATGTTAAATGTGATGTTTCTCATTATGTGTAAAATGAAGTTGCTCGCGTTTGATACGTGTCGCGACTAACGCTGATGTAGTTACGGCCAGTATGGTGAAGTTTGGAAGCTCTAGAACTGTTTAATTGGACGAATATTCGCGTATGAAATTTTGCCTTCATAGTACCCACATGGCATGTTTCAGTATTCAACCACTGAGCGTTTTTGATGAGCAATTTATTTTTTGAAATCCACAAGAAGGACCCACGGTAGTAACTCATATTAGTGGTGGAATTAATGACTGTGAAAACGTGGTTTAATTTGGGTCAGGTTTGGACAGATTTCTGGCTGCTATGCGTATGAAATAAGTGTATGAGTTGTGAACTAAAAGAAAATAGCCAATAGTTTAAATGTGCACTGAGTAGTACCGTTTCTTTGGCTATAAGGACAAAATAAACATTTTTGGATGGAAATTTCTGTCATTATTTTCCAGAAGCCAGTCCATTTTCTTACCGCCCGATAAATTTTTTAATGACAGTTTTTCTACAGAACTTTGTTTCATTGCTAGAGTTGCGCGGTCTCAGTAATTGTAGATATTAGGTGGAGTTTTTTTTATCAAAGCTGCCTTTACATCACCTTGTAAGTATCTACGTTGCCGAGTGAAGGGACATCAAGCAGACGCCGTTCTGAGGTAGGTGAATTTTAATTAGCTGCCTGCACAGCACACGGAATTCAAACCCCGCCTCGCCGCAAAGTCTAGCCTGAAAATGAACTCTGTAGTTCGAAAATAATCGCTAGCTTAATAAAATACAACTGTATAGGAATTACAATAAAGAGTTTTACGATAATGATAGAAGCTGCAGAAACGAATTAAATTTTGTGCCACAGCTGGGACTTGAACCCGTGCCTCCTGTTTATCAGACAGATGTGGTAGCCACTACATCACAGTAGCATTACAGGTAACACGCCTGCACAGACTATTCTAGTCCATTGCCCTCCCTAACACAAACTTCAATTCACCCTCATCCTATTTTCCCCTTCTTAAATCGTCAGTATTGCTGAGCCTCTTCGGTATTAAAATAGCACCCCAGCTTTGTATGCAATGGCGAGATCCTATGGATAACCTCACATGTTGGTGAGCTATCGATCTTATATAACTAAGTTTTCCTTGAGATTTATGAGTCTCAAGTATATTTACGATATTTTAATTGTATAAGGTCTATAGATCACCTATGCCTGAGATACCCAGGCAGGATTTCCCCATTAAATACAAAGCTGGGGTGCTGTCCCAGTACTGGAGATCCTCGGCAATACTGTTGATTTAAGAATGGAGAAACAGGCAGAAGGCACGAATTGAATTTTGTGTTAGGGAGGGCATTGGACTAGTGTAGGGTTTGGAGCGGTGTTATCTATACTGCTGCAGTGGTATAATTGCTTACTTATTTGCCTAGTAAGAAGATGACAGGGGTTCGAGCCTTAGCCGTAGTACAAACCTTAATTTATTTCTTGAGCTTATATCATTATTGTAGGTAAAATTGAGACTCTTATGTGTCAAGGAAAATTTAATTACATAAGATCAATAAGTAATTATATACCGAGTGGATGTTTATGTTACCCATACTGACAGAGACTACACTCCTGGAAATTGAAATAAGAACACCGTGAATTCATTGTCCCAGGAAGGGGAAATTTTATTGACACATTCCTGGGGTCAGATACATCACATGATCACACTGACAGAACCACAGGCACATAGACACAGGCAACAGAGCATGCACAATGTCGGCACTAGTACAGTATATATCCACCTTTCGCAGCAATGCAGGCTGCTATTCTCCCATGGAGACGATCGTAGAGATGCTGGATGTAGTCCTGTGGAACGGCTTGCCATGCCATTTCCACCTGGCGCCTCAGTTGGACCAGCGTTCGTGCTGGACGTGCAGACCGCGTGAGACGACGCTTCATCCAGTCCCAAACATGCTCAATGGGGGACAGATCCGGAGATCTTGCTGGCCAGGGTAGTTGACTTACACCTTCTAGAGCACGTTGGGTGGCACGGGATACAAGCGGACGTGCATTGTCCTGTTGGAACAGCAAATTCCCTTGCCGGTCTAGGAATGGTAGAACGATGGGTTCGATGACGGTTTGGATGTACCGTGCACTATTCAGTGTCCCCTCGACGATCACCAGAGGTGTACGGCCAGTGTAGGAGATCGCTCCCCACACCATGATGCCGGGTGTTCGCCCTGTGTGCCTCGGTCGTATGCAGTCCTGATTGTGGCGCTCACGTGCACGGCGCCAAACACGCATACGACCATCATTGGCACCAAGGCAGAAGCGACTCTCATCGCTGAAGACGACACGTCTCCATTCGTCCCTCCATTCACGCCTGTCGCGACACCACTGGAGGCGGGCTGCACGATGTTGGGGCGTGAGCGGAAGACGGCCTAACGGTGTGCGGGACCGTAGCCCAGCTTCATGGAGACGGTTGCGAATGGTCCTCGCCGATACCCCAGGAGCAACAGTGTCCCTAATTTGCTGGGAAGTGGCGGTGCGGTCCCCTACGGCACTGCGTAGGATCCTACGGTCTTGGCGTGCATCCGTGCGTCGCTGCGGTCCGGTCCCAGGTCGACGGGCACGTGCACCTTCCGCCGACCACTGGCGACAACATCGATGTACACTGACGGCGGCGGTGCACAAATGCTGCGCAGCTAGCGCCATTCGACGGCCAACACCGCGGTTCCTGGTGTGTCCGCTGTGCCGTGCGTGTGATCATTGCTTGTACAGCCCTCTCGCAGTGTCCGGAGCAAGTATGGTGGGTCTGACACACCGGTGTCAATGTGTTCTTTTTTCCATTTCCAGGAGTGTATTTCAAAGAGCTGATTGAGGGCATCCTAATAAAAGAGCAAGCAGGATTTCAGCCTGGCAAATCTTGTGCCAGTCTAGCTCTCAGCCTAACCCAGTATTTTGAAGATAGGTTTGAGAAAAGACTAGCTACAGGGGTGGTGTTTATAGATTGGACTGCAGTATGATACCTCAGGAATCTCATTGTAAAAGTGCAAAAAACAACAAAAAGCCCTCAACTCACTGCTGTACTCAAGTAAGTTCTATTTAACAGAAGATATTCTGTTGCGTTCCAGGGTAACAAGAGCAGATGGCGACTACAAAAAAATGTGCTTCCTCAGGGCAGAGTTCTTGCCCCCATGTTATGCAATATTTATACAAATGAGCAGCTTATTAGTCACCGGTCAAGATCTTTCATTTATGCTGATGATAGGGCAATAGCAGTTCAGGCATCAAACTACAAGGATATTGAGGAACTACTAGCTGAGAACCTAGAAAATCTCACCAACTATTACAATAAAAATCAGCTGAAACCCAAACCAAGTAAGACCCAGACTTTCCTATTCCATCTTAACAACAGAGAGGCGTAGCGAGAACTGAATGTTTGGTGGAATGACACAAGATTGACACACTGCCCTTTCCCAGTGTACTTGGGAGTTACTCTTGACAGGACACTGTCATTGAAGCGGCACATTGAGAAGAGCAGTCCAATCACGGTATAACTTACTTGGAAAAATGGGGAGCTAATCCAAAAGTGTTACGCACCACAGCAATGGCACTCAGTTACTCCGCTACTGGGTTTACAAGTCCTGTCTGGGAGCGGTCATGCCACACAAACAAACTGGACACTGTCCGGAACCAGACGTGTAGACATATTACTGGATGTCTTAAGCCAACAAGAGTGGAACACCTATACTCCTTACCAGGAATGTCCGTCGTTCAATACAGGGCAGAACTGAACCAACAAAAGAGGTTCGTGATCAACGTCATCCGCTACATGGCTACCAAATGGTACCAACACGCCTTAAGTCAAGAAGTAGTTTTCTCCACACAACCGAAATACTTACAAATCCACCAAAAACTCCTGGATAAAGACTGTGGCAGGAACAAGAATCTGTCCACGATTCTGAGGAAGTGCTGCCACCAGGTGCGGAACTTGAGTGGGAGAGATCGAAAACCCTGAACAGGCTTCGTTCAGGAATGGGCAGATGTAACAGTAATCTGCACAAGTGGGGAATTAGCGAAAGTGATTGACACACACAGTGGGTTACGGTTACTACAAGCCACACCACAAGTTGGGAAATGGGGCCAAATTTCTAGAAGTTTATTGTCGAGTTGAGATTTTCACAAATGTTTTATTCGTATCGTACAGTAACTAGCAGCCTTTTAAACACGCCGCTAACGGTAATCAAGTAATTTATAGCAATACAACAATTTTAAAATTTAAAAAGAAAAAAAACACAGAAGCTAGCAGTAAGGTAATAAACAACCTTTTAAAACACGCCGCTAACGGCAATCGAAGTAATTTACAGTAATACAACAATTTAAAAAAATTAGAGAACATTAGTAAACAGGCTACTAAAGTAAATACAGAACTTTGTTAATAAAGTACGGTGAGGTAGTGAAGCTACTAACACCGCCATTAAAAAAATTAAATAGGTCTCAGCAAACACACGATTAATGGCAATAAAAGGAATTTACAAACTTGGAAGAATTTAAAAAATGTTTAAACAAAAGTATCCTGGAATATCATTAGAACATAACAGATATGACGGACCAGTGTAAGGCGGCCACAAATCACCCACTCAGGGATGCTCAGGCTAGACAGAATACTGACAAATTTAAATACACCGGTAAACACAATTGCCACTCTCATGTTGGTCACCGCACCGACTTTTAGCCAGCGAAAGATGGCTTAACTTGCAGACAGAATTAGAGCTAACCTCATGCTAGGAAACCTTACACCACACAGTCCTGAATGAGCGACCACATGATCAACCGACAAGAACATAACCCACGACAGAATAGCGAAACAATTAAACTGCCAAAACTACACCTCCCATCGGACAGCAACGACAGGAGGAGGAATGATCACTGTCTTCAATTACACCGGTGCCAGGAACAGGAAACCGGTCGCCGGAGGCCACAAGGCAGAAGAGACGCTGGTTACACAAAATTATTACTAAATGATAAAACCTTCCACGAACTTGCAATTATGTTCGAACAGGCAGTACACGACTTCCGATGGCAAGGATCAACACATCCGACCGCGCACACGTCGCCAGTGTACCCAACACGCCACGGTCACGCGACAACACGCTCTGTCACCGGAGTTCACGTCTTCTCTGCAACGTTGACTGGTAGTGACCGTTCCTTCATGTTAGGTGTCTCCTTTTAAACTCCAGTGCTGAAGCGGAGGATTTAAAGAAGCTTGTTAACGTCCCACAAAGGCGAAATGAACAGCAACTACTCGTGGGGCGATTCTGTATACAACCAACACGCGGGGAGCTCTTCCGTCAACTCGATCCGCTCGTTACACACAATCCACATACATCACGTGGTGACTCGGTACAACCGACCACGCCTGCTTCGCGCTGGAGAGCCACACTGCCCACCCGTGCCCGTGTCCACCACACTCTCTGCGTGCAACGCCCCTACTTCCTCGCCACCACACGAGGTTACAGCCGGTCAAAGATATCACTTCCTCCATAGCAGTTTCCCGGAAGCAAAAACGCAGATATCGATAGCAGAGGGAAAAGACAACCAAGTAGCCTCTTAATGACAGACAACATATCAAAGAAACATGTCAGGGGAAGAAAAGGAAAACCAATGCAATCTAAACACAGGGTGTAGCACGAGTCGATACACGGCTCAGTGATCTAAGTCAGTTCGGGAACATCCAGACCATGAGCCACCTGCTTAAACGTCCGCTAGTAAACCATCCAAAAGGGTGCACTGCCCAAGACCTGATGGCGTGCATTGAAATAGCGAGGGCATATGTGGACTTCTGGAAGAATGAGATATGAAGCAAAGACTGCAGAATATTTTATTATACTGTATATATTGTTCCATGTATTTTATTTTATAAATTAGCACTGTAATATTGTAAATTTTATAGAGGACGAATTGTTCTATAATGTGTGAATTTATTGTAAATTGTTTGTAGTACGCGCACAAAATATACAGGGGTGTTACAAAAAGGTACGGCCAAACTTTCAGGAAACATTCTTCACACACATCGGAAGAAAATATGTTACGTGGACATGTGTCCGTAAACGCTTACTTTACATGTTAGAGCTCATTTTATTACTTCTCTTCAAATCACATTAATCATGGAATGGAAACACACACCAAACAGAACGTACCAGCGTGACTTCACTTTGTTACAGGAAATGTTCAAAATGTCCTCCGTTAGCGAGGATACGTGGATCAACCCTCCGTCGGATGAAATCCCTGATGCGCTGATGCAGCCCTGGAGAATGGCGTATTGTATCACAGCCGTCCACATTACGAGCACGAAGAGTCTCTACACTTGGTACCGGGGTTGCGTAGACAAGAGCTTTCAAATGCCCCCATAAATGAAAGTCAAGAGGGTTGAGGTCAGGAGAGCGTGGAGGCCATGGAATTGGCCCGGCTCTACCAATCCATCGGACACCGAATCTGTTGTTGAGAAGCGTACGAACACTTCGACTGAAATGTGCAGGAGCTCCATCGTGCATGAACCACACGTTGTGTCGTACTTGTAAAGGCACTTGTTCTAGCAGCATAGGTGGAGTATCCTGTATGATATCGTGATAACGTGCTCCATTGAGCGTAGGTGGAAGAACGTGGGGCCCAATCAAGACATCACCAACAATGCCTGCCCAAACGTTCACAGAAAATCTGTGTTGATGACGTGATTGCACAACTGCGTGCAGATTCTCGTCAGCCCACACATGTTGATTGTGAAAATTTACAATTTGATCACGTTAGAATTAAGCCTCATCCGTAAAGATAACAGTGTCGTCGTAACTGCCGTCTGCTTCACGTCTGCTGTGCAGCGAGCTACCTTAATTTAAGTATTAACTGTATTTTTCTTACTTGTCACTTCTTCTTCCGTGTGTTTTTGCTTTTAGGAAGCTTTAATTGTCGAGTGATATTAATAGTTCCATAGATTTCGTGTTTGTTTTGAATACAGCCCAGAGACAGGTAGTGCTATTTTCATTGCTTTCTACAAGAAGTGGCTAGCAACCACAGTTCAGTGAATAAACAGCCGCCTTTAGTGAATTAGCAGTCTAGTTAAAGGTTGATTAACTCTCTTCAGTAAATCGATTCCTTAGGATGGATAGGATGTGTGACTGCTGTGTACGGACGCAGGAGGAGCTGGCCACTGTTCGCGAACAGCTGAGCGTGTTGATGGCCGCGGTCAGCCGTCTTCAGGCTGCTGCCTCGGAGTGTAACGGCAGTGGGGAGTCTGGTGCGTCGCAAGGTACACCCCAGGTGTTACATGCTTCACCCACTGTCCCTGCTGTCGAGACATCTTCGCGGGTACTGGGCGGGGTTGGGCCACCCTCTCCCCAAGGGGAGTGGCGGGTTCAGCTGCGTTCGCGGCGCACGAGGCGGAGGGTCAATGTGGGTGTGGCATAGCCCGCTCTGCCTGTGAGTGGACATGTGGTTGCTCCTTCAGCAAGGTCCGAGCAGGCACACGGGGGGAGGGGTTTATTAGTTATTGGAAGCTCCAACGTTAGGCGGGTGATGGAGCCCCTTAGGGAAATAGCGGGAAGGTCGGGGAAGAAGGCCAGTGTTCACTCTGTCTGCTTGCCGGGGGGTCTCATCCGAGATGTGGAGGAGGCCCTACCGGCAGCGATAGAGAGCACTGGGTGCACCCGACTGCAAATTGTTGCTCATGTCGGCACCAATGACTCCTGCCGTCTGGGTTCAGAGGTAATCCTCAGTTCGTACAGGCGGTTGGTGGAATTGGTGAAGGCGGAAAGCCTCGCTCGCGGGGTGAAATCAGAGCTAACTATTTGTAGTATCGTTCCCAGAACCGATCGCGGTCCTCTGGTTTGGAGCCGAGTGGAAGGCTTAAACCAGAGGCTCAGACGATTCTGCGGAGATCTGGGGTGCAAATTTCTCGACCTCCGCTATCGGGTGGAGAAATGTAGGGTCCCCCTGAATAGGTCAGGCGTGCACTACACGCCGGAAGCGGCTACAAGGGTAGCGGAGTACGTGTGGAGTGCACATGGGGGTTTTTTAGGTTAGAGAATCCCCTTCCTAGGCCCGACAAGACGCCTCCTGAGATGCGGCAAGGTAGGAGTAGGCAAAATGCAACAGGGAATAACAATATTAATGTGCTAATAGTAAACTGCAGGAGCGTCTACAGAAAGGTCCCAGAACTGCTCTCATTATTAAACGGTCACAACGCCCATATAGTACTAGGGACAGAAAGTTGGCTGAAACCAGACGTAAACAGTAATGAAATCCTAAACTCAGATTGGAATGTATACCGCAGAGACAGGCTGAACAGTGTTGGGGGAGGCGTGTTTATAGCGATAAGAAGTGCAATAGTATCGAAGGAAATTGACGGAGATCCGAAATGTGAAATGATTTGGGTGAAGGTCACGGTTAAAGCAGGCTCAGACATGGTAATTGGATGTCTCTATAGGCCCCCTGGCTCAGCAGCTGTTGTGGCTGAGCACCTGAAGGATAATTTGGAAAATATTTCGAGTAGATTTCCCCACCATGTTATAATTCTGGGTGGAGATTTTAATTTGCCGGATATAGACTGGAAGACTCAGACGTTCATAACGGGTGGCAGGGACAAAGAATCCAGTGAAATTTTTTTAAGTGCTTTATCTGAAAACTACCTTGAGCAGTTAAACAGAGAATCGACTCGTGGCGATAACATATTAGACCTTCTGGTGACAAACAGACCCGAACTATTTGAAAAAGTTAACGCAGAACAGGGAATCAGCGATCATAAAGCGATTATGGCATCGATGATTTCAGTCGTAAATAGGAATATTAAAAAGGGTAGGAAGATTTTTCTGTTTAGAAAAAGTGACAAAAAGCAGATTTCAGAGTACCTGTTGGCTCAACACAAAAGTTTTGTCTCAAGTACAGATAGTGTTGAGGATCAGTGGACAAAGTTGAAAACCGTCGTACATAATGCGTTAGATGAGTATGTGCCAAGCAAGATCGTAAGAGATGGAAAAGAGCCACCGTGGTACAACAACCGAGTTAGAAAACTGCTGCGGAAGCAAAGGGAACTTCACAGCAAACATAAACATAGCCAAAGCCTTTCAGACAAACAAAAATTACGCGAAGCGAAATGTAGTGTGAGGAGGGCTATGCGAGAGGCGTTCAATGAATTCAAAAGTAAAGTTCTATGTACTGACTTGGCAGAAAATCCTAAGAAATTTTGGTCTTATGTCAAAGCGGTAGGTGGATCAAAACAAAATGTCCAGACACTCTGTGACCAAAATGGTACTGAAACAGAGGATGACAGACTAAAGGCCGAAATACTAAATGTCTTTTTCCAAAGTTGTTTCACAGAAGAAGATTGCACTGTAGTTCCTTCTCTAGATTGTCGCACAGATGACAAAATGGTAGATATCGAAATAGACGATAGAGGGATAGAGAAACAATTAAAATCGCTCAAAAGAGGAAAGGCCTCTGGACCTGAAGGGATACGAGTTCAATTTTACACAGAGTACGCGAAGGAACTTGCCCCCCTTCTTGCAGCGGTGTACCGTAGGTCTCTAGAAGAGCGTAGCGTTCCAAAGGATTGGAAAAGGGCACAGGTCATCCCCGTTTTCAAGAAGGGACGTCGAACAGATGTACAGAAGTATAGACCTATATCTCTAACGTCGATCAGTTGTAGAATTTTGGAACACGTATTGTGTTCGAGTATAATGGCTTTTCTGGAGACTAGAAATCTACTCTGTAGGAATCAGCATGGGTTTCGAAAAAGACGGTCATGTGAAACCCAGCTCGCGTATTCGTCCACGAGACTCAGAGAGCCATAGACACGGGTTCACAGGTAGATGCCGTGTTTCTTGACTTCCGCAAGGCGTTCGATACAGTTCCCCACAGTCGTTTAATGAACAAAGTAAGAGCATATGGACTATCAGACCAATTGTGTGATTGGATTGAGGAGTTCCTAGATAACAGGACGCAGCATGTCATTCTCAATGGAGAGAAGTCTTCCGAAGTAAGAGTGATTTCAGGTGTGCCGCTGGGGAGTGTCATAGGACCGTTGCTATTCACAATATACGTTAATGACCTGGTGGATGACATCGGAAGTTCACTGAGGCTTTTTGCAGATGATGCTGTGGTGTATCGAGAGGTTGTAACAATGGAAAATTGTACTGAAATGCAGGAGGATCTGCAGCGAATTGACGCATGGTGCAGGGAATGGCAATTGAATCTCAATGTAGACAAGTGTAATGTGCTGCGAATACATAGAAAGAAATATCCATTATCATTTAGCTGCAATATAGCAGGTCAGCAACTGGAAGCAGTTAAGTTCATAAATTATCTGGGAGTACGCATTAGGAGTGATTTAAAATGGAATGATCATATAATGTTGATCGTCGGTAGGGCAGATGCCAGACTGAGATTCATTATAAGAATCCTAAGGAAATACTATCCGAAAACAAAGGAAGTAGGTTACAGTACGCTTGTTCGCCCACTGCTTGAATACTGCTCAGCAGTGTGGGATCCGTACCAGATAGCGTTGATAGAAGATATAGAGAAGATCCAACGGAGAGCAGCGCGCTTCGTTACAGGTTCATATAGTAATCGCGAAAGCGTTACGGAGATGATAGATAAACTCCAGTGGAAGACTCTGCAGGAGAGACGCTCAGTACCTCGGTACGGGCTTTTGTCAAAGTTTCGAGAACATACCTTCACCGAAGAGTCAAGCAGTATATTGCTCCCTCCTACGTATATCTCGCGAAGAGACCATGAGGATAAAATCAGAGAGATTAGAGCCCACACAGAGGCATACCGACAATCCTTCTTTCCACGAACAATACGAGACTGGAATAGAAGGGAGAACCGATAGAGGTACTCAAGGTACCCTCCGCCACACACCGTCAGGTGGCTTGCGGAGTATGGATGTAGATGTAGATGTAGATGTAGATTTGCACTGAAATGAGGATTGACACATTGTTGGATGAACCATTCGCAGAAGTGTACCTGTGGAGGCCAATCAGCTGCTGATTGTGCCTGCACACGCTGTACATGGTACGGAAACAACTGGTTCTCCCGTAGCACTCTCCATACAGCGACGTGGTCAACGTTACCTTGTACAGCAGCAACTTCTCTGACGCTGACATTAGGGTTGTCGTCAACTGCACGAAGAATTGCCTCGTCCATTGCAGGTGTCCTCGTCGTTCTAGGTCTTCCCCAGTCGCGAGTCATAGGCTGGAATGTTCCGTGCTCCCTAAGACGCCGATCAATTGCTTCGAACGTCTTTTGTCGGGACACCTTCGTTCTGGAAATCTGTCTCGATACAAACGTAGCGCGCCATGGCTATTGCCCCGTGCTAATCCATACATCAAATGGGCATCTGCCAATTCTGCATTTGTAAACATTGCACTGACTGCAAAACCGCGTTCGTGAGGAACACTAACCTGTTGATGCTACGTACTGATGTGCTTGATGCTAGTACTGTAGAGCAATGAGTCGCATGTCAACACAAGCACTGAAGTCAACGTTACCTTCCTTCAATTGGGCCAACTGGCGGTGAATCGAGGAATTACAGTACATACTGACGAAACTAAAATGAGCTCTAACATGGAAATTAAACGTTTCCGGACACATGTCCACATAACATCTTTTCTTCATTTGTGTGTGAGGAATGTTTTCTGAAAGTTTGGCCGTGCCTTTTTGTAACACCCTGTATGTATTATAAGGAATTTGTCATCCATGTTGCTTGTCCTGCCCTGACTTCATGTCTCTCTGGAAAGTAGCTGTAACTATTTGGTGAATTCTCTTCTCTACGAAATAAGTAACAAAACTGCGGACAGCACTAAGCCAGTCACCAAATAGAAGTTTATAGTCGCAACAATGGAAATTGACTGTCTGCTGCTGACGGAATGTGAAATACGATACAGGACTCTTAGACAGCGAATATCCGTCGTGCCGGAGCCTCACGGTGTGAAGTGGGGTATGGGCGCCGGTTCTGCGGTGGTGCGGGGGCAGCAGCTGTAGCCCGGCGATTAAAGCGGAACCCGTGCGCAGTGTGAGCCGGCGGCAGCGCGCGGGCCGTAATTGACCGGGAGGCCAGCCTCTGCGAGGAGAGCTATTTTATGGCCCGTTTGCCGCTGACGCCGTATTATATCGACCGGCCCGCTCCGGCCCCGCGCGACAAAGGGCCGGTACGCTCTGTCGCTTTGTGATCGGGGGACGGGCCCAGCGGGCAGGACACGCACGTGTGCTGCGTGTGTGGGTGCGTGTGTGTGGGTGGCGAGAGCCTCTCTGGCACCGGAAGACTGCGCGCTACAGCGCTACGGGGCGGTACGCGCAAGCGGCGGGGGCGAATGGCTGCAGTGGCGGCTCACAACAGGTACCCCGGGAGCCAACTGCTCCTCACCAGTTCCTCATTTGCAGGTGGGACTAGTATGAAAAGTCTCTGATATATGGAGTAGCCCAAAAATATATACATGAAAAGAAATTTTCAGTAGTGTGGTACAGATAGATGTGACTTAAAATTTGTTGATGAAAAAATCCAGAATGAAATTTTCACTCTGCAGTGGATGGTGCTCAAATGGTTCAAATGGCTCTAAGCACTATAGTACTCAACATCTGAGGTCATCAGTCCCCTAGACTTAGCACTACTTAAACCTAAGTAACCTAAGGACAATCCCGCCCGGTTGGCCGTGCGGTCTAACACACGGCTTTCCGGGCGGGAAGGAGCTCCTGGTCCCCGGCACGAATCCGCCCGGCGGCTTTGTGTCGAGGTCCGGTGAACCGGCCAGTCTGTGGATGGTTTTTAGGCGGTTTTCCATCTGCCTCGGCGAATGCGGGCTGGTTCCCCTTATTCCACCTCAGTTACACTATGTCGGCGATTGCTGCGCAGACAAGTTCTCCACGTACAGGTACACCACCATTACTCTACCACGCAAACATAGGGGTTACATTCGTCTGGTGTGAGACGTTCCCTGGGGGGTCCACCGGGGGCCGAACCGCACAGTAAACCTGGGATCGGTGTGGGACGGCGGAGAGGTGAAGTGGTCTGCGGTAGTCGTCGTGGGGTTGTGGACTGCGGCGGAGACGGAGCCTATCCGTCGTTTCTAGGTCCATGGTTAACATACAACATACAACAACCTAAGGACATCACAGACATCCATACCCAAGGCAGGATTCGAACCTGTGACCATAGCAGCAGCGCGCTTTACTGACTGAAACGCCTAGAACCACTCGGCCACAGCGGCCGGCGCGTAGCTTACGCTGATTTGAAACTTCCTGCTACGAGGGTCACTCCAAAAGTAATTCACACTATTTTTTTTGTAAAACTACAGTTTTTATTCTGTATGTGTGAAAGTTTTACAGTGTGTAGATACATCCTTCCCGCTTGTTTTCAAACTTAGTTCAACCTGTTCCCGTGAGTGGCGCCGTCGCAGCATGTCTTCAAGACTGCTGCTACACTTGATGTTCGTCAGAAGCAACGTGCTGTCATAGAATTCCTGTGCTGTGAAAAGGAGACAGTGGGAAACATCCACAAGGGGTTGAAAAAGGTGTATGGAGATGCTGCTGTCGAACGCAGTACAGTTAGTCGGTGGGCAAGCAGATTACGTGATGGAAGCGGGCACGGCAATATTGAGGATTGTCCTCGCAGCGGCAGGCCTCGTACTGCACACGCTCGAATGTGCAGAGAGTTAACGAATTGGTGACTGATTACAGACGCATCACAGTGAACGAATTGTCACGCTACGTTGGGATAGGTGAAGGAAGTGTTTGCAGAATACTGAAAGTGTTGGCGTTAAAAAATGTTTGTGCCAGGTGGGTTCCCAGGATGTTGACAGTGGCTCACAAAGAAACAAGAAAAACGGTATGCAGCGAACTTTTGGAACAGTACGAGAATGGTGGAGGTGAATTTCTTGGAAGAATTGTGACAGGCTCCATCATTTTTCACCAGTGGCATCATACAAATTCAACCAACAAAAAAAAAAAAAAAAAAAAAAACCTTTTGCTGGAAAAGTTACGGCTACGGTGTTTTTTGATTCCGAAGGACTCTTGCTTGCGGATATCATTCCAAGTGGAACCACCATAAAATCTGATGCATTTGTGACGACACTGAAGAAACTTCAAGCTCGACTTAGTCGTCTTCGACCACATCGGCAAAAGCAGGATGTTTTGCTGTTGCACGACAATGCACGGCCACATGTCAGTCAAAAAACCACGGAAGCGATCACAAAACTGAGATGGACAACACTGAAACACCCGCCTTACAGTCCTGACCTGGCTCCATGTGACTATCATGTCTTTGGGAAACTGAAAGATTCTCTTCGTGGAACAAGTTTTGAAGATGATGACTCCCATGTGCACGCTGTCAAACACTGGCTCCAACAGGTTGGTCCAGAATTCTACCGTGCAGGTATACAGGCACTGGTTCCAAGATGGCCTAAGGCACTTGAGAGGGATGGAAATTATGTGGAGAAATGAAAATATTTTTCCTAAAGGATGTATCTACACACTGTTAAACGTTCAAACATGTAGAATAAATGATGAATTTTTTAAAAAATAGTGCGCATTTCTTTTGGGTGACCCTCGTAGATCAAAACAGTGTGCCAGATCGAGACTCGAACTCGGGACCTTCGTCTTTCGCAAGCAAGTCCCCTACCAACTGAGCTACCCAAGCATGACTCAGCACACACTCCGCTGCAGAGTGACAATTTCATTCGTCACCCATGCTGTGGCTAGGCTATATCCATTGTTGTACCCAGTACTAGTCCCACAAATTTCGCGGGAGACCTTCTGTGAATTTTGGAAGATAAGAGAAGAGGTACTGACGGAAGTAAACCTGTGAGGACGGACCGTGAATCGTGCAAGGGTAGCCCAGTCGGTAGAGCACTTGCCCACGAAAGGCAAAAGTTCCGAGTTCGAGTCTAGGTCGGGCACAACAGTTTAGATCTCGCAAGAAGTTTCAGAAGAACTAATGCGTGGGTTATAGGGCAGTACACACACACAATGAAAGTAACACTGAATAGTTAATTATAATATATATTACTGATATTTAGTAATGTTGATTCCACCAATTGTAGAATGCAAGTTTAGCCCGTCTGTCCCGCGTTGACTACAGTTCCGTGATCACAAACTAAATAATGTTCTCTGGTCTAAAGTCGAAGGAAACTAATCTTCTGTCTTCACATGCTATTCGAAGAACAATTCCAAACTAACAGTACTGAGATAAATCTCTAAGCAGGCGTCACTGTCCATACTTGATAGTTCTATTCACTGTTCTGTTTCTGCTGAAGATTAACCACTGTATATCTATCGATCACTGTTTCTATCTGACTCGGCGACTTGAAGACACGACGAACGTTCTGCAGGAGCTCTCTAGTAAGACTCTGACTGACTTACAACTTTGCTCTTGCACGGTTACTTAAGCGCGCGTCCCTCTTCGTGGTGGCGCTGCCGCTCCAGGGGATGTGATTCTCGCGGGCAGAGCGATTGATTTATTTGCGCTTAGCGATGTTCCTGCTGCGGACGGACTTCCTCTGCACTTCTGGTACCAACTGTCACAAACTCTTCATGTGTGGTACCTCAGAAAACCATTTTCTCAGCTTATACAGTACCAATGGAATTTCGGAATTGCAGCCGGATCCGGGAAAATAATATGAAAATCATGGAGAAAGAAATTCGTGATACGAAAACATGATATGTTTCGTAAGTGGAGTTATAGTGTGACCTTCAACATGTGACTGGATGAGGGGGAACGCAAATACCAACCAATAACGCGAAGAACTGTAAGTAATCACCTATTTAAGTAAACCACAGGACGTGAATATAATCGACAAATATCGCTTATTAAAACAAAACTATATTATTCTAGATTCCACTGACGATGTCCTAAAGTGAAAGGCAAAACGCGCTTGGAAGAGATAAAACACTTTGCAGCAAGAAAAGGCGGTTTTTGTTAACAAAACGAATAATCTGAATTGACTGAAGCAGAATCTGATCTGCTAGTTAATTCTTTTTGCGCAGTTCGACCTCTGCATGAAAATGAAGAGTTAGGTAAAGCACAATGTTTCACATGAAGTAGTTTGTCCTTCATATAGGAAAATGTGCCTGTCAGCATTGATAACTTTTAGATCCGAAGAAGTGAACAGTGAAGCTATCCGTAGTACTCTGAAAGACACCTTAGAAGTACTACGCGAGATGAACTAGATAACAGTTTTACGTCAGTCTAAGGAATGGCGGCGCAGTCGGTCGGTTTAATTGCACTGAGGAGGAAAGTATCAGATTTAGAGGGGCAGGATAAGAAGGCTATAGAGAGACTGTTGGAAGAGTATGCTGAGTTATTTGATTCTCCCGGACCGTTGCTTGCCATGCCACTAACTCAACATCGTATTCCACCGAAAATGATATGCTCATCTATAAGAAGCTGTATAGAGCTCCACAGCATTTATACCTAGTAAAAGAAGAAGGCTATATTTTCAATCTGGTGGTAGGACCACTGAAGATAGAAACGGGCCCAGGGCTACACTGCTCGTGCCAAAAGAATCGTCAGATTTCAGTAAATTATATAAAGACAGTGACAGCTGCTTACGCTGTGCGTAAAATAATGGAGGCCTTAGATAATCCAGATCATTGGCGTTATTTTGAAACTATGGATCTATTTTTTCGCGGCATGAAAATACATTACAGAATCACGAAGCAGCCATAAAAGAACTGCAAACTATTGTTCATGAAAATCACGAGACCTGCAAGCTGAAATTGACTCAGTTGCATCTACCGATTCGGTTACACAACTTACAAAAACTCAGGAAAACTTAAAAGACACAGTAGACACGATTTCAACACAAATGGACACTCTGAAACTTGGTTCAGAAAAACACACTGAGGAAATGTGTTCACTATCGGAGAAAGTAGCTGAACTTTCGGATCAGGTCACTAACTTATCTACAAAGGTAGATGATGATCTGAATGACACAAGACCTGTAGCCATCACTGACACAGAAGAGTATGAACAAATCAAGAAATTCAAACAAAATCAGAATCAAATTAATACGCAACACAAAAGAGAAATCCGGGAAGTACAACATCAGTTGGCACAAGTAATACAAAAATTACATATTTCAGAGGACACTCGCTCTCCAACACTGGAAGAGGGACTTAGTAATATGGAAAAGCCGCAAAATAAAAACACAGGGCATTTCGGAAATTATGAAAGAAATTGGCAACTTGCACCGAATTTTGAGATGGAACCGCCGACACGACGTAACAATGACCGATATGCGTCTCGCCGACACGATGATTTTGACTATAAGCTCTTCATTACTACACGTAAATTCAAAACATTTAAGAATTCTGGCAACGACATTCATCCACAAGCGTGGCTCCATCAATTCTCTCATTGTTTTCCTCCCAACTGGTCATTAGAGAACAGATTAGAATTAATGTGTGGCTACTTAGAGAATGAACCAGCTGAAATAATGCGATCGGTCATTCACGATTGTCACAGTGACGGAGAATTTTACCAAGCGTTCCTCTCAGCATATTGGTCTCAAGCTACACAAGACCAAGTAAAACATAGCATCATAATGATGAAACATTTCGAACAATCTGAATTTTCCAGTCTTGTGAAATATTTTGAAGACATGTTGCACAAGAATCAGTACCTGTCAAACCCATACAGCCCGTCAGAACTCATCCGCATTTGCTTAATCAAACTGCCTGTACATTTACGACATATTATTTTAGCAGGACGTTGCAAAGACGACATTGAAGCTTTTCAGGGACTGTTACAAGAACTGGAAATTGACACTGACAATCGCGGAACGCGAAAACAGGAGCACAACAATTACAGATCACATCCATCACAATTCCGCGATGACAGAAATAATATACGACAAGGCTATTCTTTCAATGTAAATCGTGACCGAAACAGACACCACCCGTATGACAACTGTTGGCAGAGTAGCAATAATTACAGGGAAAGATCACCTCTCCGCGGTAATGACTATCACAGAGACAATCAGAGAAACAGACAATATGGGAACCAAAACAATTATTATTACGGGAGGCAGAATAACTTTAGACGCAATGATCCAGCGCGCAGTTACGATTCAGGGAGAAATTCTCCACCACTTAACCGACAAGAAAGAAACTACAGGAACTACCGACATGACGACAGACGATGTGATCGTAACGACAGACCTGAATTGCATCAGAACTGGCGGGATTTAAACAGGGCAGGGCCCTCTTGGCAAGGTTACTTTGTAGAAGTTAGGTCTCCAAACCCCCAATAACGACGCGCGCCAACAAAGAGACAATAGGCAATTACTCATACCGCTGGCACCACAAAACGTACTTATGAAACTGACAACGCAGCTGCCGTGGCTAGTAATTACGTAAAAATGGAAGACATTAGGGACATCTTACTCCAGGAACACAACGCAAAACATAACAACATTGCATATCCTGTGATTCACATTACAGTAAATGACGTAAAATTTATGGCAGTACTTGACTCTGGCAGTCCCATTTCAGTAATTAATGAAACAGCTTTTAGCAAATGCAACAAATCGAACAATTGCCCCACACTTCCTTTAAGATTAAATTACAAGGTGCAATTTTTGGAAAAAGTGTAGACTTATGCCAACAAACAAATTTAGAATTCTTTTGTCAAAGCCACAGCTTCTCTATGAACTTTCTTATTCTTCCATTATTGTTGACAGAAATTATATTGGTAGTAGACTCTTTGAATGAATACAAAGCAATCTTAGACTTTCACAATGCTGAAATAAGTTTAGAGAAAGAAGGTAAGTCAATTGCTTTGAAATTTGAAGATTAGCTCTCAAATCATGACGATGAAATTAATCGGCTTTACCTTCTGTTAGACAACAGTTCGGAATTTTCAACGGAACTTGACACTAACAATCACTCTGCAAGTACTGACAGGGATGATATCGACGACGTATTTGATACTAATGAGTTAATTCAGAATAAAATTTAAACAATTGAGAACTGTAATGACATTGATAGGCAGGACCTTCTTGAGATTTTACAAGCACATTCAACAGTTTTTACTCACAAAACAGGAACAATCAAGGGATTTCGATACCAATTTCGTGTTCGTGAGCATACTAAATTTTGTGTTAGACCATACGTAATTCCAGCACATTATAGGGACTGTGTTAGAACAGAAATACAATCTATGCTTGACGAGGGCATTATTGAGCCTACAGTAAGCTCATACAACAATCAATTACGTGTTGTTGAGAAGAAAAATGGATCGATCAGACTTGTCTTAGATTCGAGACAAGTCAATACTATCATCATTCCTGAAACAGACAGGCCGCAAACGATGGAAGAACTTCTTCAAAATTTTAATGGTGTAAAAGTGTTGGCTTCTATTGATCTCAGATCCAGCTTTTATCAAATCGAACTTCATCCAGAATGTAGAAAATACACAGCTTTCCTTTGTTTCGGCGTTTGTTATAAATTTCGGAAACTTCTTTTTGGTTTGAACATTTCTTTGGCAGCGTTCATTCGCGGGCTAAATTCCATATTACCTGAGTTCTTAAAACGTCACATCACCTTATATGTGGATGATATTCTAATAGCAGAAGCCTCATGGGAACAACATAATCGCATCCTCAACAGTTTGTTACGTATTTTTGCAGAATCTGGAATTACAGTTAACTTGGAAAAGTCTGAATTCGGTAGGTCAAAGGTGAGGTTTTTGGGACATATTATTTCTTCTGAAGGCATTCAGCCGGATCCTGAAAAGTTAGAAGCAATCAGAGCCATTCCAATTCCATCCACAAAAAAACAAGTCCGCAGTTTTCTAGGTCTCGTAAATTTTTACCGTCGTTTTCTGAATATGCAAATTCTAGTTACACCAAAACTTTGTACTCGCACTGGAAAAAATACTATTTGAAACTGGGACGAACAAGCACAGTTGGAATTCAATTCTTTAAAAGTATCGCTACTTAACGCACCAATACTAGCTCATCCAGATCTGTCACAAGATTTCTGCCTTAGCACGGATTCTTCTAAAGTCGGTCTTGGTACCCATTTATTTCAAGAAGCCATAGAAAATGACACTACTGTTCAGAAAACCATTGATTTTGCTAGCCGAGTGCTAACAAAACCTGAAAAAAATTATTCCGTTACTGAACTAGAAGCTTTAGCTATCGTTTGGGCATTTAACAAATTCCGTTTCTTTCTTGCTGGTAAGCACATAAAAGTATACAGTGATCATCGTGCATTACAATTTCTTATGTCTTCAAAATTAAATCATGACAGGTTAAAACGTTGGGCATTGTTTCTGCAAGAATTCCGCTTCACAATAGTCTACATTCCCGGCAAGGAGAACATTGTTGCGGACGCACTGTCACGCGCACCGGCTGGGCTTGAGAAAAGTAACACAGAAGGCAACCTCGAGAAAAATTTCAGTATTCTTTACATTCAGAAAGTCGCCTTTGAAAACTTCATCACCACATATTTAAAGGACATTGCTCATGAACAAGATAAAGATTCGATTTGGAAAGATATCAAAAGTAAATGGCATGAAAAGACACACACTCAGATTCGGCATTATTATCTGTTTAGAAACAACATACTCTTCAAACGCTGCACTGTTGATGACAAGCTATGGGTACTCTGCATTACAGACGATTTTGTTAATAAGCTCATTTGGTACATTCATTTCAGCTACGCACGTTTTGGCCCACGAAAATATTCTTCAAACGACTTGTTATTTTAACAATATGGAAAAGAGAATTCAAAGAGTCTCGTCTATTTGTAAACTTTGTCAAAAGGCGAAACTATCTACTATCTCACATCGTGCTCCTTTGTTTCCTATAATTCCTTCTAAATTAAAAGAATTTGCTGCTGTTGATCTCTTGGGACCCCTTGTCAGAACATCGAATGGATTTTCGTACGTTCTAGTCGCTGTTGAACTTACTTCAAAACTTGTTTCTTTCACTCCTTTACGCAAAGCCACTGGACGGTCTGTATCCAACGCCTTTTGTTAAAAATTTCTTACGTGAAGTTGGACACGTTAGTAAAGTCATTTCAGATAACGGACCGCAATTCAGATCTGCTGTTCGGTCACGCATGCTTCGGAACAATCTAATCAAACCTGTTTTTATTTCATTGTACTCACCACATTGTAACCTGTCTGAACGAATTATGAAAGAAATCAACAAGCTTTGCAGACTTTATTGTCACAGAAAGCATCAGCATTGGGACAGATACTTACACTTATTTCAAAACCTGCTGAATGAAATGCCTCATGACTCCACTGCTTTACCACCTATTCTTGTACTGAAGAATGAAGAACCACCGAACAGAATAAGAGAGCTTGTACCTTTCCCGAATACACGTAAACTTCGACACAAAGACATAATTGATTTGGCTATTAAAAATATAAAATCTGCAGCAGATAAAAGGAGAAAAATACACGGTAAAGCAAATACAAAGAAATTATATATTGGTCAGAAAGTTTTCAATAAAGCTCATTCATTGTAACATAAGAAGAAACACTTGAGTCACAAATTCTTTCTGATTTACACTGGACCTTACAGAATCCGACGTATACCACAGGATAATTGCGTTGAAGTTGATACTCTGTGTACTAGGAAGAGTAAAGGACTACACCACATTCCACATGTAAAACCGTTTATTGAAAGATAATCTGCAATGTTTGAAGTTAAATATCCAGTCTAGAATCTAAGGGAACATATTTAGACAGTATTTACGAGTGCATTGTTACAGCGAACAGACGACACCGTGTTGTCTTGTTTGTTAGTTGCACGATTACGTAACGACTATAAAGCTCACATACGTACAACATATGCCGGTACTGCTAATGAGATTTTAATGCAACATTTTGGTTTATTTGAAAATACATTCTGGATTTAAAGTACTTTCTGAGAGATACCAGATGACACAATGGTTAGTTTATTTGACGATTATATCACGACGCTACTAATGTGTGACACAATTTACATTGTTGCTTTTGTGCTGTATCTGCTTTATATCTGTACAGTTTTTCTGAATTCTTCTGGAAAGGAAAACATGTTTTAGTAGTAACTTTGTGGTATAGCTACAATAAGAAGGCCTTTTTTGTAGCACAATACGTTACAGTGTAGTACTTTCTTGATCACGGTACTGTACGTAATAACTATGATATCTATAGGCATAGCATTTCGCTTTTCTTTATTACGAGGGAAGTACATTGACTTCCACAGATCTTTGCTTATGGACGACGATATTTACGACACTTGGCACATTTTTTACCCTTAAGTAATGACAGAGATTATGTTACAACATGACGCACAATTTAGCGCTACAGGACACGCATTTGAGTGATTAATCTTGTACTTAAAACATTTATTTTTAAAGATTTTTGAATTACAAAGAAAGTTTTCCGTGATACATTTCATTCCATTGCTGTAATCTGTAACACCTGAGGGTATAATTACATTAATCCTCAGGGGGTACACGCCTACTTTGTGTACCATGTGTCTGGCAAGCACAAGGAGCCCTAGCTAATATGGTATTTGCTTCTACAACTTTACACATGGGTACCATATTTCTCTAACACATAAATTACACAGCTATCTGATCATTTAACTGAGAGATAAACATTTTTTTTACTACATCAGTGACACATGTTTACACAATTACACAGCTGGATAACTTCACACTTATGAAACTGTATTTGGCTGTACTGTGTGAACTGTTCATATTTTTTCGGAACCATTGTGATACTATGAGAGCTTTGAATGATGTATTTGGTATGGGATCATGATTTTTAAAGTATGTTTGAGGTAGATGACACTGTTGAAATGAGCAGAGAATTTTTTTAGGTTTTGAAATTATTGCAGAAAGTTCTGACGATTTTGAGATTTGACTGAGGTGTTATGATGTTATTATTACGACGACAATGTGTATTATGCTGTTGAGGAATGTTTATTATGATATGTATTTATTATGATGAAATATTTAAGAAGTATCGACGAATATGTATATGTGTAATAAGGTAAGGAATAATGAGTAGTGGTTAGGGACTCTGGTTTGTGAAAAAGGATGTTGGAAACCAAGGATCGTATTTTAAGAGTTATGAAATGTGTGTATATGCGTAATGTATCACAATGCTGGCAAAAATTTTTTGGACGCTGTTATATTTATAGGATTTTGTTTCTACACATTCGTAACGCAAATTCTCGACCTGTGAAATTTTTTTTATATGAGACTGTCACTGCTGTCGTAAATATTTCAGTAAGAAAGTTAAGTGACTTTCACGTAATGCGTCGTGGACGCCCAGCTGTGCCACCTGCCTGGAGAAAATTCCATTAGGTGGAAAAAAAAGAGAGACCATTATCCTCGCTATTGACATTCCTTTGTAGAAAGCATCACAAATACAACACGCTCATTGCTTGGAAACATATGATTATTTTGTGGAGCGCGTACTTTGTGCTACTTACTGAAATGCTTATAAACTGATGGGAAATATCCTTACATCTGCACACCTGATTACGACAAGTGTCTTTCTACGAGAGTTGAGAGAATATCTACTAACTTATGAAATGTTACATGGCTACTGAATGATATTTTTATGCTTTGCTTTTCATAGTTGCTTATTTCATTTCATATCTGGTTTCCAGCTGTGTTGCAGCATTGGTTTTATAAAATAAAGTTAAATGCATTTGCTAATGTGAACACTTTCTGTCAACAGATCTATTAAATAATAATTTTATGATCCACATTCTTCGAAAAAGGAGCACTTGGGAAGGAAAGAAGAATAAGAAGGGATTAATAACAATTACTGCATACATAATTTTCTTTTCAACTACTTGGTAATTTTTTTGGTAGAATAACTTTTTGTGGTGCACTACTTTAATGACATAGATATTAAAATGTGAATAGACATTTCCCTTATCTGCATTGTTGTCTTTAGTGTACTATTTTTTCTGCTTGAGCTATGTCATATTTAGGTATAAGTTATTGCATTTGTTGCTGCTGTTTGCCAGGCATAGTGCTACTAAATTTCACTTTGTATTACTCTGTTAAGCCAGTTTTACTACTGATTTATTTTTCTTGTTGCTGCACATTGGCTCATATTAGTTGTAATGTTGCAATTTGCTTTGCTAATTTAGATTTACTGCTGCTATCTTTGCCAATTTGCATTTTTTCCATTGGTGTTTGTATTAATTGTTTTGTGCTGCTGCATTGCCTCATCCCTTAGTTTATGCATTTTAACTCAGTTGATTTAAGTTAGCTTAAGAGGTGGTAGACTATATAAGAGAATGAGTTATGATGAATTGGAAGAAATACATTGAGAAGTTATATGAAAAAAGTTTTTAAAAGAAAAGGTACTGTACAATGAAGAATAATTATTTTAAAAGAGGATGAATAGAATACAGAAAGCAGGCTTAGATAGGACTTTTTGGGAATAATGATGAACGAAGGGAGATCTCCATGCAAAATACTGCAGTAAAACAAAGCTGGTCCTTTCCTTTTGTGTATCCCTCTATGTGTTTGTGTACCCTTGTATATTTGTGTTCTTCCTGTCTTTATGTGTTTAGTTAATAAGATTTATCTTGTAGAATTTTTCTAGTACTAAGCTACATTCACTATGATGAGGAATACTGTTATCCTCAAATATAATTTGCATTAATAATATGTTATTTTCTTTGTAAAGATGTTTAGACAGTATCTATTCTGTTTTGTTTTAATGCTAATGTGTGAAATTAATGTTTCGAAAATTATTCTCATTATTTTATAAATTTACTTATGTTATAATCCCTGTAACACTGATGTATATGTCTATTTCTATTCTTTTGTAAAGCCTGTATTACTACAAATGTTATGTGTTTTATTATGTTTTCATGATGTTTTCTGTATCTCTGTAATTGTATTCTCATGTTATAAAATTCTAATGGACACCAGTTCATCAAATTAAGTAACTTGTAAGCATACATTTCACTGCACACATTTCTGTTGGTCATAGTATATGCACAATATGTGAAAAAAAGAGGACTGTTAGTGCTTGCACATGTGTTGATAATTCAGCAAGGGACTGGTTAACAGCATTGTTGGTTCTAAGGACATTCCAAAAAGTTTTGTGAGTACACAAGTGGTGGTTTATGGACTTGCTATATTGTCCGCAAGACTCTTCAATGGTGATTGTGCACCTGCACAGTCACAGCAGATGGCTGCTGGCCATCTCTACAAGGACTACAGTGGGTCTACATCTTTGATGACCCACCAATACCATTATTTCTACGAGGACTGCAGTGGGTCTGCACCTCTGGTGGCCCACCAACACCGTAATCTCTAACAGGACTACAGTGGTCTGCTCTGTGATGAGCTACCTACTAATATTCTTCAAAACTTCGACTGACTCTGCGGTGGGTTTGCTCTGTTGTGGCCCATTACCTGTCTGCATGTGAAGAGTCAGCACTCTCTTTCCGTTGGAAGGACAACAATACTTCTTCAAGACTGCATGGAAATCCACTACTTCCATGTGCATTTTCTTTTACTGCTCTGACTTTGTGCATAAAATTGTAATTAATTCTGTGTTGAATGATCAGGACTGTCTTTATGGACTGTGAGAAAATTTTAGCTTTTGACCAACATTGTATCTTAAGTGCGTGCATTTGATTTCTTTGTTATTGTAATTATGAGAAATTTTATCAAATCATTATTGGCCACTGCCCAAAACAATTTGTAAATTTTTTTGTGGGGAGCGTGGGGGCTATGTAAGTAGGCTGTTTAGGTTTTTTTATTGGTAACGCCACGTAGCGCTCTGTACGAAAATCACTGGCTGTGCTGCATGCACTCTGTGGCTGGTTTGCATTGTTGTTGGCTATTGTAATGTTGGGCAGTTGGCTGTTAACAGCGCGTAGCGTTGGCAGTTGGAGGTGAGCCGCCAGCAGTGGTGGATGTGGGGAGAGAGATGGCGGAATTTTGAGAGCGGATGATCTGGACGTGTGCCCATCAGAGACAGTACATTTGTAAGACTGGATGTCATGAACTGACATATATATTATGACTTTTGAACACTATTAAGGTAAATACATTCTTTGTTCTCTATAAAAGTCTTTCATTTGCTAGCTATCCCTATCAGTAGTTAGTGCCTTCAGTAGTTTGAATCTTTTATTTAGCTGGCAGTAGTGGCGCTCGCTGTATTGCAGCAGTTCGAGTAACGAAGATTTTTGTGAGGTAAGTGATTTGTGAGAGGTATAGTTTAATGTTAGTCAGGGCCATTCTTTTGTAGGGATTATTAAAAGTCAGATTGCGTTTCGCTGAAAATATTGTGTGTCAGTTTAGTGTTGATCAGAGTAAGTAAAGAGAGTAATGTCTGAGAACGTTCAGTTTTGCTCAGCTGTAAGAAAAGCAAATAACGTAAGAGGTTTATCAGCACAGTAATTCATTAATTTTTCAAAGGGGACGTTTCAAGAGCAAGAGAAATAGCAAGAGTAAGAGATACAAAAAGAAGGCTTATTGATCAATGGCACCTGATTCAATATTTCCGGACCAACCTTCCGATTACTCGCCACCATCACTGGAACTGGCACCCTAAATATAACCCAGTCCTTAATTTAGCTATCCAGCCTTCCCTTTGAGATCATACCCGATAAAAAGCTGGCTTACTTGAAGAACACTTTATTTCGACTCTGTTTGCCTCCCTAGATGAGATGATAGATATGCAAATCAGTTGCGTATCAATGGAGCACCTATTGGTCCACGAGAAAAGTTATCGTACAAAAGAACATCCCCAACTCATAACCACAGGAAACACAACCTCAGCTGCCAGCATGGTTTTAACCGTTACTAGTATTACTTACTTCCACTTTAAATATAGAGGTACCCAGATTCCATATATGTTATGGTCGAAGAACTGGGCAGAAGTAAGACGTCGAAGACGTACAGCCTGTGCCTGTTACCGCCCTACAGATGACTCTGCCATCACTACAGTCGCCAGGGCTCAAACCTCTGTACCTCTATCCAGGTTACTGAGAACCTCAGCACTCTGCTGCCCTCGCGGGACTACAACACTGGGCCCCAGCCATCCCTACATCTCCCGAGATTCTTGCGGGGAACTCCTTAGCCATACGTATTTGGGGGCGAGACGCATTGCGTCATGTACACTGTGACCGCAGCCGACGCTGGGCCGCCCAGCTAAGGGCTGGTAACGCAAAGATCCACATACGCTGTAGCAGTTAGTGCTGACAAGGACGACGCTGGGAGATCAACTCATCGCGAGACGCCGTGTCGCTATATTCGCCGCAAACGCCACGGATCAACACCAGGAGCACCGAAGACGGACGACTGTGAATATACTGAGGTGTTAAAAGTCATAGCGTCCTAATATTTCATCGGACCTGCTTTTTCCGGTGTAGTGCAGCACCTCGACGTGGCATTGTCCCAACAAATCATTGGAAGTCCCCTGTGTAAATATTGAGCCGTCCTGCCTCTAAAGCTCTGCGTCATTGCCAAAGCGTTGCCGATGCAGAATTTTGTGCATGAACTGACCTCTCGATTACGTCCCATAAATGCTAGGTGGGATTCATGTCGGGCGATATGGGAGACCAAATCATTCGCTGGAAATGACCAGAATGATATTCAAACCAATGCCAACAACTGTGGCCCAGGGACACGATGCTTTGTGATCCATAAAAAATCTATTATTGTTTCGGAACATGAAGTCCATGAATGGCTGCAAACGGTCTCCAAGTAGCCGATGATAGCAATTGCCAGTCAATGATAGGTTCACCTGGGCAAGAGGACCCAGTCCTTTCCATGTAAACACAGCCCACGCCTTTAAGGAGCCATCACTAGCATGCACAGTGCCTTGGTGATAAGTTGGGTAGTGTCTAAGCCACACTTTGACCCTATCGTCAGCCTTACCAACTGAAACAGGAACTCATTTGAAATGGGGACGGTTTTCCAGTCGTCTACACACCAACCGATATGGTCAACAGCCCAGGAGAGGCGCTGCAGGCGATGTCGTGCTGTAAGAAAAGGCACTCGCGTCGGTCGTGTGCTGCCAGAGGCCATTAACGCCAGATTTCGCCCCACTGTCTTAACGGATACGTTCATCGTACGTCCCTCGTTGACTTCTACGGTTATTTCACGCAGTATTCCTTGCCTGTTAGTACTGTCAGCACCACGTAAAAGCCGCTCCTCTCGGTCGGCAAGCGAAGGCTGTCGGCCACTTCAGTGCTCGTCCGTGGTGAGAGACAATGGCTGATATTTGATATTCTCTGCGCATGCCTCACGCTGTGGATCTCGAAATATTGAATTCCCTAACAGTTTCTGAAATGGACTGTTCCACGCGTCTAGATCCCACTACAATTCTTCAGTGAAAGTGTGTTAATTCTCGGCGCGAGGCCATAATCACATCGGGAACAGTTTCACATGTATTACCTGAGTACCAATGACAGCTTCGCCAACGCACTTCCATGTTATACCTCGTGTAGCGATACTACCGTCATTTATATATGTGCATATCGTTATCCCATAACTTCTGTCACCTCAGTGAAAAATAATAACGATTTTTTTGCGATCACGAGCTGGCTCGTTTATTGCATCCACATGGATATCTGGCAGTAAATCACCACCCTTTCCAAGTCATTATTGATACTGATATTTTGATTTTGCTAGAGATACATCTTTGTTACTGGCACTGGAATTTTATCCGCTGTAGTAAACGCTTGATGTTTAAAAATATCTAAATAGTTTGCACTATAATACAGTAACATGACACCACCTAGTGATGGAGTGACCTAATGAATACAGGTGTCGCCAAGCTACACATCCCCAAAATGTAGCGGATGTCTCGAGTCATTGCTATACTTAAGCCTGGGAAGGAACCAAACGCTCCAAAATTTTTCGACCTATCTCCCTTTTATGCCACACCTTCAAGATATTAGAACGGCTGGTACTTAACCGAATCAGTGCCTCCCTCGAAGTGGTTTATCCCACAACAAGCAGGCTTTCGTGGTGGAAAATCATACTGTAGTCCTTGAATCTAACCAGGCACATCGAGGACGGTTTTGAGCGTGATGGTATTACTGGAGTCGCTTTTGTTGACCTAACAGCTGTGAATCATAGGAAACTGTTAAAGAAAGTGTATGACCTTACTAAGGACTACGAAGTAACTCCCTTACTATCACTTTGGCCAGCCGGTTTGACAAAGCGGTTCTAGGCGCTTCAATCTGGAACCGCTCGACGGCTACGGTCGGAGGTTCGAATCCTCCCTCGGGCATGGATATGTGTGATGTCTTTAGGTTAGTTAGGTTTAAGTAGTTCTAAGTTCTAGGAGACTCAGATGTTAAGTCAGATGGACTCGTTTTTTGAACTAGCACTTTCCTTCCAGGTTTAATTACAGGCTAAGAGGAGTAGATGGCGACCGCAGAAGAACGATCTCCCCCAAGGCAGTGTGCTTGCCCCAGCACTGTACGACATCTACACAAATGATCAGCCAGTACCAGCAAGTACTAGGCTCTTCATTTATGACGATGACACAACAGTAGCTGTTCAGGGCCGACCTTTAAAGGAGTATAGGGAAAACGGGCTCTAGCAATGGATGAACTCTCCTAGTACTATGATGCCAACCACCTGGAGCCCAATCCCAGTAAAACTCAAGTGAGCTCCTTCCACTTACGAAACAGAGAAGCGCAGAAAAAGCTGGTCACCACATGGCGAGAAGAGCAACTGAAACATTGCCCAACACCAGTCTACCTAGGTGTCACACTGGACAGAGCTCTGACATTCTGGCAGCAATCTCTGAACGTGAAACAGAAGGTCATTGCTCGCAATGGGATGCTTAAGAAGGTGATCGGCAGCAGCTGAGTATGCTGCTCCTGTGTGGAACGCTTCAGCTCATGCTAAGCAAGTCTATATTGCGGTCAACGATACTGTAAGGATCATCTCAGGATGCTTGAAGCCAGCACCAGTGCAGAAATTGTATCCGGTTGTTGGAATAGCCCCACCCAACATCCTGATGGCCATTGCTGCGGACAATCGGAGAACAAAGCGGGAGAACGACCGCCGACATCCTCTGTATGGTCATGAGGCAGCAAGGTCGCGCCTTAAATCCCGCAGGAGTTTCCTTGCTAGGACTGTCCCACTGGAGGCAGCACCAGAGGCAATTCGTCTTGCAACATGGAAGAGATCACTGCGCGTAGAAGTCTCAAAAAATGGTTCAAATGGCTCTGAGCACTATGGGACTCAACTGCTGTGGTCATAAGTCCCCTAGAACTTAGAACTACTTAAACCTAACTAACCTAAGGACATCACACACATCCATGCCCGAGGCAGGATTCGAACCTGCGACCGTAGCGGTCGTGCGGTTCCAGACTGTAGCGCCTTTAACCGCTCGGCCACTCCGGCCGGCGTAGAAGTCTCACCAAAAGAAAAACTAGCTCCTGGCACAAACCTACAATACCCTGTAAGGAGGTCCCTCAACCGCCTACGAGTGTGCGTCCCCCATTGCAAGACCAATCTGGAGAAATGGGGAAGCCTTCCAGTTAGCGCTGACACCTTTTGAGACTGCGAGACTGAAGACGATCCAAGCCACCTTCTTGTATGCCCCCTCCTGGACAACCCGTGCATAATACAAGATATTTACGAAGGAAATGACAAAGCAACCGCAGCTGCTAGTTTTTAGAAATGCTGACCGGACACGGAAATGAATGAATGACCACGTGGCGAGAAAAATGACAGTGTGACGGAGCGAGGTGGCGCAGTGGTTAGAACACTGGACTCGTGTTCAAAAGGATGACGGTTCAAGCCCGCGTCCAGTCATTCTGATTTAGGTTTTCCATGATTTCCCTAATTCGCTTCGGACAAGTGCCGGGATGGTTCCTTCTAAACGGCACGGCCGACTTCCTTCCCCATCCTTCCCTAATCCGACGCGACCGATGACCTCACTGTTTGGTCCCCTCCCCCGAATCAACCAGCCAACAGAGTGAAATACGTGTCGGTATTTTCGTAGCTAACAAGTGCATTATTTTCTTGTTTCTTTTTCTTTCTGGAAGTGCTTGCTGATGGTTTTCTAAAACTGTTCGTTAGATTAAATTATCAGAAACGTGCAATTTGAAACACCACTGAAGGGGAAAAAATTTAAAAAAGTGATAGCACTCCTCGGCAAATTGGTAAAAATTTTTCAATCTTTCTCAGTAAGGAAACAACGAGCTGCAGCTGCACATTTTTTAATGTGTACAAAGACAATCTGGAGCGTAAAGAGAATTAAACAGAAATGTAGAGTACTTCTAGTAATGACAGGTGGAGTATGGGCTGTCAACAATACATGGCAGATCTCCTTCTTCTTGTTTCTACACTATAGGACACACACCTGGAACCTGTTACATCTTCAGAAATTATGTTTCCATACTGTAGTCTTATTTTCTACTTCAGTTCGGTTTATTATTAACACCAATTTTGGTAATCGTGTTTGTCCATCCTTTGGATGCCACTTGCTGCGGCGCATAGTGTGTATTTCTAAAGGTTTCCAGGCGCCTTTTTTTATTCTTTAATTTTTATTTTCCATTACCGGTTTAGAATCACCTAGCGGTTCAGCATCAGATGATACAAAATGCTGCAAACATGATGTTGATTCGCTGGACGATTCGAAGCCAGTACGGGAAAATAAAAATTTAAGAGTAAAGAAAAGATGACTGGTTGTAGTCATTTCTGGAAACATTTATTAATCGCAGTCGCAGTGCTGCGCATCCGTAATTGATATAAGTTGTATTGATATCTATTTTAGTTGCTTCACCTCAGAACGTTTACACTACTGTCCCTATAAAGTGTTCACCGCAGAGGCAGTGGCTGTAATTCGAACGCCCTAGTTCGTCAGTCCGCTCGAGATGAACAAAATCTTGATCATATATGATTAGTTAAGTGAACTATCAGCTGTTAGCACAATACGATGCTCATGTTATGATCACAATGCAGAAGGCGGTTCAGCTGCAGCAAATGGAAATCATATGACCTGTCTTCGAATTCAGTTGTACCAAGGCCTTCAATAAAACAAGTACATCGACCTACTCGCACAGGGCACGAAGCACAATGTGCAATTACTCATCCTCGATTTCAGTTCATCCCTCACCAGCCCTGAAGTGAAAACGAAGGCATACAAAATGGAAAGAACTGGAAGAAACACGGTGACAGATAGGCAGCCAGTACTCTAACGCACAGATTGATCCCTTCTTCATCCCAAAACCTCTCCCACCCCTCTGTCACCCCCTCAACCAGGAGCTTAGGAACACTCCTGCGAACTGACAATTTTGCGCAGAGACGATTCTACAGAGCACGAACTCTTATTGGGAACTCAACGAATGTGAAAACAGAAAACCCGGTTGCGGTGGCAGACTAATCTGTAGTATAGCCCGAGGTCAAGGTTAGGTTAGAATGTGACAGTCTGCGTGTGAGTTGGCGATGCTAATGAATGTCGAAGCAAGAACTACCTGAAGTGTCTCGGGCTTCGCAGAAACGTAAACAAATTCCATCTCCACAAGTTTTATCCCCCACAATTATTACAAACATCCACCCATCCAAAAGATGGAGGAAGTTTACGGAATGGACACGCCTTAGAAGACAGCTAATGTCTTTGAAAAGGATGCGCTTCAGTCGAGAGAAATTCCCTGGTTAGAAGCCCTTCAACTTGTTCATGCGAGTCAATGCTAGAAGATGATTTAAATCGCATTTTCTTTCGCGTGAACTGTATTGCTATCAGCTACTAACTTTGTGAAGGAGGCTAGAAGACTAAAATACAAACGTCCCACTAACTTCATCAGTATCTTCACATCACAAAATACAGCAACTTTCAAAATACATTGTATTCAAGTGATCAGTGTTGATTAAATTAGATGAAGATACGAGATGCTAAAAGTAGAAGAGCTATGCCGTTTGGGTAGCAAAACAACTGACGATGACTGAATTAGCGAGGATATAAGAGCAGACTGGGTGCAGCAACAAAAGTGTTTTTGAAAAAGACAGATTTGTTAAACTGCGCATATAAATTTATGTGTTACAAAGACTTTTTAGAAGTTATTGGTCTGGAGACTAATCTAGTGCGTAAGTGAAGTTTAGACGATAACCGGTTCAGGCCTGAATAGAAGATTTTGAAATGTGATGCCACAGATAAATGTTGAAGCTTAGATGAGTGGACCAGATAACTAATGAACAGGTACTGTATCAAACCGGATGAAAGAAAAATTTATGACACAACTTGACAAAAAGAAGGGATCAGCTGATAGCACACATCTTGACGTAACGAATAGTCCGTTTGGGTGTGGAGGGAGGTGTGGGACGTGAAAGTCGTATTCGTGATCGACATTACGGCTGGAGAAAACTGCGGATGTGAAACGTAAATATCATAGATGGAGACTAAGGCTTCAGTTCTGCAAGCATGTTCAAATAGAAGTGGCTTGCAGTAACTACTACCCGACCACGATATTACTACTCTTGGGCTCCCACAGCCGTTTTCGAAACACGTGGTAAATTTACAGTAAACAAGTACTGTGGTGACAAACGAAAACGCATCACATTTTCAATTATTTCAAGACAGTGGTGCATATGTTATCACACGGTTCAACGTGTCCTTGTGGAAATACACTCCTGGAAATGGAAAAAAGAACACATTGACACAGGTGTGTCAGACCCACCATACTTGCTCCGGACACTGCGAGAGGGCTGTACAAGCAATGATCACACGCACGGCACAGCGGACACACCAGGAACCGCGGTGTTGGCCGTCGAATGGCGCTAGCTGCGCAGCATTTGTGCACCGCCGCCGTCAGTGTCAGCCAGTTTGCCGTGGCATACGGAGCTCCATCGCAGTCTTTAACACTGGTAGCATGCCGCGACAGCGTGGACGTGAACCGTATGTGCAGTTGACGGACTTTGAGCGAGGGCGTATAGTGGGCATGCGGGAGGCCGGGTGGACGTACCGTCGAATTGCTCAACACGTGGGGCGTGAGGTCTCCACAGTACATCGATGTTGTCGCCAGTGGTCGGCGGAAGGTGCACGTGCCCGTCGACCTGGGACCGGACCGCAGCGACGCACGGATGCACGCCAAGACCGTAGGATCCTACGCAGTGCCGTAGGGGCCGCACCGCCACTTCCCAGCAAATTAGGGACACTGTTGCTCCTGGGGTATCGGCGAGGACCATTCGCAACCGTCTCCATGAAGCTGGGCTACGGTCCCGCACACCGTTAGGCCGTCTTCCGCTCACGCCCCAACATCGTGCAGCCCGCCTCCAGTGGTGTAGCGACAGGCGTGAATGGAGGGACGAATGGAGACGTGTCGTCTTCAGCGATGAGAGTCGCTTCTGCCTTGGTGCCAATGATGGTCGTATGCGTGTTTGGCGCCGTGCAGGTGAGCGCCACAATCAGGACTGCATACGACCGAGGCACACAGGGCCAACACCCGGCATCATGGTGTGGGGAGCGATCTCCTACACTGGCCGTACACCACTGGTGATCGTCGAGGGGACACTGAATAGTGCACGGTACATCCAAACCGTCATCGAACCCATCGTTCTACCATTCCTAGACCGGCAAGGGAACTTGCTGTTCCAACAGGACCATGCACGTCCGCATGTATTCCGTGCCACCCAACGTGCTCTAGAAGGTGTAAGTCAACTATCCTGGCCAGCAAGATCTCCGGATCTGTCCCCCATTGTGCATGTTTGGGACTGGATGAAGCGTCGTCTCACGCGGTCTGCACGTCCAGCACGAACGCTGGTCCAACTGAGGCGCCAGGTGGAAATGGCATGGCAAGCCGTTCCACAGGACTACATCCAGCATCTCTACGATCGTCTCCATGGGAGAATAGCAGCCTGCATTGCTGCGAAAGGTGGATATACACTTTACTAGTGCCGACATTGTGCATGCTCTGTTGCCTGTGTCTATGTGCCTGTGGTTCTGTCAGTGTGATCATGTGATGTATCTGACCCCAGGAATGTGTCAATAAAGTTTCCCCTTCCTGGGACAATGAATTCACGGTGTTCTTATTTCAATTTCCAGGAGTGTATTACCATGAAAACTCATGCAAGCCGATCGAAGCGCCCTCAGTTCCAGGTGCAATAATATTGTGGTCGACTAATACACAAAGATGAATAGGCTCGCACAGAATAGATGAGCGTGAAGACCACAATAACTGAGTTCTTGTTCACTGTCAGGTTGGTGACCTGCCCACCACCGTGCCAGCAGCGATGAAACTGGAGCAGGTCCTTTTTTTTCTTTTTCTAAATAGCGAATAACTGGTAACGTGAAACTGCGGAATTATTAGGTGTAGTCATGTCATAACTCTAACTTCAAGTTCACGTCATCAGAAACATGCGAATCATGTGTCATATCGAACTACTGGAGCTGCTCAACTTCTACAACTCACATCTAAAATCAGCAAAAGTTAACGTTTTCCTGACAGTAAAATAAGCGACGCAGATGACATGTGTTTGCCCTAGTAAGTGGCTAACCGTGTTCGTTACACTCACTAATAAAACACATCTTTTAACACAGATTCGTTATTTTAACTCTCAGATTCCTCTACTTCACGTATGTTTAGCTGCTATCACTACATTGTAGTATGCGAGGAGATTGTTCCCGTGTCCCTACATAGTCCTTCGTCTTAGTTTTCAGTGGACAATACTCCACATATTTCCAAATTTCGATCGTTTCCTGTCAATATTTTTATCGCTGTCTTGCCTGACCTAAAATCCCATAAAGACAGAGAACAAAACGTTCGTTTCAGAACAGTGTTATTGAGGTAATTTCTTAACAGATACTAAAATCGTGTTTTTCACATACACTACTTGATTTCTCTGCTACCGTATTCTCTGAAAGTCGTCGGAGACCGATTTCATAGAGTAAAATATTTAAAAGTATTTCCATCTTGTAGTCTGATACCCTTAGAGTTTTAGGTGCTTTTGTTATGTCCCCTTAGAAAAATTGTGAATGACTGTGCTAGTAAACTTCTACTTATTTGATACAAAGACAGCTTAGTAAAACTAAACGTACTCAGTCAGTTCTCTTTTCTTATTCTGATCATCACTAAACTGACGCACAATATTTTTTAGCGCAACGCAGTCTGACATTCAAAAATCCCTACAAAAGAATGGCCCTGACTAACAACAACCTGTACCTTTCATGAATCACTTACCTCACAAAAATCTTCATTACTCGAACTACTGCAATACAGCGAGTGCCAATACTGCCAGCTAAATAAAAGATTCTAACTACTGAAGGCACTAACTAGTGATAGGTATAGTTAGCAAATGAAAGATTTTGATAGAGAGCAAGCAATGCATTTACCTCAATAATGTTCAAAAGTCATGATATATATATATATATATATATATATATATACAGGGTTATTACAAATGATTGAAGCGATTTCACAGCTCTACAATAACTTTATTATTTGAGATATTTTCACAATGCTTTGCACACACATACAAAAACTCAAAAATTTTTTTAGGCGTTCACAAATTTTCGATATGTGCCCCTTTAGTGATTCGGCAGACATCAAGCCGATAATCAAGTTCCTCCCACACTCGGCGCAGCATGTCCCCATCAATGAGTTCGAAAGCATCGTTGATGCGAGTTCGCAGTTCTGTCACGTTTCTTGGTAGAGGAGGTTTAAACACTGAATCTTTCACATAACCCCACAGAAAGAAATCGCATGGGGTTAAGTCGGGAGAGCGTGGAGGCCATGACATGAATTGCTGATCATGATCTCCACCACGACCGATCCATCGGTTTTCCAATCTCCTGTTTAAGAAATGCTGAACATCATGATGGAAGTGCGGTGGAGCACCTTCCTGTTGAAAGATGAAGTCGGCGCTGTCGGTCTCCAGTTCTGGCATGAGCCAATTTTCCGCGGGCTACGCGTGAAACTTGCCCGCACGCGTTCAACCGTTTCTTCGCTCACTGCAGGCCGACCCGTTGATTTCCCCTTACAGAGGCATCCAGAAGCTTTAAACTGCGCATACCATCGCCGAATGGAGTTAGCAGTTGGTGGATCTTTGTTGAACTTCGTCCTGAAGTGTCGTTGCACTGTTATGACTGACTGATGTGAGTGCATTTCAAGCACGACATACGCTTTCTCGGCTCCTGTCGCCATTTTGTCTCACTGCGCTGTCGAGCGCTCTGGCGGCAGAAACCTGAAGTGCGGCTTTCAGCCGACCAAAACTTTATGAGTTTTTCTACGTATCTGTAGTGTGTCGTGACCATATGTCAATGAATGGAGCTACAGTGAATTTATGAAATCGCTTGAATCATTTGTAATAGCCCTGTATATATATATATATATATCAATTCATGACATCCATCTTTTATAAATTTCCTTTTTCTGGTGGACACACGTCCAGATCGTCCGCTTATAGTAACCTCTCAAATCTCTGCCATCTCTCTCTCCACATCCACCTGTGCCGGCGGCTCACCTCCAACTGCTCAAAGCTACGCGCTGTTCACATCCAACTGCCCAACACTACAATAGCGAATATTCCAACAATCCCAACCAGCCACAGACTGCACTCAGCACAGTCAGTGATTTTCATACAGAGCGCTACGTGGCGTTACCAACATAAAAACCTAAACAGCCTAATTACACTTTTTACGTGGATACTGAAAATGTGGGTGATAATTGGCATGCTTGCGACACTTCCCGGTTTATAAAAATTTCTTCAGTTTTTCTTTCTCCTGTGTTTGTAATGGTATTTGACCCGTGGTTTTATTAGTTTGTTGGAATACCCATTACCAAACGCATGAAAGGAACGAGAGAACTGGAAATAAGAAAAGACTAAATATGGCCATCTTGAGTGTTAGGTGACTCGGATCTAAGGAAATAATATTACACATGTATACACTCCCGTTGGCATGTAAAAAGAAAAGATCGTATTGTGATTGTTTGATTCTTCAATGAACAGGACCAGGTTCAAAAATGGCTCTGAGCACTATGGGACTTAACATCTATGGTCATCAGTCCCCTAGAACTTAGAACTACTTAAACCTAACTAACCTAAGGACAGCACACAACACCCAGCCATCACGAGGCAGAGAAAATCCCTGACCCCGCCGGGAATCGAACCCGGGAACCCGGGCGAACAGGACCAGGTTACGGTCTTAGATCACTGTTATAGGACGGTCCACACAAAACAACAATTTCTAGCTCCTCCCTTTTCTCCATATCGATACGTTATTGTGGTCTGGTTGTAGGCACTATATTCATTGAAGCAACAACTATGCCAATGACGGTAAGAACTAAGTTGAATATTAATAATAGCAGGGGAGACGGTGATAGCAAACATTCAACCTAACTATAAAATACTTTAGTTATTTGGAGTCGTGTTACTGTTATCTGAACTCAAAGAATCCTGACAGAGGGGCATACTGAAAAAGTGATCCCACAAAAGTGTGCACTGTTTTAAAACTTCCTATTAGATTAATGTGTCAGAGGTTCAAACCTCTGAGCAGCCAAGAACAACCCTTTACTCGATGCTGTCGTCTGGTACAACCACTGGAAAGCTAATATCACCAACTAACGACTAGGAAATTCCCTGAACTCAAGGGAACCCCACTGCGGATTATTATTCGTATGAAGGGCTTGTTACTAAACTTTGCCAAAGTATTCACTTTACATAATAAGCTTTCCCATTGGCCCGAAAATTGGTGTATTACCTCTAATTCAGTTTCTTCGGCCGCAAACACCTCGAAGATTTTAAACCCTTACCCTCCACCTTAAAGGATACTCCCCAATATGGAGATACCCAAAACAAACTAACTTGTTTAGTAGGCTTATGATTCCCTTTGAGTTTACTCTGAATGACGTAGTTACTGCTAAGAGAGATCATAAAACCTGCTCTGACTCTGAAGCTACAAGGCGTAAATAGCACGGACAGACATGCATTTGCATCGACAAAACCATCAACATAAGAAACCTTCCTAGGGAAGGTCACTCAGTGCGCAGTTGTCTGTTTCCTGCGATCAACTATATCTAGGCAGTCAGTGTCTCGTGATCACGATTCAGATTACTTACATTCGTTGTAATTAACAGAGGAGGGAACGTGTTGCTTTCCATGCAAATTACGCACGGTTGGATCGTTTGGAAGAAAGGCATGATAAGCTTTTCAACGGAGATATCGACCGAAAGTGACACAGCACAACTCATTAGGCATCCGCGCCTAGCCAAACCTCTGACACAGTGTTCATTGTTCACTGATATTTCAAAGTGATGTATGATGTACGCTTGCTAATGACTTGACTCATTTAGTTAATTTCCCATTTGTAAACGGAAGTGGCGGTGCGAAAATACGTGACAGCGATTCGTGACCCTCCGACAGCGTTCTTCTCAACGTTGTGTCCTTTTCGCATTAGCTACACTTACGTCTCCAGTTTCAACATGTTCCATGTGTTTTTTATAACTTCATTACATGCAGCATAAAAGCACTAAACCCAATTCGGAGAATCGGGATGGAATACTGCTTTCAAACTTTGCCAAAGTCACTCCAGTAGATACTACAGCAGGAATTTTTCTACGAAATGTATACCTTGACTATCAATAGAGCATGAAGTAGGAATAATTAGATTCATTCACGTATTTTATTCTTTAGATTCGTGTTTTCGTATGTAGCACGTTAGTGCAAACTATAACGTGAATTTATTATGGCCTTATGAATTCTGAACCTGTCTTTATCGTTGAAACAGTGGATTGTTTGCACTAGTACAGTGAGCAGCCACTTTATAAATGTTTTTTATTAATATTTTAAGTAACTGGTTAAAGTATTAATACAAAGTAACCGCTAAATAACAACAGTACCAGCAACAGCAGTAGAAAATGGTATAATGCGAGTAGAACTCGTCATGAATAAGAAGGTAGGGCAGGGAGAAAGCTACTCTGCTTCTTATCAGAATCTACAGCAAATCAACACCAATAATAATACCGGGTGGCTACAATAAAATTGACGGGTACCGAGTGCCACAGTGAAGGTTGTATACAGCGCAGGACGCTGAAACGTCGAAGGTTTGTTTATTAATCGGTGCACTCACGGAGTACGCTGAAAAAACAATAGTTTCTGCCACCAGGTGAAAATATGGCGCTGTATGCAGTCATAATGTGAAATGTTCCCTGCTATGACATCAGTGGGCTTTTTGTTGCTTGACGACACATGTTGATTTCTTTTGTTAAATGACTGTTGGTGTAAGGAAGTTTGAAGTTTTCTGTGCGAAACGCGATGGCTATCGAGAAAATATACCGTGCACTGCTGGTGAAGTTGTTTTATAAGGACGACAGCAATAGCAGCACTGTATTGCGGAATATCGCCGGCCGAAACAGATGCGAAGAGGCCCCATGTCAATAAATTGGCTAAAGAATGCGATCGAGAAATTTGGAGAAACAGGGAATTAGATGCTGCAGCAGGCAGGGGGAGGTGGCCCATTCCCATAGCAGTTGTTGATGAAGCTGCTATAGATATAGCCGACCGTGCAGCCCATGCCTCAAATGCTGAAACCAGTGCTCAAGCAGTGTCACGGGAATTGTTTTTCCCTTGGTCAACAGTTCAAAAGATTTTAGCGTCGCATTTTACACTGGTATTCCTACACTCCAAATGAAACCCCAAGGTAGGTTACAATGCTGTGATTGTTTTTTGGCACGCATTGAAATGGATGATACGCGGCCAGGGAGCATTCTTTGGGCTGACGAGGCATATTTTACTCTGCACAGTGGCGTAAATGCACAGAGCTGTCGCATATGGGATTCTACTCCGCTATATATTATGCAGGAATATCCACTGCCCGAAATGTATGTGACTGCGTGGCGTGGTTTGACGAGATCCTTCACCTCTTGGACCTGTTAAATATACAGTGCGTTATAAGGACGTCCTTGGTCAATATGTGATTACAGCTTTTCATGAATGTAACTGTTTTTACACTACTATTTTCATGCAAGATGAGGCGACACCACATATCGCTTGCCAGGCGAAAGGCTCCCTTCAGCTTACTCCGGGAGCCGACCGGTTAATGAACACATCTACGATATTTCAACGTCCTGCAATGTGTACAGCCCACACTGTAGCATTATAACCACCCGGTAGTTTAGGTACACATGCCGACACCACAGGTAAAAGTTGAAGAGGTAGAGTATATGAAACGCACAATTCCGTATGTAAATAGAGAGGATTAACATTCATGGCCGACTGGAAACCATCAGTAAGGAAAGGAACAGAAGGCGTTTGTGGACGAAAATGGGCTTGCTGGTAGAAATGAGAGAGGAGAAACAATAATTAAATTCTGCAATAAATTTCATCTAGTAATAGCGAATTCGCTGTTCAAAACTCTAAAAATCACAAGAGGAAAAAGCCCTGGAGACGCAAGAAAATTCCAGCGGGATTACATCACGGTCATACGGAGATTAAGGGAATCGGCCAGATGAATTAATGTGAAAAGGAGTAGGAAAATACGTAAGCCTTCTGAGGAATGCATTGGATGCATTGGAAGTTCTCTAAGGCAGCAGATACTACGATAATGCATACCACAGTAGACAGTATAGGTGAAGAGGAATGGACATCACTAAAACGGGCGGTCATAGATGTCGGAAAAGGTAGGGAACTGCGGAGAAACCTTAGGTAACAGAAGAAATACACTCCTGAAAATTGAAATAAGAACACCGTGAATTCATCGTCCCAGGAAGGGGAAACTTTATTGACACATTCCTGGGGTCAGATACATCACATGATCATACTGACAGAACCACAGGCACATAGACACAGGCAACAGAGCATGCACAATGTCGGCACTAGTACAGTGTATATCCACCTTTCGCAGCAATGCAGGCTGCTATTCTCCCATGGAGACGATCGTAGAGATGCTGGATGTAGTCCTGTGGAACGGCTTGCCATGCCATTTCCACCTGGCGCCTCAGTTGGACCAGCGTTCGTGCTGGACGTGCAGACCGCGTGAGACGACGCTTCATCCAGTCCCAAACATGCTCAATGGGGGACAGATCCGGAGATCTTGCTGGCCAGGGTAGTTGACTTACACCTTCTAGAGCACGTTGGGTGGCACGGGATACATGCGGACGTGCATTGTCCTGTTGGAACAGCAAGTTCCCTTGCCGGTCTAGGAATGGTAGAACGATGGGTTCGATGACGGTTTGGATGTACCGTGCACTATTCAGTGTCCCCTCGACGATCACCAGTGGTGTACGGCCAGTGTAGGAGATCGCTCCCCACACCATGATACCGGGTGTTGGCCCTGTGTGCCTCGGTCGTATGCAGTCCTGATTGTGGCGCTCACCTGCACGGCGCCAAACACGCATACGACCATCATTGGCACCAAGGCAGAAGCGACTCTCATCGCTGAAGACGACACGTCTCCATTCGTCCCTCCATTCACGCCTGTCGCGACACCACTGGAGGCGGGCTGCACGATGTTAGGGCGTGAGTGGAAGACGGCCTAACGGTGTGCGGGACCGTAGCCCAGCTTCATGGAGACGGTTGCGAATGGTCCTCGCCGATGCCCCAGGAGCAACAGTGTCCCTAATTTGCTGGGAAGTGGCGGTGCGGTCCCCTACGGCACTGCGTAGGATCCTACGGTCCGGTACCAGGTCGACGGGCACGTGCACCTTCCGCCGACCACTGGCGACAACATCGATGTACTGTGGAGACCTCACGCCCCACGTGTTGAGCAATTCGGCGGTACGTCCACCCGGCCTCCCGCATGCCCACTATACGCCCTCGCTCAAAGTCCGTCAACTGCACATACGGTTCACGTCCACGCTGTCGCGGCATGCTACCAGTGTTAAAGACTGCGATGGAGCTCCGTATGCCACGGCAAACTGGCTGACACTGACGGCGGCGGTGCACAAATGCTGCGCAGCTAGCGCCATTCGACGGCCAACACCGCGGTTCCTGGCGTGTCCGCTGTGCCGTGCGTATGATCATTGCTTGTACAGCCCTCTCGCAGTGTCCGGAGCAAGTATGGTGGGTCTGACACACCGGTGTCAATGTGTTCTTTTTTCCATTTCCAGGAGTGTACTTTAACGGGTCGATGAAAGAAGTACAAAAATGCCAAGGGAAAGACAGTAATACGGTAATATAAGTCTCTCGAGAATGAAATAAATTGAATGTGCAGGTAAGCTAAGTCGAAAAGACAGCAGGAGGCATGTGAAATAATCGTGAAAGAAATGGTTGACAGGATGAGTGATTAAACACATAGAAAAGTAAAAACAACGTTAGGTGAAATCAGAAGCAAGTGCGTCGACATTAAGAGTCAAAAGGACTTGCGATGTTAAATGCTAAGACCGGGTAAGAGGATAAAGTAGCTGGAAGGCCTCTACGAGGGGGAGGACTGGTTCGATAACGAAGAAATGGGAGTCGATATGGGAGACACGGAAGCATCACAGAGTTTCGCAAAGATTCAGAAGATCTGTGATAGAATAAAACGGAAGAGATAGATGACACTCCTTTGGAATCTCTAGCATCAGTTAGGGAAGTGAAAATTGCCAGCAACCGACAACACATACGGCTTATGCGAGCACGGACCTCGCAGGGGACAGTGTTTGAAGACGATAGACGAGGGTCGGGCACTCTCCGCCGGCACTAGGCGGCAACCCAGGCGCCACCAGAGGCCACTGGCAGTGCGGACCGTTTCTCCTCTGCAGATCATGAGGTAAAACTAGTTCCTCAAGTGTACTCGGCCAGGCGCCGACTTGACACGCCGCTATCCACCTTCGCTTTCACGAGCTGATAACGACGGACGTACATTATTCGCGACCTCTAAACGGAAAGACATGGCGTTTGATGCAGTGATCAGTAGTTGGACTTTTGTTTTTCATTGGCTGTGTACCAGATAAACTTTTCTACTTCCCTCTCGAGACTTTAACTTCTGCAAATTCCTTCCGCACACATAGTGCATGGACATTGGATTTGGGAACTTCCCGTTTACTATGACATTTATAGGTCTTCAGATATTTCTTTTTCCTTCAATATTCAAGAAGTGACTCGTTTTCAGCTATTGTTAACGTGTATTTTCGGAGAAGGTTGTTAATGTGTATTACAATAAGCTTCATATGCGCTACACACCTGGGTATTTTTCATGCGCCACCTTAGGAAGACACAGCAGGAACGAAATTTTTATTCATGTTGGTTTGTAGCATCTGCGAGACTGGATATATACCATCAGATTTTAGGAAAAGTATCATCTACACCGTCCAGAAAAGAGGCAAGAACTGACAAGTGTGAGAATTATCGCACAATCCGCTGAAGAGGTCATGATCGAAATGCTGACAAGAATAATATGGAGATGACTCGAAAAGAAAATCGAGTATCTATTAGATTATGGTCAGTTTGACTTTCGGAAAGGTAAAGGTACCATAGTGACAGTCCTGATACCGCGACTGATAATAGAAGCAATACTTAGGACAACTCGAGACGACTTCTTAGGATTTGTCGAGGGAAAAAGCGTTATGAAATGTAAAATAGTGCAACATGTTCGAAATCTGAGGAAAATAAGAGTAAGCTGCAGGGACAGACTGGTAATGTACCGTATCTGCCGATGATGATGGTGTTTGGGTTGTGGGGCACTCAACTGCGCGGTCATCAGCGCCCGTACAGAGTTCCAATTTTTTTCACGGTCCAATTTTTTTTCCACTATGCAATCTAGCCACGGTCACGGATGATGATGATAAAATGAAAGGACAACACAAACATCCAGTCCCCAGGCAAAGAAAATCCCCACCACGGCCGGGAATCGAACCGGGAACCCCGTAATCCAGAAGCGGCAACGCTAGCCAGTTCTTTTGTTCCTTTTTTTTTGCATTTTGTTTCTTATTGTTCGTTGTATTTGGTCATAGTCGACGTCACATGACACTCGTTGAAGTTCGTTGTCCATCCTATCACTCAGTGAAATGTCACACCATCACTTCATTTTTTTACAAGAGTCAAGAAGAAACAACAACATTGGAAGACCAATAACGAACTGTTTGGATTAAGAATGTGTTTAAGATAGGAAATCAGTCCTTTTATCTACCGTTCCATTTATAAATCGAAGAAACAATTGCGAAAAGAAAAATTTATTCAGGAGTGAGATTAAAATTCTGGTGAAAGAATGTCAGTGATAAGATTCACTGACGACGTTGCTGTCCTCAGCGAAATTGAAAAGGAATTACGGGATCTTTGTATAGAATGAAACGTTTAATGCGTACACACTATAGATTGAGAGTAACCGAAGTAAGACGAAAGTAACGAGGAGTAGCAGAAGTGAGATTAGTGATAAACCTTAACATAAAAATTGATGATAACGAACTAGTAGTAACGAATTCTGCTGTGTATTAAGGAAAACAACAATGACGGACGAAGCGAGGTCTTAAAGGGGAGACAAACATAGGCAAAGACGCTATTCGTGGCAAAAAGGCATTGTAGTAACCTGCATATGCTTTTATTTGACGAAGAAATCTCTGAGAACGTGCGTTTGGATCACAGCAGTGTTGGCTAGTGAAATATGGGCTGCGCAATAACCGAAAAAATAGGGAATATAAGAACTGAAGATGTTCCATAAAAGGATATCGAAAATTAGATGGTCAGATCAGGTAAGGTATGAAGAGATTCTCCACAAAAATGGCGAAGTCAGGAGCATGTAGAGAACATTAATGTTGGACACGATGATACGACGTAATTTGCTATAAACGTGTCTTGATTTCTCTTTAGTCTTGCTTCCATTATCAAGAAAAATGTCAGATTTGCTCCTCTGGTGCCTTTACCTTTTCCAAAGCCAAACCGATCGATATCTAGTATCCTCAGTTTTCTTTTCCACGGTTCTGCATTCTATTCTTCTTACCAACTTGGATGTATAAGCTGTTAAGCTGATTGTGCGATAATTCTCGCACCTGTCAGCTCTTGCACTCTTCGAAATTACGTGGATGATATTTTTCCGAAAGTCAGATAGTATGTCGCCAGACTCATACATTCTACACACCAACGCGAATACTCATTTTGTTGCCACTTCCCCCAATGATTTTAGAAATTCTTATGGAATGTTATCTATCTCTTCTGCCTTATTTAATCTTAAGTCCTCCAAAGCTTTCTTAAATTATGATTCTAATACTGGATCCCCTACCTCTTCTAAACCGACTCCTGTTTCTTCGTCTATCACATCATCTTTCCCCTCCTAGAGGCTTTCAAAGTGTTATTTCCACGTATCCGCTCTCTCCTCTGCATTTTACAGTGGGATTCCCATTGCACTCTTAATTCCTTTCATTGTCACCGAAGGTTGTTTAGACTTTCATGTATGCTGAATCTGTCCTTCCGACAATCATTTCTTTATTTCTTCACTTTTTCATGCACCCATTTCATGTTAGCTTCCCTGCACTTCGCGTTTATTTCATTCCTCAGCGAATTGTATTTCTGTATTCCTGAGTTTTCCAGATCATTTTTGTACTTCCTTCTTTCATCGATCAACTGAAGTATTTCTTTTGTAACACATGGTTTCTTCACAGTTACCGTCTTTGTACCTATGTTTTTTCTTCCAACTTCTGTGATTGCCCTCTTTAGAGATGTCGAATCCTCTTGAACTGCCTACTGAGCTATTCCTTATTGCTGTATCTATAGCCTTAGAGAAATTCAGTGTATCTCGTCGTTCTTTAGTACTTCCGTATCCCTCTTTTTTGCGTATTGATTCTTCCTGGCTCATCTCTTAAACTTCAGCCTACTCTTCATCACTCCTACATTGTGATCTGAGATCTGCTCCTGGGTACGCTTTACAATCCAGTATCTGATTTCGGAATCTCTGTCTGACCATATTCTAATTCAACTGAAATCTTCCCGTATCACCATGCGTTGTCCAAGTGTACCTCCTCCTCCTGTGATTCTTTAACAGAGTATAAGCTATTACTACTTGAAATTTATTACAGAACTCAATCAGTCTTTCTCTTCTCTCATTCCTAGTCCCAAGCTCATATTCTCCTATAACATTTATTTTACTCCTTCCCCTAAGACCACATTCCAGTCCCCCATGGCTATTAGATTTTTATCTCCCTTTACGTACTGTATGACCCTTTCAATATTCTTGTGTACTTCCTCTATCTTTTCATCTTTAGCTTTCGACGTCGGTATGTATACCTGAACTATCGTTCTCGTTGTTAGTTTGCTGTCGATTCTGATAAGAACAACCCTATCAATGAACTGCTCACAGTAACACACTCTTTGCTCTACCGCCGGTTCATAACGAATCCTGCTCCTGTTATACTACATATTTTCTGCTGCTGTTGATATTACCCTATAGTCATCTCACCAGAAATCCTTGTCTTTTTTCCATTTTACTTCACTGACCCCTACTATATCTACATTGAGTCTTTGCATTTCTATTTGCAAATTTTCTAGTTTACCTACCACGTTCAAACTTCTAACATTCCACCCCCATACTCGTAAGAAGTTATCCTTTCGTTGATTATTCAATCTGTTTTTCATGGTCACCTCCCCCTTTGTCAGTCCTCTCCTGGAGATCCGAAAGGGGTACTATTCCGGAATCTTTTGCCAAGGGAGAGATCGTCACGACACTTTTTCAATTACAGCCACATGTCCTGTGGATACACGTTACGTGTCTTTAATGCAGTAGTTTCCATGGCTTCTGCGTCCTCATGCCGTTGATCATTGCTGATTCTTCCACCGTTAGTGGCAGTTTCCCACCCCTAGGACAAGAGAGTGCTCTGTACCTCTGTCCGATCCTCCGCCCTCTTTGACAAGGCCGTTGGCAGATTGAGGGTGACTTCTCGAGTCGGAAGTCTTCGGCCGCCAATCCTGATTAATCAAAAGTTAATCAGTGGTAGGTTTCTAACCCAGGACAGAGGACGTTTTAACTATTAATCGAAGACGCTACCCCTTTTTTTTGTTTTTTTTTTCGTTTTTTTGTATTTTTTGTTTTTTTTTTTATTTTTTTTTCTCTCGATCCACTGACATTATGAACAGAAACAACGCACGCTACCGCTTTTTTTTCTTTTTATTTTTTGTTTTTTTTTACGCTACCGCTTTTTTTTTGTTTGTTTGTTTAGACGCTACCCCCTTTTTGGACCACTTTTTTCCCTTAAAAAGCCCCTTAGGAAAATAGAACTAAAAAAAATAAATAAATAAAAAAAGAAAGAAACCTAAGTGCCACCGCCACTTGTCATCCTATAACAAAAAAATCTGATCCACTTCAGGCGTTGGCTCCTGAGTAAACCCACCCCAGAGAGCTGCCTATAGACCAGGGGAAATATGGGAAATCAAGGTTAGGGCTATCCGTTGCCACTTTTTGTTTTTATATGATTACATCTAGGGAGCGTGTACAAATGAGAATTCTAGTAACTAAGTGTTACAAGTAAGTGTTACAACAACAAAGGTGGCATAAAAGAGTAATCAAAAAATAAAAATATAAATCACTGATGTAATTCTAACTAAAAGGTTCTTCAATAATGTAACTGGTTCCACTTGGAGCCTCGCCATCGTTATCTGAAATCTCCAATAGCGCCTTTGAAGGGCATCTGCAACAGAGGCATTCTGCTTCGCTAGTGCCTCAAGGAAAACAGTATCCTTGCAGCAGCTTGTCTCTTTCTTTGGTCATGGCTGACAAGGCAGAACGTTGAGCCGTTAATGTGATGCGGCACAGCACATTAACCACAGCCTGGCACTCCCCAGCTGAGTGGGGGGTTAACGAAAACGCTGCGTAAATAATTTGCGAAGAGCGTACGGTATTTCGTGTGCGTTCGAGGGCATTGTGAGCATTTTGTAGGAACCACCAGTAATCAAGCTGCTCTTTCTCTCCGTCGCTAAAGATGTAGGCGACGGTAAGTCCTTTGAACCATGTAAGCGCATGATATTTGGCAGCCGGAAAGTAAGTTTCATCGGGACAGAGTAGGGTCTGCGGGTCAATCATATCAGGTGTGACCCGGAGGTAACAAGCCAATATCTTCTGTGTTAGTCGCCAAACTCCGGACGATGATGCGCAAGTAAAACGATGTTCATCGGTATCCAAAAGGTGACAATCTGGGCAATAAGGGGAGTCTACCAGTCCAATAGTGTGAAGTCGCTGGCGTGTGGCATATTTTTTGTTGGCGATCTGATACCACTTGGAACGCACCGTGGATGACAGAAAGTGGTGGTGTATCGTTTTCCACACTCTTGGCCAGTGAACCGTAGGGACGTTAGAGGCTGGCATCAGAATCTGTAGTAAACGACCCGTGAGAGAGGTATATTGACTTTTCCATCGTTTCCTCATGTTGCTCATGTAAAGGGCAGCTGCTCTCGCCCTGAAGTTGACCAATCCCAGCCCTCCTTTGTTCACTGGGAGGTATAAGAGTGTCGTATCGTACTTTAAAGATATGACCTGCGGAAACGTAGTAACTGAAGGCCGCCTGAAGCCGGCGACCTATCTGCAGCGGTAGTGGGAGGACCTGTGCCACGTGGTTGAGTTTTGATGCTACGTAGAGGTTCAGGTATTCAACACGTTGTAGCTGATTCAAGTCCCGGAGCAGGTTCTGTCGCACCATTGCGCGTATGATCTGTAATAACCGTCGGTAGTTTGCTGCAGCTGTTTTACGTACATCTTTCTTGAACGTGATTCCCAAATAGCGCAGATCAGAAACTGGTGGGAGGGGAGCGAGGGCTTCCGGTCCGAGACCACGCCCAATGTCCAACGCCGCCGACTTGTTGATGTTCAGAAGACTGCCTGCGGCCTGTCCGTATCGCTCAATCCAGGTTAGTACGCTTTGAACTTCGGCATTGGAACGAACCAGCAGTAGCAGGTCGTCAGCGTATGTCCTATAGCGAAAGGTGACGTCCCGCAGCGTAATGCCAGATAGGCGGTGGTTAAGGCCCCCTAGGAGTGGCTCGAGTGCGATTGCATAAAGGTAGGTAGAAAGGGGACAACCCTGTCGTAGAGACCTCTGAATGGGTACTGGTCCTACCGTCCTTCCATTGACCTGGACGTGTGAGCTGGCTGCGGTCCAAAGACGCCGTAGGGTGTCGATGAGGCCCGGGGGGAATCCCATACAGTCCATCACTCGTAGGAGGAAGTTATGGTGCACTCTATCAAAGGCGCGGTTGAAATCGACGGAGACGATCGCCGCTCTCAGACGGCACGCAGAAGCGATCGCTATTAAGTCCCTGCAGTCACCGGTGGCCATGTGTATGTTGGCTTCTCCCCCTTGCGACGTCTGTTCTGGAGCGAGGGTCATCGGCAAAGTCGTCTTAATACGGCTCGCCATAATCCTGGTGAAAATCTTATAATCGGAGTTCAGCATTGTAAGCGGCCGATAGTCGTTAATCGATAGCCCTCCACCTGGCTTGTGTACTGGTATGAGGAGACCTTCTACAAACGCTGGCGGCACAACACAGTCTGGAGACATAAGTTCGCGGAACATTATAACCCAGCGAGGCATCATGATGTCACGGAAAGTCCGGTAGAATTCGATGGGCAATCCATCAGGTCCAGGAGATTTATTGGCCGCACCTTTGTCCACGGCGTCTTCGACTTCTTCGAGTGAGATTTCCTCTGTTAGTGCAGTCACGGTAGCCTCGTCGATAGTACGTGTTACCTGCTGTAACACTTCAGTAGTGGCCTCGTCATTGACGGTTATTTCCTTGTAAAGATGACGAAAATGATCCTCCACCGCCTTTACTATGGTTGCTTGGGTAGTACATAAGCGACCGTCGTGTGTCCTGAGTTGTGTGATTAAATGTTGGCGTTGTCGGCGCTTATCCGCCACAACGTAGTGCATAGTGGGTTCCTCTGCAACCGTTCGGTCGTGCCGTCGCGAGCGGACTACCGCACCTTCTAGTCGACGCTTCGTCAATGATAGTATGTGAGCCTTGATTCTGCTTTGGTCATGTTGTCTCTCCGGGGAAGGGGGTAAGGCGTCGAGGTCCCTGAGTGCCGCGTAGTAAAAATCGAGGGTCTGTCGATGCCACGCAGTCACGTCCTTGCCATATTGCATAAGTGTCCTACGGATTGCTGGTTTGGCACAGAGGAGCCACCACTCCAGGGTTGAGGTGTATCGTGGTAGGCGGCGTTCACAGTTAGTCCACGTTGCTGCAACTTGCCGACGGCAATCCAGGTCCTGGAGATGAGTTACGTTGAGCTTCCAAAAGCCATTGCTGCGCCAGACTTATTGGGGGCGTAGGTGTATAGTGCAGATATAGGCACTGTGATCGGAATAGGCTTGAGGCCATAATTCGGCGTCCACCACACCTTGTGGGAGATCCTGTGACACATATATGCGGTCAAGTCGGCTGGCCGAATGAAGTTCTTGGATCATCGCACCCAGTTCCGGACAAGGCATGTAATGTGGGATTTGGTCCTTGGGGTGAAGTACGCAATTAAAATCGCCGGCGAAGACGCTGTGGTCGTATCGTCCAAGGAAAAGGGGAGCGACATCTGTGGAGTAGAATCTGGCGCGGTCGTGACGTCTTGTGGTACCCGACGGCGCGTAAACATTAATGAATCGGGTGTTCAGTGCCGTAAATGCTATTCCTCGCGCGGAGGGAAGAAACGTGACGTCGGTAACTTCAATACCTTCACGCACTAATATTGCCACTCCGGTGTCTGCAGGGGTACCGGGCGTCACATGTGTGGCGTAACCGTAAAAGTGCGGGAGTGCAGTCGTTTTCACTTCTTGTAGGAAAGCAAAGTCAACTCCCATGGCTCGTATGGTTTCTTTCAAAAGTTGGATCTTGACAGGAGAACTGATCATGTTGATATTCATTGTCGCCAGGCGGTAAGCCTGGCAACGCGTTGTTTGGGCGAGGTTATCTATGTTGAAGTTGGAGAGAAGCGAACATCGGAAGTGATGTCACCCCCCGCCAAACGCGGTCCTCCTTGTGCTGCTTATGCTGCATGATCCGGCGGCGCCTCAGCTGGCCGCGGATCGGGATCTTGTGTCTCGACGTCCTCGGCCCACGAAGCGGGCGCGGATGTCTGTTCATGTTCCATAGCCTCGGAATGTTTGGTAGTAAGGGACCGGGCGACTTCGCTGCCTGCACTGGTACCTTCCCGCTGCTCACTGTTTCTGTCAATGGGCTGATATTCGAAAGCTGCATGTTTTTCTGTCTGTTCTGCAAGGTGGGAGTCAGTGGAAACAGCCTCAGCTTCGCGGCTGGCGTCTTGTGTGGTCAGTTGTTCTTCCCCGGCCGAATGCGAACCGCTGTGTTCCGACACGGTCCGACGACGGCGCTTCCGGCGTTTCGGTGATCGCTGTTTCCGTACATGACCTTCATTGTCAGAAGACGGCACTGACTCACGCTCCGCCGGAACAAACGCTTCGGTCGGTACAATAAGGGAATCAATTGCCATCTTGCCGGCGTCAATGTCTGTCGCGTTCGGTAGCTCCAGAGTCGTAGTACTATTTTCCACCACTGGCCAGGTAGGCGGATCATCCAGGTTTTTGTCCGTGGAAAGTGATTCTTGTACCGCTGAAGCGGTCGGCCGTGTCTGTTGTGTGGAGAACGTCGTGAGCGCCGCTGCGTAAGTCACGGGTAGAATAGTCTTCGCCGCTGGTGGTGCAACGTCCTTCGGTGGGAGTTGTGTGATCCGACGCTGGAGGCACTCGGAACGAAGGTGTCCTTCTTTGCCGCATCCGGAACACGTCTTCGGCTGGCCGTCATAAATAACTATGGCCCGGCATCCTCCTATCTGTAGATAGGATGGCACGTGTCGTTGGAGATCTATGCGTACTTGGCGTACTCCATTGAGTACTGGATACGTCTTAAACTGGGTCCATTTTTCAGCCACGTGTTCGTGTACCTTGCCGTAGGGGCGAAGCGCCGCTACAACTTCTGCCGCCGGGAGTTCAAATGGAAGTTCGAATATGCGGATAGTGCGCAGTCCCATTGCGGCATGGCCGACCTCGACGTTGCCAACATTGCCATCTGCGTGGCAGAAGCGGAGTTCTTGTTTCATCTCACGAAGCACCTTGTCGCATGTAGTTTCGTTTATGAGCTTTACATAGACCGTGCTACTGACGATCGAAAAGTGAATGCCGACAATGTCGGCAGCCGGGATCTTGGCTTCCTCTTTTAAAAAGCGTTCGACTTCGAGCGCCTTTGGTCGGGTAAAGTCGTTCCGAAATGTGAATTTCAAGGTTGATCTTCTGTATTGGTTTGCCATGGTCTTGTAGCGCTACGGCGTCACGTTAGTGTCGGCCGAAGAAAGTAAACAAGGCGCGCGGGCTCTCTCTGACAGCGGAGAGCACACACCGCACGTCTGCTTCGCTCGGCTGCGAGAGCCGCACTGCTACCCCTAGACCACGGGTGCAAACCGTATGCACTGTTCATTATCAGTTAGTCAATACATGCCCATTGCTGCCTTCATGCAAGGCGCTCTCTCTCTATATGTTAGGAGGTTTATCTAGGGTAGTAATTTTTCCCTCACTTTTTTTTTTGCTCAAAATGTTCCTTAAAGACTCAGATTTTAAGATTCATTTATCTAAAGTGTACAATAAACGTTAAAATACGCCGAAACCTCGATTTACTGCATGGGGGTCTAAGTGCACCCGAGAGCTTGAATGCAGCCGATGTACTACAATAAGATGGCGCACGTAAAACCGGCCACGGGCACAGACTGCTCGCCAGTTGGCAGCCATTAGCGGATGCAACAGCAAAGAGAAAACATGTAATAACTAGATAATTAATAAATAACAAATAAGATAATGGAAAAGTCTCTATTGTATAATAGCAACAGTTTCGAAATAATAGATGAGAATGAGCAGTCTAGCATCCGGTGCCAGTTCTTCGTGCGCCAGCCTGTAGACTGGTTACCGAGGCGTGCTCTTAGTTTCGGATAGTATCAGAGAAGGCGTTAGTAGTAATTAAAATACTATGCTCAACAAGATTTCTGTTCTTAACGTGATTCGTTTAAGGTAAACAGACTGAAAGCACTTGCTTGCCTCGCGCCTGCTTAACTTGTCATTTCGCTTGTTTTTTATACGAAGTAAAACGTAAGTGCTTGGAAACGACCAACAAACATATTTACATGTCTAGAAAAGGTTCAAAAAATAATCCCAATCGTACAAAAACCGCTTCGATTGATAATCTGAAGCCAGTTAGTTGACATAAGTTCGTCAAAATGAGAGTGTTTCGACATCGGCGAAAAAGGCCAGCTCTACGGCGCTGGCATTACAGATTAAAGGTTTGTTGAGTTCCAGTATTTAAAAACACAAGTTGAAAGCGTAAACGCATCTTTTTCAAAACAACATTTTTGAAGTTAGCAGAAGATGTAATTCGTGAAATATGCATGCAGTAACAAAATGGTTCAAATGGTTCTGAGCACTATGGGACTTAACAGCTGTGGTCATCAGTCCCCTAGAACTTAGAACTACTTAAACCTAACTAACCTAAGGACATCACACACATCCATGCCCGAGGCAGGATTCGAACCTGCGACCGTAGCGGTCGCGCTGCTCCGGACTGCGCGCCTAGAACCGCGAGACCACCGCGGCCGGCCATGCAGTAACATTATACCTTTTTCTGACTTGTGAGTTGGCGTTTTTTCTACTGTAGTACGTAGGATTATTGCGATATATTTTAATTTTGTTTTCAGAATTTTTGCCGAAAAATTGACTTTTATTTCAGAGTAATGCAATTTCGTTAAAACCACTTTTTTTAAAAAAAATATCCCTACACACTACCATCAGTTTCAAAGCAGATGCTGAAAATTTGTTCTAGGTTGAAAATTGTGGTGTTCAGAGCTCCAACAAACCGCTCACGCACTCCACGAAGGCCTTTCGTCGATGTCACGTTGTGTCCTCTGTGTTTAAGGTTTTACTTAAGGAATACTCTATATAATAGAATTTTAAGGGTGCACAATGAAAGTCTGATTTCAGTTTTGTAATTTGTTTGTTATTTCATTGATAAAAAATCATGAATATCGCGTCCAAATTTGAGCGCGTCATCCAGCTCTATCACCTTAATGCAGGGACACTCGTTGTCACAGCGTATCATACAGAAGCAAAACACATCTTCACTGCAGACCAGAACGCTTTTGTTTTTATTCAGGATCGTCAAACCCTGTGTAGCAATGACGTTCTCTCCAGACATTGGCCTCAGCTATACTCACCCCAAAGACCTCAGGCAGAGAAAGAAGTGTAGCTGAAGCAATCACGAATATGCGTGAGGCGATCAATATGCCACAGATATAACAACAAAAACTGTCCGCGAGAGTACATGGAAGATGGCCGGCTATAATGAATACCTTTCAAGGTAAATCATATTATTTTTTGAAACGGAGACGAGAGCTTCTTGCTTGGAGTCTAAAGCAAATCACTGGCTCCGGGAAGCGACGGAAAGGGACGCTGGCAGAATGGTGATGTTGCAGACGGAGAAAGAGAAGGTTCGGAAGCGGCCAGCAGGACGATAAGGGGAGGGGGCGTGGCAGGCGTGAGCTACAGCGGGCGCCTGAGAGGGGCGATGGCCGCTTCCTGCCGCCTGCTGCCTCAGCTCCGACGGCGACTGCCGGAACGCCACGCATACAGTAGACAACAGCAGACGCGGCAGGGCGTTCTGCTGACGTTGTGAGGGGGTTGGGCAAGTTCTGTATTCCTGCTCCGCTCACTCAGAAATGACTGTAATGCTTTGCTCTGATAAGAGCGTTTCCCAAATTTTGGATAGCGTCTTGGCCATCTTACAGGGTGTTTCAAAAATGACCGGTATATTTGAAACGGCAATAAAAACTAAACGAGCAGCGATAGAAATACACCGTTTGTTGCAATATGCTTGGGACAACAGTACATTTTCAGGCGGACAAACTTTCGAAATTACAGTAGTTACAATTTTCAACAATAGATGGCGCGGCAAGTGATGTGAAAGATATAGAAGACAACGCAGTCTGTGGGTGCGCCATTCTGTACGTCGTCTTTCTGCTGTAAGCGCGTGCTGTTCACAACGTACAAGTGTGCTGTAGACAACATGGTTTATTCCTTAGAACAGAGGATTTTTCTGGTGTTGGAATTCCACCGCCTAGAACACAGTGTTGTTGCAACAAGACGAAGTTTTCAACGGAAGTTTAATGTAACCAAAGGACCGAAAAGCGATACAATAAAGGATCTGTTTGAAAAATTTCAACGGACTGGGAACGTGACGGATGAACGTGCTGGAAAGGTAGGGCGACCGCGTATGGCAACAACAGAGGGCAACGCGCAGCTAGTGCAGCAGGTGATCCAACAGCGGCCTTGGGTTTCCGTTCGCCGTGTTGCAGCTGCGGTCCAAATGACGCCAACGTCCACGTATTGTCTCATGCGCCAGTGTTTACACCTCTATCCATACAAAATTCAAACGCGGCAACCCCTCAGCGCCGCTACCATTGCTGCACGAGAGACATTCGCTAACGATATAGTGCACAGGATTGATGACGGGGATATGCATGTGGGCAGCATTTGGTTTACTGACGAAGCTTATTTTTACCTGGACGGCTTCGTCAATAAACAGAACTGGCGCATATGGGGAACCGAAAAGCCCCATGTTGCAGTCCCATCGTCTCTGCATCCTCAAAAAGTACTGGTCTGGGCCGCCATTTCTTCCAAAGGAATCATTGGCCCATTTTTCAGATCCGAAACGATTACTGCATCACGGTATCTGGACATTCTTCGTGAATTTGTGGCGGTACAAACTGCCTTAGACGACACTGCGAACACCTCGTGGTTTATGCAAGATGGTGCCCGGCCACATCGCACGGCCGACGTCTTTAATTTCCTGAATGAATATTTCGATGATCGTGTGATTGCTTTGGGCTATCCGAAACATACAGGAGGCGGCGTGGATTGGCCTCCCTATTCGCCAGACATGAACCCCTGTGACTTCTTTCTGTGGGGACACTTGAAAGACCAGGTGTACTGCCAGAATCCAGAAACAATTGAACAGCTGAAGCAGTACATCTCATCTGCATGTGAAGCCATTCCGCCAGAAACGTTGTCAAAGGTATCGGGTAATTTCATTCAGAGACTACGCCATATTATTGCTACGCATGGTGGATATGTGGAAAACATCGTACTATAGTGTTTCCCAGACCGCAGCGCCATCTATTGTTGAAAATTGTAACTACTGTAATTTCGAAAGTTTGTCTGCCTGAAAATGTACTGTTGTCCCAAGCATATTGCAACAAACGGTGTATTTCTATCGCTGCTCGTTTAGTTTTTATTGCCGTTTCAAATATACCGGTCATTTTTGAAACACCCTGTATATGAGATGTGTTGTCGTTGTTGGGATTTTCAGTTCGAAGACTGCTCTGATACAGCTCTCCACGCATATCTACACTGACGTGGCAAAAGACAGGCGATAGCGATATGCACATCCACAGACGACGGTAGCATCGTGGACACAGGGTATAAAAGGATAGTGCATTGGCGGAGATCGTTCACTCTCAAGTGATTCATGTGGAAAGGTTTCCGAGCTGTTTGTGGTCGTACGAGGGGAATTAAGAGACTTTGAATTTGGAATGCTAGTTGGAGCTAGACACATGGAGCATTCTGTTTCGGAATCCGTCAGGGAATTCAAATATTTCGAGATCCGCAGTGTTGAGTGTGTGCAGAGAATACGAAATTTCACGCAATACCTCTCACCGTGGTAAACGCAGTGGCCGACTGCCTTCACTTAACCACCGAGGGCAGCGGCGTTTGGGTAAAGTTGACAGTGTTAACAGACAAGCAACACTGCGTGAAATTACCACAGAAATCAACGAACGGCGAACGTATCCTTTAGGACACTGAGGCGAAATTTGGCGTTAATGGGCCTTTTGTAGCCGACAACTGACACGAGTGCCTTTGCTAACAATACATCACCTGCAGTGCCTGTCCTGGGCTCGTGATCATATGTGTTGGGCCCTAGACGACTGGAAAATCTTGGCATAGTCAGATCAGTCCCGATTTCAGTTGGTAAGAGCTGATGATTGGTGCCGAGTGTGGTGCAGACCTGATGAAGCCATGGACCCAAGTGGTCAACCAGACACCGTGCAACTGGTGGTGGCTCTATAACGCTGTGGGCCGTGTTTACACGGAATGGACTAGACCCTCTGGTCCGACTGAACTGATCACTGACTAGAAATGGTCATGTTCGCCTATCTGGAGACCGGTTTGCAGCCATTCACGGATATGACAACGTGCTGCTGCCCTAGTATTAGTCCTAGTAGAAGGAAAGGGAAATTCTGTCAAAATTTAATGAAGGCGCAGTTGGGCGATGAAATCTGGGGTTGCTGGCAGTGTGTGGTAACAGTCGAGAGCCAGCAGGCCAGGCAAGATACACATGTCGCTAGCGGGCGCGGTGCTGAACGGCGGTATTTCACGCACGATTTGCTTCGAGTGGAGCAACAACGAGGCAGGAAACTGCACCGTTGCTTTAACTTATTGCGATGTATGAGGCACTAGGCCAGAGCCAAAGTGGCGGTTTGTAAACGGCCAACGTATGGGAATTTCCATAGTTCCTGTCTCTCTCTGACACTTAATCTCCAGCTAGGGAGAAACCAAAATAAATAGACAGGCAATTTTAGCTTGGCTCAGAATGTGCCAGATCAGTCTACTCTTATAGGGGCCTGTCTGGCAGCAGTGTTATAAGTATTCAGCATAAACTTGTATTCTGTTCCCCATGTACTTGTTCGGGCTATATTCCGTCTCTGGGGTCACAACACTGGGGCAGGACGGAATGGCAGCCTGGAACTTGAGGATCGCACGGTCTGCCTGAAAGAGGGCAGTGACAGTGGTCTGCAGTGGGTCCAGGAGGGACTCGATTCCACTCAAGTCTACAGGCCAAGAAAAAAAATAAGATGGTTCAAGTGACTCTGAGCACTAAGAGACTTAAGTTCTGAGGTCATCAGTCCCCTAGAACTTAGAACTACTTAAACCTAACTAACCTAAGGACATCACACACATCCATGCCCGAGGCAGGATTCGAACCTGCGACCATAGCGGTCGCGCGGTTCCAGACTGTAGCGCCTAGAACCACTCGGCCACTCTGGCTGGCAGGCCAAGTTCATTTCCCACATGGTGTACCGGGGTCCGGGCGAGGCATACGCTGCGGGAGGCACAGCAGCGCCAGAGACGGCGGCGGTTGTTGCCATCCAGCAAGCACCACTAGCGGCAAGTTGCGGCACAGCATCCAGGAGGGCGCGGGTTCGAGTCTGATCCTGTCCTGGGAGCAGCAGCGGCGCGAGGGCCACGGGTGACCAGTACACCCACCTTCATCCCATGGTCGGACAGAGCAGCCCAAACGGGACAGAGGGCTGTGAGGACCAGGGACTGTAGCAGCCTGCAGAATCGCGGGCAGCAGTGCAGCGCAAGTCGCACTGCATTGGTGGGCAGTGATCAGGAGAGCGCGGCCGACTTCCAGCAGGGTGGCCTTGATGACGGCAGAAGCAGCATCAGCATACCATGAGTGTGATTATCCAGCTAGACTCGTGGGACAGCGCGCGGATGGCATGCCGACACTACGCTTCACCCATCGAGTACTGTAAATTATCGGAATAAACATATGTCACCGAATACTGCTGCATCACTCTGCACTGCCCCTCGATGCTCTTGAACTGGCTCGGCCTCCTGACAAAATACGGCGCGGTGGTTCCCGGCTTCAGCTCGGCCATCTGGAGTACCGGGTTCGACACACCGACCCTGCAACTGCGCCACGTCACTGGGCCACAACTGTTCATAGTTGGTTTGAAGAATATTCTGGACAGTTTGAGCGAACGATTTCGACACCCAGATTGCCCGATATGAATCCCATCGATTATTAATAGGACATAATAGAAAGGTAACACTTTCGCAGTTACGGGCAGCTATACAGACTGCATGGCTCAAGATTCTACGTGGGGCTTGCTTAGTGCATCCCAAGACGAGTTGCGGCAGTACATGGGGCAAACAGATGTCCGATACGATATTAAGAGGTATCCCAAAGACTTTTGTCGCCTCAATATATACTTATGGACTAAGGATAATGAGTTTTCCTTCAGGCGAAAGGATACCTCACTCAGTCGTTTTCACATTTCAGTATAAATTCATGGTGTTCGAGATGTGGATACCCTGCAGGATTAATGACGCTTTCTTAAAGCCTCCTTTCAGGTCACGAGGGAAAATTTTCTATATGGGAGATGTTCAACGGACTGCGTTCTTTAGTTGGTAGAAGGGGGATCAACATGAGCAAGTGGGGGTTTTCCAGCGACTCTACATTGTGCGAAAGTGGTAAAGAAGATATGATGAACGATCCGCTTGCCTGCAAGTTGTGTCCAACTACATGCTCTCCACAAAGTATGTTTGATGCCAAGGAAGCATGTGAATTGGAAACATACTCGTCACAGCATACTTCATACGAATTTGTGTAGCATATAATTAGTCGTTCCAATAATTGTTAGCAAAAATGATAAAGAATGTAGTACCGATGTGCTTGGAGTGTTTTTGTTAATGGTTTTAATATCCTGTAACTTATAGTGTATGTTTCTGGTACGATTACAGAAATAAACTGTGCGTACAGCCTCGTCTTTTCATCTAATCTGTCAATAAATGTGAGTTTTCTAGTGAAGATTATTTACCAATTAGCTTCCTTTCGGTGTATGCCGATGAGATAGTTCAGTTTTAATAGTTCTTATAAGGGCAACCGGAACGTGTTGGCGGTGTTAACCAATGACTACATTTTATTAATTTTGTTGCGAAATAGTATTTCATTTGTGTGTATTAATAGATTCGTTGCTTTTCATTTTTATATGCCCACAATTATTTTGCCACTTTTACAGATCAATACAGAAGGACGAGATGATGATACTGATAAAAACTGAATAAATTTTGATTCTTCGAAAATATAATATAGTAAATTATTAATAAAAAATCATTATACATTTCTCATAAGCAGTGTATAACGAAAGGTTTATTGCGTTGAAAATTAATACCATTCAAGATCAGTGTCTTTTTATACCCAGAATACATTCACAAATTTTCCTCCTTCAAAGCTCGAACCGTCCTTCATGCTACCATGTGTAGCATTTGGACCACCTTGTCCAGTCTTCTGCTGAACAGTCAACATATATGTTAGCACATGTGTAACACTGCACTGCACATTCATTTTTAGGTTTCCCTTTTTGCTTTAAATGTTCTTATCCTTTTTTATGTGCTTTCTTGTCTTGCATTTCCTCGTTTTTGTACATGGTTCTCCTTTAAACAGTGACGTGAAATCAGATATACTTGGGAGCTGTTTCGGCGCTATAGCCGTAACACTCACTCAGGCCCGGCCGAACAGTGTTCTACGAGCGCGAGCACTCTGGCCGCGCTCCTGGATAGCGCCCCGAGCACAGCGCAGGGCGCGATTGAGGGGAGAGGAGAAAAAGGAAGGGGCTGCCGACGGATGGCACTAGAGCATCACAATCGCCTTGTTACACGCCTAGCAGTTTGATAGCAATGATACAGGGTGTTTCAAAAATGGCCGGTATATTTGAAACGGCAATAAAAACTAAACGAGCAGCGATAGAAATTCACCGTTTGTTGCAATATGCTTGGGACAACAGTACATTTTCAGGCGGACAAACTTTCGAAATCACAGTAGTTACAATTTTCAACAACAGATGGCGCTGCAAGTGATGTGAAAGATATAGAAGACAACGCAGTCTGTGGGTGCGCCATTCTGTACGTCGTCTTTCTGCTGTAAGCGTGTGCTGTTCACAACGTGCAAGTGTGCTGTAGACAACATGGTTTATCCCTTAGAACAGAGGATTTTTCTGGTGTTGGAATTCCACCACCTAGAACACAGTGTTGTTGCAACCAGACGAAGTTTTCAGCGGAGGTTTAATGTAACCAAAGGACCGAAAAGCGATACAATAAAGGATCTGTTTGAAAATTTTCAACGGACTGGGAACGTGAGGGATGAACGTGCTGGAAAGGTAGGGCGACCGTGTACGGCAACCACAGAGGGCAACGCGCAGCTAGTGCAGCAGATGATCCAACAGCGGCCTCGGGTTTCCGTTCGCCGTGTTGCTGCTGCGGTCCAAATGACGCCAACGTCCACGTATTGTCTCATGCGCCAGAGTTTACACCTCTATCCATACAAAATTCAAACGCGGCAACCCCTCAGCGCCGCTACCATTCTTGCACGAGAGACATTCGCTAACGATATAGTGCACAGGATTGATGACGGCGATATGCATGTGGGCAGCATTTGGTTTACTGACGAAGCTTATTTTTACCTGGACGGCTTCGTCAATAAACAGAACTGGCGCATATGGGGAACCGAAAAGCCCCATGTTGCAGTCCCATCGTCCCTGCATCCTCAAAAAGTACTGGTCTGGGCCGCCATTTCTTCCAAAGGAATCATTGCCCCATTTTTCAGATCCGAAACTATTACTGCATCACGCTATCTGGACATTCTTCGTGAATTTGTGGCGGTACAAACTGCCTTAGATGACACTGCGAACACCTCGTGGTTTATGCAAGATGGTGCCCGGCCACATCGCACGGCCGACGTCTTTAATTTCCTGAATGAATATTTCGATGATCGTGTGATTGCTTTGGGCTATCCGAAACATACAGGAGGCGGCGTGGATTGGCCTCCCTATTCGCCAGACATGAACCCCTGTGACTTCTTTCTGTGGGGACACTTGAAAGACCAGGTGTACCGCCAGAATCCAGAAACAATTGAACAGCTGAAGCTGTACATCTCATCTGCATGTGAAGCCATTCCGCCAGACACGTTGTCAAAGGTTTCGGGTAATTTCATTCAGAGACTACGCCATATTATTGCTACGCATGGTGGATATATGGAAAATATCGTACTATAGAGTTTCCCAGACCGCAGCGCCATCTGTTGTTGAAAATTGTAACTACTGTAATTTCTAAAGTTTGTCCGCCTGAAAATGTATTGTTGTCCCAAGCATATTGCAACAAACGGTGTATTTCTACCGCTGCTCGTTTAGTTTTTATTGCCGCTTCAAATATAACGGTAATTTTTGAAACACCCTGTAGTTGTGCTAAATTAGTTTTATGTTTTGCATTAGAAATACTGTAGCATCTACACACTTGTCCAGAAAAAGCAAGCCGGCCGGTGTGGCCGTGCGGTTCTAGGGGCTTCAGTCTGGAACCGCGTGACTGCTACGGTCGCAGGTTCCAATCCTGCCTCGCGCATGGATGTGTGTGATGTCCTTAGGTTAGTTAGGTTTAAGTAGTACTAAGTTCTAGGGGACTGATGACCTCAGATGTTAAGTCCCATAGTGCTCAGAGCCAGAAAAAGGAAAAAGTGGAGAGGCCACATGACTCAGTGTGGAATGGGAATTGCTTTACTTGCCATGTAGTTCGCAGGCCATGTAAGGCGTTTAATACGCCCTCGCACTATTATAAGACAGAAAAACACGCACTGGAAGCTCATTCCAGTGCATCCGTAAATACATGATGCACTTGTCTTCTGACAAACGAGAGTGAATACTGGTTGAACAGAAGGCGGCCATTAGGGAAGAATTTGCGTTAAGGATAAGTAGAGTGGCGACAAAAATTATATGATAACATCACCAGTTGTTGAAATCATCCCTTACTAGTGGGAGAAAATCATTACTCCTATCAGCAGTATTTTTTTTCGTAAAACATTGTTAGTTGTCTGCTCAGCTTCTTACTTAAGTGTCTTCACACTTCACGTAATTACAGTGTATGCCTAGGCTTTTTGAGATTTCTTGTTAAACTTCACAAGTGGCATATTTAACGTGAAGAAGTATTTTGTAAATGTGGGTTTCATTGCGGCATCGTGCGACAGCGGGGGCTAGGTTGTTTAGTTTCTGTTGTTTGTTATTGCCTCCCAGGGTAAAAGCTTCACGAATTTATTTTTCGCGAAGTTAGTAAGACGTTTTGCTATTGATTAATTTCCCTAGAATTGATCAAATAGTTAAATTATGAAAGTTTTTCTTAATTAACACTAAGTATTTAATTAATGAATATTATTAATTTGGTTTGCTTTTAAATTATTTTGAAAGTTTTAAATTTCAACTTCTAAATCTTGTCATTTTTAATTAACAAAATCCAATTTAATTTTTTATAGTTGTAAGTTTTATAAATTGTGTTCAATGTATGAGCGTTACCAATGATGTTCTATCTCTTCCTTCTCGAGCATTCAAAACGCAAGAAATGCATTATAGTTTGGGTTCAATAGATTTTAATTTGCAATACCCAGTCTGTTGGCTTTATTACGATCAGTAGTTCCAGATACATTACATATTCTAAAATATAAATGAGTACATATTGATAATCACAACATAATACTGAATGCCTATATGTGAAGCTCTTAGTACTTCTGCGGACGGTGTTTGCACTTTCTAAAGTAGTTACTCAATTAAGTAATAACCTTATTGCTTTGGCAGCAAAATAAAAAGTTGAAAATAACTGATAGTGATAAAATTATGCTTATAAAAATAAGCTGCGATATTAGACTTTTGGAAGTAGCCGGACTGTGTTACAAACACATCTCCCTCATTTCACTGCTTGTGCAGTCTTTAACGTATAGGAATGTCACTCACACACCTACTAGGAATAGCGCAGTGGAGGGGGAAACGCGAGCACTGGACGGACTTCGCTGCACTCATGGAGTGTGGGCGAGCTCTGGGAGCACATATCTTGGCCAGACCTGCATTTGTTGAAGGTACTGGTTCTTCATTTTGCTCCACTTGATTTTCATCAAGAGCAGTAGGAGTAGCTGTAGACTGGTCTTTAGGTACAGCCTTTATTGGAGCGTTTTCAGTTTTGGCATGTTCTGTGACAACAACACAATCTGTGTTTCTTCCGCGGTAGAATTATGCTCGTGAAACACAAGGGGATCATAGGGCTCGATTACATATTCTTTTAATCTATTAATTGCATTACCGAAGGCGCTGCAGTCTGGAACCGCAAGACCGCTACGGTCGCAGGTTCGAATCCTGCCTCGGGCATGGATGTTTGTGATGTCCTTAGGTTAGTTAGGTTTAACTAGTTCTAAGTTCTAGGGGACTAATGACCTCAGCAGTTGAGTCCCATAGTGCTCAGAGCCATTTGAACCATTTTTTTTGCATTACCGACTGTAGCTGCTTTGCGATAATCAGTGCCCAAACGAGCCGATATGTGTGTACAACTTGTTGAAATCACTGACATGAATTTCACGGGAAGGCAAGGGAGCAGCCGACTTTGGAAACATGTTCACTGGGTTGCCTATTTGCAGGTGCGAACTAATTTGATGCGATAGTATGAAGCGGATAATGTGTCTGTATAATATTATATGCCTTTCCCTAGTGCAGCTACGCCAGGACGTGTATTACGAAAACTTGGAGAGATGCTCCATCCACTGACGTGAGCTATTTTTCTGTATCTAACGTAATTTTCGCATAGCCTTAGTTCAAAATCACAGAGCTACTTATGAGGGGACTTCAGAAACGATGTTACACGTTACTATGGCATGCCAAGGGACTTTTCTTGACTGCCGCGCCGGCCGGGGCGGCCGAGCGGTTCTAGGCGCTACAGTCTGGAACCGCGCGACCTCTACGGTAGCAGGTTCGAATCCTGCCTCGGGCATGGATGTGTGTGATGTTCTTAGGTTAGGTAGGTTTAAGTAGCTCTAAGTTGTAGGGGACTGATGACCTCAGAAGTTAAGCCCCATAGTGATCAGAGCCATTTGAACCATTTGACTGCCGCACAACACTTCAAAGTGACACATAGTAAAAATGTTGCTCAATGTAGTTTAAATACTGAACAAGTCTCTGCAAATAACGATCGAGCGTGAGTTCGAGACTCGGTCCGGCACACAGTTTTAATCGGCCAGGAAGTTTCAACGGTCGGAAAGTTCTACGAATCGTTCAGTTTCTCGATGACAGAAAGCCACTGCTTGGTCACGAAGGCATTCGAGTTCCAATGCGTGAACGTACACATCGTCGAAAAATCTGCTATTACTGCTGATGAGATCGTCGATTGCCTGAACTTTTCTTCGATGTCGATGACCTTTCTTCACGATCAGTAACATCCATTTCCGTGCGACCTTGGTCAAACTGTTCGAACCATTTACCTTAGGCTGAACGCGACAATGCACTTGGTCCACATATCGCCAGAATTTCACGATGAGTCTCTGCGCATTTGGCCTACAAGAATCGTACTGTTCCGCGAACTTCAACTTTGGAGTCAATTTTCAGCTGCCGCGCCATTTGACTGTTTGATGCACCTGTTATCCATACCGTAGCAGAGCTCTGTCTCCAGGAAACAAAGAATATATACTCTCGTCTGACAATACGCAACTCGTCTTAGCATCCGATGACATACGTAACTTACTTTTTGAAGTTCCCTCGCACAAAAAGCCCTGTTTACTCGGCGAACATCACAATGATTGTGTTTTAAGCAGAAATTGGTTCCACAGCACTTCATTCTGATAGTCCGAACCGCAGTACTCAATCGAAAATGCATATTTTGCTTCAGAAAAAATGGTTCAAATGGCTCTGAGCACTATGCGACTTAACGTCTGAGGTCATCAGTCGCCTAGAACTTAGAACTAATTAAACCTAACTAACCTAAGGACATCACACACATCCATGCCCGAGGCAGGATTGGAACCTGCAACCGTAGCGGTCGCTCGGTTCCAGACTGTAGCGCCTAGAACCGCACGGCCACTCCGGCCGGCTGCTTCAGAAAGACATGTTGCCATGAGAGTGATAGCTATCTGTATATTAATTACAACAACGCATCTGACTATCAGGGTTCACTAGGTTCGAAAGATAAACTACCACCAAAGATAGTATCAGTCACCGGAAAAATGATAAATGAGAGAGTCTACGTGGAGTAGGAATGATGTATTTACTTTACCAATATGAACAACCTTTACTGGCGAAAACATTCAAAAGGCAAAGATATAATTTTATACTGTTTATGTATTTACAGACGAATGGAAAAACTTGTTGAAGCTGACCTCGGGGTAGATCAGATTGGATTCCGTAGACATGTTGGAACACGTGAGGCAATACTGACCCTACGACTTACCTTAGAGCATAGGTTAAGGAAAGGCAAAGCTACGTTTCTAGCATTTGTAGACATAGAGAAAACTTTTGATAATGATGACTGGAATACTCTCTTTCAAATTCTGAAGGTGGCTGGGGTAAAATACAGGGAGCGAAAGGCTATTTACAATTTGTACAGAAACCAGATTGCAGTTATAAAAGTGGAGGGGCAGGGAAGGGAAGCAGTGGTTGGGAAGGGAGTGAGACAGGGTTGTACCCTATACCCGATGTTATTCAAGCTGTATATTGAGCAAGCAGTAAAGGAAGAAAAAGAAAAATTCGGAGTAGGAATTAAAATCCACGGAGAAGAAATAAAAACTTTGAGGTTCACCGATGTCATTGTAATTCTGTCAGAGACAGCAAAGGACCTGGAAGAGCAGCTCAATGGAATGGACAGTGTCTTGAAAGGAGGATATAATATGAACATCAACAAAAGAGGATAATGAAATGTAGTCGAATTAAATCGGGTAATGCTGCGGGAATTAGATTAGGAAATGAGGCGCTTAAAGTAGTAAATGAGTTTTACTATCTGCGGAGCAAAATAACTGATGATGGTCGAAGTAGAGAGGATATAAAATGTAGACTGGCAATGTCAAGGGAAGCGTTTCTGAAGAAGAAAAATTTGTTAACATCAAGTATAGACTTATGTGTCAGGAAGTCGTTTCTGAAAGTATTTGTATGGAAGTGAAAGGTAGACGATAAATAGTTTAGACGAGAAGAGACAAGAAGCTTTCGAAATGTGGTGCTACAGAAGAATTCTGAAGATTAGATGGGTAGATCACATAACTAATGAGGAGGTATTGAATAGAATTGGAGAAAAGAGAAATTTGTGGCACAACTTGACTAGAAGAAGGGATCACCAATTTAGTATTGGAGGGCAGCGTGGAGGGTAAAAGTCGTTGAGGAAGACCAAGAGATGAATACACTAAACAGATTCAGAAGGATGTAGGTTGCAGTAGGTACTGGGAGATGAAGAAGCTTGCACGGATAGAGTAGCATGGAGAGGTGCATCAAACCAGTCTCTGGACTGAAAACCACAACAACAACAACAACAACAACTGTTTATGTTTCGTTGTCAATCAACGATAACCCCTATAAACAGCGCCTTGCTACAACAATATCCTAGACTCTATTGAAATTTTGCCTTGATAAACTATTTCGTCAATCTCATCTTTCGGAATTTAATGAACTAATTTTCCAGTTATAATCAATCACTTTAACACATGATCTTGCTTTCCCTGTCTAAAGATTAACTATCTTTCTTTTCGTTACACAGCAGAAACCTGGATAATAAACAAGCATCAGAGAAACAAGTTGTACTAGAGATGTACTCTTGGAAGCGACGTTGTGGTATCTCGAGGCTGGACCGTGTACCAATACCATAAGAGAAGCTATGGGTGTCGGTGAATCAAGAAGATATAGATGAAACGTCTAAAATGGTGTGGACATCTAGAAAGGATGGGCGATAGCCGATGGCCAAAGAAAATGTGGTAGTCGACCCCGGCGGATAGAAAAGCATGGACGACCTAGAAGGAGCTGGAGTCGACAGCTCCAGGACGCGATGGATGCCAAGGAATTACAAGAAGGAGAGATTTGTTTTTCTAAATTTTTGGTAAATTTACAAAACGTATCACTAATTTCGCCTTGTCGGGAACAGTGGTTCTAAAGCCAAACCACAACCTAGTTTCATCAGAAAGTAAACGTACATATCTCCGTTGTCATTAAGATTACGAAAACACACTGCAGTTTATTTTACGGAAAGTATAGTACTGTTGTTCCGCATGAAAACAGATTACCGATGTGTAAGCCTGCAGGCTTACATGACCATTACTATCCAAAATAAAATCTTCTTTTCCACGAAAACATTATTTAAACCTGTCTGCTGTGATCTTCCTCAGGAACCTTCTCATCTCCCCGCATGGCTGAACATTCTAGTGAAAGATAAAAGCGACGCAGTCGCATCAACCAGAAGAATTTACCTTAAAATTGTCCTCTTTACGATTTTAGTGATGTAAGTGTTATATGTATTGTAAGGTTACGTACGTCAAAGCATGACTTGTTGAGGTGGTGGTTTCAGTAACAGCTCTCGTGCACCTCCCCGAGAAGCTGTGGTGTATAATTTGCAGGAGCAGGTCGCGCGCTGAGAAGCTCCGCTTAATCCGGGCTCTGTAATTGGCCGCATTAATAACGGGTTCGGCGCGTCGCGACGCTTACCCTCCGCTGAGTCAGCTCCTTGGCGGCGAGCCGGTGCTGCCAGGGTACAGAGCTTGTGTGTCCCACAGCGAGGCCACGCCTGCATAGCTACAGCTGGTTGGAGACCGTCCTCCGTCCCACATTAGAGCAGCGGGCTCTGCAGTTAGTTATCTTGACGCCACCTAATAAGCATGACATGTTTCCGACCCAGTGCAATTCCCTGTTAGGAATTAAGAGCACAGAGAGGAAAATAAACAAGGGCTGAGAGAGCAGGAGATTGTGGTGGAAATGAAATGGAGGTGAATGACAGTAAGGCTAATAATTGACCAATGGATCTAGGCTGTTCTTTCCTGGATCCTCTGAAGATAACAGGATAGTGCATTGCAAGTGCACTTTATAAAATAAATAAAATAAAAAATATTATTTAAATATTAATTTTTCTATCTGTATGATGGTGATTGTGATTGTAATTGTAATTAATATTTGCTTATCTGGAACGTGGACGTTTAATTATTCGGTATCAGACGCTTGACAATGGCTTTCTCGTAAAGGCAATGTTACTCGTAGTTGACCGTGAAATAAAACTGAAATAATCGGACTTCGTAAATAAATCGTTTCCAAAGGCTGCTGTGGTAGGTGCGGACTCATAATCTAAATCTCAATATTTCAATAATTTGCCAGCCATGCCAATACGTCGTACAGAGGTGATTGTCTATTTTATAAATATAAATTCTTTACAGAATCGAGTGCCTAGTCTGGTTGCAACTCGCAGTATTCTTCTATAACATGAAATATGGCGGTGTGCCAGACAATAGAATAAAATACGTGCTTCTCGCACCACTTCTACCAGAGCTCTCCCTTTCTTAATCAAACATAAGAGTAACGTAATTGTGCTTTTGTTTTATCAGCGACACAGCGCTGCAGTTGTGTGCCATAGGCTTTATTTATTTGTCACTGATTATTTATTTAATTAATATTTCGCGTTTCCGAGGAAACTCACGCTCGGCATGCAAATGTGCCTTTATATTGCCCCCTGAATTGCGAGGCGAAAGGACACACCTGCAGGCGAGCAATTCACCTAAAGGCACAAGAAAATCTAAGTTATCTACAACTATTTACATGACCTACATTATACACACTATATAGAAAATTTGAATGACGCGGGTGCGCCGTAAAAGTTCTTAAGTTGGCAGATAGAGTGCGCGCATGCGCAGAAGCGTCTGTGTGACTCCGGCACTGCCGTTATATCGTACAGTTAGATCACGCGGCACAGTATTGCAGTTCATATTGTTCGTGTGCGCGCGTTTCTCAGTCGTTGCACAAAGAAAATATTCAACCAAGATTACATATGAAGACTACATTCTATGACAGGTAACTTAGTTTTAAATTTACAATATTTGTTATAACACAATACAACTTAGATTGTTGAATGTTCTTAGTTACATAGTATTGTTTTGAAATACTTCAAAGAAAAATGTCCGTATGTTTCAGGTGCGTTGACCTATACACATCGTGTCGTTATTACAGTTCATATTCATCTGCTGCACAATAATTTTTTTTTTTTACAGGTTAGTATCGTCGTGGTAAAGTTTTTTTTGCTCACAGTAACATTGTTGTATAACAACGTGATTAATACATAAGCGTGTCCATTTCCCATTTCCATTATAGTCGTTGTGATGCAGTTCGTTGTGACTAAAGGTATTGCTCATTACAGATCAGACGTGACCCGTCGAGTAATTGGTCCACGTGCAGTTCGTTTTTTTTTTTTTTTTTTTTACATTCCGTGGAAGCTTGGTTGCAGAACCTCGGATGGCACATAGCTGGCGTCGATCCTTGGACAGTCCAGGTAAGAGTGTCCGTCACATTTCGAGAACATTTCATTCCCTGAAGTTCCAACCAAAATTCTTCCACCCGTCGTGTTGTTTTCTGGACAGGCACTTTGTGTCCATTTAATCCAGTTAACATCTTGAAGTTAGGTTCTGTAGTAATGTCACTAGACGATGCACGAATTATGCCCTTCACATTTTCAGTTTTTTGCTGAATATAGCTCACCTAAATGTTCGTAGTTATTAATCAAAGAAATCATTCATCGCGTTTACATAGATACGCTGCATAATGAATGGCATTAACCGTTTCTTTCACATAGGTTTCTGCGTAGTTGCAGAGTTAGTAATGTTCGTTAATGTCCGTGAACAGAGGTTCACTATGCAATGTCTTTTTGGCACTCGTTTTGTTCAAATTTTTTACATAGTAACAGTTACATGATACATCAGTTAAAAAAATAAGTAATTATACATTCACACGTCACATATTTTCTTAGCATAAACATAATATAGTTGCACATAAACATGTTTGCATCATCATTACATAGCTATAGGTTATTACATTGTGTCACGTGATGTCATCTGAAATTAAGATAGGTTAGACACAACATTCATTACATCAGTAGGCAAGACCAGGCGTTTTCACTACTCAATAATATTCAAAATAGTAAGAGAGAGAAAATGTTCGATTCCTCGCGTTTTGTGCGTGTGTGTAGAGTGTCTGTGTGGCCTTGACTACTGATAGATGCTTTTCGTGTTGAGAGATGTGCGTCTAATCTATTTCTCAAAGTAAAAGATCGCTTCACAGATGACGTCTGTCGGTTCGTCAGGTGTCATACCAAGTCAGTGGTACCTACAATAACAAATGTTCCGTGAAAAATTAATATATCATTCACTGCTACGTAATCATAAATTTTATTTTAATATTCCGTCTTCCAGGTGGAGGCGCGCGCTGAAAGAAGAGTTCTTCTGTCTTCAACTGCGACTCTGGAACCGCTGAAATGAAAATTTCTACACTACTTATTATCTGTGTTGTAACAACAGAGTTTTTCGAGTTGCTTAGCAATATTTTGATGGGTATGACTTTGACATTATTCAGCATGAAATGCTCTAAGATCTTGGTGTGCGTATTTTTCTAAAATTCTTTGAAGTGTGCCAACGTGTTCCTTCCAAGACTGTGTAGCTATCAGTATATCATCTACATAGTGTGTGACTGTCTCAACTAAATCGTCGCCAAGCACGGTATCCAGGGCTGTAATGAATACCCCAGAGCTGACATTCAGTCCGAAAGGTAGAACACAAAACTGATAGGTTCGCCCCCCGAACATAAATGCAGTATATTTCCGTGAATCAGGAGTGATACCCACCTGCCAAAACGAATTAGCGAGATCTATTGTGGAAAAATATTTTGCATCTAGAAATTTCTGTAATTGCTCTTCTAAATTTTCGGGTTTTGTGTGAACCGGTAAAATTATTTCATTAATTGCTCGTGCGTCTAACACTAACCTAATGCTTCCATTTGATTTTTTGACAACAAGTAGAGGACTACAATAAGGTGAGGTGGATGGTTCAATGACCTTCCAGTCTAACATTTGTTTTAATTCTTGCCACACAGCAGGTCGTTGAGATAACGGTACGTTATATGTCTTGTGGTAGAATATCTTGTGAGGCTTAACTTCAATCTTGTATACATACGTGTTGATAACACCTAATCGTTTGGTAAAAACTTGTAAATATTTGGATAACACTTCCTGTAGTTTTATACGTTCATGTACACTGAGAGCTGTAGCTTCACTTATCTTATGATCAAGCAATGTTTTCAAGTCCATTAGCTCTGTGTCAGATGAGTGTGTTTGCATATCTTGAATGTCATTGTCAAGTACTAACTGAACCTTGTACCCTGTACAGTGTTTGTCATGCTTTAGAGTTCTCCTGTCCAAATCAATAATAATCACACTGCCTTTATCATTTAAAATACATTTACCTTTGGAGAAGTCTATAACAGAGTCCTTCTCGCTCATAATATCTATTCCTAATATGCAATTTGTCACAAGGTTTTGTACAACCAGGAATGGCCATTGTACGGTTCCATTACCTATTTTAACGTTTACAAAAACTTGCTTCATAACCCTACATGACTTATTACCTAGTGCAGTAGTTATTTTACAGTTTTGGGCAGGAAACTCAGGCACAGGTTCCAATTCACACATCTTTTTATAGAAATTAAAAGACAAAACGCTCACAGCTGCACCTGTATCTAGGATAATAGTAGTTGGAATCCCACCTACTACACCAGTAGTAGATGCTAAAAGAATTTCATTTGTGTTTGAACGACATTGTGTACTGTCTTGTAAAAGTTCATCTGATATATTGTTATTGTAGTTGTATCTTATAAATAAAACAGGTAATTTTTGTTTAGAATTATTCGGCATATCATTATTCTGTTGTTCAAGTGTGGTGTCAAATAACTGATTAACATTGCAGTCGCCCCGCAAGAATTCTTCAGCCACGACCTGGGGCATAGAAGTGACTGTTTCTAGTTTGTTGGATTAGCATTTGTACTAGGTACTGACACAGATTGAGGTTGTGCATCAGGTGTCATTTCTATTATATTCACATTCGGATATTGCCTATTATGATCTCCAAACTTTTGCGGTTGTTGTTGCTGTTGCGCATTATAACTTACCTGTCGGTCGTAAGGTATGCTCCAATTTTGTCCTGGTGGCTGCTGTGGTAAAGCAGAGTTTGAATGGAAATACTGATCGTTACGAGTCCAACCTTGATGCTGTCTTGGCTCGTAGTTATTATTATTTCTATTTCTGTTTGTGTTTTTGTTGTTGCCTTTGTATCCGTTGTTACCGTTGTAGTTATTACCGCGGTGCCTTTTGTATGGATTGCCGCATGAAGTGTTATTACTGTTGTAACTATTGTTTGTATTGGAATACGCGTGTTGATTTTGATTTTCGTATTGAAACGGCATGTGAGTTTGCTGTTTTTGCTGTACCGCGTATCCAACTGTGGGCGCGCCAGAATTGAGTTGGCAAGCCTGCATGTTTTGCATACCACTAGTGTAAACATTGTGGCTGCTGTTTTGCCGCGCGAAGCGCTGATCTTCAAGTAACATGTCAACCGAATCTAAGGCTGTTAAAAAATAATCTGAATCGTCATCCGGGATATGTAGGAGTTTTTCTTTAATGTTGAAAGGCAATTTGGCCTTCAACGCACGGAGTATATCACGCGTTGCGACTGGTTCGTCTAAAAAGTGTCCCATGTTCAAGTTTTTTTCAAAATATCTGCGTAAGTTGCCATTTTTACTGTTAAAAGTTTCAGGTTCTAAAATTTGTCTTCTGAGTCGCTCCTGGACGGATTGCGACCAGAATTTGTTCAGAAAAGCACGCTCAAACTCACTGTACGTGGTACATACGTCAGCTTGACTGTATGCCCAGACAGCTGCATCGCCTTGGATGTAACCGACAATATATGAAATCTTTTTCCGGTCACTCCAAGTGCGTGGAAATGCGTTACTAAAAGATTTAAGAAAAATCACCGGATGAATGGTTCGTTTTTCTGGGATAAAAATCTGAAATTGCCTGTGTTTCATTAAGCTTTCTTCTTCCTTCGTATTGTGATATGGATTTATTCCACTGTAATTACTGGTATGTTCAGCTGGCGAGTAATTACGATAATGTTGCTGTGGTTTACCATGATAATAGCTTGTGTTTGTGTTTGCACATCGTGGTATGTGTTGTAGTCGTGGTGTGTTTTGTTCTTGTGTGTTTGTCGTGTGCGGTATGTGTGTGTCATACTCGAATGTATATTGGTTCCAGAACTGTGCATTTTGACTGATATTTTCGTTACATTCAGACTGTGGTCGATCGGTGAATTGTCTCATGGGTGCAGTGACGGATTGTACTGCGTCACTGATCAGCTGTTTGTTATTAGTAATGTATTGCGCTACGGAGTCGTGCACAATTGTTGGTAAATTTTCACGTAAGCATCTATCAAAATGTTTGTCTTTGTTCACTACCCTATCATGAAATTCTTTATTAATATTTTGAAAATGAGCTGTGGCATCAGATTGTAAGTTGTCAGTCAGGTGTTGTTCAACATTGTCAAATTTATTCTGTACGTCAGTAATTCGTTTTTCAAGGTTGTCATGTACTGAAGGATATGTTTGAATTTGTTCAGTAAGAACTTCACACGTGACATTAAGGTTTTTTACTTGTGTCTGTAAAAGTGCTACGTCAGTTGTAGTCTTTTCTTGTCTCGTATTAAGCTGGGAAAATTTAGTACTGAGTTCAGTCATCTGTTTGGTCAGTGTGGCCTCTATAAGTTCCACACGTTTACATAAAGTGTCATTACCTGTCTTGAGTGCTATGAGGTCAGATTTAATTGCGTCATTTTGTGTCTGTAAGGTTGCCATGTTTTCGGCGTTTTGTTTCATTAGCATTTGTAACATGTCGGGAATGTTTACTGTTTGCAAGGTCTGTGCCCCCGTCGCGTCATTAGACGTGACGTCATGCATCAACATGGGCTCTGACTGAGACTTTGAAATTTTTGTAGTGGACGGCCTATTGCCAAAATTTCCGTCAACACTTGCGTCAATGTTTGATAAATCGTCACTACCGGTTGCTGTCGTAAAGTCATTTTCTAACATTTGTCTCTCGTCCGAGTCGGATTGCGTCTGAATAGTACGTCTTTGCTGTTCCATTTTTGCGTATTGATTTCTAGTTATTACCATGCCACACGTGATATATGTTTCAAGAAAATATTTGACACTGATTTTAAAATAAAATGCAGTTGAGCATGAATCGCTCGTAGCAACAAAGGCTGTCTGTTAATTTAAAAATATAAACTGAATTTGAGATTATTGGTAATGGCTGCTGTCCATGTTACTACGTATCGTACAGAAGTCGGCCATATTGTACACTCGTGTATTGGTATTGTTGCATACGTTATTGTTTAAGGAAAAGTACTGAGAATGAAATTTATCACTGAAAACTGTTATGCACGAAAGAAACACTACAGAATCTACTGAAAAGCTAATACACTGAATTATACGTCTGGTCAAGCCTGCTAATGCAAAGATGCTGCGTCTTACCTTATTTTGCTGTAAGTTTCATTGCGTCTTCCCGCAAAATTTTAGAATTGGGAAATATCTTCAGATTTTTTTTTGTTATCTCTCATACATTCACGTCCAGGTCCAGAAAGTTGATTTTTCACATGAAACAAAGAGAACAATGTAACAAATGACAAAATAACAAGTCCGACACGCAGTCGCCAATATAAAATAAATAAAATAAAAAATATTATTTAAATATTAATTTTTCTATCTGTATGATGGTGATTGTGATTGTAATTGTAATTAATATTTGCTTATCTGGAACGTGGACGTTTAATTATTCGGTATCAGACGCTTGACAATGGCTTTCTCGTAAAGGCAATGTTACTCGTAGTTGACCGTGAAATAAAACTGAAATAATCGGACTTCGTAAATAAATCGTTTCCAAAGACTGCTGCGGTAGGTGCGGACTCATAATCTAAATCTCAATATTTCAATAATTTGCCAGCCATGCCAATACGTCGTACAGAGGTGATTGTCTATTTTATAAATATAAATTCTTTACAGAATCGAGTGCCTAGTCTGGTTGCAACTCGCAGTATTCTTCTATAACATGAAATATGGCGGTGTGCCAGACAATAGAATAAAATACGTGCTTCTCGCACCACTTCTACCAGAGCTCTCCCTTTCTTAATCAAACATAAGAGTAACGTAATTGTGCTTTTGTTTTATCAGCGACACAGCGCTGCAGTTGTGTGCCATAGGCTTTATTTATTTGTCACTGATTATTTATTTAATTAATATTTCGCGTTTCCGAGGAAACTCACGCTCGGCATGCAAATGTGCCTTTATAACTTCCGATCTATGTGACGTTCACTTGGTGTGGTATGCTAGGGAGCGGGTGAATAAACTTGGCGGCAATTGCCGAAGACCGCCGACACTACCTCACCTTATAACACAGCCGTCTGTTCGGCTTGCTTAGCTAGACGTAACTCACGCGGATACACATAGGCTGCGAAACTGCAATGTGCACAGGCTTGATGCGCTTCCTCTACTCTTTGCGCTGCCTTGTGACTTAGCTAACCGCCGCATAACCTGAGCCTCACGCACCTGTTGAGTGGCAGCCGACGAGTGCACGTCGGCCTGATGGCAGGTAAGACGGGAGCGTTACTGCCACTCACACTGTAACAGCACAGCTCTGTGTATGGTCATATATTTTCTACGTGTTTTGCGACGTTTGTTTTATTAGTTGTGCTGAATATTATTCTTGTAAAGATGTTGTCAACTTACAAATGCTATTTGATATTTAAGAAACAGAATACGCACGCAATGTTAACATTTTGTAAGTAGACATGATGACATAGTGAGAGAAAAGATATTGTCAAAGAGTGTGATAAATTGTAAATGCATTATCGCTGGGCGTGCGAGGGCGCCAAAAAACTAGAAGTTGGGAGTCGCGAGGAGACGACTGGTGTCGTTGGTTGTGTGTATTCGCCCGTGTGGCTATGCAAAAGTGCGGATACAAAAAGCCTGTTTCCGAAGTGCGGAGCCGTGAAAACTCAAATGGTTGTTTTGGCGGATGTTTAATATGGGCAAGTTATGGCATTATTGGACACAGTACAAATGCAGCAAGAGTAATTCACATAACATCAAGAGTACTGTGGACCGTTGTTATTGGCTATGGTACTGCAAGGAGATCACCATGTTCCCTGTTTACTGCTATATGAAGCCACTCGACAAACCAACGGCATCGTGAAGTGAAGTAAGACAACTAGACGTGACCAGCTAATAAGACTGACCAGCGTGGTTGGAATTTTATTGCTTAAATAAAATTGTTTTCGTGCATATTGCCACGTAAATAGTTCTACTAAGTCATTATCCAAGTAGTATCCATCCTGCCCTTTGTGTGAACCGAAATAATCAGAAAATGAACTGAAAATGAAGTTAAATTAATTTATTATATTATCAAAACATATTTTTTCCAACTTTTGGATAATTACGTAATAATAAAATATTTGGCTGTAGCATGAATAATGTCAGAAACAGAATGATCCAAAAGCCAGTATTAATTTATTTACTAAAAATAGAATAACTTTCATAATAAAAAATTGGTAGTAAAACTTTACGTAACTTCGACACTGATTTTCATTGTCAAAACACAGTTCTAATCTATAGCTTGTGGCATAATTTGTAGCTTTTATTACAAAAAAAAATCTGAGTAACTTGTAGGTAAATGACAGTCCTTATCAATGAGTTAATTCCAACAATCTTTCTGCTTGCTACAACTACGACATCAGTATTACTGTGAGTAATGTAACAAAAAGTTTCTGTCCACAGCCAGTAAGCAATCTTATTGTAATTGATCTTTGAAAATTATTATGATATGTTGTATGTGTTTGCTATTTGATTATTATCTGACTATTGTGACATGTGTGGTGTGAAGTACTTGAAAATGTACATTAAGTACTGTTCCTACGTCATGACGCCAATAACTATTCTTACGCAAGATTGCTTACGAGTATAAAGCTCAGTTTCAGTTTAATTATTCTTCTACCGTTGAAGAACTGGCGACCGTTGGTTATAGCATTAATGACATACTTTGAAAACCTTTCTTCCAAATTTTCCACTAACTACTGTCAATTAAAAAACTAGTTTGCGTAATTAAATATATATAAAGCTAACCGAAGTTTGTTTCTAAGTTTCATTGCTAAAATACTGAGCAGTGGCGATTCGGTTATAACTTCATCTATTGCTCTCCATTTTGCATAATTCTTCGGAGTGGATACCATTTCCCCACAGATTAGGGACTTTAGGTACACGATTATATAGAAAAGCCTAATTAGCCGGAGAGGTGTGAGGCTTATAACTCGGCTTGAACATGCGGATGCAGTGATTTTTAAGAGGATGATTAGAGATGAAGCATAAGTTCGGATTGCGAAAGGATGGGAAATGAAACTGGCCAAGCCCTTTAAAAGGGAACTGTCCTAGCATTTGAGTCATGTATTTTTAGAAGTGCATCAGTCCTTAATTTGATGATTTTGAATTTGCTTTTGCTTCAGATACCTTCCTACATTCGTTCAAGGTCACAATAAAGGGGTACCAGTCCGTCAGTGTACATTCTAAAGGATTATGAAAAACAATGTTAATTTTAGGGGGTACGACAATGAACCTAGCCCTTTTTTAAAAGTAAAGATCAGTTGTGATTCATGCCCCTTTGAAAATAAACCTTCGATAGTAGCATTGACGACGCTGGACATCATTTAATAGTTCCTACTACAACCCTTAGATAGCATTACCAGTAGCGTCCACAAGGAAACAATACGCTGCAACTGCCTTGGATGCAATGCATTGTCTTCTTTCGTATCTACAAACGTTAAATGTGCATTGCACTATGGACTGACAACAGTAACGAAGCTAACGGATTAATGATGGGTAGGCTAATCTTATATCTTTTCGTACAGGAGGGCATGCGTCTATTTTTCTTGGTAATAAATTTATCAGTCACGTTATCCTTAAATTTCTGATCACTTGTAAGTTGTTTTTTCTATGGAAATTGTGCAGAGAGAACTTAACTTATTATCTGAAAATGAATTGTGGAGGCAGTTTTTAATTCTTTAAAAGGTGTTCGAACTTCCTTCAGAAGAATCTTTGTTACTCCGCTATAAATATTTTCAAGATCATTATCCATTCTGAAGATAAGAGGGTCTGCAGGTGATAAATATTTGTTTGTGAACATAAATTTTTCTTAACTCATTTTTCAGACGCTCTTTTTTGGAGAAGGGCGTTCTTTTTCATGGTTGGAAAATTTGATTTTTATCAAGCAACTCTATAAACTAAGTATTTTGAAGATCTACAAAACGTATTTCTATTAGCACTATCATGTTCTCTAAGATCTCAGAAGATGACATCTTAAGGGATTGGAAGTCAAGCTCACTTACACTTATTTTGCTTCCAATTTTTTGTTACATCATATAGTACATGAGTTCAATGTTTTCTTACCTTATATCCTTTACCAAACCTATCGTCTTCTTGATTTCAGCATTGCATGTGTTAATGTCACATGTACTTTTGTGTTGAAGAACTGCTTAGGGATGGTCAGTATATACAAATTCTTCTTTGTAAAGGCAAAACAGGAAAAGGAAGCGAGTTTTGTTAAGAAAGCTAAACAAGCTAGAAGCACTGTTGAACGACACTGCATCCCAGTTTTCATCATCCGTGGCGATATTTTGGAAAATGTCTTTTAATTTATGGTATTTAAGATATATTATCTGAACAGCGTATAGAACATATATGAGGTAATCTGAATCCTTTATTTTCCAAGACTTGTTTTCTCTGCTAAAAAGTGTGTGGAATGCTACAAGATTATAAGTGAAAAGCCTAAATTATTTGATAGTTTTAGACCAATGTAACAGCACCAGATTAAGTTTATAAGCATAACAGTGCAAATATATAGCTGACGGATATTTTTGTTTAACAAAATTTTGGACACCTCCATGTTTATCTGACAATACTGAGGCTCCATCGTATGGCTGACTCACTATTTTCTCAGTAAATCCCCAAACATCAAATGCATTTAGTACAATTTCTGATAACCCCTGAGCAGTTTCGTCATTAGAAACATTGTGAAAACCAAAAAATCTTTTTGTGGGACCATCTTCCGTACAAAACCTAAGAACAATAGTCACTTGCGACTTACAAGAAACATCCAAGATTTTATCTGCTTGCGCTCCAACAAAGTCACATGATTATAAGTCTTCTTTAATGCGATATTTAATGACATTGGTAGTCGATTCATGTATTTGTTTTCAACCGTGCCTGATACACAATACGACTATCCTTCTTGTGGTGGACAGACGTGGCCGATGGAACCTTGCCGACGAGTTCTCCTGCCCTCAGGTTCCGAGGCAGTCCAACGTCGGGCCACTGTCACATCCTAGTGTCCCTCAAATATGGATACTGCACGATTCAAGCAGCCGGCCAAATGGATACGCGCAATGAAGCCCCTTTCTAACACAGTCAGATGGTAAATACAATGTCTTACACGAGTACGTGACATTTCCGTGTCCTTCCCAGCGGCCGCTCAACTTCTGACGCTGTTCTCGCCCCTTATGTACCCTACATGGCCTGGTAACAACAGTAGGCACAAACAATACTAATGCAGTCTGGTGGCCACTCCACTTTTGACGAAGAATTGCAGCTAATTACTTACATACCTGCTGATGCTGTATACGTGTGAGAAGTTATATTGGCATCCGACGATGTCTTGTGAGCGGGGTAGCGCAGTGATCAGCACACTGGACTCAACTTCGAAAGAACGACGGTTCAAACCTTAGTCCGGCCACACTGATTCAGGTCTTCCGTGATTTGCTTCAAAATCCGATCTTCGCCGAGGATGTAGTGCATATATTATCGCCATCAACTTTCATATGGTGCAATGATCACCAGTCAAAGATAAAGGAAGTTAGAGCTCGTACTGAGGCGTTCAGACGGCCGTTTTTACCTCACGCGATCTGTGAGTGGAACAGGGGGAAGGGGGGTGGGGTTAATGCTCTCCGCCACACACCGCTTGGCGGCTAGCGGAGTATATATGCAGATGTAGAATCGCGTAAGGCAAATGTCGGGATAGTTCCTTCGAAAGGTCACGGCTGCTTTCATTTTTCGTCCTTCCCTAATCTGAGCTTGTTCTCCGTCTCTAACGACCTCGATGTCGACTGGACGTTAAACACTAATCTTCTCCTTCTCGTCCTTCTTCTCCTCCTCCTCTTTGTGAGTGTGCTTCCGTTTCTTTTGCCTAATTGTTATCTCCATTTTACGCAAAATATTTCGAGGACAACCTAGCAGTTTTCTTCAGGTGCTTGAAAAAGACAGCTGGGTCTGTCGTCGAGAGATTGAATAAAAGGGAAACAACAAGGCAGAACAACCGGAAGCACACCATTAATCAATCGATCCGAGAAAACCTGAGAGTTCACGTCTCTTCTTTGTTTTTTATTCACCAACAGTAGCCGTGTTTGCAGAGAAATTTACAGGACTGTGTTTCGCCTGTTTATGTAAATCCGAAATGTAATACATGGACAATTTTGTAGTTTGCTTGAATAGACAGAATGCAGATCAATAGTATGGTCAGAAGGTGGTTGTGTTCCGATTTCGGTTGTAAGGATTGTCCCTGCAGGGAAAGTGAATATCCAAAAAGATGATAAAAAATTAATTCAACCAAAGTGTTCATATAAACATATCAGCAATTTTAGATGTTTCCCAGGTTCATCATCATGAGGTATAATGATATCCAGTGTTGGATAACTGCATTCTCCAGAATTATTTACACACTGCGGCCCACATTTCTACGTTTGTATGTTATTCTTGCTTATCCTCTAATGCTATCTGCCCACCTTTCATTATGTCGTCTTCTCGTTCTTTTCTTATTTCTAGGAGCCCAAGTACTTCCTTGATCCACGGATGTGGACGATATGAACAGTCTGCCTCCTTTATTTTCATTACTGCCATAATTATATCTTAAACTACAGCCTGATCCATTTATTTATGTTTCTGTGTCTCATAATGATTTTCAACTTGCATCTCTCTATGGTTCGCTCTCCAGCTTCCACTTTGCGAAGGCTTCGTCACTGAGAGTCCAATCTCACTTTGAGGCGGTGGTGCAGTGATAAGCGCATTCAGGACAAGAGTTCAAATCCCCGTCCGGCCATCCAGATTTAGGTCTTCCGTTATTTCCATAAATCATTTAATTTAAAAAAAATGCATAACAATGTGCTGTCTGTGATTATTCTGCTACCGGTTTCGGTCTTAAACCATCATCAACGGCAGAAAAATTATCGCGGATTTACCACGCTTCAGAATCTTCGATAATTTTTCTGCCGTTTATGATGTTTTAAGAACGAAACCGGTAGCAGAATAATATTATCACAGACAGCACAGTGCTATGCATTTTGTAAAATTCGTACATGCTGTTGACCTTCGCCTAAACTAGATGTTAAATCACTTAAGGCAGATGTCACTATGGTTCCCTTGAAAAGACGCGAACGGTTGGACACCAACGATATTCCTTTCCGTCCTTCGCCTGTCCGAGTACCGGCTCCGATTGCTCCTTCCATGTCACATTGCTATATGTCGTAATTGGTACAGGATAGCCAAAGTAAAAGAAGAGCCATGTCTAATAAACTATGTGCAGACAATTCATTCGTTTATTGTGAACACAGACTACAGAGTAGTAAGCTATTACTATGAAAAACAACGAACTGGAAATTCTATAGGTCAATAGTTCACAGGAGTGCTGAAAATGTTCAGCATAAACTTCGGCACACAACTCAGCACGCCTCATCACGTTTCTGGAAACATTTGCCAGTTCATTTAGTGTGATTTCCACAATCGCGCTTCGAATGTTCGTTTTCAACTCTTCAATTGTATGTGGATTGTTCCTGTAGACTTTACCCTTTAAATTCTTCCACAAATTAAATGCACAGTTCGGGTAATCTGAGAAGCCGTAAACCTGCGGAAACCTCCGAAAGCTTCTCTTTATTCCTTTCCCACTGGCAAAATCTCCACACTTTTCCTAGCAATGTTCTATCACCGTCATACTGCCACTGTCTCCTTCGCTCTTTCTATATCACAACCACTGTCTACTACCTTCCAGTATTATTACTTTCCCTCTCTTTCCCAATGCCATTGTCTAGTTTAGTCTCAGAAAAAAAAGAAAACGTGAATGTGGCACGTGTCAAAATGTTTGGGAAATTTTTTATTGTGACTGACAATTCGCAACTTTTTAGAAACACAACTTCTATATATGTAAGTTTACAAGGCTGATGACTGAACAACAAAAGAGAGGTAACAATAACGATGCCAGTAAAAGTATCCTAATTGAGGCAAACAGAATTTCACTTCTAATTATCCACAAAGGTTCGTGGTAACACACACACACTAGTAGAAGTCCAACGTAATCTTCAGCGGTCGAAGTCCACGACGTCGGCATCAGGAGTGAACTGAACTTTGGGGCTGGTTCTAGCCCCTAAATAGCTGTCCCCAGCCAATCAGGTTTTGGCGTAGTGATACTTCGTGCTGGTCGTGGCTCGAGCTCCCCCTGCAGGAAGTAGTGCTCGGAATGTCTGTTTCCATTATCTTGTATGTAAATAGCCGGTGTTTACCATGGTGATTTTGGTACGCGTTGGACATAGACAGCCCCAGCTGTGGTGCAATATGGGTTGCCTGCCCTCAGGGGCTACCTTGGCTCAGGCATAACATTTTTAAAGTGCTGAAGTAGGTAGGATGAGGCATGAGGTACCCCACGTTTCAGTCAGAGTCTTTTAAACTAAACATAATCGTCTCTTTGTGCTTTGGTAGGAGCATTTTTCAGCTTGCTCCCTTCTTCCCTTCTACAGCAGGTCATGCAGCTATTACGAAAATAACTTCATGGGTAAGTAAAATTTTGATAGTTTGGTTACGTGTGACTGAAATAACGGAAAACCCACTTTACGCCACGGACCGGGTTTTACGTGCACCATAATTTTGCCTGTGCTCAGAACCCTTCTCGTGGTAACGGAGACGCTTTACAGCATATTTCTACGTACTCCGTCACCTTACAAACTACGTATTCGTCTTACACCGGATTTTACGTGCGTATTTTACGAGTATAAGTAGGATAACTTTGAATCTCCGCATATCGGAAACAAATAAACATATCAAGAAAATTTTCAAGCTTCTTCCAGATTGGCACCTTAGGGATATATCGTAAAAGTTTCAGCCATTTGATGTGGATAGTCATCTTGGGATGCGTGCTCGGTTTTAGTATACAGAAACCATGTGTTTAGGATGTTTCTCGATAACGGATAAATATTTTTGAGAACGGGAAGATGGCAGTTCTAGGTAAAGGCCTAGAAAATATACCGATGAAAGCTGAGGAAGTTGCTGCTGTCAGTTCCACATCTACATGGATACTCTGCAAATCACATTTAAGTGCCTGGCAGAGGGTTCATCGAACCACCTTCACAATAATTCTCTATTATTCCAATCACCTATGTCTTTCAGTGTGAGCTCTGATTTCCCTTATTTTATTCAAATATCTGCTAATGGTGGAAAATGGTGAGAAACGCTTTTTTCGTTGTTGTTTTTTCCAGGAACTGTCCACGAACTAAATGGTGTCTCCATAAATCCCTTAAGGCGCACCGTAGATCACATCTGATGCAAAAAGAACCAACCGATTTGCTTTATTTACCTAAGCTGGAGGAAGTGTGTAATATTCAAACTTTTATCCTGTACTGTAAGATGATCCTTCTGTTGTAGCCAAAGGGCTATCCAAAACACTTTACCCTACCCGATGTATGAGCCCCGGAATAACTAACATGTAAAATTAAGTAATAATATTTAGACCGTTACGTAGTGATAATACTATCAGCCATCTAACATCCAGAGCTGGTGATATGTCCCCACCAGACTTCCATGCATTACGGACATCACCTAAACGTACCAATGCTAATCCTACAAGGTACATGGTGCCTTCTACCCACCTCACATAAGGTCGTCGCCTTACTGTTTTCTTAGCTTTAGAAACCCTAGGAAAGAATTTTCCTGGTCCATCTATGATCTATTCGTCGTTCATCTCCATTTACTTTAGTTCTGTTTGAGTCAGTTCCCTGATGCTTTTTTTGTTTTTCTGTCCCTCCTAGCAATTCCCAACATGTATGTTCCCACTGCTCGCCGTTAATCCTAAATTTTTGGATGTTTCTCTCATTACAGTTCCGTGTTTCACAGCCGTAGATCAGAACTGGTAACACACATCCTGGTATCCCATTCGGGAAGACGACGGTTCAAACCCGCGTCACGCCATCCTGATTTAGTTTTTCCGTGATTTCCTAAATCGCTCCAGGCAAATGCCGAGATGGTTCTTTTGAAAGAACACAGTCGACTTCCTTCCTCATCCTTCCCTAATCCGGTGGGATCGATGACCTTCCTATTTGGTCCCCTACCCGTAATCCGCCAAGCAACCAACCACACATATTCACTGCAAACTCTCCATTTCAGACTCAGAGGACGCTTGGTAATGAAAACCACAATCATTGCGTATTTTGTATGATTAAACTTTTTATTGTCGACCTTTAAATCAATTTCATTGCTTTAGCGAATACAAATTTCACTGTTACCACGTGTTGGATACTACTTTAGCGTCTTTGAAACTAAATTTTTACTTACTTATGCCAATCGGGGCCACTTATTGTAATTGTTAAGCGGGTGAGCTGTCGTGAAACGTAGGATAGTGTGCATTCAACATGTTTTCCGTGAATTCATCAGCTCTCGCTTAGTTCAAGTTTCCAAATATGGCAACAGAAGTACACGACAACTGTGTCGCATGGAAATATACATCAAGTAAATTGTCGCTACATTTCATGTTTTAGTAACCTGAAGCCCAATACATATGTGTTTCGACGGAGCTAAATAAAATTCCCTCGTAAATTTCCCGAATTTTGGACGAACAACATTTTGGTTATCTTAGCGCACAAAATACACTACTGGTCATTAAAATTGCTACAGCAAGAAGAAATTCAGATGATAAACGGGTATTCATTGGACAAATATATTATACTAGAACTGACACGTGACTACATTTTCACGCAATTTGGGTGCATAGATCTTGAGAAATCAGTACCCAGAACAACCACCTCTGGCCGTAATAACGGCCTTGATACGCCTGGGCGTTGAGTCAAACAGAGCTTGGATGGCGTATACAGGTACTGCTGCCCATGCAGCTTCATCAAGAGTAGTGACTGGCTTATTGCGAGGAGTCAGTTGCTCGGCCACCATTGACCAGACGTTTTCAGTTGGTGAGAGATCTGGAGAATGTGCTGGCCAGGGCAGCAGTCGAACATTTTCTGTATCCAGAAAGGCCCGTACAGGACCTGCAACATGTGGTCGTGCATTATCCTTCTGAAATGTAGGGTTTTGCAGGGATCGAATGAAGGGTAGAGCCACGGGTCGTAACACATCTGAAATGTAACTTCCACTGTTCAAAGTGCCGTCAATGCGAACAAGAGGTGACCGAGACGTGAAACCAATGGCACCCTATACCATCACGCCGGGTGATACGCCAGTATGGCGATGACGAATACACGCTTCCAATGTGTGTTCACCGCGATGTCGCCAAACACGGATGCGACCATCACGATGCTGGTACCTGGATTCATCCGAAAAAATGACGTATTGCCATTCGAGCACCCAGGTTCGTCGTTGAGTACACCATCGCAGGCGCTCCTGTCTGAGATGCAGCTTCAAGGGTAACCGCAGCCATGGTCTCCGAGCTGATAGTCCATGCTGCTGCAAACGTCGTCGAACTGTTCGTGCAGATGGCTGCTGTCTTGCAAACGTCCCCATCTGTTGACTCAGGGATCTAGACGTGTATGCACGATCCATTACAGCCATGCGGATAAGATGCTTGTCATCTCAGCTGATAGTGATACGAGGCCGTTGGGATCCAGCACGGCGTTCCGTATTACCCTCCTGAACCCACCGATTCCATATTCTGCTAACAGTCATTGGATCTCGACCGACGCAAGCAGCAATGTTACGATACGATAAACCGCAATCGCGATAGGCTACAATCCAACCTTAATCAAAGTCGGAAACGTGATGGTACGCATTTCTCCTCCTTACACGAGACATCACAACAACGTTCCACCAGACAACGCCCGTCAACTGCTATTTGCGTGTGAGAAATCAGTTGGAAACTTTCCTCATGTCAGCACGTTGTAGGTGCCGCCACTGGCGTACACCTTGTGTGAATGCTCTGAAAAGCTAATCATTTGCATATCACAGCATCTTCTTCCTTTCGGTTAAATTTCGCGTCTGTAGCACGTCATCTTCGTGGTGTAGCAATTTTAATGGCCAGTGGTGTACATTTGTAAGAAATCCCGAAAGCGATAATGGTTTGGTTCAAATTCTTTTATACCATTCTTGTGGGATGCTGGTGTTTCAAATTACCAACATTAAAAGAAACTATTTAGTTGCCAAAATTGCTTCCGTTTGTTTCTCTTTGAGTCCATTTAGTCATTGCTTCAACATCTCTGAGTGCAAAATCTCATCAGATGGGACTAATACTTATTTTGTACAGTCGCCTTTTCGACAAGTTAGTTAGTATATTATTTTAGTCTAACTGGAATTCAGTTTCGAATTTGCTCTATTAGCTCCTCCGTTTGCTGCTGTAGTGTATCTGCGCTAGAGGCAAATAATGCAGTGTCAACAACTAAAAGAATATTGCTTGTCAAATGTTACTTTAACCCGTATTATCCTAATCTTGTCCTCGCGATCCGACCTGGAGTGATACTTGGAGAATTGTAATATATTGCTAGATTTCTCACTCAAAGCTGGGTCTTGAAAACTGACATGTTGCAACATTATAAAAGTTAATGCTATAATTTATTATGTCAAAGTCGGTTAATAATTACAATATTCACACTACTTCTTTCGGCAATTGACCCGCCTTCTTCAGATGTGATTGAGCTACTACAGCTTGTCATGACACATAGCAATTACAGTTATGCAGTCTGAATATACCTGTGAATTACGCATCTTGTCGCCACAGTAAAAGATTCAGAATGGGACGAAATCCTAGCCTTATTTTCTTATTGTCCTAAAGTTGCTAAGCGCTTTTATACGGACAGTTTATTTGAGAAGTTTATTATTTTTAATTTGAGAAGCTTATTATTTTCACGGTCCTAGCCTGCGGTTAATAGGAGGCTCCAATTTTTCTTCGTGAGTGCAGGACTGAAGTCCAGAATTTCTCCTAGAACGGGAAGATTTTGATAGAGTGACCTCCATCCATAGCAGACTTGTGGCGACCATGCACTGACTCTTGTTGCAGCAGATAGCAACGCGTGGACAGGCGAAGCTAACAGGAATGACGCGAAGGGCAAATTTCACTCTTTGACAACGCCGGAGCGACTCTTACCGAGGGGACAATTAACTTTTGACCCTTTGTGGCGTGACTTTCGGCGCAGTATGATCAAAGAGAGTCGAATGTCGTTACCTTTCATGAAACACAAATTGAGTCTCACGAGAAAGTGGCTATTTGGTGGGCGAGCGGGAGGGATAGGTCAGTTCAAAGCGATCTTTTTAAACGTTTCTGTGTCTCCTGAACAAACGAAGGGAATGGGGTGGGCGAGGCAGTTATTGGAGTGTTACTGTTAACTGGGCAGTTCCGGACACATTGTCGGGGTGGTGCAAAGAGCGAACCTCATTCGCGAAAGCTACGTGCTAAAGCTGAACATTCCACAGCGCATTCCTCAGTGTAACTCCACTAAAAAGCTTTCTATATGCGAATGGGAGTAGGTGCGACGGTATGGTACATACGGCACACGAATATTGTCTTCACTTTGACAGGACGCTTGCTGCGGGAAGCTGTTACTTCATATTGCACAAATCGTCCACATAACAATTGAGATCCACATTCTCGAGAGAAGAGTTCTTTTTAAGAGGGTTTCGTTTCTTGTTTTGCAATGTTCCCTTGGCTGCCCACGTGGATAGAGAACGAATTCGCAGGTGAAAACATTACAGAAGTCAAACATCCGAAGTAATTTTAGTTTACATCCTACGAATTTTAATTTACGTACCACAATAAATCGTTATGATAGGACACAGACCACAAGCAGGAGCGGCATATATATTTATTTAGTGGCAAGTTGGTATCCTTACAGAAGGAACAAAGAACTGTGGAAGTTGAGTTTCTCTCGGCATATAAAATATTCAGACAGATTATGGGAATATAGCTGAATAGCTCGGCGACGTCTTCGACAACCGCTGACGTTTCGAAAGGTGTACGCCCCGTCGTATTCAGGGTAGAAATTCCACGAGAAACCGCTGTGTGAAGACAATTTAAAAATTTGATAGGCAGGGTTACACCAACCAAGAACCATAATGAGCCTGTGCTGCGCCAGGTCTTGTAGAGAGATCGCAGTTTGTTATAAGTTAAGTGATTGGTGATATGTTCTGTGATTTACTACTGTAAAGTCTACTTGCTTTCTGGGTCATTCTCTCGTCCCCAGCTTGCTCGTTTGTCTCTCGTCCGCATTTGTTAGGCAGTTAGTGTCTGTCTGTCGTTCGGAGCTGTGATGTTTGTCGGATTCGGTGTGTTAACGAATTTATTGCTTTGAGTGTAACGTCCTAATTCCTGAAATATGTTTTTATCTTGCCTATCATCTTGAGAGGCGGTATATGTGTACTGTAGAGTATGTTAACTCGTTTGGCCAACCTTGTATAATTTTATATAAGATTGCATTTCATGGGCTTTTATTTAAATGGTCATTTTAGTATATAAAGTTGACACACTTCCACCGTAAGACTTAAAATCAAGTAGCACCTTCGGTGGCAAGTTAATCTTTTAATTTTAGTGTTTTGTACCATTTCCATCCGTCCTACAGGGTGCATAGTTGTGTGCTTGTGTGAATTGTTAAAACTTTAATGTAATATGGTGCTACGGCCGTGTCAAAAGGGAGCGGCAAGGTTCTCAGCCCGAAAGCTCGTACACTCAAAAATTTCTTTCTTTCTGCCTCTGAATAAATTGTAACTTGATATTTAGAGGGTGCTTTCTGCTTATAATTTTAAATCTGTTTCTTAAAAAAAAAGAGGCTTTTAGGAATGAAATTCCCATTGTTTAAAAGCAATTTGATTTTGATTTCATCAGTTACTTCCTGGCAACTACTTCCACTCTCACATAGTGCAATTAAATGTATTAATGTTCTTGATGAATCGCTAGTAAATAAAATAAATTCTTACGAATATTTTTTGAAAATAAATGCACGGTTCGCATAATATTGTAGTTTTCTTCACATCCTACATATTGGTTACTACATGCCATGGAATGGGAAACCTTTTTCGTTTACTATACTATTAAAGTAGTACGAGAGCTATTTACAAAAGCGGAGCCGCGCAGAGGAAGTTTAGTAGTCAAAGATTGCAGATAATATCGACAGCAGCTTAGTTTTAAGTCGATATACCTCATTACGCTAGTTAAACATGTCATAAACTGACGTTATGGAGTGCTACCCATTTTATTTTATCGTGAAACTTAGGCAGGATCGCTGACAGACAAACAATATCTGGAACATTTATCTTTGTCTGATTCACTGTTTACCGTTAAATGTCATGGCTTCTATCGTATCGACTCCACCTTAGAATGGCACCGCAGTATTGGGCAAGTATGCACCAATGAAATAACGACGCAAGATTTCGCGAGACTAAAGTCGGAACGCACATCTTTCTTTCTATACCATCCCGATTTTGAACCCTGTTGGCCCACTGTGCGCCGCCAGCAGGTTCCATTGCGTGTCCCACTATCTACGGGGCTCGTCGTGTTCCTACATAGGGCGGTACGAACCCCCACCAGCGTACGCTGGCTTCACTTCACATCGCTGCGTGCAAATGCGTCTGTCCGCTGACATTTTACAATGTTATTAATTTTCGGCATCCATACAGAAACATATCCTAGACAGTGTGGAACAGAGGCAACCAGTGATCCAAAACATATCTATGATTTTACTACACTGCACATATTGTAATGAATGTGTCGGTATTTTATTTATTCTTAGTTGCTTTGAGTGTTCACAGCTTGCCCAATCACCTCCTATAAACTATGGACACAACAGCCACTTCTGACAATGAACACGAGATCGCTACGGATTGGATCTATGAGATATGATTAAATATCACCAACTAACTTCAAATGGCATCAAATTAATCAATTACTTATTTCAGTAATGTCGGAGTACATATAAGCCAAAAAAATTTCTTGCGCCTTAAAGTATACTAACCGCAATTTTTGTATGAAATGGAAACTACAGGAGACCAATCGCTCATTGTACTTATTCAGTTTCATAACCAACGAACACAAACACTACTATCGAGTATTACCACACCATTGTAGCCACAACAAGTCCAACAGCCAACTACAGTTGAAGCACTGAATTCCGGTGACTAAGAGCCAGCTCCTCCCTTTTGTTCATTTGGTGCAATAGAAAAAGACTGGACGGAATATAAAATTCAGTGGGAGCAGATCCTTTCAATCTACCAGTCAGTCAGCAGCAGCCGGCCGAGACACAAGCAACCACAGGGAAGTAACCGATTTTGTGACATTTTACAAGGTCGTAATCAGGAGCGAATTGTATAGTTCCATCTGTGTGCTTTGCTAGTTTAGTTTCTTTAGTTTCTGCGTGTTAATTTAATATTTAATAGACACAGTTCTCGCGTGGTCGTTTGCGTCGGAAAGTAAACAGATTTGCGGGTTCCCGGATTCAATTCCCGGCGGGGTCAGGAATTTTCTCTGCCTCGTGATGACTGGGTGTTGTGTGATGTCCTTAGGTTAGTTAGGTTTAAGTAGTTCTAAGTTCTCGGGGACTGATGACCATAGATGTTAAGTTCCATAGTACTCAGAGCCATTTGAACCATTTTTTTAAACAGATTTGTGACATATTCAGTTTCCTAATCAGTCAATTATTTAGTCTCAACTACTTGCTTTTTTAGTTCAGTTTTTGAAACTCTGCGTGATAATCTAATTTATTACACACAATCCTTGCATTGTCTCTTGTGTCTACAGTAGAGTTCTGCAGCGCATGTTGACTGTCTTTGTTTGTCTGTGTAGTGTATTTTTCTACAGTCTTTACATAGACAGGAACGGTGTTGGCAGTGGGTGGGTGCAAGCCGAGATGGTGACGCTTAGCACTCAGCTCCAGGCTGTGATGGCTTCGGTTACACAGCTTGAAGCTGCAGTGGACCGGCATCACTATTGTGGGCCATCCTTGCGGATCCAACGGACGTCCAGCACGTCTGAGTCCGCCGATCGACCAGCACAGGTGGCCAGCCAAGTTACTGCTCACACTGAGGTTGACCCCTCAGCCATGATCGAGTGAGAGGTCGCTTCAGGACATGGCAGGCGGCGAAAGACTTCCCTGTGGGTCGCAGGTAAGACTTCCCTGTTAGTCTGAAAAACAGGTTCCAGGTACTACCTGTGGCCAACACTATCCCTCAGCCAGATGCAGTCGCTTTTCCTGTTTCAGAGGGAACCTGTTAGCCTCCAAGATCCGGGAAATCACACAGAGTGGGTTTGTTGGTAATTGGGACCTCCAAAGTGTGGCACATTATGGGGTTCCTCAGGGACAAGGCTGCCAAGGAGGGGAAGAAACCCAAGGTGCACTCCATGTGCCTAGTAGGTGCAGTCAATCCAGGCACGGAAAGGGTCCTCGTGGATGCCATGAACACAGGGTGAGCAAACTGCAGGTGGTGGCTAACGCAGTACCAGTAATGCGTGTCGCTTAGGATCGGAAGAGATTATCTCTGGTTTCAAGCGGCCAACAGAAATGGTAAATGCTGCTTGGAGATGAAAGCAGAGCTCACCATTTGCAGCATAGTCGACAGAACCGATTGCTTACTTTTGGTGCAGAGCCGAGTGGAGGGTCTGAATCAGAGGATCAGACGTTTCTTTGATCGTGTTAGCTGCAGATTCCTCGGCTTGCGCCATAGAGTGGTATGATTTCGGCTTCCGCGGAATAGGTCAGGAGTCCACTACACTCAGGAGGCAGGTAGACTCGTAGAAGGGGCTATGTGACGTGAACGTGTGAACTGGGTGGTTTTTTAAGTTAGAGGTTCTCGGGTAAATACAAAAAGGGCTTCGTCTCAAAGGGTGCGGTAGAACATAGGAAGAACGTAGATACAGGAACCACTGGTATAACAGTTGTAAATTGTCGGAGCTGTACTTGTTTGTAAACAAAACCGCCTTTTCTTTACAAAACAAGTATTTATTGCTGGCTGTGGAGAGTGGCCAAGCATACAAACTTGTTGCCGTAGCAGTGTTGGGAAAGTACCAGAGCTCCAAGTGCTAATAGAAAGCACTGATGCTCAAATCGTTGTAGACACTGAAAGCTGGCTAAAGCCGGAGAAAAGCTCGACCGAAGTTTTTGTGAAGTACCTAACGGTGTTCCGAAAGGATGAGCTAAACACAGTTGGCAGTGGCTTCTTTGTTTCTAATAAAAGTAGTTTATCTTGCAGCGAAATTGAAGTAGTGAGTTAGTATGGGCAGAGGTCATTCTTGACAACCGGGAGAAAAGAATAATTGGATTCTTTTACCGACGTCCCAATGCAGATGATACAATTGCTGAAAGACTCAAAGAAAACTTGAGTTGAATTTCAAACATTTACCGGACTCGTACAATTATAGTTGGTGGTGACTTTAATTTACCCTCGATATGTTGGCGAAAATACATATTTAAATTCGGAGATACGCATAAAACATCATCATAAATTGTGCAAAATGTGTTCTCTGAAAATGATTTCTAGTAGTTACTTCATGAGACCACGCAAATAGTAAACGGTTGTGAGAACACCCTTGATCTTTTAGCAATATGTAATCCTGAGCTAAAAATGAGCAACAAAACGTATACGGGGATTACAGAACACTGGGTTGTCGTAGCGAGATTGAATATTGTAACCACCAAATCCTCCAGAAACAAACGAAAAATATACCTACGCAAAAAAGCAAAATTCACTCGACACCTTCCTGAGGACAATCTCCACTCCTTCCAAATTAACAGTGTAAATGTAGAGCAGATGTGACTTGTATTCTAAGAAATACTATCGACAGCAATTGAGACGTTTATATCAAAGAAATTAACAAACGGCGGAGCTGATCCTCCATGGTACACAAAATAGGTCAGTACACTGTTGCAGAAACAACGAAAAAAGTATGCTAAATTTAAACGGGCGTAAAATCACCATATTAGCGATCTTCTATGGAAGTCCGTAATTTAAAGCGGACAACAACGTGGGATGCTTATAATAATTTCCACAACCGAACTTTATCTCGAAACCTGGCAGAAAATGCAAAGAGATTCAGCTCGTATGTAAAGTATGCTAGCGGCAAGACACAGAAAATGCTTTCTCTGCGCGATAGCAATGGAAATACTGCCGACGATAGTCCTGCGAAAGCAGAGTTACTAAACACAACCTTTCGAAATTCCTTCATCAAAGAAGACGACGTAAATATTCCAAAATTCGAATCAAGAACAGCTGCCAACTTAGAAATAGATATCCTCTGAGTAATGAAGCAATTTAAATCACTTAATAAAAGTAAGTCTTATGGTCCAGACTGTGCACAAATTAGGTTCCTTTCAGAGCATGGTGATGCAATAGCTCCATACTTATCTATCTATCTACTGAAATTGCATGCATTTATCTACTGAAATTGCGTGCTTATCGAATATCGTCTCAGTTATGTGACTGGATTCGTGATTTCCTGTCAGAGAGGTCACATTCATAGTAATTGACGGAAAGCCATCGAGTAAAACAGAAATGATTTCTGGCTTTCCCTGAAGTTGTGATATAGGCCCTCTGCTGCTCCTTATCAATGTAAACGATTTAGGAGACAATCTGAACAGCCGTCTTAGGTTGTTTGCAAATGATGCAGGCGTTTGCGTCTAGTAAAGTCATCATAAGATCAAAACAAATTGCAAAACGATTTAGAACAGATCTGAATGGTGCGAAAACTGTCAGTTGACCCTAAATAATGAAAAGCGTGAAGCCATAGACATGAGTGCAATCCGTTAAAATTCGGCTACACGCTAAATTAGTCTAATCCAAAGGCCGTAAATTCGACTAAGTACGAGGGAATTACAATAACGAACAATTTAAATGGAAAAGAACACGTAGAAAATGTTGTGGGGTAGGCAAACCAAAGACTGCGTTTTATTGGCAGAACACTTAGATGCAACACATCTACTAAAGATACTACTTACGCTACGCTTGTTCGTCCTCTTTTGGAGTACTGCTGCGCGGTCTGGGATATTTACCAGATAGGATTAACGGAGTACATAGAAAAAGTTTAACGAAGAGCAGCACGTTTTGTACTATCGTGAAATAGGGGAGAGAGTGTCACGGACATGATAGAGGATTCGGGATGGACGCCATTAAAAAGAAGGTGTTTTTCGTTGCGACGGGATCTTCTCACGAAATTTCAGTCACCAACTTTCTCCTCCGAATGCGAAAATATTTTGTTGAGGCGAATCTACAGTACATAGTCCGAAACGACCGTCATAACAAAATAAGGCAAACCAGAGCTCGCACGGAAAGACATATGTGTTCGTTTTTTCTGCTTGTTCGAGAGTGTAAAAAGTAGAGAACTATTGTGAAGGTGGTTCGATGAACCCTCTGCGAGGTATACAATTGTGATTTGCAAAGTATCAAGGAGATGTAGATGTAAAAAATGTCAGGTGACTCATGAGGATTTTTTTTATTTTTTCGTAGAGGGGGGTGGGGAGTACTGGAGGGGGATTGGTGGGAAGGAGAAGAAATTGTGGAACCTTGTTCCCCCTAAGAAGAACCCGAAAACTTACCGTATGAGGAAGTCGTTAGGAAAATCAACGAATTTTTCGAGTCAGAGGTCTATGTAGCTACTGCACATTTGAAATTCTTTTATGTGTATAGGCAGACCGAAGCAACAAATGAAAATTTGTATCAAAGCCAGTAATTTGACCTGGATCTCCTGGGTATTAGGCAGATGCCCTAACCGGTGCGCTAGTTCTTGCACACTGGCTTTGCAGAGCTGCACATACTACCCTAAAACTCTCCCTCTACAATCGAGATTCCCATCCATGCCTCAGCGCTCTTGTTATTCCCCTGTAGTGCTATTCCAATACAGCTGGAGAGCCTCTGCAATGCTGTTCGTGTTTAGGGGGAATACCAACAGGGCTGAGGCGTGAATGGGAATTTGGATGGCGGACAGAGATGTGCTAAGGTAGTTCATGGAGTTGTGTAAAGTAACAGTGTAAGGATGGCCCAGTTGATAGCGCATCTGCTTAGTGAGCAGGAACCCTCGGTTCGTAGGTTCGAATCCTGCCTCTGGCATGGCTGTGTGTCATATCCTTAGGTTAGTTAGGTTTAAGTAGTTCTAAGTTCTGGGGCACCTCAGAAGTTAAGTCCCATAGTGCTCAGAGCCATTTGAACCTCGGTTCGTACCCTAGAATTGTGACAAATTTGTAGTGGCCACTTCTGTCAACATACACTCCTGGAAATTGAAATAAGAACACCGTGAATTCATTGTCCCGGGAAGGGGAAACTTTATTGACACATTCCTGGGGTCAGATACATCAAATGATCACACTGACAGAACCACAGGCACATAGACACAGGCAACAGAGCATGCACAATGTCGGCACTAGTACAGTGTATATCCACCTTTCGCAGCAATGCAGGCTGCTATTCTCCCATGGAGACGATCGTAGAGATGCTGGATGTAGTCCTGTGGAACGGCTTGCCATGCCATTTCCACCTGGCGCCTCAGTTGGACCAGCGTTCGTGCTGGACGTGCAGACCGCGTGAGACGACGCTTCATCCAGTCCCAAACATGCTCAATGGGGGACAGATCCGGAGATCTTGCTGGCCAGGGTAGTTGACTTACACCTTCTAGAGCACGTTGGGTGGCACGGGATACATGCGGACGTGCATTGTCCTGTTGGAACAGCAAGTTCCCTTGCCGGTCTAGGAATGGTAGAACGATGGGTTCGATGACGGTTTGGATGTACCGTGCACTATTCAGTGTCCCCTCGACGATCACCAGTGGTGTACGGCCAGTGTAGGAGATCGCTCCCCACACCATGATGCCGGGTGTTGGCCCTGTGTACCTCGGTCGTATGCAGTCCTGATTGTGGCGCTCACCTGCACGGCGCCAAACACGCATACGACCATCATTGGCACCAAGGCAGAAGCGACTCTCATCGCTGAAGACGACACGTCTCCATTCGTCCCTCCATTCACGCCTGTCGCGACACCACTGGAGGCGGGCTGCACGATGTTGGGGCGTGAGCGGAAGACGGCCTAACGGTGTGCGGGACCGTAGCCCAGCTTCATGGAGACGGTTGCGAATGGTCCTCGCCGATACCCGAGGAGCAACAGTGTCCCAAAAAATTTGCTGGGAAGTGGCGGTGCGGTCCCCTACGGCACTGTGTAGGATCCTACGGTCTTGGCGTGCATCCGTGCGTCGCTGCGGTCCGGTCCCAGGTCGACGGGCACGTGCACCTTCCGCCGACCACTGGCGACAACATCGATGTACTGTGGAGACCTCACGGCCCACATGTTGAGCAATTCGGCGGTACGTCCACCCGGCCTCCCGCATGCCCACTATACGCCCTCGCTCAAAGTCCGTCAACTGCACATACGGTTCACGTCCACGCTGTCGCGGCATGCTACCAGTGTTAAAGACTGCGATGGAGCTCCGTATGCCACGGCAAACTGGCTGACACTGACGGCGGCGGTGCACAAATGCTGCGCAGCTAGCGCCATTCGACGGCCAACACCGCGGTTCCTGGTGTGTCCGCTGTGCCGTGCGTGTGATCATTGCTTGTACAGCCCTCTCGCAGTGTCCGGAGCAAGTATGGTGGGTCTGACACACCGGTGTCAATGTGTTCCTTTTTCCATTTCCAGGAGTGTATATACATCATACGTGGGTGATTCCCAGAAAGGTTTCCGGAACAATATCCGAGGTGTGTGAGAAAAGTAATGAGACTGATTCTTTAATACAGTTTTTTATTTTTTTCAAACAACCATATTGTCTCCTTCAAAGTAGTTATCTTCAGCAGCTGTACACCAGCGTAGACCTTGTTCCCGGTCTTTATAGTAGTGCTGAAATGTTTCAGTTGGTAGGATCTGTAACATGTAGGCCGCATTCTTCTGAATGTTCTTCAGAGTCCGAAAATGACGTCCTTTTAAGACATTTTTCAATTTTGAGAAAAGAAAACAGTGACAAGAAATCTGGACAGGTGAACAGGTGGAATGTGCAACAACAGGAATGACTTTTGGTGTAAAAAATTCCATGATGGAAGTGGCCATGTGACACTGAGCGTTGTCATGATGCAGCATCCACTTGACTGCAATGTCCGGTCTCGCCCGATTAACCCTTTTCCTAAGCCTCTCAAGGACATCTTCGTGAAACCTTTGGTTAATAGTTTGTCCTCGAGGAACAAATCCTTTATGCACACACACTTCGACGTTTTCGTCGGTTTTTGAAGTTGAAGGTCTCCCTGAGCGAGGTTCGCATTCGATGTGACCTCGGCCTTCCAAAAACGATTCATGCAAGAGAAAAACTTTTAGCCTTGATAAGTACTGTTCCCCAAAGGCCTGTTTCAACGTTTTGGAGGTCACACGCACAGATTCCGCAAGTTTAGCACACAACTGGGTGAGATGACGTTGCTCTAAATTCCACTGTTCCATTTTCGTAACAGACAACAAAAACACAGCTTTACTGATGGTGCACTGAGAAATCACGTGATGCCTGTATGGAGCAGAAACTCGGAATGGAAGGGATGAACACACCAGTCTTCACATGTAGAACAAGACATCGTTGCCAAATCGTTCCTACTATTGTCAGACTCATTACTTTTCTGTCATACCTCGTAGATTTATGTGATCAGATTCTTTTGAACAAGTCGTCACTATAATCGGTCTTACAGAGTATGGATTGCTGAACTCAGTCATATGACCAGGAATTGAATATTAAACTGTGCTTATAGGGCTTCATATCAGAATGAAAAGCTTCGCGACACAGTTATTCGAAAACTTTTCTTACGGTAGAATATGGGCTCAGTTCAAAGCATTATAGTCCTTGTGTAATTGATGTGCTTAACGTGATAGGACTTCGGGGAGTGCTAGACTTAGTGGAACTAGAATTTAACGCGATAGTTCTTAGTAACACCATCACCGCGTAGCACATGTTGATAACAGTCGCAAACAGCACGATAGGCAGGGCCCAAGGCACCCAGCCAGTTTTCCTGCAAGTGCATGCAGTCCGACACTGCTTTTTTTTGCCAGTGAACTCTGGCACTGCCGTAAGTCAGGTCACACACAGCAACTTTACCTTCAAAAGAAGCATGAAGTAAACTGTTACACGTAAACCCAGATTTGAAAAAATATAAATCAGTATGATCTCATCTTCTGATTCCTCACCTGCTCCTCCTAGCAACACTCACAGGAACTGAAAACGCAAATCAAACCAGCTCTTCTCAGATAGGAAAACAGTAAAACGCTCCAGCACTCACAGTCTTCCGAAAGTCTGGACAGCATCTCACAAATTCAGAATCTCTTTCTCATGTTTCAACTGACACAGGACTCAAGTGCAGCCTCCAGAAACGTTCAGTTTTCAATAACTAAATTGAATATTTGTGGCATCTAATTGAATCCCACGCCCAGCATTTATAGACCATCCGGAGAATTTCGTCTCCTAACAATGTACGAGAACTATAAGCAGTTCTTGGAAAACTTACCTACTACAAGGGACGTTCAGTAAGTAATGCAACACTTTTTTTTCGTCGTCAGTTTTGGTTAAAAAATGCGGAATATGTTGTGGGTCATCATGGAATATTCCCGCATAAGGCCATATAGTTTCCTGGAGCTCTGATAGGTGGCGGCGCTCCACGTATCCTTCAAAATGGCGCCTGTAGTGGAGGCGCGTTCCAAGAAGACAACAGTAATTGAGCTTCCTTTGGCGGAAAACCAGAGCATCGCAGATATTCATAGGCACTTGCAGAATGTCTGCGGAGAACTGGCAGTGAACCAAAACTCGGTGAGTCGTTGGGCGAGGCCTCTTTCATTATCACAACAGCGTCGCACAAGCTTGTCTGATCTCCCGCGTGACCGCCGGCAGAACACAGCTGTGACTCCTACAATATAGGAAAGCAGGAACACACCCGTTCGAGGTGATCGACGGATCACAATCAAACACCTCGCTGCTCCACTAGACGTCTCTGTTGAAAGTGCTGACACACTCTTCCACCAGTTTGGTATTCAAACGTGTGTGCCCGTTGGGTTGCTTATCGCCTATCAGAAGGGCAATCACAGAAATTGGAAAGAACAACATAGATACAAAGAAGAGAAGCTATGGGTTCCTGAAGAAATACTTCAGTTAATAGATTAGAGCAGAAAGTATAAAAATGCTCAGAGAAATTCAGGAGTACAGAAATAGACGTCACTTAGAAATGAAACATAAGGCGAAATGGCTGCGTGCAAAATACGAATAAATCGAAAAGGAAATACACTACTGCCCATTAAAATTGCTACACACGAAGATGACGTGCTACAGAAGCGAATTTTAACCGACTGGTAGAAGATGCTGTGATATGCAAATGATTAGCTTTTCAGAGCATTCACACAAGGTTGGCGCCGGTGGCGACACCTGCGACGTGCTGACATGAGGAAAATTTCCAACCGATTTCTCATACACAAACAGCAGTTGACCGGCGTTGCCTGGTGAAACGTTGTTGTGATACCTCGTGTAAGGAGGAGAAATGCGTACCATAACGTTTCCGACTTCGATAAAGGTCGGATTGTAGCCTATCGCGATTGTGGTTTATCGTATCGCGACATTGCTGCTCGCGTTGGTCGAGATCCAATGACTGTTAGCAGAATATGGAATCGGTGGATTCAGGAGGGTAATACGGAACGCCGTGCTGGATCCCAACGGCCTCGCATCACTAGCAGTCGATATGACAGGCATCGTATTCGCATTGCTGTAACGGATCGTGCAGACACGTCTCGATCCCTGAGTCAACAGATGGGGACGTTTGCAAGACAACAACCATCTGCACCAACAGTTCGACGACGTTTGCAGCAGCATGGACTATCAGCTCGGAGACCATGGCTGCGGTTACCCTTGACGCTGCATCACAGACAGGAGCGCCTGCGATGGTGTACTCAACGACGAACCTGGGTGCACGAATGACAAAACGTCATATTTTCGGATGAATTCAGGTTTTGTTTACAGCATCATGATGGTCGCATCCGTGTTTGGCGACATCGCGGTCAACGCACGTTGGAAGCGTGTATTCGTCATCGCCATACTGGCGTATCGCCTGGCCTGATGGTTTGGGGTGCCACTGGTTACACGTCTCGGTCACCTCTTGTTCGCATTGACGGCACTTTGAACAGTGGATGTTACATTTCAGATGTGTTACGACCCGTGGCTCTACAATTCATTCGATCCCTGCGAAACCCTACATTTCAGCAGGATAATGCACGACCGCATGTTGCAGATCCTGTACGGGCCTTTCTGGATACACAAAATGTTCGACTGCTGCCCTGGCCAGCACATTCTCCAGATCTCTCACCAATTGAAAACGTCTGGTCAATGGTGGCCGAGCAACTGGCTCGTCACAATACGCCAGTCACTACTCTTGATGACCTGTGGGATCGTGTTGAAGCTGCATGGGCAGCAGTACCTGTACACGCCATCCAAGCTCTGTTTGACTCAATGCCCAGGCGTATCAAGGCCGTTATTGCGGCCAGAGGTGGTTGTTCTGGGTACTGATTTCTCAGGATCTCTGGACCCAAATTGCGTGAAAATGTAATCACATATCAGTTCTAGTATAATAATTTGTCCAATGAATACCCGTTTATCATCTGCATTTCTTCGTGGTGTAGCAATTTTAATGGCAAGTAGTGTAATTGTCGCTAGGACTGACTCAGCATATCGAAAAGTCAAAACAACTTCCCTTGAATTTAAAAGCAAGAGTGGTAACATTAAGAATGCAATAGGAATTCCACTGTTGAATACAGAGGAGAGAGCGGATAGTTGGAAAGAGTAATGGAAGCAAGACTAAAGAAAAATGAAGACACGTTCATAGGATTTGTAGATCTGCAAAAAGTGTTCGACATTGTAAAATGGTGCAAGATGTTCGAAATTCTGAAGGTGTAGGGAATAACGGGTAATATATAATATGTACAAGAGCCATTAGGGAACAGTAAGAGTGGAAGACCAAGAACGAAGTGTTCGGATTCAAACTGATGCAAGACAGAGATGCACTCAATCTTCCCTACTGTTCAGTCTATTAATCGAAGAAGTAATGACGGAAATAAAAGAAAGATTCAAGAGTGGAACTAAAAATTTAAGACTAAAGGATATCAGTGATGAGATTCGCAGATGACATTGCTATACTCGGTGAAAGTTAAGAAGAATTACAAGATCAGCTGAATGGAATGAACAGTCTAATGAATGACCACAGAACACAGATTGAGAGTAAATCGAAGAAATTTGAAAGTAATGAAGAGTAGAATGAATGAGAACAGCGAGAAACTTAACAGCAGGTTTGGTGATCACGAAGTAGATGAAGTTAAGGAATTCTGCTCCCTTGGTAGCAAAATAAACTAAAAAGCAGACTAGCAATGGAAAAAGGTCATTCCTGGCTAAGAGAAGCCTTAACTTGAGGAATAAATTTCTGAGAACGTACGTTTAGAGCACAGCATTGTATGGTAGCGAAACATGGACTGTAGGGAAACCGGGAAAGAAGAGAATTGAAGCATTTGAGATGTGGCGCTACAGAAGAATGTTGAAAATTATTGGGCTGATAAGGTAAGGAATGAGGAGTTTCTGCGCGCAGTCGGCTAGGAAAGGGATATATGGAAAACACTGACAAAAAGAAAGGACAGTATGATAGGACATCTTGTTTAGACATCACGGAATAACTTCCATGGCACTAGAGGGAGCTGTACAGGGTAAAAACTATAGAGAAGGCAGAGATTGGAATACATCGAGATAATAATTGAGGACGTAGGTTGCAAATACCTCTGTGCGAAGTTACTTGCGCGTTAGGAGGTTACGAGGTGATGGAGACAATTTTTTGTCGAACATCCGTCAAGGCGATGAAACGTGGGTTCATCCCTTAGAACCAGAAACAAAAAGGCAGTCGATGGAGTGGCACCAAACCATCTTTTCTCTGAGGGAAAATCTCAAAACCGCACCCTCAGCCGATAAAGTCATGGCAACAATCTTCTGGGACTCCACCCTCATGCTACAACGATCAGCTCTGGATCGTCTTGTGCTACCCTCAGGAAATTCAAGAAACGACTTCAGCTCATTCGTCGTCACAAAAAATAGAAACGAACCTCTCCATGACAACGCAAATCTGCACACAATACTTTATTGGCTTGATCTTCCTCATCCATCCAACAACCCGGACAGCCCGGATCTCTCACCTTCCGATTTACATCTGTTTGGCCTGAAGAAGGATGCTCTCAGCAGAAAGCAGTACGTGAATGATGGGGACGTAATTGTTGCAGCAAGACGTTGGCACCGACGTCGACCAGTAGGAGCGTACCATGCTGGCATACAGGCTCTCCCAGGATGTGGCGTAAGGCCGTCATATTGAGCAGAGATTACGTCGAAAAATTGGGTTTTATAGTCAAAAGAGTGGGAAACAATATGATGTATTGGAATCCAAAAAAAGCCAATGTGTTACATTACTTATGGGACGACCCTTGCATATTACATATATTGCAGGAGCAATGCAAATTGCTGCTCCTTCGCATCGATACCAGTGTAAATACGTTTGTGTAAATATGTTTCTTTCCCATGGACTGGAGGATGTAAATGATGACTTCAAACGCTGAGTAATAGATTACTTATTCACACGTCTTGCTCACGATGATTCGAAGAAACTAATATTCCTTGCTGTTGATGCGCGATCACTTGAAACAGGGCAGTTTCATTTCTCAGTGTTGGTAACACTGAACAACCCATAGCATTCGCGCCTAAGACGTTGAACAAGACCCAAGTCAACTACTGTCAGCTGGAAAAGGAAGCCTTAGACGTAATAACATGCTGTCACAGAGTTTCATCAATATCTGCACGGCAGAGAATTTTTTCTCGTGACTGATCATAAGCTGCTGACTGCTCTTTTTCATCTGACGAAAGATGGGACTTACCGTACAACACAGAAGCTGTAACATGGGTCATTACTTCTTTCTAATTACTGGCACAGCCTACAAACACAGACACACTGCCTCGTTTGCTTATGGGAGGTGATCCGGAATTTGATGCATCAGAAGATTCTTGTTTTCAAATTGGTCACTTTGATTCGTAAGCACTGCCAGATTTTCCGATTGACTGTCGATGGACAGCACAAGCTACTAAAAATGATCAGTCACGATACCTGCTCATGTACTACATTGGATGGGTTGGCCTCGAGATTCGAAATCAATTTTAGATCCTGTAGTACGAAAATACTACACGCAACATAACAGCCTATCTTTTCAGGATGGTGTGACTTTTAAGCAAACTTCTGATGAACAAACGCGATTTGTGGTTTCCGCGTCATTTCAGCAACATGTTTTGAGACTTTTAAGTAGACGGCATTAGGGAATTGTTAAAACTAAGCAGCTAGCATGTCAGTATTGTACGCGGCTTCGTCTTGACATTCATAATGAACAGATGACTGCCCACTTGAAGCTCGTACGAACAATCATGCAACCTATAATGAATCACCCTCCTCTAACATTATCTTTTTTTGTAGAAATAACCGGTACCATGTATACTATCGATTCTTGCATAGGTTAAAATTATCTCAGCTTTTTCACTAAAAGAATTCATGTGATTCTGTATACGATGTATATTTCAGGCTAAAACGTATAAAAAAGAAATTAATGTGTTACAGTTGATATGTACTAGCAATTAAAATTACTCTTCTTTTAAAAATAATGAAATTACAAAATTTGTGGAATACTTAACATTCGTATTATTAATTGCACAGTCTAACACTAATTACTAATTTTATTTCTAGATTGATTTACAAAATAATGATATATTTTAGCGAAGATTTTGTAAACTCTTTTGCTTTGTAAACTCTTTGGAATAATGTGAGTACCGCAGAGTGTAAGGAGTGGTGGGCATGCCTCTGATGGTAGTAGACGTTCTCTAAGTTTGTCAGCAACAATGTAATTATTGGTTTTTTAAATGTGGAAAATGTAAAGAAGCGGTATGATGTTGAAAGATGTGACAAAGAATAAAATTCAAGAATAATACAGACAAATCTTCATCAGTTATTTAGTCATCAAGAACTTACAATATCGAAATTTCAGCTGCAGGAATGTACCCTAGACAAGACTTTGAGCCATCGACAGCAACAACGAGATAATGAAGATAAGTAAAAAGTTATTCTTTTGTATATCTTACGCCTCTCGAAACTTTCAAAATTTGTGCAAGGAATGAGAATTATAATAGTGATGTGTGGGAGGGTAAGATTACAAGCTCCACGCCAATAATTTATCAGTTGGTAACGCATCCATTCTGATTTTGCTGGTCCGTTCTGGAATACATGGTGGCAAATTATGATGGATGCAAACATCAGAAATCCGTTTGTGGTTCTATGAATTCAGCACCTAGCGCTAGCAGCATAAAAAGCACTCGCTCCAGCCTGTTTATTTAAAAAGGCTGCAACAGACCATTGTTTCGGACATTGGTCTGCAGTTTTCTTCGATTGTATTTCAACAATGTTACTAAAAATCTTGGTTTCAGCGCGTCCGAATGGTTCTGTTCTCCTTTGAATCGAATGGTAAAGCTGAACATTTCATTAGCTCTTTAGATATGCTGATATCGAGACATCGTTCGTTGCCCTCGAGGGAAAATGCTTTGATATTGTTTCTCACACTCTGTCTTTGCACGACGTTTTGCCGGCAAAATTGTTACAGGGCCCACGTCGCTGCACTTTGCCGCACCTCTTTTTACCTTCACACTCTGTTTCAGACGTCAACTTCGCAACAAAGTTTCACTCGAAGGACAATGTTTCCCATCATGCGTATAGCAAGCCTCGCAACTGGGAAAGCGGCTTCTTTATTCACACTACTGGACGAGCTCATTGTAACATTCGGGACGATACAGGCTCACGACGACGGCACCAAAGCGAAATCCTTTCTCGTAACTGCTGTGATCCTCCCGCAAATTTCCATTTCTCAGAAACATTGGATGCAACGTAGACTGCTGCCCCCGAGCAGTATTTGTCGGTGACGTTCAGGCTCGTGGATCAACAGTCATCTGTCTGAGCCCCGTAAATCTACACAGCTCATGGCACAGCCATCGCAGCCATCGCCGTTCACAGTGATGTCAGTCATGGACACTGAGCCGGCATCAGCCTTACAGTTTACAGTTTCCTCAGCAGCGCTAATGATGCATCCACTTGTACCACTCGAAGGACCTCCTGCTTCCGGATTTTTTTTGGAAGACGTAAGCTATGGTTTACAAGGCAAAGTGTTGGGAAAGGTTTGACTGGCGCCATCTGTTCTCTCTGCGCATCCAGCTGCATCAGCTGCACCATGACGCAAACTTTCCCGATGTCGTCGTCCGTATCGGCACTTTGCGACGACGGTGCACCATTTGAGGGGGACAAGGGTGGGGGAGGAAATCGGTATCGACCGCACCTATGTCGACCAGACACTGCGCACCTACTACATCTCCAGATAAGAGCTTTTAAGCGCCCCCTATTACTGCTTGCGAAGTGATCGCAACAAAACGACGCCAATATAGCTTCACCACATTAACCAAGTTCCAACGCTTCAAATAAACTGAAATGGTCTTAGCAAATTGTTTATTCATTGCATGATCTCCTCAACATCATGGACCTCCACAACACAGACGCAGTCTTCTCTCAAAACACGGCTCTACGAATTAGCATCCAACTGAACCCGGAAGAGAACATAGACTCTAATGCAAAATGGTGAACACACATTCAAAGAAGGACAGCCTACAGCCTGCGAACGATTTCCGTTTTTCAAGAATTAAAATTCCTTCGGTGACCAAGCGGAGAGAGTGGTAATATAGATTAATATAAACTGACTATAGCAGACTCGTGTGGCCGGCCGCAGTGGCCGTGCGGTTCTAGGCGCTACAGTCTGGAGCCGAGCGACCGCTACGGTCGCAGGTTCGAATCCTGCCTCGGGCATGGATGTGTGTGATGTCCTTAGGTTGGTTAGGTTTAATTAGTTCTAAGTTCTAGGCGACTGATGACCTCAGAAGTTCAGTCGCATAGTGCTCAGAGCCATTTGAACCATTTAGCAGACTCGTGTAAAATATTGCAGAGATAAATATCACCGTCTACTGAAAACAGAATATAAGGAAAGAAAAGGAAGTGCCGAATGAATAGGCAACTTTCAATGTGTGTTGAATGAACTGAATGGGAAGGATGCTAGTGTCGTTAGTGTGTATTTGCTTCCTTAACTGTTGTATCGAAAGCCACAGTATGTATTTTCCCCCTCAAATGCATTGTACCTGTTTTAATTTGGAATATGACTCATCATCATCATCATCATCATCATCATTTAAGACTCATTATGCCTTTCAGCGTTCAGTCTGGAGCATAGCCCCCCTTATACAGTTCCTCCATGATCTCCTATTCAGGGCTAACATTGGTGCCTCTTCTGATGTTAAACCTATTACTTCAAAATCATTCTTAACCGAATCCAGGTACCTTCTCCTCGGTCTGCCCCGACTCCTCCTACCCTCTACTGCTGAATCCATGAGTCTCTTGGGTAATCTTGCTTCTCCCATGCGTGTAACATAACCCCACCATCTAAGCCTGTTCGCCCTGACTGCTACATCTACAGAGTTCATTCCCAGTTTTTCTTTGATTTCCTCATTGTGGACACCCTCCTGCCATTGTTCCCATCTACTAGTACCTGCAATCATCCTAGCTACTTTCATATCCGTAACCTCAACCTTGTTGATAAGGTAACCTGAATCCACCCAGCTTTCGCTCCCATACAACAAAGTTGGTCGAAATATTGAACGGTGCACAGATAACTTAGTCTTGGTACTGACTTCCTTCTTGCAGAATAGAGTAGATCGTATCTGAGCGCTCACTGCATTAGCTTTGCTACACCTCGCTTCCAGTTCTTTCACTATATTGCCATCCTGTGAGAATATGCATCCTAAGTACTTGAAACCGTCCACCTGTTCTAACTTTGTTCCTCCTATTTGGCACTCAATCCGTTTATATTTCTTTCCCACTGACATTACTTTCGTTTTGGAGATGCTAATCTTCATACCATAGTCCTTACATTTCTGATCTAGCACTGAAATATTACTTTGCAAACTTTCAATCGAATCTGCCATCACAACTAAGTCATCCGCATATGCAAGACTGCTTATTTTGTGTTCACATATCTTAATCTCACCCAGCCAGTCTATTGTTTTCAACATATGATCCATAAATAATATGAACAACAGTGGAGACAGGTTGCAGCCTTGTCTTACCCCTGAAACTACTCTGAACCATGAACTCAATTTACGGTCAACTCCAACTGCTGCCTGACTATCCAAGTAAAGACTTTTAATTGCTTGAAAAAGTTTGCCTCCTATTCCATAATCTTGTAGAACAGACAATAACTTCCTCCTAGGAACCTGGTCATATGCCTTTTCTAGATCTATAAAGCATAGATACAATTCCCTGTTCCACTCATAACACTTCTCCATTATTTGCCGTAAGCTAAAGATCTCGTCCTGACAACCTCTAAGAGGCCTAAACCCACACTGATTTTCATCCAATTGGTCCTCAACTAATACTCGCACTTTCCTTTCAACAATACCTGCGAAGATTTTACCCACAACGCTGATTAAAGAGATACCTCTGTAGTTGTTACAATCTTTTCTGTTTCCATGTTTAAAGATTGGTGTGATTACTGCTTTTGTCCAGCTGATGGAACCTGTCCCGACTCCCAGGCCATTTCAATTATCCTGTGTAGCCATTTAAGACCTGACATTCCACTGTATTTGATGAGTTCCGACTTAATTTCATTCACCCCAGCCGCTTTATTGCACTGCAATCTATTGACCATTTTTTCCACTTCCTCAAATGTGATCCTATTTCCATCATCATTCCTATCCCATTCTACCTCGAAATCTGAAACATTAATGATCGCATTTTCACTTACATTGAGCAACTCTTCAAAATATTCCCTCCATCTGCCCAAGGCATCCACAGGATTCACACGCAGTTTTCCTGACCTGTCCAAAATACTTGTCATTTCCTTCTTACCTCCCTTTCGAAGACTGCTAATTACACTCCAGAATGGTTTTCCAGCAGCTTGACCCATAGTCTCCAACCTGTTTCCAAAGTCTTCCCACGATTTCTTCTTAGATGCTGCAATTATCTGTTTGGTTTTGTTTCTTTCTTCAACATAACTTTCTTCATGAACATGACTTCAACATGACTTTGATAAAAATTTGTTGGAAAGATAAAAAATAGTGTTCTGTGTAGTTTCTTAACAGATCCGTATGTAGGAATACTTGATAGTAAAAAAGCCATGTAAAGTTAGGTAACACGAGATCTACCAAATCCTTTCCTAACAAAAGTTTGGTTAGTTATCCAGACGATAAGAAGCCTTCCGTGTGGCTCACCAGTGACAGAACAGCACTATAGAGTTGCAGCAAGAGGAACGCCCTGTGAGTAAACTGGACGCTGAGTGGTGCCTGGCTCTCCCAGATTAGAGCGGCCCGTGTATTTTTCATTATTACGGGCCAGGGCTGACACGCAATAATGGTCCTGCAGCCCGGCGCAAGGTACCGCCCAGGGAGTCAGGAAGCGCCCTCTTCCGTGATAAACTGAAACAACACCTACATTGGAGTCCGAAGCATCATCTTGGCGTCGCCTAAGAATTAACGTAACACCTGTAAATGTTTGCAGTCTTTTCCACACACATTCTATTCGCTAACTAAACTGAAATGAGAAAAGCTCCTGAATCATATACCGAGAACCACACTGGAATTGTGTGTAAAAGGCAAATCAATTTTTCAGGTTTCCTGTCATATCCTCAGCAGTAAAGTCTACCATGTATTTATCTTATCATTATTAAGGGGACATGTGGCCAAAATATGCCAGACACACATTTCATTGCCAGCTACATCCTCATTTTTTCTCTATAGTGCAAAGTGAGCTGAGTAGAACCCATGCGACAGAGCAAAAGTCCAGGGCAGATCTGGATCCAGTCCGAGTCTTTGTGTCGCTCCTCTAACCCACTCCAAAACAAATGCTGAAATTTGAAAAAAAGAAAAAAGAAAATTCGTGTTGCACCGCCAAGAGCTGCTAGTAAAAATATCCTTGTCCTAATGAGTTTCGGTCCACAGATCGTCATCAGGTATCACAAAATATTTACAATGGCTTTTAAGACGATTTAAAATCAGTGACGTCAAAAAACACAAAATTATGACGTGTTTGAAATTTTTGCGAGCCGTGGTATACCATCTTCTTAAAATATATTGGATGCTATAATGGTTCCTTCAAGTAGATCACAGACGATTCCTTTCCCCCTATTTTTTCCTAACTGAAATACTACTCCACCTAGTATCATAACTATTCTGACGGGACTTTGTACTCTAAACTCAATTCTTTCAGACTCTTGCCGTTCTTGAGCAACAGTTTACAAACCCAATCAGCCTCCAGATGAATTCAAAATTTGAAGGGGAATAAAAGCAACATCGTAAAAAACAAAGGAGGTCCAAGCCAATGACTATACTGCTGGATTAAACTTAACATTATTGTAATATTATAAAGCTGATGATGACGAAGGAGAAGAACATAAGCGTGAAGGTGAAAGTAAAGACGAAGAAAATACAATGTGTCCCTGTTTTTCACTTCTTTCATATATCACAACGCAATACGAAACCTTGCTCCATCTTGTGATGGTGTATAAGTTGCTCAAGTTACTTTTGGATTGCACCTTCTTTAGTTTCCACCACTCCATAGCCAGTCTCTTCACACAGGGTGTCTCAAGCCTTCACGTTCAAATTTATGCGGACGGTAAGGTATCCTAAACTGCATACTTTGAGATGTGGAACCAAATTTCAAAAATAAATATTTCGGCTAGTAAGAGCTAGTAAAGCGTGTTTTTATAAACTGCTAATGTTTCTGTATCGAAGTTATTGCTCTATCTTGGGAATGGATACAAAATGGTACATGATTTGTGAACACCGGACTTCTTTTAACGCGTTACAGGAGGTCGTAGAAGTGGTAAACGTAAGCAGAAACTCAGGCGAATTGGCTGACAGGTGATAAGCTGGCTGTCTCATTGTACGGCAGGCAACGGAAGTATCAGAGATTGCCGCAATATTTCGAGCACTGTTGTAATGAATGCACCAAGATTTGCCGTCGTCACCTTGCACAGTGGCTGCGTTGCTGCAAGGTGTAAGTTGTTTGTATCAATAGAAAACTAAACATTTATTTCTACCCTTTACGTTGAAGTCTCAAAGTACTCCGTTTAGAATCCTCTTTCATTTGTATATTTTAAACATAAGAAACTCGGACATCCTGCGTGTTGATGAACCTAAAACTTCAGTGTTTCTAGTGCCTAGAACTTCCTTTCTGAACCTCCAAGGTGAGCGATGTCTCAAATGGTTCAAATGGCTCTGAGCACTATGGGACTTAACTGCTGTGGTCATCAGTCCCCTAGAACATAGAACTACTTAAACCTAACTAACCTAAGCACATCACACACATCCATGCCCGAGGCAGGATTCAAACCTGCGACCGTAGCGGTCGCGCGGTTCCAGACTATAGCGCCTAGAACCGCTCGGCCACTCCGGCCGGCGGTGAGTGATGCATGATGAGTTCAGGTATTTCTTTCTTAACGAAATACTTGTTCTGATGAGACTCATTATATACCACCAAATGCGATCAAGTCATTTATGAAATAAGAAGTATTTTCAAAATAGATTGCGAGCTTCAAATTGGCAGTGTCGAATTTCATTCAATTTTCTGTACACTTGTTAATTACTTTTGTGAAGTAAATCGCGAAAATGATGTCGAATGATTCTATTATTTTTTTGAGATGTATGAACCGTTGTCCCACCCAATTAAAAAAAACAGTGTTGGCATCCTTAATCGTTATTTTTGTGGTGTGCGTACTGTAAGACCTTCAGTACACACACCATCAGATTATTTGACTTGTCGCTCTAACGAAGTGGGCGAGTGTCAGCAATATGTCTCGTGGTCTTATCGTGGCGTGTTTATCTTCTGCCATTAGGTCAGACAATAGAAATGCCACTTGCACGCTTAGAGTAGCAGATTGACGGTGACCGACTTTAAACAGAACTTGATTAATTTTCACACACATTTATTAAAATAAAAACAAGCATAAAAATGACTTATCTTGCTTCTGGATGCTATTTACAATTGACAATCTGAAGTTCCTTTGGTACTGGTACGTTAATCTTATTCTCCCATATATCTCTGATACTTGACAAAAGTGTCTATACATTTATCTTCATGGCTATGTACAGGAATATGGTAATCTTATTAGGTTCAGACTGCAACTTGACTATAGACTGGTTCAGACAAATGTAGAACTCGTACAGAATGGTACAGACAAATGCAGACTGACTAATTGGAGGTCTATACACTCGTTATAATACCTCGTGCGTTCATGTATCACTGCGCGAGTGTGATCCGCGAGGAGAAAAGGTTCTACGTTAGCAGCAATCTCATTGGGAGCGTTACATATTAATACGCGGATCGGTGGAAGCAGAATTTGGTCCGTCTCTATGGCAGCGCCATCTCGTAGTGTGGAGACGGACGAGCGCTGCGCCTGCGCTGTTGTGCTTAGCGGGGCACACTCTAGTGGGAAGTTGTGTACGTGCTGACTACGCGGAACTATGTACACAACAATTTTAAATACATCTTAAACATCTACCATTTATCCCACTTTTTCGTAGAAATCAGTGCCACGTGAAAGGTGAGTGATCTAGGAACCGGCCACATGAGGTGCCTAGTGTGACAAGAAATGATCCAAGGCGAGTTAGAATTTTGCGACCTGTGCCTGAAGCGTATATGTTTACCTGTGACACCCGATTCAGAACGGTTGTAACACTGATATTTCACGAAATAGCAAAAATGTCATATGCTGAACTAACTTCGTCTGAACTGGTCTCGGAAGAGTAACGGTGCAAACCGACCGCCGTATCGTCCTCAGCCTATAGACGTTACTAGATGCGAATGTGGAGAGGCGTTTGTCCAGCACACTGCTCTACAGGCCGTTGTCAGCTTTCGTAACCGAGCCGCCACTTCTCAGTCAAGTAGCTCTTAAATTTGCCTTGCAAGGGCTGAGCGCACGCCGCCTGCGAACAGCGCTCGGCAGACTGGGCGTTCACCCATGCAAGTGCTAGTCAAACCCGACAGCGCTTAATTCCAGTGACCTGACGGGAAACGGTGCTACCACTGTGGCAAGGCTGTTCGCAGAAATGTCAATAGTATGGTATTATTAAAGATGAAGCGTGATGGTGGGCGATCAGCGCTTTGAACCCAGCTGCGTCGAAATACGAAGCAACACAACTTCCTGACGGACTCTAATTCAGACCGTCCATATTTCTTAGCAGGTATGACTTTTTTTTCATTATGGGAATGAGTGTTGGTTTCCGTTGTCTGTGAAGTTATTATCCAAATTCTTCGGCACCAAGAAGGTTCCAATTTAATAAATACACCCTTGCGCTTTAAAATGGCAGGTACAGGAAGGGTGGCAAGTAAAGGCATTTTACTTATTGTAATGTTGTTTGTTGTTGTGGTCTTCAGTCCTGAGACTGGTTTGATGAAGCTCTCCATGCTACCCTATCCTGTGCAAGCTTCTTCATCTCCCAGTACTTACTGCAACACACATCCTTCTGAATCTGCTTAGTGTATTCATCTCTTGGTCTCCCTCTACGATTTTTACCATCCACGCTTCCCTCCAATGCTAAATTTGTGATCCCTTGATGCCTCAGAACATGTCCTACTAACCGGTCCCTTCCTTTTGTCAAGTTGTGCCAGATACTCCTCGCCGATTCTATTCATTACTTCATCATTAGTTATGCGATCTACCCATCTAATCTTCAGCATTCTTCTGTAGCACTACATTTCGAAAGCTTCTATTCTCTTCTTTTCCAAACTAGTTATCGTCCATGTTTCACTTCCACACATGGCTACGCTCCATACAAATACTTTCAGAAACGACTTCCTGACACTTAAATCTATATTCGATGTTAACAAATTTCTCTTCTTCAGAAACGCTTTCCTTGCCATTGCCAGTCTACATTTTATATCTTCCCTACTTCGACCATCATGTTATTTTGCTCCCCAAATAGCACAACTCCTTTACTACTTTAAGTGTCTCATTTCCTCGTCTAATTCCCTCAGCATCACCCGACTTAATTCGACTACATTCCATTATCCTCGTTTTGCTTTTGTTGATGTTCATCTTATATCCTCGTTTCAAGACGCTGTCCATTCCGTTCAACTGCTCTTCCAAGTCCTTTGCTGTCTCTGACAGAATTACAATGTCGTCGGCGAACCTCAAAGTTTTTATTTCTTCTCCATGGATTTTAATACCTACTTCGAATTTTTCTTTTGTTTCATTTACTGCTTGCTCAATATACAGATTGAATAATATCGGTGAGAGGCTACAACCCTGTCTCACTCCCTTCCCAACCACTGCTTCCCTTTTATACCCCTCGACTCTTATAACTGCCATCTGCTTTCTGTACAAATTGTAAATGGCCTTTCGCTCGCTGTATTTTACCCCCGCCACCCTTAGAATTTGAAAGAGAGTATTCCAGTCAACATTGTCAAAAGCCTTCTCCAAGTCAACAAATGCCAGAAACGTAGGTTTGCCTTTCCTTAATCTTTTTTCTAAGATAAGTCATAAGGTCAGTATTGCCTCACGTGTTCCAACATTTCTATGGAATCCAAACTGATCTTCCCCGAGGTCGGCTTCTACTAGTCTTTCCATTCGTCTGTAAAGACTTCGCGTTAGTATTTTGCGGCTGTGAGTTATTAAACTGATAGTTCGGTAATTTTCACATCTGTCAACATCTGCTTTCTTTGGGATTGGAATTATTATATTCTTCTTGAAGTCTGAGGGTATTTCGCCTGTCTCATACATCTTGCTCACCAGATGGTAGAGTTTTGTCCGGACTGGCTCTCCCAAGGCCATCAGTAGTTCCACTGGAATGTTGTCTACCCCCGGGGCCTTGTTTCGATCAGATCTTTCAGTGCTCTGTCAAACTCTTCACGCAGTATCGCATTTCCCATTTCATCTTCATCTACATCCTCTTCCATTTCCATAATATTGTCCTCAAGTACATCGCCCTTGTATAGACCCTCTATATACTCCTTCCACCTTTCTGCTTTCCCTTCTTTGCTTAGAACTGGGTTTCCATCTGAGCTCTTAATATTCATACAAGTGAATCTCTTTTCTCCAAAGGTCTCTTTAATTTTCCTGTAGGACTTATTGTAATAGTAGTAGTAATATAAGGGGCATGTAAAACCGAAAATGCAGGATGCATGGCACTTGCTACCGATATATAACTTATCTCTGAATTGTATGTAAATATTTGTAATTTAAATGCTTTCCTTTAATAAGTAAGGACATTGCTTCACTGTATGTGTACATTTAGGTAGAAGTCTGTTGACGTTTCATTGTATTTCACTGTCTTTTACTGTGAAACTTATAAGCTCTGGGAAAACGCCAAAGGAATTGTTATTTGCAACGACTGTCAACGATAATAGCAGTGCTTGTGCGTTGTAAAATCTTTGGGTAGGGAGTTGTTGCGCAGAGCGCGCGGAGAGAGAAGGAGACGGGTTCAAGCGCCTGTAGTGTGCGGAAATGTGGTGTTAATGCTGTCGTAGTAGAGGGTACCAATTTCGGCGGCATCATGTACGCGCGCGAGCCAGGTGTCTAGAGCAGGAGTACCGATAGTGGACGGGCGGGAGAGGCTATAATTAGCCGTGGCTCCACAATATGCTACCGCCTTCAACAACAGCCACAGTTCCAGCAACACAGTTTCGTCGTATGCACAGCACTAAAGTAAGACTGTTCATTGGTAGAAAGTATTAATGGCTAACCCAGCAGCACAACTGGATGTGATTTGATTGATAAGATTTATTTAAATAATAATCAGTTAAATAGGGCAATTGTGTCCTTATTGTCCCCAGACATTGTTATCAAGCAGGATCCCCGTTCCTTTTTTTTTCCTAATATGCTAACTGAGTGTCATAAGAAACAAATTGAATAGTTATAGCCAGTTTATTAATGAATAATTTCTCTTTTAAGAATTTCAGCCTCAGTCTACTTTTAAATTAACTGTTGTACAACAATGGCTTCAGTATATGACTAAAGTAAAGCAATTTAATTTTTTAAGTTTGTGAATCAATCACTGGAAAAAATCCAAATCTAAAGAAATGCACAAATTTATAGTGCAGAAGTTTTATTTATTTTACATATAGCTTGGAGCACATGGCTGTTTGGTTTGGTACGTATTCTAATATTTAACTCTGTTCATGTCAGTAAACATGGCTCAGTTGTTCAGACAAAATATGAAATCCAATTTGCAAAATAAGTAACGGCAAAGTAAAAAGTGCTTGCTTTTTTTCCTAAATTTCTTTGATGACGTTATGCTGAGATCAATGAAAGTCCTTGTTCATGTAACGAAGTTCAGTACTAACATACAGTTTAATTGCATATTTTCAAATCATTACTCGATTGCCTTTTTCAAAATTTAATGCCAAACATAACGTAAGAGTGACGTCTCAGTTTTCTTTATCACTACATACTCGCTTAAAATTAGTGTAAAAAAAACCTGGCAACCTTTAGTTGCCACGTCAGTGTTTGGTAATACACGTTTTTCTTTACCATCATCTTGTACAGGATTTTGGATGTAAATTGCCCTAGTGGGCTGGCGACCGTTAATTACTTCCTTTTCGTTCATTAGTGGAACTTTTGGATTTATGAGCAGTGGTGCCCCTTTCGGTCCAGTGTTGTTCGTGAGTGAACGCACAAAATAACTTTCATTTTCCAAATTATAGCCCTGTTCGGTATTACTTTTATTTTAAGTAGACTTTCCATCAGAAGGATCGGGTGTACACTTTCCTCCTACTTATCGGTATCACTTCTTCGGGAAAGATAGCAATTATACAATAGAAAAAAATCCATTAGGTATACACGCGATCCACCGTCATATTTTATATCGCAAGCAGGATAGGCCGATTAATAAGAGGGAGTTTACAGGCAGTCAAATGAAAATGAGAGGGATGGAAAAGAAGCAAGTAAATGTTTATTGCGACGAAGTTCAAATGGCTCTGAGCACTATGGGACTTAACAGCTATGGTCATCAGTCCCCTAGAACTTAGAACTACTTAAACCTAACTAACCTAAGGACAGCACACAACACCTAGTCATCACGAGGCAGAGAAAATCTCTGACCCCTCCGGGAATCGAACCCGGGAACCCGGGCGTGGGAAGCGAGAACGCTACCGCACGACCACGAGCTGCGGACTGTGACAAAGTAATCGGCAAACATTTATCCCATTGTGAGACAAGACGGTCAGTGCTTCAGAAGAAATGTTTGCGATTGCCTGCGGAACCATGATTCTACCCAGGCATGCATCTCTTCGTCCCAAGTAAATGGAAGGCCATCAGAGTCGTCCTTCCGGGCTCCAAAAATATGTAATTGGCGTGGAGTTATACGGAGGATTGTAAGGGATTTCCAACCAAACTTCTGCAGCCTTGTCGAAACAACATCGGCGACATGTGGGCGGTCATTATCCTGCAACAGAATGATGCCGTCCGTCAACCATGCTGGACGTCTGGACTTGATGGCGCGCTTAAATTTTTCCAAAGTAGGGGAGTACCACTGTGCTTTGATTATGGCGCAGTGTTCCAGGAAGTCTATCAGAAACGGGTCATTGCAGTCAAAGAAAAAGATCATCATGAATTTCCCGGAGCTGGCGCAACTGTTGTTTCGACTACGCTGCAGAAGTTTCCCTGCGAAGCCCTTTCACATTTTCCATACAGTGACCATCTCTCATCATGCGATTTCCACGTTCTTGGAGCTCTGAAAAAAGATATTCATGGCTATCCATTTACTTCGGACGAAGAGGTGTACGCTTGGGTGTTGAACCCAATTGTGTTTGTTTGGAATGGAAAATTGGGGCTTTATTTACTCTTAGGTTGGGGTGAAAATCATTTATTGAAAAATTTGTCTGCGGCAGGCATAGTAACCTAGGAAGCTTTAGTGGCGATTCCGCCGTGACTGCGGGACCACGAACTCGGAAGGGACATTACACACCATTGATCTCCCAGTAATGGCCACAGGCGCCTTCCTGTAACTGAGACCGGTATAAGAACCACAGCCCACTAACAACGTTACCACCCTTCAAATACGACAGACAACACAAGATTTGAGATGAACATCCATATTAAGTACTCTCTGAAATCCACAGATTCTCATTTAATGCTTACTCAAAATATGAAATCTTACTGACAGGATAATACACACTCAAGTTTAATGATTAATATCAATGCTTCCTTTGAAGAGATGATCACATTAAAATGAGGCAAGTGAATTCATTATTTAACCAGCTTGTCCTCGTTAACACAGGTGCTTCTGCAACGGTGGCAGGTTCGAATCCTGCCTCGGGCATGGATGTGTGTGATGTCCTTAGGTTAGTTAGGTTTAAGTAGTTCTAAGTTCTAGGGGACTGATGACCTGAGATGTTAATTCCTATAGTGCTTGGAGCCATTTTTTGAACCTCGTTAACGAGAATTGCCCAGTAATACAGTTTATACCACTTGCAACAGCTAATGAAATCTGGTCGCCAGTCACCACAGGACTCAACACACAGAACTATCAGTGTCCCATGCACCATCCAAACCCTGTACAGACGGAGACATTTCTTGCACCATGACTGGCGTAGCGAGTAAATTGCTTCTTGCGAACAGTTATCTTGTGTGTCATCTGGTGGCTTGCCATCGTACTGTTAGTAAACAGCATGCAGTCGAATGAAGCTACTGTATATTCCACGCAATATGGCTGCCATCTGAGAGAATAGACCTGATTGTTATCGGTAGTACACTGTGTAATAATGGAGTAGCCTAAAGAAGCTACAGACGTTCTTGATGAGGCATACAGACACGAAACATGTCTTTATGACACAAAATCACCCACATATCATTAACAAACATGCAAGGAAATGCTCACTCGACCACATTCACGAGGTTAGATTTTCGTCTCATGTCGATGTTGTAACGAAGGAGAAATGTTTACGATCGACGTTTGCGTCGGAACTTTACAAAATTAAAGCTTCGATGAGGAGTGGTATGGGATCTGCGGACGTGTATCAACTCACGGAGTGGTATTTTAATGAGCTTCTGCTTTTATGAGACCACGTTTAGGCAAGGAAAGGAAACTGCAGGGCAGAATTCGCACAAGAAACCGTGGATTACACTAAAAACAGTAACGTCACAGTAAGTAATTTTTTACTCGTCAATTTATTCTGTGGTTAACACAGTAGTTGAAAAAATTAAGCTGATAACTGTGATTTGTCTTGACGATTTCACAAGGTACAATATATGAAGCTGTACGTAACGTGTCTGAATAGCTCAGTTTTATGGCGCGTCTAGTTTTTAATTCTAATAATGTGGATCGAACCTCTGTAGTGCCGCTATTTTTTTGTTTTTTCCTTTGTAACTTAAAATAAAATACTATGTGAAGCTGAGTTCGTGATCCACGATCATGCACTCTGTCTCGTATTGGCCATAAATATCCAATGACAAAATGCATAAAGCAGACACTGCAAGCTATGTAAATTGTTATCATTATCTTTCAGGATGACTATTTTGTCAGTGAGCTCCCCAACTCTGCCGTCGATGTTAGTGACGATTTCATAATTCTACAGGAATGTGATGTTGCACAAGATGGCCAGTCATTTCAAACTGCATCTCTAGTCACCATCGTACAGCAGTCCGCATGGAAGTGGTATGATTAAGGGGACAGAAAGAAAAAGTGCTTACAATGAAGGAGAAATGGCACTTAAAAGAGCTGACAATATACTGACCAGCATAAATAAACCAAAAACTGCTCCAAGTGATGTTGAAGTATTTGGTTCATACGCAACTGTTTCTCCACAGCAAATAAAAAGTAAAGCTCTGTGATGAAAGCTAAGATGTAAGTAGGCTGTTTATGTTTTCTTTATGTAAGTAGGCTGTTTAGGTTCTTATATTGGTAACGCCGCCGCCACGTAGCGCTCTCTGTATGAAAATCACTGGCTGTGCTGTGTGCAGTCTGTGGCTAGTTTGCATTGTTGTCTGCCATTGTAGAGGGGCAGCTGGATGTTAACAGCGCGTAGCGTTGCGCAGTTAGAGGTGAGCCGCCAGCAGTGGTGGATGTGAAGAGAGAGATGGCGGAGTTTTGAAATTACATATATTATGACTTGTGATGATATTAAGGTAAATACATTGTTTGTTCTCTATTAAAATCTTTCATTTGCTAACTATCCCTATCAGTAGTTAGTGCCTTCCGTAGTTTGAATCTTTTTTTAGCTGACAGTAGTGGTGCTCGCTGTATTGCAGTAGTTCGAGTAATGAAGATTTTTGTGAGGTAAGTGATTTTTGAAAGGTGTAGTTTAATGTTACTCAGGGCCATTCTTTTGCAGGGATCTTTGATTGTCAGATTACGTTGCGCTAAAAATATTGTGTGTCACTTTAGTGAATGTTTGAGTACGCTCAGTTTTGCTCAGCTGTTTGAAAAGCAAATAGTGTAAGAGGTTTATCAGCACAGTCGTGTATAAATTGTTCCTAAAGGGGACGTTTCAAAGAGAAAGAGATATTTAACATACTTCGTAATGAACAAGAGGACAACTTGGGAAATAATGAGTAACAAGACTGTTTATTTGTTTATTTTGAGTAACAAGTGTTTATTTGTCTATTTTCATTAAAATTTAATTGATTAACATCCAAAAATACAAGTTGAATGTAGTGCATTATCTTGAATGTGAAATGTAATTACAGCAAATTCAAATTACAACTGAGTTAATTTATGAAGATCATACACTCTCCTTCACACCATATTAACATTTCAGTCATAATTTACATTAATTATTTTCAAGGTTCGGCACTCTATAAGCACTGAATTTTTTGACAGATTCCCTCTGCCACTGTCCATACCCAGTAATGTTGAAGCAGTCCTGAAGAGTGTGCCTCAGTTTCCTAGCTTCATTAACTAACCTGTGTTAACCTAACCTCCTATGCCCCTCAGATTATTTTTCTGCCATTCTCTTGGAGTGATAACTCTTTTATTTGCATCCTCTTTCCTTTCCGGTTGCCCAACATAACTCTTCTCACACGTGTCTAGTGAAAACTTACGTAGCACACAAGTAGACTGTATAATTTTCTCCATAGTTTCAACAGGTAGCTCCATTTTCTTAAGAAGAATTATGAACTTATTGCAGAGTATTCCAAAATCATTTTAAGAAGTTCTTCTTGTCCTACGTAAACGGGAATTAAATATTTTCTGTCGCTGCCTGAGTTTTCCATTATATCGTTTCACTATATAATTTGACAAGGGAAAATCATCATCAGCTACAGTTCCAGTTTGTGTTCCTGATAGTATCTCTGGGAGGAATGTTTGCTGAATTTTCAGCACCAGTAATAATTTCATGGAGTGGCTGTTCTGGAACATTCGTCCATCAGTAACCCTCCCATTACAATCTGCATCCACGCATGTAAATTTACACCGTACATTAACAAGTGCCAGTAACACAATACTGTTCCCATCTTTGTAACTGTGGTAGTATGATCCCATACACCTTGGTGGTTGTAATTCCGTATGTTTCCCTTTTAAAGCACCAAGACAGTTTGGAAAATTATAATTTCGTGGAACTGTTTTGATGTGTTTTTCCATTTACTTTATGTTAATGGCATCTGAAAGACGTAAAATTTTATCTAAATAAGTCAATTAAGTCAATGGGACTGACATACACACTTTATCTGAAAAATAAATATGATCTTAAACTCTGGAATCACTGTGCATCAGACACATTTCCCCCTCACAAATGAAATGATCAATTATGAAATACACTGATTTTGTCTGAAAAATCCTCAGGTAGGGCAGAAATAGTTTGGGCCCATAAATTGTAAGGTTCAATTCTTAACATAAACTTTTACAATGTAGGGCTACATTTTATACATAATTGCTAAACTATAAAAATGTGTGGTAATACCTGCACACGGGCATAGCTGATGGTTGATCAGAGCTGCGTTTTTCCCTCTAAATATTTTCTGGAAATTGTGTAGAATGCCACTTTAAGGAATTCGCTGCTATTTCTAATTAATTTAACAGAATAAAGGGAATGCTAGGGATCTGACAATTAATTTAAAGTAATAAATAAAAATGCATCAAAAAGATGACTCAGACTCAGATCACACCTCCACCCCGAAATATATTTCTCCTTGTTAATAACACACTCATATGAAAAAAGTTATTCCCTTCATTTACTTTTCAGCTTATTTAAATGTGTAGTTTGGTATGTCCTGGAGGAAGTTAACAAAATTAATGTACGTTCATGTATGAATCCTTCAAGCACTGGCAAACTGGGTCACAAGTTTCAGGAATAATTAAGGATATCGTAATTACAGATATTCTGAATGAAAACAATGGGCTTCTTTATCTTTCTCCAGTAGCTAGAACCCTCAATGTTAAAAATAATCTAAAGAAAATCTTGGAATTAGTTACAAGCTTGCGAGTGTGCACTATACATACATCAGGTTAGTAATACTGGGCTTATATAAAGGTTCCTGCTCACCTCTTTGAAGCTGAGCTACGTTCTCACATAACTGTGTTTATCTTCGTTATTCTTGGACCTACTAAACGAAACTATGTCAAGAATTCCGTCCAGCCTATCCTCAGAAAATGTTTGTATAATCTCCTGTCCTCCACGCCAGTTCACCGTGTAACAGACTGTGCAATTCCCGACCACCATCGTCACGTTTTAAAATTCAAGGTTTACTCCATCATCTTCTATTACGCCAACGTAAATTTCTTCTTAAAATTCACCGAGATTTTACCGCAGTAATGACTGCACAAACAGTAGCTGTCACTGTCAGTTCATCACCAGCCATTTTCTAAAATAATGTTGCTCCATCTGCAGTCATTGTGTGTACAAACGCAGCTATAAGAAGGCATGCCAGATCTTGGAGCAGGAAGCTGTATCATCCTATTGCACCATTAGTGACGCAAGATGTGTGCTCGTCTGTGCAGAGCTACGGCAAGGCGCTACGCCCTGTGCTTTCCACATGCTAAAGTGTCAGCAGCCCAAACTAGTTACTTCTCGCAGGGCGGAAGTTAGATAGCTTAGCGCGACGTCAGGTACCTTCATTCTAAAGCAGGTTAGCTTAAAATCGCTAAATCTCTCTGAAGACCACTTACGCTAGGTAAATAATCGTACACTTTCTTAGGGGAGAGTGGTGCACCAAATCTAACTTAGAATTAGGACTTTTTTTAGGAAATTTAATATAGTTTAATTCTGTACTGAGATATGTTTTCGACAGAGGCCGCATTTTTCGAATTGTTCAAGAAAAACGAATGTGCCCCTACTCCAATTCATCCCCACGACACAAGTTTTCTAGTATGGTGTTCACGTAATTTCTTCCTACCGCTGTACAAGAAAGAGCGACTGCACGAATTATTTTCCATATTTGGCCTGCTTTCGTCTCCACTAACTGGACTGTTAAGCCATGGACTTAATCAGCTATTTTGATACCTTTAAAGTTTCCCATGGGGGTAATGAAAGGAAAAAACTTGTGTGTTGATCAAAAACTACATACATAAAAAAAAGTTTTGCATCACCCGGTTCCAAGAACTCCTGAAGACAGACGTTGACTGTGGAAATTGTATCACAGATACAGTCCCTTTGACTGTTCAGAGATGTCACAAAACCAGTCCAAAGATGTAATCAGCCATGCATGAACAGCACCTATTAGACGGAGGGGGTTCGACAGCCGATCTGTTCCAGTCATTCCACCAGGAAGGAGGTACACGTCTCGTGTTGTCTGTAGTTCAACCATGCCTAGACGGTCAACACCTCGGTGCGATCGCGTCCGCATTGTTACTTTGTGCCAGGAAGGGCTCTCAACAAGGAAAGTGTCCAGGCGTTTCGGAGTGAACCAAAGCGATGTTGTTCGGTCATGCAGGAGATACAGAGAGACAGGAACTGTCGATGACATGCCTCGCTCAGGCCGCCCAAGGGCTACTACTGTAGTGGATGACGGCTACCTACGGATTATAGCTAGGAGGAACCGCGACAGCAACGCCACCATGTTGAATAATGCTTTTCGTGTAGCCACAGAACGTCGTGTTACGACTCAAACTCTGCGCAATAGGCTGCATGATGTGCAACTTCATTCCCGACGTCCATGGCGAGGGCCATCTTCGCAACCACGACACCGTGCAGCGCGGTAAATGGGCCCAACAACATGCTGAATGGACCGCTCAGGATTGGCAACACGTTCTCTTCACCGATGTGTCTCGCATATGCCGTCAACCAGACAATCGTCGGAGACGTGTTTGGAGGCAACCCGGTCAGGCTGAACACCTTAGACACAATGTCCAGCGAGTGTAGCAAGGTGGAGGCTCCCTGCTGTTTTGGGATGGCATTATGTGGGGCTGACGTACTCCGCTGGTGGTCATGGAAGGCGCCATAACGGCTGTACGATACATGAATCCGATCCTCCGACCTACAGTGCAACCATATCGGCAGCATATTGGCGAGGCATTCGTCTTCATGGACGACATTTCGCGCCATTGTGAATGACTTTCTTCGGGATAACGACATCGCTCGACTAGAGTGGCTAGCATATTCTCCAGACGTGAACCATACCGTACATGCCTCGGATAGATTGAAAAGTGCAGTTTATGGACGACGTGACCCACCAACCACTCTGAGGATCTACGCTGAATCGTCGTTGAGGAGTGGGACAATCTGGACCAACAATGCCTTGTGAACTTGTGGATAGTATCCCACGACGAATACAGGCGTGCATGAATGCAAGGTACCGGTGTGTACAGCAGTCTGGACCTTCATCTCGGAAGGTCTCGCTGTATGGTGGTACAACATGGAATGTGTGGTTTTCATGAGCAATAAAAAACGGAAACGATGTTTATGTTGACCTGTATTCCAAATTTCTGTACAGTTTCCGGAACTCTCAGAACCGAGGTGATGCAAAACGTTTTTTGATGCGCGTAATTGCGTTTTCAGCTCTTTCTAGACTTAACCCTTACAAGGACAATAATTTCGAAATAAGAAGCCAGATAAAGAAAAAGATCTAACTGTTAATTTTATGCTGTTAAAGTTTACAAAACTGTGAGCTAAACCTGACACAAACGTCAGTTTTGCAATTTGGAAGTGGACCACAAAGTCGGTGGCGCAATAGCCCAGTCAGTGAAGGTCAAAGAAGGTCGATCCTTAGAAATAATTCGTGGAGTCGCACATTTTTTTACAATGGTAGGAGGGGTTGCCGCTAACAATACATTAGAAATGCTGACTGCTGAGGGTTAAGTATGGGGGTGGGAGTGGGTTTGAAGATCACATTTGTACGTTTTTGTTGAATAACTGGGAAAACGCGTCGTCTATCGGAAACATATCCTCTACAAAATTAAACTACATTAAATTACCGGCCGGCCGGAGTGGCCGAGCGGTTCTGGGCGCTACAGTCTGGAACCGCGGGACCGCTACGGTCGCAGGGTCGAATCCTGCCTCGGGCATGGATGTGTGTGATGTCCTTAGGTTAGTTAGGTTTAAGTAGTTCTAAGTTCTAGGGGACTGATGACCACAGCAGTTAAGTCCCATAGTGCTCAGAGCCATTTGAACCATTAAATTACCTACAAAAAATATTATTATTTTTTTCCTGGGAATAATGGTCTGGGCTAAGAGAGCGAGAGAATATTGAAAATTTGCTGTGACACACGTATGTAGCTCAGGTGGTTTTTGTAGGATAATTTGAAGTAGTTTTCCGACGAGAGAGACCACAGGAGTCCTATACCAAATTGTTTCTGTTCGACTTCCTCTGCATTACTGTGGTATACTTATCGATTACACCCAGTATAAGGTGCTTAGTGTTTTCTGCATTAATGTTGTGTTCTTAAGAACTAATTGTTTTTATCATTTTTAGGGTTGAGAAAAGCCACACACATTAGTGCGATATGCAAATCCTTACATGCACATGATCTATAGCGCATTTGTTTGCAGCTTGTGAAACGCTTCCTTCAGCATGTGACGTTGGGTGCTGCTGCAGCAGCCTGCCACACCATCTTCGTTCCGCTCACTAGCCAGAGACACATTCCAGATAAAAGGAGATAAAGCTCCTTTTTTGCGAGTCACAGCCTGTTCATTCCTTAGAAGTATCTGGTTCTTGGAAACCGTTCAGGAGAGGATGCTCGTTTCTACTCCAATTTCGTCTCACAGTCCATATGTATGTTTGTGTTCTACAAACAAGACTACTTCCTGAATGAAGGAACGTTACGTGGGTTCATATTTCTGAGCGCCCAAGTGAGCAGAACATCTGTCAGCTAGTCTGGCAGTCCCGTGGTGCCGCTTGTATTCTGCATGCCGTTGAATATGGTCTTTCTGAACCAACTACTTCATATTCTAATGGCGGTAGGGGAATGCTACCTAACAGTAGCAGTAATACTGCAGAACCCTTGGTTTTTTCAGACATGAGACGTATTAGTAGCTGCTAATATGAACCACTTCCAGCAGTAAAATGGAATGGCGACAATCAAAACACGTGCCAGACTGGGACTCGAACCCGGATTGTCCGCTTTACGCCAGAAATCGCCTTTAGCCGCTTTTGATATCTGAGCACTACTCGTGGCCATGTGTCATACCTGTATTGCTACATCCCGTTAGTGGAGGAACATTACATCCTACTTCTACACAACACAGGTACTGCAATTTCGCGTTTCGCATAGTTCTCATAGCCCATGATCTTGGCGCTATGGGAATCCGACACTTGCTGGTGAACGTGTTTTGCTCTTTCACAATACACAACACGATTTTTTCCCTAACACCCTAAATTCTATTGCGATTTCTTGAAGAGAAACCGAAATTTGATACTGAAATAAATGGCTGTAGCTCTGTCATAAGTTCCACTTTTTTATTTTTATTTTTTATTTCCTGATGGTGACTAGTTTCAGACACTTGTGTCCATTTTCAACCATCCGCATCTTAATTGTGACAATACAAGCGAAAGTATAAGTACAAAAACCACCCTTGCTCTGATGATCAAAGCGGCACTACAGCCAACTCAACAACAGTAAATACACCACATAAGACGGAAATCGTGACTTTTTCGTTATTATAATCATATGTAATTTTTGGTCACTGTATGTGAAACTGTTTTACTTTGCTTTACTTGAAAGTAGCACACTCATCAGGTTACCTTCCATTAGGAACGTGGGTGCACTCAGCGACTGTCGTATGATTTACAAATGACAGAGCACAGCAATAAATCGCCCTTTTTTGCGGATTTCATTTGATAAATCTAGATTCTGGCTAGTATCTAGCCATTATCTACGCTTTATGTCATACCATCCATGCATGGCAGTTTTCTGTTGTTCAGGCGTCTGTCACAGTTCTAGAAATAAATGACATGAATTGATAGAATGAAATAATGCATTGGTTATGGCTAGGCACTAACCGAAATCTAAATCTGCCAAGTAAAACCCGCAAGAAACGACGTCTGATTGCTGTGCTCTACCATTTGTAGAATTTTTCACAGAGCATAATTTAATCATAGCTAACACTTGGTTCAAGAATCACGAAAGAAGGTTGTATACATGGAAGAACCCTGGAGATACTAAAAGGTTTCAGATAGATCATATAATGGTAAGACAAAGATTTAGGAAACAGGTTTTAAATTGTAAGACATTTCCAGGGGCATATGTGGACTCTGACGACAATCTATTGGTTATGAACTGAAGATTAAAACTGAAGAAACTGCAAAAAGTTGGGAATTTAAGGAGTGAAGGCAGCAGAGGATCAAGTAAGTAAAAAGACCAGGGCTAGTAGAAATCCTTGGATAACAGAAGAGATACTGGATTTAATTGATGAAAGGAGAAAATATAAAAATGCAGTAAATAAAGCATGCAAAAAGGAATACAAACGTCTCAAAATGAGATCGACAGGAAGTGCAAAATGACTAAGCTGGGATGGATAGAGGATAAATGTAAGGATGTAGAGGCTTATCTCACGAGGGGTAAGATAGATACTGCCTACAGGAAAATTAAAGAGACCTTTGGAGAAAAGAGAACCACTTGCATGAATATCAAGCTCAGATGGAAACCCAGTTCTAAGCAAAGAAGGGAAAGCAGAAAGGTGGAAGGAGTATATAGAGGGTCTATACAAGGGCGATGTACTTGTGGACAATATTATGGAAATGGAAGAGGATGTAGATGAAGATGAAATGGGAGATACGGTACTGCATGAAGAGTTTGACAGAGCACTGAAACACCTGAATCGAAACAAGGCCCCGGGAGTAGACAACATTCCAGTAGAACTACTGACAGCCTTGGGAGAGCCAGTCCTGACAAAACTCTACCACCTGGTGAGCAAGATGTATGAGACAGGCGAAATTCTCTCAGACTTCAAGAAGAATATAATAATTCCAATCCCAAAGAAAGCAGGTGTAGACAGATGTGAAAATTACCGAACTATCAGTTTAATAAGTCACTGCTGCAAAATATAACGCGAATTCTTTACAGACGAATGGAAAAACTAGTAGAAGCAGACCTCAGGGAAGATCAGTTTGGATTCCGTAGAAATGTTGGAACAAGTGAGGCAATACTGACCCTACGACTTATCTTAGAAGAAACCTACGTTTCTAGAATTTGTAGACTTAGAGAAAGCTTTTGACAATGTTGACTGGAATACTCTCTTTCAAATTCTGAAGGTGGCAGGGGTAAAATACAGGGAGCGAAAGGCTATTAACAATTTGTACAGAAGCAGATGGCAGTTATAAGAGTCGAGGGGTATGAAAGAGAAGCAGTGGTTGGGAATGGAGTGAGACAGGGTTGTAGCCTCTCCCTGATGTTATTCAATCTGTATATTGAGGAAGCAGTAAATGAAACAAAAAAAAAGTTCGGAGTAGGTATTAAAATCCATGGAGAAGAAATAAAAACATTGAGGTTCGCCGATGACATTGTAATTCTGTCAGAAACAGCAAAGGACTTGGTAGAGCAGTTGTACGGAATGGACAGTGTCTTGAAAGGACGGTATAAGATGAACATCAACAAAAGCAAAACGAGGATAATGGAATGTAGTAGAATTAAGTCGGGTGATGCTGAAGGAATTAGGAAATGACACACTTAAAGTAGTAAAGGAGTTTTGCTATTTGGGGACCAAAATAACTGATAATGGTCGAAGTAGAGAGGATATAAATTATAGACTGGCAATGACAAGGAAAGCGTTTCTGAAGAAGAGAAGTTTGTTAACATCGAGTATTGATTTAAGTGTCAGGAAGTCGTTTCTGAAAGTATTTTCATGGAGTGTGGCCATGTATGGAAGTGAAACATGGAAGATAAATAGTTTAGACAAGAAGGGAATAGAAGCTTTCGAAACGTGGTGCTACAGAAGAATGCTGATGATTAGATGGGTAGATCACATAACTAATGAAGAGGTATTGAATAGAATTGGGTAGAAGAGTAATTTGTGGCACAACTTGACTAGAAGAAGGGATCGGTTCCTAGGGCATATTCTGAGGAATCAAAGGATCACCAATTTAGTATTGGAGGGCGGCGTGGTGGGTAAAAATCGTAGAGGAAGACCAAGAGATGAATACACTAAGCAGGCTGCAGTAGGTACTGTGAGATGAAGAAGCTTGCACAGGATAGAGTAGCATGGAGAGCTGCATCAAACCAGTCTGAGGACTGAAGACCACAACAACAACAACAACGTAGTGAAGTTACACGCTGGACCCTCTATGTGCGTGTGTATCGCCATATTTTCCCGACTTGGGATGAGTGCATGTTTTATCAGCTAACGAAAAGCATAGAGCAGTTTCAGCTGATAAAATCAGTAAGGATTTGATTAGCTTTTTATAGGATTTTCAGAGGGTGAGGGTAGCCATACAGCAGACAATACGTCGCAGCCATAGGTAAATGCCGCTGGCAGAGGTGTAATTATATTGGATCACCAGCTTGTGTCAACTGTAAACACAAGCAACCTTGAGTAATCTTTTGAATAGCTTGACAGAAAAACTACTCATCCTCCGTAGACTTATCATCATAAATAGTACCGAACTTATAACCTAGAATCAAATGATTTGATGTAATATTGTTAACTCAGACAGTGCTTCACTGTCTAGATGTAAGAAAAAAATTGTAGAGAACCTTGTATTTAAATTTGATATTTTTGTGTTCTGTGTTATTTCTGCTAACCACAACGTAATACGTTGTCTTGACAATTATCCTGAAATAATCATGTCACGCACTGTGCAGATCAGTGTACTTCATTGACAATAACACAATAAATAAACCAGCTTTGTACAGCTAAACACTGTCTTAGGTTGTTTGCAGATGACGCTGTCGTTTATCTACAAATAAAGGCATCATAAGATTAAAAAAAATTGAAAAACGATTTAGAAAAGATTTCTGACTGGTGTGAAAATTGGCGGTTGACCCTAAATAACGAAAAGTGTGAGGTCATCCACATGAGTGCTAAAAGGAATTCGTTAAATTTCGGTTACACGATAAATCAGTCTAATCTGAAGGCCATAAATTCAAGTAGTACCTAGGAGTTACGATTCCGAACAACTTAAATTGGAAGGAACACACAGAAAATGTTGTCTGGAATGCTAACCAATGACTACGTTTCGTTGGCAGGACAGTTAGAAAATGTGACAGATCTACTAAGGAGACTGTCTACACTACACTTGTGCGTCCTCTTTTAGAATAGTGCTACGTGGTGTGGAATCCTTACCAGATAGGACTGACAGAGAACATCGAAAAAGTTCAAACCGGGGCAGCACGTTTTGTATTATCGCTAAATATAGGAGAGAGTGTCACTGAAATGATACAGGATTTGGGCTGGACATCATTAAAAGAAAGGCGTTTTTCGTTGCGACGGAAACTTCTCGTGAAATTCCAATCACCAACTTCCTCCTCTGAATGCGAAAATATTTTGTTGACTCGACCTACATAGGGAGAAACGATCACCACGATAAAATAATGGAAATCAGAGGTCGTACGGAAAGATATATGTGTTGGTTCTTTCCGCGCACTATTCGAGACTGGAATAATAGAGAAATGTGAAGGTGGTCCGATGAAACCTCTGAGAGACACTTGAATGTAATTTGCGTAGTATCCATGTAGATGTAGATGTGCGCTGTCACAGAGAAAGGGTACACTCCTATCATATTAATTTATTCTAGTGATGCTGACGCTTTCACAAGGTGTTTTTTCTGATGTCTCACGAATGTGAATAGATGTGGACTGTTAGATAATGGCGACCCTGCCAGGATCGGAATTGGTCTGCCAGGATGGCAATTAGTCAAATTAAAAGAAGTAATTAAAAACTGCTCATAAGAATTCAGAAAAAAAATTTGAAAAAAAAAATGTTACAAGATTAATCAATGTATGTGTCTGCATAGTGGCCAGATTACTGTAAATGTGTGATCCACAGAGTAGAAAAGGTTGTATATGTGAGTAAAGAAAAATTTTTGTGTTTTGAGTAAAAGTACCTTGTGCGTGACCTTTCTGGCGTGCACGAAGTTATTCACGGCGTTTTTGAGTTGGTTTGAGTACCCACAGACTGTGATAATAATGTGTTAATGTCACAAGAGACTTTCTATGATACTTTGGAGTCGCTTTAGGTCGTATAACGTCATGTTGACTAGAGCTCAGGCACGCGAAAATCGTGAAAGACAGAGGTCAGTTACACGGTCTTAGATGGCGGCCAAAAGTAGATCATTGTATATAGGGCAAACTGAAGATCTTGATAGGATAGAAAATGACATACAAGAAAATATATCGAATGCCCGTCACGAAACCGAACGAAGTGACAATGCAGAGGGATTGGAAGCAGTTTCGAAATCGATATTTCAATAGTTCAGAAGCAGAACCAGATGACGTGCAACTTCGGTACGTTGAACCAAATGCTGTAATTCTGAATCATACGGAACAGTTTCCTACGGCAAGAAAGAGTGTAAGTGCGCAAGCACTATACACGGAAGTCTGTGAAACGTCACATGAAAGACGCGAACGGCAAAATTTACACCAAATGGTGACAGGTGACGATGGCGAAGAGTCTGATAGTGTGTTCGCAATGTCAAAAAAACCAGTTAAAGGATCAGCGCAAGGTCTGCAGACTTTAAAATAGAAGCAAATGCAGGGTTGGCGGCCTTTAAAATAGAAACGGCGAATTTAAAAACCGAAACGAATGTAGGGTTAGCGGCCACAAATGATGTTTTAAATGGTCTCAAAATGGAAACCAATGCTGGTTTCCAAAAAGTTCGCAAAAATCAGCAAAAGATGAGAAAGGAAGTTAATGAACAGTTTAGTGAAAATCGAAAAGAGGCAAGACACTCGCGCGAACTAATTATTGCTTATGGTAGACAAGAAAAAAAAAATACGTACTGACACTGACTAGGTGCAGGATGCAGTGTCTAATGTCAACCAAAGAGTTAATAATTTAGCACGTAAGGCGCAACAAATCGCGGAAGAACTTACTGTCAGAAAAAGTGTACAGCTTCGTACAGAACTGAAACCGTGTATTGAGAATCGTACAGAAAGCAGTAGTGAGGCGACGGAATCGGTAGTAAAATCTGACGTAGTAATGGGAAAATATCCAAATGCAAGCAAGTCCTTCCATGTCAGTTGCGAAAACGCAAAAAGGTCATGAGATTCCACCTGTATTTTCACAAGAAGTTGCTGAGTATTTTTCGATCCTGAACAGAAACAAATTGTAGAAATACAGTTGAGACAGGTGAGCGAAGCAGATAATGTGCGTTCACAGCCAATAATGGTGCAAGAAACGGAAACGGCGAGCGTACTGAAGCAGCGGCAGCCGACCCACCGAACGTACGCTAATGACGCGATAACAGAGCAGTTTACTACGCCACACGTACTAAATTCTCAGTTTGCGAGTTACAGTACAACAGGCCAGATACCACAGGTCAATATGAAGCAAATACAAGGACAAAACACAGATCCAGTAACGGGAAATTTGAACGTATCTTTCTGTCCGATATACGAGGAACGGTACAGTGTATATAACTGCACACCATTGCGTAGATGTGATAATAGATCGGACTCAAATACGTCTTCTCAAGATCCAAATGTGGTAGTACAAATAAAGGAAGTTATGACGCAGGGTATGAAAAGGTTATGGGTAAATTTGGAGAGGATATGGAGGCCAACAGGAACGGGAAACAACTCTTGGATTTCTGTGCCAGTATGGGCTTAGTAATCACAAACTCCTTTTTTAAACATAAGAACATTCACCGGTATACTTGGGAAGGCAGGGGAACCAGATCTGTCATTGACTGTATAATAACAGATCAGGAATTCAGGAAGGCTGTGAGGGACACACGTGTATTCAGGGGATTCTTTGATGACACTGATCATTATTTAATCTGCAGTGAAATTGGGATTGTGAGGCCGAAAGTGAAGGAGGTCAGGTCCATATGTAGGAGGATAAGAGTGGAGAAATTTCAGGATAAGGAAATCAGGCACAAGTACATAACAGCGATCTCAGAAAGGTACCAGTTAATTGAATGTAGTCAATTACAGTCATTGGAAAAGGAATGGACAAGGTACAGGGACACAGTACTAGAAGTGACTAAAGAATGTCTTGGAACAGTAGTGTGTAAAAGTAGGATGAAGCAAACAGCTTGGTGGAATGATACAGTTAAGGCAGCCAGTAAAAGGAAAAAGAAGGCGTATCAAAAATGGCTACATACCAGAACCCAGGTAGACAGAGAAAGTTATGTTGAAGAAAGAAACAAAGCCAAACAGATAATTGCAGCATCCAAGAAGAAATCTTGGGAAGACTTTGGAAACAGGTTGGAGACTATGGGTCAAGCTGCTGGAAAACCATTCTGGAGTGTAATTAGCAGTCTTCGAAAGGGAGGTAAGAAGGAAATGACAAGTATTTTGGAAAGGTCAGGAAAACTGCTGGTGAATCCTGTGGATGCCTTGGGCAGATGGAGGGAATATTTTGAAGAGTTACTCAATGTAGGTGAAAACGCGATCAGTAATGTTTCAGATTTCGAGGTAGAATGGGATAGGAATGATGATGGAAATAGGATCACATTTGAGGAAGTGGAAAAAATGGTCAATAGATTGCAGTGCAATAAAGCGGCTGGGGTGGATGAAATTAAGTCGGAACTCATCAAATACAGTGGAATGTCAGGTCTTAAATGGCTACACAGGATAATTGAAATGGCCTGGGAGTTGGGACAGGTTCCATCAGACTGGACAAAAGCAGTAATCACACCAATCCTTAAACATGGAAACAGAAAAGATTGTAACAACTACAGAGGTATCTCTTTAATCAGTGTTGTGGGTAAAATCTTCTCAGGTATTGTTGAAAGGAAAGTGCGAGTATTAGTTGAGGACCAATTGGTTGAAAATCAGTGTAGGTTTAGGCCTCTTAGAGGTTGTCAGGACCAGATCTTTAGCTTACGGCAAATAATGGAGAAGTGTTATGAGTGGAACAGGGAATTGTATCTATGCTTTATAGATCTAGAAAAGGCATATGACCGGGTTCCTAGGAGGAAGTTATTGTCTGTTCTACAAGATTATGGAATAGGAGGCAAACTTTTGCAAGCAATTAAAGGTCTTTACATGGATAGTCAGGCAGCAGTTAGAGTTGACCGTAAATTGAGTTCATGGTTCAGAGTAGTTTCAGGGGTAAGGCAAGGCTGCAACCTGTCTCCACTGTTGTTCATATTATTTATGGATCATATGTTGAAAACAATAGACTGGCTGGGTGAGATTAAGATATGTGAACACAAAATAAGCAGTCTTGCATATGCGGATGACTTAGTTGTGATGGCAGATTCGATTGAAAGTTTGCAAAGTAATATTTCAGAGCTAGATCAGAAATGTAAGGACTATGGTATGAAGATTAGCATCTCCAAAAGGAAAGTAATGTCAGTGGGAAAGAAATATAAACGGATTGAGTGCCAAATAGGAGGAACAAAGTTAGAACAGGTGGACGGTTTGAAGTACTTAGGATGCATATTCTCACAGGATGGCAACATAGTGAAAGAACTGGAAGCGAGGTGTAGCAAAGCTAATGCAGTGAGCGCTCAGCTACGATCTACTCTGTTCTGCAAGAATGAAGTCAGTACCAAGACTAAGTTATCTGTGCACCGTTCAATCTTTCGACCAACTTTGTTGTATGGGAGCGAAAGCTGGGTGGATTCAGGTTACCTTATCAACAAGGTTGAGGTTACGGATATGAAAGTAGCTAGGATGATTGCAGGTACTAGTAGATGGGAACAATGGCAGGAGGGTGTCCACAATGAAGAAATCAAAGAAAAACTGGGAATGAACTCTATAGATGTAGCAGTCAGGGCGAACAGGCTTAGATGGTGGGGTCATGTTACACGCATGGGAGAAGCAAGGTTACCCAAGAGACTCATGGATTCAGCAGTAGAGGGTAGGAGGAGTCGGGGCAGACCGAGGAGAAGGTACCTGGATTCGGTTAAGAATGATTTTGAAGTAATAGGTTTATCATCAGAAGAGGCACCAATGTTAGCACTGAATAGGGTATCATGGAGGAACTGTATAAGGGGGGATATGCTCCAGACTGAACGCTGAAAGGCATAATCAGTCTTAAATGATGATGATGATGATGATGATGATGATGACGCAGAAGAAGGGAACGGAAAATGTTGCGAAAACACAAACGCCATGTGGTGCAATAGAGGAATTGGCTATGATCATTTTTTAACGGTCAGAAGATTCCAGCATTACAAAGAAGATGGGAACAGCTTAAACATTAAAATTGCCACACCAAGAAGAAATGCAGATGATAAACGGATATTCATTGGACAAATATATTATAGTAGAACTGACATGTGATTACATTTTCACACAATTTGGGTGCATACATACTGAGAAATCAGTACCCAATCAACCACCTCTGGCCGTAATAACGGCCTTGATACGCCTGGGCATTGAGTCAAACAGAGCTTGGATGGCGTGTACAGGTACTGCTGCCCATGCAGCTTCAACACGATACCACAGTTCATCAAGAGTAGTGACTGGCGTATTGTGACGAGCCAATTGTTCGGCCACCATTGACCAGACGTTTTCAATTGGTGAGAGATCTGGAGAATGTGCTGGCCAGGGCAACAGTCGAACATTTTCTGTATCCAGAAAGGCCCGTACAGGACCTGCAACATGCGGTCGTGCATTATCCTGCTGAAATGTAGGCTTTCGCAGGGATCGAATGAAGGGTAGAGCCACTGATCGTAACACATTTGAAATCTAACGTCAACTGTTCAAAGTGCCGTCAATGCGAACAAGAGGTTCAAAATGGTTCAAATGGCTCTGAGCACTATGGGACTCAACATCTTAGGTCGTAAGTCCCCTAGAACTTAGAACTACTTAAACCTAACTAACCTAAGGACATCACACACAAGCATGCCCGAGGCAGGACTCGAACCTGCGACCGTAGCAGTCCAGCGGTTCCGGACTGCAGCGCCAGAACCGCTAGACCACCGCGGCCGGCGAACAAGAGGTGACCGAGACATGTAACCAATGGTACCCCATACCATGACGCTGGGTGATACGCCAGTATGGCGATGATGAATACACGCTTCCAATGTGCGTTCACCGAGATGTCGCCAAAAACGGATGCGACCATCGTGATGCTGTAAACAGAACCTGGATTCATCCGAAAAAATGACGTTTTGCCATTCGTGCACCCATGTTCGTCGTTAAGTACACCATCGCAGGAGCTCCTGACTGTGATGCAGCGTCAAAGGTAACCGCAGTCATGGTCTCCAAGCTGATAGTCCATGCTGCTGCAAACGTCGTCGAACTGTTGGTGCAGATGGTTGTTGTCTTGCAAACGTCCCCATCTGTTGACTCAGGGATCGAGACGTGGCTGCACGATCCGTTACAGCCTTGCGAATAAGATGCCTGTCATCTCGACTGCTAGTGATACGAGGCCGTTGGGATACAGCACGTATAACACTCCTGTCTGCTATTGCTATACCATAACCTTAAAGTAGGAGGCAGGTCGTGAAATATAACTATCTACTTAAAACAATTATGATATAAAGCAACAGAGCAGGAATTTTGTCGTGTTGACCGAGTTGTACCTAACGGGGGTGGCTTATCGGAAATGAAAGTCAGAATTACGTAAATATTTGAACAGTAACAAAGAAAATTTTTGCCTATCTGCACTGTTTAACGGATAAAGAAAACGGTCGCCAGCCTAATTAGGCAAGAGAATGATTAACATTCTTGTTCAAGAAAATAGTTATTAGTAACTTCAACGGATAAACACAACCTATACTTCGTCACACGCGAGTGCAATAAACTCTGACACATACATATGTTTACGGTAAGATTGAAGCTAACAGCTAGAGCAGCACAAACTATTCGCAAAAATATAACAGATACCGAAACACACTATTACATTCAGGGCTTGTTCAAACTGAATGGTCTTTATAACATAACTAGTAACATTCACTGCAGGATTATTAATTGGACATAGGTTCAGTATTATTGTTCACACATTTTCCTAGCTGGCATGAAATTATAAATGTAGTTCACTTCAAAATTATGAACTGGTCTCAGGTTAAGTATCTCTCAACTAAATGCTATTCTGTTTGGAATGAAAGTTACATGGAATTCACTAACAGGTTATTTCTTACTGTCTTTTGAATAAAGAAATTATTGTTTTCATAAATAATGGTAAAGGATAACCTGTGGATTTTATTACACTATTAGTATGCACTTTCAATACCCAAAAGAAACAAGTGCTTAGCAAGCATGAGTATATAACTTTCCATAAATGCAGTTCACGACTGTTACTACAGTGAGACACGCTGTTGACAAATTTACAAGAAACTGACTCACCTTTTAAAATTTACTACAGGCAGCACTGTGATCATTAACTAAGTAAAACTTTATAAGCCTCAATTTTAAGAACTTTAATTTATAAAAAAAAACAAATTGTTTGTATTACCACAGTCTTCTACTTTCAAGTAAATGACTAAATAGGTGACTTTGAAACTTCACAAAACTACATTTACTGCTCCCACAATTTCACTAAATCCACAGTAAATCTGAATATGCCATTTTCATCAAAGATCAAACAACCTTATGTAATTAACTGTCTAACTCTGAGGCTTTCATTTTTTCCACAAAATAGGACACTCGGTAATCATAGTTCAGGTGGAGAGGAACCTGAGAGGTGTTGTGATAGGGAAAAAATGAAGGCAGGTACATAAATTCAGTTATAAGTTACCTTATATTTGTGCACACTAAAACATCCAATAAGCTGATCCTTCACTGTGCATTATTACAGTACTCCTTTACAGTGATTGCGCAATTTGGTGGCAACTGCATGTCGGTAGGTGGATTTGCAGGCAGAATTGCTGGACTCTGTCCCTTCTTGGTGGCGATGATGGATACCAATTCCAGAATCGTTCCAGATATTTATCCATCCATCCGAGGCATTGGAAAGTGGCAGAAAAAGCTTCTCTCGAAACCAACACAATATACAAAATTTACATTGTGGTGCACAGTTTGGCAGCTCGTCCCCAACTGACTCTTGTTCCACCTTTTCTACCTAGGCCAACCACAATTTGAGCGCGCTACACAGTTCCGTTCCCGAGGGGAACCACTACACCTTTTATATACTAAAGAACTAAGAACCCTAAGTGAGGATCAGAAATTTACATAACAGCAACCAAACACATTAAATAAAACAGACATTTGCACGTACTGACATTACTACGAGGGCAGTTCAATAAGTAATGCAACACATTTTTTTTCTCGGCCAATTTTGGTTGAAAAAACTGGAAATTTCTTGTGGAATATTTTCAAACATTCCCGCTTCGTCTCGTATAGTTTCATTGACTTCCGATAGGTGGCAGCGCTGTACGGAGCTGCTAAAATGGCGTCTGTAACGGATGTGCGTTGCAAACAACGGGCAGTGATCGAGTTTCTTTTGGCGGAAAATCAGGGCATCTCAGATATTCATAGGCGCTTGCAGAATGTCTACGGTGATCTGGCAGTGGACAAAAGCACGTTGAGTCGTTGGGCAAAGCGTGTGTCATCATCGCCGCAAGGTCAAGCAAGACTGTCTGATCTCCCGCGTGTGGGCCGGCCGTGCACAGCTGTGACTCCTGCAATGGCGGAGCGTGCGAACACACTCGTTCGAGATGATCAACGGATCACCATCAAACAACTCAGTGCTCAACTTGACATCTCTGTTGGTAGTGCTGTCACAATTGTTCACCAGTTGGGATATTCAAAGGTTTGTTCCCGCTGGGTCCCTCGTTGTCTAACCGAACACCATAAAGAGCAAAGGAGAACCACCTGTGCGGAATTGCTTGCTCGTCATGTGGCTGAGGGTGACAATTTCTTGTCAAAGATTGTTACAGGCGATGAAACATTGGTTCATCACTTCGAACCTGAAACAAAACGGCAATCAATGGAGTGGCGCCACACCCACTCCCCTACCAAGAAAAAGTTTAAAGCCATACTCTCAGCCGGTAAAGTCATGGTTACAGTCTTCTGGGACGCTGAAGGCGTTATTCTGTTCGATGTCCTTCCCCATGGTTAAACGATCAACTCTGAAGTGTATTGTGCTACACTTCAGAAATTGAAGAAACGACTTCAGCGTGTTCGTAGTCACAAAAATCTGAACGAACTTCTCCTTCTTCATGACAACGCATGACCTCACACAAGTCTTCGCACCCGAGAGGAGCTCACAAAACTTCAGTGGACTGTTCTTCCTCATGCACCCTACAGCCCCGATCTCGCACCGTCGGATTTCCATATGTTTGGCCCAATGAAGGACGCAATCCGTGGGAAGCACTACGTGGATGATGAAGAAGTTATTGATGCAGTACGAAGTTGGCTCCGACATCGACCAGTGGAATGGTACCGTGCAGGCATACAGGCCCTCATTTCAAGGTGGCGTAAGGCCGTAGCATTGAATGGAGATTACGTTGAAAAATAGTGTTGTGTAGCTAAAAGATTGGGGAATAACCTGGTGTATTTCAATGCTGAATAAAACAACCCCTGTTTCAGAAAAAAATGTGTTGCATTACTTATTGAACTGCCCTCGTACAAATAATTATTCACACAGAAATTACAATTATATATAGTAAGTTTTGTTCTCTCCAAATGGGTCAAAGAATTTAAATGACAGATATACTACATTACACAGAATCAAACCATGACATCAAAGTTTTAACAAAGACAGGAGTAAACAATTTTGTGTTATCGATTCAAACACATTTGCAGATACTCGATGTTATAACATTAAACCAAAGCAAAATAAGTCAGTACAGCATTAGAGTTATGGTGTTACACACGGCGTTCCGTATAACCCTCCTGAACCCACCGATTGCATATTCTGTTAACAGTCATTAGATCTCGACCAACGCAAGCCGCAATGTCGCGATATAATAAACAGCAATCGCGATAGGCTACAATCCGACCTTTATCGAAGTCGGAAACGTGATGGTACGCATTTCTCCTCCTAACACGAGGCATCGCAACAACGTTTCACCAGGCAACGCCGGTCAACTGCTGTTTGTGTATGAGAAATCGATTGGAAACTTTCCTCATGTCAGCACGTTGTAGGTGTCGCCACCGGCGCCAACCTTGTGTGAAAACTCTGAAAAGCTAATCATTTGCATATCACAGCATCTTCTTCCTGTCGGTTAAATTTCGCGTCTGTAGCACGTCATCTTCGTGATGTAGCAGTTTTAATGGGCAGCAGTGTATGTGCACAATGAAGTTACCCTTGCGTTATCAGCAATCAGTACTTGGGTGGGCTGGAGATAATATACAGGTATTTAAAGGGAAGTTACGAGAGCATGAATTCATAGTAATGTTGGGAAAAGTAATCGTTTTGGGAACAATTGTAACCACCTACGGAATTATAATGGCTATAGTTCTGGCAACTCATAGAGGTCAAACAATAACTATGGTTTTGGTAAGCAGCGTAATTACTACAATGGCTTTGGTTCCAGAAATTATGGTGGTAACTATAATTCGCGACATGATCACTGTGCAAACGAACCAGGAAGGTTCAGAGGTTCTTCACCACAAAACCCAAATTATTCCGGTGGAGCTGGAATGCCTAGAACGCAGAAAGGTAGAGAGAATCAGGCCTCAGCAGGAAAACGCACCCCAGATGAATCGGTACAGGAATTCGAGTTGAGGCAACCAAACCCTGGTAACAAACAAGATTGACGAGACGAACGTTACGAAGACCAGTCACAAGAGATTCAATCACCAAATGAAGTCGATTTTTTCATTAAAGGTAAAAATAGACTTAGATTTGATCAACAAGCTTCTGAAGGAGGTTTAGGGGGTGTTCATATACAAATGCCAACATGCTGGGAGACAATTGACTCGGAATCGTCGGATGATGAGGAACAAGAGTTGTCAACAGTTAATGTGGTCAGGTGTACAAAAAATGATGATGAGCAAATTGTTGAGGATGTAGTTCACTTATACGAAATTGAGAGAGAAATGGTATGCCAAGAGGATAATGCAACTTTGGCAACACCAGTATTGATACACAAGTCAGGTGATTTATATAGGACAGGGACTTATGAAGAGATCTTAGGTGCTTATGATAGAGAATATTGGCAAATAACTCCATTCTACAACATTCAGATGTCAGGTGTTAAGAGTAGTGAGGAAAATACGGTGACTGTAACAAACCATTGGTAAATGACTCAATAGAAGATGCCTTAATGCATGAATATGAAACTAAAGCTCCTCATGAGGTGCAACCAATCGTTCGAGATGAGGTAGGGGGCACGCTTGTAGATGCCGTCCTTGACACAGGAAGCGAAATGATAGTGATTTTGGAAGAACTCTTTGAGAAATGTAACGCTGAACATGTGCTGCCAGTGTTGCGGACGAAACATGTTAAAGTTAAAGGACCGATCATGGGTTCATCAACAGTAGTTACTAGACAGATGCACGTAACTTTTTCCTGTCAGGGGCATGAAATAGAAGCAACATGGTAACTGTGCTGAAACTGTCTGTGCCCTTAATCACTGGGACCGATTTCATGTGTAAATCGTGTTACACTCAATATGATGCTCAGGAAGGTATTTCTTACTTTTGAAGAAAAATTCAGACATGAAGAGATGCCAGGCGTTTACAAACAACTGAGTATGCAAATGAATATGTATCAATCAGATGTGGGACATCCATGGTATAGGTGGATGGAAGAAACAATACTCGCAGATGATGACGTAATGGTGGAAATTCATCAAAAAATAAATAATAAATTGCTACAAGTAAGGGGTATTTCATGAACTGACAAAGCCAAATTAGAGGGATTATTATGGCAAAATGCTGAGGCATTTCTACCAAAACCAGGCGCCATTAAAAAATTTTAATACAAATTGAAGGTTAGAGAACGTAAACTTAGAGAACGTAAACTATTTAGAATACTGCCTTATGCTATTCCACTTTGTTACTGGAAACAAGTACTTTTAGAATTACACAAGATGCTAGATAATTGCATTATTGAAACTTCAACCACAACAAACAACAGTCCACTGCAAATTGAGGATAAGAAGGATGGAAGTATTAGGTTGGGCACTGATGCATACAGACAAATTCCATTGTCATTCATGAAACCGATCGTCTAGAAAAATTGGGAGAGCTTTTACAAAAGTTCTTTGGGGTCAAGACGTTCTCTTCTTTAGATTTGAGGGCTAGTTTTTCGCAAATAGAACTAACACCTGAATATAGAAGGTAAGTGGCTTTTATAGCGTTTGAACGATGTTATCAGTTCAAAAGGCTCCCTTTCGGACTGAACATATCCTCTGCTGCCTTTATAAATGGTTTAGGAACTGTACTGGATAAAGAGCTCCAACAGTGCCTCACCTGTAATGCCGATGACACATTGGTAGCTGAACTGTCATAGAAACCTCCTAAGGACAAACACACACACCCATGTCCGAGGGAGGATTCGAACCTACGCCACGATCAGCCGCACAGTCCACGACTGCAGCGCCTGAGACTGCTCGGCTAATCCTGCGTGTCTTTCATAATGAGGTGTTCAATAAATTGCTAAGTACATTAAAAGAATATGGAGTAACTGTGAACATAGTGAAGTCCAGTTTTGAGAATAAAAATGTTGAGTTTTTAGGCTATATTAGTACTGAACAGGGAATTGAACTAAACCCTAGTGAACTGGAAGCAATACAAAATTTAGGCACTTTGTACAACAGAAAAACATTCCATGGTTTCTTGGGGTTCATTAACTTCTATAAAAAGTTCATTTGGATAGAAACCGTTTCTGCCCCACGTTTATACACATTAACTATTAAAATGACGCCCTGGGTGTGGGATGCCCAAGCAGAACAGGAGCCATTGGTAAAGGTCTCAGTTTTAGTGCATCCTCATTTGATGAAGGAATTATGTATGGCGACCAACAGTGCTAAAACAGGCTTATCTGTGGTACTCATTCAACAATATTAAGAAGATGGAAGGTGGATAAGAGAGACGATAGCTTTCGCTAGTCGAGTACATACCAAAAGACAGAAAACGTACTCTATCACGGAGTTGGAAGCCTTGGCAATAGTGTGGGGGTTTTGTAGGTTCAGATACTTTCTGTTTGGCCCAAAAAACCAATGTATTTACTGACCATAAGGCACTGGAATTTATGTTAACTGCAAAACTATTGCCTGGAGTATTAGGTCAGTGGATGTTGACTCTGCAGGAAGGCACTTCAAGACAAGCTTGACCAGTGGAGAAAATCTCTAGAAGAAAGGGGAATGAGACTCAGCAGGGTGAAAACAGAGTATATGTGTGCCAAAGGATGCCAAAGATCTATATATTAACCTGCAAGGAGAATGACTGACGCTGGTCAAGAAATTTAAATACCTAGGCTCTTACATGCAAAGTGATGGAGAACTGGAGGCCGAAATACAGCACAGGATAAATAGTGGATGGATGAAATGGAGGAAACTGAGCGGAGTACTGTGTGATAAGAAGGTTAGCTGCAGAATGAAAGGAAAGCCTTACAAGTCCGTGGTGAGGCCTGTGATGCTGTATAGTGCAGAAACTTGGCCAATTACAAAACCCCAAGAGGAAAAAGATGGAAGGGGCAGAAATGAGAATGTATAGGTGGATGAGTGGGATGACATAAAAGGATAGACTAAGGAATGCGTACATCAGGGGAAAAGTGAAAGTGGGGCCCCTAGGGAAGAAGATCCAACAAAAGTAGGCTAAGGTGGTATGGACATGTGCAGAGAAGAGGGGAGTACTACGTGGGGAGAAGAGTTGAAGATCCCGAAATCGAAGGATCAACGAGAAGAGGAAGACTGAAACTGACATGGAAAGACAAGGTAGCAAGGGGCCTGTGGGAGAAAGGGTGGCTCGAAGAAGAAGCACCGGATAGACATTTATGGAAGAGAAGGATCCAGGAGAGTAATGCTGACCCCACATGACGTGGGAAAAGGCTGAGAAGATGATGATGTTAACTCTGCAAGAATTTGATTTTCGGATCACCTACATGCCTGGACCATCAAGAGTCATAGCTGATATCCTACTCAGATTTCCGAAGGAGTTAACGAAAGCAGAGTGAGTAATATAGAAGAAGAGAAGGTATCTATAGATTACTTGGAAAATGTATCGTTTGAAAATTACTCACCAGTACATTAAAACAGTTAGGCAGGGAACAAAATAAAGACCCAGATATCGCCACAGTTAAAGTTAAGTGGAAAAACCATGAATCAAGCGTCATTAGACTCACAAACGACAACGTCTTGTTCTACAGGCGTAATACAGATATGAGTTTATGGGTTGCCTGTATACCACAGGATCTTACAAAAAAGAATATTTGGTATACTCATTTGAATAACAGTTATTTTGGTCTTAAGAAACTTTTGTTTTAATTAAAGATGTCTTGTCACTTCGCAAATATGAAGCGAAGAATCAACAGGTTCTGGCTAAATGTAGGGAATGCCAGGAAGCAAAACAAGTAACTTCTCAAACGAAACCACCAATGTTCCCTATCATTCCGGAGAAATTGGGACACATAGCACCAACAAACCTCATGGAGCCTTTACCACGTACACAGAGAGCTCATGTAATCATTTTTGTTGTGCTAAAATTAACGTCGAAATACGTGACGTTTACTCCCTTGAAGAAAGCAACTAGGAGCAGCATCAGCAAAGCTCTGACACAAGATTTCCTTCAACAGGTTGGTCGCGTCGATAAAATGCTGTCGGACAATGAACCACAATATCGTTCAGCACAATGGCAAAACACTCTGCAAAATCATAAAATTTAACCCATTTATATTTACAAATACATGCGAGCACCAACCCGGCTGAACGAATGATGACGGATTTGGGGGACCCTCAGTCGTTTGCATTGTAGCAAGCAGCATAATACGTGGGACAGACATTTGTCTGAGTTCAACGATGTGGTAAATGAAATGCCATATAGTAGTACTTTATTACCTCCAATAACTCTTCTGGAAAATAAGTTGGCACTGGATAAAATCCAGGAAATAATTAAATTCCCACCAGTACCCAGAGTACAACATCAGCATGTATCAAAATTGGCACTGAGCAGTCTGAAAGCTGTGGCGTTAATAGACGAAACAGCAACCTCACGAGTATTTTCACTAGGACAAAACGCACTTGTGAAAATCCACCATCTCTCTAGCAAGAAAAAACATCGAAGACATAAATTCTTTTCGGTATATAAAGGCCCTATGGGAGTAAGTGAGGTGGTTCATGATAATGCAGTCGAATTGATGAACCCAAAAACAGGAAAATTATTGGGCTTGCACCATGTGAGTCAATTGAAAATGTATAAAGGGTAAAACCGTAAATATCAACTCCCAAAGAAAAATTACATGTATCAGATATCCAAATTCCAATGTGAGCAAAATGTAGAAGTCAAAAACTAGGTGTATCAAAAAGATAGTTGTGAACGTAGGACAATGAAGTAAGAGCTAAAGTTCTGCAGAGAAAATGTGTTATGGGAAATGAGTAGAAAGAAAGCAGAAACATAGAGATTAGCATGCGGATAGTTTGACGAAATAGCAATAGATTCTCTCTCAAAATGTACCGTAAAATTGAAAGAAGTTCATTTTGTGGATGAAAGGAAGCCACGAAATTATATGTATGAAGTATTGTTTAAGAAGGAAGTATTTATTTGTGGCTTGTTCCATCGAGGACGGTGAACATTTTGCTGAGGAGAAATGTGTGGGAGTATGAGAAGTATTTATGATTTGTGGAACATACCACAAGTTGATGTTGATAGGAGATGTTAGGGAAATGGATGTATGAGATTGTTGGGACATAAGAATTAAGAAAGATAATTGAATTATCGAGGAAAACAAGAAACATGTTATTTCTTTGAACTATGTAGGTAGAGGGATGTCCGTTTAAAACAGGGATGATTTCAATAACGAAGAGTAAGATAGAGGGAGAAAGTAATAGAAAAGTTTATTGTTTATAAGAAGGAGATAGGGATACTGAGATGTCCATGCCTTATTTTGCATGTCGCCTCTCATTTTCATCAATTTCATTAATGTTTTCTGTCATTGCACAGAATAAGGTTATTGTAATGAGAGGATCTGAACTGAGAGCTCAAAATACTTTTCACTTGATTCCTATGCGTGTTGGGTTACTCCCCTCTGTGATATGTGCGAGGTGAGCACCAGTGGACGCGGCACACTGCGTTTCCAGTTGGGGACTGCACTTCTGCGAATACTGATAGGGTCGTACACCAATGGGCTTAAGCGTCTGACGGAACGACTGACGTCGCTTGAGTTTCGCCAATTGTATGCGGGGCGAAACGACCTGCAAGACGTCTGGGTGTCGCTGCAGTTTATGTGTTTACCCTTCCAGCGCGTTCGGAACAAAGACTCCTGTCACTGACTGACTGCACTGCCTCATGATTCTGAGAATACCTGTGGACCGTACCCTGCTGGGTGCGACTGTCTGGCGCCGGTTGGCCGGTGGTCTAGGCATGTTGTTTTCGTAGCCGGTCAAACGGTAAGTTCAGTGCCTCAGCTGAATTGCAGAGACAACTTAAACTGCGGCTATTTGACGTCATAAAGCCCTGCTCGAAATTGGAGGGAACGGTCGCTATTGGCGCGAATAATGTTCTCAGATAGTGTAGGGGAATTGTGGAACCAGAACTGAATGCTGATTCGAGGTTTTCGCGGATAGTAGGGAGTTGTGCAATGTTGGCTTCGCTCTAGAGTTGGGCGGGTGCAGGGTATTCGGGACCTTATCTTCGTCTGAACACGACGGTCTTGCGACTTAGTTACACCTTTTCGGCAGAACTTAGAATTTTCGGTCAGCCTTCTAGGCCAGCGTTTGAAAGAGAGTTGCTGCGCCTATATCATCAGAACGCTGTCTACCGTCGACCTGCTACAGATTTCAGGACTGGTAAAGTATTTTGCGGCTCCGGAATTGTAGGACCTATCAACTTTATACTGAAGTCCTCAACAGCACGAGCGCTAACTTTGCTACAAGTCCACCTTGCCTGTGTCTCCATGTGATCCCATTTGATCTCTCGCTACTAATTGCGATAAAGCAATATAATCGGGAAAGTAGTGTTTGATTCATTAGGACCTTCAGTCATTATCGTCAGTCTATTGCATCACAGTGAGTAGGAGCCCCTTGTTCTCGAGCCAACTCTTATTCTCATAATAGTTCAGTATACCCTATCCTTTAATCTACTGTTTGTGTCGATAATCATGTGCCTTTATGTTCTGATGTATAATGAATCTCATTATAATATTTAATCCGCATGTCATTTCGTAGATATATGCAGAACCCTATTTCTTGTTGTTTATTATGATAAAGTTCTCTGAGTAGATTACGATTTTTATTGAAGTATTGTGAGTGTGCACTCCTTATTTTGCCAACTAGAAGGGTGCTCCATCATTTCCTTTCGCTCCCGTTGTGCGTATAATTAATTAGGTGGTAGGTAAGGAGGGGGTCGAGTGCATGTCTCGCTCTCATACAAAATTCGTCTGTATTAAACAGGTACAAACTCTTCTCCACCTCGGCACCTCGCAATATGTACAGCTGATAAAAGTACAAACTCTAGAGCAACGGAATTGTACACTGGGGAAAGTTTTTAAAAGGGAGACAAGAAGAAGGGAAATATATAGTATTTTAAAGTTATGCTACATCTTACGCCGAAAAGAAGAGATTGCAGAAAAATGACGCCACAGCCAGAGTCAAGGTGCGGAATTTTTATAGTATGATGTACCTGTAAGTTAGAAAGTAAAAAAGGGACATACTGATACATTAACCTTCACCACCATCAACTTTCCTCTTACTATTCATCACGATTAAGATGAGGAAACCATGATTTTTATACTAGTACTGAAATGAAAAAATGAAGTGTACACATACAATTGGAATATGAAGATGTTGATCTGTTAAAATAGATGTAATGTTATGAAGAGATTTAACGAGGAGAAAGTTATGTATAGTTCTTAATACAGAATTTTTGTAAAGCCTCTTAGTAGTTTACTATTTGTAAAGTTTGGGAGAAGGGGATTTTGATAATCATTTTTTGCTTTGATAAAGATTGGTAGAGTAACGCAAAAACTAAGATAGGTGGTAATAACATGTAAATTAGAGAAATTTGTGAGTTTTAGATGGACAAAGGTGTTCGCAATGTTGTATTACTTACGAAGTCATCAACAATGCATCATCATTGCATTCAGATCGATGACAGAACTGAGTAGAGTGGTTAGGCATGAGATGAAGGAACACTGATTGTGGGTGCCGGGTACATCAGCTTTTGAGATGACTAAAGGAAATGCCTTTGTGGGAGCAAACGTCCAAGAGAATAACACCTCTGTGAAAAAATATGGGGATCTAGGATGAAAACTGGGCAGAGTCGACAGGTGACATGACGCAATCTTTATTCATGCAGAAGTCACATGCAATCTCCATAACAATAGTTTTGCTAAAGTGATAGATACTCACCACCTCTGTCACAAACTGTTTAGAGCAGCATGAGGAGATGTGATGGATGTCCACCAAACTGGAATGGAATATGTTCAAATGTGTGTGAATTCCTAAGTGACCAAACTCCTAAGGTCATCGGTCCATAGACTGACACACTACTTAAGCTAACTTAAACTAAATTATGCTAAGAACAACACGCCCACCTATGCCCAAGGGAGCATTCGAACCTCTGGAGGGAGGGACCGCGCAATCTGTGACATGGCGCCTCAAACCGCGCAGCCACTCCGTGTGGCAAACTGGAATGGAGGCAGACGTGTTACATCAATGAACACAAATGTTTGAATTCACTGGAAGAAGAAGAGGAGCGTTTCTGTAACCCAAGATACAGAACAGCTGAAATTATTGTCATACCATATGGAATCCAGAAACTGCGGAACATTCACTGAACGCTCACAGGAGTAAGAAAGAGTACGATGGAAGTGTGTCCAATCTATCCTGAAGAACAACCTCGTACAGTAAACGATACACAGTGACTTGAAAGAAAATACTATAAGCATAGATTGTACAGTAAAAGGTTAAGCAGGTCTTAAATCCCAATTCCCAGTCCAGTGAAGACACAAATGAGACGATAGCAAGATGCAACAAGAAAAGAAGATTCAACACAAAGGATTAGGAAAAAAGAAGACCTGGAACAGAAGAAATCGAGTAAACCACTAAATTACGGGCCCATATCGTTAACGTCGATATGCAGTAGGATCTTAGAACATATATTGTGTTAAAACATTATGAATTACCTCGAAGGAGACGGTCTATTGACACACAGTCAACATGGGTTTAGAAAACATCGTTAATGTGAAACACAACTAGCTTTCTATTCACATGAAGTGCTGAGTGCTATTGGTCAGGGATTTCAGATCGATTCCGTATTACTGGATTTCCGGAAGGCTTTTGACACTGTATCACACAAGCGGCTAGTAGTGAAATTACGAGCTTATGGACTATCGTCTCAGTTATGTGACTGGATTTGCGATTTCCTGTCAGAGAGGCCACAGTTCGTAGTAATTGACGGAAAGTCATCGAATAAAACAGAAGTGATTTCAGGCGTTCGCCCAGGTAGTGCTATAGGCCCTTTGCTGTTCCTTATCTATATAAACGATTTGGGAGATAATCTGAACAGCCGTCTTAGGTTGTTTGCAGATGACGCTGTCGTTTATGGACTAATAAAGTCATCAGAAGATCAAAACAAACTGCAAAACGACTTAGAAAAAATATCTGAATAGTGCGAAAAGTGGCAGTTGACCCCAAAGAACGAAAAGTGTGTGGTCATCCACATGAGTGCTAAAAGGAACTCGTTAAACTTCGGTTACACGATAAATCAGCCTTATATAAAAGACATAAATTCAACTAAATGCCTAGGTATTACAATTACGAACAACTTAAATTGGAAGGAACACATAGAAAATGTTGTGGGTAAGGCTAACGAAAGGCTGCGTTTTATTGGCAGGACACTCAGAAAATGTGACAGACCTACTAAGGAGAGTGCCTACACTACTCTTGTCCGTCCTCTTTTAGAATACTGCTACGCGGTGTGGGATTATTACCAGATAGGACTGACCGAGTACATCGAGAAAGTTCAAAAAGGGCAGCACGTTTTGTATTATCGCGAAATATGGGAGAGAGTGTCAAAGAAATGATAAAGGATTTGGGCTGGAAATCATTAAAAGAAAGGCGTTTTTCGTTGCGACGGGATCTTCTCACGAAATTCCAATCACCAACTTTCACCTCCGAATGCGAAAATATTTTGTTGACACCGACCTACATAGGGAGGAACGATCACCGCGATAAAATAAGGGAAATCGGAGCTCATACGGGGGGATATAGGTGTTCATTCTTTCCGCGCGCTATACGAGATTGGAATAATAGAGAATTGTGAAGGTGGTTCAATGAACCCTCTGCCAGGCACTTAAATGTGGTTTTCAGAGTATTCGTGTCGATGTAGATGTAGGGGATGTAGATGTAGCTGTTGATTTCAGGAGCTTAGTCTATCGCCTGTAATGTCAGAATTGCGTTACGGATGCTTTGAAAATAGATCCAGATGTTCGAAACCAGTGACCACCAAGAATTAATAAAAAAAATTGCAACTTACGACGGAGCGATAACCATTAATCTCAATTATGAAACGAGTTGTGGACCTATGTGTAACCTGCAGCACGCTGCAAGTCCGTAGAGATGTGACATTTTTTCTTATATGCAGAAAGTGGACGGCGCTATTCACAGCTATTTCGCCGAAATACTTATCATCTAAATGTCGAAGCATGTACTACACTTCGTACCTATATGATGTTTTTTGCATACCGCCTTCACCGTGTTGCAAGTTTCATGGACAGAAGTGTAGCGTGTTTCATATGGCTGCCATGATACGACGACCTGTGATCTTCACCACCGACCTTCGTTCCGAAAGGGCGCGCTGTGGCAGCTTTCTCTCGTGAAAACGCGGCCGGCCTCAGGGACGATGAGGTCCTGCAAAAGTTGCGCCGCTATCGCCCGCCCCCCGGTGGCTAAATAACGCCCGGATACAGCCGCACCGGCGCCTAAATTATCGTGTTTGCCTGCCGTCTCCCTCGCCGCCTGCTGCCGCAGTACGTATATTTTACAGCGTATAGCATCTTATCAGTGCTCAGTTAAAACACGGCGACTAAATGGTTCGGCCTCAGGTGCCCCACTCGCCCGCCCGACGCTCGCTCTCCCAATCTGCTCTCGTCTGCGGAGCCGATAAAATGGCCTCCAGACAGGAGTGAAATGTGGCTCGCCGAAGATGAGCCGCATACATGGGCCCCTAGGGCGGGCGATACGCGGAAGCCAGCGACCTAGGGCGAGCTCCAATGGCGCGTTGTGTGTGCTGTATGTGCGTGCGTGCAGTAGGTACTCGGTGTTGGAGAGAACCAATGCATAATCTAGGCACAATCCAAATTCACTCCTGTCGAAACAGCCGATAAGAAAATCTTATGCAGCCACTTTTGTAAGAGACCTACTTTTGTCAAAGTCTCCTGTAAATAACTCAGACGGCCGAGCTAACGCTAAAAGTAGAATCGATTGAGTATTCACGTGATGATTTGAACTTTTAAAACAAAGTTGCTCTATGATTATGTTAGTCAAATTTGATCACAAAATGAAGCAACCAAAAAAAGTTGCTTTACTGTTCAACCCATATTGGCTCCATTATTCTTAGTCGAGCAGCCAGAACAGGTCGTCCCTCATGAAAACACACAACCAGAAAATTATTAAACAGTACTTTAGACAGCATTAAATTTAGTTACCACAGAACTTTACCACAAATACTGTATACCAGGAATTCCATGCAAAAATTCCGGACTTTATAGTTTAAAAAAAATGGTTCAAATGGCTCTGAGCACTATGGGACTCAACTTCTGAGGTCATTAGTCCCCTAGAACTTAGAACTAGTTAATCCTAACTAATCTAAGGACATCACACACATCCATGCCCGAGGCAGGATTCGAACCTGCGACCGTAGCGGTCTCGCGGTTCCTGACTGCAGCGCCTAGAACAGCACGGCCACTTCGGCCAGCTATAGTTTTAAATATTGACATTATTTGGAATATGTCTGCTCGCTAGGACAGGGGTAGCTGTGAGAATGAAGAGAAAACATCTTAAAAATGAACCGAACGACGTGAAAATAATAAACCTCGTATACACACTTCCACGCATTACCGCTTGTAATTTATAACTTTCCCCGGTATAATTTACATTACCTGTTGTCGAAAACAAGTTTAATCAGAAATGCGAACATATAAACAAAGAAGTAAATAAATGCGAAATTATAGGTTAGAGCGCAGTGTTCACTTCTTTCCTGGTATATCACAAAGGTCACAATAACCTCTAACCGTATTTCGAGATTCTAATAGTATGTCGCACTTTACGTAAGCACGTTAGGCCGCAGTGGCAATAGGTTAATCACAATTCTAGGCGATACTGACAAACAGTCGATACTAACAAACACCATTATCGTTTCGGAAAGTATAGTTACTTAGGAAAGCCAACTTGTACCACGGACAGATATGATGGTCTACCACAGTGGTAACGATTATTATCTATGATAATGCTGTGCAGAAATTATCGAGTTAACATGTACTTTAAAACAAATAAAATGGCATTCGTAATAAGATCATGTGAAAAGGGAGTCTGTTATTCGTGATTAATAAGTTAGCTTCGTAAAATATATGCATCGGCCTTGCCGCAGTTGATACACCGGTTCCCGTGCTATCACCGAAGTTAAGCGCTGTCGGGCGTGGCCCGGCACTTGGATGGGTGACCATCCTGGCCACCATGCGTTGTTGCCATTTTTCGGGGTGCACTCAGCATCGCGATGCCAACTGCGGATCTACTCGACCGAATAGTAGCGGCTCCGGCCAAAGAAAACCATCATAACGACCGAGAGAGCGGTGTACTGACCACACGCCCCTCCTGTCCGCGTCCTCAACTGAGGATGACTCGGCGGTCGGATGGTCCCGATAGGTCACTTGTGGCCTGAAGACGGAGTGCTTTCATAAAATACAGATATGAAGCTGAGCAATTATGGCGACCTTTTGCTACGATACTCAGAAGTGACTGTGTTAAAATTTTCCCCAAATATTAATTTTCAGAGCAAAATCGGTACGCAGTATCAGAAGCCGATTAAAACACCTTTCATTCCTGTACTATTATCACGCGTTGAGAAAAGGGCTGTTGACTTGTGGAATAACATACAGGGTCACAATTATTGAACTATACGAAAAAAACGCAAATTAGTTACAAACTGCGTCGTACACACACTTTATCCAACATGTAAACGTGCCTACAGATATTCGTATTTAGGTTATGACGTGTTCGATATGCCTCCCATCACTGGCGACGATGTGGCGCAGACGAATAGTGAAATTCTGCATGACCCGCCTGAAGTGTAGGAAAATCGATACTCCCGAATGCCTGTTTTCAGCTCAGCAATGGTTTTGGAGTTAATGCTGTGCACCTTGCCTTTAATACAGCCCCACAAAAAGGGGTCACACGTGTTCAAATCCGGAGAATATGGCGGCCAATCGAAGCCCATGCCAGTGGCCTCTGGGTACCTCAGAGTCAGACTGCGGTCCTCAAAGTGCTCCTCCAGGACATCAAACGCCCTCCTGCTTCGATGGGGTCGAGCTCCGTCCTGCATGAACAACACCTTGTCTAAATCAGGGTCCCTTTGGATAATGGCGATGTGATCATCTCCCAGAACCTTCACGTACAGTTCGGTAGTCACCCTGCGATCAAGGAATATAGCACAGATTATTGCCTGACTGGACATTGCACACCACACAATCACCCGTTAAGATCATGGATTGCGGATTCGCAGTCCCGCAAATGCGCCAATTTTGCTTATTGACGAATCTATCCAAACGAAAGTAGGCTTCGTCCCTAAACCAAACCATGCATGCGCATACTAAGTCTCATTATGCCCCACGGCCAACCGTGCGATTTGAACATTCTAACGCAAACCGTTCAGGAGTTATGTCGATTTTATTTCTTATACTTCAATAATTGTCGTCCTGTACATTAGTTTATAAGAAAACAGTGACTGTGAAATATGAGCAAACCTTGTAAAACATACACAAGACGTGCAATAACATATATCCTCGTGCTGTCAAACTTGACTACAGCGGTTCTGCAGCTCTAGGCTAGCAAAAATCAAGTTGGAAATTATAGTAGATTAGCAACCACACCGCATAATGGCGGACAGCAGGTTTTCTGATCTCAGATATAGAATTATTCATTACATGCCAAATCTATCCTGAGGACTTTTTAATTTTCACTGACTGTTCCTTCGCATGCGACTGCATAGTGTTATAAAATTTACTAGCAAAATTGTGATCAATGAAAGAACTTCGTTGATGTAGAGTGATACAATAGTGAAGATGTATAACAATGACCCAGTATTAGTTCGGCAATAGATGAATACATTGTATTATTTTTAAATACTGTTGAGCTGTAATCTGACATTAGAAGTATTTAATGGTTGTACTACTGATAGAATTACGTTTACACACTCGAAAACTCAAGTTTGGTCCGTTTCGAATTATGAGGAGAAGATAATTTATATTGCCAAGATGATTTGCCGTTTGTGGTTATTTCTTAATTAAATAAGTTTCTTTAGCGACTGTTAATTAATGAAAACAGGGGACATAATATTTGACATCATTGTGGAACTAACAGTTATAAAAAAAATCAGTCCAAATCGCAATAACTTATTTATGTTTGGTTCTCGAAACTGATTGCAGTCTAGAAGACAATTCAGACCTGAGACTCTGAAGTATACAGCTTTTACAATGGGTCATGTATGACACACATGTGCACATTAAGAGCCAATATACAACCAACATTAGATAAAATATAAAGTAAAAATGATTTGTTTCCCAAATGACACTGCGAACTAGGTAGCCTTGGCTAGATGTTATAAAAAGGATGCTCGGACCACCGTTCCTCACGGGACCGGGAAAAAATAACGACTGAAACAACAAATACCGCGTGTGCAAAAGAGAGAACATCGTGCGATACGGTATTTCTTTATATCAATTAGGACATTAAAATAGTTTTAAAAACAGCCAGAATATTAAAAACTGTCAGAGGGCACAAACAACCGAATAGTTCGCCCACCTATACGACAGTGGACAGCTTTTAATGTTTAAGATGTAAAGATTTCCACTGAGTGTAATCCTGCTTTCCTGCTTATACCGAGGTATCAACGTTCCTTCTTGGGGAGTCTTTAATGTGACCTTTATTATATTAATCAGGGGAAAAATCTACAAGATATAAAAATGGATGTATTTTCTTGCACTTTCTATTTAGTATTCATAGAGCCCATGGCCCATTACCCCTGAACGAGATAGGACAGAGCCAGTAGTTCCAAAGATACTTTTGCACCTAAATATTCAAATTCAAAACTTTATCACTCCTTTTTTTGAAGTGACGAATGACAAATAGCATTTAGCTCAAGTTTAAATACATAAAACTCACGTTTCTCGCTCTTTATTCTAAACAAAGAAATAACGAGGCAATGAGGCAGTTAGTAATGCTTGCTTTTAAAATTTAGCTAGATGCTGATCAACGAACACAACGAATGTCGTACGTAATGAGTTCATGCTTTTGTCAGGTATCTATTGTTGCCACTGTCGAATACGAGATTATCATACTGCATCTTTAAGTATGCGATACGAACGTTTCTGGCCATCACCAAAACCAATGTAACACAAGAAAAATCTGTGTCACATAATACACTGATGAAAAAAATTACCTCAAGATATTCATGAACATAGACGGCTGCTGGGATTATATAACTCGGTGTACAGCAAGTTATATGTTGCAGTATCAGATAACCAATCTACTCTGACCAAAACGTACTCCATGTTCGTCGGAAATCGTGACATGACATGGCGTGAGAACCAGGACAAAACAGAGTCGCTCGAAGCATACTACAGAGGAGTGTGTCGGCAGCATTACCATCGATATTGCCGAGAGTGATTTTGTCAGATGTGTCACTAGACAAATTGGGCATACGATGTTAAACTAACGATGTTATCAGAGATCGCGTCGGGGGAGGGACCAAAGACAGCGGCTAATAGCAAGTGGCACACGTAAAACCGGCTCCGAGTACAGACTGCTCGCCAATTAAGCACGAATTGTTACCTACCGCAAGCAGATTATTTAAATAAATGTAAACGTCGTATGACTAAGGCCTCCCGTCGGGTAGACAGTTCGCCGGGTGCAAGTCTTTCGATCTGACGCCATTTCAGCGACTTGCGCGTCGATGGGGATGAAATGATGATGATTAGGACAACACAACACCCAGACCCTGAGCGGAGAAAATCTCCGATCCAGCCGGGATTCGAACCCGGGCCCTTAGGATTTACCTTCTGTCGCGCTTACCAATCAGCTACCAGGGGCGGACAGCAGATACAATAAAATATAAATAAACCCGTACAACTAGAGAATAAAGAAAAAATAAGCTATGCAAATGTCTATATTTACTGAATTGATCTTTTCTTTTAGATTACATTACGTTAGGTGCTGAAAGCGACCTTCTTATGCTTCGATGCGTTGTTGCGCGTGCCCTCACATGTCAATATACACCTTACACAACTCTGCCTCATCAATTCTCACAATTTTATTATGAATATTATCCTTCAAGTCGTCTAAAGTTATTGGATTATTTGCGTACAATTTTCCTTTTAGACTTATCCATAGATAAAAGTCAGTAGTGGTTAGGTACGACAAACGCTGCGACTACGGACTTTTGCTGACAGTCCTTTCTTTTGTGAATCTTTCATAAATTCGTGAGTTTGACTCGCGTGAAATGTGACAGGTCACCCACTCTGTTGAAAGACGGCATACGTACGTTCATGGGGAGGTCGACTGTGCTTAAAATTCCTCAAAGATTCACTGTTGTTTCAAAAAAATATGGGACTCTCAATCGGACTGTGAGATACGGCACATCACGCTCCTATGTTTTCACCGTGAAGAGGTTCCTCGTTGGTCGTACAAGGATTGTTTGTCCACAAGTATCTGGTATCCCGGGAGTACGTCCTGTCAGATGTAACCAGGTTTCATCACTTACGAAACAGAGCAGCGGATCCAACATTCCACACTCACTTGTTTGAAATAGTTACGTAGGGTAAATCACACTTTTAACTTATTTTCGTCTTACAGTTCGTGGACACATGTCATTTTGTTGAGTTTCAAGGCGACATGGTGTTGGACTCATTCGTGCTCGAATATCCGCGATCACAGTAATGTACGAACGGACAGGGCTCGACTCTTTTCTACGTTTGCAACCGACCCAGTAGTACGCCACTTCGTCACCGAATTCTGTAAATTACTCTTTGCTACTATGGAAACGCCAGGAAACTTCTTGAGAAATATATCCCGCGTTTCCTTAAACCGGTAAATTCGTAAGCCACCACTACTGCGATTTTTTTCTTGAAGAGGATACATCTCGCTCAGATATTTACTTCACGCGTCCTAACAAAGTCGCAACGGCTTTCGTACTAGCAACATAAAATGTAGTCCCAACAGCTTCGAAACAGCCCGGTTTTTTAGTGCTGACCTGTATAAATCCATTGTCGTCTGCAAACTTGGATGTTGACACTCAGATATTCGTTTTTACTACGTAGATGAACGCAGTGGCATATTTATACACACCTTGCAGTTTGAGACTTCATTATGAAAGTCAGTTAACAATATAACTGTGTAGCATTTACCCTGAAACCATCAATGGACAGCGCTACGATGCCGATGGGGAGGTAGAAGTTCTGCGTAAATTGCCATCGTGCGCCGCTGTTCTGCACGGAAGCGGTTGTGCGCCCGCGGTCGACATTTCCCTGTTTGCAGTGCACAAGCCGCTCTCAGCCGGCGGCCTTTGTTCTTCCGGCACAGGTGGGCGGTGCCGGTCCGTGCCCTCCCAGCGTGCAGAGCGACTCCAGGAGCATTTCCAGAGAGGCCGCGAGCGCCATACGTGTTCTGGAGAACCCTTTTGAGGGCGAGTGCGCGGGCGTGTGTGGCTTACGCGGTTCGCGCTATTGATCGCGGGTCGTTAGGGCAGCCGCTGCTAACTACCCCCTCATACGCGAAAGTGAGCAATTCCCTATCCTCGCCGCTGCCTACTCAACCTGCCCCATACCCCCCAACCCTCGCTCAGGCATTTCGCAAACTACGACGTGAATCGATCGTGCTTTGGGACGAGTACCTGTTGTGAGAGCTCTAAAAATGTTCAGCTACACGGAGGTACGTTCCGTTTCTGCAACTAAATGAAAAGCAGTATGTTTTTTGCCATGCTTCTTTTTTGGAGAAGCATCTTCAGTGGCCTGTAATACATGTTTCTTTTTATACAAACAATAAATGTATTATGTAATAGTTACATTTGTAGTAGTTACACTACGATTTGTTTAAGAAATTCGAAAAAACTTTTCTAGCACAACTTTCGTGAGGTTAAAGCATCTTTAAGTGTTAATTATGATTTCCAATGTTGTTAGTCCATATTTGTGGTCCTGGAGATGTGTCTATTCGGTCCGTATACTTCAGCTCCCTGATTTCCGGTGTTTTTCGACCACGTTTATGACAACACGCCACTTACATTCTCCACTATGTGATCAACACACGCCGGACATTGTGGCCGACGTCCGGCTTTCGCCGCCGTGCAGTGCGGACGTGTTGTTGTTTCCGCCTGCGGAGCGCTCGCGCTCGCTGTTGTTTACATTTCAGCGGCGTCACTTACGTGTCGCTTACGTGCACTAGAACCATGGCCAACCGTTTTCGAAAATCAACTTTACGATTCAACTTCTGCAACGACTACGCACGACCAAAGGCCTTGGAAGTGGAACGCTTCCTACGCGACGTTGCTAAGATCCCAGCTTCTGACATCTTGGGCATCCATTTGTCCATATTAAGCAGTACTGTGTACGTCAAAGTCGTCAATGACGCGGTATGTGAAAGAATACTTCGTGACACCAACCATGGATTACGCTTTTGCCACGCCGACGGCAATGTCGGAGCGGTCACTGTCGACCATGCCGGCTTAGGAATGCGCACCATACGAGTTTTAGAACTCCCGTTCGAGCTTCCGGCGGAAGACGTTATCGCGGCTTTCCGCCCCTATGGCACTGTACATGGCCACACTGCCGAACGCTGGGCGCAATTCCAAACGTACCCTGTTCTTAACGGTGTACGGCAGATCACCATCGACCTCCATCGCCACGTGCCGTCTTACCTGCAAATTAGCGGGTGCCGCGCGGTTGTCATATACGACGGCCAACCCAAGACCTGTTCCGGGTGCGGCAAAGAAGGCCACCTCAGATCTGAGTGTCTTCAGCGACGAATCACCCAATTGCCAGCCGCTACCGTGGCACCTCCGGCTCCGACGACGGTTTTACCGATCACCTACGCATCGGCGCTCTCTTCTCCTCCCACCGGCCGCCGCCCATCGGACCATGCACCGGCGACCCTTCCAGCTGCTACGGATACCGCTGGGGCCGACGCGTCGCGCTCCAAGCCTGACGCTACTCCGGCGCCACTACCAACAGCGACGACTTCCGACACCCACCCGCCTGAACATATGGACGCCCCTTCATTTGACGTTCCCGCGACGGCCTTCCTCTCAGAGCGACGCGACTCCCTTCCGTCTTCCGACACGGAGGGACGAACCCGCAAACAACGTTCACCTAAGAGGCGCAAGAGGAGGCGCCGTACGGTCTCGGAACGAGACAGATCACCTCCCCCTGATGCTCCAGAGGCCGTCCGACCCGACGAGGCCTCGGAGAACCTACACGACGATACGAACGACGACAACATGACGCCGACTGTGGATACGTCGATGCCTACTCTACTGGCTCGCTCAGGTGCTCCTGAACCAATGGACTCCACAGATGCGACTGCCGCCGAGACGTCCTCCGCCCCTACGACCGAAGTGGAACGTACGACCATCACAACGACAACGCCTTCAATGGTATGGAGTGAGGACGTCGATGAGGACCCGGACCACACGCTGGGGACAGAGTTACCCCAGACGGAAGCACCGTTACGCCGCTGATAATGCCGTCAGGTGGCGTACGGCACGACTCACCGTTGCCTCGTCCCTCTTCATCCTCCGCCGGTGGAGTTCCCCTCCACGGCGGGGTACGGCTCCAAACCTACCGAATAGCGACGATCAACACTAACACCATTAGCTCACCCGTGAAACTTCAACTGCTGCGAGAGATGATATGGGCGTCGGACGTCGATATCGCACTACTACAGGAAGTACACCTGGCCACACTTCCAGACGTCGCGGGATATAACACTTATCCTTCTCCTGGTGACCACCTGGGACGCGGCGTAGCCATCTACGCCAGAGAAGGCATTCCAGTGACCGATATCACATACCTTCCTTCTGCCAGAGGCATGGCCGTCACCGTCATGGGGACGCGTATCGTCAACATTTACGCTCCGTCAGGCTCCACCCGCAGACGCGACAGGGCACTCTTCTATTCAGAAGAAATCGCTCCTTTGTTTCTTGGACGCTGCGACCATTACTTGCTTGGGGGTGATTTTAATTGTGTCTTGCACCCTAAAGATCAAGTGCCCCACTACAACACCTGTCAAGAACTGCGTCTTGTCGTCCGAGATCTGTTGCTCCGCGACACTTGGGAAATTCGGCACGGCGACGCGCCTGGACATACTTACCAGACGAGTCACTCCGCGAGCCGCCTTGATAGAATTTACGTCTCTCGGGAACTCACACCTGCAGTCCAAGGTGCAGAACTTTGGCCCCTGGCCTTTTCGGACCACTGTGCCTACATCTGCAACATTCTCTTCCCCAAGCAAGTTGTCTGGCGTAGCCGTGTACCGTGGAAGCTAAACACCTCCCATCTTCATGATCCCGAATGTCTTCAACGTGTTACCGAGACATGGGCCACCTGTGAACTTCGCTTACCTAAATACTGCACGACCTTGACCTGGTGGCTGGAATGTGCCAAACCTGCCATTCGACGTACTTTAATTCAGTATGGAAAGGAAGTTGCTATGTGGCGCCGGCACACTACCGACTATTTCTACGCTGTTCTACGCGACCTGGACGCTCAACCGCCCAACCCCGACACCCAGAGGGAACGCAGCAGGATTAAGGCGCAAATTGTAACTTTGACACGCCGTAGACTGCAGGGGGCTATGGTGCGAACCCGACGTCAAGATTCGGCGGAACAAGAACATCCGACCATGCATCATATCGCCTCCGATAGGAAACATCGACGACAACAACTCATCACCGAGATTACCACCTGTCGCGGCCAGCACGTCACTTGCCAGGCCGAAATCGTCAGTGCCTTTGTCGACCACTACCGCACAATGTACCAGGAGGAGACTATCAACAACCACGCTGAGGAGTCTGTGTTACCACACGTAACTCGCACCCTCACCAGCGACGAAGCGGACGAGCTGATGGAGCCCATTACACGTGACGAAATCCACGATGCAATCAAAAAAGGTGCTCTGAATAAGTCACCTGGTGTCGACGGATTGCCGATAGAATTTTATCGCGCTTTCTTCACACTAATGGCGTCACGGTGGACAACGATGTTTTATGAACTGCTGTCGATGGGGAACGCCGTACCGCCGTCCTTCGTCACGGGAATTATTATACCCATCCACAAACCGACACCAGGTGTGACGACAGCACATTACCGTCCCCTGACTCTGCTTAACGCAGACTGCAAAATTTTTACACGCCTACTGGCAACGCGATGCCGCAAGATCCTGCCTAGCATTCTATCCCCGGAACAGGCAACTCCGGGCGGCACAGTTAATATACAAACGGCCACAGGAGAATGTCGCGATTTAATTGCACTGGCAGCGGCGTGCAGACTCCGCGCCGCAGTGGTTGCCATTGATTTTGACAGCGCATTCGACAAAGTGCGGCATCTTTTTCTGTTCTCAGTGATGAACCGCATGGGTTTTCCACCAGCCTTTATCGACGTGATCCGGCGCCTGTACGGCACCGCCGAATCGCTGATTCAGGTTAACGGCCGTGTGGCGGGACCAGTGGCGATCCGGCGTTCCGTCCGGCAAGGCTGCCCACTTTCGACCCTACTGTATGCCATCAGCCTGGAGCCACTCATCGGGAGTCTGACGAGTCACCTTTCTGGTCTCACTTTGCGACAGCACAGTTTTCGATGTCGTGCGTATGCGGACGACCTCCTCCTCTTGATCCGCTCACGGAGTGAAACACACACGGTACTTGATTTGATATCAACGTACGGCACTGCAGCGGGCAGTAACATGAATGTGGCTAAATCCGCGGCGATGCCCATTGGACGCGGCCTCTCACACGACGACTTAGCACCTCTCCCGTGTGTACAACAACTACGATATCTTGGAATCATTTTCACCTCCACCGTGCGCCGCGCCGCTGCCATCAATTTTCGGCGTGCACTCCAAACTATCCGCACGACGGTGCGACAAAATCTTCTCCGACGACTCGATTCTTTACAACGTGTCCAATACCTCAATCAACATGTGGCGGCCAGAATGGTCCACATCGCACAGGTCCTCCCGCTGCCATCAACTATTGGACGCAGCCTCCAGGCTGCCCTCGGATACTTCCTTACGGCCGGTACGATCTTTAAGGTCCGCTACGACACACTCACCCTTCCCCCGCGAGCGGGGGGCCTCGGCCTTGTCAATGTGCGACTCCGCGCGGCGGCCTTGTACATGTCCACCATGCACAAGCAGTGGCACGGGGGCACCTCCCTTACGCGCAGCTTGCTGGAAATTCTTGTGCCTGCGCCCATAACACCACCAGTACCAGTCGGACACATCAAGCACCATCTGACGCACATTTCTGATTTCATCGTCGACTTCAGTTATGCTCACACACACTTACCGACCACGCGTTCTCCTCGACCTAAAGATTTTTACACCCCACTCCTTCGTTCCATATCCAGCAACAATATCGAACTGAGACATCCGTCCACGCGGTGGCCAACGATTTGGCGTCACATCCACCAGCCTTTTCTTCCCTCGAACGTCCGGGCAACATGGTACCAAGTCGCAAATGAAAAATTCGCCACAAATCATCGCCTTCACGCCATCGGACTAAAGGACTCTCCACTTTGTTCCATTTGCCACCTCGTGGATGACGATGTCCATCAACTGACTTGTGCTGCCACCAGTGACGTCTGGAAACTTGCCCGACAGTTCGTTGCCTGTTACCTCCGCGTTCCGCCGGACTCGATTGACCCACGGACATTTATCCATCCTAAGAATACTTATTTCCCCGCCTCCAAAAATCATGCGATTGTATGGGTCAAGGGATGGACGATCACCTACATGTATAATGATGGCGACAAATCACGCCTTGATTTCTGGCAGTACTTACAAACCGCCCACAGTGAAGTCGAACAGCGACCGCGCTACCGCGCCTTCTTCGCCAATTACCTACATGCGATCTTTACTTCACCCCCGCTCAGTTGGATGGTGCCACACGCCGACAGCACTCCAGCCCCCCCTGCTGACATCTGAGACTCCCCGCGCTACTTTGTACATTGTAACCCACAGTGGAGTAGGCGCATGGACACGCGCCTCCTTTCTTTAATGCACTACCCCAGAAAACACTGGTCTTTCCCTCACTCCACTGTATATTGCTTCACACCTCTTAGATTACATCAGAAATATTATTCTTTTTTTCTTTTTTCCTACACCTTGTTCATAAAAAAAAATCGCTCGCCTTGTACGAGTATATTGTCTTGTGTTACTTTAGCCGAAAGGATGGCATTTCTGTTGTATTTAAGTTTGTACCAATAAAGATCTTTTTTTCATTTACCCTTTTCCTGGTGGAAAAAAAAAAAAAAGTTGGTAGAGCACTTGCCCGTGGAAGGCAAAGGTCCCGAGTTCAATAAAATAAAAAAAAAAAAAAAAAAAAAAAAAAGCGGTTCTAGGCACTTCAGTCCGGAACCGCGCTGCTGCTACGGTCGCAGGTTCGAATCCTGCCTCGGGCATGGATGTGTGTGCTGTCCTTAGGTTAGATAAGTTTAGGTAGTTCTAAGTCTAGCATTTGTAGACTTAGAGAAAGCTTTTGACAATGTTGATTGGAATACTCTCTTTCAAATTCTGAAGGTGGCAAGAAGGGATCGGTTGGTAGGACATGTTCTGAGGCATCAAGGGATCACAAATTTTGCATTGAAGGGCAGCGTGGAGGGTAAAAATCGTAGTGTGAGACGAAGAGATGAATACACTAAGCAGATTCAGAAGGATGTAGGTTGCAGTAAGTACTGGGATATGAAGAAGCTTGCACAGGATAGAGTAGCATGGAGAGCTGCATCAAACCAGTATCAGGACTGAAGACCACAACAACAACAACAAGTGTAGGGGACTGATGACCTCAGATGCTAAGTCCCATAGTGCTCAGAACCATTTTTTTGATCATGCCTTCCTTGCTGCCCAACCTTCCCTCATTCGCTTGCTGCGTTTCTGTTTCCGGTCCTCTGTCCATGCTTCTTGTCGGCTTCGTGTCTTCAGCTTCATCTTGGTTGGCTTTTTGGTTGCCCATATTTCAGTTGTAATCTTGCTTGCGTTCTTCGGTCCCTTTTACGCCTGTTCGTTTGTCACTCTGCATCTCATGTAGTTTACTTTTCTTAATGAAGTTTCTGAATTTAATGTGTCGTTTATTGTGTCTGGTGTGATGTTGAGTTGGTTCAGGTCGTTTTTTACCTCTGCCACCCATTCGTTGTTTCTAGTGGTTACCCAGTCAAAGATCTGTTTGGTCAGTCTGTGTGATAGCATTGTGTATAGGTGTCCATAGAATTGTAGTCTGCGTTTTCTCATCCCTTCTGTGATTGTCTCCGTATGTTTGTATAGTTCCTTCGTAGGTTTCTTGATTCATATTCCATTGTTAGTTGCACCAAATATTTTCCTAGGTATTTTCCGTTCTACTTTTTCTAGTTGTCTGATACGTGTATGCCCTAGGATTAGTATGGTCACTGGTGCATATAGTGCCTCCGGGAGCACCACCGTCTCGTAGTGGCGTAATTTGGCTTTTTGTGAGATAGACTTCTTGCTGTAATGATTCCACACTATTTTGTATGCCTTGTCCAGTTTAGTTTTTCTTTCTTAGTTTGCGTCTTTGTTATGTCCTCTCATTTGTAGTGTTTCACCGAGGTATTTGAAGTTTGCCGTTTTGTAAATCGTGCCACACTTTGTGTTCAGAGATGAGAGTTTGTTTGTGCTCATAAACTGTGTCTTTTCGTAAGAGATCTGTAGTCCAGTTTTGGAAGCGATTTTGTGTAGTTTTTCAACAGCTCCTTTTGTTTCGTTTATACCTTTCGTGACAATCGCCAAATCGTCTGCAAAAGCCAGGCATTTAATCTGCAGGTTTCCTAAGGTTATCCCTTGTTGTGATATTTCCCATTCTTTTATTACCTTATCTAACACTAGATTGAAAAGGAGGAGTGAGAGGCCATCGCCTTGTCGGATACCTGTGCGAATTCCAAAGGGCTCTGATCGTTCCTCACAGAACTTTATTTTGGAGGTCGTGTTGGTCAAGGTTTTCTCTATGATAGTCCGTCTTTTTTGTTATCTACTTTGTATGCAGCTAGAATTTTGAAGAGAGTTTTCCGGTCCATAGAGTCGTATGTCTTTTTGAAGTCGACTAAGGTAATGATCAGGTTCTGTTTGTGTTGTAAAATCATTTTTAGGTTCCAGATTTGTTCCGCACAAGACCGCCCTTTCCGAAGCCTGCTTGGTATTCCCCAATCAAGTGGTCGGTCTGGCATTCTAGTCTGTTCAGTAAAGCTTTAGAGAGGATCTTGTATGTGACCGGTAGTAGCGATATTCCTCTGTAGTTGTTCGGATCAGTTTTGTCACCTTTTATGTGTAGTGGGTGTGTCAGGCAGTTTTCCAGTCGTCAGGAATTTTCATGGTCTCCCAGATACCTTCCAAGATCCTGTGGATGTCTTTGGTGAGTTCTGGATCTTGTAATTTCCATAATTTCCACATTTCCGCGATAATGCCGTCTTCTCCTGGTACTCTACGATTCTTGAGTGACTAGATTATTTCTTTAACTTCTTCTAGAGTTGGAGGTTCACTATCTGGATTGTATGTGCTCGTTTCTGTCATCAGTTCTTCCACAGGGGGTCCATGTTGAGCAGTTTTTCAAAGTACTTTGCCAGAATGTCACAACTGTTTTTGGTACTGGTTTCGAGGGTTCCATTCGGTCTTCTGAAGCACAAGTTGGGTGGGTGACATCTAGTCATATTTTCTCTGAACGTCCTGTGAAAGTTCCTTGTATTGTTCTTCGTGAAGTCCGATCCAATCTCCGTCGGTCGCCGTTTATCGTACTGTAGTTTTTCACTGCGAATGATTTTGCGTGATTGTTTCTGTATTTTCAGGAAGTTCATCCAATTCTCTGGGGATTGATGGCTACTAAATTTTTTCCATGCACTGATTCATTGGTCAGTAGCTTGGTCACATGTGTGGTTCCACCAACGGTGTTTCCTTGTACGTGGTGCTTGTGCTAGTTTCATGGCCTCTCGGATTCTTCCTGAAAGTTGTGTCCAGTCTGTCGTTTCCTCCATTTTAATTTTGCCTAATATTTGTGTCTGGTTTAAATTAAGGTAGTCTGGATCTGGTCTAGCAATTTTGTTCTTCTGGAGCTTTGTCTTGGTCTGAGTCGATGTAGGCTTAACGTGTGTCTACGTTCTTTTTGTGAGTCTTTCTAGAATATTACGTGGTCGATTTTTAGTTCTTGATTTCCGCTGGGGAATTTTCATGTGGTAGGTTTCCGTGTTGGTTTCTTGAATTTTGTTGACATAACGGCGAGGTCGTGGCTTTTGCAAAAGTCTATCAGGTGTGTTCCATTTTTGTTTGTGTCCTTGTGTGGAGTATGTTTTCCTGTGGTATGCCTGCATTCCTTTTCTTTTCCGAGTTTAGCGTTGAAGTCTCCCAGTACTAATTTGACTCTATGTACAGGAATCTTCCTGATCGCAATTTCGTCCGGGTCTTTCCTGTTGTAGTCATTAGTCGGTGCATGTGCGTTGATTATTGTGTAGGATTTGTTGGCTTATTTCACTGTGATGGTACTGATTATTTCGTTTGGTGACGAAAAGTCGATTATGCTGTCCGTAATGGACCTGTGTACTGCAAATCCTGTGCCAAAAAGCCGTGGGTTTTTCAGTTGCCTCGATGGTTTTCCCTCGTATATTCTAAAGTTCTCCGTGTTGAAATGGCCTTCGTTTGTGAATCGTGTTTCTTGCAGTGCACACATTTTAATTTGAAATTTTTCGAGAGTGTCTGTGAGTTGTTTCATCTTTCCTGTCTTCATCAGCGTGTTCACGTTGAATGTGCCGATGTAGTGTTTGCGTTTGGTCTTGTAGGAGTTTGAGAAGCTCCGAATCTTCTCATGATGTCCGTGAGCTCCCGGAATCCCATGCTCACAACGATCCCGGTCTATTGACTGAGGTCCGGGGTTGGTTGAGGCCGCCACTGACATGTGGAGCAGACGCCTTTTGTAGCCGCCCACTGTGGGAACAGAGACGCTATTAGTAGTTTTGGTCCGCCCCAAGTATTTCATTTCCTCGTTACCACCTATATCTAGGAGGCATTCCCCTATTCGCCGCCTGGGGAGGCGCTCGGTTGTGAGTTTACTAACCGCCTCGAGATATATAGGGTGTAAATTTTAAGTTGACAAACCAGAATATCTCCTAAAATAAGCTTCACACGAAAAAATGTGTAGAATCCAAAGTTGATTATTTTCGAGGTGGACATCTGCTGGTGCTAAAATTAACCCGCCACCCCAGCCCCCTGGGAGTGGAGTGGGAGGCAACTGAAAAATTTCAAATGGGAACCCCCATTTTTTATTGAAGAACCAGATTCTACATAAAAAACTACGTACATTTTGTTTTGATTCTTGACAGTTGGCGCTGTAATTCAAGAAAATCCATGTTCTCATTTTTGCGTGGAAAATGGTTACGGATAAATAAAAAATACTTATTTACTCCGTAAATTTTGATTCGCTAAAACTAAAACTCTCCCTCTCCCCCCATAAGGTGGGGTTTGAGAGAGAGGAATCTGAGTTTTACAAATGTTGACCCAAATATTAATTTTTTCCGCATATTCGGATAAGTTCCGTTTGTTTCGTGGTCATGAAGCCACACAACTTTTAATTATCAAACAAATCATCTGACTAGCTGACTGACTAACAAAACATCCTACTTACTAACGAATGAAATCATTTACTAAAAATCTAACTGACTCACTAACGTAATTTTTATTAGGTCCGGAGTAATCACTCTTGTTTGTCGAGAAGTCCCACAACTGGGGTGCTTGCTTGATTTGAGTATTTTAGCTTCGGGTGGAAAAATGTAGAAAACGACATTCATAAATTTATTGACTTGAATCGCATCCTTCACACTTTTATTTTATTTCGGAATATCGCGGCTGTTACGTCGTTTACATTTTTAGAATTATGCACGGTAATCGATATTCCACTCAGCCCTGATCGATAATCGATGCTCTTATCCACCCCTTGCTGATGAGCGGCTTAATGTTTCGGAGTGCCGCCGTTAGGTAGCGCAGGGACGAGAAATTCGCCCTCTCTCGTAATAAGACTGGGCTTTAGAAATTATAAGTGTGTATGAATTCCTAAGAGACCAAACTGCTGAGGTCATTGGTCCTTAGACTTACATATTACTTAAACTATCTTACCGCGAAGGACAACACACACAACCATTTCCGAGGGAGGACTCGAACATCCGGCGGTAGGGACCGTACGATTAGTGACATGGCGCCTCTAACCGCGCGGCCACTCCACGCGGAAAATTATCAGTATTCATGTAATAAACGCACTATATCTTTTACCCATCTGAGCATTCAGACAGCAATACATCGTTTATAACGATTATCTTTTGGGCGACTTACGTTTGATTACCTTGTGTGACTGCGTTCGCGGCTTTTGCTGGCTACCAGTCGCGTTTGACGCGGAGTTAGTGTTGCTACGCAGAATTACGCCGAGCGGGCCGATTCTCGCTCACAGAAATTCTAACCGTGCCTTTCTCGACGCTCCTTATTTTTCCTCTGTTGAGATTAATAGGTGGCATATGTCATTATGAATTATCTTTCTGTGGAAGAAGAGCCGGCCGCGGTGGTCTCGCGGTTAAGGCGCTGCAGTCCGGAACCGCGCGACTGCTACGGTCGCAGGTTCGAATCCTGCCTCGGGCATGGATGTGTGTGATGTCCTTAGGTTAGTTAGGTTTAAGTAGTTCTAAGTTCTAGGGGACTGATGACCACAGATGTTAAGTCCCATAGTGCTCAGAGCCATTTGAACCATTTTGTGGAAGAAGAAATTGAGATGGTGTACATTTACGGAGAAAGTGGGAGAAATTTTGACGATGCAGTCGCGCTTTATGCGCAGCGTTTTCCTGGTCAAGTACGATCACAGTCCTCTTTTGTTCGAGTTATTAAACAATTTACTGCGGAAGGTAGTGTGAACCAGAAAAAGAACCCGTGCAGCTAATATTTGTGGAGAAAATAAACAAGTGGCAGTCCTAGGTTCTGTGGCTCATAATCCACATGCGAGCACAAGAGAAATATCAAGGCAATCAGGAATTTCACACATGAGTGTTTGGAAAATCCTGAAGCTCCACAAATTTCATCCATAACATGTATCCATCAGGAACTACATGGCGATGACGTCCAAAACCGTCTAACGTTTTGTCACTTGGCAGTTCAGTGGATGCAAACAAATCAAAACGTTTTTGCCAGAGTACTTATCTCCGATGAGGCAACATTCAAAAACCACGGCGAAGTTAATCGCCATAACATGTATTACTGCAGTGAACAGGACCCATACTGGATTGGAGAAGTCAACCACCAGCGACCTCGGAAGGACTAAGAATAAAAATGTGAAGTGAATGACATTTTCTTTAAGATAGACCTATGGTAAATGGGCACTTTTAAATGTTAAAGCGAGGACCAAATATAGCATATGTTAGGGCATTGTGTGGGAATGATGCGTCCAAAGTGAAGGTATGGCTTGAGTGTGTATTAGTATATATTTATAACCCCGCCTTCTACACCCCCCCCCCTTACACTTCCATTCCACATGCCTACAGTCTTCAATGAATGATTTATAGCATTCTAGGCCTTCTGTTTCTTCTCAATTGTTTATTACTTCTCTAAGTCGTAATCATGATCAATAATGTTACATTTATCTTTGTTGTTAAGAAATAGGAATTAACCCACTTGGGGCTTTCATATGTGGTAGCTGATGAAGTTGTTAACATTACTATGTCATCTTTACGTCATATAAATAAGATTTCACTACTATAACATGTAAATAAGATTTATAGCACCAAGATTACAGCCATATGTATCAATACCACAGTGCACTCACGTCTGTAATTGTATCTCATCAACCATTAATAAATACTAGTATATCCCTTTTTTTATACCATGTTAAATTTAAATGTGCTATTTAACGTGAAATCTTTTGATTCTTTTATTTGCTTAAATGCTTTTATGTACATGACATGTTTCACATACGTGTGTTATTTGCACTTATTCTTAAGTAAAGTTCCAACACATGTAACAGGATTTACATGCCTGATGATACATACATCATAAATATCGCTTCAAACCTCACTGGTTAATTAATGAGTGAGTAGAATAAGTAATTGCGCTGTATTGTATTAATTCTGAATTGAGGCAAAATTATATAACTTAGAGTTGGCCATGTGTTAATTTCACATACAAAGTTGTATATTTACCTACTAAAATGTACTTTAAAAAACACCAATGACCAGCTGGACTTTTGTGTTTATGAATGCAACGAATATTATCGATAGGTTTGTTACTGTTTATGTTTATGAGCAGGCAACTTCATTGTATACTAAGATAAACAGGTACTGCAAAGATGTAACAACCACCAAAGAATGTAAATTGTTCCTAACCTTTCCTATCCTACCGGACACTGAGACCAAAGACAAAAAAAAGGTCACTAGCTTGTAACAGGAATTTCTTTGACCAATAGAATTTGACACTTAGCCAACTGTCATTCAGTCAAGATGGTGTGCTCAGTAATGAAATAAAGCAGTAGGTTTTGCCAGAAATATCGACTCTTAGGCAATGTGTCTAATAGTGTATTTTAATACGACAGTATGACATCTTAGGCAATTTATAACATTTGTAAGTAAGTATTACAAATATGGATTGTTATATGGTTATATCACTTGTTATGTACACTCCTGGAAATTGAAATAAGAACACCGTGAATTCATTGTCCCAGGAAGGGGAAACTTTATTGACACATTTCTGGGGTCAGATACATCACATGATCACACTGACAGAACCACAGGCACATAGACACAGGCAACAGAGCATGCACAATGTCGGCACTAGTACAGTGTATATCCACCTTTCGCAGCAATGCAGGCTGCTATTCTCCCATGGAGACGATCGTAGAGATGCTGGATGTAGTCCTGTGGAACGGCTTGCCATGCCATTTCCGCCTGGCGCCTCAGTTGGACCAGCGTTCGTGCTGGACGTGCAGACCGCGTGAGACGACGCTTCATCCAGTCCCAAACATGCTCAATGGGGGACATATCCGGAGATCTTGCTGGCCAGGGTAGTTGACTTACACCTTCTAGAGCACGTTGGGTGGCACGGGATACATGCGGACGTGCATTGTCCTGTTGGAACAGCAAGTTCCCTTGCCGGTCTAGGAATGGTAGAACGATGGGTTCGATGACGGTTTGGATGTACCGTGCACTATTCAGTGTCCCCTCGACGATCACCAGTGGTGTACGCCAGTGTAGGAGATCGCTCCCCACACCATGATGCCGGGTGTTGGCCCTGTGTGCCTCGGTCGTATGCAGTCCTGATTGTGGCGCTCACCTGCACGGCGCCAAACACGCATACGACCATCATTGGCACCAAGGCAGAAGCGACTCTCATCGCTGAAGACGACACGTCTCCATTCGTCCCTCCATTCACGCCTGTCGCGACACCACTGGAGGCGGGCTGCACGATGTAGGGGCGTGAGCGGAAGACGGCCTAACGGTGTGCGGGACCGTAGCCCAGCTTCATGGAGACGGTTGCGAATGGTCCTCGCCGATACCCCAGGAGCAACAGTGTCCCTAATTTACTGGGAAGTGGCGGTGCGGTCCCCTACGGCGCTGCGTAGGATCCTACGGTCTTGGCGTGCATCCGTGCGTCGCTGCGGTCCGGTCCCAGGTCGACGGACACGTGCACCTTCCGCCGACCACTGGCGACAACATCGATGTACTGTGGAGATCTCACGCCCCACGTGTTGAGCAATTCGTCGGTACGTCCACCCGGCCTCCCGCATGCCCACTATACGCCCTCGCTCAAAGTCCGTCAACTGCACATACGGTTCACGTCCACGCTGTCGCGGCATGCTACCAGTGTTAAAGACTGCGATGGAGCTCCGTATGCCACGGCAAACTGGCTGACACTGACGGCGGCGGTGCACAAATGCTGCGCAGCTAGCGCCATTCGACGGCCAACACCGCGGTTCCTGGTGTGTCCGCTGTGCCGTGCGTGTGATCATTGCTTGTACAGCCCTCTCGCAGTGTCCGGAGCAAGTATGGTGGGTCTGACACACCGGTGTCAATGTGTTCTTTTTTCCATTTCCAGGAGTGTATTTCACTGTTATTGTCTAACCTGCTTTCAGAAAACACTTGATAATGCCACTTTGAAGCCGAAATCATTATTGTATAATTGTAAATGTAAGACAGTAAATAAACAACAGTCTAATGGCGGTACTGACTTTAAAGAAATATATCATGACTGTGGCCCCGCATTATGAATAAAAATCATGAAATTTTAAAGTTGCCTCCCACCCAATCCCTAGGGGGCTGGAGTGGCGGGCTAATTTTAGCACCAGCAGATGTCACCCTCGAAAATAATCAACTTTGGATTCAACACATTTTTTCCTATGAAGCTTATTTTTCGAGATATTCTGGTTTGTCAACTTAGAATTTACACCCTGTATATACAGGGCGTTCAAAAAAGTGTCGAATACCTTGAGAGATGGTGGTATTCATAGGAAGAAGAAAGATACGTCCAATAAATATCGGTCCGGAAATGAATACTTTGTGATAAGTCCAATAAACATGCTTACTTTCTGCAATAATCAAGTATTTACAGGAGGTGATCAACTATACCGTTTGTTGTTGTTCCTGTTGGCACGCAATGAAGATGCTACTCTGTAGTGTCCTCATGTCGTTAATAGGCATGGTGTAGACCAGTCCTTTCACGTGGGCCCATAACCAAAAGTCTAGAGGATTAAGGTCTGGGGAAGGAGCAGCGCAAGGTGTGGGGCTATCCTGGACCACTCCAACGATCCTGAAATGTCAGTGTGAGATGTATGCGCACATTGTGACGGAAATGTGCTGGTGCGCCATCGTGTGTGAACCACTTTTGTATTCGCTGCTGAAATAGCACAGCCTCTAGCAAGGTAGGCGATACGTTAATGGAGGAGTCCAGATAATGCGCCCAAATTAACCTTTGTGGCAGTACATATGGCCCTATTAATCTATCGCCAAGCGCGCCTGCCCATACGTTGATTGAGAATAGGTGCTGATCCCCTCTTTCCTGAATTGCTGCGGGATTTACACGCCCAACCATGCTGGTTATGAAAATTCACAACACCATCTCTTGTGAACCTTGTCTCGTCGGTATAAAAACAAAAAATCTTAGATGTCAAGAGTGGATCTGCGACACACTTACACTACAGCCATTGACAGAACCGCCGTCCACCATGATGTCCTGTGGCTTTAGGGCCTGAACGCGCTGTACGTGGTACGGGCACAGAAATTCTTCATGAAGTACCCCCCCCCCCCCCCCCCCCGCCCCATCTGATGAGAGAGTGTGTCACGACTTCTGCTGCTGCTAATCGTCGCAGACTAGTCCCAGGGGTTTTCTTCCACCGAACGTAGCACGCGCTCTTCCATGTCAGGCGTGCGGACTGTGCTGGTCCTTCGACTGTCAGTCTTTCGAGGTGCAAGGCTATCTGTGTCACTCAGACGCTGGAAAAATCTGTCGAACACCTTATCAGAGGGCACTCTGCGCTATGGATATTTTGCAGCGTAGGGGGCACGGCCTCGCAGCCTATGTTCATTAGCTTCACTATAGCAGAATATCATATTCCCCATTTCATGTTAACATGTGGTAGAAGAGAGAAAACGTAGATGTATTACACCGTTTGTACGTACAAACAGCGCAGTAAGAGTAAAAACATAAGTGAATACTCGTTTGGAAGAAAGTAGAACACCTCGATACGTACCCAGGGTTGGCAGTACTGTGTAATAAAGCACATTAACACGACTAAAACCAAACTAGCCTGCAACACGACTCGAACCATACAACTGACTGCAAAAAAATGGCTCTGAGCACTATGGGACTTAACATCTATGGTCATCAGTCCCCTAGAACTTAGAACTACTTAAACGTAACTAACCTAAGGACATCACACAACACCCAGCCATCACGAGGCAGAGAAAATCCCTGACCCCGCCGGGAATCGAACCCGGGAACCCGGGCGTGGGAAGCGAGAACGCTACCGCACGACCACGAGATGCGGGCAACTGACTGCAGACTTCCTAACGGTAGATAGTACTTAAGTAAGACACCATAATGCCCTGCCAACACATTTGACGTCCGCAGCTCATGGTCTAGTTGCTAGCGTTGCTGCCTCTGGATCACGAGGTCCCGGGTTCGATTCCCGTCCGGCTTCAAATGATTCAAATGGCTCTGAGCACTGTGAGACTTAACATATGAGGTCATCAGTCCCCTAGAAGTTAGAACTACTTAAACCTAACTAACCTAAAGACATCACACACATCAATGCCCGAGGCAGGATTCGAACCTGGGACCCTAGCGGTCGCGCGATTCCAGACTGAAGCGCCTAGAACCGCTCGGCCACATCGATCGACTCGATTCCCATCTGGGTTGAGGATTTTCTCTGCCCAGGGTCTGGGTGTTTGTGTTGGCTCATCAATTTATCATCATCATCATTCGTGATAGTGGCTAGATTGGACTGAGTAAAACATTGGAGTGTGAAAAATTGGAACTTTGTGCGGGCGCTGTTGACCGCGCAGTTGAGCGCCCCACAAACCAAACATCATCATCATCATCATCATCAACACATTTGACGGAGCCAATGCAACGACTGTGCTAATATCCGCAACCATGAGTCGCTCGACCCTTCCAGTAAACACGTGTTTATCTCGGAGAGTATGCGTTTCTGGGCCCATGTTTATTGGACATTTTTCTTGTTTCGAGGAATGGCTGCTAGTCAGACACGTTCAAAGTATTCGACACTTTTTATTGAAAACCTTATACAACATTACATCAGCATTTACTTCGTTTGCTGACTAATAATTATACCTGTTACGCCTGTTGCCTGTTTTGTAGATTGCATGCAGCACCTAGTAATGCGTGGGTGGCTGCACGTTGGCAACACTGCCCCCAACCCCGGCCCTTCCCCACGGTACTGCAGTCTGTCGCAAAGTAATTTTAATTGGAGTATATAGATTTTGAGAAAGCGAGAAAGAGAAGTCAATACCGATATCTCCGTAATCAATGCAGCTAAGAAGAGAGATACTGCGTCTCTTACGTAACTTAGGGAGAAGTATTTTACAATTTTTATGGCAGAAAACCATATTACGGTATCTTTAACCACAGATGCACAGAACGCGGCTAACAGGCCGCATGCGGCCCACCACTGATCCGATGGCGGCCCGCCCCTCACCCACCGTTCTTTCTTGTAACGGCGCGTTGTTTTTGAACTTGCGCACTTGAGCAACAATGCAGTCGCAGTAACAGGGGCTGCACGTAGGCCATGCTGGGAACAGCTTATACACTCGTCCCTAGTTCATGTATTCTACAGTACATATCTTCCGTTAGTGAGTTTCACCAGCCCACATATACTGATCAGTTGGAACATTATGACCACCAACCTACTACCGATATAAACCCGTCCAGGCGACAGCAGCGTCACCTGGCGAGGTATGACTGCTAGTCAGACACACGCGCCCGCCGCATGCAGTATCAGTGATAGAGTTGGGCAACACGATTCTTTTTCCCGATTCGATTCCTATGATTCAATCTCACGTTGCGAATCGATTCCCACGATTCGTTCACGATTCTTTCACGATTCATTCTAGTCTGCGATGGCACGATTCTTACGGAATGCAAAAAGTTCTACATCTTACTCACAGATGGCAGGGCATGTCTAAAATTGTCAATGGGGTTAGAATCGAACTGTGTCATGATAAGATATGCCAGAAATAGTTTATTTATGAGTAAACATGCATATGACGTTACAAGTGTGATTTTCGATTTACACGTGTAATGCCTTAATTGTTGAAAGGTCACATTTGATTTGATTGCATCTATTGTTTTATTTCACTATGCCAGGAAAGAGGAGTCGATTTGTGCGGAAGGTGGTGCAAAATTACGTGGAATGTCAGTTTGGTTGTGTGGGTTGAACGTATCTAACTACAGACGTCTGTTTTATAGTAACCAAACCTAGCAGTAAGGCAGACGTGGTTTGGCTCATATCATCCTAAGTTTTTCTGTGCTAAGATGTCTTTCCAAGTCCACGTCACCCTTGTAATTCACAACGCAGCTGACAGCCCTCCCACACAGCAAATTTAGCTTTAACTTTCATTTCTTCTAAGTACAAAGCATAGGTATTTTGCTTTCAATTTTTCTGAGAACTTTCCGCTGTCACTACTATTTACGTGAGAAGACGACATACTTCTAAACAATAGGATTCAATCGTATGCAGCGACATTACTTCACTAAAATTTAATATGAATCTAAACACAATAACATTCGAAAACTCGAACTTGAAATTATTAATTAAAAAGCTTTTGTTTAAAAACGGTATTACACGGCGATCCGCCAAGAAAGGTATTGGTTAGACAGCCTACATTTTCTCTATATAGGCTCTGTAATATTGGTCTAGTGCGACAGCCATTTAGTGGCGGCACTGGTGCAACTAACAGAATTAGCAAATTAGCAGTGAAGTAATGTCGCTGTATACGATTGTATCCTACACTGTAGAAGTATGTCGTCTTCTCACATAAATAGTAGTAGCAGAAGCAAGTTCTCAGACAAATTAAAAGCAAAATACCTATGCTTTGTATTTCGACGAAACAAAAGTTAAGCTAAATTTGCAATGTGTGACGGCTGACAGTTGCTTTATTGTGAAATATAAGGTCATGTGGAATTGGAAAGAGCACAGAAAAACGTAGGACGATACGAATCCGTGCATGTGCACTATATAGGGATAGTAAATGGGAAATGCCTTTACGCTCGCTACAGAGAGGCGTTCCCGTCAGCCACCGCCAAATGTCAGCTTGGTTTTAACGACTAACGAGTAATATTACGGCCCACGAACTTCGTTTGTTCGTTCCGAGCTTCCTTTGTTCACACGCATCCTCCACTTGACTGCCATCTGGCGATCGTAATCATTCGGCACGACTCGGCATGATTCGGAAGTTGCCTTCGAAGCATAGCGTACTAAGAATCGATGAATCGTTGGAACTTGGAATCGTCACGACTCGGAACACGCAATCGTTCTTACGATTCTTTTGAACGACGATTCGTCCGTATCACGATTCGATTCTTACGATTCTTTATTTAGAGTCGTTCAAATGAACGACTCATTCACGAATCGCCACAACTCTAATCAGTGAGCTTGCTGTCCGTGCGTTGAGTAGGGGATGTACGCGATGTGTCTAAGTTTGACCGAGGGCCGATTGTGATGGCTTTGCAGGTTCGGCACTAGCATTTCGAAATCTACACGACTTGTCGGAGGTACGAGGAGTGATGCGGTGAGTGCCTTCAACAAGTGATGAAACCAAGGTGAAACCACGTCCAGATGTCTTGGGCTCAGGCGGCCAAACCTCGTGACCGATGTCGGACGTCGTGGGATGCGCAGACTGGTAAAAGAGGACAGGCGACGAACTGTGGCGGAACTAACATCAGACTTAAATGCTGGGCACAGTACAAGTGTGTCTTAAGACACAATGCACCGAACACTCCTAACGATGGGCCTCAGAAGGCGACGACCCATGCTTGTACCAATATTAATACCACAACATCGGCAACTACGACTGAAATGGGCAAGTGACCATCGGCACTGGACGTTAGCGCAGTGGCAGAGTGTTGCGTGGTCTGACGAATCCCGATGACTTCTTCATCATTCTAATGGAAAGGCGCGAATCCGTCGTCTTACAGGTGAACAGCTGCTTGCCACCTATACTGTGGAAAAGAGAGAAGCTAGTGATGGTTCCATTATACTCTGTTGAACCTTCACATGGGCATCCATGGTCCAGTGGAGCTCGTGCAAGGCACCACTGGTTACGGACCCCACGTACACCCCTTCAAGACGATAATGTGGCACTTTTCAACAATATATTGCGCTATATCACAAGGTCAGGAGTGTGATGGAATGGTTCGAGGAACACAGTGGCGAGCTCCAATTGATGTGCTGATCTCGTCAGATCTAAACCCGATCGAAAACATTTGGCATGTGATTGAACTTGGCGTCAGAGATCATCGCCTTCCCCCCCCCCCCCCAAGGCACACTTCTTCCAAAAACTGGAGTTCGCACGTTTTTTCACTGATGCTCGGCACAATTTACAGGATGTGGATGACGGTGGCCTAATATGTTGTGCACCTCAGACTGCGCCCGACGTAGATTACAGTGATTTCAAGGGAAGCAGTGGGTGGTTGCATAACTCCAAACAGTGCTACAGTATTGGAATGCGTAAGATAGCAAAATTTCAAACAAAACGTCAACTTGACGATGCATAGCAAACTGCAGAATCGGCCCAAAAATTTGTGAGATAAACAAACTTATCCCATCGTTCAGTAAGGAATTTTTTTCAACTCCGACCAGTCGGGATTTGAAGAGAAAATGCATAAGAAACGAACCCTGGACGTTAGAGGTACCAAGACAGTTGTATCAAGATCAACTACCATCAATTCCTTAAAGCATTCCTGACAATTATGCCAACTGTTGATCTGGATGGTAAATTGGCTGGAAAGTTGGTTACTGTGCTGAGAGAAGTTGGAGGTGCTCTACCCTCTACCGTTCTTTCTTAAGTGCATGATCTTTCAAGGAAAGCAGGGAATATTCACGTCGCAGCAAACAAGAGTGGGAAAATGGGCGTAAGAGAACTACGACTATGGTATGAACACTGATTTTGGCCGACAACTGGTAAAAATAACTTACTTTTGCTTGATTCCTGGCCTGAGTATAAAAATCATACTCCTTTAGAGCAAACTATCCCCCCTGAACAGTGTGTGACACTGCAGTTCATAACACCCGGAACCAATAGACAAATTCAACTTCTGAATGTTTTTTTTCCGTGCCTGTAAAACATATTATCGCACTATCTGCAGCTACGCCTTAAAGGATAGCCAGTTTCACGATAAGCTTCACGACAGACTGTTTCGAATTCATGCCATCGCATTCCATCAGTTCTCATCATCCCGTTACACCAACGTGAATCTATACTCATTCTTTATGAGTGAATCATAGCTCAACTTCCAAGGAGCTCGCTTTCAATCTTGATAGTGCGAACGTTTGTGAACTGTGGTGCGCCATTTTTCATTCGTTGTTCATGATTCAAGTTATGGTTTGTTTTCATACAATGAAGGCTTTCACGACCGGATGTTCCAGCAGCCGGGTTGCATGGCCGTGGTCCGTGGAACTCTTGTACGCCTGACGTTTCGTCCAAAGCTATGTTGGACATCGTCGGGGTACCCCTGGTTGTGCTGTCTTGCCGACTGATTAGTCGGACGTCGAAGAACGGTCTAAATACCGTGGAAAGTGGGCGTGGTCTGGATTTCACGTGATAACGGAGATAAACCTTGTCAAGGTTAAAATATAGCTATCGGAAGATAAAAACTTCTCATCGATGTTTTGGACATTTCTTGCCTGTCGACGATGCCCATTTTGTGAAGTGTAATACATACATCCAGTAGAAGGTTAATCTTTGCACATCATAACATTCATTTTCTGTCGCCCTCCTGATGCACATGCAGCTAATATTTTTCCTGTCTTAATTGTTAAAAAAAACTCTCTCAAATGAGCCTTACTAAAGACCGCGCATGGTCATGGGGTTTCTTGTGAGCATGCTGATGTCTATGGGAATAAAATTACCTCGCTGTGAAGAACGCAGTGAGAGTTTGATAACTGGCAAGCACTTACCTTGTTCTAAATACACGTGTTTTATTAACATGTACGAACATCTCCACCCAGGTTACTAGCAATAGATTTTTTTTCGTTAAGTGATTGTTTTGGTCTTTGTGTAGCAACGCGCTGGAAAGGCCATTCATTAACTTTAAAGACGGCAGTGCACCAAGTATTCTGCGAGTTGTTACTGTTGTTCAGTTTTGTGAAGTAAGCCGATTTACTGTGGTTAGTAAACTGTGGTGTCAGCTGTTGGTTATCGCTGATGTGTTATTTGTAATTGCTGTAGCTGTTCGGTGCAACTGTTGATTAAAGCACCGGTAGCACACAAGATACTACTGCACATTAAGTTAATTATTGTACATCATTCTCGGCTTCTTTTCTTGTTATTTAATCAACATTCTTGGTGACTTAAATTCTTTGTTTGGAAGTAGATGAAATAATCATCATTTTATTATGCCAAGCCCTGTTAGTTTCAAATATTGAAAGATTATCTGCTCATTCAACTTCCCTGGTTATTGTAAGTTCTTAACAGCTTTTATGTTGCAGGGGGTATTATAATGTGTTGCAATTTGTAGTATTCAATTGATGTAAGGCACAAGTGGCAGCCATAGAGGTGGCATGTATAAATGAGGTGAACAGGGGCTCAATCTAGCGTTAATGTTGCCTTTAAAACGGTCACATTTTGGACACGAGGTGCCTTACTTCCACTTACTGTCAAAGTGTTTGGCCTTGTTTTGATGTTTCATTACTTATCTTTCAAATGTATTTATCTTTTTATATTAGGTTGGAAGATAAATTCGTAGCGTTTTTCCGCAAGTTTAATAAATACAATAGATACACATAACAGAGACTTGAGTCATCAATAATAAATTATATTCTCCTTCACTATTTACACTCAGTCAACGCTGGGGTAACTTTTCAATTCCGCGATTGCAGATATCACATGGTAATGGTATCAATAAAATTTCTTGAAGGTTGTTCGATAGGGAGCGGAAAAGGTGAAAATCTGAGGACGCAAGATCAAGCTAATAAAGTGGGTGCTAAATGACTTCCCAACCCAACACCCGCATAATGGTTTTTGTCAGTCTAGCAGGATGCAGGCTCGCGTTACCGTGGAATAGCATCACTTGACGCAGTCTTTTTGATTGTTGTTCTTGTACTGCATCTGCAGAAGTCTCAGTTGTTGACAATAAATAGTAGCAGTGATGGTTGCACCTCGGAATTCGTAGTAGGGCGCACTGTCGCTGTTCCACCAGATGCGTAACATTTTATCTCTTGTGGATGGATGCAGGTCTTTGTACAGGGAGTTTGTTCTGTTTAGGCTCAAACATTCCGCTCTTTTTGTCTTATGTTAGTACGAAGACATCATTTCTCGTCACCTATAACGATACACGATATAAACGATAGGGGTTTTTGACGAGCCAATTGATGACGACCAAGCAGAGATGCACTTAACGGCCACCCGAAGGCTTTTGTGATTTTTCCTTAGAGCATGCGGTACCCACACACCCGATTTTTGAACCTTCGCCATTGCATACAAATATCGCACGATGGTGGAATTATCACAGTTCATCACATTTTCCACTTTTCGAGTACTGTGACGTGGATCATTGTTGATTAGTCCGTTAAAACGATCTTCATCAAACCCTGAAGGTCATCCTGAACGTGGGGAGTCACTAATGTCAAAACGATCAGCCTTAAAGCGAGAAAATTTTTCTGTCCAATGAACGGCGCAGATTCTTCTGCATGCCTCCGCTGCTGTGTTGCTTCTGTCCCCCGCCCCCTCCCTCCACAACCAACTCAACTCGAACAGAAGAGTGTGTCGGAAATGCTTTTCTCCGCGTGGTACCCCAATTCCTAGTGTCCATAGCTCCACTCACTATGTCCAAATCACAAACTAACAGTGTATAAACCTAAATAATAACAGTGAAGTACAAATAAAGAATGACAACCCATAAATAAACAGGACTACCAACGTGCCAAATAAAAAAACCTTCGAACTTGTGCGCTAACCTAACATTTTGAATTGTCTTAGTATTTTTGCTTTTAATTTGTCTTAAAATTTTATTAAAGGTTTTTAAAGTTTCTAATTATTTTTTAAGTTTTCACTCATTGCAAGTTTTTACGTAAATATAAAAGTTTAATTAAACTGTCATGGTTATGTAGTAAAAGTGAATGAATGCTTTGTCTAAATTGCAAGACATTTCATAGAATTATGATCTTTGGTGTTTAGTACAATAATAAGTTCTTTTAAAATAGCAGTTAAACATTTCTTGTCCCAACACCTCTCCTAATTCACAAGCTTCTAACTGCCCGTTTGATTCAAATTGATTAAAATTTGTCTACATAAAAGTTATTTACAACGTATGCTGAAGATATGGGACCAAAAATGATCGACCATTACAAATTAAATAGAATGAAGAAAATCTGTTGAACGTCTATCATTATCGACAGAAACATAAGTTATTGGCAGTTGATGAATTAAAAGGCACTAGTGTCTTTGGGTCAACTTTTAGTGAATATGTGAAAGTACCCTTTCCACAATGAACATGAACAAATAAAAAATTCGGAGCCCATGAATAATGACAATCTTTAGTCTAACTTCAACTGTGAAACCAATGAAGTTTCGTATTTCAAATTGCACTGCGTAAATATTTTTTCTGCAAAAAGACATTGCTGTAATTATATTTGTTAAATAAAATGAATAATTGTGAATGAAATGACAGGTACTAATTAAGCATTTTTCCGGGTCTTACGCACTCACGATAAAGAGTTTGTGGCCCTTGGTACTAGCAAGTTTGTATATCACCATCTTAAACAATGCGCGAAATATCTAAGGTAATAGCTTACCTGTATCAGTGTGTATAATCTTCTGTTGCGGCCCTCAGCCAGAAGACAAAGTCTGGTTTGATGCTGCTCTCTGTGTCTACCACAGAGTTTTCCGTCCTTTAGAAATGTAACGGCTACAGTTTCCCTTGTTCCAACCGTCCTTAGCACTAATTATACCAATTAGCAACTCCATGTTGGGTAATGTTACAAGGCCAGATCGGTCCATCATCCGGTCTCTTGCCCCTGCAGAAATGAAAAACTACTACCCCTCGTCAAGACCCGTATCTTAGTATCGCCTCTTCTCAAATACCTCTCTGATGCAACTGGACCTACAGTACGGTTATCTGTAGCGTTGAGTTGATGAGTTTGTGTATTTAGACCACTTGAAGAGAATGACTGGCTGGACAGCAAAAGAAATGGTCAGAAGGGCTTTTGGTAACCGAGACAGGTACTTTGTTAATCAGTGTGTATAACTAGTTGTTAGCTAGGGCAGTATGATCAGTACTGTGGAAAAGTAAGAGCTGCTCAACTAGCTATATACTATACATGTGGAGTTACTTTCAATATTATAGTACAGTGCAGCGACTTTCACGGACTGTCGACAGAACAGTTGTAACGTCCCCTTAGAAAAATTAATTAATTACTGTGCTGATAAACCTCTTACATTATTTGATTTTCAAACAGCTGAGTAGAACTGAACGCACTCAGACATTTCGCTCTTTACCTATTCTGATCAACACTAAACTGACACACAATATTTTTAGCGCAACGCAATCTGACTTTCAAAAATCCCTACAGAAGAACGGCCCTGACTAACATTAACCTATACCTTTCACAAATCACTTACCTCACCAAAAATCTTCGTTACTCGAACTACTGCAATACAGCGAGCGCCACTACTGCCAGCTAAATAAAAGATTCAAACTACTGAAGGCACTAACTACTGATAGGCATAGTTAGCAAATGAAAGATATTGATAGAGAACAAACAATGTATTTACCTTAATAGTGTTCAAAAGTCATAATATATATAGTAGTTCATGACATCCAGTCTTACAAATTTCAAAACTCCGCCATTTCTCTCCGCACATCCACCACTGCTGGCGGCTCACCTCCGACTGCGCAACGCTACGCGCTGTTAACAGCCAACTGCCCAACACTACAATGGCCAACAACAATGCCAACCAGCCACAGACTGTACTCAGCACAGCCAGTGATTTTCATACAGAGCGCTACATGGCGTTACCAATAAGAAAGCCTAAACAGCCTACTTGCCTACTTACATAGCCCCCATGCTCCCCCACAAAAAATTTTACAAATTGTTTTGGGCACTGGCCAATACATATTTGTTAAAATATTTTGTAGAATTACAATAACAAAGAAATCAAATGCACACACTTATTGATACAATGTTGGTCAAAAGATAAAATTTTCTCACAGTCCATAAAGACGGTCCTGATCATTCATCACAGTAAAATTACAGTGTTTTTTTTTTTTCAAAGTCTGAGCAGTAAAAGAAAATGCACACAGCAGTAGTGGATTTCCATGCAGTCTTGAAGAAGTAGTGTTGTCCTTCCAACGGAAAGACAGTGCTGACTCTTGACATGCAGACAGGTAATGGGCCACAACAGAGCAAACCCACATCAGAGTCAGTCAAAGTTTTGAAGAATATTGGTAGGTAGGTCATCACAGAGCAGACCCACTGTAGTCCTGGTAGAGATTACGGTGTTGTTGGGCCACCAGAGGTGCAGTCCCACTGTAGTCCTTGTAGAGATAATGGTACTGGTGGGCCATCAAAGATTCAGACCCACTGTAGTGCTTGTAGAGACGGCCAGCAGCCATCTGCTGCGACTGTGCAGATGCACAATCACCATCGAAGAGTCCTGCGGACAATATAACAAGTCCATGAACCACCACTTGTGCACTCACAAAATTTTTTTTTGAAATGTCCTTAGAACCAGCAATGCTGTTATCCAGTCCCTTCCTGAATTATCAACACACGTTCAAGCACTAACAGTCCCAACTTCTCACATACTGTGCATATATTATGAGCAACAGAAACGTGTGCAGTGAAATTATACTTAATTTGAAGAACTGGTGTCTATACAATTATAAATTTACAGTATAAGAATACAATTACAAAGGTACAAAATACATCATTAAAGAACATAACAGTACAGATAACATTTTTAGTAACACAGGCTTTGCAAAAGAATAGAAATAAACATATACATCAGTGTTACAAGAATTATTACATAAGTACATACATAAAGATCAGAATAACTTTTGAAACATCACCTTCACATATGAGCAACAAAATAGAATAAATAACGTCTAAACATCTTTACAAAGTAAATAAAATATTATCAGAAAAATTCTACAATGTAACTCTCATCAGATAAACACATAAAGACAGGAAGAACACAAATATACAAGAGTAGACAAACACATAGCAGAATAACAGAAAGGGAAAGGACAGGGTTTGTTTTACTGCAGTATCTTGCAAACAAAACTTTCTTTACTTCTTGGAGATCTCCCTTTGTTCTTCATTATTTCAAAAAGTGCTATCTATACCTGCTTTCTGTACTTTTTTCGTAAAACTTCTCAATGAATTTCTTCCATTTCATCGCAACTCATTCTCTTATATAGTCTACCCCTCTTGAGCTCAATTAAATCTACTGAGCTCATATGCTAAACTAAGGGACGAGGCAATGCAGCAGCACAAAACAATTAATACAAACAGCAATGAAAAAAATGCAAATTGGCAAAGCTAGCGGCAGTAAATGTAATAACTTATATCTAAACATGACAAACCCACAAGCAGAAAAAATAGTACACTAAAGACAACAATGGAGATAAGGGAAATGTATATTCACATCTTAATGTCTATGTAATTAAGGTGGTGCACCACAAGAAGTTATCCTACCATAAAAATTACCAAGTACTTGAAAAGAAAATTATGTATGCAGTTCCTGTGAAGGGATTTGTGCTCCTTCATTTTTTTTTTGGAAGTATATCAGAAAATTATTATTTACTGGATTTGTAGACAGAAAATATTTATATTAGTGCATCTATAAAATTTTATTATAACCAATGCTGCAGTGCAGCTAGAAACTTGATGTTAAACAAAATAGGCAAAGCAAGGCGTGAAACGTCATTCACTAGCCATATGACATTTCATAATGCAGCAAACAATCTTCCAACTAGCAAGACAATAGATGTGAAATGTTTCTCATCATTTCATTTCAGTAAATATCATAAATTAAGAACTCTACAGTGTAATCATGTTTTCAAGTTTGAGCGTGTCATATTTGCGATGCTTTCTACAAAGAAATGTCAATAGCGAGGATAATGGCCTCTTTCTTCTCCACCTAATGGCATTTTCTCAAGGTGGCTGGCACACCTGGCCGCTCACAATGCATTATGCCACGGTCACTTACCTTTCTTACCGAAATATTTACAGCACTTTCCACTGCAGTGACAGTCTCATATAAAAATTTCACAGGTCGACAATTTGCGTTACAAATGTGTAGAAACAAAATCCTGTAAATATAACAATGTACAAAAAATTTTCGCTGGCATTGTGATACATTCACGCATATACACACATTTCATAACTCTTAAAGTAAGATTCTTGGTTTCCAACATCCTTTTCATAAATCAGAGTCCCTAACCACTACTCCTTATTCCTTACCTTATTCCACATGTACATATTCATATTCATCAACATGTCTTCAATATTTCATCATAATAACTACATAGCATAATCAGATTCCTCATATAGCATCATCTCATTGATCATAAACATACCTCAAAAGCATAATACATATCGTCGTCGTAATAATAACACTGTAACACCTCAGCCAAATCTCAAAATCGTCGTAGCTTTCTGCAATAATTTCAAAACCTACAAAAATTCTCTGCTCATTTTAAAAGTGCCATCTACCTAAAACGTACTTTAAAAATCATGACCCCATACCAAATGCGACATTCAAAGCTATCATAGTATCACTATGGTTCCAAAAAAAAAAAAAAAATGGACAGTTCACAAAGTACAGACAAAATACAATTTCATAAGTGTGAAATTATCCAACTGTGTAATTGCGTAAACATCTGTCACTCATGTAGTAAAAAAGACATGTTTGTCTCTCTCAGTTAAATGATCAGATAGCTGTGTAATTTATGTGTTAGAGAAATATGGTACCGATGTGTAAAGTTGTATAAGCAAATACCACATTAGCTAGGGCTCCTTCTGCTTGCCAAACACATGGTACACAAAGTAGGTGTGTACCCCCTGAGGATTAATGTAATTATACACTCAGGTGTTACAGATTACAGCAATGGAATGAAATGTATCACAGAAAACCTTTGTATCATTGTACTTCAAATATCTTTAAAAATAAATGTTTTAAGTACAAAATTAATCACTCAAATACGTGTACTGTAGTGCTAAACTGTGTATCTTGTTGTAAGATAATCTCTGTGGAAGTGTCGTAATTATCGTCCTCCGAAAGCTACGTTCTGCAGAAGTCAAGGTACTTACCTTATGATAAATAAAAGTGAAATGCTTCGCGTATAGATATGTTAGTTATTACGCTTATTGCCGTGATGAAGAAAGTACTGTGCTGTAACGTATTGTTGTGCAACGGAAAAGGCTGTCTCATTGTAGCTATACCACAAAAGTTCTACTAAAACATGTTTTACTTTCCAGAATAATACAGAAAAACTGTGCAGATATAAAACAGATACACCGCAAAAGCAACAATGTAAATTGTGTCACATATTAGTAGCGTCGTGATATAATCGTGTAGCTATCAAAGAAACCAAATGCTAAGTCATCATTAATCTCACCGAATCTACTTCAGATAAAGAGTATCTTTTCAAGTAAACCAAAATGTTGCATTAAAATCTCATTAGCAGTATATGTTCTAAATATGTAAGCCTGATAGTCGTTACGTAATCGTGCAACTAACAAGCAAGAATGTACAAATAACAACACTGTGTCGTCTGTTCACTATAACAATGCATTCGTAATTTCTGTTTAAATAAGTTCTCTTGGTTCTTGACTGGATATTTAACTTCAAACATTGTTGCATGTCAACAGATTCTAAATCTGACAAAGCATGCTAGTAATGTAAAGTGAAAAATTTTATAGCAAAGACTAAGTTAAAAAAACAGATTATCTCCCAATAAACGGTTTTACATGTGAAATGTGGTGCAATCCTTTACTCTTCATAGTACTCAGAGTTTCAACTTGATAGCAATTATCATGCAGTATATGTTGGTAAAGAATACTGGAATTTTTCTCAAGGTTAGCGTCTATGTTATTTTTCTCTAAGCCAGCCGGCGCACGCGGCTGCCTGCGGTGCGAGTCATTGTCTGTCTCTTTGTTGGCGCGCGTCGTTATTAGGATTAGGAGACCTAACTTCTACAAATTCACCTTGTCGAGAGTGCCCTGCTCTGTTTCAATCTCGCCAGTTCTGATGCAATTCAGGTCTGTCATTACGATCATATCGTCTGTCGTCATGTCGGTAGATTACATAGTTTGTTTCTTGTAGGTCACGTGGTGGAAAATTTCTCCCTGAATCGTAACTGCGCACTGGACCGTTGCGTCTAAAGTTAATCTGTCTCCTTTGATAATAATTATTTTGGTTCCCATATTCTCTGTTTCTATGGTTATCTCTGTAATATTCATTACTATGGAAACACGATCTTTCTCTGTAACTATTTTTACTCTGCCAGTGGTTGTCATATGGGTGGTGTCTGTTTTGGTCACGACTTCAGTTGTAAGAATAGCCTTGTCGTGTCCAGTTATTATTTCTTTCATCGTGGAATTGTGACTAATGTGACCTGTAATTGTTGTGTTCCTGTTTTCGCGTTCCGCGATTGTCAGTGTCAATTTCTAATTCTTGTAAGAGTCCCTGAAAAGCTTCAATGTCGTCTTTGCAACGTCCTGCTAAAATAATATGTCGTAAATGTTCAGGTAATTTGATCAAGCAAATGCGGATGAGTTCTGAGGGGCTGTATGGGTTTGACAGGTACAGTTTCTTGTGCAACATGTCTTCAAAATATTTCACAAGACTGCAAAATTCAGACTGTTCGAAATGTTTCATCATTATGATGCTATGTTTTACTCGGTCTTGTGTGGCTCGAGACCAATATGCTGAGAGGAAGGCACGGTAAAATTCTCCTTCACTGTGGCAATCATGAATAACCGATCGCATTCTTTCAGCTGGTTCATTCTCTAAGTAGCCACACATAAATTCTAATCTGTGCTCTAATGACCAGTTGGGAGGAAAACAATGAGAGAATTGATGGAGCCACGCTTGTGGATGAATGTCGTTGCTAGAATTCTTTAATGTTTTGAATTTACGTGTAGTAATGAACAGCTTACAGTCAAAATCATCGTGTCGGCGAGTAGCATATCGGTCACTGTTTCGTCGTGTCGGCGGTTCCATCTCAAAATTCGGTGCACCTTGCCAATTTCTTTTATAATTTCCGAAATGTCCTGTGTTATTATTTTGTGGCTTTTCCGTATTTCTAAGTTCCTCTTCCAGTGTTGGAGCGCGGGTGTCCTCTGAAGTATGTAATTTTTGTATTACTTGTGCCAACTGATCTTGTACTTCCCGGATTTCTCTTTTGTATTGCGTATTAATTTGATTCTGATTTTGTTTGAATTTCTTAATTTGTTCATACTCTTCTATGTCAGTGATGGCTACAGGGCTTGTGTCATTCAAATCATCATCTACCTTTGCAGATACGTTAGTGAACTGATCCGAAAGCTCGGCTACTTTCTCCGATAGTGTACTTATTTCCTCAGTGTGTTTTTCTGAACCAAGTTTCAGAGCGTCCATTTGTGTTGAAATCGTATCTACTGTATCCTCTAAGTTTTCCTGAGTTTTTGCAAGTTGCGTAACCGAATCGGTAGATGAAACTGAGTCAATTTTAGCCCACAAGGTCTCATGATTTTCATGAACAATGGTTTGCAGTTCTTTTATGGCTGCTTCGTGATTCTGTAATGCATTTTCATGTCGCGAAAAAATAGGTTGAAAATGCTCACAAATTTGTGTTTTTACGTCATTACAGACTTTTTGACAATTCGATTCAATGTTATGTAACCCAGTAGTTAAATCTTCACGTGTTTGTTCAAGTGTGGTGTCTAACTTTTGAAGCTTTTGCTGTGTTTGTCTCTGATTTTGTTCCATTGTGTCTAACTTTTGAAGCTTTTGCTGTGTTTGTCTCTGATTTTGTTCCATTGTGTCCAACTTTTGAAGATTTTGTTCCATTGTGTCTAACGTTTGAAGCTTTTGTCCCATTTGTTGCATTAATTGTAATAACAATGCACTGGTGTCTGAAACATGTTCCTCAGTGCTATTCGGCAATGCATTTGAACTGGCAATATTCGCATTTTGAAAAGCAGAAAATATGTCTTGACTTATTTGAGAATTCGGCGAGGACGCAAAACCTCAGTCTACAGTATTTGCAAGATTGTGTCCTGTCATTTCGGATTCCTGAGGCACGCTGTTGCCGACCGATCGATCGATAATGCTTCCCTGTTCACTAATTGTTTCTGTGGTGTCACCGCCAGACACCACACTTGCTAGGTGGTAGCTTTTAAATCGGCCGCGGTCCGCTAGTATACGACGGACCCGCGTGTCGCCACTGTCAGTAATTGCAGACCGAGCGCCACCACACGGCAGGTCCAGAGAGACGTACTAGCACTCGCCCCAGTTGTACAGCCGACGTTGCTAGCCATGGTTCACTGAGAATTACGCCCTCATTTGCCGAGACGATAGTAGCATAGCCTTCAGCTACATTTGCTACGACCTAGCAAGGAGCCATTACCAGTATAGATATTGAGATTATATTAATGTATCATCAAGAGCGATGTTCTACAAATGTGGATTAAAGTTAAGTATTCCAGAAGCTACGTACTTTTCTTTATAACATTCATTACGTATCCTGTTTCAGACCTCACGCCAGCCTGCGTGAGTTTAAGCGCGTGCCTTTCGGCTTCCTCTCATTGTGTCTAGGCTGTCTTGTCTAGACACAACAGTTTCACTGCCTACACCATTATTTGCAGCCCGCTCCATTTCCCTATGTACAATTACCAAATTACTACTTTGAACATTAGTTAATTCATTACACAATGGCGCTAACACACTGCTTTCGTCTTCACTGTCATTTCTCAGTTTACTTTGGAGCCTAGTATTACGTTTTTCACACGCCATTATTGTCACAATATTTCACACGACAACATAGAAAAGCACAATTTGAAGAGCAAAATAAGAAAACACATTAACATAGCATTGAAAATAATATCTCGTTGATTGCAAGCGCAGCTGCGAAATACTTGGTGCAAATCTACATGCATGCCACAACTGTTTTACTGTACAAGAATGAAAAACTGCAGCTACAAAGGAAATTCTCTCCACAATTATGCGCTAACAATAAACAAAGGCTGCACTAATTGCACAAACTACAAGAAAAAATCAGACGATTCCAGTGAGGTATCCTCAGCTAAGGGTCGACATATGTAACGTCCCCTTAGAAAAATTAATTAATTACTATGCTGATAAACCTCTTACATTATTTGATTTTCAAACAGCTGAGCAGAACTGAACGCACTCAGACATTTTGCTCTTTACCTATTCTGATCAACACTAAACTGAAACACAATATTTTTAGCGCAACGCAATCTGACTTTCAAAAATCCCTACAAAAGAATGGCCCTGACTAACATTAACCTATACCTTTCACAAATCACTTACCTCACCAAAAATCTTCGTTACTCGAACTACTGCAATACAGCGAGCGCCACTACTGCCAGCTAAATAAAAGATTCAAACTACTGAAGTCACTAACTACTGATTGGCATAGTTAGCAAATGAAAGATTTTGATAGAGAACAAACAATGTATTTACCTTAATAGTGTTCAAAAGTCATAATATACAGGGCATTTACAAATGATTGAAGCGATTTCATAAATTCACTGTAGCTCCATTCATTGACATATGGTCACGACACACTACAGATACGTAGAAAAACTCATAAAGTTTTGTTCGGCTGAAGCCGCACTTCAGGTTTCTGCCGTCAGAGCGCTCGAGAGCGCAGTGAGACAAAATGGCAACAGGAGCCGAGAAAGTGTATGTCGTGCTTGAAATGCACTCACAACAGTCAGTCATAACAGTGCAACGACACTTCAGGACGAAGTTCAACAAAGATCCACCAACTGCTAACTCCATTCGGCGATGGTATGCGCAGTTTAAAGCTTCTGGATGCCTCTGTAAGGGGAAATCAACGGGTCGGCCTGCAGTGAGCGAAGAAACGGTTGAACGCGTGCGGGCAAGTTTCACGCGTAGCCTGCGGAAAATTGGCTCATGCCACAACTGGAGAACGACAGCGCCGACTTCATGTTTCAACAGGTTGGTGCTCCACCGCACTTCCATCATGATGTTCGGCATTTCTTAAACAGGAGATTGGAAAACCGATGGATCGGTCGTGATGGAGATCATGATCAGCAATTCATGTCATGGCCTCCACGCTCTCCTGACTTAACCCCATGCGATTTCTTTCTGTGGGGTTATGTGAAAGATTCAGTGTTTAAACCTCCTCTACCAAGAAACGTGCCAGAACTGCGAGCTCGCGTCAACGATACTTTCGAATTCATTGATGGGGACATGCTGCGCCGAGTGTGGGAGGAACTTGATTATCGGCTTGATGTCTGCCGCATCACCAAAGGGGCACATATCGAACATTTGTGAATGCCTAAAAAAACTTTTTGAGTTTTTGTATGTGTGTGCAAAGCATTTTGAAAATATCTCAAATAATAAAGTTATTGTAGAGCTGTGAAATCGCTTCAATCATTTGTAATAACCCTGCATATAGTAGTTCATGACATCCAGTCTTACAAATTTCAAAACTCCGCCATTTCTCTCCGTACATCCACCACTGCTGGCGGCTCACCTTCAACTGCGCAACGCTACGCGCTGTTAACAGCCAACTGCCCAACACTACAATGGCCAACAACAATGCAAACCAGCCACAGACTGCACACAGCACAGCCAGTGATTTTCATACAGAGCGCTACGTGGCGTTACCAATAATAAAACCTAAATAGCCTACTTACATAGTGATAAATAAATCACTGTGTTAGATGATAATCTGCTCTATTTCAGGGTTGTCTGTTAGACTGGTTGGACACCGACGCCATCTCTTCCTTCTATATCCAAAAACCCGTTTTAAATGATCTTTATCTGCCTCTTCAATTTTCCATTCTACTGATTCTTTCCTTTATACTTGGATCACTTAACGTATGCCCCAGAAAATGTTTCTTCTTATAAGTTTTTCCCTCATACTACTATTCCTTCAACTCATTATTCACCACTCCATTACTCAACGGAAGTTCCAATAATATCCCCTAACATACCCAATTCAAATAATCCCAGTTTCGTCTTCTCCATTTCGCCTACATCAAGTGCTCCATTTCAGACGGATTCTGAAACATATTCCGCAAGTCCAACATGCGATAGCTTGCAAGAAGAACTTTTTCAACGTAAGTCTCCTCCTGGTATCTTCACTGTACTCCTTTTTTCAGTATCGACTGTAACACAAGTGATATCTGGGGTTTCCGTAGGAAGTAAAATAGGCCCTATGCAGTTCTCAATCTACATGAACGATTCAGGAGACAATCTGAGCAGCCCTCGTAGATTATTTACAGAAGATGCTGTCGTCTTACCTTCTAGTTAGTTAATTCGTTGGAAGATCAAAAAAGAATTGCAAAATGATTTAGGCAAGATAACTGTATGGTGCAAAAATGTCAGCTGATACTAAACAATAAAGATTGTGCAGTCGTCCAATGAGTATTAAAAAGTACATTAAATATCGGTTATTCGATAAATAATACAAATTTAAGGATTATCTTTTTAACTAAATACGTGATTATAGTTCCGATGAACTTAAATCGTAACTATCACATAGCAAATGTTGTCGGAAAGACGAACCAAATACTGCCATTTATTGATAGAACACATAGAAGACGCAACAACTCTGCTAAAAAGACGGCCTAGTACTTCTGGAATATTGCAGCCCAACATGGGACACCTACAAGATACGATTGACGTAACACACCCAAAAAGTTCAAAGACGGGCAGCTCGTTTTGTATTATTCCAATATAGGGGAGAGAAGGTCATGGATATGACACGCGAACTGGGGAGAAATCATTGAAATTAAAGGTATTTTTCGTCGCAGATAGATCTTTCCACGAAATTTCAGTCACTAACTTTCTCGTCACGATGCTAAAATATTTTGCTGAATCCCATCTACATAGGGAGAAGTCACAATAGTAATAAAACAAGAGAATCCAGAACTCGAAGGAAAAATTTTGTTGTCCATTTATCTCACTAATTCACCGTGAATGCAGCGGTCGTGATATAGGCTACGAGGGTGTGCTGAAAAGTAATGTCTCCAAATTTTTTACGTGAAAGCTCTTAAAACTTTTTAAATAAAACAGACATTAATAACATTCTACATCTTTATTCTTCATGTCTACGTATTTATTTCGCAACATAGTCACGTGGCGACGGACGCAGTTCTCCCGACAGGAAACCAATTTATTGAAACCGTCACCGTAGAATATTCGAATTTGTCAAGGGAGCCACAACCTCAACTGTGCTTGCAACGCTTCATCATTATCAAACTGTTGTCCACGAAAGTGTTCTTTAAGTTTTGTTAACAGATGAAAATCGGATGGGGCTAACTCGGGACATTATGGAGGAAGATAGATGGCAGTCAATCGAAGCCTTCGGTCTGATGCAGATGTCGCAGCACTCGTGTGTGGTGTGCCATTTTCATGCCGAAGGGGTGGGTGTTTCATATTCGAAACTCGATTACAGCACGCTGTTTCGCACGCACATACATACATACGTACATACTTTACATACATAAACATGTTTATTTTACGCACCTCCATGATGCTCGCTACAGTTCAGAGTCCTTCAGCGGCAAGGACTGAAAATTTATAGACATGAAGAATAAAAAGGTAGAATGTTAATAATGTTGTTATAATTATAAAGCTTTGAGAGTTTTCACGTAAAAAATTTGAAGGCATTACTTTTCAGCACTCTCTCGTATGGTTCCTTGGCCAAGCACTCAAGTGTAAACCGTAGAGCAGTCCTGTTGATGTAGATGTATAAGTATATATCGAAAATACTTCTTCTAGTGCCTCACCAGCTTTCATATTAATCAAGTTGTTTTTCGCACCTTTACTCTCCAACGTTTACCTCTCCCATTCATTCAACCCTAACCCAGATTCTCAGAAATAGTCCTCCATTCGATTCAACAGTCCTCTTAAATCACAATATGGACGAATTATCCAGACGATCTCCTGGAACGGGGGAGGGGAGAGGAGTTCATAGCAGTGTTGATCACTACCTAGCCATTTGAAGCACTCGGTTTCTGGCCTGTGACTCTCTAACCCACCGGCTTCGTTCACTCAGTTTGATTAAGCGTCCTTGTCGTCCAGTGTGGTTTCCCATACTCCGAAAACATCTCAGGAGGCTGTCTTCAAAACGATGTCTCCTTCAAAGCTTTCTTGAAAGAGAGAGAGCTTTAAGTCAATATGATACTTTTTGGCCATAAAGCCGTTGGACTAAGAGTCTGTGCGACGTTTCTCTCTGCACTCTCTCCAATCAGTTTAATTGAAGGCGGTTGCCGTGCGCTCACCATCGATCTCTCGCGAGGGCGCCAGGTTTTCCAACTCGGCAGTAAGGATCTGGCCAGGAACAAACAGATGGTAATCTTACACTGACTGTTCTGCATTTACTAACTGCCTCAGATTTTCTGATGCATTCGAACCACGAAGACATGGGAACTGATAATGTATTATCAAACATTCTTTACTGTAATGCCACGGTGGGTAAGACATTTGACTCGTATTATTTAAGTTCCGTGCATGCACTCCTTTCTAGGGAGATCCACATTTGTATTACCTTCATAGTGCCCGTAACGATAAACTCAACGTTCCTTCCTTCCTTTTCCCTTCAGAAACTCTTTGGGTGACAGTTTTCGGGTTCCGCTATCACGTAGTCAAAGGAGGGAGAAAAAAGTGCAGAGAAATCCAAATGAGACACTTTTAAGGGGGGGACGTTGATGAAATTAACCAAAAACGCCAATTTTGGATTTACTTTTTATTTGTTAGTACAACTCGTGGACAATAAGTTTCAATGTTGAAATCGCATCCGAAGTGCCTGAAAATTAATTAAAAGTGTGACGTGGCCTCCCTCCCACGCCCACGTTTTGAAGCAGCACTTCAATACCAGCTCAGTGAACAAAGATTCTGTGTATTACTTTCAACCAAACGTATGTGGGATACATCTAGAAGACGGTGATACAAACTCTTTGGTTTTATAGATCATCTTTGGCCGATTCTGCACATCTCAAAAAGTGTGTTCATGGCAAAACCCAAATTCCAAATGAGTCTCTGAATTCACTCATATGGAAACGATGCCCTAAAATGTCCATTATAATTATCCGGGCTGTTATGCCGTGGTCGGTTGATGAATTCTGTGTCGATTCCCAACGTTTCGTCTCCGACTGCGGGAGACATCTTCAAGGGGGTCCGTAGCTCAATGGAAGGTCCAACACACCCACTGGCTCGCTACTGACTGCCGCTAAATTCCGTGTTCGCGCGCTCCCACGCCACGGCGTGACGTCACGTGTTTTGAAAACGTCAGTGCAATTGGCCGCTGTCCGTCGCCGTCGATCACCGTTGCCATCACCCAGTAGTGGGCGGGTGGTACACATCTTCTTTAACACCGGCATCCATATGCCGTTTAATTTCACACCCTCCTCCTTGCGGTTGAAATTATTTGGGTGTTTCGCGATTTCGATTGCCTCCCTGTAGAGCCTTTCGTAATATCCGCTTGTGGCCGCTAGTACTTGCGTCTCCTCGAAACGAATATTGTGGTTCCCTGACTGGAAAGCATGCTCCGCAACAGCTGATCGTTCCGTTTCTCTTCTTCTGCAATTTCCCTTATGCTCTTCCAAACGTCTAGAAACAGTTCTTTTAGTGGTACCCACATAAACACCACCACAGCTGCATGGGATCCTATACACTCCAGCTTTTTCCAGTGGTTTGCGAGCGTCCTTGGCAGGCTTAAGGTATTCCTGTATCTTCCTGGTGGGCTTGTAAATTACGGTAATCTTCCGCTTCGTCTAGATCCTCCCTATTCTTTCCGTTACATTTTTAACAAACGGCAGGAAAACCTTAGATTTTGCAGTAGCCTGTACGTCAGTATGATTTCTGCGTGGCTGCCTCAACGCACGTTTTATTTCGGCGGACGAATATCCGTTTTTCATTAGTGAATTGTGGAGATGTTCCATCTCAGCGTCGAGCAACTCAGCTTCACAAATATTTCTAGCTCTGTCCGCTAACGTCTTGATAACACCCCGCTTCTGTTGTGGGTGGTGGTTCGAATCCCGGTGCAAATAACGGTCCGTGTGCGTGGGTTTGCGGTATACTGAGTGGCCCAAACTACCATTTTCGTTCCTAAAAACAAGCACATCGAGGAAATGTAACTTGTCGTCTACCTCCCCCTCCATTGTAAACTGAATTCTCGTGTTTATACTGTTCAGATGTTCGTGGAACCGGCTTAGTTCCTCCGTACCATGTCTCCACAGCACAAACGTGTCATCCAGGTATCGGAACCACACATTTTGTTTTTTGCTGGCAGTACCTAAGGCCTGTTCTTCGAATTTCTCCATAAAGAAGTTTGCAATTACGGGACTTACGGGGCTTCCCATAGCCACGCCATCCGTTTGCTCATAAAACTTTTCATTCCACTTGAAGTATGTGGCCGTCAAACAGCACTTAAACAGTTCTGAAATATCGGCAGGAAAAATACGATCCAGCTGTTCCAATACATCATTAAGTGAAACCATGGTAAACAGCGATACCACATCGAAGCTGACCAATATGTCCTCCGGCTGGACCACTATGCCATTCAATCTGCTGATGAAATGTGTCGAATTCTTTATATAAGAGTCCGAACGGCCCACAAGTGGTTTTAGCAGCGTAGTCAAAAACTTGGCTAACGAGTAGGTGGGCGAACCAATGGCACTTAGTATCGGTCTTAACGGCACATTTTCTTTATGAATTTTGGGCAATCCATAAAGCCTCGGTGGTAGCGCAACCGAATTGCAGAGACCTTTCTGTATACTCTCTTCGTTGGAAGACTTTTTTATTAACCGCGACACAGTTCTGAGAACGCTGTTAGTGGGGTCCTTATTCAGCTTCCTATATGCTTGCGGATCCAGTAGATCAGTAATTGTACTCCGATAGTCGGCCACATCCATAACCACCGTTGCGCTTCCTTTGTCAACTGGGAGAACCAAAATACTATCGTCGTCATTCAGGAGTTTTAAAGCTCTTCTCTCACCCACAGTTATATTACTTTTCGGCGGTTTTGCATTGGCTGATATTCTTACTGTTTCTATACGGATTGCTTCAGCTGTTACAGAATCCACACTGCGAATTCCTGCTTCTACACTGGTTATAATTTCTTCCGTGGGCACAAAACGCGGACTAACAGCAAAATTTCCTCCCTTGGCAAGCACAGATGTCTCATCGTCAGATAACGAACGTTTGGACAAATTGATAACGGTCCGGGAAACGTCTAAATGCCGAACAGTCTGATTAGGTAGCAAATTATCAAACTTCTTCTTCTGTCTACTAGACGTTGTCAACATAAGCTTCCTCATGGTATCATGCAGTAGTCTATCAATTTTATCCCAGTCACCGCTGCACAGTTTATTACTGATCGTAATATGGAGAGACATTAACTTACAGTTTGTGGTTACCAAGTCCCGTCGGGTCTGCTGAATGCGCTCTCGTAGTAAGGCCTCCTCAGTCCGTTTAAAAATGTGTTGTGCCTTTCCCGAATAGAACAGTCGCTTTATCTTCAGAAACTTCGGTATAACGCCGACGGCTCTGCAACGAGACAGGAATGTGAGGGAACACAAAAGCTGCACTCTCTTCTTCTGGAGTCCATCGACGCGTCGCACTTCTCTTGACATCTCCTCCCCGTAGACGTTGGGAATCGACACAGAATTGATCAACCGACCACGGCAGAACAGCCCAGATAATTATAATGGACATGATATTTCCGGCCGTGAAAGTCTACATTTTAGTATCAGATGCCCTAAAAACACATTTGCATCTGCTACAGTTGTCAGAATTGCAACTTATGATGCAGTTATTGTATTTAATGATGGGAACGTCGGGAGCATAAAGGTATTAGAAAGAATGGGCTGCAAGATAGGAAATTTTACTCAAGACATCCTGAGAAATATAGATTTACAGCGCGTCTCTGCAGCTGAAAAGTCAGTTGAAGACCTGGTAAAGGAAAAAGACAGACAACAAGAAACCATAAGAGAAGCCTTGAAGGGAAAGACGACCAGGAGTACAAATGAGGTGCCTTCTGAAGAAGTGACATAAGGAAAAAAGTTAGGTTGAACTTTAAATTGCGTTTCTTGAAAAGTTTGTTTTTTAAAGTTTATGTACTTTTTCCTCAGATTCTATAAATGCTAGAATTATGAAATTTTGTACACATATTTCTGTAAACCTAATAAACGTTGTCTCAAGAGAAAATTGTGAAATTCTGATTGTAAGCTAAGATATGGGGCAAAGTGCTTAAAATTGTACTTGTGGAATTATAATTAAAAATTATGAAAATTCTCCTATTTCACCTATTCAAAAAACTTCATGAGAGAAGCTTACAACATATAAAGAGATGAAACAGAGAAATTTTTGTAGAAATCTCTTGAGTACTTTCTGAGGAGAAGGAATATACATTATTTTTTGAAAATAAAACTTCAAATTTCATTCAAAAGAAACGTTGAATATATGTAATCAAAGGATTTTATATGTAAATGTGTTACTTTCACGTAAAGCGTGGTACAAAATTTCATTGCCATATCTCCAAAACTGTGGATTTGGTGAATTTTTGAAACAGTATGGTGTCTTTTTCATAAACGTCCCCCCTTAAAAGAGGAAGGGAGGTTCACTAATTCATTGACTATGTCATTAGAGACTAAATAGAGTAAGAACTCGACAATGGCAGGCAATCGATCGACTGTCGGCTTGTAACGTAACACGTAGAATGTTACCACACTGAGGTGTCAAGAGTAATAATCCCAGCTAACATCGTGTCGGACCTCCTTTTCCTCGGAATACTGCAGCAGCTCGACGTGGCATGGACTCAACAGGACGTTGGAAGTCCCCTGCAGAAATACTGGGCGATGCTGCCTCTATAACCCTCCATAACTGCTAAAGTGTTACCGGTGCAGGCTTTTGTCCACGATCTGACGTCTCTATTATGTCTCATAAATGTTCGACGGGATTCACTTGGTGCGCTCTGAGTGGCAAAACCATTCACTCGAACAGTCCAGAATGTTCTTCCAACCATTCGCGAGCAACTGTGGCCCGCTGACGCGGCGCACTGTCTTCCATAAAAATTCCATCGTTATTTGTGAAGTCCACGAATGGCTGCAAATGGTCTACAAGTAATCGAACATGTTATGTTCGACTACTTTGAGCTGGATGGTGGGGAGTCTATTGATACATACACTGACACCGTGCGATCGTACAAGCCCTCCCAGTAAGGTGGCGTGAGGCCATGCCATTGGATGGGGATTATTTTGAAAAACAAGGTTTTGTAGCCAATAAAGTGGAGAATAATATGATGTCCTGGAATCATGATTAAGACCAACATTCTTGAAAAAAAAATTACAGGAAGAACTAAAATCCAAATCTTCTCAAAACCAGAAATACACAAAATCTCAGTCATGATTTATACAATTTTACATTAGACACTCAGGTAGGAACTTCGAAATTAGCTTCAAAGAACACTCTCTAATCTGCGAAAGTAATCAGTAGACATTTTAAATGCACTTAAGCAGCCACAGACACAATGTAGAGCGAATAGAAAATGCAATGAAAATTCTACATCATGTATCAAAGGGACAGTAATGAATATCCTGGAAGAACTAGAGATTTATGACCATACAAACGTATATCCAGACGAACTTCTTAATGTACAAGTATAACTAAAGCACAAACAATATTTAGAAGACTTTATTGACTTCTTTTTTGAGATGATCTGAATGAGAAAGGGTGATTTCGGCGCTTCCCGTCATCAAGAAATAAAATTAAAACAATAGATCTCTCAACTATAATAACGCATTTGCACGACACATGAAAACATACCCTGATCAGGCAGAAAATTATGATCACCTATCTAATAACCGGCATTTTCATCTTTGGCACGGGAAAAAGAGGAGACCGGTCGTGGCATGGAAACAATGCGGCCTTTTTGCGCCGCTGGAGGGTTCAGATCTGGTGAGCAGGGGCTCCAGCACATCAATTGGAACTCGCCACTGTGTTTCTCGAACGACTCCTTGTGACATGGCGCATTATCTTGTAGAAAAACGCCACTGCCGTCGCGAAACATGATCAAATGGTTCAAATGGCTCTGAGCACTATGGGACTCAACTGCTGAGGTTATTAGTCCCCTAGAACGTAGAACTAGGTAAACCTAACTAAGCTAAGGACATCACAAACATCCATGCCCGAGGCAGGATTCGAACCTGCGACCGTAGCGGTCTTGCGGTTCCAGACTGCAGCGCCTTTAACCGCACGGCCACTTCGGCCGGCGAAACATGATCGTCATGAAGGGGTGTACGTGGTCTGCAACCACTGTACGATACTCCTTGGCCGCCAAGGTGCACTGCACGAGCTCCACTGGACCGACAGATGCCCACGTGAATGTTCCACATAGCATAATGGGGCCGCCGCCAGCTTGTTTCTGTTCCGCAGTACAGGTGTCAAGAATCTGTTCTCGTGGAAGACGACGGATTCTCGCCCTCCCATGTCGGGATTCGTTAGACCACGCGACGCTCTGCCACTGCACCAGCGTCCGGTGCCGATGGTCATGTGCCCGTTTCAGTCGTAGTTGCCGATGTCGTGGTGTTAATATGGTACATGCATGGGTTGTCGACTGCGGAGGCCCGTCTTTAGGAGTGTTCGGTGCACTGTATATTCAGACACACTTGTACTGTGCCCAGCATTAAAGTCTGATGTTAGTTCCGCCACGTTTCGCCGCCTGTCCTGTTTTACCACTCGGGCTAGCCGACGACGTCCGACATCTGTAATGAGGGAAGCCGCCCAACCCCACGACGTCTGCACGTGGTTTCGCTTTGGTTTCGCCACGTGTTGAAGGTACTCGCCGTACCACTCCTCGATCACCCGACGAGTTATGCAATTTCCGAAATGCTAGTGCCGAGACTCCGGGCTATCACAATCTGCCATCGAGCAAGCTCAGACGGATAGCGCGCCTTTCCCATTCTACACCCTCACTGATAGCACATGCAGCGTGTATTTGTCTGACTAGCTCTCACTCCTTCTGCCCCTTCTCTCTATCCATCTACCCCTCCCCCTTTCTTTATCCATCTGCTCATCCCTTCCTCCTCTCTCTGTCCACCACCTCTTCCCAGCTATCTCTCCATCTTCTTCTGCCCCCTTTCTCCCCCCCCCCCTCTCTCTCAGTCCGTCACCTAGTTCCCCCTTTCTCTGTCCATCTTTCCGTCTCTCTCTCTATCTTCTCCTCCCCCTCTCTCTCCACCTTCTCCCGATCTCTCTCCTCCTTTCTGTTTTCTACTTCCATTTCCTGCCCCCTCTCCCCCACCTCCCCTTCCCCATCTCTCTGACCTGGAGCCTTGTTTATTGTTATTGCAACTTCAGATTCTGTAGTAGTATTCTAATCGTAAATCAGAGTCATAAACACAACTTTCCTGTTTGCTAACAACGTTTCACTGTTGTATATTTTGTGTATATATTGTTATATTAAAAAGTATTTAGTTTACATGTGCCTAAATATTTGTTACAATAACGCATAAAAATTTGAAGTAAATTCGAAAGGCGCATTTTGTGATTTTTGGTAAGAGTGTTACAATGCTTCCCCGTTATATACAGGTGTGCATGTGTGTTAAAGAAGTAACATCACGCTCGAATTATAAACGTTTCCCCATTTATTACACATATATTACGTATACGAGGATGGCCCAGAGAATAATGCACCGCATTTCGTTTCTCAGCCAAAAACAATGCCACGAATGCGAAACGTTACTTATATATAACTCGAAGTTTCCTGAGTGAGTGCGCCTAGTTTCCGTCACTTTCGACAGATAGTGTAGCTGCTGGACAGTTTCAAAATGGCGTCTGTAAGTGATGCACGTTACAAGCCATGTGGCGTCATTGAATTTCTCACTGCAGAGAAAGAAACTGTGAGGAATATTCACAAACGCTTGTGCAAAGTCTATGGAGCAGCTGCTGTCGACAGAAGTACAGTCGTTAGTCGCTGGGCACGGGGGTTAAGGTCGTTAGAAGGCTGTTCGGCTGAGTTCCACTATTTGCAGCGACCGGGGAGACCATCACGGTTGTCATACCTGATGTGTTGCAGCGAGCTGATTTTGTCATTCGCGAGGACACAAGCTTTACGATTCAGCAGTTGGCTCTTCATCTGTCAATCAGTAAAGGAAGTGTGGATGTAATTATCTGCAATTGGATATTCAAAAGTGTGTGCAAGACAGGTCCTTCAATGTCTAAGAAAAATATTTTTCTTGATTTTTGCAATGTTTTGAAGCTGAGGGGAAGTCCCTCTTGTCCCGGATTGTGACAGCTGATGAAACCTTGTTTCACCGTTTTGAGCCCGAAACAAAACGATAGTCCAGATTGAAATTTTCACTCTGCAGCGGAGTGTGCGCTTATATGAAACTTCGTGGCAGATTAGAACTATGTGCCGGACCGAGACTCGAGTTCGGGGCGGGTCGTGAGTCGTGCTTGGGTAGCTCAGTCGGCAGAACACTTGCCCACAAAGGCAAATGTCCCGATTTCGAGAATCGGTCCGGAGCACAGTTTTAATCTGCCAGGAAGTTTCAAAACGCCAGTCGATTGAATGGCGCTATTTCCACTCCCCACAAAAGAAAAAATTCAAAGCAAGTGCACTGTGAAGGTACGATTCTCATTGATGTGATGCCAAGATGCGGTACCGTTAGATCAGAAGCAGATGTCAACACACTAACAAAACTCAAGACGCGGTTCCGGCGACTTGGCGCCTCAGTAACCTAGGAGATGTTTTGCTGCAACACGATAACGCTCGGCCCCACCCAAGTCTGAGGACTGCTGAACACATCGCAAAACAGGGTTGGACAGTGTTACCCCATCCATCCTACAGCCCTGGCCTAGCCCATTCAGACTTCCACTTACATGGGTCATAAAAGGATGTCATTCGTGAATGACATTTTGAGGACGATGAGGAGGTGATTCACACAGTGAAGTATTGGCTGCGCCACCAGGACAAGTATTGCTACCGACAGGGCACACGCGCCCTTGTTTTGCGCTGGAGCGGAATGATGATTACGTGGAAAAATAGGGTGTGTAGATAAAACAACATTCTTTTGTGTGTGTAATTCTCATTATGTTCAGTAAAAAAATGTTGCAGAAAAAAATGCGGTGCATTACTTTCTGGGCAACCCTCGTATATCAGATTACGTTCCTGCAGGTAAATAAATATATGTGAGTATTCGAAAGCAATGTTGTGTCAAAATTTCAAAGCAGACCATGAATAATTTTTGGAGTTCTGAGATTCTGAAGAGACGAATAATTACGTTTGTGCTTATATAGAAACTGTAAATGTTGCATCAGAAATCTTCGAAAGTTTTTGACCATATGCTTTGAAATTTTACGCAACGTGACATTTCTTCACGCTTGCGTTTTTATATACTTATTTCTTTAGTATAAGTAATATACAATTTTTTATAAATTTAATTTTAGGGAAAAGCTGTTACAAAAAATCTCAAAACTTATATGTAAATATATTAAAGAAATTTCTATCTAAAATCATACCTATATGGAATGTTGTGTCAGAATTTGAAAGCAATACAACAAGAACTTCCGGAGAGACACGATTTTGAACAAAGGAACATTTACATTTTTGTATGGATTTCGGAATACTGGTTAAAAGAGCTGCTAACGGATGTCGTTATACGCTGTACAGCTCATCTGAGCATGCGTAAAAAATTTCGTCATGTGCAAGCAGTTCTCGCAGTCGCATCAAAAGCTTTCCCAGATATCCACCACTCGCAGTAGAGAGATGATTCAAAGGGGCAATGAAGTTTTCTATCATATCTTGTAGTTTCTCAATGGAACTGGATTCACTCACAATGACGATCAACTGCATCCAGCGTGGATGGATAGTTCTGAGAGACAGTACGTTTCAGTGTGTTCCACATAGAGTTGTCAAAAGAAGTCAGACTGGTTCAATATGGAGGACATTCCATTCCTGCTCCAGTAATTTGATGGGAAATGATAGCGAACAATGATTCAAAGGGGCAATGAAGTTTTCTATCATATCTTGTAGTTTCTCAATGGAACTGGATTCATTCACAATGACGATCAACTGCATCCAGCGTGGATGGATAGTTCTGAGAGACAGTACGTTTCAGTGTGTTCCACATAGAGTTGTCAAAAGAAGTCAGACTGGTTCAATATGGAGGACATTCCATTCCTGCTCCAGTAATTTGATGGGAAATGATAGCGAACAGTGTTTTGTTTCAGTGACTAGCAAACCTGGTCAGTTTTGAAAAGAACTCGGCAGTATGAACCAACCTATCAGTGTGACTTTGCATCTTTTCCGGACTTGATGCATGCGTTGGTTAGGAAGGGTGTCATGAAGCCATTGTGTCCCATCCTGAGGCAAAAAGAGCCAGAATTGGTGTAACGAGTACTCGATAACCTGGATACGGGCACTGGGAGGGAATTCACGTCTCCTGTGGGCGCTGAAAGGTTCGTTTAACCAACACTGTGCTTTACTCCACATCTAATGCTACTGGGTGTGGTATACTCTTTGTCCTGATCTTCCTCTGATGCTAGAAATGGTTCCTCTGACTACGCGCAGGGTGGCAAAGATTTTAATGTGTGCACCGAGGTACGATTAAACTATTTTTCGCATTTATAAAAAGATTTTGTAAGAGTAACGTGTCACGCAGGCTTTCAGAAAAAGTCCCTGACGATAGAATTATCCGTCTTTAACGTTATTTCTATTTTTGTTATTTTTAAATTATACACCTTAACGCGTTTCGCCCAGAGCCATCATGAGAATTTGTCAAGTTAACGGAACGAATGAGAAGTAATACAAAGGGCGTTCAAAAAGTTTTGCACAGTCATGTTTAATTGTTTTATTTTTTGGAGGAGGAGAATTAATTTTTTTGTGAACATATTTGGAACATTTAGCTATAAGTTGGTGTACAAAAGTACTTTCTTTTATTCACAGGTGAGCCACAATGGACCGTGAAGTAGATGTCAGGTTGCGACAACGGTCGGTGATCGAGTTCCTCTTCAACATCGAAGATGACTCTGCCACATCGATTTACAGGAAGTTGCTCCCTGTTTATGGGGAGGACACAGTGGATCGCAGCAGTATCCAGCGGTGATTGCAGAGGTTTAAAGAAGGTGATTGCTCTCTACTGGACAATCCACGATGCGGTAGACCATCGACGGCAGTGAGTAAAGCTGGCCGCTGTGGCCGAGCGGTTCTAGGCGCTTCAGTCCGGAACCGCGCTGCTGCTGCGGTCGCAGGTTCGAATCCTGCCTCGTACATGGGTGTGTGTGATGTCCTTAGATTAGGTAGGTTTATGTAGTTTTAAGTCTAAGGGACTGATGACCTCAGATGTTAATTCCCATAGTGCTTAGAGTCATTTGAATTTTTGCGGTGAGTGATGTGAATAAGGAAACCATTGATCAAATCAACCAAAATGACAGATGTGTGACGACACGACAGCTTGCTGAAATGACTCGTTTGTCATTGGGTAGTGTGTTATGACTGGTACAGCCACTAGGGTACAGAAAAATCAGTGCACATTGGGTGCCTAGATTATTGACAAGAGAAATGAAAACAATGAGGAAGAATGTGTGCGAGGGCCCCAAGAAGGCCTTTACTGAAGAGTGGAAACAGTATTTTGATGGCGTCATTACGCAGGATGAGACGTGGTTGTTTTTGTCCGAACCTGCGAGCAAAACCCAATCCATGGAGTGGCGTCATCCGGATTCCCCTCGGAAGAAGAAACCAAGACTTTCACGAACAGCAGGCCGAAAGGTGATGGCCTCCTTCTTCTGGGATCAGTGTGTTATCATTTTCATTCACTTTTTGGAGCCTGGTTCCACAATTAACCGGGACCGCTACTGTTTGTCAGTGGACAAGCTGCTACGTGCCATCAATATCCACAGACCACAGCTTCGGGGTCAGCTCATCAGACTACACCATGACAATGCCAAACCCCATACAGCCCTTATGACGCGGGAAAAAATCAGGAAAATGAGTAGGAAAATTGTTCCCCATCCTCCCTACAGTCCGGACTTAGCTCCGTCTGATCTTTACCTCTTTGATAGTCTGAAAGCACACCTGCGCGGTAAAGACCTTATTTCCTGTGTCAAGCGATGGTGTAAAAGTCAATCCCCAGAATTTTACTAAAGTACATTTACATCATGGGAAGAACGTTGGACCAGATGCGACACAGCTGACGGAGGCTACACTGAGTAGACTCAATGTATAGCTAAATGTTCCAAGTATGTTCACAAAAAATTTCATTGTCCTCCTACAAAAAAATTAAAAAAAATTAGAGACGACAGAGCAAAATTTTTGAACGCCCTTTGTACATTTACAAGTAGTATGATAACACACTTTTAGGATAAAGCGAAAACATACCATATTTAAAATCTCTATACTCTGTATTCTGTCATTTAACATCAACAAGTGTGCTACAGACTAGTGCTGCTCAGTGAGGCAGCCTACATTAAGTAACAAACTGTGCTCATTACGAGGCGTTAAATATATTTGGACCTCATCACGTCAAAATTTAAAACACCTACAAATTCAGTGCACAGTCGTTTCATATAAAAGGACTATAAATAATGAAGTGGAAAATTGTGACGATGAAAACAATTTAATACATGGCTTAAAATTATAAACATTGAAATAATGCTAATATGCCAAGATGACAGTGAGTGTCATCTTGTCATGTGTTTAAGTTTCCGTTCGACCTTGTCTGACCAGCACAAGGGAGGATGGACATACTGTACATCAAGAACATCATAGCTCATTCAGGCCTGGGCGTGTTATCTGAGAACAGGTAATGAAGTCCCTGCCTCCTTCTGTCTCATCACACACCATTCGTTGAAGATCAGCAGCAGCTGGAATAGGGAATTACCGTCCCATACCTAGGATGCCGCTAAAGTCATAACACAAACGGCTGTGTTTAGAGAGATGCCGTGAACGGGAAACATGGACTGCTGGTGAGTGGCGTCAAACTGTCTTCAGTAATGAATCACGGATCTATATTACCCCGGCTAATCATCGTCGGCGAGTATGGCGACGATCAACGGAGAGGTCCCATTCCTTCTGTGGTTTGGAGAAGCAAGCTATGGAATCATGGTGTTAGGACCCGTCGGATATGACTTCAGGTCACGGTTAATAGTAACAGACGCTAACGGAATCACAATTGTTACGGACATCTCAGGTCCTCATGTGTTACCTGTCATATCATAGTATCGTGGTGCCATTTTTCAACAGGACAACGTTCGTCCAGACATGGAACGTGTCTCAGTGAACTGTCTGAATGATGCTGAGGTAATCCCGTGGCTAGCAAGATCCATAGCTCTGTCCACGATAGAATATGAGTGGACCCCATTCGCACGGCAACTCCAGTCCAGTGCCTGCATTTAGTAGAGGGTGATTATAATTAAAGTTGAACTTTCAAACCGCTGTAGAAATAACACCAGTGGTCAGAATGACGTCAAATTGCAACGTAATATTATCGGAAAAGGGGGAAAACGCATGGCAGAAGAACAATAAATAGTGTAAGGGTCTACGGATTGCGCGCAGCCATGAGGTATGTTAACACGCTCAAGCCAGCCGACCTGTCTGGAATGCTGACAGTTTTCTTGGTCAGTAGACGCGCGTCCGGCCGCACTACGACGGGGAGTACGCGACTGGGTCCGCAGCTCGTGGTCGTGCGGTAGCGTTCTCGCTTCCCACGCCCGGGTTCCCGGCTTCGATTCCCGGCGGGGTCAGGGATTTTCTCTGCCTCGTGATGACTGGGTGTTGTGTGATGTCCTTAGGTTAGTTAGGTTTAAGTAGTTCTAAGTTCTAGGGGACTGATGACCATAGATGTTAAGTCCCATAGTGCTCAGACCCATTTGAACCATTTTGAAGTACGCGACTGGCCGCCGTCCGTAGCGGGCAGTTTTAACTAGCGAGGCCTCGGGCGTGAATATGTATCTTTTCTTAGCTCACCATGGAGCCTTTCGATACGACCGTAATTAGCCGGTGTTAGGATGTCAGACACAGTGATGATGGGTGCGTGTGGCGTGCATGTTTTCTAATCAGCCCTTGTTAATAAAACTATTTAAACTTACTTCTCGGTGTTCGCGTATTGCCATACCTTAAGGACCCACTGGTTACAAATCCTGACAAATATTTCATCTAATTATCATCCGGGGCAACAACACAAACTAAGTACCCCTTGTAATAGTTACAAATGTAGCAATAGATAGCACTGTAAGCATCATAATTTAATAGCGGTCTTCTACAAATGACAAATGAAGCATGCAACAATGCGTAAAGTGTACGTTTGACGTTAAACAAACTGTACTACTCAGTGTGCATGAGTGTACAGGTGTCATACTGTTAGTTACGTAAGCCCATCCACCACGGCAAGGCCATAACACATCGGATAGGGAACATTGGTTTTTAATTGTCCTGAGGCCAAAAACCGCATAAAAAGCATAAATCAAAATCAAATCGAATTATTAATTTCCGTGTGACTGGCATAAAACATGTTCAATATGCTGTCCATCGTTTTCTGCAACAAGTTGAAATCGACAAACGGCGTGTTCCGCAACTGATCGCAGTGTTTCTGGGGTCACGTTCAGAATGTGTTGCGCAATGCGTGCCTTCAATGCAGCTAAGTTTGCAATCGTGACACTGAACACAACATCTTTCAGACAGCCCCACAGCCAGAAGTCACACGGATTAAGATCAGGTGATCGCGACGGCCAGGCTGTAGAGAAATGGAAGCTGATAATTCTATCATTTCCGAAATGGCGCTTCAGCAGCTGCTTAGCTGGATTTACAATGTGTGGGAGGTGCGCCATCTTGCATAAAAATGATCCCATCCACGCATCCACGCTGTTGGAGAACTGAAATGACGTGGTTGCGCAAAGGACACTCAGAGCGCTTACTAGTGATGGTACAGGTAACAGGACCAGAAGCACCTAAACAATATGGCCCTATGATAAATGATGCCGTAAACCCGCACCACATAGTAACTTTATCAGGGTGAAGTGGTACTGGTTGATTTGAGTGTGGATTTTCCGTTGGCCATATTCGACAATTCTGTGTATTGACATAACCTGTCAGATGGAAGTGGTCTTCGTCTGTCCTCAAAATCTTCCACGGTCAGTCTTTGTCCAGTTTCATGCGAGCAAGAAATTCTAAAGCAAATGTCTCTCTTGCTGGCAGGTAACAGGAAGCAAGTCGGGAACATGGATAACTTTGAATGGACAGCAAAGAAGGATGTTTCGTAGGACTTTACGCACCGTCCTCACGGGTATGTCCAATGTTCAGGCGGTTGTCCGTTCACTACATGTTTGCACACCACCACTCGTCTCCTCCTGTATTTCTGTGGCCACTGACGTTGAATCAATTCGTTTCCTCCCTCTACCAGGTTGCACACCAAAAGAACCCGTCTTTTCGAATTTCCGAATCATTTTCTCCAGACCCATGGCAGTCATTGGTCCAACGCCTTTTTTTCAAACCCTTCTGTGGTGTCACAGCCAGACACCACACTTGCTAGGTGGTAGCTTTTAAATCGGCCGCGGTCCGCTAGTATACGACGGACCCGCGTGTCGCCACTGTCAGAGATTGCAGACCGAGCGCCGCCACACGGCAGGTCTAGTGAGACGTCCTAGCACTCGCCCCAGTTGTACAGCCGACTTTGCTAGCGAAGCTACACTGACAAATACGCTCTCATTTGCCGAGACGAAAGTAAGCATAGCCTTCAGCGACGTCATTTGCTACGACCTAGCAAGGCGCCGTTACCAGTTAATATTGAGATTGTAAAACCTGTACCGTAAAGAGCGATGTACACCAATTATGGATTAAAGTTAAGTATTCCAGAAGCTATGTACTATTTTTGGCTACTATAATTCCTTGTCATTTTCCAGACCTCACGCCAGCCTGCGTGAGCTTTAACGCGTGCATTTCGGCCTCCTCTAGCTATACGGTGTTGCCTCTTCTGCCAACATATCACCTTCAGTGTCCGGAACTTCTGTAGAGAGACATATGCACAGTCATCATTCTTGTAATACAGCCTTACAAGCAGAGCGCGATCCTGCATTGAGACAGTCATGGCGAATGACGCAGACGCGAAAGGAGGAAAAGCCATGTACCCTGCTTGTTTATATCAACTTCAATGGATCGTGCGCGTGACAGGTGTTTTCATTTACGTATTATGACACAGACAGTGCCATCTATTGATCAATTTTCACACTATTTTTTTCTTCTGCTATAAGTTTTCCCCTTCTCCGATAATATTCCGTTGCAATTTGACGTCGTTCTGACCGGTAGCGTTATTTCTATAGCGTTTTGAAAGTTTAATTATAATCACCCTTTATATCAAGGACCATTTACAGCAATTACAGGCCAGCTCGGCTCAGGAGAGTATTCAACAGCTTGAAACGTCTCTGTGAAGTCGTTTCATAAGACGCTTGTCGAATTCGGTACAACTGATTCACTTCACTACCTGATTTTAGCTCAATTCATGAACTCTTCCAGAAAGACTGAGCACTCAAATAAGGCCTATTTAATATTATATGTGTGTTTTAATGTGGGGTTTCGGTTTTGTTTTGTGGGAAACGCTGAGTTGGTCATCGTCTGCTGGGAGCAGACGATGTTGCTTCTCGTTCGAAGGAGAGCACAACTTAGGTCGAAGGCTGTTTTTGTGTGTGAGGTTGGTGACGGAGGGCTACCCTTCCGGTAGCTTCCGCTGCACGTGGAGCTAGGTAATCTGGAAGGAAAAAGGGGCACTCTTCGGCGAACGCTTAGTGAGTACGGATCGTACCTCTTAAGGGGATTTTCAGGTGATAGAGAGCAGGTTGAGTTAGGACTTCGTTATGTTCAACTGGTGAAATACGAATTTCAGCTTAACTGAAGCGTGTGAAGCGAGATACGTTTTTTAATGATTTTTAATCTTATATTTTGTGGAAGTTGCTTTTGTCTTTGGGTGTCGATTTTGTGCCACGTGTTTGGTCCACCACGGCACCGCAATAGGCTTTATTTTAACAGTTTGCTTGTTTAATGAGCTATAATTTCTACAAGAATATCTGTTCTTTCGTGCGCTTTCTACAAAGCAGCACAACAGTTTGGTTCGGAATGCACCACGTGCTCTAATTCGGCCGTTTGCAAGCAGCAGACGCAGTTAGTATGTTGAATAATCATCGCACACCCTCGTGCATTGGTTAAACCTCTGTCCAGAATAGTGCATGCGTTGAATCGTAATGCGAATCTCACTGAGATATGGTATGTGATATGAATGCAAAGGAGATTATAGTATCATGGTCTCCCACCCCCGTTTTCTGTGCTTCTTCTTGCTGTAGTTAAACTGTGCTCTGTTACATTCTCACGTAATTCTTACTTAAATATTTCTAGTCAGGCACCAGCTATGTGTAGTTAGCATGTGCAACCAAATACTTAGATACAATAAATAACCTACATGAAAGATAAATTCTGTGGTGCTGATCTTACCCACTTACTCAGATTTCCAATCCTGAATTAATCAAGTTGCTTCATGCACGACATGGGGTGCTGTTTATCTGGCTGCTTAAAGAAATTTGCGTGCTTGTAAGTAAATTATTAAAGTAATTAAGCTAATAATTTTCCAGCTCCGTTTTTTTCTAAATGGTTAGGAAGTGCTTGGTCTGGTGGCGACCCTGAATTTCTGGATTTTTTTCGTTATTTGTGTGAGAGAAGCAGCTAGAAATGCGGGATAACACATATGGCTCGATGAGCAACGTCGTAAAGATAGTAATACGTTACAAGCTTTTGACACCGTTCCTGACCAGCGATTTCTAATCATATTGCATGCCTATGGAGTATTGTTTCAGCTGTGCAACTGGATTCGTGGTTTCCTGTCAGAAAGTTAGTAGTAACTGACGGAAACTGATCGTGTAAAACAAAAGTGATACCTGGCGCTCACCAAGGATGGGTTATAGGCCTCTGCTGTTCTTAACTTGCATAAAGGATGTAGAAGACAGTCTGAACAACCCTCGTAAATTGTTTTCAGATGATGCTATTATTTACCGTCTAGGAAAGTCATCATAAGATGAAAACAATTGGTAAAATGATTTAGACAAGACATCTGTATGGTGCGAAAAATGGCAATTGACTCTAAATAATGAAAAGACTTAGAGCCTGGGATTACAAATAACTTACAGATAATTTTGTCGAGCAAGTGAACGAATGTTTGCATTTTATTGGCAAAATATTTAGAAGATGCAACAGGTATGCTAAAGTATCTGCCTGCACTATGCTCTTCAGTCACCTTCTGTAACATTGCTGCGCAGTGTGGGTTCTGCATTAGATATGACTGATGGAGGACATCGACCAAGTTCAAAGAACGGCAGCTCGTCTTATATTATCGAGAGACATGGGAGAGGGTGTCATGGACATGATACCCAACTTGGGGAGGCAATCATTAAAATAAGGACGTTTTTCGTTCCAACGTGATATTTTCACCGAATTTGAATCATCATCCCAAATGCGAAAACATTTTGTTGCATCCAGCTACATAGGGAGAAGCTACCATCGTAGTAAAGTAAGAGAAATGAGAGATTGCACGGGAAGAATGAAGTGCTTACTTTCCCTGCGAGCTGCTATAAATTGGGATGGTAGAGAACTTGTCTGCATGTGTTTCGATGAATCCCCTGCCAGGCACTTCGTTGTGAATTGCAGTGTGTTGATGTACAGGGTGATCAAAAAGGTAGTATAAATTTGAAAACTTTATAAACCACGGAATAATGTAGATAGAGAGGTAAAAATTGACACACATGCTTGGAATGACATGGGGTTTTATTAGAACAAAAAAAAATACAAAGTTCACAAAATGTCCGACAGATGGCGCGTGAAAGATCTGTTGCGCGCGTCGTTTGGTGATGCTTGTGTGCTCAGCCGCCACTTCCGTCATGCCTGGCCTCCCAGGTCCCCAGATATCAGTCCGTGCGATTATTGGCTTTGGGGTTACCCGAAGTCGCAAGTGTATCGTGATCGACCGACATCTCTAGGGATGCTGAAAGACAATATCCGACGCCAATGCCTCACCATAACTCCGGACACGCTTTAAAGTGCTGTTCACAACATTATTCTTCGACTACAGCTATTGTTGAGGAATGACGGTGGACATATTGAGCATTTTCTGTAAAGGACATCATCTTTGCTTTGTCATACTTTATTATGCTAATTATTGTTATTCTGATCAGATGAAACCCATCTGTCGGACAGTTTTTGAACTTTTGTACTTTTTTTGGTTCCAATAAAACCTCATGTCATTCCAAGCATGTGTGTCAATTTGTACCTCTCTATCTACATTATTCCGTGATTTATTCAGTTTTCAAATTTATATTGACTTTTTGATCACCTGGTAGATGTAGCGTTATATGTATGGCACCCACCCCAACGGAATCAGTGCCTACATTATGGCCAGAAGGGGAGCAACATCGAGGTGATGAGTGGGCATGTTAACAGCAGTTTGAACTGTTAGGCGTGTGTTCCACCAAGTAAATACAGGGCTATTACAAATGATTGAAGCGATTTCATAAATTCACTGTAGCTCCATTCATTGACAGATGGTCAGGACACACTACAGATACGTAGAAAAACTCATAAAGTTTTGTTCGGCTGAAGCCGCACTTCACGTTTCTGCTGTCAGAGCGCTCGAGAGCGCAGTGAGACAAAATGGCGACAGGAGCCGAGAAAGCGTATGTCGTGCTTGAAATGCACTCACATCAGTCAGTCATAACAGTGCAACGACACTTCAGGACGAAGTTGAACAAAGATCCACCAACTGCTAACTCCATTCGGCGATGGTATGCGCAGTTTAAAGCTTCTGGATGCCTCTGTAAGGGGAAATCAACGGGTCGGCCTGCAGTGAGCGAAGAAACGGTTGAACGCATGCGGGCAAGTTTCACGCGTAGCCCGCGGAAAATTGGCTCATGCCACAACTGGAGACCGACAGCGCCGACTTCATCTTTCAACAGGATGGTGCTCCACCGCACTTCCATCATGATGTTCGGCATTTCTTAAACAGGAGATTGGAAAACCGATGGATCGGTCGTGGTGGAGATCATGATCAGCAATTCATGTCATGGCCTCCACGCTCTCCCGACTTAACCCCATGCGATTTCTTTCTGTGGGGTTATGTGAAAGATTCAGTGTTTAACCCTCCTCTACCAAGAAACGTGCCAGAACTGCGAACTCGCATCAACGATGCTTTCGAACTCATTGATGGCGACATGATGCCCCGAGTGTGGGAGGAACTTGATTATCGGCTTGATGTCTGCCGAATCACTAAAGGGGCACATATCGAACATTTGTGGATGCCTAAAAAAACTTTTTGAGTTTTTGTATGTGTCTGCAAAACATTGTGAAAATATCTCAAATAATAAAGTTATTCTAGAGCTGTGAAATCGCTTCAAACATTTGTAATAACCCTGTATATCCGAACACGCAAAGGGCGATGTTGTCAGGTCTGGATACGAACGTGATACATAGGGAAGGGTGACTCGACAGTGCTGTGTCATTGATGGTACGAGGACTGAACAGCAGTGGTTTCCTCCGACTAGCTGAAGGGTGAAACGAGCATCGCAGCACACACACCGCCGACCTATCGACAGGCTGGCTGTGCGGTGCGGCGCCTCCTTCCGCACCAGCGCGCTACGACGCCCTCCGCGGTCTACACGGGCCGACATTCCACGCTCCCTCCCACCCTCCACCCTTCAGTCACACACCCATCTTCGCACTGCGCGCGCTGGCAGCATGCGACCCTCGTTTCCATGGCTCTTCCTCGCTGCGACCCTAATTGCTGTCGAAACCGCGTTACATACCCGAGTGGTCGGCTAATCCAATTCCGACAGGCGGATCCCGCTACCGACCCGGCTCGACGCAAAAACGCGTGGCGCGCCTGTACGCGAGAAGCGATCTTGCATCAACCGAATTTTCGCGCTCCTCTGCTCTGTTCCACCAGGCGGAGAAAATTTGCTGGCTTACTCCCGTACGGTTTATTTATATCCTCAGGATAAGTAGGTGTCTGTGAAATGGAAGGGGTGGGGGCAGGGAGAAACGGGAGAGTCAAAACTGCTAGAGATAAATTAATTTGCCAGGAATATCGCACAAGATTTTATTGGTAATTGTTTAACACACAGTTACAAAAATGTTCAATCAAAAGATCAATAAATGACTTTTAAAATTAGTGCTGAAAATTCTCAAATCTTAACAAGAAACGCACAAGGCTTTTTAGCACACACTTAAAAAGTTTACTAGCGAAAGATCATTAGATAACTGCTTCAAAATTACTGAAGACAATTCCACAATAATAACAGGAATCACAGAAAGCATTTTAACTTACAGTCACAATCATCACAATCAAAATATCATTCTCCATCCGAACAGGCCTCGGCAAGTCCAGCGGTACAAACCGACCGCCGTGTCAACCTCAGCCGATAGTCGTCTTCGGATGTGGATATGGAGGGGCATGTGGTCAGCACACAACTTTCCCGACCATTGTCAGTTTTCGTGACAGTTCCTCAATTGGCCGTATAAGAGCTGAGTGCAACGCGCTTGCCGACAGCGCACGACAAACCCAGACATTCACCCATCCAAGCACGACAGCTCGTAACCTAGGTGATCTGAAGGAAACCAGGGCTACTACTGCGGCAAGACTGTTGGCAAAAGATCTTTGATGCCTCTTTTAAAGTTACCGAAGAAAAATTGAAGACAGGGTAACAGAAAACGCAGAAGGCGATCAGGAGCCAGAAGGCTGTGCAATTTATTTACAGTCACAATTGGGCAAGATTGTGCAGAAGGCGACTTATTGCATTTACAGAAAAATAGACTTAGGAAATTTTTAGTCGAAGTGCACCAATGATAACAAAACAGTTTAGCGACATGCATGAAGATTAAAAGAAAACTTGGGGACTCATAAGCTGAAGTTTCTTAATTAAGTGGAAGACACTGTTATTCAGTCACAGTTGTACAAGGAATGCTATTTTGACATAAATATACGCGCAAGGCAATTTCTCTGAAATATCTGACTACTCAAACACACTGAGCGAGGTGGTGGAGTGGTTAGCACACTGGACGGCGCTTCAAACCTGCTCCCGGCCATCCAGATTAAGGTTTCCCGTCATTTCCCCAAACCGCTACGGGCAGACACCGGTATGATTCCTTTCCAAGGGCACGGCCGAATTTCTTCCCAATCCTTGACACAATCCCAGCTTATGCTTTGTCTGTAATGACATCGGTGTCGATGGGACGTTAAACCCAATCTTTCTTCCTTCGAACTGCATAGAAGCAATTTACAGCGTCAAGAAATGACATTACGAACATAAGGAATAAAACAGAAATGCCAAGTTTCAGCGAACTGGATGTTAAATGCGGTACAATGTACGTAAACAGTGGCAACTAGTAAAATTAATTTTATTATCTTTAAAAATATGTGTACCTCACATGGTAAGCGTATTACAACTGGAAGTTATATGTTTGTTATGTTCATGCATCAGTCCTTCATTCATACTTACTGGCAGTCCATCAGTTTTCTATTCCGCAATGAATTACGTCAGTAACCGTCACTTCGGCAGCCGTACAACGACTGAGAGGAGGAAGCATAGTACCTTTGTCATAAGTGAAAAAAATTACATATTTGGGATTTCTCTGTGTCATCTTCCTTACCGGTGTCATCGCCGAGCTATTGTTAAGGTTAGTTTTGATCCCTTTACTGGCTTTGTCAAAAACTTTTGCGATGTTTCGTCAGATACGTGAGCAAAATTCAACTTTAGGGTTCATTGACCGCTTATTATTCAGAATACGGTCAGGTGGGGTATCAAAGAAAATTTGTGACTAGGCTTAGGATTTCTTGATACAGCAGCATACTGCCTCTGAGGCGGTGCGATCGACTTACGTATAGGTACCTTAAAGCGTCTCCTACGAAGTATATTGGAACTGGCTATCACAAACGCAAAAAACATAGTACTGTTTGATTACAACGCCAATGCGACACGATTGCAATCTGTCAACTCATACAAATACCTAGATGTAATAATTTGTGGCGAAGTGAAGCTGAATGATTATATAGGCACAGTCGTACGGAAGCTGATGTTACACTTTGGTTCATTGACAGAGTGCTGGGAATACGCAATCGATGTACTTGTACGACACATCCTAGAATACTGCTCAAGAAAGTGTAAGATTCATATCAAATACGGCTAAGAGGTGATACTGAAAGTACGTTGTAAAACAAGGGCGACGCTCGGCATACAGCCCAACAGCATCCTCAAGGTTTCTTCTGCATTTATCCGTAAATCAGGATCATTTCAAATTTTTCTTCTGTGGTTGGAACAGTCATCATCCGCTTGTACGTCTGTTCCCCAAATGATAGCTGTGCAGGTAATAAATACTGCACAATTTTTGTAGCGTTTAGAGCCTCTATCTGTTCTACGTCTGCACTATACGTAAGCTGTTTCCAGTGTACTGTCTCTGATATGTCATAGTTCGCTACACGGCCACCGTGGCTCGTCGAGTAGTCGTAGTCCTCTATTCGCTATGTCGGAGGAATAAAACATTGTGAATGAGATTTCCAATTAGACGTTATGGGATACCGGCCTTTCCTGCCCTCGCAGCATGAAAAGGGGAGGGGGGGAGGGTGTTCCCATACGCTATCGGCTATTCAAGGGCCATTGAGTAGTATTTCGTAAACTACAATTGTGTACCCACTTTTGTTCCTCTGATTACAGTGCCATCTGTGGTGAAAGAAGAAAATGCTTCAGACAAAACGTATGTAGATCTTTTCCATTGAAGATTTCAAAGTTGCTCCCTACCACACATGCACGGGGTAGGGTGGAGGGTCGACTGTGATATCATTCGATGTCCCTCTCCGAGACAAACAAATTTAAATGATAACTTTTTTTGATCCGATGTGTAGTGTTCGATATATTTTATTGTCTTCAGTTCAAATGAACGCTCTGTATGAGGTATGGGAGTGGACCCAAAAGTGAACCCTACAGGACTTCCTTTGTTATTTTTTCCACCTGTCACTAAAATTTTCTACCTTTGTAGCATTGTTTGAATTATTGAACACAGTCTTTTGCATTCTCTTGTTAAGTATGATTGAAACCAACTGTGCATTAAGCTGTATATTCCCTAAAACTTGAGTTTGCTATGAGAGTAAAATGATCTACACAATCAAAAACGCCTTGGAAAGATCGCAAAAAAACCAACAGGCGATATAATAATATTTAAGGCGTATACTATTTGATGAGTGAATGTATACTCGTAAGTGGCATTCTAAATCCAGCAACCTCCCTGGAACCCGATCTGTGATATGCCAAGTAAATGGCCTGGTAAGTAAATGACCTGAAATATTGGTTTTTCACATTGGCGAAGCTCGTTTGGATCTGCAGTTAACTAAAGCAGATTACAATACGCCACTTGGTTCAAACCTGGCGAAGTTAAGAATTAACAGCTGCACAAAAAGGAAGAGGCAACTTGCTCTAAACATGGATGCGTATATTTCTGGGTCGAGTTGATTCATCTGGATATAGCGAAACTCAAGTCTTCCTACATTTCTGAGAGTTGTAAACATAAACACTGTCTTTAGTACCTCCTATCCAGAAGCGTCTTCAGCTTGCCCAACGAGTATTACTTTTTACGATGGGCGTCTCCGCGGACAGAATTACTTCCAACCTTACTCGCGACTTAAGAATACTGCTGATCTGTACGTCTGAGTGTAGTTGGGAGACTTTCCATCAGTACTCACTCAGCAAACTCTTCCGCTCTCGGGAAGATAGGTCCCACATCCTGAGTGCTTGTAAAAAAAAATGAGGCGGCAGGGCTGGGAAGAAACTTTCAAATTTCAAGTGGTCCACTCCTCTCTCTCTTTCCTCCGTTGGCAAAGTATGCTGGCGCAACATAAACAAGTTTTATGAAACATAAGATTTTTTTTACGCCGCACTTTACAGTATATGTGCTGAGAGGAGAGTGAGTTACATTCATTTATTACCTCTTATTCGAGGGCGGTGGGTATCGTAGCGCCCCACTTGGCCGATATATAAGTCCATCCCCTCCGCTTGCCCTCAGGCACTTTCTCCCCTCTCTCTCCTCTCTCGCTTTTCAGGGTCGCCCACGCAGCCGCCGCCAACTCGTTCTGACCGGCCGGCGCTCAGTGCGTGCGGCGAAAGTTGCAGCGCCCGATATGCTAATGCTCTTTATCACTGCATGGAGACTGCAGAAGCACATAAAATGTTACGACGATGTGGCGCTCCGAAGCGGGACGCCTGCTCTCGGCACGGCGCGGCAGCGCAGCCTAGGTCGCGTTCCTCGATCCCTCGATATGCGCGCGGGTCGACCAGGCTCAGGGTCGATAAGCGCAGTCCGAGCGCCTTATTGGCTGCTCCGGGAGCGCTGATTCGGTCACCGACGTCGCCGCTCCTCACGCACGCCGGGCGGCGCCGAATACGCTCCGTGAACTATGAATAATAACGAGACGCCGGCCGGAATCGATAATCGGAGCGTCCGCGCCGCCGGCAGTCGACTGCCGACTCCGTAAAGGTCTCTGCCATTCGACCTGAACGCTTTCACCTTCACTTGAGGGAAAGAGCTTCTTTACTTTATTACGAGGCTGAGTTAGAAAGTACTGCATCTTAAGATATTTATTTCCTAATACACAAAGAAATAAAGCGGTCTTTAGACATACGCACAAACTTCAACGTCTATTTTTGCACTCTGCAAACCACTCTGAATTGCGTGGCAGAGGCTACTTTGCATTGTTCCAGTTATTACGGGCTCTCTCCGTCCCATTCGCGTATGGGGCGCTGGACGTATGATTGATTAAATGTGTTTGTCTGTCCTGTACTTAACCTAATCTTGTTTTCGTGTTCCAGATGGTTCTTGAAAATTTTTAAGTAAGCTTTCGCGATACAGTTGGTACCTATTTTCAGGCATTTGCCGGTTCAAGTTTTTAAGCACCTGCGTGGTGCTCTCCCAGTGCTTAAGGGGCTCCGGAACGCCCTATACTTGCAATGTTAAAATAACGCTTATAAATTACATCTTTCCACACAAAGTATTTGAGGTAGGAAGTTGAACTTTTTACAGATTATTTATTGGAATATGGGCTACAACTTAACACAGGGATTTTACAAAATTTTAGTTCAGTTATTAAAGATGATTTTTTTTTCAATTGTAATGAAAATTCACAAAATTTTTTTGCAATTTTTTATTTATATATTCAAAAATATACAGTTTTTTGGAAAAAGGCTGTGTTAAATTATGCAGAAGGTACTGTGTAACATTTACTGAAAGTTTGAAACAAATATGTTTGGAAGATCCTTAGAAAACATGTAATTAGTATGAGAAAATAAAAGTTTTGGGAATCGAGCGACAAAGATTGGATTAACTTTTTAGTGCATTCCAGGTCCATAGGATGGATTATCTTCATCCTCTGCAAACTCCTCCTCCAGCTTCCTCTTGTTCCTCGTCCTGTTTACTCTTGCTTGTATTTCTAGACTCTTTACAGCCCTGTCTGCAGCCCGAAGGCGTTCCTTGTCTAAAGCAAGCATCGCTCGTACCATGTTAGAATGTTATTATTTACAGTAATAACACATACGTTTGGCTTTCCAACATTTCTCCTTTTCTTAAAAGCCTTCAGAGGATTTCTAATAACTTTAATTTTACTCATTATTATACTTCAACAAAACAGAGACTCAAGAAACAGAATTAATTACGAATATTTTCGAGATAACGACAGAGTAAATAAACATGAAACAATCGACAATCACACCAGCGATATATATTGAACCATCACAGGTTAGCCACAACACATACTTTATCTCACATCACTAAAATGTACCTGATGAACACGGACGTTAATAATAACACCATTTGACAGCAGTTTAAACAGCGCCACAGTGGGTCACGCCCATGTAGAACACATTTCAAAAAAAATTTAAAAATAGTTGTAGTCTTCGGAATTGAATAAATTATATATCTATTAAAAGGTAATAGTCTGCAGATTCAGAAAACGCAAAAAAGTAAAAATTGAACTTTTCATGATTTTGAGCCTTTCCGGAGCCCCTTAAACAAAACTGTGAACGTATCTGCTGCCCTTCCTCTCACAAGGCACACTTAGCTAGCTTTCGCATTCCTGTCACGGGCATTATTGTTAGCTGCTGACGATACAATGACCACTGTGTAGTGCAACGTATCAATTTTTTACTTTTCTCAATAACAACTATGTTATTCGCGAATCACATTTGTCAGTTTGGCAAGCCGTAGGCGACCAACCAGCATCTGGTATGTGGGAGTCATTCCGTTGGAAGGGTACTGCTCAGGTGAAGAAAAGGAACAAAATCTTTTGGCAAGTTTCCAATCCAGTCTTTCAGTGTTAAGAATACAATGGGTGATGGGGATTCAACCAAAATTCAACAGAATGTTCCATTCAACAAGTAATTGGCGACCAGAGAGCTCAATAGTTTACGAAAAATCTCATTGTGTTGATTCGCGATAACATAATGAAAGAAATTTCATGGTTATTTTCATACTAGGAAACTCTTGTTTCACTCTCTGTCGATAACTCGTTGGAGAGCAAAAAATAAAATAGAAAGTACAATTTCTTATATATCGCCTTACGTAAGAAAGTTCAGTGTGTTTACGAAGTGGCGTAATACTCTCCACCTTTTGTGCCATCATTCGCCAAAATCTCATTTCGATGTCTAGAACGGTTTAGGAGATATGAGGGATGTTGCGAATATTTCATTTTCGCGGGCGTGAGATCGTGAGTGAACGCGCTACATAGGATCCATTTTCTCGAGATCGGAGACGGAGACCTCCTCCCGAGTCAAAAGAAAAATTCGAAATGTTAGCTAAATTTCATATGCAGCGACATATGGCGTAACACGCACCAAACGCGAATCATAGCGACTCCTTTTTTTTACTGCCAAATTTTCGGATTTTGTGTAGTGTCTTACTAAAATGTGTATAAATATGACCATTAGCGAGATGATGAGCACTTCAGCACGAAGCTGACATACGAGGTGCATTCAAGTTCTAAGGCCTCCGATTTTTTTTTTTTTCTAATTAACTACTCACCCTAAATCGATGAAACTGCCGTTACTTCTCGACGTAATCGCCCTGCAGACGTACACATTTTTCACAACGCTGACGCCATGATTTCATGGCAGCGGCAAAGGCTTCTTTAGGAATCTGTTTTGACCACTGGAAAATCGCTGAGGCAATAGCAGCACAGCTGGTGAATGTGCGACCACGGAGAGTGTCTTTCATTGTTGGAAAAAGCCAAAAGTCACTAGGAGCCAGGTCAGGTGAGCAGGGAGCATGAGGAATCACTTCGAAGTTGTTATCACGAAGAAACTGTTGCGTAACGTTAGCTCGATGTGCGGGTGCGTTGTCTTGGTGAAACAGCACACGCGCAGCCCTTCCCGGACGTTTTTGTTGCAGTCCAGGAAGGAATTTGTTCTTCAAAACATTTTCGTAGGATGCACCTGTTACCGTAGTGCCCTTTGGAACGCAATGGGTAAGGATTACGCCCTCGCTGTCCCAGAACATGGACACCATCATTTTTTCAGCACTGGCGGTTACCCGAAATTTTTTTGGTGGCGGTGAATCTGTGTGCTTCCATTGAGCTGACTGGCGCTTTGTTTCTGGATTGAAAAATGGCATCCATGTCTCATCCATTGTCACAACCGACGAAAAGAAAGTCCCATTCATGCTGTCGTTGTGCGTCAACATTGCTTGGCAACATGCCACACGGGTAGCTGTGTGGTCGTCCGTCAGCATTCGTGGCACCCACCTGGATGACACTTTTCGCATTTTCAGGTTGTCATGCAGGATTGTGTGCACAGAACCCACAGAAATGCCAACTCTGGAGGCGATCTGTTCAACAGTCATTCGACGATCCCCCAAAACAATTCTCTCCACTTTCTCGATCATGTCGTCAGACCGGCTTGTGCGAGCCCGATGTTGTTTCGGTTTGTTGTCACACGATGTTCTGCCTTCATTAAACTGTCGCACCCACGAACGCACTTTCGACACATCCATAACTCCATCACCACATGTCTTCTTCAACTGTCGATGGATTTCAATTGGTTTCACACAATGCAAATTCAGAAAACGAATGATTGCACGCTGTTCAAGTAAGGAAAACGTCGCCATTTTAAGTATTTAAAACAGTTCTCATTCTCGCCGCTGGCGGTAAAATTCCATCTGCCGTACGGTGCTGCCATCTCTGGGACGTATTGACAATGAACGCGGCCTCATTTTAAAACAATGCGCATGTTTCTCTTTCCAGTCCGGAGAAAAAAAACTCGGAGGCCTTAGAACTTGAATGCACCTCGTATAGCGCTAAAAGTGAGGCAAAAATCAAATATTTTTGCTGAATAGTTTCTGTAAAATCGTTTGAGAAAGATTACAGGATGCGCGCGTTCCGGTTCTGTCAGCGCGAGTGTCGCCAGTCGGCGCGTGCGAAATGTGTATGCGTCTCAATACGCGCAGCACCCGCGAGACATGTGCGAAACGCGCGCGTCACGCTGTAGTGACGTGTCACGTGAACTCGTGCTATCCGAGCCTCAGTTTACGCTTAGCTAAGGCGAGTACTCGAGCAAGCGTCACGGGCGCGGCGTCCGGCGAGTGGTTGCTGGGAGTATTTGTGGGCCGATTTTAATCCGTGGCTGACTTCGAGTGCCGTCTTCGTGCGCTGGCGGCACGTCGATGACAGAACTGAAGTCAGTTTCGCTGTGCTGGATTCCGGGCCCCCTTTGGAATCCGAAAGCTTCAGCTTCGATTCGTCAACTTCATTTAAGTTTTGGATTTTGAGGTCTTAACTGTTATTTTCTTATTGATACCTATAGGTCTGCTGCGATCATCGCGATTGCTTAACTGAAGTATTTCTCCACCAGTTGGTTCCTTAAATTGTGGCTGTTGTTTGCTTTTCCTGAGTCGATACTGGCCTCGGTTGTTGGTTAACAGGAATCATAAACTGTGTGAGCCGACGGTGTTTTCTGAGCCGAAGCGATAACGTGTTTCTTCTACGTTGTGGCCGGATCCCCCGTCGTAACGCAGTACCTAGATGGTTGGGTTTTAGCCTACCTCCCAGCCAGACGTCCAGATAAGTACGTTTCTCTTGTAATACGGCCGGGTGCCGGTTTCGAGAAACCTTCGGGCACAGCAGACGTCATCGCTCTGTTAATTATATTGACTTAGGAGGCGCCTGCATCACAAAATTTGCAATGGCTAAGGCTATGTACTTGGGTTTGGCAGCCTTGTGTTCTCTCGGGAATTTCGCCATCGCTGTAGAGGTGTACCTTGCAGTGAAGCAGATATACCGTTTGGCTAGTTATTGTTAATTTCACGTAATTAACCTTGCTGTGTTAATATTCCTTTTGCTGATCGGTTCCCAGCGGAAAGGGCCTTGGAAGGCCGGTCCTCTCCTTATAACCTTTCTTGTCCTCCCCGTTTGGTGTAGTCTTGTGATCCTTGCTTATAAGCCTCCTGGTGCACCCCTTGTGAGGAGGCAGTTCAAACTCTTCGTTACTAAACTGAAGTAGTTATACATGAAGGCCTACCTGCTTCCTATTTGATAGTCTTACTTAACTGAAGCTGTTATTACTGAAGGTCTGCCTGTTATCGATTTGGTAATTTTACATAACTAAAGCTGTTATTGTTGAAGGCTTGCTTGTTCCCTTTTAATTACATTAATAGCTGTTTCAAAATTTGAGTTAGCTGAAACTCTTATTAGTCAAGGCCTACCTGTTGTTATTCCCCTATTATAGACCTCTTACTCCATCTGTGTTGTAATTAACTGTAATTATGACTGCCAAAAGCCTGCCTGTTTCAGTGGTATTTATGTCAATAAGGTACTAATATAAAATGACACATGATGGTACATGGGCCCTGATCTTTCGCCTTACATTCCTTTGTCCATAATCGTAGGTTTTAACTGGCGTTCACTCTCCAGATATGGGTCCACGCAGCGATGGCGTGAATTCTTCACAAATTGGAACTGACGCCCTGAGGACGCGCTACAGTCGCTGACGTCCACAACAAACGACGAGAAAACGAAAGCCTACGTTGTAGGAAACTTCCTATCTGCTGTAGACACAAACGCTTCATCAGTATAATCAACAGGAATAAGATGGTTCATCCCTCCGCCATACCCGGCTCAATGGGACCCCAAATTTTACCAGGCACTACTACGTAAGGTCTAGCTACAAGGGTTGTAAATGAATATTAATATTCAACTAACGCAAGTTGTATAATAGAGACTGGAAGGCAAATATATAACAAAACTACCTAATTAACACAACTGTACTCTATAGTATGGATTCCTACGATCTAATACTCTTTCTCGATGAAAGATTTTAGGTAGATGATGCGGTGAATGACTAAAGATTTCACAGTTGATAATTGGTCTTAAGATTAGGTGAGTGGCTTTCAGTGACCTTCTGTTGTGTACTCTATGTTGTTTGGGAACAAACCCATTGTGTCTGAACATCTCCTATTACCGTTTTGGAGGTAGTACTGGCTGTTCAAGCCTCCTGTTTGGTAGGGGTGCTTGCTGTTATGTCCTTTGTCCCTTATGGTACTATTGTGATTTCCCCAAATTTATCCAGGCAAATGCCACGGTGGTTCCTTTGAAAGAGCACAACCGATTTCCTTCCCCATCCTTGACAAAGTCCGAGCCAGTGTTCCATCTCTAATGACCTCGATGTCGGCGTGTCATTTACCCAATCTTCCTTCCTTCTCTGACGATTTTTCTCTATTTGTGTGCCCTTCTTTGTAGTTGTTTATCTTCTGTCAGGTATTGCCATGGTGATAAGACCACTCATACTCTTTCCCTCACGCTCTCCTCATCCAGCGTGAATTCAGATTCTTGCAGGGTATCTTCACAGAATTCAGTATCGTTACCACATTTGCCAAGCAATATTTGTTTGTGGCGTTGTGGTAGCTTCATATTGCGGAGGCGAATTATTTCAGCGTTGTTACTCGAACCATCAAGGATCTTTTTGACAATAGCCTCAAAGAATCTGAAAGGACCTTTAAAACCTGAAGCGACTAGATCCTTGAAAAACATGATTTTGTGTTTGATGCATTCCTGCGTCTTGGTCAACCAGTAGTTCACCAAGAACGCATCCCTGAATTCTTCGTACGATGTGCACGTCGCATCGTTCGTATGCATTCTCTCTGATACACTCTCGTTGAGGTACCCACAGACGAAACCTAATTTACATTTGAATGGCCACTGTGGACGTAGTGAGAGGTCAAATTGTGAGGTGAAGGTCTTGGGTTGCTAGGTGTCCCCGTTATCTTTGTGATTCTGAAATTTTCTGACGGACACAAAGTGTCTGAAGTTGAACAAATCGTCCATTCGTCCGCGCAGTCTCTTCTGAAAGGCGATCCAGCTGCTTCCATTGTCACAATAACGGCGTCGCTTACTACAGGACTCGCCACTTTGTTCACGTGCTCGTCAGTTCTGAATAGTGGTTTGCAGATGTCTTCGCCACTTCTCGTTCGCTCATCTCGCGATATCTACTCTACACTCTCCTGTAATTTTGTAAGATCGTTTGGAATTTCGTCTTAATGGGTGATGATTTCACGCTCTCTTCCTCTACTGCTCGCTTTAACAACTCACAGCCCAGCTCAGCTTCTTGATCTCCATGTGAGCCTTCTTTTCCTCTTTGTTTGCTGTCGTTGTTCACAGTTTAGCCTTCTGTGCGTCCTTAGAGGTATGCACGGCTCGTGTTCGGGTGTTTTTGCCTTCCTTTTTCTCTTCCGTTCTAATTTTTTTCGGTCAATGGTTTGGCCTTTGTGTTGGCCTTGTTCTTCCTTTCCCCTCTGTGTTGCCCTTTCTTCTGCTTCTTTTTCCCTCTGTATTGCCCTTCCTTCTGCTTCCTTTTCCCTCTGTGTTACCCCTCCTTTTGCTTATTTTTCCCTCTGTGTTGCCCTTCCTTCTGATTGCTTTTCCCTCTGTGTTGCCCTTTCTTCCGCTTCTTTCCCCTCATTCTTTAGTGTTGCCTTGAATTCTAGTTCGCTCTGGACTGCCCTTTCTTCCATTTTCATCAAGAATGCTAACAGATCTTCCCCATTCTTTTCGGTTTCTCTTGCGTGTGGATGTGTGTGAGTTTGCTCGTCTGACTGGTCGGCTAAGCAAACCGCAACTTGCTTTGTTTTGGGCCTCACTATCTGGTCTGCCTTCTAGGTCATTCTTGCATCGTGATGCGACTTCATCATCGTCCTCGTCTACGTTATCATAACATAACTTACCATGGATCTCTCCCACTCAGTCGACCCCCTCATTTTGCATGCACCGAGTGTCTCTAACATATAAATAGTAATTGTCGGGTGCAACAAAGTGGTTAACTTCCTTCAGGAGATGACATCGAATTGCACATACTCAAATCTTGCAACTGTGGTACCCAAAAATTAGAAACATATTGTCCTGCACATTTATACTGAAGCCGTGGTTCAATAAGACTAAATCTGTTTTGTATCAAACGAGTGCCCCACCATTTATTATTATTATCATTATTTACATCACTGAGGATCAAAAACTTACGGTCCCAATAAGAATTTAAGCAACTAAAACGAAATATGTATACCAAAAAACTACATTTATCGTTAAGACCCCTTCGCATCTGTTCCTCTTCTTTCGGCATCCATCTGCGCTTTCTCAGTGCCTTATCTACCTGTTCTCACTCTTTACACATGACTAAATCCTCCATGCTAATGTCTGCCTCTGCATGCAAGAGCGGTCTAATGTGCTTCATGTCTACCTTACTGTACTTCATATTTGCTATTGCATGAACTTCTACTCCCCGGACCTTACCGTGCGTGATAATAAGCACTGAATACTAATATACACTATCATAAAATTTGCAGCATGACACAACAGATTTGCCCAATAACTGATAACCTTAAAGGTACCTAGATATCATAAATGAATAGAGAACGGTGACAAAATCCTTCAAAATCACAACGCCGCCAAACGACATAGACACGTGGTACAGAACCAACGGAACAAAAATATATAGCAAACACAAACATATGAAAAATAGGAGCCAGCAAACTAACCTAATGTTAGTGAAGGTCTAATGAAGGTTGCCACAGTTGGTCGCAAAATGGAAATAATAAAATGAACAAAATGAATTGTAGACTTGACCTACTAACTACATGAGATTTTGTAAGAGAAAAAGTCTGAGTGGTTCAAGAATTTATGCAAAACACCACAGCTGTGTACGTCAAATCTTGCCAGAATGCTAATACTCCCAGGTTCCATCTCAGACTCCTCTAGAACTGACGTAAAATTTTAATTGCGCAAAGGAATCGCTATCTCAAAAATCACTAACATGGAATCCTAAGGTCGAAAATTGCTATAAAATCGTACTGGATGACTATTTTCACTCAATCGACAGATAATAAAAATCGATCTTTCCCCTGGAGCGCGAATTTCTAATAATTTGTTTGTCGTCATTTGTGTGTTCTTTTTTGAATCAAGGGTGCAACAGTCTCTGCTTCCTCAATATTTTCCGAATTTTGTTGTTAAACCAATGTGGTTCTTTTCCGTCGTTAATCTACTTCCTTGACACACACTTCTCCAGACTGCGATTTACAATCTGTTTAAACTTTGCCCATAACTTCTCTCCACCCATCACTTTGAATTAAATGATCTCCATTCATTGTCTAAGTTGTGTGCTAACAACGGCTTATCTGCTCTTTCTAGCAGAAATACTCTCCTAGCCTTCTTCACGGACTAATTAATTTTAGCAACCATCGTCGCTATGATGACGTCATTATCACTACTTCTTGTCTCTATACTGACCCTGTCCCAACGGGCAGGACAGTTTGTGGCTACAAGTTCTAGAATATTTCTATTGTGCTTGAGCTGTCGAACTAGCTGCTCTCAAAACTCTTAGGAAAACTTGTTAAAGACTACTTCACAAGACTGTCTGGCCGTGCAACCTACAACTAACCCAAAGACTTCCCAGTCAATACCCCGAAGTTTAATGTTGCCTCCAAATAATATTGCGTGACATGGGTATTTCCGCGCTATTGCGCGTTTACTTTCTTTGAATCATTCTAAAAATGCCACGTGGGAATTGTGTGACCGGTAACAACATCCGCTAACTAACTTGATTTCACCTAGGTCTGATACTCACGTCGAGATAAGTTCACAGTTATACTTGATTTCAACCTCGACAGACACAGTACTTCACCTTGTAATGTTGTTTAATCTGTCTTTTCAATATACGTTCCATGCCTCGCTTAACACTTCAGGGCTTTCTACTTCGGATGTAAGCCAGCTGTCGATTCCGAGAATAATTTGATAGTGAAAACTTTCCTGGAGAGTAGTAAGTTAAGGAATTTTCTTACTAATACTTCTACAACAGACGGTTAAAGTTTTTACAGTAGAAGTGTCTTTGCTTCGTATGGGGTTTCATTTCTCTCTGTATCTTATATGTGGTGGAAGATAGAAAACAGAGTTAATATTTAAATTACGTATAGGGCTACGAAATATTTCTTTTCAAAGGAATATCAGATTTTTCATAAGTATTTCCTGTACATATATATACATACAATCGCCTATAGCACCTAAGTTACCATTTACCTTTCACAAACGCGCAATGTGCACTCAGTCGCATACACTACAAATAACTATACGATGGCCAAACTCGTCCCATCCTTTTGCGAACATGTCTGCAGTCACATCATTCGACGTTCAAAGCCGTTGAAAGCTGAGCCACATAAACAGAGCCTTTCACAAACTTCCACCAAATAAAATCACTTATCGCGATTGGAAGCCTGTGGGCAATGCGACATACCTTACGATTGGTCCATCATTAAGGCAGCTCATTGCCTTTTCTCTTGGAACCACACATGAGCTTTAATTCATCCTAAGGAGACAGAGACATCGTTTCTGAACTCTCTTAGATAAGTCTCAGTAGACGCGCCCATGTCGAGGGGGTGGGCCCGTCCCAAAACGAGTCGGTGGCTAGGTTCTGCCGGGGAACTAGTGTTGCATGGTATAATATCTCACCATTGCCCAGGGAAACGAGTATAGACCACACGGGTGGTGAATGAGGAGAAGAAGGACTTCCGTTTGGCGGGTCTGGCCCGAGTGGCAAACATCCTTTTAGAGATAGTATTAAAGCACCTGGAGGATGGCGCCACAACCATCTAGAAGCGCGCAAGAATTGATCTTCGACCAGTTAGCGATTGGAACTTTATATACATGACTGTAAAAGTTGAAATGGCTGTGCGACTCCATCGTTTCTCTAGTAAAAATCAATATGAGTAAAGTAAACACAAATCTAGCCCACAGTCCCCAGCAGACCTTTATTGGTCAGTTGATGTTAAGAGTTACTGAGTTCCATTACGTATTAACTACGTGGATTGTTCAAACTATGTTCCGAACAGGTAAATTTGATAACATAGTTAGGGAACTGACACAACTAGGCATAGAAATACTTGATGTAAGCGACGTACAGCGGCCAAATGAAGTACATCTCACAAGGGAACCTCCCCATCACACCCCCCTCAGATTTAGTTATAAGTTGGCACAGGGATAGGCCTTGAAAAACTGAACACAGATCAATCGAGAAAACAGGAAGAAGTTGTGTGGAACTATGAAAAAAAAACCAAAATATACAAACTGAGTAGTCCATGCGCAACGTATGCACACACACACACACAGATCAATCGAGAAAACAGGAAGAAGTTGTGTGGAACTATGAAAAAAATAACCAAAATATACAAACTGAGTAGTCCATGCGCAACGTATGCAACATCAAGGAACGTCTGAGCATACGAGCGCCGTGGTCCCGTGGTTAGCGTGAGCAGCTGCGGAACGAAAGGTCCGTGGTTCAAGTTTTCTCTCGAGTGAAAAGTTTAATTTTTTATTTTGAGACAATTATCAAAGTTCAGGCACTCACACATAATCAACTTCGCTCTCCAAAATTCCAGGACATGTTCAGATTTGCTTGGACATATGCAGGATTTGACGGTCTACACACGGTAACATTTGAAAACGTAAAAAACATATTTTTTGACAGAGCACAGGGAAAACTGTGCGACTGTGAAACTGTTGCATTCATTTGTTGCAGTTTGTGTGACAAACTCTTATGTTTTCATCACTTTTTTGGGAGTGATTATCACATCCACTAGAAAACCTAAATCGGGCAAGGTAGAAGAATCGTTTTATCCATTCGCCAAGTGTGCAAGTTAGGTGGGTCGACAACATATTCCTGTCATGTGACGCACATGCCGTCATCAGTGTCGTATACATATCAGACGTGTTTTCCTGTGGAGGAATCGGTTGACCTATGACCTTGCGATCAAATGCTATCGGTTCCTATTGGAGAGGCACGTCCTTTCGTCTACTAATCGCACAGTTTTGCGGTGCTGTCGCAAAACACAGACACTAAACTTATTACAGTGAACAGAGACGTCAATGAATGAACGGACAGATCGCAACTTTGCGAAAATAAAGAAAGTAAAATTTTCACTCGAGGGAAGACTCGAACCAACGTCCTCTCGTTCCACAGCTGCTCACTCTAATCACGGGACCACGGCGCCCCACATCTCACAATGTCCGTGGTGTTGCTTATCTTGCCCATGGACTACACAGTTTGTATATTTTGGTTATTTTTTTCATAGTTCCACACAACTTCTTCCTGTTTTCTCGATTGATCTGTGTTCAGTTTTTCAAGGCCTATCCACTGTGTCAATTTATAACTAAATCTGAGGGGGGTGCGATGGGGAGGTTCCCTTGTCAGATACAGAGTAGTACTGTATTTATAAAAAAATTTGGTAAAATCAATTATACAAACAGTACAGTTAAATTCACAAAACATCAAGACCAATATCATGGAGATAATTATATACACCCATTGCCAAAAAATCTGATAACCTTTATACGGTTCTTAAAATAGCGAAGAAAGAAGATATTACAATGATTGTAGGTGACTTTAATGGCAAAGTCTGACAAGGAAAAGTTGGTGAATGTGCAGGGGATCACGGATTAGGAGTCACGAACGAACGTGGCCAAAGTTTGAGTTCTCTCAATAGTACAGATTTGTAATAACGAATTTGTGGGACAAATTGCCCAAACGTCGATTATGTGCGTGGAAATCACCAAGGCATACACAGAACATAAAATTATAAGTCAAACTGACTTCATCCTCATTAACCAAAGCTATAGAAATGCCATCAAATATACCAAGGAGCCACAGACCATAATCCTCTCGAAGCAAATCTTTAAAAACTGAAAAAGGAAACTCTGTTGAATATAATTAATACAGAATTACTTAAAGAAAAGGCGACAGGAACAAAGGTGAAGGATAGTAGAATAGCGAAAGTAACTCGCACAGCAAAAGGTTTCAGTGTTAACGACAACTGGAAAACAGTAAAGGAGGGCCTACTTGAAGCTAGGAACGGAAAATACACAACGATGTGGAAAAGAAAATACACAACGATGTGGAAAAGAAAAATGCATTAGAGAGGATAAACTTCTTTGCCAAGATTACTCATAATAACCTTTATTCTCGATTTCTGCAAAGTGAAAAAGTTGTGCGCTTCACTTAGTGCCTGGCGTGGCACGGTAGACCTTAGTTTACTCGTTTTGGGAAGCGAGGTGCGGTCTGCGATAATACATTAGAAAAGATAAACTTCTTTGAGAATGAAGGTCATTAGCGATCTTGGCAAAGAAGTTTATCTTCTCTAATGTGTTATCACAGGTCTCCTTGCATCTCAAAATGAATAAAATAAAATAAAAGAAAACAAAACACATGAGATACTGACTAAGGGGGTGAAAGTAGGAAATGTAAGGTAACTAACAAAGAAAAATATAAAGAAATAGACCATGTCAGATTGCGGGTAATGCATGCTAAAGAAAATCATACAAATAAAAAAATGTGAGGAAACAGAATAGCAGGATAAAACATTATTCTTTTGGTGTCCCAAGTTACAGGGATGAGAAAAAGGAAAAGAACGACAATTTAATCAGATATAAACAAGGAAACGTAATCCTGGATACTTCACAGAAGCTTAGAAGATGGGAAATATACATCAAAGATATTTTTGAAAACCACAGCGGCGAGCTGGAAGACGAGGTAGCAGTGGGCCTATTATTGTACATCTATTACAAAAAGTGAACTGGAATAGACATTAAAATGGGCAACAAGGATGTAATCACCTTGTTCAGATTCATTTAGGGTATGACATTTATCAGATGATCCTACTCGCGGGTTTTTCTTTGTCGGCCACCAGAACCGCTTAGGCCTGCCGAATAGGTCCCGCCTTTCCCTGAATGTCGCACTACGCGCCTGTTCGGCCAGTGATTCGAACAGTGTGAAACAAACATCACGATTGTAGCAGTGAAGTCTGGGAATGCAACAATGACAAGACTGAATTATTAATTTCACAATGAGGTTTATTTCCGATTCGTATGTGCGCACAGAGTTCGCTCGTATTGTGTGGTGATGGTCTGAGCAGAAGTTTCCTGGTGATCGAATTTCAATCATGATGCAAATTCACAAATTAGTAAATAAATTTCGTAAAACGGAAGTGTCCGTGACAAGAAGCGTAAACGACACCGTACGGTGCTCACAGTAGCTCGATGACATTACATACCGCCTGGAAATTCCCCTAAAACGTCTCTTCGGTGTCCTTCACAACAAACACAAACTTCTTTCATCTAGTAGAACGAACTGATAGGTTATTTGGGCAAAGACCCTATAAAGTAAGAAGTTAAACCTGGTGACAAAGCATACAGGGTTAGGCTTTGCGAATGGGTTTTGAACAAGTGCGTAACGGTGAAATGGATTCTTATATCATTCTATTTTCGGATGAGGCTTGGTTCTACTTACAGGTGTGTGTTAATTTCCAAAACTATTGACACTGGAGTGCCGACAGTCCTTATCTGCTTCACGAGGAACACTTTTAAGCTTATAAAATAGGAGCGTGGTGCGCAGTTAATGGTGACAGAATAATAAGACAATTTTTTACTGACACATTTAATAGTGAAAGATAGGAGAAAAACATTTTACAATCATTTTTTAATGAACTGAGTGAAAGACAATGAAATTTCGCTTTTTTTCAACAGGATTCGGCAAATCACTATGTGTTCCATGACAGTGTCATTAACAATAATATCTAGCCCACTCGAAGTCCTGTTTGAAATATGTACGATTTCTGTTTGTGGGAGCACTAAAAGATAAAGTGCACTCAAGAAACCTGCACACGTTACAGGAACTCAAGGGTAATATCTGCGAGTCGATTAATCCAGTTTCTCCAGTTTCTCAAAGAGAATTACATCGCGTGATGAATAATTTCTTGAGTAGATGTCAGGAAGACAATGGCAGGTAGTTCCAGTATCTCCCTGCATGACACGGGTGAGCACAACATTTATTTGCATATATTTTGAATTTAGTACTGCAGGGGTAGACGGGCGACACGCCATCTGATTTACGGAGTGTTCACTGCCCGCCATATGCTGCACCGTGTGTGCGGTCATCAGATAAATGAAACACCCTGTATAGTGCTATATAGGAAACAGGACTCCGAGTGGATGGCTAAAAATTACTTTGTAATTATATCATAAAAGTTTAATGCTAGAAAGCGCTCAGAACATAGAACGATAAGCTTAAAGTTGCACAATTTAAAAGTTTTGCTCAGAATCACTCAAAATCGGACATACAAAAAGCTAGAATATTACATGAGTGAAATTCAGTTAGGATTCCATTATGATATTGGTAGCAGATAAACCTTATTGGTAGTGAATATTTTGACACAAAATGCCTGGATAGGAATTAAGGTGTTGTGCTCGAGTTTGTTGAATGTGAAGATACTTTTGACAAAGTGCTACGTGATAAACTCTTGAGCCCATTGGAAGAAAGTAAAATCGAACGCCAAGATACTTGAAAAATTAAAAACTTATACTGGCAACAGACCGCTATTATCGCCTCAAACGAAGAAACATCGGAAGATATAAAGATAATACGGAAAATAAGAGAAGGCTGAGAATTTAATTATTATTAGGAGGAAGTCTTGAGGCTAGCTACATCAATGACAGAAATAGACATAAATATCAGAGAAAAAGTGATTAGTTATATACACTATGCTGATGGCAAGCTAGTAACACAGCTGCAGACAGTATTTGCCGAAATTAACAGAGTCAGAAACGATTTTAGCGAAACCAAATACACGATTATTACCAAAATTCCAAATATCTCAGCAGGTGTTACTTTTGAAGCCTAAGCTATTGAAAGGGTATCAACATATAAATTTATCATTGCATATATCAATGACAAACTCGATCACACCCAAGAAATGAAAAACAAAACTGAACAATGTAGAATTGTCTTGTTTAAAAAAAAAATTGTTTTTTTACCAGCCATAATGTAAACCTGCAAATAAGATTCCGAATGATTCAGTGTTGTATAGTCCCAATACTCTTGCAAGGAATGGAGACAAGGACAATCAATAACGCAACGACGAAGTTATTTGAGGCATGAGAACTGTGCCTGTAAGTACGAATGCTAAAAATATCCTGTACACGAAGGATTACCAATGGAGACGTTGTAAGGTGAGCGAATGTAAATAAGAAACCAGGGAATACGTTGAAAACCAGACAACTATAGTACCTTGGTTACACAATGAGAGGAGAAAGACATAACATTATAACACCAAACATTGAAGCAAAAGTTGTAGGTAAAAAATCAGTAGGAAGAAGATAAATATCGTGGCCACAGATTATGACAGAGTAGCCCGGATGCACATCCCTAAAACTGCTTTGACCCATAGAGTCAAAAACAAGATTAGCCATAATGTTAGCCAACCCCGGAGACAACGCCTTAAGAAGAAGATACGTTAGGAAACGATCTTATGTGCCTTATGTATGTCTGTAATCAGAGAAAGACTTCTGAGACATCCGGTATTATCGGTTTGCTGCATTCGTTCCAGTGCTCCGGAACCGCTGACTTAGTGTCTTGTCTCTTTCATGTTCAGATATCCGTATGCTAATCGGTTACCCTGTCTCGCCTACATTCACTAGCCCACTCTCAGAGACGACATCGTAAACTCCAATGGTACGTAGCTGCCGGCCGAAGTGGCCGAGCGGTTCTAGGCGCTTCTGTCTGGAATCGCGCAACCGCTATGGTCGCAGGTTCGAATCTTGCCTCGGGCATGGATGTGTGTGATGTCCTTAGGTTAGTTACGTTTAAATAGTTCTAAGTTCTAGGGGACTGATGACCTAAGATGTCATAGTGCTCAGAGCCATTTGAACCATTTTTTGGTACGTAGCTTGTCGACGGTGTCTTTTGTTGAACCAAGAAAAACTTTTATTTTGCTACTGCTTCGTAACATTGTCTTGATACCTGCTCGGCAGAGAATTTTGGCCACACGTAAAGTGACCGCTTGACGTATGGAACAAGGCGATGATTCGCGCTTCCTTCTGCTCTCCCCGATTGCCTTAATCCTTCCCTAATTTTATTTATCATCTTCATCCCATACCGACTGACTCCAAAGATGGACCTAAAGTTTCGTAATTTCCTCTTCAGATGTTCTTCATCGCTGATCTTCTCAGTGCTCCTTCGGGGCTTACAGTGGATGAGCACTTACTGGTTGTGACAGAAATGCGCTGAAACTTCTAGTGCCATCGTCGAATCCTTAGAGCTGTGGAGGGGGGAGTGCCGTATTCTCAAGGAAAATTAAGCTGTACAGTTTTTGAATATTTCTTGGGTGTTCAGCTGGATGGTGCTTTCAGGACGACGCTACTCTGATGGATTCCCGAGAAATATTAAAAATCTTCCTGCGCCGGGAAAGTCTAAAATCTCATACTCTCATACTGAATTGCACCTACTGCTGTGTTATCGCCATCTCAACTCGACTCCCGTTGAGTAACGAACGAGCGAGCTAGTAGTACCAGGGATAGCACCTGCTGGGAAACTCACGAACCGGCACTTTACAACCGGTGCCAAGGAAAAACTATTGGTTTCGATGCGGAAGTTCACCTCACTCTAGTGAACCGAGAATTCTTTGATCTGTTGCATAAAATGACATGCAGTTTACTAATTTCATTGCCCTACACTGGGCTCCAGAAATGTATTGAATTGAGAACAGTTCTGATCTCTTGCGTAAAATGACATGGAGATGTGAGCCAATAATTAAGTGACATCAATAATTAAATAAAATCAAACACAAGTGACGGATAAGAGAATCGAACGGATTGTTTAGATGAATAAAACATGAAATGGCCGCCTTCATTTCAGTAACTTTTACACACAAAACAAAAATCAGGGCCGGTTTGACGGCGTGGACGCGACTCAGCTATTAAAGGGAACGAGGGGGTAATTTTGGTAGGGTGTTATGGGACCAAACTGCTGAGACCATCGGTGCGAAAGAAGGAGGAATGAATCATCTTACACTCGTGATCATTCGTCGTGTAGTAATGTCACTGTGTTGCACTGCATCGACAAGACGCGTAGCCTCGAAGGTGCGTTTTGCGAGTCGGTTGGTCTCATCGGCTACCCGTGGCTTTATGGCGATGCCCAGAAACGATCTCCGCATTCTCTGCTCGTTGCGAGTGGTTTGGCCGAAGCTGCGATATCACGGTGTCGAAAGGCTGATCTTGGCTTCCGCACAGTCTCAGCGACTATCCCTTTGCGAATTCTTGGAGCTTTGCGTGTACGCTCCCTCCCAGAGCGTTTGGGGTGCCTGTGTTCTAGACACGTTCTCGCTGTTTAAGGGGAGACGGAAGGCAATTTTTATCGCTATTCTGCCAATGCTATTTTACCCTTTGAATAGGTACAGTTTTCAAAAGAACTATAAGTGATAAAACAATGAAATTTTTACTGCATATATATAACATATATGCCTCAATTTACAAGTAAAATGAACGTAATACCTCTTACGGTTTTGAAGAAAAAAAATTTATTCTTTCACTAGTAAAATTTAACTTCTTTTTGTACATTAATTATTATCAAACAGTTTCTGAGGGTTTGGTGTTTCTCAATTTACTTGTAACAACTTATTACCATCTGCAGTACAAATTGAGAAAATTTCATATTTCTAACTCCATTATTTCATCAAATAATGGTAACTGAAATTTAAAAAAATGTATTTTTGAGAAAAATCTGTTTAAAGTTTAATATTGCAATTCTAGTATAGTTATTGATGAGAATTAATTACCACTAATATTTTCCTGCACCATACTGAGTACTAAAATGTAAACTTTCACGGCCGGAAATATCATGTCCATTATAATTATCCGGGCTGTTATGCCGTGGTCGGTTGATGAATGCTGTGGTGATTCCTAACGTTTCGTCTCCGACTGCGGGAGACATCTTCAAGGGGGTCCGTAGCTTGATGGAAGATCCAACACACACACTGGCGAGTCAGTCAGTAGCGAGTCAGTCAGTAGCGAGCCAGTGTGTGTGTTGGATCTTCCATCAAGCTACGGACCCCCTTGAAGATGTCTCCCGCAGTCGGAGACGAAACGTTGGGAATCACCACAGCATTCATCAACCGACCACGGCATAACAGCCCGGATAATTATAATGGACACCATACTGAGTATCATCTGAATCATGCAGATCTTCTTTTCTTCTCTTTGTCCCTCTTCTTTTCTGTCTGGCTTCTTTTGTGCATTTTAAATTAGCGATATCTGCTTTGCGGATTCCCTCTATATCAATTTGCACCGAGGATTTTGCAATATTTCCACTAGATTTTATGCACAATAATTCCAAAACGTCCAGTTTTCTAATTAAACCATCATTGAAGCATAAAGTAGCATCATAAACAACAAATTTGATGGTTGTAACATGAACAAATAGGTTCCACATGATAGATTTCACACAATCATTTAAATTTTGGGTTTTCCATGAAGGTAGGACACACTGAAGCGATAAAACAATAGAAGCATGATATAATATACAACGAGTAAAAGAATGCTGTGCATTATCTCTGCATGGGGGAAAAAGGAAGGCGTGGCATTTAAATGCCAGATTGCACACAGTGTCAGGAAAACCATCATATCTCACGAAAAAATTGTCGTGTGTACACCACTGGCAATTAAAATTGTTACAACAAGAAAAAATGCAGATGATAAACGGGTATTCATTGGACACATATATTATACTAGAACTGATATGTGATTACATTTTCACGCAATTTGAGTGTATAGATCCTGAGAAATCAGTACCCAGAACAATCACCTCTGCCCGTAATAACAGCCTTGATACGCCTGCGCATTGAGTCAAACAGAGCTTGGATGGCGTGTACAGGTACAGCTGCCCATGCAGCTTCAACACGATACCACAGTTCATCAAGAGTAGTGACTGGCGTATTGTGACGAGCCAGTTGCTCGGCCACCATTCCACAGACGTTTTCAGTTGGTGAGAGATCTGGAGAATGTGCTACCCAGGGCAGCAGTAGAACATTTTCTGTATCCAGAAAGGTCCGTACAGGACCTGCAACATGCGGGCGTGCGTTATCCTGTTGAAATGTAGGGTTTCGCAGCGATCGAATGAAGGGTAGAGCCACGGGTCGTAACACATATGAAATGTAATGTCCACTGTTCAAAGTGCCGTCAATGCGAACAAGAGGTGACCGAGACGTGTAACCAATGGCACCTCATACCATCATGCCGGGTGATACGCCAGTATGGCGATGACGGATACACGCTTCCGATGTGCGTTCACCGCGTTATTGCCAAACACGGATGCGACCATCATGATGCTGTGAACAGAACCTGGATTCATCCGAAAAAATGACGTTTTGCCATTCGTGCACCCAGGTTCGTCGTTGAGTACACCATCGCAGGCGCTCCTGTCTGTGATGTAGCGTCAAGGGTAACCGCAGCCGTGGTCTCCGAGCTGATAGTCCATGCTGCTGCAAACGTCGTCGGACTGTTCGTGCAGATGGTTGTTGTCTTGCAAACGTCCCCATCTGATGACTCAGGGATCGAGACGTGACTGCACGATCCATTACAGCCATGCGGATAAGATGCCTGTCATCTCGACTGCTAGTGATACGAGGCCGTTGGGATCCAGCACGGCGTTCCGTATTACCCTCCTGAACCCACCGATTCCATAATCTGCTAACAGTCATTGGATCTCGACCAACGCGACCAACAACGTCGCGATACGATAAACCGCAATCGCGATAGGTTACAATCCGACCTTTATCAAAGTCGGAAACGTGATGGTTCGCTTTTCTCCTCCTTACACGAGACATCACAACAACGTTTCAGCGGGCTAACGCCGGTCAACTGCTGTTTGTGTATGAGAAATCGGTTGGAAACTTTCGTCATGTCAGCACGTTGTAGGTGTCACCACCGGCGCCAACCTTGTGCGAATGCTCTGAAAAGCTAATCATTTGCGTATCACAGAATCTTCTTCCTGTCGGTTAAATTTCGCGTCTGTAGCACGTCATCTTCGTGGTGTAGCAATTTTAATGGCCAATAGTGTATATAAAACAGAAACTGTTTCACGCAGCAAAGACTAGGAATATCAAATATGCTAAAGTCTAAAAATCGAATTTTTGAAGCCCACTTGCCTTCCGTCTCCGCTTAAGGTAGGTAAAAACGGCTGCTCTCAGCGAGGCGAGAAGGATTCACCATCACGTGTTCATTCTTGATAATCAGTCACAGTGGCTGCACGGGTCCACCAGTTTCCAGCACACTTCTCATTGTCCACCAGGTTAATTGCAAGGCGTCCATTATTAAGCAAGGGAAGAGCATCCTGACGCCTACCTTTTCTGGTTGCAGAATGGCTCCAGCGCCCTCGTCTGGGGCGCACGCCGTATAGGGTCCGGCTCGCTGCTCGTCCTGCGTCGCTGGTGTTTTGAGTTTGGGAAACTGGCCGCCGACAGAGATCTCACACCATGTTTCTGTCATAATTCATACTGAACGTTTGGTCTTAAGAAATCATATTAGTTTTTGTTTAAATACCCTGTTCTGTAAAATGTTTGTAGTGTTTTCGTTGCTATCAGTTGTAAAATGTAACTGGACAAGCTCTTTGTCAATAGAGTCAAAAGAAGGAAGCAACTCTTCTATATGATTCCTCCGTGGGATTTCAGATTCTGGTGTGCTGGTGCACATTTCTGTCTCGATAGACAGAAAATCTGGGATGCAAAGACGCAAAGGATGTGGCTCCGTCCGTGCCAGTTAATTAACATACATTCCGCGGTCATTTTGAAAAGAGGTCGCCTAATTAAACTAACAAGCAGCCACTTTCTCTTTCGTCTCTACAAGAGTTGCTGAAAAAGCCGCCGCCATTGTGAAACAGAGCATTTTCACATATCGGAGTGCAAACGTCCGAGCGAGCTACTGAGGGGAGATTGTACACCTGCCTCTTCTGTTCTGTAGGATCTCGGTGCGTAAAAACAGTAGGCCGGAAGTCGGCACGTACAGCGGCAGGGTGCCGAGAGCAAGTAGCAAGTAGCGGGGTGTGGCCGGGGTGGGGGGCGGGCCCAAATGAGCGGCCTCAACAAAGCGAGCCGGCGTCGGTGGGCCAATTAGGCGTCCGCGGTGGCGGCTGGCCGGCGTATCAATGGCCCGAGGCCGTAATTGGCAGTAAGCGAGTTTCTGGTAATCAGTGACTGACTGCGGCCGCGGTTCTCAGCTGCCACCCCCTCCCCCCACACACACCCCCTACCCTCTTATTGTGTTAGTTGCACGGCGCCACCGTCTTGGCCGGCGGCTCTCCGCTCGTTACGGGCGTTGATTGTGTGCCCGCCGCGGCAGAGTGACCGCCTACTGTGAAGCCCCTCCTCCGGGCGCCACTTTCTCCTCCCTTTCTCGGCGCTGGAGCAGTGATTTTTCACTGTAGCCCACTAGGTCGGGCCGGCAAAAGTGCTTAATCCTAGCATTACCAAAGTATTTTCCACGGCGATCAACAACAAGCGGGGGAGGGGGTACTCTGTAAACACCGGAAAAAATTTTAAAAAACATTGTTGTTGAATTTTATCAGCAACATAATTTTTAAAGAACTGCTGATGTGTAAGTATGGTCCAGAACTTTGATATCTTTCTCCTCCCTTTCTCGGCGCTGGAGCAGTGATTTTTCACTGTAGCCCACTAGGTCGGGCCGGCAAAAGTGCTTAATCCTAGCATTACCAAAGTATTTTCCACGGCGATCAATAACAAGCGGGGGAGGGGGTACTCTGTAAACACCGGAAAAAATTTTAAAAAACATTGTTGTTGAATTTTATCAGCAACATAATTTTTAAAGAACTGCTGATGTGTAAGTATGGTCCAGAACTTTGATATCTTTCTCCTCCCTTTCTCGGCGCTGGAGCAGTGATTTTTCACTGTAGCCCACTAGGTCGGGCCGGCAAAAGTGCTTAATCCTAGCATTACCAAAGTATTTTCCACGGCGATCAATAACAAGCGGGGGAGGGGGTACTCTGTAAACACCGAAAAAAATTTAAAAAACATTGTTGTTGAATTTTATCAGCAACATAATTTTTAAAGAACTGCTGATGTGTAAGTATGGTCCAGAACTTTGATATCTTTCTCCTCCCTTTCTCGGCGCTGGAGCAGTGATTTTTCACTGTAGCCCACTAGGTCGGGCCGGCAAAAGTGCTTAATCCTAGCATTACCAAAGTATTTTCCACGGCGATCAACAACAAGCGGGGGAGGGGGTACTCTGTAAACACCGGAAAAAATTTTAAAAAACATTGTTGTTGAATTTTATCAGCAACATAATTTTTAAAGAACTGCTGATGTGTAAGTATGGTCCAGAACTTTGATATCTTTCTCCTCCCTTTCTCGGCGCTGGAGCAGTGATTTTTCACTGTAGCCCACTAGGTCGGGCCGGCAAAAGTGCTTAATCCTAGCATTACCAAAGTATTTTCCACGGCGATCAATAACAAGCGGGGGAGGGGGTACTCTGTAAACACCGGAAAAAATTTTAAAAAACATTGTTGTTGAATTTTATCAGCAACATAATTTTTAAAGAACTGCTGATGTGTAAGTATGGTCCAGAACTTTGATATCTTTCTCCTCCCTTTCTCGGCGCTGGAGCAGTGATTTTTCACTGTAGCCCACTAGGTCGGGCCGGCAAAAGTGCTTAATCCTAGCATTACCAAAGTATTTTCCACGGCGATCAATAACAAGCGGGGGAGGGGGTACTCTGTAAACACCGGAAAAAATTTTAAAAAACATTGTTGTTGAATTTTATCAGCAACATAATTTTTAAAGAACTGCTGATGTGTAAGTATGGTCCAGAACTTTGATATCTTTCTCCTCCCTTTCTCGGCGCTGGAGCAGTGATTTTTCACTGTAGCCCACTAGGTCGGGCCGGCAAAAGTGCTTAATCCTAGCATTACCAAAGTATTTTCCACGGCGATCAATAACAAGCGGGGGAGGGGGTACTCTGTAAACACCGAAAAAAATTTAAAAAACATTGTTGTTGAATTTTATCAGCAACATAATTTTTAAAGAACTGCTGATGTGTAAGTATGGTCCAGAACTTTGATATCTTTCTCCTCCCTTTCTCGGCGCTGGAGCAGTGATTTTTCACTGTAGCCCACTAGGTCGGGCCGGCAAAAGTGCTTAATCCTAGCATTACCAAAGTATTTTCCACGGCGATCAACAACAAGCGGGGGAGGGGGTACTCTGTAAACACCGGAAAAAAATTTAAAAAACATTGTTGTTGAATTTTATCAGCAACATAATTTTTAAAGAACTGCTGATGTGTAAGTATGGTCCAGAACTTTGATATCTTTCTCCTCCCTTTCTCGGCGCTGGAGCAGTGATTTTTCACTGTAGCCCACTAGGTCGGGCCGGCAAAAGTGCTTAATCCTAGCATTACCAAAGTATTTTCCACGGCGATCAATAACAAGCGGGGGAGGGGGTACTCTGTAAACACCGGAAAAAATTTTAAAAAACATTGTTGTTGAATTTTATCAGCAACATAATTTTTAAAGAACTGCTGATGTGTAAGTATGGTCCAGAACTTTGATATCTTTCTCCTCCCTTTCTCGGCGCTGGAGCAGTGATTTTTCACTGTAGCCCACTAGGTCGGGCCGGCAAAAGTGCTTAATCCTAGCATTACCAAAGTATTTTCCACGGCGATCAATAACAAGCGGGGGAGGGGGTACTCTGTAAACACCGAAAAAAATTTAAAAAACATTGTTGTTGAATTTTATCAGCAACATAATTTTTAAAGAACTGCTGATGTGTAAGTATGGTCCAGAACTTTGATATCTTTCTCCTCCCTTTCTCGGCGCTGGAGCAGTGATTTTTCACTGTAGCCCACTAGGTCGGGCCGGCAAAAGTGCTTAATCCTAGCATTACCAAAGTATTTTCCACGGCGATCAACAACAAGCGGGGGAGGGGGTACTCTGTAAACACCGGAAAAAATTTTAAAAAACATTGTTGTTGAATTTTATCAGCAACATAATTTTTAAAGAACTGCTGATGTGTAAGTATGGTCCAGAACTTTGATATCTTTCTCCTCCCTTTCTCGGCGCTGGAGCAGTGATTTTTCACTGTAGCCCACTAGGTCGGGCCGGCAAAAGTGCTTAATCCTAGCATTACCAAAGTATTTTCCACGGCGATCAATAACAAGCGGGGGAGGGGGTACTCTGTAAACACCGAAAAAAATTTAAAAAACATTGTTGTTGAATTTTATCAGCAACATAATTTTTAAAGAACTGCTGATGTGTAAGTATGGTCCAGAACTTTGATATCTTTCTCCTCCCTTTCTCGGCGCTGGAGCAGTGATTTTTCACTGTAGCCCACTAGGTCGGGCCGGCAAAAGTGCTTAATCCTAGCATTACCAAAGTATTTTCCACGGCGATCAACAACAAGCGGGGGAGGGGGTACTCTGTAAACACCGGAAAAAATTTTAAAAAACATTGTTGTTGAATTTTATCAGCAACATAATTTTTAAAGAACTGCTGATGTGTAAGTATGGTCCAGAACTTTGATATCTTTCTCCTCCCTTTCTCGGCGCTGGAGCAGTGATTTTTCACTGTAGCCCACTAGGTCGGGCCGGCAAAAGTGCTTAATCCTAGCATTACCAAAGTATTTTCCACGGCGATCAACAACAAGCGGGGGAGGGGGTACTCTGTAAACACCGGAAAAAATTTTAAAAAACATTGTTGTTGAATTTTATCAGCAACATAATTTTTAAAGAACTGCTGATGTGTAAGTATGGTCCAGAACTTTGATATCTTTCTCCTCCCTTTCTCGGCGCTGGAGCAGTGATTTTTCACTGTAGCCCACTAGGTCGGGCCGGCAAAAGTGCTTAATCCTAGCATTACCAAAGTATTTTCCACGGCGATCAACAACAAGCGGGGGAGGGGGTACTCTGTAAACACCGGAAAAAATTTTAAAAAACATTGTTGTTGAATTTTATCAGCAACATAATTTTTAAAGAACTGCTGATGTGTAAGTACGGTCCAGAACTTTGATATATCTCTTAGCACACTCTTAGCAACATCAAAGCACTTTTAGTACTGTGTACTACAGACTTCTTCACTTTTTAGAGAAATGCTGTTGTGTAATCAAGGCCCTGAACTTCGAAATGTTGAATACGACATTCACTGGGAAAAAGTAAAAACTGCTGCTGAGGCTTCAAACTTTGGGTTAAGTTTTACAGAAAAGTTTAAAAGATATGTGGTATGTGGTAGAAGAGTTCATTGGAAACAATAAATATTTTTTTTCAAAATTTTGAAATACAAAATAACTAACCTAATTATAACTTATCCGTAAGGTGGGCATAAAGTACCCCCTCCCCCCTTCCCTTGGTATTGCGAGGGTCGAAATATTTACGACATAGGCGTAATATCGGCCATACTACCGTCAACGACGTTACAGTAAATGTCCCAAATATCGCCTACCCTAACTACGTATTTGCTGTGTGTCCTCAATAAATTTTACAATATTTGTCCTCAATAAATAGCACAATCGACTATCCTAGTTTAGTTCCCACGAATCAGTTCTCTTCTAGCATTTTCCTACATTATATTGTTAAGCAAGGCTTGAAAGAAATGATCATGTGGATATTTTTAAAATATAGAGAATTACTAAGATAAAATACTTCATGGTTACAGAAATTCTACAATTCCACTAGCTACAAAAGTACATTTAAAATCAACCAAAAGAATGGTAATTAATTAACAGTGAAATACTTGTGAATATGTTAAAATACTATTTTTAATTTCAAAACCTTGTTTGACAAGGGATAAAGAAATAGATAAATGCTAAAAATGTTATTGAAAGATCTAGAGAAATGAACCAAAATGAAGAAAACCAAGGAATTTTAGTGGGAGAATTGTAGGAAAGTGTGGTTCATCTGTAAAGCAAACCACATAGAGGTCATACAGGTCGAGTGTTAGAGATCCCCATCATATCAGATCAAAGGAAAGCATCGAAGGAATTCAGAGGTGGGATGCTAAATTTCTTCTGTGTTCAACCAATACACAGGTGTTATGGAGATGCTTCACGAACTCAAATGAGAACTCTGGAGACGAGACGACGACTTTCTTACCATTAAATACTACTGAGAAAATTTAGAGAGCCAGCAACTGAAGCTGACTACAGAACCATTCTATTGATGCTCACATAAATTTTTCGAAAAGTCAATGAAAATAAGATAAGAGAAATTGGGGCCCATACAGAGGCATATAGACACTTGTGTTTTGTGTTCCTCTGTCTGTGTTTGCGAATGGAACAAAAAGGGGGTGGTAAAAGGTATCCTCACTATGCACCACAAAATAGCTTATATATATATATATATATATATATATATATATATATATATATATATATATATATATATATATATATATATATATATATATAGACAGTAAGCCTGCAGCTTTGTTTATAATTTAAAGAATAGCATACAGATATGTTTGAAATCTAATGAAAAAGAAGATTTTAAGTGATAATTCCAGGTAAGAATATCCTTATCCAAAATTCAATTTTTCCTCTCTAAATAAATGGACATCTATTTCTACACTCCTGATTTCTGCATGATAGCTCTAACTAAATCTGTTGGTATAAGAAGTTGTTATAAAATGAGGGAAGAAGACTTCATTACAGCTACTTGAAAGTAGTTCTATAATAAAGCAAGAAAAATAAAATAGAATTAAATTTATTACCATTTCACAATTTAAATATAGCAGAAGAATGTGATATGATAAGAAATTAAAGTGAATATTCTTATTCTCTACAGCTATATTAGAAAAACATAACATACATATATGTAACATAGATAGAATTTAGATTTTTGAGTGAGCTTTCCAAAACAGACTTAAAACAATTAATCTAGAAAATTTTAGAAGATCAATGTATGCTTCACATTTCCTAACTCCTCTAAAACATGTTATATCTAAACTGATTCAAAATAATTTAGAGAGTTGTAATGGATTAATACTTAATATAAGCCTACTTTACAATATTAGATAATATAATACTAGTAAAACACGAGAATCCACTTTCATTGACGTGGCTATAGCATTATTAATCTATGAGAAATCAAATGTTAAGACTGAAGAACAAAAGTGGGTTTTTCTTGTGATTTATAAAATCACTATTACTTTCAGTATAAGAACATTCAGATAGTTATAGCGTGTAAGAAAGTAGCTTAATGCACTGATCAGAAACACATTTTAATATCCAGTTAAAGTTGTTGATATGAAAATTGAGAAGAATTAGGATATATCAGTTAATCTGTATTCCTTCAGTGCAAAAACTGATATACATTCCTAGAACTTACAAATAATATCAAAGATAGATTTGTTGGTTCCTGATGTTGCTGTACACCAATCATACAGTAATTCTTAAATGAAGACACCGCCACTATTTAATTATGACCCAGGTTTCAGCCTTTCATGCCATTTTCAAAGGATTGAGTTTCTGTCATTATCATATGTTGCAAGACATTAAGCTCAAAACCGGCCATAAATTAAAAAAAATATGCGCTCCCCACGAAATGCCAGATTTAAAATCATCATCTCGTAAAGATATAAGTAAATAAGAGTGTGAGGACACCATATTTAATAAACCTGTTTTTATTTAACAGAATTTAAAACCACAATTCAGGTTAGGAAACATTCATAGAATTCTAACAATACACAAAAGAGAACAAAATGGCAAAACAGTATGAGAAAAGTATCTACAAAATGATGAATCTACATCTTCATCTATACTCTGCAAGCCACTTTACGGTGTGTGGCAGAGAATACTCGGTGTACCACTGTCACCCCAACCCTCCCCCACACTTCATCACCACCTTCCCTTTCCCAGTCACTTATCGTTTGCAGGAACAACGAATGTTGGTAAGCCCCCATGAGAGCTTGAATCTCTGCAATTTTACCTTCATGATTTTTTCTCGAAATATTCGTAGAAGGAAGCAAAATACTGATTGACTTCTGCAAGAACGCATAATACTGGAATTTTAACAGTAAACGACACTTTTGTAGTGTCTGGCACATGGGCTGCTCTTCTGTACATCTTCTCTATTTCCTTTATAATTCCTACCTGGTGCAGATTCCAGATTGACGAGCAATATTAAATATATATGAAGATGGTATCTGTTCTTTCGGACATGTCTGAAAGATACCATTTGTGATCTTGCAACTCTCGAAGAATGAAATTACTATGAAATCCAGACCATCATCTGCTTACAGGCGTTGATGAATATCAACGGGGACGGTTAAAAATATGTGCCCCAACCGGGTCTCGAGCCCAGAATCTCCTGCTTTCATGGCACACGCTCTATCTGACTTTTTTTTTAGTTTCATTTTGTTCCTTTTCGTTCGTTGCATTTGCTCGGGGCGTACGTCGCAAGGCACTCGTTTAAGTTCGTCGTTGATCCATTAACTCAATTTTTTTTCTTTTTTTTTGGCAGCTGACCCTCTGACCGAATACGCTGAGCTGCCGTGCCGGCTATTAAGCCATAGAGGATACGATAGTGCGACAACAGGGACTTATCTTTGGCACGCTTCTGCAGTCGCACTATCCTCTGTGTCCTCATTGGGTCACTTGGATAAAGTGTCTGCCATGTAAGCAAGAGATCCCGGGTTCGATACCAGTCGAGACACACAGTTTCAGCTGTCCCCGTTGATATTTATCAACGCCTGTAAGAAGCTAATCGTCTGGATTTCATTTCAGCAATATTAAAGCTATCTCGTTTGTAGATGCACTACACTTCTCGAGGAGTATTTCCAACGAATCTCAGTATGCCACCTGTTTACCTGCATCGTGTCGTTACCCTTTAAATCAATCTTTATGCATACTCACCGATATTTTATTGATGTGAATGCTTCCAGTAACTGTGTAATTATACAATAGTGAGTCCTTCCCCCTATTTGTGTGCACTGTGCAATGTGATACGTTTGTTGACGTTGAGGCTCAACTACCAGTCTCAGCACCAAGAATAGGTTCTCTGCAGGTTACCCGCATTTCGCTACTACTTTCTAGAGTTTGGACTTCTCTGTAAACAACTGCATCAAACGCGAAAAGCCTCGTTGAACTACACACATTATAAATGGCTCTGAGCACTATGGGACTTAACATCTATGGTCATCACGAGGCAGAGAAAATCCCTGACCCCGCCGGGAATCGAACCCGGGAACCCGGGCGTGGGAAGCGAGAACGCTACCGCACGACCACGAGTGCGGACTACACACATTATACACTGGGTCATTTAGAAATACAGGTATATTTGAAATAAATGGTTGTAGCTCAGTCATAAGTTGCATTGAGGAGCTTCTTTCTTTATTTCTTGATGGTGACTACTTCGGACACCTGTGTCCGTTTTCAAAACTTCCTGCAAAGAAAATTACAGTTGGCATTGTAGGGTTTTTAACTATACATTAAGTTAATGAAAGAAAAAAGAATGTATTGCTTAGTCAGTAAATATTTTATCTTCGAAGCGCACCGCTGTCAGCGGCCTCTAAAGTTTTACATGCTAACAACTGGTGACTTTACACAGCGGTTCTCTAACCTTCGTTCAATGTGGCGTATTTACTGTTGTTGAATCGACCACAGTGCTGCTCTGATCATCACTGTAGGGGCAGTTTTTGTTCATAGGCTTGTATTTGGGACATTTACGATACGGTTTTTAACTAGCAAAATAACTCGTAAACCTACATAACCATGAAAAATTTGTATACCCTACACGTATATTAGTGTACTGTAGTTGTGTTGCAAATATGTGCCTCATTTGTATAAAATTGTTATGTCAACTCAATTTTCTTTTTAGGATGGTTTGAAAATGGAGACAGGTGACTAAAACTAGTCACCATCAATAAATAAAAAAGGATATTTCTCAATGCAACTTATGACTGAGCTACAACCATTTATTTCAATTATAAGACAAGTTGCGGGCCTATTTTTCACGTGCAGCATGCTGCAAGTTTGTACAAATATACTGCCAAAAGTAATGGTCCAATAACACTCCCATAGGGCACGCCCGATGTTGCTTTTGCATCTGAAGATATCTCTCCGTTCAGAATGACATTCTGTGTTGCGTTTGTTTTTAACCCTTCAATCTCACCATGCAGCTAGTCTGCTTTTCCGTGCGTTCTTAATCTGTTCGTTAGACGGCAATACGGAACTGCAAGGAATACGGCATCAACTCGGGTGTCACAATCTACTGCTTTCTAGATATCGTGGGGAACGGATCCGAGGTTGGCTTCAAACGATAATTGTTTCCAAATATCATGTTGAGTCTTACAAAGGAGATTTTCAGTCTGAAATTCACTCCCTGCCAAACCATCCTACTCATAACGAATTCTACTTCAGTTGTTGCTGGAGATATCCTCCTATATTTGCCTGACCGGATATCATTATCTTCCTTCCATTTAACGTCACTGATCCTCATTGTATATAGATTCAGTCTTCGTATTTCTATTTTCAAATTTTCTAACTTCTATACAAAGTTCGTACTATTGACGTTCCGTGTTCCGACTCGTCGAATATTTTACCTTCCTCGGTTATGCTATCTGTTTCTCATAGTCTTTTTCTCCTTGGCAGTCCCATTTCGTAGATCAGAATGGGGGACTAATTCGCAATCTTTTGCAGTGAAGAGATCATCTCAACAGTTTTTCAATTACAGGCAACATGTCCTGTGGATCACCATTATGTGTCTCTAATGCAGTGGCTTCCATAGCCTTCTGCTTCCTCATGCTGTTGATCATTGCTGATTTTTCTTCCCTTCAGGGGCAGTAATTTCCATCCCGAGGCCAAGAGGGTGCCATGTGAAACTAAATCTTTAATTTTTCTTCTTTGTTAAACACTGACTAACAGAATTCTCCCTGACAAAGACAACTCAAACTTAACCTATTCATTTATTACCCACAATATACAAACCCAACGCAGTCTGACTGCTATACATTGGCAACATGACTTCCAATAATTAAAACAAAAGAATAACCCTGAACTGCAAGAAATCCTAACAATAATGTAAATCCAAAAATTATGAAATTAAAGAAATATGAAACTATATCCAACTCTTTTAATTGCCTAAACTCCTTTCAATCACGAATCACGATAGTGGAAACCACCATTCTTTTTCATAAGTCACTTACCTCACAACCTTCATAACACGAACTACAGCAAGAAGCAACAACAGCCAGCTAAATAAAAAGATTACAACTACTATACACTGTAAGTACTAGGAGGTATATGGTTAGCAAGAGAATAATTTTGTTGAAGAGCAAACAATGTATTTAGAAAATTTTACCTTGTTCATGTGACATCCAGTTCCAAAAATAGTTGTCAATAATTCCACTATTCAAACATTGTCAACCATACACCCACCCTCACACACTACCTTGCGTCTCACTTTACAATGCATGTCTCCTCTAAGAATATCATGTCCATGCACTTCCCAATCCACTCCAACCACAGAATCTCTTGCCGAGGGCGCAGAGCGCTGTCAGCGATGTTAACAGAGTCTGTAGCGCTGCCAACATACAAACAGGCTACTTACAGAATGAGATTTTCACTCTGCAGCGGAGTGTGCGCTGATATGAAACTTCCTGGCAGATTAAAACTGTGTGCCAGATCGAGACTCGAACTCGGGACCTTTTCCTTTCGCGGGCAAGTGTTCTACCAACTGAGCTACCCAAGCACTACTCACGCCCCGTCGTCACAGCTTTACTTCTGCCAGTTCCTCAGTTGGTAGAGCACTTGCCCGCGAAAGGCAAAGGTCTCGAGTTCGAGTCTCGGTCCGGCACACAGTTTTAATCTGCCAGGAAGTTTCATATCAGCGCACACTCCGCTACAGAGTGAAAATCCAATTCTGGAAACATCTCCTAGGCTGTGGCTAAGCCATGTATCCACAATATCCTTTCTTTCAGGAGTGCTAGTTCTGCAAGGTTCGCAGGAGAGCTTCTGTAAAGTTTGGAAGGTAGGAGACGAGGAACTGGCGGAATTAAAGCTGTGAGGATTTGGCGTGAGTCGTGCTTGGGTAGCGCAGTTGGTAGAGCACTTGCCCGCGAAAGGCAAAGGTCCCGATTTCGAGTCTCGGTCCGGCACACAGTTTTAATCTGCCAGGAATTTTCGGGCTACTTACACATTGGACAATTCCCGCTCGTTGCCCCCACCCCACTTCGGCAAACCCTTTGACTGAATGAGGGAGTCTCCTTCAGCCACTATTGATGATGCTTTTTATTCAAAATTTCAGTAGTGGTTGTGATAGAATCCAGAAGCCAGGGTATTTTGATTACTATTCAAGGACGCTACTTCTAGAGCACGATGTGTTCGCGTACCTGCTTCTTATTGTGTTATCGAATATTAATTTGAAAGTTTTTATGACCATGTTTAAAAGGTGGTCTTATAGAAAGATGTTGAAACCTAAATGAGCTGAAATACGAAAAGGGCAGTTGCTGCTCAGAAGGGACGGAATGATAAATGTATCAAGAGATGAGTGAATCATTTCGGTAGCACTCGTGGGAGATGTAGGGAGGATCAAAATTGTAGGGGAAGACAGAGATGGTAATATACCCAACAAATAACGGAGTACGTCGTGTGCAAGTGTAACTCTGAGATGAAAGGATGAGCACAAGAGAGGAATTCGTGGCGGTCCGCATCGAAACAGTAAACTGACTCAACGAGAATTAGCGTGTACTATGTACAACTAGGGTTTTCATTGACCGAATCTGATGGTATGGAAGTGTTACGGAGATACCTAAGCTACGTAAGTATGTACTGTAGAAAAGGTGACTTTTTTTCTCGAGACTGGCCCAGAAGCCGAAGAGATTAATCTCCGCTATGCGTTTATTTTGACTGCTCAATATACAGGATCAGCCCGAAAGCGTGTGGAGTCGTGCTCTTTAATTCGTTCTTTTATTCTCCTCCCAGCTCGGCCTGTATATTCGCCCGTTTCCTCGAGTTTGTAAATGTAGTAGCATTGCTCAAGACAAAATTGTAACATATCGTCGTAGATAAAATCTGGTAACTGTACAAACAGTGGTATGTATAACAATTTAAGGGAGCTGGAAAAGAGAGTTTTAGTGGGAGACGGCGTAAGGGACGACTGGGACAGCAGGAACGTAGGCTGGCGCTCGCTGCTGGAGCCGCTCGTACCCGGAGTGACCTTTTTATGCCGCTCTATTGGAATTTTATACGTTTGCTCCACATACATTACTTTTATTTGAGTTAGAAATACTTTGTTCCATACGTAACGGGAGCGGACAGCCCTGCAAGTTTGTGTCGTTTGAAAGGCAGTTCTCGAATTTGGCTTCGATAGCTGTCTCCGATCGAACCCGCATAAACAGCTGGAAAAAACAGAAGAAGTCACAACATCGTCGAATTATGACCAACATCTGGAAGTTCTTACGGCTAGGGCCTCCTGCCTTCTTTTAATACAGCTTGTCTGCCTGCAATGTGTTTGCTGCAAACCCTTCTACCTTCGGCATCAAAGTGCGTTATTTTCAAATACTCTTAGGTACAACAATAAGAATATACACTGAAGAGCCAAAGAAACTGGTACCCCTGCCTAATATCCTGTAGGGACCCTGCGAGCACGCAGAAATGCCGCAACACGACATGGATTCAACTAATGTCTGAAGTAGTGCTGGTGGGAAATGATACCATGAATCCTGCAGGGCTGTCCATTAATCCGTAAGAGTACGAGGGGCTGGAGATCTCTTCTGAACAGCACGTTGCAAAGCAACCAGGATATGCTCAATAATGTTCATGTCTGGGAAGTTTGGTGGCTAGCGGAATAGTGTAAACTCTGAAGAGTGTTCCTGGAGTCACTCTGTAGCACTTCTGGACGTGTGGGGTGTCGCATTGTCCTGCTGGAAGTACCCAAGTCCGTCGGATGCACAATGGACATAAATGTCACCTATCAGAGCCGTGTCTAGACGTATCAGGGATCCCATATCACTCCAACTGCACAAGCTCCATACAATTACAGAGCCTCCATCAGCTTGAACAGTCCTCTGCTGACATGGAGGTCCCATGGATTCATGAGATTGTCTTCATACCTGTGCACGTCCATCCGCTCGATACGATTTGAAACGAGACTCTTTCGTCAAGGCAACATGTTTCCAGTCAGCAACAGTTGAATGTCGATATTGACGGGCCGAGGCGAGGCGTAAAGCTATGTGTCGTGCACTCATCAAGAGTACACGAGTGCGCCTTAGGCTCCGAGCGCCAATATCGATGATATTTCGTTAGATGGTTTGTACACTGACACTTGTTGATGGCCCAGCATTGAAATACGCGGAAATTTGCGGAAGAGTTGTACTTCTATCACGCTGGCAGTCGTCGTTGGTCTCGTTCTTTCAGGATCTTTTTCCCGTCTCAGCAATGTCGGAGATTTGATGTTTTACCGGATCCCTGATATTCACGGTACACTCGTGTAATCGTCGTAAGGGAAAATCTCCACTTCATCGCTTCCTCGGAGACGCTGTGTCCCATCGCTCGTACGCCGACTATAACACCAAGTTCAAACTCACTTAAATCATGAAAACCTGACACTGTAGCTGTAGCAACCGATCTAACAATTGCGCCAGACACTTGTTGTACATAGGCGTTGCCAACCGCAGCATCGTATTCGCCTCCGTATTTGAATGCGTATGTCTATACCAGTTCCATTTAAGTAATCTGATAAACGTCCCCGTTCTGATAAGCGGTACTGAAGCCACTTATATAGCGGAAGAAATACATTTGCGATGATTCTCAACCTGGCGTTTTTGTGTGGCAGTGCACATCACACAGGGCCTAACTTATGTTGTTAATTACCATGTTGTAAGACAGCATCTCAACTAGTTTCCGAGTGATCCCTGCGAAAGGGAATTCCATGCAATGGACATTTTGAGTCAAGTTCCTTGGAAAACTCCATTGCTCACAGTGGCACAGCTCCAAGACGCCAATCGGCCAAACGGAACCGAAACTGGAGGCCTGTAACGCGGTCGGACAAGTAATGGTTTTGTTCATTTCAAATAATGTAGGCCGTCGACTGCGCCTACAGCCCCATGACTCATTTAACGTGCATTGTGTGGCGGAGGTGGTTTTGTGATGTATTGGAAGTGTTTTTCGTATCTTCGCTAGGGCTCACTCATTCATGTGACCCTACACATGAATTGCAATGGTCCGCAGCTCGTGGTCGTGCGGTAGCGTTCTCGCTTCACACGCCCGGGCCCCCGGGTTCGATTCCCGGCGGGGTCATGGATTTTCTCTGCCTCGTGATGACTGGGTGTTGTGTGATGGCCTTAGGTTAGTTAGGTTTAAGTAGTTCTAAGTTCTAGGGGACTGATGACCATAGATGTTAAGTCCCATAGTGCTCAGAACCATTTGCACAATTTTTTTTAATTGCAATGTTTATTTTCGTATTCTGAGTCATTCATCAAGTTTTGCCTCTTCCTTATACAGCTTCATGATGAGTAAACTGTGGATACTCCCCTCATACTCCCCTACATACGTTAATGGTTGACGAACGCTGAGGCATCATATCGCTCTTCGAGTGGCCACTAAATCACTGAAAATGTTCTGGATTGCCTCGACCAACAGATGAAACGTTGTATTTAGCACCCTTAAAATTAGTATAGCTCTACGGGATTTAATTATCAATGAGTATATTGAAGTGCATGTCACGTATTTCAACAAACATGTGGACTCTAAATGGTTCAAATGGCTCTGAGCACTATGAGACTTAACATCTGAGGTCATCAGTCCCGTAGAACTTAGAACTACTTAAACCTGACTAGCCTAAGAAGATCACACACATCCATGCCCGAGGCAGGATTCGAACCTGCGACCGTAGCGGTCACGCGGTCCAGACTGTACCGCCTACAACCACACGGCCACGCCGGCCGGCTTGTGTGTGATGTCCTTGGGTTAGTTAGCTTTAAGTGGTTCTAAGTTCTAGGTGCTGATGACCACAGAAGTTAAGTCCAATAGTGCTCAGAGCCATTTGAACCAACCGTAATTTCAAAATTCCTTGGTTTGGATAAAGGTACGTACACTACTCAGGTTTCAGGAAAGTAATCCCATCTTCAGGTGATGTACGCAGGTAAGCAGCATCTGAAGATGGGATTAGTGTCCCGAAACCCGGATAGTAAGTATGTCTTTATATAAATGAAAGAAGTTTGAAATACAAACTGCAAAAAATTTTATTCATCATGAACAGCGGGGAGATGCCAAATTTCTCGACATTTCGTAAAACCGGCCAGTTTATTTTTTATTCCTAACGTTATCAGTCACGCGAAGTTGTTTGTCCCTAATCACAATGTGAACGCCGCCTTCCGCCGAGTGCGCCTTCCAGCTGTAAGAGCGCCGGGCAAACCGTGTGTAGTGGGTGGCCTTGGCGCGGCACAAAGGCAGCGGGCTTTGGCGGGGCGCCACCCAGCAGCATGTGTGACTCAGGCCCGGGCGGGTTTTTTGGGCAGGCTCGCCGACATCTGGACATCTGGTGCGGCGGCCGAGGCGGCCGGAATGTGGAGCCACCGCGTGAGCGTCCCAAGTGGGACAGCGGAGGAACAACGGCAGCCGGCAGCGTCCGCGATTCCAGCACACGTGATCATCTACATCTGCATCTACACGGATACTCTGCAAATCACATTTAAGTGCCTGGCAGAAGGTTCATCGAACCACCTTCACAATTCTCTATTATTCCAATCTCGTATAGTCCGCGGAAAGAACGGACACCTATATCTTTCCGTACGAGCTCTGAATTCCCTTATTTTATCGTGATGATCGTTTCTCCCTATGTAGGTCGGTGTCAACAAAATATTTTCGCATTCGAAGGAGAAAGTTACTGTGTGGCTGGTCCCGACGGAGGTTCGAGTCCTCCCTCGGGCATGGGTGTGTGTGTTTGTCCTTAGGATAATTTAGGTTAAGTAGTGTGTAGGCTTAGCAGTTAAGTCCCATAAGATTTCACACACCTTTGAACATTTTTTTTTTTGGAGAAAGTTAGTGCTTGTAATTTCGTGAGAAGATTCCGTCGCAACGAAAAACGCCTTTCTTTTAATTATGTCCAGCCCAAATCCTGTATCATCTCTGTGACACTCTCTCCCATATTTCGCGATAATACAAAATGTGCTGCCCTTCTTTGAAATTTTTCTATGTACTCCGTCAGTCCTATCTGGTAAGGATCCCACACCCTGTAGCAGTATTCTAAAAGAGGACAGACAAGCGTAGTGTAGGCAGTCTCCTCAGTAGATCTGTTACATTTTTCAAGCGTCCTGCCAATAAAATGCAGTCTTTGGTTAGCCTTCCCCACAAAATTTTCTATGTGTTCCTTCCAATTTACGTTGTTCGTAATTGTAATACCTAGGTATTTAGTTGAATTTACGGCTTTTAGATTAGACTGATTTACCGTGTGACCGAAGTTTAACGAATTCTTTTTAGCACCCAGGTGGATGACCTCACACTTTTCGTTATTTAGGGTCAACTGCCAATTTTCGCACCATTCAGACATCTTTTCTAAATCGTTTTGAAATTTGTTTTATACTTCTGATGACTATTTTAGTCGATAAACGACAGCGTCATCTGCTAACAAACTAAGACGGCTGCTCAGATTGTCTCCCAAATCGCTTATATAGATAAGGAACAGCAAAGGGCCTGTAACACTACCTTGGGGAACGCCAGAAATCACTTCTGTTTTACTCGATGACTTTCCGTCAGTTACTACGAAATGTGACCTCTCTGACAGGGCCGGCCGGTGTGGCCGAGCGGTTCTAGGCGCTAGTCTGGAACCGCGCGACCGCTACGTCCGCAGGTTCGAATCCTGTCTCGGGCATAGATGTGTGTGATGTCCTTAGGTTAATTAGGTTTAAGTAGTTCTAAGCTCTAGGGGACTGATGACCTCAGCAGTTAAGTCCCATAGTGTTCAGAGCCATTTGAACCTCTCTGGCAGGAAGTCACAAATCCAGCCACATAAGTGAGACGATATTCCATAACCACGCAATTTCACTATAAGCCGCTTGTGTGGTACAATGTCAAAAATCTTCCGGAAATCCAGAAATACGGCTTCGATCTGAAATCCCTTGTCAATAGCACTCAACACTTCACGTGAATAAAGAGCTAGTTGTGTTTCACAGGAACGATGTTTTCTAAACCCATCTTGACTGTGTGTCAAAAAAATGGCTCTGAGCACTATGGGACTCAACATCTTAGGTCATAAGTCCCCTAGAACTTAGAACTACTTAAACCTAACTAACCTAAGGACATCACACACACCCATGCCCGAGGCAGGATTCGAACCTGCGACCGTAGCAGTCCCGCGGAACTGTGTGTCAATAGACAGTTTTCTTCGAGGTAATTCATAATGTTTCAACACAAGATATGTTCCAAAACACTGCTACATATCGACGTTAACGATATGGGCCTGTAATTCGGTAGATTACTCCTACTACCTTTCTTGAATATTGGTGTGACCCGTGCAACTTTCCAGTCTTTGGGTGCGGATCTTCCCCAAAGACTGGAAGTTGCACAGGTCACACCAATATTCAAGAAAGAAATATTGATCGTTCAATAGTCTAAATTGTGAGAGAATGCAGGAAAATCGTTTGATATACTTCATATCAGAACCGCCCCGGGGAGGTCCTGCGTCCCTGGCAGAGCTGCCAAAACTGTTCCTCCCACCCTACACTCCACTCAAGAAAACTAAATTTATGCCAATTTTTCTACGTATGTTCAACAAATTTTAATTTCTATGTATATTTAATAACATGAAGCACAAAGAAACCCAGCGTCCCCTGAGATTTTATACGAGAATTAAGTATATGGGATAAGCATTAGCAAAGAACATTAGCGTTTTAGTTGCTATACCATGAGTCACTGTTTCAGTCATAGTAGAATAACAACAAAATCGCTAATATGTAAATAAGGACTACCTTCAGTCGTCTTATTATGCGAGATGCGTGTGTAGTGCAGCAGATGATTACTGGCAGAGCATACGTTTGTTTGTATGAGTGTTCAACGCAGGTGAAGAGAACTGATGTATTTATAGGCAGCACCTCTAGAAACTCATGGAATATTATTAATCAGTCACAGAAGACTCATTTGTGAAATCTTTTTTATATCACAGCAGTTTATACGAAATAAATCTTTAGAGCAGCAGAAGTGAAGCGTGGAGGGACGAATAAAATACATACAGTACCCACTAAACCTTTTCTGCTTGCTTCCTACTGTGTCACGTGTGGCTCCAGTCTTCAGTCGACAGAAAACGGCAAAAATCGGAAGCCGTCGATAGAATAGCGTATTTGGTTCATCACCAGTGCTCCGAGCTTTGAGCTCCTACAACGCCGTAGCGAAGTAGCAGCAAGCACTCCATTCTTCAACATAAGCGAGCTGCGAAGGCAGCAGCTATGTGAACCGAACGCTCTGGTGCCACGGAAACCATGCTAACGACAGACGTCTGATCTGTAGTAGTCATTTCCTCCTGTTACGCTGTTTGGACGAAATGGCACTAGAAATTACACTACGCATTTACAGTCGCGGGCCTAGGGAAAGGCTCCTTCTCCCAGGTAGAATATACGAAGGCGAGACATAGCAGAACTGATGTACGGGGTGCATTCAAGTTCTAAGGCCTCTTATTTTTTTTCCTAATTAACTACTCACCCGAAATCGATGAAACTGGCGTTACTTCTCGACGTAATCGCCCTGCAGCCGTATACATTTTTCACAACGCTGACGCCATGATTCCATGGCAGCGGCGAAGGCTTCTTTAGGAGTCTGTTTTGACCACTGGAAAATCGCTGAGGCAATAGCAGCACAGCTGGTGAATGTGCGGCCACGGAGAGTGTCTTTCATTGTTGAAAAAGCCAAAAGTCACTAGGAGCCAGGTCAGGTGAGCAGGGAGCATGAGGAATCACTTCGAAGTTGTTATCACGAAGAAACTGTTGCGTAACGTTAGCTCGATGTGCGGGTGCGTTGTCTTGGTGAAACAGCACAAGCGCAGCCCTTCCCGGACGTTTTTGTTGCATTCCAGGAAGGAATTTGTTCTTCAAAACATTTTCGTAGGTTGCGCCTGTTACCGTAGTGCCCTTTGGAACGCAATGGGTAAGGATTACGCCCTCGCTGTCCCAGAACATGGACACCATCATTTTCTCAGCACTGGCGGTTACCCGAAATTTTTTTGGTGGCGGTGAATCTGTGTGCTTCCATTGAGCTGACTGGCGCTTTGTTTCTGGATTGAAACATGGCATCCACGTCTCATCCATTGTCACAACCGACGAAAAGAAAGTCCCATTCATGCTGTCGTTGCGCGTCAACATTGCTTGGCAACATGTCACACGGGCAGCCATGTGGTCGTCCGTCAGCATTCGTGGCACCCACCTGGATGACACTTTTCGCATTTTCAGGTCGTCATGCAGGATTGTGTGCACAGAACCCACAGAAATGCCAACTCTGGAGGCGATCTGTACAACAGTCATTCGGCGATCCCCCAAAACAATTCTCTCCACTTTCTCGATCATGTCGTCAGACCGGCTTGTGCGAGCCCGAGGTTGTTTCGGTTTGTTGTCACACGATGTTCTGCCTTCATTAAACTGTCGCACCCACGAACGCACTTTCTAGACATCCATAACTCCATCACCACATGTCTCCTTCAACTGTCAATGAATTTCAATTGGTTTCACACCACGCAAATTCAGAAAACGAATGATTGCACGCTGTTCAAGTAAGGAAAACGTCGCCATTTTAAGTATTTAAAACAGTTGTCATTCTCGCCGCTGGCGGGAAAATTCCATTTGCCGTACGGTGCTGCCATCTCTGGGATGTATTGACAATGAACGCAGCCTCATTGTAAAACAATGCGCGTGTTTCTATCTCTTTCCAGTCCGGAGGAAAGAAATCGGAGGCCTTAGAACTTGAATGCACCTCGTACCTCTCCCACATAATTCTCAGATAGTATTTCTTTCTTCTTGCTGATCGGTTTGTGTGGCCTTTCTGTGCCTACGCTATTGGTGGGGGCCTAACTCGCTATGCCTCTGCTTCAAATGCGGAAACTGACGACGCCTCATGCGTATGTGATTGTGGTCAAACTGTGGTGGAGCAATGGTTGCACCTGGGTGTCAGCGGGAACAAAGGAGATCACTGCTTCTTTGCTCTATGGTGTAATTATCATGTATCGAAGTTCCGGCTACTGAGAGTATCATCATTAAAAGTCGATAAAATTTAAACGTTCATGACTCATTCCGGAACCTGCTCTATAAGCTAACTAGTTTAGCACACCGCGGGGAAGTCTCGACTGTTTCAGAATAGCCGATCATATGATATTTAGGTTCCGTATCTCGGTCGGTAGAAACGAATCCCTTATAGAATAACTTTGCCCGTCGGTATGTCTTACCGTCTCTTAAGCCCCCTTTTCATCACAAAGTGGTGCAGATATCAAATTGAAATTTATGTCAAATATTAAGGTCAACCGTATCTTACAGATGAAAAAAATTTAAGTTTCTAGGTCAATGCACTCAATACTGCCATTTATTTCACATATCTTGATACTCGCATTCCAACTCGTCAAAACCTGTAGGGTACTTACCACTGAATTAGAATCTGGAAAATAGGAAAAAGCAAGAAGTAACTATATAAGTAAAGGAAAAATATCCTAAAACTCTTACCTTGTAATTATATAATATAAAAATATTTTTGGGCATTTGTTGTTCGTTTGTCTGTCGGGCTGCTAAGATCCCTATTTCTTAGGACGGATAGAGGCATCAAGCTGAAATTTATGTCAAGTACTAAGGTCTGTGGTCTCTTGGCGGTGTAAAACATTAAAGCTTTTAAATCAATGCAGTCAAAAGATACGGCCATTTATGTCACATAGTTTGATATTCGAAAACTCACTCATAAAACCTGCAGATGAATTAGGCTTCAGAAGATAGGAAATTTGTAACACCGTTGATAAAAAAATATCGTTAGCTATGTTTATAGTAGGAATGCAAGCATCGGGAATGACCCACGGTACTATGTAAATCGCTTTCCAGACTCGTTAATCATGTTACCTGACAGAGATGTCAGAACATATCATATTCCAGGAGAGCGACTGTTCAACGCTCTATCAGTGGAACTTTACTATGTAGCTGCTGTGGTTTACAATCCGGCGACTGGTTTAATGCTCTTCTTCACGCTAGGGTGTCCTGTGCAAGCCTTTTCGCCTCTGTATGACTACAGCGTTCTACAACCATTTGTACCTTTTTACTGTATTAGAGCATCGGTCTATCACTACAATTTTTATCCGTCCCCACCCACATTCCCTCCAGTAAAAGTTCACGATTCCATTATGCTGCAAGATTTGTCCAATTAGCTGATCTCTTGTTTTAGTCAGGTTGTGCCATAAATAACTATTTTCGTCATTTCTGCCGAGTACCTCTTCATTAGCAATTCGATCTACACATTTCAGTATTGTTCTGCGGCACTATATTATAAAAGCTTCTATTTTTGTATCGTATAAACATTTTATTAGCCGGCCGGTGTGGCTGAGTGGTTCTAGGCGCTTCAGTCTAGAACCGCGCGACCGCTACGGTCGCAGGTTCGAATCCTGCCTCGGGCATGGATGTGTGTGATGTCCTTAGGTTAATTAGGTTCAAGTAGTTCTAAGTTATATACCAAGTAAAGACCTCGTAGACTTACCCCAGAATTTTGAGCTACGACTCGTTTCTCCTCCAGTGTATTTCTACCCTTTTTACCGCTATTTTGACTAGAGCGAATCGTCCCTTCCAGCCTTTACTGGACTCCGACACTGCAGTGCGCACACCCCAAGACTTAGTTGTAAATGGTGAGACGAAGAAATGTTCGTCCACCAAACAGTGGACCAAGTCAGGTAAAATCTTTTGAATGTCCAGACGGTGCGCTAGGAGAGCATCTCTGTGTTATGGCATGTCTCAAATGTTGAAATGTGTGTGAACTCCTCAGGGACCAAACTGCTGATGTCATCGGTCCCTAGACTTACACACTACTTAAACTAACTTACACTAACTTATGCTAATAACAACACACACACACCCATGCCCGAGGAAGGACTCCAACCTCCGGCAAGAGGGACCACGCAATTAGAGACATGGCGCTATGGCAAGTCTCACGAAGTATCATACAGGAACGTTGTCAAAAATTATTTTGATACAAGTAATAAAGTTATATACCGTATTCTGCAAGTGTGATGAAATAACTTATTTAGATCAAACGAGTTTCGCTTTTATCTCAAAACATCTTCTGTAGTTACAGTAAAAAGTGCATTTTATTATAAATCTGTTTCCCAAGATTGTAAACAGTTTTCATCTTTTGAGTTACTACTGTTCAACAAGATTCACTTCATTTGTACTGTTCTTCTGCACACAGATGTTCAATTTGAATAAGACTGCATCCACACAAAGTATAAAACGACTGACATCCATACAAAACATAAAACGGTATATATGTATGTATGTATGTTCCACATCTTCTCCTAAGCCACTGGACCGGTTTCAACCAGACCTGGTTCTCATATCAGGCTACAATCGCTGTGGGAGTCAGAACCATTGGGACTACTGAAGAACGGGATAACTCGTCGGCTTTGATCAATGACGTCAGAATTTACCAGAGATGATTTATTACACAGGTTTAACAGCAAAGACGGGTGTTAAAAAAATGCAGGTGAGAGAAAACAGATGGTAGACATATATCACGTGCATTAATATTTCGAACATAACGTTAAGGATATGGCTTGTTTGAGTCTTAGTACTTCTGTAAAAAATAAAGAAAAAAAGGGATAGAAGTAACGTTATCATGGAATACCTCAGTTCACATATATATATGAGTTGTATCTCGAACTTCAGTCGATCTGTATAGGTTAGCTGCAATACGGGATACAAATTTATCGTACGTCGATTTCTTCGTTTTCGTTAACATTAGCATCCTATTTTTCAGTTGACATATATAGGTAAATGATAGCAGTGCTACATATGTCGCTTTTTTGTGTAGCTGCTAACAGTATCCCGTACTTCAGTTGACCTACGTACGTCTACTGAAGTACCGAAAACGAATTTTACGTAAGTCGGTCTTTTCGCCTTCAGTATTGCTAGTGTAGACTCGAAAAAATCGTAGTGATACTAGTACTAGGGAAGAAAAAAAGAGCAACAACTGCAAAATTTGTATTCCGTACTGCTGCTGACGAATCCATACTTAACCCAAAACAATATAGTAAACAAAGAAATATATCAAATTATATAAAATTCAGTAAAACATAAAAATAAAAGACTAAACTTACCATATGCAAACTCCTCCCCTAAAAGCCAAAGCTCGCCATGAAAGAAGTGAAGAAAAATCATATACCCACGTATACAAGAAACACATCACACAAAGACGCACATACATACAAATATATCAACCCAGAAGTTCACATCAACGAAATGAGGTAAAATAATTTTTAAAAAATCTACAGAAGAAAGTTACCTAACATAAGAAAATGAAGAATGATGGATAAACCCCAAAAAATCAAAATCAATATTTTAACCATCCCGACCAAATCAACCGTTTTCCTTAATTATCATTCTCTATCCCCCCTCCCCCCAACCCCCTTCCCAACCTGAAATTAACTAACAAAGTTAGGACTCATCTGCCGAAGACGTTTTAGTAAACACTTAAACGGGCAATATGTATTGGGTACTCTACGCCTCCATGAATATTCATCTTAATGCCTGTGTAGTCTCGAAATGCGTCGTTTCCCCCCTCCCGACAACAGATTTTATGGCTGACCAATAACCATCTGTACTATTGGTACAATCCCCAGTTGATGAAGATCTGAATTCAGTATTGTGATTGACAACAAGATGGTGAAAGCCACTATTCTCCAAATCCATATATGAAGGCCCCCTGTACTTTGTATATTCCCCACAAACTACCCTACGAAACAAATACCAGTCTAAAACGGCATGCTCACTCACATGACATTCATGCACACACAACCACACAGGTTACCTCAAGCCGGCCGGAGTGGCCGAGCGGTTCTAGGCACTTCAGTCTGGAACCGCGCGACCGCTACGTCGCAGGTTCGAATCCTGCCTCGGGCATGGATGTGTGTGATGTCATTAGGTTAGTTAGGTTTAAGTAGTTCTAAGTTCTAGGGTACTGATGACCTCAGAAGTAGGTCCCATAGTGCTCAGAGCCATTTGAAAAGGTTACCTCAAACACCAACAGTACGTGATTTTTATTATATCCCTCAAAGCCAGCTTCGATTTCTCAACCCATGTTCCTCATCTAATTGAGCGCCATAGTCGATTCCTGCTACATCTCCATATGAACAAGCCGTGAGTACGACGAGCAGACAAACTTATCATGCACACATGTTCGCCGCACTAACGGCGTCGAACTTAATCAGCAAGACGACCAAACATTTGCAAAAATCGAATGGTTGCCTTCATGTCTACGCACAAAGCCTGCTTTAAGTCTTCCACATTCACGGGAATAGATAAATTCGTACTTACAATCGAAAATAAAAAACTAAAAATTCTTGTACATGAAAAATATTCTCCCAAGCTATCTCAAACTCACTAAGTATGAAATTAAGTACCGAATGAATTGGAAAGAACCAATTATTTACATCAATTCAAATGCAAAAAATCTTTTGGGATATCTAGTGCTGTCTTTTAAAAATACACTCATTTATTTCAGTGTAGAATGGATGCGCTTATACACAGAAGACAGCTGATTTATTATCTATGGCTCTAAAGTAAAGTAACCTATGACGTCATTGTTCAAAGCCGACGGATTGTATCCCGTTCTTCAGTTGACCGAACCTCTTATTTGTCAAAGTTTAAGAGATACGACGTTATGACAGACGAGAGATGCATAAAAACTGCGCATCATGCACGTCGTTTAAGTTTGTTTCTTCCGAGCTAAGACTCCATACGCAATCAATTTCGCAAACGGTATCCATATATGCCACTAAATGCACCTACAAAATATATCACTCTACCAGACAGTGTTCAGGAAATATGACGCCATTAACCTGAAACGCGTGAAAAAATTCCGCGTCATTGATCAAGTTTTAATGTATTCATTCTTTATTACTAAAACACTGACAGTCGAGGCAACGTAAGGAAATCCCTAACACCTGGCAAAGCTTTTGACAACTTTCAGTTGCGAAGGGCAAACAGCTGTAGGCAAAAACAGTAGCCGCCTGTAGATCTATGAAGAGGCGTTGCCATAGAGATGTTTACAAAATTGTGTTGTAAGCATGCGAAGAAACTGTAGCTATACATTTACACGTTACGTATATTTCGTTGTGCGATTGTTTTATTATTTCAAAGGTGTTTTTACGAATACACGCAAATGAAACTTTTTCGATATTACGCTACAAACACAGTTCGGTTTTTGTTATCGTTTCTAACAGAAAACAGGCAGAATGAACACCCGGACAAAGCTGGATTTGTCAGCTAATTGAAAATACTTTTATTTTCGTTTTGGGTATATACACTCCTGGAAATTGAAATAAGAACACCGTGAATTCATTGTCCCAGGAAGGGGAAACTTTATTGACACGTTCCTGGGGTCAGATACATCACATGATCACACTGACAGAACCACAGGCACATAGACACAGGCAACAGAGCATGCACAATGTCGGCACTAGTACAGTGTATATCCACCTTTCGCAGCAATGCAGGCTGCTATTCTCCCATGGAGACGATCGTAGAGATGCTGGATGTAGTCCTGTGGAACGGCTTGCCATGCCATTTCCACCTGGCGCCTCAGTTGGACCAGCGTTCGTGCTGGACGTGCAGACCGCGTGAGACGACGCTTCATCCAGTCCCAAACATGCTCAATGGGGGACAGATCCGGAGATCTTGCTGGCCAGGGTAGTTGACTTACACCTTCTAGAGCACGTTGGGTGGCACGGGATACATGCGGACGTGCATTGTCCTGTTGGAACAGCAAGTTCCCTAGGAATGGTAGAACGATGGGTTCGATGACGGTTTGGATGTACCGTGCACTATTCAGTGTCCCCTCGACGATCACCAGTGGTGTACGGCCTGTGTAGGAGATCGCTCCCCACACCATGATGCCGGGTGTTGGCCCTGTGTGCCTCGGTCGTATGCAGTCCTGATTGTGGCGCTCACCTGCACGGCGCCAAACACGCATACGACCATCATTGGCACCAAGGCAGAAGCGACTCTCATCGCTGAAGACGACACGTCTCCATTCGTCCCTCCATTCACGCCTGTCGCGACACCACTGGAGGCGGGCTGCACGATGTTGGAGCGTGAGCGGAAGACGGCCTAACGGTGTGCGGGACCGTAGCCCAGCTTCATGGAGACGGTTGCGAATGGTCCTCGCCGATACCCCAGGAGCAACAGTGTCCCTAATTTGCTGGGAAGTGGCGGTGCGGTCCCCTACGGCACGGCGTAGGATCCTACGGTCTTGGCGTGCATCCGTGCGTCGCTGCGGTCCGGTCCCAGGTCGACGGGCACGTGCACCTTCCGCCGACCACTGGCGACAACATCGATGTACTGTGGAGACCTCACGCCCCACGTGTTGAGCAATTCGGCGGTACGTCCACCCGGCCTCCTGCATGTTCACTATACGCCCTCGCTCAAAGTCCGTCAACTGCACATACGGTTCACGTCCACGCTGTCGCGGCATGCTTCCAGTGTTAAAGACTGTGATGGAGCTCCGTATGCCACGGCAAACTGGCTGTCACTGACGGCGGCGGTGCACAAATGCTGCGCAGCTAGCGCCATTCGACGGCCAACACCGCGGTTCGTGGTGTGTCCGCTGTGCCGTGCGTGTGATCATTGCTTGTACAGCCCTCTCGCAGTGTCCGGAGCAAGTATGGTGGGTCTGACACACCGGTGTCAATGTGTTTTTTTTTTCCATTTCCAGGAGTGTATCTTCATAACTCTTCTACTTTGTTTCGTTGCAGGATGCGATCGTGTATTGCGTTTTCTTCTTTTTTTCTTTTTGTGTCTGTGGAAGCGTTACTATTCCTCTGTGTTTATACACTGATCAGCTAGAGCTTTATGACCACCTTTGACGCCGGCCGCGGTGGTCAAGCGGTTCTAGGTGGTTCAGTCCGGAACCGCGCGACTGCTACGGTCGCAGGTTCGAATCCTGCCTCGGTAATGGATGTGTGTGATGTCCTTAGGTTAGTTAGGTTTAAGTAGTTCTACGTTCTAGGGGACTGATGACCTCAGATGTTAAGTCTCATAGTGCTCAGAGCTATTTCAACCATTTGAACCACCTTTGGTACTGACAACTGCGGTGACACGTCGTGGCATGGAAGCAATGAGGTCTTGATAGATCGCTGGAGGGAGATGGCACCACATCTGCACACACAAGTCACCTGATTCCCGTACATTCCGGGGAGGGTGGGGGGCCGTTAACTCTGACGCCACGTTCAGTCACATCACAGACGTGGTCGATCGGATTGAGATCTGGCGAAGGGGGAAGCCAGAGCATCAATTACAACTCGCCACTGTGATCATCGAACAACTCCATCACACTCCTGGCCTTGTGACATGGCGCATTATCTTGCTGAAAAATGCCAATGCCTTCGGGAAACATGATGGTCATGAAGGTGTGGACGTTGTCTACAACCAGTGTATGAAACTCCTTGGTCATCAATGTGCCTTGCACGAGCTCCACAAGGATGCCCACATGAATGTTCCCCAATGCATAATGGAGTCGCCGCCAGCTTGTCTTGTCCCGTACATCTACATTTATACTCCGCAAGCCACCCAACGGTGTGTAGCGGAGGGCACTTTACGTGCCACTGTCATTATCTCCCTTTCCTGTTCCAGTCGCGTATGGTTCGCGGGAAGAACGACTGTCTGAAAGCCTCTGTGCGCGCTCTAATCTCTCTAATTTTACATTCGTGATCTCCTCGGGAGGTATAAGTAGGGGGAAGCAATATATTCGATACCTCATCCAGAAACGCACCCTCTCGAAACCTGGCGAACAAGCTACACCGCGATGCAGAGCGCCTCTCTTGCAGAGTCTGCCACTTGAGTTTGTTAAACATCTCCGTAACGCTATCACGGTTACCAAATAACCCTGTGACGAAACGCGCCGCTCTTCTTTGGATCTTCTCTATCTCCTCCGTCAACCCGATCTGGTACGGATCCCACACTGATGAGCAATACTCAAGTATAGGTCGAACGAGTGTTTTGTAAGCCACCTCCTTTGTTGATGGACTACATTTTCCAAGGACTCTCCCAATGAATCTCAACCTGGTACCCGCCTTACCAACAATTAATTTTATATGATCATTCCACTTCAAATCGTTCCGCACGCATACTCCCAGATATTTTACAGAAGTAACTGCTACCAGTGTTTGTTCCGCTATCATATAATCATACAATAAAGGATCCTTCTTTCTATGTATTCGCAATACATTACATTTGTCTATATTAAGGGTCAGTTGCCACTCCCTGCACCAAGTGCCTATCCGCTGCAGATCTTCCTGCATTTCGCTACAATTTTCTAATGCTGCAACTTCTCTGTATACTACAGCATCATCCGCGAAAAGCCGCATGGAACTTCCGACACTATCTACTAGGTCATTTATATATATTGTGAAAAGCAATGGTCCCATAACACTCCCCTGTGGCACGCCAGAGGTTACTTTAATGTCTGTAGACGTCTCTCCGTTGATAACAACATGCTGTGTTCTGTTTGCTAAAAACTCTTCAATCCAGCCACACAGCTGGTCTGATATTCCGTAGGCTCTTACTTTGTTTATCAGGCGACAGTGCGGAACTGTATCGAACGCCTTCCGGAAGTCAAGAAAAATAGCATCTACCTGGGAGCCTGTATCTAATATTTTCTGGGTCTCATGAACAAATAAAGCGAGTTGGGTTTCACACGATCGCTGTTTCCGGAATCCATGTTGATTCCTAGATAGTAGATTCTGAGTTTCCAAAAACGACATGATACTCGAGCAAAAGACATGTTCTAAAATTCTACAACAGATCGACGTCAGAGATATAGGTCTATAGTTTTGCGCATCTGCTCGACGACCCTTCTTGAAGACTGGGACTACCTGTGCTCTTTTCCAATCATTTGGAACCTTCTGTTCCTCTAGAGACTTGCGGTACACGGCTGTTAGAAGGGGGGCAAGTTCTTTCGCGTACCCTGTGTAGAATCGAATTGGTATCCCGCCGTAATGCAGGCGTCAAGGAGCGGTTCCCCTGGAACCCTCCAATCGACGTGCTGAAGAAGGTATCGTGATTCATCAGACCATGCAAGGCTCTGCCACTGCGCCAACGTCCAGTGCCGATGGTTACGTGGCCAATCCTGCCTTAGTCGCCGATTTCGTTGTGTTAACATTGGCACATGCATCAGTCGTCGGCTGCGAAGCCCCATCGTTAGGAGTGTTCAGTGCACTGTTTGTTCAGGCGCACTTTTACTCTGTCCAGCATTAAAGTCTGCTGTTGGTTCCACCACAGTTTGCCTCCTGTCCTGCTTTATCAATCTACCTGGCCTACGACGTGCGACATCTGTAATGAGCGGTGGCCGTCCAGCCCCACGAGGTCTGGACGTGGTTTCACCTTGGTTTCGCCACGTGTCGAAGACACTCACCAAAGGACTCCTTGAACATCCGACAAGTCGTGCTATTTCCGAAATGCTCGTGCCGAGCCCCCGAGCCATCACAATCTGCCCTCGATCAAACTCAGATAGACCGCGCCTTCCACATTCCACACACGGGCAGCATACTCACTGGTACTGCACGCACCGTGTGTGTCTGGCTAGCAGTCATTCTTCGCCAGGAGACGCACTGCTATCGCTCGGACGGGTTTATATTGACAATGGGTCGATGATCATAGTGTTCTGACTGACCAGCGTATTTTGCTACGCGTTTGTGTACGCACGAATAATTGCTTTTTGGAAGGTACTTTACTATGGTTCTCAGATGGGTGATCATGGATATCTGTGTTTGCTGGTTTATGTGATACTGCTTTTGCGGTGGCCAGAGGGATGTTTATAGATAAATATCTTTCATTAGTGTAAATAATGTTTGGTTGCTGATTTTTGTTTGTTCATTCATTATGTGTTTCTTTTCTGTGACTGGCTTTTGAATTGGAAATTTTCATGTAATGTTAGGAGACATTTTTTGTTACTGACTCCCATCATTTCCGCAACTGTTTTATAATGGTAGGGTTGTGGTTTTCTTGTCGCAGGTATTCTTAAAATTTTTACTAGCTGTTGCCATATATCCATGCTTTTTTTTTGCTCAGAATCATCAGTCTTCTGACTGGTTTGATACGCCCCTCCTCGAATTCCTTTCCTGTGCCTGCGTCTTTATCTCAGAGCAGCACTTGCAACCTACGTCCTCAATTTTTTGCTGGATGTATTCCAATCTCTGTCTTCCTCTACAGTTTCTATACTCTACAGCTCCCTGTAGTACCAAGGAAGTTATTCCCTGATGGCTTTACATATGTCCTGCCATCCAGTCCCTTCTTATTGACAGTGTTGTCAGTGTTTCCCATATTTTCCTTTCCTCGCCCACTCTGTGGAGAATCTCTTCATTCCTTATCTTATCAGTATATCTAATTTTCAACATTCTTTTGTAGCACCGCATCTCAGATAGTTGATTCTTTTCTGTTCCGGTTTTCCCACAGCTCATAGTTTCACTTCCATACAGACCCATTTTACCTTAGCTTTCTTGCACTTCCTGTTTATTCTATTCCAAAGTGACACGTATTTCTGTATTGATAAATTTTTTGGACATTTTTTGTACTTCCTTCTTCCATCGATCAACTGAGGTATTTCTTCTATTAACCATGCTATGCTTTGCAGTTACCTTCTCTGTACCTCATCATCATCATCATCATCATCATTTAAGACTGATTATGCCTTTCAGCGTTCAGTCTGGAGCATAGTCCCCCTTATACAATTCCTCCATAATCCCCTATTCAGTGCTAACATTGGTGCCTCTTCTGATGTTAAACCTATTACTTCAAAATCATTCTTAACCGAATCCAGGTACCTTCTCCTCGGTCTGCCCCGACTCCTCCTACCCTCTACTGCTGAATCCATGAGTCTCTTGGGTAACCTTACTTCTCCCATGCGTGTAACATGACCCCACCATCTAAGACTGTTCGCCCTGACTGCTACATCTATAGAGTTCATTCCCAGTTTTTCTTTGATTTCCTCATTGTGGACACTCTCCTGCCATTGTTCCCATCTACTAGGACCTGCAATCATCCTAGCTACTTTCATATCCGTAACCTCAACCTTGTTGATAAGGTAACCTGAATCCACCCAGCTTTCGCTCCCATACAACAAAGTTGGTCGAAAGATTGAACGGTGCACAGATAACTTAGTCTTGGTACTGACTTCCTTCTTGCAGAAGAGAGTAGATCGTAGCTGAGCGCTCACTGCATTAGCTTTGCTACACCTCGCTTCCAGTTCTTTCACTATGTTGCCATCCTGTGAGAATATGCATCCTAAGTACTTGAAACCGTCCACCTGTTCTAACTTTGTTCCTCCTATTTGGCACTCAATCCGTTTATATTTCTTTCCCACTGACATTACTTTCGTTTTGGAGATGCTAATCTTCATACCATAGTCCTTACATTTCTGATCTTGCTCTGAAATACTACTTTGCAAACTTTCATTCGAATCTGCCATCACAACTAAGTCATCTCTGTACCTACTCTCAGAAATTTCTTCCTCAAAATAAGACCTATGTTTGTTACTAGCAGACTTCACTTGGCTAAGAATACTCTTTTTGTTAGTACTAATCTGCTTTTTATGTCCTCCTTGCTCCGGGGTTATTTTGCTGCCCGAGTAACAGTTTCATCTACTTCGTGACCATCAAACCTAATGTTAAGTTTCTCACTGTTCTCGTTTCTGCTACTTATCATTACTTTCGTCTTTCTTCGATTTATTCTGAGCCCATATTCTTTACTCATTAGACTGTTCGTTCCATTCAAAAGGTCCTGTAACACTTGTTCGCTTTCACTGAGGACAGCAACGTCATTAGCGAATCTTTTCACTGATATTCTTTCATCCTGAATTTTAATCTCACACTTGAATCTTTTTTTATTTCCGTCATTGCTTCTTCAGTGTATAGAAACAGGGACAAAAGACCACACCCCTATCTTACACACTTTTTACTCCGAGCTTGGTCTTCTACTCTTATTGTTCGCTCTTGACTCTCGCACATATTGTACATTACCCGTCTTTCCTTATAGCTACCGCTACTTTTCTCAGGATTTCGAACATCTTGCATCATTTGACGTTGTTGAACGATATTTCCAGGTCGACAAATCCTATCAACCTGTCTTGATTTTTCTTTAGTCTTAATTCCATTATCAACCGCCTCTCTGCCACCTTTCGCTTTTCTAAAGCAAAAATGATCATCATCTAACATATCCTCAAATTTCTTTTCCATTCCTCTGCATATTGTCGTCGCCAGCATCTTGTGCGATAATTCTCGCACTTGTCAGCTCTTGCAATCTTCGAAATTGTGTCAATGGTGCTTCTCCGAAAGCCAGATGGGTGTATCGCAAGACTCATATATTCCGCACCAACGTGAGTAGTCGTTTTGTTGCCACTTCCCCCTATCATTTTAGAAATTCTGATGGAATGCTGTCTATCCTACTGCCATATTAGATGTCAAGTCTTGCAAATATCTTTTAAATTCTGAGTAATACTTGATCTCCTATCTCTTCTAAATCGACTCCTGTTTCTTATTCTGTCACATCAGACAACTCTTCCCCCTCACAGAGGCCTTCGACGTACTCTTTCCACCCATTCAATCTCTACTCCACATTTAACAGTGGAATTCCTATTGTACACTTAATGTTACTATAATTGCTTTTAATTTCAACTGATGTCTTGATTTTTCTCAGTCAGTCTTTCCGGCAATCATTTCTTTTTCCACAGCCTCATTTTACCATAGCTTTCTTGCACTTCCTGTTTATTCCATTCAAAAGTGACTCGTATTTCTGTATTGCTAAATTTTTCTGGACATTTTTGTAATTCCTTCTTCCATCGATCAGTTGAGGTATTTCTTCTATTAACGATGCTATGCTTTGCAGTTATCTTCTTTGTACCTATGTTTCTCTTTCCAACCTTTGCCATTTTTAGAGATGTCCATTCCTCTTCAACTGAACTGCCTACTGAGCTATTCCTTATTGCAGTATCTACCGCCTTCGAGAATCTCAAGCGTGTCTCCCCTTCCATAGTACTTCCGTAACTGATTTTTTCGCACATTGATTCTTCCTGACTAGTCCGTTAAAATCCAGCCTGCTCTTCATTACTACTGAATTGTTATCTACACCTGCTTTGGCTACACCTTACAATCCAATATCTGATTTCGGAATCTCTGTCTGAACGTGATGTAATCTTCCCGTATCTCCAGGATTTTGCGAAGTACACCTCCTCCTCACGTGATTCTTGAACGGAGTATTCGCTATTACTACCTGAAATTCATTTCAGTCATTCTCCTCTCTCATTCCTAGTACCAAGCCCATATTTTCCCGTAACCGTTTCTCCCACTCCTTCCATTACCACCGCATTCCAATCCCCATTACTATCAGGTTTTCATCTCCCTTTAAGTAGTGAATTACCAGTTCAATATCCTCATGTACTTTCCCTGTCCCTTCATCTTCTGTTTGCAACGTCGGCATGTGTACCTCAACTATCATTGTCGTTCGTTATATCTTATTTCAAATGGTCTGCTGGTCTGTATTAAGTACAGTGTATCTCTGGAGCAACGGTCAGTATTCATAAATATGCTTGATTTAAGTGCTACAAGCACTTCTTCATCTTCGGTATTGTGCAACAAATCTGTTCTACTGCAAGCTCTTTGGTTTCCGTATTTTGGGAGAAAATACAAACATGCGGAAGTTGTCTAGTAACCATGGGCTCTGAAAGGTATACCTTCAGAGCTATCTGCACTTCTTCGGTAGAAGAGATGAGTTTCACAGTAGCGAAGACGAACAATTGTTTACAGTTCTTAAGATATGTACTTTAGAGCTATTGTTTATCGGACTTTTTCTTTGTTTTTTGCTCATACTACCACCTCTCAAGATATGGAAAAGAAAGAACTTTCAGTGGAAGAGATTTGTTGCACGTTATCCAAGTTGAAGAAGTGTTCATATGTCTTAAGTATGCATTTTGGAGTCCATGTTTACTAGACCTTTTTGCTTCGAATGTTGGTTCCTGTCATATCATTGCGTATTGATCGTTCCCCCTGGGGCGTCCTGTATAGAATATCACAGCTGTTACTATGAAGCTGGTAAAGGCATATTTTTGAATTAAAATAAAAATTAAAAGGAAGGTTAGCGTTGGCCGTAATATTGACGTTTTATTGATAGCAGAATCGGTTTTCGATCACATAGTGATCATCTTCAGTGCTGGAAGCTGTGGTGTACAAACTAAACTCAGACACTGGTATCAAGTTATCAATAACCAAAACTTAGAAGCGATCAAGCGAGTTATTGTGATCGCTTCTCAGTTTTGTTTATTGATAACTTGATACCAGTGTCTGAGTTTAATTTGTACACCACAGCTTCCAGCACTGAAGATGATCGCTACGTGATCGAAAATCGATTCTGCTATCAATAAAACGTCAATATTACGGCCAACGCTGACCTTCCTTTTCATTTAACATATATGGTCGTTGTGCACACAGTACTCCATGGGGTCGCCAATCAATAAGCATATTTTTGATTTATGACAGTGTCATCCTTCTTCTTTGAACCTTTCTGTGTAGAGATATAACAAAAACCAAAAGGCAACATGAGTTTTATTGACGCATATCTTCAATGTTCTCTTCCGTGGGTATTCGCTGCGTCTAACAGGCGCCGCACCATTTCTCGGTGTGTGAGGCACGGCTGCTACTTGCTGCCAGAGACAAGTGCTGAGCACAGCCGAAGCGGGGGGAGCGGCCGACCCCAAGTATCAACAACTTCAGCCAGGATCCCAAAACAAAGCAGCGGCAAAAAGCCCACCAGTGGGGAAGCAGGCGGCCACATGTAGAGCGCTCCGTGGCCGACACGCGGGCGTCAGCGCCAGCCACTTCTGAGCTGCCGTCAGGTCGGGGCAAACCAAGCTACTGACGCTGCGCGCGGCTGCCAGTCTTGCTCAAGCTAGAGGCACAGAGGGAAGAAGACAAATGTGAAGAGACAGAAAAAAAATTATCTACATGGGTTATTTGGAATAAAATGAATGAAAAATTAATGAAAACCACAGCGGGACTTACTGAAGTGTGAATGAGATTAGGTTACATCCGGTGGTTATAATTAAAGTGCACCTACTCACGGAGGTCCAGTGTGGACTTTAATTATTGTATGTCAGCCAAACTTGGCAGGTTTGCTGATGCGTTAATGCGGAACAAAAATTAGCTGCAGTTTTGACCACCACGTGCAAAGCTAACGCTGTACACTGTATGACTGACTGTATGACATCTACACTACTGGCCATTAAAATTGCTACACCACGAAGATGACGAGCTACAGACGTGAAATTTAACCGACAGGAAGACGATGCCTCGTGTAAGGAGGAGAAATGCGTACCATCACGTTTCCGACTTTGATAAAGGTCGGATTATAGCCTATCGCGATTGCGGTTTATTGTATCGCGACATTGCTGCTTGCGTTCGTCGAGATCCAATGACTGTTAGCATAATATGTAACAAGTAGGTTCAGAAGGGTAATACGGAACGCCGTGCTGGATCCCAACGGCCTCGTATTACTAGTGGTCGAGATGACAGGCATGGCTGTAACGGATCGTTCAGCCACGTCTCGATCCCCGAGTCAACAGATGGGGACGTTTGCAAGACAACAACAATCTGCACGAACAGTTCGACGACGTTTGCAGCAGCATGGACTATCAGCTCGGAGACCATGGCTGTGATTACCCTTGACGCTGCATCACAGACTGGAGCGCCTGCGAATGTATACTCAACGACGAATTTTTTCGGATGAATCCAAGTTCTGTTTACAGCATCATAATGGTCGCATCCGTGTTTGGCGACATCGCTGTGAACCCACATTGGAAGCGTGTATTCCTCATCGCCATATTGGCGTATCACCCGGCGTGATGGGTGTCTTTGGTTACACGTCTCGGTCACCTCTTGTTCGCACTGACGGCACTTTGAACAGTGGACGTTACATTTCAGATGTGTTATGGCCCGTGGCTCTACCCTTCATTCGATCCCTACGAAACCCTACATTTCCGCAGGATAATGCACGACCGCATGTTGCAGGTCCTGGACGGGCCTTTCTGGATACAGAAAATGTTCAACTGCTGCCCTGACCAGCTCATTCTCCAGATTTCTCACCAATTAAAAACGTCTGGTCAATGGTGGCCAAGTAAGTGGCTCGTCACAATACGCCAGTCACTACTCTTGATGAACTGTGGTAGCGTGTTGAAGCTGCATGGGCAGCTGTACCTGTACATGCCATCCAAACTCTGTTTCACTCAATGCCCAGGAGTATCAAGGCCGTTATTACGGCCAGATGTGGTTGTTCTGGGTACTGATTTCTCAGGATCTAGCACCCAAAGTGCGTGAAAATGTAATCACATGTCAGTTCTAGTATAATATATTTGTCCAATGAATACCCACCCGTTTATCATCTGCAATTCTTCTTGGTGTAGCAATTTTAATGGCCAGTAGTGTATGTTTTCATTTGACAAGCGATAAAGTGAGTGAACATTACGTCTCTCGAGAAGAGACTGTGCGCTGTTATTGAAACTGTTATATGTGGACGGCAGCAATTACAGGGCTGCATTGAGAGAGTATCACCCACTGAAAGATCTGAGGAAGGGACCGATGCCATTAAATGTTTTGAGGAAGATGGTGATGAAATTTGGAAACACGAACGAGCTTGGTGTGGCAGCTGCAAGAGGAAGTCGTCCTATCCCGGTGGAAGTTACTGACGAGGTTGTTGTTGCTGTGACTGACCCTGCAGCACATGCTCCGGGTAGTGTTAGTGGTCGTGCCGTGTCATCTCGTGGACAACATTACGGAAAGTTTTGCTGTCCGTTTGGCACTGGTATCCGTACAAGACCCACACAGTGCAGAGTCTGAAACCTCATGATCCGCAGCAACGTTCTGAATTTGCTGTCGGTTTTTGGCACGGATCAAAGTTGGTGACTTGCGGCCAGGCCATATTTATTCAATGGAGGGACGAAGTACATTTTACGCTTCAGAGTTCAATGAATACACAGAACTGGCGAATTCGGCGTACTGTTGAACCGTGTGTCTACATCTACATCTGCGTGATAACTCTGCTATTCACAATAAAGTACCTGGCAGAGGGTTCAATGAACCATCTTCATGCTGTCTCTCTACCGTTCCACTCTCGAGCGGCACGCGGGAAAAACGAGCACTTAATTTTTTCCGTGCGGGCCCTGATTTCTCTTATTTTATCGTGATGATCATTTCTCCCTATGTAGGTGGGTGCCAACAGAATGTTTTCGCGATCGGAGGAGAAAACTGGTGATTGAAATTTCATGAGAAGATCTCGTCGCAACGAAAAACGCCTTTGTTTTACAGATTGTCACTCCAACCCACGTATCATGTCTGTGACGCTATCTCCCCAATTTCGCGATAATGCAAAACGAGCCTCCCTTCTTTGTACTTTTTTGATGTTATCCGTCAGTCCCACCTGATGCAGATCCCACACCGCACAGCAGTACTCCAGAACAGGGCGCACAAGCGTAGTGTAAGCAGTCTCTTTGGTAGACCTGTTGCACCTTCTAAGTGTTCTGCCAATGAATCGCAGTCTTTAGTTTGCTCTACCCACAATATTATCTATGTGATCGTTCTAATTTAGGTTATTTGTAACTGTAATCCCTAAGTATTTAGTTGAATTTACAGCCCACAGATTTGTGTGACTTATCGCGTAATCGAAATTTAGCTGATTTCTTTTAGTACTCATGTGAATAACTTCGCACTTTTCTTTATTCATGGTCAATTGCCACTTATCTAAATCTTTTGCAAGTCGTTTTGATCATCTGATGACTTTAAAAGACAGCAAACAATCTAAGACGGCTACTCAGGTTGTCTCCTATGTCGTTAATATACGTAGATCAGGAACAATAGCCGGCCTGTAACACTTCCTTGCGGAACGCCGGATATTACTTCTGTTTTACTCGATGACTTCCCGTCTATTACTACGAAGTGTGACCTTTCTGACAGGAGTTCACGAATCCAGTCGCACAGCTGAGGCGATACTCCGTAGGCACGCAATTTGATTAGAAGGCGCTTGTGAGGAACGGTGTCGAAAGCCTTCTGGAAATCTAAAAATATGGAACCAATTTGACATCCTCTGTCGATAGCACTTATTACTTCATGAGTGTAAAGAGCTAGTTGTGTTTCACAAGAACGATATTTTCTGAATCCGTGCTGACTATATGTCAATAAATCGTTTTCTTCGAGGTACTTCATGATGTTCGAATACAGTATATGTTCTAAAACCCTACTGCAACTCGACGTTAGTAATATAGGGCTGTAATTCAGCGGATTACTCCTACTTTCCTTTTTGGGTATTGGTGTGACTTGAGCAATTTTCCAGTTTTCAGGTACGTATCTTTCTGTGAGCGAGTGGTTGTATATAATTGCTAAATATGGAGCTATTTTATCAGCATACTCTGAGAGGAACCTGACTGGAGTGTTGTATGTGACTGTGTAGTGTGGGTTCAAAGCATTTTTATTCTCGGTCTTTGAAAAGAATACACTCAGAGGGCCTTTCATGTGTAGCGTGACGGCTGCACTTTATCGAGACCTGCCTGCACAGCATAGAGTACCTGCTTTGTAAGGACTCAGCTGTGTAGAAACCACTGTTTTCGTGCAAGATAGTGTAACAGCTCATGTTGCTCGCCCAGTGAACGTTCTTCATACATTCTTCCGAACGTGTTTTTGGAGAGGTTTCCCAGATGTATAGTCTGCAAGACCACCTGAACGAAATCCATATGACTTTTCGCATTGGGGGAATCCAAAAGAACACGTTTTCCAGGGACACGTTCGGCCTCTACCTGATCTGAAGGCCAGTATACAGGAATACGTTGCTCAGATTTCACCAGGACTGCTGCGGGGAACTGTTGATCACGTCGTTTCCAGACGCAACATCTCGTTGACGTCGCCGGTGCTCATACTGAACAAATTGTGCAAGCGGCGATTAACAATAAAATGAAAATTATGCCTTTCTCACTTGTCTGACCGTCTCTGTCCACGCCCTGTTCCTAATCCATTACATATGGAACAATTTTTTGCTTTCACAGCTCCAGATTTGAACCTGGTGGCCAAAATTGGTACTTTTTTTCCAGCTTAAATCGGTTCCGCATTAATGCATTACCGTATCTACCAAATTTCGCTACCGTACGGTAATTATAGTCCGCACTGGACCTCTGTGAGCAACTGCACTTTAATTATAACCACCTGGCATTACCTTCGTGCATTGTGACTTAGCCTACGATCGAAGATGATATCATTCAGATTCGGTATAAACCCGAATATGACAAGGACGCTGAGCGTGAAATCGGCAGTGACCTTTCCAGAGGATCCAATTCGGTAATCGCCGGAAGTGATTTAAGGAATCTCAGTAGCGGATATTGATGGCACGTACAAATTTTCCTACATAACGGCATGATCAAATATTCTGTGTGCCGCCAGTACGTTTAGCTTTCAAGGTGTGGTTTCTTGCACACGAGTCTCTTTATAGTTAGTAGCTTGATACCCAATGATGGCCGACAACCGTTTAGTAACGAAAAATGTTACTGGTGAAAAATGTAATTTGTTCAGTTTTCGCCCTTAAAATGGTAAGTGTTACGCAAGAAGCAGGAATGCAGCATTCCTATCACTAGTATATCACTCATCTTTCAGATGAAGCACTGAAATTCATGGGTTTTATTTATAATAAAGCATTATGTTTTTCATTTTAGAGGGCCAGTTATAAATACAGACTAATCGTATAGTGTCAATGGAATCTAAGCGATGAAATTTCGGACTTTGTTCGGAGACATTTTCGGGGTATTTTTGTGTAAAGAAACAGTGGTCTCCAGTGTCTCGTTGCAGAACAATAGTTTAATTATGATTTACTTACTTGCTGTTCTGTCAGTCCAGTAAATGATATACTCTATTGTCTAGGTCATATATTTTGGAAGTCGAAATCCCTTCCTTTCGTGCACTCTCCTTCGATTGGTTCAGTTTCACGTGATTCCAAGAGAGCGTCATGCGGAGCTCTAAATTGATGCTCATTTGAACTAAGCTTTACAATCTTTGGTCTTAAGCATTCCTCGTCAGTACGATAATTTCATTTTTGAACAGCGCCAAATCGGGGTTCCATCTACTTCGGATCTCTTGATAATTTAATCTTCATGGTGGCAGTATGGCAGTTGATTTTGCCGTATCGAACCCACAAGTGCACAAACAAGTGTGAAGCAAGACCGAACGTTAAGAAAGTGAGAGTCGTAGTAAGTGTGATATTGAACTGGGAAATCATAGGATGAACGAGGATATTAGACTGTGACTCACAGGGAGCGTTTTAGGTGTACGTTGACACTCAGGGTGCAGGTAGGCTGTAGCTTAGTGCCCAGGACTACAGGGCTCAAAAGTCACAGATTTTTAGGTAGGCGTGAATTTTATTGGGCACAGTTTCCATACATATAATGCTTCTGACGTATCAGACCGCTATAGTATCGCCGGGACTGTACTATATGTAACCATCCTTTGAACATTCTGGCATCTCTGTGGAGTTAGCGGACAACTGACGCGTGCTTGTGACTCTGACCACCGGAACAGAAACCTGAAAGAAAGCGATGCTATACTATGCCTTGTAACCATTTATCGTTCAATGGATTAAATTGGTCCTGACCACTGGATTACCCAAACCCTCACATCTTCTAGTGCAAGTCATCTAGTACTAACTCTCTGAATAAAACAGCGTAATATTCAGACAGAAGGTCTGTTTGAATAAGAAAAAAAAAAAAACAATCAATGTTGTGATGGTAGGCGGCACGTGATGAACAAGTGCGAAACAAATCTTCAGTACAGGTCAGTACAACAGAAGAGGAGGAATGTACGCAGCAAAATTATATTTGAATTATGCGATTGCAGGCTTTCTCTGCGTATTTCAGCTATGAAATCTTCACCGGTTATCAGCCGGGTGGCGTCGTCTCCTAGTCGCAACGTTTCAACGGAGTGCGTATCCATCATCTTCGCCTAAAGATATGGATAAGCAATCCATTGAAACGTTGCGACTAGAAGACGACGCCACTCGGCCGATAACCCGTGAAGATTTCATAGCTATATTTGAATTACTTTAAATTACAAGCACACGTGTTCATCAGATCTCGCATATATTTCACCCCAGATTAAGCATTCAGGAAGCCAGGAAATCTCTTGCCAAATGACCTCATTAGCCATGCAAATAACTTGTGGTTCACTAGACACCACGTGGTAACCAAAATCTCGAATTTGCCAAGAACTGCCTCTCCAAGAAGTTACGAGTAGTAACAGTTATTTAGGAAATATGCCTCCCAGAAGTAAACGCAATAACAAAATGTGAGTTCTCACAGAGGAACGTGGCAAAAACCTCCAAGGAAAGTCGTGGGACGCTACTGCTTGTGCAAAAAGACGTAAAACACTGCAGGGCAACATTTATGAATGTAATATTGAACTGACTAGTGACTGAAGGTCACATGAAATTTGCAGAAACGTCACTCAAAAGACTGTTTAATAATCAGTTTTGTGAATTAATTTACGGGTTTAATTACTATAGTTGAAATGAGAGGAGACATTTAATGGCAAGGATGATTATAAAGAAGTCGTTTACCTGTGCCTGAGATATCCCACTTGACCAGTGGGCACAGATTGGGCTCAAGCGAACTTTTCTTTCTGATCACAGCTAACGTGGCATCTTTGACTAGAAAAAGTCAGAGTAAGCACGAGAAGTGGATGACTTGTTTATGATGTAGGGAAAATTCTTTGTCCCTTGCACATGCGAAACTTACATATGACTTGTATTAAAACAGATGTGAATACTAAAATACCAAGAAAAAGTGTAGTTTTACACTGTTAATGAATCAGCCTTACATAGCACAAATTTTTCAGTACAACCGAGGACGACTGAATACAAGTTTGCGGGCAAGTTGAGTGGGGATACTGTTATCAACAGTAAAAAATGTGAATGAATTCAGCAAGTTTGTTTACAAACAACACACATACGGTTGATGTTTGTACCGCTGTGAAAATATTTTCAGCTCAGTACAGATACAAAGATAAATGCGGGCAAAAAATCAAACAAAATACTATTGCTTTATTATAGCTACGGGTTCCTCGTACAAAAATATCCAGTAAATATCCCCGAACAAAACGAAAATTTTTTTTCAGTGGAGTTCAAATCCGCTATGTATACTGATACACAGAGCCTATACGTAGAGGGAGTGGTCAGTCCTCGGACAACTGCCATGTATTTTCCTAGACTGCGTGAGGAATGTACAAATACGTAGAGTCGCAACGTGTCAAGTGAATATTACTATTTACACGTCACGTTCCGTAGCACCAAATTGAGGAGCACATCTCCAAGGTCATGGAACATGTCAGTTCATTAAATTACAATCTAAAAGTAATAACAGATAAAAATAAAATGAATATGAACCCCAAAAGTCAAATAACAGCTTTAAGTACACGCGATCAACAATATAACATAAGAATCAGCATAATTTTTTAGGAATTTCTCAACAGAATAAAAGGAAACTCTGCAGTTTAGATACGAAAGTGCGTGGATTATTGCTAAGATTTTTGAATTCTTGTGGTGGCTTATTGAAAATGGATGCAGCAATATACTGCACACCTTTCTGCACAAGAGTTAAAGAAGTCCGATCCAAACGCAGTTTGGATTTCTGCCGAGTATGAACTGAATGAAAGGTGCTTATTCTTGGGGATAAGCTGATATTGTTAACAAGAATCGACAGTAAAGATGATATATATTGAGAGGCTTATGTCAAAATACCCAGATTAGGGAACAGGGGTCGACAAGAGGTTCGCGAACTTACACCATTTATTGCCCGAACTGCCAGTTTCTGAGACAAAAATATCCTTTTAGAATGGGAAGAGTTACCCCAAAATATAATACCACACGACATAAGCGAATGAAAATAAGGAAAGTCTTGTCGATGGTTCAAATGGCTCTGAGCACTATGGGACTTAACACGTGAGGTCATTAGTCCCCTAGAACTTAGAACTACTTAAACCTAACTAACCTAAGGACATCACACACATCCATGCCCAAGACAGGATTCGAAGCTGCGACCGTAGCGGTCGCGCGGTACCAGACTGTAGCTCCTAGAACCTCTCGGCCAGTCTCGCCAGCTCAAAGTAGTGTCGAACAAACACTTACTCCATATACTGTTCGAATAATACAAATGGCAGATTTAAGTCTTTGAATGAGATACTGAAGGTGGGCTTTCCTCGACAGCTTACTATCTATCTGAACACCTAGAAATTTGAACTGTTCAGTTTCACTAATCATACGCTCATTGTGTGAAATTAAAATGTCGAGTTTTGTTGAATTGTGTGTTAGAAACCGTAAAAACTGAGTCTTACTGTGATTTGGCGTTAGTTTATTTTCTACAAGCCATGAACTTAGGTCATGAACTGCACTATTTGGAACGGACACAATGTTCCACACAACATCCTTTAACTACCAAGCTTGTGTCATCAGCAAACAGAAATATTTTAGAGTTACCAGTAATACTAGTTGGCATATCATTTATATAAATAAGGAACAGCAGTGGCCTCAACACTGATCCCCGGGGCACCCACCATTTGACCCAATCCTACTCAGACCCCACATCACAGCCGTTCTCAACACTATGAATAATGACTTTTTCTGTCTATTTCTAAAGTAAGAGGTGAATTAATTGTGAGATACTCCCCGTATTCCGTAATGGTCCAACTTCTGGAGCACTATTTTGTGATCAACACAATCAAACGCCTCAGTTAAATCAAAAAATACGCCTAGCTTTCGAAACCTTTTGTTTAACTCATCCAGTACCTCACAGAGAAAAGAGAATACAGCATTTTCAGTTGGTAAACGACTTGTAAAGCCGAAATTACGTAATATAAAATTATCAATCATTCTTACATGCACAGGCTTTTCAATAACTTCGTTCAGGAAACTGACCATTCCTAAAAGATAAATTACAAATATGGCTAAGTACAGAGCTAACATGTGCAGCAAAGTACTTTAATATTCTGCACTCCATCATATACATGAGAGTCCTTAGTCATCAGTGATTTAATTATTGACTCAATCTCCGCCTTGTCTGTATCACAGAGGAGAATTTAGGTCAGCAATCTCGGAAAGGCATTTGCCAAGAGAGTTATATGATTCCCTGAAGAAATTAAGTTTCTATTTAATTCTCCAGCAATGCTCAGAAAATGATTTTTAAATACTGTATATATATCTTGAGAGGCAACCACATGCCTTGCTCATACTGTGGCATCAAGCAGTCAGGCCTGCAAGATGAGTGGTCTGCCAAGCGAGCGGATTCATTCTTATTTATCGAGTAACATGAACTCTCGTACTCACAATTAAGTTACAAATTATCCTCCTTAATGAATAATACGCAACGGAAACGCACATCTGACTATCAGTGATTTACAGAACTCAGACTGTTCACTACGCACTGGCAATACCACATTTTCCTTGTGTCTTTTATTTAACGGCTTTTATCGACACGTGGCCACCGCACTGAATATGAATGGCGCACACATTATAAATTCGGGACATCATGACAACATACAATTCGAAGGAAAAGTCCACCAATCTTTTTCTTTTCACTTATTTATTCCGATAAATTCTATAACCTAAACACATAGATTCTATAACCTACAACAATAACACATGAGAAATTCCGCCCAGTGGGCATGGCTTTACATTGGTGAATCTCTCTATTAATGTCTCGTAATTATTTAACGCCGGCCGTGGTGGCCAAGCGGTTAAAGGCGCTACAGTCTGGAACCGCGCGGCCGCTACGGTCGCAGGTTCGAATCCTGCCTCGGGCATGGATGTGTGTGATGTCCTTAGGTTAGTTAGGTTTAAGTAGTTCTAAGTTCTAGGGGACTGATGACCTTAGAAGTTAAGTCCCATAGTGCTCAGAGCCATTTGAACCATTTGAATTATTTAACGCTACAGTGCACTTTCTGGATAGGATGGTGGATCTTTTATTATTTCTTACACTTCGACTCTCACAATCATCATCACGAAACTTTCCTCCATACCGAGCGGTACAGAAGGAACAAGCATAACCCACTTATCTTTTGAAACTACCTCGCTACTCTCCCATGCAAACCACACATACCCAAACTACATGACATACACCACACTACAATATGAAATACTACACAGGTAATAGTCACAACATTATCACTTTCAGCTTTCCCACTTCAATTAATATTTATCCCAGTTTCACACGACACTGCCCCACTTCGTAATTCTACTTTCCTACTATGAACTCTGGAGATATATACACGTCTTCCTGTGCAATGCAAGCCAAGTGGCGTTGCTGGATAGACGGCCAACTCACCTTGCTTCTCTCTCAGAGTTTGAATCTAGCGTCACACGGAATCATATCACGCAAAGTAATATTAAGAATATATTCCTCACACACGCGAGTCCTCAACTGATACCATGGACGAGTACTTCTCTTTATCCTTTTTCTCATACACAGTTTGAGACTCACACAGTACTCACCACGTGGAAGTACTCGTCTCTAATTTCAAGTCGTGCACATGCCATTTCTTAAATATTTCAACTTATGGTACACACGCTATTTCTTAAATATTTCAACTTATTGTACACACGCTAGTAATTCAGCTTAACTTAAGCACATGGAAGTATTTCAACTTATTGCTACACATGGTATATAATAGAGAAATTATTATTTCAAACTACTCTTAAATATTCCACATGCATACCATGTCTCCATTCTTTCATCATTTCGGAGCACAACTAAAACAGGTCATAACAGCACAAGATCCAGCGGTAGAGTGCTGAAACATGGCCGTTCTCGAGGTCCTCTCGCACCTCTGTCGAAGTGGGGGAGCACCTTGCTCCAGTATTGGTCAGCCACATTTCAGGTGCTCAAAGCTCAGGTAAATTTCATCCCTTTGGTCCCACCAAAGGTGGCCAAAGGATCGACTCAAAGATGATCATATATTCACATTCACTATCTGTGGCTAGCAGACGACCATACATCCATTCATTTCAAAAGATCTCACCAAACTGGACGTAGGGATTTATTTTGTGGGAGTGCACATGTGATCAATTAAATAAATAAATTGTCATTCTTTCCCACACTGGTATCCGGCTTCGCTGTATTAATTGAAATTGAGTTATTTTACAAAAAAAATGTGTTGTTCTGACAAAAATAATGAAGTATGTTGTACCTATTTTCAATGTCGGGCGGTACTGTACCCTTTCACCACTGGCTACCCATGCAGAAAAAAATGGCACGGTACTATCCTTGCAATGCGAGAGTAGTACCGAACATTTTTTTAAGAAAGCTGTATTAGAACAAACGTAGCAAGTCATCAAAATAACGAGGAGGAGACCTTAGCCCCTGGTGACCTCAAATAGACGACCAAATGCTGTTACTTTACCAAATTATTGACACAGTTGTTGCATTATTGTACTCTCCACAATTCGGAGTAATGTACACATACAAATTTACAATAATCCACATGACAAATAAAACATTACATCATACAACTAAAAAATAATGTTGAGGTAAAAATTTGCTTAGTTACTGGGATCTTCGTTATTTTTATGAGTAATCCAAACTTCACTAATTCTATGACAAACAAAAAAAATACTAATTGTACTCATGAAATTTTAAATAGCTCACCGTCCAAACACAGAGCAACTAATCTGACATTCAGAAATTGCGTCGTAATAATCTTTTACACAGCAATGTCTAAATACAAAACAAAATCAACAAAAGAAAAAAAATTGTGTACACTAGTTCCACGTATAATGTCAGGCTCCATACCATTACTCTAAAATATACATCAAACCTACAGAGAAATAAAACTGAGAAGAAAGACAATCATATATACCACAAGTTACATACTGGTTACGTAATATAGTTCGTCTAAGACATCATGTCATACCTAATTAACTATCATCACTTAAGCAATTGCCACAATTACTCGACTATGAGTTTAACCTTATCCTTGCCCACCAGTACAAATACCTGCCGCTGAGCCAGTCAGTCCATCAACTTTGATCAATACACGCAGTAAATACACTCCTGGAAATTGAAATAAGAACACGGTGAATTCATTGTCCCAGGAAGGGGAAACTTTATTGACACATTCCTGCGGTCAGATACATCACATTATCACACTGACAGAACCACAGGCACATAGACACAGGCAACAGAGCATGCACAATGTCGGCACTAGTACAGTGTATATCCACCTTTCGCAGCAATGCAGGCTGCTATTCTCCCATGGAGACGATCGTAGAGATGCTGGATGTAGTCCTGTGGAACGGCTTGCCATGCCATTTCCACCTGGCGCCTCAGTTGGACCAGCGTTCGTGCTGGACGTGCAGACCGCGTGAGACGACGCTTCATCCAGTCCCAAGCATGCTCAATGGGGGACAGATCCGGAGATCTTGCTGGCCAGGGTAGTTGACTTACACCTTCTAGAGCACGTTGGGTGGCACGGGATACATGCGGACGTGCATTGTCCTGTTGGAACAGCAAGTTCCATTGCCGGTCTAGGAATGGTAGAACGATGGGTTAGATGACGGTTTGGATGTACCGTGCACTATTCAGTGTCCCCTCGACGATCACCAGTGGTGTACAGCCAGTGTAGGAGATCGCTCCCCACACCATGATGCTGGGTGTTGGCCCTGTGTGCCTCGGTCGTATGCAGTCCTGATTGTGGCGCTCACCTGCACGGCGCCAAACACGCATACGACCATCATTGGCACCAAGGCAGAAGCGACTCTCATCGCTGAAGATGACACGCCTCCATTCGTCCCTCCATTCACGCCTGTCGCGACACCACTGGAGGCGGGCTGCACGATGTTGGAGCGTGAGCGGAAGACGGCCTAACGGTGTGCGGGACCGTAGCCCAGCTTCATGGAGACGGTTGCGAATGGTCCTCGCCGATACCCCAGGAGAAACAGTGTCCCTAATTTGCTGGGAAGTGGCGGTGCGGTCCCCTATGGCACTGCGTAGGATCCTACGGTCTTGGCGTGCATCCGTGCGTCGCTGCGGTCCGGTCCCAGGTCGACGGGCACGTGCACCTTCCACTGACCACTGGCGACAACATCGATGTACTGTGGAGACCTCACGCCCCATGTGTTGAGCAATTCGGCGGTACGTCCACCCGGCCTCCCGCATGCCCACTATACGCCCTCGCTCAAAGTCCGTCAACTGCACATACGGTTTACGCCCACGCTGTCGCGGCATGCTACCAGTGTTAAAGACTGCGATGGAGCTCCGTATGCCACGGCAAACTGGCTGACACTGACGGCGGCGGTGCACAAATGCTGCGCAGCTAGCGCCATTCGACGGCCAACACCGCGGTTCCTGGTGTGTCCGCTGTGCTGTGCGTGTGATCATTGCTTGTACAGCCCTCTCGCAGTGTCTGGAGCAAGTATGGTGGGTCTGACACACCGGTGTCAATGTGTTCTTTTTTCCATTTCCAGGAGTGTAGTTAGCAATAAGTGCTTGAATCCACCAGTAGCTCTCGTATCTTACTCTACTGCTCATTTCTCTGTTGTTACACATTTGGACGACAAGAACTTGCATTTCGACTAGCCTTCGTTACACTTTAATGTGAAATATCACCACTGTGATAATGCAAATAAGTGGCTTCAGTCAACACACTAACAAGATCATTACTGTCCACGACATCAAAATGCATCAGTTAATTCCGATATTTGTTGTGCAATGCAAACCATTGTCCCCTGTGGCAACCTTACTGATCAATGCTACAAGAGCCGTTACGTTAGTATTACGCCACAAACAAAAAAACACACTAACTATTCTAAACACAAATGTTAATAAAATACAATCACACTTACTGTCCCTTCAGGAATGAAACATATAAAAAAATTTACACAATTACAAGGACAAATACATTATTCCCTATCTTGCGAGTCACACGTAATCATTTCATTCTGTGATTTTCTTGGGGTCAAAAAAGTTGCTGACAGGTTCCCTAGAAACACTGTCTTGGTGTCAAAGCTCTCCCATGGTTACCCGGACGAAAGTCTTTAAGTCACTCAAATCGGCATTTTGAACACGCACTGAACAGTAAACTGTATCTCACATTAAACACAAATGTCATAGTCACTCTCAGAGTACCATCCACACGAATCTGGTCGTCCAGAAATAGCCCTACAACTACTATTACCCACGGTTCTGTCCTTTCAGTTCATGGTGTAATTAAAAGTCGTAAGTTCCAACAACCAGTACTTATTCCTGCACCAATTAAAGAAATGTCTCCTACTACAAATGCAAATGTCAATGTCCCACTTTAGTTTCTTGCATTCATACAGTAATTAGTCACCAAACGACAACTGTCCTCTTTAAGTATACTAAGCGTCCCATGTGTTATTCACAAAGCACACTTAACAAGTCGCTGCCAAAAGCTTATGGATCCCACCGTTCAGTGGTCAAGACAAAACAAAACAATCGTCCTGTCTGCTAAAGACAAAATCCTTTCCACCACTCACAACGTGGAGACACCAGTCCTTCACTTTCCACCTTATGGAGACATACGAGCAGTCATCTTGTTTCACGGCTCCACAGTCCAGCACTTGTTAATAGTTACTGTTAAAAAATGCCCGGCGGACTCTGCCGCGCGTCGTTCATTCTGCCGTGGCGCCGCCGCGCGCGCCGTTGAGCAGAAGAAACCACCCGCTGTTGCCTCCGCGGGATACTTTCCCCAGTCGTAAGGGTTGCGGAACTTATGAATGGCCAGTGGTACGTGCGTGTCGCCCCAGGCCGTTGACCTGCTGTAGCGGGCGCGTGGAGTGTACCCCGACCGGCAGTGGAGTGGGGAGCGCACCGGCTCTGTTGCCGACGTCTGCTTGGCTTATGTGGTACGGGCGCGTTCTGTGTAGCCCCTCAGCGCTACGACACCCAATCAGTCAGACCCTTCCGTGCATCTCGCAACATTACAGAAAAAAAGGATAGTCTTACAGTATTTAAATACTCATTGATTACATGTATGACCTATTAGAAACATTGGTAATAAAAGAATCTTTGTTCTAAAAAACATAAAATCATACACCCTAGTTTTCTACACATACAACATCAACATTTATCCCTTTTCTATATACATCTGACACTTGTGCTATTGATTGTACCTGTCGTCCCTCATACAAAACATGAAAGTGTTAAAAAAAAAAAAAGGAAAGGGAATGAGAAACAATCTATACAACTCATAATTACAAAATAAAATAGTAGACTACTCTAACCTCCTATCACAGTGAAAATATTAGAAACTGTTGATTCTAGAGCTACAATATACAATGAACCTTTGTGCTTGTGACAGACTGAAATTAGTATCTCTTTATATATTTTACATTTTATTATATATAACAACATTTCTAAGACATGTATGTACCATCCACATGTCAGATCCTGACCTGCCATCGAGGTTCATCCCAATCAAACAATAAAACACAATAATGTTTTAGTTATGGATCGGTAACATCCCCTTTACAGGAGTGTGCGCATTGATCACACTAAATTCTACGACTCTCACTCACCAGACATCACATTTTCCTTCTCATTCAATCCATTAATACACTAACAGAATAGGTCTAGAAGTCAGCTAACCTTAACACCACCACGCTCACGACAACATACCATACCTTTGCTCCCTTATACTCATAACACCACCACTCTCACGACAACATACCATACCTTTGCTCCCTTATACTCAACCACATAACACATGAAGCTGTTTCGGAGATAGCATTCCAGTCTCCGAATTCGTCCTTTCACTCTGGCACCTCTCTCCATCGGCTTACCTCTGCATTCACTTTACCGAATATTCATTATACTAAATATCAACTTAGAATTGCGACATTTCATCTAAGAACAAAAAATACACGAATTATTCATCCTGCAAAATAACTGTACACATTCTTGGTACCGTTTTGATTAGTTATACTGGTACCTAGGCTTCAACGACAACAACAACAAAGATTAGTTTTTTCACATAGCAACTGTTATGGTAAGAATTAGATTTACACTTATATTACATCTTACGTCAGTATTCCACAACGTTCACCATCTGGATCTCATACTCCCTTTATGTCCTTTCACGTTGTGCAGTTGTCCTCATTTCTTCATTCGTATTTCGGCTCTCCATCCGTCGATTACTCCATCATTTCCTGGTCTTCCTTCGCCATTCGCATCAATCTCGATTGCAGCATACACAGGCCTCTCTGTAACATACCTCTAGGACATCTCCACATTATTAGTTCTACTCACCTTTATTTACCACTGTTTCATCACGTCGAATCTCTCTTTATTAATCACACTGCTTCACGTCGCTTCTCTCCTTAAATATCACCTTTATCAACTACTATTTATTACGTTGCTTGTCTATCTACCATCTTTATCCACTCATTAATCATCACGTCGTTTCTGTTTGATCCTTATTCACATGACAAAAAATACGCACATACACCACTCTGTCGACTCCTGTTCATGACTCATTCGACCAGTCTATTCCGTCATACTTCCTGACATCCCGCCTGAAAATTCTTATGTTCGATTTGACCCTGCACATCGTTACACACCACAAATAAATACACTGACTATCTACCATGACTTGCCTACTTTCGATCTATCCTTAACTTTTCCATAATTTGATGTTAGAAATGTGATGAAGCCCACGCGATCGTTTTCCCTTGATCTCCTCAATCAGTACAGCATTTTCATGGACAATCCGCCTCACTCTGAATGGTTCACTGTACACAGTAAAGAATTTGCTAGTTAGGAATCTGTGCTTAATTGAAAATTAAATGTGTGCAGAGAATATACAAGCTGGGAGAGATGGGACAGCCCAAGTGTTAGAAACTTTGGTATTATTGGCCTCTTTCACTAACACCAGATTCCGAACAACCATACGCCGCACCTCATTATAACTGTCACCACGACTATGACATACTATAGATAAGATGGCATCTAATTTAAAAACTTCGATCACAATGTTGACTTTTTACATTACGTGTTAAGTACCTGCAATAGTCAAATCACACTAATTAAACTGGACTCATTGGCACTATAACATAACATTTTTTTTAGCAACTGGTTTGTTTTGAGGAAACAGTCCTTTTCCTTATACCACTTTCGTTACAATTTGGCATCATCAATATGCTTTGCGTAACCTGGTCCTGCTTACTTTTCGTCCATAATTCATTTAAATAGCTACTACAGTCCTTAATAACTTCCTGCATTTTCGCTCTAGCCTCGTCCCTCAAGTGAATACACACAAACTTCATTTTGAGGAGCGGTCTCCACGATGAAGGTAATGAATCTTGAAACTGAGACAGCCTTGGACTATACCCAGTTGGGTTTGCCACTTGTTTTATCCGACACAACCGTTCTTCTAACTCTCTGAGTTCGTCTTCCTCTTTCTGCCTATTTTCGTTTTTTGAATTTATCTCACTCTCCCTCTGCAATCTACCTGGAGGTGTGTCACCTTCGCTACTGCACGCTAATTGCAACTGTGCTAGTTCTTCCCTATGTTTCCTACTTATTTATAATTGCGGCTCTTTAAGCTGTAATAGTGATTGTATCTCCCCCTGGTTGGCATAAAACTCTCGCTGCATACTGTCAGAGCCTGTCTCGCCTCTTATACTGATCTTTCCTACATCTGCACTAATCGTATTCATTCTGATCATTACCTCTTTGATTCGCTCATCTGCCAACACGTCCCTACGTTCTGTAGTATCACTCTCTATTGCAATTATTCGTACCTCCAAATTATTGGCTTTTTGTTTCACGGTGTCACATACTTGCTTCAACGCACCCAGGTTCTTCTCCCCCTCATCTAACTGATTATTAACTGCGGGCAGACGCTCATCGATAACTGTGTGTAGCTTCCTCATTGCCTCTTTATTTCCCTTATCCATTGCCTCCAGTCTTTCCTTAGTTGCTTCAAATCTTTCCTTATTCTCCCTATCTCTCTCCTTATTATCTCTATCCATCCTCTGTAAAAACTGCAGTAGCACACTGTCATTTGCTACTTTTGGTGCGCTCACCTCGTTCGCCTGAGAAACCGTAGCTTCGCTAAGGGTAGCTGCACTTTCACTGCATACCTGACCTAGTCCCGGCTCGCCCGCGTCGTCGGGAAAAGCCCCCGTTTGTGGACAAAGCCCGCCGCATAAAGGATCACCTAGCTGCGGTCCGCTGAACAATTCAACCCCTTCCGAGTGTTTGTCGTTCTCGCTCATTAACCCATGGTCAACAGCTACTTCCTGCTGCACTGCTACATTCACCCTAGAATCACTATTCTCCATGGTGACTACACTTTTCGACTACGACCTAGTTACTATGGACATTACGCAAAAAAAATTTATACAACGATCTTCCAGCCTTGGGCGATATAGCAATTAATTACATAAAAAAAATAAAAGATCCTCATCAATCCAGAAAGAAATTGCAAACAAAAAAATGTTTTTACTTCTTAGCGCTATCAAAATATATTCCATCAAAAAAAATTTTAACAGCAAACCCTAACAGCAAAATATCCTGGCAAAATTATGAGAGGCATCCACATGCCTTGCTCATACTGTGGCATCAAGCAGTCAGGCCTGCAAGATGAGTGGTCTGCCAAGCGAGTGGATTCATTCTTATTTATCGAGTAACGTGAACTCTTGTACTCACAATTAAGTTACAAATTATCCTCCTGTATGAATAATACGCAACGGAAACGCACATCTGACTATCAGTGATTTACAGAACTCAGACTGTTCACTACGCACTGGCAATACCACATTTTCTTTATGTCTTTTATTTAACGGCTTTTATCAACATGTGGCCACCGCACTGAATATGAATGGCGCACACATTATAAATTTGGGACATCATGACAACATACAATTCGAAGGAAAAGTCCACCAATCTTTTTCTTTTCACTATCTTATTTATTCCGATAAATTCTATAACCTAAACACACAAATTCTATAACCTACAACAATAACACATGAGAAATTCCGCCCAGTGGGCATGGCTTTACATTGGTGAATCTCTATATTAATGTCTCGTAATTATTTAACGCTACAGTGCACTTTCTGGATAGGATGGTGGATCTTTTATTATTTCTTACACTTCGACTCTCACAATCATCATCACGAAACTTTCCTCCAGACCGAGCGGTACAGAAGGAACAAGCATAACCCACTAACCTTTTGAAACTACCTCGCTACTCTCCCATGCAAACCACACATACCCAAACTACATGACATACACCACACTACAATATGAAATACTACACAGGTAATAGTCACAACATTATCACTTTCAGCTTTCCCACTTCAATTAATATTTATCTCAGTTTCACATGACACTGCCCCACTTCGTAATTCTACTTTCCTACTATGAACTCTGGAGACATATACACGTCTTCCTGTGCAATGCAAGCCAAGTGGCATTGCTGGATAGACGGCCGACTCACCTTGCTTCTCTCTCAAAGTTTGAATCTAGCGTCACACGGAATCATATCACGCAAAGTAATATTAAGAACATATTCCTCACACACGCGAGTCCTCAACTGATACCATGGACGAGTACTTCTCTTTATCCTTTTTCTCATACACAGTTTGAGACTCACACAGTACTCACCACGTGGAAGTACTCGTCTCTAATTTCAAGTCGTGCACACGCCATTTCTTAAATATTTCAACTTATTGTACACACGCTAGTAATTCAACTTAACTTAAGCACACGGAAGTATTTCAACTTATTGCTACACGTGGTTTCATTGTGACCATTGGTCACTTCCGAAGATTACTACAATCCCATTAATATTACCTGTCTGACATTTAACCCTCCCCACAAAAGTTCCTGAAATAGAGAAATTATTATTTTTTTAAAAAAATGGCTCTGAGCACTATGGGACTTAACTACTGAGGTCATCAGTCCCCTAGAACTTAGAACTACTTAAACCTAACTAACCTAAGGACATCACACACATCCATGCCCGAGGCAGGATTCGAACCTGCGACCGTAGCGGTCACGCGGTTCCAAACTGACGCGCTTAGAACCGCACGGCCACACCGGCCGGCTATTATTTCAAACTACTCTTAAATATTCCACATGCATACCATGTCTCCACTCTTTCGCCATTACGGAGCACAACTAAAACAGGTCATAACAGCACAAGATCCAGCGGCAGAGTGCTGAAACATGGCCGTTCTCGAGGTCCTCTCGCACCTCTGTCGAAGTGGGGGAGCACCTTGCTACAGTATTGGTCAGCCACATTTCAGGAGTTCAAAGCTCAGGTAAACTTCATCTCTTTGGTCCCACCAAAGGTGGCCAAAGGATCGACTCAAAGATGATCATATATTCACATTCACTATCTGTGGTTAGCAGACGACCATACATTCATTCATTCCAAAAGATCTCACCAAACTGGACGTAGGGATTTATTTTGTGGGAGTGCACATGTGATCAATTAAATAAATAAATTGTCATTCTTTCCCACACTGGTATCCAGCTTTGCTGTATTAATTGAAATTGAGTTATTTTACAAAAAAAATGTGTTGTTCTGACAAAAATAATGAAGTATGTTGTACCTATTTTCAATGTCGGGCGGTACTGTACCCTTTCAATCTGATTTATCAGTAACAGAAATATTTAAACTGAATTTATATCGTCGACCTTGTGCTGCTGACAAGACACTTCCTTCACAACTGACCATATGGTTTTAATTTTATTCTGTGAATTAGCTCTTCTATTTGAATACCACATACTCTTTGCCTTTCTAATAACATTTTTAAGCACCTTACATTACTGTTTGTAATGGTCTACTGTAACTTGATTGTGACTACTTCTAACATTTTGATATAATTCCCGCTATGTTCTACATGATATCCTTATCGCACTAGTCAGCCACCCAGGCTGCCTTTTACAGCTAGTACCCCGTTTAGAACGTTTTAATGGAAGCCAACTCTCAAAGACCATGAGAAATGTGTCAAGGAAAGCATTATATTTGTCATCTATGTTATCGGCGCTATAAGCATCGTGCCACTCTTGTTCCGCGACGAGTTTAAAAAAATTCTATATTGTCGTCGGATTAGCTTTCCTACATAGTTTGTAATTACATGTGACATTTGTTTGAGTACAAAAACCTTTTAGTGTTAAAATTTCTGCATTATGGTCTGAAAGGCCATTTACACTTTTACTACCAGAATGCCCATCTAGTAGTGAAGAATGAATAAAAATATTGTCCAGGGCTGTGCTACTGTTCGTCTTTATCCTAGCAGGGAAAAATACAATCTGCATCATATCATATGAATTTAGGAGATGTACCAACATCATTTTTCTTGCACAATCATATACAGAATTAATACCGAAGTCACCACATATAATTAATTCTCGTTACTTCGTATAAAGTGAATCAAGAACCCTCTCTATCTTTAGCAGAAATGCTCTGAAGTCAGAGTTAGGGGACCTATAAACAACAAAACTTAGCAGTTTCGTTTCACTAAATTCTACTGCCCCTCACAGCATTCAAATATCTGTTCAGTGCAGTCCCGTGATACGTCTATGGACTCAAATGGAATACTGTTTTTTACTTACATGGCCACTCCCTCACCTCCTTGAAAAACAGCCAGCTAATCTGCATAATAAACGATTTGGGAGACAATATGAGCAGCCGTCTCAGGTTGTTTGCAGGTGCTGCTGTTGTTTATCGACAAATAAAGTCATCAGAAGATAAAAAAAAATTGCAAAAAGATTTAGAAAACGTATGTGAATGGAGCGAACATTGGAAGTTGACCTTAAATAACGCAAAATGTTAGGTCACCCACATGAGTGCTAAAAGGAATTCGTCAAACTTCGGTTACACGATAAATCAGTCAAATCAAAAGGCCGTAAATTCAACTAAATACCTAGGTATTACAAATACGAACAACTTAAATTGGAAAGAACACATAGAAAATTTTGTGGGGAAGGCTAAGCAAAGACTGAGTTTTATTGGCAGGATACTTGGAAAATGTAACAGATCTACTAAGGAGACTGCCTACACTACACTTGTCTGTCCTCTTTTAGAATACTGCTACAGGATGTGGGATTCTTACCAGATAGGACTGACGGAGTACATAGAAAAAGTTCAAAGAAGGGCAGCACATTTTGTATTATCGCGAAATATGGGAGAGAGTGTCACAGAGATGATACAGGATTTGGGCTGGACATAATTAAAAGAAAGGCGTTTTTCGTTGCGACGCAATCTTCTCACGAAATTCCAATCACCAACTTTCTCCCCGCAATGCGAAAATATTTTGTTGACACCTACCTACATAGGGAGAAACTGCCACCACGATAAAATAAGGGAAATCAGAGCTCATACGGAAAGATATAGTCTTTCGTTCTTTCCGCGCGGTATACTAGATTGGAATAATGGAGAATTGTGAAGGTGGTTCGATGAACCCTCTGCCATGCACTTAAATGTGATTTGCACAGTGTCCATGTAGATTTAGATGTATTCCGGTAAAGGAAGCCTCTGTATTGTCAAATTATTTAAGTGGTGCTCCGATATACCAACATTTATAAGCAGTTCACTAACTTAATCTCTAAAACATCTTATATTTTGATGACATATGCTAATTCCTTGTCTACGTGCTCTGAACATGATTCCTTAGTTAGAGTGACTTCCTCTAAGAAGGTATAGCTATCAGCTGACTTCAATCTAGAAAAAGGTGCACCTCTAACACGAGCTACTACAGGAGTTTTTCCATGAGTGATCCCACCACCACCCTCTACTCTGTCACCTATAGGCTTTGCCAGCCTTCCCTTTCCATACCTGCTGAGGTGCAGGCCACGCCTTGTGATACCCGGTCTACTGATAGACTCAACTGGCAGCAATGCAATGTGACCCAAGCCCTCTGCCATCAGTACATGTTAACGCGTCTAACAGTCACATTAAAATGAGGCCGATCAAGACGCTGGAACAGTTGCTCGAAATGCAAATTAGTGCCACCAGTTTGAGAAGCTATCTTTACCAGGTCACCACCAACATCATATTCCCAGTCCCTATCAAGACTATTCTCTGCTCCACCCACTTTGACTTAGTTATAATAAGACATCGATCAAAGCTGCGCCTGTAGCTTGTTATTTGGTGGATAAAGCGAATACCATCCCTATATGATTATAAATATGCGTTGGAGTACACTGAACGATCTGGTGTGAAGCAGTGTATACCCTGACGAACGCCAAGAATAGAGAAATATTAACTATTTCTTAAAGTTTTCTTGACATTCTGGAAATAATAGGAATCTACCTGAAAAAATTTGATTTGTTTTATTTCATATGCAGTTTTTGCTGCGGGGATATTCATCGTTGAAGCTGGTAGTGTCTAAGCTTTGAAAATCTACCTTTCATCCCAGTAAATCTACCTTTCATCCCAGTATAATTCATTCCCTCATACTATGGAAATCCAGAAAATTGACATTAGGGAAGCTAAAAATAAGTAAACGGCAAAACAGATTAACAAAATAGCTGATATTCGAGAATCAAATATATATACTTTCTACACTGACACCGTATCAGTAGAGTTTGACGGGTAACTGATTATCCATTCTATATACATCTAGCAACCTGTTAGTTGTCAGATCTATATTCCGTACCCTTCAATTTCTACAGCCAATAATGTGCCAAGTTAATGTCAATAAACATCAATTAAAATTATCAATATGTAAATAAAAAATATGTGCTCTGTTAACTGGATATATTACTGCAAAATATCTAACTAGACGGTAACTAAATTTCTACCGGAGATGAAGGAACAGGTAATCGAAGAAAAAAAAAAAAAGAAAAAATTAGTGAGAACTGACCGAGGATTGATCTCATTGTCTTTGGAATGCGAGTCAGGCTTTATATCACTCAGCTACGAAGATATATACTAAAATAAGGCATTAAATGCTAAAGAAACTGAGTGTGTTGCACTTAAGAATTAATTCTAATTATGTCTGTAGGGTAACTACTACAGTCATTCTATAATAACTGTTTGGTAGTAAAAATGTGACTTTCTATTCTTTCTTGTACTGGAAACTTACAAATGACACATTGCATCACTGAGTTGTCTTGGAATAATAGTAGATACAGCGAATGTTATTGTTCAGTTTTTACTAATGGTATATCACACCACAAAATACGTACTTCACACAGAAAGGAATAATTCGTCGGTTTCATAAAATACCTTTATGATTCCGTCTTCCGGGTGAACTATAACTGCCCACTGTTTGCATCTTCCTTCATTAATCGGAAATACCAGGTGCATACCACCTTCACTACACATTCGAGCGTCAATAGCAGAACAATGAATGTCAATCCTAAGGGCCCTGGTTCGATTCCCGGCTGGGTATGAGATTTTCTCCGCCCAGGGACTTTGTATTGTGTTGTCCTTATCATCATCATTTCATCCACATCGACGCGCAAGTCGCCGCAGTGGCGTCAAATCGAAAGACTTGCACCCGGCGAACGGTCTACCCGACGGGAGGCCCTAGTCACACATTTTATTTTAGCAGAACAATGTGGACTTTCTCTTTATATTAATTAAAAGTTAGTAATCCATGTCAGATATATTCATTAAATTCACATCAGTAATTGTTTAGAGAGCAAAAGTTTGTGTGAAAATGTAATGCGACAACCATCGCCCTTGATTCGACATGCACGATTCTTTCATCGATGTTAAGCTGCGATGACAGAACCGATAAAGGACGTGCAGAAGCTCATCAAAATCTGCAGTATTTCTTTCTGCACATAATTATACCACGAAATAGATATTGGGAGTTTTAAAATCGGTCTACACCAGGAGCAAGCCGACTATTCCAACCACAATAAACACAGCACAGCGAAAAACATGGCGTCCTGAGCTCCTAGACAATCAGTGTCGATATCACTTGGATACTATGATCTCTCTACTGCCGTAGCGTATAGCGCCACCTATCGGTCACTCTTGCTGTTAACTTCATATGACGTCAATGTGCACAGAATTCACAAGCAATCACAAAACCCTAGTTCGACCAACACTTGGGCGTTGTTCGTCAGTTTGGGATCCGTACCAGATGCCATTGATACAGGAATTAGAGAACGCTCAAAGAAGAGCAGTGCGTTTCCTCACAGGTTCATTTAATAAGTGTGAAAGCTATGCTAGCCGGCCCGAGTGGCCGTGCGGTTCTAAGCGCTACAGTCTGGAACCGAGCGACCGCTCTTCAAGAGAGGCGTTTTGCGTCGCGGTATGGTTTACTGTTTGTATTACTAGAATATACGCTCACAGAAGAGTCAGCGGACATACAAGGATAGACAAAATAATGTGAACAGTGGTAGTAATGGGATGTTGTGTTTGACGGTCAACAACACGGGTAAGGCACGTATCGCACTGGACTGTGTGTTCAGTACGGACCAGGCGTCAGTGCAGAATAATTACAAGTAGTGCACACATCGTATTTGCATTCAGAGGCCGAGGTAGACGTGCAATGAAAGACCTAACAGAGTTCCAAAGAGGGCAGATTGTGGAGGCCCGATTAGCTGGAGCATCAGTAACCATGACAGCCAACTTATTGAATGTTTCAAGAGCAACTGTTTCAGCAGTCATTACAGCCTACACAAAATATGGAAAGACATCTTCGTGTAAACGTAACAGTGGGCGCAAATCAAAACTAAATGAGCCGGCCGCGGTGGTCTAGCGGTTCTGGCGCTGCAGTCCGGAACCGCGGGACTGCTACGGTCGCAGGTTCGAATCCTGCCTCGGGCATGGGTGTGTGTGATGTCCTTAGGTTAGTTAGGTTTAAGTAGTTCTAAGTTCTAGGGGACTTATGACCTAAGATGTTGAGTCCCATAGTGCTCAGAGCCAAAACTAAATGACAGAGGTCGTCGTACGCTAAAACGAATTGTGTCAAAGCAACACAAAACTGCGGCGACTAAGGTGACTGCAGAGCTCAACAGCCATCTTTGCCGCCACGGTATCTGTCGACACTGTCCGCCGAGTACTCCGTAAAGCGAATATTCAGGGACGAGTTGCTATACGGAAAGCAGAAATGACGACAAACAACCCAAAGAAGCGTAATAAATGGTGTCAGGAGAATTAATACTGGACAGCTGATCTGTGGAAACACGTCATATGGTCCGACGAGTTAACGTTTTCCTTATTCACAACATCGGGCCAAGTTTAAGTACGGAGAACGCCAAAATAAGCCTACAATCCTGACTGCTTGATTCCAAAGGTTAAGGGGACCACACCGTGGTTCAGGTCGGAAAAAATCGATTTTCGGTTTTCAACATATTTCGATAGATTAAGGTTTTATTTAAGTACTTTGATTAGGATTTTGCTGAAAAAATTTTTTTTTCTAGCATTTAAAGAGCATTTTTTACTACATGTGTTTATGTGCCACGCCCACTTTTCTGTCACCCACTTTCCTGCATATATTTTAGGTCTTTATATCCCTTACATTGCACGTTAGGGATTATTTTTACTCCCGAGTGTGTTGGCTATCCCTGGAATGCAACGGTCGGTATTCTTTTATTTCTACTGTTTGTAAACAACACGCTTTCAAACACACTGTTAGTTTTGTTCAAGTGTGATTGCGAGTAGTTGTTACAGAAAACTTGCAGGTATACTATGGGCAGACAATTAGGAGAAATAAAGAAAATCTGAAGGTAATGAAGAGAGATGTTTGGGTCATATTCTTCCATAAGTTCTCTACTGATGATTAGCCATGTCATGGATTGTGTCCATCAGGAGAAAAATCGTGGTGCAAATAAAATAGGGCTCAGGCAACTAGAGAATCCTACTCTCACCATCATTCTCTTCCTGGTGCTGTTATTACAGCAATTAAACCTATTTTCAGATACTTGGCTCATCCCGACTTTCTAAGGAAATGTCTGCAAGGGCAGACACAGAAACCAAATGAATGTTTCATCAGCATAATTTGGAACCGCCTTCCTAAAACTGTATTTGTAGTCATGCATACAATGAAACTAGGAGTTCATGATGCTGTTATTACATTCAATTGTGGTAATATTGAAAAGTGTTGGGTACTGAAAAATCTGGGAATTAATCCTGGTGAAAAAATGATCACTGGGCTGCAGAAATGCGATAAAATGGGGATAGCCAATGCAGACAGGTCTGCATCTAATATGGCCAAGAAAGCAAGACAAACATCCAGGAAGGTGAAAAAGAAGCTGGAAGACCTGCTAGAGGCCAAAGAAGGGCCATCATATGCAGCAGGACTGTTTTAATTAACTGTAAGTAACAAATTTCAAAAGTGTTTTCTTTAAAGTCAATTTCCCGTAAACTAAAATTTTCAGTACATATGCCCCATTATATGAGAAACTATCAAAGATAAATGAATGAAATTTTCGGAGACTGTGCATAACATAAAAATCCACCTCTGGTACTACATTCATTAATATTCTCCCATTAGGAACTTCACAAAAATATATTTTCTGCAGAAAATACTTAATATTTTTTGTTAATAAATTTAAAAAAGTATTTCTTAATAACTATAAAATTAATAAGGTGGATTTTAGTACAGATGACTATTAGCATCATGTAACATACAGTAAAAATATTAAGGTCCTGCATCAAACAGGTTTTTCAGAAACGGGTCAAATACTTGCCTAAATTAACACGGGGTAGATAGGCAAGGCAGAGTGTGGTCCCCTTAAGCATGGAGGTGGAAGTGTGATGGTGTGGACAGCCATATCATGATATCTGCATGTCTTATCATTACTCTCAAAGGCTGTGTTACGGCCAACGATTATGTGAACATTTTTAGGTGATCAGGTGCACCCCATGATTCAAATGTTATTCGCCAACTGTGAATCCATATTTCAGGACGATAATGCACCCATTCACACAGCCAGGACAGTACAGTCTCGGTATGAGAAGCGTGCAAGTGAACTGCAGCGTATTCTCTGGCCAGCACAGTCCCCGGACTTGAACATTGGCTCTGAGCACTATGGGACTCAACTGCTGTGGTCATAAGTCCCCTAGAACTTAGAACTACTTAAACCTAACTAACCTAAGGACATCACACACATCCATGCCCGAGGCAGGATTCGAACCTGCGACCGTAGCGGTCGTGCGGTTCCAGACTGTAGCGCCTTTAACCGCTCGGCCACTCCGGTCGGCCCGGACTTGAACATTATCCAACCCTTGTGGGCAGATTGGAGCCCAGACTCCGGAGCAGATTTCCGCCTTCCTCGTCACTAGAGGAAGTGGCGTAACATTCCACTGGAGACTATACAATCATAATATGCCAGTATTGCAAGAAGAATCGCAGCTGTATTAAGGGCAAATGGTGGTCTAACGCCTTATTAATAAACGATTCCCAAGTAAGTGCAGGTGTTAGCATCATGTAACATACAGTAAAAATATTAAGGTCCTGCATCAAACAGGTTTTTCAAAAACGGGTCAGACTGAGATTCATTGGAAGAATCCTAAGGAAATGCAATCCGAAAACAAAGGAAGTAGGTTACAGTACGCTTGTTCGCCCACTGCTTGAATACTGCTCAGCAGTGTGGGATCCGTACCAGATAGGGTTGATACAAGACATAGAGAAGATCCAACGGAGAGCAGCGCGCTTCGTTACAGGATCATTTAGTAATCGCGAAAGCGTTACGGAGATGATAGATAAACTCCAGTGGAAGACTCCGCAGGAGAGACGCTCAGTAGCTCGGTACGGGCTTTTGTTGAAGTTTCGAGAACATAACTTCACCGAAGAGTCAAGCAGTATATTGCTCCCTCCTACGTATATCTCGCGAAGAGACCATGAGGATAAAATCAGAGAGATTAGAGCCCACACAGAGGCATACCGACAATCCTTCTTTCCACGAACAACACGAGACTGGAATAGAAGGGAGAACCGACAGAGGTACTGAAGGTACCCTCCGCCACACATCGTCAGGTGGCTTGCGGAGTATGGATGTAGATGTAGATGTAGATGCTCACTTTATTTTGACTATCTCCTGTACTTCTCCCAGTCTTCCATTTCCTGCCACCCATCGTCCCACCTGTATATTTCGTAAAAAGACTGAAAGAAAAATTAGATTCTATCTCACGCTGAGGCTTAAGAACTGTCGTTCTTCTTGCGGACTATTTGCGACTGGAACAGGAAAGCAGGGGAGGTGACAGTGGTACGCAAAGTACTCTCTGCCACACACAAGAAGGTGGCTTACGGAGTACGGATGAAGAGAGCCAGAGCGTAAGATTCACTTTTTAGATATTCACCTGACGGTATTAAATATATAGCGTCCCGTTTTGCGTGTAATTTTACGAGAGTAGGCCTACACGGTCCGGTGTCCAGATGAGCAGAGGGTTTTCCGGCCGGGCTGGCAGCTCGCGCGGCTGGGAAGCCGGCGACGCCCGGGAGGGAGACCGCCGCGGTGGAAGGCCGTGTTTGTTCCGGCGCCAATCAGCGGCCGGGCCCTGCAGTCTTTAGCGGCGTGGCGCGCGAGGTGCCCGCACAGCGCAAATATTTGCACGCGCGCTCGTCAGATCCGCCCGGTCGCGTCCGCCGAGTCCTGGCGAGAGAGAGCCCGCCCAAACACGCCCTCCAGGGCACAGCGGCGGCCGGACAAAGGACCGGCCGCCCCGCAGCGCGAGCGCCGACACCTCGCCCGCACACACGCGCCCCCGCACCCCACTTACCTATACACCCAACTCTCCGCTCTCCCAAGATCCCTCCTCTCGTACACCATAGCTGCTTCTACGTCTCACTCATCTACGTCCATACGCCACAACGAGGGTACTTCAAGTACCACTGTCTGATCACTCTTTTGAACCACTGCCGTTCGTTTTTGATTTGCTTCTTTGCGTTTCGTTACGTCCGGCTGTACTTTATTTGGCTCTGAGCACTATGGGACTTAACATCTGTGGTCATCAGTCCCCTACAACTTAGAACTACTTAAACCTAACTAACCTAAGGACATCACACACATACATGCCCGACGCAGGATTCGAAACTGCGACCGTAGCGGTCACGCGGTTCCAGACTGAAGCGCCTAGAACCGCACGGCCACACCGGCCGGCTGTACTTTATTTCTTTGCGTCGAACTTAAAGGGAGATTTCCAGAATGAGATTTTCACTCTGCAGCGGAGTGTGCGCTGATATGAAACTTCCTGACAGATTAAAACTGTGTGCCCGACCGAGACTCGAACTCGGGACCTTTGCCTTATGCGGGCAAGTGATCTACCATCTGAGCTGCCGAAGCACGACTCACGCCCGGTACTCACAGCTTTACTTCTGCCAGTATCTCGTCTCCTACCTTCCAAACTTTACAGAAGCTCTCCTGCGAACCTTGCAGAACTAGCACTCCTGAAAGAAAGGATATAGCGGAGACATGGATTAGCCACAGCCTGGGGGATGTTTCCAGAATGAGATTTTCACTCTGCAGCGGAGTGTGCGCTGATATGAAACTTTGAGTCTCGGTCGGGCACACAGTTTTAATCATAAGTTTCATATCAGCGCACACTCCGCTGCAGAGTGAAAATCTCATTCTGGAAACATCCCCCAGGCTGTGGCTAAGCCATGTCTCCGCTATATCCTTTCTTTCAGGAGTGCTAGTTCTGCAAGGTTCGCAGGAGAGCTTCTGTAAAGTTTGGAAGGTAGGAGACGAGATACTGTCAGAAGTAAAGCTGTGAGTACCGGGCGTGAGTCGTGCTTCGGTAGCTCAGATGGTAGAGCACTTGCCCGCGTAAGGCAAAGGTCTCGAGTTCGAGTCTCGGTCGGGCACACAGTTTTAATCTGCCAGGAAGTTTTTTAAAGGGAGATCTTTGCCATATTATATGCACTTGCTTTCCAATGAGAACATTTACTTTTGCTGCCTTCCTTGATTTAATTCTTGGGATTTCCTAAAAGGATTCGGTCCAAAATACACTGATGACCAAAATTAAAGCAACAAACTGGTACATTGCAAGACTGCGATTATTTTAACACAAATCAGTACAATCAGGTGATAGTAAAGTAGAAGAATTTGAAACACGAACTGCTGCTAGCAGGAGTGTCTTTGAAGTAGATGCCTTAGGGGTTGCGAAGCAACTCAAATCGCTTGATACGGGCAAGCCTTCAGGTCCAGATTGTATACCGATTAGGTTCCTTTCAGATTACGCTGATACAATAGCTCCCTACTTAGCAATCATATACAACCGCTCGCTCACCGATAGATCTGTACCTACAGATTGGAAAATTCCGCAGGTCGCACCAGTGTTTAAGAAGGGTAATAGGAGTAATCCATCGAACTACAGACCTATATCATTGACGTCGGTTTGCAGTAGGGTTTTGGAGCATATACTGCATTCAAACATTATGAATCACCTCGAAGGGAACGATCTATTGATACGTAATCAGCATGGTTTCAGAAAACATCGTTCTTGTCCAAAGCAGCTAGCTTTTTATTCGCACGAAGTAATGGCCGCTATCGAAGTGGATCTCAAGTTGATTCCGTATTTCTAGATTTCCGGAAAGCTTTTGACACAGTTCCTGACAAGCGACTTCTAATCAAGCTGCGGGTCTATGGGGTATCGTCTCAGTTGTGCGACTGGATTCGTGATTTCCTGTCAGGAAGGTCGCAGTTCTTAGTAATAGACGGCAAATCATCGAGTAAAACTGAAGTGATATCAGGTGTTCCCCAGGGAAGCGTCCTGGGACCTCTGCTGTTCCTGATCTATATAAATGACCTGGCTGACAATCTGAGCAGTTCTCTTAGGTTGTTCGCAGATGATGCTGTAATTTACCGTCTAGTAAGGACATCCGATGACCAGTATCAGTAGCAAAGCGATTTAGAAAAGATTGCTGTATGGTGTGGCAGGTGGCAGTTGACGCTAAATTACGAAAAGTGTGAGGTGATCCACATGAGTTCCAAAAGAAATCCGTTGGAATTCGATTACTCGATAAATAGTACAATTCTCAAGGCTGTCAATTCAACTCAGTACCTGGGTGTAAAAATTACGAACAACTTCAGTTGGAAAGACGACATAGATAATATTGTGGGGAAACCAAACGTTGCGTTTCATTGGCAGGACACTTAGAAGATGCAACAAGTCCACTAAGAGACAGCTTACACTACACTCGTTCGTCCTCTGTTAGAATATTGCTGCGCGGTGTGGGATCCTTACCAGGTGGGACTGACGGAGGACATCGAAAGGGTGAAAAAAAAGGGCAGCTCGTTTTGTATTATCACGTAACAGGGCAGAGAGTGTGGCAGATATGATACGCGAGTTGGGATGGAAGTCATTAAAGTAAAGACGTTTTTCGTCGCGGCGAGATCTATTTACGAAATTTCAGTCACCATCTTTCTCTTCCGAATGCGAAAATATTTTGTTGAGCCCAACCTACATAGGTAGGAATGATCATCAAAATAAAATAAGAGAAATAAGAGCTAGAACAGAAAGGTTTAGGTGTTTGTTTTTCCCGCGACTTTTCGGGAGTGGAATGGTAGGGAGATAGTATGATTGTCGTTCGATGAACCCTGTGCCCAGCACTTAAATGTGAATTGCAGAGTAATCATGTAGATGTAGATGTAGAGAATACAGAACGTGAACAACTGCAACGTGCAGAACAGTAGACGAAAATGTTCTTCATTTTTTCCAACTTAACAGATTTGCACACACATTCCGACAACTGGTTTAATGTGCTCACTATTACGTGTGACCACGTCTGGCAGCAATAGAGACCTGACAACGACGGAACTTGCTGTGAATAACGTCATCAGTGTCATGTTGAGCTGCTCGCAAGTCTTGGTGAGTGGTCGGTGGATGTTGACGTGATACTACCCGTCTCCCTAATACATCCCGAACATGCTCTATGGGATCCAAATCTGGAGAGCGAGCAGGCCACGCCATGCGTGCAGTATCTTCCGTTTCCCAGAGAACATCAACCACTCGTGCTCTATGAGGTCGATCATTATCGACCATCAGTATGAAGTCTGGGTGCCCAGCACCGCGTAGCAACCGTGCATGCTGTCCCAAGACCTCGTCGCAGTACCTGACAGCAGTTAAACCTTTCCGATTCTCCCACAGATTTTCATAAAAACGTGTTCGAGTGATCGCCGGCCGGAGTGGCCGAGCGGTTCTAGGCGCTACAGTCTGGAACCGCGCGACCGCTACGGTCGCAGGTTCGAATCCTGCCTCGGGCATGGATGTGTGTCATGTCCTTAGGTTAGTAAGGTTTAAGTAGTTCTAAGTTCTAGGGGACCGATGACCACAGCAGTTAAGTCCCATAGTGCTCAGAGCCATTTAAACCATATTTTTGTTCGAGTGGTCAAGATAATCCCTGCCCAAATCGTTATCTACCCTCCTCGATATCGGTCTCTTTCCTCAATGTTCGGTGCTCGAAATCGTGTTCCACGTGCCATTCAGATGCGAATCCCTCGAGAATCATTCTCCAAACCACATCAGGATTCATCTGTGAAAACAACATTGGCCCACTATTCGACTGTCCAAATGGCATGTTGACGACTCCACTCTAGACGTTCCCTTCTGTGAAGACGCATCAGAGGCACACATACAGTAGACCTCCGACAATCAAAGCCACTCTGTCAAAGCTTTCTTCAAGCCGTTTGCCTCTCTACAACGCGTCCAGTGGATCCTGCGAGGTCAGATGCCAGTCGCTGCGCAGTACTAAGCGGTACCGCTGTGTTTTTACAGCCAGATAACGGGCCTTTCTTTCTGATGAAACTTCATGGTAGATTAAAACTTTGTGCCAGACCTAGACTAGAACACGGGACCTTTGCTCTTCGCGGGCAGGTGCCCTACCATCTGAACTACCCAAGCACAACTCACGACCTATTCCTCACAACTTTACTTCCGCCAGTACCTCGTCTCCTACCTTCCAAACTTCACAGAGGCTCTCCTGTGAACGTTGCAAGACTTTCTGAAGTCACTCGTGGTCGGCCCTGCCCTGGTCTTTGGGATACAATTTCGGTCTCTATAAACTGTCGCCATATCCGAGAAACAACAGAACGATTCACATTAAGCCATAGAACCACATGAGTTTTCGACTCTCCTGCTTCTATTCCCCCTATGTCCACCACAGAGAGCCTGGTAGACGTCTTTTTTTGTGCCATACTGCACCGTCTGTGACTGTGTACACAGCGACTGTGAATGTGGGACTACCAGCCAAACACTATTCCGTTTGACACATGCCCTGACGTCATCGTTGGCGTGGTTTTCCGTTGACCGAAATGCCATCTTCCGCGCATAACACGATTGTACTGACGTCTGTTGATAGTTTGCATGATTATATCGTGAATTAGTTTCAGGACGGGGAAATAGCGGTTTGTTGCTTTAATTTTGGACACCAGTGTAATTGTTTGACTGTTAAGTGAAATACAAACTGCCAGTCTCTGCCCAACGGCTAAGGTATGGGAGGGCTCAAGCAACTAAGGTGGTTAGCGGGTATTTCCCTTACAGTCAGACGCGATCGTTCTTCCATTGATTTTACCAAAACTAATTACTGAGTGTCTATAATTCATGTATTAGAAAAACTAATCAGGATTCCTATTAAGAGTGATTTTGGAGCTGAAATTATTAGACTACGAAACAAAAGATTCTCAATTGATATGCAGTTTTTTGTGGCGTGCAAGCCATGACGCTTTTAAAAAGAAAACATTATTCATTGTCTTTTTTCGCTTATACCTGACCTAGCTATCTCGTAATTTAAAATAAGGGTGGGAACAGGGAAGAAATACTATATTGCTACTGTTCTTTTTACTGCCCTCACATGATCATCATGCTCATTATTCATTCTCATTCTACTGGAAATGCTTCGAATTGAATAGCAGCTGAGCACTATTTGATTTTGACAGGAACACGCAATGAAATACCATAATGTGGGACGTGGGGCTAACCAGACAGACATATTCTTAAATTAGGCACATATAAAATTTATTACATCGTACTAAATTACTCACACATACGTATTTGTTCTAATATGAAGTCCAATAAGAAGAATTATTATGCAAGGACTGTGCAGCCAACACCACATTGGAAGCTAAAGCAATACGCTAGAACTCACTGAGAGCTGCTTTCTCAGGATAGGGCAGGGTAAGGTTACGACTGTGGATGGGGCCGTAATCAGTTACTCTCGGTTGCACAACAAATACGTAAACTTTATGTAAAGAAATTAAAATCTTAAAACAATCTCTTAAAGAAACTGACTGTGGGGCAGCTGAAGGCCTTATCACAAAATATTCCACAATTTTAGGGCCGAAGGCCACCAACAATAGCCTCAAACAACAAACGGCTGAAGGCCTGAATTAGAAGTCAGGTAAACAATTCCAAATAGCACTTTAAAATAAATCCCTTGCTTTTTAAAACAAGTTTACTTAAAAAACTTACTGTAGCACGACTGAAGGCCTTATCACCAAAGAAGTGAAATTATTGCTCGGCTGAAGGCCACATCAACAATAATTAGAAAATTACAAATATCCTAAAAACAAATATCACAGTCTAAGGAATCAGAACAAGCGGTTCTCAACAATTGTTACAAGGGTCGGCCTGGGAAGGTAACTCAAACATAAGGTAAGGTGTGACAGGCAGCCAAGAGTTTTACTCACGTAACAGGATGGCAACTCAAACCAGGGACAGCCTAAGCGCCGACCGACCGACTAACCAATCTGCCAAACCTCCGATCACCGGTACAACGATGGAATATTTTTAGGCAAGGGTGAAGAGACAGACAGCACAACGTCTTCAGAAAATACCCAAGGCCGAAGGAAACACTAGAACCAAGGTAGACCTCCCAAAATATATGCACAGTACAATACAAGAGGCTGTCGAACTATACTCCGTCTCGGACAGCAACTCGCTCGACACACGACGACCCGGTTATTCCTAGACGCCGCTCCAAAGATGGTACCACAGTACGCGCTATCGATAAGCGCTGCTGCTGCCATTCACGGACAGACAAGGTGAGCAAACGTAGTGGCGCCAGTGAACACACTAAGAAAACGAGACGCCTCTATCGCTATTTCATGCCAAGCTATGAACGGCATCAACGCCAGCCGCAAACGGCTCACTCACCTTAGTCAATCGTTCTTGAAACATAATCTAAACTTCGTACGAGACACACACAAATAGTAGACTGAATTACATCGAGAATGTCCTTTGTTCATTGATATGTGCACCCAACTCCACTTGGGTAGCCGGAAAAAAACAATGGCTGTTATATTTACTCACCCATGTGGATCGTTTCCGGTTTTGTTACACACGTGTTCCCTACCTGAACCTAACTTAGGATGCAGATGGTCAAGTTTCCTAGTAGAACTCCTCATATGGCAGTGTGCAGACATTGGCCAGCCGACCGGATATAAAAAGTATTTCACACAAATCACACACAAAATGCCTAACCAGAAATCGAACTATAATCTCCACTGTCTTTTGTTGTACAGTGGTGACCACATGGCTGTATCGAACACACTGAGTGGGGCCCATACTACAAACAAAATTCGTTTAATATTCGGCAAACTAATTTACGTTAATCTTTAAAGGCACGATAATTGATGACAGAATTAAAAAAAAATCAAATGTGCTGAAGGCACTTCAAGATTCTATTACTGGATTGTGTTGCACTCCATGCCCTCAACAAAATACCAAACTTCTAACCATTGAACGTATCCGTAAAATTATTACGAAAGCCGGTCGCCACATAACCCTGACTATAATTTTACTGAAACAGAACAGATTAGTGATCTTAACAATAATATACCTCATCTCGTCAACTTTTACAAACTGCATAGAGGAACCCATCACAGCTTTCGTCCATCGTCTAGCCAGGAAAGGAATCGAATGCCGAAAAATGGCTGAAGCGCTCTTAACGGTCACTACTCTTCCCTGAGGGAAGCAGGGGGGGGGGGGATCCTACCAACCCTCTAAGACTCTGCTGCTAGAGGACAGGTGGATCTTCTTCAGATGTCCACAGGAATTAGGTTGGCACCGAAATCTAAGTAAAGCATTCATCTCTGACCATAGCTGTTCTACAGGCGAACCCACAGTCATAAGAAAGACTCATTCTATAATTTATAGCAACATAATACGTCTACATCTACGTGATTACTTTGCTATTAACAACAAAGTGCCTGGCAGAGGGTTCAATGAACCACCTTCAAGCTGTCTGTCTCTACCGTTCCACTCTCGAACGGCGCACGGGACAAATGATCACTTAATTTTTTCTGTGCGAGCCCTGATTTCTCTTATTTTATCGTGATGATCATTTCTCCCTTTGTTTGTGGGTACCAACAGAATGTTTTCGCAATCGGAGGAGAAAAATACTGGTAAGGGAAAGGATGTACACTCCACAGCAAAAAAAGTGGGTCACCCCTGAATTCCAACGTGTAGGCTGCACCTGAATGTATGCAACCAACATAGCATATCTGTGTTGCACATAGTCGCAACCCTCCACAGTACAGTCGTTGTAAGATACACAGTGGGTACCGCTAGAGACTACTAGAGAACACCAGTCTTTATGACAGTCCGTCCAGGTGTAAAGTAACACCACGACAGTACAGAAGAGATCAGACAGTCCTTAACGTTTGTAAACTACACTTAATCACAATAAGTGATATTTCAAACGTTATGGGACAACTAATTTTGTCACATAAAACGTTCAGCAATCCTTTGGCACAATTAAACATTTGAGACAGTATATGGAGTTATAAAGTTGTATGGCAATTGGAAACAATTTCTTTCCTGTCTGAAAGGTTTACCCAACACTTGCTGAACGTCGTTCAACGTTCAACGGGAAATGGTTTCGCATCAACTTTATGTAATACTAAGCAATTAAAAGAAAACGTGATTAACGGCGGCAAGCACTCTACGGAATCCCAACATTAACAGCGAATCACAACTAATATCATAGTTCACGTTGCTCATCAACAGTTACTTGTACACAAAGTTGTACTTTATATGACATGACCAACTTCTTCGTTCTGGATCCGGATGCAAACCCAGAATGTAAAGCCATTGTTACCCAAGCAAAGCTTTGTGCCTTATCGAGACTCGATCACTAGGCAGAAAGAGACGCCAAATATTGACGTTTGCACCAGTATCAGTTATCAATTCTCAACTTAAACGTAAATGACGATAATGTTTGTACGAAAGCAGGAACCCTAACATGACAATTACCTTCTTGGTAATTAACCTCGAAAGGCATTGTATAGTGTTGCATTGTCAAGGAATAAAGGATGCACATGTTTAAAATTGAAATGCCATCATGTAATGCTGGGGACAAGGATGCGAACCCAGCACCTAATCAGATTGTTGAATAAGTACGTAAAATCAGAATGTAGATATCACAGTTTGTCACCAGTAGTGGGGTTGGAACCTTAAATGAGGACTGAAGTTGTATTGCCCGACCGGGATTCGGACCCGGCGCCTACCGCCGTCGTTGTCTAACCAGGAACAGACGAGAAATGTCCAATGTTGGTCCACCATCAGCGAGATGTGCACACGTTTAACTAGAAATAAGGTGACGAAAACGTCTATTGTGACTGAGAGTCGAACGCCGCACACATGGTTATGCAGACACGTTAATAATCAACTTCATATTCAGTAGTAGCTAGGATTAGCATGTTTAGGCTCTGATCACAATGGGACTTAACATCTATGGTCATCAGTCCCCTAGAACTTAGAACTACTTAAACCTAACTAACCTAAGGACATCACACAACACCCAGTCATCAAGAGGCAGAGAAAATCCCTGACCCCGCCGGGAAACGAACCCGGGAACCCGGGCGTGGGAAGCGAGAACGCTACCGCACGACCACGAGCTGCGGACAGCATGTTTAGTTGCAAACCTTAAGGCCTTACGCATCGCTAGTAACGTGTTGCCTAATATTTGCGATATCATGATGTTAATTTACAAGTGGATTGACTGCCGTAAAGAGCAATGTTCTCTAGTAGTCGTGTATCATTGAGATGTAAATGAAGTGCCGCAGAAAGTAATTTCCGTCGTGCAGCACGTATTGTTTCAGAGACACTGAGTACATGGTATATGTGCACAAAACGTGTATTATATACTAAGTAACACTGTTATTTGGAGAAGCTGCCGCGAAACCTATTTACTTTTACATTCCGCTTAGTTGTCGTGGTTGAATACAGGTTTTCGTAAAGCTACATCTAATGCACAATGCACAAAGTATAGTTTCCTGCGTCATGCTATTGCTAGCTAGGTGAAATATTTTGTGGTAGCAATGTTTAAAATGAATGTATTTTTGAAAGTATTGTTCGTCAAATATTTGAATAAATCGTCAACTGTAGGTGTGCCTGCACATGTTATAGCATAATAGCTGTAGCTGTGTTAGTTTGTACTACAGACTTGGGTAGGTTAGGTGTAACTTTTGATCCTTCAAGGGGTAATCGTGGCCTTGCAGCCTGGATCTGTACTAGCCGCGGTTCGCGAGCTACGGGCCAGCCAGGCTGGCCGAGGCGAGACGCAAGTGAGCGAGCTTGCGGTGGCGTTGGTGGGCCAACAGCCCGGGACGAGCCAGCACGGCTGCGCCGCAAGCCTCTGCCACTGCCACTCCGTTTGACCTAAATATGTTTACCTCCTCTCCTGGCATCGGTATAAGATCGGCAAGCAGAAATACACATCAGGCTGTCTTCCGTAATGGCTCACTGGGAGAGTTCTATTCGAGATAGAGTCAGAAAATGGTTAAACGGCTGAGCACTATGGGACGTAACACCTGAGGTCATCAGTCCCCTAGAACTTAGAACTACTCAAACCTAACTAACCTAAGGACATCAGACACATCCATGCCCGAGGCAGGATTCGAACCTGCGACCGTAACGGTCACGCGGTTCCAGACTGAAGCGCCTAGAACCGCTCGGCCACTTCGGCCGGCGGAGGTAGAGTCGTCGCTCTCATTTAGGAAGGAGGATGTTCCATCAGAGAAGCTGGCAGACGGTATGGCGTACCACATACCACTGCAACGAGATGGTGAAGGATCTGCCTTGAAAGAGGCACCACCAATAGGGCTCCTGGCTCAGGCAGGAAGAGAGTGAGCTCACAGCAGGAAGACAGTGACCTAGTGTCTAGGAGCAGAGAAAATCCCTTTCTGAACGCGAAGCAGTTGTGGCGGGAGACTAACTACCCCGGCTCCAGTGACACGATTCGCCGAAGGCTGAGGGACGCTGGACTGCATGCACGACGATCCGTCGTGAAAGAAGAGCTCAGCGAAGACAACGTTTTATACCGGCTATCATTTGCGGAGCTCCATCTGAGGGCGTCGTGGGACAATGTCATTTTCACTGATGAGAAGGTGTTTTCCACCAATAACGACGGTCCTCGAATCGTTTACAGGCCGCAAGGGACTCGCCATCGACGCGAATATGTAACCACGACGAGAAGAAGTGGCCGGCTATCTGTTACCTGCTGGGGTTGGAATTCTGCGAGAGGGGCGGGAATTCTTCACAGGATAGAAGGAACTCTGGACAGCGCGCAGTGTGCCCACATATTGGAAAATGTGATGCTTCCGTCAGTGCGAATGCTGTACGCAGAAGGCGACGTCACATTGGAAGAGGACCATTCTCCCATTCATAAGTCTGCATTTGTTCAGCAGCGGTTCTCCACGATTGGCGTCAACATCATGGACTGGCCGCCACGGGCGGCTGATATGAACTCCATGGAAAACATGTGGGCTGAGGTCGCCAGAACATTAATAGAGAACTGGCCACGAAACCAACCAACTACCGCGGACGCTCTTTGGGACTGCGTCCTGCAAGCCTGTTGCTTTTTCAGGCTGTTACGTCCGACGGCTTATACATACTATGTCAAGACGCGTGATCGAAGTACAAAATAATGAAGGATTCTGGATAAAATATTAGAGTTCTTAAAATGTTTTGTTATGTCTTCTTTTTCGTCATTTTTCCTCATTGGGAGCTAGTGGAAGATCGCGTGGCAACAGAAAAGATACAATATGGGTTAGCTTCCCTTTGAGTTGCCCTTTTAATTCAAGTGGGTTTCTTTTGAATACACAGTTTGTTAAGTATTCTATTTTTATTTCATTTATACCCTGTCTACATCCTTACAAACTAATCAGCGTAGATGGACTCTGTCACAGTAGTTTTTGTTATTTCAAATACGTCTCTCTCTTCCCCTCCATCCATGAATACACCCTCCGTCCTCCACACAATACGCCAACGGTTTCATATTATGTTTACTCGCCGCGCGGTATTAGCCGAGCGGTCTGAGGCGTTACAGTCATGGACTGTGACGCTGGTCCCGGTGGAGGTTCGAGATCTTCCTCGGGCATGGGTGTGCATGTTTGTCCTTAGGATAATTTAGGTTAATTAGTGTGTAAGATTAGGGACTGATGACCTTAGCAGTTAAGTCCCATAAGATTTCTCACACATTTGAACATTTATGTTTACTCGTTGTTAATATCTCTTCTATTCTCTCTCACACTCTCTCTCTCTGACACTATCGCCGCAAGTGCCCTTCTATTACACTCCCCCAAAACTTTGTAAACAAATCTAGCGGTTTCCAATGACGCTATATTTTCTCTTTTAATTGCTGCTTTCTTTATTCTCTATCATTCACCACCTATGAAACCGTATTCTTTGATCTCCCCTTCCCTATAACCCATTCTTCGTTCTGAGAACAGTCCTTCCTTATCTCTCGGTCCTAAGATAAAACGAACTGTGGCACTTCTATCCATTCCCAGATCCCGCCCTCCTTCCTGTTACGCGTCCCTTGACATCTGCATCTACGTTGTTGTTGTGGTCTTCAGTCCTGAGACTGGTTTGATGCAGCTCTCCATGCCACTCTATCCTGTGCAAGCCTCTTCATCTCCCAGTACCTACTGCAACCTACATCCTTCTGAATCTGCTTAGTGTATTGATCTCTTGGTCTCCCTCTACGATTTTTACCCTCCACGCTGCCCTCCAATGCTAAATTTGTGATCCCTCGATGCCTCAGAACATGTCCTACCAACCGATCCCTTCTTCTAGTCAAGTTGTGCCACAAACTTCTCTTCTCCCCAATCCTGTTCAATACCTCCTCATTAGTTACGTGATCTACCCACCTTATCTTCAGCATTCTTCTGTAGCACCACATTTCGAAAGCTTCTATTCTCTTCTTGTCCAAACTAGTTATCGTCCATGTCTCACTTCCATACATGGCTACACTCCATACAAATACTTTCAGAAACGACTTCCTGACACCTAAATCTATATTCGATGTTAACAAATTTCTCTTCTTGAGAAACGCTTTCCTTGCCATTGCCAGTCTACATTTTATATCCTCTCTACTTCGACCATCATCGGTTATTTTACTCCCTAAATAGCAAAACTCCTTTACTACTTTAAGTGTCTCATTTCCTAATCTAATTCCCTCAGCATCACCCGACTTAATTTGACTACATTCCATTATCCTCGTTTTGCTTTTGTTGATGTTCATCTTATATCCTCCTTTCAAGACACTGTCCATTCCGTTCAACTGCTCTTCCAAGTCCTTTGCTGTCTCTGACAGAATTACAATGTCATCGGCGAACCTCAAAGTTTTTATTTCTTCTCCATGGATTTTAATACCTACTCCGAATTTTTCTTTTGTTTCCTTTACTGCTTGCTCAATATACAGATTGAATAACATCGGGGAGAGGCTACAACCCTGTCTCACTCCTTTCCCAACCACTGCTTCCCTTTCATGCCCCTCGACTCTTATAACTGCCATCTGGTTTCTGTACAAATTGTAAATAGCCTTTCGCTCCCTGTATTTTACCCCTGCCATCTTCAGAATTTGAAAGAGAGTATTCCAGTCAACATTGTCAAAAGCTTTCTCTAAGTCTACAAATGCTAGAAACGTAGGTTTGCCTTTTCTTAATCTTTCTTCCAAGATAAGTCGTAAGGTCAGTATTGCCTCACGTGTTCCAACATTTCTACGGAATCCAAACTGATCTTCCCCGAGGTCGGCTTCTACCAGTTTTTCCATTCGTCTGTAAAGAATTCGCGTTAGTATTTTGCAGCTGTGACTTATTAAACTAATAGTTCGGTAATTTTCACATCTGTCAACACCTGCTTTCTTTGGGATTGGAATTATTATATTCTTCTTAAAATCTGAGGGTATTTCGCCTGTCTCATACATCGTGCTCACCAGATGGTAGAGTTTTGTCATGACTGGCTCTCCTGAGGCCATCAGTAGTTCTAATGGAATGTTGTCTACTCCCGGGGCCTTGTTTTGACTCAGGTCTTTCAGTGCTCTGTCAAACTCTTCACGCAGTATCGTATCTCCCATTTCATCTTCATCTACATCCTCTTCCATTTCCATAATATTGTCCTCAAGTACATCGCCCTTGTATAAACCCTCTATATACTCCTTCCACCTTTCTGCTTTCCCTTCTTTGCTTAGAACTGGGTTGCCATCTGAGCTCTTGATATTCATACAAGTGGTTCTCTTCTCTCCAAAGGTCTCTTTAATTTTCCTGTAGGCAGTATCTATCTTACCCCTAGTGAGACAAGCCTCTACATCCTTACATTTGTCCTCTAGCCATCCCTGCTTAGCCATTTTGCACTTCCTGTCGATTTCATTTTTGAGACGTTTGTATTCCTTTTTGCCTGCTTCATTTACTGCATTTTTATATTTTCTCCTTTCATCAATTAAATTCAATATTTCTTCTGTTACCCAAGGATTTCTATTAGCCCGCGCCTTTTTACCTACTTGATCGTCTGCTGCCTTCACCACTTCATCCCTCAGAGCTACCCATTCTTCTTCTACTGTATTTCTTTCCCCCATTCCTGTCAATTGTTCCCTAATGCTCTCCCTGAAACTCTGTACAACCTCTGGTTCTTTCAGTTTATCCAGGTCCCATCTCCTTAAATTCCCACCTTTTTGCAGTTTCTTCAGTTTCAATCTGCAGTTCATAACCAATAGATTGTGGTCAGAATCTACATCTGCCCCAGGAAATGTCTTACAATTTAAAACCTGGTTCCTAAATCTCTGTCTTACCATTATATAATCTATCTGAAACCTGTCAGTATCTCCAGGCTTCTTCCATGTATACAGCCTCCTTTCATGATTCTTGAACCAAGTGTTAGCTATGATTAAGTTGTGCTCTGTTCAAAATTCTACAAGGCGGCTTCCTCTTTCATTCCTTCCCCCCAATCCATATTCACCTACTATGTTTCCTTCTCTCCCTTTTCCTACTGACGAATTCCAGTCACCCATCACTATTAAATTTTCGTCTCCCTTCACTACCTGAATAATTTCTTTTATCTCGTCATACATTTCATCTATTTCTTCATCATCTGCAGAGCTAGTTGGCATATAAACTTGTACTACTGTAGTAGGCATGGGCTTTGTGTCTATCTTGGCCACAATAATGCGTTCATCTGCATCTACATCTAAATGAATACTCTGCAATTCATAATTATGTGCTTGGCAGGGGGTTCTGTGGTGTGGTGGATTAATCTTGTATTGATGTATAAAACGTGTAGGTTCACATCTCACGTCAGGCGTAGATTTTTAACACACACAAGTAGCTCTCCTTCACCCCTAGTAACGCCAAGTGCAGAACGCCAGTAAGCTCCGTAGTTCAATATCCGCAGTAAAGATAACATCCCTTCGCTGCCGACTGGGCATTCGTTTGAGCTGTGACAGATGGAGAAACCCCGTAAGGCAGAGACTCTGTCACCAGTAATCCGTCGTAAACTAGAAAACTTATTTCATTTAATGAACCAATGGCCATGTAAGTTCACAAGGCTCTTACTTTATTTGAAACTGAGACGTTGAAAATTGTGGTGCTGGACTGGGATTAGAATTCGATTTCACTGTGTTCCCGAAGATTGCAAACTCTTCTAGGCGTCCTCGAAAGGTACCTATCTGGTTTCGAATCCTAATCAGCACAAAATATTCATTATTTCATTTCAAGCCCTAGCATGTGCACTCCGAACTACTGGCGAAAAATAGTTGCACTTTCAACGTCTCTTCGTGCGTAGTCAGCTGTAACGTGTTCGTTTCAACTCACAGACACATGATGAGCTTCTTATCACAACATTACAAGATCAAACGTTTCCTTACATCCTTTCAAGTTCAAACATTCCTCTCCATCCTACTGCTGAAAACGGATTTGGGTTTGACGTTGTGTTCGTTGTGATCACCAACGACATGTTGTGGATTCAACTTCTAGAAAGCAGCGTATTTTCCATCACATCATTGAAACTACAAACATGCCATTCCCAGCTATTATTGGAAAAGAATTTGATAGTTAAAGTTTCTTCATGACCATGTGTGCGAGGTTTGAATTCCATTCAGCACAGAACATTTCGTCGCCTGATGTCTAGCTAAACATGCGCCCATCTCGCTACTCGTGAACCAACAATAGCTATTTATCGTCTGTTCCTGGCTAGAAAACGACGGTTCTAGATGCTGCGTTCGATTCCCAGTCAGGCAAAAATAATTCTATCGTCAATTAAGGTTCCAGCATTTCGCTATTGGTGAAAACATTTGATATTTAACTTCTGATTTTATGTACAGTCGTGCTCAAAACGCAGCTGTCTAGCGGGTCCTCTAATCGCTCCTTGGTACAGTCGTTAGACTATTGAAAATGGTTCCAACAAGTCACCACTAGAAAACACTGCTCTGTATCGCAGTAACTCAAGATGTAAAGTAATACCACGTTACTAAAAATATCAGCGAACACCTCATCATAGATAAAACTGTTCTTAAGGCTTTAAGCTCACATTTATTGCAAGAAATGACATACCTGAAATGTTAGTACTCTCATTATTACGTCAGATAGTAGTAAGTTCGTCGTATTCATGATTTCCTCTTCAAAGTAACATACCATACTTGTTATTTAACACAAAATGTCATTAAAAATTTACGTTATTCACGAGCAGCTAGTTGAGAATATGTATGAACTTCAAATGACACGACGAACCGCCTCGTTCTGCACATGGATTCAAACCCAGGTCATGCAGGCTAGGCCCGGTGGCCGTGCGGTTCTAGGCACTACAGTCCGAAACCGCGTGACTGCTACGGCCGCAGGTTCGAATCCTGCCTCGGGCATGGATGTGTGTGATGTCCTTAGGTTAGTTAGGGTTAAGTAGTTCAAGGTCCTAGGGGACTGATGACCTCAGATGTTGAGTTCCATAGTGCTCAGAGCCATTTGAACCAATCATGCAGGCTAAGATTTCGTGGCTGACGGAAATTAACAGTCATTTCTGACTAGGCATAAAGAGAGTGATAGACCTCATTTTTGGACAGTATCAGTTACCAAATAGCAACTTTAAATTACATAACGTAACATGTTTAACGGACGCGAATTCCTACCCAGCAGCTATTGTCCCTGTTAATGAACTACGAGAGATGTTAAACATTGCTACTTCACAAGTAACTTACTTGAAATGCAGTGAGGTAAAGCTTTGAGTTGGACAGGGATTAGAACCCAGAACCTAATCGGATTGTTATCGAAGCACAATCAACTTTGACATATCGGATTTTCTCGGCAGTAGCTAGATGTATTAACTGAAATGACGAGACGAAAAATTAATTTTTTCCTTCCTAGGACTCCAACCCGGCACATATCCCTGTTATATTCTAGAGAAAAGGAACGTTAAGTATGGGTTTGTTACACCAGCAGCGACATGTGAGCATGTTTGAACTAGAAATAATATGACAAAGAGTTCAGTGGCGACTAGAAATCGAACCCCACACATATCATTGTTGACTACACACAAAGAGACGTCAGCTAACGAATTTTTCTCCACCAGCAGCTCGGAATAACATCCTTGAACTTACAGTGATCTCGCAAATAGTTCTGTGTCTCACTGGGAGTCAAAAACGTCAAATATCGTTAGTGATGACAACGAATGAAAATGCATTAAAAATAAAACTTATTATCCACCAGCAGATAGGTGTTCTCATGCTAGAGCTCGATAATACATAGTGAAAAGTTTAGTGCTGGGCCAGGATTGCAACCCATTCATGCGCAATATGTGGAGATGTTGAGGAATCTGCAGTTTTGAACAAACAACAAGTTGTAGTCGAGCTGTATTGTCACGAAGGGATCAAATTCCGCGCCAAGGGCGGTCTGAGTTGCATTCCCAGTTCAGAACCACTTTTATCGTCATGCAGAAGCTCAAATAAAAGATGGAATAAGTGTCCTGTGACCATACACAGGGTTTGTTTCGTCACTAGAAATAAATAACTAGTATAAGAAAGGTTACTGGTGATAGAGTTTCTACAAGTCGCCTCTCCTTACTTTATTGTAGTTCCACCTAACGTCTACTTGGTAGAGAAGGAATATCATGTTTAATGCGATTTTCAGACCACAATGCCATTATACCTTCTTCACTTGGCGTAGCCAGAAGAGAATACAATCTGCCTCTCCCTATCAAAAAACATCGGCGGCAGAAGTTGGGTCCGAACCGAGACCATCATCATATGAAACTACCATCAGTCCAACAGACCACCAAACCCTCTTTTCTACGACTCATTTCTCTATCATAACACCGTTGCGGCACACAAGATGAGAATTCTGACACACAGGCTCCCTGTAGTGGTTTGCAGGATGTTCAGTACATTTATTTACTTGGTTGACCGAATCGCCATGAACTAGCTGCCTTGGCTACCCAGTGCATACATTCGAATCTATTTTGTAATCACCGAAATAAAATAACGTAACTGCCACCACACAGAACTTCCAACAGTGTAGGATGCAGAAATTTAAATAGGAAGTGTTCCTGTCCATTTGAGCTACTGTATTGCGCTATCTGTTCGTTGAAACCATCGTGCAGTGCGAAAGAAATGCTGTAACTGTCTGTCTCTCAGAATTCTATATCCGGCCATATGCATTATCTCACAGCACTGTGGAATGCCGAAGTTCTGAAGGAACTGTTGTTGACTTCCAGAGGTGCTGTAGCTACGTCACAGCTAGTAGCGTAGCGGTAAGCGTCAAGCACTGTTGATAAGGCGTCGGCGTTCTATTACATTCGCTACCACATTTTTTTTTTAACCGCAATTCTGCTGTCTACTGAAGTTATCAATTTAATGGAACTTTGAACATAATTCTCTTCACTTCTCAACCCAAAATAGTCGCATGTGGAAAAAAGGCTAACTTCTGCGTCATTTTGTTCTTTTCAGGTTTAATAGACGGCCAGGCAGCAGATGCGTCTCGAAGCTTTTGTATTATATATGGGGAGAGTGCATCGTGCCAAAATAGTCAGAAAAGTATTTTCTACATTAGCTGTCGTTTGGTAGTGGCATTTTATTCATCTTCAAAGCTTGTTTGATAGCTTTAATTCAGAACAAGTTTTCTACATGCATGTAATCAATAAACTGCATGTGCATTGTCAGACTGTTATAGATAACATCAGAGAATTCGCATATATCGTTGATGATTAATTTCTCTCTCATGTTTAGTGTTGTTTTAACAACACTAAAAGAAACCTTACGAAAACTGTGCACTGTATTGTAAGAAATGAAATAAAACTACCGACGATAACCTTACGACGAAAGTAAGTCTGTTTTAACAAAACGAGTATCTGTACACGAGCGTGCCTCTATCTGCACGAATTAGTAAAACACTATTCAGTTATATTTCGATTGGGTCTGTGTTTAAATGGTATTCTGTGTCATACTCAACAGGTATGCAAATGTGGCATTTCATAAATAAAGTTACGTATTCCTAGAAACCCAAAATTTGCTTGTCAGCAGCGAAAAGAGGCGTTAAGTGTTGTGCAGCATTGTAAGTTTTTACCATTGCACTTTGAGCTGAAAGTATTTTCTTGCGATTTGCTAATCAATTTATTTCCTTCATACTTATCACACTGGCATGGGAGTCTTAAGTGAAAAACATTATTGAATATCGTATCGTTGACGGTCGATTCGAATTTCTTCAAAGACGCTTGTATTGTATAGCAGCTTGGTAGTCAGAAAGCCGAGATCTACGACCAATAACACAACTTACTGAGTCCAGCTGCCAAGAGGATTTGATGTGTAAAGGTTTTCTTATGATTTTGTTGCAGCCCCATGAAATAATACACAAAGAAAGCTCGCACGCGCTGCCCCTACCACGGTTAGAACTGACGATTCTCTTAATCGTTGGAACACGAGACACGGGCGGTACCACGGGGCTACGGAAACACTGCTGCGAGCGCGGCACGCTCATCATGGTATTGGTCGCTCAGCCTCATAACGCATCGTGAAAGATATTAAAAGTTGTCACTTATGTGAAGAATAGCATTTCTTTAGCCAAAAAATTGAAATTTCTGTCTCAGTGTCTTAGTTTACGTGAGGATTATATACCACGAGTCATTCAAATCGAAAGGGAATATCAAGTGAATTTAGCCAGTCAGTTCAGTACCATACGCGGAAGTGATTGCACTGTCACAGTGTTGCCAAATATTTGTGACGATGTTGCCAAGTCTCAGCTGTGCTAGGAACAGCTCTTTAGCGTTGTAGGAGGAGAATCCTGTGCTCGTGTCATAGGACGATACGGAGAGGAGGCGCGGAGTTTGGTTAATATACAGCTTTTTCTCCTACCAGCTGTGTCAAACATTCAGGTGTGTGATCTTCCTTCACGATTACAGTTTCCCACAAAATACATACGAATAAAAAACTTACCTTGTTACTTTGTTACAAAAGATTATTTCAGTACAATAAAATGTCTTTGGAAATCAACTTTGCCAACCTGTCACGAAAAGTAAGATAGCAAACACTTTGCACCTCGAAACCGATTGCATCTATGTGCAGTCTTGTGATCATACAAGTAGAATTTCAAGAATTGCACGAGAATGTAGAAAAATGTTGGTGCGAATGGAAGCTGTAAGAAACACAGTTACCTAATTATTCTGTACCACGTAATAATCAATTCATTTTAAAATTCAGAAGAGAACAAACTAAAAATTATGCCCATTAAGACAGAAACTAAAGTGCAGATGAGGGCACTGTGCAGATCTGCGCTTTTTCATCTTCAGATCTATACAAATAATGTATACTAACCAGCGTATTCATTGCTTTCGTAATGTTTCCCTCTTGTTTAGTCTTCTTATGATGAACTGGATCCACACCCATGAGTCTGATTTTTTCTTTGTATCCTTCCATCTACTATCTTTGTTTGTTATTGTTCGGTGTTCAAAAAGCAAAATATCATGCTTGCTCCCACGAGGTATTAAAATGAGGTCGCAAAAAGGCTAACGAATTATAATCAAAATACAGTGAGACGCCAATTTGTCTGTCGTCATGGTGTTAAGTAGACAGAAATAGTTGGGTGTTATTGTCATCTTTTCTTATTGAGATTTTCGTATTACCCTGACACAAGACGCCGAGATAAATGTGTATATTCTCCGTGACGAAACATCCCACATTCCATTCATCCTGATCCAATCGTTACGTGCATCGGCGGCAGTGAGTGATAGGAAAGCTGTTGTGGGGTGACGAATAACAGTAACAATGGTAGTAATTACAAATCAATAATCAAGGATGTTTACTGCATTCCAGACGATAAACAAAATAACCAACAATGGCTGAGTGTTTAATTGGCGCACGGAGTAGGTGTTCTTACCATTTTGTTACTGAATTCTAAATGGTTCAAATTGCTCTGAGCACTATGGGACTTAACATCTATGGTCATCAGTCCCCTAGAACTTAGAACTACTTAAACCTAACTAACCTAAGGACATCACACAACACCCAGTCATCACGAGGCAGAGAAAGTCCCTGACCCCCCCCGGGAATCGAACCCGGGAACCCGGGCGTGGGAGGCGAGAACGCTACCGCACGACCACGAGCTGCTACTGAATTCTGTTCTAGTTGTTTGCGGAGAGAAAACAAAGAACCCTGTAGCCATACATATCGCTAGTACAACGAGATATTACCTATCAACTACCCTTGCTTTACATCACGAGACGAACATGGCGTCACTGCGCTGATATTTGAAATACATTTCTGTTTTCTCTCTCGGTCTCTTTCTCTCTTTTTATTTTTGTTTTAATTTTTTGAGGAAAACATCGAGAAGCACGATAATGAGCAAGTAGGTATATAACCTGTTTACAGTTATTTTCATCGGGATACATAATGCAAAAATACAACTTTTAAGTGTGTTATTGCGTAATTCCAGTTATTGACAGTCTATTCGTGAGCTTGCTCGCATTCAGTGGGGTGAAACCTATCACAGAAGCAAGCAAAACTAAAATATTTCTTGCACCATGCGCAACACACAACGAAATATCGCTGCACTGATGTGTTGTCAGATATATTGCACGGAAAACATATCTGATTCATGTTTCTGAATACAGCTCTATCAGATATCAATTTGGATGCGTACCACGTGTATAAAAGTATATCTTGAAATACGCAGAAAGGCCCATAGAGGTATTCGACTGAAACATAGCCATAACCAAAATTGTAACTGGGGTCGACAGCATCGTCGCTTACCACCTTGACAACTCGAACGGTGACAGTGCTCGGCCGGTTACTTACGTTTACTGGTATCAAAGCAACAGCATGAAAACACAAAAATGTTAATAACCCGAAGATCATTAGTTTTGGAACCCATAGAAAATAAAGCAGTCATCAGTCGCAAGAGTGGTTTGAACACCACAGTGCTTTAATAGGGACGGACTTGTTGGAGGTGGTATGCTGTTGCTTTCATCCGACCTTTGAGTTGACTTACCTAGCCAGTTAATATGGGAACCTACAGTTTTACGTGGCTTTCGGGCCACAGTGCAACTCGCTATTTTTCACATCAACAAACAGTGCCCAAGGGGAAATATGTGTAAAACGGCACATAAAAATCGTGGGATTTGTAAGGGATCGAACCTGAGGCCTTCGTATCCATAGTCTTGCTCTTTATCTCCTTGCCACCATGCAGCCAACCCTGTGGTTTCTGCTTGCCATTAAAATTAAAGATCTCTCGTTTGTGCTTGCGTTGGCACTTGCGTGTCCCTTAGGAGACCTTACCTTTGGGATAACCCTCGTATACGTATGTGTAAACGCCTTCCAATACCCACTCAAGGAAGACAAGGATACCTAATCTAGCTTCAATATTACAAATACGCCTCTGTTTGTGGACGAACGCAGACTTAGGTTGATAATCATTTTGAATATTTATCAGTACTGTACACATTGGTGTGACACTCGTTTTCTACCACTGATTCCCACAGCTACAGGAACACTACTTTAATACCTCTTACACAGAATACTTACGCAGTGCTATCAGACGAAAAGATCAACCCGATACAAACTGTGGGAAGTTTGTTTTACAACCTTCGTACCTGGATAAAGAGCTTTTCCTGTTTGAGATATCTGTGCTGCATAAGACGATTTAAGAAGTAACTAAATTCCTTCAGCTACGCCAATGTTTAAAGAAATCGTGTTAACGGCACTAAATCGTGGTTTGTAAATCGTTTACCAGCCGTACTCTGCCGCATTTCGCTGGTTCGAAGGCAAGAAGCTTACTGACAAATTTCACAGAAGGAAAAGGTCATGTTGTTTTACTTAAATGATTACAAAATCGGGTAAAACTAACAATGAGGGTGTCAGTATAAGCACATTACTGTTGTCAATATGATGTTGCACCGCCCAGGGCCTGTAATGATAAAGGGCCCGTTTAGGTCAGGCATGTTGTACACAGAAGTGGAAGAGAGAGCACCACTAAATTCTACAATCCGTATGCATTGCATACACAAAGAAATTACTGTTGCAGTGTACTTACATGAGTGAATTGCATATTTTCCGGTGAGAAAGAGCACTGGTAAACAGTCTTCGCTGTATTAGGTTACTTAAATTGGCGTCACTTTGAGCTAGAATTTATGGCCAGCGACTAAGTGTAAGGACAGTGAGTCGGATGCGGGTTTTGCAACTGTGAAATACTTTCCTTACATTATGGAAGCGAATATTAAATTTGAACTAATATTGCGAAAATTTTGGACTTGGATAGCTTAGAATGAAAATCTTTCTGTTTATTGGAAAGGAAAACAATTGATTTTCTAAAACATTCTGTGTCATACACAATTTGAAACAGGTCACGTCGACCAAATCATACGGAAGAACCGACAGCGACGTATATTGGAAGACAGTAAGATCCCTTGGCTTTTGGTTTGGCAGTATTCGACAGCCATTTCTAGGCGCAAGTAAATTAAGAAACGCAGCGCGTTTTCGTTATCAAGTAACTTCTTCATCAATTACTTTAGTTTTAATGTGATCTACGAGTAATTGCTGATGTTTGATATTAACATGAAAAGGATTCCGTAGACAGGGAAAGAACTTGTTCTTGGGCAACTACTTCTATAATGACCAAAAGTACTTAAATGATCTTCAAGCACATGTGTTCCAGCAGCGGTATGAAGAAAATGATAGTAATAATGACGGTGATAATCGAATTATCCGGTAACTTCACACTTGACAGTGGATTTTCTGGAACTAAGAAATTTCCTGAATTAGTGAAAATTTCCAAATGGCTTCAAATCGAGGCTATGACGCCTAGAATAGTCTTTACATCCTGCTGACATGAGAATAGCATAATATCCACGTCAGAAGCTTGCTTCTACTTAACCATTTAATAGACTCGCGTTTTTTTCCACCGTGACTAGTTTAGTAAGATAAGAACATCATCCATTACAGAACACTCCTGGGGCTGGGAAATGTGGCCACAATGGTCTGGTGGAACGAACTATCACAAATGCAATGCGTGGGTTCAGGCATTTACATTTAAGAGGCACAAACAGATTTACTTTACCTCTGGTAACCTCAAGAGAAAGCTGTTATAATCCAGAATCCGCATTAAACATCACGTTCCTTCATTCCAAACTGGGCAGAGCCGGTTTACGTTGGAAAATGACTTAGGTGGAGGTCAGGGTAAACAGAAATACTGTCACCAGTAAACTTACTTACATCAGAAAATTTTATTTTATTTTATGAACTGATAGCCGTCTAAAGGAACAGGGCTCTTATTTTACTTGTACTTGATTGAACTAGAACCGTTGAAAAATTTGGTGCTGGATTGTGATTCGAATTCGTATCTCCTCTTTCGAGGATCTGAATCTCTCGGAACAGTATAGTTCAATCATTTCATTCCTTTTCCCAAGACTGCAGTCTTCTCTAGATCTCCTCCAAAGGTAAATATGTGGGTCCGAATCCTGATCCAGTACAAAAATATTCATAATTTCATTTCAAGCCCTATCACGTGCACACCGGCCTGCTAGTGAAAATTAACGTGCATTTTTAATGTCTGTTCATGTTGCCAAAAATTTCTGGACAAACACGCACACATCTTACTGTTGTTGAGTAAGCCATTGATACTTAAGCAATATTCGTGGACAATAAAGAAGAACGATGGGAGTGCGGTTCGATTGTCGCTCAGGCACAAACATTTGTGTCCTTATTTTAGATTAAACACCTAGCAGCTGGCAAGAAAAACCGATACGTAACATTTGATTTTACTTAGTTAACAATCCGATTACGTCTTGGGTTCGTATCTCCATCGCAGAACTTCACATCATGCGCTTCATCTTTAAATTCATACACACTTCGTTACTTCTGAATTGAGGTATATCAGACATCTTTCATGGTTAATTAACAGGAATGAAAGGGTCTTGTTAGGAGTCCCAGTGTATTACAAAAACTATCGTCTTTTATTTTCAAGTTTAGATAGGCGAAAATTTCGGTACTCCATGATTCTTCATGGATAGTCAGCAATATGATATGATTAGATTAGATTATATTAGTACTTGTTCCATAGATCATGAATACGACATTTCGTAATGATGTGGAACGAGTCATTTTAATGAACGATTTCTTTACACACCAGTATTCAATTTCTTTACAACAATTTTTTACTCTCTCTCCCTCTCTCTCTCTCTCTGTCTCTCTCTCTCTCTCTCTCTCTCTCTCTCTCACACACACACACACACACACACACACATATTCTCTTTTTATTTTTATTTGTTTGTTGTGCTCGACTATCGGCGAGTCACGGAAACGTCCGTGAATGAGTTTCTTAGTTTTGAGTACAGTTACGAAAGAAATATAAAAACAACTATGTGAGTTACTGATTTATGATGCTTAGTAGCAGTCAGTTCTGAGGATTATTAGCAACTATACTCCATTCACCGAAACAAGAGACGTACTGTAAACACGGCAAGGCGTGTGACCACAGTCACAGACAAAGATATGTTACTCTGTGCCACAGTGCTGCCGTCGAGGGGTGTACAAGGCTGGGGCGTCAGAAATTAAAAAATGAAAGTCGTGTTTTTTATAATTTGGCACCTGAACATGATAAAGTGATCCGAGAACTACCTTCTGACACCTTTATTTACATTACATTAAATTTTATTGTCACTCAAAAAGAGAAATATTTAAGCTTTCAGGAAAAGTTGTTTTTCGCATTACTCTATATTTATCACGCCATATCTCCTAAACCGTGTGTCGCACAGCAAAATAATTTTATAATTGCCTTCAGTGCTATATGTTGATGACGTCTGCAAATTTTCTGCCCAATAGTGTCAGTAATAGTGAAGCAATGAATTAAAATCTCACGTCTGATATAGAACTTTTACCAAATCATCATCCGAAATATAGTAAGCGACAAACTTTTTCCCATTAAATTCTTTTGTGGGGGTGTAAGCGAGAAAAGTTTCAGAAAGGTATGAATTTAATTTTGTAGTTTGTTCGAATGTGATGGGTGCAACCGTTTGTCCTTTATGGGCGATGCATTGTGCGGTTCGCAGGCGCGGCGCTCAGTCACTGTGGCCACCTCAGTTGCAGGTGTGAGCTCGTTAGTGGGTGTTGTACAGCGGCGATCTGTAAAGACACTTGAAAGACTGATTGTTGATTATTAGAGTAAGTATATGTGTTTGTAGTCACGCTGAGCATTCACTGTTTATGTGCGCATCCAATAGCATCACATGGTTTCTTATTTTATATATTCACTTATTTCATTAGCATCACATACGGCTGTCCTTATTATGTCATCCGCGGATTCAGCGAGCGGGGTCGACGTGTCAGTTTTGAGTCCACCAAAGAAGCGAGCAAAAAAGAAATCATTAAGTTCTTCTGAGAAGCACATGGTGCTTAATGTGTATAAAACGGAACTTTTACATCTAGAGCAGTCGATGAGTGATATTGTTTCGAAAACAGCTGCAGCGACAGGTGTTGGACGTTCTTCAGTGTATAGTGTGATAAGTGAGTACAAGGCCACACACTCTTTGAAGTCTACCAAGAAAGGAAAATTACGACAATCTTTCTGAAAATGTTGATGACTTCGATAGAAAAGCGATACGAAGGAAAGTACACGAATTTTTTTTTCGTAACGAATTGCCATCAATTGACAAAGTGGTTACAGTCGCGAACGAAGATGCAGATCTGGCCAATTTTCGGAGAACTACATTTTATAAGTTATTGAGAGAAATGAATTTCATATATGTCCGACGTGCGCGCGATAGCATGCTAATAGACAGGGATGACATCTTTTTATGGAGGCGGCGTTATCTTCGAACCATTAAACGGTTGAGAGATGAAGGCAGACTCATTTACTATTTGGACGAGACATGGGTGAACGCAGGACATACCCGCAGTTACGTGTGGGTAGATGACACCATGAATTCCTCAAAACGAGTGTTTCTGTCCGGGTTATCCACCGGAAGCAAGGGCCCATCAGGTAAAGGGAAACGTCTGATTATCGCACACATTGGCAGCAAAGCAGGGTTCATTGAAGGATGTTTGTGGACTTTCGAATCCAGAAAAGTGGAGAATATCATGAGGAGATGTGCGCCGAAACCTTCGAGAGGTGGTTTCAAGATGTTCTTCCTCGGCTTCGGGAAAGTGCAGTTATTGTTCTTGATAACGCGCCGTACCAATCTTGGAGAAAAGAAAAAGTTCCCAATGCGAATTCCAATAAGCACGAAATATCAGAGTGGCTAAAATCTAAAAACATCGATTTCGAAGACGGTATGTTGAAGAAAGAACTTTTAGATATAGTTAAAAATCACAGAACAGCACACAACGAATACGCAATAGATGAAATGGCGAATAATGCAGGGAAAACAGTTCTCATAATTCCTCCGTGCCACTGTGAATTAAACACCATCGCGTTAGTGTGGGCCAGAATCAAAGGCTATGTTGCAGCGAAAAGGAAAACATACAAAATGCCGGAAGTTAAAGTACTGCTAGAAGAAGCAGTAGGAACAGTGACTGCAGAGGATTGGAACAAGTGCGTCCTCTATGTCGTAGAAAAAGTGGAAACTGAAATGTGGAAACTAGACTGCATTATAGAGGAGAGAGAGGAGCGGTTTGTTATAAATCCCAATGAAAACAGTTCAAGTTATACTGAGTGAACCTTGTTTCGTCATTTCTCATTATTATTACTGGTATTGTTATTAAAATTAACAATTAATTGTGTTTTAATGGAGCGCTTTGTTAGCAACCTGAATGAAAATAAATCTACTTCGACAGAATGAACTCAGTTCAACATTATTTTAACATTATTGTTAAATTTATTTCGTACATTGTTGCCCAGGTTTCTCACGGTCAACTGTGACAGCTCGGCAGACAGCCGAACGCCGCCAGCTGCAAAGTGTGCGCCAAGGATTTTCCACACCCCTACGTATCACGTGAACACCGAATGCTTTCTCTGGAAACGAGCGTAGTCGCTCACGTGACACTGTTTATGTTTCGTCCCAGCTCTCGGCGAATAGACTTTAAGCTCCAGTCCCTAAACCTAGTTACAGAAATGCGTATCAGACGCATTACGTATTCCAGGCCGTAGCAGCCGCGTCCTTGAGGCGCCAGCAATGGTCATTTCCCAGCCCACTGTAGGATCACATCGGTTCGTCTTCTTCCCGATGGTAATGTAACTGAGATTTGGCAACAACGCAAGGTATGTTTGGCAACTCTGTGATCGACGAGTTACTTCCTGGTGTGCATGGAATGAAGCCTCCAAGTTCACTGGATTTTCCCTGTCATTTCTGTTGAATAATCTGAGTTATTATCGCTTGAGGTGTAACAAAAGATTGTAAATTTACGATTTTCAGCTCAGCAAAGTCATTGAACGTGGCAATCGCATCTAATCTCGTCCTGTAAATAGCGGTTTACGAGTTCTAGCCACTATTGGCCTCGTCCGCTAGCTCTGTGTTGACGTGCTGACCTGTGGAAACGCAACTGTTATGGTTCGCGGTTCCAGTCTCGCTGAATGTAACGTTTTCATCCCTTCTGTGTAAGAGTTGCAAGCAGTAAGATCAAACATCGATAAGCAAATCGTAAGAAAATACTTTCAGCTCATAGTGCAATGGTGAAAAACTTGCAATGCTGCACAACAGGTAACGTCTCTTTCCGCTGCTGACAAGCAAATTTTGGGTTTCTAGGAATACGTAACTTTATTTATGAAATGCCACATTTGCATACCGTTTGAGTATGACACAGCATACCATTTAAACACAGACCCAATCGAAATATAACTCAACAGTGTTTTACTAATTCGTGCAGATAGAGGCACGCTTGTGTACAGATACTCAGTTTTGATAAAACAGACTTACTTTCGTCGTAAGGTTATCGTCGGTAGTTTTATTTCATTTCTTACAATACAGTGCACAGTTTCCGTAAGGTTTCTTTTAGTGTTGTTAAAACAATACTAAACATGAGAGAGAAATTAATCATCAACGATATATGCGAATTCTCTGATGTTATCTATAACAGTCTGACAATGCAGATGCAGTTTATTGATTACATGCATGTAGAAACTTGTTCTGGATTAAAGCTGTCAAATAAGGTTTGAAGGTGAATAAAATGCCACTACCAGACGACAGCTAATGTAGAAAACATTTTTCTGACTATTTTGGCACGATGCACTCTCCCCATACATAATACAAAAGCTTCGAGACATATCTGCTGCCTGGCCGTCTATTAAACCTGAAAAGAACACAATGACGCAGAAGTTAGCCTTTTTTCACATGCGACTATTTTGGGTTGAGAAGTTCCATTAAAATGATAACTTCAGTAGACAGCAGAATTGCGTTTTAAAAAATGTAGTAGCGAATGTAATGGAACACGCGACGCCTTATCAACAGTGCTTGACGCTTACCGCTACGCTACTAGCTGTGACGTAGCTTCAGCATCTCTGGAAGTGAACAAGAGTTCCTTCAGAACTTCGGCATTCCACAGTGCTGTGAGATAATGCATATGGCCGGATATAGAATTCTGAGAGACAGACAGTTACAGCATTTCTTTTGCACTGCATGATGGTTTCAACGAACAGATAGCGCAATACAGTAGCTCAAATGGACAGGAACACTTCCTATTTAAATTTCTGCATCCTACACTGATGACAGTTCTGTGTGGTGGCAGTTACGTTATTTTATTTCGGTGATTACAGAATAGAGTCGAATGTATGCACTGGGTAGCCAAGGCAGCTAGTTCATGGCGATTCGGTCAACCAAGTAAATGAATGTACTGAACATCCTGCAAACCACTACAGGGAGCCTGTGTGTCAGAATTCTCATATTGTGTGCCGCAACGGTGTTATGATAGAGAAATGAGTCGTAGAAAAGAGGGTTTGGTGGTCTGTTGGACTGATGGTAGTTTCATATGATGATGGTCTCGGTTCGATTCCAACTCCTGCCGATGTTTTTTGGTAGGGAGAGGCAGATTCTATTCTCTTCTGGCTACGCCAAGTGAAGACGGTATAATGGCATTGTGGTCTGAAAATCACATTAAACATGATATTCCTTCTCTACCAAGTAGACATTAGGCGGAACTACAATAAAGTAAGGAGAGGCGACTTGTAGAAACTCTATCACCAGTAACCTTTCTTATACTAGCTACTTATTTCTAGTGACGAAACAAACCCTGTGTATGGTCACAGGACACTTATTCCATCTTTTATTTGAGCTTCTGTATGACGATAAAATTGGTTCTGAACTGGGAATGCAACTCAGACCGCCCTTAACGCGGAATTTGATCCCTTCGTGACAATACAGCTCGACTACAACTTGTTGTTTGTTCAAAACTGCAGATTCCTCAACATCTCCACATATTGCGCATGAATGGGTTGTAATCCTGGCCTAGCACTAAACTTTTCACTACGTATTATCAAGCTCTAGCATGAGAGCACCTATCTGCTGGTGGATAATAATTGTTATTTTTAATGCATTTTCATTCGTTGTCAACACTATCGATATTTGACGTTTTTGACTACCAGTTAGAAACAGAACTATTTGCGAGATCACTGTAAGTTCAATGATGTTATTCCGAGCTGCTGGTGGAGAAAAATTCGTTAGCTGACGTCTCTTTGTGTGTAGTCAACAACGATATGTGTGGGGTTCGATTCCTAGTCACCACTGAACTCTTTGTCATATTATTTCTAGTTCAAACATGCTCACATGTCGCTGCTGGCGTAACAAACCCATACTTAGCGTTACTTTTCTCTATGATATAACAGCGATATGTGCCGGGTTGGAGTCCTGGGAAGGAAAAAATTAATGTTTCATCTCGTCATTTCAGTTAATACGTCTAGCTACTGCCGAGAAAATCCGATATGTCAAAGTTGATTGTGCTTCGATAACAATCCGATTAGGTTCTGGGTTCGAATCACTGTCCAACACTAAGCTTTACCTCACTGCATTTCAAGTAAGTTACTTGTGAAGTAGCAATATTTAACATCTCTCGTAGTTCGTTAACAGGGACAATAGCTGCTGGGTAGGGATTCGCGTCCGTTAAAAATGTTACGTTATGTAATTTAAAGTTGATATTTGGTAACTGATACTGTCCAAAAATGAGGTCTATCACTCTCTTTATGCCTAGTCAGAAATAACTGTTAATTTCCGTCAGTCACCTGGGTTTGAATCCATATGCAGAACGAGTCTGTTCGTCGTGTCATTTGAAGTTCGTACATATTCTCAACTAGCTGCTCGTGAATAACGTAAATTTTTAATGACATTTTGTGTTAAATAACAAGTATGGTATGTTACTTTGAAGAGGAAATCATGAATACGACGAATTTACTACGTGCATTACCTATCTGAGGTAATAATGAGAGTGCTAACATTTCAGGTATGTCATTTGTTGCAATAAATGTGAGCTTACAAGCCTTGAGGAGAGTCGTATCTGTGATGAGGTGTTCCCTGATATTTTTAGTATCGTGGTATTACTTTACATCCTGAGTTATTGCGATACAGAGCAGTGTTTTCTAGTGGTGACTTCTTGGGACAATTTTCAATAGTCAAACGACTGTATCAAGGAGCGATTAGAGTACCTGCTAGACAGCTGCGTTATGTGGGTTGCGTGGGAATCAGGCGAAATGCAATCCAGGTCGTTCGGATACTTTCGAGCATGACTGTAGTTCGTTAACAATCCGATTATGTGCTGGGTTTGCATCCCTGTCACAAGCTTTATATGATGGCATTTCAATTTTAAACATGAGCATACCTTGTTCCCTTTGAATGACACCATATTAAACGTCGTTGGGTGTAGTTCCCAGGACGGTAACTGTTATGACAGGATTCCCAATTCAGTACAAATATTTTCGTCATTTATTTTCAGGATCTGAATTGATAACTGATACTGGCACAAACGTCTATATTCGACGTCTCTTTATACCTAGTGATCCGGTCTCAATAAGGCACAAACAAAGCTTAGCGTAGTTAGCAATGGCTATAGGTGCTGGGTTTGAATCCAGATCCAGAACGACGACGTTGGTCATGTCATTTAAAGTTCAAATTTGTGTACACGTAGCTGTTGATGTGTTACGAGAACAATGATATTACTGGTGATTCGCTGTTAATGTTGAGATTTCCTTAGAGTGCTTGTTGCTGTTAATCGCGTTTTTCTACTGGTTCGTCCAATATCCAGTTTCCAGAGCCGCTCGCCGTTGAGCGACCTTCAGCACGTGGATGGAAAACATTTTATAGAGTGAAAAACTTTTTTCCAATTGCCGTACAGCTTTGTAACTCCATATATTGTCTCAAGTATTTAATTTTGACTAAGGATTACTGTACGACATATGTAAAATAATACGTTTTCTCAGAACTTTTGGAATGTCACTTGTTGTAATTAACTTTCGTTTATGAGTGTTATGGGGTGTCTCATCGCTAAGAACGTGTTTTCTAATATTTTTTGTATAACGATGTTAGTTGACACTTAGACTGACTGCCATAAAGACCTTTGGTCTCTTAGTAGTCTCTTGCGGTACCCATTGTGTGTAGTCAAACAACTGTACCCCACGGGGTTTTGGTGTTTAGAGGACCTGCAACACAGCTACGTTAAGTTGGTTGTATTTGGCAGTGACCCACTTTTTTGCTGTCAAGTGTACATTATGAAATAATTGAATAAATAGACACAATGGCGTCCATCCTTTTTCCAGAGGCTCACTTTACCGTGCTACACTTACAAGAATTACTAATGCGTTATATAAAATCACTGTCTCATGGTACAATGTGACACGGTAATGAGGCGGAACCACTCGTTCCGTCTCATCTTCTCTGTTCCATTAGTGAATGGCACGTGGAAAGAATGATTCTCGGTAAGCCTGTGTATTAGCTCAAATTTCTGGAATGTTCTCGTTATGGTCACTTCGCGAGATGTGTGTGTGTCCGACAGTTTCCGGAAAGTACTCTCTTGAAATTTGCCTCGGTGAAACACATGCCTCTCTTGTAGCATCTGCCACTGGAATTTGTTGAGCATGCGCGGGCTAAACGAACCAGTGACGCGCCGCTCAACAATTTCAATTCTTTCTTTTCTTTTCTTTCAATATGCCTTCGTCTGTTCACTATGTTTCTTCTTTCTGTCTTTCTTCACAGCATTTTGTATCAGTCTTTTTATCTACCTGCCTTTGAATCCTTCCATTTTCAATACTTTTTTTCCGAAAGGGTTCTCTGTTGTTTATATCTTCTATTTTTATATTGTTTCTTTCTAAATCCTTTTTTACTTCGTTAACCCAGCTTGATGTGGACTTCTTACCCCAAAAATATTTGAAAATATTATTAGTTAATCTACTGTCCTGCATTCGAAAAATATGTCCAACAAACATTGAAATATTTTCTATATTCCCAACCTTCTGCTGTGTTTCGTGGTCCTAATATGTTACTTATAATTCGCCTCCCTGGTACTTCTGATTAATCTAAAGTATAGTTTAATGCAAGGTACTCGCTTGCATATAGGCATTCTGTCTTCACTACTGTCTTGTAATGCCTTATTTTTGCATTTTTCGATAGGCATTTATTGTAGTAGAGGTCGATAGCTTGTGCTCTCCCCATTTTATGCAACCTTTCTTCTATTGCAGATTTTTCCAAAGCATTTTCTTCGATTATCTCCCCTACACATTTGAATTTTCTTACTATCTCTATTTCGCCAATATCTGCTTTCAGGAATTGTGTAGCATTCTTAACGTTTGTTACAAATTTGTTTTTTTTTTTCTGCGCAAGTTCTTAAGCCAGTTGTGCTGTCTTCCAGGAGATTAACTTGTGTTATAGCAGATGCCAAATTTTCGGAAATTATAGCAAAATCATCTGCAAATGCAACACAGTTGATTTCTATCTTTTTGCTCTCTTTTCCTAAGGTTGTAGGTGAGATGGTAAGTTCAACAAGTTTTTCGTTCCAAGTTCTTATCATTTTCTGTAACACACTATTAAAAAGAATTGGGGATAGGCTGCCACCTTGTCGTACGCCCGTTTTTGTTTTGAGAGGCTGTGAAATTTCTTTCATAAATTTTACTGTACAGACTGTTCTGTATGTGTTTCATGGATTAGATTTGCCAGCTTAGACTTTACGCTAGATTCTCGAATTATTTTATCTGTAGTTTCTCTGTCAACAAAATCAAAAGGCTTTTTGAAATCCACAAACGTAACTACAATATCTTTTGAATTAAGTAATCTGTGGCGAATTACTGACTTGAGATTATTTATTTGTTCTGAGCATGACCTTGGACGGAGCCCACTGGGGCACACTTGAATGTGGCACCCGAATATTACAATAATATTAATGTAAATGAAAATAAAACTAGTATACTATGAACGATGTATGTCTCTGATAGGATTTATAATGCGGATCGCTGTGTACGACCGCAGACCCAAAGATACTGTTTCTTGTTTGAGACTGTAGTGTTGAAGTAAGACAGCGCTTGACGCACAGTTGTAGGTAGCTGTCTGTGGGCGAAAGACGATGGATTAGGCAGTTTTTTTGGTGTGCTATGTGAAGTCACCAAGTGGTAAATTAATATAGGTATGTTAATATTGTTGAAGATGGAAATAGAAGTCTTCATGCAAGCATATCAAAGACGTTAAATAATTATGGTTTTTGTTTTGCCAGTGCATGAGTATAGATGAGTTTGCTGATATTTTGTAATTTTTGAGTAACCCCAAAATGTACGTAAACTAATTTGATAAAAAGGCTAGTTAGATGCTTCACTTTTGTAATGCTTCTAAGATTTGTTAACAGAGCTATATGTAATTTGATGATTTGCATTTATGTTGGATTAATGAGGTTAGATAATACTTGCTGTTTAAATATCAATGTTTCTGCATCAATTGTGAATAACGTAACTTCAGCTGTCAGACGTTTTTGAAAAGACAAACTTAACTTGCAATATGATTTTGCTAAAAATACGCAGTGTTAGTAATTCACCATAATCAGTACCGCCTCCCGGTCCAGGTTATATTTTTTTTTCAAATAAGTGTGATTTTTCATAAATGTTTTCATTTATCAGTCAAAACAATTTCATGTGCATTTCAAAGCACTACAGCCAGCATTGCACACCGCTGAGCATGTAGCGAGCATATTTACATTTTTTGTGAGAGGCCAGAATATATCGCTTCCCACCGTTGCTACTTTAGAGGTAAGAATTTAATTTATTGCTATATGCACAGGGACCAAAGTTACCAGTTTTTAACAGGGCCAGAGGATTCAGTGCCAAAGGGGTTGAATGCATTTTGCATTGACTGTATTTCTTTGTTGGTATTGCGAGTTGCATTGCTCAATCAATGCGTATAAAGTTTCTGCTGACAATAACGCAGAGTAAGCACACCACTTGCACTTAAAATACGCTACACGATAACTCGAGTTATGTATCCATTCTACAGTTCAGACATTCATTCAAAGTAATCGTGAAGTTATCAATTTTTTTTAAAGAATGTTACAACCTCCATTTCCTTATACCACCTTAATATTCACGTAAATGACTGTTTAGTGTAGTTTCTATTCGCAGCATGGTTTTAATATTATTTGTTTTATGTGGTCATTCCACTTAAGGTCGCTCCAGATAGTTACTCCAAGATATTTTACGGTAGTTACTGTTTCCAGCAGTTTGGTATCAGTTCCGTAGCTGTATAGTAGCGGATTTCTTTTCCTATGTATGCGCAATATGTTACATTTATTAACGTTCAGGATCAAGCGCCAGTCGCTGCACCATTCATCAATCCTTTATGGGTCCTTCTCCAAACCGATAGCGTCTCCTGGCGTTGGTACTTTCTTATAACTTATACGTCCTGCGAACAGTGTTAAAGAGCTTCCGACACATTCTACCAGGTCATTTACGTACATTGTGAACAGTAACGGTCCTATTACACTTCCCTGGGGTTCTCCAGAAATTACCTTACACATCTGTCGATTCTGAGCGATGTGTTGAGTTCTGTCTGCAAGGAAATCCTAAACATAGTCACAAATCTGGTCCGATATTCGGTTAACTTGTATTTTTTTTTCACTAAACGTCATTGCGGCACGGTGTCAAATGCCCTCCTGAAGTCGAGGAACACGGTACCAAACTGATCATCGACTACTGCAGCACTGTGGATCTCATGGAAGAACAGGGCGAGCGAGAACAGAGCGAGCTCAGTTTCGCAACATCTCTGTTTGCGGAATCCATGTTCATTTTTATTTCCTAGCACTATCTCTAGGTTTTCATTATAAAAAGTAGGAAACATTTTTTTACATTTAAGGCCGTGCGTATTAGATTCCTTCTTAGAAGGAGAGCGTACCTCTCATGGGTCAACGATGTTGCTCATCTGCTACACGACTGTACTTCATACTAGATGTAACTGATTACTTACGAAGAATGGATAATACCAGACTTCTCAAGTCAACGTTTGATTACATTCCGAGAAGAAGAAAAGATGGAGGACGACGCTGAACACACTGGAGCCAACTGTGAAGCTGGAACACCAGAGGATGCCTAATCCGTGAAGCGTAGGAGAAGAAGACATAGCTGCAACAAGTTCTGCTCTAGAAAGATGACCCCTTCAGCAATTTCCAAGATATCGAGGTTCAAAGCAGCGTTGGCACAACTGGCAAAAAGCGGTCATCACACGGGGAGTGTTTCTCTTCGTTACGCACGCGAGACGTGGTCTGCATCGTGGTTGCTGCAGGTTTAGGAAAGAACTGGTGCATTACACGCAAAGTGCTCCTCATCATGATTTGCTGTTGCAGCGCAATCTTGTCGGCTGTAGCTGGCTAGTAAATAACGCAGTTTGTTTACGAAATTGGACGGGCGTAAGATTCCTGCGTTGGCTCTATTAAAACGCACATTTACTCCTTCGTCCATATGCTAATCATTATTTTCTGTCTGCAGTAGACATAAAAAACTACAATATCCATGAATGCACATAACAAAAGGAAGTTCCAGTCTGTAAGAACATCAGCTTATAACATTTGTTTTACAGATAGAGCAGTACAAATTGACAGTAGTCTTCTACATAAGATAAAAATTATTTCATCGTTCTCTGTCCTGCATTCGAAAAATATGTCCAACAAACATTGAAATATTTTCTATATTCCCAACCTTCTGCTGTGTTTTGTGGTCCTAATATGTTACTTATAACTTACCTAGAGATCATTCTTACCTGACCACTGTTTTTATTACTAAAAGATTTTTTAGAACATATGTAATACAAAACGTCGAACAAGGAAGCGCTAAATAACCTGCTGCGAACAGTGCAAGCTCTCCAGTATATCGAGCAAAAACACATTTATTTACTGCAGTATTACAATTTCTGACTTAATCTAAGTGTGTGTGTGTGTGTGTGTGTGTGTGTGTGTGTGTGCATGCACACAATCGTAAGCAATATATATAAATAAATTTGTTTCTGGGGGTCAGGCTTGAACAAAACAGTTAATTCTTGTCTTCTATTACCTAGGCATTTTTCTGATTTAAATAATGGAAACTCCACCAGTTACTTATTTTTTGATACTCAGCACAACGCGTTTCGAGATTTCTTCTCATTTTAAGTGCATTCGTTCATTTGTTTCTAGGAACACGTTTGGCGCTGTTTGTATGTGTTATTTTCCGCCTGTCTAGTGTCTTTTTGAAGTTAGAAGTTATTGTGCCTCCTCCATTGCAGAATATCTCAAAATACACTCCTGGAAATTGAAATAAGAACACCGTGAATTCATTGTCCCAGGAAGGGGAAACTTTATTGACACATTCCTGGGGTCAGATACATCACATGATCACACTGACAGAACCACAGGCACATAGACACAGGCAACAGAGCATGCACAATGTCGGCACTAGTACAGTGTAGATCCACCTTTCGCAGCAATGCAGGCTGCTATTCTCCCATGGAGACGATCGTAGAGATGCTGGATGTAGTCCTGTGGAACGGCTTGCCATGCCATTTCCACCTGGCGCCTCAGTTGGACCAGCGTTCGTGCTGGACGTGCAGACCGCGTGAGACGACGCTTCATCCAGTCCCAAACATGCTCAATGGGGGACAGATCCGGAGATCTTGCTGGCCAGGGTAGTTGACTTACACCTTCTAGAGCACGTTGGGTGGCACGGGATACATGCGGACGTGCATTGTCCTGTTGGAACAGCAACTTCCCTTGCCGGTCTAGGAATGGTAGAACGATGGCTTCGATGACGGTTTGGATGTACCGTGCACTATTCAGTGGCCCATCGACGATCACCAGTGGTGTACGGCCAGCGTAGGAGATCGCTCCCCACACCATGATGCCGGGTGTTGGCCCTGTGTGCCTCGGTCGTATGCAGTCCTAATTGTGGCGCTCACCTGCACGGCGCCAAACACGCATACGACCATCATTGGCACCAAGGCAGAAGCGACTCTCATCGCTGAAGACGACACGTCTCCATTCGTCCCTCCATTCACGCCTGTCGCGACACCACTGGAGGCGGGCTGCACGATGTTGGGGCGTGAGCGGAAGACGGCCTAATGGTGTGCGGGACCGTAGCCCAGCTTCATGGAGACGGTTGCGAATGGTCCTCGCCGATACCCCAGGAGCAACAGTGTCCCTAATTTGCTGGGAAGTGGCGGTGCGGTCCCCTATGGCACTGCGTAGGATCCTATGGTCTAGGCGTGCATCCGTGCGTCGCTGCGGTCCGGTCCCAGGTCGACGGGCACGTGCACCTTCCGCCGACCACTGGCGACAACATCGATGTACTGTGGAGACCTCACGCCCCACGTGTTGAGCAATTCGGCGGTACGTCCACCCGGCCTTCCGCATGCCCACTATACGCCCTCGCTCAAAGTCCGTCAACTGCACATACGGTTCACGTCCACGCTGTCGCGGCATGCTACCAGTGTTAAAGACTGCGATGGAGCTCCGTATGCCACGACAAACTGGCTGACACTGACGGCGGCGGTGCACAAATGCTGCGCAGCTAGCGCCATTCGACGGCCAACACCGCGGTTCCTGGTGTGTCCGCTGTGCCGTGCGTGTGATCATTGCTTGTACAGCCCTCTCGCAGTGTGCGGAGCAAGTATGGTGGGTCTGACACACCGGTGTCAATGTGTTCTTTTTTCCATTTCCAGGAGTGTAGTTCAAATGGCTCTGAGCACTATAGGACTTAACTTCTGAGGTCATCAGTCACCTAGAACTTAGAACTACTTAAACTTAACTAACCTAAGGACATAGCACACATCCATGCCCGAGGCAGGATTCTACCCTGCGACCGTAGCGGTCGCGCGGTTCCAGAGATTGTAGCGCCTAGAACAGCTCGGCCACTCCGGCAGGCCAGAATATCTTACACACACCTAAATCATCACTTATGCTTTTTCTTTTACGAAACATACTACAAAGAGTGTCGTAATATCTTCGTAGCATGTTTTGTGAAAAAACGGTGTAAGTGATGATTTGCGTGTGTGTGTGATATTCTGTATAATGGAGGAGACACAATACATTCTAACTTCAAAAAGACGCAGGAGACCGAGAAAATTACGTTCACAAACATCACCAAACATTCTCATGTAAACAAATATATTAATGCACTTGAAAATAAGGATAAATTCTCGAAACGCGTATTTAGTATTTTTAGATCATGAATGACACAGCTGCAGGCTTTACTGAGTCATCTAATGTTGTTGTTGCTGTTGTTGCTGTTGTGGTATTCAGTCCAGAGACTGCTTTCATGCAGCTCTCCCTGCTATTCTATCCTGTGCAAGCTTCTTCATCTGCCAGTACCTACTGCAACCTACATCCTTCTGAATCTGTATTCATCTCTTGGCCTCCCTCTACGATTTTTAACCTCCACGCTACCCTCCAATACTAAACTGGTGGTCCCTTATGCCTCAGAACATGTCCTACCAACCGATCCCTTCTTCTCGTCAAGTTATACCACAAATTTCTCTTTTCCCCAATTCTGTTCAGTACCTCCTCATTAGTTATGTGATCTACCCATCTAATCTTCAGCATTCTTCTGTAGCACCACATTTCGAAAGCTTCTGTTCTCTTCTTGTCTAAACTATTTATCGGCCATGTTTCACATCCATACCTGGCTACACTCCATACAAATACTTTCAGAATAGACTTCCCGACACTTAAATTTATACTCGATGTTAACAAATTTCTCTTCTTCAGAAACACTTTCCTTGCCATTGCCAGTCTACATTTTATATCGTCTCTACTTCGACCATCATCAGTTATTTTGCTCCCCAAATAGTAAAACTCCTTTACTACTTTAAGTGTCTCATTTCCTAATATAATTTCCGCAGCATCACCCGACATAATTTGACTACATTCCATTGCCCTTGTTTTGCTTCTGTTGATGTTCATCTTATACCCTCCTTTCAAGACACAGTCCATTCCGTTCATCTGCTCTTCCAGGTCCTTTGCTGTCTCTGACAGAATTACAATGTCATCCACAAACTTCAAAATTTTTATTTCTTCTCCATGGATTTAGGTTCCTACTTCTAATTTTTTTTTGTTTCCTTTACTGCTTGATCAATATATATATTGAACAACATCGGGGATAGGCTACAACCCTGTCTCACTCCATTTCCAACCACTGCTACTCTTTCATGCCCCTTGACTCTTATAACTGCGATCTGGTTTCTGTACAAATTGTAAATAGCCTTTTGCTCCCTGTATTTTACCCCTGCGACCTTCAGAATTTGAAAGAGAGTATTCAACATTGTCAAAAGCTTTCTCTAGGTCTACAAATGCTAGAACCGTAGGTTTGCCTTTCCTTAATCTATCTTCTAAGCTAAGTCGTAGGGTCAGTATTGTCTCACGTGTTCCAACATTTCTACGGAATCCAAACTGATCTTCCCTGAGATTGGCTTCTAACAGTTTTTCCATTCGCCTGTAAAAATTCGTGTTAGTATTTTGCAGCCGTGACTTATTAAACTGATAGTTCGGGAATTTTCACATCTGTCAACACCTGCTTTCTTTGGGATTGGAATTATTACATTCTTCTTGAAGTCTAATATGACGAAATGAGAAAAGTGTCGCTGAAATTTCGTCAGTGAGGTTTTATTTTCTTTTTATTGAAGATGACAAATGTTCTTCACTTTTGTTCGTATTTACTTTTGAGTTTTTAAGCACTTACAAATTTGAGAGAAAAGCGAAGTTTGTACACATAAACATTTGGAAAAAAATCACAGTACCAGGGAGGAGTTGTACGACATAAACGGAATTTCGTAGGTGTCTTTCTGCATCTGGAAGATCACGTCTATTCAGATTTCAAGCCAGACGCATATGAGTGGTGCCAGTAGGACGATACAACTCAGGTTTGCTTTAAATATACGCTGTAACAGTCTTGAACGTTGGTTACATTTGAGATTGAATATGGTGTGTTGATGTCAAGAATGCCTTTAAGGTGGCAAAGACACCATTATCAGCACGTCACTGAGTTTGAACGAGGTCGTGTAAGAAGCTGTATGTTTCTTCTGTGGCACTGCAGAAAGACTTGGCAGGATTGTAGCCTCTACCCATTATTGCTGGCAGCGGTGGTAATGAGAATGGGCGGTCGCAAGAAGATCGTGTCCTGGACTGCCACGTGGCAGTACCGAGAGGGAGACCATAGTGTTAAGTGTATGGCACTGGAACATCGTACTGCATATGCAACAGCAGTGCGAGCAGCAGTTGGCAGCACAGTGACACAACGAAATACACTTACGCTCTTAAATTAAGGATAATGCTGATACATGGTGAAACAACGCTCTGGTGGGCGGTTTGCGGGTTTAAATCACTTCGGGGTATGACCATGCGGTGCATCTAACCTGCGGTCGTCGCACGGTTTCGCTGGCAGCAGTCCACATACACAGAGGTGTGTTGGTGCATGTCAGAGTACGGTACAGCGAGTAAGAGAGCAGACGTTTTCAGACGTGCTAATGGTGTCTGAGTGTTGAAAATGGCTCAAAGGAGACATATTGACGTTATGAGGGGTAGAATACTACGGCGACTGGAGGCTGGTCAAACACAGCAGGCCGTAGCATGGGCACTTCGTGCGCCACAATGTGAGATCTCAAGATTATGGCAACAATTCCAGAAGACAGGAAACGTGTCCAGGCGCTACAGTACGGGACGTCCACAGTGCAGAACATCACAAGAAGACCGACATCTCACCATCAGTGCCGCCAGACGGCCACGGAGTACTGCAGTAGCCTTGCTCGGGACCTTACCGCAGCTACTGGAACAGTTGTCTCCAGACACACACTTTACAGACGACTGAACAGACATGGTTTATTCGCCCGTAGACCTGCAAGGTGCATTCCACTGACCCTTGGTCACAGGAGAGCCCGTAAAGCCTGGTGTCAAGAGCACAGTACATTGTCATTGGAACAGTGGTCCCAGGTCATGTTCACGTACGAGTCCAGGTATAGTATGAACAGTGATAATCGCCGGGTTTTCATCTGGCGTGAACCAGGAACCAGATACCAATCTCTTATTGTCCTTGAAAGGGACCTGTATGGAGGTTGTGGTTTGATAGTGTGGGGTGGTGCACGTACACCCCTGCAAGTCTTTGACAGAGGAACTGTAACAGGTCAAGTATATAGGGACGTCATTTTGCATCAGTATGTCCACCATTTCAGGGGTGCAGTGTGTCCCACCTTCCTCCGAGCTGTTACCGTGGAGGAGTACCCTAAAACAGAACATATCAGGTGAATGGAGTGGGCTGCCTGTTGACCAGACCTAAACCCCATCGACCACGTCTGGAATGCTCTCGGCCGACTTATCGCTGCACGTCTTCAAACCCCTACGACACTTCAGGAGCTCCGACAGGCACAGGTGCAAGAATGGGAGGCTATACCACAGCAGCTGCTCGACCACCTGATCCACAGTATGCTGACCCGTAGTGCGGCCTGTGTACGTGTGCATGGTGATCATATCCCATATTGATGTCGGGGTACATGCACAGGAAACAGTGGCGTTTTGTAGCACCTGTGTTTCGCGACGGTCTTCTCAACTAATCACCAATACCGTGAACTTATAGATCTGTGTCATGTGTGTTCCCTTTGTGCCTATGCTGTTAGCTCACCACATTCTGCAATTATCCTTAATTTATGAGCCTGAGTGAATTTCAAATCGATTATTCAAGGTCAGCTCCGAGCCAGACGCCGGATAGCGTGGGTTCCACTGACCCCAAACGACCACCGTTTGCGACTCCAGTGATGTCAAGCGAGAACTCATTGAAGGACAGGGTGTAGGTCTTTTGTGTTTTCTGACGAAAACTGCTTCTGCCTCGGTTTTAGTGACAGCAGTGTGTTGGTTAGAGGAAGGCCAGATGAGAGTTTGCAGCCAACCTGCCTGCGTGCTAGACACACTAAACCTACAGGGTGTTTTAAAAATGACCGGTATATTTGAAACGGCAATAAAAACTAAACGAGCAGCGATAGAAATACACCGTTTGTTGCAATATGCTTGGGACTACAGTACATTTTCAGGCGGACAAACTTTCGAAATTACAGTAGTTACAATTTTCAACAACAGACGGCGTTGCAAGTGATGTGAAAGATATGGAAGACAACTCAGTCTGTGGGTGCGCCATTCTGTGCGTCGTCTTTCTGCTGTAAGCGTGTGCTGTTCACAACGTGCAAGTGTGCTGTGGACAACATGGTTTATTCCTTAGAACAGAGGATTTTTCTGGTGTTGGAATTCCACCGCCTAGAACACAGTGTTGTTGCAACAAGACGACGTTTTCAACGGAGGTTTAATGTAACCAAAGGACCGAAAAGCGATACAATAAAGGATCTGTTTGAAAAATTTCAACGGACTGGGAACGTGATGGATGAACATGCTGGAAAGGTAGGGCGACCGCGTACGGCAACCACAGAGAGCAACGCGCAGCTAGTGCAGCAGGTGATCCAACAGCGGCCTCGGGTTTCCGTTCGCCGTGTTGCAGCTACGGTCCAAATGACGCCAACGTCCACGTATCGTCTCATGCGCCAGAGTTTACACCTCTATCCATACAAAATTCAAACGCGGCAACCCCTCAGCGCCGCTACCATTGCTGCACGAGAGACATTCGCTAACGATATAGTGCACAGGATTGATGACGGCGATATGCATGTGGGCAGCATTTGGTTTACTGACGAAGCTTATTTTTACCTGGACGGCTTCGTCAATAAACAGAACTGGCGCATATGGGGAACCGAAAAGCCCCATGTTGCAGTCCCATCGTCCCTGCATCCTCAAAAAGTACTGGTCTGGGCCGCCATTTCTTCCAAAGGAATCATTGGCCCATTTTTCAGATCCGAAACGATTACTGCATCACGCTATCTGGACATTCTTCGTGAATTTGTGGCGGTACAAACTGCCTTAGACGACACTGCGAACACCTCGTGGTTTATGCAAGATGGTGCCCGGCCACATCGCACGGACGACGTCTTTAATTTCCTGAATGAATATTTCGATGATCGTGTGATTGCTTTGGGCTATTCGAAACATACAGGAGGCGGCGTGGATTGGCCTCCCTATTCGCCAGACATGAACCCCTGTGACTTCTTTCTGTGGGGACACTTGAAAGACCAGGTGTACCGCCAGAATCCAGAAACAATTGAACAGCTGAAGCAGTACATCTCATCTGCATGTGAAGCCATTCCGCCAGACACGTTGTCAAAGGTTTCGGGTAATTTCATTCAGAGACTACGCCATATTATTGCTACGCATGGTGGATATGTGGAAAATATCGTACTATAGAGTTTCCCAGACCGCAGCGCCATCTGTTGTTGACAATTGTAACTACTGTAATTTCGAAAGTTGTTCTGCCTGAAAATGTACTATTGTCCCAAGCATATTGCAACAAACGGTGTATTTCTATCGCTGCTCGTTTAGTTTTTATTACCGTTTCAAATATACCGGTCATTTTTGAAACACCCTGTACATCTTGAGTTATGGTTTAGGATGCGATTTCGTATGACAGCAGAAGCACTCTTGCGGTTATCTCACTCACCCTGACTGCAAATTTGTACGTCAGTCCGGTAATTTGACATGTTGTGCTGCCATTCATGAGGCATTCCAGGGCGTGTTTCTTAACACGGAGCTCACCCACATACCGCTATTGTAGCCCAAAATGCTCTAAAAAGTGTCGACATGTTGACTTGGCCTGCTCGATCACCAGATCGTGTTCAGTCGAGCACGAATAGTATATCATCGGACGACAACTTCAGCGTCATTCACAAACAGCATTATCTGTCCATCTATTGCCCGGGCAACTGCAACAGGCATGAAACGCCATCCCATAAACTACATCCGGCACCTATACAACACAAAGCACTCACGTTTTCATGCTTGCATTCAGTATTCTGTTGGATACACCGGTTATTAATGTACCAGCATTTCACATCTGCAATGGCATGTCCTGCACTTATAAACTTGTGATCTTGTAATGTTCATCAATTAAATATGTTACCTAGACAAACGCATCCCCGAAATTTAGTTACTCTGCAGTAAGTATTGGCTGGTATAGTGATTTTTTTCCGTCAGTACCTTGTTACCACACGCTGCGGTTTTTCTGTTTTTATATGAACGTATTTTGCATTACACTTCTTTTCCTTTCACAGTTTGCCATTTGCAGCCGTGTAGACCTTAATGTATAAAAGTTATTTACTTCGAAATTTTATGACTGGAAATGTTGTGGTTAGGCCTAACATTAATTAGTTTTATGTGGAAGACTGTTTGTTTGTTTGTTTGTTTGTGTGTGTGTGTGTGTGTTTATGTCTGTGTTGACAACCACTTTAACTTACTTCTTCTGTTTCCCCATTATCTTCGCTGTGAAAAACCAGCACTTTGTATCTTTTACTGTCGCTGTTTACAATCTGCGAAAACAAGACGATGGACAATGGAAACCCTGAACGTGTTCTGGGCGGGTGTTTTGAATCTTTGTGAGTTGTATCAGCAGTTTGTGTGTGTGTGTGTGTGTGTGTAAGCATACGTGGATTAGTGGCTGGGTGGGTGTCTTTATGGGTTGGTGTTATCTGGTAGTTCGTTGGTGGCAGAGAACAAAGTTCCGTTGCAGGGAGATGTGTAATCACTTATTCTTTCTTTTCCTTCGACTATGGCCTTTTGTATTTGGTAGCTTTCTTCAATTATTAGTTTTTGTGGGGAGGGGGTGTTGCCGCAGTTAAGAATTTTCGGGTCGGTGCTGATGTCTGTGTCTGCTGGGCTGTGTTTCATGTCAGTCAGGTGTTCAGCAGATTTGGAATCATAGCTGCAACTTTTTAGTGCTGCTCCGTGTAGTGAGTAGTGAGTATCCGATACTAAAGTTTCTGCTTGTCTGTCTATGTAAATTTATTTGCAAACATGGTATGTCAATTGGTAAATACCAGATGTGTTGTATTTGTCTGTGATTGTACTGAGTGCTCGTAGTTTCTTCTGTATTGAGTTATCTGTTTTGTAGGCAATTTTTAGCCATTGTTTGTTGAGTATGTTGACTATTCTGTGAACTAAATTGTTGTTTTAGCTTGCTATTATGGGCATTTCTGTTTCATGTGTGTTTGTGTGTGAGTATGTGTGTGTGTGTGTGTGTGTGTGTGTGTGTGTGTGTGTGGGTGGGTGTGTGTGTGTGTATGTCTTCTGTGTGTTTGTATTATGTGTCTTTATGTTCGTGTACCGCTGTTTGTATGTTGGTGATGGGCTGTTGTCTTTGTGTGCCTGGTGTTCCCTTTGCTTTTGTCTTCATTTTGTGATTCATTTTCTCTATAATATTTGTGTCATATCCTTCCCTACAGCTATTTGTTTATTATCTGTAATCCATTTTTGTGGATGTCTTCACTGAGTGGAATTTTTTTTTAGACTGTGCAGCGTGTATTGGAATCTTGCTAGTTTGTGAGCGATGGGATGATTAGAGTATGTCTCTGGTGGTGGTGGTGACTTTCCTGAATATGGAGAATTGGTCTTGGTTGTTGTGTCACTGTGTTGTCAAGGAAATTTAACGTTTTGTCATTATCTGTTTCTGTGGTGAGTTTTATTTTGGGTTGAACTGTATTTTAAGTCATTGTGGAATTGTTGGATGTTACTGGTTGTTTCATATATATGATATTATCGACATAGCGATACCAACATACAGCCCTGTATTGTTTGGGTCTTACAACTGTTTCAAAGAATTTGTCCTCATTGTGACTGAAGGCTAGGAGTCCACTGACTGGTGACCCCATGGGAAGCTCATCTTGTGAGTAGAACTGGTTGTCAAATATGTAATAGTTTTGCACTCGTTGTAGAGGGTTGTGGGTTTTCATTTGGCTGCCCTTAATATATACAATATTTTGTCTGTTTCTCAAATTTGTAAATACTTTAAAACTCAAGTATATATGTGTACATTTAGTAAAGAGCATTATCATGTTTAACAGAAAGAAACTAAAAGCCCATCGACCATGCTGAAACTTTAGCGAAACATGTCTGGCTAATAGAAGAAAAGCAATAACACTATTTTTCTCAAGGCAAACCACTTCCCCTCTCCCCCCCCCCCTCTTCCACATACAGATTTATTTGTAAGTAAACCCAGACAGAAGAGCTTCAACCTCAACAGAATATTTATAAAGGAATTCTGTATCCCAAAGTCTAAAACATTCTTTGTACGAGTAAATAGAAGAAATATATCAGGCAGTATTGTAGAAAGTAAACTTGCATTTCGTTGGTCCATATCTTTTGACTGTTCACAAAATCGAAAACCTCCCCCCTGAGAAAGGTATCGCACTTACATTTTTCGGACGATTCGGGATTCCGTGATAGTATCCTAATCATGAGACGAAAGCCGTAAATACAAGTCCCTATTTTCTGCTGAAATCGACTACAAGGACGAAAACAGAGCAGCATTATACAATTTTTGTTTAAAATTATATATGAGGTAAAATAATATATACGGGATAAAGAATCTGTGTAATGGTTTAATTGCCCTGCTGTTATGGTTGAAACTGACTGCGAGAAAGCAAAAGAACTGATCGCACACCACAGCACAGCGTTTTCTTTCTCGCAGCCGTTGTTAGTAGAAGACCTATACCGTGTTGTTTAGAAATATATAGATTATTTACGTCTCATTGTTTATTGGAATAACGTGTAAAAGTTGGAAGCAAGTCGTTGGCAAAAACTTCGGAAAGTTCTTGACCGACTTTTCCCTTATGTATACGTAGCATATGTCAGTCTAAATGTTTATCAGAATATCGTGTAAAATTCTGAAGTAAATCAATGAAGACCTGTTCAAGATTTTTGGTAAAAACGCTAATCATTGACTTGTCTTTATATAGCAGCATGAATTTTAAATATATATTTACATACCGTACAGACTCAAAAATATGTAGTCCGAGTCCGTCCGAACTTTTATTAAAATATCGTGTAAAAATTTGAAGTTAATCGGCCACGTACTTTTCAACACTTTTCCTGACAATGTTAAACAACAACTTGACTTTATATAGTAGTACAGATGAACCATATAATATTAAAATATGTATCCTATGTCTGTCCGAAAGTTTATCAGAGGATCGTTTAAAAATTTGAAGTAAAATAGCTAAGGCAGTTTCGAGATTATTATAAACATCTCCACTTTACACAGAGAACATATATGGGTGCGCGACATTTATCAAAAGTATATACAGCCGACGTCTACCTGAATGTTTATTATATTGTCGTCCAAAAATCTGAAGTAAATCAATCAAGAATTTTTGTAAACTATGTAACATATGCACATCTGAAAGTTCATTAAAGTGTCGTGTAAAAATCTGAAATAAATAGTTCAAGACCTTTTGGAGATTTTTGCTAACAAAGTTGCTACTTACATCGTATACTTACAGGATGTCCCATTTATTTTGACAACCCTAAATAACTGTTTGTCCAGACGAAAATTACAAAATGTTTAAAGCAAATATTCTTTAACCGTCAGGGGGACATCAATCACCATGATTGCCTTCGTTGTAGCTTTCTTTTTTACAAAGATATGAACAGCGGTACGACTTTTTTAAATGGTACCTTGTATTTTTTTATTCGATAATTCATTTCCTCTCCTAAAGACCTATTCAAAAATGTATCACAGTGTACCAATCACTGGAACACAACTTTATTAATTATGTAACACAACACTGACTTTGAGCTCGGGATCACAAACTCGTCCACTTGCTGTAGGTGTCAGAAAACAAATGAAAAACCAAGTAAAAACATAACACAAAATTGACTTTGACTCTGCTGTACCATTTTCCAGGAGTAGAACATTCAACGGTGCTCAAAGTGGTGACCCTGGATACACTGGTGCACTCGTTGAATGAAAGAATTATTTACTGCTTTCAGTGTTGCCTGCTGAAGAGCATTACAAGCAAGCACGATACGTTCCTGAATGTCCATTAGAGTTGTCGGAATATCGCGATTGACAACGTCTTTAATGAGTCCCCAAAGAAAAAAGTCCAGAGGATTTAAATCAGGAGACCTAGCAGGCCAAGTAACTGTTCCTTCTCAACCAATCCATCTGGCAGGATACCTTCGGTTCAGAACACGACGTGCACGCAAGGCATTGTGTGCTGGACATCCATCGTGTTGATACCACATAAGCATTCTGGTTCTTTGAGGCACTTCATCCAGAAGAGGAGGAAGAATTTGTCTGAGGAAGTTGGCGTACGCTGTTCCGTTTAGACTACCATTCATGAAATAAGGGCCAATAATTGTAGTACCAAGCATCCCACACCAGACGTTAACTCTGCATTGATGCCGATGTTCCACTTGTCTAAGCCATCGTGGGCTGTCGGTGGACCAATAATGCATGTTCCTTGTATCTACCTGTCCTTTGTTTGAGAAGGAACATTCATCGGTAAATAGAACATTGGAGAAGAAGTTCAGGTTGGCGATGATTTCTGCTGTGCCCACTGACAGAACTATACACGTTTCTGGAAATCATTCCCATGCAATTCTTGATGTAGGTGTACATGGTGAGGATGGGACCGGTGACGTGTAAGAATACGATGTACACTGGTTTTGGGAATGCCAGTCTCGTGTTCTAACTGTCGTGTGCCCACATGTGGATTCATAGCAACGGAAGAGAGAACAGTAACTTCGGCAGCTTCGTCTGTGCGAGTGCTACGACGATTGCGTTGTCGTGGGTTGAAACTTCGCGGTTCCTGAAGCGTCGCAACAAGACGAGAGAACATCCGTCGGGAATGTGGATTCTTGTCAGGATATCGCTCTCTGAATCGTCCGCTGCCTGCGTAGCATTTCGCCTACCTTCAACAACAACAACAACAACAATAAAAGAAACATTATGTCGATGCAGCTTGTAGGAAGGACAGCGTTTACTGTATGCCTACTCTACAGAACAGTATTTATAAGGACTAAACTACTGTACTAAATGTACCCATATATAAGAAAATAGTATTTCAGTTACTGTTCTGCTAATTTACATTCCCCATACATGAGTAGCATTTCTACCTTCTCTTCGTTGGTGTACATTCTACTCACACAGCTCTTCAACTGTCGATGACGGAATGACGGATGTGCCTTCTACTTATGTTTACATTTGTCCTCTGTCACCGTCAGCACGTGGATGTGTTCCATTACGCCTAGTACCTGCACTATGCGCTGGGAGCGACAACGCCATTGTTGTGTTATGTAATTAATAACGTTGTGTTTCAGTGAATGGTACACTGTGATACATTTTTGAATAGGTCTTTAGGAGAGGAAATGAATTACCGAATAAAAAATACAGGGTGCCATTTTAAAAAGTCATACCGCTGTTCATATCTTTATAAAAAAGAAAGCTACAACGAAGGTATTCATGCTGATTGATGACTGATGTCCCCCTGACGGCTAAAGAACATTTGCTTGAAACATTTCGTAATTTGCATCTGGACAAACAGTTATTTAGGGTGGTCAAGATAAATAGGACACCCTGCATATCTACTTTTATTTCATACATGTTAAAAAAAGTATGAGCAATGTCCGCCCCAATGTTTATTAGAGTATCTTGTCAAAATGTGAAGAAAGTCTGTAACAAGACAAACATTGACTTGCCTTTGTACGAATGGGAGTATAGATTTCTGTCATTCGTTATTTATCTGACTTACCTTTTTGTCATATACCATGGAACTGTCGCAGCAACGGTATGTCTTTTGGAGAGCAGTTTCCACTAATGTGCAATGGCACTTGAAATCGTGAAAAGAATATGACCCACTAAATTATATCAAAAGATCAACGGAATTTTGTCTATGATTTCAAACAACTGGTCGGGGAATGTACTGTATCAGACGTCTCCATTCATTTCAGAAGTAGGCATTGTCATTACTAGCGATCGTACAGTGTATATAGGAAGAGGGCGGTATGCATGTGGGTTTGGAGGGGGGGGGACAACTGAACTAGTTTCCATGAGATATAGCATTTATTGCCTTAAGCTACTAAATATTTGATCAGGGGAACATCTGTAACTGAGGACTGTATTCATAGAACAAAAATCAGCTTCAGTTGCCAATAATTTTCTTAATTTATTCCACCACAGGTTTCGAATCTTAAAGCTTCATCTTCAGGTACCACCAAATAATTATCTGAACATAACTGTGTGGCGCTCGGGCCAGTCGGTCATGGAGGATAACACCTACGTCAAACAAACACGTGGGAGCGTAGACCACTAATCACAGCCCAGTCTCGACAGCACGACAAGGAAGTCTCTGCAAACACTGCCAAAGAGTATTAATACTCTTGAAAGCTGAGTAAGTAACTCAATGAATGACTACATCGAATTGTAAAATAACTGAATCGATTCCGACCAAAACGAACTTATGTTAGGAGTGCTCTTGAGAGCAAGCATTACTTTTACTTTCAAAATTTTAGAAAAATCTACCTTATCCGCCATTTGACTGTGCATTTTTGCAGAGTGGCGGCGGCGTTAGTGGGCCAGTCACTAAAATTCTGTGGCGGCGCCAGGCGCTCATGCAGAAGAATCGACAAAATCTCGATGACTTGTTCCACCTAAGTTTACCGGCCCAAATTCAAACAGAAAAGGGGCGGAAACTTCCCACAACTTCCCGGACTGATTTTAGTAGTAGTATGAAACCCGCCTTCGTATGACATTTTCTCGAAAAAGGTTAGAGACTGACCCAATACAGACTACAAATGTAAAGGACTGGTGAACTAGAATTAAATGATCCGTTCAGGACATGTTTGTAAAATGTAGTAGCAATGACAACCCCCTCCTAATTTCTTGAAACCGGTAGGGTTTCCACAAAGTCTGGGAACATACGGAATTCTAATAAATTCTAATAAGTATTCTGTAAATATTAATAAATATTAAAAATAAATAAGTAATAATAAAACAAATGCTGGTAAATTTTATTGTTTCCAGATTGAATGATGGCTCTATCTAAAGAAGAGTGAGTGGCAATCTTAAGTGGACGAGAAGGATGGTCGAATCGCAAAACTGCGGAAGAATTTAACCTTCGACACCTTCGTCGTCAACTTATTCGTTTTACTGCAGTCGGGAAATTAATGCCAAGTTTAAATAAACAGGAAGTTTGGGACGGCTAAATTCTTGAGGCGAAACGAAAAAGGCTGTCTTGGCCAAGATTTATGCCAACGCAAAGAAATCGCTTGGTCGGACGTCACGAAGTTGGGTGTTCCAAGGTCAAGCATCTATAAAATCCTGGCAGAGAAGAGGTTTCACCCGTAGAAGTTACAAATATCGCATCACTTAAATGAAGATGACTCCGATAGAAACAAGCAGATGTATGAATTATTTGCAGATAAATTGGATCAAAATATCAGTTTTACTAAAGATTTTGTGTTGTACGGTGATGAAGCTGTGTTTTATGTCAATGATGAAGTGAAGAGACAAAATCTTCGATAGTGTTCTTAAGGCAATCCACGTCGGATGAGTCCATCCAAACAGCAGGGCTGCCAAAAGGTGACGATGTGGTGTGGTTTGTTAGGACCTTTCTGTTTTGATGAAATGTAAAGGGCGAGACTTATCTGAACATGCTGAGAGACAAATTGATGCTTCAGACGAGTGTTTGGGGGAGGGACTTCCAGACTGATTTTAACAGGATGCAGCCTCTGCCCATTTCGCTGCAGCTGTTAGAGGTTGGCTGCATGACAGTTTTCCTCACTGGATCCGGAGAAGAGGTCATATGGAGTCGTCCCCTCATTCGCCAGACCTTTCTCCCCTTGATTTCTTTTTCTGGAGTATGCTGAAAGAGAAAGTTTTCTCGATGGAGATTACAAATTTAAAACACCTGACAGAGCGTATTACCAGTCAGTGTGCTAAAATCTACGGCAATTCAGACCTATTCCATCGGGTTCCCCTTAATTATCCATTGAAAAGCACGGAGATCACATTGAAAATATTATTTATTAACATTAAAGTGACTAAAATGTGCGTTATTATCATTTATTACAGTTCCCTAAGCAACCAGAATTTATGGACAACGTGTAGACTGCCAGTGTTAAGTGCTTGTTAACAATAACTAGCAAAACAGGATTCGTGACGGCACATTGGTTTGCTCATTGACCATGCAGATCCACAGCTTCGGGTGGCCTCGTGGGTAGCTTTTTGGTGGAAGTGTCACGGTTGAATGTAGGGACGAACTGTATAGACGTCCTCTAGAGCATGGCAAGCGAGAACGGACAATGAACAATCAGCCTACTGAGTTATTGCCCCCCCTCCCCCCCCCCCCCCCCACCTCGCACACCGAAAGACGCGCCGTTCCTGTGTGTGACAAAAGAGCTAGTGAAATGTGTTGTACGTAAGATGTGAATGGCTATTTCTTTTATATTTGTTCAGACTTCCGTCTTTTTCCTTACATCTGTCCGAAGGAGGACATTTTTTGTGTTAGGTTTTCTATTTCAGGTCAATGGACATGTAGATTACTCAATCGTGTTTTTGTATTTTTTATGTAACACCATTTTTGACACCTGTCATTCGGGTAACAAATAATATAACACACTTTTATGTTTTTAAAATATTGCGAACGATGTTTTGTTCCAGAGAGAACGTTTTTCAAATTTCATGGAGCACTTACTGATAATGTCCTCGTATTTCTTAACCTTTGTCTGACACTTTTGGTGCGACACCTACCTTTTCTTGTGACATGTAAACATAGCCATGCCTTGGGACGTAATCTTTCGGGTACATTTGATATATCTGGTTTTAATTTTATATACGTTGAGTGATACATTTGGCTGTTACATTTCTACGTACTTCCTTGGTTTCTGGGGACCATGAGGAGGGAGTAGCCCAAATTCCTGTTTTCTGTAGGGTGTATAAAAACCTCTCTTGCATTTGTGCGTCATCAGATAGGGAATGTCATGTGAAAGTTGCAGAATATACTTTATTTTTAATAGGGGAATTTTTATGGAGGTCACAAGAGCGTAAGATTCCCTCTTGTTGTCTCGTAGTCTAAATTTGATTGGGCAAGTAAGACAATAGACAACGGCTTTGCCGCAATGGTAACACACTTGATTGAGAAGTAGCGGCTCCGGCCACGAAAACTGACAACGGCCGGGAGAACGGTGTGCTGTCCATCCAGTGACATCTGTCGGCGGAGAATGGCACGGCGGTTGAACGATATCGTTGGACCTTCAGAAGCCTGTTCAGATGGAGGGTAATATTAAGTAAGAAATAAATGTGTAAAATTTAAGTAGCCCTTTGATGACACTGCAACAACTGATCCGGCATGATTTTTATAACCTGTTTGGAAAGCAATGAGATGTTTCAATCATTCCGCTTCTCATATACACTCCTGGAAATGGAAAAAATAACACATTGACACCGGTGTGTCAGACCCACCATACTTGCTCCGGACACTGCGAGAGGGCTGTACAAGCAATGATCACACGCACGGCCAGCGGACACACCAGGAACCGCGGTGTTGGCCGTCGAATGGCGCTAGCTGCGCAGCATTTGTGCACCGCCGCCGTCAGTGTCAGCCAGTTTGCCGTGGCATACGGAGCTCCATCGCAGTCTTTAACACTGGTAGCATGCCGCGACAGCGTGGACGTGAACCGTATGTGCAGTTGACGGACTTTGAGCGAGGGCGTATAGTGGGCATGCGGGAGGCCGGGTGGACGTACCGCCGAATTGCTCAACACGTGGGGCGTGAGGTCTCCACAGTACATCGATGTTGTCGCCAGTGGTCGGCGGAAGGTGCACGTGCCCGTCGACCTGGGACCGGACCGCAGCGACGCACGGATGCACGCCAAGACCGTAGGATCCTACGCAGTGCCGTAGGGGACCGCACCGCCACTTCCCAGCAAATTAGGGACACTGTTGCTCCTGGGGTATCGGCGAGGACCATTCGCAACCGTCTCCATGAAGCTGGGCTACGGTCCCGCACACCGTTAGGCCGTCTTCCGCTCACGCCCCAACATCGTGCAGCCCGCCTCCAGTGGTGTCGCGACAGGCGTGAATGGAGGGACGAATGGAGACGTGTCGTCTTCAGCGATGAGAGTCGCTTCTGCCTTGGTGCCAATGATGGTCGTATGCGTGTTTGGCGCCGTGCAGGTGAGCGCCACAATCAGGACTGCATACGACCGAGGCACACAGGGCCAACACCCGGCATCATGGTGTGGGGAGCGATCTCCTATACTGGCCGTACATCACTGGTGATCGTCGAGGGGACACTGAATAGTGCACGGTACATCCAAACCGTCATCGAACCCATCGTTCTACCATTCCTAGACCGGCAAGGGAACTTGCTGTTCCAACAGGACAATGCACGTCCGCATGTATCCCGTGCCACCCAACGTGCTCTAGAAGGTGTAAGTCAACTACCCTGGCCAGCAAGATCTCCGGATCTGTCCCCCATTGAGCATGTTTGGGACTGGATGAAGCGTCGTCTCACGCGGTCTGCACGTCCAGCACGAACGCTGGTCCAATTGAGGCGCCAGGTGGAAATGGCATGGCAAGCCGTTCCACAGGACTACATCCAGCATCTCTACGATCGTCTCCATGGGAGAATAGCAGCCTGCATTGCTGCGAAAGGTGGATATACACTGTACTAGTGCCGACATTATGCATGCTCTGTTGCCTGTGTCTATGTGCCTGTGGTTCTGTCAGTGTGATCATGTGATGTATCTGACCCCAGGAATGTGTCAATAAAGTTTCCCCTTCCTGGGACAATGAATTCACGGTGTTCTTATTTCAATTTCCAGGAGTGTAGTTTTGGCGGTGAATGTTATTATCGAAGCCAGCTACAGTGGCGACATTCTAGCGCGACACTGGGTCTCCAGAAGGCGAGATGGCGCGTCGCCCGTCGTGGTCTGTGGTTTAGAATCCGATACTGGGATGTCGTTTTCAAAATTTCAGCCATTGAACGGGATGGAAAATCTTAGACCAAGAGTACAAGGCGTTAGATGTCCTGTCTTCCGGCTGGAGCAAATGTCTGCTCTTTCTTAAAGAAGCCGTTTGGTGATTGGTCTTTAGTCTCCTACCAAGATTTGTCGATTGATAGGCGCAGAGGCGAGGAGAGTTTTGAAGAGAATTTACTGGGACACGGACGAGAGCACCCGCAATTACAAGTTGCTGTTCTGTGACCGAGTAAGTATTGATTCTGGATGGAATTTAGTTTCGATTTATAATTAGGTTTCTCTACAACTGTTAAATTACATCTATAGGAGAGGAATTTTTCGAGAGTGATGAGTTCAGTATCCTGTACGTAAAGTCACATGGAACCGAATTCGATGTCTGATTAGTCATGATGCACTTCATGCCCAACTGATTGTGATGATTCTTTTTGCTATCACTCACGAGATGACTTTGATGATTCATTTAGTAATGGAAAGTAGTGAGCTTTGCTTTCGAATCTTAGTGTGTGAGTAGCTGCGCGTCCATGTCACTCTTCCATAATCCATCCAACCCTCTGCTGACAAGTGATCGGTACGTCAGTATTGTTTGCTCTTATGGAACCATAGGATTAGTATTTTTATGTTTTCCGTGTAAACGAAGTCTCAGAATGGCACGGAGATCTATAAAATAAATGTTGATAATGCAGTTTCTTGGTTCGTTAAACTTCTACTCAATGTCCATGCCAGAGCATTTTTCCTAGTCTTGTAATCCAGAATGAGATTTTCTCTGTGCAGCGGAGTGTGCGCTGATATGAAACTTCCTGGCAGATTAATACTGTGTACCAGCCCGAGACTCGATCTCAATACCTCTGCCTTCGGCGAGCAACTGCTCCACCATCTGAGCTACCGAAGTACGACTCACGCCCTGTCCTCGGTCCGGTACACAGTGTTAATCTGCCAGGAAGTTTCATATCAGCGCACACTCCGCTACAGAGTGAAAATCTCATTCTGGAAACATACCCCAGGCTGTGGCTAAGCCATGTCTCCGCAGTATCCTTTCTTCCAGGAGTGCTAGTACTGCAAGTTTCGCAGGAGAGCTTCTGTGAAGTTTGGAAGGTAGGAGACGAGATACTGGCAGAAGTACAGCTATGAGGACGGGCCGTGAGTCGTGCTAGGGTAGCTGAGATGGTAGAGCACTTCCCTGCGAAAGGCAAAGATCCCGAGTTCGAGTCTGATCCGGCACACAGTTTTAATCTGCCAAGAAGTTTCTAGTCTTGTAATCTTTAACATCCTGTACCCTGTGAGAGAAAATTACTTACAAGTGACATCTTTGACCTCGAACGTTCGGAACCGGACGAAACCGTGCTTATAATAATAATCGATCATAAGAAACAGTAGTCTTTGTCATTTACACGCAAAACGCTGTATTCTACCACAAGCGACATTTTAATAAACAAAGTAACAAGATATCAGTACCATAGGAGGGAAAGTATACGTAATTCAATGATGTGAATGTATCATTACGTTTTCAGTCAAAATGGTTCAAATGGCTCTGAGCACTATGGGACTCAACTGCTGAGGTCATTAGTCCCCTAGAACTTAGAAGTAGTTAAACCTAACGAACCTAAGGACATCACAAACATCCATGCCCGAGGCAGGATTCGAACCTGCGACCGTAGCGGTCTTGCGGTTCCAGACTGCAGCGCCTTTAACCGCACGGCCACTTCGGCCGGCACGTTTTCAGTCAACAGTGTCAAAACCTCTCTGCTTAAAGACATTATAAGAGCGCAAAACACACATATCCTACACACCTGATAGTGCTTATATTAGTACTCGTACTGCAGCTGCAGGATTTCGCGAGGTTGTTAAAACAAAGTGGAAGAGAACAATTTGCACACCTCACTAAAGCCACGTTTTTCAGTTCAAAATCAATTTCGCACTCAAGCAGTCCGATATCAAAAGTGACTCTAATAATGATGTGTGTATGTCACTGTCATCACCTGTCTTTCGCCATGTATATTGTAACACAGGCGTAATCTTTGGTGCAGAAAATTGATTGTAAATGACAGAGTGAAGTTTGAGATGAAATAACGGCCGTGTATGTTCACTCATGGTTTGGCACACTGTGGTATTACAAAAGCAGCAGTCCTTCTGATACAGACCTTATATAGTTGAAAGAAGTAAACATGGAGTGATTAGCAATATTTTGTTGTTTTGGGTGGCACTATCTTCAGCGTAATGTCTTTGTTTGGAGAACTTGCATCTAGAAGGGTAAGCTGTGTATGATCTGACCGGAAATCACACAGCAGTAGGGCCTTCTTAAATGTTACAAGGACAGAAGTTAGAAAATGTTTCATGTGTTCTTCAGTCATTTTTCTGCTGTTGCTTGCCTCCACATGGACGTTTCGTAGTCTGGTTGTTTCAAGTGTCTTTCAAGTATTTGGGCCGAAAGTGCCTTGTGCATCTTGGAAACAGATGTACAACTTTTTTGCTAGTCTGCCCGTCACTGATGGAGCCACATTAGTTGCGTAGCTGTGAGTAGAGCCATGGACAGACTGCAACACACTAGTTGAAATTTATTTCCTCTGTGAGACGTTGTTGATGATGAAGGCATTACATACTAGAATTCCAAACATTTCATTTCTCTGTACTCTGCCCTGTCTTAAACATGTTCACTTCCTCCATAAACTACTGTACCTTCGGTCGTATACTACCATCGTCTTCTATTTCCTTACGCGCGACAAATGCAGTAATAAGTCTGGATGAAATGCCGTATTAAGCCTTAATATTGTCGAAAATTGAAATTAGGCCTTTAAATTGTCCAAGCTATTTTGCAGATGCCGAAAGTGACCTGTATAGCTATACTACACTGTGTGATCAAAAGTATCCGGACACCAGGCTGAAAATGACTTAAAAGTTCGTGGTGACATCCATCGGTCATGATGGAATTCAATATGGTATTGACTCACCCTTAGCCTTGATGACAGCTTCCACTCTCGCAGGCATACGTTCATTCAGGGGCTGGAAGGTTTCTTGGGGAATGGCAGCCCATTCTTCACGGGGTGCTGCATTGAGGAGAGGTATCGATGTCGGTTGGTGAGGCCTGGCACAAAGTCGGCGTTCCAAAACATCCTATAGGTATCCTGCAGGATTCAGGTCAGGATTCTGTGCAGCCCATTCCATTACAGGGATGTTATTGTCGTGTAACCACTCCGCCGCAGGCAGTGCGTTATGAACAGGTGCTCCATCGTGTTGAAAGATGCAGTCGCCAACCCCGAATTGCTCCTCAACAGTGGGAAGCAAGAAGGTGCTTAAAACGTCAATGTAGGTCTGTGCTGTGATACTGCCACGCAACACAACAAGGGGTATAAGCCCCCTTCATGAAAAACACGACCACTCCATAACACCACTGCCTCCGAATTTTACTGTTGTCATTACACACGCTGGCAGATGAGGTTCACCGGGCATTCGCCATTCCCACACCCTGCCATCGGATTGCCACATTATGTACCGCGATTCGTCACTCCACAAAAATTTTTTCCACAGTTCAGTCGTCCAATGCTTACTCTCCTTACACCACGCGAGTAGTCGTTTGGCATTTGCCGGCGTGATGTGTGGCATATGAGCAGCCGCTCGACCATTAAATCCAAGTTTTCGTACCTCCCGCCTAACAATCATAGTACTTGCAGTGGATCCTGATGCAGTTTGGAATTCCTTTATGATGGTCTGGATAGATGTCTGCCTATTACACATCACGACCCCTTTAATTGTCCGCGGTCTCTGTCAGTCAACAGGCGAGGTCGGCCTCTATGCTTTTGTGCTGTACGTGTCCCTTCACGTTTCCACTTCACTATAATATCGGAAACAGTGGACCTAGGGATGTTTTTGAGTGTGGAAATATAGCGTACAGACGTATGACACAAGTGACACCCAACCACCTGACCACGTTCGAAGTCTGTGAGTTCCGCGGAGCGCCCTATTCTGCTCTCTCGCGGTGTCTAATGACTACTGAGGTCGCTGATATGGAGTACCTGGCAGTAGGTGGCAGCACAATGCACCTAATATGAGAAACATATGTTTTTGGGGGTGTCCAGATACTTTTGATCACATAGTGTACCTTTCTCTGCCAAACTGCTGCATTACATTCTCTTTTATAGTTTGTAATTGTGGCAGACTCTTTTCTTTGAAACGAGATCCTACTTGCCTTTTGTTAGACACATAATCAGAATTAACCTGCAATTTGATTTACTTTTAATGCACTTAGAATTCCTTATTAATTTACTGTGGGAATTGAAGCCACGATTGTAATACTCTTCATAAACGCTCTCTAGCACGCTGTCATCAATATTTTCTAATACACTGGGCCTCGAATGTTTGGGTGGAGATAGTTCGTGCAAACTTTCACTGGACTGTTCCTGGAGTGCTCTTGAGATGATCGCCTTTCACTACTTGAACAGCCACCTCCATGTTCAGGTTCTTCCTGTCCTTCATACCTGTCCAGTTTAGCGTCATTTAATTCTGTGTCATCCCAATTACATTTCTGAATTATTGTGTTACATCCGCGACCTCTCAATTCTCGAGCCAGATTTCATTTCCGTATTCAGCAAGTCGCAAGTTTGTCCGTAATATTTGGACCATATTCGTAGGATTAATTCTGTTGATGATATCAATTTACACAGTTTGCTCAATAAGTCGCATGTGAACACTCCAAGATGGTGCAAGAGGGTGCAGCTATACCATTCACGAAATTCGAGCACTTGTTAGTACAGCTACAGCAAGCCGTCTGATGGCGCTAGCAGACAAAAGCGGTGTTTTGCTTGGAACTAACACACAACATTGTCGTTTTTATGATCGAGGATTGGTCTAAGCATGGTTTCGTGCAGTTCCGAGCTTTCGAAGTCGAAAGTGTCCATTGTTAATACACGTAGTAATGTGTGATCCACGATCGGTCGTTCTGGAGTACATTAATTAAAACTCCATTCTACAATTTTCTGTCTATGGTAGAGACTGGAGTTAGTTATCAATTAAAATTCATGGAACTTCAGACATTTTGGCACGCAGTGCTTGTATGCATTTAGCGCTATGCTGCCCGAAGTTCTTGTTATAAAGCGTAGTGAACTTTGTTATAGAACGCAAAGCTCACTTTTAACGGATAAGGTTCAAATGGTTCAAATGACTCTGAGCACTATGGGACTTAACTTCTTTGGTCATCAGTCCCCTAGAACTTAGAACTACTTAAACCTAACTAACCTAAGGACATCACACACATCCATGGCCGAGGCAGGATTCGAACCTGCGACCGTAGCGGTCGCGCGGTTCCAGACTGTAGCGCCTAGAACCGCTCGGCCACTCTGGCCGGCTAACGGATAAGGAAATAAGTAAGTTAGGCAAGTATACTACCACCGTTTCATTTAAATTCATATAGAGAATATGTAGTGAGCACTGCTGATTTAACGTATATGGAAAGTAGAAAAATTGGGGTCATTCATATGACACAATGGCAGTAGTGAAAAAGACCTTAGAGATAAGCAGGAAAAAAATACGAAAAGGAAGTGTAAAGTTTGGGCTAAGGCTAAATTTGAAGAAAACAAAATTTTGAAAACAATAATGAAGGCTAATGTGGCATCAGAAGGAGAAATCTTTGAAGAAGTCGGTAAATGTAAATTCTTAGGTTCTATGATGGGGAGAAGGAGCTCCGGCAGTGTGGAACAAGTTGGAAAAACCACTACTGTAAAATTAAGCTAATTAGTTTCTCATGTTTCCGGTTCACAGTTATGTAGCACCTTTTGAAAGACATCATACTCGCCATTGACGGTAGAAAGTATTTATTTTGACAATTGTAATTTCAGCCTTAATACCATTAGTAAGTGGTAAAGTAAAGTTCGACATGTGCTGAAGGACAGTCACTTGCTGTACTTCATTAGACAGTGGCATTGAGGCCAAAAGTGCAATTGTGAAAATAAATACATTTCACAGTCAGTGTCGAATAAGATCTCTTCTAAAAAATGAACGAAGCAAATTGCTAAATAAAAAGAAACTCTTAGTACTCACCAAAATAAAAAAAAACTTGATCCAAAACTGTTCTATGGATGTGAGTGGGTTGCAAAATGATCGGTTGTATTCGGTTAAAATATTGCCAATGACATTAGGGTACATTGGGCATCGTGTATCATGAGAGTAGAAGACTAGAAAAAGATTTAATGCTCGGAGGAACAGAAGGTCAAAGACACTGACAAAATCGAATAGAAGATGGGCAGAGGACATCAGAGTAAGCGTCGAATGACCCTGGAAGAACTCAGGACAATACAACGTCAAAAAAGAAGTGCAGGGACCCAAAATTAATTTTGGAGGTTAAAACACTGCAGATGATATCAAGGTATTTTGGACACATCAGCAGAGCTGAAGATTAGCAAAACCTGTAATGCTCGGAGGAACAGAAGGTCGAAGATACAGACAAAAATCGAGGAGGAGATGGGCAGAGGACAATAAAGAAAGGATCCGAATGAACCTGGAAGAATTCAGGACCGTAATAACGACAAAAGAGAAACGCATGGAGGGACATGGTTGCCGGCCGCGGTGGTCTCGCGGTTCTAGGCGCGCAGTCCGGAACCGCGCGACTGCTAGGGTCGCAGGTTCGAATCCTGCCTCGGGCATGGATGTGTGTGATGTCCTTAGGTTAGTTAGGTTTAAGTAGTTCTGAGTTCTAGGGGACTGATGATCACAGCTGTTAAGTCACATAGTGCTCAGAGCCATTTGAACCATTAGGGACATGGTTCACTGTGTCACCAGGAGCCACAGACGTTGGGAAGAAAAGTTCTCTATTTGTCAGAATATAGTGTTATTCCAGTTATACCTCGAAACCGAAGCAATAGGGACACGTTTGTCGTCTGTATACGTGTATCTACATTCTGTACATCAATACAACATGTAACGTATGTTCGTGTACCTGTAAGCGCATCTCACGTTTCTACAGTGACGCGAGGTCGACGTTAGGCCAGAATCTCGTTACTAACGCATCTCACGTCCGTACGCACGGGCACCTCGTCACCCCCGCCGCCGCAAACTCGGGCGGTGGTCGCGCCATATCACAGGCAGCGTCCTGATGGGCTGGGTGCGCCACTCTGCTACCTGTTGCCAGAGCTCTCCGCCTCGCACGCACCACGCGGCACACGCAGAGCGCGTGGTCGTGGCGGGTCACGCACCGGCTTTGCGAAGTGCGTGTCCGGCGTGTAATCCCCGCGGGCGCCGCAGGCCTCATTAACCCCGCGCAAACCAAATACCGCGCCGTGTCTAATCCAGTCTGCCCGCTCCATTCCGCTCCACTCCAGTCTGCCGGTGTTTGCGTTGCGCTGTGTTACAGTCCGCCTACCTGCGGTCGACAGCACTCGCCTGGGCAGCGCCCTCCCGTGGACACGGGATTTCCTTCGTCCTTAAACCACAGACACAAGGGTGTCGTCACGAGTGCCCCAGGAAAGTACTATAGGATCGCTCTTATCATCTATATACACTGACCGGAAAAAATCGCAACAGCTATACAGGGTGTTACAAAAAGGTACGGCCAAACTTTCAGGAAACATTCCTCACACACAAAGAAAGAAAATATGTTATGTGGACGTGTGTCCGAAAACGCTTACTTTCCATGTTAGAGCTCATTTTATTACTTCCCTTCAAATCACATTAATCATGGAATGGAAACACACAGCAACAGAACGTACCAGCGTGACTTCAAACACTTTGTTACAGGAAATGTTCAAAATGTCCTCCGGTAGCGAGGATACATGCATCCACCCTCCGTCGCATGGAATCCCTGATGCGCTGATGCAGCCCTGGAGAATGGCGTATTGTATCACAGCCGTCCACAATACCAGCACGAAGAGTCTCTACATTTGGTACCGGGGTTGCATACACAAGAGCTTTCAAATGCCCCCATAAATGAAAGTCAATTGGGTAGAGGTCAAGAGAGCGTGGAGGCCATGGAATTGGGCCGCCTCTACCAATCCATCGGTCACCGAATCTGTTGTTGAGAAGCGTACGAACACTTCGACTGAAATGTGCGGGATCTCCATCGTGCATGAACCACATGTTGTGTCGTACTTGTAAAGGCACATGTTCTAGCAGCACAGGTAGAGTATCCCGTATGAAATCATGATAACGTGCTCCATTGAGCGTAGGTGGAAGAGCATGGGGCCCAATCAAAACATCACCAACAATGTCTGCCCAAATGTTCACAGAAAATCTGTGTTGTTGACGTGATTGCACAATTGCGTGCGGATTCTCGTCAGTCCACACATGTTGATTGTGAAAATTTACAATTTGATCACGTTGGAATGAAGCCTCATCCGTAAAGAGAACATTTGCACTGAAATGAGGATTGACACATTGTTGGATGAACCATTCGCAGAAGTGTACCCGTGGAGGCCAATCAGCTGCTGATAGTGCCTGCACACGCTGTGCATGGTACGGAAACAACTGGTTCTCCCGTAACACTCTCCATACAGTGACGTGGTCAACGTTATCTTGTACAGCAGCAACTTCTGACGCTGACATTAGGGTTATCATCAACTGCACGAAGAGTTGCCTCGTCCATTGCAGGTGTCCTCGTCGTTCTAGGTCTTCCCCAGTTGCGAGTCATAGGTTGGAATGTTCCGTGCTCCCTAAGACGCCGATCAACTGCTTCGAACGTCTTCCTATCGGTACACCTTCGTTCTGGAAATCTGTCTCGATACAAACGTAGCGCGCCACGGCTATTGCCCCGTGCTAATCCATACATCAAATGGGCATCTGCCAACTCCGCATTTGTAAACATTGCACTGACTGCAAAAGCACGTTCATGATGAACACTAACCTGTTGATGCTACGTACTGATGTGCTTGATGCTAGTACTGTAGAGCAATGAGTCGCATGTCAACACAAGCACCGAAGTCAACATTACCTTCCTTCAGTTGGGCCAACTGGCAGTGAATCGAGGAAGTACAGTACATACTGACGAAACTAAAATGAGCTCTAACATGGAAATTCAGCGTTTCCGGACACATGCCCATATAACATCTTTTCTTTATTTGTGTGTGAGGAATGTTTCTTGAAAGTTTGGCCGTACCTTTTTGTAACACCCTGTATAATGTACAGCAATGAAATTTTGGGAATACATTTAAATGATTCGTGGCGACATTGCAGGTTAATGTACGCGCAGGAAAAGCCATTGCAAATGAGGAATGCTAGTAAGGAATGCTAGTACATTAGTACTAGCCATAATCTTGAATGCAAGCACCTAAACGTGTATACATTGTGTTGTTCCGGATGTCAGTTTATAGGATGGAGTTGCATACCTGCTGCTCTTGGTCCGTCAGTACAGGGTAGAGATGGGCAAACTCGTTCTTTCTTGGGAACTAGTTCACTACTGATCGTTCTTTTTTGGGAACCGTTCATTTTTACTCGTTCACCGTTAATTTGGTGTGCTTGGTATATGGTTCTTATAAAAATCTGAAAACTAGTAGTCTAGGTGACTGAAGGATGGAGGGCACCAAGAGGGGGGACTTGCCTCCCCCTGGAGTATAGAGTTTTTATTCATTACAAAATTCTCACACACTTTTAGAAGTAATTTCTGTGATTCTACAGAACCTCTCCTTTAGCCAACCGTAGCCTTGTGTGGCTGATCGCAGTGAAATAATATAGGGTGGTGCACGGAAAACCGGCCCCGAGTACAGACTGCTCGCCAATTACAGACGATGTATTGCCCGTTTCGAGCAGATACAACAAACAGACAAACATGTAATAATTAGCCAGTGAAGAAATAACAAGCCAATGCAAGCAACAATTGCGAAACAATCGATGATGATGTGTAGAGAGCTGGAGAAGAGAACATGAAAATCTCACGCGACGCACACAGGCTATAGCTCATGTAGTCTTGTAAACCTGTTGGTCGCTGTTTCCTAACTTAATAGACCACAAGTGACTTGTATAAAATTCTTCGTTTCGACTTCCACTACATAGCTATGCTATGTTGTAAACAATAATCGTTTACACCCTATATATACTTCACGTTGTCTCTGAGTACGTAGGCGACGTAGAGACTTTATGGAAGCTTAAAATAAAATGTGGTTTTCTCATACTTCACGTCACACGCTTAGTACATATTAGGTTTTTATGTTGCATTATTAAAGTTAATGCAGCAATAATAATAACAATAATTAAGTTCGCAGTAATAACGTTTTTGGTTTGAAAGCTCCTTCTGAACAAATATTTTTGAGATAATAAGTAAATACGATTTTGTGGCAATCTACGTCTTTTCAAATGGAGAGGCACCGCTTTTCCTACTGAGCCAAAATGACCCACAACCCACGTTTTTTTTTCCTCAAATAAACCAAACTAGCAGCTAATGCAAATTGGAAACAACCAAACTTAAAAATAATTAGAGCCTTCCTAAATGTAATGTTTTGTATATGAAAGATACACGAAAATCATTTTATATGAATTTTCTTACACTAAAAATTAAGCAAATTATTGAAAGTTAGCTGCTAAATCAAGTCGATGAAACCAAAAAATATATGAATAACAAAAAAAAAAAACTTGCCTTGTTATAAGTATGTCTTCTGCTGTTCATCGATATAATGAAGTAAGCTGATTTGCCCTTTTGTTACCTGAAAAGACGTACCTATTACACACAACGTAATTTTTATGTAATTTACGTAACTATAAAATACTTTTTTATTGCCGGTCGTGGACGCTGAATAGCCAGAACCAAGTGCAAGAACAGTTTGGAACACATGTAAAACAGGTGAGCGCAGTGAACGAAACGACAACTGGATACTGAACTAACTAGGAGCAGTCGGCAGTGGAACTGAGACAGGTGGTCATGCGAAGAACGACGAGTGCGACCGAGGGAGACCGAGACACAGACGAGCACGAGACCGAGGCTGGAACGAGAACTGCTGAAGTAACCGACGCGACCGAAGTGATCTAGTGAACTATGAACCGATCGTTCCTTGTTCCCGGGAACTATAAGTAGACCGCAGCGACCGAAGTGAACTATGAACCGATCGTTCCTTGGAATTCGTTCCTCGGTCCTTTCGATCATCTTGGTGAACCGTTCCTTTGCATCCGTTCGTTCGTGAACTACCCATATCTAGTACAGCGACTGTTAATGTTGGTTGTGGATGATGCTGGAGTTGTCGTCCAATGAAGTCCCATATGCGCTCCATTGAAGACAGATCTGATGATTGAGAAGGCCGAGGCAACATGTCGACACTCTATAGAGAATGTTGCGTTACAACAGCGGTATGTTGGCGAGCGTTAGCTTGTTGGAAAACCCCTTTGAATGGTGTTCTTGAATGGTAGAATAACAGGTCGAATCACCAGACTGACGTACAAATTCGCAGTCAGGTTGCGTGGGATAGCCACGAGAGCGCTCCTGCTGTCATACGAAATGGCACCCCAGATCGTAACTCTAGGTGTTGGTCCAGAGTGTCTGGCACGCAGACAAGTTGCTTGTAGGTCCTCAACTGACCTTCTAACCATCATACGGTCATGACTGGCACCGAGACAGAACCAGTCTTTACCAGGAAACGCAAAGGACCTACACCCTGCCCTCCAATGAGCTCTCGCTTGACAACGTCACAAATGGCCGTGATTTGGGGTCAGTGAAATGCACGCTGCAGAGCGTCTGGCTCGGAGCTGTACACTGTAATGGTTCTTTATTCACGAGACCATTACGGCACTCCAACCCCAGTTCTCGATACCAGTAATATCGTACTACTTTTCTGCGAAGTAACAGACATATTTTTGTGACAATATTCACATTTGGTTTTATTAATGTATAGGTACTCCGATGTATCCATATATTACAGTGATATGGTTCTTGTGTGTATTCATTTCCGTGAGACTGTCATAATCTTTGACTTACTTGCAACCGTTTTGGCGCGAATGCGCACAGAGCAGTCTTTGTTTCACTTTGCAGAAGTTAAGTTGTTATTTCGCTCTGTAAAAGAACAGTCAAGTCTTGTGTTCGGTTAAAGTGGAAATTAAATACATGAAGATTTACACAAAACTGTTTTCTTGATGATGTGACAATTAAGAAGAAGTATATGTGAATTTACAAGAAGTTTAATAAAAATGTGGATCGTGAACACCAAGTCAAAAATTATTTCTGCCATTCCATTGTTCTGATCTGCGATTGTTTGTTCATTAAGAATTTCCTGAAAAACGCATTTGTTAGGTCTTCAAATATTGCTAAAATACAGATCTGGATCTTCTAGCAGTCAAAGTGGAATCACCCTAGAATCAACAAGATGAGCCATAACAACTTCGACGAAATCTACGTGGGAATCCATTCAAGATAAGTGCCAAAATTAAAGACTTTTTTACAGTGACTTTATTATTTCAATTCTGGCGATACCATCAACAGTCAATAACTTTGTTGTTGCCCGATAAAGCGAACATATGCTGCGTGAGCAACATTATTAATCTGACTTCTAACCTACTTTGCAAGTTTTGTTAGAACTTGAAGTAACCGATTTGTAACAGTTCGTTGTGTCAGTATAGTGACAACTGCTGCTCAGATTGCTGCTGCAGAGCCATAATGATGTGCCAGAGTATTAATCAAGACTCCATGGTCTTCCCTCTCCGTACTGCCACGTGGCCATCTGAAGCCCTGTGTTCTGGCTACCCTTCATTCTCGTGACCACCGCTGATAGCAATCATGTACTGTGGCTACATTCCTGCCAAGTCTTTTTTTAGTATCTCATAACTAGTATCCAGCTTCTCGTAGTCGTATTACACGAAAAGCTCAGTGGGGTGTTGACAGTGGCATCTCTGTCGGCTTAAAGGCATTTTTTGACCAACATCAACTCACCACTTCCTATCGTAAAGGTAAGTAATGCTCATGACCGTTAGAGCGCCACTCTTATCCGACTGTTTTTTTGTTGTGTTTGAGTCTGTTGTGTCTAGACAAGACAGTCTAGACACAAGGCGATTAAGCCGAAAGGGCACGCGTTACACACGCCGGCTGGCGTGATGTCTGAAACAGGATACGTAATGAATGCTATAAAGAAAAGTACGTAGCTCCAAGAATACTTAACTTTTAATCCATCATTTGTATACAGCATTCTTGATGATACAAGTGAGACTCGCTCTAGAAATGGTTAATGGCGCCTTGCTAGGTCGTAGCCATGGACTTAGCTGAAGGCTATTCTAACTGTCTCTCGGCAAATGAGAGAAAGGCTTCGTCAGTGTAGTCGCTAGCAAAGTCGTCGTACAACTGGGGTCGAGTCCTAGTACGACTCTCGAGACCTGCCGTGTGGTGGCGCTCGGTCTGCAATTACTGACAGTGGCGACACGCGGGTCCGACATGTACTAATGGACCACGGCCGATTTAAAGCTACCACCTAGCAAGTGTGGTGTCTGGCGGTGACACCACAGAGTCATCATTCTTCTGACTAGTTTGATGCGGCCCGCCACGAATTCCTCTCCAGTGCCAACCTCTTCATCTGAGAGTAGCACATGAAACCTACGTCCTCAATTATTTGCTGGATGTATTCCAATCTCTATCTTTCTCTACCGTTTTTGCCTCTACAGCGCCCTCTACTACCATGGAAGTCATTCCCTTGTGTCTTAACAGATGTCCTATAATCCTGTCTATTCTCCTTGTCAGTGTTTTCTACATATTCCTTTCCCCACCGATTCTGGGCACAACCTCCTCATTCCTTACCTTATCAGTCCACGTAATTTTCAACTTTCGTCTGTAGCACCACAGGTCAAATGCTTCGGTTCTCTTCTGTTCCGGTTTTCCCATAGTCCCTGTTTCACAACCATACAATGCTGTGCTTCAAACGTACATTCTCAGAAATTTCTTCCCCAAATTAAGTCCTATGTTTGACGCTAGTAGACTTCTATTGGCAGGAACGCACTTTTTGCCAGTGCTAGTCTGCTTTTGATGTCCTTCTTTCTCCGACCGTCGCTTGTTATTTTACTGCCTACGTAGTAGAATTCCTTAACTTCATCTACTTTGTGACCAACAATCCTGATGTTAAGTTTCTCGCTGTTCTTATTCCTGCTATTTCTCATTACTATTGTCTTTCTTCGATTTATTTTCAATCCATCTTCTGTACTCATTAGACTGTTCATTCCATTCAGCAGATCATGTAATTCTTTTTCACTGTCATTCAGGATAGCGATTTCATCAGCGAATCTCATCATTGGTATCCTTTCACCTTGAATTTTAATCCCACTCCTGAATCTTTCTTTTATTTCCACCATTCCTTCTACGATGAACATACTGAACAGTAGGGGCAAAAGACTACTTCCCTGTCTTACACCCTTTTTAATCCGATAACTTCCTTCTTGGCCGTCCGCTCTTATTATTCCCTCTTGGCTGTTGTACATATTGTATGTTACCCGTTTGTCCCAGAGCTTACTCTATTTTTCTCAGAACTTCGAACATCTCTCGCCATTTTACATTGTCGAACGCTTTTTCCAGGTCGACAGAGGGACGTGTCCTGAGTTTTCATTAGTCTTGCTTCCATTATCAACTGCAATATCAGAATTGCCTCTCTGACGCGTTTACTTTTACTACAGCCCAAGTTATCGTCATCTAACATACCCTCAATTTTCTTTTCCATTCTTCTATGTATTATTCTTGCCAGTCTCTAGGATGCTTAAGCTGTTAAGCTGATTGAAAGATAATTCTGTATAGTGTAGACAAATAACCTGGAGAGAAGGTGAGCAGGAATTTGCGGCTGTTTGCTGATGATGCTATGGTGTACGGGTAGGAGTCGTTGGGTGACTGTAGGAGGATACAAGATGACTTAGACAAAATTTTTAGTTTATGTTGTGATTGGCAACTTGCTTTAAAAGCGTAAAGATGTAAATGCAGATGAGTATGCAAAACGATACTGTAAGTGACGAATACAGCATTTGTTTAGTGTACTGCTTGACAGTAACATCTATTAAATATCTAGGAGTAACGTTGCAAACGGATACGAAATGGAGCGATCTTGTAAGCGCGGTTGTAGGGAAGGCTGATGTCGACTTAGGCTTAGTGGAATAATTTTAGGAAAGTGTGGTTCATGTGTGAAGATGACCGCATATAGAATATTGTAACACCTTCCACAGTACAGCTAGATTGTTTGGGATCTCCACCAGGCCTGATTAAAAATGCAGAGGCGAGCTGTTAGATTTGTTACTGTTAAGTTTGACTAAGAAACGAGTATTGCGGAGATGCTTCATTAATTATAATGTATTTGCTTTGTCACTATAATTCTGTTTCTATGACAATGATTTCATACAATATAGAATCACCTGCTAAGACAGGATTATCAGCAACGTCGGCTAAGGAGTGGTAGTGACTAGGGATTATGGGGGCATCTACCTTTCTTATCAGTATACATAGATTACACACAATAAAATCATGAAAACACATTGCAGCACGTTATATAGTTCACTATAGATGTAGAACCTTATCTTGAAACAACTCACAAGAATTGCAGATTTCACGATAGAGATTCCGGAAAGGCACTAAAGGCTTGTCATATAATGCAGAAGAACAGGAACCAATCCTTGATTGTTTAAAAGGCAAAATAAAAAAAAAGACCAATAGAATAAAAGGACAGTACCAGTAATACTAATATCAACTGAGTTGATTACACTGACCCAATTCGCAAACACTAAATAATCTTTTATGACAAAAGATAAACATCATCGTACCAGAACAGCAAATTTAATTAAGCTAGACCCTAGGGATCCAATGCACAGAATGCTGCCGACCGGGGTGGCAGAGCGGTTCTAGGCGCTACAGTCTGGAACCACGCGACCTCTACGGTCGCAGGTTCGAATCCTACCTCGGGCATGGATGTGTGTGACATCCTTAGGTTAGTTAGGTTTAAGTAGTTCTAAGTTCTAGGGGACTGATGACCTCAGAAGTTAAGTCCCATAGCGCTCAGAGCCATTTTAACCACAGAATGCTCTGCCATGCTCGTAAGCTCCACAAGGTGACGCAATGAAATCACCATCATAATTAACAACATAACCATTACTGCTAATTTTACCGCCAACATAATTTTATTTTTCAGGTGGAAATGTATCAACAAATAAGAAATATAAAATTTGCTTCTCCAAACACAGCGCAAGGACGGCACGAGATAATATTACACAGGGTTTCCACAACCAGACGCAACTAATCACACACAAAATCAGCTAAAGGCAACGTAAAAACATTCTCATCTTTGCACAGAACTGCTGCTCACCTAGGCTACATAACATGTAAGTTGGTTATAATTTCGCACCTTACAAGCACTCATCTACATACTTTGCCGTGATCTACAACCACAATTAGGAATCATTTGATAAGTTGTACATCGTATATATGAATATATAAAGGAGACCGACGTGGTCACGTACGCCTTGTAAATAATTGTTAACGCTTTTGCATGAAAGGTAACGGAGTGTCTTTATTATCAAAAAGGTGAATGATTGTCTATACTAGTAGAGGTTGGAAAGCCAGGTGGCACTCAAGCCCTGGGTGGAAGGCCCACACAGGTGTGTTGATCCTGCTTAAACACAGGAAGTAGCAAGATATACGTTGGGTCACCTGAGCTCTGGAGCACAATACAGTCGTGGCCGGACAGTGTTGTAGCGGGACTGGAAGGATAAACGAGAACTCTGCAAATGTTGGACGCCACTGAGAGGAACGAGGAAGCGTCACCTCGTAAATCACGCAGGCTGGATTATTTCCAAGGACTTTCACTCAGAAGCGTACCATTGTACAAGCATAGGTATTCCCTCGCAAACTTTCCGCACTGGACGACAAAAGACTAAAATATGGTTGGTCGGCGTTTGGAAGAATCAGGGGTTTCGAGAAGATGATTCCTTTTCTGAGTTACGAGGGAGGGGGAGCCGAGCTGTCCTGGGAGGCCAGCAGTGTAGAGAAGTGGTCTTCCATTTTTGAGCGCCCGTGTGTGACAGTCGCTCAGTATCAGCTTTGTTCGTATAGGTTCACTTGCTGTCTTTGCTCTCAGGAGAGTTTATAGTTAGAACGGTTAGGCACTGTACTGTTGCGAACTTATACGATTCTGGACTTCACCTCTGGGTTGGAAGTCGTCGTTGAGTATGCAGTGTGCAGTGGTTGAGAGCACTTCTTCTGCCTATACTTACGTTGAGACATTATTTCAACTCCGTCCTTGTGGTTGGGAATTCGCATTTCTCGTCGGTAGAACACAGAGAGGAGAAGACAGTATTAGAGTATATTAGTCAGAGGACCACCTTTTGCCGTCCTAGTGTTTGAAACAGTTTTATTTTGTGGCTACAGTTCGTCTTCCATCGTCGCAGACGTGTACGAGAACCATCACTCTGACGAACTGGACGCAGTATATACGGTGATATTGCTAATTGCTTCGGCTTATTAGGGCTATAAAGGTGAACAGATGTGATCACGCTAGTTTATTTCCACTGACGTTCCACACCACCTTAGTCATCTTTGAAAGTAGTGTCTTCTAGTGTTTGGTACATTGATGATGCCAGTCATTTCGCGTTATTTATGTTGGATCGCGTGGCCATAAAAAGGTGCAGAGTTGAGTAACTGATCAACAATTTTTAGTCAGGAAATATAGAAAATTGTAATTTAAAGGGTTGTTTTTTAATCTACAATAAATGTATAATAAGAATCAACGTTTAGTTGCTTTAAACATTCAGTTATGTTGAGGCTGTAATTTATATCTCAAAGAGCATTAAGAGATCCTAAGATCTGCTTCAGGGGGTAGTCAGACAGGGCCAAATCATCATTTTGCGTTCAATATGCTGAAGATTAGATGGGTAGATCACATAACTAATGAGGAAGTATTGAATAGGATTGGGGAGAAGAGAAGTTTGTGGCACAACTTGACCAGAAGAAGGGATCGGTTGGTAGGTCATGTTCTAAGGCATCAAGGGATCACCAATTTAGTATTGGAGGGCAGCGTGGGGGGTAAAAATCGTAGGGGGAGACCAAGAGATGAATACACTAAGCAGATTCAGAAGGATGCAGGTTGCAGTAAGTACTGGGAGATGAAGAAGCTTGCACAGGATAGAGTAGCATGGAGAGCTGCATCAAACCAGTCTCAGGACTGAAGAACACACAACAATTTTCCGTATCGCACATTCATTTTACACCCGCCTGGAGTAGCGTCTTGGAAACACTAGAGGCTGTTTTATTTATGTCTAGCTCAGAGAAACTTGGTATTGCCTGGACATTAATGTATTGCTGTGCCTGAGACTTCGTGTATGTGAAATATGTTATTGACATATAAAGCTTTATTGTATATAACATTTGATGTTGTATGGTTGGGGACATAAAGAAAGAGCTTGTTTGCTTCTTTAACATGGGAGAGAGACTTACAGAGATGACTGCGAGAAAAGGCAACTCACACTAAGGTTCACACCCAGTGTTTCTGGATAGCCTAGACTTAGGTTAGGTTAGGTTAGGTTAAACAAAGCACAAATCGAGACTCTGTGTGTTGCAAGCGTGGATCGTAGCGTCAGTTGCTTATTCGCGTGACTCTCCCTTGTTTTGAAGCAAGCAAGCTCTTTGTCCAACAGGAAGTGTACTTGTCTAAAGCGAACTCAGGGCATAAGAACTCGCTCGCTTATGTCACTTAGAGAGAAGTAATTTTAAGGCACTGTGGTTGAAGGGCTACGTTGCGCCTTACTTTCGGAAGCAGTTTCCAATGAGGGATAAATTTTATTTGCTACGATACTGACAAACTAAAATAAAGGACATGTGTCAGTCGCCTTAGAACCTGTTCGGCAACATTACCTAAAAATTAAATTTCCTTCTCTTTCTTCCACATCTTCAAGAACTTGTGAAACCTTGGGAAGTAACTATACCTTTGTTTTCCCCGTCGTCTTCATTCTCTTCGTTGTGTGATTCCAATAGGTTCTTGCAACTCTGTCAAGTCCTGTTATTAGTGAGATTTTTGATTCCTTTTCTGGTCCTTCAGAAAAAAAAATTATGGCATTACGTACAACTGCACGTGCCTGGCTGTGAAGAACTTTCCCTGTACCTGTGGTGCATCAAGATTGCAGTGACACGTTATGCAGTAAATCGATGCAACGAGAACACTTAAAGAGTTTCTCCGCCGGTGGCGTATTATTCTGTAGGAGCTCTACGAAAGTGGCCCGTGAGTGGTTCCTTTGGTTTCCTTGGCTGCAATACCGTTTCTCGCCTCTATAAGACTACCAATACTTCACTCGCAGCAGTCAGTATCGCCACAATCAGCATCGAACATGTAAGACTAACATATAAACTAAGACTAACATATAAAATACACTACCTGACAAAAGAATTGAAGCACTCAGAAGATGAAGAGGATACAAAATGAACCTTCGACAGCTGGCAGAGTATGTGATGTTATTTCGCTGATAACAATACAGACTAAAATCTAGAAAAAAACTTTGCAGTATGAGCCCTATTACCAGTTTGACGTTGCACACCCTCTGCCAAAGATCAATACACTGATTCGTTTGGGAAGTGCATCATAAACAGTTGTACTCTCTCCTGAGACAAACTACCTCACAGCTATTGTATGTTATCCTTGATGTCCTACATACTGGCACTGGGAAGGATTTGACGCCCAAGCTGGTGCCATATCTGTTCTAACGGAGACAGATCTGGTGGTATTATCGCTCGAGGATTTCGCCATCACGCAGTTCATAGGGACACGTGTCATACTTGGATGAGCATCGTCCTTTTGAAAAATAGAGCCACGATACTGTCGCTTTAGAGGTAGCACATGAGGACTCAGAATGTATGTGGCTCACCGTTATGGCAGTCAGAATTTCCTCAGTCATTACCAGCCTTAATCTAAAGTCATACCCAATGGCTGTCCACACCATGACGTTAGGAATAACACCGCTGTGTCTGTCCAGAACATTCGAAGAATGGAACCTCTCTCCAGGTCACAGACCCACTCACTGTCGATGATCATCTGGGGTAATTCAGAACACAAAAAGCAGTTGTGCGTGTTGTAATGTTAACGGTAGTCTATGTACGGGACAGTAATTCTTTAGTCCTGCTGCTAGTCTCCGGTCACTTGTGCGGGATAATACACAACGTTACATATTCTCGGATGGCAGCCGCAGATATGAAGGAGCTACGATGTGCCTGTGGCCAGACGTGGTCGAGTGGAACCTTAACATCGAGGCCTGCCCTCACGTTCCCATCCAGCTCAACATCGGGCCACTCTCTTGCCCTAATGTCCCACAGATCTGGATACACGGAATATATTGTGAGCCTTTTCTGAAAACAAACATGTGCCACTGATTCAAGGGACTTGCTGTTGACGGCAGTAACGTCCACTTTACTCTTCGTCCTGAAGCTTGCATTCAGTATTACTCGGTTCCATCTCAGTTATCTTTTTCCGACAGTGTTAACTGCATGTTAACAGAATACAGATGGTGTTAATCCTACCTGCTTTGTGTGGCTGTGCTGAAATGCTAATTCACTTGCGTATCCGGGCACGTCGATTGCGTATCTGACATTTGTCGCTTACCGCCTTCATGCGGTTGCCATGTTAATGACCAGCAGTATATTTGGTGTAGATGTAGCTGATTTCAGTACTGTGCCTGGTGTTTACAGAAGCTACTTTTACTTCCATTTTGGTTTCCTGACATTTTACTATATTCCTTTTTCTTTACTACTCAGGTGATCTGATAGTGATGTATTAAGTTATTGAATCTAATATTTAGTCCACCTTAGTGAACCAAGGCAGAGAAAATATAATAAAAAGTCGTTTACTGTACGAAAGTTGTATGGCCCTAAGGAGTACCCCTGGTCTGTTTAATTTGTAATCTGTGCTGCTGCCTCTAGCGTGAAAATAAACAGAAGGAAATAATGTAAAAACTTAACGAAGAAAGTTTGAAAATGATATTGGAAATCAGTTAGCATTATCATAAAATTAATACAATTTATAATCAACATGTCGAAAATAAACACTTCACATTAATATTTAAGTCATACTGTATAACCAGTGGACTATGTTCAGGGCAGCTGAAGTTAGTGAGTGGATGGAGAGGAAAATGGTAGTAAAATGACTTGGACTGCTTTTGGTAAAGGAATTATCGTTCCTAAGATTCCGAAAAGTCAGATAAGAAAAGTTTGGGCAGTGTGAGTTGCTAGTTTTGACTTAATGCAGACAGCCGTACATACCCTCCCAACGTGAAAAATCATCCAATTATTGAAAGTTGCTCAGACAGCAATAGGGTGGTCAGTGTTCAAATTACCAGGAAATACTGGAAATTAAACAAAGCTTTCCAGGAGCAGACTGCGTCAAAAGAACGTAATTATGACATGTAATTTAGTGGAGGTATTCGAGCTGCAGAGTCGAGCGAATGGATAATAAACGGAACAAGAAAGTTATTTTATGGATTAATAATACCATGCCAGACTATGGTGACGTGTGCTGCAGCACATAATAAGGTAGAATCGATATAGGAAATGCGACTTTGCGCGCTTGGTTAATATTAACGGGGTATGGCATATCGTGCACGAATGCCTATTGTCAAATCTGTTGGAAAACAGTAGTGTTACGCACGATGGTTAAGTCAGTTATTTAATTAATATATTTTGGTGTAACATTCGAGCCTTTGCTTAAAGTACCTCACGTGTCGCAGTGTCTCTTCAAAGTTACGTTGCTACATTACACAAAATGTTCTCATTTTCCCAAATATTCTTAAACACGATACATTATGAAACCCACATCGCTGCTAAAATAGTTCAATATTTTAATTATGATGGACTCATTTCTGCTAGATCTCCATCTTCAGACCATCTGTGAAAGTTACATAATATTGAAACTTCCTGGCAGATTAAAACTGTGTGCCCGACCGAGACTCGAACTCGGGACCCTTGCCTTTCGCGGGCAAGTGCTTTACCAACTGAGCTACCGAAGCACGACTCACGCCCGGTACTCACAGCTTTACGTCTGCCAGTACCTCGTCTCCTACCTTCCAAACTTTACAGAAGCTCTCCTGCGAACCTTGCAGAACTAGCACTCCTGAAAGAAAGGATATTGCGGAGACATGGCTTAGCCACAGCCTGGGGGATGTTTCCAGAATGAGATTTTTCACTCTGCAGCGGAGTGTGCGCTGATATGAAACTTCCTGGCAGATTAAAACTGTGTGCCCGACCGAGACTCGAACTCGGGACCTTTGGCTTTCGCGGGCAAGTGCTCTACCAACTGAGCTACCGAAGCACGACTCACGCCCGGTACTCACAGCTTTACTTCTGCCAGTACCTCGTCTCCTACCTTCCAAACTTTACAGAAGCTCTCCTGCGAACCTTGCAGAACTAGCACTCCTGAAAGAAAGGATATTGCGGAGACATGGCTTAGCCACAGCCTGGGGGATGTTTCCAGAATGAGATTTTTCACTCTGGGGGATGTTTCATATCAGCGCACACTCCGCTGCAGAGTGAAAAATCTCATTCTGGAAACATCCCCCAGGCTGTGGCTAAGCCATGTCTCCGCAATATCCTTTCTTTCAGGAGTGCTAGTTCTGCAAGGTTCGCAGGAGAGCTTCTGTAAAGTTTGGAAGGTAGGAGACGAGGTACTGGCAGAAGTAAAGCTGTGAGTAGCGGGCGTGAGTCGTGCTTCGGTAGCTCAGTTGGTAGAGCACTTGCCCGCGAAAGGCAAAGGTCCCGAGTTCGAGTCTCGGTCGGGCACACAGTTTTAATCTGCCAGGAAGTTTCATATCAGCGCACACTCCGCTGCAGAGTGAAAAATCTCATTCTGGTTACATAATATTTCTTATTTTGAAATAATGTTGGTTAATCCTATTTTTTGACATACCAATTGGTACGTACGTCCGTGTATCATCAGAGGTCGCTGTCGCTCTTTATTGCATCTCAGCATAGAATCCATTTAGGACTCCTATGGTATAAGCTGTTCTGTGGTTTGCTGCTGTTGCCAATCTTAGTTTCTCTTAATGTCTGTAATTTGATGCTTTATCGCCAGATAGACTGACAGCTGTCACAGTTCGGCAGAGTTGGTTATAGTTCCTATGATGTGTTAATGTTATAATTTTGGACTGTATGTACGAGCTTTGTAATCGATGTCTCTGCGGATAGTTGTTTGTGTCTGTCCGTTATCTTTCGTTAGGGATCCAATAAAAGTTTGTATTTGCGTAACCTTGGCGTGCTGGGTGATGTGGGATTGCAATACACTTTTGACTTTTTGACTGTGATGCAAAAAGAGACAGCCATAGTTGCAGCTAAAATCGATGTCTATGTCGTCGCTAATCGGTTTCTGGCTATGATCATCCTCAAACCAACCAACGTTTGCCTAGTACTCGTAATGGTTGGTCTGAGAATGAGCGTAGCCTGAAATCGGTCACCGACTAAATAAACATCCATTTTAGTTGCAAATCTACCTGTTTCTTTTTACATCTCAAAATTTTGTATGAAATGTTTATGTTTTAGACCAGTTTGTTCACTTAATAAGTCATAGGGGCGCTGTAGTGTGTGTATATAGATTTCTGTCTCTTAAAGTACGCTCATTATTAAACCTTTAGCTAATATGTGTAAACTTTTCGTTGCTAACTCCATTCGTCTTACGTTGTAGTTATTGTTGAAGAATTTATGTGGATTATTTTCGTTAATTCTCGGGTGCTCTCGATATTTTATACTGAAGTTCCGCCCTTCCTCTCCTACCCAAAGTTTATTGCAATCCTGACTTTCGATTTTGTGTATGCCTGAGTTTGTGTATATTGGTAATTCTGTTTTTCTTGAGAGAAATCTATGGGGTATATTGTGTTGGTTCTATATGCGAACTGGATTTTTGTGTTCATTATTTTCTACCCAGACATAGCAGTGCAGACATACAAAAGGTAAACTATACCTACGTAACCAAAAGCTTCACAAGGACGTAAAATTGTCCAGAGAACCCACAAAAAAGACTAAACCAACATATATACCTATAACATACACTATGTGATCAAAAGCATCCGAACACCCCCAAGAAACATACGTTTCTCACACTAGGTGCGTTTTTCTGCCACCTACTGCCAGGTACTCCATATCAGTGACCTCAGTAGTCATTGGACATCTTGAGAGAGCGGAACTCACGGACTCCGAACCTGGTCAGGTGATTGGGTGTCACTTGTGTCATACGTCTGTATGCGAGATTTCCACACTCCTGAACATCCCCAGGTCCACTGTTTCCGTTGTGACAGTGAAATGGAAACGTGAAGGGACACGCACAGCACAAAAGCGTACAGACCGACCTCGTCTGTTGACTGACAGAGACCACCGACAGTCGAAGAGGGTCGTAACGTGTAATAGGCAGACATATATCCAGACCATTACACAGGAATTCCAAACTGCATCACGATCCGCTGCAAGTACTACGACAGTTAGGCGGGAGGTGAGAAAGGAGCGTAAATATTAGACGATTGAATAGTGGAAAAACGCTGGGTGGAGTGAGGAATTACGGTACACAATGTGGCGATCCGATGGCAGGGTGTGAGTATGGCGAATGCCCAGATTACCTCATCTGCCAGCGTGTGTTGTCCCAACAGTAAAATTCGGAGGCAATGGTGTTATGGTGTGATCGTGTTTTTCATGGAGGGGGCTTGCAAAGTCTGTTGTATTGCGTGGCACTATCACAGCACAGACCTACATTGACGTTTTAAGCACCTTCTTGCTTCCCACTGTTGAAGAGCAATTCGGGGATGGCAACTGCATCTTTCAACACGATCGAGTACCTTTCATAACGCACGGCCTGTGGCGGAGTGGGAGTGGTTACACGATAATAACATCCCTTTAATGGTCTGGCCTGCACAGAGTCCTGACCTGAATGCTATAGAATACATTTGGGATGTTTTGGAACGCCGATTTCGTATCAGACCTCACCGGCTGACATCGATACCTCTCTTCAGTATAGCACTCCGTGAAGGATGGGCTACCATATCCGAAGAAACCTTCGAGCACCTGGTTGAACGTATGCCAGCGACCGGGGAACCTGTCATCAAGGTTAAGGGTGGGCCAACACCATAATTGAATTCCAACATTACCGATGGAGGGCGCCACGAACTTGTAAGTCGTTTTCAGCCAGGTGTTCTGATACTTTTGATCACATAGTGTATTTAGGTACAACATCAAACAAATTAAACGCACTAATGAAGAAATGAATTATCCAGTTGTCATACAGAACGAACGTCAGTACCCGCTATAGACTTCACTGAGGAGGAACAAAATTACCAGTAACACAATTCCGACCATATATAAAATCGCAAGTAAGGATTGCAATAAATTTTACATAGTAATCTTCAGTATAAGTTATCGATATCACACGAGAATCAACGAAAGTAATCAGTCTACGTTTTTCAGCCGCGTAATTAAAGATAACCACAAGGGAGAACGAATGGAGTTAGCAATGAAACTTTTACACATATTACTTAACGGTTTAACAATGTTCCTACCTGAGGAGATATAAATCTACATACATGCGACACAACGCCTTGATGACATTTTAAATGAATAAACGGATTTAAAACGTAAACATTTCATACAAAATGTTAATAAATCCCTAGCCAAAGATATAGGATACACACAAACAACAACCCACAAGAACATCGATTACAAAGCTAATACATACAGCCCAAAATGATAACATCAACACACCGTAGCAACTGTAACCATATAGCATCTATGGCAAACTGTCACAACTGTCAATCTGTCAAATCTGACGATAAAACGTCAAATTATAAAAATTAAGATAAATGACGGTTAACAAAAGCATCATATTCTAGTGCAATACAGACTGACAGCTGTCACTAATAATATATGGACGTAAGTGTCAAATTTCTGTTTCCTAAAATACAGCTGAATCATATTATAATAAAACAAAAAGTATCATTCAACTTTCGTAGATGGTCTGAAAATGGTAATGTAGCCGAAATGGATATATCAGAATAAAACTATCAAATTACTGAAGCAGTAATATAGATTTTATCATTTAATTCTAAGAGATATCTTCAACGCTGAGAGACCATTGGATCAAGAGAAGACTTTTTGGCACTGTATTCAGTAATGTCATTCTGTCTGATACACTAAATAAAGCTGTCATAAATATGGAGATTGTTTTGTCCACCGCAGTGCTTTTCTAGGCATGATACTGTCGGAGTTGACACGCTGTTGCTTTCCTCCAATATTAGTCCTGACTCAACCAGCCAATTACAGGTGAACATACATTTGTGGATTCCGAACCACTGTGCATCTCGGCATTTTTAACATCAACAGTATTGCCAGATATGAAAGAAATGGTAGGTGACAAACAAAAATCCGACGGTGGATCTAGGATCGAATTGTAATCTGGCATCTTAACACCTAGTCAATGACTCTCTCCAATTCACTACATCATCATCATCATCATTTAAGACTGATTATGCCTTTCAGCGTTCAGTCTGGAGCATAGCCCCCCTTATACAGTTCCTCCATGATCCCCTATTCAGTGCTAACATTGGTGCCTCTTCTGATGTTAAACCTATTACTTCAAAATCATTCTTAACAGAATCCAGGTACCTTCTCCTCGGTCTGCCCCGACTCCTCCTACCCTCTACTGCTGAATCCATGAGTCTCTTGGGTAACCTTGCTTCTCCCATGCGTGTAACATGACCCCACCATCTAAGCCTGTTCGCCCTGACTGCTACATCTATAGAGTTCATTCCCAGTTTTTCTTTGATTTCCTCATTGTGGACACCCTCCTGCCATTGTTCCCATCTACTAGTACCTGCAATCATCCTAGCTACTTTCATATCCGTAACCTCAACCTTGTTGATAAGGTAACCTGAATCCACCCAGCTTTCGCTCCCATACAACAAAGTTGGTCGAAATATTGAACGGTGCACAGATAACTTAGTCTTGGTACTGACTTCCTTCTTACAGAAGAGAGTAGATCGTAGCTGAGCGCTCACTGCATTATCTTTGCTACACCTCGCTTCCGGTTCTTTCACTATGTTGCCATTCTGTGAGAATATGCATCCTAAGTACTTGAAACCGGCCACCTGTTCTAACTTTGTTCCTCCTATTTGGCACTCAATCCGTTTATATTTCTTTCCCACTGACATTACTTTCGTTTTGGAGATGCTAATCTTCATACCGTAGTCCTTACATTTCTGATCTAGCTCTGAAATATTGCTTTGCAAACTTTCAATCCAATCTGCCATCACAACTAAGTCATCCGCATATGCAAGACTGCTTATTTTGTGTTCACATATCTTAATCTCACCCAGCCAGTCTATTGTTTTCAACATATGATCCATAAATAATATGAACAACAGTGGAGACAGGTTGCAGCCTTGTCTTACCCCTGAAACTACTCTGAACCATGAACTCAATTTACCGTCAACTCTAACTGCTGCCTGACTATCCATGTAAAGACCTTTAATTGCTTGCAAAAGTTTGCCTCCTATTCCATAATCTTGTAGAACAGACAATAACTTCCTCCTAGGAACCCGGTCTTATGCCTTTTCTAGATCTATAAAGCATAGATACAATTCTCTGTTCCACTCATAACACTTCTCCATTATTTGCTGTAAGCTAAAGATCTGGTCCTGACAACCTCTAAGTGGCCTAAACCCACACTGATTTTCATCCAATTGGTCCTCAACTAATACTCGCACTTTCCTTTCAACCATACCTGAGAAGATTTTACCCACAACGCTGATTAAAGAGATACCTCTGTAGTTGTTACAATCTTTTCTGTTTCCATGTTTAAAGATTGGTGTGATTACTGCTTTTGTCCAGTCTGATGGAACATGTCCCGACTCCCAGGCCATTTCAATTATCCTGTGTAGCCATTTAAGACCTGACATTCCACTGTATTTGATGATTTCCGACTTAATTTCATCCACTCCAGCCGCTTTATTGCACTGCAATCTATTGACCATTTTTTCCACTTCCTCAAATGTGATCCTATTTCCATCATCATTCCTATCCCATTCTACCTCGAAATCTGAAACATTACTGATCGCATTTTCACCTACATTGAGCAACTCTTCAAAATATTACCTCCATCTGCCCAAGGCATCCACAGGATTCACCAGCAGTTTTCCTGACCTGTCCAAAATACTTGTCATTTCCTTCTTACCTCCCTTTCGAAGACTGCTAATTACACTCCAGAATGGTTTTCCAGCATTTTGACCCATAGTCTCCAACCTGTTTCCGAAGTCTTCCCACGATTTCTTCTTGGATGCTGCAGTTATCTGTTTGACTTTGTTTCTTTCTTCAACATAACTTTCTCTGTCTACCTGGATTCTGGTATGTAGCCATTTTTGGTACGTCTTCTTTTTCCTTTTACAGGCTGCCTTGACTGTATCATTCCACCAAGCTGTTTGCTTCATCCTACTTTTACACACTACTGTTCCAAGACATTCTTTAGCCACTTCTAGTACTGTGTCCCTGTACCTTGTCCATTCCTTTTCCAATGACTGTAAATGACTACATTCAACTAACTGGTACCTTTCTGAGATCGCTGTTATGTACTTGTGCCTGATTTCCTTATCCTGAAGTTTCTCCACTCTTATCCTCCTACATATGGACTGACCTCCTGCACTTTCGGCCTCACAATCCCAATTTCACTGCAGATTAAATAATGATCAGTGTCATCAAAGAATCCCCTGAATACACGTGTGTCCCTCACAGCCTTCCTGAATTCCTGATATGTTATTATATAGTCAATGACAGACCTGGTTCCCCTGCCTTCCCAAGTATACCGGTGAATGTTCTTGTGTTTAAAAAAGGAGTTTGTGATTACTAAGCCCATACTGGTACAGAAATCCAAGAGTTGTTTCCCGTTCCTGTTGGCCTCCATATCCTCTCCAAATTTACCCATAACCTTTTCATACCCTTCTGTTCGATTTCCAATCCTGTCGTTAAAATCACCCATGAGCAGAACACTGTCCTTGTCCTTTACTCTAACAACTACATCACTGAGTGCCTCATAAAAACTATCCATATTATCTTGATCTGTCCCTTCACAATGCGTATATACTGACACAATCCTAATTTTCTTGCTAGACACTGTCAAATCTATCCACATCAGTCGTTCGTTTACATACCTTATTGCAACTACGCTGGGTTCCATTTCTTTCCTGATGTAAAGCCCTACACCCCATTGTGCTATTCCTGCTTTGACTCCTGACAGGTAGACCTTGTATTCTCCCACTTCCTCTTCTTTCTCACCCCTTACCCGAATGTCACTAACAGCTAAAACGTCCAGCCCCATCTTACTGGCAGCCTCTGCCAGCTCTACCTTCTTCCCAGAGTAGCCCCCATTGATATTAATAGCTCCCCATCTCATTACCATTTGTTTGCCAAGTCGTATCTTAGGAGTGCCTGGTTTGTCAGTTAGAGGTGGGACTCCGTCACCTCCAGAGGTCCGAGGCATTTTGCTCTGATTGTTGCCAGCATCATATTTAAAGTACCAGGGAAGCAGGTTGCTAGCCTTACTTGCCCCGAGTCCCATTGGGTTTTACCCCTAACGGCTGAGGGACTAACCGGTGGATTTGGTAGTCTTTGCCGTATGAGCACAAAGGTGACCACGACTCAGAATATGTCCGAGATGCCCAGCCTTATTCCAAAGTAACTGGTATCCCGACTGTCGGGACCACTTACTTGGCCACTCATACGTTGCCCGTGGTTCATGAACTAGGACATGACTACAGGAACCCACACCATGAACCAACCAAATCACTACAGAAAGAACTGAAACATGTTACATAGAGTCGCGAGAAATTGAAATAAACAGATCACATTATCTCAGCTTCTGCAGTGTTAGGTGACGTATAGTGAGCGTCTGCAATCAACCATGTTGATTTACACATGTGCATCACCGTATCAAGCGATTTCGAAAAGAGAGATAAATTTAAACATATTGCATGGTACACAGAACAGAAATATTTGTGAAGTGAGCATTCAGCTGCATTGAAGAGAATTTTTTAAGCCAACATCCACTGCCTCCCAGGTAACGTGATTTCAGTACACCGTAAGGTATGTCCATAAACGCTCTCCAGATATTGATTGTTTATGTATCGATTGTACTGGCACTTGTAATATTAGTAATTTTCGCCTCACAAACATTAATATACGCTCAATAGTAAACGCCTGATGGCCTAAAGTTATCGAACAATTGTAAAGTAAAAGAAATGAACCATCGCATAGCAGTGACAGAATCTATTATTCTTTATTTTTGCCGTTCTTGCGCGGTGCCAGTAAATCTCTATGTACATGTATCGATTAATGGTGTAAAAAAGAATTCTGTTGTTTCAAGAGAAATGAGGTTTTTGGCGCCTCACCTTTTACTGTTTGTATTTCATGAGAGGCGGACGCGGACTTGCTGCGTTCCGCAACTGTATTTTATATTCCCTGTGAAAGTATTGAGTGAATATGCTAATTGTTATTTTTTCCAAACAGAAAACATGTAGTTTCTTGTAACTGATATCGAACAGACAGCGTCAAGAGGACATTTTTACTGTTATGTATAAAGTATCTAACCACAATGGTCATCTATTGTAATTTAATATGAAAAGGTACGTAGCATTAAAAAACGTGTGTTAAAGATAAGTGTGCTTATTTTAGTAAATTAACCTTGATGATTCCATCTCCTTATTTACCTGTATGATAATTATTTTTGTGTTACTTCATCACCAGAAATACGATCACGCTGATGGGCCGAATGCAGCATGAGGCAGAAGGAACATTATCGTTTTCCTATTATTTCTGAACCAACTCCTTTTTTTTAATTGTGTAGTGTTGCATTTCTTTTAAAGTCTATAAATCTTCTGGTCCCTTAGTGTTGATCCGGGTATGACTACATCGCGACTATAAAAATGCACAAAAATGATAATGTTTCTTCCGAACGATTTCAAATATATATACATCAATATGCTGCTCTTATTCAGGTATTTAATGCTCAACGTATGTTATTATAATAGTGTAATCAATCCCTGATTCTGTTGCCAAGTGGCCCACCAAAATATTCACTTTTTCGACATTAAAAAAAAGTAACAGTTCTTTTTATTTTCGTCCCCCAAGAGCAACGCTACACTTGGCGCCCGAACAGGGACTTGATCAAAAATCATTTCATGTATGTGTTTAAAAATTTTTCAGTGCTTGTTCTAATAATTGTTTCATTTTTTTTCGTGTGGATGCAATTCAACCGAGAAAGAGAAGTGGGAAAACCTTTTAATTAATTCAGAACAACGATTGATGAAATTACCAAAAAACGCGAGTATTCATCTGTATCACCATCAAGACAGCCATAGTAAGTGAAATTTTTATACGCAGTAGCCAAGCTTTCGTAGTGACGTAGCATGTTTCGAGTTGATCAGAACGTAAACCTGTCTTTCCTTGCCTTGAAACAGCTTTACTTCAATTTGTCCATAGTCCATTCTTATGTAGTTAAATTCAGTGAAAGTGTACCATTGTTGTCAGTGCATAAAAAAATTACGATATGGCGGATAACAACGCTCAAAACTGGTAAAACGTGTGATATTTCATTTGTTTGTAATTCGTAGGAACCATCTTGTCTTCTTGGCGTAAATGAACGTCAGTTGTTACCCAGAGTTAAAATTTCAGCTTAGGTCCCAGTAAGCCATAGCACTACGTCACAGACAAACGACTGACGGCAGTGACAAACAATATCTGTAGCATTTTGACGTTTGACAAATAATTCATGAACATGGCTGACGGTAGACAGCGGACACAAACAAAACCAGACGACAGCGGTGATGCGAATGGACCTCACTATCCATTACGATCACGCGCGATAGGTACACGAGCGGAGGCAGAAACAGCCTCGACCGAAGTTTTAGAAGCTGGTCCTAGCGTGCAAACTATTCCCGCTTTTGAAAAAAATGACTTGGCTGCAATGATCGAAGCAATAATGGAACGCAAGTTCGAAAGTCAAAGACAGAGAGAGGCGCAAAGACAGGAACGAGAAAAGCAGGAAAAATTAGATGAAAAGGCCCGCGAAGAAAAAGAGAAGGCCGAAAGACGGCATAATAAAAATCAGGTCCTTACAAATCTGTGCAACTCAGTAAAAGCAGACATAAATTCAGTAAAAACAGAAATAAATTCGGTAAAAACAGACATAAATTCAGTAAAAACAGATCTGCAAACGGAGATAAATGACCTAAACACTCGGTTAAATTCGGTAAAGGCCGAACTAAAGGCAGACATAACAGCTGATTTAAATACCCTGTTGGGTAATGTTCAAAGCCAAATCAGTAGTCAGATCACGACCATGAGGCTAGAAATTGACACACAAGTAGAGTCAAAAATAGAGGATATTTCAAAACTGTTAGATGAAAAAATCGAAGCAGCCAAGGGAGAAATAAATTCAAATGTGATGGAATATCAAAAACAAGCTGCGACCTTAAAAGAAGATTATACTGCAATCTCTGATGAGGTCAAAGGAGTTAAAACCGCAGTAGACACGATCGAGAATGTTGTTGATGATCTTTCCAAACAGATCGAGACTCTTAATCTAGAGGATCAAATAAAGAATACTGTTAAGGCACATGCTGAAGCATTGTCTGACCACTACCAAGAGTGGATTAAAAATAAAGGCGGATTCATAGAAAACAAGGTCAAGAACGAACTCAGGGAAACTGTCAAAAACTGTAAATTTGCTAAGAAGTAAGGTGAAGACAAACTTTGGGGTGCTTCGGATAGCAGTACGGCCATGGACTAAAAGACAACAGTACAGTCAGACAGAAGACGTGACAGATCCTGAAAGTGTTAATGACGATGAGTGTAAAGATCTAATTCCCGGCCAGAATGAATTATACGGTAAAGCTAGTGAGTCCACTGAATTATCCAAACAACAGAAGAATGAGCTTTACAATTTGTTAACAGATTACGTTCAAGTATTTTCTAAGAAACCTGGACTAATAAAAGGCTTTGAATATCGAATGGATGTCCTGCCCCATTCAACCTACTGTAGAACAAGCTATTCCATTCCATATGCGAGACGAGAAGCTGTCAAGTGCGAGATCAGGAAAATGTTACGCTGGAATGTGATAGAAGTATCTCATTCACCTTATTCGAGTCCTGTATTGTCTGTACTAAAATCAGATGGTAGCGTAAGGCTAGTCCTAGATGCCAGATTAATCAATAAAATTATAGTACCCATAAGAACGAGACCAGAGGCTCTTGAAGAGCATCTGCAGAAGTTTCATGGAGTTAAGTATTTGAGCACCCTTGATTTGAAAAGCAGTTACTGGCAAGTAAAACTTGCGCAGGAGTCTAGGAAGTACACTGCGTTTATATTTGCAGGTAGATCTTACCATTTCAAAGTTGTACCGTTTGGACTAAATGTGAGTTCCGGAATTTTTATTTCTGCCCTTGACTATGTACTGGGTCCTGAACTTTTAGACGAGGTAACAGTCTATGTGGATGACGTTCTTGTAGCATCGAGAAATTGGGAAGATCATGTGGCCCTTCTGCAAAAGATATTTCAACGATTCAGAGAGTATGGTGTTACAGCAAATCTTAAGAAATCCAAGTTTGGAAAAAGTGAAATTACATTTTTAGGACACATCATCACCCCTGAAGGAATTAAACCTGACCCGGAAAAATTGTCTGCTATAAAAAACTTTCCAACCCCAGTTACAAAAAGGCAACTGAGAGGATTTATCGGTCTTACGTCATTTTTCAGACGTTTTGTTCCCAATCAGGTACTGAACAATCCAGCTCTTCACAACCTTTTAAAAAAGAATTCACATTGGAATTGGACGCCGGAATGCCAAGACGGATTTAAGAAAATTAAAGACAGTCTGGTTAACAGTAACATTCTCCATCATCCTCAGATGGATAAGGAATTTTGTATTACTGCAGACGCTTCCTTTGTGGGTATCGGCGCTTGTCTTTTTCAGATTCAATTAGTAAATGGACACGAGCAAATCCAAGTGATTAGCTTTGCGAGTCGAGTGTTATCAGAGTGTGAGAAGTCTTATTCGGTTACGGAGTTGGAGGCACTTGCCGTAATATGGGCTTTTAGGCGATTTAACTATTATATCTATGGAAGAAAAATTAAAGTCTATTCAGACCATCAAGCCTTATCATTCCTCCTTACATGCAAGTTCCAACACCCTCGTCTTACTCGATGGTGCTTATTCCTGCAGGAATATGACTTTGACATTGTATATATAAAAGGTAAAGATAATGTTATAGCAGACGCACTTTCTCGCTCACCTGAGGGCTTACCAGAAACCAGCGAACTGGTGGAACAAATGTCTAATTATAAAGTTTTGTTAATGAAAGATCCAATTCACAGAAAGTATTTTCTTCAGTTATGTAGGCAGATTCAGATTCTTCAAAATACAGATCCAAGATGGAAAAAGGTTATACAAATTCTTCACGAAAATCCAGCCCACAAGTTGTCCAAGTTTTATAAAGTTCATAACGAAGTGCTATTTCATAAGACGTCTGAGTCATCTGAGAGGTGGTGTGTTTGCATCCCTCGAAATTTCATTGAACATCTTCTGTGGTACACTCACATTTCATGGGGTCACTACAGACCAGAAAAATGTAAAAGGAAAATCTCGACTTACTGTTATGTTCCGAATCTACACCAGAGAATCCATAAATTATTGAGAAACTGTGTCATCTGTCAAAAGGCAAAATCCTTAAACATTTCCACTTCAATCCCACTAAATCCAATAATTGGTGAAAGGCCAAACCAGCTTCTTAGTATTGATTTGGCAGGTCCACTACCCACCGGTAGGGGAGGCGCTAAATACTTAGTAGCAATCCTGGACAATTTTTCTAAGCACATAAGACTGTACGCAGTAAAATCTTCTTGTGCAAATCCAATAATTCGTCGCATTGAAAATGACTATTTCCCACGATTCGGGGTTCCAGAATCAATCTTGTCTGATAATGCTTCAAATTTCACATCACGCCCGTGGCGTGCATTTCTTGCTCGCCATGGAATCAAACAAATTTTGATATCCCTGTTTCGACCGCAATCGAATCCGACAGAAAGAATCTTCAAAGAATTTAACAGATTTATAAGGACGTACATTCCGAATAAACAATCTAAGTGGGTAGACTTCGTAACACCTTTCGAACAGATTGTAAACCACCTTCCTCATCTGTCGACCGTATTCACGCCACATGAGTTAATGTCAAGATCAAAAGAAAGGAATGAATGGATAGACCCCCTTCCAAAGTTACAAGACAACGAATTGGACCTAGACGCAAAAATCAGGCAAGCTCTCATATCATTGACAACGTATGCTAACCTCCGAAAAAAGGCATTTGATAAGAAGGTAAACAGAGTTATAAATTTCAAAGAAGGAGAAAAGGTATTAGTCAGGACTCACTTTAAACCATCCCTGTTGTTAAAGAGGAATCGTAAGTGGCAACACATTTATGAAGGTCCCTTTGTGATAATGAGGAAACCACACATTGGTAGCTATTTGTTATCTGACCCTGCCACGAATAAAATCAAAGGATTGTTCCACCATCATGATTTAAGAAAATTTTATAACGCCAGGAATTAAGTTAATTTAAGCTGTAAGAAAATTCTAAGGTATTGGTGATCAGGATTAACCAATGAGTAACAAGAACTGAACTGAACTGACTACGGACGTTAACCGGTGCTAAAAGGAAACCTTATGTATCAAAACAACGTGTCTGGAAAATGAAATACAGAATAAGTTGTAGACAAGTATTTACATGAATAATCTTTATGTAAACAGGAGGACATGTCCTAGAGGCGATTTTCAATTTTAGTTATAAGTTAGTATGTAAGAAAAATGATGTACTCGAGAGGTATTAATTAGCCCCGAGGTACTAAAATGAGGAAAGAGGAAGGAGCGAATTATGCACTTCTCTCGGTACATAGTAATTTGAGAATGAGCAGGAAGGAGCGAATAATGCACTTCTCTCACTAAATAGTAATATGAAAATGATGATTATATGTGCTTAGTATTTGTAAGTGAAATTTAATCGAGGACAAGTTAATGGGCTGTTTTAAAAGGAAATACTTGAACGTCCAGACAAAAGAGGAAAGTTATGTGAAAAGATTCGATTCCATGAGGTTATTCCCTATTTTCAAATGTGACGTAAATAAGGCACCACCTGTTAGCGTAAAACAGTCGGTAGATTTAACTTGTAAGTTCCAGCACAGTGCTATGCCAGCGATGAAATAACATCTCTTTGAAGTAAACAGATACCTAGGATTAAGCATGAACAGATTGATAACGCAGTGCAATTGTTCTAAAAAGGCCTGACGTTAACCTTAAGTAAAAGTGTGATGGAATAAAAAAGGAAGTTTATTATATAACGCAAAGTAAGATGAGTCCAGACTATAAACAAACTGAGTAAAAGAACATATGAGTAACATGATTTATTATGCCAACTTCACGGTACTATTGAGCATTAGAGATACTGCAAATTCACAAGCTAGCAGCAAATAGAATAAGGATCTCGCCCAAGCTTCACAGGTCGCGACAGCAGCAAATAACAACACTCTAGTGAGAGGCTTATATATATACAAATGATAATTAATACCCAAATGCGTAATGCATAAACTTGACTTAGTCTAAGAAATGAGCAAAGAATAGTAAGCAAGCTGCAGCAAGATACATATTAGATATACATGCTTGAAGTGATAGATTTTATTTTAAGTGCGCACTGCAATATTTATTGTTTTCTCTGTGATTATTGAATCCCTTTCCTAAGTGTAAATCCTTTAAGATCCTTGATCCTATCCACTCCTCAGGATCAACTTGTAAAGATGCACGTGTGCTTAGGAAGTGAGGCACTACATATAAAAATGAGTAGGTTCGCGACGCGCATATTGCTTTTGTAATGCGCAATGTAAATTAAATTTTCGGCCTGGTTGAGGAGTAATTTAAGTTCTATCGACGATCTGTGAGTAGGCCCGCTTTGCCCACTTTTCTTTTACGACTGTTTGTATTTCTACACGAAATCCCGAGGCGGAATTGCTATTTTCAAATCTGTCCTTGAACTTTCTTTAAAGACAAGCACATACGAGAGAAACTTTGACATAAATGAAGCTTCCCTCACAAGTCACTAAATAAGACGAGCAATTTAAAAAAAAAATGTATTGGGCCTACAAAATGAATAAGCAAGCGTGATAAAGATTACTATGTATGAAATTAATTTGTAAAGGAGATTGGAATGGATTTGGTCAAAGAAAAAGGACTTATAATAGCCTACCTGTGACCGTAGGCATAAATAAAAAAAAGACTAATTAAGAAACAATTGTTCTGATTCAAAGTGGTCAATTAGATTAATTCTCGATTTAAATGAACTCTTGTAAATATTAGTATGTAAATCAACTTGTAAACACCGTGTGATGTTATGAAGCGAGAATTTCTTTTAATACACCGTTCACGCAGACGCTCACCACAGTGCAAGTGAAGTTTTAAAGTTCGACGATTTTCAGTGGCAGTATTCTACTGCACCATATGTGCAAAAAAAATTCATTGATGTGTGCAGTGTGTAATAATCAGTGTCATTCCACACGTGCAGTTGCAGCGGTAGCTACCACTTACCTGTGAATCCGTAACTGGATAGTGGGCAGGAAGTGATATGAGGCAGTTTCGGTGGCAGAAGCTCCCTCCAGCAATCTAAAAAGCACAAAGCCACGATCCGCCGAACAAAAGCGACGCACGGCACCTCAAGCGCGAAATAAACGCTCTGCAAGGAAGCTCCGGTCATGTGCGCGCGCACAGACTGAATTTCAAGATTGCTCGCAACAGTGGAGGCGGACAGCCACCACGTGACGAAATAATGTAAACGTTCAACCGCCAACACAGTTGCTGTGCGCTACATTCTGTAGCAAAAACATTCACACCCAGTACTGAAAGCATTTTGTATGTATCATAAACCTTCTGAGAGACTCTAAGATAGAGAAGTTAGCGTAATTAGTATAATGACTGATTGTACACAGAGACAAGTCACAAGGTCACCTCTGAACACTGTTGAAATGTAAACTTTAACGAAAGGTCACGATACGAATGAAAATAAGCACACGAAAATACGTCAAAGGATCCGATCCTTCCTAAATCCCATCCCATATGTATATAAAATTAGTTTTGTAAGCTATTCTAATATAAGATATTTTATCTGTTTCATATGTGAAATAATTCGGAGAGCCACACTCGAGCCCTGAAAGTGAAAGATATGGACTTCCTTGTCGAAGCCATCACCAGTGGCCGCTCTACAATCCAAGTCTATCATAAATAGTGTATGTGCGACGAAAATAAATGTATAATTAAGTGCGACAACGGACAAGGCAGTCAATCGACAAGACGATGACAATAAAATGAATACAGTCAAAACAGAAAGTTATGTACCAGTAGTGATAGTCAAATTACTTTTGCAACGTTGAAAAATGAAGTGTGACTATTTCCTTATAAAGTTTGTAAATATGTGTACTTATAGCCTTAATTTTAAGAATCATCAAGAAAGACTGAATTCATGCAAACACTGATAGACACACAGAACAAATTCACAATGATCCATCGTCAGTAATTACAAACTGAAGCGTTAATTCTTTTATTATGAAATGAATGTGAAATGAAATTTTTAATAACCTGTATGTTACACCCAAAAATTACAAATATTCCAATGGGCATGAGGATGAAAGTAATACCTTCGGTATTCCTTCCCTCCTCATGGGAGGCAGTGTAATATTAGTAATTTTCGCCTCACAAACATTAATATACGCTCAATAGTAAACGCCTGATGGCCTAAAGTTATCGAACAATTGTAAAGTAAAAGAAATGAACCATCGCATAGCAGTGACAGAATCTATTATTCTTTATTTTTGCCGTTCTTGCGCGGTGTCAGTAAATCTCTATGTACATGTATCGATTAATGGTGTAAAAAAGAATTCTGTTGTTTCAAGAGAAATGAGGTTTTTGGCGCCTCACCTTTTACTGTTTGTATTTCATGAGAGGCGGACGCGGACTTGCTGCGTTCCGCAACTGTATTTTATATTCTCTGTGAAAGTATTGAGTGAATATGCTAATTGTTATTTTTTCCAAACAGAAAACATGTAGTTTCTTGTAACTGATATCGAACAGACAGCGTCAAGAGGACATTTTTACTGTTATGTATAAAGTATCTAACCACAATGGTCATCTATTGTAATTTAATATGAAAAGGTACGTAGCATTAAAAAACGTGTGTTAAAGATAAGTGTGCTTATTTTAGTAAATTAACCTTGATGATTCCATCTCCTTATTTACCTGTATGATAATTATTTTTGTGTTACTTCATCACCAGAAATACGATCACGCTGATGGGCCGAATGCAGCATGAGGCAGAAGGAACATTATCGTTTTCCTATTATTTCTGAACCAACTCCTTTTTTTTAATTGTGTAGTGTTGCATTTCTTTTAAAGTCTATAAATCTTCTGGTCCCTTAGTGTTGATCCGGGTATGACTACATCGCGACTATAAAAATGCACAAAAATGATAATGTTTCTTCCGAACGATTTCAAATATATATACATCAATATGCTGCTCTTATTCAGGTATTTAATGCTCAACGTATGTTATTATAATAGTGTAATCAATCCCTGATTCTGTTGCCAAGTGGCCCACCAAAATATTCACTTTTTCGACATTAAAAAAAAAAGTAACAGTTCTTTTTATTTTCGTCCCCCAAGAGCAACGCTACACACTTCCCGTTAAAATGTACCATAACTTTTCTACATGATTTTCACAGGATTTCAACAACTTGCGGGGGATATCTCGAACGAACAAGTATTAAAATGTTAAAGATGTCGCAACCCATAATGAATTCTACGTGTACGCCTAAATTTTTTGGAAGTTTCTACTCGGCTAGCTCAGAGCCAAGCAGGCCAGCTCGGACCTAGGGTGCTAGTCGGAATGTCGGCGCAGTGTATCGCCAATGTAGGAGAAGGCAAGGCACTAGTCGGGCGTTGCCACACAACCTCCGAGCGAGGGAAGCAAAAGAGCAAATACCGCAATACATCATAACAGCCAAGCAGGCCAGCTCGGACCTAGGGTGCTAGTCGGAATGTCGGCGCAGTGTATCGCCAATGTAGGAGAAGGCAAGGCACTAGTCGGGCGTTGCCACACAACCTCCGAGCGAGGGAAGCAAAAGAGCAAATACCGCAATACATCATAACAAGACAGCTCCGTAACGCCAAGCATCGGAGCGCCACTGCAGAAGTCAAACGTTGCAGAAAGACCGAGCTCCTCAAACGAGAATAGTTACTGAGCTGCCACAAAAAGACAAGGAAAGCTGACGAATCTAATAAGCCAGGCCCAATTTGCTCATCCATCTAGAGCGACCGTGTCATAGGCGCGAGCTCTGCAGGTCAAATTAAGAGGCATTTGGAGCTCACCGACACATTCAGTCGTGCCGCCCTCTGTCCGCGCCACGAATACCAGAGAGAATGACAATCTATAGGGTTTCAGTGAAACCACGACAAGCCGATTGATGATGGTCTGCCTGCTACGTGTTTTCTGACTTCAACGCCGAAACGCAGCAGTTCCGATGCAAATCACAGTAGTGGTCTGCCGGAGGAGTACGTTAAAATCAAATCGTTCTAAAAAAAAAAAAAAGGGTGCATTTTAAGCAATTACATGCAGAATAATAGCGATTTAAGTTTAGGTACGATATTTTATCGAATTTCCTATGCTAATTTTTCTGTGATCTCTCAGGTTTTCTCAGTGCGATGTGTTTTACCGAGGTTTTTTTTTTCATTGTATTCATACTAATTTTTCTGTTTATAGCAACAAGTTCGCAACAGTATGTTACATATTACTTTCACCAACTGCGACATGGTCGCGTATACAAACAGTGATCCAATGCTGTCAAATGTTTTTTTTATTCCAGTTTTTGATCACAATATGATTTATTTAGACGATGACCGGTTTCAGTCCGTAGCGACCACTCTCAGATCTTTTTCACACCTTATCCTAAAGTGATAAGGCCATAATGGCATCGTCAAAACAGATAAATATAATAATATGACGATGCTATGCTGATTATATTTATATGTTTTGACGATGCCATTATGGCCTTATCACTTTAGGATAAGGTGTGAAAAAGATCTGAGAGTGGTCGCTACAGACTGAAACCGGTCATCGTCTAAAGAATTCGTATTGGGATCATGGAATAGAATAAAACACATTTGACATATTACTTTACTTATTTTGCACAAGATAGTGAGCCGCTTACGGCTACTCGTACCTGAGTGAACATTAGTTGAAACAAAACTGAGGTGCCCACGTTAGAAAGTGTGAGCAAGTAACATGATGTTGTTACGAGCGCTATCTAGTAGCCGCAGAAACAACTAGGCTACTGTACATTCAAAATAACAATTTCATGTGTCTAATTTTGAATGTACAGTAGCCTAGTTGTTTCTGCGGCTACTAGATGGCGCTCGTAGCAACACCATGTTTACTTGCCCACACTTTCTAACGTGGGCTCCTCAGGTTTGTTGCAACCCGTGTTCACTCACGTACGAGCAGCCCTTAGTGGCTACCCAACTGATCTTATTTACAACTTTGCATGACGTCGCCTTCCGGCTTAGATTTTTTTAGAATGTGACTTGTAAGTACTGCATCTCTTTCTAGTCAGTACAAACTTTAGTTTATTAATGTCTTATATACCTATTATGTTTTAGAATAATTAGTTTAATTCAGAAGACGACGCTCATAGTAGCGTCGAAACCTGGTCAATTTTGACTTAATGTTTGTGACCGAGGGTGTATTTGTTCTAATATAAACAAACAGCATTATAGTGACGTCAAGCGACAGTCCTGATTTTGATGCTGATGACATTCGCAATCTCCCACTTCCACTCCACAGATTTTCCTACTCTTGGTGTGACAGCAGAAGGTAAAGAAGCTCTAGCACTCGCCCTGACTCTCCAAAGCTACTTCGCTCCTTGTACTGAACCAAACAGAGAGAAGAGCGAAGTTAGTGCGTGTCACCTGAGTAGAGAAAGAGGAACGGGAGGAAGAAGTGAGAAGGGAAAGTGTGAGTAGTGTCGGGGATGCAGGGAGTGGAGAGAGAGAGAGAGAGAGAGAGAGAGAGAGAAGAGAGAGCAATTTAGGCTGTGGACAGGCTGCGTCGTTAGGAAATTGGGTGCGCCCTTCCGCGCCACGCGCCGCACCACCAGTTTCAGGAGGTTTAGGGTGGTAACAGCTAAGCTGAGCCAGCTCGCTCTGTGTGCTGAAAGAACAACCACAGTGAATTTTTTTCAGGTAGCATGCCTCTTCCTGGAGATACAGCTTCCTTATCAGTCACGGCAGTAAGATTTAAAAATTACTTGTCACTGTGTCAGAGAATCAAACAGTAGCAAGTAAATTTATATTTCATTTCTTACAATGGTTCAGTAGTACACTCTACCCGAAAGAGTGAAAAACATATAAAACTGTTTTCTTTCATTCTAGTCAATAATCACAAACTGTCGTGAAAGTATCGACTTCGGTACAGAATGACCATCTACATATCTTCCAGGGAAAATGAAATCAAATATAACTGTGGGACTATTAATGTCTTTTAAACAGTAAGTTGTAACACAGTGAAAAGGTATCTCATGTGATTTTCGCCTTGTCGTGGTAGAGGGCTTAGCAGCCACTCATCCAGACGTCTGTTATGGGGAAATCAAGTTCGCTAGCTTACTGGACGGAAAGTGGTGAGGGGAAACTAAGATTGGCCTACAACATTAGAAAAGAGGGTTAGCAACATGTCAGTAAGCTATAATAATAAAAGAAAAATTAACGAAGTACAAGCTTCAGCGAATAAGTAGCTGGACAGGTGAATATTACGTCAAATGCAGGATTAAAAGGCAGAAGAGGAAAGGACAAGGAACACAAGTAGTATAGTGGGTTGGTATGGGACAGACAATAATATGGTTCTCACCAACCATAAAAAAATACTCTAAAAATAGTGGTTCAAGTAACCATAAACATCCAAACACCCGTTAAGTAGCTACTTAATGGCCCCCACCAACCATAAAAAACACACCATAAAAATAATGGTTAAGTAATGGACCCTAGTGACCATTAACCAGCCTCATACTCTCATTATGGTACCAATCAACCATAAATGACATCAAAAAATATGGGTACTAACTTAAGGTACTAAAGAACCATTAATTTCAAAATAAAAACATCTGAGAAATGGTACTACTCCACCATAACTTGAGAAACAATTTAAAGGTTCTAAACAACCACAATTTTTTTAAAAAAATATTTAAATTTAAGCCAAATTTCTTTTTAAGGTATTAAAGAACCATTAATTATTCAACCGTTAAAAAGGTTACAAAGAACCATTAATTTTTCCCAAAAATAAAAATGAATTTTCCAAAAAATTCATTTAATGGTTCAAAAGGCCATTAAAATTTGAAACACTATTGAAGTCACGTATAAAGGTACTAAAGAACCATTAATTTTTCCAAAAATAAAAACTAAATAATGGTACTTAAGTACCATAACATTTTATCCAACACCTTTTCTTCAGTAAAGGTTACCCCAACCATAACTTCTTATCCAAAGTCTTTTTCGTTTAAAGGTACTTAAGTACCACAACTTCTTATCCAAAGTCATTTTCGTTTAAAGGTACTTAAGTACCACAACTTCTTATCCAAAGTCTTTAATATTTAATGCTCGCACCTACCATAACTATAAACTATAGGGTAGGTTTATAAAAATGAAAAATATAAATAAAATAAGACAGTTAATAAATAAATAAAGAAAATGGCTCTGTATGCTATCTTGAGAGAACTAGATAATTTAGATATAAACTATAAATTAAATGAACAAGGAGAAGTGCTATACGTTAAAGATGATGAATACATATTCTTGACATATACATTTTATATTGAAAGTCTTGATATAAATAAATTCTCACATTTTAAGAATGTAGTTACTCGTCGTGATGATTATGATGGGTGGGAATTAACTTGTGGTGTCAGAGAGCACATAATTGATTTATATTTTAATACTGACAATGAATATATTAAGTTTGAATTCTTTGAGTCTGTCGCTGGCGCAAATTAGAAATACGGTGACCTCGGCCGTGAAGTCGTTACGCAATCCGAAACAGATAATCAGAGGAGCGTCGCGGAACTACCGACACACATCTGGCATCCCGCCAAGCCGCGAGATGAAGGTCAGCTGATACGTAATATTAACTCGTTCATTCGCTAGTAGATGGCACTCTTAACAGCTTCAGCATGACTTATAACCCGAACACGGCTAGTTTTCTCTCGCCGACGCGGTTGCTCAGCGCGTTAGGTCAGGGGTCTGGCCAGCCTCTGTAATAAATAAACTGAGTAAAGTTTTCGTCGTGGAATTTTGAGTGACGTCATGAGACGTCCGCAAAGAACCGCTCTCCCTCATCAACCAAGATGCATGGGACGAGACGTGGCAACAAAGAGGAAAAACCCTGTGGGGTGAAGAAAACAGTAGCAACGACGAAGAAGAGACAGAAAGAGAAGTCCCCACAGGGTTCCTTGGCGCCAAGGTTTTGCTGTTTTCGACATTTTTTCTATTTAAATAATAAAGTCAATAAATGAACAATCAACTAATACCTCCTTGTAGCATGACGTGGATAATGACAGGCGGCGACAAACCAGCACAACTTCCTTTTGATATAAACAGGGTGCCACCACACCTAAAACAGATCGTTTTTAATTATCTAAAGAAAATGCAGTACCTACAACTAACTGTTATGGAATTAGTAGAAGACCAGACTGACCTCTGCAAAATAGGCGAAAGTATATCACAAATAGAACAAGAATTTGAAAAGTTGATGGTTACCCTCACTGCAGTCGAACCGTAACAAAATCAAAACATTTATCAGATTTTAATGGTTAAAAACCATTAAAATATTACATTACTTTTATTCACCCAACTATTATGTGAGTTATCAAACCCTAGCCACTTCACATAGACTTTGTCACCCCTTTTCCTTATTACTTTTTCTACAAGATAGACGTCAGGATACTTAGTTTTCTGTAATTCTTGTTCGTAGAAGTTACCTTCAATTTCTTCTTTATTTGTGTCTTTCAGCTTGTACGTGGTTGGAATTGTGTTACTGATCTGACTCACTTCAAATATTTCTGTCGACCAGTTAGCAGTATAGCCTTTCTCAAACAAACCTTTCAATTTACTGATCCTAACTTTATCACCTATCTTGAACTTTGGTGGGTCTGCTTTAAGTTCAATTGCTGGTAGCAATATCTTTGCATTCTTTTTAGTCACTTCTATTGGTTTCATCCCTATTGTTCTGTGTTTTCTGTTGTTGTAGTCATATATGAGCTTTGGGAGTAAGTCAATCCACTTTTGATTACCTTGAATCGAGAATTGTTTCCACATTTTTTCTTTTAGCGTTCTATTGAACCTTTCAACTACTGATGCTTTAAGTTCTGTAAATGTGGAATAGTGGTTTATGCCTTCAAGTTTCATCAGTTCCTTAAAGTGTTTATTGTAGAACTCTTTACCATTATCTGTTTGTAGATTCCTTGGCTTCCTTTCTTGTAGAATACTTTTAAAAGCAATGGCCACATTCACACCTCATTTGTCGTTAACAGGAATAGCCCATGCATACTTTGAAAACACATCAATAACCGTTAATAGGTACTTGTATCCTTTGTTAATCTTAGACACCCCTTTTAGGTGTCCAGAATCCATCTCAACCAAATCAGCTTGCCACAAATCATCTACGCCATAAGCTATGACAGTTCTCCTTGGGAAGTTCTTTCTCGATGGTGTGTGAAGCTTGTTTACAATACCTTCACGAACAGATGGTTGTTCCTTAGGAACGTTACCTCCTACATTTTCTACGTCTTTTTTTTTTACAAATTTACTTTTCCTGCTTTTGCATTCCGAACAGATACCTTCCATTCTTGTTCGTCCGTTTTTAGCCATAACACGGTGTGGATGAAGTGTGTTAGTGTATTTTTTACACTTTAAACACCAAATATGATAGTCGTCCATTTATTAACTGAGTGTTACATCTAAAATATAATCCTCTTACTAGTACGCACTTTTTAAAGATCCTAAAGACCTTTAAAAAGTCATTCTTAATTCTCAATATCCTCGACAACTGGTATCAGTTCACCATAAATTAGAAATTTCACGTTAACAGGTACAGTTTTAACACTATCTTTAAGTCTTACAGAGAAAAAATTTCCTTCATTTATTGTTATTGAATGGTTTCCACCATTAATTAGATGTATTTTGTCATATACACTTACTGCCATATCAAAGTCCTTAGTTGACAGACGTCCATTAACGTTTTCACCAATTGCAACAACTCTTCTTAACTGAAAGGTGTATTCAAAGTTGTGCATTTTTTGTTCATCACCTGTCACAAATGTGAATTCAACTGTTTGTTTATCGTGTATAGTGCTCTGAGAACTCTCAATATACGGCTTCAAATCTGATTTAGTAAAATAATCTGAAAGAACTTTCTCAATCTCCTTCTTGCTGTAATAATTACTGAACTGTGTTAAGAGACTTGTGTATTGTGCACTACTCTCTACAAGTTTTGTTTGCAGAAACCTCTTGGTAACTACATCCATATCATCAACAGGCTCATCGACATTGACTAATCTTCTACCTAGAAAATTTATATAACGCTTTGATTTCTTCATCACATCTGTGAAATATTTCTGAAACTTGGTAAAACTCTTTTCGACATTTTTTATCTTATCTAACTCTTCTGCCGTCATTCGAAAAGCTACATCAGTAGCTACAGCTAGTTTATTCCCAAAAACGTCCATTTATTACATTCAAAATTTCGTTAAAATTCCACCCATCCGTAAATAGCTTAAGTACGAGCATACACAGGTGACCACAAATATACTCGTCATAATACTGTATCCTTTCTGTATTGTAGAACAAATTCTTTGAACCTAGGTAACGGACCAATTCATCAGGTACATTTCCTCCAAATGAATCAAAAACAAATTTTTCGTCGCTTTTTTTGAAGTAACAGATCCAGTGTGAACCGGTATGCTTAGACGAGTCTAAATTCACAATTCCTGATTCGTACTTTAATGGTTTATTAGGTAACTCATCATTCATGTAAACACCTCTGAAAGATTCAATTTTCAATTCTTTTGCTAATTTAACTATGTCAAAGTTTCTTAAAGCATGAGGGTAGTCTGCAATTATTTTTTTGAACTTTTTTTTTTCATTCCAGATCCCTTCTTTTCCAATTTTTCCAAAATTAGATTGTGTCGCTTCTGTTCAGCCAGTTCTGCATCTTCTTTCTGTTTTTTATGAACGGCGCTAGTGATTGCAGCAGCTCCACCAGCCAATGAACCAATTGCGCCTAAGGCAGCCAGTATCAGTGGTAGGAATCCTCCTTCGTGCATACTCATACCAGAACCCTTTTTTAAACTCTTTGAGTTAAGGTAATCAAGAATCTTTTTCACGATAGGTATAGATAGTGTTATAAGTAAACTACCACCTTTCTTAAGTTTATTTGCTTTCTGTTTCATTTGAGCCTCTGTGAGGAAACCATCAAGAAACCTATGACTTTTCAAATCATCATTGGACAATTTTATTTTAATGGATTTTGCTTTTGGACTCCCTCTGGCGGAAACATTGTAATCAATACTAAATCCTCTCATTTATTTATTAATTTATTTCAATTTTAATTTTATGCTTTAAAAGCATAAAATCTGTATTAAAATTACACCTTTTCACAAACCAAAACCGTTTTCATCGACTTCCAAACCCATTCCCAGTTTCCGTTTCCCGAACATTATTCCAGCAACAGCTGTGGAAGCTAATCTCTCTCCAAGTGAAGCATCTTTACTGAACATTCTTTCCTTTGCAGCTTTTTGTAGTTCTTTGTCAGCTACGTGTCTATTCTCCAAATCCTTATGATCTCGATAAGCAATGTCATGTTGTTTACACGCTTCATCTAAAGGATTGATTCCTGCATCTCCTCTAGCTAATCTTTCGTCTAACTTCGTAAACGGCCCACAGTAATTGTATCCTGGAAGGTGCATTTCAGGCAATGGTAATTTATTTAATGCCCAATTCACTAAACCCTTTCCATGTTTTTCAGATTTCCAAAATGTGTGAGGGAGGTTGTTCAAAAACCTAATTAGGTAAGGAATGCCCTTTGGATTATCGATAATAAAGTCGTTAAACTTATTACTGAGCATTTTACTTATTGCAACTTTTTCGTTGTGGTAGCTATTATTTCCAGCATTTTCTTCCCCATGAATAACCATAAGTCTATCAATTAAGTCCCGGACATCGTCTATCCAGACGTATTCAATCGGTCTGTCACTGTATTTCTTAATGAAACCATTTCCAGTCTTTGTTGGACTTCCCTTTGACCTCTTGATTGCATTATATATTGGCTTAATCAATCTATTATATTTTTCACTCACACTTGATTTTGGACCCTTTGTGGGATCGTTGTTCTGATATATAGCATTTGTTAATTTTAATATATCCGCATAAGTGTTGTGGTCATCAAGTGGTACACTCTCTTCTACATCTTTCTGTGTTAGAAGAGTCATTAAACCTTTAGTAGCTTTAATTCGTTTATCCTTGATTATAATATCATCATCCTGGAAGTTAACTTCTGAATCGCCAATATAATGCTTACCATTATCAAATCTTAAGCCAAACACCTTATCATTAAGGCCACCTAAATACTGGGAGATTGTAGGGCCTAAATAAGTTGTGGCATAATTGGTTATAGCAGCCTTTGGTGTACTATTTAATTGACCCTTCCGAACCATCTTTTCTCTTTCTTTCGATTCAATGTCTGCTAAAGTTGTTTCTAATCTTTGTTTTGTATTTGGAGAGATATCGCTGTCGTCCTTGTTCTGAAATATACTCTTTTCAAATGACGTTTCGTCAGGCGTTGAGGGAATTGGAAACATGTCTTCGAAATCTGTCTGTTGATATGGAACCAACTGCTTCTCTACTTCCCTGTTTAATTCTATTGCTTTTATTACATTATCACCCAAACCCTCCAGTTCTCCCTTAACTTCTTTAATTGCATCGATAACAGGTTGGTCTTCTTTTTTATACTTTTCATACTCTGTTATTGGTTGCTTCTTCCACGATTTAAAACCTTCTTTGAGTGCTTCAAACTTTTTTCTGTTCTTCCGTGCACTCTTAATAGCATCAGGATTATATTTTGCAAACATCTTTATTATATGCGATTTTTTACAGTAAACGTTAGACGTTGGCATTAAGCGTTAGACGTTAGACGTTAGACGTTGGCGTTAAGCGTTAGACGTTAGACGTTAGACGTTGGCGTTAAGCGTTAGACGTTAGACGTTAGACGTTGGCGTTAAGCGTTAGACGTTAGACGTTAGACATTTAAGAATGTTTTGATCTTATTTCGGTACTTACCGTTATTAGATTTACGTGTTAAGTCTATCGTTACAAAGCCAAAATCGTCTTCATTCCAGCAATTACTACACATGGTTTTGAAATCATCGTATCTCATATCACCCCCAACAAATTCATTATAAATATGATTTAGATTCCTATTGTCTTGTCTAAAAACATTCAGGAAGTTCAGATTATCACGAACCAGTTGTTTCGGTATCTTGGTGTATGTTTGTGCTAAGTAAAAGCAGTCTATACCTTTGTGTCTTCCTCTAGTGAAATACTCTCTAACTACATCTTGGTTCTCCAAAATAAAGTCATCAAATATCACAACTGAATTTTCTGTACATTCATCTAAAGGTATGATATCGTCATTGTTGTCAATGAATGATGCTACCTTCAAACCCATCTTTTCTTCTAGTTTGTCACACATTTTTATTAGTTCTTGATACTTTGATTGATCTAGACTTTTTGAATATATGTATACATGATTTACTTTGTCCCAGTTCAACCACCCTGGTGCAAGAAGGTAATTGTCGATCATCAGTGTTGTTTTACCACACCCGCTTGGACCGATAACTCCACAACGTATCGAATTAGGTAACAATTCCCCATGCTTCAATTTTCTTTTCCTTTCTGGTATTCTAACTTTAGGTTCCCAGTCTGTCTTCATTTCTCCTTTCTTTATTCTCTATTTAGCTTTATTAACTGAGTTAATAAATGACAAGATTATTTAAGCTGAGCGGTAGGTCCTCTGTACTAGAAAAGAGGATGACAGTTCCGATTAGAGACCACTTTAAAGTTGTGGCCTTAAAAGGATTTTACACGACGTTCTTGACTCCAAATGTAACCACAAAGAATAATAAGTTGTACTATGAGAAAGATGGTGTGGTTAACATGTTAAATATCCCTCCTGGCCAGTACAGTATACAAAGTTTAGAAAAATACATTCGTACCAAAAACCCTGAAATAAGTATTAAGGCAGACAAGGTTTCAAACAGAGTTGTTATAGAAAGTGAAGTGAAGCTATTTATGGACAGAAAGGATAGCATAGGAAGTGTACTGGGGTTTGATAATCAAATCGTTGAACCAAACACAAAGACTATTGGTACAGGTATTCCTAAAATTATTCCTTTCGAAACGATTAATGTTCATTTCAACTTGGCAGATGGAATGTTAGTTAAGGGTGGTGAACACTACCACAGAGAAACTAATATTATAGCTTCTTTTAAAATCGGTGTTGAGTTTGGTGGGCCTATTATTTATGAACCACAGAATCACTCATTTGTCCCCCTTCACGACCGAATTCAGTACTTGGTAGTAAGTGTGACTGATGAAGACGATAATTTGATTGATTTTGGTGGAGCTGATGTCACGGTAATTTTAGAAATGCAATAAAAATTTTGCAGATAATAAATGAACAAGATAGAAAGTTATCAGTACCAGTCTTTTCCTATCAATGAAAGACGAAATTTAATTTAAATGTGCCAAACAAAGATGTTGAAATAGATATTAAAGTTGGTGATGGTTGGATTGATAGTAAGAATGCTTTTCTGTACATGAATTTTAATGTAACTCACGTTAATGGATCAGATTACACTAGCTATGACGGAAAATCTAACGTAAAGCTGATTGACAATTTTGTGTCGCAGTTGTTTTCCACAATCACCATTAAAAAGAAAGGAGTTATCATCTCCAGAATTGAACACCCAGGTATTTCTTCAACGGTGTTGTATCACCTCACCTCTTCAATTGCTGAGGATGTTACATACGAAGGGAACTTTATAAACAATGGTAAGCTAAAGTCAAAGTCAAATGAAGTGTTGTACCCACTAAAAATGTTTGGTGGGTACTTTAAAGACTACAAAGAGATTATGTGGGAAGGAGATATAACAATTTGTTTCACTTGGAGTGCAACTGGTGGGGATGCATTGGAGAGATGGTTTTCAAAAAATAATGATGGCACTGATGTTGCGGGGAGTCGTCCAGAAGAGGGAAAAGTAACCGCCACAAGTATGGAAATAAGAATGCCTGTAGTTAAATATGAGCCAACTTATGAGCTTGAATTGAGAGATAAGATATTCAAAGAACCTAAAATACCCATTTCATTCTTTGAGCTACAAACAGAGGAAATTGCAGGCATTAGTGGTAGGAGGAACTTTGAGATTGACATTACCAATTACTACACATCCCTAGAGTTTGATATGCCTTACTTTGTTTTTGTTGTTTTCCAGACTAACCGGAAAGGTAACCAAGAAAGAGATTCATCCCAGTATGACCACATAAACCTTCAAAACATTAGTCTGAAAAATGGTAGAAACGAAATATTTCCTGAGGAAGCATGGAACATTACTCCTCCTTCGATTTACTTCAAGGCCTACAATGCCTTCTTAGACTTTAAACGGATAACCGATTTAAGAACTGACACAAAAATTAGTCCTTACAGTTTCATTTCTTTGTATCCAATTTACGTTATTAATATGACCAAAAGGAGAAATGTTGTAGCGACAAACAAAACGAGTATGAAGTTGTGCGCAAATTTTAATGCTAACATACCTGAAAACACTACAGCTTATATTGTGATGTACACGAAAAAGAATTTGATCTATGATGCAAAGCATGGAATAGTAAATGAAAGTTTTTAATACCTATTTTTAATGCCTCTCAGGCATTAAAAATTAAAAATGTATTTTATAAAAATTCTATGATGTGTCTGGGTTTTATGTTAATGTCTCCGTGTGTCATACCTTTGTAAACCATTTTTAATCCTATAATAGACCTAGAGTCTTCCCAGCTTAGGATTTTGTTGTACCTTTCAGGCAAAATAACTTTAAGTTCATTCTCAAGTTCTAAAATGTATCCACTACCGAATTTCATTGTCTTGAACTCTACATCTGTAATAAGATATTCATAATCTATTTCGAGATCTCGCAAACGAGAAAACGATGTTTGTGTGTTAAAACTATTGAGTTTTAGTAGAAGTTGTTGTTGTTGACTATTCATTTATTAAATATGTTTTTTTAACTAAAAATTTATTTGTTCTAACAGGGTAACTGTATTTTTTAGAGTACTTATTATTTCTACAATAGAAGATGACTGTTTAGGGCAATTTATTTCAAACAAAGAAAGATCCATTTTCCCAGCTCTAACTACAGAATTAGTAAATTCATTGTACTCATAGAACGTTTCCCCTTTGAAGAAATATAATAAACCATTTGTATATCTAAAAGATGAATCGATACTTGGAGGTAATCCCGGAAATTCTCTTGTAATTCTTCCATACCTTTTGCTTATTCCCTTACATTCATCAACTTCTATATAGTAAACATCATCGAAAAATATGAAACTTTTGCCAGAATATGAATTTATTGCTGAATGTAACACTACATTTTTCCTTAATGAAAGGTTTGTTAATGATTGTGGATAACCATATTTCAACTTAAAGGATGGTATTTCCATTACATATATCTTGTTATCAATGAATAAAACAACATCTCCAGATGGTCTTTGGTAAGCTGCAGTAATATTTTTAAAGCCTTTTGGAAGAAATGTTAACCAATCATTTATGAGTTGTGGTGTCGTGTGTATATTTAAGTTATCCAAATCCATTACCCAAACCCATTTCTCATAATAAATATACAGAACCTGATCAACGATTAAAAAGTTCTTTATTTTCTTATTCAGTTTACATAGTTCTGGAGGATTTGAATCTTCCTCTCCTTCATCAGCATCATCGGTTTCAGCTTCATCTTTACCACTTCCTTCACTATATTTTCCATACAAACTTTGAATTCCAAGAATATCGTCTTTACTTAATTCAATATTTGAACTATTGTATATCGGATACATAATTGATGTATTTACACTTGAATGAGCTAGTCCTAGTGTATGACCAATTTCATGAACTAAAACAGCATAAAAGTTAATCTTTTCTTTAGGAGTGTTTGTATCAATCTCAAAATACCAATCTTCATCTTGATCCATATGAATTTCTACAGCATTATTATTGATATCAGGGTAAAATGCATGACCTAACACACCTCCTTTGCCATCAAACGGTTTTGAGCAAAAATGTTGGCCACTAGTTTCTTTTCTGTGTAAACGTCTTTTATTTGAAATAATAATGTCGCAATTCGATTGATCTTCTTCAAAAATCAAATCTGTATGTTCTTTCCAGCTATTAAAAGCTATTTCAGTTAATTCCTTCATTCTCTTTGATGAACCAGTGTAATACCATTTTATATTTTTCTTATTCCATTTATCAATATGTGAAGTAAAAGATAGTGCATGATCTTCAACGCCACATCTAGGTCTCCTTATCAGTTCTAAAGTTTCATCACTTATTTCACCTGTGGGTTTCAAATTAAACTTTTGTTGAAATAGTTTTAAAGCATTCTTTACATCTGAAAGTTCTGGAATATTTGTAGAATCTGGTTCAAGATACCCAAAATCATGTAAGTATTTGATTACTTCTTCATCAGCAGCGACAAATCCACTAAATATTAATGTTAGGATGATTGTTTTCATTTATTAACTGTGTGTAATTACTTTTCAGTATCCCCAAGGTAGTGTGTCAATTATTCCATCTGTCTCCTTCAAGACCATTCGTTTGTCGTAGGTTACTTTGAACTCTTTAACCATAAGCTTATTTACCAATCTTTTATTTTTCTTATCTCTAGTTATCATATTGTTATTTGTCGTTATTTTATCACTGGTGCCATATATCAGTTTACTCATTGTCTTCATGTTAATTTTCAAATTATTTTCGTAGTTGAGGGTAAAACCTTTTATTTTCGTCGCACGTTTGCCTTTTAGGGTTTCATAAGCATAACTTTTTGGACCAGTGCTTATCCACTCTGTGATATAATCATCCTTTCCCAACTCATCTGTCCATTCTCCTAACATACACCCTGTTTCTACAGTATTCGTACCATCATCAATGTATACAACACTATCAGTATCATAGTATACAACCTTATCTCCTAATCTGTCTAGCATCTCATACAATCGTATCCTAGCATTGGATGTAGTGAAAGCTGCTATAAATATATTGGTGGCATTACTATCCTCAATGTATTCATCGGTGTACTTGTAGGTAACCTCAATCATATCTTCATTGATGAAGATCACATTAGATATCTCTATCGTATCATCTAGTAATAGTTCGTACCAACGTTGCGGATCAGTGATGAATTCACTTTGAGTCATATTTTGTCTTTGGCCGAATTTACCCCATAGAGAATTTAAACAAATCTTGGCGACGGCACGTTTTCCAGGATTGGGTTCGATTCTGTCAATGTCAAGCTCTATACCTTGTTTTTCTTTAATGGCTTGGACATATTCCTCTTTTGATTTGTAATCGTCTTCCCAAGGGCTAGTTTCTAGCTTTATTTTCATGAAAGTTTTAATGTAATCTCTGAACAGGGCATTACTTTTATTTTTAAAATTCCACACGTCGTAAGTTTCAAGTATTTTGTAACCTTTTTCGATTGCTTTATTTATTTCTACAGTAGTCCATGTGCCTGTGAAAGCTCTCTCTTCGTTGTTGTGGTTGCAACGCTCTGTCGTCTTATCAGCACACTTGGCGCAGAGAGCAAACAACAATTTTTCTTGCTTAATGGGAAGTACGGGGTGATAAAGATCTTTAGGAGCTAGTACCTTGCATTTGACCAAACCAAACCATTCCTTGTTGTATTCTTCTGGTTTCAATATTTTAGTAGGATGGCCAACAGGATACCAATCGTAGAACATTACAGTTGGATACAAAGAGCATATGTCTATATAACGCATTTTCTTTGAAGTCACTTTCAGCTTTGCGGCATTTGTTCGTCCACCGAAAAAGGCGTCTCTAGGTTTCAGGGGTTCCACGACATTGATCGTTTTATTTAGGGCTTGCTTGTAAGCTTTGGATTTCTTCCACTCACAAGACCACACCTCAACTACATTGTAACCCGCATTTCTCAGTGTGTTAGTTCGGTCCATAGTTTTAGTAAACAAATCATCCATAGTTTCATTGTTTACATTATTGATGGTGTCGGGGTTGTAACAGTCAGGGCATCCGTGCCAGAAACAACCGTGATATTGATAAACTGTTTTAGTTTTGGGATTGTAACCATCAACTTTAGCACCACATATGTTTACTTCACCACCATTTAGTGCGTGACGTACATTAGGGTACGTATTCAACCAGGCTATGGATTCTTTACTAAACATTTCCTTCTTATCGTCTTTCACTACTGCAATAGTATTTTCTTGGAGATACTTTGATCTATAAATAGCCATACATACACTAGCGATGGTTACGTATTGGAAAGGATCTATATTGGCAATCTCTAAAAATGATTTCCTGAATTCCAGACACCCCCTACGCAATATATCAACGTCCGAATGACAGTACTCTGCTAGTTCCTTCTTAAAGTCAAATACATAGTTTTCTTTTACCTTATCACCGTGCCATTTTAAAAAGTCGTCACGTTGACCATCTTTCATAGTGTTGACACCATAGAATTTGGTGGGTGGAATAGGTCCAACGTAATTTTGATTTTCTTTTGTATTGAAAAAGTGGGGAAAGTATCCTTTTTTAATTTCTTTTATACCAAACGTTTTCGGGAATGATGCTAAAGCTCCTTGGATGAAGTTCATGCTGTCAATTATTTTTATTCTTAAACAAGGTATTTCAAGCTGCATTATTTTAGACCCTGAGTAAATAGTCTTGGGTTTGATTCCATTTTTGATACAATATTGAAGAATAAAGTATGAGTCGTAACCTTTAGAATTATGAGCAATACATGTGTATCCTTTGTGGGCTTCGCTAATAAGCCATTGGCAAAACTCATCATTAGTTAGAAAATCTCGTCTATTGCCACTGAAATCATGAACGGCTACATAATTAGGGTTGTGCACACCAGTATCTTGCTCGGCTTCATAATCGAAGAAGTAGTACTTCTCAGTGTAACTGCAACCGTTTTCGTATGTGATAATGTCGATCAAAATATTGTTTAATAATAAATTATATCTTTCTTGAGAAATTTTTCCAGCTAAAAATTGTTTTTGGAGTTCTTTAATCTTTGGTATTTTGAACAATTCTAACCTATTTGCAACCATATAACATTTTAGAAACTTACTTTTATCTTTAGCATTACAAATACATTCGCCTTCACATCTACCACCTTTTTGACCCTTGGATTGGATGTAGCATTGGTGTTCACCAACCTTAAACGGTTCCATGCAGTTATAACAAAAGGAATATCCACACTTGTGCTCTTTAGACCTTAAAAGTATTAAATTACATCCTCTGCATTTGTAGATTTCCTTGCACACTTCTTCATGGTTTTTGAGACAATCTTTACCAAAACAATATCTATTACACTTATTACAATATATCCTAACACGATCTTTACCATCTTGATGTTGTGGTCCTTTACACAAGTTACACACAGATTTTTTAGATCTACTTTTACAGGTGTGTTGGTCCTTGTTATTATAGGGTTTGTCGCACTTTTGACAGTAGTATACGCTTCCAAAGAACGCTTTCATGTTATTGATTGCGTCATAGTGATTGTTGTGAAGGTATAGGTAGATCGTAGTGTCTCTTTCTTTTCCAGAATGTATGACTGCGTTGAAATGTGCAGCCGAAACCACCTTTATCTGAACATCCAAAAACTCTTCAGCATCCAGGATATCTTCTAAGGTGAACATATCTTCGCAATTCTTCCCCATCCTTATACATAGTTCCTTAGCCAACTCTTCTTGCAATTTCCTACCTTTCCTTATATAGATTAAGTCATTACTGGTGAGTTCCCTATCAAGAATGATGTTTGTTTCGTATGTCAATGCCGTAACTATAGCTCTTGGACCACACATATTGTCCTTATTATCTATTTTGTTAATACATCTTTTAGCCTTAACGTCTTTCTGAAGGTTGACTACTTTTTTGCCATTATTACCACCGCCTCTGGGGATTTTATAAACTTGAAAGTCAAATCTGGTTGTATTTATATCTACATTTTCATTAGATGTAACAATTCTTTCAATTTGATTGAGTAAAAGGGAGGCGTTGATTTTCTGATTTCTTTTGGCCGAAATTGTATGGTGAAAATTTTCATTATCTGCGACTATTTTCATCTGATCTCCTGGACTGTAATTACTCATTTTCTTCACAGCTTTTATAGTTGCATGGACGGCTGCCCTAACAGCTTTCATTTGTTCAAGGGGTGTTCCTTTCAAATCTTTTACCTGTATGGTGTAGTTAGTTTGCCAAACGTTGAACGTCTTAAGAAAGGTACGGTCTCCTTCATGAATCTTAAAAGGAGATTTTTTCTCCACACTTCGATCGAACAATTTTTGTTTGAATGGGAAAATTTGACCTAACTTCTCATTAATTACTATTTCTTTGCATGGTTGGTTCGCCTGTGGTTGAGGGGGTACTTTAGTTTCAAACAAGTCTTCAGCAAAGTTGAAGTGCCTGATTTTATCCAATCGTTCCTTCTCACTTCGTATCAAAGCCGTCAATCCGTTCTTTGAATGAACCATTGAGTAGCCCTTAATTCTGTTCTCCCTTGCAAATCGTTTCAGTTGGCGAACAGTCATTGCCGACAGTTCTTCATTTGTATAATTAAATAAATCATTATTCATAGCCTTGGACGTTGCATTGGTCACAGCTTCAGCAAGATCCACCTTCTTCATCTTGTAGAAACCTGTAATTTTGAGCTCCTTAGCCAGAGCCCTTAGTTCTTTAACAGTTGCGCCGTTGCTGCGCATACCATTTTGTTTGTTGTATTCCATTTATTAACTGTCTTATATTTTATTTATATTTTTCATTTTTATAAACCTACCCTATAGTTTATAGTTATGGTAGGTGCGAGCATTAAATATTAAAGACTTTGGATAAGAAGTTGTGGTACTTAAGTACCTTTAAACGAAAAAGACTTTGGATAAGAAGTTGTGGTACTTAAGTACCTTTAAACGAAAAAGACTTTGGATAAGAAGTTATGGTTGGGGTAACCTTTACTGAAGAAAAGGTGTTGGATAAAATGTTATGGTACTTAAGTACCATTATTTAGTTTTTATTTTTGGAAAAATTAATGGTTCTTTAGTACCTTTATACGTGACTTCAATAGTGTTTCAAATTTTAATGGCCTTTTGAACCATTAAATGAATATTTTGGAAAATTCATTTTTATTTTTGGGAAAAATTAATGGTTCTTTGTAACCTTTTTAACGGTTGAATAATTAATGGTTCTTTAATACCTTAAAAAGAAATTTGGCTTAAATTTAAATATTTTTTTAAAAAAAAATTGTGGTTGTTTAGAACCTTTAAATTGTTTCTCAAGTTATGGTGGAGTAGTACCATTTCTCAGATGTTTTTATTTTGAAATTAATGGTTCTTTAGTACCTTAAGTTAGTACCCATATTTTTTGATGTCATTTATGGTTGATTGGTACCATAATGAGAGTATGAGGCTGGTTAATGGTCACTAGGGTCCATTACTTAACCATTATTTTTATGGTGTGTTTTTTATGGTTGGTGGGGGCCATTAAGTAGCTACTTAACGGGTGTTTGGATGTTTATGGTTACTTGAACCACTATTTTTAGAGTATTTTTTTATGGTTGGTGAGAACCATATTATTGTCTGTCCCATACCAACCCACTATACTACTAACACAGGAAAGCTTAAAGATACTAACTTGGAATGTTAGAGAACTCGCCAACAAAGAATCTGCATTATTTCAAGAAACGAAAGACAAGAAAATAAGTATACCAACTGCCACAGAAACAAATAGAAAGATAAAATGATCCAACATGATTACTGTGTGATGATGTTTTACAGCGGAGTACCACAAGACATCAGAGCTCAAGCAGGACTAGCAGTTCCTGTGGAAAAAATGAGCAACGAAAATACGTTCATATATATTTATTAGTGAAGTAATAATGACTGTAAGATGAAAGTAGAACAGAGGCAACATGACAATGGCAACATATTCAGCAGGAGAAAGAAAAGAAGAGAAAGCAAAGCAAAGTGAAATAGACTAGGAAATGAAGAGTGATTTAATGATCTCACTTGGAGATTTAAGGGAACCAGCCTACAACAAATGTTCATTTTCTTCTGTCACAGTCTCAATAAATTTTGTAAATGGATGTAGTTGCATTCTGCTACGCAGGCTGAGTTTAAAATATTTTATTTTCACCACTAGATTCGGGCACTGCCCATTCTCAACTGCATCACTGTCGTTTCATTAAAAAATCGCGTGCTATACATGTTTGTCCACGGTATGGCATTTGTAATATTTATTACTACTCACTACACTTGTTTGTGTAGCTTTCGTTTGCACCAACAAATGTAAAGGGACAAGAAATAAGAAAATTAGCACATTTTAATAACTTGAAAATCGCTAATTTCTAAAATGAATAAGTAACAAGGTGGAGCTACAAGACAAAGTCATACAACTCTTACATGGAAATAGACTAAATAAACAATTGCTAATGAAACGCACCACTGAACATATTAACGAAGAATGGGAGAATACATGCGCTGGTAACAATGTATAAAAGATGTAATAGGAATGGATTAACAACATGGAACGACGAATTTGAAAAATAATAAGAGAGAAAAAGGAAAAAAAATAGTAAAATATCTACAAAAAGGCCAGAGTTAAGAGCGACCATAAAATAGTTACTGCTAAACGAGGGTTTAAACATGCACACAGAGAAAATTGGGACAAAGGGGGTATGTGAGTACCATAGAGAATTACATTCATGGTCAACAAGAAAAAAATAGATTACATATTAACGCAATAAATGGAAAACAATGTAAGAAGATTATAACAAGTTGTGGTATGACCAAAAAATTAATAGAGAAAATAAAAATGTACAAATATGGAAAGTGATACTTACAGTAACATTAAAAGAAATAGAAGTAGCTTTAAAAGCAATGAGAAACAGAAAATCACCTGGTACAAAGCACATTAACAACTTATTATTAAAATAGAGTGGAATTCTCCTTAAACCAAGAATTTTACATTTCCTAAATTTATGCTGTGGGAAAGTGAGAATACTGAAAATCAGTTCATTAACTGTTGTCTGCTAAATTTTTAAGAAAGGGACTCCAAAAGGGTGTGATAACTACAGGGAAATAAGTATTGTAACAACTGGGTATAAAGAACATGGAAAAATTTTAACTTTGATGTTACAATAACAAAAGAAAAGGTTGGATACAAATATGGATGAATAACAATGGATAATACATTAACTTCGAATATATTAATAAATAAAAAGAATCTTTAATAGTGAGTCACACATAGGCTATATGTCAAGGCATTTGCAGGTTAAACAGGTCAAAATTCGGGTCAACACCGGTAGAAAATGGCATTCCGCGATACTTGATATAGCCCATAGAAAGCTTATAAAATGGAACTGAATTTGTAATAAGAACAAAGAACAAAATAAGTAAATAGTATAACTAACCAAGGAGTTAAGCAAGGTTGCACGGTTTCCCCACATTACATTCAATTTACATACAAATACATTATTAAAAAGGGAAATGAGGAAACTAAATACGACAAAGGAATAAATATAGATAAGGAATATTATATAAAGACATTAACACATGCTGACCACCAGACCATAACAGACATTTCAGAAGAAGAAGAAATGTTTTTGATTTTAACCAAGTTATAATTTCAAAATATCTACAGAAGAGACAAAAGTACTGACATGTAAATGTAGATTATCCCAATATAATTAAACCACAGTTACTACTGGTCACAGCAATCTAGTATGTGGCTGCGAAACACAAGCACGTTTTGTGACTGAACTCGTGAGATGTCACTACAAATATGTGTGTACAATCACGTGAAAAGCGTACAATTAGGCAAAAAGCGTATTATGAAGTTAAAATGTGTTATAAGTTATAACAGCGATAGATTGAAATACGTCAAATACGTAAATGAAACGTTTTTAAAATTGTGAGTGACAGACAACAAGTGATGTCGAAAACCTACTGCGTTAACGTCATTTTTTCTGTTTTCCGTCACTCCTTAGTTACTTGAAAATTCGTGGAGGCATGTTCCGTCCATACAACTAATTGAAGACAATTTGTTTATTGTCAATAAAGAAACTGCCTTCAATTAGTTGCATAGACAGAACATACCTCCACGAACTAGGACGTTAACTTTATAACGGTAAGAATATATCTATGTATCAATTGTGAAGAACAAAAGACTTTTATTTATAACATGTATTTACTGTGTGTTCCAGCGTACACTGCCTGACAAAAAAGTGAAGCACTAGACGACATGGTGGAATGTTAACGTAAATTCATATATCTACAGACCATTAGCGATTATGTAAGTTACTAGAGCTGCCTTTACCTGACACAGGTAGAGCAACCGCCAAAGTGAATAAGCTTTGTTTACTGTTAGTTTTGTTACCAGCCCTGGTAAAGTATGTATGGGACACGAACAGTGACAGATGTTGAGGGATCACTATGAAGGACAGGGTGAGGCCGTGTACTCGTGTGAGACAGCTTTACAATAGTTTCAAATGGGATGCCCACTGTCCGTCTCCATTTTGCCGGCTAGTCGATTCATGCTGTACCCAGACTTGTGTGGCATGCGGGCAAGAGAGTCGCCCGATGTTGAGCTGGATGGAAACGTGAGATCAGGCGTCGATATTAAGGCTCCACTCGACTACATCTGGCCACAAGCACACCGTAGCTCCTTCATATCTCTGCCTGCTATCCAAGAATAAGTAATGTGTGTATCATCCTGCACAATTGACAGAGGACTAACAGCAGGAAGACTAAAGAATTAATCATCACCACTGTTCTGCAGATATAATCAATGCACTACTGATAAAAGGTAAACGAGGGTAAGAAACCAAGCGGAATGAACTTACTATGTAACGAACTACCACAGACTATTGGTCACTTATACCACAATACTCAGAAAGTGTCCCTACACGCCCTCCAAAATTTACTCTGGGGAGTTAGATTTCACCACAGAAGGACCATTCAAAAAGTTCAGAGGACGATTTTATTCCTAGCATATAAACGACATTAGCACACTGACTGTGATGGCTGCTTGAACTAATACAGTAAACAGTAGTTCTGCATTCGTGCAGTCAGTTGTGAGCAGGCAGTCTTAAGCAGTGGACATTGTAGTGGGACGTGAAATTGAAGCGTCACCCATCCACCAGTGTCAGCCCAGTTTGCAGGTGAATATAAGTTTAATTTAGTGTTTTGTTTATGTATTTTGTAGTATTTGTAATGGTTGTGAATTATCTAAAGTTTTGTATTTATTTTTATATTTCATGTACGGGGAGGGCGGCGCAACGAACGGAGACAGAATCGTCACTGCCGGGACCAGAGAGAAAATTGCTGGCCACTATACGTCGCGTGTCGACAGCCAAAGAGCAACAGAAGATCCTGAAACCGAGTTGTTGCGTCGTGCTTAAAAACTGAAAAAATAAGAATTTGTAATGTTTCTACAACAATGACGTCATAGAAAGTTTAATCATGTTGTAAATGTTCAGTCCTATCTTGTCAAGGCTCAGGTTCACGTCTCTACGTAGTGTACAGGAAGATAATAAACTAGGGTATACTACAAAAGTTTAACGACGTGTTCCGAGAATTTATTTATGAAGAATTATGTTAAGGAATAAGTATTACTAATTTATTTGACAAGATTATTAATTTTTGACAACGTTCATCGCGAGTTTGAGTCTTGAAAGTTTATTCAATGTGGTTCTAATATTTATTAAAGCAGATAACTTGCATTAATATAATTTCTGAGAAGAAACAAACGACATCTAAATTGAAAAAAGTTTGCGCAAACCAATTGGACTGAGTGACGTAATTCTGCCCATACGACTCAAATGATGATGTTTCAATTACAGTTCCGTGCAAGAACCATTCAGCGACCACTTTAAAAAGAGTTTAAATAATTCTGAAGTGCTTTGTAACTGACGTTGGTGACGAAGTCTGCACATGGTCATATGTCAAAAGAAAATCATTTATACAAAACTTACGTCGTTACACTACACCGTGGCGACCTTATAAACAGGACTTAAGTGCAACTAAGACACACAGGTACGAAACAAAACATCAAGAGTCCTTCGGAAGTCAACGCGAGTTTTCGTGGAGCCTTCACCAGCCAGCGGCGACTTCTCGGCTGTGGGCATCTGACGGAGCGCAGCCAAGCAGTACGATCACGCAGTTATTCCACGAGAAGGCGCATCTGTTCGGCAGCAGCTGAACGCTGCAAACCCCGACAACGTTTTTCTCCCTAAACTAACAGGCCCAGTACGTCAGCTGGGGGGGCGTTCCTCCCGCTGGTATTAGGGGTGTTGCTGAGGGCTTCGCCTGTCTACGGTGCGGCCAGGTGTGGTTGCAGCCAGTGACGTCTCCGGTGTGCGACTCAGCGTCCTGCCGGTTGCGGAAGCGGGGTCGCAGCATCTTAGCGGCTGCATCAACGGCTGTTACTTCTGCAGCCCATAGCAGCACACTGATCACCGAGAACTACAAACTACAATATTAGTGTCCGGTGAGTTTGTTTTAAGTTGGAAGTGGAGTGTTGTACATAGGGAGTGTGCTTTTAATAGGATTGTTGATTACAAGTCTGCGTGTGTAACTAGTTAATATCTTACAATAATGTCGGGAAGTGAAATGTCAGACGAAGAGCAATCTGTGTCCGATAGGAGCATGAGATCCCTTTTTAGGGCGATCGCTAAATTAAAACAATCTGACGAAGAATTTACTGCTAGATTAAAAGAGGAACTAAAACAGGAATTAAAACACTCTAACGAAGAATCTACTGCTAGATTAAAAGAGGAATTAAAACAATCTAACGAAGAATCTACGGCTAAATTAAAAGAGGAACTTAAAGGGGAGCTAACAAAATCTACAGACAGGTTACAGGAACATCTTAATGAAACCAGTCGAGAATTAAGTGATAAAATAGAGGCTTCTAAAGTTGAAATGCAGGAAAAACCAGTAGGACTTAGTAATAAGATTGCTGATAATTGTAAAAGGTTAGAAGAACATATCCAGGAATCGCGCAAGGAAAAAGCTCGCATGCGAAATGGTATTACTGACTTAACCAAGAGACTAGATAATGTAAATGTCTTAGATGTAAATGAAATAGAGAAAAATAACGTAAGTTACGGGATGAATTTTCTATGCAAACAGAAACTGTTTGTAGAGAATTATTAGAATCTATTAAAGAGGTTTCTACCAAACCTGTAGAGATTTCTTCAATAGATAATGTAGAATTAGAGACATTAACTCATCGAGTAGAAAAAGATCATACTGAAATAGAAAACATGAAATTTTTAATTACCGAAATATACAGTAACCTTGAGACTTCCAAAGATAATAACATTGACGAAGGTACAGAGCGTTCACATCGTGAACACAATGAAGAATCGATATTAGCTAACCGTGTATCCAATACAGAAATGCGAATACAGGAAATTACTAAACGGTTATCGGAATTAGATAATAATGAAAACATTTCAAGTAGTAGAAGTAATAACGTAATCAGAGACAACAGTCGCATCGTGTTTGCTAGCTCGGACGACAACAACACAAATAAAGAAATCACGACAAGCAAATCTGACGCAACTCTGTCTCTGCAACCTAAACAAAATCCAACTATGTCTCTCGCAGAATGTTGGGATGATATAACGACAAATTCAAATGTAGCAAGTCGATTTCCTGTATTCAAACCAGGAGGCGAACTTCACCCTATAATCTGTATAAAAGCTTTTGAAACTTCATTATCTCCTAAATGGAGTAATGAAAAATGGATTCAATTTGTAATAGGACATTTAGAAGCAGAAGCTGCGGAATCGGCAGTACTGCATAGAACTTAATTTAGGGACTGGGATGATTTTGTTAAGCAGTTTAAACAAAATTATTGGTCAAGAGGAAAACAACAACACTTAACTTTAGAGTTGTTAACCCTCCTCCATATTCTAAACGGTGGGGAGGTTATAGGAATTATTTCGAATGGCATTTAAACCGTGCTAAATTAATTGAAGAACCAATTATTGAAAGTCATCTAATATGAGTCCGAATTAGTAGGTTACCATATTATGTAAAGGAAAGAATGATAGAAAGGGAATGGTCACAACCTTACGAATTATTAGGATATTTAGAACAATTAGATATACTTAATAGAGAACGGGAAGACGAGAAATTTAGATTTGGTAGAAATGACAATCCTCGAAATAATAATAATTCAGAACCACGAAAATTTAACAACAACAATCATAGCCGGTTTTGTTATATAAAACGTCAATCTAAAGATAAAGAGAGCCAACAAAATCGGGGTAATAACTCTAAAATGCGGAAATTACATAATAACGATAATGAGATAAATCATCCTCAAGTAATTAATGAAGGTCAAGTTGTAAGTGGCGTTATCATAGAAAGTTCGGAAAAGTAGTAAAGGAAACTGTTAGTCAAAATTATACAAGACCCAATTGCAATTTATCATGAAGCTGCCAAAAGGAAGGTGATTGGCAACAAGATTTACTTCAGGAAGACAATCAGATAAGGGAGAATATAACTTATAAACCCATTATTAAAGGTTATATTAAAGATACCGAAGTAAATATTATAATCGATTCGGGTAGCAAAGTAAGTATTTTATCTAAAGAATTATTTCAACTTAAAAGAAAGTATTGGAATTTCCCAACCTTACCTGTATATGGGGGGAAAATTATAGGAGTTACTGGTAAAAGAAGTCAAAATATTACTGAGGAAATTTATTTAACTTTTGAAATTTCTAAACAATTAATTTCTCACTCTGTACTTGTCGTAGCCATCTTAAATGTGGCCATAATTTTAAGTATAGATTGGTTGTGTAAATATAAGGCTATATTAGATTTTTAAGACTCTTCCTTAACCATCCATAAGAAGGCATGTGCTTTTAAAGTGAGGTTTTCTAATAATCAAGTACCTGAAAATTGCTACGAATCCTTACAAATGAAGTACACACAGACCATGAACCTATTAATAGATTCTAGTGATCTTGAATATGAAGTATACCAATGTAAGGCTAGTAATAGTATCGAAATCGAAGTGAAAGAAAAATGTTATTCTACGAATTGTCTATCCGAACAAGAAAAGGAAGAGTTGGAATCTTTATTGTTACAATTTAGAGCTGTCTTCTCAGATGAACCGGGGAGAATCAAAGATTACGTCTGTAAACTTTAGATTAAAGATCAAAAACCATTCTTTAAGAAACCTTATCCTATTCCAGTACAATTCAAAGAACCGGCTAGTAGATAAATAAGTAAGATGCTAGAACAAAATATTATCGAACGATCATGTAGTCCTTTTAACAGTCCTTTGTGGGTAGTTAAGAAAGCTACTGGTGGGGTATGACTGGTTCTGTATGCTCGTGAATTAAACAAAATTACAGAGATGGAAAGAGACAGACCTATTCCTATGGAGAATGTACTTCTTAAGATTGCTGGTTCTCGTTATATGAATACAATGGATTTAACTGCTGGCTACCATCAAGTAATATTACACCCAGATTCACGGCAATATGCGGCTTTTCTTTTTGAAGGCAGATCATATCAGGTCCAAGTTTTACCTTTTGGACTTAATATATCAGTGTCAACTTTCTTTAGGGCATTAGATTCTGCTTTGGGTCAGCAGTTATTACAAAAGATTATTTTATATGTAGATGATATTTTGGTAGCCACTAAAACATGGGAAGAACACTTAACCATATAATGGGAATTGTTTGACCGTTTAATTGACAGAGGAATTACTTTAAAATTATCTAAGTCTTACTTCGGAAAGGAGGAAATGACATTTTTGGGGCATATAGTAGACAGTAAAGGTATTAGGCCAGACCCAGCACGTATTGAAGCTATTGCTCGATGCCCGAGTCCTAGAAATCGGAAACAACTGAAATCATTCTTAGGAATGGTAGAATTTCTGAGAAGATTTCTTCCAGGGCAGGATATAGTTAATCCTAAATTACTGGATTTATTAAAAGAGAAATCAGTATGGATCTGGGGAAAAGAGGAAGAGGAAGTTTTTAATAAGACAAAAGTAGCATTAACAGAAGCTAAAATGTTATACCATCCAGATTTCAATCAGGACTTTTGTATGTGTACGAGTGCCTCTGATCATGGTGTGTCTTGCGTAATATTCCAAGGTGATCTGACAAATGAAAAGGGATTATATCAGCCTATTGGATTCGCTAGTAGAACCTTAAACAAACATGAAAGAAATTATTTTGTAACCGAGAAGGATGCTCTCGCAGTGGTATGGGGTTTTCAAAGATTTAGAGGATTATTAATTGGAAGAAAAACAATTGTACATACTGATCATCAGGCTTTAACCTTTTTGAACAATTGTCGGTTACTTCACCATAGATTATTACGTTGGGTATTATGATTGCAAGAATTTCAGTACGAAATTAGGTATATAAAAAGATCTCAAAATGTAGTTTCGGATGCTGTGTTGAGACTCCCAGTAGGAATGGAGGATATTAACATTGTGGAAGAACCAGGAACAAATTACCATGTTTATTTCCTTTTAACTCAGGAGAACGAACGTAAGGTTAAACGGATAGTAACTGCCATTAGATGCAATCAAAGAAATGACGATCAATATAGGGAACTTATACAAAATCTTAATAATGGGGACGAAACAGTTAACACCCGGGGTGTGTGGTTATATTTCAACGACTTGTTGTATTGGAAAGTACAGAGGGAACACCAGAGATGGAAAATCTGCATTCCAAAAACTGTTGGTCCAAACATGTGAAACCATATACTTTGAAACGAGCGAATACAGCAAGCGTTATACGCTGTCTTACTCGAAATTACTTTGTTAACAGGGGCATTCCTAAACGACTTATGTCTGACAACGGTAGTGCCTTTATTAGTCAAAAGTTTCAAGATATGATAAAACAATATGGAATCAAACACATCTTAATTTCGAAATATTACCCTCAAAGTCCCCCCATGAACCATGGACCTTGCCGTTGGTGGGGAGGCTTGCGTGCCTCAGCGATACAGATGGCCGTACCGTAGGTGCAACCACAACGGAGGGGTATCTGTTGAGAGGCCAGACAAACATGTGGTTCCTGAAGAGGGGCAGCAGCCTTTTCAGTAGTTGCAGGGGCAACAGTCTGGATGATTGACTGATCTGGCCTTGTAACATTAACCAAAACGGCCTTGCTGTGCTGGTACTGCGAACGGCTGAAAGCAAGGGGAAACTACAGCCGTAATTTTTCCCGAGGACATGCAGCTCTACTGTATGATTAAATGATGATGGCGTCCTCTTGGGTAAAATATTCCGGAGGTAAAATAGTCCCCCATTCGGATCTCCGGGCGGGGACTACTCAAGAGGACGTCGTTATCAGGAGAAAGAAAACTGGCGTTCTACGGATCGGAGCGTGGAATGTCAGATCACTTAATCGGGCAGGTAGGTTAGAAAATTTAAAAAGGGAGATGGATAGGTTAAAGTTAGATATAGTGGGAATTAGTGAAGTTCGGTGGCAGGAGGAACAAGACTTTTGGTCAGGTGATTACAGGGTTATAAATACAAAATCAAATAGGGGTAATGCAGGAGTAGGTTTAATAATGAATAAAAAAATAGGCGTGCGGGTTAGCTACTACAAACAGCATAGTGAACGCATTATTGTGGCCAAGATAGACACAAAGCCCATGCCTACTACAGTAGTACAAGTTAATATGCCAACTAGCTCTGCAGATGATGAAGAAATAGATGAAATGTATGACGAGATAAAAGAAATTATTCAGGTAGTGAAGGGAGACGAAAATTTAATAGTGATGGGTGACTGGAATTCGTCAGTAGGAAAAGGGAGAGAAGGAAACATAGTAGGTGAATATGGATTGGGGGGAAGGAATGAAAGAGGAAGTCGCCTTGTAGAATTTTGCACAGAGCATAACTTAATCATAGCTAACACTTGGTTCAAGAATCATGAAAGGAGGCTGTATACATGGAAGAAGCCTGGAGATACTGACAGGTTTCAGATAGATTATATAATGGTAAGACAGAGATTTAGGAACCAGGTTTTAAATTGTAAGACATTTCCTGGGGCAGATGTAGATTCTGACCACAATCTATTGGTTATGAACTGCAGATTGAAACTAAAGAAACTGCAAAAAGGTGGGAATTTAAGGAGATGGGACCTGGATAAACTGAAAGAACCAGAGGTTGTACAGAGTTTCAGGGAGAGCATTAGGGAACAATTGACAGGAATGGGGGAAAGAAATACAGTAGAAGAAGAATGGGTAGCTCTGAAGGATGAAGTGGTGAAGGCAGCAGACGATCAAGTAGGTAAAAAGACGCGGGCTAATAGAAATCCTTGGGTAACAGAAGAAATATTGAATTTAATTGATGAAAGGAGAAAATATAAAAATGCAGTAAATGAAGCAGGCAAAAAGGAATACAAACGTCTCAAAAATGAAATCGACAGGAAGTGCAAAATGGCTAAGCAGGGCTGGCTAGAGGACAAATGTAAGGATGTAGAGGCTTGTCTCACTAGGGGTAAGATAGATACTGCCTACAGGAAAATTAAAGAGATCTTTGGAGAAAAGAGAACCACTTGCATGAACATCAAGAGCTCAGATGGCAACCCAGTTCTAAGCAAAGAAGGGAAAGCAGAAAGGTGGAAGGAGTATATAGAGGGTTTATACAAGGGCGATGTACTTGAGGACAATATTATGGAAATGGAAGAGGATGTAGATGAAGATGAAATGGGAGATAAGATACTGCGTGAAGAGTTTGACAGAGCACTGAAAGACCTGAGTCAAAACAAGGCCCCGGGAGTAGACAACATTCCATTAGAACTACTGAAGGCCTCAGGAGAGCCAGTCATGACAAAACTCTACCATCTGGTGAGCACGATGTATGAGACAGGCGAAATACCCTCAGACTTTAAGAAGAATATAATAATTCCAATCCCAAAGAAAGCAGGTGTTGACAGATGTGAAAGTTACCGAACTATCAGTTTAATAAGTCACAGCTGCAAAATACTAACGCGAATTCTTTACAGACGAATGGAAAAACTGGTAGAAGCCGACCTCGGGGAAGATCAGTTTGGATTCCGTAGAAATGTTGGAACACGTGAGGCAATACTGACCTTACGACTTATCTTGGAAGAAAGATTAAGAAAAGGCAAACCTACGTTTCTAGCATTTGTAGACTTAGAGAAAGCTTTTGACAATGTTGACTGGAATACTCTCTTTCAAATTCTGAAAGTGGCAGGGGTAAAATACAGGGAGCGAAAGGCTATTTACAATTTGTACAGAAACCAGATGGCAGTTATAAGAGTCGAGGGGCATGAAAGGGAAGCAGTGATTGGGAAAGGAGTGAGACAGGGTTGTAGCCTCTCCCCGATGTTATTCAATCTGTATATTGAGCAAGCAGTAAAGGAAACTAAAGAAAAATTTGGAGTAGGTATTAAAATTCATGGAGAAGAAGTAAAAACTTTGAGGTTCGCCGATGACATTGTAATTCTGTCAGAGACAGCAAAGGACTTGGAAGAGCAGTTGAACGGAATGGACAGTGTCTTGAAAGGAGGATATAAGATGAACATCAACAAAAGCAAAACGAGGATAATGGAATGTAGTCAAATTAAGTCGGGTGATGCTGAGGGCATTAGATTAGGAAATGAGACACTTAAAGTAGTAAAGGAGTTTTGCTATTTAGGGAGTAAAATAACCGATGATGGTCGAAGTAGAGAGGATATAAAATGTAGACTGGCAATGGCAAGGAAAGCGTTTCTCAAGAAGAGAAATTTGTTAACATCGAATATAGATTTAGGTGTCAGGAAGTCATTTCTGAAAGTATTTGTATGGAGTGTAGCCATGTATGGAAGTGAGACATGGACGATAACTAGTTTGGACAAGAAGAGAATAGAAGCTTTCGAAATGTGGTGCTACAGAAGAATGCTGAAGATAAGGTGGGTAGATCACGTAACTAATGAGGAGGTATTGAATAGGATTGGGGAGAAGAGAAGTTTGTGGCACAACTTGACTAGAAGAAGGGATCGGTTGGTAGGACATGTTCTGAGGCATCGAGGGATCACAAATTTAGCATTGGAGGGCAGCGTGGAGGGTAAAAATCGTAGAGGGAGACCAAGAGATCAATACACTAAGCAGATTCAGAAGGATGTAGGTTGCAGTAGGTACTGGGAGATGAAGAAGCTTGCACAGGATAGAGTAGCATGGAGAGCTGCATCAAACCAGTCTCAGGACTGAAGACCTCAACAACAACCCTCAAAGTAATTTAGTAGAAAGAGTCATGAAAGAATTAGGATGATTATGTAGAACTTATTGTGCATATAAACATACTTGGTGGGCCAAACTAATGCCTGAATTCGAAAAGATATTAAATGAATTGCCTCATCTAACGACGGGATTATCACCTATAGAAATTTTAGGCAAACGAATTATAGATGAGCCTTTACTAGCTGCTCTACCTTGGCCACTAGTAAATGAGATCCAACAATGCATTCCAAACGAAAAAATTCGCGAACAGATTGCCAAACATGCTGAACGGAGAATTAAAAGTTATAATCAACATGCTTTAGAACCCTCATTTCAGGTAGGAGATCAATAAGGAATGTAGAAAATTCTTCTTTACCTTTGAAAGTCCATATGTTGTTCATAAGATTGTACATCCCAAAGCGTTACTTCTTATGGAACCTTCATCAGGTATAATTAAAGGATTATATAGTGTTGATCAAATTAAACCCTTCATTCCTAAATAAGTTAATATTTAGTATATGTTACATATGGATGAGCGTTCATAGTTTATTAATGTGAAGTTTTTCGTGATAGTTACGTGTTATTTTAAAGAAATGACAGGAAGTTTAAACAAATGTTCCACAATAATCTACCGGTACTTCAAAAAGGGAAAGATAACTAAAAGGCGATTTATATGGAAGAAATTTTTGTTATTAGGTCATAAAGAATTTTGTATATTTTATATTTACTCGGATAGTAGGAACCAAAGGGGATGGTTAATATGTTTAGGGACCATGGGCGTCCAGAGCTATATGGCTCACGAGAACATAGCAGAGTGACTTTAATAGAGATTTGTAATAGTGTTAATATAGAACACACCAAACGGGGCTCTCTCGTTTGTTTCTCCTAAATAAATTGCCATTACCCAACAAAGTGTCCAAAGGTAAAGAAAGCCGTGCCGAGATTCTAAAGAAAGTTTTGCTTGATTTCTTCTTGACCTCAGGCATAAATAAAGCATTAGGGAAAAGAACGACGTAAAGTAAATAGTACTATTAGTTGTAATCAGAAACTTATTACTAATATACATTTTGGAAAGAAGAACTCTAGTAAATGAATAAAACTGAAACTAACCTATCACAAATTGAACGCTCTGTCCTAATGTAACAACGTTAAATAACGTACTAAATTATTATTTACTAGCAACTGTTAAATGAAAAGGAGTAATCTCCATACATTCGGTTATGAATTAGCATAATAGCACAATTAAAAGTAAATGACAAATAGTCACAACAATATCGTCATAAAAGGATCTAAGAGCAAGGACTTTAGATTATGGAAAATGTGAGAAAAATGTATATTAACAGTTGAATATTGTATATAGAAGAAGTTTTATTTCCGGTTAAAACGTGACAAACTGAGCTTGTGGGTGGGGTATGTAGTGGGACGTGAAATTGAAGCGTCACCCATCCACCAGTGTCAGCCCAGTTTGCAGGTGAATATAAGTTTAATTTAGGGTTTCGTTTATGTATTTTGTAATATTTGTAATGGTTGTGAATTATCTAAAGTTTTGTATTTATTTTTATATTTCACGTACGGAGAGGGCAGTGCAATGAACAGAGACAGCATCTTCACTGCCGGGACCAGAGAGAAAATTGCTGGCCACTATACGTTGCAGGTCGACAGCCAAAGAGCAACAGGAGCTCCTGAAACCGAGTTGTTGCGTCGTGCTTCTAAAAACTGAAAAAATAAGAATTTGTAATGTTTCTACAACAATGACGTCATAGAAAGTTTAATCATGTTGTAAATGTTCAGTTCTATCTTGTCAAGGCTCAGGTTAACGCCTATATGTAGTATATAGGAAGATAATAAACTAGTGTATACTACAAAAGTTTAAATACGTGTTCCAAGAATTTATTTATGAAGAATTATGTTAAGGAAGAGGTATTACTAATTTATTTGACTATTAATTTTTGACAACGTTCATCACACGTTTGAGTCTTGAAAGTTTATTCAATGTGGTTCTAATACTTATTAAAGCTGATAACTTGCATTAATATAATTTCTGAGAAGAAACAAATGACATCTAAATTGAAAAAAGTTTGCGTAAACCATTTGGACTGAGTGACGTAATTCTGCGCATACGACTCAAATGATGATGTTTTAATCACAGTTTCGTGCAAGAACCATTCAGCGACCACTTTAAAAAGAGTTTAAATAATTCTGAAGTGTTTTGTAACTGACGTTGGTGACAAAGTCTGCACATGGTCATATGACAAAAGAAAATCATTTATACAAAACTTACGTCGTTACACTACAACATGTGGCCATAGTAGTTGTAGTAGTAGTAGTAGCTTTATTCATCCATAGATCTTTTTTTACAAGGATATAGAGCACGACAAAGTGTTTACAAATTTAGGTCAATTTGAAGTTGGCTAATTCATATACACAAGCATATACAGGCCTCTAGTTAGAGACAATAATTAGATTTACTCCTGGTATAAAATAAGTTTTTTACAAATAACTTATTACATAATGTAATGCCACCTTGTTCATTCATATCTCACAATTAGCCACTGCACACACTATACACACATTGTTTCATAACACTTCACTCACTGCACCACACACACACACACACACACACACACACACACACACACACACACACACACACACACACACACACACGCACTGGTGATCTCTGGGCCATTATCTGTACTGCAACTTCCCATTTACTATCCTGAAAAACTGAGGCAGCATCCCTTGATAATGAGTGAGATGTTGTGGTCAGAAAGAGGAAGAGGTGTTAGTGTTGTGCCATACATAGCTTGGAAGTAAGTATTTCTAAATAGGGTAAAAGAAGGAAAAAACATAAAGTGAAGGTGTTACATGGAATGTTGGATATTTTATAATCATTATTATTATTTATTTGTATAACATTTTTTATCAAACCACTACTCTGTTTTAGCTAAGTAATCTTTCAATCTATAAAATGTATTGCATAACAGGTACTTTTTAGATGCCTTTTTAAATAAGTGTATTTTTGCAATTTCCTTAATCTCTTTTGGTGATTTATTGTATAGCTTTATTCCTTGGTAGAAAATGTTGTTTTGAGTTTTATGTTTACTTTTTATTGGTAAATGTAAGTTGAGTCTATCTCTTGTTGCATGGTCATGGACAGAGCTGTTTGTGCAGCAATTACCAATGTTATTTTTGATGCATACAACTGACTGTAAATGTATTCACATGGAGCAGTTAAAATCCCCAGTGTTCTGAACAGATCTTTGCAATGAGCTCGACTAGTATTTTTGGTTATTATTCTTATGGCCCTTTTCTGGAGTTTGAAAATTGTGTTCATATTTTGTGCATTTGTTCCCCATAAAAGAATGCCTTAGCTAAGAATAGAGTGTACATAAGAATAATATGTAACTAAAAGATACTGCATGTTACATACTAATGATAGGATTCTAAGGGCATAACATGCTGATGACATTCTGTTTGCTAGTACCTTTGTGTGTTCACACCACTTCAACTGAGAATCAATATTCATTCCTAGAAATATTGCATTTGTTATACAGTCTATAGAGGTGCCATCTACATTTAATTTAATATTGTCATTTTTACTCTTCAAACTGAAATTCATGGCATTAGTTTTCTTTATGTTCGAAGTCACTTTAGTACTTATTGACCAATCACAAAACATCCTTCAGATTTTCAATTGCTTTCTCAGCAAGGAGTTCAAAAAAATGGGACTTAACATCTATGGTCATCAGTCCCCTAGAACTTAAAACTATTTAAACCTAAATAACCTAAGGACATCAAACAACACCCAGTCATCAAGGAGTTCTCTTGTTTTCTCAGTGACTATAATGTTGCTGTCATCACCGAAGAGAATTTTTTCACCATGAGTAGCACTACTGGGAACCTCATTCATGTATATCAGGAGCAGTATTGATCCTAATATGCTACCTTGCAGAGCCCCTATATTAATGTATTTTGGTTTTGATAAGTGTTTTGCCAAATGTTAAGATTTATTTATTTTATTTATTTATTGGTCCATGGGACCAAATTAAGGAGAAGTCTCCATGGTCATGGAACGAGTCAATACATGAACTTATAACACGATAGTAGAAACAGATAAAATGAAATATAAAAACATAATCCGGCAACAAGTCGTAGGTTTAAATAAAGAAAATCAACAATGTAACACTGGAATTTGCTTAATTTTTTAGCTCTTCCAGGAGCTCCTCGACAGAATAGAAGGAGTGAGCCATGAGGAAACTCTTCAGTTTCGACTCAAAAGAGTTTGGGCTACTGCTAAAATTTTTGAGTTCATGTGGTAGCTTATTGAAAATGGATGCATCAGAATACTGCACTCCTTTCTGCACAACAGTCAAGGAAGTGCATTCCATATGCAGATTGATTTCTGCCTACTATTAACTGAGTGAAAACTGCTAACTCTTGGGAATAGGCTAATATTGCTAACAACAAACGATATTAAAGAAAATATATTTACTGTGAGGGCAATGTCAGAACTCCCAGACTATTGAATAGGGGTCGACAAGAGGTTCTCGAACTTACACCACATATAGCTCGAACAGTCCGTTTTTGAGCCAAAAATACCCTTTTTGAATCAGAAGAATTACCGCAAAAAATAATACCATACGACATAAGCAAATGAAAATATGCGAAGTAGACTACTTTTCATGTTGAACTGTCACTTATATCAGATACTGTTCTAATGGTAAATAAAGCAGCATTTAGTTTCTGAACAAGATCCTGGACATGTGCTTTCCGCAACAGCTTACTATCTATCCGAACTCCTAGGAACTTGAACTGTTCCGTCTCGCTTATAATATGCCCATTTTGTCTGATCAAAATATTGGTTCTTATTGAATTGTGAGTTAGAAACTGTGAAAACTGAGTCTTACTGTGATTTAGCATCAAATTATTTTCCACAAGCCATGAACATATTTCATGAACTACATCATTTGATACTGTTTCAATATTACTCACAAGATCCTTCACTACCAAACTGGTGTCATCAGTAAACAGAAATATTTTTGAATCACCTGTAATACTAGAAGGCATATCATTTATATAAATAAGAAACAGCAGTGGCCCCAGCACCGATCCTTGGGGAACGCCCCACTTGGGACTGAGCATCACTACCACTCTCAATATTGCGGAAATTACCTTGTGCTTTCTGTTCTTAAAGTAAGAGGCGAACCAACTGTAAACTATTGCCCTTACACCATAATGGTCCAATTTCTGCAGCAATATTTTGTGGTCAACACAGTCAAAAGCCTTCGTTAAATCAAAGAAAAGACCTAGCGTTCGCAACCTTTTATTTAATCCGTTCAAAACCTCACAGAGAAAAGAGAATATAGCATTTTCAGATGTTAAACTATTTCTAAAACCAAACTGTACATTTGACAGCAAATTATGTGAATTTAAATGCTCCAGTAACCTTGTATATACAACCTTCTCAATAACTTTAGCAAACACCGATGGCATAGAAATAGGTCCAAAATTGTCTACATTGTCCCTGTCTCCCTTTTTATAAAGTGGCTTCACTACCGAGTACTTTAATCGGTCAGGAAACCGACCACTCCTAAAGGAAAAGTTACAGATATGGCTAAGTACTGGGCTAACATACATAGAACAATACTTCAGTATTCTGCTAGGTACCCCATCATATCCATGAGAGTTCTTGGCCTTTAGTGATTTGATTATTAGCTCAATCTCCCTCTTGTCAGTATCATGGAGGAGCATTTCAGGTAACAGTCTCGGAACACTTTTTTCTAAGAGTGCTATATGATTTCCTGTTGGGACTAGGTTTCTATTTAGCTCACCTGCTATATTCAGAAAGTGATTATTAAATACTGTACATATATGCGGCTTATCGGTAACATGGACATTCCCACTATGCACTGATTCTATATCCTCGACCTGTCTCTGCAGACCAGCCACTTCCTTTACGACTGACCATATGGTTTTAATTTTATCCTGAGGCTTAGCTATTCTATCTGCATACCACATACTTTTTTCCTTCCTAATAACATTTTTAAGCACCTTACAATACTGTTTGTAATGGGCTGCTGCATTTAGATATTGCCTGTTTCTAACGTTTTGATATAATTGCCACTTTGTTCTACAAGATATTCTTATCCCTCTAGTCAGCCACCAGGCTGCCTGTTTGTGCTAGTACCCTGTTTTGAACGTTCTAACGGAAAGCAACTTTCAAAGAGCACGAGAAAAGTCTTGAGAAAAGCATTATATTTATCATCTACTGTATCAGCGCTATAAACATCTTGCCACTCTTGTTCCTTGATAAGGTTTACAAGGGTCTCTACAGCAACTGGATCAGCTTTCCTAAACAGTTGATAACTATATTTAACATGTGTTGCAGCACAAAAATCTTTTAGAGTTAAAATTTGTGCATCATGATCTGAAAGGCCATTCACCTTATTGCTAACAGAATGTCCTTCTCGTAATGAGGAATGAACAAAAATGTTGTCTATGGTTGTTCTACTGTTCCCTTGCACTCTCGTTGGAAAGAATATGGTTTGCATAAGATTATATGAATTAAGGAGGTCTACCAGCATCCTTTTCCTTGCACAATCACTTATACAATTAATGCTGAAGTCACCACATATAACTCACTTTTTGTATTTCCTATAAGGTGAACCAAGAACCTCCTCTAGCTTTAGCAAAAATGTTGTGAAATCGGAGTCTGGGGATCTATAAATAACAACAGTTAGAAGTTTAGCTCCATTAAATTTAACCACACCTGCACAACATTCAAACACCTTTTCAGTGCAGTAATTTGAAACATTAATTGAATCAAATAGGATGCCGTTTTTCACATACATGGCCACTCACCCACACCGCAAAGAGGTCCTAGAATAGCTGCCAACCAAACTGTATCCAGGTAAAGGAAGCCTCTGAATTATCTCCTTATTTAAGAAGTGTTCAGATATACCAATAATTTCAGAGTCAACATCTACAAGCAGTTCACTAACTTTATCTCTAATACCTTGTATATTTTGATGAAATATACTAATTCCCTCATTACTCGGATACCTCAGCTTTGTCAAAAGTTGTTCCTTTGTTAGAGAGTCTTCCCTTAAGCAGCTGAAAAAGGTGCAGCTCTAACACCCACTACTGCAGGAATTTTCCCACGAGTGATCCCACCACCCCCACCTATGCTGTCACCTACAAGCTTTGCCAACCTCCCCTTCCCATACCTGTTGAGGTGCAGGCTATGTCTAGTGAACCCCGTCCTGCTGATAGACTCCACCGACACCACTGAAATGTGACCCATGCTTTCTGTCATCAGCGCACCCCCAAGTCTTATGTTATTACACCTGACGGCTGTATTAAGATGAGGCCGATCGTGACGCTGAAACAGTTCCACGAAATGCACATTCGCGTTGCCAGTCTGAGTGGCTATCTTTTCCAGGTCACCAGCTATGTCATACTCCCCATCCTTATCAATAAAATTACCAGCCCCACCCACAATCACTACCTGATCCTCTTTAGTAAAATCCCTGCATAACCCCCATATGTTAACAGTCACCTGAGCCAATCCTGCATTAGGCTTCACAATACTGGTGACATGGTACTCACTCCCCAACACTTCCTGCAACTGCTAGCCTACATCTCTGCCATGAGAACTACCTAACAGCGGAACCTTCTTCTTCCTCTTCGACTTTGCAACTGTCCTAGCGACCGTAACTGCCGAGGTCTGCTGCATACTTCCTACACCTACAGGTACTAGAGATTCCTCTCCACTAGACTCTGACAGTTGGTCATATCTATTGCAAACACCAATAGTAAAACTATCTGAAAATCTTCTTCTCCTAGCAGATCTCTTGCCAAGAGCCAGTTCCCATTCCCCAACCCCCTTCTCCCTCCTCGTCCTATCTAGCTCCTCATGTGCGTTTTTCAACTGCACCTGAAGGGCACAGATCTTAAGCTCCTACTCCTCTATCAACTTACTCTTGCTACATAACCTGCAGTTCCAGGAGAGGATCTCACCAGAATGCCCGCTGGTTTCCCCACTGCATTCCCCCCAGTGAAAATACTTCGAACAAGTCTCACACCGCAATCCACTACTCACGAACCTATGGCAAAGCCCACACTTCTCACTCATGGTAAAATTTTTCACTTATTGAAACAAGAAAACTACTTTATATAAGTTCCGCTACTACAATAAGAAGATGTTAAAAACCTGACTACAATAATCACAAACTTACTCTACAAGGGAAGTAATTACTATTATTAACAGTATTAATCAACAACAAATGAGAATATAACAAAAGACAAATACAGAAAGAGGATCAAACGTCTAATGACACAGTAACGAAACGGAAAACAGTTCCCAAAATGTTCTTCTGAAATTATTTCACCAAGAAACACCAAGAACACCGGTTAAAGACTACTAAAGTTCCTAAATAAACCACTATACACACACAATCAATTAGTACTTAGCTTTCGATGCGCTGCTACAGCTGCAAGTGGTCAGCGTGGAATGTAAACACAGGTAAGAGGTTAAGTTGCTCGATACGAAACACTCACAAATATCAGGTCACAACACAAGAAAGGCAGAGGTGAATGAAGAAACCACTAATACGTCACTTATATAGTAAATATTATCACAAAAACCGTTAAAATACGCATCTGAAACCTAAAAATATATGAAAACTTAGAGAGCGATCTCTCACGCAGTCACTCGCTTATGACGTCACACCAAAGATAAATTATGATCTATTTGAAGTATGTGTTATCTCTACTCTTTGTACCCTATATGTTAGGTATGATCGAAACCAGTCATTAACTACCGCTCTTATTCCTAATTTATTTAACAGAATCTTGTGATCGACTGTATCAAGCGCCTTAGAAAGATCTAAAAATATGCCTGTAACACACTCATCTTTATCAAGAGCATCAAGCACAACTTTTGTGAATTCTACTATGACTGGCTCCTTATTTTTGCCACTTTGGAAACCAAACTGTGATTCGCTTAAAAGATTGTATTTATTCAGGAAAGTCATTAATCTGTCATTCATAATTGCTTCTACTATTTTTAAGAATGCTGACAGCAGGGAAATGGGCCGGTTATTTTCTGTCTTCTGCATTACTGTTCTTAAGCAAAGGTACAACTCTTGCCTGTTTTAACTGCTCTGGAAATTCCCTGATGTGAAGTATTCATTTATTATATTTGTTAAGGGGCCTTGTATAAACCCTATGCAATTTTCAGTACACATGTTGGTACTTCATCTAAGCCTACTGAGATCTTATATTTAGTTTTTGAACTGTTCTACTGACTTCATTCTCTGTGGTTGGAAGTAACATCATTGTTTTTAGTGCAACATTATTTACAGGTGTTATATTTGTTTTGGAAAATTTTTGCTGTATCTTCTCTGCAATACTTGAAAAATGCTAGATTACATAGTTTGCTAAGTGCTGTAGATCATTTATTACTTTATTCCCCTCTCTTAGCAGTATGTTGTTCTGCATTTGTTTGCCTCACCCGTTTCCTTTTTTATAACATCCTGGACTGCTTTGCTTTTATTCTGTGCATTATATATTATTTTGTCATTAAATGACTTTTTTGCAGCAGTCAGTACCTTCCTATAGATCTTTTTGTATCTGTGATAGAAATTCAAGAATTCTGGATCATTGTGGATCTTTTTCATGGAACTGAGGTGTTTAAGTGTTTGGGAGGACTTCTTAATACCTGCTGTTATCCATCTCTTTTTGTGGGATGTTGATACAGACATGCATACTTTTGGAAATGCCTTTTCAAAGTTCAATTTAAACAATGTGGAGAATTTAGAGAATTTCATATTTACATTGGTTTCCTTATACACTTCGTCCCAGCTTTGTTTTTCTAGATCCTTTGAAAAATCTTTTATTTTGATTTCTGATGGATGTCATTTGTAGGCTTGTAGTTTAGGGAATGATTCCATGCCTGACTTTACTGTTGTTATTTGACAGAGATGGTCTGATAGTCCGAGATCTTTTACAGCTACATCACATTTTTCACTGTCCATATTTGTGGCCACAAGGTCAATTACTGATGAAGTCTTTGTGGCTACCCTTGTTGCACTATTGACCAATAGAAACATGCTAAAACTTTGAAGGATGTTTATGAAGGTGCTGCTGGAGTCATTTATGATGTTAGTGTTGATGTTAATGTCCCCACACAGAATTATGTTGATCTTCGTACTTGAGACTCTATCTAGAACTTCTGTTAATGTATTGAAAAAAGTCTCCACACTACCACTGGGAGATCTATACACACACAAAATGATTAATTTCTTGGTGATATCAAGCCCTGTTAATTAAATAGCTGATATTTCAAAGTGTTTGCCTGCACTTATGGTACTGAGATCATGTCTTGATTTGAACTGTGTTCCTTTTCTGATATAAATGCATGATCCTCCACCCCTTAAAGTAGTTCTGCAGTAAGAGTTTGCCTTTTCATACAGTGGTAATACTACATGTTGGATTCATGTGTCTCTACACCAGTGCTGAGTAATACAAACTACTGTCCAGTTCAAAGATTGGAGCTCAACTTCTAATAGTAGTGTTTTATTTTTTATTGATTGCATGTTTTGATGGAGGATTGTTAAGCCTGTAAAATGCCCCATGGTTTTGTTTTTCTTTGTGACATCTGGTTTATGTGATATTTGAGTTGTTAAAATCTGCCTTGTGAGTAATTGTTTCAGTATCTTTTAAAGTGCTGGAGATACTCTTTAGGCAGGGGAGCCTGTTGTCTGGATTTATACTAAAAAGACCTACTTTTCCTACCTGTGACAACAGGTATTTGATCATGTGTGGCCCGAAATTCATCCCCTGTACTTTCATGAATCAGCTGTACCAATCTCCCCTTCCCAGTCCTGTTTAGGTGTAGGCCATGCCTAGTGAACCCCATCTGTTGATAGTCCCGACAGGCAGCAGAGAGAGCGTCCGCTGCTCGTGGTCTCGCGGTAGCGTTCTCGCTTCCCGAGCACGGGGTCCCGGGTTCGATTCCCGGCGGGGTCAGGGATTTTCACCTACCTCGAGATGACTGGGTGTTTGTGTTGTCCTCATCATTTCATCATCATCCAGGAAAGTGGCGAAATTGGACTGAGCAAAGATTGGATAATTGTACGGGCGCTGATAACCACGCAGTTGAGCGCCCCACAAACCAAACATCATCATCATCAGGCAGCAGAGAAACATGATGAAAGTTTGCTGTCCTCAGAGCAATCCCTAACCACACACTGATTCACCTCACAGCTCCATCAAGGGGTGGTCTATCATGACGCTGGAACAACTCAACACAGGATAAATTGGTGACATGAGTCAGGAAAGCTTTCTTGTCCAGGCCACCACCTATGTCAAATGCCCCATCCCTATCCAAACCCTTTCCCACCCCACCCACTATCACTACATGGTCCTCTTTTGTAAAGTCGACCCTAGGCCCTCTATCACATGCCTTAGCCCTGCATTTGGCTTGAAGATACTGGTGGCCTGGTACGCTGCCCCTAAACTTTCCCGTAGCTGAGGGTCTACACCTCACCCATGGCTACTACCTAACAGCAGCACTTTCTTCTTCCTAACACTTTGTATATTCCTAGGCTTCTTGGCCTCGGTTGAAGTGTGCTGCACATTTCCTGCTCCTCGTTATACCTTAGGCTCTTCTCGACGTAACTCTGGCAGTGGCAGATACCTGTTTTTGGTGTTGATGATAAAACTGTCAGATCGCGTTCTCTTTCTCCATGTCATCCTACCAGCTGCCAGTTCCCAACCACCCTCCTCCCCCCCCCCCATCTGCCTTGATCCTTATGAGTTCCTTCCTTGCTTCCTCCCTTCTGCCCGTCTGGCACAGATCTTCCTTTCCTGTTCCCCAATCAAAATGTTCCTACTGCGTACTCTGCAGTTACAGGAGAGAGCCTTTTCTGTTCTCCCAACATTCTTCTCACTGCATCCCTCCTCCCCCCTCCTCCCAGTGAATATATTTCCTACACTACTCAGTACCCTATAACAGCTCCCACATTTCTCACTCATGGTCAGTTTCGAAAGAATAATTAAGTTTAAACAATGTTTTAAATTTGTCAAGGACGCGACATTGGCTGTGTGTAAATAAAAAATGACAGAAAGGCCTTATGTGCTGTGGTTGTTTTTTTGTACTGATTTAGAGATAAAATGACAGAAGAATGAATTTGTAATTAATTTGCTTTTAGAGAATTTACGTTATTAATCGTGTTTGGTCAGGATTTTAAACGTTTATAACTCGGAAAATTTAGGCCTACATCGCGTCTATCTAACTAGTAAACAATACGAAATGTGTTAGTTAAATACGATTTAGAAACCTTTAATTACACTTTCATTGCGCCAATAGACACTGACGAAACTATTGGCAGTCTTTTTTAAACGAATTTTGCACTATCAAGAAAACTTGTACAGAATTTTTTGTGTTTATGTCACCCAAAATTTCGAGACTTCAGCTGAAGAACAAGTTTTTTCAAGAACAAGCGCTGCTGGGACGCTAATATTCACTTGTGTGACAACTACGGACACTACAGCAAGTATACAAAACAAATAAAATTTAAATTTGACACCATTTCCTCTTAAATAAGTTCTTTTAGCGGACGAAGAAAATACCTGTGATCTCACTCGGCGACCATCTTGGTATTATACGTCAACGTTGCAGTGTTATAAACCGCAGTGTAGCAACATCTTTAAATCAAGTTTCAAGTAATTCTCCAGAATGATTTGAAGAAGAGAAAAGTGAATGCTATGTTTGTAACGCAAACCTTGACTCCTGAATAAATACGACTAGTGGATTCCTGCCGCTACTGGACTGAATTGCAAAACGCGGACAATTCTTTTCCGGAAAAAATCATCACGGGCGACGAGACTTGGTGTCATTAATATGAACCTACCATAAGGTGACACAGTACAAAAATTCACATGAATGGACATCTCTTCCCGCGCGGGATTAGCCAAGCGGTCTTAGGCGCTGCAGTCATGGACTGTGCGGCTGGTCCCGGCGGAGGTTGGAGTCCTTCCTCGGGCATGGGTGTGTGTGTTTGTCCTTAGGATAATCTAGGTTAACTAGTGTGTAAACGTAGGGATTGATGACCTTAGCAGTTAAGTCCCATAAGATTTCACACACATTTGAACATTTGGACATCTCTTTGACGACACAACCGACTTCCAAGCCAACGTCGGGCTAGTTGAACAATAGCCCAAAGAACGATTGTTTGGCACTTTCACATGCTTGTACGAATGTTGTGTGCATTGTACTCTAATGGTGTGGGGGGGGAGGGGGGAAGGGTAGACAGAGATTACGTAGACAGATGAGGCTTTGAAACCACCATCTTAACGTTTCTGTATTTTTTTATTCCTCCCGACTAGAAATATTTTGAACTGTCAGTGTATGCAGCGATGAGCAAAACATTATGGCCATCAGATTTATAGCGAGTTGAACCACGTTTGGAACACAGCACAGAAAAGATTCTGCGTGGCATGTGACAAGTCCTACTTCAGATATCTACACACAAGTTGCGCAATTCCCGTAAATTACGAACTGCTGGTTTGATAGCGCCCAACTGGCGCCAGATAAGAGTGCCAGGTTTGTTTCAACGTGATCTTCGAACCCCTGTCGCACGATTCCAGTCTTGTGATACAGTTATGCTTCTGAAAAGTAACGTCACCTTTGAGGAGTACACTAAGCATGAAGGGATGCAATTGGTCTTCAGTAATGTTCATGTGGTCCATGGACGCCCTGGTACCATCGATTTCTACCACAAGTCCTATGGAAACATAGCTGAATGTCCCCTTAAGATAATACTGCTTCTTCCATAACTTGGTGCATGTTTCAAGCAGCCATTCGCCTGGATGGCGAGATATCTGGACACTACAACCGCCCTCGCCTAGCAAGGTACGTGTTTCATCCGACCAAGCGACACGTTCCTGAACCCTCGCTCCAATCTCGACGATCCCGCACTCACTGCATTCGTAATTGACAATGTCGTTGGTATGGAAACACTTACTCGTCGTCTGCTGCGTAATCCCAAGTTCAACACTGAGCGCTGAACTGTGCGCTCTGAAACACTTACGCCTGCCCTAACATTGTACCCTGTCGTCAGATCTGCCACAGTTCACCGTTTATTCTGCTTCACAGATCAGACATGCCTCCAGCCTTTACGTAACGTGATGTGGTTGGGTGTGCAACACCTTGTCACCTATTCGTGATTAAATCGTCCTTCAACCATTATTCATAGATATTAGCGACAGTGGCATGCGAACAGCGGACCAGTTCGTCGTTTCCGAGATGTTCGTTCCAAGGCGCCGGGCCTTAACAATATGCCCTTTTTAAGCGTCTTTGTCTGTGGATTGCCTCATTTGCGGCCCGCATCGGTGTTAGAATGGTTCCTCATTCGTCTTTTCTCCGCTTAAATACTTTCGTTACAGCGTCTCGTGCCCGCAGCTCCTCAGTATCGCGGAAGACAGTGTTCATAATATTTCGGCTCAACTGTGTGTAGTACTGCCTTTAACATCGTTCAAATGTTCTTCTGTTGTACATGCTACCTTGAAGGATATATCTATCTTTATGAATATAGTAACGATTCTTTCTCCCTTCATTAGTTTATTTGCAACGCTGCCGTGTCTTACTGTCTCTAGGTGGTAAATCATGCAGTTGGTATTGAGTGGCACCCACATGCCTTGCTCATACTGTGGCATCAAGCAGTCAGGCCTGCAAGATGAGTGGTCTGCCAAGCGAGTGGATTCATTTTTTATTTATCATGTAACATGAACTCTAGTACTCACAATTAAGTTAAAAGTTAGTCTCCTGCTTGGATATTGCGCTAACGGAAACGCACATCTGACTATTAGTAATTTACACAACTCTGACTGTTCACTACGCACTGGCAATACCACATTTTCTTTTTTTTATGTAACGGCTTTGATCAACACGTGGCCATAGCACTGAATATGAATGGCGCACATATTATAAATTCTGGATATCATGGCAACATACAATTCGAAGGAAAAGGCCACCAATCTTTTTTCTTTTCACTATCTTATTTATTCCGATAAATTCTATAACCTAAACACACAAATTCTATAACCTACAACAATAACACATGAGAAATTCTGCCCAGAGGGCATGGCTTTACATTGGTGATTCTCTATCTTATGGTCTCATAATTCTTTAACCCTACAGTGCACTTTCTGGATAGGATGGTGGGTCTTTTTCTATATCTCACACTACGACTCTCACAACCATCATCACGAAACTTTCCTCCAGACCGAGCGTTACAAAAGGAACATGCATAATCCACTACCTCTGAAACTACCTTGCTACTCTCCCATGCAAACCACACATACTTAAATTATATGACATACACCACACTGCAACATGGAATACGACATAAGGAATAGTCACAACATTATAATCACATCACTTTCAGCTTTCCCACTTCAATTAGTATTCATCCCAGTTCCACACGACACTGCCCCACTTCGTAACTTTTCTTTCCTACTACGAACTCTAAACGTCATATGCACGTCTTCCCGTGCAATGCAAGCCAAATGGCGTTGCTGGATAGACGGCTGACTTACCTTGCTTCTCTCACAGAGTGTTATAGTTTGAATCAAGCGTCACACGGAAACACAACACGCAAAGTAATATTAAGAACATATTCATCACACACGCGAGTCCTCAACTGATACCATGGACGAGTACTTCTCTTTATCCTTTGTCTCATACACAGATTGAGACTCACACAGTACTCACCACGTGGAAGTACTCGTCTCTAATTTCAAGTCCTGCACACGCCATTTCTTAAATATTTCCAACTTATAATACACACGCTAGTAATTCAGCTTAACTTAAGCACTCGGAAGTACTGTATTTCAACTTATTGCTACACGTGATTTCATTGTGACCGTTGGTCACTTCCGAAGATTACTACGATCCCATTAATATTACCTGCCTGACATTTAATTCTCCCCACAAAAGTTCCTGAAATAGAGAAATTATTATTCTAAACTACTCTTAAGTATTTCACATGAATACCATGTCTCCACTCTTTTGTCCTTACGGAGCACGCCTAAGACAGGTCTTACCAACACTAGATCCAGCGGCAGAGTACTGAAACATGGCCGTTCTTCAGGTCATCTCGCACCTCTGTCGAGGTGGGGGAAGACCATGCTACCGTATTGGTCAGCCACATTTCAGGCGCTCAAAGCTCCGGTAAGTTTCATCTCTTTGGTTCCACCAAAGGTGGCCAAAGGATCGTCTCAAAGATGATCATATATTCACATTTACTATCTGCAGTTAGTAGACGACCATACATTCATTCATTTCACAGATCTCACCAAACTGGATGTAGGGATTTATTTTGTGGGAGTGCACATGTGATCAATTAAATAAATAAATTGTCATTCTTTCCCACACTGGTATCCGGCTTCGCTGTATTAATTGAAATTGAGTTATTGTTAGAAAAAATATGTTGTTCTGACAAGAATAACGAAGAATGTTGTACCTATTTTCAATGTCGGGCGTTACTGCACCCTTTCAGTAAAATTAAGTCTTCTTGCTCGAAATGTGTTCTATCGGAGATCCACGGACGTAATTAATTTCTCTGCATTGGTCGGACTTTCATTACAAATAGAGGCAGAGAATTTTCGTAAAACAGTTGTGTTCGAGTGTTAGGCTTAAGAGTAACCGACACTCAAGGGCTGCGTTGCTGGTTTGTGAGTAAAATTCCTTACGGCTGCTACTCTGCATTCCTAAGAAGTCCATTCTTTCTCACCGCCACAGAAACTAAGGCACAGCATCAGCTCCTTCTCACCACCACATAAACCAAGTTCACTGATTCTGAACTCGCCCTCTCAAGTCTCCGCAAGCCACCTGACAGTGTGTGGCGGAGGGTACCTTGAGTACCTCTATCGGTTCTCCCTTCTATTTCAGTCTCGTATTGTTCGTGGAAAGAAGGATTGTCGGTATGCTTCTGTGTGGGCTCTAATCTCTCTCATTTTATCCTCATGGTCTCTTCGCGAGATATACATAGGAGGGAGCAATATACTGCTTGACTCCTCGGTGAAGGTACGTTCTCGAAAGTTCAACAAAAGCCCGTACCGAGCTACTGAGCGTCTCTCCTGCAGAATCTTCCACTGGGGTTTATCTATCATCTCCGTAACGGTTTCGCGATTACTAAATGAAACTGTAACGAAGCGCGCTGCTCTCCATTGGATCTTCTCTATCTCTTCTATCAACCCTATCTGGTACGGATCCCACACTGCTGGGGAGTATTCAAGCAGTGGGCAATAGGAACCATCTGAATGAGGCTAGTATAAAGAATGGGGGAATATGGTGTTGTCAGTATAAAAGCAGTAACTGTAGAATGGGTCGGTCAGGAGAGTTCACTGTCTTCGAAAGTGGGTTAGTCATTATGTTTGACCTGAGTAAGAAATCCATCAGGGACATTTCAACGCTTCTGAAGCTGCCGAAGTCGACTGTTGGTGTGTGACTGTGAAGCGCAGACGTGAGAAAACAACCGCAGGTAATCTATTCACGGGCAGGATCCCTCGGGCATTGCGGACGGTGGTAGTAAAAATTCGCATAAAATTAGCAGAAGGAATCAGTCGTGAGTTCCAAAGTATCACTAGCAACCCAGCTAGCACCATGACTGTACATAGCGGGACAAAAAGCATGAGGTACAATGGTCGAACCGCTCCTCACAAGCCACTCATTTACGTGGTCAATGCTATGCGACGCGGAAGAATGTGCTCTGTGCAAAGTTATGAACTTTATCAACTACAGAACTGACATAGAACACTATAAGAGTGGCAGCGAGGGAAGCGAGGAATATTGTTTCTTTGTTACGTCTGCGAGATTCACTAAAAATTTTGGAACTATTAATTATTCTTATACTCATGTAAACTATATTCGGGCTCCCGATGGATGTTGCACATATATTAAAGAAACAATATTTCTTGTTCCTATCCTTGCCGCTCATATAATGTACTATGTTTGTTTCAACCGTAACAAAGGCTATGCACAGAGCATATCTTTCCACTCATGTTTATCTCTAATCAGTTACGAGTTTTGGCTGTCAGTTCAATACTGCCTCGCACATAACTATGCTGAGCAATTATTGTTTTCGTAGCACCTGGTGTTGAGCCGATGAGGTGATTAAATATTTTATTGTATTACATCCTCCATTTCTGTATATTTACCGCATTAAAATTACCACAATTTCTGTTTATTTTATTGTATGTCAGTCTCACCACAGTCTGCTTCTAAAACTGTCTGATGTGGGAAAGTACGCTGACTTCGCCCATAGAATGTGCATTTAATGGGCCATACTCGCTGAGTTCCTTTTTTCTTCTTTGGACTAAACAAACAGTGGTTGCTTTATACATCCTACATTAATTCTATTGTATCTGATTATTATTGCAGACATTTGAGAACAATTTCACATCTGAAAGTACGTAGTAGTGAACAATATGAAAAGAAAGGATGGTTTAATGTTAAAAACAATATAGTGGTGTAATGCTAGCTGCTTAAAGACGACTGAAGATAAAGGTTCGTACTCATGAAACTTGTAGTACGTCGGGGGAAGATTCTACACTTTCTGTTTCTACAACGGATTATGTCGAAAATTTTGAGATACTCAAAACGAAATTAATCAGACATAATTGGCAATGTTTCTTCAAACTGACAATCGGTGTATATGATAAAAATCGTAACTTTCATGTGCCGTAGTACTTTATTTTTACAGGTTTGACTGGCAGGCATTCCACCCCAAAGATCGGGATAGGATGACAAAATACAATGGATTCCATCACCAATTTTGATATTAATTTTATTGTCAAATAATACAAAATAAAAGTCTGTATTGCAGTTACCGACCTTCTACTGTTGATATTCACTGTTTTACAATACAGTCGTTATACACATCTGCTTCATGCTTTATGAAACCAAATCTTATAGCAAATGAACTCAATCCAGCGCCCTTACGGTCAGCTTTCTTTTCGTAGTATTTTCTTTTGCACACAAAACAGGTATTGGCTTCAGCAATTGATTTTATTTTTCTCTCTCGATTGCTAGCTGGTTGGAGGGCTGTTTTTTGGTGTCTGTCCATGTCTGTTGCACTGCTTTCAAATTTTACTCATATACGGTTTCCTGGTCTGTCAACACCGATGCAGTTCTCTTCCTCCTTTTCTCTGGGGTTTCCAAAATTGATATAGTTGCGATGTTTTCAAACGACATAGAGGTCCTTGCTTTAGCTGTAATACGGGCATTAGGGGCTATTTTTGCGCACAGAGAATCATTAGCAGCGTTGGGTTCTGAGTTGCTAGATCAGGAAAGAATGTTTGTTCCGTTAGGATGCTTCTCCATTGTTTCTAGGCACAGTATGCAAATAAATAAAAGTACAAAAAAAGGCGGTACGAGTCACCATCTTGACCCAGAGAAATTATGGCGTCTTTCCCAGGTTTAGGGGTGAGATGCAAGATGAACTGTGCGTTCCAGTGTGGCAGCAAAAGGTAAGTAACTGGACGCACTGTCACATGTATAATTCAAAACACAGATTAAGTGATAAACAGACCGTTAGAATTGGTAAAATGTTTAGAAATCACTGTTAATATTTTTAAATATCTGCAATTAATACATACCATAGTTTTCTGGCTCCCAATGACGAAGCTAATTCGTTACAACTGCATCTACCACTTGGCCCTTTAGGCTTGGACTCAAGGAAGCTACGCCCTTGTAAGTAGTCTGTTTAGGTTTTTATGTTGGTAACGCCACGTAGCGCTCTGTATGAAAGTCACTGTCTGTGCTGTGTGCAGTCTGTGGCTGGTTGGCATTGTTGAAATGTTCTCTATTGTAATGTTTGGCAGTTGGAGGTGAGCCGCCAGCAGTGGTGGATGTAGGGAGAGAGATGGCAGAATTTTAAGAGCAGACGACCTGGTCGTGTGTCCGACAGAAAGAGTAAATTTGTAATACTGGATATCATGAACTGATATATATATATATATATATATATATATATATATATATAATGATTTTGAACACTATTAAGGTAAATACATTGTTTGTTCTCTATCAAATTCTTTCATTTGCTAACTATGCCTATTAGTAGTTAGTGCCTTCAGTAGTTAGAATCTTTTATTTAGCTCGCAATAGTGGCGCTCACTGCATTGCAGTAGTTCGAGTAACGAAGATTTTTCTGAGGTAAGTGATTCATGAAAAGTATAGGTTATTGTTAGTCAGGGCCATTCTTTTATAGTGATTATTGAAAGTCAGACTGCGTTGCGCTAAAAATATTGTGTGTCAGTTTAGTGTTGATCAGAATAAGTAAAGAGAGAAATGTCTGAGTACGTTCAGTTCTGCTCAGCTGTTTGAAAATCAAATAACGTAAAAGGTTTATCAGCACAGTAATTCATTAATTTTTCTAAGGGGGCGTTTCATATGTCGACCCTTAGCCGAGGATACCTCATTGGAATCTTCTGATTTTTTCTTGTAGTTTGTATAACTAGTGTAGCTATTGTTTACTGCTAGCGCGTAATTATAGACAGAATTTCCTTTGTAGTTGTAGTTTTTCATTGTTGTACAGTAAAACAGTTGTGCATGGATGTAGATTTGCACCAAATATTTCGCAGCTGCGCTTGCAATTAACGAAATATTATTTTCAGTGCTACGCTAATGTGTTTTCTTGTTTTCGTTCTTCAAATCGTGCTTTTCTTGTTATAGTGTGAAATACGTGATAATTACGGCGTGTGAAAAACACTAGGCTCCAAATTACATTGAAAAATGATAGTGACGACGATTGATGCTTATCAGCACCACTGTGCAATGAATTAACCGACATTCAACGTAGTAATTTGGTAATTGTGCGTAGGGAAATGGAGCGGGCGGCAAATAATGGTGTAGACAGTGAAACAATTAGTGAACAGGGAAGCATTATCTATCGATCGATCAGCAACATCTCGCCTCAGGAATCCGAAATGACAGGACACAATCATGCAAATCTTCAGGTTTTGGGACCTCATCGTTTTTTCAAAGAAGTCAAGACACATTTTCTGCTTGTCAAGATGTGAATGTTGCCGGTGCAAATGCACTGCCGAAAAGCATAGAGGAACAGATTCCAGACACTAATACATTATTATTGCAATTAATGCAACAAAGGAAAGAAAATCAGAGACAAACACAGCAACAGTTAGACACAATGGAACAAAATCTTCAAAAGCTGGACACGATGGAACAACACCAGAGACAAACAAAGCAACAGTTAGATGCAATGGAAAAAAATCAAAAACAGTCACAGCAACAGCTTCAAAAGTTAGACACCACACTTGAACAAACACTTGAAGGTTTAACTGCTGAGTTACTTAAAATCGAATCGAAATGGCAAAAAGTCTGTAATGACCTAAAAACACAAATTTGTGAGCATTTCCAACCTATTTTTTCGCGGCATGAAAATGCATTACAGAATCACGAAGCAGCCACAAAGGAACTGCAAACTATTGTTCATGAAAATCACGACACCTTGCAAGCTAAAATTGACTCAGTTGCATCTACCGATTCGGTTATGCAACTTGCAAAAACTCAGGAAAACTTAAAGGACATGGTAGATACGCTTTCAACACAAATTGACACTCTGAAACTTGGTTCAGAAAAACACACTGAAGAAATAAGTTCACTATCGGAGAAAGTAGCCGAACTTTCGGATCAGTTCACTAACTTACCTACAAAGGTAGATGATGATCTGAATGGCACAAGACCGGTAGCGTTCACTGCCACAGAAGAGTATGAACAAATTAGAAAATTCAAACAAAATCAAAATCAAATCAATACACATACAAAAGAGAAATCCGGGAAGTACATCTCAGTTGGCACAAGTAATACAAGAATTACATATTTCAGAGGACACTCGCGCTCCAATATGGGAAGAGCGACATAGAAATACGGAACAGCCACATAATAATATCACAGGGCACTTCGGAAATTATGAAAGAAATTGGCAAGGTACAGCGAATTTTGAGATGCAACCGCCGAAAAGAAGTAACAATGACCGATATGCGACTCGCTGACATGATTATTTTGACTATAAGCTGTTCATTACTACACGTAAATTCAAAACATTTAAGAATTCTGGAAACGACATTCATCCCCAAGCATGACTTCATCAATTCTCTCATTGTTTTCCTCCCAACTGGTCATTGGAGCACGGGTTACAATTTGTGTGTGGCTACTTAGAGAATGAACCAACTGTAAGAATGCGGTCGGTACTTCACGATTGTCCTCTCAGCATATTGGTCTCAAGCTACACAAGACCGAGTAAAACATAGCATCATAATGATGAAACATTTCGAACAATCTGAATTTTCCAGTCTTGTGAAATATTTTGAAGACATGTTGCACAAGAATCAGTACTTGTCAAACCCATACAGCCCCTCAGAACTCATCCGCATTTGCTTAATCAAATTGCCTGAAAATTTACGATATGTTATTTTGGCAGGACGTTGCAAAGACGACATTGAAGCTTTTCAGGTACTGTTACAAGAATTGGAAACTGACACTGACAAAAGGACACGAAAACTGGAAAACAATCATTACAGGTCACATCCGTCACAATTCCGTGACGACAGAAAGAATAACTGTATACAAGGCTATTCTTACAACGCAAATCGTGACCAAAACAGACACCACTCGTATGACAACCGTTGGCAGAGTGAAAGTAATTACAGAGAAAGATTGCATTTCCATAGTAATTAATGTGACAGAGATAACCATAGAAACAGACAATATGGGAACCAAATTAATTATTATCAAGGGAGACAGAATAACTTCAGACTCAACGGTCCAGCGTGCAGTTACGAGAAATTCTCCACCACGTGACTGACAAGAAACAAACTGCGGAATCTATCGACATGACGACAGACAATATAATCGTAACGACAGACCTGAATTTCATAAAGAACTGGCGGGATTCAAACTGGGCAGGACCCTCTCGACAAGGTGAATTTGTAGAAGTTAGGTCTTCTAATCATAGTAACGACGCGCGCCACATGCGCCGGCTGGCTCCGAGAAAAATGCCATAGACGCTAACCTTGACAAAAATTGTAGCATTCCTTACCAATGTATACAACATGATAATTGCTTTGAAGTTGACACTCTATGCACTAGAAGGGGTAAAACATTGCACCACATTTCACCTGTAAAACCGTTTATTGAGAGATAATATGCTTTCTAACTTAGTCTCTGCCATAAAATTTTTAACTTCACCTTGTTGTTCTTGTTGTGGTCTTCAGTACTAGGACTGGTTTGATGCAGCTCTCCATGCTACTCTATCCTGTTCAAGCTTCTTCATCTCCCAGTACCTACTGCAGCCTACATACTTCTGAATCCGCTTAGTGTATTCACCTCTTGGTCTCCCTCTACGATATTTACTCTCCGTGCTGCCCTCCAGTACTAAATTGGTGATCCCTTGATGCCTCAGAACATGTCCTACCAACCGATCCCTTCTTCTAGTCAAGTTGTGCCACAAGCTCCTCTTCTCCCCAATTCCTTTCAATACTTCCTCATTAGTTATGTGATCTACCCATCTAATCTTCAGCATTCTTCTGTAGCACCACATTTCGAAAGCTTCTATTCTCTTCTTGTCTAAACTATTTATCGTCCATGTTTCACTTCCATACATGGCTACACTCTATACAAATACTTTCAGGAAGGACTTCCTGACACTTAAATCAATACTCGATGCTAACAAATTTCTCTTCTTCAGAAACGCTTTCCTTGCCATTGCCAGTCTACATTTTATATCCTCTCTACTATGACCACCATAAGTTATTTTGCTCCCCAAATAGTAAAACTCCGTTACTACTTTAAGTGTCTCATTTCCTAATCTAATTCCCTCAGCATCACCCGACTTTATTCGACTGCATTCCATTATCCTTGCTTTGCTTTTGTTGATGTTCATCTTATACCCTCCTTTCAATACACTGTCCATTCCGTGCAACTGCTCTTCCAAGTCCTTTGCTGTCTCTGACAGAATTACAGTGTCATCGGCGAACCTCAAAGTTTTTTTCTTCTTCTCCACGGATTTTAAAACCTACTCCGAACTTTTCTTTTGTTTCCTTTACTGCCTGCTCAATATACAGATTGAATAACACTGGGGAGAGGCTACAACCCTGTCTCACTCCCTTCCCAACCGCTGCTTACCTTTCATGTCTCTCGACTCTTATAACTGCTATCTGCTTTCTGTACAAATTGTAAATAGCCTAACGCTCCCTATATTTTAACCCTGCCCCCTTCAGAATTTGAAAGAGAGTATTCCAGTCAACATTGTCAAAAGCTTTCTCTAAGTTTACAAATGCTAGAAACGTAGGTTTGCCTTTCCTTATTCTTTCTTCTAAGATAAGTCGTAGGGTCAGTATTAACTTCACGTTACTAGTAAACTTTGTCACACTTAGAAACTGTTTACATGCAACGAAGTTTTGAAGTTAACTATCCAGTCTAGAACCTAGGGAACATATTTAGACAGTAATTATGAATGCATTGTTATAGTGAACAGACGACACAGTGTTATTGTGTGTGTACAGTCTTGCTTGTTAGTTGCACGATTACATAACGACTATAAGGCTTACATACTTACAACATATACCGGTACTGCTAATGACACTGTAATGCAACATTTTGTTTTACTTGAAAATATATTATGGATTTAAAGTGCTTTCTAAGAGATACCAGATGACACAGTGGTTAGTTTATTTGGCAGCTACACAATTATATCATGACGCTACTAATGTGTGACACAATTTACATTGTTGTTTTTGTGGTGTATCTATTTTATATCTTCACAGTTTTTCTGAACTCTTCTGGAAAGTAAAACATGTTTTAGTAGTAACTTTCGTGGTATAGCTACAATGAGACAGCCTTTTCGCAGCACAATACATTACAGTATAGTACTTTCTTGATCACGGTACTGTCCGTAATAACTACGATATCTATACGCATAGCATTTCACTATTGTTTATTACGAGGTAAGTAGATTGACGTCTACAGAACTTTGCTTATGGACGACGAGAATTACTACACTTGCCACATTTTTTACCCTTAAGTAATGACAGAGATTATCTTACAACAAGATGCACAGTTTAGCCCTACAGTACACATATCTGAGTGATTAATTTTGTACTTAAAATATTTATTTTTAAAGATTTTTTAATTACAAAGATACAAAGGTTTTCCGTAATACATTTAATTCCTTTGCTGTAATCTGTAACACCTGAGAGTATAATTACTTAAATCCTCAGGGGGTACAGATTTAGTTTGTGTACCATGTGTGTGGCAAGCACAAGAAGCCCTAGCTAATATGTTATTTGCTTATACAACTTTACACATCACTACCATATTTCTCTAACACAGAATTACACAGCTATCTCATTATTTAACAGAGGAACAAAAAATTTTTACTACGTCAGTGACAGTTGTTTACGTAATTAAAAAGTTGGATAACTTCACACTTATGAAATTGTATTTTGTCTGTACTTTGTGAACTGTTCATATTTTTACGGAACCGCTGTGATACTATGAGAGCTTTGAATGATGTATTTGGTATGGGATCATGATTTTTAAAGTACGTTTGAGGTAGATGACACTATTGAAATGAGCAGAGAATTTTTTTTAGATTTTGAAATTATTGCAGAAACTACAACGTTTTTGAGATTTGACTGAGGTGTTATGATGTTATTATTATGACGACAATGTGTATTATGCTGTTAAGGTATGTTTATGATCTATAAGATGATGCTACCATATATGAGGAATGTGATTACGCGTTTATATGTATATGAATAATGAGTAGTGGTTAGGGACGCTGGTTTGTGAAAAAGGATGTTTGAAACCAAGAATCGTACTTTAAGAGTTATGACTTGCGTGTCCATGTGTGAATGTATTACAACACTGCTATTCATAAGATTTCGTTTCTACGCATTTCTACTGTAATTTTTCGATCTGTGAAATTTTTTTATGTGGGACTGTCACTGTAGTGCAAACTGCTGTCATAAATATTTCGGTAAGAAAGCTAAGTGACCTTGACGTAATGCGTTATGGACACCCAACTTCGCCAGCCACCTGGAGAAAAAGCCATTAGGTGGAGCACAAAGAGGCCATTAGCCTTGCTATTGACATTCCTTTGTAGCAAGCATCACAAATACGACACGCTCATTACTTGGAAACATATGATTATACTGTGGAGCTCGTACTTGGTGCTACTTACTGAAATGCTTATGAACTGATGGGAAATATTCTTACATCTGCACACCTGATTATGTCAAGTGTCTTTCTACGAGAGTTGAGAGAAGTTCTACTGCCTTATGAAATGTCATATGGGTAGTGAATGACGATTCACGCCTTGCTTTGTGTATATATTTGCCTATTTTGTTTAATATCGAGTTTCTAGCTGCACTGCAGCATTGGGTAAAATAAAATTTAATAGATACACTAATGTAAATATTTTCTGTCTACAGATCCATTAAAGAATAATTTTATGATCTACCTTCTTAGAAAAGAGAGCACAAATAGACATTTCCTTTCACAGGAATTCCATACATAACTTTCTTTTCAAGTACTTGGTAATTTCTTTTGTAGAATAAGTTGTGGTGCACCACTTTAATGACATAGACACTAGATGTGAATAGACGTTTTCCTTATCTGCATTGTTGTCTTTAGTGTACTATTTTTTCTGCTTGTGGGTTTGTCATGTTTAGATATAAGTTATTGCATTTGCTGCTGCTATTTGCCAGGCATAGTTACACTGAATTTTACATTGTATTAAGCCAGTTTTACTACTGATTTATTTTTCTTGTTGCTGCACATTGGCTCATATTAATTGTAATGTTGCATTTGCTTTGCTAATTTTGATATACTGCTGCTTGAATGGAGTGTAGCCATGTATGGAAATGAAACATGGACGATAAATAGTTTGGACAAGAAGGGAATAGAAGCTTTCGAAATGTGGTGCTACAGAAGAATGCTGAAGATTAGATGGGTAGATCACATAACTAATGAGGAAGTATTGAATAGGATTGGGGAGAAGAGAAGTTTGTGGCACAACCTGACCAGAAGAAGGGATCGGTTGGTAGGACATGTTCTGAGGCATCAAGGGATCACCAATTTAGTATTGGAGGGCAGCGTGGAGGGTAAAAATCGTAGAGGGAGACGAAGAGATGAATACACTAAGCAGATTCAGAAGGATGTAGGTTGCAGTAGGTACTGGGAGATGAAGAAGCTTGCACAGGATAGAGTAGCATGGAGAGCTGCATCAAACCAGTCTCAGGACTGAAGACCACAACAACAACTGCTTGCTTTGCCAACTTGCATTTATTTGTCATTGCTGTTTGTGTTAATTTGTTGTGTGTTGCTGCATTGCCTCAACCCTTATTATATATATCTGAGCTCAGTAAATTTAAGTTAGCTTAACAGGGGGTAGACTATATAAGAAACTAACTACGAAGAATAGGGAAAGAATGCATTGAGAAGTTATATGAAAAAGATTTGTGCAAAAATGAGTATTGTACAATGAGAAATATTTATTTTGAAAGAGGATATGAACAAAACAGCAGGGTTTAAGGACAACAGGCTTAGATAGGATTTTTTATTTTTTATTTTATATATATATATATATATATATATATATATATATATATATATATATATATATTTTTTTTTTTGGCAGGAGCAAATGTTGAAATAAGAGGGAAGGTCTATGGAATGAGTTTTGGGTTGGACTGCAGTGCCAGACGTCTCGCTGAAAACAAACCCTGTCCTTTCCTCTTGTGTTATTCCGCTATGTGTTTGTGTACCCTTGTGTATTTGTGTTCTTCCTGTCTTTATGTGTTTATCTGATGTGAGTTATGTTGTACAATTTTTCTAATAATGTGTTATTTACTTTGTAAAGATGATTAGACATTATTTATTCTGTTCTGTTTTAATGCTCATGTGTGAAATTAATGTTTCGAAAACTATTTTCATTATTTTATTTATTTATTTATGTCATAATTCCTGTAACACTGATGTACACGTTTATTTATATTCTTTTGTAAAGGCCATATTACTACAAATCTTATCTGTACTATTATGTTCTTTAATGATGTATTTTGTACCTTTGTAATTGTATTCTCATGTTGTAAATTAATAATTGTATAGACACCAGTTCTTCAAATTAAGTTTCATTTCACTGCACACGTTTTTGTTGGTCATAGTTTATGCACAATATGTGAGAAGTTGGGACTGTTAGTGTTTGTATGTGTGTTAATAATTCAGCAAGGGACTGGTTAACAGCATTTCTGGTTCCAAGGACAATTCCAAAATATTTATGAGTGCACAAGTGGTGGTTTATGGACTTGCTATATTGTCCGCAAGATTCTTTGATGGTGATAGTGCACCTACACAGTCGCAACAGATGCCTGCTGGCCGTCTCTACAAGGACTGCAGTAGGTCTGCAGCTCTGGTGGAACACCAATACCATACTCTCTACCAGGACTACAGTGGATCTGCTCTGTGATGACCTACCTACCAATATTCTTCAAACCTTCGACTGACTCTGCTGTGGGTTTGCTCTGTTGTGGACCATTACCTGTCTGCATGTCAAGAGTCAACATTATCTTTCTGTTGGAAGGACAACACTACTTGCTCAAGACTGCATGGAAATCCACTACTTCCGTGTGCATTTTCTTTTACTGCTCAGACTTTGTGCATAAAATGGTAATTAATACTGTGATGAATGATCAGGACTGTCTTTATGGATTGTGAGAAAATTTTAGCTTTTGACCAACATTGTATCGATAAGTGTGTGCATTTGATATATTTGTTAGCGTTAATATAAATTTTTTTAACAAATATGTATTGGCCAGTGCCCAAGACAATTTGTAAAAATTTTTGTGGGGAGCATGGTGGCTATGTAAGTAGGCTGTTTAGGTTTTTATGTTGGTAACGCCACGTAGCGCTCTGCATGAAAATCGCTGACTGTGCTGTGTGCAGTCTGTGGCTGGTTGGCATTGTTGAAATAGTCTCTATTGTAGTGTTGGGCAGTTGGAGGTGAGCCGCCAGCAGTGGTGGATGTCGGGAGAGAGATGGCAGAATTTTAAGAGCAGACGATCTGGACGTGTGTCCGACAGAAAGAGTAAATTTGTAATACTGGATATCATGAACTGATATATATATATATATATATATACACTCCTGGAAATTGAAATAAGAACACCGTGAATTCATTGTCCCAGGAAGGGGAAACTTTATTGACACATTCCTGGGGTCAGATACATCACATGATCACACTGACAGAACCACAGGCACATAGACACAGGCAACAGAGCATGCACAATGTCGGCACTAGTACAGTGTATATCCACCTTTCGCAGCAATGCAGGCTGCTATTCTCCCATGGAGACGATCGTAGAGATGCTGGATGTAGTCCTGTGGAACGGCTTGCCATGCCATTTCCACCTGGCGCCTCAGTTGGACCAGCGTTCGTGCTGGACGTGCAGACCGCGTGAGACGACGCTTCATCCAGTCCCAAACATGCTCAATGGGGGACAGATCCGGAGATCTTGCTGGCCAGGGTAGTTGACTTACACCTTCTAGAGCACGTTGGGTGGCACGGGATACATGCGGACGTGCATTGTCCTGTTGGAACAGCAAGTTCCCTTGCCGGTCTAGGAATGGTAGAACGATGGGTTCGATGACGGTTTGGATGTACCGTGCACTATTCAGTGTCCCCTCGACGATCACCAGTGGTGTACGACCAGTGTAGGAGATCGCTCCCCACACCATGATGCCGGGTGTTGGCCCTGTGTGCCTCGGTCGTATGCAGTCCTGATTGTGGCGCTCACCTGCACGGCGCCAAACACGTATACGACCATCATTGGCACCAAGGCAGAAGCGACTCTCATCGCTGAAGACGACACGTCTCCATTCGTCCCTCCATTCACGCCTGTCGCGACACCACTGGAGGCGGGCTGCACGATGTTGGGGCGTGAGCGGAAGACGGCCTAACGGTGTGCGGGACCGTAGCCCAGCTTCATGGAGACGGTTGCAAATGGTCCTCGCCGATACCCCAGGAGCAACAGTGTCCCTAATTTGCTGGGAAGTGGCGGTGCGGTCCCCTACGGCACTGCGTAGGATCCTACGGTCTTGGCGTGCATCCGTGCGTCGCTGCGGTCCGGTCCCAGGTCGACGGGCACGTGCACCTTCCGCCGACCACTGGCGACAACATCGATGTACTGTGGAGACCTCACGCCCCACGTGTTGAGCAATTCGGCGGTACATCCACCCGGCCTCCCGCATGCCCACTATACGCCCTCGCTCAAAGTCCGTCAACTGCACATACGGTTCACGTCCACGCTGTCTCGGCATGCTACCAGTGTTAAAGACTGCGATGGAGCTCCGTATGCCACGGCAAACTGGCTGACACTGACGGCGGCGGTACACAAATGCTGCGCAGCTAGCGCCATTCGACGGCCAACACCGCGGTTCCTGGTGTGTCCGCTGTGCCGTGCGTGTGATCATTGCTTGTACAGCCCTCTCGCAGTGTCCGGAGCAAGTACGGTGGGTCTGACACACCGGTGTCAATGTGTTCTTTTTTCCATTTCCGGGAGTGTATATATATATATATATATATATATATATATATATATAATGACTTTTGAACACTATTAAGGTAAATACATTATTTGTTCTCCATCAAAATCTTTCATTTGCTAACTATGCCTATCAGTAGTTTGTGCCTTCAGTAGTTAGAATCTTTTATTTAGCTCGCACTAGTGGCGCTCGCTGTATTGCAGTAGTTCGAGTAACGAAGATTTTTGTGAGCTAAGTGATTCATGAAAGGCATAGGTTATTGTTAGTCAGGGCCATTCTTTTATAGTGATTATTGAAAGTTAGATTGGTTGCGCTAAAAATATTGTGTGTCAGTTTAGTGTTGATCAGAATAAGTAAAGATAGAAATGTCTGAGTACGTTCATTTCTGCTCAGCTGTTTGAAAATCAAATAATGTAAGAGATTTATCAGCACAGTAATTCATTAATTTTTCAAAGGGGACGTTTCACCCTCTTTAAACACTGCAGCAACATAAGCAAATAGGCATCATACCCCGATTACCATCTTCCCCCCAATTCACTCTAGATCAGCGTAATATTCACGTTCTTGTAAATGACCAGAATTTATCCATCCTATGAAACTAATTATAATATCCGATAAACTCATTCCATACTATTATGATTAACAGAAAATTTCTCAAATGACCAATGGAATGTAAGTGCAACTAACTTTTCATCAACGCAAACACTTGATAAGACGAAAAAGCGGCAAGCATGCCAGCGTGGACACATTTCGCTTCTCAAATTCTGAACCGGACATTCGTACCTCCTTAAAATATAAAAAGTTACTATTTTACCTCGTTTGATTACAGGTTTTTGAGTAAATACGCAGTTAAGACTACGTGTCAATTTACTTCATTTTGCAATTTTTTTTGTAGGGTAACGCATGTTTCAACTTTTACAGACCTACTTGCACAGTCGGTTTCACTAGCTCCTCTTCCCAGCACGCAGTACTTCTCCTTTCGGTGACGTTTGGGCGGCCCTGCTGTGTTCATTATCAGCAACCGCCAGCGGGATTGTCGCCCGGCAGAGCCGCCACGCGCTGCCAGTATCATCATAACGACCAACACACGCCGTCCTCCCCATTACCCGGAGACCACCTATTTGCGGCCGACTATTATCCCTGAAAAATGGCAGCCATTACTTTGATTTAGTTGTGGCACATTATCACCTCGGCCTGCGCCATCGTCGGCTAGGCTCCACCGTGATCGGCTATCGTCGCCTCGTCGCCTGCTTCCCGCGCCAATACGTCGCTGCTGATTGTAGCTTATTGCTCCTTATGGGCTAAAGTGCGTCGTAAACAAATGAATTCCGGCCGCCGCAGCGTCTGATCGCGTCACCTGCGACAGGAATCCCTCCTATATAAATTTATTGCGCCTCGAGAATCACGTAATCCTGTAACAGATATAACATATCGGCCAAACGACATTATCTTCGACATAACCTGTTATACAGCCTATTAGTTTCCACTGTGCCTTTTATGATTCTCTCTTGGTGCGCAGCAATCCTACAACAAATGTGTTGCCACTGTAGCGCCGTAAAACTCGCTATAAAGTCTGTCTTCTCCCGCTTATAACCAGCAAAAAGACTCACGTAGTGCTCGGAACGGAAAGCTGATGGAAACCAGGTTTTCATAGCAATAAATTTTCAAATTCTGATCGGGCAGTATAACGCACTGATAAACTGAACGCCAATGGTTGGAGGGGTGTTCATAATCTAAATGCCGGCCGGAGTGGCCGAGCGGTTCTAGGCGCTACAGTCTCCTGCCTCGGGCATGGATGGGTGTGATGTCCTTAGGTTAGTTAGGTTTAAGTAGTTCTAAGTTCTAGGGGACTGATGACCTCAGAAGTTAAGTCCCATAGTGCTCAGAGCCATTTGAACCATAATCTAAATGATACTCTAGTATACACTCCTGGAAATTGAAATAAGAACACCGTGAATTCATTGTCCCAGGAAGGGGAAACTTTATTGACACATTCCTGGGGTCAGATACATCACATGATCACACTGACAGAACCACAGGCACATAGACACAGGCAACAGAGCATGTACAATGTCGGCACTAGTACAGTGTATATCCACCTTTCGCAGCAATGCAGGCTGCTATTCTCCCATGGAGACGATCGTAGAGATGCTGGATGTAGTCCTGTGGAACGGCTTGCCATGCCATTTCCACCTGGCGCCTCAGTTGGACCAGCGTTCGTGCTGGACGTGCAGACCTCGTGAGACTACGCTTCATCCAGTCCCAAACATGCTCAATGGGGGACAGATCCGGAGATCTTGCTGGCCAGGGTAGTTGACTTACACCTTCTAGAGCACGTTGGGTGGCACGGGATACATGCGGACGTGCATTGTCCTGTTGGAACAGCAAGTTCCCTTGCCGGTCTAGGAATGGTAGAACGATGGGTTCGATGACGGTTTGGATGTACCGTGCACTATTCAGTGTCCCCTCGACGATCACCAGTGGTGTACGGCCAGTGTAGGAGATCGCTCCCCACACCATGATGCCGGGTGTTGGCCCTGTGTGCCTCGGTCGTATGCAGTCCTGATTGTGGCGCTCACCTGCACGGCGCCAAACACGCATACGACCATCATTGGCACCAAGGCAGAAGCGACTCTCATCGCTGAAGACGACGCGTCTCCATACGTCCCTCCATTCACGCCTGTCGCGACACCACTGGAGGCGGGCTGCACGATGTTGGGGCGTGAACGGAAGACGGCCTAACGGTGTGCGGGACCGTAGCCCAGCTTCATGGAGACGGTTGCGAATGGTCCTCGCCGATACCCCAGGAGCAACAGTGTCCCTAATTTGCTGGGAAGTGGCCGTGCGGTCCCCTACGGCACTGTGTAGGATCCTACGGTCTTGGCATGCATCCGTGCGTCGCTGCGGTCCGGTCCCAGGTCGACGGGCACGTGCACCTTCCGCCGACCACTGGCGACAACATCGATGTACTGTGGAGACCTCACGCCCCACGTGTTGAGCAATTCGGCGGTACGTCCACCCGGCCTCCCGCATGCCCACTATACGCCCTCGCTCAAAGTCCGTCAACTGCACATACGGTTCACGTCCACGCTGTCGCGGCATGCTACCAGTGTTAAAGACTGCGATGGAGCTCCGTATGCCTCGGCAAACTGGCTGACTGACGGCGGCGGTGCACAAATGCTGCGCAGCTAGCGCCATTCGACGGCCAACACCGCGGTTCCTGGTGTGTCCGCTGTGCCGTGCGTGTGATCATTGCTTGTACAGCCTTCTCGCAGTGTCCGGAGCAAGTATGGTGGGTCTGACACACCGGTGTCAATGTGTTCTTTTTTCCATTTCCAGGAGTGTATGTTGAGTTTAACACAGACTCCGAAAGCTGAATAATTTCGATGAAGATAAATATTAAATGCGTGTCAAACTTGGTAATTGGATGTTTTTATGGGGCCCCTACCTCAGGAGTAGTAAACGCAATACATTCCCGGAACCATTTGCATAGCTTGCGCGTAAATTTCTTGATCGTGTTATAACATTAAAGTGAAATTTCAAAATACCAGGTATAGAGTAGGAAATACAAGTGGTTTGGTTTTTGGGGTAGATAGTAAGAAGAGTACTGCAGGGAAGTTTTCTAAATCCCTTATCAGTGTGGCCGAGCGGCTCTAGGTGCTACAGTCTGGAACGGCGCGGCCGCTATTGTCGCAGGTTCGAATCCTGCCTCGGGCATGGGTGTGTTTGATGTCCTTAGGTTAGTTAGGTTTAAGTAGTTCTAAGTTCTAGGGGACTGATGACCTCAGAAGTTAAGCCCCATAGTGCTCAGAGCCATTTTTGAAACCTTTTCAGTAAATCACCTAGAGTAGCTGATCTGTGAACCGACATGTGAGGGAAACATCTTAGATTTCCTGATTAGAACGAGGTTGAAACTGTTGCACACATTTAAGATAAAACAGGGATTCTGTGGTCGTAAGGCCCTTACAACAAGACAGGTGCCAATAGCAATATAAAAAAGGTAGGATGATTTTGTTGCGCAGTAAATGTGACAAGAAACAAATTTCAAATTTTCCTAGGAGTCGACATCATACATTCATCTTTGAGACAGAAAACGTTGAGTATAAGTGGGTTAAGGTAAAAGAGTATTCAATAACACGCCTTAGACTCGTGCATACCAACTAAAATTATGATGAATGTCGAAAACTCGCCGTGTTTCGATAGCCCATTTAGAAAGCTTACGTTTTAGCTACTGTTTTTCCGAGTCATCAGTCTCATGACCGGTCTCTACTCCTGTGCCCTGCTTTTCATCTCACAGTAGCACTTGCAACCTACGTTCTCACTTACTTGATGGCTGTATTCCAATCTGTCCTCTACAGCTCTCTCTAGTACCATGCAAGTTATTCCTTGATGTCTTAATAGGTGTCCTATCATTCTGGCCCTCCTTCTTGTCAGTGTTTTCCACATACTCCTTTACAGGCGAATCTGCGGAGAGTCTCCTCTTTCATTACCTTATCAGTCCACCTAATTGTCAACATTCTTATGTAACACCACAACCCAAATGCTTCGATTCTCTTTCGTTCCAGTTTTCCCACTCTTCACGTTTCCCTACCAAGCAATGCTCTGCTCCAAATGCACGTTCTCAGAAATTTCCTCCTCAAATTAAGAAGTATCTTTGATACTAACAGGAATGTCCTTTTTGTCAGTACTAGTCTGCTAGGTAGCAGAATTCCTTACCTTCATCTACTTCGTCATTACCAATTTTGATGTTAAGTTTCTCGCTGTTGTCATTATTGCTATAATTTTTTACTTTCGTCTTTTTAATTTACTCTCAATCTATTTTCCGTACTCATTATACTGTTCATTTCATGCAACACTTCCTGTAATTATTCTTCACTTTCACTGAGGATAGCAATGTCATCAGCAAATATTATCATCGATATCCATTCACCTTGAATTTTAACCCCACTGTTGAACCTTTATTTTATTTGCATCAATACTTCTTCGATGTATAGACTGAATAGTAGGAGCAAAAGGATACATCCCTATCTAAAACTCTTTTTGTTCTGAGCACTTTTTTCTTGGTCTGCCACCCTTATTTTTGCCTCTTGATTCTGGTACATACTCTGTATTACCCGTCTTTACTAATAGCTTATCTCTGTGTTTCACAGAATTTCGAACACCTTGCACCATTTTACACTGTCGAATGCTTTTTCCAGGTCGAGAATCCTATGAACATGTCTTGATTTTTCTTTACTCTTGCTTCCATTATCAACTGAATCTATGCTGCATTTACCTTTTCTAATGCCAAACTACTTACTTAACTTAATATGCAAATACATTTTTATCTTATATTAAAGTAGGAAACTGATGAAAGCCATCTGTGCACACACTCTGTAAGGTAGCGGTGTTTTTCTTCCTTACACGATCAATTAATGTAATTAATTTGGTCGTATAAATTAACACATTTCAATAATTGGGGATAGAATATTAGTTGGGGCTGTCAGTTGATTCATCATACTAATTGATAATATGCAACTTCACACTAACATCTGTAACACTGTGTGCTTCACAAGAGTAATTTTTGCACCAGCTAGGATACCGAGAGGGACTGAGGGACGGGTTGGGAGCAAGTTGGGGGAGTTTTTTGTTCAGTGTCCAAAGGGTAAAATTTTTACAGCCCGTCACAAAGCCGTCATTTGGAGTGGGCCAGCGAGCACCACCTCCCTTTATCAGGGGCTTTGGCGAAAGCTGCAAGGAGGCAGTGAAGAGCAATCTAACAAGAATCGCCTATAGTCTTTTTCCGCTCCAGTGGAATGCGTCTCCCGTCGCAACATAAGCGCCCTCGAGCCAATGGTTAAGCATTCTTCCCACGCAGGACGAGTAGCACTTTCCTACCGCTGTTTCCAGGAAACCTTGTGATTGGCTCAGCCCTTCGACCGCACGTTGCTTTGAACTGTTCGAGAAACTTCTAGAACATTTTTCTGTAAACTGCTCTGGGTTGGCCATTGATTTCATATCTACAAAGATTGGGAGGAAATCAAGTTTTGACGAAGGCCGTCATTGGCTGAGTTCACATCAGTGTGCTAAAGTTGCAAATAGTGAGGCAGAAGGTGTCTTGCAGTCCCTGATGGGTGTGCAGCCAGCACACATCACTGGAGAGCATATAATTTGTTTGAGACATTGCTGGCAAAGTGTCCAGTCATGACTCTCAAATTTAGTCTGAGAAAGTGCCAGTCGTGCCACTTGCAGAGGAACAAGTCAGTGCTTCTCCATGGAGTTTTGGTAATTCCAAAGTGCTTACTTATGACTGCACAATTGAATAAGTGTCTGCTCCTTGGCAAGCGTGCATGAATGGACTCCATACGTAACCCGAAACACAGGAGTTTGCAGACGCGACAACACATCTTCTGTGTACTTAAATTCTAATCTACACATCATACTTCGTCTCCGCACGGACTGCAGACCTCTACAGATCAACGCGTCAGACGTGCTCTCCATTCGTCTATTTATGGTGATATACGATAAATGTGTTGAATTCCATTAGATTTTTCTCTGAGTTCTCTATTGTCAATGCCTGTGGGGGCGGAGGTTTCTACAAACGGAGAGCTTAGACAGTATCAACCATTGAGGTGTTCCTTTCGTGAAAACGAGCGGTGCGATGTTTGCATAGAAGATAGGCGTTGTGCCAATCTTAAATTTAGACTGACAAGTAGGATTAATTGAACGTCACAATTGTACAGACTATATTTTACAATTTCCTTGATTTTTTGTATTAATTGTCTTGATAGCTTCCTACCATTCTTATTGAACTAGGATTGGCTTTTATCCCACTGAACCTGAATAGGTTATTTTAAGAACCAGTCAGGATGAATTAAATAATTTTTGTTTAACGTGGGTCAACTACAACAGGGCCTGTCAGATCATAACAAGAACATAACAAAATCACCCCCCAACTCGTGCTACAACTCAGTGAGCATAACAGCATGGGCATGGAAAACGACAGAGAGAAAGCACAAATACTAAGAGATAGAAAATCAACTCAAGTCTCTCAGCAGAAGAAAGGCGACTGCATTTGACAGAATTTCCATACGATTCCATGTATAGCAAGCAAAAAAGGATCCTCTTCCAGCACCAGACAGCCATAGGTCGCTGGAGGAGCGAAGAATTTAGTGATTGGAAAAATATGTAGATCATACCAGTTTTCGAAAAATGTTGATAAACACAAAACTATAGGCCTGTACTGGGGATGTTGTAAAATCTTGGAACACATTTTATGTTCACTTATGACGGTTCTGGATTGAGAAGTTCAAATCAAATACACTGTGCAACATCAAGAAAGACCCATTTCTTTCGTATCCCTGTAATTCGTTCGCATTGTGACGTATAAGTTCGAAATTTGGCTCGAAGTTGCCTACAAGCTTCCTGTGTAATGATCCTCAGGCTCAGACATGAAGATGTCAAAACATATAAAAAAAAAAAAAAAGGCTGGAGTTCTGAAGTTCATGTGAGGTGCAAATGTGTTAATGATGTTACAGTGACGCCAAATTTCGCCACAATTCTGGCCAACTCCAGCGTGAATGCGTCACACAATGAGAAGGTCATTGCACTCACTCCCTCTTACTCACACTGCACCTGCTTTTTGGCGTCTCTGTGATGGAGGTTAGAACTGTGACAACCAGCGTTTAAATGGTGAGGTTTTCTTTTGGGTGGCTGAGGAAAACATTTAGAATCGACACAAAAAGTCTTCAGAGTGTCAATGAAAGCACCTCTTCCTTTTAGCCGTTAATTACTAAATATTTCGCGGTCTGAATCGACAGTTCGCAGTGCGATGAGCAGCGGGATGACATTCTTGACAATCTTCGGCAAAAGCTTCAACTAATATCTAAGGAAACAGTGGGCCAGCAGCCTCATTGCAAGCGATTGCTCCCATTGGGATTGCAGTGCGACCACAATTTTTTCTCTGGTGTACTGCGTGGAATCACTAGGGACCGTTCGAAACCATTCGACATAATTTGAATGCTATCCAAAGCTCCAAAGTGTGTTTATGTTTCTCCAGCCCTCCTGTTTCGCGTCTTCCTGTGGCGTGATCACAGAGGGGTGCGACATTGACACACGTGTGAATAAAACGGCAAACGCTCCCTCTAGGTCATCCCCTCCCGCCACCTCCACCAGTTCGGCAACGCCATCAGTGCCCACGATTCTTGAGCACTTTAAAAATGTACCTGTACATGGAAAACCAGTGAAACGTCCCCTTACAACAATTATACACGACTGTGCTTAAACTGACACACAATATTTTTTTTTTTTTTTTTTTTTTAGCGCAACGCAATCTGACTTTCAAAAATCCCTTCAAAGGAATGGCCCTGACTAACATTAACCTATACCTTTCACAAATCACTTACCTCACAAAAATCTTCATTACTCGAACTACTGCAATACAGCGAGCGCCACTACTGCCAGCTAAATAAAAGATTCAAACTACTGAAGGGACTAACTACTGATAGGCATAGTTAGCAATAAAAGATTCAAACTACTGAAGGGACTAACTACTGATAGGCATAGTTAGCAAATGAAAGACTTTAATAGAGAACAAACAATGTATTTACCTTAATAGTCATAATATATGATACTGTATCCAGTATTACAAACTTCAAAACTCCGCCACCTCTCTCCCCACATCCACCACTGCTGGCGGCTCACCTCCAACTGCGCAACGCCACGCGCTGTTCACGTCCAGCTGCCCAACACTACAATGGCAGACAACAATGCAAACTAGCCACAGACTGCACACAGCACAGCCAGTGATTTTCATATAGAGCGCTACGTAACGTTGCCAATAAGAAAACATAAACAGCCTACTTACACCAGTGACAAGAATCCTAGGCGCCTGCAGGTAGGCAACCCTTGACAAGTATCCGATCCCGCATGTCCACTAGCAGGTGGTCTGGGCATTGTGACTTTATTAACCCAACTTACACCTCACACGAACTTCTGAGCACAAATTTTTTTCCATCTGTGTCGATCACCATCCTGATGGAAGCGTCTTGTAACCCCGAAGGAGACGACGCAGTGTGCCACGCTTTTGCACCATTACAGAGGAAGGTTTCATGCACCTTTCAGCCAAATTTCAAATTTTAGTATCGCAATAGGAGAGAATTACGGGCTTTCGAAAAAGTGATCCTTTAACTGTTTTGCACAGTGTAGAACACTGTGTGTCATTCTTAGCGGAGAAAAAGGTCGAACGTAACAGTAACTTCGTGGAGACCCCATTACTGTTCGAAACATGTGGAAATGACATAACGTATAACGTTGTAAGTTCCAAGCAGCTGTTTGCGGATGGGAATGGCAGCGAACTGCGGGAAGATCCGCCGAGAATCGTCACTTTGTGCTGGGACTGGCGTGGAACATCAAAATAAACAAATTAACGTATTATGCATAAACATTGGTCCCTGTTATTGTATGATAGTAGTAGAACAAAGCAGGTGTCACTCCACTCTCGATTATTGCCAGATGTATTCAAGATGGCAGCGATGACGTCATCCAAGATGGCGGCCTGTAGACTTAGCGACAGTGCATCACGTCATCCAAGATGGAGGCTGTGACATCATCCCAGATGGCGGTTTTGGGGCAAAGATAGGTCAACTGGGCTGCCTCCACTGACCGAAACTCCCACCCTCCCCTCCCCTCCCCCAGGAAATGGCGGGAAGTTCAAATTCCATGAGGACAATGCAACACACCTCGACTAACCTATGAAAATAGTCGGAAAATAGATCACTTGGGCTGCCTTCGCTAACCTAACTCATCCAACCACCACCTCATCCTAGGAAACGGCGGGAAGAGGAATCGACCTGTGCTGGATGTAAGTCTTTATTTTGCATGCAGTATTTATTTAAACAATTTGAGGCACTACCACCATCCAGTGTGTTCACCATGAGGTCTGGCATCAAACTGATCTAGTACACTGTATTGCCACCAGATGGCAGTGTCGTTTGTTCCGTGATATAAAGCAAGATGGTAGGGGTGGAAATGGTGGGAACCAATGGGAGCTCTTAATCCAGTTACATGCTAGACTTCAGCCAGTAGGCTTGCAGTGTCTGGTAACTTCATTGGATGAGATATAGGGCCTATAAAGGCACATTTGCATGCCGAGCGTGAATTTCCTCGGAAACGCGAAATATTAATTAAATAAATAATCAGTGACAAATAAATAAAGCCTATGGCACACAACTGCAGCGCTGTGTCGCTGATAAAACAAAAGCACAATTACGTTACTCGTATGTTTGATTAAGATAAGGGAGAGCTCTGGTTGAAGTGGTGCGAGAAGCACGTATTTTTATTTTATTGTCTGGCACACCGCCATATTTCATGTTATAGAAAATTACTGCGAGTTGCAACCACACTAGGCACTCGATTCTGTAAAGAATTTATATTTATAAAAGTAAGTAGGATTATGAACTGTAGGCTTATTCATTGAATATATCTGATTTAACTAACAGTGTAACTTTTTTATGTTTAGTAGACAATCACCTCTGTACGACGTTTTGGCATGGCTGGTAAATTATTGTAATATTGAGATTTAGATTATGAGTCCGCACCTACCGCAGCAGTCTTTGGAAACGATTTAACTACGAAGTCCGATTATTTCAATTTTATTTCACGGTCAACTACGAGTAACATTGCCTTTACGAAAAAGCCATTGTCAAGCGTCTGATACCGAATAATTATCCAGATAAGCAAATATCAATTACAATTACAATCACCATCATACAGAATAATTAACATTAAAATAATTAATATTTTATTTGATTTTATTTTATTTATTTTATAGGCCGGCTCAGCAGTTCTGGGACCTCAGCCTTGCTCAGTCATTCAGCAGCAGCAGAAGAAGAAGAAAAAAAACTATGAAGTGTCAACAGCAGTCACAATCCAATACGGCCCTGCAGAACAGGAGGAAACGGAGAAGTAAGTACCCCTTATCATATCTTTCTCTGTGGTTAGCATTATTATTATTATCATTATTATTATTATTATTATTCATTGTTTCTGTGTATTAGTCCATATGTAATTAATTCTTGTCTTTGTTCAGCAGTAGCCCTCAATGCATCCAAGCCAGCAAGGTGGAGCACCAACCTGCCAATCTCTGTCGCATTCGGACCTGTAGCAACCTCAGCTGCCATCTTGTTGAGACCTGCAGCGACCTCTAGACCTATGACAACAACAACCTGCAGCATGTCTGAATCCATAGCGACCACATGGGATCCTGTAGCGCACATAGCCCACTCCCTGAAGCAGGACAAAGAGCTGCTGTTGTCAGTCCCACTCATTGATTTGTGTGATGAGGACGTGCGATCTGCCCCAACACTTCGAACGCTGCTAGTGGTCCTAAACAACATCAAGATGGAGGACAGTACTGGTCAGCTACATATGACCCATCCGAGTGGAACACTCCGTGACTGTTCAGATGCTGTGGATAAGAAGGCATTGAGTGTACCCATGCTTTTCTCTTCCACGTATAGTTTAACTCCCAGTGGAACGAAACGTGTAAAAGTTGGTATAGAAGAACATCATGTCTGGGGCTTGCATGCAAGTATGGAAATTGAAAATTTGTCGAAGGGTGTTAAAGTGCCAATTTCCGAGTTCGACTGGAACGAAATATGTCGTGGAGAGCGCTACATCAATCAGCACATGACTACAGAGTATTATCCAACAGACTCTCCCCCAGACATTTGCCTTGTCGGTGTGGCACTTTCTATTACAAAGTTGTATGATGACTGTGCACTATGTGTGAAATCGGGTGACAACTGTGGTTTACCTAAGGAACACCTCAGTTATGAAGTTATACGATCTGGATAATGCACTACGTCTTGCATTTGAGAGACTGAACCGTTGGCTGCCGAGCATAGACTTTGCATACAATGATGTTGTAAACTCCCTACGTGTGCATAGTGTACATATTGATGATTTGAAGGGGCACCTTTGTTTGTACATTAATGCTGAACCGAAAGAGGAACAGATTAAATGTGCATGTGAAAAACCTAAATACTGTGAGGCATCCATTCGCCTGAGTGAGATACGCGCCGAATTTATTGCATGTGAAAAAGCTTTGTTGGGGAAATACTGTGCAGGTGCGAAGAAGAAGATACATAAAGAGTATAACGGTTTTCCTGAAATACTACAACCTATGTATGATAAATAAATAAATAATGTATGTATGTATAATCTAAAACCGTGTTAGTGTTTTCATACCTTTGTCATTATAGTCAAAGTATTAGAGTTATTAATATTTTTTTCAATGCTATATCAATTATTGACATAATGGATGATCAGTTTACTCGTCACAGGTAAAATATATGTATGTAGCTGTTTTCTCTGTGTAGTAGGTATAGCTCAGTCGGTTGAGTGATGGAGCTATTGTGGCTACACATACTATTACTGTCCCTCCAAGTGTATCTTTCTATATATGTCAACAACTTGTCAGTATATGTGCACTTAGTATCATGGCACGGTGGGTGAAACATCATCACAAGGACTTTGTTGTTGGTGACTGGTCCTGTGAAGATGCCAAAGAAGACCTGAAGAAGCAGAAGAACGGAATTCTTCTTCCTGATAATATACGAGTAATTATTGTAGGTCCATCCAATTGTGGGAAGACTAATGTCCTCATGAAGCTGCTAACACACGTAGATGGAGTCCGATTTGAGCATGTTTGTGTATTCGCAAAAGAATTCTTTCAACCTAAGTATTAGCTATTGCAGGAGATATTGCATGGTGTAGTTGGTGTTACATACACGACATTTAGTGAAAGCAGTGATATCCCTCCACTTGAAAAAACAAAGCCAAACACTGTCTCCATATTTGACGATGTTGCTGTGGAAAACCAAGACCAAATTCGAAAATATTTCTGTTTCGGTCATCATTTGGGTGCTGCTGTATTTTATCTAAGCCAGACATATTCCAGAATTCCGAAACAGTTGATTAGGGATAATGCAAACTTCATTATAGCCTTCAAACAAGACAATCTGAATTTAATACACATTTACCAGGCACATGTCGGAATTGACATGTCGTTCAATGATTTTGTAAATATATGTGTTGATTGCTGGAATCGTTCACAGTATGGGTTTCTCGTTATTTATAAAACAAGAAAACTGACTGATTGTAGTTACAGGCGAAACTTTCAAGAGTTTTTGCATGTATAGCACGATAAGAGAGGTTAGTACATCAGTATACGCTGCACCATGGACAAATTCGCGAGTATGTCTAGCTCTCAACCCAAGAGAATGGTTGTACACAGACAGAACATTCGCCAGTACATGGATGCGAAAATTCAGGTTATTGTGCATAAAGTTGGATGTATGCGCAGGGAACTAGAGACGTATTACGAGAATATTCTGAGAATGGTGAATGCGTTTAATGAGTTAGTTAATGACGTTGGTAAGAAAGTAGCCGACTTAACCTTAAAGGTCGAGGCTATTGATGGGAAAACCGATGTAGAATTCCTTGTTGTTGAGAAGGGGGAGCAGGTACATAGTGAGAGGAAGAAGAAAATGAGCGGATATATAAAGCCTAAAGCTGCGGAGATGTATGATTAGTATACACCGAGATGTCAACGAAGGAGAAAGTGATTCAAGCGCGGAAAGCAGTTCGTGAGAAACTTACGGTTGCTGAGATAGGGCATATGGATCGACAGCAAGCACTTAGAGAGACCTTTGAGCCGGTTACTGAATCTCTCCGACTGCTCTCTGCAAAAACAAGAACTCACGATAACGATGGTGTTAACATTGCATTGTCCATCACGACCCTGGTCAGATAGATAGAACATTCGGCGTTAGCAGGGGAAGACCGTATATGTCGGGTACACATTCTATAACTGTAACTGATGACACAATACAGATTGGTGATAAACGGTTTGAGAGAACACCTGCCTTAAAGAATCTTATTTTCCTAAGACCTACCAAAAAGCCTATAAATTATTCAGTTAATGATAGGGAAAGGTACCGTGAAATACTGCACATGACTGATGTAAATAAGATCGCGAAAAGCCTGAGCAACAAGCAATATTAAACCATTATAAAACCAATACTTGGTGGTGAAAACAGCAACAACAACAACAACAACAGCAGCAGCAGTGGTGATGGTATTGACAATGAGCATAAAGCAGTGAACAATCGAATCCCGCAGTAGATATATTATGACGACCACAACGAGCTAATAGATTGACTACGGTTGCTCATGGCATCAGCTGGGGCAGGTACCACAGCTCATTCGAATGAGAGAGGTATCATCGAATAAATATGGAGACAGTAGTACAAACCAGAACGCAAAACATACCCTCGTAGGCATGTTATGATTAAAGGCAAGCTGATGTTGTAGATATGAGAGAATATTCACATGAGAATAATGGATTCAAATATATTTTAGTGGTTATTGATACATACTCCAAATTTGCTTGGGCATTACCTGTTAAAACAAAAACGGGTAGAAATGTCGCGGACGTTTTTGAGCGCTTGCTACAGACAGTAATGAATCAATGCCCAGACAACCTCCAAACGGATCACGGCGGAGAGTTCTACAATAGGTATTACAAGATAGTGATGCAGCGGTATGGAATACATCACTAATCGACGTTCACTCAACTGAAGGCAAGTGTCGTGGAGCGTCTGAACACAACAATAAAAGGTCGAATGTGAATGCGTGTTAATCTTCGCGCCTCATACAAATGGACAGATATCACGCCAGAAATAATTGTTCAGTAAAATCGAACCAACCATAACACAATAAAAATGAGACTAATCGATGTTCGTGATAATAGACTCATGGATACGATGTACTATCGCATTAAAATGCTGGATCCACGCACACAGAAATTTAATGGAGGTGATTTGGTATGTATCTCAAAACACAAGACGAAATCATACTTACCGAACTGGTCAACAGAGATATTAACAAGTCAAAGGTGCAAAGAACGAATCCTAGAACTTATTTAGTGAAGTATAGTAAAGGTGAAGAAATTGCAGGCTGCTTCTACACCGAGGAGATGCAGAAAAGCTCAGAACCGGATGTTTTTCTCGTGCAGAGAGTCATGAGACATCGTGGAAATAAAGCACTATTCAAATGGCTGGGTTTTTCTCCTACAAAAAACAGTTGGATTCATGCTGACTATTTGCTATATAATGGCGGCGAGTAGTTCACAACCACCTCAGCAGCATAACACGCGTGCTAGGAGACGCATTAGAGAAGGTGGTGGTATTCTAGACAAACTGCCAGTGGAATTACATAGCCCTCGGTATAACTACCGTGGACCTGGGACAAAGCTTCAGAAACGCTTGGTACAAGGTGATAAGGTTGTTAATCTGCTAGACGAAGCGAGTATGGAAAATGAATTTGCATACGCTGCAAATAAAGATCTATAAAGTTGTCACATTGGAGATAGGATTTTAGCTGATAAGGTTAAGGCGATACGGTGAAGAAAGGATATCGGTATAGGTCAACGCATCGCAGCATTTGCAGTTGATAAAACCATGCGAGGAAAAATTAAGTTGGGCTTAGGAGTGATGAATTTCAAGCGAGTTATGAATGCTGCACGTTGTGCACTATACAAGAAGAAGGACAGGGGCGGGAAGCAGAGGTGTTTGAAGAACTGTATCCTGACGGCAATGTATGCAGCTAAAACCGCACTGAAGCATAAAGATGTGGGAATAAGAAGAAGAAGAAGAAGACAAAGAGGATCGGTTAAAGCACTCCACGTTCTACCAATACCCAAGACATCTGTGATTTACTTCCATTTCTCATCCCAGCCCTCTCCGCGCTCTCGGTGGTAGGTTCCCTCGCTGGTGGTGCCGCAGCTATCGCTCGAAAGGTCAACAAGGCGCAAAACTCCCAAGTGCAGTTAGAAGAGGCAAGAAGACATAACCGCATGATGGAAGCCGCAACCATCGGAAAAGGACTATACTTGAAACCGTACGGGAAAGGGCTTGGTCTATTCATAAAGAAAAAAAAACCATTAGCGGTCCTACCATATCGACCACTCACAAATACTGATATTCTTAAGTTTGTTAGAAACAAATTCAACCTACCAAGATTTCGTGGTGTGTTTATGTGGGATACATTACCGAAGATTGTGGAAAACAAGTGAATGTGGCATTATGAATTTAGATATTGCTGGAGGCCCCGACACCCACTGGGTATCATATGTTATGAAAAATGCGGATACCTTCTACTGTTTCGATTCATTTGGTGACCTGTAACCACCAGAAGAATTACAACACTTACTCACAGAAGTCGAGTGTTCTACAATTATCGGCGCTATCAGGACTGTGAAACATACCTCTATGGGCATCTATGTATCATGTTTCTCTTGACATTTACAAAGAAGAAGAAGCATGCTATATAAGGAGGAGCCTTAAACATTCTTTCATCAGTTGAGGTTCAGATGCAATGTCTTAGACTTAGACGTTAAAAGAACATCATCTGTATTGCATGCAAATTACTTCCAGCCAATTGATTTTAGCGTTGGTGAATGGAATATTGCACTGATTGGACTGGAGACGTACAACAGCATCCCAAATATCACCGAGACTAACAACAAACTGCATCTGGATATTAATGGTGAAAACGATATTGTGGAAATATAACCGGTTTGCAAACGATATGGGTCTGAGATTGACTGTACACACAATGTCGGCATAACATCAACCCTTAAAACATACATATCTGCATCACCTGCAGATTTGCATAGTTTAGAAAATGCAGGATGGTTCATAGACGATCCAGAGAATAGAACAGTTGGAGAGTACAAGCGATTTACTGCATTCATACCTCTAAATATGCTTATGGGATACTTCGAGGACGTGAGACAGATTATTATGAATGCTAAACAGGAACTCATTCTGGTACAGAGTGTGACACACAATAACTCAAACATTCAAGAAGCGCAAGAGGACAATATATTACCATCAGCAAGATAATATGGAAAATGCCTCACATCAGTGTATCAGACGAGGAAAGTTCGAAGCTTTTAAAAGTCCTGAATTCCGATACATTTCTGTCACTGACATTTAGCACGTGGGAGGTTTTCGAGTACCCAGTGTTACCGACTGCGAGCAGACAAACATGGGCTATTAAAACCTCCTTCCATCTAGGGACACCTAGATTCATCGTAATTACGTTTCAGACTGATAGAAGAGGTAATATAGCAAATGATTACACCGTGTTCAACAACTGCAAGTTAACTAATGCCAAAGTCTACATCAATTCAGAATTCTACCCATATGACAATTTACATCTGCAGTGGAATCAAAATGTATACAGTCTAGCGTATGACATGTATGCAAGGTTTCGTGTTTCTTAGTATGAAATTGCCGAAGGAGAGGGAGGAGGGTGTCTATTCAGTCAGCGTAAGTTCAAGGAGCTTTCACCAATCATCGTAATTGACTGCCCAAAACAGAATGAGACAATTAAGTCTAGACCTATAGATGAGCGAACTGAACTTGAATCATCGACTAATTTCCTAGAACACACTGCCATGTATGCTCTAGTTCCACATGACGGTGTGATCAACTATTGCTCGCTCACCAGTGTGGGGCAACGAGCTGTATAAATGAATAGGTGCTGCACGATACGTAGAGCATTTCACAATGGTGTCTCAAGGTGTGAACATCATTGCGGATGCTCAGGGTTTCTATGATGGTAAGTGTAGCCAGTTCATATTGAGGGATGCTGCGTTTATAGCGTACACACTATATGCTGGAATAATAGAGACATTCTCAGCAACACATTGCATCACAAAGGTCTTCCAGGTATGTGAAGTTTCCTGAGACATAGAAGAGTGCAAAGTGGTTAACACATTTCTACCATGGAATTCATTGGGATGATCCTGGCATACTCTATAAAGATATGGTGACTGCGCTTAAATTATTCAGTCACATGGATACCATCGTCTACATGAAGGGGAAGATCTCATGGATGCGTCGAATATTTAAGTTTGCTTCTATTCAAGATCTGGAATTGTATGGGTGTACTTCTCTCCATTGACTCAAGAGCAGCTATGAAAAAGGTGTTGCTGTGTCTGCTTATGAAAATGTAAAATTACTTTTAAGTTGGATGAGAAATAAATGAATTTTTACCTCAAAACCTCTGCGTTCTTCTTTCTCAATCCTGTTCCCACTGTGACAGTGTACAGTTTTTTTAACCACATGCTCTGTCTGTGCTTTTCTTCAAGCACAGGAGATATAATTTTAGACATGTCTGCTATATATCTTTGGAAGTGGACACAGTCATGTGCCACCTGCTCCCATAACACAATTCGTGCTGTATGATAGGCATAATTCCATGTAACTATCCTATATATTTTGTTACCTCCCATGTTAAACTTCACTTCCTTAATAGCATTCATCTTCAGCAAAACTAATGTCATTTGAGACATGCACAGCCTTTATAAATACATAATGCAATAGGGATAGGATGTTTGTAAATAGCAACAAAGATGTATGGTAACAAATTTTTTTCTTGCTTTATTCAGTTCACACAAATACAATTTAGTAGTGTTGAGGTGCAATATAGGCACAGTATAGTAACCTTGAGACAGAAATTGACTCTGCTAGTCCAATGCGGAAATACTTTTAACTTACATGCTTCAACAGTAACACTGGTAGGAATTTTTTTTATAAATCTATGCTGAAAACTAAAGAGGAGATACTTTCTTTACTACTATAACTAAATTCGACAGCCCCAGTAGCATAGCTTTTACAATAATTCTGATGGACTGCACATGCTTACATTCTAATTTCAAGAGTCCACAATAGCAAAGGTTTTTACATTAACAATTCTGATGGACTGTGAGCTATATATACACTTAAAAATTATTCTGACTTGGATGGCTAGCAGCAGGTGAAAAACTTAAAAGCTATGCTATTTAAAAAAATCATATATTTATATAGATATATATATTTATGTATATTTACAGCTTACACATACGTTGGGTATGAACAAATAAATGAATATGTAATTTTTTCTATTCTTTGGGTTTTTCAATATTTTTTGTGCCTCTTTCTTTCTTTCTTTCACACACATTGTGTGCATATATAAATAATTTTTCCGTTTTATACTTTCTTTGCCTCTTCCTCCCTCCCTCCCTCCCTCCCTCTCTCTCTCTCTCTCTCTCTCTCTCTCTCTCTCTCTCTCTCGCTCTCTATCTCTCTATGACACACATGTCAATAGGACACAAAAATATTTACACAACACAAACACACACACACAAAATTACTTACACTATGATAAATGGGTCATACTAGTACTCTGCAGACACCCTCTCTCTCTCTCTCTCTCTCTCTCTCTCTCTCTCTACATACACATATATATATATCACTCAATCAGACTCCCCCACCCCTTCTCTCACTACAACTGAGTAGTGTGAGTACAGGCGAGTTTCAATCACGCCATTACAAGTTACCCTTTAATCGTCATGAGGTGACAGACAGATTTTAGACTGTAGCACAGTGTACACCTTGTGTCCTCTCGATCAAATACTGGTCCGCCGTACCATATGCGGTGGCTGCAGTGCAGCACTGTGGACACCACAGCACAGGCACTGCAAATAGTCTTCGATAGAGAGGGCTCTCAATGCCATACGACATACACCCTTAGCCCACCTCTGAGTGGCACCTTCCAATGTGCGATATGAATACATTTTTGAGCGTAGACCTACAAACTCCACAATTGGCAATCCATTTGACTCCTCCTACGTAAGACCAATAACCTTGTTGTTCTGTGGAATAATATTTCAAGGATTATCGGCCGTATATGAGGACGTGTCGAATTTATTACCATGGCACATAATTACTTCATATGGATTGCAGTTCTTCACCCACTAGATGAAGCTATTTATGTCCACATAAAATAATTTAGGATCTGCGAAATGAGTTTTCGCAAACTCATAATGAAAGCAGTACACGTGGAGTTTGGATAGGTCTAGTATGCACATCCCCACATAAATAGGTTTCGTGAACTCTACTGCAGTCTTCGCCATCTCCACAGCAACAATGTTCTTATTGGATATGGTGACCCGCTTAAAATTTGGTCTGCCAATGCATTTTATTACGCCATAACGCCAATCCCATTCAGTTCTAATAAAAATTTTATGTCGTCCCCTCAAATTCTCCATTGTTTTACCGAAAATTCAATTATTCATTACTTTATAAAAATCTTTCTCAAAGTCACACACTGCGGAAGCTTTCTGTCTCATATTCAAATCAATATACTTCTTCAACCAAGGGGAGTGTTTGAAGGAGAGAGCCTGGGTGATTCTATCCAGCTCCATACCCAAGCTGAGGCATTGCTGAAGGTTACAATAATGAATAATGTATCTCCACTTATCCCCCAGCATTGTCATCAGTTTTGATGTGGAGCCTCCTCATGGAACTTGCTGCTCTGGAATCAGTGGCAGATTGGTATGCACATCATGCAAACTAATAGGTTATGTGAGTTCTGCCTCTACCACATACCCTACATCAGAATCAGCTAGCATATTCCCCATGATTTTTCCACCTAATCCCTTGCATTCGTCTTCGGTCACCCATCGAAACTCGCCAATCGGCAGTGATTGGTGCATGGCTTGCCCATATAAGTTATTCACTTTAAGGTACATTATATAAATCGAATCAAGGGATGCATTGAACCTGTCACCCATCCACGGATTATTTGCCTTCACATGCCTATGGACACATTGGCAAAGTCTTCCATAGCTCCCTCACTCAACGAAAAGAAGCATGTCAGCATTGGTCAATAATTCGATAGTGCACTTCGTTTTCTTGGGCATTGCATCCCAAGACAACCCCGGTGCCGTGTAATAAAAGGCGGGATCCAGAGAATATGTGGTCATACATAGACTCCATAATTTCTCGAAAACGTCCGCAAGCAATCGCACATCTGTGTCCATATAAAGCCGTGTGTACTCTTCTAAAGTGGAAATATTGAATTCCCGCCAGACATTCACGGCATGCTTATATTCTGCATCCGTTATGGCACCGCCAGTAAGATTGTTGGAGAATGTAGTTATGTTGGGCAGCCTGGTTTTGTTGAGTTTCGCCATACTATTGGCATACTCATATAGTAAAAACCCCTTCCTAGTTACAAACTGAAGCTTTTCCTCCGCAGGAAATGCAGCCTGAGTGATATGCATATCCCTCCGGTTTCACTGAGTTTGGGGAGTGGCGCCTGCATAAAACGTAGTGACTCAAGGAAGTGGGGCATAATTCTTGGCATCATTTGTTTAGATATTGAAATATACTTATCAAGGCTCTCAGGTAGGATACTGACCTCATTTTTCTCCCAACCAAAATAAGCCAAGTGCTCAACTAGAAAGTGAGCGTCATACCTGCTTAAATTGTGGAAGAAAAATGGGTATGTGTCTAGATAGCTGGTTCTTCAAATTGCACGCTTTGCGAGCTGCGCCACAGAACTTCCCCATATGATGACAGTGGTCCCGACGAGGAGTTTTCGCTTTTCCATCTAGTGGCATCCCACACATATGACAATCAATCGCGTTATTGTACAAATCTCCATTCTCCTTCGATTTAGTCATGGGAACGTTGCTACTGTAAAGCAACCAAACCGCAGGGATGTCCCTGACGTAAGATTTGTAGCAGTTAAGACTGGAATCATATGACGATACAATTTGATAAGCTGCCACATATGGTACGTGTTTTTCTGTAAAGGTTGTATGTGAGGCTGTAGGGTCACCTTCTCAGCGGGTCACAGGAGCGAGGACGCATTCAAAGTCAGAGTACACTACAAACGGGCATTGATCTTGGTGGTGATCATTCTTACACTGTGTGAATTTGTTGTCTTCAGTAGGCATAATAACATGTTCGGGATCCTTGGAAGTGTAGTCTACTCGATGCATGGATAATAACTTGTCTGAGGAGAAATAATCAAGGCACCTTAAGGAAATATGTTTTAGATGACGATCAGATGATAGTTGGGCGGAAAGGAGACATGTGTCTTTGATCCAAACATAGTGATAATTATCACCTTCAGAGAAGAGCACCATGTTTACATGCAGCTCAGGCTCACCAGCAAATTTTGAGTAACGGAGGAGTTCGATGACGATATGCTTGTCTTGCTCATCCAACTTGCTTTCCTTCTCCAGGTCATAAACATGAACTGATATGCCGGTATTCTGCGCCTCAAATTTAAGTATGTCCTGGATCTTGACAGGGAACTCTATACCATAAAAGTTATAACATGAACGAATATTTTCACCTACATGGTATGTACTGGGACGCTCAGGATGATCTCATTAATTGTCCTTTCTTTCTTAAGCCAAGATTTACCATGTAAAACAAGCCTGACCCTTTCTATTTTTCGACATTAATGCATGTCCTCTTGTTAGCTATATCTTCAGGTAGCATGATATAGCTAGACCCTCCATTTACTGGATCGTAGGAATGTGTATTGATGTCCAGGTGTAGAATTCTGCTGAGTGCTTTAGCTGAGCCTCTCACTTTCATCTCAGAAAACTGGCCAAATATAGCACTCAGGGTGGATTTACGAAATCACTTGGCGGTTGATGTACTCCGCATTATCATGCCATTTTCCCCACAAAGATAATGAATACTCGTTTCTTCAACACCAGATCCAACTTTTTTTTTTTGGGGGGGGGGGGGGGGGTTGCAAAGCACAGCACTGCATTTAATGGCGGGATATCGCGGATCATTAACTAACTTGAGGAGCTCTGCTTCCACGACAGGAAGGCTCACGCTTAGAAATCCAACAGGGTCATGGTATCCTCCTGCCAGGCTGTCGATCCTGGTGAACGAGATTCGCTCCTCAAAGGCGCTAGTAATCACTGAGTACTCTACCTGCGGCGTGGTATCACTGACCTGATGTCCTTCACTAAAAGGACAGGGGAGGGAACTGCCACTAGCCACAGGATCTTCTCTATTACTATTACTGTAACTAGAACTAGTTAATGGAGTTGGCGAGGTGGATAGGGGTGCGCACTGTACCTCATGTGATGGCGCAGGAGGAGAGGCTGCTCAATCAAGGTGCTGCGAGAGGGCGGCCCAAGGAAGCCAGAGTGATGATGTGGCAGCCGTGGAGCCAGTGGATATTCGGGGGGCCCGGGGTAGGGTCTGGCCAAGGGGGCGGTGGCTGTGGCCGCTGTGCTTGCGCTTCCCACGCAGCGACTAGCGGCTTCCTTATAGGCGAGGCGTGCCTTTCCGGATGCCGCTTTGATGATGAGGATGGTTTAGCCACCCCCGGTATGCGCACCACGCTGTGTTGAGACGTACTGCTGTAGAAGAACAAGTAGAGATAAAATAAATAATAGGTAAGTACATTGTTTACTGCTACTGGCGCGGTGAAAGAATGAATTCTGATGATCATTTGGTTATAAGCAGAGTGAGTAATTACCTTTTTCGCTCTGGCTCCAGGGCATAAACAATCTACATCACGTGACTCCACGACACCCTCAAAAAATCATTGTCATTATCGTGAAGGAGAGAGATATATGACCGATTTTGTTGTTCCTCGCCTAGAACAACAGCAACAAACGATATATATAAATCGATTTGTTAGAGAAAAAGAAGTTTCTATACTACTACTACTACTACTACTACTACTACTACTACTACTGCTAGCACTACTATTAGAGATAGGTAATCTTTTTTTTAAACTTACAAGTATGCTGCTTGGCCATCTCATTATTTGCTGGAGGCTGTCCAGCAAATCCAAGTCGTGTAGAGCTGCTCCTGTAACAGGATGAGACAAAATTTTGCTTATTTTGAATGCCAAATTACACTGAAAGATCACACGTGCATATTTTTCTCTATACTTTCTACATCTACATCTACATGATTACTCTGCAATTCACATTTAAGTGCTTGGCAGAGGGTCAATCGAACCACAATCATACTATCTCTCTACCATTCCACTCCCGAACAGAGCGCGGGAAAAACCAACACCTAAACCTTTCTGTTAGAGCTCTGATTTCTCTTATTTTATTTTGATGATCATTCCTACCTATGTAGGTTGGGCTCAACAAAATATTTTCGCATTCGGAAGAGAAAGTTGGTGAAATTTCGTAAATAGATATCGCTGCGACGAAAAACGTCTTTGCTTTAATGACTTCCATCCCAACTCGCGTATCATATCTGCCACACTCTCTCCCCTATTACCTGATAATACAAAACGAGCTGCCTTTTTTTGCACCCTTTCGATGTCCTCCGTCAATCCCACCTGGTAAGGATCCCACACCGCGCAGCAATATTCTAACAGGACGAACGAGTGTAGTGTAAGCCGTCTCTTTTGTGGACTTGCTGCATCTTCTAAGTGTCCTGCCAATGAAACGCAACCTTCAGCTCTCCTTCCCCACAATATTATCTATGTAGTCTTTCCAACTGAATTTGTTCGTAATTTTAACACCCAGGTACTTACTAGGTACTTAGTTGAATTGACAGCCTAGAGAATTGTACTATTTATCGAGTAATCGAATTCCAACGGATTTCTTTTGGAACTCATGTGGACCACTTCACACTTTTCGTTATTTAGCGTCAACTGCCACCTGCCACACCATACAGCAATCTTTTCTAAATCGCTTTGCAACTGATACTGGTCTTCAGATGACCTTACTAGACGGTAAATTACAGCATCATCTGCGAACAACCTAAGAGAACTGCACAGATTGTCACCCAGGTCATTTATATAGATCAGGAACATCAGAGGTCCCAGGACGCTTCCCTGGGGAACACCTGATATCACTTCAATTTTACTCGATGATTTGCCGTCTACTACTACGAACTGTGACCTTCCTGACAGGAAATCACGAATCCAGTCGCACAACTGAGACGATACCCCATAGGCCCGCAGCTTGATTAGAAGTCGCTTGTGAGGAACGGTGTCAAAAGATTTTCGGAAATCTAGAAATACGGAATCAACTTGAGATCCCTTGTCGATAGCGCCCATTACTTCGTGCGAATAAAGAGCTAGCTGCGTTGCACAAGAACGATGTTTTCTGAAACCATGCTGATTACGTATCAATAGATCGTTCCCTTCGAGGTGATTCATAATGTTTGAATACAATATAAGCTCCCAAACCCTACTGCAAACCGACGTCGTGGGTGCTGATGTCGGTTATCTACAGCTGGCTGAAAACAATTACCTACTGCAGCAGCAGCAACGCTACGTGGAACAGCGCCCAGCTCTGCCTCCAACTGAATTTTAATTGGGTTCAGGTGATCTAGAAAAAAGAAGAAGTATGAACTAAGAAAAAATTATGAATGGCTAATGTAGAAGAAGAATAAATTACTATGAAAATTAAACTCACAATTCAGACTGTGCGCCGAACACAGTAGGCTGGATTTTCAGAGCTTGTTGCGGTCTGGTCCGCTCCTCTCTTTCCTCATAGTGGAGGACAAAATCCGAGAGTTGTGCTATAACAAGAAGACAGAATTAATAAGGCGAATTTAACATAAACATCAAAATTTAGACTGAAAATAGAAATTATTTACTCACTTGCAAATTCCATATCCTGGGCTCTAAGTCTCTTCCCACTAGACTCTGAAGTGTTGCTGGAGTCCACTCTCTTCATCTTGTGGTGATAGAAGAACTAGTGAACACAGAGATACACACACACGAACGAACACTGAGACAAACTAAGTACGAGTGATAAAGTCTGTTGGAGAGCGATTCCATATATAGATGTGATGATGTAGCATCACATGATCGCAGTGTGAACAAATGGGTGTTGAACATTTTTTGCCTGGGGGTGGAGGGGGGCTCGCTAGCAGTCCTAGTAACTGAAAGCTGAACTAGCCAGATGCTTCCAGTACCTTGAGGAGAACTGAGTCCATGATAATTTATGCATTTACAGCAAAAGAATTCATACTACGAGTGAAGATGCTTTTTGGAATACACACTGGATGATATTGAATTCAGCCTCTGCATCTGAAGTCATTGTGTGTATATTACGAACTTATCTGAGGAGAATGCAATTAGATATATTCTTGATCAAGGAAGGGAGGTGTTTTTATTGCATCTCGCCCAAAGTCTGTGAGCTTATTGGTTTTCGAATGTGGATACTATACACAGGTAATTCTAGGTTGCTGGTATTAAGACTAGTGTTTCTTACATTTAGCGTAGCTTCGCTAATGCAGAAGAAAATCATTTAGAAAGTCTTGAGATGATAAAATAGAGAATTTTTTTAATATTTAGGAATGGTGTACAGTAAAAAAGATGAAATTGTGGGCTATTTTGGTAAACAGCTCATTTTAGGGCAAGAATTTTTCTATCAGACAAGCTGAGACATCAAGACAGCGAATGTTAAGTATTTGTGGGATGCTATACAGTTTCTAAGGCTTCGACTTGGTTCCTATTTTTACATAGCTATGTGACTTTAGTATGACATTGAGAATCTTGTTAGATGCGGTGATGCATCAGCTAAACGTCACGCATGTCCAGTTACAATCACAAGAGGCAGAGCAGATGTCTACTGCACAATCTGTGACATCACTATGGGCCTGAGGGCTAGACGCTGTGACGTCAGTATGCACACACACAGGCTAGACACATCACACTTGTCCTCTTAGAATTGCGAGCAGTGGAGCAGAGTACGATCTGTTGTGTCACTATTTGCGCACACGGGCCAGACACGTCACACATGAAGGATGACGTCGGTCTGTGGTGGTGATACTGTGTACTAGGCCTAGACTTCATGGTGAACACACTGTTTACCTCCATTTCCCCCCACCGTCTTGGATTACGACACGGCAGGGAATGGACGACAGTGCCCTCTGGTGGTGGCACTGTGTACTAGGTAGGTTGGATTCTGGACCTCGTGGCGAACACACTGGATGGCGGTAGTGCCTCAGATTGTTTAAATAAAGACTGGTGAATGATTTGGACAGTTGATGAATAGCAAGCATGTTTGCAAAGTCTTTTAGATGGATTATTATTTTGATGATTTACATGTTGTTTGGCTTTCTGGACATAAATGTATTGGATTACTTTCAGTGGTTTGCAGGTCTATAGGCTTTGCAATGCATTATTTTGACAGTTTACAATTAGCAAGCATGTCTGCAGAGCATTATACATGGTTTTTTTTTTCAGTAATTTATGAATAGTTTACAGGTCTGTAGGCCGTGTGGCATGATCCCAAGCATGTCAGAGTGTGTGCTTTGTATCAGTGTAATAAATATACTATCTCTTAAAATCCATCCCTAAATAAATTGTTCCAAACTAAGTAAAGTACACTCTTTCCTCTCTCCAGCAGCCCAGTGCAGGCTGAGTCATCTTCCGACCATTTCCTAGGAAGAGGTGGCAGACAGATGACTTAGGTTGCTGGAGGTAGCCCAAGTGCCCTTTCTTTCCCACCATTTTCTTAGGTTAGTAGAGATAGCGCAAGTGGCCTTTCTTTACCGCCAAAATTCAAATTTCCCTCCATTCCCTAGGAAGAGGTGGCGGTCAAATGACTTAGTTAGTGGAGGTAGCCCAATTAACCTATTTTCCAGTCATTTTCTTAGGTTAGTAGAGGTGTGTTGCATTGTCCTGGTGGAATTTGAACTTCCTGCCATTTTCTGGGGGAGGGGAGAGGCGGTTAGGTTAGTGGAGGTAGTCCAATTGACCTATCTTCCCGCCAAATCCGCCATCTTGGATAACGTCGCAGCTTCCATATCGGATGACATCATGCACTTTTGCCAAGTCTACAGGCCGCCATCTTGGATGACGTAATCGCCGCCATCATGGATACATCTGGCAACAATGGAAAATGGGGTGACTGCTTTGTTCTACTACTTATGATTACACGATTGTCAAACATTCAGTAACTATCTGGTTGTAAGCATGTGGAATTACTGAAAATGGAAGGACGATTGAAAAACCAAATGTAAAAAACGCTGATGCCAGATTAAAATCTTCAGGAAGTGTAGCCAACCCACGTAGAAGAACCCATGTAGTTTAGCATGGGTGACAGCGTAACTTTATTGCAAATTCCATCTCCAGTGACAGGAGTAACATGAGAGGCATCGTGCATCACGGTGTGGCTTACTGCTTAAAGTACACGTTCCTAGAAGCGACAACCAAAATATTCCTTCCTCCTACGTATGTGAAGGAAGGGGGGGGGGGCAGGTGGCAGTGCTACAGACACTTCTTCCCCCCCCCCCTCCCTGCCATTCACCATAAGATATCTTTTGGAGTGTAGACTTAGATACAGACTGCAAATATCTTAATTTTATTTGAATGTTGTATTTTACTGCCGGAAGACGATTCTTGGCGTGAGTTCGTTTTATGATACTGAAGGAAATTGGGCTTCTGCTACAGATAGTCTTCACTCTGATGACGGCAGCGGCAGCCAAATGATCTGCTTCCACTGTTTGCATGTGCCACTTATCACTAAGCATTTTTCTATTATTCTTGTAAAACTCTGTTCCTCAATATAAGTAAATAAAAAAAACTCTGAAAGTTACCATCAGTTTCTATTTACCGTGAGTTTCTGTTTTCCTTCGAACTTTAAGGTACGACGTAGTCGCACAGGAGGACTGAGATCACGACGGAAGCTTCAAGAGACATGCCATTGCTGAATAGGTCGCTAGAATGAACGGGTCACTTGCTTTAAACAAAATAAAAAATAATATTTGAGCAACAAGTGATCTGTTTATTCTAGCAACCTGTTCAACACTGGCATAGGTCTTCTCACGTCCTCGAACTTCAACACTTTTGTTCACAGCCACAGACATTTGTTGTGCAAAATTCTTGCCACCCCACATTTTCAAAAGGACCAGCAAAGAGGAGGGATATTCATACCAGAAGTACCGTCCCTCACACATTTTAAGGCGCCTTGCAGAGTGTAAATGTAGATGTGAATAACGATAAACCTATAATTTCAGATGACTTATGCAGGCCGCGGTATATGGACGTTCAATGCAAACATTAACTGAGAATGGCCGGCCGAAGTGGCCGTGCGGTTAAAGGCGCTGCAGTCTGGAACCGCAAGACCGCTACGGTCGCAGGTTCGAATCCTGCCTCGGGCATGGATGTTTGTGATGTCCTTAGGTTAGTTAGGTTTAACTAGTTCTAAGTTCTAGGGGACTAATGACCTCAGCAGTTGAGTCCCATAGTGCTCAGAGCCATTAACTGAGAATCTGAGCACTGCTCGGAGTACAATGCGAGACAGATCATGGGAATTAAGACCTGAAAGTTGAAAATAAGTAAATGGGACAGAGCCATAGAAAACGTAGCCAAACGAAAGCAAATTAAAGTGGAAGGACATGTGTATAAGTGAAAGGACGTTAGAGGGACCAAGGAGTCCGAGTGTTAAGAATAGGTGGATGCGTCGACCTAATTGAAGATGGGTAGATGACATGAGAGAACATGCAAGAACAAAATGGATTTGCGTAGCAGTACATCTAGTTTATCGTGGGACACAGGGTCACGCAAGTAGCCTGGGAGCAGTATACGGTTAACAGAGTATGCCCTTAATATTACGTCTGATTGCTAATATACACTACTGGCCATTAAAATTGCTACACCACGAAGATGACGTGCTACAGACGCGAAACTTAACCGACAGGAAGAAGATGCTGTGATATGCAAATGATTAGCTCGTCAGAGCACTCACACAAGGTTGACGCCGGTGGCGATACCTACAACGTGCTGACATGAGGAAAGTTTCCAACCGATTTCTCATGCACAAACAGCAGTTGACCGGCGTTGCCTGGTGAAACGTTCTTGTGATGCCTCATGTAAGGAGGAGAAATGCATACAATCACCTTTCCGACTTTGATAAAGATCGGACTGTAGCCTGTCGCGATTGAGGTTTATCGTATCGCGACATTGCTGCTCGCGTTGGTCAAGATCCAATGACTGTTAGCAGAATATGGAATCGGTGGGTTCACGAGGGTAATACGGAACGCCGTGCTGGATGCCAACGGCCTCGTATCACTAGCAGTCGAGAAGACAGGCATCTTATCCGCATGGCTGTAACGGATCGTGCAGCCACGTCTCGATCCCTGAGGCAACAGACGGGGACGTTTGCAAGAGAACAACCATCTGCACGAACAGTTCGACGACGTTTCCAGCAGCATGGACTATCACCTCGGAGACCATGGCTGCAGTTACCCTTGACGCTCCATCACAGACAGCAGCGCCTGCGATGGTGTACTGAGCGACGAACGTCGGTGCACGAATGGGAAAACGTCATTTTTCGGATGAATCCAGGTTCTGTTTACAGCATCATAATGGTCGCATCCGTGTTTGGCGACATCGTGGTGAACGAACATTGGAAGGGTGTATTAATCATCGCCATACTGGCGTATCACCCGGCGTGACGGTATGGGGTGGCATTGGTTACACGTCTCGGTCGCCTCTTGTTCGCATTGACGGCACTTTGAACAGTGGACGTTACATTTGATGTGTTACGACCCGTGGCTCTACCCTTCATTCGATCCTTCCGAAACCCTACATTTCAGCAGGATAATGCTCGACCACATGTTGCAGGTCCTGTACGGGTCTTTCTGGATACAGAAAATATTCGACTGCTGCCCTGGCCAGCACATTCTCCAGATCTCTCACCAATTGAAAACGTCTGGTCAATGGTGGCCGAGCAACTGGCTCGTCACAATACGCCATTCACTACTTTTGATGAAGTGTGGTCCCGTGTTGTAGCTGCATGGGCAGCTGTACCTGTACACGCCATCCAAACTCTGTTTGACTCAATGCCCAGGCGTATCAAGGCCGTAATTACGGCCAGAGGTGGTTTTCATGGGTACTGATTTCTCAGGATCTATGCACCCAAATTGCGAGAAAATGTAATCACGTGTCAGTTCTAGTATAATATATTTGTCGAATGAATACCCGTTTGTCACCTGCATTTCTTCTTGGTGTAACAATTTTAATAGCCAGTAGTGTACAAGAATCCACTTGCTATAAAAACTTTACTGATGAGTTTCGCACAACATCCGAAACAAACGTGATACAAAATATCGTGTCAAATAACTTTCTGAAGACCGACGTTACTGGAATCAATGCTTGACACGGTACTTTATATAAAGTTAGTTTCTAATATTCTGATGAGCCGTGCCCGAAAGGCGTCAACAAAGTTTTATTCTCGTTATGTAGCGACGTGAAGTAGTGTCGAGGAGTGCTCTGTCAACAGCTCTGTAACAGTACTATATGGAGATGGCCTTTATTTAGCAGTGCTTCTCAGCTGAGTGATGGCGATCGTTACCAGTAGTAGTTTACGTAAGTTTTACTTAGCAGCGTCTCCTTCCAGAGATGTATGCGCTACTTCGATATAACTTTTAATCGTTCCTGCTACCAGCACTCTGTTCCCAGTTGCATTTACAGGAAAAACGACGAGGTAAGGTCTTCTGAGATGTATTCTAGTCCATAATTTGATGATTTTATAAATGTTTCAGTCATTGCATGTCACCGCTGCCCATCATATGAAACAATGCCCTCGACCATTCATATCCTGTCCAAATCTCAGCTATAAATAATTTAAATCTGTCGAATGCTAGCCACATTGGTGAAATCCAGAATGTCAAAGAAAGGAGAGAAATGAGATATCCCCAAGTGTAGGTCAAATTGGAATCGGATCGGGACAAGTGGCGCTGCCATGCGCCTCCCTTGCGCTTTGGAAAACAAATAATGTTCACTCGTTACAAATAAAGCACTTCACAGCGAGAGGCTTAAATCCAGCGCCACTGTCACGGACGAATCGTTACGTACTGGAGCTCTTTTGAAGCTCATCCTCTGTTCTCGTGGCCTCCCTCTGTCCGGACATAATGGTCACAGCGGGAAAGCGCGTATTTGCGAATATTTCGCGTTCAAGTGAACAGTGAATGGCCATTTATTCGTAATATAATATAGGCACACGGGAGCTCTCTTTTTTGCGTGTCCCCCTGTTGAACCTGGAAACATACAATAACGCGGCCGTGTGCAGTAATTGCGCGGTCATGTGCGTATTTTTTGCGGGCTCGCTGGTGGCCAGTGCGTATACGTGCACGCGGGTTGTGTGTGTGTGTGTGTTTGTGTGTGTGTGTGTGTGTGTGTGTGTGTGTGTGTGTGTGCGTGTGCGTGTGTGCGTGCGTGGGCGTGGATACACGCAGTGAACGAGTGGACGAGCAGATTCGATTCTAGCAGCTGGTGGTTGGACGGCAAATCGCCCCACTTCCTGAAGCATGCTTTATCTTCTCGTAGCAGGTGGGCTCAGACGAAACCCCGCAACGAAAAAATACAACCCCAACAAGACAACACGGAAGACCGGGGGAAAGGTATCACTTCGATCTCCAGAACGATGATACTGCACAGTCGCCATCTAGGCCTACTTTGCCCCTCGAAACGGTAGTTATGGTGCATACTTGTGGGTCAAATTACCGGAGCAAATACTATTAACATCTTCTGTTGTAACCTTACACATACTAAACCCTCACTAATTTGATCTTCACTAATTCGGAATTCACGATAATTCTGCTGGTTTCTTTTGCGAAGTGAAACTTTGCTTTAGTGTACTGGACATCATTAAAATCAAATCCTGATTTCCCGTCTGCTTTACCCGTGCCCTATGATGAGTAACGTATGTATCATTGTTGGTCACAAGCACACAAGAAATCAAAACTGTTCATTTGGCTTACTTACGCCCACATGACGAGTTCGTTAAATTCCATCTCTGTGATGGTTACAAGCGTATTCAAGTATCGTGCAGTACAATACCGCAATCAAGATGAGTGTTACGCCTCCTGTAAACTATCAAACTTTTTACTCAAATTCGCTATTTAGTATCCACGGATTTGTTAAACAAGCGCCCTGACGTACGATTTAAGACTCAAATTTAACCTCAGTTTTCAAGAAGGTGTCACGCTGTGCGTATCGTGGCGCGAAGTATTTTACGAAGGGCGTTCAATTAGTAGGGCACCACATTTTTTCTCGGCTAATTTCAATTGAAAAAAAAATGCAGAATTTGTTGTGGGATATCTTGGAAAATTCACACTTCAGCCTGTTTAGTCTCATGAAGTTCCGATATGTTGTGGCAATTTACGTAATCTTGAAAATAGAGTCTGTAACGGGGGTGCGTTCCAAGTAGAGAACTGTCATTTATTGTCTTTGGCGGAAAATAAGAGCATTGCAGACAGTCATAGACGCTTGCAGAATATGGAGGCTTGACAGTGAACAAAACCACGGTCAATCATTGTGCGAAGCGTCTGTCATCATTGCAAGGTCGTGAAAACCTTTCCGATCTTCGACGTGCCTGCCGGCCGCACACACTTGTGATTCTACAATGTTAGAACGTGCGGACACTCTTATTCGAGGTGATCGACGGGTAACAAACATCTCATTGCTGAAGTGGGCGTCTCTACTGGTAGCGCTGAGACACTCGTCCATACTCAAAGGGTGTGAGCATGCTGGGTTCCTCGCCGCCTAACAGGAAACCACAAAGTGCCGCAATGGACGGAATTGTTAGCGCGTTGCGAAGTTGACAGTCATACACTCGTGGAAATGGAAAAAAGAACACATTGACACCGGTGTGTCAGACCCACCATACTTGCTCCGGACACTGCGAGAGGGCTGTACAAGCAATGATCACACGCACGGCACAGCGGACACACCAGGAACCGCGGTGTTGGCCGTCGAATGGCGCTAGCTGCGCAGCATTTGTGCACCGCCACCGTCAGTGTCAGCCAGTTTGCCGTGGCATACGGAGCTCCATCGCAGTCTTTAACATTGGTAGCATGCCGCGACAGCGTGGACGTGAACCGTATCTGCAGTTGACGGACTTTGAGCGAGGGCGTATAGTGGGCATGCGGGAGGCCGGGTGGACGTACCGCCGAATTGCTCAACACGTGGGGCGTGAGGTCTCCACAGTACATCGATGTTGTCGCCAGTGGTCGGCGGAAGGTGCACGTGCCCGTCGACCTGGGACCGGACCGCAGCGACGCACGGATGCACACCAAGACCGTAGGATCCTACGCAGTGCCGTAGGGGACCGCACCGCCACTTCCCAGCAAATTAGGGACACTGTTGCTCCTGGGGTATCGGCGAGGACCATTCGCAACCGTCTCCATGAAGCTGGGCTACGGTCCCGCACACCGTTAGGCCGTCTTCCGCTCACGCCCCAACATCGTGCAGCCCGCCTCCAGTGGTGTCGCGACAGGCGTGAATGGAGGGACGAATGGAGACGTGTCGTCTTCAGCGATGAGAGTCGCTTCTGCCTTGGTGCCAATGATGGTCGTATGCGTGTTTGGCGCCGTGCAGGTGAGCGCCACAATCAGGACTGCATACGACCGAGGCACACAGGGCCAACACCCGGCATCATGGTGTGGGGAGCGATCTCCTACACTGGCCGTACACCACTGGTGATCGTCGAGGGGACACTGAATAGTGCACGGTACATCCAAACCGTCATCGAACCCATCGTTCTACCATTCCTAGACCGGCAAGTGAACTTGCTGTTCCAACAGGACAATGCACGTCCGCATGTATCCCGTGCCACCCAACGTGCTCTAGAAGGTGTAAGTCAACTACCCTGGCCAGCAAGATCTCCGGATCTGTCCCCCATTGAGCATGTTTGGGACTGGATGAAGCGTCGTCTCACGCGGTCTGCACGTCCAGCACGAACGCTGGTCCAACTGAGGCGCCAGGTGGAAATGGCATGGCAAGCCGTTCCACAGAACTACATCCAGCATCTCTACGATCGTCTCCATGGGAGAATAGCAGCCTGCATTGCTGCGAAAGGTGGATATACACTGTACTAGTGCCGACATTGTGCATGCTCTGTTGCCTGTGTCTATGTCCCTGTGGTTCTGTCAGTGTGGTCATGTGATGTATCTGACCCCAAGAATGTGTCAATAAAGTTTCCCCTTCCTGGGACAATGAATTCACGGTGTTCTTATTTCAATTTCCAGGAGTGTAATTTTTTGTCGCGTAACGCCACAGCCGTCGAAATATGGGTTCGTCACTTCGATCTAGAAGTATTGTATAAAATGTATTTTAACCATCAGGCTGTTTATTTATCCCATTAGTCATCTGACGGTATCGGTTATTAACTATTGAGCCGTGGTAAAATTTGCTGTTTTGAAGAGCGCGCCGCAGCGCGTAGTGTGAAGCAGTCGCCCTCCGTTTCTGGCGGTGGCGCCGCTGTGGCAATCGCAGCTTTGGTGTCTCCCTCTGACGGAAAAGGAGAAAGGTTGCCTGTTCACGTGCATTTAAGGGGCGCCATAGCTCGCCAGAGGAGTTGGCCAGTGGTGTGAGGCTGGGTCAGTCTCGCGTCACCAGTTGCTGGTCTGTCTGTCGTTCGTATTTGCGCGGCAGTTAGTGTCTGTCTGTCGTCTGAGTGCTAGTATGTCTGTCGTTTGGATCAAACTTTAAAGCCATGAAATGAGAGTCTTGCCACTCCGCCAGTAACAGAACTCAGCTAGTGGTCGCCCAGTCGGGGCTGAGTTCCTGCATCTGAGTCTGCGCGTTAGGCCGCCAGTCAGTTCGAGTTGCTCGGGCAACTGTCATTGGCGGTTGGATCGGTCGGTTGGTCGGTCGCGCACTGAGACACAAGATGACTTGTCCGCCTAGAGCATCGGTGCATGTCAGGTCCCCACGTGAATCCAGTGGGCCGCGCCGCGCCGTGATTTCTCGGTCGACACGAGAGCAACAAGAGTCAAACCACGACATCGGGCTGGCCGGTGCGACCTGCGAAGCCGTGAGACGGGAGATCGGCGCGCCTTCCTGCGTCCGTTGAAGCGGCTGGCGGCGGACGCTTCGGGAGAGCGTTGGGGGTGCTGCGCCAGGTCTTCGCTAGAAATCGCAGTTTATTAGAAGTTAAGTGATTGGAGATATATTGTTTCATTTACTTGTTAAATTCTACTTGTTTTCTTGGTGAGGTCACCAGCCGCTTTGTTTTGGGGTCGTCCCACCATTCTTCTCCGTTTGCCCACCCGCGGGAAGCGGGTGCGATTTATGAATTGGGTGGTCCGTTTTTCCCTTGTAGAGTAGGGCCGGGTTACAGCAATCTGCGGTTCGGGTTGTTCAGTAATCCCCCTGTCAATCTGCCATACGTTAGTAGCTGCCTCTGTCATGTTTGTCGGATTCGGTGTTAACAAATTTATTGCTTAAAGTGTAAAGGCCGAATTCCTGAAATATGTTTTTGTCTTGCCTATCATCTTGGGAGGCGGTATATGTGCAATGTAGAGCATGTTTGTGCATATTATGTAAGACCGCATTTCATGGGTCTTTATTAAATGGTCATTTTAGTATATAAAGTTGCCACCCTTCCACCGTAAGAGTTTTCTTTTGAAAACAAATTGCATTTTCCGTGGCAAGTATTTTTTTTTAAATGTGGGTGTCTTGTACCATTTCCATCCTTCGTATTGGGTACATAGTTTATGTGTATGTGAGAGTTGTTAAAATTTTAAGTTTAAGGTAATCTGGTGTGTTGCAGATTTGCACCAGTGTAGTCCTTCAGAGGTCGTTGTGAGCGGTCGTGACTACGGCCATGTTAAAAGGGAGCGGCATGGTTAAAAAAATGGTTATTTCTGCCTCTGAATAAATTGTAACTTGATATTTAGAGGATGCTTTCTGATTATAATTTTTAAATGTGTTTTTTTAAGGAAGGGTTTTTAGGAATAAAATTTCCATTTGTTGAAAGAAATTTGTTTTCATTAGTTACCCACTGGCAACTACGTCCACGCCCACATAGTGTGATTAAATGTGTTAATGTTCTTGATGAATCGCTAGTAAATAAAGTAAATTCCTTAAGAAAAGATTTTGAAAGTAAATCCACGGTTCAACCATCATCCAGGATTTAGGGCACAACAGATTAGTTAAAAGCATCTCACATTCCTTTGAAGCTGAAGAATACGGAAATTATCCAGTGAAGTTGTACAAATACCTGGCATAATTTGTCTTAGAATATTGACAGTCATATCTCATGTCAAACCGATAGACATCACAGGAAAAATAACGCGAACAATGTTGTGACGCTAAGGCGATTCTTCAGTTATGAATACAGGTTGTCCCTAGTCCAACGGCTACCCAGAACACTTAACCATGCCTTTTTGTCACCTATACAACCCGAGGTATGCGCACCGAAAAATCCTATTTTTGTGCGCGGCGTTTTGGAACATACACTCATGTTCAGAAAATAACAGAACACCTCAAACGACTAAAGATAGGACGTTCAAGGAAATGTACATTAGTATGTTATGCAGAAATGACCATTTTAGTTATCTCGGTTCACCGTGTGTCCTGTTGCCAAACAGGCAGAGAGTCCTCCATGGCCCCAGACAACTTGTTCCATATGCAATGGCATCGACGCATATAAGGCACAAACGGTGGTATCGTTGTCCATGCTTCATCTACCTGGTTCCACTGGGGCTGCACCCGTCGTTTACCATATCCCACACATTTTCGATTGGTGACAAGTTTGGTGTTCTGGCCGGTCAGGGCAAAACGCCGACAAGAAGGCATTTATTCATGCATTAATATGTAGTCGTGCATTGTCTTGCTGAAAAATGGCGTTAGGGTTTTGTGCAGAAAGGATATGGCTATGGACCGTAGGAGGACATTCACGTACATCATACTGCCCACAGTGCCATGGACACGCACGAACTGTGATTTGTGGTTGTACCCCACACCATAAGACCTTCAGTTGGCGCTGTATGTCTTGTGCTAATGCAGTCAGATGCCGTTCCCCCTATTTGCGGCGAACCAAAATACGATTATCATTACAAACAATCAGAACCTGGATTCGTGTGGAAACAATATGTGATGCCAATCGTATTCCCAATGACGTCATTCCATACACCTTTTCCATGTAGCATGTTTCTGCAAATTCGTCAAAGCTAGGCGGAGAACTGGACGATGCGCACGTAACCCCTGCCGTAATAAACGGCAACGGACTGCCACCCCCATAGTTACGATGTGTTACACTGTTCCACTGTTGCGACAGAGCCGAGAAGGACGCAGATTTGTCCTGCAATGCCATAGGGATGAGGTGTCGATCTTCTCGAGGGGTGGCCTGTGTAGTACGACCTGACCCATCTCGTCGTGTTCTACGGCCTTCCGTTATTCTTTCTGCACAGACTCGTTGAACTGCCGAAACACTTAGTCCAACATGAGCAGCAATTTCCCGGATGGATGCAGCACATTCTCTCACGGCGATAATGTGACTTCTTTCAAACTCACTTATTTGACAGGATGGTTCCCGCATATGTCTGCGAGGAATCCGGATCACAGTGATCCAATACCTTCGATTTACAGCGGCAACGAGAGCCTGTAACCTCCCCCTCACTTATCGACCTTAATAACAGTGAAAAATTAAACCACGTGTACCTAATGGAAATTTGGGAAAAGCAATCATTACCGAAGTTAATTTGTCGGTAAAGAGGGAGGAAAGGGTTACATCTAAATGAAAGGAAAAATGCTAATGAAACTGGTGGAAATTAATTTTGAAAAGGGGTAAAGTTAATAAAGAAAGTAAATGTCCGGCCGTTACGTTAACAATTAACTAGCGGTAATTAGATATTTAGATTTGGGGGAAATTATGGTCGCCAGTCCTAAGGACAATTACTATAGTAACTGAAAAAGAAAGGTTATTACACATATAATTAGCACTAGAAGCGTGGCAACTGAAGGTTGACACGTGTAGTGTGAAAACTGAAAGTTTGTCAGAAGTAATAAATTTCGCTACACTCTGACTTAATTTAGCAAAAGAATTAATAAAACCGGAAAATTGAAAGTTAATTTAGTGACTGAAATTAATACTGAGCTTTGTTTCTGAAGCACATCGAAATTCAGTAAAATGCGGTTAGTCTTGGGCTACCTCAACAATCATTTCAAAAGCTACTTGAATCTACGCAATTTAGAAATAAGAGATTTAACTTTGAACTTGAATTAAATGATTCTGAACAATTAACAATAGTAAAATTTAGTACGTACCAAGCTGAGCTGCAGTCACAGGTAAGCTAAAATACGGTAACAAAACTCGCACTCTTAATTTGTGCTTGTGTAATCTAAATATTGTAGCCAGCTATGAATACCTTAACTGAACTTTGAAATTAAAGCAGTGAAATCGAATGATGCTGGCGTTTGAATTTCAACGACACTCGGGTTCATTCCGGAAAAGGAAGGGACCCTCCTTGGTAATGCAATTGGGACAATGAGCAACAAAGGTTCGTGCTAAGTTGCTGTAATTTTGTGATGCAACAATTTTAAATGTTTGAGAAGCTGAGGTCTGCCATACTGTTCTAAAACTTTACGTGCTTTCAGTCTTCCTTGTTGGTTGATTTAAGGTTTGAGGCCGTCGATCGAGGAGGTGGCGACAGTCACTCATTGTCGGCCGTCGCTGTTGCAGAAGCTGCATGTTGGCGCGCCTTCTTTTCGACACGGTCACCAGACGAAACGGGCTCTTGATGTGCGCCAGCTAATGCTTCCCGTCCGCGACACCATGTCAGAAACTATCATCGCAAGTCGAGCGCAATTACATGCTGCCAAACCCCGAAAGCGCGGCAACTCGCGGGAGCTTCACACAACACACCTGCTCCACTGCACCACCCCAGCCAGACTCTCCCTCTGCCCGCGCTCCACGCGACAAACACTACCAAAGATCCTAAACACTTTGGTTCTCCACACGACCTATCGATGTACTCGTTCGATAGCATAGTTTTCCCTAGGCCAGACCCAGCGTATAAATACAAATAATATTCACAAAACAAACCAACATAAATGCATAAATATATATATACAAACCGTAAAACAATTACAATATATAAAGAGACAGAAATGTCAAATCTTCAGGTGACAAAATAAGGAAAAAAATTTGCAGTGCAATAGATGGAAATAGGAGGATATGCATTTCCGGCGTTACAAGTCGCAGTTGTATTTTCCCCGTAAGTGGTGTTGAGACGCGATAAAACCTTGACCTTGAACCCACAGGACGACGTGGTTCACATGATAATTATTTCTGCAGAACGTACTAATGTACATGTCCGCTGAATGTGAACGTTCTGTCTCTAGTCGTTCAAGGCGTTGTTTTTCCTGAACGTGTGTGTATTAGGTACGCATGCTGCCACATGCATACCGGTCAGCATTCTGCATCATTATTCTTCATGTCTACATAGCTATTTCTCATCATATGCACCCTGGTGATGAACATATTTTTCCCAACGAGGAACCAGTTTTTTGGTATCGTCGCTGTAGAATGTTTGACTTTGTTAATAGAGTCACAACCTCTCTTCTGCTTGCACCACGTCACCACCGGTAAAATGAAGTCCTCGAAGGTGTTCTTCAAGTTTTGGAAACGGCTGTTAATCAGATGGAACCTAATCGGCTCTGCACGGAGGATGATCGATGGCAGCGAACGCAAGGCGTCGGATAGTTGCAGATGCCGCAGCGCTCATTTCTGTTTTGGCATTGCATGCCGAAGGAGAGGGTGCTCCACACGTGGACGAACTCTTAGAATTCGAAACTCGATTACAGCACACTGTTTCTCACGCACCGACAAAGTTACGTTACACACCGTCATATTACAGGCTACAATTCGGAGTCCTCTTGCGGCAGACGGTTGCAACTTGCGTCAGCGAAGTGAGAAAGTCGACCGAGTAACATGCACGACTTTCAATACTTCAACCAATATTGAAAACAGAATCAAAAATTCGAAGACATTACTCTTCAGCACTTCCTCGTGTGTTCACACGACTAAGCCTAGTAACTCCAACGGGAAATCCATTCATTTCGATTTTCTTTTTTAATCCACATTCTTCACACAGAACACGAATTCCTTGTTTTAGAATACGGCTTGTCCACTACAAATCTATCTATCTGAACTCACAACGACTCTTTCTAGTTGTAGAAGATATTTTAAATTACGTCACACGTAATATGTGCTGATGGCCATTAATACAGTGTCACCAGGAAGGATAGCAAAATATATAACCTACATGTATATATATGAACACAAGAGAAGCGTCAAAGCCGGCCGCTGTGGACGTGCGGTTCTAGGCGCTTCAGTCCGGAACTGCGCTGCTGCTACGGTAGCTACGACAAACTCTGTCCACTTACGATAACTAACTTGCCTAGATGTCTCACTAATTGAAAACATTAGGTCATGATGTGCTGCGTGGCAATCACACCACCACTTATCAGTCACTACCGTTGATGAACTCTGGCGTATAGCTGAAGCAATATTGAATAATGGGTCAGTATCTGTCATCCAAGCTCTGTTCGATTCGATGCCCACACTAGTTAGAGTACTGTGTACTAAATTCCACAGTATATTTTCCCCTTACACCTACATATGTAAGCATGTAATCTTCCTACTAAACTTTATATACATTGTTTGTAGTTGATTGCAGAGAGTATTGCTATAAGCCCGCGTTGTATCGCTGGCAGCGAGTTGGCGAGCGTACAGCGCAGAAGGTTAAACAACAAAAGCGCGGACGGCTGGTGACAGTTGGATGTGTTGGTTCACCACTGAGTGGACTGCAGTGCTTCGTCGAAGTTGAGTTTGCGGCAGGCATGATGTAGTGTAGCGCCAGAGTGTACTTTAAGACTCGTAGTACACAGCAGTGGAAACCAAGCAATGCTGAGACGTGTTACTAACTCAATAAAATAGAAATAATACAAAAGCACATTGACATACCAAATTACAACGAGACTAATGAAGCTGAGTGTTTTTTAGGAGCAGGTCAAAACACACTAAACAGTTGAAGCACGGGAAATGAACTGTTTTACAGATTTGCAGATGCTCACCCATACCATGAGTGTGACACCAACTAAAGACGCTTAGCACTGATCGTAATCCACTTCCAATGAGTCATGAAATGCTGCAGCCCATTAGATTACAACGGGCAGCTCGATCCGCTGCAACAAGGACCTTTGTTTACGCCGAGCGCGCGTATCTGTTTCTAAGCCCGTAGACGACGGCTTAATAACACGTCCCAGCGTTGCTTGGTTTCCACTGCTGTGTACTGCAAGTTTTAAAGTATACTTTGGTACTACAGCACTTCATGCCTGCCGCAAACTCAGCTTCGACGAGGCACTGCAGTCCGCCCGGTGGTGAACCACCACATCCCATTGTCTCCAGCGGTCCGCGCTTTTGCATTTTACGCTTCCGCGCTGTACGCTCGCTAACTCACTGCCAGCGATACAACGCAGGCCTATAGCAAGACTCTCTGCAATCGACTACAAACATTCTCACGTATATAAAATGCAGTAGGATGATTACATGCTAACATACGTAGGTGATTAAGGGGAAAATGTGGTGTAAAATTTAGTACACAGTAGTGTAACAAGTAAGGGCATCGAGTCGAACTGAGTTGGATGACACATACTGGCCCATCATTCAATATTGCTTCAGCTATACGACAGAGTTCATCAACTGTAGTGGCTGATAAGTGGTGGTGTGATAGCCTCGCAGTACTCTTGACCTGATGTTTTCAAGTGGTGACAGACGTGGATAAGAGTTGGCCAGAGCAATAGTCAGAACCCTCATTTTGGAGGTGGGTTCGCACATGAAGGGAAAAATGCAGCTTTGCGTTATCTCGGTAAAAAAAAAAAAATACGTCTCAGAGCTTTTGAAGTTAGTACATAGCTAAAACACTGCAGAAATGTAAACCGGCTATACAAACCAAACGGGATCGTGTCGTGTACCCAGTGGTGGCCCACGCATTAAATCAGGAGCTTTCCCCATACGATTATGACGAATGAAATCTGGCAACAATTGTTCTCTTCATATCGTACACGATATGACCATTGTGATGTACGAGAAATCTTTGTGAGACACTGCGCGATCGAATGAACAGTATGTCTATTCTCTTAGGCAGTAGTAGTCGATTTCGGCCTTTGAGAGGCTCCATAGCATTAAGTAATTTGTTATTTTTATTTAGTTATTCCTTTTCATTATCAGTCTTCTGTGTAGTTTCATGTGGCATCATGAACTGCTTTCTTGTGTCAACATTTTTACCTCGGAGTAGCACTTAGACACAACTCCCTTAATAATTTGTCAAATATCAATATCTACATCTACATGACTACACTACAATTGATACTTAAGTGCTTAGCAGAGGCTTCAAACTATTCTCTACCGTCTCTCGAAGAGTGCATGGGAAAAAAACTCTTAAATCCTACCGTAAGAACTCTGATTAGTGTAACTTTATTACAATGATCATTTCTCCGTATGTAGGTTTACGTCCATAAAATATTTTTGCACTCAGAGGACAAAGTCTGAAATTTCGTTAAGAGATGTCGCAGTAACGAAAAATGATGACTATCATCCCAATTCGTTTATCAAGTCCATGACTTTTCTTTTTTTTTAGTCATGGTTGGTCTGAAGTGGCCCGCTACGAATTCCTCTCCTGTGCCAACCTCTTCGTCTCAGTGCAGCACTTGCAGCCTATTTCCTCAATTTCTGGATGTACGTCAAATCTCTCTCTTCCTCTAGAGTTTTTAACCTCTACAGCTCCCTCTACTACCATGGAAAGTATTCCCTAGTGTTTTAACAGATGTCCTACCATCTTAACCCTTCTCCTTGTCAGTGTTTTCCCACATACTCCTTTCACTAAATTTCTCTGGAGAACTTCTCTTTACTTACGTTATCAGTCTTCGTAATTTTCAACATTCTTCTGAAGCAGCACATCCCAAATGCTTCTATTATCTTCTGTTACAGGTTTGGCCACAGTCCATGTCTCACTACCATAAAACGCTGTGCTCAAAACGCAAATCGTCAGAAATTTCTTCCCAAAATTAAGACCTAAGTTTGATATTAGGTCTTAATTTGGGGAAGACTTCTCTTGGCCAGGAATGCTTTTTTGGCCAGTGCTAGTCTGCTTTTTAAGTCCTTCTTGCTCCGTCCGTCATGGCCTACTTTGCTACCTAGGTAGCATAATTCCTTAACTTCATCTATTCCGTGAAGACTAGTCCTGATGTTAAATTTCTCGCTGTTCTAATTTCCGCTACTTCCCATTACTTTATCTTTCTTCGATTTACTTCCAATCCATATTGTGTACTCATTATGCTGTTCATTTCATTCAACACAGCCTCTAAATTTTCTTAGCTTTCACTGAGGATAGCAATGTCATCAGCGAATACCAACATTAATATCCTTTCGTTTTGAAGCTCTATCCCAGTCCTGAAACTTTATTTCTTTCTTGCTTCCCCGACGTATAGACTGAACAGTAGAGGAAAAAGACTACATCCCTATCTTACGTGCTTTTCTATCCATGCACTTGGTTCTTAGTCTTTCACTCTTATTGTCCCTCTCGGTTCTGGTATCTATTGTATATTACTCGTCTTTCCCAAGAGCTTACCCTTGTTTTTCTATTTCGAACATTTTGCACCATTTCTTATTGTGGAACACTATTTCCATGACAAATCCAAAGAACATTTCTTTATTCCTTAGTCTTGGTTCTATAATCACCCACAACGTCAGGACCGCCTCTCTGGTGCCTTCACATATCGTAAAGGCAAACTGATCATCGTATAACAGATCCTTAATTTTCCATTCCTCTTTAAATTATTCTTGTCAGCAACTAGGATTCACGAGCTGTTATGCTGACTGTGTCATAATTCTCAGACTTGTCGACTATTGTAATCGTGGGTATTGTGTGGATGATGTCTTCCGAAAGATAGTTTCTACACAACAACGTTCTTAATCGTTTTGTTACCACTTCCCCCAATTATTTTAGAAATTCCGATGGAATGTGATCTATTCCTTCTCCTTATTTGATTTTTAGTTCGTCTGAGCTCTTCTAAATTCAGATTCTAATGCTGCATTCTGTATCTATCCACTATCGACTCCTGTTTCCTCTTGCATCACTTCATGAGACAAGGCCTTCTCCTCATAGAGGGCCTCAGTTTACTCTTCCCACCTATCCGCTCTTTCCTCTGCATTTAACCTTGGAATTACCATTGTACTGTTAATATTACCACCCTTGCTTTTAATTGCGCCGAATTCTGTTTTGACTTTTCTATATGGTGAGTCAGTCCTTCCGACAATCATTCTTTTCCGATTTCTTCACATTTTTCGGGTAGCCATTTGGCCTAAATTTTTCTGTTTCCTACTTTTTTTCCATTTCTAAGTGACTTGTATTTCTGTATTCCTGAATTTCCGTGAACATTTTCGTATTTCGTTTTTTCGTCAATCAACTGAAATATTTCTTCTACTAGCCATGGTTTCTTCGCTTTTACCTTCCTTGAACACACGTTTTTCTCTCCATCTTATGCAACTGAACGTTTCAGAGATGTTCATTCCTCTTCAGCTGAACTGCATGCTTAGGTATTCAGTATCTCAGGTATTCAGTATCTTAAAAGAACTTCAAGCGTATCTTTTCATTCCTTAGTACTTCCGTATCTCACTCCTTTGCTCATTGGTTCTTCGTGACTAGTCTCGAACTTCAGCTACTTCATAATTACTAAATTGTGTTCTGCGTCTATATCTGCACCTGAGTACAATATGTGACTTTGGGATCTCCGTCTGACCATGATGTAATCTAACTTAAATCTTACTGTACATCCCAGTCTTTTCCGAGTGTACCTCCTAATCCTCCTCCTTCTCCTCCTCACATTCTTAAAGAGAGTATTAGCTGCCCCCATTTGAAATTTATTGCAGAACTCAATTAGTCTTTCTTCCCTCTCACTCCTAGTACCAAGTCCATATTCTCCCGTAACCATTTCATTTACTCCATCCCCTACATAAGCATTCCAATCACCTATGACTACTGGATTTTCGTCTCCCTTTGTGTACTGACTTAACCGTTCTGTATGCTCATATACTCTCTCTGACGTTGGCATATATACGTGAAATATTGTTGTCGGTATTCGTTTGCTGTCTACTGTGATGAGAACGACCTACCTAGGTTATTTCGTTATGTCTTAACATATGTTCTTTCATCCTGTCCTTGTCAATGTTTTCAACGTGTTCCCCTCTTCGCCGTTTCTGTGGAGAACATATTCATTTCTTTTTCTACCATTCCAAATAATTTTCAAAATTCTTCTGTAGCAGCATGTCTCAGATGCTTAGATTCTCTCTTTTCCCGCTTTTACCACAGTGTTTGATTCACTTCAGCACAACGCTGTGCTCCAAACACACACATTCATAAATTTATAACTTAATATACGACCAAGGTTTGATACTTCTTTTGGCCATGAATGCTCTCTTTTCCTGAGCCAGTCTGCTTTTAATGTCCTCCCTGCTTCCTCCGTCGTATGTTATTTTGCTTCCAAGAGAGCTGAATTGCTTCACGTCTTTTACCTTGTGGTCCATATTTTGATGTTATAGCTAATCTAAATTTTTCTTCTCATTAGTACTTTCGTCTTTCTTTAGTTCATTCTCATTCCACAGAATGTGCTCTTTAGTCTGTTCATTCCGTTCATCAGGTATGAAACTCTTCCTAAATTTACTGAGGATGGTAGTGTCATTAGCGACTCTCACCTTTGATACTATGAATTCCAGTCCTGAATCTTTGTATTTTTCTTTTACTTTCGTCATTGTTGTTTCGATTTTCCTGAGAATTTAAAATATCTTGCATTGTATTACTTTGTCGACCGCTTTTCCTAGGTCGACAAAGCCTATGATTGAGTCACGGTTGCCCTTAACCTTCTTTTCACTTTAAAGCGCAACGTCAGGACTGCTTTTCTTGTACCTGATCATCATCTAATACATTATACGTCTTCTTTTCCGTTCCATAGTTGAGTATAGCCTTTCTAAAACCAAAGTTCCTATTTTCACACGACAATCTTGGGATGACGACCAACGACAGCAGCAGTATCGTGAAACTACACAGCCTGACAAAAAAGTGTACTTGAAACATAATTGATAATATCATTATTATAAGCTCAAGACAACCCGGAGGTACACATTATAATCTAGGCAGCCACTGAGTTTATTTTCAAACACATGCTTGTTTGCCATTACGCGCCCCCTCCATTTTGATACTACCTTCGGTTATTACGTATGTTTGTCTCGCTATCCTAATTTTCCACTTTTCTGAGGTCCATTGAGTTACGTGTGATTTTTAATGTTTGTAACTTTTTCCGTTAGAAATAGCCCTATGTTAATAAGCTATATAATGTATCTTTATATTTTTAATATTTAATAACAAAAAAATGGGTCTGAGCACTATGGGACTTAACATTTACGGTCATCAGTCCCCCAGAACTTAGAACTACTTAAACCTAACTAACCTAAGGACATCACACACATCTATGCCCGAAGCAGGATTCGAACCTGCGACCGTAGCAATCGCGCCGCTCCGGACTGAGCGCCTAGAACCGATTTAATAACATCACTTATATGTTACCCTTGATCTTGCCGCTATAAGATGACCGAGTGACCACTTCGGTTTTTGTCATTGACGCTTTAAGAAAATAAAACAAAAATAATAAATAAAGAAGACGATGTTCGACAAAGAAAGCGAGCATATACAGGGTGAGTTTTCTCCACTGTGTACAAACTTTAGGGATTGATTGATGAGAGGATACGGAACAAAAAAGATCTAATGAACTTATGTCTTCAAATGCATGGCTTCCGTGCTAGAGAACACTTATTCAATCATACAATATTACAGAGACTGCCATTTAATACGCACTGTACCATGTCGCCACAGTTACAGTATGTGTTGAAAATGGTTTCCAAGTGCCTCAACGCATGCGTGTACGAGCCTTTCTGTTTCACACGTTCACATCGGCCAGGCTGCATCCGAACAGTGTCAAAGGCATCTGGAATGAGCTCTGCGTACATGATACTTTTGAGATGGCCCCCTAACCAGAAATCGCAAGGGTTGAGATCCGGTGAAAGAGCAGACCATGCAACTGGACCCCATTGTCCGATCCGTCGACCAGGGAAGACACGGTTGAGATACGTCCGGACGTTAACGGCGAAGTGGACTGGAGCACGATCATGTAGCAGCCACATGACCCTTCGAATTATCAATATCACTTCTTCCAGCAAGCGGGGGGGGGGGGGGGCCGGGGGGCGAAGTCACCAGCTAGAAACGTCGATAGTTCCGGCCTCTTAGGCGACGTGGAAGGAAGACTGGTCCCAAAATACGGTCGCCAGTTATCCCGGCCCACACATGTCGGTTGCACCGATGCTGATGATTTGCTGTCATTATACCAAATGGGTTCCGCACACTATTCCACAGATAACTGTTATGAAAGTTGAACATACCAATCCGCCTAAAAGTGGCTTCATCTGTGAACAGGATGGATGACACATATCCCGGAATCCTGGTTGCCTGGTGAAGAAACCAGTGACACAACTGCTCTAGATGTGAAAAGACTGTCTCTACTAAGCCCTGAACACGCAGTAATTGATAAGGGTAGTAACATTGTCATGGAGAATGTTCCACTCGGTCTTCTGGCTGACCCTGTACTGGAGGGCCAACTGCCTGGTACTGACACGGCGGTCGCCTTCCACAGTGTTAATCACATTTTCCTCCATGTCTGGTGCCCGAACAGTTCAGGTTAAGCCCTTCGTGATTTCCTGCTTCCTGGAACGACCCTGTCTCAGACAACGGCGAAACACTATTGCAGATATTGAATGCTGTGGTTGTTGTCGGTGGGGATGGGTCTCGTGATATAGTCTTGCCGACCGCCGCCCGTTGCCATTTGCCTTTCCATAACTAAACACTGTGTCGGCCAGCTCCACTCGATTACGGAACCATTGTGTACAACGGTCTATCGCCTCCACTACAAAGTGAGTCAGCAAGAGGATTGAATCCGACACAACTTTGCCAATGAATATGGCAGTAGAGGGTGCTGGGGCGTGATGTATGAGGAGCAATACCACCCTCTAGGAGGAAACTAAGCATACTGTAACAGTGGCTGCATGGTACAGCACATATTAGACCGCAGTCACTGTAACAATGTATGAGTGAATAACTGGTCTCTTGCATGGAAACCAAGCATTTCCGGACATATGTTCATTAGCCTTATTTTGTTCCACATCCTCTCATCGATCAGTCCCTACAGTTTTTACACGGTGGAAAAAATCATCGTATATAGTGTCCTATAACGTGTCATTAGTAATAAAGATGACTATTACTATTTAATTCTGAAGTTCACATGTAATGTTCTCTCTTTCAGATTGGCTATATCGTTGTTAATTAAGAGGATAAGTGTGTAATAGATCGTCACCTACTGCGCTTGAAACTGCCCGTAAGGCCGTAATTGGCCAATCTTCAAGATATAACGAACTGAATGCTTATGAAAAACAGCCGTGGTGAAAAACTTCAAAATATCGTTTACCAAATGTACGCCGGTTTTGGAGGGGTGCCGTGATCGGGAAGCACGCACCGTTGATGAATGATTTCGGCAGCGCGGAGTGACCGCGCGGTTAGAGGTACCAAGTCACGAATCGCGCGGCCCCTCCCGTCGGAGGTTCGAGTCCTCCCTCGGGCATGGATGTTGTCCTTAGCATAAGTTAGTTTAAATAGTGTGTAAGTCTAGGAACCGATGACCTCAGCAGTTTGGTCTACATCTGCATCTACATCAATACTCCGCAAGCCACCTGACGGTGTGTGGCGGAGGGTACTTTGAGTACCTCTATCGGTTCTCCCTTCTATTCCAGTCTCGTATTGTTCGTGGAATGAAGGATTGTCGGTATGCTTCTGTGTGGGCTCTAATCTCGCTAATTTTATCCTCATGGTCTCTTCGCGAGATATACGTAGGAGGGAGCAATATACTGCTTGACTCGTCGGTGAAGGTATGTTCTCGAAACTTTAACAAAAGCCCGTACCAAGCTACTGAGCGTCTCTCTTGCAGAGTCTTCCACTGGAGTTTATCTGTCATCTCCGTAACGCTTTCGCGATTACTAAATGATCCTGTAACGAAGCGCGCTGCTCTCCGTTGGATCTATCTCTTCTATCAACCCTGTCTGGCACGGATCCCACACTGGTGAGCAATATTGAGGCAGTGGTTGAACATTTTTTTTCTTTTTTGAATCGTTTCGCATTGTGTTGACGTAGAAGCAGGGTTCTGCACCACCCCCGATAACCACCGTCGCCGTGGATGGTAGCGACCTGCCGACCAGTTCCATTGTTTGCATGTTTTGGAGAGACACGACGGTGTTTCTCCTGGCGTCACGGTTTGGGGGACCATCGGGCATGAGTTCAGATCGCGTCTAGAGGTGATGCAGTTTGTGGAACAACCTGACTAGAAGAAGGGACCGGTTGGGAGGAGAAATTCTGAGGCATCAAGGGATCACCAATTTAGTACTGGAGGGAAGCAGTGAGAGTAAAAATCGTAAGAGGAAGGCCAAGAGTTGAATACAGTAAGCAGATTCAGAAGGATGTAGGTAGCAGTACTTACTCCGAGATAAAGAGGCCTGCACATGATAGAGTAGCATGGAGAGCTGCATCAAACCAGTCTTCGGACTGAAGACCACAACAATAACGACTAGAGGTGATTGAAAAATCTCTGGCAGCATAACTTTTGGTCTCAGATAGCCTGCATCCTCATTCGTTACACCTCATAAAAAGTATCATGCTAACATTTTTCAACATCAAAATGGTCGTTTACATATGGCACATGTCTCTATGAGCAGTAAGTACGGTGTTGACGCACTCCTGTGGCCAGCCAACTATACAGACCAGTCCTCAGTAGAACCTGTTTGGGACCAGTTCGGACAACGCCGTCCCACTGTTAGTACCCAGCTTATCAAGGACCAGTTGTAACAATGTGGGCCAGTTTGCCTCAGGAGACGACACAACGGCTGTATGACATCCATTCCTACCAAGTAAGTACATGCATAAAGGGCAGGGAGGGTGCAACGTCATAATGAAAAGTGGGCTGAACAGCCAAGTTCTTTGTAAATTTGATTCGATTTTGTAATCACTGCAAAAGCACTACATACCCTCTTAATAGTCGAAGATTTCTTTCTTTTCTGGGTGTTTCACATTTTGTCAGGTCGTGAATAAACTGTAGTTTACCGGGAAAGTTCTAACAGATATTTCTTATTCTTACAAGATGCCGATTCTCTCACTATCATTCCAAATGTGACTTGTGACACCAGCTCCGTAACATCTTTTCGTATACAACATCTCGAAGACGTGACTGTATCTACTTTGCGCGGTTCCACTGTAACGGTATTTGCATAGCCATGCTAATTTCATGAATGTTGCATCCCGACATTAAATTTTTACAAATTTAAAGGCCAGTAAAGCTTATCATGGAAGGTATGTCTGCAGCACCAATCAGTAATCCGTGCTTGAATTTATAGTTTCTAATACGTTTGATTCCATGTGGAAACAAAAGTGCCCAACGACTACGCTTATTTCACGTGGCAGAGGTTACATCAATCAGTAGTAAATAATGTTTAGTGCAAAACCAAATTTCAGTCACTATGTGGCCATCTTCAGTGCAGCAGAAGTGAATTAAAACTTTACAACAACTTTTAAGGATGAGTCAGGAGAAGAAGACGTGCTTTGAGGGGTGACCGTATTAAGGTTCTCAACAAAAAGCTTCATGAGGACGTATGCCCTATTCGGAATGTTTTCCGGAATGGAATGCATTTAATAACGCTTTTGCACATTTACCTTCAACAACTCGGAAACCGAACCATCGAGACTCCAGCGTGACAAAAGGCAGCTACATCAAATTTCCTACCAAAGACGTCCTATCGTTTCTTCTCTCGGATTAATAGTTTGCGCGAAAATACTGTAGTGCAGAGTAAGCAATAACAATGTTTGAATAACACATAAAAAAGCAATGTATGTCGAATTTGTTCTATCTCGGAGATCACTAGGAATAGGGCATATATCCGTATGAATATTTTTGTTCAGAATCACTAATCACCCCTTAAAGCAAGTACCTTTCCTCCTTACTCTCCTTGTATATACACATAATTTCAAGTAGACTCTTCCTGTCAAAGGTTGAATTGGATTTGCAATAAACATTATTTGCGGCTGTTTGCTGTACTTTACCACTTTTAAAGTTCTTGATTAACTTATCGTGTCAAATTCGAATAAAAGTCCAAGCTTTCAATGATTGTCCCCATCATCGTCATTAGGAGCTAAGGTCGACTGTCCTTTAACTGGCGAGGCTGTCACATTTATGTCCAAAGAACTGCTTCTGATTGGCTAGATTACATTATGATGACATCTCAGAGATGGTGCCTGCTGCGTTAGCGCTCCCTGTGTCCATAGATTGTGCTCTCAGTCCAGCGCCTCTTGCAGCGACAGCAGCTATATCAGATGACGAACTGTGTGTTCTTCTGTGATCTGCCTTCATCAAGCGCATGCTTCCATGCATTCTAAGCGCACAACCGGCGTCCCTATTGAAACTGTTACCACACTGACTAATTTTCAAAGCTTATCTAATCAGAGTTCCTATAGTTCGAATCACAAGCAAGAATTCTCGTATGTTCAAATATAGTGTTCATTTGTTGGAATAGCTACCGCAAATTTCTGTACTTACGATGACGCTTATATTCAAAAAAGCTATCGGCATTAGACTGTATAGACTGTGCTACGTGGCTGCTGCACACTCAGAAGAAATGTTCTAAGTCCATGGGCCTTTCATGCCGAGATTATCTTTAACAGATCACAACAATTCTTTAATTTTACGCGGTCGCCAGAAACCAGTCGTACTGCTTGCCTGTTTAGGATTCTACATATCTTATTCGTTGCTGCACAGCAGAATGAAAGTTACGCTGTATGTTGGTCCTCCTGGCCTGACTGAAAGGCGTCATGCTTTTGTTTCCTCGGCAGAGCTGACGTAATTTCGCAGAATGAATATCTATTTCTTCTGAAGACCGGCGCTTGCAGCCGAAGTGGTCTTTGTCCGAAACAGTTCTGCGTCTGTGTATTGGGGTGTTCAGCATTGCTCAGTTCAGAGCTGTATGATGAAAGCTACGACCGTTGAAATACAGGTCCGTATGCGTCGGCTTTCGGTATTACAAGCGGTCAGTAGAGACATCGGTTATGAGTTTTGGAATGAATAGAAGCATGCCCTTCATAAACAAAGATCACAAAAAGAGTTGTTTAGCACTTGATACACGGCCTAGTCATGTTAATGTGACGACCGCCTATCTTCGACGATATCGTGTAATAGCCACTCACAGACAGCAAGTGGCAGTACTAACAGTGCAGTGTACATAAAGCGTGTCACGGGACATGAAAACAGAGGAATCGTGGTTGGCCGGCCGGAGTGGCCGAGCGGTTCTTGGCGCTACAGTCTGGTTCGAATCCTCTAAGTTCTAGGGGACTGATGACCTCAGAAGTTAAGTCCCATAGTGCTCAGAGCCATTTGAACCAATCGTGGTTGTAGTACGGAAACAGGGCAGTTTATCTGACGTCCAAATGTACAGGATCATTGGCTTTCGGGACAAGGACGGAAGCATTTCCGAAACGGCTAAGTCTGTAAACTGTTAGGGTATATTTTGCACGGCTAAATGGCCATCCAAAACTCGTGCCGAGGCAGTATTGGTGCACCATAGATGACAGGGTGAACAACAGCTGAGGAAATGTGTATGGGCGAACGAACATGCTACTGTTGAGAAACTAATATCCCAGAGGAACCAAGGGGCTGGCAACAGTGTCTCCTCGATGACAGTTCAGTGTACGTTGCTGCGTACGGGCCTCCGCAGCTGGTGACTGGTTCATACAACCATGCGGACTGCTGCTCATCAGGGTCAAAGGCAGAGTTTGCTCGCCATTAACGCAACTGGACGTCCACTGAGTGTGACAGGTGGTCTTTTCAGATGAATCACTTTTTATGCTCCTTCGGGCGAGAAACGTCTGAAAGAAAACATCTCGCAACAATCGTCGGAAGAGCCCAGGCTGGAGGAGGGAGCATTGTGATCTGGGGAATGGTTTCGTGACATTCCTGTGGCGATTTCGTTATTCTGGAAGGTAAAATGGATCAACAAAAGTAGACATCTATCCTTGGGGACCATGTCCACCGCTGCATGCAATTTTTTTTTTACCTCGGCACGATGGGATCTAGCCGGCCGCTATGGTAGAGCGGTTGTAAGCGCTTCAGTCCGGAACCATTCGGCTGCTACAGTCGCAGGTTCAGATCCTGCCTCGGTGATGGATGTGTCTGATGTCCTTAGGTTAGTTAAGTTTACGTAGTTCTAAGTCTAGGGGACTTCAGATGTTAAGTCCCATAATGCTTAGAGCCATTTGAACCATTTTTTGATGGGACCTACCGGCAGGACTATACGATATATCACACAGCTTACAGTGAACATGTATGGTCGAATAGTGCCAGCATCAGTTTGCTGTACTCTCGTGACCACAAAACTCTCCGGATTTAAACGCAATCGAGGATCAGTGGGAGCACCTTGATCGGGGTGTTCGCGCCGTGGAGGCTGAGTTGAGAAACGTAGCGGAACTAGCCACAGCATTGGAGTCAGCGTAGCTCAATATCCCTGTCAACATCTTCCAGGACATCGACTCTGTTTTTGCATGTCCGTGCTTCAAGTGTTGTTATCCAGGCATTTGACGGATGGTCACATTAATGTGCCTGCACCGTGTACGCTGCAGACGACGTTGGATAGAGATCTACACTCGTGCTCATAAATTAAGGATAATTGCTGAATGTAGTGCCATACAACGTTGCACTATACAAAACTGGCGCCAACAGCATAGGCACATAGGGAACATACACGACTCAGATCTGTAAGTCCGCGGTATTGGTGATAAGTTGAGAAAACCGTACCTAAATACATGTGCTACAATATGCCACTGTTTCCTGCGCATGTATTCCTTCATCAATATTGAATATGATCACCATGTACACGTACACAGGCCGCACAATGGGTTGGCATACTGTGGATCAGGTGGTCGAGCAGCTGCTGGGGTATAGCCTCCCATTCTTGCACCAGTGCCTGTTGGAACTCCTGAAGTGTCCTAGGTATTTGAATATGTGCAACGATACGTCGACCGAGAGCATCCCAGACGTGTTCGATGAGGTTTAGGTCTGGAGACTAGACAGGAAAACCCATTCGTCTGATATCTTCTGTTTCAAGCTAAACCTCCACGATGGCAGTCCGGTGGGACCGTCCGTTACCATCCATCAGGAGGAAGGTGGGACAACTGCACCCCTGAATAGGTGGACATGCTGGTGCTAAATGACGTCCCGATGTACCTGACCTGTTACAGTTCCTCTGTCAAAGATATGCACGGGTGTACGTGCACCAATCATAATCCCACCCCACACCACCAAACCACGACCTCCATACAGGTCCCTTTCAAGGACATTGAGGGGTTGGTATCTGGTTCCTGGTTCACGCTATGAAAACCCGGTGAGAATCACTGTTCAGGCTATACCTGGACTCTTCCGTGAACATAACCTGGTACCAATGTTCCAATGACCATGTACTGTGTTCTTAACACCAGGCTTTACGGGCTTTCCTGTGAACAGGGGACAGTGGAATGCACCATGAAGGTGTCCAGACGAATAAACCATGTCTGTTCAGTCGTCTGGAGACATCTGCTCCAGTGGCTGCGGTAAGGTCCCGAGCAAGACTACCTGCAGTACTCCGTGGCCGTCTGCAGGCACTGATGGTGAGATATCGGTCTTCTTGTGGTGTTGTACACAGTAGACGTCCCGTACTGTAGCGCCTGGACACGTTTCCTCTCTGCCGGAATCGTTGGCATAATCTTGAAATCACACTTTGTGGCACACGGAGGGCCCGTGCTACGACCTGCTCTGTTTGAAAAGCATGCAGTCGCCCTAGTATTCTACCCCTCGTAACGTCATAAATATGTGTTCTTTAAGCCGTTTTCAACGCACATTCACCATTAGCACGTCTGAAAACGTCTGCACACTTACGCGCTGCACCGTACTCTGACACAGATCAACAGACCTCTGCTTATGTGGACTGCTGCCAGCGCCACCGTGCATTCTCATATCCCAAGGTGATATAAACCCGCAAACTGCCCCGAGCGTGTTCTTTCACCCAGCGTTATCCTTAATTTATGAGGATAAGTGTATGAATGCAGATAGCGACACATCCTGCGTCATCTCCCTCTTGTCATCACATATTGTCATCATAGCGTAATCTACCTAATCACATGCCATTTCGTAGGTATAAAAGTGGAGACCTCACCCGCATCTGACTACTGTAATGGAGAAAGTCATCGAAAGCTTTGGATTTTATCCGAATTGGACGCGTCAAGTTAAGCACAAATTTCTTACCCAAAGAGTCCGTCGTGCAAGACTGTCGCCGTATCGGGAACGCTGTTCGCGTGTGCTCGCCTCACCGTAGCGCCGGCCACGGGAGGCGGCCACAGCCGGGAGCGGGCACGCGCTGTTTGTAGAGTCGGAGAGCGCGTGTCGCGGCGGCCCCGGCGTGGCAAACACGGGCCTCAGCGCTGGCCCGGCCTCGCCTGGGCTCATTATGCCGCGGCTGCAGCTGCAGCAGCAGCGCCCCGCATTAATGTCGCGGTCGAGGGCCGCCGACCAGTGGCCCGTGTTTCGCCAACACCGCGCGCCGCCGCCGCCGCCGACCGCCGCACCTGTCTTGCAATTCGATGCCGAGGCACATCCCTGCAGCGCAGACTACGCAGCAGCATTGCAGCTCTTCATTACCATCACTATCGCTTTCCACCGCGATTGTGACCTCGCCGTTACTAACCAGCTTAACGCAACGTCGCGGACAATTTTGTCACATACAAGTATGCGATTTTACTAATGTTCAGACAATAATTTATTATGACAAGATAACTGCTAATTACTATATACACTCCTATTACCGGTTTCAGCATATACACTTCTATCTTCACATGTGACAATAATGCACATATAGTTTCGTTGTGATTTTAAATACTACACTACTGGCCATTAAAATTGCTACACCACGAAGATGACGTGCTACAGACACGAAATTTAACCCACAGCAAGAAAATGCTGTGATATGCAAATGATTAGCTTTTCAGAGCATTCACACGAGGTTGGCGCCGGTGGCGACAGCTACAACGTGCTGATATGAGGAAAGTTTCCAACTGATTTCTCATACACAAACAGCAGTTTACCGGCGTTGCCTGGTGAAATGTTGTTGTGATGCCTCGTGTAAGCAGGAGAAATGCGTACCATCACGTTTCCGACTTTGATAAAGGTCGGATTGTAGCCTATCGCGATTGCGGATTATCGTATCACGACATTCCTGCCCGCGTTGGTCGAGATCCAGTGACTGTTAGTAGAATATGGAATCGGTGGGTTCAGGAGGGTAATACGGAACGCCGGTGCTGGATCCCAACGGCCTCGTATCACTAGCAGTCGAGATGACAGGCATCATCCGCATGGCTGTAACGGATCGTGCAGCCACGTCTCGATCCCTGAGTCAACAGATGGGGACGTTTGTAAGACAACAACCTTCGCGGTCAACGTACATTGGAAGCGTGTATTCGTCATTGCGATACTGGCGTATCACCCGGCGTGATGGTATGGGGTGCCATTGGTTACACGTCTCGGTCACCTCTTGTTCGCATTGACGGCACATTGAACAGTGGACGCTACATTTCAGATTTGTTAGCACACGTGGCTCTACCCTTCATTCGACCCCTGCGAAACTTTACATTTCAGCAGGATAATGCACGACCGCATGTTGCAGATCCTGTACGGGCCTTTCTGGATACAGAAAATGTTCGACTGCTGCCCTGGCCAGCACATTCACCAATTGAAAACGTCTGGTCAATGGTGGCCGAGCAACTGGCTCGTCACAAAACTCCAGTCACTAATGGACTGTGGTATAGTGTTGAACCTGCATGGGCAGCTGTACCTGTACGCTTCATCCAAGCTCTGTTTGACTCTCCAGGCGTATCAAGGCCGTTATTACGGCCAGAGGTGGTTGTTCTGGGTACTGATTTCTAAGGATCTGTGCACCCAAATTCCGTGAAAATGTAATCACATGTCAGTTCTAGTATAATATATTTGTCCAATGAATACCCGTTTATCATCTGCATTTGTTCTTGGTGTAGCAATTTTAACGGCCAGTAGTGTATTTACAAGCATACTAAACACCACGACAAATTGTACAAAACCCACACATATTAAAAAAAATGGATCTAGACCTACTTACGTATGTAGCACAAACGATTTCAAACGAAGTTGGTACACATGCGACTTAGTGTCTGAGAAGAATCGCTGTGGGGAATGGAACCCACATACCGATAAAAGCACGGGGGGGGGGGGGGGACTTTGTGGTAGGGGGTGGGGGTGGGGGAGTGAGAAAGCTCGAATACCCCTACTTCATTCATTGAGTATATGAGAATGAGAGCACTCAGTGGCTTGCAACAAACTTAACACATGATTTCAAACCTTTACGAAACTTTATAGCTGACAACCCCCACATAATGACGAAAGGACAATAATTTATCGTTTACTACATTTTCGCCGTTCATGCGGTGAAGTTGTGGCATGATGCATGCCATTTTAATTTATTCTCTTTTTACTATTATCTGTATTTGTGACAAATTTTGCAGACAGTTGTAAGAGGTCCATGATTAAGGAATTTGTTTGCTAGCGCACTTGAGCAGATGTAATTTCGATGGATTGCTCACGCGCTGCCTGCGATATGTAAGCTATAAGAGAATCTCAGACCAGAGAGCAGTGTTGTTAGCAGTAGGAACTGTGTGGCAGTAGGAGTAAGTAGTAGCGAGCAGTCTGGTGTATCGAAATGGCAGGGCCGGTCGTGGGGGAGCGATGGCGGTGCCTGAGCGATGTAGTATAAGGTAAAAGCAGCCTCGCGCATATGTACAATTGTTATATCAAGTCCCATTTAAATGTTTTTAAAAAAATATCTTAATAATAATCTTTCTTATAAAAAATAAACTTTTGACAATCATTCATCTCAATTTAAAGAATTTACTAATTTCTCCAATCGATGATTATCCCGATTATTGTAAAGAAAAATCAGTTGTTTCCTTTTATACATGACAAATCTATCGGTCAGCATTGCACTGGGCTGTGCCAGAAAATTTCTTATAGGAGCAGATATATATGCGTTATCCGGCGACCTTATTGAGGTAAGAATTTTCAATTTATTCAGAATGGTCTTTCAGGGCCATGATGCAGCACTGCTGACATCCAAATTTACCAGTTTAAATTCACAGTCAATTATTGAAAGGTTACAAGTCAGCCACAATTTTATTGAGAGATGAGTCACATTGTATTATTGGTAGGTTACGGAATTTATCTGTTGGTAGGTTACGCTGAATGTGAATGCTATACTTGTATATTTTTACTGTTGGTAGGTTACACTAAAAGTGAATGATGTACATAATTACATTTTTACTGTTGGGAGGTTTCGGAATTTTTCTGTTGGGAGGTTACACAGTATTCGAATATACCACTGAATGTACTTCCAAAATTATATCATTTTATGACTCACAGTTAACGAGATGTGACGTCTTAAACAATGAGAAGCGTGCAAAACTGCCCAATCGTGGATGATGTTTAAATTTCTGAATTGTTTCCCACTAACTCTATTGGAATCACGTTTGGGAAACAGTATCTGCCTTAGACCTCTGAATGTACTTACAAAAATATATCATTGAAAGACTCACAGTCCAAGAGAGATGGCGTCGTAATAACTTAGATGCTTTTGAGAAAAATTACCGAACCATACATCACGTTATAATTTATTACTTTTTTACTACTAACTATATTCGTAACACATTTATCAGACAGTCTGTCCATATGTCGCTGAATGCACCTAGAAAAACATATGTTAGTAAAACCCATAGTTCAAGAGAGATGGCGTCACAAAAACTGAGACGCGTGAAAAACTACCACATCTAGCATCATGTTTTAATTTATTACTTCTTTATTACCAAATCGTTCACAACACATTTCGAAGACAGTAGCCTCATATACCACTGGAAGTACTAGAAAAATTATATCACTGTACAGAACATTGTACAGGAGATATGACGACATAAATATTGAGCTGCATGAAAATGAAACTGCAGGGTGAAATTCGCTAGAGATACAGGTTAAAAATGTATACAAATACGTGTGAAATACGTTAAAGACATTGAAATGTCTCTGCTGGATTCCTTTCATGTTAATTTCTTAAATCTGTTGTCATTTACGGCATAAATTCCTCTTCTAAATTTACTGCGGCATTTCTGACTATCTGGGAGGAGACTGAGTAGTGGAACGTGTTACCTTTACACATAAACAAGAACGATCTGTCACACTACTACACTTTAAAACACAGTTTATATGTAATTCATGTCACACAGTCTCATACGGAACCTACATCCGCTTTCTTTTATATACTGTATATGATAAGATACTGTCATCCCCCTTCCCTTCAGTGTGAGAGGATGAATGAGCAAACGTATTTCTAGTTGCATGCTTGAGGGTAGCAGACAAGCCTGTTTGCTAGAGAACAGTAGGACCAACGTCGGAACAGGTAGCTACGCTTTCTAAAAGCAGAGAGGTTTCTATTCTTAGTGTGGTCCTGTCCATCCCTTGTCATGTTGGTATAGGAAGCTGCCCCTCTGACCACTTCCGTTTTGTATTTGTGAGCCACCCTCAGGAAGGGACCACGGCAGTCGGTCCGTGGCGAGCGTCTGAAGTGGTAAGATCTCCAGCTAAGTGCGTGTCTGCTAAGTCCGTAGGACAATGGATTTCTTAAGTTCAGCCTAACTGAAAACTTAATCACCTTTATTTCAGGTTTAGCTCTAAAATATCTAAGGTTATCTTAAATTGCAACGCAGTGTAATTCGAGTGTGAAGTTCAGAATAAACAATTGTATGAGCACGTGGTACTGGTCTCACAAAGTGCACCCCACGTGGGTTGAACATAAAGAAAAGTTGCTATATTGAAAAATATTGACAAGACGAGACGTTATAATCTCACGCACATTCGCATTGAAGATTGATGATGCTAGTTAGAGTTACTGATCAAACGTGGTTCCACTTTACTCATAAAGTAGTGACAAAGCAACTACCGGAATATATTCTGAACTTCACACTCGAATTACACTGAGTTGCAATTTAAGATAACCTTAGATATTTTAGAACTAAACCTGAAATAAAGGTGATTAAGTTTTCAGTTAGGCTGAACTTAAGAAATCCATTGTCCTACGGACTTAGCAGACACGCACTTAGCTGGAGATCTTACCACTTCAGACGCTCGCCATGGACCGACTGCCGTGGTCCCTTCCTGAGGGTGGCTCACAAATACAAAACGGAAGTGGCCAGAGGGACAGCTTCCTATACCAACATGACAAGGGATGGACAGGACCACACTAAGAATAGAAACCTCTCTGCTTTTAGAAAGCGTAGCTACCTGTTCCGACGTTGGTCCTACTGTTCTCTAGCAAACAGGCTTGTCTGCTACCCTCAAGCATGCAACTAGAAATACGTTTGCTCATTCATCCTCTCACACTGAAGGGAAGGGGGATGACAGTATCTTATCATATACAGTATATAAAAGAAAGCGGATGTAGGTTCCGTATGAGACTGTGTGACAGGAATTACATATAAACTGTGTTTTAAAGTGTAGTAGTGTGACAGATCGTTCTTGTTTATGTGTAAAAGTAACACGTTCCACTACTCAGTCTCCTCCCAGATAGGCAGAAACGCCGCAGTAAATTTAGAAGAGGAATTTATGCCGTAAATGACAACAGATTTAAGAAATTAACATGAAAGGAATCCAGCAGAGACCTTTCAACATGTAAAATATATTTGGCGTATTCAGGCACGGGAACAAGTAGAAATCTGATTTTAAACGCCTGAAATGAATTCCATCAAACTTGGTTCACATAATAATTACGATCTGGAAAGAAACACTGTGGGGGTGAGATCTACCAGCCTCCTCTTGGGGCGAGCCCGATGCGTGTACGTGAATGGAGAAAGGGGTGGGGGGGGGGAGAAAATGGACAGAGGGGGAAGATGCAGATGGATAGAGGGTGAGGAGCAAATTGACAGGGAGAGTGGGGAGGAGGAAAGTGACAGAGAGAGGGTAAATAGGAGACAAAGAGACAATAGGATGAGGGGGGGGGGGAACTGTATGAGGTGTATAGGGAGAAGGAGTGTAGGAGATGGACATAGAGGGAGTAAAGGAGGAAATGGAGTAATAGAAGATTAGAATGTACAGGGTGGTCCATTGATCGTGACCGGGCCAAATATCTCACGAAATAAGCGTCAATCGAAAAAACTACAAAAACCGAACTTGTCTAGCTCGAAGGGAGAAACCAGATGGCGCTATGGTTGGCCTGCTAGATGGAGCTGCCATAGGTAAAACGAATATCAACTGCGTTTTCTTTAAATAGGAACCCCCATTTTTTTATTACATATTTGTGTAGTACGTAAAGAAATATGAACGGTTTAGTTGGACCACTTTTTTCACCTCGTGATAGATGGCACTGTAATAGTCACAAACGTATAAGTACGTGGTATCACGTAACATTCCGCCAGTGCGAACGGTATCACCCTGTATACATACCCGGGTGATGCCGGACACTCAACTAGTATGCCAATAAGTCTGAGTTCATCATGCAGTATCATGATCACAGGATATAGAGAAGACAAAGAGATCCTCACTGAAGAATTACAACACCTACGATGATTGCTGCGAAGGAACAGGTACTCAGCTCACCAAATTGAACGGACAATGCATTTAAAGTCAAAAACACATCAGAAGAGGTTGAGACTGCTTATATACCTTGTGCTGGCCCAACATCCGCTAAAATCGGGAGACTCCTATGGAAACATGGCATCCGGTGTATTTCGCTCCTTCCGACGAAGATAAAAAGTATTCTTTGTAATAGGAATTCTTAGGCTTCCACGGCCGGTGTCCTTTTAGGTAAAATAATTTTTGGTATTGGGCCGAGTCATTGCAACTACTAAACCAGCTAAATTGCCGACATTTAGGCTGCCCTGAAGAGGACAGCAGGAAGAAGGTCAAAACGCCGGCAATTTAGCTGGCGCAATATCCAAAATTATTTTGTCCAAAATATTCTGTGTAATATTCGAGACGATCTAGATCTTCGAAAGCAGAGCGTGTATCACATTCAATCGGATTGTGGAATATCTTACATGGGGCGGAGTGTCAGACCATTGGAGGAACATCGCCGACATACCCATCTAAGACAACCAAGCAATTCAGGTGTCGACGAGCACTGTCTCGAATATGCTCATGAAGTGAAACACGATGATTCCAGTATCGTGGTACAACGCCTAATTTCTGGGACAGCATAATTAAGGGGTCTGTCGAAAAAAAGATATCAGAAAATTTAATAAACAGGGAAGGCGGTTACAGTGTAAATAACGTTTAGGGTCCGGCAATCAATTTATTCAAATCTCGATGGCCATTACATGCAGCAGTGAAAAGGGAATTTACGTTTCACTGAATTGTAGTGCCGGCTCTGAAGAACACAGGCGCACTAGAGGGCTTACTAGGAGTCGGGGATAGAACTCGGCTACAAATAGCGGCGTGAGACCAACAATATTTCACAATATGTTTGGAGTGGAGGCAGCGAGTACACACGACAGCATTATTAGCAGCACCTGAAGAAGATGGCTGGGTCGATCGTCGAAATTTTGTGCAGAAAAGGGAAATAACAACAAAAGTGGTTCAAATGGCTCTGACCACTATGGGACTTAACTTCTGAGGTCATCAGTCTCCTAGAACTTAGAACTCTTTAAACCTAACTAACCTAAGGACATCACTCACATCCACGCCCAAGGCGCGATTCGAACCTGCGACCGTAGCGGTCGCGCGGTTCGAGACTGGAGCGCCTAGAACCGCTCGGCCACTCTGGCCGGCAGGGAAACAACAAATCGGCGGAACACCCGGAGGGTCACTGTTAATCAATCGCGCCGACAAATGCAGTTAGGTCAAAAACTAACTAAAATATTGTCAAATGTCCATTATATGGAGGTTTATGAACAGCGGTGCGGGGGGTTGGGTTAGGGGGTTGAGAAAAGGAGTGGTTTTACAGGCTTACACTAAATGTGGGCAGGGGGAGGGGGTTGGCGGTTACGTACATAGGAGAGAAGGGGCGGACAGTAGCGCTCTCTATATCTAATTATATTTTCTACACGCAAATTTTAAAGGTAGTACTTTTTAACTCAAGCAACCGGTGGCTGTAAGATCATCTTATCATAATGTATATGGCCATTTTCGCGGGTGCTAACATTATATGTTAAATATTGCAAAAAAGTTAAAAGATCTAACAATTGTGATTAACTAATCCATGACCTATAAATTCTGACTTTGTGTGAAGAAATTTGGAGTAGTATGATTTACGATGGTTTAGTAACAATATAACATTTCCCTCTTTAGTGTTTAGGGTTAAAAACTCGTTCATATACAGCGTGTTTATCAGTTAGTTACACAAAAGTAAACTTTAGTTGTGAAAAGGGTAAATAAATTACAGAAACTTTTGATACAGTACTGAATGCAGTAGATCTTGAGGTTTTATTCCTGTCCAGTACTGTTAGTTCCCCACATTTCAGCTAGGTGGCAAGTGTGAATGAATTATTCCAATAGTCATCCTGGAGTCATATAAAACTAAACTAAAAACTAAACTCCGTCCGTACCGGCCACGAAGGCCCAACGGTACCGACCGGCCGCCGTGTCATCCTTAGCCCAAAGGCGTCACTGGATGCGGATATGGAGGGGCATGTGGTCAGCATACTACTCTCCCGGCCGTATGTCAGTTAACGAGACCGCTACTTCTCTGCCAAATAGCTCCTCAGTTTGCTCACAAGGGGTGAGTGCACCCCGCTTACCAACAACGCTCGGCAGACCGTGGTCACCCATCCAAGTGCTAGCCCAGCCCGACAGCGTTGAACTTCGGTGATCTGACGGGAACCGGTGTTACCACTGCGGTAAGGCTGTTGGCTCCGGGAGTCATATAACGGTGCATAACTTGCGCTGCTTGTTTATGGTTTCATGAATCAAAATTTGCTGCTGCAGTTCAAGACCAAATACTGGAAGCCTCCACCTCAGAGACAAACTGTTTGTAATTATACAATCGTTTCACCGAACCTAGCTGTGAATCACATAGGACGCCGAATCAAGATTTCCCAGCGGCCTCTAAGGCAGCAATTGAACAAGTTCGACATTCTGACATTCATAGTACGGGAAAATCAAGGAGAAGTGCCAGCTTGAATATTCTTATTGTTACAGCGTGGAATGTACTACGGAAACGCTTGTCATTCAAACTCTACGAATTGTTACTGCTGGAAGCTTTAAAATAACGTGACGAACAAAAATGAGTTGAATTTTGTGTAGAAATGTGTAACTCAATTCACACTGGAGATGATTCTGTAAATACACTCCTGGAAATGGAAAAAAGAACACATTGACACCGGTGTGTCAGACCCACCATACTTGCTCCGGACACTGCGAGAGGGCTGTACAAGCAATGATCACACGCACGGCACAGCGGACACACCAGGAACCGCGGTGTTGGCCGTCGAATAGCGCTAGCTGCGCAGCGTTTGTGCACCGCCGCCGTCAGTGTCAGCCAGTTCGCCGTGGCATACGGAGCTCCATCGCAGTCTTTAACACTGGTAGCATGCCGCGACAGCGTGGACGTGAACCGTATGTGCAGTTAACGGACTTTGAGCGAGGGCGTATAGTGGGCATGCGGGAGGCCGGGTGGACGTACCGCCGAATTGCTCAACACGTGGGGCGTGAGGTCTCCACAGTACATCGATGTTGTCGCCAGTGGTCGGCGGAAGGTGCACGTGCCCGTCGACCTGGGACCGGACCGCAGCGACGCACGGATGCACGCCAAGACCGTAGGATCCTACGCAGTGCCGTAGGGGACCGCACCGCCACTTCCCAGCAAATTAGGGACACTGTTGCTCCTGGGGTTTCGCGAGGACCATTCGCAACCGTCTCCATGAAGCTGGGCTACGGTCCCGCACACCGTTAGGCCGTCTTCCGCTCACGCCCCAACATCGTGCAGCCCGCCTCCAGTGGTGTCGCGACAGGCGTGAATGGAGGGACGAATGGAGATGTGTCGTCTTCAGCGATGAGAGTCGCTTCTGCCTTGGTGCCAATGATGGTCGTATGCGTGTTTGGCGCCGTGCAGGTGAGCGCCACAATCAGGACTGCGTACGACCGAGGCACACAGGGCCAACACCCGGCATCATGGTGTGGGGAGCGATCTCCTACACTGGCCGTACACCACTGGTGATCGTCGAGGGGACACTGAATAGTGCACGGTACATCCAAACCGTCATCGAACCCATCGTTCTACCATTCCTAGACTGGCAAGGGAACTTGCTGTTCCAACAGGACAATGCACGTCTGCATGTATCCCGTGCCACCCAACGTGCTCTAGAAGGTGTAAGTCAACTACCCTGGCCAGCAAGATCTCCGGATCTGTCCCCCATTGAGCATGTTTGGGACTGGATGAAGCGTCGTCTTACGCGGTCTGCACGTCCTGCACGAACGCTGGTCCAACTGTGGCGCCAGGTGGAAGTGGCATGGCAAGCCGTTCCAAAGGACTACATCCAGCATCTCTACGATCGTCTCCATGGGAGAATAGCAGCCTGCATTTCTGCGAAAGGTGGATATACACTGTACTAGTGCCGACATTGTGCATGCTCTGTTGCCTGTGTCTACGTGCCTGTGGTTCTGTCAGTGTGATGATGTGATGTATCTGACCCCAGGAATGTGTCAATAAAGTTTCCCATTCCTGGGACAATGAATTCACGGTGTTCTTATTTCAATTTACAGGAGTGTAAAACTGTGTTCAACGACGAAACCACTTTCCAACCTACGAAAAGTGAATCGGCATAATGTTCGGATATGAGGTGAGCAGAATACACGTCACGTAATCGAACATGCACAGCCTAAGGTAAATTTTTCGTTTTTGCGCTGTAAGCTGTAACAAGATTTACGGTCCTTTCTCTTTTTTTTGCCGAGTCAGCCGTAATTGGCATGTCGTACATCGACATGACTGAACTGTATCTAACGCCTCAGTTACAATAGGATATTGGTACAGAATTTATTTTCCAGCAAGGTGGCGCGCCACCACGTTATCATCGTGAAGATTCGTATGTCCCTAGGAATGTGCCGATTTGGATTGGACGTGGTGGAGTAATATCATGGCCACCAAGATCACCGCATTTAACCCCCATGGACTTTTGTGAATGGGGTATTTTTTCCTCTGCTTCCGAGAGCAGCTGCGAAGACAGGTAACTCAAGTAGTTGCCACTATACATCAAGTCTTGCTTCATAAGATTTGGCAGGAAGTTGATTACAAGTGGGCCATTCGTTGGGTTACAAAAGGCAGCCACAATGAATAGTTGTAAATAAAACTTGAAGATAAACTGCATTGAGTGCTGCATCAAACATTTTTGTAACTTATTTACTTTTTGACTAATGCAAGTTGCTTTTGAATGACTAATTTATAAACAACCTGGTCTCACATAGGGTGCTTCAGGAGGTAATAATGTATACAGTCCCCAATAATACATTCCATATAACATGTGTGCAATTTTTATTGGTTACAGTTCGTTACGGAGTATGTTCTGATTTCGCGTGTTGGTACTCCAATCCCTAGGACTTTACCTATCGATTGTCATTTTTGTTTGGAAGTTACTGTTGCGCTGTACTAGAGTTTATTTACATGATTCCATTTTCCTACTGTGGTTGTGGTTGAGTTTTGTTAGCCAATCAACTGTATCGTTCAAGCATGCCGCAGCTAGTTACAAACGGTTAGTATGCTGATTTGGTATTTGTGTGTGGGTTTCGTAATGGCTGGATGTAGAGAATAAGGTTCGCTGTTTCCTAACTGGAAAGTTCCAGAATCGAACGAGTTTAGTCCTTTTTTCAGTATTTTGGACGAGACTGTATAGCGCTCAGCAGTCCTATTTCATCTGAACATGCAAACGAATAGAGCAGAAGAAGTTTTTCTGTTGACAGGATGTAGTCATTTACGAACAACACGCAAGTTTTCTACACACATTCTCGAAATGACCGTTCAAACTATGAAGAACGCCAAAACGACCTTAGATTAACAGGTGCTGTTGTCAAGAGAATTCGAAAGTGCTTTGAAGTTGTAGGTGGAATACATGAAAAGCAGTTATCGGCTTAATCATCTGGATTTATTCTAATCTGTTGTGGCGCGATGGTACAGGAAACTTGTATTGCGTTAATACGAGGGTTGGAACTTTAATAGTGGCAACTATTTATTTACATCTCGTACGAAATAGATACGTGTTTCAAAGTTTTACTGACTTTCAGAGTAGTCACCAGCATTGTGTGTAACCCGTTTCCAGCCATGTGGAAGTCGTAGGATACTCTTAGCAGTGCCAGTTGTGTTGACAGTTCGAGCTGTGCGGTCTATTGCCCGACGAATATCTCGGAAAAAAAGGTTCAAATGGATCTAAGCACTATGGGACTCAACATCTGAGGTCATCAGTCCCCTAGATTTAGAACTACTTAAACCTATCTAACCTAAGGACATCACATACATCAATGCCGAGGCAGTATTCGAACCTGCGACCGTAGCAGCAACGCGGTTCCAAACTGATGCGCCTGGAACCGCTCGGTCACTCCGGCCGGCGACGAAACATCGTGTTGCCTTACATGTTCTTAAGTTCTTTGCACAATACGTTAGTTGTGTACACAGTTGATAGTTAGAGCGGCGCAGTCTATTGCCCGGCAAATACGTAGCAGTTCTGAAGCGAATGCCGTGAAGTGTTTCCTTCAGTTTAGAAATCGAGTTGAACTGACGAGGGCTTAATTCAGGGGAGTGCAGTAGGTGGTATAGCATTTAGCAGCCCCATCATCAAACAAATCAGTGTGCTCCCTGCCGCCGTTGGATAAGCAGCTGCAACAGCAAGTCGTATACTCTTAGCTCACTTATTTGTTACATAGTTTAATTCTTAATTTCTTGCGTGTTTTTGGTACTTGCATTGTTTAATTCATAAATTTCGGGCGTATTATAGTATTTGAGAGTGTAGCATCGCGTTTTAGTACCTGAATAGTGTAAAATCGCGTAGTCGTCTGTCTTCTGTTTTTGTTTTGAACGGCCAGTGTCGGTTGGTCACAGCCAGTGTGCTCCCTGCCGCCGTTGGATAAGCAGCTGCAGCAGCAAGTCGTATACTCTTAGCTCACTTATTTGTTACATACTTTAATTCTTAATTTCTTTGCGTGTTTTTGGTACTTGCATTGTTTAATTCATAAATTTCGGGCGTATTATAGTATTACAGAGAGTAGCATCGCGTTTCAGTACCTAAATAGTGTAAAATCGCGTAGTCTCCTTCCGCCGCCGAACAGTGTGTCACCAGTGCGCAAGTAGCAGCATTACTGCATCTATTAGGCAATCTTGTATTTTAATAACCGTTTAAATTTTGTGTCGAATTGTTTGTGCTCTCTATAGATTAGTTCAGACGTTCTTTGCACAACAGTTTTTAGCATGGATAGGGAGTGCAACTGCTGTGTTCGGATGCAGACTGAGTTGGCATCCCTTCACTCGCAGCTTCAGGCAGTGTTGGCTTCGGTCACACAGCTTGAGGCTGTTGCCAATGGGCATCACGGTGGGGGTCCGGATGGGGGTTTGTCGGGGATGGTCAGGTCGTCCCACGCATGCCCCGATCGAACTACGACTGTGGCTGCCCGGGATACTGCCCACATTGAGGCTGATACCTCACCTGTGGTAGAGTGGGAGGTCGTCTCGAGGTGTGGCAGGGGGCGAAAGACATTCCGGAGGGCTGAACGGAAGGCCTCTCCAGTTTGTCTGACGAACCGGTTTCAGGCTCTGGCTCAGGCTGATACTGATCTTCGGCCGGACATGGCTGCTTGTCCTGTTACAGAGGATGCCCCTCAGTCTGCAAGATCCGGGCGGTCGCAGAGGGTGGGCTTACTGGTAGTTGGGAGCGTAATGGGGCCCTTTAGGGATATGGCAGCAAGAGAGGGGAAGAAAACCAATATGCACTCCGTGTGCATACCGGGGGGAGTCATTCCAGATGTGGAAAATGTCCTTCCGGTTGCCATGAAGGGTACAGGGTGCACCCATCTGCAGGTGGTCACTCATGTCGGCATTAATGATGTGTGTCGCTATGGATCGGAGGAAATCCTCTCTGGCTTCCGGCGGCTATCTGATTTGGTGAAGACTGCCAGTCTATCTAGCGGGATGAAAGCAGAGCTCACCATCTCGAGCTCGACAGGACTGACTGCGGACCTTTGGTACAGAGCCGAGTGGAGGGCCTGAATCAGAGGCTGAGACGGCTCTGCGACCGTATGGGCTGCAGGTTCCTCGACTTGCGCCATAGGGTGGTGGGGCTTCAGGTTCCGCTGGATAGGTCAGGAGTCCACTACACGTAGCAAGCGGCTACACGGGTAGCAGGGGTTGTATGGCGTGGACTGGGTGGTTTTTTAGGTTAGATGACCTCGGGCAAGTACAGAAGGGCAACAGCCTCAATGGGTCCGGGGCAAAGTCAGGACATGCGGGGACCAAGCAGCAATCGGTATCGGTATTGTAATTGTAAACTGTCGAAGTTGCATTGGTAAAGTACCGGAACTTCAAGCGCTGATAGAAAGCACCGAAGCTGAAATCGTCATAGGTACAGAAAGCTGGCTGAAGCCAGAGATAAATTCTGCCGAAATTTTTACAAAGGCACAGACGATGTTTAGAAAGGATAGATTGCATACAACTAGTGGTGGCGTGTTTGTCACTGTTAGCAGTAGTTTATCCTGTAGTGATGTAGAAGTGGATAGTTCTTGTGAATTATTATGGGTGGAGGTTATACTCTACAACCGAGCTAGGTTAATAGTTGGCACCTTTTACCGACCTCCCGACTCAGCAGCATTAGTGGCAGAACAACTGAAAGAAAAATTTGGAATACATTTCACATAAATTTCCTCAGCATGTTATAGTCTTAGGTGGAAATTTCAATTTACCAGATATAGACTGGGACACTCAGATGTTTAGGACGGATGGTAGGGACAGAGCATCGAGTGACATTATACTGAGTGCACTATCCGAAAATTACTTCGAGCAATTAAACAGAGAACCGACTCGTGGAGATAACATCTTGGACCTACTGATAACAAACAGACCCGAACTTTTCGACTCTGTAAGTGCAGAACAGGGAATCAGTGATCATAAGGCCGTTGCAGCATCCCTGAATATGGAAGTTAATAGGAATATAAAAAAAGGAGAAAGGTTTATCTGTTTAGCAAGAGTAATAGAAGACAGATTTCAGACTACCTAACAGATCAAAACGAAAATTTCTGTTCCGACACTGAAAATGTTGAGTGTTTATGGAAAAAGTTCAAGGCAATCGTAAAATGCGTTTTAGACAGGTACGTGCCGAGTAAAACTGTGAGGGACGGGAAAAACCCACCGTGGTTCAACAACAAAGTTAGGAAACTATTGCGAAAGCAAAGAGAGCTTCATTCCAAATTTAAACGCAGCCAAAACCTCTCAGACAAACAGAAGCTAAGCGATGTCAAAGTTAGCGTAAGGAGGGCTAAGCGTGAAGCGTTCAGTGAATTCGAAAGTAAACTTCTATGTACCGACTTGACAGAAAATCCTAGGAAGTTCTGGTCTTACGTTAAATCAGTAAGTGGCTCGAAACAGCATATCCAGACACTCCGGGATCATGATGGCATTGAAACAGAGGATGACACGCGTAAAGCTGAAATACTAAACACCTTTTTCCAAAGCTGTTTCACTGAGGAAGAGCGCACTGCAGTTCCTTCTCTAAATCCTCGCACAATCGAAAAAATGGCTGACATCGAAATAAGTGTCCAAGGAATACAAAAGCAACTGGAATCACTCAACAGAGGAAAGTCCACTGGAGCTGAGGGGATACTAATTCGATTCTACACAGAGTACGCGAAAGAACTTGCCCCCCTTCTAACAGCCGTGTATCGCAAGTCTCTAGAGGAACGGAAGGTTCCAAATGATTGGAAAAGAGCACAAGTAGTCCCAGTCTTCAAGAAGGGTCGTCGAGCAGATGCGCAAAACTATAGACCTATATCTCTGACGTCGATCTGTTGTAGAATTTTAGAACATGTTTTTTGCTCGCGTATCGTGTCGTTTTTAGAAACCCAGAATCTACTCTGTAGGAATCAACATGGATTCCGGAAGCAGCGATCGTGTGAGACCCAACTCGCTTTATTTGTTCATGAGTCCCAGAAAATATTAGATACAGGCTCCCAGGTAGATGCTATTTTCCTTGACTTCCGGAAGGCGTTCGATACAGTTCCGCACTGTCGCCTGATAAACAAAGTAAGAGCCTACGGAATATCACACCAGCTGTGTGGCTGGATTGAAGAGTTTTTACCAAACAGAACACAGCATGTTGTTATCAATGGAGAGACGTCTACAGACGTTAAAGTAACCTCTGGTGTGCCACAGGGGAGTGTTATGGAACCATTGCTTTTCACAATATATATAAATGACCTAGTAGATAGTGTCGGAAGTTCCATGCGCCTTGTCGCGCATGATGCTGTAGTATACAGAGAAGTTGCAGCATTAGAAAATTGTAGCGAAATGCAGGAAGATCTGCAGCGGATAGGCACTTGGTGCAGGAAGTGGCAACTGACTCTTAACATACATCCATGTAATGTATTGCGAATACATAGAAAGAAGGATCCTTTATTCTATGATTATATGATAGCGGAACAAACATTGGTAGCAGTTACTTCTGTAAAATATCTGGGAGTATGCGTGCGGAACGATTTGAAGTGGAATGATCACATAAAATTAATTGTTGGTAAGGCGGGTACCAGGTTGAGATTCATTGGGAGAGTCCTTGGAAAATGTAGTCCATCAACAAAGGAGGTGGCTTACAAAACACTCGTTCGACCTATACTTGAGTGTTGCTCATCAGTGTGGGATTCGTACCAGATCGGGTTGACAGAGGAGATAAAGAAGATACAAAGAAGAGCGGCGCGTTTCGTCACAGGGTTAATTGGTAACCGTGATAGCGTTACGGAGATGTTTAGCAAACTCAAGTGGCAGACTCTGCAAGAGAGGCGCTCTGCATCGCGGTGTAGCTTGCTCGTCAGGTTTCGAGAGGGTGTGTTTCTGGATGTGGTATCGAATATATTGCTTCCCCCTACTTATACCTTCCGAGGAGATCACGAATGTAAAATTAGAGAGATTCGAGCGCGCACGGAGGCTTTCAGACAGTCGTTCTTCCCGCGAACCATACGCGACTGGAACAGAAAAGGGAGGTAATGACAGTGGCACGTAAAGTGCCTTCCGCCACACACTGTTGGGTGGCTTGCGGAGTATAAATGTGGATGTAGATGTAGATGTAACAGCTTGCTCTGTAAATGGTTGAGCATTGTCCATCAAAATGATGCTCAGGTCCTGCAGAAAGCGTCATCACTTCTGTCTGTAAGCTGGTCGTAGGTTGTGTTCCAAAAATGAACAGCATAGAGACAGAAGTAATGACACTTTCTGCAGGAACTGACCATCATTCTCAGGACAATGCTCAATCATGTACAGTGCTAGCTGTTACTGATTTGTTTCACTGATGGGGCTGCTAAGTGCTATACCACCTACTGCACTCCCCTGACTTAAGTCCTCGTGAGTTCAGCTCAGTTTCTAAACTGAAGGAAACACTTCACGGCATTCGCTGCAGAACTGCTACAAATTCGACGGGCAATAGACTGCGCCACTCGAACTATCAACACAACTGGCACCGCTAAGAGTATCCTACGGCCTCCACATCGCTGACAACGGGTTATGCACAATGCTGATGACTACTTTGAAGGTCAGTAAAACTTTGGAACATGTATCTATTTTGTACGAGCTGTAAAATAAATAGTTGCCACTATTAAAGTTCCAACCCTCGTATTAAGGGGAGCTGTACCATACTACGGCGACAGTGTTAAATTGTCTATAGATATGCACCATTTCCTCACGAACTGTTGAGTATTGTAAGATAAGATTTTTTACCACATGTTCTCTCATATTGTTCGTATGCGTTGCTCAGAAATCACTTTAGAATGACAATCAGGAAAAGAGTTACAGTTTTTATCCTAAACATATAAACTTTGTATGTAATTTCTCACAATTTTGGTTTCTTGAATTTCAACTATTAGAGTAAATGCCACTATAATAGAGCTACAACATCACGGTACTATCTATGTTATGTGGTAAATAATTCATAGCTGTAGATATAGAAATTCCTGAGAAAAAGGGGCATTGATACTGAAAAATGTCATTTTGAGAGAATTACGTTTTAAAGAAAAAATTTAATGCACACCCAACTGATACAAACAAATTATGTTAAAATCTTCCTAACTGGTAGTTCTCATCTCCTTCATATTCCTCAACTAATGCTGCCCTCCTTTCCTTGGATCTGGCTTCTTTTGACATATTGTTCGCTACGATCTCTGCCTTTGTGATTCGTAGTTGGTCCAAGTTCATCACACATTTATTGGTGTAGTAACCTTTAGTAATTCCAACATGCTCCAGAACCTGTTATCTCCCGGAATAGCCATCATTAACAGCAGAGTCATAAACACTAAGTTCGAAGACTGACCTTTCAACAAAAACATCTTTTGGTATCCTTGACCATACAATATTGTTTAAAGATTCGTTGGCATTTTGTGTTTTGCCTTTCAGACATTTCTTCAACACCTCTGGCAAGTATAATAGCATTTTGTAGAATAATTTTGTGTTGAAAGTGTCTAATTTATCTTCCTCTTTTGCCTTCAGGTACTTAAGCCAGTCATTGGAACACAGCTTGTGGATTGATTCAGCACCTGCAGACAGTTCACGTCACGTTATAATTACTGCGTAAAAGCATTCGTCAAATATGCCTAAAATAATAGGTAAAATACCCAGTGTTTTGGGCTATACACTCTTGTCAATTACTGGCTCTCTCACTTTTAGTCATTCTACATACCAATTTTTAAATTTTTTACTCAGAAACGTTCCCGTTTATGCAGCGTGTAACTCGGTCCCAGGTGCACACTTTCGCTAAATTTTTAATTAGAAAAGTCTCTCTGTTTAGAAACTGCGGTGTATAAGTGTTTTTACTTTATAGTGTGACAGCTTCTCGACTGTGTTTATTACATTGCGCACATCTGCCGCATTTCTTCGTCTTGTTTCTAAATTTTTACTGTTTGATTGTACTACGTCCGCTTTGTTGAACTCCATGCCACTGGTATTGAATAGGATTTCGTAACAGTATTAATAGAATTTTTTTCCTACTTAACGAGTTTGTAGCTCGTATATAACAATTTTGTTTCTACTATGATGATTTTTCGCAGTGGCAGTTACCTTTACTAGCGCCATCAGCGCGTGGGAGCTGATCGGTCACCGGCACTTTCTTCCGGGGCCATGTTTTTCAGTTAATGATCGTGGTCTTTCTTTATGCTGCTATGACTGATGACCCGCATCGCGCGAGGTAATCCGACGGTTATACTATTCGTTATTCACATCCGTTTACCGAGTATTTTAGGCGTACTTTTTCCAAATTCTTTTTGGTAGTAATTATAACTCTTTTAAGTGCTTTCCTATCCTTTATTTGTTCTGTATTTACATTTTTGTTTTCAATTTTGAATATAATAGCTCAGGATAGAAACACGCGCGGTTCTTTTACATTTCCATTTTTCATTGTACTTCATTGCACTTCCCTACCCTGCCGTATTGGAACGCGTCGTTTTTGAACCAGTAAAGAGCATGATTTCCAAAATCATGTGCCTTTACTTCTGCCTTATTACTAATAAAGTTTAAATAACGTTTCAATAAGATGAAGCGACGTTAGGGTTACAGTGCTCTCGACTGGACTACATGCCAATAATGTAATACCCGCCCCAGCGTTGACGCTGTGTCAAAAAAAAGAAAACAAAAATGGTTCAAACGGCTCTGAGCACTATGGGACTTAACATCTCAGGTCAGCAGTCCCCTCGAACTTAGAACTACTTAAACCTAACTAACCTAAGGACATCACACACATCCATGCCCGTGGCAGAATTCGAACCTGCGACCGTAGCGGTCGCGTGGTTCCAGACTAAAGCGCCTAGAACCGCTCGGCCACACTGGCCGGAAACGGTATGTCTAATTCGGTATTTCTCTACGGCGCACCTAAGGCCGGGGTAGTCACCTCGTCCCACATACACTCTGTGTTCCAACAGACACCAAATTTGTTCGCGTCCGCCACTGTACATTTCACAGGAGGATCAGAATCTCAAAAACACTGCAAGAGGATCTCTAACAGGTACCACACTAATACCACATTTTCAGGATTTTTCGTGCAGTTTGTCTGTATCTAAACACACAAATCAAAAAAAGTTTAGCATCACCCCGGTTCTCAGAATTCCTGAAGATAGACGTTGACTGTGGATATTGTATCACAGACAGAGTCCCTTTGACTGTTCAGAGATGCCACTAAAGCCGCACAAAGTTGTAATCAACCGTGCATGAGCAGTGCCTGTTAGACAAAAGGGGTCCGACAGCCAATCAGTTCCAGTCATTCCACCAGGAAGGAGGTACACGGCTCGTGTTGTCTGTAGTTCAACCATGCCTAGACTGTCAATACCGCCGTTCGATCGCGTCCGCATTGTTGCTTTGTGCCAGGAAGGGCCCTCAACAAGGGAAGTGTCCAGGAGCCTCGGAATAAACCAAAGTGATGTTGTTCGGACATGGAGAACATAGAGAGAGACAGGAAATGTGGATGACATGCCTCGCTCAGGCCTCCCAATGGCTACTACTGCAGTGGATCACCGCTACCTACGGATTAAGGCTTTGAGGAACCCTGACAGCAGCGCCACTATGTTGAATAATGCTCTTCGTACAGCTACAGGACGTCGTGTTACGACACAAACTGTGCGCAATAGGCTGCATGATGGGCAACTTTACTCCCGACGTCCATGGCGAGGTCTATCTTTGCAACCAAGACACCACGCAGCGCGGTACAGATGGACCCAACATGCTGAATGGACCGCTCAGGATTGACATCACTTTCTCTTCACTGGTAAGTGTCGCATTTGCTTTCAGCCAGACAATCGTCGTAGACGCGTTTGCAGGCAACCCAGTCAGGCTGAACGCCTGAGACACACTGTCCAGCGAGCGCAGGAAGGTGGAGGATCCCTGCTGTTTTGGAGTGGCATTATGTGGGGCCGACGTACGCCGCTGGTGGTCATGGAAGGCGCCGTAACGGCTGTACGATACGTGAATGCTGTCCTCCGACCGATAGTGCAACCATATCGGCAGCATATTGGCGAGGCATTAGTCTTCATGGACGACAATTCACGCACCCATCGTGCACATCTTGCGAATGATTTCCTTCAGGATAACGACACCGCTCGATTAGAGTGGCCAGCATGTTCTCCGGGCATGAACCCTATCGAATATGCCTGGGATAGATTGAAAAGAGCTGTTTATGGACGACGTGACCCACAAACCAGTCTGAGGGATCTACGCCGAATCGCCGTTGAGGAGTGGGACAATCTGGACCACCAGTGCCTTGATGAACTTGTGGATAGTATGCCACGCCGAACACGGGCATGCGTGGATCCAAGAGGACTTGCTACTCGGTATTAGAGAAACCGGTATGTACACCAATTTGGACCGCCATCTCTGAAGGTCTCCTGTAAAGTGGTACAACATGCAATTTGTGGTTCTCATGAGCAATAAAAAGTGCGTAAATGATGTTTATGATGATCTCTATTGCAATTTTCTCTACAGTTTCCGGAACTCTCGGAACAGAGGTCACACAAAACTTTTTTGGCGTATGTACAAGAGAATAATTGGAAGGTAAAATAGAGATAAGCGAATCTCTATTCCCGGGCCCGAGGTCATGTAGGTGTTGGCTTACAAGAATAAAATCAACCAGTTCTCCAAGGAGGTTGAGCCATGGCTGGCTCGAGTGATGCTTGTCTTGGGTTAAACTTTGATTGCAGTCCTGTGGTTTTATTTCTCCTGCATTTACCGCGATATTGTTGCTGTCCTCTCCGTGAGTGGCAGCAGCAGCGTGTATCGATACTAGTACTGCTGTACTATCTTTGGTGTGGCGGATATAGTCTGCTGCTGGGCGGTGTGACTATTCGGTCGGTTGGCGTGGAGCAGCAAGGAAGTCCCCGTCGAGAGTACCCTGGCTGGGGCAGCTGGGGGTGTGCACGCGCGGTTGCAGTGTGAGATGCCGCTTGCGAGTGCTACGAAAGTTCGTCGCCCACCGATCTTGGACATGAAAGTTGAGTCCTCACTTAACCTACTATCCAGTCTCAACTGTTTACATTTCTTCGTTTGATCCTGGTTGTCGCTTTTGGGACATTCCCGCGAGCACCAATGTGTGTGCATTTAAGTCGGCGAAGATTCCAGCCGTCTTCCTGTGGAGTTTAACTTGACTTAATTTATTACCTGTTATGGAAGTTGACCAGCGGTATCTTCTGCCTGGTGGCTGTTGATGTTCCGGTTACCTGCCCTAGTCGTTGACGTAATTTTCGGCAGTGTATTTTCCTCGTCGTCTTGTTGCTGTCCAGCGCTGCGTGTAGTTCGACAGCTGAGGTGTGGTTGGTGGTTGAGGGCCCCAATATTCTGTGTGTCGTTGTGTTGAAATCTTGTGGTCATTTTCCTGGTTGCGTCGAGCGGAATTGATTTTGTTGATTTGTCGGTCGGCTGTCTGTCGGTTGGGTTGCCTTCTCATTAAGAAGTCTGCCTGTCTCACCTAAATGGGCGTTAGTATTACAATCCCAGGTCGACCCTTCGAAACTTCTAAGCGCCGTTCCTTGTGTGTTACATAGTAATTTCCCTGTTTGGGTTTTAGTGATTTGGTTGATGTGTGGCCTTCAGCCGAGTATCAATACCTCTTAAATTAATGTTCTTGTCTTGCCCTTAAGGCATGAGATTGATATTCTTTTGTATGGGGCCTTCAGCAGAATGTTTCATGAGATGTTTTAAAATAAGGCCTTCTGCCTTTTAAATTGAAAGTCTTTACTAGGCCATAAGCCGTTAAACATAATTTGTTGATATGTGTCCTTCAAGCAAGTGTTAATATCTCTTAAATTAATGTTCTTGTCTTGTCCTTCAGACATGAGATTTTTATTCTTTATAGAGGCCTTCAGTCGAATTTTATATGAAATGTTTTAAGATACGGCCTTCTGCCTTTTAAAATTGAAACTCTTCTCTCTAGTGATTAAGCCGTTAAATTATTTGTTGATGTGCGGCCTTCAGCCGAGTTTTAGTATCTCTTAAATTAATGTTCTTGTCTTACCCTTAAGGCATAAGATTGTTATGCTTTTGTATGGGGCCTTCAGCCTTATTTTGCATGAAATCTCTTCTCATTGCTTAATATGCGGCCTCCAGCAAAGTTCCATTACAATTAAATTGCTAAGGCCTTCACCCTGTTTAGATTGAAGGTTTAGAAAATATTCTTAGGTGAAACCTCCAGAAGAACCTTGTATTTCAATTTCTTGCTTAGGCCTTATGTCTTGGATTTTGAGTGTGGCTTTCAGCCGATCTAAAGTTAATCAAAGGAGGTCGATTAAAGTTTTGAGTGTTTTGCATCCTTGTTGTAATATTGTATGTTGTAATATTGTACGCTGAGTGCAACTGGCAGCAACTTATTTTGGCTCCTTTCCACAACCTAATCCGCTCTGTCTTGCTAGCCCAGAGGCGTTTCAGAGGTACATGTTTCTGGTCTCTCGCCTTCCGAATTCGACTTGTGGATACGAAAACTGTTCGTGGAAGAATGAGCGGCGGATTTCAGTGTAGCACAAAGGTCAATACTACGCTGCGATTCAGCCAATAATGATATACTACCATTTTACTCGAAAGTATCAGGCGAACTGGAAGCTGGTAAATACCCTGATACGATTGCGTACCAATCAGGTCGAAAACTTTCCCACTTACATCGTATATCATTCAGAGATAACAACTCTTGTGTCTGTCAGTAAACACGAGAAGGAAATGTAAACCATTTTCTGATGTAATGCAGTTTCTTCGAAGCACGCTTACCGTAGAACTTTTGAAATTGTAGTTGCCCTTTCCGATAAATGTTTCTGTAACGCATGTTATTGAAATTGGGCGTACTATCTGTTGTAACATTAAAATTCTACTCTCCAGGTGCACGCTCAAAAAGCTCTGCTGAGTACAATTGTATATTCAGTTTTATCTGTAGTGGATATCATGTCAAAATGCTTTGCTAAAAGTATTTTGACTATGTAATGCTATAAAATAATCTTAAAGTTTAGCTCATACTCTTTATACTGTGATTTCTCCCTTATTTGCCTTTGTACCTTGTTGTTGGTAGCCAAGGAAAATAAAAAATAAAAATTCTCCATATCAATTCCTGGTCGCTCCTGTCTGCTCGTCCTGTGGCTGCTCCGTACGATTGAGACGCTTTTTTTTCAATCTGGGAAATGATATTTCTTCAGCTGGAGATGGTTGATGTGCCTCAAATTAGGCCTTCAAGAGCGCGACCAAAGGCCAGCCATGGAAACACCCGTACAACGAAGACCACTTATGACACGTATATATACTACCCATTGCTCCTCTTTCTCCAACGATACGGGCTGGGTGGTGTATTTTTTTCCATTCTGACTATTTGTTTCTGTGTGAATTTTTTTATAATAAACGGCATCAAACAGAAATTGAAAGGCCGTTATTACGTCAACTGACTTATGAAAATGAGGAAATAACAGAGAAGGAGACATATGCTGATGGTATCTGCCCCTCAGTTTTACTATCTTCGTCGTTAGTTGTTTCTAACAGAAAATGACAATGTGAATCCAAGGAATCCGGTTTTCTATTCAGTATCTGAGTGTTTCAGAATACGTAAAATCTCGTCTTTACGGAGACGACGCTGACATAACTGGAAACGTCTCTAACAGAAGAAAAAGACAAGTGTCATCGATGAGGCCAGTAACATCAGTAACACACTAAATATGAGCGAAAACCTTTCCGACAATGGCTATATATTCATTCGTTGAAGCTACTGTTAGCTAAACCTCTTTAATTGCAACAGTAGAAATATTTTTAAAAGGAGTTACGCTAGGGGTCTATGATTCCCTCCGGTCTTCTAGTTACAATTCATGAAATCATGAAAACTCAGCAAATTGCGAATCGCTGTTGTCAACAACAGAAGAAATAAAGGAAGCTCACGAAGTTTGATAGAAAAACGTTAATTGTTAATTCGTTATCGCGGAAATAAATGTTATACTTAAACACCTTCTGCTGTGCTAGTATTAATTGTCTGAAGGGGTTTTACCATATTCATTACGTCATTGGGATAGGTGTTTGGTAATCCATACGTATTATAAAAAATGTATGCATGTGTGTGTGTATGTGTGTGTGTGTGTGTGAGCGGGTGAGTGGGTGGGTGGGTTCTCCTCATCATCTGCTAAACGACTGGACCAATTTTTTCCATACTTGGTACACATGTCATCTACTGTCTGGCAACAAGGGGGGGGGGGGGGGGGAGAGGTGAGAACCTCTCACACATGATATTTCAAGAGATATGATGTCATAAACAGCGAGATACCCGAAAAACTGTCTCACTGTGCATGGTGTATAATTTATTACTTATTTGCTACTGACTCAGTTCACAAAACTTTTGCGTACAATATCCACACATGTTGCTGAATGTAGCTACAATATCGTGTAATTGTATGGCACATAGATCAGAAGATATGATGTCATAAACACTGAGATCCGTGAAAAAGTGCCGCATCACGCATAGATTTATTCTTTACTCCTAAGACTCTCCTACAACCGAGTCAATACCTGACACCTAGCTGCGCGTACGATAGCTTTCAACTGTGAAGCGCAACCGGCAGTAGGCGGAAATAATAACCGTCTATACAGCGATGAAGAGGTGTTGCCCTAGAGCGTTTACAAAATCACTTTGTACACACGCGAAGCAACTGGAACTATCGTACAGAAACTGTCCGGGATCAGCTCAGGCCGAGGCGACTGCTTAACTTCAAGGTTGTTTGCACGAATACAAGGAAATTAAATATTTTCGACTTTACACTAAAAAAATAGTTAAATTTTTATTTCAAAATTGCCGAAATGAACATCAGGGCAGTGCTGGGTTTATCAGGTAGTATAAACAGTTACCGTACGAAGTAATGCTAAGATCAGCGCTTAGAAATCGTATGAACAAACTCGGCGATTATCCTAAACCGAACCTAAGAGCCATTCCAGTTGGCCAACTCGGCTGTATGGCTGCTGCATCGGATACATGGGTTTATCAGATCGACAGTAGCTGCAAAGCGAAAAATAGAAACGGGTAGCCGCCACTGTTAGGAACATCTACGCGTGTCGGTATCTTGCCAACGACCTTTCAGTGGTATTACTGCCGGAATGCAGTGGGCCTCTCCAATCGGTGTAATCGAAACCGCACACAAATTAGCGTGGAATTAATAGGAGGATGGAGAACGGCACGCCGCCCCTGGCGCTCGCACATAACCCCTCGCAAACACACAAACACGAGCGGCGCGGGTGTATAGCAGCGGTAGGCGTTCTGCGCGCTACGCACCCACGCCTCGCTTTAATAGCCGCCAGTAGCTGCTGCTAGGCGCGGCGCCTGAGAGATAGGCAGCCCAACCGGCAGCACTGTACGGCACACGTCGTAAATCACGGCAAGGTGCGGCACGTGAGCGCGAGTAGGAAGACTGCCCCGGGCTGTTCTCTCGCATAAACAGCGGCGCGCGGGTCGGAGCGCAGAGGGCCCGTAGCGCAGTTCGACAGCGCTCGCCGCCCCAAATCACATTCGCGAGCCGACTGCCGCCCCCGCGCCACCACATCACCGCTGCGTGCTCTCTCGGCCCATCGCATTGCATTAGCTTTTACCGACGCTATCCTGGTCACGGCGGGACCCATAAGCAGTGACAAATTCTGTTATAGCCCCTGCGTGCTAAATCAGATTTCGCAGCACTGTGCACCAGGCGTATGCTCTCTGCGCGCACGTGCAGTCACTGCCGAGTTCCAACACTCCCCTCCCCCAACCAGCTCACCCCTACACACCGTTAAATTCCAGCTTTTAGGTATCAATTTGGAGAAAAATATTAATTCTGTCGTTCGTTTGCGTTTGTCAATCCATATGTTCTCATTCGCATGAGCGTGTGTGTGTGCGCGCGCGTATTTCGGTGACTGTGCTTGCATCATTTTCAGGCACCGTTTTAACAGCAACGAGAGTGGCGCAGGCGTCATGAACAGCACTTAATGTGAACGCGCTTTTATCGGTTTGATAGTAAACAAGCTTCGAAAGCCCGCATAACGCCGTAACAAAGTAGATTTGCGAAAATTACGTTCGCTGCGGGCTAGATGTGGCATCGAATGTAGCCGCAGAGCAACGACGGCCGTTACCGAGCTGTGATGTGGGCCGGAGTGTGACAAAACCGACCGCAGAAAATTCACGCTTCATAGAATTTTGCATTACATAAAATTTAAGTTCATACATTGGGGGCCAAGTGTGGACCATGAACTTGTCCTTTCCGTATCGAGATTTTTTGACAGGTACTGTAATGAAACTTGCCTCCTCGGAACTTTCGTATGGCAATTTAAACGTTCGATTAATTACGGCCAAACCTAACTCTTATAGTTAAATTACATGTATTCCGCATCAAAAAACATTTTTGCACATATTTCATCGCCAAAACACTAATTTTATGATGTTTTTATTTTTCTTATCAAACCATTTCGCAACACCGATCTTGTACTATGAAAATTAGAAAGCACGACTATTAACTTAAATGATTCAGAAACCACTAACTTAAATAATTCAAAAACCACTTTATAGTAAAAATAATATTATGCTTCAGTCATAATAGAAACAACATTACTGTTGTCATTTATAATTTTTATAATTTTTCTATCGATAATACAGTAAACCGTGTACAGTTACAGGGAACACACTATTTTTGACATTGTCAAAATTAGCAACATTTGTTATGACCCCTTAAGCGCATAAATCTTCACATAAAAAATTATTTCCAGAAAACATTACTTAAATCAAATCTGAAAAACAATTCCAATTAAGACAATTATGTAAAAACTAATTTGAATTACATCCCATTCCGGAAGGTACTGGAGGCTAGGTTTCCAATATATAATGTAATTTTGGGGCCAAGCAAGCCAGAGCAGCTTTAGCGCTGAAAGACTACGGTCAGTAGCCATCCAGGTTGATTCCTGTAACAAACTGAGGAATTACCTGCACAAACGTTGCGAAATGTTGTTTATTAACAAGTATGGTTGTGAGAAGTATTTCAAGGACTTATAAATAAACACAGATGATGTTAAAAGGGAACAGTATTCCAGCGACTTATCATTGAAGGACCTTGGAACATTAATTTTGGAAAGCTTATACAGGAACAAAGAGGATACCCTAGACAACGTGACAGCCATAGCAACATATGTAACATATGTCTGCTAATATATTGCTCTAACCTTTTATCTTTTATAAACGTTGATAACACTATTAAAGAGGGACTTAGTTCAGTCTTCTGTATGTCCATTAACATTTAACAGAAGGGAAGAACATTGTAATAAGAGAGTGTGAAAAATTTAATTGACACCGTTACCTAAATTTATTTTTAAACTTTGAAACAACAAAAAGTTTTTTCTGCTGTAACTGAACAAATTAGATCTCTGGAAAACCGTAATCACGGTTGGCATAATGCTAGAAAACGCCACTGGATAACAATGTTTATCATTTAGACTGCCAAAGACAGCATCCTCACATAAGACAGTATGCTGCTGATAACATAACTTATCTCATAGAATCAGTCATTCATTTTGTAATGGTGCTGCTAACGGGGAGCTGGGAACGGAAAAGAGCTGGAAAGTACAAGTTGACATTTGCACCAGAAAAGATATTTATTTTGAAAACTTCAGTTAAAATTAATTACGACAAAATTTCGGATTTTCAGCGTCGCTTTTCGTTACAAAACATTGTCTTATGGTAGCAGAATGAGTGACTTAAAAGAATTTAAAAAATCGAAAGGTTGAGAATGCTAGTTAATGAGTCATAATTATTTTGCAAAGAGGCTTCTCCATTAAAACAGCATTCAAGGAAATCAGCAACAATTTAAAAACATTGGAATATCAATGACATAACTATAGGATGCATGCAAAGATAAAATGTAATTAGTTGTAGTCTTCGCTGCTCTTGTTCAGTCTATATCAGATAAACAACACTAAAACAGAGAAAAATCACATTAGACGTAATCATGAAAAGCAGCCATTCAAGAACGTTTTTAAGCATCGGCCAAGATCAAACAGTGAACCATCAAACGAATGACTATAAGAACAAGTGGGCGCAATACGACTTGTAAGTACGATTAAGTAAATGGAGTCCCAGCTTTTGCACGAACAAGTGTCCTCAAAATACTGCACACTACATATGAAAGAACATCTCTTTAATAATCGTAAACATGAAGCAAATGCCCACGTTACGCCAAAACATTTTTAAAAAAGGCAATTAGCGGGCAAATACACTTTACACTAAAAATATTTTTCAATTTAAACAGCGTTTGAAGAAGCAATAGATTAAAAAATGTACCAATGACTCAGAGCCCTAAATACTCAACTGCCTAGTGCTTAACAAAAATCGCTTCTTCTCGTGCGGCACACAGACCAGTTTAGTGGACTAAAAAAAAAACAAAAAAAAACGCTACTACTAAACGTGAAAAGGCAAGTGCTACCGTTGCGCGGCAGTCCCCGCGGAAGTCCGCACGACAGCTGCGCACGCTGCCTCTTGCTAGACGCCAGGAAAGAGGTTTCTTGGCGACAGCCAAAGATGTAGCCTCACGCTATCGGTGATGTATTTTCTTTAGTTTAGTGTTATATCATCACACTTTTCAAGAAACTGCGTTTTGCAACACTTCCATACTTCCATGATGGTTCATTTTTTGTTATCTCCATTTGCACTATAACTTTTTAATGGTTGTTGTTGTTGTTGTTGTGGTCTTCAGTCCTGAGACTGGTTTGATGCAGCTCTCCATGCTACTCTATCCTGTGCAAGCTTCTTCATCTCCCAGTACCTACTGCAACCTACATCCTTCTGAATCTGCTTAGTGTATTCATCTCTTGGTCTCCCCCTACGATTTTTACCCTCCACGCTGCCCTCCAATACTAAATTGGTGATCCCTTGATGCCTCAGAACATGTCCTACGAACCGATCCCTTCTTCTGGTCAAGTTGTGCCACAAACTTCTCTTCTCCCCAATCCTATTCAATACTTCCTCATTAGTTATGTGATCTACCCATCTAATCTTCAGCATTCTTCTGTAGCACCACATTTCGAAAGCTTCTATTCTCTTCTTGTCCAAACTATTTACCGTCCATGTTTCACTTCCATACATGGCTACACTCCATACGAATACTTTCAGAAATGACTTCCTGACACTTAAATCTATACTCGATGTTAACAAATTTCTCTTCTTCAGAAACGTTTTCCTTGCCATTGCTAGTCTACATTTTATATCCTCTCTACTTCGACCATCATCAGTTATTTTGCTCCCCAAATAGCAAAACTCCTTTACTACTTTAAGTGTCTCATTTCCTAATCTAATACCCTCAACATCACCCGACTTAATTCGACTACATTCCATTATCCTCGTTTTGCTTTTGTTGATGTTCATCTTATATCCTCCTTTCAAGATGCTATCCATTCCGTTCAACTGCTCTTCCAAGTCCTTTGCTGTCTCTGACAGAATTACAATGTCATTGGCGAACCTCAACGTTTTTATTTCTTCTCCCTGGATTTTAATACCTACTCCGAATTTTTCTTTTGTTTCCCTTACTGCTTGTTCAATATACAGATTGAATAACATCGGGGAGAGGCTACAACCCTGTCTTACTCCCTTCCCAACCACTGCTTCCCTTTCATGTCCCTCGACTCTTATAACTGCCATCTGGTTTCTGTACAAATTGTAAAAAGCAAAAAACCTGCAAGAAACCTGCAAAAAAATGACTGCTCACATACTAAGCGTATTGTTATTCCTATCTACACTCTTTATACGGTCCTTTTGACGGATACGACCTACTTCCTTCCCTATCCTTCCACAATTTGCAGCTGTTTCTGCTAGTGATCTCATCGTTGTCGAGACCATTAAACGCAGAGCTCCCTTTCTTATTGCTCATGCAGTAGCATCGTGTTCCGGACAGAAGACCACACTCAGAAAATAAAATATTACTTTTTTATGTTGGGTTTCAAGTGAAATTTTTTTTATTTCTTTAGTATCTCTGATTTATTATTCCATTGAGTATAAAAGTTTGTAATCATACATACGCTACAACCAATGTATATTCTCGATAACCGCACTAGTCTACAGCTTGCTGAATTAATAACTTCGTGTTGACACAGGTCAGTTTTTCAAAATCTGTTTACCACGTGGTGATATTACTAGGCCCTTTGTAATCTTTTATCATGTACTTCAATATGGGAATAATGAGAACTCAGGTCACTTTAAATCAAAGTGGCTTAGTCTTGGAGTTTTTAACGTTCTGAATCCTAATATGATAGAAAATTCGTATTACCCACCGTTTTTAATGAACAGTCAGTATTAAAAATGCTTTTTAGTAAGTATATATACAATTCACGGACTGTCTCAATTACTAATTATGTGATGTCGTTATGCCGACTGAGTTAGATAAAAAAAAGAGGGTGTTCCAGAGTCTTTGTATCAAACTTCTAGGAGTGACAGACCACGTCATGGGGAACAACTTTTGTTTGAGAAAATATGTTCGTTGATGCTTCCCAGTGCCGCTAGGGATCCTTTCCTAAGTGTTATGCCCCTGAGACGCGGCAGCGGCACTATGCTGAGTGCATATGCCTTGCTTATAAATGAGCCATCTGCTCCGTATGAAAGAGGGTAAGCCCAGCAAAGTTAAAGTTCCTGATTCGCTTTTAAAATATCTTCCTCCGGTTAGAGACATTCATTCTTAAGGTTTCACTGCTGAAAATCGCAGTCAGTTTACCAGGACGGGTGATATGCAGCACACGTGATCAGCAGATCCTATTAGTTCTGTGAAATCTCGTCTTCCCAGTGCCAGCGAATGCCACAGGACGCCAAACGTCAAGCGAAAGCGTTAGTGAACTTTTTGAATCTAATAAAAGTTGTTCCACATGACTATCTACTAGTATCTCCTCTAGACGTGGAATGCAAAGACTCTGAAACACCCCGCTTATCGCAAGTAGTACCATAACTTCCGCGGCGTTTCGTCTTTTTATCTTTTTGTGCAGCAACATCGTGGACTGCCCTCCCCCCCCCCCCCCCCCACCCAGCCCACAAAAACTCTGTGTTACTATCTATTCACGTTAAGCTGGAACTAATGCAGGAAACACATTTCAAGAGTCTCTGCGGTAAGACCCTGTCATCTATTAGAAAGGAAATTAAAAGAAGGCGTGTTTGTTGGGCACGACGACTCAAAAATTTTCTTCAATTCTAAGTTCAAATAAAAAATGACTGGCTGAAAGTGAAGCTTTCTGGAGATGTAACACTTACACCGTGTAAAATCGCTTCTACTCCTGATAATAGTCTCAGCTCGACGAGGAAGAATGTCGACAAGACTCTGCAAGTTTATGCAACATCCAGCTGAAGCCTTTGATTGACGGTTACATCCCGTAGGGCTGCCAAATTAGTGGGATGTTCTCTTCGTTTAAACTGCTGCTCGAAATAGCCGCGAATTTTCTACGACCTTAAGATCGGGTGGATTAGCGAGCCATTCGAGGTGCTATAGGGTATCTGAAAGTTCTTCAAACAAGGAACGTAAGCGTCCAGTCTTGTGGTCACGGATGTTGTCATTTTGGCAGTAGCCACGTCATCCTCATTATGCAGATGTGTAAAGAAGGGCAGCACTTAGCCACTGAGAATGTTGAAATGAACACATCAGTTCATGCTAGATTTGTTACCCGTGGGTTCGAATTACACGCAGATATTACTGAGGTGTTTGGAGTACTCATATGGGAATCCTGAAGAGGAGGCGACGCTCTTTTCGAGGAGCGCTATTGAGAAAATTTGGAGTACCAGGATTTGAGGCTGACTACAGAAAGATTCCACTGCCGCCAACGTACGTTTCGCGTAAGCGCCATGGAGACTAGATTAGATTAGAGCTCGTATGGAAGCATAGAGACAGTCGTTTTTCCTTCCCTTTATTTCCGAGTGTAACATGAAAGGAAATGACTAGTACAGAGTACCCTCCGCCACGCACCATACGAGGACTTGCGGAGTATGTACGTAGATATACTGTAGATGTAGATGTTCTCGATAACTTGAATGAGTAAGCCCAGTTCGCAGTACGAAACACAGTCCCAAAATATCACAGAACCACCTTTCGTCTGAAGCACATCATCCAGACTATATGGTTTAAAATACCTTATTGGACTGTCCGCGCACTTGACGACTTGCATAATCTGAAAAGAGAAAAAGCCACACTCTTGGCACCACACTACACGCCGCTAGTCAGCTCTTGTCCAGTTTTCGTATTGTTTCGCCATTGACAGCGTGCAGTGTTCTTCTTTAAGGGGGTAACTAACTTTGTGCGGTGGGTTATTTCCGTTTTAGCGAACGCAGTGGAAAGTTCAGGAAATTAGGCTGTTTATGAGCCTCAAGATTCACGTTTTGGATACTCACCATGCATTTTTGCCTGGGTAATGTCAGTGACGAACAACGTGAGCTCTCCGTCAAGACATCACAATGATAGAAAGGCGGTATGATGGCTGCTGGAATACCTTCATTACAGGAGAATACTGTCACTCACGACATCGTGATGTAACACAGACAATTCCTCAGAGAATAAGCTCTATTGCACGCCGTAAGGAAAACAGAGAAAATAAATTTTGAGAATACGTTATTTCTATGCAATTAACAGGTGTTTTCATGTTTATGTTTCACAATTGCCTGTAACATTTCGGCTTTCGGATTCTCAAATTTTCGTGATCTGATAACTGTTAAACACGTCTGTTAAGATAATCTGTGCCCAGTAACCGACGTCCATTGTGAAGACAGACTTTGCTCCGTCGAGATTGGTGCTCTTTGACGAGCTGTTGACTCGGCTAATGGGAAATTATCGCAACAGAGCCAGGTCAGCTCGTTCAATATGCGAACAGGATATACAGATTTCTTTCTTGTTCACCATAAGGAACATCTCCATGAAAGTTCCGCAACTGTAGTATTGATTTTGAATAAAATGCCAGCACTAGGATGCACACCTGATGTATACCATTAACAAATGGTCTTGGTGCTCCAAACCGATCGTAGTTTTTAAAAATATAAAAGGCAGCTGGTGTTTCAAAACACAAATAGTCTTGACTTGTTCTTATTCTGCGGCTAGTCTGACGTATGTAAAGTGAGGGGATGCCTGCCTGTTGCGGCTTGGGTTTGTACTTGGAAATCTGCACTGAGATTTGCATCCTGCATTCTCTCGTTATGAGGTAACAGGAAGTAACGCACTGGGAAGCGGATCTTGGTGTGTTATATTTGTGAAAAGAATTCACGTCTGTACCGCGCCATTACGAGTGACACTGTTCACCATATTTTGTACCGTGGTGCATTCGGTCTCCATTCACATAAGCCTGAACTGAAATATTGTAACATCGCTACGTTCTTTCAAAGGTCACAGTGAGGATACGAAATTCCTAGTCTGTGGCTGCAATAATATTATACGAAAGCACATAGAGGACACAACCATACGTCCGACATATGTCTGCTCTAGCTGTACGTTTCTCCACAACAGAATAGGCAGCATTCGTTTGGTAGACCTCCGCACAAAAACACCTGTTTAAATGAGACAAGCGGCACTGAAACAGGGTGTCTACGATCAATTCCAGCTGACAAAATATATCATTTAGTAAGCATAGTATCGCTGGATGTCAGATGAAGATAGGAGGCAAAAGTTGAGAAAAAAATTACTGGAAATGACCCCAGACATTCCAAGTCCGGAAATGAAGCATAACATTCAACATTTTGGACTGTCGAGGAAGACTACTCTCTGAAAGCTGAAGTAAAGGCATAACTACCTTGTACCCATCGAATGGAAGTGACTTGAAACAAACATCTAGAGGACATGCCCAGAATCAAAGAAATAGCCTGCTTCCGGTTTCCAGCTACTTTACCAGACGCTGTACAAACAGAACCTGAAGCTTTGAGAATACATTAGTGGAGAAGCAATGCGAAAAACTTGGATATGCACAGCAACTCCTCATATACCAGTATACCTTGGTACACCCTATCGTGCACGCTGGGTTACATAGTTTCAGCAAATATGCAATGAATGTGGTTGCTGAATTCCGAAGCGAAGTGGCTGAATGTATTTTGCACTGACTGTATTTCTTTATTGGTATTGGGAGTTGCATTGCCCAGTCAGTTCACATAAAGTTTTTGTTAACAATAATAGAGAGTAAGCACACCTCTTGCACTTACAACACACTACACGATAATTCGAGTTCAGTGCCCATTCCACAGATCAGACATTTATTCAACGTAATCGTAAACTTTTCTTTTATTTAAAGAACGTTACAATAGATGTCCTGTCACCCTGATCTCCTCCTTGTCAGTGTTTTTTTATATATTACTTCCCTCTCTGGTTCTGTAGAGAGCCTCCTAATTCCACTTAGTTTTCAAGATTCGCCTGTAGCGGCACATCTCTAGTGCTTTGATTCTCTGGTGTTCCGGTTTTCCCACAGTCCATGTTCCACATCCATACAGTGCTACGCACGCAATCGTACATTCGCTGAAATAGCTGCCTTAAATTAAGACCTATGTTTAACACCCGTAGCCTTCTCTTGGCAGAAATGTCCTCTTCACCAATGCCAGTCTGTTTTTATGTCCTCCCTGCTCCGCTCTTCATGGGTTGTTTTACTGCCTAAGTAGCAGAATTCCGTAACTTCGTCCCAACGTGATCCGCCATTTATGATGGCCGGCCGCGGTGGCCGAGCGGTTCTGGGCGCTTCAGTCCGGAACCGCGCGACTGCTACGGTCGCAGGTTCGAATCCTGCCTCGCGCATGGATGTGTGTGATGCCCTTAGGCTAGTTAGGTTTAAGTAGTTCTAAGTATAGGGGACTGATGACCTCAGATGTTAATTCCCACAGTGCTCCAAACCATTTGAACCAGTTATGATGTTAACTTTGCCATTGCTATCATTTCTGATACTCCTCATTACTTTCATCTTCGATTTTCCCTCAACCCATATTCTGTTCGCATCAGAATGTTCATTCCATTCAACAGATCGCTTAATAATTCTTTGCTTCCACTGCGGGTTTCAATGTTATCAGAGAATTTGACCACTGATATCCTTTCACCTTGAATATTAATCCTACTCTTTAACCTTCCCGTTATTTTCGGCATTGCTTCCTCAATGTACAGATTGAACACTAGGGACGATAGACTATATCGCTATCTGATGCTGTTTTTAGTACGAGCGCTTCGATCTTCATCTTCCAGTCTTAATGTTCTCTCTTGGTTCTGGGATAAGCTGCGTATTATCCGTCTTTCTCCATACCTTGGCCTTATTTTTTTCAGAACTTCGAACATCTTGCACGGTTTTACATTTTCGAACGCTTTTTGCAAGTCGACACGTCGTATGAACGTGTCTCGATTTTTCTTCAGTCTTGCTTCCACTATCAAATGCAACGTTATAACTATCTCTCTGGCGCCATTACCTTTCCTAAAGCCAGACTGATGGTCATATAACAGCTCGTGAATTTGCTTTTTCCTTCTTCTGCATATCATTATTTTCAGCAACGTGGTTGCGTGAGCTTTGAGTTGATTGGGCGATAATTCTCTCACTTTCGCCTCTCCTCCTTGTCGACCCCTTTTTCTTCTTCCATAACATAAGACAAATACTTCTCCTCATAGAAGCCTTCAGTGTACGCTTTCCACCTATCCGCTCTCTCTTCTGTACTAACAGTAGAACTCCCTTTGCACTCTTGCTCGTATCACCCTAGCTTTTAATTTCAGCGAAGGTTGTTTTGGGTTTTCAGTATGCTGAGTCATTCCTTCCGAAAATCATGTCATTTTCGATTTTTTTCCATTTTATTTCGCCTCCACTTCCCTGAACTTTCTATGTATTTCATTCTTACTTGACTTGTATTTCTGAGTTCCTGAATTCCCTGAACATTTTTGTACTTCCTTCTTTCGTCTAATAACTAAAGTATTTCTCCTGTTATCTATGGTTTTTTCGCAGTTACCTTCTTTGTACCTATCTTTTTCTTTCCCCTTTCTATGACTGCCCTTTTTAGAGACGTCAGTTTCTCTTCAACTGAAGTACCTATTAAGCTACTCATTATGTCTATCTATTGCCTTGGAGAAAATCAGGCGTGTATCTATATTCCTTAATACTTCCGCATCCCACTTCTTTCATTGATTCTTCCTGACTAGTATCTGAAACTTCAGCTTAGTCTTCATCATTACTAAATGCGATCTGAGTTTGTGCCGCTCCTGGGTACGCCTTACAATCCAGTATCTGATTTCAGAATCTCTGCTTGTCCGTGATGTAACCTAACTAGAATCTTCCCGTATCTCCCAGCCTTCTCCAAGTTTACCTGTTACTCTTGTGATTCTCGAGCAGATTATTCGCTGTTATAGCAAAAATGTATTCTAAGACTGTATTAATTTTTCTCCCCTCTCTTTCTTGCTACCTAGCCAATATTATTCCGTAACCTTTATTCAACTTCTTCCCCTACAACCACATTCTAATTTCAAGTGACTATTTCATTTTCGTCTACCTTTATGTAGAGCCACTAATCATAGGATACAGGCTTACAGGTTATATTTAATCATGAGTCACTTCGACTCGGTAAAATGTGTAGCAGTATGGTATGGTGATAACAGTGGCACGTAAAACACTATTAATAGCGACTCAGGATATGGTGGTCCGTGGTGTAATAGGTTACACTGTGAGCACCTTACTAGTTGCAAATAGTGCGCCCTGGAGTTGTGCGAAACAGGGCGATTCCTCCAGCTTCATGAAAACTACTCTCAAGTTATGGTGGCAGTTCTTCCTGCAACCCATCCTGTGCACACGAAACTAGAAGGAAACAAGAAAGCTCATCTACTCTCCCCACTATAATAGTCGATGGTGGTCCTGGCTGCTGATTTCCATCTCTGAGATGGTTCTGACGCTGTGAGGCCTGGGGTAGTTGGCCTCTGCAACGACAGTGTTGAGATGAGATGGTGAGTTGACATCAGGATGTTGTCTGACGGTGGTTCAAGAGAAGATAATTAACAGTCACATATTTTATGAAAAAAGAAGCGGCAGCACTTATGGCATTGTTCCGTGGAGTCAGCAACGACTTGTTAAGTGCTGACAGCGCCTGACTTGTGGTGCTTTGGTGACAGGATGTCAGTGGGCAGCTGGCGGCTGGGGCAGAACGCGCAAGCGGGACGCCCGCAACAGTACGTGCACCGACCCATGAGGACTACGCAGCTCAGGGCAGGGCGCATTTGCAGACGTGGCAGTCCGCTGTGGTTCTTTCAGAAGAAGACAGGCCCAGCGGTGGTGTCCATTCTTGTAGAGGAGGCCTATAGCTTCATTTTCTCTGCACAAGTGCAGACGGCTGGGCGGCTGCGCTGCCGCTGTCACGATCGGCTGCTCCCCAAGCCAGAAGTCCAGATGCAGTTGGAGTGAGCAAGTGCGAAGGCGCCTAGACCACGGGAGAGGATATACACTCCTGGAAATGGAAAAAAGAACACATTGACACCGGTGTGTCAGACCCACTATACTTGCTCCGGACACTGCGAGAGGGCTGTACAAGCAATGATCACACGCACGGCACAGCGGACACACCAGGAACCGCGGTGTTGGCCGTCGAATGGCGCTAGCTGCGCAGCATTTGTGCACCGCCGCCGTCAGTGTCAGCCAGTTTGCCGTGGCATACGGAGCTCCATCGCAGTCTTTAACACTGCTAGCATGCCGCGACAGCGTGGACGTGAACCGTATGTGCAGTTGACGGACTTTGAGCGAGGGCGTATAGTGGGCATGCGGGAGGCCGGGTGGACGTACCGCCGAATTGCTCAACACGTGGGGCGTGAGGTCTCCACAGTACATCGATGTTGTCGCCAGTGGTCGGCGGAAGGTGCACGTGCCCGTCGCCTGGGACCGGACCGCAGCGACGCACGGATGCACGCCAAGACCGTAGGATCCTACGCAGTGCCGTAGGGGACCGCACCGCCACTTCCCAGCAAATTAGGGACACTGTTGCTCCTGGGGTTTCGGCGAGGACCATTCGCAACCGTCTCCATGAAGCTGGGCTACGGTCCCGCACACCGTTAGGCCGTCTTCCGCTCACGCCCCAACATCGTGCAGCCCGCCTCCAGTGGTGTCGCGACAGGCATGAATGGAGGGACGAATGGAGACGTGTCGTCTTCAGCGATGAGAGTCGCTTCTGCCTTGGTGCCAATGATGGTCGTATGCGTGTTTGGCGCCGTGCAGGTGAGCGCCACAATCAGGACTGCATACGACCGAGGCACACAGGGCCCACACCCGGCATCATGGTGTGGGGAGCGATCTCCTACACTGGCCGTACACCACTGGTCATCGTCGAGGGGACACTGAATAGTGCACGGTACATCCAAACCGTCATCGAACCCATCGTTCTACCATTCCTAGACCGGCAAGGGAACTTGCTGTTCCAACAGGACAATGCACGTCCGCATGTATCCCGTGCCACCCAACGTGCTCTAGAAGGTGTAAGTCAACTACCCTGGCCAGCAAGATCTCCGGATCTGTCCCCCATTGAGCATGTTTGGGACTGGATGAAGCGTCGTCTCACGCGGTCTGCATGTCCAGCACGAACGCTGGTCCAACTGAGGCGCCAGGTGGAAATGGCATGGCAAGCCGTTCCACAGGACTACATCCAGCATCTCTACGATCGTCTCCATGGGAGAATAGCAGCCTGCATTGCTGCGAAAGGTGGATATACACTGTACTAGTGCCGACATTGTGCATGCTCTGTTGCCTGTGTCTATGTGCCTGTGGTTCTGTCAGTGGGATCATGTGATGTATCTGACCCCAGGAATGTGTCAATAAAGTTTCCCCTTCCTGGGACAATGAATTCACGGTGTTCTTATTTCAATTTCCAGGAGTGTAGAACGAGAAGCCGGCTCGTTGGTGGTGTGCCCAAGTCTCGTGGCGGTAGCGTGCAAAACCATGTCGCTCCGTCTGCTGACGTGTACATTCCCCATGTAGTCACTGCTGCCAGACTGCGAGCCCCTTGGCTAAAAATGGTGGGTACTTATGCGGGTTCGGTGCCCACTTGTTTTGCCGAGGCACCGCTTCCATTCACTCACGCCAAAACAAGGTGGCAACCAGAAGGTGTGGCAACTGGCCTGCCGCTGTCTTGGTTGACCCGCCTTTTTGCTGTGTCGTCGGCACTGCGGCCGCTCGCCTCTTAGCCACAATGTGGAAACAGGTTGGTGATATAGCAGCTCGCTTGCGACAGCCTTGGCAACACTGTCGTTTCGCTCCATTGCGCCGAAAAACAGTGGCGGCGCTACATTTCTTATATTTCGGTTGTCGAGGAGAACTGCCCCACTGTTTCTCCACAGAGAGTGAGACACCTCTTTGCCAGTGTCTCAAACAGAGCTCAAGAAATCAACAAGGCGAAGGGTGGATACACCCCATATTATTGTCCACTTTTTCCCTGGATACATTTGATCTGATAGTATTGAAACATCCCCTTAGAAAAATTGTACAAGACTGTGCTTAAACTGACACACAATATTTTTAGCGCAACGCAATCTGACTTTCAGAAATCCCTACAAAAGAATGGCCCTGACTAACATTAACCTATGCGTTTCACAAATCGCTTACCTCACCAAAAATCTTGGTTATTCGAACTACTGTAATACAGCGATCGCCACTACTGCCAGCTAAATAAAAGATTCAAACTACGGAAGGCACTAACTACTGATAGGCATAGTTAGCAAATGAAAGATTTTGATAGAGAACAAACAATGTATTTACCTTAATAGTGTTGAAACATCATAATATACATAGCAGTTCATAATATCCAGTATTACAAATTTCAAAACTCCGCCATCTCACTCCCCACATCCACCACTGCTGGCGGCTCACGTCCAACTGCGCAACGCTACACGCTGTTCACATCCAGCTGCCCAACACTACAATAGCCAACAATACAAACCAGCCACAGACTGCACACAGCACAGCCAGTGATTTTCATACAAAGCGCTATGTGGCGTTACCAATAAAAAAAACCTATACAGTCTACTTACATAGCCCCCATGCTCCCCACAAAAAATTTTACAAATTGTTTTGGGCAGTGGCCAATACAGATTTGAAACAAATTTTCATAATTACAATAACAAAGAAATCAAATGCACACACTTATTAATACAATGTTGGTCAAAAGCTAAAATTTTCTCACAGTCCATAAAGACAGTCCTGATCATTCATCATAGTAAAACTGCCGTTTCTTTTCTCAAAGTCTGAGCAGTAAAAGACAATGCACACGGAAGTAGTGGATTTCCATGTAGTCTTGAAGAAGTAGTGTTGTCCTTCCATTGGAAAGACGGTGCTGACTCTTGACATGCTGACAGGTAATGGTCCACAACAGAGCAAACCCACAGCAGAATCATTCGACGTTTTGAAGAATATTGGTAGGTAGGTCATCACAGAGCAGACCCACTGTAGTCCTGGTAGAGCTTACGGTATTGGTGGGCCACCAGAGGTGCTGACCCACTGCAGTCCTTGTAGAAATAATGGCACTGATAAGTGAGCAAAGGTGTAGACCCACTGTAGTCCTTGTAGAAATAATGGTATTGGTGGGTCATCAAAGATGCAGACCCACTGTAGTCCTTGTAGAGATGGCCAGCAGCCATCTGTTGTGACTGTGCAGGTGCACAATCACCATTGAAGAGTCTTGCGGATAATAGAGCAAGTCCATAACCACCACTTGTGCACTCAGAAAGTTTTTGGAATTGTCCTTAGAACCAGCAATGCCGTTATCCAGTCCCTTGCTGAATTATTAACACACGTGCAAACACTAGCAGTCCCTAATTCTCACATATTGTCCATATACTATGACCAACAGAAATGTGTGCAGTGAAATGAATGCTTACAAGTTACTAATATGATGAACTGTTGTCAATTACAATTTTATAACATAAGAATATAATTACAAAGGTATAAAATACATCAATAAAAACATAATAATACAGATAACATTTGTAGTAATACAGGCTTTACAAAATAATAGAAATAAACATGAGCCGCCAGCAGTGGTGGATGTAGGGACAGAGATGGCGGAGTTTTGAAATTTGTAATACTGGATATTATGAACTGCTATGTATACTATGATGTTTCAACACTATTAAGGTAAATACATTGTTTGTTCTCTATCAAAATCTTTCATTTGCTAACTATGCCTATCAGTAGTTAGTGCCTTCCGTAGTTTGAATCTTTTATTTAGCTGGCAGTAGTGGCGCTCGCTGTATTGCAGTAGTTCGAGTAACGAAGATTTTTGGTGAGGTAAGTGATTTGTGAAACGCATAGGTTAATGTTAGTCAGGGCCATTCTTTTGTAGGGGTTTCTGAAAGTCAGATTGCGTTGCGCTAAAAATATTGTGTGTCAGTTTAAGCACAGTCTTGTACAATTTTTCTAAGGGGATGTTTCAGTATATGTGCAGTGACAGAGAATTAGATCACTCGTGCTACTCACTAGTGCAACATGCATTCACTGCTAAACTAGACATAACTTTCTTTCTTTCAAAGTATCGTGTTCTATTAGTTAATTGAGACGATAAAGTGACAGTAGAATCAAAAAGAGAGACAGAATAGGAAAAAAGTGATATCGGAAATGAGCAATATACTAAAATGTAAGAGAAGGTGTTGTGAATATTAACGAAAAATGGATTTTGGAAGGTTACCAGTAAAAGCAAAAATATACACACTAAAAGGTAAACGAGAAGATCGATGTAAAGATGAGCTCGATAGCAGGTAGTTAAAAGGCGAATGAAGAAGAAGGTGGCTTGTTAAATCTCGTCGATATATTCATCATCAGAGATTTCTCATCTGTGTTCATATGCCTATTTTATTGTACCGTCTCAGTTACACATACTTTGGTTATGTGAGTAATTGCGATCAAAGTCGATCCTTAAGACAGAACTACACAAGGGTATATTGTGTACACGAGATGGCGCAGTAAATGATAATTTTTAGCTTGTTAGGTCCTGTAGTCTTTCGGAAATTGATTTCTCGTGGTCTGATTTCCCTATCACTTGCGACGATTTTCCAGTGAGCGTAGAGTAGGGCAAAGTGCCGTGTGAGCAGGAAAGGCGAGCGAGAAGTCTCTACCTGCTGCCCGGCCACAGGCGACCGCAACTTAATTGCGGCGCTAAGCGACCTCCACCGCAGACCAGCAATTTGGGCCGGCGCGGTCCGGGACTCGGAATACGCAGCGGGTGCGTTCCCGTGGAGCTCGTTGGCAACTGGCGGTCGCCGGACACCTAGAAACCTGGGGGGGGGGGGGGGGGGGATGGCGAAGGGGGGTGAGGGGAGGGGCCCGGGGCGACCGCTGTCCGGCCAGCAGGCGTCAGCTGCGCGGCCGTTCCCCGCCCCCATTCAGTCGGACCTCCCGCTTCTGACTTGCCTGATTAGTTCTCGACGAACTTGGCATCGGCTCTATTGAACGAACAGTTTAGACTTTGTGGCTTATCGCCTGGAAATGGAAATGGAGAATACGGCACTGTTCCCGAAAACGACAAAACCGCGAAGGGATTACACGAATGCTTTCAGACTCATTGGACTGCTAAAGACGGCGTGCACGAGGACCAGCCATATCGTGCCGGCCGGCCGCGTTGGCCGAGCGGTTCTAGGCGCTTCAGTCCGGAACCGAGCGACTGCTACGGTCGCAGGTTCGGATCCTTCCTCGGGCATGGATGTGTATGATGTCCTTGGGTTAGGTAGGTTTAAGTAGTTCTAAGTTCTAGAGGACTGATGACTTCAGATGTGAAGTCCCAAAGTGCTCAGAGCCATTTGAACCATATCGTGGCGGATGGCACGAAGGCAAATTGTGTGGGTTGTGGGCAGGCCCGGCTCGGCCTGTCTCAGCTTTCCTCGCTCCTTCCAGAAAGTACAGCGCGCATTTCCGTTAACATTACAGTGCGGCATTTTTCGGCTGGCACTATTCTCTCCATTTCGGCAGAATCGTGGTGTCAGCGGTGTTTACCATTCGCTATTTTTCCGTAGTATGACGGTTGTTCACAGGTTCAGCAGCTGTCTGCACAAAAAGAGACAGTCTAGCTGTCTCACAAAACTTCAAAAATAAACGTGAATGACAGGAGAATGAGGTGAGAATTCTCAGTATCAATTATGCAATTGTATAACTTACACCGATAATCTGCTATGGAACGTCTTTACAGCACAATGCAGAAAGAAATTAAAGACTTATTTGACTCTGAAAGAGCAAAAAAAATTTCAACTATCGGACAGATGGGTTGCATTGTTCAGTACATCAAGAAGAACTCTGTGATAAATTTGCAGGCATGGAGCACATGAAGAAACTCGAGTTGAATTTCTGAGGTCGCACGCATTATTCCGCTGTCTGTTGGGACAGTTTTCGAAAAAATTGTACGATAAAATGTAGAACGAATATTTTAATAATGACAGAAAAACAGAAAAACAACCCTATTTTTTTTAATTTCACAGAGCGGGCATATGATTAGTGAAACGGAACAGTTCAAATTTCTAGGTGTTCAGATAGATAGTAAGCTGTCATGGAAAGCCCATGTTTAGTATCTTGTTCAGAGACTTAATACTGCCATTTTTACTATTCGAACGGTATCAGAAGTGACTGATACTTCGACACGTAGATTAGTATACTTTGCTTATTTTCATTCGCTTATGTCGTATGGTATTTTTTTTTGGGGGGGGGGGGGGGAGTAACTCTTCCCATTCTGCAAGGATATTTTTGGCTCAGAAACGGGCGGTTCGGGCAATAAGTGGTGTGAGTTCACGAACCTCTTGTCGACCTCTGTTCACGACTCTGGGTATTTTGACATTGGCCTCTCAATATGTATATTCCTTATTGTCGTTTCTTGTTACCAGTATTAGTTTATTCCCAAGAATAAGCAGCTTTCACTCCGTTAATACTCGGCAGAAATCAAACCTGCATTTGGATCGGACTTCCTTAACTCAAGTGCAAAAAGTTGTGCAGTATACTGCTGCACCCATTTTCAATAAGCTGCCACTCGAATTAAAAAATCTTATCAGTAATCCACGCGCTTTCAAATCGAAACTGAAGAGTTTCCTCATGAGTCACTCCTACTATTCTGTCGAGGAGTTCCTTGAAAAATTAGGTTGATTCGTATTGTATTGCTGATTGCGTTTACTTAATCTTATGGACTGACTTTGAACATTTATTTTTATCTGTTATTACTGTAATGTTGTTATTTCATGTACTGATACGTTCCATGACCTTGGAGAGTTGCTTTTCATTTTGGTCCTAAGGAACTTGATGTGTAAATAAAGAAATAATAATAAATAAGGAGAGGAATTCATGGCGGGTGCATAAAACCAGTCAGAAGACTGATGACTAAAAAAAAAAAAAAAATCCTCAGGAGTAGCAAGATTTCAGGGATTATGCACTGTAGTGTTACCCCCTCTTGTCCACTCTCCACATCTTATTTCTTCCCTTTGCTCTACTACTGCCTATAATCCGTCTCTGTTGATTGCACCTAGGTTTGCCCAGTATGATGACTCTTCGTATCATTTAGAAATGTTACTACACAGAGTGATGATGTTATTACCGGGAGTGCTTCGACTAGTATAACTCTCAAGCACCCTAATATTATCTATCCTAAGCATTAGAGGAGTGGTTGTGAAGATTATCGTTATCATCAGTTAGCCTATAATATACAGCTGTAAAGAAAGTAATTCAGGGTCACTCGTTTCGAGAGGCAGGCTCCTGACAGCTGGCTGTTTGCGTTTAACCCTTCATGCATATTTCAAAAATGACTAAAAAGATGAAGTAGTCATAAAATAAAAACACAGTAAAATATTGGGATATTAATGCCATGTCTTACTTTAAGGGGAGTTGGAACGCCCTGTCCCGACAATGTAAATTTAGTGACTTTGCTTCCCTGTACTTCAGGAACCATTCTAGTCATTGACATGAAACTTTTACATGACATTAAACTGTATGTTGTGAGTGTACTGAACTACAATAATTGTATTTCAGCCACTGCTTTCAGAAATACAATTTTTAATTACATGGATAAAATTTTGCGTACATTATCCTAAATAATTTTAATTATACATAACATTATGTTCTTCTTTTAGTTCAGTTGACTCAGGATATGTATATTATTACTTCCCAAAATTTGAATACTCTACTGAAAGTGGTGTCTGAGATTTAGGGAAAAATTCAACAGAAAATGTAAATTTTCAGGAACGGCTTCTAAAGTTTCAAAAGACTGTAACTCACTTAATATATGCTTTATTTTTTTATTTTTAGTCACTCAGAAGCACGCTGCACCAAACTGTTTATCATCTTCTTAATCTTTTACCAAGTTTTTTCTTCTTTTCTTCTTTCTGGACTCCTTACAAGCGAACTGTGCTGCATACTCTCCTCTATCAATGCGAACCTTGTCCATCCGCTCACGTTCTCTGATACAGTTTGCTCCGGGATTAATTCCCATATGCTGTATGTTTTATGATATCCATGACTGCTGCTGGGATGGAATGTTTACGGCTGTATGAACTGTTTGAGTATTGGGCATTGCGGTAATTGCACCATGAATCAGGGCCAGGAGAGTAAAGGTGGCGTACTGGTTTTTCATCAGTTGACAGTCTGTGAATGAAGGTAACCCATACTGCCTGCTTCATTTTCAACAAATCCTCAGTATTATTTCTAATCACCATCACATAATACTGTTGAAGTTCATCAATCATTTTGTCTGTCAGCCTGCCTCTTATTGTTTTACCATCAGAAAGTTTCTTGTCTCTCAGACTTTGTTTCAGCTTCTTCAATCTGGTGCCCATCCTCTTCTGGACATGATCAACACATTCCAGTTTAATAATCTTCTCGCCGTAAGGCTGAGCGGTTACTACACTATTATATGCTTTTGAGTCTCCGTCAACTAAGAACTTGGTGTAACACACTCCCCGTTCGTTCACAGATCGACTAAAAATTTCAGTAGCTGCAGAGCCCTCCATACCACCACTTGTTCCTTCACAATTTCTGTCACAGATATGCCCTTCTCCATTCCCTGATTTACACTTATAACAATGTTTGATTAAAATCTGGAAATTTATTGCCTTTCCAATATCCACACTGGTCACCTTCTTAGAACTGTAGTTGCGCTTCTGCCAAGAGCCATCAAAAGCTACTGGTATGTCAGTCATGCCAACATTTATTTCAACAGCTTCATTTACAGCACCCTTCATTGACACATGCAACAGATTCCACAGCAGCTCCAATAACTCCTTCATACTTGTCGATTTTACAAGGTGGGCGTGCCATATTCATTATGACACACATTGTTTCTGCTACAGTGTGTCCTTTGCCAATAGCTCTCAATCCATAAAACCACCTAATATTTACTTCAAAATAATTATCTTTAGATAATTCCAAAATGAATGAGGATATTTACAATTGGCACAATTAATGATAAATTTCCTGGCTAGTCCATTTCATACCTCACTGTCTTCATGTAAGCTAACTGCCCCTCCACATATTTTACAACATATACATTCACCTAACACCCTTGTTAGGATGTGTAAATCTATCAGAATATTACCTAACCTACCATTTACATTACTTTCGTTCTGAGAAAACGGTGTATCACAACGTTTTATTTTAATCTTCGAAGCACTAATGGGTGTTTCGCTAGATACTGACGAGTATGCCTCTATTTCATTGTCTGTAACTTCACACGCCACATGCTGAACACAATGTTTCCCTTTATTCGAAAAGCTATTACCATGAAACCAGCGTTTCTTAAAAAAACATCCCTTGGCGTCATACTTCACTCTTTGAGACATTTACCAATCTATTCGTCACTTTCCCTCGGAAAAACGTTAGCGCTTCGACACACAATGCATGTGTTTTTGCATTGTGTTTTTGACAGTGCTGTCAATAGAAACACATCATTTAACGTTTATAACACAGCAATCCACAGCCTTCTATATAATAAATAACCGATTTTCTTACGTCTTGAAGTAATGCACGTAAAAATTTTAACATTTTAAACCGGTGTAGATTATATTTAAAAAGAAATACTTCCCATGTGAGTTTATAAGTGATATATATATATATATATATATATATATATATATATATATATATATATATATATCATTTTATTCGGAAAATTCCAAATTTTATAATGAGATAAAAATCCGAAAATGTGAAAAAAATTTCCGTTCTAACACCCCTTAAAATCGGTAACACCTAATTCTCCGTTTCTTTCCTCGATACTACCGCCTATTCACCGGAGTGCCATTTCCCTGGGGTGGTGATACCGGCCTATCTCCTTGAAGTTACAATAGCTGCCTTTCCGTGCACTGGATAGTCCAGTATATATCTCAAACTGACTGCTTTCAGTCATCAGCCGTTCCATAATATTCCAAAGATGTTACAGGAAACATGAAGAAACAACATACCAAATTTATCTATCCAAACTGCTCATTTTAGAATATTTCTGCTAACCGTAAAGAAGATTCATAAACTGGTGGGCGAAAGCGTTACTGCCGTTTGCATATAATGTACATTACCAAAGCTGTCTCTGTTAATTACTAAATCTAGTTCTTCATGCAGGTAAAGCTTTCTTCCCTTCTTTGCTGAGTGCATCCATTCCGAAGCCTCTAGAATACCTTCCAGCAGGTGACCTGTCATATATAAGTTGGCTGCCACCGATTTACCATAGCAGCTCAATCTAAAAAGGTCCGTGTGCTCCTCATACCTCAAAATTTTTTTTTCTCATCTGCCCTGTGTATTTTGAGCCACATGACGCACATTCATTTTGTACAGATTCATCTGCTCTATTTTAGTTATACTGTTCCCTCCCTCGTGCCTTAAAATTTATTTGACTAAATGTGTTGCTTTAAATGCCAGCTGGACATTGTACGGCATGTAATGTATGCATCTTCACCAGTTTCTGTAATAATTTCCCAGAATACGGTTCAATAACAATATTTTTATCCTTAGGTAGTTCCTCTTTTCTGCATTTTTCTCCTGTGGCTGGGACGATTCGCCATGCTTACATCATATCCGCTGTTAACTGCTATTTGTTTAGTAATGTGTAGTTTGCTACTGATGGACTAATAACTACAAATTATGGAGAATGTATAGATATGTAATTAGACATGTTATTACGTTTGTCAACTTTTACACAATCTCATCAAAAGTGTCCGGCCATTCTTTTAGTAGATATTAAAATGGGATGTATATACCATTCGCCACTATGGCGGTTTACGTACTCTGGAGGGAATATTGTCATTGAGATGTCTGAATATCTGTGGAGGAATGGCAGCCCATTCTTCGTCAAGAGCCGAAACCAGAGAAGGTAGTAACGTTGGATGCTGGAGTCTGGAGCAAAATCGGCCTTCTCATTCCAAAAGTCTTCTAGTGGTTCAGTTTGAGGAATTTTATTGCGGTTATCGCGATTATGCTGTTATCCTCTCTCTCCGCGATTGGCAGCAGCAGCGTGTATCGATATTCGCACCATTGTACTATCTTTGTTCTCGTGCCTATAGTTTCCGCCTGTGCCGTGTGCGGGTAGTTAGTCGGTTGGCGTGGAGCAGCGAGGAAGTCCCCATGGCGCGTGTTTGGCCGAGGCCGCCGGCGGCGACCACGCGCAGTCGGAGCGTGAGGGGCTGTTCCCATTGCTACGAGGTCCCGGACACTACAGTTGAGTCTTTACTTACTCTACCAGCCAGCCCCAACTGTTCACATTGTGTCGTTTGAATTTCGTTGTGGGCTGTTGGGACATTCGTGTGAGCAACAACGAGTGTTTTCAAGTTGGCGAAATTCTAGCCGCCCTTCTGTGAAGTTTAACTCAACTTGATTATTTTGCAATTGAAGTGCACCAGCGGAATATTCTCTCTTGTGGCCGTTAACGTTCCGGTTACCTGCTCTGGCCGTTGACATAAATTCAGGCGGTGTATTTTCCTCGTCGTGTTGCGGCTGTCCAGCACGGCGTGTAGTTTGACAGCCGAATGTGTAATTCGTTGTGGGCGCCGATACCTTCTCCGTTGTTCCATTGAACTCCCTGTTGTGTGCTGGTCGGGTGGAGCGGAAGTTATCCTGTCGCTTGGTCCGTTGACTGTCTGTCGGTTGGGTTGCCATCGGAATGAGAATTGTTGGGCCGACTGCCTGTCTCACCTAAGCGAGCGTTAATGTTTGAATTCCAGGCAGACCCTCAGAAACTTCTGAGCGCCGTTTAATGTTTTGCGTTTTCTTATTTGTCCTTGTTGGTTGTATATGTATGGCTTCTAGCCGAATTGAAATTAAAGTTGTTTTGGTCTTAAGGCGTGAGATTCAAATGGCTCTGAGCACTATGGGACTCAACTGCTGAGGTCATTAGTCCCCTAGAACTTAGAACTAGTTAAACCTAACTAACCTAAGGACATCGCAAACATCCATGCCCGAGGCAGGATTCGAACCTGCGACCGTAGAGGTCTCGCGGTTCCAGACTGCAGCGCCAGAACCGCGCGGCCACTTCGGCCGGCAGGCGTGAGATTGTTTGGGCCTTAGCCTCATTTAGAGAAATGCTTTAAGATGAGGCCTTCTGCCTTTTAAAATTCAAATTCTGGTTTTTTAGTCTTAAGTGATTAGCCTTCAGTCGGTTTTATATTAAAGTCGTTTTGCCCCTGAGGCTTGAGACTGAATGGCGCATTTAGCCGGGAATTAAGTTCTAAAATTAATGTTTGGCTTGCTCTGCTTTTAATGTTTACTTTACTCTTGTAATGTTTGTCAAATGAATAAAGTAGTATGTTCGAGTGCAAATGACAGCTACTCATTTTATACCCTTTCCACAAATCAAACTATCTGTCTTGTCCTGCGGGTATAGCAGGGGATCTCGACACCTCCATACCGTAACACCAACTCCTCATTACTTCTCTTATGGCACGACTCATAATAACAACTTCCTGTGGCTCAGTGGTCTCGAGCAACTCTTTCAATAGCTAGCCACTTCGGCGGTTTCCATGTCTCAACTTCTCCTAGTTGCTCAGCTGGGGAAAGGTAGTCTACAGTTTAACGTGGAATCCGAACCATGTGCTGTTTCAGGTGAGTCCTCACACCGTCGCGAGGTGAAGGTGAAGGATACTTTAACAAGCAGACTGCAACATTCATGCTACGACAGCGATTCGATCCCGCAGCCTTTCGGTTTCCAGGCACGCACATTACTGCTTGTTCACCAGGCCACTAATATCAACCATGGACCTACCTATTTCTAAAATAAGATAATTTTGCTAGTGAACAAACCGTTACGATTGGGATACCCTTTAATGGAAATGATTAATAATTCACTAATTGATCTACCACTACACATTACGTTAAATTGCCATTGGGTTACCGTGACTCATCACTCCAGATTACACATTTCCAGAAATTCACTGTGGCGTTGCTGTTTGCGCCACTACGTAAATTTGTTCCTTATGAAGAGCTGCTCGACCATTACCTCATGCTTTTTGACTCAGAACACAAAATCATTGTGCTAGCTGGCTTGCTTGTAGCTCTTGCGAACTCACGAGTAAATCCGTCGACTGACTTCATGCGATTTTTTGCGTCCATCCACCTTAATACCGCCGGTCTCACTCTGTCACTGCATGGGACCTGACTGGGCAGCTTAAAAGTGTTTGTGTTTCTCATGTACATATTATTGAGGAGAAGTCACAATTTAAGTATTTTGCTCTCCGGACTGGTCCATTTTGCTGTTGCCGCTTTTCTAATCGCTACAAAAAACGCCCTGACTCCCTTAACACTTGTAGGTCTGCTTCTCATAACGCCTAGTGGTCAATTCCATTTTACGTAGGAGTGTCTGGATACTTGCATGCATGCACGTTCGAAGGAACATTGCATCGTTCATCTTAACAACACAGGCACTGCAATATCGTATCACATTGGTTGGAGTTCTTACGGAGTTTCTTTGCGTCAATTCATGTGCTCTCGCTGTCGGCGCTTCTCGATCGCGTGCTTCGTACATTACATGAAACGGTGCTGTTTGTTCCTTCGGGCATGTCCGAAAGAACACGCACCAAATGGAGTCCGCAGCTGTGATATATATTACGTAAATTGAAGGTGGAGGTGGGAGGAACGAAAGGAAAGGGAAGGAATTGATTATATCAACAGCATCGTAATTTTATGCGGAAGTAACGACGAGGAGTGAAAATGTGTGCTGGACTGACACTCGAACACAGGAGCTCTTGCTTACGATACACTTACCTTAACCACGTCACCACCCGGACATTTATCGCAAATACACTATCTTAGCACACCTCTCGGCCGACTCACAGCACCACCTAGGGCCACCTACCTGCAGTTCCCATTCGTGTGCCCGATGTTTGCCAATTTCAAGATTCCTGCTGGAGTTCGAAAGATATTGTGCGTCTGCAAGGACGCTTGTAGATTCATTGTACATCGAGGCGAATCAATTATATGAAAGCGTGGTCTCTTCTTTCAGAGCTAAAGTACAGACACTACTCAGAGTCCCTACCTGTGATGCATACTACGTAAATTGATGGTGGAGGTGGGAGAAAGGAAGGGAATTGATGATCTCCCACTTCCTCATTCAATTTAGGTAGTACACCACTGGCCATTAAAATTGCTACACCAACAAGGAATGCAGATGATAAACGGGTATTAATTGGACAAATATATTATACTTTAACTGACATGTGATTACAGTTTCACGTAATTTGGGTGCATACATCCTGAGAAATCAGTACCCAGAACAACCACCTCTGCCCGTAATAATGGCCTTGATACGCCTGGGCATTGTGTCAAACAAAGCGTGGATGGCGTTTACAGGTACAGCTGCCAATGCACCTTCAACACGATACCACAGTTCATCAAGAGTAGTGACTGGCGTATTGTGACGAGCCACTTGCTAGGCCGCCATTGACCAGGCGTTTTCAATTGGTGAGAGATCTGGAGAATGTGCTGGCCAGGGCAGCAGTCGAACATTTTCTGTATCCAGAAAGGCCCGGACAGGACCTGCAACATCCGGTGGTTCATTATCCTGCTGAAATGTAGGGTTTCGCAACGATCGAATGACGGGTAGAGCCACGGTTCGTAACACATCTGAAATGTAACGTCCGCTGTTCGAAGTGCCGTCAGTGCGAACAAGAGGTGACCGAGACGTGTTGTAAGTAGGCTGTTTATGTTTTCTTATTGGCAACGTTACGTAGCACTCTATATGAAAATCACTGGCTGTGCTGTGTGCAGTCTGTGGCTAGTTTGCATTGTTGTCTGCCATTGTAGTGTTGGGCAGCGGCAGCTGGATGTGAACAGCGCGTAGCGTTGCGCAGTTGGAAAAAAATGGCTCTGAGCACTATGGGACTTAACATCTATGGTCATCAGTCCCCTAGAACTTAGAACTACTTAAACCTAACTAATCTAAGGACAGCACACAACACCCAGCCATCACGAGGCAGAGAAAATCCCTGACCCCGCCGGGAATCGAACCCGGGAACCCGGGCGTGGAAAGCGAGAACGCTACCGCACGACCACGAGATGCGGGCTGCGCAGTTGGAGGTGAGCCGCCAGCAGTGGTGCCTGTGGGGAGAGAGATGGCGGAGTTTTGATAATTTGTAATACTGGATGTCAATTATGAATATTAAGGTAAATACATTGTTTGTTCTCTATTAAAATCTTTCATTTGCTAACTATCCCTATCAGTAGTTAGTGCCTTCAGTAGTTTGAATCTTTTATTTAGCTGGCAGTAGTGGCGCTCGCTGAATTGCAGTAGTTCGAGTAACGAAGATTTTTGTGAGGTAAGTGATTTGTGAAAGGTATAGGTTAAAGTTACTCAGGGCCATTCTTTTGCAGGGATTTTTGAAAGTCAGATTGCGTTGCGCTAAAATTATTGTGTGTCAGTTTAAGCACAGTCGTGTACAATTGTTTTAAGGGGACGTTTCAGTGTAACCAATGGCACCCCATACCATCACGCCGGGTGATACACCAGTATGGCGATGACGAATACACGCTTCCAATGTGCGTTCACCGCGATATCGTCAAACACGGATGCGACCATCATGATGCTGTAAACAGAACCTGGTTTCATCAGAAAAAAGGACGTTTTGCCATTCGTGCACCCAGGTTCGTCGTTGAGTACGCCATCGCAGGCGCTCCTGTCTGTGATGCAGTGTCAAGAGTAACCGCACCCATGGTCTCCGAGCTGATAGTCCATGCTACTGCAAACGTCGTCGAACTGTTCGTGCAGATGGTTGTTGTCTTGCAAACGTCCCCATCTGTTGACTCGGGGATCGAGACGTGGCTGAACGATCCGTCACAGTCATGCGGATAACATGCCTGTCATCTCGACCACTAGTAATACGAGACCGTTGGGATCCAGCACGGCGTTCCGTATTACCCTTCTGAACCTACTGATTACATATTATGCTAACAGTCATTGAATCTCGACCAACGCAAGCAGCAATGTCGCGATACAATAAACCGCAATCGCGATAGGCTACAATCCGACCTTTATCAAAGTCGGAAACGTGATGGTACGCATTTCTCCTCCTTACACGAGGCATCACAACAACGTTTCACCAGGCAACGCCGGTCAACTGCTGCTTGTGTATGAGAAATCGGTTGGAAACTTTCCTCATGTCAGCACGTTGCCACAACCTTGAGAGCGGATGAACAGTACCGTTCGAACTCCAAAGGGAATCTACAAATCAGCGAGCATGGAACTCATGGACAGGAATTGTGGATAGGTGGTGCTAGGTCGGAATGTGAGTCGGCCGGGGAGCGTGCTGAAATAGTCCTTGAATTCACGGTAAACACTGCGTCTGGAAGGCGTGGGATGACGAGTTCTGGTCTTGGTCCAGCACACATTTTCACTCGTCGCCGCTGATTCCGCATAAAGTTTTTATGCAGCTGATATCATCAGTTTCCTTCGCTTTCCTTTCCTTTCTCCCACCTACACCTTTAATTTCCATAACATTTCGTAAATGCTTTGGAATTTGTGATACTGAAATATGTGCATCATGGAAAACAATTTCTTTGCAAATTCGAGGCTTGGCGTGCAGTATGATGTTCTGAGACAACAAAGTCATTTGTTTTACCAGGTAGTTGTTACTGAGGCGAAAATCCTTCACGCTTTTACAAAATAGGGATGCTCTTTCTCATATTGTGTAAATCTACAGGTATTTGACTCAAATTCCAAGGGCTTTTCTTTTGTCAACTGTGGGAAACAGATACCTTTGTGGCGTGCATGTGTTAAAATTCGATAGCGTGTGGATGCATAGTTAATCGAATGACGTGCTTATTATACTTCGTGTATCTTGTTATCCACTCTATTTGTGAATACGTTCACCAGAATAAAAATACTCCTATCGTAGCACAAAAAAGCCGAATATATCTTGTGCAGAGTTAGGGATGCAGAAGGAGAGTACGATCTGGCAGCTTCAAAGACATTTGCGCCAAAACATCTTCACATATTCGGGCTTTTTTTCCCTGTTAGTATTAGTACCCACGTCACGTAATATAATGCATCGTGTCAAGCAAAGTAACATGATACATGATGTGTCGGATAACGTGACACATCCCAACATGTCATCCAATATGGCTTTTGTCATGTCACGCAACATGACACAGTGTATCATTAAAGTTTAGAACGCATGTATCCCCACTATGGGATACTTCCTATTAAAGATGCGCTCCACTTTGGGATACTTCACATTACAGATGCATCTCACTCTCCAGAACCACATAAATTTGTTTCTATTTGTTCTTACTGCCCTCACCAGCCATGTTACAGGGGGTGGGTCTATAAGTGTTCACAGCGCTAGGGAAGTAGGATTAACTCGTCAAAAAGCACGAATATGTCAAGATGTTTCGATTTAAATGTCTCTGATGCTACCAGATAAATCGAAAAGCTAGTTCCCTTCTTTTACATCCCTAACATTTCCTAGGACATATTAGCATTTTCTTGTGCTGCGACAGGAGGATTTTTTATTCTTATTCCCAAATTTTATTGTACCATAATTTTGAAATTAGACCGCCTTAGCTTGGCAATCGATGTAGGCTTCTGTTGGTTCAGGCGACAACTGATCCGATATAGGTATCTTTCTTTGTTTTCAGAACCATGTTTCTTACATCGTGGAAAAGATGAAGTTTTTACAAAACAACAGGGTGACCACACTTACATATATTTGTCTACCTTCTTTCAAAATTTAAACCGATTCACACCAGTCTGAAACAGAGAAGTGACGCGTGTAAAGAAAGCTCAGAAAAAAAAACCGAGTGAAGCAAGATTTTTGAAAGAGAGTTTTCAGTTTTATTGTAATAACGCATTTTTTTAGTTATTTGATTTCTGCCATTCAGTTCACGTAAGCATAAGTTTTACGTGCTACGTTTAGCTCGACTTTAAACCACCGTATCTCGACAAAGGACAGAGTATTGGATAAGCAAAATTTCCTTTTCATCCTCGCTCCAGTCCGTAGTTATTTAAGGGTGACTGTTTTTGCACGTAAGATCCCAACGAAGGTGAACCGTTTTTACATGAAAAATCCAACGGGGCACATACAAATGGTGCTATTAACTGAACATGAATTTCAGCCGCTTGAAATCTTTTGCGAAAGGAAATAATCGATTCGCACAATTTCCCTGGGCTCCAGCACCAGTTCGTCGTTCGAACCTTTCTTAATATACTGTAAAACAGCTACAGTAAGATGTTCGAAAGGCTATACAAATATCCGCTGGTCCGGGATAAACCAAAAATTTTTTACCTCATGTTCCTAGCTCAAACAGGTAACGAGCTCCAGCACGCTCCCAGAAGAGCTGTAACGATGAAAGAAGACTGCGTGCGTTTGTTTCTTGAATGAGGTATTCTTTGTGCCCGAATGTTTTTTTTTGGGGGGGGGGGCGGGGGGGGAGGGGTCGAAATGTATGCGAGGTGCGATGGCCACGTGTGCATTTAGTGAAAAGTAAATCGAGTATAAATACGAGAAATACGAGGATACTGAATAAGGTATTCGTACTTTTCTTTTCTTGGGTCTTACTAATCTACACGTATTACCGATGTTTCGTTTCTTATTTGTTCATCATACGCCATCTATGTCCGATGACTTTTATATTTATCCTGGAGGATTAGTATGAGAAAATGTACGTTAAAAGAAGCAAGGTTCTACGAAATACTTGGTCAGGACCATGTACACTGCACCATCGCCTAGTACAGGGCATTATGCAACGTAGCTTTCATTTCACCTTTGTGGTCCCGTCTGAAGCAGGCTATGAAAAACGTTACAGGTAAATGGTAATTTGTCCGATAACTACACAGTGCTGCTAGGATGTTTCGAGTGTGGTGGCATACAGAATAGTAGAACAGATAGTGTGGGTTGTCTTTATACAGTCAGAAACGTCATCCGATGTGGACACTTGATTAAGTAATAGCGAATGAATTTCAGTCATAAACTTCCTCAATTTCAATGGAACAAACTTGCAATGTATGTCTTCAGGTACTTAATGACGGCTGATTTAGCTACTGTACGACGATTCGGAGTAATTTACTTACTTAGTGTATACTTTAGTACCCCGTGCCTTAGAACCATGTAACAATGTTATCCATGATAACCGATGCAGTCACACGAATTAGTCACAGGTTGTTGTTGTTGTGGTCTTCAGTCCTGAGACTGGTTTGATGCAGCTCTCCATGCTACTCTATCCTGTGCAAGCTTCTTCATCTCCCAGTACTTACTGCAACCGCCATCCTTCTGAATCTGCTTAGTGTATTCATCTCTGGGTCTCCCTCTACGGTTTTTACCCTCTATGCTGCCCTCCAACACTAAATTTCTGATCCCCTGATGCCTCAGAACATGTCCTACCAACCGGTCACTCCTTCTTCTCAAGTTGTGCCACAAACTCCTCTTCTCCCCAATTCTATTCAATACCTCCTCATTAGTTATGTGATCTACCCATCTAATCTTCAGCATTCTTCTGTAGCACCACATTTCGAAAGCGTCTATTCTCTTCTTGTCTAAACTATTTATCGTCCGTGTTTCACTTCCATACAGGGCTACACTCCATACAAATACTTTCAGAAACGACTTCCCGACACTTAAATCTATACTCTTCTTCAGAAACGTTTTCGTTGCCATTGCCAGTCTACATTTTATATCCTCTCTATTTCGACCATCCTCAGTTACTTTGCTCCCCAAATAGCAAAACTCCTTTACTACTTTAAATGCCTCATTTCCTAATCTAAATCCCTCAGCATCACCCGACTTAAATCGACTATATTCCATTGTCCTCGTTTTGCTTTTGTTGATGTTCATCCTTTCAAGACACTGTCCATTCCATTCAACTGCTCTTCCAAGTCCCTTGCTGTCTCTGACAGAATTACAATGTCATCAGAAAACCTCAAAATTTGTATTTCTTCTCCATGAATTTTAATACGTACTCCAAATTTTTCTTTTGTTTCCTTTACTGCTTGCTCATTATACAGGTTGAATAACTACAACCCAGTCTCACTCGCTTCCCAACCACTGCTTCCCTTTCGTGCCCCTCAACTCTTATAACTGCCACCTGGTTTCTGTACAAATTGTAAATAGCCTTTCGCTCTTTGTATTTTACCTTTGCCACCTTTAGAATTTGAAAGAGAGTATTCCAGTCAACATTGTCAAAAGCTTTCTCTAGGTCTACAAATGATAGAAACGTAGGTTTGCATTTCCTTAATCTTTCTTGTAAGATAAGTCGTAGGGTCAGTATTGACTCACGTGTTCCAACATTTCTATGGAATCCAAACTGATCTTCCCCGAGGTCGGCTTCTACCAGTTTTTCCATTCGTCTGTAAAGAATTCGCGTTAGTATTTTGCAGTTGTGACTTATTAAACCGCCCGCATCTCGTGGTCGTGCGGTAGCATTCTCGCTTCCCACGCCTGGGTTCCCGGGTTCGATTGCCGGCGGGGTCAGGGATTTTCTCTGCCTCGTGATGGCTGGGTGTTGTGTGCTGTCCTTAGGTTAGTTAGATTTAAGTAGTTCTAAGTTCTAGGGGACTGATGACCATAGATGTTAAGTCCCATAGTGCTCAGAGCCATTCGAACCATTTGAACTTATTAAACTGATAGTTCGGTAATTTTCACATCTGTCAACGCCTGCTTTCTTTGGGATTGGAATTATTATATTATTCTTGAAGTCTGAGGGTATTTCCCCTGTCTCATACATCTTGCTCACGAGATGGTAGAGTTTTGTCAGGGCTGGCTCTCCCAAGGCCGTCAGTAGTTCTAATGGAATGTTGTCTACTTCCGGGGCCTTGTTTCGACTCAGGTCTTTCAGTGCTCTGCCAAACTCTTCACGCAATATCGTATCTCCCATTTCATCATCAGGTAGCAAATTTTAATAGTGCAACATGCTCATTTACGTATAATTTTATTTCAAAAATATTTTCTTACTTCTAATTAAAATATATTCTACAAAAAAGATCTACGCAGTAAATATAAGCCACGAACATATAGCAAAATATGGTATATTTGGCTCCTAAGACATTATATTTACATTGTAATTAGTCTGTTTCTTCGAAAGTTACCCAAAAATCGGTTAACATTTGTAAATTCAATACTGCACAGAATAACACAGGTAAGGAGGTAAAAATTGATACACATTGTTGAAATCACATGGCGTTACTGAAACAAAAGAGTGCAAAAAACGATGAACAAATGGCGCTAGATATGATACAAAAGCACTAATTAGCACAAAAATAGTTTTTAGCAAAGATAATGTTTGTAACAAACGCTCAAATGACTGTCGTCATTCATCAATAATATTTGTAGTCGAGGGACAATGTTGTGAACAGCGCCACACAGCACATCAGTAGGTGTGGTGAGGAACTGCCGTCGAATGTTGTTCTTTAGCATCCTTTAATGAGATCAGACGATCAGACGATCACGGTAGACTTGTCACTTCAGGTAACCCTACAGCCAATAATTCTCACGAACGGAGGTCTGGGGACCCGGGAGGCACGCTATCCTCATCAAACGATGTGCGGAAGAGATCTTTCGCACATGTAGCAATATAGAGCGGAGCACCATCCCACTTAGAAGTCGTACCATTTTATACACGATTCTGACACGACATCACAGCCGTGTTGCCGTCCAGCGCCATCTCTCGGCAGTTTTTGCACTCGTTTTTGGTTTCAATAAATCACCCCGTCACATCGGACATGTCTGTCAATTTTTACCTCACTCCGTGAATTACTGCATTTTCAAATGCTAACGAACTTCTGGAACACTTTGTACCTAACGATATTTTCTAATCACTAGTTGGCTTATGAAATGTGACAAAAGTTTACAAGAGTGTAGCAGAGACGCTCCACGTGTAACATACATCAAGTTCGAAGCATACCTTATTCACTGTACGTGATAAAAAGAAACAAGGAAAAGTGGGAATATCCAGTTTATTCATTAATTTATTATAAACAGTAGAAGAGGTAAATTTAATGTTACTTATAGGAGACTATGCTCCGGAATTCAAAACGAATGTCTTCAATGAGCGGAACTTGTTATAAGAATCGTCTAGAAACTATAATCTAAATTAGCATCCACTGAAACATAAAGCTTAAGTGAATAGAGGCAGAGATCATTAAATTTGAAACATCGCTTACCACAAAAATTCCACAAAAATTTGACAGCTCTTCAATGTCCACGTTTTAACAGCGTTCTAGCAACATGAAATTTATTCTAATGTCTTCAGTGAGCAGAACTTATTATAAAAATTGTTTGGAGACAAACTAAATTTACAGCCACTGAAACATACAGCATTTGGACAGAGGCAAGGATCATTAAACATGAGACGTCGCTTATCACAAAAAAGTCCAATTAAAATTGACAACTGCTCAATGTCCTCGTTTTAACAGCGATCTACCACGAAGTAATTTATTGTTCTTTCGAATGTAGTACCTTAGTTTCCCGCTCACTTCACGCTTGAGAAATTGCTTGTGCAGCCCGAAACGGATATTAAAGACCTTTTATATCCTCTGGAATTAAAAGCAAATACACGGACACCATTTACGCCCGCTGGAATGCAAACTCGAGCCATTGATCGCTGTGATGAAATGACGCGCTGGCCGAGTGCGACGTTCACGTACAGAACGCGCTCCGTGGCATCGGTGGGCGACCCCTCCGGGCCGCTAAGCTGACGTACGCCGCAACTGCAATGCCGTGACGAGCGCTGGATTTGTGGCCTGCGTGGGTCATAAACATGCTCCGGTGCTTACAACCCAGAGCGATTTAGATTCGTAGCACTTAGCCATCCCTCCTGGCACAAGACAAATGCCTGGTGGTACACTTCTGCATATTGAGCCTCGATGTAGGTATTCCACTATACTCCAAGTAACTCCTCTCTGCCAACTGTTTTATCTGGTAAATTACGAGCACTAGTATCTACATAAAATTCATGTCACATTCAAATCTTTGCTGAATCTTGCCATTACAGTTAAGTATCAACTAAGAATCATTAAAGTTGGTTGGATTAAAAGACGGGGAAAAAGGACCAAACTACCAGGTGATCAGTCCCTTGCTCCGAATAAAACAACGCCACAAGTGTGAGAATAAACTAAACGAGACTGACATCTAAAAACGGAATGAAACGAAAAACCAAAAGAACGATGGACTATAGGAGACAAGAAAACCACAGAAACGGGATGAAGAGATTAAAACATTAAAGCAGATTACCATGGCTGACTGACCATGAGAATAAAAAAAGGAGAAGCCCGCCACTCCGCAGCACATTAAAACCTCCACCCTAGAAGCACTAAGGTGGAGGACATAGAGGGACAAAGGACATGCGCTGAAACTTAGATCAAATGATAAAACCCACCCTCACGAATAAAACGCAAAACTAAATCAGCCGATGAGGTGTTGTCAGATAAAATTAGTGGCAACGAATCCGGTAACCCAAGATTTCGTTGCTGGGCAGTCAAAGTGGGACAGTACACAAGAATGTGGACCACTGTCCATCGGCACTGAGGCGGGTCTTCACGGCGCAGGAGGTAGCCGTGGGTCGCCCAAGCGTGGCCAATGCGGAGCCGGCGGAGAGGGAGCTACAGAGTGTCTGTGAGAGGCCCGCATGGAGGACTGCCGCACATTCGTAGTCTCCTTAATGGTACACAGTTTGTTCGCAATGAGACTATCCCATTCCGTCTCCCAAAGCCGAAAAACCCTACGGCGCAAGTCAGAACGCAGGTCAGGATCACAGATGCCAATCTCCAGAAATAGTTTCCGCATAGGCTGTTTGGCCAGCCTGTCGGCAAGTTGCCTAGGATGCCGACGTGTCCTGGTGTCCACACAAACACCACTGAACGATGGGACCGGTCCAGGGCATAGATGGACTCCTGGATGGATGCTACCAAAGGATGGCGAGGGTAGCACTGGTCGATAGACCAGTAGGCTGCTCAAGGAGTCAGTACAAAGAAGAAACGATTCCCCAGGGCACGAACGGATATACTGAAGTACAAGAGAGATGGCCACCAGCTCTGTAGTGAATACACTTCAGCCGTCGGGCAAGGACTGCTGTTCAAAATTACCTCCGTGGACGTAGGCGAAGCCAACAGAGCATCAGCCATTAGGCCGTCGTTGTAAAACACTTCAGAGCTCTGGAACAAGTCAAGAATCGACAGGAAGTGACAGTGGAGAGCCAGCAGGAGTGACTGAGTCCTTAGGGTCAAGTGAAAGGTCCAGAGGAGGTATATGCAGACCGACCTGGATGGGAGGTCGTAAAGGGAAGTCCAGTTCAGACAGAAGGGATCGCACATTAACCGCAATCGTTAGCCCTGACCTGGGCTGCTGATATGGGAGATGAACTGCCGCAGGTGGAAAAAGGAGACGGTAATTCGGATGCTCAGGAGAACTACGAATGTGGGCAACGTAACTGAAGAGCAGTTGTTCACGTCGGATCTACATTGGAGGGACTCCGGACACTGGTAACCGGATTCGTTCTTAAAGCTTCTGTCGCTAGGCGAACGTCAGAGTGGTGCACTGGGTCGAGTAAACGCAACGCTGAAGGCGCCGCCGAACCATAAACCAGACTCTCATAGTCAAGATGGGATTCAATAAGGGCTTTGTAGAGCTGCAGCATGGTAGAGCGATCTGCACCCCAGCGGTGGGCATTGAGGTGCTGCCACCATATTCACTTAGGCTGACGAAGAGGTGAGGTAGCAGTCCTTGCCCGACGGCTGAAGTGTATTTACTACAGAGCTGGTGGCCATCTCTCTTGCACTTCAGTATATCCGTTCATGCCCTGGGGAATCGTTTCTTCTTTGTACTGACTCCTTGAGCATCCTATTGGTCTATCGACCAGTGCTACCCTCGCCATCCTTTGGTAGCATCCATCCAGGAGTCCATCTATGCCCTGGACCGGTCCCATCGTTCAGTGGTGTTTGTGTGGACACCAGGACACGTCAGCATCCTAGTCAACTTGCCGACAGGCTGGCCAAACATCAGGCGTCGAAAAGAATCGATATGCATCCACCACAGTGAGTGGATCGTCATGAAGATAAGTTCTGGTTCCGTATGAACGGTACAACGCTGACAGAAGTGCGTAACACACGACTTAGCGGCCGAAAACTGGAAGCCGTGGGCGAGAGCCCATGACAGCGCCTTGTGAAAGGCTCTGTGTAGGCGCTGCTCAGCAACACCAGCACTGGTGGAGCGGCACGAAATGCAGAAGTCACCTGCATACAGAGAGGGTGAAATGGGCGCCCCTACAGATGCTGCTAGACCGTTAATGGCCACTGATAATAGTGATACACTCAATCTACATCTACATCCATACTCCGCAAGTCACCTGACGGTGTGTGGCGGATGGTACCCTGAGTACCTCTATCCGTTCTCCCTTCTATTCCAGTCTCGTATTGTTCGTGGAAAGAAGAATTGTCGGTATGCTTCTATGTGGGCTCTAATCTCTCTGATTTTATGCTCATGGTCTCTTCGCGAGATATACGTAGGAGGGAGCAATATACTGCTTGACTCTTCGGTGAAGGTATGTTCTCGAAACTTTAACAAAAGCCCGTAACGAGCCCGTAACGAGCTACTGAGCGTCTCTCCTGCAGAGTCTTCCACTGGAGTTTATCTATCACTTCCATAACGCTTTCGCGATTACTAAATGATCCTGTAACGAAGCGCGCTGCTCTCCGTTGGATCCTCTCTATCTCTTCTATCAACCCTATGTGGTACGGATCCCACACTACTGAGCAGTATTCAAGCAGTGGGCGAACAAGCGTACTGTAACCTCCTTCCTTTGTTTTCGGATTGCAAAGCATCTGCTTTACCGACGATCAACTTTATATGATCATTCCATTTTAAATCACTCCTAATGCATACTCCCAGATAATTTATGGAATTAACTGCTTCCAGTTGCTGACCTGCTATTTTGTACCTAAATGATAAGGAATCTATCTTTCTATGTATTCGCAGCACATTACACTTTTCTACATTGAGATTGAATTGCCATTCCCTGCGCCATGCGTCAATTCGCTGCACATCCTCCTGCATTTCAGTACAATTTTTCATTGTTACAACCTCTCGATACACCACAGCATCATCTGCAAAAAGCCTCAGTGAACTTCCGATGTCATCCACAAGGTCATTTATGTATATTGTGAATAGCAACGGTCCTATGACACTCCCCTGCGGAACACCTGAAATCACTCTTACTTCGGAAGACTTCTCTCCATTGAGAATGACATGCTGCGTTCTGTTACATAGGAACTCTTCAATCCAATCACACAATTGGTCTGATAGTTCATATGCTCTTACATTAAACGACTGCGGGGAACAGCAGAACCCCATTCTCCTGGATATGGGGGGAACTATGGGAGGCACCAACTTGGACACGGAAAGTACGAAGTAACGGGAAATTTCGGATAAAAACTGAGGCAGGCCTCAGAGACTCCACCCGTATAATGTGACAAGGGTACGATGCTTCCACGTGGTGTCATAAAAAAAGACTGCAACAAGGTGTTGGCGTCCGGAAAAGACTTTTCGGATGGCAGACTCGAGGGACACAATATTATCAGTGGTATAGTGCCTCTGACGGAAGCCACCCTGACATGGAGCCAGTGGGCCACGTGACTCCAGGACCCAACCCAACCGCCAACACACCGTACGTTCCAGCAGCTTATAGACAACATTGGTGAGGATGATGGGCAGACAGCTATCCACATCGAGCGGGTTTTTACCGGGTTTGAGTACCGAAATGTTGGTGCTCTCCCAGCATTGCGATAGAAAGATGCCATCGCACCAGATATGGTTGAAGATGACGAGGAGATGGCGCTTGTAGTCAAACGAGACATGTTTAATCATCTCACTGTGGATCCGATCTCTCCTAGGAGCTGTGTTCGGGCAATGTGCAAGTTGGTGGTTGAAGGGGGGGGGGGGTGGAAGGACCAAACTGTGAGGTCATCAGTCCCTTGTTCCCAGTAAAACGATAACGCAAGGGAAAGAAAAAAAGAAAGGAGATGTACAGCACAATAACAGGAGAAAGGAAGAACAAGAAGAACGACAGAAGGTCAACCAACAATACCGTGGACAAAACAGGAAAAGAAAACCACAGAGAGAAGCAAGAAACGGATACAAGGGGTAAAAACAAGAGAACAGATGACCGTGGCTGGCCGACAACGAGAATAAAAAGGAAAGCCAGCTGCTTTGCGACACATTAAAACATCCTACCTAAAAGTATTAGAGTGGAGAACACAAAGGGACAAAGGACATGAGTAAATTCCACCGTCATGTATAAAACGTAAAACTAAATTAGTCAATGAGGTGTTGTAAAATTAATGGCAACGAGTCCGATAACTGAAGAGTCCATCACAGGGCAGCCAAAGAAGGACAGCTCAACGAAATACGGGCCTCTGTCAGCCGGGCGCCACACCGACACTGAGGTGGTTCGTCACAGCACAGGAGGTAGCCGTGTGTCACCCAGGCGTGGCCAATGCGGAGCCGGCAGAGAACCACAGAGGCCCGCATGCAGGTACGCAGTTTCTTGTGCGTGCTGAGATTGTGCCATTTCGTCTCCCAAAGCCGCAAAACCTTGCAGCTTAGTATTGAATGCAGGTCATTTGCAGAGAAGCCGACCACCTTACCTGGTTTCCACATAGCCTGTTTGGCCAGCCTGTTGGCAAGTTCATTGCCTGGGATGTCGACGTGACCTGGGGTGCAGACAAATACTATCGAACGAGCGGACCGTTCCAGGGGATAGATGGACTCCTGGATGGTCGCTATCAAAGGAAGACAAGGGTAGCACTGGTTGATAGCTTGTAGGCTGCTCAAGGAGTGAGTACACAGAAGAAACGACTCCCCAGGGCATGAGCGGATATGCTCAAGAGCACAAGATATAGCCACGAGCTCGGCAGTGAAAACACTGTAGCCATCGGACAGGGAATGCTGTTCAGTATGTCCTCTATAGACATACGCGAAGCCGACGTGACAGTCACCCATCGAGCTGTCAGTGTAAACCACTTTGTGGCCTCAGTACATGTCAAGAATCAAGAGGAAGTGACAGCGGGGATCCACGGGGTTAACTGAATTCTTAGGGCTATGTGAAAGGTCTAGGCGAAGCCGTGGCCCAGCTGTGCGCCATCGAGGTGTACATGAACAGACTCCAAGTATAGGTGGTAAAGGCAAGGACTCCAGTTCGGAAAGAAGTGATTGGACACAAGCTGCAATTGGAAGAATTGACCTGGGCTGAAAATGCGGGAGATGAACCGCAGTGAGTGGGAAAAGGAGAACTACAAACGTCGGCAACGTAACTGGCCAGCGGCTGCGCATGCCTAACCTGCAATGGAAGGACACCGGCCTCCACAGGGACACTGGTAACCAGATCTGTCCTGAAAGCTCCGGTCGCTAGACGAACATCAGAGTGGTGCACTGAGTCGAGTAAACGCAACGCTGAGGGCGCCGCCGAACCATAAACCAGACTCTCATGGTCAAGGCAGGATTGAATAAGGGCTTTGTAGAGCTGCAGCAGAGTAGAGCGATCTTCACCCCAGTTGGTGTTGCTCAGGCAGCGGAAGGCATTGAGGTGCTGCTAGCACTTCCACTTAAGCTGACGGTTGTGAGGTAGCCAAGTCAACTGGGCGTCAAAAACCAGTCCTAAGAATCGATATGCCTCCACTACAGTGAGTGGAACGTCAGTAAGGTAAAGTTCTGGTGCTGGATTAAATGTACGATGCTGGCAGAAGTGCATAACCCACAACTTTCTGGCTGAAAACTGGAAACCGTTGGCTAGAGCCCATGACTGCACCTTGCGAATGGCTCCGTGTAGGCGCCACTCAGCAACACCAGTACTGGTGGAGCAGTACGAAATGTAGAAGTGGTCTGCATACAGAGATTGTGAGACAGACGGACCTACAGCTGCTGCTAGACCGTTAATGGCTACTGAAAACAGTGATACATTAAATACACAGCCCTGCAGGACCCCATTCTCCTGGATATGGGGGGAACTATGGGAGGCACCAACTTGGACACGGAAAGTATGAAGCGAAAGGAAATTTTGGATAAAAATCGGGAGCAGGCCTCGTATAATGTGGCAAGGAAATGATGCCACCAGGTGGTGTCGTAAACTTTTCGTAAATCAAATAAGACGGCAGCCAGGTGTTGTCATCTGGAAAAGGCTGTTCGGATGGCAGACTGGAGGGACACAATATGATCAGTGGTTGAGTGCTCCTGTCGGAAACCGCCCTGACATGGAGCCAGTAGGCAACGCGACTCCAGGACCGAACCAAACTGCTAACACAGCGTACGTTTCAGTAGCTTATAAACAACATTGGTGAGTCTGATTTGCTTAAAGCTATTCATATCAATCGGATTTTTACCGGGTTTGAGCACCAGAATGATGGTGCTCTCCCGCCATTGCGATGGAAAGACTCCATCGTACCAGATCCGATTGAAGATGATGAGGACATGTCGCTTGTAGTCAGATGAGAGATGTTTGATCATCTGACTGTGGATCTGATCTGGCACAGGAGCTGTGCTGGGGCAATGTGCAAGTCCACTGAGGAGCTCCCACTCTGTAAATGGCGCGTTAAAGGATTCACTGTAGCATTTACTGAACGAGAAGACCTTCCCTTCCAGCCGCGATTTGAGAGTGTGGAAAGCTGGAGGGTAACTCTCCTACGCAGAGGCTCGAGGATAATGCTCAGCAAAGTGCTCTGCAATCGCGTTTGTCTTGGTAGATAATAAGCCAGTTATGTTAACACCAGGTACATCTGTTGGGGCCCAGTACCCAAAAACACGTTTGATCTTTGTCCAGACTTGGGAAGGTGACGTATGGCACCCAATGGTCGAGACATATCCCTCGTACCCTGATAGATGCGCCAGACGAAATGAACACCTCGCCGCTCGAAATTGGAGCGCAGCTTCTCGTCAGACTGCAAAACATGGTCCCTGTGGAACATAATACTCTAGACCATATTTAAGCTCTTATGATGCGTGATGGTAACAGAAACATCCCCAACATGCCACAAGCGAGTAATGCCCATGTGAGGGCAGAGCGTGCTGTTTGAATCAAAACTGACCCAGAACGCATTTTGGAGAAGCCCTCCACCTCCACAAACTTGCCGGCCTTTGTGGCCGAGCGGTTCTAGGTGCTTCAGTCTGGAACCGCGCTGCTCCTACGGTCGCAGGTTCGAATCCTGCCTCGGGCATGGATGTGTGTGATTTTCTTAGGTTAGTTAGGTTTAAGTACTTCTAAGTTCTAGGGGACTGATGACCTCAGATGTTAAGTCCCATAGTGCTCAGAACCATTTTTTTCCACAAACTTGTCTTTCAAATGCTTCACAAAAAAGTGAGGCTTCATGGGCATGAAAGATTCCCCATCAACTCTCATACATACGAGGTACCGGGGTGAATAAGCTTCACTACTATACTTAGCCTAGCGTTCCTCCCATGATGTGGCCAGGGAGGGGAACGATATGGAGTCATATTTCTTAGCACTGAAATTAGACTTTGACCACTTAGAGACTACTGGTGGCCAGCAAGAGATGACGTACTACACTTCATGGCATGTCATCCACCCTGATACCACCCACCCCAACCAGGATCCTTCCCACAAGTGCCACCCTGCAAGTGTTGCCTGGCAGGATGCCCATTGATGGGAGTCCGGATGCCCCAGGGAGATGGGCATCTACTCCATGGCATACATACGGAGTTAAAGGCGCAGGCATAAGCAGAGTTATCCCTGTGTTGTCAGCAGGCTACAACCAACAGGGCACATGGCGACCCCACCACAATGGACTTGCTACTGCGCTGGCTATGAGGTGCAAAGGGGTCCATGGTCATCGTCAGCGCAGAAAGCGACACAGTATATTGCAAGGTGGAGAAAGCACCCAGGAAAGTGTCCTCATCCAGGAGATGGAGAATGAGTGCGTCTGCAATGCAGGAACGAGAAATTTGGTTAAAGATCTCAATAGCACAATGGCCACAATGCACAATTTTAAGGCTTCCTTCCTCATTTGGCTCGCTCTTCTGGAAAATTTTGAAAATGGAGGTCAAACCCTACAGGGCACCATCACATAAATGCCAAAACATGTGAGACTCCTTTTAGTCCCCTCTTACGACGGGCAGAAATACATCAGCCGTATTATAGCCCATGTATCTACAGGGGGGAATGTGAGAGTGCGCTGAGGAGCTCCCACTCCGTAAATGGGGCGTTATAGGGTTCCCTGTGGCATATAGTGCATGAGACGACTTTCCTTTCCATCCGTCATTTGAGGGTGCAAAAGGCTGGGGGTAGTTCTCTGATGCAGAGGCTCGAGCATGGTGCTCAGCAAAGTGCTCAGCAATTGCGTTTGGGTCGGTACATAGCACGCCATTGGTGGTAACGCCAGGGACACCTGTTGGGGTCTGGTACCCAAAAAGACATTGATCTTCTTCCAGTCTGGGAAGGTGACCTATGTAACCCAATGGTCGACATGTACCTCTGCCAACACTCTTGTTTCCGTCGTTTTTAAAATGGCATACACAGGCATGGAGCCGCTTATAGGCTATCAGAGATGGGTGTCGCTTAAATCGCTGTAGAGCTTGTCAACGCTCTGTAATTGCCTCAGCAACTTCCGGTGATCACCAAGCGACTATCTTTCGCTGGGGGCACCCTAAGGAGCGAGGGATCACGTTTCCTTCTGCAGAAACAATTGTGGTAGTCACCTGCTCAACCATCACATCGATGTTACCACGTGTGGGAGAGTCAGTGGTGACATCAGAGGTGAAAGTTTCCGAGACCGCCTTGTTTAGAACCCATCTGGGCAGGCGTCTGTGTTCCTGACGCCAGGGCAGTGCCAGGAAGATGAGGAAGTGGTCACTACCACACAGGTTGTCATGTGCTCTCCAGTCGATAAGATGGGAGAATTACTGGGTTGCAAATTGATAAATCAATGGTTGAGTAACTACCGTGAGCCACACTGAAATGTGTGGTGGCCCCAGAATTTAAGAGGCAGAGGTCGAACTGAGAGAGTAAAGTTTCGACATATCTGCCTCTACCAGTAAGCACCGTGTCACCACACACCGGGTTGTGGGCATTAAAATCTCCCAAAAGTAGGAAAGGTTTAGGGAGTTGATCAATCAGTGCAGCTAATACATTCAGGGTACTGGACCATCTGGAGGAAGATATACATTGCAGACAGTTATTTCCTGTGTCATACGCACTCTGACAGCCACAGCTTCAAGAGGAGTTTGAAGGGGCACAGTTTCACTACAGACTGAGTTTAGGACATAAACCCAAATTCCACCTGACACCCAATTATATAGGCGCTACAGTTCCTGTAATATCCCTTATAGTCGCAGAGGGCAGGGGTCCACATTTCCAGGAACCAGGTTTCCTGGAGGGCAATGCAGAAAGCAGGTTTAAAGTTTGTTGCCGTAGCTCAGCCAGATGGTGGAAAAAACCACCGCAATTCCAGTGGAGCTTGACATCATCATGAGACTAGGAAGGCATGGAACATTCAACGAGGCAGTTTAGCCTCAGGGTCACCTGATGACACTGACTTTTTGCCTGAGCAGCCTGTATCCATTGTGTCTGAGGGTTCAGCGAGATCCAAGTCCTCAGCAGATGCCAGAATCTCCACCCGATCCTCAGATTCAGAGCTGCTAGATAGCAGTGGTGTGGTTGCCACCGCAGGTTCCTTGTTCTTATGGGTCTTCTTTTTCAATTTCTAACGCTGTTCCTTGGGTTTCCCTGGCTGAGAGGACATCACTGAATCAGTATCTGGGACTGAGGATGAGCATGAACTCTTAGGACCAGCTGCTTTTGGGCTCTTCAGCCACTGGTGAGTGTCATCTTTCCCACTATCAGAAACCTGGGAAGGTAGTGGCCCAAGGGAGCCATTCCTAGCGAGAGGAGCCGAAGAAACCTGATGCTTCTCTGGCTTAGAAGTGGGGACTGAAATCCCCAATGGTTTTGGGGGAGGGGGCAGCAGCAGGTAAGGAGGGAAGTGCACCCCACCATCAAGGGGGCAGGTGTAGTCTCCCAGTTCTGAGAGGCGACAGTAATTCGAGGAACTGATGGGACGACAACTGTCTTCATAGTGGCGGCGTATGAGGAGGTCATAGCCACAGGATGTAGGCACTCAAATTTCTTCTTAGTGTATGTCAGTTGGACCAGGGTCTTATATTCCATAATTTTCCTCTCTTTCTGTAAAATCTTGCAGTCTTGTGAGCAATCTGAATGATGCTCTCCGCAGTTGACACAGATGGGAGGGCGGGGGGGGGGGGGGGGGGAGCACATGGAGTATTGGGATGCGATGGACGTCCACAATCTTGACAGTGGGGGCTGGAAGTACAGGGGGAGGAACAGTACAGCGGGAAGACAAATGGCCAAACTACCAGCACTTAGAGCATCGCTTCAGGGGAAGGATATATGGCTTGACGACACAGCGGTAGACCATCAACTTGACCTTCTCGGGCAATGTGTCAACCTCGGAGGCCAAGATGAAGGCACCGATGGCAACCTGGTTGTCCCTCAGACCCCGATGGATGCGCTGGACGAAATGAACACCTCTCCGCCCTGGACCATATTTAAGCTCTTATGAGGCGTAATGCTAACAGAAACATCCCCCAAGTTGCCACAAGCGAGTAAAGCCCGTGCCAGAGCAGAGGATGCTGTTTTAATCAAAACTGATCCATAGCGCATTTTGGAGAAGCCCTCCACCTCCCCAAACTTGTCGTTCAAATGCTCCACAAAAAAATGAGACTTCATGGACATGAAAGATTCCCCCAACTCTCTTACATACAATGTACTGGGGTGAATATGCTTTACTGCCACCCTTAGCCTGGCGTTCCTCCCATGTTGTGGCCAGAGAGGGGAATGACTTGGGGTCATATTTCTTAGCATTAAAATTACACTTTACCCGCTTGACGTCCGATGGCGCCAGGGGCAGGCGCCACGTTTGAAACTGCCGCTCCCTCGTCGCGCATCTGTCTCTGCTTTCTTTCGATGTCCAAAGCCCGTCCCCATGCCCTGCTGTGTGTGTATCCCTGGTCTCTGTTGAAAACTTCATTGTTTAAACGAATCTCGGCCGCTTCCTTTACAACGGAGTCCAAATATGTAAAATCAGAGACAGATGTCCGACGCGGGAGCGGCAGTTTCAAACGTGGCTCCTGCCCCTGGAGCCACCAGACGTCACCAGTGCTGCCACGGGCAACAGCTCCGCTAGCTGCCCGGGTCGACTTACGTGCGCGCGCCTTATTGGATCGAGCTGATTGGCTACTGATGATGTCATCATGCCTATACAAGCGAGAAACCGTAGCAGCCCTGGCAGTCAGTGAACTCCTGATGATGATGGCGGGGATGGCCATCCAAAGCTCGAGGATTTAATTCGAATTGACGCGGCTTCATGGCGTGTCATCTGCCCTGATGCCACACACTCCGACCAGGGTCCCTCCCCATGTGTGCCACCCAGCCGCAGCAAAAGCCACCTGGCAGGATGGCTGGTTCTAGGGCAATGGCGAATACCACGGCAGAAAGAGGACAGCCCTGTCTGACGGACCTGTTGACACAGACGGTGGCCGACAAATAGCCGTTTAACATAATTCTCGTGAGCGGCCCATGGATCAAACGAAGCACAACAGATGTCGTCATGCGTGGGATTTCAATGCGTTCCATAACTTCACACAGAAAACCATGTTCGACGCGATAGAAAGCGTGGTCAAAATCCAGGGCAACAAGAGCTCCGTAGAGACGGCATGCTTGCATCAGCGCCACCACGTCTCTATAGGTGCTTAAAGTCGTGAATACGTTTGTGTTGCCTCCTAGGCAGGCTATATCAGTGTGAATGGCAGTAGATCTGAGACTCTCACGGAGGATGCGTTTGTAGTCGGAGTTTAGCATTGTCAGTGGTCGAAAATCAAGTGGGGGACAGCCTCCTCCGGGTTCGAGCACTGGAATCAAGAGATCCTCAGTGAATTCAGATGGTACTTCAAAATCGGGGTTCGGGAGTTCTTTGTACATCCTGACCCACTCTGGGCCCATAAGATCAAAAGACCTTTTGTAAAATTCAAGAGTGAGTCCGTCAGGGCCTGCCGTTTTGTTGGGAGCACCGCGCAATACAGCCTCTCGTAGGTCTTCCAAAGTTACCTCCGACAAGAGCGTAGCACCATCTTGCGGGTTCCGAGAGACGGGTAGGGTAGATAGGACTTCTCTGACTTCTATATCCATGTTGTACTCTTGCTCGTAGAGAAGTGTGTATGACTGCGTGAACGCTCGGACGATGTCCATTGCGTTTCAGCTCGTCGTCCATGCTCCGTCTCAACATCCGTAATGAGCTGCCACTTGCGTCTTCTCCTATCTTGAATGATATGGAGGAGGGACGGTCGTTCTCCTCTAACATCATCAGTTGTTCTCGCCCGTACCCGCACACCCGCGAGACGTACGGCGGTGATACGTAGCAACTGTGTCTTGACGTGTTGTTCCGCCGATTGTCGTTCCGACGCCGGCGGTTGCACAGCCAGTTCGCGGAGGGCAGTGTAGTAGAAACCATTGGTCGCGGTATACCAGCGCTCTCTATCTCGTCCATAGCTGGCTAATGTTCGGCACAAGGCGGGCTTGAGGCACCGTAACCACCACTGAAGTAGGCGGGTAATCGCCGGTGGCATCTACTCCATGTGGATTCAACTTCGCGTCTGCAATTGACCTCATCAAGGAGGGACATACTGAGGTGCCACGGATCTCTACTTCGTCGGATGCGTTGGTGGGGGAGGGTAAGCGTACACAAATACACTACGTAGTCCGTGAACGCTGCTGGCCACATTTCAGTGTCGACAGTTGCCGACCGCAGGCCTCGTGTGACGTAAACTCGATCCAAACGGCTCGCGGAATGACTAGTAAAGTAGGTGTGCCTTTCGGTTCAAATGGTTCAAATGGTTCTGAGCACTATGGGACTTAACATCTGAGGGCATCAGTCCCCTAGAACTTAGAACTGCTTAAACCTAACTAACCTAAGGACATCACACACATCCATGCCGGCCTATGCCTTTCGGTCGTCGTGTTGTATGACCCATGTGTCTGACAAAGCAAAGTCCTTTACAAGCGCCTGAAGTGCTGGGCAGGTGGTATATTGCGGCACCTGGTCGCATGGTCTAAGCACACAATTGAAATCTTCGCCTACTACCAAGTGGTCGGCATTGCCCGGAAGAGCAGTGCTATGTCTTCGGCAAAAAAGGTGCGCGGTTCTCCCTTCTGTCGGTGCCGGAAGGAGCACACAGGTTTAACAGATTAACTGTACCAACCGTGAGTGCGACCCCCCCAGGCCGACGGCAAATAGGATACATCAGTTGCCGTAATCCCTTCCCTCAGCAGAATAGCCGTACCTCCTCCGCTCACATCGAAGGCATAGCGTAGACGTCATATCCGTAGGTATCGATAAAGACTCCTGAGCGGACTTCTTGAAGGAAAACAACATCCAGATCCGCAGCTCGTAACGTATCTGACAACATACAGGTTTTGAGAGCAGAAGTAACGCCTTTGACATTGATCGTGGCGAAGTGGTATGACTGTTCCATCAAGTCTTGGGGGCTGTCCTTGGTATTACAGGTGGTCAGTAGTCGTGGTGTGGAGCGTCGTTATGGTGTAGATATAGGAAGCGACGGGTGTGGGTCATGCTGGCCTAGGCGTCTGTCGCTGTCAACGTAGACGTTACCAACGGCATCGATGTATTGTGAGGGTCCTGAAAAGCATCCTGCATCTCCATTTCGTGTGCCCAGTCTCCCAGGGAGGTCGATACCACTGGATCCCGAGAGGCAGATGTAATCATGAGTGCATCCCTGGGGCGAGGCTTTGGTGATCTCCCGCATCCCCAAAGTGCGCAGACCCTCCGGTAGTGGGAGAAGACAGCGAACCGTGTGATACGTTAGTATCGGCCGTATCGGATAGGTTTATCGGCTGACACACCTCATCACCCATCGTTGCTTCCTCGGGCCGTTCTACTGCGCCGGTCGTTATGCGCCGTTACTTACGGCGCTTCGGCGATTTCTGTTCACGCTGTCTCGCCGCTGTGTCCGGCGCAGGGCAGGGGGGTGACCGCGCCATCCTGTTCTTCTACTTCCACCGCACCATCAGCTTGTCGTAGCTGTGGGCCTGGGCTTGACGAGAGGGTAACAGAGGCATCAGCGTTGGAAGACGCTAGGGGCTCCTCAGAAACTGTTGCAGGGGCCTCCAAGGCTTGCATCAACATAGAAGGGTCGTCATAAACAGCTGGCGTCTTCCGTCTCGCCGCCGCAACATACGTAATCGGCATAGAGTTCACTATTGATGGTCGAATCTGATCGGCTGACGGTGTCTGCACGAGATAGCGTTGCAGGTATTCGGTACGAACATGTCCTAGCTGTCCACATCCGGAGCAGGTCCTCGGCTGACTGTCGTAAATAATTATCGGCCGGCAACCAGCGATCGTAATATACGGAGGTATATGGCGGTGCAATTCAATACGGACCTGCCACATCCCGTTAAGGTTAGGGTAAGTTTCGAAGGTCTTCCATTTTTCGGCCTTATGGCCGAGGACTGTGCCATAGGGTCGAAGAGCAAGGATGGTCAAACCCGCTGGAACTTCAAATGGTAGCTCAAACACGAGCACATTTTGTATTCCCAGTCCAGCACGTTCGAGCGTTACCACGGCCACGTTTCCGTCAGAGTGGCAGTCCCTATAACCTTCGGTCGAGCGTCTGAGAAGTTTGTCACAGATCTCATCGTCAGTGAACGTAAGATAGACAACGCTGGAGACGATAGATAAGTGGATACCTGGCAGCTCTTTCGGGGCAACGTGTATCACGTCACGCAAAAGTCTCTCTACTTCGTGGGCCTTGGGTCTAGAGTACGTAGTGTCAAATTTCAGATTGATCGTGGCTACTTTAGAAATAAGCTTGGCCTCTTCATTACTTTCGTCCCATGGCATTTGCATATCAACAGTGGCGTCAAAAATTACTGTACTGGTTTCAATAATTTGATGAACTTCTTGCTGCTGTGAGACTAATTAAGCTTGAACTTCAGCCAACTCGGATCTTTTGTCGTCTTCGATCTGTGTACTGTCCTGAATGTAATCAGAATGTTCGGTATTCTTCCGCCCTATAATCAAGTGTTTCAAATCTATGAACATCTCCTCCAAGTCATTACGAATATCTACCATCTTTGATCCAACACTGTGTCCAATCGGGTACTTCGAGTTTGGGCCATGATCATCAACTTTTCTGTTATTATCTTCAAGTCCTTTGTTCAAATCCACGCTCAGTTTTTGATTACTATCATCGATTCTTGTTCAAGCCCAACATGTTATCGTCTAGATTTCTTCCTCCAGTTTTTGTAAAAATTGCATTAATATATCCCCCTTCCTACAGGATAACCATGATTATTTCAAGTAACTGCCTCACGCACTTCAGTCTTTACGTTCAAATCTGAAATGTCATCCTGCTACATCTACACTTTGAATTCTACTGATTAGTTCTGACTCATTAATGAGATACACAGCAACGGTGACCTGATTAACACAGTCCTCTCAATTAATTAAATAACCATTCTACGTTTGGCTAGCCATTGTTGTTTTAAATATATCCTGCACATGCAATTTTATAACCAAAGTAATAGTTCACTGTGTACAACTTATTTCCTGTTCAAAGTTGACTGAAAAACCAAGGCGCCGCTGAAAATTCCAAATTCATCCACCATAAACTGACACTGGCAATCGGGATCTGGATCCGAAAATTGTTGCAAGATGATACGCCCACTCACGATAACCCGAACAGGTGAGTGATGATATTATTATAACGATGCTGCCTCTCTCCACTACAAGAAGTTATGATATTTTCATTCCACTTGCTTATGATTTGAGGAAGCGGATAACGACGAGCTCGGTTGATAATAGTGATTGTCAGCAGATCAAGAACTTATTTGTTGATTACTGAAAAAATTCCTCATCGCACTTTTGAATATTCTCAATTTAGATATATTCCGCATGCCGCCATACGACACACATCGTTTCACACTGAAACCTTACAGAAAAAAAATTAAAAATGCGTTGTGAATAACCATATGAAAAGGAAATTAACAAGTACAAGGTGATCAAAAAGTCAGCAAAAATTTGAAAACTTAATAAACCACGGAATAATGTAGATAGGTGAAAACTGACACATGCTTGGAATGACATGGGGTTTTATTAGGACAAAAAAAAAACAAAGTCAACAAAACGTCCGACAGATGGCGCTGGACAACAAAACGTCAGTGACTGTGCATGACAATCGTGTATAAAAGGAGCTGTAATGAGAGAGAGAATCAGATGCGCCAGCAGTCGCAGCATGTTGACATTACCTGAAAAGGCGCTTTAATGAAGCTGTATTATCAGAATAGGGATCGTGCTAGTTCAGCGTTACGATCCTATCGCCATAGGAAGGGGATTCGAACGGGTAAAGGTCCGTTGACAAATGCAGCTGTGGCGAGAATGATTTCGAAGTTCGAAGCCACGGGTTGTTTAGACGATAGACCCCGTAGTGGCCGACCGAGCGCAAGGCGTAATGATGCTTGACACAGTTCAGGACGAAATAGAGACTGTAGCGGGTTCGTCTATGCACAGGGAAATCGGCGCCCGTGCAGTCGCACGTCGCACCAGCATACCATACACTACTGTTTGGTTGGCACTTAGGCGTACGCCCCGTTGCTATCCGTACAAAATCCATCGGCATCACGAACTGTTACCTGGCGATTTAGTGAAGCGGAGGGCATTTGCAGTGTGAGCGTTTCAAAAGATGGCGGAAGATGACGATTGGTTGAGTAACGTGTTGTGGACCGAAGAAGCTCATTTCACGCTCCGAGGGTCTGTCAACGCCAACAACTGCAGAATTTGGGCTACCGAAACTCCATTGCACGACGAGAAAGTCACGGTTTGGGTTGGATTTACCATATCTACCGTTATCGGGCCTTTCTTCTTTGAGGAAATGCGTGATTCTGGTTTTGTAACTGATACAGTGACGGGTGAGAGGTATGCCGGTATGTTACAGAATCGCATCATCCCCAGCCTGGCTGATAAAAACCTGCTGGAACGTACGATGTTTATGTAGGATGGCGCTCCACCCCATATTGCTGGACGCGTGAAAGATCTCTTGCGCGCGTCGTTTGGTGATGATTGTGTGTTCAGCCGTCACTTTCGTCATGCTTGGTGTCCCAGGTCCCCAGACCTCAGACCGTGCGATTATTGGCTTTGGGGTTACCTTAAATTGCAAGTTTATCGTGATCGGCCGACATCTCTAGTGATACTGAAAGACAATATCCGACGCCAATGCCCCACCATAACTCTGGACATGCTTTACAGTGTTGTTCACAACATTATTACTCGACTACAGCTACTGTTGAGGAATGATGATTGACATATTGAGCATTTCCTGTAAAGAACATCATCTTTGCTTTGTCTTACTTTGTTATGCTAATTATTGCTATTCTGATCAGATGAAGCGCCATCTATCGGACATTTTTGAACTTTTGCATTTTTGTGGTTCTAATAAAACCCCATGTCATTCCAAGCATGTGTGTCAATTTGTACCTCTCTATCTACATTATTCCGTGATTTATTAAGTTTTCAAGTTTATACTGACTTTTGGCTCACCTGGTACTTCAGACCAGTGGCGACAAAGACATCGCATCGACCCAGCTTGACTCCACCACGGGCTGCGAACAAACTGCCACGCTAAGAGCTCGCGTAGAGCGACAACAATCAAACACTGCCCCAATGCATTGTCAGCGGGCAGAGTTATCTCTGGAATTACTGTCTCGTCTAAACTGGTGGTAATACACACTCTGCAGCGAAGGATATCTATAAATCTGTTATCGAATGTCGCAATGAATGAAAAATAATCTATATGGGAGATGTAGGATTTTCGTAAGAGTGCAAAACGGAAAATTTGCGGAGCACAGTTATAAATAAAATGCTTATCCCTGTAGGTTTAACACGATCCTGCAGCTTTATCTGAAACTCCTACAGACACAAGCATCTGCACAGCGGAAGTTTTGCACTGTACACAGCCGGCACAATCACTTCTAATACACCGATGTGACTGGGCACAAACCGTGGCTGAGATCTGCTTGTGTCTCCTCAACAACACCTTCCGTGGATCTAAGTCGCCAATCACTGTGCGTTTTCCCAGAACTGGAACTGATGCCTCATGTTGACAACAAGCTGCTGCAAGATCAGACCCTGGACCCACCAGGCTGCCTCCGCTGCCCTGTTCCACAAGCTTCCGAGTCCGTCTTGTCCAGATGACTACGTTCATAGATACTTCTAGATACTTGGTTGCTACGTTGCCTTTTCGCTGGCCATCTGTACTCATGACGATAGTGATCGACCCAACCTCCATATACACTCCTGGAAATGGAAAAAAGAACACATTGACACCGGTGTGTCAGACCCACCATACTTGCTCCGGACACTGCGAGAGGGCTGTACAAGCAATGATCACACGCACGGCACAGCGGACACACCAGGAACCGCGGTGTTGGCCGTCGAATGGCGCTAGCTGCGCAGCATTTGTGCACCGCCGCCGTCAGTGTGAGCCAGTTTGCCGTGGCATACGGAGCCCCATCGCAGTCTTTAACACTGGTAGCATGCCGCGACAGCGTGGACGTGAACCGTATGTGCAGTTGACGGACTTTGAGCGAGGGCGTATAGTGGGCATGCGGGAGGCCGGGTGGACGTACCGCCGAATTGCTCAACACGTGGGGCGGGAGGTCTCCACAGTACATCGATGTTGTCGCCAGTGGTCGGCGGAAGGTGCACGTGCCCGTCGACCTGGGACCGGACCGCAGCGACGCACGGATGCACGCCAAGACCGTAGGATCCTACGCACTGCCGTAGGGGACCGCACCGCCACTTCCCAGCAAATTAGGGACACTGTTGCTCCTGGGGTATCGGCGAGGACCATTCGCAACCGTCTCCATGAAGCTGGGCTACGGTCCCGCACACCGTTAGGCCGCCTTCCGCTCACGCCCCAACATCGTGAAGCCCGCCTCCAGTGGTGTCGCGACAGGCGTCAATGGAGGGACGAATGGAGACGTGTCGTCTTCAGCGATGAGAGTCGCTTCTGCCTTGGTGCCAATGATGGTCGTATGCGTGTTTGGCGCCGTGCAGGTGAGCGCCACAATCAGGACTGCATACGACCGAGGCACACAGGGCCAACACCCGGCGTCATGGTGTGGGGAGCGATCTCCTACACTGGCCGTACACCACTGGTGATCGTCGAGGGGACACTGAATAGTGCACGGTACATCCAAACCGTCATCGAACCCATCGTTCTACCATTCCTAGACCGGCAAGGGAACTTGCTGTTCCAACAGGACAATGCACGTCCGCATGTATCCCGTGCCATCCAACGTGCTCTAGAAGGTGTAAGTCAACTACCCTGGCCAGCAAGATCTCCGGATCTGTCCCCCATTGAGCATGTTTGGGACTGGATGAAGCGTCGTCTCACGCGGTCTGCACGTCCAGCACGAACGCTAATCCAACTGAGGCGCCAGGTGGAAATGGCTTGGCAAGCCGTTCCACAGGACTACATCCAGCATCTCTACGATCGTCCCCATGGGAGAATAGCAGCCTTCATTGCTGCGAAAGGTGGATATACACTGTACTAGTGCCGACATTGTGCATGCTCTGTTGCCTGTGTCTATGTGCCTGTGGTTCTGTCAGTGTGATCATGTGATGTATCTGACCCCAGGAATGTGTCAATAAAGTTTCCCCTTCCTGGGACAATGAATTCACGGTGTTCTTATTTCAATTTCCAGGAGTGTACATGGGGCCGCTATCACCAGCTGCAAGGAACCAAGCATCTCTGCTCGCTGTCTAACACCCTGAGCCAGTCACACCAGGATTAAAACAAGACCGGGCAGCGTGTCAACCATGGTCCGGCACCACACGTCTTGTCCCACTGCTGTCCACGGTCCCCGGCTGTGGCTCCAAGTTGATGACGCTTCCCTGTTTCACCACTGACTCCTCTCCACTGTCACGCCACGCCACTCCTAGACTCAGCATGGCACTGCTTTTACAATTTCTGCAGTTGCGGACCAGCTGTGCTGTAGCTGGAGTGAAGCGTCAGCAGTGGCACCAGTAGCAACCGGGTGTGAGACTTCATCTGTGCTATGAATCGCTAATTCAGAGCACAGCACTTAGTGTTTCCACTAAGCATGCCAATTTTGATTACACACCAATCATGAAGGTTGCTAGGCCCAGTGTTTGCACAAGTTTTCATTTACGATTCTGTGGAAAAACATTCCACAAATTTTTGAGGGCGTAGAGGCAAATGGAAATCTTCCTGTATGTGGCAAGAGCATTGTCTGTCCTGTTGATACGTTCATCCATGTTCATGTTCATCCACGTTCACCCATGTTCTTCTGTATTTTCTGATATGGTAATGGTGAGAAGAATGGGTGGCAACTGTTCACGGAATTCTAAACTTATTATTTTCTGAGGAGGTACTAAGATTACTTGTGAATTTTCACATGTTGTTTAAGTCCCAAGTTTTAGGCCAATCTTATCACTGCAGATAGATCATCACTCATATGAACGATCACAGTAGTGATATTTTTTTGGGACAAAGATAAAAATTAGAGGTCGTCAGCATAGAAGTGAAATTTAGAGAAGAACAGAACACGCCGTGTTGACCGACAAATAAGAAAAACCTTGGGCCATGACTGTCCCTTGTAGCACTCCTAAGAGAACATCTAGGGTGACTCCTCATTCTTTGACTTTGCTAATTATTTTTCAAATAGCATTTTAACAACTTCAGCACAATCTCTTGAACATTTTAGCTAGCACAATTTTCAGAGCAGTACGTTAAAGGATGGCACTGACATAATTGCAAGTGATTACACCTTCACTGGTTTCGCCTAAATTGATCCATTCATTTAATTTCAGTGCGTTTAATTCAGTCCGCGTGTGTATGTTGTGACAGAGTGAGCCATGATGTTCTAAGGATTTTATTCTTTCAGTAGAGCTACTGACGCATAACCATTACGTGAACCGTAGTATTACTGTTCAGAAACCGCGGGTGGAAACCTCAGTGACAATGGAACTTTGAGGCAGACCTAGAGGGGTGCTCAGCGTAAACATTGAGGCAAATCTTCATACAAAGCAGAGCTCAGAGTTGTAGTCTCATTCTGGCATAAATTTTCAATTGTTACGATATTCATTACGTTTACTTACGACGTCTGAGAAATTAGCTGTATCATAATGATACACGTATTTAGGTCGAACTTCACACCACGCATAAGGTACGTGACAACGTACTAATGATGTGGATTACTGACCTCTAGTTAATCTCTAAGACAATTCGTTATGGTGTGATGTTACCACATATTGTAATTAGAGCGTGTATACGTTGTGGCTTGGAATCAAAGGGAGCCTGTAAAAATTCCTTCCACATATGGGTCGGCTTACGTGTCTAAAAAATATCAACATCGATCGCTGGAGGATCGTTTCATTCGAACAAATGTCTTGAACTCAGTTACGAATCTTTCTCAAGTGATTAAACTTGTTATGCAGAGAACAGCATGGCACATCCTAATTTTAACAGTAATAATAATTATGATGATAATAAGATTACCATGCTGTTCCTGGCATAACCACTCAACACACTTGAGAATAATGCTATTTGCATCGAATTTAGAAAAGGAACTGAAGCACTCAGTTTCAATAAACATTTCGAATCAGGTTTAATTAGGAAACTCTGCCTAGTATATATTTATTTAGCTTGGTCTAAATGTTTGAATTGGCTTCGCTAGGAGATTTACTTAGAGATCAGTGCCTATTTTAACAGTGTTATCTCCACTACTCCATGTCATGTTTGGTATATGAGTAGGATTCGACATTCCCTCAACTCAAAGATCCAATTTTCTGTCCACCTCGAGTAAGACCATTCTCAGGAAAGCAATATTTTGTCAAACAGACGTTGAAATGATAGTTCTACCGCACTTGGTCATGGTAACTAAAGATTAGCATATTACAATCGTAATCACAGTCACGCAGGCACACATTTTAGTAGCTCACTTGTAAAAAAAAAAAAATTGGTGCAGGCATAAGCAGATGCTCTAAGAAGCGCGTTTTTGTGTGATGTTATAACGTAGCGGTTAGTGGAAAATGACAAAATTAATAATGACTACTTGTGTTGCTATAATTTCCTAGCAGTAGTAATGGGGACTAGTGGATAACTCTGTTTATGTATAGGGTAGTTCTAGACAATGGCATGACACGCAACACAAGAAATGAACATAGAGTAAAATTTACTTGAGATGTTGATAAACTAAACACGGTTTTCAAAAATCACTCTTCGATGCGACTGAAAACAAAGTTTAAATTAGTGTGTATTACCAGTTTTAATCACATGACATGGACTTCTGATGCGAAAACCACTGAACTACTAAGGATTAGTCAGTAAGTAGTGGAGATAAGCGTGATCAGGATAAGTAAGAGATTCAAAATTTGCCAATCGAATTAGAAACATTAATAAATATTAGCAAAATATAAAATTTGGTTCAATCACATGATATCCATGGTAAGATCATAAATCGCACGACGCGTTTCGAGAACAGTCTCCCATTTTCAGATAAATTATAAAAGAATTGTTTAGAAAAATTTAATGCTTTAACGACGCAGGAAACGGTAGTAATGTCGGACTAAGCACGAAAACAGAAACTGTTTACATCGAAAGGTTTCCTGTTTTTACTTTGTCAGTGTTTTAACAGTTCTTAAAACATTTTTTTTACGTGAAGATCTTGTCTGCAGCTTTATTTGGTTGAGTCAAATGTTACATTTCATTATCAGCAGGAGAAACAAAAAGCATACAAGTGGATCAGGAAAAGAACTCGAGTGAAAGAGGAGATGAAGACAGCAATAAAAATGAAATGTAGGCGCAAGGGACTTGTCGAAAAGCAAATGGATGGTAGATTGACCACGGAAGTTTTTTTTTCGGGTTTCCCAGAGATAACAGTGAAGAGGACAACTAGCAAGTAACATTGCATTGGAATGAACGCATGGGCAGCGTAAATATTGTTAGTGGAAGTGCTTTAGTGCACGAAGAAATCTAGAGCAGGCCTTTATCCGGCAGTGGATGTCAAATGGCTGTTGCAGCTGCAGCTGATGGTGATTGTAACGAATAGGCAAAATTATAGAAGATGACTGTCTGCAGAAACAAAATAGGTGTGTTTATGGCGCACTTTCGTTTGAAGACGGCAGCACACCACGGCATCCCCATCGCACCCGAATGCCGAGTTTCTCGCTTTTTTAATTAGCATAATTCCGCGCTTTTCTTCTGATAATTGTACCCAACGCGCCTTAATTAATTAACTCATTCATTATCGCAAGCGTACTCGCTTGTCTGGGCACCGCAGTAAATACCGCGGGCGGTGGAATACCAAATTAACGGAAGTTCCCTCTGAACTAAGTTGTAAGTAAGTAAGGGCTGCAAGAATTTAATTCTCCGCCGGCAATGGCAGCGCTGTGTGTCGGACTTTCTCGAGCGGCCGGACGCCGCCCGCTCGCGGTCTGGCGGGACTCCTTGGAGACGCGGGGCCAGCCGTTAACTGGACTCTGTCCGCGTCTTAATTACACGGCGCCGGTCCAGTTTACTGCATCACTCTATTTACTGGCGGCCGCAAGAAGCGGACAATATCTCCGGAAGACGGAGGCTGCCGCGCGCGGAATCTGCGGCACTAAAAACACAGTAAAACGCCGAGCGCAGTCGCGGCCCCGGCGTAAAATGAAATTAAGAGTGCGAGTCCGGAAGGGGAGGCGGGGGCGTGGTGACCCGGCGGCGGGGGCGCAGTGGCGGGCGAAAGCAGGCCGCGCCCGAGGTCACGGCTATTAACGCGGCCCGGCCGCGCGTTCGCATTCCTGCGGCGTGAAATATCTTACTCCGCGCGCCGGCGGACGCCGCGCAGCGCTTAATGGCCCGAGAGGGCGTAGGCTCTCATTTACAGGTGGAATTTACGCGCCTAATTAGAGGCTCGCGTGCCTCAACTATTAGTAATGGCGGTGCGGATACATTAGCAGCCAAAATGCTGGACCGCGCCGCACCGCGCCTCGTCGAACCCAGCATCAGCCGCGCTTCATGTGCTTACGCTATTTCACTGTCACAATGGCCAATAAACGGAACCTTCGCATTTCACTCGTAAGTGCTGCTACCTGAAACTCCTATTCCGACGTGCTGTCAATGGAGTAACCACTGTAAGTAGGCTGTTTATGTTTTCTTATTGGCAACGTTACGTAGTGCTCTATATGAAAATCACTGGCTGTGCTGTGTGCAGTCTGTGGCTAGTTTTGCATTGTTGTCTGCCATTGTAGTGTTGGGCAGCGGCAGCTGGATATGAACAGCGCGTAGCGTTGCGCAGTTGGAGGTGAGTCGCCAGCAGTGGTGGATGTGGGGAGAAAGATGGCGGGGTTCGGAAATTTGTAAAAATGGATGTCATGAACATGTATAGTATGGTTTTTCAACACTATTAAAAAAAACATATGAAACATCCCCTTAGAACAATTATATATGACTGTGCTTAAACTGACACACAATATTTTTAGCGCACCGCAATCTGACTTTCAGAAATCCGTACAAAGGAATGGCCCTGATTAACACTAACCTATACCTTTCACAAATCACTTACCTCACAAAAATCTTCATTACTCGAACTACTGCAACTACTGATAGGCATAGTTAGCAAATGAAAGATTTTAATACAGAACAAACAATGTATTTACCTTAATAATCATAATGTATATAGCAGTTCATGCACAAATTTCAAATCTCCGCCATCTCTCTCCCCACATCCACCACTGCTGGCGGCTCACCTCCAACTGCGCAACGCTACGCGCTGTTCACATCCAGCTGCCGCTGCCCAACACTACAATGGCAGACAACAATGCAAAACTAGCCACAGACTGCACACAGCACAGCCAGTGATTTTCATCCAGAGCACTACGTAACGTTGCCAATAAGAAAACATAAACAGCCTACTTACACCACGTCGATTTTTTTTTTTTTTAATTGGCAGCTTAGCGCCAGAAGCCAGTTCCAGTTCCTGCTTAGCTGCTCTATGCATTTCCTCCAGTGTACTTTCATCATGAAATGTATGTGGGTGTAGCGAAAATGATTTTACTGGGCTAGTCGATCTAAATCTTATAGTATGTGTGACGTTCACGCATTTCGCTGAAAAGTGCTGTTGCCTAAAATTCCTATGCCGTCATGCTGTCGATGCAGTAGCCACATGAATTTCTTTTTATACTTTGTTATGGGCAGCTTAGGACCACGTGACATTTCCAGTTACTGCTTAGCTTATGTTTGGACTTCCTCCAGTGTACTTTCATCATGAAATGTACCTGGGTATAGCGAAAATGATTTTTGCGAACTAGTCGATCTAAATCTTTGGTATGGGTCATGATACGAACTTATAATACGGTGGGAATTCAATAAGTGATGTACTTTTTTCTCTGGCAGGCTCGATTACAAAAACGCGAAATTTGTTGTGGAACATCGAGAAATATTCCCGCTTCATCCTCTATAGTTTCATGTCCTTCCGACTGATAGCGACGCTATACATAGCCTTCAGTATAGTATCTGTAACTGAGGTGCGTGCCAAGCATAAAGCTGTCATTGAGTTTCTTTTGGCGGAAACTAGAGCTCACAGCTCACAGCTGCTTGCAGAATCTCTACGTACACCTGGCAGTGAACAAAAGTACTGGGTGTCTATTATCATCGCAACAAGATCGCGCAAAGCTGCATGTTGGGCGACCGCACACAGATGTGAGCCCTTGGAACATGTCGACACTCTCGTTCGAGGTGATCGACGGATGACGAACAACGAGCTGCACAGCTGGATGTCTCCGATGTATTGCTGACACTCTCGTCCACCAGCTGGGATACTTTAAGGGGTGTGCACGCTCGGTCCCTCGCCGCCTATCAGAAGACCATAAAGAGCAACGAAGGACTGTCAGTGAAGAGTTGCTTGCGCGTTACGAGGCTAATCGTGACAATTTCTTGTACACCGACGTCACAGTCACTTCGAACCGGAAACAAAACAGCAATCCGTGGAGAAACGCCACACCACATCTCCTCCGAAAAATTTTCAAAACCGCAACCTCAGCCGGTAAATTCGTGGCGACAATGTTCTGGAGCTCAGAAGGAGCTATGCTGTTGGATGTCCTCCCTAGTGGCACAACGATCAGCTCTGAAGTATATTGTGCTACTCTCGGGGAATAGAAGAAACGACTTAAACGTGTTCATCGCCACTAAAATACAAAGGAAGTTCTTCTCCATGACAACGCGAGCTCCACATAAGCTAAGCACCAGAGAGCAGGATGGTGGAGAGGTTATTGATGCAGCAAGACGTTGGGTCCAACGTCGACCAGTAGAGTGGTACCATGCGGGCATACAGGCACGTTACAGGAGTTCACAAGGTTCAAAATGGTTCAAATGGCTCTGAGCACTATGGGACTTAACATCTATGGTCATCAGTCCCCTAGAACTTAGAACTACTTAAACCTAACTAACCTAAGGACATCACACAACACCCAGTCATCACGAGGCAGAGAAAATCCCTGACCCCGCCGGGAATTGAACCCGAGAACCCGGGCGTGGGAAGCGAGTTCACAAGGAAGTTTTATTCCATTGCAATGCATTATAGTTAATAAACGCACTTCTTTTGAGTTATTGTCGAGTGTACTACGTAACTTCAACATATAACAATAATGATTCCTCGTCTGACCGTTTATTTTGGAACACACGAGATACTTAGAAACAAAAACAAAGAATTACCCATTTATTTGACACTGTCCCTATTCTCTTATTGAATCTTTTACGTAATACGTTGAAAATTCTGGCAGATCAAACAAGTTGAAACTTCCTGGCAGATCAAACCTGTGTGCCGGACCGAGACTTGAGCTCAAGATATTTGCCTTTTGCGGGCAAGTGCTCTACCGACTGAGCTACCCAAGGACGACTCACGACCTCTCCTCACAGCTTCAATTCTGCCAGTACCTCATCTCCTACCTTCCAAACTTCACAGGAGCTCTTCTGGAAACATCCCCAAGGCTGTCGCTAAGCCATGTCGCCGCAATGTCCTTTCTTCCAGGAGTGCTAGTTCTGCAAAGTTCGCATAAGAGCTTCTGTGAAGTTTCGAAGGTAGGAGACATGGTACTGGCAGCATTGAAGCTGGGAGGAGGGGTCGTGAGTGTTGCTTTTGTACCTCAGTTGTTCAGTCGCCCTTTGGCTGTGGAGCGGTGCGGTACCTCCCGACCGCTCCGTGTCGATTTTCAGGGTGTGTTGTTTTATGTGACGCAGCATGTGAAGGTTGTTGTGTATGGACGGGTTACTCCTGTAACCGAAATTGCAGATCTGAAGATGGTTCTAGAGGAACCGAAACCGGTCCTGTGAATAAATATTTTTTGCAGTCAAGACGGATTATAAATAACATTGGAAAACCAGTGATTGCGGTTATCCCATCAGACATTATGTCTGTTTTTGCAAAGCTCTGTGTAGTGACACTATCCCCATACTAGAAGCAAATGTTTCTGGTTGCTTCCGCTGCTGTCACCGCTCTATTGAACTCAGTCAGAAGAATATGTCGTAAATGTTCCGATTTCTTCACTTGGCACTCCGTTTTCTACCGTCTATAGCTCTGCTCACTATCTCCAAATAGTGAACTGGCAATATGTAAACTCAAATTGTAATAATGAACTACAAATAAAAAATGACAGTCGATAAATGAACCCATATTAGCAAAACAAATCTTTACGATCTTATGCATCAAACTAATAACAGTAAAGATAGCTAACATTCTTAGCAAAAATGCAGCCTCTCTTCATAATGTTACGCATAACGATAGAAAATTGGTCAATTCTATTAATAATAAACTTAAAGAAGCAGATGCTCTAATAACTAAGTCTGATAAAGATTGCTCTTTAATTATTGCTTACAATTCTAAATATATTTCCAAAACCTTAGATTTTTTAACGAAAATAATGTTTCGGAACTACATGAGGATCCGACTTTTGAATTACAAAGAGAAGTCAGGTTACCTATCAATAACGCTAAGTTTCTTATCATACATTTTCAGGAGAAAATGCTTATTCACATGAACCCTCAGCCCCCAAAACTTCGGTCTCAATTTATAATCCATAAACCTAACCATCCTATACGCCCGATATCTAATAGTATGAATAGCGCGTGCCATGATTGGGTCAAATTTCTACATGAAACTCTGAAAACATCATTCGTTTTCGAGAACAATTACTCCATTCCCAATAGTCACGCCTTAGTCCATAAAATAAAAGATTTACAATACAGTTCAGACACCAAGTTGTTTTCATTAGACATCAAAAATCTCTACACTAATGTCCCTCTACAAGAAACGCTTACAATCATAGAAAAAAAATTAACGTCATTTCAATAAATATTTGTCAGACGAACAAGTCACTGACTTCAGGAATCTCATCACAGTGGTAGTCAAGTACAACTAGTTTGAATTTAATGAACAATTGTACCAGCAATACGACGGTCTTGCTGTGAGAAATCCCTCAGCTGGTACTCTTGCCGATATTTTCATCAATTCTCTAGAAGAAAAGTTTTTTAACCGTTTTTCAGCTTCACCACTAGGCTTTCTCTCATATCTCAGATACGTAGATGATATTTTAGTCATCTACAAAGGACCTGCTGATGGCCGTATTTATAATCTCTTCAACAAACTTCATGAGAAAATATCTTTCACCATCGAACTTGAAAGCGAGGCCCGCCAATTAAACTTTCTTGACTTGACGCTTACAACAGAAGAAAGCAAACTCTGCCGGCCGGGATGGCCGAACGGTTCTAGGCGCTACAGTCTGGAACCGCGCCACCGCAGGTTCGAATCCTGCCTCGTGCATGGATGTGTGTGATGTTCTTAGGGTAGTTAGGTTTAAGTAGTTCTAAGTTCTAGGGGACTGATGACCTCAGAAGTAAGTCCCATAGTGCTCAGAGCCATTTGAACCATTTTGAAAATATACTCTCATTCAATATTTTTCGTAAAGATCGTACCTGCATCTTCTAAGCATTCACAGTCTCATAAAAACGCCTTCTTTCACTTTGCTTTTCACCGAAGTACTTCAAATGTACTTTCGAAAGAAAAGTTCAACGACGAAATCAATTTACTCAAAACGATAGCAGTTAATAACGAGTATAGACCTGGCATAGTAGATGACATCCTCAGAAAGAAAACTGTTAACCCTCGGCACCTCTATCATTGAATCTAACCCCAAAACATATTTTTCTATTCCTTTCTTGGGGCCCATCTCCTATCAGATCAACGTCTTCTGCGTAATAAATACAACTGCGACGTTGCCTTTTCTACCAACAATAACTCGAAAAAAAAAAGACTTCATTCATAATTTAAAATCGTTCGTTCCCCTTTAGAAAGTTCTGGCGCCTATGAGATTTTCTGCGATACCTGCTCTTCTTACTGCGTAGGACATACAGGACCTGCTTTCACAACCAGATATAAAGAAAACCTTTTAAGAAAAAATGGCACTAGCCCCCAAAATTCTTCTTTTGGCGCCCATCTTCTGACTACAGGTCACGCGACTAAAGCTGTTTCCGATATCAACTTCTTGCACACCGAGAAAAAAGGGCGTGGACTAGATATTTTTGAAGAATTAGAGATTTTTAAACGTATTTCTCGAAATGGTAGCCCCATTCTCAATGAGCAGCTACAGTTGCGAAACAAAAATTTCTTCAACGGTGTAAAGCCGTTACTTCACTTTTTATTTCGGGTCTCCTCGTGCAGTTCACCGAAATGTTTTTTTTTCCATCTACGTCATCGCATAATTTTTCATTTATTAAAATGTGTATTGGCTGTATTTCCTATTATATCGTTTTCTACAGGCTGTGCCATTCAGTTCTTTCTGTAAATTTCTATAATGACGTTTTTATGCTTCAAACTGTGCTTCTAAGTCCTGATGTAGACAAAATGTTACTTTATCTGTCACTGTTAAACAAAATATTGCCTTGTACATTATGTACTGAACAATATTCACCATAATTTTCGCCTTCTACATTTGAATGTTAAGTAGCCACGTTGTAGCTGCGGCTACTAAATGGCGCTCTCGCTGCAATGTCATGTTCACCTGCCGCGCTTGCTAACGCGGACGCCTCAGTCCGTTGCAACCTGTGGCTGTACAGGTATGAGCAGCCCTTAGAGGCTCGCCTTCACACATTCCTTTTAAATATTTTGTGACTAAAGCCCTTCTGGCCTGTTGTTTATCTTTTACGTGACATGTAAGTACTGTCTCTGTCTTGTGTTGTTAGTCAGTACTTACACGGGACTGATGAGGATAGGAATAGGTACATAGTATACACAAAAACAGCTAAAAAACTGATAAGAATATGTAAGGAAGAGATTTGGGAAAGACTATGTGGGGAAATAGAGCATTCGCTTGGATGAGGAGATCGGTAGAGGCATGGAGGACGATAACGAAGTTGAAAATGGCGAGCAGTCCCGCACCCACAATGCAACAATGGAAAAGTACTTTGAAGAACACCGCATCACAGAAGTCTACAACAAAAGCAGTACGTTAGGTGATAAAGAATCTGCTTTAAAGGAAGAGATGCTGGAAAACGCGGGAAGTGGGAAAAGAAGTGGACCGGGAGGTGTTGTGACAGGATTGTGGAAATATGTGACCCCTCAAATAGTGCGACTTATATGTAAATTGTTCAGTCAGATTGGGGAGGGAGACGAAATACCAAGAGAATGGTCATATCATCTGTCTGTCGTATATAAAAACGGAAACAAAAAGTATGTAAATAATTATAGGGGAATTAGTGATATAGCATCTATCGGCAAACTTTTTAGCGCTGCACTGAAAAACAGGTTGAAGAATGACATTGAGGGAAAGATTCGAGAGGAACAGGCAGGTTTTACGGTTAGACGACCTTGTATAAAACAAATAAGTGAGAAGGTGTATTCTAACGGTGAGGAAATACATCTAATATTTGCAGATTTAAAAAAAGCGTATCATTATACACGTATCAACGCACTAAGGGAAGCGATGGAGTATATAGGTGTGGAAGTGCAACAAATATCCCTAATTCTGAGAATGGGCCATCAATCTCACACAATAATTGAAGTAGGGAGAAAGTTGAGTGAGACATTCCAAACATCGAACGGACTTAGGCAGAGCTGCAGTATCTCGTCGACGCTACTTAAAGTACATGTGCAGTATAGATTGGAGGGGTGGATCAGTAATGCTGAGGTATTGGAGTTTGTTCCCAGCGTGGTATTATATTCTCATTAATATTTGCCGATGATCAAGTACTGAATGCACAAAGTAGAGAGGGTGTCAAATTTGTTATAAAGAACTTAATGGAAGCATTTGAACTAGGCGGGCTAAGAATAAATATGATCGAAACAGAATATCTAGTAATTGGAGGAGATGAAAGGGATATGTTACTGTCACAAGTAACTAATAAAGCTGTAAATGAGTTTAAATATTTAGGATCGATTATCGGCTCTTCGGGAAGTTTCAAGCAGATGTGGAACACAGTGTAGGGAAGCAGCCTATTCACGCTGTAGTAAATTCACATCAGTTTCCATTGTGTGCCAGCCAGTCTGATGTAACTAGCTCTGACGTCATAAATGTTGTGCAATACCTTAAAAATCAAGCAAATGACCTAAAACTTTTCTAGCATGTCAGGAATAATACTAAACTAATGTGTGTTAAATATCAGTTCGATAACTTCAGCCATTTTCGAAATTTGGACGTTTTTCTGAAAAAATCATTGGCGCAACAGAAAAGAGCTAGAGACTTCAAAATTTGTATTTAGATTCATCTTTCATAATGATTTAATAAAAACAGTACTTTGGATTTCACAAAATAAGACTTTAGTGGAAATTCATGATTTTCTGGTTTTCGTCTCAAAACTGAAGGAAGCAAGATAGATTAAGTAGGCTAATAAATAAGGATAGGATGTTTAGATTTAAATAGGTTGGAGGTCCGCTATGACTATGAAGATGTGAAAAGTTTCTTTTGAATACCTATAAAATTATAGCGATAGCGGATCTCAAAGGGGCCAGTTCAGAGCTCATCTGCTGCGTGCAGCGTAATTTAATTAATTCTCTCGCCCAAAATATTTAACTTAGCCACGTCAAAATTTTATTATCAATACTTACCTGCGTGCTGAATGCACGTTTAAATTAAGAGCTTCATCGGCCATCAGCAAAAGAAGCTATAAATTATTATGTAACTTGAAGTGGTGCGTAACTAGCCCAGCGGCTAGTCGGGAGAGCCGATTTGAGCAGGCGTTCCCTTCGCCGTCCGCACCGTGGATATATATATAAGAGCGCTGCGCGAGGAAGGAAGGCCCCAGTTCTCTCCAGACGCTGAATAGCACGTCAGCTGTGTCGGGAGCCGCTTCACTCGGAAGCACTGCTACAAACAGCCTCGGGTGCCGTATTAAGTTACTAGAGATACGCGGAACCGTGAAAGCATTCCAAGTGAAGGATTAATTCTGAGATGATTTTCATTATCTAGCTTCAGTTTGCGTATTGTCGTATTTTCACGTGCCGTCGCGGGACAGACATTCTACCAATTATTTAGCGTGGCGTTTGATGAAATATTCTCATCAAATTTTGGCGAGCATTCTTTTAACATTTAATTCGGACATTTATAGTTGCATCAGCGCATTAGACTCTGAACTGCTCTGTTAGGTAGGTTGTAGGGATACTTGTGTTTGTTATCAGTGAATTTCAGAATATACTCAACTATTTTGGAAAATCGTTTTTGATTAGAAATCCCGAACAATCTCCTAATTCCTCAGAGCTATAAGCTGCAGCTATAATGGTATTCTCAGATGAAGTGGGCACTAGGAACTCTCATTTCAGGCTCCACGTTTTGTTAAATCACTTTCTGGGTGCTAAAAAGTAAATAGAGAGCCAGTGTTGAGAACGGCGAAAGACAGCATTAACAACATTCAAACATTTTGTAATTGCAAGCATTTATACAGCAAATTAAATATTACCGATTGTAAACCTCGCCGCCCCACATATGGTGCATCGGCCGGGAAATCAACTAAGTGAAAGTGATTTTTAACTATTCGGATTCGCGAGTGAAATGCGACACGCAACTGAGTATAGAACAGTGAAAGTGTTACGTGTGCATGTGGGCGACGCAATTGGATTAACAACACATCTGGATTGACGGAGCTGGCACTGAGTCTAGCGGTGCTGCCGGCATTGCGAGAAGCCAGTCTCGCCACACCGCAGTCGTCCGCTGGAGCAGCCGGCGCAGCGCCTGCAATTGCGGGCCACGCAAACACACAACAGCCGTCGAAGAGCCGTCTGCAGTTCAACGTGCCACGTCGCATCAGGAATCCTGGTACGCCGCGCCGGCAACGCCATACGACGTACAGAAGGAACTAAGTTAAGTGAAAAGCTGTTAAAAATTTTACTAACCTGCACTAAAAGACTGTCTGCGATGGAACCGCCAAAAGAAACTGAGGTTAAACTTAAATCAGAACCTATGTCTGTTGAAGGATCAGTAAATCCAGACAACGGTTCAAGTGTAAATATGCATGAAAGTAGTAATGTTAAAGTAAAATATGAAGTATTGTCTCCTGACAGTAGTGTGCGAAGGGGCAAGGATTCAATAATAGAGACCCCTGTAGTAAAGCAGAAAGTAGAAATGGTAAATTTATTGGATGATAGTTTCTCTGATGAATTAAAAATGAAACAGTCATCAGAGATGGTAGAGTTTAAGAAGGAGAAGTTAGATGGGACTAATCAATCAGAAGTTTCATTTAGTTTTGATGATTCTGGTGTTGGAGCTAGTTTTTCGTCACCTGAGTGTGATAAAAAGCCAGCTAGTGAGCAACCCAAAGATGCTGGGGCTGTTGATTTAAATGTTATATTACAAGCAATAGCTGCCAGTAATGCTGAATTAAAGTCTGAAATAAGTGAACAGGTCAAAAACAGTAATGCTGAATTAAAATCTGAGATTGTGGCCAGCCAAACAAATTTTAATAAACGATTGGAGGTAATGGACGATACCTTCAAGGCTGGTTGCAATAAGTTGAAAGAGGATCTAGACAGTTTGAATTATAAAATTGACTACAATCATGAGGATATTAAGAAAAAGGTTGCTCAACAATTTTCTGAAATGTATAAAACAGTTAAATCCGAAGTTGCTGAGGTTCGCAAAGACTTCCAAATGGAAGATGCGAAGCTGGAGCACAAGTTAACAGAAAAGATTGAGGCGGAATCTGAACTGTGCTCAGATAGATTTAAAGATGTTAATATTAAAGTAAACATATGTCAAGCAGACGTAGATGCAATTAAAACTGATACTACTCATATTGTACAAAGAGTAGATAATGTTGAATTGAGAGTAGAAAATATCAGTACTAACATTGCTAACATTGAGAGTAAAGTAGCTTCAGTAACTTCTGGTAATGGTAATATACAACAAGTTGTAGCTGCAAATGCCGCTTTTATCGGGTGTCGGCAGTTCTTGCGATTTGATCCAGATAAAAATATCCACCCGCTAGATTTCTGGAACGATTTTGAAGATGTGATTCCACCAACTTGGTCTGAACGAGAGAAAATCTCATTTATTAGAAGCCATTTAGCAGGTGACGCCATGCGTTGGTCAGCCGATGTTATGTTAAAGTGTAAAACATTAGCGGAGTTTAAAACAGCTTTTATTAATGAGTATTGGTCTAGCAATAAGCAAAATGAAGTGTTGAGAGAATTTTGGAGTGGAAAACGCTTCAATGCAGGCAAGGAATCAATTAAAGAGTTTGCTAGGTCATGGATTTCACGTTTGTCACTTTTGGCGGAAAAGCTAAAGCCAGAAATGATTATACTAGGTCTTGAAGCCAAACTGCCATGGTATTGGCAAACTAGAATTATATCTGCCCCTAGAGACAATCTGGATCGTTTCATTGAGTATCTGGAACGTGTAGAACGTGTTGCTGCCAATGAGGAGCAAGCACGTAATAACAGAAATGCCAATAACAATAATAATAATTTTAGGAACGAGCAAAATGGCAATGTAAACATCAGAACAGTAGGTATTCGCCATCCTAAGAGAGGTAGGAATTGGGGAAATAATTATCAGAACCAACAATGGCGTCCAAGGGATAATAATTTTGTTCCAAACAGAAATATGCATGTAAACCACAGTACGGAAAGTAATGCTGTGCCAGTCAACTATAATGAAACTAAAGGAAACAGCAGTAGCCCGAGGCAGGAAAACTAGTTCCCGTCTATGAGGACACTGGCGCTCACCAGGCGGTTACTTTTCCTAAGCCAGTAGTTAAGGGAATTGATAAGACAGATCAGAATACTCAAACTGAACCTGTGGATGAAGAGTCGGTAGCATCTAAGGATACAACAGAAATATTAGATCACTCACAGTATTTGATAGATACCGTGTTAGAAACGCTTTCTAAGTGGGAAGAGAAAGAGAAGGCGCAGCAGTGTAACAATAGGGAGAAGCTACAAAATACTGAATTGACAGGTGAAGAAGCAGAAGAAATTCATGCTTATATTTACGATGAAGATGATGCGCTCTTATCTAAAGTGCCTGTGCAGGATGTTAATAATGTACTAATAAATTTAGGACAGGAGATAAGTGAGAATGTAGAGGGTAGGCTGTTGAGGATCGATGAACCCAGTAGTTGTGACCAGTTGTCACTTGAGAAGGAAACCGAAGATAATGGTGAAAGTGGTTTAGCTGTAACTAGTGTTATGCCTGGTCTGGAGACGCAGAATCGCTCAGACTACAGTAATTTGGGTTATGTTCAGCAAACTAAATGTAATGAAGTCGTGCGGTGTTTCGATTTAAAATTAGTAGACCGACTGGAAAAGGCAGCTGAAAATGTAATTCAGGAAACCCCTACACACTGTGACCTAAATGTAATGAAGACAGATGTCAATCACTTTAGTTGGAGACAAATCCAAAAGGAACTACTAGATGAATTTGAGAAACCACCTGTACTACCTAGAATAAGCCACCCTATAATAATAGTGAATATGTTGGGTATCAATGTACGTTGTCTCTTAGACAGTGGAAGTGAGGTGAGTGCAATATCTCAGTCCTTCTTTGAGGCATTACCTGGTAAAGATAAGCTTACAGTAATGAGGGTATCAGGACTAAGGATAATTGGTGCTACTGGCAAGGTGTCAAAAACGGTAAAGCAAGAAGCTTTGCTGCCCTTTAACATTAATGGTAATTTAGTTGATCATCCATGTTTAATTGTAAACAATCTCAGTATTGAGGTTTTAATTGGCATAGATTTCTTGTCAAAATATCAGAGTGTTGTTGACTTTGAAAGAAGCCAGTTAAAAATGGTCTTGCCAATAACCGGAGTAATTACAGTCCCTTTTAGTGATAAACATGTAGTAACTGATCATGAAACTTGGGAGCTGCCTATACGAATTCTGAAAAATAGGAGGTATTGGGACGAAGGTGTTAATCTTAGTAACAATAAGCTGAACACAGAAAAAGAAGAAGCAATTATTGTGGACAAAATAGAAGCTAAATTGCAGGAAATAGATAAGACTTCAGACAATCAAAAGGAAGAACTGAGACAGGTTCTAAAGAGGCATCATAAGGTATTTTCAGATCGACGTGGCGTGGTGAAAGGCTATGAATGAATGCTGTAGGGAGGAGGTTGTTCTGTAACCTCTACACAGTGTGGCAGCTGTGCAGTCCCAGCTGTGTGAGATCTTCTTTCCCTTTCAGGTCTCACTCATTCTTCCTCTTTCCTGTCCACAAAAATTTCGACCTTTTCTTTCCAAATACTAAAATTTTCCGTTATGACTATCAATACAGCATTAAACTAATGAATGCTGTAGGGAGGAGGTTGTTCTGTAACCTCTACACAGTGTGGCAGCTGTGCAGTCCCAGCTGTGTGAGATCTTCTTTCCCTTTCAGGTCTCACTCATTCTTCCTCTTTCCTGTCCTCAACAATTTCCACCTCTTCTTTCATACATTAAATTTTCCGGTATGGTTATCAATACAGCATTAAACTAATGAATGCTGTAGGGAGGAGGTTGTTCTGTAACCTCTACAAAGTGTGGCAACTGTGCAGTCCCAGCTGTGTGAGATCTTCTTTCCTTTCAGGTCTCACTCATTCTTCATCTTTCCTATCCACAAAAATTTCGACCTCTTCTTTCCAGACATGAAATTTTTCTGTCATGGCTATCAAGCCATGAGTTCTGTAACCATTCTATCCACCGATTAGTGAAGAAAAATACCTAATGTGACAAACCTAATAGTGACAAACAATAGAGAAGTATGATGTAATTAAGATACAATGCATTTGAGAACAAGTATGTATAGAACTCTGGTACTAAGGGAAGTACAAAGTGTTGTTTTATTGGAAATGGTCCACCAACAGTAATTTAAAAAGATATATGAATTCATATACAAGCAGGATCTGAAGTGGTAGTGAAACCTAGTGTATGCATTAGAGCTAACCAAGAAATAGTAAAAGAGATTGCTTAGTGTTATGAAAAATATGCAGATAAGTTCTTAAACTCACCTGGTGTAGCAAGGAAAGGCAGTGTAATAGAATTGAGCAGTGTTTGTGGTTGAGACGTGAAGGACACGTCCCTGAAGTATTTATAAGGTTGGAGCTGGCCATTATTTTAGTGTAGTGTGTGACAGGATACACCTACACTTATTGAGGTTATGAGTTGGAGGCGTGAATGCGACCATAGGTACCCTTATGTTAGATGAGACAGAGCAGCTCATGGTGTCCTATAGGTTTAATGAATTTAGCATTACGCTCGTCCATAATTACTTGATGCACTTTAGTGGTAGGTCTGAGAGAGACTACCTGAGGTTTCAGCGTCCGATCAAGTGGAAATGGATTGCCACGTGAGCAAACTAAACAGCTGCAATACACTATGAATATGAAATAAACGTGCTATCCTATGCCTTAAAAATTAATAGAGTGAGTGTTAATTAAGTACATACACTAGCAAAATCAGTAAGTAACATACTGACAGACGTGAAACATTAATTTTAGCTCAACATAAATACACTTCAAAGTAAATAATTACCTAATTGCAGATGTGGAACTAACACAACAGCAGAGGACCAATAAGTGGATTTTGTAGTCAACTAAACGTAGTGTGTTTTGAATACTCAGAACTGTACTATTACCAAAAGTTACTCACATGTACAAAGAAGCTGAGAAAACAACCACTAATCATACTCATACTATCTCTAAGAATAAGGTAATCTAAGATGAGTCAGTTAAGTGCTTAATATACAAATGTGTCAGGAATGTACCGAGCATTGGTTCAGTGTTCCGGCCCAGAAATAATAAATTGATGTTAAATAGGATTCCTGATTGTATGCCTTGAGCATAAATTTTCTCTAGTAAGTGACTAACGGCGTTCTGAGCCATTTGTTTACCGATTTTATGACATTTAAGTAACCGCGAGAGTAATGTTGAAAAAGTTCTGTTAACTTTGTTCCAGCAAAATATTGAAGGATAACATGTATATATACCCATTTCATTGTGACCCACCCTTAGATATTAAGTGAACAGAGTATGAGGCACTCTTTTTGTTTGTTATACAGGACAAACCAGATAATGGCAGCCTGGTAGCTGCGTGAAAGTGTGGAGTGACTTGGACACAACTCACAGTGACCCCTCCCCTTTCCCCCATGTAATTTAGAGAGAACGTGAAGGACGCACACCATAGCAACTTCCCCTCCTCTACCCTTGTGAATGGAAGTGTAGGACGCCAGCCAAAGCGGCTACAACCACGTGTGTAAAAATTATTTGTGAACTTTTCTTTCAGGTTTAGAAAAGACTGCTAAGAGATAATCATCTGTTTATGTATCATGTTATTTTCTTTGAATTTGTGTATGTAAAAATGTATTTAATGTATTTAATGGATCTAAGATTTTCATAATTTTTCAATTTGTATGCGTTTGTTGCTCTAAGGCAATATGTATGCCAAAATATTTCATTGACTTTGCGTAAAATTTTGAGTAATGACATTGTTCAAAAGGCAGTGAACATGCCCCCAATTTAAGTAATTAATGTAGGTAATCAGTTTCCTTAATGTTTCTATATGTTTATATTTCAATTTTGATTTTTATAGGGAGTTAAACTGTACTCTTGCTTCCCTTTTTGTAATTAAATTTTTTTTGCATTCATTAACATTCATAAACAAAAAAATTAAGTAGAGGGTGATGTAGGGAAGCAGCCTACTCACGCTGTAATAAATTCACATCAGTTTCCATTGTGTGCCAGCCAGTCTGATGTAACTAGCTCTGACGTCATAAATGTTGCGCAATACCTTAAAAATCAAGCAAATGACCTAAAACTTTTCTAGCATGTCAGGAATAACACTAAATTAATGTGTGTTAAATATCAGTTCGATAACTTCAGCCATTTTCGAAATTTGGACGTTTTTCTGAAAAAATCATTGGCGCAACAGAAAAGAGCTAGAGACTTCAAAATTTGTATTTAGATTCATCTTTCATAATGATTTAATAAAAACAGTACTTTGGATTTCACAAAATAAGACTTTAGTGGAAATTCATGATTTTCTGGTTTTCGTCTCAAAACTGAAGGAAGCAAGATAGATTAAGTAGGCTAATAAATAAGGATAGGATGTTTAGATTTAAATAGGTTGGAGGTCCGCTATGACTATGAAGATGTGAAAAGTTTCTTTTGAATACCTATAAAATTATAGCGATAACGGATCTCAAAGGGGCCAGTTCAGAGCTCATCTGCTGCGTGCAGCGTAATTTAATTAATTCTCTCGCCCAAAATATTTAACTTAGCCACGTCAAAATTTTATTATCAATACTTACCTGCGTGCTGAATGCACGTTTAAATTAAGAGCTTCATCGGCCATCAGCAAAAGAAGCTATAAATTATTATGTAACTTGAAGTGGTGCGTAACTAGCCCAGCGGCTAGTCGGGAGAGCCGATTTGAGCAGGCGTTCCCTTCGCCGTCCGCACCGTGGATATATATATAAGAGCGCTGCGCGAGGAAGGAACGCCCCAGTTCTCTCCAGACGCTGAATAGTACGTCAGCTGTGTCGGGAGCCGCTTCACTCGGAAGCACTGCTACAAACAGCCTCGGGTGCCGTATTAAGTTACTAGAGATACGCGGAACCGTGAAAGCATTCCAAGTGAAGGATTAATTCTGAGATGATTTGCATTATCTAGCTTCAGTTTGCGTATTGTCGTATTTTCACGTGCCGTCGCGGGACAGACATTCTACCAATTATTTAGCGTGGCGTTTGATGAAATATTCTCATCAAATTTTGGCGAGCATTCTTTTAACATTTAATTCGGACATTTATAGTTGCATCAGCGCATTAGACTCTGAACTGCTCTGTTAGGTAGGTTGTAGGGATACTTGTGTTTGTTATCAGTGAATTTCAGAATATACTCAACTATTTTGGAAAATCGTTTTTGATTAGAAATCCCGAACAATCTCCTAATTCCTCAGAGCTATAAGCTGCAGCTATAATGGTATTCTCAGATGAAGTGGGCACTAGGAACTCTCATTTCAGGCTCCACGTTTTGTTAAATCACTTTCTGGGTGCTAAAAAGTAAATAGAGAGCCAGTGTTGAGAACGGCGAAAGACAGCATTAACAACATTCAAACATTTTGTAATTGCAAGCATTTATACAGCAAATTAAATATTATCGATTGTAAACCTCGCCGCCCCACAACAGGATTCGGCAAGAAATTAACATGCTAAAAGAATTTCTGTGGAGCCGCAAATATCCAAAGAAAGAAAGAAGGGGCATATGCAAACCATGGTAGAAAGTATACTAACATAGGGTGCAGAAGGTTGGACCCTGGGAGAGTGGCAGAGAAATAGAGTACAGGCAGCAGAGATGGGTGGAATAAAGAGGACAGCCAGGATATCGAGAACAGAGCGAAATTTGTAAGATGATGGATATGGAACAACCAGTCATGCAAAGAATTGAAAATAGAGCTCTTCCATGGTATGGCTACTTAAGTTGAATGGAGCAATCCGGGAATGGTCACCTCCAGGGAGGAAGAAGCGTCGACGGCCGAGATGAACATGGAGAGCAGGAGTAGTTGCAGTGATGAAGAACTGAAAGAGGAAGACTGCCATGATCGTGAAAATTGGTGAGTGGGAATACAGGCAACTGCTGAAGAATGGAGAAGCCCTTAAAAGCAAGTTCTTGTCCTTAGTATTTGCACATTTTATTTATTCCTTATCTTCCTTTACAACTTGAGCAATTATTTGTAGTACCCTTGTATATTTTTTGTGTCTTCCTCATCGCTGTAAGGCTTCATGCATTCTGAGAGGCAGAGAATTTTACTGTTTGTTATGTTGTACTAGGTACTTACTTTTTCTTTTTCGTGCTCGGAGCTGTCAACTCAGGTCGTTTCCGCTGCCGCGCGGCTCCTCTCAACTTGCGCAGTCATTGCCACTCCCATCATTTAAATAATTTAAAAAAAAGACTTTTAAATTTTAACTACTGCTTTCACCTGATGACGGTATATTGGACGTGAATGGCGGGGAGTGTCTACAGGGCAACGTTCAACGTTACTATGTTATAAATAGCGTGTATTGCTTGAGGCTTTTCTTTAAAGGCTGGAGACCCTTCACGCTCGCATCGGAATCGAGACGATCACAAAAGCTCTGCTGTCACCTCTGCGTTTGTTTTAATCTAGGAGATTACATAATTCGGGCCTGTGATATGTTCCATGCGTCTGGGTGGAATTACCCATTACCATTGAGGTGACAGAAAGTGGTGGCTCGTTTATATGGCCTAATGATCATGTCCACTGCTCGCGAAAAGCAGGAACTTAAGCTTCGAATTCCGATCTGGTACAAATTTTCAGTTCTCAAGCTATGTTCGTTGCATTCGAGGTTCAGTATGTCTGAACAGTTTGCACTGATATTTTTTCGTGTTAGTACATGTTCCTTGATTTCCTCGCCATCGATACTTTCACTTCATTTCAGTACATTTAACACTTTCGAGACGAGTCTCGACTACCATAGTTGGAACAGCTGGACTGCTGTTTCTAACACATTTTACGACAATCATAGCAATGTATCTGTAAATGCAATACGTTCGTGTGCTGCGCGCAGTGGCCGCACGGTTTGAGGCGCCATGTCACGGACTATGTGGCCTCTCCAACCGGAGATTCGAGTCCTCCCTCGGGCATGGGTGTATCTGTTGTTCTTAGCATAAGTTCGTTTAAGTTAGTTTAAGTAGTGTGTAAGACTAGGGGGGCGGGGGGTGACCTGAGCAGTTGCGTCCCTTAGAGATAAAAAAAAAAGTTCGTGTGATGTGTCATTAGAAACGAAGAAACTTTTAACTATTAGGAAAAGGTGGATTATGACATAGTAAAATTATGATATACAAAGAGTGTTACACATAATTTGCCTCAAAGTCGTATGTTTCGAAACATTCAGGCATACACGGAGCTAAATCATGATTTGGACACCACCAGGACGTTTCTTTTGGGTAGATTTTCCCTTGTAGATCTTACTGACAGGCGAAAGTAGTGTAGATGCAACGCCAAGCAACAACATACAAGGCGTGTATTCGACTACAGAAAGGTAACGATTCTAACTCTGTGTGGTAAGGCAATGCACAGACGCTTCCTTGTGCTGTCTACGTGGTTTCCGACAGAACGAAGGAAGTACAACGGCAGCTAGGAAGCTTTACGCACTGTACGAGCAAGACTAGGCGCCGCCTAACATCCGCCTAACATCCGCTGCACGAGTCCTACTCGGGTTCCATCGTGGAAGTGTTAATTCACTTCGTGTTATAAATTTTTCGAAGTCCCTAGAAAGTGTGTAATGCTCGGATGGCTCAAGCCCAATGTTCTGTTCATTTGTTGCCCCCCTAGTAATCTCATCCGTAACTTCCCTGGTAGGCATTATACTCTGAAGTCGCTGGTACCTGGAGAACCCGCAGGGTCGAAGACGCCAAGAGAAGCCGTACCGCGGCTATTAGTCAGCAAGCTAAGCTCAGCCGCGGTTTAACCGCGGTGCTACTCCGGTGTGGCTGAGTCCGAAAGCAGTAAAGGCACGCGCCTAAGAGCGCTCTAAACTTCTCCCCGCGAGCGTGCTAGAAATGTATGATTATGTGCTTTTAATGACTCGGGAGCGAGCAGAGCGGAGTGAGGAATAAAACACGCCGCGATAATCGCGCGGGATCGAGGTGCGAGCTGTGCCGTGCCTGCTCGTTATCTCCGCTGTGCGCCGGCTACCCATCCCGAGGGGTACCGCAGCCGCCCAGGGACCGCACAGTCTGCAAATTGCCGCCCGGTCGGGCGATACGGCCGCGCTAAATCCCAGCACAGCACTCCTGTTTCTTCTAAGTGCTGCTAGGAACACACATCGCGACTTCCAGGCCTATAGTACGCAAACACCACACTACGGCAAGCTTTGGTGCTGCTAACTGACACGACGAAATTCGCGGGAAGACGTGAAATGGACGGAACTCGCTGCTTTAATTCCAAAAATCTGCTGAACCGAGACAGTTATGTCACAGTCATGTGCAGGAAACAAGCAAAGATGAAACTCAAAGAGTTATTAAATCACTAACGGTGAAATAGCACCCGTGTGTATGACGGAACATCGTGTTGGCTAACTGAAGTCTTTGCATAATACGTTAGTTGTGTACACAGTCACCTGAGCAACATATCTTTCAACTGTGGTTTGTTTCCTAAGAGATTAAAGCACTCGTTAGTGAACTGTTCAATAAGAAGAGACGGAATGCTACCAGCGTTTTCTGAAGTTTTTGGGGAAGGAATATGTTAGAGAGCAGTGCACTTTTTAGGGCACGTAATTTGTTACCGTGCCCGCTATCTGGGTTCAGGAATGGGGTTGAGCTGTGCGCGGCTCGGTGTTCATTCCGTTTATTGTTTGTCATCTTCTCTTATCGTACTGCCGCCTCCTCTTCTTATTCCTTTTACTGGCCTCACTAACTTCCTGCCTTACCTGTCCGTGAGTGGCAGCAGCAGCGCTTATCGACAAGTGCTCTGTCGTACCATCTCTGGAGTGACCGATAGTATTTCCGGGTCGTCGTGTGTCGGGAGTTCAGTTGCGGACGCACCAGCAGTGGTAGTCAGTCGGGGGCCGGATCAGCACTGAAGTCGGGGACGGAGCGCCGATGAGGTGCGGTCAACCAGCGCTCGAAGACCGCTGGCAACATAAATGAACTGTCCGATGGAAGGAGATTGGAGCGGGACGACCGTTGCTTGGTCGTTCGGTTGGTCGTCTCATCGGGCGACGTGTATTTGGTCCTTTGACCGTTTCTGGGCCTCGTCAGTTGGTCATCTTGCCGGACGTCAGTAGGTTCCTTCCTCGTGCAGAGATGTCGTGGCCAATGGGCAAGAGTTACCTCTGCATGGTTGGGACCGAGCCAGTGTGCCAGTGTTGCGCTGGCTGCCTGTCTCGCGTAAACTGTTGTTAGAGTTTCCTCCCCAGGCCGACCCTTGGGACACTTCTGAGTGCCACTGTTTCTTGTTCGTGATTGTCATTTTATTTCGTTGCAGGTACTCTACCAGGCCTTCAGCCGTGTATTAATATTGTCTGTTTTATGTTTAGTATATGGCCTTCAGCCGACTTCATGACAACTATTTTAAGATTAGGCCTTCACCTGTGTTTTATTTAAAATTCTTGTTGCTCTGCATTTAGGCCTTCAGCCGTGTTTGTTTCAGAATCTATGGCTTTAATACGTAAATCGTTGTCTGTAAGGTTTCACTTTAATTATCTTGAATTCTTGAAATGGCCTTCAGCAGTGTTCTGTAAATGTCTATTTTAAGGTGGTCTTTAATTATTTTTGAGTAATTGTCTGGGCCTTCAGCGATAAAATCCTTCAAGTTTTCTTAAGATTTTTTGTTTTACTGTGTAAAAGCATATCTTTAAAGCTTCTCTTTTATTATGTAAAAAAAATTTTTTTTGCCTTCCAGCTTAAGAATTTATTTGAATTTTCCTTAATATGGCCTTCAGCTGAAAATTGTAAATGCTTGGTTCGTAAAGAATTTCCTTAGCTGATCTGAAATATTATTTTGGCCTTTAGCCGAGAAGATATTGCAATTTTACTTAAGTAAGGCCTTCAGCCGTTACTCTAAATCCTGGTGTTTTAAAAGCAATCATTTAAACTTATTCTGGAGAAGTTACTTGGGTCCTCGGCCGTGAATTGATCTTTGTTGCTTTAAAGAGAAAACTGTGCATTGGTTCGAGCAATAAGGTTGTATGTTCTTGTATAAGTAACAGTAATTTACCTTGGTCCGTTTCCGCAACCTGATCCGCTCTGTCCTGCGACAACCAGGATTTAAGGTCTATCTGAGGAAAAAGTAATTTATTCTTGTGTGTGTGAGGCACTAAAAGGGCTGCAGAATACGTTTCCTTTGATTATGTGGTCCATGCAATATTTTTGTATAAATTGGAGAAAAACTCACCAAAGATTCACTTCGCATTTGAAAGGTAAGAGCAAGTAGGTTGTTCTGCAGTGTCAACAAATGGGAAGCAGATTTGAACGTGATCTTAGTCACGTGAAAGTGCTATCTGGTTCTGTTGTGGATCCGTTGCTTTCTTCGATACAGAGATTGGAAAGAAATACAGAAACATTACGAGGAATTCATACTTGAGCATAAATGCAGAGGCTACCCAAGCCTACAGGTGACGCTGTCCTATTTGAGCACGGACGTCGATGTTGCAATGTCGGCAATACGTTGTACTTGTCAGTGGTGGTTATAACAGAGTTCTGTGTAGTTGTGAGTGCATTACGTCGTAACTAAGTGACTTCTAACAAGAGTAAATTGACGGCGCTCGTATGGTGTGTGCTTCCGTAGCCAAGGAACCGAAGTATTCGATATTTCAAGAGGCACCATATCGAAGTTTTATACAGCATACAGGGAAAGTGGAAAACATCATCCGCTAAGTCACAAACAGACGAAAGTGTGTGTTGAGTGATCGAGACAGACCGTCATTGAAGTCACTGCATACCTGAATGTCTCAAAACAACAGTAAAGATCTCCATAAACTGCAAAGGGCGAGCCAGAATTCCGAAACTACTCATCACTGACGCAAATGACCGAAGCAGGACAACGTGATATCGGAGACGCAACACGTGGACTATGGAGCAATGGAAGAAAGTCATTTGCTTGTATGAGTGTTCTTTCACTTTTTTTCTTTCCAACTTCTGGCCGAGTTTACTTTACAAGAGAGAAACATGGTGGGGATTTGGTGATGATTTGGACAGCCGTATTGTGATGTTCCATGGGCCCCAGTTACTCTGCAGGGTCGCGTTACTGGCAACTATTACTTGATCATATTGGCTGATCATCACCTGGTACAACAGTTGCTCCCCAATGGAGACAGTGTGTTCCCAGTCGACAAGAGCTCTGTTCACACAGCAAGCATCGTAGATGTCGGATTTTGTGAATAAAATTTCAGAAATGAAAAAGACTGATATATACTTTTTTATTGTAATGGCATGGTAATATTTTTTGGAAAGCCAAGCAAAGACACATTACAAATAAATAAAACATTTTTCTCCAGAAATAAAAAAAGAAAATGAAAAAGATTCAAGTACATTTTTTATTATAAAAATCTGAATAATTTTCTGCATTGTTTAGTCACTTAATGTTTTAAATAAGTACAGTCCGTTAACGCTAAAAACTATTTAATGTTCAAATCAGAAATGAGATACAAATGATACATTTCGTCCTAAGATCTACATTTGCTATATTTACAAGCCCCCCCGCGAGCCATGGACCTTGCCGTTGGTGGTTAGGCTCGAGTGCCTCAGAGATACAGATAGCCGTACCATAGGTGCAACCACGACGGAGGGGTATCTGCCGAGAGGCCAGACAAACGTGTGGTTCCTGAAGAGGGGCAGCAGCCCACTTGTAACACTAACCAAAACGGCCTTGCTGTGCTGGTACTGCGAACGGCTGAAAGCAAGGGGAAACTACGGCCGTAATTTTTCCCGAGGGCATGCAGCTTTACTGCATGGTTAATTGATGGCGTCCTCCTGGGTAAAATATTCCGGAGGTAAAATAGTCCCCCATTCGGATCTCCTGGCGGGGACTACTCAAGAGGACGTCGTTATCACGAGAAAGAAAACTGGCATTCTACGCGTCGGAGCGTGGAATGTCAGATCCCTTAATCGGGAAGGTAGGTTAGAAAATTTAAAAGAGAAATGGATAAGTTAAAGTTGGATATAGTGAGAATTAGTGAAGTTCGGTGGCAGGAGGAAAAAGACTTCTGGTCAGGTGAATACAGGGTTATAAATGCAAAATAAAATAGGGGTAATGCAGGAGTAGGTTTAATAATGAATAAAAAATAGGAGTGCGGGTAAGCTACTACAAACAGCATAGTGAACGCATTATTGTGGCCAAGATAGACACGAAGTCCACGCCTAACACAATAGTACAAGTTTATATGCCAACTAGCTCTGCAGATGACGAAGAAATTGATGAAATGTATGATGAGATAAAAGAAATTATTCAGATAGTGAAGGGAGACGAAACTTTAATACTCATGGGTGACTGGAATTCGATAGCAGGAAAAGAAAGAGAAGGAAATGTAGTAGGTGAATATGGATTGGGCGTAAGAAATGAAAGAGGAAGCCGCCTGATAGAATTTTGCACAGAGCATAACTTAATAATAGCTGACACTTGGTTCAAGAATCATGAAAGAAGGTTGTATACATGGAAGAAGCCTGGAAATACAAAAAAGTTTCGTATAGATTATATAATGGCAAGACAGAGATTTAGGAATCAGGTTTTAAATTGTAAGACATTTCCAGGGGCATATGTGGATTCTGAACACAATCTATTGGTTATTAACTGTATATTAAAACTGAAGAAACTGCAAAAAGGTGGGAATTTAAGGAGATGAGACCTGAATAAACTGACTAAACCAGACGTTGTACAGAGTTTCAGGGAGAGCATAAGCGAACAATTGACAAGAATGGAGGGAAGAAATAGAGTAAGAGAAGAATGGGTAGCTTTGAGGGATGAAGTAGTGAATGCAGCAGAGGATCAAGTAGGCAAAAAGACGAGGGCTAATAGACATCCTTGGGTAACAGAAGAAATATTGAATTTAATTGATGAAAGGAGGAAATATAAAAACGCAGTAAATGGAGCAGGCAAAAAGGAATACAAACGTCTCAAAAATGAGATCGACAGGAAGTGCAAGATGGCTAAGCAGGCATGGCTAGAGGACAAATGTGAGGATGTAGAGGATTATTTCACTAGGGGTAAGATAGATACTACCTACAGGAAAGTTATAAAGACCTTTGGAGATAAGAGAACCACTTGTATGAATACCAAGAGGTCACATGGAAACCCAGTTCTAAGCAAAGAAGGAAACGCAGAAATGTAGAAGTATATAGAGGGTCTATACCAGGGTGATGTACTTGAGGACAATATTATGGAAATGGAAGAGAATGTAGATGAAAACGAAATGGGAGATACGATACCGCGTGAAGAGTTTGACAGAGCACTGTAAGAACTGAGTCGAAACAAGGTTCCGGGGGAGAAGACAACATTCCATTAGAACTACTGACTGCCTTGGGAGAGCCAGTCCTGACGAAACTCTACCATCTGGTGAGGAAGATGCATGAGACAGGCGAAATACCCTCAGACTTCAAGAAGAATATAATAGTTCCAATCCCAAAGAAAGAGAGTGTTGACTGATGTGAAAATTACCGAACTACCAGTTTAATAAGTCACGGCTGCAAAATACTAACGTGAATTCTTTACAGACGAATGAAAAAACTGGTAGAAGCCGACCTCGGGGAAGATCAGATTGGATTCCGTAGAAATATGGGAACAAGTAAGGCAATACTGACCCTACGACTTATATTAGAAGAAAGATTAAGAAAAGCCAATCCTGCGTTTCTAGCATTTGTAGACTTAGAGAAAGCTTTTGACAATGTTGACTGGAATACTCTCTTTCAAATTCTGAAGGTGGCAGGGGTAAAATACAGGGAGCGAAAGGTTATTTACAATTTATACAGAAACCAGATGGCAGTTATAAGCGTCGAGGGACATGAAAGGGAAGCAGTGGTTGGGAAAGGAGTGAGACTGGGTTGTAGCCTGTCCCCGATGTTATTCAGTCTGTATATTGAGCAAGCAGTGAAGGAAACAAAAGAAAAATTCTGTGTAGGTATTAAAATCCATGGAGAAGAAATAAAAACTTTGAGGTTTGCCGATGACATTGTAATTCTGTCAGAGACAGCAAAGTACTTAGAAGAGCAATTAAATGGAATGGACAGTGTCTTGAAAGTTGGATATAAGATGAATATCAACAAAAGTAAAACGAGGGTAATGGAATGTAGTCGAATTAAGTCGGATGATGCTGAGGGAATTAGATTAGGAAAAGAGACACTTAAAGTAGTAAAAGAGTTTTGCTACTTGGGGAGCGAAATAACTGATGATCGTCGAAGTAGAGAGTATATAAAATGTAGACTGGCAATGGCAAGGAAAGCGTTTCTGAAGAAGAGAAATTTGTTAACATCGAGTATAGATTTAAGTGTCAGGAAGTCGTTTCTGAAAGTATTTGTATGGAGTGTAGCCATGTATGGAAGTGAAACATGGACGATAAATAGTTTATACAAGAAGAGAATAGAAGCTTTCGAAATGTGCTGCTACAGAAGAATGCTGAAGATTTGATGGATAGATCACATAACTAATGAGGAGGTATTGAACAGAATTGGGGAGACGAGGAGTTTGTGGCACAATTTTTCTAGAAGAAGGGATCAATTGGTTGGACGTGTTCTGAGCTATCAAGGGATCACCAATTTAGTACTGGAGGGCAGCGTGAAGGGTAAAAATCGTTGTGGGAGACCAAGAGATGAATACACTAAGCACATTCAGAAGGAAGAAGGTTGCAGTAAGTACTAGGAGATGAAGAAACTTGCAGAGGATAGGGTAGCATGGAGAGCTACATCAAACCAGTCTCAGGACTGAAGAGCACAACAACAACAACAACAACGATATTTACTAGAAGAATGAATTAATTGTAGCAGTTTATTGTTAGACAGAAATAATAATATTCACTTGTAAATAATAGATTTCAGCTATCAGTGGTCATTTTTAAATTTAAAAAAGGATGACTGATAGCTGAAATCTATTATCTACTGGTCAATATAACAGTCGCTAAATGCAACAGCCTTCTGAATGGAAGGTAACGTGATAAATAATAATATTCTGCCCGCATCTCGTGGTCGTGCGGTAGCGTTCTCGCTTCCCACGCCCGGGTTCCCGGGTTCGATTCCCGGCGGGGTCAGGGATTTTCTCTGCCTCGTGATGGCTGGGTGTTGTGTGCTGTCCTTAGGTTAGTTAGGTTTAAGTAGTTCTAAGTTCTAGGGGACTGATTACCGTAGCAGTTAAGTCCCATAGTGCTCAGAGCCATTTGAACCATTTGAATAATATTCTGAGCAAGACAGACTTAAAAGAATTTTGACAATAATAATAGCTGTCATTGTGTCCAAAATAGTACGGTGTTTCTCATCATGCCAGTACATATCAACAGGCTGAAAACCCTTTCTACTTCAACATTTATACCTGGAAGGCATTACGCAAGATTAATAATTTTTCATACATCATCTAAAGAAATATTTTTTCGCATTTTAAAACATATTTCACTGACTCTTCCTACAAGGGGCAGTTTCTTTGTTACTCAATATTTGTTGTGCTGTTCCATTAAGTTCTTAACGTGTTCATACTCATCGAATGATGAATTCCTATTCAAAGAGGACAGAGGAATATCACAATGAACATGAGTGCAGTGAGGCAGGTAGTCGCAACTAATTCAAGACAGATCCTGACCGTCTGAATACTGACCTGAACTCTCCCTTTTATGTAAGTCACTCAGTCATCAGAAAATGTTTGGAACGATTTTAGAAACTCTTGTTCACTAATAATTTTTTTTCTCTTTTTTAACATTTTGTGCTATTGTTATAAATCTGTAGATCCTTAACTCGCAGAGTTCTTTTAAGACCGTGGTTCTGACAGTAAATGTGTCAAAATTCTAGTAAATTTTGAACAGAATCACCACAACAGCAATTTGCAGACCACCTGCTGCTGATTTAATTTTGCTTGATGTTTGTGATAAACATTCCGTACATTCCATTACAATCCCCTCAAAAAAAAAAAAAAAAAAAAAAAAAATTAGCACTACTTTCAGAAAATGCCATTACTTCGCCTATGACATCTTTATGTGCCAAAATTTTCCCAATAATGAATCAGCTGTTTCGTTTGGAACGTAAGTAACACCCAGACTTTTGATTGTGATTTGATTCATCAGCCATTACAGAAATATATTTTGCTTTTTGCAATTCATTAGCTGTTACTGCAAGATGAGGGAGGAGGCGGAGGAGATTACTGTTTAACGTCCCGTCGACAAGGAGGTCATTAGGGACGGAGCAGAAGCTCGGATTAGGGAAGGATGGGGAAGGAAGTCGGCCATGCCCTTTCAAAGCAAGCATCCCGACTTTTGCCTGAATCGATTTAGGGAAATCACGAAAAACTTAAATCAGGATGGCCAGACGCGTGTTTGAACCGTCGTCCTTCCGAATGTGAGTCCAGCGTGCTAACCACTGTGCCACGTCGCTACTGCAAGAGCATAGGGGGTGGAGCAAACATATTAAAAACGATTGCGTCACTTTCAATTCTAGCACAACAACGTTTAGATCTGCCGAAAAGCTTACAACTCGGAAAAGTATTACAGTCGTTTGGTTGAAAGCTATGACTGCGGTAAACAGGATGATATGCAAACATACCTGTTTCAGCTGGAAGTTGTAATTCAGGCATTCCTAGAGTGTTTCTCTTAAATAATGAGTTCATATGTATGAATGCATGGTCTTGTGGCGATATGATTTAATAAAATTTTCTCAGTCTTCCAGCTGCGTCAGATGGTTAACATCCCACAAGTTTTACACTGAGCTCTCCACGGCCATTGGGAAGTGTTAAATGACTGCCGTGTTGCTGTGGCCTCATCACAGTATTGCATCACTGCTGTGTGTGACCCTCTCTGACGCTTTCTTCCTCAACAACTGCAAAAATATTTTTGTCCTACGTCCATCATGCTCGCTTCAACCTCGGAATGGCAGGGTTTCAGGCTGTGCTAAGCTGCAAACCGCCGTCCTTGGTGTTTTCAGATATTTTTATTTCTACCACTTTTTTATGGTCTTCTCCCAAAATCCCTTCATCTTCCAAATGACAGATGTTTCACCAAATAGGATTTTCTGTCGATTTTCCAAACTGTGTTCTGCACTTATAGTAGGGAATTCCGAGTGGGTATCTTTGAGTTTATCTGTGACAGTATTTTTTATCTGGTCTTTTTAGAATGTATTTTTTATGTTTCTCAGTGTTTGTTTGATGTGTTTCTAACCTCCACCTTCCTTTTCGCCTTTTTTTGTTGCTGATAGTGTTTTTTTTTATATAATCTGGAATCTTATTATGAACTAGACATTTTTTATTAAAATGTATATTAAGGACTGTCTTCTGCAGTTTCATTAAGGTGTACCAAACACGGCAAACACAAGAGCAGCATGTCCAAATTATGAATATTTCATAATGCAACTAGACTTACCCAGGAAGCTCCACAAAAATACAGGAATCTTGAGAAGACAACCCTTAACATACAGTTCAATAAAAATTGTCCCGCTCACAATACAATGCAAAATGTAATGTAATATAAAACGTTCTGTGAATAGCATGTCAACTGCACCAAGAAAAGTGAAAATGGAGGAAGAGGTCATGTGGTTAAAACAAGACATTAAGGTACTGCATCCTAAGAAACAGTTGCTCAACACTGATCTTCGCAAACCACATCTAGAACTTTGAAGAAATAACACACACACACACACACACACACACAGAGAGAGAGAGAGAGAGAGAGAGAGAGAGAGAGAGAGAGAGAGAGAGAGAGGGGGGGGGGGGGGAGAGAGAGAGAGAGAGAGAGAAGGCACACATACAAAGAATAAGAAACAAAACGAAAAACTTAACAATCATATGCAGCACAAGCACACCTGCTTAAAATAGTAATCATTCTCAATAAAATAATTTCCATGACAGAACCACCTACCTAATTGACGTAATCTCACCATACATGACAAGAGTCTACTAGGAAAGGCACCAAAACAGTAACAACATACATATATCACACAAAACAACAGAAGACCTTATAACAGATTCTAAACACATTATAAATGAGCAAGAAAGACTGAGCACACCAAATTTTAATGTGACCTTAACAACAGAATTAATAGCTGCCGAAACAACACAGATAATCAGAACACACAGATCCATCGTAATATCTGATAACAGGATACCAGAAGCAATCACATCTAAAGAGCCAAAACGCAAACTAAAACAAAGCAGGGCCACACTAACAAGAACAGACAAAGGAAATGTTGTGATACTTATGGATGAAAAGGAATACATTGATAAAACACTAGATTTTCTGAAGGTCAGCAATATCATCAAACTGACCAATGCCCCAACAACAAGGTACCAGAGAATCATTCAACAAACACAAAAATAAAACATACATTTTAAAAAAGCCAGATAAAAGGAAGTCACAGAAAGAACCAAAGGTACTATGTCAGATTTCCCTACCAAAAAGCACAAACAAAATATTGCAATAAAACGAATCATTAATTTCAAAAATGCTCCATCCTATCACCTAGCCTATTACACAGATTACTAAAGAAAGTATACACTTTTGAAAATAAAAGGAACTTTGAAAACTCAAAGGGATTAACATACAGAATAAAGAATGTAGACATACCAGACATAGCAAGCCTTAAATCATTTGATGTCACATAAATGTAAACTTGTCTTCCAATAGGTGAAAGAATCGGCATCATCACAGAAAGACTAAAGCAACGAAGAAAGTGCCTCATCAACAAATGACATACACACACAAAACAGCTACACAGTGAAATAAACAATTTACACCCAAGAATTCACTTCGTATTATAATCAGAGACAGATAATACACTAAATTTTCTGGATCTCACCATACAAAAAAATAAACAATAATCATGACTTCAAAATATCCAGGAAACCAACAACCCAAGCACCACCATTCACAATCTATAACGCCACCTGTTGCACACAAGCAAGCAAGCTTCGTATTCTTGCTTCACAGATTAAGCAGAATATCCATAAGCAAACAGAACACCCATAATCAAACTGAGCTACATTCAGGAACTGTACACAATAAGACAAATGACAGTGGAAATCGATTATGATACCCATATCATAGAGAAGCCAACCAGCAGATGTGTAAACCGAAAGGGAATAAACACCCCCCCCCCCACACACACACACACACGTAACACATACCCACACACACACACACACACACACACACAGAGAGAGAGAGAGAGAGAGAGAGATAGAGAGAGAGAGAGAGACAGACAGAGAGTGAAAGAGAGAGAGACAGAGGGAAAGTAAACAAAAATTCAAATTCCGAGTCAAATTCACTTAAGAACAAGTGAACGGCGACTGAGGTACGACACAGTAACAACATTTGCACTGTGGGTTGAAAAGTGAAAAGTGTTTGTTGCAGACAAAATTCTGATAATAGATATAGAATTTGTGGGTTCTTTTCAATAACTCACAGGCACACAAAAGAAAATCGATCTGCCAAAACAAAATGTAAGTAACAGGCAAATATATGCACGAAATCTTTTGGCGCAATAAAATTACGTTAAAAGATGAAGTGATGTGTTATCTCGCCAACCAGATTCACATTAACATCTTTTGGTTGAAGATGACATGTAACCACTGTATGTTAATGAACAAATGGTCCTACGGGAGTGTATAAAGTAAAGTTGAGGTAATGACAACTCAAACAAAAAGTTTTTGGGCCTAATTTTCGGAGAATAGTTATCATTCGAAACATGTTTATATTTCAGAGGTTTTAATAAATAAAACCTACTGATGATGGCACAGATATGCTGAAACGTATTTGGGTCACATGAAAGAACAGTGTTTTGCACAACAGGTGGCTTTCACATCTAATAAAGTGGTAAATTGTGCTTGTCTGCATCATCTTCGTTCTCAATAAACAGACAAAGTCACATTCCAGGACCAGCCAATGACTTTAAAGTCAAGACAAAAGTATTTTCAATTTGTTTCTTTAAGACTGGCGACCTGTTATTACTGTATGTTTATCAAGTATTTACGTAAAGTATGACTTTACACTTTACTGCGCCATTTCTGAATACTGACACTGTTGTTTAGTGGACAGCATAGAATTATCTTAAGGGTAACGTAAGGAAGCATTGCAAAGTTTGCGAAGCGTGCTGCTACAATGAACAGGCCTACACGCGTATTCCATTATTCGAATTTCATTTCACAATAAAGCACGGAACCCAAAGACGAGGGATATTCAGTGATGAGGCTTCGAAAATTTGAATCAGAAACGCATTTGATTCCATCGGAGGAGATGTACGCCGTGACTGGGGTACATTTCACAACAGGAAAAGGAATTCAGCAATCAGTCGCTAATCCAATCTGTATTTTATTGCAGATCTACGTCAAATACTGAATAGATATCTTCAGTGCGTTTAAACCGAGTCATACAAATTGTCAAGTTTGTGACAACACATGTTATGATATGATTTTAACGCATACGCGGCCAGAATCTGGCTAACTTGCGTTGTCACAATCTTGAGGAGCCTTTATGACTCAGTTAAAACGCACCGAAGATATCTATTCCAGTCTGAAATGTAGACCTACAATACAGGTTGTCTTTGAGACTGATTGCTGAATTCCTCATCGTTTTTTGATTTGAATTATAGCTTTTATCGCTATCTCTTACTAGGTGATAATTTTAGACATAAGATTTAAACACATCGCTTCTTGGAACTTCTCGTAAAAAATGAATAGCCGTTGGTGAATTCAGAGCAGCTGTTGAGGAAATAGTTCACTCAGAGGGCGTATTGTTATCGCTGCCGCTCTTCAACTGTTGCACGCCTTTTTCTTGAAAATGATGGATCGATACGACACTCCTATTCCGTTTGTCGGAAGCAAACGAGGAATTCTTAGAGGACAGTCATACTGCAATTTTGTCATCGCAATGGCTACTTTTATCGGTGTCTCAAGATTAATAAAAGGTCATTAGTGAGATCCGCGAACCCCAAACTTATTATTTTAGATAGAAATCCTAATATCATATTCTCATTCATATTATATATGTCGATCATTACCTGTGATATTGCCACTGTATGGTAAGTTGAGTTGATGGAAATACAAATTAGAGACTGCAGACTTTTAGTAAATTTTTCTTTCACTATTTACACCAACTACAAAATTTGTTACTATCCATCAGTTCTAAAAACACGTACACGCATTACAGTCAATATGACAATTCCCAGCCACGGAGACAAAACTTAACATAACAATACACGCAATAATTAAACTGTCTCCGAAAAGCAAAGGAAATATACAATATATGTGAAACAAAATAATTAGCGTATAATAACCATTACGTTCACCAGAGAAATATTATATATCCTGTACCAAATTTTTTTAAATGCTAATTGTGGGTTATCTCCATTAAACTCGAAGGCCTTGGACATGAACGCATTTTTTCCCTAAATTGCATTGTAAGATGACTGAGTCTTGGTAGTTATTCAACTAGAAGTATTATCAAAATTTAAATCTCTTTTCGTTTCTTTTTTTTTTTTTAATAGCTCACGGTCAGAAGACGGTAGTGGATGTGACACTACTGCAAAGCCACATTTGTGGATTTATGGATAACATGGTGGAGGATAATGGGAGGCGAATGTAACCTACCTTTTCCCGGCTGAGTTGGTGAAACTAAATCAGTGTGGTAAATGTCATGCTGGCGTTGAAGTGTGAATATACTTTTCCTTTCTTTGTATTTAGGTGCTATGTAACAAAACAGATGGGTAAGTATAGTGTTGAGTTAAGCGACCTTGGAGCCCAGTCGTGCAATGCAAGATCTATATGCTCCCCTACTGTCGCTCGACCGCTGAGGCAGCTCACTGTTAAGAAACGCTCTTACATGAAGATGTCATTGCGGACGAGTTCCGTACTGTTGAAACATGGAGCTGCCACCAAGGCTGACTTTTGGTTTCGATGATGATGATCATCATCATCATCATTTAAGACTGATTATGCCTTTCAGCGTTCAGTCTGGAGCATAGCCCCCCTTATACAGTTCCTCCATGATCCCCTATTCAGTGCTAACTTTGGTGCCTCTTCTGATGTTAAACCTATTACTTCAAAATCATTCTTAACCGAATCCAGGTACCTTCTCCTCGGTCTGCCCCGACTCCTCCTACCCTCTACTGCTCAATCCATGAGTCTCTTGGGTAACCCTGCTTCTCCCATGCGTGTAACATGACCCCACCATCTAAGCCTGTTCTCCCTGACTGCTACATCTATAGAGTTCATTCCCAGTTTTTCTTTGATTTCTTCATTGTGGACACCCTCCTGCCATTGTTCCCTTCTACTAGTACCTGCAATCATCCTAGCTACTTTCATATCCGTAACCTCAACCTTGTTGATAAGGTAGCCTGAATCCACCCAGCTTTCGCTCCCATACAACAAAGTTGGTCGAAAGATTGAACGGTGCACAGATAACTTAGTCTTGGTACTGACTTCCTTCTTGCAGAAGAGAGTAGATCGTAGCTGAGCGCTCACTGCATTAGCTTTGCTACACCTTCCTTCCAGTTCTTTCACTGTGTTGCCATCCTGTGAGAATATGCAACCTAAGTACTTGAAACCGTCCACCTGTTCTAACTTTGTTCCTCCTATTTGGCACTCCATCCGTTTATATTTCTATCCCACTGACATTACTTTCGTTTTGGAGATGCTAATCTTCATACCATAGTCCTTACATTTCTGATCTAGCTCTGAAATATTACTTTGCAAGCTTTCAATCGAATCTGCCATCACAACTAAGTCATCCACATATGCAAGACTGCTTATTTTGTGTTCACATATCTTAATCTCACCCCGCCAGTCTATTGTTTTCAACATATGATCCATAAATAATATGAACAACAGTGGAGACAAGTTGCAGCCTTGTCTTACCCCTGAAACTACTCTGAACCATGAACTCAATTTACCGTCAACTCTAACTGCTGCCTGACTGTCCATGTAAAGACCTTTAATTGCTTGCAAAAGTTTGCCTCCTATTCCATAATCTTGTAGAACAGACAATAACTTCCTCCTAGGAACCCGGTCATATGCCTTTTCTAGATCTATAAAGCATAGATACAATTCCCTGTTCCACTAATAACACTTCTCCATTATTTGCCCTAAGCTAAAGATCTGGTCCTGACAACCTCTAAGAGGCCTAAACCCACACTGATTTTCATCCAATTGGTCCTCAACTAATACTCGCACTTTCCTTTCAACAATACCTGAGAAGATTTTACCCACAACGCTGATTAAAGAGATACCTCTGTAGTTGTTACAATCTTTTCTGTTTCCATGTTTAAAGATTGGTGTGATTACTGCTTTTGTCCATTCTGATGGAACCTGTCCCGACTCCCAGGCCGTTTCAATTATCCTGTGTAGCCATTTAAGACCTGACATTCCACTGTATTTGATGAGTTCCGACTTAATATCATCCACCCCAGCCGCTTTATTGCACTGCAATCTATTGACCATTTTTTCCACTTCTTCAAATGTGATCCTATTTCCGTCATCATTCCTATCCAATTCTACCTCGACATCTGAAACATTACTGATCGCATTTTCACCTACATTGAGCAACTCTTCAAAATATTCCCTCCATCTGCCCAAGGCATCCACAGGATTCTCCAGCAGTTTTCCTGACCTGTCCAAAATACTTGTCATTTCCTTCTTACCTCCCTTTCGAAGACTGCTTATTACACTCCAGAATGGTTTTCCAGGAGCTTGACCCATAGTCTCCAACCTGTTTCCAAAGTCTTCCCACGATTTCTTCTTGGATGCTGCAATTATCTGTTTGGCTTTGTTTCTTTCTTCAACATAACTTTCCCTGTCTACCTGGGTTCTGGTATGTAGCCATTTTTGATACGCCTTCTTTTTCCTTTTACAGGCTGCCTTGACTGTATCATTCCACCAAGCTGTTTGCTTCATCCTACTTTTACACACTACTGTTCCAAGACATTCTTTAGCCACTTCTAGTACTGTGTCCCTGTACCTTGTCCATTTCTTTTCCAATGACTGTAATTGACTACATTCAACTAACTGGTACCTTTCTGAGATCGCTGTTATGTACTTGTGCCTGATTTCCTTATCCTGAAGTTTCTCCACTCTTATCCTCCTACATATGGACCTGACCTCCTGCACTTTCGGCCTCACAATCCCAATTTCACTGCAGATTAAATAATGATCAGTGTCATCAAAGAATCCCCGGAATACACGTGTGTGCCTCACAGCCTTCCTGAATTCCAGATCTGTTATTATATAGTCAATGACAGATCTGGTTCCCCTGCCTTCCCAAGTATACCGGTGAATGTTCTTATGTATAAAATAGGAGTTTGTGATTACTAAGCCCATACTGGCACAGAAATCCAAGAGTTGTTTCCCGTTCCTGTTGGCCTCCATATCCTCTCCAAATTTACCCATAACCTTTTCATACCCTTCTGTTCGATTTCCAGTCCTGGCGTTAACATCACCCATGAGCAGAACACTGTCCTTGTCCTTTACTCTAACAACTACATCACTGAGTGCTTCATAAAAACTATCCATCTTATCTTGATCTGTCCCTTCACAATGCGAATATACTGACACAATCCTAATTTTCTTGCTAGACACTGTCAAATCTATCCACATCAGTCGTTCGTTTACATACCTCATTGCAACTACGCTGGGTTCCATTTCTTTCCTGATGTAAAGCCCTACACCCCATTGTGCTATTCCTGCTTTGACTCCAGACAGGTAGACCTTGTATTCTCCCACTTCCTCTTCTTTCTCACCCCTTACCCGAATGTCACTAACAGCTAAAACGTCCAGCCCCATCTTACTTGCAGCCTCTGCCAGCTCTACCTTCTTCCCAGAGTAGCCCCCATTGATATTAATAGCTCCCCATCTCATTACCATTTGTTTGCCAAGTCGTATCTTAGGAGTCCCTGATTTGTCAGTTAGAGGTGGGACTCCGTCACCTCCAAAGGTCCGAGGCATTTTGCTCTGATTGTTGCCAGCATCATATTTAAAGTACCAGGGAAGCAGGTTGCTAGCCTTACTTGCCCCGAGTCCCATTGGGTTTTACCCCTAACGGCTGAGGGACTAACCGGTGGATTTGGTAGTCTTTGCCGTATGAGCACAAAGGTGACCACGACTCAGAATATGTCCGAGATGCCCAGCCTTATTCCGAAGTAACCGGTATGCCGACTGTCGGGACCACTAACTTGGCCACTCATACGTTGCCCGTGGTTCATGAACTAGGACATGACTACAGGAACCCACACCATGAACCACTTGGTTTCGATGCGCTAGTTAAAATTCAGCCCAAGTTTAGTCTTCATTAGTGTAGAGGACATAGTCTGGTGACTTCGGATTAATGCTTTTGAAACAATTTACACTGTAAGGTCCAAAAAGTCCACGAGCTTCATAATGCTATAGTAAAACGCCAGTTATACAGACATATTTACAAAATGATTTTACAATATTTAAGGCTACACGATACAATATGGCAATGGTCCTCCTTGTCAAGCAAGACTGAACTAGATCGTATCGTAGTCAGTTTATTTTCATTTCCTTATTCAGTTGTACTCAGTTTGTAGAGACTCAAAGATACACCAACCTGTCATATACAGTATTTTTTGGATTACACGAAATATTTCGGTTCTGTGTTTTGCTATATGGGGTATTGTGCATCCTTGTGTTGCTACAGAGTGCAAGTGAGTATAATTGAATGAAGAAATAAAAATAAACTAACTACGATGTAACCGCTAAGAGCCTCCAATACGACTTAATTATTGCGCTATAATACATTTTGGTCGATGTAATTAGTTCAGACTTGCTCGGTAGGAATATCCAGTGTCATCGAATATCGTAAAACCTTAAATATTGTTAAAAACCTTCTGTATATATGTCTGTACTATTGGCATTACGAAGCTCGTGAACTGCACAAAACATTGTTTCAAAAAGATTAATCCGATTTCAGCAGACTATACCGTTTACGTGATCGAAGATAGAAACATGGGATGAATTTTAACTAATGCGGCGAACCGAAATATTAACTGTCGCAGTAATTGAAAGTTACAACAGGACATATCCACACCATAATGGCAACTGAATGTAAGAGCATTTCTTACCAGTGAGCAGCCTCAACCTTCGGTCGATCGTAAGGGGTACAAATAAGATCTCTCATTGCTCTACTGACCCAACGCTGCCTAACTTGAAAATAAGCAATTTTTTTTATTTTTGTTGTGATTTGTGAAAGAGTACGTCTCTATCCCTCCCCTTGGGAACAGCTTTGGATGAACTGTGACGTCTCACAGCAACAGTACTGCACTACAATTGTCCGGCCAATACAGTGGGTTCCTTCAGTGCTGTAGGAGATCTACATCTACGTAGATATTTCGCAGATCACTGTGCGGTGCGTGGCAGGGGATACCCTGTAACACTGTTTGTTATTTCCTTTCCTGTTCCACTCGTAAATAGAGCGAAGAAAAAACGACTGTCAGTATGTCTCCGTATGAGCCCTAATTTGTCGTATCTTATCTTCGTGCTCCTTACGCGCTGGGGACAGTAGATTTGTTAGGCAGTCACCTTCAAATGCCGGTTCTCTTAATTTTCTCAGTTGTGTTTCTCGAAAAGAATGTTGCCTACCTTCCAGGGATTCCCATTTGAGTTCCCGAAGCATCTCCGTGACGTTTACGTAATGTTCGAAATTACGGTAACAAATCTGATAACCCGCCCCTATTGCTTCACTGTCTTCATTCAATCTGATGTGGTATGGATCCCAAATACTCGAGCAGTACTCAAGAAGAATAGGTCGCACCAGAGATCAGATATGCGGTCTCCTTTACAGGGAACCACTCTTTCCTAAAATTTTCTGAACAAACCGAGGTCGACCGTTCGCCTTCCTACCACAGACATTTAGTGCTCGTTCCATTTCATGTCGATTTGTAACATTACTCCCAGATATTTAAACCATTTGCAACGTTACTCCCAGATACACACATAAAAAAAAGTTTTGCATCACGTAGGTTCCGTGAATTCCGGAACCTGTACAGAAAATTGGAATAGAGATCAACATAAACATCATTTACGCCCTTTTTATTGCTCATGAAAACTACACATTGCATGTTGTACCACCATACAGGAGAGAATTTCAGTGGTTGTGGTCCAGATTGCTGTACACACCGGTACCTCTAATACCAAGTAGCACGTTCTCTTGGACTGATGCGTGTCTTTATTCGTCGTGGCATACTATCCTCAAGTTCATCAAGGCACTGTTGGTTCAGATTATCCCACTACTCAAAGGCGATTCGGTGTAGAAGCCTCAGATTGGTTGGTGGGCTACGTCGTCCATAAACATCACTTTTCAGTCTATCGCAGTCATGTGTGTTAGGGTTCATGTCTGGAGAACATGCTGGCTACTCTACTCGAGCGATGTCGTTATCCGAAGGAAATCATTCACAAGATGTGCACGATGGGGGCGCGAATTGTCGTCCATGAAGACGAATGCCTCGCCAATATGCTGCCGATATGGTTGCACTATCGGTCGGAGGATGGCATTCACGTATAGAACAGCGGTTACGGCGCCTTCCATGACCACCAGCGGCGTAGGTCGGCCCCACATAATGCCACCCCAAAACATCAGGGAACCTCCACCTTGCTGCACTCGCTGGACTGTGTGTCTAAGGCGTTCAGCCTGAAGGGGCTCCCACCAAACACGTCTCCGACAATTGTCTGGTTGAAGGCATGTGCGACACTCATCGGTGAAGAGAAAGTGATGCCAATTCTGAGCGGTCCAACGGCATGTTGTTGGGCCCACTTGTACCACGCTGCACGCTGCATGGTGTCGTGGTTCCAAAGATGGACCTCGCCTTGGACATGGGGGGGGTGGGGTGAAGTTGCGCCTCACGCAGCCTATTGTGCACAGTTTGAATCGTAACACGACGTCCTGTGGCTGCACGAAAAGCACTATTCAAGATGGTGGCGTTGCTGTCAGGGTTACTCCGAGACATAATCCATAGGTAGTTGTCATCCACTGCGGTAGTAGCCCTTGGGCGGCCTGAGCAAGGCATGTCATCGACAGTTCCTGTTTATCTGTATCTCCTCCATGTCCGAACAAAATCGCTTTGGTTCACTCCGAGACGCCTGGACGCGATCGAACCGCGGTATTGACCGTCTAGCCATGGTTGAACTACAGATAACACCAGCCGTGTACCTCCTTCCTGGTGGAATGACTGGAACTGATCGGCTGTCGGACTCCATCTAATAGGCGCTGCTCATGTATGGTTGATTACATCTTTGGGCGGGTTTAGGAACAACTCTGAACAGTCAAAGAGACTGTATCTGTGATACAATATCCACAGTAAACCTCTATCTTCAGGAGTTCTGAGAACCGGGGTGATGTAAATTTTTTTATGTGTGCATTTAAACGACTTGACTGTGACAATAGAAGACCAGGAATAACGTATTCGAACATTACAGGTTTGTTCTTCCAAGTCATCCACGTTAAATTACAGTTTTCCACTTTTAGAGCTAGCTGCCATTCCACACCAACTGGAAACTGGCCCATTTTTAACCACAACCGATGAAATATTAGTTCATTTATTACATGAATGAATAAAACCATTTACTTAATTTGAGGCAGTTCTTTGCCACAGGAGAATGTGAAATATTTACGGCTGTCACTGATTACAAAAGCATCACTTGATGCATACAAACTATCCTCTTGAAAAATAACGTATAACATTAACACAACTACATGTCCCACTGCGACTTCGACTCACGCTGTTCCACTAGCAATGTTGATTGCTGAACCAGGGGTCACAAACTGGGGCAGAGCTCTTCCTGGTTCGGCTCTATGTTTACCTCAATACGACGGCGTTGCAGTGCTGAGTGGGAGATGTGGTCTTCCAAGGTACGTTCCATACGTAATTGTGGATTGCAGCAAGCCCTATGGGTGCCGACTTTGTGTGGCACTGCATCTTTGGATGCCACCACTATGAGTGTATGCAAAAGATATACACCTATAAAATCTATTTGTTAGTTTTTAGTATGCCATTTACCCAAAATTTCTATCTTCATTTACATAGAGGGTATAACCTTGTAAAATCGGACGAATCTTCTTGAAACAAACATACCGAGCTAGGTGGCGCAATGATTAGCACACTGAACTCGCATTCGGGACGACGATAGGTGAAATCCACATCTGGCCATCCAGATTTATGTCTTACGTAATTTCCCTAAATCTCTCCAGGCGGATTCTGGGAAGGTGCCTTTGAAAGGGCACGACCAGTTTCCTTCTCCATTCTTGAACCGTCCTAGCTTATGCTTTGTCTCTGATGTCCTCGGTATCGACAGGACGTTAAACTCAAATCGTCATTCCTTCCTTCCTTTTTGAAACACTCTTTGTGACGAGAATACATTTGAGCGTTGCATTAAACCCGTACATATGAAAGTGTAGACAGCTGATTAGTCACATTTTAGCTTCTTAGCTGTCTTTTTAAGGTATAGTAAGCTCTAGAGATGCTAATGCACGAAACATATTCGACCACGGTCTTTTTTCTTTTTTCTTTGGGTATTTCCTTTAACAGCGAAGTACGCTAAAACATGGAAGGGTGGCATTCGACAGCGCATGCTAGTGCTAGAAATGTAGAACACATTGCAGCGACGGGTGGCTCTTGTTCCCCCCCTCGTGTGCGACTATGACCTCCAGAGCAATTGCATTGCCAACAGTGCTGCAGGCGACTACCCGGGCGTCGGTCCCGCGGACGTAAAGGCGGCACGGCCGCTCGTCGCGCGGGCCCTAAATCCCTTCGCAGGGTGCGCCCTATCTGTCGCTAAGTGCCAGGCTGCCTCCCGTATGCAGATGCAATTATTGGCAGCAGCGGCGGCGCGGCCGACCTCTAACCTCGGCGGCGGGGCGCCTAATTGGCCTCTCGAAATGGAAACCAGACTAATGACTGAGATAACAATGGCAACTGAAGGCTTAGCGTCGCAAATGAAGATAAACTGTGATGCAGTGTAATTGTCGCGCCGGCCGGCAGGTGGCGTTGGGGTGCGCGCGCCGCCGGAAGCGATAGATAGCGCCGAGCCGGGACGCCACCGGCCAATTATTGACGGCGTAAATTTGGTGCCCCTCCCCTCCGTCCCCCCCCCTCCCCCCCCGCCCTCCGCCGCCCATCAGCATCCCCTGGCCGGCAACCGAGCGGGCTGCAATATTCCGACCCAGGGGAGTGGGCATTGAATTTTTGGGGGCGCACTGACCAGTAGGGGGACCTGTTGGAATTAAACGCGCGTTTCTCCGCCGCGCCGCTTAACAAACAGCCCTGCTGTCGACTTCTTTTCGCTTCCAGCGTGAGTACGGCGGGTAGATCGCGTAAAAATTCACTTCGCCCGCTTTCCCACCTCCTGCCTACGTGTGCTGCGATTGTGTTTCGCGGAGAGATATCGCTGTTACTACAGTGGTTGACAATGTCCTGCCGCCGCTTTAGGCTGTACGGTGCGAAATCTCTCTCTGCTTAGAGTTAAGCTGGGTTGTAGCTTACAGTGTTTTCCGGTTACTCGAAGAGGGAATTTGCTTCTTCATTTCCAGAAGAATTAACCATGTTATGTATCACCGAAGCCTATTAAAGAACAAGCCAGTAAAACATCGATTTCTTAAAGAATCGAATTTTCATGTACAAAACAGTTTCACATTTTTGATTAAAAATGAGGTAATATGTTAAATATTTGACGTTAAGCACGTAAGCGAGAAACCTTTTAGAAATGGTTTGTTATTATGCTTAAAGTTCGTTGGAATTCGTGAAATCTTCTCGGGTGATCAGCCGAGTAAAGGCGTCGTCTTCTCGCAACGTTTCGAAGGGTTTCGTACCCATCATCTTCAAGCGAATCACTTCGCTTGAAGATGATGGGTACGAAACCCTTCGAAACGTTGCGAGAAGACGACGCCTTTACTCGGCTGATCACCCGAGAAGATTTCACGAATGGAATACGCCGAGAAAGTCTCAAATCACAGTTCGTTGGAAGTCTCCAAGCGCTCTCATCATATAACACTGGAATAAAATAGTCTAAGTAATTTGCATGTTATTTCAAGCAAAAGGAACTTTTTCACACATCTCAATGTCATGCATCGTGAACTATATGTCGTACCATGATACAATTTTGCAGGTACATTGAGTCATATACATTCTACGAAAAAAGAATGGTTACAATTTCAGAAAAGTTGGGTGATTTTTTTCAAGAGGAAGAGATTCACAAACTTGGCTCTGGCCAAGCAGTTATTCGGCTTGGCATTGATTGACAGAGTTGTTGGATATCCTCCTGAGGGATGCAATGCCAAATTCTGTCCAATTGGCACATGAGATCATCAAAATCCCGAGATGGTTTGAAGGCCCTGCCCATAACGCTCCCAAAGTTCTCAACTAGGGAGAGATACGGCGGCTTCGCTGGCCAAGGTAAGATTTGGCAAGAGTGATGACAAGCAGTAGATATTATCGCCGTGTGCTGGCGGTCATTATCTTGTTGAAATATAAGTCCAGTGTGACTTGTCGTGACGGACAACAAAACAGGGCGTACAATATCGTCAACTTATTACTGCGCTGTAAGTGTGCCGCGTATGACTGCCAAACGGTCCTGTTATGACAAGAAATGGTACCCCAGACTATCGCTCTTGGTTGTTGGCCCTTATGGTGGATGACAGTCAGGTTGGTATGCCACTGCAGTGTGGGATAGACGTCCATACATGTCTTCAGTGGTCATCGGGGCTTAGGTCGATGCGAAACTCATCACTGAAGACAAATATACTCCACTGAACGAGACTCCAGGCCAAAGGCGCCCTGAACAGTTAAAAACAGAGTTTTTGTCCTGAAGCAGGGTAACTGACCGAGCGCAAATACCAGGACTTTATTTATCCGGTATGTAAGAGTGAAACCACTTAGTGACTTCCAATAAACCGCGTCCACAATTTCAAACCATTTACGCTGGCGCTCCCAGCAAAATGATCAAATGGAAAAAGTTTATCACTTACTACATTTTCGTTGTTCATGGAACAATTCAGCATCGGACACAACTTTTTAGTTTATTCCTTATTTACTACCTACTGTATTTGCAACACCGTTTGTAGACAAAACCCATATATGCCACTGAACGTACCTGCAAAATTATGTCATTGTGAGATTCCCTGCTATACCTGCAGGACAGGACAGATAGTTTAAGTTGTGGGAAGGGGCCAAAATAAGTGGCTGTTAGTTGCACTCGAACATACTACTTTATTTATTTGACAAACATTACAAGAGTAAAGAAAACATTAGAAACAGAGCAAGCCAAACATTAATTTTAGAACTTAATTCCCGGCTAAATGCGCCATTCAATCTCACGCCTCAAGGGCAAAACAACTTTAATTTAAAACCGGCTGAAGGCCAGTCACTTAAGACGGGAAGAAATTGAATTTTAAAAGGCAGAAGGCCTCATCTTAAAAAAATGTATCTAAATTAGGCTGAAGGCCCAAACAATCTCACGCCTTAAGGGGAAAACAACTTTAATTTAAAATCGGCTAGAAGCCATACATAAACAAACAACAGGGACAAATAAGGAAAGGCAGCACATCCAACGGCGCTCAGAAGTTTCCAAGGGTCGGCCTGGAATTCAAACACTAGTGCTTGCTTAGGTGAGACAGGCAGTCGGCTCAACAAATTCTCAATCCGACGGCAGCCCAACCGACTGACAGTCAACGGACCAAGCGACAGGATAACTTCCACTCCACCCGACCAGCACACAACAGGGAGTTAAATGAAACAACAGAGAAAGTATCGGCGCCCGCAACGAATTACACATTCAGCTGTCAAACTACACGCTGTGCTGGACAGCCACAACACGACAGGGAAAATACACTACCTGAATTTACGTCAACGGCCAGGGCAGGTAACCGCAACGTAACGGCCATAAGGCAGAAGATTCCGCTGTTGCACTTTAATTCAAAATAATCGAGTTAAGTTAAACCCCACAGGAGGGCGGCTAGAATTTCGCCAACTTGAAAACTTGTTGCTTGCGGGAATGTCCCATAAGCCCACAACGAAATTCAAAGTACACAATGTGGTAGATCAAGTAAATGTGGTAGACACTTTCGTGTCGGTGAGCCACGGGCCTCGTAGTAATGGGAACAGCCCCTCACACTCCGACCGCACATGGACGCTGCCAGCGGGCCTGGCCAGACACGCGCCACGGAGACTTCCTCCCTGCTCCACGCCAACCAACCAACTGCCTGCACACGGCGCAGCTGGAAACTACACTCCTGGAAATTGAAATAAGAACACCGTGAATTCATTGTCCCAGGAAGGGGAAACTTTATTGACACATTCCTGGGGTCAGATACATCACATGATCACACTGACAGAACCACAGGCACATAGACACAGGCAACAGAGCATGCACAATGTCGGCACTACTACAGTGTATATCCACCTTTCGCAACAATGCAGGCTGCTATTCTCCCATGGAGACGATCGTAGAGATGCTGGATGTAGTCCTGTGGAACGGCTTGCCATGCCATTTCCACCTGGCGCCTCAGTTGGACCAGCGTTCGTGCTGGACATGCAGACCGCGTGAGACGACGCTTCATCCAGTCCCAAACATGCTCAATGGGGGACAGATCCGGAGATCTTGCTGGCCAGGGTAGTTCACTTACACCTTCTAGAGCACGTTGGGTGGCACGGGATACATGCGGACGTGCATTGTCCTGTTGGAACAGCAAGTTCCCTTGCCGGTCTAGGAATGGTAGAACGATGGGTTCGATGACGGTTTGGATGTACCGTGCACTATTCAGTGTCCCCTCGACGATCACCAGTGGTGTACGGCCAGTGTAGGAGATCGCTCCCCACACCATGATGCCGGGTGTTGGCCCTGTGTGCCTCGGTCGTATGCAGTCCTGATTGTGGCGCTCACCTGCACGGCGCCAAACACGCATACGACCATCATTGGCACCAAGGCAGAAGCGACTCTCATCGCTGAAGACGACACGTCTCCATTCGTCCCTCCATTCACGCCTGTCGCGACACCACTGGAGGCGGGCTGCACGATGTTGGGGCGTGAGCGGAAGACGGCCTAACGGTGTGTGGGACCGTAGCCCAGCTTCATGGAGACGGTTGCGAATGGTCCTCGCCGATACCCCAGGAGCAACAGTGTCCCTAATTTGCTGGGAAGTGGCGGTGCGGTCCCCTACGGCACTGCGTAGGATCCTACGGTCTTGGCGTGCATCCGTGCGTCGCTGCGGTCCGGTCCCAGGTCGACGGGCACGTGCACCTTCCGCCGACCACTGGCGACAACATCGATGTACTGTGGAGACCTCACGCCCCACGTGTTGAGCAATTCGGCGGTACGTCCACCCGGCCTCCCGCATGCCCACTATACGCCCTCGCTCAAAGTCCGTCAACTGCACATACGGTTCACGTCCACGCTGTCACGGCATGCTACCAGTGTTAAAGACTGCGATGGAGCTCCGTATGCCACGGCAAACTGGCTGACACTGACGGCGGTGGTGCACAAATGCTGCGCAGCTAGCGCCATTCGACGGCCAACACCGCGGTTCCTGGTGTGTCCGCTGTGCCGTGCGTGTTATCATTGCTTGTACAGCCCTCTCGCAGTGTCCGGAGCAAGTATGGTGGGTCTGACACACCGGTGTCAATGTGTTCTTTTTTCCATTTCCAGGAGTGTATAAGCGCGAGGCCAAAGATAGTACAAGGGTGCGAATATCGATACACGCTGCTGCTGCGGCTCGCGGAGAGAGAGGTTAACAGCATAATCGCGATAACCGCGGGAGACCAATCACAGAATAGTAACCAAGGTGTAATTCAAAGCATAACACGAGCCAGCCACGGCTCACATTGTACAACGCATAGTTCATGAGATGACGCCATAGACATTTAGATGCGTAGAAAACTGGCTTCTGCTTGAATGTCGTGCAATACAGCTTTAACATCAGAAAAAAACATTTTTACTGCCCCCCCCCCCCCCCCCCCCACATATCGCCCGACAACTAAGAATCTTAGTCTGGAGTGCCATTTCTTTCATAATAGGACCCCTTTGGTTGTCATCCGCTGCAGCCCTACAGCACAACAGTACGTCGACGATATTCTATGCCCCGTTCTGTCGCTTCTCATGGCAAGCCATCCTCGTCTTGCATTTCAGCTAGGTAATGGCCGCCTGCACCCTGCAAGAGTTTCTACTGCTTGTGTTCGTGTTCGCAAAACCCTACCATTCCATCGTGGTGTGTTGGTTTCTTTGTCTTAGCGTGTATATGGGTATTGTCTGTAAAGTGTGTTGGGAATAGAGTTAGCGGTAACGAAGTAATAAATTAAAGCGTCATGCCTGATGTTAAAGTTGTACTGCCCTTCATTTAAACAGAAGCTAGTTTCCTACGCATCTAAATGTCTATGACGTCATATCTCTTGAAACAGGGGCTGTACAATGATATAATTTTGCAGGTATATTCAGTGGTCTATGTGGCCACTGTCTGCCAACGGTGTTGCGAATTCAGTCGGTAGTAAAAAAAGAATAAACTAAAAAGTCTTGTCTGATGCTGAGTTGTTGCATGAACAGAGAAAATGTAGTAAGTGATAAACTTTTTTCCTTTCATCACTGTCAGCGAGAAGAAGTTTCGTAAAGGGTTTGAAACTATGTGTACGGCTTATTGGAAGTTACTAAGTGGTTTCATTCCCACATACCGGGTGAATAAAGTCCAGGCATTTGCACACTCTCACTTACGCTGCTTCAAGACAAACACAGTGTTTCTAAGTGTAATCTGTCTTTTTTTGTTAAACTTTTAATATCAGATTATACCTCTTAATGAGCAGCTTATGACAGCGTTTTAAATTTTTAAATCTGTTCAGTAACTACGCGAAATATAAAAATAAAATTTTTGTTGTCTCCATAAGCCGTTAGAAAGGCAAACTGCAACTAGAAAAGGATTTCTAGTTCCGGATTTTATTTTCCGGGTTCTGGGATAGTCGTTTAGTAATATGGATAACCTAGTCAGAGAGGCTGTAGCAATACTTAGTATTAAATGATGAGTCTAACAGTTGTAGGTAATAAATTACTGGAGATCTTGAAAATTCGTTCATATCTGAGCGTTCCATTTCGAATTGGCTTCCCTACAATAAAATTGCTGTTTATTTCACAATACAAGTTAACAGAACCTTGGGAAAAGGCGTCGTTCACCAGCATATGCGTAAAAAGTACCAGTTACGCGATTATTTTTATGGAGGTACACCTCACCTGCCCCCCTCCCCTCCACCCAACTTCCTCTTGGTGGCATCCATAGTAGGCGTGGCCATTCAGTGTGCCCTTGAAAGTACCTGACATACCTCTGCTTACAGGTGTAATCAAGCAGGCAGTTTGAACACTGGTTAATCGAAGCTGAGCACGAAGGGCAGAACCAATATCACAACATTGTACAGAGACCAAATTTATCTCATTAATTGAAACCTATTCTTCATTTCAGATTTAAAGACAAACAGAAAAATGGATATTAAGCACTGAAATCGAAAGGAAAGAGGGCAGTAGCGTCCAGAGTTCATATGTGATTAAGCTAAAGTCAGTGGCGCAAAGCTGTAACTGGACTGTCGGCCTGATTCCAGGTTGAGTGCAGCCCTTCTACCCGTCGAACCAATTGGAGGGTGAGCGATGACGGATCGTGAGCCCTCGTGAAGGCTGAATGGACCTGCCACAGTCGTGAAGGTTTAGAACCATGAAAAAAATCATTGTCCATACCAGGGATTGATGCGCGGACTTCCACTGCCGGACTATATTTGTCTACCTGCTAAACCACCACACAGTCATCAAGCATTAACTAAAAATTAAAAAATGAGATCTTGGAAGCCACTATCCTGGTGAAGGGAGCGAGAGAAATAAGTACCTGTACTGAAGCGAACTTTTGCTTCAAGCCTAATCAGCTTAGTCAATAAAATTATTTAGTGTATGTGACCACATTGTCAGTGTGTCAGATTATCCGACGTTTCGGGGACTGTTGCAGATGTCCTTCAGGGTGTTTTGGCTAACACATATGAGCAGACAAGGGAAATTCCACCGTTGTGTTGGACGTGGCAGTTTATAACAGTGGAGGATGCTCTGAGTCAACACATGTATAAGAAACTTGAGGGATCCGTCGTCCAAGATAATCATATAGATACAAGCACTGCTTAAACAAACAAGAATGAACTCGACACGGCCAGAAGACTCATCCTACAAGTCCCACAGGGATAAATGGTGTACCGAAGGTATTCTTTTACGGTCCATTGGGAATAGCATTAATTCACCGACCTACAGTCTAGCGAAAGAAATGACTTCGAAGCTTCGACATTTAATGAGCCACCCAGATTCGTACGGTAAAGTCTCTATCTATTTTACAACACTTTTAAGAGAAAAATGCTTCTCGCCTAGTGACCAGCTTCGACGTGAAGTCTTTATTCACGAATGTACCAACATTAGACACTGTGAACATCTTAGAGGGACGCTTGACACCCGATGTCTGTGAGACAGCGCGCCGCTGTTTACGGCCACCTATTTCAGACGGAAAGAGATAATCTGTGGACAGGCAGGCGGTGTAGCTATGGGTTCCCCTCTCTCGCCTCTTACAGCAGACATATTCATGGAAGCATTTGAAGAAACAGCAGTCCATTCCGCACTATTACGCTTAAAATGCTGGCTCGGATACGATGCTGACAACTTCCTTATTTGGCCACATGGAGCAGAAGAGCTGTAGAACATCCACCAATTACCTAAATCAGCAGCACAACAAAAGCCAATTGACCATGGAGATAGAAGAGAATGGGATGTTGTCTTTTCTCGACGCCCAAGCCTGATGGTGAACTTGACAACAGATATAGAAAGCCCAGAAGCACGGACAAGTACCTACGTTCCTCCACCCACCGTCTCCCTACGCAGAAGAAATTCGCCCTGCAAACTTAACCGAGAAGGCCACAAGATCAGAGATGAAAAACAACTATAGGCTTAACTACAAAACCTCGGGGCCATTTTGGAGCGAACGGTTATGGGATAAAGATGACAGATGAAACTATGGCGACAAAGGCTTAAGGCAGTAGGTAAAAACGGAACGAAGCACAAAACATCGCCCTGCTACCATATGACCAAGGGGTGACTGAATGTGCGGACAAGATTCTCAGCAGATTAGGTATCAAGCCGGTTTCTCGAATCAGCAACAGAATGAAATACACTCCTGGAAATTGAAATAAGAACACCGTGAATTCATTGTCCCAGGAAGGGGAAACTTTATTGACACATTCCTGGGGTCAGATACATCACATGATCACACTGACAGAACCACAGGCACATAGACACAGGCAACAGAGCATGCACAATGTCGGCACTAGTACAGTGTATATCCACCTTTCGCAGCAATGCAGGCTGCTATTCTCCCATGGAGACGATCGTAGAGATGCTGGATGTAGTCCTGTGGAACGGCTTGTCATGCCATTTCCACCTGGCGCCTCAGTTGGACCAGCGTTCGTGCTGGACGTGCAGACCGCGTGAGACGACGCTTCATCCAGTCCCAAACATGCTCAATGGGGGGCAGATCCGGAGATCTTGCTGGCCAGGGTAGTTCACTTACACCTTCTAGAGCACGTTGGGTGGCACGGGATACATGCGGACGTGCATTGTCCTGTTGGAAAAGCAAGTTCCCTTGCCGGTCTAGGAATGGTAGAACGATGGGTTCGATGACGGTTTGGATGTACCGTGCGCTATTCAGTGTCCCCTCGACGATCACCAGTGGTGTACGGCCAGTGTAGGAGATCGCTCCCCACACCATGATGCCGGGTGTTGGCCCTGTGTGCCTCGGTCGTATGCAGTCCTGATTGTGGCGCTCACCTGCACGGCGCCAAACACGCATACGACCATCATTGGCACCAAGGCAGAAGCGACTCTCATCGCTGAAGACGACACGTCTCCATTCGTCCCTCCATTCACGCCTGTCGCGACACCACTGGAGGCGGGCTGCACGATGTTGGGGCGTGAGCGGAAGACGGCCTAACGGTGTGTGGGACCGTAGCCCAGCTTCATGGAGACGGTTGCGAATGGTCCTCGCCGATACCCCAGGAGCAACAGTGTCCCTAATTTGCTGGGAAGTGGCGGTGCGGTCCCCTACGGCACTGCGTAGGATCCTACGGTCTTGGCGTGCATCCGTGCGCTGCTGCGGTCCGGTCCCAGGTCGACGGGCACGTGCACCTTCCGCCGACCACTGGCGACAACATCGATGTACTGGGAGACCTCACGCCCCACGTGTTGAGCAATTCGGCGGTACGTCCACCCGGCCTCCCGCATGCCCACTATACGCCCTCGCTCAAAGTCAGTCAACTGCACATACGGTTCACGTCCACGCTGTCGCGGCATGCTACCAGTGTTAAAGACTGCGATGGAGCTCCGTATGCCACGGCAAACTGGCTGACACTGACGGCGGCGGTGCACAAATGCTGCGCAGCTAGCGCCATTTGACGGCCAACACCGCGGTTCCTGGTGTGTCCGCTGTGCCGTGCGTGTGATCATTGCTTGTACAGCCCTCTCGCAGTGTCCGGAGCAAGTATGGTGGGTCTGACACACCGGTGTCAATGTGTTCTTTTTTCCATTTCCAGGAGTGTATGTTCTAGCCCCAGCGAGAGATGCAGTTGACAAGCTACATGCCGCAGGAACGTACGAAATCGGTTGCGAGCGTGGACTACAGTATACAGGACAGACGGGGTGACCGGTCAGCACACGGATTTCCTAACATGAAAGATATATCCGACTAAAGCAACACACCGAATCAGCGGTGGCAGTCACCACGATGAGTGCGCCAAGAGTTAGAATTTCGAGAAGTCCTCGTACTAGCAAACAGCCTGTCACCTTCAGGAGGTGATAGAAACAGCCAAGCGACCCACCAACCCTTCTTGGCTGCCCGCAGTAACAGCGCTACTGAACAGCAGCTCATTCAAAGCAACACACAGAGGCTCGGGGGTGACTACAGTACTGACACACCTCGGTTGGCAGTAGGCAGCAAGTGAACAGCCCTCTGTCACAACCAGAGGTGTACAAATTCTCCTTCCAGCCAGGTTGCTGCTATTTCCAATAAAGCAACTCAACCCGCGGCAACGGTGATACAAAGAGTACATGTGTACTTAAGCACAGCGGTTAAAGCATGCAAGCTTGGGTTTTCGCTGGCTTGACAAGCTTTTATGTTGCCCGCTCAGCCTGCTGTAACTGACAACAAGATGCGCTATCAGTCCAGTTTGACTAGCCAGCTATGTATGTGTTTCCGTACGGAGTATCCTTGCAGCTCTTGCATCATAACGACGGCAGCAGGAAAATGGACAAACCAAATTTGAAGGAGATTCGGGAGAAATTAAGAACTGAGGAATATAAACGAGTCACGAAACAGAGCTCAAGACCAGCGGAGGAAACTTTGCTGTATGTTTGTGAATAAGCTTGAAATAAATCGATTGGTGTCTCACAATGCAAGTTGTGTAAAGAGTTACTAAAAACTCATTCGTCAACCTCGAGTATGTCTGTAAATTTTACCAACTCCATAAATATTTTGAAAGAGGACCATGACTTAGTGGCTGGTAAGTGTGTGGAAACATGTGCTATAAGGACTTAAGGCCATTTAGCAGTACATAGCTTTTTTAAATTCAGAGTAAATATTAACTTAAATAGGAAAAAATATTGTGGATATTATCTGGTAGTATAAACGTAGTGCGAAGAAAGCTTCGTATGAAGACAAAACTTCTTCTTTCAGACATACTAAGAAAAACGAAATTTGTTTGTGCTAAAATGCATTTGGGCGGTTTTTAGTGAGCCATGTGGGCCGCACAGAATGAATTCAGCGAAACCGCAATGCAATTCCTGAAAGAAATTGAAACTGGTGTAACTGGTGTCATATTTGGCTGTAACACACAAAAAACTTTACTTCGGTTTGCATTGCAGTGTAACAATCATCTCAGGTTCCCAGGTGCAAAGGATCTCGACCTTCAGAAATGGTACTACAGGAAACATGTATCAGAGGTGACCTGATGATGGTTCGAATTGATAATAGCTAGTATAAGTCGAAAGAGGAGGAAACTTGCAGAGAAAACTGCTCATTTCGAAATTATATAAGCCCAACATATACCGAAAAGGAGAAAAGGACAGATAAAATCCAACATTTTCTGGTCTGCAGTGACCCAGAGTGAATACATATTTCATTACGCTGAGTCTTGTGATACTCTGGTGTTTTTATCAACTTCCAAACCCTACTGACAACGCTACAGCGAAAGCGTAGACAACAGACTGTTACGTGGCGTGGCGCAGCGGGAAGACTGGCAGGCAAGCAAGACTCCCGTAGCCTGCTTGGGATGAGCATAGCTCGAGTTGGATGGGAGTAAAGCAGTCTGCCCGTTCTGCTCTAACGAGCGGCAGCTTGCCTGCCTGGCTAACAGGCAAGCATGGGCAGGCTATAAGGGTAATATGTACACCTTTAACTACTTACGTGTTTGGGGTAAACCTTTTTTATTTTTCTACATGGTCTCCTTTTAGACTTATACACTTCGTCCAACGCTGTTCTAATTTGTTGATGCCTTCCGAATAATAGGAATGGTCCAAGTCTGCAAAACAGCTATTAGTTGCTGAAATCACTTCCTCGTTTGAATAAAATCTTTGTCCCGCCAGCCATTTCTTCAAATTGGGGAACAAATAGTAGTCCAAGGCAGCCAAATCTGGAAAATAGGGAAGATGTAAAACGAGTTGGAATCCTGTTTCCATTAATTTTGTGACCACAACTGCTGAGGTATGTGCTGGTGCATTGTCGTAATGGAAAAGGACTTCTTTGCGCTCCCATCGCCGGGGTTTTTCTTGCAGTTCCGTTTTCAAAAGGTCCAGTGACGCTGTATAGTATGCACCTGTAATAGTTTTACCTTTTTCAGATAGTCGCTGAGGATTATCCCTTTCGAATCCCAAAAGACAGTCGCCATAAACTTTCCGACCGAAGGAATGGTCTTCGCATTTTTTGGTGCAGATTCTACCTTGTTAACCCATTCTTTAGATTGTTGTTTGGTGTCAGGAGTATAGTAATGTATCCATGTTTCATCCACAGTGACGAAACGACGCTTAAAGTCCTGCGTATTCTTCCTGAACAGCTGCAAACCATCCTTGCAACACTTAACACGATTTCGTTTTTGGTCAAGCGTAACCAATCGCGGAACCCATCTTGCGGATGGCTTCCTCATGTCCAAATGTTTATGCAAAATATTATGCACCCATTCATTCGAGATGCCCACAGCACTAGCAATCTCATGCATATTTTTTCTTTCATAAAGTGATGTTTAATCACCACACGAAACTCTTTTTCGTCCATTTTTTGATAATCACTCGACTTCCTTGATTCACACGAATGCCAAACACAAAGAAATAGACCAATGTGTGCGTTCTTTCCAAAGTTTCTACTAACGTAACATGAAATCGATACGCGCCGGTGGTGCTATCTCTCGGACTTTGCATGGAATTTTCAAACGCCCCTCGTACAACCAACCCATCCCACTGATGTACACAGTAACTCTCACCAGAAAACTAACACGGAACGCACATCTCCTTACCATCCAACACAAAGCCGTAAACCGACTGAAACAGCCAGCAGGTGCCTACATTCTTCTACCATTATCCTCACCTATAAATACCTCATCTACCTCATCCTAACGAACGCCAACGTTGCTTGGATCTCTGCTGCGCCTGAACTGCGTAAATCCTTTGAAATCTTGGAGAGACATCCACTCCGCATCGCCTTCCAGAACAAGCATAAGAAACCTCGCCTTCTGCGGGCTGGCGTTATCTTGCTGAAATGTAATCCCAGGATGGCTCACTATAAAGGTCAATAAAACGGTGTATGGAATATGCTTGAAGTACCTAAATACTTCAATGGTGCAGCAGACGACAACCAGAGGTCAAGATACAACTTCGCTGGTTATCGGGACTCAGTTCGAAGCGGAACTCATCACTGAAGACAATTTCACTCCGGTCGATGAGATTCCAGGCTCTCTCAATCAATATCAAGCCGAGTAACTGTTTCCTTAAGGGCCAGAGGCGGCTCAACGCGTTATTCACATGCTTGATTTGCGAAACTTCTTCTCTTGAGTAAACCATTCAGTTTTTCAGAAACTGCAATCATTTGTTTGTCTGTAAATGTTCCATACGTGTATATATTTCCGTCCTATTCGGATAATTCCTTCGTGGCTTGTCCCTTTTTTTTGGTCTGTAAGTATAATAAAGTACAGTTAAAACCGAGACACATGGAAAACTAGAAAGCCCTTACCATCCTCCATGTAACCACGATAGCTTTTACTACACTACTGTCCATTAAAATTGCTACACCAAGAAGAAATGAACATGATAGACGGATATTCATTGGACAAATATACAGTATTATACTAGAACTGACTTGTGATTACATTTTTACGCAGTTTGGGTGCATAGATCCTGAGAAATCAGTACCTAGAACAACCACCTCCGGCTGTAAAAGCGGCCATCATACGCCTGGGCATTGGGTCAGACAGAGTTTGGATGGCGTGTACAGGTACAGCTGCCCATGCAGCTTCAACACGATACCACAGTTCATCAAGAGTAGTGACTGACGTATTGTGACGAGCCAGTTGCTCGGCCACCATTGACCAGAAGTTTTCAATTGGTGAGAGATCTGGAGAATGTGCTGGCCAGGGCAGCAGTCGAACATTTTCTGTATCCAAAAAGGCCAAGTACAGGACCTGCAACATGCGGACGTGCATTATCCTGCTGAAATGTAGGGTTTCGCAGGGATCGAATGAAGGGTAGAGCCACGGGTCGTAACACATCTGAAATGTAACGTCCACTGTTCAAAGTGCCGTCAATGCGAACAAGAGGTGACCGAGACGTGTAACCAATGGCACCACATACTATCAAGTCGGGTGACAGGCCGGTATGACGATGAGGAATACACGCTTCCAATGTGCATTCACCGCGATGTCGCCAAACACGCATGCAACCATCATGATGCAGTAAACAGAACCTGGATTCATCTGAAAAAATGACGTTTTGACATTCGTGCACCCAGGGTCGTCGTTGAGTACACCATCTCAGGCTCTCCTGTCTGTGATGCAGCGTCGTGGGTAACCGCAGCCTGTCGAACTGTTCGTGCAGATGGTTGTTGTCTTGCAAACTGTTGACTCAGGGATCCAGACGTGGCTGCACGATCCGTTACAGCCATGGGGATAAGATGCCTGTCATCTCGACTGCTAGCGATACGTGACGGTTGGGATCCAGCACTGCGTTCTGTATTACCCTCCTGAACCCATCGATTCCATATTCTGCTAACAGTCATTGGATCTCGACCAACGCGAGCAGCAATGTCGCGATACGATAAACTGCAATCGCGACAGGCTACAATCCGACCTTTATCAAAGTCGGAAACGTGATGGTACGCATTTCTCCTCCTTATAAAAGGCATCACAACAACGTTTCACCAGGCAACGCTGGTCAACTGCGGTTTGTGTATGAGAAATCGGTTGGAAACGTTCCTCATGTCAGCACGTTGTACGTGTCGCCACCGGCGCCAACCTTGTGTGAATGCTCTGAAAAGCTAATCATTTGCATATCACAGCATCTTCTCCCTGTCAGTTAAATTTCGCGTCTGTAGGACGTCATCTTCGTGGTGTAGCAATTTTAATGGCCTACCGGTGGTAGGCAGAAAACATCTTCCGAGATTGTCCTAAATGCTTTCTCCGAAAATTATTTCGAGCAGTTAGTCCACGAACCCACGCGAATTGTAAATGGTTGCGAAAACACACTTGACCTCTTAGCCACAAACAATCCAGAGCTGATAGCATAATGACTGATACATGGATTAGTGATCACAAGGTCGTTGTAGCTAGGCTCAATACCGTTTCTTCCAAAACCACCAGAAACAAACGCAAAATAATTTTATTTAAAAAAGCCGATAAAGTGTCACGTGAAGTCTTTCTAAGAGACAATCTCCATTCCTTCCGAACTGACCATGCAAATGTAGAGGAGATGTGGCTCAAATTCAAAGATATAGTAGCAACAGCAATTGAGAGATTCATACCTCATAAATTGGTAAGAGATGGAACTGATCCCCCAAGGCACACAAAACAGGTTCGAACGCTGTTGCAGAGGCAACGGAAAAAGCATGCGAAGTTCAGGAGAACGCGAAATCCCGAAGATTGGCTAAAATTTACAGACGCGCGAAATTTGGCACAGACTTCAGTGCGAGATGCCTTTAATAGGTTCCACAACGAAACATTGTCTCGAAATTTGGTAGAAAATCCGAAGAAATTCTGGTCGCATGTAAAGTACACAAGCGGTAAGACGCAGGCCATACCTTCGTGCGCAGTGCCGATGGTACTGTTACCGATGACTGTGCCGCTAAAGCGGAGTTATTGAACGCAGTTTTCCGAAATTCCTTCACCAGGGAAGACGAATGGAATATTCCAGAATTTGAAACACGAACAGCTGCTAGCATGAGTTTCTTAGAAGTAGATACCTTAGGGGTTGCGAAGCAACTCATATCACTTGATACGGGCAAGTCTTCAGGTCCAGATTGTATACCGATTAGGTTCCTTTCAGATTACGCTGATACAATATCTCCCTGCTTAGCAATCATATACAACCGCTCGCTCACCGATAGATCTGTACCTACAGATTGGAAAATTGCGCAGGTCGCACCAGTGTTTAAGAAGGGTAGTAGGAGTAATCCATCGAACTACAGACCTATATTATTGACGTCGGTTTGCAGTAGGGTTTTGGAGCATCTACTGTATTCAAACATTATGAATCATCTCGAAGGATCGATCTATTGATACGTAATCAGCATGGTTTCAGAAAACATCGTTCTTGTGCAACGCAGCTAGCTCTTTATTCGCCCGAAGTAATGGCCGCTATCGACAGGGGATCTCAAGTTGATTCCGTATATCTAGGTTTAAGGAAAGTTTCTGACACCGTTCCTCACAAGCGACTTCTAATCAAGCTGGGGGCCTATGGGGTATCATCTCAGTTGTGCGACTGGATTCGTGATTTCCTGTCAGGAAGGTCGCAGTTCGTAGTAATAGACGGCAAATCATCGAGTAAAACTGAAGTGATATCAGGTGTTCCCCAGGGAAGCGACCTGGGACCTCTGCTGTTCCTGATCTATTTAAATGACCTGGGTGACAATCTTAGCCGTTCTCTTAGGTTGTTCGCCGATGATGCTGTAATTTACCGTCTAGTAAGGTCATCCGAAGACCAGTATCAGTTGCAAAGCGATTTAGAAAAGATTGCTGTATGGTATGGCAGGTGGCAGTTGACGCTAAATAACGAAAAGTGTGAGGTGATTCACATGAGTTCCAAAAGAAATCCGTTGGAATTCGATTACTCGATAAATAGTACAATTCTCAAGGCTGTCAATTCAACTAAGTACCTGGGTGTTAAAATTACGAACAACTTTAGTTGGAAAGACCACATAGATAATATTGTGGGGAAGGCGAGCCAAAGGTTGCGTTTCATTGGCAGGACACTTAGAAGATGCAATAAGTCCACAAAAGAAACAGCTTACACTACACTCTGTTAGAATATTGCTGCGCGGTGTGGGATCCTTACCAGGTGGGATTGACGGAGGACATCGAAAGGGTGCAAAAAAGGGCAGCTCGTTTTGTATTATCACGTAATAGGGGAGAGAGTGTGGCAGATATGATACGCGAGCTGGGATGGAAGTCATTAAAGCAAAGACGTTTTTCGCCGCAGCGAGATCTATTTACGAAGTTTCAGTCACCAACTTTCCCTTCCGAATGCGAAAATATTTTGTTGAGCCCAACCTACATAGGTAGGAATGATCATCAAAATAAAATAAAAGTAATCAGAGCTCGAACAGAAAGATTTAGATGTTCGTTTTTCCCGCGCGCTGTTAGGGAGTGGAATGGTAGAGAGATAGTATGATTGTGGTTCGATGAACCCTCTGCCAAGCACTTTAATGTGAATTGTGGAGTAGACATGTAGATGTAGATGTAGATGTAGATGTAGTGTACACTTACCTCACTGTGAGACAAGACGGTAAGTGACTTCATGGAAAAATGTTCACTGTTGCCTACGGAACCATGGTTATATCCAGACGTGCACCTCTTCGAAGTAAATCGACGTCCAAGAAAGTCTTCCTTGAGAGTTCCAAAAATATGACAAAACTCTTGGGGAGATATAGGAATTATGTGGAGGATGGTAAGGGCTTTCGAGTGAAAGTTTATCAGGCGTACTCAAAAAAGCCTTGGTAACTTGAGGGTGGGCATTCTTGCAAACAGAATTATGCCATCCGTCAGCATTCCTAGGTGTTTGGACTTCTTGATGGAGCACTTCAATTTTTCCTAAGTGTCCGCACATGTCGCATACCAAGATGCTTTAATTGTGGGGCAGTGTTCCAGGAGGTCAATGAACAGCTCATCTTTTCAGTCAAAGAAAGAAGCCATCATGAGTTTTCCGGAGCTGGGTTGGATATCCCGTACGCGTGCTGTAGTAAATCTAGCAGCTCGCGTCTTATTTGGCTTGTAATGTTTATAAACACAGAGTGATAAGCGGCTGACCAAGGTCAGTGCTCACACAGAGTATTTCCAATGAGGCTCATGCAATAGCTTTATTAATTATTTATGTTATTGTGATATACTTTTTTGGTAGGGACAAGGGTAGGGAGTGAAGTTTATTTAATCTCTGTAATAATGAGTGAGGTCACCGACGAGTTTACTTTTTTACAATTATCAGCACCTTTAATTAATTATCGGCATCTGGTAAGAAGGCGTCAGTCTTCGTGCAGCCGCTCGAGCAACAGCATTGGACCGCTCACACAGAAGATGCCACGATTTTATAGGAGAAGAAGGCGTACGCGCTTACAGTTTATAAAGCAATAGACAATATTGCAATTAATACGGAGAACTATGCAGTTGCACAAGTCATCCTGCATGGTCCATCATTGGTCTGTGGTGGAGTTCTGAACTTTACTATTAGCAACAATGATACCCTGCAGCAAGGTAACGGATGGGTAATCGCCGCCCTCGTCCGCGGACCTAAAGTCGATAAAGTCCCAGGGCTGGAAAGTTTTAACAGCCGTGACGTCATCGCATACCGGACATTTCACTTTGCAGAGGTCTACAATAGAGATATGGATAAATCATATTACCTGTCGACCATTCCGTTAGTTCTCAGGAAGTTTATCTGGGAAGCCCTCAGACATCCCCCACGAAAGTCCCAATTTGAAAATCCGGCAGTGCTCGTTGGAGCTCTTATTACTTTCATTTCATTTCTGCCTTTCGCATGTGGTAGTTCCTATTGACACGACTGAAGCGATGTGCTCTACTATGAGGTAGCAGCTGTCAATTTGCAGAGGTCGTATTACATGAGGCGGCAGCCGGGTTTGTGCAGCAGTCAGACCGACGCCTGTCCAGAGGCGTCCGCCTGCACGCGGCGGCTGCCGCTTATTACGGCGTCGCAGCTAATTCGCTGGAGGCGACGGCGGTGGCGCCGACGGCGGCGGTGGCGTCGAGCCGTCTGAATTAATTTGGTCCGGCCAGCCGGAGCCATCGCGGACACCTGTCGCCGCCACCGCCCCTGCCGCGGCCGCAGCCCGCAGACCACTGCCGCGCTGCGCTGCCCATACGCCGGCGCTACACGGGCTGTCGCGTCCGCTGGCGAGCGGTCCGCCGTTTGCCGACGTTCGGCCGCCGCTCTGCGCACCTGCGCTCCGCTGACACGCCGCAGACCCGGGGCGCGCCCCAGCCCGTGGTTTCGTTACGAAATATCCACTGCCATCGCTTTTTCCCTACGGCCTGTTACGTTCACGCTTCGGCGACCGTTGTCACGCACAGCGCTCTACTTTCGAAAGCGAATGTCCACCGTAGCTTTTTTTCTCCCTCCGGTCTGTTACGTTCACGCTTCTGTCTTTCCCACAGCTATCAGAAGAAATTTCAGTAAAAGGGCCAAATACACGGACAAAATTAAGTTTTTTACCACCTGCCAACTTGTCACGACTTTGATTCAGAGACACCAGGGCGTTAACCTTATCAAACAATGAAACATACAGCTTTACTGAAATTATTAGTCTAAAATTTGAGCGCGGCAAGTATGACAGATTTTTCTTATCATTGTATAACCTCGCGTAGAGTACTGTTCATCAATATCAGAGAACTGAACGCAAAATAGGGAAAATGGGAGAAACATCAACTTCAATAATCAGCGTCTACGTATGTAGTTATTCGTAGGTATGCCCGTGTTAATATTAAACAGATATAAAAATAATATAGAATCGATGACTTATGTAACTCAATTATTTAACCGTAGAGGCCACCATATATGGGTGCATGAAGAAATTAGACAGACGTTCAAAAGAAATGCTTTGCTTCGCAAAGATATCTCTTACATTTGAATGTTAGGAAAATTTACATTTGAGAAAAAATCTACAGTTGAAAACTCGGTAAATCTCATAAACCAGATTAACGATGCTCATATCCCAGGGAATGGCAGATTGTTTTCCTTAGATATCACTATCGTGTACACGGGATAGTAGAAATTGTATCCGTAATCAAAATGAATTTATCCAAAATTATTAAAAGATTAGTTAACTGAAATTGATATATATATATATATATATATATATATATATATTTATATATATATATATATATACTCCTGGAAATTGAAATAAGAACACCGTGAATTCATTGTCCCAGGAAGGGGAAACTTTATTGACACATTCCTGGGGTCAGATACATCACATGATCACACTGACAGAACCACAGGCACATAGACACAGGCAACAGAGCATGCACAATGTCGCCACTAGTACAGTGTATATCCACCTTTCGCAGCAATGCAGGCTGCTATTCTCCCATGGAGACGATCGTAGAGATGCTGGATGTAGTCCTGTGGAACGGCTTGCCATGCCATTTCCACCTGGCGCCTCAGTTGGACCAGCGTTCGTGCTGGACGTGCAGACCGCGTGAGACGACGCTTCATCCAGTCCCAAACATGCTCAATGGGGGACAGATCCGGAGATCTTGCTGGCCAGGGTAGTTGACTTACACCTTCTAGAGCACGTTGGGTGGCACGGGATACATGCGGACGTGCATTGTCCTGTTGGAACAGCAAGTTCCCTTGCCGGTCTAGGAATGGTAGAACGATGGGTTCGATGACGGTTTGGATGTACCGTGCACTATTCAGTGTCCCCTCGACGATCACCAGTGGTGTACGGCCAGTGTAGGAGATCGCTCCCCACACCATGATGCCGGTTGTTGGCCCTGTGTGCCTCGGTCGTATGCAGTCCTGATTGTGGCGCTCACCTGCACGGCGCCAAACACGCATACGACCATCATTGGCACCAAGGCAGAAGCGACTCTCATCGCTGAAGACGACACGTCTCCATTCGTCCCTCCATTCACGCCTGTCGCGACACCACTGGAGGCGGGCTGCACGATGTGGGGGCGTGAGCGGAAGACGGCCTAACGGTGTGCGGGACCGTAGCCCAGCTTCATGGAGACGGTTGCGAATGGTCCTCGCCGATACCCCAGGAGCAACAGTGTCCCTAATTTGCTGGGAAGTGGCGGTGCGGTCCCCTACGGCACTGCGTAGGATCCTACGGTCTTGGCGTGCATCCGTGCGTCGCTGCGGTCCGGTCCCAGGTCGACGGGCACGTCACCTTCCGCCGACCACTGGCGACAACATCGATGTACTGTGGAGACCTCACGCCCCGCGTGTTGAGCAATTCGGCGGTACGTCCACCCGGCCTCCCGCATGCCCACTATACGCCCTCGCTCAAAGTCCGTCAACTGCACATACGGTTCACGTCCACGCTGTCGCGGCATGCTACCAGTGTTAAAGACTGCGATGGAGCTCCGTATGCCACGGCAAACTGGCTGACACTGACGGCGGCGGTGCACAAATGCTGCGCAGCTAGCGCCATTCGACGGCCAACGCCGCGGTTCCTGGTGTGCCCGCTGTGCCGTGCGTGTGATCATTGCTTGTACAGCCCTCTCGCAGTGTCCGGAGCAAGTATGGTGGGTCTGACACACCGGTGTCAATGTGTTCTTTTTTCCATTTCCAGGAATATATATATATATATATATATATATATATATATATATATATATATATATATATATATATATATATATATGAGACCAGTTTTGGCCAATTAAATTTGCCGTCTTCAGAAAAGAGCTATTGTAATAACCGTTATTCGCTATAAAGAAGAATTTCTGATACATGTAGCCCGCCGGGGTGGCCGAGCGGTTCTACGCGCTACAGTGTGGAACCGCGCGACCGCTACGGTCCCAGGTTCGAATCCTGCCTCAGGCATGGATGTGTGTCATGTCCTTAGGTTAGTTAGGTTTTAGTAGTTCTAAGTTCTAGGGGACTGATGACCTCAGAAGTTAAGTCCCATAGTGCTCGAAGCCATTTCTGATACCTGTACATTCTAATGCCATCTACATAAATTGGGCCACGCTATGCAGTGCATGGTCATTTAGTCGTGGACAAATTTGGAGACAACTGTAATATAAGTAAAAACTGTTGTGGAAAAACCAGCCTCAAAATATAAAATATAACATGCCTTAGGTGAACATATCTCGCTCCAGTGTAACGTTATACATTACACAATAAAACAATTAACAGTGCCAGACGCTCACGCAAGTTTCTGATCAAATACATTTCGCTCATGGGATATCCGTGTTGACAGTTAACGGCACACTGGCAGCAGCACTGTCAAATAGGAAATTTGGGGGTGATATGCCAATCAAGGACAAGAAAGAAAAACTGCTCACAAATCGAGAAACCAAGTGCAGAGGTGGAAACAACTTTTTGAGAACGTTCTGAACCGTGAAACTACAGATGACAATGTAACTTCACTGAGTGTGGACGGAGAAGGACTCCCACAAGATATGTCAATTAACATAGAACCGCCATCCAAAGAAGAAGTCGCTAAAGCAGTGCAACAAATAAAAACTGGTGAAGCTCACGGCCTGGACATCAGTCCAGAGTTACATAAAGTAGATTCCTCTATAACAGCAAAAATTTCACATCCACTCCTGACAGCCGTGTGGAGAAATAAAATAGTACCGAATGCTTGGAGCAGAGACTTGCTCATTGAGTTGTCTATGGAAGGAGACCTATCTGTTTGTGATAACTGGAGAGGCTTCACCCTGCTGTCAGTCCCAAGCAAGATCCTCTCACGAATAATCCAAAACAGGATGAAAGTCGATGTAGATAAGCTAGTACAAAGAGAACAAGGTCGCTCTTCATAAGCTACGAGAAGGTAGATTACTATTATTTATTTATTTATTTATTTATTAGATTACTGGATATCCTAAAAGAAATAGAGGTATACATTCACAAGACGAAACACCATGACAACGTCCCTAAAGAACAAAAAAAAATGGTTCAAATGGCTCTGAGCACTATGGGACTCAACATCTGAGGTCATCAGTCCCCTAGAACTTAGAACTACTTAAACCTAACTAACCTAAGGATATCACACACACCCATGCCCGAGGCAGGATTCGAACTTGCGACCGTAGCAGTCACGCGGTTCCCCTAAAGAACAGACAGATAAACAACTTGGTAATAATTGCTGAACATTCATATGAATACCAGTCACCGCTTTATATACTGTTTCTGGACTATGAAAAACACCTTCGACAGTGTAATTAGAACAAAAATATGGAGCTCACTGCAAACTTTTGGAATTCCCAAGGAAATGATTGCACTTGTCAAGTGCATGTATGAAAACTACACGTGCCAGGTTCAACATCAAGGCCTGATTTCAGATCCAGTAGCGGTGTTACGCAAGGCTGCATGCTCCTGTCAATACCATTTGACATAATACTCAATCTTGAAATGACGCAGGCAACAAATAAAGTAAGAGGAATAAAATGGAGCAATGGAACACGTCTAGAAGACCTGGATTTTGGCAGATGATCTTCGCCTTCTATCCCACAGCCTCAACGACATGAAAGAGAAACTAGAAGATCTTAAATCTGCGGGGAAGAAAGTCAGTTTGAAAATTAATGCCCAAAAAACAAAAGACGTGCTGGAAAATGCTAACAACGCCGCAGAGCTTAAATTTGGGAACCAGGTAATTGAAACAGTGGAGAAATTTTGCTACTTGGACGCATGAATACACCATATAGTGGTGCAACAGAGGAAATTAACGGACGCATTAACAAAGCCAAAGGAGCTTCACCAACTCTCTCCTCCATCTGCAGATCGAAGTAAATAATATTGAGGATCAATTAGCGGATATTTGAAAGTAAAGTAAAGTCCGTGCTTCTATATGGACGTGAAACGTGGACAGTGACGAAGTAGCTAACCCATAAGCTGCAGACAATCAACAACAGATGTCTGAGGAACATCTTGGGGATACGGTGGCCAGATGTCACCTTTAACGAAACACTCTGGGAAAGAACCAGTCAGAAACATGATTGAGCTGGAAATAAGAAGCAGGAAGTGGAGGTGGTGAGGACTTACTCTTAGGAGACCAAACTAACATTTGGCGAAGGAAGCACTTTATTGGATCCCGCAGGGACGACGGAGACGAGGCAAACTGAGATTGACGTGGAGACGATCAGTTGAAGCAGAAGGTCAACAGCAAGGAATATGATGGGAAGAAGTGAAAATACAAGCAGAAGACAGAACAGATCGCGGTCCTTTGTTACAGCCCTATACTCCACATAAGGAGTTAAAGGAATTATTAAAAAATAATATAACCGTCATCCATTTATGTACGAGATGTATTTATTATTTTCCTAAATGATCATGTAAAAGACTGTTGCCACCTGATGATACCCCTAAACACTATTTAGTCCGTTTGACTACTGCCTGGCAGTGTGCCATCAGTTGTCAACACGGACACAGCAGGTAATATTCTATGAGCCAAATGTATTTGGTCAGAAACTATTTTACGTGTTTGGTACAGTCACGGTCTTATTGTACATAATGTATAAAGCTACACTGGAGCATCTTCTTCTGTGTACACCTCAGGTGCGTTATACTTTATATTTTTGACGTTTGATTTTCCATAATTGTTTTTACTTATGTTACAGTTGTTTCCAAATATGTCTATGACTAAATAACCGAGCACTACGTAGAATGGCACAGTGGTCTGCGTATGTAGGTGGCATGTAATACGTAATTTCTTCTTTATAACGAATAACGATAATTTTTTGTGTGTGTGTGTGTGTGTTTGTGTTTGTGTGTATGTGTGTGTGTGTGTGTGTGTGTGTGTGTGTGTGTGTGTGTGTGTGTGTGTGAGTGGGTGGGTGGGTGGGTGTGTAGAGATCATTCTCCTGCTGACAATGTGAAGTAGCCATAAATTGATGAATTAGGTGATCTCATCGAGTTAGTCCTATCTAAGAACTACCTTACAGTCAGTGGCTACTTATGTGAAGACAAATATCTAGCAATCGGAAACACGACAAAACAAGTTTAGGATCACTAGATCACGCTGGAAACGAAGTGTTTGAACTTTGCAATGACCTGACTGAAAAAGTATACCCTGTTGCTGTTCTGTAGGTGACACACTTGTCCTCTTCGATGGCACTCATAAGAATCTAATTAATGTTACTAACAGCATATATTATATAAGAATATTACTGTCATCATAGAGTATGAGGACAACGGGTATAACAATTTTTTGGACCTGAAGGTCAAAAAAGAAAGTCATACTCATCTGTTCAATGTATTCCGAAAACCCTCTACATCTTCTTGCATTATTCACAACAGTTCTTACCATCCACAGTCCCATAAAGAAGTATATTTGGCTTCGCTAAGCTTCTTTAAGTGGGAATCATATCAGTGCTGATTTACATGCAGTGCGAAAGATAGCATCTAACAATGGCTTTGACCCAACACTATTTATGAGATTATACACAGGAGTACAGAAGGAACAAACTGAGACTGAAGATAAGGTTACATAAGAAAGTAGTGTACGAAATAAATAAATTTGGGTCTAGTTTTATCTTGTTGCGTCACATTTCCTATAAGATTTACGTTTTCTAAAATGAGGCTGCAAATTGGCTGCATGGCAGAACACTAGGCTCACGCATTATACACAGTGTAAATAAGAGTCAGGCTTATGACATGTCAGGAGTATATATACTATGTAGTGACGTAAGTTTTATATTGCGCAAACTGATAAAAATTCAAAAAGAGGATTAGAGAAGTTGTTAACGTCAGTGAATCCAATCCCAAAGTATTCAGTGCTAATTTGAGAGAGTGCTTCATTAAAAACATCACCATTCTTCATAAGGCACGAGAAGGTAGATTACTGGATATCCTAAAAGAAATAGGGGTATACATTCACAGGACGAAACACCATAACAACGTCCCTAAAGAACAGGCAGAGTAACGAAATGAAATGTGCGTACAGAACTTAAGTGTTTTAACCGAATAGACTTCTGTTTTGTCTCCTATCTGTAAAAATTACTAAATCTGACAAGATACACTGGTTCAACCCTACATCCAGATCTGGTGTAAGCTGGAGAAATCTGGCCTGACAATTCATATTTCATTTAGTTAGTACGGGATCTCATTTTTAGGTTGGTGTATCGAATTATTAAGCCTTTGTTGGTTGATACTGGGTAGGCTCGTATTACTCATGTAGAGGCACATGTTTTGAGCGTAATTTCACACTGGCTCTGACATGAGGGAGAAGGTGGGAATTGGCAGTCCTCATGGTCGACTTGGAATAAGAGCTGCAGGGAGGGCTGTTTTATGGCTCTGAAAAGAGAACGCCGTGCGTTTACTACCTAAAGCCGCCGCCCCGACGTGAGACCAGTGGAAAAGGACGTCTCGCGACGAACTTGTGGTCGCTAAGTTGGAGGCGAGACGATGCTCGAAGCACGAGCCCGCAGGGACAGCATCTTACGAGCACCGCAACCAGCCTTTTTTATCACGAGTATTGCATGCGGAATGCTGCCGCAGATGCAACCTAATGGTCGCAGATGTTCTCATGCCAGACAGAAGGGGTTTTGCCGCCAAAATACACAGAAACGTATCTGATTGGCTGTATTGCACACACGTCACAATTTCTTCTCGAGTTCCTACCGAACTGAGTATTAGCTGAAGGCGGTTGGATGTTAGCCTCATGAGGCGTAGAGTGAGAAGTATTCCGTTTGAAAAGAGGGCGGTGATTGGCTGTGAGGAGAGTTTAAGCTAACGAAGCGAGTTTTATTCGAAACGAGACAAACATCCGAAATTTAAACAGACGCAAAATCCCCAAGATAGGCGATTTCTTACAGAAGCTCGAAATTTAGCTTGGCTTGGGAGGAAATCCAAAGAGATTATAATCGTATGTGAAGTATGTTAGCGGCAAGAAACAATCAATACCTTCTCTGCGCGATAGCAATGGAGATACAATCGAAGACAGTGCTGCCAAAGCAGAGTTACTAAACACAGCCTACCGCAATGCCTTCACAAAAGAAGACGAAGTAAATATTCCAGAATTAGATCGAGAACAGCTGCCAACATGAGTAACGTAGAAATAAATGTCCTCGGAGTTGTGAAGCAACTTAAATCACTTAATAAAAGCAAGTCTTCCGGTCCAGACTGTATACCAATAAGGTTCCTGACGGAGTATGCTGATGCATTAGCTCCATTCTTAACAATCATATACAACCGGTCGCTCGACGGAAGATCCGTACCCAAAGGCTGGAAAGTTGCATAGGTCACACCAATATTCAAGAAAGGTAGTAGGAGGAATTCACTAAATTACAGGCCCACATGGTTAACGTCGTTATGCAGCAGGATTTTGGAACATATATTGTGTTCGAACATTATGAATTACCTACCTCGAAGGAAACGGTCTATTGACACACAGTCAACATGGATTTAGAAAACATTGTTCCTGTGAAACACAACTAGCTCTTTATTCACATGAAGTGCTGAGTGGTAATGACAAGGGATTTCAGATAGATTCCGTATTTCTGGAATTCCGGAAGGCTTTTGACACTGTTCCACACAAGCGGCTTGTAGTGAAATTGCGTGCTTAAGGAATATCGTCTCAGTTATGGGACTGAAATTTGTGATTTCCTGTCAGAGAGGTCACAGTTCGTAGTTATTGACGGAAAGTCATAGACTAAAACAGAAGTGAATTATGGCGTTCCCCATGGTAGTGTTATATGCCTTTTGCTGTTCCTTATCTGTATAAATGATTTGGGAGACAATCTGAACAGCCGTCTTAGGTTGTTTGCAGATGACGCTCTCGTTTATCGACTAATAACGTTATCAGAAGATCAAAAAAATTGCAAAACGATTTAGATAAGATATGTAAATGGTGCGAAAATTGACAGTTGATCCTAAATAACGAAAAGTGTGAGGTCATCCACATGAGTGCTAAAAGGAATTCGTTAAACTTCGGTTACACGATGAATCAGACTAATCAGAAGCAGTAAATTCAACTAAATACCTAGGTATTACGATTGCGAACAACTTGCATGGGAAGGAACACATAGAAAGTGTTTTGAGGAAGGCTAACCAAAGACTGCGTTTTATTGGCAGGACACTTAAAAAATGTAACAGATCTACTAAGGGGACTGCCTACACTACGCTTGTCCGTCATCTTTTAGAATACTGCAGTGCGGTGTGGGATCCTTACCAGATAGGACTGACGGAGAAAATCGAAAAAGTTCAAAGAAGAGCTGGACGTTTTCTATTATCGCGAAATATGGAAGAGAGAGTCACAGAAAAGATACAGGGTTTGGGCTGGACATCATTAAAACAAAGCCGTTTTTCGTTGCGACGGAATCTTCTTTAGAAATTCCAGTCACCAACATTCTCCTTCGAATGCGAAAATATTTTGTTGACACCGACCTACATAGGTAGAAACGATCACCACGATACGGAAAGATATAGGTGTTTGTTTTTTCCGCGGGCTGTGCGAGATTGGAATAAAAGAGAATTGTAAAGGTGGTTAGATGAACCCTCTACCAGGCACTTAAATGTGATTTGCAAAGTATCCATGCAGATGTAGATGTAGATGTAGAAAGTGGGATTTTCACTGCGGGGGACGCTCTGGCGGCTGTCGTTAGGGCACACTTCACCGGACAGCGTGTCGAGACATTGTTGGCAAGTCGTCAGTGAACAGTCTCATCATTATATTCGAAAGGGTTCATTTCCCCTCTAGGAACGACATCGTTCGTTGCTCTGAGAGTGGAGATACGAATCTGTGCTTCTTTGTGGACACTGAAACATTACGAAGAGCTTCTTTACGAGCACGCACTAGAGTCAAGTCTCTGTTGCTGGTTTATAGCAAGCAGAATTCTTGATTCATGTCCAGCATTGCACGGAAGTAGCTTCGAACACAGGAGTTTGCGGACACCATTAGACGCCCTTTGTGTAGTCAGCTACTCGACGAACGTCGTCTGACGACCGTCAGCAGCAGTGATCAGAGCACCCCTGCAGAATTGCTCTTCACAGCACCGAATTCTGTGATATACACACCACGGCGCAGCAGATAGGCAATCTTTAACAATAAAAGTGTTAAGTTCCATTTGTTCGATCGCAGAGACCTTCACTGTCACTATGGAGGCTTTCTTCGATGCTGATCAGTATCAATCACTTTACGTCATATAAACGGGGGCGTGATTTCGAGTCACGTCATACACGTTCACCCACTCTCAAATCTAGATTAATGGGAAGGAGTTTACGTTATATGTCTATACTTGTTCACTTTGCGTATATTTCTTTGAGAGTTGCTTTTGTAATAAACATATTATCAATATCCAGCTGTTCTACTCGTCCGAGAATTAGACTCCATTACCGGACCTGACCAAGGTAGAGTGTAGTGTTGTCGGCAAGTTGGGTTCAAAATGGCTCTGAGCACTATGGGACTTAACATCTATGGTCATCAGTCCCCTAGAACTTAGAACTACTTAAACCTAACTAACCTAAGGACGTCACACAACACCCAGTCATCACGAGGCAGAGAAAATCCCTGACCCCGCCGGGAATCGAACCCGGGAACCCGGGCGTGGGAAGAGGGAACGCTACCGCACGACCACGAGCTGCGGACCACAAGTATTAGCCCACGAGCTAAGAGGTACTCTCGGTTTCAGTTTGTCAGTGGCAGGGTTGATTTAATTCACTTTTTAAGCGTGACCACACCGTTCCGAACACGACATTGGCACATAGACACACACAATTAGAGGGGGCCGGCGGGAGTGGCCGAGCGGTTCTAGGCGCTACAGTCTGGAACCGCGCGATCGCTACGGTCGCAGGTTCGAATCCTGCCTCGGGCATGGATATGTGTGATGTCCTTAGGTTAGTTAGGTTTAAGTAGTTCTAAGTTCTAGGGGACTGATGACCTCAGCAGTTAAGTCCCGTAGTGCTCAGAGCCATTTGAACCATTTTTGAATTAGAGGGGATAATGTACTGTGTTGACACCCTCTTTATATAACAGACATTGGTTATGTTCATCTTGCACAATTTGTTGTTCGTGACAGTTAACATCAGTCTCATCTCTTTCTATATTATCCCCTTATCCACTTTACTTGACAGGCGTTCAATAAGTAGCGCAATACATGTCTTTCTCGGCCAATTTGGGCTGAGAAAACTTCGAATTTGTTAAGGATATCATGGAATATTCACGCTTCAGGTAGTTTCATGAAGTTCCAATAGTTGGCGGTGCTGTGCGTAGCCTTCAAAGCGGCGTCTCTATCGGAGCTGCGTTCCAAGCAGGAAACTGTCACTGAGTTTCTTTTGGTGGCAAACCGGAGCATCGCACATATTCATACCCGTTTGCAGAATGTCTACGGATACCTGGCAGTGAACAAAAGCTCGGCAAGTCATTGGGACGGGCGTCTGTCAACATTGCAAGGTCACGCCAACCTGTCCGACCACCCGCGTACCGGGGCCCGCACACCCTTGTCACCCCTGCCATGTTGCAACGTGCGGACACCCTCATTCGACTGTTACTTAAAATATAGTCGTAGATAGCACAATGTTCTTAGCTTCTTAATAAAGAACATTGTGCAGCCTACGACTATTTTTTTTTTAATACTAGCAACAGAAGGTTGCTGTGCCCCACATCAAGAGGGAATGGAATAATTTTTGCATTTACTCGAGGTGATTCACGAATCACGATCCAACACATAGCTGCCCAAATAGACGCCTCAGTTGGCAGTACTCACACACTCGTTCACCACTTAGGGTACACAAACCTCGCAGGGCTGTTCGCCACCTGACCAATTATGCGGAGCTGCTCGTGACAATTTTTTATCAAACATCTCCACACGCGATGAAACATGGGTTCATCACAGTCGGATTGGAAACAAGCGACAATCCATGGAATGACGCTGCATGATGTCTCCTTCGAAGAAAAAACTCAAAGCCGTGCCTTCAGCCAGTAAAGTCATGACGACTGACTTCTGGTACTTTGAAGGTGATATACTGTTTGATATCGTCCATCATGGTGCAACGATCGTGTTTTGTACTAAACTCAAGAAAATTCATGAGACTTCAGAGTGTTCGTCACAAAAATGCAAACGAAATTCTCCTTCTCCATGACAACGCAACGCATTACGCAACTCTGCACACCCGACAGGAGTTCGCAAAACTTCAATGTGCTGTTCTTTCTCGTCCACCCTACAGCCCGTATCTCGCACCTCCCGATTTCCATGTGTATGGCCCAATGAAGAATGCACTCTGCAGGAAGCAGTAAGTGCACGATAGGGATGTTATCGATGTAGGAAGTCGTTGGCTCCGACGTCGACCAATAGAGTGGTACATTTCTAGCACACAGGCCGTCCCAGCAAAATGGCGTAAGGGTATCTTATTGAACGGAGGTTATGCTGAGAAACAGGGTTCTGTAGCCAAAAGAATTAGGAATAATATGGTGTACTGGAATCGTAAATGGAGCCAACCTGCTGTCGGAAAAAAGTGTTGCATTAGTTATCGAAGGTGTCCCGTATATTCTATACTTCTCTCCGTCCATCTTCTCCTATCCTCCCCTCTCTCTCCATCTCCTCCTGCCCCCTCTTTCAGTTCATCACCTCCTCCCCCTTTCTCTGCCCATCTTCTTCCCAACCCTCTCTCTCAGTCACCTTCTGCCCATTCTGTCCATCTCCTTCTTTCCGTTTTTTTCTATTTTCCTACCACTCTGTCCGTCTTCTCCACCCCCCCCCCTCGCCCTTTCTCTGACCTTGAACCTTGTTTATTATTTCGGTCAGTAAGTGACTATCCTCAGAGCCTGCTTCCATGATGGTATCGTATGGTACTGAGCAGCTGACTTTCGTGGAGTCATAACATCTGCTCCGCTCACTGCCACCGTCTGCCATAATGATATAAGGTCAAATACTAATCCAAACTAGTAACCATTGAAATAAATGTTTTATTGCGGTGGAGACAATTTGTAATCTATTATTAATAGTAATAAAGGTTTCTCTCGTAAGTATATTTGACTTTAAGTGTGGTATTCTACTTACTGATGTTATTAATTAAACAGTCATTAGACTGGATAACGTTTTCATTTGTTTTCCTAAGACAATTATGAGGGACGTAAATTAGGTATCACAGTGGTGAACATTACAATTTTGTTACCAGGGAGGATAATAAGTTACAAGATTGTCCTAATTGTGAGCATAAAGTACAACACGAAAAATATATGTTTTAGTTTTTAGATGATTTGGGGATATTCTAAGTGCCAAATTTAGTACGCAGTGGTGTTGATAATGCTTCTAACAGGGCATCGAGTTTAACTGACCTACGGTGACAGATACGGGTAGGACATTCCACGTTGCTTGACCTCTGTACCAAATGTCATCAACTGTAATGGCTGGTGAATGGTGGCGTGCTATTCCCTCAGCATCCCATGACGGCATATTTTCAATATAGCGAGATTTGAATAAGTTGATGGCCAGGGTAACAGTCGAACACTCTGTCCATCGAAGCAGACCAAGTCAACACAGGCAACATGTTGTCTTGAGTAACTTTGCTGAAACATGTCACAGACAGCTATCAGATGGGCACAGCTACAGGCCTCAACACGAAAGACATGTAATGGCAACTGTCCGAATTACCGGTCATGCAAATCAGAATATAATCTTTCATTTTTTTAATTCTGAACTGTAACATCGCTTCTGAACCTATCTTTTATTTCCACCGTTGGTTCTTGCACGTGCCGTTTGCACAGTAGGGAAGAATGCGTCCCACTTTTAGGACCTTAGGACCTTTTTCTCTGACGAAAAGGAGAGCAGAAGATATATTTAAAACACCATTAATCTCTCACATTCATTAAATAGAAAATTGACCCAAACACCATCGAATAAATCATTAAAGTTCCCGCTCTAAAATCCCACCAACTTACAAATGAATCCTATTTGTGTACCACATCTGTATTCATTAAATAAGATAGCGCTGTATCATCAATACACCATCATCTACAAATTATAATAATCTAGCATTTCATTTTAGATAACTGTAGATACCACGAACTGACAAATATATCATCTGTGATGTGAGGGGATACAGTAGACGGTGCTTCATACTCATATCAATGGTGCAAAATACACCAACTGTGATACATTACAGTGAAACTTTATATGTTGGAGACACATGCTACATCTTAATTTCCAAGGTTATAACAGCTCATGTACCTGACTGCTTCTTGGTGTGACATGAAAATAGTCCCTTAGGTCGGATCTGCTAAGTAATGAGATATCAGTACATTTTAATATATGACAAAAGCACACTGCCCGACTGGAATCATGTTTAAATCATGCTGGGGAACTGAAAGTAAAGAAATTGATCTGTAGGATATGTGACTTAGTGAAAGTATAATGAGGAAATTGATTTCTAGTACTTTACCAGACTTATGGTGTTGTCTTTTATTATAAGTTTTCATATCTAGTATTTTTATATACCATTCACTGTAAGTCTGTAATAAAGAGTTCTCTTGTCGGTTTTATCGTCTTTTTTCTGTACATCTGTGTTAACATTTTGTATCTCCAGGAATGACAACTCATGTCAATACAGAAAATATTTGCTCTAGAAGATTGTGGTTATCTTAGTTGTACAGTGTACCTCCTTCTATTCTCGTTAGTGTTCTCGAAGACTTCTGGTTGGTGCGGGATAAAGAACTTCTAAAACATGAGCTCAGTGATGATGGCAAGGAGACTACTGATGTGGAAGGTATACAATAAAGGTACTGACTCAACAGTGAATACTACCACAGGACTCATGGACGGTATCTTGCTGTCTATTGCTTCCACCACAGGTGTCATCCTCATATACTCACTACCAATACAATATATGCTGCATGTCACAACTGGTTTCATGCTGTCAGCTAAAGTATCTTCTAAAATTTTAGAAAGCATTCTGTAGTTGGATCAAAGCAGCCATGGCAATGAATTGCTAAAAATGAAATAAAAACTTTCTCGACCGCGTTTTCATATTTTTATTCGTTAGCAACCGGTTACGGCCCTTACCTCAGACCATCTTCGGGGTTTTTACTGCTGCAGTACCGTAATGATACATATTCAGTATAGAGGGATGAAAAGATTTTCATTTATCTATACTGAATATGTATCATTAGTGTATTGCTGCAGGGAAAACCCTGAAGATGGTCTGAGGAAAGGGCCGAAACCGGTTGCTGACGAATAAATATCTGAAAACGCCATCGAGATTATTTTTATTTTATTTTTAGTAAAGTATCTTCTGCCATGAAGATTTGTCATTGCTGTGGAGGGTAACTGATTCCAGTTGATTGTTCCATGGGTCGACTGAGCGAGTTTCTATTCCCTGTGGAGCTACTGTCCCATCATTACCCCTCCACTGAGGGCATACTGGCCATCATTTCAGTAACTCTACCAATTAAATCTCTTCGTATTCAGACTTTTCCTAAATGTATTCCTTCCTTGTCCATCATCGTTGTTAAGGCAGTTGACGTCTATTATTCCGTCTCCGGACCTACCATGGGCCACTGAAATGTGAAGAACGTCCACATTAGTATCAGTGTGACTCTAGTGTGTGTTTCTGACAAAGGCACAACGTGTTGCTGACGAAACCACATAGCTCTTCTAACAACCCTACCACAACAAAGGTCAAAATTTTAATAACGATTGTGGTGTTGCTCACGCTGCTAAATACTGCATTTTCGGGCAACATCAGTCATATTATGTGGCAGGTGTCATTAGAGCACAGTTAATAGTCATTTTATGTAATAATGGAAAAACTAGGCACTCATCTTTTTGTGTTTCCCACGCTGGTCTCGTATTATCATGGCTGAATCGTTGAAAATCTAGGTGATTATGATTCCAAGCTCGGATGCAAAGAGGCCTAGGTTTTATTCTGCTATATTCAAAAGTTTTTTATATGCGCTTCACAAACCACTCTTGAAGATTACACTTTAGTAGGACAATGGTGATGTAAAGAACAATCAGCAATCCGAATTTAAGTTACACTTCCTGTTAACTGCAATATCACGTAAACACAAAACATCACTTCACAATACAAAACATACTTGAGAACATCTTCCTCACATTTTATAAGCCAACTACAATATGCATCTTTCTAACATGATATCCAACACTTGACTTTCTCAAGGTTCGACTCTCTAACAAGTTAACAACTAACTAACAATCGCTTACGCGCCCAACAATCAGAGTTACAAGTACGTTAAAGATCGTAGTGACAAAAGAAATAATACACATAAGAATAATATCATTGCAATATAAACATATCGATGTATCAAAAGTGAAATCAAATCTGAATGTTGTCTCAGAAATATGTTAAGTAGTTAACAGAAATACAGTAGAATATTACTGGTATCGAGAGGTTCAGGTGAGGTACCATAATTCTTACGTAATTCAAGGACCATTACAATCTGAAGATAAGCCAGAAAGATCTAAATATGCCATGTATTAAATATTGTGCGACTGGGACTGAATAATAAAGATACGTTAAAACTCTTTTAAGTATCAATACTGTTGCTGTTGTCTCGCTACGAATATGTTGACTATAATGAATATAAACATAAAGCTATAACAACCAATAGTTTTTTTAATAAAATATATGGACGCTGTGGACCTACATATAAACAAAATTTATTACAATTGTCTTATATTGCTGTTGGGGTTTATAAATAATTGCTAAGTCTTCACCTGGTTTTCTGTTTTCGCCTCCTGTGAGTTCTGATGCGGACTGACTGTACTGACCATAAATTTGCACAGATGTCTTTTCGTAACTGTGCAAAGAGCAGTTCAAGCAGTGCAAAATGTATTCATGTGGAAGAAAGTGCTGCGTTAGAAACGCGAGACTGTGAGTGTAATGTGGCACCAGAAGAGCTACAAAATATACCTGTGACACTTGGTGAAGGAATCAGGGAACAGAACGCAGATCCTTGTTCAGAGGGACAGGAATATGTAGCTGTTTATTAGGATTCTGAGCTTCCCAGCGCTTGCGCTATTTTGTGGTTGGGAAGTCCAAAAGTCGCTTCTCAAACATCTGATAGAGGTTTGCATAGCGTGTAGAGTCCCTCAACCTCGAATGCAGTCACCGCAGATATGCAAATAGCCGTGCAGGATATGCCAGTCAGTGAGTTTGACAGGTATTATTCTAGAATGTGGTTTATCAATAGCCTAGTTCCCAGTATCGGAGAGATAAAGAACCAGAATGAAAGTTTAAGGGGAGAGACTGACAACCAAAATGAAAATTTGAGTGGAGGCGTAAAGATACAGAATTAAAATTAAGACAGTTTAAGAGAAGAGGTTGAGAAGCAGAACGAAGATGTGAGCGAGAGAACAACTGCATTCGCGTCAACAGGAAGCTTGTGCGAACGAATCGTTGAAAAGCTAATGTGTAAGATCAATGAAATATGGGACAGTTTTGATGAAAGATTTCAGAAACATACTATTCAAATTTGGAGTGAATTACGGTCTGAGTACAAGTCTAAATTCGCGAAAGTCGACAACAGAAAAGCTGTAGTGGAAAGTGAACAGGTTAAGTTGCACGAGGAAGCTCAGACATGAGGGGAAGAGGTACTGTGTCATTTGGCCAAACTGAGAGAACATCAGAAAGAAAAAGATGAAATCTTAGTTAAGATAGTGGTACCTCAGTGTTTATAGAGCAAATTTCGGACCAAGGTACTGTGACGCAGGCACTGGGCAATAAACTGTACGCATTAAAGTTACTTATTAGGTAGGAAAATACAAGTCTAAGGAATCATACATCTCCTTAAGATTCTCGTGATCGATGTAGAAAAAAAAGCACACACTCAAACTCAAGTGAGGAAAAGCGTGACAATGCACTGCTAAATTTGAAGTGAGGAGCAAAACTCAGAAGAAATCTATACGCAAATGTGTTAGGAAATTGTCTTCCATGTCAGAAAAAAGATCCTTGTGCATTCATATAGGTCATATTGCCACATGAAAAAGTTTTTAAGAGTATTTGATGGCCAATATTTGGTATCTTGAATTACCCTCTGCAACGACATCGAAGTGGAAATGATACACAAGTGCAAATCGCGAGGAATACATTATGTAGCGAATGTGAAGCTCTTGCTCGATTATTGTGATGAAATATTGTATGTATGAGTGATCCTATTGTTGTCTTTTCTTTCTTCCATGTTGGTGACCAAATTAAGTGACATAGACATGATTAAGGAGAGTTTTGTTTCTTTTTGTGAGGTACATGCATGTCGAGGGCTTGTGTGAAGGGTGTAATCTGCACAATAATTTTTTTGTATTGTTCGAAATAAGGATTTTGTAATTAATAGTGTATTTTTACTCTTTTTTGATCATCAATAACGTTTTGTGGAATCATTTGCCTATTTGGAATCAAAAGAAAACGTGAGAGAATCCTGAGATGACATTAAGATTACGTACGAGTATGTTGATTAGAGAGGATTTTTTTGTTGTGTTATAATGTGCAATGTTACATTGGAATGGTGTGTATTAGAATACTTCTTTGTATGCCTAACTGTTAGCGCATAATTTGTCTTGCAGTAAGAAACAACCAGATTGGATAATTCTCAGTATACAGTGGATAAAGGAAAATGGATAGTAATAATAGAATAAGGATTCAGTAGAATCAGGAAGCGATGTCGGTATGGCAATAAGGATGTGTTATGTATATTATGTAAAGATTTTCAGAAGATATGAGGAAGTAAGCTTCTAGCTTTTTCAGATATGATTGAAGTGACTAGCAGATGAAATATTCTGTGTTGTATTATAACATTTGTGATTTATATGTTCATGATCCTGTTAATGCACTTTTTCTGTTTTTTTTTAAGAACGTTTTGTGTAATTTTGCTGACTGACAGACAGATTTGGCAAAGGTTAAACAGGTGCAAATGATTCATTATTGTAATCCATAATCATAATGTTGTTGTGGAATCTGAAGCAGTTACTCAATGTTTTTTGACTAATTGATTTATATCGAATATTGACACAAGAATCTGTAAAGAATGATTTAATAATAAGTATACAGTTTACAGGTGACAATCAGTAAGGACTTTTTTCTGTTTAAAAGGTCTAACATATATTTCTGTACAATTTGTACATCGTTCATTTGAGTTATTCATGTATGAGAATATATAACGAACTAATGGCTTTTCTCAACAGATCAAGGAATATTTTGTGCATTACAACCAATGCCAGATTACGCAAGCTTATATTTCAGGACAAGTGGGTGACAACTGAGAGACGTTCTGCGTGATGGGTGGTGTGTAGACCTATCAGGTTTTAAAAGTGGGTACGATGAGTTGCAAATTGCTGTGTAGTAGTCAGTCATTGTATAATTGAGGTGTTTTGTAAGTAGACAATACCTGGGATATGTTTGGTGCTGGATATGGTGCACCATGGCAAATTTGCATATGACATTCTACGACGTGTCTGGCATGCCTATAAAGATGCTATTTTAAGTCCTTAGAGTCATCTCAACCGTTGTAATAATATATGTCTTGTCGGAACTAAGGGTCCTCTGATGGTAGAGTTCATGTTTTTGTAACTTCATTCAGCTTATGCACCGAGACACATAAATGGCCAAAGCACACTAAAAAGATCTGAGAAACATACATGTATGTGAAAATCAAATTTATAGACAATCGACTAGTCACACAGGTCTTAATTGCTTTTAAGTAAGTCTCAACAACCTATAAAACTAATGTGCCCACTTTATAATCTAAAATATTAATTAATATTTAAGATTATATTTATTATGAGGGTTGATTTACAAATTCCCTTATATTAGCTAGAGACACTAGTGTATTCTGACAGTTGCAAAATTTGTACTGATGTGAAACAAGAATCACAACATTAAGAATAGACACTAAATTCACCACACACACTATTATGACCTATTCCAGTACCTTGTAATCATCATTCACATATGCGAGCTTGAGGTTCAAATGAAACTGCCTCCGCTTACAAAGTGTTACTACTATGTACATGACATGGGCACTACATTATATTGTCAACTCTATAAAACATCTGAGCAATGTGTAGCAACAAAATTATACTTTGTGCTGAAAATGTTAATGTTCTGAATACTGTCTCCGCAAAGTAAAAAACAAAGGGAGTAAAAAAATCACCTTTCAAGTTCAGTTGCATTAATAAGATTAAAATAATAATATATTCATTAATGTCAACACTACTTAGATATATATATTCTATAAACTGACTCGTGTAAGCAAATGATTGTGGTTTCTATGGGGGATGGAAAACTTTTACTAACGTTAATTCACCATACCTCTAAATCTTCAAGTCAATTCATAGCTAATGTTCATGGTTCATGTGGTATTGATTTAGTTTTATCATTTTACCAATTTAGAGTACCTTTTTGCCAGTGCCTTTGTTTTAGTAACTTAACACATGGCCTTAGGTTCGTAGACGAATCGACAATTTCATTTGTAATATTTTGTCTGTATTACTGTAGCATTAAGACACTTACAGGTAGAGACAGTTAGGATGATTATGTATCTCTCCTGTGCTACCTGTAATTTATATTCCGTTACGTTATTAAATGCAAGAATAAAAATTAGGAAACCAAGTTTCCATGGCATCATGTAACCGCCACATCCTTATCTAAGTTGCATGAGTTCAATATTTACGTTACCCTTTGCATGCCAGAAATGTTTCACTTAGCAATTGCAGCTACCATCAATTTCTAAGTTATCCGTATAATAACTGAGTATAAGAATCGTTTCACCAAAATAAAGTATGAGAAAATAGTTGGCACCTCATTGTCGATGAAATGATATCTTACAATCGACGCCCCTGCCTAAAAGTCTAGCAACCTTACATTCTCGCATGGAAATTATGTGTCAGACCCCTGACAAACTATTTGTCGATAATATCTCATTACAAAATTTTCGACCCTTTGTTTGGTTCTTTCCTAAATCAATGAAACCTTGGGAAGTGCTTGTAGCTATTTTTTCTCGCTCAATCATTTTCTCTTTTATGCGACTGAAAAAAAGCGTTTTCTTTTATTCTCTGAACTACAATTTTTAATTATTTTTTTACTTTCTCGTTTGATCCATCTAAGGAAAGTGTAATGGAACTGCATATTATCACACATGCCTGATTTTAAAGAACTTTCGTTGCCATTGTGGTGGCGAAGAGTGCAGTACCAAGCAGTGTAATAAAGCAATAGCAGAACGACAACCGGCAGTCAACTGAGGTGGCCGCTCCTACGGAACAAACACGTGAAGCTGCACAGTGCTCAGGAGAGAATGATTTTCTGCGCCTGTGCCATATTATTGTGAACCCACAGCAGTTTCCGTCTGTTGGAACGGTTTTATGTACTGCAAGTAAGCTCACATACGGATGAATTTTATTCAGTATATGCCAAAGGTACTGAGATAATGGAGCATCAGTTTGGAAGTGTAGGGTCAAAGTGTTACATATTCCATTTCTGTTAGTGTAATATTCTTTTCCAGCAGTTAAACTGGGAACTACCAGTGAATTTATAAGGTCTGGCGCAAAGGAGAAAAAAACTCTCATTGTAGCTCACATTGTTTACCTGTAAGTATGCCACTACGCAGTGCTTAGTTACGGTGGTTATCGTTGAAACAACCGGTTTTCGGTTATATCGCTTTCTCCACGCCAGTTTCACAGGACTGTTAAAACCGCTCAAAATAACCGGTTTCTGAAATAACCAATTTTCGATTTTTACTCCTATTACTTTCTATAACAAACATAGAAATCAAACAAAGATTGAAAAATTTTGACTCTGTTTCAAGATACATAAAACTAAAATGTTAAATACAATAGACAAACAAAGGAAAACTTAGTCTGCCTACGATTCGCTGCTTTTCTCGAGACCTGATAAATGGTTGACTACTAATAAAGGATTGATTCTAAATTTTCTTAGAGTGATGTTGTAATCGAGGGTCATACCACTATGAGCACATTACCAACACTCAACGCTAAAGAGTGAAAATTGAGGTCGAAGAACTCTATTTTTGTATTAATTTGTTCATTTTCAAAGGCTAAAAGTGAATGAAGGCATTTCGAGTAGACGCAGTCAGTAGATCAACAGCTTTCTGTTTTTGTGGAGACTATGAAGGAATTATGAAGTTTTCTCCTTATATTATGTAGCAAGTTTATTGTGTTTGCCCCCTTTTTTAAACTTTTAATGCCCTTTTGCGACAAATTGGATGTCCGGTGACAACAACGAGAAACTATCGTATAGATCAGGTAGTGGTAAGTCTTCCATACTGCACGTACAGGTGTACCTTAAGCCACGACACACGGCAACAGGGACATTATTGTCTCAGCAATGCTGTACCAAAGCTTATGCTCTGTTTCTGTTGTTTGTTACCGTCGACATTGTTATTAAAAAAACACTGATCACTTTTCCGGATTTGCTATCATGACACAGTATGGAAATTTTACGAATAAAAACTACTCGTTCTTTAAAAAAGTTTATTTAAAAATGAAAAATTTTAGCACTGTTGCTGTGGCTAACTAATATTTCATTTTTTAACCTGTTGTTAGTAAAAAAAACACCTGCTATAACCGAGAGCAAACAAGTACCGAAAAGTTCCAGGTACTCAGAATGAAAATACCGGTATCGGTTTTAACCGGACGGTTTTTTCCCATCCGTACCGGCACTGCCCAGATCTGCGGAACGAACAACACGTGTCACAGGCTCTCGATCGATCAGTCGACTTATGCGGGTGCACGCCACCTCTCGTTACGCAGGAAGTAATGCGGGGCACGCTCCCAGCGCTAATTGAAGCAGCACTGACGCTCCCGGCCGCTGCCGCCCCCTCGCAGCGAGGTTCCCGAACCCGGGGATCGAACACGGTCCCGCGGAACGAGGCGCGCAGTGCGTAGGCGGGGCGGACAGTGAAAGTGTAGGAAGCGGCCCTCCCTCGAGGAGGGGCGGCGGGCTCCGCCAATGGCGCACCTGCCGGCCGTGCATGCGCGCCCTGCGCCCTGCGCCCTCGCTGCACGGGACAGTCGCAGGGCTGCCGCGCCCGCGGGAACACCTGCCCCTGCGGGCCGCTCCGCTGCAACCCGGCACACAGCAGGGCACGCCGCTTCTATCGGTCGCAGCTGTACCGTGACTGACGAACAGTCACACTGACTGGGCTGCTCCTACATGGGGGGGGGGGGGGGGGGGGAATGTTCTGAGATGATGATAGACTTTATCACAAACTATGGCAAAATTACTTTTCCTTACGTAGATTAATGACCTTCCACCTACCATTCAAAAAGTGAAATTGGTACTTCTTGCAGTGTTATATTAAATCCCATTAGAGAGGAAGCAACACAAGAGTTAGTAAAGGATATTTTCCACAGATTTATTAAGTGGTTCTCTGAAACTGGGCTTCCCATAAATTTTGGAAAAAAGATTACTTTGAGTTCTGTACAGCAAATAGCCATACCAACAACTGATGTAGCATATGAGTAGGAGTCAGTATGTAGAGCGGAATGCTCCAAATTTATTTGGATGTACAATTGATGAAAACTCTAACTGGAAGAAGCATATTACTGAGCATGTTTTGCTCTTCATGCAGTTGCTGATCTTCGAAACAAACATATCAACCTACTGACACATTTTGCAATTTCCACTCACTAATATCGAACGGAATAATTTTCTGAGGCAACTCATGATCATCATTTAGAAAGAAAATATTGATTGCAAAAAAGTGAGCAGGAAGAATACTATACGGTCTCAATCAACGGATGTCATGTAGGCACCTCTTCAAGGAACTAAGTGTTTTAACTTTAGCGTTATAGTACATATTTTCGATAGTGAAATTCGTCATATATCATCCGTCACACAGTTTAAGAAGATCGCTGATGTACATACCTACAACACCAGAGGGAGAAATCCATTGTTAAAGCTGGCCGGCCGGAGTGGCCGAGCGGTTCTAGGTGCTACAGTCTGGAACCGCGAGAGCGCTATGGTCGTAGGTTCGAATCCTGCCTCGGGCATGGCTGTGTGTGATGTCCTTAGGTTAGTTAAGTTTAACTAGTTCTAAGTTCTAGGGGACTGATGACCTCCGAAGTTAAGTCCCATAGTGCTCAGAGCCATTTGAACCATTTGTTAAAGCTGTCAATAACTTAGGTTGCAGTATGCAGCAATACAAATTTTGGATCATTTGCCCAATAACATAAAATGTCTGACAGGCTGCGAATCAAGGTATAAGTCTAATTTAAAATCGTTTCTCCTGGACAGCTCCTTATACTCCACTGACGAATTTCTACTTAAAAGCTGGCAGCCAGAACAAAACCATTGTTGTTGCATCAGTAGGTATAAAATGATAAATTGTCCATTAATGTTGACACTAACCACTTACGTATATCCTATAAACTGACTCGTTCCACATCACTTCGATAGAACAACCGTTCAAATGATATATGGGGCATGTAACTAACTAACGAATCCTGGGCCAGTAATCACTATGTTGAAGGTACATTTGCCATTATGGCACGAAGCAATTGCAAATGGAGAGAATAAAGTGTCTTACTCAGTCTCACTTGACATGAAAATGTATTAACATCCGTTTTCGGATGGCAAAGATTGATTATCAAGTTTTTTGTTACTGACATTAACATACGTGCTCTACGGGAAATCTACTTAGATGTGTTCGTTTTCTCGACACTCGAGGGTGGGACTGACTTGGAAGCTGCACAAAAAGCCACTCTGTAGCCACAAGAATTTGAATTAATACACATAGTCATACTTGCATTAATGAATTATACCATCACTCATTGGTGGAACAACAGCATTTTAAAATAAAGCAAAGCGCTTTAACCCTTTGAGTCCCTACAATACGAAAACAAATTCGATATTAAAATTGTTGCCAAAATACCCAGATTAACGTAGAAAGCAATGAATAGACCAATTAGTTGGCAAAAAATAAACAATCAGTTGTTTGAAGAAGGTGGTTCGACTTATGAATCACTAGGTCATACAGATTTCAACCACTCATTATTTCATGTGACATATTTGAAAGAAAATTCGCACTTTTCCTACAAGTAATCCCACTTCTGGATGGTGATGAGGTCCCATACTCCGAGGAGCGTAGGGGACGATGCGGGAAACCCGCACCGCTGTACTGGGCAAGGTCCTAGCGGAGGTGGTTTGCCATTGCCTTCCTCCGACAGTAATGGGGATGAATGGTGATGATAAAGACGACAAAACAACACCCAGTTATCTCGAGGCAGGAAAAATCCCTCACCCCGCCGGGAATCGAACCCGGGACCCCGTACGTGGGAAGCGAGGACGCTACCGCAAGACCACGAGCTCTGGAAACTTCCATCAATTCATAATGCCTGAAACAAATTGTAGTCCTAAATAACATGCAAAAATGGGCATAAAATGTTATAAATTATGTATCGAAACTACATAATGACCCACTGGTTTCGCTTTTAAGCTATTCTAAAATCAAATTAAAATAAACTTTAGATTACTTGCTTTCACTGACAGTGATCTCCTCCACATGATCGCTATAAAAAAAAGAAAAATACAGCACCTCGCTGTCTCCTAAATTCACTTAGCACGCTCTCCTTTAAAGCTATCAGTGATTGCTATAATTCACTACATTCGTAGAAGTACCTCAGCGTACTACTAGATGTCTTTGTCTTCCAACCGCATCAGTGGTTTCATGCTGAAGGCACTGGTAATTTAAAAAAATATTAATTACATGGTCGGTGTTATTTGACATTGTAAAACCGGGAGGTATACGATCTGTTATGCTAAAATATGTAGATAAAAAAATTCTAGATCAGAATCGCTATTGATAAGTGTCATGGAATGGAAGTTTAATTGTAAAATGTATTAGGCTATTGTCTATTTCTGTTCTGCAATTTCCTGTAATTTAGATCTGAAGATGGCTCTTCAGTGAGCTAGAAATAGTTATCAAATAACCGATATCTTGACCTTGAATTTTTAATCTACTAATTTTAATAAAGTGGTGGCTGTAGGCAGAAATCATTGTTACTAAAAGGTTTAAAAGTGCAGAAAAGCATAAAAGATTTAGAAAGTGTTTGGAAATATTTTACTGATGATTCTACGTTGATGATCTTTTATAAAGTTTACTCGCAAAACTGATGATTCACTTGCTCTAAAAGAGGAACGACCTGCGCTGAGGAGTTGAGTGATTCTAGTGGTGTCATGGTGTCATATATCGATGCAGCGTGGAGACTGATATTTACGAATGAGAGCAATAAGAGATAGGGGGAGAAGGGTGGGAGGTAGGCATACATTGAGTTGGGAAAAATCATTAGGTACCTCATAATATTGTATCGGAGCTCCTATCACGCGATGTTGTGCAGCATCTTGACGTGGCATGAGATCAAATGGTTCAAATGGCTCTGAGCACTATGGGACTCAACATCTTAGGTCATAAGTCCCCTAGAACTTAGAACTACTTAAACCTAACTAACCTAAGGACATCACAGACACCCATGCCCGAGGCAGGATTCGAACCTGCGACCGTAGCAGTCCCGCGGTTCCGGACCGCAGCGCCAGAACCGCTAGACCACCGCGGCCGGCTTGGCTTGAGATCAACAAGTCGTAGGAAGTCCCCTGCAGAAATATTGAAGGTTGTTGCCTCTATAGCCGTCCATAACTGTGAAAGTGTTGCCGGTGCAGGATTTTATGCAAGTACTAACTTCTCGATTATGTGCCATAAATGTTCGATGGGATTCATCTCGAGTGGTCTGAGTGGCTAGATCATTCGCTCAAACTGTCCATGATCTTCTTCAAACCAATGGCGAACAATTGTGAGCCGATGGCTTGGGTTATTGCCACCCATAAAAATTTCATCGTTGTCTGGGAATATGAAGTTGTCTGCAAATGGTCTACAAGTAGCCCAACATAACCATTTCCAATTGATGATCGGTACAGTTGGGCCTGATGATCCAGTTCTCTCCATGTAAACACAGCCCACACCATTATGGAGGCACCACCAGCTTGCACAGTGCCTTGTTGACGACTTGAGACCGTGGCTTCGTGGAGTCTGCGCCACACACGAATCCTACCGTCAGCTCTTACCAACTGAAATGGCGACTCATCTGACCAGGCTACGGTTTTTCAGACGTTTAGGGTCCAGTCGATACAGTCTCGAGCCCAGGAGAGTCGTTGCAGGCGATGTCGTGCTGTTAGCGAAGGCACTCGTGTCGATCGTCAGCCGCCACAGCTCACTAACGCCAGATTTCACCGCAGTGTGCTGACGGGTACGTTAGTCATACTTCCCGCATTGATTTCTGCGGTAATTTCACGCAGTGTTGCATGTCTGTGAGCACTGACAGCTCCATGCAAACACCACTGCTCTCGATCGTTAAGTGGAGACCGTCGGCCACTGAGTTGTCCGTTGTGAGAGGCAATGCCTGAAATGTTGTATTCATGGCACACTCCTGACAATGTGGATCCCAGAACAATGAATTCCCTAACTATTTCCGAAACTGAATGTCCGATGCGTCTAGCTCCAACTACCATTCTGGGCTCAGTGTCTGTTAATTCCCGTCGTGTGGCCATAATCACGTCGGAAACCTTTCTCTGATGAATCACCTTAGTACAAATGACAAACCCGCCAATGCTCTGCATTGAGCCGAGCCTTCTTGCAGTCTTGTATTAAATCCCATTAGAGAGAAAGTGTTATCCTACTGGCGCCTCTTATGCACGCGTTCCATCGACTCTGACGCTTGTCATATCATCTTTGCTGGATTATGTGTTTCCTTCGGGGCTATGTGATGGTGAGTGGTATGTCGGACACGCAGCTGCACGTGTATGCCTGAGTACTCGGCGTTCTGATGATTGCAGCAAGTAACACCGTTGATCGTTGGGCTATGGGGACCGCGTTTTCCTGTAGCGTTGACCGTCGCTACTGGCGAGTTTAGTGGGCAAGGAGCGGCTCTCGTCGCGTGCAACCCGGCTACGATGTGCATCAGTCAGTTGTGGCGTGCCAAATACGCCGACATACAGGGTGTTACAAAAAGGTACGGCCAAACTTTCAGGAAACATTCCTCACACACAAATAAAGAAAATATGTTATGTGGACATGTGTCCGGAAACGCTTACTTTCCATGTTAGAGCTCATGTTATTACTTCTCTTCAAATCACTGGAAACACACAGCAACAGAACATTTCAGCGTGACTTCAAACACTTTGTTACAGGAAATGTTCAAAATATCTTCCGTTTGCGAGAATACATGCATCCACCATCCGTCGCATGGAATCCCTGATGCGCTGATGCAGCCCTGGAGAATGGCGCATTGTATCACAGCCGTCCACAATACGAGCACGAAGAGTCTCTACATTTGGTACCAGGGTTGCGTAGACAAGAGCTTTCAAATGCCCCCATAAATGAAAGTCAAGAGGGTTGAGGTCAGAAGAGCGTGGAGGCCATGGAATTGGTCCGCCTCTACCTATCCATCGGTCACCAACTCTGTTGTTGAGAAGCGTACGAACACTTCGACTGAAATGTGCAGGAGCTCCATCGTGCATGAACCACATGTTGTGTCGTACTTGTAAAGGCACATGTTCTAGCAGCACAGGTAGAGTATCCCGTATGAAATCATGATAACGTGCTCCATTGAGCGTAGGTGGATGAAACTAAAATGAGCTCTAACATGGAAATTAAGCGTTTCCGGACACATGTCCACATAACATATTTTCTTTATTTGTGTGTGAGGAATGTTTCCTGAAAGTTTGGCCGTACCTTTTTGTAACACCCTGTATATTGAACAATTTGTTAGCAGCCAGGAGCCGCAGGTATTATCAGGTGCCTACCTGGAGTCCTACAGCTACTGGTCTCCTTGACATTTGTTTGAAATTATCTATGAAGACTATTTAGTACGTTCTCTGCTTAAAGACTGTTAATTCTGCCCGGTGTGAGCTGGCCAAGAATCTAGTTTCTTTATGCCTTTCGGTGACCGCTCTTGGGGCTGTGTGACTCAGTCTGAAGGTTCCTGCATGCGCCAGGCAAGTATCTTACAATGTTAATCTTGAAATCATGGTTTACTATTTCTGAATATTTTATACAGCTGATTGTAATTTCTGTTTGTTGTAGCTCTCACGATCCGGTTCTTCCAGGGGCGACTTCTTGGATTTGGCATGTAACTAAAGTTGTGTGTGCTCAGCCTTCGCGTTATAGGTGTACAGTTTAACCGGCCATCTTCCATTTGATGCGTATCCCAATTACCGTGTTTATTAGCTCCCAAGACACCCCAGTAAAGGTACAGCTTGCTTTTTTGTTCCAGTCTCTGATCAGAAATGAATTCTTCAGACGATGACCGGTTTCAGTCTGTAACAACCTTCCTCAGATCTTTTTTACACCATGTCCTAAAGATCTGAAGATGGTCATTACAGACTGAAACCGGTCATCGTCTAAAGAATTCATTTGTGATCAGAGACTGGAATAAAAAAGCATTTTACAGTATTGGATCACTGTTTGTACACGCGATTATGTCGCAGTTGGTGAAAGGTACAGCTTGAACTTTCAAATCGTGCTTGAATTATTATGTAATTATTCTGTTAAATGGCCTTGTACTCTGCTTCTTGTTATTGCTGGGCAGGTTAACTTGCAATTTTATAAGCATGCCGCATCCATACTGAAGTTTTAATAGTTGAATGATTAATTGCTCGTTTAAGCATTACCGTGGGTGTTAATCTTTATCAAACTTATTTGCTGTTTATTGTTTGGTATATGTTTACAGCCTTGCATCCGCAGCGGTTGACGCATTGCTGTTCTGCTGATCCGGGCACGGACGCATTTACCTGCTGTTTCGGCGGCTTTCCCGTCATCGCACGAGGCCTACTTGTTGACGTGTCACGCATGATTCTGTGGATCTCCCGTTCCAGCCTCAAGTTGGGTAGTTTGTTGTTATTTTTTTGGTATCGTGCCACGGTGGCGGTTTCACAGGGTTAGGAAGTACTCAGTATTTCTGTTATTGTAAGGACGTTGTAGGCTGGTAATGAAAGTCTTTGGCAAACTTAGCATCTAGTTTCTTGATTTCTTTAAAGAATTGAGGGTTTGATGTCGCTATCATTGTGTTTTAGGTGCTCGGTAGATTCTTCAAGTACTTAACGTGATTTATGTGGAGCAGGTTTATGGCCAAGCAGTGGAGTACTATTATTGCTTCGGTCTTACATGTGAGTATATTTCGCGCAGCTTGGTCATATTTTGTCTACATGAGAGCAGAGTAACCAGTGAAAACGTATGCCTTTTAAATGTCTTTTCTTTAATGTTTATTGAACTTATACTCAAGTCCTGTTTTCAGCCTCTGTGACCGAGCGGTTCTAGGCCCTTCAGTCTGGAACCGCGCGACTGCTACGGTCGTAGGTTCGAATCCTGCCTCGGGAATGGATGTGTATAATGTCCTTAGGTTAGTTAGGTTGAAGTAGTTCTGAGTTCTGGAGGACTAATGACCTCAGATGTCAAGTCCCATAGTGCTCAGAGCCATTTGAACCAAGTCCTGTTGTTGGTTAGCCCACATCTGTGATCTAGTTGCGGGGACAGAGTGCCGCCGCAGGTTTATTTAGTTAATTAGCTGTTTGTAATCGGGCCACTATTGTTTTGCACAGTTGACATTTTTTAGTACTATTTGTGATTTTATGTATAATGGAAATGTCCTGATACACTGTGAATTTAATTTACAGATATTAGCTGTTTGCATGTATTTCACAAGAAACTTGGCAACTGTGTTACTCATGGTAGAACCGTTATGAAATAAAAATATAAGAACCTTCAACATCGCAGCGCGTCAGCAATCGTTGCTTAATATATTTAAAAAACAAAAAAACTAAAAACCTGCCTCGATTGCGAAAAAAGCACCTAGTGTTAAGTGTTAACCCAGGTTTCGGCGCAGATAGCTACACCTTCTTCAGAACAACAATAAAACCCACAAGTGCCTAAGAAGACATAAAAATATGTTTTGGGAATGATAAATGACACAACAAATTGGGCCACCTTCCAGGTGTTTTCCTTAAATTAATCCGGATCCCTTTGTGACTTGTGTACGCTATGCTACTGCCATTTATATTTGTGCATATCGCTATTCCATTGTAATTCGAATGGACATTAGGAAATGGCTATGAGGAGGAGAGAATAAAAGAAGATGTTTTGTTGTTGTTCTTCAAAATGGTTCAAATGGCTGTGAGCGCTATGGGACTTCTCTGAGGTTATCAGTCTCCTAGAACTTAGAACTACTTAAACCTAACTAACCTAAGGACATCACACACATCCATTCCCAAGGCGGGATTCGAACCTGTGACCGTAGCGTTTGTTGTTGTTGTCTTCAGTAGGAAGACTGGTTTCATGCAGCTCCCAGGCAAGTGAGGTTCTTTATCTCTGCGTAAGGTTCTTTATCTCTGAAGAACTACTGCGAACTACAGCCGTTTGAACCTGCCAACTTTGCTCAAGCCTTGGTCTGCTATTTATATTTTACCCATCACACTTCCATCCATATCAAAAGTGATAACTCTTTGTTACCTCAGGATGTCTTGTCAATAGATCCCACGTTTTTGTCCCGTTGCATTTCTTTTCTCCCCGGTTCTCTTCAGAACCTCTTCATCAGTCCTAGGGCCTTTGTCTCTGTCACTTCTTTCCCTTTTGACAGCGGCCGTTATGTGAAACACGCTGAGTAGCACTGTAGTTCGAAATCCATGTTGAACAGTAGGTTCCCATGGTTCGAAAATGGGAATAAGCCAACAGCATACCACCTCCAATTGTACCATGTATAGTACAGCACCGTATGTTCAAACCATCTTTCGTGTTGACCGTTTACCTCTCCATTATTTATTCACTCTAAGCATCTACTATTTAACACTCTTCCGCAACATCAAATTTCGGACGCTCCTTTTCTCTTCTTATCTGAACTTTTTACCATCTATGTTTCACGTCCATACAAGGCCACACTCCAGACAAATGTTTTCAGAAAGAAACTTCCTAACATTTAAATATATATTCACGGATAAATTCCTTGTTTCCAGAAATGCTTTTCTTGCTATTGCCATTGTGCGTTTTACACTCTCTCTGCTTCGGCTGTCTTAGTTACTTACAGAGAGAAAAACTGATCTGCTACTGTAGTGCCTCATTTTCGTTCAATTCAATGCTCTCAGTACCGCCTGATCTAATTCAACTACATTCCGTTATCTTCGTTTTACCTATGTTGACATTCATCTTATAACTTCTTTTCAGTACTCTACCCATTCTGGTCAAATGTTCTTCCAAGGACTTTGATGTCTGTGACAGAGGTACATTTTCATCGGGAAAAGTTAAAGTTTTAATTTCTTAATTTATTCTCCCTGAACTTTAATTACCTTTTCAGTTTTTCCATTGACTTCCTTTGCTGCTTGCTACTTACACTGTTTGCATAATTCTCACCTTAGCCACTCCTTCCTTCTCATGTACTTCGATCCTTCTACCTGCAGTCTGGTTTCTGTCCAGGTAGTAGATTTACGATTTCTCACCATGCTTTATCGCTGCTACCTTCATGGTTCCAAGAGTTGTCAAACGCTTTCTCTAAATCTACAAATGCACTAAAAGTAGGTTTGCCTTTCTTCAGTGTATCTTCTAAAATACACTCCTGGAAATTGAAATAAGAACACCGTGAATTCATTGTCCCAGGAAGGGGAAACTTTATTGGCACATTCCTGGGGTCAGATACATCACATGATCACACTGACAGAACCACAGGCACATAGACACAGGCAACAGAGCATGCACAATGTCGGCACTAGTACAGTGTATATCCACCTTTCGCAGCAATGCAGGCTGCTATTCTCCCATGGAGACGATCGTAGAGATGCTGGATGTAATCCTGTGGAACGGCTTGCCATGCCATTTCCACCTGGCGCCTCAGTTGGACCAGCGTTCGTGCTGGACGTGCAGACCGCGTGAGACGACGCTTCATCCAGCCCCAACATGCTCAATGGGGGACAGATCCGGAGATCTTGCTGGCCAGGGTAGTTGACTTACACCTTCTAGAGCACGTTGGGTGGCACGGGATACATGCGGACGTGCATTGTCCTGTTGGAACAGCAAGTTCCCTTGCCGGTCTAGGAATGGTAGAACGATGGGTTCGATGACGGTTTGGATGTACCGTGCACTATTCAGTGTCCCCTCGACGATCACCAGTGGTGTACGGCCAGTGTAGGAGATCGCTCCCCACACCATGATGCCGGGTGTTGGCCCTGTGTGCCTCGGTCGTATGCAGTCCTGATTGTGGCGCTCACCTGCACGGCGCCAAACACGCATACTACCATCATTGGCACCAAGGCAGAAGCGACTCTCATCGCTGAAGACGACACGTCTCCATTCATTCCTCCATTCACGCCTGTCGCGACACCACTGGAGGCGGGCTGCACGATGTTGGGGCGTGAGCGGAAGACGGCCTAACGGTGTGCGGGACCGTAGCCCAGCTTCATGGAGCCGGTTGCGAATGGTCCTCGCCGATACCCCAGGAGCAACAGTGTCCCTAATTTGCTGGGAAGTGGCGGTGCGGTCCCCTACGGCACTGCGTAGGATCCTACGGTCTTGACGTGCATCCGTGGGTCGCTGCGGTCCGGTCCCAGGTCGACGGGCACGTGCACCTTCCGCCGACCACTGGCGACAACATCGATGTACTGTGGAGACCTCACGCCCCACGTGTGGAGCAATTCGGCGGTACGTCCACCCGGCCTCCCGCATGCCCACTATACGCCCTCGCTCAAAGTCCGTCAACTGCACATACGGTTCACGTCCACGCTGTCGCGGCATGCTACCAGTGTTAAAGACTGCGATTGAGCTCCGTATGCCACGGCAAACTGGCTGACACTGACGGCGGCGGTGCACAAATGCTGCGCAGCTTGCGCCATTCGACGGCCAACATCGCGGTTCCTGGTGTGTCCGCTGTGCCGTGCGTGTGATCATTGCTTGTACAGCCCTCTCGCAGTGTCCGGAGCAAGTATGGTGGGTCTGACACACCGGTGTCAATGTGTTCTTTTTTCCATTTCCAGGAGTGTATGTCGTAGCGGCAATATTGCCTCGCATATTCCTGCGTTTCTCCCGAACGCTGTCTTACCACAGGTCTGCTTCGTCCAGTTTTAGCGTTGGTCGTAAATAATTCATGTCAGTATTTTGCAACAATTACTTATTAAAATGATAATTCTGTAATATTCATGCCTGTCTGCAAGTGCTTCCTTTGGAACTGGAATTACTACATCTTTTTGTTGCGCTGTTAGCAGTGTTGTCCTTAATGTAAGTTAGTTTAAGTTAAATCAAGTAGTGTGTAAGCCTAGGGACCTATGAGCTCAGCAGTTTGGTCCCAAAAGAACTTCCCACAATTTTTTAATACATTTTTCTTGAGGCCTGAGGGTATATCATAAATCTCGTATGTCTTGCATAGTACGTGGAATGCTTTTGTCTTGGCTGGCTTTACTAAAGATCTCTATGATTCGGTGAGAATGTCATCGACTTGTTCCTTATATCGTTGTTGGTACGGTATAATAAATTGTGAACAACGTAGTGTAGGAAAAACCGTTTACCGTGTAGATATGTATTATCAAGGTCGGGTATAAGAAATTTCACTAATGCCCTGCTTATGAGCTTCGCACACTTACGTTGTTCCAGCCAGTGTTCGATTTGTGCTTTTACCAGTGGGGGGGGATGTCTTAGGGGGTTAGTATAATTATATATGTTACTAGCTTCGACCGTGGCATTACCCATGGTTAAACAGTTATTTATAAATAGATGTTACTGCCGAAACTCACTATTCACGCTTAAGCGCTATCAGAAAAGCCATCCCTTGTTATATCTTTAAAAGTACATTATAGGTAAAGCTTATTTACAAAATCATCTACATACAGGTATACGAGGGGAATTCAAAAAGTAAAGGCACATTTGTGAAAAGCTGTACTTATTCTGATGATAGAAAACTGAAACTGCGTTATTTTTCTACGTAACCTCCCTGGACTTCAATGCAGTTTTCCCAACGCTGTCCCAGTATCTCGACGTCTGTACCAGAATCCTCGTGCGTTCATACTACATGGCGTGAGTTTCCGACAAACAATGTTCAGTGACCGACGACTTGCTCGGATACATCAGTCGAGTGCGCCTCTGGTGTTCTCGGCATCGATCCTCGACGGTACGCATCGTCTGACCAATATACTACTTGCCTCATTGACACGGAATCTGGTACACGCCGGCCTTCCTCAAACCGAGGTCATCTTTGGCGCTCCCCAGCAGTGCACGAGTTTTATTCGGAGGACAAAACACAGTTCCGACCCGGTGTTTCTTCAAAATGCGGGCGATTTCCCCCGAGAGTGCGCCTGTATATGGAATAAACGCATTGCCTACCCCTCCCTCGTGATTTCATCCATCTCCACAGGTTGTGCTGTAGTGGTGGGGCGGAGAGCACGTTCAATCTGCCACTCTGAGTACCCATTTTTTCGAAATACAGTTCTCAGATGTTCCAATTCCTGGGGTAGACTCTCTGCGTCAGAGATAGTGCGCGCCCTATGTACTAGAGTTTTAAGTACCCCATTCCTTAACACGCCGTCGCAATCTGTTCCACCTCGCGAGCGTTGCGCGGGGCGCGGACGGCGGAGGGAGAGCGGCGCGGGCGGAGGGTATTTAAATCGGCCGCCGCCGCGACCGAACCCAGTTCCCCCTGAGCAGCCATAGCGTACGGATCTCCGTGCCGGCACGTTCACAGGAGCTCAGTCCGCCAGTTCACCTGATGAGGCGACATGTATGATCGCCGAAATATTGTGCCCGTTGACCACTGTAGACCGGCAGTACACCCGTGGATATTTTGATCATAAATAATATGTCATGTCCTAATCACACAGCTAAACAAATATCGTTCCATTTTAGGTAACCAGTGTAAGAAGAGATGGAAAGACATCAGATATAACTACTGGAAAACAGTTCGAAAAGAATAACTGCAAACCGGTTTTGCAGCACCAAGTTCAACAACAAAATTGACGTTGTTCAACAGACTAGGCTTTTTGAGAGATGTAGAAAGGAGCGGTCGTCTTTTTGTAGTGTTCCGCTAAAGGAGCCAACAAGTGTTGAAGAACTGCTATCTGATGAAGACGGACAAAATATCAATGAAACAGGGCCTGACACCCCACAAGCCATTGCTTCCCTGTCCTCTAGTGACGCACCTGTTGCCAACTCTTCCATCTCAGCTCGCAGATCGAGGAAAACACACTGGGATTCAATCAACCAAAGGGACCAACAACGATTGGAATTGCTGCAGCGCTTGGCTAATAATCGGGAGCCGGAAGATGATGTGGGGCTGTTCATGAGAAGTATCGCAGCGTCCATTAGGAAACTACCACTCACCCCACTAATAAAGCGAAAATTGACATTTTAAGCTATCTTACGGGACTTGACCTTCAGAATCATCTCTTGTGCCACTATTAGCATCTTGTAAGGTGCCTCTTACGTGAGGAAGACATTTTTACCAGTTTTAATAAATTATTGTCTCTTATTGAGGTATTCACGATAGTTAGGAAGTGATGTAGTCCGTAGCCGGCCATGAGTCGCAGAGTATTTCCCACGCTGGCTGGCTAGGTGACGAAGCGACCATATGTCGCGCGTAGTGGGGTGGGGCACGGCGCTGGATCGTAGCAACAAGCGTTAGCCTGGGAAATATACATGACGGGAAGTACCGCCATCTTGGCGCCAAAGTCACCGATTTTGTTTATTTATATTTAATAATTAAAGTCATTTATGACTACGTGAATACTAGGAGGAGCCTCTGGATGTTTAAAGCTATTTATCATAATTTTGCCTCGTTAAAATTCACACCCGTTCATTAACAAATGCATATCTTAGTAAGTACGAACTTGATCGGAAATCCACGAACTGTGATGAAACTAGTAAGAGACACGGACTGCGCGCAAAAGTCGGCGTTAAGAGCTCTTCCTGTCTTGTTCGATGGTAGCCATGCTCTCGGTTACGAGTAGTTTGTGACATGAGTGTTTCATTATTGATCTAATAGGAATAAAAGTGATATAACGGCATTCCGAATGTTAACCCTCTAGCAGGCGCGTCAACTTTCATGACGCCACTAGTCGCGATGTATCTCGTGGATACATGCGAAGATTTTTGTGGTTTTTTGTTTGTTTACAGGTTCTTTTTCTTTTGTTTTTGTTTTAAATTGCAGTTACCTTTATTGTTACAGATTTTACAAATACAGAAGTGAACATCAGGCTCATTAACTTTCAAATTAACAGAAATGTTTGACGTTTTGTAATGGAGAAGTACATGAAATTCTTTTAAAAATTGATTTTATTATAGATACAAATAAATTACTGAACTAATCAAAGCGCGTCTCTTTTTACTGATTGCCCTCTACAGAAAGACATTGTTCACAAATTATTTTTGCGTGCTTTTGCAAACAAAGATGTGTACCGTATTTTTCACATGTATACTTGCTGAGACAAGTCTTTTTTGTCTCCCTGTAGCATGACCGGCACCTTCTTCTTTTCTTGTTTTCTGATTCCAAGGATTGTTCAGCGTTTTCTTGCTCTTTTCCTTTAGGTTTGTACTTTACTAGCATTGACTTTATATCATCAGGTAGGGTCATAATAAGAGCTCTTCTTTGGAGACGATCTTGCAGTAGAGTCAGAGCCAAAGTTTTGAGGTACTCGCGCCGATTTGAGTATTTATTCTTGTTGCCCAAGAAAATTACTCTTGAGTTGATGCCTGCAATGTTCAACAGGTGGAAAAAAATCACCATAGGCCATCTTCTTGTTGACCTAGCTACATTGTAGGTTGCACAGAGTTTGTCAACTACATCAACTCCAGATTTGCTGTCATTATAGTGTAGAATAATTGCTGGTTTTTTCTCTAAACCTTCCGAAACCTAACTTGACGATACATGCATACTCGAAAGGAGGACTACAGGTTTCCCTTTTTTCGGGACATACGACACAAGGGTTTCATTCTTGCTGTAGCCAAATACGCTATCATATTGCTGTCTACTTTTTGGTGCTACGAAATTCGATGGCAGTTCCTTCTTGTTTTTTTCTAATTGTGCCTACAAACTACAGTCTCCTTTTATGCAGTTCTCTTACTAACTCCAAATTAGTGAACCAGTTATCTGCTGTAATGTTTCTATCCGTCCCATATATTGGTTCGGCAAGTCTCAGAACTACTTCTTTGGTGGAGTTGTTATTCTGAAAGGGTCCTTCTGGTTGTAATCCACAATATATTTCCATTTTGTAAGTATAATAAAGCTTGGCATCACATAGGCAGAAAATTTTGATGCCATATTTAGATGGTTTGGATGGTATGAACTGGCGAAATCCACACCGGCCTCGAAATGCTGGTAGCTGCTCATCAACTGTGGCGTTCTGACCGAGGGGGTAATGTGTCTTGCAGTTATTCAAACACATGGTGAACATTTTCCTCACGGCTGCTAATTTGTCTGTCTTGCGCCGTTCTTGTCTTGTGGCTCCATCATCAAAACGAACACATCTTATTAGGAACAGGAAACGTTTTTCGGACATGGTCATTCTAAAAATATTCAGACCAAGGTCATCTGCTGTCCAGAAGTCGTGAACATTCTGTCGCCCACCACGGAACACACCAGCAAGGTATAACAAGCCAAGAAAGACTTTTATTTCGATTGCGTCTGTGTCCTTGCAGTCACTCTCGCGAGCAAAGTTTCCTTTTAGATCAGCTATACGCCTGTTAGTGTTGACCACAATTAGATCTAGGATTACTGATGAATAAGCTCCAGCAGTCAATTTCAGTTACCATTTTCTTTGCGTCTCCAACTACCCCAGGCAGTTTGGTTAGTATATTATGAGGCCGTGTCTGTGTTGCTTTCCAAGGCACTTTCCTCCATTTAGTTCCATCCTTACCTAAAATAAAAAAATAAGTACATTACACCATTATTAGATATTGTTATTATTACATATGAAAGCATATTTATTGTCTTTTCTACGCACCAAAATAGTAATGTTCATCAGTTTCCTGCGCTTCATTATTTTCCTCTTCATCCAATTCATGATCTGTGTCTGAGTCTACAGATGTGTTTCGAGTATATCTTCGGTTTCTGAATCAGTTTCTGCAAGATCATCTTCATCTTCAACGGATACTTCGTCGTCGAGAAGAAGGCGATGTACTTCTTCCAAATCCTTAGGATTTTCTAGATGATTTTGAAAGAGAGTACACGTAGCTACAACGATACGTTGCTTCATTTAGAAGACAACAACGCAACTGCCGACTTGCGTACGCTGCAAACAATGCAACAGCTGCAGTCATTAGCGGCGACAAAGCGTTAGGCCGGTATTACACTATCAAATTTCTTTGTCCAATATCTTTGTCAAAGATATTTGATAGTGTAATAGGGACTTTGTCAAATGTCGTCCAATATTTGATCAAATCTAGGGCCTCGCTGTATATTTGATCAAAGAAACCGCTTGTCTTCTGTTCACTGCAATGTGACATGTTACCACATGGAGCGCTAGCATCGCTGCAGCGTACTGTCGTCTGTAGTGTTTTTATAACCATTGCCAGTAAATACAATTGGTGTGTGCCGACAACTACAAAATTAATAGAGATGTCTGAAGCTGATGAGGCGCTTTACAACGTGAGGCACCCAGAATACAAAAACAGATTAAGAAGATTGGAGACCTAACCTGACCTAACCTAACCTAACATAACCCTCTCCTGTAGCAAGGAATCGGAGTGTTATAGTGAGCCTGTCTTCTGAAGATGTAGCAGTTGTTAAGTGAATATTGTGCTATGTGATATGAGGATACATTTCATTGAGCACATACAGAAATGTATTCTCATCCATTCTTAAGTAACTGATGTACGACTTGACGTCTTCCACTGTAAGGTCACGTAACAAGTTTTGTTGAATGCTTTTATCGTGTCGTCGTAAAACCCACGGCTTCACCCAGATTAGATTAGTTTTTTGTTCCATAGATCCGTGCTGAGGAGAGCCTCGTGGACGTAGAACATGTCGATTTTTTTAAGCTGAAATAACAATAATAATAGTATGAATAAATACAATACATCATTTGTTTCTATTAAAAATTTCGCCAATGGAGTAGAAGGAGTTGGCCAGTAGTAAGTCTTTCAGGCTCCTTTTAAACTGATCTTTATTTCTAACTAAATTTTTTATGTTTCCTGGCAAATTATTGAAGATGAGTGTTCCTGAGTAGTGGACCCCTTTTTGAACTAAAGTAAGTGCTTTTAAGTCCTTGTGCATTTCATTATTGTTCCTGGTATTGTATGTATGAACTGAGTTGTTTGTTGGAAAAAGAGATATATTATTTACGACAAATTTCATTAAGAAGTAAATATACTGAGAGGCAGTAGTTAGTATACCCAGTTCTTTGAAGAGGTTTCTGCAGGAGGTCCGTGAATTTACTCCACAAATAATACGTATTACACGCTTTTGGACCTTGAAAACTTGTTTGACTTCAAGATTTACCCCAAAATATTATCCCATATGACATTATGGAATGAAAGTATGCAAGCTTTTTCATTTTTATGTTGCCTATGTCTGCTAACACTCGAATTGCAAATACAGATTTGTTAAGGCGTTTCTGCAGTTCTGTGGTGTGCTCCTCCCAACTGAATTTATTATCAAGTTGTAATCCCAGGACTGTTAAGACTGTCAACCTCGTATGTATGGTTCCATTTTTTCCCCCACTTCTTTTTCGCATGTGCACACAAAGCAATTGGAGTACGTAGAACTACTGCGGTTAATAACAAGTTGTTGTCAGCCATCTTGAACTTTGACGAAAAATTTGATGACAGTGTAATACCCCCTCTAGCGCTACGTCAAAGATCTTTGTCAAATATATTGGACGGAATATTGGATCACATCTTTGATCAAATCTTTGACAAAGAAATTTGATAGTGTAATACCGGCCTTACCCGAGTAGGCGCGCTGTATCTGAGAGATACAGGCAGTACTCGTTCCCACACCTGACTCATTTATGACCTTGTCAGTATCGGGATAAGACTTAAATTCCTGTGAAGCAATAAGAAAGGTATGACACAAGATGTCGTGTGCCATCAAACCGTTATCACTGTTCATTGCGGTAATATAAGAGAAAAAGTAGGTCATGTATCTCACAGATACATGCGCGACTGTCGGAGGGTTAATTTCGAGTAAACAGATACCCCACAGTTGATCGACAGAAATTTCAGATAATTACCTTCCACCGACAGAGTCATCCAATGCGCCAATGAAGAATCTGCACGGGACGGCATTTACGAGAGCTGCACCGCGCACAGGTAGGAGGAAATCCGACGACACGACCCACCAAGGCGGATCAAGGAAGGTCCGACTTACACTCGCAAACTCCGGGTGGTAATGCTGACCAGTCATACTGTACGTCACATATACCACCTTCTACGGACTCGCCGCTTAGCTGAGTAATAACAGTATCAGTTCAGAAGCGAGGGATCTTGCAATCTGTGCTTCCGGCTCGTCTTCCCTTTCATCCCCGTTCGAACGAACTTCATCGGCCAGCCGGTGTGGCCGTGCGGTTCTAGGCGCTTCAGTCTGGAACCGCGTGACCGCTACGGTCGCAGGTTCGAATCCTGTCTCGGGCATGGACGTGTGTGATGTCCTTAGGTTAGTTGGGTTTAATTAGTTCTAAGTTCTCGGCGACTGATGACCTCAGAAGTTAAGTCGCATAGTGCTCAGAGCCAATTGAACCATTTTTGAACTTCATCGGTGGGAAACGATACGTACTCTTTCACCCCATTAATAAACGTCGAACCACAAGCAGGTGATACTACTTTTGAAAATAAATACTAATCATAATGTAAACACAGTGTAAAGATAGTTTAAAAATAAACAACGAACTGTACAGGCCCTGACTCGTTTCCAAATAAACCTATTATTTCAATAGAAACTTATGTTTCTTCATAGAGATACAAAATTATCCATTTTAAATCATTGTTGATGAATACGTATGTTTTTATATGGCTATTTACGCAAAGTCACTGTCATTTTTTCGTCGGCTTCTATTGGGATTTGCACTGCACTGGTAGCTGTTCCTGCTATATCTTCTTTCACCAGACTTATCATCGTTTCGCAAGTGACCGGTTACTAAGCTAGCATAAATTCCTTCACTTTTCCGTGTTTGTAAAATGCTGTGGGGGCAAGATCTTGTAAGCATTGCAATAATTTCCTCTTCTTCTTCCTCGTCCACCAAAAAACCTAGAATGGTGTTAGCATCCATGTTGCGAACTCGCGTTCGTGTTCCTTTCACAGAGGTAACTCAGTGAGTGGCGTGGCCGCTGCGGTCAGCAGTCTCAACGAAATACACAGGCAGCGACGGTCGGCAGTTACGGCTGGCTGTAACTGCCCGCCGCTACGGCGCGCAGTCGCAGCGAAATAGTACCTTAAGAATTATTCGAACAATACAATGGCAAGGTACGCAAGTCCTTTGCGGTGCACGGCACGCTGAACAACTGCAGTAGTAATAACTTTGCTAGCGCCCTCTTAGCACACACAGACCTTTCCTACTGTAACGAGAACGGCGTTCGTTTGTACGTGACTTGCTGCACTTAAGTATTCGGCAACAGTGTACGCAGCTGCAAAGATCTATCACAACCACCCGTTGCTCTCGTTCGGCTTAGCAAATTATTACGTGACCTTCCTTTCTGATTCGTGCTCACGTTCTGTGCCTGAATAACCACCGATTTTTCGCTAGAATACACTCCAAAGGAACGAATAGAGACGACTCATTTTGAACTCGTCTTTTTCAGTGCAGTGCGTAGCGCTTGGTGCTCAGTTAGGAAGCATTCTGCGGGCCGTTGTGGCCATACGGTTCTAGGCGGTACAGTCTGGAACCGCGCGGCCGCTACGGTTGCAGGTTCGAATCCTGCCTCGGGCATGGATGTGTATGATGTCCTTAGGTTAGTTAGGTTTAAGTAGTTCTAAGTTCTAGGGGACTGATGACCTAAGATGTTGAGTCCCGTACTGCTCAGAGCCAATTGAACCATTTTTTGAGGAAGCATTCTACTACTTCAACCACCTAAGCAGATTCCTTGTACAGTTTTCACTTTAATACCTGGGGTCTTGTGTTGAAGTTTGGGAATGAAAGATTGTAAAATGAATATAAAAGAAATGTAAAACAAGATAATGGGGTATAGTGAAATTAAATCAGATGATACTGAGCTTCGGAAATGAGATACTGAAAGTAGTAGATAAGTTTAGTTACTTGAGCAGAAAAAAAGATCGAAATAGAGAATATTTAAAATACAGGCTGGCAACAGCGAGAAAAGTATTCTCTAAAAGAGAAATTTGTTAACACCGAATACAAATTTAAATATTACGAATTTGTAGTATCTAGGTTCAAATGGATGTAAGTTGCAGCAGCTGCGCGCATCTGAAGAGGCCTTCAGAGGGTAGACTAACGTGGAGAGCTGCGCCCTATCAGCATCCGGACTGACAAGGCACACCACACCACCAACAACAGCAACAAGCAACAACGATTCGTAGATTCGATATTGCAGTGCCTGTGTTATCCCGAATTACGATGCAATGTTCCTTAGAACACGCATGCATGTCCAAAGGAACGGGCACTGTAGCGACTGCAGGACTCGTAGATTCTCTTATTCTTTTGACGTAACTGTCACATAACATTTTTAGATTCGTAAGACCGCCATTTCAGAACCAGGATTGCTTACCGTAAATTGATATTTTTGCGTTCGGTATCATCAAATGGTTCAAATGGCTCTAAGCAATATGGGACTTAACATCTGAGGTCATCAGTCCGCTAGACTTAGAACTACTTAAGCATAACTAACCTAAGGACATCACACACATCCATGCCAGAGGCAGGATTTGAACCTGCGGCCGCAGCAGCAACGCGGTTCCGGACTGAAGCGCCTGGAACCGCTCGGCCACAGCGGCTATTAGTAAGGAAAAGTATAGGCTGTACTTACTGTGTTTCTTCCTAATAGATCACGATGTCTGTCCGTTCAACACCTTCTCTTTGTGCTATATCCGTCCATAACAGCATTGTTTTTCAGATCGCTGGCGCTAGGACAATACGCTGAACACCTTCCTGATTTCTCCTGTATTATGCAAAATTTCTGCGAAAGAATAGCAGGTTATACTTGTCTAATTATGTGTTTATTTTTACGTTCAAGAATACATTGAAGAAATGAATATGGCAGTCTGTACAAAAAAGAGAATTTCTATTTCTATTTGGGTCTATGATCTATTTTTCTTTAACTTAGCGACATTTCTCCACCGAGAATAATGTGAAATATGTCAAACTACACATTTAGCGTCCACAATGAACTATACTTCCCCTGTAACAGGTTTAGTATGTCATATAAGAGGTCGGAGGGAGGCATGGGTACACAATCGCCAATAGGATCGTTCCTAATAAAGCGCTGCGGTATTCACACCAGCGTTAGTGTATAGGTTAGCCCTTTTTTTTAATCTCTCTCTTCTTGTTGAAACAGCTCTTTCAGAAACTACTTTTTTACCATAAGCATACTGATTGTGAATGAAATATGCTCGTTCGTTTCTGTGATGTCGCCCAACAAGTGATAGTGCTTTCCAGTCCAACAACGTTTCTGAATCAAGGCGACCATCGAAATGCGAAATCATTGTCACACAAAGAGCTGACGTACAACTGTCTGACTCTGGCCTCAACAGTGGTTGTTCAAGCCGATGTCTTCACCGGGGACTAGTTTTCGAATGACACACATACAAGTCAGATCCTTCAATGCACTATAAATACCTTGTTTCCTACACATCAGGGTTGAATCATTTAAGGCAATGGACTGCTTTAGGAATCTATACACGCTATCGCAAAAATAATTTCCCTTTCAAACTAGGTGTTGTTGTTTTAGGATTCACCTTTGACGTAACCGTCAGTACAAAAGTTGTGTAATGAACAAGTGTGATGAAATCGTCCGAAATGTATCAAATTTATCCACTGCATTATAAATTGAGAGGGACTTATATGAAGTTGAAGATCGCTGATTATAGAACACTTTGTTATGTAAGAGGTAAATGTGTGAATAACAGAAGGGATCTATACGGTTGGTAGCGTTGAGAAGAAAGAAATACCTCGGCTGACAGCCTCGGCATGCCCTCCCCGTCAATACCAGAGATCCGGATTTAGGCCGCTGTCTGCTTTGTGTTCCGCAGTCTTCTGTGTCAGAACGCGATGTCCGTTCCTGTATGAACGTCCGTCTGGCATCTCTGATGAGACCCATAAATCTCGCACTTTACAAAATAAATGTCCCATAGCCTTTATATTTGATCATGCTGCTCATCCGCACAGCCATTGTTTACGTACTAACTCGGTGTTTTCATTGATCGCTTTCTACATCCTCCCGTTCTTCTACCTAATGAAATAACTGCCTGCAGCTCTGAATAGTTACACGCCGGCCTTAACGATCGCTGATAACGATAGACACAATGTTTCGGTGAATTTCTGGTCTCCTTCATAGGCGTGTCCACCGTCTGCCACGCAACCTTCCGTTTCCACGGATTGAAGATAAAAAACGTTCTTAAAATCGTTTCACAAGATTCACTGCTAACAAAGTGTGTGATCTTTCTATGAACTATGCTTACATTGTCATGATGCAAGAAGCTTAATGTAATAGGCGTCGTGAATTAATACAAAAATTCCTGTCCCATTGTTGTCGAAGCAAAACTAATCGGAAAGGGCTTCCTTCCTCTGTTCACAGTGGCCCCTTTCCACATGGTCTGTTAAGTCTGTCTGTTGAGTGTAAGCGACCGCAATGGGTGTGTGTACGACGTGGCGCCACGTTTGTGTTACATGATGATGAAATAAGGTACAAGGTGAACTCAGCTGCAGTTACATAGCTTACTCTTTTCGAATAGCACCAATGGGATCGTCGAACTCAATGAATTCATTCAAAGTACATAGCCACTGTTGTTCGTCGGAAATGGTTTTACTTGTGTGAAGTAAACCTAATTTGTCCTGATATGAATATGCTACGTCTTATGACGGTCCCAGTAAAGAACCACGTAATCCATACCAATTATAAAAATGGATGTGTGTGTGTGTGTGTGTGTGTGTGTGTGTGTGTGTGTTTGCGTGTGTGTGATGTTCAACATCTCCTCCTAAACCAATGGACCGGTTTCGAGCAAACCTGACACACATATACCTGACTCTCAGGCGACAACCGTTGTGGGGGTAAGAACCACCTATCTATCAAAGGGCTGGGGTTGGAGGTGGAAAAAAAAGCTATCCCGCGACGCGTGAATTTCCAGATTTTATGCATCTAGTATTTGAGAATGTGAGAAAACGGTGACTTGTGGCAAACTTAGCCATAAATTCAAACCCTTACGTAGTTGTTTTTTGTCAGCGAGAAAAACAAAATGGTCAAAGGAAAAATGTTTATTACTTACCACTTTCTTGATATCCCTGCAGAAAAATTACCGCGTGAGGTATGACGTTATAATTTATTACCTCTTTATTACAAACTGTACTCGCGATACATTTTACAGACATTATGTACATACACCACTAAATATGACTGCAAAATCATATCACTGTACGACTAACATTTCAGGAGATCCGACGTCATTAACATAAAGTACAAGGCCAGAGGCTACGTACTACGGGTGTGGACGCACAGCTACAAATAAATATCTGAGCAACACCGGGCTTCTCCGCTAGTTCATTAACAATAGCCGTTTGACTGTAACGAAGCATTGAAAGTTAAGTGGCAAAACAAACTTACAAATAGTCGCACAGCGTACAAGGAGTAGACATAGTGTCATTGCTTCAATAAATTAAAAACAGAAAATAATTTATAAGGTCCTAGAAAGGTTTAATGTCCATGATTCATCAGGATATACTAGAACAAAGTGCAAAGAATCATTTATGCGTAATCGGTTGTAAAATACTGGATAGATGTACTTTTGTAGAAACACGAACAGCGTCTCTAGGAGCAGCATCTGCGTCAAATCTTACCTCTTTGGCTGTACGCTCAGTAGCTCGGTACGGGCTTTTGTTAAAGTTTCGAGAACATACCTTCACCGAAGAGTCAAGCAGTATATTGCTCCCTCCTACGTATATCTCGCGAAGAGACCATGAGGATAAAATCAGAGAGATTAGAGCCCACACAGAAGCATACCGACAATCCTTTTTTCCACGAACAATACGAGACTGGAATAGAAGGGAGAACCGATAGAGGTACTCAGGGTACCCTCCGCCACACACCGTCAGGTGGCTTGCGGAGTATGGATGTAGATGTAGATGTAATATTCGTGAAAAGAATGGGAATAAGTAATACCTAGCATAGGGGTTGCTATCTATGATGCGAAGTGTTACACCAAAGTTAGCAGATGCATCAGTTATTGGAGATATACGGGTTTCTTGCAACAAGTGATGATGTAATGGCGATAGAATCAAAGTTATGCGTATAAAGTAGATATCAAATCAATGGAAAAAGACGTTTCCGTGAAAGAAAGTATGTAATTTCTACGTCGTATTGTTAAATAAATGTCAAGTGAGAAGGATAGCACGTAGACTCCTAACGACATTTAGATGAGTGCTGCGTAAACACCGAAAATGCATTACAGTTCATAGGCAACGAATAACCTTTAATAAACTAAGTAGAATGTGTTAGTGATTAAGGTGACTGTAGTACTTTAAGGACTGAATGGATGAATTCGGATTCTGTATCACAGGTCACAACTACAAATCTTGCAAGACAATAAAATATTAACTGGAAGCCGAATACGTTTCACTCACAGAAGTGCAGCAAGTTCACTGTTTACCTCCGTGAAAACCTGACGTATACTTTAAATATCTTGCACGCCTGATGACATCGCATCGCACCCGTGGTCGACGGGCAGCCTCTTTGTTTAGCAATCAAAGCGCCCTAGGTCTTGGGTTCGAAATTCACCACTGCTTGTATTTTGATAAATAATCAGCATTGGCGGCCGACGACTTCTGTCAAAGGCCTTCTCAAACTGGTCAGAGGAGCAGACAGAGCTTCAGGGCATTCTCTTGTCCTTGGGATGTGACACCGCCCCTAAGGACGGAAGAATCAGCAATGATTAACGGCTTGAGGATCCAGAAGGCAATAGAAACCACTGCACTAAAGACACATAACGCGCATCCACAGGACATGTGGCCTGTAGTTGAAAAAAATGTCATGATTATCTCTCCAGTGGCAAAAGATTCCGAAATTGTCTCCCATTCGCATACCAGGAAGAGGACTGCCAGGGGGGAGGACCATAAGAAAAAGATCGAATAACCAACGAAAGGACGGTGTTCTACGAGTCGGGGCGTGGAATTTCAGAAGTTTGAACGTGGTAGGGAACCTAGAAAATCTAAAAGGGAAATGCAAAGGCTCAGTTTAGATCTAATGGAGGTCAGTGAAGGGAAATGGAAAAAAGACAATGATTTCTGGTCAGATGAGTATGGGGTAATATCAACAGCAGCAGAAAATGGTATAACGAGAGTAGGATTCGTTATGAATAGGAAGGTAGGGCAGAGAGTGAACAGTTTAGTGACTGGGTTGTTCTTATCAGACTCGACAGCAAACCAAAACTGACAACGATAGTTCAGGCTACATGCCGACGTCGCAAGCAGAAGATGAAGAGATAGAGACGGTATCTGAGGATACTGAGAGGGTAATACAGCACGTACAGGGAGATGAAAATCTAATTGTCATGGGGGACTGGAATGCGGTTGTAGGGGAAGGAGCAGAAGAAAAGGTTACAGGAGAATATGGACTTGGGACAAGGAATGAGAGAGGAGAAAGGATAACTGAGTTCTGAAACAAATTTCAGCAAATACTCTGTCCAAGAATCAAAAGAGGAGGAGGTATACTTGGAAAAGGCAGGATGGTACGGGAAGATTTCAATTAGATTACGTCATTGTCAGACAGAGATTCCGACACCAGACACTGGATTGTAAAGCGTACCCAGGAGCAGATACAGACTCAGATCACAGTGTCGTAGTGATGAAGAGTAGGCTGAAGTTTAAGAGATTAGCCAGGAATAGTCAGTACGCAAGGTGGGATACGGAAATACTAAGTGATCATGAGATATGCTTGAAGTTCTCTAAGGCTATAGAGACAGCAATAAGGAATAGCTCAGTAGCCAGTACAGTTGAAGAGGAATGAACATCTCTAAAAAGGAAAATCACAAAAGTTGGAAAGAAAAGTATACGTACAATGTAGGTAACTGCGAGGAAACCAGGGGTATCAGAAACAGTACTTGAGCTGACCGACGAAATAAGTAAGTAAAAGAATGTTCTGGAATAGACAGGAATACGGAGCTACAAGTCACGTAGGAATGACGTAAATAGGAAGCTACGGCGAAATGACTGCTTGAAAAACGTGAAGAAATCGAAAATGAAATGATTGTCGGAAGAACTGCCTCAGCTCAAAGGAAAGTCAGAAAAATCTTCGGTGAAATTAAAAGGAAGGGTGATAACATTAAGAGTGCAACGGGAATTCCATTGTTAAATGCACAGGAGAGAGCGGATGGATGGAAAGAGTACACTGAAAGCCTGTATGGGGGGGAAAGATTTGTCTGATGTGTTAGAAGAAGAAACAGGAGTCAATTTGGAATGGATAGGGGAGCCACCGTATTAGAATCAAAATGTAGGAGGACTTAAGTCCAAATAAAGCAGAAGGGATCGAGAACATTCCATGAGAATTTCTAAAATCATAGGGGAAAGTGGCAACAAAACGACTCTTCACGTTGGCGTGTAGAATGTATGAGTCTGACGACACACCATCGGACTTTCGGAAAAATATCATCCACACAATTCCGAAGACTGCAAGAGCTAAGAAGTGCGAGAATTACGTATCGCACGATCAACTTAACAGCTCATGCATCCAAGTTGCTGACAAGAATAATATATAGAAGAATCGAATAGAAAACTGTGGATGTGTTAGACCTACATCTACATGTACATGGATACTCTGCAAATCACATTTAAGTGCCTGGCAGAGGGTTCATCGAACCACCTTCACAATTCTCTGTTATTCCAGTCTCGTATAGCGCGCGGGAAGAATGAACACCTATATCTTTCCGTACGAGCTCTGATTTCCCTTATTTTATTTTTGTGATCGTTCCTTCCTATGTAATTCGGTGTCAACGAAATATTTTCGCATTCGGAGGAGAAAGCTGGTGATTGGAATTTCGTGAGAAGATTCCGTCGCAACGAAAAACGCCTTTCTTTTAATGATGTCCATCCCGAATCCTGTATCATTTCTGTGACACTCTCTCCCATATTTCGTAATAATACAAAACGTGCTGCCTTTCTTTGAACTTTTTCGATGTACTCAGTCTGTCCTATTTGGTAAGGATCCCACACCGCGCAACAGTATTCTAAAAGAGGACGGACAAGCGTAGTGTAGGCAATCTCCTTAGTAGGTCTGTCACATTTTCTAAGTGTCCTGCCAATGAAACTCAGTCTTTGGCTATCCTTCTCCACAACATTTTCTATGTGTTCCTTCCAATTTAAATGACGATCAGATTGGCTTTAGGGAAGGTAAAAGCACCACAGAGGCAATTCTAACGCTGCGCCTAATAATGGAAGGAAGGCTAAAGATGAATAAAGACACATTCATAGGATTTGTCGACCTGGAAAAGCGTTCGACAGTGTAAAATTTGAAAAGCTGTTAAAAATACATAAAAATAGGAGTAAGCTATAGGGAGAGACAAGTAGTATACAATATGTGCAAGAGCCAAGAGAGAATAATAAGAGTGGACGTCCGAGAACGAAGTGCTCGCATGAAAAAGGATGTAAGACATGAATGTACGAGTAGGCTCTCGCCCCCACTGTTCATTCTGTACATCCAAGAAACAATGATGGAAATAAAAGAAAGATTCAGGAGTGGAATTAAAATTCAAGTTGAAAGGACATTAATGATACGATTCGCTGATGACAATGCTATCCTGAGTGGAAATTGGAAATTTGTGGTAAGGTCTTATGGGACCAAACTGCTGAGGTCATCGGTTCCTAAGCTTATGTACTACTTGATCTAACTTAAACTAACTTCCGCTAAGACAACACACACACCCATGCCCGACAGAGAACTCGAACCTCCTACGTGGGGAGCTGCGAGAACCGTGACAAGGCGCCCAAGACCATGCAGTTACCCCGCGCGGCTATCCTGAGTGAAAGTGTAGAAGAATTGTATGATGTGCTGTATGAAACGAACAGTCTAATGAGAACAGAATATGGATTGAGAGGAAATCGAAGACAGACAAAATTAATGAGAAGTAGCAGGAATGAGAACACCGAGAAATTTAACATCAGGATTGATGGCCATGAAGTAGATGAAATTAAAGAATTCTGCTACCTGGGCAGCAACATAATCAGTGACAGACAGAGCAAGGAGGACATCAAAAGTAGACTAGCACTGGCAAAAAGGGCATTTCTGGCCAGGAAATGTCTACTAGTATCACACATAGGTCTTAAGTTGCGAAAGAAATTTTTCAAAATGTACCTTTGGAGCACAGCATTGTACGGTAGTGAAACACTGACTGTGATAAACCGGGAAGAGAAGAGAATCGAAGCATTTGAGATGTGGTGCTACATAGGAATGTTGAAAATTAGGTGGACTGATAAGGTAAGGAATGAGGAGGTTCTGCGCAGAATCGGAAAAGAAAGGAATATAACGAAAACACTGACAAGGAGTTGGCACAGGATAATAGGACGTCTGTTAAGACGTGAGGGAATGACTTCCATGGTACTAGAGTGAGTTTTAGAGGGTAAAAACTGTAGAGGGAGACAGGGATTGGAGTACATCCAGCAAATAATTGAGAAGTGGTTGGCACAGGAAAGGAATTCGTGGCGAGCCGAAACCAGTCACATGACTGATGAAAAGAAAAATAGCCAATGCCCATATATAACCGCATTAATCTGATCCGTCACTCCAAAACCGCTACACCGAGTGAGGTGGCGCAGGGGTTAGCGCAGGGGTTAGCACATTGGAGAGGACGACGATTCAAACCCGCATCTGGTCATCCTGAGTTAGGTTTTCGGTGATTTTCCTAAGCCGCTTCATGCAAATGCCGGGCTGGTTCCTTTGAAATGGCGCGGCCGACTTCCTTCCCGATCCTTCCATAACCCGATGGGACTGACGACGTCGCTGTTGACGACGACGACGACGACAACAACAAAACCGCTACCCCCCCCCCCTCCCCCTGCGACGTCGCGTTCATACAAGGAAGACGGAAGACATACATGCCGCGCAGAACTAGGTAGGAGAGTAGTTGGAAAAATGCTTCCAAATCGCGTGTTCGATTGGCGCCTACCACGCTCATTGGCCAAAGCAGAATCCACAAAACCTCAGAGGGAGGACATTTCAGAAATATTGACTGTTTGCAGTCGATGCTGGTACAGAGTCGTCTTTGCATAGCTCCTGGAATGACTGCTTCTCGAATTAAAGTGATAACGTTAACAGAAACTGAAAACGGCTATTTAACAGGGAAAATTTTTAAACTAACGAATCGCCGTCATCAGTGCTACATAGTTCACTTCATCGTGCACTGTGGAAACTGACCCAAGACTGACGCTAGGACTGATGATTAATCACTTAACTATTCCTTGGCGGCCAAATATAGATGGCAGAAATTGGATTGAAATCACCTAATTTTGAGTAGAGCACTACCGCACGGGCGTGCGTTAGCGACCTCGCCATGGATTTGGCACAGAAGACCAGGCGTTGTGATATCTCTTCTGCTGAAGACGGGATAGCGGTTTGCGTTGCGGTTATCTTTTACGATTTAATCGAACTCATGTTAAGATGACTGTCGAAATTCATAATATGGTGTAGTATATCAGAAGACATTTAGTCTTGACAGAAGGAGACATGGAGGCTCCAGCTTGGCGTTTTGCTAAACTGACACGACGTCACCAGTTGTGAGCAGTGTTCGCGCTTACTATTGGCTAAGCATGGTTCCACTACGTATATTATTACATAAATCTCTTTGCTGTGATTGGCTAAAAAGCGTGAGCCATAAGCTCTCTTGTGGGGCAGGAATTCTGTTTCCTTTGCTTAGAGTGTCAGTCTGATACGACAGTGGACGGAACTATCGGTGGTGGTTTTCGTCAGTTTTTATAAAAAAAAGCAGTAATTGTTGATTAAAGAGAATATCAGGGTGACGGACAAAGTAGATGGTCACGTTGTTGTTGGCAACAACCAGTTATTATTAAATATTAGATTATTAGACATATCGTAATCGGATGCGAAAGTGAAGACCAAAATCACCGACGAGCAGAATCAGTTTTAACTAAAGCATCGCCAAGGACAATGTTTTTACTCTAAATTACGGTTAGCCAGTACAGGATTAACGTACCAGCAAGTGATACATATGACTGTAATCAAAAAGTGCATAAATAACTTTGTCTGAACACAGTGCTGTGGCAAGACATACAGAACGTAATGAAATGCGACAACATGGCTTTCCTTAAAATATTTATTTATTTATCTATTATTTAGCCTGGTCATACTGGGCCTTAAGGACGCTTTCTAAATCCGACAAAGAACACATACAAAAAATATTACATAACAATCACAATAATAATAATTAGCATTGATAATAAAAATGAGAAGAATAATAATAGTACCACTGATAATGATGAAAAGATAATGAAGGAATTAAGAATGATATTAATTGTGTTGTTGTTGTTACATAAAACTCACTAATAAACATTTGCTTTATTAACAACAATACGAATTAGCAATAATATAATAGTAACAATAATCATAATAGTAAAATAATGGAGACATAAAGAATATTGATTAAATTAGCACTTTTGAAGGGCGGTTTACTATTAGAAGAAGTGGAAGAGACGATAAAAGAGGAGAGGACTGAAACGGAAATAACAATGGTTGCTAGGTTCAAAGTGGCTCTGAGCACTATGCGACTTAACTTCTGAGGTCATCAGTCGCCTATAACTTAGAACTAATTAAACCTAACTAACCTAAGGACATCACACACATCCATGCCGGAGGCAGGATTCGAACCTGCGACCATAGCGGTCGCTCGGTTCCAGACTGTAGCGCCTAGAACCGCACGGCCACTCCGGCCGACGGTTGCTAGGAAAGAAGAGAATTTCTTTAGAGATTTCTATAGACAATGGGGAGGGGAATGTGATGTGAAGGAGAGGGCTGATGACAGTGAGATAGCTATTGTGATAGAAGGTGGGCCATTAGCTGTCTTTTGGAGTTTGGAAGTATTTTGAAGAAGACTGTTCTAAAGTCAGGTTCCTGATAAAGAAAATGATTTAGAAAAGATGGCAGTGTTGTGTAATGGAAAGAGAGGATTTTACTTTGTTGGGTCGGTCGAACACTGTACAGCCTCCGACCGAACCGCTGAATCTTTCCATCAGTAAATGGGGTATGTTCTCCACTGACTCGGTTGTTTTAACCCCCTCCACTGACGGAATGACCCACTTCCCAATTCCGTATGTATAAAACCAATACGGACTTGTAGCTGTCACGCCTTTGCGCTTACTGCTACTTATTTTAACTGTAAATAGCTCAGTCCCAATGGTAAGAGGCAGTAGTGAATTCACGTAGTTAATATTTGAATCTAGCACAGCTGCCCCAAGCTCAGCTCACTTTTACTCCACTCCTACCCTCGCCATTGCACCACATTAACTAGGTGCTACGTGGACCTCGCTAAATTCACTTGCGTATACATTTTTGACCGTTACTCGCCAGTATTTACCTAATGATTAGTACACTCCTAACCGGACTATTTCCCTAAGAGCTGTGATGATTGAACGGGTTCGATCCACGGCGTACAGTGCCCTACAGTTCACACGGTAACACTGCCTACCTGACCCACTTAACTTGGTAGTGAGCTTATGTATCCAATCACCACTGCTAGCAGCAGTGGATAATCCTATCAGCACGACGAGAGCAGCAGACTTACCGTCGAATCCTCCTGAAAATACTTATAACTACGGTCGCCAGCTCTGAAGGAGCAAAAGAATAAATCAATTTTTGGCTCGTTTCAAAGTGAAATGGCTTGAGTTGAATTTAAACTTAATTCTGAATATTACTATTTCTGATCATTCTAGATGATTCTACAAAGCAAATACTCTCTCAATTTCTGTGAGTTGACTTGGTAATTACTACCAAGACAGTTTATGCAACTTCGGTTAACAAAATTCTATCCTTCAACTTATTTAATGATTTTGGATATTACTCTTTGGACCATTGATACAGAATTAGTTAAGTGACTTTACTTGAAAGGTTGCTCAGAAAAATTTAAGTAACTATAAATAGGCGACTCATTCTGGTGTGACCATTGCTCTTTCCAACATTCTTATACGCTAAAGTATTCTACAACCAAAAGAATTGTAAATGAAAGAGGCGATGGTGGCCTCAGTCTGATTTCACTATACTATGTTTGAGGTTACTACACTTTACAGTGAACAACATGCGTCGTAATTTTACTCATTACTATATTCTGTCCTCTGCACTTGCATAAAAGAAAACTGGTATTCTCCTTTTACATGTATACAAAGTTCGACTTAACAATTGCAAGCAGTCTTGCCTTGGGTAGACGTGTCTGTGCTGGTGGTGAGATGCATGTGGCTAACGCAGCTCTTCACGCCTCATGCCCTTAATGGCGGCTGGAACTATGAGCTGTAGCACTCGTATAAGCTACTGCACGTCCGCCATAAAATCTGGGCACAGGAACTCTTACAATCAGCCCCAGTGGCATAAAGGCGGCTTCAACAACCATTCGTCGTGTTTTACTCCAAAAACGGCGACGATATTCGCCTGTTCGCTGTTGCACAATCACTTTTGCGTGAGCACAGTTACGCACGTCCGATCACGTCAACACTCCCCAGGCCATTCCATTGTTCAGTCCCTGTGTCTCCAGCTACCCCTAGCTACGCTCGTATCACCAAGAGTGGGGGCGTTCCCCTACCACCTTTTTACCGAAATCATTTAGTATTTAAGAATATTTATATTTACTACCCTGGAGTCCATACCAGTCATAATAATTTACTACTAACGCTTTACAACATTAAATTATACAGTAATAACTTATAATTACCAAGAAAAAGAATACATTTGACTCCGAGAGCTTAGTGCATTGTCTGACAGGCAGCGCTAATTCCCAGTTTCGCCAATAGATGGCATCAGGGTGCACTCCCTGGCAGTCTCACACAAGCGCGCCCGTTTCCGACGCGCGGGCTTCAAATTACTGTCAGCCCACCATCATTTCAGTTCCGTTACAAGCCCTTTAAGAAAAGGTTTTACTTTTGTGTTTAGCAAGTATAATGGCAAAGTCGATAGTGTCGGAAGTTTTACTGAAATCCAAAAAGTTAGAAACAGTCGTCTCTTGTTTGTCCACAGCTTATTTCAGTTCACCAGTCACCTTTAAAACAGTAGTCGTCGTGCTGCTGTTTTTCCGGGAGTCAGATTAGTATTCATCCAGAAGGTTATTTGAGGTTACGTAACTGGTAAGCAGGTCATGAACCACGTATTCTGAAGCCTTAGACAAAGTTGGTAGAATGCAAATGGGCCTGTAATCAGAAGATTCCCTTTTGGGTAGAGGTTTAATGAATGCCTTTCTCTAGGCCATTCGAAAGATGTTGGAGGTAAGAGGATGGTTAGAAATATATCTTTTTATCGTTGGAATTGGATCGACGAGGAAAATGAGCATTTATATTGTAATGTTGTTGTGTTCTGGAGCTGCAGAACGAATTCGCGCAATTGACTTCTAACTTTGCTAAAGATTACCGGCAGCAGAAAACAATCTTAAGTTTTTGCCGACCGCAGATACTTCAAGGTATTCGATGGTTTGCGTCCTTCTGCGTTAGTCAAGTAGAGATGTAGGAGATACGAACGAGAGGTTCAGCTGCAGATTGAGGTTTTCCTATTGCTAGCCGTCGTAGACGTTTTCAGAAGACGGAGGGCCTGTGTGAAAGCTCTCAGCTAAGGAGCGGGCGTACCTATATTTCGCATTTCTTGCTGACTGGCAAACTCGGTTGCTTATCGCTTGTAGGCGAGATGATTCTCGAAGATCGGATGCCGTTTCCATTTCCTGTGAGCTGCGTCTCTGATACTCATAAGGTGTCTGAGTTGATCGACAAGCTGTGGAGCTGGTTTCCTCCTGACTCCTGTAGTTTGTATCGGAGCATGTTTATCGCATATATAACTGAGTCTCTCAGTGAAATTAGATACTTCATAACTTACATCGAAGTTATTTGCTGTCTTCCCCTGCCACGAGATATCACAGGCAACAACTGTAAGCTAAGATATATTCAAGCCGTACAGTCTCAAAAAGAGACCACTTGTGGTTTATTTTTTGGGCATTTCAACGAATAATTCATGATTATTCCCCCATGAGCAGATAAGCGAGATGTAGAAATCTGATCAGTGCAAATTACTCTGTTTGGAGACTTAGTTAAGAAAATATCGATAAGGTATGAGTTGGCCCAAGTGGAATCAGTGTAAAGTTTTAGCATGCTAGCATAAAAAAAATGGCTCTGAGCACTATGGGACTTAACTTCTGTGGTCATCAGTCCCCTAGAACTTAGAACTACTTAAACTTAACTAACCTAAGGACATCACACACATCCATGCCCGAGGCAGGATTCGAACCTGCGACCGTAGCAGTCCCGAGCATGCTAGCATAAAGTTTAATTTTGAAACTGCAGCACTGCTGCCTATAAAATTTATGTTTACATCTCCGGATAAAATGATGTGTTCCTACAAAGATTTAAACCTGAGAATGCGGATTCAAAGCTAGAGAGCTGTACGGATTTGGGTGGATTGTATATTACACAGATAAGACACTTTTTGTTGATAAGTTTAATTTCACTATGCTCTTTACTGCAGACAAGTTCCTCACTTTCCTACAATTCTAACCTAACGAGCTACAACATATCAACGACGGGGCCAAGATCTGGTGCTATCATCTGCTGCGAAAGAGATATCTTTAGAGGATACCGGGTAGGTATCCCCCAGAAATCTTTTGCGAGACGTGACAGATTTACACATCTCCAACCACAACCCTCACGTGTATGGCTTCTCTATTATACCCATACGGTTGGGCATGTACTTGCTAACACAAAGTGAATGTTTTAAAGTGCTCTTCTAAGATCTATCCTCCGCCACAGGGAAAAGGATATAATTCCTAAAATATTTTAGTAATTCGGCAGCTATACACGTTACAATTATTCGCAAATGTCGGAACTTGGCTGAAATGGTACCTCGCTAAATTTACGCATTCTATATACGTTTGGGAAGGCCTGTTTTAGCAGCCCTGTAACGCCAACTGCTGGTTGTAGTCAATATAACTAACACAGTGTAAGGCAATGAGCTCGCAAGATATGCGTGAGTCATACATGGCCAGCCAGCTGTGGCGCCGGTCTAGTAGGAATAGTTTCCGGCTGGCGCCAAGGCGCCGCATTCCAGAGGTGACTTGCTCGAAACAGCCGTTGCGAGACAGGCAGGCAGTTCCCCCATCCACTAACGTTCGAAAGTAGGAATATTTTTTTAAGGACACTGTAACCGTGAGGCTAGGCCAGGCAGCGAAATAGCAAGTTCTTAAACTACGAACTGCTTTACTAAATAAAAATAAAAACAGAGAGGTAAAAAGGATTCCTAATTAAGGAAGGACTACAACTCGAGAAAAAAATGACAAAATATTGTTATTTTGCAACGAAGATTTGTGATTTGGCGATCGCCTATTTATTCAGTTCTAAATTGAACAGCTGGAGGCAATATGGACGTCAGCCTGAAACAGAACGTCATTTTCAGTTGCATCTTGCGTGACGTCGCACGTGCCCCAGGACTGATATAGTGCGAGCTGACTAGTCCCACGCAGTGCTGTTCCATCACAGACGACTAATGAGTCTTAGATGCAACTATAAATGGTGAATCACCTAATATTTACACCGCAAATACTGGGCAAACGGGATGTGCCATTGCTGAGCGGTTTTCGGGAGTTCGTATTTTTGGCCAATAAACGGATTGTAATAACATTTATGGCCGTACCGTAGGTGCAACCAGAACGGAGGGGTATCTGTTGAGAGGCCAGACAAACGTGTGGTTCGTGAAGAGGGGCAGCAGCCTTTTCAGTAGTTGCAGGGGCAACAGTCTGGATGATTGACTGACCTAGCCTTGCAACATTAACCAAAACGGCCTTGCTGTGCTGGTACTGCGAACGGCTGAAAGCAAGGGGAAACTACGGCCGTAATTTTTCCGGAGGGCATGCAGCTTTACTGTATGGATAAATGATGATGGCGCCCTCTTGGGTAAAATATTCCGGAGGTAAAATAGTCCCCCATTCGGATCTCCGGGCGGGGACTACTCAAGAGGACGTCGTTATCAGGAAAAATAAAACTGGCGTTCTACGGATCGGAGCGTGGAATGTCAGACCCATTATCCGGGCCGGTAGATTAGAAAATTTGCAAAGGGAAATGGATAGGTTAAATTTAGATATAGTGGGAATTAGTGAAGTTCGGTGGCAGGAGGAACTAGACTTTTGGTCAAGTGAATACAGGGTTATAAACACAAAATCAAATAAGGGTAATGCAGGAGTAGGTTTAATAATAAATAAAAAAATGGGAGTGCGGGTAAGCTACTACAAATAGCATAGTAAACGCATTATTGTGGCCAAGATAGACACGAAGCCCACGCCTACTACAGTAGTACAAGTTTATATGCCAACTAGCTCTGCAGATGATGAAGAAATTGAAGAAATGTATGATGAGATAAAAGAAATTATTCAGATAGTGAAGGGAGACGAATATTTAATACTCATGGGTGACTGGAATTCGATAGCAGAAAAAGAAAGAGAAGGAAATGTCGTAGGTGAATATGGATTGGGCGTAAGTAATGAAAGAGGAAGCCGCCTGGTATAATTTTGCACAGAGCAAATCGTAGCTGACACTTGGTTCAAGAATCATGAAAGAAGGTTGTATGCGTGGAAGAAGCCTGGAAATACAAAAAGTTTCATATAGATTATATAATGGTAAGACAGAGATTTAGGAACCAGGTTTTAAATTGTAAGACATTTCCAGGGACAGATGTGGACTCTGAACACAATCTATTGGTTATTAACTGTATATTAAAACTGAAGAAACTGCAAAAAGGTGGGAATTTAAGGAGATGAGACCTGAATAAACTGACTAAACCAGACGTTGTACAGAGTTTCAGGGAGAGCATAAGCGAACAATTGACAAGAATGGAGAGAAGAGAGTAAGAGAAGAATGGGTAGCTTTGAGGGATGAAGTAGTTAAGGCAGCAGAGGATCAAGTAGGTAAAAAGACGAGGGCTAGTAGACATCCTTGGGTAACAGAAGAAATACTGAACTTAATTGAGGAAAGGAGAAAATATAAAAATGCAGTAAATGAAGCAGCAAAAAGGAATACAGATGTCTCAAAAATGTGATCGACGGGAAGTGCAAAATGGCTAAGCAGGGATGGCTAGAGGACAAATGTAAGGATGTAGAGGCTTCCCTCACTAGGGATAAGATAGATACTGCCTACAGGAAAATTAGAGAGACCTTTGCAGAAAAGAGAACCACTTGTATGAATATCAAGAGCTCAGATGGAAACCCAGTTCTAAGCAAAGAAGGGAAAGCAGAGAGGTGGAAGGAGTATATAGAGGTCTATACAAGGGCGATGTAATTGAGGACAATATTATGGAAATGGAAGAGGATGTAGATGAAGATGAAATGGGAGATACGATACTGCGTGAAGACTTTGACAGAGCACTCAAAGACCTGAGTCGAAACAAGGCCCCCGGAGTAGACAACATTCCACTGGAACTACTGACGGCCTTGGGGGAGCCAGTGCTGACAAAACTCTACCATCTGGTGAGCAAGATGTATGAAACAGGCGAAATACCCTCAGGCTTCAAGAAGAATATAGTAATTCCTATCCCAAAGAAAGCAGGTGTTGACAGATGTGAAAATTACCGAACTATCAGTTTAATAAGTCACAGCTGCAAAATACTAACGCGAATTCTTTACAGACAATTGGAAAAACTGGTAGAAGCCAACCTCGGGGAAGATCAGTTTGGATTCCGTAGAAATATTGTAACACGTGAGGCAATACTGACCTTACGACTTATCTTAGAAGAAAGATTAAGGAAAGGCAAACCTACGTTTCTAGCATTTGTGGACTTAGAGAAAGCTTTTGGCAATGTTGACTGGAATACTCTCTTTCAAATTCTAAAGGTGGCAGGGGTAAAATACAGGGAGCGAAATGCTATTTACAATTTGTACAGAAACCAGATGGCAGTCATAAGAGTCGAGGGGCATGAAAGGGAAGCAGTGGTTGGGAAGGGAGTGAGACAGTGTTGTAGCCTCTCCCCGATGTTATTCAATCTGTATATTGAGCAAGCAGTAAAGGAAACAAAAGAAAAATTCGGAGTAGGTATTAAAATCCATGGAGAAGAAATAAAAACTTTGAGATTCGCCGATGACATTGTAATTGTATCAGAGACAGCAAAGGACTTGGAAGAACAGTTGAATGGAATGGACAGTGTCTTGAAAGGAAGGTATAAGATGAATATCAACAAAAGCAAAACGAGGATAATGGAATGTGGTCGAATTAAGTCGGGTGATGCTGAGGGTATTAGATTAGGAAATGAGACACTTAAAGTAGTAAAGGAGTTTTGCTATTTGGGGAGCAAAATAACTCATAATGGTCGAAGTAGAGAGGATATCAAATGTAGACTGGCAATGGCAAGGAAAGCGTTTCTGAAGAAGAGAAATTTGTTCACATCGAGTATAGATTTTAGTGTCAGGAAGTCGTTTCTGAAAGTATGGAAGTGAAACATGGACGATAAATAGTTTGGACAAGAAGAGAATAGAAGCTTTCGAAATGTGGTGCTACAGAAGAATGCTGAAGATTAGATGGGTAGATCACATAACTAATGATGAAGTATTGAATAGAATTGGGGAGAAGAGGAGTATGTGGCACAACTTGACAAAAAGGAGGGACCGGTTAGTAGGACATGTTCTGAAGCATCAAGGGATCACATATTTAGGATTGGATGGCAGCATGGAGGGTAAAAATCGTAGAGGGAGACCAAGAGATGAATACACTAAGCAGATTCAGAAGGATGTGGGTTGCAATAAGTACTGGGAGATGAAGAAGCTTGCACAGGATAGGGTAGCATAGAGAGTTGCATCAAACCAGTCTCAGGACTGAAGACCACAACAATAACAACAATAACGTTTAGAAAGTGTAGTTTTTTTGCAAACATACACTTTTTTACATGGAATAATGCCTACTGACAGTAACACACTAAAAGTACAACAAATTATTACAGAATATTAGTGGTGTTTGTTGCGGGATTCGAGTGAGAGGCTTTTAAGAGATATCCTATTTTGACAAGTTCAAACACAGATACTTGTGCAATACCTGTGGTAGCACGCACTGAGGAGCAACACAAGTGCATACACTAGTTGTGTGGTTTCTGGCCAGCAACGAGACAACTGACCATCATAGGTTGAGTTCAAAGCGGTCATCAGTTGCGGCAGTACATGCTGTCTGGTATGGAACGACTGTTGCACACTTGCTAGCATTTTACCGGAGGCGTCCAAACAAGCTGCAATAATACGTCGATGCATATCATCGGATGTAGTTGGTATGTCCTTGTAGATAACGTTTTTCAGTTTTCCCCACAGAAAAAAAGTCTCGAGACGTCGAACTGGGTGACGGGCCGACCAAGGTACAGGTCCTCTGCGTCCAGTACAACGCTTTGGAAACACTTAGTGAATGCTTGCTGTAGGACTTCGTGCACAATGGCCTGGACAGTCATTATGCTGGTACCACAGTTTCCTCTTAGTCTGCAGAGGAACGTCTCCTAGCATCCGTGTAAGCCTGGCTGTTAGCAGGCTGCGACACTTTTGGGCGTTCAGTGTTCCGTGTATTCAAACGGGCCTATGAGCCGATAGTTCAATATCCCCAACCCGGATATTGTCAACAGATCAATAGTGCATGTTTCGGAGGTTTATATGGACGTGACTGGTAAATGCGGCTTCATCGCTAAACAAGATTCATGATACACCTGGAGTATCCTGTCTTAATGCCCATATATAGAAGTTAACAGATACGATTCTGATAATCGTTTCCATGCAGGTCTTGATGGAGAAAGTGATAAGGATGGAAGCTATGTCGATGGATAATGTGTAGGTCACTTACCTGACTCGTGCCGCTTACTCGTACGATTGCGCGGGAGCTAACGTGCGGATCAATTGCAACAGCAGCAAGAACATTAATTTCCCCCTCCTCTGTCGTCACTTGTTTCCTTCTGTTACGTTGTGTCGGTGTTACACTACCACTTTCACATAACTGCCTGAAGAGATCGATAAATAATTGCCGAGATGGTTGACGTCTGTTGGGATGTCTTCCGCGTACGCCGTACACGAACGAATTGCGTCCTCCCTACTCTCTCCGTACACCATGAGCATGTTGGCTTTTCCTGCGTTGGTAAATCTCATCGTCCACTCACAACACACTGCTTACACTTTAGGAACGTATAAGCACACTGTAAACAAACTTACTGTAACAGCATCTTACCCAGCCATTACACAGGTTGATGGCACAAACAAGTATCAGTTTGGAAACTTTTCAAAATACGATATCTCATAAATAACTCCCACTAGAACCTTGCTACAAACACCACTGACATTCTAATTTACACTACTTTCAGTTTGTTAATATCAGTAGGTATTGTTCCATTTAAAAAGTCTATGTATGCAAAAAAATACACTTTGTACATATTATTACAAATTGTGTATTGGCTAATAATACGACCCTATGACTACCAGTCCATTCTGTGAAAACCGCACATCAGTAGCGCTTTCCATTTCCTCCATATTTGCGATGCAAGTTTCATATGATTCACTCTACATACAATAATATGGAAACACCAAAAACACAAAACTTTACGATACCGCATACGGTGCACAAAAACCGTCGACATACAAAATAACTTCCAGCCGTCTCGGAATGAATAAATTCAGGTCCTGTGCGGTTTCCAACGAAATCTTATACCATTCTTCCTGCAAAATAGTGGCAGGTTCAAATCACGATGACAAAAGGCTTAATAATACTGAGATTTTATGACTTTGATTAACAGGGCAGATGAGACAATTCATCCTCGTGCTTAGAGAAGCAGTCCAGGATGGTGCGAACTGACGAATCAGGAATCCTTTCGTCTCGGAACACAGTGTCGCCACTGGGGGAAGAAACACTGTACCATGGGATGGACCTGGTCAGGTAAAATGGTCATACAATCCTTGGCAGTAGTGCGACCTTGCAGAATAACCATGCAGCTCACGGATTACCATCATCGGGCTGCCCAGATCATCACCGAATCCCAGACATACACTCCTGGAAATTGAAATAAGAACACCGTGAATTCATTGTCCCAGGAAGGGGAAACTTTATTGACACATTCCTGGGGTCAGATACATCACATGATCACACTGACAGAACCACAGGCACATAGACACAGGCAACAGAGCATGCACAATGTCGGCACTAGTACAGTGTATATCCACCTTTCGCAGCAATGCAGGCTGCTATTCTCCCATGGAGACGATCGTAGAGATGCTGGATGTAGTCCTGTGGAACGGCTTGCCATGCCATTTCCACCTGGCGCCTCAGTTGGACCAGCGGTCGTGCTGGACGTGCAGACCGCGTGAGACGACGCTTCATCCAGTCCCAAACATGCTCAATGGGGGACAGATCCGGAGATCTTGCTGGCCAGGGTAGTTGACTTACACCTTCTAGAGCACGTTGGGTGGCACGGGATACATGCGGACGTGCATTGTCCTGTTGGAACAGCAAGTTCCCTTGCCGGTCTAGGAATGGTAGAACGATGGGTTCGATGACGGTTTGGATGTACCGTGCACTATTCAGTGTCCCCTCGACGATCACCAGTGGTGTACGGCCAGTGTAGGAGATCGCTCCCCACACCATGATGCCGGGTGTTGGCCCTGTGTGCCTCGGTCGTATGCAGTCCTGATTGTGGCGCTCACCTGCACGGCGCCAAACACGCATACGACCATCGTTGGCACCAAGGCAGAAGCGACTCTCATCGCTGGAAACGACACGTCTCCATTCGTCCCTCCATTCACGCCTGTCGCGACACCACTGGAGGCGGGCTGCACGATGTTGGGGCGTGAGCGGAAGACGGCCTAACGGTGTGCGGGACCGTAGCCCAGCTTCATGGAGACGGTTGCGAATGGTCCTCGCCGATACCCCAGGAGCAACAGTGTCCCTAATTTGCTGGGAAGTGGCGGTGCGGTCCCCTACGGCACTGCGTAGGATCCTACGGTCTTGGCGTGCATCCGTGCGTCGCTGCGGTCCGGTCCCAGGTCGACGGGCACGTGCACCTTCCGCCGACCACTGGCGACAACATCGATGTACTGTGGAGACCTCACGCCCCACGTGTTGAGCAATTCGGCGGTACGTCCACCCGGCCTCCCGCATGCCCACTATACGCCCTCGCTCAAAGTCCGTCAACTGCACATACGGTTCACGTCCACGCTGTCGCGGCATGCTACCAGTGTTAAAGACTGCGATGGAGCTCCGTATGCCACGGCAAACTGGCTGACACTGACGGCGGCGGTGCACATTGCTGCGCAGCTAGCGCTATTCGACGGCCAACACCGCGGTTCCTGTTGTGTCCGCTGTGCCGTGCGTGTGATCATTGCTTGTACAGCCCTCTCGCAGTGTCCGGAGCAAGTATGGTGGGTCTGACACACCGGTGTCAATGTGTTCGTTTTTCCATTTCCAGGAGTGTACTTCACTCTTTGGACGTAAACTCAGACAGAAGTTGGAAACAGTGTGAAACAGGACTCATTCGACCAAATATCATTCTTCCATTGCTACATGTTAATAGTTTCAGCACTACGTTGAGAACTTTCATTCTAATAAAGAACGTTAATAATTGAAATCTATACAATCCTGCAAGCTCCCGGCCGGAACAGTAACTGGAAATTGGTGACTATCGCCAGCGACCCGTGAGACTCTAACGATTTCTCTTCCGGGTGACGTCCTCTGCTTCGTTTCTCCTCTGGTCGTCCGGTGGCGAGTCTCCTTTGGACACCGTTGGAGGGAAGTTGGGGCTCCGAGCTGAAGCGATCGGGACGACGGTTCGCCGATTGTGCGAGAAGTGAGCAAAGACAATTGGTTTTCAATCGAAAGTGCGTTGCCGCCGACACCATTTGTATTGCCGACCGTCTAAATGGCCTCTTGGTAACAAGCTGTCAGTTGGCGATTCGCTTGCAACCTTTTCCCTTGTCTGTGATTTCATCTTGAACGACCGTTGGTTGGTCGGTCGATTGGGTCTTTTGGCCGCTTCTGGGTTGTGTGTGCCCCTGATTGCTTGCAATTTGTCCCTGCTGTTGCACAGTGACTAATTGTAGTATTGTTTGAATTGCTTATGGTATTGTTGTTTGGTGGATCTGTGGAGGGGTCGAACTGATAGGAGTCCTACTGTGATATACAGGGAATTTATTACGCGACGTACTTAAACTCTTTCTTTTAATGGGTGTAGAACTAAATTGGGCATCCAATGGGGTGTCCGTAAGCCCTACCCGCACAGGGAGACAGCTGTCACGTAGGGGACACTGTGTATTGTTGATGAATGCCCTAGGTTGGTAAGGTTTAGTATTTGTATCTAGCGACGTTTTTGAATGAGCAGTTAGTCGTATCGGTGTCCGAGTACTGGATTTATGTGGGCGACTTGTTGTAATTACCTTGAATTGATCTTGGGTTTCAATATTCCACTCTAGTTTAAATGTTTGTCATACACACTCAAGAGCCAAAGAAATTTGATACGCCTGCGTAATATCTTGTAGGGCCCCGCGGGCACGCAGAAATCGCGCAAAACTACGTGGCATGGACTCTAATATTGTCTGAAGAAGTGCTGGAAGGAACTGACACCATGAATCCGGCAAGACTGTCCATAAATCCGTAAGAGTACGAGGGGATGGAGATCTCTTCTGAACAGCACGTTGCAAGACGTCCCAGATATGCTGAGTAATGTTCACGTTTGGGGAGTTTGGTGGCCAGCGGAAGTATTTAAACTCTGAAGAGTCTTCCTGGAGCCGCTGTGTAGGAATTTTGGTCGTGTAGGGTGTCGCATTGTCCTGGTGTAATCGCGCAAATCCGTCGGAATGCACAATGGACATGAATGGATGCAGGTGATCAGGCAGGATGCTTACGTACGTGTCACTTGTCGGAACCGTATCTAGACATATCAGGGGTTCCCTATCACGCCCCACATCATTACAGAGCCTAGACCAGCTTGAACAATCCACTGCTGACATGCAAGGTCCATGGACTCACGAGGTTGTCTCCATAATCGTACACGATACAATTTGAAACGAGACTCGTCAGACCAGGCAACATGTTTCCAGTCATCAGCAGTCCAATGTCAGTGTCGACGGGCACAGGCGACGAGTAAGCTTTGTGTCGTGCAGTCGTCAAGGGTACACGAGTGGACCTTCGGCTCCGAAATGGCATATCGCTAATGTTTCGTTGAATGATTCCCACGCTGACACTTGTTGATGGCCCAGAATTGAAATCTGCAGCAAGTTGCGGAAGCGTTAGACTTTTGTCACGTCGAACGATTCCTTTCAGTCGTCGTTGGTCCCGTTCTTACAGATCCTTTCCCGGCCAAGCGATGTCGGAGATTTGATGTTTTACTGGGTTCCTGATATTCACGGTACACTCGTGAAATGGTCGTGCGTGAAAAAGTCCGTTTCAGCGCTACCTCGGAGATGCTGTTCCCATCGCTTTTGCGCCGACTATAACAACACGTTCAGACTCACTTAAATCTTGATAACCTGCCATTGTAGCAGCAGTAAGCGATCTAACATCTGTGCCAGACACTTGTTGCCTTATATACACTCCTGGAAATGGAAAAAAGAACACATTGACACCGGTGTGTCAGACCCACCATACTTGCTCCGGACACTGCGAGAGGGCTGTACAAGCAATGATCACACGCACGGCACAGCGGACACACCAGGAACCGCGGTGTTGGCCGTCGAATGGCGCTAGCTGCGCAGCATTTGTGCACCGCCGCCGTCAGTGTCAGCCAGTTTGCCGTGGCATACGGAGCTCCATCGCAGTCTTTAACACTGGTAGCATGCCGCGACAGCGTGGAGAGTGAACCATATGTGCAGTAGACGGACTTTGAGCGAGGGCGTATAGTGGGCATGCGGGAGGCCGAGTGGACGTACCGCCGAATTGCTCAACACGTGGGGCGTGAGGTCTCCACAGTACGTCGATGTTGTCGCCAGTGGTCGGCGGAAGGTGCACGTGCCCGTCGACCTGGGACCGGACCGCAGCGACGCACGGATGCACGCCAAGACCGTAGGATCCTACGGAGTGCCGTAGGGGACCGCACCGCCACTTCCCAGCAAATTAGGGACACTGTTGCTCCTGGGATATCGGCGAGGACCATTCGCAACCGTCTCCATGAAGCTGGGATACGGTCCCGCACACCATTAGGCCGTCTTCCGCTCACGCCCCAACATCGTGCAGCCCGCCTCCAGTGGTGTCGCGACAGGCGTGAATGGAGGGACGAATGGAGACGTGTCGTCTTCAGCGATGAGAGTCGCTTCTGCCTTGGTGCCAATGATGGTCGTATGCGTGTTTGGCGCCGTGCAGGTGAGCGCCACAATCAGGACTGCATACGACCGAGGCACACAGGGCCAACACCCGGCATCATGGTGTGGGGAGCGATCTCCTACACTGGCCGTACACCACTGGTGATCGTCGAGGGGACACTGAATAGTGCACGGTACATCCTAACCGTCATCGAACCCATCGTTCTACCATTCCTAGACCGGCAAGGGAACTTGCTGTTCCAACAGGACAATGCACGTCCGCATGTATCCCGTGCCACCCAACGTGCTCTAGAAGGTGTAAGTCAACTACCCTGGCCAGCAACATCTCCGGATCTGTCCCCCATTGAGCATGTTTGGGACTGGATGAAGCGTCGTCTCACGCGGTCTGCACGTCCGGCACGAACGCTGGTCCAACTGAGGCACCAGGTGGAAATGGCATGGCAAGCCGTTCCACAGGACTACATCCAGCATCTCTACGATCGTCTCCATGGGAGAATAGCAGCCTGCATTGCTGCGAAAGGTGGATATACACTGTACTAGTGCCGACATTGTGCATGCTCTGTTGCCTGTGTCTATGTGCCTGCGGTTCTGTCAGTGTGATCATGTGATGTATCTGACCCCAGGAATGTGTCAATAAAGTTTCCCCTTCCTGGGACAATGAATTCACGGTGTTCTTATTTCAATTTCCAGGAGTGTAGACGTTGTCGATTGCAGCGCCATACTCTGCCTGTTTACATATTGAGAAGCACCCACATGCCTTGCTCATACTGTGGCATCAAGCAGTCAGGCCTGCAAGATGAGTGATCTGCCAAGCGAGTGGATTCATTCTTATTTATCGAGTAACATGAGCTCTAGTATTCACAATTAAGTTACAAATTATTCTCCTGTTTGAATATTACGAAACTGAAACGGATAACGCACATCTGACTATTGGTAATTTACACAACTCTGATTGTTCACTACTCTCTGGCAATACCACATTTTCATTCTTACCCAATGGCTTTGACCAACACGTGACCATCGCACTGAATATGAATGGCGCACACATTGTAAATTATGGGTATCATGACTACACACTACTCGAAGAACAAGGCCACCAATCTTATTCTTTTCACTATCATTTTTATTCCGGTAAATTATATTATGATTCAAAGATTAAACACACGATTACATTTTATACAACAATTACACGTAAGAAACCCCGCCCAGCGGTCATGGCTTTACATTGGTGATTCTCTATCTTATGGTCTCGTAATTATCTAACACTACAGTGCACTTTCTGGACAGGATGGTGGATCTTTTGCTATATCTCACACTTCGACTCTCACACCCATCGTCACGAAAATTTCCTCCAGACCGAGCGGTACAAAAAGGAACATGCATAACCCACTGCCTCTGAACCTATCTTGCTACTCACCTATGCAAACCACACATACTTAAATTACATGAAATACACCACACTGGCAACATGAAATACAACACAAGGAATAGTCACAACGTTATGATCACATCACTTTCAGCTTTCCCACTTCAATTAGCATTCATCCCAGTTTCACACGATGCTGCCCCACTTCGTAACTTTTCTTTCCTACTATGAACTCTGGAGGATATATGGACGTCTTCCTGTGCAATGCAAGCCAAGTGGCGTTGCTGGATAGACGGCTGACTCACCTTGCTTCACTCTCGGAGTATCATAGTTTGAATCAAGCGTCACACGGAAACATAACACGCAAAGTAGTATTAAGAACATATTCGTTATACACGCGAGTCCTCAACTGATACCATGGACGAGCACGTCTTTTTATCCTTTGTCTCATACACAGATTGAGACTCACACAGTACTCACCACGTGGAAGTACTCGTTTCTAATTTCAAGTCCTTCACACGCCATTTCTTAAATATTTCCAACTTATAGTATACACGCCAGTAATTCAGCTTAACTTATGCACTCGGGAGTATTTCAACTTATTGCTACACGTGGTTTCATTGTGACCATTGGTCACTTCCGAAGATTACTATGATTCCCTTAGTATTACCTGCCTGACATTTAATTCTCCCCACAAAAGTTCCTGAAATAGAGAAATTATTATTCCAAACTACTCTTAAGTATTCCACATGTATACCATTCTCTCCACTCTTTTGTCTTTACGGAGCACACCTAAGACAGGTCTTACAAACACAAGATCCAGCGCCCTAGTGCTGAAACATGGCCGTTCTTCAGGTCATCTCGCACCTCTGTCGAGGTGGGGGAAGACCTTGCTACCGATTGGTCAGCCACATTTCAGGCGCTCAAAGCTCAGGTAAATTTCATCTCTTTGGTTCCACCAAAGGTGACCAAAGGACCGTCTCAAAGATGATCATATATTGAACATTCACTATATGCGGTTAGCAGACGACCATGCATTCATTCATTTCGTAGATCTCACCAAATTGGATGTAGGGATTTATTTTGTAGGGGGGTGCACATGTGATCAATTAAATAAATAAATTGTCTTTCTTTCCTACTCTGGTATCCGGCTTCGGTGTGTTAAGTGAAATTGAGTTATTATTACAAGAAATATGTTGTTCTGACAAGAATAACGGAGAATGTTGTACCTATTTTCAATGTCGGGCGGTACTGTACCCTTTCAATATCTCTGTATTTGAATACGCATGTCTATACCAGTTTCTTTCGCGCTTCACATATATTCAGAGTTCTGGGGACAAATAATAGTTTTACGGGAGTTATCATTGATTACTTCTTCGGTTTAAGTGTTATAATCTTATTTAGTCTTTGTCACTCTTTTTTTTAAAAAAAGGGGGTTCAAATGGCAGAAGGTTCAAGTGATGAATTATTCTTGTTTTTTACGTGGTTTCTGTTGAAGTTGATCTAAACTGATATCAGGTTGTCAGTTTTGCAGTCTGGGCTAGTTTGCCGTATTGTATGCTGGCCCAGCTTCTGGTTGTCCGACTGGCCAACAAATTGTTCCGATGTGCGTCACCAGCCGGCCGCCTTGGCGACGGGAGAGGAAGCGTTTGTGGTTCTGGGCGGAGGCCAGTACTAGTTTATGTTTATTGGGACGCTCTGTCCTGGAGTCTTCTGAATTTTCCGTTCTCTGATAAATTTGCCCTTGCCTGCCTTCCCCTCCCGGAATCAAGCCTCAAAATTGTGCAAATAGGAAGCTTTCGAGCCATCAGACAGTTACTAAATTTCACGAAGCAAAACTCTATTGCAAGTTTTGCCAATTTGCCAAACGTTTAAGCTCTACAAACCAGCTTTGCTGTCACCTGCCACGTTAGATGAGAGCGCTTATGTGCTGCTTCCTGGACTCGGGTAGAGGCGCCGGGCCCCGTCGAATCACCCCGGTGGATTACCGACGAGGGCCGGTGCTGGCCATCATGAAAGTGGTTTTCAGACGGTTTTCCACATCCCACTAGATGAATACCCGGCTGGGCCCCATGTCCCGCCTCAGTTACACGACTCGCAGACGTTTGAACGTGTTCGCACTATTCCATGCTTTACACTAGATGCGAACAGTTGGGGTACACTCGTTCCATCCCGGGGGTGAGGGGGGGGGGGGGGGCACAGGAAGGGTATCCGGCCCAGTTGGGGTACACTCGTTCCATCCCGGGGGTGAGGGGGGGGGGGGCACAGGAAGGGTATCCGGCCACCCCTTAACATTAACCATGCCAAATCTGACCTTAACCATGCCGACCCTGCGCAACATGTGGGAAAAGGCACTAGCACTTGCTGTCACTGTTTTCTATTTGTTATTTTTCTCGTAGCTATCACCGTGGCCTAGTTGTTTTGAAGTGGTGCATTTACCCTCTTAAACTGTTTTAGAGGAATTGTAGAATATCTTGATCTTTTTCTGTTACAGTGTTTTATTTCAATTTTTAAAGGGGCTATTTGCAGGCCTTCTGGGCCTTTGAATTGATCTTGACATGTTGTAGTACTTAAAAATTTCAACGCAGTTTCCAAGCCTTCTGGCGCTTGGTGATTATTGATTTTGATCTTGTTGAAATTTTTTTAAAGGGATAAATTTCAAAGCAAATTTTTAAGCCCTTCTGGCGTTTTGTGTTGTTAACTGGATTTTCACTTTATTCCTGTGTAAAGGAAAATTTTAAATGTTTTCACGGTATAAATGTAGATGTTCTCAACTGCATGCGGTACCGAAACTGGGGCTTGGCCCTTCCACGAATTCCTGCCGACAACAATGAAAGAATTTTTCAACCATAAGTTCATACATTCAGTAGAAGTGCAATGAAGCTGAGATAGGCGATCGTCCTGGAATCCACAAGTGTGAAACTGAATCGAGATACTCTGCCGGTAATGCGAATTATGCTCACCATAAATCCGACTGCGATGTGCCGAGCCGTACGCAGCAGATGTGCTGGCCCCTTCGTGGGGATGATGTCGTCATCTCCGTGTTGTAACTCTAAAAAGTTGCGGTCTCAACCGCATTGTCACGCCTACTCAATCGGTCATCTATTGCTACCGTACCAGGATTCGATGTTGCACCTCCTGTCCTAAGCTGAAGTCGATGCACACACCTCTGTGTCCTAAACCCAAGAGTCTCTCTTGTGGCGCTTTCTTACGCCCTGTCAATTCCTCCCCGGCAAACAGTGCCAGTTCTCAGGCAGTAGAGCACTTTCCCGCGAAAGGTAAAGGTCCCAAATTCCAGTCTCGGTCCGGCACACAGTTTTAATCTGCCCGGAAGTTTCATATCAGCGTACACTCCGCTGTAGAGAGAAAATTTCATTCTAGTGCCAGTTCTTAATTACAAAGTTAAGAAGCACTGCCGCCCTATCACAAGGTTTCCCTCCAATTAGAGAATCCTGACAAAATATCGCTTCTCCTTTAGACATCATTCACAACATAAAAATTCCTCTACTTCAGCGCTGTGCCCTTGACGTCAAACACTATTACGCCAGCCGCACGTTTTCTCGCTTATGTCGTTAGCCTTTCAATTGATGCTATAGGAATAAATAAACAACTGCTACGAGGCCAGACGTTGTTTTCTGTAGCCCATGCTTACTGCAGAAGTGGTCTGCAAAACATGGAAAGGCGCTCCCGACCCCCGGAGTTGTCGCTAGAGTGACCTCTAGCCGGACGTTAAGCTGTGCAGTCTTATAGGTGGACGGATGCTTGCCATCCCTTGGGGAAACTGGGTAACCTCAAAGAATCCACCACCTGGGTCGCCGGTCTTTGCTACTGGTCGGTCCTACTCGGCCGTAGCTTTCTCTACTCGTTCATACCGAGCGAGGTAGCTCAGTGGTTAACACATTAGAGTCGGATTCGGGTAGACGACGGCTCAAACCGGCTTCTCGATAACCCGATTTAGGTTTCCGTAATTTTCCTAAATAGCTTAAGGAAAGTGCCGAGATGGTTCCTTTGAAGTGGCACGGCTGATTTCCTTATCCATCCTTCCCTAATCGAGTTTGTGCTTTGTCTTGAAGGACCTCGTTGTCGACGCGACGTTAAACATAAATCTCCTCCTCCGCTGACCCATCTGAAATCCAACGCACTGTATACTCTCATGCACACCAGAAACATAAGTAAACCAGTTAACCCACCAACTTGTTAATAAAGGAAAGAGAAAAAAATTACGTAGAACACCTTATTGCCAGTCATTGTGATTTCATATCAACAAGCCACATTCTCATTCCAATTTGCCCTGTTGTCAGTTTATTAATCACAGACTCACACTTTAATTTTGACGACAGCGGCATGCAAAATTGCCTGCCATGTTTCATAACAACCCGCCTTATCCCCCGGTCTATTTAAAATTTTGCACAGATGAAACTCCCACTTGCTATAGTCTGGGAGACGAGTCTTTGGTATTGACAGCTCGGTAGCGTCTTTCCGTTGCCTAGCGACCGCAGGCAGGCAGCCAATGACGGCCTGACTTCGAGCGGGTAGCAAGGGCCACGTTGCCGCTCTGAAACCCGGTCGCGCGCGCTTATGAAACTTACCAGTGTCTCGCGTGCAGGCGGTGCGGTCGTTCGTCGTTTGTCTGAAGTTGAATTCGCAGTTTATTTCGTTTTTGTTGTTTTTAGTGTTTCTTTGTTTATGTTTCGTTGTAAACAATGTCTAGTGCGGCGGGTAGTACCAGCCCAACACAAGAAGTGAAACGGAGGAAGAAAAGTGTGCTACACACCCAGGCCCGTGAATTCGTGTGCTCTGTGAGGGATTACTTTGAGAAAGAAAAGGACAAAGGTGGGCCCTTAATTCCTGTTGTTCAGGTTGTGAAGAGAACTGCAGCAGCATTGAAAATAAGTAAGAACACTGTTGTAAAGATAGGGAAAGAATAGTATAGTGTAGATTGTGACGAGAGTGGCACAACAAAGCTGCACACACCAGGAAAGAAGCGACCGAGAAATAAGCAGGTGACAGCTTTGGACGATTTTCAGAAAGACGCTATTCGTCGTCATATATACAGCTATTATAAGAGAAGGGAACATCCCACTCTATCTAAATTACTGGTGTCGCTTCAGAAAGACGATCTTTTTAAAGGGAGCAAATTTTCATTGTGTACAGTGTTGAAAGACATAGGCTTCAGCTATTCACTGTTTAACGGACGCAAAATATTAACGGAAAGGACAGATGTAGTTGCATGGCGGTGCAGATTTCTGCGCAGGATCATGGGTGTGGAATTCGAAAGTATAGTGTGGTTAGATGAAACTTGGGTCAATGCCAGCCATTCTTTACGTAGAGGCTGGAATGATGGAACGCCCGAGGGACAATGGCAGTGCCTGTTGGCAAAGGAGGGCGTATTATTGTCTTACATGCAGGAACATCGAAAGGTTTTGTGCCAAACTGCTTGAAAATGTTTCTGTCAAAAAAGACGGGAGATTACCATGAAGAAATGAACAGTGTAGTATTTCAAGAATGGTTCGAGACATCACTTATGACGAATCTGCCAAGTCCATCAGTGATTGTTATGGACAATGCGCCTTATCATTCCGTTGTTCACGATAAGGCACCAACCTTGGCAACAAAAAAAGACGATATCATTCAGTGGTTGAAACGGCGAAAAGTAGATTTCAGAGAAGATTTAAGGAAGGCGGAACTGCTCGAAATTGTGGCACAAAAGAAACCCCAATTTTCAACATATGTAATTGACGAGATTGCTAAAAGGCACGGGCATGAAATCGTTCGGCTTCCTCCATAACACTGTCACTTCAATGCAATTGAAGGAGTGTGGGCGCAGATAAAAAATTACATTGCTGCAAACAATAAAAAATTCACGATCTCTGAAGTGGAAACTCTCCTTCCAGCAGCTATCAGTAAAGTGACAAGCGAGACGTGGGCTAAAATTGTAAACAGCACTGCAAGTGCCATCAGAGAGGCGGCCAAAACCGAAGGGGTTGTGGAAGAATGCATCGAAAATTTAATTATACATCTGGGAGAGAGCAGTGATAGTTCGAGTAGTGCTGAGGAAGACAATGTCAAATCAGATTCTGACAGTGATGTGAGTGGTGTTTTTCCATTACAGTAACTACAACGTATTCAGGAATGTAAGAAGGGAGTTTGCTATCGATCTACAACCAGATCATCATATTGTGAGTACTTTCTTCAGATTATAACTCTTAATACACTGACTAATTATTCTGTAGCTTGTAGTAGAACAAATTAATAATGCTAGTAACAATGGAAACCAAAACTGCTAATGTTCAACAACTTGCGAAAATAGTTTTCATTTCAGTTGTGAAGTTTAACAAATAACTTTATTATGTTTCAGCATCTTAGATACTTGTACTAAATAGCTCTTATCAGTTTTCGAGTTAATATACTTCAAGCATCAACTTTAAATAAATTCACGCGTACCAATACGACTTGTATTTTGTCTCGCTTTTATTTCTGCTGCTAGAGAATGCGTGTAGCAGACAGGGCGCCGCGTGCTGTGAGCCACGTTCGGCAACAGCGCCGTCTGCCCGCCGGAACTGTCAGTACTAATCACTCGTCTCACGGACTATAGGTGGTGGGGCAGCCACAAGCAAAATGTTGTTACCAATAAATCGACTTATTTATTCAACCTCTGGTCTTTCTGTAGGACAGCCCATATAATGAACCTTCAATAGATACAGCAATCCTTAATATTTCATCTGATCACTATACCACATTCAATCAGATTCAGATTCAAGGAGATCACCCTAATCTTACATTTATTATTTGGACTGTGTGCAAAAGCATGTCCTTTAACATTTTGCCATCTTAACAAATAAGGACTGATGATCCCTCAAACAAATTAAAGCAATTCTCGATTCAGATTTCAGAGTTAATATTATGTTAAACAGCATATCATGAAACTTACTCTGCCTGACATTTACATTGACCCCTTGCCCACTCATACTACAAATTCATCCGACTGAATGTCATTCGTATTTGTGTCTAAGAAATGTATAGTGCGTAAAGTGTAATTTCTAAATTGACATTGAGAACATCTATAACGAAAATTTGTGCATTCGTACATTTAGCTATGATTGAATTTATGGTGACACTGACGAAATATAAAACAAAGAAATCCAAAGCTGAAAAACATGGCTTTAGCCTTGTTAACATTAAACGTAATACTGGCATTAATAAATCATGAGATAAATTTCCGGATTGCTTAAATAATTCTGTTAATGTTGTATGCAGTGTGTGTACTTAATAGCTACATGGTCTGCAGAAACATGGTGAGTGTCTGTGGCAGATACAGCAACAACATAGGGTAATCAAGAGTGTGCTTTGGTGGTATTCTTATGATCTAACTTGTGTAATTTGGCATGCTTGATACAGTTCATTGACAAAATATATATGAGGCGTGAATTCATAATATAACAAGCTCAATAAGCATAATAAACATTTTACATACATTCAAATAAAAATGAGCCTGATCTGCGTTTTAGAAAACTTCCATTAAACGTCATGTGTGCAATGGTTCATTGACACACGAGTATAGTGAGGGATCACTCAGTGAACACAGAACTTAGGATGGGTATGAAGAACAGTCCAACTGCAAGTGCTTGATGCTGTCTTGTGACAGGGAATGCAGGGTCTCCTTCTAACCCCACAGTTCACAGAGGGGTGAATACTGCACCATGACATCACCATTATTTACTAATTGTGGCTAATATGCTCCATTATCACCGTTCCTGGACCACAGGTGTGTTATCTGGAATAGCAATCATCAGTAGACCCAAAGTCTGTCCAGACGCAACAGGTGCTGATCGTTGATAACACTTAGCTGTGCTGTGACAATGGTGATTGTGCTTGCCTGAGCAGAACAGGTATTTTACAGACTACTTGGCCGACAACCCACCAGCCAAAGATTTGCTATGAAAATGAGGTAAGCTGATCTGTACCGTTATCTGTGGCAGATAGCAAACAGGAAGTTGTCTGTACGAGAATAGAGGTTGTATTGATTGAAGCTGGCTACAACGAAATGCTTGGCGGTGCAATATGGCTGTAAGATACCGGGTTTCACCGCGAGTAGTGGATATTGAGGCCCTCAGGCTGTAGCTAACCCATTCTGTTATGGATTGCTGACTGCATAAGGTTTATGTGTGCCGGTGTACCAGAATACCAGTCATAACAGCTCTCATGGGTTGAGCGAATCCCTTCGACGATGTGCTCCATCGCAGCAGGCTGATATCTACCTTAGCCGCCACGTCAGCTGTAAGACACCCTGCAGCTGGAACTGGCTGACCTCGGCCGCGGCACGCAACTCCTGGACGCGCACCCAGCTTGCCTGATGCTTGCTCTGACTGACGTCACTGCCTTCCGCTGCTTCTTCCTTCTGTTGCGCCAGGGTGCCAGTTGGGCACTGCAGTGCCAACATTCCTACTCCTCGCTGCCATGTCATTCTACACAATCCATTGCGAGTAGGCTCAGCACACTGATTTTCTCATTATCTGTTACACCTTAATAACTATTTCCTCAATGTTTTCTGTGATGGGATTACCGCATCAGTCAGAGCAAATAAGGAATTAAAATGACAGCAATGGTTCAAGATTATTAAGTTACATTATTGACCAATCTTCAAACAATCTCTTTAAATTAATGAACTTAATTACTATTCAATGTTGCACACTATGCTGTTGATGACGAAAAAATTTATAATTCACTCAGTCGTTCACTTTACACTTAGGGACAGGTTAGTCACATCTTGTTTCTCCCCATACTATTGTGGTTACTTACCACTCCATGAAACTCTTGCATGCACAGCCTCTATCCAAAAGGCAACTATGAAAGTAATCCTTAGCAATGTTAACATGATAGTAATTCTCATAAATCTTAACATGCAAATATAGCTATTAAATCTTAACATGCAAGTACAATGATGCGAATGTATAAAATAATGTTCTAGATCTTAGGTACCTGTAAGTCATGTTCGAATTTCCAAACGAGGCTTTCTGCTTCACAAAGTTCTCATATCTTCTGTGGAAAACATCGGACTCAAAGCTATCATTTAGTATTCAGACATGGATTCCTACGTTGAGTAATTTACTAAGACGAGTTCAGATGCTATTATTGGCTTCTGTCCCTCACTGTTCCATACCTCCATTCTCACAATTATACATTTCCTCTTCCCTTACGTTGGACTATCTATCTCAATTGTTATTCAGTCAATCACTCCTTCGATTTCCCCTTTTACTCTGTTCTCAGTGATCATACCGTCATCCATCATTTTCTTTCTGCTGTAGACTGAATAACATAGAGCACACATCGTGACATCAATCTACCATAAAACCTCGATCGAAACAACTCCAATCTAATCCGAAATCACTCCACGTCTCCACATTTTACATTTCAAATTTTGATACTTACGCTATAGATATATGAGAAAAACAGAACGAAAGATTCCTGAGAACAGAGAAACATGTATACATATTATATTACACAATCTGACAATGAACAAGCATATAATCGTGTCCTGCTCATGGTCTTGAGTAAATATTTATTTTAACTTATATTTTACAATTCAGTAATTATCTTGACATATGTACAGCTACCTCTGCACTCTTCCTTTACCTCCACATACACTACCATTATATGTCTTGGTATCTTCTTGCCCACGTTATCCCTCTCATCCACATTGGAGTGTTACCATTTGAATATCCTCCATGCCTATGAAACAATACTCCGCTGCTCTCTTTAATTGCATATCAGAATAGGTGGCTCATTTACACGGTCCAAACTGCGTCACATTTAAATACCGACTTCTTCCTACATCTCTCTCCTCATATTCGTTTCACCACATCCAGAATGTGTTAATATTATCCTTACTTTTCCCGACTTCTTCCTACATCTCTCTCCTCATATTCGTTTCACCACATCCAGAACGTGTTGATATTCTCCTTACTTTTACCTGTCAGTGCTAATTTACATTCCTTTGAGAGCTTATTTTCGCATAGCCAAAGGATTTCGGTGTCGGAGAAAGGTTCGTCCGCCTGTATATTTTTTTCTGATGTTCGTGAAGTATTCGAGCTGGATTTTCGTATCTAGACTCCTTTAGTGCTGATAATCTTATCATTTAATCTTTTATCGCATCCTGTTTCGAGCGTGGCTAGTAAGTGTTTAGGAACTTCTCTAGAAACTTCACAAATGATTAACGTTTCTTGGGGACTGGTGTCAGTTTGTTCAGTGCCTCTATGTCGAGGTGTATCTCTGCACAGTCGATGTATTGTCGACCCTTCCATTTTGGTGGTCAGTAACGGTCAAATTGACATACCCAAACTACCAGCTGAATTTAAGATCCGCCGTCTTTAAATTTTGTGAACCTACAGAGAAGCGGTAATTTCTCCTAATCGATTTTCGCCTATTCATTCTGTGTAACAGTGGCATGTGCCACACTGTTTTCTTTCGTATTTACCATTTCGATATGCCTGTTCCTAACCAACCGTCCCTCAGGCATTCAGCGCCTCCAACCTAGCGTTTGTTTACCTTCGTGAATGTTATCTTATTCAGGGTCTTTGTAACAAACAACAGTTGTATAAACATGCTGGATGCTGGAAAAGTTTCGCTATCACAGTGTAAATGTATACAGATTGTGTAACAGTGCGTGAAGTGGTGTACCAACTGGCCATCAAAATAGAATTAGATAGATGGACACTAACAGAAAAAGCCGCACATACTTTCACAGTAAGTACAAAACTAAAATTTAGCATCCGTATCGACAGATAAACAATACTCATGGCGATACATTGAAGCATGTTCCATCTTTGTCACACAGTCAGCACCCAGCATTATGCTAGAAATAGTTATGTAACTTCCAGGAAACCAACAGAAGATGAACCTGAAAAGGCTCGAAAACTGGTTCATGGAATAATAAATAACTAATCAAAAAAGTACCTGGTTTCAGTTCTATGTATTTACATTTAGTTAACAGTTATGAGTTCTAAATATCTGTGCCCGCATCTCGTGGTCGTGCGGTAGCGTTCTCGCTTCCCAAGCCCGGGTTCCCGGGTTCGATTCCCGGCGGGCTCAGGGATTTTCTCTGTCTCGTGATGGCTGGGTATTGTGTGCTGTCCTTAGGTTAGTTAGGTTTAAGTAGTTCTAAGTTCTAGGGGACTTATGACCACAGCAGTTGAGTCCCATAGTGCTCAGAGCCATTTGAACCATTTTCTAAATATCTGTAACGGATAAGCACAATTTTTAAAACATTTCTGAGAGGCCCTTGTGTCCTTCTGGATTTTTTTTTACAAGTTCTATTCTACTGTTTTCAGCAATTCATATGTTGGTTTAAGGGTGTTTACCCATAATATTTATGTGATTTTTCACTACAGTGAATCCAGTAGTGTTTTCTTCTCGTGAAATGTGCCATTGAAACGAAACAAGTGCGCAGCTCATAGTCAAGCAACTGTAAAAGAAAAACTTTGCATGAGCGTATGCTATTCGTTTATATCGTATTCTCTGAGTTCTTTTCTTTTTTACTTCTAAGGGTGGAGGTTTTAGCCCGCCTGAAAGCAAAGAAAAGCGGATGCACTTACGAAAAGTCTTCGGTTGGAACGAAAAATCCGTACCATTTACACTGTGTTTATAAATTAAATTAACACTTCCGTACCGCAGAGTAATTAACGTCCGTTGCCCTGAAGGTACGCTTTCTGTCATGACCGCATTGTGTTGTACTGTGGTGGTAAATATCAATTGTGCGAAAGCACTGTATCATTACTCTATAAAGCGCTTTGAATTTTGAAACTGTCAGTGTTCAACTCTTTCGCCGCTACTAACAGATGGAAGTTTCGTTTGCTAAACGTATTGAAACATATATTCTTCGTGATTTGATTGGTCAGTAATAACAATACGGTACCATATCGTCCTCTGAACTTGAATGCGTACTTTGACGCTTTGAGTACAACAAAAATGATGACAAATACTTGTTACTAAAGAACTATGTTGATACAGTTATGCGGTTTTTAGCAAATTGCAGCTTAACTCACGGAGTTATTGTGGTTACATTTCTTCATTTGCTCGGAGAGCGTCAGTTACGGGAAACTGAAGTATGGGTAACGATTCAACAAGATGGTGCGTATCCAGACTGGGGGTTATTCGCTCGCCAATTCCTGGAGGAAAAGTTTCGGGACGGATGGATTGGTAGACGGGAGTAGGGGTCCAAAATGATCGCCACCGCGTTCACCAGACGTAACCCTTTTTGACTTTTTGAGGAGTCACTTTAAAGGTAAAGTTCCTGATATACAAACTCTTGCAGCACAGATACGAGATGCAGTTAAGGTGGTGACGGAAGAGATGTTGACGAAGAAATGAGAAGAGACTGAGGATAGCTTAAGTGGTCTATGGGGAGCAAACGGAGCACATGTTGAAGTGTGTCCATAAGAAAATTTTATGAGGTAAGCTATCATTTGCAACAAACTGCATACCTTTGTCTAACGTAGTTCCCTATAAATACATTTTTGAAGTCAGAATGAGCCAGGTACTTGCGCCAAAGACGGCGTAATCAAATGCTGCTGAGTGGAAGGACTGGATCTCGGGTAATTCAAAACATCATTCACCATTAAAAGGAACAACACCTTTATTTCACGTTCAGAATTCAAGAGGACTGACAGTAACCATTTGATATTTCAACAAAGTTAAAAATTTTCCGTTTGCTTTACTGTTCAAGAGAGCAGGGATTGGAATCAATTTTTAGAAGGTTGAAATTACATGAGTATCGTTTTAACTGTCCTAGTGAACAATAGATCGCCTCTAATTTATAACAGCTGGAAATTACATAAACAATAACTGCGCCCAGTGCAAAACCATGTAAAATAAAGTAAGTATTAAACGCTCAAAATACTCATCCAGGTAGAGAAGCACATTTTAATCACAGAAACAGTCGTAAAATATCAAGAGTTTTAAAATTAGATTACGAGTTAATTCCTTTGGTGGCGACAGCACGGCAGCCTGAAAACACTAATTTGCAGAATACACGCAGCCCATGCTGCCTGAAATGAGGTTGACCTTTCTAACACAGTTGCTGCCTGTGCCCAAAGATCAAGGTGCTGGTCTTACAGGTGATGGACTTATAGCAGCTTTGAAATTCACTACCTAAATTTAATTATTACTGTGAAAATAGTTCATTAAAACGTTTATGGCCACATTATGAGAAAATATATCAATTAGGGTTAGTCTATGTAGAAGTTTCATTTTGAATCAGCTATTAATGACACTTATCAGCAGATAGTATACATAACAGTAGTGCACTTTAAAATGTAGTACGCCACCGACACAATAAACCAATGAGAGCGATTTCATATAATAGATAATTATGCACCCAATGACGGCTTGGTAATCAAAACCTACGTACTGAAAACAAACACTTCTAATAATATTAGTCCAACTAAATAGCATTAGCCTACAGAGGAGCTCAAACATCGAAATTGAAACAAGCTACATTTAAGTAACTAAAGCCACGTAGAAGCGTTCTACTTTTAAAACCGAAATGGCTTACAATTTTCAACCTGCTTGCCTTTACCCAGTAAAAGGGTAGGTACAAATAAAGACATACCCAAAGCGAACCATGCCCCGGCACGCTATCGGAGATCATACGAAAACAACTATAACACGCTAAAATTGTAATATAGCACATATGACTCAAATGGCTCTGAGTACTATGGGACTTAACTTCTGAGGTCATCAGTCCCCTAGAACTTAGAACTACTTAAACCGAACTAACCAAAGAACATCACACACATCCATGCCCGAGGTAGGATTCGAACCTGCAACCGTAGCGGTCGCGCGGTTCCAGACTGTAGCGCCTAGAACCGCTCGGTCACTCCGGCCGGCTATAGCACGTAGTTCAGTCTGAGTATTATAGAAAGAGCTCTTGTCTTATCTAGACTAAGTATACACCTCTCAACAGGGAGCTTAAATAACACCCACAAGAACTTCAACTAATTATTATTATTTTTTAAGAGATAACATACACTACATGGAAGTTCGAACCATGTATAGCGGCTTAAAAAACACTCTCTAGATCACACAAAGAAAAGCGTCACAAATAAAAGCAGAAGAAATTGGGTGGCATCGAGTGAGAGATTACCCACATATAATCTGCCAACTTGACAAAACGAAACACTTGTCTTTCCAGCTGGCCCTTGGCTAAGGCGAATGCGGGACCAAACCACGTTCCACAACATGGCAACGCTCAAGAAGGTACTACGTCAGGACCACCACGAGCCCGAGCATGTAACACCACGGCCAGGCAAATGCCAAATCCAAGGGTCCGGCCGTACGGAAAATCACTCCGTGTCTCTACTCACTTTGCGTAAACGTTCTCACTTGCCACCAGTACTTTCCACAACACTCCTGCCGCCGCCGCGAGTTACCAGCCGGCAACCAAAGAGAGCAGCTCTTATCGAAAATAGGATCCATACGAGCCACCTGGACTCGCAGTGAAAGAATGATTACCCTGTATGTTCGAGCGTTCCGTGTCGTCCACCACTCGTATAGTCGTTTACTGCAGTCTCTGGCACTTCAGACTAGCACCGTATGCGGAACTGCATTACCACCCAGCCGGTAGCCAGTCAGCTATTTAGGTCACCGACAAGTTTGGTTCATTTCGAATGGCTCCGTACTCCAGTGCGTCTGCTGTAACGTTCTCCTGGGACTGCACGCTCTGCCCACCATTCGCGCCGCTCGGCCCCGAGACCGCAGACTACGCCAGGCCCGCCGGGCGCCTTCGGCTGCGGTCCCGGCAGCAGCACGCCTGCCGGTGGGACGGGCCGCGGCCCTCCGCCGCCTGCCCAGGACACGCCCCCGCCGCCGCCCCCGCTCCGCGGCGGCCCGCCCCGCGCCGCCCACCGCCCACACACGCCCCCGGCGCGCACCAGGCCAGCAGCCGGCGCCTAGAGGTCGTCGCTCGCGCGCCTGCCCTGCCTGCCTTGCCAGAGCCGTCCTGCCGCTACGCCGCGCCGGCATCGATCGCGCGGCCGATGCACCGCGGAACTGGGCTGAAGAGGTGGGCTTCCGCCGCTCTCCCCACAAGTCCGACGCCGCTCTCACGTTCGCTGCCACAACAGAATTATTGGGACGTTCCCTATCAAACTTTTTGTTCCTAATGTTTCGTCCAGAGCTGAGCTGGACATCTTCGGATGTGCCGCAAGCCTTGTCGACTGACTTGTCTACGTACTTGAATATTGACGATTAAATCGAACAGCTGTATTGTGATCCAACGTCAATTATTCAAAACATGTTACCAGTTTCGAAGCCAAGAAAACGTCATCCTCAGGACCCACTTTTAATCTGCCATCAATATACAAACCCCAATGACAAAGACCAACGGAGTCTTCAACTTACCAAACATGTACCCCAGCATGTGCAACCAATAAACCTGAGCCCCGCGCGGACGTTGGTGGGCTTGTTACTGCTACGAAAATGCGAAATCCAGAATCCAGCTGATTTCGTCCCCGCTGCTTTCGGCTTTGTTGGTTGCACATGCTGATGTATTATTCCTTTCGACACATTGAAATTAAACACATAACCAGTTTGTAGTTGCCATACACTTCTTTTTTACAAACACACGCTCTTAATGAAATTAACAATAACAACTATTATAATAAAAGGCACCTGCCCTACAGAACCAAGAACAGGACTCAACTTAAAACATTAATCCATTTAAGTCCGATAGACACAAATCTTTCAAGATTTACTCAACCAATTTTCACTAATTAAAACTATGTTCATATAACCACCATTGATCAAATTTAAGTGACATAAATGAATCACACTCTTGTGTACATACACTCCTGGAAATTGAAATAAGAACACAGTGAATTCATTGTCCCAGGAAGGGGAAACTTTATTGACACATTCCTGGGGTCAGATACATCACATGATCACACTGACAGAACCACAGGCACATAGACACAGGCAACAGAGCATGCACAATGTTGGCACTAGTACAGTGTATATCCACCTTTCGCAGCAATGCAGGCTGCTATTCTCCCATGGAGACGATCGTAGAGATGCTGGATGTAGTCCTGTGGAACGGCTTGCCATGCCATTTCCACCTGGCGCCTCAGTTGGACCAGCGTTCGTGCTGGACGTGCAGACCGCGTGAGACGACGCTTCATCCAAACATGCTCAATGGGGGACAGATCCGGAGATCTTGCTGGCCAGGGTAGTTGACTTACACCTTCTAGAGCACGTTGGGTGGCACGGGATACATGCGGACGTGCATTGTCCTGTTGGAACAGCAAGATCCCTTGCCGGTCTAGGAATGGTAGAACGATGGGTTCGATGACGGTTTGGATGTACCGTGCACTATTCAGTGTCCCCTCGACGATCACCAGTGGTGTACGGCCAGTGTAGGAGATCGCTCCCCACACCATGATGCCGGGTGTTGGCCCTGTGTGCCTCGGTCGTATGCAGTCCTGATTGTGACGCTCACCTGCACGGCGCCAAACACGCATACGACCATCATTGGCACCAAGGCAGAAGCGACTCTCATCGCTGAAGACGACACGTCTCCATTCGTCCCTCCATTCACGCCTGTGGCGACACCACTGGAGGCGGGCTGCACGATGTTGGGGCGTGAGCGGAAGACGGCCTAACGGTGTGCGGGACCGTAGCCCAGCTTCATGGAGACGGTTGCGAATGGTCCTCGCCGATACCCCAGGAGCAACAGTGTCTCTAATTTGCTGGGAAGCGGCGGTGCGGTCCCCTACGGCACTGCGTAGGATCCTACGGTCTTGGCGTGCACCCGTGCGTCGCTGCGGTCCGGTCCCAGGTCGACGGACACGTGCACCTTCCGCCGACCACTGGCGACAACATCGATGTACTGTGGAGACCTCACGCCCCACGTGTTGAGCAATTCGGCGGTACGTCCACCCGGCCTCCCGCATGCCCACTATACGCCCTCGCTCAAAGTCCGTCAACTGCACATACGGTTCACGTCCACGCTGTCGCGGCATGCTACCAGTGTTAAAGACTGCGATGGAGCTCCGTATGCCACGGCAAACTGGCTGACACTGACGGCGGCGGTGCACAAATGCTGCGCAGCTAGCGCCATTCGACGGCCAACACCGCGGTTCCTGGTGTGTCCGCTGTGCCGTGCGTGTGATCATTGCTTGTACAGCCCTCTCGCAGTGTCCGGAGCAAGTATGGTGGGTCTAACACACCGGTGCCAATGTGTTCTTTTTTCCATTTCCAGGAGTGTAGTTCCGCGTAGTCAGCGCGTACACAATTTTCCCACTAGTGCGCGGCCCGCTAAGCACAACAGCGCAGGCGCAGCGCTCGTCCGTCTCCGCACTACGAGATGGCGCTGTCTTAGAGACGGACCAAATTCTGCTTCCGCCGATCCGCGTATTAATATGGAACGCAGCCAATGAGATTGCTGCTAACGTAGAACCTTTTCTCCTCGCAGATCACACTCGCGCAGTGATACCTGAATGCGCGAGGTATTATAACGAGTGTACAGACCTCCGATTAGTCAGTCTGCATTAGTCTGCACCAGTCTGCATCAGTAAGCATTACTCTGCATTTGTCTGCATTAGTCTGTACCAGTCTATAGCCAAGTTTCAGTCTGCACCTAATAAGATTACCATATTCCTGTACATAGCCATGAAGAGGAATGTATAGACACTTTGTCAAGTATCAGAGATATGTGAGAATAAGATTAACGTACCAAGACCAAAGGAACTTCAGATTGTTAATTGTAAACAGCATCCAGAATCAAGTTACGTAATATCTATGATTATTATTATTTTAATAAATGTGATTGAAAATTAATCAAGTTCTGTTTAAAGTTGGTCACCGTCAATCTGCTACTCTAAGCGTGCAAGTGGCATTTCTATCGTCTGACCTAACGGCAGAAGATAAACACGCCACGCTAAGACCACGAGACATATTGCTGACACTCGCCTACTTCGTTAGAGCGCCAAGTCAAATAATCTGATGGTGTGTGTACCGAAGGTCTTACAGTACGCACACCACACACACAAACTTTTTAAACATGCTTCATGACTTACGTAGAAACTGGCTTTCACATGACTCATAACAACTAAGACATTTCCCATGGACTGATCTTAAGCAATTCTAACAAATTAAATGTATTATCAGATTAATACACTGAACTAGGCTTCTCTTTAGTATTACTTACAGGTATGAGGTTCACATTTCATCCCCAGAATATAATAATAGCATATTAAATAGTATTAAAATGGGGCCGTTTCAACTTTACGTTGAAAATTAGTGATGGACGCGAGCGGACCAAAAGTTTCTAACAGATACAGGAGATTCACGGACCAGAAGGTGAAGTAGAACTATACTCAATTTTGAGTTAAAATTAAGCTTCCGGGAAACCACAACTCTCCACCGGAAACATAGAATTGCATGACACTAATAACGTAACCATAGACACCGATCCAGGTCCTTAAGTTTCCCTCTTTAACCGCGATACCCCGATCGGAGTTTGCTCTATCGACCACTGCCAATTATCTGAAACATAAACACATCAGTGGCAGACAACATTCTGGCGCATCAGATACACAAAATATATCTGCCCAACTGGTTATAAATAAACCTTTAATTATACACGGCACAAAATGAACCCAAGCAGAACTAACCTACATGATCACTTGTCCTGTAACGGCTCTTAAAATTTGATTAGAACAAACAAATAAAATAATAACACAGAAAAAGGAAACAGGGAACGGCACGCTCTTGAACGCCAGGCACAGACTTACGCACTACTTGGTATGACCTCTCGCTACGCATTAAGCACGGCTTCTGTCTATTTGTTGTGCGTAGCTAGCTACATAACCTATTCATCTCAGAGTAGCACTTGCGAGTTACGTCCTCAATTCCAAATTACTTGCTGGATGTATTCCAATCTCTGCCTTCCCCTACAGCTTTTACCCTCTCCTACCATGGAAGTTTTTCTCTTGTGTCTTAACAGACGTCCCGTCATCCTGTCCCTTCTTCTTGACAGTCTTCCCATATGTTCATTTCCTCGCCGATTCGAGGAGAACCGCCCCATTTCTTGACTCAGCAGTCCATCTAATTTTCAACAGTCTTCTACAGCACCACGTCTCAAAGGCTACCATTCTCTTCTGTTCAGGTTTTCCCACATTCTGTGTCTCACCATCCTAGAATGTTGTGCTCCAAAAGCACAGTCTCATAAATTTCTTCCCTAAATTAATGCCTATGTTTAATATTAGTGGACTTCTTTCCGCGAGGAACGCCCTTTTTGCCAGTCCTAGTCTGCTTTTTTTGTCCTCCTTGCTCCGTCCGTCATAGGTTATTTTGCTACTTCTTGATCACCAATTGTACATTATCCGCCTTTCTCTATATCTTACCTCTATTTTTCTCAGAATTTCGAACAAGTTGTACCATTTTATAGTGTCGAACTCTTTTTTCCAGGTCGACAAATCCTGTGAACGTATCTTGGTTTTTCTTCACCCATGCTTCCATTACCAGCCGCAGCGTCTCTGGTGCATTTGCTTTTCCTAAAGCGAAAGTAATCGTCATCCGACAGATAATCAATTTTCTTTTCCATTCTTCTGTACATTATTCTTGTCAGCAGCTTAGATGCATGAATTGTTAAGCTGATTGTGCGGTAAATCTCGCATTTGTCGGCACCTGCTATCTTCGGAATTGTGTGGATGATGTTTATGCGGAAGTCTGATGGTACATCGCCAGTCTCATACTTTATACACACCACCGTGAAGAGTTGTTTCGTTGCCACTTCCGCAAATGATTTTACAATGTTTGATCCCAAATCCTCCATATCAGTTTTTAAGTCTGAGTCTAATGCTGGATCGCCTATCTCTTCCCTATCAACTCCTGCCTCTTCGTCCATCACGTCATCAGACAAGTCATTCCAATCATACAAGCCTCCAATGTACTCTTTTCACCTATCCTCTCTTTCTCTTCTGCATTTAACAATTGAATACCCATTGCGCTCTTAATGCTACCGCCATTGCTTTTAATGTCACTAAAGATGGTTTTGACTTTTCTATATGCTAAGTCAGGCCTTCCAACAATCATTTGTCTTTCGATTTCTTCGCAGCCCTTTAGTCTTAGCTTCCTATTTACTTCATTCCTAAGTGACGTGTATCTCTATATTCCTGTCTTTCGTCATTCAGCTCAAGTGTTGTTACTGTAATCCCTGGTTTCCTCGAAGTTATCTACGTTGAACATATGTTTTTCTTTCCAACTTTTGTGATTGTTCTTTTTACAAAAAAAAAAATTGTTCAAATGGCTCTGAGCACTATGGGACTTAACATCTGAGGTCATCAGCCCCTAGAACTTAGAACTACTTAAACCTAACTAACCTAAGGACATCACACACATCCATGCCGGAGGCAGGATTCGAACCTGCGACCGTAGCGGTCGCGCGGTTCCAGACTGTAGCGCCTGGAACCGCTTGGCCACTCCGGCCGGCGTTCTTTTTACAGATGACCATTCCTCTTTTACAGAAATATTCGTTGTCGCAGTATCTACTGTCTCAGGAAACTTTAAGGATAACTCTTCATTCCTTAGTATATCCATATCTCATTACTTTGCACTTTGTCTCTTCCCGAGTAGTCTCTTCAGCTTTTCTTCGTCATTACTAAATTGTGATCTGAATATATGTCTGCTACTGGGTACGTCGTACAATCCTATATCTGATTACGGGATCTCTGTCAGGTGAGACAAACAAGCAGAAACTCCACAAAGCATTATACCTCTCCGAAATCTGTGCTCTTGTCGGTGAGGAAAAAAGGATTTACATGCCTGTCTGAAAGATTAGACACTGCTGACGATCCACAGCTGTGCGAAATATTTCGAAATTAGTTCATTAACTGCGAATTCCTTGACAAATGGTGTATTGGTATAGGTCTACTACCCAATAGTGACATGTGGAACTGGCCGGCCAAAGTGGCCGAGCGGTTAAAGGCGCTACAGTCTGGTACCGCAAGACCGCTACGGTCGCAGGTTCGAATCCTGACTCGGGCATGGATGTGTGTGATGTCCTTAGGTTAGTTCGGTTTAAGTAGTTCTAAGTTCTAGGGGACTTATGACCACAGCAGTTGAGTCCCATAGTACTCAGAGCCATTTGAACCATTTGAACATGTGGAAATTAGCGCTTATCACGAGCGGTCGCCTTAACCACTTTGATTATCCGTGCATGTTTCCTGGACTGACCCAAACCTCCATATGTCTACATCTTTATATCGTAACCCAGTAAAATCATTACCTAATGCACCGAAAATCACTTGTATTTCCGCAACCGCGAGAATGAGTCAATGAGAAACTAATGCCCCCACCCCTCCCGCCGGATCTTGTAATACTAACATGCATGGCAGAAACTGTTGCATGGGGGCTTAATTTAAATAACTATTATGCAAATATTTTTTTTGCTGTAAGTCCGATTACGCTGTGTCGTAAACGGCTGGCCCTGACTAGTTTTAGTACGCAATCTGACTGCTTAGAATGACAACAAAGAATGTAAGAAAATTTCTGTTAGCACAATTAATTAATTAAGTCCCCAGTAACTATAAAACCTACGAAACAACAAACACAAGTGTAGCTGTTCTGTATGTGGTAGTATGACTCAACGCACATCTGGCACGGTTCTTCTTCAACAAGACAAGAATTTTTAAATACCAATTATACTGACGTGATAAAAGAAAATTAGAAATACTATAATTGCGCAAGAAAATCAGAATTACACTCTAATACAAGAACACACGCCAGATGCTTTGTTGACTGAACCTGTAATGACACATTATTCAGGTCACTGAAAGAATAAAAGAATAAAAGAAAATACCTCCATATATATTGACGAAATGCACTCTGACCATTACAATATCTCCATTAGAACAACATCTGCTATCTCTCCCATCAAATAACTGCATAAAACATGGAACAAACACTCCTTACTACCACATATCCACTCCGAGTTCACGACAAGCAGTGTCCACCACAACTTCTCGGCAAGCACTGCCTGCCGCTACGTCTCAATAATCACTGCCACTGGAGGCGGCGGAACAATACTCTCTGGCGCGCTCTTGGCGCTGTGGCTCAGTGTAGCCACCTTTCATACGCCCCTCCTCCACGGGCTAGAATTTGATGGTATTTTTGCCAGCATTGGTGGTGAAAATACCACCAAATTCGTCAAAAAAAATACAGACAAAAATAAAAGATAATATTAATACGTAAATATCATATAACTAGGTAAAATTTTGGCTTTGCACTGACCTTTCAATAGCCTAATATATAAAATACACTAAGCAATGCAAATTCTTTCATACATGTGACTTTACATAATAGTTTACACAAGTATTATGTGGTTAAACAGTTCAATCAATAGCGTCAGCAATGACGAATATGTACAGGTAAGAGTCTCATAACTTTTCACAAACAGTAATACACAAAAAATCAGTTTATACAAATATTCACATAAAATGTTTTCACAACAAGTGGTTGACAGTTCCAGCAGTAGCACCCAGCAATGTGGAGCAGGTGCAGACTCCAACAGGTGACATCATTTCAGTAGAAGCAGTCCATCAGTGGCACCCAGCAATGTTGAGTAGGTGCAGACACCATCAGGTGACATCATTTCAGTAGAAGCAGTCCATCAGTGGCACCCAGCATTGTGGAACAGGTGCAGACTCCATCAGGTGACATCATTTCAGTAGAAGCAGTCCATCAGTGGCACCCAGCATTGTGGAGTAGGTGCAGACACCATCAGGTGACTTCATTTCAATAGAAGCAGTTCATCAGTGGCACCCAGCAATGTGGAGCAGGTGCAGACTCCAACAGGTGACATCATTTCAGTAGAAGCAGTCCATCAGTGGCACCCAGCAATGTTGAGTAGGTGCAGACACCATCAGGTGACATCATTTCAGTAGAAGCAGTCCATCAGTGGCACCCAGCATTGTGGAACAGATGCAGACTCCATCAGGTGACATCATTTCAGTAGAAGCAGTCCATCAGTGGCACCCAGCATTGTGGAGTAGGTGCAGACACCATCAGGTGACTTCATTTCAGTAGAAGCAGTTCATCAGTGGCACCCAGCAATGTTGAGTAGGTGCAGACAGCAGTCCATAATATTCACTATCACTGATCACACGGTTCATCAGCAGAAATTAAACATGTCCTAGTGGCACCAATCATGTAGAAAAAGTACAAGTAACAGTCCATAATATTTACTATCACTGATCATACAGTTCATCAGCAGAAATTAAACATTTCTAAGTGTCACACATCATGTTGAAAAGTGCAGGTAACAGTTCATAATATTCACCATCACTAATCAGACAGTTCAAGCATGAACAATAGTTTGAATGCACATACAAATGCTTTTACAATGCTCTTACACTAAACATACAAATCATAACAAACACACAAATGATGTCAGATAATTGTCATATTAACTATTACAAATACACAAACATCAGTAAACCTATAATATTTATGGGTGTCAGTGCAAGCCACTACAAACAAATAAAATAATATTTAGGAAATAGGTGGGTAGGATTAGGAAAGGAAAACACACAAAACACACTCTCTCATCTTTCATCCACATTAAGTACTACTGTGTAATTGAATAGTGTTACTGTGTAAATGCAATTCTGTCAAAGGTTTGATGTTCATCATGTGTATCAAGTGGTAGTGGCAGCAATGTATAACAGTCAATAATAGTTAAGTCAACGTCATAGTCATCATGTCAAGACCAATGTTTGCCAAGCCAGATCAAAATGTACGGTTGCTGAACAACTGTCAGTGTGCCAAGATATGCAATGCTTCCTCTCTCCAAAACTAAAAGGTACATACTGCTTAGTGATTTAACAAAGTGTGTGTAGACAATCTTCCTTCCATTTTAGTGTTCTAGTCTGCTATCTTCATCCTCCTTGTTCCATATAGACCAACACAAAAAAAAAAATATGCACCTCACTTATTTTACCTCTTATACACCAAAACTCCCATCAACTTCATATAATCTCAATACCTCAATAATACCTCTTCAATACGTCGATACATATAAACCTTATTGCCAGTTTCATTTCAGTTCCATAACAACTCTTTCCTCTAGTCAGTTTCCTCGAATAAGTACAGATAAAATCCTAATGCAAACCTCATCATCCCATACAATCCGAAGACACACTGTCAACACACAACCTCTGTGTAATCCATCTGACCACAATCTTCTACTCATTATGAATTATAAACAAAGAATGCATACATGACCTCTAACAGACTTAGTTCGAATAACTCTCAGTAATTAAGTACGATTACGGAGTGTGAATGATCCTAATTTTTCACAGTGTGGACACCACTTCAAGAATTATGGCAAACAGAAGCAAACATGTGGAGTATTTCTTGTGTCAAGTGTCACTACCTATTTCAGTTGCTCACGAAAAATGCAGTGTAATAACTGTCAATGGTCTAAACCAAGTTTTGGTATGTCATATCGTTAGCTTCCTTCCTATTAGCATAAATTTATACAGCTTCCATAAAACCTCCAGCTCATGTGACTTCTGTGATATTTCTTGTACTAAAGTCGCTCGTCGAATTACTGCAGTTCATTTTCTTATGTTAAAATATAAAGCACTGAGCGTAAGCAAAACAAGCAATAGCGAGTAAATATACCAGTAGTGAACAGAATGTCAACAAGTGGATGCAGCACAATTCTTACAACAAGGCTCTGCCAGGCGAACAATCTGTAATTAATACAATAGTGTGACCTAAACTCTATGTTTATACTCAGTATATCAGCATTTCTATATACCAAATTAAAGAGTAGTTGTGACGACAAACAGAGATGTATAAATATGCAATCCATACGCATAGCAGCAAACAGGTAATTAGCATCGTATCATCGTAAGCAAATAAATGTTCATATGTAATCTTAATAAATAAACATGAAGGCGAGAGCAGATAAATCACAAAGTATAACTTACATACCTAACCACATCAGCACAATTAATCAGGTGACAATTATAATTTAAATAAATAAGCACAGCAGGCACATAATTAAAAAATATGACATCAGTGAAAAAGCAGTGCAGTCAAGCGATGCATAATATACACAAGTTACAACCCAGTTCATTAATAATCATTGTCAAAATCAGTTAACGTACGCAAGCACGTCGCTTCACAAGTAAATTCATAGAACATGAAATTAGTACAAAGTATGAATCACGTAATCGCGAGCAACAAATTATGTCTAAAGTACGTACCTAAGTGGAAATATGTTACCTGAAAAATAAACTCAATTAATAGTTACCTTTTTTTAGTTTGTTAGTTTCTTCTTGGAAATTACATTCTTCCTGAAAATTTCTCGATAGCAAGTCGTCTTAACGTCGGAGACACACAGAATTTACCTGAAGTTCTTAAATATCTTATAGAACCGTATCCTGAAAAATACTGAATGTTAATACATAATTCATCAAGTCATTATAGCTTTATACTGAATTTAGTCGGAGAAATTAGACTGTGTATTTATTTACAGCTGTCAGTGCATTCGCACTGAGCGCTCGATCAGCTGTAGGCGCGTGACGTAGAAAGGAATTGTTTGCGGTCAACGACTGCCTTGTGCGGCGCGCAGACTTCACTGTTGCTTTGAGTATATGCCGCCGCCAAAACACAGCGCGGTATCCTTGTACTCTCCACATGTTTACATGTAGCTGTTAGTTTCTCACAAGTATGTCATTCTACAAAAATTTTTCAAAAGTATATCATTCCACAAAAATTTTAACGTTAGATATATGATGTATTCCCTTAGAGCGTCGTGATTTAAGAGTTTCTACTTCAACAGTGTTATCATGAATAATTTTGCGAATCCTATATGGGCCGTTATAAAGCAGAAAAAAATTTGCGACACAAGCCTTTTCCTTTGTGAGACAATCGATGAGACTTAATTAACACTTTTTGACCAACTGACAAGATTTTTAAACGACCAGGATGCTTAGCTGATTTCTCTCTTCTAGCAGCCGCAGATGCAATATTTTGTAGAGCCAGGTTGATAACTTCAGAATGCCACAGTTTCCGTGAAAGCGGAAAAGGAACGATTTCAGAAATGCGATTTGCCGGTCCTTTGTTTTTTAATATCAGTAAAGGCGGTAAAGAAGTTGAATCATTAGGGAGTTCATTTAGAATGTTTTGAAAAATATGAAGATACTGATCCCACGTTCTGTGATTCTGATGACAATAAAGACGACACAATTTATTGATTTCCTTCATCCATCTCTCTGAAGCGTTAGATTGAGGGTGAAAAAGTGAAATGAAAATTGGTTTAATCTTACGATGCCGTACAGTACGAAGCCAAATTTTAGAACGAAACTGTGATCCATTATCTGATATAACCTTATCAACATGACCAACTTCTTTAAGAAAATGGTTAATGAAAGCATTAGATACTGAACGAGCTGTTGCTTTGCGTAATGGTGTAAAACACACATATTTTGATGTCAACTCCACTGCTACGAAAATGTACGCAAAACCATTAGTAGAACGAACCACCGGACCGAACAAATCAACTGCAGCCATGTCCTTTAATTTCGCTGGAATGATAGGAAACAACGGTGCTCTGTGAGAAACTGTTGGCGGCTTAGCCTTTTGACATAATTTGCATTTGGCAAGAACAGATCGAATACGTTTTTCCATATTACTGAAGTAGCAATTTTCCCGTAATTTATGAAAGCATTTTCTGGGACCAAAGTGTGCATAACTGAAATGCGTATACCAAATCAGCTTATTAACCCACTCATCAGGAATACAAACTAACCAAACAGAGTTGTCGACCGATTTTCGTTTGAAAAGAATGTCATTGCTAACTAAATAATGCTGTCTAATCGCTACGCTTTCCTTTCTCCTCCACTTCTCCTTAATGTCCTTCCAGATTGGATCCTTATTTTGCTCCTTAGCAATGTCCTGGAGCGAAGACGAAATAAAGTTCTCAAACGCAACACCTTGAATATACATCAAACAATAATTGTTTTCCTTGCAGTCCTCTTCAGCACTTTGTTTCAAATCCATAGGTGCACGTGATAAAGCATCAGCAACAATATTTGAAGAACCCTGTATGTAAACAATACTAAAGTCAAATTCCTGTAGGTACAACGCCCATCGTGACAATCTGCCATGAGTTAATTTTGTCGGCATAAGAAATTCCAGAGCTCGATGATCGGTGTAAACCTTAGTATGTCTGCCAAACAAAAATGTGCCTAATTTTGTAAAAGCCCAAACAACAGCCAAAGCTTCAAGTTCCGTAATCGAATAATTCTTTTCTGATTTCGAGAGAACACGACTTCCAAATGCAATAGCCTTTTGTACTACAACGCCGTTTTCTTCTATCTCTTGAAATAAATGTGCACCTAGGCCTTTGTATGATGAGTCCGTTGCCAAACAAAAATCTTTAGATAAATCCGGATGTGAAAGAAGTGGAGCAGCAACTAAAGCATCACGAAGTTGTTCAAATTCCGACTGAGCTTCCTCATCCCAACACCAATTAGATTTCTTTCCAGATAGTTCACATAAACGAGGTGTGGCCAAATCGTCCAATCTGACAAAGCGTCTAAGAAAATTACAGACACCAAGGAAACTACGAACATCACGTTTTGTGGTAGGAACAGCATAATTACGAATAGCGTCAAGTTTTTCTGGATCAGGAAGAATACCTTCTGTAGAAATAATGTGACCGAGAAATTTCACCTGTGAACGACCAAATTCAGATTTCTCCAAGTTCACAGTAATGCCAACTCTTGCAAAAATACGTAACAATGAATCCAAAATTTTATTGTGCTCACTCCAAGAATGTTTAGCAATAAGAATGTCGTCAACATATGAAGTAATATTGTCACGAAGATAAACAGGTAAAATTTCGTTTAAACTACGAATAAATGCTGCTGAAGATACAGTAAGTCCAAACGGTAATTTCCGAACCTGGTAACAGTTACCAAAGGCTAAAAAGGCAGTATATTTTCTACAATCAGGGTGGAGTTCTATTTGCCAAAAACTTGCGCGCATATCAATCGTGGATAAAACTTTAATTCCATGAAAATGTTGAAGAAGTTCATCTAAATTTTGTGGGCGGTCAGTTTCAGGAATGATGATATTATTTATCTGTCTGGAATCCAAAACCAAACGAATTGACCCATCCTTTTTAAGAATAACGTGTAATGGGCTAGTATAAGGACTGACTGCAGGCTCAATAATGCCCTGATCTAACATGTACTGAAGTTCATTCTTAACCTTGTCTCTGTAAGCCAAAGGAATAGCGTACATTTTCCCGCGAAATGGTGTGTGTTCTTTTACTTTAAATAAATATTGTAAGCCTTGTATAGTTCCCGTCTGATGACTAAACACTGTAGCATGTGAAGTCAAAATTTGGTGCAGCTCTTCTCTTGCAACGTCATCTGGCACTTCAGCTTTCTTAACCTTTTCATTAATTAGTTCTTCGCTATTAATTATATCATCCATCGCGTCTCTGTATCTATTGTCATTGTCATGAATAAACACATTGTCGTCATAATGCTCAACGAAAACATCAGAAGTAAGAAACCTTAAACATTTTGTATCTGACTCAGATCTTGTTAAACACTCGAAAAATTTCAAACATTTCGGCATTCCGGCAACAGTCAAATTCACACTTCCTTCTTTAAAGTTCAAAATTGCCTTATGTGCGTTAAGAAACTCCATACCTAATATAATTTGTGTACTGAGTAATGGAACAATAATAAAATTAGCAGAAAATTCGTATCCTTGACAATTGAAATTTAGGTTGGTCTGTTGTTTAACTTCTACACTTTTTCCAGAAATCGCTCCTCGAATTGTAGTTTTAGAAATAGGTAACACAGGACAGGCAATAGTTCTTTCACATATACGAAAAACTGATTCACTAATGACATTCAATGGGGTCCCAGAATCTAAAACTACAGTGAACTTATTCTTATCCACACATACTTCAATAACAGGATGTAAAAATGCGTCTACATTATTTTCCTTTTCGTCTAAGAAAATGTCTCTCATGTCTTCCAGGCGTACGTAGTGTAAAGTCGTAGTGTCATTACTTTCTGAACCGTCTATATTGCTGCCAGAAGCCGAAGCTGCAAGTCATTGTCGATTGTTTGCGTCACGTCTTTGAGTATTCGCGTCATTCCGCGGATCTATTTCTACGATTTGCACTTGTCTCTCTGAAGTTCTGTCACGTCGAGGATGCCAATTAGGTCCCTCCTCTCTGTTAGATACAAATTCTTGGTTGTGTCTGTTATTAAAATTTCTGTTTTCCTGTCTGTCTGCATAACTACTTCTTGTGTAATTTCGACTGTCACTTCTGAATTTATTGTTGTATCTACTACCCTGGTTATTTCTGTAGTAAGAATTTCTATTACTGTATGAATAATTTCTGTCTTGATGATACCGATTACTGTTTCCGTATGATTGATCATTCCGGTAGGAATTACCGTTATTATAATTGTCTGTGTAATTTCTGTTAGAACGTCTGTTATTTTCATAAGGCTGGTATCTATTGTCCTGTCTGTTACGTCTGTCATTGTCAAAATTACCCATAAAACGCCCGTTCCGATCACTATCCCTTTTCTCTGAAAATCTATTGTAATTACTGTTACTGAAAAAGTTACAAGAAGTCCCGTCGTCGTTGTCATACTCAAGTTCTTGCAACAAAGTCTTAAAAGTCTCGATGTCGTCTTTACATCTTCCAGCTAAAGCAATTTGTCTTATGGATTGTGGCAGCTTAGTTAAACAAATGCGAATTAATTCAGTCGGGCTATAAGGGTTGGAAAGGAACTGATTCTTTCGAATCATGTCTTCAAAATATTCCGCTGGCGTGCGGAACTCAGACTGTTTGAAATTACGCTGCATAATAAGACTGTGTTTGACTCTGTCTTGCGTGTTTTCGGACCAATATGCCGATAGAAATGCATGATAAAAATCATTTAGGCTATTACAATCTCTAATGAGTGCGCGCATCCGCGTCGCCGGTTCGTTTTCTAAATATCCACACATAAATTCCAGTTTGTGACTTAGTGGCCAATTTGGTGGAAGTGCATACATAAATTGATCTAACCATGCACATGGGTGTATGTCATTCTTAGAATTGCGGAAGATCTTAAATTTCCGAACAGTCAAAAAGTGTTTATAGTAAAAGTTTTCGCCTCGTGGCGACAAAGACCTACCGCGTCTGTCCCAGTCCCAATGTCGATTATTGTCAAGTTCGCGCGCCTGGCGATCTCTTGTTGCATCCCGTAAATGAAACAAATTATTTTCTTCAAAGCCCTCTGCTATCCGTGATTCTAAATTTCTTCTGCTGTCTTTTCCTACGATTTCGCCTTCAATTTGTTTGACTTGCTTTCGTAATGCCTCAACTTCCCTTTTAACGCGTTCATTAAATTTTCCCTGATTTTCAACATGTTTATTTATGTTCTGATACTCTTCGGTTTCTGCAAATGGCAATGGTGCTGTATCATCCGAATCTCTGTCCCCATGTAATCTAAGATTTGTCAGTTTATCTGAAATTTCCTCAACTCTTTCCGATAAGTCACCTAATTGTTCTTTCTGGTTATTTACGTCTTCCGTAAGTGTCGCGACTCGGGTTTCAGTATTGACACATTTGGTAGCTAGCTGTTCATATTGTTGTGTTAGGTTATTTAATCTGTCATTTGGTACGGATTCCTCGATTCTCTCAAATATTTCTTCCTTATCCTTTGCACGTTGTAAATTTAACTCTGAAAATTTCTGTACTATCACGCGATCTCTTTCTTCCTGTTCTCTATCCTGTTCCCTTTGTCTAATCTCTACTGCAATTAATCTATTATTGTGAGAATTCAAAATCGGTTGTACTTCTTCTCTGATTTCTTTCTTTAATTCATCTTTCATATTTTTGAAACATGTCCCTATTCGTGAGTCTAACCGTGTTTCCATTGTTTCCATATCAGCTTCTAATCGTGTTGCCAAAGTTCCCATCTGTGATCCCAGTGAGTCTAACCGTGTTTCCATTGTTCCCCTATCAGTTTTAATTTCAGATCGAAAAGTTCCCATCTCTGTTTTAAACTTGGATTCCAACTGTGATCCCAGATTTAATATTGCACCCATCAACTGCTCCATATTAGCCGGTTCGAAATTCTTTTCGCCGCTAACATTTCCCACAAAACTAACTTCCTTCTGCATAGCCATAAAGCTATCTGTGTTCGATACTATTTCAGAATCTTCTATCGTTGATCTCGTATTCTGTGAATTTTCTGATTGAGAAAAATTTTGAAATGGTTCCGGACTATTTTCCCGACTTATTACATTGGTTTCCACTTCATTATTCATCACACTGTTCTCCTGTGTTGGCGAGTTCGCCATGTCAACAATTTCGTCATTCTGACTATCCATCATTTTTGCCTTTTTCATCGATCGCGTAATCATTTACAAAGCATACAAAATTCGTCACTGTACGAAAATTACACACAATGACTCTTTATCTCCAACAATACCATTCACACGAGATCTTTCCCTCAAACAACAACAATTGAAATAATTGCACTAGATTGTCAAACGCGTATACAAGACAACAAAATTAAATTATGAAATACCATTAGAAGAATGACAATTACCAAATCTACACATGCAATCTAGACTACAATTACTAAACTACAAATTACTACAACAATACTACTGTCCACTATTTTTACAATCAGAAGATTCCAAGGGACGATCCGAAGCAGCGGTCGCCACGTGCATGAGGGCTTAATTTAAATAACTATTATGCAAATATTTTTTTTGCTGTAAGTCCGATTACGCTGTGTCGTAAACGGCTGGCCCTGACTAGTTTTAGTACGCAATCTGACTGCTTAGAATGACAACAAAGAATGTAAGAAAATTTCTGTTAGCACAATTAATTAATTAAGTCCCCAGTAACTATAAAACCTACGAAACAACAAACACAAGTGTAGCTGTTCTGTATGTGGTAGTATGACTCAACGCACATCTGGCACGGTTCTTCTTCAACAAGACAAGAATTTTTAAATACCAATTATACTGACGTGATAAAAGAAAATTAGAAATACTATAATTGCGCAAGAAAATCAGAATTACACTCTAATACAAGAACACACGCCAGATGCTTTGTTGACTGAACCTGTAATGACACATTATTCAGGTCACTGAAAGAATAAAAGAATAAAAGAAAATACCTCCATATATATTGACGAAATGCACTCTGACCATTACAATATCTCCATTAGAACAACATCTGCTATCTCTCCCATCAAATAACTGCATAAAACATGGAACAAACACTCCTTACTACCACATATCCACTCCGAGTTCACGACAAGCAGTGTCCACCACAACTTCTCGGCAAGCACTGCCTGCCGCTACGTCTCAATAATCACTGCCAGTGGAGGCGGCGGAACAATACTCTCTGGCGTGCTCTCTGGCGCTGTGGCTCAGTGTAGCCACCTTTCACTGTATGTCGCTTTTTGGTAGTAGATCTATGCCTAATACGCCTGATGTCAAGGAATTCGCCGTCATCGAATTAATTTCGAAGTATTTCGTACACCTTTGGATCGTGAAGTGTTCTTTCAAAGGTGAATCTTAAGTATTAAGCCTTGGCGACCACTGAAGATAATAACTTTATTTTCGATTGCTCGTCGTCTTATTCTCCCCGCTGCAAGCAATGTTGCAAGCATTAGGTGACGAATTTAGTGGACAAGGATATAATGATGTAGACAGTAAGACATGGAGGTTCGGGTCAGTCGAGGGGACGTGGAGCTGGCGGCCCTCTGTAGTTAAAAAAAAAAAAAAAAAAAAAAAAAAAAAAAAAAAAAAAAAAAAAAAAAAAAAAGAACTGAGTGACGTGTTCAACGGTCAACTTGAAGAGGTGCCATGCGACATCCTCCCGACCAGATGACTAGAACAATGACGAAGAAAATAGAATAATGCAAAAACGTGGTTAAGGCAAAAACTAAAAACTGTTCACTAAAGCGGAAAATCAAGGTTCGAGTCACAGTCTCGTAGTAGATCTATACCTAATACAGCATATGTCAATAAAATTTGCAGTCAGACATTTAATTTCTAAAAGTATCTAGTGTCGTGTGAGGGTCGTCTATGGGCGTTTTGAAGCAACCTTGCGGATTCTTTGCTTAATACATTGAGAATATTCTGGGGTGAAGGAGTTGTTTTCGAGTAGAATATGTTTGACTTTGTATGGAAGATGTGGTAGGTATATGATTTCCCTAAGTGTCGCGCAGTTGTGGCTTGAGAGTATAGCCGGTAGAGTCGTCATTAACCGGAATACTTTCTTCTGAGAGCCTGTAGTCGTTCCAGGTATCTCTCGGCGCCCATTGATCACACCTGGAGATCTTACAAGATGGCAGGAAGTGTGATTGCGTGCCAAACAGTTGGCTGTTTGTTGACTGGAGGTGCGTCACTCCTGAAGAGGCGACGCAACTGAATCAACAGGCCACAACCCTTACTCACTGCAGTGGTTACCTGTCATCTCCATACCAATCTGTTGTCTACGGTAACATCGAAGTATATGACTGAGTCACACCAGTGGTGAGTACACGGTTGGGAGCTTGAGGCTGATAGTGACTAGAACTGCTTGGCACTTTTTAAGACCGATTTTATCGTCCGGACTGTGGACATTGGGTGATTTTGTCCAGGTGTCTCTAAAAGTGCGTAACAATTAAGTTCAGGTTGCGGCACCTCTTGAATAGCGTAGTGTCACAGACGTAAAGGGCAATATCCTCTCTCGCCTGCTTAAGTATGTCATTGGGGGGAATGGAAACAGCACAGGCCCAGAACCGAACCCTACGGAACTCCAGCAAGCAGTGGTTCTACGTTGATGCAATGATTGCCTGATGAAGAATTTCCTCTCCCTCAGGAACGAATCAATCGTCTTGAACATATGTCCTGAACAACTTATGCAGTATGGTTTCTATATTAAGCCGTCATGCCAGATGATTCAAAAGTCTTTTCTATGTCAAGGAATACGTCCTCAGTCCTTTCTTCTTGATTCTTTGCTCCAAAGATGCACTCGACCCTGGATAGGCATCTGGGGATTGTCGAACGCTCGGTGGGGAAGCCCAACTGTTCTGGAAGAAGGATGTTCCCTGATGGGTCGGAAAGGAAGTGCAAGCGTATTAAATGTTTCACTTGATCAGCAGAATTCATCCCTGTCAAAAATAAAGCTTAACTATCACTTGTCAAAGATAAAACTTATCTGTCGATCATGCAGTTCTATTGTCCACAACTCACTGAGCCTCGTGGCTTTCCTTTTTTGTTAAAATTGTCCCCATGTCTAAGCATTTCGATATTTTCTTTTTAAAATCGTTTATAATAGGTCGGCGTGTATGTAAAATGTCCATTAAAATTTTGATTTCTGGTAATTTCACTTTGTTATGCCACACACTACAAGGATGGCAAATTCCTATCGCTTCATTTGTAAGGGACACACAGTGCTAAGTTTGAACGGTCCTTCACACAGGAATACACCTGAGACACACCACAGATGTGGTTCTGGCCATTCTAACTCTAGTAAGCAATCTTCCCAAAACTGTTCAAATGAACACAGGATAGCTATGAAAAATAGTCCCTCTGCGCAGTCGCACATTCTCTCAAATTCGAGATATTATGCAAGTATTCCTCTTAGAAACCTGAAAATTAAATGATTTTAGGGATTTTTAATAAATTAATGTAAATACAGCACTAAATCTGATGATATGGATTTATTCATTACGCTTTTGTATTTAAGAAGTCATTTTTGTGTCCACATCGGACGCTTCCTGTAATCGCCGCACCACGTTCAAGGATTTCTTGCAGCCGGAAAATTGGCAATCGGCGGGCATTCGCGAAAACCAATTGCTGGAACTGTAATGATATAATTTGGTACAAATTATTTTCGATATATTTTCTGTCAGCGTACAAAGGCAGCGTACAGGCAGCAGTAGCAGCCGACCGAGACATACGCAATAACAGGGAAGAAACAGCTTTTGTGACTTTTACGAGTTCCTAACCAGGAGCGAATTTCATTGTATCATCTGTGTGCTTTAATAGTTTAGTTTCTTTAGTTTCTGCGTGTAAATTTAATATCTAATAGCCACAGTTGCCTCGTTTTCGTTTGCGTCGGAAAGTAAACCGATTTTGTGACTTATTATAAGTTTCTAATCAGGGGTGAATTATGTAGTTTCATCTGAGTGCTTCGGTAGTTAGGTTTTTTAATATCTGCATATTACTAGACACAGTTCGTGCGTTTTCGTCAAGGTCTACAGTAGAGGTGCGCAGCACGTGCCGATAGTCCGTTTATCTGTATAGTTTAGTTTTCCACGGTCTTTAGTATGGGCAGGGACTGCGACTGTTGTGTGCGGAAGCAAGCCGAGTTGGTGCCACTTCGCTCTCAGCTTCAGGCTGTGACGGCTTCGGTTACATATCTTCAGGCTGCAGTGGATGGGCACAACTGTTGTGGGCCGGCTGTGGGGATCCAACGGACGCCCAGAACGTCAGAGTTCTTCGATCGGTCCTCACCAGTGGCCAACCCAGTTACTACTCGCAGTGAGGCTGACCCCTCACCTGTGGTCGAGTGGGAGGTCGCCCCGGGGCGAAGCAGGCGGCGAAAGACTTCCCAGGCGGCCGCACGTAAGGCCTCCCCGGTTTGTCTGACAAACGGGTTCCAGGTGGTGTCTGGGGCTGACGCTGTCGCTGAGCCAGATCTGTCGCCTGTCCTGTTTCAAAGGAAACCATTCAGCCTGCAAGATCCGGGCAGTCGCAGAGTGTGGGATTATTGGTAGTTGGGAGCTCCAACGTTAGGCTCGTTATGGGGCCCCTTAGGGACTTGGCTGACAAGAAGGGTAAGAAAACCAATGTGTACTCCGTGTGCATACCAAGTGGAGTACAGATGTGGAAAGGGTTCTCCCAGATGCCATGAAGAGCACAGGGTGCAGCCAACTGCAAGTGGTTGCTCACGTCGGTACCAATGTGTGTCACTTTGGATCAGAAGAGATTCTGTCTGGTTTAGAGCGGCTAACAGACGTGGTAAAGGCTGTCAGTCTTGCTTGTAAGATGAAAGCAGAGCTGACCATTTGTAGCTTAGTCGACAGGACCGAATGCGGACCTCTGGTACAGAGCCAAGTGGAGGGTCTGAATCAGAGGCTCAGACGGTTCTGCGACCGTGCAGACTGCAGATTCCAAAGGGTGGTTGGGTTTCGGGTTCCGCTGAATTAATCAGCTGTCTACTATACGCAGGAGGCGGCTACACGAGTAGCAGGGGCTGTGGCGTGAACTGGGCGGTTTCTTAGGCTAGAGAGTCTCTGGAAAACACAAGAATGGCTTCAGTCACAAAGGGTGCAAGCTGAACACAGGAAGAACGTAGATACACGAATCATTGGTATAACAGTTGTAAATTGTCGTAGCTGTGTTGGGAAAGTACCAGAGATCCAAGCGCTAATTGAAAGCGCTGATGCTCAAATTGTTATAGGCACTGAGAGCTGGCTAAATCCGGATATAAGCTCAGCCGAAATTTTTGCGAAGAACCTAACGGTGTTCCGGAAAGATAGGCTAAACAAAGTTGGCGGTGGCGTTTTTGTTGCCGTCAGAATTAGTTTAACTTGTCGCGAAATTGAATTAGATACTTCCTGTGAGTTAGTATGGGCAGAGGTCATCGTTGACAACCGGAATAAAGTAATATTTTGCTCCTTTTACCGACCTCCCAATTCAGATGATACAGTTGCTGAAAGGTTCAAAGAAAATTTGAATTTGATTTCAAAGACGTATCCGATTTATACGATAATAGTTGGTGGTGACTTTAATTTACCCTCAATATGTAGGCGAAAATACAAACGCATTCTCTGAAAATTATTTCGAGAAGTTAGTTCATGAGCCCACGCGAATAGTAAATGGTTGTGAAAACACACTTGACCTCTTAGCAACAAATAATCCTGAGTTAATAACGAACATCAAAACCGATCCAGGGATTCGTGAACACAGGGGCGCCGTAGCGAGATTGAATATTGTAACCCCCAAATCCTCGAAAAATAAGCGAAAAATATACCTGTTTAAAAAAGCAGATAAAAATTCACTTGACGCCTTCCTAAGAGACAATCTCCACTCATTCGAAATTAATAATTGAGTTTCAACACCGAGAAAGAAAAGGAAATGAGAGAAAACTTAAAAGAAGTTACAGATAAAGCCGAAGAAATTAATTTAGAGGAGCGTGGCAAGCCGAGGGAGATACATTAGCAAGGAAGGATGTCACATGTAAACGCTGCTTAATCACGGTGTTTGAATTCAAAAGACTATGGATTGTGACGCGCAGTGCATATTTTACTTACTCTTTATTTATTTATATCTAAGTGTTCTCAGCTATACTGTTACATATGTTTACGTTTGCTGTGTACGCTGAAATTTATCTTTATTTTTTTTTGTTATGTGTTTCGTTTCTGAAGGTGCTTTCAAGCTTATATAGGTACTTTTCAAATGTTGTGTAGGTGTGTAGTAGAAAATGAGTTGGGAACGCTGCCATTCGTGAGTTTTGGTTTTTTGGACCACGCATCCTAGATAAGCAACTCCAGCGCTTGTCATCTGTAACACAATACCGTAGATAATTTTCAGGAAAACACTACTTTCTATGACTGATTTGTATTTCCAACTTATTTTCACACATCTTCATTTATGCAAATCGTTCACTGCGCTGTTTAATTCGCCTTTTTGGAAGCATATTAACTGCCTCCCTGGGTGGTGGCGAGGGTCTCACACACACACACACACACACACACACACACACACACCTCGCCTTGCCTTGCCGCGGTACTTCCGTAGTATTACAGGGAGTCGTAGAGAGAAATAACGTGAGGGAAGATGGACATACCGTAGAAAAAATATTGAACATGTTGGTTGTAGGTAATACTGTGATGTGGAGATCGTTCAAGAAGTTGCATCAAACCAGCCGAAAGATTGACGTAGAAAGTTGCGCCAATCTGGCCGAGGACCTCGAGGCTATGTCAAGTAGCTACAGATAATGCACTACTGAGTATAGCTGTCTCCGAATCTTATTCCGTTCTCTACCTCGCTACTGGGACGGATACAACAAATCTCGAACAATATGCTTAACTTCCAAGCAGCTATCTTCGTTCTCTGAATCTGGAGAAAGTAAAATCTTGAAGTAGTAGTTCAGTCGTGTGGGCGTCACATATGGAGATAACACAAAACACTACGACTTCACGATAGCAAAACTGTTTCGAAAAAAAGCGTACATACCGCTGCAAAATTAAAAAAAAATAGGACAACTGCGAAAAGGACTCGGTGCGGGCAAAGAAGACCTACAGTTTAACATCCAATCTGAGCCGCATATCGTTTCTAGCGACTCCTCACAACGTTGAGAGATGAAGGCTAAGTTGAAACTAAGACTGAGAAATCCTTGGTCCAAACAATATTCGATCCCACATCCTCTTGATTTCCAGAGCAACTGACAGCATGAGTAATCTTAGTAATGATCAATTACTGAACAAAGCTAAAAAAAGTTTGCCAGGGATTCTAGGGCATATACTGTCTGGTATGAGAAATAAAGGGACGCACAGCCGTTTGATGACCTAATGGAAGGGTTATAAGAGAGATGTAGGCGCAAAATACATTGAGATGCTACTGTAAGCAGCTAAAAGAAATATTTCAGAATCACTGAAAATCAGCAGAGAATTTTGGAGACCGATTTGGAAAATTAATATCATACATATGAGCTCACTGAGGACGATATTGCTAATAAGGCCATATAACAGGAAGCCCAACAGAGAACACCTGATTAGTTTTTATGGAATTTACCACGTAAAAGACACGTGGCGCTCATATGGAGTTCCCAAAGACTCTGAATGAAGCAGTAGAAACTGTTGTAATGTAGATTAACTTGATGTTCTCAACAAAACACAGCAAAAGAAAGTAATGTTTAATACAGGTATCAAATGGTTTAATCGTGCTCATATAAGTTGCATGATGTGTAATTACAGGGAACAACAATGTAAGAGGTGTAAATATTTCAGACATTCCGAACAGCATTCTACAAACAAAATTTCACAGAGACAGTTAAAATGGTCGCAGCACGAACCTCGATCCTGGCGTTAAATTGAGTAGTGGGTGACGTGTTCACTGTCTAATGTTCCCACCGAGAGTAAGCACAGGTCAACTGTGAGTGGAAACAGTGGCAGACTTTTTCAGACTGGTTACCTGAAAGGAGAGTGATGCAAATTCTTATTAGATACTGGATTTCAAGTATCTGCGGGAAGTAGTAAAATACTGGGTAAAGTAGAACCAAATCCTCTGTGCTTGAGATTAAGTGGCGTAGGTATAGTGTCATGGTGATTCACTTGACTCGGCAGTGCTGAAATTCCAAGTGAGAGGAAGGAACTTCAGGGTTTGTGTAGGTATTCTCCCTAAGGTTGCCAGGGTCTGCTAAGTCACACTCAGTTTAGATGTTCTGGTCGTGCATCACGCCAAAGTTGGCTTGGAATGATTTGTAGTCGATCTGGATGCAACAGTGTTTAATCTCAGTGTGATGACTGGAAAAGTATTACTCTCGCAAGGGTCACCCTTAATTAGGGGTTGGCCATTTAAACAGCACACAGGTCCCTCAAAGTCAGCTTGTAAGATATTGAATTCGAAGGTGCTACAAAATTAATCTGCGTTGTAGGAGCTGATCTGGCAGTTAACGATTTATGTATTGTTGAGCCGTTACTTGAGAAAAAAAGAGTTAGGTCTAAAACAATGATTTGCAAGACATAGTTTATCCTACATGTGGGAAATTGATGGAAACAGATTTTCACTTTTCAGCATTGATAACTTTAGTTCTGGAGAGATAAACCATCGTGTGACTCTGTCAGCCAGCTTAAAATACTGCGTGAGGATAAGTTAGATATGAATTTCACATCAGTGTAAACGATACCAGGACAGTCTGTAATTTTAACTCCTACGAGGACGAATGTATCACATCTAGAGGGACAGGATGAGGAGTTCATGGAAAAGCTATTAGAAGAAAATGCTGAATTATTTGTTCCTCCTGGGCCATTACCTCTACACCATAATTCAGCATCATATTCCCACTGAGAATGAACCTACTGTCTATGAGAATCTGAATGACGTCCTGCAGCATTTACAGAATCTCATGAAAGAATTTATAGATTAAAACATTCTTTATCCCAAAGAAATCACCGGATGGCAGCAAATCATGTAGATTTTGTTGCAGCTACCATGATTTAAAACAGAAAACAGTTACATATGCCTAGCCTATACCTGATATACCACAGACCTTAGTGAATCTAGGCCAAAGACGTTATTTTATGAGTGAGTGCCAGCAATCAGAGTTAGCTCCTGAAGATAGTCCTAAGGTAGCATTTTCAAATGTGTCTGGTCATTGTCAATACTAGCACATGCCTCTTGAGCTAGAAAGCGCTCTAGAAACTCTACAACACCTGTTAGATGATGCATTGTGAGAGTTAAAACAAAAAAATGTGTGGTCTATTTATAAAATATGATTGTGTTTTCTGAGAATATCTAGGAGTATGAAATTCGTTTACGTGAAGTCTATGATGGTTTACATGGAGTGCAGTTAACACTCAGCCTTTAATTTTACGAGAAGTTTGTTACCTGGACCAGCCACAATGATGTATTTGCTGATCCACAACTTGTTGATGTCATATATAGTTTCCTCACGCCCATTACAGAAAGGAATTGCAGTCATATTTAGGCCTAGTCAGTTTTTATAGAGAAATTATTCGAAAATACGCTGAAATTTCTTACAAAACTATTGAAAGATAGGATAGAGTCTCAATGGTCAATACACTGTCCAATAGAATTTGTGAAACTAAACGTTTTGTTGACCACTAGTCCAGTTCTTAAAAAAATGGTTCAAATGGCTCTGAGCACTATGGGACTTAACATCTGAGATCATCAGTCCCCTAGAACTTAGAACTACTTAAACCTAACTAACCTAAGGACATCACACACATCCATACCCGAGGCAGGATTCGAACCTGCGACCATAGCGGTCGCGCGGTTCCAGACTGAAGCCCCTAGAACCGCGTGGCCACACTGGCCGGCCAGTCCAGTTCTTACTTTCTCATATTATCGAAAGCACTTTAAAATGTCGTGTGATGTTAGCAGTTTTGCCTCAGGCTGCGTTTTAAGCCAGGGGACAAAGAGACAAGAATATCCAGTACCACATGCATCAAGACAAGTTAGTGAGGCCAAAACAAATTACTCGCCTAAACAGAAAGAAATACTAGCACTATTATGTGGGGTAACTTGTTTCTGCTGTTATTTATATGGTCAATGCCTCAAAGTAACAACTTATAACGCATCACTGAAATGATTCCTAGGACTTAAAGGTCTGGCTGCTCATTTAACTAGCTGGATTTTGCGACTGAGTGAATTCGATTTTGAAGTAGTACATTGACCATGTAGACCACACAGAAATGCAGATGGTCTCAGTCATAAAATACACACTGTAGGATGCATCACAGTAACCACAAAAGAATGGAGACAAGCACAAAGCCCTGATCCAGGCTGTCAGCGGTTCACTAAGCAGCCACAATTAGGCATGAAGGAAGGATTGTAGAGCAGGAAGAAACGATGTAGGCTATGCATAATGGTACCAGTGAAGTTACGAAACAATATGTTGAGATAGGCTTGTGATTCGGTTATGGCCTGGACATAGTGGCTGCTGAACTACAGAATACAGAGTTGCACAAATTACTGATGGATGACGTGCTAACAAAATGTGACCATGTGCATAAAGACCGGAACTCATTCATCAAAAGATTACACTGCAGAGCTTACCAGAGGCAGATAAACTAGTACTGGCAAAAAGGTCATTCATGGCCAAAGAAATCTACCAGTACGAAACATAGGCCTTAATTTGGGAAATAAATTTCTGAGAATATACGTTTGGAGCACAGCATTGAGTGCTAGTAAGACATAGACTCTGGGAAAACTGGAACGGGAGAGACTCGAAGAATATGAGATATAGTGCTACAGACGAACATTGAAAATTAGATGTGCTGATAAGGTAAGGAATGAGGAGGTTCTCTGCAGAATCGACGAGGAAAAGAATGTATGGAAAACGTTGACAAGAAGAGGGGACAGCAAAATCCGGCATCTGTTAAGACATCAGGGAATAACTTTCATTTTACTAGAGGGAACTTAGCGGGCAAAGGCTGTAGAGGAAGACAGACGTTGGAATACATCCAGCAAATAATTGAAGATTAGGTTGCAACTGCAACTGAGACAACGAAGTTGCCTCAGGTAAGGAATTAATGGCGGTCGCATCAAAACGTTCAGACGACTGTTGACTAAAAAAAGAAATATGAACCAGCAAGCGGCCGCTGGTACTTGATTCGCGATGTCTGCTAAAATTATCCTACTGGCAATTCTCACATCCTCTTGATAGATGAATACCAAATATTTATGATCCGCATGGGTATAAGGTGTCGTTTTGTTATTAAAGCCTATATCTCTTTAAGATCCTTGAGCTGGCTTCGACCATTTGTAATAAGGGATCCTCAGCATGTAGATATGTCGTGGGCAAGGGTTAGTCCTGCTGAATGGCCACCTGTACTGGAATAGTTTCAGTTGTCTGTTAATTTATAGACCAGGTTGTGTTCCAAAATACAGTGGTGGAGCGTTGTCAGTGGAGAACCGTAGCTTACAGGCAACAATAGCTATCCAGAATAAGATTTTCACTCTGCAGCGCAGTGTGCGCTGATATGAAACTTGCTGGCACATTAAAACTGTGTGCCGGACTGAGACTCGAACTCGAGACCTTTGCCTTTCACGGGCAAGTGCTCTACCATCTGAGCTACCCAAGCACGACTGACGACCCGTCCTCACAGCCTTAATTCCGCCAGAACCTCGCTCCTACCTTCTAACCTTCACAGAAGCTCTCCTGCAGAACTTGCAGAACTAGCACTGCTGGAAGAAAGGATATTGCGGAGACATGGCTTAGCCACAGCCTGGGGGATGTTCCCAGAATGAGATTTTCACTCTGCAGCAGAGTGTGGGCTGCAGGAGAGCTTCTGTGAAGTTTGGAAGGTAGTAGGCGAGGTACTGGCGGAATTAAGGGTGTGAGGACGGCTCGTGAGTCGTGCTTGGCTAGCTCAGACGGTAGAGCACTTGCCCGCGAAAGACAGAAGGTCCCGAGTTCGAGTCTCGGTCTGGCACACAGATTTAATCTGCCAGGAAGTTTCAACAAGATCTATGTTTGAAATGAATTAAATGCACTGATATGAATCGATGAGTATGAAATCAATGAAGATACAATTTCGTTGTATGTAAAATTAGTTCAGAAATATTGTACCTTGTGTGTGAATACTGTATCGTGACAAATGAAAATATGTGTCTGATTGACTTCGCTCTTTCAACACTGTTGTTGTGACACCGTGAGAGAAACTCTTGTAATAATGTTCGGAAACCATAGATGGAAACATCAGTAGCAATGAGAGTTCGCGTTAGGTCTAGTAGCATGCTCAGATAGTCTAATGTCTTAAGACTTGGCCAGTTATTTTCTTTCCTCATTTTTATGTTCTCCGTGTATCCTTTTCCATGTCAAATCTGTGGATAAATTCTTGGTTTCATATTTTATCAGTTCTCATAATTTTCATCACCCTTCTGTAACACTGCACCCCAGCTGCTTCGATACCTTTTTTTTCTTTTCTTCACAGTCCACGAGTGACTTCATTATTATTGCAGAATTTCTTCACTTAGTGTACTACGTTTTCTACTACTTAGGTTTAAGATGATCGCTAAATCCATTTCTGTTGCTCCGTAATACACATAACTTGTGTGAAAAGTGGATGGTTATTATGTACCAAATGCAGTCGATGTTATTGGGAACGATAAACAATGCTTTGTCAACAACGTAGAGTGTAGACTTTCGAAGCTCTGTGATTACCTTTTTGGTTTACGACTACCTGTGTTCCGCTTCATATATTTCCATATAGTATCCGTCATCTTCTTTTAGCCTCTGTGGCTCAGTAGACTGAGCCCAAAGCAATACCCTGAAAGCGAAATCCTTAATACGCGGCATATCTGACTTGTAACAGAAGACTCTGGAAGTAAAATAATCTGATATGAACGAGAAGGAAGCAATCTTCAAAGAAAGATTCTTGAGACTGTGACCTATTCGCCGGTTAACAGATGGACTTGCCTTATTCTAAGAATACAACACTCCCGACTCTGGAGCTAGCTTAATTAGCATATCCAAGGTCACACTAAAAAGTTTAGAGACTGGATCTCACTCGCCTCTTCAGAGCAGCCTGCTCCATGCCACTGGTTCGTACTGTCACCAGGGAGTAGAACAAATGTCTGATGATGTCTCATAAGAGAGGAAATCTGGTCACCAAGTAAAACATATACAAGTTACAAGTGATCTAGACTGTATAACAGAAATAATTTTAGTATAATTTTATAGAGCGCTGTGTTCTAAAAAGTTCTAGGAAACAAAGAGTAGTTTGAATGCTTCAGACATTCTACGTGGTCTACCCTACTTCCCTTCCCCCCCCTCCCCCCCTTCGTCCTCCCACCTGATTAAAAGGCAAAGAACGCTCTTACAAGCAAGTGAAATTGTTAGAAAAGTTCTTCTTTGGGATGTTGTTCATCTCGCATGTCACACTGTCTTCTGTTGTAACCTCCCAACAGAAAAATAATTATAATATTCACATTTAGTATAACCTCACAACAGAAAAATAATTATAATGTTCACATTTAGTGTAACCTACCAACAGAAAAATCTCGTTTAAGTTCCCAATAGAAAAATTTCTTTCCAATAATAAAATTTCAAGTTTTAATGTGACCTTTCATTAAAGACTGACTGCATATCGAGATTAATAAGTTCTGACGTCAGCAGCGCTGCGTCATGGCCCTGTGAAATCATCCTGAATAAACTGAAAAATTCTTACCTCACAATGATGTCGCCGGATACGGCTATCTATATATCTGCTCCTACGAGAAATTTTTGGCACAACCCAGTGTAATGCTGGCAACTAGATTTTCATTAGTAGGAAAACAACTGATTTTCTTTCGCTTAATCAACATGAGTATGCACAGGAAAAATTCGTAAAATCCTTAAACTCGGATAAATGACTGGCAAAAGTTTTCTTCAGAACAAAAGTTATTATTGAAACATTTCTGTAAGGAATTACATGAGTCTCTAAAATTACAGTTGTGGTTAAATGGCCGGCCGAAGTGGCCGTGCGGTTCTAGGCACTGCAGTCTGGAACCGCATGACCGCTACGGTCGCAGGTTCGAATTCTGCCTCGGGCATGGATGTGTGTGATGTCCTTAGGTTAGTTAGGTTTAACTAGTTCTAGGTTCTAGGGGAGTAATGACCTCAGAAGTTGAGTCCCATAGTGCTCAGAGCCATTTTTTGTGGTTAAATCAGTTGTGGCAGTTAACACATGCGCGCGGCAACAAAGAACAATATTTTTTTTTTCTTTTACCTTATACTACATGACTCAGGCACCGCCAACGTTCTGCACGACCGGCCCAACACTATTCAACCGCTGCACCGCCCTGTCCGAACTCTAGAACTCAAGTGTTCTGTGCGAGCTACAAAACACGACTGCTCTGTGCAAGCTACTAAACTCGACTTACTGCCAACACTGCTCTGATCTGCGATTCTGCTGTAGCATAGATATTCCGTGAGCAATCCATCGAAATTACATCTGCTCAAGTGCGCTAGCGAATAGTAGTGAACCCCTAATGAACCCCATACACAGTGTCTTTTATATCGTCAAAGCACTGATCGTTCATGTGAATTTCTGCGCTTTGCCCTTTCGTGGTAGGATTGCATTGGTAACACAGTCTTGCCACCCGTGATGATGTTTGCTGAACAGAATTCTTAGCGTCTTGCACTTCAATCGAATCGCAGTAGGTGTCCACACAACCTTGTCTTTATTAAGGAGTCAGAGTTTGCGGGGTGACAACCTGTCTACACACCCTCCTCGTCTGCATAACATACTGCAGAATTTCTTGAACACATAATTTAGACATTTTACTCCACTGCTATTCGACACACAGTGACGTTGACGCATTTCGGCCTCTCGTCGACTATTAAACGCTGCCTTCTCACAACTGACAGGTCGAATGCACACCTGTTGTTTACATTTGTTAGTTGTAGCTGTCACATCGTTATACGCAAGGAATAAAATCAGTCTCGGACTTTGTATATTAAGTCTAGTACGAATAAAGGCATTCAGTATTGCTGCCGCAGCTGTAAGCATTAAGCAGCGATATTGACCCACGTCATACCAACCATATTACACCATCTGTGACGGCTCTTCACAAAGTGAAAGAATGTGAGACACTATGAACGCTCCACAGCTCTTGTACAAGGTAAAGTTGTTTTTGCCAGTGATATCGTTAGTTCTGTGGCAATCGTTCAAACTTCTGTAATAGTGGACGTCGATTCGCACAGAACTCTGAGAAGAACCGTTCACTTACATAATACGTTGAGTGTGTGCAGCCGCGAACATAGACAAATTAGAAAAAAGGAAGTTTGAAAATTCTATGTCAATCCTTTTATGCCCAATCGAGTCCCTCCATGAATGATTTAATGAACGACCTGTGGAACTACAGCCCTTGTGACATCCGAATCAAAACACCCAAATTTCTAACCTTAGATAACAACTGGAACAAATAAACCAGCTCGTAGAACAATAACACAAGAATAAATAAGACACGACACGAAACAAATCACCATACCACTAAGGTCGAAATGTCAGTAGGCGAACCCTACTTGGAACAACCATTAGAAATCAAAAGAAAAGCAAATATCTATAACAGAGGATGACAGCTGAGGTTCCATTACGCCGCCATCTCCATTGTCTCGGAGATGCATGGGAGGGGCTGCTGCAGGCAGCTTGTGGTAATCGACAATTTTATCCCTATTAATGCAGTAGTGCAGAATCTCACTACTGCAGTGGAGTTAATACATTATTTGCGCACTCACAGCCCTCCTCCCTGTAATAGACCGCTGATGCTTTCGCCACCTCATTCTCGTCATTGCTCCTCGTTATCCTCTCCCTCCACACTAATTAGTGTATATTAATTAAGCTAATAGGCGAGCCCTCCCGAGGGGTAGGATGCCAACTAATTATCAATATCTGTCACGACACACATCTTGGATACAATAGACAACTGAAATTTAGACTAAATAGGTTTCACAGCGGTGTCTGAAACATAAATAAGATGACAAATGAAGGAAACCCGCGCACGGAAAAGATTACGCGGCTTAGTGAAATCTCACTGGCTTCTAATTCCAGTTGTCTACATCCGTATCTATGTCTACAACCAGATCTACAATTGATATCTAAAACGACTAAGTATTCTAGACAGAACACATTTTAACTTATTAAAGTTCAGAAATCAGATTCTGGGCTGTAAGGTGCACCCAGGAGCAGATACAGATTCGGATCGCAGTTGATGAAGCACGGGCTGGAAAGAATTGTCTGAAAGAATCAATGTGGAGCCGAGGTGTGATTAGATGCGTTAATATTCTCTAATGGTATAGATACTGTGAAATCGGACACCACAATACGCAGTCCAAGTGAAGCGGAACGGACATCACCACAAAGGGGATCATGTAAGTTTGACAGACAAACATAGGCACAAGGATGACAACAGTGGAGAAGCCTTGGATAACAGAAGAAATAAAAAGAACATTGAAAAAACTACAGAAATTTGCATGGAGACACAGCAATACAGCAATATAAGAATCTCATGGGAATTCCGCTATTAAAGTTTGAGGAGAGACCGAATGATTGGAAAGAGTTCATTGAAGGCCTCGACGAGGGGAACAAAACTTGTCTGACGATGTGGATTTTTTTTTTTTTTCATTAGTCTTCTGACTGGTTTGATGCGGCCCGCCACGAATTCCTCTCCTATGCTAACCTCTTCATCTCAGAGAAGCATCTGCAACCTACGACCTCAATTGTTCTACATCTGCATCTACATTTATACTCCACAAGCCACCCAACGGTGTGTGGCGGAGGGCACTTTACGTGCCACTGTCATTACCTCCCTTCCTGTTCCAGTCGCGTATGGTTCGCGGGAAGAACGACTTTCCGGGAAGCCTCCGTGCGCACTCGAATCTCTCTAATTTTACATTCGTGATCTCCTCGGGAGGTATAATTAGGGGGGAAACACACCGCGATGCAGAGCGCCTCTCTTGCAGAGTCTGCCACTTGAGTTTGCTAAACATCTCCGTAACGCTATCACGCTTACCAAATAACCCTGTGACGAACCGCGCCGCTCTTCTTTGGATCTTCTCTATCTCCTCCGCCAACCCGACCTGATACGGATCCCACACTGATGGGCAATACTCAAGTATAGGTCGAACGAGTGTTTTGTATGCCACCTCCTTTGTTGATGGACTACATTTTCTAAGGACCCTCCCAATGAATCTCAACCTGGCACCCGCCTTACCAACAATTAATTTTATATCATCATTTGACTTCAAATCGTTCCGTACGCATACTCCCAGATATTTTACAGAAGTAACTGCTACCAGTGTTTGTTCCGCTATCATACAATCATACAATACAGGATCCTTCTTTCTATGTATTCGCAATACATTACATTTGTCTATATTAAGGGTCAGTTGCCACTCCCTGCACCAAGTGCCTATCCTCTGCAGATCTTCCTGCATTTCGCTGCAATTTTCTAATGCTGCAACTTCTCTCTATACTACAGCATCATCCGCGAAAAGCCGCATGGAACTTCCGACACTATCTACTAGGTCATCTATATATATTGTGAAAAGCAATGGTCCCGTAACACTCCCCTGTGGCACGCCAGAGGTTACTTTAACGTCTGTAGACGTCTCTCCATTGAGAACAACGTGCTGTGTTCTGTTTGCTAAAAGCTCTTCAATCCAGCCACACAGCTGGTCTGGTATTCCGTAGGCTCTTACTTTGTTTATCAGGCGTCAGTGCGGAACTGTAGCGAACGCCTTTCGGAAGTCAAGGAAAATGGCGTCTACCTGGGAGCCTGTATCTAATATTTTCTGGGTCTCATGAACAAATAAAGCGAGTTAGGTCTCACACGATCGCTGTTTCCGGAATCCATGTTGATTCCTACAGAGTAGATTCTGGGTTTCCAGAAATGACATGATACGCGGGCAAAAAACGTGTTCTAAAATTCTACAACAGATCGATGTCAGAGATATAGGCGTATAGTTTTGCGCATCTGCTCGACGACCCTTCTTGAAAACTGGAACTACCTGTGCTCTTTTCTAATCATTTGGAACCTTCCGTTCCTCTATAGACTTGCGATACACGGCTGTTAGAAGGGGGGCAAGTTCTTTCGCGTACTCTGTGTAGAATCGAACTGGTATCCCGTCAGGTCCAGTGGACTTGCCTCTGTCGAGTGATTTCAGTTGCTTTTCTATTCCTTGGACACTTATTTCGATGTGAGCCATTCTTTCGTTCGTGAGAGGATTTAGAGAAGGAACTGCAGTGCGATCTTCCTGTCTGAAACAGCTTTGGAAAAAGGTGTTTATTTCAGCTTTACGCGTGCATCCGTATTTGTTGGATGCATTCCAGTACCTGTCTTCCTCTACTGTTTCTGCTCTCTACAGCTCCCTCTAGTACCGTGGAAGTCATTCCTCATGTCTTAACAGATGTCCAATTGTCCTGTCCCTTCTCCTTATCAGTGTTTCCACACACTCCTTTCCTCTCCGATCTCCGCAGAGCCTCTTCATTCCTTACCTTATCAGTCCACCGAATTATTTTCAACATTCTTCTGTAGCACCACAGCTCAATGGCTTCGATTCTCTTCTGTTCTGGTCTTCCTACAGTCCATGTTTCACTACCATACAATTTTTTACTCCGGATGTACATTCTTAGAAATGTGTCCTTCAAATTAAGGCCTATATTTGATACTAGTAGAAGTCTCTTGGTAAGGAATGCCCTTTTTGCCAGTGCTATTCTGCTTTTGATTCCCTTCTTAATCTGTCCGTCATTGGTTATTTTACTGCATAAGTAGCAGAATTCCTTAACTTGTTCTACTTCGTGACCATCAATCCTGATGTAAAGTTTCTCTCTGTTCTTATTTCTACTACTTCTCATTACCTTCGTCTTTCTTCGATTTACTCTCAGTACATACTGTGTACTCATTAGACGTTTCATTCCGTTCAGTAGATTATGTAATTCTTCTTCACTTTCACTCAGGATAGCAACGTCGTCAGCGAATCGTATCACTGATATCCTTTCACCTTGAATTTTAATTCCACTCCTGAACCTATCTTTTATTTCCATCATTGCTTCCTCGATGTACAAATTGAACATTAGGTGCGAAAGGCTACATTCTTATCTTACACCCTTCTTAATACGAGCCCTTTGTTCTTGGACGTCCACTCTCATTATTCGCTGTTGGCTGTTGTACATCTCTCCCTATAGCTTAACCATACTTTTCTCAGAATTTTGAACATCTTGCCCCATTTTACATTGTCGATCACTTTTTCCAGGTAAACAAATCCTATGAGCGTGTTTGATTTTTCTTTAGTCTTGCTTCCATTGTTTACCGCAACGTCAGAATTGCCTCTCTCATGCCTTTACCTTTCCTAAAGCCAAACTGATCGTCATCTAGCGCACCCTCAATTTTCTTTTCCATTCTTCTGTATATTATTCTTGTAAGCAACTTGGATGCATGGGCTGTTAAGCTGATTGGGCGGTAATTCTCGCACATGTCAGCTCTTGCCATTTTCGGAATTGTGTGGATGATGCTTTTCCAAAAGTCACATGGTATGTTGGCAGACTCATACATTCTACACACCAACATGAGTAGTCGTTTTGTTGCCACTTCCCCCAATGACTTTAGAAATTCTGATGGAATGTTATCTATCTCTTCTGCCTTATTTGATCTTGAGTCCTCCAAAGCTGTTTTAAATTCCGATTCTAATACTGGATCCCCTATCTCTTCTAAATCGACTCCTGTTTCTTCTTCTATCACATCAGACAACCTCCCTCATAGAGGCTTTCAATTATTTATTCCACCTATCCGCACTCTCCTCTGCATTTAACAATGGAATTCCCGTTGTACTGTAAATGTTATCACCCTTGCTTTTAATGTCACCGAAAGTTGTTTTGACTTTCCTGTATGCTGATTCTGCCCTTCCCACATCAGTTTAGATTTCCTGAGTTCACAGAATAATCTATAAATTAACCCAATTTAAAGCTGGTGTCTTGAGTGCGAAGAATTTCTAGACGATAGCATGAGACTTATGATGGGGCAGCTGCAGGTTCCAGATTTTTCTTTGGGTCGCAACCTTGCTTTTTATAATCACATTATACTAATTATAATATCAACTACATTCCTTCAAGTAAATCCTCCTAATGTATATATGTGTATAAGTCTATTCCTCCTAGCTAATGTGTACCAATATTATTATTTTATAATACTTTGCATTACAACTGCGTATATCATTATTGATAAGTGATTACAACTATCATAGAATCATATCATCCTCAATCATTTTTCTACATTTGATTTACTGAATATATATATATATATACATATACAACTTCCTGCCTCCGAATTTTCCAAACATCATCCATTATTCTACGTAAATAACCCCCTTAACTTCTCTGGGCGTGTTAACGCGCGCGCCTTTGTACCTGTCCCTGTGTGCTCTGAACATGTTTACGCGCTCTACCAGTCCTTCTACCTGGTACTCTGAACGTGTCTACGCGTAGACTCGTTCAGAGTACCACGTAGAAGGACTGGTAGAGCGCGTAAACACGTTCAGAGCACACAGGAACAGGTACAAAGGCGCGCGCGTTAACACATCCAGAGCAGTTAAAGGGATAAAACCACCTTCTATATTCACCTTCCGAACATCGTAATGTACAATTATAATAATCATCCTTCATTTCACACACATGGTGTATTAGTATGTATTACAGCTCCCAGTAAGTATTTACCCCATGTAAATTGATGACAGTAGCTTTCTTTGACTTCCATGTATGCTTTAAGTACTACTGGTGTCTTTCCCACACTACAGTTTAATGAAGATTTACTTTGGTTTTCTTGCAGAATAAAATTGACTGGATGCAAATACAAATTTTAATATTTTCCTTTAAATATTAATTTATCTGTTTTCATTGTTGACAGTGTCTACTGACTTACGCTGTAAGAAAATATACTTTTACAATGTTCGTTAGACATCAATATCAGGAATAAATCTTCCACTCTATGCCCATTTCTTACCACTATGGCTGAACTCTTTCATGTATAATACCATTTCCTGCTTACTTATTAGCCAGTTCTGTTTCCCTTAATCTTTAATAAACAAGACTCTTAATGTTAATAAAGTACTTGATAAATGCAATATGTTCTTCACTTTCCATTCTCTTACGATCATTTCATTCTTCTTTCCGATTATCCTCTATGTGTAATAGTTATACTGTGATTTGTTTGTTTTCCGCTTCTACCCACCAGGCTTAGCTAATTCATTCTGTATATCTGATTGATTGCTGCCTATGTTTGCTTGCCTGTAGGCCCCTGAGATCAAGTGCTTGCCTAGTCGGCGTTCTATATTTCAGTTTCAGATGGTACCGGCCAGAGGCTTTGGTATTTATAATTAGTTTCCCTAATGATGCCCATGAAGTCATTTTTGGACGTAAGCTTAAGGTCCATTCAAATAATTACCAACGGGCATCAGGTGTCCTTAACCAAATTTCGTTTCTAACGTAGCGGTGATTCTTACAGTCTGTTCCGCAATACTTGGTACGCAAAGATTGCTCTGAGTATGTGTAGAAGTGCATACATTCTGGCCCTGCCATGTAGGGAGTACGAATCGCGGAATTGGTCAGACATCAGAAGAACGGTTACTTGTGGATTCCTGAATGGGTTTCTCTACCTAGTAATTTCATTTAACGATAGTAGGTAGTCGACTTTTAGGACAAACAATCCACTCCCTGTACTATAAAGATTATTTTTATTATCATATTTACAAAAGATTCAGGTCAGAAGTGGTTTAGTGAAAATTAAATTTAAAGAGAGACACACGAATCCTGACGCAAGAATTAGATAATTGTAGATGACAGTGCTTTGCTATCTTGTAAGTTAAAACAGACAAGAAAAGAAGTGAACTGAACAGAAATGGTATTCACATAAACAATGTTAACTAACGTAGTTGGACAACCATTCCTAACTGATGTTCAACATTAAGATCTTGCTTGGCTGAATGCTACACGAAAGAGGGTTTAGAATACTACTCCAAACTAAACACTAAACACTAAGGAGAAGGGGCCACACTTGTCACAACATCATACGTGTAACGTACACCCCGCGCGATTGCAGTGCGTCCTTTACCTTTCCCCTACGGTGTGTCGTTGGATGTTCAGGATCACAGACGACTGCACCTGATCCGCACTGCCTGTTAACCTATAAAACTGCTTATTTTGGATTGAAGTGTCAGTCCTATACTCTTATCGAGTTCTTCCGCGAAGTATAAGAGTGCTTGTCCCTAGGCTGTATGCAGTGGCTTTGTACACTCACTTGGTTGGTGGGGCGACGTGCACAGTGATACCCTCACAATTCTTGCAAGAACGTATTAAGTGGTAGGACTCTTCTCAATCTCTTCACTTGGAGAATATACGAGACTCTCAGCTGATCTGTTTAGAGAGCGTTGTGACCAAAATGACCACAGGGCGTTAAGCACTCCGTGTGTAACCACAAAGTTTTGGAGAGAGAGACCCTTTTCTTGTCTGCAAATTGCATATATCGAGCTACCTCTCCCCTTTCTGTGAAGACCCTCCCTCCACACTCGGAGTCTACCAACCAAACTACTATGTACCTGAATAGTTTCTCCTACTCTCAAGACATTACCTTCGGTCTTTCTATCCGAAAACTCTACCGCTATAAAGAAAAGTTCCAAGGGGGAAACCTCTCTTTCATCGAAATTTTCAAACTGTTCTGCCAATGACAGAGCGTTCTACTAGAGGTCCAGGCATTTACTAGCTTTCATAAATATATAAGCAAATGTCATGCACTGTTCACATGAGTGTCGCATGCTGTTTTGACTACGTATTTCCTTCTCCGCCTCCGAAAATGTAGTCCATCCAATTATTTGAACTGCGCCGTCGGCTCACCCTTGGTACTCCTGTGGCGTTAAACGCGCTTTTAGCCCTCTGAGGCGAAAAAAAAAAAAAAAAAAAAACACGCGACTCTATCGAGATCCATCCTGTGTCCCTTACGTGATATTTATCACCCATACCTATCCTTTGTCGTGGATCTGTAAAGTGGCTTTTCGATACTCGTCGCCTCCTCTCGGTTATAGACTTGCGTTGCTACTGAAATGTAGGTACCAGTAAATGAGGAAAGGGGTTACTTACATATCATTTGATATGTAAAATTAGCCTGTTAGTCCCAAAGTACGACGTGTGATGATTATCTTCCTTTCAGGAGCGATACAACATTTTTTTTTCCTTCAGTTGAGCTTATTCTTTGATGTAACTCCATTCCATGCAAATACTGAATACAGTCTGTAACATAATCATTAATAGCCATTGCAACATAACTACTGTACTGAAGTTTACGCATCGAAGCACCTGTTGAAACCTGAAAAAAGTAGTCATACAGGTTTTAACATATGCTGAGAAGCACCAGTTAAAGTCTGTAAGTCCACCACTTTTCTACACTAAGCTATTACGTGGCTCAGGTTTGTTCCTGTCGTTAATGGTGATAGGCCGATAAACCATAAAGTTTCAATAGAGGTAGTAAGAGGTGATTTCCTCTTACTAGTTAAATTAATTACGTGAACAAGTACTGTTAGATATGAAGGACTCTCTAACTATTATCTACGTAACAGTTATTTACAATATCTTGCATAGTTTATCTCATATATTTTTGTCAACTAAACTTTCTTAAGTCACTAGATCGAAATTGTAAATCAGACTTTAACTCTCTAGAACTAATAACTTATCTGATTTGACCGTATTAGACTACAATTTAACAGTATTAGAGTCCCTAATTTCCCTGAACATTTGCCTGAATGTCGCAGAGCAATCTTGGCGCATTCTCATCTCCTGAAGCACCGCAACTTCTACTCGACTCCACCTCCTTCTTTCCTTTAATTCTCTCTCACTCTCAAACATATCACTTTCACTATATCCACATTTCGAATCATCAAAAAATTGAGTCAGACTCATTTTTTTCTTTTCCTCCCCTTCCATGCTGTTACTGATTGTTGTTAAAGAGACGTCTCTGAACTTATGTTTAGCCTAATCCTGAATTCCCATCGGCGCTTCCGACATTGTGCAGCCCACCAGAAATCATCAAACGCCATAGCAGATGCAGTGAGAGATAAGACGAACAGCGTCTAACAATCCCACATAAGCTTGAAGTCGCAGCGCCACTAAAGTCATTCTAAAGTCACTTCAAGGTCGGTAATGTCCTGGCAGAAAGGTCGACAGTGATGCATTTCTCATAACTAATAGGGCTGGAAACACTGGGTTTGATTAACAACTGTCCCAACGTCCCATTTCCGAGAGATTTGGGTAGTACACTTCTGGCTTGGATTTACCATCCTTCAAAAAAGTTGGTCAGGTGAGTGTACGACTCTCGCACTGGGGGTTCCCTGCAAACTTCATTTTGCATTTATTTCGAGAATCGAGAATGTCGGCCATTTTTGCCTGTTATCAACATTGATACTGGCAAGATATCAGCCCCACAGATTCCAAGATTTTCGAGAATGCTTTAATTTCTGTAATAAAATGTGACATAAGGTAATGCTGGATGCAGGCGACCGTTATTAAATAATCATTAGTGTTCCATTCGAGATGACGGCTCTCAATGGCAAAAGTCAAACATCAGACAAGGAATGACTAAGACACACAACAAAATGATCCTCTAAGGGTTTTTCTTTCTACCGATTGAGACAAGGAACCCTAAAAATGGGCCTAACACACAAAACCCCCAATAATGCGCAACAAATAACTATTAAAAAGTAATACGAATTCCATGGAGGAAATACGAGGGTTGGCTGAAAAGTAATGCCCCCACCTTCGCAACTCTTCAACAGTTGGCAGCACTGGTGGCGTGCGGCAGGTACTGGCTTGTTCCATAGCCTCTTCTCTACAGCTCTAGTTGGCGGGAAGCCTTAACATTGAACCGTTGTGTTGTTACAGTGTAAAGTATGGAACCCTGCGCAGACGGTCGGTCAATGCGATTTAAGCAACGTGCAGGCATTGAATTCTTGACAGCAGAAGGTGTCACCACGAAGGAGATTCATCAGAGAATGAAAGCAGTTTATGGTGATTGTATTGATGTGAGTACTGTGCGTCGTTGGGCGAGTAAGTTTAAAGATGTTGAGGAGGGAACATCTGGCCTGCGTGACAAACAAAGAGTTGGACGTCCTGTGATAGCAACCACCAAGTTTCACAAACAAAATGTCGACAAATTGATTCAGGACGATAGTCGTATCACTCAGAGAGAAATTGCAAGCACAATCGGCATTTCACAGGAACGTGTGGGTCACAGTATTGCTTTGCTTGGCTATCGGAAGATCTATGCAAGATGGATACCCCGGTTCCTGACTCCTGAAATGAAAATGCACAGACTTGAAATTTTTTAGGAACTCCTCTCACGTTACGAGAATGAAGGTGACGCTTTTCTTCACTCAGTTGTGACAGGAGACGAAATGTGGGAACACCGCTACGACCCGGAGACGAAACGTCGGTGTGGAATATCGACACAAAGACGGGCCCCAGAAAAAAATAAAAAATAAAAAATCAAGGCGTAGCCCTCAGCTGGAAAAATCATGCCCACAGTGTTCTGGGACGCAGATGGTGTTATCCACGTTGATTTCCTTGATCATGGAGCATCAATAAATTCAGAGCGTTACATCACAATGCTACGAACTCTGGAACGACGACATGGCAATGCCAAACCATACACTTCACGTGCCACCACAGCAGAACTTCTGAGACTGAATCTCACCGCCATACGGCCTCCTCCATACAGGCCAGATTTAGCACCGTGTGACTTCCATCTGCTCCCGATAAGGAAAGACGATCTGCGGGGACATCATTATGCTTCTGATGAAGACATTAAGAGGACTGTGAGACTGTGTTTGCCGAAACAGAGTGTCGACTTCTTCCGTAACGGTTTCTGAAAACTTGTTCATCGTTGGCAGAAATATATCCAAATGGCTGGTGATTATGTGGGAAAGTGAATATTGGTAATTAAAGATCACATTCTAAGAATTATTTCTGAAACCAAATTAACGAAGGTGGTGGCATTACTTTTCATTCAACCCTCGTAATTCTCTCCACTACTTAATATTCTTTAAGTCAATAGAAAACTGTACTGTAAATTAGTAAATTAAATATCGCATGCCCACATCATTACACAAATATTCTCATAAATTAAAAGGTCTATCTTGGGACAAAACGTATTCCGCAATAATACTTATAATGATTATTACGCAATGGACCTCCTAGTCGCTGATTTTTTAAGTTAACTGAGTTTCAATAAATATCATTTGCAATGATTTTTTGGCCTGGTGCAACCATTACATTAGATTTATCAGAGTATTAACCAATAGTATGCATGCACGAAGTTTTAATAAAAATTCCTTTAGTCAGCAATGGCCTTCAGTCGTTCTTTGCGTGTAGCAGTAGTGTCAGATTACACCGACACTCACGATGCTCATGAGCAGATACTACGTTCTCCCAGCTGGTGAATTTCTCCTTGGCAGCGTATAAGTTACTACAACAATTTCTTAAACACATTAAAGCAGGGATTATTCACCACGTGCTACTTTAATGCCATCGATCACCAAATATTTCTTCAACAACGTGTAACTGATAGACTTTTCGTCTAGCACAGCACATATGGAAGTTATCAAGGCTGCATTTTTCCACACCATAAAACAGAAAGGGAGAGCGAAATAAAAATAACACAGAAAAGCCGAGAATAGATTCATGTTGTTGACGAACTGACAAATTTGTTGGTGCCGAGTACGGAATTTCGTACTTAAAAAAGCTCACTAAATAATTTTGAATATCAAAACCTATTTTCTCCAACCAACAAACACCACCGATGTCATGCCTGCACGGAGGACTATCGGGTGGAGGTGGCTAAATGCATTTGCCAACCATCATTCAGTTCAAATTAAAATCCAACAAGATGGCCAGATTCTTTAAAGTTGGAGCTATTACTTGACAAGAGACCACGCCGGCGCTCAGCGATACTAATTGTACGTGTTTTCGAATGGCTATCCCCTAAACAGGCCCTGCAACCTAAACGTCACCCACACAGCTGGTGTGAGGTCACAGTAACCTTTCGCTCTTCCTCCGCCGGTTATTTTGGGTATGGGCACCTCTTCGCCTCCTATGAAACCATAATCCGTGGATGCACTCAACGTAAAAAAAAAGCATGGAAGACAATATCCAGGCCTTCAGCCGTATGCAGTCGCTTGAAGATACTAGATGTGTCCCTTCGTAAGTAGCCACAATGCAGAACTTACCGTCATCTCAGAACATGGCTGAATGTGCATCACATTGCAAACAGCATCATGTACAGACCAGAAAGGTGTTGAGTAGCATGACTAGTGATCGGGAGCTTGCAGCAGTTATAGTAGTTGCCCTCATCAAGTCACACCGAATGCTTCGCTCGCATTCAGCACGAGTCCGTTAACATTAATGCACAAGGCTTCAACATGCTCAAACTGTTACTGCTAATGCATCTCGGTTCTCGTGGCTTGCATTTCCCGTTTCCGAGATTCAGCTCTCACAGTTAGCTGTCTCTCTCTCTCTAGGGACTCGTTTACGACTTTTTTGCCCGTACTGGACTGAATGATATAAGAACAAGCCAGAGCAGAAGTATCTCTAGAGTTCAAAGGATGCACAAAAACGAATAAAATCCTGAGATTAAATCAATCGTAGGTTTTTGCAAACAAATGTCTATGTGAAAAATCATTCCTTGCTAATCATAGCAGCATATGCCGAAACTACTGAGAAGGACGATTTCTATTTTGATCTGACAACAACTTTGGAAAGGGCAGGGAAACGGAATGACGTTTTTTTAATTGGCGATTTGAATGACAGAATGGTTTCTACAAATCAAATGATTCGGTGGAAGGATGTTGCGGAGAACCTATTTTGAATAATAATGGCGAAAGATAAATTTATTTACGTGAACATTAGAAACGGCTAGTGGGTTGTTTTCACAAAAAGATATCCACAAATATACATGGACGCTACGCATACATAATCTAAAACTGATAATTGATTATATTATTGTTAGACAAAACAGTGGGCCGGCCGGGGTGGCCGAGCGGTTCTAGGCGCTACAGTCTGGAACCGCGTGACCGCTGCGGTCGCGGGTTCGAATCCTGCCTCCGGCATAGAAGTGTGTGATGTCCTTAGGTTAGTTAGGTTTAAGTAGGCTAAGATATAGGGGACTGATGACCTCAGAAGTTAAGTCCCATAGCGTTCAGAGCCATTTTGAACAAAACAGTGGACTGAAAACCTCAGACGTCAGAAAGCCCAGGAAGTGGCTCAAATCATTTCTTAGTCGTAGGATGAACCTATTTTCCCTACAAACAAGGTAAAATCGTAAAACAAAAGCTGATGAAACTGGAATTCCATTGAATAGTATCAACCATAAAATAGACAGTTTCAGCAATCACTCAACTAAGTTCTTGTGTGTCAGATGAGGTTAGGTACGAAGTTGGACTAAGTAACAGAAAGAACAGCAAACGAAATGTACGAAAATACATGAATCTGCAAATGAAGCCATCAGAGGAAAAATAGTCACTGAAAGGCGTAGGAAAGATACACCGTGATAGGATGAAGGGGCAGAGAAGCATGTAGATGAGAAGAAAGCTGCTTATGAGAAATGGTTATCTATACAAGCGGTGTACAGCAGGGCTATTACGCTCATTTCAGCTGTAAGCCTTTACTTAATACTCGTGTGACGCGAAACGTTTAAAAAAAAATCTCTTCCATATGATACTATTATTGTATTTTAGTATATGCAATAGGTGGAAATTCTTTTCCACGAACAAAGATCTCAAGATCTCACATGGAAAATCAGTCGTAAGCAAAGAAGGGAAAGCAGAAAGGTGGGAGGCGTATATAGAGCGTCTATACAAGGGAGATGTACTTGAAGGAAATATTATAGAAATGGATGAGGACATAGAGGAATTTGACAAAGCACTGAAAGACGTAAGTCGAAACAAGGCCTTGGTGTAGAAAAAATTCCTTTAGAGCTATTGATAGCCTTGAGAGAGCCAGCCATCACAAAAAACTTCCATCTAGGGAGCAAGATGTATGAGACAGGCGAAATTCCCTCAGACTTCAAGGAGATTATAATAATTCAGATTCCAAAGAAAGAAGGCGCTGACAGGTGTGAATATTACCGAAGTATCAGATTAATAAGTCACGGCTCCAAAATACTAACACGAATCCTCCACAGAAGAATGGAAAAACTGATAGAAGCCGAGCTCGGAGAAGATAAGTTGGAACATGTGAGGCAATACTGACCCTACGACTTCTCATACAAGATAGGTTAACGAAAGACCAGCCTGCGTTTATCGCGTTTGTAGACGTAGAGAAAACTTTTGACAATTTTGACTGGAATAGACTCTTTCAAATTCTAAAGGTGGCAGGGGTAAAATACAAGGAGCGAAGTTTATTTACAATTTGTACAGAAACCAGATGGCAATTATGAGTCGAGGGGCACGAAAGGGGAAGCACTGGTTGAGAAGGGAGTGAGACAGAGTTGTAGCATATCCCCGTGTTATTCAGTCGGCGTATTGAGCAAGCAGTAAAGGAAACAAAAGAAAAAATTGGATTAGGAACTAAAGTCGAAGGAGGAGATATAAAAACTTTGAGGTTTCTTTGAATGCACGGCGTCTGTTCCTTCGAAAGAGCACCACCCACATCCCGCAGCTGTTAAACACTACATGTAAATTGAAGGGACAGCAGATAGGTGGCGCTTGGTGGGCGTGTGGATTGTCTGTGAGGCGTACCGAGATAGTATGTGCAATTGCGTAGCGCTGTGTCCCGGATGGCGGAGTGGTTACCGCACTGCCCAATAAGCAGGAATTCCCCAGTTAGAATTCCGGCCTGGGACACAATTTCGCTCGTCGCCTCTGATTCCGCTTAATGTCCAGCTGCAACTGATAGCAGTCGTCCTCCTTCAACTTACTTTGAGGTTTTCAGATGACACTGTAAATCTGTCAGAGACAGCAAAGGACTTGGAAGAGCAGTTGAACGTAATGGACAGTGTCTTGAAAGGAGGATATAAGATGAACGTCAACAAAAGGAAAACGAGGATAATGGAATGTAGTCGAATTAAGTCGGGTGATGCTGAGGGAATTAGATTAGGAAATGAGACACTTAAAGTAGTAAAGGAGTTTTGCTATTTGGGGAGCAAAATAAGTGATAATGGTCGAAGTAGAGAGGACATAAAATGTAGACTGGCAATGGCAAGGAAAGCGTTTCTGAAGAAGAGAAGGTTGTTAACATCGAGTACACATTCAAGTGTCAGGAAGTCCTCTGTGAAAGTATTTATATGGAGTGCAGCCACGTACGGAAGTGCAGTATGGACGATGAAGAGTTTAGACAAGAAGAAAATAGAAGCTTTAGAAACGTGGTGCTACAGAAGAATGCTAAAGTTAGATGATAAGTCATTTAAATATTGAGGACGTACTGAGTAGAATTCGGAAGAAGAGAAATTTGTAGTAGAACCTGACTAAAAGAAAGGATCGGCTGGTAGGACTCATTCTGGGTCGAGGGATCACCAATTTAGTAGTGGAGGGAAGCGTGGGGTTAAAAATCAAGAAATGAATACAGAAGCAGATTCAGAGGGATGTAGGTTGCAGTGGGTGCTCGAAGATGAAGATGCTTGCATAGGATGGAAGGATGGAGTAACATGGAGAACTGCGTCGAAACAGTCTTTGGACTGAAGACCACTACAACAACAAGTTCTTTCTTGATTATGATATCAGCTATGTTCTCCCTAATTTTCTAAATTTCATTTTTGAATGTTGTTGTTGTTTACTTTATTGAGACAGGGGCAGTGGTGCTCTTTTGCAATTGGCTCTACAAGATATTCACGTTGAGCATTATTTTATAAAATACCTCTAACCAAAAGAAGAACTTCGGCTGATGCGGTTTCATCCTTCGACCATACGCTTGATTCGCATAATCGTCTGGTTCTTGGTATCTTCGATGTGTTAAAGACATTCTAGAATAGAATGGCCTGTTTCTTCTCATGAACTGTAAGGACTGCCCTCCATTTAAAGTTCCAGCTTGTGGCTGATCCACGAGGGACTACTTCACAGCTGTATTGAGATCGGTAATTTTTTTAGATTAGTGAGAAAAGAATATTGGAAACTGGACTAGTACTAAAACAATTTTAGTTGTTTATTTTGCTTGTAGCTTGGGTAAGAATTAAGATCAGTTGGTGTGCATAGCCACGTACACTACAAGCGGCATGATATTCTCTTAACATTGTTTGAGTCCTGTAAGTTGTTCCTGCATGACGCAAGCAGCATCATAGCTTTGAGGTGTTAGTTTTCCATTCTGTTCTTAGACATTATCGGGTAGGCGTATTAAATGCAAGCTGCTGAGGAGGATCGTTACCAGACAGATTTAAAAATGTCCGAATTCTTTCAATAAGCTCTCCAGTAGATAATAGATGAATAAATACTCCATCCAACTGAAATTTAGGAGATAGATCAGACGTAGCAAAAATTCTGCTTAGCTATTTGTGCTTTAATTTTCTCATGGAACACAGGTAACATACACTCTACAATCTAGGAAATCATTTTGTACATACCCTTAAATAATGTAGCATTGTTCACGTGCTCTTTTACAACGGTATTTAAGGCCCTCTGACTGTTCCAACATTGTTACGTTCTGCTGTTTCATGTCCAAGTAACATAAGTTCAAATTCATTGCGGAGCTTAATAGAAACAATTATTTTGCAAAGAACATAGCGAATTTTCCTTACGTTATGACTGTGTCTTCTTGTGTTCTGTCTGGAAACTGAGCAAAGCTATTTTTCAGGACTCATAAATCTAAATAATCATTGTTATGTGTAATAGTTTCTTCGTGCTTCTTAACTTTCTGTTTTAGATGGCTTCCAGTTCCTTGACACCGGTACTACAGGAAACAAGCTGGTGGTGGCTGCTTTATGGTCTGGAGAACATTCACGTGAGCGTCCATGGCTCCAGTGGAGCTCGCACAAGGCAGCAGAACAACCAGGAAGTATCATAGACTGGTTGCAGACCACGTAAGGCATACAGCTATTCATGACGATCATGTTTCCCGACGGCAGTGGAATTTAAGAACAAGATGGCGCATTACGTCACAAAGCCAGGAGTGTGATAGAACGGTTCGAGAAACACAGCGGTGAATTCCAATTGATGAGCTGGTCCCCCAGATCGCCAGATCCGAACCCCATCGAACTCATTTGAGATGTGATTGGACGTGGGCGTCAGAGCTTATCGCCCCACTCTCCGGAATTTATGGGAATTAGGTGGCGTGATTGCGCACATGTGGTGCCAACTTCCTCCAGCGCCCTACCAATGCTTCATTGTTTCCAAGCCACGACGCGTCGCCGCTGTTATCCGTGCCAAATGTGGACGTACCGCCTATTACGTGGATGCATAATGTTCTGCATGATCAGTGTAGGTGTTCATAGTGAAGAATATGCCACCTAGCAAGTAAGATTCAAACTGAGGTGGCTGCTTGCAAGAAGCTACGGGGTTAAGGTCCCTGTTTGTAGTGTACGCCATCAGCACCTCTAAACTGAATACCTTTACGTTAATAGCTTTTTCTTGTACAGAAGATAACAGCAGGTTGTACAAAGATTTACTACTAAATAAAAAACTGGAATTATAGAGTTAAAAATATGTTGTCCACCTGGAAATGAAAGTCAAAAGAAGATCATACAACAACGCCCTCTTACATTGGTTCAAATGGCTCTGAGCACTATGGGACTCAACATCTTAGGTCATAAGTCCCCTAGAACTTAGAACTACTTAAACCTCACTAACCTAAGGACATCACACACACCCATGCCCGAGGCAGGATTCGAACCTGCGACCGTAGCAGTCCCGCGGTTCCGGACTGCAGCGCCAGAACCGCTAGACCACCGCGGCCGGCTCAACTCTTACATTGTATGATCTTGATTCCAGTTGCAGCTGGACGAGATATTTTAAGAAGAAATATATGTATTTTAAACATCTGCTACATATTTATTGACGTTCTCATGGTTCACTAAACATATTTCTAGAAAGATGATTCCATTGTTCACAAGCAATTCGAAATCGCTTGTAATTCGATTCAACAACCTTGTTAGTGCTAGAAGCGTTCGTATTTTCTTGCACTATTTTATGAAACTGTTTTAACTCTACAAATTCTGTTTCATTTAATACAAATACCTGTACAACCTACTGTTTTCTGCCATACTAATGCTGCTATATGGGTAAAAGAATTCAATGAAGAAGTCGCTGACGGCATCCACCAGAAATCTGGAGCTTAGATGCTTAGGTGCTTGTAAGCAGCTGGCTCAGTTTGAATCATAACTGCCAGGAACTAGCATCTTCCTCACTGTGAACACCTGTGTTCGAAGTTAGTTCAAAATGACTCTAAGCACTATAGGACTTAACCTCTGAGGTCATCAGTCCCCTAGACTTAGAACTACTTAAACCTAACTAACCTAAGCACATCACACACATCCTTACCTGAGGCAGGATTCGGACCTGCGACCGTAGCAGCAGCGCTGTTCCAGACTAAAGCGCCTAGAACCTCTCGGTCACAGCGGCCGGCACGAATTTAGGTTTGGTATATATGTTACCTTGCAAAACTCAGTGTTCTCTGTTTCCAATTGAAGCTTATGTTAGTGCATTGATCGTTCAGATTTGATTTTGTGAGTTTTTATTTTACTTCAGCACTGGAGATGATCAGTCTGTCATTGAAGTCGATATACAAAAATTTAAAAAAAGTTTCAAATTTATACGTACAATGCTGGAATTTCCCTTGTTTGCAAAGGTTTTATTCTCTTCTTCTTCGAGTGCTGCTTCATTTTCTCACTGTGAACCAGCTTTCTGTACTCTGTCCAGTTGGTCCCTGGGATTTTCTTACTGGTAAGGGCCATTGAGAAAACGCCCTCGGATGGTTTGCCGGAACCACAGTCGGTATTGTCTTTTCTCCAGATCCGATTTTACCGATGCGATCCATTTGCTGTCAGAAATCTTGTCCAGACTTATCACTGTGAAGATCCCGTTGATTAGTCTTTTGTGATTCCGCAAAAGATCAGTTTCCTTTTCGCTATACACGTGACAATACTCCTGGTGTTTGTACAGTTCGTCTCCGGGCTACATAGTTGCCTTCCTCTACTCTTATGGGTCCTAGTACGCTCCTCATGATCCTCTATTCCTTGATCTCTTCCCTGAGTGCACCCTTACTGGCCATTATGAAGCACTCGGACGCCTACGAAACAGAGTATTTTACTACCATGTTGTTGTGTCGGAGTTTGAGGTTCTTGGAGAGGCACTTGCACGAGCAGATTATTGTTCAAGAGTAGTAAGCCCTTTCAGATTTCGTGTCTACATTTAGGTACTTGCTTGAATTTGTAGAGATCCTATCCACCTTTCTAGATTCTTGACTGCTGGTACTTTTTCATGGATTGTAGAGGGTGCTTTCTTGACGTGAGTCTTGAATACAGTGTTCTGGAAGTTGATCTTCAAGCCGATCTTAAACAGTACGCTGTAAAAAGGTTCTGTGGGTTGCAAGTAGCCTCTTTTATAATGTCCGTTAGTAAGGTAAGATAATCGGCAACAGCTAGGCGTGGTACATTGAGGTTATCTTATTTGTACCCATGCAGTAGTCTATCTCCTGTTGGTTGCAATGCCTTCCATTCTGTGATAATTTTCTCTAGGACGCAATTGAAGAGAATGTAGGAGAGATCATCGAATTGTATGCCCCTGTTCTGATGAGGAAACTCTCGGATAGCTCACCTCTGAACTACACTCCTGGAAATTGAAATAAGAACACCGTGAATTCATTGTCCCAGGAAGGGGAAACTTTATTGACACATTCCTGGGGTCAGATACATCACATGATCACACTGACAGAACCACAGGCACATAGACACAGGCAACAGAGCATGCACAATGTCGGCACTAGTACAGTGTATATCCACCTTTCGCAGCAATGCAGGCTGCTATTCTCCCATGGAGACGATCGTAGAGATGCTGGATGTAGTCCTGTGGAACGGCTTGCCATGCCATTTCCACCTGTCGCCTTAGTTGGACTAGCGTTCGTGCTGGACGTGCAGACCGCGTGAGACGACGCTTCATCCAGTCCCAAACATGCTCAATGGGGGACAGATCCGGAGATCTTGCTGGCCAGGGTAGTTGACTTACACCTTCTAGAGCACGTTGGGTGGCACGGGATACATGCGGACGTGCATTGTCCTGTTGGAACAGCAAGTTCCCTTGCCGGTCTAGGAATGGTAGAACGATGGGTTCGATGACGGTTTGGATGTACCGTGCACTATTCAGTGTCCCCTCGACGATCACCAGTGGTGTACGGCCAGTGTAGGAGATCGCTCCCCACACCATGATGCCGGGTGTTGGCCCTGTGTGCCTCGGTCGTATGCAGTCCTGATTGTGGCGCTCACCTGCACGGCGCCAAACACGCATACGACCATCATTGGCACCAAGGCAGAAGCGACTCTCATCGCTGAAGACGACACGTCTCCATTCGTCCCTCCATTCACGCCTGTCGCGACACCACTGGAGGCGGGCTGCACGATGTTGGGGCGTGAGCGGAAGACGGCCTAACGGTGTGCGGGACCGTAGCCCAGCTTCATGGAGACGGTTGCGAATGGTCCTCGCCGATACCCCAGGAGCAACAGTGTCCCTAATTTGCTGGGAAGTGGCGGTGCGGTCCCCTACGGCACTGCGTAGGATCCTACGGTCTTGGCGTGCATCCGTGCGTCGCTGCGGTCCGGTCCCAGGTCGACGGGCACGTGCACCTTCCGCCGACCACTGGCGACAACATCGATGTACTGTGGAGACCTCACGCCCCACGTGTTGAGCAATTCGGCGGTACGTCCACCCGGCCTCCCGCATGCCCACTATACGTCCTCGCTCAAAGTCCGTCAACTGCACATACGGTTCACTTCCACGCTGTCGCGGCATGCTACCAGTGTTAAAGACTGCGTTGGAGCTCCGTATTCCACGGCAAACTGGCTGACACTGACGGCGGCGGTGCACAAATGCTGCGCAGTTAGCGCCATTCGACGGCCAACACCGTGGTTCCTGGTGTGTCCGCTGTGCCGTGCGTGTGATCATTGGTTGTACAGCCCTCTCGCAGTGTCCGGAGCAAGTATGGTGGGTCTGACACACCGGTGTCAATGTGTTCTTTTTTCCATTTCCAGGAGTGTAGTTTGCAAAGATCTTGCCAGATACTGTTCACACAATAATCAGATGTATCAGGGTGTATGTTTCCTTTTCTTGTCCACCATACACTTTGATAAATACACTGCTTGACAATGATAGGAAACAACTGATATTTACTAGGAAGCGACAGACATTTGCTACGGAACAACCGACAATTGCTACGAAACACCAGACGAATGACGGTAAAAGGAAAGATAAAGGGCGGAACGTGTCAACTGCAGGGAAGCCTTTGCACGAACACTGTATAAAATAAACGGTTCAAATGGCTCTAAGCACTATGGGACTTGACATCTGAGGTCATCAGTCCCCTAAAACTTAGAACTATTTAAACCAGCTAACCTAAGGACATCACACACATTCATGCCCGAGGCAGGATTCGAACTTTCGACCGTAGCAGCCGCGCGGTTCAGGACTGAAGCGCCTAGAACCGCTCGACCACAGCGGCCGGCAAGCACTATATATTCGACGGTTCATGCAGTACTGTGTTTGACGGAGGCTGTAATGGAACCAGTTAATACGACGTTCCTTGTGGTACAGCAACATGTCTGCAAGAGATCGTTTGAGTGCTTTGATGCGGATGAGCCTTTGGATGCCTCGAAGCCGATAAAAGTGTCACCACAGTGGCTACAGTAAAGGTTGCGTCCAAAAGTGTCATCTCGCGACTTAAAGAGGTCGCCAAAGGTAAAAATGCTATGCGAAAGCTTGCCGATTGTCGTAGACAAACCACTAAACCGTAAGAGGATCGATGTGTATCCATAATGGCGAAGAGGAACAGACACCTCACACCTAAGCAGATCGCTGCAGACCTAGCAACCGCTATCTGTACGCGTGGCTTTGCCAGAACAATTTGGCCGCAATTAAGTCAGGCTCGTCTGTACACTCGGAACCCTGTTAAATTAATTTCACTTCAACCATACCATCGTCGAGAAAGAGTTCTCTGTTGGTGTTGGAGGAGCGTGTTGGTTGAGACAAGCAACAGTGGTCCAGAGTGATGTTCTGCGACGAATCCCCCTTCATTGCGGCAATTGATTCTGGCCACAAGTTAGTCTAAAGAGAAAGGAGAAGCTTACACACCAAAGAATGTTCAAGAACGTCATCAGTACGGCGCAGGAGTTATGGTGTGTGCAGGCATTATGCACTACGGCCTCACACCACTGCATGTCTTTGCGCGAAGTACCGTTACAGCACAGTGATACTGCAGGGAGATTATTCTAGACCATGTCTGTCTGTTTATGGACGACAATACCCGCCAAATAGGACCGCTAAGGTGTCAGAGACACTGAAAAGTGGAGATACGGAAAGTACGGAACGGCCTGCTACTCCCCCGTCCTAACCCTTATAGAGCATGAAACTTCCTGGCAGATTAAAACTGTATACCGGACCGAGACTCGAACTCGGGACCTTTGCCTTTCGCGGGCAAGTGCTCTACCAACTGAGCTACCCAAGCACGACTCACGCCGCCTCCTCACAGCCTTACTTCTAGTGAAAATCTCATTCTGGAAACATCCCCCAGGCTGTGGCTAAGCCATATCTCTGCAATATCCTTTCTTTCAGGAGTGTTAGTTCTGCAAGGTTCGTAGGAGAGCTTCGGTAAAATTTGGAAGGTTGGAGACGAGGTACTGGGAGAAGAAAAGCTCCGAGGACGGGGTGTGAGTCGTGCTTGGGTAGCTCAGTTGGTAGAGCATTTGCCCGCGAAAGGAAAAGCTCCCGAGTTCGAGTCTCTGTCCGGAACACAGCTTTAATCTGCCAGTAAGTTTCATATCAGCGCACACTCCGCTGCAGAGTGAAAATCTCATTCTTACAGAGGATGCCTGGGACGCTCTTGGAAGGGCGTTTGTCAAAAAAGAACCCCTCCCCGAGCCGTGCAAGAACTGAAAACGGCCCTTAGACGGGAGTGGGGCAATGTCCCCCGAGGACTCCTCAACAGTTTGTCACCCAACATGAATAACGGATGCAAAATGTGTATCAGTGCCTGAGGGGGGCATTATGTAGGAAGTCTGACGTGTGCAGAGACGATCATCATTTATGTTTGTTATCTTGCTTTCCCATGTTGTGAAATCCGGGCCACTTTTTGTTATAAATATTCTACTCCGCCGCTCGGAGTGGCCGCGCGGTTTGAAGCGCCATATCACGGATTGCGCGGCCCCTCCCGCCGGAGATTCGAGTCCTCCCTCGGGCATGTGTGTGTGTGTGTGTGTGTGTGTGTGTGTGTGTGTGTGTTGCTTTTCGCATAATTTAGTTTAAGTGGTGTGTAAGTCTAGGGACCGATGACGTCAGCAGTTTGGTCCCTTAGGAATTCACACACATTTGAACAACTGTACTACATACGTATTGTTTATCATGTCATCCGTCACTGCCTGTCATTATTTCTGTCCAACAATGTCTCTGTTCCTTAGTAAGTTGATGCGTTTCTGGCGCCAGTGTCCATCGATCGTTGTTTTGACCTTTGAGTCGACTTCGATGCTTATTTGTCTTCTGCTCATCTTTGGCGGTGCGGATTTAACGGCAGCGCGTGCGCTCTGCTAAGGAGGTGTGTCGGGATTGGCGGTGAGCGAGAGTCACGTGGGAATGTGTACGTAGGTAGGACGGCAAGAGGACGAGTTGGACAAAGAAGGAGCATGGCCTGCGGCTATGGCGTGTTGAGTCGTGAGGGCAGATCCACCGCCCATGGTGATTTGGTTGTCCTAGAGATCGGAAGGACAAGCTCCTTCGAGTCTGTTACAAGTTACGCCGGCCGATTGAATTGGAGTCGCCGAGTTGCTTCGGTGGGTTGCGTGCGGCTTAATTGAATATACCAGTGTACTAAAAATCCTTTGGAATTGTTTCAGTTGTTGATCACCTACCTCGGTTCGTGACTATCTTAACGGCAGTTGAGGAACTGTGGCTACGCCTAACCAACCGACATGAAGCGTGGCTAAAGACGTAGCTAGAAGTTCAACGAGTAGTAAGTAAGTCCGGCTCTGGCGTTTCAAGACACGCCGCGATACGTCCTCTATTCTATCTTGTAGTTCATTTGGTAGTTTGGCGTGTAAAGGTATGCCGAGATAATTCTGCTCATCTTAACTTTAGGGCACGATTTTTGGCGAACTTGTTAACCAAAGTTTAAGAGCTGGCACCGGCCAAGTAACTCACGGAGGCTAATTTGTTTCTATTCAGTTGTATTGATCACCTGCTCTTTGGATAAGATTGTGTAGTTTGTGTCTCAGAATACTGTCTGCCGTTGATGTGTGTTGTGTTACAGATAACTGGAAGCGGTCGACGCGAGCATACTGGGAGCAGAGCATCACCGGGGCAGAGAGATATTTAAGGCCCTGTCCTCTCCTTTACATCTCGGGTTATGTTGTCACTGTTGCGTGAGTCCACATTTCCGGTGGAGAATTATAGCATCTGAAGCTCAGTTGCAGGGCAAAGTTGAGTACATTTCTATGTCATTTCGTGTCTCGTGGATCCTTTGTTTTCCTCCGTCTATTGCTAATTCATACGTAATATTGAAGCAACCTCATTTTAGTGGTATTGTCATATGGTCATGTTATAGTTGTAATCATTCAAAGAATAATATTGATTAATCAACTGAGTAACTAAACTTGAAGCACCTTCTTAATTGTTTTAGTCATTTGTATATAGTTTTGTATAGGGAAGTTGGCTACCCAAACCTTAAAAGATCTGTGTTCTTACCCTTAATCTGTATCTCAGCTGATTGGAAGTAATGAGATTTGTGATAGGATTGTATAGACATTTGTACTACTTAAGTAAAGCTTTACCTGAGTATATTTACCTAGTCATATTCTTGTTCCGGTTAAAGAAATTTATTTGTTATTTCTCCAAGTGATCTGGACTTGTAAGGCAGTCTCCTGTATTATTGTGATTGAGATTTTATAATGCTTTTCGTTGTAATAAAATATGTAGCAACTACAATGGATTACTATTGTGATTTTTGTTTGTCACTACCATTACCACATTTCACTTAGCATCTGTTAAGTAATATATTTGCAAATTTGACAAAAGAAATGAATCACGCGACTAAGGGAGTAAAAGCTGTTACAGCGATCCTGCAGCTGGCAGCTCGTGCCGTAGGGTAAGAAAGCGAAGAGATTCTTGATGGCTGATGAAAATAGGCAATAACGACGTTTCATCGACAACTATTGCCACAGCAGCGGTCCATAATGGGGAGGTTCTCAATGAAGACGCCACACGCACGCCTGTGGCAGACGGCACTCGCCGAGTGCGGAGCCGCTGCTGGTCCTCCCTGCTTTGCCCGCCCGGCCGCTACTTCTTTATTATGGAGGACCCGCCCGCTGAGAGATTGGCGGCCTCTTGTGCGCCGCTTTTATTGACAATATAAGCCTAGGTCCCGCACCGTGGCCCCTTCCCGGCCCACCTCCGCCCAAAGTCGATTATCGGACGTCTCCTGCGTAACGCGCGTAGGGCGGGCCGGCTCGATGGAAAACAGTGGAAAACATGGCTTCTTCCTTGCTGTCCCGCAGAAAAAATTTCCTGCTAACCCCAACAAAAGGGAAAGTGGATGTTATATGCAGTTTCGTCGTGAAACGTCGGTGGGATGTGCACTGAGGTGACAAAAGCGAGATACAAATGGCGGTAGTATAGCGTACGCCAGGTATAAGCGGCCTCATGCTCATAAATTAAGGATAATGCTGATACATGGTGAAAAACGCTCTGTTGGGAGGTCTGAGGGGTTTAAATCACCTCGGCGTATGACCGTGCGGTGCATTTGACCTGCGGTTGTCGCACGGTGGCTCTAGCAGCAATACACGTACGCAGAGATGTGTTGGTGCATGTCAGAGTACGGTGCAGCCAGTAAGTGTGCAGACGTTTTCAGACGTACTAATGGTGACTGTGTGTTGACAATGGCTCAAAGAACACATATTTATGACGTTATGAGGGGTCGAATACTAGGGCGACTGGAGGCTGGTCAAACACAAAAGGTCGTAGCACGGGCCCTCCGTGTGCCACAAAGTGTGATCTCAAGATTATGGCAACGATTCCAGCAGACAGGAAACGTGTCCAGACGCTACAGTACGGGACGTCCACAGTGTACAACACCACAAGAAGACCGATATCTCACCATCAGAGTCCGCAGACGGCCACGGAGTACTGCAGGTAGCCTTGCTCGGGACCTTACCGCAGCCACTGGAACAGTTGTCTCCAGACACACAGTCTGCACACGACTGAACAGACATGGTTTATTCACCCGGACACCTGCAACGTGCATTCCACTGACCCCTGGGCACAGCAGAGCCCAAAAAGCCTGGTGTCAAGAACACATTACATGGTCATTGGAACAGTGGTCCCAGGTTATGTTCACGGACGAGTTCAGGTGATTCTCGCCGGGTTTTCATCTGGCGTGAACCAGGAACCAGATACCAACCCCTTAATGCCGTCGAAAGGGATCTGTATGGAGGTCATGGTTTGATGGTGTGGAGTGGGATTATGATTGGTGCACGTACACCCCTGCATGCCTTTGACAGGGGAACTGTAACAGGTCAGGTGTATCGGGACATCATTTTGCACCAGTATGTCCGCTTTTTCAGGACTGCGGTGGGTGCCACCATCCTCCTGATGGATAATGACGCACGGCCCCACCGAGCTGCTCCCGAGGAGGAGTACCTTGAAACAGAAGATATCAGGCGAATGGAGTGGCCTACCTGTTCTCCAGACCTAAATCCCCTCGACGACGTCTGGGATGCTCTCGGTTGACTTATCGCTGCACGTCTTCACACCCCTACGACACTTCAGGAGCTCCGCCAGGCACTGGTGCAACAATGGGAGGCTGTACCGCAGCAGCTGCTCGACCACGTGATCCAGAGTATGCCAACCCGTTGTGCGGCCTGTGTACGTGTGCATGGTGATCATATCCCATACTGATGTCGGGGTACATGCGCAGGAAGCAGTGGCGTTTTGTAGCACATTTGTTTCGGGACAGTCTGTGTTGTATGTGTTCCCTTCGTACCTATGCCATTAGCGCCAGCTTTGTGTAGTGCCACGTTGTGTGGCACCACATTCTGCAATTATCCTTAATTTATGAGCATGAGTGTACTTAAGTGACTCAAGGGAAAAGGTTTCCGACATGATTACAGCCGTACGACCGGAATTAACAGACTCTGACGCAGATTGGTAGTTGGAGCTCGACAGGTGGGACATACCATTTCGGAAATTGTTAACGAATTCAGTATCCCGATATTCACAATATCAATAGTGCCTCGAGAATATCAAATTTCAGGAATGACCTCTCACCAGGGACAACGCAGCGGCTGACGGCCTTCACTTAATGGCGAGAGGACCGACGTTTGCGTACAATTGTCAGTGCTAACAGACAAGCAACCACAGAACTTAATGTGGGACATACGACAAACGTATGCGTTAGGATAGTGCGGCAAAATTTGGCGTTAATCGGTCATGGCAGCAGATTCCAGACTGAGATTCATTGGAAGAATCCTAAGGAAATGCAGTCCGAAAACAAAGGAAGTAGATTACAGTACACATGTTTACCCACTGCTTGAATACTGCTCACCGGTGTGGGATCCGTACCAGACAGGGTTGATAGAAGAGATAGAGAAGATCCAACGGAGAGCAGCACGCCTCGTTACAGGATCATTCAGTAATCGCGAAAGCGTTACGGAGATGATAGATAAACTCCAGTGGAAGACTTTGCAGGAGAGACGCTCAGTAGCTCGGTACGGGCTTTTGTTGAAGTTTCGAGAACATACCTTCACCGAGGAGTCAAGCAGTATATTGCTCCCTCCTACGTACATCTCGCGAAGAGACCACGAGGAAAAAATCAGAGAGATTAGAGGCCACACAGAGGCATACCGACAATCTTTCTATCCACGACCAATACGAGACTGGAATAGAAGGGAGAACCGATAGAGGTATTCAAGGTACCCTCCACCACACACCGTCAGGTGGCTTGCGGAGTATGGATGTAGATGTAGATGTAGATGTAGATGTAGATGTAGACGACAGACGCGAGTGCCTTTGCTAACGGCACTACATCGCCTGCGCCCCTCCTGGGCTCGTGACCATATCAGTTCGATCCTGGAAAATCGTAGCGTAGTGTTACGAGTCACGATTTGAGTTGGTAAGAGCTGATGGTAGGGTTCGAGTGTGGTACGGATCCCACGAAGCTGTGGAACCAAATTGTCAACAACGCACTGTGCAAGCTGGTGGTGGCTCCATAATTGTGTGTTTACGTGGAATGGACTGAGTACTCTTGTCCAACTGAATCGATCGTCGACTGGAAGTGGTTATGTTGAGCTACTTGGAGAGCATTTGCAGCCATTCATGGACTTCATGTTGCCAAACACGAATGGAATTTTTTATATTACAATTGGCCATGTCACCGTGTCACAATTGTCCGCGACTGGTATGAAGAACATTCTAGAAGATTTGGGCGAAAGATTTTGTCTCGCAGATCGCCCGACATGAATCCCAGCGAACATTTACGGCACATAATCGAGAGGTCAGTTGGTGTACAAAATCCTGAACCGGCAACATTTTCGCAATTATGGGCTGCTATAGAGGCAGCCGGGCGCGGATTTCTGCAGGGGACTTCCGGCGACTTGTTTTGTCATGGACACATGCCGAGTTGCTGCACTACGCCAAGCAAAAGGAGGACCGGCACTATAATAAGAGGTACCCCATGACTTTTGTCACCTCAGCGTGTGTCAGAGTTGTTATCAAAGTGGGCACAGAACACAGGTTAGAAACTCAATCCATCTAAAACGCAAGCAATCTTAGTCGTTCACAAAAGACTTATTACCGCCCAGTTTAGACAATCAATTCCAGTTTTAATCCTAACAGGCACACAGGTTACCTTTTCTACTTCTGCAAAGAATATTGCGATAATTTTGTACCATCAATTGGAGTGGACTGAATACAGAACTGCGGTCTGTAAGAATTTGACAGCGTCACTTCATTCATTACAGAAATATACAAAAGTATTCCCTCTTGAGCTCAAAAAGAAACTCGTAGTCACTAATTCTCCTCATACTAGATCTGATTCTTCAAGGATTTTCCTATGAGAGCTCACGCCGGCTGGCGTTGGCGATGAATGATTGTATACGTTATTTGTATGACGTACGCTATTTTGGATGTATCATTCCTACCAACGAACATGCTATCATGTCGATAAGCATGGAAACTATATTTCCCCCTGTGTTTGCTTAGTCGTCTCAATCATTGTACTCACTCTTACTTATCTTTAAGTCTTATACTACTATCTGAACCACCCAGCAGAAATACCTGTTCTCAGCAAAGTCAAATCACCTTTGTACCACTGCATAATATCGCCGTGTCAAATGGTTCAAATGGCTCTGAGCACTATGGGACTCAACTTCTGAGGTCATCAGTCCCCTAGAGCTTAGAACTACTTAAACCTAACTAACCTAAGGACAACACACACATCCATGCCCGAGGCAGGATTCGAACCTGCGACCGTAGGGGTCTCGCGGTTCCAGACTGTAGCGCCTAGAACCGCACGGCCACTCCGGCTGGCTCGCCGTGTCCTCTAAGGCATTTTCTGTATCAGGAACCCGACTCTGGAACAATCTTCCTCAAAATATCAGAGAACTTAAGTTCCTTTCAAAATTCAAAGACAGGTAATGGTCCGCAATGCCTATCTTTTCTGTATACTTGCCTGCATCTGACTCTCGTCAACCCTTATTACCCTTTCCCAAACAACTTTTCCTTCTCCCTCGTCAGCAGAGCTCTCTATTTAATTATGTTCTCTCTTGACAGCCATTCTCACTGTCATTTCCATCTCCTACTCTTTCACTCCCCTGACGAAGGGTGTGCTGATATGAAAGTTCCTGGCGGATAAAAACTGTATGCCGGACCGAGACTCAAACTCAGGACCTTTGCTTTCCGCGGGGAAGTGTTCTACCATCTGAGCTACCCAAGCACGATTCACAGCCCGTCCGCACAGCTGCAATTCCAGCAGTAACTCTTCTCCTACCTTCCAAAGTTCACAAAAGCTCTCCGGCAGACCTACCTTTCTTCTGGGAGTACTAGTTCTGCAAGGTCTGCAGGAGAGCTTCTGTGAACTTTGGAAGATAGGAGACGAAGTACTGGCGGAATTGGAGCTCAGAGGACGGGTCGTGAGCCTTGCTTGGGAAGCTCAGATGGAGCCTGCCCCTTAGCTTACCGTGTTCGGTCAGAGGGTTAGCTGCTGTCTGTAATAATACAAAAATAAAAATAAAACCTGAGTTACACGAACCTCAATGGGTCTCATGGGACATCCGCTGCGAACAAATGCAACGAGAAATACCGACCAAAATGAGATCAAAAAATAAATCAAGAAAGAAACGATGGTAGAGCACTTGCCCACGAAAGGCAAAGGTCCCGAGTTCAAGTCTCGGTCCGCCACGCAGTTTTAATCTGCCAGGAAGTTTCATTACGATTATTGTTGTTGTGAATATTTTGAGATATGTTTTGTATGTGTTGTTCAATAAACTAGTCAGGTTTAATAAGCAACAAATAAATAAATATATAAAAATAGGTGTGTATTCAGAGCAGGTAAATTCATTTACTGACTAGGTTATTCTACTCTATCAATGTCTTCACAGTTCTGTAGTATTCTGAAAGGAATGGAAACGAAAACATTCAAACTGCAACTAACCTCTGAAATAAGAGTGTACTATAATTGCTAACGAAAACAGAGAGAGGAAAAGAACCTTCTAGTAAATATGCGTCAGAAACCGAGTCGTTCGTGACATAATGGCGAATATGTCATTACGAACAGTCTCTAGTTAGTGCAAATGTTTCTAAAATGTAAACAATTTGTGATTACCATGTGTTATACGGCCACACAGTAAAGAGGTGAAACGTATACTGACGAGTCGAAACATTATGACCACCTTTTGAAAGAAATCCATAAGTGTTTCTATGTGGCATGGTTTCGACAAGTCTTTGTAAGTTTTCGCAGGTATACGACGCGCAATTTTTACGCTCTGGTCAGACAATTCCCACAAATTACGGCCGGTATTTTGTATTCCATCGGCTTCAGACCAGATGAATTTCGTGTTCAAGATATAAACTCACTTCAGTATCGAGCTCCTCAGACCAATGTAGCACAGTTCTGGTTGTCTGAAACTTTCAGTTATCCTGCTGGAAAACACCAACGCCGGCCGGAAAGATATCAGGCCTAATGTTCACGTTGTTCTCCAGTCCCACGGAAACCTAGGTGAATGTCCCCTATTGGATAATATCGCTCCCACCAATCTGCATCCGTGCATGTTTCGAGGAGCCGTTCGCCTGGATAATGTATCGGTACAAGACGTGTGATACATCATACCAGGTCACACACTTCTACCGATACACGGTCCAGTCTCGATGGTCGCGTGCCCACTGCAATGGTACGGTCTCGTTGTTTCAACACAGGAACTTGTCTGCTAGGATCATTATGTTCAAGAATGTGTGCCGAGAAGGGTGCCCCGGAATACAAGTGCTTGCACCAGCATTGTAGCCTGTCGCCATATCTGCCACTGATCACCGCCTATCCTGCTTTACACTGCGGGAAAGCGGGAAAGTCTGAGACTTCGACGCTCTCGATGTGGCGGGGACCGTATCCCTACTCCTGGTCTCCCAGTCCTTCAACCACTATCCACAGACGGTCACAATACTAGCACGTGAATAGTCAAGATATTCCGCCCAAATGCTCATAGTCGGGCCCTATGTCAAAGTTGCTCATGCCACTGGATTTCCCGATTTTCGCTATGATGATGTTTCATTCTTCTCTGCTCAGCTTATATAGGATGTAGAAGTACGTATAGAAAAATACAAATATAAGAGATGAAAAGGAACACATACTTATGTGAGAAATGTTCGAGGGCTATTCGGAAAGTAAGGTCCGATCGGGCGTGAAATGGAAACCACAGTGAAAATCTGATCAAGGTTTGCACAGATGTGTTGGGCAGTGTCTCTAGTAAGCCCGTCGACAGCGTCACGTTGCCCTTTTCAGTTCTGAGCGCACAGGCAAAAAAGATGCCAAACAATAACGTCTGCAGTCAAGTATGAGGGCCTGGTGAGAGATTTCGCTTGATATGATGTAGCCAGTATCCAGTACCCCAATTTCAGAGTTCATGAAACTTACTGGCAGATTAAAACTGTGTGCGGACCGAGACTCGAACACGGGACCTTTGCCTTTCGCGGGCAAGTGGTAGAGCACTTGCCCGCGAAAGACAAAGGTCCCGAGTTCGAGTCTCGGTCGGGCACACAGTTCTAATCTGCGCACACTCCACTGCAGAGTGAAAATCTCATTCTGGAAACATCCCCCAGGCTGTGGCTAAGCCATGTCTCCGCAATATCCTTTCTTTCAGGAGTGTTAGTTCTGCAAGGATGGCAGGAGAGCTTCTGTAAAGTTTGGAAGGTAGGAGACGAAGTACTGGCAGAAGTAAAGCTGTGAGGACGGGGCGTGAGTCGTGCTTGGGTAGCTAAGTTAGTAGAGCACTTGCCCGCGAAAGGCAAAGGTCCCGAGTTCGAGTCTCGGTCCGGCACACAGTTTTAATCTGCCAGGAAGTTTCATATCAGCGCACACTCCGCTGCAGAGTGAAAATTCTCATTCTTCAGAGTTCATGTTTGTCAAAATTTCCCTTAACCACGCCATCGAATCAGTCACAATTACATCTCCTTTATCTGATTTCAGACTATCTGCCCCACTAATATTGTCGTTCAGGTTTTGGTCTAACTGGTCCACTAGCATTATCTGGACCATCCAGATTGGGCGACTGCTTAGTCGTCGAACTCCATCACTGACGACCACCTTGCAGTTTCACACATGTTAACGCTATCGGTGCAAGCGGGTCATGCAGGCTGTTTCTGCCGTACTGCTTCTGATACAAGTGTAGATGCTGCCGATGAATTTGAAGTCGCCGCCAATGGCCCGCGTTGCCGTGTCCGCCACTGCCGCTATATCGCCGCCGTGGTCTCCACTGCTACTGGCCGCTGCAGACTCGAACTCAAGAGTGCGTAGCCTTTTTCTTCTTCCTTGAATTTCCGCAACGAACTTCCCCCTCTAGGTTTTACTATCGATTCTCACACATGCAACTGCTGCGAAATCTTTAGCTGAGAGCCCCCACGCAAACTGCCTGTCATACGATAGGTTTAGGACCTGGGTCACAGAATGCTGTAACGTGTTACAATTACAATTCTAAAGTGCTGTACTGTGTTACAATGACAATTCTAAAGTGGTTAGACTCATATCCCGGACGAGCCTTCAATTGCGCCGATACCAAACGGTTTCTGTTGCTGAGTAGTCGTTCTTCTGAACAGCAATCCCTGCTAGCAAACCAGCTGCGTGCTTACCTGCTGTTACTCGTATTCAGGTACTGGGGCTATGCACGGCTCTGTTTAGAAAGAATAGTTCGATGTAGTCACAGGGTCGAGCTGTGCACGTTTTTTTTTGTTTTTTTTCGTGTTCTGTAGCTAATTCGATGCAAATAACAATCTGCAACTGTAATACTGCAATCAATTAGTCTATCGCACTGGTCAGAATTCCGAGTTAATAAAATACACAGAAATGTAAAATAAAAGATAAACGAATAATTAAATAAAAAGGGTTTTATCTTAACGTCTATAATTGATGAAAAGACGGAGAATTATGTTGAATAATGTTTATTGAACAACGGACATCTCAAACGGAAAGTGGTTCCGCAATATTCAAATAAAGTACAGACAGAAAACACCCTTATGAAATGCAGTAAAGCCGCTTTTAAAGCGTTACGAGAATGGTAGAAAAATCCCAAAGTGTCCAGAATTGCTCCCTCGAGTTCTTCACTCGAAATGTCCCAGTTTTCACTTGACTCCAGCAGTGTTAAAAAAAAAAAAAAGTTTCTAATGTGTGTGAAATCTTATGGGACTTAACTGCTAAGGTCATCAGTGCCAAAGGTTACACACTACTTAAAATAAATTATCCTAAGGACGAACACAAACACCCATGCCCGATGGAGGACTCGAACCTCCGCCGGGACCAGCCGCACAGCCCATGACTGCAGCTCCCAGACCGCTCGGCTAATCCCTCGCGGCCCAGGAGTGTTCCATCACTGCCCAACTCTCATTACCTGAAGGCCATCCCCACTAAAAAAAACTTCGTTCTCAAGCTCGACAGACATGATTTGACTCACTTGAACACTTTCCTGAAAGAACCTAATATATTACAACAGTATTTAAATAAAAGAAATGTTATAAATATTCGGTTACGTTCAGATCATTTATGATAAATATAAGGAATACTTCGTTAATGAACGAAGTAAGAGCATATGGACTGTCAGACCAATTGTGTGATTGGATTGAAGAGTTCCTAGATAACAGAACGCAGCATGTCATTCTCAATGGAGAGAAGTCTTCCGAAGTAAGAGTGATTTCAGGTGTGCCGCAGCGGAGTGTCGTAGGACCGTTGCTATTCACAATATACATAAATGACGTTGTGGATAACATCGAAAGCTCACCGAGGCTTTTTGCAGATGATGCTGTGGTATATAGAGAGGTTGTAACAATGGAAAATTGTACTGAAATGCAGGAGGATCTGCAACGAATTGACGCATGGTGCAGGGAATGCAATTGAATCTCAATGTAGACAAGTGTAATGTGCTGCGAATACATAGAAAGAAAGATACTTTATCATTTAGCTACAATATAGCAGGTCAGCAACTGGAAGCAGTTAATTCCATAAATTGTCTGGGAGTAGGGATTAGGAGTGATTTAAAATGGAATGATCATATAAAGTTGATCGTCGGTAAAGCAGATGCCAGACTGAGATTCATTGGAAGTATCTTAAGGCAATGCAATCCGAAAACAAAGGAAGTAGATTACAGTACACTTGTTGGCCCACTGCTTGAATACTGCTCACCAGTGTGGAATCCGTACCAGACAGGGTTGATAGAAGAGATAGAGAAGATCCAACGGAGAGCAGCGCGCCTCGTTGCAGAATCATTCAGTAATCGCGAAAGCGTTACGGAGATGATAGATAAACTCTAGTGGAAGACTTTGCAGCAGAGACGCTCAGTAGCTCGGTACGGGCTTTTGTTGAAGTTTCGAGAACATACCTTCACCGAGGAGACAAGCAGTATATTGCTCCCTCCTACGTACATCTCGCGAAGAGACCATGAGGATAAAATCAGAGAGATTAGAGCCCACACAGAGGCATACCGACAATCTATCTTTCCACGACCAATACGAGACTGGAATAGAAGGGAGAACCGAAAGAGGTACTCCAAAGTACCCTCCACCACACACCTTCTGGTGGCTTGCGGAGTATGGATGTAGACGTAGATGTAGATGTTCATAAATAAATAAGCTAGCATTCTAGTGCAAGTGCGCTCACATTAAATGACAACGAATTATCGTTAAACGTAGTTTAAGCAATTATTTACCCCTGCTTGTGGGAAGTGTCTTTTAGAATTCTTTTACAAAGCGGTGTCCGCTAACACAAGCGATTGACCACTTAAATTAGCAAAGTATCTTACTACCACTTGCTGTCAACATTTAAATAAAGTTACCGGTAAAATAGTAAACTATTCTCAAATAAAAACGCAAGTATGATATTTATATGAGGTATTCATGGTGCATGCATTCATTTACTGTATAAATGTGAAGAATACGATATTCTGACGTTATATAAACTAGTTATATAATGAGAAAGGTGTACAAAATGTCGTAGATAAATAAATAAAGTAAATACAGATACGTAGCTGCAGAGCATTGCCATCATCTGAGATAACTTTTGTTGAAGTCGGAGGACGTGATTAAAAGTTGTGTATCCAGAGGGCCATTGCAAAAATGTTTATTCGCTGTGGGGTATTAACTTCTGTGGTTTTAATGATATTGAGATATTATTGTGTCTCTGGATGCACCTCATTTTTCTGAGATCGCAAATGTATTCACAGTTGCATTAATATTTGATGTGAGTTATTATCGAATCCCAAAGAGCAGTAGCTTGACCGTCCCTAAGATTGTCTGACACTGCGCCATTTCTTGGAGCATATTCTGCAAAAAGGGTATCCGAGCATCGTCCGTCCAAATTCCCTCCTCTGGGATTTACCCGTTTCCGGTGACGTGCTCAGTGCCTCTGCATCTCTCTGGCCAGAAGCGTTCAACCTTCCGGGATGTCCGCGGTCCTCCCTGAGCCTTGGCTTCCTAGAAATTCTAAGCGGCCGAATAGCTCTCCTAGATACTCGCAACGTTACACACTTCATCAACCCCCCACCCCCAAAAAAAAAAAAGAAGATATCCATAGCAGTGAGGTCGGCAGAACACGGTAGCCACAACATTGGCCCACTCTTCGCAGTCCGTCAGTGAAGGAGAAACACTGTCGAAATGTTCTCTGACATCAATAGTGTGACCACGTCATGCTGCAACCATAAACGTTGTCTGACTGCTACATTCCCGATAGTATTTCACGGTGAAAGATACAGTAATTTCCTTCACCGAGCGTGTTAAGCATAAGATGGTGTCCTGTCAGTTGATCGTGAAGCCTACAGATTTTTGGTAAATCTGTGTTGACTGTGGAACACAGGAGTCGCACTAGGATTTTTCAGTTATCAGACGTGCCTGTTACGCCTGTTAAACTGCGAGCGATGGTCTAAGCCAAGTTAGCGTCAGATCTTCAAGCACCACTAGTGGGAAAACGGCGCCTCTGACATCTGTGTCACATAAGAGAAGTTTTTCTTATCTCCTCTAACCACTCTACAAATGTTTGTACTTAGTTTTTTTTTCGCCTTATATACTGTCCTTATCATGACACGTGCACACGGCACAAATTGGCAACATTTTACACTTAAGCTCCAAAGAAACTGGTATAGGCATATACGTATTCAAATACAGAGATATGTAAATAGGAGGATACGGAGCTGCGGTGGGGAACGTCTGTATAAGGCAACAAGTGTCTGGCACCGTTGTGAGATCGGTTACTGCTGCTACAAGATTTAAATGAGTTTGAACGTGGTGTTATAGTCGGCGCACGAGCGATGAGACCCAGCATCTCCGAGGTAGCGATGAAGTGGGGATTTTACCTTACGACCATTTCACGAGTGTACCGTGAATATTAGGAATCCGGTAAAATCTGAAACCTCCGACATCAAGGCCGCTGGAAAAAAATGATGCAAGAACGGGACCAACGACGACTGGAGAGACTCGTTCAAAGTGACAGAAAAACAACCTTTCCCCAAATTTCTGCAGATTTCAATGCTGGGCTATCAGCAAGTGTCAAAGTGCGAACCATTCAACGAAACATCGTCGATATGGGTGTTCTGAGGAGGAGGAGGCCCATTCGTGTACCATTGGTGACTGCACGACACAAAGCTTTACACCTCGCCAGGGCCCGTCAACATGACTGCAAACATGCTACGTGGTCGGACGAGTCTCGTTTCAAATTGTTTCGAGCGGGTGGACGGGTACAGGTATGGCGACAACTCCATGAATTCGTGGATCCTGCATGTCAGCAGGGAACTGTTCAAGTTGGTGAAGGCTTTGTAATGTGTGGGGTCTTTGCAGTTAGAGTGGCATGGGACTCCTGATGCTTATAGATACTACACTGACAGGTGACACGTACGGAAGCATCCTGTCTGATCGCCTGCATCCATTGATGTCCGTTGTGAATTCCGACGGACTTCGGCAATTCCAGCAGGACAGTGCGACACCTCCCATGTCCAGAATTGCTGCAGAGTGGCTCCAGGAACACCCTTCTGAGCTTAAGCACTTCCGCTGATCACCAAATCCCTCAGGCATGAACATTATTGAGCATATCTGGGATGCCTTGCAACGTGTTTTTCAGAAGAGATCTCCACCCCCTCGTACTCTTATGGGTTTACGGACAGCCCTGCAGAATTCATTGTGTCAGTTCCCTCCAGCACTACTTCAGACATTGGTAGAGTTCGTGTCACGCCGTGTTCCGGCACTTCTGCGTGCTGGCGGGTGGCTACACGCCATTAGGCAGGTATACCAGTTTCTTTGTCTCTTCAGTGTATATTGCGGTGAACAGTAGTCATAATATAAAGGATCGTCAACTTCCCCGTGGAGTCTCTCGTTCCTAAATGTGTCGATCTATAGAAGACCTGATCGTTATCTCATCATCATCATCATCATCATCATCATCATCATTTAAGACTGATTATGCCTTTCAGCGTTCAGTCTGGAGCATAGCCCCCCCTTATACAGTTCCTCCATGATCCCCTATTCAGTGCTAACATTGGTGCCTCTTCTGATGTTAAACCTGTTACTTCAAAATCATTCTTAACCGAATCCAGGTACCTTCTCTCGGTCTGCCCCGACTCCTCCTACCCTCTACTGCTGAATCCATGAGTCTCTTGGGTAACCTTGCTTCTCTCATGCGTGTAACATGACCCCACCATCTAAGCCTGTTCGCCCTGACTGCTACATCTATAGAGTTCATTCCCAGTTTTTCTTTGATTTCCTCATTGTGGACACCCTCCGGCCATTGTTCCCATCTACTAGTACCTGCAATCATCCTAGCTACTTTCATATCCGTAACCTCAACCTTGTTGATAAGGTAACCTGAATCCACCCAGCTTTCGCTCCCATACAACAAAGTTGGTCGAAAGATTGAACGGTGCACAGATAACTTAGTCTTGATATTGACTTCCTTCTTGCAGAAGAGAGTAGATTGTAGCTGAGCGCTCACTGCATTAGCTTTGCTACACCTCGCTTCCAGTTCTTTCACTATGTTGCCATCCTAAGTACTTGAAACCGTCCACCTGTTCTAACTTTGTTCCTCCTATTTGGCACTCAATCCGTTTATATTTTTTTCCCACTGACATTACTTTCGTTTTGGAGATGCTAATCTTCATACCATAGTCCTTACATTTCTGATCTAGCTCTGAAATATTACTTTGCAAACTTTCAATCGAATCTGCCATCACAACTAAGTCATCCGCATATGCAAGACTGCTTATTGTGTGTTCACATATCTTAATCTCACCCAGCCAGTCTATTGTTTTCAACATATGATCCATAGATAATATGAACAACAGTGGAGACAGGTTGCAGCCTTGTCTTACCCCTGAAACTACTCTGAACCATGAACTCAATTTACCGTCAACTCTAACTGCTGCCTGATTATCCATGTAAAGACCTTTAATTGCTTGCAAAAGTTTGCCTCCTATTCCATAATCTTGTAGAACAGACAATAACTTCCTCCTAGGAACCCGGTCATATGCCTTTTCTATATCTATAAAGCATAGATACAATTCCCTGTTCCACTCATAACACTTCTCCATTATTTGCCGTAAGCTAAAGATCTGGTCCTGACAACCTCTAAGAGGCCTAAACCCACACTGATTTTCATCCAATTGGTCCTCAACTAATACTCGCACTTTCCTTTCAACAATACCTGCGAAGATTTTACCCACAACGCTGATTAAAGAGATACCTCTGTAGTTGTTACAATCTTTTCTGTTTCCATGTTTAAAGATTGGTGTGATTACTGCTTTTGTCCAGTCTGATGGAACCTGCCCCGACTCCCAGGCCATTTCAATTATCCTGTGTAGCCATTTAAGACCTGACATTCCACTGTATTTGATGAGTTTCGACTTAATTTCATCCACCCCAGCCGCTTTATTGCACTGCAATCTATTGACCATTTTTTCCACTTCCTCAAATATGATTCTATTTCCATCATCATTCCTATTCCATTCTACCTCGAAATCTGAAACATTACTGATCGCATTTTCACCTACATTGAGCAACTCTTCAAAATATTCCCTCCATCTGCCCAAGGCATCCACAGGATTCACCAGCAGTTTTCCTGACCTGTCCAAAATACTTGTCATTTCCTTCTTACCTCCCTTTCGAAGACTGCTAATTACACTCCAGAATGGTTTTCAAGCAGCTTGACCCATAGTCTCCAACCTGTTTCCAAAGTCTTCCCACGATTTCTTCTTGAATGCTGCAATTATCTGTTTGGCTTTGTTTCTTTCTTCAACATAACTTTCTCTGTCTACCTGGGTTCTGGTATGTAGCCATTTTTGATACGCCTTCTTTTTCCTTTTACAGGCTGCCTTGACTGTATCATTCCACCAAGCTGTTTGCTTCATCCTACTTTTACTCACTACTGTTCCAAGACATTCTTTAGCCACTTCTAGTACTGTGTCCCTGTACCTTGTCCATTCCTTTTCCAATGACTGTAATTGACTACTTTCAACTAACTGGTCCCTTTCTGAGATCGCTGTTATGTACTTGTGCCTGATTTCCTTATCCTGAAGTTTCTCCACTCTTATCCTCCTACATATGGACCTGACCTCCTGCACTTTCGGCCTCACAATCCCAATTTCACTGCAGATTAAATAATGATCAGTGTCATCAAAGAATCCCCTGAATACACGTGTGTCCCTCACAGCCTTTCTGAATTTTTATTATATAGTCAATGACAGATCTGGTTCCCCTGCCTTCCCAAGTATACCGGTGAATGTTCTTATGTTTAAAAAAGGAGTTTGTGATTACTAAGCCCATACTGGCACAGAAATCCAAGAGTTGATTCCCGTTCCTGTTGGCCTCCATATCCTCTCCAAATTTACCCATAACCTTTTGATACCCTTCTGTTCGATTTCCAATCCTGGCGTTAAAATCATCCATGAGCAGAACACTGTCCTTGTCCTTTACTCTAACAACTACATCACTGAGTGCCTCATAAAAACTATCCATCTTATCTTGATCTGTCCCTTCACAATGCGAATATACTGACACAATCCTAACCTTCTTGCTAGACACTGTCAAATCTATCCACATCAGTCGTTCGTTTACATACCTTATTGCAACTACGCTGGGTTCCATTTCTTTCCTGATGTAAAGCCCTACACCCCATTGTGCTATTCCTGCTTTGACGCCTGACAGGTAGACCTTGTATTCTCCCACTTCCTCTTCTTTCTCACCCCTTACCCGAATGTCACTAACAGCTAAAACGTCCAGCCCCATCTTACTTGCAGCCTCTGCCAGCTTTACATCAGAGATCATTATCTGTGACACAGAATTCATGGGATAAACACAAATACAAACAGATATTTAGATGTCACCACTTGGTATCACTAATCACCCCGGAAGCAAGCAGTACTCAGCATTCTCTCTTAGCCTTGCCTTCCGTGTCAGTGGTAGTAATAGCTTCGAATCGGATGTGAATATTTTAAATGAAACGCTGATGCCCAACAGCTAAGACGGTTTTTCATTAGACAGGGATGACAACAAGGACGAGGGACTGCATTCTTACTTCATATGGTTACCGTTAGTTGCTAGAATTGCTGACCGCATAAGCAAAATTCTTCTAAAAAAATTGTGTAAAGACCACATTTTCCAGACATCAAAACTTAAAAGAATTTTTTCGACCTACAATAGACGCACGAGATCACATCAACACTGTGAGGTCTATGGCTGTGGTACTACTAGGCGAAACTTGGAGGATAATAAAGGAATGGATTGATGAGCATGACTGCAAAGTTTTCAATCCCCGATAGCAGAACATCATACGAGTAAGATGTGCCACCGCGATATAGATTTCAACAAAGCACTTGTGGTAGTCAAGAAATGTAATATTTTGTATATATATTAGCGTCAGCCACTTGTAACAAACTCAAATGTGTGCCGAACCTTGACCCGAATACGGATTTCCCACATTTGAGCGGTCACCTTATCCACTTCAGCAATACGAGCACGACCCCAGTGCATAGCCTCAATATGCCACTCAATCATAATTCAAATGTTCGCACATTCGTGAAACTAAGCATAGGAAGACCCGCCAGGCGTGGTTATGTCATTAATGGCGTCAGAGACTGTGTTTATGCAGTAACTGTATTTTTTACAACAGAATATCATTCAGACATGGACGTATGTTCGAAGGGTATTGTATTGTAATAAATTTAGCTTCTGAAAAATCACACTGTCGCGATTAATGATATAATATAACTTTTGTACGCGGTCCAGTCACCGCCTGTTTTCGACGTCAACCTGCAATAACCACCCACAGACGGCATTGGCAGCACTAACAATGGCGGGCATGTCATATGCGTCCTGGGGGCGCGCAAAGCAGTGCAGCCGTTGTCGTAATTCGGAAGTGCGGCGATTTATCTGACATCCAAAACGACATGATTATTGTCTTTTGCAGCAACACTGGAAGCATTTCCGAAACTCATAAGTCTGTAAACTTTCCGCTTGCCGCCATGGTTAAAGTGCAAGGCAAAATGCCGCTATCGAAAACCGGTGCTAAGGCAACGTTGGTGCACCTTAATCAGTAGCCAACGGCCTTGTTACGCTGGTAGCATCGATTCCTTCGCAATCACGGAAGTTACTCAATGTTGCCCGCCCGGCTAGCAGTGAGGTCTAACGCACTGCTTCCCGAGCGGGAAGGCGTGCAGGTCCCCGGCACTAATACACCGAGCAGATTAGTGTGGAGGTCCGGTGTGCCGGCCGGCCAGTTGATGGTTTTCCATCTGCCTCGGCGAATGCGGGCTGGCTTCCCTTATTCCGCCTCAGTTACGCTATGTCAGCGATTGCTGCGCAAACACTGTCTCCAAGTACGCGTACACCATAATTACAAACCACGAAAACATTGGGGTTACACTCGCCTGGAATCAGACGTTCCGGAGGCGAGTCCACTGGGGGCCCAACCGCACAATAACCCTCGGTTCTTTGGAGTGGGGCGTGGTGGGGTGGGTGGACTGCTGTAGCCTGCTGTGAGGTTGTGTACCACTGATGGCTACGGAGGCGACGAAGCCTCTCCGTCGTTTCTAGGTCCCCATTTCAATACATACATACACTCCTGGAAATGGAAAAAAGAACACATTGACACCGGTGTGTCAGACCCACCATACTTGCTCCGGACACTGCGAGAGGGCTGTACAAGCAATGATCACACGCACGGCACAGCGGACACACCAGGAACCGCGGTGTTGGCCGTCGAATGGCGCTAGCTGCGCAGCATTTGTGCACCGCCGCCGTCAGTGTCAGCCAGTTTGCCGTGGCATACGGAGCTCCATCGCAGTCTTTAACACCGGTAGCATGCCGCGACAGTGTGGACGTGAACCGTATGTGCAGTTGACGGACTTTGAGCGAGGGCGTATAGTGGGCATGCGGGAGGCCGGGTGGACGTACCGCCGAATTGCTCAACACGTGGGGCGTGAGGTCTCCACAGTACATCGATGTTGTCGCCAGTGGTCGGCGGAAGGTGCACGTGCCCGTCGACCTGGGACCGGACCGCAGCGACGCACGGATGCACGCCAAGACCGTAGGATCCTACGCAGTGCCGTAGGGGACCGCACCGCCACTTCCCAGCAAATTAGGGACACTGTTGCTCCTGGGGTATCGGCGAGGACCATTCGCAACCGTCTCCATGAAGCTGGGCTACGGTCCCGCACACCGTTAGGCCGTCTTCCGCTCACGCCCCAACATCGTGCAGCCCGCCTCCAATGGTGTCGCGACAGGCGTGAATGGAGGGACGAATGGAGACGTGTCGTCTTCAGCGATGAGAGTCGCTTCTGCCTTGGTGCCAATGATGGTCGTATGCGTGTTTGGCGCCGTGCAGGTGAGCGCCACAATCAGGACTGCATACGACCGAGGCACACAGGGCCAACACCCGGCATCATGGTGTGGGGAGCGATCTCCTACACTGGCCGTACACCACTGGTGATCGTCGAGTGGACACTGAATAGTGCACGGTACATCCAAACCGTCATCGAACCCATCGTTCTACCATTCCTAGACCGGCAAGGGAACTTGCTGTTCCAACTGGACAATGCACGTCCGCATGTATCCCGTGCCACCCAACGTGCTCTAGAAGGTGCAAGTCAACTACCCTGGCCAGCAAGATCTCCGGATCTGTCCCCCATTGAGCATGTTTGGGACTGGATGAAGCGTCGTCTCACGCGGTCTGCACGTCCAGCACGAACGCTGGTCCAACTGAGGCGCCAGGTGGAAATGGCATGGCAAGCCGTTCCACAGGACTACATCCAGCATCTCTACGATCGTCTCCATGGGAGAATAGCAGCCTGCATTGCTGCGAAAGGTGGATATACACTGTACTAGTGCCGACATTGTGCATGCTCTGTTGCCTGTGTCTATGTGCCTGTGGTTCTGTCAGTGTGATCATGTGATGTATCTGACCCCAGGAATGTGTCAATAAAGTTTCCCCTTCCTGGGACAATGAATTCACGGTGTTCTTATTTCAATTTCCAGGAGTGTACATACAAACATACATACATAACCGACGTTGGTCCGGCTATTACCGGGTGGTTATAATTGAAATTTCCCCGTTTACACATTATAACATGGAAATTAATTACCGTACGAGTTCCAAACTTGGCATCATTAATGTCCAGAGTATGGGGTTGTATGATACCCATGCGTCACAGCGCCACCATCCCGTTCAAACTATGGCGACCAAGTGCTGTAATCAGTCATCGTGATTCATAGTCTAACACATCTTACTAGTCGCAGAGCACTTGTTGGCGTGTCATCATGAGCTTGGACAAAATGAACAGGACATTATTGGTGAAGCTCTGTTACCAAAACATCAGTAACGCTGCAGCTGCCCTTCGATAACATCGCCGGTTGAAAGGATTACGCTGGTGTGACCGAGCGGTTCTAGGCGCTTCAGTCTGGAACGGCGCGACCGCTACGGTCGCAGGTTCGAATCCTGCCTCGGTCATGGGTGTGTGTGTTGTCCTTAGGTTAGTTAGGTTTAAGTAGTTCTGAGTTCTAGGGGACTGATGACCTCAGATGTTAAGTCCCATAGTGCTGAGAGCATTTGAACCATTTGAAAGGATTACTGAACAGTCCTTTTTCCCACCTGCTGTGTGGAGCCTGATGAAGAAGTTCCAATCAACTGGAAAACTGGGCGTCGCTGCGGGAAGAGGCCGAAGACTGGTTGGACCACAGGTGGTTGATGAAATCGCCGTTGCTATGGCAGACAACGCTGCGAGCAATTCCCGATCGTCAGGCAGTGTTGCGTCACGACAATTGAACATCCCATGGTCCACTGTACGGGAGGTACAAACGATATCCGTAAACATCCGTATCGTACAACAGCTTGCACCACAGGACGCACAGCAACGTGTTGACGTCGCTCTCCACTTTCTCACAAGGACTGAAGTTGATGAGGGCTGGTCCTGGACCATCCTACGGACAGACGAAGCTCATTTTTCTCTGACGGGTGAGGGGAACACACAGAACTGCCGAGTGCGGGGATCTTCACCTCCAGTTACTGTGCATGAAGTTCCCCTGTATTGTGAACGTGTCACCGCATGGCGCGGCTTCACGGCTACGTTCATCATTGGTCGATTCTGTTTTGAACAGGTAGACGCATAATTAATTCTGCATTGTTTCTCTTCCCCACGTTCTTGAAATTAATGCTACCAGTGTTGGTACTCGTACCATAATTAATTTCCGTGTTACAACGTGTTAAATAGGGTGCCGTTGGTTTTAAGGACATGCAAATCCATAAGTGGCGTCCAATTGAAAGACTTTTTCCAGGCCCTGGAGCCACACAACATTAATTTAGGGTCACTAGATTCAACAGAAACAAGCGTAACATCAGGTGTGCCCCAGGGCAGCGTAATAGGTCCGCTGCTATTTACGATTTACATAAACGATCTGCTTCATGGTATTGACAGCGGTATTAGACTGTTTGCCAATGATGCTGTAGTCTACACGAAAGCTGTGGACAAATCAATGAGGATTTATAGAAAATAAATGCGTGGTGTAATGACTGGCAGTTATCTCTCAATATTAGTAAGTGTAACCTACTGCATATAACAAAGCGATAATCCCCATTAATGTACGAGCACAAAATAAATGCCCAGTCTTTGGAAGCGGTAATACCCTCAAGTATCTGGAAGTATCTGGGTGTGACTATTCGAAATGATCTCAGATGGAACGATCAGATTACACAAGTAACGGGTAAGGCGAACTCTAGATTGCGGTTTGTTGGTAGAATACCGAAGCGATGCAGTCCTTCAAAAAAGGAAATTGCTTATAGCAGTTTAGTTCGTCCAGTCTTAGAGTATTGTACTTCTGTATGGGACCCTTAACAGATGGGTCTCATTCAAGAGATTGAGAAGGTCCAAAGAAGAGTGGCAAGATTCGTGACTGGTACAATTAGCCATTGCGAGACCGTTACAGATCTCATAGAAAGTTTAATGTGGGTCACACTTGCAGATAGCCGACGCGCTAAACGGAAGCGGCTGCTCACTAAATTCCAAAATCCGACCTTCGCCGAGGATGTAGAGCATATATTATTACCAACAACTTTCAAATCGCGTGATCACCATTTTAAGATAAGGGAAATCGGAGCTCGTACTGAGGCGTTCAGACAGTCGTTTTTCCCTCGCGCGATCCGCGAGTGGAACAGAGGGGGTCCTCCGCCACACACACAACTTGATGACTAGCGGAGTATTTATGTAGATAGATGACAGGGATGAGCGACCGCTACGAGGATGGGTACAGGTGAATAGACGTGCATCTGTTGAGCAACTAACCGCCTAGATAAATCCAGGGGATACCATAAGCGTCTCCTCAACGAACGTTCAGCGTACGTTGCTGTGTATGGGTATTTGCAGCAGGCGCCTGGTTCATGCACCTAGCTGATTGCTATTCATCGGTGACAATGGTTGGAATTTTCACGCCATTACCGCAGCTGGACTTCCAGTAAGTGGCGACAGGTGGCTTTTACAGATGAATGCCGCTTTATACTCCATCGGAGAGATGATTGTTGGCATGTAAGGCGTGAAACGTCTGAAAGCAAATACTCTGCAACAGTCAATGGAAGTGTTCAGGCCGGAGGGTATTCTCAGAGCGATCTTGTCAACCGGGAAAACCCAGTGGATCAACACAAGCACGCATCTATCTATCCTTGTCGGTACTTGTCCACTCCTACATGCAGTTTGTCTTTCCTCGGCACGATGTCATCTACCAGCAGAACAATGCAATGAATGTAGGTCCATGGCTCGAAGAGAGTTTAACTATTTCTGATATATGGAGATAGTAACTGTTCTCAAAAGAATAGGTACCATTGATAACCGTGCAACTTCATAGGATAAATAATAGTTAATTGAATCCCTCAGCTGCCGACAGGTGTTGTTGATATACCTCGATGGGGAGAGCTGAAAATGTGTGCCCCGACCGGGTCTGAGGCATCGAGGACACAGATGAATAGTGCGACTGCAGGGACTTATCACTTGCACGGTTCCCAACTGTCCACAATCTACATACGTAATGCACCTAATAGATATTTGCCCATCCACTCATTACACGCGCACACTAAGGTGACGATTCCCGTAAGAGTTCGGGCAACCTGTGCGTATTCGCACAGACGAAGGTCAATGGCTGGGTAGCCTTTAACTGTTCTCAAAAGAACAGATACCATTGATGACCGTGCAACATCTCTAGAATAAATGATAGTTAATTGAAACCCTCAGCTGCCGACAGGTGTTGTTGATATACCTCGACGGGGACAGATGAAAATGTGTGACCGGACCGGGACTCCAACCCGGGATCTCCTACTTACATGGCAGACGGTCTCTCCATCTGAGTCACCGAGGACAATGATGAATAGCGCGACTGCAGGGACTTATCCCTTGCATGCTTCCCAACTGTCCACAACTGTCCACTTACGGGAATCGTCACCTCAGTGTGCGCGAGAAATGAGTGGACGGGCAAATATCTATTAGGTACATTACGTATGTAGATTGTGGACCGTTCGGAATGTGGGTCTCACGGGAAGCGTGCACGGGGTACGTCCCGGCAGTCGCGCTATTAATCTGTGTCCTAGGTGGCTCAGATGGATAGAGCGTCTGCCATATAAGCAGGAGATCCCGGGTCCGAGTCCCGGTCGGGGCACACATTTTCAGCTGTCTCAATCGATGTATGTCAACAACACCAGTAGTCAGCTGAGAGTTTCAATTAATTTAACCATTTCGATTGGGCCATGGATGCTCAACCAAGAAACCTTGCCAGCTGTCCACAACACTGGAGTCGACAAGGCTTTACGTCCCTGCCGAAAATTTCCAGAACCGCAATGACACTCTTCCTGCGGGTCTCGCAGCGGTGCGCACAGATAAAGGTGGTTATTCAGGCTTCTGACAAGTGATCATATTCATGTGACTGGATAGTATAGGACAGTCCGCGAAGCGGTTAATATCTTCAAGAATGTAACAAATTTTAATAGTGACTGTTGGTGTAGGCTATGAGCTTCGTGGTTTCTCGCCCTCAAAGACGGTAAACACCCAGCCACGGTGTGCGAAGACTATAAACAACTAGCAGGAAGCTGTATAATATTTTGGTAGCTATTCCCTCTCCGTTCCACCGCTGGTTGTAGCTGCCTACCATCAACAGTTGCACGAAAGATTTTGCCCTCAAACTTTCATGGTCCAGAGCAATCGCGGAAAAACTTTTATAATTTGACGTGGCTCTAGTCTTAGCGTTCATCCAGAATGGGGGCATCGGAAGAGTTCTGAAAAACATTCCAAAAGAGTGGTCGGAACGTCACTTGAAGACGAACATGATGCGGCCTGACAACCCAGAAGATTCTACCTCCAGTCGTCTTAAAACACCTTTTTTCCTCTGTTTCTTCTCGATGAATAAGTGCTCTTAAGTTAGGTGATAAATGTTTTCTCCCTTTTTTTCCCTATACAAGTACTGCAATGTGAAGTGTCAAATAGCACCCTTGTTAGAACACACTCCCTCCTATTGCCCGAATAGAGCCGCTGGCTCCGAGAACTGTTTACCGTTTGAACGGTGGGCTCCAGTACGAAATATGTGAATGTCAAACGCAGGTCTGTTTGTACGGGCACGGGCTCGTCCCGCTTTAGTTATAAAACTTTTATTACGCCCTCCGCAGGGTCGCAGTAAATAAGGGAACGAGGAGCGCCGATTTACGGTCCTCGGGATGCGCGCGCTCCGTCACGCGTTATTTGAATCCAGCACTGCCGAAACTATCGTCCGTGTCCTCCGAGGGAAATTTATCCGACCCATAAGTTGCAAAATTACTTTTATTCTCATCGCATCCGACAGAATATTCGCCATCCGAGGCGTGTCTGCGACGGACAGCTAATTCGAGCGAGTGTTTCTGGTCATATTTCAGGCCCTTTTACTGCGAGAGTAACGCAGCGACCAGCCCGTTCGCAGTTTCTACTCGCATCTTATATAGAACTTAACAGCTTCATCTTACAGGCAAAGTGATTTCATTCACGACAGTTTTCTGTAAGTGTGACACCAGTGCAAGTGCGTGGGTGGAAGGGTGCGGGCTGTGGAAGGCAGGTGTGATAGAGGACGCTTGTTGGAAGCGGGTGGGGGGGGGGCGTAGGGAATGGAACTAAATATCATTTCAGTTTCACCGTAAATTACTAAAACGAAATTGTAGACTGGCTGGAAATGGACATCAACGGACTGAGAGCACAATCAGCGTCAAGTTCACCTGTTACCAACCTAATTGTGTGAAGTATGTGATGAAGAGACATATTAACATCTAAACTGTTACCAATGTAACTGTGAGATGTAAGTGATTACTAGGCATACACTTTGACATCTAATCTGTAACCTATGTAGCTGTGTTAAGTATGTGTTTAAAAGACATAACACTGACATTTAAATTCCTACTCCACAAGAAACAGTGCGCGACGTAGAGGAGATTACATAGGTTACCGGTGTAATTTCCGTCTCTAATCCTCGCTGGTGGAAGGGGGGAAGAGTGACTGTAACATATAATTTCCTGGCCTCGCTAGTGCTCTTCCTGTTGCGGTGATCATGGCCAGTTTCAGCAGCGGAATTACATTTTAGCAGCAGCATAGCCTGTGGAGCGGAAGTTACTGGTGGTTTGGTGGAGTATACGTTTACCAGAATACACATTTTATTAACAAATCATTCTGTTGTGTTTGTGGATGTAAAGAGGTGGATGAACATTCTAGAACACATCAAATACTATAGAATCATTAAAACATAAATGTATTTATTTACAATGTGCACAATATTGCTTGTAAGTAACTTTGTATGGTGGTCTCTCTGCGGTTTGTCTGTCTTCCCCCGCTCCCGCCCCCTCTCTCTCTCTCTCTCTCACTGTGTGTGTGTGTGTGTGTGTGTGTGTGTGTGTGTGTGTGTGTGTGTGTGTGTATGTGTGTGTATGTGTGTTTGTTCCAATAGTAATAGTTATCAATATTGACCAGCAGTCGGAGTAATAGCTACGTCGTGCTAGGTTCGTAAGGTCTCACTGTGCTGTCGTCTTTACGCTCGGCGCGATCTAAGAGTAGTCTGAGGACACTGTGAATATAATCTGAGACGCAGCTCTGAGCGCGGCGGCTTAGAAAGATACGTGGACCGACCAAAACAATAGCAGCCAGTGAAGAGATGCGAACTGGGCGTCCTTGAGTGGCGTGTGTGCGCAACTTGTCGGTGTTTGCCGGACATACTGTAGCAGCGGCTCGCGGCGGTTGGATTAAACGTTTCTTCTGTGGGGACATCTACATCTACATCTACACGTATACTCACATTTAAGTACCTGGCAGAGGGTTCATCGAACCACCTTCACTATTCTCTATTACTCCAATCTCATATAGCACTCGGAAAGAATGAACGCTTATATCTTTCCGTACGAGCTCTGATTTCCCTTATTTTATCGTGGCGATAGTTCCTCCCTATGTAGGTCGGTGTCAACAAAATATTTTCGCATTCGGAGGAGAAAGTTGGTGATTGGAATTTCGTGAGAAGATTCCGTCGCAACGAAAAACGCCTTTCTTTTAATGATTTCCATCCCAAATCCTGTATCATTTCGTATCATTTCTGTGACACTCTCTCCCATATTTCGCGACAATACAAAACGTGCTGCCTTTCTTTGAACTTTTTCGATGTACTCCGTCAGTCCTATTTGGTAAGGATCCCACACCGCGCAGCAATATTCTAAAAGAGGACGGACAAGCGTAGTGTAGGCAGTCTCCTTAGTAGGTCTGTTACATTTTCTAAGTTTCCTGTCAATAAAACGCACCCTTTGGTTAGCCTTCCCCACAACATTTTCTATGTGTTCTTTCCAATTTAAGTTGTTCGTAATTGCAATACCTAGGTATTTAGTTGAATTTACGGCTTTTAGATTAGACTGATTTATCGTGTAACCGAAGTTTAACGAGTTCCTTTTAGCACTCATGTGAATGATCTCACACTTTTCGTTATTTATGGTCAACTCCCACTTTTCGCACCATTCTGATATTTCTTCTAAATCGTTTTTCAGACAGGATCGACGCGCGATGCACCGTGTGCTGTCAACGAAGGCACCTTCGATACCGAACAATAACCAAAACAATTTCAAATAAATGACAAAATATGTACAGTAATGACAGAAACTTAATATTAAATCTTTTTTAAAATTACACAATGAGCAGAGCAGAATCCTTTATCAGAGAACAGCCGACAGGTAGTATTCAAGAACAGCATATAAATGTTTGTTAAACAAATGAAGCATAACCAGAAGATATTTTTCATTTCCAATAGAGGTCAATGACGATTATTGACGTAGTAGCATCTAAAATACACAGTGACTAAAAAAAAGTACTTGTGCGTGAACCAGCAACAGTGGAATTAAATTACAGTAGATCAAACGAATGACTACATTTCCCACAGCAGTAATTAAAATCCATAGTGAAACGAACATAATCCATGAGTACAAACTATGTGGTGATAGCAAAAGTACAGAATTGTTGTACTGGATCCTAGACCACAGTCGTACGACACGAATGGCTATGGCTATGATACCCCAATGGCAGTGTTCAGCCGCCTTATTGGAAAGGTTAAAATGAGCTTAGTGTTTTTAAAACCTTCCGACCTTAGGATGGAAAGTACGCGTGGGTGACTGATATATACATTTTTATTGCTGTTATAAATTTTTAAATCTATGCAATAGTCACCCATACTATCAGCTCATTTTTTATCATTTTATTATTACAAGTAAACAGATGGGGAAAATTAGATTAAAGAAAAGTAAAGTAAGCTTAAGCGTTTATATTTATTTTAAAATTCATCAGTGTTTAAAAAACTGATAACACTTGTTAAGACTATCTCAAAGTTGGTGCCTTATTTACTATTGTAAAATAATTAAGAATAGTGATGCTCAGAGGGGGCTCAATTTGCATAAAATGTGATTTTCAAAAAATAGGAAGCCGAAAGAATAGGAAACAGGATGGGATACCGCAATAAAACAAGCACACAAAGATAGTTCAAGAGTACACAAAAAGCAACTGAACCATAACCAGTCCATTCTATTTAGGCACAGAAATTCCGCTCCTAGCGTAGTCGTGTTCCCAATGGATAACCACAGACTGCTATTGGAAATTAATTAGCTGGCCGGGGTGGCCGAGCGGTTCTAGGCGCTACAGTCTGGAACCGCGCGACCGCTACGGTCGCAGGTTCGAATCCTGCCTCGGGCATGGATGTGTGTGGTGTCCTTAGGTTAGTTAGGTTTAAATAGTTCTAAGTTCTAGGGGACTGATGACCTTAGAAGTTAAGTCCCATAATCCTCAGAGCCATTTTTTTATTGGAAATTAAGACAAAGATTGCTTGGTTCGATGTATCACAACCTTACCAGCATGCCCAATAAAAATCTTTCTAAAAATTATAAATAGGAAAACTGCTTGCAAAAGTGATTAATTATGTTTTAATACCCGAAATTTTATGCAAAAGAGTAGCTGAGGGCCAGTTTTGTTACTGCACCACGTTTTCCACGTGCACAAGTACATTTACATAAAATATATAATTTTAATGAAGACATCAAATTCAAACACATTAGTTACAGATAACTTCCGAACTGCGTTAATAACGTCATAGTATTGACCCAATGGCTCGTTAAACATTTTTTTTCTTTTCTTTACGAGCACGTGGTACTGTTATTACAAAGCACACACCACGTGGGTTGAACACGAAGAGAAATTATTAATTTGAAGAATTTCAACGAGAGAAAAACGTAGAATCACACGCACATTCACACTAAAGAGCGATGATATTAATTACAATTACGCCTTAACGTGCTTCCACTTTCCTTATTGGGGTGTAAACAAAGCAACTACCACAAAACACTCCAAAACCAACATTGAAATCCCACTGCATAGCGATTTAAAGTAATATAGAAAACATTTTCGATATCAATCTGTAAGAAAGGTAATTAATATTTCAGTTAGGATGAAAACTTAAGAAGTTCATTGTCCTTCACACCAGAAGGGAAGGAGATGACAATATCTTAAGACATCGTATACACTACGTAAAGGAGGCGGATGTAAGTTTCATAGGAAACTCTGTATGATAAGAATTACATATACAAATGTGTTTAATAGCGTTGTATGAAAAGTTGTTCTTGTTTATACAGGGTGTTACAGAAAGGTACGGCCAAACTTTCAGGAAACATTCCTCACACACAAATAAAAAAAAGATGTTATGTGGACATGTGTCCGGAAACGCTTAATTTCCATGTTAGAGCTCATTTTAGTTTCGTCAGTATGTACTGTACGTCCTCGATTCACCGCCAGTTGGCCCAATTGAAGGAAGGTAATGTTGACTTCGGTGCTTGTGTTGACATGCGACTCATTGCTCTACTGTACTAGTATCAAGCATATCAGTACGTCTTGATTGGACCCCATATTCTTCCACCTACGCTCAATGGAGCACGTTATCATGATTTCATACGGGATACTCTACCTGTGCTGCTAGAACATGTGCCTTTACAAGTACGACACAACATGTGGTTCATGCACGATAGAGCTCCTGCACATTTCAGTCGAAGTGTTCGTACGCTTCTCAACAACAGATTCGGTGACCGATGGATTGGTAGAGGCGCACGAATTCCATGGCCTCCACGCTCTCCTGACCTCAACTCTCTTGACTTTCATTTATGGGGGCATTTGAAAGCTCTTGTCTACGCAACCCCGGTACCAAATGTAGAGACTCTTCGCGCTCGTGTTGTGGACGGCTGTGATACAATACGCCATTCTCCAGGGCTGCATCAGCTCATCAGAAATTCCATGCGATGGAGGGTGGATGCATGTATCCTCGCTAACGGAGGACATTTTGAACATTTCCTGTAACAAAGTGTTTGAAGTCACGCTGTTACATTCTGTTGCTGTGTGTTTCCATTCCATGATTAATGTGATTTGAAGAGAAGTAATAAAATGAGATCTAACATGGAAAGTAAGCGTTTCCGGACACATGTCCACATAACATATTTTCTTTCTTTGTGTGTGAGGAATGTTTCCTGAAAATTTGGCCGTACCTTTTTGTAACACCCTGTATGTGAACATAACATATTCCACTGCTCAGTCTCCTCTCAGATAAATTTAGAAATACCACAGTAAAGTTAGAGGTGCAAATGTATGAGGTAAACAACTATAAATCGTGCAAAATAGCATGAATGGAATCTAACAGAAACCTTTCAAGGTTTCTCCTATTCTTTGCACCCGCAGGCAGCTTTCTTTCACGAAGTGTGAGAGTTGTGTGAACAAGTGTACCTTTTAAAGTGTAGGTGACTATAATGCGTGTGTGTCGCGTGCAGTGCTATGTGCGCATTGGAGATGATGATAAAAGGGAGAGGGTGAAACCCAGGGTCGGCATAAAGCCTACTCAAATGGAATAACGCCAAGAGAGTCGCAGAGCATTAACGTCCCCAGCCGACAGACTGGTCACCATCAACATTGTCGCATGCCGTCATTTCGCGGAACATTACGAAGAGATTTGGAATTTAATCCAGGACATCGGTTCAAAGACGTGATCGGGAACGCCGACACACCTGTTGTCCCCTCATACCTTAAAGACAAAGGTAAAGTTGTCAATAGCACACAGCGTACCCGGACAGTCACCCATCCAAATACTGGCCACGTCCAACGGTGCTTAACTTCGGTGATCTGGCAGGAACCTGTATATCTACCTCGGCACAGCCTTTGACACATCATAATCTACAGAATTCACAGAATTCGCGCCCTAATTTAGAAGTGCTCAAAATCCCTCAGAGACAACTTCTTCTTCTTCACGTATTAGACAAATTGCCTGTTACAGTAATACATCTCTTTTATGGTCTTTCTAAATTTCTTCTTCAGTGTATTTGTAATTGAGAACCTTTACTGGAATCTTTCTCCACAAATCCGGTCGACGTTTTCCTTCCATTTTCTTTAATTTTTCTGTTTTAGATTATGTATTCGTATATCATTTTTTATATCTTCATTCCTTTTTCGATCTCCCCTTGTACATCCTTATATTCCTCCTAGAAGTCTCATTTCTTGAACCTGTGTTCTACTTGCTTGACGTCTCATTTTTCCCCTGCTTCACTTTCGTAAGGGTTGTTACTGCTGTTGTTGTATAAAACTTCAGCTGGGTTTCTTTCTTGGCTTTATTCCGCAAACTTTTTACTCTGGTTCTACATATGGAAGCAAATTTACTTAATTTTTGATCCACGTCATGGTCATATTCGTAAGTGATGTCACATCCAAGATATTTGAAATGTATTTCTTGCTCCAAGGTTGTATTAGTCAAGACTAGATTTTACACGTAGTCTGCCCTGAAATGCTATCACTTTCGCTTTAGTTGCCGACAGTGCTAGGTAATAACCTGAGGCTATCTGCCTCAACATATAGACTACTATCTGAAGGTCATCTTCATTCTCTGTAATCAGAGTCAGGTCTTCTGCACATAAAGTTACATTTGAACTACTGTCATGATCTAAAATAACTCCTTTTATGTTCGACATTTTCCATTTTCTGATAATTTCATCTACACACATGCTGAAGAGTCTTGGAGAAATACAGCATCCTTGTCGTACCCCTTTCTCTGTACTCATTGGCGTTGTTCTTATATTTCTCATAGCTATAACAGTTTCAGTGTTTGGGCATAGACTTTTAATAGCATTTATGAGGTGAGATGGATAACCTGGATAACCTCTTTCAAACATGATATTCCATAGTTTTTCTCTATTCACATCGTCGAATGCTCTCTCAAAATCCACAAAAGCAAGATAGGTTTCTTTACCGAACACTGTGTCTTTTCTATAATTTGTTGGAGTGTAAAAACATTGTCAATAGTTGATCGTCCTCTTCTAAAAACTGAGTGTTCTTCAGATGTTATATTTACCATGATATTCTGAAGTCTTGCATTCATTCTTTTCGCATATAATTATAGGCTGAATCCAGGAGGCTTATACTCCATAGTAAAAAGTCTTAGATATAGGAATAATCCTCCATGTCACCACAGTTCCAAATTAATACCATAGCTTTTAGAGCTTCCGTCGGTTCTCTAATAGCAATATCGTCCTGTCCTTTTGTGTCATTCAGTTGAGGTAATGTATGAAGAAAGTATCATCAAGCTACAATTGTTTGTAATGACTTATCCATTCGTTCTCTCCTATATTATTAACACGTATACGATCATTTCCTTGACTGTTGACTGATTCAAATAGTTCAAATGGCTCTGAGCACTATGCGACTTAACTTCTGAGGTCATCAGTCGCCTAGAACTTAGAACTAATTAAACCTAACTAACCTAAGTACATCACACACATCCATGCCCGAGGCAGGATTCGAACCTGCGACCGTAGCGGTGGCGCGGATCCAGACTGTAGCGCCTAGAACCGCACGGCCATTAGGGCCGGCTGTTGACTGATTACATCACTTTATAAACAATAGTATATCTGCCTTGTAAATCGTGCTCTATATATTGCTCTTAAACAGTTCCCATGGTTCTGCGTGTGCTTTCAGAGTTATGTATTTCGCATTATTTCTCTTCTCTTAATATTATTTATGATGTTCATTAGTCTGATCATTTATGTAAGTCTTGAATGTTTCTTGTTTTTCTTTAATTCCTTTAGCCGGCCATCGTGGCCGAGCGGTTCTAGGCTCGTCAGTCCGGAACTGCGTTGCTGCTACGGTCGCAGGTTCGAATCCTGCCACGGGCATGGATGTGTGTGCTGTCCTTAGTTTAGTTAGGTTTAAGTAGTTCTAAGTTTAGGGGACTGATGACCTCAGATAATAAGCCCCATAGTTCTCAGAGCCATTTGAGCCATTTCATTGCTTTCTCCGTCTATGGTGTCCAAATTCTTATTCCACTACGTTTCTTGTAGTTACTTTTCTTCCACAGAACCTCATTACCTATGTTCGATATGATTGTTTTTAAGTTTTTCATCTCTTCTTCCAAGTCTTCTACTATTTCTAAATTTGCTAACTTTTTTGTCATCTGCTTTTGGTAGAGACCTCTTACGCTGCTATCTTCTAATAGTTTAATTTTAAGAACGTGTTCTTCCTTTTCGTCCTTCGGTTTTCTCCATTTTGCATAGTTGTCAATTATTGCCATCAGTGAGAAGTGATCTAATCCATTGTTCATTCCTCGATACACTCTGGTATCTCTGACTTTCCAGGAAATACTTCATTTATTGTTATGTAATCTGTTACAGATCTATAACCTTTTTCTGACCATGTAAATATGTACACGTCTTTCTTCCTAAAGAAACTATTGATAATTTTTAAATGATTAGAGGTAGCAAAATATAAATACAGTACCCCATTCATGGACTCAATATGTGTAATTGAAGCACTCAATCTCGGAAACAGGACTGAATACCGTGATAAGACAATGGTCGTGCGGTTCCAGACTGTAGCGCCTTTAACCGCTCGGCCAACCAGTCAATTGGATACATTTCTGCCAACGATGAACAAGTTTAATGAAGCCGTCACGGAAGAAGTCGACACTCTGTTTCCGCAACCACTGTCACACAGTTCTCTCAACGACTTGATCAGAAGCATAATGATGTCCCCGCAGATCGTCTTTCATTATCGGGAACAGATGTAAGTCAGATGGTGCTAAATTTCAAGTCTGTACGCTTTCATTTCGGGAGTTAGCATCTGGGGTACCCATCGTGCACAGATCTTCCGATATCCAAGCAAAGCAATAATGTGACCCACACGTTCTTGTGAAATGCCGATTGTGCTTTCAGTTTCTGTGTGATACGACGATCGTCCTGAATCAATATGCCAACAAGGTGCTAGTGAAGCTCGGTGGTTGCTGTCACAGGACGTCCACCTGTCTGTCTGTCACGCAGGTCAGATGCTACCCCCCCCCCCCCCCCTAAACATCTTTAAACCTACTCGCCCAAAGACGCACAGTACTCACATCAACGCAATCACCATAAACTGCTTTTATTCTCTACTACAGTAGTACAAGTTTATATGCCAACTACCTCTGCAGATGATGAAGAAATAGATGAAATGTATGACGAGATAAAAGAAATTATTCAGGTAGTGAAAGGAGACGAAAATTTAATAGTCATGGGTGACTGGAATTCGTCAGTAGGAAAAGGGGGAGAAGGAAACATAGTAGGTGAATATGGATTGGGGGGAAGGAATGAAAGAGGAAGCCGCCTTGTAGAATTTTGCACAGAGCATAACTTAATCATAGCCAACACTTGGTTCAAGAATCATAAAAGAAGGTTGTATACCTGGAAGAATCCTGGAGATACTAGTAGGTATCAGATAGATTATATAATGGTAAGACAGAGATTTAGGAACCAGGTTTTAAATTGTAAGACATTTCCTGGGGCAGATGTGGATTCTGACCACAATCTATTGGTTATGAACTGCAGATTGAAACTGAAGAAACTGCAAAAAGGTGGGAATTTAAGGAGATGGGACCTGGATAAACTGAAAGAACCAGAGGTTGTAGAGAGTTTCAGGGAGAGCATAAGGGAACAATTGACAGGAATGGAGAAAAGAAATACAGTAGAAGAAGAATGGGTAGCTCTGAGGGATGAAGTAGTGAAGGCAGCAGAGGATCAAGTAGGTAAAAAGACGAGGGCTAATAGAAATCCTTGGGTAACAGAAGAAATATTGAATTTAATTGATGAAAGGAGAAAATACAAAAATGCAGTAAATGAAGCAGGCAAAAAGGAATACAGACGTCTCAAAAATGATATCGACAGGAAGTGCAAAATGGCTAAGCAGGGATCGCTAGAGGACAAATGTAAGGATGTAGAGGCTTACCTCACTAGGGGTAAGATAGATACTGCCTACAGGAAAATTAAAGAGACCTTTGGAGAGAAGAGAACCACTTGTATGAATATCAAGAGCTCAGATGGCAACCCAGTTCTAAGCAAAGAAGGGAAGGCAGACAGGTGGAAGGAGTATATAGAGGGTTTATACAAGGGCGATGTACTGGAGGACAATATTATGGAAATGGAAGAGAATGTAGATGAAGACGAAATGGAAGATAAGATACTGCGTGAAGAGTTTGACAGAGCACTGAAAGACCTGAGTCGAAACAAGGCCCCGGGAGTAGACAACATTCCATTTGAACTACTGATGGCCTCGGGAGAGCCAGTCATGACAAAACTCTACCATCTGGTGAGCAAGATGTATGAGACAGGCGAAATACCCTCAGACTTCAAGAAGAATATAATAATTCCAATCCCAAAGAAAGCAGGTGTTGACAGATGTGAAAATTACCGAACTATCAGTTTAATAAGTCACAGCTGCAAAATACTAACACGAATTCTTTACAGACGAATGGAAAAACTGGTAGAAGCCGACCTTGGGGAAGATCAGTTTGGATTCCGTAGAAATGTTGGAACACGTGAGGCAATACTGAACTTACGACTTATCTTAGAAGGAAGATTAAGAAAAGGCAAACCTACGTTTCTAGCATTTGTAGACTTAGAGAAAGCTTTTGACAATGTTAACTGGAATACTCTCTTTCAAATTCTGAAGGTGGCAGGGGTAAAATACAGGGAGCGAAAGGCTATTTACAGTTTGTACAGAAACCAGATGGCAGTTATAAGAGTCGAGGGGCATGAAAGGGAAGCAGTGGTTGGGATAGGAGTAAGACAGGGTTATAGCCTCTCCCCGATGTTATTCAATCTGTATATTGAGCAAGCAGTAAAGGAAACAAAAGAAAAATTCGGAGTAGGTATTAAAATTCATGGAGAAGAAGTAAAAACTTTGAGGTTCGCCGATGACATTGTAATTCTGTCAGAGACAGCAAAGGACTTGGAAGAGCAGTTGAACGGAATGGACAGTGTCTTGAAAGGAGGATATAAGATGAACATCAACAAAAGCAAAACGAGGATAATGGAATGTAGTCAAATTAAGTCGGGTGATGCTGAGGGAATTAGATTAGGAAATGAGACACTTAAAGTAGTAAAGGAGTTTTGCTATTTAGGGAGTAAAATAACCGATGATGGTCGAAGTAGAGAGGATATAAAATGTAGACTGGCAATGGCAAGGAAAGCGTTTCTCAAGAAGAGGAATTTGTTAACATCGAGTATAGATTTAAGTGTCAGGAAGTCGTTTCTGAAAGTATTTGTATGGAGTGTAGCCATGTATGGAAGTGAAACATGGACGATAACTAGTTTGGACAAGAAGAGAATAGAAGCTTTCGAAATGTGGTGCTACAGAAGAATGCTGAAGATAAGGTGGGTAGATCACGTAACTAATGAGGAGGTATTGAATAGGATTGGGGAGAAGAGAAGTTTGTGGCACAACTTGACTAGAAGAAGGGATCGGTTGGTAGGACATGTTTTGAGGCATCAAGGGATCACAAATTTAGCATTGGAGGGCAGTGTGGAGGGTAAAAATCGTAGAGGGAGACCAAGAGATGAATACACTAAGCAGATTCAGAAGGATGTAGGTTGCAGTAGATACTGGGAGATGAAGAAGCTTGCACAGGATAGAGTAGCATGGAGAGCTGCATCAAACCAGTCTCAGGACTGAAGACCACAACAACAGAATCTCCTTTGAGGTTACACCTTCTGCCTGCACGTTGCTTAAAGCGCATTGACCGACCGTCTTTACACTGTAACAACACAACCGTTCAATGCTAAAGGCTTCCCGCCGACTGGAGCTGTAGAGAAGAGGCTACGGAACAAGCCGGGACCTGCCGCATACCAATGCTGCCAGCTATTGAAGAGTTACAAAATAGAGGCATTATTTTCAGTCAACACTTGTATATTGGTTTTTCAGCGATTATTGTTGTGACTGTTTCTTCCGTGGACCTATTTCCTCCGATTCCTGTGAAGATCTTCGTAAGGAATTAGATCCCCCAGAACCTTCTAGAATGTTCTAGAACTTTCTGGCTGTATGCCAGCGCTTGCTAATGATCTTGGCGCCTTAGGGTGTTGTACTCACTAGCCATTACAGCACCGCGGTTGCTTCAGCAGGCTGTCAACGAGTCTTGCTTCATTCGGAGCACTGTTGACATTCCGGATTTCTCCCTGACACCACATTTTGTAAATTGTTTTTATGTTACTCTTAATAAAGTTTCTCTCCTTTCCTCACAGCCATGCCAGTTTGTCCATTTAAAAAATTTGATAGCCGTTACAAGGCCTGAAAGATAATTTCGTGGAGCGGCATGAGGTTATTGGTATCGAGGTGACTGAGAAGAGAACAAAATGATAATGAGTTAATGATAGGCAAAGTTATTTTTTAAACACGGAAGGACTCCAAGAATTTAAAGTGCGTTTCCCTGCGCGCGAATGGAATTCCATTTAATTCTTTTATTGTTTTCCGGGCGATTGTTGCCGATTAGCGAGTGTTTAACAGTTTATTTGCGTCAAAGCGAAGGAACCATTAGTTAGCTAGAGGTTGTGTTCACATCTAGCGGACTTGGCGAGTATAAATTGAAACAAAACAAGTTTCAGGTGGTTCCACCGAAATCTGAGTACAATGTTTGGTTGCGTCTATTGCAGTATTGACGTAGAAATGGATTCATGCGGAAGTTGTTCGCAGCCTCTTGGAGGTGGAATGTTGACTGTTAGCGGCGTATGTACTCCAGTTTCTAATCTCGGAATCTTCTTCAGAGTAGTTAGAGAGATACAGGCTTTTTAATTACTGACCATGGAGTGGTGAGACGTTTAACGCTGTCTCAAGCATCAAAGAGAAGCTGGTGAAATTTAAACTAAACTAGTGTAGCAATATAGAGGATGAACCCGCGTTCGCCAAGAAACATTTCTCAGTAATTCTGCGGAGCAATATCTCGTGTAATTTGTATCACAGCCACAAGTGTCACCTCGCGCGAAGCCATAGATGATCGAAGTCTCGGACGCAAGGAACGTGCGAGGGACATTCTATTAGTAATGCAAAAAACTGGTTCAAATGGCTCTGAGCACTATGGGACATAACATCTGAGGTCATCAGTACCCTAGAACTTAGAACTACTTAAACCTAACTAACCTAAGGACATCGCACACATCCATGCCCGAGGCAGGATTCGAACCTGCGACCGTAGCAGTCTCGCGATTCCGGACTGAAGCGCCTAGAACCGCACTGCCACCCCGGCCGGCGTTAGTAATGCAACACATTCTTTTTGATAGCAGTTGGTTTTAACCTGGATTCATTTACACTGTCTTATTCTGCACGCGTTTTACTACAAAATACTGTTCTTTTTTTTTTTTTTTTTTTTTTTTTTTTAAATCTCCGTTCAATGCAACGGCCTAATGACACCTTACTAAGAGGCATGTATACTCCACTTGTTGACGTCGAAGTCAACATAGTGTGGCAACAGCAACTTCCCCGTTAACTACACTCCTGGAAATGGAAAAAAGAACACATTGACACCGGTGTGTCAGACCCACCATACTTGCTCCGGACACTGCGAGAGGGCTGTACAAGCAATGATCACACGCACGGCACAGCGGACACACCAGGAACCGCGGTGTTGGCCGTCGAATGGCGCTAGCTGCGCAGCATTTGTGCACCGCCGCCGTCAGTGTCAGCCAGTTTGCCGTGGCATACGGAGCTCCATCGCAGTCTTTAACACTGGTAGCATGCCGCGACAGCGTGGACGTGAACCGTATGTGCAGTTGACGGACTTTGAGCGAGGGCGTATAGTGGGCATGCGGGAGGCCGGGTGGACGTACCGCCGAATTGCTCAACACGTGGGGCGTGAGGTCTCCACAGTACATCGATGTTGTCGCCAGTGGTCGGCGGAAGGTGCACGTGCCCGTCGACCTGGGACCGGACCGCAGCGACGCACGGATGCACGCCAAGACCGTAGGATCCTACGCAGTGCCGTAGGGGACCGCACCGCCACTTCACAGCAAATTAGGGACACTGTTGCTTCTGGGGTATCGGCGAGGACCATTCGCAACCGTCTCCATGAAGCTGGGCTACGGTCCCGCACACCGTTAGGCCGTCTTCCGCTCACGCCCCAACATCGTGCAGCCCGCCTCCAGTGGTGTCGCGACAGGCGTGAATGGAGGGACGAATGGAGACGTGTCGTCTTCAGCGATGAGAGTCGCTTCTGCCTTGGTGCCAATGATGGTCGTATGCGTGTTTGGCACCGTGCAGGTGAGCGCCACAATCAGGACTGCATACGACCGAGGCACACAGGGCCAACACCCGGCATCATGGTGTGGGGAGCGATCTCCTACACTGGCCGTACGCCACTGGTGATCGTCGAGGGGACACTGAATAGTGCACGGTACATCCAAACCGTCATCGAACCCATCGTTCTACCATTCCTAGACCGGCAAGGGAACTTGCTGTTCCAACAGGACAATGCACGTCCGCATGTATCCCGTGCCACCCAACGTGCTCTAGAAGGTGTAAGTCAACTACCCTGGCCAGCAAGATCTCCGGATCTGTCCCCCATTGAGCATGTTTGGGACTGGATGAAGCGTCGTCTCACGCGGTCTGCACGTCCAGCACGAACGCTGGTCCAACTGAGGCGCCAGGTGGAAATGGCATGGCAAGCCGTTCCACAGGACTACATCCAGCATCTCTACGATCGTCTCCATGGGAGAATAGCAGCCTGCATTGCTGCGAAAGGTGGATATACACTGTACTAGTGCCGACATTGTGCATGCTCTGTTGCCTGTGTCTATGTGCCTGTGGTTCTGTCGGTGTGATCATGTGATGTATCTGACCCCAGGAATGTGTCAATAAAGTTTCCCCTTCCTGGGACAATGAATTCACGGTGTTCTTATTTCAATTTCCAGGAGTGTATGTACTGATTCCTGCAGATTGCATCCTTCATGAAGCTAAACAGGTGGAAGTCGGGATGTGCGAAATCGGGCATGTAGAGTGGTTGAAGGAGAAGAGTTCAACGAAGTTCTGTGAGCTACTCTCGGGTGATCAGACTTGTGTGAGGCCTTGCGTTGTCTCGGAAAAGGAGAATTTCGTTTCCATTTTTGTGGCGACGAAAACGCTGAAGTCGTTTCTTCAGTTTCGTGAAGGCAGCACAACATACTTCAGAGCTGATCGCTGCAGCATGAGGCAGAACATCAATCAGAGTAACTCCTCATAGTCTCAGAAGATCGTCACCATGACTTTACCGGCTGAGGGTGCAGCTTTGAACTTTTCCTTGGGTGGAAGGATGGTGTGACGCCACTCCAGGGATTGTCATTTTGTTTCCAGTTCGAAGTGATGTACCCATGTGTCATCGTCTGTGACGATGTTCGACTGCTACCATCAGTCAAATAACGGGTGAGCAATTCCGCACAGATGGTCATTCGTTACTTTTTACGGCCTCCTATTAGGCGGAGAGGATTCCAGCAGGCACATACCTTTGAGCACCCCAACTGATGGGTGAATGTGCCAGCGTTACCGACAGAGACATCCAGTTGAGCAGCGAAGTGTTTGACTGGGAACTGTCAGTCACTTCGAATGAGAGTCTCCGCACGTTCCGACACTGAAGACATGACAGCTGTGTGCGGCCGGCCGGCACGCAAGAGATGGTACAGGTTTGCGAGACTTTGTTGCGATGGTGACAGACGCCACGGCCAACGATTCACTGTGCTATTATTCACAGCAAGGTCTGAGGAAAATTGAAGTAAGCTATAGAGAGAAAGACGGGTAATGTGCAACATGTACAAGAGCCGAGAGAAATTAATAGGAGTGGGAGGCCAAGAACGAAGTGCTCGGATTACAAAGCGAGTAAGACAGAGATGTAGTCTTTCACGCCTTCTGTTCAATCTATACATCGAAGGAGTGGTGATAGAAATAAAAGAAAGGTTCAAGAGTGGAATTAAAATTCAAGGCGAAAGGATATCAATGATTCGCTGATCACGTTGCTGTCCTCAGTGAAAGTGAGAAGAATTACATGATCTGCTGAATGGAATGAACAATCTGATGAGTACAGAATATAGACTGAGAATAAATCGAAGAAAGACTCAAGTAATGAGAAGTAGCAGCAGTCAGAACAGCGAGAAATTTAACGTCGGGATTGAGGCTAAGGAATTCTGCTATCTAGGCAGAAAAATAACCTACGTATAATGGACGGAGCAAGGAAGACGTCAAAAGCAGACTAGCACTGACATAAAGAGCATTCCTGGCCAAGAGAAGTGTACCACTTACTATGAAACATAAGACTTAATTTGGGGAAGAAATTTCTTAGAGTGTACGTCTGGAGAACAAAACTGTATGGTAGTGAAACATGGACTGTTGGAAAATCGGAACAGAAGAGAATCGAAGCATTTGAGATGTGTACAGACGAATGCTGAAAAATAAATGGACTGATAAGGTAGGGAATGAGGAGGTCCTGTGTAGAATCGGAGAGGAAAGGAATATCTGGAAAACATTGACAAGGAGAAGGGATATCAGAGAATAATTCATAATAACTCCCATGGTACCAGAGGAAGTTAAAGAGGGTAAAGACTGTAGAGGAAGGCAGAGATTGGAATACATCCAGCAAATAACTGAGGCCTCTGCTTGCAGGTACTCCTCTGAGGTGAAGTTGTTAGCACACAGGAGAGGAATTCATGGTGGGCCGCATCAAACCAGTCAGAAGACTGATGACTCAAAGAAAAAAGTGGTTTTCCACCAAAAGAAATTCCATGACTGCTCTCTGCTTTGAATGCACCCCCATTAGCGACGCTATTTTGAAGGCTGCGTATAGTGCCGCAATCTATGCGAATTCATGAAACTATAAGGGCTGAGCGGGAATACTGCACGATGTCAAATATTCTGAATTTTTTCAACCGAAATTGGCCGAGAAATAAATATCATGCATTACTTAATGAACGACACTCGTATCACATTGATATGCTTGTTCGTGTTTCACATTGCCCCTCCTGTATAGTCTCTCGGTAGAGTCCGTTGAGCACTCGCACCTACAATACGCGGTTGAATCGCATTTTTATTATAACAACGAGACAGCGTCCAGAGCAGTTTCTGTGTCTGCAGAGCAGCAGCTGGAAATGGCTCAACAACTATCTAGAGACAGATTGGCTACAGTGGCTCCCAAAGATGGAAGAGTAGCTTACATAGATCCCATAAGAAAACGCGACATTTCAAGTGGTATCACAATCAATCAACAAGATTAATCTCCACACAGTTGCTATCGTCAAACAGTAACGGCTCAGGGTGTACATGTGATAATAATACAGGAATATCAAGTGTGATTTGTACTTTACGAATTTAATATATTTTTATATACGCTTGTAATTCATTTGTTCATGCTCTTTTTTTAAATTATCATGATACACGTGCATTACAAAAGAAAACAACTTAGCGTGTGATGAGTACTTTATTCCATGAGAACTGTTCGTTTTACGCTGACTCTTGTACAATTTTTTGTCCGATAACCAATAAAAATTAAAATTCATTATTAGTTTACTAACCACACAAAACTAATTGCTGCATCAAACAGCATTGTCCGGTAATGCAGCAAGTGTCAGCGGTAGTCACAAAAATGACACCTAAACATACCAAAAATAATAAAAGTAGCATATCGCCAACATTCACTTTAAATTTAAAAAAAGAAGTATTACTAAAGTGGCGGAGGAAACGCAATAGCATTTCTTTTCACTGCTCAAAATTCTTTGTTCACAAGAAAGAAAAATAAGAAAATTAATTCTAGTAATAAAATTTTCCGTAAGTCCTCTTTAAAGCAAGTTACGGTTAAGAAGGGGGAAGTTTCTAGAGTAGATTACAACTTGCTCTTAATAGTATAATATAGCACATGTACGTATTACCGAAATGTTTATTTCCACTTGTCGTTTACCATGAGCTGCAAAAGATGGTGAAATGTATGAAACAACAAATGACTAAAAGAAGTCAGACAAGAGAATCTGCCAGCAAAGGTGGCATCGTGGGGAGCGAGGCGTAGTGCGGAAATTGCATTGAAAGGTCGCGTGAGAAGGTGAACAGGTAAATTCCCTACACGAAATAGTTGCATAATGATCTCTGTCTGTCTCTCTGTCTCTCTCTCCCTTCTCTCTCTCTCTCTCTCTCTCTCTCTCTCTCTCTCTCTCTCTCTGTAATCTTCATTTGTATACGGTGTTTGTATACTCTGCAGTTAGACAATGATATTCTCAGTAAATTGTCTGTGTTGCCTGTATGACCACCAAACATTAATCATGTCAGACGAAGATGATAATAAATTATTCCAAGCAAAGTAAAAGTAATTTTCATGGCGAGGAACAAACTACAATAGAAATTATTTCGGACTTTAAACAATGAAAAAAGATAAATTTTCAGTTTCATGAACACACAACACCGCAAATAAAGCTTGCTTGTGCTATTACGTAAAACACACTGAAAGGAACTTCATACTAGATACAGTGAACCCATCAGCACACATAAGCAAGCTACAAAATCAGCCATAGCACACACACAGAAAACACTGAACACCCATTCACAAACACAGTAGATCTTAAGATATTGCATCACTCACAGAAATCACATACAACAAATTTTATGGAAGAGCTGGAAATTTCTGTACCCCACAAATATCAAGAACAAAATATTCTCAGTGAACAGCTAGGTAGTGAAGCTATTAAGTTCTCCAGATGTTTCTCTTGTACGTAATAACTATAGCTGTTCCATAAATACGTTCATTCCTTCATACATTCCACTCAGTATTTGCAACAGAGTAATATGAAATAGAATATAAAGCATAATAGATCATTTCAATAATCAGTAGTGATAGGCTGTAAGTTATGGACAATAACTTGATGTAAATAACGTAATCAACGAAAAAACGGAACACCTTTATTCGGATTCTCCGGGAAGCTATGTTATCGTAATATCCTTGTACAGTATTTTCAGGTAAACGAAGAATGTGAGTGATGTTTTCCGATTGTCTGGATTTCTGCACGATGAAGAATACATACACTCCTGGAAATGGAAAAAAGAACACATTGACACCGGTGTGTCAGACCCACCATACTTGCTCCGGACACTGCGAGAGGGCTGTACAAGCATTGATCACACGCACGGCACAGCGGATACACCAGGAACCGCGGTGTTGACCGTCGAATGGCGCTAGCTGCGCAGCATTTGTGCACCGCCGCCGTCAGTGTCAGCCAGTTTGCCGTGGCATACGGAGCTCCATCGCAGTCTTTAACACTGGTAGCATGCCGCGACAGCGTGGACGTGAACCGTATGTGCAGTTGACGGACTTTGAGCGAGGGCGTATAGTGGGCATGCGGGAGGCCGGGTGGACGTACCGCCGAATTGCTCAACACGTGGGGCGTGAGATCTCCACAGTACATCGATGTTGTCGCCAGTGGTCGGCGGAAGGTGCACGTGCCCGTCGACCTGGGACCGGACCGCAGCGACGCACGGATGCACGCCAAGACCGTAGGATCCTACGCAGTGCCGTAGGGGACCGCACCGCCACTTCCCAGCAAATTAGGGACACTGTTGCTCCTGGGGTATCGGAGAGGACCATTCGCAACCGTCTCCATGAAGCTGGGCTACGGTCCCGCACACCGTTAGGCCGTCTTCCGCTCACGCCCCAACATCGTGCAGCCCGCCTCCAGTGGTGTCGCGACAGGCGTGAATGGAGGGACGAATGGAGACGTGTCGTCTTCAGCGATGAGAGTCGCTTCTGCCTTGGTGCCAATGATGGTCGTATGCGTGTTTGGCGCCGTGCAGGTGAGCGCCACAATCAGGACTGCATACGACCGAGGCACACAGGGCCAACACCCGGCATCATGGTGTGGGGAGCGATCTCCTACACTGGCCGTACACCACTGGTGATCGCCGAGGGGACACTGAATAGTGCACGGTACATCCAAACCGTCATCGAACCCATCGTTCTACCATTCCTAGACCGGCAAGGGAACTTGCTGTTCCAACAGGACAATGCACGTCCGCATGTATCCCGTGCCACCCAACGTGCTCTAGAAGGTGTAAGTCAACTACCCTGGCCAGCAAGATCTCCGGATCTGTCCCCCATTGAGCATGTTTGGGACTGGATGAAGCGTCGTCTCACGCGGTCTGCACGTCCAGCACGAACGCTGGTCCAACTGAGGCGCCAGGTGGAAATGGCATGGCAAGCCGTTCCACAGGACTACATCCAGCATCTCTACGATCGTCTCCATGGGAGAATAGCAGCCTGCATTGCTGCGAAAGGTGGATATACACTGTACTAGTGCCGACATTGTGCATGCTCTGTTGCCTGTGTCTATGTGCCTGTGGTTCTGTCAGTGTGATCATGTGATGTATCTGACCCCAGGAATGTGTCAATAAAGTTTCCCCTTCCTGGGACAATGAATTCACGGTGTTCTTATTTCAATTTCCAGGAGTGTAGTACCTTCAAACCACAAAACACTATTGCAAGGCAAGAGAGGTAGAACAAAACACACGCAAACATCTGAAGGAATGTAAATGTCTGCATTTGGGAGCAAATTCTCGAAACGTGTCGCTCTATGCACGAGGAAAAAGTAACTGGGCAGTGTTTTCAGTGTTTTTTTATTTAAATCATAAAATCTGTGAACAAGCAGGATTGCAGGGCTTGGTGTTTTTCTAAGGTTTTCTCCCCTGGTATTCAGTGGCAGGACATTCTTTTCCATTATCTTTCCTATCGTCTGTCTTCTTCTTAAACAGAGTACGTTAAGGATAACTTCATTTTATTTAGCAACATTTATGTTGCAAAGCATGCAAACGTAAAGTTCACATGACTGACTGACAAAGTTGATTAATCACTTAGATGCTATTAACCAATACAAATGTGAAACTGCAAACAGAGATAAACCTGACCTGTATAGCCCGCAGACGGCATGTCATAACTGAACAGAGATAAATAAGTATAGAGAACTGTCTTAAGAACTGTTGCCTAATTCCAGCCCCCTATGCTGCCTGATTGTGACAGGCGTTCGAAAATTCAATTGCTTCATTTGTCTTCATTGTGCTGTGGGCTCTTTGATACCGCTGAATGAGAACTACAGTGGTACGCCCGTTAGAAGCCAGATGGACACGAAGAGCAGTCGCAAGGGATCAGTGTAGCAGGTAGCGCAATTCTGCAGCGTCAGTCTGAAGCGATGTGCATGGAACTTTTAGCGTTGGTTTTCATGTTTAAGAATGGTGACGGTATTTAGCCACTGTAGTGTTCATTATGGATTACAAGTGGCATGAAGGAAATACACTCCTGGAAATTGAAATAAGAACACCGTGAATTCATTGTCCCAGGAAGGGGAAACTTTATTGACACATTCCTGGGGTCAGATACATCACATGATCACACTGACAGAACCACAGGCACAAAGACACAGGCAACAGAGCATGCACAATGTCGGCACTAGTACAGTGTATATCCACCTTTCGCAGCAATGCAGGCTGCTATTCTCCCATGGAGACGATCGTAGAGATGCTGGATGTAGTCCTGTGGAACGGCTTGCCATGCCATTTCCACCTGGCGCCTCAGTTGGACCAGCGTTCGTGCTGGACGTGCAGACCGCGTGAGACGACGCTTCATCCAGTCCCAAACATGCTCAATGGGGGACAGATCCGGAGATCTTGCTGGTCAGGGTAGTTGACTTACACCTTCTAGAGCACGTTGGGTGGCACGGGATACATGCGGACGTGCATTGTCCTGTTGGAACAGCAAGTTCCCTTGCCGGTCTAGGAATGGTAGAACGATGGGTTCGATGACGGTTTGGATGTACCGTGCACTATTCAGTGTCCCCTCGACGATCACCAGTGGTGTACGGCCAGTGTAGGAGATCGCTCCCCACACCATGATGCCGGGTGTTGGCCCTGTGTGCCTCGGTCGTATGCAGTCCTGATTGTGGCGCTCACCTGCACGGCGCCAAACACGCATACGACCATCATTGGCACCAAGGCAGAAGCGACTCTCATCGCTGAAGACGACACGTCTCCATTCGTCCCTCCATTCACGCCTGTCGCGACACCACTGGAGGCGGGCTGCACGATGTTGGGGCGTGAGCGGAAGACGGCCTAACGGTGTGCGGGACCGTAGCCCAGCTTCATGGAGACGGTTGCGAATGGTCCTCGCCGATACCCCAGGAGCAACAGTGTCCCTAATTTGCTGGGAAGTGGCGGTGCGGTCCCCTACGGCACTGAGAAGGATCCTACGGTCTTGGCGTGCATCCGTGCGTCGCTGCGGTCCGGTCCCAGGTCGACGGGCACGTGCACCTTCCGCCGACCACTGGCGACAACATCGATGTACTGTGGAGACCTCACGCCCCACGTGTTGAGCAATTCGGCGGTACGTCCACCCGGTCTCCCGCATGCCCACTACACGCCCTCGCTCAAAGTCCGTCAGCTGCACATACGGTTCACGTCCACGCTGTCGCGGCATACTACCAGTGTTAAAGACTGCGATGGAGCTGCGTATGCCACGGCAAACTGGCTGACACTGATGGCGGCGGTGCACAAATGCTGCGCAGCTAGCGCCATTCGACGGCCAACACCGCGGTTCCTGGTGTGTCCGCTGTGCCTTGCGTGTGATCATTGCTTGTACAGCCCTCTCGCAGTGTCCGGAGCAAGTATGGTGGGTCTGACACACCGGTGTCAATGTGTTCTTTTTTCCATTTCCAGGAGTGTACGTTAAGTATTACACTAACTAGGCATCTACATCTACATCTACATTTATACTCCGCGAGCCACCCAACCTTGTGTGGCGGAGGGCACTTCACGTGCCGCTGTCATTACCTCCCTTTCCTGTTCCAGACGCGTATGGTTCTCGGGAAGAACGACTGCCGGAAAGCCTCCGTGCGCGCTCGAACCTCTCTAATTTTACATTCGTGATCTCGGGAGGTATAAGTAGGGGGAAGCAATATTTTCGACACCTCATCCAGAAACACACCCTCTCGAAACCTGGACAGCAAGCTACACCGCGATGCAGAGCGCCTCTCTTGCAGAGTCTGCCACTTGAGTTTGCTAAACATCTCCGTAACGCTATAACGCTTACTAAATAACCCTGTGACGAAACGCGCCGCTCTTCTTTGGATCTTCTCTATCTCCTCTGTCAACCCGACCTGGTACGGATCCCACAATGATGAACAATACTCAAGTATAGGTCGAACGAGTGTTTTGTAAGCCACCTTCTTTCCGAGCATATAAATTTATCTATCGAAAGTCAGAAGCAGAACAGTGGATCAGTGTGTCACCCCTGCTCGGCAGTTACCAGCGTAGGCACAACAGCTGGAGGCTGAGGAGTGAGACAGATATATAGAGCAAAGCATTCTCCATCTGTCTCTGCACAGAACGCACCACACACTCGCATTCTTATTCGTACACCACTGAACATAACGGCAGCGGAAGCGTCCCCTGGGAGTTACTGGCTGCGCAGGCGCGCAAACGAAAGCGCCACCTGCTATCTCCGCAGTAGAGCTTACAGCAGACACTCGGGGGGTGACACGTCGTGGAGAAAAGATTTAAACGGCGGGCGAAAGATTGGTTATTTCCTGGAAGAGACGGCCGCATCCGGTGCCCTTATTCCCGGCCGTAAAGTAGCACTTTTACGACAGGTATGCGCGAGTCGAGTGCACACTAAAGGTTATCTGCGAATCTATCGGCCGGGCGGTCCCCGGTCCCCCACCACCACTTTGTAGTTTCGCTTTCAGCCGTTAACGCAGCCCCGTTACGCATCTTTACGGCCATAACCTATTAAAACAGTTACGATCCCTTTTACGGGCGCTGCTCACCGGCGCGGCTATATTTCAAACACAATGGAAAGCACCGTTACTCGGCGAAGATGCCAGTAAATGAAAGCATTTATAGAGATGCTTTGTGAGATATGGGTAATAAGTGGGCTCGCGTTCTCGCGGCATGGCATTCCCCGGGGACACACCCGCCGCTTGGCGTCAGCACTGAGTGCCAGGCGCCTCCGGCCGTGCCTACAAACGGCTCCGGTTACTGCGCGGGGTAGGCCCGCTCCATCCGACTGTGGCCACGCAGTGTTCTTCCTTATAGGAGAACATATATAAGAATTGAGTAAACTAATATTGTTGATATTTACAACCATTTTCCTCAGTTCCTTATAATAACTTCAATTATGTTTTATCATAAAGACAAGAAAACTTCAGTTTTTTGCCACTGAAATTTATTCTTGAGTATTAGACATGTATCGCCTGTTAATGTTAGGCATCTTCAGTAATCTATAATACATATAAAATTATTTACCATACATGTTTTCATGTGAGATTTGTGGTGATTCTTTGGCAATATGTTTAGACTTAGCTAATTCTCTTTACACTTATATGTTCGTGTTTATTACTTACGTTCATTTTTGTGACCTGTTCATCAAACCATTTGTTGTTCTATAGGCTCTATGTGCTAAATGCACTTGGCATACATTTCTTCAAGTAATATTTCTCTGCACATAACCATTAGTGTAGGAAAGTGCTCTTGGTCATATACTATAGAGCTGACTGAGGGATCTTGGGAGCAAAGTAAGGGATTCCAGGAGATTGGAGTGGGGTGTTTGGCTGGAGATGAAGAAAAGGTGAGTTGAAAAACACTGTCTGTCTCTATGTATAAATTTTTGTTTACTTATTCACATTTATTTTTATTTTTTAAAATGTGATTGAGAATTAGTTTCAATGTTGATTTTCTCTGTTTGCTCTTTTTGTCATTCAGAATACTTTCATTTTATTTGCGGCCTTATTTATGATCCATTCTTCCTGTAAAGTCATCATTCCCTTTCGTTTGTTGTAATGGCGCAAGGCTGCCATGCCCGTTTTTATCCCAGTGTAATGGTGATTTTCTTTCATTAGATGTTCTGCGTGTGTGGAGTGTGTTCATTCACTCTTCAGTGCCCTTATGCCGTGTGGTTATAATTACACATTCCCTATTTAACATATTATAACGCAGAAACTAATTGCCGTACGAGGACCAAACTTGGTAGCATTAATGTCAAGGACTTGGGAAAGAGAAATAGTGGAGAATCAGTTCAATTGAAACACTTATAGTGTGGTGCAACAGTACATTATACCGTTACATACCCGAACCACTGCTGCTACAAAGGGGCTCAATATGGCGCCCATCAGTGTCCAGAAGAGTATGAAAGCACAGGATTGCATTCTGCACAGCAGAACGGAGCATGGCTACCTCTCTTGGCATGTTACGCTTCAGAACAGTACATGTGTGAATGTTCCCCTGGTAAACCCTGTCGCCGGCCGCTGTGGCCGAGCGGTTGTAGGCGCTACAGTCTGGAACTGCGCTATAGCTACGTTTGCAGGTTCGAATCCTGCCTCGGGCATGGATGTGTGTGATGTCCTTAGGTTAGATAGGTTTAAGTAGTTCTAAGTTCTAGTGGATTGATGACCTCAGATATTAAGTCCCATAGTGCTCAGAGCCATTGGAACCATTTTAAACCCTGTCCTTCAGGTAGCCCCACAACCAGAAATAACAAGGAGTGAGATCTGATGATCGTGCCGGCCAAGCATTTGGAAACGATAGGTTGATAATTCAATCAGGTCCAAGTGTGTTTCGGAGAAGCAGGTGAACTTCGCGAGCGATGTGCGGTGCGGCCCCATCTTGCATGAAAACACTTGGATTCAATGCGTGTCTCTCCTGTAGAGCGGGTATGACATGCTGGCGAAACATATCGCAGTTACGTTGGCCAGTCACACTGCATGCCTTTGGTCCTTGAGCGTCAACTTGTTCAAAAAAGAATGAGTCAATGATGAACGTAGGCGTGAAGTCACACCATACGGTGAGACATTCACCATACAGAGGAACTTCATGCACTGTGACAGGAGGCGAAGATCCCCACACACGGCCATTCTGTGTGTTCGCCTTACCCGTCAGGAAAAAGTGAGCTTCGTCTGTCCACAAGATGGTCCACGGCCAGCCCTCGTCAACTTCAGTCGTTGCAAGAAAGTGGAGACCGAAGTCAACACGTCGTTGTGCGTCCTGTGGTGCAAACTGCTGGACGGAATGGGTCTTGTACAGATACCATTTGAGAATGGTTCGAAGCACCTGCCGTACGGTGGACCAACGGATGTTCAGCTGTCGTGACACAGCACGCGCACTGCCTGACGACTGGGAATTGCGCGCAGAGTTGCCTGCCATAGCAACAGCGATTTCATCATCATCTGTGGTGCAAACGGTCGTCGACCTCCTTCCGGAGCGACGCCCAGTTCTCCAGTTGATTCGAATTTCTTCATCATGTTCCTCACCGAAGGTGAAGAAAGAGGACCCTTCCGTAATCCTTTCAGCGGGCGATATTCTCGAAGCGCAGCCGCAACATTATTGTTGTTTTGATATGAGGGCATCAGCAATAATGTCGCGCTCCTTTTGTCGAAGCTCATAATGATACGGCAACAAATGCACTGCGACTGGTCAGGTGTGTGAGACTATGAATCACGATGACTGATCACGGCACCTGGTTGCCATAGTTGGAATAGGACGGTCGCGCTGTGACGCATGGAAATCGTGTACCCCATACTCTGGACACTAATGCTACCAAGTTTGGTACTCGTACAGTAATTAGTTTTCGTGTTATAACATGTTAAATACGGAAAGTTTAATTATAACCACCCTGTATGTTTTGAGGAGATAAAGTTTCTTGCAGTCACCCCAATATATTCAGAGATGCAGCTATAGCAAGTTAATTCATATATACCCTAACTGTTAATCATTCTCTTCTGTCTTAGTTTCTTTTGTGTTGTGTAATTTGCCTTAAAGGATACATTAATTTAAAATTTTTTGAAAATGTTACTAACTTTCTGTGTGGGCAGCTTGTGGTATATCATGGTGTGCCATTTTTTGTTGAGGGCTGTATTTTCTCGTGTGAGTGCACGTTGTGTGCTGTTGTTATTTGTTCTTATACTCATTTTATTTCTAATACGTCTTTAATGAGTGATTAAATCTGCGCGTAAAACTAGTTGTATCGGTCACAGCTGCGAAATGACATGGATAATAGTGGACATTCGGCTAGCAGAGTTCACCTCCGTCTCAATAAAACACACTGCTGGGCATAAAAGGTACAGCGCAAGGAAGTAAAACAACAAAATTTTATTTATTGTGCATAGGCTAATACAGAGTAGTAGGAAGAATATGTGATTGTGCGTGTACTGGCATGCATAGGGTGCGGAATTTAGCACACAGAGTTCCCACGGCATTTACCAGCCATAAAGTGTATATTTAGCATTAGAGCTACACTAACAACTGATGTAGCACATGGACTTCTTAAGTCCATAAATTGCGTAGAATGCTCCTCATATTTGGGTGTACATATTGATGAAATCTTGAAATAGCTTTTGAGCTTGACAATTAAGTGCAGATATTTTTGCTCTTCGAATAACTGTTAGTCTTGGAAACTAACGAATCAACCTCCTGACATATTTTGCATACTTCCACTCAACAACGTCTTATGGCATAATTTTGGAACGTAGCTCATCACTTAGAGAGCAAGTACTGATTGAACAAAAGTGAGCAGGAAGAATAATGTGTAGTGTTCACCCGTGAGCCGGCCGTGGTGTCCGAGAGGTTCCAGGCGCTTCAGTCTGGAACCACGCAACCGCTACGGTCGCAGGTTCGAATCCTGCCTCGGGCATAGATGTGTGTGATGTCCTTAGGTTAGTTAGATTTATGTAGTTCTAAGTTCTAGGGGACTGATGACCTCAGACTGTAAGTCCCATAGTGCTCAGAGCCATTTTTGTTCACCCGTGGTCGTCATGTAGGTACTTCTTCGTAGGGCTGCATCATCACAAAACATACGTAGGATTTTGAAATCCATCATAAACAATCAATCAGGATTTGAGAAGAACAGTGATGTCCACATTTAACAACTCTAGAAGAAAAAATGACCTTTCTAACCTATTATTAAAGCCGCCAGTGATTCAGAAAGGAGTTCAACATGCTGCACAATATTTTTTTGTCCACTTACCAAATAACATAAAATGTTTGATAGCTATCAAAGTAAGTTTTGAATATAACTGAAAACCATTTCTCCTGGACAAGTACTGCTGTTCAATGGACGAATCTCTACGTAAAAACTGGTAGTCTGTATAAAAAAAGCCCTACATATTTTCTAGATTAGTTGCGTGAGTAGGACCAAAATGTGTTCTTTAACATTATCACCAACATGTAAAACTCGTGTACGTATTCTGTGAACTGACTTGCTCGCTAAAAGAATCGCTCAAATGCTCTACGGAACATGTAGCTAACTAACTGTATATCGTTATGAGTGACAATTTATTTGAGTAATTTAGGCTGTGCCCTAGCCACCCCCACAGCTGCGTGTTTCAGCCCACTGTTTCCGGGATTCTGGCAGGCGCGCTGGCCGCGGATTGAACCCGTCCTGTGGATTACGGACGGTGACCGCTTGTACCGGCCAGCCTGGATGTGGTTTTTTGGGAGGTTTCCCATATCCAGCTAGGTTTATACCGCGCTGATATTCACGTCCTGCCTCAGTTGCACGATTCGGAAGCACTTAGAAACTATTCGCACACTTTCACATGCGTAACTCTACACGCTACGCTCTTTTACACGCTTAACACTACTCGCAGACTGTTGGGGTACACAAAATCCGTGCCGTGTGGGTAACGGGGTTCTTACAGAAAGGGCATGCAGCCGCCCTCTAACAATAACAATTCCATATCCGATAATACCCGTGTAAGGTGGCTATAATTTCGCACCTTACAAGCACTTATCTACATACTTTGCCGTGATTTACAATCGGAATTAGGTATCATTTGATAGGTTGTACATCGTATGCATGAATATTTAAAGAAGACTGACATTATCATGTACACCTTGTAAATAGTTTTTAACTCTTATTGCGTGAAAGGTGATGGATTTCCTTTATTACCAAAACGGTGTAATGAATGACTGCCTATACTAGCAGAGGTTGGAACGCCAGTGGCAATGAAACGGCAGGCGTAACTCAGGAAGTAGCCCAGGACGGACGGTCGGAGCACATAAGCGCTGAAGCACAATATAGCGGCGGCCGACAGGCATTGTAGCGAGGTCTGAAGGGTAACAGGATAATACTTCGGGAACACTGTAAATCTTGGACGCAGCAGAGAGCAACAAGGAAGCGTTAATTCGGAAATCACGCAGGCGGGGCTATTGCTGAGAGTTTTTACTCTGAGAAGCACACCATTGTATGAATTACTAATTAACGAATATAGGTATTTCCACGCAAACGTTCCGTGCTGGACGACAAAAGACTAAAACATGGTTGGTCGGCGTTCAGAATAATCTGTAGAGAGGGAGAATATTCCGTGGTTTCGAGAATATGATCCGCCTTTTGCAGTTACGAGGGAGGGGAGCTGAGCTTTGCTGGGAAGCCAGCGATGGTGAGAGAGAGGTCTTCCGTTTTGAGCGCCCGTGTTAGACGGTCGCTCAGTATCGGCTTTAGCCGGTACAGACGGACTTGCTGTCTTTGCTCTCAGGAGATTTTATAATTAGTGAACAGTTAGGCACTGTACTGTTGCGAACTTGTGCGATTCTGGACTCCGATTCAGAGAAGGGAGTCGTTGTTAAGTAAGCAGCGTTCAGTGATTGACAGCACTTCTTCTGTCTATACTCACGTTGAGACGTTATCTGGATTCCACCCTTGTGGCTGGGAGTTCGCGTTTCTCGTCTGTAGAACACAGAGAGGACAATACAATATTAGATTATAGAAGTCAGAGGGCCGCCTTCTGCCGTCCTAGTGTTTGAATGAGGTTTTTTTTTATATTTTGTGGCTAGAGTTCTTCCGTCGTTGCAGACGTGTACGAGAACCATCACTCCGATGCACTGGACGCAGTACATACGGTGATATTGCTAATCGTTTCAGCTTATTGGGGCTATAAAGCCAAATAGCTGTGATCGTGCAACTTGTATTTCCACTGAGGTTGCACACCACTGTAGATCATCTTTGAAAGTAGTGTCTTCTAGTGTTTGGTACGTAGATGCTGTCACAGTCATCTCTCCTTTTTTTACATAATCAGACAGGGCCAAATCTACATTTTCGCGTTCAGTATTTTCCATTGGACAACGTCGTCCAAAAACCACCAGTTGTTCATTCGTGGATTACATTTGTGCGAGGATGATATAGTTTTGAAAGTATTTTCACCCACTTATCACACAGAACTCTGATAGTTGGCAACTTGTCATTTTCTCTTCGTGCTCATCTAACAGATCTGTCATCGGAACGTAACACACTTGAGATGCAACACAACAGTTTCAGCGACGTTACGGCAGAAAAAATAGCTCTACATACTTCTGGATCCAACAGACTCTGTGTTAATTCACCATATGGTTTCTACACACCAGCCAGTAACAACAGACGAATACAGGCTTCAAGTTTAATTTCATGCCCTGCTTCCCAACTATCCTCATAAACTCTTGGATCCTCAATAGTAATTTCCACTGCAATACTCAATATTTTAGTTCATTATAACTTGAAATGATGATTTTTTGTCGCTTACTCTCGCGATAACGTATGTTATCGGATCAGGAGCCAGTTTTATAATGTTGGCATTACATGCTCTTCCAGTTTGCGGAAAAGGCTCTAAGCTCCACGTTTTTTTTTTGTTTTTTTTTTTTTTTTTGTATCAGTTTAAAAGCTTGTACACTGTCATTTGAGGTATAAATATCTGAAATGTCTTCTGGATCAAATGAAGGATCTTATGTTGTCATGTTGTCATCACTGGTGTGATGATTTTCTTCTTCCGAAATACTCTCCTCGCTCTTAGATGCATTTACTAATGCTGTCAATTGCTCATCCGACAGATCTCGCTTTGTCATAACTTTGTCATGATAGCCACACAGATACTGCTACGATAGGCACATGAATTGTGTCTGCATACAACAGTTGATAAAATGTAACTGTTACCGATTATAAGCACTAATAACTTGAACGCAGTCAGCGACTTGCATTGCGACCTTCGCACATTTCAACAATAAGGAATCACATATTTACTTTGTCACAAAAATTTTTTATGCATACACCTCAGGATTTTAGAGATAAAACGTGTCTAGGATATTTGTACATTCCGTGAATTTTTAATCCCGTAGGGTCATATTGACTCAACGAACAGAAGTGTAGCCAATGAAGTTTTAGAAAGGGCAAGAAAATTAATTTGAGCTTTAAGGTATTTAGAATGTTTAGAAAAATAAATTCATCAAGTCTGGAGCAATACTACTTAGATATTAAAAAGTTACGGAAGAAGAAACTCCTCTTCGGATCATACTGTAAGGTAACAGCAGGGTTAAGTAGTTACTACCATAAAAGTCATTAACATATACAGGATGAAGGAAAATTTACACACTCGGAATTCGCAGCGCGATTCTCATCATACTACCAATACAAAAATGTGTCCCAAAATTTCGTCCCGCGCATATTTCCGGCATTAAATCGATGTTGTTGATTAGCAAGTTGGGAACACTGTAATCTCATGTACTGTAACTATCTCTGTCATCATATGGCGGTATTGGTGTGCTGTCGGTGCAGCAGATAGCGTTTTGGGTTAGCATGAAGGAGGTCGAGGGTTCGATTCTGAGTGGAAACATATTTGTTTTTATTTGCTAAATATGGTCTTTGTGGTACGGTATCTGGCATCTTAATCTTCTTATAGCGACTACAATGGGTCTTTGCACTTACGTACTACGAACACAGAATGGAAATACGATCGTTTTTATAAGTCTGTTTTTAAAGAAGCCTTCTGCATATCGTGAACGCGAATTTTTTTGCAACATTGCGTCTACTGGATTCCAAAACTGTTTTCGGTGAACCCTTTCCCAGTGGCCCCATCGATTAGTACCAGCTATTATTATACTCACTAACAGATCCATTATATTACGTTAGGCCCTTAGTCACCAATAGTGTTAGCAAAGCGTTTTGCAAATAATTTCTAAATTCGGTTACCATTTGTATGTGTTATTACCACGGAACCACGAATTATGCCTTTCAACACTGAATCTGATAAATGCATGCTATTTAGTATGTATCTTCGTGTGCTAATATTATTATTGTTATTATTATTATTACTATTACTATTACCGGTGGAAAAGTGAAAACATCGCGTTCATTATCGTTACAATCAGCAGTGTGGGGATGTATGATGCATAACAAAATTGTAAGAGAGGTGATGCGCGCTAGTTGGAACAGCCCACGTGCTCCTTCAAGCATGCCTACGGGAAGAAATCCAGGGGATTTAGATCACGACTCATGACGTGTTTATACTGCATGTGCGCTCGTCACCCACGACCTTGGATACCAAGTTCGCTTTGGTATCGACGTCTGGGTAGGAACATTTGGGAGTCAGGAGTTTCGGTTCCCACCTGTTGCCTGACCTGTTGACTGCATGAAGGTTTCATGCATTCCTCTCAAACTATTTGTCTGACGCACTGTGAGATGTTCCAATTCATTTTCGGCAGAAGTTGTAGTTCCAAAACGATGACGCATCTGCACACTTTGGAACGAATGTATTACGGTATTTAACAAAACATTTCTAAGGAAATGGCTCGAACGGGGAGGTCCAGTTGTATGGCCTCCGCGTTCACCTGACATAAATCCCCTGGATTTCTTCCCGTGGGTATGCTTGAAGGAGCACGTGTATTCTACTCTGCCGAAAAATGTGCAACAACTGATAGCGCGTGTTTATGCTGCTCTTGTATCTTTGTATGCAGCTATGTTTCAAAGAGTCCACAGCTTTATGATCCAGCGGACGTGACTGGACGTGCAGGGGAATGCAGAGGGTGGGCGGGTGGGTAGTTGCTTTCAGAATTTGCTCTGAGCACAACGTATTTTTTTATAAACGTCATGCGGTCATTGATATGGAATTTGTTATTGTCGCTTGTTGCTAATGTGTTACGTCTGAGCGGGCGTACTGCATGTAGTACAAATGACTAGTAGATGTTGAGCTATTTAACTGTGCAGTCATCCTTAGCACTACGGTCGCAGGTTCGAATCCTGCCTCGGGCATGATAATGTCGCTAAGTTCATTAGGTTTAAGTAGTTCTAAGTCTACGGGACTGATGACCTCACATGTTAAGTCCCATAGTGCTTAGAGCCATTCATCCTTAGTATCCCCAAACTGGTATTATTTTTGTAGTTGTTCTGTCTTATGAAAGGTCACTTTTTTCAACTGTCTTATTTCTGACTTTTCTCACCATGTTTTGTTACGTTCACCAAACAAAACGCTGTGCTACGTAAATGAAGGATACGTGTGGCTTAAGAAACGTTCTATAGTACTGTATTATATGGCAAAAAGAAAGTGGCAAATAAAGAAAAGTACACCTGATTCGAACCCTCGACTTCGCGCATGCTAACCCAAACCTCCAGCTGCTGCGCCAGCTGCAGAGCGCTATATCCGTATCCTGTCAGAGGTAGTTACCATACATGTATTACAGTGTTGCCACAATGCCAATCTTTAACGTCCATTTACTGCCTGAAATATGCCTAGGACAAAATTTTCTGAGAGACATTTTTGTGTTGTTGGTATGTAAGAAATCGCTCTGTGAAGTCCGAGTGCCCAAATCATTCTTCATTCTGTACAACATATTATAAAGGATGAATTAGAATATACCGTGGAGGCGGAAAAATTCGCAGTAGTACAACATAGATTTTGTATCACAATAAAGGGCTCTAATCCTTTTCATCAACAAGCTAAAATGAGACTGGATAACAGATACGGGTACATCACTCTCCATTTACATCTACGAGTATATTCCTTAAGCCACTGTATGAGTTTGGCAGAGGGCACTGTAAGTTCACTGTCACTTCCCTTCTTTCCTAGACCAGTCGCGAATGAACTTCGGAAATAAAAAGAATATACAAAAAAATAACTTGAAACTGTTGCATAGAAATTCTAATTATCGTTACTTTCTTGTCACACGATACAGGTCAGGAAGTGGATGCGCCTGTTTCTCATGCACTTATTTTAGCAGAGCAGTACAGCCAATTGCATATCTGTCAGGCGTCTCCAGCGTTGAAATTGCTCCATTGTTTAGTTCCTGGAGAACAAATCGTAATACTAATTTGTTTCGTAAATTTCTTTTAAATGCTTCAGAATAGTTATCCTTTGGGGAACATTGTCAAACAACATTATCAGATGATTACTTTATATTGTTGCTTATACTATGTGGCGTGCCGTGGTATCGCGGTTGTACAATTTTTGGCCAAGACTACAACAAAACCAATTACTTATCATTATCATTATTATTAATATTATTATTACTAGCGTAACATCAAGTTTTGTTTAATCACTGCTTCTCCCGGCTAAAGAAACTCATTTTGTTAAAGAATCTCCACCTTGGAGCGTGTAGCAATGTTATCTGTCAAGCAGTGTAAATGGCACTAAGTTCATGCACGAAAGGTGATCTTATACAATTTACCGCTATTATTATTCGAAGTGGCAATACTTTCCTTTAAGCAAAATGAACAGTTTCTACACACAGTACTACACGTGCACAACACTGATGTATTCTTTCTTGTCAAAAATATTTCATAAAAGTTATTACAAAGTAATCAGGCTTCATACACTAGCAGAGAACAATTTTTATCACGTAAGATGCTGTTTGCACTACATTTTAAGATTATTCACTATGTAAGTTGAATTTGTTTCCTCTGATTAAGTTCTGGGCCATTAATGCACAATTATTATCGCAATAATTGACCATCAAGATTTGAGTCTGTTTAAAAATTCAATTTAAAACTGCCGCTGCAATATTTCAGTAAGATGGCGGCTAACATAAGATAATCACTTATCGAATTTGGTTCAGGAAATGTTGTACTGTTAACAAATAATATATACTAAATCTTTTCTGTACCTTTACTATATGCATTAACATTTAAAAGTATTATTCAGCATTCTACCAATAAACCACGCTGTAGATCAATAGTGCTAATGGCTGCGCTTCATTGTAGCTGAACAGAAAATTTAACATTTATATAGGACGAGGATCACATTAAAATAAAAGTTCAAACACACGTATTATTTAAATGACACAGAAACTCTATGTCTCAAATATTACTTAACAACATAATACAGTTCTTTACAGACCTCAGTGCTACAAGACATCAATCACATCCGATCAGTCCCAACAGTTAGAACCAGATGAGGGATTATTTTAGAAGGATCATAGATAAAAAAGGAAGGAGATTTTCCTTATCTTTTTCCATACGTATTGTCCGAGATTCAGGTTTTTACAGAATATTAAATTATGTCATTGACAATAATTATTTATTTATTTAGTAATGATGAAGTCCTTTTTTATTAATATCACGAGAATGTTCATTCAGATTCCACACATAATGATGTCTTAAATAATTTACTGAATAAATATATCCGTGGCATTAACCATCGCGAAATGGAAACCACAGTGAAAATCAAAACTGTTGTATTTGCAACATTTAACTAAATCTTCCCGTTACTTCTCTACATAGTCATCGCCAATTACATCATAAAATATTACATAAATAATTAATATTTATCATCGTTTTCACTGTTTTTTCATATGTTGAATAGATAATGTTTATAATTGTTAGAGGCATAATTTCCTCCCGTCGCACTGTAGCTAAAATTTATCTCGTGGATTTTACAAGGCTGAACCCTCAGCACGCATTCCACAATTGGCTGGAGAATCTTTGCGTAGGAAGTGAAGAAATTTTACTTCTGTGCGTATACAGTATATAAAGAAGAGGAGAGACTGCTTGTTGTGAATTATCTTGTTTGTGTCAGCAAAGAACCAGGGGCTACGCCCGCAATATTTTTAGTTTTTCTTAGTGACGTAAGAAGATGGCTGAAAGATCTGAGAAAATAGTTTCACGTGCGAGTATTGTCTTTAGAATGTTACAGTACAAATCACCTATTGAGTATGAAGTAAGATCTTTTGTCTGCAAAACAGATGGATGAACTGGTGGGGTGCAGCGAATGTCTTCTCACAGAGATTTTCATACTTATTTTCATTGTATGTGTACATGGACAGTTCGCCTAATAGAACACTAATATGTTTGGTGTGTGTCGGTTCGCGACTGCTATTGCAAAAGTGGTCCTACTGTGTAGCGTTTGTAGCTTCTTAAGATATGAGTTTGCTGCCACGGAGCAAATGTCCAGCGCATGCAGACCCGTAACCTGCCTATAAATTCTAAACTTGGGAGCTATCGATAGCCGCTCCGTCCCCCTCCCGCCACCCCCTGTCCACCACCATTAAGCGGCAAGTAAATCCTACGGAAAGCAGCGTAATCTTCACTGCGTGCCCTGTTAGTCTGTTTGCTAATGCTCTTTCGAGCTGAAGGTCTAGATAGATCTCGAAGTCGCCTGAATGCAAACTTCTGCCTGCCACAGAAATTTTAGTCGCAGGGTTTGGTTAATAATATGAACATTAGAGCGACGCTTTCTTCTGGACTTTTTTTTATTTTCCTGACATTGGAACACCTGGTGATTGCGTCCAGGTGTTCCTGTAAGTTCCTAACGATACATATCAGATTGCAGCTGCCTCTCTATACACAAATATTTTCGGCACTTTTAGCACGTCGTTGGTGCAGAGCGGTTACAATATGAGACCTAACACCAAGCCTTGTGGAAATTCAGTCATTTAACTCCTAGAACAATTAACATGGTTGTTGCACACCACAGAGACTGCATCGCTGCTTTAAGTCCTTTTTAATCTGAGTACTTCTCTCTTCGTCTTCTTATTGTTCTCTATGTTCTTGTTTTGATTTTGGCTCCTATGCAGCTCTCTAAGCTATTATGTCCTGTTTAAGTTCCTTTACCTCCTAATAACTACTGCAACCTACATCCTTTTGAACCTGCTTGCTGTATTCATCTCTTATTCATCTCTTGGTCTCCCTCCACAATATTTAACCCCCCCCCCCCTTCCGCAGTTCTCTTCAGTACTACGTTGTTGATTTCTTGATATCTGAGAATGTGTCTTATCAACTGATCCCTTCTTTTAGTCAAGTTACAATTTTTTTTTCATCCCCTGCTTTTATTAATTACCTGCTCATTAGTTATATGAGCTATCCATCTAATCTTAAGTACTCTTCTATAGCACCACACTTCAAAAGCGTCTACTCTCTTCTTATGTGAACTGTTTACCATCAATGTTTCATTTCCATAGATGGCTACCGTCGAGACAACTATATTTAGAAAAGACTTCCTAACACGTATATCTCTTGCCATTATCAGTGTGCACTTTGTATCCTCTCCACTTCGGCCATCATCAGTTATTTTACTGCCCAAATAGCGAAAGTCATCTACTACTTTCAATATCTCCTTTCATGATCTACTTCCCTCAGTATCGCCTGATTTAGTTTGACTACATTCAATTACCATTGTTTTGTTTTTGCTGATGCTCATTTTATATCCCCTATTTTCACAACACTGCCCATTCCATTCAAATACTCTTCCAAATCATTTGCTGTCTCTGACAGATTTACAATGTCATCTGCAAGCCTCCAAGTTGTTATTTCTTATGCATGAACTTTAATTATTTCTACAAATTTTTCTTTGGTTTCCTTGATGGTTCTTTTTTCAACTAATTTTTTTACTGCCAAAATGAAATATTCAGTGAAGCGTAATAATGACAGTAACAATGAAATTATTTTTAGGTGCTTAACAATGGACATTTTCATCTCTAAATAGCCCCTGGTTTAAAATCACGAGTATACTCGTGATAGGCTTAACCTTTTTTTTTCTTCTTAAAATTACAGTAATTCTGTACATCGAAGCACTAAAAGTGAACAGAAACACACACCATTAAAATTTAGAGCCATTGTTTACATGTTTGTGGCTGTGTGAAATACCCTGAAACGAGGATCAATACACAAAGCTACACCACAGTCTTTACACATGTATCTTGATTCCCTCCATGTCTTCTTCCCTCCGGCATCACGCACACTACTGCACATCCTACACGTAATTGTTGGCTTCTGCTTCTTCTCGGTCGGAGGAATCGTAGATGGAAAATGATGTCCAACAAGTCGCGTTGGGGTTGATTTTGCTGATGGACGGCCCGCTGCTTTGGGTGAACATTCCTCCCCCTGATGTTTGGCAATGAGCTGTTCAGCGACAGCCACGCGAAAGTCAAGGGCAGTGAGCTTTCCTCCATGTTTTTTATATTGGACAAAGGTATTCCATTCTGCTAATTCCAATAGATGAAAAAATATCTTCTTGTAATAGTTTTTACCCCTCTTGCGTGGCAGTGGATTGTTTGCGATGTGCTGATCAACTTTATCCACACCCCCCCCCCCCCCATTGTGTCATTATAAGCAAATACAGCCACTGATTTGGCAATATATTTGTTTCTTACTTTCCTTGTTTGTATTACTGCATTGTGGATAGTGGACATCATGCAGATGTCTCTCTTATTTTTCCATTTCAGTGCAGTCAGTTTACCTCGCTGGAATGTTGCAACCTCCCCTTTCTTCAGTTTCTTGGACCGGAAATAAGGCGGCATTTCTTTTCTTGTTGGACGCACGGTGCCATACATATCTGTTCTTTTTGTTAGCGGAAGGTCAGAAAGCTGGGGAGAACTATAACAATTATCTAGAGTCAAGCAGTATCCCATATTCAGCAAGGGTTGCATTAGTGTCATTACAATTTGTGACGACATTGGCAGATCCTTGTGTTCTTCCTCAAATGTAGTGCCCTTGCCAACGTAAATAATTAGGGACAAAACATATCAAGTCTGTGGCTCACACAACATGAATATTTTTATACCCAAACTTAGCCCTCTTTAGCGGCAAATACTGGATTCATATCAATCACCATTCATATAACAGCAGGCTTTCATCTACGATGACATCTCTTTCTGGAACACAGCTGTTTCTAAATTTAGGTAGCTGATTATAGGCCATACTTTACTCAGTTTGGGTTGAGGATGGCTTTCTGCGTTATAGGTTGCATTGTCCGAAAAATGGAAGTTGTTCTTCAAATTGACAAACCTCTTGCATGGTAGAACCTCTCTAAAAATTGGTGTGGCTAAAGTAGCTCCTTTTGTCCAGTACATCTGATATGTGGTTTTTTTCACAATGCTTTGTAACAATATTACAGCAACAAATATGTACATCTCATCAATTGTTGTTGGCTTCCATGCCGGGACGTTTTTTGTGTTGCACATTTGTTGGTCTCGGTAACCAAAATTTGCATGTATCCGTCATCAATGAACTGTCTAAAATAATGCAAGACATCTTGAATACAGGGTTCAAAATTAATTTGAGGTTTACCTGTAATAGGTAAACGTGGTGCAGCAGGTGGTATTGGCTTAGATGGATCTATCTCGAACCGCACTGTGGCGCTCTCAATGTCACACTCAGAAGAAACTGATTCATCACTTCCTTCTTCCGAACTCTCTTCATAGCCATCTACAGAACTCTCAGACCCACTAAATTCAATACCAGACTCATCTTCACTCACCATTTTCATAAAATGTGAGGAAATAACAGGCAAAGTGCAAGAACAGATTGTAGAGTGACCGTTAGTACAACTGCCTGACTCAGGGTCATCTCTTGCCAGAAATATACACTTCAGAGTAACACACCACAGTGACATCTACCGAAAATATCAAAGAACTGCCAAAACACGAGATAGAACGACTAAATTCGGCCTTTTAAAACGTGTGCCAGTCGGAAATGATAAGCTTGGGTATACTCGGCGTTTTATTAAATAATAAAACGTCAGAATTAGAAAAACGAGTATAGTCGGTATTTTACGAGTATGTTAAGCGTTTAAATAGACTTTCAGGCCTGCATAGGGAGATATAAACTGTCTAGTGCCACAGAACGTGGCGCATTTTCTGGCGGCGCTAAGCCGCCACTGCCGTGACGCTCGGCGAGAGAACGTTCCCGCTCGCATTCACTGTGCCGGCGACAAATTGGTAGCAGCGCAGTGTCTGCAGCAGCGGCGGCGGCGGCGGCGCCCGCGGCGCCAGGGAGGGAAGCGGCGGCGGCTGCCCCTGACAGGCCGACACCTGGCCATTACGCGACAATTAGCGGCCCGCCGCAAGCCGGCGCTGGTTCGTCCCAGGCCACACCGCTTCACTTTCTCTCCACCCGCCACCGCCACGCGGAGGCAGGGCAACGCGACGGAACGTTCACTGGGACGCCTGCAGCGCTTGGAGCTCTAATTGTAAATCCACACTTCTCCCAACAGTCCCACAAACTCGAAATTTGGTTTCACTGCGACTAAGGGATGGTGGCTGTTGGGGGGGGGGGGGGAGGTGAGGGCGTAGATGGGAAGCTCTCTTGGATAGCAGACACCTACAACTTGCCGCCGAGGGAGTCTCCAGCTCCCCATATGTTTGTAAAGTTTCGCAAAACCGTGAAAAACTGTTTATTTTGCATATCTTCGTTGCTTGATGCCATAATTATCAACAGATTCATTCTGAAAATTCTAGCTTAGGTATCTTCATATATGCCAACAGAATACTACTAAAGTACACTGTGCTACAGAATTAAAGGATCACTTTTCCGAAATCCCGTAATTGACTCACATTCCGACGCATAAGTTTGAAATTTGACTGAAAGATGCGTAACACTCCTCTACGGCGGTGCAGCGCTACCCTCGAGCTCGGAAACGCTACAAACAGCAAATTTTCAACACATTACAGAAAATACAGATTCTTACCGAAGTTTAAATTAATATTATAATTACAATTTACTAAGTGGATTTGTTTCCATTGGGATTTAAGTGCCTTCCATGTTAATTGATTGTTTCTTAACTTAGGACACAGAATATCTATGTTCATATTTATCAATACTGTAAATCGTTTGGTGACCATTCTGCCAAAAATATTTAATCACTGAGTAAACTGTTAAATTTAATGTTCAATATAACATCGTAATGAAAAGGTGAATGAAGATTTGTAAACCTCTGATCCAGTTCTTCCCGAAATTCCCGGTAGTCACCGTTTTGCTTGTTGAAGGAAATTTAACAATTTCAACGAAACTGTCAGGAGATAAAAATTATTTTAACAAAAATTGCAACCACAAGTGTCTCCATATGATTAAACCACCACACTTCACAAAATATCTAGTTATTTCTGCAGAGATGAAATTGTGCTCGAGTATTCCTAACAATTATTACATACAAAAGGCTGTAGTGGAAGGGCGACACGGAGTGGCCGCGCGGTTTGAGGCGTCCTGTCACGGACTGTGCGGTCACTCCCTCCGGAGACTCGAGTCCTCCCTCGGGCATGGGCGTGTGTGTTCTTAGCAGACGTTAGTTTAACTTAGTGTGTAAGTCTAGGGACCGATGACCTGTGCAGTTTGGTCCCTTAGAATTCATACGCATTTGAACATTTTTGTAGGAGTAAACGTAATAAACGAAAACACAACACTTTGCAACAACACACTCTTTACCGCTCTGAGAGAACTGTCCCAGAATACAGAACACACGCAAAAGAACCACTTCCCAATCACATACAGAGACATAACCGAGTAACACAAATCGTCAGAACTCCCGCCACAATTTTCATAGCCTTCATGCAACGTGCGATACATTTCTCGGTACACACGCGAACAGCAGGATGTGTAATGCTTTGGATAATGAACAATGTTTTCCGTGTATCAAAGTCACTGTAAGCCGTCCAACGTGAAACTAACAGCCTAGCGCGCACCAAAACTGTATCCACAGCGCTACCGCAATACCAACTGTATAACGCTGACATACGTAAGTTCACCCTTTTGTATTTGTGTACCTAATAGCCGCACACACAGTTGCGGATGACATGATGTATCCCGTGGAAAACGGCAACAGAAAAATACAGAAAATATGCCACAAACAGTGACAACAATCTTAAAATTATGCCATAATGTATAATAAATAAGGTATTATGAAAGTATTCAGATGAAACAATATTTAAAAAACAAATTTATTGTCAAAATTATAAATTTATTAACAAGTTACTTTAATAATTACGTCAAAATTTTTCGCGAGAAGTGTTACCAAAGAGCACAAATCTGGAATAAAACATCGCAAAGATTACTCATAGTTCCAGTACGGTGTTCCATAGTTGACAATGGTAAATAAAGTTCCACTGCACCAAAAATACCCACATCCATTAAGCAGTGCAGAATCACTTGCTATTGTTTTGGTTAATATAATACTTAACATCATCTGTTGTTCATATGTACACTATCCTCAAAATGCATTCAGACTTGCCTTTTAGTATTTTGTCTTTTTATTTCAATTTCCGTATGCACTTGGATGGACACAGTTTTCAGGGGTACATGTGCTCTTCTTGATTTCAGATGGCACAATGCTCGGATATGCTCTTAGAACATCATTTGAATAAGTCTCAATGAATGAGTGTTTGCATTGAAAACAGATTTGAAATACTCCGAAACCGTTTGTCCTCTCGTTGTACAACGTATTTCTATTATTGCTCTTGAACCACTGTGTGGTCCTTCCACGAGACAGTTATGTCTGAAGTTTATTGTATGATACTTTTGAACTACACACTTGATGCTACATATCTTTCCTTCTACAAATGAGCATTTGATGTTGATAAGTGAAAGTAGCTACGATCTGTTTCCTGTAACACTTGTTAAGGAAAAATACTGTGCCAGCCATTTTTTTCGAGATATACTTCACTCTGTGTCTTACCCTACAGAAGGTGGTCTCCCTCGCTAAAACCAAAATAGCTATTTCAAGCCTGCCCTTCTTCTTCGATTTTCTCACACTCTGCTCTTGACTTCCACACAATACTGTGCTCCAGGCAAACATACTCCGAAAAATATTCCTCTAATTCAGGCACACATTTGAAACTAGAATACTTCATTTAGCGACGAAAGTCTTTTTTTCCCTGTGCTCATCTGCTTTTTACATCCTACTTGATTCGACGGTCATGCTTTGTTATGCTTTGAAGGTGTCCAATTTTGATATTATGTTTATCCCTAAAATCATTTCTGCAGCTCTTTGCTATTTAGTTTACTCTTCTTTAGTTTACTCTCAATCCATAGGATGTGCATTTCATTCAACAGCTTGTGTAATTATAAGGCATTTTTTCACGTATCTCGGTGTTAATGACGTCAGATCTCTTGAACTATGTTTCGTACAATGATATATTTGTGCAGTTACATTCAGCGATATTTGTGCAGTTACATTCAGCGGCCTATGTGGATACTGTCAGCGAACTATGTTGGTAAATAGCTTTAGTAGCAAAGAAGTAATAAATTTGAACAACATGCATGCTGCGGCAGTTTTTCAAGCATCTCACTGTTTATGACGTCATATCTCCTGATCTGTATGTCATACAACGACATAATTTTGTAGGTACATTTGGCGATATACATATATAATATCTGACAAATGTGATGCGAATAGAGTTAGCAGAAAGGAAGCAACAGATTTAAACGTCATGCACAACGTGGTAGTTCTCCACACTTCTCAGTATTTATGTCGTCGTATTTCCAGAACTATGATAGGTAGGTGATTCTTACCCCCACATCGAATGTTTTCTGACAGTAAGGAATATATTTACCAAGTTTGGTTGAAATTCCCCAGACGCAGGCCGCTGTGGGAGAGCGGTTCAAGTCGCTTCGGTCCGGAACCACGCGGCTGCTACGGTCGCAAGGTTCGAATCTTGCCTCGGGCATGGATGTGTATGGTGTCAAAATGGTTCAAATGGCTCTAAGCGCTATCGGACTTAACATCTGAGGTCATCAGTCCCCTAGACTTAAAAATACTTAAACCTAACTAGCCAAAGGACATGACACACATCCATGCTCGAGGCAGGATTGGAACCTGCAACCTGCGACCGTAGCAGCAGCGTGGATGTGTGTGGTGTCAAAATGGTTCAAATGGCTCTAAGTGCTATCGGACTTAACATCTGAGGTCATCAGTCCCGTAGACTTAAAAATACTTAAACCTAACTAACCAAAGGACATGACACACATCCATGCTCGAGGCTAGATTGGAACCTGCGACCGTAGCAGCAGCGTGGTTCCGGACTGAGGAGCCTAGAACCGCTCTGCCACAGCGGCCGACTGTGAACTGTCCTTAGATTAGGTAGGTTTAAGTAGTTCTAAGTCTAGGGGACTGATGACCTCAGATGTTAAGTCCCATAGTGCTGAGAGCCAAATCACCCCGACACCCTCCCACACCCACATACGTATGGATTCACATATGAGTAGAATTGCTGGAAACTTAATCAAATGCCATAATATCTGAACAAAAAACCATACCTCGGAACAGGTATCAAGATGCCAATTAGGTGAATAATTTATATGGAGTAAACTGGGATATTCCCTGAGCGTAACTTTGTTGAGCGATGGCTGTCGGCGCGTTGCCGGCCGTGGTGACCGAGCTGTTCTAGGCGCTACAGTCTGGAACCGCGCAACCGCTACGGTCGCAGGTTCGAATCCTGCCTCCTCGGGCATGGATGTGTGTGATGTCCTCAGGTTAGTGAGGTTTAAGTGGTTCTAAGGTCTAAGGGACTCATGACCTCTGATATTAAGTCCAATAGTGCTGAGAGCCATTTGAACCATTTGTCGGGGCGTTGTGGCTACCGACCAGCTATATGGCAGCGTGAACTGTCTTCCAAATCGTTACATATTCTCCTACATTCTACTGGCCACAAGAAAAGCATACAGTATCTGAAGTAACGAATACAGACATAATGCACATTATTAAACTGTGCCAGTATATGTATTGGACCGGCGATGATAGGCAATAAATTCGTACACTACAAAAATCAGTCGCTTCGCTTTATCAGACGGTCCAAGAAACGTCGGTCAGTGTCACAAAGGCAGCCTTTCACTTTGAAGCATACTTCTTTGCAGGACACGTTGGTCACTTCTGTCACTGGCGAAGTCCGAAGAGGAATTCTTCGCGCGGCGACTGCCAGTTCGGCGAGTAACGTCCAGAGACGGCGAGATGAAGAAGCGGCGCTGGCCGTCGCGAAGTAATCCTGTGTCCCTTTAGCCGTCGGCGCGACGCCATGCGGTGGCTACAGCAGCGTTCGCCTTGCCCCGCCCCGCCGCTTTATGAAAGGCAAACTTTATTAAATTTGCGGCAGCGGGGCCATTTTCATTTCCCGTATAGGTTTGCGCTACACGTGCCCTCCGCGCCGCGCCGCGTCTCTTCCGGGCCAGCCTCCTCGGGGCTCTTCCATTCATCAGCAGACCGGCTGGCCTTTGAGCGCGGCTCCGCAGCCGGAGAGCTTCCAGTTTCGCTGGTGGTCGCCGTGTCCAGGCGGCGCTGCGCCGAAACTGCCGCGTCGGCTGCAGCTGCCTGTGTAGGCGCATCTGCCACCCCTGCGGAGCACGGGCTTTCTTAGATATCCTCAAGGTTCATCAAAGTCGAGTTGACAGCACCATTTCAGTACTGATAATACTGTATTTCGCACCAATTGTTGAAAATGGCCGGCCGGAGTGGCCGTGCGGTTCTAGGCGCTACAGTCTGGAGCCGAGCGACCGCTACTGTCGTAGATTCGAATCCTGCCTCGAACATGGATGTGTGTGATGTCCTTAGGTTAGTTAGGTTTAATTAGTTCTAAGTTCTAGGCGACTGATGACCTCAGAAGTTAAGTCGCACAGTGCTCAGAGCCATTTGAACCATTTTTTTTTGTCGAAAACGTGTGAAGGACACTCTAAGGAAAAAAAAGAAAGAAAAAAAGAAAGAAACCGACGCAACACGGTGGAATTATCGGAATGGGACGGAGAAATGATTACAGTTTCTGAAAAATTATGTGATCTATTCCAGAGCAAGAGCTTCACAAATTGAGCAATTGAATAAAGCCTTTATACTATCAGTTATTCAGCTTGTCATTGACACAGTTGTAGGATGTATTTATTGGAGCAGTAAGTACAAAATTAAACTTTCGATCCAAATCGACACATAAACAGTACTCATGGCGATACATTAAAGCTTGTTCCACCGGCCGCGGTGGCCGAGCGGTCGTAGGCACTTCAGTCCGGAACCACGCAACCGCTACGGTCGCAGGTTGGAATCCTCCCTCGGGCATGGATGTGTGTGCTGTCCTTAGGTTAGTTAGGTTTAAGTAGTTCTAAGTTGTAGGGGACTTATGACCTCCGATGTTAAGTCTCATAGTGCTCAGAGCCATTTAAACCATGTTCCGCCTTCTTCTCACAGAGCCAGCACCCAGCATTACGCTTGAAATAGATATGTAGCTTCTGGTAAACCATCTGAAGATGAGCCTGAAACGGACCGAAAACCAGTACATGTAATGGATAAATAACTATTTAAAATGTGGCTGATTGTGGTTTTATGCATTTAAATTACATAAACAGTCACGGGCTCTAAAACGCAATGGAGGAGCTGCATAAATCGTCCGGTTTTTCTGAAATTGTAGTCATTTGTTTGCCTGTACATGTCGATTTCGGTCCCATTCGGATAATTACTTCGAGGTGGGTCGTTGTTTGTCTTAGAATGTATTTTCCACAACATGTTTCGGGAATATACTATTCCATTATGAATTTCTATAAGCTTTGCCCAAGTGAGAGGAGATCTTCACTGTAGTGGCGTCGTACGTAACCTCAGTGGGTGAATGTATTTACCGAGAGAGAGAGAGTGTGTGGTCGTATCCCCAGTTGCATAAGAAGACTTAGCCGCTTCGCAGCGATTTTCTCATTTTGATGATTTGTTTCCGTGGTTCACTGGATGAATGATTCCTCCCGATCAGCACAAAGAGTCATTATCCAATTTATTCACGCAGAAGGGGAATATGATTCACAAATTTATCGCAAGATGGAAGAGGTGTCCGGAGTGCAGCGTCTTGCACGATGCACAATATTTCGGTTATGTAAGCTCTGTGAGACGGGATGTGTGGCCAAGAAGTTCCTAGAGCTTCTTCAGAAATTTCGATGGAAGCTCTGGGTCAAGTCCTTACAGCATCTGTATCGGTCCATGTGACTGGCATATTATCGCCTCGCCACTTAAAGCAAGCTCTAAAATGTCAGAGGTTCACCGGTAACAAGGGATTGGAGGGCGCTTTGGGAAACTGGATCGGTCAGTAACCTAGAGGTTTCTGCAACTTAAGTCTTTTGTTCCCTTCCTCTGCGCTGGGATCGGAGTTTCAGTGTCAGGGAGAATTCTGGATATTTGTACTGTTCCACAGAAAATGTAGTAATTATATTGTTATTTAAATTTGTTTACATATAGCTGTAATCTCCTTTTCATTTGGGCTCAACTTGTATAAACAAGGAATGAAATCTTTACCGCAGATTACTATGCATATTGACAAACACGTTAATCTATGTATATTGTCCTGTATTATCACACAGTTCAAAGTTAATATGCCATTAGGCACTGTCAAATGTAAAAAGTAAACACGCATTTTTCAAACATACAAAACTCTTTTATGAATGAATTTTTCGTTTTTCAGCGGAGTGTGCGATGATCTATAGATTCCGGGCAGATCAAACCTGACATGGACACCGAACGTGGGACCTTTGCCTTTTGCAGGCAAGTGCTGTATCAACTGAGCTTTACAAGTACGATTCACAATCCATCCTCACACTTCTGCTTCCGTCAGCACCTCATTCCCTACCTACCAAATCTCGGAAAAGTTCCCTTTCTTTCAGGAGTGCTGCTCCTGCAGTTTCAACAGAAGAACTTTAGTGAGTTTTGGACACGAGGAGGTAAAGTGCTGTTGGAATTAAAGCTCTGAAGATGGGTTGTGAGTCGTTCTGAGGTACATCAGTTCGTACAATATTTCCCCCCTGAAGTCAAATGTTCCACTTTCGAGTCCTGGTCCAGCAAACAATTTTAATCTGCCAAGAAGATTCTACAAAATTCTTCCTTGAGTGCAGTTATTAATTAAAGGCAAGTGCCCTCACCTTCCAAAGGTTGTACCATCATACAATTTATAAATCCCCATTCTCAACGATGTAGCTGTCTATTGTTAAATCTTTGGACGTTTAAATGTCCGATCCTGGCAAATCGTAGAAACTAAAATTGCACCCATGTTGTAAGGGCAGTAGCTACGCAGAGTAACTGTCAGGAAACATTAAAACTTAGCGATCACTGAGTGGATTAGTTTGGTGGTTGATTCTCAATGAGAAGACCCAGAAAAATCTTGCCACTTCGATCTGTTCAGGTAATATACTGACGCTTTCCTCCCCTAAAGCATAAAAACTCTAGAACCTTAAAAATGAGTAGCATTCGTGGGAAATTACCAAAGAGAGCATTAATGTATGGCACTTGAAGTGAAAGCTTGGTTGCTGTCAGATTTAGTGGAAGTAGGTACTTTTTTGCTCTGTAAGAAAGAACGAGTGAATACGATAATTGAAAAGGCAAAAGTGTTTCTGGGCTCCCTTTAGCGATGTCGTCATTATGAAGTTGCCACCAACCTAATCACTTTAGTGTTCACTAAGTTTTAATGTTCCCTATTGGTTATTCTGTATGGGTGCTAACACTGAAACATAAGTGCAATACTGACTTTTAACGTTTATTTGGACTTGACATACAAACGTGCAAAGAATTTACGATTGACAGCAACATTTTTGAGGATGGGGATATATTCGCTGCGTGGTAGTTCAGTCTTTGGTGACCCGTGTGAATGAGTTATCCGGAACATGAGATGTTCGTGTTAGAGTTTCATATGTTTGACAAAGCATGTTTCCTGCTTGCTTTTTGCTTTTGATGGAGCTTACTGGCAAATTAGCTTTAAGATATTTAAAACTACAGAACAATATACGCAGATATATTCACATGGTTGTCCGTAGTAATGTGATGCAATAATTCATGTTTCTTTGTGTTACGGAACGTGTTAATGGGATAATGTGCTCCTAAAACATACCGTGGTAAATATATTACCTATTATCGACATCTGATGCGTAATGTTCTCGGTTCTAAATCGTGAAACGGTTCTATGATGGCTTCACAACAGGTAAGTGCCAAGTTAGCGTAAAGTTAACTGCAAGGAGAGAAAGAAAGGGGCACTGCAAAGGACAGACTGAATGCTGTGCGAACTCCAAGCGTTGTCATACTTTTTATGACGAAGTAAACCTAATATCTCTGGTATTTGCTTCCATCCCTATTTCAGTTTACTTACGTGATACTGAGATCTACTTATGATTCTTTTCTGGTTCATAACGGAACCCAAACTAGTAGATACCTAAATCCACGACTCCCGTGGACATGCAGAGGGTCCTCAAAAGAATGTTTAAGTTTCGATGATATATTATTACAGTGCAATATAGATTATTTTCAAGAAATCATACATTATTTTGCAGGTAAATTAATCTAGTTATTCTTGGAAGTGTTGAGTATGTGCACTTTTAGCTATACGCCTCATATTCAACCTAAAATTCAATTATTCCCACGATTTGCTTAACAAGTTCGGAGTAACGCAACCAATAGCCTCTTCAGTTCTGTGTCTCAACCCTGGAGAATCCTTAGGTAGCGGCGCAACTGAGACAAGATCTTTTATAAACCACCAAAGGAAAAAACAGCATAACGCGAGGTGAAGAGAACGTGAAGGCCATCGGCAAAGACCTATGCCTTATTGACGACAATGACAGTTCAACGCTAAGGGATCTCGGTCTTCAAGTATTCTTGCAGTTAAAATGAGATGTCATTGTGGAGGAGCTCCGCCTTCGTGCCAAATAAAGTTTTCAGGTCCACCGAATACTTAGGGGAAGAACCTTTCTTGGAAAAACCAAATAAATAATCATTGTTACTGTAGCTTCAGCGAAAAAGTGGATCGTCCAATTGAGATCAGGACAAAGCGTAGAAAGGGTTTAATTTTGAGGGATCTCTTTGAAGCCGTAAAAGTTTTTGAGGATGTTCTAATGCCCAGATACGAACATTATGGTTATTCGCACTTAAATGAGAAGCATCACTGAACACTGCTCAATCTTCCCGTGAAACACTGCACGTACAAAGTTATGACGTATATCTTAGTCATCCGGCTTTAAAGCATGCACTGTAGCTGGTATGGACGCAAATGTAACAATTTTCTTAATGTAATTCATATCCAGCAGAATTGAAGAATGACATAGTTTTAACCTATTTTCAAAACTTTGTAATATTGTCTTTATTGTCTTTTTCTGTGCCAACACTGTTGTCATTTTCAGGTGCAGTATCATACCAGTTGCTGATCCAGGACAGGGAGGATCAACATTTCCATCTCTTTCCCTTGGTTCTTTTGTCCATATCTTCTACGCAAATGTCAGATATATTTCTGGAAACTTTGTTTGTTTTCTTGGAGGTAATGGCTGATGAGGTGAACTGCAGCTTCCCTGGAAATCCGACACTGGTGACATTGATTCATCCCTCACTGCCATTCCACCATCATTTTCTTCATCTCATGCCACATCATCTATTAAAACTGTAGTAAATAAGTGCTATTACTGTACCTTATTCTATCAATTGTTGCTCTATTTGTTAGTAAATGACACGTTCTTCTCCTGTAGGTACAGCTTCTGCAATACCAAGGTACTCCACCAACAGTGTCACAATTACTGCGTGTCTCAATGTCCAGAGTGACACATTTACTAACTCTGTAAACACAATTCCACATCACAAAGATAATCTGGACTACTCGAACAGCAAACACATATCCATCTGACTTATTGTGACCATTGGGTTGTTTGCAGAGTGATACGTAAATCGAGGGATTTAGTAGAGAGGGGAAACCTTTTACCGCCCCACATATTCCTCCCTCTCCTGCCAATACAATTGCAGCGTAACAGCTAAAAATTTTACAAAGTCAGTAAAAAAAAATCGTTTTGTCCTCCGCGACAACTACCGTGATCTCACCTAGTCAGGGTGAATCTGTGATTTTAGTTCAACGTGCGTTTCGTTTAGAGATTAATTGTGATCCCTCATGCGACAAAAACATCCGTCGAAGCTACAGTCAGTTCGAAACGAGATTTTTGTGTAAAGGAAAAAGCACGGGATAGCCAAAAGTGTCTGAAGTGGATGTTGATCAGAACATGTCACCTTCGTAGTCCTAAGAAGTCTGTTCCGAAAGCAAGTCTTGAACTTCAGTTGCAAAGACAGCAGTGTGAGAGGTTTTAAGAAAATGCATTCGTTAAAGCCGGATGACTAAGACATACGTTATAACTTTGTAAGTGCAGTGTTTCACGGGAAGATTGAGCGGTGTTCAGTGACGCTTCTCATTTAAGTGCGAATATCCGTAACGTTCGTATCTGGGCATCAGAACATCCTCATAAACTTCTACGGCTTCAAAGAGATCCCTCAAAATTAAACACTTTCTTCGCTTTGTCCTTATGTCAAGTGGACAACCCACTTTTTCGCTGAAGCTACAGTAACAATGGTTATTTATTTGGATTTTCCAATAAAGGCTAACTACAAGAGTGTTTGAAGGTCGAGATCACTTAGCGTTGAACTGTCATTATCGTCAATAAGGCATTGGTCTTTTCCGATGGCCTCCACGTTCTCCTGACCTCGCATTATGCTGTTTTTTCCTTTGGTGGTTTGTTAAAAAAATAGTGTCTCCGTTGCGCCACTGCCTAAGGATTTTCCAGGGTTGAGACACAGAACTGAAGAGGCTATTGGTTGCGTTACTCCGAACATGTTAAGCAAAGCGTGGGAATAATTGAATTTTAGGTTGGATATGAGGCGTATAGCTAAAAGTGCACATACTCAACATTTATAAGAATAACTAGGTTAATTACCTGCAAAATAATGTATGATTTCTTGTAAATAGTCTATAGTAAACTGTAATAATATACCATCTAAACTTAGACATTCCTTTAAGGAACCCCTGCGTGTCCACGGGAGTCATGAATTCGTGTATCTACTAGTGTGGGTTCGGTTATGAACCAGAAAAGAATCATAAGTAGATCTCAGTACCACATCAGTAAACTGAAATAGGGGTGGAAGCAGATACCAGCGGAGTTTGAAATTGTGATGAACATAATTTGATTCAAGTCGCATTTTGTAATTTTGACTTTTTTCTTAAAACCTCTCACACTGCTGTCTTTGCAACTGAAGTTCAAGACTTGCTTTTCGAACAGACATTTTATAGCAAAGAGGCAGGGAAACGCAGTTGTACGTGGCCGCACATTGAGACTTCAGGCACTGAAAATAAAGTGGAGAATTGACCATCACAATTCAGTGCAGTCTCCAACTCGTGGGTATGGAAATTTAAATGTAAGAGTGACTGTCTGTCGCAAAATAACCCACAAAATTAGCAAGCTGTTGGTTGAAGGGGACACCGATTTTCAACAAAGAGCTTAACAATTTGTCAGAGGAATCAAGTCCCCAGTTGAGAAAAAGTGCCTGTCAAAAGATGAAGTAATTAATACCGACCTATCAAGATTTGACAAAGAGTTACGATCTGGATGGGCTCCCGCAGTCAAGGGAAGCTAGCATGTCTTTGTTACGGTTGGATCCATAGCGGCAATTATACACTCTTATATGATAATGTTTGGGATTGTGACAGATCGTACCCGGCTAACCCATTTGGATGTACTTGTATGGGTGTCTACCGGCCATTTTTCTGGAAATAAAAATGTACAGCAGATTTACAAAACATCTGCTAGAAAAATCTGCTAATATGACGAAGAGGCGTTAAGTCTTCCTAGAACAAGTAACGTGGCGAAATATAAAACAAAAAGCTGAAGCCCTTCTTTTGGTTGCCTCCTGGACAACCAACAGAGCTGACGAACTATACAACTCTACGTTTACTGAAGCCGTTGAATTGATTATGAAGCTGATTCCATGAAAGTGCGCAAGTATTGTGCAAACTGCAGACGTTTTCTTCTTCCGTCCATACAAAAATTTTATGAAATTTATCACACATACAATTATGGGATTCTCTGACAATGGCATTACCGTATGGCGTAGGGACTACTACTTACACCATCAATCATTTGTGTATTTCCAGTTCTCGGCAGCACACTTCTCCAAATTAATTAGTTATGAATTTTTTCACTGCGGCTAAACGAAAGACTTTCCGGTGTATTTCAAACAGCCTTGGAGTACTGCTTCGAAGAAGGATTACGGAAGTTTGTTTCCATGAGAACTGTAACCAACCTGCTTTTATCAAATGAGCACACTGCGAGAAGTGTCTATGCATTGGCCGTTGTCGACTTGCATATTTTTTTGCTACCCATAGCGCAGTCATGTATGTTATAACATTTTATGTCATATTATTGTCTGCTTACCACAAGTAACCCATTTGTGTGATAAATCATTCGTACATTCAGTATTCTCATCATAGCTTTGACGACTGATATCTCATTTTCTAATAGCCAACAGCAGCTATAATATTTATGGTGTAGATATGTTTTGTTACTCTCTTAACTGCGCTATGTATGAATATAATATACGCATAAACATCTCGTGACGTTCCCTTGTTAGCAAACTGCAGAACACAAAACCCTCGACGCTCAGGAGACGCCATTTTGCATATGTGACGTACATGGTGCTGCAAGTGGGAAAACAACACGTCAGCACTCGCATATACACTTAGCTGCAGCTGAGTTACTCTTACATTGTAACCTTGAAGCAATACTACAATATTTACAGCCGATACTGTTAAAATTTATAGCTAGGACTTTCTTTCATGGTCGCACTGTACTTGAGTTGGTGTAGTTTCATTAAGGGCTGCAGGTCCATTGCTTATTTGACTAACTACAATATGGCCATCATTAGTGTAACCCTCATGACTCAGAAACGAAAAAACAGAATACCATCAGACCTGATACACAACTGTAGCACTCAGACCAGCTATACCCGTCACGTTGTCCACCTCCACCAGCCGCAGCTCCTTTTATAATGGTAGCTTGTAATGTCATTCTTAAGACGTTAAGTAAGCTATAAGTCAAAATTACAAAATGTCTCTTGAATCAAATTATGTTTAACACCATTTCAAACTTCGCTGAGTTTATGAAAGAGTCATTGCACCAAAATGAAAAGCAGAGTCGCTAGCAGATTGCCAGTACAGTTAGCATGTAAGTCATGTTTGTAATATGGTGACTGAGTCGGTGATAGAGCGCTAAAAACGTAGAAAAACTGAAATTATTACAAAAATTCCAAAATAAAAATGGAACAGTATTTCGTCGATATGTATACAAATGTTTTCATTTAAGTAGTAGAGACATATCTGAAATGCGATTTTTCAAAGCACAGTATTTAGAGAATTTTCTCCGTACCTGAATATTTCGTCGATAAAGAACGGCTTCAAGACGGCTGCGACTGTTGATAAAAATGAATAAAACAATTCACTGAGCCAGTCACTTGTTTAGTTTCCTGTATGTTTATGTCATCATTTTCAATTCGTGAACTGTGTTGTCACATTGTTAGTATTAGTGTAGAGCACAGACTCCCTTTCACTAAAGCCGCGCGGAATTAGCCTTGCGGGCTAGGGCGCTGCAGTCATGGACAGTGCGGCTGGTCCCGGCGGAGGTTCGAGTCCTCCTTCGGGCATGTGTGTGTGTGTTTGTCCTTAGGATACTTTAGGTTAAGTAGTGTGTAAGCTTAGGGACTGATGACCTTAGCAGTTAAGTCCCATAAGATATCACACACATTCGAACATTTTTTTTTTTCACTAAAGCAGACCAAGTACAAGGCATGTTTTGTATTTTGCTGCTGATAAAATTGACTTTTCAGAAAAGGTCACTGTTAAAGAAAATGTTATACAAGTCATAGATAAGCTATGTTTACAATGAGTACAAAGCTAACTGAAAGATACAGTTGTTCAGATTGTCTGTTTAGTTAAATGTAAATCACATTTCAATTGTTATAATAAATTATTCGATGTGTGTATTATTATACTATGGATAAGCTACAGCCGAATATAGACATGTCCGTAATAAGGAGAGAAAAGCACGAATGGTAAGATAAGAACACAATTACTTTAGCGAATTCTTAGTGAATTTGCACTTATTGGAAATTAAAGAACAAAATAGGTAAAATCTAAAAATCTAAAGTTGCAAGTGACAGAGTTTTATTGTTTACATTGTTATATTATTAAAAACGTTGGTTTTTGTATTAGATATGCTGTTTCTTGTATTAAAAAATTTAGTAAAACATATCATACGTATATAATGTTGTTAGGTTAAACAGGTCACAGGTCACGGCTTACTGGGATATGAATAGTAGGAGTTAATAAATAGCTATGGATTCAAATTTATTTTAAATTATGAAAAGGGTTCAAGTACTTCGTCAAAGTTCTTGAAAAATTGGTTGAGTCTGTTTCATTAACGTCAATGAGCAGGTTTTTTTCAGTTATTTGTCTTTGGATATACATATTCAGTTCCGCGTCAAGAGACATCTCGTATCCTTGTTCACTGTATGTAGTATCTTAAAGGTACATTGCAGACTGTCAAATGTATGTCTTGACGTAACATAGGTAATAAAATAAGTATTACAACGTAAAGGGACAAAACGCCAATAACACCACGAAACAAGGAGTCTCATTTTCCCTATCGCAGGGGATTTAAGTAACGTTAAGAGCATTTGGAGATGCAGACAGAGCGGCACATACAGGTTTTGAGCGGTCTGGGGAGCGCGCACAAGTAGTAGAATAGTTAAAGCGACCTCTCACCATAAGGGGGAGATCTAGGTTCGAGTCACAGTTCGAGTCCGGCACAAATTTTCGTAGGTGGCTAATAGGTAGTGTATCTACATACCTAATGCATTCTAAAATACTAAATTTACAATAAGGTTTGAAACATATAAAATGAGAAAACTGAAAAATTGCCTCTGAAAAGACCTAGTGAGGATAATACCAGTTGACACCACACGCAACCTCCAAAATGAAGGGGGAGAGGGGGGGGGGGGGAGAGGTCGGGAGCGGGGTCGAGATACAACAGATAACAATTATGCCTAGATAACCGCATGCAAAAATTTAATTTACTGGCTTACGCTGTAAATACTATACATAGTTTTTGAACATTCCTTAGCTTTTAAGTTCACTTTGTGCATCGGGACCACTAATTGGATGTCACGATTTCCAGCTCCTCCAGAATGTTGAGGGCCAGTCCTTGTAGTTTTATGTACAAAATTTGTAAATCTTACTTAATGTTATGCAAGCTGCGCTTATTGCGTGCCAAATACACAGCTAATGGTGATGTAGGATTACGAGTAGCACCAAGTTGCCTGAACCTAGTTTCATGCCTCAACCGCACAAGTTCGCCGGCCGGTGTGGCCGTGCGGTTTTAGGCGCTTCGGTCTGGGACCGAGCGACCGCAACGGTCGCAGGTTCGAATCCTGCCTCGGGCATAGATGTGCGTGATGTCCTCAGGTTAGTTAGGTTTAAGTAGTTCTAAGTTCTAGGAGACTGATGACCTCAAATGTTAAGTCCCATAGTGCTCAGAGCCAGACCCCCACGCACAAGTTCTTTCATACAGCTGGCTAAATTTGTTAATTTTTCTACATTACTTTCACGGTATGGTCTTATGCAGTTAAGGTATGTTCTTCTGACGGTTTACAGCTTTAGCAGCCTCCTAATGTTAGTTTTGTATGGTGTCCTACTTAGTTTTCTTTAATTGTTACTGAAACATCTGAAGACGGGAAAAGTGTCCTGAAACCTGGGTAGTGTACATGCCTTTCCCGAAATAATGGAACGCTGAAATGAGAGCTGCAGCAGATTTTATCCATCTGATTAATGTGTTATTCTCACTAATCGGTTCTCTGATTACCTGCTCAAACTAAATTTCCCATAAGGCAATTAGAATTATTTCACATGATTCATGGTCAGTTCTGTTCACTTTAATCTCGGTCTATAACTGGTAAGTTCAAATGTTCACCTAGTACTACAACATAGCCAGAAAATTTACTCGAAATATTCTCCAACTTTCGACTCAAATCTTCCTCCACTATTGCTTCTGAGGATGTAAGTCTATAAAAGTACCCGATTACCATATTTGATCCACCTCCATTACTTATTATTACCGATATTATATTTCATTCGAAATCTGCTCCAGCCTCACTAGGTATTATCGTATTTTTTACAGCTATAAACACGCCTACACTACTGGCATTCAATCTACCTTTGCGGTATACATTCCAACTGGAATTTGGAATTTCATTTCTTTTTCGTCCTAACAGCAAACACTTCTATAAACGCAAATCCTGCAACGTGCAGTCCGAACACCATTCTTATAGAGTTGGGTAAATAGTTTTCCGTCCACGCTGGTTCCTGTACCGAAACATTAATTATAATCGCCCTGTACTTTGTTCAGTCGAAATGCTAGTCGTTTACATACTCAAACAAGTAGGACACGTCTTGACTTTTTGACGACTGTTGCATGCCGCGTTCATGGTATTACAGCTTCAGTGGCCAGCAGCGTATTGAAAAGAACAGCGTGGACAAAGGGTAAAAGGAGTAAGGGGTACAGTGTCCTCGAACACTCTAGCTTCATCGAAAACACATACACACACACACACACACACACACACACAGAGAGAGAGAGAGAGAGAGAGAGAGAGAGAGAGAGAAAGTGGGGCGCTCAAATAAAGTGTTGCATGCTGAAAAACAAATGAATATCGTTGCAGCTACAATGTGTAGTGCGAGCTAAAACATAGCAGAGAGAAATATATTGCAGTGCCGCCAGCGAAAAAGAGGAATACGGAGCTTTCGTTCCTATGTTTTCACGAGATTAACGTGTACGTTCAGACAAGCACATTGACAAAGCCAGTAATTACTTGTGAAACTTTCACATGAAGCTTGCATTAAAATATGAATTAATTTATCTCAACATTTCGAAATAAATATGTTATAGGAAAAATCACAGAATACCCAGGAATAACGAATTGGTGTTTGACAATCAAAATTGAAGGTCAATTCAGACAAAAAGCATCACTGTATTGTTTATATTTACCTTTAAAATTCGTGAATTATATAAAATAAAAATCTGATAACGGAACAGAAACATCGAAACTTGTGAATATTACTCCGTTCTTTAATGTATTTAATTTCTGTGATGAAATACAATGTGATAGTAAAAGCAAACAAATTCGACTACTTTCGTAGTCTTACCATAGCTCTATAAGGGGAGAAAAGGACGGAGGTACAAGTAACTCTTTGTCACCTAGCGTAAGGCGGGCTGTGGACTAAAGCCGTGAGTACAACTGCTGCCGCACTTCTGTTTATACACGGCATTTAGTTCAGTTTTTGTTCTCACGTGATTTTGCGAAGAATGAATTGTATGCGTGGCATTCAATAAGTAATGCTAATTTAGGTTGAAAAATATTCGGAATTGGTTGCGGGACATATTGGAATATTCTCGCTTTAGTCCCTGTAGATTCTTGAAGTTCTGACAGGTGAAGGAGATGCGTTCCAAGAAGAGAGCTGTCATTGACTTTCTTTTGGCGGAAAACTTGAACATCACAGATAAACATAGGTGTTTGCTCAATGTCTACAGAGACCTGGCAGTGAACAAGATCACGGAGAGTAGTCATCATCGGAACAAGGTAGCAAAAACCTGTCACATTTCCCACGAGCCTGTCGGCCGCACACAGCTATGACTCTTGCAATGCTGAAACGTGCAGACACACTCATTTGAGGTGATCGACGGATGACAATCAAGCATTTTGCTGCTCAACTGCAAGTCTCTTTTGGCAGTGTTCACTAGTCCACCAGTTGAGATACTCAAAGGTTTGTGGCCGCTGGGTTCTTCACTGTAAAGACCATCTGTGCGGAATTACTTGTGTGTTACGAGGCTGATCGTGAAGATTGTCGTCGAACGTCGTCACAGGCGACTACACATGGTTAGTCAGTTCGAACCGGAAACAAAATCGCAATCCATCGAGTGGTACCAAACCACCTCTCCTCCGAAGAAAAAGTTCCGAGCCGCATCCTTAGATGGTAAAGTCATGGCAGTTGCCTTCTTGGACTCAGAAGGGTTTATTCTGTTTGATGTCCTTCGTCATGGTGCAACGATAAACTTGGAGGTGTACTCTTCATTTAAAACTTCCGGGCTAATTGGCCGTGGTCGATGTATAAAACTCTCCTCTGACGCTTCGTCTCCGACTGTGGGAGACATCTTCCGAGGTAAAGCGGCGAACTGCAAAGAGAACTCGAGGAAGCGCTGATTATACAGGCAGTACAGAAGGCGCCACTGTCCATCACGTGACGTCGGCTATGAGCCTGTCTCTCGCAATGCCAACATTCCAGAGTGAAAGTAATCGATCGTCACGCATTCAGTGCAACGCTGACTGAAATCTGATTTCTCAGGACAGAGCAGATCAGGTTGTGGAAAGGGGCCAAGGTCAATTACTGTTAGTTACACAAGAACACACACAACTTTATTCCTAAAACCAAAGCACAGTTTTCTCTTTAAAAAAACAAAGACCATTTCACGGTTGAGGGCCCAAGTAACTTCCCCAAAATAAGTTTAAATGATTCCTTGTAAACCACCAGCATTTAGAGTAACGGCTGAAGTCCTTACTTAACTAAAATTGCAATATCTTCTCGGCTAAAGGTCGAAGTAATATTTCAGATCAGCTAAGGAGATTCTTTAAAAGCCAAGCATTTACAAATTTTGGCTAAAGGACATATTAAGGAAAATTCAAATTAATTATTCGGCTGAAAAGACAAAAAAAAATTTGTTTAAATAGTAAAAGAGAGGCTTTAAAGATAAGCTTCTACATAGTACAGCAGAAAAACATCTTAAGAAAACTTGAAGTATCTTGTCGGCTGAAGGCTCAAACAATTACTCAAGAATAATTAAAGACAATCTTAAGATAAACATTTACAGAACACGGCTGCAGACCCTTTCAAGAACTCAAGATAATTAAAGAGAAACCTTACAGGCAAGGGTTCACATATTAAAGCCATAGATTCTGAAACAAACGAAGCTGAAGGCCTAAATACAGAGCAACAAGAATTTTAAATGAAACACGGCTGAAGACCCTTTCAAGAACTCAAGATAATTAAAGAGAAACCTTACAGGCAAGGGTTGACATATGAAAGCCATAGATTCTGAAACAAACGAAACTGAAGGCCTAAATACAGAGCAACAAGAATTTTAAATGAGACACGGCTGAAGGCCTAATCTTAAAATAGTTGACATGAAGTTCGGCTGAAGGCCATATACTAAACATAAAACAGACAATATTAATACACGGCTGAAGGCCTGGCACAGTACCTGCGACCAAATAAAATGACAATCACAAACAACAAACATTGGTGCTCAGAAGTGTTCCAAGAGTCAACCTAGGGGAGGAAACTCTAACCACAGTTTAGGTGAGACTGACAGCGAAGCGTAACACTAAACCAGGGCCGGCCAGAAATTCTGCACGCGTGCGGTGCTCTTGCACATGTGCAACTTCCGGGTCACAGCGTGCACGCCGCAGCCGTCAGCGTTCATGTAGTGCATGTTTCTACGCACAGATGTCGCTCCTCTGTTACACAAAGTGCGTTATCGACGCCTCGTACGTATATGACAACCTGGGCTGTATCAGCAAGATCTGTTACTTCATCGAGCGCATCAGAGAAAGCAACAAAGTCTTTAGCCTTATTTATTAGCTGCCTGTGCAGATCGCCGGCCATAGCACTGATACGTCTTGTCACTGTTTGTTTGGATAGATTGATTTCTTGAAACCTGCTAACGTTCGTGTGAGACAAGTTCTGCAGCATCGATCCTACACCCTTTCACAAACTCCCCTTCGGAAAATGCTTTCCCAGATTGTGCAATTGTTAATGCGATTTTAAAACTTGCTCGCAGTGAACATTTAGTGTGGTTGTCATTCTGGAAAATTGAAAACAGTACATTCTACAGCGTACAGTAAAACATACATAAATGTAACACAAGAAACTAAGAATTCAAGAAGTATCAGTTACTTTGACTTACAGTAAAATCGAGTTGATGTGTCTCATCCATTTTCTTAAGGACATTTAATTTTGCTTACCGTTCTTCACTGTTGAGTACACTACACTCGTCTTTGTGATATGTATTGTAATGTCTTTCAATTGAAAACTTACGCTGGGCGCCTATTATTCGGCTGCACAGCAAACACTGTGAGTTTTCACCAACGGCTACAAAAAAAAAAAAAAAAAAAAAAAAAAAAATGCAGTTCCCAGTCATTTTTAAACGACTGAGAATATAAATCTCCCGTCCTTTGCTTTTCACTGTACTTGCCACATCTCCGTACTTCTCTGTTAAGGTTACCGTCACCACGGGTAAACGAGACTGGATATCTTGCGCTCTTGCTTGTACCACAGGAAAGTGGAGCCGCCACCGTTCATTTAGGACACATGTCTAATAACAGATGTCACTGTCGCACATGTGCAGCACTTCCGCACGTCTGCACACTGTGCACAGTTTGGCCGGCCCTGCACTAAACAATCGGGTGGCAACGCGACCTAGGGACAGCTGAAGAACCAACAAACAGCGTAATCAATTCCCTTTTGTCGCAACCGACCAACTGCCTACTCCAGTACGCAGGCAGCATTTATCTTCTCAGTGGAAAGCACAGAAGGTACACACGACTCAACGTAAACAATTTTGCACCAAAACTCGGACAAACGTAAAAGCAATCACTGGACGCATCAATTCGACACACGCCGGCTGCGGTGGTTTAGCGGTTCTGGCGCTGCAGTCCGGAACCGCGGGACTGCTACGGTCGCAGGTTCGAATCCTGCCTCGGGCATGGGTGTGTGTGATGTCCTTAGGTTAGTTAGGTTTAAGTAGTTCTAAGTTCTAGGGGACTTATGACCTAAGATGTTGAGTCCCATAGTGCTCAGAGCCATTTGAACCATTTTTTTGAATTCGACACACAGAGTGTTTCCACAAGCGGTCGGCAACAAAATACACGTCGTCCGATGAGACGACCGACCGAACGACCAACCCAGGTCGTTCCCACTCAAGCGGGACGGTCGGGCGAGTCTTGGCTGTCAGAAGCTGACTGCAGCTCCAACCCGACTCAACTCCCTGTCAGTTCGGAACTCGGAGACACGGTGACCCGGGCGCCCTGGCTCGGACCCATCCATGTAGAGGTAACTCTTGCCCATTGGCCACGACATCTCTGCACAAGGAAGGAACCGACCCAACTCCGGCAAGATGACCAAGTGACGAGGCCCAGAAACGGTCAAAAGACCAAATACACGTCGCCCGATGAGACGACCAACCGAACGACCGACCAACCGTCGTCCCGCTCCAATCTCCTTCCGTCGGACAATTCATGTGTGTCGCCAGCGATCGGAGAGCACGAGTTGTCCGCATCTCACTGGCGCTCCGTCCCCGACTTCCCTGCTGGTGCGTCCGGACTGAACTCTCGACAGACGACGACCCAGAAATATTAGCGGTCGCTCCAGAGATGGTACGACAGTGCTCTTACGATAAGCGCACACTGGACTCGCATTCGGGAGGACGACGGTTCAATCCCGCGTCCGGCCATCCTGATTTAGGTTTTCCGTGATTTCCCTAGATCACTTCAGGCAAATGCTGGGATGGTTCCTTTGAAAGGGCACGGCCGATTTCCTTCCCCATCCTTCCCTAACCCGAGCTTGTGCTCCGTCTCTAATGACCTCGTTGTCGACGGGACGTTAAACACTTATCTCCTCCTCCCGCTGCCACTCACGGGCAAGCAAACCAGCAACCTAGTAACTCTAGTAAATCGAATTAAAATAAAAACGAGGCAACAGAACCACCAAAACACGATGACGACCAATAAACGGCATGACCGGTTGCCGCGCATGGCTCACTGACATCCATATTTTATCCAGTTTAACACCTTCATCTTTCCTGTTAATATTATTACAGCGTTTATCAATCTCGATAGTCTCTCTATACATGCGCGCATAGTAATGCGAGGTTTTAGATATAACGCTCGCTTTTCTGAATTTTATTTCATGATTACCTTCCTGGTAAACGTGTTCTGCTGCGGCCGTTTTATCCGTGTGACCCAGGCGGCAATTCCTCTTATGTTCAACAAGACGGGTGTTCACACTTCTCTTTGTGGTACCGATATAAACCTGTCCACAACTACAAGGAATTTTTTATAACCCCGGTGTACCCAAAGGGTGTCTTGCATCTTTTGCCGATCTTAAATATTCTTTTAATTTTCTGGTGGGCCTGAAAATATTTTCCACCCCATACTTGCTTAACACTTTCCCAATGCGATCTGTGAACTTATTAATGAACGGAAGGAAAACCTTGCCGTTGGGCGACTGTTGTTCGTCGTTGCTCCTGATTCTCTGCCTAAAGCGAAGTGCTCGACCTATACCTTTGAAAGAATATCCATTCTTCAAGAAAGTTCACCGACGATGTTCAATCTCATCTTTTAAATAAACAGGTTCACAAAATTTGTACGCCCTGTCTACCAAGATTTTTATTACACCAATTTTTTGTCTAGGGTGGTTGTTTGAATCTTTATGCAAGTAACGATCAGTATGTGTAGCCTTTCTATATGCCTTATGGCCCAAAGTTTCGTCCCGTCGTTTAAACACAGACACATCCAGGAAATTCAATTGCCCATTACTCTCCGTCTCCATAGTGAATTGGATTTTCGGATTAATGCTGTTTAAATGTGTCAGGAAGGCATCCAACTCCTCTGCTCCGTGTGTCCATACTACGAACGTGTCATCGACATAGCGATACCATCTGGCTGGTCTCTTACTGGCAGTCTGCAACGCCCGTTGTTAAAATGTCTCCATAAACAGCCGGCTGGTGTGGCCGTGCGGTTTTAGGCGCTACAGTCTGAAACCGCGTGACCACTACGGTCGCAGGTTCGAATCCTGGCTTGTGCATGGATGTGTGTGATATCCTTAGGTTAGTTAGGTTTAAGTAGTTCTAAGTTCTAGGGGACTGATGACCTCAGAAGTTAAGTCCCATAGTGCTCAGAGCCATTTGAACCATTTTTTTTTTTTTGTCTCCATAAACAAGTTAGCCACAGCAGGACTAAGAGGACTGCCCATAGCCACCCCATCAATCTGTTCATAAAAGTTACTACTTTACTGAAAGTATGTTGTGGCGATTCAGTGTCGGAATAATACCACAATATCGGTAGGAAAAATATCCGCTATGCATGAGATAGCTTCGTTTACCGGAATTATGGTAAATAACGACACAATGTCAAAACTGACGAGAATATCATCCGGGCTCACGCTAATTTCCTTTGTCAATGAAACGAACTGAATTTTTAATATGACTATCCGTCCTATCAACATAAGGTTGCGGCAATGAGGCAGGTGTCTAGTTAACTCGTGGGTGAGACCGACTATAGCGCTGACAATTGGCATGAACGGAACCTCAAGTTTATGCACTTTGCGTAACCCATAAAGTGTAGGTGGGTACGCTTCTGTTTTACAAAGCAGCTTCTTATCGTCGGAGGAGAATGAAGACGCTTTCACCAATCGATTTGTCACTTTTAAAATCTTCATAGTCGGATCCTTCTGAAGTTTTTTGTAACTGGAGGGAACCAAAATATCATTGATCTTTCCTTGATAGTCCTCGCTGTTCAATATTACGGTGGCATTACCCTTATATGCATTAAGAACAATAACGTTTTTATCTGAGTTTTTTATCCCTCAGCACCTTCCTTTGTGCCTACGACAAACTATTATTAGGTGGCTTGCATGGAAGTAAAATCCTAACTGTTTCCATCCTAATTACATCAGCGGACTGTTGTGGAAGAATTCGGATATCTGCCTCAATATTGGAGTTGTACTGTGCTACCCTCAGGAAATTGAAGAAACCATTTTGGGTTGCCCATCGCCACAAAAATGCAAAAGAACTTCTCCTTCTCGATGATGACGCAAGGCTTCACACAAGTCTGCGAGAGGAGATGAGAAAACTTGATTGGACTGTTCTTCCTCATCCACCCTACAGACATTATCTCGTACCCTCCCACTTCCACCCATTTCATCCAATAAACTTAGCGGGAAGCAGTACTTGGATGATTGGGAGGTTTCTGATGCAAGGCATTGGCTCCGAAATTCGACCAGTAGATTGGCGCTATGCGGATGTACAGGCCCTCCCATTAACGTGGCGTAAGGCCGTCGCATTTAACGGAGGTTACGCTGAAAAATAAGGTTTTGTAGTCAAAATAATGGGGAACGTTATCGTGTGTTGGAATTCTGAATAAAACCAAGCTCCCTTGAGAAAGAAAGTGTTGCATCTCGTATTGAACCCATCTCGTATCTGTGTATTTTACTTTGGTGACTAGTGTATGCTAACTTATTTTAAATTTTGCCTAATATATAGTGCATTTGCGTTGTGTGAGCTGCTAGTCGAGTATAATAAAAGCTACCGTATCAGCAGTCATCTGATTCCAGAGATTGCTTGGCTTAGTTTATATTCTTTGTGGTGTAAATTAACTTTGATTAAAAGATGGGTAGCGAATGCACCTTTTTTTGCCAGGATGCAGGGGGGAGGGGGGGGGGGGCTATTGGCCACGGTGTGTGAACAGCTGAAAACTGTGCTCGTCATGGTCAACGGATTTCAGATTGTTGCTCTGGGGCTGTGGTGGCACTGGAGCACCTGGGACGAATGTTTTAGCGCCTCTGGTGACTGTACCGTCGCCTTGTGTCCCCATTGTCGCGCCGGCTTCTGTTTCGCTCGTCCTCACTAGTCGACACTTACCTGAAGGTATTGCATTCTCTGTGGAGGTGGGGGGGAGACGAAATTGGGTACTGGTCGAACGGCGGTTTCCTTATGTCTCAAAAAACATCTTTGAGATATTATCTGTTGCTGAACGTTGAATCTGAGCCAACAAGGGTGCCTATTCTGTTAGGACTAGTGCTGATCTTCCTGAAAAGTCCAGTAAGCGCAGAGGGTGGGATTTATTAGGGAAATAGCGAGCCGGTCGAGAAGGACCACTATACGCTGCTGGTGGGTTGGTGGTGGAGGGGGAGAGAGGGAGTTCACATCCGTATGTGGGAGAGGCTCTGCCGGCAGCGGCGAAGCGCACTGGGTGCACCCGGCTGCAACTTGTGACTCGTGTCGGCATGAGTGACGTCTGCCGCCTGGTTTCAGAGGCCACCTTCCGTTGCAGCAGGCGACTGGCTGCTTTAGTGAAGTGGTAGTTGAGTTACAATTTTCACCATAGTTCACGGAACCGAACGCGATCCTCTGATTTGGAACTGAGCGCGAGGCTTCGACCAGAGGCTCAGACGATTCTGTGACGATTCAGAACGCCGATTTATTGACCTCTAGTACTGAGTGTAAGATTGTAGTTCCTCCATCCACTCCCTCTTTATAGGTCAGACGTCCACTACATGCAGGAAGCGGCTACTAGAGCAGCGGGGCGCGGGGGTAGTGTGCACATGTGTGTTTCGGTAGGATACCGAAATCCATACATAGGCCCGATAGGATATTCTGATTTCAGATCGTGAAGAACGTTACTTCTTTAATTAAAAAGAAGTAACATTGGCCACAGTAGACAAAAGAAAGAAAATTTTAATACAGTATTAGTTAATAGACTCAGATCACAATACAATAGTCATGAAGGGTAGGCTGAAATTTAAGACATTAGTCAGGAAGAATCAGTACGCAAAGAAGTGGGATACGAAAGTACTAAGGAATGACGAAATACGGTTGAAGGTCTATAAGGCTATAGATGCAGAAATACGGAATAGCTCAGGAGGCATTACAGTTGAAGAGGACTGGACACCTCTAAAAAGGGCCATCACAGTAGTTGGGAAGGAAAACATAGGTACAAAGGAAGTAACTACGAAGAAACCATGAGTAACAGCAGAAATACTTCAATTGGTCAATGAAAGGAGGAATTACAAAAATGTTCCGGGAAACTCAGGAATAGAAAAATACGGGTCGCTGAGGGATAAAATAAATAGGAAGTGCAAAGAAGCTAAGACGAAATGGCTGCAGGAAAAATGTGAAGACATCGAAAGAGAAATGACTGTCGGAAGGACAGACTCAGCATACAGGAAAGTCAAAACAACATTCGGTGACATTAAAAGCAAGGGTCGTAACATTAAGAGGGCAAAGGGAATTCCACTGTTACATGCAGAGGAGAGAGCAGATAGGTGGAAAGAACACATCGAAAGCCTCTATGAGGGGGAAGATTTGTCGAATGTGATAAGAGAAGAAACAGGAGTCGATTTAAAAGAGATAGAGGATCCAGTATTAGAATCAGAATTTAAAAGAGCTTTGAAGGACTTAAGACCAAATGAGGCACGATAGACAACATTCCATCAGTATTTCTAAAATCATTGGGGGAAGTGGCAACAAAACGACTATTCACGTTGATGTGTAAAATGTATGAGTCTGGCGACTTACCATTTGACTTTCGGGAAAGCAGCATCCACACTATCCCGAAGACGGCAAGAGTTGACAAGTACGAGAATTATCCCACAATCAGCTTAACAACTCGTGGATCTAAGTTGCTTACAAGAGTAATATACAGAAGAATGGAAAAGAAAATTGAGGATGCGCTAGATGACGATCAGTTTGGCTTTAGGAAAGGTAAAGGCACGGGAGAGGCAATTCTGACGTTGCGGTTGATAATGAAAGCAAGACTAAAGAAAAGTCAAGACACGTTCATAGAATTTTTTCGACCTGGAAAAAGCGTTCGAGAATGTAAAATGGTGCAAAATGTTCGAAATTCTGAGTAAAGTAGGGGTAAGCTTTAGGGAGACACGGGTCATATACAACATGTACAACAGCCAAGAGGGAATAATAAGAGTGGACAACCAAGAACGAAGTGCTTTTATTAAAAGGCGTGTAAGACAAGTATGTAGCCTTTCGCCCCTACTGTTCAATCTATACCTCGAAGAAGCAATGACGGAAATAAAAGAAAGGTCAGGAGTAGAATTAAAAATTCAAGGTGACAGGATATCAATGATACGACTCGTTGATGACATTGCTATCCTGAGTGAAAGTGAAGATGAATTACATGATCTGCTGAACGGAATGAACAGTCTGATGAGTACAGAGTATGGATTCAGAGTAAATCGAAGAAAGACGAAGGTAATGAGAAGTAGTAGAAATGAGAACAGCGAGAAACTTAGCAACAGGATTGATGGTTACGAAGTAGATGAAGTTAAGAAATTCTGCTACCTGTGCAGTAAAATAACCAATGGCAGACGGAGTGAAGAGGACATCAAAAGCAGACTATCAATGGCAAAAAGGGCATTCCTGGCCAATAGAAGTCTACTAATATCAAATATCGGCCTTAAGTTGGGGAATATATTTCTGAGAATGAACGTCTGGAGTACAGAATTGTATGGAAGTGGAACATGAACTGTGGGAAAACCGGAACAGAAGAGAATCGAAGCATTTGAGGTGTGATGCTACAGACGAATGTTGAAAATTAGGTGGACTGATAAGGCAAGGAATGAGGAGGTTGCGCAGAATCGTAGAGAAAAGGAATATGTGGAGATCACTGGTAAGAAGAAGGGACAGGATGATAGGACATCTGTTAAGTCATTAGGGAATAGCTTCCGTGGTCCTAGAGTAAAAACTGCATAGGAAGACAGAGATGGTGCGCCGCATCAAGCCAAGACAAAACATTCAAAAATAAAGCGGTATATTGTAGCGTTTAAAAGGTAATTCGTTTGGCATTGTTTAAGTTCTTCAAGTTCCACTTGGCGTGAACGAGCATTTATGTCACCTCATTTTAATGTCTGGATAGCTTTTTCAGCACAGCGCAGAGTATGCTGCACGGAAACATGTCGCAGAATGACTTCTCACACACTGGCGTAAAGAGCTGTGTGCAGCGAGTAACAGTGTCACTTGCCTGGGAGCGCTCCAGTCCTGCGGGACAGAATGGTGACTGCAGGTTGCAAATTCAAATCTGTGTGAAATCTTATGGGACTTAACTGCTAAGGTCATCAGTCCCTAAGCTTACACACTACTTAACCTAAATTATCCTAAGGACAAACACACACACACGCATGCCCGAGGGAGGACTCGAACCTCCGCCGGGACCAGCCGCACAGTCCATGACTGCAGCGCCTTAGACCGCTCGGCTAAAACCGCGCGGCTGCAACCGAGCGAGAGCAGCCACTGAGGTCAGACGTGATTGCGTCTACACTCTCTCGTCTAACGGTGCAAGATTGAGGTACCGTCTGCCGACGCTTTTTTTTTAATTTTCGGAGCAGTCGTCAACACCCTCATTACTTAAGGCTCTAATAAATGACTAGACATTAAGAATTAATTTCATGCTTAGGCATCGGAGCCTGTTATGGCACCCCAACACTTATTTACAGTCGCGAATGTCTAGCTCGGGTGTTATCAGACAATCGATATCCCCCTCCCCCCCCCCCTCCCTATATCACACAGATAGCTGAAAGTGAGTGGCACCATCTCACAAAAGAAAAACGAAGAGAGAGAGAGAGACACAGCACACACACAACACACACACCACACATACATGTGTGAAGAAAAAGTACAGATATTTTTAAATTACATATAACCAAAGAATAGAATATACAAAATTTATCCTCCTAATCATCCTCCTCCTCCTCAGTCAGGATTTCTTGGCGGAGCTCTACGATGTCAGCCATGAGTTCATCCATTCCTAAATAATCTAATGCAAAAAAAGGAAAAGGGAAACTTTTAGATTATGTACAATTTTATTCACTCGCAAACATGTTCTACTATATAAAACGATGACTCAAATATCGAGCATTTGATGGCTGATCTGATCCAACCAAATACGTCAGGAGACAGAACGAGGGATTTAGAAATAAGGGTTGGTAGACGACCTTCCAGTAATGATCGCTGTCAATTAAGAGCTCGATGGGCGTATCTTGGGTATCTATCTGATTATCAACTAACTACAGTGTGACGTATCATTAATATCTTGTGGAACTCTGAGCTGATGAGTGGAGCAGTGATCAGTTTCATACGCACTGATTAAAGTCCTAGAATTAGGACTTTATATTCTCGAAATTGACACCGGTATGCCACCGCGTGGAGCTAGTACAAGATCTGAACGTGTAAAAGCTAAGATGCAGTTTAAAAACTTCGATGAATGACTTCACTACGAAGGATGATTGGCTTCTGCTTCCTAACACACCGAAAAAGTTCAAAGGAGGGCGGTTCATTTTTGTGTTATCGCGAAAGAGGGGAGAGATTGCGCCGGATATCATACGAGCACTGATTTAAACAAAGGCATTTTTCGTTGCGGCAGGATCTTCTCATCAAATTTCATTCACCTACATACGGAGAAGTGATCGTAATTAAAAAAAGAAGAAATCAGAGCTCGCACTGAAATTGCTCGTTTTTCCTGCTCACTATTCGAGTGTAGAATGGTAGAGAAACAACTTGAAGGTAGTTAGATAAGTTTTATAGTGGGTGGTCTAACATTAGGTGGTGGAACGGCTTAGATGCCAGTCGTAGCAGGTTGTTTAGATCTGATTATACCGTGATACATCATCAGTTTCCACATGAATGTGTAAAGTAGAACCCTTGACTTTGTCTATACAGAGTGAGACAGACGGCCCCAAATATGTCCAGAATGAATTAATGCATGCTGCGATTTGGATTCCCCTAGTTATAGCGGGAAAATTACAAATTTCCTGTGGTTCGCAAGTAATTTTTTATCGTTTATAGTCGTCGAATTACAACACCTATTATGCTTTTCTCCTACAGCATACTTTTTTCGCGACGTCTAAGAGTATCAAGATAACATCACAAACGCTGCCTCAACGTCATGAGAGGTTTCACAAAACGTCTGCCTAAGTACGCCAGATGTAAAAAAACTCAGGTACGGTTGTTATTTTATCTGCATGCCGAGCTAAACTCCCCCGTGATACACATGTAGTCATCGGTCAGACAACAAACACCTGGCTAAAACCATGTTTTTACCATCGTCCCGCAGCCGGCTCCTGTGACATAAATTCCCCTGAGTCCGGTGTGCCTCTGCTGATGGTGGTGGATTCACTTCACAACCCTCATCCTGGTGAGTCAGTGCTGCGCAAATAATTAACATTAAAAACATGGATCCAATGAATTCTGTAAATATGTACAATCTCACTAAAAAGCTAATGTTGCTTGCCTTCCCCTGTTCCTGGCTTTGTTCCTGATGGTGGTTCGGCTTCGATTGGACTACGAAAGAGATCACAACCCCCCCCCCCCCAGTCATCCACAACCCACCGCCACACAGAGCTGATAACGTGTTAGAGCTGCGTTTTACAACTGTACAGCTGCATCCCCCATCTGGCAACTCGCAGCAACAGGAAAATTTGGGTTTCACACAACTGCTTCTGTTCTATGCGTGCATTTCACTAGTGTAGTGCTAGAATTTAATCCATGTTCCATCCAGAAACTGAATACATTTTGGAGCTCCGCGAATCTCTAGAAAGAGCTCAAGAAGGTGTCATCTCCACCAGTTAACGAAAAACAAATTGAATGCACTTGGAGACCTCCACGAATCTCCAGAAAGAGCTCAAGAAGGTTCCATCTGTAACAGTTAAAGAGAAATTCATGGTTGTCAATGCCAAAAGGTTGCCACACCTTATAGAGCTGCAGTACTGTTGGTTCTGGCGGTGAGCAAAGCGTTTTTGTCAGGTCGCTTCGCAAACTTAAGCGATGATGATGTCGTTTTTTAAATAGTGGTTGGGTGCAAATGAGTTACACTGGCCGCGTTCGCTGTATGGACATGGTTGCGCTGACAATTAACAAATAAGCTTGTTTTGTTCAGTGCCCATTACTTTAATTTATTTGATCTATCAGCAGAAATAAATGTGTGTATATTTATTATCGAGAATCTTTTTGTACTTATCTCCCCAGTTTAGTGCGTAGTTATCACTTTTTGAGTGCTCAGGTGATTATATAGATATTTATGCTCTTACACAACAAAATTAGAGTGAAATTCAGTGTGATGTGGTTATTGAAAATGTTCAAATGCGTGTGAGTTCCTAATGGACCAAACTGCTAAGATCATCGGTCCCTAGACTTACACACTACTTAAAATAACTTATTCCAAGAACAACACACACACACACACACACACACACACATCGAACCTCCGGCGGGAGGGATGTGGTTACCTACTCGCTGTATACATAATGCAGAACTAAAACGTTTAATGTACATGTTAATATCCCCAGAGTCTCCTTTAGAAGTCTCCGGAATACACCGCTCAAAAAGTAATCGATCAGTAGCTGTAATCGATCAGGAACTGCTCGCAGCCAGCAAGCTCCATCTGAACCTTTCTTCTTCTTCTTCTTCTTCTTCTTCATCTTAATCTTCTACCGAGAAAATGACCTCGCTTCGTCACCACGTCTAGTAAGCAAGTAATGATAGTAGTAGTAGTAGTAGTACAGCACTCCATGTCATCTGCAAACATGTAGGATGACGAAGGTTTCTTGGGTCTCCAACCGGGTGGTAGCATTGATGTATCGCGACGATGCCAGAAGATGGGTAGTATGACACTTCCGGAAACGCCGCAACATATCAACGTTACCACCCGGTTGGAGATCCGAGAAACTTTCATCAGGAGTAGACGCCGGGAAAGCCTACAGTAACATGCAGAATATTAGGATATCATCTGCACTGAATTTTTACGACATTCCAGACATCGATTAATGTATATATTCCGGTAAAAGAACGCTAAAAATTTCTTTCTTCAAAGAAAATGCAACAATCTATAGCCTTGTTACTTGAGGTGTAAGCAATCAGAAATTCGTTTTATATTTAAATCTCTTACTATTCTTTGTATCCATCACTCGACAAGTACCTGTGATTCACCCTAACACAGTTTCAAATAAAACTTTACAATTTTCTGTAGAACAGTTACAGATTGCCATTTGCTTCGCTGCAGTAATCTGTATTAAATTTCGTGTATCCTTCTAGGTATCAAACGTTCCCGATTCCATTCATTTCGTTCAGTACTCCAACACGCGACCAATCTCCATTGCCGCTTACTGCAAATGCATATATTTTCTGCTCTCCAGTCATAGTCATGTCCATCATACGCTTGTTTAAAGCAGTATGTAAACCTCGCCAGCACATTTGCAATCGCCGCCTCTTTTCCTACTGCAGTTTTTATTCGTACTTTATGGTAGTTGTTGTCGTTATATACTCCAGTATATAACGTTATTAAATACCACACAGTAACTGTTCTGTAAAGCGCTCGTTAACTGACACCACATGGAAATAATTGGTTCAAAGCGCACAGTGAATACTGTGTCTTAGAGTTTAATACACTTTATCAGTCTTGCACAGAGCCCCAACACATGGTCTATTCTGTAGCTGTATACTATAGAATCCAATCTGTTAATATCATGTTTTTTTTTAGGACATCGAAGTTTCTCGTAGCCTGAACACTTTATAAAATCTATCACATGGTTACCAATAACTTTCTTCCCTTCCAGGTTTTGATTTGATATATAAATTTGTTATGTACCTTTACAATTGGAGTTTAGCCTTTTTTTTAAAAAAAAATCTGTCCCATCTGTCTTCTAGCTGTCCACAATCACATTGCTGCTGTTTCCACAGCAGACTCCTTCCATGCAGAAGCTGTGGTCTGATATTAGGTAGTCACATATCTACATTTTATTAACAATTCCCTGCAATATCTTGCCCTGTGTTCACAACCAAAAGGTAGCAGTCGTCTATATGCAACTGCTGCAATATTCGAAGCAGCTCCAAGAGAACGCTCGTTTTAGCGTCAGCTAATTTTGCTTTATACACTCCTGGAAATTGAAATAAGAACACCGTGAATTCATTGTCCCAGGAAGGGGAAACTTTATTGACACATTCCTGGGGTCAGATACATCACATGATCACACTGACAGAACCACAGGCACATAGACACAGGCAACAGAGCATGCACAATGTCGGCACTAGTACAGTGTATATCCACCTTTCGCAGCAATGCAGGCTGCTATTCTCCCATGGAGACGATCGTAGAGATGCTGCATGTAGTCCTGTGGAACGGCTTGCCATGCCATTTCCACCTGGCGCCTCAGTTGGACCAGCGTTCGTGCTGGACGTGCAGACCGCGTGAGACGACGCTTCATCCAGTCCAAAACATGCTCAATGGGGGACAGATCCGGAGATCTTGCTGGCCAGGGTAGTTGACTTACACCTTCTAGAGCACGTTGGGTGGCACGGGATACATGCGGACGTGCATTGTCCTGTTGGATCAGCAAGTTCCCTTACCGGTCTAGGAATGGTAGAACGATGGGTTCGATGACGGTTTGGATGTACCGTGCACTATTCAGTGTCCCCTCGACGATCACCAGTGGTGTACGGCCAGTGTAGGAGATCGCTTCCCACACCATGATGCCGGGTGTTGGCCCTGTGTGCCTCGGTCGTATGCAGTCCTGATTGTGGCGCTCACCTGCACGGCGCCAAACACGCATACGACCATCATTGGCACCAAGGCAGAAGCGACTCTCATCGCTGAAGACGACACGTCTCCATTCGTCCCTCCATTCACGCCTGTCGCGACACCACTGGAGGCGGGCTGCACGATGTTGGGGCGTGAGCGGAAGACGGCCTAACGGTGTGCGGGACCGTAGCCCAGCTTCATGGAGACGGTTGCGAATGGTCCTCGCCGATACCCCAGGAGCAACAGTGTCCCTAATTTGCTGGGAAGTGGCGGTGCGGTCCCCTACGGCACTGCGTAGGATCCTACGGTCTTGGCGTGCATCCGTGCGTCGCTGCGGTCCGGTCCCAGGTCGACGGGCACGTGCACCTTCCGCCGACCACTGGCGACAACATCGATGTACTGTGGAGACCTCACGCCCCACGTGTTGAGCAATTCGGCGGTACGTCCACCCGGCCTCCCGCATGCCCACTATACGCCCTCGCTCAAAGTCCGTCAACTGCACATACGGTTCACGTCCACGCTGTCGCGGCATGCTACCAGTGTTAAAGACTGCGATGGAGCTCCGTATGCCACGGCAAACTGGCTGACACTGACGGCGGCGGTGCACAAATGCTGCGCAGCTAGCGCCATTCGACGGCCAACACCGCGGTTCCTGGTGTGTCCGCTGTGCCGTGCGTGTGATCATTGCTTGTACAGCCCTCTCGCAGTGTCCGGAGCAAGTATGGTGGGTCTGACACACCGGTGTCAATGTGTTCTTTTTCCATTTCCAGGAGCGTATATGACATAGCCACAGGATCTTCTTTTTATTTCCTTGAAATTGCTTTCATTGCTTCCTTATCGATTTTTATCCCTGTATTCCTCCTGCTGTCACACTGCTGTTCCTTGTGCAGGAGAAATGGTAGCTTCGACTTGACACTTGGGGAATTTACTATGCAGATAAAAGTTAAAAGGGGTTATACATCTTTTGTAACATTACAGTTCGCTCTTTGTCACATTGCTCCTGACAGCTCACTCAATTACTACCGTAAGGTCATCGCAAAATGGTGCTGTAATGAGTTCCTTCTTCCTGCTAAGGAGCTCGCCATTTGTTGGCGCAATTAATGTTGGCAACGTCAGTAATTGCATGTGTCCTGTAATACCGGCAAACATTGTCAATATATATACTGTAGATATGAAATAAAAAATGTATATATGAATAAAAAACTGTTCTTCTCCTTCATTTGTAAAATACCCTCTCTCTAAGCCTGTAAGTTGTTTTAGAAGTATTTTGATAATGGTACGAGGCAGAAAAATCAAAAATGGATTTTTTAGGGTAACACTTTTTATTATTATTTCACATATCTACTTACATATTCATTGACAGTACTTCCCAAACAGATCGTGTTTATACAACTTGAATTCGGCTTGGTTTGCATTTAAAGGTATCGGGGCAATTACGTACACTGATATCCCCTTAGTACATTCAGCGTCCACACTTACAGGATCAGCTCTTATAGATCGCGGCACATGTAGAATACAGCTATTAACACACTGATCTAGCGGGTTCAACGTCACTTCGTTGGCGTGAAAATACATAATAAAGTTAAGGATTGTTGCTGCAGCGTATTGCCGCCAGCGACACAGTTTGTCTGATACAATCATTAATGCGCAGTACAGGTGACCTAAATGCGCAGCACTTGAATGTTGGATATATATGGCGGCACCATCAGCTGTTAACTGGAGCATTGCCTCTCCATACATGTGCACTACTGCTGCTTCACCTTTCAACATTCCGACATTAATCGGCGTAAGCAGAAAACTATATGCGTCAGTCATTTTTCTTTCAGTGTACTCAACCATTTCACACAAGTGGTCTAATTCTAGCGAGGTATAGTGTGCACTTTAGAACCGCTTCGTTGCACGTTCCCTCTTTCTGGCGTAAGCCCCACATCCACACGCTTTGAACTATTTGCTGTGAAATTGTACGTCATAGTGAAGAGCAGCGGCAGTAGTAGCACTCGATTGCGATGCTGTTGCTGCTGGATGGGGTCGATCGAACGCCGGCATCTCCAAGGGCTCATATACAGACTGCTGCTGCTGTTATTGCTGCTGGTCAAGCGTCAGCAGGTCAGGGATCTCAGTTGCTAATGCTATTGCTCTTGCGTTGGTGGCCGTGTGGAATCATGCAGTTCTGCACCATTAATAAAACAGTAACGTAAATGTATGTCTAAGCGCACCCATACAACACGAGGGGTGTTTTACACTACTGGCCATTGAAATTGCTACACCAAGAAGAAATGCAGATGATAAACGGGTATTCATTGGACAAATATATTATACTACAACTGACATGTGATTACATTTTCATGCAATTTGGGTACATAGATCCTGAGAAATCAGTGCCCAGAACAATCATCTCTGGCTGTAATAACGGCCTTGATACACCTGGGCATTGAGTCAAACAGAGCTTGGATGGCGTGTACAGGTACAGCTGCCCATTCAGCTTCAACACGACACCACAGTTCATCAAGAGTAGTGACTAGCGTATTGTGACGAGCCAGTTGCTCGGCCACCAGACGTTTTCAATTGGTGAGAGATCTGGAAATGTGCTGGCCAGGGCAGCAGTCGAACATTTTCTGTATCCAGAAAGGCCCGTACAGGACCTGCAACGTGCGGTCGTACATTATCCTGCTGAAATTTAGGGTATCGCAGGATTGAAGGGTAGAGCGACGGGTCGTAACTCATCTGAAATGTAACGTCCACTGTTCAAAGTGCCGTCAATGCGAAAAGAGGTGACCGAGACGTGTAAACAATGGCACCCCATACCATCACGCCGGGTGATACGCCAGTACGGCGATGACGAATACACGCTTCCAGTGTGCGTTCACCGCGATGTCGCCAAACACGGATGCGACCATCATGATGCTGTAAACAGAACCTGGATTCATCCGAAAAAATGACGTTTTGCCACTCGTGCACCCAGGTTCGTCGTTGAGTACACCATCGCAGGCGCTACTGTCCGTGATGCAGCGTCAAGGGTAACCGCAGCCACGGTCTCCGAGCTGCTGCAAACGTCGTCGAACTGTTCGTGCAGATGGTTTTTGTCTTGCAACACGATAGAGACGTGACTGAACGATCCGTCACAGCTATATGGATAAGATGCCTGTCATCTCGACTGCTAGTGATACGAGGCGGTTGGGGTCCAGCACGGCGTTCCGTATTACCGTCCTGAACCCACCGATTCCATATTCTGCTAACAGTCATTGGATCTCGATCAACGCGAGCAGCAATGTCGCGAGACGATAAACCGCAATTGCGATGGGCTACAATCAGACCTTTATCAAAATCGGAAACGTGATAGTACGCATTTCTCCTCCTTACACGAGGCATCACAACAACGTTTCACCAGGCAACTCCGGTCAACTGCTGTTTGTGTATCAGAAATCGCTTGGAAACTTTCCTCATGTCAGCAAAATGGCTCTGAGCACTGTGGGACTTAACATCTGTGGTCATCAGTCCCCTAGAACATAGAAATACTTAAACCTAGCTGACCTAAGGGCATCACACACATCCATGCCCGAGGCAGGATTCGATCCTGCGACCGTAGCGGTCGCGCGGTTCCAGACTGAAGCGCCTAGAACCGCTCGGCCACACCGGCCGTCTCCTGTCAGACGTTTTAGATGTCGCCACCGGCGCCAGCCTTGTGTGGATGCTCTGAAAAGCTAATCATTTGCATATCACAGCATCTTCTTCCTGTCGGTTAAATTTCGCTTCTGTAGCACGTCATCTTCGCGGTGTAGCAATTTTAATGGCCAGTAGTGTATAAATAATGCAACACATCTTTTCCTGAAAGGAGATTGGTTTTATTCAGGATTCCAGTACAAGATATTATTTTGGCTACGAAACCCTATTTTTCATAAAATAATCTCCGTTCTGTGCGACGACCTTATTTCACCTTACTAGGAGGGTTTGTAAGCCCGCTTGGTACAACTCTACATGTCGACGACAGAGCCAACATTTTGCTGCATGTATAACCTTTCCATCATCCAGCGCACTGATCTGGACTATAGGATGGATGAGGATGGAGTTTTGTGAGCTCCTCTCGGGTACTCAGGCTTGTATGAGGCCTTATATTGTCATGCAGTAGGCGAAATTGGTTTGCATTTTCTTCCAGTTTTTGCAATACTGCAGATGTCACAGCTATATGGGGCCGGCCGGCATACAGGAGATCGGACAGTTTTGCGCGACCTAGTTGCGATGGTGACAGACGCCCCGCTCAACGACTCACCGTGCTTTTATTCACTGCCAGGTCTCAGTAGACATTCCACAAGAGCCTATGAATATCTACCATGTTCCGTTTTTCCTCCAAAAGAAACTCAATGATAGGTGTCTGCTTGGAAGTAAAAGTGTTGCATATTTATTGAACGCCCCCTCATAATAACAGGAGCAAAAATAATGAGCAAGTACTTGCCTTCAAATACAGTCTTCTTATTATTATACCTTGCAGCTCGCTGCTGCTTCATCACGATCACTGCTCGAAGTACTGGACACAAATAGTGCTGATGCTACTCACTATTTGGTAGTATGAAATTATACTCCTCGCGGAGTCCCCTTGGCCGAAAGGCTTTGATACTCAAACGCTACTGGATCCACAAAACACTAGGCCGAGGGGGCCGGAGGGAGGAGGGAGAGGGGGAGAAAGCAACAGCTAGGGTCCGGAGGGAGACAAAGCACAATTACGTAAGAGACCAATTAATTGAATTGTTATCTCATCAGCAGTCATTTGTCAAGATCGTAAATTAGATAGAAACGGCGAAGAATTGCTACCGCCACAACATTCACCTACGGAAGCACATAACCGTCGTTTTTCCTTCTTTCCATTTGCGAGTGGAACAGGAAAGGAAATGACTAGCAGGGTAGGAAGTATCTTCCACCATGCACCGTATAATGGCTTTCAGTGTATGTAGGAACATTATCACTACCAAACAGCTCACACACACACACACACACACACACACACACACACACACACACACACTTGAAAGGGATGTAATGGATGTAATTTAACGCTATCGGATTCAGTATAATTTCATTTCGCGGCCGACTTTTTCATCAGTGACTAGGCTGATGCGGTGCGACCTGTCACGAATTCCTCTCTTGCACCAACCTCTTCATCTCAGAATAGCTCTTGCGCGCAAGTCTTCAATTACTTGTCGACTTGTTCCAGCCTCACTGTTCTCCTACCCTTAATAGCTCCCTCTTTTACCATGGACTTCGTTCTCTGATATCTTAACACATGTCTTATCATCTGGTCCTATTTTCTTGGCAGTGTTTTCCATGTTTTCCTTCCTTCACCTATTCTGCAAGAATCTTCTCATGCCTTTTCTTACCGGTCCACCCAATTGTCAACATCCTTCTACAGCCCTACATCCCAAACAATTCGATTTTCTTCTTTACGGTTGTACCGTAGTCCGTGTTTCACTACGATACAATGCTGTGCTCCATAAGTACACTCTCTGAAAATTCTTCCTCAAATGAAGGCCGATGTTGGATAGTAGTAGACTTAGGTATTTTGGCCAAAAATGCACTTTTCCTTGTGCTGTGAAGGCCCTACTTGTTTCATCCGTCAGTGCGTTTTTATTTCCAAGACAGCAGAATTCCTTCACTTCGTCTGCTTCACGGTCACTATTTTTATGTTAATTTTTTCGTTGCACTCGCTTCTGTTACTCCTCCTTACTTTCGGCTTTGTCCGGTTTACTCTCAGCGCATACATTTTACTGGTTAGACTACTCATCCCTTTCAAAGAGTCCTGTAATTGTTCCGCACTTTTACCGAAGATAGCTGTAAAGTGCGCAGATCTTATCATTCATATCCTTTCACTCTGAATTTTGATTTTAGGACACTGCTGCGTAGCGCGACTCCGATGCGGGTATATAAGCACCGACATGCACGCAGTGGATTAGTGTGCTATCCGTGTCTTTCCGACGTGAGCGTGGTGAATGTGGAAACGTGAACTATGGCAACGTTATTACCAAATGCGTCCAGACAGGATCACCGTGCTGTTATTCATTTCTTGGCTGTCAAATGACAGACACCTGTTGAGATCCATTGGAGAATAAAGAATGTGAAAGAATGTGTATGCGGCAGCATGTCTGTCGAAATCCGTCGTTGTGGAATGGAGCACCAAGGGGTACTGCTGCTTCATGATAACGCACTTCCCCATACCGCAAATGTCGTAACGCAGAAGGTACGCGAACTCAGGTATGAGACGCTCGAGCACCCACCCTTATAGTCCCGATCTCTCCCTACGCGATTATCACATCTTCGGTCTCTTAAAACAGGCTTTGAAGGGTAGACGATACCTGTGGGACGAGGGTGCAGCAGGTTGCTAGAGACTAATTCCAGCAGTAGGTTCAAATGGCTCTGAGCACTATGGGACTTAACTTCGAGGGTCATCAGTCACCTAGAACTTAGAACTACTTAAACCTAACTAACCTAAGGACATCATACACATCCATGCCCGAGGCAGGATTCGAACGTGCGACCGTAGCGATCGCGCAGTTCCAGACTGTAGCGCCTAGAACCGCACGGCCACCTCGGCCGGCTCCAACAATACGACACGGTGTTCTTCCAAAGGAGTGTCTTCAACCTGGAGCGTCGGTGGAATGATCGCCTCAATGCTCAAGGGGATTTTTCATGACTGGCGCCTCGATTGGGGACTTAACAACCTTCTAACGGAAACTTTCTTATCGCCCCTTACTCAAAGTTTCGTCGCTGTTACCTTCCTTATACCTGTGTTTGTCCATTCAACTTATGTGATAGCCATTCTTTTAGGTATGTCCGTTTGCACTACGCACTGTGGTTTTCACTATCGCAGTAGGTACAGCTTCGTAAGAACTTCCATTCCACTTACTTGCACATTGATTCTTCCGAACGAACCACTTAAACTTCAGCCTACTTTTTATCATTACTAAATTTGGATCCGAATCTGTATCTGCTCCTTGTTACGCCTTGCAGTACAATTTCCTCTGACCATTATACGAGTAGCACACGCCCGTTGGGCATTTTGATCACAATAGCCATACATGAACACAATATCTACATTTTTCGCAATTGGTAAACGGGTATTGTATCAGTAAGCAAATACCGTCCGCACTGGCGGAGTGTTACATGATACCATTTACTTATATGTTTGTGACTATTACAGCGCAATCTATCACAAAGCGTAAAAAGTGGTCCAATTAAACATTACTATTTCTTTACGTACTACACCAATATGTAATAAAAAATGGGGGTTCCTATTTTAAAAAATGCAGTTGATATCCGTTTGACCTATGGCAGCACCATCTAGCGGGCCAACCATAGCGCCATCTGGTTATATATATATATATATATATATATATATATATATATATATATATATATATATATATATATATATTGAAACGTCCCCTTTGAAAAATTGCACAAGACTGTGCTTAAACTGACACACAATATTATTAGCGCAACGCAATCTGACTTTCAAAAATCCCTACAAAAGAATGGCCCTGACTAACATTAATCTATACCTTTCACAAATCACTTACCTCACAAAAATCTTCATTACTCGAACTACTGCAATACAGCGAGCGCCACTACTGCCAGCTAAATAAAAGATTCAAACTACTGAAGGCACTAACTACTGATATGCATAGTTAGCAAATGAAAGATTTTAATAGAGAACAGACAATGTATTTACCTTAATAGTGTTGAAAAACCATAATATACATAGCAGGTCATAATATCCAGTATAACAAATTTCAAAACTCCGCCATTTCTCTCCCCACATCCACCACTGCTGGCGGCTCACCTACAACTGCGCAACGCTACGCGCTGTTCACATCCAGCTGCCGCTGCCCAACACTACAATGGCAGACAACAATGCAAACTAGCCACAGACTGCACACAGCACAGCCAGTGATTTTCATACAGAGCGCTACCTAACGTTGCCAATAAGAAAACATAAACAGCCTACTTACATAGCCCCCATGCTCCCCACAAAAAATTTTACAAATTGTTTTGGGCACTGGGCAATACATGTTTGTTAACATTTTCCATAATCGTAATTACAATAACAAAGAAATCAAATGCACACACTTATTGATACAATGTTGGTCAAAAGCTAAAATTGTCTCACAGTCCATAAAGATAGTCCTGATCATTCATCATAATAGTAATTACAGTTTTTTTCACAAAGTCTCATTAGTAAAAGAAATTGCACACAGAAGTAGTGGATTTCCATGCAGTCTTGAAGAAGTAGTGTTGTCCTTCCAACGGAAAGACAGTGCTGACTCTTGACATGCAGACAGGTAATGGGTCACAACAGAGCAAACCCACAGCAGAGTCACTCGAAGTTGATGAATATTGGTAGGTAGATCATCACAGAGCAGACCCACTGTAGTCCTTGTAGAGATTGTGGTATTGGTGGGCCACCAGAGGTGCAGACCCACTGCAGTCCTTGTAGAAATAATGGTACTGGTGAGTCAGCAAAGGTGTAGACCCACTGTAGTCCTTGTAGAAATAATGGTATTGGTGAGTCAGCAAAGGTGTAGACCCACTGTAGTCCTTGTAGAGATGGCCAGCAGCCATCTGTTGTGACTGTGCAGGTGCACGATCACCATCGAAGAGTCTTGCAGAGAAGATAGCAAGTCCATAAACCACCACTTGTACACTCACGAAGTTTTTGGAATTGTCCTTAGAACCAGCAATGCTGTTATCCAGTCCCTTGCTGAATTAGTAAAACATGTGCAAACACTAACAGTCCCAACTTCTCACATATTGTGCATTACTATGACCAACAGAAATGTGCAGTAAAATGAAGCTTACAAGTTACTTAATTTGATAAACTGGTGTCAATTACAATATTATAACATAAGAATACAATAACAAAGGTACAAAATACATCATTAAAGAACATAATAATACAGATAACATTTGTAGTAATACAGGCTTTACAAAACAATAGAAATAAACATATACATTAGTGTTACAGGAATTATGACATGAGTACATACATAAAAGAACAGAATAACTTTTGAAACATCAACATTACACATGAGCATTAAAAAAAAAAACAGAACAAATAATGTCTAAACATCTTCACAAGGTAAACAACATATTATTAATGCCAATTATATTTGACGATAACAGTATTCCTCATCATAGAGAATGCAGCTTAGTATTAGAAGAAGAAAAATTCTATGAAACTACACAGAGACAGGAAGAAAACAAATACACAAGGGTACACAAACACATAGTGGAATAACACAAAAGGAAAGGACAGGGTTCATTTTCAGTGTAACATTTGGTACTGCAGTCCAACCCAAAACTTCATTCCATAGATCTTTCGTCTTATTTCGATATTTGCTCCAGCCAAAAAATTCTATCCAAGCATGCTTTCTGTATTTTTATGTTCACATATATCTCACCTCATTATTCATTTTCCATTATCTTACCTCATCATTTATTTCCAAGAAAATCCTACCTAAACCTGTTGTCCCTAAACCCTACTTTTTTTGTTCATATCCTCTTTCAAAATTCATTTTTTCTTTCGCCACACCATTTTCTTATAGCTTCTCAATGCATTTCTTCCAATTCATCATAGTTAGTTTCTTATATAGTCTACCCCCTCTTAAGCTAACTTAAATCTACTGAGCTCAGATGCATAAACTACGGGACGAGGCAATGCAGTAGCACAAAACAATTAATACAAACAGCAATGACAAAAAAATGGAAATTGGTGAAGCAACAATATTACAACTAAGATAAGGCACTGTGCAGCAAACAAGAAAAATAAATCAGTAGTAAATTGGCTTAACAGAGTAACACAAAGTCAATTCAGTAACACTATGCCTGGCAAACAGCAGCAGTACATGCTATAACTTATACCTAAGCATGACAAAGATCAAGCAGAAAAAATAGTACACTAAAGACAACAATGCAGATAAAGGAAATGTATAATCACATCTTAATGTCTATGTAATTAAAGTGGTGCACCACAACTTATTCTACGAAAAATATTACCAAGTAGTTGAAAAGAAAATTATGTATGCAAGTCCTGTGAAGGGAAATGTCTTTTTGTGCTCCTTCGTTTTTTTTAACTTATTGTTTACTGGATCTGTAGGCATAAAATATCTATATTAGTACATTCATAAAATTTTATTTTAACCAATGCTGCAGTGCAGCTAGAAACTAGATATTAAAGAAAATGAGCAAATATGTACAAAGGACGGCATGAAACATCATTCATTAGCCATATGGCATTTCATAAGGTAGTAAAAAATCTCTCAACTCTCGTAGAAAGATACTTGTCATAATCAGGTGTGCAGATGTAAGAATGTTTCCAAGTAATGAGCGTGTCGTATTTGCGGTGCTTTCTATGAAGGAATGTCAATAGTGAGGTTTATGGCCTCTTTTTTTCTCCACCTAATGGCTTTCTTTTGTCAGACGACTACCTCTCAGCTGGGCGCCAAAAACGCATTACATCAAGGTCACTTACCTTTCTTACTGAAATATTTACGACCGCAGTTTCTGCTACAGTGGCAGTCTCATATAAAAATTTCACAGGTCGAGAATTAGCGTTACAAATGTGTAGAAACAAAATCCTGTAAATATAACAGTGTCCAAAAAATTTTCGCCGGCATTGTGATACATTCACGCATTTACACACATTTCATAACTCTTAAAGTACGATTCTTGGTTTCCAACATCCTTTTCATAAATCAGAGTCCCTAACCACTACTCCTTATTCCTTACCTTACTACACATATACATATTCGTCGACACTTCTTCAATATTTCATCATAATAAATACGTAGCATAATAAAAATTCCTCAACAGCACAATACACATCGTCGTCGTAATAATAACATCATAACACCTCAGTCAAATCTCAAAAACGTCGTAGCTTTCTGCAATAATTAAAAAAAATTCTCTGCTCATTTCAAAAGTGTCCTCTACCTCATACGTTCTTTAAAAATCATGATCCCATACCAAATATGTCATTCAAAGCTCTCATAATATCACAATGGTTCCAAAAAAACATGAACAGTTCACAAAGTACAGACAAAATACAATTTCGTAAGTGTGAAGTTATCCAACTGTGTAATTGCGTAAACATGTGTCACTGATGTAGTAAAAATATGTTTATCTCTCAGTTAAATGATCAGATAGCTGTGTAATTCTGTGTTAGAGGAATATGGTACCGATGTGTAAAGTTGTATGAGCAAATACCATATTAGCCAGGGCTCCTTGTGCTTGCCAAACACATGGTACACAAAGTAAGCATGTACCCCCCTGAGGATCAATGTACTTATACCATCAGGTGTTACAGATTACAGCAATGGAATGAAATGTATTACGGAAAACCTTTGTATCATTGTACTTCAAATATCTTTAAAAATAAGTGTTTTAAGTATAAAATTAATCACTCAAATACGTGTACTGTAGCGCTAAATGTGCATCTTGTTGTAAGATAATCTCTGTGGAAGTGTCGTAGTTATCGTCCTCCGAAAGCTAAGTTCTGCAGAAGTCAATGTACTTACCTCATGATAAACAAAATTGAAATGCTTTGCGTATAGATATCTTAGTTATTACGCTTATTGTTGTGATGAAGAACATACTGTGCTGTAACGTATTGTTGTGCTACGAAAGAGGCTGTCTCATTGTAGCTATACCACAAAAGTTACTACTAAAACATGTTTTACTTTCCAGAATAATACAGAAAAACTGTGCAGATATGAAACAGAAACACCGCAAACAGATTCTAAGTCTGACAAAGCATACTAGAAATGTGAAGCGAAACGTTTTATGGCAAAGACAAAGTTAAAAAGCAGATTATTTTTCAATAAGCGGTTTTACATGTGAAATGTGGTGTAAACCTTTACTCTTCCTAGTACGCAGAGTTTCAACTTGAATGCAATTATCATGCGGTATTCGTCCGTAAAGAATACTGGAATTTTGCTCAAGGTTAGCGTCAATGTTATTTTTCCCTGAGCCAGTGGGCGCAAGTGGCTGCCTGCGGTGTGAGTCATTGTCTGTTTCTTTGTTTGGTGCGTCGTTACTGGGATTAGGAGGCCTAACTTCTACAAATTCGCCTTGCCAAAAGGGCCCACCTCTGTTAGAATCCCGCCAGTTCTGATGAAATTCAGGTCTGTCGTTATGATTATATCGTCTGTCGTCATGTCTGTAGATTCCATAGTTTCTTTCTTGTCGGTTAAGTGGTGGAGAATTTCTCCCTGAATTATCACTGCCCAGTGGACCGTTTCGTCTGAAGTTGTTCTGTCTCCTGTGATAATAATAGTTCTGGTTGCCAAATTGTCTGTTTCTATGATTGTCTCTGTCATATTCATTACTACAGAAATGCTATCTTTCTCTGTAACTATTACTCTGCCAGTGGTTGTCATACGGGTGGTGTCTGTTTTGGTCACGATTTACGTTGTAAGAATAGGCTTGTCGTGGCGAGTTATCGTTTCTGTCGTTACGGAATTGTGACGGATGTGACCTGTAGTGATTGTTTTCCTGCTTTTGCATCCCGCGACTGTCTGTGTCAATGTGTAATTCTTGTAGAAGTCCCTGTAAAGCTTCAATGTCGTCTTTGCAACGTCCTGCTAAAATAATATGTCGTAAATGCTCAGGCAAATTGATTAAGCAAATGCGGATGAGTTCTGAGGGGCTGTATGGGTTTGAAAGATATTGATTCTTATGCAACATGTCTTCAAAACATTTGACAAGACTGGAAAATTCAGATTGTTCAGAGTGTTTCATCATCATGATGCTATGTTTTACTCGGTCTTGTGTAGCTTGAGACCAATATGCTGAGAGGAAGGCATGGTAAAATTCTCCTTCACTGTGACAATCGTGAATGACAGATCGCATTCTTACAGCTGGTTCATTCTCTAAATAGCCATACATAAATTCTAATCTGTGCTCTAATAACCAGCTGGGAGGAAAACAATGAGAGAATTGATGGAGCCACGCTTGTGGATGAATGTCGTTGCCAGAATTCTTAAACGTTTTGAATTTACGTGTAGTGATGAACAGCTTATAGTCAAAATCATCGTGTTGGCGAGTAGCATATTGGTCATTGTTACGTCGTGTCGGCGGTTCCATCTCAAAATTCGGTGTCCCTTTCCAATTTCTTTCATAATTTTCGAAGTGCCCTGTGTTATTATTTTGTGGTTGTTCCTTATTTCTATGTCCCTCTTCCCGTACTGGAGCGCGAGTGTCCTCAGAAATATGTAATTCTTGTATTACCTGCGTCAACTGATCTTGTACTTCCTGGATTTCTCTTTTGTACTGTGTATGGATTTAATTTTGATTTTGTTTGAATTTTCTAATTTGTTCATACTCTTCTGTGTCAGTGAAGGCTACTGGTTTTGTGTCATTCAGATTATCATCTACCTTCATAGATAAATTAGTGACCTGATCCGAAAGTTCGGCTACTTTCTCCGATAGTGAACACATTTCCTCAGTGTGTTTTTCTGAACCAAGTTTCAGAGTGTCCATTTGTGTTGAATTCGAAACTACTGTGTCCTTTAAGTTTTCCTGAGTTTTTGCAAGTTGCATAACCGAATTGGTAGATGCAACTGAGTCAATTTTAGCCCACAAGGTCTCATGATTTTCATGAACAATGGTTTGCAGTTCTTTTATGGCTGCTTCATGATTCTGTAATGCATTTTCATGCCGCGAAAAAATAGGTTGAAAATGCTCACAAATTTGTGTTTTTACGTCATTACAGACTTTTTGATATTTCTATTCAATCTTATGTAACTCAGTAGTTAAATCTTCACGTGTTTGTTCAAGTGTGGTGTCTAACTTTTGAAGATTTTGTTCCATTGTGTCTAACTTTTTAAGATTTTGTTCCACTGTGTCTAACTTTTTAAGATTTTGTTCCATTGTGTCTAACTTTTTAAGATTTTGTTCCATTGTGTCTAACTTTTGAAGATTTTGTCCCATTTGTCTCTGATTTTGTTCCATTTGTTGCATTAATTGCAATAATAATGTATTAGTGTCTGGAATCTGTTTCTCTATGCTTTTTGGCAGTGCATTTTCACCGGCAACATTCACATTTTGACAAGCAGAAAATGTGTCTTGACTCACTTGAGAAAACGGTGAGGACCCAAAACCTAAGTCTACAGTATTTGCAGTATTGTGTTCTGTCATTTCGGATTCCTGAGGCGAGCTGTTGCCGACCGATCGATCGATAATGCTTCCCTGTTCACTACCTGTTTCACTGTCTACACCATTATTTGCCGCCCGCTCCATTTCCCTATGCACAATTATCAAATTACTACTTCGAATGTCTGTTAATTCACTACACAGTATCACGGAGTTTTGAAATTTGTTATACTGGATATTATGAACTGCTATGTATATTATGATTTTTCAACACTATTAAGGTAAATACATTGTTTGTTTTCTATTAAAATCTTTCATTTGCTAACTATGCCTATCAGTATTTAGTGCCTTCAGTAGTTTGAATCTTTTATTTAGCTGGCAGTAGTGGCGCTCGCTGTATTGCAGTAGTTCGAGTAATGAAGATTTTTGATAGGTAAGTGATTTGTGAAAGGTATAGGTTAATGTTAGTCAGGGCCATTCTTTTGTAGGGATTTTTGAAAGTCAGATTGCGTTGCGCTAATAATATTGTGTGTCAGTTTAAGCACAGTCTTGTGCAATTTTTCAAAGGGGACGTTTCAATATATATATATATATATATATATATATATATATATATTCCTGGAAATGGAAAAAGAACACATTGACACCGGTGTGTCAGACCCACCATACTTGCTCCGGACACTGCGAGAGGGCTGTACAAGCAATGATCACACGCACGGCACAGCGGACACACCAGGAACCGCGGTGTTGGCCGTCGAATGGCGCTAGCTGCGCAGCATTTGTGCACCGCCGCCGTCAGTGTCAGCCAGTTTGCCGTGGCATACGGAGCTCCATCGCAGTCTTTAACACTGGTAGCATGCCGCGACAGCGTGGACGTGAACCGTATGTGCAGTTGACGGACTTTGAGCGAGGGCGTATAGTGGGCATGCGGGAGGCCGGGTGGACGTACCGCCGAATTGCTCAACACGTGGGGCGTGAGGTCTCCACAGTACATCGATGTTGTCGCCAGTGGTCGGCGGAAGGTGCACGTGCCCGTCGACCTGGGACCGGACCGCAGCGACGCACGGATGCACGCCAAGACCGTAGGATCCTACGCAGTGCCGTAGGGGACCGCACCGCCACTTCCCAGCAAATTAGGGACACTGTTGCTCCTGGGGTATCGGCGAGGACCATTCGCAACCGTCTCCATGAAGCTGGGCTACGGTCCCGCACACCGTTAGGCCGTCTTCCGCTCACGCCCCAACAACGTGCAGCCCGCCTCCAGTGGTGTCGCGACAGGCGTGAATGGAGGGACGAATGGAGACGTGTCGTCTTCAGCGATGAGAGTCGCTTCTGCCTTGGTGCCAATGATGGTCGTATGCGTGTTTGGCGCCGTGCAGGTGAGCGCCACAATCAGGACTGCATACGACCGAGGCACACAGGGCCAACACCCGGCATCATGGTGTGGGGAGCGATCTCCTACACTGGCCGTACACCACTGGTGATCGTCGAGGGGACACTGAATAGTGCACGGTACATCCAAACCGTCATCGAACCCATCGTTCTACCATTCCTAGACCGGCAAGGGTACTTGCTGTTCCAACAGGACAATGCACGTCCGCATGTACCCGTGCCACCCAACGTGCTCTAGAAGGTGTAAGTCAACTACCCTGGCCAGCAAGATCTCCGGATCTGTCCCCCATTGAGCATGTTTGGAACTGGATGAAGCGTCGTCTCACGCGGTCTGCACGTCCAGCACGAACGCTGGTCCAACTGAGGCGCCAGGTGGAAATGGCATGGCAAGCCGTTCCGCAGGACTACATCCAGCATCTCTACGATCGTCTCCATGGGAGAATAGCAGCCTGCATTGCTGCGAAAGGTGGATATACACTGTACTAGTGCCGACATTGTGCATGCTCTGTTGCCTGTGTCTATGTGCCTGTGGTTCTGTCAGTGTGATCATGTGATGTATCTGACCCCAGGAATGTGTCAATAAAGTTTCCCCTTCCTGGGACAATGCATTCACGGTGTTCTTATTTCAATTTCCAGGAGTGTATATATGAAGGGTGTGTTTGTGTGTGTGTGTTTGTGAGTGTATGTGTGCATATGTTATTAGGTAATTTTATGAATTTGTATGATATATTTAATAGAATGTATGTGAGTCTGACGTCCGTCATCATTAGTTTTCCGGCTCAGACCAGTCACAATAAAGTATATTATTTAGCATTAATACAAGATTTAAACATATCAGTAGTGGGAATTTTAAATGTGTTAGGTGTAGTGTGACAACTTATGGTTATATTCTGTAACTCGAAATACTCAAAAATTCTCAAGACATAAATGAGTCTGGCTACATTTTGGACAACATTACAATTTATATGGCTACGAAAGTATTCATTGAATTACTACATTCTGTATTTTGGAGCGTGTAAAAGCGACATTTACAGTAACTTTGGCGTCGAAATAGGTTCTTCCAGCTCTGTAAACATTTAATATTAATTTATTTCAGTTCCAAATTAAATATTGGGACACATTTATGTCAAAATTCATTAGACTAAATCTCTACAGAGGCTTTTTCTTCACGTTTTACAGCCATGCGCTTAATCCTGCGTTGACAATTCGAGCTTTCTATGAGTCTCATGTATCAGACGACTTTATTCCCTTTTGTCTCTTCACTTTCTGCAGTTTTATATTTTCTTCTTTCGTTATTTAACTTCAATATTTCGTACGTTATCCAAGGTTTTCTACCGAGCATTAGCGTTTTCCCTATTTGATCCTCTTCTTCTATTTTCATTACTTCATATCTCAAACCTATCCATTCATCTTCTGCTGTATTTCGTTCCTTTGGTTCCGTCAGTTGCTGCCTAACATTCCCTCTAGCACTCTCAACATCCTCTAGATACTTCAAATAATACCAGCCTCATCTCCTTATTTTCTGGCCCTTATGCAATTTCTTTGTTTCTAATCTGCAGTTTACAACCGATAAATTATAGTCTGAGTCCATATCTTTCAATGGCAACGTTTTGTAGTTTATAACATGGTATCTAAATTTCTCTCTTGTCATTAAATAATAATCTACCTGAAACATTTCGCAGTCTCTACGTCTCTTCCACGTGTACAACACTCTCTCACGATTCTGAAACCAACTGTTCGTGATGATTACTTTATACTGAATGAGGGTGTTACCAAACCTCCGCTGTCGTACATTACTGGACTCGCATTCAGGAGGACGGCTCAGAGCCGTACCTGGTCATCTTAGATTTTCCGTAATTTAACTAATTCGCTCCAGAAAAATGCGAAGATCCTTCCTTTGAAAGGGGATGGCCCATTTCCTTCCCATCCTTAAAAAGCAACCTGAGCTTGATCTCCGTCTCTAATGACCTTGTTATTGACGGGCCGCTAAATCCTAATCTTCTTTCTTTCATTTCTTTACGTATGTCAATGTTGTCCTATTATTTTTCCTTCACTTACTTTCCCTGATATCGAATTCTATTGTCCTATCACAATTCAATTTTCATTCACTGAACTACCCGAATAATTTCTCTTATTTCATCAGACACTTTTTGACTCTCACCACCATCTACGGAACTGGTAGGCATACAAGCTTGTAGTACCGTGGTGGGCTATGTCCTCGTCTCTACCTTTGCTGCGATAGTGCGGTTTTTGTTCTAAATATGTTACCTGCCGACTTATGTTTCATTCATTATTAGACCTACTCCTGTATGACCTCTACTTGTTCTCGTGCTTATGAGTCTGGTCCCATCCGACCGGAAGTCCTGTTTTTTAATAATTCTCACCATATGTAACTTCAACCTGTTAGCATCAAATTATTTCGGAATTGCGAATAAGGACTACCATCAGCTGTAGAATGGAATGAGGGCAACGAAAATTTGTGCCGGCACGGGACTCGAACCCGGGCTTCCCGCTTATCGCGAGTAGTTGCCTTACCATTTGGCTATCCATGGAAGACTCACACCACACCCAAACTTCCATTTGTCGTGAACTATGCGTCTAAGACTTGTACTCGTACATGTGTTATGTATATTCCCGTACAGGTCAGACGTTATACTTGAAAGTCGCTTGCCGCGTATCGGCAGATAAATACGATGCAAGTTCCTTTAGACACGCATGTCCAAAGGGACTTTGCGTCGTAAGCAGAATAAAACAGGCACTGCAATATTGTATCAACCTGTTTAAGCGATCTAAAATTCCATACCTCGACTTGCACAACTCCAGTTTTGTTTTTACTTGTGGTGCGATTTCCTTGAGTATTTCTCGCCGGAGATCCCAATGGGGGATAATTTTATGTTCGTAATATTTTCCCCAAGAGAACGCTATCACCATTAAGCTTTGCAGTAGAGATGCACGCCTCTGAGAAAAGGGACGGCTGTAGTTTCCCTTTGCTTTCAGTTGTTCGAAGTAGCAACATAGCAAAACCATGTTGGGTATGTAACAAAGCCGAATCAGTCAATCATACAGGAAGTTGGCCCTGCAACTACTGAAAGAACTGGCTCTGAGCACTATGGGACTCAACTGCTGAGGTCATTAGTCCCCTAGAACTTAGAACTAGTTAAACCTAACTAACCTAAGGACATCACAAACATCCATGCCCGAGGCAGGATTCGAACCTGCGACCGTAGTGGTCCTGCGGTTCCAGACTGCAGCGCCTTTAACCGCACGGCCACTTCGGCCGGCCTGAAAGAACTGATGTCTACGTTTAGGAATGACAGGATTGTCCTCCTTTGTTGTTGCACACACGGTATAGTCGCTACCTGTATCTATGAGTCACGCAAGCCACATAATCTTGGCAAGGGCCGTGGTTAATGGGTAGGGGTGGGCGGAGGGGGAGGGGGGGGGAAGAGGGCTGTAATGGAGTACTATCTGAAAAAAAAAAACCTGAAGAATATTCATTCTCGTTTTGAAAATAGTCCACACTACTGCAAAGATTGGCAACTTATTTTGAGTGTATATGTAAATCTAACACATTGCGCTTCACAAACAACAAAGACTTAGTATCATATGATAACAGTTTCAGCGAGTCATTACTGGAATCAGCCAATTTTTAAAGTATATCTTGGGCAACAAGTTGAAGAGATGGAATGATGATATAGGCTCAGTCGTACGTCAATCAGGTGGTTGACTTCGGCTCATTGATGAGATGTACAGTCGTGGACGAAACGAGCGAGACCCCTCGCCTTTTCGTTATGCTGATCCGCACAGCCTTAAAGTCTGCTACACAGCATAACAGGCAAGGAGAGGAAGTGCTACTAACATACTATGCACAGGGGTGAAACTGAAAAACTATCCGAACTATGTCAGACTGTTTTCAGTCATGTGTAAGACTATATTAATGCTGTTTAGCGTGTTAAACACAACAAGTAAATATAAGATATACATGAAAGAAGAAACGCTAATTAGTATGAACTGTACTAATAAAAATGAATTTCAGCTTATCTAGATAACATAACTGTTTTAGTAACACAATGATCGTTACCAATTAGCAAATTAATGTGCGCATTCGGCCGCGAAACGGTCTGTGTGAACGTTCAGACCAGTCATACGGGATTACCATTGCTGACCTACCATGAAAGTGTGCAAATTTAGCAATGGGAAAAGATTCATAACGAAAGTCAGTTAAAAATCATTCAGTGCCACACTTAATACAATTATGGACAGAAGCGGAAAAAGCAGGCAGTAACAAATATGAAATCCCACGATCGAGATTAGAACCGAAAAAAAACCAGACCTCCCTTGCAGTAGCATACACCTTTCACTACGCTAGGAGACAACCCAGGCAAACAGCCCTCAATTATTACCCCAGACGTGAATAAGTCGAAAATTTCGCAATGAAAATGGCAGAATGATCTAAAGTTTCTATTGCATAGAGCTTTCTGGACTCAAAAACATGAATTTTCTACCTTTATGTTACCGCTTATGTGAAAATCATTCGGGATGTTTTTCGAAAGAACAAAATACTGTTATTAGCGAGTAAATTGAGTAGGATAATTCTGCACCACCTCAGGAAATAAAAGGCTACATAGCTGCCAAATGTGTTATACAATCCAGAATGAGATTTTCACTCTGCAGCGGAGTGTGCGCTGATATGAAACTTCCTGGCAGATTAAAACTGTGTGCCCGATCGAGATTCGAACTCGGGACCTTTGCCTTTCGCGAGCAAGTGCTCTACCACTGAGTTACCGAAGCACGACTCATGCCCGGTCTCACAGCTTTACTTCTGCCAGTATCTCGTCTCCTACCTTCCAAACTTTACAGAAGCTCTCCTGCGAGTCGTGCTTCGGTAGCTCAGTGGTAGAGCACATGCCCGCGAAAGGCAAAGGTCCCGAGTTCGAGTCTCGGTCGGGCACACAGTTTTAATCTGCCAGGAAGTTTCGTGTTGTACAATGTTTCTAATTCTCCATTAGACTCGCCACAGCAAGAAAACGATCATTAGCTGAAGTGTTTCTTAAGCTAGGTAGCAACGGGAATGCACGCACTTCTAAAACGCGGTGCCATTAATATTGGGATCTGAAATACCACGTGTATAGGCAAATGGATTTAATTTGCACTCCTGTAAACGTGATTTAGATCGAAAGCGTAGCTACGAGTAGTATGCTGATGTATCGACTGCAACTACAACATTTCACATAAAGAGTAGAGGTGATTATTTATGCTGCCCTCATCTTCAGTAACGGTCGTAGCTATTTTCGTCACCTAAATCGATAAAAATGGAACCCTACTAGCCTCACTTTATTGACTGTCTATCTGTCTCCCCAACCCTTAAAACCCGTTTACCTCGAGTAGGGGTAGACATATTAAGCGAAAGTGTACCACACTTCCTGCGGTATATGGTCCCTTGGTGGTGTAAAAAAGTGAGCTTCTATATCAACGCAATCTAAAGATACGGCCGTTTATGTAAAGAAAATTTACGCGAAAGGTCAAAAAATGGCTCTAAGGACTATGCGACCAAACTGCTTAGGTCGTCAGTCCACTGGACTTAGGACTACTTAAGCCCACCTAACCTAAGGACATCACACACATTCATGCCCGTGGTAGGATTCCAACCTGCGACTGAAGCGTCCGTGCGGTTCGTGATTCAAGCGCCTAGAACGCCGGCACGGTAGCTCAGCGTGTCCGGTCAGAGAGTTGGTTGGCCTCTGTAATAACAAAAAATAAATAAATAAATAAATAAAAAACTGAGTGGAAGGATCAACAAACGAACTTCAACGGATGTCTTGTGCCGTCCGCGACGGCCAAACGTAACGAGCAAAATGAAAAAAATAAAAGAACCGCTCGGCCACCGCACCCGGCGAAACCCTTTTCACCTCATGTATAATGAAAATATATACTATCTAGTGAGGATAAACTGTGTTTGCCAGCAGCTCAGATCGTTAGATCACGGGACTTTAACGAAGCTACATTCAAATTTTGTTCGAAGTCTTATAAACACCCTAGGAACGTCGTATGCGATATCCACTTCTGAAGAATCGGGCAGATACTGCAGTACTATAAAAAGTAGTTAATAATTTATTGTTATTGATCCATGCATGACACTTTATTTCAGTATCAGTTTAACGCAGCTAGGAGTTTGCCTATGGCAGAACATAATGAATAAAAAATAAATAAACAGCAAACAACTTCGATGTTCAAATCAAATGTAACTCACATGTCGCAATCACAACATAATTTCGATGTTACATCCACATGACTGCATCTACAGGATTTCTTTGCAATCCAGACTAACGTGCATGGCAGAGGGTTTATCGAACCAACTTCGGACTATTTCTCTACCGTCCCACTCTTAGACTATCAGTGAAGTAATTTTAAGAAATTCTCGCGCCCCCAATACGTTTTATTGCTACTGTACCGGCGCCCTGTGGGTGTCAATATGAAACTATCGCAGAATTTCATACTTGTTACCGCCTACTTTTTCCGCTTCTATCAATAATTGAATTAACTGTGGCACTGAATGATTTTTAACTGAATTTCGTTGTGAATCTTCACGCATTGCTAAATTTGCACACTTTCATGGTAGGTCAGCAACGGTAATCCCGTATCACTGGTCTGAACGTTGACACAGACCGTTTCGCGGCCGAATGCGCATATTATTTTGCTAATTGGTATCGATCTGGGGTACATTGTGTTACTAAAACAGTTATGTTATCTCGATAAGCTGAAATTCATTTTTATTAGTACAGTTCACACTAATTAGCGTTTCTTCATTCAATCATATCTTACATTTACGTGTTGTGTTTAACACACTAATCAGCATTAATATAGTCTTACACATGATTGAAAACAGTCTGACATAGTTCCGATGGTTTTTCTGTTTCACGCCTGTGCATAGTATGTTGGTAGCACTTCGTCTCCTTGCCTATTATGCTGTGTAGCAGACTTTAAAGCTGTGCGGATCAGCATAACGAAAAGGCGAGGGGTCTCGCTCGTTTTGTCCACGACTGTACATGGAACACTGCTTACAAAACAAACATGTGACCTACTAACTGGCAGACCGGAAAAACACGGGTTATTGAATGTTTACAAAGAGGGATAGAACCAAGAGTTACAGTTTTCACCCTCCCCGTCCCCCGCCAGCCCCCTGGAAAATCGACAGTGAAATTCTGAGAAACCTGACTTGGCACATACTTTGAGGCAGAAGCCAACTATCCCCAGAAAACCCACTTTCAAAATTTCAAGAGCTATTATTAAGGGAAGAATCTAGGAATATACTGCAACCCATTACGTTTCACCCCCAGCAGGGTCAGCGAAGATTAGATTAGACAAATTACAGTTGGCACAGAGGAATTTAGGCAGTCATTCTTCCCCCGCTCCATACGCGAATAGAATGGGAAGTCATCTACATAAACACTGATGAGCCGAAACATTACGACCACCTGCTTAATGCCGGCCGGTGTGGCCGAGCGGTTCTAGCCGCTACAGTTTGGAACCGCGCGACCGCTACGGTCGCAGGTTCGAAACCTGCCTCGGGTATGGATGTGTGTGATGTTCTTAGGTTAGTTTGGTTTAAGTAGTTCTACGTTCTAGGGGACTGATGACCTCAGATGTTAAGTCCCATAGTGCTCAGAGCCATTTGAACCATTTGAACCACCTGCTTAATAACTTGTTACTGCATCTTTGGAGTAAAATACATCTCTGATTCTGAGTATCAGGGATGCGACATTTTATTGGTAGGTTTGTGGGAGTGTGTGGCATTAGATGTCTATTCACAGGTCATGTAATTTGCGTAAATTATGGGCAGCTGATTTGCGTACGTGGTGACTGAGCCATGGCGTCGCTTTTCGAATTCTTGGCGCCACTAGCTCGATCTGTCTTTTGTTGCCCCTCTGGCTTGAGCCAGCTAAGATGTTTGCTCGACGTTGTTGTTGGGAAGTAGGCGTGTTGTGCCGTGGGGAGTTGGGGAGTGGTAACGGAACGAAGAGGACAGTGCGAGAGGTCCAAAAATGGTTCAAATGGCTCTGAGCACTATAGGACTCAACTTCTGAGGTCATCAGTCCCCTAGAACTTGGAACTACTTAAACCTAACTAACCTAAGGACATCACACACATGCATGCCCGAGGCAGGATTCGAACCTGCGACGTCACGCGGTTCCAGACTGTAGCGCCTAGAACCGCTCGGCGCGAGAGATCCGCTCAGCGAGGAAGGCGAACACTTGCGCATGCATCTTGGGCACAGAGTCCGGCGAGTGGATGCTGGGCATATTTGTGGACCGATTTGAATCCGTGGCTGACTTCGAGTGCCGTCATCATGCGTAGCCTGACCAACCAGCTCTGGGAGGTGGCACGCCGATGAGAGAGTTGAAGCCAGTTTAGCTAGGCTGAACCTGGGCCCCCTTAGGAACCAGCTTCGATTCGTGAACTCCGTTTAAGTTTTGTTTCTTGAGTTCTTAGCTGTTATTATTAAAGGCCTGCCTGTTTTATATTTGGCTTTCACTTAACTAAAGTTGTTATTAAAGAAGGTCTGCCTGTTTTCTATTTTATTTAACTGAAGCTGTTGTGAAACGTCTCTATGAAGTCGTTTCGTAAGACGCTAGGTGAATTCGGTACAACTTATTCACTTTACTACCTGATTTTAGCTTTATTCATGAAGTCTTCCAGAAAGAGTGAGCACTCAGATAAGGCCTATTGATTATTATATGTGTGTTTTAATATGAGGTTTCGGTTTTGTTTTGTGGGAAACGCTCAGTTGGTCATCGTCTGGTGGGAGCAGACGATGTTGCTTCTCGTTCGAAGGAGAGCACAAGATGACCAACTTAGGTTTCCAATACCTGAACAGAGAGGTTTACCCATCTTAGTCGAAGGCTGTGTCGAAGACTGTTTTTGTGTGTGAGGTTGGTGACGAAGGGCTACCCCTCTGGTAGCTTCCGCTGCACGCAGAGCTACGTAATGTCGAAAGAGAAAGGGGCACTCTTCGGTGAACACTTGGTGAGTACGGATCGTAGCTCTTAAGGGGGGTTTCAGGTGATAGGTAGTAGGTTGAGTTAGGACTTCGTTATGTTTAACAGTTGAAATACTTAAGAACTTCAGCTTAACTGAAGCGGGTTATTTTTCCGGATGTACCATAATTATATGGCCTTAAATAGGCGATTTTTGGGTGTTGGAGTTGTAAGTGTGGACGTTACTTTGTTCGTTTTGAACAACGATGAAGTAGAATTTCAAACGGTAAATCTGATTAGGAAAAGCTGGTTAGAATCACTTCAGCCGTATTTGAGTGTAATACTGTGTCGAAGCGTGTATGATTTTTAATGTTATATTTTGTGGAAGTTGCTTTTGTCTTTGTGTGTCGATTTTGTGCCACGTGTTTGGTAATCAGCGACCCTTCTGGTCCACCATGGCACCGCAGTAGGCTTTCTTTTAACAGTTTGCTTGTTTAATGAGCTATAATTTCTGCAAGAACATCTGTTCTTTCGTGTGCTTTCTACAAAGTAGCACAACAGTTTGATTCGGAATGCACCACGTGCTCTAGTTCGGCCGTTTGCAAGCAGCAGACGCAGTTAGTATGTTTAATAATTATCGCACAACCTCGTGCATTGGTTAAACCTCTGTCCAGAGTAGTGCCTGCGTAGAATCGTAACGTGAATCTCACTGAGATATTTTTATGGTATGAATGCAAAGGAGATGATAGTACCATTGTCTCCCACCCCCGTTTTCTGTGTTTCTTCTTGCTGTAGTTAAATTGTGCTCTGTTACATTCTCACGTAATTCTTACTTACGTATTTCGAGTCAGGCACCAGTTATCTGTAGTTAGGATGTGCAACCAAATATTTCGTTACAATAAATAATTTACGTGAAAGATAAATTCTTTGGTGTTGATTTTACCCACTTGCACCGATTTCCAATCCTGAATTAAGCAAGTTGCGTCATTCACGACATGGAGTGCTACTTATCCGGCTACTTAAAGAAATTTGCATACTTGTATTTAAAACACTAAAGTAATTAAACTAATAATTTTCCAGCTCCGTTTTTTTTTCTTAGTGGTTAGGAGGGGCTTGGGCTGGTGGCGACCCCGAATTTCTGAATTTTTATGATTATTTGTGTGAGAGAAGCAGTTAGAAATGCGAGGTAACGTATATGACTCGAAGAGAAACGAAATTACAGTTGATATACAAGGCCTGCCTGTTTACTGTTTGGTAGCTTTACTTGACTAAGCTGTTATTACTGAGGGCCTTCCTGTTCCCTTTTAATTAAATTAAGAGCTGTTTCATAGTCTGTGCTAGCTGAAACTCTTATTAATCAGAACCAAGCTCTTTTTATTTCCCTATTATTGTGATCGGATAGCTTACTCAGTCTGTGTTCTAATTAACTGTAATTGTGATTACCAAATGCCTACATGTTTCAGAGGAATTTATGTCAACGAGGTAGTAACAGGAAATGAGACATGATGCTAATGGGCCCTAGCCTTTCGCCTTACATCGCTTTATGCGTGATTGTAGGTTTCTGTGGGTTCCGTAGGATTTACATCAGGCGAATTTGGTCTCCGAGACATCAATGTAATGCTGCTCGAAGCACTGTAAGCACTGTATCACGGTTCTGGCTCCGACACACACACACCGTTATACTCGTGAAAGATGACATCGCTATCGGGGAAGACATCATACACGAGGAGATGCAGATGATTTGTAGCTATCAGCGTGTCTTCGGTTACTACCGATGGTCCCATGCGAGCGCAGGAGAATGTTTCCCATAGCATAACACTGCTCACACCAGCCTGCGCACCACGTTTCGAGCCGCCGTTCACCTCGATGACGGCGTTATGGAGGCGACCATAGACCTAGTGTAGCAAAAATGACTTTCCGCCGAAGAGCCGACACGTTCGACGGTCGTATCCTGATGGTCCTGTGACCACTGAAATCGTAACTGACGATGTCGTTGCGTCAATATGTGAACACGTAGGGGTGGTCTGCTGCGGAGCTCCATATTCAACAATGCACGATGAACGGTGTGCTCCAAAACTCTCGTGCGTGCTCCAGCATTGTGCTCTTTCGTCAGAGGTGCCACATATCTACATCTATCCTACTTTACATACTTAACAGAGCCGACAAGCCTCCGAAATCCACGCTCTGAAGAGCCGTGGACGTCCAACCTATGATAGTTTCAGTGTCATTCTACCTTCTGCCGCAGAAGTTGATGACAGTAGCACTTGAACATTCGATAATCTTCGCCGTTTTCGAGATACTCGTCCACGGGCTCTGCGTAATAATAAAGAGCCCTTTGTCAAAGTCGATTATATCAATGGATTTCCCCATTTGCAGCCTACATCTTCGCTAGGGTGGTCCCCCGTCCTTATCCGCTTGGCTTATATACTTTAATTAGTGCGCCATGTACCCGTAACGCCACCAGGAGGCGTTCAACGTAGCGGTTGGCAGTGGTCATACAGTTTTGGCTTATCTGTGTATGCTTCAAAAACGAATTACCTCTGGCGTGTATTGGTCTGCAGCTCGTGGTCGTGCGGTAGCGTTCTCGCTTCCCGCGCCCGGGTTCCCGGGTTCGATTCCCGGCGGGGTCAGGGATTTTCTCTGCCTCGTGATGACTGGGTGTTGCGTGACGTCCTTAGGTTAGTGAGGTTTAAGTAGTTCTAAGTTATAGGGGACTGATGACCATAGATGTTAAGTCCCATAGTGCTCAGAGCCATTTTGAACTCTGGCATGTTGTTCAGAGTGGTTTGCAGAGTTCATATGCAGATAATTTAAATTACATAATTTTCGGGATAGAACGACTAGGCTTCGGAGTAGGTGAGGCTGCAGCTGACATTATTTCCGACAGGCAGGTCCAACGCTGGTGCCTCTTCACACACACACACACACACACACACACACACACACACACACTGGACGTGTCGACCTTGGAGCAAGTACAGCTGCAGCGGCGTCTTTGGTCAAGGGCAGCCACCAGCGGACGCAATGCGAGGTGCTGCTTCGAAACCTGCTTCCGTTAACATACATACACACACACATACACACACACACACACACACACGCACACACACACTCACACACACACACACACACACACACACACACACACACACACACACGCACACACACTCACTCACTCATGGTACCGTCGCAACAGCAGCTAGCAACTGAGATTTGGTTGCCTTGACAATAAATCGAAACTATAATACGATAATTGCCTCTTGGTGACATATGACACAAAAGTTTTAATTATCACCTCGAAAAAAGATACAGTTGCATAATCAATTTTTAGCTTATTTGCAGAAATATGCCTGCAGTCCTAGTATGCAATGAAATCCTCGCATCACAGTTCCGTAAACCATCAACTAGACGAGCGAAGCCAAAATAGAGCACCACATTGATAAATTGCAGTATCGTGCCACGATTCGTTTTTAGTTGGAGCTGTGTCATGCCAACCCAGGCGACATCTTAAGCTGCCTAATCATGATGGACGAATCTTATGTGTATCATTACCACCTGATACAAAGAAACAGAGCAAGCACTGCAAAAACACTGAAGCGCCAAAGAAACTAGTATAGGCTGCGTATTAAAATCCAGAGATATGTAAACAGGCAGAATACGGCGCTGCGGCCCGCAACACCTATGTAAGACAAGCGTCTGACGCGTAGTTGTTAGATCGGTTATTGCTGCTACAATGGCAGGTTATCAAGATTTCAGTACGTTTGAACGTGCTGTTATAGTCGGCGCAACAAGCGATGGGACACGGCATCTCCGAGGTAGCGATGAAGTTGGGATATTCCCGTACGATCATTTGACGAGTGTACCGTGAATATCAGGAATCCGGTAAAATATAAAATCTTCATCGCTGCGGCCGGAAAAGATCCTGGAAGAACGGGACCAACGACGACTGAAGAGAATCATTCGATGTGACAGAAGTGCCACCCTTCCGCAAATTGCTGCAGATTTCAGTGATGGCCCATCAACAAGTGTCAGCTTGCGAACCATTCAACGGAACATAATCGATATAGGCTTTCGGAGCCGAAGGCCCACTCGTGTACCATTGATGACTGCACGACACATAGTTTTACACCTCGCCTGAGCCCGTCAACACCGTCATTGGACTGTTGATTACTGGAAACATGTTGCCTGGTCGGACGAGTCTCGTTTCAAACTACAGGGTGTTACGGAAAGGTACGGCCAAACTTTCAGGAAACATTCCTCACACACAAAGAAAGAAAATATGTTATGTGGACATGTGTCCGGAAATGCTTACTTTCCATGTCAGAGCTCATTTTATTACTTCTCTTCAAATCACAATATTCATGGAATGGAGACACACAGCAACAGAACGTACCAGCGTGACTTCAAACACTTTGTTACATGAAATGTTCAAAATGTCCTCCGTTAGCGAGGATACATGCATCTACCCTCCGTCGCATGGAATCCCTGATGCGCTGATGCAGCCCTGGAGAATGCCGTATTGTATCACAGATCACAGCCGTCCACAATACAAGCACGAAGATTCTCTACATTTGGTACCGGGGTTGCGTAGACAAGAGCTTTCAAATGCCCCCATAAATGAAAGTCTAGAGGGTTGAGGTCAGGAGAGCGTGGAGGCCATGGAATTGGTCCGCCTCTACCAATCATTCGGTCACCGAATCTGTTGTTGAGAAGCGTACGAACACTTCGACTGAAATGTGCAGGAGCTCCATCGTGCATGAACCACATGTTGTGTCGTACTTGTAAAGGCACATGTTCTAGCAGCACAGGTAGAGTATCCCGTATGAAATCATGATAACGTGCTCCATTGAGCGTAGGTGGAAGAACATGGGGCCCAATCAAGACATCACCAACAATGCCTGCCCAAATGTTCACAGAAAATCGGTGTTGATGACGTTATTGCACAATTGCGTGCGGATTCTCGTCAGCCCACACATGTCGATTGTGAAAATTTACAATTGGATCACGTTGGAATGAAGCCTCATCCGTAAAGAGAACATTTGCACTGAAATGAGCATTGACACATTGTTGGATGAACCATTCGCAGAAGTGTACCCGTGGAGGCCAATCAGCTGCTGATAGTGCCTGCACACGCTGTACATGGTACGGAAACAACTGGTTCTCCCGTAGCACTCTCCATACAGTGACGTAGTCAACGTTACCTTGTACAGCAGCAACTTCTCTGACGCTGACATTAGGGTTATCGTCAACTGCACGAAGAATTGCCTCGTCCATTGCAGGTGTCCTCGTCGTTCTAGGTCTTCCCCTGTTCGAGTCATAGGTTGGAATGTTCCGTGCTCCCTAAGACGCCGATAAATTGCTTCGAACGTCTTCCTGTCGGGACACCTACGTTCTGGAAATCTGTCTCGATACAAACGTACCGCGCCACGGCTATTGCCCCGTGCTAATCCATACATCAAATGGGCATCTGCCAACTGATTGCAAAACTACGTTCGTGATGAACATTAACCTGATTAGATGAGATTAGATTAGATTAATACTTGTTCCATAGATCATGAGTACAACACTTCGTAATGATGTGGAACGTGTCAGGTTAATAAAAGATGTCTGTACAAGATATTACATTACACAAAATATAGCATGACACTGATGTTTAAGTTGTTTTTTTTTCACTTAATTTATATCTAAAAATTCAGCTAATGAGTAGAAGGAGTTGTCATCTAAAAATTCTTTTAATTTATTTTTAAATGTTAGTTGGCTATCTGTCAGGCTTTTGATGCTGTTTGGTAGGTGACCGAAGACTTTTGTGGCAGCATAATTTACCCCTTTCTGTGCCAAAGTCAGATTTAACCCTGCATAGTGAAGATCATCCTTTCTTCTGGTGTTTTAGCTATGCACATTGCTATTACTTTTGAAATGGGTTGGATTATTAACAACAAATTTCATTAGTGAATATATATACTGTGAGGTTACTGTGAGGATCCCTAGATCCTTAAATAGATGTCTGCAGGATGACCGTGGGTGGGCTCCAGCAATTATTCTGATTACACGTTTTTGAGCAATGAATACTTTTCTACTCAACCATGAATTACCTAGGCATAGTAAGCTAATTTACTGAGATTCTTATCACCAAAATTTGCAATAACCCTAATAGTATACGTAGCTGAACTCAGACGTTTCAGCAGACCATCAATGTGTTGCTTCCGGTTTAACCTCTCATCAATGGACACACCTAAAAATTTTGAAAATTCTACCTTAGCTACAGACTTCTGTTGAAAGTCTATATTTATTACTGGAATTGTGCCATTTACTGTACGGAACTAAATATACTGTGTTTTATCAAAATTTAAAGAGAGTCCGTTTGCTGAGAACCACTTAATAATTTTGTGAAAAACATCGTTTACAATTACATCATTTAGTTCTTGGTTTTTGAATGTTATTACTATACTTGTATCATCAGCAAAAAGAACTAACTTTGCATCTTCATCAATGTGGAATGGTAAGTCATTAATGTATATCAACAACAGTAAAGGACTTAATACCGAACCCTGTGGGACCCCGTACTTGATAGCACCCCAGTTTGAGGAATCAGCTGTTGTTTTAACATTACATGAACCACATATTTCAACTTTCTGAATTCTGTTGATGCTACGTACTGATGTGCTTGATGCTAGTACTGTAGAGCAATGAGTCGCATGTCAACACAAGCACCGAAGTCAACATTACCTTCCTTCAATTGGGCCAACTGGCGGTGAATCGAGGAAGTAAAGTACATTCTGACGAAACTAAAATGAGCTCTAACATGGAAATTAAGCGTTTCCGGACACATATCCACATAACAACTTTTCTTTATTTGTGTGTGAGGAATGTTTCCTGAAAGTTTGGCCGTAACTTTTTGTAACAACCTGTATATCGAGCGGATAGACATGTAGGGCATGGAGACAACCTCATGAATCCATGGATCCTGTATGTCAACGGGGGACTGTTCAAGCCGGTTGAGGCTCTGTAAAGGTGTGGGGCGTGTGCAGTTGGAGTGATATAAGACCCCTGATACGTCTACATACTACTCTGACGGGTGATACGTACGTAAGAATCCTGTCTGATCACCTGCATGCATTCATGTCCATCGTGCATTCCGACGGACTAGGGCAATTCAAGTACGACAGTGCCACAACTCACACGTCAACAATTGCTACAGAGTGTCTTCAGGAACACTCTTCTGAGTTTAAACACTTTTGCTGGCCACCAAACTCCCCAAACATGAAAATTATTAAGCTTATCCGGGATGCCTTGCAACGTGCTACTCACAAGAGATCTCTACGCCCTCGTACTCTTAGCGATTTATGGACAGCCCTGCAGGGTTCATGGTGCCATTTCCCTCCAGTACTACTTCAGACATGAGTCGAGTTCATGCCAGGCCGTGTTGCAGCACTTCCGCGTGGTCACGGGTGCCCTACACGATATTAGGCAGGTGTATCAGTTTCTTTGGCTCTTCAGTGCAAAACCGCAGAAAAAGTCGTAGTCTCTACCATTCAATGGAGTGTTTTTGCTTCACTACGATGCCCCATATCACTCTGCACAAGATACGCTCACACAGTTTGCTTCTGGCACTTCAAGCTGTTACTTCTTTCTTTTTCCTGAGATGAAGAAAAAAATGTTGAAATGTGTGTGAAATCTTAAGGGACCAAACTGCTGAGGTCATCGGTCCCTAGACCTACACTCTGCTTAAAGTAGCTTAAACTAACTTATGCTAAGACAAACACATACACCCATGCTCGAGGGCGGACTCGAACCTCCGGCAGGAGGGGGCGCGCGGTCCTTGACATGGCGCCTCAAACCACGCAGCTGAGATGAAGAAACCACTTCGTGGAACGTACGAGGGTCATTCTATAAGTAATGCAACACGTATTTTTTTCTGAAAGCAGGTTGATTTACTCAGGATAAGGATGTGGAAAGATACTGGCCGTTTCATTTTATGAAGAATCTACCCATTATTTCCTTGAGATACTTAGGGAAATCTCAGGAAACCGAAATCTGGGCTCAGTGGCTGTAGGGTGAGTGGTGATGAGATGGACTCACGAATACAGCACCGCAAAAAGCGTGGTCACGTGTCTCTCTGTTAGGCTCACTCAGAAAAATGGACAGTTTATGAGTATTGAAATCGAGTGAACAATTACTGGAAGCTGCGGTGGCATCTCGAGATATCAGCCAATGTTTATCACAGACACCATGCCACAGGCAACGGAGACTTACCAGCTGGGCCATTATGTGGCATTCCTCGGTGTTCAGCGGAAAGTTTCACTTCTGTTGTGGTGGTTAAGTGGACGTCGAAGTATCATTAGATGACCCGATGAAAGGTCAGAGGAAGCAGCGAATAACTCTTGGTATCATGGTGTGGGGGCTGTTGGGCATGTCAACAGAGCAGATTGTGTTCTTAGCAGCATGTGGAGACAATGGTAAACCTTGTTCTTCTTAACGAGCGTTCCAAATGACATATTCCAGCATGATAATCCACTATCCCACGCTGCCTTTCATCAGCAAGATACTGCAAGATCCCACACTGAAGTGCACGCCACAAAAACGCCTTGAAGAATGTATGGATCCTGAAGTGGTTCGTCTAGTCTCATTTGTCATTGTCAGCCACAGAGTTAATCTGGGGTGCGATTGACAGATATATACTTTCACACCAGCCTCCTGTCAGCTATGTTCATGAAATGACACATTACTTTTTGCACACCGACATCTGCATCTATGATCCACACGCCGCCTTGTGGAGTGTGGTGGAGGGTATTTTGTGTACCACTATCACTTCGTCCCCTCCGTTTCCCGTTCCAGTCAGTTCGTGGGAAGAACGATTGCCTTGAAGCTTCCGTGGCGGCTCGATCCTAATTTTACCTTCAGGGTCCTTGGTCAAGATATGTGTGGGAAGAAGCAATATATTTGATAACTCTTCTAGGAGCTTATGTGCTCAGAGCTATAACAATCAACCTCGCCACGACGAGGAACACCTCTCAAATGGTTCAAATGGCTCTGAGCACTATGGGACTTAACTTCTGAGGTCATCAGTCCCCTAGAACTTAGAAATAATAAAAACCTAACTAAGCTAAGGACATCACACACATCCATGCCCGAGGCAGTATTCGAACCTGCGACCGTAGCAGTCGCTCGGTTCCAGACTGAAGCGCCTAGAGCCGCTCGGCCACCGCGGCCGACTGGAACACCTCTCTTGTAGCGACAGATGACTAATCTCTGTGACGCTTTCTCGCTCACTAAGTGAACCTCTAACGAAACGCATTGCACTTCTATGATTCTTCTTCATTTCCTCTACTAGCCGTACATGGTATGGAGCCGCACCGACGAGGGGTACTGAGGTATTGGTCGGAAGATTGTTTTGCAAGGTGCTTCCTCTATTGAATGTTAATCTTATGGGTTGTTGGGTCGTGTTATATTTCTTAAAACGATACAAGCTTCGACTTCTCTGCTGGGTTCTTCCTCAGGACGTTGTGGCATCTTCGTAGCCGGACTGTTGATGCACTGTATTGCATGAAGATTCTTCTAATGACAATCAGTCTGGCATCTGCCTTAACCGCGATTATATGTTGCTAGATTTAAAATTGCTCCCAACGCATACTCTTAAACATTTTATGGAAGTGATTGCTTTCAGCGAATGTTTTGCAATTTTGTAATCGTATACACAAAGCAGAGTGTACGTATGTGTACTCACAAACCAATGGACGGATTGCTACCAAATCTGGCACAGGATCAGCAAGGCACACGAGTATCAGCGCGGTGGGGCTTATAACCTCCTAGGTCCAAGAGGAGCAATGGTGTAATCTTCCAATAAGGGGTCTTTGTATACATTCGCAGTATGTTACATGTGTTTCTGTTGACGGTCAGTTGCCACTCCCTGCACCAAGTGTCTTCCTCCATTTCGCTACAATCCTCGCGACATCTCTGTCTACGACAGCATCATTTGCGAAAAGCAACCGTTATTTACTAGGTCATTTATATAGAGTTTGAAAAGTAATTTTTTCACTTACGGCAATAAATACTTCAAAATCAAATTCAGAGACTGTTTGTTTCCATGCCACAGCGAATACAAGAGTGTATTCGTACTCGTGTGATAGTGGTGATAAGTTCCGGACGAATAAAACTTTGATACTGCGATACTCGTTATGTGACGAACATCTCCAAACATCTTTAGAAATACTTTTGAATACATTATGGGAGTGACAGCGATCAATGTGTTACAAATACTTACTATTAAAACAGTCTTGATCACGATTTATTTGTTAAGGTGACCGGTTTCGACCACTGCTGTGGTCTTCTTCAGACCTACAAGTCGTATACAAAGCTTTAATTAGAGGGCTACATACATTAAAGAAAATACAAAAGTTATAAAGCTATAAAACGATGAATTACCATTGAGTAGGAACCTCTTTCTGCTGGAGAATCACTACTGCAGAAACCAGTGCACGTCTTACTATATACACTCCTGGAAATTGAAATAAGAACACCGTGAATTCATTGTCCCAGGAAGGGGAAACTTTATTGACACATTCCTGGGGTCAGATACATCACATGATCACACTGACAGAACCACAGGCACATAGACACAGGCAACAGAGCATGCACAATGTCGGCACTAGTACAGTGTATATCCACCTTTCGCAGCAATGCAGGCTGCTATTCTCCCATGGAGACGATCGTAGAGATGCTGGATGTAGTCCTGTGGAACGGCTTGCCATGCCATTTCCACCTGGCGCCTCAGTTGGACCAGCGTTCGTGCTGGACGTGCAGACCGCGTGAGACGACGCTTCATCCAGTCCCTAATTTGCTGGGAAGTGGCGGTGCGGTCCCCTACGGCACTGCGTGGGATCCTACGGTCTTGGCGTGCATCCGTGCGTCGCTGCGGTCTGGTCCCAGGTCGACGGGCACGTGCACCTTCCGCCGACCACTGGCGACAACATCGATGTACTGTGGAGACTTCACGCCCCACGTGTTGAGCAATTCGGCGGTACGTCCACCCGGCCTCCCACATGCCCACTATACGCCCTCGCTCAAAGTCCGTCAACTGCACATACGGTTCACGTCCACGCTGTCGCGGCATGCTACCAGTGTTAAAGACTGCGATGGAGCTCCGTATGCCACGGCAAACTGGCTGACACTGACGGCGGCGGTGCACAAATGCTGCGCAGCTAGCGCCATTCGACGGCCAACACCGCGGTTCCTGGTGTGTCCGCTGTGCCGTGCGTGTGATCATTGCTTGTACAGCCCTCTCGCAGTGTCCGGAGCAAGTATGGTGGGTCTGACACACCGGTGTCAATGTGTTCTTTTTTCCATTTCCAGGAGTGTAGAATGGAGGCTCCACCTACTTCAGATGGCATGATGTCATTTCTAACCAATGAGTTATAAGTCGAATAACAATGTAAAATTTATTAGTTAAAAGAACATTGTCAAGAAATAAAAATAAACACACGCTAAACTTAGCTTATTAAACAGCTATTGTCAATTAAGAAGCGTTAAAAATATTTAAATGTGTAGGATGGATGAACTTCGGTTTGACAGTACATGGGTTGCCCTCTGAAAGGCCTGTTAGTGAATCATTTGGAATCACTGGTTGCCATGATGAAGTTGGACGCCGTTCCAAAGATGAGGCAGCAAGCTTCTTTCCACTGAAGTTGTTGTAAAGTCGATAGGCAAACTAGTGGTTGCCATGGTGAGGATAAACGCCACTGCAGATATGTGGCAGCAGGCTTCTTTCTAACGAAGTTGTTGCAAAAGTGGAATGGCGAAGACTGTCAGGTCAGACGATGTATTATTAAGCAACAACATGTCTTTATTGAAACGATTTTCAATGAGTAGGCTGCAATAATCTTTAGCTGACATGTGTACTACGTGCTGCACAGATACGATACGAAGTAATTGTCCATATTTATGAAATATTGTCTATGAAGTTCGTATGTAGATTGCATTTTTTTTTAAATTAAGTGTGACAATTTTTAAAAAGGCATTGCTATTCCTTAAGTTGTATTCCAGTCTTATAAACAAATAAAAATAATGAAAATGGAAGGAATTTAAAATTATAATATTATGAGCAGTATTGTCAAAAATAAAAGGATGTGAATTAGCAATATACACTCTAAAAGCATATAAGCAAACACTCTAAAATAGATAGACAGTCATAAAATAACGTTTGGTGAAATAAAATTACAAAGTAAAGATAAAATATTTCGTAAAAGTCTTAATAATTTAAGACTTTCAACTTCGTGCTTTTCATAGTAAATCTTCAGAAATATCTGACCAGTTCCTCATGGTGTAACATTCATCATTTGCGTCGGTGTAGGAACAAAGAAAAGGACAACATTCAGTTCCTTGTTGCGCAGCTGCCAAGGAAACAAAGCTGGAGTATCAGAATAACACAGCGAAAATTCTTTTTTGTTCCATACATAAATAACTGGACGCTTTAGCTTTTTTCGCTGGCCATCCCGGAATCCGTGCAAAAAAGAAAGAGAACTAGAAGTAGCTATTTCGAGCCACAAAAAGTGGCGGCCGCAGAAACAAGAAGCGGCGCGTTCCGCAAGAATGGCGACGCCGCATCCAGCGGCCGCCGGACACCCGCCTTGCGCCCGTTTCTGCCCGACACGGCGACTCTTCGGTAGGCCAGGGGATCGGGTAGGGGATCGATCCCGAATTTCCTGCATACTAAAACTGAAAGGCGAAGAGGGTGGAGTAAGCTATTGAGGTATAAACACCGCCGCGTGAGGCGTTATACCAGGCACCGCCTGGTATTTCGACTGTTGACTTACTTCACTTAAAAACTTGAAACAAACCTTCCTAAGCCTTCTTATATGCTACAAGTTAGTGTATAGGTTCCTTCTCAAATTCTTGTTCCACCCTGTATCGATCAAAAAGTCAGTATAAATTTGAAAACTAAATAAACTACGGAATAATGTACATAGAGAGGTAAAAATTGACACACATGCTGGAATGACATGGGGTTTCACTAGCGAAAAAAAAAATTCACAAAATGTCCGACAGATGGCGATGGACAGCAAAACGCCAGTGACTGCGCATGACAATCGTGTATAAAAGAAGCTATAATGAGAGAATCAGATGCGCCAGCAGTCGCAGCATGTTGACTTTACCTGAAAAGGCGCTTTTAGTGAAACTGTATTATCAGAAGGGGGACGTGCTAGTTCAGCGTTACGATCCTATCGCCAAAGGAAGGGGATTCGAACGGGTAAAGGACCGTTGACAAATGCAGCTGTGGCGAGAATGATTTCGAAGTTAGAAGCCGCGGGGTGTTTAGACGATAGACCTCGTAGTGGCCGACCAAGCACAAGGGGTAATGCTGCTAAGACAGTTGAGGAAGTAATGGAGACCGTAGCGGGTTCGTCTATGCACGGGGAAGTCAGCGCTCGTGCAGTCGCACGTCGCACTGGCATTCCATAAACTACTGTTTGGTTGACACTTATGCGTACCCTCCGAAGCTATCCGTACAAAATCCATCGGCATCATGAACTGTTACCTGGCGATTTAGTGACGCGGAGGGCATTTGCGGTGTGGGCGTTTCAAAAGATGGCGGAACATGAGGATTGGTTGATTAACGTGTTGTGGACCGACGAAGCTCATTTCACGCTCCGAGGTTCTGTCAACGCCCTCAACTGCAGAATTTGGGCTACCGAAAATTCTAGAACTGTCGTGGAAACTCTATTTGCACGACGAGAAAGTCACGGTTTGGGTTGGAATTACCACATCTACCGTTATCGGGCCTTTTTTCTTCGAGGAAATGCGTGATTCTGGTTTTGTAACTGATACCGTGACGGGTGACAGGTACGCCGATGTGTTACAGAATCGCATCATCCTCAGCCTGGCTGATAAACACCTGCTGGAACGAACGATGTTTATGGAGGATGGCGCTCCACCCCATATTGCTAGACGCGTGAGAGATCACTTGCGCGCGTCGTTTGGTGATGATCGTGTGCTCAGCCGCCACTTTCGTCATGCTTGGCCTCCCAGGTCCCCAGACCTCAGTCCGTGCGATTATTGGCTTTGGGGTTACCTGAAGTCGCAAGTGTATCGTGCTCGACCGACGTCTCTAGGGATGCCGAAAGACAACATCCGACGCCAATGCCTCACCATAATTCCGGACAGTGCTGTTCACAACATTATCCCTCGACTACAGCTATTGTTGAGGAATGATGGTGGACATATTGAGCATTTCCTGTAAAGAACATCATCTTTGCTTTGTCTTACTTTGTTATGCTAATTATTGCTATTCTGATCAGATGAAGCGCCATCTGTCGGACATTTTTTGAACTTTCCTATTTTTTTTTCGTTCTAATAAAACCCCATGTCATTCCAAGCACGTCTGTCAATTTGTTACTCCCTATCTACATTATTCCGTGATTTATTCAGTTTTCAAATTTATACTGACTTTTTGCTCACCCGGTATAATAGGTATTCAGTAGAAGTAGATAGAATAAAATGACCAATGCGAGCAGGACTCGCGCTCTTAAGATTCAGTGCGAATTTAATTATGCGTATAGGTAGTTCATCCATAATGGGAATCGAGAATCTCGTCGATTTTTACCTGTTGTCGATGTCCAAACTGACTAGCTATCGGTTCCGGCAATGCGAAGGCTTCCGAAAATGTTTTAACTTTAAGTTTTAAGGTTAAACTTTTCTGTAATTTCGCATTTGCTATTGTAATTTCAGAAAGAAAAAGTCTTAATATGCAGACAGTCAGGCGGGAAACGAAAGACAAAAATTGTGTTTCTCGTGTGATGTAACTGCAGATCAACAATTTTCGGAATTTCAGCACTAAGTATCCTACAGATTTTGATCAGTGACATTTGCGATTATCGAAACAGGTAAGACAAATAGCCATATATTTTGATTACGCAGACTTGGAAGCTTCAAAAAAAATTTTTTACGCCCTCAGGGGCCGTAGCCCTTAGCATGTAACATAAATTTCAACTTGATACATCTAACCGGTTTTGAGGGAAAAGGGTTCTTTAAAATCGAACAGACAGACAGATGGACAACGGAGTGATCCTGTAAGGCTTCCGTTTTTAGCGAATGGGATACGAAACCCTAAAATGTATGTAAACTCTTCATTATCTCAAAAGTAATCGCCGAAACTGTTAATACAGTTATCGCACTGTGAGAGAGAACGGTCACGCATTCCTCCGATTCTGCGCAGAACCGCCTCATTCCTTAGCTTATAAGGGCACCTAATTTTCAACATTCGTCTGTAGCACCATAATCAAATGCTTCAGTTCTCTTCTTTACCGGTTTTCCCACAGTTCACGATTCACTACCACACAGCGCAGTGCTCGAAACGTACATTTCCAGAAATCTCTTCCTGAAATTAAGGCCTATGTTTGATACCAGTAGACTTCTCTTGACCAGGAATAGCCTTTTTGCCAGTGCTAGTCTGCTTTTTATGTCCTCCTTGCTCCGTCCATAATCGGTTAATCTGCTGCCTACGTAGCAGAATTCCTTAACTTCATCTACTTTGTGACCATCAATCCTGACGTTAAGTTTCTCGCTGTTCTCGCTTTTGCTGCTTCTCATTACTTTCGTCTTTCTTGCATTTACTCGCAATCCCTATTCTTCACTCTTATTTCACCTTGAATTTTTATTTCCATCACCTCTTCTTGGACGTATAGACTGAACGGCAGGGGCGAAAGACTGTCTTATATGCTTTTTAATCCGAGCATTTCGTTCTTGGTCTTCTGTTCTTATTATTCCCTTTTGGTTCTTGCACATGTTGTACATACCCATCTCTTCCTGTAGATTACCCCTACTTTCCTTAGAATTTCGAACAACTTGCATCATTTTACTCTGTCGAACGCTTTTTCCATGTCGACAAATCCTATGAACAGGTCTTTATTTAGTCTTGATTTCATAATCAACCGCAACGTCAGAATTACCCCTCTTGCGCCTTTAGCTTTTCTAAATTGAAACTGATCGAGTTGATTTAAAGGTTGGTATTACGCAGGTTTTTAACAGGGTCGGAAGTGGAACTTTTCTACGGCTGCTTGCAAGTCGACATTCATTCCTCTTCCAGAATATCAAAAATACTCCATACCGCAGTCCCCCCCCCCCCCCCCCCCACAACAAACTATCGTATGGACGTTCCTGTGAAGTCAATGTACATCACAGTGAAGTCGTCGTATAGTCAAAGACAGTACTCAGTGAAGGCAGTACTGCAAGACGCCTGGAAATCTATCACCTCCTTCCATAGAAGTATTCGAGGAATCCAGTTCACAACTGGAACTGTCACGTGCTACATGAGCGAGCAGCTGATCAACAACACCGTACATGAAACCATCCACGTCCCACATTTTTTCTTTATTTAAATGTTGTTGTGCTTTCCAACACCGTCAGACACAGCCTTGTGCATTAATCACAGTACGTCAGATAGTTTAAATGTCTTATTGTTTATAGTGATGCATCCTTGTACATAAATTCATACAACCGCTATGGGGTGAAACTGCAACAATTGACAGCTTCACTATGGAGAGGCTCCGCTTCCTGTCAGTTATTTTATGATGCCTTCCTTTCTCCGCCGTTTTCGTGGCCTCCACTCAACACAGGCACCACGATACTAATCGCTGCCCATAGTTATTATAAAGAGATCCAGTTTCTCCAGAACATTGTCGAACAATTTTTGATCATTTTACCGTTGAAGGTTTTCGGATACATTTTTTTCGATTTTTAAAACTTTTTTTAAGATAGAAAAACAAATATGCATCTCTCAAAAAATCACTGTCGCTACCAATAGGTCCAATAATTAGCATTCTGCGCTTCCAGCCGAATTTCTTACATCCTGTGATGCTTCTCTTTTTCCAATTACTGTACCATTAGTTTAACATTTTTTTCACATGTCCATTAGCCTAAGGAAAGGGGGCGGGAGGGGCAAGGGGGGCTCTTTCCTGTCTCTCCTCCACTGCCCCACCTCCGCACCCGTATGCAATCTGTAGTACAAAGTTTTTATTTATTAGACTTTGAGGAGTGAGTGAATAACCATAAGTTCTCTGGTACATAATATGGTTTTATTGTCACCTAAAACCTTCAGTTTTGTGGCATAACATATCTCGCAATTGACCAACACATTTATATCAAATCGGTGCTTTTAGAATCTTGTCCTTCCTGGATAAATTATTCGGACTTCCAAGCACACGCCCGGCGTTAATTCTCAGCTAGATAATAAAATTCTCAGTCCTGAATTCTTACTTTTGATGAAAATAACGCCTCTTCCATTAAGAAGCATCGTCTCTGGCAATACGTTATTTCCTTCCGTGTTTCGTAATTTCCTTCCGTGTTTCGTACTGGAAAATTAATGTTTCAGTAATTTGAGAAGCTATTTCCTTTGTCAAGCAGAAAAGTCGTTATCATCGTTATCACACTATTCCTTATTTATTGCAGGCACTAATTACGCAATGGCAAACGCCTGAGTAAATGCAAAATTAAACTGAAAGTTAAGGATGATTGAGAAACTCTAGATTTAGTAAGTTTTATAATTACTAATGGTAAAATAAAGGAACAATTAACTTCAAAGTCATGAATAAAATGAGAGACAGTACTGTAGTCAAAAATATAGCGACAGACAGGTACTGGCTCAGTTACAGCCGCTTTCTTTGTCTAGGTATAAAAGCGTTGTAGCTAAAGTACGTAAGGGAGTGTTACTGAGCCGTGTGCGGCTTGCGTTGGTAGCGTTGGTAGGTTGGCATCGTGTAATAGGGATAGTGGCGTCTCGTTTCTTCTTCTATTTATTGGCGCCACTACGTTTGGTAGCGTTGTCTGTCCGCGAGTGGCAGCAGCAGCGTTTATCGATATCTAGTACCGTTTATCGATATCTAGGCGCCTGCAGCGCCTCTCGTGGGCTCGCGAAAGTGCCGGTTTTACCCTAGACGACTGGAACATCGTGGCATGGTCAGATGAGTCCAGATTTCGGTTGGTAAGAGCTGATGGTAGAGTACAAGTGTGGCGCAGACCCCACGAAACCATGGACCCAGATTGTCAGCAATGCACTGTGTAAGTTGGTAGTGGCTTCATAATGGTGCGAGCTGCGTTTACACGAATGGACTGGGTCCCCAGGTCCAACTGAAACGATAATTGACTGGAAATGGTCATTTTCGGCTACTTGGAGGCCATTTTCAGTCATTCATGGACTTCATATTCCCATACAACGATGCACCATGTCACTGGGTCCGCCTGTTCGTGATTGGTTTGAACAGCATTCTGGACAATTCGAGCCCATGATTTGACCAACCACATCGCCCGAGATGAATCCCAACAAAACCCAGCACCGGCAACACTTCCGCAATTACGGACGGCTACAGAGACAGCATGGCTCACTATCTTCGGAAGGACGTGAAGTGTTTTCCGGTTCGTGTGTGCTGATAGTTCCGTTGGGACGGAGGATTACTACAGAAACGTGGTTCTTAGGGAAAGCAGGGAAAGGTGCGGACGGGGCCTAATCAGTTACCGTTGGTTATACAGTGAACACGTACACTTTATTTAAGGAAATAATTTTTTTAAACAATATTTTTTTTAAAAAAATGACTTTAACACAAGCTACACTGACGGCAGAAGGCCTTACAACGAAAGAATTCAAAATTATTTGTCGGCTGAAGGCCACAAAGAATACTTCAGAACAATTGAAGGGCGTATTTCGATAGTGGTACAAGTCCATTACCTCCACTTTTCTGTCTATAATGCTTCTAAAATTTATGAGCCAAACAAACAGAAAGAAAGATTCATCTCTAGCATGATGCCATATGCTTGAATATTTCTGGTATCTCAACTGCAGATTTTTCATAACTCATTTAACTGTAGGACTCTGTATCTCAATATGAAAGACAATGGACTTGTACCACTATTGAAATAAGCCCTTCAGTTAATGGCTGAAGGATGGAAAATGAAACTAGGGACAGGTTAAACGCCGACCAGCACACTCGCAAAATCCACCGAAGATGCGATAACCAGTACCACTATAGAATAACAGTTAACATCGTCTAATGACAAGCATTTAATTACACAAGTTGGCTCCACCAAATCCTAGTACGCAGACAGGTTTAAGACCAAACTGCCTATTCAAAATCTGACTAGAAGTACGTGGAACCGCAAAATTCAACTCCACAAACAGCTCAAACAATGCTGAAACAGCCACTATACAGCGACAAGACGAATTGCACGTAGACATGAACGTTTAGAACAGAGAAACGGTCGAAAGACCAGATACACGACGTCCACTGAGACGACCGACCGAACGACCAACCATCGGTCGTCATCAATCAAGTCAGGCAAGGGAAACGTCGGAGTGTAAAACCGCCAACTGACAGCTTGATGGCATGAGGTCACTTCTACGTTTCGACACACACACAAGTGAAAGTTGCACTACTCGAATGTAACGATCCATTCAACTTCGACATGGTCTGCACTCTCGCGACCACATCCTCCCATCGGGTAGCATATATCGCCAGTTTCCTCGGCGAGTACTTCCTCTCCTTCGTACCCGCATCCTCTCCGTCGCCCACTCCTTTTACCACAAAACCCGTCACTCTCCTAATCCCTTAATCCTTTCCCTGGGCACCCGTGTTCACCGCCTAGCCACCACTCGATGGCCCGACCTTTTATTTCGCCCCCCATGACTTCGCCTGCACCGGGCACCTCATCTCATGCCGCCTACCTCCCTCACGCCATAGATTATTCCCCCCAACATGCCATGTCTTTCGCTCCCCAAACATGTTCCCCTTCCCCCCACACTACCCCCAATGTTGGCCTAATCATGATAGGCCCTTCCTTTTTCCCCTTCTTCAACTGTCACCCTCTGACTTCTTTCTCTTCCCCCCCCCCCCCCCCACTTCGCCATTTCAAGACTGACTGCCGCCACCATCGCGTCGCCGCTACGAAGCAGAAGAGGCCAGGATAATGGCCGTTCGCTTTCACTCACTCTCACTGTTCCTCCTTCTGTCCTTTCTTCTGTAACTAATCGTAATTCCCGGCCAGTCAATTGGGCCGTTCGTTTTCCTTTTCTCTCACTGTCCCTCTCACTATCATTTTATCTTTCGTAAAAAAAAAAAAAAAAAAAAACCAGCACAACTGTCAAGTAACAGCCGCCACTACCAAGTCATCACTCATCCTCACCACACCATGCAAGAAGGCGAAGCGCAGCACGCGCTAGAACTTCGTCCCCAGCAGAGGGTTCAGCCCTCAGTCATGTGCGACTGCGAGTACTTCCGCTGTTGGACCTCACTACTGCCCCGTCCCAACTAAACTCCAACACACGACGACCCGAAAATACTAGAGGTTGCTCCAAAGATAGTACCACAGTACTCGCTATCCATAAACGCCGCTGCTGCCACTCACGGACGGACAAAGCGAGTAAACGTAGTGGTGCCAGTGAACGCACTAAGAAAACAAGAGGTCACAATCCGCATGCACGACGTCATCCTGTCAACTGCACAAACACGAGCCGGAGCACGGCTCAGTTACATAGTAGACACTTACTAACCTCACACCCTCCCCCCCCCCTCCCACCCAATCATTTCCATCACTTGTATCACAGATATCACTATAAAAATGACACAGGAGAAACAACGAATCTTACAGGAAAGCCGGAAATGTCAGAGTACTACAGAAACAGAACTACAAATCCCAGTGTTCCAGTCACAATCAAACTGTACAACAGCTAAAGGAGTCAAAATCGCGGGCGTTGGCAATGCCAAGTTCAATGGAAAACTCGTAAACCACAAGACGTAGGCATGACTGTAAGGAATTTCGTCACACACATTAGAAGTCGCTAATGTAAAACAAACAAAGAGTGATAGCAGAAAAAATTGAATAAACCGTTAAATTAAATTAAATAAATGTAGGAAAGGTTGGAGGAAGGCACCTGCTACATGTTCATTAGAACGCCGGCCTGTGTGGCCGTGCGGTTCTAGGCGCTTTAGTCTGGAACCACGTGACCGCTCCGGTCGCAGGTTCGAATCCTGCCTCGGGCATGGATGTGTGTGATGTCCTTAGGTTTGTTAGGTTTAAGTAGTTCTAAGTTCTAGGGACTGATGACCACAGATGTTAAGTCCCGTAGTGCTCAGGGCCCATTCATTAGGACAGACAAACATGAGCAAAAAGACATGTGATGCTGGACAAACACACGGACGAAGAATGTACCCAGAAACTGTCGCAATAGGCCACTGCAGACGTTTCACAATAAACTGAGATTGAACGGGTATGAGAGAGAGAACATCAGTTGCAATTATTTAGCTCCACGTGGAAGTGTTTTCCAAATTCCGGGTGGTGCCTCTCATACTTAGGGAGCACACTTGAAGAAAATTGTGTTTTTTGTTTTTTTTATTTTATTTTTTTATTTATTTATTTATTATTATTTTTTTGCGTATGTGATTTGTCGGTGAAATATTTTGTCTGTAGATAAGGCACTTTAAAGTAGGTTCCGCCATCGACAAGTGTTTCTTATGACATCTTACGTATTGTCATCGTGTTTTCTCTCGCCTCTGTTCCCTTTCAGCTTACCGAAGTGTAATGGACTTCCACATTTGAACAAATATACCATGTATGCCCTCGGAATTGAAAGTGAAATTTTTGAGTTATTTTATTCCTGCTTTGAACTGATAGATCAAGTTCGTCCGAAGATTTGCATAATTTGTTCTGCCGTAAAAACATACAACGAGGTGCATGAATGAAATTTTCTGTTGAATGAAACGCCCACGCGGCCATTCAGTAAAGTACTCGCTTACAACAGTAGTCCTACACGTCGGATTTACACTCTAAATGTGGAAGAGGCGATACCCTGTCATCTAGAATCGCAGCAAAGAATCGTTGCTACAGTTCGTGTGAAGTATTACACAAAACCATTGATAAGTTTCCTACTTTAGGAGTAAAAACTAGTTGTATTTTCGTTTTGTGACTACTCTTCTCAAACTGTGTTAATGATAAAGATGAGATTTTACATGCTTGGCCGCATGTCATCTGAATAGTAGTCCGAATAATATGTTTCGTTGTTCAAAGCTATTGTACTATTCTAAGAAAACAAAAGTACATATGAACAATATGACTGCATCCACCCCTAGAATTAAATAAAATGTATGGAAATATCGTTGGGTCTACAAACTGAAGTACCTAGACGAATTTATTAAGCTTAATGGATGGATAAATGAAGCTACCACTCAAAGATTAATAAAGACGGATATGCAATTAGCATTATGTATGTAATGACTATCACTCTGTAGAAAATTCATCATTACCCGGCAGACGTACAGACAGAAGGCACATATGCTTTATATACACGTATTTTATGAAGGTCAGTACCATTTTGTTCGTGATAAGCTGTGTAGTGGAGCAAGATAAACCTTTGCTTCAGTTTGTTCCCATGAGTTAATCATGGTGAACAAAATACTTTTTATCTTCAGATCGTATACTGGGAGTATGGAGCCAGATATATGAGGAAACTAATTCTACTTTCAGGACTGTCCGTCTCGGTAGCTGCGTGGTCATCGTGGCTGAGTGCCAAGCGAAAAGCCTCGGGTTCGATTCCCGGTTCGGTCGGAGATTTTTTTCCGCTCGAGGATTGGGTGATGTGTTGTCATGACGATCGTATTGTCAACGGTAACATTCCACAAATGACATGGCTAATGGGTACATGCCTAAAGCCCATAAATCTAAAAGAAGTAGCATTTATACAAGAAAACTCAGAAATCTTGAAAAAGAAAAGAAAAATTATTAGGAAGAAATTAGAGAAATAGTGGAACATTTAAACTGATATATAACACAAGCTTATGTAAATATTTACTGTAGAAAAAAAAATACTGGGTGAAATCAGGAAGAGAAAACTAAAGCGCTGCGGCAGTTTGTTTTGGGTGTTGTATTGTGAAAAAGTTCCACCAGTTGAGTTACACATAGTCGAATTCATTGTAAAGTGTCCGTCACACCAGCAGGGCCATTGTTCGTTGTAATTTACCTCTTCCTGGTATAAATTAGCATTGCAAACGGGAACCCGTTTGGAAATAAAGCCTAAATAAGCGAGGCGTGGAGAGGAGCTGGTCAGGACGTGGGCGTGTCCGGCTTCCCACGGCGGTCCCAGGGTCCTGCGAATCCTGCGACGCGGCCAAGGACGCAGTTCCTCTTCTTGTTGCTCGCACAGAGTCGGCCGGTCGTAAATTCTGCGCTGCCCTCTCGTCCTTCGTCCGCCTCTCGCTCCGCGGTTTTTATTTTGGGACGCCAGAAGGTTAAGGAAGTGAGCCGAAGGCTAGCAGCGGCACGCCAGCGCAGCGGACAAAAAGCCGCCCGCGTCCCAGTGCGCAGCAGGAAGTGCTGTTGCCATATGCGGCGCGGGCGCTCGCCGAACGCTGGGCTGCCGCGTGGAATGCACAGCCAGCGCTCCTTTGTTTGGGGCGCGGCAGCAGGTGGCGCGAACAGGGAATGCGCGGATACGTTGCAGCTGTTGCGCCGGCTTGAGAATGACTGGGGCAGCTGCGCGCGGTTGCTAAACACTCGATTAATCATAGTAGCCGTAGTGGCTGCCGTCATACTACGTCTTTACACTGACGTGAAGAAAGACGTGGGATAGCGATATGCACATATACAGATGGTGGTAATATCGCTTGCACAAAGAATAAAAGGGCAGTCCATTGGCGGAGCTGCTATTTGTACTCCGGTAATTAATGTCTCCGACGGGATTATGGCCGCACGACGGGAATTAGTAGGCTTGGTAGCTGGAATGAAACTTCCTGGCAGATTAAAACTGTGTACCGGACTCAGACTCAAGCTCGGGACCTTTGCCTTTCGCGGGCAAGTGCTTTACCAACTGAGCCACCCAAGCACGGCTCACGCCCCATCCTCACAGCTTTAATTCCGCCGGTACCTCGTCTCCTACCTTCCAAACTTCACAGAAGCGCTCCTGCGAACCTTACAGAACTAGCACTCCTGGAAGAAAGGATATCGCGGAGACATGGCTTAGCCACAGCCTGGAGGATGTTCCTAGAATGAAATTTTCCCTCTACGGCGGAGTGTGCGCTGATATGAAACTTACCTGGCAGATTAAAACTGTGTGCCGGACCGAGACTCGAGCTCGGGAATTAAAGCTGTGAGGACGGGGCGTGAGTCGTGCTTGGGTAGTTCAGTTTGTAGAGCACTCGCCCGCGAAAGGCAAAGGTCCCGAGTTCGAGTCTCGGTCCGGCACACACTTTTAATCTGACAGGAAGCTTCATATGAGCCCACACTCCGCTGTAGAGTGAAAATTTCATTTTTGGTAGCTGGACTTAGACACATGGGACATTCCATTTCAATATTGTAAGTAGGCTGTTTATGTTTTCTTTATGTAAGTAGGCTGTTTATGTTTTCTTTATGTAAGTAGGCTGTTTAGGTTGTTATATTGGTAACGCCGCCGCCACGTAGCGCTCTCTGTATGAAAATCAATGGCTGTGCTGTGTGCAGTATGTGGCTAGTTTGCATTGTTGTCGGCCATTGTAGAGCGGCAGCTGGATGTGAACAGCGCGTAGCGTTGCGCAGTTGGAGGTGAGCCGCCAGCAGTGGTGGATGTGGGGAGAGAGATGGCGGAGTTTTGATAATTTGTAATACTGGATGTCAATTATGAATATTAAGGTAAATACATTGTTTGTTCTCTATTAATATCTTTCATTTGCTAACTATCCCTATCAGTAGTTAGTGCCTTCAGTAGTTTGAATCTTTTATTTAGCTGGCAGTAGTGGCGCTCGCTGTATTGCAGTAGTTCGAGTAACGAAGATTTTTGTGAGGTAAGTGATTTCTGAAAGGTATAGTTTAATGTTACTCAGGGCCATTCTTTTACAGGGATTTTTGATAGTCAGATTGCGTTGCGCTAAAATTATTGTGTGTCAGGTTAAGCACAGTCGTGTATAATTGTTCTAAGGGGACGTTTCAATATCTTCAGGGAATTCAATATTCCGAGATGTACAGGGTCAAGAATGTGCTGAGAATCTCTAATTTCGGGAATTATCTCTCACCACAGGAAACGCAGTGGCCAACGGGCCTCACATTACGACCGAAAGCCGGCCGAAGTGGCCGTGCGGTTCTAGACGCTGCAGTCTGGAACCGCGAGACCGCTAAGGTCGCAGGTTCGAATCCTGCCTCGGGCATGGATATGTGTGATGTCCTTAGGTTAGTTAGGTTTAACTAATTCTAAGTTCTAGGGGACTAATGACCTCAGCAGTTGAGTGCCATAGTGCTCAAAGCCATTTTAACCATCTGAACGACCGAAATCAGCAGCGTTTGCGTAGAGTTGCGAGTGCTGACAGACAAGCAACATTGCGTGAAATAAACGCAGAAATCAATGTGGGATGAACGACGAACGTGTCCATCAGAATAGTGCAGTGAACTTTGGCGTTAATGGTAGCAGACGACCTATGCGAGTACCTATGCTAACAGCACGACATCGCCTGCAGCGCCTCTCGTGGGCTCGCTAAAGTGTCGGTTTTACCCTAGACGACTGGGACATATTGGCATGGTCAGATGAGTCCAGATTTCGGTTAGTAAGAGCTGATGGTAGAGTACGAGTGTGGCGCAGATCCCACGAAACCATGGACCCAGACTGTCAGCAATGCACTGTACAAGTTGGTAGTGGCTCCATAATGGTGCGACCTGTGTGTACACGAATGGACTGGCTTACCAGGTCCAACTGAAACGACAATTGACTGGAAATGGTCATCGTCGTCTACTTGGAGGCCATTTTCAGCCATTCATGGAATTCATATTCCCAAACAACGTTACACCATGTCGTCGGGTACGACTGTTCGTGATTGGTTTGAACAACATACTGGACAATTCGAGCTCGTGATTTCACCAACCACAACGCCCGACATGAATCCCAACCAATAGTTATGGCACATAATCGAGAAGTAAATTGGTGCACAAAATGCTGTACAGGCAACACTTCCGCAATTATGGACGGCTGCAGAGACAGCATGCCTCAATATGCCACAATTCTTTTATTTCTACAAAATTTCACGAGTAAACTCCGCCATCGCCGGCTGGGCAGAATCACAGCTGCGGGCAATAACACGTTTACTGGAAGTTTTCTCCCAAGAGACCACTCGAGATTCTCCCAGAAGGATTCCCCGTCGTAGCGAACACAGATTCTTCCATTGAAAGTTTGGCCTGTCCCACATGAGTTACTCAAAGGCGTCAAATTAGTGAGACATAGGCGAGAGCACACATAGGAAAGCCCGTCCAGCTATCTACTGCTCTGTTTTGGTAAACACTTGAACACCTGCAGCTGCACGTCCCTCAGAGGTTGGCGGCTGCTGTGGCCTCTCTAAACGGATTACAGAAATCCCCCAGTTCATCATTCATACCGTCAGGCTGTGGCGTTCGGCGGCTAGGCGGGGACGTAGCCAAGCTGTCTCTCACGTACTCACTTTCCGCAAAATCTTATAATTACAAAATTGCGGAATTCTCGCGTGCCGATGCGTTTCCACATACATTTCCTACACCGTTATTTAGAGTATTACTCCAACAAAACCTAAAGTGTCACGTTAAATGGACTCATGTAAGGTGCAAGGCTGTTGCCACCTTACACTTCAGCTCTTACACAGCGCGTCCAAAATTCTTAGGATCAAAATTTCACTAAAGTGAGTATTTTGGGACATTGAACTGATGGTTGAAAATAAACATTTCTTCACGAGGGCTTCAAACAGCGTTTGGTGTCAGGTACGTCTTTGTAAATTGGTTATTCAGAATGTTAAAGAAAAAACGCAAACATATAGCACAGTGATATACATACGTATTTGATAGTTGCCTTCATTATGTGAGTCACAAAATCGAATACGTTGTAGCATGTTCTCAAAAACAAAACTGTGACGATTTTTTACAAAATTGCACCAACTCATCAACTTCTTTATGTTAGTTAGAAATAACGTGAAAGTGAGTTTCGTTAACAACGTCGTTGAGTTATCCTCACAGTAAAAAAAGGGGGTTTAATCAGGTGAATGAAGCCTCACTCGCTTCGAAATGACTTACGTGCGAAAAAAAATGAGCGACGGAAGACTCATTGTTGTTGGCTGTAGAGGTACGTCCACTAGGTGCTTCTTTCCTCGCAGACGCACGGGGTAAATTGGCGTGCTCAGACATTTGTTGAAAGAACCCTTGTACCTATGGGCCTTCTCGTGTCCACAAGTTGCCTTATTGCGTAAGTAGTCTGCTATCGATTCCCTTTCCTGCTTGGGAGCTTGTGCTGCCTAACTGTATTGAAAATGAAGCAGAAAAAGAAAATGCAAAAGCGACAGTAGTTAAAGAAGTATCTGTATCACAGAGGTAAGAGAAATACGAAGTGACGACAACGTTGTTTCCAAATTTCTATATATGACAGATTTTCACCCTAGGGGAAACTGCTGTGATAAGGCTAGAAGTAACACTTCGTTAGCTAGTGACTGGCGACTAATTGTACTATTTATTTTGAACTATTTATTTCGCATATCAAAACAAAACATTTCAGTGATTATTCCTGAAGCTATGAAATGCTTAGGGGAGGTTCTAAGTCGTTATATAAAGGTTATCTAAATCTCAATATGTCATTTTTATTTCATATTGTATGAAAAGGTAATTACATAACATTAATCGTGAAAGAATATTCGGACTCGACAAATTTGAGAATTTCATAGACGCCAAAATCCACTAGAACAGAGGCTGTGTTTTCCTATTTGTATTTTTGGGATCATCAATGTCCTTCATTTCTGTATCTTGTAGTTTGTTGAGGAGCTAGATACACATACTCCATCACTTCTATTCTTCAGATGTCAGGCTCCACAGTTGTGCGACAAGTCGCAATAGTGTGAATATTCGTTCACAGTTTTCATATTCACTTTTCATCAATTCCAGGTTAATTGTTTTATGTTTTCCTACTTAGAAACTTACGGTATCTCATTTTTTACAGTAATATGATCGTGAACATTTTATCTAATACTTGTCGCTCAGGGCACCACATCTCAAATTTTTATTCAAATAATCTTTAGAAGTGGCATTTCATACGGCTTTCCTTTGTTTGTAATCATCTATAAATGTAAGCGTGCTTCCCTCGAAGTCAACATACGTTATTGCATATAAATCGCTTCACAGCATAACCACAACACACAAGGGCGCACGCGTACTTGCGCTACTGGTAATTTATGCCCATGCGCTAAGTTGACTAGAAAAAGGGCATTTTGTGGACGCACCTTACGACCCGTAGCATTGTGCTGTTGAATCCTCATGAACTGCAGCTGGGCTTCAGATTAGCCTTTACGAAGTGTTGCAGTATTTTGGTGTGACGATCAGTGATCGCTGTGTTATAAAAGACTGAGATGAAGATTCTCCTACGTGACACTGCACATGAAACACAGACATTTACAGCGTAGAGATGGGTCTAGTGAAGCTGAATTGGATTTTCTGTATTCCAAATGCGTGAATTCGGTGCATTCACATATCCATCAACGTTGAGCGATGCCTTATCACAGCAAAACCTGGATCTATTTCTCATGGCTACACAGATGACATGAACCACTGCCATAATGCTAAATGTTTTCCGTTGCCTTCATGTAAAATGTTGAGTATCCTTTCCGAATGAATGCATCTTCTTACCCATACAATACCAAGGGGGTGGTGGGGTAATTTATGCCCAACTTTTGAAAATATTGTCATTTAGTCAGTTACTTTATATTTTAAAGTTTTGAAAAACGTATTTATTGTTTTTACTTAATTCTTCTACCCATAAATGTTTTAAACTTTTCAGTTAAACTTAACACAAAAATTTTAAAGTAGTAAATGTCACTTTTCACAGTGAATGTCATATTCAATATTTTCAGGTTGAACACCTTATTTACACATAAATATCGCTTTAAAAAAGTATTTAGTGAGTAAAAGTCAACAACAATTTAAAAATATGTAATTTTAAAATATTTTTTGTGGATGTCATACAAAGTAGTCCCAGTCTGGTTGTACACGCTACTGAAAATGCGCTGATATTGGCAGAGATGCTAAAAGGCATCTTTAGGTTCCTGACACCATCAATACTTCTTTAACAGCATGATATTAATATATATCAACAACAATTAATGAATTTTGCTTCTTTTTAAACTTTTTTAGGGAGCGCACAAAGCACACTCCCCGTTGGTAATGCGAATTGTGGAAATGCGGTGATATTGCACAATGTTGTGTTGGTGCAACTGTGATATTAGAGCGGCTTGTAAGATATTGCACAAACTTCGGAGGTCGTAAGAAATGTGCGACTTTCCCGTCGATGAACGTTTCTGTTGTTAGTTCTTTCAGTCGACCACTTTTGGCTACCTTTGCCACATTTCCTGTCTCCTCCAGCTTTCTGTACATCCGTTTGATAGCGGACTTATCTGGTCCCTCCTTGTCGGCCGGGGTGGCCGAGTGGTTCTAGGCGCTACAAGCTGGAACCGCGCGACCGCTACGGTCGCAGGTTCGAATTCTGCCTCGGGCATGAATGTGTGTGATGTCCTTAGGTTAGTTAGATTTAAGTAGTTCTAAGTTCTAGGGGACTCATGACCTCAGAAGTTAAGTCCAATAGTGCTCAGAGCCATTTGAACCATTTGGTGGCTCCTTACCATACATTCTGCGAAGACATTAGTTATTAACAGGAATGGCACATCTAATATAGTTGGCGAAAGTAAGAATGCGTCATTTTTGAACGTATAATAGTTCATTATAAACAACTGTCTGCCATGTCGATATCAGTGGCGGTATGTCGAAAAACTTACACAAATGTCTATGAGTTGTAACGGTCTTTTTACATGCCTTTTTATTCCGCAATAAACTATCATTCAAATATAAACAAAGGAAACTGTTAATTTCACCGTCGCCGAGTGATGGGAGAAGCACGACAAGTGGCAAAAGATCCTTCCATTCATTCTTTTGGAAAAAAAAAAATTGTTTTATACTAAGAGTGTTGTGACTTGGCAAGACAGCCAAGTCACTATGATTGGTAGCCGAAAGGCACGCGTTAAGCTCACGCAGGCTGGCGTGAGGTCTGGAATAGTTATAGGAGTTAGACTTTAGCAAAAAAGGTCGTAGCTGTTGGAATACTTAACTTTAATCCATAATTGGTGAACATCGGTCTGTCGGTACATGCATTACAAGATAAATAGCAAATGATAATGGCGCCTTGCTAGGTCGTAGCAAATGACGTAGCTGAAGGCTATGCTAACTATCGTCTCGGCAAATGAGAGCGTAATTTGTCAGTGAACCATCGCTAGCAAAGTCGGCTGTACAACTGGGGCGAGTGCTAGGAAGTCTCTCTAGACCTGCCGTGTTGCGGCGCTCGGTCTGCAATCACTGATAGTGGCGACACGCGGGTCCGACGTATACTAGCGGACCGCGGCCGATTTAAAGGCTACCACCTAGCAAGTGTGGTGTCTGGCGGTGACACCACAAAGAGTGTCTGAGCTGCAACCGAGCTTCCGCAAACCAGTACCAAGGACAGGTGACGTGGAACAATGGCGTAAGTGGTACGGAATTAGTAAGTCCTTGCATCGTATTCATTCTACACTGACGTCTTTACACACTTAATGGAAAAAAAATCACATCATAAAGAATTGTGCGACATAAACAAAAATTGGTAGGCGCGTTTCTATATCCGAAAGATGATGTCTATTCAAATTTCGCGCCAATCACGAAAGAGTCGCGTTAGTAGCGCCACTACGTGAATGCAAATCAGGTTTGCTTCAAATACAGGCTGTAACGGTCGTGAGCGTTAGTTACCTCTGAAATCAGACGTGGTGGGTTGACGTCAGTCAAGGATGACTTTAAGGCGACAAAGAGGCCGTTCTCAACACCCTACTGAGTGAGTGTGAGCGATGTCGTGCTATAGACCTACCAGAACCGGACATTCCGTCTACAATACTGCATAAAGACTTGGGAGTATTGTAGCCACTGTACATGACTGTTGGCGGTGGTACTCTCGAGAAAGTACGGTCGCAAGAAGACTAGGCTCCGGACTGTCACGTGACTGTCACGTGACGTGGAAGATCATCGTGTTTGGCGTACGGCTCTGGCACATCGTACTGCATCTGTAGCAGAAATCTGAGTTGGCCCCACAGTGACACACCCAATTGTTACAAATCGGTTACTTCAAGGACAGCTCTGAGTCAGAAGCCCTTTAGCGTGCGTTCCACTGACCCCAAGCCACCACCGTTTGCGACTTCGGTGGTCTCTACCGAGAGCTCATTGGAAGGGCAGGATGGAGGTCTGTTGCGTTTTCTGACAAAAGCTGGTACTGCCTATGTGCTGGTGATGGCCCTGTGTTGGTTATAAGGAAGCCAGTTGAGGGTCTGAAACCATCCTGTTAATATTCTAGACACAATGGACCTACACCTAAGTTCTGGTCAGAGGTTCGACTTCGTGTGACAGAAGGAGCATTCTCGTGGTTCTCCCATGCATCCTGACTGCAAATCTGTAGGTCACTATAGTGATTTGACTGTTGTGCTGCCGTTCATGAACGGCATTCCAGGGGGTGTTTTCCAACAGGATAACGCTCGACCACATACCGCTGTTGCAACCCAATGTGCTCTTCAGAGAGTCGCCAATAGCCTTGGCCTGCTCGACCACTAGACCTGCCTCCAGACGAGCAGATGTGGGACACCATCGCACGAGAACTCCAGCGTCATCCAATTCCACTAACAGTATTAACCGTCCCTGTACCAACTGACCAGCTGCAACAGCATGAAATTCCATCCCACAAACTGACACCCGGCACCTGTAGAACACAATGCATGGATGCATGCATTCAACACTCCGGCAGTTACACTGGTTACTAATGTACCAGCTTTTCATATTTGTAATGGCTTATCTCCTCTTTATCTGTGATCTTGCAATGTCAATCACAAAAGTATGTTACCTAAACAAATATATTTCCGAAATTTCATTAGTCAACGTTAATTATGTTTTGATGTTGCAATTTTTCCTTCAGCATGGTTGCTAAGTGCAAGGGCTATGCTGTTATTGTTAATATTTTATAAAATACTGATATGATGTTATAACTATGAGGTGCATTATGTGTAATTTTATTGAAAGAATATGTAATGTGTTTTCAATTCTGTTAACAATGGTTTAACGCTCAGAATTAGAGACAAACTTAGGTAACGCTATAATTCCATCCTCATTTTAGTTTTAAGAAATAGAGATATCACAAATTGTCCATAAATGAGCTGTATTTCGAGAATGGCTATTGAAGCTTGGTAACGACTAATTACAGCAGAAACCTGAACGAATATACTGAAAAAGTTTCACAAGATACCTCACAACAATTCGAATAACTTTGTTGATTTCAAAAGAAACTTACGAGAATTTGGGTCGTTCAAGACACCGAGAGCTGGGACAAGGTTCTTGAGGAAGAAGTGTTCACGCAGCAGAAATGTGATGACATGGGTTGGATTGCGGGGTGAATAATTTATATATAAGCAACCCTCAACTTGCTCTTGAGTAGCACATTTGAGAAAACTATTAGTCCCTACCATAAACAATGTACGCAAGTAAATGATTTTAAACTGAGAGTTCGCTTTTGTCATTGAATTATGTTGCGAAATTTTCTGTACATCTCGAAGACTATAATTTTAATGCAGAGAATATATGAGAAAAGCAGATTACTTGCTATCCAGGGCAGTCATCAAATAAGTCACAATGTTGTTTCCTTTCGCTGTCACACATTGTACTTCTCATGCAGTAGAAATGCTCTTTCTACTGTGACATAGCGTTCGCAGAGAAAAGTCAAACAATTGCACTTGACTCTAAGAACTAACGCTCCGACGATTTTTGAGACAGTAAATCTCTCGTTGAGATAATGCCTCTGTTGTTGCATTTCATTCTCACCCTTCAATAGACACTCGTAGAGTGAGACTTTTTAGGAGACTTTTTAGGATCTTTTGGTCGTGTAGTAACTAAGAAATCAAATACCTAGGTACAAAATTTTTATTAATTTTTGCATACACAGCTACACACAGAGACAAATCTTTCTTTATGGTTGCTTGGTGCAGTTTTATCTTGCTCAGCCTTCAGCCCCTCTTGACGTTTTTCCATGTTTACGATTTAAAATTGTGGTTGCTTTGAAAACCACGTTATTCAAATATTATTATTTCTTTTTATTCACCATGGCATGTTTCGACACTTATGTATCATCTTCTGCGGGTCAAATTTACTTCTGTAAAGTATAATATAAAGTTTATAATCATTTATCTATTGTAGTCCTAAAACTTATAACATGTGCATATTGTTTGGTTTGTTTCGATTGCTCACCTGAAAATTACACTGCTAGTGAAACTGCGTTTTTGTGTCCTTTTGGTCGTTTTGACAGCGTGTCATCTGCGTAGTAGTCATTGAGAAAATTTTTGTGCATTTCTGAAGCAATATTTTGGGCGTACTGGTTATTTAGGTCATTTTTCTTATATTTTCCATCTTTTTGTATATCTTTGGTTGAATATGTTTCTACCGCTACTGAGAACAGTGTCTCTATGCTGATATTTATAAAAATATCGCTCTTAACTTGACTTCACACGCATTTTTCACAAAACATTTAGGGTAATATCAACAGCAGCAGAAAATGGTACAAAGAGAGTATGATTCATTCAGAATAGAAGGTACTGCAGAGAGTGAGTTACTGTGAACAGTTCGTGATACGATTATTCTCATCAGAATCGACAGCAAACCAACACCAACAATGATAGTTTGGGTATACATACCGACGTCGCAAGCAGAAGATGAAGAGATAACGTATATGACGATGATGAACGAAACTGCTCTCAGGAAAAATAAACTGATCCCTCTTCAGGCATTGTCATCCGAACTATACCTGAAACTCTCCCTCACTTAATAAAACTAAAATAAATAAAAAGGGCAATGGTTCGAGTGGTAATGATGAAGGGCGATAGGAATGAGGGTTATGAGATCCCAATAATCATGAAACAGTCCGTTGGTCTGTGCATGTCCATGCACAGTATTGTGGAAGGTGAGCACACGTGCGTCATGAAATGGGTAGATGGGGCACACCCTCATCTGTGAGGTAGTCAAGAAAGACGCTGTGGAGATATTCGACGAAGGTTCGTCGGTGATGGGGCGATAGGGTGAGCGTACTGTTCACAACCCAGTTCCAAAAATAGAGGACCTATGTGGACCGTTGTGAAAGAGATATTTTAAAACCTGTACTTGTATCCAGATGAGTGCTTCGGGTTTTGCAAGAAGGTAGTGCGAGTTGTGAGGCAACAGCAAGAACTCCGGGGTAACTGTCGTTGGCGGGGCGCTGAGGTAACAAACAGCCCACGATCCGTTGGATGACGAACAAACGTACCGTTTCTGGGGAGCATGTAAGACGATTCTCGCCAGTGACGTCAGGTTGGCAGTCAGAGAAAAGTGGCGAAGTAGCCAATTCTGTAAGATTAAGTCGAGAACTAGTCGGGAATTTACCGCTGACAACGACATACCAGAGTGCTGACACGTTCAATAGTAAAAAGGGTGAGTGGGTACACCAACAAACCGTTCGCCAGTTAATGTCTGGGAGCCGTACCTCCATGGGGTTGAGAGGGTTGATGAACGATGTAAACAAAGGATAAAAATCCTTTCGCCGGCCGAAGTGGCCGTGCGGTTAAAGGCACTGCAGTCTGGAACCACAAGACCGCTACGGTCGCAGGTTCGAATCCTGCCTCGGGCATGGATGTTTGTGATGTCCTTAGGTTAGTTAGGTTTAACTAGTTCTAAGTTCTAGGGGACTAATGACCTCAGAAGTTGAGTCCCATAGTGCTCAGAGCCATTTGAACCATTTTTGAACCTTTTTTTTTTGAAAAATCCTTTCGCAAGAGGAGGGCCGGTGACCTGGTGATCGTTTTGTATGTAGCTGAGTTCATTAAAGTAAGTTACGGTATGTTACAGTAACGGGGAGATATGTGCTGTATCGACCCCAAGACCAGGGTTGGTGTAGTCAGAAAACGCCGAGGGATACGGGAAAATTCCCAGTTAAGTTACATCATGCTCAGACAGAGAATCAGTAATTAAATATAGGACTGTAAGACGTAGCCAGAAACACATGTAGACTCTGAACACAATTTAGTAATGATGAAGAGTAGATTGAGGTTTAGGACAACCGTCCGAAAGAATCAGTGCAGAAGAAAGTGGGATACTAAAGCGCTGAGGAATGAGAAGATGTGTATGGAGTTCGCTGTAGATGTGGATACTGCAATACAGAATATCAGGAAAGGCAGCTCAGTTAAAGAGGAGCGGACATCTCTCGAAAGGTCAATCACAAATCTTGGACAGATGAACATAAATACATGTAAGGTAACTGCTAAGACATCTTTGGGAACAGAAGAAATGCTTCAACTGATCGACGAAAGAAGTATGCACAGAAATATCGACGAAAATAGAGGAACATAGAAATAGAATCATTTAGCAATGAAATAAATTGGAAGTGCAGGGAAGCTAAGGCAAAATGGCTACAGGAAAAATGTCTATAAATGTAAAAGGAATTAATCGTCGGAACGACTGACTTAGCAAATAGGAAATTCAAAACAACTTTCGGTAATACGAAAGGCAAGGGTGGCAATGGAAATTCCACTGTTGAACGCAGACGAAAGAGCTCACAGAGTACACTGAAGACCTATATCAACTATAAGATTTGTCTGAAGACGCGATAGAAGAAGAAACTGGAGTCGGTATGGAAGAGAGAGGAGATCTAGCTTTTCAGTCAGAATTTAAAACAGTTCTGAAAGCCTTTTGAGCAATGCAGAAGGGATAGATAACATTTCATCGAAATTTCTAAAACCACTTGGGGAAGTGGCAAAAACAAACGACTATTCAAGTTGGTGTTTAGAATATATGAGACAGGCCACATACCATCAGACTTTGGGAAAAGCATAATCTACGCAGTTCCGAAAATACCAAGAGGGATAAGTGCTAGAATCACGCATAATTAGCTTAACAACTGAAGCAACCAAATTGCTGAGAAGAATAATAATCATAAGAATGTACGAGTAATAGAAAACTGAGGATGTGTTGGATGAGTAAACCAGAAGCCATTGTGCTTTAGGTAATAGAAGTAAGCCGTGGGTAAACACGGATGATATATAACATTCAGACCCTATGGGAGTTCGTAGCAGGCCGCATCAAACCACAAGACTGATGACTCAAGAAAAAAAGGCCCTACCGAAACCAAAAGGGAACATTAAGACTAGAAGGCAGAGGACGAATTGTAGTTCAAAAGAGTGTAGGACAGGGATGCAGCCTTTCAGCCCTTCCATTCAGTCTACAGGTAGAAGACACAATAACGGAAATATTAGAGAGGTTCAAGACTGGAATTAAAATTCCATATGAGAGGATGTCAATATAAGATACGCTGATGACACTGCTATCCGCAGCGAAATTAAAGAAGAGCCAGAGGAACAGTTGAATGGGATGAAGTCTTATGAGTACAGAATATGGATTGAGAATAAACTAGAAAAAAAGAAGAAGCAGACACGAGAATGGCGAGAAATGCTACGAAGACAGCAAAATAACCCACGACAGACGGAGCAAGGAGGATATAAAAAGCAACCTAGCATTGGCAAAACGGGAATTTCTAACCAAGAAATGCCTACTAGTATCAATCATAGTCCTTAATTTGAGGAAGAAAATTCTGAGTATGTAGGTTTGGAACGCTGTATTATATGGTAGTGAAACGTGGACTGAGCATGTGAGATACAGCGCTACAGAAAAATGTTGAAAATTAGGAGGACTGCTAAGGTAAAGAATGAGGAAGTTCTCCAAAGAAGAGGTGAGGAAAGGAATATATATAAAACACTGACAAAAAGGAGGGACATACTGGTGGGACACGTGTTAAGAAATCGGAGAATAGCTCCCATGGTACTAGAGAGAGGTGTACAGGGTAGAAGCTATAGAGGGAAACAGAGATTGGAACTCATTCAGCAAATAATTGAGGACATAGGTTGCGGATGCAACTCTGAGATGAAGAAGTTGGCACAGGACAGGAATTCGTGACGGGTCGCTTCAAACTGATGACTCAAATGAAAACTTTCGATCAATACGCGAGTGCTACGTTGATGCTTCGTAAACTGAAATGGAAGTCCCTGGAAGGAAAGAAATGTTCATTTCAAGATACAGTATTGAGGAAATTTAGAGAATAGGCAGTGGCAGGAGAGGATAGAATGATTCAGTTGCCGCCACAGAAATTTCACCAAAGAACCACGAGCAGGAGCCATGAGAAATTGGGGGTAGCGACGCTTATAGATAGTCGTGTTTCCCTCGCTCTGTTTGCGAGTGGAAGGGGAAAGGAAATCACTAATAGTTGTCGAAGGTACTCTCCGCTACGCACCATACTGTGGCTAGCAAAGTCTGCATGTAATTGTGAAGTAAGACACTGTGATTCTCCAAAACATTGGAAGAATGAGATCTCTCCCATCATTGCCGCCATACTTGTCGGCGATGGTCATCAGGGGCCAGGCAGAAAGCTGATTCATCGTTGAATGCAGTGCGACGCCTCTCATCAGCAGTTAATCCTTTCCGCTCACAGCACCACTCCAAAAGCATGTGTTTTTGTTGTGATGTTTACGGTAAGCTACGGGTAATTCTCTAGTTTGGCTACTGTTTAATCTCCGGCAAATGATGTGGGATGTCGCAGAATGTTGGTGGGAGCCCATTGCTTGTACTCGCGTAGCTAGCACAGATGTGATGATGTTATGTTGTGGTTGGTCAAAAAAAAAGCCTGTCATATCCGCTAATCCCGCGTCAACTGTGCTACATATTCCTCTCGCCTGAGGTAAGCGGCCAACTTTACTCAGTTCACGGCTCAATGAATCAACGTGAGTCAAAATTAAGAACACCCTGAAATATTACTGTCTCTGTGCGTATTTTTGTTTATTACTAAAAATGAACCATAAGCCATTAAGTAGTTCATGGCTGTAGCTGACGTTTTTAGAATCAACTGTTAGTTGTGAGATGGGTGTTACGGTTGAGAATCGCGGGCCGAACGAGTACTTTATTCGGTCCGCAGTGTGACGACCACTGCTTACAGAACAACACCGACTGAGGCTCTCCTGGTGGTACTAGGCTTACCACCGCTGGGCACAGCTGTAGGAAACAGTGGCTCAAGAGGCCTAATCCTCTGTAATGATGCAAAAGCGTGGTGTCCTGCGGTGTCACCCTCTGGCTCGACAGTACACCCACTCACATGTATTGAGAATTTTAAAAGCGTGCCTTTACAAACAAAACCTGTGAAGCAGCCCTAGGTGCCTGCAGGCAAGGAATCATTTGACGAACTGGCCGATGCAGGCATTTAGGGCTACTTCACAGATTTTCTCTGTAAAGATGCGGGTTTTCTAGGTTCTCTCAATAAATGTGGTAGGATGCGACCAAGAGCATTGCCAAACCAGAATGTCTTAGAGGGACCCTCAACCATAGTATTCGTGCATGTGTCACTGTCGCAATCCTCCGTGATCACGCCACAGGAGGATGCGAAACTAGAGTGATGAAAATGGATAATCACCCTTTTATTATTTCGGATAAAGTTCCAATGTTGTCGAATAATTTTCGGAGGTCGCTAGGGATTCCAGCCTGCACAGAAGAGCAAAAATTGTGATCAGGCTGCACTCCCAATGGGTGCTACCACGTTAAATGGGGATGGAACCCCACAGTGTCCTTAGAGAGAAATTGAAATGTCCTGGGATGTAGCAAATTCAGAGGTTGCCAAGGACTCCGCCCTGGTGCTCAGCGCACTGAGAACTGTCGTTTTCGACCGCAAAATGTGCGGGACTGAACGCCCTAAAGAAAAGGCCTGGTTTGACTGAGCCCCTTTATGTCGTCCTCTCAGGCCTTTTCGTGTCTGTTCTGAGCGTGTCTGTTCTGGCCACTCATAAACAAACCGAGTGATTTCAGCGCCAGGTGTCACCATTTTGATCTACATCGGAGAGGCGTCAAAAGAAGGGTGAAATGTTGTTAAGAGGGGGTGTGATGACCTTTTCATTGTGTGACACGTCCACGGTGGTGCTGATCAGCACGTGAAATTTGATGCCAATGTGACGTAAACACCCCACATTGCACGGCACGTAAGATTCCGAGTTCCGACCTTTTTATCACACGTGTTGATACCTCGCTGTCTGAAGCGTCCTCGAGTCGCAGGGTGACGTTGCAGGGCACCACGCTTTTGCACCTTTACAGAGTTAAGGTTACAGACATCTTGGGGACCAGTTTTAAACTTCCACGTCACAAAAGAATTCAATTACGGGTTAGAAAAAGGGGTCATTTAATTGGTTTGTGCATTGAAGATTAGGCAAACTTACATTTTGGTAAATTTCTCAAATATAGATTTAGAAAAATACTTTTTTTTGTATCACGTCAAAATTTTTCACAAAATAACGGCTCTTATTTTAAAAAGATAAGTAGTCGAAACACAAATATAGAAATAAAATTTCAATCTGTGTGCTGTAGGACAACTGCCTATCGTGATTCATTGTAACGCTGATTTGATAAAGAAATCTAATAATATTACTGGCGCTTTTAAACATTTTTCCAAAAATCGCTAAATTAACTTGGGCCTCTGTAACAGAAACTTTCATCCTTTGTTATGCCGCTTCGTAACGTCATAACCCACAGAGGCAAAGGGAGGGTGGGGGGGTGGGTGATCGGAAAGAGGAAGGAAGTGTGCGTATGTTGCCAACGTTTTTCGCACGAAGGGTCGGAAAGGAAAGGACATAAGGTATTGTTTTGCTTTAGGGCGCAAAAAACGACTGGGGTCTGCGTTTAGGCAACTCACATCAGCTGTTTAGTTCAGATTTGCGCGATCCCAGGGGTAAAGCTCCCAGTAAATATCGGATTCAAATGGTGGTAGACGGTAAATTAATTCAAAAGCAGCTGTAGTTGGAAAGTACATTGTTATGTAAGGATACTAACTACTGATAGTGCTGGGATCCAGTTACGTGATTACTCTTGATTTAATACGAATGGCAGATGTCATTATATGACGGAAGCTCTTGTGATTTACAGGCACGCTGGAAGTATCTTCGATCATTTTGAGAGAAGAGTACGCTGTTATTCTTAGGCTAATACGTCAGCTAGATGTAATTAAAAGTCGTGACTGCCTGTAAATAGGCAACGGATTCTTCTGAAAGTCGTGAGTGCCTGCAAATAGGCAACGCATTCTTCTGAGCTGGGTTTAAATCTTAAGTGGAGATTTCTGGGTTTCTTTCAAGCTACATACGCACGAACACACACACGACAGAGTTGCTGCATGAATCTCCCGTGATTAATGAGAAGACGTAATTGACTATGACAAAGATTTTCCAAAGGTATACCATTGGTGTGCAGGAATTTTCTGCATTAAGTCTGCACTGTCGCTTCTTCTACGTTGGTATAGTAGTTTACGGAACATGGACATAGGTTTTCGTCCCATAGTGTATACGCCTCTTAGCGAAAGTCGACTTCTTCAATTCCTCTGACACCGCAGTGTCCGATCTCTTCTCTTGACGGTGTAATTCTGCAGTCCGTTCTTCTAGCTGGTGCTACTGACTGCACAACTCTGTGTTAGAAGCAATACTTTCCGCAAATGAGACTGAGCTCCTACCCACCGTAGTGTTCCTTTCGTGGTCGGATGCGCTGTCAGTGCCATTAAGTGACCCATTTATGTGACCCATCTGAATTATGTGACCCGTATCCACACAAAAGGCTCAGCAGTTCAGTATCGGTTTTAAGCTAGAATTATAGTGTCAGCGATCGTTCGTTCTGCACGTGAGGCAGATATAAGCAAGAATGGGAATACATCGGAGCAATACGTAATTATGTATACTCCTAACATTAGTTTGGGGGGGCGGCGATTACTTTTGTTACTCTAATAGAAATTATGAGCCTCAAACTAGTGCATTTTCCATACTCAAGTCTACTGTTTTTTTGCAGCTCTGGTGAAAACTAAGCCTTAATCTAGTATGTTTCTATATGTCTACCAGTACAGCAATTACAACAAAATCGATCACTTATTTCATTTTATTTTTCTTAATTTACAAGTGCGTTAGTATTGAGTCCAGAAATTCAGCCCACACGCACCATCTTCTGCACTCGTCAGTTACAGCTCTGTTAGATTGGTCTTCGACCATCCCAGCGTGACTTGAGTCTTGTAATGCTCTAAGCTGTCAGGCACCAAGGCGCACTTTCGCGTCGCTTGCAAACAGCTTTGATGCCGCCACCTTCTCCTCAGCTTTGCGCTTCCAGCGACCTGCACACGGCGGCGGCGGTGGTGATGGCGCTGGCGGTCTTCGTCGCACACAAATAATTGCAAGGACCTGAAAGAAAACGAGAGTCCATGAGCAAGAGTTTACTGCGAGTCGCGGGAACTCGTAACGTGCTCAGGCACCACGGCATATCTTCGTATCGTCTTCGACGCCGCCACCTTGCCAGCATTTGCGGTTTCAGCAGTTTGCACACAACGGCGACATGTCGTTGTACTCAAATCCAAAACTCTGAAAAAACAGGAACCTTAGCAAAAATTTAGCACAAATCGTAGGAGTTCGTATGTGCTCAGATACCACGGCATACCTTCTTATTTTTCGCAGACAGCTTCGACGCCGCCACCTCTCCAGCGAGTTGTACACGTCGGCGTCGTCGTCGTTGCACTCCAATAAATCCAAAACTCTGAAAAAAAAGAGAGTACATGAGCATAAATGGACCACAAGTCGTGGGAGGTCGCACGCGATCAGATAACAGGGCGTACCTCCGTATACTTCGCAAACAGCATCGACGCCGCCACCCCCTGCGCTTTTGCACTTCCAGTGACTAGTACACGGCGACGGCGTCGTCCACGTATGTTCGCTTCTGCTTCATCCTGTCTACTTGCAGTGACCAGTCTCCGAAGCTCTGCCTAAACTTCCCTGCGTCTGTCCTTATATAGGAGTATGACAATGCTAAGCGTGGTTTCCGTGGAAAGGTGCTCTGACGTCATTTCTTCAACCATTGTCCTTTACAATTCCACACGCCTGTATCGATACTACAGAACCATTCGAAAAGATGAAGCGAGAAAACATTCACTGGCTGACCCACTGCTGAAATCTTGGTGATTTTAAGCGCCGGACATTTTTTACGTGACTTGCAGACACTATCTTGTACACTCCGCTTTTAATCCCCTTATGATATATGGAACTGTGTCAGTGTGTTCCTCGCCTGTAACAACGATTCCTACAAACACCATACACAATATTATGCACTTTTAATGTTACTGATAGAGCTAAAACATTTCTTGGGGTGCCAGAGTGGTATTCGGATGATACTAGTTCCAATTCTCCGGATAGTCATTTGCATATTTTCATTTCGTGGTTTCTTATCACAGCTTAACACAGCCGAATGACCCTCGACCCTTTCTCGGCTTAGCATTTGCCCCTTGTGACTTTGTTGGCAGAGACACCTTAAATTATAAGCTTTGCGTCTCTTAATTTTGGCCATACGTTACGAAACTAGACCTCGGTACAAAAAGACATCATAATTCTGCGAAAAGCCTCGTCAAAAAGGGCTGAGGATGTGAAATAGTTTCAGCGAACTTTGGGGTGGAAAACTATCCCTAAAAGGGAGAATAACTAACAGAAATCACCGATATAACGATGCAGAAGGCAATGGAGACCATGGCATTAAAAACGCATAATGTGTATCGTTTTGCAGGTGGCCGTTCATTTAAAATGACTCAAAAAACGGATTAACATTCCCCCAAATAAGGTAATTTGCATGATTTATGTAGTAGGCAACGTTTGAGACTGCTAAACGGAGAACTCTGGTTCGATCCTAGTTATTGGAAAACGCAGGCTGGAAGACAGCTGCGGAGCTCCGTGACGTCCATGCAGTACTCACATCCAGAGATTGCTTAGGCACAGTTTGACTGCGTCGATCGCTATACTAGTGTCCAATCGTACGATAAGCAATAGACTTCACTTTAGCATTCGGGAGGACGACGGTTCAATCCCGCGTCCGGCCATCCTGATTTAGGTTTTCCGTGATGATAATGTTTGGTTTGTGGGGCGCTCAACTGCGTGGTTATCAGCGCCCGTACAATTACCCAATCTTTTGCACAGTCCAATTTCGCCACTTTCCTGGATGATGATGAAATGATGAGGACAACACAAACACCCAGTCATCTCGAGGCAGGTGAAAATCCCTGACCCCGCCGGGAATCGAACCCGGGACCCCGTGCTCGGGAAGCGAGAACGCTACCGCGAGACCACGAGCGGCGGACGGGTTTTCCGTGATTTCCCTAAATCGCTCCAGGCAAATGCCGGGATGGTTCCTTTCAAAGGGCACGGCCGACTTCCTTCCCCGTCCTTCCCTAATCCGATGAGACCGATGACCTCGCTGTCTGGTCTCCTTCCGCAAAACAACCCAACCCAACTTCACTTTATGAAGATGTCAGTGGCTGCCTACGTCCTTGCGCTAGCATGTCAATGTGAGGGAGAAGGAATTGGTGTATGGCCTTCCTAACACCTTTATCGAGAAGCTGTACGAAATATGCTGCTCGCCAAGAGAAGTAAAGCACCTATAAGATACGGTCGGACGCCAACGCAACTTCGTAAGCGTACACACCTTCCTCGGGTACGTAAATGATTTGAGTTGTAATTCTCTGTAGCAGGTAGAAGAGGCACCAAAGTGCATTAGTATTCTCGGTCTTTAGTCATTTTATCAGGAATGGTAAGGTATATAAGTGGTGTGAACAGCGTCAGAAGCTCTGTAATTAATATGAAGCGGGCGGAGATTCCGTGTACACGTGTGAAACAGAATTATTAGCAAGAGTTCGAAAGTGGCCTCTTTGTGCCCCATTTGCCTGACAGGTCGAATTGTGCCGTGTCTTGATATGGGGGACATTCGGGTGTGAGAGTGGCCAGATGTTCGACCGCATGGGAAAGAGGGAACGGGCTTACTTTTTGTCAAGGTTCTGACCGACCATGTTTGACCACCACAAGGGAGGCTCGCCTTATATTGCACCAACCACAACATAACATAATCATATCTGTGCTAGCTACCCGAGTACAAGCAATGGGCTCCCACCAACATTCTGCGACATCCCACATCATTTGCCGGAGATTAAACAGTAGCCAAACTAGTGAACTACCCGTAGCTTACCGTAAAGATCACAACAAAAACACATGCTTTTGGAGTGGTGCTGTGAGCGGAAAGGATTAACTGCTGATGAGAGGCGTCGCACTGCATTCAACGATGAATCAGCTTTCTGCCTGGCCCCTGATGACCATCGCCGACAAGTATGGCGGCAATGATGGGAGAGATCTCATTCTTCCAATGTTTTGGAGAATCACAGTGTGTTACTTCACAATTACATGCAGGCTTTGCTAGCCACAGTATGGTGCGTAGCGGAGAGTACCTTCGACAACTATTAGTCATTTCCTTTCCCCTTCCACTCGCAAACAGAGCGAGGGAAAAACGACTACATGATCATCTTCAAATGCGGCTCATGTTTGTAGCAAGGACTATGAAATTAATTTAAGGCTGTTGTAAAATAGTACAATGTAAAGAAGGAAAATTATATTCAAAGAATTTAGTAAACATCTGCCACCGTGTTTCATATTGCATAAGACATTTAAACACATTACAGACATTGACAGTAATCAATTAATCGTCCGGGCACACAGACATCACAACACTTCGTCAGTGTAATTCTGTCAGACTCAGCAAAGCACCTGGAAGAGCAGCTGAACGCAATGGACAGTGTCTTGAAAGGAGGATATAATATGAACATCAACAAAATCAAAACGAGGATAATGGAATGTAGTCGAATTAAACGGGGTGATGCTGAGGGAATTAGATTAGGAAATGAGACGCTTAAAGTAGTAAATGAGTTTGCTATTTGGGGAACAAAATAACTGATGATGGTCGAAGTAAAGAGGATATAAAATGTAGACTGGCAATGGCAAAGAAACCGTTTCTGAAGAAGAAAAATTTGTTAACATCGAGTATAGATTTAAGTGTCAGGAAGTCGTTTCTGAAAGTATTTGTATGTAGTGTAGCCATGTATGGAAGTGAAACATGGACGATAAATAGTTTGGAGAGGAAGAGAATAGAAGCTTTCGAAATGTGGTGCTACAGCAGAATGCTGAAGATTAGATGGGTAGATCACATAACTAATAAGGAGGTATTGAAAATAATTGGGGAGATGAGGAGTTGTGGCACAACTTAACTAGAAGAAGGGATCGGTTGGTGGGACATGTTCTGAGGCATCAAGGGATGACCAATTTAGTACTGGAGGACAGCGTGGAGGGTAAAAATCATAGAGGGAGACCAAGAGATGAATGCACTAAGCAGATTCAGAAGGATGTAGGTTGCAGTAGGTACTGGGAGATGAAGAAGCTTGCACAGGATAGAGTAGCATGGAGAGCTGCATCAAACCAGTCTCAGGACTGGGGGCCACAACAACAACAACAACAACAACAATGCACAGAAAGTTGTAGGAACAGAAAGACAGTTGAAACTGGAAGTGAGTGTCACGGAATTCTAAGTTCAGACTGGAATATGTATACTTAACCTTCCCAGAACTGAATTTTTTTTGGAGAAAGAAAATTTTCTTACGTACTGTAATGGTCTTATGTGATTTTTTAATGATTTTAGATGCAAGATATGTACAAGAATATCTACCCGTTTTAAATGTACTCGCTTCCCACGCCCGGGTTCCCGGGTTCGATTCCCGGCGGGGTCAGGGATTTTCTCTGCCTCGTGATGGCTGGGTGTTGTGTGCTGTCCTTAGGTTAGTTAGGTTGAAGTAGTTCTAAGTTCTAGGGGACTGATGACCATAGATGTTAAGTCCCATAGTGCTCAGAGCCATTTGAACCATTTTTTTAAATGTACTTTGTCCCTCGCCTCCTTTCCACGGACTAAAGTAATTAATTTGGAAATATTCGCCGGCCGAAGTGGCCGAGCGGTTTTACGCGCTACAGTCTGGAACCGCGCGACCGCTACGGTCGCAGGTTCGGATCCTGCCACGGGCATGGATGTGTGTCATGTAATTAGGTTAGTTAGGTTTAAGTAGTTCTAAGTTCTAGGGGACTGATAACCTCAGAAGTTAAGTCCCATAGTGCTCAGAGCCATTTGAACCATAAGGCTGTGAAAGCAAGCAAGTACGACTACAGGTATTACAATAAATATAAAGAAAGGAAAAAAAATTGCTTTGGAGGAATGACTGCATACGATTTGCAGAGTATCTGAGTAGTGAACTTCAAATATTCAGTGCTGAGGTAGGAAATGTGGACCAAGAATGGAAAGAATCTCACAAGCATTGTTCCATATGCTTCAGACAAGTATGTTGCAGTGAACGAGGTGGCGCAGTGGTTAGCACACTGGACTCGCATTAGGGAGGACGGCAGTTCAAACCCGCGTCCGGCCCTCCTGATTTAGGTTTTCAGTGATCTCCCTAAATTTCTTCAGGCAAATAGCTGGATGGTTCCTTTGAAAGTGCTCGGCTGACGTACTTCCTTATCCCTCCCTACGCCGGTGGGACCGATGACCTCGCTGTTTGGTCTCTTCCCCCAAATCGACCAAGCACGTTGCGAGCAAGACCTGAAAGGATGGGAAAGAGACCGAGTGTTTTAATGGCCATACTAGACAACTGGTACGTAAACAAAGAGAGTTTATCACAGATTCAAAAGAAATAATATCTAGCTGACCAACAAAAAGTGAACGATTCGAAAATGAGTACAATGAGAGAATCGTTTAGTGACTTCGCAAGTAAAATTTCGTGAACTGATATGAGTAAAAATCCTTAGAGATTTTGTTCTTTTGTGAAATCAGTAAGCGGTTAGAAATCACCTATTCTGCACTCGGTGACCATCATAGCAGAAAGAAGTCCAAAATTGTGAATCCAGTTCAAATGGTTCAAATGGCTCTGAGCACTATGAGACTTAACTTCTGAGGTCATCAGTCCCCTTAAACTTAGAACTACTTAAACTTAACTAACCTAAGGACATCACACACACCCATGCCCGAGGCAGGATTCGAACCCGCGACCGTAGCGGTCGGGCGGTTCCAGACTGTAACGCCTAGAACCGCTACCCAACCCGGCCGGCGCGAATCCAGTCTGCTGAACTGTTTCACGACGGACGATCGTAATACTATCTGTCCTTTCAATCATCGTACGCACTTCAAAATATCAGATATTGGGACAACTGACAGACGAACAGAAAAACAACTACAGTCGCTTTGTAGTGGAAAGGGATCATGACTAGACAAGACACATGTTACATTCTACAAATATAATGCGAAAGAATTTCCCCTTCCAGCAGCAGTTTAGCTATCAGCTGGAAAAAAGCGCACGTCATTCCTGTTTTCAAGAAGGGCCAGAAGAAAAATACACATATCTATAAGCCTATGACGTTGACTCAGTCTGTTGTAGAATTATGAAACGTGTTTTACGTTCAAGGATTATGACTTTTTGGAGAAGGAAAATCTCGTCGATCAAAGTGAACATCGATCCACAAACAGAGATCTTACGAAACTCAGCTCGCTGTGTTCCTCCATGAGACTGCTCCAGACGACGGTGCTCAAGTTGAAGCCATGTACCTTGACTGCAGGAAGGCATCTGACACCATCCCGGACTGTTATTTAATGAAAAAATACAAGCATACAGAGTAATGGACCATATTTGCGACTGGAATCAAGAATTCGTTGCAGATAGAGCTCAAAACGTCGCTCTTATGGGAAGAAAATGGACAGATATAAAAGTAATCTCAGGAGTACCCCAAGGAAGCGTGATAGGAACGTTACTGTTTACAGTGTATATAAATGATGCGGTAAGAAGTGTCGGAAGCTCTTTAAGGAGGTGGAAAAGATCAGAGTTTAACGTCCCATCAATAACGAGATCATTAGAGACAGAGTACAATCTCTTATTAGGGAACTATGGAAAAGGAACCATCGTGGCATTTACCTTAAGCGATTAGGGGAAATCAAGGACAACCTAAATCGAGATGGCCGGAAATCAAGGACAACCTAAATCGAGATGGCCGTACGCGGGTTTGAACCATTGTCCTTCCATAAACTCTTTAAGACAGTTGGCGGATAATACGGTTGTCTATAAGAAAGTAGCAACGTTAGAACACAGTATCGATTTACACGATGACCTACAGATGACTGATGAATGGAGCAAGCTCTGGCAGTTGATCTTAACCGTAAATACATTAAACGTAACATATTGTGCATATATAGGAAAAGAAATCCACCTCTGTACCACTACGGTGTTGACGACAGATTGTTAGAAACGGAATGTATCGTAAAATACCTGGGAGTAACTACTTTTCAGAGCGTCCTCGAGTGGAATTGCCATATAAAACAGATTGTAGGAAAAGCAAATTCCAGACTTAGATTCATTGGATGACTCTCAGGGAAATGTAACTCATCCACGAACGAAGTGACGTACAAGCCACTTGTTCAATTGATTCTTGAGCACTACTCATCAGTCTGAGATCCTTATCAGGTGGAATTAGTAATTGATAGAAGAGATAGAGTATATCCAACGAAGTGCGACGTCTTTCGTCACGCAATCGTTTGGTCGGCGGACGAGCGTTACAAAGATGCCCAACAAACTCCCGTTGCAGACGCTGCAAGAGAGGTGTTGTGGGGATATCGTCACATAATCTCAGTCGTATGAAAGGTAGGTGGCAGACTTCCGTTATTGATAGGATACTGGGAAAACGTTACGTACGGTGAACGCTGATTACTGAACATTGTGCGACCAATTCCAGAATACTACTCAAGTATATAGGCAATATACGAAATAGGACTAACAGAGTATACCAAACGTGTTCAAAGAAAAGGAGTACGAAAGGTGTAGGTTTGTTTTATCCACGAGAGACTTTCACGGAAACGTTAAATTGCTCAAGAACCTGAACAGGTAGACACTTAAAAATTTAAGCCTACTTGCAAAGTTTCAAGAGTGAGGAACCTAGGAATATACTACGAACCCCTTTGCATCACGGGATTGCGAGGACAAGGTCAGACGATTGACGATCGCACAGGGGCGTTCAAGAAATCATTTTTCCGCGTTCCATATGCGAATAGAACTGAAAGAAGCTCCAATAAATGGTACAATGGGAAGCAGCCTTCGCAATGCACATCATAATGTTGCACGAAGTATTAATGTAGCTATATACTGGTGCGCAAAACTTAAGGACGACAGGAATTTTCACATGATGTGTCATTGGCAAGTAAAATATCTTCTTGAACCTTGAACCACTCAAAGAAATAGCTGCTACAATACAGCACAGTACAGAAGGTAACTAAAAGAAAGACACAATGAGACGAACATTTGTTACATTTTTACTCAAAGACGGTATTTACACTGAAGCCACCGCTTTTCATGATGGCCCCATGGATGTTACAAAAGACGAGATCTGGTTCTTGACAGAGCGTGTGATCACCACGGATGGCAGTGCATGCACTGCACGTTTTCCCATGTGGCCACAAGGTTGGTAATGAGTTGCTGTGTTAGGGGGTTCCGTTCCTCCACAAGCGTAGTAGACAACAGCTGAATGGTCGTTTTTGCGGATTATGTCCTGCAATACGTCTTCCCAACGTATCTCTCACGTTTCCGATGAGTTACAGGTTGGGTGAACAAGTAAGACAGTCTATTTGCCATAAATCATCTCGTTCCAAGAGCTCCTCCACACGCGCTGTCTGATGCATCAAGCATTGTCATGCACAAAATGAAGTCAGGACCGAATTCAGTCCTGAAAAGACGCAGATGGGGAAGGAGTGCAGTATCACAGTAATGCTGACCGGCGAGTGTACCGTATTCAAAGGTTTGTAGGTCAGTACGCCCAGGCAACGTTATGACTTCCCACGCCGTAACACCTGGTCCACCAAAACGTTGCAGGACGAATTACGTGATCCCACATCTCGCCGTAGGAGGGTACGTCCAGCATTCCCGAACATGATAGTTTTGGTGGTCCAGGTAAAATGTTGTGGGGAGGCATAATTTTGCACTGACGCACTGACCTCCATATCTTTTACCATGGTACAGTCACTTGTCAATGTTATTTTGACTCTGTACTCCTTCTCCATCTGCGCCTTTTCGTGAGTGCATCCGGCCCTGACTTCACTTTTATGGATTACAATGGGCGAACGCATTTAACTGCACAATGGAGGACGTCTTGGAACGAGAGGATAAGCGGCGAATGAGGTGGCTAGCCCGTTCCACCGACTTAAATCCCACGTAGCACGCGACGAATTTCCTTGCTGTGATTTATGTAAACTGAAATGAGCATAGCTATACGAGGATCGAATTCTGTTCGCTCACGAAACAAGCCCAGTATCCAAACTATAACGGCCTGTTTGTAACACCACAGCTCTTATGCTGTATGGATTTATTTTGCTTTATTTAATGTTACACTGTTGATCTTCCGTAAATGTGTTTGAATCGATAACATAAAATTGTGTACTCTTTTCTTTGTCAAACCTTTGATGTCGTGATTTGATTCTATGCAAAGTAGTGTATCTGCAATTTATATTCTTTGTCCCATTTGGAGGGAACAAAACTTACTGTATATAATTGTAATTTTGTGTGAATAATTTTTTGTAGAAGTGTCAATATGTGAAAATGTTCTGTTTTATTTAATGTATTTGTTTGCTGTTATGTAAACTGCTGACCTTCACTTAGGGTTCTTAGTTAATTTGTATGTAAAAAGTGTAGTGGTTCCCCTCGGGAACGGAACTGTGTAGCGCGCGCAAATTGTGGTTGGCCTAGGTAGAAAAGGTGGAACTGATAGTCAGTCGGGGACGAGCCAGCAGTCGGAGACGAGCTACCAGTCGGGGACTGCCAAGTAACCGATGCATATTGTGATTATTCCGAGGGAGGCTTTTTCTGCTACTTTCCAATGCCTCGGATGGGTGGATAAATAGCTGGAACTATTCTGGAATTTGTATTTATCATCGCCACCAAGAAATGACAGAGTCCATCAATTCTACCTGCAATTCCACCTACCAACATGCAGTTGCCACCACATTGCGCAATCATTGTATCGGAATACTACATTGATGTACAGTAAAGGATCAGCCTAATGGATGTGTTAGTGTGCTCAAATATAAGGTAATTTATATCGGGATTTATGTACCTACCTTGATTTTTTCCTTATCATAACACCTCTCGGGTTCCTCTCCGTTTGAGCTAAAGTGATATCCGAGTGTCCTTACCAAAAGAAATTAAAGCCTAGAGTCTTGCTAATTAATTCCTCTTGAACTTAGTAAAAAGAAAGTTAAAGTTAATGTGGCAAGAGAGTGAGTTAAAGTAAATATTGTTTGCTGAAAATAATTTTCCTATTAAAACTGCTTATTAAAGTGCTGTTGCCAACTGCAAAATTAAAAGTTCTTAAGACTGAGGCATCTAAAGTTTTGCTTAGCAAATGATCACCTAGATATCTGTAGTAAATTCAAAAAGGTGAGTCAGTTTCTTGAAATTTTGTCAACATTGTGTTTCGCTGTAGTAAAAGTGGAAAACTGCAGTTGTGAAACATTATATGCTCATGTTTGTTAAGTGTATGTCTCTCTTGTGTATAGGCTCTGGCTCTGAGCACTATGGGACTCAACTGCTGTGGTCATAAGTCCCCTAGAACTTAGAACTACTTAAACCTAACTAACCTAAGGACAGCACACAACACCCAGCCATCACGAGGCAGAGAAAATCCCTGACCCCGCCGGGAATCGAACCCGGGAACCCGGGCGTGGGAAGCGAGAACGCTACCGCACGACCACGAGATGCGGGCTTTGTGTATAGGAAGTGCATATTAATAATATAACAAGATCCACAGTTTGTCTATTGTATTAATGCTGAGTATCAAGTAACGGAAAGACCACTAATTAGTAAAACCATAATTTATGTAAGCCTGAAAGTAATAGAGTGTTTCGGTACCTCTTATAATTTTTGCGAATAGTTTGTGCTGCTCCAGTTGTTAGCTTCAATCTTAAAACATGTGTGTCAGAGTTCACTGCACTCCCGTGTAACAAAGTATAGGTTGTGTTTATCCACTAAAATTACTAATAAATATTTTCTTGAATGAGAATGTTAATCATTCTCTTGCCTAGTTAGGCTGGTGACTATTTTCTTTATCCATTAAACAGTACAGATAGGCAAAATTCCGTTTGTTACTGTTCAAATATTTAAGTAATTCTGACTTTCATTTCCGATAAGCCACCTCCGTTAGGAACAACACGGTCAAAATAACAAAATTCCTCTCAGAGGGTAACACTGCTCAGTTGCTTTATACCATAATTGCTATAACTAAATAATTCTGTTTTGCAAACTGCCTCCAGCTTCGAGGTTAAGGTATGGCAGTAGCAGACAGGAGTGTTATACGTGGTGCCGCGTGACAGGACGTTGTACAATTTGCACCTACAAACGGAAAAAAAATTATAAGTAGTTAGCATTTTACAAACATAGAGTGAACATAAAATGTCCAGCGGCACGAACCTGTACATTAGTTGACAGAACGGATAGTGAAAGTCCAGTTTAAATTGAAAATAAAAGGTATCAGTACTTAATAATAACTAAAATGGACAGGAAACTAGAAATAAATCTAGACACGCGAGAGCAGAATGCAACCGAGAGCAGTTCAGGCAGCACACCAACAGATGGCATTATACGCGAGTTAAACTATGTACGTTATCACGCAGACGTGAATAAACAGATCGAAGCTATGACTTTCGCGCGTACTAATCAAGACAAAATAGGGGATGTTGTCGAAGACAGTGGCTATGTTAATGAATCGCGAGATATGTTCGAATCACCAGAAATTGAGAGGGAAGCAGGACTCGAACACGAAAATGCGGTAGAAACCAAAAGTGAAAAGACACCAGATCTGACTGATTTACTTAGAATACTGTCTGCGCAATTTGCAGCGCAAAATGACTATATCAATGACAATATTAAGGCACAAATTACAGCACACTGTGATAATATTAAGGCACAAATCGCAGCACAGGGGCATCAAATTGCAGCACTGGGGCAACAAAATGTAGAACAAAGACATCTAATTGCAGCACAGTGGCAGTTAATTACAACACAGGGTAGTGATATTAGTAAACAGATTGAGAAAGTTGATGTAAAAGTAGACATTGTGAGTAATGAAATTAAAAACCTCAAAAGCGAAATTACTGTCATCAATGGCAATATTGCCAACATACAGGGACAAGTTGATGACATTAACGAAAGATTTGACTCTGAAATAATTAAAATTCAAGATCAGATAGAACCCTTAGTCTGTACTAAAGTGGATGAAAAGGTATTCGGTATTAAATCCGAAATACAAACAGAATGTAAAGTGGAATTTGCACAGATTAAACAGTCTGTAACAGAAACAAGTAGAGAATTAACCAGACAGATTGTTACTTGCAAAAAGAAGTGTGAACATAACACTTCACAAATCCAAGGCAAAATGTATGACTTGGAAAGAAAATTACAATCTGGACCTACACATTTTACTGAAAAAATGCCTTTCAGTAAAATATTAGAGGGCGAGGAAAAATTCAACCCAGCAAAGAGACATAACGGCTGGCACCCCCTTGATTTTGTAAAGAATTGCGAAAGAAATTTTCCTGAATATTTGACTGACCAGGAAAAAATTAATGTTGTAATCAGAGCATTAACGGGAGAAGCAAAAAGGTGGGGACTGAATCTGGATACTGACCAGATGTCTTTTGAAAACTTTAAGCAAAAATTTATTGACGAATATTGGTCGGAACAAAAGCAAGACCAGTTGTGCTGCGAGTTCCTAATGGCCAGACTGTATGATGCCAGGGGTAGACAAACCATGAAAGAGTTTTGCGAATCGTGGTATAGAAAACTGATACACCTAAAAGCAAGAAGGACTGAAGCCGAGATCGTCTGGGTTCTTTGGCAGAAACTGCCTGAGGATCTGAGGATTCTAAACGATATGTTGGGAGTACCCACAGAAGTTTTTCTGCTTTCTTGGATAGGGTAGAGGATGGAGATCACTGGCGAAGAAATCGCGAGACCCGTCCCCATCATAACAACAATTATTCGCGCGAAAACAATGACCAAAACGAACGACCTGAAAACGAAAGATATCGTGTAAACACGATTCAAAGAGGTCGTGCGTGAGGCAGGGGAAATTATACTACGCGCGGTAGAGGATACATGGCACGGAATTTCCAAACTAGAGACGAAATGGAAAACTGAAAACCGCGTGTGTTACGGGCCGGATTCACGCGGAAACCGATTTCGGGCCCAAAGAAAAGATGTCAAATAATAGATTCGAGAAGGAAACATGCAAAATACGGGGCAGGAAGGTTAAGGACGCGCCTATGAAAGACGGGCGCGGAGTGATACATAGTGGCGTTCCCAGTGCGAAGTCACGTGACCGTTCGTGCTCGGGCCAGCGGTTGCCGGAGCAGCGTACATTGCACTTGGCAGCACATATAAATGGCAGACGTCAGAACAAGATGGCTGCCGTAGAGAGAAACAGAAGAGGCGGGATCGGACACTTCCGTTGGCCGGTTTCAGTAGTAGATGAATGTAGAAATGAAAATAAAGTTAATATGTCATATGATAAAGATAACTCAGTATCGAAAACGTGCGAAAAGACATTATTTAAGGAAGAAAGGGAGATAGAAAGCGCGAGTGAAAAAGGGAATATTGGCACTGTTAATGATGTGTATGAGGTAAAAGACGTAGATGTGGGGGAGGTTATGATAAATAAAGAGGAAAGGAAGGTAAAATACGCCACGCAAAAGACGTGTGCACAATTAATAATAGGTGAAAATGATGTAGAGGAGGACGTTAGTAAACATTGCATTATATTGCCCGCATCTCGTGGTCGTGCGGTAGCGTTCTCGCTTCCCACGCCCGGGTTCCCGGGTTCGATTCCCGGCGGGGTCAGGGATTTTCTCTGCCTCGTGATGGCTGGGTGTTGTGTGCTGTCCTTAGGTTAGTTAGGTTTAAGTAGTTCTAAGTTCTAGGGGACTTATGACCACAGCAGTTGAGTCCCATAGTGCTCAGAGCCATTTGAACCATTGCATTATAAGCAGTGCAGACGAAATTGTTGTTGATGGAAAGGTGTTCTGTGATTATAATGCAGAAGAGTCTTGTAGGAATTTCGCATGATTGTCTGAAACTGATAGTAAGGAAGAAAATGAAATGAAGGTTATCGAAGTATATGACGATTATACTAAGTATGAAGTTAAGGCTGAAATCGTTCAAAGTGATACAACTGAAGTGCCTGAGTCTCCAAACGATGTGCAGTGTGTAGAAAATGAGTCGAAAATCGAAGTGGTTGAAAAATGTAGTGATAATCTGCTCCACTGTCTAAAAGTTGCTTTCCTGCTCGAATCTGATGACGAAAATGAAATCAGTGATAATTTAGATGATGAAGGGTATATGAATACAGGTAAGAATGAATATACTAACTTCCCCTTTTGTTCAAAAGTAGAGCACTTAAGTGAATCTGGTGGCGAGGAAGAGAGTAGTGATGACTCCAGAGATGATGAATTTTCAGGTGTAAACGAAAGTGAATATACATTTACTGAAAGAGGGTATGAGAAAATTAGTGACTTTTTCCAAAGCAAAATACAGAAAGTAGAACTGGGCCAAAACCAAATGAATTATTAAGTAATGTAACACAGGGGCATAATCTGCAGGAACCTCCAGATGATACTATACTGGGGCAAGCCTTAACAAATGTTTTGAATAAGTGTGAGGCACAGGAACATAAAGAACTACCCGATAAAATAATAGCAAAACAGGAGATGTTGTACCTTGCTAAAGACTTTGAAATTCCAAAACCTAAAAAGCCACCTGATGAAACAAAACGTTGGCAAGATCTGAATGGCTTAGTGAAAGATGTAGAAAACAGGAGGCCTAAAAAACCACCAGACTTAGTAACTATTTTATGAACCATAAAAGACTGCCTTGTTAATAAAGAGTCTGGGGGCAGGATGCATGTATATATACTGTTAATTTAATGCGTGTCTTTATTATTATTGTGTCTGAGTGTTACCTGAAAGTGAATTATTGTTTTGTTGATCTTGAGACCTGGGGCAGGTTGTTGTTTATTTTATTATTGCCTTTGCTTAGAAACTGTTTATTTTCAATTGAATACTTACTGTTGCCAATCTAATTATGAAGACAGGGCCATGTAGTGTGAGAAACCTGAGAACTTTGTGACTAATGATGCTTATAGTAACTTAACGAGAGTGCAAAGAACTCCAAAAGATAATAATTTATTCCTAATATACTTAAAATTCAAAAAGGGCTTATGTTTGCAGTATGTGGTTTACTTAAAGAGACATGTCCTCAGATGAGGGTTGTTAAGCCTCAGGGGCCATGCACTCTTTGCATTGTCAAGTGTCTGACGAGCACTAGGTACCCGAGTCGTTGTCAGCACTACTTCCATTTATTTTCGTGCTGCCAACCTTCCTCTTCATCATTCAGAACTTTTACTATCTTCTTTCCTTCTTCTCTATCAGAGCGTATTGAATAGTGTGGAAATAATGTAGAATACTGTGTATTGTTTGTGGACAAGTAAATGAATAATTAAATTGGGTACACTAGAAAATGACCAAGAATAATGAAAGTAAAGTGGGTATTGTAAAGGAAAAATGTAATGGAAAAGTAGTTGGAAAGAGAAATATGGATGAGAAAAGGTAAAATTACTGAAAACAAAATAAATGAATACTATAATATGACTGAATGTAATTTTTTCTTTTGAAAATAGGGATAATTATTATGTTGAAAAACTGTATGTGTGTTTAAAACTGAGGAGATAAACCTGACTAAAGTATGTGAAGTAGATGTTAGAGGTATGTGTCTAGTGCCACAAAAGGGTTGGCAGAAATCACTTGCAATAGGATATGAAATTATTGTCCTGATCTTGATGTATGTAATGACCTAACTGTGTGTGGAAAAGCAATGGTAAAGCAGTAGTAAGAAATTCTTAATCCTGACTTGATCCAAAGTATGACATTTAATTTTTTCTTGATTAATGTATATGTTACCTGAACATTGTCATTATACCAAAAATGCCATTTAAAATTTTCTCTATTAATGATGTGTATGTTACCTGATTTGGTCATGGTGTAAAGAAATGATTTTGTTGCCAGTGTCTAATTACTGTTTCAAAGTTACAGGTTTCATGTTTTATACCACTAATGCAAATTTTGCCAAAGATGTGACATGATGATGAAAAACTTAAAGATGATGACAATAAACTTCTCAAAAGTATGTTGTTGGGCAGCAAAACAAGACAAAAGAATAAGAATGCTGTGGTCCTGAAGCTAAGGACTACAAAATATGCTATGTGAGCAGTAGCCAAAGGATTTGCCATTGTGGGGCAAGAAGTGGTCACGAACTGCCAAACCTAGAGCATGGGGCAGTGTATTAATCTAAAAAGGTGTATTTTTGTGTGTTCTTAATCTAAATTGTGTTTGTGTCTTAATGTTTACATACAAAGACTGCCAAACTAATAATGGGCAGAATGTGTAATATGGACTGTTAGTGCTGAGGCAGGCAGTGAACTAAGTTAGGTTTTTTGAGCAATATGTTATGAACTGACTATTCTTATTGAAGTCAGTGAAAAGTTATTATAAAATATATATGCATTCTTATTTAAATGGATGTAGATGTTTTTGATACTAGGTTTTTTGAAATAACTTAAAGTTTTGGACTGCCTTGTTTTAAAACACAGCAGTGATGATTAAAGATAGGCTCTGAAAATGTTAGTGTGTTTATGTGCAACAAATATTTTGGACTGCTATTATTGAAGAGCAGCTTTAAGGTTAATTATTTTGAAAAAACCTTGCAAAGTTACTTTGGTATTTAAAGAGTCAGTTGGAAAAAGGTTCGCTTAGGTGTTTTGTGTAGATATTTGTACATATGTGGATGCAAACTGATATTTTCAATATTTCATTAATTGCTGAACCTTGTAAAATGTACTGTGATCATAAATATGCTTGTGTGTCTGTGAAATTTTACATTCCTTTAAAATTATTGAGAGACAAACTTCTGTTTTGCTAAGTTAGAATGTTCTGTGTTGTTGTATATGTGTATTTTCTTTATTTTATTTGTAGGCTATACCATATTCTACTAATATGCAGATTATTTTTGTACTGTTAGTCTGTTACTGGAACTGTATGTGTATGAAATGAACATGTTTAAAGATATCTTGTGTAATGTTGAAAATTAGTTTCCTTAAACCAGTGTGAAATTGATAATTGCTTTAGATGTCTTATTTTGAAAACATTTTGGAAGAATGGTATGAAGTTTCTTAGTGTGTATACTGTATGTTTGTAATATGTATTTTTTTTGTCCCAACTGAAGTTGGATGGAATATTTTTTTTTTTTTTTTTTTTTTTTTTTTTTTTTTTTTTTTTTGTAGCCAACACCACTTAGGTGTTATAGATGTTTCCTTGAAGTATCCCTTACAGGAAACTTCAACGAAACATGGGGCATCTGTAACACCACAGCTCTTATGCTGCATGGATTTATTTTGCTTTATTTAATGTTACATTGTTGATCTTCTGTAAATGTGTTTGAATCGATAACATAAAATTGTGTACTCTTTTCTTTGTCAAACCTTTGATGTCGTGATTTGATTCTATGCAAAGTAGTGTATCTGCAATTTATATTCTTTGTCCCATTTGGAGGGAACAAAACTTACTGTATATAATTGTAATTTTGTGTGAATAATTTTTTGTAGAAGTGTCAATATGTGAAAATGTTCTGTTTTATTTAATGTATTTGTTTGCTGTTATGTAAACTGCTGACCTTCACTTAGGGTTCTTAGTTAATTTGTATGTAAAAAGTGTAGTGGTTCCCCTCGGGAACGGAACTGTGTAGCGCGCGCAAATTGTGGTTGGCCTAGGTAGAAAAGGTGGAACTGATAGTCAGTCGGGGACGAGCCAGCAGTCGGAGACGAGCTACCAGTCGGGGACTGCCAAGTAACCGATGCATATTGTGATTATTCCGAGGGAGGCTTTTTCTGCTACTTTCCAATGCCTCGGATGGGTGGATAAATAGCTGGAACTATTCTGGAATTTGTATTTATCATCGCCACCAAGAAATGACAGAGTCCATCAATTCTACCTGCAATTCCACCTACCAACATGCAGTTGCCACCACATTGCGCAATCATTGTATCGGAATACTACATTGATGTACAGTGAAGGATCAGCCTAATGGATGTGTTAGTGTGCTCAAATATAAGGTAATTTATATCGGGATTTATGTACCTACCTTGATTTTTTCCTTATCATAACACCTCTCGGGTTCCTCTCCGTTTGAGCTAAAGTGATATCCAAGTGTCCTTACCAAAAGAAATTAAAGCCTAGAGTCTTGCTAATTAATTCCTCTTGAACTTAGTAAAAAGAAAGTTAAAGTTAATGTGGCAAGAGAGTGAGTTAAAGTAAATATTGTTTGCTGAAAATAATTTTCCTATTAAAACTGCTTATTAAAGTGCTATTGCCAACTGCAAAATTAAAAGTTCTTAAGACTGAGGCATCTAAAGTTTTGCTTAGCAAATGATCACCTAGATATCTGTAGTAAATTCAAGAAGGTGAGTCAGTTTCTTGAAATTTTGTCAACATTGTGTTTCGCTGTAGTAAAAGTGGAAAACTGCAGTTGTGAAACATTATATGCTCATGTTTGTTAAGTGTATGTCTCTCTTGTGTATAGTAAGTGCATATTAATAATATAACAAGATCCACAGTTTGTCTATTGTATTAATGCTGAGTATCAAGTAACGGAAAGACCACTAATTAGTAAACCATAATTTATGTAAGCCTGAAAGTAATAGGGTGTTCGGTACCTCTTATAATTTTTGCAAATAGTTTGTGCTACTCCAGTTGTTAGCTTCAATCTTAAAACATGTGTGTCAGAGTTCACTGCACTCCCGTGTAACAAAGTATAGGTTGTGTTTATCCACTAAAATTACTAATAAATATTTTCTTGAACGAGAATGTTAATCATTCTCTTGCCTAGTTAGGCTGGTGACCATTTTCTTTATCCATTAAACACTACAGATAGGTAAAATTCCGTTTGTTACTGTTCAAATATTTAAATAATTCTGACTTTCATTTCCGATAAGCCACCTCCGTTAGGAACAACACGGTCAACATAACAAAATTCCTCTCAGAGGGTAACACTGCTCAGTTGCTTTATACCATAATTGCTATAACTAAATAATTCTGTTTTGCAAACTGCCTCCAGCTTCGAGGTTAAGGTATAGCAGTAGCAGACAGGAGTGTTATATGTCTATTGGCGGGATAGTTCCATTAAAAAAGTCACGGTCGCTTTCCTTTGCCACCTTCTCCAGTCCAAGATGGTGCTCACTCTTTGGCAAGCTCATCGGCAACAGAACGTTTATTCTTGCACTACATATTTGATAATTTACCGTGGTATTCTAGTCAGGATGGTATTTGACTTCTATAGATAAACGAATTATTGACAGATGTGAAAATCACGTTGAGGGAAAGCAGGAAGAAAATCCTGCAATGGAATGTCATGTCATATTGCGACTTTTAGATTGATAGCTGGACACTTACCTAGGTACCACCGAGGTAGAAGCAACACAGAGTGAATAACAGGGGTCGTACTCCCTCTGTAGCTGAGGCTCCTAGCGTACTGTTTTCCAGTGCTGCTCGAATGGAAGATAGTCGTTTCAAGTCCTGATTGTAAAAGAACTGTATACTAGCAGTATTTCACGTGTAAGGCGTCTAGGGATGGTTTCGTGTAGTTACCCATCGCCAGGCTTTGCATCAGCGTCCTGGCTAAATTACAAACATCTCCACAGTGTCTCATTCAAACGGAAATTTCAAGCTCGACTTCTCCCGTATCGTTATTACCAACACAAGCATCAAAGTTAATAAACAGCTCAGTATAAAATAAATCCTGAAGGGACAAGGCAATCTATCAGATTCACTGCCTGACAATAAAAGTGACACACCCCAAAGAAACAGTCTGATGTTACTGTCACTTCGCATACGTGCACACCACTAGCTGATATGTGAATGATTCTCTGTGACAGGTAGAACGGCTACCAGAGTGCATTAGTGTTTCTTATGTTTACTTTTGTTACCAGACCTGACAGGCTACGTTAACAGCGTGATAGCGCCATATGTAGAGTGAGCGCTCAGGACAGCGAGGTGCTGCATACCTGTCTGCGACAGCGTTATCATAATTTGACAGAAATTGAAATGGATCTCCTTGTGGGTCTCCAAATGACCAGCTGGTCGAATCGTACGATATCCAGGTGTAGCTGCCATTCGGATGTGACAGTGACCTGTTATGAGCCTTCATGAGAAAGCGAGGGCAGGCATACCCGTTGCCAACATTCAGATCGAACACGTCTGAGCACAGCAAGGGAAGACCGCCGTATTGTACCCCAAGCGCGTCGTAACACCTTCACGTCTGTCTCTGCGATGGAGAAACAAGGAGTGGCCTCCCTGCAATACTGTGTGTCATTCCGCACTGTTAGTAGAAGTCTAGCAGCAGCCGTTGCGATCTTGCAGTCCGATTCCTACGCTGCCGATAACACCACAAAAGCTGTGTTTGAAGCTGGGTGGTGATCAGGTAGTATGAACTGGTGATGAATGGTGTCGCACAGCATGACGTTGATGTATTCCCGTGACCATAAGGGTTCCTTTATCTGTCCCTGATAAAACTTAAGTGGTACCAGCTTGGACGTCAATCCTATCATAGCACCAGTATTGAGATATCAAGGACGAATTACAATAATTGTCATAAGCCTAAAAGTTAATTGGAAGGGCACTGAGTTGGAACACTATGTGATCAAAAGTATCCGGACACCCCAAAAAACATACGTTTTTCATATTAGGTGCACTATGCTCTCACCTACTGCCAGGTACTCCACATCAGCGACCTCAGTAATCATTAGACAACGTGAGAGAGCAGAATGGGGCGCTCCGTGGAACTCCCCGGACTTCGAACGTGGTCGGGTGATTGTGTGTCACTTGTGTCATACGTCTGTACGCGAGATTTCCACACTCCTAAACAACCCTAGGTCCACTGTTTCCTAAGTGATAGTGAAGTGTAAACATGAAGAGACACGTACAGCACAAAAGAGTACAGGCCGACATGATCTGTTGACTGACAGAGACTGGAGGAGGTTCGTAATGTGTGACAGGCGGACATCTATACACACCATCACACAGAAATTCCAAACCGCAACAGGATCCACTGCAAATACTATGACAGTTAGGCAGAAGGTGAGAAAACTTGGATTTCATGGTCGAGCGGCTGTTCATAAGCCACACATCACGCCGGTGAATGCCAAACAGCGCCTCGCTTTGTTTAAGGAGCGTAAACATTGGACGATAGTACTGTGGGAAAAAGTGTGGACCGACGAATCACGTTACAGGATATGGCGATCCGATGGTAGGGTGTGGGTATGGCGAATGCCCAGTGAACGTCATCCGCCAGCGTGTGTAGTGCCAACAGTAAAATTCGGAGGCGGTGGTGTTTTTCATGGAAGGGGCTTGCACCCCTTGTTGTTTTGGGTGGCCACAGCACAGACCTACATTGATGTTTTAAGCACCTTCTTGCTTCCCACTGTTGAAGAGTAATTCGGGGTAGGCCATTGCATCTTTCAACACCGCCGACCACCTGTCCATAATGCACGGCCTGTGGCGTAGTGGTTACAGGACAGTAACATCCCTGTAATTGCAGTGCAGCACCGAGTTCTAACCTGAATCCTTTAGGACACCTTTGGGATGTTTTGGAAATCCGACTTCGTGCCAAGCCTGACCGACCGACACCGATACCGCTCCTCAAGGGAGCATTCCGTGAAGAATGGGCTGCCATTCCGCCAAGAAACCTTACGGCACATGACTGAAAGTATGCCTGCGAGAGTGGAAGCTGTCATCAAGACTAATAGTGGGCCAACACCGTACTGAATTCCAGCATTACCGATGGAGGGCGCCACGAACTTGTAAGTCATTTTCATCAAGGTGACCGGATACCTTTGAACACATAGTGTACCTTGGAGTCACTTTCGACACGTCTTTAACACACCGCAAACACTTTCTCTGCACGAAGCTGAAAATGTCAGCCCAAAATAATATCATTCGGATGGTCGCTTGCAGTAAATGAAAACCCCAAACTCAGTTCATCAGAACCTCCGTCTTGCACTCGTTTCCATGTAGGGCTGTATGCCTGCCGCGTGTAGCGCAGCTCAGCTCATACAAAGCAACTGTTCGTTGCACTGAATGAAGCTGCACCACTGACAACTGCTTGTTTGAAAACGTGTTAAGTGTTATGTAGGTGTTGCGCGTTTTGATGTACGTCGTGAGATAGTGCAGGTTTTACAAGGCGAAAGGCTGAACTAAATCATTTACATTCTCTCCAACCACCAAGATCTAAGTTGAAATCCGTAGGTGGCTTTCTTAGTTAAGCGTCAAGACTTACTGTTTCTCAAAGACAGGCAACTGTGCGCAGCTATAAGCGACAAACTTCAATAGTGGATGAAACTTGCTGAGTACCTACCGCGTGGAGGTACTTTTGGTTGGTCCACCTGGAGATCATTGATCAGGCTAAGACCATATGTTGGTAAATGCAAGGACATCAAGGTCAAATGGGGACTTTCCGAAGGAGCGACACAGTGTGAATGCGTGGAAGACCTGCAGACCATGCAACCTTGAGTCATGTAGTGGTGAAGAGATGACAAACGCTGAAGGCAGTGCAATTGCCATTGCTCAGTTCTAGGCGTAGATCATTTTGTTCATTATGTAAATTATAAGTTACGAAAGTTGTTATATAAGTATTTGCCCTTAATATTGTACATGTGTGTGATGTAGAGCTCTACACGGCTCCTGACTGGAGAGTCATGGGCCAACTCGCCTCACAAGAGGATACGACGGCTTTGTGAGGCTCCTGACAATCGAACCAGTGTACGCATAGTCATACTAATAAGTGGCCTCATACTGCCAGGTTGTTTATAAATTTTATACGATTTTGCGATCACAGAAAAAAAATCATGTACCCTCGAAGTCCATGAAGCTTCCTCTTCTCCTCCTTGGTGCTTCACTTTCTGTTGTCTGTTGCTCGAAGTCATTGATCTCAGCAGAGTTACCATAACAAAGTCATCCTGATGGGTAAAAGCCCGTCCTGTACCTCTATACTTTCTACATCTACATCTACATTTATACTCCGCAAGCCACCCAACGGTGTGTGGCGGAGGGCACTTTACGTGCCACTGTCATTACCTCCCTTTCCTGTTCCAGTCGCGTATGGTTCGCGGGAAGAACGACTGTCTGAAAGCCTCCGTGAGCGCTCTAATCTCTCTAATTTTACATTCGTGATCTCCTCGGGAGATATAAGTAGGGGGAAGCAATATATTCGATACCTCATCCAGAAATGCACCCTCTCGAAACCTGGCGAGCAAACTACACCGCGATGCAGAGCGCCTCTCTTGCAGAGTCTTCCACTTGAGTTTGTTAAACATCTCCGTAACGCTATCACGGTTACCAAATAACCCTGTGACGGAACGCGCCGCTCTTCTTTGGACCTTCTCTATCTCCTCCGTCAACCCGATCTGGTATGGATCCCACACTGATGAGCAATACTCAAGTATAGGTCGAACGAGTGTTTTATAAGCCACCTCCTTTGTTGATGAACTACATTTTCTAAGGACTCTCCCAATGAATCTCAACCTGGCACCCGCCTTACCAACAATTAATTTTATATGATCATTCCACTTCAAATCGTTCCGCACGCATATTCCCAGATATTTTACAGAAGTAACTGCTACCAGTGTTTGTTCCGCTATCATATAATCATACAATAAAGGATCCTTCTTTCTATGTATTCGCAATACATTACATTTGTCTATGTTAAGGGTCAGTTGCCACTCCCTGCACCAAGTGCCTATCCGCTGCAGATCTTCCTGCATTTCGCTACAATTTTCTAATGCTGCAACTTCTCTGTATACTACAGCATCATCCGCGAAAAGCCGCATGGAACTTCCGACACTATCTACTAGGTCATTTATATATATATTGTGAAAAGCAATGGTCCCATAACACTCCCCTGTGGCACGCCAGAGGTTACTTTAATGTCTGTAGACGTCTCTCCATTGATAACAACATGCTGTGTTCTGTTTCCTAAAAACTCTTGAATCCAGCCACACAGCTGGTCTGATATTCCGTATGCTATTACTTTGTTTATCAGGCGACAGTGCGGAACTGTATCGAACGCCTTCCGGGAGTCAAGAAAAATAGCATCTACCTGGGAGCCTGTATCTAATATTTTCTGGGTCTCATGAACAAATAAAGCGAGTTGGGTCTCACACGATCGCTGTTTCCGGAATCCATGTTGATTCCTACATAGTAGATTCTGGGTTTCCAAAAACGACATGATACTCGACCAAAAACATGTTCTAAAATTCTACAACAGATCGACTAGCATTATGGTCTTTCGTTGTAGGTACCCATCTTGCGTGTGCGTGTTTCCTAACGGAATCTACCCGCGTTTTATTTCGTTATCGGCTCGGTGTTTTCTTGTTGACTGGAATGTAATAAAAATCTTCCTTCCTCCTTCTGTCATCCATGTCTTCTCCACCTCCATTTCAGTTTCATTACGCTCATAATTACACCTACCAATCCAGCCTGCTAGCTGATCCATATGTTCGATTTCTTCTCTCTCTCTCTCTCTCTCTCTCTCTCTCTCTGTCTGTCTGTCTCTCTCCAGTACTAGGCCGCCAGCGTTAAACATTAATAACCTGAACATTGGTTTGCTGCAGAATTCTTGAGCCTGTTTTAAGTTCGGATGGAAATAATTCCCTTGAGATAGAACGGTTTCTGTTCTCAAATCAACATGGATTTAGAAAGCATCGCTCGTGTGAAACTCAGTTTTCCTCTTCTCACACAACGTGTCCTGCGAACCTTGGATGAAAGGCGATAGGCAGATTCAGTATTCATACACTTCCGAGCATTTGTTGTAGTGGAATACTGCAGACTGTTAACGAAATTTTGCTGAGATTCCCAGATATGTGATTGGCTGGAAGACTTCTTAAGTAGTAGAACGCAGTTCGTTGTCCTGGACGGTGAATTTACATCAGAGATAAGGACATCGCCAGGACTGTCCCATAGAAATGTGACAGGACCACTCTTTTTCTTTATAGGCGTAAACTATCTTACTTAAAAGGTGAGCAGCTGGCTACGACTATTCACGTATCACCTTTACTGTATGGGAAAATGTCGTCGCTGAGTGGCTGTATAAGGGTACAGGATGACTTAAAATTTCTGTTTTGTATGACGAAAGGTAGCTTGCTCTAAGAGGAAAAATGTCAGTTAGAGCAGATGAGTAGGAAAAGGATCCTGTAATACTCGAATATGGGATTATTGGAGCACTGCTGGACACAGTCATGTCAATTAACTACGTAGGCGTAACGTCAAAAATTACATGAAATGGAGCAAGTATGGACGGCGACAAAAAAGGCGAAGGGAGGACAGTGCTTTACCGGGAGAGTTTAAGGAAAGTGTAGCCCGTGTCTAAACGAGAGTTGACTGGTCAGATAGATTAAGTTTTTAAATGCGGCTGAAGGTCCATAAATTTAAAACAACGTAACTACAATAACCTTTCAATACGCAAGACGACCGAGCTTTATGACCTTACTTCAAACGGCTGAAGGGCTTGAAACGTCCCCTTAGAACAATTATACAAGACTGTGCTTAAACTGACACACAATATTTTTAGCGCAACGCAATCTGACTTTCAAAAATCCCTACAAAAGAATGGCCCTGACTAACATTAATCTATACCTTTCACAAATCACTTACCTCACCAAAAATCTCCGTTACTCGAACTACTGCAATACAGCGAGCGCCACTACTGCCAGCTAAATAAAAGATTCAAACTACTGAAGGCACTAACTACTGCAGAACTTAGCTTTCGGAGGACAATAACTACGACACTTCCACAGAGATTATCTTACAGCAAGACGCACATTTAGCGCTACAGGACACGTATTTGAGTGATTAATTTTGTACTTAAATCATTTATTTTTAAAGATATTTGAAGTACAATGATACAAAGGTTTTCCGTAATACATTTCATTCCATTCTTGTAATCTGTAACACCTGAGGGTATAATTACATTAATCCTCAGGGGGGTACACGCTTACTTTGTGTACCATGTGTTTGGCAAGCACAAGGAGCCCTAGCTAATATGGTATTTGCTTATACAACTTTACACTTCGGTACCATATTTCTCTAACACATAAATTACACAGCTATCTGATCATTTAACTGAGAGATAAACATTTTTTTTTACTACATCAGTGACACATGTTTACGCAATTACACATTTGGGTAACTTCACACTTATGAAATTGTATTTTGTCTGTACTTTGTGAACTGTTCATATTTTTTCGGAACCATTGTGATACTATGAGAGCTTTGAATGATGTATTTGGGATGGGATCATGATTTTTAAAGTACGTTTGAGGTAGATGACACTATTGAAATGAGCAGAGAATTTTCTTTAGGTTTTGAAATTATTGCAGAAAGCTACGACGTTTTTGAGATTTGACTGAGGTGTTATGATGTTATTATTACAACGACGATGTGTATTATGCTGCTGAGGTGTGTTTATGATTAATAAGCTGATGCTATATGAGTTATTTGATTATGCTACATATCTGTTATGATGAAATATTGAAGAAGTGTCGACGAATAAGGTAAGGAATAATGAGTAGTGGTTATGGACTCTGACTTGTGAAAAAGGATGTTGGAAACCAAGAATCGTACTTTAAGAGTTATGAAATGTGTGTAAATACGTGAATGTATCACAATGCCGGCGAAAATTTTTTGGACACTGCTATATTCATAAGATTTTGTTTCTACACATTTGCAACGCAAATTCTCGACCCATGAAATTTTGTATATGAGACTGTCACTGTAGCGGAAACTGCTGTCGTAAATCTTTCCATATGAAACGTCCCCTTAGAAACATTTCTGAGTTACTGTGCTGATAAACCGCTTACATTATTTGCTTTTCAAACAGCTGAGCAAAACTGAACGTACTCAAACATTCACTAAGGTGACACACAATATTTTTAGCGCAACGCAATCTGACTTTCAAAAATCCCTACAAAAGAATGGCCCTGACTAACATTAATCTATACCTTTCACAAATCACTTACCTCACCAAAAATCTCCGTGACTCGAACTACTGCAATACAGGGAGCGCCACTACTGCCAGCTAAATAAAAGATTCAAACTACTGAAGGCACTAACTACTGATAGGCATAGTTAGCAAATGAAAGATTTTAATAGAGAACAAACATTGTATTTACCTTAATATTCATCAAAAGTCATAATATATACAGTAGTTCATGACATCCATTTTTACAAATTTCAAAACTTCGTCATTTCTCTCCCCACATCCACCACTGCTGGCGGATCACCTCCAACTGCGCAACGCTACGCGCTGTTCACATCCAGCTGCCCAACACTACAATGGCAGACAACAATGCAAACTAGCCACAGACTGCACACAGCACAGCCAGTGATTTTCATACAGAGCGCTACGTAACGTTGCCAATAAGAAAACGTAAACAGCCTACTTACATAAAGAAAACATAAACAGCCTACTTACAGGCTTTCTTTAAAAAAAAGAAAACTGCAAGCAATTTTCCAAGGCAGAAGACCCAAAGCTTTAAAACTCAGGCCTGCTCTCACTTTCCCGTCCAGTCCAACATCGGGCCCCTGTCACACACACGAATAAGATACTGCACAATTCGACCTGCCTGGCAAAAGGAGGCCCACAACGAGGCCACTTTCGAACTCTTGCTGACAACACTGTTTCACACGAGTACACGGCATCTCCGTCTCCTTCGTACTAACTGCTGAACATCTGACGCGCTTCACATCATTTACATACCCTACCTAGCCTGGGAAAATCACTGAACACGGAGAATACTAAATCACTTTGGTGCCTGTTCTACCCGTCATGGAGAATTACAACTCTAATAGTTTACGTACCCGCCGCAGGTGTTTTAGGGGCCGTGCTGAATGTGTGCACCCATAAGAAGCCAAAATTAAGAGAGATAAAGCGTAGAAATTAAGGTCTCCCTGTCAACAAAGTGGCCACGTTTTTAGAGGCGTCAGTCATGTCACGGATAGCGCTGCCCCTCCCGCCAGAGGTTCGAGTCCTCCTTAGGACATGGGTGTGTGTGTGTATTGTTCATAGCATAAGTCGTGCTTAAGTCTAGGGACCGATGACCTCAGCAGTTTGGTCCCTTAGGAATTCACACACACACACACACACACACACACACACACACACGAGGGTTATTCGATTGTGTTAAACTGTGAAAAGAGACCACGAAACGTAAATGTACAGAAGGGTATCCGAAGAGTTGAACCTAGTATCATCCGAATACCACTCTGGTGCCTTAAGAAATGTTCGACCTCTCTCACTAATATGGAAAGTGCTTAATATTGTGCATGGCGCAGATATGAATCCTTGTTAAAATCGAGAAACGCACTGGTACAGTTCTAAATACCATAAGGAGATTAAAAACGGAGTGTAACGGATAACGTCAGCAAGTTGCGTAATAACTATGGGTGGCTTAAAATCACCAAGATTTCAGTCTAGATAAACAGCGTAGAAACAATGGGTCGACAGAGTAAATTTTCTCGCTTCATCTTTCAGGAATTGTTTGTAGTATCGATACATGCATGTGGAATTGTAATGGACAATGGTTGAAGAAATGACGTCAGTGCACATTTCCACGGTAACCACGCTTAGCATTGTCATATTTCTATATAAGGAAAGACGCAGGGGAGTTTAGGCAGAGCTTCGGAGACGGGTCACTACAAGTAGACAGAATGAAGCAGAAGCGAACATACTTGGACGACGCCGTCGCCGCATACAAGTCGCTGGAAGTGCAAAAGATCAGGGGGTGGCGGCGTCGATGCTGTTTGCGAAGTATACGGAGGTACGCCCTGGTATCTGATTGCGTAGAAGCTCCTACGACTTGTGGTAAATTTTTGTTCACGTAATCATTTTTTTTTCAGTGTTTTAGATTTACTGGAGTGCAACGACGATGCCGACGCCGTATACAAGTCGCTGGAAGCGCAAAAGCTGGAGAGGTGGCGGTCTCGAAGCTGTCTGCGAACGATTCGAAGGTATGTCGCCGCGTCTGAGCACATAACGAGTCACCGCGACTCGCAGTAAACTCTCGCTCATGTGCACCCTTTTCTTTCAGAGTTTTGGGTTTGAGTGCAACGACAATGCCGCGCCGTGTACGAATTGCTGGAAGCGCAAAACCTGGGAAGGCGGCAGCGTGGATACTGTTTGCTAACGATTCATGTGTGTGTCTGAGCACATTCGAGCTCCCGCGACTCGCACTAAAGTCTTGCTCACGTAGGCCTACTCTTATTTTCATTCAGAGTTTTGCCTTGTATTGGTTTGTGTACGACGACAACGACGTACAATTTGATAGAAGGGCGAAAGTGGAGAGGCGGTGCCGACGTCGATGCTATCTGCGAAAAAGACGAAGGTATGCCGTGGTGTCTGAGGACATAAGAACTCCTACGATTTGTGCTAAATTTTTGCTGATGTCTCTTTTGCTGATGTTGTCTCTTTTCTTTTCAGAGTTTTAGGTTTGAGTGCAACTACGATACCGCCGCTGTGTACAAATCGCTGGAATAGCAATTCCTGGGAAGGTGGCGGCGTCGAAGCTGTTTGCGAACGATATGATGCCGTGGTGCCTGAGCACATAACGAGTCTCCGCGTCTCGCAGTAAACTATTGCTCGTGTACTCTCGTTTCTGTTTCAGATTCTTGTATTTGTGTACTGCGAAGACGCCGCCGCCATCATCACCGCCGCCGCCGCCGTCATCACCGCCGACGTGTGCAAGTCGCTAAAACCGCAAAGCTGAGGAGGCGGCGGCATTGAAGCTGTTCGATACGAAAGTACACCGTCGTGCCTGACAGCTTGGACCATTACAAGACAAGTCACGCTGGGGTGGTGGAAGACCAATCTAACAGAGCTGTAGCTGACGAGTGCAGAAGATGATGCGTGCGCACTGAATTTCTGGACTGAATACTAATCCACTTGTAACTGAAACAAAATAAAATGAAAGTAAATGAAACAAAATAAAATGAAACTTCAATAATAACCGATTTTGTTGTAACTACTGTACTGGTAGACATATAGAAACATACACATATAGAAATACCACAGCTGCAGAAAATATTTCATCTCAGGCTTGAGCCTGTACAAATTGTACGAAAATTGCGTTTGATTGAAAATGCACTAGTTTGAGGCTCATAATTTTTTACTAGAATAACAAAAGTAATAATCCCCCCGCCATAAACTCAAAAATATCTGATGCTCATAATTTCTACTAGAGTAACAAAAGTAATCTCTCCTGCCTCCAGCCCATACAGGCAGGAGCGGAGCAGACGTGTCGCTTATATCTTTCAGTCTCACGTAACTCATATGGCTCACATAAATGGCTCACGTATTGGTGTTGACAGCGCATGCGACGAAGAAAAAAACGCACTACGGTGGGTAGGAGCTCAGTCTCATTCACGGCCAGTATTGCTGCTAACACAGAATTCTGCAGTCAGTAGCAGTTATCATGTTATGGGTGATGGGACACTATGGTATCAGAGCAAATGAAAAGGTCGACGTTCGTTAAGAGGACGATTCAGCATGGGACGAACCCGTATGTCCATGTCCCGTAAACTGTTATAACGACTAGAAGAAGCGTCTATGCAAACATAATGCAGGACATTCGTGCACAGCAGTGGTACACCTTTGGGATGCATCACAGGCAAATGTTAGTCATTTTCGCCTCCTCATTAATCACGGAGATTCATGCAGCACCTCTGTCGTGTGTGAGTGCGTGCGTGTTTAGCTTGAGAGTAGACCAGATTTAAACCCAGCTCAGAAGAACATGTTGCCTATTTACAGACACACATCTTTTAATTATGTCTAGCTGACGTATAACAGTGTAGTCTTCCCAAAAATTACCAAAGTTATTTCCTGGTAACAGCGTGTCTGTAAATTATAAGAGCTTGTGTCATATATCTGCCACTCGTATTATACCGAGAGTAACCACACAATTAGATCCCAGCATTATCAGCAGTTAGTATCCTTACATAACAATGTATTTTCCAAATACAGCTAAGTTTGATCTACTTCACCGTCGACCACCATTTGGATCCGATAGTTACTAGAAACACAGTTTATTTCAGTTGCCTAATCGCAGACCCTTATGTTCTTTGCTTTCCGACCCTTTGGCCTCTCCTTCTTTCCCACCACTCACCCGGGCTCACTGTCTTTCTCTTGGTTATGACATTACGAAGCGGCATGAGAAAGGATGAAAGCTTCTGTTACAGAGCCCTAAGTTAAATCAGCGAGTTGTGGAAAAACCTTTAAAAGCGCCGTAATATTATTAAACATCTTTATTACATCATCATTACGATTAAACACGACAGGCAGTAGTTCCACAGCACACAGACTGATTTTTTTTCAATATTTGTGTTTCGATTACTTAACCTTTTTAAAATAAGAGCCATTATTTTGTGAAAATTCCGGACGTGTTACAAAAAAGAAAGTATTTTTCGAAATGTATATTGATCGTAGGACCCCTGTATTCGAGAAATTATTTGCAAAAAATTTCCAAATATGAGGTTGCCTTATCTTCAGTCCGCAATACAATTAAAAGACCACTTTTTCGGAACCCGTAACTGAATCCCTTTGTGATGTGTAAGTTTAAAATTCGTCTCTAAGATGCTTGTAACACTACTCTACAACGGTGGAAAAAGTGTGGTGTCCTGCGAAGTCACAATGGAGCTCGACGACGCTTTAAACAGCGAGGTATCACACGTGAGATAAAAAGACCAGAGCTCAGAAGCTTATTTGCCGTGTAAAGTGGGGTGGTGATGTCACATTGGCATCAGATTTCACCACAACGCAGCTCAGCACCACCGTAGACGTATCACACAATGGGAGGGTCGTCACACCCCCTCTTACCAACATTTCACTCCCTCTCTTGACGCCTCTCCGATGGAGATCAAAATGGTGACAACCGACCTCTGACTGTGCTACATCCCAGGAAAATTCCTATCTAACGAAACTGTGGGGTTACATCTCCACTGAACATGACAGTAAATACCGTCCAATATCGTTGCCGAGAACACCGTAAACTCACTTGACTGATGAATTCCAACAGGCTAGCGGTCGCAGAGCATTGTTCGCGAAAATCACGCCATGGAGTACGAACGTACCAGGATCTTGACACAAACTTCCAAATACTGAGACAGCGTCGTTAGAGCAGCCATAGAAATTCGTATCAAGGGCGATCTCATCAACGGAGAGTGCCGCCTGCAAGGCTTGGGAACCAGCACCGAGTGTAATTAAGAAGGCCCTCAGCAAGCAAAACCATCTGGCGACCACGTCGGACAGAGAACTTACATCAACGCCATCACAGACGCCGATGCTAGCGTCTCCGCCACCGCCGACAAACGGCCGCGGCGTGAACCGTGGTCGGTGTGGCTTGCGGGGGCAGGGGATATTACACTACTGGCCATTAAAATTACTACACCATGAAGAAATGAAGATGATAAACGGGTATTCATTGGACAAATTTATTATACTAGAACTGACATGTGATTACATTTTCACGCAATTTGGGTGCATAGATGCTGAGAATCAGTACCCAGAACAACCACCTCTGGCCGTAATAACGGCCTTGATACACCTGGGCATTGAGTCAAACTGAGCTTGGATGGCGTGTACAGGTACAGCTGCCCATGCAGCTTCAACACGATACCACAGTTCATCAAGAGTAGTGAGTGGCGTATTGTGACGAGCCAGTTGCTCGGCCAGCATTGACCAGACGTTTTCAGTTGGTGAGAGATCTGGACAATGTGCTGGCCAGGGCAGCAATCTAAAATTTTCTGTATCCAGAAAGGCCCGTATAGGACCTGCAACATGCGGTCGTGCATTATCCTGCTGAAATGTAGGGTTTCGCAGGGATCGAATGAAGGGTACAGCCACGGGTCGTAACGCATCTGAAATGTAACGTCCACTGTTCAAAGTGCCGTCAGTGCGAACAAGAGGTGACCGAGACGTGTAACCAATGGCACCCCATACCATCGCGCCGGGAGATACGTCAGTATGGCGATGACGATTCCAATGTGCGTTCACAGTGATGTCGCCAAACACGGATGCGACCATCATGATGCCGTAAACAGAACCTGGATTCATCCAGAAAAATTACGTTTTGCCATTCGTGCACTCAGGTTCGTCGTTGAGTACTCCAGCGCAGGTGTTACTGTCTGTGATGCAACGTCAAGGGTAACCGCCGCCATGGTCTCCGTGCTGATAGTCAATGCTGGTGCAAACGTCGTCGAACTGTTCGTGCAGATGGTTGTTGTCTTGCAAACGTCCCCATCTGCTGACTCAGGCGTCGAGACGTGGCTGCACGATCCGTTACAGCCATGCGGATAAGATGCCTGTCATCTCGACTGCTAGTGATACGAGGCCGTTGGATCCAGCACGGTGTTTCGTATTACCCCCCTGAACCCACCGATGGTAAACAGCGTGGAGGGTAAAAATCGTAGAGCGAGACCAAGAGATGAATACACTAATCAGAAGGATGTAGGCTGCAGTAGGTGCTGGGGGATGAAGAAGCTTGCACAGGATAGAGTAGCATGGACAGCTGCATCAAACCAGTCTAAGGACTGAAGACCACAACATCAACACCCACCGATGCCATATTCTGCTAACTGTCATTGGATCTCGACCACCGCGAGCAGCAATGTCGCGATACGATAAACCACAAAAGCCATAGGCTGCAATCCAACCTTTATCAAAGTCACAAACGTGATGGTACGCATTTCTTCTCCTTACACGAGTCATCAAAACAACGTTGCACGAGGCGACGCCGGTCAACTGCTGTTTATGTATGAGAAATCGGTTGGAAACTTTCCTCATGTCAGCACGTTGTAGGTGTCGCCATCGGCGCCAACCTTGTGTGAATGCTCATAAAAGCTAATCATTTGCATATCACAGCATCTTCTTCCTGTTGGATAAATTTCGCGTCTGTAGCACGTCATCTTCGTGGTGTAGAAATTTTAATGGCCACTAGTGTATTTGGCCTCGCGCCCTTAGGAGCTCAGTACGCCAGCGCACCTGACTATGGTGACATGTTGGGCCGCCGGAATATTGTCCCCGTTGGATAATATGACCCGGCAGTACATGTTTGATCGCTGAAATGTTGTGCCCGTTGGCGCTATGAACCCGCAGTACACCCGTGGAATGTTCGACCAACAAATACACTAGGAGAAACAAGGAAGACAATGTTTCTGCCTCTTTTGTTGGCAAAGGGATCATCTGCAGTAAGTTAGTTTCATAGTGCCTATCAATGACTAGGTTTATATATCTAACTCTAGAACTACGTCTACACTCTGAAGACCACTGAGAAATATACGGCATAGGCATCCTACTGTATCATGTAATACAGGGCATCTTTCGTTTCATTCTTGTATGGGACATGAGAAATACTACTGCTTTAATCGATTCTATGCGCGGTATAATTAGTCGAATCATCTACTTCCACATCTAAATGGATACTCTGCTAACCACACTTAACTGCCTACCAGAGGGTTCGTCGAACCATCTTCACGTTAATTCTCTATTCCTCCACTCTCGAAGAGCGCACGGGGAAAACGAACACCTATATCTTTTCATGCGAGCTCTGATTTTCCCTATTCTATCAAGGTGATTGTTTTCCACTATGTAGGTAGGTCGGCGTCAGGAAAATATTGGAGGAGAAATTAGGCGATTAAAAAGTTTCCTAGCATGGGTTCCACGAGTGTTTTATAAACAATCTGTCTTGCTGATAATTTGCTTTTCCTTGGTATTCTACGACTGAAAGTCTGCTACCTGCTTTACCTACAAATGAGCATATATGATTATTCCATTTTATATCCCTAAGAATTATTAAGTCCACGGTATTTGTGTGAGTTGAGTGATCTTTGTTGCGTGTCTTTTATATTGGCATTAAAGAATAGTTCATTTTTTGATTTGTGAAGTAACGAATTTTATGTTTCTGAACATTTAGAGAACACTGTCTATCTTTACACCTCTTTGAAATCTTACCATGATCTGACTGAATATCTGAGCAGCTTAGGCAGAACTTCATTATAGATAATTGCATCATTTGCGAAAGTTCTGAGGATTGTTAATATTGTCTACCAGGTGAAGAACTAGTGCAACATGTACAATAAGGGTCCCAACACTCTTCCACATTTATAGAGATGAAAGGCGGTGGACAAAAATATGAAATACCAAAAGCACAATAATACCTAATACATTGTTCGAAAACGGTTGGCATTCAAAACAGTTTCCACTCATCTAGATGCGGATAAATACAGGTCCTGTATGGATTTCAAGAGATTTTTATACCATTCTTCCTGCAAAACACGAGAAGTTACATTAACTATGATGTAGTTGAATAGCGATCACGCTCTCCTCTCCAAAGTACTCTACAAAGGCTCAGTAATACAGAGATCTGGTGAGTGTAGTGGCCGGTGGACATGCGACAATTCACCCTCAAGACCTCAAAACAAACCCTGGATGATTCGAGGTGCGTGAACAGGGCTCCTGTGGTCTTGGAACACGGCAGCATCACTGGGGAACAGACCTTGTATCATGGGATTTACCTAATCAGCCAAAATTGTCACGTAAACCTAGGCACTAATGGGACTTACAGAGTAACCATGGGATCTGTGGAATATCTCGATATGGCTGCGTAAATCCTCACCGAATCCCCAATATGTTTCGCTCTTGGGACTTAGAACTTTGCAAGAAGTTGAACACAATGTGAAACAAGACTAATCTGACCAAATGAGTGTCTACCATTGTCCCATAGGGCATTTGCATCACTGATTAGTAATTTTGGAATCCCAACGCGAGGTGCAATTCCCTGCCTATGGAGTTCGCTTTGCGTTTTCTTCGTGCAGTCACGGTTCGCGTGTGTGAGTTTCAGTCAGCAGTGAGTTTTGCAGCTGTCGTCCTCTTATCTTCCTTCATAATCGTGTTCTACATCTACATCTACATTTATACTCCGCAAGCCATCCAACGGTGTGTGGCGGAGGGCACTTTACGTGCCACTGTCATTACCTCCGTTTCCTGTTCCAGTCGCGTATAGTTCGCGGGAAGAACGACTGTCTGAAAGCCTCCGTGCGCGCTCTAATCTCTCTAATTTTACATTCGTGGTCTCCTCGGGAGGTATAAGTAGGGGGAAGCAATATGTTCGATACCTCATCCAGAAACGCACCCTCTCGAAACCTGGCGAGCAAGCTACACCGCGATGCAGAGCGCCTCTCTTGCAGAGTCTGCCACTTGAGGTTGTTAAACATCTCCATAACGCTATCACGGTTACCAAATAACCCTGTGACGAAACGCGCCGCTCTTCTTTGGATCTTCTCTATCTCCTCCGTCAACCCGATCTGGTACGGATCCCACACTGATGCGCAATACTCAAGTATAGGTCGAACGAGTGTTTTGTAAGCCACCTCCTTTGTTGATGGACTACATTTTCTAAGGACTCTGCCAATGAATCTCAACCTGGTACCCGCCTTACCAACAATTAATTTTATATGATCATTCCACTTCAAATCGTTCCGCACGCATACTCCCAGATATTTTACAGAAGTAACTGCTACCAGTCTTTGTTCTGCTATCATATAATCATACAACAAAAGATCCTTCTTTCTCTGTATTCGCAATACATTACATTTGTCTATGTTAAGGGTCAGTTGCCATTCCCTGCACCAAGTGCCTATCCGCTGCAGATCTTCCTGCATTTCGCTACAATTTTCTAATGCTGCAACTTCTCTGTATATTACAGCATCATGTGCGAAAAGCCGCATGGAACTTCCGACACTGTCTACTAGGTCATTTATATGACCGTCCGTGATGATCATTCAATGCAGACTTTGATCCGCGTTGAGACTTGGTGGATGATATTATTCCGTTTTCCCGGTCTGCGACATAAATCATCGATATGGTGCCACATGAAACACGAAACACTTCGACTACTTTGGTTACGGAACCGCCTACCATTCGAGCACCAACAGTTTTTCCACGTTTGAATTCGTTTATCTCGGACCTGATGCACTCGTAGCTACACAGAACACTGTTCTGACCGCGACTGGCGCTTGCAACGTATTGAGAACATTGAACAGGTGCCCTTCGATGTGAAATACAAGAGCGCAAACTGCAGACTCGGCAAGCATCTACGTTTCTGTTCAAGCATATGTGTCTAGCGGTGTTTCCATATTTTTGTCTAACCTCCATATATAGCACCGTGACAAGAGAGCTAGGGGCTGTTATTATTGCCTGCCAGGTCAGTAATACAACATGGACAGCAATGGTCCCATCTCACTCTCCTATTAATGGTGATGTCCCACACACCGAGGCTACCATTCGCTGTTTGCGGCCGGTCTGCTCCAAACGTGTTCTCTCGCAGCGAGATAACCCGTGACACTGTCCCGGCGTCTACGTCTGCGTCGCCAGCTGCACAACGCCTCCGTAGCCTCCGCGGAATCGCACAGCCGCTCATCAGCCACCCCCACGCCATCAGGGTCGAACCAGGAAGGGAACCTTCCATGTCACCGTCCCAACTAAACGTCAGTACAAGGCAACTAGTATTATTTTATAGATTTATTTTCTGTTTTCGTTTAGTCAGCTGTCTAGATAAAAGAACAATCCAAATTTTTCACATAAATTGCTGTGAATGAATATACCACATAGTATTTTAACATAATTTCAAATCAACAGTGCACCTAAGCGCTATAGTGTTTAAGGAGAAGAGTCAGCATGAAATACCTGCAAGGTGCCGGGGCAAGCAGTATATTTAACACTAAATTCTTCTAGAATCTACATATGTAAATGATGCTCTAAGCCCCCCCTATTCTAACTCCGACTTTTGCTGTTGCACAAGGATTAAAAGAAATACGCGAACTGACTCTAATCAACCCTGCCAGTGGAGTAGAAGAGAGTTTGGCACCTGCAATAATTTAATTTGATAAATAAGTTAAATAAACGAAGGTTTCATTAACATAGTGAGGAATGATAGGGTTGCTCTACCGATTAACAGAATGAAAGTTCTGTCCAAAATAACAATATGATTTATTAAGACTAAACACAAAATAATAAACAAAAACACATGAAACATTTACAATACATCAAATTGGCTCAAATTGGATACTCAAACAAACGCTGTGAATGTGAAGTTGTCCCTAAACTAGATTGTGAGGATTATGACGGAGTGGTATGTGCAGCTAATTCCTTGCAACTCAAATCTTAGAGAAAACACATAGCCAACCCAACATTAATTGCTGCTACCCAAGACACAACAAAGTTAGAAAAAGACAAACAGGCGCGCTCTGCTGAGCTCTGATTATCACCTAGGAAAATCCCTGTCTGCCGGTGCTGCGGACATACCTTACCAAACTGTCTTCTTAACTGCCAGAACACAATCTGGCGTACCGGAGGCGATGACTGGTTGCTTCGACGTCCTCGACCAAAAGGCGAGAGCCGACTACCCACAAGAGCACCCGTACAAAACCGAACACAGAACATTCCCACCCCCACGACAGTGGCCGTGGTTAACCGTTCCAATCAGCAACTCGAAAACCGGCGGAAAATTCCACTCCATTGCCAGAACACTACCATTCCACCAATGGAGATTCTTGGCGCCAATTTCTGCGCCGATTTTGCTACGTCACGGAGCTATGCCATGAGTAAGCCGATCACAGTTACGATTTTGCAGAAAGCGCGGGAATTTGCCCGCCACAACTGCCTGGGTACACAAGTCATTCCCACGCCTCGCTGCTAGCCCGCCAGAAAGTGTTTTCGCTAAGTTTCTGCGAAGTAACGGAACCTCTAGCCCAGCCGCCACTTCAGGCCCCTGCGGGCATGCCTCTTGACAATGTCGGCGTCTGGAAAGCATTCACTCATCTCTCTCACACCCGTCGGCTTACCCTTTCAAAGTCAGCAGAGCCCGCCTGTCACCGGACCACCCAGGTGACGAGAGACGCTGCGTGGGAAGTCCGCGTGTGAAGGAATAGCAACTTTCCACCGCATGCAATTAGAGAGGAGAATCGTAAAATAGAAATATGAGAGGGGGCTCATGCCACCTCTCATACCTACTTTAAATATAGTATAAATAGTTTTAAAAATCCGCATACCACCATTTGACAGTCTGCCCCCGAGACGATACATGATACAGTGTTACATAACAAATTTGTAATTTGTATTTATAGACTACACTATGCTGTACAACCCTACACGGCACCACACTATTGTACCTGGTACCAGAGCGAAACTAGATCTCTTTAGTCCGGATAGATTGCTCCTGCTGCTCCGAGGTAAATCTCAGGATTAATAGGAGCTGTGTTGCCATACGATCCAAGATGTGCAGTGGAAGATGGTTTTCAGAGTCTCAGGAAATCCTCCATGGTGCTCCCCGAGGCTCTCTCCTCGCTGCTTCCGGAAGGTTATTCCAAGTCATGTTGTATAGCCTTTCCTTGGTTGCCTCTCGGTCACGTAGGGTTGCATTTCGTAAACAGACATTTTAGCTGTCAGCAAGTTTACATTGTGCCACAGCTCTTCATCTTTGTTATGTTGTATACTAGTGTGACAACAGAGACGTTCTTACTCTTGTATGGAACAGCTTGTCTAACGGCAGACACCCTGTTGATGTGGTCCGGGGTGCTCTACATCCACAAGTGTCTGCCGTGCGTTGCCATAGCTGGACATGGACCAAGTCCCAGTATGTAGTGTATAGCTCGACATGTGTGTCAGTACGGGACTCGAACCTGGGACCTTCGTCTCTTTCAGGAAAGTGCTCTACCGACTGAGTCATCCAATCACGACTCACAACCCGCCCTCACAGCTTTACTCTCGCTAGTATCTCGTCTCGAACGCTAGAAACTTCACAGAAGTTCTCCTGCATACCTGGCAGGACTAGCCGCCCTGGAAGAAAGGATATTGCGGAGACATGGCTAAGCCACAGACTGGTGCCGGGCGGGGAGTTGTTTCTACGGCACTTAATCTGCAACTCCGCTGCGTAATGTAAATTCGCAGTGGAGAACTAATCCCTAGGGTATGGCTTAGCAACGTCTCCGCAGTACGCTTTTTTTCATGAGGACTATTTCCGTAAAGTATGCAAGAGAACCTCTGTGGAGAAAGGTAGGAGATGGCGTACTGGCGAAAGTGAAGCAATGAGGGCAGGTCGCGACTCGTGCTTGGATGACTAACTCGGTAGAGCCCACGAAAGACAAAGACCCCACCCCGGGTTCGAGTTCTAAGTTTGAAATCAACGCTCACTTAGCTTGCAAGATGCCATCAATGGTATTAGTAGTGGATTTATGACTGTATAACTCTGTTTCTGACTTTCGCTGCCGCACTGAGGGACTGTTATCATTCAAAAAAATTCTCTATCTATTCCTTATCTAATGTATTCAGCATGAGTATGGGGACTAATCCTAGTTAAGCAAGAAAATGAGGATTCAATTAATAAAATTTTGGTTATAAATTAAAAAGGAAAGTGCAAAAAAAACACAACATAGAATCCTAACAAGTATACAATCACAAATCCTGCTGTTTACCCTGTCGAAGACTGGCACAAAAAGTAGCTGTCCAAACGCGTCCCCTGTTATGTTCGTTGAGAGCACCGCAAAGGCTCATACTGTTAACCCTTTTGTTAGTTCTAACCACCACCTAAGCTGGCGTAGACAACGCAAAACTCTGAGAGACGAACTAGTGGAACTAAAGGTTGATACTGTTAACCCTTTTGTTAGTTCTACCACCCTTATACGAATATTCGTCGTACTTACAACTTGTTGCGCATCGGCCATTGCGTGCAGGCGTCAACCTAAATGTAAGGATACTAGCGTGTTCACTTTTCATAATACACAAGTCATCACAAAAAGTATACCAACTTCATACTTCCTCATGGCACAGAACTAGAGTTAATAAAAACCTCTCATGCCTGCACTCCAAAGGCTTCTTCAGTATCAAGCTCTTTCACAACTTAGCTGTATTTAAACTCCTCTGAAACCATTAGCTATGAACAATTTTTTAAAGAAATTTGCGCCATTTGACTGTTAATTGTTCATTTATTTTATAGAATCATGATTTCGGCTTTGTAGCCGTTCTTAAGTGCATGTTGAAATGGTAAAATACGTCTGATCTCTGTGTGACTTGTCTTTGTCGAAATAACATATTTATGACCGTGGTGCTATAGTCGGCGCACGAGTGATGGTGCACAGCATTTCCGACGTAAATGAAATGGAGGTTTTCCCGTTCGACCATTTCACGAGTGTACCGTGAATGTCAGACATGCGGTAAAACATCAAATCTCTGACATCATTGCGGCTGGAAAAACATCCTGCAAGAACGTGACCAACGACAACTGAAGATAATCTTTGAACGTGGCAGAAGTGCAACCTTTCCACAAACTGCAGCAGATTTCAATGCTGGGCCATCAACAAGTGTCAGCGTGCGAGCCACTCAGCGAAACACCATCGATATGGGCTTTCGGAGCCGAAGGCCCACTCGTGTACCCTTGATGACTGCACGACACAAAGCTTTACGTCTCGCCTGGGCCCGTGAACACCAACGTTGGACTGTTGATGACTTGAAACATTTGCCTGGTCGGACGAGTCTCGTTTAAAATTGTATCGAGCGGATGGATATGTACGCGTATGAGGACAACTTCACGAATCCACGGACCCTGAATGTCAGCAGGACACTCTTCAAGCTGGTGGAGGCTCTGTAATGGTGTGGGGCGTGTGCAGTTGGAGTAATATTGACCAATGATACGTCTAGGTACGACTCTGACAGGTTATACGTACGTAAGCACCCAGTTTAATCACCTGCATCCGTTCATGAGCAATGTGGATTGCGACGGACATGAGCAATTCCAGCATGACAATGCGACACTCCACAGTCCAGAATTGCTCCAGGATCACTCTTCTGAGTTTAATCACTTCCGCTGGCAACCAAACTCCCGAGACATAAACATTATTGAACATATATGGGATACCTTGCTACGTGCTGTTCAGAAGAGATCTCCAACCCCTCGTACTCTTACGGATTTATGGACAGCCCTGAAGGATTCATAGTGTCAATTCCCTCCAGCACCACATCAGACATTAGTCCGTGCCACGTTGCGTTGCGGAATTTCTGCGTGTTCGCGGGTGCACCAGTTTCTTTGGCTCTTCAATATATGACTGCAGCATAAGATCCGAGTTATCCTTTTTCACGGTGACATATACAGACAGATTAGAAATATTTGAACATTTCATCATGCACTAGAGAATGGTTACAAAGCCAAATTCATGATAGTGTAACAAAAAAAAAAAAAAGACAGTGAAGGGGCGGATCTTTCTTCCACAAAATTCTACACTACTGGCCATTAAAATTCCTACAAAAAAAAAATGGTTCAAATGGCTCTGAGCACTATGGGACTTAACAGATGTGGTCATCAGTCCCCTAGAACTTAGAACTACTTAAACCTAACTAACCTAAGGACATCACACACATCCATGCCCGAGGCAGGATTCGAACCTGCGACCGTAGCAGTCGCGCGGTTCCGGACTGCGCGCCTAGAACTGCGAGACCACCGCGGCCGGCAAAATTGCTACACCAAGAAGAAATACAGATGATAAACGGGTATTCATTGCACAAATATATTATACTAGAACTGACATGTGATTACATTTTCACGCAATCTGGGTGCATAGATCCTGAGAAATCAGTACCCAGAACAACCACCTCTGGCCGTAATAACGGCCTAGATACGCCTGGGCATTGAGTCAAACAGACTTTGGATGGCGTGTACAGGTACAGCTGCCCATGCAGCTTCAATACAATACCACAGTTCATCAAGAGTAATCACTGGCGTACTATGACGAGCCAGTTGCTCGGCCAGCATTGACCAGACGTTTTCAATTGGTGAGAGATTTGGAGAATGTGCTGGCCAGGGCAGCAGTCGAACATTTTCTGTATCCAGAAAGGCCCGTATAGGACAGGCAACATGCGGTTGTGCATTATCCTGCTGAAATGTAGGGTTTCGCAGGGATCGAATGAAGGGTACAGCCACGGGTCGTAACAGATCTGAAATGTAACGTCCACTGTTCAAAGTGCCGTCAATGCGAACAAGAGGTGACCGAGACGTGTAACCAAAGGCACCCCATAGCATCACACCGGATGATACGGCAGTATGGCAATGACGAATACACGGTTCCAATGTGCGTTCACCGCGATATCGCCAAACACGGATGCGACCATCATGATGCAGTAAACAGAATCTGTATTCATCCGAAAAAATGACATTTTTCCATTCGTTCACCCAGGTTAGACAAGCGCTCCTGTCTGTGATGCAGCGTCAAGGGTAACCACAGAAATGGTCTCCGAGCTGATAGTCCACGCTGCTGCAAACGTCGTCGAACTGTTCGTGCAGATGGTTGTTGTCTTGCAAACGTCCCCATCTGTTGACTCAGGGATCGAGATGTGGCCGCACGATCCGTTACAGCCATGCGGATAAGATGCCTGTCATCTCGACTGTTAGTGATACGAGGCCGTTGGGATCCAGCACAGCGTCCCGTTCCTAAACCCACCGATTCCATATTCTGCTAACAGTCATTGGATCTCGACCAACGCGAGCAGCAATGTCGCTATACGATAAACCGCAATCGCGATAGGCTACAATCCGACCTTTACCAAAGTCCGAGACGATATGGTACGCATTTCTCCTCCTTACACGAGGCATCACAACAAAGTTTCACCAGGCAACGCTGGTCAACTGCTGTTTGTGTATGAGAAATCGGTTGGAAACTTTCCTCATGTCAGTACGTTGTAGGTGTCGCCACCGGCGCCAACCTTTTGTGAATGCTCATAAAAGCTAATTATTTGCATATCACAGCATCTTCTTCCTGTTGGATAAATTTCGCGTCTGTAGCACGTGACCTTCGTGGTGTAGCAATTTTAATGGCCACTAGTGTATTTGGCCTCGCGCCCTTAGGAGCTCAGTACGTCAGCGCACCTGACTATGGGGACATGTTGGGCCGCCGGAATATTGTTCCCGTTGGACAATATGACCCGGCAGTACATGTTTGATCGCTGAAATTTTGTGCCCGTTGGTAGTCTATATGACTGTGATCTTCCATGAAGGAAAGATAATTAATTATGAGCAGTTGTGATATGACAACTAAAGACTAAAGAATAAGCTATTTGCTTGCGTGGTTGCATCAGTTGCAGTTAAGGGGCTCCGGAAAGGCTCAAAATCATGAAAAGTTCAATTTTTACTTTTTTGCGTTTTCTGAATCTGCAGACTATTACCTTTTAATAGATATATAATTTATTCAATTCCGAAGACTACAACTATTTTCAAATTTTTTTTGAAATGTGTTCTACATGGGCGTGACCCACTGTGGCGCTGTTAAACTGCTGTCAAATGGTGTTATTATTAACGTCCGTGTTCATCAGGTACATTTTAGTGATGTGAGATAAAGTATGTGTTGTGACTAACCTGTGATGGTTCAATATATATCGCTGGTGTGATTGTCGATTGTTTCATGTTTATTTACTCTGTCGTTATCTCGAAAATATTCGTAATTAATTCTGTTTCTTGAGTCTCTGTTTTGTTGAAGTATGATAATGAGTAAAAGTAAAGTTGCGTTGCGACTTTCATGATGGCAACATTGTAAGGTGCAAGGTATTTAAAAATATGGGAATGAAGATAGGTTCTAACATGGTACGAGCGATGCTTGCTTTAGACAAGGAACGCCTTCGGGGCCGGTTGGAGTGGCCGAGCGGTTAAAGGCGCTACAGTCTGGAACCGCACGACCGCTACGGTCGCAGGTTCGAATCCTGCCTCGGGCATGGATGTGTGTGATGTCCTTAGGTTAGTTAGGTTTAAGTAGTTCTAAGTTCTAGGGGACTTATGACCACAGCAGTTGAGTCCCATAGTGCTCAGAGCCATTTGAACCATTTGAACGCCTTCGGGCTGCAGACAGGGCTGTAAAGAGTCTAGAAATACAAGCAAGAGTAAACAGGAGGAGGAACAAGAGGAAGCTTGAGGAGGAGTTTGCAGAGGATGAAGATAATCCATCCTATGGACCTGGAATGCACTAAAAATTTAATCCAATCTTTGTCGCTCGATTCCCAAAACTTTTATTTTCTCATACTAATTACATGTTTTCTAAGGATCTTCCAAACATATTTGTTTCAAACTTTCAGTAAATGTTACACAGTACCTTCTGCATAATTTAACACAGCCTTTTTCCAAAAAAACTGTATATTTTTGACTATATAAATAAAAAATTGCAAAAAAATGTTGTGAATTTTCTTTACAATTGAAAAAACTCATCTTTAATAACTGAACTAAAATTTTGTAAAATCCCTGTGTTAAGTTGTAGCCCATATTCCAATAAATAATCTGTAAAGAGTTCAACTTCCTACCTCAAATACTTTGTGAGGAAAGATGTAATTTATAAGCGTTATTTTAACATTGCAAGTATAGGGCGTTCCGGAGCCCCTTAATCACCAGAACAGCCTGTGGCCGTCGTGTCCACGGCCCCGCACGTGCAGCTGCAATTCGCGCATGCGCAGTCGGGGACAGGCCGCGCACCCCACGCGGCCAGCGTTTTCCGAAGGCGGTTAATTATGTGTGAGCGGCGCCACGGGAGGGAGGGTGGCGGCCGCGTCATCTGGCGCGGTGAAAGTGTTATGAGCTGCGGGCTTGGCGCACGCCCAGACCGCAGGCCGGGCTCTCGCTGACCGCCGCGCCGCGCCGGCAGGCGGGCGTGCATCACGGCGCCAGGCCGACCCAGGCCCCCGTTATGAGGTCACCCTTACGGTCCGCCAGGCCACGCCGCGCTGCCCTTATATTACGCAGCACCGGCCGTCAATCGTGGGGCACGGAGTACATCCCGTACTGTTATGAAGGCCGCCCGCGTCTTCTCACAAGGCGGAGCGCCGGACCTCGGGAATGTGATACGGCGTCCGGCTCATCTTGCCACTGGGCCACATTCTCGCAGTAACCATCTCAGAAATGGATCCACCCCGACACGGCATGTTCCACAGTGGGGCTCGGCTCCCTGGAACAAACAGCCTCTATTAAGAGACATCGGAAGTGCTACAACTGCTTTTATTTTTTGAATACGCAACATTATAAAGCGCGTTTGAACTTTGGGTTCAAAAAATGGTTCAAATGGCTCTGAGCACTATGGGACTCAACATCTGTGGTCATAAGTCCCCTAGAACTTAGAACTACTTAAACCTAACTAACCTAAGAACATCACACACATCCATGCCCGAGGCAGGATTCGAACCTGCGACCGTAGCGGTCACGCGGTTCCAGACTGAAGCGCCTTTAACCGCACGGCCACACCGGCCGGCAACTTTGGGTTCAATCAGATACAACCCATAAGCTTCCGCCATTTTTATGAGCTATATTCAATGTCATAGTACATCCCACAATTCTTCCAGTAGTCTTCGTTCCAATCTGCATCAGCATCTCTTTCTACATACAAACTTCACGAGCCATCGTACGCTGCATGGAGGACGGTACTCTGTACTAGAGATGGGGGATCCTCTCCTGAACTGATTCATAGAGTTGAATCTTTCAAAGGAGTGAACAATCAGAGATTCAGAAAAAAAGAACGGTAGCTCCAAACGTTTCCCATGGCAGAGAGAGAGAGAGAGAGAGAGAGAGAGACGGAGCATATCAGCGGCGCCTCTGCTGGTTAGAGCACAGTGCATGCCACACAACACAGCCGGCGCCGGCCTCTGCCCTGCTTCTGCCTTGGCTGCCTGCATTGTCAGTGCCCCATTGGATTTTGTGTTTCACATATGCCGTGCCGTCTCTGTGCGTCCTCTGCCGCGTGCAGTGTCTGGCGCAGCTTAACTTAGCATCGCACTCTGTCGGCGATCGTTTCAGTCGCACTTCCTGCCCTCTGGGTAGTTGATGCGAGCAACAGGACAGAGAGCCTCCTAGCGGAGAACATAAGAACTACTTGCAACAACCTGCTCGCAAGGGAAGGGACGATTTGTCTCGGAGCGGGTGAGTGGTGGCCGTTCACCGCTCCCCCCACCCTCGGAACTCGCCCGCTCAACGCTCATCCCACCGTTCTCGACTCTAGCCAGAGTGTTGAGCAAAGCAACTCAGGTGTCACTCTGGTCTCTGCGGTCTTAGCTCACGCAGTGATACAGCTCGCGGCTCGACCTACTCGACTCAGTGCCTCTGCATCAGAGTTCGTCTCTACTGGATATTGTTCTTCGTAGTAATACCGCTATGTATATTACATTATTATGTTATGTATACATCATTTGTTTTTATTTTATATTTATTTGTTCAAACTGATCAGATTAGGTTCCTGACGACTCCTCTTACTATAGGATTTTTATTATGGACACTCGAATTTACGCTTTAATTACGAGCGAACCGATAAACGTATCGCAAAATGTGATACACCAATACTTTTCTTGTTTTATTCTGTGTAAGGCTATATGCAGCACTTTAGTCTTACAGTCAAATATATATATTTTTTTCTTATTCTGGTACGGATTTTGCGATTTTAGGCGTCTTCGGAAGGAAACGTTCACTTTACAAATATATGGCTTGCGATGTATTTGTACGAGGTTAATGAAATTTTAATACATTATAGCCAAATATATTGTTAATGTAAATCTCAAGTTACAACATTTTCCGATCACCCAAAAAACCACGATAGTGCAAAATAAATCAATAATCAAAAACTTTGTCATATCGTGGAAATTTCAATAAACAATACAAAATTCTTACTCATTATCTGTGTTACTTCAAAATAGGATCAAATAAGATCAAAATACAGGTATAGTACTGGAATAAACCAAGTTTAAAGGGCAATGTGCCTTCCATTTATTTTCTATTGTGAATGAGTGGTGAGTCATGAAAAAGAGCTCATTTCAGGGAGTGAATAGTTCTGATCCAATCTCTGAAAAGAACAGTTTTGCCCATCTCTACTCTGTACCACTGCTAGTCATTTCCCCTCCCGTTCCACTTGTAACGCGCTCTTTTTTATAGGCTAGGCCCAAATTGAGACGCGTATAGGGCGTGTGGCGCGGCGCAGCGCAGCGCGCTTTCCTGTAACTACACAGGTTCAAATGGGACCGCGCAAATTGCGATGCGACGCGACTGGGACGCGACACACGCCTGCGCCAGGTCGCGCGGCGTTGTGGTTGTGGCACAGTTTCTCTCGCCGCGCGTCACGCGTGCCTCGCTAGCACTGTGGGAAATTTGAGGCGGGGAGCGGAAAAGTAGCCCGGCCATATGCTCACATCGGCAGGTTGCATATGAGCAGTGGTAGTATTGCCCATACGATAAATATTGCCTTACTGTATACTAAATTTTATTGCCTTTGGGTAGTATTTCGTTTTTCGCCATTTAAACGCTCCAGCTTTATTCGTTAGCACATTATACTTTTCTGTTATTTATATCTGTATAGTTTTGTTTTGTTTTGTTTTTCTTCTGTCAAGAAAAATGCATATTTCAGTAACTGATGAGCCATTGGCCGCTGGAATTGTATCATATGCCTATGCGGTGTTTCCAGATCGCAAGAAGGGACAGCGGGTAGTGAATAAGGAAGCAAGGAATATTATAAAATCATGTGATTAAGAAGCAAGGCAGGAAAATAAAACAAGGTTATCTTCTCGCTGCCTAGTATGCTGGCGTATCTGTACGATGTGTTACAAAAATTTGGAAAGGGGTAACCTCTACAGGTGTGATCCCTTTGTGCTCCAGGTAAAAAGCGTTCAAGACCTGAAGTATAGAAGTCTCTCTGTGATTATTTGGATATGGATGCAATAATGTAATATGACACACTGTACTACATGCAAGTGAACATCACATTTCCACTGCAAGCTAGAAACAGTCAAAAAGCAGTCACAAATAACAATGTTTTAATTGGTTCGCCGTGATGAGAAAAAGCATTTCAATTGTTACATGTACATTATCAGCATTAATAAGCTAATTATACAACAGGCTACACAGATGAAGAAAATGGTCGGTATTATTACGAAAGTAGGAATATCCTAAAAGGGTGTCATGATTAGATATATTTAATTTGTTGAAATGTACTGCTGACAAAGGAAGATCTACCTTCATGACAATGTTTTTCGAACTCCAGCTCCCAATGCTTCTGCATTCCTGTCGCGCGTATTATCCTCCGCTGCTGACAATACAGTGACCATTGTGTTGTGCGACAAATGAGTTGTTTATTTTTCTCAATAACAACTATTTTATTCGCGAACACGCATTGTCAGTTCGGAGAGCCGTAGGTGAGTAACCAGTATCTGGCATGTGCCTATCATTCCTCCTGAAAGGACGCTCGTCATTATTTTAATACTGCTCAGATCAAGAGAGGAATAAAATCCATTGGTAAGTTTTTATTCCAGTCGCTCAGTGTTAAAAATACGATGGGTTACGGGGATTCCACCAAAATTCCAACAGAACTGACAATCTATTTTTGTGTGAGTTGTTAACCTTTTCTCATTCGAAGAAGCATCACCGTTTATGAGTAACGGCCACATTTCTCTTGGTGACTAGTTTAATTGTACTTCCTTTGTCACAGTGTAATTTGTCAAACTCATCTCACAGCTGCTATTGCTACAGAATTCCGAAGCCAATTGCCTCATTAAACAAGTAATTGGCAATCACAGAGCTCAACAGCTTACGAGAAATCTCATAGTGTCGGTTTGCAGTACCATAAAAGAAGAAATTTCATGTTTATTCGCATACTAGGAAGCCTCTGTTTCGCTAGCTGTCGATACCTCTTAAAAATTACAGTCACTGGAGTGAAATAAATAAAAAGGAAATAAAAAGGGAAGTATAAGTGCTGATATATCGCCATAGATAAGAAAGTTCCGTGTGTTTAAGAATTGGCAAAACACTCTCCTCCATGTGTGCTATCATTCGCCAAACTTTCGTTTCGATGTCTCGAACGGTTTAGGAGATATGAGAGATGTTTCGAGTATTTCAATTCACGCGGGAGTGAGATCGGAAGTGAGCGCGCTACATAGGATCCATTTTAAAGAGATCGGAGGCAGATAGAGACCTCCTCCCAAGTCTAAACAAAAATTCAACTTGTTACCTAAATTTCATAGGGACCAACATATGGTGTAATACGCACCAAACGCAAAATCATAGCGCCCCTAATTTTCGTTGCAAACTTTTTTAGTTTTGTATAGTGTCTTACTAAAATTTGTACATCACAGTAAGAATGGCCATTAGCGAGATGATGGGCACTTCGCCACGAAGCTGACATATAACGCTACAAGTGAGGCAAAAATCAAATATTTTCAGCGAATAGTTTCTGTAAAATCGTTTGAGAAAGATAACACGTTGCGCGCACTTCGGTTCTGTCAGAGCAGAGAGTCGCAGTCGGCGCGTGCTGAGTATGGAGTACACGTCGCAGTACGTGCTGGACCCGCGCGACATGTGCGGAACGTGCGTGTCACGTCACACATGCTATACGCGTCTCAATTTGCGCCTTATCTTGGCTGCCGAAAGGGCAAACACTGGAACACGTCCATCGGAGAATGTATGAAACAGGCGAAATACCCTCAGACTTCAAGAAGAATATAATAATTCCAATCCCAAAGAAAGCAGGTGTTGACAGATGTGAAAATTACCGGACAATCAGCTTAATAAGCCACAGCTGCAAAGTACTAACACGAATTCTTTACAGACGAATGGAAAAACTAGTAGAAGCCGACCTCGGGGAAGATCAGCTTGGATTCCGTAGAAATACTGGAACACGTGAGGCAATACTGACCTTACGACTAATCTTAGAAGAAAGATTAAGGAAAGGCAAACCTACGTTTCTAGCATTTGTAGACTTAGAGAAAGCTTTTGACAATGTTGACTGGAATACTCTCTTTCAAATTCTAAAGGTGGCAGGGGTAAAATACAGGGAGCGAAAGGCTTTATACAATTTGTACAGAAACCAGATGGCAGTTATAAGAGTCGAGGGGCATGAAAGGGAAGCAGTGGTTGGGAAGGGAGTAAGACAGGGTTGTAGCCTCTCCCCGATGTTATTCAATGTGTATATTGAGCAAGCAGTAAAGGAAACAAAAGAAAAATTCGGAGTAGGTATTAAAATCCATGGAGAAGAAATAAAAACTTTGAGGTTCGCCGATGACATTGTAATTCTGTCAGAGAGAGCAAAGGACTTGGAAGAGCAGTTGAACGGAATGGATGGTGTCTTGAAGGGAGGATATAAGACGAACATCAACAAAAGCAAAACGAGGATAATGGAATGTAGTCGAATTAAGTCGGGTGATGCTGAGGGAATTAGATTAGAAAATGAGACACTTAAAGTAGTAAAGGAGTTTTGCTATTTGGGGAGCAAAATAACTGATGATGGTCGAAGTAGAGAGGATATAAAATGTAGACTGGCAATGGCAAGGAAAGCGTTTCTGAAGAAGAGAAATTTGTTAACATCGAGTATAGATTTAAGTGTCAGGAAGTCGTTTCTGAAAGTATTTGTATGGAGTGTAGCCATGTATGGAAGTGAAACATGGACAGTAAATAGTTTGGACAAGAAGAGAATAGAAGCTTTCGAAATGTGGTGCTACAGAAGAATGCTGAAGATTAGATGGGTAGATCACGTAACTAATGAGGAAGTATTGAATAGGATTGGGGAGAAGAGAAGTTTGTGGCACAACTTGACCAGAAGAAGGGATCGATTGGTAGGACATGTTCTGAGGCATCAAGGGATCACCAATTTAGTATTGGAGGGCAGCGTGGAGGGTAAAAATCGTAGGGGGAGACCAAGAGATGAATACACTAAGCAGATTCAGAAGGATGTTGGTTGCAGTAGGTACTGGGAGATGAAGAAGCTTGCACAGGATAGAGTAGCATGGAGAGCTGCATCAAACCAGTCTCAGGACTGAAGACCACAACAACAACAACAGCTCGTCTGTCCAAAACCACCGTTGTGGAATGGTACCCTGAGTTCCGTGCCGGGCGCGATGCTCACCCCGGTCTTTGATTGCCGGAACACATTATTTATTGATTTCAAAGAACTTTGTGTGCCCATCACTGCGGAACGTACTGCGCAACACTGGCCATACTACGGCGTGAAATTACGCCGAAACGTCGTAAGGCAGGAGTTACGCCCTATACTCGTCTCCCTATGTGATTATCACGTCTTCGGTCCCTTAAAAAGTGCCCTGAAGGGTCGACGATTCCAGTCTGTCGAAAATGTGCAGCGGTGAGCTGCGGACTTCTTCGGGGCAGCAAGAGAGGGTGTTTTACCAAACGGACATCTTCGACCTGGCACATTGGTGCGACGATTGCCTCAATTATCACGGTGAGTTTTCCCGATTGGCATACTAATTCTGGACTGTACGGCTATTGAACGGCAAGTTTTTTATCGTCTCTTGTACGTAGTGTCTATATTGTTAGACGTGGCAATTTTTTATGGCCAGGCCGTGACACTTGTATATGTCACCCTAGTTGAGACCGAAGTATTTCCGTTTCTAATACCGAACTATCAGTTTAATAAGTCACGGCTGCAAAATACTAACGCGAATTCTTTACAGACGAATGGAAAAACTAGTAGAAGCCGACCTCGGGGAAGATCAGTTTGGATTCCGTAGAAATATTGGAACACGTGAGGCAATACTGACCTTACGACTTACCTTGGAAGCTAGATTAAGGAAAGGCAAACCCACGTTTCTAGCATTTGTAGACTTAGAGAAAGCTTTTGACAATGTTGACTGGAATACTCTCTTTCAGATTCTGAAGGTGGCAGGGGTAAAATACAGGGAGCGAAAGGCTATTTACAATTTGTACAGAAACCAAATGGCAGTTGTACGAGTTGAGGGGCAGGAAAGGAAAGCAGTGGTTGGGAAGGCAGTGAGACAGGGTTGTAGCCTCTCCCCGATATTATTCAATCTGTGTATTGAGCAAGCTGTGAAGGAAACGAAAGAAAAATTCGGAGTTGGTATTAAAATCCATGGAGATGAAATAAAAACCTTGAGGTTCGTCGATGACATTGTAATTCTGTCAGAGACAGCAAAGGACTTGGAAGAGCAGTTGAACGGAATGGATAGCACCTTGAAAGGAGGATATAAGAAGCAAAACGAGGATAATGGAATGTAGTCGAATTAAGTCGGGAGATGCTGAGGGTATTACATTAGGAAATGAGACACTTAAAGTAGTAAAGGAGTTTTGCTATTTGGGGAGCAAAATAACTGATGATGGTCGAAGTAGAGAGGACAAAAAATGTAGACTGGCAATGGCAAGGAAAGCGTTTCTGAGGAAGAGAAATTTGTTACCATCGAGTATTGATTTAAGCGTCAGGAAGTCGTTTCTGAAAGTATTTGTATGGAGTGTAGCCATCTATGGAAGCGAAACATGGACGATAAATAGTTTAGACAAGAAGAGAATAGAAGCTTTCGAAATGTGGTGCTACAGAAGAATGCTGAAGATTAGATGGGTAGATCACATAACTAATGAGGAGGTATTGAATAGGATTGGGGAGAAGAGAAATTTGTGGCTCAACTTGAGTAGAAGAAGGGATCGGTTGGTAGGACATGTTCTGAGGCATCAAGGGATCACCAATGTCGTATTTGAGGGCAGCGTGGAGGGTAAAAATCGTAGAGGGAGACCAAGAGACGAATACACAAAGCAGATTCAGAAGGATGTATTTTGCAGTTGGTACTTACTGGGAGATGAAGAAGCTTGCACAGGATAGAATAGCATGGAGAGCTGCTTCAAACCAGTCTCAGGACTGAAGACCACAACAACAACAATAGTGATCAAACTCAGAATCTTCCGACCATAACATAATTTCCTCTCCGTTTCTTTATTCCTGTTTAGAGGTGAATTTTAGCTCTTTCAACCATATTGCATTCAACATTTCCCGCAAAATTCAGTGAAATCAAAAAATTTATTTGGAAGAAGATAAAATACTGAAAATTATTTCCTTGTACAACCAATGCATGTATAAATGTTCAATCATTTGAGGCAGTAGCTAGCCATTCCACTAGAACAATGATCGTGAACACGTACTGAACGAATATAGTACATAGTAGAAACTTAAGCTACCATTAAAATAATAAATTCGTTTGGGGCACAAAAGGAATAAACAAATTATTTCGAAATAAAAGGAATTTGGATGAAACGAAAGTATCGGTAAATTCGAAGAAAAAAGTAGTAAGAAGACCAGGAAAGCATTCATTAGATAAAAAAATATGAAACAAAGTGAGTCCCATAAATGTTTTTCTCAGAAAACAATTACTGGTGGGATTTTGGTATAGAAACTCAAGTCAGTGCTGTCGACTGACATACAGGGAAACACCAAAAACACAACCCATTGGCATTCAAAACATCTCCCAGTCGTCTTTAATGGATAGATACAGGTCTTGTATGGTTTTCGGGGGAATATTATACCACCCTTCCTGTAAAATAATGGCAACTTCACGTAACGTGAGCAGCGATAACGCACCTTTCTCTCCAAAGTAGACCACAAAGGCTAAATCATACTGAGATTTGGTGAATGGTGGGCAGAGAAGATTCGACAGTACATCCTCGTGCTCACAAAAGCAGTCTTGGACGATGCGAGCTGTGTGAACAGAGGCCCTGTCCTCTTGGAATAGCAGCACCATTAGGGAACAACCACCATACTAAAGGGAGAAGCTAATCACCCAAAATTATCACACAACCCTTGGAAGTACTACTACCTTTCAGAGTACCGACGGAGCCTGTATAATATCACAGAAATTCGAAACAGTGCGCAACAAGACTCGTCCTACTAAATGACATTCTTCCATTCTTCCACAGCCCACGTTTTCCTGTAACTGTCATTTGCATCACTGACGTGCGTGTTTGGAATTCCAGCTCGCCCTGCCGTTCCCTGCTTATGAAGCTCCTTTGTGTTGTTTTGGTACTGACAGGGTCCATGAGTGCGACATTTAGTTCCGTAGTACCTTTTCCCGCTGCTGTTTTCTTTAAAAATGGATTAAAAACAGCCAAGACCGCAATAAAATATTTATTTACAATGGTTACCTTTTTCGGTCAGAATATGACCATTTGTAGACCTTCCAGAGGTTAAAAGACATTGTACACTACTGTGCACTTCGTGATAGTTTCCAGACAGCTGTCCCACTAATACATCAAAATACGTTTTGCATCACTCCGGTTCCCAGAACTCCTGAAGATAGACGTTGACTGTGCATATTGTATCACAGACACAGTCCGTTTGACTGACCAGAGATGTCACTAAAGAGATGTCACTAAACGCGCCTAAAGATGTAAACAACCATGCATTAGCAGCGCCTATTAGACAGAGGGGGTCCAACAGCCGATCAGTTCCAGACATTCCACCAGGAAGGAGGTACACGGCTCGTGTTTGTAGTTCAACCATCTCTAGACGGCAAATACCGTGGTTCGATAACGTCCGCATTGTTACTTTGTGCCAGGAAGGGTTCTCAGCAAGGGAACTGTCCAGGCGTCTCGGAGTGAACCAGAGCGTCGTTGTTCGGACATGGAGGAGATACAGAGAGACAGGAACTGTTGATGACATGCCTCGCTCAGGCCGCCCAAGCGCTACTGTTGCAGTGGATAAACGCTACCTACGGATTATGGCTCGGAGGAACCCTGACAACAACGCCACCATGTTGAATAATGCTTTTCGTGCAGCCACAGGACGTCGTGTTACGACTCAAACTGTGCGCAATTAGCTACATGATGCGCAACTGTCCATGGCGAGGTCCCTCTTTGCAACCACGACACCATGCAGTGCAGTAGAGATGGGCCCAGCAACATGGCAAATGGACCGATCAGGATTGGCATCACGTTCTCTTCACCGCTGAGTGTCGCATATGCTTTCAACCAGACAATCGTCGAGACGCGTTTGGAGGCAACCCTGTCAGGCTGAACGCCTTAGACACACTGTCCAGCAAGTGCAGCAAGGTGGAGGTTCCCTGCTGTTTTGGGGTGGCATTATGTGGGGCCGACGCACGCCACTGGTGGTCATGGAAGGCGCCGTAACGGCTGTACGATACGTGAGTGCCATCCTCCGACCGATGGTGCAACCATATCGGCAGCATATTGGCTAGGCATTCGTCTTCATGGACGACGATTCGCGCCCCCATCGCGCAAAGCTTTTTTTTTTTTTGTGGTTTTAGGGCGCAAAACTTCTATGGTCATTAGCGCCCAGCCCGTACTTACGACAGTAAAAAACCGAAATTGAAAACCAGCAGCAATGGGAACAAAGTCATAAAATTGGAGAAACTAAAATTAAAAGGAATGCTTAAAAATCCACTACAGAAAGGGGGTGGTTGTCCCCAAAAAAGCTTCAAATGACTGACGTCATTTCACTTTCACTAATAAACTGGAGGAGTGGGGGAGGATCGCCGCTTAAAAGATGTCGATGGCTAAAAAGACAGTGCCCTATCCGGAGTCTAGCTAAAATTACCTCCTCCCGACGACGCGTTCGGGAGGAAGAGGTCCAAGCGCAAGGAAGGGCTTTCACTTCCCGCAATTTATCACGGGGAAGTGTTGACCAATGCGCATGCCATAAATGAGCAACTTTGCGACATAAACCGCTCCGTAGATCGGTGAAGGGAAGCGACTGAATAACTGGCCGAGGAAGAGAGACTGCAGCCTTGGCCGCTATATCGGCCGCCTCATTCCCACAGATACCAGCGTGTCCCGGGAGCCAGAGGAACGCCACCGAGACGCCCCCCAGGTGGAGCAAGCGCAGACAGTCCTGAATCCGGTGGACCAGAGGGTGCACAGGGTAAAGAGCTTGGAGACTGAGGAGAGAGCTGAGAGAATCTGAGCAGATAACGTACTGTATCCGCTGATGGCGGCGGATGTAGTGGACAGCCTGGAGAAGAGCGTAAAGCTCCGCAGTATAAACCGAACACTGGTCGGGAAGCCGAAAGCGATTTGGGGTGTCGCCAACAATATAGGCACTCCCTACACCTAACGATGTTTTCGAGCCGTCGGTGTAAATAAATGTGGCATCCGTCATTTGTGCACATAGAGCAGCAAATGCCCGACGATAAACAAGTGTAGGGGTACCATCCTTGGGAAATTGACAAAGGTCACGGAGCAGGCAGATCCGGGGACGGAGCCAAGGCGGTGCTGTACCCCAAGTTGTCAAAAAGGTTTTAGGAAAGCGGAAGGAAAGAGAATGGAGCAGTTGACGGAAGCGGACTCCCGGGGGTAGTAGGGAGGAGGAGCGGCCTGCATACCCTACATCAAAGGAGGCGTCGAAAAATATGTCATGGGCTGGATTAGCAGGCATGGAAGACAGATGGCTAGCATAACGACTCAGGAGGACTGCTCGCCGATTGGACAGCGGAGGTTCAGCAGTCTCAGCATAAAGGCTTTCCACAGGGCTAGTGTAAAAAGCTCCAGACACTAAACGTAATCCACGGTGGTGGATGGAGTCGAGACGCCGAAGAATAGACGGCCGAGCAGAGGAGTAGACTATGCTTCCATAATCCAATTTCGAGCGCACTAAGGCGCGATAGAGGCGGAGAAGGACCACTCGGTCCGCTCCCCAGGAGGTACCATTCAGGACTCGGAGGGTGTTAAGCGATCGCAGACAGCGAGCCGAAAGATAGGAAACGTGGGAGGACCAGCACAGTTTTCTGTCAAACATAAGACCTAAGAATTTAGCGACGTCTGATAACGGAAGGTTGACAGGACCTAGATGTAAGGAGGGTGGAAGAAACTCCTTACGTCGCCAAAAATTAACACAAACGGTCTTACTGGGTGAGAAACGGAAGCCGGTTTCGATGCTCCACGAGTGGAGGCGATCGAGACATCCTTGAAGACGCCGTTCAAGAAGGCTGGTCCGTTGAGAGCTGTAGTAGATCGCAAAATCGTCCACAAAGAGGGAGCCCGAGACATCAGCAAGGAGACAATCCATAATTGGATTTATGGCAATGGCAAACAGTACAACACTCAGCACGGATCCCTGGGGTACCCCGTTTTCTTGGGAGAAGGTACGGGAGAGAGTAGTGTTCACCCGCACCCTAAAAGTGCGCTCTGCCATAAATTCGCGAAGAAAAAGGGGCAGCCGGCCGCGAAAGCCCCAAGAGAACAGTGTGCGGAGGATGCCTGTCCTCCAACAGGTATCGTATGCTCTCTCCAGATCAAAAAATATTGCTACCGTTTGGCGTTTCCAGAGAAAATTGTTCATGATGTAAGTGGAGAGAGCAACAAGATGGTCAACTGCAGAATGATGCTTCCGAAATCCGCATTGGGCTGGTGTTAAAAGACTGCGGGATTCCAGCCACCAAGCTAAACGGTAATTCACCATACGCTCCAAAACCTTACAAACACTACTCGTGAGAGAAATGGGGCGATAGCTAGAGGGGAGATGTTTGTCCTTTCCAGGTTTCGGAACGGGAACGACAACAGCTTCCCGCCACCGTCTGGGAAAGGTACTGTCGGTCCAAATTCGATTATAAAGGCGAAGGAGGTAACGCAGACTATGGGTTGATAAATGCAGCAACATTTGGACATGGATACCATCCGGTCCTGGGGCGGAGGAGCGAGAAGAAGAGAGGGCATGTTGGAGTTCCCGCATGGAGAAAACAGTATTGTAGCTTTCGTGATTTTGAGAGGAGAAAGCAAGGTGTCGCTCTTCCGCTGCACGTTTCTTCGGGAGAAACGCTGGCGGGTAATTTGAAGAGCTCGAAATCTCAGCAAAGTGCTGACCCAACGAGTTAGAAATTGCGACGGGGTCCACTAAGGTATCATGCGCGACAGTAAGCCCAGAGACCGGGGAGAAACTTGGCGCGCCTGAGAACCGTCGAAGCCGACTCCAAACTTCCGAGGAGGGAGTGAAGGTGTTAAATGAGCTAATAAAGAATTTCCAGCTTGCCTTCTTGCTATCGCGGATGACGCGACGGCATCGCGCACGGAGCTGCTTATAGCGGATACAGTTGGCCAAAGTAGGATGGTGACGGAAAATGCGAAGAGCACGTCGCCGCTCACGTATTGCGTCACGGCATGCCTCGTTCCACCAAGGAACTGGGGGGCGCCGGGGCAATTCGGAGGTGCGTGGTATTGAACGTTCCGCAGCTGTAAGAATAACGTCGGTAATATGTGTGAACTCAGCGTCGACGCTGGGAAAGCGACGGTCATCGAATGTCGCTAGAGACGAAAAAAGTGTCCAATCGGCTTGGGCAAATTTCCAGCGTCGCGAGCGCATATATGGCAGTGGAGGCTGCAGTCTAAGGATACATGGAAAGTGGTCACTCGAGTGTGTATCATCAAGGGCGAACCATTCGAAGCGCCGAGCTAGCGGAACAGTACCGACCGCAAGGTCCAAATGAGATAAATGTGTCGTGGAGGCAGACAAAAATGTGGGGACCCCAGTGTTGAGGCAAACTAGATCCGCTTGGTGGAAGACGTCTAGCAATAGAGAGCCACGTGGACAAGGATGTGGAGATCCCCAAAGCGGGTGGTGGGCATTGAAGTCCCCAACCAGCAAATAGGGGGGTGGAAGCTGACCAAGAAGATGAAGGAAATCAGCTCGTGCCATTGGTGTGGACGACTGAATGTATACAGTACAAAGAGAGAACGTGTAACCGGAAGGGGAAAGACGGACGGCGACAGCTTGGAAGGAAGTGTGTAAGGGGATTGGGTGATAATGGAGAGTATCATGGAGAAGAATCATGAGTCCTCCATGGGCTGGAGAGCCTTCAACAGAGGGGAGATCATATCGGACTGACTGAAAATGAGGGAGAACAAAGCGGTCATGGGGACGCAGCTTTGTTTCCTGAAGACAGAAGATGACTGGCGAGTAGGATCGTAAGAGGATCGACAATTCATCCCTATTGGCTCGAATGCCGCGGATATTCCAGTGGATAATGGACATAGGGTGAACAGAAAATAGAGGAATGTGACCAAAGTTGCTGTCAACTCAAAGACTGCTCGGAGCTAGCGACCGACAGCATGGAATGGCATTCAGCCGAATTTAGAAGATCCTGATCCATAGGTTGGTCAGGAGCAGCTCCTGCCACCAGCGATCGGCCGGTTGACCGGCCATCAGCAGTGCGCCTCGGCGACACAGAAGACGTCCGAGGGCGATTTCCGCCAGGTGGTGCTGTAGATGGGACACGCCTTGGCGGAGAAGTAGAGGAACTGGGTTTCTTTGTAGCCTTCTTGGAAGTATGATGTTTAGATGAAGGAGGAACCGATGGTTGTGAAGTTGCGGTACGTAAAAACTCTTCACGAGTATGCTCTTTTTTCGAAGACTTGGCGTCTGACTTTTGGGCTCGAGATTTAGCAGAACCCGACGAAGGGTGAGCCATAGAGTGGGCAGGCGAAAGTGGTGAGGTTGCACGGGCGATCTTGGCGCTGGCCGATCGGACGACCGTGGTACTAAAGGTGAGGTCGCAAGTCTGCGTGGCCGCCTCCTTTGTTGGCCGAGGAGAAGCCAGGACAGTGCTGTATTTTCCTGTCTGAGGCACGGTGGGCTTGCGACTGGCGAATAATTTTCGAGCAGCAAAGGTCGACACCTTTTCCTTCACTCTTATTTCCTGGATGAGCTTTTCGTCCTTAAAAACGGGGCAATCTCGAGAGGAAGCAGCGTGGTCACCCATACAGTTGATGCAGCGAGGGGATGGAGGTGGACAAGCACCCTCATGGGCATCCTTGCCACACGTAACACATTTGGCCGGATTGGAACAGGACTGGCTGGTGTGATTGAACCGCTGACACCGATAGCAACGCGTAGGGTTTGGGACGTAATGGCGAACGGAAATTATCTCATAGCCTGCTTTGATTTTGGATGGGAGTTGAACTTTGTCAAATGTCAAGAAGACAGTGCGGGTTGGAATGATGTTTGTGTCAACCCTTTTCATAACTCTATGAACAGCCGTTACGCCCTGGTCAGACAGGTAGTGCTGAATTTCTTCGTCAGACAAACCATCGAGGGAGCGTGTATAAACGACTCCACGTGAGGAATTTAAGGTACGGTCCGGTTCCACCCGGACAGGGAAGGTGTGGAGCAGAGAAGTACGCAGCAATTTTTGTGCCTGGAGGGCACTGTGTGTTTCTAACAACAGGGTGCCATTTCGTAACCTGGAACAAGACTTTACAGGACCTGCAATTGCGTCGACACCTTTCTGAATAATGAAAGGGTTGACTGTGGAGAAGTCGTGACCTTCATCAGACCGAGAAACAACAAGGAACTGTGGCAACGATGGAAGAATCGTCTGTGGCTGAGACTCAGTATACTTACGTTTGTGAGCAGACATAGTGGAAGGTGAGGAAACCATTGCGGAAGAATCCCCCATGATTACCGGCGTCTCCGATGGTGCGCTCCTCCCTTGTGGGGGCCATCTCTGAGGGCACTCCCGCCTTAGGTGATTGTTCACACCTCAGGTCACACCTCCCGACAAACGGACGGAGGGACCAATCGGCACTTTCGGAAGGTATCAGCTCGGGTAATCACCCCTCCCTGGGCCTGGCCGTTACCAGGGGGTACGTACGTGTCCTACCTGTCTACCCGGGGCGGGGAATTAAGCGTTACCCCGTCACCGGCTACGCACAAAAGGTGTGGGTCGGCCTTCAGACACGCACAGGGAGGAAGAAAGAGAGAGGGAAAGGAAAGAAGAGAGGTCTCAAACGCCGCAGCGGAGAAAAGGGAAAGAGAAGAGGTAAGGAAAAAGGAAGGACAAAGGAAGGAAGAAGACATAAAAGCAAGGAAGGCGAAGAATGCAGTACATTTACGAGCGTCCGTCTCCGGACGTAGGCACAAGCCATACTCCCAGATGGGGAGAAAGGGAAGGAAAGAGCCAGAGGTGAGGGGAGGAGGGGCGAAGATAGGGATGGGGAAGGATGCGGAAAGGGAAGGTATGCAGCCCGGAAAGGAAGGAAGGCCACATTAGCTCGGGGTCCCGTGCTCGCTATGCACGTATCCACAAAAGAGTTGTGGACCCCCTGGGGGGCGCGCAAAGCTTGTGAATGACTTACTTCAGGATAACGACATCACTCGACTATAGTGATCAGCATGTTCTCCTGACATGAACCCTATCGAACATGCCTGGGATAAATTGAAAAGGGCTGTTTATGGACGAAGTGACACCGATTGCTCTGAGGGATCTACGCTGTTGAAGAGTGGGACAATTTGAACTGACAGTGCCTTGATGAACTTGTGCATAGTATGCCTCGAGGAATACAGGCATGCATCAGTGTAATAGTAGGTGCTACTGGCTGTTAGCGGTACCGGTATGTACAGAAATCTGGACCACCACCTCTGAAGGTCTCGCTGCATGGTGGTACAACATGCAACGTGTGGTTTTCATGAGCAATAGAAAGGGCGGGAATGTTGATCTCCATTTCAATTTTCTGTACAGGTTCCGGAACTCTCGGAACCAAGGTGATGCAAAACTTTTTTTGATTTGAGTATGATACTGTGAGACTAGTGACAATCTGGTCATATTCTGACCGAAACCGGTAACCATTGTAATAAATATGCTATTGCAGTCATGACCGTTTGCAAGCCATGTATAAAGTATTTAACCAGACTGCTGTTTACCTCTACTAGATATAGTCTCAAAGTACTGTTATCTTCTTATTTTTCTTCACAGTTCTCTTCAATGATCGTCCGTCACGATCACACAACATACACTTTCGTCCGTGCTGTGGCTTAGTCGATGATGTTTCGCTTTCTCTGTATGCTGTATTAATCTTCGATACGGTGCCTCCTGAAACGCCGGCCGATGTGGCAGAGCGGTTCTAGGCGCCTCAGTCTAGAACCACGCAACCGCTACGGTCGCAGGTTCGAATCCTGCCTCGGGCATGGATATGTGTGATGTCCTTAGGTTAGTTAAGTTTAAGTAGTTCTAAGTTCTAGGGGACTGATGACCTCAGCAGTTAAGTCCCATAGTGCTCAGAGACATTTGAACCATTCTGATTTGAACCTCTTGCAACATTCAACACTTCGGCTACCTTGGTTACGGAAGCATCCATCACACGAGAACCAACACTTTGCCCTTGTTCGAATTCACATAGCTCCAACATAATGCACCCACAACTGCACACTGAACACTGTTCTGACCAGGAATGACACTCGCGGCTTGTTGAGGAATAGCACAGGTGCCGTTCGTGGTCAGATGCTACACAGCAACCTGCAGGCTTGGATAGCATCTGCATTTACGTTCAAGGTCGTGTTACTCACTGTGTTTCTATATTATGTGTGGTGTCACCGCCAGACACCACACTTGCTAGGTGGTAGCTTAAATCGGCCGCGGTCCATTAGTACATGTCGGACCCGCGTGTCGCCGCCATCAGTACTTGCAGACCTAGCGCCACCACATGGCAGGTCTAGAAAGACGGACTAGCACTCGCCCCAGTTGTACGGACGACATTGCTAGCGACTAGACGTACGAGGCCTTCCTCTCATTTGCCGAGAGACAGTTAGAATAGCCTTCAGCTAAGCACATGACTACGACCTAGCAAGGCGCCATTAGCCTTACCTACTTTGAGAGTTATAGTATAAATGTCTCAAGAAGAACGCTGTATTCATCAGAGAATAAAAGTTAAGTATAAAGCAACTACGTACTTTTCTTGCTACCATTCAATAGTTATCCTGTTTCAGACTTCACGCCCGTCTGCATTAGTTAGCGTGCCTTTCGGCTACCTCCGAGTGGTGTGGCTGTCTTGCTACGCCACAACAGTTTGGCGACGAGTTAAAAAAGGGTTTTGTTCTTTCTAATTGCTTACATTTACTTGTGTCATGGCTTCGCCACAATCTCCAGATGTACTGTCCGAATTTTATCGCTTGCAGAATCAGCAGACGCAGGCGTTATTGGATGCCCTGGGACAGCTCGTCCAGGGTCAACGTGCGCTGCAAAACGATGCGGCCGCCGCCGCTTCCTCACAGCTACCGCAGCCACAACATGCAGTTGCACCGCCGTTTCGCCAGTTCGATTCCACTCAAGAATCTTGGGCGGAATATTCCCGACAGCTGGATTTTCATCTTGCAGCCTACAGAATTCAAGGTAACGAGCGGCAGCCTCACTTATTGTCTTGTGTCGGCGTGCAAACGTACCGTGTGATAGTGAAATTGTTTCCCCGACGCGACGTAGCTACACTGTCCTACGAAGAAATTGTGTCGGCTTTAGATGCCTATTTCAAAGAAACAGTTAATGTGGTTGCAAAAAGGTATACGTTCTTTCGTACAAAACGTACGGCCGGTCAAACTAATAGGGAGTGGGTTGCAACTTTGCAAGGCCTTACTAGGGACTGCGCATTTGAATGTGACTGTGGCCTTCCTTATTCAGATACAATGGTGCGTGATGCAATAGCACAGAACGTTTCTGATGTTCGCATAAGGGAACAGATTTTGAAACTAGTTAATCCCTCCCTTCAACAAGTGATAGACGTATTGGATAGGCAAGACACACTTGACTGTGCTCAGGAATCTTTTGAAGCTTCGCCAGCAGTGTGTAACATTAACCGGCCCGCTGGACGCGCTGCGCGGCCCGGTAACCGGCCCTCGCGCACTTCGACGCAGCTGCCGCCGCGCTCTAAACCAGGTGTGCCTTGCCAGCACACAAATGCAGTGAAATCATGCCCGCGGTGTGCAACTAGACATTCGCGTGAAAATTGCCCGTCACGCCAAGCTATTTGCTTTTACTGTCAAAAGAAAGGACTTGTTCAAAGTGTTTGCCAGAAGAAGCTCAGATTAGACAATCAAAACCGTTCCAGGCCCTTTGCTTCGCGCCGGAATCGCACCACGGACACTCAGGCTCGGGAACCTTCGCCCATGGACATTCACGTAGTTAATGCCACTCCGCCCAGTGTTACTCTTTCTAACAGTGACTGTGTTCGTCCCACAAAAAGTGTGCGTCGACGTCGACGGCAATCCCGTCGCATCGCAAGTGATTCTGTACCAGTGTCTGTTCACGTTGCACAAAACAGTCGCTCTTGTCGTCAGCAGGACAATAAACTTTTTGTAGATTTGGACTTTGCCGGACAAGTGATACCATTCCAGCTCGATACCGGAGCTGCAGTTTCATTGCTCAATTACGCCACGTACAAACAACTGGGCGCACCGCCGTTGCGTGCCGCAAAAGTTCAGCTCACTAGTTATTCAGGACAGCATATCCCTGTGTTAGGACAGTGCAGCCTTCTTGCAACATACAAGGGACAAACAAAACTTGTGTCGTTTTACGTTCTTCGTTCTTCTGCTGCAGTGAACTTGTTTGGTTTAGATTTATTTCAGTTGTTTAACTTGTCTATTGTGAATCAGGTTCTCTCAGTGAACCAGACTGTGCCTTCAGCCAGTGTTTCTAGTCTATGTGAGGAATTTGCAGACATTTTTGCACCGGGCCTTGGTTGCGCTAAGAACTATGAAGCACATTTGGAACTAAAAGTCAACGCGCAACCGAAATTTTTCAGAGCGCGCAATGTTCCCCACGCATTGCGTGATGAGGTCGCAAGAACATTAAACGATTTAGAATCACAAGGTGTCATTGAACGTGTGCAGGCTTCTCTCTGGGCCTCACCCTTAGTGATTTTGCAAAAACCTTCCGGCAAATTGAGACTTTGCGTGGACTTCAACGCAACAGTGAATCCACAACTAGTGACTGCTACTTTTCCTTTGCCCCGCCCGGAAGATCTTTTTGACAAACTGTGCCCGGGAAAATATTTTTCAAAGTTGGACCTAGCAGATGCGTACTTGCAAATACCGGTGGACGAAGAATCCCAGCGCGTATTGGTGGTTAACACGCATCTTGGATTGTACAGATTCAAAAGACTGCCATTCGGGTGTGCATCCGCCCCTGCATTGTTTCAGCAATATTTACAAACTATTTGTGCGTCGGTCCCTACTGCAGCAAACTATCTGGACGATATAGTGATCTCCGGAAAGACAGAAGCGGAGCATTTACAAAATCTCCGAACATTATTTCAGGTCTTGCGACAGAATGGTCTTCGCTTGAGGAAGGACAAATGTGTGTTTTTTGCTCGTGACTTGCCGTATCTGGGACATGTCATAAATGCCCAAGGCATCCATCCGAGTCCAGAGCACCTCCGTGCCATACAGGACTTGCCTTCGCCGCAAAATTTGAAGCAGCTACAGAGTGTGTTGGGAAAAATAAATTACTACCATAACTTTATTCCGCATGCCTCTTCCATTTCAGCTCCGCTTCATCGCTTACGCCGTAAAGGTGTTCCGTCCGTCTGGTCGACGGAATGCGAACGCGCCTTTCGCCAATTGAAATCGGCGTTGCTTTCACATACTTGCCTTACGCCATTCGATCCCCAGAAACCCCTTTTGTTGATGGTAGATGCATCGGATTTCGGGATCGGTGCTGTGCTTGCGCACAAAGATGGTTCGCATGATCGCCCTATTGCCTTTGCGTCCAAATTGCTCTCGTCAGCGCAAAGAAATTATTCCCAGATAAAGAAAGAAGCTTTGGCTCTCGTGTTTGGTGTTACGAAGTTTCACGATTTCTTGTATGGTCGTCACTTTACCATCATTACAGACCACAAACCTTTGACATCGCTTTTTCATCCGAACAAGCCTGTACCTCCACGTACAGCGCAGAAATTCATTCGCTGGTCTCTTTTCCTCTCGCAGTACCGCTACGATATCTTGTACCGGTCCACTGCTAAGCACGGAAACGCAGATGCGTTGTCCCGTTTGCCAGTTGCTGAGGATAAAGCATTCGATTCTTCCGAACTTGCTTGTATGTTCATTGATGCGGACACTGATGACGTGGTCGAATCGTTTCCGATTGATTTTCGTCGTGTAGCTACAGCCACAGCTGCAGACCCTGTCCTTGCTACCGTTTTGCGTTTTGTTACTACGCAATGGCCCTTGTCGAAGTCACGGATCGAGGATCCGATGGTTCGCCGATTTTTTGCTCACAAGGAGAGACTTTTTGTACGACGTGGTGTTTTGTTGTTGCGTTCTGATAATGATCAGTCTAGGGTCGTGGTCCCACGTTCGTTACAGTCATCTGTCTTAAAGCTTCTCCACCAAGGACATTGGGGTATAGTGCGTACGAAACAACTTGCTCGTCAGCACTGTACTTGGTTCGGCATCGATGCTGCGATTACGAATATGTGTTCTTCTTGCATGGCGTGTGCCGAACAACAATCCGCACCGCCGCGGAAATTCTTTGCATGGCCGAAAGCCGCTTCCCCTTGGCAACGCTTACACATAGATTTTGCTGGTCCATTCTGGAATGCTCGATGGTTGGTTGTTGTCGATTCCTTCAGTAATTTTCCTTTTGTTGTCCGGATGTCTTCCACGACGTCATCTGCCACCATCCAAGCGTTGTCTGCTATCTTTTGCATTGAAGGTCTTCCACAGACTATTGTTTCCGACAATGGTCCACAATTCATGTCCGCAGAATTTCAGTCATTCTGCCGGGCCAATGGTATTCAACATCTGACATCCGCGCCGTTTTCGCCTCAGTCAAACGGTGCCGCTGAACGTTTGGTCCGGACTTTCAAGTCACAGATGTTGAAGTTGAAAGAGTCGCATTCTCGGGAGGACGCGTTGTTGCTCTTTTTGTCTTCGTATCGCTCTCAGCCCCGCGATGGTCGCTCGCCGGCTGAGTTGCTTCACGGTCGTCCTCATCGAACCTTGATGTCTTTGCTGCATCCGCCGCATCAGGTTCCTGTGCAGCGGCAGACTCCTGCTTTTGCTCCTGGCGACGCTGTATTATATCGCAACTATCGCGGTTCACGGCGTTGGCTCGCAGGGCGCATTCTTCGCTGTCTCGGCCGCGCGATGTATTTGGTTTTGGGGGCCTCTGGTGAGGTGCGTCGGCATCTCAATCAGCTGCGCCTCTGTCGTCGCCTGGGTTCTGCCGCTCCCCGTCTGCTTTCAGCGACGGAGCCGTCCGGTCAGCGCCCTGGGGAACCATCTACTGGCTCGCCTCATCCCCGGGTGTTACCGACGATGCCTTCCATTCTGCCCCATGGCGTCGCGCCGCCGCAGCCGCCGCTGCAGCCGCCGCCGCTGCCGCCCGCAGAGGACGCTTCGCTGCAGCCGCCAACCGCCTCCCTGGGTCACGCGCCGCCGATCGCTTCCCGTGACCAGCTGTCGTCCGCCCTGGACCTCTGGCCCGCTCCGGACCACATGGCGTCATCGCGTGTCGGATACCCCGACGCAATGGAGGTCGACCCTGTCTCATTACGGGCGCATACGCCGCATGTTGACGTGCACCCTGGAGTAGGTTTCCAGGCGTTTCCTAGCTCCCCTCGGACCGAATGGCCGGGTGCGGGTGGCACAGCCTCGCCTGTTGTTAGGCTCCCCACCTCATCGCATACGTCAACATGGGGCCCTCCCCACGGCGGGCGGAAGCCTTATAACACGACCGTTCGCCGATTTGCGGGGGAGGAATGTGGTGTCACCGCCAGACACCACACTTGCTAGGTGGTAGCTTAAATCGGCCGCGGTCCATTAGTACATGTCGGACCCGCGTGTCGCCGCCATCAGTACTTGCAGACCTAGCGCCACCACATGGCAGGTCTAGAAAGACGGACTAGCACTCGCCCCAGTTGTACGGACGACATTGCTAGCGACTAGACGTACGAGGCCTTCCTCTCATTTGCCGAGAGACAGTTAGAATAGCCTTCAGCTAAGCACATGACTACGACCTAGCAAGGCGCCATTAGCCTTACCTACTTTGAGAGTTATAGTATAAATGTCTCAAGAAGAACGCTGTATTCATCAGAGAATAAAAGTTAAGTATAAAGCAACTACGTACTTTTCTTGCTACCATTCAATAGTTATCCTGTTTCAGACTTCACGCCCGTCTGCATTAGTTAGCGTGCCTTTCGGCTACCTCCGAGTGGTGTGGCTGTCTTGCTACGCCACAACATTATGGTCAAAACCCTGTGGGTCTCTGTAGATAGCTTAAACAACGCACTTCGTAGTCGTAATCCTGCAATAAAGCAGAAATACGGAGTTGCAACTGGCTAATCTAAGTGAAGGTTGAAGAATACTGAATAAGCAGTCTCTTAGTAGTTTTATTTGGATGTGGTTCCTGGCTATCGGTGGCACTGATGTAATTCACAAGTCGAGACAAGTCGCTGTGACATACTGCCACCGACGCAGTTGGGTTGGTTGGTTTCTGGGGGTTGAAGGGACCAGACTACAAAGGCAATCTGTCGCCACAGTTAGGACCCGCACACTAGTGTGATATACAGAGTACCCTCGATACAGAAATACGCAGCAGGATCTACCTACCGTGTTGCAAGATAACAGAGCGATAAAGGCAAACACAATAACAGGCACAAAAGGAGATTCATCTGCTGTAAATTTTTCTTACTGTCATCCATCTCTGAGTTCCCATCATGGTTCCAACAAGAAGTCTTTCTATTCGTCCCGTCGATGGTTTATCTTCCGAAATTTTTCTCTTATACAGTAGGAGTGCGTTACATCTTCATCTTCCTTTCCATCCACATACGCATGTAAGTATCGCAAGTAAAGGTTTGTCCATTTTATTAGGTAAGTACTTTTGGATCTTCTGATACTAAAGAAAGCAAGTATACTATTTTCTGAAAACCTAACTGTTCTATTTTATTGCTGATTTTGCGAATATTTCTACTTCTTTGTCTAGAAAGTACCAAGAATCAGGATAGTATATCTCATGAATATTTTTTACCACGGCTTTATGGTCGTTTGCGTAAGACTTTTTTAGTAAGTCAGGTCGCCCTAGCTTTCCTCAACACTTTCCACAAACTAGCTATATGAGGAACTTACCAGAATTGAAAAATATTAAGCGCTGACGACGACATCGTCTGAATACAATTTTAAGAGACAAGTTGGCTATTTTGAGAAATCGCACGGTTCAAAATGGTTCAAATGGCTCTGAGCACTATAGGACTTAACAGCTGAGGTCATCAGTCCCCTAGAACTTAGAACTACTTAAGCCTAACTAACCTAAGGTCTTCACACACATCCATACCCGAGGCAGGATTCGAACCTGCGACCGTAGCGGTCACGCAGTTCCAGACTGTAGCGCCTAGAACCACTCGGCCATTCGGGCCGGCAATCGCACGGTGAAGTTTCAGTAAAATCTCAAAAATATTCCAGTTAAATGCAATGAGATTTTCTTATTCAGGTAAGTCATTTCAAATATATTTACAGCAGTGTGATAGTTAAAATTGTACATTCTACTTAAAATTTTATTCTTATAAATTCGTCAGTGAGTACTTACACTGTTAGGTTGGAAACCGTGTGCACTTAACGTCGGTTAAAATTGACTTCCCACTCTTTACTTGGTCGACGAATTAACCTAACATGACAGCGAAACCTTCCAAAAATATAAATTTAAACCGTCCGAATTGCTTAGTTTTTATATACTACGATTGGTGTTAACGGTTTTTCCAGTGAGAACATATGTCTCAAAACTTAGCCATGATTTAGTACACCATAAAATTAATTTTAGCACGCTCCTTCCTACAGCACGTTAACAGTCTTAATCCTGAATATTTCTACTATCATCCTGCCAGAGGCATTCACTGAATTATGGTGAAGGTAGACAACATTGTTTACTTGCTGAAACACATATTCTCATTAATCTGATTAACAACAACGTGTGAAGCACAGCTGCGTTTAGGAACATATCCAGGATCTTAATCTAAATCGTAGTTGTCCACATCATCCTCAGATTCCTACAAATCATAGCTGGAAATAATTTTTCTGGTACGAAGTCTGCGAGCGTTACTGCTACTGGTAGCCATATTTTTGGAACTTGTCACTCACGGCTGTCAACTGATGAAGCTGGCATTAGCGAGAATCTAATATCAAAAATAGAGCTTGTATCCCTCCGGTTTATGGCGGAACTGTCAACTAATATGAATATAGATAGTACAACACTTACAATGTTTTACATGAGATAACATTGTTTCTCATCGACTGCCAGTTACCACTATCTTCAGGCGAGGTCATCAAATATAAAGCATGCGTAAGTAAACCAGACACCACATTGCAGTGGTAAAGAAGGTTGATTTCAATAAGAGGGTGGGATGCGGTATACATCCGTGCAGTTCAGTTCGCTTCACTTGTGGATTTCCAGATCGTTTCAGGCAAATAACGTCAAGATTTGTTTCGTAGGGCCACTGTCGAATTCCTATAGCATTCTTTCTCACACAAGTTCATGCTCTGTCTCTAGTAACTTCGCACTGGACGAGACAGAGAAAGACAGGCAATGATCAATATGTATAAGAACGAAGAAGAAACAATAATAATGAAAAAGCAAGAACGACGTGTCAGTTTTAAAGGGTGTAAATAAGTCAGGAATATAATCTTTCGCTCTTAATGTTCAATCTATCTATCGAAGTAGCAATGACACAAGTAAAAAGCGACGGTTCGATGGTGGGATTAAAATTTAGGTTGAAAACATAACAGTGATAAAATAAGCTGATGACACCGATATCGTCAATCAAAGTAAAGAAGAATTACAGGGTCTTTTGAATGGACCGAACAATGTTGGAAGCACATAATGTGGACTGAGACTAAGTCGAAGATACACGAAAGTAATGACAAGTAGCAGATATAAGATAGGCGAGGAGCTTACCATCTAAATTACGGACTAATAAATAGAAGGAATGAAGTAATTATGCTATCTTGGAAGCAGTATTACACATGACAACGAGACAACGAGGACATTAAAAGCAGACTAGAACAGGCAAGAAGACGTTTCTAGCCGAGTGAAGGTTATTACTAAAAATCATTGGCCCTAATGAGTGGAAGACTGAGAATGTAATATTTGCAACACAGCATTGTATAGAAGTAAACCATGGAATAGGAAAACTGGAAGAGAAGAGAATCAAAGGGTTTGAGATGCCATGCTATAAAAGGATGCTGGTGAACTAATAAGAAAAGAGGAGATTCTCCGCAGAATTGGCGAGGAGAGAAATGTTGTGTTGGCAGGAGAGCCAACACCGTGTTATTAGTGGGGGCCGAAATGCACGCGTTTTAGCTCACGCAGGCTGGCGTGAAGAGGGAAGGACTATACTGACGTGAGGTCTGGAACATGACAAGGAATTAAAATTCAGAAAGCGGACGTAATTAGTTTGATACTTAATTTTAATCCATTAATGATGTATGTTGCTCTTGACGGTACATGATTCACAATATTATCTGTTCAGAATACATTCTTGAGGAATATGGCGCCTTGCTAGGTCGTAGCAAATGACGTAGCTGAAGGCTACGCTAAACTGTCGTCTCTGCAAATGAGAGCGTATGTAGACAGTGAACCATCGCTAGCAAAGTCGGCTGTACAACTGGAGCGAGTGCTAGGAAGACTCTCTAGAGCTGCCGTGTGGCGGCGCTCGGTCTGCAATCACTGATAGTGGCGACATACGGGTCCGACGTATACTAACGGACCGCGGCCGATTTAAAGGCTACCACCTAGCAAGTGTGGTGTCTGGCGGTGACACCACAAGAAACCTGTGAAGAACACTGATAAGAAGAAGTACAAGATGGTAGAACACGTGTTACAACGCCAAGGAATTGCTTCCAAATTACTAGAGCAGCTGTAGAGAGTAAATATGGAAGATAGAAACTGGAATACATCAACAAATATGTGAGGACATTGGGTGCAAGTGATGCTCTGAGGTTAACAGGTTGGCACAGAAGAGGAATTCGTAGGAACCCATGTCAAACCAGTCATAAATCTGATGCTACAAAATTATACTTACATATATGTACACACACACACACACACACACACACACACATATATATATATATATATATATATATATATATGTGTGTGTGTGTGTGTGTGTGTGTGTGATATAAAGCACTTTGTATCGATTCCAGTCGAATTTGGCACAGAAACAGCTGACCTCCTAGATCCAATAGGAGTGGAGATACGGCCAACAACGTGTTTCTTCCATCTCCTGTCATACAGGCTTCTCTGTATCATGGGCATATAGCAGTAGGAAAAGTTTGAGTGACTGACCTTCTTCACAGGGCAGCTTACATATCAGAGGCGAGAACGGTTTTCCAACCCACAACGCGCTGGATGCCCTGCATGACACGCATACTGTATGAAGTAGTAGCGGCCTGCCTTATAGACGTGCTTTACATGGCAGCCTGTATGATTGAGGAGTGGAGTTAGAAAGAGGGAGGCAGGAGAGAATGGATAGAGACAAAGGGGAAGGAGGGTAGGAACAGAGACAGGGAGAGGAGGAGAAGGACAGAGAGTGTTGAAAGAGAATATAGAGGAGGAAAAGACAGAATCACAGAGAGGGCATGGAGGAGATGGAGAAAGAAAGAGGCGAGGAGGGAATGACAGAGAGAGAAGGAGGAACTGTACAGAAAGAGGGGGAGAAGAAGGTGGTCAGAGACAGGGAGGAGGAGGAGATGGAAGTGGAGGAGGAGGTGGAGAGAGGGGTGAGGAGGGGATGGTGACAGAGAGAGGAAGGAAGAGATGGTCAGAGAGAGGGGAGGAGGACAGTAGCAGAAGGAGGAGGAGGAGGGAATGAAGATACAGAAAAGTGGGGAGGAAGTTATAGAGGTGGGAGGATGAGTTGAACAGAGAAATGGAGGAAATGCAAACAGAGAGAGGGGAGGAGCTGTGGTCAATATTGTGGCGAGCAGCTATGGCATCACCCCACATTCAGGAAGACAGCGGTTAAGGCCAAAGTACCTCTAACCATATTCAAATTTTCCTTGGTTTCCCTACATCACTTAAAAGGAAAAACCAAGCTAGTTCATTCTAAATGGATTCAGCCTATTTTCTTCACCATCTCACTCCAAACCGAGCTTGTACTCTCTCTGTATTGATCTCATCATCGATGATTCAGTGAATCCTAATCTTCCTCGGTGTGTTTCCTCCTAGCCTTCGAAGTAACACTTAATCTAGATTCTTGGATTGATTTTATTCATTCCACTTCAGATGACGTAGTAAAATAACCAATTAGCAGCTGACGTATTGTACTGTTACGAGAGTCTTTTCTGATCTGAGATTCGTAAACTATGCAGCCGTATAGTTTGTCTATCGAGTGCTACATAAATCCCAGTCTGAAATTTCGAGTTGCACTTCTAAACTCCACAATCAGGATATATTTTGTTCGACAACCATTGCGATTAAGTGTACTAGCATGCACGGGGAAGCCTGCACGAAGCAAAATGAGACATTTCGTTTTGTCACTTGTCATGGTGGAATTGGAGAAACGCGATAGGTACTTGTTTACTTTCACTGGATTCAGAAAACAATCCTATATTACTCAAGATCGCAGTTTGTTATTTTTATTGATTACAGTTTTGGGGTAAAGTTGTAAGCCATCTTCAGATCGAAGTCTAAGAGATCGTCGCAGTCACTGTGCAGTAGAAGTTGCGTTCAATAAAGTAATGAAATACATCTTCTTCTCTCGGCTAATCTCGTTTAAAAAAATGCGGAATTAGTTGTGGAATAGAGTGGAATATTCCTGTTGCAGTCCCTTAGTTTTATGAAGTTCCGATGGACGACAGCACTGTACACCAATGAGCGAAATCATTATGACCACCTGTTTTCAAACACAGTACAACAGAAATTCTGCTTGGCATAGATACTACAAATCCTTGACAGGATTCCATAAGTATGTGACACCAAATTAGGGGGTGGTGGTTTACAGGCACGCGACTGACGCCCGATGTGTGTTCCAATGGTCGTAAACCAGGCGTATTTTCGGGCCAAAACATCAATGTGAGTTCACTACTGTACAACAGTCCTGACCTTGTAACGCTGACCGTTATCCTACTGGAAGATATCCTCGCCACGGAACGAGACCTTCAGACATGAAGCGGTGTAGGTAGTCCGCAACAGTGTACATGTAGTGTCACGGTGCCTTCGATTACCACCATAGAACTCATGGAAGCCCAACTCAACGTACTCCAAAGCAAAATTCTGCCCTCATTGGCCTGAATCTGTGGCGCAGTTCATTTTTCTTGCAGCCATTCGCCTGGATAATGGCCCATAGGGACCCAACCATCGACGTGGTTCAACAAGAAACGCGATTCATTCGACAGGCGACGCGATTCTATTGATCCGCGGTTAAAACTCAGCGATGCTGTGCCCCCTGCAGTCATAACTGATGATGTCGTTGAGTCAACACAGGAACACGTAGGGGTCGTGTGAAATGAAGCTCCATGTTCAAAACTGGTCTTTGAACGGTGTAATCCGAAACACTTGTGCCTGCACCAATAGTGCACTCTGCCAGAAATCGCTGCCTCTCCTGGATTAGACAGTGACGGATCCTCCGACATCTACGTTTTATGATGAGACGTGGTCGTCCAATACTATACGGCCTACTCGTTATTTCACCACCCTTCAACCACTTTCCATAGGTGCTCTCGACAGTACAGTACCAACAGGTAACTAGCTTCACCGTTTCAGAGATTCTCGTTTCCAACCGTAGCGCCACAACATGTACCCTTTCTCAAAACTGCTTATGTCAGTGTATTTGCTCATTTACGGCATGTATCTTCTCTATAATGACTACACATTTGTTCTCTTCCGTTTACATTCTTTCGTAACTGTGACACGTGCCCAAAACACTTCCAGGATGTATTCAACCTCGCAGTGGGCAGTGGTCATAATGTTTTGGCTCATCAGTGTACTTAGCCATCAAAATGGTGTCTGTAATGGATGTGTGTCGAAGGAGAGTGCTGTCATTGAGTTTGGCGGAAAACCAAAATGTCACTGGAGACGTGTAAATGAACAAAAGCACGGTGAGTCGTTAGGCAAGGCGTCAGTCATCATCGCAACAATGTCGTGCAAATCTGTCCGATCTCCTGCATGCTGTCCGCTCACATACAGCTGTGACTCCTACAATGTTGAAACGTGCGGACACTCTCATTCGACGAGATCGACCCATCTCAGTCAGATACCTCGCTGTACAACTGGACGTCTCTGGTGATAGTGCTGACACAGTCGTCCACCAGTTGGGGGCTCAAAGGTGTGTACTGGGTCCCTCACCACCTAACAGAAGAGACCGGAAAGAGCAACGAAGGACCGTCTGTGTGGAAATGCTTCTGCGCCACCATACTGTTTACCACAATTTTTTATCGAACAATATCACAAGCGATAAAATATGGTTTCATCACTTCGAGCCAGAAACAAATCGGCAGTCAGTTGTGTGGCACTAACCATCTTTCCTCCGAGGAAAAAGTTCAAGGCTGCACTCACAGCTGGAAAAGTCATGGCAATGGTCTTCTGGGACTCTGGTGGATTTTTCAATTTGATGTCCCCCTCATGGAATAAGGATCAACTCTGAAATGTGTTGTGCCACCTCAGACAATTAAAGAAACGACTTCGGCCTGTTCGTCGTTACAAAAATGAAAACGAACTTCTCCCTCTCCATGACTTCGCAAGGCCCCACGCAACCTGCGCACTCGATAGGAACTAACAAAGCTTCATTAGGCTGTTCTTCCTCATTCAACCTACAGCCCGGATCTTGCATCTTCCGACTTGCATTTTCCTGGCCCAATAAAGGATACACTCCGCAGGGAGCAATACGTGTGTGATAGGTGGTTCATGTGATGGGGAGGTCAATGATAGTGTAACATCCCCTTAGGAAAATTTATAAATGATAGTGCTGGAAAACCTCTGACGAACAGAACAATTTTCAATAATCCCTACAAAAGAATGGCCCTGACTAACAGTAACCTATACCTTTCATGAATCACTTACCTCACAAAAATCTGCGTTACTCAATCTACTGCAATACAGCGAGCGCCAATACTGCCAGCTAAATAAAAGATTCTAACTACTGAAGGCACTGACTACTGATAGGTATAGTTAGCAAATGAAAGATTTTGATGGAGAACAAACAATGTATTTACCTTAATAGTGTTAAAAGTCATAATATACATATCAGTTCGTTACATCCAGTCATACAAATTTCCTTTTTCTGACGGACACACGTCCAGATCATCCGCTCTCAAAACTCTGCCATCTCTCTCCCCACATCCACCTCTGCTGGCGACTCACCTCCACCTGCACAACGCTATGCGCTGTTCACATCCAACTGCCCAACACTACAATAGAGAATATTCCAACAATGCGAACCAGCCACAGACTGCACACAGCACAGTCAGTGATTTTCATACAGAGCGCTACGTGACGTTACCAACATAAAAACCTAAACAGCCTACTTACAATGGAACAAAACGTTTGCTCCGACGTCGACCAACAGAGTTGTACCGTGTGAGCATACATCCCCTCTCATCCTCACTAAGGTTTGCTACGGCCATCATTCAGTGGATACTGAAAGGGGCTTATTTCAATAAATGATGATGAGGGATCCTAGCCGGGTCCGCCAAATGTCGGGGGGGTTTTAACAAAAATGCTTTTACATGTTCACTTTCCCTACTGGATCACGTCGTTGGCTCTGGCTGAAGGCCTGTTATGAGACCCAACCTGTTAATTAAAACTGCCCCTTTACTAATTTTGATTAATATTTAATAACTAAATAGTGTTCAGGGAACTGATCACTACTAAACAAACAAGGATAGCATTGAACAGATTTATTGAACAATAATCTTCCTAACATCAAACTGAACAATGACATACATTTATAAGTGATAAAATCGAGCTAGTAATGGCAATGGCTCTTAAATTACAAAACTAACTCTTAAGGTCGGATAACGCATCTGTACTTGTTATTTTCTACTCTCTCCCTTTGTCAGACAGAATAAAATACGTCAGACAAACCTACTTCAATTACCAAATTCTCAACAAGAGCGTGGCTGGAAAACTGAGCTCTGGTAATCACAGGCGTGCGTAATATCGGATTAAATGCCGAAGCTGAGTATCACGTTACCAAATGCAGCGTCGTGGACAGGTCAGCAAGCTGCTGATGGCGTCTGCGTCTTCGAGGAGCCTCAATTGTAACAAAAATGAATTTATTTTCGCGAACAGTCTTCCTGTTCGTAAACTCCTATTCAAAAGCTAATTCTGCTTTCTTTCCAATCGCCTCGCACTCGTTAAGACGGGACTCACCAGCCCAAAGTCGGAATCCAGTAACGTCTTTAACAAAAGGAAATTGCTCTGCTCCTGTCTGCTTCATGTGAGACAGTATTCCCAACCGTAATTTGCGGAATCAGCCTGTCTCTAACAGTAAAACATGACAGTTCCCCTAAGTCAATACTAGTTTCAGTTGCAGCTGGCAGACTTATTCAAAGTCCTGCACAGCACACTGAAAAGAATTTACTCTCCTACTCTCCTACAGGTTGTCGGTTCACACATACAAACGTCCCTCGCCCCGTCACTGCCCCAGCGTGATACGCACACGTGCCGAAAAGGTCTTGCTGTTTGTCTCCACCTCACGTCAGAGGCATTGACACGTAAGCTTCGCTTCGGAGCTCACACACGTCACTTGAAATTTAGTCACAGAGTAAGCATGGCGGCACAGTAATCGTTTGAAGAACAACGAGACTACTATGCCGGCGGATTCGCCCCCAGACTCCCTGAGTGGAAGGCTGGCGCGCTACCACTGAGCGTGCGGGCCCGCCTTTGATACATCGCGATCTCCGGCAGTCAAAGCATTCGCGGTCATGCTTTGTCCAGAGCATCCAGCAACAGGGTAATCCGGCAGCAAATCGGAACGCGTGGCGCTAAGTGTCCGTAGTTTAAAAATGGTGCGTTGTCGACCTACACATCATTAGTAAGTTTGGTTTCTACTGGCATCAGCTATCCAGTGTTAAAATTTCGTGACTATTTTTCTCCGCCCTGTAACGCAAATCTTCATAACGATCGTGGACTTGATTTCGTTTTTTTGTTTGGAGTGAAAGGGTCGGCTCTATGAAAGGCAAATACTGGAAAGTCTAAGAGCAACTAAGTAAAAAACATAGAAAAAACCCAGAAGAAAGATAGACCAGACAACTCGTTAAAAGATCAGTCAAGACGAGGCATTAAAACCAAGAAACGAAAAAGAATAAAGAGAAAAGAATAAAGAGAAGAGAATAAAAAGGTGGGGGGGGGGGCGGAGACTGGTGCACCACCAACCCCACAGGCAGTCAATGATGCCAAAAAGCATTGCCTTACACGGATGAATAGCAACCACATTCACGGGTAAAACGTAACACCAGGTCAGCCGAGTTGGCGTCGTCTGCTAGCACCAAAGGGAAGATTAAGATGCCATCTCGAAACAACCAAATTAGGGCAGTCTATGAGTAAGTTGACCACCGTCAGACGGGCTCTGCATCGGCAGTGAGCGGGATCCTCACGTCTGAGATTGTTGCCATGGGTCAGCCAAGTGTGGCCAAGGTGGAGTCTACGGAGGACGATGGATTCCCAGCGAGCAGCACTGCCTCATGGTCATGGTCTCCGTAATTCTCACCAGTTTATCTGGGGAGTTCAGAGTCAATAATTCTGAGTTTCAGACTTCCAGGAATCGATGACTATAAACGATCGAAGGTCCGCTTGTGGGACCCCCATTTCCAGAATCGTTGTCCTCATGGCCATCTTGGCCAACGAGTTAGCTCGTTCATTTACCGAAATCCCAAAATGGCCGTGTGTCCAAACGAAAACGACTGGCCGTCCAGCTTGATGGAGGTCTGAGACAAGACTCTGGACAGTCGTAACCAGAGTGAGAGGAGAGTAGCACTGGTCGATAGCCTGAAGACTGCTAAGGCAAACACTATGGAGTAGGATAGTCCTGCCAGTTTAAGAACGAACATGGACAAGCGCTAATCTAATGGACATCAAGTCAGCAGTGAAGACATTGCAGCCACTGGGCATACAGTAGAGTTCACTACACAGTGCACGTGTGTATGCAAAACCTCCTAGCCCGTCAATTGACGAGCCATTGGTGAATACAGCTTCCGAACCCGGATACTTCAATAGCAGCCAAGAACAGGCGGCGAAAAATCTTTTGGACAAAAGGGGACTGAGGCAAATGCGAGGTCGGGACACAAGCCATGTGGATAGATGCGATGTCTCCCTGACCAGAGGGGTGACAGTGGAGGAAGTTGCAGTTCCAAAGAGAGACACTGGAGACGTTCAGCAATTGTCAACCCAGTTCTGAGTCGCCCTTCTGGAAGGTGGCGCTGCCTTCCAGAAAAAAGGACACGGAAGTTGGGATTCTCAAGGGAAAAAAAAGTCTTTTCGGGTTTTAAAATCATTTTCTTCAGACACTTACTGGCGCACAGTCACCGTTCTTGTAAAAGAGCAACGTGCAATCCTTGGTGGAGATTGTTGTATTGGGCGTCTTGGACCCAAGCTGAGTTACAGCCGTCTGCCGCGCGTCTGTTGGAGTGCATATTCTGACGCTTCCAGCGCTGTCTATTGGTCAAATTTCAGCTAATTTATTTTGTTCCACGACGTTTCCCCCTGGATCAGTAATTTGTTCAAATTCGACGTCAATTCTCAGTAGTAATTCTCTTTCTACAGCATTTTGAAGTTGGATCTTTAAATACAGACACTGCATATACGTTTACCTGTTTGTGACACGTCTTGTAGTAAAATTTTTTAATGAAAATATGTTTCATAATTGTGACTTATTCCACATTCTTTGCGACCATTTCACTCATGATCTGTAGAGGCGGATTTAGAGAATCTGCAGTTTTGTAAATTTAAGATCTGTATTTTTATTTTAATGAAATGTTCTGAATCTTTGAGAATATCCTCGTTAAGGACTGAAAGTGTGTCTATTTATTAGTATCCTGTATGAGACAGGTTCTAGGAATTGCAAATGACGTGCAACACATGGCAGAAGAAGCTGGTGCTTTACTGCGCGAGAAGCAGAAAGCGGTCCGATTATTAAGAATTCACGACGGCTAGGCGAAACAGACTCAAAATGTATTACTGTGGAGGAGAACAACGTTTGTGGAACTTTCTGGAGTCGCTTACCAACGACTGCACCGAGAATATCTCCCTGAAGACCTCACTCTATTGTGTACGTAGTGTAGTACATTCAAACCTAGAATGTTTTTCCTAAGTGCACGCTATCTTATTTTCTGCAAAGTGCCACGCTGTTTCGCTCTATTTCTTCTGCTTTGTACGTGGTGTATTTCTTTGCTTTTATGCAGTCCATTTCGAGCTGTGTGTGATGTGTAAGTGCGTAGGCGACTATACTACAGTTTTGTCGCTCTGAAAACGAGCGATAGAAAGGCAGCTGAAACGGTAGTTTCATTGTTTCAGTATTTCATAATGGTACAGCCTAATACCCAAAAGCATTTTATCCGATTAGTTGGTATCCTTTCGAAATTCAATTCTTCTTCTATACATTGAAGCAAACATTCAAGTGGCTTGGACTTCGCACTCCACTGGCATATTTACACTATTATCCTTGAGAAACCGTATTTCCACACGCTCACGTAATTGACTCCGTCTCGCATTCAGTTCGCTGTTCAGCCGCGGACACTTGTAAAAGATGACAAGACATCAAAGAACTGAAGGAGACGACGGAACTGCAGATAGCGTGTAATACAGGAAAACTGTGTAGGCAAAAGTTGAGGGGTATGCTAAATTAGGAGCATTCATTCGTGTCTTACTGTATGTCGGGAGAACAGCCTATTTGTACACTCCTGGAAATGGAAAAAAGAACACATTGACACCGGTGTGTCAGACCCACCATACTTGCTCCGGACACTGCGAGAGGGCTGTACAAGCAATGATCACACGCACGGCACAGCGGACGCACCAGGAACCGCGGTGTTGGCCGTCGAATGGCGCTAGCTGCGCAGCATTTGTGCACCGCCGCCGTCAGTGTCAGCCAGTTTGCCGTGGCATACGGAGCTCCATCGCAGTCTTTAACACTGGTAGCATGCCGCGACAGCGTGGACGTGAACCGTATGTGCAGTTGACGGACTTTGAGCGAGGGCGTATAGTGGGCATGCGGGAGGCCGGGTGGACGTACCGCCGAATTGCTCAACACGTGGGGCGTGAGGTCTCCACAGTACATCGATGTTGTCGCCAGTGGTCGGCGGAAGGTGCACGTGCCCGTCGACCTGGGACCGGACCGCAGCGACGCACGGATGCACGCCAAGACCGTAGGATCCTACGCAGTGCCGTAGGGGACCGCACCGCCGCTTCCCAGCAAATTAGGGACACTGTTGCTCCTGGGGTATCGGCGAGGACCATTCGCAACCGTCTCCATGAAGCTGGGCTACGGTCCCGCACACCGTTAGGCCGTCTTCCGCTCACGCCCCAACATCGTGCAGCCCGCCTCCAGTGGTGTCGCGACAGGCGTGAATGGAGGGACGAATGGAGACGTGTCGTCTTCAGTGATGAGAGTCGCTTCTGCCTTGGTGCCAATGATGGTCGTATGCGTGTTTGGCGCCGTGCAGGTGAGCGCCACAATCAGGACTGCATACGACCGAGGCACACAGGGCCAACACCCGGCATAATGTTGTGGGGAGCGATCTCCTACACTGGCCGTACACCACTGGTGATCCTCGAGGGGACACTGAATAGTGCACGGTACATCCAAACCGTCATCGAACCCATCGTTCTATCATTCCTAGACCGGCAAGGGAACTTGCTGTTCCAACAGGACAATGCACGTCCGCATGTATCCCGTGCCACCCAACGTGCTCTAGAAGGTGTAAGTCAACTACCCTGGCCAGCAAGATCTCCGGATCTGTCCCCCATTGAGCATGTTTGGGACTGGATGAAGCGTCGTCTCACGCGGTCTGCACGTCCAGCACGAACGCTGGTCCAACTGAGGCGCCAGGTGGAAATGGCATGGCAAGCCGTTCCACAGGACTACATCCAGCATCTCTACGATCGTCTCCATGGGAGAATAGCAGCCTGCATTGCTGCGAAAGGTGGATATACACTGTACTAGTGCCGACATTGTGCATGCTCTGTTGCCTGTGTCTATGTGCCTGTGGTTCTGTCAGTGTGATCATGTGATGTATCTGACCCCAGGAATGTGTCAATAAAGTTTCCCCTTCCTGGGACAATGAATTCACGGTGTTCTTATTTCAATTTCCAGGAGTGTATTACAGTAAGGTGCAAAATACTGATACCTTACAATACTATGTTGAGAGACACAGTTTTGTAACCAAACGAGTGGGGACTAATATAATATGGTGTGTTGGCAATAAAACCAACCGGTTTAAAAAAAAAGAAATAGAGCCGGAGCATCAGGAAACAATGCGAAATATTCACTCAGTTATATGAGGACGTTGTACACACTGTACAAGTATCTCAATCAATGAAATATTTCCTTCTGAATTCAGTGAGTGAGACTTTTCAGCGACTCTAAAAAGAACAGGCCTCCTGCGTCCCGTAATTAACACCGACAGCCTACATATGTGAATGCGGGCAGAGAAGTATAATTTCTGCTCGTAATTGCCTCCAGGGAGGATAGCGGGCAAATATCCAGAAACTGAATTAAACTGGTGGCGGCCCGCGGACGAGGCAATCTGGCGAGCAGACATTCGGGATACAAGAGGGGGTTAAGTGGGCCGCCCTGAATAATATTACCATTTGGCGCGCCACCAGCCGCTAGACCCCGTCCCGCTGTGCTCGATATATATACGCCCCAGTCCGTACAGCCCTATCACCCATCTCGGCCGCAGCGACGGTACAAAAGGAGGCCCATTCCGAGCTCCCTTATTGGCGCGCGCTGCTGCACCAGAAGACCTAAGAGATCTACTTATCTGAGGTTATAATACAGACCAGAGGCGCACTGCGAACTTGGGCGACTTAAACATAATCCGGCACAGTCACAGCGCGCGGGAACGCGGACCGGCCATCATGAAGGTACTGAATCCTGGGCTAAAGCCGTCTAAGGCGCCACTTCCGCTATAAGGCCGGAGCAGAGTGGAGCTTCGCGTCATAGTGCTTTCTCTTTCCATTCAAACGATGTCTCAGCTCATGTGTATCACCAACGAACTTTTATTCGACGACAGGCACCCGACACATCTTCTTCTAAATTTTCGTGAACTGTACGTGCTTATGTCAATCAGAATACAATAGTGTTTCTAAAAATTCGTTGCATGTGTCTCGGGGTGATTTTTAGGCACAAAAGAAGCGTAAATGTTTCTACGAAAATAAGACAGGCAGTTGGTGGTAATGAGGTACAGGCTGTGCTCAAAATATGGCAGTACTTTAGATTAGTTATTTACATGTTCCTTCCATTGAAAGGGTACAGTACCGCCCGACATTGAAAATAGGTACAACATTCTTCGTTATTCTTGTCAGAACAACATATTTTTTGTAATAATAACTCAATTTCACTTAATACACCGAAGCCGGGTACCAGTGTAGGAAAGAAGGACAATTTATTTATTTAATTGATCACATGTGCACTCCCACAAAATAAATCCCTACATCCAGTTTGGTGAGATCTGTGAAATGAATGAATGTATGGTCGTCTGCTAACCGCAGATAGTGAATGTGTAATATATGATCATCTTTGAGACGGTCCTTTGGTCACCTTTGGTGGAACCAAAGAGATGAAATTTACCTGAGCTTTGAGCGCCTGAAATGTGGCTGACCAATACGGTAGCAAGGTGCTCCCCCACCTTGATGGAGGTGCGAGGTGACCTGAAGAACGACCATGTTTCAGCACTCTGGCGGTGGACCATGTGTTGGTAAGACCTGTCTTAGGTGTGCTCCGAAAAGACAAAAGAGTGGAGACAATGGTATGCATGTGAAACACTTAAGAGTGGTTTGGAATAATTATTTCTCTATTCCAGGAACTTTTTTTGGGGGTGGGGAGAATTAAATGTCAGGCAAGTAATTTTAAGGAGATCGTAGTAATCTTCGGAAGTGACCAACGGTCACAATGAAACCACGTGTAGCAATAAGTTGAAATACTTGCGAGTGCTAGTACTAAGTTGAAATACTTCCGAGTGCTAAAGTTAAGCTGAATTACTGGCGTGTGTACTATAAGTTGGAAATCTTTAAGAAATGGCGTGTGCAGGACTTGAAATTAGAGACGAGCACTTCCACGTGGTGAGTACAGTGTGAGTCTCAATCTGTGTATGAGGCAAGGGATAAAGAGAAGTACTCGTCCAAGGTATCAGTTGAGGACTCGCGTGTGTGACGAATATGATCCTAATATTACTTTGCGTGTTACGTTTCCGTGCGATGCTATATTCAAAGTCTAATACTCTGAGAGAGAAGCAAGGTGAGTCAGCCGTTTATCCAGCAACGCCACTTGGCTTGCGTTGTACAGAAGACGTGCATGTATCCTCCAGAGTTCGTGGTAGGAAAGATGAATATAATATTAATATTACCTCTGTGTGTTATGTTTCCGTGTGACGCTAGATTCAAACTCCAATACTCTGAGAGTGAAGCAAGGTGAGTCAGCCGTCTATCTAGCAACGCCACTTGGCTTGCATTGCAAGGGAGACGTGCATATATCCTCCAGAGTTCGTAGTAGGAAAGAAAAGTTACGAAGTGGGGCAGCGTCGTGTGAAACTGGGATGAATACTAATTGAAGTGGGAAAGCTGAAAGTGGTGTGATTCTAACGTTGTGACTATTCTTTGTGTTGTATTCTATGTTGCCAGTGTGATGTATTTCATGTAATTTAAGTATGTGTGGTTTGCATGGGAGAGTAGCAAGATAGGTTCAGAGGCAGTGGGTTACGCATGTTCCTTTTTGTACTGCTCGGTCTGGAGGAAATTTTCGTGATGATGGGTGTGAGAGTCGAAGTGTGCGATATAGCAAAAGATCCACCATCCTATGCAGAAAGTGCACTGTAGCGTTAGATAATTACGAGACCATAAGATAGAAAATCACCAACGTAAAGCCATGCCCACTGGGCGGAGTTTCTCATAATTGTTGTATAAAATGTAATGGTGTGTTTAGGTTATCTTCAAATCATAATAGAATTTATCGGAATAAAAAAGATAGGGAAAAGAAAAAGTTTGGTGGCCTTGTTCTTCGAATAGTGTGAAGTCATGATATCCAGAATTTATGATGTGTGCGCCATTCACATTCAGTGCGATGGCCACGTGTTGATCAAAGCCATTGGGTAAGAAAGAAAATGTGGTATTGCGAGAGCGTAGTGAACAATCAGAGTTGTGTAAATTATTAATAGTCAGATTGCGTTATCCGTTTCCGTTGCGTAATATTCAAGCAGGAGGATAATCTGTAGCTTAATTGTGAGTACTAGAGCTCATAAACAGTCATAGATGTTACTTGATAAACTTGAATAAATCCACTCGCTTGGCAGACCACTCATCTTGCAGGCCTGACTGCTGGATGCCATAGTATGAGCAACGCATGTGGGTGCCTCTCACCATCATATTTGCTACAAGTCACTATGATGTAGAAATTTTCAATACGTTCACAAACGTTATAACTTCATAACAGAGTATAGACCCTCTACAACTCGTTCAGTAATTCAGTTCAAAGATGGAAAGAATACAAGATCGTTGCACCTGTAATATGACCATGCCTTTTAAAGCACTGTGGTGTTCAAATAAGCCGTTGGTTGCCACCAGTGTTGTGGCGATGGTAACAACGTTTCCTGCCCGATCACCGTAGTTAAGCGAGATTGGGACCGGCTAGTACTTTGCTGAGTAATGGTTGGTTTTAAAGAAGGGCAAGTCGACCAAGCGACGTCCAGTACAACGACTTGCACAAGGCCGTCGTGCCACACGTCATAAAAAACCTGTCGTTTGATTCAGGTTTACCTTTTTTATGTAACTGGTTTTGGAAAATAAACTACAATTTGAAAATAACTGTCGCATCTACACACACGGCAGTAAAACGAAAAACGGCCTCCGCTATGCGGCCTTAACCTTATTTTTGCACAAAAAGGAGCAAAGTGTGCAACCATAAAAATACCTGATTATCTTGAAGATAAAATCTGTAGGTTGCTGTGGTATCGACCACCGCCGGTCGACCACACTTTGAAATGCGCACAGCGCTAGTCACCGCCAAGCTTCTCGCCACCGCTGCCGCAGCAAAGGGGCCCTGCTTCGATGCTGTTACGGTGCTACCAATAATGTACGACGGACACCTCCTCCCCACCCCTCCCCCCTCCACCATCCAGGGCCCAGTGGCGGATGTATTTAAATTACGAAATCGACTTCTCTCACGCTCGCTTGTACTTTCTATTCGCTGTTCTCATATACTTCTTGGCCACTGCTTATGGACTTTTCAATTACCATACACAACGTTAAGCCTGACTGGATACTTCAGAACTTGTCTAACAACGACCTTGTACAGTCAACTGCTGGCAGAAAGTTATGTATTCACTCTTTTCTTAATGTTATCAGTGCTTAGAATAATATATAACTATTTTTATGTTGGTAGTGTATTGTGCTCCATGCTTCCCCCAACCTCTTGAGATCCCAAACGTGCATAAGAAGAGCTATAGCAGCTGTTTGGTCTCGTCATGTTTTTCTCAAAATTTATTCTTCGCAGTCTACGTTTAGTCTCCTCCACTGGAGTCTTCTTCAAGATCTTCTGGTGTCCCAGTTAGCTGTACACTGTCAGAGGCGAATGTCACGTTTGCTTACAAAAGGGACTTTTCCTCTGGCACTTCTTTTGAAGAAGTCTGGTCATCATCATCATCATCATCATCATTTAAGACTGATTATGCCTTTCAGCGTTCAGTCTGGAGCATAGCCCCCCTTATACAGTTCCTCCATGATCCCCTATTCAGTGCTAACATTGGTGCCTCTTCTGATGTTAAACCTATTACTTCAACATCATTCTTAACCGAATCCAGGTACCTTCTCCTCGGTCTGCCCCGACTCCTCCTACCCTCTACTGCTGAATCCATGAGTCTCTTGGGTAACCTTGCTTCTCCCATGCGTGTTACATGACCCCACCATCTAAGCCTGTTCGCCCTGACTGCTACATCTATAGAGTTCATTCCCAGTTTTTCTTTGATTTCCTCATTGTGGACACCCTCCTACCATTGTTCCCATCTACTAGTACCTGCAATCATCCTAGCTACTTTCATATCCGTAACCTCAACCTTGTTGATAAGGTAACCTGAATCCACCCAGCTTTCGCTCCCATACAACAAAGTTGGTCGAAAGATTGAACGGTGCACAGATAACTTAGTCTTGGTACTGACTTCCTTCTTGCAGAAGAGAGTAGATCGTAGCTGAGCGCTCACTGCATTAGCTTTGCTACACCTCGCTTCCAGTTCTTTCACTATGTTGCCATCCTGTGAGAATATGCATCCTAAGTACTTGAAACCGTCCATCTGTTCTAACTTTGTTCCTCCTATTTGGCACTCAATCCGTTTAATTTCTTTCCCACTGACATTACTTTCGTTTTGGAGATGCTAATCTTCATACCATAGTCCTTACATTCCTGATCTAGCTCTGAAATATTACTTTGCAAACTTTCAATCGAATCTGCCATCACAACTAAGTCATCCGCATATGCAAGACTGCTTATTTAGTGTTCAAATATTTTAATCTTGAAACGTCCCCTTAGAAGAATTTATACACGACTGTGCTTAACCTGACACACAATATTATTTAGCGCAACGCAATCTGACTATCAAAGATCCCTGCAAAAGAATGGCCCTGAGTAACATTAAACTATACCTTTCACAAATAACTTACCTCACAAAAATCTTCATTACTCGAACTACTGCAATACAGCGAGCGCCACTACTACCAGCTAAATAAAAGATTCAAACTACGGAAGTCAGTAACTACTGATAGGGATAGTTAGGAAATGAAAGATTTTAATAGAGAACAAACACTGTATTTACCTTAATAATCATAATATATATAGCAGTTCAATTTCAAAACTTCCGCCATCTATCTCCTCACATCCACCACTGCTGGCGGCTCACCTCCAACTGCGCAACGCTACGCGCTGTTCACATCCAGCTGCCGCTGCCCAACACTACAATGGCAGACAACAATGCAAACTAGCCACATACTGCACACAGCACAGCCAGTGATTTTCATACAGAGCGCTACGTGGCATTACCAATATAAAAATCTAAACAGCCTACTTACAATCTCACCCAGCCAGTCTATTGTTTTCAACATATGATCCATAAATAATATGAACAACAGTGGAGACAGGTTGCAGCCTTGTCTTACCCCTGAAACTACTCTGAACCATGAACTCAATTTACCGTCAACTCTAACTGCTGCCTGACTATCCATGTAAAGACCTTTAATTGCTTGCAAAAGTTTGCCTCCTATTCCATACTCTTGTAGAACAGACAATTACTTCCTCCTAGGAACCCGGTCATATGCCTTTTCTAGATCTATAAAGCATAGATACAATTCCCTGTTCCACTCATAACACTTCTCCATTATTTGCCGTAAGCTAAAGATCTGGTCCTGACAACCTCTAAGAGGCCTAAACCCACACTGATTTTCATCCAATTGGTCCTCAACTAATACTCGCACTTTCCTTTCAACAATACCTGAGAAGATTTTACCCACAACGCTGATTAAAGAGATACCTCTGTAGTTGTTACAATCTTTTCTGTTTCCATGTTTAAAGATTGGTGTGATTACTGCTTTTGTCCAGTATGATGGAACCTGTCCAGACTCCCAGGCCATTTCAATTATCCTGTGTAGCCATTTAAGACCTGACATTCCACTGTATTTGATGAGTTCCGACTTAATTTCATCCACCCCAGCCGCTTTATTGCACTGCACTCTATTGAACATTTTTTCCACTTCCTCAAATGTGATCCTATTTCCATCATCATTCCTATCCCATTCTACCTCGACATCTGAAACATTACTGATCGCATTTTCACCTACATTGAGCAACTCTTCAAAATATTCCCTCCATCTGCTCAAGGCATCCACAGGATTCACCAGCAGTTTTCCTGGCCGGTCCAAAATTCTTGTCATTTCCTTCTTACCTCCCTTTCGAAGACTGCTAATTACACTCCAGAATGGTTTTCCGGCAGCTTGACCCATAATCTCCAACCTGTTTCCAAAGTCTTCCCACGATTTCTTCTTGGATGCTGCAATTATCTGTTTGGCTTTGTTTCTTTCTTCAACATAACTTTCCCTGTCTACCTGGGTTCTGGTATGTAGCCATTTTTGATACGCCTTCTTTTTCCTTTTACAGGCTGCCTTGACTGTGTCATTCCACCAAGCTGTTTGCTTCATCCTGCTTTTACACACTACTGTTCCAAGACATTCTTTAGCCATTTCTAGTACTGTGTCCCTGTACCTTGTCCATTCCTTTTCCAATGACTGTAATTGACTACATTCAACTAACTGGTACCTTTCTGAGATCGCTGTTATGTACTTGTGCCTGATATCCTTATCCTGAAGTTTCTCCACTCTTATCCTCCTACATATGGACCTGACCTCCTGCACTTTCGGCCTCACAATCCCAATTTCACTGCAGATTAAATAATGATCAGTGTCATCAAAGAATCCCCTGAATACACGTGTGTCCCTCACAGCCTTCCTGAATTCCTGATCTGTTATTATATAGTCAATGACAGATCTGGTTCCCCTGCCTTCCCAAGTATACCGGTGAATGTTCTTATGTTTAAAAAAGAGTTTGTGATTACTAAGCCCATACTGGCACAGAAATCCAAGAGTTGTTTCCCGTTCCTGTTGGCCTCCATGTCCTCTCCAAATTTACCCATAACCTTTTCATACCCTTCTGTTCGATTTCCAATCCTGGCGTTAAAATCACCCATGAGCAGAACACTGTCCTTGTCCTTTACTCTAACAACTACATCACTGAGTGCCTCATAAAAACTACCCATCTTATCTTGATCTGTCCCTTCACAATGCGAATATACTGACACAATCCTAATTTTCTTGCTAGACACTGTCAAATCTATCCATATCAGTCGTTCGTTTACATACCTTATTGCAACTACGCTGGGTTCCATTTCTTTCCTGTTGCAGAGCCCTACTCCCCATTGTGCTATTCGTGCTTTAACTCCTGACAGGTAGATCTTGTATTCTCCCACTTCCTCTTCTTTCTCACCCCTTACCCGAATGTCACTAACAGCTAAAACGTCCAGCCCCATCTTACTTGCAGCCTCTGCCAGCTCTACCTTCTTCCCAGAGTAGCCCCCATTGATATTAATAGCTCCCCATCTCATTACCATTTGTTTGCCAAGTCGTATCTTAGGAGTCCCTGGTTTGTCAGTTAGAGGTGGGACTCTGTCACCTCCAAAGGTCCGAGGCATTTTGCTCTGATTGTTGCCAGCATTATATTTAAAGTACCAGGGAAGCAGGTTGCTAGCCTTACTTGCCCCGAGTCCCATTGGGTTTTACCCCTAACGGCTGAGGGACTAACCGGTGGATTTGGTAGTCTTTGTCATATGAGCACAAAGGTGACCACGACTCAGAATATGTCCGAGATGCCCAGCCTTATTCCAAAGTAACTGGTATCCCGACTGTCGGGACCACTTACTTGGCCACTCATACGTTGCCCGTGGTTCATGAACTAGGACATGACTACAGGAACCCACACCATGAACCACCAAAAAGAAGTCTGGTAAGTAGTTGAAATTTGTTGCGGCCAATTTTCTTATAATTAACTTGAATTAAGTTAGAAGAATACGCTACGGAATCTGAGAGTTACTGCTGAGTAGTTGCTCATCTAACAGCATTCCATACGAGCAAAGCAACTGCGTCTTTACCTGTGATTACCCGTAACTTAGGTGCTCTGGCCATGCACAGCTCAATTTGAAAAAGAATAGCTCAATGTAGCCATGGTGTCGAGTCGTGTTTGTTTACTTTCATATCCCACACCTTATTCGCTGCAAAAAATATCTTGTAGCTGTGATATTGCACTCAGTCGCCTATGCACTGTCTAGAATTTCGAGTTAGTAAAATATGCACAAATGCAAAATAAAAGTTAAATGAAGAATTTAATAACAAAGGCCCTTTTCTAAAGCCCGTAAATGACATAGCTGACAGAGAATTATGTTGAATAATGTTTATTCAAGTCAGGACTTCTCAAATGAACGGAAAGTGGTTCTATGATAGTCAATCTAAATACAGTCAAAAGTTACATTGAGAGGGTTACTAGAATAATAGCAAAATCCCCAAACTAAACAGTCATCAAAGATATTTGGAAACGAAATCCATTTTCTAATCACAATACACGAAGTCTTCACCAGTTAAAAACAGTTAAGAGCTCAACTGATAGTTCAGATGTTAACACACACAATACAATGAATAGTAACTCATACATTGTCTATTCTCAGTTCTGTAAATCAAGTGGCAAAAGTTAGAGTTCTACACTGAAACACATTCAGACCTCTCGAAATATAAAGTCCCCTCCAAAGTTAGAGTACTGAAGTGGTCGTTCAACGCCCAGAGACTGTCACCGACATAACCGAATATCAGAAGTTACCACAGAAAGGTCTGCCTTCCACCAGATCTCAACGTAAAGTGTGTAAAATCGCTCTCTTGAGCTCATCACGTGCAAAGTCCCAGGCTCCACTTGACTCCCATAGTGCTACGCTTCTGTCAGCTTCTCGACTGTCTGAAGGCTGTCCCCACCAAAAATACTTCGTCTTTAAACTCTACAGACATGATGTCATTAATCTTGACCACTTTACTGCACTAAACTAATTTATTACAACAATATTCAAATGAAGAAATGTTATACACATTCTGTCACACTTAGACAAATTACAGTAACTATAAATAAATGTTTGCCCATAAATAAATAAGCCAGTATTGTTCCGAGGTGCCTTCGCAATAAATGACAACAGATTTTTGGTATCCATTATTTAAACAATTACTTATGCCTTCTCAACAGAGATGTCTTTTGGTCCTCCTTCCACTTGTGGTGTCTGCTAACACATGCGTTTGATTACTTTTCAGTAGCATTTGCAGTCAACATTTTAATAAAGTTATGGGCAAAACAGTAAACTATTCTTTAAATATTTACAAAAGTGAGAGAATATGTGAGGTATTCTTGCTGTATTCATTAGCTGTGTAATTCTGACAAACATTTGTATAATGAAACACATATAAAAGACGTCGTAAATCAAAAAATACAATACATACAGATTCGTAGCTTTCAGGGATGGTAGCTATAGTGCAATGCTGTCATCTGAGATATCGCATGAAGCGATTAAACGTTGCTAACTCAGAAATTTATTGTGTAAATGTTTATTCACTGTGAAATATTAACTTTGGTGTTTTAAATAAATTGAAACTGCCGTTGTGTCATTGGATGCATATCATTTTTTCTGGGATCGCTGATGTACTCAGACTTGCAGTAATATTTGATTATAAATTATTATAGACTCTCAAAGAGCTGTAAGACGCCATCTTTCAGATTGTTTCAAAGCCCACCATTGCTGCCAGCACAGCTTCTAAGCGATCGACGCGTCGCCCAAATTCCCTGTACTGGGATTTACCCACGTCTGGTTCTTTGCTGCTAGTGTTTGTACGTGGACTCACTCGTATCGTCACCTTGCCGGAAGCCGGAGGTGCCACGGAGTGCCCTGTGACCCTGGTCAGCAAGCATTCAGCCGTACAGCGACTTCAAAAATGTTCAAATGTGTGTGAATTCCTAAGGGACCAAGCAGTTGAGGTCATCGGTCCATAGACTTACACACTACGTGAACTAACTTACACTAACTTATGCTAAGAACAACACACACATACCCATGCCCGAGGGTGGACTCGAACCTCCGGCGGGGAGGGGCCGCGCAATCCGTGACATGGTGCCTTTAACCCGTGCGGCCACTCCGAGCGGAACAGCAAATTCATCTTACTTCGTACCAATACTGGGCGGCCGATTAGATCGCCAAAATATGCGTAGCATTACAAACTGAAGGTTTACCTCTAATTCTGAGAGCTACTGTTCCACTTAAGCGTCTATTTGTTTCATAATTTTGCTCAGATGAACTCCGGTAATAAATGGTCTGCTTAAAAATCGCTACTCCGATCATGTTTCACATGATATTTTCGTATTTTGTTGTTCGTAAATGAACGAAAAGATCTATTTAACGCTTCACTATATAATCACACTTAGTATTTATGTGTGAGAACAGCGGTTGTCCTTGCTCTTTTATAAATTACTTCATGCACTTCCATGTTGTCGTAGTCTGTGATTGGAGCTTTTACATACAGGGTGATTAAGGAATCATGTCCTATACGACTTAATCTACATTGGTGATTCAATAGTCTTGGTCCCGTGCCAGGGATCTGACAGAACGAAAAGTAGAAACAACCAAGTCTAATAAACATACAGTACGGTCATTCGAATCAACCAAGTCTGGCAACATATGCCCTAAAATCCATACCTTAAGAGCGACAAGCACTTCTTAATCTTAGATGGTGTGAAACAGATCTCTTCTGCTCAACATGTGCTGATAATTCTTAATATATACAATTTAAGCCCTTGTATACTAGACAATTTTTTCTTGCTTTGGTTCATACTACCACCTCCCAAAATAAGGAAAGCCTAAAGCTTTCATTACAAGAGATTTGTTTTACAGTTCCAAATACGAATAAATGCTCATGGTTCTTAAGGTGCATATTTTAGAGCCCATGTTTACTAGACTTCGTTATTTCGAATGATTGTTCCTGTTATATTCTTGAATACGTCCTTGTCCTGTGAGCCAAGACTACTGAATCATCAATGTTGACTTTTACCTATGAGACATGACTTTTGAATCAACTTACGTAATGAGGCTTTTGAATCCTCCGGTGTAGTTATAAAAATAGGGTTATATCTTGAGCAAATACAATTTTCTTCTTCATAAGCTACACTTTTCGTTGAAATTTCGCCGTCGTCAATGACAACGTTTTAATTTCTGTCGAATAACAGCTGCAAATTTATATGTTACTACAGACAGTTTAGAGATTATGATACTCATATTTATAGTATTTTAACAAAGTTCGCTGCCAGGAGGACCAAGACTTTTGGTCAGGCGAATACAGGGTTATAAATACAAAATCAAATAGGAGTAATGCAGGAGTCGGTTTAATGATGAATAAAAAAATAAGAGTGCGGGTTTCAGATAGCTTATATAATGGTAAGACAGAGATTTAGGAACCAGGTTTTAAATTGTAAGACATTTCCAGGGGCAGATGTGGACTCTGATCATAATCTATTAGTTATGAACTGTAGATTAAAACTGAAGAAACTGCAAAAAGGTGGGAATTAAAGGAGATGGGACCTGGATAAACTGAAAGAACCAGAGGTTGTACAGAGTTTCACGGAGAGCATAAGGGAACAATTGAAGGAATGGGGGAAAGAAATACAGTAGGTAAAAAGACGAGGGATAGTGGAAATCCTTGGGTAACAGAAGAAATATTGAATTAAATTGATGAAAGGAGAAAATATACAAATGCAATAAATGAAGCAGGCAAAAAGGAATATAAACGTCTGAAAAATGAGATCGACAGGAAGTGCAAAATGGCTAAGCAGGGATGGCTAGAGGACAAATGTAAGGATGTAGAGGCTTATCTCACTAGGGGTAAGATAGATACTGCCTACAGGAAAATTAAAGAGACCTTTGGAGGAAAGAGAACCACTTGTATGAATATCAAGAGCTCAGATGGAAACTCAGTTCTAAGCAAAGAAGGGAAAGCAGAAAGGTGGAGTATATAGAGGGTCTATACAAAGGCAATGTACTTGAGGACACTATTATGGAAATGGAACAGGATGTAGATGAAGATGAAAAGAGAGATACGATACTGCGTGAAGAGTTTCACAGAGCACTGAAAGACCTGAGTCGAAACAAGGCTCCGGGAGTAGACAACATTCCATTAGAACTACTGACGGCCTTGGGAGAGCCATTCCTGACAAAACTCTACCATCTGGTGAGCAAGATGTATGAAACAGGCGAAATACCCTCAGACTTCAAGAAGAATATAATAATTCCAATCCCAAAGAAAGCAGGTGTTGACAGATGTGAAAATTACCGAACAATCAGTTTAGTAAGTCTCGGATGCAAAATACTAACGCGAATTCTCTACAGACGAATTGAATAACTGGTAGAAGCCGACCTTGGGGAAGATCAATTTGGATTCCGTAGAAATATTGGAACACGTGAGGCAATACTGACCCTACGACCTATTTTAGAAGCTAGATTAAGGAAAGGCAAACCTACGTTTCTAGCATTTGTAGACTTAGAGAAAGCTTTTGACAATGTTGACTGGAATACTCTCTTTCAAATTCTGAAGGTGGTATGGGTAAAATACAGGGAGCGAATGGCCATTTACAATTTGTACAGAAACCAGATGGCAGTTATACGAGTCGAGGGACATGAAAGGGAAGCAGTGGTTGGGAATGGAGTGAGACAGGGTGGTAGCCTCTCCGCGATGTTATTCAATCTGTGTATTGAGCAAGCAGTGAAGGAAACAAAAGAAAAATTCGGAGTAGGTATTAAAATCCATGGAGAAGAAATAAAAAGTTTGAGGTTCGCCGATGAAATTGTCATTCTGTCAGAGACATCAAAGGACTTGGAAGAGCAGTTGAACGAAATGGATAGTGTCATGAAAGGAGGGTATAAGATGAACATCAACAAAAACAAAACGAGGATAATGGAATGTAGTCGAATTAAGTCGGGTGATGCTGAGGGAATTAGATTAGAAAATGAGACACAAAGTAGTAAAGGAGTTTTGCTATTTGGGGAGCAAAATAACTGATGATGGTCGAAGTAGAGAAGATATCAAATGTAGACTGGCAATGGCAAGGAAAGCGTTTCTGAAGAAGAGAAATTAGTTAACTTCGAGTATAGATTTAAGCGTCAGGAAGTCGTTTCTGAAAGTATTTGCATGGAGCGCAGCCATGTATGGAAGTGAAACATGGACGATACCTAGTTTGGACAAGAAGAGAATAGAAGCTTTCGAAATGTGGTGCTACAGAAGAATGCTGAAGATTAGATGGGTAGATCATATAACTAATGAGGAGGTATTGACTAGGATTGGGGAGAAGTCTAGTTTGTGGCACAACTTGACTAGAAGAAGGGATCGGTTGGTAGGACATGTTCTGAGTGATCAAGGATTCACCAGTTTAGTATTGGAGGGCAGCGTGGAGGGTAAAAATCGTAGAGGGAGACCAAGAGATGAATACACTAAACAGATTCAGAAGGATGTAGGTTGCAGTAGGTACTGGGAGATGAAGAAGCTTGCACAGGATAGAGTAGCATGGAGAGCTCCATCAAACCAGTCTCAGGACTGAAGACCACAACAACAACAACAACAACAAAATATAATTCTTATTATTACATACTGAAACTCATGTTGCTGTCTTGTCAGCTTCAGTAAATAGCCTATTTTGTTACAATTCGTCATCTGCAACTAACCAAAATTCGTCAGTTGCATATTACCTAAAATTACATTAATGATTGTAACCTTCCCCTTCCTAATCGGCCTGCTGGATTGCGATATAACTGAGCGTGATCGCACATGCCTGATGAAATTTTACAGTTAGTAAGGATATCGTTATTGAAGGAAAATAACACCCGTTAGTTGGAGGAAAGTGTATAACAGACCCTTCTGAAGAAAGAATCTGTTCTAAGGCTTAATACTGAGGATAATTTTGAAATTGGTGGAATGTAGTGCAATCGCCTACAAACTGCACAGGAGGGAAAACGGTACCACGTAATATTTACTACAAAAATTACTGATAATACAAAGAAAACACTGATTATCTAAATAGGTAATTAAACTATCGCCCGCCCGCCAGGACAATGAATTTCCATAATCTTCGGAAAGGTAATGGCAAAGAAATGTAAGAAAATAATCACTGGCGTGACAACAGAAAGTTGTCACGCTTTTCCACAGCACAACAGTTGGCGAGAAAATAAATGAATCACAAAACACTGATTTTGTAGATCATTATTTTGAAATATTAAATTTTTAAAGAAAAAGAATAACTGGTTAAATAAATGACTGGCTGAACACGAACTTTGTTATGTAAACCGTCAGTAACCTCAGTGAAAGGTAAAGGTAAATTCTAGAAAACCGCAAGCAATTTAATTTTGATTACTGAAAGACTGAGGTGAATTTACTTTAAGCAATCTAGCAACTGATTTTAATTGTAAAATAACAACAATAAGAAACATACCAAGTAGGCCTTCTTTTGCCTGTAACGCAGAAGTTATTCAGCATGCGATGAACGACTTGTCTAAAGTGACCTTCCACGAACTTCTGGGCCTTTCTTTATGATGTGCTGAAAATGTCGAGGATTCACATGCGTAGAGTCTTGGTCACATGGAAGTAAACGATATACCAGTTGCTTCAGCCACTCTTTTCAATATGGGTTTTTATTTTCAATAGAGCACCTAGCGCAGCTTCTTTTCGAGTAAACCGGTAGACAGTTGCAACGACTTCATGTGTTTCACTGTGAAGAGCTTTGCGCTTTAACTTCCTATGTAATGGTGGCATCTCCAACTTCGAACGTGTTATCCCAGAATTGTTAGGGATGGATAGGGATTGCGCCTATTGTTTACGGATTCAGGCGGAATTGGCGACCGTCCGTAAACAGCTGGAAGCTGTGTTGGCCGTTGTCGGCAGGCTCCAGGCTGTTGCCCTGGGCGGCGGTGACTTTGCGAGGGCTTTGCCGCCTCTGGAACCTGTAGCATCGCCTGGGATCTCTGATGCCACTGTGCCGCCGGATTCGGACGTCCCTGCCGGTCGACACTTGCCTGGCGGTGATTGACGAAACGTGGCGGAGTCTCGGATCCCTTGGCGGAAGGTGAAAGTTGGTGCTGGTCGCAAGGCTGTAACCTTACGCCTCCGTAACAGGTTTGAGATACTGCCCACTGCTGACAGTACTTCTGAGCCAGCATGGGCGGCCTCACCTGTTGCGGTATTGACCAGTCTTCCTGAGAGTTCCGGACAAGCACAGAGGGTTCAAATGGTTCAAATGGCTCTGAGCACTATGGGACTTGGAACCCGGGCGTGGGAAGCGAGAACGCTATCGCACGACCACGAGATGCGGGCAAGCGCAGAGGGAAGAAAGCCAATGTGCACTCCGTGTGCATACCGAGGGGAGTCATCCAAGATGTGGAAAGGGTCCTTCCGGATACCATGAAGGGTACAGGGTGCAGCCAACTGCAGGTGGTGGCTCATGTCGGCACTAACGACATGTGTCGCTATGGATCGGAAGAGATTTTCTCTGGTTTCTGGCGGCTATCTGAGTTGGTGAAGACTGCCAGTCTTGCTAGCGAGATGAAGGCAGAGCTCACCATCTGCAGCATCGTCGACAGGACCGATTGCGGACCTTTGGTACAGAGCCGAGTGGAGGGTCTGAATCAGAGGCTCAGACGGTTCTGCGACCGTGTAGGCTGCAGATTCCTCGACTTGCGCCATAGGGTGGTGGGGTTTCGGGTTCCGCTAAATAGGTCAGGTGCCCACTCAACACAAGAGGCGTCTACACGGGTAGCAGGGGCTGTGTGGCATGGACTGGGCTGGTTTTTAGGGTAAACAGTCTTGGGAAAGATCAAAAAGGGCTCCAGTCTCAAAGGGTACAGGTCAAAGAAACGACAAGAATCGACCAAGCAACAGTCGGTATTGTAGTTGTAAATTGTCGTAGCTGTGTTGGAGAAGTACCAGAGCTTCAAGCGCTGATAGAAAACACTGAAGCTGAAATCGATATAGGAACAGAAAAATGGCTAAAGCCAGAGATAAATTCTGCCAAAAATAGGTTAAGTGGTGGTGTGTTTCTGTCTGTTGGTTGTAGTTTATCTTGTAGTGAAGTTGAAATAGATAGTTCCTGCGAATTACTATGGGTAGGGGTTATACTCAACAGCAGTACCAAAATAATAATTGGCTCCTTCTACCGACCACCGACTCATGTGATATAATAGCTGAACGCTTCAAAGAAAACTTGAATCTCATTACAAATAAATATCCCACTCATACAGTTATAATTGGTGGAGACTCCGATCTACCCGCGATTTGTTGCCGAAAATACATATTCAGAGCCGGTGGTAGGCAGAAAACATCGTCTGTAATTGTACTAAATGCTTTCTCTGAGAATTACTTTGAACAATTAGTTCATTAGCGCTCATGAATTGTTAATGGTTGCGAAAACACACTTGACCTCTTAACCACAAATAATCCTGATCTAATAGAGAGTGCCATGACGGATGCAGGGATTAGTGAAAAAATGTTAAAATGTGTGTGAAATCTTATGGGAGTTAACTGCTTAAGGTCATCAGTCCCTAAGCTTACACACTACTTAACCTAAATTATCGTAAGGACAAACACACAGCCCCCATGCCCGAGGGAGGACGCGAACGTCCGTCGGGAGCAGTCGCACAGTCTCCCCAGACCGCTCGGCTAATCCCGCGCGGTGGGGATTAGTGAACACAAGGTCATTTTAGTCAGGCTCAAAACCACATCAACCAAAACCACTAAAAATAAACGCAAAATATATCTATTTAAAGCAGCCTTCCTAAGAGAGAGTCTCCAATCTTTCAAAACTAATTATGTAAGTGTAGACCAGATATGGTTCAAATTCAAAGATACAGTATCGATCGACAGCAATAGATAGATTCATACCGCATAAGTTAATAAGAGACGGAACTGATCCACCACGATGCACAAAACGCGTCAGAACACTGTTGTAGTAGCAACGAAAAAAGCATGCAAAGCACGCAAAATCCCCAAGACTGGCTAAGTTTCACGGAAGCTCGAAATTTAGTGCGGACGTCAATGCGAGATGCTTTTAATAGTTTCCACAATGAAACCATGCCTCGAAATATGGTAGAAAACCAAAAGCGATTCTGGCCGTATGTAACGCACACCAGCGGCAAAAAACAGTCAATACCGTCACTGCACGATAGCGATGGAAATGTTACCGACGATGGTGCCACTAAAGCGGAGTTAGTAAAGACAGTTTTCTGTAATTCCCTGATGAAAGAAGACGAAGTAAATGTTCCAGAATTCTAAACCAGAACAGCTGTTAGCATGAGTGATATAAAAGTGGATATCTTAGGTGTTGCTAAACAACTCAAGTAACTTAAGAAAGGCGTCTTCCGGTCCAGATGGTATACCAATCACGTTCCTTTCAGAGTATGCAGACACAATAGCGCCTTTCTTAGCAATCATATACAATCGCTCACTTGACGGAAGGTCTGTTCCTAAAGATTGGAAAGTAGCACAGGTCACACCAATATTCAAGAAAGGAAATAGGAGTAACCCATTGAATTACAGGCCCATATCACTGACCTTTCCCGCATGCAGCTTCACCGTATGGTTAAATGAGGATGGCGTCCTCTTGGGTAAAATATTCCGGAGGTAAAATAGTCCACCATCGGACCTCCGGGCGGGGACTACTCAGAAGGACGTCGTTATCAGGAGAAAGAAAACTACGGATCGGAGAGTGGAACGTCAGATCCCTTAATCGAGCAGGTGGTTAGAAAATTTAAAAAGGGAAATGGATAGGATAAAGTTAGATATAGTAGGAATGAGTGAAGTTCGCTGGCAGGAGGAACAAGACTTTTGGTCAGGCGAATACAGGGTTACAAACACAAAATCACCTAGGGGTAATGCAGGAGTCGGTTTAACAATGAATAACGAAATAGGAGTACGGGTAAGCTACTACAAACAGCATAGTGAACGCATTATTGTGGCCAAGATGGACACGAAGCCCACGCCTACTACAAAAAAAAAAAAATGGTTCAGTGGCTCTGAGCACTATGGGACTTAACTTCTGAGGTCATCAGTCCCCTAGAACTTAGAACTACTTAAACCTAACTAACCTAAGGACATCACACACATCCATGCCCGAGGCAGAATTCACCTACTACACTAGTACAAGTTTATATGCCAACTAGATCTGCAGATGACGAAGAAATTGAAGAAATGTATCATGAAATAAAAGAAATTACTCAGATAGTGAAGGGAGACGAAAATTTAATAGTCATGGGTGACTGGAATTCAATATTAGGAAAAGGGAGAGAAGGAAACGTAGTAGGGGAATATGGATTGGGGCTAATAAATGAAAGAGGAAGCCTCCTGGTTGAATTTTGCACAGAGCACAACTAACACTTGGTTCAAGAATCATAAAAGAAGGTTGTATACATGGAAGAAGCCAGGAGATACTGACCGGTTTCAGATAGATTATATAATGGTAAGACAGGGATTTAGGAACCAGGTTTTAAATTGTTATACATTTCCAGGGGCAGATGTGGACTCTGACCACAATCTATTGATTATAACTGTAGATTTAAACTGAAGAAACTGCAAAAGGGTAGGAATTTAAGGAGATGGGACCTGGATAAACTGACTAAACCAGAGGTTGTACAGAGTTTCAGGGAGAGCATAAGGAAACAACTGACAGTAATGGGGGAAAGAAGTACAGTAGAAGAAGAATGGGTAGCAGATGAAGTAGGTAAAAAGACGAGAGCTAGTAGAAATGCTTGGGTAACAGAAGAAATATTGAATTTAATTGATGAAAGGAGAAAATATAAAAATGCAGTAAATGACGCAGGCAAAAAGGTATAGAAACGTCTCAAAAATGAGATCGGCAGGAAGAGCAAAATGTCTAAGCAAGGATGGCTAGAGGACAAATGTAAAGATGTAGAGGCTTATCTCACTAGGGGTCAGATAGATACTGCCTACAGGAAAATTAAAGAGACCTTTGGAGAGAAGAGAACCACTTGTATGAATATCAAGAGCTCAGATGGAAACCCAGTTCTAAACCAAGAAGAGAAAGAAGAAAGGTGGAAGGAGTATATAGGGGGTCTATACAAGGGCGCCGGCCAGTGTGGCCGTGCGGTTAAAGGCGCTTCAGTCTGGAACCGCGTGACCGCTACGGTCGCAGGTTCGAATCCTGCCTCGGGCATGGATGTGTGTGATGTCCTTAGGTTAGTTAGGTTTAATTAGTTCTAAGTTCTAGGCGACTGATGACCTCAGAAGTTGAGTCGCATAGTGCTCAGAGCCATTTATACAAGGGCGACGTACTTGAGGACAATGTTCGCCGATGACATTGTCATTCTGTCAGAGACAGCAAAGGACTTGGAAGAGCAGTTGAACGGAATGGACAGTGTCATGAAAGGAGGGTATAAGATGAACAACAATAAAAGCAAAACGAGGATACTGAAATGAAGTCGAATTAAGTCGGGTGATGCTGAGGGAATTGGATTAGGAAATGAGACACTTAAAGTAGTAAAGGAGTTTTGTTATTTGGGGAGCAAAATAACTGATGATGGTCGAAGTAGAGAGGATATCAAATGTAGACTGGCAATGGCAAGGAAAGCGTTTCTGAAGAAGAGAAATTTGTTAACATCGAGTATAGATTTAAGTGTCAGGAAATCGTTTCTGAAAGTATTAGTATGGAGCGTAGCCATGTATGGAAGTGAAACATGGACGATACCTAGTTTGGACAAGAAGAGAATAGAAGCTTTCGAAACGTGGTGCTACAGAAGAATACTGAAGATTAGATGGGTAGATCATATAACTAATGAGGAGGTATTGAATAGGATTGGGGAGAAGAGAAGTTTTGTGGCACAACTTGACTAGAAGAATGGATCGGTTGGTAGGACATGTTCTGAGGCATCAAGGGTTCACCAGTTTAGTATTGGAGGGCAGCGTGGAGTGTAAAAATCGTAGAGGGAGACCAAGAGATGAATACGCTAAACAGATTCTGAAGGATGTAGGTTGCAGTAGGTACTGGGAGATGAAGCACCTTGTACAGGATAGAGTAGCATGGAGAGCTGCATCAAACCAGTCTCAGGACTGAAGACCACAACAACAACATCACTGACCTCAATTTGCAGTAGGATTTTGGAGTATATACTGTACTCGAACATATGAATCACCTTGAAGAAAATGACTTATTGATACATAACCAACACTGATTCAGAAAATATAGTTTTTGTGTAACACAGCTAGCCGGCAAGGGGCAGCAACCTGCATGGCATTGACGTCGTTAGGGTGGTCAAGTATGCAGGGATCCCAGCCCTCCACATACGAGACTTTCCACAGTTGATTGATGAATAATCTCTTAGGCTTCTTTCGTTGTAAAACATTTATGTTGTTAGTTTACAATTGATTGAATGACAAACGAACGTATTTGTATCAATATGATCACGCTCTCTCACCTTATAATATTTTCACCCCCACCATTGTTCGGCTGAAATCTACGTCTGGAAACCATTTTACTGTCAGACGTGCTGCTATTTGCATTATGCAGATATATAATTACAACGTACACTCGACCTGGTATATATGAGGCAACTTGTGGCGCAAAAAAATTGTACTGTACAGATACACTGACACAATCTGTAATGTTTAGAATTTTCATAGTATTAGTGTTTAGCGTTTCGTTACCTGACAACCTTTCAGTTTCCAACTGTGAATATAAGTATTTTTTCTACATTTCCACACTTTTTGAGGGTGCAAGCCCAGTTAATAAGGCGATCATTTGGCATTTTAATACCTGTGTACTTTTTCTTTTTTTTTTAATGGTCTTCTTGTGGATTTTTCGCTGACATCTGAGATACCGAGAATCTTTATCGCCATGGAGTGTTGTAGCATCAGGCAAGTTACAAGAAAGTGTGCCGTCCACGTTGTATTATTGACTTTCCCTTGTAGTACGTTTAGTGGTAAACCCTGAGAAGATTATTTTTTTTTTTTTTAGTCATTAGTCATCTGAGCGGTTTGATGCGGCCAGCCAGGATTTCCCTCAGTGTGCCAACCTCTTCATCTCGGAATAGCACTTGCAACCCACGTCCTCAATTATTTGCTGAAAATATTCCAATCTCCGTTGTTCTTTACAATTTTTACCCTCTACCCTTCCCTCTAGTACCATGAAAGTTATTCCCTGATGTCTTAATTGTTGTCCTACCATTCTGTCCCTTCTTCTTGTCAGCGTTTTCCATGTATTCTTTTCCTCACCGATTCTGCGGAGAACCACCACATTTCTTACCTTATCAGTCCATCTATTTTTCAACATTCTTCTGTAGCACGACATCTGAAATACTTTGATTCTCTTGTGTTTCGGTTTTCTCACATTCATCTTTCACTACCATACAATGTCTTGCTCCAAACATACATTCACAGAAAAATCATCCTCAAAATAAGGCTATGTTTGATACTAGTAGACTTCTCTTGGGCAGGAATGCCCTCTTTACCCTCTAGTCTGCTTTTTTTGTCCTCCTTGCTCCATCTGTCATGTGTTATTTTGCTGCCTAGGTAGAAGTACTCCCTAATTCCATCTACTTCGTGATCCTCAATCGTGATATTTAATTTATCACTGTTCTCAGCTATGCTACTTCGCGTTACTTTCGTCGTTCTTCGATTTACTGTCAGCCCATATTCTGTACTCATTAGACTGTTCATTTCATTCAGCAGATCCTGTAATTCTTCTTCACATTCACTGAGGAAGGAATGTCATCAGCGAATCTTGTCATTGATATTCTTTCACCTTCACTTTTCAGTAGCGCCCTTGAACCTTTCCTTAATTTTCATCATTGCTTTCTCGATGTGTAGATTCGGTAGTAGGGGCAAAAAACCACACCCCTATCTTACACACTTTTTAATCCGAGCACTTCGTACTTGGCCTTCCACTCTTTTTATTCTCTCTTGGTTCTTGTTAATATTTTATATTACCCTTCTTTCTGTGTATTATATCGATGATATTTTAGTCATCTAAAATAGACGTGTTGATGGCATTGACTGTATTTTCAATCTCTTTAATGAATTTCAAGAGAAAATATCCTTCACTGATGAATTCGAAAACGAAACCCGTCAACTGAACTTTCTTGACTTGACGCTCGCAGTAGAAGAAAACAAAATCTTGTTTAATGTTTTTCGCAAAGAAACATATATCGATCAGATCGTACCTGCGTCTTCCATGCATCCGCAGTCTCATAAAAACGCTTTCTTTGACTCTGTTATTCACAGAGCTACTTCTATTCCACTTTAGAAAGAAAAATTCGAGGATGAAATTAATTTAATCAGAACGATAGCAGTTAATCACAAATACGAACCTGCCATAGTGGATGACATCCTCAAAAAGAAAACTGTAAAAGAGTTACTACACTCGGCACCTCTGTCATTGATTCAAGCCTAAAGAAATTTTTTCTATTCCTTTCTTGGGGCCCATCTCCTGTCAGATTCACGCCTTTTTCGTAATAAATATAACTTTTAATAGCTCGAAAAAAAATTTTATCCCTAATTTAAAATCGACCCGTTCCCCTTTAAAAAACTCTGAATTCTGTAAGATTTTTTGAGACATTCGCTCTTCTTACTACATAGAACCAACAGGACGTGCCTTTACAGTTAGATACAAAGAACATCTTTCAAGAAAAAATGGCACTAGCACCCAAAATTCTTTTGCCTACCACCTTCTGATTAAAGGTCTCGCGCCTAAAGCTGTTCGCGATATCAACATTTTGCACACTGAGAAGAAAGTGTGTAGATTATGTGTTCTCGAAGGATTAGGAATTTTTAATTTTTTTTTTCTGGAAATGATGGACTCGTTCTTAATAAGCAGCTACAGTTACGTAGTAAAGGCTTTTTCAACGGTAAAGCCGTTACTTGACATTTGATTTTGGCGACAGGAAGAGCATCCGGCTACCCTCTGACACTAACATAGTCAAATACATAGTAACAAGGCCGAACCCGAGTTGAAGTCGGCCAAAGGGCCAAAGAAAATGATAACTTGATTTTTTTTTTAATGTTTGGGGGAGAAGACCAAACAGCGAGGTCATCCTTCTCATCGGATTAAGGAAGGATGGGGAAGGAAGTGGGCCGTGCTCTTTCAAAGGGTCCGCCGCTCGTGGTCTCGCGGTAGCGTTCTCGCTTCCCGAGCACGGGGTCCCGGGTTCGATTCCCGGCGGGGTCGGGGATTTTCCCTGCCTCGAGATGACTGGGTGTTTGTGTTGTCCTCATCATTTCATCATCATCCAGGACAGTGGCGAAATTGGACTGAGCAAAGATTGGGTAATTGTACGGGCGCTGATAACCACGCAGTTGAGCGCCCCACAAACCAAACATCATCATCATCACATCTTTCAAAGGGCCTGGAGCGATTTAGGGAAATCACGGAAAACCTAAATCAGGATAGCCGGACGCGGGAGATGACTTGATATTTGATTTTGTGTTCCCTCGTGCCGTTACCGAAACATTTTCTGTCTAGGTCGACTCATAATTTTTTTTTTTTTTTGTTAACTGGTTTGTATTGGCTGCCTCTCATGTTATACCGTTTTCCTGCTCGCTGAGTTATTCAGCTCCCTTTGTAATTCTAGAATGTCGTTTTCAGTCTCTAAACTGTACTTCTAAGCTATTACGTAGACAAAATGTTACCATGTCTGCTGTTTGCAGATAAAATATCTCCTTTTGCTTCATGTACTAAATAATGCCCATCATGCTATTCATCTGTCTATATTTTGAATGTTAAGTACCCTGTTTGTATTTGCGGCTACTAGGTGGCCCTCTTGGTGCAGTGTTCACCTCCCCGCAATTGCTAAAGCGGCGCCTCAGTCTGATGCTACCTGTAGCTCGACACATGTGAGCAGCCCATAGTGGCTTGCCTTCCACCTATTCGATTTCAGAAAATTTATGATCAAAGCTTTATCGCTTGATATTTATTTTATACGTGACATGTAAGTACTGTTTCTTTTTTGTAATGTCAGTCATTACTTACACTTTAAAAACTTTTTTTGTACTTACGTTAAAGGCCAGTTTGTTTTGCTTCTGATGAAGGCATTCTTAATAGTATCGAAACCTAGGTCAAAAGACTTCGTTTTTGCGACCGAGGGCTATCATTGCTTTAATTTTACTTATGCGTCGCATCACAGTGACGCAGTCAGACTGGAGAGCCGCTTATTTTCGTGTGGTAATTTTATTCAGCATTGCTGGGACAGCGGCATAATTAATTTCAATTTTGTTCTTCGCGAGTAGTGGCTAGTTTTCAGATTTTTCCTCACTTATGGAAAGCGGCGTTATTTACAGTTTAAGAGACAAAGGTGTTAATGGCATTCAACTGCTAGTGGGTATTCATTTACATCAATGGTGAAAGTTGAAAATTTGTGCCTGACTGGGATTCGGTTGCGGATATCTAGCTTACTAGGCACAGTATTCATGGCAACTGTACGGTCTACTGTGTCACACCTCCTGTCAGACCCAGATTCTCAACTTATCCACACAGTACTGAGGTAGTGCCCCTGACTCTTACCCTCATTACTCGCTGCGTTTCGCCGATTCCCTTCAGAGTCCGAGTGTGGTGTGCATCTGCGTTGAAGGAAGCAAGGAGTCATGGGTGAACCTCACCTTGATTGTATATGTGGTGACTGTCCGAAAGAACAAACATGACGTATATATTTATAGTTTAGTGATCGTGACGTCCCGGACACCCATTGTGTTCAAACGCCTTGAAAGAGGGAATTCTCGGAAGCGGACAGAGAGGAGCGTGTGTGGACTGTGATTTACCGGTAGCGGGTTTCGGGCCTCGGCGTTCATCGGCGTGAGAGCCTGGCCCTGATCGTTAACACGCGCTTTACGCCGTCGTTTCATTCCGCCCTGTTTAAAGGGAGAAACGGCCCATAAAAAGAGCTTCGGCCTTTTATTCCGTTGGAGGGGATTGTTGAGCGGGCAGAATGGTATCTTTGAGGTCGTTAACGAGTTTTACGCGGTGCGTGCGCGCGTACGACCGCTACCACTCGCTTTTGTTCGCTGCCAGTTCGGGGTTGGGGCCCTCACCGGTGTACAACACGATGACAACAACAACACGTACAACGCGCGAACAATATCGCCGGTCAGGTAACATGCTGTGAGCTGATCGGCAGCATATAATAACATCGGCACTTGTTATTCTTGTGGGTATAGCACATGTACTGTTGTAGCGAAAGCAGTGTTGGTAAAATACCTGTGGCTTCTTCCCAGAATAAAAGAGCACGCAAAACCAAATATTTGTTTCTTTTGAGTTACCTAATTCATCAGTTCACAGCAAATGGTTTGTATACATCCTACTTAAACAGAATAAATACACATTATTGTCCTCTTGTTGGTAGTCACAGAATCCCGTAACATTTCATTCAGACAAGACCGCTATCTAAAGAAATGCTAAATATGAAAGGAACATGAAAAGAAAGAACAAGGATCCAAAATTAAGTCCTCGAGAAAAACAAGGTCACTAAGACGGAGCACAGATAAGGGTGCTTCTATGCTGCAACCTCGCTGCTTAGGCTTTGCCGGCGTGTGCTGCCGACGTTGTAACAAGCCCATTTACTGTTACTCATACACTACTGGCCATTAAAATTGCTACACCACGAAGATGGCGTGCTATAGACGCGAAATTTAACCGACAGGAAGAAGATGCTGTCATATGCAAATGATTAGTTTTTCAGAGCCTTCACACAAGATTGGCGCCGGTGGCGACACCAAGTTTCCAACCGATATCTCACACACAAACAGCCGTTGACCGGCGTTTACTGGTGAAGCGCTGTTCTGATGCCTGGTGTAAGGAGAAGAAATACGAACCATCACGCTTCCGACTTTAATAAAGGTCGGATTGTAACCTATCGCGTTGGTCGAGATCCAATGACTGTTAGCGGAATGTGGAATCGGTGGGTTCAGGAGGGTAATACGGAACGCCGTGCTGGATCCCAACGGCCTCGTATCACTAGCAGTCGAGATGACAAGCATCTTATCAGCATGGCTGTAACGGATCGTGCAGCCACGTCTCGATTCCTGACTCAACAGATGGGGACGTTTGCAAGACAACAACTATCTGCACGAACAGTTCGACGACGTTTGCAGCAGCATGGACTATCAGCTGGGAGACCATGGCTGTGCTTACCCTTGACGCTGCGTCACAGGCAGGAGCGCTTGCGATGGTGTATTCAACGACGAACGTGGGTGCACGACTGGCAAAATGTCAGTTTTTCAGATGAATCCAGGTTCTGTTTACAGTATCATGATGGTCGTATCCGTGTTTGGCGACATCGCGGTGAATGCACATTGGAAGCGTGTATCCGTCATCGCTATACTGACGTATTACGCGGCGCGATGCCATTGGTTACATGTCTCGGTCACCTCTTGTTCGCATTGTCGGCACTTTGAACAGTGGACGTTACATTTCAGATGTGTTACGACGCGCGGCTCTACCCTTCATTCGATCCCTACGAAACCCTACATTTCAGCAGGATAATGGACGACCGCATGTTGCAGGTCCTGTACGGGCCTTTCTGGATACAGAAAATGTTCGACTGCTGCCCTGGCCAGCACATTCTCCAGATCTCTCAGCAATGGTCAATGGTGGCCGAGCAACTGGCTCGTCACAATACGCCAGTCACTACCCTTAATGAACTGAATTATGTTGAAGTTGCATGGGCAGCTGTACCTGTACACCTCATCCAAGCTCTGTTTGACTCAATGCCCAGGCGTATCAAAGCCGTTATTACGGCCAGAGGTGGTTGTTCTGGGTACTGATTTCTCAGGATCTGTGCACCCAAATTGCGTGAAAATGTAATCACATGTCAGTTCTAGTATATTTGTCCAATGAATACCCGTTTATCATCTGCATTTCTTCTTGGTGTAGCAATTTTAACGGCCAGTAGTGTACATTCAATGCTCGCTACGATTCTCGCCAGGCGAGGAAATCAGGCTGGTTTGTGTTTGGAGCTGCGACCAATGCCACCCGTCCTAAGCAGTAGAGCTGTGACTGGCTACTTCAAGGTCATTCCAGCAACGCCGTTCTTCAGGCCACTGCAACTCGTTTACACGGCTTCTCACACACAATACACCTACGTCTCCATCTGCATCCACAGTCTGCAGATCACTACGAAGTTCATGTAGAGAGTACTTCCCGTTATAGCATGTCTGCAGGGCTCGATAATGTAATTTTCTCGTCGATTCTCTAATTTCCAAAGGTAGCGCTGCATAGCCTCGCGGTCCGGAGGGTCTTGTCACGGTCCGTGCGGCTTTCCTCGTCGGAGGTTCGAGTCCTCCCTCGTGCATGGGTGTGTGTGTTGTCCATAGCGTAAGTTAGTTTAAGTTAGATTAAGTAGTGTGTAGGCTTAGGGTCCGATGACCTCTGCTGTTTGGTCCTATAAGATCTTACCACAAATTTCCAAAAATTTCCTTATTTCCAAAGTAACACATTTTTAACCAGTCTCTGACCCCCAGCCTCTTTTCAACAACTTAGAAGCAGGGATGCTTGTAACCCATGAGGAACCGTGTCAGACAGCCTTCCAACTACAGGCCCGTTTGCATTCTACAAACGTTACACAAGGTTTTGGATTATATCGTTCACCAACAGCTTACTAATTATTTAACATCAAATAAATATTTTGGTGACTATCAGTCCGTTTTCCAGAAAAATCGCTGCACGACGATTGCCCTTATAAACGCGACTGACTAACTGAAACAAGCTGTGAACAAATGACAGGTGGATGTCGCGTGCTTTTTAGATTTCAGCGAAGTTTTCGATTCTGTCGAATTTGATATTTTACTTGCGAAACTCACAACTCCTCTACTATCTGAAAACAACAGCAAAAATACTCTTTCTTAACAAAGTAAAATCCTCTCTGTACCACCACATAGCCCTGCCCTGTTATCTAAATCATTTTCTGTGTCGGGATCATTTTCTGTGTCGGGATCATTTTCTGTGTCGGGATCATTTTCTGTGTCGGGATCATTTTCTGTGTCGGGATCATTTTCTGTGTCGGGATCATTTTCTGAGTCGGGAATCAATTTCTGTGTCGGGGATCATTTCCTGTGTCGGGATCATTTTCTGTGTCGGGATCATTTTCTGTGTCGGGAATCAATTTCTGTGTCGGGAATCATTTTCTGTGTCGGGAAGCCAACTTTCGAACAATGTTCCTCAGAATATCAGAGAAATTAAACTCTGTCCAATCTTTAAAAGATAGTCCAACTTCTATCACACTAGCCATCTTTGCTAGATTCTGTGCAGATCATTGTCATTAGTCCTGCTCCCCCATAAGTATCCCTTCCCCCTGGTCGGCAGAGTTTTCTGTTTATACTCTGTTCTTTCGTGGCAGTTGCTGTCACTGTCATTTCAATCTTCTCCCTTTAGTTTATTGCCTTGCCTTATAATAATACTGAACATTGTTTTAAATGTTCTAAGCTAATCTATGGGTCTAAAGCATGCAGTCATGGACTGTGCGGCTGGTCCCGGCTGAGGTTCGAGTCCTCCCTCGGGCATGGGTATGTGAGTTTCTCCTTAGGATAAATTAGGTTAAGTAGTGTGTAAGCTTAGGGACTGATGACCTTAGCAGTTAAGTCTCATAAGATTTCACACATATTTGAACATTTTAACATAATCTATGTCATTCTAAATGTCCTTTACTACTATTTCTGTTATTGTTATTAGTTCATTTATTATTACTGTCGGTATCGTTTTGTAATATCATTGGTAAGTGTTAGTCCTGGTTAGATGTAGAAGAGGGCTTAAAGCCGTAAACTGTTCAGGCTAAAATTGCAGTAAATAAATAAATATCTTAACGCTTATTACTGTTCCATTCTTCCGTTCACTTATTTTCAAATGTGTGTGAATTCCTAAATGACCAAACTGCTAAGGTCATCGGTCCCTTGACTTACCCACCACTTAAACTAACTTACGCTAAGAACACCACACACACAACGCCCGGGGGAGGACTCGAATCTCCGACGGATTCGCTTATGAAGCACGGGAAAAATTATTTCTTAAACGCCTCTGCGTGACCTGGAATTGTATTTATCTTGTCTTTGTGACCATTGCGGGAATGATACTTTCTCATTTAACACTTCAAACACTGTTGGGCGTCTTTCGAGAGATAGTTTGCGTCTTACTTCAGGCACCTCCCTGCTCAGTTTTTCTGCATATCCTGAACGCTCTCTCGTGGATCAAACAATCAAATGACATTTGATGCTCTCTGTATACTTTCAATGTCTGGTGACAGTCCTATTTGCTAAGGATCCAAAACACTTGAGCTATTTTCTGGATGGGTCACGTGAGTGTTTTGTCAGCATTCTCCTTTACAGGTTGCGTGCATTTTCCAAGCAGCATACCAATGAAATCACCGAAACTAACATACGAAGGCAGTAATTGTGTGACAACAAGTAACGATTTTAAACAGGCGCTTTTCTTGGCTGTTTTCGGGCATAAACCTGTCTGGGACCAGAGGCATACCGATCATCGAACCACTTCGTGATGAATAATATAAGATGTTATATTTTTTGAAAATCAGTTCCTCTGTTTCAACTAATTAATCGTTGTCTTTTTTCGATAAAAAAATCAGCATGAAAAGTTTCAGCTGTTGTATATGCGGCAGATGTGGATAGAAACTGGCGTAGTATTGACTCATTGTGAATAAGCATACAAATAGCTTGAGTGTATTTCTGTTCTTTCGTTGCAGCTACACAAATACATCCAAGAATTGTAAAGCAACTATGGACAATATGGCCACACAAATGAAGAATACAAATCGCTCTTCAGCAGAAATACGTTAATAATTGTGGGTCGAATCTTCATATCTTCGACAATTCTCATTTCACTATGTGTCCAACATAGGTAAACAGATGTGCTTTTGTGCACCGTATATGTATGATGTAACAAGCATCTGTGAGCAATATGTATATGGACGTGGCCTTTTGGGCAAGGTGCTTAATGTTTTTAAGTATTTTAGCGACGATAAACGTTTATAATGTGCTGAATTTTATCCATTTGACATCTTGTGCGTGAGATTCAACGTAAAATGCACATGTTTTACAACAAAAATATGTTAAAGACCTGAAGATGACATCAATGACTGTTGAAAGCTGTCCTCTAATATGCAGGAATTTTATATGCGATCTTGGCTTTTGAATAGTTTTAACAATTAAAAAAGACTGCATCTGAAAACAGTGAGAATAAGAAAACTCAATTCTCATTCAATAATATATAAAATAAACAAGATAACTGTCTCAAAAAGGGCTCTAAAAGATGTTAGAACTGGTGAAAATATCTGTAGTGTGAAAGATCTCTGTTTAAAGCGAGCATCCATACCTCTTCTCCTTTCTCTTTATTACTGAACAAATTTGTGGCGTGTACTAACCACTTTTAGTGTCGTCAGACGAACCAGAGAATGTCGTTTTTTCCTTACCACAATGCAAACAATCCACTCTGAAGTGACCCACGCAGGTCTCAGTGTGGGAGAACTTACACCCAGGTTTACAGCAAATAGCAGATTTATTAACAGCAACATAAATTCACTCTTCTCTATTCTTGAGCATTAATGAACAAGAACACCAACTATTTTAGCAGTCCAAGTAAGCATCCCATTTCAACACTTTCGATAGGAGAAGCAAACACTAGACTGTTCGGTTAGAATGACCGTTACACTGACCATCTGACGAAGTCTATGTATTAAGGATCGGAAGGTGAGATGACAGTGTCAGAGCACAATCACAGTAACAGGTCGAGGTACAAAGGGCGAGGAGCTAAGCGTCGAAGTCAGAGTAGCAAGAATGAAGACTCTTTGCAACTCTACGTAGCTACGGTAGTGGCTTCCGGCATCCTCTGGTTGGCGAGCTGGCTTCAGCTGCCACATATGGGCCACGCGATGTCATAAATACCGGCTGATGGTTGAATGGCCCGCATCTCGTGGTCGTGCGGTAGCGTTCTCGCTTCCCACGCCCGGGTTCCCGGGTTCGATTCCCGGCGGGGTCAGGGATTTTCTCTGCCTCGTGATGGCTGGGTGTTGTGTGCTGTCCTTAGGTTAGTTATGTTTAAGTAGTTCTAAGTTCTAGGGGACTGATGACCATAGATGTTAAGTCCCATAGTGCTCAGAGCCATTTGAACCATTTGATGGTTGAATGAACTGGTCACGGGCCATTTGTAGGAGAGTGTAATATGTTCCTTCTAGGAACGATGCCACCGCCATCTGCCGGTGTGGAGAGCGCCCTGAGTCGTAAAGGTTACATCCTGAGCTGACCTCAATAAAACATGTGCTGTTATTGCTTCTGTCATATGGACGCATCCCGTTTGGGCTCTCGTCGCGGACTCTGCGGTCTCATATGTAGGCAACCCGTGGCACTGTAGTGTTATGTTGTTGGGCTACATGTCCAGACATAGCACACTCAACTAGCGAAGTCTACAGCCGCAAAGAAAAAAAAAAAATTCTCGACGAGAAGCGTGTCATCTCTATAATGTCATCCTCTCTACCGGCTTCTACCTTAATCTGTGGAAGACTTCTCGCGCCCTCTTATTCCTCAAACCCAACAAACCCCCTCCTGCCGCCTCTTCCTATCGTCCCATCTGCCTCACCTCCGTCTTCAGTAAGGTCTTCGAATCCATCCTCTCCCGCCGTATCCATCAGCACCTTAATCAACACCACCTCCTCCCCCTTACCCAGTGTGACTTCCGACCCTCCTTCTCCACTGAAGACCAACTCCTAAACCTCGTTCACCTTCTCTTCCTCCAGCTCAACTACCGTCGCTCCGCCATTTTTGTTTCCCTCGACCTCCAAAATGTCTATGACCGTTTATGGCGTCCTGGTCTCCTCTTTAAACTGCAAACCTACGCCCTGCCTATCAATTTTGTCCGTCTGGTCGCTTCCTTCCTCTCTTGCCATCCTTCCTATGTCACCCTCCACAACACCAACTCCCATATCTTTTATCCCACTGCTGGCGTCCCCAAGGCCATTGTTCTCTATCTCTCCTTTTTCTCTTATATACAGCTGATAATGCCAAGCCACCCCCACCTGTTCACCTTCTCCAGTATGCCTTCCTGGCTCTCTATCCTACCCTTCAACGGTCCCAATGCACCCTCCAAACCCACCTTAACCAGTTCACCACTTGGTGTAACCAGTGGTTGCTCCGTCTCAACCCCTCCAAAACCCAGGCAATCATTGTAGGCCGCACCACCCGCTCCTCTGATCTCCATGATTTCTACCTCACCCTTTATGGTCATCCCATCCAGCTCACCCCCACCCTGAGATACCTTGACCTCATCCTCGACTGTTGCCTGGATCTCTCCACCCAACCGCTTTTACAAGACCCTCCAAATCCTTGAATGCCATGCACTCCACCTTGCCTTCCGTATTGGCCTTCCTTCCCCCACATGAGCTCATCCCCTTCCCCCACCTCCTCCTGTTCCTCCAACATCTCCGCATCCTTTACATTGTCTGCAGGCTTGATCCCCCCCACCCCCTGGTTTCCTTCTTCCTCTCCACCCTCCACCCATAGTTGCGCCTCTATCACTGTATCCCTCCCTCTCTTCCCCTCCACATCCTCCGTCTCCTTTATCAGGGCAATTTCCAGTGTCTCCCCCTCCCAGATGATGAACTTTGCCGTGACATATACCCTTCATTCCAACTATAACCTGGCCTTGTTCCCCCACTCCACAGGGCCCCCTTTTTCCTCTCCCCTCCTTCTCCAAGAGCGGATTTTCCCCCTCCCCCCACCCCATCCTTGCCTCTTCCCCTCTCACATCCCTCCCTACCTGGCCGTATTCAGCGTGGCCCCCGCCAATCACCCCCCCCCTTCCCCTCCCTCCCTTCTTCCCTTCTCCCTCATCTCCTTGCACCTGGCAGATCTTCCGTTTTGATCATCGTCAGTGTGCCATGTCAGTGTTGTGTTTAGTGCTGTTTCTCCTGTGCATCAAGAGGTGTGATTTTAATTGTGTGCTGGCCTTGTACTTAGTGTTACTGTCAGTGTTTGTTATGTGCTACACCATCCGTCGATACTTTTATGCTCTGGCCATACTGCGCCTTGTGTTCTTTTAATTGTCCCAGTGTGTGGTTTTTCGTGTGCGCTACTTTTTTACGGTTTTTATCTCCATTTTACAGTCGTCCCTTTTTTGTCTATTGTCTTCCATGAAATGTTCCTCCTTTTTTATATCTGTATTCACCATGTTTTCTCCTTTGTTATTTTTTAAATGTCTTCTATTGTTTGTTCTATATCTTTCGGCTGAAGTGCAGCAGATATCCTCCTGCCAGCCCACCCCGATGGGGAACTGAAATACAATAAAGAAAAAAAAGAGAGGCGTGATGCCTGCGAGACCAGCGAGCAGCAGTGTGCCAGCAGCAAAGCTGCAGCATAGATTGATCAAGCCTCCTGGAGAAAAACGAGATGCGATATGCCGGCAGCGAGCAGAGATCTGCTGGAACTGAGGCTGTAGCATAAATGCACCCTAAGATCTCTGAGGGATATGTACGGAACCGTCGTGATGTTCCCCTTCAGCGATTTAGGGAGACCCCAAAGAACCAAAATATGGCTGTTCTGTTGGGGATCTGAACCGCTGTCTTCCTGAATGCGATTTCAGCGTCTTGCCATTGCGCCAAAGATGTCTATATAACTACCATCTCCTGACAAAAGTCGATCTGAACCTTGCAAGACTCTAGACATCATCTCAGAAACAGTGAAAGAAGGCTGTGGAAATTTGTACGTCAAACAGCTCCAATCGGCGATCGTGAAGATTGTGTTAGACTGTAGTAGCTAACAGGACAACTCCTGTTTCGCCGAAGATTTTCTACTTAAAAAGTGGTAGCCAGTAAAAAAAACTGATTTCAAGTGTAGTTACATGAGCAAGAATAATATGATAATGTATTCAACAACGTTAACACTAATCACTGTATACATATACTGTAATCTGACTCGTTCCACATCATTTCGACAAAAGAATCATTCAAGGATCTATAGAACTTGTAACTAATCAATTAAGTAGCTAACTTTTATTATTGTAATTTATTTGTTTCTTTAACCTGATCTGATTGTGGGTATCAGGCCCTCTCTTACATCGGACCAAGGTTTCAGAGATACAGTACAGTTTCTGTACACCACAATTTCCTAAGAAATAACAGTTTTAATATGACAAATAGCATTAAAATGATTGAGTGGCTACAGTGGCAATGTGAGTAAATAATACTGACTGTGACCTAATAAAATTAATACTGGCAGTACTTGTACTACTGCAGCTGCCGTCACTACTAGTGATAATATTAGTAATAACAATAATGATAATAATACTGACTCTGACAACAATAACGAAAGTGGCAGATAAAAAAATAATTTATAGGTGTACAAAATAGATGTTTTCTAATACAGTGAGTCCTGGGGAAATGAAGAGTAAGGAAACCGCAGCAGATAATAATTCTGGGAAAAGAGGAAGGACTGGTCGGAAAGAAGGATATAAAAGGGTGACGAGTGGGTACAGGGACTGTGGTAATCCTTGTTGTTGCTTAAGAAGATATGTCATTAATCGTCTTCTGAAGTTGCAGATGTATTCAGTTCTCTAATACAATGCAGACGGTTATACGATAGCAGGGTTCCTGCTACAAAGAAGGATATAGGGAAAGTGGCTGACGACGGGGTGGGGCAGGAAGGATTTTGGTCTGACAGGAATGGGTGTTTCTGCCATGTTGTTCAGATAAGAGCGTTAAGGACGAGGAGGTATACAATGGAGGTTCTATATAAATAGCATCACTTGAGGTTCCTGCTGTATTATTTGCCTTTTGAACTATAATTAAGAGATGCAAATTTGCGTATGCTCATCTGTCAACTGGTGGCAGAGAAAGCACTAGTTGGTAAATAATAAACAAAACACTCTGTGACGACGTGGCGTGAACTCGTTTTTCAAACACGGAACTTCTCCATCCTCATTACTAAATTATCGTTCGACGTCATTGTCATAGAACATGTAGTCTCACTTTATAATGCTTTTTTCTTCTTTTTTCTTCAAACTGGAGTCATTAATTCTACTTCAAGTAACTCTTCAATTACCTGTACAAGGTTTATTGCGCTGTCTTCCTCACTAAGAGAAATCCAACAGTAGAACTCAGAATCGGTCCATGAGTTCCCGTGTGGTACTACAAATGCTTTGCGTCTGGAGGCAGTTTCTATAAAATTGTTTTAATCGAGTGACGCGAGCATTAAGCAAAAGTCCCTGATAAGGCTGCCTGCAGAAGTAGACGGAACGTTGGTAGCTTCATTTAGGTCATAACATGGGCACCAAACCAAGTGAAAATTTCCGTTTTCAGTGTTAAACCTTGTCCACACGTTAGCAGCCGTTGCGTCATACTGTTTTTAAGCATACTTACCAATATTTCTTTTATTTATTGCCGGCCGCGGTGGTCTCGCGGCTCTAGGCGCGCAGTCCGGAACCGCGCGACTGCTACGGTCGCAGGTTCGAATCCTGCCTCGGGCATGGATGTGTGTGATGTCCTTAGGTTTGTTAGGTTTAAGTAGTTCTAAGTTCTAGGGGACTGATGACCACAGCTGTTAAGTCGCATATTGCTCAGAGCCATTTGAACCATTTTATTTATTCTACTGATTATACACAATCACGCAGCAGGATAGAGAATATTAAACAGAACTACTAAGAGTTATTGCTGTGGATTTTCTCTTTACATTTAACCATAATTAAAAGCTGCACAATTTTTGCTTCACATCTGTGAAATTTCATCAGGGCAAAGATGAAACGCCCTATTTAGTAACAACACGAATATTTATGTAGAAAACTAAATACATGTAAGATAACCTGTTGATGGTTCACCAGGATGAGCATCCGAAACTTACAAGATTTCAGGAAATTCTATAATTTAAAGCCTACATTGGAAAAGTGGGTGTGACCGTTATCGTAAAGCAAATAGTCATTATTACAATTACAAGAGTTCATCTTGCAAGAAATTAATCATTTCATGAGTTTTATGTGGGTACAACTAGTACATAAATAGTTACCCTATTTACGACTAAATAACCAGCTAACGTGATTTTCGTTCCATTTAGTATTTGTGGAAACCATGGATGTAACTGTGCACAAATGCTGACAAGGAACACCTCGGACGCGAGCTGGCAAGAGGCTGACGATGTTTGCGGAATTCGAGCGCTTGTCTACCACGCCACCACAGTCGACGAATAACTCAGAGCAACGTTACAATTAGTGGGAAAGGCGCCCCAGACCGCAGGGCTACCCCTGTTCGGTGCACTGTTACAGAGTTAGTGGTGTTGAAACAAAGCAGAGAAATGGCAACGATATTCAAAACAAACATTGCATTATATTTAAAACAAGACTTGCCGAAACTGACAATACGTTAGAAGGGAATCCAAGGAATATCGCAGAGTGAGAAAGCAATAGCAGATGAAATATTAGCGTTTCTGCAAGATGAGTCAGTCGGGTATGTGGTGTCGTGTACGTCCGACTATGCGGACAACGTACACGAGAAGTACGATGAAGACCATACGTGCTTGACAGGTGAAAGTGATGCTGAAACGGGTGTCAAGCCACGAGTCATGTAGCTCATCGCCGGCCGCGGTGGTCTAGCGGTTCTGGCGCTGCAGTCCGGAACCGTGGGACTGCTACGGTCGCACGTTCGAATCCTGCCTCGGGCATGGGTGTGTGTCATGTCCTTAGGTTAGTTAGGTTTAAGTAGTTCTAAGTTCTAGGGGACTTATGACCTAAGATGTTGAGTCCCATAGTGCTCAGAGCCATTTGTATCCATGTAGTTCATCATCCTTGTAGGACAGAGAGCCACAGATCCCGTCTCCAGTGAAACGCAGTAAAGGTCAGTCGTTGTCCAAGGAGCGGGTACTAGACATAACTAAGTACATGAAGGCTGTCCGAAGCATAGTAAAAAAAAACACACAGTTATGAACAGATTTCGAATAAGTCCGCAACAAAATGACCGTATAGTGCATAAGAAAAACAACGGTCATTAAAGGGAGGACAAGGGGCAGTTGTTACAAAAACTGGTGTTTGCGCGTTTCAAGGATGCTCGATACACTTTACAAGATGTGTATGATAGTGACCTGCTACACTATGCACATCAAATTGCGCGCGACATAGAATGCAGTGATTTCCAGGGAACCAGTGGATGGCTGCATAACTTCAAACAACGCTACAGAATTGGAAGAAGTAAGGCAATGAAATTTTAAACGAAGCGTCAACTTGACGATGCACAGGAAACGGCGAAATATGTCCGAAAATTTGTAGATGAGATGAAAAAGCTTATCCCACCGTTCATTAAGGCATTTGTTTTCAACTCCTACCGATCGGGATTTGACAAGGAAATGCACGTTAAAGAAACCCTGGAAGTTAGAGGTACCAAGAGAGTCTGTAATGCCCTCGGGGAAAATGAGGTGTTTATGTGTTCCATTAAGTACTCCCTAAATACAGGAACGGAGACGCGATATTTAATGACAGTGTGGCTAAACCCCACGTACATTTACATCTACATCTACGTGATTACTCTGCTATTCACAATAAAGTGCCTGGCAGAGGGTTCAATGAACCACCTTCAAGCTGTCTCTCTACCTTTCCACTCACGTAAGGCAAGAGGTAAAAAAGTACACTTAATTTTTTCTGTGTGAGCCCTGATATCTCTTTATCGTAATGATCATTTCTCCCTATGTAGGAGGATGCCATGAGAATGTTTTCGCAATTGTAGGAGAAAACTGGTGATTGAAATTTCATGAGAAGATCTCGTCGCAACGAAAAACGCGTTTGTTTTAATGATTGCAACTCCAATTCACGTATCATGTCTGTGACACTATCTCCCCTATTTCGCTACAATACAAAACGAGCTGCCCTTCTTTATACTTTTTGGATCTCATCCGTCAGTCCCACCTGATGCGGATCCCACACCGCACAGCAATACTCCAGAACAGGGCGTAAGAGCGTGTTGTAAGCAGTCTCTTTAGCGGACCTGTTGCATCTTCTGAGTGTTCTGCCAATGAATGGCAGTCTTTGGTTTACCCTACCCACAATATTATCTATGTGATCGTTCCAATTTAGGTTATTTGTAATTGTAATACCTAAGTATTTAGCTGAATTTACAGCCTTCAGAATTGTGTGACATATTGCGTAATCGAAATTTAGGTGATTTCCTTTAGTACTCATATGAATCCTCCCCCCCCCCCCCCCCCCATGAACCATGGACCTTGCCGTTGGTGGGGAGGCTTGCGGGCCTCAACGATACAGATAGCCGTACCGTAGGTGCAATCACAACGGAGAGGTATCGGTTGAGAGGTCAGACAAACGTGTGGTTCCTGAAGAGGGGCAGCAGCCTTTTCAGTAGTTGCAGGGGCAACAGTCTGGATTATTGACTGATCTGGACTTGTAACATTAACCAAAACTGCCTTGCTATTCTGGTACTGCGAACGGCTGAATGCAAGGGGAAACTACAGCCGTAATTTATCCCGAGGGCATGCAGCTTTATTGTATGATAAAATGATGATTGCGTCCTCTTGAGTAAAATATTCAGGAGGTAAAATAGTCCCCCATTCGGATCTCCGGGCGGGGACTACTCAAGAGGACGTCGTTATCAGGAGAAAGAAAACTGGCGTTCTACGGATCGGAGAGAGGAATGTTAGATCCCTTAATCGGGTAGGTAGATTATAAAATTTTAAAAGGGAAATGGATAGGTTTAAGTTAAATATAGTGGGAATTAGTGAAGTCCGATGGCAGGAGGAACAAGACTTTTGGTCAGGTGAATACAGGGATATAAATACAAAATCAAACAGGGGTAATGCAGGAGTAGGTTTAATAATGAATTAAAAAATAGGAGTGCGGGTAAGCTACTACAAACAGCATAGTGAACGCATTATTGTGGCCAAGATAGACACGAAGCCAACGCCTACTACAGTAGTGCAAGTTTATATGCCAACTAGCTCTGCAGATGACGAAGAAATTGATGAAATGTATGATGAGATAAAAGAAATTATTCAGGTAGTGAAGGGAGACGAAAATTTAATAGTCATAGGTGACTGGAATTCGGTAGTAGGAAAAGGGAGAGAGGGAAACGTAGTAGGTGAACATGGATTGGGGCTAAGAAATGAAAGAGGAAGCCGCCTGGTAGAATTTTGCACAGAGCACAACTTAATCATAGCTAACACTTGGTTCAAGAATCATAAAAGAAGGTTGTATACATGGAAGAAGCCTGGAGATACTAGAAGGTATCAGATAGATTATATAATGGTAAGACAGAGACTTAGGAACCAGGTTTTAAATTGTAAGACATTTCCAGGGGCAGATGTGGACTCTGACCACAATCTATTGGTTATGAACTGTAGATAAAAACTGAACAAACTGCAAAAAGGTGGGAATTTAAGGAGATGGGACCTGGATAAACTGAAAGAACCAGAGGTTGTACAGAGTTTCAAGGAGAGCGTTGTAAGGTGTCAGACAAATCCAACACCTTCCATGAAAACCCTGACATCATAAGCAAATCCAGTAGTATGTCACATAGCTCCGAATAAATCATGACATTAAATTAACCGAAGTAATACGAGTAACGAGTGAGCAAATGGAATACCACAGACTAACACAAGAATGCCTAAATGCATGTCATATCTTCCCACCGTGAGACAGACGCAATTCCGAGGGTAGAAACGAGAACAGAAGCCGAGAGAAGAACCGTGTTAAGCTGGAAAGCCCTATGATAAGGGACGGATACCCATGTCGCCAGCTAACCGCTAGGACCACCCCCCAGCCCATGTTAAAAGCTAGAGTCCTCCAGAAGAACAGTATAGATATTACGATAACGCTAAAAGGACCACACCAGCTGCAAGTTTTAGCGTGAGACTTTTTCGCGTCTCTGTTACGTTGCAAACTTTAAAAACATTGCCCCACCATGAAAAGTATAACGTTTCTCATTGGATAGACACAATTTTTGTAGGCAGAGCTTAAGGTTAACGTTGAGACCCTGATTGGTGAGATGAAAACACAGCCAGATAGTTTTTTTAAACCAACTTCGGTAAATTGTAGTAAGGAGAAGTTAGGAGAGAGTTGCTTTCGAGACGGCGAGGTGAGCGGAGCTGTGCTGCCCACCGCCCCCTGACGAACACCGACAAGGTAATGAATGCACGCGATGCCACATAACAGCGCATAACGCTTCAGTCAGAACTGCAGAAGTCTCATCTGCTGCACCCCACTTTTGTGTAATACTAGCGTCAATCGTCAATTAAAGCTCATGGTGTTCATATTTGCCACTTGAAGTAAAAATCTGAAACGCGATGATTTTTCTGTTATATAGTTATTGAGAAACCACATCAGCCACTGTAATTTACGACAAATTAGATAAGTAATTAAAGATAATTGAGGGTCACTGTACACCATTTTGATAGTTTTCTCTTTTGTGAAACTTAATTTAAACCTAGATTATAGATGTGATTTGGCATAGGTCATCCTTCGATCCATTGTAGAACTTGGAAACCCATTCAGGGAATATTCGTTCACATTTTTGTTGAACGCAGTTGGTTTTTACCATCCTGTATTAATACATTTCCTTTTATCAATAGTGCAATTTATAAACAATGTTTTGTGAGTAGAATGAAATTTCCAATGGTAAACTTAACTGCATTTTCGACGTTATTTTACCAGCTAACTAAAAATAGGAAAGCCCTGAACCCCTTCCACTAAATTTAGTTAGTATTAAGATTCTTTTACAAGGAGTGCAGTGGAGCTGACGCTGAAATCATTAAGTATTTGGTTATATCGTCGCTAGTCTCACTGAACTCCTCTGAACTCTACATGTCATGTGTGGTCTGACGTCTCCTTACCAGCAACAGCTCCCAGGTACAAACTAGTCAATTCCCTAAAAAACATGCTCAGAGCGCCGTTGCGCGAAAGTGGTAGGGAGACACGATATAGAACAAACAGACACCACGGAGAATGTTAGAGCGTAAGGGAACAATTGAGAGGAATGGGGGAAAGAAATACAGTAGAAGAAGAATGGGTAGCTTTGAGGGATGAAATAATGAAGGCGGCAGAGGACCAAATAGGTAAAAAGACGAGGGCTAGTAGAAACCCTTGGGTAACAGAAGAAATATTGAATTTAATTGATGAAAGGAGAAAATATAAAAATGCAGTAAATGAAGCAGGCAAAAAGGAATACAAACGTCTCAAAAATGAGATCGACAGGAAGTGCAAGATGGTTAAGCAGGAATGGCTAGAGGACAAATGTAAGGATGTAGAGGCTTACCTCACGAGGGGTAAGATAGATACTGCCAACAGGATAATTAAAGAGACCTTTGGAGAAAAGAGAACCACTTTTATGTACATCAAGAGCTCAGATGGAAACTCAGTTCTAAGCATAGACGGGATAGCAGAAAGGTGGAAGGAGTATGTAGAGGATCTATATAAGGGCGATGTACTTGAGGACAATATTATGGAAACGGAAGAGGATGTAGATGAAGATGAAATGGGAGATACGATACTGTGTGAAGAGTTTCACAGAGCACTGAAAGACCTGAGTCGAAACAAGGCCCCGGGAGTAGACAACATTCCATTAGAACTACTGATGGCCTTGGGAGAGCCAGTCCTGACCAAACTCTACCATCTGGTGAGCAAGATGTACGAGACAGGCGAAATACCCCCAGACTTCAAGAAGAATATAATAATTCCAATCCCAAAGAAAGCAGGTGTTGACAGATGTGGAAATTACCAAACTATCAGTTTAATAAGTCTCAGCTGCAAAATACTAACGCGAATTCTTTACAGACGAATGGAAAAACTGGTGGAAGCTGACCTCGGGGAAGATCAGTTTGGATTCCGTAGAAATGTGGGAACACGTGAGGCAATACTGACCTTACGACTTATCTTAGAAGAAAGATTGAGAAAAGGCAAACCTACGTTTCTAGAATTTGTACACTTAGAGAAAGCTTTTGACAACATTGATTGGAATACTCTCTTTCAAATTCTGAAGGTGGCAGGGGTAAAATACAGGGAGCGAAAGGCTATTTACAGTTTGTACACAAATCAGATGGCAGTTATAAGATTCGAGGGGTATGAAAGGCAAGCACTGGTTGAGAAGGGAGTGAGACAGGGTTGTAGCCTATCCCCGATGTTATTCAGTCTGTATATTGAGCAAGCAATAAAGGAAACAAAAGAAAAGTTCGGAGTAGGTATTAAAATCCATGGAGAAGAAATAAAATCTTTGAGCTTCGCCGATGACATTCTGTCAGAGACAGCAAAGGACTTGGAAGAGCAGTTGAACTGAATGGACAGTGTTTTGAAAGGAGGGTATAAGATGAACATCAACAAAAGCAAAACGAGGATAATGGAATGTAGTCGAATTTGTCGGGTGATGCTGAGGGAATTAGATTAAGAAATGAGACACTTAAAGTAGTAAAGGAGTTTTGCTATTTGGGGAGCAAAATAAATGATGACGGTCGAAGTAGAGACGATATAAAATGCAGACTGGCAATGGCAAGGAAAGCCTTTCTGAAGAAGAAAAGTTTGTCAACATCGAGTATAGATTTAAATGTCAGGAAGTCGTTTCTGAAAGTATTTGTATGGAGTATAGCCATGTATGGAAGTGAAACATGGACGATAAATAGTTTGAACAAGAAGAGAATAGAAGCTTTCGAAATATGGTGCTACAGAAGATCACAAAACTAATGAGGAGGTATTGAATAGAATTGGGGAGAAGAGGAGCTTGTGGCAGTACTTGACTAGAAGAAGGGGTCGGTTGGTAGTGTAAGCAGGCTGTTTATGTTTTCTTTATGTAAGTGTGCTGTTTATGTTTTCTTATTGGCAACGTTACGTAGCGCTCTGTATGAAAATCACTGGCTGTGCTGTGTGCAGTCTGTGGCTAGTTTGCATTGTTGTCTGCCATTGTAGAGAGGCAGCTGGATGTGAACAGCGCGTAGCGTTGCGCAGTTAGAGGTGAGCCGCCAGCAGTGGTGGATGTGAGGAGAGAGATGGCGGAGTTTTGAAATTACATATATTATGACTTGTGATGATATTAAGGTAAATACATTGTTTGTTCTCTATTAATATCTTTCATTTGCTAACTATCTCTATCAGTAGTTAGTGCCTTCCGTAGTTTGAATCTTTTATTTAGCTGGCAGTAGTGGCGCTCGCTGTATTGCAGTAGTTCGAGTAACGAAGATTTTTGTGAAGTAAGTGATTTCTGAAAGGTATAGTTTAATGTTACTCAGGGTCATTCTTTTGCAGGGATCTTTGATAGTCAGATTGCGTTGCGCTAAAAATATTGTGTGTCAGTTTAAGCACAGTTTTGTATAAATTGTTCGAAGGGGACGTTTCAGTAGGACATGTTCTGAGACATCGAGGGATCACCAATTTAGTATTGGAGGGCAGCGTGGAGGGTAAAAATCATAGAGGGAGACCAAGAGATGAATACACTAAGCAGATTCAGAAGGATGTAGGCTGCAGTAGGTACTGGGAGATGAAGAAGCTTGCACAGGATAGAGTAGCATGGAGAGTTGCATCAAACCAGTCTCAGGACTGAAGATCACAACAATAACATGAATAATTCACACTTTTCTTTGTTAAGGGTCAATTGACACTTTTCGCACCATACAAATATCTTATCTAAATCATTTTGCAAGTCGTTTTGATCATCTGATGACTTTACAAGACGGTAAATGACAGCATCATCTGCAAACAATCTAAGACGGCTAATGAGTTTGTCTCCTATGTCGTTAATGTAGATCAGGAACAATAGAGGGCCTATAGCACTTCCTTGGGGAACGCTGGATATTGCTTCTGTTCTGCTCGATGACTTTCCGTCTATTACTACGTACCTCGTTTTCCCGCGGCTGTTGCTAGTCGTCTTGCACTGCCTACGTCGACGCGTCCTGTAGTAATTATTATGTAACAAGGTGCAGAACCAGTCACACGAAGAATGTCAAATTAGTCTGGTAGAATACAGTATATTCTGTTGAACAAACGCACACACAGGGTTGGGCTGCGCTGTTCGCAATTAACATTATTCCACATTTGACGTAGTCTGTATTTGCATTCCAGTCACGTAATCAATTGCGATGTCCTTCAGTTATTGTTGAAATAATATTATCTGTTTCAAATACCTGCAACACAGAACGCACATGAAATTCACTTTTCAAAAGTTGCTTTACAGTCGACGAAAAAAAAAGTTCTTCCAGTCAGTACTTGACAACTCTTTCCGTTATTAAACGAGCGTACGCGTGAGCGAGTCCCGAAGCGGATGTTTCAAATGGCGGGGTGTCACATACGAAACGAGGAAGTACCTACTCTCGTGATATTGAAACAGTCCAACCACATGTTTCTTTCGCTTGGAACTTGTAATTAGAGTCAATCCAGTCCACGTTACCTTCCGTACCCGCCCCGACGGGATTGATTATTGAGCTCGCGACACAAAACACAAGAGCGAAAGTCGTCACCTTTCAGATAAATATTAATACTGAGCCGTGATATGAAATGTACAACCTGCGTGACAAACATTATTAATTACATCAAAATAACTTGAGAAATGTTTGAGGCAGCCACGCCATCAACACTGCACGACGCCCGCGTCCCACGGTAACTAAGCTACGATTACAGACCCGATCTAACCATCCCAAAGAGGTGACTCGATAGATCAGCGATACAACAGTACATTTACAAGTTATATCACGATAACTAACATCAGTGCCTTACCGAATTCGTATACAATTATGCCGACTGTTAATCTGGGTTGCAAATTGGCTGTAAAGTTATTTATTGTGCTGTAAAATATTGCAGGTGCTCTTCCCCCTACGATACTTCCTCTTGTGCGTGACCTTGCAAGGGCAGTAGGGAATATTTACGTCACAGCAAGTAAGAGTGGGAAAATGGTTTTCTACCAAAAGAAGCTGAATGACTGTTCTCTACTTCGATCACTCCTTTGTTAAAGACGCCATTTTAAAGGCTACGTTTAGCGCCGCCGTTTATCGGAACTTCATAAATTTACGAGGGTGACTCAAATGAAAACCATAAATATTTTTTAAAATATTATTTATTGTGCAGAAGTGGTACAAAGCTGAATCACTTTTCATCATAATCTCCCCCACACTCAATGCAAGTCCTCCAGCGCTTACAAAGTGCATAAATTCCTTTAGAAAATAAATTCTTTTGGTAGTAGGTGCAACCACTCACGCACCGCGTGACGTACCTCTTCGTGAGAACGGAACGTCTTTGCTCCCAATGCGTCTTTGAGTGGTCCAAACATATGGAAATCACTTGGTGATGAGCAATGGCGCAATTCCTTGCTCGCTCTCTTCGTTTCCGGTTGGTGGAAGTAATCCCAGGTTTCGTCCCCAGTAACGATTATTGCAAGGAAGCCATCACCTTCTCGTTCAAAGCGCCGTCTTTCTCTTATTCAGGAGTCAGCTGCTGTGGCACCCATCTTGCAAACACTTGGTGAAACTGGAGCACATCATGCACAACGTGGTGTGCTGACCCATGACTAATTTATAAACATTCTGCAATGTCATTCAGTGTCTCTCGGCGGTTTTCCTTCACTATGGCTTCAACTGCTACAATGTTCTGTGGAGTCACAACTCGTTGTGTCTCACCTGGACGAGGAGCAACTTCCACCGAAGTCACACCATTTGCGAACTTCCTACTCCGTTCGCAGACTTGCTGCTGTGACAAACATGCATCACCGTACTGAACCTTCATTCGTCGATGAATTTCAATAGGTTTCACACCTTCACTACGCAAAAACCGAATAACAGAACGCTGTTCTTCCCTGTTGCAAGTCGCAAGTGGGGCGGCCATCTTTATACTGATACTGCGAAGGTATGTGTGCATCTGCACTATGCTGCCACCAATAGGCCATTCTGCACGCTGTTTGTAGCACGCTTACGAACTTACAGGATATCGAAGCGAAATTTCGATTTGTTATTACAAATTTAAGGTTTTCATTTGACTAACCCTCGTATAAGGGCTGGATCGCGAATATTCCGCGATGTCTTACAACAAATTCCACATTTTTTCAACCGAAATTGTCCGAGAAAAAATGTGTTGCATTACTTATTTAACGTCCCTTGTAGACTAAAGATTCTGACTCCAGTTTTGTATTGGTTAAACCTGATTAACCTCCGTTTTTATTATTCCGTTGCACTTTGTGAATGTCTTTGGCACTCCGAAACTTAAATAAATGCTGTCAGATTGCATTTATGCACCTGTGGGTCAGTTTTAATATTTCATGGCTGAAAACCAGAGTTACAGTCACTTGTAAACTTCTACGTTGTAACAGAAATTATGATCTCACTTATTACGAAAGACATGTGTATCTTTTGGCAGTGTTGGGCATGTCTGTCATATCGCGAGGCCATCGCCAAACAAACGGATAACATAACCGTGGCGCCTATAAAACACAGGTTGTGTAGGGTAGCGATCGGGCTAGGAGAGCGGGGGACGGACAGATGTCAGAGATGAGGAGCCATTGGCAGAACGCGCGTCGCCGCCGGCAACCGTTCGGTTATTAAAAGCGAAAGGCAATATCGGGACGTGACGTAATTGACCGCTGGTGGACGCGCCCTAATGAATGCGCGGCCCGTTTGTGCGGAGCACATCTGTCATCACAGCTGCGGCGACCCCTGATGCGGTGGCCTGATGCCGCAGCTTACGTAAACAAAGCTTATTGCGCCCGCGTGCGGGGCCACGGCGTTCAACTGTCCACCACATGTATGCTGCTTGAATCGATCGGCACAGGGCAAGTTCGAGTTAGTATACAAAATAAAATCTCGTATTTACGGGCCGTAAATTAGAAAACAGCTGGCTTGTTTATGATCAATACTGGCGGTTATACAGAGGAACCGGTCTGCTAATAACAGTCCTGTTCGTAACAGCAAACGTAGAGCATCATTTGGGGTGACAAGAAACATGCTTCTTTACTGATGAGGAGAACACGACAAGTGCCATAATCTGATTTCCCAGAACGCTCAGTGGAAAAGGAATCAAAATATGCGAACACGTCTCTCGGCTTGTCCGTAAATACTCGACCGTTTCTGAGAAAGCCTTTTAGCGATTATGTAGCTCCACCAAAGCACTGGCGCGGTGGCTAGCGTCGTGACTTCGCAATGTTGCGCTGTTAATGTTCGGAACCGGGTTATTGTTTTTATTTTAGTTTTTCATTGAGCCACCCGTGTCCGCAGAAAATCGTTACACGTATATTTTCCGGTCTATATTGAAATAACGTTGCCCTTATTAGTCTACTAATTGTATGTGCAGGAAATTAATGTAAAAGGAAAGAAAAGAAAAATCAGTAAATGAGAAAGCCGCGCGGAGTGGCCGCATGGTTTGAAGGCAGGGCTTAACAACTGGCCGGTTTTGAGCGCGGGTACTCGCGTCTGCTCAGGCACGTGTTCGCGAGCAGGTGCAAGGTCGCAGAGTAGGGAGGGAGGGGAGGGAGGGAGGGAGGGAGGGGAAATGCGCGCGCATATTTGAATAGGGCCGCAGCGTGCCTATTGAATTCGCGCCGACTGTGTAACGTTTAAAGTACTACGATCAGCTCTAACAGTCACTTCGCTGGTTAAGAATCATGTCAAGTCGCCGTTGTTGTAACCCCAACCATGCTTTCGCAGTTCAACCCCCATTGGGAGGAATTGTATCTGTTTACAGAAAAAGATGGTCTTGCAAAATGTTTAGTATGTCACAAAACGCTGAATTCTTTTAGGAAATTTAATTTGCAGCGACATTATATGTCGTACCACGCGAAAGACTACGGAAGTGGAAAATGTGATGGACCAGATCGTGCACAGAAAGATATTAAACTTAAAAGGAAGCTATCCGAAGAAGATCTGGACGACGAAGAAAAATCAACTGAGGCAGCTCTCAGAGTGAGTTACAAAATTGCATTGCTTTTAGCAAAATCCCTGCGCCCCTTCACTGATGGCGATTTAATAAAAGAATGTTTGGTGGTTGCAGCAGAACATTTGTGTCCATCAAGTTGAGCAATTTCGGATTGTGCCATTATCTAACATGACCATTATGCGTCGCATACAGGACATGGCAGAAGACGTGCAGAGGCAGCTTGCAAATATCTGTAAAGATTTTATGGCGTATTCTCTAGCTCTAGACGAAAGTGTTGATATCACTTGAACAGTGCAGCTTGCTATATTTATTAGAGGTGTTAATAGAGATCTTCAGGTGAGGGAGGAGCTCCTCGATGTAGTAGCCATGAAGAACACTACAACCGGAGCTGATATTTTAAGTAGTGTTGAAGAAAGTGTTGAAAATATAGGATTGTCGTGGAATTCTTTAGTTTCAGCGTCTACAGACGGTGCACCAGCGATGACAGGGAAAAAAAATCAGGTTTCATTGCGCTGTTGAAGGAGAAATGCAAAAACTGACCGTGCCGAATGAAATAAGGGGCGTTCACTGTGTGATCCACCAGGAAGACTTATATGCAAAGAGTATCACTCTAAAAAATGTGATGAGTGTTGTTGTTCGTACAACCAATTATGTAAGGAAGCATGGGCTACAACACAGACACTTTAAAAGCTTTCTTGAGGATGTAGAAAGCCAGTATGGTAGCCTGCCTTATTACAGCGAGGTCCGCTGGCTTAGTCGTGGCGAATTATTAAATAGATTTTTTTGCCTATTAGATGAGATAAATATGTTCATGGAAATAAATAACATGTGTGTTCCTGAATTGAAAGAGCCTTCATGGAAATGTGATCTCGCGTTCGTAGCAGATTTAACTAGCCATCTGAATGCTTTGAACATTTCACTACAAGGTAAAGATCTGCTAATTACTCATTTCATAGATCGAATACGAGCTTTTAAAATGAAATTGAAATTGAGTCAGCTGGAAACAGGAAATCTAGCTCATTTTCCTAAGTTAGCGTCCATGCAAGATGTTCACAAAGACTGTGAACGTTATTCACATAGTTTAGTTGCCCTTAAGGAAGAATTTGATCAATGCTTTCAAGATCTGACAGCACTAGACAGTGATTTTGATCTGTTCTCCTCTCCATATTCAGCGAATATTGAAGAGATTCGTCCTGAGCTGCAACTAGAAATTATTGACCTGCAGTGTGACAGAGAATACGGAGACAAATTTCACAACAAGAAATCATTTTGGAATTCTACAGACACTTCCCTCAGGATAGATTTCCTCGTTTACACAAACTGGCGGCTACAATAATATCAGTGTTCGGTTCCACGTATGTTTGTGAACAACTGTTCTGTGCAATGAAATGTAACAAGACGCGCCAGAGAAACGCATTGTCTGATCGAAATTTAAACTGCACGCTGCGCCTACAATGCACAAGAACAATTACTCCGAACATAGACGCAATTGTAAAGGGCAAAAAGTACAAGATAACCGAGAATACCACACTTCAGTGACACCTTTTATTATGTAACAGTTCACAAATTAATACGAATGTAGAGGTATACACTAAGCTAATAAAATTATGTGGCACGTGTACATTCTCCTTTGTTTCATTTGTCGCAGTAATAATTCGTGAGTGATATCCCTGCAGGTGGCCGCAGATTTACATTGACTGGCGGCAGCTGTTGTGTGCCCCACGTGACTCTCCCCACTCTCCGCTCTGGTCCGGTAGTGGGGGTAGCGTGCTCGCGCTGCTCCGTGCTCGCGCCTTGCTGCTCACAGCTTGCTCCGCGAGCACGTATGTTGTGAAGCCCTGGTTTAAGGCGTTATGTCACGGACTGCGCGGCCACTCCTGCCGGAGGTTCGAGTCCTCCCTCGGGCATTGGTGTTTGTGTTGTTCTTAGCATAAGTTAATTTAAGTAGTGTGTAAGTCTAGAAACCGATGACCTGAGCAATTTGGTCCATTAGGAATTCACACACATTTGAACATTTGAATAAATGAGGAAGAAAATTATTTGAAATTGTTTTCGGTGAACCTCCTGTAATGTATGTTGATCTATAATGAATTGCAAGCACCAGTTTTTGGAAAAGTGATTCATTATGCGTGGTTTTCCGTGAAATTATTGCCAATGCATGAAATGTTCAGCGATCACCTTACCTGGAATCGAGCGAGGTGGCGCAGTGGTTAGCACACTGGACTCGCATTCGGGAGGACGACGGTTCAATCCCGTCTCCAGCCATCCTGATTTAGGTTTTCCGTGATTTCCCTAAATCGTTTCAGGCAAATGCCGGGATGGTTCCTTTGAAAGGGCACGGCCGATTTCCTTCCCAATCCTTCCCTAACCTGAGCTTGCGCTCCGTCTCTAACGACCTCGTTGTCGACGGGACGTTAAACACTACTCACCACCACCACCTTACCTGCGAGAGTTTCATATGGGGAATTGTAACTGTAGTAGAACTATCACTCGTTGTGTTGGGAACTTCTATGATTCGAATGTTTCTATAATCGGTGCCTTCTAAGGGAACAGACCAAATCTTCCTGCATAGTAAACATAATGTAAGAATTAACATTATAATTAACATAACAATGAAATTTAAGAATACGTGAATTGAAAAAGCTATCAACCCGCGAAAATTCCATGCAGACATATACAATAAATGTATGACACTTACTAAGAAACAGTTGTAATTTTAAAATTAATATACGCCATTGTCTCTCCTAACGCGATAAGAAACATTGGTGCACTAATCTTTAAAGGACTTGTGTATACAAATGAAAAACTAAAAGGAAAATAATAATCGGGTTTTGAACACGAGGCATAAAACTATAAATCCGCAACACCAGCCACGTTTCCACCGCTTCAGCTGAACTACATACACTCTAAAAGACACGTAAAGTACCTCGCAAACTTTGACTGCCGATTTTTCATAAACGGGTCAGTATCTGCGAATAAGCCGAGACACATGTTGCCTATTTTGACTTGTCTCCCACTGGGTGAGGTTGCTGGGAAATCGGGCTGTGGCACTTGTGTTCTTCTCGTAGGCTGTGCCCCTTCTTATCGGTATTGCACGTGATTACGATCTTTGACTGTTACCCAGCAAAGGCTTTGCACTTGCCTTGCGAGAGGGAGTGTGCGGCGACTCCCGACTCTTTCAGGCTGCGGTCTCAGTGGCACCGAAATCGGTGGATTTTGCCGATGACCGACGTCGGCCGAAGACGGCTCATCTTTCCAAATGAGTACGTCCTCCTTGCGCGGTCACAATAAAGCCGATCTCATCGCCAGTGCGTACAGATTTCTGACGACAACTGTTGAAATTGAAACCAGTTTGTTTTCTTCGGCCATATCGAATTTCACAACATGGAACATCGAGTCATGGACTGCGTGAAATTAAGTTTAGTCAGACGAGTATGTAGGCACCCTGTGGATGAAAATATCATAATCGGGATGTAGTTCGCAACGTATGGACTGAAATCGCAGCCTTATTGGAAATTACAAGTAGGCAAAAAATCTTTATCTGAAATTCTGGGTGTAAAATATAACCTAAAAAAAATTTGTTCAGGTGCAAAGGATGGCGTATATCATATACACTCCTGGAAATGGAAAAAAGAACACATTGACACCGGTGTGTCAGACCCACCATACTTGCTCCGGACACTGCGAGAGGGCTGTACAAGCAATGATCACACGCACGGCACAGCGGACACACCAGGAACCGCGGTGTTGGCCGTCGAATGGCGCTAGCTGCGCAGCATTTGTGAACCGCCGCCGTCAGTGTCAGCCAGTTTCCCGTGGCATACGGAGCTCCATCGCAGTCTTTAACACTGGTAGCATGCCGCGACAGCGTGGACGTGAACCGTATGTGCAGTTGACGGACTTTGAGCTAGGGCGTATAGTGGGCATGCGGGAGGCCGGGTGGACGTACCGCCGAATTGCTCAACACGTGGGGCGTGAGGTCTCCACAGTACATCGATGTTGTCGCCAGTGGTCGGCGGAAGGTGCACGTGCCCGTCGACCTGGGACCGGACCGCAGCGACGCACGGATGCACGCCAAGACCGTAGGATCCTACGCAGTGCCGTAGGGGACCGCACCGCCACTTCCCAGCAAATTAGGGACACTGTTGCTCCTGGGGTATCGGCGAGGACCATTCGCAACCGTCTCCATGAAGCTGGGCTACGGTCCCGCACACCGTTAGGCCGTCTTCCGCTCACGCCCCAAACATCGTGCAGCCCGCCTCCAGTGGTGTCGCGACAGGCGTGAATGGAGGGACGAATGGAGACGTGTCGTCTTCAGCGATGAGAGTCGCTTCTGCCTTGGTGCCAATGATGGTCGTATGCGTGTTTGGCGCCGTGCAGGTGAGCGCCACAATCAGGACTGCATACGACCGAGGCACACAGGGCCAACACCCGGCATTATGGTGTGGGGAGCGATCTCCTACACTGGCCGTACACCACTGGTGATCGTCGAGGGGACACTGAATAGTGCACGGTACATCCAAACCGTCATCGAACCCATCGTTCTACCATTCCTAGACCGGCAAGGGAACATGCTGTTCCAACAGGACAATGCACGTCCGCATGTATCCCGTGCCACCCAACGTGCTCTAGAAGGTGTAAGTAAACTACCCTGGCCAGCAAGATCTCCGGATCTGTCCCCCATTGAGCATGTTTGGGACTGGATGAAGTGTCGTCTCACGCGGTCTGCACGTCCAGCACGAACGCTGGTCCAACTGAGGCGCCAGGTGGAAATGGCATGGCAAGCCGTTCCACAGGACTACATCCAGCATCTCTAAGATCGTCTCCATGGGAGAATAGCAGCCTGCATTGCTGCGAAATGTGGATATACACTGTACTAGTGCCGACATTGTGCATGCTCTGTTGCCTGTGTCTATGTGCCTGTGGTTCTGTCAGTGTGATCATGTGATGTATCTGACCCCAGGAATGTGTCAATAAAGTTTCCCCTTCCTGGGACAATGAATTCACGGTGTTCTTATTTCAATTTCCAGGAGTGTAGTTACAGTAGTGGATCTTTTCTGTGTTGCGGTTGGTGGACAATAGCTGTCTACATATTATTATTACTGCTTACTTACGTTTTGATGCCAGTAGGCTAGTGACTGTGAACTAGTTTGCAAATGTGGTATATTTATTTTTGCTTTTCAGTGCCGCATGTGTTCAGATTATCTTAGTCAAACTTTGTTTGTCTTTCACACGTGTGGTGAATGACAGTCAATCAAGTTTAACTGCCGCATGTCTGCACAACTCCAGTGTCAAACTGTTCGTGCAGATGGTTGTTGTGTTGCAAACGTCACCATCTGTTGACTCAGGGGTGGCTGCACGATCCGTTACAGCCATGAGGATAAGATGCCTGTCATCTCGACTGCTAGTGATACGAGGCCGTTGGGATCCAGCACGGCGTTCCGTATTACCCTCCTGAACCCACCGATTCCATATTCTGCTAACAGTCATTGGATCTCGACCAACGCGAGCAGCAATGTTGCGATTCGATAAACCGCAATCGCGATAGGCTACAATCCGACCTTTATCAAAGTCGGAAATGTGATGGTACGCATTTCTCCTCCTTACAAGAGGCATCACAACAACGTTTCACCAGGCAACGCCGGTCAACCGCTGTTTGTGTATGAGAAACCGGTTGGAAACTTTCCCCATGTCAGCATGTTGTGGGTGTCGCCATCGGCGCCAACCTTATGTGAACGCTCTGAAAAGCTAATCATTTGCATATGAAAGCATCTTCTTCCTGTCGGTTAAATTTCGCGTATATAGCACGTCATCTTCGTGCTGTAGCAATTTTAACTGCCAGTACTGTAATTTGTAGATGACTAATGGCAACCTAGCACAAAAAAGTTCTAGCGATAAGCATATAATATACGCCATCCTTTTCACTTGAACAAAATATTTTTGAGCTTATAGTCTATATCTAAAATTACCAGTAAGGATTATTTGGGGTTTCGAATAAACCGATGATTCTGAACTATATCTCGATTATGATATTTTCATCCTCAGGATGCCACAAACTCAATGTATCTTGGTCTAAACTTACCAGTTTTTCACGCTCCATGTTTCGTGTGCCAGAAAGTCGGTCGATTAACCGAAGAAAACAACGACGAACCTGGGTGCACGAATGGCAAAACGTCATTTTTTCGGATTAATCCACGTTCTGTTTACAGGAGCGCGGAGTCTGTTCCAAGTGGACAAAGTCCAGTGGGCGCCTCCAGCGCGGCGCATATACGGGTGTGCGCACAGGAGACGAAATGCCGGCTGTACGAGGTGCATTCAAGTTCTAAGGCCTCCGATTTTTTTTCTAATTAACTACTCACCCGGAATCGATGAAACTGGCGTTACTTCTCGACGTAATCGCCCTGCAGACGTACACATTTTTTACAACGCTGACGCCATGATTCCATGGCAGCAGCGAAGGCTTCTTTAGGAGTCTGTTTTGACCACTGGAAAATCGCTGAGGCAATAGCACCACGGCTGGTGAATGTGCGGCCACGGAGAGTGTCTTTCATTGTTGGAAAAAGCCAAAAGTCACTAGGAGCCAGGTCAGGTGAGTAGCGAGCATGAGGAATCACTTCAAAGTTGTTATCACGAAGAAACTGTTGCGTAACGTTAGCTCGATGTGCGGGTGCGTTGTCTTGGTGAAACAGCACACGCGCAGCCCTTCCCGGACGTTTTCGTTGCAGTGCAGGAAGGAATTTGTTCTTCAAAACATTTTCGTAGGATGCACCTGTTACCGTAGTGCCCTTTGGAACGCAATGGGTAAGGATTACGCCCTCGCTGTCCCAGAACATGGACACCATCAGTTTTTCAGCACTGGCGGTCACCCGAAATTTTTTTGGTGGCGGTGAATCTGTGTGCTTCCATTGAGCTGACTGGCGCTTTGTTTCTGGATTGAAAAATGGCATCCACGTCTCATCCATTGTCACAACCGACGAAAAGAAAGTCCCATTCATGCTGTCGTTGCACGTCAACATTGCTTGGCAACATGCCACACGGGCAGCCATGTGGTCGTCCGTCAGCATTCGTGGCACCCACCTGGATGACACTTCTCGCATTTTCAGGTCGTCATGCAGGATTGTGTGCACAGAACCCACAGAAATGCCAACTCTGGAGGCGATATGTTCAACAGTCATTCGGCGATCCCCCACAACAATTCTCTCCACTTTCTCGATCATGTCGTCAGGCCGGCTTGTGCAAGCCCGAGGTCGTTTCGGTCACACGTTGTTCTGCCTTCATTAAACTGTCGCACCCACGAACGCACTTTCGACACATCCATAACTCCATCACCACATGTCTCCTTCAACTGTCGATGAATTTCAATTGGTATCACACCACGCAAATTCAGAAAACGAATGATTGCAAGCTGTTCAAGAAAGGAAAACTTCGCCATTTTAAGTATTTAAAACAGTTCTCATTCTCGCCGCTGGCGGTAAAATTCCATCTGCCGTACGGTGCTGCCATCTCTGGGACGTATTGACAATGAACGCTGCCTCGTTTTAAAACAATGCGCATGTTTCTATCTCTTTCCAGTCCGGAGAAAAAAAATCGGAGGCCTTAGAACTTGAATGCACCTCGTACGTCGGGTGAAATTGGTAGATATTGCTAATTATGAGAGGTAATTTTTTTCCTTCTGCTGATTTTACCCTGTACACATATCTAAGTTTAGAATATTTGTTGTTTTGTTCTGTAGTATGAAATGTGACTGTTTCTGCTTTATTAATTTTGCTACGTGAATCTGTTTTAAGTAAGTATACAGAAGTGTCAGTGTATGTTTGCTCTTCCTTGTAATGCGTTTGTGAAACGCGCTGTGTGAAACAAAATGTAATATGCAGCTTTGTTGTCTGAACAGTGACGCGAGGGCGCTATCGATAGTTGGCAGTCGGACAGTGATACTCAATGGATGTGAAACGTCGTAGCGTACGCGTGTTTGTTGTGTAATCGTGCTAGACGTAAGCAAATGAAAATTTATGGACTTGTTTTGTCACGATATAAAGAAAAATTCGACATGGACGATATAAAACAAAATGTTAGACTGTGAATACTGTGAGCGTCATTGAGTACTTTAAACAGCAGTAGCAACGCTAAAGCGAATGGACTATGACTGTCGTGGTTAGAACTGAACTGGTTTGGACATAACTGAGTTGCACGAACTAATATATACTCATGGCGAAGAGTTCTCGGGCTTCCAGCCGGGTGGCGGTGTCTTCAAACTGCGACGTTTCGACGAGTGACATACTCATCATCTTCTGGCGAAGTGCCGAGACTTTGCGGATGCCGGTCCCTTTATACCTGCACCAGGGTGCTGTGCCGAGCCGGGAGCTATTGGGATAGCGTCATTAAAGAATCAATAGAAATACGGGTCCACGAGAATCTTGTGAACAGGGACGAAGGCTACCAACTGAGCGCGGCCTGGAATCCAGCATTAGCCGCAATACGCCAGGAACGCAACAAGAACCGTCCAGCTCACGAGACGCGATCACAATGCTCTGACGGAGACACGAACGGCGCACCCGCTTCCCCCTCCACCTCGCCCGCCGGCTCCTCTGGACCCAGCCTCCCGCGGCCAGGTGGTGGGGGGCACACCGCAGGTATAAAGGGACCGGCATCCGCAAAGTCTCGGCACTTCGCCAGAAGATGATGAGTATGTCACTCGTCGAAACGTCGCAGTTTGAAGACATCGCCACCCGGCTGGAAGCCCGAGAACTCTTCGCCAGCTGTATACGCCGGGAAAGCATACATTCACATTTAATATATACTCATGCTCATAAATTAATGATAATGCTGATACATGGTGAAACAACGCTATGGTGGGCGGTTTGCGAGTTAAAATCACCTAGGGGTATGACCATGCGGTGCATTAGACCTGCGGTCGTTACACGGTGGCGCTGGCAGCAGTCGACATATGCAGAGGTGTGGTGGTGCATGTCGGAGTACGGTGCAGCGAGTAAGTTTGCAGACGCTTTCAGACGTGCTAATGGTGACTGGGCGCTGGAAATGGCTCAAAGAACACATATTGATGACGTTATGAGGGGTAGAATACTAGGGCGACTGGAGGCTGTTCAATCACAGCAGGTCGTAGCATGGGCCCACCATGTGCCACAAAGTGTGATCTCGAGCTTATTTCAACGATTTCAGCAGACACGAAGCGTCTCCAGGCGCTACAGTACGGGACGTCCACAGTGTACAACACCACAAGAAGACCGATATCTCACCATCAGTGCCCACAGACGGAGTACTGCAGGTAGTCTTGCTCGGGACCTTACCGCAGCTACTGGAACAGTTGTCTCCAGACAAACAGTCTACAGACGTCTGATCAGACATGGTTTATTCGCCGGGAAACCTGCAAGGTTCATTTCACTGACCCCTGGTCACAGGAGAGCCCGTAAATCCTGGTGTAAAGAACACAGTGCATGGCCATTGGAACAGTGGTCCCAGGTTACGTTCACGGACGAGTCCAGGTATAGTCTGAACAGTGCTTCTCGCCGTGTTTTCATATGGCGTGAACTAGGAACCAGATGCCAAAGGGACCTGTATGGAGGTCGTGGTTTGAAGGTGTGGGGTGACATTATGATTGGTGCCCGTACACCCCTGCATGTCTTTGACAGAGGAACTGTAAAAGGTTAGGTGTATCAGGAAGCCACTTTGCACCAGTATGTCCGCCTTTTCAGGGGTGCAGTGGGTCCCACCTTCCTCCTGATGGATGATAACGCACGACCCCACCGAGCTGCCAACGTGGAGGAGTACCTTGAAACAGAAGATATCAGGCGAATGGAGTGGCCAACCTGTTCTCCATACCTCAACCCCATCGAGCACGTCTGGGATGCTCTCGTTCGACGTATCACTGCACGTCTTCAAACCTCTACGATACTTCAGGAGCTCCGACAGGCACTGGTGCAAGAATGGGAGGCTATACCCCAGCAGCTGCTCGACCACCTGATCCAGAGTATGCCAACCCGTTGTGCGGCCTGTGTACGTGTGCATGGTGATCATATCCCATATTGATGACGGGGTAAATGCGCAGGAAACAATGGCGTTTTGCAGCACATGTGTTTCGGGACGGTTTTCTCAACTTATCACCAATACCGTGGACTTACAGATCTGTGTCGTGTGTGTTCCCTATGTGCCTATGCTATTAACGCCAGTTTAGTGTAGTGCCACGTTGTGTGACACCACATTATGCATTTATCCATAATTTATGAGCCTCAGTGTACTTTGAAATTATTATCTTGTGCTAACTTAATGAGCTGCCGCCCGCACTGAAACATTAACTATCGTCGTAGAGGGTTTCGAACTGTTTTGTACATGGGGTACTGTTTTTCATCGGAACTGCGGGATTTCGTGATCTTGGTTACTAAACGCGGACCGATTCTAATTTTGCGATCTGCGAATGGGAGTGAATTGTGTACTGTTTTAAAACTGTGTACGGGACCTTAGGAACAGAAACGCCTGCGTAAAGGACCTTGTAATCGTACACATACGAATGTGGGACTGAGCGAGGTGGTGCAGTCGTTAGCACACTGGACTCGCATTCGGGAGGACAATGGTTCCGACCCATTTCCAGCCATCCAGAATTAGATTTTCCGTGATTTCCCTAAATCTCTTCAGGCAAATGCCAGGATGGTTCCTTTGAAAGGGTACAGCTGACTTCCTTCCCCATCTTTCCCTAATACAACGGGGCCGATGACCTCGCTGTTTGGTCCCCTCTCGCAAATCAACCACCACCTAACGAATGGGGATTTATACGGCACAACTACGTCTACCGGCCTGTGACCAAAGGAATGATACGATGGATGGTATCAAATGGCTCTGAGCACTATGGGACTTAACATCTATGGTCATCAGTTCCCTAGAACTTAGAACTACTTAAACCTAACTAACCTAATGACAGCACACAACACCCAGCCATCACGAGGCAGAGAAAATCCCCGACCCCGCCGGGAATCGAACCCGGAAACCCGGGCGTGGGAAGCGAGAACGCTACCGCACGACCGCGAGATGCGGGCTGAATGGTATAGTTTGCAGATTCTTACACTGTAATTGCATGGCTGACGGAGCTAAAGTAATTATTTTGCCAGTACGACCGACCCGCTGCTGACGTCACAACGTATTGTCTAACAAAAGATAAGTTGCAACGCCAAGGTTCTCTTCCTGTAGAGACTCAAAGAATTTCGTGTAGTTTCAAATGTAATTTCTTTATCTTTTGTGAGAAACTTTTCACAATATTCGCTTTCTTTACAAATGAATGTAATTCCAGTGATATTGTTGACCCACCATTAATAGCAGTTTTTGCCATTTACTACCAGCATCTTTTCCTTCATTTTATTCTCGTTGTTATTGCATCTGTTTTACGTGTTTCTTTTGCAAGGGTGTGTTTTCATGCTTATGTGTAGAGCTTTTATTGAGCGCATTTCCGTGTTTTGTTGCGTAAGCTGTTGCGTCCGCCGAGTCACAGCTAAGCTGCTCGTCCGCATTTGGTGCGAGGTACGTTATAAGTGAGAATTTTGGATCTGACAGCTGTCAGCTACGTAAACTGTGTTTACGTTCAATAAGACATCATATTACGACACACCCATGACCGAAGTGCGAGTTTATTTGGCTCTTACAGTCATAAACGAACAAATTTATAGCCATTTCCTTAATTATTTACGGACTTGTTTACGGGAATTAACGTGTTTACCTTCTTTTGATGTTTGCTGTCAAACTCTCACGTGTTTACATCCGTTAAGTCTGTGTTTAAATAATCGAAACTGCTGTTAAAATTACGCAGAGTGGATCGGCCGAGGACCGTTTTCTTCCCACATGGCTCAAGTCGTCACACGACTAGATAACACGGCGTGTTATGGCTTACTTTACACAACTGAGTCATTTCCTTCACAGAAGGGTCATCGGATCGCATAAGGAAACCACAGGAAGACTGGTGTACCCGCTATCTCTTGGAACAGCGCCTACTTAGCTACAAAGAACATTTCCGGTTGCTGTGCGGTTGCACCATGAAGCTGACTAACATACAGTCCTGTGTATTTAGTGCTATTTTCTGGAACTTCATTCCGTATTGGTCTACAGTCGGTTTCAGACATGGTTTTTCTTATTAGCTCTGACAGACTTGAAAAGAGTTCATTATTCATTGTTTGGAGTAAAATTGCTTCCGCTCATTAAATTTTTCTTTTTGTCACGAGTCAGAATTAGGTATTATTTGCCCTAGAGTTAATGTGGCCATTTATTCGTTTGAGTACCGGGGTGTACAGGAAGAACAGCTGGTCTAGACTTGCTCAGTGAATGCGTCCAGGTTTAGATTTTAATTATGTGAGTTTTGTAATTCGTTCTAGTCGAATCTGTACGTTTTTCTTAATCACATTCCACTATGCTTCCATTATCAGTTTTTTACAAGTTTCGAATTAGCTGAATTATTCCTATACCACTTTTCCCAGCATCTGTAGGTGATGTTTCATTATTCAAGAGTTAATAGTCATTGGCGCTAGATACCAAACATTTTCGTTTTAATTGCTCTTATTCTTAATTTTGGAGCTTAAATGATACATTCTTATTGTGAGAGCATATTTTAAGTACATTTCTGACAAGGAAACATCATCGACTCGACCTCATATTTTAAGTAAAAAAAAGTAAACTTGCAAGACATGAACCTCAGCAATCAATACCGTCGGGAAATTGTGAAATGACGCCTCCCGTGGCCCAGTAGAAATAATTAATTATTTATTTCTAAGGAAAAATATATTTTGCGTTAACTGCAGCGATCATGTAACGCTGATTGTCTGAGTGTTAATGCCAACGTTACTGTGATCGGCGCGGCATTAACATCTCTGTTACTACTATAAATAACGATGCGTGGCCGATTTAGCGCTCTCTTGTTCTGGCGCCTTTCTGTTAGCTTCTCGAACTATCAGATTCTATCTTGTCAGAAATTTTAAATCTAGTGAGTTCTGTTTCTTAATATTGTAATTATTCCTTGTGTCTTATGACATGTCATGCATCGCAATTACTGTGATATTGTTATTTTCTATGATGATTTCCTCTGCTGATGAGCATTCTAATTTCTAAACAGGACTTAACTTTGTAAACGATAACTAATTTTCGCCGTAAGTTGGCAAATTCCGTTGTGCTTTCTTTGCAGGAGATATCTGCCAAGAAACATGTAAATGAACGAAACAATTTTTCTAAATAATAATCTGAATTATTGTAAAATAAAAACGGGATGGTTTTCACAAAATTATTTATTATTTAGATTTCCAAAGTCTCAGATATTCTATATTTCATCGTTAGTCGACCACACTTCTGCACACTAATAAGTAAAAAATATTTTTCTTAGCAAAGTTTTACCCTGCTCTTTAAAAGCTAGCCGGTATACCAGCCAAAAAATATTATATTTACCGCTGAGTGACTTCTTCCAGAACTTCGCTACAGAAACTACAAAAGGTAAATTTCATGTTACTAACTTATAAAATTTACTATTTACTGTCAGTAGAAGTCGTCTCAGTTATAAAATATTCTCTCTATTTAACAATATTTAACATTCTTTCAAGTAAAATATAAATAGTAAGTAATATTCTAAAATTTGGGCTATAATTCTGACAGTCCGCAAGTATGTACCTTGTCAGTGTACAGCTTTTAAATTTCACGCACACCGGTTGTTTGTCACTAACTCCGCCCCACAGCAGCCCCCTAATGCCCGAGCAGTACGTACTTTAGAGCGGAATGACAACCAGAGCCCTCCTATTCGCGGGGTATTCAAGGCGAGGGAAGAAGAGGAGGGACGTGGACATTTTTGCCAAATGTGTTATGAAATCTTGTTCGAAAGCACATGTTACTGTTCGCAAAAAATGGGTAATTAATGAGAGTGGAGTCCATGGTGTATCAACCTTGCGAACATGCACATTCACTATTATTTAACAATGTTCTAGTATTGACATTCTTCTACTATATGTACGCCTCAAAAGCAACGTAAGTGAAAGTAAGTAAATGAACAATTACGATATGGCAGTGCTTGTGTTCTTCAGTAGCATGACGAAGTGTTCCTCGGATAGCCTACTGGTAAGGCGACCACTCGCGGTAAGCGGAAAATCCGGGTTTGAGTCCTCGTCCAGTATAAGTTTTCACTGTCGTCGTTCCATTCTATAGCTAATGGTTATTCATATTCGCAACTGCGAATACATTTCATGTAACTGAATAAGTATTATGAAATAAATATACTTATTTTAGATTTACAGTTTACTTAAGCCATAAGGTAGAAGAATAGCACATCCCCTGCAAAAGTATCTCACTCAAGCATTGTCATCTTTAAAATTCAAAGGAAATGGCGCACGACAGTGGTTTTAATGACGAAATAGCGCTCAGCTGCTTCTACAATGACAAACTCATTTGTTTCATTCATTTACACTGTAACATAAAACATGTTCAAAGCAAAAAGATCTCTGGCATAAGCTATAGATGAGAAACCGTGCACCTTGACATTATAACCAAAGCATCTTACCAACGTGACAGCACTATTTCACATTACCCACTCCACTGTACAGTACTCCGCCCTCAAACATGAAGATGCTGCATGGCGTGGAGCGAGTGACAAGCAACCGGTGCGAGGGAAATTTAAAAGCTGTAGATTCCGAAGATCGTAAAAGCATAGTATTAGAATTATGATCCAAATTTTAGGACGGGATCGTTTGCGGGTGCTGATGTCGTACAAGTGTGTTTCTTACCCCTTGAAATATAAAGTCGAGTAGGTTATGATTCCTTGTGTGTTGGGCAGTGCAAGGTGCAATCTTTTGAAACTTCAAATGAGCCGGCCGCTTTTGTGAACCGGTTATTGTGCGTTTATCAAATGTTTTCTGCTTATGTTTCAGAAGTACCAGTCACTGTACTATAATCCAGTGTCCTGTAGAACGGCACGTCCAGTACAGTGAACTGGTCCCGGGTTTGAATCCTGCACACAATGGGTTGATTGTCACAAGAAGACAGTTGGACACCTGCTGATGTTTGTAATTGCATTATGCTGATTTACACTCCTGGAAATTGAAATAAGAACACCGTGAATTCATTGTCCCAGGAAGGGGAAACTTTATTGACACATTCCTGGGGTCAGATACATCACATGATCACACTGACAGAACCACAGGCACATAGACACAGGCAACAGAGAATGCACAATGTCGGCACTAGTACAGTGTATATCCACCTTTCGCAGCAATGCAGGCTGCTATTCTCCCATGGAGACGATCGTAGAGATGCTGGATGTAGTCCTGTGGAACCGCTTGCCATGCCATTTCCACCTGGCGCCTCAGTTGCACCAGCGTTCGTGCTGGACGTGCAGACCGCGTGAGACGACGCTTCATCCAGTCCCAAACATGCTCAATGGGGGACAGATCCGGAGATCTTGCTGGCCAGGGTAGTTGACTTACACCTTCTAGAGCACGTTGGGTGGCACGGGATACATGCGGACGTGCATTGTCCTGTTGGAACAGCAAGTTCCCTTGCCGGTCTAGGAATGGTAGAACGATGGGTTCGATGACGGTTTGGATGTACCGTGCACTATTCAGTGTCCCCTCGACGATCACCAGTGGTGTACGGCCAGTGTAGGAGATCGCTCCCCACACCATGATGCCGGGTGTTGGCCCTGTGTGCCTCGGTCGTATGCAGTCCTGATTGTGGCGCTCACCTGCACGGCGCCAAACACGCATACGACCATCATTGGCACCAAGGCAGAAGCGACTCTCATCGCTGAAGACGACACGTCTCCATTCGTCCCTCCATTCACGCCTGTCGCGACACCACTGGAGGCGGGCTGCACGATGTTGGGGCGTGAGCGGAAGACGGCCTAACGGTGTGCGGGACCGTAGCCCAGCTTCATGGAGACGGTTGCGAATGGTCCTCGCCGATACCCCAGGAGCAACAGTGTCCCTAATTTGCTGGGAAGTGGCGGTGCGGCCCCCTACGGCACTGCGTAGGATCCTACGGTCTTGGCGTGCATCCGTGCGTCGCTGCGGTCCGGTCCCAGGTCGACGGGCACGTGCACCTTCCGCCGACCACTGGCGACAACATCGATGTACTGTGGAGACCTCACGCCCCACGTGTTGAGCAATTCGGCGGTACGTCCACCCGGCCTCCCGCATGCCCACTATACGCCCTCGCTCAAAGTCCGTCAACTGCACATACGGTTCACGTCCACGTTGTCGCGGCATGCTACCAGTGTTAAAGACTGCGATGGAGCTCCGTATGCCACGGCAAACTGGCTGACACTGACGGCGGCGGTGCACAAATGCAGCGCAGCTAGCGCCATTCGACGGCCAACACCGCGGTTCCTGGTGTGTCCGCTGTGCCGTGCGTGTGATCATTGCTTGTACAGCCCTCTCGCAGTGTCCGGAGCAAGTATGGTGGGTCTGACACACCGGTGTCAATGTGTTCTTTTTTCCATTTCCAGGAGTGTATTTGAACAAAATTGTTACTGTGTGAATGATGTTTATTTGACAGTTTAGCCCTACCAGTCCCCAAGCACTTGGTTCAACTGCCATTTTATTTAAATTATTTGACGAGTAATGTAATATGCAGCCGATGAGAAATTAATTTACAATGTGGTTGTTTCTAAGTACACAGTTCCACGTAAGGCTGTTAAGATTAGCTCTTTACATAGTGTAATCGTTAAGAAACAATGCATTTATTTTTTATTCTTTCTCCTTGTTTTCTTCTGTGACACCTTCATGCCAGAAAATATTTGTTTCTTCGAGATAAGATTTTTGCACTTAAATTCACCTTCCCCTACTCTGCACATCATTTAATCAGTATTTACCATGTCTTCTTGAGTTTCAGCTTTGTTCTGCCACTGTAGATTCTGAATAAATTTGGTTTCTCTTCTTTCGGCTGCCATTGTGTTCACACTTCGATCCCAGACAATGTCACGTACTATAACATCACAATCGTTAATACGCTGGCAAATCCGGTACATTTTCTCCACTTATTATTGTTCCAAACTGGTTCGAGGGTGGGTCACAGTCACATCCAGATAATAAATCAGTGAAAGACCTGGAAATGTTAAAAGGGATTATTTATGGATTCTCCCGTCGTTTCTTGATAGAACAATTCCATATTAAGGGTTGAATAACACTTAAGCGTTTTTTTTCTACTGATTTTTACCAAAAACCGCCTAAGTGTTATTCAACCCTCAATGAAAGGGATTAATTCGAAATTTATAATAAACATCGGACAGAGTATTTTACGAATTACTTTTGACGAAACATATAAATAAATTAAACACGCCGTGTCTTCTTTAATAAAGGATCAGCAAAAAACTGAAATCATGAAAGATATAAAAAATGAGGTACTCACCCTAAGTTAAGCAGCGCGCTTGGCTCCTGTCATCGAAGACTTTGGAGCAAGGATAAGTGAGGACTAACAACGATGTCAACAGTTCATTTTGCGAGAACTGAAGGGCGATCTGTTTATTTGTTAGGACCCATTCAACAGTGATTCGCACTGTTTAGAATACGTCCAGCATTTGCAAAAAGTTGTGCTCTTGTGTACTGTGTTTGCATGGTGCAACAAGCAACTGTGAGCAATATGTATATGGACGTAGCCTGTTGCACAAGGTGCTTTATGTTTTTAAATATTTTAGCGATGAAAAGCCTTTTATAATCTGCTATTTTTATCCACTTGACATCCTAAGTGAGGTCAGCGTAAAATGAACGTGTTTTACAACGAAATATTTTAAGACCTGAAGATGATAGAATAGTCTATTGAAACCGGTTGTCTCAAATAAAACAATATTTTATGCGATCTTGGCTTCTGAATGATTTTTAACAAGAACTGAAAAGTGAATTTATCCCGTTGTACGGCACCATATATCGCCCTGAATGTCGTCTTTCCTACAGATAAAGTCCTTTCGCTAGGCTGCATGTAAAGAGTGACATTTTCATTAATACAAAATCTAAACAACTTATAGAATAATATTTTTATAAGACGTTACAAGCTCAAGTATGTGTAGTAAGTGATCCAAATTTTCAATATGAAATTTAGTTTGCTTGATTACACAGTGTGGCGTTCGCTGTGTTATTCAGTGGTTTGGTATTTAACTAATTTGTGAATGAAAATAATAATCTTATTTTATTACATTGAGTAATTACTACATAATTTTTCTCCCGGCTAAAGATTTGGTCAAGTTGCTAAAGAACTCCAAGTTAACGTCGTGTTAAAGTGTTGTCTGTAACTTGTGTAAGTGTCACTAAATCACAGTTCATACAACGGATTCTATACAACTATGGATTATGATGGAAACAGTTATCTTCAGTAAAACCACCGAATATCAGCCGCGCACAACACTGACGTATGTTACCTGAAACAATATTCTTCGCAACTCGCGCGTAATTAATTTCGGCTCCATACATCAGCTAGAAAAGTTCGTTATAACGATCGTGCTATGAGCGCTATTTTTTAAAGAACCAATCTGATTCGAATTATTTTAATTAAAATGAGTTCGGGACCACCGGTGCACATTTATTTTTACACATTTGTATTACGTTCAGCATTTATGTCTGCAGAGTTGCGTAATTTGAATTTGCCGCTGTGACAATTGTTATGATGCGGGCAGACAATTGATAGAGACTTTCTGTTGTTAGGGCAAAAAAGTATTTTAAATGCTTATTAAACTTTACAGAAACTCTACTTTCGTATTGTGCACTATTTAGACTTCATCAAGCAAACATTTAATTTGTTTCTAAGGAAAACACAGACAAAAACGCGATACAAATCGCTGTCATCAATCAAAATAATTTACACAGATAATGCTTACTGAGAGAGGAATTAAAGTTACAAATAATTATTCACTCATATTTATAATAATAATGAACTCTATTTTCAAGTAATAATCAACAAATAATTACAATTTCTTAACAGACCTCGGTTTGATATGCGTCCGCAACTTACAAAAGCCAACCAACAAAAGGTAAAAACAAATGAAGACAAACGCAGCTCATAAAAGGAATTTACAATTATCATTGTCTTTGTATGATACACATCGATATGCCCAATTACATCATAGAATATTATATAAATAATTCACTATTTTTTCATATGTCGAATAGATAATGTTTATAACTGTTACAGGCATAATTTCCTCTCGTTGCACTGTAGCTAAAATTTATCTCGTGGATGTTACAACAGTTATAAAATGATGACCGGTTTCGTCTGCTCAAGTAATCATCTTCTGATCATTAAAACATCGTTACACTGATTACCTCGCCACACGTAGTACAAACAAGTCATTAAAACTCAGTACGCAACACATGGACCGTACGCGAGTTACACGTTTGCTTAAATTTGGTAACAAGTGACAGATGTTTGCAGTTTCTGTTTTCCGTACGAAAGGACGGTTGGTTGTGGAGCTGTTATTTGTTTTAGTATTTCATCAAGTGCCACACATGTTACGTCTTTGAAATCCTGTTCGATGATTCCTTCGACTAGCATATGAAAAATAAGAGGAGTAGCTAAATTTTTCTTTATATTCTATAAAAAATAAAACTACATAATCTTTTTTTATGATACATGCATGCAGTGCTGGTATTCACTGCAACTCTGGCCAAAACATAAAGGCGAAGCTGTTAAAGTAAATAATCGTGCGGTAATTCGTTTTCAACTGTAGCGGAAATGCTGCAGATTTGATAGGCGAATCCTTACGGCTAAAGGCTGTGGTCACAGTGGTAGCGACATCGGTTGATTCTGCCAACAACCGACATCGGCCGAAGACGGGCCGTCTTTTCTAAACAGCACGCCACTACAAGCGCTCTCACCCCCTAACCGATCCCTTCGTCCGAACGTACAGACTTTGGACAACAATCAGTAAAATTCAAATTAGTTTGTTTTCTTCGGTCAAATCGACTGACGTCCTCACATTTGGGCTGCGAGAAACTGATTAGTTTAATCCAAGAAAGAACGAGTTTGTGACATCCTTAGGATAAAAATATAATAATCGTAGCCTAGTATGGGATCGATGGGCACAAACCGCAGGTGTACTGGAAGCTACAAGCAACCAAAACCTTATCGGAAGTTTTAGGTTTAAATTATAACCTCAAAGTAATTTGTTGAAGTGAGAAGGATCGCGTATTCTATGCTTGAGGTTATTGTATTGGATCTTTTTCTTGGGTCCTGGTAAGTGGACCTTAGCTATCTACAGATTATAATATTATTATTATTATTATTTCTTTACTTTCTCAGACGTTAAGTCTGGTTAAAAATGGAAAGTGACGCGGACCTTGATCAAGTGTCACTTCCTTTTAACTGTACGGTATATGTTATATTGCATTTAGGAACTTTCGGGTAATTGAACGTGTATCAATAATTACGGATTTCTGTAATTGTATATATAAGTTTGGATGTAGCTGTATTGCATTGATGTACTGGTGGATATTGTGTGGTATGATCATCATCATTATTATTATTATTATTATTATTATTATTATTATTAATAATAAAAATTATGCCTAAGCAACTTTTTTTTTAAGTACAAATATACAGAAGAAAACAGGAGAAAGAATTGAAAAATACATCCAACTGGCTGAGGAAGTTAAGGATATGTGGCATCAGGATAAAGTTGACATTATACCGATTATACTATCAGCTACAGGAGTCATACCGCACAATATCCACCAGTACATCAACGCAATACAGCTACATCCAAACGTATATATACAACTACAGAAATCCGTAATTATTGATACATGTTCAATAACCTGAAAGTTCCTAAATGCAATGTAACATATACCGTACAGTTAAAAGGAAATCACGCTTGATCAAGGTCGACGTCACTTTTATTTTTGACCAGACATAACGTCTGAGAAAAGAAAGAATAATAATAATAATAATAATAATAATAATAATACTATTATGGTCAAACCCGGTACAACATAACAGGCATGCACGGTGGATACAAGCAGAAACAGACTCATACAAGATGATACCACAAATGCCTGAAGTGATAATTTTGCAACATGAAGTCACCCGAGCAATTAATTCTACACACAATTGGAAAGTCCCTGGAAATGATAAAGTAGCAAATTACTGGCTAAAGAAGTTCGCCTCAACACATTCACATCTCACTAAATTATTTAACAGTTACATTGCAGACCCATCCACATTCCCTGATACACTTGCACATGGAATAACCTATCTGAAACCTAAAGATCAAGCAGACACAGCAAACCCAGCTAAATATCGCCCCATAACATGCCTACCAACAATCTACAAAATATTAACTTTAGTAATTAAACAGAAATTAATGACACATACAACACAGAACAAAATTATAAATGAAGAACAAAAAGGCTGCTGCAAAGGAGCACGAGGATGTAAAGAGCAACTGATAATAGATACAGAGGTGACATATCAAGCTAAAACTAAACAAAGGTCGCTACACTACGCATACATTGATTACCAAAAAGCCTTTGATAGTGTACCCCACTCATGGTTAGATCCTAAATTGATACAGTTTCTAAACATAGTAATGAAAAACTAGAAAACCACACTTAATATCCAAACAAATTCAGATAACATCACATCACAGCCAATACAGATTAAGCATGGAATATACCAAGGAGACTCATTAAGTCCTTTCTGGTTCTGTCTTGCTCTGAACCCACTATCCAACATGCTAAATAACACAAATTATGGATACAATATTACTGGAACATACCCACACAAAATCATACATTTGCTATACATGGATGATCTAAAACTACTGGCAGCAACAAATCAACAACTCAACCAATTACTAAAGATAACAGAAGTATTCAGCAATGATATAAATATGGCTTTTGTAACAGACAAATGTAAGAAAAATAGCATAGTCAAGGGAAAACACACTAAACAAGAAGATTACATATTGGATAACCACAGCGATTGCATAGAAGCGATGGAAAAAACAGATGCCTATAAATATCTAGGATACAGACACAAAATAGGAATAGATAATACAAATATTAAAGAAGAACTAAAAGAAAAATATAGACAAAGACTAACAAAAATACTGAAAACAGAATTGACAGCAAGAAACAAGACAAAAGCTATAAATACTTATGCTATGCCAGTATTGACCTACTCATTTGGAGTAGTGAAATGGAGTAACACAGACCTAGAAGCACTCAATAAGCTTACACGATCACAATGCCACAAATATAGAATACATCACATACATTCAGCAACAGAAAGATTCACATTAAGCAGAAAGGAAGGTGGAAGGGGATTTATAGATATAAAAAACCCACATTATGGACAGGTAGACAATTTAAGAAAATTCTTTCTAGAACGAGCAGAAACTAGCAAAATACACAAAGCAATCACTCATATAAATACATCGGCTACAACATTGCAATTTCATAACCACTTCTACAACCCTTTAGATCACATAACATCAACAGATACGAAGAAAGTAAATTGGAAAAAGAAAACACTACATGGCAAGCACCCGTATCATCTAACACAACCACACATCGATCAAGACGCATCCAACACATGGCTAAGAAAAGGCAATATATACAGTGAGACGGAAGGATTCATGATTGCAATACAGGATCAAACAATAAACACCAGATATTACAGCAAGCATATTATTAAAGATCCCAATACCACAACAGATAAATGCAGACTTTGCAAACAACAAATAGAAACAGTAGATCACATCACAAGTGGATGTACAATACTAGCAAATACAGAGTACCCCAGAAGACATGACAATGTAGCAAAAATAATACATCAACAACTTTCCATACAACATAAACTAATAAAACAACGCGTTCCCACATACAAGTACACACCACAAAATGTACTGGAGAATGATGAATACAAATTATACTGGAACAGAACGATTATAACAGATAAAACAACACCACATAACAAACCTGACATCATACTCACCAATAAAAAGAAGAAATTAACACAACTATTTGAAATATCCATACCCAACACAATATACAGAAGAAAACAGGAGAAGAAATTGAAAAATACATCCAACTGGCTGAGGAAGTCAAGGACATGTGGCATTAGGATAAAGTTGCCATTATACCAATTATACTATCAACTACAGGAGTCATACCACACAATATCCACCAGTTATCAACGCAATACAGCTACATCCAAACATATATATATACAACTACAAAAATCTGTAATTATTGATACATGTTCATTGACCCGAAAGTTCCTAAATGCAATATAATATATACCGTACAGTTAAAAGGAAGTCACGCTTGATCAAGGTCCGCGTCACTGTCCATTTTTGACCAGACATAACGTCTGAGAATAGAAAGAATAATAATAATAATAATAATAATAATAATAATAATAATAATAATTATTATTATTATTATTATTATTATTATTATTATTATTATTATTGCTGCTTAGTAGCGTTTTTATGTCACTAGTGCGGTGACCCTGTTACATGAAGCGATTTGCAAATGTGGTGTAATGTGTTTCCACTTTTCAGTGCTTTAAGCGATCAGAGTACCTTATTCTAAACTTTGTTTATCCTTCACACGTACCGTGAATGGCAGTCATTGAAGGTTAACTGACGTATGTTTGCAGAACTTTGCCAGCCGAAGTGGCCGTGCGGTTAAAGGCGCTGCAGTCTGGAACCGCAAGACCGCTACGGTCGCAGGTTCGAATCCTGCCTCGGGCATGGATGTTTGTGTTGTCCTTAGGTTAGTTAGGTTTAACTAGTTCTAAGTTCTAGGGGACTAATGACCTCCGTAGTTGAGTCCCATAGTGCTCAGAGCCATTTTTTTGCAGAACTTCAAATAAATTCTGCAAAACATAAGTGTTTGTGATATTGGGTTTCACTAATAATCTTGAGTATGTAAAACCGGAGACTCATACGTGGAACACTTCCGGAAAACAATAGCTAATTCCGAGAATTATAGACATATGATTCCAGCCCTATTAAAAATCCAATACTCAGATTAAAGATGCAGTTCTGATTCAGTTAAAACTAGAAGTCACGCTTTGGTGTTTGACACCTGGCGATTACATCTTCCCAAAAATTATGCCTAAGCAACTTTTTTTTAAGTAAAAAGGTTTTTGTGTGATGTGTTGGATACTATTTACGATTACACAAAGACTAATTTGAAAGCTAGTATATTCTCTCTTGCACCACAGATACAAGGTAATATTGTGACTGTGTAGACTTTCCCGACGTATTAAAAGATAAAATTCTTGTCGGATCTTCAGCCGTATCAAACTGTCATCTGTACAGAATATTTCTGCGGTCCATCTGGCCGCCATCATCATGTGAGAAAAGCTAAGCAGCTCAAACCGTGAACAACGAAACCTTCATATGCAGCGAAAATATTAAATTTATTCTATACGGAATTTTGGGGCTGTGCTTGCTGAAATTGCACAAAAAGGCACTGTGATAAAGTAGATTTTCTCTCCTAAAAGCTACACACAATATGAAATAAAACTGCCACTAGAAGTCTTGTTACTTTCTTTCTCAAATCCACTGGCAAGAATTTAAAGATAATTGAAGTTACCAATACTAGAATCTGAATACACTGAAAGCATTGAATTAATTTTCACCATTTTTTGAATAAAGTGGAGTGGTGTGAAAAGAAAAATCTACCTTTCATTAATTAAGTAAAGTCTGCTTACTCACATACAAATGTTATCCGTAAATCATAAATAGAAACATCTATTTTCACCACGTAACTTAACCATTATGTGCTTATACCCTAATTGGCAAAACCTTTATACACCGAAGTCGCACATCCTACCACTGTAGCATAGTAAACCATACTCGGAACAACGTGTTTTGGAGAGATCCTTATCGTGCTGTATGACTGAGACCACATACAGGGTGACAATTACTGAACTATACGGAAAAAAGCGTAAATTAGTTGCAAACTACGCCGTGCACACACTTCACTCAACATGTAAAGATCTCTACAAATATTCGAAATTAGGTTATGACATATTCAATATACTTGCCATCATTGGCGATGATGTGGCGCAGATGAAGAGCGAAATTCTGCACGATCCGCTGAAGTGTCGGAACATCGATGCTGTCGATGACTTCCTAAATGGCTCTTTTCAGCTCAGAAATGGTTTGAGGGTTATTGCTGTACACCTTTTCTTTAATATAACCCCACAAAAAGGAGTCGCTTGTGTTCAGATCCGGAGAATACGGCGGCCAATCGAGGGCCTTGACGGTGATCTGTGTGTGTCCCAGAACCAGAATGCGGTCCTCGAAGTGCTCCTCCAGGATATCAAACACTCTCGTGCCTCGATGAGGTCGAGCTCCGTCTTGAATGAACCACATCTTGTCGAAATCAGGGTCACTTTGGATAATGGCGATGAAATCATCATCCAGATCCTTCACGTACCATTCCATAGTCACCGTGCCATCAAGGAATTTCGCACCAATTATCCCGTGATTCGACACTGCACAACGCACAGTCACCCATCGACTGTGAAGAGACTTCTCGATTGCGAAATGCGAATTCTCAGTCCTCCAAAGGCAGCAATTTCTCTTATTGACGAACTCATCCAAATGAAAGTGGGCTTCGTCGCTTAACCAAACCATGCATGCGCATACTAATTCCCATTCAAAAGTTATGACGATTTTATTTCACGTAGTTCAATAATTGTAATCCAGTATTTTCGTAATATAGCCGAATAAATATGGAAACCATAAAGTACGGCATGTTAGATTCAAAGGTGCCGGCCCATTCTGACTCAAATCGATGGTGGGAGAAAGATTCTTAGTCTTTTTTTTTTTTGGGGGGGGGGGGGGGGATTTGTGGTAGGTTCCTGTGGGACCAAACTGCTAAGGTCATCGGTCCCTAGGCTTACACACTACTTAATCTAACTTTAACTTACGCTAAGGACAACACACACACCCATTCCTGAGGGAGGACTCGAACCTCCGACGGAGGTAACCGCGCGAACCGTGGCAAGGCGCCCAAGACCGATCGGCTACCCGGTACGACCGTGGGAGAAGGAAAGTGATGTCACAAAGGTAAAGCGTTTTTCACTTTTGTGTAGTGGCGTTTTCCCTCTTATCTAATCTCTTTTCTGGTAACTGTAATATCTGATAACGGAGTATAGTAGTTGACACATGCTTTTCGTAAAAGATAGAGCTCATTTACAAGCTTTCGGCAACTTTTTAATAGCAAACGCCGCATTGTTGCACTCTTCCCCAAGAACAGAGACGTCGTGATATTCATCTCAAAGATTAAAATCTAACTTCCTTCATGCGTAGAGTACATTCCAACCTAACTTAACCTAACCTCCTTGACGCCGCCGCAAGGTGACCGAGATCGGACGCACCGTGACCGAGACATCAGCCTATATTATCAGGCAACCTCTCGCTAAGGCGCCTGACGACCGTTATCGGTGCCATTGTGAACGCAGCCTAAGAAGTCTAGGTTGGCCTGACACAGCTGTAGCGTTTCCACGACTGTTGAAACCAAATTACTGCACGATTACTCTACTTTATCAACGGGCACCGCCTTCACGTTTGGCTCCTGTAGCGATGTGCTGCGATAATGCGGCGTCGGGGTTTCATTGCATACCGGGACCGTAGACTGCAAACAAAGAATTAGTTACGTAACTTCATATTTCGAGGTTAAAACTATGTCTAACCCTCGTGCAGTTCCATTTACAAAAAGTAGGCGGTATTATTATGTGGCAGCTATAACTTTTCAGAAGAATTTGCGTACACATACAGGTGCTTCACATTATCAAAAATCGCTTATACAGGATGGTCCATTGATCGTGACCGGGCCAAATATCTCACGAAATAAGCGTCAAACGAAAAAACTACAAAGAACGAAACTCGTCTAGCTTGAAGGGGGAAACCAGATGGCGTTATTGTTGGCCCGCTAGATGGCGGTGCCATAGGTCAAAAGGATATCAACTGCGTTTTTTTAAATAGGAACACCCATTTTTATTACATATTCGTGTAGAACGTAAAGAAATATGAATGTTTTAGTTGAACCACTTTTTTCGCTTTGTGATAGATGGCGCTGTAATGGTCACAAACATATGGCTCACAATTTTAGACGAACAGTTGGTAACAGGTAGGTTTTTTAAATTAAAATGCAGAACGTAGGTACGTTTGAACATTTTATTTCGGTTGTCTAATGTGAGACATGTACCTTTGTGAACTTATTTCTGAGAACGCAAGCTGTTACAGCTTAATGCAATAAACGCTCAAAATGTAGTCCGTCAGCCCGCATCTCGTGGTCGTGCGGTAGCGTTCTCGCTTCCCACGCCCGGGTTCCTGGGTTCGATTCCCGACGGGGTCAGGGATTTTCTCTGGCTCGTGATGGCTGGGTGTTGTGTGCTGTCCTTAGGTTAGTTAGGTTTAAGTAGTTATAACTTCTAGGGGACTGATGACCAAAGATGTTAAGTCCCATAGTGCTCAGAGCCATTTTTTTTTTTTTTTTTTTTTTTTTGTAGTCCGTCAACCTCAATGCATTTGGCAATGCGTGTAACGACGTTCCTCTCAACAGCAAGTAGTTCGTCTTCCGTAATGTTCGCACATGCATTCACAATGCGCTGACGCCTGTTGTCACGATAGCAAATATCCTTCAACTTTCCCCGGGGACGTCAGATCCGGTGAACGTGCGGGCCACGGTATGGTACTTCGACAACCAATCCACCTATCATGAAATATGCTATTCAATACCGCTTCAACCGCACGCGAGCTATGTGTCGGACATCCATCATGTTGGAAGTACATCGCCATTCTGTCATGCAGTGAAACACCTTGTAGTAAAATCGGTAGAACATTACGTAGGAAATCAGCATGCATTGCAGCATTTAGATTCCCATAGATAAAATGGAGGCCAATTATCCTTCCTCCCATAATGCCGCACCATACATTAACCCACCAAGGTCGCTGATATTCCACTTGTCGCAGCCAACGTGGATTTTCCGTTGCCCAATAGTGCATATTATGCCGGTTTACGTTACCGCTGTTGGTGAATGACGCTTCGTCGCTAAATAGAATGCGTGCAAAAAATCTGTCATCGTTTCTCCTGTGCCCAGTGGCAGAACTGTACACGACGTTCAAAGTCGTCGCCATGCAATTCTCGGTGCACAGAAATTTGGTACGGGTGCAATCGATGTAGCATTCTCAACACCGGCGTTTTTGAGATTCCCGATCCGCGCGCAATTTTTCTGCTACTGACGTGCGGACTAGCCGGGACAGCAGCTAAAACACCTACTTGGGCATCATCATCTGTTGCAGGTCGTGGTTCACGTTTCACACGTGGCTGAAGACTTCCTGTTTCCTTAAACAACGTAACTATTCGGTGAACTGTCCGGACACTTGGATGATGTCATCCAGAATACCGAGCAGCATACATAGCACACGCCCGTTGGGCATTTTGATCACAACAGCCGTACATCAACACGATATCGACCTTTTCCGCAATTGGTAAACGGTCCATTTTAACACGGGTAATGTATCACGAAGCAAATACCGTCCGCACTGACGGAACGTTACGTGATACCACGTACTTATACGTTTGCCACTGTTACAGCGCCATCTGTCACAAAGCGAAAAAAGTGCTCCAACTAAAACATTCATATTTCCTTACGTACTACACGAATATGTAATAAAAAATGGGGGTTCCTATTTAAAAAAACGCCGATACTGAAAGTTTAATCTCCTATGTGTGATTGTAAAGCTTACCTTTACATGATGCATAAATCATCGCCTGATCGTCAAATACCAGAGCAGTAAGACGACTTGTTATACAGGGTGATTCACAATTTATGTTATGCAGAAGTGACTTAGTAGACCAAGTTTTACAAAAAAAAAAACATTACTAGAAACGTCATCCAAAAACGCTACATAGCGTCAAAGTTATAGGTGCCGGCCCTGTAAATATACATATTTACAGGGTTTTTCCGTGATGATGCTACAAACTCTCAAGAATGATTTATCCATTTGAAGTATGGGTCAGTGGTTGAGGAACGAATGAGTCGAAAGTTACAAGCGAAAATCATTCTGATCTCTGACAGGTAGAATACATGTACCAGTACTGTCGTTGATAAGATTTTACGGCTGGCAACTTTCAGAAGTAGTGGTATGGACCAAAACAAGAAAAAAATGTCGAGTAAATATGGGCTCTACAATGCATACCTGAAGAGCTATCAGTACTTGTTCATCTTCACTAGTGTGAAACACATCTCCTCTAATGAGTAAGTGCTCATAGCTCTTAAAGTATGCATTTTACAGCCCATGTTTACTGTACATTTTTTTTCTTTTTTTTTGTCCATACTACGACTCCTGAAAGTTTCCTACCCTACAGTCTTATCAACAATAGTACCTGTACATGTATTCCACTGTCAGAGGTATAAGAACGGTTTTCGTTCATATCATTCCACTCGTCGGTTTTTCGGGGCAGGGACTCTTACCTCAGATTGATTCATTTATCCGTCTCCGTCATCCTTGAAAGTCTGTAGCGTCATCACAGAACACCTAGTATATATATAGAATAACAGGCGCTGGCTCCTATAACTTTGCCACTCATTAGCGTCGTTGGATGGCGTCTCCGAACCTGGGTTCCTCTATAAAACATGATCAACGAAGTCCCCTCTAAAACCTCTAGAAGAGTGTAGCATGAATTGGGAACAGCCCGTGTAAGTCCATGTATAAACTTCGTGTTCTGACGGAGTCACACTGAATCCTCTCCAACCTGGAGCCTGTGAGCGCACAGGTGGTCGCAGGTAACAGCGCTCGCAAGGGCCCGCCAGCTACTGCCGCAGCTCTCCACAGGTGGTACATTTACATCCCACGCTCTCTCCCCTACTTCACAAAATTCGTTCGCATCGTCCCCGCCCCTGTGACGGAGAATACTGAAGCAGTTAATACCTCAATGCAAATATTTCTACGAAGACTTTCGAATCCATCATGAATACGTCGTTTTCAATATAAGGAGTTCTTTCTAGTAAACACCGGCACCGCTTCCTCCTGGTCCTTTTTCTTTCTAGAAAATTATCTAAATACTACACTCACCAAAAGCAAACACGCTACGAGGAAAAAAACAAAAAGGAAAAAGAAATAAAAGGCGCATCACGAAGGAATTATCGGAATAGGATTGAAGTCGGTAGATGTGATGTACATATACAGGCAAACAAATCATTACAATTTCTCAAAAACTGGATGAATTACTCAAGAGAAAGAGCTTCACAAAATGACCAAGTCAATAATGCGCTGGTCCCCCTCTGGTCCATAAACAAGCATTTATTCGGCTTCGCATTGACTAATAGAGCCGTTAAAGGATAATTAATTGAAACCCTCAGCTGCCGACAGGTGTTGTTGATATACCTCGATGGGGACAAAATGGTTCAAATGGATCTGACCACTATGGGACTTAACATCTGAGGTCATCAGCCCCCTATAAGTTAGAGCTACTTAAACCTAACTAACCTAAGGACATCACACACATCCATGCCCTAGGCAGGATTCGAATCTGCGACCGTAGCGGCCGCGCGGTTCCAGACTGAAGCGCCTAGAACCGCTCGGCCAGACCGTCCGGCTGGATGAGGACAGCTGAAAATGTGTGCCTCGACCGGGTCTCGAACCCGGGATCTCCTCCTTACATGGCAGACGCTCTATCCATCTGAGCCACCGAGGACAGCAAGGGATAAGTCCCTGCAGTCGCACTGTTCACCTGTTTTCTCGGTGGCTCAGATGGATAGAGCGTCTGCCATGTAAGGAGGAAATCCCGGGTTCGAGTCCCGGTCGGAGCACACCTTTTCAGCTGTCCCCATCGAGGTATATCAACAACACCTGTAGGCAGCTGAGGGTTTCAATTTATTATTATTTATTCTAGAAAAGCTGCACGGTCGTCAATGGTATCTGTTCTTTCGAGAACAGTTACTATCTTCATAACAGAGTCTTTGTATGTCCTCGTGAGGGATATCGTGCCGATCTTTGTCCACTTAGTGCGTTATACACTCAAATCCCGAACTGGTTGAAGGGCTCTGCCCATAATGCTCCAAGCTTCCACAATTGAGGAAGAGATCCTTGCTGGCCGTGGTAGTATCTGGCAAGCAGGAAGACAAGCAATAGAAACGCTCACCATGTACGGGTGGACACGTAGAATATCGTCACCATATAGCTGCGCTGTAAGTGTTCCGCAGATGACAACCAAAAGGGTCCTGCTATGAAAACACCCCTGGTTGTCAGAACGTAAGGCGGACGACAGTAGGTTAGCCTGGAATCCTAATGAATGGAGAACACATGTCTTCAGTGATGAGACCCGCTTTGAACTGCAAGACGTTTCTGGAGGCACCCCGTACAGTGGCGGGATATCAACCTGATACGGCCCGACAATCACGACTGACGGTTCAACAGTACCAGGATTCTCGCGGTTTTCTTTCCAACGTCTGCGAATGCTCTTTTTAGAGATGTCCATTCCCCTTCAACTGAACTACAAATGGCTCTGAGCACTATGGGACTTAACTACTGTTGTCATCAGTCCCATAGAACTTAGAACTACTTAAACCTAACTAACCTAAGGACATCACACACATCCATGCCCGAGGCAGGATTCGAACCTGCGACCGTAGCAGTTGAAACGTCCTCTTAGAACAATTGTACACGACTGTGCTTAACCTGACACACAATATTATTTAGCGCAACGCAATCTGACTATCAAGATCCCTGCTAAAGAATGGCCCTGACTAACATTAACCTATACCTTTCACAAATCACTTGCCTCACAAAAATCTCCGTTACTCGAACTACTGCAATACGGCGAGCGCCACTACTGCCAGCTAAATAAAATATTCAAACTACTGAAGGCACTAACTACTGATGAGGATAGTTAGCAAATGAAAGATTTTAATAGAGAACAAACACTGTATTTACCTTAATATCATCAAAAGTCATAATATATGTAATTTCAAAACTCCGCCATCTCTCTCCTCACATCCACCACTGCTGGCGGCTCACCTCTAACTGCGCAACGCTACGCGCTGTTCACATCCAGCTGCCGCTGCCCAACACTACAATGGCAGACAACAATGCAAACTAGCCACAGACTGCACACAGCACAGCCAGTGATTTTCATATAGAGTGCTACGTAACTTTGCCAATAAGAAAACATAAACAGCCTACTTACATAAAGAAAACATAAACAACCTACTTACATTGCAAACTAGCCACAGACTGCACACAGCACAGCCAGTGATTTTCATATAGAGCGCTACATAACGTTGCCAATACGAAAACATAAACAGCCTACTTACATAGCCCCCACGCTCCCCACAAACAATTTTACAAATTTGTTTTGGGCAGTGGCCAATACAGATTTGAAAATTTTTTTCATTACACTAACAAAGATATCCAATGCACACACTTATTGATACAATGTTGGTCAAAAGCTAAAATTTTCTCACAGTCCATAAAGACAGTCCTGATCATTCATCATAATAGTAATTACAGTTTTTTTTCACAAAGTCTCATTAGTAAAAAAAATTGCACACAGAAGTAGTCGATATCCATGCAGTCTTGAAGAAGTAGTGGTGTCCTTCCAACGGAAAGACAGTGCTGACTCTTGACATACTGACAGGTAATGGGCCACAATGGAGCAAACCCACAGCAGAGTCATTCGAAGTTCTGACGAATATTGGTAGGTAGGTCATCACAGAGCAGACCCACTGCAGTCCTGGTAGAGAGTATTGGTGGGCCACCAGAGGTGCAGACCCACTGTAGTCCTTGTAGAAATTGTGGTACTGGTTAGTCAGCAAAGGTGTAGACCCACTGTAGTCCTTGTAGAAATAATGGTATTGGTGGGTCATCAAAGGTGTAGACCCACTGTAGTCCTAGTAGAGATGGCCAGCAGCCATCTGCTGCGACGGTGCAGGTGCACATTCACCATTGAAGAGTCTTGCGGAGAATATAGCAAGTCCATAACCACCACTTGTGCACTCACAAAGGTTTTGGAATTGTCCTTAGAACCAGCAATGCTGTTATCCAGTCCCTTGCTGAATTATCAACACACATGTAAACACTATCAGTCCCTACTTCTCACATATTGTGCATTACTATGACCAACAGAAAAGTGTGCAGTGAAATGTAACTTACAAGTTACTTAATTAGATGAACTGGTGTCAATTACAATTTTATAACAAAAAAATACAATAACAAAGGTACAAAATACATCATTAAAACATAACAATACAGATAACATTTGTAGTACAGGCTTTACAACAGGATAGAAATAAACATATACATCAGTGTTACAGGAGTACATGAGTACATACATAAAAGATCAGAATAATTATTAAAACATCAACTTCACACATGAGCATTAAAACAAAACAATAAATAACGTCTAAGCAATAACATATTATTAATGCCAGTTATATTTGAGGATAACAGTATTCCTCATCATAGTGAATGTAGCTTAATATTAAAAGAAGAAAAAATTGTATGAAACTACACAGAGACAGGAAGAAAACAAATACACAAGGGTACACAAACACATAGTGGGATAACACAAAAGGAAAGGACAGGGTTTGTTTTCAGTGTAACATCTGGTACTGCAGTCCACCCCACAACTTCATTCGATACATCTTTCGTCTTATTTCAACATTTGTTTCCGCCAAAAAAATCCTATACAAGCATGCTTTCTGTATTCTGTTCACATCCTCTTTCAAAAATAGTTTTTCTCCACTGTGCACTACTTTTTTTGGCCAAACTATTTTCTTATAGCTTCTTAATGCATTTCTTCCAATTCATCATAGTTAGTTTCTTATATAGTCTACCCCTCTTAAGCTAACTTGAATCTACTGAGCTCAGATATATACACCAAGGGACGAGGCAATGCAGCATCACATAAAACAATTAATATAAACAGCAATGAAAAAAAACGCAGATTTGCGAAGCAAGCAGCATTAAGAAATTAGCAAAGCAATTGTAATATTACAACTAATCTAAGGCAATGTGCAGCAAATAATAAAAATAAATCATTAGTAAAACTGGCTTAACAGAATAATACAAAGTCAAATTCAATAACACTTTGCCTGGCAAACAGCAGCAACTTATACCTAAACATGACATAGCTGAAGCAGAAAAAATATTACAGTAAAAACAACAATGCAGATAAGGGAAATGTATATTCACATCTTAATGTCTATGTAATTAAAGTAGTGCACCACAACAACTTATTGTAAAAAAAATATTACCATGTACTTGAAAAGAAAATTATGTGTTACTGTTACCAAGTGCTCCTTTTTTAAAGAATGTGGATTACAAAATTATTATTTGATAGATCTGTTGACAGAAAGTGTTCACATTAGCAAATGCATCTAAGTTTATTTTACAAAACTAATGCTGTAACACAGCTGGAAAACAGGTATCAAATGAAATAAGCAATTACGCAAACCAAAGCATAAAAACATCATTCAATAGCTATGTGGCATTTCGTAAGTCAGTAGCTCTCAGCTCTCGTAGAAAGACACTTGTCATAATCAGGTGTATAGACATAAAAATATTTCTCGTCATTTCATTAGGCATTTCAGTAAATATCATAAATTAAGAGCTCCACAGTATGCTTTCAACAAGGAAATGTCAATAGCGAGGATAATGGCCTCCCTTTTTTTTTCTACCTGTGCTTCCGGAAAGGCACACCCTAGTGGCTTGTTCTCCAGGTGTCTGACACAGCTGTGTGCCGACGCACGTGCAGGTGGTCACTTAACTTTCTTACGGAAATATTTACGACAGCAGTTTCCGCTACAGTGACAGTCTCATATAAAAATTTCACAGGTCGAGAATTTACGTTGCAAATGTGTAGAAACAAAATCCTATGAATATAACAGTGTCCAAAAAATTTTCGCCGGCATTATGATACATTCACGCATTTACACACATTTCATAACTCTTAAAGTACGATTCTTGGTTTCCAACATCCTTTTTCACAAGTCAAGAGTCCCTAACTTCTATTCATTATTCATATACATATAAACACGTAATCACATTCCTCATATATGGTAGCATCATCTTATTGACATAAACATACCTCAACAGCATAATACACATCGTCGTCGTAAAAATAACATCATAACACCTCAGTCAAATCTAAAAAAAGTCGTAGCTTTCTGCAATAATTTCAACCATAAAACAATATTCTCTGCTCATTTCAATAGTGTCATCTGCCTCAAACGTACTTTAAAAGTCATGATCTCATACGAAATACATCATTCAAAGCTCCCATAGTATCACAATGGTTCTGAAAAAATATGAACAGTTCACAAAGTACAGACAAAATACAATTTCGTAAGTGTGAAGTTATCCAACGGTGTAATCACGTAAACATCTGTCACTGACGTAATAGAAAAGTTTGTCTCTCTCAGTTAAATGATCAGATAGCTGTGTAATTTGTGTTAGAGAAATATGGTACCGATGTGTAAAGTTGTATAAGCAAATACCATATTAGCTAGGGCTCCTTGTGCTTGCCAAACACATGGTACACAAAGTAGGCGTGTACCCCCCTGAGGTTTAATGTAATTATACCCTCAGGTGTTACAGATTACAGCAATGGAATGAAATGTATCATGGAAAACTTTCTTTGTAATTCAAAAATCGTTAAAAAATAAATGTTTTAAGTACAAAATTAATCACTCAAATACGTGTCCTGTAGCGCTAAATATGCATCTTGCTGTAAGATAATCTCTGTGGAAGTGTCGTAGTTATCGTCCTCCGAAAGCTAAGTTCTGCAGAAGACAATGTACTTACCTCATGATAAACAAAAGTGAAATGCTTTGCGTATAGATATCTTAGTTATTATGCTTATTGTCATGGTGAGGAACGTACTGTGCTGTAACGTATTGTTGTGCTACAAAAGAGGCTGTCTCATTGTAGCTACATCACAAAAGTTACTACTAAAACATGTTTTATTTTCCAGAATAATACAGAAAAACTGTGCAGGTATGAAACAGAAACACCGCAAAAAGATTCTAAGTCTGACAAAGCATACTAGTAATGTAAAGTGAAAAGTTATATGGCAAAGACAAAGTTAAAAGGCAGATTATCTTTCAATAAACGGTTTTACATGTGAAATGTGGTGTAAACCTTTACTCTTCCTAGTACGCAGAGTTTCAACTTGAATGCAATTATCATGCGGTATACGTCGATGAGGAGTGCTAAAATTTTTCTCAAGGTTAGCGTCTATGTTATCTTTCCCTGAGCCAGCGGGTGCAGGTGGCTGCCTGCGGTGCGAGTCATTGTCTGTTTCTTTGTTGGCGCGCATCGTTATTGGGATTAGGAGGCCTAACTTCCACAAATTCGCCTTGCCGAGAGGGCCCAGCTCTGTTTAAAGCTCGCCAGTTCTGATGGAATTCAGGTCTGTCATTTTGTCGGTAGTTTACACAGTTTATTTCGTGTCGGTCACGTGGTGGAGAATTTCTCCCTGAATTATCACTGCACGGTGGACTGTTGCGTCTGAAGTTATTCTGTCTCCCGTGATAATAATAGTTCTGGTTGCCATATTGTCTGTTTCTATGATTGTCTCTGTCATATTCATTACTACGGAAATGCGATCTTTCTCTGCAACTATTACTCTGCCAGTGGTTGTCATACGGGTGGTGTCTGTTTTGGTCACGATTTACGTTATAAGAATAGAATTGTCGTGTCCAGTTATTGTTTCTGTCGTCACGGAATTGTGACGGATGTGACCTGTAATGATTGTTTTCCTGTTTTCGCATCCTGCGACTGTCTGTGTCAATTTCTAGTTCTTGTAACAGTCCCTGAAAAGCTTCAATGTCGTCTTTGCAACGTCCTGCTAAAATAATATGTCGTACTACTGAAGGCACTAACTACTGATAGGGATAGTTAGCAAATGAAAGATTTTAATAGAGAACAAACACTGTATTTACCTTAATATCATCAAAAGTCATAATATATGTAATTTCAAAACTCCGCCATCTGTCTCCTCACATCCACCACTGCTGGCAGCTCACCTCTAACTGCGCAACGCTACGCGCTGTTCACATCCAGCTGCCGCTGCCCAACACTACAATGGCAGACAACAATGCAAACTAGCCACAGACTGCACACAGCACAGCCAGTGATTTTCATATAGAGCGCTACGTAACTTTGCCAATAAGAAACCATAAACAGCCTACTTACATAAAGAAAACATAAACAGCCTACTTACGTTGCAAACTAGCCACAGACTGCACACAGCACAGCCAGTGATTTTCATATAGAGCGCTACATAACGTTGCCAATAAGAAAACATAAACAGCCTACTTACACAGTCCCGCGGTTCTGACTGAGCACCTTAACCACGAGACCACCGTGGCCAGCTCAACTGAACTGCCTACTGAGCAAATCGTTATCGCTGTATCTACAACCTTGGAGCACTTCCAGGGTAGGTACTTTTTATTCTCCGTTAAGAGGCAGAAATTATTGCTAATAAAACACTGTTTGTCATGTATACGGTCTGCTGCTGCTTCTTCTTCTTCGTTCGGAGTAGATTCTGCAATCCCACTCCGTTCAACAAACTGCCCATTTCGCCGTAATTTTTACACGATCGGCGTTTTCAACTTGCACGTTGGCCACTCCGTCAGGTACTCAGACTGTGGTGTCACTTCTTTCTGTTCTCAAGTCTGTATCTTATAAAAATGGATTCATGTATGTGTGTATGTTCAACAACTTCTCCCAAACCGTAGGATCGATTTCAACCAAACGTGGTACGCTTACCATTTGTTGTCTGTAAAGAAGCTGTGTGGGAGTAAGAACAACCCACCTCCCAAAGGGAGCACTATGCGCAAATACACAGAATACACGGATCTAGGGGTTAACTGAAATCACAACACTTTTGCAGACACCATCTGCGTATACCACTGAATGAATCTGCAACTTTATATCACTGTACGGCACATGGTTTAGGAGATAAGATTTCATAAACATCGAGGTGCGAGAAAAACTACCGCATTATGCCTAACGTTTCAATTTATTACTTCTTGACTACTAACTCTATTCGCCACACATTTTACGGACAGCATCCACACAAACAACGAAATGAAACCGCAAAACTGTATCATTGTACGACATACACTTTAGGAAATATACCGGTTATCTCCTTATTAAAGTGATGAGAAGTTTGAATCTGTTTCATACAGGGGAGTTTGACTCTTCAAAGAATCAGGGATCTACTGCATACTTGGTGTGTGTGTGTGTGTGTGTGTGTGTGTGTGTGTGTGTGTGTGTGTGTGTGTGTGTGTGGCGAGGCTATCAGAGCCCTAAGAATGAATAAAATAAACAAATGTGGATAACAACGAAAACTGTCTTACATGCATACACACGAAATGACCACACACTTACTCTTTCGCACAGACACTCCCACATTCACTAAAACCAATGGGGAGGCAAAATAGCTAATCAAGAAATTAAAACAGAGGGAAAGAAAAACACAGAAGAGCTAAAAGAACAGCACAGGGAAATGTTACTGGATGACCACTTACAACTTGGGTGAGCCAGCCATCCTGTTGGCACATTAAAAACATCTCCCCAATACTGGATACTAAATGTATGAAGAGAAGAACTGTGGTGTTAAGAGTCACCTGTATTCTGTGGGAATGGGGATGAAAAGGGGCTGAAATTGAAGCATAACTCGTCAACACTTTAAGCAATTTCAGTCAAATTTGTTACTTACATGACGTTTGTTTGTATACAGTTACTGTGGGAATAAGATTTTCTACTATCATTAGGGGTGCAGTGAGAAGGGGTATGAAAAATGTTCGAAAACGATCTTTTGGCATATATTTCCTGTATTTAGTTGCGTTGGAATAAGTATGATGTGCAATTTGTCTGTTATTTAAGCTGTACAGTGTGTCAACCAGATAGTGAAAACTAGCACTGCAGCGATCCAATAGTTTTATTAACGTGTTTAGAACCTAAGCTCATGCCACCTGGCTAAATATCGCAGACAAATTCAATATCCTCTCTGGAGTAGTATGGAGTAGAACAGCAGAGAATCACACTTATCTGTGTGTCACAGAAGAATGTGCTCAACATCTCCTGTTAAGGCTCTCGATCGATTTCAAGTAAACTTGGTACAAATAGTTCTTACTATCTGGAGAGAAATGTGGCCGACAAGTTACGGTGTGAGTAATATCGAGGTAAATGGACAGAGATGAGAGTGACGGTGCGGGGGGGGGGGGGGAGAGAAGATGTACAGAAAGATGGGATTAGGAGATGGACAGAGAGTAGGAAGAGGAGAATTGGACAGAGATGGGGGAGATGGGTAAAAAAATGGAGGAGGAGGAGGAGGAGGAGGCTGATAGAGAGAGAGGGAAGAAGGAGAGGAAGTGACTTATAGAAGATTTGAATAAATAAATACTGTGGCAACGCCAGGTTTCTCAGCTGGCCGTCAATAAATTTAGTGAGATTACACCAAGATGTCGCAGCTCCCTGAGGAGGCGTTTTCTATGATGACATTCCATCCTTGCACTGTGAGGTAAAACAGGCTCAATTTTGGATTGCAACATGACTATACCCAATCTTGTGACCCAGTCAGCTCCCGAAAAAGCCGGATTTATGGTTGGCTCTAACGATTCTTCGAAATGTGTGCGAAAATAAAGAATCGATAACCCGGCTGCACATCCGATAGCATACCATCTATCAGTAACACTGCTTAAGACTCCTTCGGTAATAATCACTAAGTGTTTCTTATGAATTCTTGTCTTGTACAAAACTGTCTCACATGTTTCATACAATTTCAGTTTCCTGAATAACTTCAAACGACATCTAAATTAAAATTATTAAGTAACATATTTACACAAAGCTATAACTTCACTTTTAGAGAGAATCCCTATCTAACTAGATTGCTAATATGGCATTTGACTTTTCTGGAAATCGTTTTAAATGATTATGTCATTTTATGCTCCAGTTTTTCTCTTGAGTTTACGTATTCTTTTATAAAAACGGAAACGAAATTCAGATAATTTGAAAGCCCGCTAAAACGCTCCATTCGAGTCATGTCACTCCTTTGTCGTTACTGGCTAATTCGCTGCTCCTACTGTCATAATCCTAATTCACAGGGATGTCTTGTCTTGGAATTTACGTTTCGGAAAATGGGTTGCAAACGGCGTGTAGTACCATACTATACAAATACATACTTCTAAAAAGTTGTTTCTGAGTGTTGCAGATAACGAGAATAGGCGCAAAATGTGGTTGCGCTCTACCGGCCAAATACCACCACGTCAACGATCAAGTTTAGTAACTTCATTAAAAATGTGTTGCACTGTGAAGTTAACATTAACGTATCTCCGACATACGCTGCCCCACTGTTACAACGGAGGACAGTGATATTCCACGAAATTAAACTCCTCGTGAAAATTGTCATTTTACCCAACTACACCTGAACTGTTCGGTAGTTCAGTTGTCAGAGCGGTAGACCGACGAATTTCATACGATAATCTCCGTAGATTGCTGGTCCGAATCTAAACCGAAATCATATTTTAAGTTGTTTGTAAAATGACTCGACAGTCCTCTGATATGGAAACCAAATCACAGTTACAAAACTTCACCACACCGATCAGAAGCAGAACATTATTGTGTTTTCCTTGCTGTTTACATGCGCTTACATTTACAATCACTGTTCACACACGTCACGCTCAAAAATATATTTTCTAGTTAATGTGACCACACGTTTTTTTTGCTCGATTAGAAACAATATTTTTATCCTAGTACTGTCCAGCTAGGATCCTTATTGGTTAAACTTTTGCAGTTTCATCATCTTAAAAAAGATTATGTAAGTCAGCTTCAGACACTAACGTTAGTTTATACTTACAAACATCACAGCTCTTATGTTTGTGTCACCTGCATGTTGTACACGCTTTATATCTCTCCATCTAACCTCATCGTCCTACACCTCGTTGTACTGTGGGTGTATGGTGATATCTTCACTAATAGCAATGCTTTCCAAAAGAGTGAATTGTTTGTTCGCAAAGTAAATGCATTACCCTCTGTTGTGCATTTCTCAGACTAAGACTAATGTGAAGCTACATATAACACATCCCACAATCGAAACAAAAGCTTTTAAAGTTTTGATCTATCTAGGATTCAGACACTTGGCCTCTTAATTCGCAATCGAATGCGCTACCCGGTGCGCCAAACGAAACCTGCTTAATACACTATCTCTGCTAATCAAAATATCCACGGGTGTACTGGCGGTCTACATTGTCCTACGGGCACAATATTTCGGCGATCATACATGTCGCCATCATCAGGTGAACTGACGGACTGAGCTCCTGTGAACGTGCCGGCACGGAGATCCGTGCGCTATGGCTGCTCAGAGGGAACTGGATTCGGTCGCTGCTGCTCTCCCTTTGTGACTTCCTCACTGTGAGGATGTTCTATTGGAAGTTTGTGGCCGTTTGGCCTTTACTCCCCTGGGAATCTTGTCGAATATTCTTTCTGTACTGGTAGGTATTTCTGGAATGGCAAGGAGTGCCGATGACCTATTTCCTGTACTTGTCGGTGTGACGATTTTTCTTCTTCTTCTTGGCTGTTGCTGAGGGCTCTCCCTCGGTTGGGATAGTGGATATAGTGTATCCTGCTTTTTCATACTCTCCGTTGACCAGAGCGAAGATGATGTAGCGCATTTGCCACTCTGTGAAAATAGGGAAGGAATTAATCAAATCGTAATCCTCCCTAGAAAGACCAACAAGGCCTTCTGGAAACGCAATTGGTTGATGTGGGGGTGGAGGTTTAGAGTGGTTAGGTGGAACGAAAGGATAGGGGTTGTCGTGGTGGGGGTAGGTACCATCGCAAAGCGAGTCAGCGATCTTCTTCGTTACAGCGCTTGCGCTGTACATGTCTGGAAGCAGGAGGAACGGGACTTCTTCCCACCCCTCTTCCTCCGCTGCTGCTTCGGTGTCCTCCTTGTGCTGTGTCGCCTCCCCTTCGGCAGGCTCGTCTGTCTGCGTGGCCACCGTCGCGAACTCCACGCGTGGAGGAGTCGCCTGGGTGGCGGTGTCGACTGTTGTGGCGGAAGCTGCTTTGGCTGAGCGAAGCTCCTGCGTCAGCACAGCAATCTGACGCCGAGCCTCGCCCAGTTCCGCCAGCATGGCCGCCCTCTCTTCCGCCATGGCGGATTTGAAGGCGGACATGGCGTCTTGTACGGCGTCGTTAAGGCGCCTGGTGACGACGTCTTCTGTGCAAGTGACCACCTCTTCGTGTGTGGTGGTCACTTGCTTCTGCGTCTTCTTCTCCGGTCCGCGCCAGTTTCTTCTGTAGGCGCAGGAACGGGCGTTGGCCGCGTGTGCGCCGCCGCAGTTGGCGCAGGTACAGGGGGCGTCCTTCTACTTCTTGCAGTCACGTGCGTCGTGTGCTTGCGCACACTTCAAGCACGCGACTGCTCCGCTGCAGTGCTTGGCGACGTGGCCAAGCTTTTGGCAGCGAAAGCACTGCGTTGCAGTCTTCCTCTTCTTCTTGCCGGAAGTCCCTGCTAGCGTGAGCAGCAACTCCGCCAAGGCAGCAGCTTTGCGTCCACTTCAGCGTCCAGGCATCTCCAGTAGCAACAGCGACAATCTGCTATGCGTACCTCACCGCAGCGTGAGCGGGAATGGATTCGGTCGCAGCGGAGGCCGATTTAAGTACCCTCCGCCCGCGGCGCGCTCCCTCCACCATCCGCGCCCCGCGCCACGGTCGCGCGATGGAACAGATTGCGACGGCGTCTGAGATGACGTCGGTGTCATGGCTCTGTCCGCCGTGGTCGTCACAACTATACGTTTGCTCGATTTACTCTTGATTAACCCAATCGCTGGTTCCCAAGCCTTGTTAAGATTAAAGCTACAGTCACGGTTTATGAGGTCCTCATTGGTGCGAATTTCGATGGCCTCTCTAACAACGCTGTCCCAGTATCTCGACGTCTGTACCAGAATCCTCGTGCGTTCAAACTACATGGCATGATTTTCCGACAAACGATGTTCAGCGACCGCCGACTTGCTCGGATACATCTGGTGTTCACGGCATCGATCCTCGACGGTACGCATCGTCTGACCAATATACGACTTGCCACATTGTCACGGAATCTGGTACACGCCGGCCTTCCTCAAACCGACGTCATCTTTGGCGCTCCCCAGCAGTGCACGAGTTTTATTCGGAGGACAAAACACAGTTCCGACCCGGTGTTTCTTCAAAATGCGGGCGATTTTCCCCGAGAGTGCGCCTGTATATGGAATAAACGCAGTGCCTACCTCCTCCCTCGTGATTTCATCCATCTCCACAGATTGTGCTGTAGTGGTTGGGCGGAGAGCACGTTGAATCTGCCACTCTGAGTACCCATTTTTTCGAAATACAGTTCTCAGATGTTCCAATTCCTGGGGTAGACTCCCTGCGTCAGAGATAGTGCGCGCCCTATGTACTAGAGTTTTAAGGAACCCATTCCTCTGTGAAGGGTGGTGGCAGCTGTCTGCGTGCAAATACAGACCAGTGAGCGTTGTCTTTCAATACACCCCATGACCTAGGGTGCCGTCAGCCCTTCTCTTGACCAAGACGTCAAGGAAAGGTAATTTTCCCTCCGTTTCAGTCTCCATAATGCATTTTGGGGTGTATGGAGTTTATATGTGAAAGGAAGTCAAGGAGTTTATCCATACCATGTGGCCATATGACGAACATGTCGTCCACGTAACGGAAAAAGCAGGTTTCCATTCGGATGACGACAGGGCTTCCTCCTCGAAGTTCTCCATGTACAAATTCGCTACCACCGGTGAGAGTGGGCTACCCATGGCGACTCCCTCCGTTTGTTCGTAGTATTCTCCATTAAAAAGAAAATACGTGGAAGTCAAGACATGCCTAAAAAGTTCAGTGGTCTTCTCGTCAAACTTCTGACTAATCAATTCTAGTGACTCTCGCAGATGTACCCTCGTAAACAAGAAAACGACGTCAAAACTCACCATGATATCTGACTCATCCAACCTGAAGCTATCAAGGCGTTTAACAAAATCCACGGAATTCCGGATGTGATGAGCGCATTTACCCACATAAGGACTTAATATTCCCGTCAGGTATTTGGCCAACAAATATGTAGGTGCCCTGATGTTGCCGACAATGGGGCGTAATGGTACCCCCTCTTTGTGAAACTTCGGGAGTCAATATAGTCTAGGCGGTACCGGACCTTGGGGTAACAATTTCTTAGCGTCACCCTCCGGTAAATCTGCGTCCTTGAGAAGCAACCTCGTCTTGTTCTCCACCATCATTGTAGGGTCAACGCTGATCTTTCGGTAGGAATCGTCATTTAGCAGGCTCTGCATCTTATCAGTGTAGTCCTTATGGGAGACAACAACTGTGGCATTGCATTTGTCAGCCGGTAAGACAACAATTTCAGAGCGCTCCCTCAGATCACGAAAGGCCGCCCTCTCTGTACTGGTGATATTTGACTTCATCGGCCTGGATTTCGTCAACGCACGACAAGTTTCACGACGCATTTCCTCAGCTGATTCAGGCGGAAGTCGAGCTGCAACCTGTTCAACAGCACGAACAATTTCTGCGACCGGAGTGAACTTGGGGGTGGGAGCGAAGTTGAGATCTTTCTGCAAAACCGAGACCGCATCATCACTCAACACCATGCCAGTCAAATTGATGACAGTCTTGCACGGAACCTACAGAGGTGGTTCGTCAAGGAGGCGTGAGAAATCGGCCTCCGCCGCGACCGAATCCAGTTCCCTCTGAGCAGCTATAGCGTACGGATCTCCGTGCCGGCACGTTCACAGGAGCTCAGTCCGTCAGTTCACCTGATGATGGCGACATGTATGATCGCCGAAATATTGTGCCCGTTGGACATTGTAGACCGGCAGTACACCCATGGATATTTTGATTATCAAATACGCCGGGAGAAACTCAAGAATCACACTATCTCTGCTGATTACCTTGTAGGAACGAAATCAGCACTAAGTTTTGCCAAGAATAATTTCAGTGTGGTTTGGGTTACAGCTCACGACTGATACTCGGCAATCTAGTTCTAATATACGGACCTATTTGCAAAAGTTCTACAGTTCCTTAGTTTTGAGCGTGTTTAATGACGTTGCAGGGAGCAGTGAGAAGAATCTCCGTCGTTGCACATATCGCCGCACTAAATGGATGGAGCATAAACGCATCAAGTTTCGCATGGCTTCAACTATCACCGTTCACAAAACTCGTTTCTATCGTTACTTAAAAGCTGTAATGGCTAAATTCTAAACTCTTTGCAGAAAAAGTACATAAAAACCTCATAACTCCGACTAGCACTCCTATAACAAACGTGTAGCTTCGTCTTACCTCTTACTTTATTTATTTTTATTTATTTACATGTCAAGTTCCGTAGGACCAAATTGAGGAGCAAATCTCCAAGGTCATGGAACGTGTCAGTACATGATGGCTCTGAGCACTATGGGACTTAACATCTATGGTCATCAGTCCCCTAGAACTTAGAACTACTTAAACCTAACTAACCTAAGGACAGCACACAACACCCAGCCATCACGAGGCAGAGAAAATCCCTGACCCCGCCGGGAATCGAACCCGGGAACCCGGGCGTGGGGAGCGAGAACGCTACCGCACGACCACGAGATGCGGGCTCAGTACATGAACTTGCAACATAAAAGTGATAACAGATAAAAATAAATGTTCATTAACCTGAAAGAAAATCAGTCCATAACTTTAAGCAAACGCTATCAGCAATACAATGAGAATCAGCTTAATTTTTTAAGGAACTCTTCGACAGAATAGAAGGAGTGACCCATGAGGAAACTCTTCAGTTTCGATTTGAAAGCGCGTGGATTACTGCTAAGATTTTTGAATTCGAATGGCAGCTTATTGAAAATGGATGCAGCAGTATACTGCACACCTTTTTTCACAAGAGTTAAGGAAGTTCGATCCAAATGGAGGTTTGATTTCTGGCGAGTATTAACCGAGTGAAACTGTTTCAGCGGTTGTTGGAAATAAACTAATATTGGTAACAAGAAATGACAATAAGGAATATACATATTGAGAGGCCAATGTCAAAATACCCAGACTCGTGAACAGAGGTCGACAAGAGGTTTGTGAACTCACACCACTTCTTGCCCAAACCGCCCATTCCTGAGCCAAAAATGTCCTCCTAGAATGGGAAGGGTTACCCCAAAACATAATACCATACGACAGAAGTGAATGAAAATAAGCAAAGTAGACTAATTTACTTGTCGAAGTATCACTCACATTCGATATCGTTCGAATAGTGAAAATGGCAGTATTAAGTCTTTGAACAAGATCCTGAGCGTGGGCTTTCCACGGCAGCTTACTATCTATCTGAAAACCTAGGAATTTGAACTGTTCAGTTTCACTAATCATATGCCCGTTCTGTGAGATTAAAACGCCAGGTTTTGTTGAATTGTGTGTTAGAAACTGTAAAAACTGAGCCTTATTGTGATTTAACGTTAGTTTATTTTCCAAAAGCCATGAACTGAGGTCATGTACTGCATTACTTGAAACAGAGTCAATGTTGCACACAACATCCTTTACTACCAAGCTAGTATCATCAGCAAACAGAAATATTTTAGAGTTACCCGTAACACTAGAGGGCATATCATTTATATAAATAAGGAACAGGAGCGGCCCCAACACTGATCCCTGGGGCACCCCCCACTTGACAGTACCCCACACAGCTACCACATCACAGCCGTTATCAAAACTGTGAATAATGACCTTTTGCTGCCTGTTGCTAAAGTAAGAGGTCAACCAATTGTGAGCTACTCCCCTTATTCCGTAATGGTCCAACTTCTGGAGCAATATTGTGAGATCAACACAAATGCCTTTGTTAAATAAAAAAATACGCCAAGCGTTCCAAAAATTTTTTTAGCCCATCCAGTACCTCACAGAGAAAAGAGAATATAGCATTTTCAGTTCTCAAACGACTTCTAAAGCCGAACTGTACATTTGATAGCAAATCGTGTGATATAAAATGATCAATTAACCTTACACACACAGCCTTTTCGATAACTTTTGCAAGCACTGATGGCATAGAAATAGGTCTAAAATTATCTACACTATCTCTTTCTCCCTTTTTATAAAGCGGTTTTACTACTGAGTACTTTAAACGCTCACGAAACTGACCATTCCTAAAGGAAAAATTACAAATATGGCTAAATACAGGGCTAACATGTGCAGCACGGTTCTTTAATATTCTAATAGACACTCCATCATAACCATGAGAGTCCTTAGTCTTCAGTGATTTAATTATTGACTCAATCTCCCTCTTGTCTGTATCACAGAGGAGTATTTCAAACGTCAATCTCGGAAAGGCATTTGCTAAGAAATTTATATGATTTCCTGTAGAAACTAAATTTTTATTTAATTCACCAGCAATGCTCAGAAAATGGTTGTTAAATACTGTACATATATCTGGTTTATCAGTAACAGAAATATTATTCCTGCGAACTGACTTTATATCATCAACCTTGTGCTGCTGACCAGACACTTCCTTCACAATTGACCATATGGCTTTAATTTTATCCTGTGAATTAGCTATTCTATTTGCATACTAGAGTCCTGCATGACCGAGTAGGCGAGCACAAAATAAGAGATGGGGCGAGCACACCCTAACTGGATAGGCTCCCCGCACTAGTTCTAGTGACCGAGCATAGAAGCCGTGACCGGATACGTAGCACGCAACTGCAAACACATTATAGTGTCATTATCCGTGTGAGACTGCAGCCAGTACAAGCTTCTCATTTGTGGTGTGTCTCTCTCTATAATCATGCTGCGCGAGGAAGCCAGTGCAGTTAAGACGTAAGATTGAAACCAATGCTTACACATTGAAGAAACGGGAAGGTGTAAAAAGTCAAGTATGGAGTACATTTCTGTTGGTTGTAGACGAAAACAGTGCATCTACTGGGTACGTATCAAGCATAAACTGCTCAACATTATTGTGTTTCGAGTCGGGAATCACTCATCTAAAGAAACATAGTTGCAAGAAAACTCACAAAGATACAGCTCCTTGAGGGATACCGGCAATAATAAAAAAATAGTACTACAGCAAAGTGTCTTGCAATATGTGCTAAAGATATCAGTCCTTTTAATGCTGTTTCCGGTGAAGATTTCAGAGAACTAGGCCAAGAATTAATACATTTAGGTGCGCATTATGGAAAAGTTAACGTGGCAGATGTCATGCCACATCCCTCTACTATAAGCAGACATGTAAAGAACAAGCTGATGCAATAAGAAACAGCATAATCCCTTCTGTTATTGCGGAAGTTATTAATAAAACATGTGCTACGACACTTCATATGTAGACTGATTCGCGTAATCCGGTGCACTATTTGACGCTTACAACACATTACATTAACACCGACTGGTCTCTTGTGAACAATGTTTCATTTACAACGAAATTCCCGGACGTTAAGAGGACGGGAGTAAATATTATGAAAGAAATTGAAGGTAGCATGGCTGATTGGGACATTTCGCCTGACATGTCGCACAGTTTTGTTTTTGTCTCCGACCAGGGTGCCAATGTACGTAAAACACCTCGTTTTTACGGGAACGTTTCGATGATTTCCACATCAGTTCTGTATTACTTGTTTCTTTTGTTTATTATCATAGATCCTTCAAGTACTTTGTCATCACGAGCCAGAAAGAGATATCGTTTCAAGGAATGGAGGAACAACAGATCATCCGCAGCAGATGAAGTAGATCTCTGCGTTTTAATGCACCCCGGAGATGATGATTACATCTTGAAGTGGTGGAGCAGACATGAAACAGATCTGCCAGGCCTGGCTGCAGTTGCAAGACGTATTTTATGTATCCTAGCAACAAGCGCACCTAGAGAAAGATGCTTTAGTAAAGCCGGCACGTTACTAAAATATGGCCACGCCAATTAAATCCGGAACGCGTTAGTGATTTACTGGTGATCAACAATAACTATAATTTTGTTTCTGTTACAAACAAATGAAAAGTATGACAAGTTACGTCTGTAAATGTTTAATGTTCTTTGTATGCTTCCTATATGATGATGGTTGTCTTCCAGATTACGGGAACAGCACTTATTTAATGTTTCCATTAATGAAAGGAAAAATATATCTTCTGTTTGGAAATGAGACTCGTCTTGTATCCGCAGTTGTATTGAAATATCATTTTACTTTCCAAGTGCTTTATGAATTTAGCTGCGTCAAGTACGCGGCCTTGGAAACGTTACTTTTGTATTAAAAGAGAGAGAGAGCGAGCGAGCGAGCGAGCGAGAGAGAGAGAGAGAGAGAGAGAGAGAGGCGTTGGATTTGTACAGTAAAGTACAGAGCAGCGAGCCGGGGCGAGGTGAGGTGAGGTGAGGCATCAGCGGTGACCGGCCATGCTCGGTTATCCGCGTGTCCGGAATCCGGACATCAGACATGGGGCGAGTACGTGGCCGAGCCGAGTCGTGTGGGGCCGGACACGAGCGGCTCGGTCCCACCGTCAACGGGCGAGCCGTGACCGGTCAAACACTGAGCGCTGCAGCACTCTATTGCATACCACATACTTTTTGCCTTGCTGATAACATTTTTAAGCACCTTACAATCAAGCTACAGTAGCTCATTACAAACAGTATTGTGACTACTTCTAACATTTTGATATAATTCCCACTTTGTTCTACATGATATCCTTATCCCACTAGTCAGCCAACCGGGCTGTCCATTACTGCTAGTACCCCGTTTAGAATGTTCTAATGGAAAGCAACTCTCAAAGAGCATGAGAAATGTGTTATGGAAAGCATTGTATTTATCATCTATATTATCGGCACAATAAACATCTTGCCACTCTTGTTCCTTGACAAGTTTTGAAAAACTCTCTATTGCTGTTGGATTAACTTTCCTGCGTACTTTGTAATTAAATACGACATTGGTCTGAGTACAAAAACCTTTTAGTGTTAAAATTTGTGCATCAGGGTCTGAAAGGCCATTCACCCTTTTACTAACAGAATGCCCATCTAGTAGTGAAGAATGAATAAAAATATTGTCTATGACTGTGCTACTGTCCCCCTGCACCCTAGTTGGAGAAAACACAGTTTTCATCAGATCATATGAATTTAGGAGATCTACCAACATCCTTTTCCTTGCACAGACATGTACAAAATTAATATTGAAGTCACCACATATAACTACTTTCTGGTACTTCCTACAAAGTGAATCAAGAACTCTCTCTAGCTTAAGCAAAAATGCTCTGAAGTCGGAGTTGGGGGACCTATAAACAACAGCAATTAGAAGTTAAGTTTCTCTAAATTCAACTAATGCTGCACAACTTTCAAATAGCTGTTCAGTGCAGTGTCGTCATAGGTCTATGCACTCAAATGAAATACTGTTTTTTACGTACAGAGCCACTCCCCCACCCCGCAAGTAACTCCTTGATAAACAGCCAGCTAATCTGTAGCCTGGTAAAGGAAGCCTCTGAATTATCAAATTATTTAAGTGGTGCTCTGATATACCAATAATTTCAGGGTTAACATCTATTAGCAGTTCACTAACTTTATCTCTTATACCTCCTATATTTTGTTGAAATATCCTAATTCCTTCTCTACTTGGAAACATTACATCCTCTGGAGGTGAGCCCTTAGTTAGAGGCACTTCCTTTAGGCAGGTATACCTATCAGATGACTTCAGTCTAAAAAAGGTGCAGCTCTAACACCAACTACTGCAGGAATTTTTCCATGAGTGATACCACTACCACCACCACCCACTACACTGTCACCTATAAGCTTAGCCAGCCTCCCCTTCCCATACCTATTGAGGTGCAGGCCATGTCTAGTGAAACCCCATCTACTCATAGACCCAACTGGCACCACTGAGATGTGGTCCATGCCCTCCGCCATCAGTGCCCTCCCCAGCCCCACATTAACGCGCCTAACAGCCGCATTAAGGTGAAGCCGATCATGACGTTGAAACAGTTGCACGAAATGCACATTAGTGCCACCAGTTTGAGTAGCTATCTTAACCAAGTCACCACTGACATATTCCCCGTCCCTATCGAGACTGTTCCCTGCTCCACCCACTATCACTACCTGATCCTCTTTCGTAAAATTCTTACATAACTCCCCTATGCTTTCAGCCATCTGAGCCAACCCTGCACTAGGCTTCACAATGCTGGTGACCTGGTACTCACTCCCCAACACTTCCTGCTACTGCTACTTCCTGCCACACCTCTACCGTGGGAACTACCTAGCAGCAGAACCTTCTTTCTGCTAGACTTTGCAACTAACCTAGGCCTCCTAATTGCTGAGGACTGCTGCAAGTTACCTACATCCACAGCTAAACGAGGCTCCTCTCCACTCAACTCTGACATTTGGTCGTATCTACTGCATGTATGCAAAGTAAAACTGTCTGAATACATCCTCTTCCTAGCTATCTTCTTGCCAGCTGCCAGTTCCCATTCCCCACCACCATTCACCCTCCTCAACCTATCTAGTTCCTCCTTTGCGCATTGTAACTGCACCTGAAGGGCACAGATCTTACGCTCCTGCTCCTCTATTAACTTGTTTGTACTACAGATTCTACATGCCCAGGAGAGGATCTCCCTAAAATTACCACTGGCTTCCCCACTGCATTCCCCCCCCCCCCCCAATGGAAATACTTTGAACAAGTCCCACACCGTAATCCACTACTCACAAACCTACGACAGAGCCCACACTTTTCACTCATGGTAAAATTTTACAGTTACTGAAAAAAAACTATACGTCTACGTTAACAAAGTTCAGTTACACCAGTAGAACTATTTAAGAACTAACAATAATGGTCTCGAAATGCTCTGCCTACTAAGAAAGCAGCTACTTGTATTAATACTACTACAACACAGCAGATACCAATACCAGCAAAACTTAACAAAATTAGTAGCTAAAACCAAAAAATTAAAACGACCACTGTAACACTAAGCGCAGTTAAAACACTAAATGAAAATTTTACTGAAATATTTCACTAGAAAGAATAATAAACGTCAGTTGAAAACTAAAGCCCGAAATTTACTAAACGACTTAAACACGCTGAAAACTCTATAAAACACAGCGAGCGAACGATTACAAAAGTTTATTAAGTCGTTATTTCGCCACAAACGACACGCAACACCGCTGAAATCTATTAAATTTAATAACTGTATTACAGAGCACAAATAAGTTTGTCAGTACTTAGCTTATAACCGCTACAGCTGCAGTGCACGCCGCAAAATGTAAACAAACTACTGAGGCGCAAGGCTTAGACGAACGACGAAAGCAGACTCACAAATAATAGACCACTCGAGTCAATAACACAGGAAGAAAGACTGAGATTAATGAAAATCCACTAATAAGTTACTTTTACGGCAAATATTAAAACAAATAAACTTCAAAATAAGTAAATGAAGTCTAAAATTTATAAAATATTAACGAGCTATTTCAACAGCAGTGCAGCACACGTGACGTCACAGCAAAGATATCCGGACGTCACCAGAGCATCAGCCAACAGCAGAGCGTTTTCGACCATGTCACTAGATCTTGATATTTAATGATTTGTAAGCTTTAATTTCATGAAAATAACAAATATTTTGTAAGAATATTGACCATATATGCTATTTAAATGTTACAATCAATCAGAATAACAACAATCAAATGGTTCAAATGGCTCTGAGCACTATGGGACTTAACATCTGAGGTCATCAGTCCCCTAGAACTTAGAACTACTTAAACCTAACTAACCTAAGGACTTCATACACATCCAAGCCCGACACAGGATTCGAACCTGCGACCGTAGCAGTCGCGCGGTTCCGGAATGAATCGCCTAGAACTGCTCGGCCACCACGGCCGGGTACTACAATCCGAACCACATTTTTAACATGGGAAAATAGCCTATTGCAGCTGACATTTTCATCGTCAAGAGAATAAGGTCTTTGTTCAATAACTACACATAGAAAAGAATTAATTCAGATTACCCTAACTGGGCTATACTCACTTTCACTGTACCTCCTTTTTTTCCTGCTAATCCTGATGTTCCTTTTCATGTGTGTCCAGTTAATAATTCAAAAGTGCTCTTTCCTGTGGTGTCTCCGGCTGTGAAAAATGTCTCCAAAAGCTTTTTTTCAATTTTGACTTTCTCATCTACTACAGCATCATTCCAGTAAGTTAATGGATCCGATTTTCTGTCTTCCTTTCAATGTGCACTTCGTATTTCTTTTTTGTTTTAACTTCGCTTACATAATTCAAAAAGTAAGCACTTTTTTGTGGTGGTTGCTGCCACTGTTGTGGCCGTAGCCGTAAAACTGGTTTGAAGCAGTTCCCCACGTTACAGGAGCCTATTCATTTGAAAACGCTGACTCTACTCAAACCTTGGTTTATGTCTACAATTTTAAACTGCTATCACTTGGTGACTGAGGACGTATCCTATCGACCAATCTCTTTTTTTTTGTGAAATTGCTCCGCCGTATTTCGATTAAGCTGTTCGATAAATTTATATGTTAAATTTTCGGAAAGTATTCGGTGTTGACGTTTAAGGACGTACCCAATAAATAAAAATATTCGTCCAATATGTGGCACGAAACCACGACTCTAAGATTCTCATACTCTTCTCCTTCTTCTTATAACCGTGTAAGGATAATTATTGTCAGCCATTATGGCTATGTTTGTGAACCGTGACTGTGTGGGATAATTATTTATTGCAAGTTCCTGCTACTAGTCACTTTTTATTTTATTCTTAATTTAACATAATTCAACGCGTTTAGAACATGTTCTGTTCAGCTTCAGGCGTTTATACATAGATGCATACATAGAGAAATGGTACTTAAAAATAAACAGTCTTAAACTAGATAGATTAATCTAGAACACTTTGTCCATTGTTTTTTCTGTAGCTGCTGGTGTGGCATTTGGGGGGAAGGAGAGGAGCAGTGTATGACTAGAAATCGAGATCATTAAATGGCTCTGAGCACTATGGGACTTAACATCTATGGTCATCAGTCCCCTAGAACTTAAAAGTACTTAAACCTAACTAACCTAAGGACATCACACAACACCCAGCCATCAAGAGGCAGAGAAAATCCCCGACCCGCCGGGAATCGAACCTGGGAACCCGGGTGTGGGAAGCGAGAACGCTACCGCACGACCACGAGATGCGGGCTAGAAATCGAGATCATTGATGTCTTGTGCTGGTTTTCTTCTTTGTGGTTGACTATGTATATCACAGCCTTTATAGGATGCAGATAGATTTTTATCAGTTACGTATTACGAAAATTGTGTGAAAAGCTTTTATATGACAGTTGACCACTTACAATTTCATCATCTTGCTGCTTCACTTGCATCACTGGTGTAATGGCGGAGCTATTGGTTGACATTTCATTGTTGCACATTATATTTTGACACTGATTGCCAACGTAATTCACTGCACAAGTAGCTTCGATGTTATAAATACAAAACAAGATGGCGGACTGTAGCATGTGAGTCTGTATCGATTATCGAGGTTTTGTGTTCCTCGGGTGTAAGTATAGGTATTCTTTTTGTCAAAGTGGAGAATCATTGGAACAATCGCTTGCACTTAGGACTTTTCATCACGGGTGGCTCGCTGGTGACCAGGACTGCTGGGGACGAGTGTAAGGGCCCCAGGTGGTGGGCGGGGAGCCGGCCGCAGACCCGGAGACAAATCGGCCAAGCCGGCCAGTGACGGACGGTCGTAATCCCGCTCCAGGGCCGGCGCCGGCGCTAAGAGTGAAATACGCCCGCCGCGCCCGCCCCTGTGCTTCTTGCTTCGTCCCCGGCTGTTAGTACGCGGTCCGCCGGTACCATGTAACCGAGTTCGTCCTAAAGGGTAAGCTTTTGTAAAGTTTCTCGGCGCATTCATCAGCAACTTTTACACGTTGTTCTTCACTCATATCGGCACCCGGTTCCGGCAATCGCCCTTTCTTCATCACCACCACGTGTCTATAGAGGGAGAACATTAATAAAACCGACAAACTGCAGGCACTGACTCTTGACTGGAATTGGAACAAAAAAGTTCCTATGAACACGTGTCCAGAAATGCATCGTGGCCACAGCAGATGGTGCTGTCGAATGAAAGTTCCCCTGACCACGTGCCTGTGTGATTGACGCGGCGTACAGTAATCAGCAGTTTGGTCCGATTTCGATGTCAGGAACAAGGCGATATGGTGTTTGTGTACGGCAAAGCGGGTGGAAACGGTCGAGAGGCAGAACCCGGTCCTCCAAATTTGGTTTACGCACAGTCCGACGCCGCTCTGCACGTTCGTCTGTCTGGAATGACCGCTGATCACACAAACGCTTAAAAAAGGGTTTCAAATGTTGTGCGATGTGGTTCGCGTCTGTGAGGATATTTGTTTTGATATAGCCGCGCTGCATCTTTACAGGTTCCCGCAGTTTGTCGGTTTCATTAATGTTCGCCCGGGTCATAACTTCAATACGATTTATGGAATTGTTCACCCCCTATAACTTCTAGAGTGCTGCAGCGCTCAGTGTTTGACCGGTCACGGCTCGCCTGTTGACGTGGGGACCGAGCAGCTCGTGTCCGGTCCCATACGTTGTAGCCTCGGTCACGTACTCGCGCCATGTCTGTTGTCCGGAGTCCGGACACGCGGATAACCGAGCATGGCCGGGCACCGCTGACGTCTCACCTCGCCTCGCCCCGGCTCGCTGCACTGTACTGTACTTTACTGTACAAATCCAACGCCACTCTGTCTCTCTCTCTCTCTCTCTCTGTCTCTCTCTTAATACCAAAGTAACTTTTCCAACAACGGGTACGTGACGCAGCTAAATTCATAAAGCACCTCGAAAGTAAAATAATATTTCAATACAATCGCGGATAGAAGACGAGTCTCATGTCCAAACAGAAGAGATATTTTTCCTTTCATTTATAGGAAACATTAAATAAGTGCTTTCCCTGTAATCTAGAAGACAACCATCTTCATAAAGAAAGCATACAAAGAACATTAAACATTTACAGACATAACTTGTCATACGTTTCAATTGTTTGCAACATAAACAAAATTATAGTTATTGTTGATCAGCAGGAAATCACTAACGCGTTCCGGATTTAATTGGCTGCGGCAGTTTCTTAGTAACATGCCGGCTTTACTAAAGCACCTTTTATTAGGTGCGCTTGTTGCTGGGATACATAAAATACGTCTTGCAACTGCAGCCAAACCCGGCAGGTCTGTTTCATGTCTGCTCCACCACTTTAAGATGTCATCATCGTCTCCGGGGTGCATTAAAATGTACAGATCTACTTCATCTGCTGCGGATGATCTGTTGTTCCTCCATTCCTTGAAACGAGCTCTCTTTCTGGGTGGTGATGACACAGTACTTGAAGGATCTATGATAATAAACAAAAGAGACAAGTAATACAGAACTGATATGGAAATCATCGAAACATTCCCGTAAGAGACCGATGACCTCACTGTTTGGTCTCTCCCCCCAAACAACCCGACCCCCGTTCCCATAAAAACGAGATGTTTTACGTTAATGAAATATTATACGAGTCACAACATTCCCGTTTCTCTATAATACACTTTCCACTAACTATGCAAAAACGATTATGTTAATGATTGAATGTTGTACCTGCGTACGTAGCACACGTTTGTCGCACATTGTTAAGAATTTCCTGCTTTTCACTTATTTCAAGCATATTAAGATAACGGAAGGACGGCCAAAGAAACGATCTTTGTGAGGTTTCTTGCAACTGTGTTTCTTTAAATGAGCGGTTCCCGACTGGAAAAACAAGAAAGTGGAGGAGTTTATGCACGATACGTACCCAGTAGACGCAATGTTTTCATCTACAACCAACAGAAATGTACTCCATACTGGTCTTTTTAGACCTTCCCGTTTCTTTAATGTGTAAACATTGGTTTCAATCTTACGTCTTACTACACTGGCTTCCTCGCGCTGCATGATTACAGAGAGAGACACACCACAAATAAGAAGCCCATACTGGCTGCAGTGTCACACGGATAATAACACGTGTAATGTGTTCGAAGTTATGTGCTACGTATTCGGTCACGGCTTCTATGCTCGGTCACAACAACTAATGCGGGTAGCCTATCCAGTTAGGGTGTGCTCGCCCCACCTGGTATTTTGTGCTCGCTTACTCGGTCACGCAGGACTCTAATAACTTCATTATGATTCATGCAATTGTTCAGTATCTATTTCAGCATTCTATTTTTCAGCCTGTTGGATGCTATGTTAAAAATATAGGTATTGCGGCGTCGCAACCCAGAGCATTAGTAAAAAGTAATAAGTTGTGAGAAAGCCGTCATTCGATATGGCATTAGCAGCCACAGGTTGCTAGCCGCAATGTGGCGACTTGTAAGGGGACTGCGAGATTATGCTAGTCGCACTCAGCGAGAAACTGCACCGCGCAGTGTTAATAGCTGCAGCACGCGAGTAATGTTATCACATCAGAGCAAGTCTTTTGTTATGGGTGACGAGAGTAGGTGCCAGATTTTAATGTAACAAATGCGCCTAAAAGCGATGTAAATACATCTGAATTTTTTTGACACAGAAGTACTTCCTTCCGCGGGAGTCCAACAGCACCACGACGCCAGGGCCATGCCAGACAGTGAGACGACTGGGCATCCCCTGAAGCAGCCGCGGGTCGGAGATCAGGAGTGCCTCTCGGCATCAGCGCAAAGTTCCTTTTGGGACTTAACGGTAGTACCCAGCACCGTCTATCGGCCGTCCAAGCCAGCTACCGACAGCACTGAGTTTCCCATGGGACCGAAGTGTCTCAGCATGAGGGGGTCATCTGGCTCCCACCAGAGGGCAGTTTGTCGATTCTTGAACTCAACAGTCTCCGAGCGCCACAACGGTGAATGCGTGCGGGGACGAGGTGCCGCTCCATGCATCATCGTCAACGGAGAAGAAATGCACTGCAGACGTCGTGGCTGCAGCCTACAGAGGCCGTCGGATATTCACGGGCCTGCCGTCAGCAACAAAGGGTGCCTACGCAGCATCCTCTCACGGCCCAAGCCACCGCCCGTATACTTGCCTTCTAAGTACAACGGAGTGTAGCGTGTTCCACCTGGCTGGACTACGAAAAAAAATGTACAGAAGTTGAAGAAATCCTTCTTTACTGTCAACAACGTTCCCACTGGGCCCTCCGGAGAATCACCAGCACCACTTACCCCACCGAGTGCAACTGCGCACATCAATAAGAAACGTATATAACACTTTCAACATAACCACATTATTGTGTGTATGACTACCACGGATGGCTAACCGTGTGTAGACCGGTGAGTTGTTTTGGCTATAATTTTAAAATCTAACTAAAGCTGTAACAGTGTGTTTTTATTCTTATGTAGAATTCTGAGAAACTGAGACATTTTCGTATTAAGTAATAGGGCCACATTAATTTTGAAACGACCGTATTCCGTTAACCATTTCCCACCCATGTCCAATCACTGCAACTTAATGTAAAAGGATGTAAGGGGGAGGTTATACATTTTGGCAATTCCAACAAGTTTTCTCCACAATTTCTGAAATGTTTTCAGAGTATTATGGTCCCAAATTGCATACAATATTTTATAGTTTAGAATTTATACACCTATAGGCTCTACAGGAACTTGCAAAGCGTCTACATGATGTGAGATTTTCTTAGGCGCCACACTTCATCATCTCATCATACATTTTCTTTCTTCCGACCAAGTTGTTTCTGTCTTTAATCACTTAACCTCTTAGCTCACTTTCCACTTGAGTACTTTGTGTCCGAAGTTTCGTCTGTCTTGTACATCGAAGTCTTATGCCAGCGTCCTTCAGAGTCTTACGTAATTTTGGTGTTCTACTTCATGTTCTTAAATCTTTCTGTCTATGTCAACGTCTGTTTAATTGAGCGGTCTAGCTAAAATACTCTGAAAATAGATTAGAAACAGTCTTGACGGCAATAAAATATTTATATGCAATGATAACCACAATGTGACCAACTTCAGCTCATTTACGAGTATACCATGATGGTAAGAAGTGGCAGTCAACGGAGCAAGTGTCATGGCAATTGCTGTATGTTGAACCACGACACCTGCTCCGTTTACCACCACCGACTACCATCGTGGTATAAATGGAATGAAGATGGTCATATTCAAACCGAAACTGGTTATCATTGCAAATAAATACTTTATTGAAGTCAAGACTGTTTTTAATCGATTTTTAAAGTTTGTTTAGTTTTTCGGTTGTCCGCCATTCTCTTGATATATTCGTAAAATTTCAGTCGTCGCTTCTGCTTGTCATGTACTATGTTAAATATCTGTTCCGTTTCTTCTCTACTCCGAAGTGTGTAGCCTTCTACTGTCTTATTGGGCCATAGAATTTTTTAGATTCTTCTCTCTAGTTTGTTGATATTTGCTAATGCACTTTTCTCATCCATAACCAACGTTTCTGCAGCGTATAAAGTTTCTACAACTAAATGACTGCTTTGCAATTCGCAATTAATTGCGAACAACCTTGAAGCTTTTTCTCTACCTGCCATTCTCAAACAGCTCGCGGGGAAACGAACACTTCAGCCTTTCCGTGAGTGCTCGGGTTTCTCTTATTTTATTATGATGATCACTTCTCCCTACGTTGGTGGGCGCCAACAAAACATTTCCTCATCTGGAGGAGATACTTTGTGACTGCAATTTCTTGAGAAGATCCCGACGCAACGAAAAACGCCCTTTATTTTAACTGTCACCCTAATTCGCGCATAATATCTGTGGCACTCTGTCCCCTATTTCACGATAGTAATAAACGAGCTGCTTCTCTCTGAAATTTTTCGATATACTCCGTCAGTCTTACCTTATGCGGATCTCACAACAGAAATACTCCACAAGGGAACGGACAAGCGTAATGTAGATAGTTGCATTTTCTAAGCGTCATGCTAATAAATCACAAGCTTTGGTTCGCTTTTCTCACAACATTATCTGTGTGATCCTTTCAATGTAGATCAATCGTAATTGTAATTCCTAAGTATTTGATAACTGATCACACTCTTTAGATTTGTGTGATTTCTCGTGTAAGAGAAATTTAGCGGATTCCTCTTAGTACCCAAGGGGATTACTTCACACTTTTCCCAATTAAGGGTCAACTGCCACTCCTCACACCATACAGATATCGTGTCTAACTTGCTTTTCATCAGGACAGTAAATGACAGCCTCTTCTGCAAAAACCTGAGATGGCTTGTCTCCTAAATCATTTACATACTCATCGAGGACTGCTGCCTTACCTCAACGAGTTTATTGCTATGTATCCTCGAATAGCTGGGATATCCGGACTCTCAAGATCTCATTGTCGATCCCACACGAGCCTCTCGTGGATTCCACCTACCTAGGGCGTTGTGGATCACCATAAATCGCATATGCACCAAGCACGGGGATGCCAGGACTTGAAGCACGATGAGAGAATTGCTCAAAGTGCCAAGTGTGACTGCGGATTCTAGCGACAAACAATACGGCACATAGTCACAGAATGTCCTATATGGAAGTATGCTTGAACTCTATCCAGCAAACTATAGTTCTCTGTGGATGCTATCCCCTGGATGGAAACTCCAGATATCCACCTATAACCATCTGTTTGCAATATTTAAAGAACTTTCCTATCTATTACAATCTTAAACATTTAATACTTCTTCTGTTTATATAGTTATATTTTTTTAAACTTAGAATACCTACTCTGTTTATAAAATTATATATTTTTTAATTTATGCATAATTCATTCAAGCGTTGTTCAAATTTATTCTGGTCACATGGATGATATTGTCTTATCAACTTAATCTAAGACGTTCCAAATCAGGACTGATGTAATTTATTTTATCTGTACTTTATGTACACTGGATTACCATCGACACCATTGCTGTTGAGTCTAAGTAATGTATCCTTCATGCCATACGAAGTAAGTAAATAAAACCGTGGCTAGGATGTCTGTGCACTCTGCTGTAACCCACAGAGCTATGCTGGAGGGAGCAAAAGAACCTGGCAGGGCCACCTTAGCCACACATACCTTTTACGCAGGAGTCAGACGAAGAGCAATCCACAACGCAGGGGTTTCTTAGGTGTAGGGGAGCCGACCGTCCTAGAGGAGGACGCCCTACAAAGCCTGGAGAGATGGATTCATAGCAGTAATGAAGGCAACCGTCTAAGGGGAGAGAATCTCTAAAGAAATACACGCGTGCTGCGACACCTAAGGCTGGCAGCCTCGCCATCTATAAACCCTGGCTATAGGTTGATATATTGTAGCGGGCGAACTATAACATTACTTACAACAATCAAGTATAAAAATGGATTGATCTTCTGACGACGGCCAAACCAAAAGTTAAGAATAAACGGAGTGGGGAAATGTTGAAACTAGCCTCATTGAATGTTAGAGGAACAAGCACCAAATATCAAAACTTAAAAGAGAACTAAACGTTGATGTAGCTTTAATGTCAGAAACAAGAAACTACAAGGCTCTAAAGAAATTAATGGTTATACTATGATAAACAGCGAACAAGTAGAACTGAATGAGCAAGAGCTGGAGTTGCAGCTATGATCAAAAGTACCCACAGAAAGTGGTTGCAATTATGTGCGTTCATAAACGAAAGATTGATACATTCAAGGTTCAAGACGTTTAGGAAGCTGCCGTATATGCACCAGTGGAGGGAAAGAGAGAAGAAACGCATGCAGTATACGAATGCATGCAGGCGATGATTATTGCAATACCTAAAACAGAATGTTTAATAATTGCTAGAGCTTTCAATACGACGATAATTGATAAATCTATCATTGAAGGAATACTGGGCCACATGAAGGACATAGAGCATCTAAAAAATATAATGGAGATCAGTTGAGATGTTTTTGCCTTCAACCACTTAAGTATGTCAAATAGATTGTTCCCCATAAAGATATTCATTAATTTACATTTAGAGCTAGGGGCATTAACTCGTAGTAGAAAATTTTACTGTGCACAAGGAGTCCAGACCACTAATAGAAGGGACCATTGTCTACAGAGGATATGATGTTATTACTCCAATTTTCAGTAATACCAACTAAGGATCCCACTGTATTGCAATAAAAGCACAATCAAAAAAACAAACACCCAGAAGAAGTCTATATAATACATTTGCTACAAGATCCAAGCATTATAAGATTACATAGGAAACGTTAAGATGAAGTACAAAAACATGTGCAAGAAAAACAGAACTGGTTAGTGATACAGGTCTGTATACTGTATTTGCCTCAAGTTTAAGTCTAGCGATGATGGTGGTCACTCGTTTGGCTTGGTGGCCCTCTAAGATGTAATTAATTAATAATAATGTTATGACATGTAATATTCTACAGATGCAACGCCTTATTGAGTTACTCTAGAGGTATATGTGATATCTTTTCTGCATAAATTGTTTGGGGACTGTATGACCCGCTGTGGATATTTTGGGCTCCTTGACCATCTTTAATAAAGGCTGGGTCCCAGGTTCGACTTCCCCTCCCACCTGTCCTCTCCACATACATTCACCCCTCCCAAACGCACCTGGAAAATGGTGGGAAAAATTGCTCAGTCTGTGTTCAGCTGCTCGTGTGGAAGGACACAAGGTGATTTTCTTCTTCATTTTTGGTTATCCTGCTGGAAACTGTCAGGAAAAGCTCAGCCCCTCTCTCCTATGGTCGCAGGTTCGAATCCTGCCTCGGGCATGGATGTGTGTGATGTCCTTAGGTTTAAGTAGTTGTAAGTTCTAGGGGATTGATGACCTCAGATTTTAAGTCCCATAGTGCTCAGAACCATTTGAACCACTACATTCTTGGTCTGCCGCTCTTATTGTTCCCTCTTGTACATATTGTATATTAGCGTCTCTCCCTATAGCTTATTCCTATTTTTCTCAGAATTTCGATTATCTTCCATCACTTTTCGAACATCTTCCACCATTCAACACTGTCGAACGCTTTTTCCAGGTCGACAAAGCCTGTGAAATTGTCTTAATTTTTATTAATTGCAACGTCAGAATTGCTTCTCTGGTGCCTCTGCATTTCCTACAGCCAAACTGATCGTCCCCTAACACAGATGCAATTTTTTTTTTATATGTGGTTGCATGAGCAGTTAAGGTGATTGTACGGTAATTCTCACACTTGTTATTATCATCCAAAGTAAATGTCTACCGTGATTTCTCCTGATGTTGTCACACTTACCAAGCTTCGGAACTGTGTGGATGATGTTTATCCGAAAGTCACATGGTATATTGCCAGACTCATTCATTCTGCACGCCAGCACGAATGATCGTTTTGTTACCACTAGCACAAATGATTCTAGAAATTATGGTGGAATGTTAGCTAGCCTTTTGCCTTTTTTAATTTTTAGTCTTCCAAAGCTCTCTTAAATTCTGATTCTAATACATACTGCATCCCCCACCTATTCTGTACCGTCTCCTGTTTCTTTCTCTATAACATCAGACAAATCTTCCCCCTCATAGAGGCCTTCAATGTGCTGTTTCCAACTATCCGGTATAGACCAGTGGAATTTCCATTGCACTCTTAATGTTACCACCGTTACTTTTAATTTCACCAAATGTTGTTTTGACTTTACTGTATGCCGAGTCAATCCTTCCGAGAATCATTTCTTTTTAGATTTCTTCACATTTCTCATGCAGCCTTTTCGCCGTAGCTTCCCTGCACTTCCCATTTATTTCATTCGTGAGTCACCTCTATTTCTGTATTCCTGATTTTCAAGAACATTTTCGTACTACCTTCTTTCATTGATCATCTGAAGTATTTCTTCTGTCAGCAACGGTAACTTAGCAGTTACCATCTTTGTACCTATGTTCTTCTTTCTAACTTCTGTGACCGACCGTTTTAGAGATGTCCATTCCTCTTCCACCGAACTGCCTACTGATCGGTTCCTCATCCCATCTGCTCTTCGGTACGCCGTACAACCAAGTATCTGGTTTCGGAAACCGTACCAGACCATGATGTAATACAACAGAAATCTTCCCGTATCTTCCGGCCTTATCCAATTATACCTCCTCGTCTTGTGATTCTTGAACATCGACGTGAACGCCGGATCGAAACGTGCAGTGCACCACGGACGCAGGCTGTTTGGAGTAGTATTGTTGTTGTTGTGGTCTTCAGTTCTGAGACTGGTTTGATGGAGCTCTCCATGCTCTCTGTGGAAGCTTCTTCATCTCCCAGTACCTACTGCAGCCTACATCCTTCTGAATCTGCTAAGTGTATTCATCTCTCGGTCTCTCTCTACGATTTTTACCCTCCTCGTTGCCCTCCAATACTAAATTGGTGATCCCTCGAAGTCTCAGAACATGTCCTACCAACAGATACCTTCTTCTAGTCAAGTTGTGCCACAAACTCTTCTTCTCCCCAATCCTATTCAATACCTCCTCATCAGTTATGCGATCTACCCATCTAATCTTCAGCATTCTTCTGTAGCACCACATTTCGAAAGCTTCTATTCTCTTCTTGTCTAAACTGTTTATCGTCCACGTTTCACTTCCGTACATCGCTACACTCCATACAAATACTTTCAGAAACGACTTCCTGACATTTAAATTTTTCTTCTTCAGAAACGCTTTCCTTGCCATTGCCAGTCTACATTTTATATCCTCTCTACTTCGACCATCATCAGTTATTTTGCCCCCCAAATAGCAAAACTCCTTTACTACTTTAAGTGTGTCATTTCCTAATCTAATTCTCTCAGTATCACCCGAGTTAACTCGACTATATTCCATTATCCTCGTTTTCCTTTTTTTGATGTTCATCTTAAACCCTTCTTTCAAGACACTGTCCATTCCGTTCAACTGCTCTGCCAAGTCCTTTGCTGTCTCTGACAGAATTACAATGTCATCGGCGAACCTCAAATTTTTATTTCTTCACCATGGATTTTAATACATAATTCGAACTTTTCTTTTGTTGCCTTTATTGCTTGCTCAATATACAGATTGAATAACATCGGGGATAGGCTAAAACCCTGTCACACTCCCTTCCCAACCACTGCTTCCCTTTCATACCCCTCGACTTTTATGACTGCCATCTGCGTTCTGTACAAATTGTAAATAGCCTTTCGCTCCCTGTATTTTACCCCTGCCACCTTTAGAATTTGAAAGAGAGTATTCCAGTCAACATTGTCAAAAGCTTTCTCTAAGTATACAAATGCTAGAAACGTAGGTATGCCTTTCCTTAATCTTTCTTCTAAGATACGTCGTAGGGTCAGTATTGCCTCACGTGTTCCCACATTTCTACGGAATCCAAACTGATCTTCCCCGAGGTCGGCTTCTATCAGTTTTCCATTCGTCTGTAAAGAATTCGCGTTAGTATTTTGCAGCTGTGACTTATTAAACTGATAGTTCGGTAATTTTCACATCTGTCAACACCTGCTTTCTTTGGGATTGGAATTATTATATTCTTCTTGAAGTCTGAGGGTATTTCGCCTGTCTCATACGTCTTGCTCACCAGATGGTAGAGTTTTGTCAGGACTGGCACTCCCAAGGCTGTCAGTAGTTCTAATGGAATGTTGTCTACTCCCAGGGCCTTGTTTCGACTCAGGTCTTTCAGTACTCTGAGAAACTCTTCACACAGTATCGTATCTCCCTTTTCATCTTCATCTACATCCTCTTCCATTTCCATAATATTGTCCTCAAGTACATCGCACTTGTATAGACCCTCTATATACTCCTTCCACCTTTCTGCTTTCCCTTCTTTGCTTAGAACTGGGTTTCCATATAAGCTCTTGATATTCATGCAAGTGGTTCTCCTTTCTCCAAAGCTCTCTTTAATTTTCCTGTAGGCAGTACATATCTTACCCCTCGTGAGATAAGCCTCTACATCCTTACATTTGTCCTCTGGCCATCCCTTCTTAGCCATTTTGCACTTCCTGTCGATATCATTTTTGAGACGTTTGTATTCCTTTTTGCCTGCTTCATTTACTGCATTTTTATATTTTCTCCTTTCATCAATTAAATTCAATAATTCTTCTGTTACCCAAGGGTTTCTACTAGCCCTCGTCTTTTTACCTATTTGATCCTCTGCTGCCTTCACTATTTCCTCCCTCAAAGCTACCCATTCTTCTTCTACTGTATTTCTTTCCCCCATTCCTCTCAGTTGCTCCCTTATGCTTTCCCTGAAACTCTGTACAACCTCTGGTTTAGTCAGTTTATCCAGGTCCCATCTCCTTAAATTCCCACTTTTTTGCAGTTTCTTCAGTTTTGACTTGCAGTTCATAACCAACAGATTGTGGTCAGAGTCCACATCTGCCCCGGGAAATGTCTCACAATTTAAAACATGGTTCCTAAATCTCTGTCTTACCATTATATAGTCTATCTGATACCTTTTAGTATCTCCAGGGTTCTTCCATGTGTACAACCTTCTTTCATGATGATTGAAACAAAATTCTGTGCAAAATTCTACCAGGCGGCTTCCCCTTTCATTTCTTCCCCCCAATCCATATTCACCTACTATGTTTCCTTCTCTCCCTTTTCCTACTCTCGAATTCCAGTCACCCATGACTATTAAATTTTCGTCTCCCTTCACTATCTGAATAATTTCTTTTATCTCACCATACATTTCATCAATTTCTTCATCATCTGCAGAGCTAGCTGGCATATAAACTTGTACTACTGTAGTAGACGTGGGCTTCGTGTCTATCTTGGCCACAATAATGCGTTCACTATGCTGTTTGTAGTTGCTTACCCGTACTCCTATTTTTTTATTCACTATTAAACCTACTCCTGCATTACCCCTATTTGATTTTGTATTTATAACCCTGTATTCACCTGACAAAAAGTCTTGTTCCACCTGCCACCGAACTTCACTAATTCCCACTGTATCTAACTTTAACCTATCCATTTCCCTTTTTAAATATTCTAACCTACCTGCCCGATTAAGGGATCTGACATTCCACGCTCCGATCCGTAGAACGCCAGTTTTCTTTCTCCTGATAACGTCGTCCTCTTGAGTAGTCCCCGCCCGGAGATCCGAATGGGGGACTATTTTACCTCCGGAATATTTTACCCAAGAGGACGCCATCATCATTTAATCATACAGTAAAGCTGCATGCCCTCGGGAAAAATTACGGCTGTAGTTTCACCTTGCTTTCAGCCGTTCGCAGTACCAGAACAGCAAGGCCATTTTGGTTAGTATTAGAAGGCCAGATCAATCATCCAGACTGTTGCCCCTGCAACTACTGAAAAGGCTGCTGCCCCTCTTCAGGAACCACACTTTTGTCTGGTCTCTCAACAGATACCCCTCCGTTGTGGTTGCACCTACGGTACGGCTATCTGTATCGTTGAGACACGCAAGCCTCCCCACCAAAGGCAAGGTCCATGGTTCGTTGGGAGGGGGGCGGAGTACTATTATGTATCACAGGTGTAATACAGCGCAGGAGAATGTCATAGCATAGGGAGAAGTATTATGCTATGACATTCTCTTGCGCTGTATTAGACCTGTGGTACTAATCGAACATACCATGTCAGCCGCTGACCACCTGGATCCCTTCGTGTATAATGTCTTCCCTGATGTCGATGTCATCTTTCAGCAGCACTATTGTCCATGTCTCGAAGCCAGAGTGATACATTGCGCTACAGAGATAGTCCAGCAAGCTACTGAGCAGGTGGTCATAACGTTTTGGCTCACAGGTAGCCCGATCAGTCTCTGGCCATCCTTGTTAGCGAATCTGTGACATGGGTACTGCCCTTTCGTTCCTCTGCTTCGAAGTCAAATCGCAAGCGTGATATAAGAGCTTTCCTGTAATAAGCAACTGCTTTCCTTGCGTCCCGCTACGGGACTTGGGTGCCGTAGTTCGTGCCGTAATTTAGGCTGTCTGGATTAGCTTACTCCCAGTCGTTCACCATCCACAACTGGAAGATGGCCATCCAACAGTAAGTGCTGGCAGTTATTTCGGACACGAAGGCTTTAAGCAACTGCCGGAATTCAATATCGTGTTCCGTGAGAGAGTGTGTTGAGTCGCTTTACATGCTTGAGAAATGCGTCATCGGATCTAGTGGAAGACGACCTTGGATTGCGTCTGGTTTTTAGTCTCTACAGCATTCACTGGCGATGTGGAATGGCTGAGCCTTATGAACGTGTCTGTTGAGCACCTTAACGTGTAGAATGTAGGACTTGCTATTCGTAGCTATTCGCTGCACCGTAGGAAACTTTGCACTGTATATTTTAGAATTGAATTAACCCCGATGTTGTTTAAATGGAGTTTACCTGTCGCGCCAACTTGTGCTGCTAAATTATTTTGCGTCACCGTTATTTGTGTCTATTTGCTTTGAGCACTGTTGATAGTTTATGGGTGTTATATGAGTTGCTTCTTTTGTGTAATCAGCATAAATACAAGTTCGGTTTTCCTGTCTTAACTGAATTCATGTGGGCGTTCTCGCTCAAATTTTATTTATACGCTCTTTTATGGAATTAGCATCAGTAGCCTCAATTTAAAACGAAGCTACGTACACTGCTAAACGTTTCTGTCCTTCCATGTTACGGGCATTGAGATCTGTCTGTTTCGAGACTGGTTTGTAATTTGTCGGTATTACTTGCGCTGCCTTTGGTACTCAGGGTTACTTTTACTATCTATTGTAAGCAGTTGGTCGTTATTCTTCAAATTTTCTTTATACATCTTTTGTCGTTGTCCATTTGTTCCACAGTGTTTTTTATAGTGGCTCACTACCAGTACTGATCTGATAACTAGATGTTTATTCATTTGGGTTTATTATTACGGAACAGTTGTTAATTGAAACGTTCTTCTCTCTATTTTAGTTTATACTGCGCTCTATTTAACCCATGTTGAAACGGAGCCACCAGAGTGAGATGAAACCCTATGTTATCTTTAAGTTAAATTGTTGACTTTTTATTTATAAAATTATATTGTTCATTTTGTTGCTATCATTTGAGTTTATCAGATTTTAATGTAACTTTGCCACTGTGAAATGCCTCCCTTCTAATGAACAAGTGCTCGTAGATGTTAAGATACCCGTTTTTTGAGCCCATGTTTACTTTCTTTTTTGGTCAATACTACCTCCTATGAAATTATGAAATGCGAAGAGGTTGCAGTAGAAGAGGTCCACTGCAAAGGTATCAGAACAATTTTACTTTATAACTTTCGACTCGGTCGTTTCCAAACCAGGGTCATATACATCAAATTAATGCGTTTTCCCTCTCCATCATCCTGAAAGTATGTAGCGTCATCATGGAATCACCCTGTTTGTGGAAATGTCTACATCAAATATATTTCAAATACAAAATACGTGCCTTGTGAAAATAGGCAAAGCTCCAAACTCCTCACCCCAGCAGCTTTGGTTCAAACAATTAAAGTTCCTTTACTTCAATATTTGGGAGCTGCAAGACATGACTCTACATTGTAGACGGGGTATTTTTTCCATTGCGAATGATGTTGAACTCTTGAGGCCCGGTAAGATGCAATGTTGAATGAAATCCGCTACCAGTCGCAATTGTGGCTGGTAGCGGATTTCACTCAACATTACCCGATATTATAGAGACGTTAATTTTAGATTTTTTTTTTTTTTTTTTTAGGTCTTATAAGAGAGAGAGACTGAGCCCTGGCAGACGGCGCTAGGGTGTTCGACTGGCATCGCTGATACCGATATTCGGCTGCCCTGCTATCTTTGGCTGCTCCCCTGGTGGGTTTTGCGGGTGACTGTGACGAGTGAGTCTCCGGTCGGCGTTCAACTTGTGTTGAAAAGAAACCCGCGTCCCTAACCGTGGTCCATAGGCTTCGCCGTGCTCGCCGCCCTTGTCTTTTGTCGCGCGCCGGATGTACGGTGCACAAGTTATGGGGCGCCCTGACGTGCAAAATTGTTGTGAATTCGTCGTCTCAGGCTGAACAGCTTCCCAGATCGTAATTTACAAGCTCCAAGTTACGTATGACTTTTATTCTGTGTTTAACTAAGAAGATTGTTGAAACATATTGTGGCACAGGTAGCTGCCAGAGATGGTTATGAACTTGGTTCCACAGTGGCTATTTTAAGCAGGCTGATGTCCCTCACTTCATTTTTGATCATCCGTGGAGTGTTTTAAGTGGTTTTCATGCAAATTTTGACTTGTTTTAGGACATATTGTCCGCTTTGGAGCTAGCGGCGTTTGTGTACGTGCCGGGCAGCCTTAGAGTTAATGGTTTAGTCATTTGTCACGGCAGCATTTGGTATGTTTATTTATTGTTGAAAGTGCCTTAAGGCAACTGGAAGTGATTTCTAAGTTTTCTGCTAATTTGCTGGGAGACGGGTAGTCTTAGAGTGTTGCTCTTTAAGAATTTGGGGGGGTGCTTATTATATATTCCACTGTGGCTGTGATTTAACTTTGTTTCCATCGCAATCTGTGGCCTAGCGGTTCTAGGCGCTACAGTCTGGAACCGCGCGAATGCTACGGTCGCAGGTTCGAATCCTGCCCCGGGTATGGATGTGTGTGATGTCCTTAGGTTAGTTAAGTTTAAGTAGTTCTAAGTTCTAGGGCACTGATGACCTCAGAAGTTAAGTCCCATAATTCTCAGAGCCATTTGAACCATCGCAATCTATTTGTGCTGCAGGCCATTTATTAAGACTGCTCCTTCCCTGACGTCGGCGCGGTTATGGATTCTTGTCAGGACCGGTCATTGTGGGACCGGTCGGATTATATACAACCATATAACCCCTGCTATGTGACCCTGTGGCGCCGGAGATCATCGCCATCGGTTTTTTGTGTGCCATCGTGTTAGTGCCTTAGTGTTTCACCGTCCGTGCGCCATCGTTCATATGTGTCATTTCTGTCGTCTATGTTTGTGTACGAGCGCTGAACGTTTTTTAATTCACTACGCCTGTGAACGGCTCCATGTTTTTTTTACTTTGTGTGTCTACTGTTCCTTATCCACCGTTTTGTTTTGTTTTTCTGTGTCTTCATATGTACCAAATGTTATATCAGTGGCCGAAGAGCGGTGTAGCTTTGCCGCTGCCGGCCTACCTGTATAAGGTGTCAAAATGACAATAAAGAAAAAAAAATGGCCCTGTGCACAAGCCGTGGCGAGTGAACGCTCGTATTGCCTGTCGACCGTAGGGCTATTGCTTCCAAACACTGCTATGGGCCTTAACGAGCAGTGTTTTGCTCGAGTATCATGTCGTTTTTGGAAACTCAGAATCTACTATGTAGGAATCAACATGGATTCCGGAAACAGCGATCGTGTGAAACCCAACTCGCTTTATTTGTTCATGAGACCCAGAAAATATTAGATACAGGCTCCCAGGTAGATGCTATTTTTCTTGACTTCCGGAAGGCGTTCGATACAGTTCCGCACTGTCGCCTGGTAAACAAAGTAAGAGCCTACGGAATATCAGACCAGCTGTGTGGCTGGATTGAAGAGTTTTTAGCAAACAGAACACAGCATGTTGTTATCAACGGAGAGACGTCTACAGACATTAAAGTAACCTCTGGCGTGCCACAGGGGAGTGTTATGGGACCATTGGTTTTCACAATATATATAAATGACCTAGTAGATAGTGTCGGAAGTTCCATGCGGCTTCTCGCGGATGATGCTGTAGTATACAGAGAAGTTGCAGCATTAGAAAATTGTAGCGATATGCAGGAAGATCTGCAGCGGATAGGCTCTTGGTGCAGGGAGTGGCAACTGACCCTTAACATAGACAAATGTAATGTATTGCGAATACATAGAAAGAAGGATCCTTTATTGTATGATTATATGATAGCGGAACAAACACTGGTAGCAGTTACTTCTGTAAAATATCTGGGAGTATGCGTGCGGAACGATTTGAAGTGGAATGATCATATAAAATTAATTGTTGGTAAGGCGGGTACCAGGTTGAGATTCATTGGGAGAGTCCTTAGAAAATGTAGTCCATCAACAAAGGAGGTGGCTTACAAAACACTCGTTCGACCTATACTTGAGTATTGCTCATCAGTGTGGGATCCGTACCAGATCGGGTTGACGGAGGAGATAGAGAAGATCCAAAGAAGAGCGGCGCGTTTCGTCACAGGGTTATTTGGTAACCGTGATAGCGTTACGGAGATGTTTAACAAACTCAAGTGGCAGACTCTGCAAGAGAGGCGCTCTGCATCGCGGTGTAGCTTGCTCGCCAGGTTTCGAGAGCGTGCGTTTCTGGATGAGGTATCGAATATATTGCTTCCCCCTACTTATACCTCCCGAGGAGATCACGAATGTAAAATTAGAGAGATTAGAGCGCGCACAGAGGCTTTCAGACAGTCGTTCTTCCCGCGAACCATACGCGACTGGAACAGGAAAGGGAGGTAATGACAGTGGCACGTAAAGTGCCCTCCGCCAAACACCGTTGGGTGGCTTGCGGAGTATAAATGTAGATGTAGAATGCTGTTAAGTGCAGTTTGCGAATCATTCTGAGTCATTATGTCCGTTAATTAAGTGAGGCTACCTTGTCAATATGTGTGTTACTGTAAGTCATTTTATTGGTTGAGTTATTACTAGCCCTTCTTATTTATCACTTATGTTAATCATTTGTGTATCTTTATTGAACGTACAATTTGTTATTATTATTGTGTGCAAGTTTTGAGACCTTGGTTGGCCAACTTTGTATTTTTAGTGTAAGCATGTTTCACCGAGGACTTTTATGTGGGCAGTTCAGATTCATTAAGCTTTAAGATCTCGTTGTTCTTTATGAAGTTGTGGTATTATGTGGCTGTGTAACTTTGGTTGGAAGTGTATAGTGTTATTAGTCTGTTGAGACATGGTTAAACAAGAACAATTGTTTGTGACTGATTATTCATCGTGCCTACTATCAATGATTTTGGTTGCGGACGCAAAATAATATGATTCTTATTCGTATTTATGTAACTCAATCAAAGTGAAGATTTGTATATTGCATCAGTAAGAGGGCAAATGTCCGAATTGAAGTTTATAATAAAGTCTGTTTTGAGTCAAATTCAAATTGTAAAACAATCACAAGCTTGTCCATCACCAGTGATCCCAGGCTTCCCATTTCCTTTAAATAACTTTGGTAAGATTGTAATTTTGATTTTCTAAGAAATTGGGTAATACCACGGTTCAGGGATCTTAAAGCCATTTTATATCGCCGAGGAGAGCGGAGCACTGCCTGCAGTCAGTAATTGTTGCCACAACGTCACAACTTAGGACCGTAAGTATCAAATGTCAACTAAATTTAATTAGAGCGCATTGAACACGGATAGTTGCATAGGCGCAGAAGCAACTTACAGTAGCAAAATTTTTCCTCATAAATTTGGAACAACTTTTCTGATGAAAAAATGACAGTTGAAGGTCAACTCACATAGACAAACAGAGAGAATGAGATCTGGAAAACACGATGTATGAGTGAATGAATCAGTAACGGAATGCAAAATAGATATTCGGGTAAACTGTAATTGAAGCCGACACTGAATATAATACGAGGGCAGTTCAATAAGTAATGCAACACTTTTTTTTCTGAAACAGGGGTTGTTTTATTCAGCATTGAAATACACCAGGTTATTCCCCAATCTTTTAGCTACACAACACTTTTTTTCAACGTAATCTCCATTCAATGCTACGGCCTTACGCCACCTTGAAATGAGGGCCTGTATGCCTGCACGGTACCATTCCACTGGTCGATGTCGGAGCCAACGTCGTACTGCATCAATAACTTCTTCATCATCCGCGTAGTGCCTCCCACGGATTGCGTCCTTCATTGGGCCAAACATATGGAAATCCGACGGTGCGAGATCGGGGCTGTATGGTGCATGAGGAAGAACAGTCCACTGAATTTTTTTGAGCTCCTCTCGGGTGCGAAGACTTGTGTGAGGTCTTGCGTTGTCATGAAGAAGGAGAAGTTCGTTCAGATTTCTGTGCCTACGAACACGCTGAAGTCGTTTCTTCAATTTCTGAACAGTAGCACAATACACTTCAGAGTTGATCGTTTGACCATGGTGAAGGACATCGAACAGAATAACCCCTTCAGCGTCCCAGAAGACTGTAACCATGACTTTACCAGCTGAGGGTATGGCTTTAAACTTTTTCTTGGTAGGGGAGTGGGTGTGGCGCCACTCCATTGATTGTCGTTTTGTTTCAGGTTCGAAGTGATGAACCCATGTTTCATCGCCTGTAACAATCTTTGACAAGAAATTGTCACCCTCTGCCACATGACGAGCAAGCAATTCCGCACAGATGGTTCTCCTTTGCTCTTTATGGTGTTCGGTTAGACAAAGAGGGACCCAGCGGGAACAAACCTTTGAATATCCTAACTGGTGAACAATTGTGACAGCACTACCAACAGAGATGTCAAGTTGAGCACTGACTTGTTTGATGGTGATCCGTCGATCATCTCGAACGAGTGTGTTCGCACGCTCCGCCATTGCAGGAGTCACAGCTGTGCACGGCCGGCCCGCACGCGGGAGATCAGACAGTCTTGCTTGACCTTGCGGCGATGATGATACACGCTTTGCCCAACGAGTCACCGTGCTTTTGTCCACTGCCAAATCACCGTAGACATTCTGCAAGCGCCTATGAATATCTGAGATGCCCTGGTTTTCCGCCAAAAGAAACTCGATCACTGCCCGTTGTTTGCAACGCACATCCGTTACAGACGCCATTTTAACAGCTCCGTACAGCGCTGCCACCTGTCGGAAGTCAATGAAACTATAGACGAAGCGGGAATGTTTGAAAATATTCCACAAGAAATTTCCGGTTTTTTTAACCAAAATTGGCCGAGAAAAAAAAATGTGTTGCATTACTTATTGAACTGCCCTCGTACAGAAATCGAAGACAATAAAGACAACAAAGACTGGGCTTGTACTGGAGAGAACAAATGACGCCGTAAATTCATTTGCTGTCGGTACTCGTGGGCAATGAATGCAGATTCACCTGTTGCTGTGTGGAAAAACTGTCTGGCTGGTAGCTCCCACGTCGTTTGCCGTGAACGATCCTGCCCGATCGGTGCGTATGACCCCCGAGTGCGAGCTGTGTCCATCTGCATGCGTGACGCACGGAGCGCCGTCCCGGAGAGATAGCGAGGCTACAGGTAGCCCGTCGCGGTGCGCGGCTATTCGCTGAAAGCGAAAGCAAGGAAACAGCCGGCGCGGTGGTGACAATGGTGCCGGATTCTGTATGCTAATACCCGCGTTTCCAATCGAACGCCGCTGCACGGCGCGACCACTTGCTAATTTTCATTTCATTCTTCCCGCGAGAAAGGAGGCGACGGACCGTGCGCGGCCTACGTGATGCCGCGCCGCTAAAAGCTTGTCAAATTAGGCGCGATTCAGAATGGAATTCCGCTCTCATTGTGCGGACGTGTGCCCGATAATTGTATTTTCGATACACGGCCACCTGCCGCCGCCGCGCCCGTTGACTACCTTGCTCGCGCGCCAGCGTGTCAACGCGCGCACTGGAAGGCCACGCCCCCACCCGTATCCCCCCCCCCCCTCTTCACTGCCGCCGTTCACCGGACTTCACAGATTTCTATACGCTACCGAGTGAGAGTTGATTGCAGAAAATGTTCATTAGCAATGCGTGCTACAAATCCAACAAGATATCGACGATCTAAAGGGGCAACAAGCACTCACAACAAACTTCATTAGGCAAACGGATACAATTTAATCCGATAATTAGGTAAGGATTCTTCTACTGTATTGTGTGGAAAGTGGCGTCTGACATTTAAAGTCTGAAGCTGGAACGTTGTCGCGTAAAGTATTGCCTGTACGTAGCCAAACAGCTCCGTTCCCCGCGCTGATAGAATACTTCAGACAAAAATCACACGAAATACCGAAAAATCAGGTAGGGCTAAATCTCTGACGTACTTAATGGTATTAAAAAAGATCATACTTTCAGTTAGGGTCAGAATCCTCCTCAAACGGATGAAATGTTCCTATTCAGAAAATAATTTCAAATTTATTACGTCATACCTCGAAAACTAATAAACTTGCTGTAATGATTTTTTAAGGGTTCCGTACCTTAGTCGGTAAAAACGAAAGCGTTATCAGTCCGTGCATGACAGCGCACCATAAAAATATGTTCCAAAAAGCCGCCCGAAAATGCAATTTCTTAGAGGGTCATATCTTGAGTTCTATTGATTACGGAGGGGAGGAGTAATGGGCTAGCAGCCATTTGCATACCTATAGAAAGAACGGGTATACTGTAACTATCCCACAGTACATGGTCAAATTCCGCATCCCTCGCAAATTCAACAAATCGGTTGGTTCATTTGGACTGGGTGGGCCGTTCCTGAGAAAACCCCGAAAAACCATAATTTTTGGGTACGAAAAGTACCAGTTGTGAGGATGGCCGCTTGTATAATTTCTGTTCATGGAAAATTGTCGAAATTTTTTAGCATACGTTCTTAGCATGATTTCCTCTGGGAACTTTAAAATTTTTTTCGGTGTCATTATCCGTAGCCGATATCCAACGATACGAAGTTACCATACTAATGCACGTAATACCCTGTCGGAAGGGTAAATGTAATTTTAAGTGACATAGTAAACACACAGAAAGTGTTCTGAAGTCACCAAAATACGTTTTAGTCAACATTTTTTTCCGCCAACAAAATATTATTGTGCACCGCCACTGCATAATGAGTACTAAGACTGTAGTGTCGCAAGTTTTGAGCGAACGTTTTTTTTTTTTGTTTTTTTTTTTTGTTTTTTTTTTTTAGGATAACTAGCTGCATGTAACTTCGGAGGCAGACATCTGCCAGTCTAACCGGCAGACACGCGCGCATCTGTCACTACCTGCCGTGGCAAAGCTATCCAATATCTCTTACTGGACGCCTACGTTCACCACCTATAAGAACCTAAATAAATGACATTAAATATTATTCAATCATTTTCAAAATCCGTACACTACCTTTTGACATTCAGGAGAAGATTGTATCCAAATTTCAGCGTTATAATTGTCACAGTTTTAGAGACAGAAAAACCTGCTAAAAAAGTCAAAAACCGACACTTAGGAAACTAAATTCAGTTACGAAATATAATAATTTATCTTTTGGTATAATTTGAAAACTTGAACTCTCAGTGTTCAGACTTAATTAATTGAGGTTTTCATATTAAAGCTTGAATTATTTTTCGTTTTTGTAATGTAAAAATCAGACAAAATTATTATTGGCGTCTGAGGTTGTTGTGGGAATATATGTGAGTGAATAAGAGTGTGTACGTGGGACATTTGTCAAATTTTAATGTTGCATTATATACCTTCTAAGTAACCTGCAAGAGTTACGCAAGCCTGTCGTGGGAAAATGTTCATAGGGAATTTACCCACTTTGCTGATGACGTATGTCTATGTGTGACTGCTATTGTAACAGAGCAGCCAGAAAGTCAGCTGGAGTATTATCTGTATCCAAAGGATATTTACAGATTTATTGCCTTTACGTTTTCGTTTATTAAACATTACTTTAATATTTGTATTTCATAACGACGTAGATGTGTAAGGATTGGTGCAGGCCAGTTTTGGCACGAGTATGATCGTGGGCGAGCGTTCTGATTGGCAGCGAGTATGGTTAGCCAATCAGAATTGAGACGGTTCCCACTCGTAACCTGATAGTTATACTGGGAGTGAGGCCACAAGAAGGGATCCGCTCGCTAGCCTTGAACGCGGATAGTCATGTCACTAGTGTGGATCAAAATAATGTGTAAAATGAAGGAATATTGAGCTCCTCGCGTTTGATAAGTGGCGTGGCTAACGCTGATATAGTAATGGACAGTTTTGGTGAAGCTTGGAAGTTTTGGAACTGTTTTTGTTGGATAGATATTCCCGTGTCAAAATTTGGCCTTCATAGAATATCTGCGTGGCATGTTTCAGTATTCAGCCACTGAGCATTTATGGCGAGCAGTTTTCTTTTTTCAGAAATCCATAAGAAGGACCGAATGTATTAACTCCAATTAGTGGTGAGATTAATGATTGTGAAAACGTTGTTGAATATCTGGCTGCTGTGTGTGCGAAACGAGTGTATGAATTGTGAAATTGACGAAAATAGCTAACAGTCTAAATATGGACTGAATAGTACTATTTCTTTGGCTAGAAGAACAAATAAACTTTTATGTGTTGAAATTTCGGACATTATTTTCCAGAAGCCAATCCATTATCTTACCATCCGATAAATTTTTTGTTCAAAAAATGTGCGTGAAATCTTATGGGACTTAACTGCTAAAGTCATCAATCCCTAAGCTTACACACTACTTAACCTAAATTATTCTAAGGACAAACACACACAACCATGCCCGAGGGAGGATTCCAACCTCCGCCGGGATCAGCCGCAACGTCCAGGACTGCAGCGCCCTAGACCGCTCGGCTAATCCCGCGCGGCAATAAATTTTTTAATGACAGTTTTTCTACAGAACTTTATTTCATCACTAGAGTTGAGCGGCCTCAGTAATTGCAGATATTAGATGGTGTTTCTTATCAATGCTGCATTTATATCATCTTGTAAGTATCTACGTTGCCGAGTGGAGGGACATCGAGCTGACGCCTTTCTGAGGTAGGTGAATTCTAATTAGTAGCCTGCACAGCACACGGAATTTCAAACCCTCCCACGCCTATGCAAGTATGCATGGTACTGCAGTGACCAAAATGGCTAAAAGGGGTCTCAACATGCCTAAGTATATCTTAAAAGGATTGCCAAAAATTATGTAAAACTGTAAAAACTGCAGATTCATTAAATCACTTCTAATAACATTTATACTTTTAAGATACAAATCATAAGCCAGTCGTTTCGATAAAAATATAAATGTCGCAAGTCTTTCATTTGATCACCACTTCGGTGATACGCATGTCTTTAAAATCCGGTTTCCCTAAATGGTCACCCATCCAGGTACTACCCAGGCCCAAAGTTGCTTAACTGGGTGATGGTGTGGAAACAAGTGTAACCCACGTGCCAAAGTCGTTGGTTGGCGTTTGTGAAGAACTGGGATTTTGAGCAAGGTACACATAAAAAATATAAATCAAACGTCTCTGTGTTAACTTTTTATTATGTGTACTTACTTGATTTGCAAATGCGTCATAGTACATAAATGTGTCGAAGTATATAAACTGTCAAAACCTTCTTGTCCTACATAATTCGTTTTATATAAGCCACACACCCTGTTGTGACAAGGAAAAGAAGGAAACCAGCGAAATAATGTTCCTGTTTGAGCACAAGAAAGGCGAATATGTTCTTCTCTAAAAGACTGACAGGAAAGTGGGGAACCAGGTACCTCAATCCTCATTTCACGTCCCTCACCAAAAATTGTGGCATGCGATCATATTCGTGCTCTTAATACAGAACATACTCGACTATTTTGTGTTCCGACAGGAGCATTTTTCCGCTGATAGGATCACTTTGTTGTCCATCTGTCTATCTGTCTGTCCAACTGATCAGACCCCTTTTTCGCAGGACCGGTTAGAAGCATCAAGTTGAAATGTAAGTCAAGTACTAATATATTTGGTCACTTGGCTGTGTAAATGATTTACTTAATTTTACTTTTAAGGGTTTCTCCACCCCTCAACAGCCGGCCGGAGTGGCCGTGTGGTTCTGGGCGCTACAGTTTGGAGCCGAGCGACCGCTACGGTCGCAGGTTCGAATCCTGCCTCGGGCATGGATGTGTGTGATGCCCTTAGGTGAGTTAGGTTTAATTAGTTCTAAGTTCTAGGCGACTGATGACCTCAGAAGTTAAGTCGCATAGTGCTCAGAGCCATTTGAACCATTTGAAGCACCCCTCAACAGTTGTTCTGCATTATCCTTCGCCGGCATTCACGATCATGGCAGACTTATTTTTAGATCTCTCTTCCTCTCCATGTCAATGTCGGCCATCCACGCTTGCTGCTTTCTGGCGGCGACCATTCCGGTATTTCTTTATACTACCATCCTCGCTCCATTCGCCATTCATGGCCACACCATTTAAAAGCCCTGTTCTCAATTTTTCGCACATCTGATTTTTCTATATCCATTACTGCCTAATTTCCTCATATCTTCTCCACTCTGTTCTGGATGTCCTGGCTGCCATCTCCTCTCCCTCCTCCCCCCCCCCCCCCACCCCCAGGCCCATCATTCTGCATCGTATATTAGTATCCTTTTCACTCCTGTCTGCAGAATCCTCTTCTTCTTTTCTTACAATGTTGGTGTCTCCACAGAAGTTCATTTAGCATTTTAATTGCTGCTCTTGCCTGATGCCTGATGGATCCTGCGTTCCGCATCTGCTTCACAGCTTCCCGAGGAATGATGATGATGATGATGATGGTTTGTGGGGCGCTCAACTGCGCGGTCATTAGCGCCCATAGAAAATTTCAATTCTTCACAGTCCAATCTAGCCACTGTGATGATGAAGAGCAGGACAACACAGACACCCAGTCCCCGGGCAGAAAAAATCGCCAACCCGGCCCGGAATCGAACTCAGGACCCCATGATCCAGAGGCAGCAACGCCAGCCACTTGTTTTTCTTTTTCTTTTTTTTGCGTAGCGCATTCCCGCGCTCTAACCACATTTTTTTAAGGAACCAGCTAACCATGAAATGCAATAATTTATCAATCTATCACGCTGCCGATTCCGCTTTTTGTTCTTTTTTTTTTGCTTTTTTTTCGACACAGGAAACACGCCGAAATATGCACTCGAATGGCAGTGTATTCCTTCAAAAAACGAAAATATTCTCGTTTTTTCCAAAACACTTATTGAAGGAAATCAATTAAAATAAAACAAAAGAAGTCATTTCGACAAAAAGAAAAGGGTGAAATCAGAAAAACGTATAGGAGGGAATGGGGCGTCAACTTTAACGTGCCCACACATTCTTTCTTCCGTCACTTCTACATCGTGGAACATCTAGATCCATAGCAGTGTCCATAAGAATAAAAATAATAAAAAAGGGTGGCATGGCACCTCATCCAATGCCTTGTCGATGACAAACAAGATACAACATATTAGAAAAAAATTCACGATAACGGGGCATCCTGAGCCACGTCCAATGTGCGGTGGCCATATATTGGGTAAAGGCACACGGGTCTGCGTCATATCCACTCACCATCACGTAGTGGACATAATGGCCAACAAGCCACATTACGGTATTGTTCTTCGATCGAGGAAAGAAGGTTGAATCGGGACGCACGAGAATCTCCCCCGAGATAGCCGCCTCCGACGTCCTGAGGTGAAAAGCCAGTTGTCGGCGAAGCCATCTCCAATGTTCATGGCCGCAGGAAATCAACCGATGAGATAATGTATCAGTTTCATGGCAACGGTTGCAGCGATCCTTTACACTGGGGCCAATACGAAAAAGTCGCACGTTGTAGGTACAATATCACGAACATCTTGGTACCACGAGGACGCCACTTCCATCGGGATGCTGATGTTAGACCAAACAATCTTCCACTTCGTTTCTGGTGACAAGGCTTCCACAGAGGGAATACTCTGAGGAACTGGCCAACGGCTTAACAGCATTTTTAGGGAGATATTTGCTTGGGAAAGGATATTTACTCCTAAATGACTGACCTCAAGAAAAAATTCCTTGACGTGCCGTAATTTATAACTAATCCTACCAATATCTACTGGAGGTGTTAAGCTCGCCGGTCGGATACAGTCATAAAGGCGAGCTGTAAGTGACTGGGGGGGGGGGGGGGGGGGAGGGCGTTGACACGTTAACACGGTGCGACGGATGAATAAGGCAGAAGCCTTAACCCGAATGTCATGGAGTTCCAAACCTCCCTGCAAACGGGGTCGCGCCATGACCCCATAACGCACGCGAATGACAGAGTGGCGCCAGATAAACCTGCCAATTACACTTTGCAACTTACGGGACATCATCGAAGGATGTGGAAATATTTGTGCAATAAAACTGAGTAAACGACATTTCTGGTCATTAACACGCGCTCCCGTAAGACGACAAAAGGCATCCAAAACTTCCTTCAGCAGTGGTATATCATCACGGGTACGGAGAAGAACCATAACGTCATCAGCATATGTACGAACGGTAAACCTTTCTCCCAGCAGCGACCAGCCACTAAAACGAGGAGCTATAGTTCGCAATAATGGTTCCAGAAACAGCACGTAGAGTGACATTGATAATGGACTCCCTTGAAGCACGCCCTGACACAACGCGATGGGGGAAGTAGACGGCCATTTACGTCAATGGACGCCCGAATACCAGTGGTTAGAGAGCTAAACAGCCGTCGTGCAGGACTGTTAAAACCAACAGTCGTCAATACTCGCATAAGGAATCCATGATTGACGCGGTCGAACACTTGGTGAAAATCAATGAAAAGCAAAGCGCTTGGCACGGGAATGGTGGAAGCAATCGAAATTAAATCTCTACATTCGGCAACGGGAGTCAGGAGAGTACGACCCGGAAGACAACTTTGATGGCTCGCGATGATGGTAGTCAACAACACCGATAGTCGGCTGTTGACCGCTCGCGCCACTGTTTTATAATCATAGTTGAAGAGGGTTATCGGGCGGACCTGATCCACCCGCAAACGTCCCGGCTTTTTGGGGATCAGGACTATGTTAGCAACCTTAAAGCTGGGCGGGAGAAGGCCTCCATAGAACACTTCATTCACCAAGGAAGTTCTCCTATTTGGGGCCAAAATCGAATATCAAATTCTTTGGGAAGGCCATCGTGGCCAGGTGATTTATGGGAGGGAGAACGAACCCCAATATGAAGTATATCATCGCGACGGAATACAGAGAAAAACTCTTCCTGGAAAGCTGGTGTTACAACACGATCAAGGAGGGAGGTGAAATCAACAAACGGTGGACCGTCTGAATCCACGTCAGCATAAAGCTCGGAATAGTACTGGGAAAGTTCACCCATCATATCACATTGGGAGGACCATTCACGCCCATCTAGAGAACGAATGGTAGAAAGACACGTTGCATGGGGGCTTAATTATAATATAGATATAAGAATGCAAATATTTTTAGTAGCTGTATGTCCGATTACGCTGTTTCGTAAACGGCTGGCCCTGACTAGTTTTTGTACGCAATCTGACTGCATGTAACAACCACAAACAATGAAATAAAATTTCAGTTAATACAATTAATTAATTAAGTTCCCAGCAACTATAAAACCTACGAAGCCAACATAGCACAAGTGTAGCTGTTCTGTGTGTGGTAGTGTGACTCAACGCACATCTGGCACGGTTCTTCTTCAACAACACAAGAATTTTTAAATACCAATTATACTGACGTGATAAAAGAAAATTAGAAATACTATAATTGCGTAAGGAAAGCAGAATTACACTCTAATACAAGAACACAAGCCAGATGCTTTGCTGACTGAACCTGTAATGGCACATTATTCAGGACACACAAATAATAAAAGAATAAAAGAAAATACCTCCATATATATTGACGAAATGCACTCTGACCATTACAATATCTCCATTAGAACAACATCTGCTATCTCTCCCATCAAACCAATGCATAAAACATGGAACAACACTCTCCACTACCACATCTCACTCTAACTTCAGCTACAAGCAGTGTCCACCACAACTTCTCGGCAAGCACTGCCTGCCGCTACGTCTCAATAATCACTGCCAGTGGAAGCGGCGGAACAATACTCTCTGGCGCGATTTTTGGCGCTGTGGCTCAGTGTAGCCACCTTTCATATGCCCTTCCTCCACGGGCTAGAATTTGATGGTATTTTTGCCAGCATTGGTGGTGAAAATACCACCAAATTCGTCAAAAAAAAATACAGACAAAAATAAAAGATAATATTAATACGTAAATATCATATAACTAGATAAAATTTTGGCTTTGCACTGACCTTTCAATAGCCTAATATATAAAATACACTAAGCAATACAAATTCTTTCATACATGTGACTTTACATAATAGTTTACACAAGTATTATGTGGTTAAACAGTTCAATCAATAGCGTCAGCAATGACGAATATGTACAGGTAAGAGTCTCATACCTTTTCACAAACAGTAATACACAAAAATCAGTTTATACAAATATTCACATAAAATGTTTACACAACAAGTGGTTGACAGTTCCAGCAGTAGCACCCAGCAATGTTGAGTAGGTGCAGACTCCAACAGGTGACATCATTTCAGTAGAAGCAGTCCATCAGTGGCACCCAGCATTGTGGAACAGGTGCAGACTCCAACAGGTGACATCATTTCAGTAGAAGCAGTCCATCAGTGGCACCCAGTAATGTTGAGTAGGTGCAGACTCCAACAGGTGACATCATTTCAGTAGAAGCAGTTCATCAGTGGCACCCAGCATTGTGGAACAGGTGCAGACTCCAACAGGTGACATCATTTTAGTATAAGCAGTCCATCAATGGCACCCAGCAATGTCAAATAGGTGCAGACTCCAACAGGTGACATCATTTCAGTAGAAGCAGTCCATCAGTGGCACCCAGCATTGTTGAGTAGGTGCAGACAGCAAGAAGTAACATCATTTCAGTAGAAGCAGTTCCATCTGTGGTACCCAGCAATGTTGAAGAGGTACACACAGCAACAAGTCACATTTCTCAGTAGAAGCAGTTCATCAGTGGCACCCAGCATTGTTGAGTAGGTGCAGACACCGACAAATGACATTAAACAACTATCACTGATCACACTGTTCCTCAGCACAAATTAAACATGTCCTAGTGGCACCAATCATGTAGAAAAAGTACAAGTAACAGTCCATAATCTTTACTATCACTGATCAGACAGTTCAAGCATGAACAATAGTTTGAATACACATACAAATGCTTTTACACTAAACATACAAATCATAACAAACACACAAATGATGTCAGGTAATTGTCATATTAACTATTACAAATACACAAACATCAGTAAACCTATAATATTTATGGGTGTCAGTGCAAGCCACTACAAACAAATAAAATAATATTGAGGAGATAGGTGGGTAGGATTAGGAAAGGAAAACACACCAAACACACTCACTCATCTTTCATCCACATTAAGTACTACTGTGTAATTGACTAGTGTTAACTGTGTAAATCCACTTCTGTCAAAATTTCATGTTCATCATGTGTATCAAGTAATAGTGGCAGCAATGTATAACAGTCAATAATAGTTAAGTCAATGTCATAGTCATCATGTCAAGACCAATGTTTGCCAAGCCAGATCAAAATGTACGGTTGCTGAACAACTGTCAGTGTGCCAAGATATGCAATGCTTCCCCTCTCCAAAAAAAAAAAAAAAGTACATACTGCTTAGTGATTTAACAAAGTGTGTGTAGACAATCTTCCTTCCATTTTAGTGTTCTAGTCTGCTATCTTCATCCTCCTTGTTCCATATAGACCAACAACAACAACAAAAAAAAATATATGCACCTCACTTATTTTATCTCTTATACACCAAAACTCCAATCAACTTCATATAATCTCAATACCTCCATAATACCTCTTCAATACGTCGATACATATAAACCTTATTGCCAGTTTCATTTCACTTCCATAACAACTCTTTCCTCTAGTCAGTTTCCTCGAACAAGTACAGATAAAATCCTAATGCAAACCTCCTCATCCCATACAATCCGAAGACACACTGTCAACACACAACCTCTGTGTAATCCATCTGACCAAAATCTTCTACTCATTATGAATTATAAACAAAGAATGCATACATGACCTCTAACAGACTTAGTTCGAATAACTCTCAGTAATTAAGTACGATTACGGAGTGTGAATGATCCTAATATTTCACAGTGTGTACACCACTTCAAGAATTATGGCAAACAGAAGCAAACATGTGGAGTATTTCTTGTGTCAAGTGTCACTTCCTATTTCAATTGCTCACGAAAAATGCAGTGTAATAACTGTGTTGGTATGTCATGTCGTTAGCTTCCTTCCTATTGGCATACATTTATACAGCTTTCATAAAACCTCCAGCTCATGTGACTTCTATGAAGTTTCTTTTACTAATGTCGTTCGTCGAATTATAGCAGTTCATTTTCTTATCTTAAAAATATAAGGCACTGAGCGTAAGCAAGGCAAGCAATAGCGAGTAAATATACCAGTAGTGAACAGAATGTCAACAAGTGGATGCAGCACAATTCTTACAACGAGGCTCTGCCAAGCGAACAATCCATAACCCATACCACATCGTAACCCACACTCCATGTCCGTCCACTGTACATCAGCATTGCTATATACCAAATTAAAGTATAGTTATGACAACAAGCAGAAATGTGTAAATGTGCAATCCATACGCATAGCAGTAAACATATATCTTACGTACTAAACAGGTCATTAGCATCGTATCTTAATAAGTAAACATGAAGGCGCAAGCAGATAAATCACAAAGTGAAACTTACATACCTAACCACATCAGCACAATTAATCAGGTGACAATTATAATTTAAATAAATAGGCACAGCAGGCACATAATTAAAAATATGACATCAGTGAAAAAGCAGTGCAGTCAAGCGATGCATAATATACACAAGTTACAACTCAGTTCATTAATAATCATTGTCAAAATCAGTTAACGTACGCAAGCACGTCGCTTCACAAGTAATTTCATAGAACATGAAATTTAGCACAAGGTATGAATCACGTAATCGCGAGCAGCAAATTACGTCTAAAGTACGTACCTAAGTGGATATATGTTACCTGAAAAATAAACTCAATTAATAATTACCTTTTTAGTTTATTACTTTCTTCTTCGAAATGACATTTTTCCTGAAATTTTCTCTATAGCAAGTCGTCTTAACGTCGGACACGCACAGAATTTACCTGAAGTTCTTAAGTATTTTATAGAACCGTATCCTGAAAAATACTGAATGTTAATAACAGAATTCATCAAGTCACTATAGCTTTATACTGAATTTAGTCAGAGAAATTAGACTGTGTATTTATTTACGGCTGTCAGTGCATTCGCACTGAGCGCTCGATCAGCTGTAGGCGCGTGACGTAGGAAGTGATTGTTTGCGGTCAACGACTGCCTTGTGCGGCGCGCAGACTTGACTGTTGCTTTGAGTATATGCCGCCGCCAAAACACAGCGCGGTATCCTTGTACTCTCCGTGTGTTTACATACAACTGTTAGTTTCTCAAAAGTATGTCATTCTACAAAAATTTTTCAAAAGTATATCATTCCACAAAAATTTTAACGTTAGATATATGATGTATTCCCTTAGAGCGTCGTGATTTAAGAGTTTCTACTTCGACAGTGTTATCATGAATAATTTTGTGAATTCTATATGGACCGTTATAAAGCAGAAAAAATTTCCGACACAAGCCTTTTCCTTTGTGAGACAAACGATGAGCCTTAATTAACACCTTCTGACCAACTGACAAGATTTTTAAACGACCAGGACGCTTAGCTGATTTCTCTCTTCTAGCAGCCGCAGATGCAATATTTTGTAGAGCCAGGTTGACAACTTCAGAATGCCGCAGTTTCCGTGTAGGCGGAAAAGGAACGATTTCAGAAATGCGATTTGTCGGTGCTTTGTTTTTTAATATCAGTATAGGTGGTAAAGAAGTTGAGTCGTTAGGAATTTCATTCAGAATGTTTTGAAAAATATGAAGATACTGATCCCAAGTTCTGTGATTCTGATGACAATAAAGACGACACAATTTATTGATTTCCTTCATCCATCTCTCTGAAGCGTTAGATTGAGGGTGAAAAAGTGAAATGAAAATTGGTTTAATTTTACGACGCCGTAGAGTACGAAGCCAAATTTTAGAACGAAACTGTGATCCATTATCTGATATAACCTTATCAACATGACCCACTTCTTTAAGAAAATGGTTAATGAAAGCATTAGATACTGAACGAGCTGTTGCTTTGCGTAACGGTGTAAAACACACATATTTTGATGTCAACTCCACTGCTACGAAAATGTACGCAAAACCATTAGTAGATCGAACCACTGGACCGAACAAATCAACTGCAGCCATGTCCTTTAATTTTGCTGGAATGATAGGAAACAACGGTGCTCTGTGAGAAACTGTCGGCGGCTTAGCCTTTTGACATAATTTGCATTTGGCAAGAACAAATCGAATACGTTTTTCCATATTATTGAAGTAGCAATTTTCTCGTAATTTATGAAAGCATTTTCTGGGACCAAAGTGTGCATAACTGAAATGCGTATACCAAATCAGCTTATTAACCCACTCATCAGGAATACAAACTAACCAAACAGAGTTGTCGACCGATTTTCGTTTAAAAAGAATGTCATTGCGAACTAAATAATGCTGTCTAATCGCTACGCTTTCCTTTCTCTTCCACTTCTCCTTAATGTCCTTCGAGATTGGATCCTTATTTTGCTCCTTAGCGATGTCCTGGAGCGAAGACGAAATAAAGTTCTCAAACGCAACACCTTGAATATACAACAAACAATAATTGTTTTCCTTGCAGTCCTCTTCAGCACTTTGTTTCAAACCCATAGGAGCACGTGATAAAGCATCAGCAACAATATTTGAAGAACCCTGTATGTAAACAATACTAAAATTAAATTCCTGTAGGTACAACGCCCATCGTGACAATCTGCCATGAGTTAATTTTGTCGACATAAGAAACTCCAGAGCTCGATGGTCGGTGTAAACCTTAGTATGTCTGCCAAACAAGAATGTCCGAAATTTTGTAAAAGCCCAAACAACAGCCAAAGCTTCAAGTTCCGTAATCGAATAATTCTTTTCTGATTTCGAGAGAACACGACTTCCAAATGCAATAGTTTTCTGGACTACAACGCCGTCTTCTTCTATCTCTTGAAATAAATGTGCACCTAGGCCTTTGTATGATGAGTCCGTCGCCAAACAAAAATCTTTAGATAAATACGGGTGTGAAAGAAGTGGAGCAGCAACTAAAGCATCACGGAGTTGTTCAAATTCTGACTGAGCTTCCTCATCCCAACACCAATTAAATTTCTTTCCAGATAGTTCACATAAACGAGGTGTGGCCAAATTGTCCAATCTAACAAAGCGTCTAAGAAAATTACAGACACCAAGGGAACTACGAACATCACGTTTTGTGGTAGGAACAGCATAATTACGAATAGCGTCAAGTTTCTCTGAATCAGGAAGAATACCTTCTGTAGAAATAATGTGACCGAGAAATTTCACCTGTGAACGACCAAATTCAGATTTCTCTAAGTTCACAGTAATGCCAACTCTTGCAAAAATACGTAATAATGAATCCAAAATTTTGTTGTGCTCACTCCAAGAACGTTTAGCAATAAGAATATCGTCAATATATGAAGTAATGTTGTCACGAAGATAAACAGGTAAAATTTCATTTAGGCTACGAATGAATGCTGCTGAAGGTACAGTAACTCCACATGGTAATTTCCGAAATCACATTTGGGTAAATTAGTCATATCCGGTTATTTTTTACACGCTCTCTAGATAGATTGATAGTTGAAGAGTTGTTTTGATAGATGCAAAGAATAGTAAAAGAGTAGGCAGCGGTACAGAAAACTAAAAGGGAAATAGCACCACTACAGCTCGGGGCCCTATGCTCGCTACGGCACATATTCACTTAGAGTAGTGAATCCCCTGAGGACTTTAATAGCTGCACATAAATTTCAGTTTGTGACTTAGTGGCAATTTTAGCGGAAGTGCGTACATAAATTGATCTAACCATGAACATGGATGTATGTCATTCTTAGAATTGCGGAAGATCTTAAATTTCCGAACAGTCAAAAAGTGTTTATAGTCAAAGTTTTCGCCTCGTGGCGACAAAGACCTACCGCGTCTGTTCCAGTCCGAATGTCGATTATTGTCAAGTTCGCGCGCCTGGCGCTCTCTTGTTGCATCCCGTAAATGAAATAAATTACTTTCTTCAAAGCCCACTGCTACCTGTGATTCTAGATTTCTTCTGCTGTCTTTTCCTACGATTTCGCCTTCAATTTGTTTGACTTGCTTTCGTAATGCCTCAACTTCCCTTTTAACGCGTTCATTAAATTTTCCCTGATTTTCAACATGCTTATTTATGTTCTGGTACTCTTCGGTTTCTGAAAATGGCAATGGAGCTGTGTCATCTGAATCTCTGTCCCCATTTAAACTAAGATTTGTCAATTTATCTGAAATCTCCTCCACTCTTTCCGATAAGTCACCAATTTGTTCTTTCTGTTTATTTACGTCTTCCATAAGTGTCGCGACTCGCGTTTCAGTATTAACGCATTTAGTAGTTAACTGTTCATACTGTTGTGTTAGGTTATTTAATCTGTCATTTGGTACGGATTCCTCGATTCTCTCAAATATTTCTTCCTTATCTATTGCACGTTGTAAATTTAACTCTGAAAATTTCTGTACTATCACGCGATCTCTTTCCTCCTGTTCTCTATCCTGTTCCCTTTGTCTAATCTCTACTGCCATTAATCTATTATTGTGAGAATTCAAAATCGGTTGTACTTCTTCTCTGATTTCTTTCTTTAATTCATCTTTCATATTTTTGAAACATGTCCCTATTCGTGAGTCTAACCGTGTTTCCAAAGTTCCCATCTCTGTTTTTAATTCAGATCCAAACCGTGCTTCCATTGTTCCCATTTGTGATTCCAGTGAGTCTAACCGTGCTTCCATTGTTTCCCTTTGTGAGTCTAACCGTGTTGCCATTGTTTCCCTATTTGTTTTTAATTCAGATCGTAAATTCAATATTGCACTCATCAACTGCTCCATGTTAACTTGTTCGAAATTATTATCGCCCCTAACATTTCCCGCAAAACCAGCTTCGTTCGTCGTAGCTGTAAAGCTATCTGTGTTCGATACTATTCCAGAATCTTCTGTTGTTAATCTCGGATTCTGTGAATTTTCTGATTGGGAAAAATTTTGAAATGGTTCCGGACTATTTTCCCGACTTATTACACTGTTTTCCACTTCATTATTCATCACACTGTTCTCCTGTGTTGGCGAGTTCGCCATGTTAACAATTTCGTCATTCTCACTATTCATCATTTTTGCCTTTTTCATTGATCGCGTAATCATTTACAAAATATACAAAACTCGTCACTATATGAAAATTTATACACAATGACACTTTATCACCAACAATATCAATCACACGAAAAGCTTCCTTCAAACACGATTAACGAACAATTGAAATAATTGCACCAAATCGTCAAACGCGTATACAAGACAATAAAAATTAAATTTTGAAAAATAACATTAGAAGAATGCCAATTACTAAATCTACACATGCAAAATAGACTACAATTACTAAACTACAAATTACTACAACAATACTACTGTCTACTATTTTTACAATCAGAAGAATTCCAAGGGACGATCCGAAGCAGCGGTCGCCACGTGCATGGGGGCTTAATTATAATATAGATATAAGAATGCAAATATTTTTAGTAGCTGTATGTCCGATTATGCTGTTTCGTAAACGGCTGGCCCTGACTAGTTTTTGTACACAATGTGACTGCATGTAACAACCACAAAGAATGAAATAAAATTTCAGTTAATACAATTAATTAATTAAGTCCCCAGCAACTATAAAACCTACGAAGCCAACATAGCACAAGTGTAGCTGTTCTGTGTGTGGTAGTGTGACTCAACGCACATCTGGCACGGTTCTTCTTCAACAAAACAAGAATTTTCAAATACCAATTATACTGACGTGATAAAAGAAAATTAGAAATACTATAATTGCGTAAGGAAAGCAGAATTACACTCTAATACAAGAACACAAGCCAGATGCTTTGTTGACTGCACCTGTAATGGCACATTATTCAGGACACACAAATAATAAAAGAATAAAAGAAAATACCTCCATATATATTGACGAAATGCACTCTGACCATTACAATATCTCCATTAGAACAACATCTGCTATCTCTCCCATCAAACCAATGCATAAAACATGGAACAACACTCTCCACTACCACATCTCACTCTAACTTCAGCTACAAGCAGTGTCCACCACAACTTCTCGGCAAGCACTGCCTGCCGCTACGTCTCAATAATCACTGCCAGTGGAAGCGGCGGAACAATATACTCTCTGGCGCGATTTTTGGCGCTGTGGCTCAGTGTAACCACCTTTCAACGTCCTCGCTTGCGAAGCCGGGGAAGATGATAGAGAGAGGTCAATTCATCCTGTACGATTGAACGAGGCTGGGAACGCAGTCGGACCCCATCCATTTGCCTGCGTTTGAGTTGAAGAAGTTTTGCCTTCACACGGTGGATGTTGACGACCCTCAGGGGGGCATCACTAGCATTATCGTAAAGATCGCCTTATTTCAGCCGCTTTTTCAGCGCTAAAACGCTTGAGTGTATTTCGAATCCGGGGTTTAGCAAAGGTAACCCACCATTCTAGAAGTGAGGAATAACGCGTCTGGGACTGAGTTGTCCTCCGCCATACGTCTGCGATGATGCCTTCCAGAGAGGGTTCCGTGAGATATAGAGTGTTTAGCTTCCATAAAGGGCGCGAAAGATGAACCCGCTGCGGGACGTGGTTAAAAGTCATTGAAACAGCACAGTGATCAGTGAAACTGGCAGGAACTACATCAATCGATAGAAGCTGACTACATATGGGGGCAGATAAATACACTCCTGGAGATTGAAATAAGAACACCGTGAATTCATTGTCCCAGGAAGGGGAAACTTTATTGACACAATCCTGGGGTCAGATACATCACATGATCACACTGACAGAACCACGGGCACATAGACACAGGCAACAGAGCATGCACAATGTCGGCACTAGTACAGTGTATATCCACCTTTCGCAGCAATGCAGGCTGCTATTCTCCCATGGAGACGATCGTAGAGATGCTGGATGTAGTCCTGTGGAACGGCTTGCCATGCCATTTCCACCTGGCGCCTCAGTTGGACCAGCGTTCGTGCTGGACGTGCAGACCGCGTGAGACGACGCTTCATCCAGTCCCAAACATGCTCAATGGGGGACAGATCCGGAGATCTTGCTGGCCAGGGTAGTTGACTTACACCTTCTAGAGCACGTTGGGTGGCACGGGATACATGCGGACGTGCATTGTCCTGTTGGAACAGCAAGTTCAAAATGGTTCAAATGGCTCTGAGCACTATGGGACTCAACTGCTGTGGTCATAAGTCCCCTAGAACTTAGAACTACTTATACCTAACTAACCTAAGGACAGCACACAACACCCAGCCATCACGAGGCAGAGAAAATCCCTGACCCCGCCGGGAATCGAACCCGGGAACCCGGGCGTGGGAAGCGAGAACGCTACCGCACGACCACGAGATGCGGGCGAACAGCAAGTTCCCTTGCCGGTCTAGGAATGGTAGAACGATGGGTTCGATGACGGTTTGGATGTACCGTGCACTATTCAGTGTCCCCTCGACGATCACCAGTGGTGTACGGCCAGTGTAGGAGATCGCTCCCCACACCATGATGCCGGGTGTTGGCCCTGTGTGCCTCGGTCGTATGCAGTCCTGATTGTGGCGCTCACCTGCACGGCGCCACAAGGCAGAAGCGACTCTCATCGATGAAGACGACACGTCTCCATTCGTCCCTCCATTCACGCCTGTCGCGACACCACTGGAGGCGGGCTGCACGATGTTGGGGCGTGAGCGGAAGACGGCCTAACGGTGTGCGGGACCGTAGCCCAGCTTCATGGAGACGGTTGCGAATGGTCCTCGCCGATACCCCAGGAGCAACAGTGTCCCTAATTTGCTGGGAAGTGGCGGTGCGGTCCCCTACGGCACTGCGTAGGATCCTACGGTCTTGGCGTGCATCCGTGCGTCGCTGCGGTCCGGTCCCAGGTCGACGGGCACGTGCACCTTCCGCCGACCACTGGCGACAACATCGATGTACTGTGGAGACCTCACGCCCCACGTGTTGAGCAATTCGGCGGTACGTCCACCCGGCCTCCCGCATGCCCACTATACGCCCTCGCTCAAAGTCCGTCAACTGCACATACGGTTCACGTCCACGCTGTCGCGGCATGCTACCAGTGTTAAAGACTGCGATGGAGCTCTGTATGCCACGGCAAACTGGCTGACACTGACGGCGGCGGTGCACAAATGCTGCGCAGCTAGCGCCATTCGACGGCCAACACCGCGGTTCCTGGTGTGTCCGTTGTGCCGTGCGTGTGATCATTGCTTGTACAGCCCTGTCGCAGTGTCCGGAGTAAGTATGGTGGGTCTGACACACCGGTGTCAATGTGTTCTTTTTTCCATTTCCAGGAGTGTAAAAGCGGTCCAACCGGCTACTTGAAGTAGCTGTAAAAAACTTAAACCGCACCAATGTAAGATATCTGCAAACCCAAGCATCCTGGAGATGCAAGGACGTCACCTGAGGGTCTGATCAACACGGCGTATGACGCAGTCAAAATCACCCCCTAACAAACTCTTGCGCGGGTTCCGTAGGAGTAATCAAACAACTTCTTCCTTATAAAACCGCGCGCGATAGGATGAACGACCGGATCCAGGCGGAGTGTAAAGAAAAATTGAGGTGAGGTCATAAAAACTACAGCCTATACCGCGACCATCATCTAGCGTTTCGATGTCCGTCAGCGGGATTCCATCTCGATAAAGTAAACCCGTACCAGTAGAATTTTCAGGTGCGACATTGAAAAACATAGAATATCCCGGAAGACAAAACACATCAAATAATACCTCTTGTAAACATACAATATCAGCTTGGGAATCGTAAATAAACTGGTGTGACGCAGCAAGCCGTAATTGGATACGTATCCTATTAACATTGAGGGGTAGAAATGTATACGCCTGCATCCGTTAACACATGTAAGGTCAATAAAACAACATTAAGGAATAAGCACGATCACGTCCGTTTCTCCCCAACGTCCGGAGGCGGGGAGGAGAAGGTATAATGCTAGTCCTCCCCACCTGACGCCGAGGAATCTCGCTTTTACGACGCGGCGCGGCACAGGCAGGTTGAAAACGCTGTTTCACATGCACTCTTGATGTTGAGGGGTTCGGGGCCCGTCAAGCTCCGATTTGACAGAGGAGCCATCGTCACCACACTTATCGGAAATCGGGGAGCACAACTCAGAACGACCAACACTAACATCAGGTACAGAAGAGATAGGTAATGCAGTGCCGGTGTCGACTGGTATCTCCTGAACATCAGGAAGAGAACCCGTAGAATCCTGTTGCTCGACCTTCTCAGCGTGGAGGAGAGGTGGTACTGCACTAGAACACTGTAAAGGCTACCCACCTGGAGACGTCTTTGCGGGAACAACGGAACCCACAGGAACCGTCACGTCGACGGGTGAAGTGAGGGGCTTAGCACAATGCACACAACGTGAACTACATCTCGAGCTCCGAGTGTAGCGAGAAAGGAAGAAACGCAATGTGTTTGCTTTGTCCGTATACACGAAGGCCAAGCGAACTCGAATCTAAACGTCTAGCGATCCGGCTGGTTGACACAGCTCTGCTTTCGCCCTACTGCTTGCATACATGCTGCATAACGATGGATGGGACTGCACTAGCAGACAGAAACACAGACAGTACAATCTCTGCATCATGCAAGTGACTCGCAACTCTCGGACTAATACAGTGTATGGGAGATGTTTCTAACAAATAGCTTTCAGACTATCCATCAAGTTCAAATGGTTCAAATGGCTCTGAGCACTATGGGACTTAACATCTGTGGTCATCAGTCCCCTAGAACTTAGAACTACTTAAACCTAACTAACCTAAGGACAACACACACATCCCTGCCCGAGGCAGGATTCGAACTTGCGACCGAAGCAGTCGCGCGGTTCCCGACTGAGCGCCTAGAACCGCTAGACCACCGCGGCCGGCTATCCATCAAGTACGTACAGTAAATATATGTGGCGCCCCCTGAAACATTTCTCATCAGGTAAGTATGTATTACAAACAGTGCCACTTACGTATACAAAGAATATCATTACAAACGACGTTTTTAAATCCTGAAGATTCCCCACTTTATCACGTACATTATTAATTGGCCTATGTAATCATCGTTTCTTAAATCAGCTGTTATAATTCTGTACTGACACCAACGCCACAAACAAAATGTTGTGTGATGGAAATACAGCAAGGTATTTAATCACAATTTATTTGAACGTACATCCTCAAGGAGTTTAAAATGATGTGGGTGCCCACAGAAAATACACACACACACACACACACACACACACACACACACACACACACACACACATGAGCGCAAACATAACACACATACACATGCGAGCGTGTGCATGCATACACTGTGCGTAATGCATATGTACCTGATGAAAAGTGTTTTTGGGACATTGTGTGCAGTTACTGTATGCAATTAATGCTCATTTCTCCTTTGATACTAATGTCTTTAGGATGGTCGGATTGTGTCTGAAAACGATTGTTAAAATAAAAACACATAGATCTGTGTATTACAGGATGCAGTTCGTAATCTTTCTTAAAAACGTTCAATGCCGCGTTCATAAAACATTAAATTAACTTAAAAATTAAACATTATGTGAATGAGGCTTTAAGAGACCATTTAAATTTTCTCTCCCGGTGTTGCATGAATCGTTTGAAGATCCAAATTTAAAAGAACGCAAAATCTACAGAATTGCCCATCTTTTACAGAAGCTGAAAATTTAGCGCGGACTTCATTGCGAGACGCTTATAATAGTTTCCACAATGAAACTTTACCTCGAAACGCGGCAGAAAATGCAAAGAGATTCTGGTCGTTTGTCAAGAATGCTGGCGGCACGACACAATCGATGCGATCTGTGCGCGATAGTAACGCAAATACAGTCGACGACAACGCTGCTAAAGCCGAATTACTAAACGCAGCCTTCCGAAATTCCTCCACCAAAGGAGACGCAGTAAATATCACAGAATTCGAACAAAGAACAGCTGCCACCATGAGGAACTTAAAAGTAGATATCCTCCGACTAGCGAAGCAACTTAAATCACTTAATAAAAGTGACTCTTCCGGTCCGGACTCTATATCCATTAGGTTCCTTTCACAGTAAGTTGATGCAATGACTTCATACTTAACAATCATACACAACAGCTCACTAGACGAAAGAGCCGTACCCAAAGACTGAAAAGTTGCAGAGGTCACACCAATATTCAAAAAAGGTAGTAGAAGTAATCTACCAAATTACAGGCCCATATTATTAACTCGATATGCAGCAAGATTTAAGAACGTATATTGTGTTTGAATATTATCAATTACCTCGAAGAGAACTGTCTATTGACACATAATCAACACGGATTTAGGAAACATCGTTCTTGTGAAACACAACTAGCGATTTACTCATACGAAGATTTGAATGCTATTGACAAGGGATTTCAAATTGGTTCCGTATTTCTAGTATTCCAGTAGGCTTTTGACACTGTACCACACAAGCGGCTTGTAGTGAAATTTCTTGCGTATGGAATATCGTCTCGGTTATGTGACTGGATTCGTGATTTCCTGTCAGAGAGTAATTGACGGGGAAGTCATCGAATAAAAGTCATCGAGTAAAACAGAAGTAATTTCTGGCGTTCCCCAAGGTAGAGTTATAGCGCTTCTGCTGTTCCTTATCTGTATAAACGATTAGGGAGAAAATCTGAGCAGCTGTCTTAGGTTGTTTGCAGATGATACTGTCGTTTATCGTCTAGTAAGGTCATAAGAATATAAAAACAAATTGCAAAACGATTTAGAAAATATATCTGTATGGTGCGAAAATCGGCAGTTGACACTAAATAATGAAAAGTGTGAGGTCATCCGCATGAGTGCTCAAAGGAATCGGTTAAACTTCGGTTACACGATAAACAGTCAAATATAAAGGCCGTAAATTCAGTTAAACACATATGAATTACAATTACGAATGACTTAAGTTGTAAAGAACACGCAGAAAATGTTGTGGCGTAGGCAATCCAAAGTCTGCGTTATATTAACAGACGTAACAGACCTATTAAAGAGACTGCCTACACTACTCTTATCCGTCCTCTATTGGAGTACTGCTGCGCGGTCTGGGGTCCTTATCAGATAGGATTAACGGAGTATATCGAGAAAGTTCAGAGAAGAGCAGCATGTTTTGTACTGTAGAGAAATAGGGGAGATTGTCACTGACATGGTACGGGATTTTGCGATGGACATAATTAAAGCTAAGGCGTTGTTTGTTGCGGCGCAATCTTCTCATGAAATTTCAGTCACCAACTTTCTCCTCCGAATGCGAAAATATTTAAGGGAGAAACGATCATCATAAGAAATAAGGGAAATAACAACTCTCACGGAAAGATAATGGTGTTCTTTTTTCGCCGCGCTGTTCAAGAGTGGAATAGAGAATTATAGTGAAGGTGGTTCGATGAGCACTCTACCAGGCATTTAAGTGTGATTTGCAGAGTATCCATGTGGATGCAGATGTAGATCCATAGAAAGAACTTCCGAGACGAGCACCAAAGTTGAGCATTGAACATAAGTGAGGAAAGAAGTCATATCCCTCTCACTGACTGCTACTTGTTTAAATTTTTAGATGAAAAATACATCATGAACCATTTCCTTGCTATTACAATCCGGTAATTATTTGGTGCATAATGATTTGCAAAAAAATCATAGAACTATGGAATAAATAACTGAGTTTGCCAACCACCTCAGAAATAGGTAACTAAACCATGTCAGTTTCTAAGTAAAACACGAGGAACGACTGTACATTCTTTCCAGTACAATTACTTTGCTGACTTACCAGGGAGAGAAGAATATTCAGTAAGGAATATTAATAGATCAGCGGGTACATTGGTTTTACTTTGGGATTTACGTTGGATCAAGGGTCCATGAGCGCATTCTTAAATTTCAGCGACAGGAAACTGCAGTATTTTCGTTTCTAGAACAAGTCGTCTCGTTCGAAAAGAATTCTCTTCTCCATAGCTCTACAAGGTGAACTTCGGTTCATTTCCGAAGTTTCCTCAATATCGTCAAGAGAACCCTCCCAATTTTAAGAAATTTCGAGAGAGCAATTTTAAATAAGAGAGAATGTTTCTATAAAGAAATCAGGAATGCAGACTTGCTTCTATAACTAATATGAGGCTTACTAAACTTCTTGTTGAGAACGTAAAGGAAAAATTGCTCTTAGTTTTATAACGTCATTATGAATATTCAACTGTAGCTATGAAAGCCTGTTACTACTTTAGCCTACGAGTTACTGAGAGACTATGACCTCGGTTTTCAGTGCCCTGAACTATTTCCTCTTTATATGAAATCTGATCCATGAAAGTGAACCAACGCGGTCTGACTAACTTTGTATTTCGTATTTAACAACGAACTTCTTCACAGCACAGCGGAATAATTAAAGGGCAATTTCATACAAGCTAAACCAAGACAAATCTGCAGACGTAGCCATTACAACACTTCTCATGTAGCTACTCCTTATCAGTGTCTCTGAACTGCACCTTGCAAATGTGTATGCACTCTGTATCCTACAAAACCTAATAAACTGAAAAGATTTGAGCTAGTATTATAGCAAAAAATCTAATTTCCCGTCACTGCAATCACATGCTTGAAGTTGCACTGCATTATGAACTTACTTGGCTGGCTGAAAGTTTTATTTCAAAATAAAATTGCTAAAGGCAATGTATTCTCTCTCTACCTGAAATATGGCGAAAGCGAAAGCTAGTACGTTCAAGAGCGAACACACTAAAGATCTGAATAAAGATCGACAGAGTGAAAAATAAATTCTTAAGAATACGAAATTCTATGAATAATGGTGATATATTATTCAAAACTGAAAAGGAAGTCTCATGTCTCAGATACTGGTGCCCTGCAAACGTTCGCGTGACTTTGGATGACGACATGTATACAAAAGACGAGAAAATTGACTATACATTCGTATTAATACACGTGATGTTATTTAATGAGTGGAAAACTTGCAACTTAATATGACCTTCGCGTAGTTTTAACTACTAAGCATACCGCTCTTTAACAGCACAAGGTTGTCAACAAGCTACAAGCGCCCACAGGCAGAAAATGACACAGCAAAATAAACTTAAGTTGGAAGTTAACATTTAGCACGCAGGTGAAGAATTCATTGAAAAATCGTGAAGGTAGCAGTTCATTCAGATAAGATGCGAATTCATCGAATATCGGCCACAACTGAGAGCTAATTTGTGTTTTCTTTTTTCAGGCTATTGCATTATGTAGTGATAATTCGATATTTGTTGTTATGCTTTTCTCTGTAAGCTGCAAGTTTTTTGTTATTAATCAGGTTGTTCAATATTGATAGAGGCCTTTTCTGTTAAAACAATTTACACTTGAATAGTTTGAAACCTTCTAGCTTGCTATGAACTGTGTTACCGTATTGACATTCGAAAGGCATTGTCAGGTTACGGGAGTCAGAATTAGTTCATTCAACTGTAAGGTGGCTATAATTTCGCATCTTACAAGCACTCATCTACATATTTTCCCGTGATGTACAACAGCAATTAGGTATCATTTGAGAGGTTGTGTATCGCATCTATGAATATTTAATGAAGACTGACATTGCCACGTACACCTTGTAAAGAGTTGTTTACGCTTATTGCATGAAAGGTGACGGAGTGTCTTCATTATCAAAAGGGCGTAATGAATGATTGCCTATACTAGTAGAGGTTGGAACGCCAGTGTAAGTGAAACGGCGGGCGTAACTCCAGCCCTGGGTGGAAAAGCCCGCCCATGTGTGTTGACCCTGCTTCACACAGAAAGTGCCAAGACGGACGGTATGGGCACCTGAGTGCAGAAGCTCAACACAGCGGCGGTCGGCCGGTGTTGTAGTGGGACCAGAAGGATAACCGGATAATACTTCGGAAACTCTGAAAATCTTGGACGCAGCAGAGAAGAACGAGGAAGCGTCACCTCGGAAAGCGCAGGCTGGGTTGTTTCCGAGGATTATTACCCTGAGAAGCGTGCCATTGTATGAATATAGGTATTTCCTCGCAAACTTTCTCGCTGGACGACTAAAGACTAAAATATCGTTGGAAGAATTTATAGAGAGGGAGCATATTCCGTGGTTCCTAGAATAGGATTAGCCTTCTGCAGTTACGAGAAAGGGGAGCCAAATGTTGCTGGGAAGCGAGCGGTGGAGAGAAGAGGTCTTGTGTTTTGAGCGCCTGGGTTTGACGTTCGATCGGTATCAGCTTTTGTTGGTACAGACGGACTTGCTGTCTTTGCTCTCAGGAAAGGGTCAGGGATTTTCTCTGCCTCGTGATGACTGGGTGTTGTGTGCTGTTCTTAGGTTAGTTAGGTTTAAGTAGTTCTAAGTTCTATGGGACTGATGACCATAGATGTTAAGTCCCATAGTGCTCAGAACCATTTGAACCAACCTCTCAGGAAATTTTATAGCGAGATCGGTTGGGCACTGTACTGTTGCGAACTGGACTTCGCCTCCGGGTAGGGTGTCGTCTTTCAGTATGCAACGTTCATTGATTGAGAGCACTTCATCTGTCTATTCTCATGTAGAGACGTTATCTGAATTCCGGGAAAAATTACGGCTGTAGTTTCCCCTTGCTTTCAGCCGTTCGCAGTACCACAACAGCAAGGCCGTTTTGGTTAGTGTTATAAGCCAGATCAGTCAATCATCCAGACTGTTGCCCCTGCAACTACTGAAAAGGCTGCTGCCCCTCTTCAGGAACCACACGTTTGTCTGACCTCTCAACAGATACCCCTCTGTTGTTGTTGCCCCTACGGTACGGCTATCTGTATCGTTGAGGCACGCAAGCCTCCCCATCAACGGCGAGGTCCATGGTTCATGGGGGGAGGCCCCGAACTGTACATCAGACTAAAATGAAAATCACAATCTAAAACCAACAAAACTGTGGTGCTCAGAAATGTTCCATCGTCGGCCTGTGGAGGTAGCTCTAACGTAAGGTGAGGTGAGACAGGCAACCGAGAGTAAGATTAAATAATCGGATAGCAACCCAACCCAGCGACGGCTGAAGGACTGACCAACAACCAAATCAATTCCCTTCCGCCCGACCAACAGTACGATAACGGAAAATATGAGCCAAGGACGAAGATACCAGGAGCACCACGTCTTCCAGATTGGCGTCTAAGAACAACCAAGGTACAATAACCACTCTTAATAAAAAAAATGTGAACAAACAACTAAAAGGCAGTCGAACTACACACGGTGCTGGACAGCATCAACACGGCGAGGAAAACACAATTCCGGAAAACTACGCTAAAGACCAGGGATGGTAACTGGGGCGTTAACGGCCACAAGGCAGAAAATACCGCTGGTGCAGTTCACTGATAAGTAACAACCAAATTGATAGTTAAAAACCCATAGAAAGATGGCTGCACAAATTTCGCAGACTCCAACACACCATACGTTGCCGTTAGTTGGAACGGCCCAGGAAGCAACAACCGACAATGAATGAAGAGTTGTCAAAGCAATTGAGGTTTCACAACAGATTAACTTATCACTCAACTTCAGTGTCCAGGTTTGGTGGGCAACGAACTTTGTAGCTCTCGCAGCTAGCGCCTCACAATCTGACTGTGCGTGCACGCTGCCAGCGGTCCCGGCCTGACCTCGTGCTGCGAAGACTTCCACGCTGCTCTGTCCCAACCGACCGAGTCAATCCAGCTTGCAGACAGCATTAAAATAACTGCTCAGTCAAAACCACACAAGCTACACACGGTTCCACGAAACACTTCCACAAACAACTCGAACAATGCTAAAACCAGTCACTGTGGAACACTTAAGGGGCTCCGGAACGCCCTATACTTGCAATGTTAAAATAACGCTTATAAATTACATCTTTCCTCACAAAGTATTTGAGGTAGGAAGTTGAACTTTTTACAGATTATTTATTGGAATATGGGCTACAACTTAACACAGGGATTTTACAAAATTTTAGTTCAGTTATTAAAGATGATTTTTTTTCAATTGTAATGAAAATTCACAACATTTTTTTGCAATTTTTTATTTATATATTCAAAAATATACAGTTTTTTGGAAAAAGGCTGTGTTAAATTATGCAGAAGGTTTTGTGTAACATTTACTGAAAGTTTGAAACAAATATGTTTGGAAGATCCTTAGAAAACATGTAATTAGCATGAGAAAATAAAAGTTTTGGGAATCGAGCGACAAAGATTGGATTAACTTGTTAGTGACTTCCAGGTCCATAGGATGGATTATCTTCATCCTCTGCAAACTCCTCCTCCAGCTTCCTCTTGTTCCTCCTCCTGTTTACTCTTGCTTGTATTTCTAGACTCTTTACAGCCCTGTCTGCAGCCCGAAGGCGTTCCTTGTCTAAAGCAAGCATCGCTCGTACCATGTTAGAACCTATCTTCATTCCCATATTTCTAAATACCTTGCACCTTACAATGTTGCCATCATTGAAAGTCGTAACAGCATCATACACACCAAAGTGAAGTGTTTCTATTCCAACAAATACAGTCTTGGGGATTCTCGACCATATAACACTATTTACACTTTCATTGGGGTTTTGAGTTTTTCCGTGAATACACTTTTTCAACAGTTCAGGTGCTGCTAAGTCTCTGAAAATAGGCTTAGCCACAACACATACTTTATCTCACATCACTAAAATGTACCTGATGAACACGGACGTTAATAATAACACCATTTGACAGCAGTTTAACAGCGCCACAGTGGGTCACGCCCATGTAGAACACATTTCAAAAAAAATTTAAAAATAGTTGTAGTCTTCGGAATTGAATAAATTATATATCTATTAAAAGGTAATAGTCTGCAGATTCAGAAAACGCAAAAAAGTAAAAATTGAACTTTTTATGATTTTGAGCCTTTCCGGAGCCCCTTAAGAGGAATCACAATTCGATACACACAGAAGACCCGGAAGCGGCCAACGACCAAATACACGTCGTCCGATGACACGACCGACCGAACGACCAACCAAGGTCGTCCCCCCCCCCCCCCCCCCCCCTGAAGTCATGTGTGCTGGCAAAGGTCGGGCGAATCATGGTTGTCCGGACTTCCCAGCTGCTCCGCAACCACTCAACTCCCGACAAACGACGACCCAGGAATACTAGCGGACGCTCCAAAGATAGTACGACAGCGCACTTATCAATCGGGAGTACGGCCAAGACATGATGTCAAGCAATAACGGCACGAACACAGGCTGCGCACGGCTCAAGCTCCATTAATCTAAATTCAGGAGCCAAACTGATGCTACCAAATGGGAAATAAATCTTAGTAATTACCAAATTAAAAACACTATAGCTTCACTTAATAATTTTTAAGTGGATCAGTATGTTTCATTGCCTTATGATTCTTGAAAGTTCTGTCGGCTCCTTCTCTAATGTTCCAGCTAAGGATTGAAAGAACGAGAAGAAACTCCAAGACAAGAGGAATAGCAGTTGTTGGATGCATAATATTTGAAAATTGAATCTGGTATACATTATTAAAGTTTTCCACAATGTAAATCACTTTCTCAAGAGGAAAAGGCTTACTCTGTTAAAAGGCTTTGTTTTCATCGTCATGAAAACAACTATTATTCTTTTACTAATGTCGCTGCTGTTAATGAGAGAAAAAAAACTTACAAATAAAGCTAAGTATATATGCAGAAATGCAATACGTGTTATTCTGGAAAACAAGCCTGAGATACTTAAACTGGATAGAAGATCAGGAGATTGTTTGAAGAGAAATGACTTGAAGAAGTTATTGGCTGGAACCTGAGTAATGAGCGACGTCAGTTGCTCTGTGTTCCGCAAAAACCCGGTGTTCTAACTTTTAGGATGGTGAAACATTTGACACTGAGGCTGTATGAAGCTTCACAACATTTATAGCAGAAGGACAATGAACTAGACAATGTAATACATCACCCTGATCCATTTCTTATTGAGTTAACTTTACACTGTTGAGAGTTTCGGCTTTACGTTATCTTCAGAATCATATAAAGAGTGTGTATCGATGTCAGCATGAAATGATTCTGAAGATGTCTGAATGTCGAAACGCGTAAATGATAAATTTTACACCATAGAAAACCAATCAAGACAGAGAATCACTATGTCTAATATTACATTGTCTTATTACGTCGGACTTTTTTAAATATTTTAAATCATTCATTGATAATATCACAGAAAGATAAATGTAAGTTAATACAGATGAATAGGAAAAAGAATCCCGTAATGTTTGAATACTCCATTAGTAGTGAAGCGCTTGACACAGTCACGTCGATTAAATATTTGGGCGGAACATTGCAGAGCGATATGAAGTGGGACAAGCATGTAACGGCAGTTGTGGGGAAGACGGATAGTCGTCTTCGGTTCATTGGTAGAATTTTGGGAAGATGTGGTTCATCTCAGTTGGTAGAGCACTTGCCCGCGAAAGGCAAAGGTCCCGAGTTCGAGTCTCGGTCGGGCACACAGTTTTAATCTGCCAGGAAGTTTCATATCAGCGCACACTCCGCTGCAGAGTGAAAACCTCATTCTGGAAACATCCCCCAGGCTGTGGCTAAGCCATGTCTCCGCAATATCCTTTCTTTCAGGAGTGCTAGTTCTGCAAGGTTCGCAGGAGAGCTTCTGTAAAGTTTGGAAGGTAGGAGACGAGGTACTGGCAGAAGTAAAGCTGTGAGTACCGGGCGTGAGTCGTGCTTCGGTAGCTCGATGTTAGAGCACTTGCCCGCGAAAGGCAAAGGTCCCGAGTTCGAGTCTCGGTCGGGCACACAATCTGCCAGGAAGTTTCATATCAGCGCACACTCCGCTGCAGAGTGAAAATCTCATTCTGTAAAGGAGACCGCTTAAAAACACTAATACAACCTATTCTTGAGTACTGCTCGAGCGTTTGGGATCCCTATCATGTCGGATTGAGGGAGGGCATAGAAGGAATTCAGAGGCGGGCTGCTAGATTTGTTACTGGTAGGTTTGATCATCACGCGAGTGTTACGGAAATGCTTCAGGAATTCGGGTGGGAGTCTCTGGAAGAAAGTAGGCGTTCTTTTCGTGAATCGCTACTGAGGAAATTTAGAGAACCACCATTTGAGGCTGACTGCAGTACAGTTTTACTGCCGCCAACTTATATTTCGCGTAAAGGCCACAAAGATAAGATAAGAGAGATTAGGGCTCGTACAGAGGCATATAGGCAGTCATTTTTCCCTCGTTCTGTTTGGGAGTGGAACAGGGAGAGAAGATGCTAGTTGTGGTACGAGGTACCCTCCGCCACGCACCGTATGGTGGATTGCGGAGTATGTATGTAGATGTAGATATGGAAAGAACGAAGGCTTTCAATGATGTAACAGAACTGAGTCTCTCTCTTAAGACAATACTGTGATGCCCTGTTTTTCTGAGTACTGTCACTCATTCTTCTGTCGAACTGCACCGTCGAATCTCAGAAGAATAGAGACTGTCGCGTTTAATTTCCATTCCAACATATTACGGTCTGTCGACAATTAACCATTCATTAAAGGTTATTAAATGCTTCATCATGTGCTTCTGGCAGCAACTCTAATTACCGATGCGCCTGATGAATAATGAAAGACGTCACTGCAATATTTGCATTCTTTCAGAAAAAGCAGCTTGTAATTCTGTGGTATCCACTGATCGAAGATATTTTAAGAATACTTGAAATGTAAAATATACTCATCTTTGATGCTAATTACATCATTAGTTTCGGAATAAATATTCGTAAATGGCGCCTGAGATACCTGTTTCGTTGTATTATCAGATTCTTTCGTTCACTCTTAGCAGAATATTTTCATAACCACAGATCAAAACACAATGATACCGATTATTCAACACGTAGAAATCTGCAGAGAAGGCTTTTCTTTGTTTTGAGTCGCCACCTACAGTGTTTGTGGCGTATTATAATTGGTGAATAACAGCTGAATGACATCAGTTCCTTACCCTTCTTAAAATGTTATAAAATTACAGCAATCTATCTTTCCAATGTACGGTAACTAATTTCTGTATACTGCTTTAATGACCTCCATTTCTACAATTTCATAATCTTATGGAAATTCTATTAGGAATCTTTGTTGTAATATGTATGCGTTTTACGCACATTACAGTACAAGGTGAGTGGTTACTTAGATATTCCATCGCATAATTAAGCTGGCCTCTTACTGAAAATAAAAACTCTTAACCACAGTTAAAGGGGAACGACAGGATGACGGACGAAAATATTGCTCTAATTCGGAATTTTTTTTCTTCCATAGTGGAATATGGTAGAGAAATGGGGTTTGCTGCAATGAATAGAGGATACATTCAATTTTTTACTGTTATTTTCTATTGAAAAATATTAATATCTTCAATGTGTAATTTGGATTTTCCCGAAGCAACTCTGAAAGGAGGTAGACCGACGGTTGTCGCTGAAACTCCAGTTATGGTTATCTGAAACATGAAATTAACCTATCACCTTGATCCTTACAGATATAATTTTAATTCATTTTAGGACTTTGCAAAAAAAAATTGTGGCGAAATTAAAGATTTTTGAAAAAATGGCCATTTTTGTATCCCTCTATTTTGGCAGAAAAAATAGTAAACGTAAACATGAAAAATCGACTAATATGAACTCAAGAGAAACCTTTTAGTTCCAAGGGAGAATAATCATCATTAAAATCGAATGAAAATTCTAGGGTGGGCGGCAACAACCATGCCGGTAAAACGCGAATTGAAGAAAAACATGCTTAAAATTTTAAAAGTGTTAATCATATAAAAAAGGGACAAAGCTTGAAACACACTGGATACCATCGATGCCTGGCCCATGATAAGTAGCGCCACTGCCGGTGGATGGCCGCTTTCTGATACTTTGACCTGATAAACCCTCACCATCGTCCTCAGAGACCTTTCGTCGCTGAGCGCATGGCCGCTGGCATCTCTGTATTCACAGAATCTACGCATTTCGTCGGCGATTTTGATTTTAAGGGTGTTTGCCACGTCTTTTAATGTAGTATGGCCTACTATGAAGAGAAATAGGACAAATCTGAAGCAATGTTGACAGTTACGCTACGGCTGGATGTTATTTTTGAGCGTATCTCCAAATAAGACTATTCAAGCTTTCGTTCACATTTTGAATAAAACCGCCCTAAAAACGCTCCAGCAAATCATATTTACTCAAATTGGTATCAACAGGGAGCGTGAGTGCGGAACCGGTTCTCTAAAGCCGAGGCGTGCCGTGCACGCTCGGCTTCAAACGGTCACGGAATTGTTACTTTTTGGACTTCACGTATAATATTTTGGGGAATAATTCTTCAATTTCGTAACAAAAATATTTCGAGTTCTTTCGAATGTCACCCTGTCGATCCCCTAAACTGCCAATTTATTAAAATACAGCGCTGTTAGTGGTTCCGAACCGACAGCAACATTTTCAGAAGGTAAATCGCATTTTGTCTATAACATTTAGTACTGAGCACAGGATGATGGTTGTCAGTTGGGACAGCGGTGGACTGCAATGTATGAGGTACATACTTCATTAAAAGAAATTGCAGAGACGAAGATGATCAAGTATACATAGCAGCTTTTGTAAAAGACGTTGTCATTATTTCTATAATGAAAATTTCAATGTGCAGTGGAGTGTGCGCTAATATGGAACTTCCGCGAGATTAAAACTTTGGGACGGGCTGAGACCCGAACCCGCGAGTTTTACCTGTCACAGGCAAGCAGCAAAGACGTAGCCATTGGAGAAACACTGGACCCACAGAACACGTAGTTCCACCGAAACACGATAGCAGTGGAAATGTTACAGCTAGTTAAGGACAATTCAGATTACTTACGAGGGTTATTCGGAAAGTAAGGAACGATCGGCCACGAAATGGAAAATACAGTGAAAATCTGATGAAGCTTTGCACAGATGAGTTGGGCACTGTGTCTAGTACGCCCGTCGATCGCATCATGTCGCTCTTTTCAGTTCTGAGCTCACAAGGAGAACGTAGAGATGGCTAGAAATTAACGGTTCCAGCGAAGTATGAGGGCCTGACGAAAGATTTCACCTGAAGCTATGCAATCCACGTAACATAACTGTCATGCAGTTCGTTCTACACGACAATACTCGGCCGCACTCTGCAGGGGCAATGAAGATGCTCCTGCAGCGTTTTCGATGGGAAGTGTTTGATCACCCACAATACAGCCCGTAATTGTCTACCCCCTGAGTTTCATCTTTGCTGAAACGAACCGTTGGCTATGAAGACAATAGTTTGACACAGACAACGAGCTGCAGTCCAGAGTAGAAAATTGTCCAAAACCACTGGCGGCTGTCCTCAATAACGAGGGAATTGAAAAGTTGGTACAACGCTACGACAGATGTCTAAGTCTGAGCAGCGACTATATAGAGAAGTAAATGGAGGGTTTAGCTAACAGTTGCAAATGAAACAGTTTTTATTTTCACTGTGGTTTCCATTTTGCGACCTATCGTTCCTTACTTTCCGAATAGCCCTCGTATTTAGCTGGGAAGCACCACGGGATGTGATATCAAGACAAAGCATCGCATGTTCTCTCCAATGAGTGTTTTTTTTCTTTCATTTTTTCACATTTTTAACGCACCAGTTCATTCTGTGCAAGGACACAGTCACACATGCTGACTCTCTGGGCTACAAAGTTTGCCTCACACTGTCTTTGTCCTGACGAAAGCCGCTGCACTCGACTGAAACGTCGGTGTATTTTAATATTTCAAGTATTTTGCAATCTGATGGACCAATATATCCAGAATGCTTTTAATAAGATTGACGCCAGCTACAGAAGCCTAGTATTTCAACAATAAACATCCCTTCCAAGTCATTCATCGTTCGGAGAAACGTGTCATACTGAAGAGTGAATACGTAACATACACGGCAGGAGATGTGTCCTCTACGATTGCCAGGAAGGAGTGGAGTGTATTGCAAAGTTGAGGATCTTGTCGAACGCCCGGATGTGCTACTAAGACATTGTTAACAGTATATACATTTATTACTCATGGATATATAGTTGTCACCCTGATAGTTCTGGCTGTTAATGTAAGCAGTTTGCCAGAAATTTTTAAAACATCAGTCACCTATAATAATTATTATCGTTTGTTGTGAGGACATGATTAAGCCATTGAACACTAGCTCACAACCTGCAGGCGCCATCTGGCGAGAGCTGCGTGCACTAGTCGTAGGGGTCTTATATGTGTTCATACCCAGTATGATGTGTGCAAACAGAATATGCTCTACATCTCCGTCGTGATTATGATTTAAAGCTTTACTGTACGCCTGATCCCGTTTGGTTTGCATCGGACTTCGCCCTACACCGTAATAAGGTAATTTGCTGCTTCCTTCTTATTTCCAGTGTGGGTTGTTAGTTTCGGGACAAACGAGTTACATACTTCTTTTTTGGATGCCTTTTGGTCATCTTTTGATTTAGTCTGTTTTATAGCAGACAGTGCAGTGTTTTTGAATCTTTGTCAAGAGCCATATACCCGATGGGAGATTTTATTCGTGGTATGCCGTGTACCCATCACTACCATATATCAGTAAATAGTTTAATATCTTCTTGGTAATCCACTCTCAGTAAATAGGGTCACGCCACTATTGCGAAAATTTGTATGTCCTCCATAGGCCGGTGCGAAATTTTTGACACTGAAAACAAGACTGTTTGTTTTCTTCATATCGTTACATACTGATTGCTGTAAAACCCTGTTATGAATTTGAAAATAGTTTTACGGCTCTCTTCTTCCATGGCTGCCAGTAGCTAGGTGATCAGCTACAGCTCATGAAAGGCTGGTATGCACTATGCCTGCGCATCTTGCAGTCTCGTCTGCCACAGTCACAGGCCTGCAAGATGCGTCTCACAGTTTCGTCCATCACGGTGACAGGTCTGCACATGCATCTCACAGTCTGCCACGGTGACAGTCCAGCACCTGCATCTCACTGTCTCTTCCACCAAGGTGATAGGCCTGCATATGCCTCTCTCAGTCTCCTCCACCATGGTGACAGACCTGCACATGCATCTCGCAGTCTCGTCCGCCATGGTGACAGACCTGCACATGCATCTCGCAGTCTCTTCCAGCATGGTGACAGTCCAGCACATGCATCTCACAGTCTCTTCCACCAAGGTGATAGGCCTGCACATGCCTCTCTCAGTGTCCTCCACCATGGTGACAGACCTGCACATGCATCTCGCAGTCTCGTCCGCCACGGTGACAGATATGCAGATGCATCTCACAGTCTCTTCCAGCATGGTGACAGTCCAGCACATGCATCTCACAGTCTCTTCCACCATGGCGACAGACCTGCACATGCATCTCGCAGTTTCGTCCGCCACGGTGACAAGCGTGCATATGCGTCTCGCAATCTCGTCCGCCACAGTGAGAAGCCTGCACATGCGTTTTACACTCTTTTCCGTCACGGTGACTGGCCTGCACATGCAGTTGACAGACACGTCACAGCATGTTGCTGACCGGACGCATTGCAGACGTTGCCTGCTTGTCCCAGTGCCCGGCAGCATGACTGGCAGGTTACCAGGGCGCTCTCCTCGATTTCATGGGTAACGTGCCACGGGAAAGGCACTCGACAGCTGTGTATGAGGTGGCCGTAGTCGTTACAGTTACGTCACGGTCTTTCGGCTAGAGAGCGGCCAGCGGCGCCAGTGTGTGCTCATAGACATAGATCTGGGCCTCCCCAGGACTATGGTAGTTCGGCAACTCACCAGGTATCATCAGCTAGGACTCCAGGGGCTTGGCGCTTGGAAGCACCCAAGTTTCATTAGCAAAGGTGAAGCCAACAGTAGCCAAGTTGTTCAGGCCTGGCTAGCTATTGCACAAGAGATCGGAGTCAGGTAGGCAGACCAAGGACGGAGCATCACAAGTTCCACATCGCGACTTTTTATCTGAGAACTGGGCTTTGGAAGCCAGAGTATCTGGTCGCGCTATGCCAATGACTGTGTCGTGTAGCAGTAATGTCATATTGTGGCCTAGTTTTCTGGAGCTGTCAGCACTACCCATCACATTGTGGTGTCCGAAATCCTCTCTTCACACTTTCAGTTTTGTTATCACTGCAGCGACTGTGTACTGAAAAGCCACCCATTGCATGCGACTTACGTCTTGTTACTTCACTGTGCATGGTCAGTAGAATGATGTTATGCTTCCCTCGCTGCGAGATCACGCTGCTGCGTCGGTACTTTGATCCTCCAGCTCGGATGATGCGTGGCAGTTAAGCCCATGCTACAAGCAAAATCCGTTGTTCTGCGTTGTTGAGGTTCCAATCTGTATGTTTCATGCTAGCTTGCCTTCTTCAGCTCTGGAACTGGTGCTGGTCAGCTAAAACCGGAATTTTTTTCCCATTCACCCTGATTATCGTTTGGGATGCAACAGTAGTAAAGGACTGACACAGTCACCTACTTTCTTCGTCACAGCTTGGTGTTTTGGAAGTGACAGTAGTAACTTTATTACTTATGCCATTTCTGGGCCATTTCTGTGTGTCAGCTGTTTACCTGAAATAAAGTCCTTGGTTTAAAGTGTAGTTGCATGAGCAGGACTAAAGGAATTGTGTGTTTCAGTAATATTACAAATTGAGTCCGCCTTGATGCAGAAACACCGTGTTATTTGTTTATTTCTTTATTATCCCAAACTAGTTTCGGTGGAAAATATCACCATCATCAGTGATTTTTTTTAATCTAAAAAATGCAGAAAATGGTACAAACACAGTAAAACAGTATTACATTTTTACAAATCGTCTTTTGAAATATAGTTTTATATTGATACTTTCATATTATGTTATTTATTGTATGCTACAGCATGTTTTAAGCTATTATTGGCGCTGTTTGTGACATATTTTGTGTGCTCTATTTTCTGTTGCCGTGTTTATTACTTAGCGAACATCATGTCAGCTGCAACCGTGTGAGCGGCTGTTAGTGAACAAATACTCAAAGGTGAACTTCGTATGTTGACAGCTTTGAGCATTTGTTTACCAACAGCCGCTTACATGGTTGCAGATGACATGATGTTCGCTAAGTAATAAACACGGCAACAGAAAAAAGAGCACAGAAAATATGTCACAAACAGCGCCAATAATAGCTTAAAACATGCTGTAGCATACAATAAATAAGATAGTATGAAAGTATCAATATAAAACTATATATCAAAAGACGATTTGTAAAAATGTAATAATGTTTTACTGTGTTTGTACAACCATACCATTTTCTGCATGTTTTACATTTTTAAAAAACCACTGATGATGGTGATATTTGTCACCGAAACTAGTTTTGGATAATAAAGAAATAAGCAAATAACACGGTGTTTCTGCATCAAGGCGGACCCATAATTTGTGATATTACTGTTTTTCTATGCAAACAGGGAGCAAATGGAAGAGTTCCATGATAATATTACTGTAAATTGTGTGTTTATTAATGTTAACACTGATCATGTATGTATATCCTGTTCCATATCATTTCGATAAAAGAATCGCCAAGTGATCTATGGAAAGTGTGAGTGAGTGACTAACTAACTAACGAAGGAAGATCTGACAAACCGAAATGCATGCCATAAGGAAATGAATTCCGTAAAATATTCAGCAGTATTGCGTTGTCATTTATCACGCCCCAAATGCCGTTTGCCTTCTCTGAGTAATCGGCTTTCGACTCTGTGTAACCTACTTTTTATTGAAAGTTGGGACAAGGGCCGTTGCCAGCAAAGTTGGGGTTATCGTGAAAGTGAATTAGTGCCGCATACCTGTGTTGCGTGTGGGCGTGTGATGTAGGGGCGAGTGAAAGTACGCTCGCGTGCGGCCCGGCGACTTCTCACCGGGGCGGCGGGGTCGCCAGCGCAACCTCAGAGCCAGTGCAGTGGCTGCTGGGCGGGGGCCCTCGCCGCGTCGCGACCTGCGCCAAGGGCTGACGCAGGGCGGCCACGCACGCGAGCCGGCTTTACACGGCAGCTACCACATTATGAGCCCAAGGCAAAATTCTCAGCGAACAGTCTATAAATGATTCATTCGTTTTCACAGCTCCATATTTTCCAGAGTATTACAAGTACAAATACGATTGATGCATGAATAGAACCATAACTTCACCCAGTTCCCACTTAGCATTCTACAGATCGTCTATGAGGTACCCTCTGGTCACATAACTCTCATCGAAACGGTAGTTTAAACCGTTCCAGTCCATACAGAACCTTGCCGACGGTCATCACAGCAGCATTAATGTGTTCTCTGAGCTCTTCCAATGTTCTTGGCATTGGAGGTACGCAAACACGGTCCTAAATGTATCCCGAATGAAATAACTCAGTAAACTGCAGGTCAGGTGACGTGATGGGCCACGGGAACACAACATCATTTTTACCACTACTCCCAATTCAGCGATGAAAATGTTAGTCGTTCAGGTAGCGGCGAACATCGGTGCTACAATGAGAGAGTGTTCCGTCCAGTTTGAAGATGAAATTCTCGGAATCAGTAGTGAGTTGTGGGGACAACCACAGCAGGAATATATACAGGGTGAGTCACCTAACGTTACCGCTGGATATATGTCGTAAACCACATCAGATACTGACGAACCGATTCCACAGACCGAACGTGGGAGAGGGGCTAGTGTAATTGTTTAATACAAACCATACAAAAATGCACGGAAGTATGTTTTTTAACACAAACCTACGTTTTTTTAAATGGAACCACGTTAGTTTTGTTAGCACATCTGAACATATAAACAAATACGTAATCAGTGCCGTTTGTTGCATTGTAAAATATTAATTACATCCGGAAATATTGTAACCTAAAGTTGACGCTTGAAACCTCCGACGTTCAGTTGCAGAATGATCTGCCAACGTTGCTCGAAAATGTCCCACTCGAAACGCGTCGACGTATGTGGTATCAGCATGATGGTGCACCTACACATTCCTCAATTAACACTAGGCTGACCCTTGACAGGATGTTCGACGGGCGTTTCATAGTACGTGGAGGATGCATAAATTGGCCAGCCAGTTCTCCTGATCTTATACCTCTGGACTTCTTTCTGTGGGGTACGTTAAAGAAGAATGTGTACCGTGATGTGCCTACAACCCCAGGGGATATGAAACAACGTATTGTGGCAGCCTGCGGCGACATTACACCAGATGTACTGCGCGTGTACGACATTCATTACGCCAGAGATTGCAATTGTGTGCAGCAAATGATGGCCACCACATTGAACATCTATTGGCCTGACATGTCAGGACACACTCTATTCCACTCCGTAATTGAAAACGGAGACCACGTGTGTACGTGTACCTCACCCCTCATGGTAATGTACATGTGCGTCAGTGAAAAAGACCCATAAAAAGGTGTTAGCATGTGGACGTAATGTGCTGTTCCAGTCTCTTCTGTACCTAAGGTCCATCACAGTTCCCTTGATCCCTACGTAATTCGGCGCTCTCCGATACACACGATCGAACAGCGGAGGAGTGGTACTCAAGCGTCAACTTTAGGTTACAATATCTCCGGATGTAATTAACATTTTACAATGCAACAAACGGCACTGATTACGTATTTGTTTATATGTTCAGATGTGCTAACAAAACTAACGGGGTTCCATTTAAAAAAACGTAGGTTTGTGTTAAAAAACATACTTCTGTGCATTTTTTTTATGGTTTGTATTAACCAATTACATTAGCCCCTCTCCTCACGTTCGGTCTGTGGAATCGATTCGTCAGTAAAGGTTGTCGTTTACGAAATACACTCCTGGAAATGGAAAAAAGAACACATTGACACCGGTGTGTCAGACCCACCATACTTGCTCCGGACACTGCGAGAGGGCTGTACAAGCAATGATCACACGCACGGCACAGCGGACACACCAGGAACCGCGGTGTTGGCCGTCGAATGGCGCTAGCTGCGCAGCATTTGTGCACCGCCGCCGTCAGTGTCAGCCAGTTTGCCGTGGCATACGGAGCTCCATCGCAGTCTTTAACACTGGTAGCATGCCGCGACAGCGTGGACGTGAACCGTATGTGCAGTTGACGGACTTTGAGCGAGGGCGTATAGTGGGCATGCGGGAGGCCGGGTGGACGTACCGCCGAATTGCTCAACACGTGGGGCGTGAGGTCTCCACAGTACATCGATGTTGTCGCCAGTGGTCGGTGGAAGGTGCACGTGCCCGTCGACCTGGGACCGGACCGCAGCGACGCACGGATGCACGCCAAGACCGTAGGATCCTACGCAGTGCCGTAGGGGACCGCACCGCCACTTCCCAGCAAATTAGGGACACTGTTGCTCCTGGGGTATCGGCGAGGACCATTCGCAACCGTCTCCATGAAGCTGGGCTACGGTCCCGCACACCGTTAGGCCGTCTTCCGCTCACGCCCCAACATCGTGCAGCCCGCCTCCAGTGGTGTCGCGACAGGCGTGAATGGAGGGACGAATGGAGACGTGTCGTCTTCAGCGATGAGAGTCGCTTCTGCCTTGGTGCCAATGATGGTCGTATGCGTGTTTGGCGCCGTGCAGGTGAGCGCCACAATCAGGACTGCATACGACCGAGGCACACAGGGCCAACACCCGGCATCATGGTGTGGGGAGCGATCTCCTACACTGGCCGTACACCACTGGTGATCGTCGAGGGGACACTGAATAGTGCACGGTACATCCAAACCGTCATCGAACCCATCGTTCAACCATTCCTAGACCGGCAAGGGAACTTGCTGTTCCAACAGGACAATGCACGTCCGCATGTATCCCGTGCCACCCAACGTGCTCTAGAAGGTGTAAGTCAACTACCCTGGCCAGCAAGATCTCCGGATCTGTCCCCCATTGAGCATGTTTGGGACTGGATGAAGCGTCGTCTCACGCGGTCTGCACGTCCAGCACGAACGCTGGTCCAACTGAGGCGCCAGGTGGAAATGGCATGGCAAGCCGTTCCACAGGACTACATCCAGCATCTCTACGATCGTCTCCATGGGAGAATAGCAGCCTGCATTGCTGCGAAAGGTGGATATACACTGTACCAGTGCCGACATTGTGCATGCTCTGTTGCCTGTGTCTATGTGCCTGTGGTTCTGTCAGTGTGATCATGTGATGTATCTGACCCCAGGAATGTGTCAATAAAGTTTCCCCTTCCTGGGACAATGAATTCACGGTGTTCTTATTTCAATTTCCAGGAGTGTATATCCAGCGGTAATGTTAGGTGACTCACCCTGTGTATGAAGATGGTATCTGTTCTTCCGGACATGTCCGAAAGAACAGATAAGGCGCACCAGCCATTTGACCATCTTCTTCTGTGCGGATGCAATAACAGTGGCAGAACTCTTACGGGAATCGGCAAAAAGCCGCGAGTAATGAGTATAATGGGCGGGCGCTATGAATATAGTGCGTGACAATAAGTTGGGAATGTGGGTCTCACCGGGGGCGTGCCAGAGATAAGTTTCTGCAGTCGCATTCTCCTCTGTGTACTCGGTGGCTCAGATGGATAGCCGGCAAGGTAACTCGGTAACTCAACGTGTTCGGTCAGGGGGTCAACTGCCCCCTGTAATAAAAAAACTGAGTTAATGGATCAACGAAGAACTGAAACGGGTATCTTGTGACGTCCGCCCCGAACAGATACAACAAACAAAAACGAACAAAATGAAATTTGATTTAACAAAAAGATGGATAGAGCGTCTGCCATGTAAGTAGGAGATCCCGGGTTCGAATCCCGGTCGGGGCACACATTTTCAACTGTCCCCGTTGACTTATATCAACGCCTGTATGCAGATAGGGGTGTTTATTTCATTGTAATAACAGGAATGCATCAAGGAAGGAGGTACCCGTCACAGTGTTCTCGCAGAAGAATACGTCCCATACAGCTTCGTCTGCGACATCTCATAGAAAATATAAAACATTAGCCTTCGGCAAATCTGGTTCATGCCCCACAGTTTGATGAGGATGTTGAGTGGCCTCCAATCTCACATTGTAGCGATTAAGCTTCCCGGATAAATGGAAGATTTCTTTGTCGCAGAATAACAGGTTGAAGATGAATTGTTCATCCTCATGTTCATTCTGTCGTGTGATGCGAAATCGAAGGCGCTGGCCGTAATCTTCCGGCCGTAATTGTTGTACCAACTGCAGATAATGCGGTCTCAAATGTAAAATCTTCCACACACTTTGCTGCCATAGTCTCCACGGTTGCACCCGGCACACTTGGCCGACCGGTGCTTCTCTGTTGACAGAAATAAGCAGGGCCCCTAAACCGCTCTGTTTACGTGGTGGTTCTTTCCATAGTTCCTTCACAATGCTCGCTGCACTGGTGTAACGGGTAAACACCTCCTGTATTCCAACACACAAAACCTCTTTTCTTGCTCTGTAGCAATTTTTTCAAGGCACTGCAGTCATACGGCCAACTGGTTGGCACAATGCAAACTCGCTGAGTTTACGGTTGTGATCATGCATCAGTCTTATCCCTACATGTAATACTTTGGAAAATATTGAGATGAATCATTTATAGTTGCCCCATACATCAATATTAAATTAAAGTTCCCAGCCACAGTTTTCCTTCTGCATTGTGAAGGCTAATCACAGGTACTGCTCCAGGTAGTTTTCACTAATAGACAGTTTCACAAGGAAAATTTGGGTATATACGAGGGGTGTTCAGTAACTAATGCAACACATCTTTTTTGTGAAAGCAGGTTGGTTTTATTCAGAATTCCAATATACCGTATTCGAATCCACTCTTTTGGCTACAAAACCTTGTTTTTCAACATAATCTTCGTTCAACGCGACGGCCTTACGCTGTCTTCCTGGGAGGGTTTGTATGCTCGCATGGTACCATTCTACTGGTCGACGTCCGAGCCAGCGTCTTGCTGCATCTATAACCTCCTCATCATACAAGTACTGCTCCCCGCGGAGTGCATTCTCCGGTGGGTCAAACAGACGGAAGGTGTGAGGGCCGGTCTGTAGGGTGGCTGAGGAAGAACTGTCCATTGCAGTTTGTGAACTCCTCTCCCGTGCGCAGACTTGTGTGACGCCTTGAGGTTTCAAGGAAAATGAGAAGTTCAGCATATAACACGTCAGCCTCAGTTGCTAATACAAACCAGTCTTTACCTAGGTTTCGGCCAAAATAATTTGGCCTTCTTCAGAAGCTATTGACACCAAATTATTGCATGCCGTAGTTTGGCCATGTCAAGTATAAAACTATAGCACCGAAGTACCCAGTCATAAATCTACATTACTTAGCTCAAGGGAAACAGCAGGCCCCACTGCGCGGACAAGAAAGTAACGTTTGACTGCGTTAAGCGTTGACGACCACATTTAACGGTACTACATCAATCATTTGAATTTTCTTTTACTGTCCTTCGAACACTAACACAATTTTCTTCTACGTCTACATAATCTCCTGATGTCCTTTTCACTTTTAAATTACTCGATGTCTTTCAATCTATTTTTCTCAAAGCCTTTTTTCATTTCTGTCTCACGTCTTCATAATTTTGTCTGCTGCCACATGCAATGTGTGGTTTTCATGAGCAATAAAAAGGGCGGAAAACATGTTTATGTTGATCTCTATTCCAATTTTGCTGTAGAGGTTCCGGAACTCTCGGAACCGAGATGATGCAAAACTTCTTTTGATCTGTGTGGTTCCTATCCATTTCTACATAGTCATACAGTGCGTCCGCATAGTGTCTCAGCGGCGAGCTCCGCGTGTCTCGCCCTGCGGGACACGTTAGGTTGGCAGCACATACATGTCGCTGTGGAAGGTGGTGGCCGGGATTCACTCCTAGTGACTGCAGTTGTGTTGGAAGATGGGATTCAACATTATTACAATCAGAAAAACAAAATTAATTAATTACACGAATTACAATTAAACACATGTACTCAACAATATCCTTGTTTGTGCTGCGAATGATATCCTCTTTCCTGAAGGCATAGTTCAACACGTTTACATTCATTTGCGACCATTTTTAACAATATGTTATGTAATCGAATGCCGATAATCGACTACCGCTGTCTTTAGTTCATATGGTGTCTTTGGGTCATTTTGATACACATATGTTTTAGCCGCACCCCAAAAAAATAGTCGAGCGGAGACAGATCCGGTGAGCGCAGAGGCCAGAAACCTTTCGTAATTACTCTGGCTCCGAATATTTCATCTAAAAGTCGTAGGGTCTGGTGTTCCGTATGAGCAGTAGTGTTGTGTTGTTGGAAAAATGACTGACTAATCTCATTTTCATTCCGCAGGGCAATAAATGGATAAATTATCAGGAAACAATAGTCATCGGAAACGAAGGCAGTATCGAAAGAGGTCGGGTCTATAATTCACACTAGCGTTGTGGCAATCCCCTTAACAAGATTTTAGGGAGATATTTTTAATTTGTTAATAGTGCGACTAGCTCACCCAAGTATTTTGTAAGTGGTCATCCAGTCATATTTCCCTGCGCCTTTCTTTTAGCTCTTCTGTGTTATTACTTTCTGTGTGTTTTAATTTAACGTAGACCTACTTTCCTTTTTTCTAATTTGTTTTAGCGCATGTGAGATGCACTCGAAGCGACTACGTAGTCACTCGATGAGCCTGCAATGTCGGTTAAGAAATCTCTGAAACCATTCCCAATACGCTATTCGTTTCATACGGTCCATAGAATGTAATTGTTGCATAGCCGTAAATTTATACGGAAACATCCCAAGTTCTTTGGTTATGGCCTAACGTGCTTTCGTACGGGAGACTCTGCCCTCTTGCGGTAATCTCCTCACTGATTTTGTTGGACTTCGCAACCTGATATCCAAAATTTCGTCAAGCTTCCGTTAAAATTATGGGCCCACCAGTTGGTGGTGCATCATTAAATGAACCTGTTGTATGGAATCTGCGAAATGAATCACGTACAGTCTCTCGATGTGGACACCTTGAAATCGGACAGCGCGATATAAATTGCCGCCTCACATGCTCCTTAAATTTTCCTCCTGCACGGAAAACCTCTTTCACTAAAAATGCTCTTTCTGCAATTCTGAACGTTCTCATTACACTCAACTTATACAAGAACTAAATAACGGGACAAGTAGTAGCTGCAACGCACAAGCAACACTGCTACCCCTATCGTACCACTGTAGGTCCACGAAACACGTGCAAGCGAGACTAATGTGCTGCCAGCTTTACACATCCAGCAAGACGAAATGGGCGTGGCTAACCGCTGCGGAGAGACTTCGTGAACGCACGGTAGATTTTCGTTGATGTCCTCAGCCTATAGTTGACCATGACCATATAGTAGTCCGAATGTGCGTCAGGCGCCCTTCCTCACCTTACAATCCTTAATATCTGAGAAATTTCTTCTTTGGATAAGCCCATGACCTATCTGGTTGACTATATCTCCAACTGGAAATTTCCACATCCCTTAACGGATGTTCTGTTGTGAGAATATGATGCCGCTAATGGCGAGGTTTCTGCTTCCGGCAAAATTAAGCAGTCTCAGTCCGTTGTCATTGCACTCTTCATGTCGACTGTACTTTCCCAGATTTGATCGAAACACTGTTTCTCTTCCTGCTTCGACATTCATATCTCCGAGAATCACTTTCACACCATTTTCCGCTATCGCATCACACTTTCCTTCAAGATGTTCATAAAAGGAGTCTGGTCTAATCATTTTCTTCCTCTATTGTAGCATGATCGCAAGTCACAGTCGTACTGCAAAATTTCATTTTTATTGTCAGTGTGCATATCGTACCTTTTATGGCCCCTAAATTTGATATCGCTGACTTGTATTCCCTGTGTACTAGGAAACCAGTTCCAAGTTTAACCATACCAATGCTACTGCAGGCGTCCTTCAACCTAACCTGCTGTAACGATGCCATTCCCGTTTGCTACTTTCTAGGCTGGTCTTTCAAGTTTGTAAATGCCCCTGCTCAATTAAAGCTCATTACATTCGTCCGTGTCCGTTGCTTGGTCGTCATTGTAGAGGCTGTTGGGTTCCATATGTGTTTTATGTTTTTGTGACTACATACTTTTTACGTAACAAGTAATTTACCCCTGTACACAACTGCCGGAGGGATGCCCCTTCACAGCCTTCTAGGCGGCTGCCTTTTCTGCCAGACATGGTCCCTTACCTTTGAAGATCCCTCCTCTCCCTGCAAGAAAACAGGTTCCTGTTGTTAACCTCAGTAGGTAGATGTCCCATTGAGACATAAAAGAGCAAAACGAAATACATCTCCAGACTTCGAAACCTAACACATGCCGGTTGCTACGTTCGCAGGTTCGAATCATGCCTCGGGCACGGATGTGTGTCATGTCCTTAGGTTAGTTAGATTTACGTAGTTCTAAGTCTAGGGGACTGATGACTGTAGTGCTACAACGATGAAAATTAATATTACGACGATGTCAAACCTTATTTTCATGATTTAAAGAAGTATTCATGATGTTAAAAATGTAATTACAATTTTATTATTTTCATTTTTGTGCTCAGTGTATCAAAGACTTTCTAGTGCACGGAATAAATTAGCATTGTTTGTACTACGAAACTATATATGATTGTTAAGGGTTACGCATGTAATAATTCGAGGTAAGACATTTTGTTGAGTCTGAATTTTGTTCTCGTACTGGTCGGTAGAGAAGGAAAAGTTCCTTAATCGATGGGAAGGTATAAAGGCTGTAAAAAGGAGAGAGAGAGAAGGTAAATACAAGTTATTCAAAAGAAATATCCCTAGAGTGTAACGTCTTGTGATTTCCTATAACTAAAAATTGCAAGGTCTAATCTGAGCCTGCCCTGAATAACAGCGAAGAACATTTATGTTATCATATATTTTCTTCGTTTGATCACGGTTGTGATTCGCATGTTTCTTTTTGTTACGCGACGTGTTATGAATACTTTCATTATACGCGCAGAAGTGTACACAGCTTTAATCGAACCTGCGTCTTTCGGAAACGATAACTTTTAAGCAGTACAATTACGCGAATACCGTCTAAATCGCAACCGTGATCGCAAAAGTTTTTCCTGGACCAAATAATTCTTATAAAATGTATTCTCCAAAGCGAGCAGCATTGCACTATCGCTGACTCGCAACAATCGAAAGAGTAAAAACAGTGCTTAAATAAAATTGTCACCTTTTAATAATTATTATCATCCCATTAAATAAATAAATAGCAGTTCAGTGGCTATCCAATCGATAAACAGAGAGGGCAATTCAGTGGCAGCCTATTGACAGGACTAGCTTATATGTGTGTGCTAATGTGTGTTTTTTCTATTTGTTTCATGCTTTAATGAGCGGAAATCTACGACGACCCCAAGCAGGATATTTTTGCTGTACCATTCCTTCCCAGCGGCAGCAATACGAAGCACTGGCAATGAGCGGAAATCTACGACGACCCTAAATACAATATGTTTGCTGTACCATTCCATCCCAGCAGCAGCAACAGAACGAAGCACTGCATAAGGTAGGCGCAACATATTTTACTATGTGTTGCTACGTCTTACATTTCGTGGATTTCTTTTTTTTAATGGACTTGTAGTCCGGGGTGATATGTTACAATACAGCATCACCGGTCTCTTGCGGTTTAACTGTATTGGTGAGGCAGTAAATTTCGACAGGACAGTGACTGCGTCACTGCAATTCACTTTGGAGGTGTGGCGGTGGGACTTGTAGTCCCGTACCACCCTCTGACGGTGATAGTACTACGTGAGTCAGGCAGAAAATTTTGCCTAACATGAGTAGGTTAGGAATGTGACCTCTTAGGAAGTTATAAGAGTCAATTATATTTAAATAACTGCGAGAAGGATCAGTAAAATACAGCATCAAGTATTTTCAGTAGAGGTTAACTGAACGAAATTGGAACTGAATTTTAATCAAACGAAAGTGAACATTTATAGCACTGATTCCAATCTGGTGCAGTGTAGTAATTATTTTATGTTTTGTGTGACGGAATAATTGATGTGTTGCGTGTGACGTTTTCCCGATTAGACCTGCACCCAAACATTTGTAAACATGGTGAAAACAGTGCGACGTGTAAGAAAAGTTACACAACAGGAAGTAACTGTAGAACATTCAGAGGAGGAAGGAATAACTAGTGATGTAGAAATTGATAATATTTTTTCAGATCAGACAGAGGATATAGAACAAGACACTAATATTAAAGTCAGTGATCCATATGCTGTAGTACACTCAGGCAGAATACAGACGGTAGTTCAAGTGCATACTAAAGCAGAACCACAAGAAACTCCAGTTACAGTCGATTTACCACCGGTAGAGCCAACACAAACAGTAATGGATCCATTTTCTCTCTTAATGATGAAAATGGAACGAATGTTTAAAATACAGGAACAATCACAGATACAGCGTGAACAAGAAACTGCTAAACAGCTTGCAACTGAGATTAATAATAATTTAGATAAACGTATTAGCAGAGTAGATGAACGGATTAGGACCTTGGATGAACGCATCAGTCAATTAGACGAGCGTACGAAGTTAAGCTTTTCACAGTTCTCAAAAGAGATAGATCAAAAGCTTGAAAACCGGTTAAAAGAACACGATCGCCAGCTGCGACAGCAAATAGATGCCCAGTTATCTGCTATACAGAACAACATTTCAAGTATGCAACAAATATACCATGACTTACCACAGAATGTAAAGCAAGTAACCCAGGATGTGGACAAATTACAACAAACACACACTTCTTTGAAAGCAGAAATACGCAACATAAGTACACCTATAGAAAACCTTACGGTTGATAATCAAAACGTAATAGGACAAAAATGCAAAGAGCAAGAAGAACGCGTTGTGACCACATTCAACACATGGCTAAATGACAGAGACAAGCAAATTAGTACTGTTATACAGAAGGAACTACCTGTGATGTCACAACGAGCAGGAACACAACTGATACATGAAAACAACACAAATATTCATGAACTCCAGACTGAATTACAAAACGTGCAGAAAGTGCTTAATGAAACACGTATGCAAACATCTCATAACAGTTCACCGGAGTGTGTTAGTATCACAGAAACACACCCTGATCATTATGAAACGCCTTTAACTGAAAGTAGGGGGCAGACGGGCAATCCAACACGTGGACTAACATCCGTTTATCAAAACCATACACAATCAGTGGTGACTCAGGATGCTTTAGTGAAGAATTCACAGTTTCAGAAGTTTACCAATGACAAGAAAGGACCCCATCCAATTGTGTTTATCAAAGGGATCCGCGGAATAATGCCAAAAAGTTGGAACGAAAGGGAGAAAATTGTCTTTACCATTACCCATATTCAAAGTGAGCCAGCGTTGTACGCGACACAGAAAGCTGAACAATGCAGCTCCTTCGATGAATTTGAACAAGCTTTTCTAAACAAGTATTCGTCGCGTGGGGTACAAGAACGATTAAGAAAAGAAATTTATAGTCCTGAGCCATTTAATAGAAAAGGCGGTATTTTGCGGAAATATTTCGAAAAGTATCTGGACAAAGTGAAATTTTTATCCACACTAATTCCTGAGTGTGATGTTTTAAAGATATTAAAGGAGAAGTTACCGCGTGATCTAAAGGAGAAATTGTTTCACATTCCTGAAGACAACGTGGAACATTTTCTATCTGTACTGGACTCTTTAGATTTGGTTATCGAAGAGGACAGACACCATTATAGGAATAATTCGTCGAATAATGGTAATGGTAATGACAACTGGCGAAACCACAAGAACAATAGTAATAGAAACACCTACTATGGGAATCAAAATCATTGGAATAGTCCGAATTATTCATGATGGCAGAACCACAATGGCCGGCCGGTGTAGTCGTGCGGTTCTAGGCGCTTCAGTCTGGAACTGCGTGACCGCTACGGTCGCAGGTTCGAATCCTGCCTCGGGCATGGATGTGTGTGATGTCCATAGGTTAGTTAGGTTTAAGTCGTTCTAAGTTCTAGGGGACTGATGACCACAGATGTTAAGTCCCATAGTGCTCAGAGCCATTTAGAACCACAATATGAACACAAATGGGCAGTACGGTAATGCACCGAATCACAATTACCATCCACAGAACAATAGTGGACAAAACAATAACGGAAACTTTTTAAAGAAACGGAAACGAAATTTTAGAGCTAACGCCAATTACAATAACGGTAATTTTTCAAATAATCAGCAAAACATGCAACCACCACATAACTGGTCAACACAGAATTATGCACAACAGCAATGGCAGCAGCCTAGGCCACCGCAATATAACAACAACAATCATGTACAACCCCCCTGCAATACAAATATGTCAAATAACATGCAGCAGCAAATGAATGCGTAGCCATGGCAACCACTGAATCAAAATATCAAGATCATTGAGGTAAGTGAACCGCAATCATCAACCACTACCAGTCAGTCAAACTAGATGCGACGACATTCTGCTCCTGTGTGTCAGTCGCAGGGTGTCTAGGGGGACCTTGCATGAATGATGTTAGTAATAACGAGCAACCAAGCATGCAGACAACCAGCTGTAGTGTTGAGTGGTACTCAAGTAAATAAATTAGTGAAATCAAAGTGAAGTAGAAATTAGAATATAAATGAAAAACTTGGTTTAGTTTAGAGAGTTACATACTGGCAAACAGCGGGCAGAACAGCAGAACAGAAGAGACAATGACCGTGAAGTCAGCAAGTTCCACATAAGCGGGCGCTGTCGATTCGGCCGTCAGGGCATCGCCCGACCGGCTCACGTGTTTCTCAGTTGTCACATGTGATCAAAGGCCCTCGCCTACATGCCAAGAGCCAATGACCGACGTTAAGAAGATTCTTCGAGAAGCTTTTCAACGTGACAGAAGAGGCAATGACCGGCTCACATGTTTCTCAGTTGTCACATGTGATCAAAGGCCCTCGTCTACATTCCAAGAGACAATGACCGACGTTAAGAAGATTCTTCGAGAAGCTTTTCAACGTGACAGACGAGGCAATGACCGTGAAGTCGTTCACCTCCAGTGAACTGAAGTGAATAAATACGCGAGACGCAGTGGGCCTGAGAGACGAAAGACGAAGAAGACGAAGAAGTGAAGAAGCGTAGCAGTTGTTTTCAGTCAGTTCGGTGCTGAAGACCGTCACGCAAGAAGAGACTGCATCATGCACAGACGCACCAAGTCCGCCGCTGTAATGGAATAGCAAGCAGCCGCCTCGGCGCCAGAAGACAGAAGTTAAAAGGTATTTGAAGTCTGATTTTTACGCACCCGGGTGACTCGTGAGGACGGGAAGGAGACGGCCTCACATCAGCAGTCACCTGTGAGCTGGGATGAAGACCTGACAGCCGAAGACTGGCAAGCGGGAGTCCGTGGTTCGAGTCCGGGACACTGGCCTTCCCCCGCCGTGCCGCTCCGCTGGTCGACGCACAACACACGCGGCCGCTTAGAGAAGAGAAACACTGGGACGCCACATTCAAGGTATCACCATCCAATGCACGACGTCGCTCGCAATAATTAAACGGGCCACCTCGCGCTGCGCGTCTCCGGTAAGCTGGGCGAGACGGCGACACGAGATACACACCGCTACGCGTAATCAGACGCCGCCGCCGCCGCCGCCGCCGCCGCCGCTGCCGCAGCAGAAGGCTTCGCAAACGACACAGCTGCCGCTCTCCGAGCCAGTACAATCCAGTAAGAAAACCGTTGTACGAAACTTGCAATAAAAGTTATCTTACGTAAAAATGCTGTTTCATTCTACCTCATACCTGAGCCAAGGAAGAACCCACCCTGTCCACACGTTGTTAAGAGAGAAAAGTTTATTTATTTAGTATTTTCACCTTCACGTAATGCTTTAGAATCAAACGCCCTAGCATCAAAAGAGAAAACCCAGTTACATTTAGTGCCAGAACTGTTACATTTAGTGTTAGAGAAAAAAACCCTTGGCTCAATATGAGGTGTGAATGACAGTCACTAAAGGTCCACAATTAGTATTTTTTAATGTGTGAAAGGATAGAGGTTTGCATAGCAGTCGTAATATTTTCTTTATTTAGAAGTTTGTTCTATCTCATAATTTTAAGAGTTTGTCGAAAATATTTAAATATCTTTCCATTCAGTGTAGTAAGATTGTGTAACTAATAGTTTGTAAAATGATGACACGAAATCGTACAAAGTCAGACTCAGCACCACAAGCGGTTTCTACTGAGGAAGCTATTCAGAGCTTAGTTAATCAGATAGCACAGCTTAAAAATGATAACAATGCATTATTTAACCAGTTGAGTGAGGTTAGGCTAACCAGTTCAATCCCTCCCACCCTATTTTCCTCAGCAGCAGCCTTGGTAACTCCTTTTTCAGGTAAACCTGGCGAAGACATAACAGCCTTTTTTGATGATTTAGTAGCAGCTGCAAAGTTATGATCATGGTCAGATGCCATTAAGGCGAATGTGAAGGCGGAATGCTGGTTATCTCTACCATACAGGATAAAGAGGCAAGGATACTGGTGGATACAGGTGCAAACGTATCAATAGTGAGTAATGAATGCATTGGAGAAAAGAAATATGACCCTCCAAGGTATAGATTGAGTGGAGTAGGAGGAGGTACAGTGAAGTCATTAGGATGTACATCACTCATTTTCTATATTCACGGTGTACAATTTCAAGAAGATGTAAAAGTTGTAATAAAGGTAACTGACGGGTACGACGCCATCCTAGGGTTGGATTTCCTGAATAAACATCACGCTAAAATCGACCTCAGACAGCAAACTGTAGAACTTAGCGGAATAGTGTTTCGGCTAGGTGACACCGCTGCAAAGGGCCCGCTGCCGCAAGATTTCCCCAACCGGAAGGTGAAATCAACGTCCTTGAAGGTTGATTCGCGGGATCAGATACCATCTGGCTCAGGGAAACTTTTCTGGATGACCGTTGACCCCGACGTACCTACAGATACAAGAGCTATTAGAGGAAAATGAGGAATTGGATGTATCACATTGTTTTGTACGTAGAAGTGTTGTACGGGTTCACGATGTTGAGGGAGAAAGAAAAGTACCGGTACATATTGACAATTTCGGAGTGGAGGACAAAGAGTTGCATAAGGGAATATTAGTAGCTACAGTCAGTACCTTTGAAGAAGAAGATTTCATTTGGTCGGATATTGCTGATGGTCAGAAATCAGACGCCTATAAAACCGCATTACACCAGAAGATTGAGCATTTGAAAGGAAATGATAGAGACACGATAGAAGCAGTTTTAGTTGAGTTTCAAGATTTATTTAATGCAGAAGGTCCACTGCCAGCAACAGATATCACACAGCATAGGATCCCAACAGGAAATAGCCCCCCAGTTTATAGGAAGCCTTATAGAGTTACGCATCCCTTACAGCCAGTACTGGATGAATTTTTAGAGCAGCATCTAAAAAATGGAATTATAGAATATTCTGATTCGCCTTATAATTCAAATATCGTAATTATTCCAAAGAAGTCTCCCGACGGTACGAAACGATATAGATTCTGTTGTAACAAACAAACTATCTCAGATGTTTATCCTCTTCCAAACATTATAGATATCATTGACAGTTTAGGTAACAGTAAATACTTTTCAAAAATCGATTTACATAGCGGATATCATCAATTGGAAGTTGCACCTGAAGATAGGCATAAAACAGCATTTTCTACCTCTGGAGGTCACTGGCAATTTAAAAGAATGCCTTTCGGTTTGAAAAATGCACCAGCAACTTTTCAAAGACTACTCGATGGAGTATTGCGAGGACTCAAAACTCATCAATGTTGTGTATATATAGACGATAGTATTGTATTCTCCAAAGACATTAATGAACATGCTGTGCATCGTCGCAATATTTTTCAGAGACTTAGAAAAGCTAAATTAACATTAAATATGGAAAAATGTAGTTTCGCATTGACAGAGGTTACATACCTAGGGCATGCCATTAGTGAAAAAGGAATTAAAACAGATCCTCGATTAATTACGGCAGTTAAGGACTTCCCAACACCACAACGCATTAAAGAAGTACAAAGTTTCATTGGTCTTGCATCGTATTCCAGAAAATATGTTCAAAATTTTGCTGAAGTTGCCCAACCCTTAACCCAATTATTGAAAAAGGGTGCAAAATTTCATTGGTCTGAAGATTGTGAATCAGCATTTCAAACCCTTAAAGATAAGTTAACACACAGTCCAGTATTAGCCTACCCAGATTATAACAAAGAATTTATTTTATCCTGTGACGCAAGTGGTCATTCAGTAGGAGTTGTTTTGAGTCAGAATATTAATGGCGCGGAACACCCCATAGCTTACACTTCGAGACAACTAACAACAGCAGAAGGAAATTATTCCACAACGGAGAAAGAATTGTTAAGTGTTATTTATGGCATCAAATACTTTAAATGCTACTTGTATCGTAGGAAATTCAAGGCCATTACAGACCACGCAGCTTTAAAATGGTTGCTTGGGTTAAAGGATCCATCTAGTCGTCTCAGCCGTTGGGCCCTATGTCTTTCCGAAATGGATTTCGAAGTTATCCATAAACCAGGCAAAAAACACACGAATGCAGATTGTCTAAGTCAGAAAATAGCACTTTTGGAAGCAACAGGCCGAGATGCTGAGGACTGGAGAAAGGCACAAGATGAGGATACAGAATGCAAAAAATACGCATCTCAAGAAGAATTTTGCTTTTAAGATGGTGTATTATGCCGTAAAACAAAACTTGGACCGCGAATTGTTGTTCCCCAACCCCTTAGACAAGAAATAATGGCAGATGCCCACGATCATATCCTTGCAGGACACGGTGGACAGCGGACAACCGAAAGACGCGTAGCAGAGCAATTTTGGTGGCAAACCAGAAAGCAGGATGTTGCGCAGTATGTTCGTAATTGCATTGCGTGCGCACAACGAGCTGAACTTACTCATTCAAAAATACCCTTACAGAGGCTCCCCGAGGCTTCATGTCCATTTCAAATCTGTGGACTCGATCTCTACGGGCCATTTCATAAAACACCTGCTGGTAATAAGTATGTTCTTACGATTATAGATCACTTTTCACGCTATCTAGCTATGGTGAGTCTCCCAGATCAGCAAGCAAATACAGTTGCCCAAGCTTTAGATAACAACTGGATACTTAAATTTGGCGTACCTGAAGCTATTATCACAGATCAGGGATCTAATTTTATGTCTGAATTAATGAAACAGCTATGCCACTTACTAAAACTACGTAAATTACGCACAACTCCGTTACACCCTCAGTGCAACGGGCACACAGAAAGAGTTCATCGGATAATTGGCAAGATGCTTAGTTATTATATTAACGAACAACATTCAAATTGGGATACGTATTTACCTATAATCGTGTCGGTATAAAACGCCAAAACGCATGAAGCAACTGGCATGTCACCTTATGAAGTGGTCTGTGGGAGAAAAATGCCGTCCCCTTTTGATGTTATCAGGCAGAAAAACGGAAAAGTCGGAGAAACAGTAAAAGATTTCAGTCGAATGATGGAGGATGTATGGAAAAAGGTTCAAAAATCTAATACAAAGGCTTTGGAACGACAGGAAAGATTAGGTAATGCCAAAGCAAAATATCCAAATTACAAAATCGGTCAGTGGGTGATGCTGTCAACCCCATATATTGTGAAAGGAAAAACGAAGAAATTTGTAACAAACTACAGAGGCCCTTATCAAATTATTGTGATCACGTCACCAGTCAACGTTAAACTGCAATTGCCCACCCGAACTACTATTGTCCATGCAAGTCGTTTAAAACCTTTTAAGGGCGCTCCAAATGTAATTCCTTCAACAATAGTGTCTGCTTTTCCGAAGGGTGGAGGTACTACCCGAAGAGGAAATAGAGTGGCCACGCCAGCACAACATACAGACATGGCACCATACGAGTACAATCTTCGACCAAGGGTGCGAATGTCGTAGTGGAATCATAGTAGACTGTAGTATACATATGTAAATAATTAATAAATGATGATGGTTTATTTTTTAAGAAAAAAAAGTTCAACATAGAAACAGGTAGATCTGGTAGTTAACAATGTATTCCTTCTTTTCTTTGTTTTTGTTTTTACTAGGTTGGTAGGTCCATAACCATGTTGTTGCTTTTTTCAGAAAACGCCATGCAAGCATTTCCTACACAAAACCTATCCTACCTCAATGACTCCCTTGACAGTTCCCTTCTGAAGACATTAGATATGTTCATAAACTCGCATAGCAAGGCAAAATTGATGCCATTGCTATGATGCAACATGTCTTAAAATTAAAAAGTGAACACAAAACTAAAATTATAATGCTAGGAACGGGTATATCTGGAACCTTTGTGTTGGTGTTTCTGCTTTGTACAGTTATCTTTTATTTAAGACGAAAAAATAAGCCGAACAATAATATACCACTTCATCAAATCCCTGTTAACTGGATACCACACTCTTAACTGGTGTACTTCAGTGGTTACTTCAGTGTATTAATTTTGTTTATTGTACTTCAGTCTTTATTAAACAGTCTCATGTTAAAATAAACAATACTGTAGAATAGATATTCTTGCATTAGTATAGGGTAGATTAAACAGGTGTTACTATGTAACTTTCTAAGTGAATAATCTATTTTTGTTTATTCATTGTCATCAAGATTTGTTACACTTATTATAACCATTTATGTGTGAACTATGTGATTCATGAGCGATCAGTGCTTTTGTAAAGTGATGAAGTATTTTCAACATACTTAACGTGAAGCGTGTGTAATCTTCTAAGTCGAGAGTTTTCATTGCTTGTGTTAGTGCTTTTGCCGTGTGAAGAGTGGAAGAATGTTGAGCGGTAAATTCGAGGGCGAATTTCTCCGAAGGGTGGAGGAATGTTGAGTGGTACTTAAGTAAATAAATTAGTGAAATCAAAGTGAAGTAGAAATTAGAATATAAATGAAAAACTTGGTTTAGTTTAGAGAGTTACATACTGGCAAACAGCGGGCAGAACAGCAGAACAGAAGAGACAATGACCGTGAAGTCAGCAAGTTCCACATAAGCGGGCGCTGTCGATTCAGCCGTCAGGGCATCGCCCGACCAGCTCACGCGTTTCTCAGTTGTCACATGTGATCAAAGGCCCTCGTCTACATTCCAAGAGCCAATGACCGACGTTAAGAAGATTCTTCGAGAAGCTTTTCAACGTGACAGACGAGGCAATGACCGTGAAGTCGTTCACCTCCAGTGAACTGAAGTGAATAAATACGCGAGACGCAGTGGGCCTGAGAGACGAGAGACGAAGAAGACGAAGAAGTGAAGAAGTGTAGCAGTAGTTTTCAGTCAGTTTCGGTGCTGAAGACCGTCATGCAAGAAGAGACTGCATCATGCACGACGCACCAAGTCCGCCGCTGTAATGGAATAGCAAGCAGCAGCCGCGGCGCCAGAAGACAGAAGTTAAAAGGTATTTGAAGTCTGATTTTTACGCACCCGGGTGACTCGTGAGGACGGGAAGGAGACGGCCTCACATCAGCAGTCACCTGTGGGCTGGGATGAAGATCTGACAGCCGAAGACTGGCAAGCGGGAGTCCGTTGTTCGAGTCCGGAACACTGGCCTTCCCCCGCTGCGCCGCTCCGCTGGCCGACGCACAACTCATGCGGCCGCTTAGAGAAGAGAAACACTGGGACGCCACATCCAAGGTATCACCATCCGATGCACGACTTCGCTCGCAATAATTAAACGGGCCACCTCGCGCTGCGCGTCTCCAGTCAGCTGGGCGAGACGGCGACACGAGATACACACCGCTACGCGAAATCAGACGCCGCCGCCGCCGCCGCCGCCGCTGCCGCAGCAGAAGGCTTCGCAAACGACACAGCTGCCGCTCTCCGAGCCAGTACAATCCAGTAAGAAAACCATTGTACGAAACTTGCAATAAAAGTTATCTTATGTAAAAATGCTGTTTCATTCTACCTCATACCCGAGCCAAGGAAGAACCCACCCTGTCCACACGTTGTTAAGAGAGAAAAGTTAATTTATTTAGTATTTTCACCTTCGCGTAATGCTTTAGAATCAAATGCCCTTTGCAGTAATACTCATCCTGACAACTGACTAGCATCAAAAGAGAAAACCCAGTTACATTTAGTATCAGAACTGTTACAGTAGTAACAATGAGAATGTGTGTCGCATGGAATCAGCAGCGATCGGGTCGAACGACGCAAAAGATGCAGTGTGTAGGAATAATTCTGTTGATGTTGCTCAGCAACGTAGTTCAACTATACAGATGTTAAGATATAATGACGGAGTCGATATACGAGAGGAATTATGTCAAGATTTTCGGAAGAAGTGTAATTTTTTTTTGTTTGAACTGGAAGTTGTATAATCAGCTATAGTTTGTGATATTTATTGTATTCAAACTACGGTGATTTTAGATACTGGAGCATCTGTTTCTGTGCTGAATGAATCGTTCTTCTTCACTTAAAGAAGATTAGAAAGATTCCGGTTTTTCCATTCACTAATTGTCGAGTTACAGGAGCCATTAGTCAGAAAGCCCAACTAGTTCGGGAACAGAAACGGATTTGTATTAATTTTGGAATGGGAGCCAAAGAGGTCACCTTCCTTATTGTAAAGAATTTAGCCGTGAACTGTCTCCTCGGATTAGATATTTTGTGAGAGACGGAAACTATAATCGATCTCGCAAAGGGTGAACGCAGCATGTGTTTCGGTGACACAAGAGTCAGCTTAGACTTGGTAAAGACCTAAGAACTGCATGGCAAATATTGTCAAATTTTAAAGATAGAACCGATTCGCGCACATTAATGGCGGCTTCATGATAGTTTCAATTGCAGTACATTCCCGGTCATGGAAGATGTGAAGGACGAGGAGAATATCCACCTCTCTGAAATAGTAGAAAAAGTACAACAATCCTCTGGTCTTGACCGTCTCCAACAAAAGCAATTGTTAGACACAGTTACTAATTATCGTAAAGTATTTTTGAAAAAACCTGGACTAATTAAAGGTAACGTGTACGACATGCAAGTGTTTCCCCATGAAATATACTGTCATCAAACGTACTCAATACCCAGCGCGAAAAAGGAAGCAGTAACAAAAGAAATTAGACGAATGCTGTAATGGGGAATTATTGAGACCTCGTTATCACCATATACACTCCTGGAAATGGAAAAAAGAACACATTGACACCGGTGTGTCAGACCCACCATACTTGCTCCGGACACTGCGAGAGGGCTGTACAAGCAATTATCACACGCACGGCACAGCGGACACACCAGGAACCGCGGTGTTGGCCGTCGAATGGCGCTAGCTGCGCAGCATTTGTGCACCGCCGCCGTCAGTGTCAGCCAGTTTGCCGTGGCATACGGAGCTCCATCGCAGTCTTTAACACTGGTAGCATGCCGCGACAGCGTGGACGTGAACCGTATGTGCAGTTGACGGACTTTGAGCGAGGGCGTATAGTGGGCATGCGGGAGGCCGGGTGGACATACCGCCGAATTGCTCAACACGTGGGGCGTGAGGTCTCCACAGTACATCGATGTTGTCGCCAGTGGTCGGCGGAAGGTGCACGTGCCCGTCGATCTGGCACCGGACCGCAGCGACGCACGGATGCACGCCAAGACCGTAGGATCCTACGCAGTGCCGTAGGGGACCGCACCGCCACTTCCCAGCAAATTAGGGACACTGTTGCTCCTGGGGTATCGGCGAGGACCATTCGCAACCGTCTCCATGAAGCTGGGCTACGGTCCCGCACACCGTTAGGCCGTCTTCCGCTCACGCCCCAACATCGTGCAGCCCGCCTCCAGTGGTGTCGCGACAGGCGTGAATGGAGGGACGAATGGAGACGTGTCGTCTTCAGCGATGAGAGTCGCTTCTGCCTTGGTGCCAATGATGGTCGTATGCGTGTTTGGCGCCTTGCAGGTGAGCGCCACAATCAGGACTGCATACGACCGAGGCACACAGGGCCAACACCCGGCATCATGGTGTGGGGAGCGATCTCCTACACTGGCCGTACACCACTGGTGATCGTCGAGGGGACACTGAATAGTGCACGGTACATCCAAACCGTCATCGAACCCATCGTTCTACCATTCCTAGACCGGCAAAGGAACTTGCTGTTCCAACAGGACAATGCACGTCCGCATGTATGCCGTGCCACCCAACGTGCTCTAGAAGGTGTAAGTCAACTACCCTGGCCAGCAAGATCTCCGGATCTGTCCCCCATTGAGCATGTTTGTTACTGGATGAAGCGTCGTCTCACGCGGTCTGCACGTCCAGCACGAACGCTGGTCCAACTGAGGCGCCAGGTGGAAATGGCATGGCAAGCCGTTCCACAGGACTACATCCAGCATCTCTACGATTGTCTCCATGGGAGAATAGCAGCCTGCATTGCTGCGAAAGGTGGATATACACTGTACTAGTGCCGACATTGTCCATGCTCTGTTGCCTGTGTCTATGTGCCTGTGGTTCTGTCAGTGTGATCATGTGATGTATCTGACCCCAGGAATGTGTCAATAAAGTTTCCCCTTCCTGGGACAATGAATTCACGGTGTTCTTATTTCAATTTCCTGGTGTGTAGTAACCCTCTTTTACCGGTAATGAAATCCGATGGAAGTGTAAGGTTGGTTCTCGACGCTCGCCGGATTAATCAAGTTATTATATCTGTCAGGACGCGGCCTGAGAATCTAGAAGAACTATTACAGAAGTTCCATGGGATAAAGTATCTATCAAGCCTCGACCTCCGCGCGTCATACTGGCAGGTGGTCTTAACGTCAAGATCTAGAACATATACAGCATTTATTTATAGAGGAAGAAGCTATCAATTCAGAGTATTGCCATTCGGATTGAATGTCAGTGCCGGAGTATTTATTAATGCGCTTGACACTGTCCTAGGCCCGGATTTGTTAGAGCAAATCACTGTCTATGTGGACGATTTATTGATTGCTTCACCAATGTGGGACGAGCATATCAAACTAATTAATTTGGTGTTACACAAATTTGAACTTGCAGGTGTTACGGTTAACCTTAAGAAGTCCAAGTTTGGAAAGACGGAGATAAAGTTTCTAGGACATATAGTATCCTCAGAAGGAATCTTCCCGGATAGTACGAAACTCGAGGCTATCAGAGATTGTCCACATCCAGCCAACAAAAGACAATTAAAGGCATATATGGGTCTTGTATCCTTTTTCCGAAAGTTCGTGCCTAATCAATGGCTTAACAGCGAACATCTATTGGGGCTTCTGAAAAAGAATGCGCCGTGGGTGTGGACTGACCAGTGTGCGCATGATTTCGACACGATCAAGCATTGCTTGTTAAATGCTGAAATCTTGCACCATACAGGTCTCAGTAAGGATTTTTGCATACCCTCAGATGCTTCATGTACTGGGTTAGGTGTGTGTTTATTTCAAACAGAAACAGTAGACGGACACGAGCAAATAAAAATAATATCTTTCGCAAGTCGTGTATTATCGGAATGCGAACGCGCATATTCCGCTACGAGCTTGAAGCATTGGCAGTGGTATGGGCGTTTCGCAAATTTCATTATTATGTTTATGGTAGACACGTTCGGGTATACTGTGATCATCAGGCTTTGAGTTTCCTGCTGACCTGTAAACTTCTCCATGCACGTTTGGCAAGATGGACATTAGCGTTGCAGGAGTGTGATTTCCAGATTATTTACATCAAAGGAAGTAATAATATTGTGGCAGATGCTTTGTCTAGGCTACCACCAGGTTTACCTCAATTTAGTGAACTCACAGAGCAAGCATCGGAATTTAAAGTGTTACTAATGGCGGACAATGTTAATCGTAAATATTTTCTAGTCATGTGTAAAAATATGGCACAAAAACAGGATATAGATAATATTTGGCACGAGATCAAGGATCAACTGAGGACGGATCCTACTTCGAAATTGCATAAATATTACATGTTACATCAGGATGTGTTATTCTTTGGAAGACATGAGGATTCACGAAACTGGCTAGTATGTATTCCGCAGCAATGTGAGCAAAAGTTAATAATATAAGCACATAATGTTTGGGGTCATTTCGGTTCAAGGAAGTGCCTGGCGAAACTAAGAATGTATTGTCATTTTAATAACATGTATAGAAAGATCCTACGAATGACGCGAGCATGTGACATTTGCCAGCGCGTAAAGCCGTGTGCTTTATCATCGCAGACATTAATGCAGTCAATTGTTCCAACTGCTTCGCGCCAACTTTTAAGTATTGACATCGCTGGGCCTCTGCCAACTGCCAGAGGAGGGGTCAAATACCTCGTAGCAGTGCTAGATAACTTTACTAAGTTTGTAAAGCTATTTGCTACAAAAACAACAGCCACGAGAATGATAATAAACCGATTCGAAAATAATTACATACCTCATTTCGGAACGCCAGAAACATTACTCTCTGACAATGCCTCAAATTTTACGAGTGTTACCTGGAAAAAATTCTTAGAGAAACATAATATAAAACCAATTTTCATTTCGAGGTTCCACCCCCAAGGTAATCCCACGGAACGTGTGTTCCGCGAGTTTAATCACTTTGTGAGAACATACTGCTCAGCTAAACAAACTAAGTGGGTGGAATACATAGAGCCGTTTGAAAGTTTTGTAAACTACATACCACATTTATCGACAGGTTTTACTCCAGCAGAACTCACATTAAAACAAAAGACAACAATAGTTGGGTCAACCCACTTTCAAAACTAAATACCGAACCGGAAGACTGGGACGACAAAGTTAGACAAGCATTGGTCACACTATACGAGAATGCACAGAAATGGCAAGAATCACACAACCAGAGACTACAGAATACTCAACAATTTAACGTGGGAGATATGATGTTAGTAAGAAATTATCCGAAGTCGTCATTATTAAAGAGAAAAATAGACAAGTGGTTTCCGTTATATTCAGGACCATTTGTGATCTTAGGTATACCACATAAAAATAGTTATTTCTTGGTCCATCCCAACTCAAATAGACAGAAAGGACTATACAATCACAAAGACTTGAAAAGATATGTATCTTAAGTACAGTAGATGACCTTTTACGTGTGTCGTAATGAGGTGAAGTCAAACATCAGAGACTCAAGTACTGTGCGAGTAGGCTAAGTGACAATTATTAATTAATGGACTAGTGTATTTCATCGACACACTGCGATGTGTCGTGTGGGAAAATAGGAACATACAACATTGGAAGCATCAGTACTGCTTGGAGGAAGAGACTCTCAGAATACCAATTAGGTGTAAGAAAATTTCAGCTCCAGTTCGACGGAGAAAAGGACGCCGAGCTGCAGCAAGGACAAGAAGAATTGCTTCAAGATGACTCCACCCTAAGACACTTAATCAAACATAATACAAACTTGTTGAGATTTAGTAAACTTTCAGGAACTTATGCATGCGGAACTACGAACAGTGAACAGAACTGCATATTTCACACAACAGTAGGATATAGTGACTTTAGAAAATAAACGTTTCACTTTGTTGATTGTTAACTATTTTGAACTCACTAGGGTGAGCAGGTTATGTTCTTTTTTTTTCTTTCAGACTGTGTACAGGATACACTTACAACAAGTAAAGTTTACGCGAGTTACGTATAGGTTTAACAAATTTTCCACCGTAAGTTAGTGCTCGGACTTGCATGAGCTATAAACCAGGTCGAACAAGATGTTGTCCATGACTGAACAGATCATTACACAGACGAACATATACAGACTTGTGTTTATCACTGCACAATTCTTTGTAAGTCCAGGAGCACCTTTTCGAGAAAATATATGACTTAGGATTTGCTTTTATATTGTAAATGACAATTATGTACTTCATTTGATATGTACAATCTTTCAGTTATTTATCATTATGTAACTAGACTGTGTAAAGACATTCTTATGGGTAGCACAAGGACTTTACCTTGTCAGACTTGATAACTGTGATCAAGTGACTACATGGTGGAGAGAAAATGTCACAGATGACCTATGAAAAAAAGACTTCCTGTGAACATTATCCTCTGCGCGTACGAATCTTATTTCACTGGCGAAAGAGTGGAATTTAACACAAAAGTGGACGCTCAATGAGTGCGTTGTGTTACCATGATTTTGTTTTCAAATTTTGTGCTACGAGTGTTTAGTAATGCCAAGTATTCAGAGTGTTATCGGGACCACAAGCGTGGACGTAACATTCCAGGCGAACTAAAACTCAAGAGCAAGTGTTTTTATCGATCAGTCAGCAACAGTGGTGAGTCGTAACAGTGTTGGGAACTGCTACTGACTATATCATTAAACCCGATGCAGAACTGTATTACATGAACCTTTAATTGCAGATATTCAGTTACGTCGAAAGGACGAATGGACTTGCATCATGATAAAGAAACTCACAAACAGTCGAACACCTCACAAAAAAACATATTCTTCTTGTTGAGTGAAAGAGTGCGTGAAATATGATGTAATTTAGATGTTAATTTAAGGAACTGACACTGCTGTTTGAATTTCATGCGACTGTATGCTGGGATGCTGAGCACACGTGTCGGTGAGGGCAGCATACTGCAGCGACATCATCCGTCATCCCTTGCCGCACCCTGCCACGTCATCGCAGTCCATCGCAAACTTACCTGATGGGGCGAGACATCGGTGTTGCAGTACACCAAGTCGCCAGCCGTCGTCACCAGCAGCACTATCACGAAATTGTACCATTATTAAATGTCATACGGAGTGAATATTCAAATGTTGAAAATTAAAAAAGAGGGTATGGAAGATGTGCTCGCTCCGCCGTGGTTTCTTTCCGTTTTTTTTTTTTTTTTAACATTGGCCTTTGCCCGAATGGGGGAGCGTAACTCAAAGTCCCTGAGACTTAAAAGTAAACAAAGCACATGCTTCCAAGTGAAAGAACACAGCGAACTTTAAACAGAGCAGACAAGGAAAATAAGCCTGCTTGGATGTCCAGTCAAACAAGTGTGACTGTACATCCAAAGGGGGCAATGTAGTGCTACAACGATGAAAATTAATATTACGACGATGTCAAACCTTATTTTCATGATTTAAAGAAGTATTCATGATATTAAAAATGTAATTATAATTTTATTATTTTCATTTTTGTGCTCAGTGTATCAAAGACTTTCTAGTGCACCGAATAAATTAGCATTGTTTGTACTACGAAACTATATATGATTGTTAAGGGTTAGGCATGTAATTATTCGAGGTAAGACATTTTGTTGAGTCTGAATTTTGTTCTCGTACTGGTCGGTAGAGAAGGAAAAGTTCCTTAATCGATGTGAAGGTATAAATGCTGTAAAAAGGAGAGAGAGAGAAGGTAAATACAAGTTATTCAAAAGAAATATCTCTAAAGTGTAACGTCTTGTGATTTCCTATAACTAAAAATTGCAAGGTCTAATCTGAGCCTGTCCTGAATAACAGCGAAGAACATTTATGTTATCATATATATTCTTCGTTTGATCACGGTTGTGATTCGCATATTTCTTTTTGTTACGCGACGTGTTATGAATATTTTCATTATACGCGCAAAAGTGCACACAGCTTTAATCCAACCTGCGTCTTTCGGAAACGGTAACTTTTAAGCAGTACAATTACGCGAATACCGTCTAAATCGCAACCGTGATCGCAAAAGTGTTTCCTGGACCAAATAATTCTTATAAAATGTATTCTCCAAACGAGCAGCATTACACTATCGCTGACTCGCAACAATCGAAAGAGTAAAAACAGTGCTTAAATAAAATTGCCACCTTTTAATAATTATTATCCCATTAAATAAATAAATAGCAATTTAGTGGCTATCCAATCAATAAACAGAGAGGGCAATTCATGACCTCAGAGGTTAAGTCCCATAGTGCTTAGAGCCATTTGAGCCATTTGAACCTAATATCATTGCGGTCGAGAAAAATAAGAGTTTACCAAGGCAGGCCGATAGGAAGAAAACAAAAAACCCTGCCACAAGTGATAGGAAGTAATAGCTAATGGTCAATGCGGTTTCCAGCCGCATTCTCCCAAGAAGGGGGCCATCTAGGGGGACTACACTTTGGAGTCTTACAGTCTCACCAGCTGACCAAATAGGCATGGGTCACCCTGCCAGCACCATTACTCGCGTCAGTATAGCTCATTGGAGTCATGTAGAGGTATAGAGAGATACAGTGTAACTATATTGCAGCGTGCTGTGGTTGCAGTGGTCAACTTCGCTCAGTGGTGTGTTTCGGGTCGCCAGTTCAAACCCAACTATTAGAGTTTTTTTTCTTTTAGTATTTTTCATTTATGAAAGGTCCAGGATGAATTTCCATCGCCAGCGAAGTGTGCGCTGATTTGAAACTTGCATTCGAGCGTGGGACCCACACTCCACTGCAGGGTAAATATTCACTCTGAAAACAATCCCTCCGCACTATGGCTAAGGCATGTCTCCCAATATCTTTTCTTCAAATGGTTCAAATGGCTCTGAGCACTATGGGACTCAACTGCTGTGGTCATCAGTCCCCTAGAACTTATAACTACTTAAACCCAACTAACCTAAGGACATCACACACACCCATGCCCGAGGCAGGATTCGAACCTCCGACCGTAGCAGCAGCGCGGCTCCGGACTGGAGCGCCTAGAACTGCACGGCCACCACGGCCGGCAGTACAGCTGTTATGGCGGGTTTTGCGTCGTGTGTGGATAGGCAAGTGGGTAGAGCACTCACTCGCAGCAGGTAAAGATCCCAGCTTCGAGTCCCGCTCCGGAAAATACTTTTAATCTGCCATTAAGTTTCGTTTCTGGAATGATATTGAAATATCTTATATTTTTAATTTTTGTACATTTTGAGATATTTAGTATTTGTATCAATACAAGAACTCTGAAACATTGTATGCCTCTATAAATAGCTGCGTTCTCTGGACAGGAATTCGTTTCTGTTCTGGCTGTACGTCGGTATCAGTAATAAGGATGCTTTCAATTTTAAGTGTTCTATTTCATTTCTCCAGTAACAGCCTTACCTACACATTTGAACTGATTGAGGTTTCGATGTGACAGTACTGTGCTGCCAAATAAGGAATTACAATATTTTGCCTCCACATCAGACAGAGTACAGTGTAATGCGTGTATTACTGTTACCGATAATTTCATCACAGGCAGACCATTGCTTGTTTTTATTTTAACGCTACATCCATCTGAAATTAAATTTTACTGACTCTTCGTACAAACAGGGCGCTCTATACCGGCGGAATCTTGTAACGTATTGTGTCTTGATTTCTTTACTCATTACGAAGTCTTTGATTACTGTTTACTGTGATTCACCAAACGATGAGATCAATGACACGTTACGAATTTGCAGTCGTTTTCCCATGGTATCAGGCCGTAACGTTACTTAGAACAACCGCATGCTTTAGATTTTATTTATCTGGATTTAACAAGTTTTCCTCTTGAGGATACGTACATCGTTTGATTCATGAATATTTTTCGTAACACTTTTTAAGACTACTAGGACCTCTTTTGCTTTTGTCTATGATATGTTTGTTTCATGAGTTAGAACGCAAAATATCAGTGACCTGACAGAAACAATGAGTCCCACTTTCCCAAACCATTATTGTACATTGCAACAGCAGTAGACCTGACCAACAAGCGCTGTTTCCAGTTAAAATCATTTCCAGTATTTCAGTGGGCTACCGTCCGATGTTACATCACTGTAATGGACGGAAATATCTAATTCGTTAGTACCTTTTTCAATTTTTATGGCCTGTCATCATCAATGCAAGTAGAAATGTAAGGTTTTTGACTATGCAAACGCATCACGGAAGTTCTTGCAGTGCCACATTTCCTCACTTGTGGCAGCACTCTGCTGACACAGTAGTACTGTTAGTCATTTATGGAACAGACAGAGAAGGGTCTTCCCCGTGAGTTTCATCGCATTTCTCAATATTCTGCGGAGACTGTTAGTCACTGTGGCATTTTCCTGGTACCCTGTAAATGAAAGTGGTCTTCTGCCTACTTTGCACACGTCTGAGGCTGTGATATTGTTCCATTTCATATCCCTACAAGTTCTTAAACACAAGTAGTTATATAAGTCGACTGATTCTACGTGTGACTGGTTGTCATCCTAGTTTTTGGACTTTGTGAAGTGCTGCACTTTACATTTGTGAACATTTAAAGCAACTTACCAATCTCTGCACTACCTGACTGAATATTTGCACAGCTTTTTTCAGTCAGTAAGTACCTCATCGTAGACAAGTGTCTCCTCTGCGTAAAGTACGAGCATAGTATTATTATTACCTGCTAGGTCGTTAATATACAAAACGAACGACAAGGGCTCCCTGGGAGGCGCCTGAAATCACTACTGCATCTGATACCATTTTGCATTCTATGTACCAAGAAACCTTCAGCCCAGTCACAAATTCCGCTAGATACGTCATAGGATCGTACTTTCTTTAATAAGTGTTACTATAGTACTAAGTGAAATGCTTTACGGAAGTCAAGAAATACTGGATATATCTGACTGCATAGATCCATGACTTCCATGATGTCATGTGAGAGAAACCAGAGTTCATGTGAGTGCTGTTTTCCGACATTAACATGGCTTGGAACATTCCGTTCGATTTACCTCTTTTTTTTTGGGGGGGGGGGGATCAGAATACGTTCTGAGACCCTACGACAAATGGATATCATTGGTATCGGACATTAATCTTGTAGATAATTTCTGCTACCTTCTTGCAGATGCATGTGGCCTCTTCGATCTTGCCACTACTGGATACAGTTTTACCTAAATATTTTTGCAAGTTCTTTTCCATTTGAACCATGCATCTGTGGGAGACACTACCCATTACCCTACATCTGATCCCAATCAATGCAGCACTGAAGAGGAGACTATAGCTTCTCCTGTATTTTTGGTGATGCTTCCCTCCTGTGCCCCAACAGGCTGTCAACATTCCCCAGATTTCAGAAGGTAGGAGACGAGGTACTGGCAGAAGTAAAGCTGTGACGACGGCGCGTGAGTCGTGGTTGGGTAGCTCAGTTGGTAGAGCACTTGCCCGCGAAAGACAAAGGTACCGAGTTCGAGTCTCGGTCCGGCACACAGTTTTAATGTACCAGGAAGTTTCATTCCCCAGATTTATTCACCTTCTTTGTTATTTCTTTTTTTATTCACCTCTATCTCTCGTTTCTTCAACCCTATTATCTTTACTCCAGTACCTGACCTGCAAACGGTTCTTTGTCATTTCTTTCTTTGTCAAGTACCAGTTACCTCTTTCTGCAATTTTGTTGGCATTTCTACGAACTGCCATTTGATACGACACATTATGTGAAATGAATTTGCAATAATTTTAATAAGACATTGTTTTTTACAATTACATCCACTAATTTTACTGTTAATATGTTTCACTCATATGCTACTCTCATTTCAGTGTTCACTGCAAAGAGAATTTTTACAGGGCCTTATGTTCCTATCCTTACCAGATTAAGTTCTTGAATAAATAAATGTTTGGTCACCTGTGGATGTAGACGAGGCCGTGTACGTCATGATCACCAGATTGTATGGCAGTGTCATGGATCGAATCTGGAAAGCACAGAGATAAAGTATGGTACTGAAGATGAAGATAATCCGTCTGTGGGAAAGTAACACTGCGCTCGACACTTGTTAAGAAGCCCGGTACACACTTTGAGCCCTCCGACACGTGTGCGTATCGATGTTTACATTTACAAGGAGAAAAGTACATATAAAACTATGTAAACTAAAATTCATTATTTCATGCATAACTACTTATATTTTGTGTGATAAGAATAGTTGTGAAGTTTTACACAGGAAAATACTTAAATTTATTTTTACTAAGTTCTGCTAAATTTTACGCAGTTTTGATTCTCTAGCAGAAGGAGGTTCTTACTCACTGGTCTGAAGATGACCACAGTAGTGGTCGAAACCGGTCACCGTACTAAATAAATTGTGATCAAGACTGTTTTTAATAGTAAATATGTTTATAATAAATAGGAAAGAGGACAGAAAATAGTGTGACGTCAGTCTATTCAGAGGCAAAAGAAGTAGTACCAAATTACAGGTACTAAAGAGAATTCGCTTCATTTACGGGTTTAAAAATTTTACAAATAAATTATAAGAATTTCTTTTCATGCTTATTGTAAATCGTTTAATATTATTCAGTATTTGGAAATCTTGATGAACCAATCATGTTCTAATGAAGAGTAGCCGTCATCGCTTTGGGGGACCAGCATTGTTGAAATTTTAGCAAGCTTTGCCTTAAACGCATCGAAAAAACTTAGTTTTTGTTTGCGAGCCGTAAATTGCTCGTGTGGCTACACTTTAAACCTCTTGTCTGCATATTTTAACCTTCCATGTGACAGACACTCTTTAATGCGATTTTTGAGGTGTGTATGTCAACGTTTTCGTCGGTCAGAGATAAACTATCTTCCCCCCAGCATCTTGCCGGAAAGAAGAAATAAAAGAAAATAATCTGCCGCACATCAAGACTTACTAGTGATAATTGTACACCAAGAAACACATTTCTCCAAAAATAGTAACAAACACAATGAAACTAAGCATGTGGTTTAGATTTGTGGCAGAACTGTATAATAAAACAGATGATTAGATAAAGCAGCTTGGCTAACGCCAAATCAAAATAAGTTGCTAATATTTCACTAACTAATTTCTATTTGTCGTAAAGCATGTGTTCCCTGTCATATACATACTTCAAGTTATATGAGTAAAGCACCGAAATTTTTGATATAAAAGCAGACTTTTACCCCTTTGATTTTCATTTTGCAAGCCAAAGTTCTGTATTTCATAAAGTATAGTAGTCCGCCCCCGGTAGCTGAGTGGTGTAATAAAAAAACTGAGTTAATCGATCAACAACGAATTTAAATGGATGTCTTACGACGTCCGCCCCGAGCAGATGCAACGAACGAAACCGAACACAATGAGATTAAAAAAAAAAAAAAAAGAAGAAGTGGTCAGCGCGACAGAATGTCAATCCTAAGGGCCCGGGTTCGATTCCCGGCTGGGTCGGAGATTTTTCTCCGCTCAGGGACTGGGTGTTGTGTTGTCCTAATCATCATCATTTCATGCCCATCGACGCGCAAGTCGTCGAAGTGGCGTCAAATCGAAAGACTTGCACCCGGGGAAAGGTCTACCCGACGGGAGACCCTAGTCACACGACATTTTTTTTTTTTTTTAGCAGGGAAAAATTTAACAAATACGAAATGTTGTACACTCGTTCGTCTAATAAAGTCAGCGAGCACCAGGATCCGTTTTATAATGCTTTATTTTATTTGCCCCCTGATCCACAAATTTTCATTGCCCACGTATCGCTACAGTACAACTCACAACACAGCGTAATTTGGCAGATATAGATATTAAATGAGATACGGTACACACCAATGCATAGAATGTTGCGCAATTTTATGTATATACGTGTGTGTATTTGTGTGTGTGTGTGTGTGTGTGTGTGTGTGTGTGTGTGTGTGTGTGTGTGTGCGTGTACATGCCTATCGGTATGACTTTGTTACAACAAAGTTATAATGATTAAATTTAACTGGCATACCATCAGTTGTATTAATTCTCATATATCTGCAAATGTAGGCCTAATTGTGTTTACTATAGATCGATTGCTCATCGCCCCGGAAAAATACAATTAAAGCAAGTATTTCGAATTCATAATACCAACTTTCGGAGTTACTACAGTCTGCAGGACAGAAATATATTCCCTGTTCACGAGACAGATCAACATTACTGTTGATTCAAGGTCATTTATCACTTGCTCCTTGGGCGCATCAGAAACGACATTGTGTGCAGTGTGTGCTGCCCTTCTTTGTTCATGACGACACAATCCAAGATGATGCATGCTCCAACCCTTTATCAATGACGTCACCACGACGTGAAAGGACACGCCCCTCTCATCACTCTCATTCTCCCCTATCCCTCCAACCCATCTCAGTATTAAAATAAAGCAGCCAATCACAGTGTAGTATTTTAGCGAGTATTAAAATATGACAGTCAGTCGGAATGCAGCTGTGAAACTGCACAAATTTCTTTTCAGTTGGCACAAAGTACGAAAATATGCATTACTTCCAAAAAGAAACTTGACTAAAGGATCACAGATTGCAACTGTCTCCGCAGCTGCTGGGCATGGAAGCAGACATATATGGTTCGACCCTATGACGATACCGAGCCAATATTCTGAATAGAGCCATGCAGCACCCAACTGTGGCTAGTGCTTCTTCTCGTTTCACGCATTACTTTAATTAAACAGCTTTAGTACTGGTCCGTTGCAACTAGAGTCTTCTTATCTGGAACTAGAATCCAATCAAGCCATCAGAATTGGCAGAAGCAGAAGAATCTTCGACTTAGTCATTGGCAGTGGCTTCACCTTCAGCGAAAGCAGCAGAGCCGAGACAGCCAATATGACCAACGGGTTACCTACAGACATTGATAGTGTAAATGTATGTGCATTCACAGATTTGCCATAAAAGATGGAGGTCGGTTCTGAAATCAGAGAGGGGAATTTTACAGAAGTTTCCACTGCATGCTTAAGACTAATTTGCACAAATTTGAATGCTGAAATAAAAAAGAAATTCTGAATTAGTAATATATTCAAAATTTTAAAGTGTACAATCTAACATTTAAGCACAAAATCTGAAGTGGGAAGAGTTATAGACGTGATAGGGGAAATGTTAGATAGTAAAGTGGAAAATATTGGAATAGAAATGGGTAATATTTGGAAGGATGAAGGCCTTTTCAATAAAAAAAAAGGCGACTCAGTAGGGGCACTAGTATGAAATAGAATATGTGAGTTACAAGATATAACGTGTATCCGTGTAGATTGTTGTGAGCCAGAGCAAGGCACACAAATATCACTGAACAACCGGCAAAAACGATACTGAATTTGACCGCTGCAGGAAGTCCGTAAGTCCCCAAAACACTGATGCGAGGTATTTCGAAGTGTCGAGACCGACTACACAAAAATTTTCTACCGCCAAAAAGCAGTGCAACTGGATCACCGCTCAGACAGGCATATGTGTAGCTTCTTCAGCTCCACCCCAAATAGTGTGAACGAGCAAAATGGTCGCCACACTTTTAAATCCTTGACTCTCCCCTCCAGAGGAAAACCATGTATCACCTGCTATCACCAGCCTTTCTTACAACTGTATACTCATAAATGCTACTGAAAATCGGAATGCGGCATTTGGTGCGCGATAAAAATATAAACAAATATGATGTCCTACACTTTATTCTACTAGTAGTAGTTTGCCCAAAAATTAGTACTAACCAATTCCGAGATTTAGCAGTAGTACCGCAAATAGTTTATGATCTGTTATTACAACACAAATAAATGTAGCATCGCATCCTTACAGGAATTTTCTTCCTTTCTCCATTGCCATAGTCAGAACTGATGTAGCTGTATTAGTTTCTGAGTCACAGGCAAAAGCTATACGAACTAATAAACAATTAATAGAAAAAGACAATAAATATAAATCTTAGAAACTAAATGTGTGCAATAACGTCTGAAACATATACTGTCTTATTAACTATGTAAATTACCCAATTCACTATGGTGAATTAAATAATACTCTGATTTTAATTAGAAGTTCAATTAAGAACTGTCTCGCAGGTTAGTTGTACGTTACGATACGTGCCAAGAACAGTCGATGAGCATTGAAGAGCTTACAGTTTGGCAGAACAATCTCTTTGGTACTATAAAAGTTTCAAAATTTATTATTTATAAAATTTCATTTAACTAAATCCTCTCGGTGCCGTAACTCCTCTCACACATTAATTATAGAGCATATCTGTTTATCAGCAGAGTCCTAGTCACCTCCTCTTTTAATATGACATGTCTTGTGTGTGTGTGTGTGTGTGTGGGTGGGTGGGTGGGTGGGTGGGTGGGTGGTTGGGAGTGTTTGGGTCTTACGGGCGCTTAGAGGCGAGGTCATCAGCACCCTTGCAGTTATAAAAGCAAACGAATGTGGAGATAAACTGTAAAACTGCTGTACACTCGTGTACTCGAAATGACCACATAGTCCATTTCACATGCGCTAAAAGAAATTAGGAAGAGGGAAAGTAGCTATAAATGAAATTAAAACACAGAGAAAACAAAACAGAATAACTAAAAGAAAAGCACAGTGAAATGTGACTCACTTACAAAAAACTTGGGTTAGACAGTCACCCTGTTAACACACTAAAAACATTTACCCTAAAATCTTGTTAAAAATATTGGACAATTCACGAAACTTGGAAACACGAACCACATTAGTTTGCACAATACTTAAAATAGACGGCGGATCCTTTGGCAAATCAACCGCGGCCCGCTTGTCGGAAAATAAAACTCATTCCAATAAAATGTGGCGCACAGTTTTCTGTACGCTACAAGCACCACACATTGGAGGGTCCTCTCGCCGAAGTACGAAGCCATGCGTCGCCATAGGGCTGTGGCTCACGCGAAGACGAGTAAGAAGCTCGCCCCTTCTGGGCTTTATTACACGGACCTCATTATCGGTCAAATCAAAATAAGTTGCTAATATATCACTAACTAACCTCAATTTGTCCTGAAGCATGTGTTCCCTGTCATATACATACTTGAAGTTATATGAGTGAAGCACCGAATTTTTTGATATAAAAGTAAACTTTTACCCCTTCCAGCTCCTCGTCTTCCCATCGACGCATGACTCCGTACCTCAACACCGAGGTGATAGCATGCAGCGGGATGGAACACCGAAAGAACTCCTTGCCTGCTAGATACACCCTTTCGCTCCTCGCAGTATCTATGTCCTCTGGTACCCAGCAGAAAGACACCTAATTCACATATTGTGCTTTTCTGTGCCTATAATATAATGCGAATGATATCAATCAAGTCTTTGCACACACTGACGGCAGTGCTCTTGTCACGTTTGCATTTCTACAATTCCGTACAACTCAGTAAGTTTATAAACAAGTTTACCAAATAAGAATATATCTACTCCGTTATGAAACTGAGGCTTCCGTTAGAACGCGAGAGGTGTTTACATCGAATTGGAATTTCATGGTGCACACAGAAGCACACGTGCTGTACCAGAGTATGGGCTACTAAGTCCGTGGGAATGAAACCTAAAGTGGACGCTAAATTAAATAAAATTTACCTCAAGCATTCCACAAAGCACACAACAAATTCATACATAATATAATAAACTATCTAAATGTGTACATCATGTGGTGGCACCGCTCGTCCAGGCCAAGTTAGAGTTGCACAAAAGATCTCATCGAATAAACTAAATATTACTGAAATTAACACCATTCCCTGATTAAGTTAGTTGCCGATGCATGATTATTAATGCCACACACCAGAGTGACTTGGAAACGCAAGCAAAGCTCTCACACATTTCAGCTCAGCAAACAGAGATACTACTCAGAGAATTCGTATTCACCGGCGTCCTAGGGAAGAGTATCCTAATCGTCTCTCTCGTCCGGGCTCCATATACGGTGGCCGGAAGGGCTCAGAGAGCACAAGCGATTTCTGTCTGTACCAACCTCACAGTGGGTGCTGACCAGTGGCGACTAATGCCTCTCTGACCCAACGTAGCCGTACACAATGATTGGCTACACTGCTCTTAACATTCATAGAACCATGTAGCGGCTCACATGGAGCCGTTACAATGTGACAAGCAGTATGAAATTGCTTGTCCGCTATGGATCAGCCTCATCCCTCCGTTTGAGTGCTACATATTCACTGTACCGAACTTCGATTCTGCGTCCAGTTTGTCCGATGTAATATGCGTCGCAACCGGACACAATATTTTATATGCTCGTGATTAATGTAGAATATTTTTCTTTCCTACACCTTTAGTCAAAATTAACCTTCAGTTACTATGAGATGCAAAATAAATGCAAGTTATGTTTCCTGAAAGTTGGTGGTAAATACTCTGTAGTCTGATGGTAAATGTAACTATTGTTGCTGTCTTCATCGCCCGGGTCTGAATCCTCCCGTAGTTCTGTATTCATCCTATACTTCTTAGCAATTTTTTTGTAAATATCAAGTACATAATTACCAGCGTAATTATTTGTTTTTGCGATATAGATGAGTGTGCCAAATTCTAATTCGTATTCCGTTTGAGAATGTGGTAATCTGAAAGAAGGAAAATGAAATAGAGCATCTGTACACTGATGTGGGTAATTTGCCTTGTAATTTACTAAACAATCTGTATAAGTTTCTCTACGAAATATACGAAAATTGTGTTTACCACATAAATTTTTGATGTTTAGGTCAATCAAATCAATCTACCCTTCTACTCCTATCACAAGAGTAAATTGCTTTTTCATGTAACGTACTGACTTGATTTACCAGTTTTTTGATTTTCTCGTCATTACTGTTAATCAGAAAAAGGGTGGGATTCTCGAGAAAGATCTTGCTTTCAAGATGGTTTATAAAAATGTCAGCCAAAGAACCTTAGATAGCACTGCCCATACTTAGGACATCTTTCTTACAATACACTTCGTTACTGAATTTAAAGTGATTTTAAGTTAGAATTAAAGAAAATAAATCATCACTTTTAGGTTGTGGTCATCTTTTCTGGACCTGCAAAGTTGGCGAATAATCGTTCCCGGTTGGTACATTTGTATAAACGTTAACAATATCCAGGGGGGTTACAAGTTTCATAGCGTTAGCTATAGGCACTCGACAAGTTTCTGTATACAGTTTGTAACTCTGTTTAACCACCATAACTGTCAACCACAGGCCTCACAGGAAGGTGTTCTTAATGGACATGAAGTTGTACCCTCGAAGTTGGAGTACGTGTTGTTTCTCTCTATGGGTGATACTTTCATTACGTACCTTACGATTTTCATTTAACTTTTTGGATGTTGCTACTCGTACGTCTTTATAAATTTATTTTGTTTTGTTACCGTAGTCAGTTGTAATTATAAACACAATCGAGCTACGTTTGCCTAACTTCATGATTACCGTCGCACATGACGTTAACTTATGATTTACATAATTGACATTCATTCTATCTGTATTTCAACTTGTATGTGATCTATTAGACTCCCTAGTGATAACGTTATTCACTGCGACTGCATTACTATTTTGTTCAAGCTTAGAAAATTTTAAACAGGTAACTGAAACTTACATCTGAATTATAATAGTGTCTGTAATCGCTCTACGATCCATTATTGTATTCATACTATATTTCAGAGCTTTGGTAAATATAAATGGTTCATTACTGGAAAACTGATGTTCGTAAGGTTCACTACAGTTGGGAAAAAACTGAACTTTGCATCACTGTGTGGCTTGGCGCCAAATAAATACCCAGAACAAGTAACGACCCGGAAATACTTTCTTACTGTAATTAATACTGTAACACATTGAGAAAAGTGACAAAGGAAAGAAGATGAATAGTATTTCTGTGAAAGAAAATGGGAGTACTTTTTAAAAATAAGTCAGAAATTTGGTGCAAATAGTTCAGAAAAGAAATAAAAACAGTGCACTGAAGAAGCAACACAGAGTACGTTTAGTGAAATGAAAATTAATCTCAGAACCCCATCTGAAATAATGATCATTATGACTTTAAAAACTAGATATTCAGAAGGGGTTCTGAATATCTCCAATAAGACACTAAAAAGTTGTGGCCGTGCAAAGTGTAATGTTCTCAATTACTCTGAGCGTTTCCCTGGAAAGATTGAAATATGCTTTAGTTAACCTCTCCGTAAAACGAGTGACTCCACAGATGTCAGTAACTAATCCAGTGATACTCCTTAAGTAATTTTCTAAAATTTTTGAGAAGGTAATGTTTCCTCGGAGTATACCCACATTTGAAGTAATGAGGTACTTAGTCTCAGTTTGGATTTCAAAAGGGCCATTCTACTGAATCACTTACTTATAAATTTACTGAGCACGTACTAAAATCTGTAAATGATAAAAGATCACCAGTTGGGATCTTCTGTGACTTATTCAAGGCATTTCATGGTATTCGAATTGCGACATATTCGCAGAAAGCTTGTACAGCAGTCTAGGAAATATTTGTTTTGTATGAGTCCACCCATGTACTACAAAACTTTAATAAAACAGGTAATCAATTTCGGTCAGACCTAAAATTTAAGAAACAGAAATAATATTATTTTCGACGGATAATCACGACAAATATAACCAGATAAGTCTATATACTTAACTTGTTTCGTGTTCCACCAAGTAAGTCTAAATACTTAACTTATTCCGTGTTCCAAGTTTGTGCATCCTTTCAGGTCTCAGGACAGGTGTAAATATACTATACAAAATTTTATACAACTGGACTGTATGACTACATTTTTCATATTATCAGGAGATTTATGTTTACAAAAGAAATGCAAAGGTAGCTTGACGTATAATGTCTCAAAATTACACAAAAACCAGAATTAGATGTCATTATTTGCAAACATCAAAGCATTTCCGTGCCTTAGTGACTCCTGTCCATTACATAATTCTTGTCATTGCGTATATAATATAGATGGTACTGTATGCAAAAAACTGGTGATTTCTCAAACTGGGGAACAATCAAGAATGGGGTGCCGCAAGGTTCGGTCTTGGGTTCTCTGCTATTCTTAATATATATTAATGTCTTGCCATTCTATATTCACGAATATGCAAAGCTGGTACTTTTTGCCGATGATACAAGTATAGCTATCACACCCAACAGACAAGAATTAACTGGTGAAATTGTAAACGATGTTTTTCAGAAAATCATTAACTTGTTCTCTGCAAATGGGCTCTCATTAAACTTTGACAAAACACAGTATATACTTTTCCACACAGTAAATAGAATGACACCATTAATAAATATAGATCGATCAAAAATTGGTAGCTAAGGTAGAATATTCAAAATTTCTAGGTGTATGGATTGATGAGGGGTTGAACTGGGAAAAACACACTGAGGATTTGCTGAAACGTTTGAGTTCAGCAACTTACGCTATTAGGGTCATTGCAAATTTTCGCGATATACATCTAAGTAAATCAGTTTACCACGCCTATTTTCATTCTCTGCTTTCGTATGGCATCATATTCTGGGGTAACTCATCATTGAGTAAAGGAGTGTTGATTGCACAAAAGCGTGTAATCAGAATAACTGCTGGAGCTCATCCAAGATCACCCTGCAGGCACTTATTTAAAGAGCTAGAGATCTTCACTGTAGCCTCACAACATATATATTCACTTATGAAATTTTGTTATTAACAATACGAACGAATTCAAAAGTAACAGCAATGTACATGGCTACAACACTAGGAGAAAGGATGATCTTCACTACTCATGGTTAAATCTAACTTTGGCTCAGGAGGGGGTAGATAATGCTGCCACAAAAGTCTTTGGTCACTTGCCTAATAGCATCAAAAGTCTGACAGATAGCCATATAGCATTTAAAAGGAAATTAAAAGAATTTCTTAATGGCAACTCCTTCTACTCATTAGATGAATTTTTGGATATACGAGGGCAGTTCAATAAGTAATGCAACACATTTTTTTTCTGAAACAGGGGCTGTTTTATTCAGTATTGAAATACACCAGGTTATTCCCCAATCTTTTAGCTACACAACACTATTTTTCAACATAATCTCCATTCAATGCTACGGCCTTACGCCACCTTGAAATGAGGGCCTGTATGCCTGCACGGTACCATTCCACTGGTCGATGTCGGAGCCAACGTCGTACTGCATCAATAACTTCTTCATCATCCGCGTAGTGCCTCCCACGGATTGCGTCCTTCATTGAGCCAAACATATGGAAATCCGACGGTGCGAGATCGGGGCTGTAGGGTGCATGAGGAAGATCAGTCCACTGAAGTTTTGTGAGCTCCTATCGGGAGACTTGTGTGAGGTCTTGCGTTGTCATGAAGAAGGAGAAGTTCGTTCAGATTTTTGTGCCTACGAACACGCTGAAGTCGTTTCTTCATTTTCTGAAGAGTAGCACGAGTGTGTTCGCACGCTCCGCCATTGCAGGTGTCACAGCTGTGCACGGCCGGCCCGCACGCGGGAGATCAGACAGTCTTGCTTGACCTTGCGGCGATGATGACACACGCTTTGCCCAACGACTCACCGTGCGTTTGTCCACTGCCAGATCACCGTAGACATTCTGCAAGCGCCTATGAATATCTGATACGTTCCACACCATTACGAAGTGTCGTATTCATGATCCATGGAACAAATACTAATCTAATCTAATCTAACACAAAACGGGCTATATAAGCTTCGTCATGAAATATAAAAATTTTAAAGTTTTAAACATAGCTGCATGGTCAGCGACCGTTTACGAAGTAAAATTAAGGCAATAACAGCCGTCGGTCGCAAAAATTAAGTCTTTTGACCTAGGTTTTCGCACTGCTATGAGTGCTTTCATCAGAAGTAAAACACTCAAACTGACCTATGAAGTACAAAAAATATGGAAAAAAAATTATATATAAGTGAAAGTACTAACAGAACAAGAAACAGTACTTACATGTCACGTATAAAATAAATATCAAGCGATCAAGCTTTAGACACAAAATTTTGAAAAAAAAAAATACATGGAAGGCAAACCACTATGTGCTGTTCACACATGTCGAGCGACAGGTAGCAACAGACTGAGGTGCCGGCGTTAGCAGTTGCGGGCAGGTGAACATTACACCAAGAGTACCCTCTACTAGCCGCAAATACAAACAGACTACTTAACATTCAAAATATAGACAGACAAATGCTATGATGAACATTATTTGGTACATGAAGTAAAAGACAACATTTTATCTCACAGCAGGAGACATGGTAACGTCTTAAACTTCGTGGCAGATTAAAACTGTGTGCCTGACCGAGACTCGAACACGGGACCTTTGCTATTCGCGGGCAAGTGCTCTACCAACTTTTTTTTTGTGTTAATCGTTGTGTTTGGTCGTTGCGGACGTCACATGACATCCGTTAAAGTTCGTTTGTTGATCGTTCCACTCAGGTTTTTATTACAGAGGCCAACCAGCTCTCTGAGCCAACACGCTGAGCTACCGTGCCGACAACTGAGCTACCGAAGCACGACTCACGACCCGTCCTCACAGCTTCAATTCCGCCAGTACTGTGAGTCGTGCTTGGGTAGCTCAGTTAGGAGAGCATTTGCCCGCGAAAGGCAAAGGTCCCGAGTTCGAGTCTCAGTCTGGCGCACAGTTTTGATCTGCCAGGAAGTTTCACATCAGCGTACACTCCGCTGCAGAGTGAAAATCTCTTCGTAGTAACATCTTGTCTACGTAAGAGCTTAGAAGTACAGTTTAAATGCTAAACACGCTATTATAAAATTACAAAGGGAGCTGAATAACTCAGCGTGTAGAAAAACGATATAACATGAAATGCAGCCAATATAAACCATTTAATAATTAATTAATAAGTAATCGCTTGATATTTATTTTATACGTGATATGTAAGTACTGTTTCTTTCTTGTACTGTTAGTCAGTACTTACACTTATATAAAAAATTTCCCATAACTTTTGTACTTACGTTATAGGCCAGTTTGAATGTTTTACTTCTGTTGAAGCCACTCATATTGCACTGTTATTGCTTTAATTTTACTTTGTAAACCGTCGCTGACCAAGCAGCCATGTTTAAAACTTACAGACTGTGTTGCTCGGGTCCACAAAAATGATGCAGGATTCTGGGCTCTACATCTAAACTACCAAACAAAAAGCAGGTGACACAGTGAAATTAAACAGAAGTAATTAAGATTCAAGGGAAGGACAATGCCGACTGTACTTCAAAAGATAAAACAGTTCGCATTCTTGATTCGGAGTCATTCAGCGTATTCATCCTGTGGTTTTAAGGAAATGTGAAGACTTCAGCAAATAATAAAATACTTGTGACTGCGGCCTCTTTTAATTAGCGCTTGCTCTGATGCACGCACGGATGATCCAATCTCCGACGTTCCTTCTGCGGCGAAAGGGCTCAAGCTCAGGTCTAGATCGCATGCTGCCTAAAGGCCGGGCGCAATTTAATGATGCTCGTAATAACAGCGGCTCTCCCTTTCGCGAGAAAAAGCCAATTTTTGGACGTCAAAGAGCGGCGGTTCGTCAGCAGCAGTGGCAGAAAGCGATACCTGCTTCTGTTCGACACGACGAAACCGGGTGGTGGGGGAAGGGGTTTAGGGGTGGGGGCAGTAATACGGTTTCCGCGGCCATCTGTGCGGGACGCAGGGACGCTGCGGCCGGCGCGTAATTAAAATCTCCGAAGAAGCGGCAGTGTTTGCGTCCGTCTCAACAGAGAGAGAGAGGGACAGGGCAATAAGCCAATCACGCACAACGGACGCTGCCCGCGGAAGACTTGCTGCAGGAAGGGTTGGGGGATGGGGGGAGGGGCTAGTAGGAGGGGAGAGAGACAGATATGGTCACCACACATGCTAACGCCTTTTGTTCCGGGTAAGTATTTACAACCTCCAAAGAATTCATATATTTTAGACAAGGACGACAGAGACTAACAGAAGAAGCACAGGGACTGTTACTTCCGTTGCAACCGAACGCTGATTTAGTTTTAAAATGCTTCAGTCCGCACATCTTCTGTGTGTAACTGTACTCCGATGCTTGTGATGGCAGATTTCAGTGTGACAATTACTGAACTACCAGGTGTACCGGTATGAAATGAGCGTTTTTTTGTCAAAATGAAACACTAATTTTGCATTGAAAAGTAAAAACATTTTATTCAAAGTACTGGCCATTGCTTTCTATACATTTTGACCACCTTTCTGGCAATTTTTGGACACCACGCCAATAGAAATGTTCGTCTTTTGAAGCAAACAAATCAGACACCCAATTTTCGCCTTCTTCGTAGGAATCGAAGTGTTCCTCAGCCAATGCGTGTCCCATTGATGAAAAAAAAAAATGGTAGTCGGAAGGGGCCAAGTCTGGTGAATACGGCGGGTAGGGTAGCAGCTCCTAGCCAAGTGTTTTGATTGTATCCTGAACCAGTTTTACTTTGCGTGCAGGTGCATTGTCGTGTAAAAAATTACTTTGCCATGTCTTCTGGCCAATTCTGGTCTTTTTTCGATCAATGCATAGTTCAAATTGGTCATTTGTTGTCTGTAGCCAATAGCATTCACAGTATCACCGGGTTTTAGAAGCTCATGATACACCACACCTTTATGATCCCATCAAACACAGAGCATTGTCTTCTTGCCCAATCGATCTGGTTTTGCAGTAGATGTTGATGGTTGTCCCCCATTAACCCATGATTTTTCCGGTATAGGATTCTTAAAATAAATCCATTTTTCATCGCCACTAACAATTCGACGCGAAATTGATTTTCTTTCATGTCTTTGAAGCAAAATTTGACAAATGGTTTTTAGGTTTTCCATCTGTCTTTCATTCAATTCATGTGGCACCCATTTTCCACACATTTGGATCTTTCCCATAGCTTTCAAACGGTCAAAAATTGTTTGTTGTGCAACATTTAGCATTGCTGCCATTTTCTTCTGACTCAAAGTATCATCTTCATCCAATATTGCTTGCAATTTGGAGCCTTCGAACTTTTTTGGTGGTCTTCCACGTGCTTCATTTCTTACATCAAAATCATTGTTTCTGAACCGTTGAAACCATCTTTTGCATGTTGCTTCTGATAGAGCATGATCAAAATATGCCTCGACAAGCATTCGATGCGAACCTGCAGCACTTTTTTTCAAATGAAAACAAAAAATTAATGCTTTCCGCAAATCATCACTTTCTGGTACAAAATTCGACATTGTTAACACGATGAAAACATACGATGTTTTTTGTTCCATGACTTGGTGTATACTAAATATCTTTGACAGATGTCATACCAACCAAACAAAAAAAAAATTTAAGGCTCGTTCACAACAAATGTTCCCTATCGAAACATTTGTATCTTCACGCTCATTTCATACCCGTATATGAAAAAAAAACATAAATTATTTACAAATTGCGGCTCGCACACACTTTATTCAACGTGTAAACGTTACTGCATATATTCGGATTTAGGTTATGACATGTTTGATACCCCTGCCACCACTGGCGATGATGTGGCGCAAACGAATAGCGAAATTTTGAATGACCCGCTGACGTGCCGGAACTCAAATGCTGTCGATAACCTACTGAATGGCTGTTTTCAGCTCAGCGATGGTTTTGTTATTATTGCTATACACCTTGTCTTTAATATAGCCCAATAAAAAGGAGTAGCATGTGTTCAAATCCGGAGAATATGGCGACCAATAGATGCCCATACCAGTGGCCTCTGGGTACCCCAGAGCCAGAACGCTGTCCCCAAAGTGCTCCTCCAGTGCAATAAACATTCTCCTGAACCACATATTGCAGAATCAGGGCCACTTCCGGTAATGGGGATGAAATCATCTTCCAAAACCTTTACGTACTGTTCGGTAGTCACCGTGCCAGTAAGGAATATCGCACCGATTATTCCGTGACTGTACACTGCACACCACAAATCGTCGAATGTGGATTCTCAGTCCCCTAAATGCGCCAATTTTGCTTATTGACGAACCCACCAAAATGAAAGTGGTTTTCATCGCTAAACCAAACCATACTCACATCATGCTAGTTGCCATCATGCCCGCAGCCAACCGTGCAGTTTCAATGTCCTAGCGCAAACCGTTCAGAAGTTATGACGATTTTATTTCATATAGTTCAAAAACCGTCACCTTATAAATAAAAACTTAAACGTTCATTTGTTCAAAATAGTGTATGTCCGAAAGTTCTTGAGCGATTGCTCATGTGCGTGGTGTCAAAATTTCGAAGCAATCGGTCAAAAACTTTCGGAAATGTATGATTAGGAACATATACGGTACATTTTTCATTTAAGTACAAACGTAGATGTTCGTTTCTTCAAAATCTCAAATCTCATAAGTCGTGATGGACGGCTCTGAAATTTTGACAGAACGTTGAATTCGAATATTCAGGTGTATTTATATACTTATTGGAATGACATATAGTATATATGTCCGTAATAAAAGGAAAACGTTATGAAAATGTAAATGTTGGTTTCTTTAAAATCGTTGATCTCCGAAAGTTCTTGTCCGATTGCTTTGAAATTTTGACAAAACGTTGAGTTTAAGGAACCCAAATCTGTAATACATGTATATTTTTAATACCCACAACCTCTAGACATATACATTTAATATATAAAGGGAAAACATTGTTTCCAAAATCTTAAAATTACTTTTCCGGTTTACTTCAGATTTTTACAAGTTATTATAATATACGTTTAGACACATGTAGACGACATATTTCTTTATATATATATATATATATATATATATATATATATATATATATATATAGAATGATCATAATTAAACTTTCAAATCGCTGTAGAAATAACTCCACTGGTCAGAATGACGCCAAATTGCAGGTGAATATTATCAGAGAAGGAAGCAAACGTGTGGCAGAAGAAAAATAAATAGTTACAAAATGTAGCAATAGATGGCGCTGTAAGGATCATAATTTAATAGTGGTCGACTACAAATAACAAATGAACCATACAACAATGCCTAAGGTGTATGTCTGACATTAAACAAACCGCACTACTCTGTGTGCGTAGGTGTACAGGTGATACCGTTAGTTATGTAAACCCATCCACCACGGCATGGTCATATAACATCGAATGGTAAAAATCAATTTTTGATTGTCCTGAGGCCAAACACAGCATAAAAAACATCAATCAGGTCGATTTTTAATTGTACTGAGGCCAAAAACAGCATAAAAAGCATCAATTAAAATCAAATTGGATTATTAATTTCCGTGTGACTGGCGCAAAACATGTTCAATATGCTGTCCACCATTTTCTGCAACAAGTTGAAATCGAGGAACAGCATGTTCCACAGCTGATCGAAGTGTTTCCGGGGTCACGTTCAGAATGTGTGGCTTCACTGCAGCTACGTTTGCAATCGAAATGGCGTGTTTGCGCAAAAGACACTCACAGCGCTTACCAGTGACGGTACAGGTAACAAGACCGAAAGCACCTGTCTCTTACAAAAATTATGGCCCTATGATAAATAATGCAGTAAATCCGCGCCAAACATGACCTTCTCAGAATGATATGGTACTGGTTGATATGCGTGTGGATTTTCCATTGCCCATCTTCGACAATTCTGTGTACTGACATATCCTATCAGATGGAAGTGGGCTTCGTCTGTCCACAAAATCTTCCACCGCCAATCTCCGTCCACTTCCATGCGAGCAAGGAATTCTAAAGCAAAGGTCTCTGTCGCTGGCAGGTCAACAGGAAGCAACTCGTCCACATGGATAATTTTGAATGGATAGCAAAGGGGGATGTTTCGTAGGATTTTACGTGCAGTGCTCACGGTTATGTCCTATGTTCGGGCAATTCTACGTGCACTACACGCATGCACACCACCGCTCGTCTCCTCTTGCATTGCTGTGACCACTGCTTCCACTGACGTCGAATCAATTCGTTTCCTCCCTCTACCAGGTTTCACACCAAATGAACCGGTCTTTTCGGATTTCCGATTCATTTGCTCCAGACTCACGGCAGTCATCGGACCAACGCCTTTTTCCAAACCCTTCAATGTCTGGAACTTCTGCAGAGCGACGTGTGCACAGTCATAATTCTTGTAATACTTCTTTACAAGCAGAACGCGATCCTGCATTGAGACAGTCATGGTGAACGTCGCAGACGCAAAAGGAGGAAAAGCTGTGTACGCGGCGCGTTTATACTGACTTCAATGGGTCGTACGCATGACAGGTGTTTTCACTTAGGTATTCTGACACTTAAAGCGCCATCTATTGACAAATTTTCACACTATTGTTTTTCTTCTGCCGTACGTATCCCCCCTTCTCCGATAATATTCCGTTGTAATTTGATGTCTTTCTGACCAGTAGTGTTATTTATACAGCGTTTTGAAAGTTTAACTTTAATTATGATCACACCTTTTGTATAAAAAATGTACGGTAGTGAAATGTTGTTAGCAGACAGGAAGATTGTATTTATGGCTTAATGGTTTACGATTAGAGTCCTACTGCAGAATTTGAATTTGCAATAACAGACAACAAGGCTCATGTTCAGAGAGAGTGGGAAGAGCAGATGGACAGAGTAGTGGGAGGAAATGGACATAGAAAACGGGAAAGAGGAGATGGACAGAGATGAGGCAGGAGGAGATAGAGAGGGACCAGGTGATGGACAGCGAGAGGTGGAATGAGGAGGAGGTGAACAAAGAAAGGGAGAGGGGGAAATCGACAGAGACAGGGGAGTGAAGGAGATTAGACCGTATATACAATTCTCATGCATTTTAGAAATGCATGCTTTCTTTTTTCTTTCTTTTCCATTTAAGCTGACTGAGCCAGAGCAAAGTGTGGCTGGATAGTAAATATTTTAAGAGGAGGTGGTACACAGTAATTCGAATGAAACATTCTATATAACACGTGTCCAGTTATTATTAGTGTTCATATTGGTGGTCAAGAAAGCGTGGCGGGACCAAACGGAGAGCGGCCCACGAACAAACAAATGAACGGAAAGGACGGACACGAAACAACGACAGACGATCGAGAGAGACCTTACGACAACAACACGCAAGAAGCACCGGAGTGACAGAGACAACCAAACGAATCCAAGACGTCCACTAGTAATGAAAACAAAGAACGGTAAACACGCTGTCTGTTGTTAAGGCGATATGTCAAGACTCACGCAATGATTAGACTCGCTTGCTGAGCTTTTTCTTTTTTTTCTTTATTGTGATTTCATTCCCCTGCTCCATATGGGCAGGGGAGGGCTGTCAGTGGCACAATCCGCCGCTCTTCAGCTGAGTGACGTGACAACTAAACAAGAATAAAATGTTACATATATAAAGCAATAAAAAAGGGGAACATAAAACAGAGTAAGGGAGAAAATGGAGGTAACAATACACTGACATGGAGATGTTCATAGGCCGACAATTAAAAAAGTCATCAGAAAGTTAAAAAACACAGTTGGCGATTCTTAAAACACAAAGAAGACACTGCATGCACATGCACAGGTTAAAAGTCGGCCACAGTATTAAAAACACTCCAGAACAACACACTTAAAACCCACTTGGAGCACACATGATGAAGAATAAAACTGCCAGGTGGGACCTGCCAAGGGAGAGGTCAGTGAGGATGGAAAAGGAGGGGAGAGCAAGGGGCAGCAGGGGACGTGGTGGCATGAAGAGAGTAGGGACGTCAGCAGGTACACTAAGAGGCAGGAGACACGTGGGGCCAGAGATAAAGAGGGAAGACAAGACAGGAGCGCAGAGACACTGAAAGAGAGCACAAGAGAGGGAGAGGGAGGGGGAAGCCGCTCAGGAGAAGGGAGGGGGAGGAGAGGGAGCCCTGAGGAGGAGGCAGGAAGATGGGGTTAGAGTTGGTCAGAAGGGTAGATGTCAGGGTGAAGCTCATCATCCGGGAGGGGTAGATGGTGGAAGTTGTGTTGGGAAAGTAGGTGGAGGGTGTGGAGATGGAGAGAGGGTGGGACACAACGGTACAGGCGCGGCAACGGGTTGGAGATGGAGAGGAAGGGAGACACCAGGGGGTGGGGGGTAGCAATGCGGCAGACAATATATAGTGTGTGGATGTGTTCGAGGAAATCGAGAAGGTGGGGAAAGGAGATGAGGTCGTACAGGATGTGCATGGGGGATGGAAGGCGTATGCGGAAGTTGAGGCAGAGTGCATGGCGTTCATGAATTTGGAGGGCTTTATAGAACCGGGGAGGGGCAGAGATCCAAGCTACCATGGCATAACAGAGAATGGGGGAGATCAAGCGTCTGGAACCTTCCAGAGAGCGCCAGAGCGGCTCATGTGTACCCACTACACATCAAACAAAGAGAACTTGAGAAGTCGGCCGTGACTGAACATTGCCTAGAAAACGGGAAAAAAAGGCATTTGAAAAGAAACGAGTGTTGTGGCTCAAACAGGATCGTACGGGGTTTCTGTTATCAAACAAGCGGCCAGGAGTAGAATAAACAGCAACATTTTAACAGAGACCAGGGATAGACAGTAGGGTATGAGGATGGACATTTAGTGAAAGCAAAGACATAGGCTGCACGCTTGTAGGACACTGGAGCGGCAGTTATAAACGTGGCTCCGACCGCTCACGCCATGTGACGTCACTCGGTCCCACGGTGGAGCGGAGCAGCTAGGAGCTGACCAGCTTGCCTTCCGCACGTGCACCACTCTGGAAGTCAGTGATCGCAATTCCTGATGACGATGGTGGAGACAGCTATCAGAAAGTTCGAGAGTTTTATTGGAAATGACACAGCTTGCAAACGGAGAAAATTATGTTGAACTTGTTGTTTATTCATGTGTATTGTGAATTGGCTAGAGGACAAATGTACGGATGTAGAGGCTTATCTCAGTAGGGGTAAAATAGATACTGCCTACAGGAAAATTAAAGAGACCTTTGGAGAAAAGAGAACCACTTGTATGAATATCAAGAGATCAGATGGAAACCCAGTTCTAAGCAAATAAGGGAAAGCAGAAAGGTGGAAGGAGTAAATAGAGCATCTATACAAGGGCGAGGTACTTGAGGGCAATGTTATGGAAATGGAAGTGGATGTAGATGAAGATTAAATGGGAGATATGATACTGCGTGAAGAGTTTGACAGGACACTGAAAAACCTAAGCCGCAACAAGGCCCCGGGAGTAGACAACATTCCATTAGAACTACTGACACCCTTCAGAGAGCCAGTCCTGACAAAACTCTACCATCTGGTGAGCAAAATGTATGAGACAGGCGAAATACCCTCAGACTTCAAGAAGAATATAATAATTCCAATCCCAAAGAAAGCAGGTGTTGACAGGTGTGAAAATTACCGAACTGTTGTTGTTGTGGTCTTCAGTCCTGAGACTGGTTTGATGCAGCTCTCCATGCTACTCTATCCTGTGCAAGCTTCTTCATCTCCCAGTATCTACTGCAACCTACATCCTTCTGAATCTGCTTAGTGTATTCATCTCTTGGTCTCCCTCTACGATTTTTACCCTCCACACTGCCCTCCAATGCTAAATTTGTGATCCCTTGATGCCTCAAAACATGTCCTACCAACCGATCCCTTCTTCTAGTCAAGTTGTGCCACAAACTTCTCTTCTCCCCAATCCTATTCAATACCTCCTCATTAGTTAGGTGATCTACCCACCTTATCTTCAGCATTCTTCTGTAGCACCACATTTCGAAAGCTTCTATTCTCTTCTTGTCCAAACTAGTTATCGTCCATGTTTCACTTCCATACATGGCTACACTCCATACAAATACTTTCAGAAACGACTTCCTGACACTTAAATCTATACTCGATGTTAACAAATTCCTCTTCTTGAGAAACGCTTTCCTTGCCATTGCCAGTCTACATTTTATATCCTCTCTACTTCGACCATCATCGGTTATTTTACTCCCTAAATAGCAAAACTCCTTTACTACTTTAAGTGTCTCATTTCCTAATCTAATTCCCTCAGCATCACCCGACTTAATTTGACTACATTCCATTATCCTCGTTTTACTTTTGTTGATGTTCATCTTATATCCTCCTTTCAAGACACTGTCCATTCCGTTCAACTGCTCTTCCAAGTCCTTTGCTGTCTCTGACAGAATTACAATGTCATCGGCGAACCTCAAAGTTTTTACTTCTTCTCCATGAATTTTAATACCTACTCCGAATTTTTCTTTTGTTTCCTTTACTGCTTGCTCAATATACAGATTGAATAACATCGGGGAGAGGCTACAACCCTGTCTTACTCCTTTCCCAACCATTGCTTCCCTTTCATGCCCCTCGACTCTTATAACTGCCATCTGGTTTCTGTACAAACTGTAAATAGCCTTTCGCTCCCTGTATTTTACCCCTGCCACCTTCAGAATTTGAAAGAGAGTATTTCAGTTAACATTGTCGAAAGCTTTCTCTAAGTCTACAAATGCTAGAAACGTAGGTTTGCCTTTTCTTAATCTTTCTTCTAAGATAAGTCGTAAGGTCAGTATTGCCTCACGTGTTCCAACATTTCTACGGAATCCAAACTGATCTTCCCCGAGGTCGGCTTCTACCAGTTTTTCCATTCGTCTGTAAAGAATTCGCGTTAGTACTTCGCAGCTGTGACTTATTAAACTGATAGTTCGGTAATTTTCACATCTGTCAACACCTGCTTTCTTTGGGATTGGAATTATTATATTCGTCTTGAAGTCTGAGGGTATTTCGCCTGTCTCATACATCGTGCTCACTAGATGGTAGAGTTTTGTCATTACTGGCTCTCCCGAGGCCATCAGTAGTTCAAATGGAATGTTGTCTACTCCCGGGGCCTTGTTTCGACTCAGGTCTTTCAGTGCTCTGTCAAACTCTTCACGCAGTATCTTATCTCCCATTTCGTCTTCATCTACATCCTCTTCCATTTCCATAATATTGTCCTCAAGTACATCGCCCTTGTATAAACCCTCTATATACTCCTTCCACCTTTCTGCCTTCCCTTCTTTGCTTAGAATTGGGTTGCCATCTGAGCGCTTGATATTCATACAAGTGGTTCTCTTCTCTCCAAAGGTCTCTTTAATTTTCCTGTAGGCAGTATCTATCTTACCCCTAGTGAGACAAGCCTCTACATCCTTACATTTGTCCTCTAGCCATACCTGCTTAGCCATTTTGCACTTCCTGTCGATATCATTTTTGAGACGTCTGTATTCCTTTTTGCCTGCTTCATTTACTGCATTTTTGTATTTTCTCCTTTCATCAATTAAATTCAATATTTCTTCTGTTACCCAAGGATTTCTATTAGCCCTCGTCTTTTTACCTACTTGATACTCTACTGCCTTCACTACTTCATCCCTCAGAGCTACCCATTCTTCTTCTACTGTATTTCTTTCCCCCATTCCTGTCAATTGTTCCCTTATGCTCTCCCTGAAACTCTCTACAACCTCTGGTTCTTTCAGTTTATCGAGGTCCCATCTCCTTAAATTCCCACCTTTTTGCAGTTTCTTCAGTTTCAATCTGCAATTCATAATCCATAGATTGTGGTCAGAATCCACATCTGCCCCAGGAAATGTCTTACAATTTAAAACCTGGTTCCTAAATCTCTGTCTTACCATTATATAATCTATCTGATACCTACTAGTATCTCCAGGATTCTTCCAGGTATACAACCTTCTTTTATGATTCTTGAACCAAGTGTTGGCTATGATTAAGTTATGCTCTGTGCAAAATTCTACAAGGCGGCTTCCTCTTTCATTCCTTCCCCCCAATCCATATTCACCTACTATGTTTCCTTCTCTCCCTTTTCCTACACTCGAATTCCAGTCACCCATGACTATTAAATTTCCGTCTCCTTTCACTACCTGAATAATTTCTTTTATCTCGTCATACATTTCATCTATTTCTTCATCATCTGCAGAGGTAGTTGGCATATAAACTTGTACTACTGTAGTAGGCATGGGCTTTGTGTCTATCTTGGCCACAATAATGCGTTCACTATGCTGTTTGTAGTAGCTAACCCGCACTCCTATTTTTTTATTCATTATTAAACCTACTCCTGCATTACCCCTATTTGATTTTGTATTTATAACCCTGTAATCACCTGACCAAAAGTCTTGTTCCTCCTGCCACCGAACTTCACTAATTCCCACTATATCTAACTTTAACCTATCCATTTCCCTTTTTAAATTTTCTTACCTACCTGCCCGATTAAGGGATCTGACATTCCACGCTCCGATCCGTAGAACGCCAGTTTTCTTTCTCCTGATAACGACGTCCTCCTGAGTAGTCCCCGCCCGGAGATCCGAATGGGGGACTATTTTACCTCCGGAATATTTTACCCAAGAGGAAGCCATCATCATTTAATCATACAGTAGAGCTGCTGTACCAGCACAGCAAGGCCGTTTTGGTTAATGTTACAAGGCCAGATCAGACAATCATCCAGACTGTTGCCCCTGCAACTACTGAAAAGGCTGCTGCCCCTCTTCAGGAACCACACGTTTGTCTGACCTCTCAACAGATACCCCTCCGTTGTGGTTGCACCTACGGTACGGCCATCTGTATCGCTGAGGCACGCAAGCCTCCCCACCAGCGGCAAGGCTGCAAAATACTAACGCGAATTCTTTACAGACGCGTGGAAAAACTGGTAGAAGCCGACCTCGGGGAAGATCAGTTTGGATTCCGTAGAGATATTGGAACACTTTAGGCAATACTGACCCTACGAGTTATCTTAGACGCTAGATTAAGAAAAGGCAAACCTACGTTTCTGGCATTTCTAGACTTAGAGAAAGCTTTTGACAATGTTGACTGGAATACTCTCTTTCAAATCCTGAAGATGGCAGGGGTAAAATACAGGGAACGAAAGGCTATTTACAATTTGAACAGAAACCACATGGCAGTTATGAGTCCAGGGGCATGTAAGGGAACTAGTGGTTGGCAAGGGAGTGAGACAGGGTTGTAGCCTCTCCCTAATGTTATTCCATCTGTATACTGAGCAAGCAGTAAAGGAAACAAAAGAAAAATTCAGAGTAGGTATTAAAATCCATGGAGAAAAAAAACAGTGTCTTGAAAGGAGGATATAAGATGAACATCAACAAAAGCAAAACGAGAATAATGGAATTAGCCGAGTTAACTCGGGTGATGCTGAGGGAATTAGATTAGGAAATGAGACACCTAAAGTAGTAAATAAGTTTTGCTATTTGGGGAGCAAAATAACTGATGATGGTCGAAGTAGAGAGCATATAAAATGTAGACTGGCAATGGCAAGGAAAGCGTTTCTGAAGAATAAAAATTTGTTAACGTCGAGTATAGATTTAAATGTCAGGAAGTCGTTCCTGAAAGTATTTGTATGGAGTGTAGCCATGTATAGAAGTGATACGAGGACGATAAATAGTTTAGACAAGAAGAGAATAGAAGCTTTCGAAATTTGGTGCTACAGAAGAATGCTGAAGATTAGATGGGTAGATCACATAACTAATGACGAGGTATTGAATAGAATTGGGGGGAAGAGGAGCTTGTGGCACAACTTGACTAGAAGAAGGGATCGGTTGGTAGGACATATTCTGAGACATCGAGGGATCACCAATTTAGTATTGGAGGGCAGCGTGGAGGGTAAAAATCGTAGAGGGAGACCAAGAGATGAATACACTAAGCAGATTCAGAAGGATGTAGGCTGTAGTACGTATTGGGAGATGAAGCAGCTTGCACAGGATAGAGTAGCATGGAGAGCTGCATCAAACCAGTCTCAGGACTGAAGACCAGAACAACAACAACATTGTGAATTGCTATATTCTCTTACAAGAATGAATTCCTTACATATGTAAGTGGTATACTGATGACTTAGACATAAGCGTGGATGGTTGAGTAATGTAACGGCCCTGGGCCATTGGTGGTAGCTAGTAGTAGCCAGGCAAGCAGTATCTGGTAGTGATTTTACTCATTTTTCTTTATAGATAGGTGCACAATCCCCAGTCCGAACTCCATTCCACCAAAATCCCACCCGACAAACTGAGAGAAGGTAACCGAAGCTGCGGACCGCACCGTGGCGCACAGTGTTTCGCGGCCAGAAATCGGACGGCGTTCAGCTCACGGCCCACAGGCGGCGGCACGCACCACCGCCGCTTAACAGAGTAGGCGCGACCACCCCTAAGCCGCTTCCGCGGTAACCCCAGCAACGCCATCCACCGTAAATATAGAAAATAGCAAATCACCGACTACGGACCAATCGCGCCATGACACGCCACCACGGACTCACCGGCGGCTTATGTACGCCTGCGCGTCCGAACTAGTTGAAAGCACACGCCCCGCCACGGACGGCAGAGCGAAGTCAGGCTGCAGTCTTGCGAAGTGCTGGACTCGCCGCTAGTAACTACGGGCATATACAGACTTGTAGTGACAGTGTTGTAAGATTGCGGTAGGGACTCAGTGTACTGTTCCCTCTGACAGTGTTTGTATTCAGACCTTCCGTGAATTTCAATTGAGAGACTAACCTTGTTTCCCACTCAAGCATCCAGTCTTTGTTATTCTGCACTTCCCGGATACAACAGAAGCAAAGGTGTCAAGCAAAGGCTAAGGATTAATTTCGAAGCTGATATTAATAAATTCCAACTTCGACTTCCATGCTCTTTCAAATTTCTTGACACCAGCACGTGCAGCTCTTCTAGTTTAATTGGCGTTCTTTCATGAGGGCGGACTATTCTGAATCCCAACCATTTATTCCTCTTCCGTTTACTTTTCCTTTGTAGACACCACACCCACAGGCTCCGGGTAGATGGGTAACCTACAAGCGTGACAAATTCTGCCGAGCCAACTTCCGAGGACTGTTAGGTTTAGTTGATGTGTAACATGACGGCTAGAATTTGAAGGTACTCCTTGATGCTCGAGAAACATAGCCGTCCTCGGAGCAAAAGAAAACTCTTCTAATAAGGCTAGACATTCATTTTCAAGAAAGTGTAACATGAAGCAGCAATACACCAAGCCCGACCAACTTATTATCTATCATACCATATCATACTTTTCCAGAGAAGTGTTCTTCAAAATATGTCTTCGCAAAGGCTTGTCGATTTTCGTAGACCACTGAGGTGAGTTAGTACTGTTACTGACGCAGTCGCGATTGAAAGTGGCTTCGTTAGTAGACGGTAGTAACAGGACTACTCTATGGTCTTGTAATGAATCAACAACAAAATTCAAGTAGTCTACCTTCATCTTCTTGTCAAAGGAAACGAATGCGCTGTAACTTATACGGAAAGTGGCCACGAGTACGTAATGTCCGCCATGTGGGAAACCGATAAGCGCAGAAATTCTGCGTATTCTTGTTGAAGGACTACTATCTATCAACTAAATAATATCTTCGTTTTCATCCACATTCTGTCCATTTTTATGTCTATGTTTGGTCGCAATGTCACTGACGGGCATTGCACCAGTCTGACGCATTTTGGTGTAATCACAAGAATCACTTGAATCTTGTACTCTTCGGTTATAGAATAGTCTACCGTATTCTCTACAAACATCAGTAGAGTTTCCATTACAAAATCTGTATATGAATACCGTATCGAAAGGCTCAATATTTGTTTATACGTACGGTATGCTTAAACGATTTAGAAAAATTGTCCAACAAATAACAGTCACAATGAATAAGATAATTATGCAAATTACGAGGTAACTTTCTTCTTGGGTCACCAGTGGTCACCTGGTTTGATGCAACCCGCCAAGAATTCCTCTCCTATGCTAAACTATTCATGTCACAGTAACACTTACACCAAACGTTAACTAGTTGTTGCATATAGTTCAACCTACGGAGCCCCTACAGTTTTCAGCCCCTTTAGCACAACCAAAGTCATTCCCTGGTGTTAAATATGCTTTCTGCTTTATTTGATCGCAAATCTTCTAAAGATGTGTCGACTTCTGACTTTCATACTGGATCACCTGTCATCCACATCTATGACGGCATCGAACACTTCCTCTCGATATATCCACTCTTTCCTCTACGTTTGAAATTGTTCGTTCACTCTTAATGTTGTTTCCTTTGCTTTTTATTTTACAGAGGGTTATTTTGGCTTTCCTATCAATTAAATTTGTTTTTCCAACGACCATTCCCCTTCCCATTTCTTCACAGTTTTTCTGCACCTATTCCACCTTGGTTTCCCTGCGCTTTCTATGATCACTGAGGTGACAAAATCATGGGATAGCGATATGGACACATGGAGATGGCGGTAGTATCGCATACACATGGTGTAAAGGGGCAGTGCACTGCAAGAGCTGTTGCTTGCACTTCGGTGATGCATGTCAACCGGTTTCCGAAGTGATTACGGCGACACGAAGAGAATTAACAGTCTTTGAACGCGAATTGGTACTTGGAGCTAGACGCATGGGACATTCCTTTTCGGAAATAGTTAGCGAATCAATGTTCCGGGAACCAGTGTGAAGAGTTTGTCAAGAATATCAATTTTCACGCATTACCTCTCACCATGGACAACTCAGAGGACGGCGGCCTTCACTTAAAGACCGAGAGCAGCTGCATTTTCATAGAGTTGTCAGTGCTAACAGACAAGCAACACTGCGCGAAATAACCGCTGAAATCAATGTGTGTCGTAAGGCGAACGTATCCGTTAGGACAATGCCCCGAATCTGTCGTTAATGGGCAATGGCAGCAGACACCTATGCGAGTGCCTTTGCTAATACAATGACATCGCCTGTAGCGCCTCTCCTCGGCTCCTGACCAAATAAATTGGACCCTGGACGACAGGAAAATCGTAGCCCGACTTCATTTGGTAAGAACTGATAGCAGGGTTCGACTGCGGCGCAGACACGACACGGCTATAGTTGTTGATAAGGCCCTGTGCAAGCTGTTGGTGGCTCGATAGTGGTGTGAGCTGTGTTTACATGAAATGGACTCCGACCTCTGGTCCAACTACACCGATTATTGGCTGGAATTGGCTATGTTCGCCTACTTGGAGACCACGTACTGCCATTCATGGCCTACGCAAACAACGATGTAATTTTTGTGGATGATAATGCGCCATGTCACCGGGCCCCAATTGTTCGCGATTCATTTGGAGGATATTCTGGACAATTCGAGCGAATGATTTGGCCAACCAGATCACGAGACATAAATCCCATCCAACATTTACGGGACATAACTGATAGGTCAGTTTGTGTCCAAAACCCTTCACTGGCAACAATTTCGCAATTACAGATAGCTACGCAGGCAGCGTGGAGCAGTATTTCTCCAAGGGGATTCACAAAGACAATGCCATGTCGAGTTGCTGCACTGCACCGGCAAAAAGGAGGTTCTACAGTACATTAGGAGGAATCCTATGACTGCTGTCACGTCAGTGTATTTCACTCCTGAGCGACTTATATTATCGTATTCCTGCCTTTCCCAGAAATATTTGTCCTTTCTTCTTTCGTCGATTAATTGAAGTAGTTCTTCTGTCACCCAAGGTTTCATTGCAACTTTTTTCTTGCACCCATTTTTGTCTGCCGACCTGCTAGGATTGCCCTTTTAGAAGACGTCCATTCCTCTTCACCTGATCCACTAGCTGTGGTATTCGGTATCGCAGCAACTACAGCCATAGAGAACACCAAATATACATCGTTTCTTAATACTCAGTATTCCACAGGAGGTACTGGAAGATTTCAGTTATATCACATCGTGATCAGACAGAGATTACGAGATCACATACTGCATAGTAAGGCGTACACAGGAGCAGATATAGACTCCGATCAGAATTATGAAGAGTAGGCTGAAGTTTAAGAGATAAGTCACGAAAAGCTCTATATCCAAAGAAGTGGGATAAGGAAGCACTAAGGAATAAAGAGACTCGCTTGAAGTTTTCTAAGGCTATAGATTCTGCGATAAGGAATAGCTACGTAGGCAGTTCAGTTGAAGAGTAATGAACATCTCTGAAAAGAGCTATCACAGAAGCTGGAAAGAAAAACATAGGTACAAAGGAGGTAACTGCGAAAAAACCTTGAGTAAAACAAGAAATACTTCAGCTGGTCGCTGAATGAAGGAAATATAAAACCATTCAGGGAAATACAGACATACAGGTCACTTAGGAAGTTCAGGAAAGCTAAGGCGAAAAGGCTGAATGAAATGCATGAAGAAATCGAAAAAATGGTGGTCGGGCGGTTCGACTTAGCACGTAGAAAGGTCAAAACAAACGTCAGTGAAATTAAAAGCAAAGGTGGTAACGTTAAGAGTGCAGTCGGAATTCTACTGTTAAATGCAGAGGAGAGAGCGTATAAGTGGAAAGAGCACAGTTGAAGGTCTCCAAGAGGGGGAAGATTTGTATGAAGATGAAGTAGTCGGTAGAAAGAGATAGGGGATCCAGTATTAAAATCAGAATTCAAAAGAACTTTGGAAGACTTAAGATCAAATAAGGCGGAAGAAACAGATAAAACAGATAAAATTCAATCAATTTCTAAAACCATAGGGGGGGAGGGGGGTGGGGAAGAGACAGTAAATGACGATTCCCGTTGGTGTGTATAATGTATAAGTCTGACGGAGTAACATCTCGGTTCCCCCGTCGAAGGTTCGAGCATGGGTACGTGTGTGTTGTCCTTATATTAAAGTTAGTTTCAGGTATATTAAGTAGTGAGTAAGCCTAGGGACTGATGACCTCAGCAATTTTTGTCACCACAAAAAATGTAACATCAGACATTCGAAAAAATGTCATCCACACAATTCCGAAGGCCGCAGGGCTGAAAAGTTCGAGAATTATCGCACAATCAGCTCAACAGCTCATGCATTCAACTTTCTGACAAGAACGACATAGAGAACAATCGAGAAGAAAACTGAGAAAGTGATAGATGACGATCAGTTTGGCTTTAGGAAAGGTGAAGACACCAGAGAGGCAGTTCTGATGTTCCGGTTGATAATGGAAGCAAGACTAAAGAAAAATGAAGACATGTTCATAGTATTTGCTGATCTGGAGAAAGCGTACAACAATTTAAAATAGAGCAGGATGACCGAAATTCTGAGGAAAATAGAGGTAAGCTTTAGCGACAGACGGGTAATATAAAATATGTACAAGAGCCAAGAGGGAATAGTAAGAGTTGAAGACCAAGAACGAAGCGCTCGGATTACGAAGGGCCTATGAGAGGGACATAGTCTTTCACCCCTACTGTTTAGTCTGTACATGGAAGAAGCAATGACGGAAATAAAAGAAGGGTTCAAGACTGGAATTAAAATTCAAGGTGAAAGGATATCAATGGTGAAATTCGCTGATGACTTGCTATCCTCATTTAAAGCGAAGAAAAAGTACAAGATCTGCTGAACGCAATGCTCTAATGAGTTGAGAATATTGTTCGAGAGTAAATCGAAGAAGTTGAAGGTAATGAAATGCAGCAGAAATGAGAACAACGAGAAACTTAACATCAGGATTGATGGTCAACAAGTAGATGAAGTTAAGAAATTCTACTACCTAGGATGCAAAATAACCAATGATGGACGGAGCAAGGAGGACATCAACAGCAGGCTAGAAATGGCAAAAAGAGCATTCTTGACGAAGAAAGGGCTACAGGGCTACTAATTTCAGACACAGGCCTTAATTTGAAGGAGAAATTTCTGTGGATGTACGTTTTGAACACAGCGTTGTAAGGCAGTGAAATATGGACTGTGGCAATAATTGAAAAGAAGAATGTTGAAAATTAGGTGCACTGATAAGGTACGGAATGACGAGGTTCTCATCACAATAAGCGAGGAGAGGAATATATAGAAAACATTAACAAAAAGCAGGGACAGGATGATAGGATATCTTTTAAGACATCAGGGAATAACTTCCGTGGTACTAGAGGAGGCAATAGAGAGTAAAAACTGTAGAGGAAGACAGGGCAAATAATTGAGTACGTTGGTTGCAAGTGCTATTCTGAGATGAAGAGGTCGGCACAAGAGAAGGATTCTGGCGGGCCGCATCAAACGAATCAAAAGACTGGTAAGTCAAAATAAAAAAGTATTATAAAAATAAAAAAAACACTTCTTTCCCCATTCTGGACGATTCTCTTAAACTGCAGTCTACTCTTCATAATTGCGAAATTGTGATTCGAATCTATATCTGCTGCTGGGTATTTGTTACCATCCAGTATCTGTTTCAGAATCTTTGCCTGGAAATGATGTAATCCAGCTGATATTTTCCCAAATTTGAGGTCCTTTTCCAAGTGTGCCTCCTGTTCTTGTGATATTTGAAACCGCATTAGCGATTCCTAAGTAAACTTTACTGCAGAACTCAATCAGTCTTTCGCCTCTCTCATTCCTGCTATCGAGCCCATATTTTCCTTTTACTCTTTCTTCTATTTTTTCCCTTACTAACGCATTCAAAACACCGATGATTAACAGATTTTCATCTCCCTTCAAGTACTGAATTACACTTTCATTATCCTCATACTCTCTCTTCACCTTCTGCTTATCACGTCAGCATATATAGGCCCTATTTGAACTGTTGTTCTTGGCGTCCATATGCCGTCGATTTTGTTGAGTATAATCTTGTTGTTCTAAGTAACTCATTCTCCTCCCTACTTGTTTTTTACTTCACTTACATGCACTGGATGCATACTGAGTCTTTACTTTTCCCTTTACAGTTTTCTAGCTTCCCTGCCACGTTCAAATTTTTTGCCATTCCCAACTCGTAGTGTCTTACCCTTTCGTTGGTTATTCAATATTTTTCTCATGGTCACCTCTCCATTGACAGTTCCCTCCCGGAAATCTGAATATGGAACTGAACCGGAATCTTTTGACAATGGAAAGATCATCATGAGAGTTTTTCAATTACAGGCACATGTCCTGTGGATATTCATTGTCTTCAGTGCAATAATTTCCGCTGGCGTGTGCATCCTCATGCCGCTGAACATTGCTGCTTCTTCCATCTTTAAGGCAGATATAGTTTTCTTTCCTTATATCCATGGTAAGGAGATCCTCGGGTTGCAGAATATGTCACAAAAGTAGAACGCATTGCAGAATTCATAAAAAAGTGAGATATGCTAATCTCCTTTACACTTAACTTAAGTGGAATGGTAATCATTGGTAGGGAATAAGTAAAAATATCTTTAATATACTTTCATTTAAAAGTAATAATAAACACTCACAGAAGTTGTTAATGTAGAATACATCGTCAAAGAAAGTTCGATTTACAATACCCCTTTATGTTGATCACATTACTGCACTGAAGATGTGCAGAAGTCAAATTCTATTTGATACTATTAATGGTACATATACTTCAGTCGTTTCTATTAGTAAATTCGCCTATACTGTAGGAACAGCAGACGACCAACAACATCCCTTAGGCTCCTGTTAAATTAAGCTTAGTAGTTAAAATTTTTATGGCTTCTGGCAAGTGTGAGCCTACATAATTGACACCTTTCTACGTCAAATAAGTAAATTTAAATCTTATTGGAGATTATTCTCAATTCTGGTAGTGATTTCATAAATTAAGCTGTTGGTTTAATAAATGATATATTATTTGTAACAAATTTCCTTAAGAAATAGTTATAGCAGTAGTTATCATCCCCTGAACTCTGCAGGATGTTTCTGAGTGTCCATCATATCTAATTCTTAGTACACTGTTTTGGACTTGACCTGGTGAGTTACTCCTACAAAAAAAAGCCCGTATGACACTGTCTAATATACATAAATAAAGAACGCTAGTAGTCTTATTTTTATATCATCTACATCCGAAGACATCTTATTTACAAAAAAAAAAAAATTGTTTAGCTGTTTCGGCAGTTCTGTGGTATGCTCTTCCCTACTGAATTTGTTATTAAACTATAATCCCAAGAATTTAAGACTGTCAGTCTCTTCTACAGTTTTGTCATGACATTTTAGACATATTGGAGGAAAACCTCTTAGAAATTCTGAACAGCATGCAGTGGTGTTTTTTTTCCAATATTAGAAAACTGTCTAGAAACCATTTATTCACTGATCTTTATAAAAGTGTATTTGATTTGCTATCTAATGCAATGTTTGTATCATCTACAAACAAAACTCAGGGAAATCACAGATAACCTAAATCTAGATGGCCGGTCGGAGATCTGAACCACGTTCTTTCGGAATGAGAGTTCAGTGTATTGACCACTGCTCCACTTTGGTCGCTCTTGTTTCACGGGCATTACTATATGGAGCCCAAAGTTTCAGTGTGCAACCATCCAGTCAGATCTTCATTACAGACAGTACCCACTCACCTGCCTTCATTCGTCGATAATGTCTTTCCTTACAGAGTAGCTTATCATTGGACTACTCCTGAAATTGTTCTCGTTACTATTGGCAGTTCACGGTAGTAGTACGGTTCATAAGTAAAATAGCAATTGCGATACCATTTCTTTGGACAGGTATGGTTGCTCGACTTGAAATACTCATGAAACTAAAAATACGGCGTACAGCTAGTTTGAAATGTCAATAAAAGGAAAATTATATTTATCGTTTTAATTCGTTTTCTGTGTTTTTATATAGCTGGAAATATAATTATACACGTTTTAAAAAACGGTATCCGACAAATGACGTCCCATATTGTCAAATCAATGATTGACTCGAACTCTGAAGTTCTGTTCGACCCTTTCGAACATGGCGATGCGTTTGTGGGCTGTTGCTGGGTAAGTATTCCCCCTCATGTTCAAAAGAGTAAATAATGAATTCTGCGTACTCTGTTAATCAAAATTCCTAAGAGGAAGAAATTTAGTGTTGCGGAAGATGTGAATGTAAATGTTGCATCACAGCATCTGCGTGTGCCACCCGACCACACCATCACACAAGGCAGCCACACGTCGACGTAGCATCCAGTTCCACCTCTGCGACAGTAATGAAGAGCTTTGAGTTAGAGGTATGTGTACAGCACGGGTACTATAATGCAGTGCCACAAACAATGAAGTTAAGGAATTCTGCTACCTAGGCAGTAAAATAACCAATGACGGACGGAGCAAGGAGGACATCAAAAGCAGACTCGCTATGGCAAAAAAGGCATTTCTGGCCAAGAGAAGTCTACTAATATCAAATACCGGCCTTAATTTGAGAGAAGAAATTTCTGAGGATGTACGTCTGTAATTTACGGAAGATGTGAATGTAAATGTTGCATCACAGCATCTGCGTGTGCCACCCGACCACACCATCACACAAGGCAGCCACACGTCGACGTAGCATCCAGTTCCACCTCTGCGACAGTAATGAAGAGCTTTGAGTTAGAGGTATGTGTACAGCACGGGTACTATAATGCAGTGCCACAAACGTTCCCTGTTATTTTCCCAGAATGTTTTCGAACACAAAGAAAATGATTATTACAACAGAGGTGCCTTCCCTAACAGCACGAAATTGCCTGCAGCAGCTCTCCTGGGCACGTGACTGTATCGGTTGGATCCCAGACAACTGGAAGAGCGTCACCTGGTGAGATGAGTCCCGATTTCAATAGGAAAGACCCGATGGTGTGACGCAGACCTCACAAAGCCATGGACCATAGACCCAAGCTCTCCACCAAGGCACTGTGCAAGCTGATGGTGGTTCCATAGTGGTGTGGGCTATGTTTACATGGATCGTTGACTTCAAATGATTATGTCTTGTTACTTGGAGACCATGTGCAGCCATTCGACTTCATCTTTTCGCTATTGGTTGGAAGAACATTGTAGAAAATTCCAGCGGATGATTTGGCCACCTATATCGCCCGATATCAATCCAATCGATCGTTTGTGGGACACAATCGAGAGGTTAGTTCATGCAGAAAATCCTGCAGCAGTTATTTTTTTTTGGTCATCAGTCTACTGACTGGTTTGATGCGGCCCGCCACGAATTCCTTTCCTGTGCTAACCTCTTCATCTCAGAGTAGCACTTACAACCTATGTCCTCAAATTATTTGCTTGACGTATTCCAGTCTCTGTCTTCCTCTACAGTTTTTGCCCTCTACAGCTCCCTCTAGTACCATGGAAGTCATTCCCTCATGTCTTAGCAGATGTCCTATCATAATGTCCCTTCTCCTTATCAGTGTTTTCCACACATTCCTTTCCTCTCCGTTTCTGCGTAGAACCTCCTCATTCCTTACCTTATCAGTCCACCTAATTTTCAACATTCGTCTATAGCACCACACCTCAAATGCTTCGATTCTCTTCTGTTCCGGTTTTCCCACAGTGCATGTTTCACTACCATACAATGCTGTACTCCAGACGTACATCCTCAGAAATTTCTTCTCTCAAATTAAGGCCGGTATTTGATATTAGTAGACTTCTCTTGGCCAGAAATGCCTTTTTTGCCATAGCGAGTCTGCTTTTGATGTCCTCCTTGCTCCGTCCGTCATTGGTTATTTTACTGCCTAGGTAGCAGAATTCCTTAACTTCATTGACTTCGTGACCATCAATCCTGATGTTAAGTTTCTCGCTGTTCTCCTTTCTACTACTTCTCATTACCTTCCTCTTTCTCCGATTTACTCTCAAACCATACTGTGTACTCATTAGACTCTTCATTCCGTTCAGCAGATCATTTAATTCTTCTTCACTTTCACTCAGTATATCAATGTCATCAGCGAATCGTAACATTGATATCCTTTCACCTTGTATTTTAATTCCACTCCTGAAACTTTCTTTTATTTCCATCATTGCTTCCTCGATGTACAGATTGAAGAGTAGGGGCGAAAGGCTACAGCCTTGTCTTACACCCTTCTTAATACGAGCACTTCGTTCTTGATCGTCCACTCTTATTATTCCCTCTTGGTTGTTGTACATATTGTATATGACCCGTCTCTCCCTATAGCTTACCCCTAGTTTTTTCAGAATCTCGAACAGCTTGCACCATTTTATATTGTCGAACGCTTTTTCCAGGTCGACAAATCCTATGAAAGTGTCTTGATTTTTCTTTAGCCTTGCTTCCATTATTAGCCGTAACGTCAGAATTGCCTCTCTCGTCCCTTTACTTTTCCTAAAGCCAAACTGATCGTCACCTAGCGCATTCTCAATTTTCTTTTCCATTCTTCTATATATTATTCTTGTAAGCAGCTTCGATGCATGAGCTGTTAAGCTGATTGTGCGATAATTCTCGCACTTGTCAGCTCTCGCCGTCTTCAGAATTGTGTGGATGATGCTTTTCCGAAAGTCAGATGGTATATCGCCAGACTCATATATTCTACACACCAACGTGAATAATCGCTTTGTTGCCACTTCCCCCAATGATTTTAGAAATTCTGATGGAATGTTATCTAGCCCTTCTGCCTTATTTGACCGTAAGTCCTCCGAAGCTCTTTTAAATTCCGATTCTAATACTGGATCCCATATCTCTTCTAAATCGACTCCTGTTTCTTCTTCTATCACATCAGACAAATCTTCACCCTCATAGAGGCTTTCAATGTATTCTTTCCACCTATCTGCTCTCTCCTCTGCATTTAACAGTGGAATTCCCGTTGCACTCTTAATGTTACCACCGTTGCTTTTAATGTCACCAAAGGTTGTTTTGACATTCCTGTATGCTGAGTCTGTCCTTCCGACAATCATATCTTTTTCGATGTCTTCACATTTTTCCTGCAGCCACTTCGTCTTAGCTTCCCTGCACTTCCTATTTATTTCATTCCTCAGCGACTTGTATTTCTGTATTCCTGATTTTCCCGGAACATGTTTGTACTTCCTCCTTTCATAAATCAACTGAAGTGTTTCTTCTGTTACCCATGGTTTCTTCGCAGCTACCTTCTTTGTACCTATGTTTTCCTTCCCAACTTCTGTGATGGCCCTTTTTAGAGATGTCCATTCCTCTTCAACTGTACTGCCTACTGCGCTATTCCTTATTGCTGTAACTATAGCGTTAGAGAACTTCAAACGTATCTCGTCATTCCATAGTACTTCTGTAACCCACTTCTTTGCGTATTGATTCTTCCTGACTAATGTCTTGAACTTCAGCCTACTCTTCATCACTGCTATATTGTGATCTGAGTCTATATCTGCTCCTGGGTACGCCTTACAATCCAGTATCTGATTTAGGAATCTCTGTCTGACCATGATGTAATCTAAATGAAATCTTCCCGTATCTCCCGGCCTTTTCCAAGTATACCTCCTCTTCTTGTGATTCTTGAACAGGGTATTCGCTATTACTAGCTGAAACTTGTTACAGAACTCAATTAGTCTTTCTCCTCTGTCATTCCTTGTCCCAAGCCCATATTCTCCTGTAACCTTTTCTTCTACTCCTTCCCCTACATCTGCATTCCAGTCGCCCATGACTATTAGATTTTCGTCCCCCTTTACATACTGCATTACCCTTTCAATATCCTCATACACTTTCTCTATCTGTTCATCTTCAGCTTGCGACGTCGGCATGTATACCTGAACTATCGTTGTCGGCGTTGGTCTGCTGTCGATTCTGAATAGAACAACCCGGTCATTGAACTGTTCACAGTAACACACTCTCTGCCCTACCTTCCTATTCATAACGAATTCTACACCTGTTATACCATTTTCTGCTGCTGTTGATATTACCCGCTACTCATCTGACCAGAAATCCTTCTCTTCCTTCCACTTCACTTCACTGACCCCTACTATATCTAGATTGAGCCTTTGCATTTCCCTTTTCAGATTTTCTAGTTTCCCTACCACGTTCAAGCTTCTGACATTCCACGCCCCGACTCGTAGAACGTTATCCTTTCATTGATTATTCAATCTTTTTCTCATGATAACCTCCCCCTTGGCAGTCCCGTCCCGGAGATCAGAATGGGGGACTATTCCGGAATCTTTTGCCAATGGAGAAATCATCATGACACTTCTTCAATTACAGGCCACATGTCCTGTGGATACACGTTACGTGTGTTTAATGCAGTGGTTTCCATTGCCTTCTGCATCCTCATGTTGTTGATCATTGCTGTTTCTTCCACCTTTAGGGGCAATTTCCCACCCCTAGGACAAGAGGACAAGAGAGTGCCCAGAACCTCTATCCGCTCCTCCGCCCTCTTTGACAAGGCCGTTGGCAGAATGAGGCTGACTTCTTATGCCGGAAGTCTTCGGCCGCCAATGCTGATTATTTATCAAAATTTAGGTAGTGGCGGAGATTGAACCCGGGACCGAAAACGTTTTGATTATGAAACAAAGACGCTACCCCTAGACCACGGGTACGATTATGGATGGCTATAAAGGCAGCGTGGCTCAAATTTTCTGCAGGGGAGTTCATACGACTTTTTGACAGCTTACCACGTCGAGTTGCTTCACTTTGCCGGACAAAAGGAGGTCCGATTCGATATTAGGAGGTATCCCGTGACTTTTGTCACTTCAGTCTATTTAATTTGGAAGGAGTCATTTTCCGAAACTCTACCGCACTTGTACTCCGTGTTTATCGTATGCTATCAGCAAAAAAATGTTCAAATGTGTGTGAAATCTTATGGGACTTAACTGCTAAGGCTGACCAGAAATCCTTGTCTTCCTTCCACTTCACTTCACTGACCCCTACTATATCTAGATTGAGCCTTTGCATTTCCCTTTTCAGATTTTCTAGTTTCCCTACCACGTTCAAGCTTCTGACATTCCACGCCCCGACTCGTAGAACGTTATCCTTTCATTGCTTACACACTACATAACCTAAATTATCCTAAGGACAAACACACACACACCCATGCCCGAGGGAGGACTCGAACCTCCGCCGGGACCAGCCGCACAGTCCGTGACTGCAGCGTCTAGACCGCATGCCATCAACATAAAATGCTTTGTGATATAAGTAGTATATGCCTTGTGTAGTATGGAATTCGCAGTAAAACGTATTTTTGTTTATGCAGTAATATCTAGTGGTTTGTTTTATAATTTTTCAGTTACATCACCTTAAAATAGTGACACACTGTCTTTTACCAGCGCTTAAATTAATATTTGGGAGCGCGTGACGGGCGACGCCGAGCAGGAAGTCACCACTGCTGTGTCTTGGTTAATGCAACCGTTGGAAGACAGGTGCATTTTCGAAGCACTACCCATAACAGGTAGTTCTGTTTCTCGGCGCTGCAGATTTTCATAAGTGGTAGTCGTCGAGCGGTTTTACGAGCTGACGAACGAACAGACTTTTTTTGATGTCGAAGAACTGCTTCATAGAGACGAAGAAGAAGGTGGTTCATTAATAGTTGTCGAGACTAATGAATCTGAAACTGTTGGTAAGGTTTTAGAAATGTCCATGTCGCAGTCAAGTTACGCTAGATTAGTTTCGGATGAGTGTTGTGAACCGATAACTAAACGATCGAACTACGGAGCGACATTCCTTGGAGCAAAATTAAAAGTGCTAGCGTTAGCCAAGTAGCAACCAAACTGGAACCTGCAACCGTGGCGAAAGAAAGGGGAAACAGCGCCTCTTAAAAGGAAGTAAGATCTAAAACTGTGGGAAACATCTATCGTTAAAGGAGGGACAAGAAACGATAACGACTAGCCGAGAAGTAGATGTACATTCTATCGATTTGTCAGATCTCGTCTCAACGAAAACGTGACATCGCGAATACACCGGCAATGGTCTGCAGGAGCAGCGCTTCAGTAAACGATCAACACAGATATTTTACGTTTGCTGCATCATTATCTCGGCCAAAGAGTTTCAAATCTGAGAGTAAAATTCGTTACGGGCACGAATTATGTGTGACGAAATGAGGTAGAAAATATCGACAGTATGCTGATATTTGCAGCACCTCACAGCACATAAACAGCGACATTTACACTGGTTTTAATCGTAACTACGTGATAAACATTGACCAAACAGGAAGCAAATATCGGACGAAAATTCTACGCACGTTATAAGACGAATTCTTTGTTGCAGCTAGTGGTAAACATAAAACATCGGGTTTGTACACCTCGCAATATTCCATCAAAACGTCTGGAAACATGCTACTTAAATTTTCCTGTGCTTAAAAGGAAATAGTGATGACTTACGTCCTCAAGTTTTAGAAGAGGTCACTCGTACAACCGACTTGTTAAAAACTTTGACATCAATAACCGGAAATGTGGGAAACCGACAACTTCAACTGATAAAACATTTCTTGAGAATGTTTTAAAACTGTACGTTGCTGATAACAAGTTCTCTGTGATGCTGGGTTCGTGGGGTGAACAATCCAATACTCTCACGCATAATATCAGGTTTACCTGTATACATGGCGAGCGCCAACCGACTTGAACAGTAAAAAATAATACGTAAAGTTGCCAATTGTGTGCTAGCCGAATAACCTTTATTTTTATTGTCAAATTAAAAACTTTATTTGGAGGCTTCAGAACTGGTATGTGCTTCTGAAAATGCAGCGGAAATTTCGCAACCGGAAGGACGCAATAACGATTCATAGTATAATTCATTATCAACTCTCAGCACCCATTTTTCAGGCGATGTTATCGTATGCGTGGTACGTACCGAAATTAATTCCCTAAAAAGAAATATTTTTAAATAGAAACCAAGTCTGTTTTCCGCCGAAACTTTGGAAGGAACTATGCAGTTGCGCGAAGATTCATTCATTAGATGTTCTTGCTGCTGCCTATATATTTGCGTAGAATATCTGAAAGGCAAGTACCATCCATCTAATTACTCGAAGGGAAAAAAGTACATGTAAATGAGTGAGTGAAAGAGCCGCTGCGAAGCGACCAGGATCAAAATTTTAGTTTTCTGCTAACCCCAGTAGCTTAGGAGATTTATTTGCCTATCTCGTTACAATTCCTTATTGATTCACTTACCTTATTAACCCTCACGTTTCTATTAATAAAATAAATGAAATTACTGTATGAGTCTACGATCATTGTGTATATTCTGAAAATAAAACCATCCAGATCTCTTAGTATAACTGCCTTCTTTATTACGTCGTTTCGGCTACTGGTGTCATCACATATCATAAAGCTTAGAACTTACTAAACGAATGTCAAATTCAATGTCAATACTAAACACCTACTTATAATCGGGGCGCCCTGAGGAAACATTAGCAAATAAAAAATCAACGTCATCATCGTCAAACATTTGAGTAAATTCCTTTCCGATTCATGTCGCACAAAGCGAGTAATGCCGGATATTGCTTCTGAATCCTCGTTCATTATGCCGCGAATGAACTGGGACCATCTTCTACATACACAATTAGAGGAGTGTACCTATTGTTACTAGTTCGAACCAGAGAAGTACAGGCCAATAATTACTTTGCACAGCATTGCATTTAAATGGATTTACAGTGTTTATGTGGCATCAGTAATGCGGTGGGCAACGGCCTTGCCGCAGTGGATACACCGGTTCCCGTGAGATCACCGAAGTTAAGCGCTGTCGGGCGTGGCCGGCGCTTGGATGGGTGACAATCCAGCCGCCATGCACTGTTGCCATTTTTCGGGGTGCACTCAGCCTCGTGATGTCAATTGAGGAGTTACTCGACCGAATAGCAGCGGCTCCGGTCAAAGAAGACCATCATAACGACCGGGAGAGCGGTATGCTGACCACACGCCCCCCCCTAACCGCATTCTTACCTGAGGGTGACACGGCGGTCGGATGGTCCCGATGGGCCACTTGTGGGCTGAAGACGGAGTGAATAATTCGGTGAATTCCAAATGAGGCATTTGTCACAAGTGCTTTCTGAGCGTCGCCAAAAGTATAGCAGCAATGAAGTTTATCCTGAAAGTGTACAAAAATACACTCCTGGAAATGGAAAAAAGAACACATTGACACCGGTGTGTCAGACCCACCATACTTGCTCCGGACACTGCGAGAGGGCTGTACAAGCAATGATCACACGCACGGCACAGCGGACACACCAGGAACCGCGGTGTTGGCCGTCGAATGGCGCTAGCTGCGCAGCATTTGTGCACCGCCGCCGTCAGTGTCAGCCAGTTTGCCGTGGCATACGGAGCTCCATCGCAGTCTTTAACACTGGTAGCATGCCGCGACAGCGTGGACGTGAACCGTATGTGCAGTTGACGGACATTGAGCGAGGGCGTATAGTGGGCATGCGGGAGGCCGGGTGGACGTACCGCCGAATTGCTCAACACGTGGGGCGTGAGGTCTCCACAGTACATCGATGTTGTCGCCAGTGGTCGGCGGAAGGTGCACGTGCCCGTCGACCTGGGACCGGACCGCAGCGAAGCACGGATGCACGCCAAGACCGTAGGATCCTACGCAGTGCCGTAGGGGACCGCACCGCCACTTCCCAGCAAATTAGGGACACTGTTGCTCCTGGGGTATCGGCGAGGACCATTCGCAACCGTCTCCATGTAGCTGGGCTACGGTCCCGCACACCGTTAGGCCGTCTTCCGCTCACGCCCCAACATCGTGCAGCCCGCCTCCAGTGGTGTCGCGACAGGCGTGAATGGAGGGACGAATGGAGACGTGTCGTCTTCAGCGATGAGAGTTGCTTCTGCCTTGGTGCCAATGATGGTCGTATGCGTGTTTGGCGCCGTGCAGGTGAGCGCCACAATCAGGACTGCATACGACCGAGGCACACAGGGCCAACACCCGGCATCATGGTGTGGGGAGCGATCTCCTACACTGGCCGTACACCACTGGTGATCGTCGAGGGGACACTGAATAGTGCACGGTACATCCAAACCGTCATCGAACCCATCGTTCTACCATTCCTAGACCGGCAAGGGAACTTGCTGTTCCAACAGGACAATGCACGTCCGCATGTATCCCGTGCCACCAAACGTGCTCTAGAAGGTGTACGTAAACTACCCTGGCCAGCAAGATCTCCGGATCTGTCCTCCATTGAGCATGTTTGGGACTGGATGAAGCGTCGTCTCACGCGGTCTGCACGTCCAGCACGAACGCTGGTCCAACTGAGGCGCCAGGTGGAAATGGCATGGCAAGCCGTTCCACAGGACTACATCCAGCATCTCTACGATCGTCTCCATGGGAAAATAGCAGCCTGCATTGCTGCGAAAGGTGGATATACACTGTACTAGTGCCGACATTGTGCATGCTCTGTTGCTTGTGTCTATGTGCCTGTGGTTCTGTCAGTGTGATCATGTGATGTATCTGACCCCAGGAATGTGTCAATAAAGTTTCCCCTTCCTGGGACAATGAATTCACGGTGTTCTTGTTTCAATTTCCAGGAGTGTAGTTTGTACCTTTACTTTTCTTTGATTAATGATACGAACCACTAGAAGTTTCAGACGCACCTTCTTACAACGCATACTTCGTGGATGAATCTAGATCTGCGTATAAAGGTATTAACTTAAGGGAACCTTACCTCCAGTAGAAGTTCATGTACAAATATTGGGATATAACAATAAACTCTCATATGCTTGGAGCACTGCGAGGGAAACCGCATCGATTAGTGACTCACATGTAGATGTAATATTTGTCTGTGGAACATTATTCAGTACCCGATTAACAACACGTTTACGAGTCGCGTTACAAAATTAAGAGCCATTAGTTAGAATACGTGAGTGACTGCAGTAATCAGCTTGGGATAGCACGCTGTCAGGCGCTAATTCTACGTTCGTGGTTAGTTAATGATTCCATGATAATGTTGTTGTTTCCTCTTTGCGTGACCTAAAGTTAAAATGCGAGAGGAAATAAGTAGTCCTGCCCTTTGTAAATTGTGATGTGTGATTCGTTCTCAAAATTATTCATAATGCGACTGGTGATGAAAATATGTGATGTTGAAAGGAATCTGCTATATCTCTTTCATATAGTTCGTTTCGTCTTGCTGTTGTTTTACTACTGGCGGCTGCTTGTTTGAAACAGCAGCTATCCTCAAGGAAAGAACTCTTGATTCTTTGTTTCTATCTCCGGATTAAGAGTACCGGCATTTCTCCTGTATCATAATGTCATGTAACCAAATGCCTGATAAATATACATGGAATGTGTTTCTCACAGGTGACGGGAGCTAGTTGTCTGCTAGACAAGGATCTTCAATCTTTAGTGTGCAGCAAGTAAGGAAGAAGTTTAGCTGTGCCAGCAGGGCAGGTTGCCTTGGTCAAGAGGGTTCCATTCCGCTGACGAGGGTGCGTTGTCTCATTGAACAAACCCCCACCACCATCACTTTTCTCAGGCGGGCGGCTGGTTGGAACCACTCTGCAGAGTTAACAGAATTTATGTGGGAGATGCTTCGCACTTAGGCCAAGTGCCCTTGTAGTACAGAGTAGAGATGGGCAAAACTGTTCTTTTCAGAGATTGGATCAGAACTGTTCACTCCCTGAAATGAATTAGCTCTTTTTCATGACTCACCACTCATTTACAATAGAAAATAAATGGAAGGCACATTGCCCTTTAAACTTGGTTTATTCCAGTACTATACCTGTATTTTGATCTTATTTGATCCTATTTTGAAGTAACACAAATAATGAGTAAGAAATTTGTATTGTTTATTGAAATTTCCACGATATGACAAAGTTTTTGATTATTGATTTATTTTGCACTATCGTGGTTTTTTGGGTGGTCGGAAAATGTTGTAACTTGAGATTTCCATTAACAATATATTTGGCTATAATGTATTAAAATTTCATTAACCTCATACAAATACATCGCAAGCCATATATTTTTAAAGTGAACGTTTCCTTCCGAAGACGCCTAAAATCGCAAAATCCGTACCAGAATAAGAAAAAAATATATAAATTTGACTGTAAAACGAAAGTGCTGCATATAGCCTTACGCAGAATAAAACAAGGAAAATATTGGTGTATCACATTTTGTGATACGTTTATCGGTTCGCTCGTAATTAAAGCGTAAATTCGAGTGTCCATAATAAAAATCCTATAGTAAGAGGAGTCATCAAGAACCTAATCTAATCAGTTTAAACAAATAAAAATAAAATAAAAACAATTGATGTATACATAACATAATAATGTAATATACATAGCGGTATTACTACGAAGAACAATATCCAGTAGGGACGAACTCCGATGCAGAGGCGCTGAGTCGAGCAGGTCGAGCCGCGAGCTGTATTACTGCGTGAGCTGAGACCGCAGAGACCAGAGTGACACCTGAGTAGCTTTGCTCAACACTCTGGCTAGAGTCGAGATGGTGGGGTGAGCGTTGAGCGGGCGAGTTCCGAGGTTGGGGGGAGCGGTGAACTCACCCGCTCCGAGACAAATCGTCCGTTCCATTGCGAGCAGGTTGTTGCAAGTAGTTCCTATGTTATCCGCTAGGTGGCTCACTGTCCTGTTGCTCGCATCAACTGCCCAGAGGGCAGGACGTGCGACTGAAACGATCGCCGACAGAGTGCAATGCGAAGTTAAGCTGCGCCAAGGCCCTGCACGCGGCAGACGACGCACAGAGACGGCACAGCACATGTGAAACACAAAATCCAATGGGGCACTGCACAATGCAGGCAGCCAAGGTAGAAGCAGGGCAGAGGCCGGCGCTGGCTGTGTTGTGTGGCGTGCACCGTGCTCTAGCTCCGTCTCTCTCTCTCTCTCTCTATCTCTCTCTCTCTCTCTCTCTCTGCCGTGGGAAACGTTTGGAGCTACCGTTCTTTTTTTCTGAATCACTGATTGTTCACTCCTTTGAAAGATTCAACTCTATGAATTAGTTCAAGAGCGGATCCACCATCTCTAGTACAGAGGAAGCATGTCTTTAATTAACGATTTTCAAAGTCATTTCACTGTCATGGCACTTAGAAATCTGAAGTAAATGCCCTTAATGCTGATGATATTTTTGATAACTAAGGAACATACAAGAGTGTCTTTGTCCCGATATCATCTTCACTTCAGAATGTTAGAGATCATTGGATGTGTTCTTAGATCGTTAACAAGTGGTCGTATTTTTTCACGTTTGTCTGTTGAGCATGCGAATTGTAAGATGCTCCTCCGTTTTGATTAAAAATACTTGCGCTAATTTGGCTGGCTGAAATGCATAGGTATCGGACTTGTGGGTTCTTATAGCGTTGAAGGACGAATTTTCTCCTTGGGTACACTTGAGGGGTCATGAAAGTTTCTGACCGCGAGCCTACTGACATGTGCCCTATCTGTCTCTCCAATAACTCTGTTCATAATCCGTGCTGCAATTCTAGCATTAAAATGATGTGGTTGAATTTTATTGGCACTGATTAAAGGAACACTCGGTATATTGTATTTTGGTCACAAGTATTGTGTCCCCATATATTTATTCTCTCTCATTATACACTGTTTCGGTAAAGTTTGCCATTGCTTTTCAGTATATTACGGTGGCCAGTGAGTTACATGTTACTTCCTGAGTAATAAAGTACAAGCAGTTCCACAAATTATGAAATTTTCCCTAGCTGTTAAAAACCATTCGAGCGTGCAACCTGCTCCACATAGTTACTCAATCTGGACTGACTGACTCTTCCACTTGAAGATTTGCAGACACCAAAGCCACTTCACGCCCGTATAATAAGACTTCCCACCAGCGACACTACCTCACTGAAATAAGACGCGTAACGGTAGATTCACTCCGTCAGAGACGTTATCAGTGTCTGTATCCTTACAACGTTTCCATTTTAATGTAATTTTGTGGTAAAATAAGCAGTTCCGAAGTTTCTCTGTTTGCTTATCTCCTCTCACATACCCAACAAAGCATGTGTGGCCGCCAATAATTTTGCTAGACGAACAGATCTCAACTCTCTGAGCACCTACCCTCATGACCAGTTTTTATTCAATTCCGAAATAATAAATTAAAATAGTTTTCTTGAGATTGATGACGTCCTCTCACATGTCCACCAAAATATGTGTAGCCACCAACAGTGTGTTTCTAGATGAATAGATCTCAACTTGCTGAGTATATGTAATGTCTATATCTACAGCTAAATTTATATAGATTCGTAATTTTCGAATTAATGAAATATTTTTGCGTTCAGTCACCTGTAGAGTAGTCCACCTTTCTGCCAAGAGTGCTGTGGTGTTATCCTATTCTGATTTGTAAAAGGGAAAATTCTTTTGTATTTCTGTTTGTTGGATGTATGTATGTATTACTGTATTACTACTGTGCTCAGGTAATATAAGTTACCAAGTGTCTATCGTAAAGTCACTAATTCAACAATGTACTCTACTTTCAAGATCCCACACCAGTTCCCCTTTTTTAACTTACTTTTCCATTTGCTACGTGTTGTCTGAAAAGAATATCAATTCAGACGGTACTGGCTAGTGAAGACTACAATGAAATGTTTTCGGACTACCCCTTGTCTACTTGAGATTACCGTGTAAATCTTTATTCGTCGCCATCTTTAGATTCATTAAAAATTAATCTCATTAACTGAACTAGGGAGTCCAATCACGATATTAGTGACTTCCATTGGGCGACTACAATCGACCTATTATAGAGCCAATGAGAACTACTGGTTACATTTTGTTAGTCACGCACTCGCAGGATAACTCTTTTCACATGGTTTCTCAAGTAACTGATACGTTTTATTTAGCTTTTACGCTGTACACGGCAGCTATCTTTTAATGTTACTTTGAAGTAGAGGTTTCGTTCCAATACTCCAAAACCGTTCAACAAACACAATCAGCACTGAAAAATCGAGAACTCTGTTTCTCGGGAAGAGAATATCTGCTGATGATGGCGTATCCATGCACGACCGTAGACCTGGTTTAACAAGAAACATAAAGCATGAAACCGCAGACACATCTTTGTTTAGAGTCTATTCATATGTGTTACGGAAGTCTACAGTGTAACATGCACACATTCTTTCAATTTATCGTGGCTATGCTACCCAGCCACAGTTCCGTATAGTAATGAAACTAGTAAGTGGACCTGGATTTTAAGCCTTAACGAAGGGCTCCAAAGAGAACCCACATTACCGAAAGAGCACAATGCCCTTTAGCTGTTGCACTATTCTTCTATTGAAAACTCCACAGACGCTCTCCATCACGCCAGTTTTGCATCCCTGACTGGGGCAGGGGTTGGGGTAGCGGAGGGGGTTGGGGGGAGGCAGGATATGGGGGAGAATAGCTTAGCTGTTGCCTGGGGCTGCTTCCAGAATGAAATGTCTCTTTCTGGGAAGGAGTGGACGCTGAAATGAAGCTCTGTGGTAGATTAAAGCTTTGTGCACGACGGGAAGTCGAACACGGGACTCTGGGCTCCACAGCCGCTGCTCTAGGGAGATTGAAAATTTGCATCGGTCTGTAAAGCGTGTAAGAAGAGCCACATCATATGTCATTCTGAAAAACTCGTTTTGGTACGCAGACTTCCATTGCAGTCACGTATTTAACAAATTCCCCCTTAAAATTTAACCTAAACGCGTCATCAACTCTAGGCGCAAATAAAGAAGAGAAAGCTACCAGTGATAACGCATTGTCACTGCTATTCGGGAATAGCTGCTACTGCTACTGCTATGCTGCAGCTGCTATTGCATTTTCGTTACAGTCGGTAGCTTTGCCGGACAAGTGTGCAAGTTTTAGTACTGAGTTTAGCAGCATACAAAAATCAATCTTTAAGTTTTTCTCTTCCATTGTGTGTGTGTTCTCTTTCAAAGGCAGAAGTAGTTTTCGATTCCATGTTCGAAGATGTCGATTGTTCAATGGCGTCAAGACAAGTCTGAAAAAGCTTTGCTCCTATCCAATTAAGAGTCCACGAAGCTTGTCCGATAAAAGGGAGATTTCACTAGAGTTTTGGGTTGGAAGGTACGCAGAATGTGTGGTATAAATAAGGTCATGTTAGCGACTTACAGTCCAAGCTGACGAGGCAACGTCCAAAGGCTTTTGAATCGCGGGTAATGTTGATTATACTGCAAGTATAATCAGAAAAATCCATCCAGTTTCTAAGATTATATCTTTTACACCTACATATATACCAGCGGCTACATGACTACTCTGCAATTCACAGTTAAGTGCTTGGCAGAGGGTTTATCGAACCACCTTGAGACTATTTCAATATCGATCCACTCTCGAACAGCTCGCATGAAAATCGAACACGTAAATGTTTCCGTGAGAGTTCTGATTTCTCTAATTTTATTAAGGTGATCATTTCTCCCCATGTAGATAGGGATCAACAAAACAATTTCACAATAGGAGGAGAAAGTTGGTAACTGAAATTTCGTGAAAAGACCTTGCCGCAACGAAAAACGCCTTTGTGTGAATGATTTCACCCTAACCTGTGTATCATATCCGTGAGTGATACTGCCTGCCCTATTTCGCATTTATAGAAAGGAGTTTCGGGAAAAGTTTTTAGTAACTTTGCTTCAGTGGCACTTTCATCTTTAACATCACCATTGCTACCACGCAGTGAAGGTAACGATTTTGTCTTGTCACTGGTGTATTTTACGTACGACCAGACTGTACTTGAATTTTCTCCCAAATTTGGAGACAGACTTTCGTTAACGGAATTATTAAAAGTATCTCACATTGAAAGCCCCGCTAAATTTTAAGCTTCTGTAAAATATCGCTCGTCTTGGAGACTTTGCGTTCTTTACAATTTGACGTGATTTTTTTTTTATTCTTATGCAGCTGTGTTTTGACCTGTTTTCTGTAACATGGGGAATCTGTTTGGCTTCTTATTAATTATCTACGTATAAATCTCCTAACTGCCGCCGATTCTATTTCTTTGATTTCAGGCTCCCTCTGATCTACGCTCACATAGACGGTTTTGAAGAAATGGAGGGTATCTCTTTGGAAGGAGTTAAGAGCATTTTTATCTGCTTTATTAAACAGATACATTTCGCGTGTATTTTTGGAGGATCTGGATGTTACGGCATTCAGCCTCGCTAGAACGACCTGTATCCGTCGTGATGATCCGTATTTGCTCAGGATTATTTGTTGCTAAGAGATCAAGTATGTTGTCGCAAGTACTTACATTTCTAGCAGGCTTCTGAACTAATTGCTTGAAATGACTTTCGGAGAAAGCATTTAGTGTACTTTCGGACGATGTTTTATACCTACCACCGACTTTAAAGATGTATTTTTGGCAACATATCAAGGGACAAACATCAATAAAACCGAAAAACTGTAGGGATAGATTCCTGATTGGAAATGGAGGAATAAACGTTCTGAGAACATGTGTCCGGAAGCGCATCGTTGCCATGGTAACTGGCGCTGACGAATGACAGTTCCTCTGACCATGTGCTGTGTGTTCCTGTGTGCTGCAAGCTGTGTGGTTGACGCAGCGTGCTGTAAGCAGCAGAATGGTCTGGAATTCATTTCGGGAACAAGCCGAGATGGTTTGTGTGTACCGCAAAGCAGATGGAAACGGTCGAGAGGAAGCATCGCTATACCAAAAGAAGTGCCCTAATGGACACCGAACACATCACACAACATTTAAAGCTCTTATCGAACGTTTGTGTGATCCTGGGTCCTTTCAGACAGACGAACGCGCAAGGAAGCGGCGGACTGTGCGTACAACCAATTTGGAGGACAGGGTTCTACAGGATATTGAGAGGAACCCTAGTACAAGCTGCAGGCAACTGGCCCGCCAACATGATGTAAGTCAATGTACGATTATGTGCATCCTGCATGCATGACAACCTCTACTGTCCCCATCACCTACAATCCCATGTAGGCCGCTTTGAATATTCATTGTGGCGTGGGCGTGATGCAGCTCTGTAGCGAGTTCCGGGACCATTTGTTGTCATTACACGCACGCTGTCCATTTCCGGAAACATGTTCTTAGGTCCTCCTTTCCTCCATTTCCAGTAAGGAGTTCGTCCCTACAGTTTGTCGGCTTTATTAATATTCGTCCTGTATATCATCTGAGTCTTAGGGCGGTAAAATGAAACACTAAATTATTCCATTTATTTATTATTTGAGTCTTCGAATGAAGGACTAGTGTAACGATTGAATTCACGACATCCAGAGATTTATGCCTCTGTATGACATTTTCGTCTATTTGGAGGGATGCATCTGGGGCCTGAAGATGGCATGGTGAAATACTGAAACGGGTAGCCTTCAAAATAAAATAACATCTTAAGTTAAACGGCTGTTGGTGAATTTCATTGACATTGTCAATTACTTAACCAGCCGATGTTTCCTGCCCACGATGGACCAACAGAGAATAAATAAATCCGGTTGTCATGTATAACCTCTACCCGTACTAACACAAGGAACTATCTATTTCAATTTCAAAATAAGATAACCTACTTCTAACAGCAACAAACACACCACCACCAATTATACACTCCTGGAAATGGAAAAAAGAACACATTGACACCGGTGTGTCAGACCCACCATACTTGCTCCGGACACTGCGAGAGGGCTGTACAAGCAATGATCACACGCACGGCACAGCGGACACACCAGGAACCGCGGTGTTGGCCGTCGAATGGCGCTAGCTGCGCAGCATTTGTGCACCGCCGCCGTCAGTGTCAGCCAGTTTGCCGTGGCATACGGAGCTCCATCGCAGTCTTTAACACTGGTAGCATGCCGCGACAGCGTGGACGTGAACCGTATGTGCAGTTGACGGACTTTGAGCGAGGGCGTATAGTGGGCATGCGGGAGGCCGGGTGGACGTACCGCCGAATTGCTCAACACGTGGGGCGTGAGGTCTCCACAGTACATCGATGTTGTCGCCAGTGGTCGGCGGAAGGTGCACGTGCCCGTCGACCTGGGACCGGACCGCAGCGACGCACGGATGCACGCCAAGACCGTAGGATCCTACGCAGTGCCGTAGGGGACCGCACCGCCACTTCCCAGCAAATTAGGGACACTGTTGCTCCTGGGGTATCGGCGAGGACCATTCGCAACCGTCTCCATGAAGCTGGGCTACGGTCCCGCACACCGTTAGGCCGTCTTCCGCTCACGCCCCAACATCGTGCAGCCCGCCTCCAGTGGTGTCGCGACAGGCGTGAATGGAGGGACGAATGGAGACGTGTCGTCTTCAGCGATGAGAGTCGCTTCTGCCTTGGTGCCAATGATGGTCGTATGCGTGTTTGGCGCCGTGCAGGTGAGCGCCACAATCAGGACTGCATACGACCGAGGCACACAGGGCCAACACCCGGCATTATGGTGTGGGGAGCGATCTCCTACACTGGCCGTACACCACTGGTGATCGTCGAGGGGACACTGAATAGTGCACGGTACATCCAAACCGTCATCGAACCCATCGTTCTACCATTCCTAGACCGGCAAGGGAACTTGCTGTTCCAACAGGACAATGCACGTCCGCATGTATCCCGTGCCACCCAACGTGCTCTAGAAGGTGTAAGTCAACTACCCTGGCCAGCAAGATCTCCGGATCTGTCCCCCATTGAGCATGTTTGGGACTGGATGAAGCGTCGTCTCACGCGGTCTGCACGTCCAGCACGAACGCTGGTCCAATTGAGGCGCCAGGTGGAAATGGCATGGCAAGCCGTTCCACAGGACTACATCCAGCATCTCTACGATCGTCTCCATGGGAGAATAGCAGCCTGCATTGCTGCGAAAGGTGGATACACACTGTACTAGTGCCGACATTGTGCATGCTCTGTTGCCTGTGTCTATGTGCCTGTGGTTCTGTCAGTGTGATCATGTGATGTATCTGACCCCAGGAATGTGTCAATAAAGTTTCCCCTTCCTGGGACAATGAATTCACGGTGTTCTTATTTCAATTTCCAGGAGTGTATTTACTCTATCATATTTTAACACCGTTAAGTGCTTTGTGAAAATGTTGGCTGAACTTACCTCCGTCTATAGCCAGCACGATTTGATCATCAATGCTTTCTATTAGCGTTTGTAGCTCTGGTTCTTTCTCAACACAGCTACGATAATTTACAACTCTAATACGTATGATTCTTCTGTTTGAACTGCACCTCTGTGACTGAAGCCTTTTTGCAGTTGCCTTATACCCTCTAACCTAAAAAATGGCGTAGTCCACTTCATATAGTTCCCGCTACGACTGTAGCCGCTTCCTGTGTGAAATGACCAGTGACCTATCATGCGGAGTCTGACATCTCTCCAACCTAGGGTGGATATTAACCAGTCTGCAGCCTACACGGTCACAGAACCATCTGAGTCTCTGATTAGCCCCCCCTCCCCACTCGGTTCTGTGCCGGCTCTGCGATGATAAGCTCCGTCTTCATCTTGTAAGACAGATAGCCGCTGGAAACCAGAGAAAATCTCTTCCTATCCTATATGGGACAAATCATTAATCACGGCGTTATCCACCACCTACAGTAGGCTATTCATGTCATCCGGAAGAACCTGTTCCACATGTCAGACGACTGCCACCAATATGCATACAGAGTGCACAGTGGACTTCTTTCCCTCCTGAACAGCCACATAATTAAGCGATCCCTTTTTGCGCTTAACGTTGGAGCTCCCAACTATCAACAACCCCCCCCCCCCCCCCCCGCCCTCTCAATTCCCGTATATTGCTGGTTGAGAGGCTTCCTCTGAAACAGGGCAAGCAACTGCATCTGGCTTGGGATACCAGGCACGAATACCCTGGAACCTGTGTTTCGGACTATCTAGAGAGTCTTGTTGATTGATCCCCTAGGAGTCTCACTGCCTGTCATCCACGATACTGTTGTTTGTGCTGGTCGAGACATCACGACTATCTCACGACTAATATACACAGTCTAGCCACATTTGTGTTACGAACACCTATGTTCGACGTCAGCGTGGAATAACCACTCACAGACGGCAGGTGGCAGCATAGCAGTGGAGGATTTGTCGTGGGGGACAAGGAAAATAGTGCAGTCGTTGTCGTAGTGCGGAAATGGAACAATTTATCTGACGATCAAAAGTGCCTGATTATTAGTTTTCAGGTCAATGGTGGAATCCTTTCCGAAACGGCTAAGTTTGTAAACAGATCGCGAGCCACAACTTTTTAAGTATACCGTGTGTGAGAAAATAACGCAATCCGAAATTTGCGCCGAGGCAATCGCAGTGTAACATGGGCCACATATGACAGTAGTGAAGGTCGCCTGCGGAGAATATACAGGAAATAGACGTGCAACTGATGAGGAATTTAGCGCCAGAGGAACCAAAGAGCTACCAATAGTTTCCTCAACGACCGTTTAGCGAACTTTCCTACTTTGTTATGGGCCGTGCTAAGAGCTGTACATCGGCGGCGGAAGCAACTGACGTCAGCTGAGTGACAACAGGCGGGCTTTCCAGATAAACCACGTTTTACGCACCATCGGACAGATGGCTGTTGGCGTGTACGGCTTGAAACGTCTGAAAGCCGCAACAATCGTTGGAACAGTGTAGGTTAGAGAAAGGAGCGCTATGGTTTTGGGAATGTTTTCGTGGCGTTTCCTGAGTGATTTCGTTATTCTGGAACTCACAATGGATCTACAACAAGCATTTATGCTTGGGGACCATATCCACCCCTACAAGCAGTTTGCTTTTCCTTGACTAGAGTCCGCAGCTCGTGGTCGTGCGGTAGCGTTCTCGCTTCCCACGCCCGGGTTCCCGGGTTCGATTCCCGGCGGGGTCAGGGATTTTCTCTGCCTCGTGATGACTGGGTGTTGTGTGCTGTCCTTAGGTTAGTTAGGTTTAAGTAGTTCTAAGTTCTAGGGGACTGATGACCACAGATGTTACGTCCCATAGTGCTCAGAGCCATTTGAACCTTGACAAGATGGCATCTACCAAAAGGGCAACGCAACGTATCACATAGCATGGTTCGAAGAGCGCCAGGTTGGGTTTACTGTATTTCTCCGGCCACGAAACACATCGGATATAAACCCAGTCAAGAATTTGTGGGACCATCTTGATCGGACTGTTGGTCATGGCGCTAGAGTCGGCGTGGCTCCACATCCCTGTCGGTACCTTCCAGAGCCTAATTCTCCTGCTACAAGTCTCGCAGTGATCCGCCTTGCAAAATGTGATTATTGTGGCTTTTGACAGGTGCTCACATTAATCTGACTGGAAAGTGTATAATGGAATGGTTCAGATGACTGTAGTGAACATCGTGCAAAATCTCAGTTGCCCCAAGTGGCTGGCGCCCGAGAGGACAGACATCGTGGTCGCTCGGCTGTCCTTGATAGTGCAAGCATGTCACGTCACGAACGGAGCCTGTTTTCAGCAACAGAAGTATATAGAGGGACAGTGCGACGGCTTTTGGATCATCACCGACCGTTGCTGTTGTTTCCGTGGACACAGGAGTGACTCCACATCGTTTCTGCTAGACGCCACCGATTCTGTGTACAGGACCACGATTGACATATCCGTGTGTGAAGGATCCGAGATGAACCTTGGCAGCCTACATTCGTCGTCGTCATATAGACGCAGCATCTGGTGTGAGGTACAGGGTGCCATTTGAGCACATACTGTAGCGTGATCACCACTGGTTCACATTGCCGAAAACTGGGACAGCAGTCGTTACAGTTCCGCAGTGTTAAGACAGAGGGCAGTGTCCTATTTTATAGGCCTCTGTGACGTTTTCTTTCAACAAGATAACTCAAGACTACATGTTGCCTCTGCTGTTCAGACTGTTACCCTTGGCTGGCAAGTTCTCCACATGTCTCACTCATTGAAAACATCAGGACAGAGTCTACCGCAACAACTCATCAGCAACTGCAGTTGACGAACTCCGTCTGACACACAACTGGAGGAACAGGGCGGAATTGTGTTCAGTTTGTCTCAGCGCCTAGTCGGGCTAGAGCCATTGTCGGTACAATGGATTGCAGATATGTCTATTAAATTTCACACGAAGTACCCTCCCAAATCAAAAGAGATTGTAGTAATACAGAAAAAGAGTGATCACTGCTACTACCATTAACTCGCATGCTTCGCACGAATTTGCTCACTTAAAGATTGCGGCTGCAGCCTGAATAGCCTTGGCTCTGGTTTGGTAGTTACGGTTGTGCATTTAAAAATGTAAGATCCAACCTATTTAGCCTTGGGATAATTTAAATAACTAATAGCTCACGAAAAAGAATCTCCTACTAAGCAAGGAAGTGCTTTAGGACGTGCCGTGGGTCAGGTACGGATGTGGTGTGGGATGAATTTCGGTTATGGAAAGCCTGAATATAATTGCGAGTAAAAGCGAACATTTATTAACTTAAATCTTAAACCTCGGTTCTCCGTCCGCTACGGAGTTCGTCGTTTATGGAACAGGGATAATCAACGACGGCTTAACCACACAAGCACTTAACATCCACGTGCTGCTGATGAAGTTTACACAGAGGAGACAAGAAAAGAACAAAGGCCGTCCACCATAACCACACTTAGCTTGCAAACAGATGCTGCTCCCTCAGTTGTAACACGCGGAATGAGTGTGTGAAGTTACCGTTGAAATATATGAACGAAGATCAAAACATGAGCCAAGAAACACATTTAATTTAAATGAACAGTGTAACAGGAAGGTTACGGAAGCTACAGCACAAAAGGCTCTAAATATGGTGGAAACGAAACGAAAGTAAGTAGTGAATGAATAGGAATTTCGAGATAAACGGATTAGTACTACACTGCATTTGTGCTAAAGGAAACAAGATGTGAAAGGTGAGGTTCTTAAACACGGTGGTTAACAAGTGATAGTAATGAACAAAGCAAGTAGAGAACAAAGGAAGGTACGGAATAAAACAGATTGAAAAATTAATGGCAAAATCACAGCGATACACAAAGCAGTCGCACTCGCGGTTAAAAAAGTAAGAAGCTGAGTGAGCGGGGTCGTTACCCATTCAACACACCTTCAAGTTTTCAAGTACCTAGTTGAATGAAACAGTAGCCTCCGAAATCATCTAAATTTAAAAGTATTCAATACTCGCGATATAAAAATAAAATTCGTTACAAGTGCTGATGCGCTGTAAAGTTATAAGAGAACAGCATTAGAGCTTCCGTTACGCTGGACACTTACACAAATTAAAGCCCTAACTGAATTATCAAGGAGAAGCTTTTTCGAGCAACCTGTCTTACCAAGCTCCCAGCGAACAGTGACGAGCTCCCTTCATGAAATGGTGATTTGGCCTTCCAGCGGAAGCGAGCAGAGACCAAGCCTACAATATTATGCCAAAGAAGAAAAAAAAGTTCGACCTAGGCATACAGAAACGTCTTTGCTACCCACCAAGCATCTACTAAAGTTGATCATACTGTCACAGTGGCAGACTACTAGAACTCCCAAGGTTAGGCACATAGAATTCGTAAATGTGCACACACATTCATTAGTTTTATTATTCCAGGAAGGAAAAGAAAGGACAAGTACGGCCGAATATGGCACTGAGGCACTTATAAACATGAGAGTGGGATTTAGAGAAGTAGCAAAACTTAATAGACTTTGCACGAGTGCATCTGAATTAGACAATTATCAGACAAAATACAATATGAAAAATGTGTAAACTGTACTGATACGAACGTATTCAGCTGGCCACGCCTCTGGAGGAAATTTACTAACTGCATCGTAAACTGAGGCGACAGAAATATTGATGTGAGGTTTCTTTCAATAAGATCTCATGAAGAGGCTTACATAGATACCTTTTCCACTGTATGTGAACAGCAAGTAAGATTTAGTTGCTTGATAACCTTCCTGGTGTTACAATGAAGAAAAATAATGAGGCAGTACGGGTTTCTCGAACAGATGCACAATTTCTACGTGACTGAGTGCTCGGTGTCTGGTGGCGGATGAGCTCCAAAAATACTGAAATGTGAACGGTTCCAGAGACGCCCCACTTCATCAGAGAACGAAATGGAGGGAGACGGAGAAGGTGAATGGCTAACGTGTCACCCAACGCCTGCCACTGACAGCAGTGTGGGGCGAGGTCCATCGGCAAGCCGACACCCCCCTGGGACCGCTGAAAATTCAATATTGGACGAGAGAAGTCAACAGTCCACTCACAGGCGTAAGGGGCGAAAGGCTCCTAGCGCTTCTCGGTTACAGTCCTGCGCGCACTCTGTTTGTGCAGGCCCATCCACGTCCCATCTGTCGCCCTCTTCTCACCCGTTAGCAGTGGCCAAGGTACTAAGAGCGCTGTAGGTTTGATGTAAGTGAGATATGATAATTGGACAACAAAATGAGGCGAGCGTTTTCGTATCAAGTAATACTCCGGTTTGAGCCTGTTTTTCGCTGCGGGAACTAGTAACCCATAACGGTAATCAATATCTTAGCGTTTCCCTGCGAAGTGTTTCAGGTATCGGATAAGCAACACCGCTTGCAACAATTGAGCTCCACCTGCAGCAGACTGCAGTCAGTATCTGACTGTAGATTCCATCACAGCCTTTATCTGAAGCTGACCTCGTAATAACAGCTTTTGACAATTCTAAAGAAAGTAAAAATGTCATACTTTTGAAATTATACAATGGTTTTGTGTTCATCATAAAAAACTGTCTAACACTGGAAATAAAATAATATGCTGTAACGATGATAAAATATAAAATGTCTGTCCCTGTCCCGGCGACAAGTGTAAAAAAACAACATCTTCCTTGTCACGGCAGTTTGTTAACATATTTTTTGATGCTATCGCACTCGAGTTTGGTATCTTTACTGAGAAAACACGTTTCTTTACTAAATAACTTGACCATGAGGCTAATGCAAAGACTTGCCTCTTAAACTTTTCAAATATTGGCTCTAATGGCTTTCATCACTTTGGGACCTAACATCTGAGGTCATTAGTCCCCTAGAACTTAGAACTACTTAAACCTAACTAACCAAAGGACAACACACACTTCCATGCCCGAGGCAGGATTCGAACCTGCGACTGTAGCGGTCGCCCGGTTCCACACTGAAGCGCCTAGAACCGCTCGGCCACTCCGGCCGGCTTTCAAATATTAGTTTCTTATTTGTGAAACTGAGAATGTCACTTTGGAAACAGTACAACTCAGTATTACCTCATTTATTTGTTACTTTGCCACGTAACACACTCTCCACCAACGTCTAACTGTATCCACTATTACATTAACATTTAAACTCGTTAAAAATCCGTACTTCCTTTCAACATTAATTTAACAGTTAGTTACTGATCGCTGAAGCCTCTTCGTGTCTGTTTAAACAGCAATACATTCAGATAACGAAGTTAATAGTCATCAAGCCCAACGCCGTTTCACACACAATTTCCAGTAAAATTCGGCGTACCTTTCCTCGTATAAACCGAACTGCTCAAACATACTTTTACCCTACGATCCGGAGTAACAGTTTCTACTCTTATTCTACTCTTTAGCGAATTCTTCGGAAAATTTAAGTGTAACGTGGCTTCGCGTGACTGATCTCTACTTAAACCAAACGACTCGCTGCACACTAGCTCTGCGCGTGACCGGTAGGGCTGTACCATTGATGAAATTAAGCCTGCAAGTCAATGACGACGCCAGAGGAAAAGCGTGCTCAGCTTCGGAAATTCCGGAAGTGAGCGATAAGTAAGCAGCACAAAATAACTACGCCCCGACACCAAGAGATGACAGAAAGTTGAATGTGTTAGAAATACCCGAGATCTCCTATCGTTATATTGCAACTGTCTTCCTTTTGTCCAGCAGCGTAGTCTGTCAACACTAGCAAAGTTTTCCTCGTCTAAGTATTTTTGTTTTTTATTTTTCCTTCCATCTCATCTGTTGACTTATTTTTCGTTTCGGGTCATCAACTTCTCCAGACATAATTCCTTTTCTACTGCTGCTATGCATTTCTACGCGCCATTACTCCCAATCCACAGGAATATGGTGTTACAAGAAAATTGCTGCAAACAATGCGACTAAAACTGATACGTCTGTAATATCATTTATTAATTATTGCGATTACACAGACGAAAAAAACCGCAACACCAGAAACTAATTAACGTGGAGTAACGAAATTTCGGAAATACATTTATCTCGGTAACATATTTAAGTGACTATTATTTGCAAGATCACAGGTTGATGTGAGTGCGAGATAAGGCATTACAAATGTGAAATGCTAGCTAGTACATTAATAACCGATGTACCAGCCGGAATATTAAAGCAAACGCACATGCACTGTATTGTACGGGTGCCGGATGTCAGTTTGTGCCGTGGAGTTCCATGCCTATTGGTCAGTCAATATAGGAACGGTTAATGCTGTTCGTGGATGATGCAGGAGTTGTCGTCCGATGATGTCTCATATCTGCTCGGTTGGCGTTAGGTCAGGTAATCAATCAGACAAAGGTAACATGACGACACTGTGTGGAGCATGTGGGGTTACAAAAGTTCTATGTGGGCGAGCGTTGTCCTGTTGGAAGACGCCCCATGTCAGCGTGCGTGGGACGACCACGGGAGTGCTCCTGCTGTCCTACGAAATCGCACCCTGGACCATAAGTCCAGGTTTAGTTCCATAGTGTCTAGTACGCAGACAGGTTTGTTGCTGGCCCTCAACTGGACTCATTCTAACCAACACACGGCCATCACTGGCAACAAGCCAGAACCAGCGTTCATCAGAAAACACTTCTCATCCTGAGCTCTCGCTTGACACCACTGAAGTCTCAAATGGCGGTGGTTTTGGATCAGTGGAATTCACAGGGCTACAGGGCATATGACTCGGAGCTGACGTTGAAGTAACCGATATGTAACAGCTCGTTGTGTCACGGTGGTTTCAACTACTGCTCAGATTGCTGCTGCAGATGTATTACGATGCGCCAGAACATACGCCGTACACGACTGTCTTACCTCTCCGTAATGCCACACGGCGGTCCAGAGCCCGGTCACCTTGCGACCGTAATTCTCGTGACCGTCGTTGCCAGCAATCGTGCACAGTCGACACATTCTCGCGAAGTCTTTCAGCAGTGTTGCAGCCACCTTCTCGTAGCTCTATTATACGACCTGGTTGAAACTCAGTGAGGTGTTAATAAAGACGTCTTTGTCGTCTTAAAAACATTCTGACCACGTCGAATCGCAAATGCAACTAACGCCCACGACCGTTATAGTGCGAATTTAAAGCAAACCTGATTTGATACTAGCGACACTCTCATGCGACTGGTGCGAAATTTGAGCAAGCACCATCTGTCCGATGTAGAAACACGTCTACCACATTTACGTCGCACAAATCCTTTTTGGTGCGATATTCTCAGTGTATTATTATTATCTTCTTTCCTTTCTCAGACCTTAGGTCTGGTTAAAAATGGAACGTGACACGGACCTTGATCAAGCGTGACTTCCTTTTAACTGTACAATATACAGGGTGTTTCAAAAATGACCGGTATATTTGAAACGGCAATAAAAACTAAACGAGCAGCGATAGAAATACACCGTTTGTTGCAATATGCTTGGGACAACAGTACATTTTCAGGCAGACAAACTTTCGAAATTAAAGTAGTTACAATTTTCAACAACAGATGGCGCTGCGGTCTGGGAAACTCTATAGTACGATATTTTCCACATGTCCACCATGCGTACCAATAATATGGAGTAGTCTCTGAATGAAATTACCCGAAACCTTTGACAACATGTCTGGCGGAATGGCTTCACATGCAGATGAGATGTACTGCTTCAGCTCTTCAATTTTTTCTGGATTCTGGTGGTACACCTGGTCTTTCAAGTGTCCCCACAGAAAGAAGTCACAGGGGTTCATGTCTGGCGAATAGGGAGGCCAATCCACGCCGCCTCCTGTATGTTTCGGATAGCCCAAAGCAATCACACGATCATCGAAATATTCATTCAGGAAATTAAAGACGTCGGCCGTGCGATGTGGCCGGGCACCATCTTGCATACACCACGAGGTGTTCGCAGTGTCGTCTAAGGCAGTTTGTACCGCCACAAATTCACGAAGAATGTCCAGACAGCGTGATGCAGTAATCGTTTCGGATCTGAAAAATGGGCCAATGATTCCTTTGGAAGAAATGGCGGCCCAGACCAGTACTTTTTGAGGGTGCAGGGACGATGGGACTGCAACATGGGGCTTTTCGGTTCCCCATATGCACCAGTTCTGTTTATTGACGAAGCTGTCCAGGTAAAAATAAAGCTTCGTCAGTAAACCAAATGCTGCCCACATGCATATCGCCGTCATCAATCCTGTGCACTATATCGTTAGCGAATGTCTCTCGTGCAGCAATGGTAGCGGCGCTGAGGGGTTGCCGCGTTTGAATTTTGTATGGATAGAGGTGTAAACTCTGGCGCATGAGACGATACGTGGACGTTGGCGTCCTTTGGACCGCAGCTGCAACACGGCGAACGGAAACCCGAGGCCGCTGTCGGATCACCTGCTGCACTAGCTGCGCGTTGCCCTCTGTGGTTGCCGTACGCGGTCGCCCTACCTTTGCAGCACGTTCATCCGTCACGTTCCCAGTCCGTTGAAATTTTTCAAACAGATGCTTTATTGTATCGCTTTTCGGTCCTTTGGTTACATTAAACCTCCGTTGAAAACTTCGTCTTGTTGCAACAACACTGTGTTCTAGGCGGTGGAATTCCAACACCAGAAAAATCCTCTGTTCTAAGGAATAAACCATGTTGCCTACAGCACACTTGCACGTTGTGAACAGCACACGCTTACAGCAGAAAGACGACGTACAGAATGGCGCACCCACAGACTGCGTTGTCTTCTATATCTTTCACATCACTTGCAGCGCCATCTGTTGTTGAAAATTGTAACTACTGTAATTTCGAAAGTTTGTCCGCCTGAAAATGTACTGTTGTCCCAAGCATATTGCAACAAACGGTGTATTTCTATCGCTGCTCGTTTAGTTTTTATTGCCGTTTCAAATATACCGGTCATTTTTGAAACACCCTGTATGTTACATTGTATTTAGGAACTTTCGGGTTATTGAACACGTATCAATAATTACAGATTTCTGTAGTTGTATATATAGGTTTGGATGTAGCTGTATTGCATTGATGTACTGGTGGATATTGTGTGGTATGACTCCTGTAGTTGATAGTATAATCCGTATAATGTCAACTTTATCCTGATGCCACATATCCTTGACTTCCTCAGCCAGTTGGATGTATTTTTCAATTTTTTCTCCTGTTTTCTTCTGTATATTTGTTGTATTCGGTATGTATATTTCGATTAGTTGTGTTAATTTCGTCTTTTTTATTGGTGAGTATGATGTCAGGTTTGTTATGTGGTGTTGTTTTATCTGTTATAATGGTTCTGTTCGAGTATAACTTGTATTCATCATTCTCCAGTACATTTTGTGGTTCATACTTGTATGTGGGAACGTGTTGTTTTATTAGTTTATGTTTTATGGGAGGTTGTTGATGTATTATTTTTGCTACATTGTCATGTTTTCTGGGGTATTCTGTATTTGCTAGTATTGTACATCCACTTGTGATGTGATCTACTGTTTCTATTTGTTGTTTGCAAAGTCTGCATTTATCTGTTGTGGCATTGGTATCTATAATAATATTCTTGCTGTAATATCTGGTGTTTATTGTTTGATCCTGTATTGCAATCATGAATCCTTCCGTCTCACTGTATATATTGCATTTTCTTAGCCATGTGTTGGATGCGTCTTGATCGATGTGTGGCTGTGTTAGATGATACAGGTGCTTGCCATGTAGTGTTTTCTTTTTCCAATTTACTTTCTTCGTATCTGTTGATGTTATGTGATCTAAAGGGTTGTAGAAGTGGTTATGAAATAGCAGTGGTGTAGCCGATGTATTTATATGAGTGATTGCTTTGTGTATTTTGCTAGTTTCTACTCGTTCTAGAAAGAATTTTCTTAAACTGTCTACCTGTCCATAATGTAGGTCTTTTTATGTCGATGAATCACCTTCCTCCTTCCTTTCTGCTTAATGTGAATCTTTCTGTTGCTGAATGTATGTGATGTATTCTATATTTGTGGCATTGTGAACGTGTAAGTGTATTGAGTGCTTCTAGGTCTGTGTTACTCCATTTCACTACTCCAAATGAGTAGGTTAATATTGGTATAGCATAAGTATTTATAGCTTTTGTCTTGTTTCTTGTTGTCAATTCTGTTTTCAGTTTTTTTGTTAGTCTTTGTCTATATTTTTCTTTTAGTTCTTCTTTAATATTTGTATTATCTATTCCTATTTTTTGTCTGTATCCTAGATATTTATAGGCATCTGTTTTTTCCATCGCTTCTATGGAGTCACTGTGGTTATTCAATATGTAATCTTCTTGTTTAGTGTGTTTTCCCTTGACTATGCTATTTTTCTTACATTTGTCTGTTCCAAAAGCCATATTTATATCATTGCTGAATACTTCTGTTATCTTTAGTAATTGGTTGAGTTGTTGCTTTGTTGCTGCCAGTAGTTTTAGATCATCCATGTATAGCAAATGTGTGATTTTGTGTGGTTATGTTCCAGTAATATTATATCCATAATTTGTATTATTTAGCATGTTGGATAGTCGATTCAGAGCAAGGCAGAACCAGAAAGGACTTAATGAGTCTCCTTGGTATATTCCACGCTTAATCTGTATTGGCTGTGATGTGATATTATCTGAATTTGTTGGGATATTAAGTGTGGTTTTCCAGTTTTTCATTCCTATGTTTAGGAACTGTATCAATTTAGGATCTAATTTGTATATTTCCAATATCTGTAGTAACCATGAGTGGGGTACACTATCAAAAGCTTTTTGGTAATCAATGTATGCATATTGTAGCGACCTTTGTTTACTTTTAGCTTGATATGTGACCTCTGTATCTATTACCAGTTGTTCTTTATGTCCTCGTGCTCCTTTGCAGCAGCCTTTTTGTTCTTCATTTATGATTTTGTTCTGTGTTGTATGTGTCATTAATTTCTGTGTGATGACTGAAGTTAATATTTTGTATATTGTTGGTAGGCATGTTATGGGGCGATATTTAGCTGGGTTTGCTGTGTCTGCTTGATCTTTAGGTTTCAGATAGGTTATTCCATGTGTAAGTGTATCAGGGAATGTGTATGGGTCTGCAATGTAACTGTTGAACAATTTAGTTAGATTTGAATGTGTTGAGGTGAACTTCTTTAGCCAGATATTTGCTATTTTATCATTTCCAGGGGCTTTCCAATTGTGCGTAGAATTAATTGCTCGGGTGACTTCATGTTGCAAAATTATCACTTCAGGCATTTGTGATATCATCTTGTATGTGTCTGTTTCTGCTTGTATCCACCGTGCATGCCTGTTATGTTGTACCGTGTTTGACCATATGTTGCTCCAGAAGTGTTCCATGTCTGTTATGTTTGGTGGATTGTCTATTTTAATGTGTGTGTTGTCTATTGTCTGGTAAAATTTCTTTTGGTTTGTGTTGAATGTTTGGTTTTGTTTCCTTCTATTTTCACTTTTTTTCTATCTTCTAAGTCGTTTGGCCAATGCTCGTAATTTCTGCTTCTTTTCATCTAATTGCTCTATTGCTTCTTATTGTGAGATTTTACCTAACCTTTTTCGTTTTTTGTCTGATATATCATTTCTTATAAATTGTGTTAGCTGTCCGATGTCTTTTCTCAGTTTTTCTATTCTGATCTGTAGCCTGTGTTGCCATGCTGGTTTTGTGGGTTTCTTCTGTGTGTTGGTTTGTTCTGATCTCTGCCTAGTGTGTATATTTAGTGTAGTGAGTGCTCCTACATAAACCAGTAGTCGTAACTCTTCCATAGTTGTGTTTTCATTTATTTTGTTGTGTATGATTGTGTTGATAGTTTTTATTGTTGTTTCGACTTGTGGGTTATTTGGCGGTCTCTGCAAGAGTGGTCTAATGTCTGTATTTGTGTCTTTGTATTCTATATATGTCAGCTGAAATTTCTCTTCTATATCTAACATGTGTGTCACTTCGTGTTCTATTTGTGCTTGTTCTGGTGGCTGTCTTAAGATTTTGTTTTCCTCTTATTGTTTAATTGATGCGTGTTGGTCTTTGTTTGTTTGCTCTTGGATGTTTGAGTCCTTTACTGCGATGTTTGAGTCCATTACTGTATTTTCTTCTTCTTCTGATTGCACATTATTTTGTTCCAGTATTTGTTGTACTTGTTGTTTGATGTTTTCTAATTCTGACTGGGGTATCCTGTTATTTTTTATTATTACAGGGATCTGATCGGCTAGTCGTTGTTCTGTTAAAAATTTTAATTCCTGGTATCTGGTAATAAATGTTGTGCATACTTGTGATCTGTATCCAGTTGTGTTGGTTCCTAGATTTGTTGCTTGGTAATAACAGAACATGAGGTGTCGATTAACTTCATCTGACCATCTCATCCTCTGTCTTTGTTTTCCTTCTAGGGTGGTTGCAGGAAGCATATCCTGCAAAACACCTGTATTTGGATTTAAATCATTTTCCAGTTGGCTAGCAGTGTCGTTACCATTGTGGGCGGGCATAGGGTTCAAGCGTCGTCCCCGACCATGACAGCGCTTGTCCGAGGCTTCTTTAGTTCTGTCCTGAACCAAGTAATCACACTAAAAGGGGGGTTAGCCCTTTTGGTGGTTTGTTCTTTTCGTCGCCTTTTACGACTGGCAGAACATACCAGAGGCCTATTCTTTTCCCGGACTTCCACAGGGTTTATTATTATTATTATTTCTTTCTATTCTCAGACGTTATGTCTGTTCAAAAATGCACAGTGACGCGGACCTCGATCAAGCGTGACTTCCTTTTAACTGTACGGTATATATTATATTGCATTTTGGAACATTCAGGTCATTGAACATGTATCAATAATTACAGATTTTTGTAGTTGTATATATATGTTTGGATGTAGCTGTATTGCATTGATGTACTGGTGGATATTGTGAGGTATGACTCCTGTAGTTGATAGTATAATTGGTATAATGTCGACTTTATCCTGATGCCACATGTCCTTGACTTCCTCAGCCAGTTGGATGTATTTTTCAATTTTTTCTCCTATTTTCTTCTGTATATTTGTTGTGTTGGGTATGGATATTTCAATTAGTTGTGTTAATTTCTTCTTTTTATTGGTGAGTATGATGTCAGGTTTGTTATGTGGTGTTGTTTTATCTGTTATAATCGTTCTGTTCCAGTATAATTTGTCTTCATCATTCTCCAGTACATTTTGTGGTGTGTACTTTTATGTGGGAGCGTGTTGTTTTATTAGTTTATGTTTTATGGCAAGTTGTTCATGTATTATTTTTGCTACATTGTCATGTCTTCTGGGGTGTTCTGTATTTGCTAGTATTGTGCATCCGCTTGTGTTGTGATCTACTGTTTCTATTTGTTGTTTGCAAAGTCTGCATTTATCTGTTGTGGTATTGGGATCTTTAATAATATGCTTGCTGTAATATCTGGTGTTTATTGTTTGATCCTGTATTGCAATCATGAATCCTTCCGTCTCACTGTATATATTGCATTTTCTTAGCCATGTGTTGGATGCGTCTTGATCAATGTGTGGCTGTGTTAGATGATACGGGTGCTTGCCATGTAGTGTTTTCTTTTTCCAATTTACTTTCTTTGTATCTGTTGATGTTATGTGATCTAAAGGGTTGTAGAAGTGGTTATGAAATTGCAATGGTGTAGCTGATGTATTTATATGAGTGATTGCTTGTGTATTTTGCTAATTTCTGCTCGTTCTAGAAAGAATTTTCTTAAATTGTCTACCTGTCCATAATGTAGGTTTTTTATATCTATAAATCCCGTTCCACCTTCGTTTCTGCTTAATGTGAATCTTTCTGTTGCTGAATGTATGTGATGTATTCTATATTTGTGGCATTGTGAACGTGTAAGTGTATTGAGTACTACTAGGTCTGTGTCACTCCATTTCACTACTCCAAATGAGTAGGTCAATACTGGTATAGCATAAGTATTTATAGCTTTTGTCTTGTTTCTTGCTGTCAATTCTGTTTTCAGTATTTTTGTTAGACTTTGTCGATATTTTTCTTTTAGTTCTTCTTTAATATTTGTATTATCTATTCCTATTTTTTGTCTGTATCCTAGATATTTATAGGCATCTGTTTTTTCCATCGCTTCTATGCAGTCCCTCTGGTTATCCAATATGTAATCTTCTTGTTTAGTGTGTTTTCCCTTGACTATGCTATTTTTCTTACATTTGTCTGTTCCAAAAGCCATATTTATATCATTGCTGAATACTTCTGTTATCTTTAGTAATTGGTTGAGTTGTTGATTTGTTGCTGCCAGTAGTTTTAGATCATCCATGTATAGCAAATGTGTGATTTTGTGTGGGTATGTTCCAGTAATATTGTATCCATAATTTGTATTATTTAGCATGTTGGATAGTGGGTTCAGAGCAAGACAGAACCAGAAAGGACTTAATGAGTCTCCTTGGTATATTCCACGCTTAATCTGTAATGGCTGTGATGTGATGTTATCTGAATTTGTTTGGATATGAAGTGTGGTTTTCCAGTTTTTCATTACTATGTTTAGAAATTGTATGAATTTAGGATCTACTTTGTATATTTCCAATATCTGTAGTAACCATGAGTGGGGTACACTATCAAAGGCTTTTTGGTAATCAATGTATGCATTGTGTAGGGACCTTTGTTTAGTTTTAGCTTGATATGTCACCTCCGTATCTATTATCAGTTGCTCTTTACATTCTCGTACTCCTTTGCAGCAGCCTTTTTGTTCTTCATTTATGATTTTGTTCTGTGTTGTATGTGTCATTAATTTCTGTGTGATGACTGAAGTTAATATTTTGTATATTGTTGGTAGGCATGTTATGGGGCGATATTTAGCTGGGTTTGATGTGTCTACTTGATCTTTAGGTTTCAGATAGGTTATTCCATGTGCAAGTGTATCAGGGAATGTGTATGGGTCTGCAATGTAACTGTTAAATAATTTAGTTAGATGTGAATGTGTTCAGGTGAACTTCTTTAGCCATTAATTTGCTATTTTATCATTTCCAGGGGCTTTCCAATTGTGTGTAGAATTAATTGCTCGGGTGACTTCATGTTGCAAAATTATCACTTCAGGCATTTGTGGTATCATCTTGTATGTGTCTGTTTCTGCTTGTATCCACCATGCATGCCTGTTATGTTGAACCGGGTTTGACCATATGTTGCTCCAGAAGTGTTCCATGTCTGTTATGTTTGGTGGATTGTCTATTTTAATGTGTGTGTTGTCTATTGTCTGGTAAAATTTCTTTTGGTTTGTGTTGAATGTTTGGTTTTGTTTCCTTCTATTTTCACTTTTTTTCTATCTTCTAAGTCGTTTGGCCAATGCTCGTAATTTCTGCTTCTTTTCATCTAATTGCTCTATTGCTTCTTATTGTGAGATTTTACCTAACCTTTTTCGTTTTTTGTCTGATATATCATTTCTTATAAATTGTGTTAGCTGTCCGATGTCTTTTCTCAGTTTTTCTATTCTGATCTGTAGCCTGTGTTGCCATGCTGGTTTTGTGGGTTTCTTCTGTGTGTTGGTTTGTTCTGATCTCTGCCTAGTGTGTATATTTAGTGTAGTGAGTGCTCCTACATAAACCAGTAGTCGTAACTCTTCCATAGTTGTGTTTTCATTTATTTTGTTGTGTATGATTGTGTTGATAGTTTTTATTGTTGTTTCGACTTGTGGGTTATTTGGCGGTCTCTGCAAGAGTGGTCTAATGTCTGTATTTGTGTCTTTGTATTCTATATATGTCAGCTGAAATTTCTCTTCTATATCTAACATGTGTGTCACTTCGTGTTCTATTTGTGCTTGTTCTGGTGGCTGTCTTAAGATTTTGTTTTCCTCTTATTGTTTAATTGATGCGTGTTGGTCTTTGTTTGTTTGCTCTTGGATGTTTGAGTCCTTTACTGCGATGTTTGAGTCCATTACTGTATTTTCTTCTTCTTCTGATTGCACATTATTTTGTTCCAGTATTTGTTGTACTTGTTGTTTGATGTTTTCTAATTCTGACTGGGGTATCCTGTTATTTTTTATTATTACAGGGATCTGATCGGCTAGTCGTTGTTCTGTTAAAAATTTTAATTCCTGGTATCTGGTAATAAATGTTGTGCATACTTGTGATCTGTATCCAGTTGTGTTGGTTCCTAGATTTGTTGCTTGGTAATAACAGAACATGAGGTGTCGATTAACTTCATCTGACCATCTCATCCTCTGTCTTTGTTTTCCTTCTAGGGTGGTTGCAGGAAGCATATCCTGCAAAACACCTGTATTTGGATTTAAATCATTTTCCAGTTGGCTAGCAGTGTCGTTACCATTGTGGGCGGGCATAGGGTTCAAGCGTCGTCCCCGACCATGACAGCGCTTGTCCGAGGCTTCTTTAGTTCTGTCCTGAACCAAGTAATCACACTAAAAGGGGGGTTAGCCCTTTTGGTGGTTTGTTCTTTTCGTCGCCTTTTACGACTGGCAGAACATACCAGAGGCCTATTCTTTTCCCGGACTTCCACAGGGTTTATTATTATTATTATTTCTTTCTATTCTCAGACGTTATGTCTGTTCAAAAATGCACAGTGACGCGGACCTCGATCAAGCGTGACTTCCTTTTAACTGTACGGTATATATTATATTGCATTTTGGAACATTCAGGTCATTGAACATGTATCAATAATTACAGATTTTTGTAGTTGTATATATATGTTTGGATGTAGCTGTATTGCATTGATGTACTGGTGGATATTGTGAGGTATGACTCCTGTAGTTGATAGTATAATTGGTATAATGTCGACTTTATCCTGATGCCACATGTCCTTGACTTCCTCAGCCAGTTGGATGTATTTTTCAATTTTTTCTCCTATTTTCTTCTGTATATTTGTTGTGTTGGGTATGGATATTTCAATTAGTTGTGTTAATTTCTTCTTTTTATTGGTGAGTATGATGTCAGGTTTGTTATGTGGTGTTGTTTTATCTGTTATAATCGTTCTGTTCCAGTATAATTTGTCTTCATCATTCTCCAGTACATTTTGTGGTGTGTACTTTTATGTGGGAGCGTGTTGTTTTATTAGTTTATGTTTTATGGCAAGTTGTTCATGTATTATTTTTGCTACATTGTCATGTCTTCTGGGGTGTTCTGTATTTGCTAGTATTGTGCATCCGCTTGTGTTGTGATCTACTGTTTCTATTTGTTGTTTGCAAAGTCTGCATTTATCTGTTGTGGTATTGGGATCTTTAATAATATGCTTGCTGTAATATCTGGTGTTTATTGTTTGATCCTGTATTGCAATCATGAATCCTTCCGTCTCACTGTATATATTGCATTTTCTTAGCCATGTGTTGGATGCGTCTTGATCAATGTGTGGCTGTGTTAGATGATACGGGTGCTTGCCATGTAGTGTTTTCTTTTTCCAATTTACTTTCTTTGTATCTGTTGATGTTATGTGATCTAAAGGGTTGTAGAAGTGGTTATGAAATTGCAATGGTGTAGCTGATGTATTTATATGAGTGATTGCTTGTGTATTTTGCTAATTTCTGCTCGTTCTAGAAAGAATTTTCTTAAATTGTCTACCTGTCCATAATGTAGGTTTTTTATATCTATAAATCCCGTTCCACCTTCGTTTCTGCTTAATGTGAATCTTTCTGTTGCTGAATGTATGTGATGTATTCTATATTTGTGGCATTGTGAACGTGTAAGTGTATTGAGTACTACTAGGTCTGTGTCACTCCATTTCACTACTCCAAATGAGTAGGTCAATACTGGTATAGCATAAGTATTTATAGCTTTTGTCTTGTTTCTTGCTGTCAATTCTGTTTTCAGTATTTTTGTTAGACTTTGTCGATATTTTTCTTTTAGTTCTTCTTTAATATTTGTATTATCTATTCCTATTTTTTGTCTGTATCCTAGATATTTATAGGCATCTGTTTTTTCCATCGCTTCTATGCAGTCCCTCTGGTTATCCAATATGTAATCTTCTTGTTTAGTGTGTTTTCCCTTGACTATGTTATTTTTCTTACATTTGTCTGTTCCAAAAGCCATATTTATATCATTGCTGAATACTTCTGTTATCTTTAGTAATTGGTTGAGTTGTTGATTTGTTGCTGCCAGTAGTTTTAGATCATCCATGTATAGCAAATGTGTGATTTTGTGTGGGTATGTTCCAGTAATATTGTATCCATAATTTGTACTATTTAGCATGTTGGATAGTGGGTTCAGAGCAAGACAGAACCAGAAAGGACTTAATGAGTCTCCTTGGTATATTCCACGCTTAATCTGTAATGGCTGTGATGTGATGTTATCTGAATTTGTTTGGATATGAAGTGTGGTTTTCCAGTTTTTCATTACTATGTTTAGAAATTGTATGAATTTAGGATCTACTTTGTATATTTCCAATATCTGTAGTAACCATGAGTGGGGTACACTATCAAAGGCTTTTTGGTAATCAATGTATGCATTGTGTAGGGACCTTTGTTTAGTTTTAGCTTGATATGTCACCTCCGTATCTATTATCAGTTGCTCTTTACATCCTCGTACTCCTTTGCAGCAGCCTTTTTGTTCTTCATTTATGATTTTGTTCTGTGTTGTATGTGTCATTAATTTCTGTGTGATGACTGAAGTTAATATTTTGTATATTGTTGGTAGGCATGTTATGGGGCGATATTTAGCTGGGTTTGCTGTGTCTACTTGATCTTTAGGTTTCAGATAGGTTATTCCATGTGCAAGTGTATCAGGGAATGTGTATGGGTCTGCAATGTAACTGTTAAATAATTTAGTTAGATGTGAATGTGTTCAGGTGAACTTCTTTAGCCAGTAATTTGCTATTTTATCATTTCCAGGGGCTTTCCAATTGTGTGTAGAATTAATTGATCGGGTGACTTCATGTTGCAAAATTATCACTTCAGGCATTTGTGGTATCATCTTGTATGTGTCTGTTTCTGCTTGTATCCACCATGCATGCCTGTTATGTTGAACCGGGTTTGACCATATGTTGCTCCAGAAGTGTTCCATGTCTGTTATGTTTGGTGGATTGTCTATTTTAATGTGTGTGTTATCCATTGTTTGGTAAAATCTCTTTTGGCTTGTGTTGAATGTTTGGTTTTGTTTCCTTCTATTTTCACTTTTTTTGTATCTTCTAAGTCGTTTGGCCAATGCTTGTAATTTCTGCTTTTTTTCATCTAATTGCCCTATTTCTTCTTGTTGTGAGATTTTACCTAACCTTTTTCGTTTTTTGTCTGATATTTCATTTCTTATAAATTGTGTTAGCTGTCCGATGTCTTTTCTCAGTTTTTCTATTCTGATCTGTAGCCTGTGTTGCCATGCTGGTTTTGTGGGTTTCTTCTGTGTGTTAGTTTGTTCTGATCTCTGCCTAGTGTGTATATTTAGTGTAGTGAGTGCTCCTATATAAACCAGTAGTTGTAACTCTAACCATAGTTGTGTTTTCATTTATTTTGTTGTGTATGATTGTGTTGATGGTTTTTATTGTTGTTTCGACTTGTGGGTTATTTGGCGGTCTATGCAAGAATGGTCTAATGTCTGTATTTGTGTCTTTGTATTCTATATATGTCAGCTGAAATTTCTCTTCTATATCTGACACGTGTGTCTCTTCGTGTTCTATTTGTGCTTGTTCTGGTGGCTGTCTTAAGATTTCGTTTTCCTCTGATTGTTTAATTGATGCGTGTTGGTCTTTGTTTGTTTGCTCTGGGATGTTTGAGTCCATTACTGTATTTTCTTCTTCTTCTGATTGCACATTATTTTGTTCCAGTATTTGTTGTACTTGTTGTTTGATGTTTTCTAATTCTGACTGGGGTATCCTGTTATTTTTGATTATTACACAGATCTGATCAGCTAGTCGTTGTTCTGTTAAAAATTTTAATTCTAGGTATCTGGTAATAAATGTTGTGTATACTTGTGATCTGTATCCAGTTGTGTTGGTTCCTAGGTTTGTTGCTTGGTAATAACAGAACATGAGGTGTCGATTAACTTCATCTGACCATCTCATCCTCTGTCTTTGTTTTTCTTCTAGGGTGGTTGCAGGAAGCATATCCTGCAAAACACCTCTATTTGGATTTAAATCATTTTCCAGTTGCCTAGCAGTGTCGTTACCATTGTGGGTGGGCATAGGGTTCAAGCGTCGTCCCCGACCATGACGGCGCTTGTCCAAGGCTTCTTTAGTTCTGTCCTGAACCAAGTAAACACACTAAAAGGGGGGTTAGCCCTATTAGTGGTTTGTTCTTTTCGTCGCCTTTTACGACTGGCAGAACATACCGGAGGCCTATTCTTTTCCCGGACTTCCACAGGGTTTATTATTATTATTATTTCTTTCTATTCTCAGACGTTATGTCTGTTCAAAAATGCACAGTGACGCGGACCTCGATCAAGCGTGACTTCCTTTTAACTGTACGGTATATATTATATTGCATTTTGGAACATTCAGGTCATTGAACATGTATCAATAATTACAGATTTTTGTAGTTGTATATATATGTTTGGATGTAGCTGTATTGCATTGATGTACTGGTGGATATTGTGAGGTATGACTCCTGTAGTTGATAGTATAATTGGTATAATGTCGACTTTATCCTGATGCCACATGTCCTTGACTTCCTCAGCCAGTTGGATGTATTTTTCAATTTTTTCTCCTGTTTTCTTTTGTATATTTGTTGTATTGGGTATGGATATTTCGATTAGTTGTGTTAATTTCTTCTTTTTATTGGAGAATATGATGTCAGGTTTGTTATGTGGTGTTGTTTTATCTGTTATAATCGTTCTTTTCCAGTATAATTTGTATTCATCATTCTCCAGTACATTTTGTGGTGTGTACTTGTATGTGGGAATGTGTTGTTTTATTAGTTTATGTTTTATGGCAAGTTGTTGATGTATTATTTTTGCTACATTGTCATGTCTTCTGGGGTATTCTGTATTTGCTAGTATTGTACATCCGCTTGTGATGTGATCTACTGTTTCTATTTGTTCTTTGCAAAGTCTGCATTTATCTGTTGTGGTATTGGGATCTTTAATAATATGCTTGCTGTAATATCTGGTGTTTATTGTTTGATCCTGTATTGCAATCATGAATCCTTCCATCTCGCTGTATATATTGCATTTTCTTAGCCATGTGTTGGATGCGTCTTGATCAATGCGTGGCTGTGTTAGATGATACGGGTGCTTGCCATGTAGTGTTTTCTTTTTCCAATTTACTTTCTTTGTATCTGTTGATGTTATGTGATCTAAAGGGTTGTAGAAGTGGTTATGAAATTGCAATGGTGTAGCTGATGTATTTATATGAGTGATTGCTTTGTGTATTTTGCTAGTTTCTGCTCGTTCTAGAAAGAATTTTCTTAAATTGTCTACCTGTCCATAATGTAGGTTTTTTATATCTATAAATCCCGTTCCACCTTCGTTTCTGCTTAATGTGAATCTTTCTGTTGCTGAATGTGTGTGATGTATTCTATATTTGTGGCATTGTGATCGTGTAAGTGTATTGAGTGCTTCTAGGTCTGTGTCACTCCATTTCACTACTCCAAATGAGTAGGTCAATACTGGTATAGCATAAGTATTTATAGCTTTTGTCTTGTTTCTTGCTGTCAATTCTGTTTTCAGTATTTTTGTTAGTCTTTGTCTGTATTTTTCTTTTAGTTCTTCTTTAATATTTGTATTATCTATTCCTATTTTTTGTCTGTATCCTAGATATTTATAGGCATCTGTTTTTTCCATCGCTTATGCAGTCGCTGTGGTTATCCAACATCTAATCTTCTTGTTTAGTGTGTTTTCCCTTGACTATGCTATTTTTCTTACATTTGTCTGTTCCAAAAGCCATATTTATATCATTGCTGAATACTTCTGTTATCTTTAGTAATTGGTTGAGTTGTTGCTTTGTTGCTGCCAGTAGTTTTAGATCATCCATGTATAGCAAATGTGTGATTTTGTGTGGGTATGTTCCAGTAATATTGTATCCATAATTTGTATTATTTAGCATGTTGGATAGTGGGTTCAGAGCAAGACAGAACCAGAAAGGACTTAATGAGTCTCCTTGGTATATTCCACGCTTAATCTGTATTGGCTGTGATGTGATGTTATCTGAATTTGTTTGGATATTAAGTGTGGTTTTCCAGTTTTTCGTTACTATGTTATTATTATTATTATTATTATTATTATTATTATTATTTCTATGTATTCCTCACGTAACGTGCGCATTTTGGCGTTAACTTTCTACAGATTTGTCGTTAGAATTTGTCATGTCAAAATAAATGCATACGTCAATAAAACACCGTAATAGAATTTACGCAACGGTAATAAAATGTGGGGGAATCAAATAAAAACCGGACACCCGACTCGTCGAGATCTTGGAATGTTTTCATTAAAAAGTTTCCACACACGTCAAGACATTTGTCCCACTCTTGCACTTCCTCGTACGACTGAAGCCGACGTCCACGAATGTCTTTCTTCAGTTCGCCAAAGATCGGAAAAATCACTTTGTGAAAGATCCTGGCTGTGTGCAGGATGCTGCAGTGTTTCTCAGTGAAATATGTGAAGTGTAGCCTTCATACGATGGTGGTGCCACGCACGAGGAACTACAGTAGTTCCGATGTGATCGCCGGATTGTTTCGAGCAAGCGAGGAATTCAGGCCACGTCTGCTACACAGCTGTCTGAAGGGTAGTCGAGACCTAGGCGCTAGTTGCACGATACTACGACAGCTGGACGAACACGCTAGACCAGTCCCCAACAAGGATGGTAATAAACCAACAACTGTTCCCTTTCCACAGCGTTGACAGTATCGAGACCAGAAACGGAGGGACCATCTGTACCGCGGACTATGTTTCATGGCTGGTGTTCGGTTTTCATTTGACTATCCCTTTCGGACAGAGTATACAGAAGATACGAAATGTCGTACAGATCGGGCCTTTGCTGCAATTAGTCACGATGAAATTCAACGTGCAGTATATCTGGCCAGGATTGCTTAATACCAGATATCAATGCTCAAAATCTACAGTCATTAACACCGCACCACCGGTATTGGGGCTACATGTTCGTTCCATTTGATAATAAGAACAGACATTTTTTTGATGTCTTCTACTGGCGACGGGACCTACCTTCGCTACACTTTGGACGGGGGGCACACATCTTCTGTCACTGCCGTATACTTCGAAGTCTCCTTCCAATGAAAGGGAAACAGTAAGTTACCCTAGTTTTAAAAAGTACCAAGTCAGGTGAAACTATTCACTGGGAAAATGCATGATCCAATATAAAAGCAGATGCTATCCATGCCCACAGGTTGCGCTGTTGTATTTGACTACCGGCGGCACCTGTGCTATGTCCTCAACACGTCGCTAGTGTCTGCCTGGTCAGAACAGTATCCTGCGTAGCTGTGGGTGCATTATGTCGAAGCCAAGCGAATGTGGGCCAATTGTTGGTCCTCGTATGGTTGCTGCTTCCAAAATCATGTTTGCCGGCCGGAGTGGCCGAGCGGTTCTAGGCGCTACAGTCTGGAACGCGCGACCGCTACGGTCGCAGGTTCGAATCCTGCCTCGGGCATGGATGTGTGTGATGTCCTTAGGTTAGTTAGTTTTAAGTAGTTCTAAGTTGTAGGGGACTGAAGACCTCAGAAGTTAAGTCCCATAGTGCTCAGAGCCATTTGAACCATAATCATGGTTGCCAAAGTGTTTGGTGTTTCAAGAGCCACCGTATCGAAGAATTTTGTCGTATAAAGGGAAAGCGGGGAAACATCTGCTAGATCACAACGCAGATGAAAGTGTGTGTTGAATGATCATGACAGACGGTCATTGAGGAGGATTGTAACGAAAAATAAGAGGACGACAGCTGCAGAAATCACTGGAGAACTGAATGTCCCACTCGCGAACCCTGTCAGCACCAAAACAACACGAAGAAAGCTCCATAAACACGGAATTGCAGGGCGAGCTGGAATTCCAAAATCACTTATCAGTGATGCAATTGCCCGTAACAGGAAAACGTGGTGCCGAAGCCGTAAAACCTGGGCTATGGTACAATGTAAGAATGTCGTGTGGTCGGATTAGTCCTTTGAAACCATTTTGACTATTTTTCGACCGTGACTGTCTCAAGAAATATGTAAAGGTTTTTTTTTTTTTTTTAATCACCGCTACCAGTCACAGACCTTGTCAACTAACGTCTTATTAATTTAGCCACATGTTTCGAGGTAAAGCTCATTTCCAAGCTAAATGGCATTACAAAAACAACTTTACAATAAAGCCATACTGATGTTACATAGTCTTTTCGTAAATTCAGTGGTCATCCTGTGGAAGAAGAGCAAACTTAGTAAGGGGTGCTCTCACTTTGGAAGCTGGACTGATGTTTGAACGAAAATGTTTTGCAACGGTCACTCACTTTTTCATTCTGGCGTGGCAGTCTCGTAGTAATGCTCTGGGGTGTCTCCATTTCCGTGCCTCTCCTGGTCACTGTTCACAAATTCTCAATAACATAGCAGTAACTTGGAAACACGATCACAAACAGTTCTGAAGTGCAGTGGGGAAGATGGCGGTCGAAAGAGCTGTATTTCGACCGCCATCTTCTCCACTGCACTACAGAACTGTTTATTTAAAAATGAAAACACAAATTTTGTTTACATGAAAACTAAAGGATAATAATATTATTTTCACTGTTGTTGTCTCATTTAAGAATTTGGATTACTTATTTACATGCTTCGAGATCGATGCTGATAAATGGATCTATATTAAAAATAAATTTACATTATCAGAAAAATAATGTTTGGTGTTCAAATATATGCAAAATTATCTTTGGATGTAGAATATTTAAGTGGAGTATAAAAATTAACTCAAGTAATTAATTTTAATTTTAATAATCAATAGCCTCCGTTGCACCGTTTACCTAGAATTTACCTAGGTTTCAGTCGGGATAACCCAACCTTCTTTAGAATAACTAACTGTTATTCTAAAGAAGGTTGGGTTATCACGACTGAAACCTAGGTAAATTCTATGGAAACGGTGCAACTGATGTTGTTGATTATTAAAATTAAAATTAATATTTATAAAGTTGCTGACAGGATCGCGAAATGTTGATTTTTAACTCAAGTAAGGCCGAAATTAAAACGGAATCGAACATCTCAGGTGAAAGGTTTGGTTATCCCGACTGAAACCTAGGTAAATTCTAGGTAAACGGTGCAACTGAGGCTGTTGATTATTAAAATTAAAATTAATATTTATACAGTTGCCGACAGGATCGCGAAATGTTAACGATTTTTTAACTCAAGTAAGGCCGAAATTAAAACGGTATCGAACATCTCAGATGAAGTACATTAGTTCTGACGAGGCTAGATTCATTACACCCAGCACTTGGGAACGAGTATCTTGGAAACGGCAATGCTAGTCTGTAGTTCGCATGCTGCAGCCGTTAGTATCTACGCAAAGTTTTTGAAGGACACCGAAAACACTGGTAGATGTCAGGATACTGGACGTTCACACTTACTTACTCTGTAAAGCAGAACAGGTAAGCTATCTGTGGTTGATCTACTGGTGCAGTCAAACGTATTATGGACATACCTTTCGACGTAAACTGTTGATCTTGGGAATCCGCAGCAGACGATCACTACGTGATCCCATGTTGACCCAACTACGTCGTAAATTACGATTACAGTTGCCGACAGGATCGCGAAATGTTGACGATTTTTTAACTCAAGTAAGGCCGAAATTAAAACGGAATCGAACATCTCAGATGAAGTACATTAGTTCTGACGAGGCTAGATTCATTACACCCAGCATCAATATTGCATCTTACATCAACGGAAACTTGTCGCCAAGTAGGATGAAGGACACTACTTGTTACACCAGGTCGACGGCAGTGTTCGCTTATACCGTCAGCGAACTGAACGGCTGTTCAAAACATACACCGCGCCACGGACGCAGGCCACCTTATTACGTCACCGGTTTAGTCAAGCACTTACAAATTATAAAATTGACGTTTGCAGAAATTTTATAGAACAGTTTTGGTAATATGGTAGAGATATCACCTTTCCAGTAATGGAGGCTGTAGATGGAATACAACTTAAGACAATGAATTTCCCCACAGACTTAGGAGCCCTATGGGACTTGGTCAAGAAGGTGTTTGACAGGTGAAATGAAAAGTTCGACCTCAATGAATTATATAACCAATCTTTCATCACTAACGGAAGGATAGCACACGACTGGCGCAAAAACTGGCCGGAATCTCACATCCACACTTACTTCCCACGTGAGCAATTTAAAAGTGGGACAAATAAACACACACAATAGCAAACTGGTCCTGCAGGAACTCCGAAGAGTGGTGGAGGAGAAGAGCCTGGACGTACTCTGTTCGCAGGAGCCATACTCCCTGGCTGGGCGGATCCCGTTCATTGCAGTCAATTGGCAACAAATCTATTGTGGAACGAAACCAATAGCCGCGGTCATAATCATAAATAAAGCATTGAGAGCCACAGTTTTAGCGCAATTTTCAGACGACCACTGCAACGTCGTGGAGCTTCATTCACCAGTAGGATGGTTGGCTCTGAGCACTATGGGACCTAACATCTGAGGTCATCAGTCCCGTAGAACTTAGAACTACTTAAACCTAACTAACCTAAGGATATCACACACATCCATGCCCAAGGGAGGATTCGAACCTGCGACCGTAGCAGTCGCGCGGGTCCAGACAGACGCGCCTAGAACCGCTCGGCCACACCGGCCGGCCACCAGTAGGAGTACTCTACGTGGTCAACATGTACTTTCAGTACGAAAGACAAATACATGAATTCCTGGACAAGCTTGTTCAAATAGCCACAAATAGCCACGGTGTTGCGGGGACGCAGAATTCTTGTGACAGCAGACATAAACGCAAAGTCCCCCCTATGGCTCAGTGGTACTCAGGATGACAGAGGAGAAAAAGCTGGCGACACAATCATGGCACTACAATTAATGGTCGCCAATAAACAGGGGAACCCTCCCTCCCACCTACACTGGTGGCGGAGGGCAGGGCACAAACATCGACGTTACTCTTGCAACGCCGAACCTTGCAACAAAGATATCGCACTGGACAGTATGGGACCAAATCACCACAAGTGACCATAACGTAATAACACTCACCATTGGAGACAGCGAGTGCCACTGGGACATGGGGTGGGAAACACAGTTCAATTATAACAAAACCGATTCGGACCGCTTGGCGAGGGAGTGTGATATTCCTACATTGCTGGAGGGTGATGACAATGTGGAAGAGTATGCTGAGGAATTAACGAAAACAATAACTAGGGCGCTGAAGGCAGCTGTGCCAACCAGGAGGAGGGCCGTTGCGGCCTCCCCTTCACCATGGTCGGCCGAACTGGGGCAAATGTGCCAGGCGGCAAGGAGGGCGAGGAGGTATTGCCAGCGTTGAGTCGTCTGGCATGAAAAGCTGCGGTGGCTGCAGGAATACAGAGAAGCCAGAGAACAGTTCCAACAGGAGCTCAAGGCTGTAAGGATGAGGAGCTGGGAGAAGTATGTACATAGCCAACTGGCTACCGACCCTTGGGGAATCCCGTATAGATAGTACGTGAGAAAATCAAATCACCCATGGTGCTATCTACCGTCAGGTACGGGGACCGGAGACCTGGCTGGAAACTGCGGGCATCCTCCTCCGGGCCCTGTTGCCTGACGATAGAAAGGAAGATGATTCTGGTGAACAACAGAGAATCAGGAGAGAGAACCAACGGGTCTACTAAAATAACAACACGGTTTACCCCTTTTCCGAAGAAGAGGTAGGCTCTCAAATCAAGGCTCTTAAAAAAGGCAAAGCTCCTGGCTCAGACGACATCACTGCGGAAGTAATACAATACCTCGCCACCCAGTGGCACCTCTCACTAAGCTGTACAAGGAATGTTTACGGCTTGGGAAATTCCCCTCAATATGGAAAAAGGCGAATGTAGTCATAATTAAAAAAGGCCCCAAGGAAGCCAAGTCCTACAGACCCATCTGTTTATTGGACCTGTTGGGCAAGCTTTTTGAGAGGTTGCTAGCAGATAGACTGGCAGCACACCGAGTCCTGTGTGGGATGAGTGACGCAATCGCCCTGGCTGCGGATTTCTGTGACTCTGCAACGCACAAATACATTGTCGGCATCATGGTGGACATCAGTGGCGCCTTTGATAACCCGTGGTGGCCTTCACTCTTCTCCTGCCTGCGGGAGGAGTGCCCAGGGACGCTGTATGGATGTCTCAGGAGCTATTGTGAAGAAAGGGAGGTTTGGCTATCGGCTTGCCGGTTCTCAGGCGCCGTGAAGCACGATACCTAGGTGTAATCGTCGACGAGAGGTGGAACTATGCATCACATATTGACATGGTAACACAGACATCACTAACAGTACTAAACAACTTAATCGGAATTGGACACAAAAGATTCCATCTCCCACCTGATCTAATCAAATTGAACCACAATAGCATTCTTACATCCATCGAAGGATACAGGTCAGCGGTCTGGTCACACAGGCTCACGAGGGTCATGCCTGCCATGGCCGTAAGAAGAGTTCAGCGGAATATGGTCCTACGTTCAGTAGGCGCATATAGAACAACTCCGGGAGGGGCACTTTTAGTACTAATGGAGTTATGTCCATTGGACATAAAAATAAGGGAACAGGCCACCTGGTACTGGATAAAGAAGGACAGGAGAGAAAAAATAGAAGAAATCGTGGGGGTATACGTAGGAGACAAACCAAGCATTAAAAGAAGGGGAATTGAATTATGGCAGGATCTTTGGAATAACGATGAGACAGGGCGAAGAACACATGAGCTGCTTCCAAACATAGAGGAACGCTTAAAACGTACATATATCAAACTAACTAGAGGCTTGCTGCACTTTCTTACTGGACATGGACCCTACCCAACATACCTGTATCGGTTTGGGAAGAGGGCCACACCAGCGTGTGACTGTGGAGCAGTGCGGGGCACCCCAGAACATGTGGTGTACGAGTGCCCCCTCTTCGACGATGTTGCACAACAACTTAGGGAACAACTACCAAACAACGACACGCACCACCTGCTCAGGCATGAGGACACATTTAATGTCCTGAATAGACCAGCAGATGCAATCTCAAGCAAAGTCCTCAAAGAATACCTGAGAAACAATTAATGAATAAACACCAGATTCAGACTCCGTACACCCTCCCTGTTCCGCCAGAACATGGACTTGGCCAGCCGCCTCACGGCTGGAACCCGCCATGTTTTAGGACTTGGTTGGGATGGGTAGTACATCATCACCGGACTTGACAACGCACCGTTCATGACAGGAGATATAGAGATAGATTAGTTATAGGTTCAGAATTAGGATAATCAGATTAGCATAGAACTGCCGCGACAAAGTCGTCAGCCAGCCCAGTGCCAGGGGTACTCCCACTGGGATTAGCTCAGTGGGAAAGGCCAGCAAATTAGGTTTGTATCTTCTGGCACATCTGTGACCGTGCGGTTCTAGGCGCTACAGTCTGGAGCCGAGCGACCGCTACGGTCGCAGGTTCGAATCTTGCCTCGGCCGCGGATGTGTGTGATGTCCTTAGGTTAATTAGGTTTAATTAGTTCTAAGTTCTAGGCGACTGATGACCTCAGAAGTTAAGTCGCATAGTACTCAGAGCCATTTGAACCAACCATTTTGAACACCTGTGACGCTGCAGGTAGAGTAGTCATAGTAACTTGTTAAAAGTAGTATCAAAGTCTAACAGTAGTAGAAAATTCATTCCAATAATCGTAACAATATGCGTAGTAAATAACAGTAGAAGAGTCCCCATCGTGGTGAAGGTATTATAGTATAAACCTGTAGTGTTAGAAAGTAAAAGCTGCAGATTGTCAGTTGTAATAGTTAGAAATAGGACCTACTAATGTACTTAGGTAGTAGGTTAATTTGTATAATTATAATGGTTTCGATAAATATTAAAAAAACAGTTTTGGGCATTTTAACAGCATACATTAAACAATTGCGTTGCTGTATTCGTCAGGCTTTCCGATTAAGAAACTACTGTGCTTGTAAGGGCTAAGTTTTGATGAAATTGTCAGCGTAATTAGGTTTAGCGTAGCGTTTGAAAACGTCCTTTTTATTTCATTACCTTCACGGGCACGTTTAAATTGTTAATATTAATGAAACAGTCGATTATACTCGTGGCGTAATAGCTCAATCAAAAGAGATCACAAAAGGTCGTATATCGGGAATAGTTTGTGTAGTCGCAAATTTTCATGCAGTGGTAGGAGAGAGTGCCACGAACAACACTATCAGTTCTGATGACTGGTGAGGTATGCGTTTGAGGGTGGAGATCAGTTAGAAGGTCAGGTTGTACGTTTTTTTTAATAATTGTACGTTTTCCTTGAATAACTTGAAATCCGTGGCCTCCAGCTCAAACGTATCACAATTCAAAATTAAACCACATTAAATTTCCTACAATAAAGACCCAGTTCATTTTTCTGTGGGACTAACAGTACAGTCGTAGCGAGCGATATAATTTGAAATAATCGCGCGTGGACTTTAAAGGCCGGAAATAACATTGCGGGTTGCTTAAAATGACAACTGTAGAGGCAGCTGAACCATCCCATATATTACTTGTTGTGTGTCTGCATCTCTGTATACATAGGGTGGCCAGAAACAATTTGAAAAGCTCGTAAAGTCGTTGCAGAGTAGAGTGTGCTGAGAAAGAATTGTTAAGAAAAAACTTCGATACGTTGTGCCGTTTCCGAGTTCATTAGCATTGGAGTTAGCCAGTTGCGCGAGTAAATTAATGCGGCCCACCAGAGACTGCGTCGCCAAAGGTGTTCTTCGTTTTGTTTCCTAAAACCGAACAAGACAGAACACAAAAACTGGACATGACACAGTAGTAAAATGTTCAAATGTGTGTGAAATCTTATGGGGCTTAACTGCTGAGGTCAACAGTCCCTAAGCATACACACTACTTAACCTAAATTATCCTAAGGAGGGAGGACTCGAACCTCCGCCGGGACCAGCCGGGCACATTAGTAAGGATCGAACTCGAGCCGAAGGCTGAGCAGTCTTGTGCGTTGTTATCTACGCTATGAGAACAAATGACACTAATTGTACCTGACGTGCAACTTGAATTTGTACGTTCAACGGCCTAACTCCAACACTATTTAACTCTGACATTGTACTACGAATCGAATTTTTTTTTCTAGACAATTATTTCTCAGTGCAACGTAACCTGCAGCACTCTTACAAACTTTCCAGTCTGTTTCTGAACACCCTGTATGTGTATTTTAGCGATATAAAAATATCGTAGGTCGTGGAAGAACTCGCATAGTACAAATGTTTTTACAGTTAGGTTTCTCCGACATTCTTGTAGGTTTTTACAACATATAATCCAAAATTTTATGATTCTCCTAACAGTAGAACGCTTCGTTGAATAGAAGGTACTCAAATAATTCTGTAGGCCCTTCTGAGTATTTGAATGAAGTACAGTGGAAACGGAATCAGTATATGTATGCCGTATTGGGATGTATGCCAACATTAATTTAATTTATTCTGCACGTGAAAGGATTTTTGGTAACTAGGGATTAGCTAATATCAATAAATCGCATACTTCCATTTGAAGAAAAACAGTTTGATACTTACATTATGATGATTAATGAGATTCCGAAAACATGCAGTTCGGTATATTATGTGGCAACAGTGAGCATTCCTCAAAACATAAATGGATTATCAATGTGTTTAGTATAGTAAGTAGTGCAACAGACGCCATACCTCATAAAATATGTCACATTCGAGGAAGCGACGCCACCCGGTGACTTGTATCTGCTATTTTCTTTTACTCTGCTGTCTGAACACATGAACAGACCAAATGTTGGGCATGAACTAGTCCATATGGATATAACAGTAATATTTAGCTAAAAATTCCGAATGTATAACTCGGTATTATATTTATTTATCTCAGCATTTAAAAGGTTTCCTAGATTAGGAGGGACTCTGTAACGCATCTTATCCGATTATGAGAATGCTATGTATATTATGCTACATTAACGCACTGTGCGTTGTCATGACAATCTTTGCCGTGTACACAAAGTACTCATGGAATGTATAACTTGATCATTGCATTAACAATGTGTTATCTCTAGAATTGTACGCCGTCTGTATTATCAGGACAAATATGAAATGAATCACTTCTGTACTGCTCTTGAATCCCAAAGGTACTATGTAATCTTACGGTATAATAAATTCTATACTGCATATTTGTGGCTTTCATTCGAGTAGAGAATAGAAACTGCCTTGAACTTGAAGTTAATTAACTAGTTAGTTTCGAAATATCTAATTTCTTTGAATGGTCACTGAAATACTTAACGAAGTCTTCTTTGTAATGCGTGGTATTAAAGTAGCTCCTACTTATGCTCTTGTCTAGAGCTAACTGTTCAGTAATGAACTCTTACGTTTGGATTCGTTATTAGTGACCTTATTAGAACCTGTACTTCGTTTCTTTTGGAAACTTCAGTCCGATAGCCTTGGTTATGTCCATTTTAACACAGAGATTGAATAATTAAGCAAATTTTTGTGTCACATTGTTGACTGCGTCCCTAATCAACTGGAGCACTTCCAAGATCAGTGATACGCTGAAAAAGTTCCGCCTCTCGAAATACCTCTTTTTTTTTTTGTTTTTTTACCTGTCGCATCCTGCTTCATCAGTCATTTGCTGGATATTGTATGTATTCCAGTCGCTATCTTCCTCTACAGTCTTCACCCTCTACGGTTCCCTCTAGCACCACAGAAGTTATTTCCAGACGTCTCACCAGATCCCTCTCACCCTATCCCTTATTATTGTCGGTGTTTTCCATATGTTTCTTTCCTCGCCGATTCTCCCGAAAACCTTTTCATTCCTTACCTTATCAGACAACCTAATTTTCAACAATCTTCTGTAGAACCACATCTCAAAGATTTCCATTCTCTTCTGCTCCGGTATTCCCGCAGTCCATGGTTCTCTACCATACAATGCTATGCTGCAAACTTACATCCTCAGAAATTTCTTCCTCAAATGAAGACTTATGTTTGATACCAGTAGACTTCTCCTAGCCAGGAATGCCCTTTTTGCCAGTGCTAGTCTGCTTTTGATGTCCTCCTTGCTCCATCTAACATTCGTTATTTTGCTACTAGGTAGCAGAATTCCTTAACTTCATCTACTTCGAAATCCCCAATTCTCTTGTTACATTTCTCGCTGTTCTCATTTCTGATACTTCTCATCACTTTCGTCTTTCTTCGATTTACTCTCACTCCATATTCTGCACTCATTAGACTGATCACTCCAGTGAACACATCCTGTGATTCTTCTTCACTATCAATGAGGATACCAATGTCACCAGCGAATCTTATCACTGTTATCATTTCACCCTGAATTTTAATCCCACCCTTGAACCTTTCTTTTACTTATCTCATTCCTTCTTCGATGTATAGGTTGAACACTAGGGCGGAAAGTCTACATACCAGCCTTAAGCCTATTTTAATCCGAGCACTTTGTTCTTGATCTTCCAGTCTTATTTTCCTCTCTTGGTTCTTGTTCATGTTATATATTACCCGTCTTTCCCTGTAGTTTGCACTTATTTTTCTGAGAATGTTGACCGTCTTGCGCCATTTAACATTGCCTAACGCTTTTCCCAGGTCAACAGATTCTATGAATGAAACTTGCTTTTACTCCAGTCTTACTTACGTTTTTAACCGTATCTTCAGAACTGCCTCTCTGGTGCCTTTACCTTTCCTAAAAGAAAACTGATTGACTTCTTAAAGCTCCTCAATTTTCTTTTCCATTCTTCTGTATGTTATCGTTGTCAGCTACTTGGATGCATAATCATTATTACTAAATTGTGATCTGAGTCTATATCTGCTTCTCGGTACGCCTTAGAATCTAGTATCTTATTTCGGAATGTTTGCCTGACCGTGATGTAATATAACTGAAACTTTTCCATATCTCTCGGCCTTTACCAAGTATGCCTCCTCCTCTTGTGATTTTTTAACAGAGTATTCGTTGTTACTAAATGATATTTATTCCATAATTCAATTAGTTTTTTCCTCTCTCGGTTCCTACTGCCAAGTCCATATTCTTCCGTTACCCTTTCTTCTACTCCCTCATCTACAACCGCATTCCAGTCGTCCATGACTGTGAGATTTTTATCTTCCCTTACGTACTAAATTATCCGTTCAATACCTCTTCATCATCTCTGCATAACTGGACTACCGTACCGTAATCAGTACTATTTTCTAGTTACGAGTTGAACATCTGTTGCTGTTGAATCAATGAGTCGCCAGTTACGCGAAATCCTATAACGTTCGAAGGGCATTGTGCCAAAGAACTAGAGGAACAAGGAATAAATTGATATCCAGCGGGCGAATAAAAAATTGTTAATGTTTGTTCCAACTTGTGATAGCGTAGGATGTGTTGAAACAAAGTGCAATGCATCCATCGAAAATGGAATACTAGTCTTCATCTGCAGCGGCAGTTACTTACAGAAATCTCAGAAGCAACCGCGCCATTCGCCAACGATACTCAGAGCGCCAAATACCATCAAGACGGATTTCATCCGGTATGATGGAGTGTGATGCCCTGTGGGAGATGACATCTATCATATTATCAACGTAATTTCTTTTTCCTTTTTGAGTCCCAGGAGCATGCTCTTCCCTTCTCCAGCCTTATCAATAGATGACACAATTTAAAAGAGTTCACGGTATCACATCAGAATTTGGAGACAGTAAGGAAATGCGTAAATTGTGCGCAGTGTTGCTAAAAGCCATATTTTTCTTTTTGAAGCAACTGCCACTTTTTTTAGCGCATGACGTAATATTTTCAACTGCTATAATGCCGCATTTGAAGCAACATGAGCAGCCGAATCAATAAATGTGATTTACATTTTTCTTACGAGTTACGCCACAGATCGCTAATAGTTATGTTTAGCAGCTTTCCTTATACAAGGTGTTTAAAAAAACACTTTCCCATATTCTTGCAAGTGAGAGTACTGGTCAAAGCTTTAAAAACGTCCTGCAAATAACTATCAAAATGGCTCAAATGGCTCTAAGCACTTTGGGACTTAACATCAGAAGTAATGAGTCCCCTAGACTTAGAACTACTTAAACTTAACTAACTTAAGGACATCACACACATCCATGCCCGAGGCAGGATTCGAACCTTCGACCGTAGCAGGAGCGCGGTTCCGGACTGAAGCGACTAGAACCACTCGCCCACGGCGACCGGCTAAACAACTATCCGGAAACAAAATCTCTTTAAGATGTAGATCTTTTTACTCATTTCGATGACGACCAGTATGTAGGCTCTCTCCCTGTTAGTGTTCATCGCTCATTTCATATTGGCTATTTTTGTCTCTACATTCTGATGCTGTTGACAGACATAGGGCCCACAATTGCTTCATCAGCCGTTTCCTGCGCATCGTTTTCATTTTGTGCTGTCATCAGAAAGATCAAGCATTAAGTGGTGTTTGAACAACCTAGTCATTAAGATGAAGTCATATTATTTCCCTGTTATGGATGGCTCACCACGAATTCCTCTCAGCCGCGCGGGATTAGCGTAGCGGTATAAGGCGCTGCAGTCATGGACTGTGCGGCTGGTCCCGGCGGAGGTTCGAGTCCTCCCTCGGGCATGGGTGTGTGTGTTTGTCCTTAGGATAATTTAGGTTAAGTAGTGTGTGAGCTTAGGGACTAGTGACCTTAGCAGTTAAGTCCCATAAGATTTCACACACATTTGAACAGTTTTTTTTTTTTTTTTTTTTTGAGTTCCTCTCCTGCGCTATCCTCTTCCTCTGGGGCTAGTAACGTCGCTCAACCATTTCCTGCATGTTTCCCAATCTGTCTTCTCCTACAGATTTTGTGTACTGGAGTGTCATGGTAGTTCTTCTTCGACGCCTTAACGCATGTCCTATCATTCTCCCTCTTTTTCTTTATTAATGTTTTCCACATGTTGCGCTCCTCAACTATCAACCCACCTAATTTTCAATACTCTTCTGTAGCATCACATCTCAAAAGCTTCTCTTCTTTTCCAGGATTCCGGTATTCCAGTATTCTCACAACCCATGATTCACATCCATATAGTGCTGTGCTCTAAATGCACGTTCCCAAACTAAATCCTCTGTTTAATGCTAGCAGACTTCTTTTATCCTTGCAGAAAGACAATGAAAGTTATTTTTGCTCGGCGGGGCATCACCCCAATTTCTACGTCTCGTTCGACAGTACCTAACGCTAATGTCAATGAATTTTTCAGGTAGTCTTAGTCTCCCTACTTATGTGACGTGAAGCATTTAGACAATACAGGCATTTTTTTGTAAAAGAAAGTGGCACTGCGTAATAAATAAGACCTCGGCGTGTAAGATTATAGGAATTGCCACTCACGATAGCTTGTAGTAAATTGCGCGAGAAGTCGTTTAAGTCATTATAAATTGCATTTCTTCAGTTGCACAGTGACGAACGTCAAAATGGCAGGTATTACTAACTACTAGGAGGAAGAGGTTAACAATGTTCCAGATTTACAACGATATCCGAGAACTCTTGAGAGATTTTAGTTCTGTTATGCTATGTCTATTTGGAGGTGAAATATATGAAATATACTTTACCGCCAAATTTCGCCATTACATTCAGCACTGTGTGTACCCTTTTGGCGGAATGTATGACTGCTGTAATCAAGAGATGCGAAATGTCGTTAAAAATACCATTAAAGCAGCCTTTGCTCTTTCAGTAACACGGTAAATAAAATGAATTTTTGGTGTTACCACACTAAAAATTACTCTTCTATTTACGCAGAGTAACTCACAGGAAATCATTACATATTTGGAAATGTTCACGAAATTGTAGATGTGTCATATTCATTTATGTCATCGTCCAGCTATAATTCTTCTTATAATAACCCACGGTAACAGATTCTCAGGAACTTCTCGTTATTTGTTTTAGCCACAATCGTAGAACTATATTACAGTCAGTATCGTTGTCAGAATTTACAGTGGACAAAGCAAAATGGTCTACATTAAAATTTTTAATAATTCCACTTCTCCTTGTAAGTGACTTCAATTAAATGACAAAACATATGTCGTCATAGGCACAAAATGATGATAAAAAAAGGCTACGACACGTATTGTGTAGTAACCCAGAGCAAAAAGACCAGGGATTATACCTGTAAACGTTTCGTTGTACAACAACAATTGCCAGCACTTATTTATTATCTACGAAACTCTTATGTGCAAGACAAACAAGTATGAGAATGATTCTGAATGGATTCTTCTATTTTTCCATTCATTAACCAATTTCAATTTCACAACTGTCAAATGTAGATGAGGAAGTATTGATCAAGAAATTATTTCGTAAGCCAGTGCTCTCACAAGAAGTCACACCTCTACAAAATTCCACCAATAATTGTACTTACTAGTATAGAGCAAGTACCCCCTGCATCGCCGTTGTCGATAACGTACTCCTGTATGGTGGTGCTACACTCCGAGTTAAGCTGGTTCGAATCCTGATGGTAGATGAAATTTTCACTATTAGTATCTGGCCAGCAAGGGGAGGAGAGGTGACGGCGTATGTACCAATCTATGCACCAATGACCTGGATTAAATTCCAAACCTCTCCGCAGTGTATCATGAAGTGAGGACATGTGACAGTGTTGATCGTAATCCGTCCATCGGATGGGAACGTTAACCTCGGCGGCTTTCTTGGTGCTTTTCGAGAGGAGCAGGTTCCCTGCCGTCACTAGGTTTCGCCTTCCCCTTCCCTTCACACATAACAACACATAAGCAACACTATACTGTACACGCACACATCACAATCATCCACAAGACACAGATACACACTTGACATTTTATAATAGGGCGGAGGAAGGCTACGGCAAAACACATCCACTAGGACCATACCATGAGCTGCGGTGCAGATTTCCTGCATCTGCCCCTCCTACGCTCATTCTCTGAGTATTTATTATTATCATTATTTATTGTTATTATTAGAGAGCACGTGAGGGCCTGACCTCTTATGAAAGTACTAACATTTCACAGACACAATAGACGTAGTTTTATGATGCAAGTCATTATCTTCCAATACACTTCGAACTTTATCCTATTTTGAATGATTCATGAGTTCAGTATGCAGTTCTAACTTTCAGCTTGCTTCCACGAATGTTAAATAGTTTGCAACATATCGAGTCTGCCTGCACCCTTGTGCTCGCCCTACTCTTGGCCATTGTGGATGCCAGAATATATATCTGTGGAGAGGGGGGGGGGGGCGTCGTTCGAAATCCAGAAGATAGGACTGTCTTTCCATAAGCCTTCTAAATGGGCTGTGGTCCAAGCCTAATAAGTAGGCGTAAGGGACAGTGGCTTTCCACGATCGCCAGTGGTTTCCAGCAGCTGCTGAAAATAAAAGTTTGAAAAGTCTTTCCAGGAAGAGCACTTTGCAGAGAAATGATGTTAATGACAACTGGAAATAGACAATGAAAATACCAGCATTCTGCTCCTGAGGATCACTGGCACAAGGGCACGGGTTTTAAAACAATTCGTGGAGTGGCTGGCCGCTCACGAAATTAGGAGGTGGTAAGCTGCACTCGAGGGTGGAAAAGGGAAGTTTTGTAGCATGTGAAGCGGATTTGGTGTTTAAAGCATTTATCTTCTTGAGGTACTTTTTAATGAACACAGCGGTGCAAACATGTCTGTTGTTCAAGAGTTGAAAAATTGCAGATGTAATAATACTGTGGTGTGATATCCATTGCTGCGAGAAGAATTCGGTATCGAGTCGCTAAGGCACTCTTCCAGCGCTTTAAGTAAACCCATATATTTTGTGCACATCGGTCGTCTAGTTCCGCAGGACCAAATTTAGGAGCAAATCCCCAAGGTCATGGGACGTGTCAGTACATGACATTACACCAAAAAAAGTAATAACCAGATAAAATAAAATATTTATGAATCTAAAAAAAGACAATCCTTAAGTTTATGTAAACGTAATCAACAATGTAACACAGTAATCAGCTTAATTTTTCAAGAAACTCCATCAGAATAGAAGGAGTGACCCATGAGGAAACACTTTAGTTTTGATTTGAAAGCGCATGCATTACTGCTAAGATTGTTGAATGCTTGTGGTAGCTTATTGCAAATGGATATAGCAGCATACTGGACGACTTTCTGCGCAAGAGCCAAGGAAGTGCGATCTAAACGCAGATTGGATTTCCGCCTAATATCAACTGAGCGAAAGGTGCTCATTCTTGGGAATAAACTGATATTGTTAAAAGAAATGACAGGATATATATATATATATATATATATATATATATATATATATATATATATATATATATATCCTGTCATATAAACTGATATTGTTAAAAGAAATGACAGGATATATATATATATATATATATATCCTGTCATATATATATATATCCTGTCATTTCTTTTAACAATATCAGTTTATTCCCAAGAATGAGCACCTTTCGCTCAGTTGATATTAGGCGGAAATCCAATCTGCGTTTAGATCGCACTTCCTTGGCTCTTGTGCAGAAAGTCGTGCAGTATGCTGCTATATCCATTTGCAATAAGCTACCACAAGCATTCAACAATCTTAGCAGTAATGCATGCGCTTTCAAATCAAAACTAAAGTGTTTCCTCATGGGTCACTCCTTCTATTCTGATGGAGTTTCTTGAAAAATTAAGCTGATTACTGTGTTGCATTGTTGATTACGTTTACATAAACTTAAGGATTGTCTTTTTTTGGATTCATAAATATTTTATTTTATCTGGTTATTACTTTTTTTGGTGTAATGTCATGTACTGACACGCCCCATGACCTTGGGGATTTGCTCCTAAATTTGGTCCTGCGGAACTAGACGACCGAGTCCAATGTCAGAATACCCAAATTAATGTAATGAACAGGGGTCGACAAGAGGTTCGCGAACTTACACCACTTATTGCCAGAGCTGCCCGTTTCTGAACCAAAAACATCTTTTGAGAAAGGCAAGAGTTGCCCCAAAATGTAATACCACACGCCATAAGCGAATGAAAATAAGCAAAGTTGACTATTTTTCGTGGCGGACTGTCGCTTACTTCAGATACCTTTCGAATAGTAAAAATGCCAGCATTAAGTCTTTGAACAAGATACTGAAAGTGGGCTTTCCACGACAGTCCATGATCTTATGTCATGAACTACACTATTTGAATCAGTACCGATGTTGCACACAACATCCTCTACTACCAAGCTAGTGTTATCAGCAAACAGAAATACTTTAGAATTACCTGTAATATGGAGTGCATATCATTTATAAAAATAAGGAACAGGATTGGCCCCAGCACTGATCCCTGCAGCAGCACCCCCCCCCCCTTCCTTTTAACTGTGCCCCACTCAGACCCCACATAATAGCCATTCTCAACACTGCGGAGGATGACTTTTAGCAGTCTATTATTAAAGCAAGAGGTGAACCAATTCTGAGATACTCCCTGTATTCAATTATGGTCCAACTTCTGGAATAATATTTTATGATCGAAACAATTAAACGACTTAGTTAAATCAAAAAAGTGCCTAGGGTTCGAAACCTTTTGTTTAATCCATCCAGTACCTCACAGAGAAAAGAAAATATAGCATTTTCAGTTGTTGAACCACTTCTAAAACCGAGCTGCACACTTGGTAGCAAATTATGTGAAATAAAATGATTAATTATCCTTACATACACAGACTTCTCAATAACTTTAGCAAACACTGATGGCATAGAAATAGGTCTAAAATTCTCTAAATTATCCCTTTCTCCCTTTTTATGAAGCGGCTTTACTACTCAGTTCTTTATTCGTTCAGAGAACTAATCGTTCTTGAAGGAAAAGTTACAAATATGCCTAGGTACAGGGCTAACATGAGCGGCACAGAGCTTTAATATTCTGCTAGGTACTTCATCATATCCATGTGAGTCCTCAGCCTTCAGTGATTTAATTATTGAATTAATCTCCAACTTGTCAGTATCACAGAGGAGTATTTAAGACATCAGTCTCGGAAAGGCATTTTCCGAGAGAGTTATACGATTCCCTGTAAAAACGAAGTTTTTATTTAATTCACCAGAAGTGCTCAGGATGTGATTGTTAAATACTGTACGTATATTTGACTTATCAGTAACAGAAATATTTTTACCACAAATTGACTTATATTGTCGACCTTGTGCAGCAGACCACACACTTCCTTCAAGATTGACCAAATGGTTTTAATTTTGTCCTGTGAATTAGCTATCCTCAGAATCAGATTTTCACTCTGCAGCGGAGTGTGCGCTGATATGAAACTTCCAGACAGATTAAAACTGTGTGCCCGACCGAGACTCGAACTCGGGACCTTTGCCTTCCGTGGGCATGTTAAGCCATGAAAATCTCATTCTGGAAACATCCCCCAGGCTGTGGCTAAGCCATGTCTCCGCAATATCCTTTCTTTCAGGAGTGCTAGTGCTGCAAGGTTCGCAGGAGAGCTTCTGTAAAGTTTGGAAGGTAGGAGACGAGGTACTGGCAGAAGTAAAGCTGTGAGTACCGGGCGTGAGTCGTGCCTCGGTAGCTCAGATGGTAGAGCACATGCCCGTGAAAGGCAAAGGTCCCGAGTTCGAGTCTCGGTCGGGCACACAGTTTCAATCTGCCAGGAAGTTTCAAATTAGCTATTCTATTTGCATACCACGTAATCCTTCCCTACCTAATAACATTTTTAAGCAACTTACAATATTCTTTGTAATGGGCTACCGTACTTCGATTGTAACCACTCTAACATCTGATATAATTCTCACTTTTTTCTACACTATATCCTTATTCCACTAGTGAATCACCCAGGCTGCCGTTTGCTGCTAGTATCCTGTTTAGGACATTCTAATGGAAACCAACTTTTAAAAAGAAACAGAAATATGCTAAGGAAAGCATTATAATAGTCATCTATATTCTCCGCCCTATGAACATCCTGCCACTCTTGTTCCTTGGCGAGGTTTAAAACTCTCTCTGCTGCAGTTGGATTAGATTTCCTACATAGTTTGTAATTACATATAGCGTTTGTTTGAGTAAAAAATGTTTCAGTGTTAAAATTTGTGCATCGTTGTCTGAAAGGCCATTCACCCTTTTACTAACAAAATGCCCATCTGGTAATGAAGAATGAATAAAAATATCGTCCATGGTTGTTCTACTGTTCTCCTGCACCCTGGTCGGAGAAAAACACAGGCTGCATCAAATTATATGAATGTAGGAGAGCTTACAACATCGTTTTTCTTGCACAGTCACGTACAAAATTGATATTTCAGTCATCACATATAACTGATTTTAGGTACTTCCTGTAGAGTGAACCTTGAAGAACCCTCTCTAGCTTGAGCAGAAAGGTTCTGAATCCAGACTTAGGGGACCTATAAATAACAACAATTAGAAATTTAGTTTCACTAAATTTAACTGCGCCTGCACAACATTCAAATACACCTGCATCTACATCTACATTTATACTCCGCAAGCCACCTAACGGTGTGTGATGGAGGGCACTTTACGTGCCACTGTCATTACCTCCCTTTCCTATTCCAGTCCCGTATGGTTCGCGGGAAGAACGACTGCCAGAAAGCCTCCGTATGCGCTCGAATCTCTTTAATTTTACATTCGTGATCTCCTCGGGAGGTATAAGTAGGGGGAAGCAATATATTCGATACCTCATCCAGAAACGCACCCTCTAGAAACCTGGACAGCAAGCTACACCGCGATTCAGAGCGCCTGTCTTGCAGAGTCTACCACTTGAGTTTGCTAAACATCTCCGTAACGCTATCACGCTTACCAAATAACCCTGTGACAAAACGCGCCGCTCTTCTTTGGATCTTCTCTATCTCCTCTGCCAACCCGACCTGGTGCGGATCCCACACTGATGAGCAATACTTAAGTATAGGTCTAACGAGTGTTTTGTAAGCCACCTCCTTTGTTGATGGACTACATTTTCTAAGGACTCTCCCAATGGATCTCAACCTGGCACTGACCTTACCAACAATTAATTTTATATGATCATTCCACTTCAAATCGTTCCGTACGCATACTCCCAGATATTTTACAGAAGTAACTGCTACCATTGTTTGTTCCGCCATCATATAATCGTACTATAAAGGATCCTTCTTTCTATGTATTCACAATACATCACATTTGTCTATGTTAAGAGTCAGTTGCCACTCCCTGCACCAAGTGCCTATCCGCTGCAGATCTTCCTGCATTTCGCTGCAGTTTTCTAAGGCTGTAACTTCTCTGTATACTACAGCATCACCCGCGAAAATGCGCATGGAACTTCCGACACTGTCTACTAGGTCATTTATATATATTGTGAAAAGCAATGGTCCCATAACACTCCCCTGTGGCACGCCAGAGGTTACTTTTATGTCTGTAGACGTCTCTCCATTGAGAACAACATGCTGTGTTCTGTTTGCTAAAAACTCTTCAATCCAGTCACACAGCTGGTCTGATATTCCGTAGGCTCTTACTTTGTTTATCAGGCGACAGTGCGGAACTGTATCGAACGCCATCCGGAAGCCAAGGAAAATGGCATCTACCTGGGAGCCTGTATCTAATATTTTCTGGGTCTCATGAACAAATAAAGCGAGTTTCCGAAATCCATGTTGATTCCTACAGAGCAGATTCTGTGTTTCCAGAAATGACATGATATGCGAACAACAAACATGTTTAAAATTCTACAACAGATCGAAGTCAGAGATCTAGGCCTATAGTTTTGCGCATCTGCTCGACGACCCTTCTTGAAAACTAGAACTACCTGTGCTCTTTTCCAATCATTTGGAACCTTCCGTTCCTCTAGAAACTTGCGGTACACGGCTGTTGGAAGGGGGGCAAGCTCTTTCGCGTACTCTGTGTAGAATCGAATTGGTATCCCGTCAGGTCCAGTGGACTTCCCTCTGTTGAGTGATTTCAGTTGCTTTTCTGTTCCTTGGACACTTACTTCGATGTCAGCCATTTTTTCGTTCGTGCGAGTGCCGTGCCGTGATACGTCTACGGCCTCAAACGGAATACTGTTTTTTACGTACATGGCCACTTCCCCACTCCGCAAACTCGTTGAAAAACAGCCAGCTAATCTGTATCCTGATAAAGGAAGCCTCTGAACTGTCAAATCATTTACCTGGTGCTCCGATACACCAATCATGTCAGAGTCAACATCTCTAACACATATTTTGATGAAATATGCTAATCCCTTCGCTCCTTTGAAGGTGATTCCTCTGTTAGAGGGACTTCCTTTAACCAGGGATACCTGTCAGCTGACTTCAATCTAAAAAGGTTGCAACTCTAAGACCAACTATTACAGGAATTTTTCCATGAGTGATCCCCCGACCGCCCACTACACTGTCACTTTGCAGAGCCTCATTCCCCTACCAATTGAGGCGCAGACCATGCCTAGTGAAACCTGATCTATTGCCTATTGATAGACTGAACTGGCACCACTGCCATGTGAGCCATGCCCTCCGCAATCATTGTCTTTCCAGCCCTGTGTTAACACTCCTAACAGCAGCATTAAGATGAGGCCGATCATGACGCTGAAACAGATGTGCGAAGTGGACATGAAAGCCCTCTGTTTGAGTAACTATCTTTACAAGGTCACCACTTACATCATGCTCCACGTCCCTATAAAGATTATTACAAGCTCTAGCCACAGTCACTAACTGACCCTCTTTCGTAAAACTCCTACGTAACTCCACTACATTAACAAGTCACCTGATCCAATCCTGCTCTAAGCTTCACAATGTTGGTGACCTGGTGCTCACCCCCAACACTTCCTGCAATTGCTGGCCCATACCGCTGCCACGCGAACTACCTAGCAGCAGAACATTCTTCTTTCTGTTAGAACTGGGAATTGACTGAGGCTCCCTAACTGCTGAGGACTGCTGCATGTTTCCTACACCAACAGCTACAAGAGGCTTCTCTCCACTAAACTCTGACAGTTGGTCAAATCTATCGGCTACACGCAAAGTACAACTGTCTGAGGATCTCCTCCTCCTAGCTGGCTTCTTACCAGCTGCCAGTTCCCATTCCCCAGCGCCTTGCACCCTTCTCATCCTATCTGGTTCCTTCTTTGCGTATTGTAACTGCACCTGAAGTGCGTAGAGCTTACGCTCCTGCTCGTCTATCAACTTATTCCCGCTACAAATTCTGCGTTTCCAAGCGAGGATCTCGCTAGAAGGCCCAATGGCTGCCCCACTGCATTCCTCCCAATAAATACTTTGAAAAAATCTCACACCGTGACCCTCTACTCACAAACCTACGAAGAAGCCCACACTCATGATAATATGTTAAGAGTTACCAAAAAAACTGAACGTGTACATTGTCTTAGTTCAATTACTACAGTAGGACTTTTTAAAGAACTAACAATAGCGGTCTCGAATGTCGCTCTCTACTAAGAAAGCAAGCAATTATATTAACACTACAAAACCACAACTAAAACCATTATCACAAAACATTCACACAATTTCTTACCTAAAACCAAAAATTCAAGCTACAACTGGAACACTCAACGAAATTAAACACAGTGAACGGAAGTTTTACTGTAATATTTCACTATAAACAATAAGAAATGTCAGCTGAAAACTACAGTCATAAATTTAATAAATGATCTCAACGCACAAACAACTCTATAAAACACAGTGGGCGAAAGATTTTGGAAGTTTATTAAACTGTTGTTTCACCAGAAACAGCACGAGACACCGTTGAAGACTACTAAATTTAATAACCAAATAAGAGTGCACAGACAATTTTGTCAGAACTTAAGAACCGCCACCGCTGCAAGTGCAAGCCACGAAAATAAACACACTGCTAATATCTGGATGAACGAATGAAAACTACTAAATTTAATATTCGAACATAGTGCACAAACAACTTTGTCAGTACTTAGCTTTAGAACCGTTGCAGCTGCAACCACACGCCACGAAATGTGAACGTACAGCTAACACGCCCAGAAAAACAAAGCTGAGACCGACCGACCAGTACGTAACGCAAGCCTCAGGACGATTTAAATACGATATTACTGTTGTCAACTGAGAATACCATGACTGAATGGAAGAAGCTTGTTTCCACGCTTGACAAACACTGCGTTCCGCCGACGTTTGTACTGTTGTTTAGATATTTTTGGTTCAATACGGATACAAAGATAAATGAGATTAAGAAATCAAACGAAATTCAATCGCTATGGAGCGAGCTACTGGGGACCGTGGGCTGCTTGTACCAAATTTTCAAAAAAAAGTTCTTCAGCAGTTACCGAAATTTTGTTAGTGGATTTCGGATTCACCGTGTACGCGCTGAGCAAAGATTTTTCCCCGCATAACAACGAATTCGTTTTGTCAGTATCCTGCTGAAAGAGATCAGGCGACGATATTATTTACACTATTAAAGCAAAAAAAGAAAAAGAGAAAAAAAAGAAATTCGCTGTCGCGCTGCATCTCAAATATTGAAATGTTCTCAAAGGCAGAATATCTTATTCGCTGAGGTCATTATTACTGCGGTATTGTTTTATTATTTTATTTACTTGTGTGTGTGTGTGTGTGTGTGTGTGTGTGTGTATGTGAGTGGGTGGGTGGGTGCGTGTGTACTGAAAGCGATATGGGACAATCGCGTTCGTCGTATGAAGACTGCCCCTGCTGCCTGAAAACAAATCTATAGAGAGGGAAACGAATTTCATGAGCGTCGAGTGTCCCCTTTGTTTCGGCAAGCTATCCTACACGCATTGGTAGACGCGAATATTCTGTTCGGACACAGAGGTCTAGAACAAAGGGCAGCGCAGGTAGGTGGATCCGCACAGCCTGCGGCGTTTCACGCGTGAATTAGCGCCGCGCCGATCGGCTGCGCTCGGCTGACCTCGGTACTCCCCGGATGCCGCGAAGGGGAAAGGGAAAGGTACGGGTAGAGAGAGCTGTTTACGACCGAGCGGAGCGGCGCGCGCCTTAATCCGGCGAGGGCCGCTACCCGCGCCGCACAGACGACGGTTGGGCTGCGTAGGCGCCAGGCCCGGCGGTGCTCAAGTTTAGAGGCCTACGTAACGGCCGCAGCAGGCCGCAAACTGCCAGCGTCCCGTCCCCATAATTTATATATGCAAATATTTTACGAGTCACTTAATGAATGTATTGTACGCGCAGGGAAAATTAAAGCAGTAAAAGCGGCTACAAAACCGTGCAAAACGCACGTGCTCCCAGCGAGAGCCGCTAAAATTTCGAGGCTTAACGACGTTAATCGAACGGTGTCGTTTGGCATTACGTTCGCTTTTTACGGTGGAAGCAAATGTCTGCGCCAAGAGAGTTGCGCAATGGCATGAAATTCTTGGAAGTTTCGAACGTCTGTTTAGGAACACGACATTCATTGCCTTGTCTCGAAATACGTCTTCATAAAGGGCACATGTATAAGGGGCAATCAAAAAGTTTCTGTTTACTGCAGCTTATATGCAACTGAGTGCGACTCCGGCGTTGGTCTGTTAGCACCGACATGAAGGTTAGGGTTTAGTGTAGCCTTCGAACGGAGACTTTTCGATCGCTTCTTATATATATATGGCTTCGAACATTTGAAGGTAGCCTCCCAGAATGTACATATCCTTAAAAACGTATAAACAATAATTTCAAACTAACCATGAAGTATAAAAGCCCATTTCACTCAAACGCTTTAAACACTGGGAGATTTCTTATTGGACTGGCAGGAAATGGATTTATTTTCGACGAGTCGCTTTTATTTCATTGACTACATAAGTTGGAACATTCAGGAGAAAAGTCTGCTATTTTTATTTTTTCATAGTTATACGCTATACATTAATTTACGTCGTTGGCCAAATCCTCGCATATTGTGCTGATATTGCTACATCTGCACATATACTACATGAAACGTTGTCGACAATTTGTTCTACAAGATTAGAATCTTTGTTCGGTACCACAATTTTTACCCAGCACTAATCAACTATTCCTTACCTGTTTCATTCCGGAACTATTTCTGTATTCTCCTGGAGATGTGTCGTTAATTAGACGCTTGTCGTGATATCGATATTCTGTAGCAGTCTTTCCTTGCCTGTAAAGTTTGTGTTAATAATGGACGAAATGTCAGTGAACGCCTCAGGATAAAAGAACAATTACAGGGGCATGGAAAAGTGCAGGCCATTTACCGTAAGTCATTTACACAGATAAGTCCTATAATTCAGCTGCCTGGCAAAAAACACATTCTTCTAATTCTCTTATTTCATGTTACCGCCATAAATACGGAGCATTTTTCAAACTTACATTAAAAACGGAGACACTTCAATTCATATTTACAGGTAAACAAAACACCAATACGTTTAATATAAATAATAAAAAAATATTTATTTTGTAACACTGGCCAAATTTGAGTCGCACAATTCTGAAAATATATTTGCTCAGTCAGGGAAGGGTCTTTGGCTTATTCAGAAACTGACGTGGAAAAATAATAAAATAGAATTTAACAATTGAGCATTACATCAATATTATAACTATTACGTTAAAAACCAAGCTTTAGACAGAGAAACTATGGAACTGACTGGTATGGTTTAGAATAACGGGCACTGCTGGGTAAATTGACGCCTGATTGCTACGAGATAGACATTCAGCGTATGAGGGATGTCGTAGCAAAACAGGAGATCTTAACGTCTCAGGGGCTGCGGTGAGACGGGAAACGGCACGCCGACCGCGCGCACACTTAAGCCGATGCGGATTGGCTACGCCTGATGGACTGGTGGATAATAAACAACACTCCGAAGAAGCGCCTCCCAACGCTACGAATAGCTCGGACGGCCGAGAGGAAACAAGCAAACATGTAATTCATGCATACTAATCATAGAACGTATGAAAATTCTCAGGCCATGGCAACAAGCTCAATCTGCCCCAAGCCCCATCCATACCTTACGCGTAACGACAAGGATTTTGCAATAAGAATTACTAAATGGATTAACCCTTTGATCTTAAATGAAATCTAAGAAGTTACTGTAATTACCAGAAAATCACGTGGACCTCAGACACTTTAACTTAAGTGGCTTACAAGGTAACAAGCAAATCTTGATGGCGAACACTCAAACAACTACAATGGTAATTATATTTGAAACATTAAATATCAACTTTTTTGAAGGGGGCAAAATCTCACCAGAGTTACGGGAATCAATTACCCAAATGAGCCAAGATTCACTGGGCCGCTAGCTTTTGCTTACCAGAGCGCTAGGTAATCTTATAGCCGCTATATCAGTCAGGGAAGCAACAACTTCCAATACAAATTAGACTCAGTTTCGATCTCAGTGGTCACCAACACACGTGGCGGCCTAGAAATATGACAATTTTAGACGCAGTGACAAATAAGCATACATTAAACAAGTAATTAAAAGAAATTTTAACACACACGAATTTGGCACTCAAATAATTTCATAATTTGAAGCAGAGGCACCAAAAGCTAAACAACTCTTCAGACAGAGTGGTGGAGAACAACAGGCAATCCAGCGTAGCGGGAGAAACTTCAACACGGGAGCACGTGCGTCAATCAAGTAACGAGTACGTCGCCCCAAAGGGCAGAACAGACGGCACCAGAAAATAAACGTTACTCCAACACCCACAACAGCATCTATGTCTCCTTATTCCATGGTAAATCGGCTACGTCGACATTAGGCCCATGTACTGCCGACGAACATAACTCTAGCGATGACCAGCCGCTTAGACAATCGTACACCCGTAAGCTCCATGAACAGCCCACCGTACGTCACATGTGCCTCTTATCTCTCTCTCGCCCTGATTACCACCGACTGCCTGCCGACGTGGTTAAAAACCTGCTCCAAGGAACTACAATCGAAGATTCAACCAACAGGCGACCGAAGTGCTACCCGGCGACTGGACAGAGACGCTTCGGACCAGTAGGCAACGATGTAAAAACACAGAACGAGCCAACACAGCTCAATGGGTATTCCGACTTTAACTGACTAGCCATTATCAACAGCTCATATACACTTCTTGCACTACGGATGCGTCCAACAATGTTAGAATTCAACGATTCATTGGAGTAGCTACAAGGGGTCAAAAAGTGTTCATGACCTGCTGATAATGGCTAGTCAGTTGTAATCGGTATAGTCATATAAAATTAGTGTGAACACTGATTAAAAGAAGCTTTATATTTTAAAATGATGTGCTCAATGATGAACTTCGCCAATAACATGGAAAAATTGCACAAATTTCTTCAATTTTTCCTTACGGAGTGTGTCTATTACGTACGCCATCTTTTCATTTAAGTTTTAATAGTTTAAATAGTGTCAGTTTCCTTTTCTCTGTTTTCCCTTGGTCCACATTAAATGGAGTACAATAGAATGAACGGCATGCATGGGAACTCGAACTTCTTATTAAGTCAATGACAGTATTCTGGGGTCAACGCAAAACACAAATCATTTGAAATCATTTGTCTTCTTCCGTTCTTTACAATCGTTCTTTCATGATTTTCATCTCATTAAAAAGGTCCTAGTACTCTTTTGCCCATATATTCGTTGTATTCGAAAGTAGTTTCAAGATATGCTACAAAATTACTTTACATTATAAGAAAGATACTGGTCGTACCAGCACTATTTGATACTACTTTGTAGTGAGGTAATTTACTGTATCGAGAAATAGTGAAAGATAAAGAAGATTCAGTATGGCATGTGTTGAAGATATATATGTATTCATACACCGCACTTCGAATATCTTAGACGTTTTCGTCAAAAATGAAAGAACTGTAAGTTGTTCCCCATTTATTTTTCTAGGCTACCGTTTCTCAAGAAGCGGCTGTCTCGTAAACTAACCAGTTACTATACTTTGCAAGAGAAACCTGTTATTGCACTTCACTAAACATAGTGACGTTGAGGTTTTATTCTTTCCTTAGGACGAAGAGCAGATTACAACAACAAATATATTTCAAGCTTAGCCCCAGTCTATAACGTCCAGTACCTTTATCTCTTGAAAGAAATAGTACATTAAGTCTGTTCCTACCTTCCTAGTATACCGTTATATTCATATTGTTTTATTATATGACCAACTTCGACGTTCCAATTACGTCATCTTCAGGCCTGTCGCATGGATGACACCAGGGACCACACGAACGTGCACCAATAGTTGTGTCTGGTTCCGTAGGTATCCGAACTTGATGAGCATGTATGCTCTGCACACGTGATTGTAGGCACGCATGAGAAGAGCATGCATGCTCAAGAAGTTCGGATATCTACGGAACCAGATACGAATAACGGTACCTTGTCTTAAACACGCACGACTGGTCCTTGTTGCCGTTCATGCGACAGACCTGAAGATGAAGTGATCGGAACATCGAAACTGATTGCCTGATAAAACAATCTCAAAGCAACATTTCATCGACCAGCCTCCGTTCCATACTTCTGAGCCCAAGATGGATTTACATTTACAATACCACTTCGTCGATGTCACACATACAGAATGAATGTTAACTAACGTGATAAACTTCAGAAGATGATTTCAGACAAGACAAGGAACAAAACGTTTCCCATAAACGTGCGACTGTGTCTGGAAATGGATGATGAGTTTGCATAAACCAATTATTACTGGTGTGTTGCATTAGCCATTACAAGGTTTTAAATTCCCCCACATTACAAAAATTTTCAACATGGTCATGATGGGGTGCAATATAGGCATTCAAACATTACATCATGGATTGCTTCACCCTTCCAAGCGTTCCAGTCTGAAGAAGAATAGCGTCACACGGCATGTCAGCAGCTGCTTCAGCATACACAACACTTTTCAGATGCCCACGCTAGTAAAAATCAAGAAAGGTTCATTCCTGTGATCGAGACAGCCATGGCACGAGGGCTTCCTCATCCTACCCATCTCCTAGCAAAGACGTTGTCGTTGGGTTGAACGATGAAATGGAAGTGGGCTGGTGCTCCACCACGCATCAGCCGCATTACTTGTCATATTGCTACAGGTACACTTCACGGAAAAGGGGCACTACGTAAGCTCTCTCTGTCTTCTTTTCATCTTCGAATAACATGCATATATACCGGGTGATCAAAAAGTCAGTATAAATTTTGAAACTTAATAAACCACGGTATAATGTAGATAGAGAGGTATAAATTGACACACATGCTTGGAGTGACATGGGGTTTTATTAGAACAAAAAATACAAAGTTCACAAAATGTCCGACAGATGGCGCTGGACAGCAAAACGTCAGTGCAGTGACTGCGCATGACAATCTTGTATAAAAGGAGCTGTAATGAGAGAGAGAATCAGATGCATGCAGTCGCAGCATGTTGACGTTACCTGAAAAGCCGCTTATAGTGAAGCTGTATTATCAGAATGGGGAATGTGCTAGTTCAGCGTTACGATCCTATCACCATAGGAAGGGAATTCGAAAGGGGAAAGGTCCGTTGACAAATGCAGCTGTAGTGAGAATGATTTCTAAGTTCGAAGCCGCGGGTTGTTTAGACGATATACCCCGTAGTGGCCGACCGAGCACAAGGCGTAATGCTGCTGAGACAGTTCAGGAAGAAGTGGAGACTGTAGCGGGTTCGTCTATGCACGGGGAAGTCAGCGCTCGTGCAGTCGCACTTCGCACCGGTATTCCATACACTACTGTTTGGTTGGCACTGAGGCGTACTCTCCGATACTATCCGTACAATATCCATCAGCATCATGAACTGTTACCTGGCGATTTAGTGAAGCGGAGGGCATTTGCGGTGTGGGCGTTTCAAAAGATGGCGGAAGATGGCGATTGGTTGAGTAACGTGTTGTGGACCGGCGTAGCACATTTCACGCACCGAGGGTCTGTCAACGCCCTCAACTGCAGAATTTGGGCTACCGAAAATCCTAGAACTGTCGTGGAAACTCCATTTCACGACGAGAAAGTCACGGTATGCGTTGGATTTACTACATCTACCCTTGTCGGGCCTTTTTTCCTCGAGGAAATGCGTGATTCTGGTTCTGTAACTGCTACCGTGACTGGTGAGAGGTACGCCGATATGTTACAAAATCGCATCATCCCCAGTCTGGCTGATACACACCTGCTGGAACGTACGATGGTTATGCAGGAATGGCGCTCCACCCCATATTGCTAGACGCGTGAAAGATCTCTTGCGCGCGTCGTTTGGTGATGATCTTGTGCTCAGCCGCCACTTTCGTCATGCTTGGCCTCCCAGGTCTCCAGGCCTCAGTTCGTGCGATTATTGGCTTTGGGGTTACCTGAAGTCGCAAGTGTATCGTGATCGACCGACATTTCTAGGGATGCTGAAAGACAACATCCGACGCCAATACCTCACCATAACTCCGGACACGCCTTACTGTGCTGTTCACAACATTATTCCTCGACTACAGCTACTGTTGAGTAATGATGGTGGACATATTGAGCGCTTCCTGTAAAGAACATCATCTTTGCTTCGTCTTACTTTGTTACGCTAATTATTTCTATTCTGATCAGATGAAGCGCCATCTGTCGAACATTTTCTGAACTTTTGTATTTTTTTGGTTCTAATAAAACCACATGTCATTTCAAGCATGTGTGTCAATTTTTACATCTCTATCTACATTATTCCGTGATTTATTCAGTTTTCAAATTTATACTGACTTTTTGATCACCCGGTATATCCTGAAACATACCCTGAATAAAATTTCCTCTTCCATTCAGATCCATGAAATCATATAATAACGCTACCTGACAGCTTCTCTTTAAACGAACAGATCAAGCCAATGAGTAGCTTTTTTGTCGCAAAATAATAATAGTGGGCATAAGGAAACACTTGACTAAGTTCCATGAACTCAATGAGTCGTTATAAGCACATGAACTAAGATTAATAATATGTAAGTAACCCAAATTTTAGCTAAGTTATGCGCAGTGGTCATAGTTGGCCCAAACTTTTAGCCGAATGTAATGTAATGTAATGTTATGTAATAACGTGAAATTCAAAGATACAAAGCAAACATGTCTTACACAAAGTGATGAACTGCCAGGCCCTTGCCACTCTAGCTGCTCACTTACTTCCTAGCCTGTAAAAACATGCACAGACGAAGTGTGCCACTCACTGTAATTTTGAAAAATATATGTTGATCGCCACAACCGTTCAGAAAAGCTGGTATAAGCTAAAGGCAGAAAGTTTCAACATTACTTCAGGTAGTAGCTCTAAGCGAACTGCAAACGGCAACTTAACCTTAAAGGTATGAGAATTTTAAAGTAGTGGCAAGGAAATACGAATAAATCTTACAATTTTTGAATAAGGGAAGATATAACTGCATTTAAAGTCACCATGATGCTCTCAACATCCGACGGTGACACTTTTGGTACAATGGATCACTACAAGTTAAAGATATAAACAAGAAGAATTCTAAATGAATCATTGACTGAAAGAACCTCACTAAACAGGAATATGATAAATTCAGATGAAATAATTTAAACTCGATTCTATAACGCTCTTCGAAAGTTAGCCATCACACCAAATAACGAACTTACGGACTCAAGATAGAGAAGTATAGACAAGTTTTGTTCAAGTCCTGAAAATATTGGGAATACCACTACGCCAAACCTTGATATATACACCAGAACATACACAGGCATTTATAGCACAAGAGCTGAAAATGAACAATTTCAAGCTCCTGGAAGACTACCACCCTACTGTGGCAAGGAGGTTTGTGAATTCTGGTATGACTCACAGAACTGTGCTGGTGTGAGCTTAATCTGTTCAAAGGAAGGAGCCTTTGCTGAAAATCATGATGATGGTAGAACGACGAACGAAATACCCCCTTACTAAGAAATAACCTCTTACTCCACCAATGAACATAAGACTGCGGTAATAATAAAGATATAAGATAAACAAGGATGATTATCTGCTTAATAATAAATTGAAAGCACCAGTTTGCTTTTGTTCTACAATATTACTTTTATTGCTAACAGGATTTCGGCTTACAAGGCCATCTTCAGACATTTACTGAGTATTATCACCAAAGAAGTTGAATGTTAGCAGACGACATTGGAAGAGAAGTAACACATCTAGAATGAAGTAGAAACATACAGTGAGTAACATCTTTGCAATGAACTAGTAAAAACTGTACATAAATATCAATGGAGTTGACAGGAAAACCTTTAGCACAAAATAGGAATAGCATGCCTACAAAACAGTTTCTATTAATAAACAAAACTAATAAAATAAAATAAAATTAGTACTAGACAAGGCTACATCAAGAGGTATGAAACATGGAGAGTGATACACAACCAATTAAAAAAAAAAAAAGAAGAGACAGTTGTCAATGTAAATTCAGAATACATAAGGAACTTAAGCAATATCAATAAGATAAACAGAAATTAATAAATGCAGGGAAATTGAGGTGTTTGAGGGAACCTACAGTTTGAGAGTGTGGTGGTACTACATTTTAACATTAACATTATAATCAAAGCAGTGGCTGTGTACAATTTTTCATTAAATAAATGAGCAAAGTAAAATATGAACAGTATTTGATGAGACAACTACAAGGGGAGTTAAACATGGACAGTAATACAAGTTAAAAGGAAACCCTTAACTATTGAAACTACAGCCTATGTGGAATACAAAGACAACTGCAACAAATAAAACAACTTAATGACTACAGGAAAATGGGAATATGTAGCAAGAGAGAGTGTGGGAAGTAATGAACAACCAAGATGATTATATGAAGTTTAGGAGGGGGGAAGTGTTGAGTTGTGTCTGGTCATTTAGGATGAGATCTGGACTGTGAGCAAGATGTTTGTTAATTTCCAGGGCTTCCAGCAGGTTCAGTTTATGGCCTTTGATTGCTAAGTGAAGTACATAGGACACTGGCTGGTAGTTGTGACCCTCACTCAGTATATGCTCAGCAAATGCAGAGTCTGAATTCTGTAACCTCCAGCTGCGTTCATGTTCAGCCAGCCTAGTTGATATGTCTCTGCTTGACTGACCAATGTAAATTTTGTCACAATCAGAACAGGTGATTTTGTATACACCACTGTTGGCTAATAACTGGATCTTGTCTTTGCTATTAAAAACACACTGGGCTGTAATGTTCCTGACATAGTAGGAAACCCTATACTTGCAGGATTTCAGTGCTTTGGCTACAGTCTGTCATACCTGACCTAGAAATGGTTACCGCTGTGTCATTTGCATGTTAGACGTTCCTGACGTGAGGTCAGCGAGTCGTAACTGCGACCGGCTTCACTATGGAGACAGGGACAGGCAGACAGCGTGGTGTGGTGCGGATGTTGACTGGGGAAGGGGTGTCAAGAAGTGACATTCATACCCCAATGTTCGCTGTGTATGACGAACACATTACGTCACGTGTGTTTGCGTGGAATAGATCGGATGTCACTGAAAAACAGCAGTAGGCCAGAACAGAATAATCGCGTCAGTATCCATTCTGTTAGTGCTTCACTGAATGCTGCCGTCAGAAATGACTGATGGCAGACGGTGGAAGACATTCAGTTCACGTTGGGCTTCAGTCACAGTACTGCTCAGGCCATCTTAACAGAACATCTGAAGCTTCGGAAAATCTGTACTCAATGGGGTTCCCACAAACTGTCAAAAGAGTAGAAATTGAACAACATGTCGTCATCGTTGCAGTGCTTGGATCGCTATCACGGTGATAACATCGTTTTTTATCCCGTACGCCGCGGTAGATGAAACATGGTGTCATCATTTTGAGCCGGGGAGCAGGCGTCAAAGCCAACAAAGGAATCATATGGATTCACTCCCCACCTCCCCTCCCAAAAAATTCCAAACCCGTGCACGCCAAATACGAAGGGAAAGTCGTGATGACCTTTTGCTTTGATTGCAAGGGTCATTTACTAATTGACTTTCTGGAACATGACGCCTCAATTAACGCACAGAGGTAGGTAGACACTTCAAAAGTCAAGACAAGATGCCCAGGAACGTTGACGGACGATGTCTCATTGTTGCAGTATAATGCCTGCCCACATGTTGCCAAGGCTATTTCGAGGACGCTGCAAAAGTTAACGGTTACAAAACCTCCGTACAGTCCCAATCCATCCTCATGCGATTTCCATACTTTTAAAACCCCGAAGAAAGATATTCGTGGTCGTCAAACATTTTTCCATGAAGGCATTGAACGCCTTACCTCACAGTGGGATACATGTTTTAACTTTTGAAATAATAAACAGTTTACTTTCTTTTTTCCATGTGTCTCGTTTTCATTTGACTTCAGCCAACACCAACACCACGTCCTTCTGCTCCTTCACCTCCTCCTCCTCTTCCTCCCCCTCATCCTTCTCCACACCCCCCCCCCCCCATACGTTTCTGTGAAAGTATTCGCAGAACGTTTAGAAAGAGTCCACAGAGATGCTTGCTGAAGTTGTATAAGGTTATAGCTATACCAGCACTGCTCTGTGGATGTGATTGGTTGGTTGGTTTGGGGGAAGAGACCAAACAGCGAGGTCATCAGTCTCATCGGATTAGGGAAGGACGGGCAAGGAAGTCGGCCGTGCTCTTTCAGAGGAAGCATCCCGGCATTTGCCTGGAGCGATTTAGGAAAATCACGGGAAACCTAAATCAGGATGGCCGAACGCGGGATTGAACCGTCGTCCTCCCGAATGCGAGTCCAGTGTGCTAACCACTGCTCTGTGGATGTGAATACTGAATGTTTCACAATAGACATGAAAGCAGAATAGAAACAATACATTGAACCTCCTTAGATACGTAGCTGGATACACATGCGCGGTAACCGTCTATTTGTTAGTGCTTACCTGTGCTGCTTGCTTGCTTGTTTGGTGCTCATTCACTAGTATGGAACTATATCTTTATCCATATTTCTCCTCTACTGGATGCTGTGGTTGAGTGAACATGAGAATTTCGTCGCAGCAATAACAACCCGAATTTTTAATTATTGACAAAACGCTAGTGTACGCAGCGGATAACGTGGCACACACACACACACACACACACACACACACACATACACAACCAACGCATTCAGTAAAGGGGCAGCTGGGGGCGCTGCTTCTGCCCCCAGGTGCCACTGCTGTTGCTACTACTGCTGCCACGATTCCTAGTTGCAGCTGCCGACATTGCTGCGGCTGCTTCTCCCTGTGTTACTGATGATGCTTCCATCCCCAGACGTCGCCACTGTTGTTGCTACCACCTTCCTGATGCTGCAGCTATTGTTGCAGTTGCTGTTGCTATTGCTCTCAACCACTGGCGCTGCTGTCAGTGCTGCCACCACTCCCAGATTCAGCTGACGACGCTGCTGCTGGTTGCTGCTGCTGCCTGTGCTGCTGATGCTACACCCACCCCCAGGTAAGACCACTTTTGCTGGTACAACTGCTACGGCTTCCAGCTGCAGCCATCACCATTGCTGCCGCTCATGCTGTCCCTGCTGTTGCTGATACTGCTGCTACTGCTCCCAGTCGCAGCTGCTAATGTTTCTGCTTCTGATGCTGCCCAGCTGTGCCTGTGCTGCTGATGCTGCTCCTGCCCATAGGTGCCACAGCTGTTGCTACTGCCACTCTCCATGTGCTGTGGCTGCTGTTGCTGTTCCTGCTGCTACTGTTTCCAGCTACTAGCACAGTGATCAGTACTCTTGATGCTGCTCCCTGGCTGCTGGTGCGCTGTTGATGCTGCTCCCACCCCATGCGCCACAGCTGTTGCTATTACTGCCACTGCTCCCAGCTGCAGCTGCCACCACCTCTACTGCTGCTAATACTGCCTCCTGCTGCCACCTGTGCTGCTGATGCTGCTTTCACCACCAGGTGCCACCACTGTTGCTGGTACTGTGGCGACTGCTCCCTGCCACAACTCCCACCACCGCTGCTGCAGATGCTACACCTGTCCTCAGGCGCCACTGCTGTTGCGGCTTCTGCTATCACTTCTTCCATTTGCAGCCACAACTACTGCTGATGGTGATGCTGCACCCCAGCTGCCACATGTGCTGCTGAGGCGTCATTCACACCTACGTTCCACCACTGTTGCTGCTGCTGATGCTGCTCTCTTGTGTCACGCGTGCTACTGATGCTGCAACCAGCTCTAGGCACCACTGCTGCTTCCAGTCACAGTTGCCACTTTGCTCCTGCTGATCGTACCCCCAGCTGCTGGCTGTTCTCCTGGTGCTGCTTCTACCATCAGGCCCCGCAACTGTTGAATTCTGTTGCCATTCCTGCTGCTGCTGCTCCCAACTACTGGTACAGCTGTCAGTGCTGCTGTTGCTGCCTGCAGCTGCCACCACCATTGTTTCTGCTGTTGCTGTCGCCAAACCGGGCTGTCACCTCTAAAAATCACATTACAGCGTTTGGCGGAGGGTACTTGGTAAATCTGGGGTCATTCCCCTTTTCCCAGTTCCAGTGACACATGGTTCAGGGGGAAGAATGAGTGATGCTCGAAACTCTCACTGCCACTGTAGCTCCTGAGTGCCACACATGCAGCCATTGCCACTCAGCTCAGATGCTGCTGCACACTTTGGGAGATGTGGTGTGTTTTAAATGTGGCATAGGAGTACCTCCTGCGTGCTTCCTATCCTAGAATTTACATTGGCAAGAGAAACACCCTACAAAAATGATGTAAAATCTGTGAGCAGTGGAATAAAAAATGCATGGAATGACAAAATATGCTAAAAGTCATGAAAATGAATATCTCCGTTTAAATACAAGTATGAACAAGTAATTACTAACATTCAACTTACATGAAAAGAGTGAAATTAACTGGTGTTGGCAAAATACAGGTAGTGGAGGAGTGAGTTTCAGTACTTTCTCCTTGAAAAAAATCAGCGTATAACAACCTCTGACAACAGGTAATACAAGGGTGACAATGAATGTGAACCTAACTACTTATAAGCATACTAAGCTTGCAAGAATAGGGCCAATGTCTGCCAGAAATGGCAAGCCTTTTGGTGTAAACTAATGCCCAGGTGACATTACTCTGCCTAAGCTGCGAGTATCTCACCTCTGTTCAATACAGACTTCAATACGACTGGTACAATGCACAGTGCGTTGTGTGAGAACAAAGTCTCGGTCAAATGGCGGAATATTGACAAATTGGCTGCAGTAACCGACGCCCAGCTCACATGGCTAAGTCCACCCCATCACTTCGCTCCATAATTTTTCGATGTTACACCATGTGGAGTTGTCTGAAGAACTTTAGTATGCCTTTGTGAATGATGCTGCGCTTTTCTGCGAAGAAGCACATACGTTCTAGCTGCAAAAATAACCCCCACCGCTCAAATTTGGAACTTCTCCTCTGACATGACATAGCAAATACCCAATTATTGGCCACCACGCCTATATTTTTCCAGATACACTCTTGTGAGAGTCAACACTGTCTTAAAAAAAAAAAAAAGAATTTCTAACCGGCTGCTTCCACGCCAGTACGCAGAAGTCCCCTCACAAGATTGTTCCTTGTGCTCACATCTGCTCTGACGCTGTTAGTGAGCTAAAGGGATGGGATATGTAGATGCAGTTTTTCTTCAGGAATGTCTACCCTGTGCTAAGACCATGAAATTTTCTGGCGAAGCTGTACCTTCCACCGCTGCCTTGTGGTTGACGGAATCTGTCCAAGCACGGGTCATTTTGCACAAAAAAGGTCTTCCGCGGTACAATTGTATGAGTTTTTAGATGTTGTCATTTGTTAACTCCTTCGTCATCATGGAAACAAGTAAAACTTGCAGTCATGTGAAAACAGTAGGAAAACCCAAGGGGTTTCCAAACGTAGATCCAATAGACAAAAATAAGAGTAGATTCACTGATGACATTGTTATCTTCTGAAAGTTAAGGAGAACCACGGGGTATGCTGAATGGAATGAATAGTTTAACGAATACAGAATATGTATTGAGAGTAAATCGAATAAAGACGGAAGTAGAGAGAAGTAGCAGAAAGGGGAATAGCGAGAAACTTAACATCAGGATTGATGGTTACTAAGTAGATGAAGTTAGGGAATTCTGTTACCTAGGCAGAAAAATAACAAGTGACGGACGGGGAAAGGAAGGTATGTATAGCAGACAACCACTGATAAAAATGGCATTCCTGGCGGAGATAAGTCTTCTAGTATTAAATATGGGCCTTCATTTTTGGAAGAAATTTCTGAGCATGTGCGTTTGGAGCACAGAATTGTATGGTAGTGAGACATTAACTTTGGGAAAACCGGGACAGAAGAGGACCGAAGCATTTCAGATGTGGTGCTACAGAATAATTTTGAAAATTAGCTGGACAGATTAGGTAACCTCAGAATCGCAGAGTCGCAGAATCGGCGAGGAAAGTAACACAAGGGACACTGCAAGGAGAAGGGACAGAACGATAGAACATGTCTCAAGACATCAGGGAGTAACTACCATGGTACTAGAGCGGGCTATAGATGGTAAAAACTGTAGAGGAAGACAGAGACATAAATACGTGCCGCTAATACGTGAGGACGTACGTTGCGATTGCTACTGTGATAACAAAGGGTTTGCAAAAGAAAGGAATTTATGGCGGTGTAATACTACAGTCAATATTGTTTATAACTTGTACTGATCAGTCCTGCAGAATGTCAAGTGTACATTCTTTCTTATGAAATGTCTTTGATCTACTGTGTAGAAGTGGAAAGGTAATGTGACATGTTTACTCTTTGCACGTTAAGTTATTTGTCTTATTTGGAGGGAAGTGGTATTTAATTATGATTATTTGTGTTGACTTCTTAATATGTTTAAATAATGAGATTTTTTTAAATATGTTTACTGGCAACTATCTAATAATTGGTTCATACATAGGGACTTTGTACTGTATAAAGAGAAACCCAAAGTAGCTCCCCTCTACAACGGAAGTGAGTTGGCGCGCTAGGAAATGGTAGATATGGCTCTCAGTCTGGGGGGCAACTGAGAGAGCTCAGTAGTCAGTCGGTAGGAAGTAACTGACGAGTAAACAGCGCAGGTGCTGAGTGAGACTGACAGTATTGCAGTTCGAATGGAATGGCCTCGGATTCAATATGCGGCTGTAAAATGGTGCTCTCGATTTGGAAAAAGCTCTAAAAGTGATATTTACAACGTAAGAAGGGGTAAATAGAGCTAATTACTACCAATGGAAAGACCACCTAGCCTCCACATGCTCACCACCACGATTGCGCAAACACTTCGTCACACATACGAAAAGTCAGATCTGTATTACTGTATGAACCAGTAATGTAGTGTTTGGTTCTGTGAAAATATAATCCTAATGTTCAAAATATGTTTGAACAATGTATCCATCCTAATCACTTATCCAAGTGATGAAATCCGAGAGTGTCCTTTGCATAAAAAGCATTAACAGTTTTACAAAGCATTTTACTGATGTGTGGCAAAGTTATGCCAGTACTCTTAATGTGCAAAGTAAAATTTACTTGTTTTTCATACATTTAGAAGAGACTATTTATGTTTGAAAATTTTGAAACTTAACTAGAAAATGAATTTTAATATTAGTTTCGGAAAGAGTGTTACTTGGAAAACAAAAGTGTACTAATGTTTGTTGCTTTAAAGTTGTTTTCAAAACTACTTGCTTCACAAGAGCTATCATAACACTTTCTCTTGAGGTAGTATGAAGTAAAATTTTACTGGAGATTATCTCCGATTTTGTAGAGGTTTTTTCAGGGTAAAGAGTGTTAAAATAGCACAAAATTAATGGTCTCTTATGAAAGAGTAATCCAATTATACCTTAATGATACATAGTTTTGAAAGAGTGTATAGTTCTATTATTACAATGAAAGGGATAGTTTGTGGGACCACATTTATTTTCTACCATAATAAAAAGGATAAATCAGTTTAGTAGGTTTCTGGCTAATGAATCCTGAAGTGATTACTGAGAAGCAAAGGTAGACGGTTTGTATACTGTGTCTCCTTATTGCTTTCGTATAGTAAATGTATGTATTAATTGTACTTGACTATTATCATGTGCTATCAGGTCTTGTGTGGGTTGTGAAGAGCAAGTTTAGACTATGCAGACTATATTAGTTAAAGGAAAAAGTAATGATTAAATTAAACAAGATAAAGGGCTCATTTGCAAATCCTCTGACTGCTTTACTAATAAAGTGACAACTCTTGCTATTCACTGTGTAATTTGTCCATTTGGATGTGTTCATTGAACTTCACAGAACAGTATTTAATTAAAGGTCGTTTTGAATTAGTAAAAATAGGTTTTTATAAATAATACTTTGACATTATTATGCCTAATTAGGCTGGCGACCGCATAACTATTTCTATTAACAGTAATCAGTTACTGTTACTGGAATGAGATTTTCACTCTGCAGCGGAGTGTGCGCTGATATGAAACTTTCTGGCAGATTAAAACTGTGTGCCCGACCGAGACTCGAACTCGGGAGCTTTGCCTTTCGCGGGCAAGTGCTCTACCATCTGAGCTACCGTAGCACGACTCACGGCCGGTACTCACAGCTTTACTTCTAGCAGTATCTCGTCTCCTACCTTCCAAACTTTACAGAAGCTCTCCTGCGAACCTTGCAGAACTAGCACTCCTGAAAGAAAGGATATAGCGGAGACATGGCTTAGCCACAGCCTGGGGGATGTTTCCAGAATGCCCGTGAAAGGCAAAGGTCCCGAGTTCGAGTCTCGGTCGCGCACACAGTTTTAATCTGCCAGGAAGTTTCATATCAGCGCACACTCCGCTGCAGAGTGAAAATCTCATTCTGGAAACATCCCCCAGGCTGTGGCTAAGCCATGTCTCCGCTATGTTTCTAGCATTTGTAGACTTAGAGAAAGCTTATGACAATGTTGACTGGAATACTCTCTTTCAAATTCTGAAGGTGGCAGGGGTAAAATACATGGATCGAAAGGCTATTTACAATTTGTACAGAAACCAGATGGCAGTTACAAGAGTCGAGGGGTATGGAAGGGAAGCAGTAGTTGGGAAGGGAGTGGGACAGGGTTGTAGCCTATCCCCGATGCTATTTAATCTGTATATTGAGCAAGCTATAAAGGAAACAAAAGAAAAGTTCGGAGTTGGTATTAAAATGCATGGAGAAGAAATAAAAACTTCGAGGTTCGTCGATGACATTGTAATTGTGTCAGAGACAGCAAAGGACTTGGAAGACCAGTTGAATGGAATGGACAGTGTCCTGAAAGGAGGGTATAAGATGAACATCAAAAAATCAAAACGAGGATAATGGAATGTAGTCGAATTAAGTCGGGTGATGCTGAGGGAATTGGATTAGGAAATGAGACACTTAAAGTAGTAAAGGAGTTTTTCTATTTCTGGAGCAAAATAACTGATGATGGTCGAAGTAGAGAGGATATAAAATGTAGACTGGCAATGGCAAGGAAAGCGTTTCTGAAGAAGAGAAATTTGTTAACATCGAGTATAGATTTAAATGTCAGGAAGTCGTTTCTGAAAGTATTTGTATGGAGTGTAACCATGTATGGAAGTGAAACATGGACGATAAATAGTTTGGACAGGAAGAGAATAGAAGCTTTCGAAATGTGGTCCTACAGAAGAATGCTGAAGATTAGATGGGTAGATCACATAACTAATGATGAGGTATTGAATAGAACTGGGGAGGAGTTTGTGGCACAACTTGACTAGAAGAAGGGATCGGTTGGTAGGACATGTTCTACGGCATCAAGGGATCATAAATTTAGCATTGGAGGGCAGCGTGGAGGGTAAAAATCGTAGAGGGAGACCAAGAGATGAATACACTAAGCAGATTCAGAAGGATGTAGTGGGTTGTAGTAAGTGCTGGGAGATGAAGAAGCTTGAACAGGATAGGGTAGCATGGAGAGCTGCATCAAACCAGTCTCAGGACTGAAGACCACAACAACAACCCACAGCTATTCTTACAAAAATGAGGTTAGATACCAATTTACCGTTAGGCAAACTCGGTCAGATTTCAAAATCCCCACAGAGCGTAATACTTACTGTGCCTTATAAACCATATTTGGTAATTAATAAAAATGGTTCAAACGGCTCTGAGTACTATGGGACTTAACTTCTAAGGTCATCAGTCCCCTAGAACTTAGAACTGCTTAAACCTATCTAACCTAAGGACATCACACACATCCATGCCCGAGGCAGGATTCGAACCTGCGACCGTAGCGGTCACGCGTTTCCAGACTGTAGCGCCTTTAACCGCTTGGCCACACCGGCCGGCGGTAATTAATAGCACAAGCGACGCCAGTAGTGTTATATGTCGCATTTCCCGTGACAGGGCTATATGTTCTGTTGGTGTGTAAGTGTTATAGTGGATCGCATTAAACCACTCAGAAGATGGGTTTTTTGGATTTTTTTTTAAAGTGATGCGGGTCCGCCGTGAACGTTTCCTAATTATTCTAGCGTCTGGCCAGGTGACCAGGGCTATTTCCGATGGATTCTAGAATACTTGCAGTTCTCGCCTGGCGTTAATGGAGAAACCACCTTCTGGCCGTCAGCTCAGATTCTCAAAAACGGTGACCCACGAGTATTACGTTATAAAAAGTAGGACGCCTGAAATACTTTAGTAGAATTCATCTAAGGAGCAAAGCTTAAGTGGACAAATCCGGGCCTGAGATCGGCGGGCCTGACCCATCAAAAATATCCTCTGGAAGTGGCACGCTAATCTGGCCCATTAGAGAAATCCACTCGTGTATGGCCAGCTAATGAATAGTGAAACACGTCTCCTAAGTGGTACGCTTGCCAAGATGCCTGAAAACGGTATAATGGAACGCTGAAGTTGGATATATAAATAAATAAAATGCAAAAGACGCAGCCGCTTTAATTTGCATTTCATAGTGAACGGCAGAAGTCCTTTTAACCGAATATTACAAGATTGGACATACAAACAATGGCACGACGGTGAACGCTTCCTCTCTTCCTTCCTGGTTCCCAATAGAGGGTACTTCGATACACACACACACACACACACACACACACACACACACACACACACATCTCTGGGTTACCAATGTCTACTTCATGTTCATTATACAGGGTGGTCATAGACATTGCGAAAAGTTTGTAAGGGTGCTGCAGGAGAGGATGCACTAGGAAATAATTGTTAAGAAAAACATTCGAATCGTGGCGCCGATTCCTTGTTACTTATCATTGAAGTTACCCAATAATGTCGTCGCGCTCGCAAATTCAAGCAGCCTGCCAGAGACGCTGTCGCCAAACTTGTTCTTCGTTTTGTTTCCTCAAACAGAACAAACGTAGCTTTTGCTCACCTAGCTTAAATTTATCGCTTCCGAAAAAGGCGCTTTTGACTAGTAATGAGCATTTCTACAAGTGGCAACTCACGGACCCACAAATGTCTGTGTATAACAGCAGTTTAGCACGTGTAAGTCTTTGAATTTCCGCGTGCCACGACCTGGTTGGCTAACTTCTATGCTAAATAACTCGGAAACGGCGCAAAGTATCCAACTGTTTTCCTAACATTTATTTTCTAGCACAACCTCCCTGCAACACCCTTAGAAGATTTTTGGATTGTTTCTGACGATCCTGTGTGTATGTATGCTTGTATTAAAACGGGGAACTAGAAACGACGTAGAAGCTCCGTCCCGCCGTAGCCCTCAGTGATTCACAACCCCACAACAGGCTACAGCAGTCCACTCACCCCACCGCAACCCCACACCGAACCTAAGGTTATTGTGGGGTTCGGCCCCCAGCGGACTCGCCCAGGAACATCTCATACCAGACGAGTGTAACCCCAAATGTTTGTGCGGTAGAATAATTATGGTGTATGCGTACATGGAAACGGTGTTCGTGCAGCAATAGCCGACACAGTGCAACTGAGGCGGAATAAGGGGAACCAGCCCGCATTCGCCGAGGTAGATGGAAAACCGCCTTAAATACTGTCCACAAGCTGACCGGCACACTGGACCTCGACACTAATCAGCCGGACGGATTCGTGCTGGGGACTGGCACGCCTTCCCATTCGGGAAGCAGCGCGTTAGAGCTCGTCTTCATTTCACTGTCCCTTGTATCTACACTGCGCTGGAAAGCTTATCATTGTTTATGTTATCTGATTAACCAACACGACGATAGTGCAGAAAAAAAAGTATTTTAATGCGTCCAAAATACAGAAAACAAGATCACAAAATGGAAGAACACGACAAGCCGTACAAGTTACGCTATATACAAGACACTAGAGGCACAAAATAAGTGATAGCTCAAATGGCTCTAAGCACTATGCGACTTAACTTCTGAGGTCATCAGTCGCCTAGAACTTAGAACTAATTAAACCTAAGGACATCACACACATCCATGCCCGAGGCAGGATTAGAACCTGCGACCGTAGCAGTCCCGCAGTTCCGGACTGAGCGCCTAGAACCGCTAGACCACCACGGCCGGCCTAACTGATAGCGCCATGTGAGTTAGGATGCTGTTGTGGTCTTCAGTCCTGAGACTGGTTTGATGCAGCTCTCCATGCTACTCTATCCTGTGCAAGCTTCTTCATCTCCCAGTACCTACTGCAACCTACATCCTTCTGAATCTGCTTAGTGTATTCATCTCTTGGTCTCCCCCTACAATTTTTACCCTCCACGCTGCCCTCCAATACTAAATTGGTGATCCCTTGATGCCTCAGAACATGTCCTACCAACCGATCCCTTCTTCTGGTCAAGTTGTGCCACAAACTTCTCTTCTCCCCAATCCTATTCAATACTTCCTCATTAGTTATGTGATCTACCCATCTAATCTTCAGCATTCTTCTGTAGCACCACATTTCGAAAGCTTCTATTCTCTTCTTGTCCAAACTATTTATCGTCCATGTTTCGCTTCCATACATGGCTACACTCCATACAAATACTTTCAGAAATGACTTCCTGACACTTAAATCTATACTCGATGTTAACAAATTTCTCTTCTTCAGAAACGCTTTCCTTGCCATTGCCAGTCTACATTTTATATCCTCTCTACTTCGACAATCATCAGTTATTTTGCTCCCCAAATAGCAAAACTCCTTTACTACTTTAAGTGTCTCATTTCCTAATCTAATACCCTCAACATCACCCGACTTAATTCGACTACATTCCATTATCCTCGTTTTGGTTTTGTTGATGTTCATCTTATATCCTCCCTTCAAGACACTATCCATACCGTTCAACTGCTCTTCCAAGTCCTTTGCTGTCTCTGACAGAATTACAATGTCATCGGCGAACCTCAACGTTTTTATTTCTTTTCCATGGAGTTAGGACAATTAACAAAAAATCAGTGGCATAAAGCACATGAAATGTTGAAACGCATGTTGGTAAAACAAAAACAAACTGTTCTGGAATTTCTTCCAGCGTTATTTCAATGTAACCCAAGTGGGAAATCAGAACATGCTGCGTGATCACTAGATCTAATTCCTACATCAATTGGAGAATTTCTTTCGGTCGATTGGCCGTAGACGACGAAGACATTCGCCTTTACCGAGGACACTTCGCAGACGTTGGCGCTCGCACGGGCAGTTTTGTCTGTACGTCGGCAGCGCAGTCGTTACGCTTTGGGTTAGTACAGCTACTTCCCCGCCGATGCCATAAAACTTTCCGGGGCGAGCGGGAAAGAACAGCGTAATTTGTTGTCTCAACGAGCTGCAGCGGCGGCGGCGGCGGCGGCGGCAGTGGCGGCGGCTCCATAGCTCGTTTACGATTTCTTGAGGGCGGCGTTAAGGACCCACGCGGGCCTTTAGGGCTAATCAGGCGGCCCTAGTGCCGGCAGACGCGCCCTTAACGAGTCCGTGCGCCTTGGCGCGCTCCGCTACTCATTAGAACGGTGGGGTCCGCAAACACGCCGCTACTGTAGGGACACACGAGGACACAGCCCCTGCAAACTTCTACTCCTGAATTTGTTGTAAGCCACCCGCAGTGTGTTACGTTACGTACATATACTACGCCTACGCCTATAGAAAATTCAGGCTCTCTTAAAGACTGTCTGTTCTACTTTAGGAAGGGTGAAATTTAATAACGGAAGCAAGGCCTTAGAGAAATCAAGACACATTCATGAGATCTGTCGATCTAGAAAATGCGTTCGACCACGTAAAACATTGCAACACGTTAGAAACTCTCAGATAAATAGGTGTAATGTTCACTGAGGTGAAAAAAAAAAAATAAATTCATGTGATAGCGATATACACGTATACCGATGGCGGTAGTATCGTGTACACAATGTGTAAAATGACTGCCATTTGTACTCAGATGGTTCATTTGAAAAAGTTTCCAGGTGATCATGGCCGCACGACAGGAATTAATAGACAGTGAACGCGCAGTGGTAATTGGAGCTAGGAGGATGGGACTTTCCATTTCGGGAATCATTAAGGAATTCAATATTCTTAGGCCCTCTCGCGTCCGTCGGCCGTCGTAATTTAGTATATTATTATTGTTATTATTATTTTTTATTGTTGTCGACTTACGTGGTGGGCCTTAATAAAATTGATATTTCATTTAATTTTGATTTTACGGTTAAATGCTTTCCTGAAGTTCTCCTTTTTAACAATATTAATCTCAAATTATTTGTTACGTTAATGAATGTTAGACTTTCTGCATCTTAAAACATGAACATACAAGCTGAACAATGTAATAAACTTTTCATATTAATTTCCTCGGCTAGTCAGTTCACTTTAAAGCAAAAGATCTTTAGTTATTAATTATAATTGCGGCCCACACACACGCGAGAGTATTTTTCTTACCTCCGTTAACCATTGTATTGTAGTCGGAGTCCTGGCTCTGGCTGTCGGCTACGGTACTGAAAATAAGAATTTTAAAGCTACGTATTTCTGCAACTTCGTGCGGCTGTGGAGAAAAATTAATGTTATGTTAATAGCGAGCGAGTATTTCGCTTCCGCTAATTTTCATAAGTTAATATCGCCACGTAATGGCGTCGTTGGCTGCATCGGCCGCTGCGATTGTTGAACTGTAAATTGCTTGAATGCAGGTTAATTCAAGGAAGGCGGACATGAAATCGGGATCACCTCTTACAAATCAAAAGTGCACAATAATATTCAATTAATGTATTATCTGCTTAACTCATACAAATATGCTTACATCTGTCAGCACTCGAAAGATGTCCGTCTATACACACTCAAGACAAAAGAGGAAGTGAAGTCGATAAAAAAATTAACAAAAGATCGTATCTTGTCGTCTCTTTAGATCATTTTGTCATAAATTATTTCTTTGCAATCCAAACCTACACAAAGAAATTATTATTTTACGGCTACATGATAAAAATATATTATTCAATTTTTTAATGTCTCTTCTTTATAAATACTGTTTTTTAAGTCTTTTCGTAATATGGCACTGGGGACGCTATAGCCCGTAGTACCAAGAGTGCGCCGAGAATACCAAATTTCAGGCATTACTTTTCACCAAGGACATGGCAAAGGCCTACGACCTTCAAATAACGACCGAGAGCAGCAGCGTCTGCGTAGAGGTGTCAGTGGTTAACAGACAAGCAACACTGCCGAAGAAATCAGAGTGGGGACATTCAACGAGGGTATCCATTAGGACAGTGCTGCGAAATTTGGCGTTAATGGACTATGGCAACAGACGAAAGACGCGAGTTCCTTTCTTAACAGCACGACATCCCCTGCAGCACGTTTTCTGGACTCCTGACCATGTCGATTGGGCCATAGACGACAGGAAAACTGCCGCCTGGTCCTATGAGTCCCAATTTCAGGTGATAAGTGTTGATGGTAGGGCTCGACAGTGGTATAGACCCCACGAAGTCATGGACCCAGTTTGGCAACAATGCACTGTACAAGCCTGTAGTGGCTTCATAATGGTCTTGGCTGTGTTTATATGGAATTGAACCGACCACTGACTGTAAATGGCTATATTTGGGTACTTGCAGAACATTTGCAGCTATTTATGAACTTCATATACCCAAACAACAACGGAATTTTTATGGATGACAATGATCTATGTCACTGGGCCATCGAACATTTATGGGACAGCATCGAGAGGTCAGTTTGTGTACAAAGTTCGCAATTGTGGTTCAAATGGGACTTAACTTCTGAGTTCATCAGTCCCCTAGAACTTAGAACTACTAAAACCTAACTAACGTAAGGATATCACATACATTCATGCCCGAGGCAGGATTCGAACCTGCGAGCGTAGCGGTCGCGTGGTTCCAGACTGTAGCGCCTAGAACCGCTCGGCTACTTCGGCCGGCCTTCGCAATTGTGGATGGCTATAGAGGCAGTCTGTTTCTGTATTTCAGCAGGAAACTACTAACGACGTGTTGAGTCCACGACACGTCGATTAGCTATTCTATGCTGGAGGAAAGGAAGTCGGACGCGATTAGTAGAATAGCAAAAATTGTGTTTCTGAAGCAGGTAAAGTGAAGGAATTCTGCTACCTTGGATACAAAATAACTCATGATGGACGAAGCTAGAAAGAGAGATTATCTCAGGAAAAGAGGGCACTGTTGACCGAGATAACTTCTATTAGCATCAAATATCTGCCTTAATTTGAGGAAAACATTTATAACAATGTAGGACTGGAGACAGCACTGTATGGTAGTGAATCGTGGACTCTGGGAAAACCGGAAAAGAAGAGAATCAGAGAGTAAACAATACGCTTCAGTTGCATATAATTTCAATTCATCTAAAATTATATATAAAGAAGTCACTTTCGAGTTCTGCCTTTCAGATTCTTACATTCTTTTCATTACACACTTAAACCCTGGAACTATTAAATCATCCTTCTGTCCTATATCGTTTTTTATCTTCATGTACAAGCATGCAACATTACAGTGGAAAATGTCTTAATGGAGAGGTGTTATGATTTGCTGCTAACGACATCAAATTTAATTACGATAGAGAGGAGAAGTAGGTAGCCATGCCTGAAACAAAGAGGACGAAACAGTAATTACACTTGAATAGGGCAATAATGTGGGTTCTAGGCAAGGAGAAAATCGGTATGGGAGAGTTTAGTGCCTAATATACCTAGAAACACATGAAATCTTTTGGTCTGTTCTTCAGTATAGCGACTGATTTTAGAAACATACGAACGAATGCGCTCTGGAGAGCACCATAAGCAGATTCCACTATTTCTTACAGTTTTGTTATTAATGGATGTGAGGTTGCGTTTCGTGCAGCGTTTGAAAATATTTGATTCTCTACAAGTTTGAACTTGTTGCCTGGTCAACATACAGATATTTATGAGGAGACGAAGACTGTAATTCCTGTAAAAGAAACAGCCTTTATAAAATATGGAGACAAATATTTCTCTAAATCAAACAGCTTATTTTCTACAATACCCAATGAAAATGTATCGAAGAATTAGGACTAGTAAAAACAACTACTACTATTCCAATTGTATCAATATATATATATATATATATATATATATATATATATATATATATTACCAACAAACTCTACCCATATATAACTGAACAATATTGAACCAATTAATAAGGCACATCCACTAAGAAACAAGAACAAGAATTAAAAAATTTAAGTATACAAGAAAGAAAACTTGAGTATTTGTATAAAACACAATTTTTAAAGGAAGAACACAAAAACATTTTGGAGAAGGAATAAAAAATACAAGAAAGGAAGAAGTTATAAAAAATTATTTTAAGTGACTATGCATAGATTTTCCCATGAGTGTAATTTTTAAAAAATATGCTTTTGTGGTTAAAAATAAAAATAAGTTTCCATATATTGGTATTCTGGGATAAAATAATGGTAAAAAATCTGTATATATTGCTAAAGGTGCCAATACAAATAAATTTATATAAATGAAGGAAAGTAGCAATATTCTTAAAAAAGATGGGTTTGTTTGTATTCCATATAACAGTTCTAAATACAAATTAGAAATTTTTGACCATCCCAAAGAATTTCCTTTTTGGAAATTAAAACAGATGGCTTTTCAGCTTATCATGGAATTTCTTTCCCCAGAGTGAGTTACTTAAAAATACATCCAATTTTCGAAAATTTTATTGTATAAAGCAGAAGATAAAGAAATGTTTAACCATATAAAAATGTGTCAAATATTAGGAAATATAAAAATAAAAAACCGCAAACAACTACAAGAAGGATTAGAGCTAATTGTTACCAATATTACCATCGAAAATTATTGTTGAATGTACAAATATATTTTTAAATTCGAATATATACCTGACTGTTATTGTTCCAGTTATGGGTTGGAAGAATAAATAACAAATAAAAATATAGAACGTAATTGCAAAATTCAAGTTGAACTTCATAAAATTAAAACAATGCCAAATAAAGAAAGGCTTGTGTTTATTGCATAGTTTTTTATGTACATATGCTTACAATTGTATCTGTTTTAACTGTTTCGAATTTCTCTGGAATAATTAAGTCTAGAGAAATTTCCTATATATTTACAAATATAATAATTTCCAAAAATATAACAAGGATGAATCAAATTTCCATTTTGTGCAGAATAAATATGGTAACAGAGACCATTCTATTTTGTAGTCTCTCTAGTTAAGTAAACAAATGCAAGCGTTTCCTCAGGTGCAATACCTTTAGGAGTAATTGGTTTTTTCATTTATTTCAATTAATGATATGGTTTTAATTTTCCAGAGAGTGGGATCCCATACACTAAATATTTAGTGCACAGAATACAAATGAATATTTTATTATTCTTACGTGGAATATTAGGTATCTAAAAATTTAGATACCTGCAACAATATATGTTATCTGAACCATAAACAGGATTATAAAAGGTTTTAAAAAATTATTAATTAATACTGATATTTTATTATTTTTGTACAGAATTCCAGAGACTAAATTTTTGGTCACTGTAACATTAAGGAAAAATAAAGGACATTTGCTAGACTCTTTTAATAAATTTGTCATAATAAATGGAGGAAGACAGAAATGCTAAAATTTTAGATCTATTCTGCAAGAATAAATTTTATTACCAGGATTCAAGAGAAAATTAAAAAGTTTGTTACCTGAAAAATACCAAGTGGAGTGTTTGGATTAAATGTGACTTAAAAATGGTTGTATAAAATTTACTGTTTATGATAACAAAAAGAATGCTTTTGTAGAATTATAAGATTTAAATAAAAATAGTAGAGAGAAATATATAAAAAAGATTGTTAAGGCAATTAACAAATGTTGTGAGGTGCCGGGGCTAGCAGTGTATTTAACACTAAATTCTTCTAGAATCTACATGTGTAAATGATGCTCTAAGCCCCCCTATTCTAACTCCGACTTTTGCTGCTGCACATGGATTAAAAAGATACGCGAACCCTGCAAGTGGAGTAGAAAAGGAGTTTGGCACCTGCAATAATTTAATTTGATAAATAAGTTAAATAAAGAAAGGTTTCATTAACGTAGTGAGAAATGATAGGGTTGCTCTACCGATTAACAGAATGAAAGTTCCGTCCAAAATAACAATATGATTTATTAAGACTAAACACAAAATAATAAACAAAAACACTTGAAACATTTACAATACATCAAATTGGCTCAAATTGGATACTCAAATAAACGCTGTGAAGGTGAAGTAGTCCCTAAACTAGATTGTGACGTTTATGACGAAGTGGTATGTGGAGCCAATTCCTTAAAACCCAAATCTTAAGAGAGACACATAGCTAACCCAACATTAATTGCTGCTACATTAGTGAGAACTCAGACAATGAACACCCAAGATAGAACAAAGTTAGAAAAGACGAACAGGCGCGCTCTGCTGAGCTCTGATTATCACCTAGCAAAAATGCCTGCTTTGCTGGTGCTGCGGACGTACATTACCAAGTTGTCTTCTTAGCTGCAAGGACACGTTCTGGCGTACTGGAAGCGATGGCTGGTTGCTTCGACGTCCCGTCGTGGTGATGATAATGTCGCGAGTATAGCCCAAAACAAATTGTCCTGGTCTGGTTGTTCCAGACTAAAGACTTCCTATCAATACAAATGCGCCTCTGAGGGAGACGAAGAAGGCTCGCCACACAATCACTGACGGTACAGTGATTGATTTTCACAAGCGAAGTCACACAGTAACTCTGATACAGTCAACTTTAGCCAAAACTGCCCAAGACAGACAACATAGGCCGCTTGTACGCAGAACGCTCAATTGCCAACTGTACTCAGAAAGTTACGTTGAAGTCGAAACTTCAGCAACTTCGTTAAACAGTTACAATCAAATAAAACTATATTAGACAGCCAACGGAAGGCAAGCTGTCTAGAGCAGCGAGAGCTCAGTGTTGTAACCTACTCTGACTGAAAGGCGAGAGCCGACTACCTCACAAGAGCACCCGTACAAAACCGAACACAGAACATTCCCGCCCCCACGACAGTGGCTGTGGTTAACCGTTCCAATCAGTAACTCGAAAACCGGCGGAAAACTCCACTCTATTGCCAGAGCACTACCATTCCACCAATGGAGATTCTTGGCGCCATTTCTGCGCCGATTTTGCTACGTCACGGAGCTATGCCCTGAGCAAGCCAATCACAGTTACGATTTTGCAGAAAGCGCGGGAATTTGCCCGCCACAACTGCCTGGGTACACAAGTCATTCCCACGCCTCGCTGGTAGTCCGCCAGAAAGTGTTTCTGCGAAGTACCTCTAGCCCAGCCGCTACTTCAGAGCGTGTCTCAGCCGCTATTCTACAATGTCGGCGTCTAGAAAGCATTCACTCGACTCCCTCAAACCTGCCGGCTTACCCTTTCAAGATCAGCAGAGCCCGCTTGTCACCGGACCACCCAGGTGACGAGAGACGCTGCGTGGGAAGTCCGTGTGTGAAGGAATAGCAACTTTCCACCGCATGCAATTAGAGAGGAGAATTGTAAGATAGAAATATGAGAGGGGGCTCATGCCACCTCTCAGTGTTATATGGAAGATGAGTCAGATTCTAAAGAAGAAAACGAAATAGTGATAAATATTACAAAGTAGCAGTTTTTACTAGTCCTAATTCTTTGATATATTTTCTTTGGGTTTTGTAAAAAATAAGCTGTTGGATTTAGAGAAATATGTGTCTCCATATTTTATAAAGGCTGTTTCTTTTACAGGAATTACAGTCTTCATCTCTTCAAAAATATCTGTATGGCAACCAGGCAACAAGTTCAAACCAAAAAGAAATAAAACAAATTTAATTAATTTTTCTCTTTCTTCTTTATTATCTGCCTTAATTTTTATTTGTATTCCTGTCAATTTTTTTGTGTTTCTGTTGCCACAATAAATATATCGAAAGAGGTTGTTGTAAATAAGACAACACCTATTTTGCACAGCATCTGTTTATTTTTGACACATTCTTGTGAGAGGAACAAAATACTAAGGGCTTTCTCAAAACATTTGCTGTTATTTACTATTAAATCTAAACACTCTGTTAATGGAGCAAATTCTTGTTACTTTTTGAAATTTAGATTGATATAATTAAAAATTGTGGCTTCTATTCTTGTGATACCATTTTGTTAGCTATTTTAGAGGCCAATGTTTCCTTTAATCTACTGTATGAGCGATATGCAAAACCTATAATATGGTTACCAAGTTGTTTATTCACTTCTGGACTCAGTAATTGAAAAATAAATTTATTATATATTTATACTCTAGAATTAGAATGAATCTAAGTTAAGAAGTGTTTACCAAGAGAATTGTTGTTAACTGTTATAATACATCTTCTGTATAATCTCCTTGTTTTTGAAGATTAAAAATATTTGTTAAATTTTTGGACATTTCTTCTTTAATAAAAACTTCTGCAAAATCTTGCACTATGACTAAATCTGATAAATAATAGTGTTCCTTTTTAAATTCTTCCAAAATTTCTGATAATTCTCTTAAAAGTGTATCTAATTTAACATCTTCTAATTCTATCTTACAAGGAATAGCAATAGATTTTTTATAGTTTTGTTTAATAACTTTTATAACTTTATTAATAATTAGTTTAGTACCTTTAATTATTTGTTTCTTGGATTCTAATAAATATAGAATTTTTTATTTAACTCCAAGTCTTGACAAATTAAATTTAGAAAATTTAGCTCTTAAAATATTAAAACCACCACATACTTTCATTTATTTACAAGAAATTTTCCATTTTTCACTTCTCCTTCGCAGTCTATAAAATCTGTTATTTTAACAAGCATAATATTATTACAAAATGGTTCTACAACAGATTTAATTCTTCTACTTTTCGTTCTTCATTTGTTAGCTAATATCTCCTATGTTTGTGACAAAGTTATTATTATTTAAATTTTCTGTTAGTAACCATAATCCAAATCTTTCATTATGAAGTTGGTATCTGAAAAGTTGCCATTGGTGATCTTACAGCTCTTGAAGAATGAAATTACAATGAAGTCCAGACTTTTAACTGCTTACAGGCATTGATAAATATCAACAAGGACAGTTGAAAAATATGTGCCCCAACCGGGACTCGATTCCTTACCCATACATTATGCATAGTATATGGGAACTACACAAGATCCCACTTATTCTGGAGGAATGTTCTTCTCAGAAAATAAATGACTGACAAATAAAGGTAGCAAGCGTTTGCTTGGAAATGATAACAGGAGACCGAATGACAAAATACTGGTGTTTGTCACCAAAAAGAGTTTTTATCAGACTGTGAATCATTCTTTGTATATGGAATGTTCTAGAGTTTGATGAAGCAGTTTGCACAATTGTTTACACTTCTCGCTGACCTTAATAGTCTGGAGGAAGAAACAAAACCACTCCACCTGTTTACACTTTGCTGCCAAATAAAGAGTGAAAAACATACGAACGTTTTTTCTAAAGCTATTAAAACTAATGTACCTGAATGGACCGTTGCATCTGTGATGATGGACTACGAAATTGCCATTGACCAAGCAGCTAACAGCTTGTTTCCTGGGACAGAGGTTACTGGTTTGCAATTATCATTTTAATCAATGTAAAGGCTTCCCCTTGGTGATCTCGGTGAACTCCCTTCCATCAGCAGCAAAACACGGAACACTACTTGCCAGTCAGACGTCAGTTGCAGCACTGAACTCTGGGGAAAGTCTCACACACAACGAAGTGGTGTGGGGACAGGAAATTTTGTGCAGGATTGGGCTCTGACCTTCCTTAGAATACGTCTCAGGTAGCTGCAGACAGGCCAATGCAGCCTACTTCTGGAACACCCTGTCCACTAACTACAGTGTCCTTGGCTCCGTGCAAGTGTCAACACATTCCCACTCCGTAAAACTGTCACTCCGTGCATACAGTGCATTACAAAAGTATTCGACTACCTTCACTGTTCCTGTAAATGTGAAGTTCTCTTCGAACATTTGTGGCCCACGAGGAGCAATTGTCGGTCCATTCTGTAATGTATATTTGCATTATAAGACCACAACATCCAGTCACTTTATTATTCGGACACATGTCGTATAGGCGGCTGTGGTGCTAGCTGTAGACCGAGTAGGCTCATTCTGTGCTAAGTTTCCGTGTTGTTAACACGCATGGTGCACAGTGCGGTGGGGCGGAAAGAAAACAATACGTTATTTGAACAGATACAACTTGGTACTTCTAAAGGACGTTCCGAAAAACAGATTGCTGCATTGTTACAAATGAGTAAGAGTACTGTAGGTGACATTATTCGAAGATTCAACAGAGAAGATAGAACTGAAGATAAACTAAAAACAGAGCGACTAAAGAAGCTGATTAGAAGAGAGGAAACCGGAGTAATAAGAAACATTAAAACAAATCCAAGGTTATCGCCAACGAAAATTGCTGCCGCAGTGCGGCAGGAATATAGGGAGGACGTGCGCCCTGGAACAGTCCAACGAAGTGTCAGACGAAAGGGGTATAATGGTCGAGTAAGCAGGAAAAAGCCTATGGCAAATGAGAGGAATAGAAAGAAACGACTGGACTTCGCGAAGCAGGACGTAAATAAAAGTGTCATTTGGTGGGAGGAAGGAATTTTTTTCGACGAATGTCAAGTGCAGATGTTCTTCTCAAATGGAAGACCTATGACTTGGAGAAAACCACGCGAAGAATTTCAATCGAAGCATCTGCAACCCACAGTTAAACACGGTGGTGGAGGTGTCAAGATTTGGAACGAATACTGGAATAATGGCGACAAATAAATCCTAATTATACGCGAAAGCTCGTTCACAGCATACCTAAACGCTTTGAACAAGTGATTAAGCAAAAAGGACTGCATACAAGGTATTAAAAAGTACAAGGTTGTGATTGTTATACATGCCGCCCGAAAACCTTTGTGGCTGTGACAGAGGGCATGCGTCTTTATATATTATTGTTTATGTTGTTTAAGTTTGCAAATACGAAAATGGTGTTCTGTTATTTATTGCATAGTCCTATTCCATTTTGTGCCGAGACTACTCTGTTAATATGTGATGCCGGTATATAATGAAGTAAAAATAAAACATAAAATAACTGTTGGCCGAATACTTTTGTGAGTCACTGTATGTCACAAACTCGCTTCCAATCTCGGATGCTGACGTACGTGTTTCAGCCGACTCAATAAAGTATTTTGGATAATAATAATGAGAGATTTGATTACAGGTTATAAGAGATCGTCAAAAAAGCAAAAAAGGGTAATTCTTTTCCTTTTTATGAGTAAATGTAATACAGAAATTGAAGAGCCTGTGAAGGAAACGGAATAGGATACACTATGTGATCAAAAGTATTTCGATATTAGGTGCATTGTGCTGCCACCCACTGCCGGGTTCTACATATAAGCGACCTCAGTAGTCATTAGACATCGTGAGAGAGCGGAATGGGGCACTCTGCGGAACTCACGGACTTCATTTGTGTCCTACGTCTGTATGCGAGATTTCCACACATCTAAACATGCATAGATCCATTGTTTCCGATGTGAAAGAGAAGTGGAAACGTGAAGGGACACTTACAGCAGAAAAGCGTACAGGCCGACCTCGTCGGTTGACAGACAAAGACCGCCGACAGTTGCAGAGGGTCGTAACGTGTAATAGGCAGACATCTATCCAGACCATCACATAGGAATTAAAAAATGATCAGGAGCCACTGCAAGCACTATTACAGTTTAGCGGGAGGTGAGAAAACTTGGATTTCATTGTCGAGCGGATGCTCATATGCCACACATCATGCCGGTAAATGCCAAACGACGCCTCGCTTGGTGTAATTAGCGTAAACAATGGACGACTGAACAGTGGAAAAAGTCCTGCTACAAAAGAGAAAACAAATAACAGAATACCAGTAAGGAAAAGCGGAACCATCCACTGCAATAAATACATAACACCTAACGTTCTGTTATAACAAGGTAGTTGATTTAGTAACCTTAGAAGAGGTTCAATAGGGTGTGAAAAGTTTTAAAAATAACAAAAGTTGTGGCCCAGATGCAAGCATGGGGGGAAGGGGAGCAGCTGGCTGAACTACGTACGATACATTTAGTAACGAGTGTTGGAGATGTTATAAACTTCTTGATAGACTAGAAAATCGCTACAGTAATATCTGTTTTTAAATAGGGCCAAAGAAATGCATCTGACAATTACCGAGTGTAAGTCTCATGAATACAGTCTATAAAGCTACGCAAAAATAATAAATAGTCGATTAAAACCATTACAAGATTCATATTTGGGAGAATAGGGTTTAGCAAAGGACGCTAGTGCAGCGATAACATTTTTAGTATCCTGAGAATTTTAGAAAAACTGCGAGATATCAGTTTAGAAATACTTGTTGCTTTCACTGACTTCGAAGAAACCTGTGATTCTGTCATCTAAAACAGATTATGGTCAATAATGGACAAGCGAAGGTAGCCCATATATCGTATCCTGGTAATCAAAAGCACGTGAAGACACCAAATTAATCACAAACACAGGTACTTAGACATAAAAGACTATAATAAACAGAGGTGTCAGACAGAGATGTAGCATGACACCAGCTATTTCAATCAGCCATATTGAAGACCTCATAAGAAACTAGAAGGAGAAGTCCATGAAGGTATACAGCTGAAAAAGAATTACCATATAAATGGTATGGTACAAGCAGATGATGTAATTGTGTTACAGAGGTAGACTTATAACACTCTATGTATAATATGTATGAATTGAGAATCAATCACTACAATCTAAAAATATCTGCCAATAAAGCAAAATTTATGGCCCATACCGAAAACTCCCAGTTTGATCTAAGATTGTTCTCGAAAACCAGATGATTGGACAAGTCTCTAGTTCAGTTATTTAGGCAGTGACATAAGTCTGGACAGAGACAAAGAAATAGAAAGCAAAACCAACAAATTTCAACGGATAAGTGTAACTGTAAACAGACTTTTAAAAAATAAAGCTAGAAAAGCCAAAAAATTGAAACTTTATAAAACAGTTCAACTGCCTTTGCTTCTTTAAGGCAGTTGATCCTGGATTGAGAAAAAAGGAGATGAAAAGAAATTTTCGAGGACTATCATTGCTTGCTAATGGAGGGACCATATATAAAGAACGATGGCATCTGGGGAGAACTGGGAATTTATGATTTAAGTGAGAATGTTGAAGAATATAGGAAAGACTGCAGACAACACCTCAAGCTGATAGATGAAGACAGAATTGCAGTCATTGTAAGCAAGTACAAGCCAATAGGAAGAAGGGATATACGACGACCGAAAACGAGATGGTGTTAGTTATGTGAAGTCAGAACAGGCATACTGCCTAAACCATGAATTGTAGAAGAAGAAGGAGGTGTAAATGGGGTGGAGCTATCTAGGATATGCTCCGGTTTTTGTTTTAGTCCTTTTGAGTACGAAGTGAATGTTGGAGATGGCCAGAGAATTAACGAAATATTAAGACTTTTTCTATGATTCAGCATCACACAGTGAATGTAGTAAATATGAAGAATCACTACTGATCCAGTATCACCGCGTTAATTTTTTTGTATGTACTTTTCAAGAGATTTAACTCAATTTAATTCACAATTCAGACGTTAATCCATCTTAAAATACAAATATAAAACGTTTTATATTGGCTTCGGAAAGTGAATAAGAACAGTTATTCTTTATTTTGTGCAAACTACATAGAGGTAAAGAAAGAAGGGAGGTAGCACTATAGACTTATGCTGTACGTTATTTAGAAGTCAGAGTGTGCGGGGCCTGCCGCCATTTTAAGTAACCCAAAACATTTGCAGGCTACCGTTTACGACTGTTCTTTGTTCGTTATTTCTGTCGTGTACTCGCAACAATTGTTTTAAACGCTAAAAATTACAGAGCTTACATGAATAACATAGTGTCAGAAAGGCAACTTCGAATCTTTCTCTGTTCTTGAATGCGTATTTGCTCTAGTAACACGAGACATTTGGCCTCGTTAATGTAACTTGTTTTTTATTGAAATATTTCGAATAACCAGAAACAGAAGGAAGTGATGTGAAAAGCATGCTTTCGTGATCCATTTAATTCCACTTTTACTGTGTCTGTACTGACAGCAAATGAAACTAGAAGTGCGAAACCAATGCTTGTTTGCTCACTGGTATCGGTACTGCTTTTTGTCCGTTACATTTTCAGCTTTCAACTCGTATACACAACATGTTTAGTGTTCATGTTTTTTGCGGGCCCACAAACGTGCTCAACGAGGAAAGAAGCAAGACATGCTATTGTATCTTATGCGTCTCAACAAAGTGAATGGTTATCGAAATATCAAAGAAACAGAACTGCTTAGAGGTGTAACTCCATGCAGAATAGAAAGCTTTTTTTATTAGATTGTCAGTGCATTATTCTCGCTGCAGTTTACCCATATTTTCACTTTGAAATCTTACCTAGGATGCGTCATTCATTGTGTGGCCAATAACAGCAATTTACGGGGTAAAAACCAATGTTATTCTGTAAACAACTTCCAGCATTGTGGAATGCTATGAATGTTATTAAGGAAAAGGTCTCACACGTTTAAGACCCCATAAAATGGATATTTTGCTTTCACACGTATGTAACTTTTTAGTCATCATACCCTAACCTATGTAAGATTTAGGCCTTGCTTTCCAACAACAATAGCCTGTTTTCTTCTTTTCCTAGGATATTTCTCGACAGTAACTCTTTCAGTTTTACAGGAATAACCAAACATAGCGCAACTGGAATGTGCGTCTACGTTGATCATCTGCGCTGTTAAATCTGATTTTCAGCTTTTCAAAGTATTTAACTCTACATCATGCTTTGTGGTGCACCAGTAGTTTGTTACGTAGTTTCATGTTCCATGCATAATTTGCACGTAATGATATGGAACGAGTCATCAATATTTTTTTAATATGCCTCAGTGCTGATCCTCTCTTAGCTTTTATGTTTTTTTAATTAAAGAGAAAGAGATGTTAGTCAGTAATGCCTACCCATCACCATTTATACATTACAGTAATAGATAATCTTCCGCGGAATAGGAGAAAATATCAAAGACAAACGTTTTCAGTTTAGTTTCAAATTTTACTTTGCCTTATGTCATCATTTAATATCAATGTCTAAGTAATCAAAACTTTTGGTTGCAGCATTGTGAACACATTTTTGTGCCACAGACAAAATTAATGTGGCGCAATGAATGTCTCTTTTTCTTCTTCATTGTAATTATGTACATCAATGGTCCTGTTGTGGTGCAGTCGATTATTTACAAGAAACTTCATGAGGGAATAATTATACTGTGAAACTCATAGATATCTATTCACACGCCGAGCACGAGGCAGGCACGACGAAAAGAGAGCTCACATAAATTTTCAGCCAATGCCTTCTTCAGAAAGGAAGCACAACACACATATACATTCATACACTCATACACACGAAACTCACGCACACGTGACTGCTGTCTCTGACTGTTCTAGCCAGAATTTTCTTAATGGAGGAGGAAATGTCAACAATGAATAATAATTATCGACGAGAGGAATTTAAGGCACCAGATGCTGCTCCAACAATCAGCGCAGTTACACAGCCGTGTGTTGTACGGGGACGAGACAGTTGATACAGTGTGGCTCGGATGTTGGAACGTTTGCGATCTGGAAGACAATTAAAAACACAGGAAAGAAGAGAAAGTAGGGGCTCTGAGAAAAGTAAGGCAAATCTGTCAAATGACAGAAAGCAAACCGCTAGAATAAAAGTAAACAGTGCAACAATTATTCATGTATACAAAAGAAAGTATTGCTTCAATTGCTCCACTTACGAATGAAATGTGATTCATAAGAACTTTAGATTGCGATCGGATCGATTAGGGTACACCCGTAAACAACTTAAGCTGGCATTTTTGATGAGACAACTACGTCTCCACACAATCAGGGCACCCAACACGCCCGAAACTCGGCACGGGCACGTCGGGGTGACGTCACGGGGAAGTGTCGCCGCGGTTAACTATGGGGTATTGATGCGGCGAACCTAATGTTTTGGGCTAGTTAAAATGGCGGACATAGGCTTCAAGCTTGTGACGTAACGCCACCTCCCTTCTCTTTTCACCTCCATGGTAAAACACTACAAAGGGTAATCGCTGGCACAAAGATAATATTCCGCCGAGAGAGGTACAAAAATAAAATTATCGCAATCCATTCACTCAAGGCAAGATTCACGTTAAAACTAAAATCTACTGTTAACCTTTACTAAGACAGTTCAGCGGTGGTGGTACAGTTCTGATCATTTTGGTTAAAATGAAAATGAATTGCATTAGACGTACGTCATCAGTGAAGTAATAAATAATCTGAGTGGTATATCCAAGTATCATTATCACTCAATCTCTCTAAGTTTAACAGTTGCGGAATTTACAGTTATATATATTATAAGGGCTGGTGCTACGTAACTAATATTAGACGTCACTGCCACGTTACGTAATTGGAAAAAAATGCAGGATTAGGCCTCGTATTTAGCCGAATATTTTTCTCTGGTAGACAGACTACTTATTTTAAACAGAAACAGAGTCAGTTGCATATTTTCAATCGTTTATTAATAATCAACTGCAGTCAGTTTTTTGCGAGATCTACATTAGACGTGCTTAAACTAAAAAACAATCACTAATCAGCCTTCTAGTTTGGCAGTTACGATATTACGACGGCAACTAATTGCTCAGTGTTCTTAACGGCTATGTGTTCTTCCTAAGATAACCTTGCAATTAGCTAAAAGTTCATCATTAAACAAAATAAACAACTAACTATTCTTCTGGGACGGGAAATGAACTATTGCACAACAAATATCAAATCTCATCTAGATTTGTGATGAAAAAACAATAATCCGTTGTTAAGTATGGACTTTTTCATTTCACCCACTTTCTTTTTCTTATAAATCGTCTCCTGGGAGTTTTGACAGCATAATTTTACATTAGACAACACCATGTTTCTGCTTGTATCGAGTTGCAATTTATTACCTTCCTTTGTCCATTGGGAGTTTGTGATAGAGATGTTGAATTTATGGCCTGAAATGGGAAAGTAATATTCCAACAATTTCAGTAACGCAAAAAGAAATTCTTCGTTTGCTGGGATTTGAAATTAGATGTACTTTCATGAGCCAAAAACTTTTGAAATTCAGTGTTTTGCGAAATTTTATCACTGATCAAGGACTTTACTGTTTCTTTCTAGAACAGCATTGGATGGTACAGAAGAGATAGGATATTCTGTATTAGACGCAGAATTTAAAAGAACGTTGGAAGACCTGAGATCAAATAAGGCAGAAGCGATGGATAAACTTCCATCAGGTTTCCTAAAATCTTTAGGGGAAGATGCAACAAAACGACCATTCACGTAGAATGTATGAATCTGGCGGTATACCATCTGACCTAGAGAAAAACTTCACAGCACAATCAACATAACAGCCCGTACACCCAAGTCACTAACAAGAATAATATACAGAATAATGAAAAAGGAAATTGAGGGAGTGACGATCAGTTTAGTTTTAGAAAGGTAAAGGCACCAGGGAGGCAATTCTGACGTAGCGGTTGGTAATGGAAGCAAGACTAAAGAAACATCAAGACCCGTTCATAGGATTTGTCTATCTTGGAAAAGCGTTCGACAGTGTCAAACGGCGCAAAATGTTTTAAATTTTGACAAAAATAGGTGTAAGCTATAAGGAAAGAGGGGTGACATGCATTATGTACACGACCCCAAGACGCAAAAATAAGATTAGGTTCGCTGATGACGTTGCTGTCCTCAGTGAAAGTTAAGAATAAATACGGGATATGGTGAATAGAAGGAAGACTCTAAAGAGTAAAGAGCATGGATTGAGAGAAAATCGAAGACAAAATTAATGAGAAGTAGCAGAAATGAGAACAGCAACAAACTTAACATCAGGACTGGTGATCACGAAGCAGATGAAGTTAAGGAATTCTGCTACCTAGGTAGCAAAATAACTCATGGCAGATGGAGCAAGGCGGACAGCAAAAGCCGACTAGCACTGGCAAAGAGGGCATTCCTGACTAAGAGAAGTCTACTAGTATCAAACACAGGCCTTAATTTAGGGAAGAAAGTTCTGAGCATGTACAGCACTGTATCGTAGTAAAACATACTGTGGAAAAACCAGAACAGAGGAGAATCGATACATTTGAGAAGTGGTAGTGCAGAATAACGTGAAAAACAAGGTGGACTGATAAGGTGTTCAATGAGGAGCTTTCCCGCAGAATCGGCGAGGAAAGGAATGTATGGTAAACATTGACAAGAAAAGGGACAGATTGGTTAAGACGTCAGGGAATAATTTCTATGCTTCTAGAGGGAGTTGTAGAGGGTAAAAAACAGAAGACAGAGACTACAGTACATCCAGCAAATAACTGAGGACGTAGGTTGGAAGAGCTACCGTGAAATGAAGAGATTGGCACAGGAGAGGAATTTGTCGCGAGCTGCGTCAGACCAGTAAGAAAACTGATGACAAAACGATCTCCTTAATCCCCCAAGTGTTTAATCCTCGCGCGCACGTCATTAGCTTGAAACGAGCCTTAGTTGTGTGTTCACCACTTCGTCCTAAAAGGACCCGAGTTGTATTTACTTTGTCGCACACGACAGTAAAAAGCTGGACATGGCCAACTGAAGCTGGAGGCCTGGAACCCTAAAGGGTTAACAATCTGTGGGGTTAACGGATTTGGCCTTCTAGCATTAGCCAACATGATCTTTCTATTATTCGTACTATGAACGATTTGGAGGCGTTATATTTACTGAGGACATACAGGAAATCGAGACAGCTGACAGTCTCCATGAGAATGTTCTCAGATGTTACATACAGCTAAATTGTATGGCGTGAAGAGCTGCTTCATACGTCTTGGGACACGAGACCACCAACACAAAAACAATGAACATTGGTGTTGCAGGCTGAAACCGGTAGTGAAGACGATACAGCTGGTGCGACATCTCAGAATTCCGTCAGATTCTCCGCCATAAACAGGTGAGCGCCTGCGAAGATTAGCTGCTTCTGTGGCTCCCACATCGCTGCGCGCGCGCTGGTGCTCCGGTGTCCTGGAGCCGCACATGGAAAGAAGAGTGGCCCCTGCCGTGTCGCCAGCGGGGGAGGGGGAAGGCGGAGGGGAGAGGGAGGGGCCACCCGCATTGTGGCCGAACAAAGGCCCGGCCGGCGTCCTCCGGTTTGTGGGTCACGGGGAAGGAAGAAAGCTGCGAGGGGTCGTTGACCCCGAGCAGTGAGCTGCAGCCGCTCCGCGCCGCCGCGGCCCGAATACCTCTCACCGCGCGAGCTCTCTCCCCCGGTCGCCAACGGTCAGTCTTCAGGCCGTCCGGGTTACGTTGTGACAGCAAACGTGTCTTAGTAATGAGTCACAGGAAGCACGCTCTTTTGGTAACAATAAACGTACAGTTTTTAACGGTACGGACGTTGGCCTCGCACCGTGGTCAGACTAGCAAACCAGTGGCTTTGTAATGCTTCCTCCTATCTTTTCCCACGAACTGTGTTTTTAGTCATGGCTGGCTTGTCTTCAGATGATGAATGTTTACAAGTTCTTTATACAACGAGCAACTACGGTACAACCGCGTGCTTGATATGATTGTGGCCATCTATAGTAGAAAACCCTGCGCGTTTCTGTGTGGCAACGATTCCAAAAGTCCTTGATGGGTTTTCGGATGACGAACATGCGCCAAGAGATATATGGAAATGCAGTGAAAGACCCTATCAAACTAACAACGTATCTGAAGGATGGAACCGAAGGATAAATATATGAATACCAGGAGATTCGTGCCAAACTTCCGCATTTTTGTACTTTCAAATAATGACAGTATTTGGAATAAGTGTAGTCGTTAGTAAAAGGATAGTCGTGGGATTGAAGAGAAAACAACTTTAAAAATGAACCGAACGATGTGAAATAATAATCATGACTTCATGCTACATCCTTGTATATCCATTTCCATGTACATAATTTTGAACAAATTCCTTCACAGAACGTTACAATACCTCTGTGTAAACGAGTCTCTTATTTAACGTAAGAATGTAGTTTTCATGTACTTTTCGTTTTTCATTTTCTCTACGTGACACTAAAATGTTAGTTGGTTTAGTGACGTTTCAAAAGGCTACATAAAACTGTCTGTGAATAAAGACAGGATTTAATGTAGGTTAATTCTTACAGAGAAAAAAACAGCAACCAGCCACTATTAATACTGCTATTTATTTACCTAAATATATTAAATTAAATGTAGGTTAATTCTTACAGAGAAAAAAACAGCAACCAGCCACTATTAATACTGCTATTTATTTACCTAAATAAATTAAATTAAATGTAGGTAAATTCTTACAGAGAAAAAAACAGCAACCAGCCACTATTAATACTGCTATTTATTTACCTAAATATATTAAATTAAATGTAGGTTAATTCTTACAGAGAAAAAACAGCAACCAGCCACTATTAATACTGCTATTTATTTACCTAAATAAATTAAATTAAATGTAGGTTAATTCTTACAGAGAAAAAAACAGCAACCAGCCACTATTAATACTGCTATTTATTTACCTAAATAAATTAAATTAAATGTAGGTTAATTCTTACAGAGAAAAAAACAGCAACCAGCCACTATTAATACTGCTATATATTTACCTAAATAAATTAAATTAAATGTAGGTTAATTCTTACAGAGAAAAAACAGCAACCAGCCACTATTAATACTGCTATTTATTTACCTAAATAAATTAAATTAAATGTAGGTTAATTCTTACAGAGAAAAAAACAGCAACCAGCCACTATTAATACTGCTATTTATTTACCTAAATATATTAAATTAAATGTAGGTTAATTCTTACAGAGAAAAAAACAGCAACCAGCCACTATTAATACTGCTATTTATTTACCTAAATAAATTAAATTAAATGTAGGTTAATTCTTACAGAGAAAAAAACAGCAACCAGCCACTATTAATACTGCTATTTATTTACCTAAATAAATTAAATTAAATGTAGGTTAATTCTTACAGAGAAAAAAACAGCAACCAGCCACTATTAATACTGCTATTTATTTACCTAAATAAATTAAATTAAATGTAGGTTAATTCTTACAGAGAAAAAAACAGCAACCAGCCACTATTAATACTGCTATTTATTTACCTAAATAAATTAAATTAAATGTAGGTTAATTCTTACAGAGAAAAAAACAGCAACCAGCCACTATTAATACTGCTATTTATTTACCTAAATAAATTAAATTAAATGTAGGTTAATTCTTACAGAGAAAAAAACAGCAACCAGCCACTATTAATACTGCTATTTATTTACCTAAATAAATTAAATTAAATGTAGGTTAATTCTTACAGAGAAAAAAACAGCAACCAGCCACTATTAATACTGCTATTTATTTACCTAAATAAATTAAATTAAATGTAGGTTAATTCTTACAGAGAAAAAAACAGCAACCAACCACTATTAATACTGCTATTTATTTACCTAAATAAATTAAATTAAATGTAGGTTAATTCTTACAGAGAAAAAAACAGCAACCAGCCACTATTAATACTGCTATTTATTTACCTAAATAAATTAAATTAAATGTAGGTTAATTCTTACAGAGAAGAAATCAGCAACCAGCCACTATTAAAACTGCTATTTATTTACCTAAATAAATAGCAGTATCAATAGTGGCTGGTTGCTGTTTTCTTCTCTGTAAGAATTAACCTACATTAATTGTACACAGTCATGGTCTCACCATATCAGTTTTAGAGAAAATAGCATAAGACAGGATTTGGTAAGTACAATCGTTCTCTTTGAAGCGTTTGTTCCTGCGACTTTAGCTCGTCGGGGATACTGACATCTGGAATTTAACTTTACCTTTGTGGCAGCATAAAGATGGTGATCCCTCCGAGACTTCTTCACTAAAGAGTTAAGCACCACAATATTTACAAAGTTTGTCGATAGGACCAAATGAGTGTGTTGTCGTCTCACAATCATTAAGCAACAGCATTGGTAACTTACCTCGCACTCGCCTTCTTTCAATGTCCACTTTGTACTGTTCGAATAGTGGAAAAGTTGTTTCCACGTTTGCATTGTCTTGTATGGAAGTTTCGTTACCTCTGCTGGTTGATGCCTGAGGTTCTGTTCTTCGCGGGCGTGATGTTTTCTGGGATTTCCGTAGGGAAATTCTCTTTAAAGAAAATAATTTAGTGATGAGTAATTGCAGCAAATTTTTATTTCTTGGCGACACGGGGAACCCACTGGTGTCCACCAGTGAACAGAGAAAATCATGTTAATTAAGCTTTGAATCATTCCTTTCGGTCAGACCGTTCAACAGTTCGGATCGGACAAACAGATTCGACAATTGTTTATACTTCACGCCGATCTTACAAGTTCTTGGCAGGAAACAAACAACAAACATTATTCTCGCTGTCTACCTCACTCTACCGAACAAAAAGCGAGAGAGATATGATCATTCACTCTTCTGACTGGTCTGATGCGGCCCGCTACGAATTTCTCTTTTCTGCCAACCTACGTAGCACTTGCAACCAACGTCCTCAATTATTTGCTGGATGTACTCCAGTCTCTGTCTTTCTCTACAGCTTTTACCCTCTACAGCTCCCTCTAGTACCATGGCAGTTATCCCCTGATGTCTTAAGAGATATCCTACCAACCTGTCCCTTATTCTTCTCAATGTTTTCCACACGTTCATTTCCTCACAGATTCCTCGGAGAACCTCTTCATTGCATACCTTATCAGTCCACCGTATTTTCCAAATTCGTCTGTAACACCATCTCTCAAATGGTTTGATTCTCTTCTCTTCCAGTTTTACCAAAATGCACGTTTCACCACGATACAATGCTGTGCTCCAAACGCACGTATCAGAAATTCCTTCCTTAAACTACTGTGTTTGATACTAGTAGACTTCTCTTACCCAGGAGTGCCCTTCTTGCCAGTGATAGTTTGCTTTTGATGTCCTCCTTGCTCCATCCGTCATAGGTTATTTTGCTACCTGTTGTTGTTGTGTTGTTGTGGTCTTCAGTCCTGAGACTGGTTTGATGCAGCTCTCCATGCTACTCTATCCTGTGCAAGCTTCTTCATCTCCCAGTACCTACTGCAACCTACATCCTTCTGAATCTGCTTAGTGTATTGATCTCTTGGTCTCCCTCTACGATTTTTACCCTCCACGCTGCCCTCCAATGCTAAATTTGTGATCCCTCGATGCCTCAGAACATGTCCTACCAACCGATCCCTTCTTCTAGTCAAGTTGCGCCACAAACTTCTCTTCTCCCCAATCCTATTCAATACCTCCTCATTAGTTACGTGATCTACCCACCTTATCTTCAGCATTCTTCTGTAGCACCACATTTCGAAAGCTTCTATTCTCTTCTTGTCCAAACTAGTTATCGTCCATGTCTCACTTCCATACATGGCTACACTCCATACAAATACTTTCAGAAACGACTTCCTGACACCTAAATCTATATTCGATGTTAACAAATTTCTCTTCTTGAGAAACGCTTTCCTTGCCATTGCCAGTCTACATTTTATATCCTCTCTACTTCGACCATCATCGGTTATTTTACTCCCTAAATAGCAAAACTCCTTTACTAATTTAAGTGTCTCATTTCCTAATCTAATTCCCTCAGCATCACCCGACTTAATTTGACTACATTCCATGATCCTCGTTTTGCTTTTGTTGATGTTCATCTTATATCCTCCTTTCAAGACACTGTCCATTCCGTTCAACTGCTCTTCCAAGTCCTTTGCTGTCTCTGACAGAATTACAATGTCATCGGCGAACCTCAAAGTTTTTACTTCTTCTCCATGAATTTTAATACCTACTCCGAATTTTTCTTTTGTTTCCTTTACTGCTTGCTCAATATACAGATTGAATAACATCGGGGAGAGGCTACAACCCTGTCTCACTCCTTTCCCAACCACTGCTTCCCTTTCATGCCCCTCGACTCTTATAACTGCCATCTGGTTTCTGTACAAATTGTAAATAGCCTTTCGTTCCCTGTATTTTACCCCTGCCACCTTCAGAATTTGAAAGAGAGTATTCCAGTCAACATTGTCAAAAGCTTTCTCTAAGTCTACAAATGCTAGAAATGTAGGTTTGCCTTTTCTTAATCTTTCTTCCAAGGTAAGTCGTAAGGTCAGTATTGCCTCACGTGTTCCAACATTTCTACGGAATCCAAACTGATCTTCCCCGAGGTCGGCTTCTACCAGTTTTTCCATTCGTCTGTAAAGAATTCGTGTTAGTATTTTGCAGCTGTGACTTATTAAACTGATAGTTCGGTAACTTTCACATCTGTCAACACCTGCTTTCTTTGGGATTGGAATTATTATATTCTTCTTAAAGTCTGAGGGTATTTCGCCTGTCTCATACATCGTGCTCACCAGATGGTAGAGTTTCGTCATGACTGGCTCTCCCAAGGCCATCAGTAGTTCTAATGGAATGTTGTCTACTCCCGGGGCCTTGTTTTGACTCACGTCTTTCAGTGCTCTGTCAAACTCTTCACGCAGTATCGTATCTCCCATTTCATCTTCATCTACATCCTCTTCCATTTCCATAATATTGTCCTCAAGTACATCGCCTTTGTATAAACCCTCTATATACTCCTTCCACCTTTCTGCTTTCCCTTCTTTGCTTAGAACTGGGTTGCCATCTGAGCTCTTGATATTCATACAAGTGGTTCTCTTCTCTCCAAAGGTCTCTTTAATTTTCCTGTAGGCAGTATCTATCTTACCCCTAGTGAGACAAGCCTCTACATCCTTACATTTGTCCTCTAGCCATCCCTGCTTAGCCATTTTGCACTTCCTGTCGATTTCATTTTTGAGACGTTTGTATTTCTTTTTGCCTGCTTCATTTACTGCATTTTTATATTTTCTCCTTTCATCAATTAAATTCAATATTTCTTCTGTTACCCAAGGATTTCTATTAGCCCGCGTCTTTTTAGCTACTTGATCCTCTGCTGCCTTCACCACTTCATCCCTCAGAGCTACCCATTCTTCTTCTACTGTATTTCTTTCCCCCATTCCAGTCAATTGTTCCCTAATGCTCTCCCTGAAACTCTCTACAACCTCTGGTTCTTTCAGTTTATCCAGGTCCCATCTCCTTAAATTCCCACCTTTCTGCAGTTTCTTCATTTTCAATCTGCAGTTCATAACCAACAGATTGTGGTCAGAGTCTACACCTGCCCCAGGAAATGTCTTACAATTTAAAACCTGGTTCCTAAATCTCTGTCTTACCATTATATAATCTATCTGAACCCTGTCAGTATCTCCAGGCTTCTTCCATGTATACAGCCTCCTCTCATGATTCTTGAACCAAGTGTTAGCTATGATGAAGTTATGCTCTGTGCAAAATTCTACTAGGCGGCTTCCTCTTTCATTCCTTCCCCCCAATCCATATTCACCTACTATGTTTCCTTCTCTCCCTTTTCCTACTGACGAATTCCAGTCACCCTTGACTATTAAATTTTCGTCTCCCTTCACTACCTGAATAATTTCTTTTATCTCGTCATACATTTCATCTATTTCTTCATCATCTGCAGAGCTAGTTGGCATATAAACTTGTACTACTGTAGTAGGCATCGGCTTTGTGTCTATCTTGGCCACAATAATGCGTTCACTATGCTGTTTGTAGTAGCTAACCCGCACTCCTATTTTTTTATTCATTATTAAACCTACTCCTGCATTACCCCTATTTGATTTTGTATTTATAACCCTGTAATCACCTGACCAAAAGTCTTGTTCCTCCTGCCACCGAACTTCACTAATTCCCACTATATCTAACTTTAACCTATCCATCTCCCTTTTTAAATTTTCTAACCTACCTGCCCGATTAAGTGATCTGACATTCCACGCTCCGATCCGTAGAACGCCAGTTATCTTTCTCCTGATAACGACGTCCTCTTGAGTAGTCCCCGCCCGGAGATCCGAATGGGGGACTATTTTACCTCCGGAATATTTTACCCAAGAGGACGCCATCATCATTTAATCATACAGTAGAGCTGCATGTCCTCGGGAAAAATTACGGCTGTAGTTTCCCCTTGCTTTCAGCCGTTCGCAGTACCAGCACAGCAAGGCCGTTTTGGTTAATGTTACAAGGCCAGATCAGTCAATCATCCAGACTGTTGCCCCTGCAACTACTGAAAAGGCTGCTGCCCCTCTTCAGGAACCACATGTTTGTCTGGAATCTCAACAGATACCCCTCCGTTGTGGTTGCACCTACGGTACGGCCATCTGTATCGCTGAGGCACGCAAGCCTTCCCACCAACGGCAAGGTCCATGGTTCCTGGGGGGATTTTGCTACCTAGGTAGCAGAATTCCTTAGCTTCGTCTGCCTCGTGATGACCAGTCCTTATGTTAGGTTTCTCGCTGTTCTCATTTCTGCTACTTCTCATTAATTTTGTCTTTCTTCGATTTACTCGCAATCCATATTCGGTACTCATTAGATTGTTCATTCTATTCAGCTTATCATGTGATTTTTCTTCACTTTCATTCAGGAATGTCATCAGGATAGGAATGTCATCAGCGAATCGTATAATTGATAACCTTCCAGCATGAATTTTAATTCCACTCCTGAAACTTCCTTTTATTTCCATTATTGCTTCTTCGGTGTACAGATTGAACAATAGGGGCAAAAGGCTACATCCTTTTCCTACACCCTTTTTAATCCGGGAATTTCGTTATTGGTTGTCTACTCTTACTATTCCTTCTTGTTTCTTGTACATATTGTATATTACCCGTCTCTCCCTGTAGCTTACTCCTATTTCTCTCAGAATCTCGAACATCTTGCACCATTTTACATTGTCTAACGCTTTCCTTCGGTCGACAAATCCTGTGATCGTATCTTGATTTTTCTTTAGTCTTGCTTCCATTATCAACCGCAACTTCAGAATTGCCTGTCTGGTGCCATTACCTTTCCTAGAGCCAAACTGATCGTCATCTAACACGACCCTAATTTTCTTTTCCATTCTTCTGTGTATTATTCTTGTCAGCAACTTGGATGGACGAGCTGTTAAGCTGATTGTAAAATAATTCTCGCACTTGTCAGCTCTTGCAGTTTTCGGAATTGTGTGGATGATATTTTTCCGGATGTCAGACGGTATGCCACCAGACTCATACATTCTACACACCAACATGAATAGTCGTTTTGTTGCCACTTCCTCTAATGATTTTAGAATTTCTGGTGGAATGTTATCAATCCCTTCAGCCTTATGTGATCCTAAGTGCTCCAAAGCCATGTTATATTCTGATTGTAGTACTGGATCCCCTGTCTGTTCTAAATCGAGTCCTGTCTCTTCTTCTTTCACATCAGACAAATCTTCCCCCACACAGAGGCCCTCAGTGTACTCTTTTCACCTATCTGCTCTCACCTTTGCATTTAACAATGGAATTCCGGTTGCACTCTTAATGTTACCACCCTTTCTTTTAATTTCATCGAAGATTGTTTTGACTTTCCTGTATGCTGAGTCAGTCTTTCCGACTATCATTTCTTTTTCTATTTCTTCACATTTTTCATGCAGCCATTCCGTCTTAGCTTTCCTGCACTTCCTATTTATTTCATTCCTCAGTGACTTGTATTTCTGTATCGCTGAAATTCCCTGAACATTTTTGGACTTCCTTGTTGCGTCGATCATCTTAAGTATTTCTTCTGTTACCCATGGTTTCTTTGCAGTTACCTTCTTCGTACCTTCCCAGCTTCTGTGATTGCACTTTTTGGAGATGTCCACTCCTTTTCAACTGTATTGCCTACTGGACTACTCCTTATTGCTGTATCTACAGCCTTAGAGAACTTCAAGCATATCTCGTCATTCCTTAGTACCCGTACTTCCGTATCCCACTGCTTTCCGTATTGATTCTTCCTGACTAATCTCTTAAACTTCAGCCTACTTTTCATCACTACTACATTGTGATCTGAGTCTGTATCTGCTCCTGGGTAGCCTTACAATCCAGAATCTGATTTTAGGAATCTCTGTCTGACCATGACGTAATCTAACTGATATCTTCCCGTATCACCCAGCCTTTTCCAAGTAAACCTCATCTTTTTTTTATTCTTGAACAGAGTATTCGCTATTGCTAGCTGAAATTTATTACAAAACTCAGTCGTTCTCCTCTCTCATTCTTTGTCCCAAGCCCACATTCTCCTGTAACCTTTTCTTCTACTCCTTCCCCTACAACTGCATTCCAGTCCCCTATGACTACTAGATATTCATCTCCCTTTGTGTATTGTTTTACCCTTTCAATATCTTCTTATATTTTCTCTGTTTCTTCAGCTTGCGACGTCGGCGTATATACCTGAACTATAAATGTCGTTGTTGGTTTGCTGTCAATTCTGATAAGAATAACCCTATCACTGAACTGTTCGTAGTAACACACTCTCTGCTCTACCTTCCTACTCATAATGAATCTTACTCCTGTTATACCGTTTTCTGCTGCAGTTAATATACAATATATTCATCTGACCAGAAATACTTGCCTTCTCTACATTTCACTTCACTGACCCCTAATATATCTAGACAGAGCCTTTGCGTTTCCCTTTTCAGATTTTCTAGCTTCCCTAACACATTCAGGCTTCTCCCATTCCACGCCCCGACTCGTAGAACATAGTTCTTTCGTTGATTATTCAATCTTTTTCTCATAGTCACCTGTACCTTGGCAGCCCTTCCCAGAGATCCGAATGGGACACCATTCCGGAATCTTTTGCCAATAGGAAGATCATCATGACACTTTTTCAATTACAGGCCGCATGTCCTGTGGATATAAGTTATGTGTCTTTAATGCAGTGGTTTCCTTTTCCTTATGCATCCTCATGCCGTTGATAGTTGCTGAATTTTCCTCCTTTAGGGGAAGTTTCCCATCCCAGCAGCAAGAGAGTGCCCTGAATCTCTGTCCACTCCCCTGTCCTCTTTGACAGCGCTGTTGGCAGAATGAATGTGACTTCTTATGCCGGAAGTCTTCAACCACCACTGCTGACTATTAATCAAAATTTAAGTGGTAGCAAGTTTCGAATCCAGGACCGAGAACGTTGTGATTCTAAACTCAAGACGCTACCCCTTTTTTTTATCTCATTTTGTTCTTTATTGTTCGTTCTACTTGCTCGCGGCGAACGTTCCATGACGCTTGTTCAAGTTCATCGTTGATTCATTAACTCACTTATTGGTTTTTATTATAGAGGGCAGCAAAACCTCTGAACAAATACGCTGAGCTACCGTGCTGGCAGCCCTAGACCACGGAAGACTTTCGTAATAGGAATTTATAAACAGTTATATACTATTAAGCTAGAAGGTTGTTTCCATAAAGAGAGATTATGGGCTGCAATTTTCATTTTAATGAGTGTTTCTGGAAACAAGTTCGGTGTTGTCGCCTTGTTCCTGCCTATAAGGAAAATGAAGAAATAAACTGTGACTGAAGAATTTGTTGAGTTCTAGTATATCTTCCCCTGGAAATGGTGGATGACGGTTGACTCTCTCTTCAGGAGAACACGTCTGAAAACCAAAAGCTCCAGAATTTCTACGTCTATTTCAGTACGATTGGTTTGATAATGAACATATGCCAAGAAATATTTGGAATGTGGAATTAGGATGAAAGGCCCCATCGGGCTGAAAGTCCCTTGAGGATGGAACCGAAGCATAAATACATTAATATCAAAAGTTCGGCCAAGTATTTATTTATCGTAAAAAATTTTCGAGAAATACCACGACAATCAGTTTGACAGATTAATTTTTAAATTTAGATGGGAAAAGAAGAAATAAATCAGCAATGTTGAGACTGACAAGACTACTTCAAAGGCCTTAGAAAGTAGGATGAGAAGTTCCGTCTTATGCAAGACACCTTTTTCTTTCTGTTTTGTTTCACCCATACATGTTTCAGCACATTAGTGCTATCTTCAATAGGTTTAATATTTATTTTTCACTTACATGATGTTATTGTCCATTTCTTTTGGTAGCTATTCTGCTACACAATATACAACTTGTCATAGTTTTGAAGTTGTGGTGCGTTCTCCTGTGTTGTTGGCGAAGTAAATAGGCTTACTTCGTGACCTATGGTCGCTTTGCACTGCACTTCTTCGATTTCTCAAAACACAGGCGGAGTTTTCGCTGCCATTACGTATTGTTTAGAAAGACTCTTAATTGACGGCAACTTCAAATCATTTCTCACTTGTGTGGCCTATGCACAGACATTACTGTGAAAAACCACTGAAACCACTGAAAACTATGTAAACATTTAAAGGTCTTTTAATGCACCTCAGACTAATTTACAATCCCTTAAAATTGTAAATAATTTTAATGGAGGACGAAATTAGATTACCTCCACGGTGTTTTGCTTGCAAATAACACAAAGTCGGCTAAATCTCTGCCGCAATTTGTAAAATATTCGGTAAGGAACACCGACAAGGCTAACTCAAAGGCCATGCTCTTCTATGGAATCATCGCGACGTTTCCTATAAGAGATTCTTGGAATAGGAGTCTGTGTGGGTGGACACTGAGTATAAAATCGTTGCAGCGGAAACTCAGGCAGATGTCCTGGGACTACGTCTGTTCACTCTCCCTCCGCCACACTGTTCATCCTGCACATAACATTTGTTCCGTTTCTTGTCACGTGTATTGATTACACAACAGTCTGTCAGTATACTGCCAAAGCAGTTATACGCTGTGAATATAGTTGCTGTGACAACCAAAACGGAAATGTATTTTACTTTCCCAATGAAGTAAATATTTATAAACATATTTGTGCAAGCTGTGCTGCATAGTGTGTGATGTAGCAATTAATGTCGCTGACTGGCCTGCTGTGCGACGCCAGTTAAAACCAAATCACTATCAATTTTCTCTTTTTAGAGGGTAATTTATGATTTCTGAACGGTTCTCAAAGCTTCTTATGTTTGTAGTATTTGAGTATTCTGGAACGTTTGATGATTGCAAAAATAGCAGCACGCTTCCTCCGCCTGGGGCTTCAGCTCTGATCTGGCTGTACATTAGTGTCCGAAATAAACGCGCTTTCAGTGACAAGTGCTTCACTTCATTTAGGTCTCTGCTTTCGGATTTGGACTTGGTTGTGGTTACGTCGTGACAATATATAACACTGTGATGTGTACGATTGGCGTCTACATCTACATCTACATCTACATGACTACTCTGCAATTCACATTTAAGTGCTTGGCAGAGGGTTCGTTGAACCACAATCATACTATCTCTCTACCATTCCACTCCCGAACAGCGCGCGGGAAAAACGAACACCTAAACCTTTCTGTTCGAGCTCTGATTTCTCTTATTTTATTTTGATGATCATTCCTACCTATGTACGTTGGGCTCAACAAAATATTTTCGCATTCGGAAGAGAAAGTTGGTGACTGAAATTTCGTAAATAGGTCTCGCCGCAACGAAAAACGTCTTTGCTGTAATGACTTCCATCCCAATTCGCGTATCATATCTGCCACACTCTCTCCCCTACTACGTGATAATACAAAATGAGCTGCCCTTTTTTGCACCCTTTCGATGTCCTCCGTCAATCCCACCTGGTAAGGATCCCACACCGCGCAGCAATATTCTAACAGAGGACGAACGAGTGTAGTGTAAGCTGTCTCTTTAGTGGACTTCTTGCATCTTCTAAGTGTCCTGCCAATGAAACGCAACCTTTGGCTCGCCTTCCCCACAATATTATCCATGTGGTCTTTCCAACTGAAGTTGTTCGTAATTTTAACACCCAGGTACTTAGTTGAATTGACAGCCTTGAGAATTGTACTATTTATCGAGTAATCGAATTCCAACGGATTTCTTTTGGAACTCATGTGGATCACCTCACACTTTTCGTTATTTAGCGTCAACTGCCACCTGCCACACCACACAGCAATCTTTTCTAAATCGCTTTGCAACTGATACTGGTCTTCGGATGTCCTTACTAGACTGTAAATTACAGCATCATCTGCGAACAACCTAAGAGAACTGCTCAGATTGTCACCCAGGTCATTTATATAGATCAGGAATAGCAGAGGTTCCAGGACGCTTTCCTGGGGAACACCAGATATCATTTCAGTTTTACTCGATGATTTGCCGTCTATTACTACGAACTGCGACCTTCCTGACAGGAAATCACGAATCCAGTCGCACAACTGGACGATACCCCATAGGCCCGCAGCTTGATTTGAAGTCGTTTGTGAGGAACGGTGTCAAAAGCTTTCCGGAAATCTAGAAATACAGAATCAACTTGAGATCCCCTGTTGATAGCGGCCATTACTTCGTGCGAATAAAGAGCTAGCTGCGTTGCACAAGAACGATGTTTTCTGAAACCATGCTGATTCCGTATCAATATATCGTTCCCTTCGAGGTGATTCATAATGTTTGAATACAGTATACGCTCCAAAACCCTACTGCAAACCGTCATGTAATATTACGACATATGACAGATTCAGAAGGATGTAGGTTGCAGTAAGTACTGGGAGATGAAGAAGCTTGCACAGGATCGAGTAGCATGGAGAGCTGCATCAAACCAGTCTCAGGACTGAAGACCACAACAACAACAACAACAATGACTATCATCAGCAGACCATCATTTGATTGTAGCCGACAGTGAGATATCAGAACTGATGTACAGTCTTCCTTAAGTTTCGCGCTGTTACCACATTCATCTCTGGCAAAACATGATTTTCTGGCACGCACAAAACATTGATAACTTTTTTCGTTCGTGTATCCTAAGTTGTTTTATATGTAATGGATGACAGTGCTTAAACGAAAGTAGTTTGAAGGAATAAAGAATTATCATACGGCATCATTGATCATAAATATAATGTTGTTTTTAAACCTTATTTACCAGGTGTGAGGGTAAGAATGCGTTTATTCAGGAATGATTCAACGGTTTGCTACATGCTGCATCAGATGAAGTCGACTTAATACAATGCTCAGAAACAGCTACTATGAAACGTTGCAATTTCGAAATTATTATTTTAACGAATTGATAAAGTAGAACTTTGTGACCTTCCACATATGACAGCATATACAAACCCTTCTCCTTCATGGGATGAAACGTCAGTAACCACAACAAGGTAACGAGACTATAAGTATCCTGCATTCTGCCATGTAAAGGACGCCTAGCGCATCATCTGTTCTTGTAAGCTGTGAAAGTAATAACAGAGTTCATGAGAAGTATTAACTAATGTGAGTGGGCTGATATTCGAACGTTCCTCATTCCCAACACTTCTCTACTTATTTGCAACTGATTTATGTGATTCGACTGATTTGCTGGGACATGACCTTCAGGCTTGTAGCGAATGTGAGTTTTGTGGAAATTCTCAAGGGGTTGACCACGTTCATTACAGTAGAATACTGGTATTCAATAATGCAGTGGAGTAAGATCTGTGCAACGTGTAGGTTCCTTTGCAAACCATCACTAAGTCCTATAGACGCTAAAATCATTAGAAACGGAATTAATTTTAAATCTGACTGTATTACGTGGCGACAGCAGTTAAATCTCACAATGTAACCGCAATGGAAACAGCTTGACAAGCATAAACAAAAATTATTATTTGTAAGAATGATTATTTAGCCAAGAAAATGAATTACAGAATGAGGGTTAAGAACTTTTACTGCAATTGAGTTTTGTAGATAGGAAATCGTACGTGGCATGCACACGCGGGTGCAGTTTGTTTGACTGATAACAAGTCTCAGCATTTATTAAGCACACAGACAGTTTCCTTAAATATTAAAGAAGAGCTTTCAAGTGAGCGTTTGAAGAGGGACAACCTGTGGGGCGTGTGTTGCTTGATCCTGTAAATACATGCTGAAAATCACAAAATATAAAACGAGAGTAGTAACATTGCAGAAAGTGAAAAATATTTTTGAATACTGGTAGAGTGAAACACGGCATGGGATCCAGCATAGCGTGCGGCAAACCGTTAGCTTACTAAGAACACTGTTAAAAACCGAGCGAGGTGGCGCAGTGGTTAGCACACTGGACTCGCATTCGGGAGGACGACGGTTCAATCCCGCGTCCGGCCATTCTGATTTAGGTTTTCCGTGATTTCCCTAAATCACTCCAGGCAAATGCCGGGATGGTTCCTTTGAAAGGGCACGGCCGACTTCCTTCTCCGTCCTTCCCTAACCCGATGAGACCGATGACCTCGCTGTTTGGTCTCTTCCCCCAAACCAACCAACCAACCAACACTGTTAAAGGGGAAACAGAGGAAGCCTCCCAAAGCAGTTGTATGGATACATTATTTGTAATAAACTCTGCCCAAAAATACTTTTTACATGACAAGCAAATTCCCATTGAGGCCCATTAGTCAACACCGAAATTCTATAAATGTAAGTCGATTTGCATAGGAGAATAAAAAACTGAATCGAAAGAGCCGAATTGACTTGCTACTGAGGCGAATTTATAACATGAGCAAGAGTGCCCATGTAGTGCGCGGATACTGCTGCTCACATTGGCTCAGGACTCAAACCCATTCACACTCTGGTTTCAATCTGAATGCAGAAAGAAGAGAGTGTAATCTGGTTACGCGGGACAGAGCGAATCAGGCTGTGGAAAGGGGCCAAGGTCAGTTACTGTTAGTTATACAAACACACACACAACTTTATTCCTCAAACCAACGCACAGTTTTCTCTTTAAAACATCAAGATCAATTCACGGCTGAGCGCCTAAGTAACTTCTTCAGAATAAGTTTAAATGATTGCTTCTAAAACACCAGGATTTAAAGTAACGGCTGAAGACCTTACTTAAGCAAAATTACAATATCTTCTCGGCTAAAGGCCGAAATAATATCTCAGATCACTTAAGGAAATTCTTTAAAGTCCAGGCATTCAAAAATTCCGGCTAAAGGCCATATTAAGGAAAATTCAAGTTAATTCTTCGGCTGAAGGCCCAATAAAAAACCTTTCCTTACATAATAAAAGAGAGGCTCTAAAGATAAGCTTTTACACTGTACAACAGTAAAAAATCTTAAGAAAACTTGAAGTATCTTGTCGGCTGAAGGCCAAAACAATTACTTAAGAATAACTAAAGATAACCTTAAGATAAACATTTACAGAACACGGCTGAAGGACGTTTCAAGACTTCAAGATAATTACAGAGAAACCTTACAGACAAGGATTTCCATTTTAAAGCCACAGATTCCGAAACAAACGCGGCTGAAGGCCTAAATGCAGAGCAACAATAATTTTAAATGAAACACGGCTGAAGGCCTAATCTTGAAGTTGTTATGAAGTTCGGCTGAAGGCCATATACTAAACATAAAACAGAGAATATTAATACACGGCTGAAGGCCTCGCACAGTACCTACGACCAAATAAAATGACAATCACAAACAAGGGTTGCAGCACAACCTACGGACGGCTGACGAACTAACCAACCGCCTAATCAATTCCCTTACACCTGACCAACGGCATGACAACCAAAAGTACCAGCGAAGACGAGGATCGTAATATGATTATGTCTTAATAATTAGCGTATAAACACAGTCAAGGCACAATAAACACTCAAAGAGAAAGGGAGAACAACACCAAGCTGTCGAATTACACACCGTGCCGGACAGTATCAACACGGCGAGGAAAACACACTGCCGCAAAACTACGCTAACGCCCAGGGCAGGTAACCTGAACGTTGACGGCCACAAGGCAGAAGATACGCTGGTACACTTCGCTAATAAATTATAATCATTTCAAAGGTTAAACACCATACAAGGATACGTCTGCAAAATTTTGACGACTCCAACACACCATCACGTTGCTATTTGCGGGGACAGCCCAGGATGCAACAACCAGCAATCAACGAAGAGATGTCACAATGGTTGAGCTTTCATGACAGGTTCACTGATTACTCAACTCCAGTATGTAGGTGCGGTGGACGACGAACTTAGCAGTTCTCGCAGCTAGTGCCACACAACTCCGACGATAGTTTGTAAGAACGTACGAGTCTGGCGATATACCATCAGACTTTCGGGAAAACATCATCCTCACAATTCCGAAGATTGCCAGAGCCACAACTGCAAGAATTATCGTCCAGTCAGGTTAGTAGCTTATGCATCCTAGTTGCTGATAATAATAATAATAATATACAGAAGAATGGAAAAGAAAATTGATGATGTGTTAGATGACGATAAGTTTGGCTTTATGAAGGAGCTACAACAGGAATTACAGATCGCCGCACAGTCGCCTCAGATACACGTCCAGCGCTTTCTTCAGCAAATTTCGATATCATAATAATTTACCTGTGGCTGACCATCCGGCTCAAATAGGATGTGTCGTAGCTGGCCATTAAATAAGCTGTGAAAACAAGGTGAGCTTTCCTTGAGATATTTTTTTTATACCGCTACATCACTAACTGCGAGGAGTCGGCAGAAGTTGGCGATGGGGACTAACAAGAATGAATGAGCCAGTTAATATCGACGCTTCATTGACTCTGGAGAAACGGAATAGTTAAAATTCTGTTCGTCATAGATCAACCTGTAACAATTACACAGTTCTGTGAGGAGACAGACGGCTCGCTGTTCTCGAAGAATTAGCATGTCGGAGCTGCCAGACTAGAGCGAACTATACTGAAGCGCCAAAGAAACTGTTACTGGCATGCGCTTTCAAATACAGTGATATGTAAAGAGGCAGAATACGGCGCTGCGGTCGGTAACGCCTGTATAAGACAACAAGTGTCTGGCGCAGTTATCAGATGGGTTACTGCTGTTACAATGGCCGTTATCAAGATTTAAGTCAGTTTGAACGTGGTGTTGCAGTCGGTGCACGATCGATGGGACACAGCACCTTCGAGGTAGCGATGAAGTGTGGATTTCCCCGTACGAACATTTCACGACTGTACCGTGAATATCAGGAATCCGGTAAAACATTAGATGTCCGACATCACTGCTGCTGGAAAAAGAACCTGCAAGAACTGGACCAACGTAGACTGAAGAGAATCATTCAACGTGACAGAAGTGCAACCCTTCCGCAAATTGCTGCAGATTTCAGTGTTGGGCCATCAAAAAGTGTCAGTGTGCGAATCATTCAAAGAAACATCATGGATATGGGCTTTCAGAGCCGAAGACCCACTCGTGAACCCTTGATGACTCCACGCCACAAAGCTCTACGCCTCGCCTGAGCCCTTCATTGGACTGTTAATGACTTTGGACATGTTGCCTGGTCGGACGAGTCTGGTTTCAAATTGTATCGAGCGGATGGACGTGTACGGGTATGGAAAAAAACTTTATGAATTCATGGACCTTGCCTGAGCCCTTCATTAGACTGTTGATGACTGTGAACATGTTGCCTCGTCAGACGAGACTCATTTCAAATTGTATCGAGCGGATGGACGTGTACGGATATGGAAAAAACCTCATGAATCCATGGACCCGGCATGTCAGCAGGGGACTGTTCAAGTCGGTGGAGGCCCTATAATGGTGTGGGGAGCGTGAAGTTGGAGTGATTTGGGACCCGTGATACGTCTAAATAGGACTCTCACAGGCGACACATACGTAAGTATCCTGTCTGATCACCTACATTCATTCATGTCCATTGAGCATTCCGACTAACTTGGGCAATTCCAGCAGAACAATGTGACACACCACACATCCAGAATTGCTACAGAGTGTTTCCAGGAACACTCTTCTGAGTTTAAACACTTCCACTTGCCACTAAACTCCTCAGAGATGAACATTGTTAATATATCTGGGATGCCTTGCAGCCAGTTATTCAGAAGAAATCTCCACCCCCTCGTACTCTTGCGGATTCGTGGACAGCCCTGCAGGATTAATGGTATCAGCTCGTTCCAGCACTGCTTCATACATATTAGACAGGTGTACGGTTTCTTTGGCTCTTCAGTGTACATTTGAGCGATGATATTGGGGGGGTTGTAGCGATCACGAAGTAAACCACGGCTGTCGGAAAACCAGCAAAAAAAATGGCTCTGAGCACTATGGGACTTAACTTCTAAGGTCATCAGTCCCCTAGAACTTAGAACTACTTAAACCTAACCAACCTAAGGACATCACACACATCCATGCCCGAGGCAGGATTCGAACCTGCGACCGTAGCGGCCGCGCGGTTCCAGACTGTAGCGCCTTTAACCGCTTGGCCATCACGGCCGGCGGAAAAACCAGCAGATAATCTGAAAGGTTACTGCGTGAAGTTCTCCCCTGGCGAGCGGCCATTGGAAGGCAGTGTGTCCGCAGCTCGTGGTCGTGTGGTAGCGTTCTCGCTTCCCGCGCCCGGGTTCCCGGGTTCGATTCCCGGCGGGGTCAGGGATTTTCCCTCCCTCGTGATGACTGGGTGTTGTGTAATGTCCTTAGGTTAGTGAGGTTTAAGTAGTTCTAAGTTCTACGGGACTGATGACCTCAGAAGTTAAGTCCCATAGTGCTCAGAGCCATTTGGCCATTTGAACCATTTTTTGAAATCCAGTGGTGCTCCATGAAAGACTAAGAACTCTGTACGTGAAATAGTAACTTCCGTTTTTCTGTAGCCATCTTCTATATTTCTGATAGTGAAGCATGTTTCTACAGCTTTTCGTTTCATCTCTAGCCATTTCTGCCGGCCGGAGTGGCCGTGCGGTTCTGAGCGCTACAGTCGGGAACCGCGCTCCTGCTATGGCCGCAGGTTCGAATCCTACCTCGGGCATGGATGTGGGTGATGTCCTTAGGTTAGTTAGGTTTAATTAGTTCTAAGTTCTAGGCGACTGATGACCTCAGAGGTTAAGTCGCATAGTGCTCAGAGCCATTTGAACCATTTGTCTAGTCATTTCTAGTTTACCGTTTTAAATTACTATCAGTTTATATAAATGTCGGAATTCCCCTTTGCCTGAATCACAATTTACAAGAGCTTTGGAAGATTTAAAATCAAATAAAGCAAGATGCATAGATGACATTCCATCAGAATTTCTAAAATCATTAGGAGAAGTGGCAACAAAACGACTATTCGTGTTGGCGTATTAGTCTAGCGATATACCATCGTCTACACAATTCCAAAGATAGCAAGAGACGACAAGTGCGAGAACTATCTTACGATCAACTTCACAGCTCATACATCAAAACTGTTGACAAGAATAGTACAGAGAAGAATGGAAAAGAAAATTGACGATGAGTTAGATGATGACCAGCTTGGCTATTCGAAACGTAAAAGCGCTAGAGAGGCAATCCTGACATTGCGGTTGATAATGAAAGCAAGACAAAAGAAAAATCAAGATACTTTTATGGAATTAGTCTACCTGGAAAAAGCGTTCGCCAATGTTAAACTGTCCAAGATGTTTGAGCTTCTGACAAAAATAAAGATACGCTATAGTGAAAGAAGGGTAGTATGTCATATGTACGAGAACCAACATGGAATAATAAGGGTGGATGGCAAAGAGTGAACTGCTTGGATTAAAAAGGGTACCGGTATAAGAAAGTCTTTCGCCCTTACTGTTCAGTCTATATATCTAAGAAGCAATGTTGGAAATAACAGAAATGTTCAGGAGTGCAATTAAAATTCAAGGTGAAAGATGTCAATGTTGATATGCTGTCGACATTGTTATCCTCAGTGAAAGTTACGAAGAGCTACAGGATGTGTTGAAGGAATGAACAGGCTAATGAGTATGCAATATGGACTGAGAGTAAATAGGAGAAAGATGAAAGTAATGAGATTTAGCAGAGATAAGAACAGCATTCGTGATGTGATGCGTGGTGCTACAGAAGAATGTTGAAAATTAGATGGACTTTGAGGGTGAGGAATGAGGAGGTTCTCGGCAGTATCGCCGAGGAAAGGAATATGTGGGAAACACTGACAAGAAGAAGGGACAGGATGACAGGATAGCTGTTAAGACGTCAGTGAACAACTTCCATTGTACAAAAGGGAGCTTGAAAACTGTCGATAAAGACAGAGATTGGAAATGCATCCAGCAAATAATTGATGACATTGGTTGCAAGTGCAACTCTGAGTTGAAGAGGTTGGTACAGAAGAGGAATTCATAACGTGGCGCATCAGACCAGTTAGAAGTCTGATGACTAATAAATAAATAAAAGAAAGTATTGAATAAGCTAAACGGGCTCAATTTTTCCCTTATAAATATTGTTTGATGTATCTGTACATATTTTCGCTATCAAATAAATGTCGATATTTACAAATGTTGTTTTATTTCTCATCAGTTAACCACTCACATTTGGTTAAGGACATCCGTTATGTAGTTTACTTTGGCCATTAGCAAACTTTACCGTTGTTAGTTCCTCAATTCCGATAGTGTACTCGGGCTTTTGTGTCACCGACGATAACTCATAACCTCACTTTCCCCGTTCGGTATTCCACTACGTGAACTGACGTGACGCGACGTTACGTGCAGTGTGAGTATACCCTGACGTGACTGTGCGGTGACGTGACTTCAAGTGACGGCAAATGTGGATTAACCTTAACTCGACCCTTAGTCTCACAGAAAATGTCCGGGACTATTTTAAAGCGCAGGTGGAACGTAACAATCAACATCCATGCAATTCGGTAGATCTTCAAGGTTCATGATTGACTTCATCTCTATACGGCGTACCTGGGAAAGTTCTGTCCTCTCTTCCACACCGTACTGAGGACGTAATCAAGGCTATATGCAGGACCACTGTTCTGTATTAACGTAATATCGCTTGGGCGTAACTAATGTTATGTCTTGTGTGTTTAGATTTGTGGAAGATGTTAAAATGTGCCCCCACTGCTGATTTTCAGTTATATGAGCCTTATATTCCTTTCGTGTTCCGTTACGCGTGTTCTTGTAGAACTACTCGTCTGATCAAAGTCACAGGGCGTAAACAAGTTTACTTTGTGTATACTAGAAGCAGATAGTCGACCAGTGCACATCTGATTTTGTTGCTGCTACGGTAAATAGGCTTGATGATCTCTCGGACGGGAACTTTACCCATGTACACCGTCACCCCAAAACGTTAAGGTTCGACGGATATTTTACTTGCAGCAAACTCGGACGCTACTCGCTATAAAACAGAAAATAAAATTAATGTGCAACAAACAAACTTATTTTTTACATATATTCTGACTACCTAAATGGCAAAAAATAAACAGCAGGAAGTGTTATTATTTCCACATAAAATATAACAGATTCGTATCATCCTGATATAAGCTATACGTATAGAACAAAGTTGTAAGTTCGAAGGTTATCAGACACACGCGGAAGTGATGCGCCACTGGGTGTTCTGTCATCAAAGCTGCTGCACGTTAACGTATTCATGAAATCGTAATAACGTGGAAAAATCTGGTACAGAAACTCCGATTCGTCCATTCAAATTCGTCATATCAGTCAGTGATACACTCGTTTCTAAAATGAGTGGCCCCACAGTGACCGCATCGAAGTGAAATTTAAACGCATCGTATCCGTCATTCCAATGGAACAAGCGACAAAAGCCACAAATACTTCATTACTGATGCCCGTACATCAAAGTTGTGCGCCCGGGTAATGAGATTACGCATCATGCTTGCCAGAACAGTTCACTTTATCATACTGCGCATCTCTCGTTGACATTCCGTCTAATTCCCAGTAGCGTGTTTATTACTGGGTCGGTGTTCCCCTTTTCAAACGAAGATATATTTGCATCAGAATTAAATGTTAAAAAAGTATAATTATTGCTTACATTGTGTGAAGAGAACTTCTATATACAACAACTATTCTACGTCTTGTATTTTCATCGTGATATACTTCATACCAAAACGTGAACAGCTGCTTGTTTTAAGTTTAAAGGAATTAAGCTATACGAGCTCTTTTCAGAAATGATTCACAGTAATGTGTGCGAATCACTTTCAGACAGCTACAGAAAATATTACTGCTACTCAATAGAAGTGATACTGAATACAAGAGTTGTGCCTTGATGCAAAATATTTGTTTCAAGAAACCTAGTCTCTGTAATTTTTCACCACTGTCAGAGCTCTCTCATTCTTAGAATGTAGGACGCATCGGAAGGCATACAGAAACAGCGAAATGAAATTGATTTTTTTATAGTATTTATAGTTAACTAGCTACAAGGATCCGTTTCGGTTGCTCGTTTTTGCCATTTGTTTCTAGAACTTTCACCTATATAGCATATAGCTTATGTCACTGTGTTCCCATAAACCACATGTGATGTTTTGCTTTCGGGTGGAAAGACGAAAAGTTTTTGTGATTGTCTAGCACACGACAAGCTACGTCTTGTTGTCCGTACGAGCAACACCATTCATTTAAATTTACTCAGCGACATTGGACTGTTTGCCCTTGTGGCTTATTGATAGTCATACTATACGCTAAGCTTACCGGAAATTCAAACCTAGTACTAAACGGTAAGTTAGAAGCCGTAATGTTTATAATGTATACCGACTCACCTTTCTCTTCTACGGTTAATACTTCCGCGTCTATAATGCATCCAAGATCTTTTGCAAGGGTCTAGTTGCAGCACTGAGCGACAGTACGAATTCTGTTGGGAAGTTTACGCTTTCATCTTGGTTCGTCACTCTATCAATAGGTTTAAATATTTTCCTTCGCTCGTACACTGCTCTCTATTCGATGACTTGTTTGCTGAACTACGTATTTTTTTTCTTTGCTAACATCATCGTTCGTTCACACAGTCATTCGCTCTTTAAGAGTTTATCTCTATAAATGGATACACGTTTTTCATGAGCTGTTCCTCTGTGTTTAGTACGTTGCCCAACTCATCGATCAAGTCTATTTTGCTGGAGTGCTGATCGATGTGATATACTGTACGTATTCCAAGCTGAGTTCTAAAAGATTTGAGACCAGGCTAGAACGCTGGAAAATACTCGTTAACGTTTGAGAATATTCGTTAAATCTCGGCAACGTAAGTCAAAAAGCTCGAAATTTTTTCCATGAAAAATGCGTTGATGCGAAAGTCACGATGTGATGGCGATCACTTCTAACACTCACATCTCAACATACATGACAACTACCATCATACAACCACTACAGTGCATAACAGGGGACACAAGTGCATCATCAAACGCCGGCCGCGGTGGCCATGCGGTTCTAGGCGCTGCAGTCCGGAACGCGGGCCTGCTACGGTCGCAGGTTCGAATCCTGCCTCGGGCATGGATGTGTGTGATATCCTTAGGTTAGTTAGGTTTAAGTAGTTCTAAGTTCTAGGGGACTGATGACCTAAGATGTTAAGTCCCATAGTGCTCAGGGCCATTTGAACCATTTTTTGCAGCATCAAAAAAAAAAAGTCAGTGATTTGCGCTGGGATGTTTTAGTGATGTCGCTAACTTCTCCCACTACGTAATTTACGTATAAATTGCTTGACCAAAAAAAAGTGCAGCACCCAAAAGACACGACCGATGTCAATGTAACTTTGTACACGCACAGACCATCAGTAGGTATGTAAATTGCAATTCCCTGTGTCAGGTAGAAAGACCACCACAGTTCATGAGGATTGTTAGTGTTTAGTATCGTTACTATGCCTAGTAAAGGGCGTGAACAACGTCAGTTGTTGAGTAATCACTGTGAAGGACATGAAGATTCTGCATACACATGTGAGGCAGCCTTACTAGCACCTAACAGAGTTTGAAAACGACCTCATTCTGTTTCGCCATTTGGGCAGCTGATGAGATCGTATAACATTCAGATTACTGGTGCATCTGGATGTGCGCGTGCTCTGATGATGGGCACATGGGAACATAAGGCCAGTCACACTCTTTATAGAGGTTCCAGTTGACCACATCTGATCACTACGAGGGAGCATAGCCATATTGTGCACCAAGCAAGCATAACCCCTTCACATTGGCATCTGCCATTCAAGAATAAGCAATGGTCAGTACTAGGGTAAAGAGAGACTGAACTTGCTTTGTTTGTGTGGGTTGCATACATTCAGGTGTAACCATATATTCAGACAAACACTTTATTGATTTATGAAACCCCCCCACCCCAACTCACCTTAAACTATTGTTATACTAATTGATTTTTGACATCCTGGGGGTTGATTTATGACCCTCTGGGGATAAGCCATCTTCCTGACAAACCCCCAACCCTCCTGTACCCCTCCTCTTCCAGTAACCCTCTAGCAAATCCCAAACCTCTCCTCCTCACCAATACAAGCACATTTTTTATATCAAATTAATTGGACAATTAATTAAACTGATCAATTAATTACAGCCTCTTCCTTCTGGGAAATCCCCAGCTCTACCATCCCCTCCCCACCACTTCCACTTATCCACTCAGAAAAAAATTGGCAGGAAAACCGCTCAGTCTGTGCAGAGCTGTTGGTGTGGAAGATCCAGGTATTATCATGTCCACCAACTATGTGTCCTAATCATGTAATTACATTGCTGCAGAATGGAAGTGTTGTCTCATTGGAAAATTTGTGTGTGTGTGCTCATCTTTTCATACATGGTTTGACTGAGCTAGTTCACAGTTCCACTACCAGAGGACATCATACCAATTTCCCCCTCCCTACTCACGCCTTACAGAAAACAATTAGTGGGAAGAATCGCTGAGTTGGTCCACTGGAAGGATTCCTCAACAGGAAATTTAATTACATTGTAGAGGGTATAATAATATATTGTTTATTTATATAACTCAATTTTCAGGGGTAGGGTTTCTCTTTTATTTGTTGGGAAAAGCTCATCGTTCCCTGCTGTTCTGGAGGATGCAGGTCTTGTAAAATACATCGAAAAAAGTAATTAAATGCTTATGAATTTTCCGTTCACACAAGGAATACCCTCAACATAAAACAATCACAGTACAAAGTTACGCTGTTACAGATCGACCTAAATGTATCTGTTGAAAAAACAATGTTCTGATTGCACATAGTTGCTTCTACATGCATGCCATCTATAAAGAACCAGGCAATGATGAGATCGTGTCTGCATTGGCATGAACACAAGGCATTGGCTTTGGGAGTACCAGGTTGACATCAGTAACAACCTCCAGTTGCTTGCCACTTAATCCCCAAACAGAGCATCAGGTGCTGCCCCAACCCCCCCCCCCCCCAATACCAGAGTCAATGCTAGTTTTGCTCCCAAATACACGCCTTCCATACCAGGCCAGTGGAAGCAGCTGCTCTTTATACTCGCCCTGCTGTGTAGGTACTGACTGAGTTAGTTTACAATTTCACTGGCAGAGGACACTGGAGAAGCAACCTCCCCAACCCTCCTCCCACCAATCCTCTCTGTCCTTTCCTCTTTCCCAGTAGGTTACTTCCTGTTGGACAAAGAATCAGGTGGTGGCAACTTTTTGATATTGATACCTGAGAAATTCCTGTCAAAACATATGCTCTCTCTCTCTCTCTCTATCTCTCCCTCTCTCTCTCTCCCTCTCTCTCCCTCTCCCCTCCCCCCCCCCCCCTAGGCATCTGTGTGTGAACCAGAATACTGTGTTCCTATTGGCTGCTACTGGGGAAAAAAGGAAGGGTTGAAACCCTTTTGCTATCAAAACTAAAGGGGAACAGTTCATTTGCAGTACCATACAGAATTGATTGTTTAGCAGTTAACGTGAGTCAAATAGATCGCTTAAAACACTCACCACCACTTTATGATGATTCTCTTTGCAATAAAATATATTTACAACGTTTGAAAATCATATGCAATCATTTTGCTAGTAAAGTAATTAAATTTCCGTCACAAAGAGATTTTATCGCTAAATCTGTTCAAGATCTTGTATGCACCAATATTTGACAACACAAGCACGTTCTCCACCACAACGTTCCCACTAAACATATCTGGGGGAACATCCTACTGATCACACACACCTGCTACTGTAAACAATGTACCATATGCCGACTGTTGAGAGCCATGGCCTAGTGCCGTCACATGGGCGCCGGTCGGACGACATCTGCACATACATTGGCAGCTGCACGCTTATCCCACATCATCTCTCAACTCCTCTTCCGTCAAAATATCGTTTACCTACCGTATTCTCATTAACTTCAAAGGCTTCGATGTACAGTATTTAAATCCATTTGATTTCAACGAGTAAGAGTTGCCTTCCACCAAGCCATAGACCCCTGCTAATTCTCTCAAAATCCCATCACGTTTCGACTTCATTGTTCCATTACTAAGAATGCTGTCTAGTCCTCCACCTGTCACTGACTAGGCGGAGAGCTATCATGAGGTGATGACTTCTATGTTTAAACTCAAGTTCCACTGTAATGGGGCAGCAGATGCCTTGCTGCAACATTTTTGAAGAAACCAAGAGCACTGATTCCTCGTATTGGCTGGTCATATCGCACCCAGGTATATGATCACAGTTTCAATGACCTAGTTGGCGGTCATCATGAGCTACAAATCATTAGACTCTGCATCTTTCCTTTTTATGACTTGCAGTGTATGACTGTATGAGAAACAGTGGGTATTCTCCAGGACTTAAACCCATAGAGCACAAATAGTATGGGCAATTAGTTGTCAATCACGTTGGTGCAGGAATGGAGTTATTTTCATAAACCCAGACGAGCAAGTAAGTATTCTCATACATCCATATTTTTGTTGTATTTACCACAGTTTTACGTCTTTTCCATCAATGTTCGTAATTCTGTTAGGTTTCCCGTAATTTAAACTCATTATATCAATTTACTCAAGATCCAAACCATCACTCTCGACGACTTGTCACGTCAACGAAACGTCGTACGTCGTCGATCTCGTCTTGCTATCAACCAATGACACTGCAGTATAATTCTCAATTTCTGTCTCATTAAAAAAAAAAAAACACCCCTCTCCATTACCCCACAAGGACTGCATACATGTAGACACATCGCAAACCATGTTACGTTGCATACACATCATAACGAAAATACTGTTTCGTAGTGTAGTAGGAAATAGCTAACAACAAAGAGGAGGTGCATTAACTAGGTTCCTTAACCGAAACATTTCATAAATTCGGTAAGATCTTATTACAACTGGCCATCTCTCCGTATGTGGGTGGGCGTCACAAAGTATCTGCGCATTCGTGGATCTTTAGCAAAACTCTAGATGGTTTCTCTATGCATCTTGTGACTGTTCCTCTGTTTTTAACCAACATTCCCATCAACACTGTCTCTGATGTAATTTGGAACCATCCAGAAATAGGAGCGCACTATATCCACTACATTCGACATATCATGAAGGAGCAGACTGGTCTAAGTTTCACGTTATGAATACACTTCGATATTTTATTTTCTGGAAGAGCGTAACACTTGTTCCAAATTTACACAACCGACTGACACCTGTGATATAGACCGGTATTCTCATCCCAATACAGTAACTATCACTCCATGAAGAATGTTCTTCAACAATCTTACTCAAATCACTGATCGAGTTACACATGGGCTCTCTAGATGCAGGCATGCTAAGGACATTGGCACCACCATTGGCATATACCAGATATGAGCATGATAGATTTGAGAGTGTTCTGGTGATATAACGAACGATTAAGAAGAAGAAGAAACTTATGGTTTATCCATAATAGGGCTACAGACGTAAGGTGTTAGAAACATTTTATGTAAATAACTTGTACCATCAATTCTGTAGTATTGTTGTTGTGCTATTAATTCTGTAGTATCGTTGTAGTGTTTGGACTCGTACCAAGATGATATAGGAAGGGCTACTCCTTTTTGCACTTCAACATGCTGTAATATTAAAGCACTGTGGTTTCCGATACATGCAATGCTGTTAATATGCCAACGTAGAAAATATACTTCCAAAAACTGACATACATTCACCCTGAAAGTTTTCTGTCCCACTCACTATGGTGAGAATCTTTAAGATGACAGGTCGACTACTTTCTACATTAAAGAAAGAAAAACGTAGATTATTTGTGATACATGGCACTATATAGCTTTCAAGAGATGTAAAGTACTCACTGCTCAGTGTTCACATCTGGTTACGGTTGTCCTACAAATGATCATCTGCAATGGAAAATGCATGAAACTACGATATCTTACGAGGAAAAAGACGAATGTATAGCAGTGGTGTTTCGCATGTGAAATCACACACCATTCTGCACTAACCCCGTGAACAGTACACAGTCTCTTCCATACACACAACATCTGTCAAGTAAATGTATACACAGGGATTGCAGTACCTCAAGAATCCATTACATTACCTTAGATTCACTGCAGTTATAAAACTGAAGACTCGATTTGTATTCGAGATGAGGCAGATCAATGGAGTACTTCACTTACATCTTTTTTCATCTAGAGGAGGTTGCCAAGATAGATTTTCCATCGGTTTGGTGGAAATGATTCATCACACATGAGCTTGCAAGTTCTCTGCTGACCGTGGTATGCTGAGGGTTGCTGTTAATTAATGTACATAGCACTCCTAGTCACACACAGAACACGCAGCTGTGTAGAAGTAGACAGTAGGTTATTCCACACAGCATACGGCCTGAGAGAACAACAGAAAAAAATGGTTGACTGCGTGATAAATGTCACATCCTTCTCTCCAGAATGCATCATCAGTCTGTCATCAAATCATACTTCATTACAACCCCTCCCAACTTGTTACTCCTTCAACTTTCTATCGTGCTTTAACACAGGTCCACGTCAAATTAGAGGCAAGCATCAAGACAGCAGTCAACTTATTTGGAGACCTATGACCTCAATAGACATACAACAGAATTTTGGAGGCTGAAATAAATTGTTTAACTTGGATGACCACCAAATACAGAATCATAGATTTATATATCTCAGATCACAAGCCCAGATGTGACCCCAAAGTTATCAGCTAACCCTTTATAGCTTTTTATAAAGTACCCTAAGCTAAAGAGCATTTCGTTACCAGCTTGTGGACTTTAACACACAAGTACAGAATGGATGTGTGTTTAATCCTGTGCAAGACTGTTTACATGATATTAACTCTAACAACCAGAATTTACAACTTGTTTCTGTGTACTCTCTTCCAATCACAACCATGCGGTGTCAGCTATCAAATACGTCAGAGAACAGTTGCTACATGGTTTTAGCAACATTCTGCTGTATGTTTGTTGAGGTAATATGTCTATTGAGGTAATAGGGATACATACAAGTTGATTGCTGTCTCTGATGCTTTCCTGGAGAAGAGAACCATCTGCCTCTAAACTGACATGGACGTGTGTTAAAGAGTGATAGAAAGTAGATGGAGTAATCAGTTGAGAGGGATTGCAACGAGGTATGGTAGTCTTATGACGCATTCTAGAGACAGGGATGTCATTTATTAGGCATTTATTAGGCATTTAGGCTCTACCGAGCAAGGTGTTGCAGTGGTCAGCACACTGGTCTCGTATAGGAAGGACAGTGGTTCAAATCCACGTCTGGCCATCCTGATTTAGGTTTTCCATGATTTCCCTATACCACTTCAGGCAAATGCCAGGATGGCTCCTTTGAAAGGGGACAGCCGATTTCTTTCTCCATCCTTCTCTCATTCAATGGGACTGATGACCTTGTTGTTTGGTTCCCTTCCTCAAATCAAACAAAGAAACAACTAATTCGTTGCTGCCTCAGGGTATATTATTTGTATGGTATTACCTGTGTAAATATAATGTCCACAAACATTGAAGGGCTCTCTCATGAGAAAGAAGTGCTGCTTGCTGTAGCATGTAAAACTCACAACTGTCATCTCTTACTAATCCAAGAGACCCACATTGGCCCCACAAATAGAAGACCAAAGATCCACGGAATGAAATTAGTAATTGAAAGACCACACGAGCAATATGGCAGCGCAAACTTCGCCAAAATGGGCTTAGGTATTATATCTGCAGAACTACAGTCCTGCACTGTGACGTCTATATATAAGCCACCGAGCAGGGAGTTCAGATTCAGTGAGCCAACCAACTTCAACTCACAACCAACGAAAATAGTAATGGGCGACTTCAACTGTCATGGATCAGCCTGAGGGTACAGGCACACAAGACATAAGTGAGGACGACCTAAAAACCTGGGCAGACTCAACTGGCCTTAAATTAATACACGACCCCAAACTTCCATATTCTTTCAACAGCAGCAGGTGGAACCGTGGATACAATCCAGATAACATCTTTGTCAGCGAAAACGTAGCATATCAAACCAGGAAGGACGTGGGAGAACCCCTCCCACATACACAGCACCGAGCTATATTATGTCTGGTCGAAGTAGTTGTTAAACCAGCAACCACCTATTTCCAAAGACGTTTTAATTTTAAACGTGCCCTATGGGACAAATTCTCTGAAGAACTTGACAAAGAGGTACAGAACCTTGATGCTAGCCCGTAAAAATATGACACTTTCATTGAATTAGTTAAAACTGTCTCCCGAAGAAATATCCCCCGAGGCTGCAGAACTAGTTATATCCCTGGACTTGACGGAAACTCAAAGGTTCTTCTGGAACATTACCAACAGCTCTTCGAGGAAACCCCTTTTTCAGAGGAAACAACTATGGCGGGAGACGAACTCCTCCAGGCCATATCAGCCTCAAGAACAATGAAATGGTGTAATCTAATCACAAACCTAGACATGAAACAGAATAGCCGAAAGGCCTGGCAACTCCTTAAAAACATCAATAATGACCCCTCATCTAATACACAAAATTTGTATAAGGTCACACCAAATCAAATAGCAAATCAACTTCTACTTAATGGTAAAACCAACAGGAAGCACCCAAGAAAGAAACTACAGAGAGGCACTCAAGAAAAAGACCACCTAGGCACCCCCTTTACTCTGAAAGAATTAGAAGATTCCATCTCCATAATGAAAATTAATAAAGCCGCTGGCATAGATGATCTACGCCCAGAACAAATAAAAATGTTCGGACCTGTTACCAGATGGTGGTTACTAGATATGATGAACAAATGTGTTCTTGAAATGCAAATCCCCAAGACTTGGCGGAAGGCAAATATAGTAGCTATACCAAAAACTGGAAAAAAACCACAGACCCTAAAAATGTTCGGCCTATCTCCCTGCTCAGTCAGCTCTATAAAGTCTTAGAAAGAATGGTCCTTAACCGCATCTCAGAACATGTAGACAAGAATATAATTAAAGAGCAAGCAGTATTCCGCCCAGGAAGGTCATGCTGTGGACAAATCCTCAACCTTACACAGTACGTAGAAGATGGATACGAGCGGAAACAAATTACAGGTGCAGCCTTTATCGACCTTACAGCAGCTTACGACACCACAAACCACAGTAAGTTAATATCAAAAATATATAACACCACAAAAGACTACCGACTGGCGCAATTCATCGAGTGCCTGTTGCAGAATAGACGGTATATGTCACGCTGCAGTCGAAGAAGAGCCGATGGCGGACCCAGAAAAACGGCCTACCTCAAGGTAGCGTCCTCGCCCCATTGCTGTATAATATTTATACCAATGACCAACCGATCAGCATGGACGCTCGCTCCTTCATCTATGCAGACGATACAGTCGTTGCCACCCAGGGAAAAACCTTTGAAGAGGTAGAAAGTAAATTAACTTTAGCGACTGAAAAGTTGGGTGACTATTATGATAATAACCACCTCAAACCAAACCCAGCAAAAACCCAGGTCTGTGCTTTTCACCTACGTAATAAGGAAGCAAGGAGGAAACTCAACATAAGCTGGAAGGGACAACATCTATCTCACTGCGACACACCAAAATATCTTGGGATTAAACTTGACCGTGCTCTCACCTACAAGGAATACTGTTTGGCCACAAAGATGAAAGTGAGTGCCAGGAACAACATCATCCGCAAGCTAACAAATAGCAGATGGGGAGCGCAACCTACAGTTCTCCGCACGTCAGCTTTAGCTTTATGTTTCTCCACTGCGGAGTACTCGGCACCCGTTTGGCAAAATTCCACCCACGCTGAACAAGTAAATATAGCATTGAATGAGACTGGACGCATCGTGACAGGATGCCTCCGCCCAACTCCCACAAAGCAGCTGTACCACCTCATGGGCATAGCCCCGCCAGACATCAGAAGAAGGACTGCCGCTGAAACCGAGAAACATAAACAGGAGACAGATTCCAGGCATCCAATGTTCGGATACAATCTTCAACCTCGCCGACTTAAATCAAGGAACAACTGAACAACTGAAGCAACTCTTTTATCGCCTAGAGCACGACGAGAAGAGCTGTGGTACAATGTGGACCCAGGAAGACGATGGAATAGCCCCAGGGAAGAACCCACAGCTGGCTCTGAACTCCCATATACGACCTGGAAAGCCCTGAATAGACTACGAACAGGCGTATCAAGATGCAGAGCAAACTTGGAAAAATGGGGCTACATCAGTGCAGACGAGCCCTGCGAGTGTGGAGAACAGCAAGACCCACAACACCTACTGGTCTGCAGGAAACTAAACAACCCGTGTTCGACTCAAGACCTATTTGAAGCAAATGACAAGGCTATTCAAGCTGCAGTGTATTGGGCTTCACGTGGGATATGAAAATCGCTCTGTTTCGCATCCGTAGCGCTTATCATTATATGTTACATACTTTCCTATATTATTGTAGTTAATTTACCTTATAAACATGTATTATTGTATTATAACTGCTTTTCTTGCATTGTAATATAATTTTTTTTTTTTTTTTTTTTTTTTTTTGTAAAATGGTGATGTCTTGGATACGATAAATAAAATAAACCTGTGTTTGCCTCCTATAAAACTGCATGTTCCATGTGGGACTTAGAGCACTATCTACATACAACCATTAACAGCAACCCTCTCCATACCACAGTCACCAGAGGACTTGCCAGTCGATGTGTGATATTTCAACACCCTCCCCCACCCCCTCTATACAAACAAAGATGTAAGAAAAGTACTCCATAGCCCTTCCCCATATAGGATACACATTGAGTCTTCAGTTTTATAGCTGCAGTGATTCAAATTTAGTGACAGGGATCTGTCAGGCACTGCAAGCCTTGTGTATACATTTGCTTGACAGATTTTGTGTGTGTGGAAGATACTGTGTTCTGTTCAGAGAGGAAGGGGATAGTGCAGCATGTGGTGTAATTTCACATGCCAAACATAGCTGCAATGCATTTGTCTATTGTCTCATAAGATGTCATTGATTCATGCATTTTGTGTTGATGATCATATATATATATATACATGTATATATTACTTTGGTGTAGAAGATAGTTGTATCATCTTAAAGATTCTTGCCATAGTGAGTGCGACAGAAAACTTTCAGGATGAATGTATTTCAGATGTTGGAAATATTCAAATATTCCTACATTGATGTATTAACAGTATTGCATGTATTGTAAACCACACTGATTTAACGTTATAGCATGTTTAAGTGCAGAACTATGTAGCCTCAGGAGTGTTTGTTTATGTTCTACAATCATATATCTCTATCCAACATGTTCTTGGTATGGAATCCAAACACTACAACAATATTACAGCATTGATGGCACAAGTGATTTAAGTCAAATGCTTCAAACACCTTGCATCTAGAGCTACATTATGCATAAACCATAAGTTTCTTCTTCTTATTAATCGTCTGTTATATCACTACAACAGTCTCAACTATATCAGGCTCGTATCTGCTATACGCTAATAAAGGTTGATAAACTCCTCAGCAAACCTGTGTCTAGAGATATCGTGAGTAACTGATTGAGTGATGTGAGTAAGATTGCTACAGAACAGTCTTCCCAGGGTGGTAGTTATGGCACTGGGATGAGAATAGTAGTCTATACCACAGGTGTCACTTGGTTTTAAAATTTGGAACACGAGTTAGGCTCTTCACAAAAGCAAAATATTGTTGTGATGTCTTCCATATTTTTGTCAATAAGAAATAATACCTCTGTCTTTTATTCCAACTATTCTGTGTGTTGGGGGAGCAGCTTGACTTACACCATACGATTTCCAACTTTCTGTGAGAACCATTGGATCGAAATGTGTTAATTTCAGTTTAGCAGTTGACACAGACCTCAAAGTCATGGCGGGAAAACAAAATGTATGGCAGTGTACAAAGATGTAGTCACATACTGCTTGGATATGTTACAGCAGAAAAACAGTGTATCAATGTGCTTATGAAAGAACAACACAGGAACCCCCTCTTATGGCTGATAGTGTGCGGGATATGGTCCTCCTGCAGTACATGCGACAAAACTTCACACAGGTTTGTGCAAGTGACTTCAAACACTGGCAGTTTGCTCGAATTGCCCAATATGTATACATTCAATAGGATCACCACATATGCTAGATGTCAACACACAGACAATATTTCTTTGTAATATACCAGAAGAGAGGGATGAGGTAATATCTTATTGAGTTCTATAGTGGGTGACGTTAGAGTAGCTTTTATAGTGTGTAGTTTCACTACAGTGGGTATTACGAATAGAATGAAGGGAAAGAGAGAGAGAGAGAGAGTGAGAGAGAAAGAGAGAGAGAGAGAGACAGAGAGAGACAGACAGACAGACAGAGAAACTGCGCTGACAACACAGTCTATGACACCATTACACTGCCATATTTCTAATGTGGTAAACATAGGAATGTGATAAAGGAGATCATAACATGTACAGAGTGCTATTTATAGACTGTCATTCGATACTGATGAATTTCAGGTGTTATGCATCTGAATTTCTTTGTGCAGTTTGCGTATACTCTGCATCACTGTGAATTTCCCCTTGTACATTAGTGTGCTATTTTTCCCATTGTGATAGCTCTCTACCTAGTCAGTGATGGGTGGAGGACTAGACAGCCTCCTAACTAATGCATCAGTATTGTCTGAATGTAAAAGAATTATCAGAGGTGTATGTGTTGGTGGGAGATATACTTTACTCGTGGAAATCTTGTGGATTCAGATACTACATATCAATGAACGTAGGATTTGCGAGAATATCGTAGGTAAGCGATACTCTGACGAGAGAGGATTTGAGAGATGAGCTCTATACCGCTTCTTTTAAGTGTTGTGGGTGAATATATTACAACCTTTCACATATGTCTCACAGAGTGGTGCAATGAGAAAAATTGAAGGTGATATGACGATTTTTAGCAAGAGGGATTCAGCAGTAGAAGTCCTGTCTTACGTTATCTCCATAAATAAGAGATAACTTTCTTCCATGAGATCTGAGTGTCTATAAATGGATAAAGTGACATACTAGAAGGTACACTAAATTTACATTCACTTCTTTACGCCTATTTTGCAAGCCGTCGTGCTGTGTCTGGCAGAGGGTACCCTGTACCACTACTAGTCATCCACTGTCCTATTCCTCTCGCAAACAGAGCGAGTGAAAAAGACTGCCTATGTACCTCCTCATGAGCGTCAATTTCTCATATCTTATCGTCATGGTATTTAATAAAATGTTGTTGGTGGTGGTGGAATCCTTCTGCTGTCAGCTTGAAATGTCAGTGTTCCATGAAGAGAACATAACCTTCCCTCCAGGAATTCCTATTCGAGCTACCTGGTGAGTGTAGTCCGACAGCTGTAAAAAATGACTACTGTGCAAAGTGAATCTCACGATTAGTTTAATTAATCAGCCTTTTATGGGTCATAGTTTGATGCAACCATCCATGAATTCCTTTCCTGTGCCATCTCAGAGTAGCACTTGTAGCCTACGTCCTCAGTTATCTGCTGGATGTATTCCAGTCTCTGTCTTCCCCTACGGTTTTTGCACTCTACAGGTCCCTCTAGTATTATGGAGATCATTCCCTGATTTCTTCCCTTCTCCTTGTCAGTGATTTCCACATATTCCTTTCCTCTATGATTCTATACAGAACCTCCTCATTCTTATCAGTCCACTTAATTTTCGACGTTTGCGTGTAGTATCACATCTCAAATGCTTCGATCCTCTTCTGTTCAGGGTTTCCATGTTTCCATGTTTCACTACCATACAAGGCTGTGCTACATATGTACATTCTCAGAAATGTCTTCCTCTAATTAAGGCCGATATTTGATATTAGTAGATTTCTCTTGGCCAGGAATGCCCTTTTTGCCATTGCTAGTCTGCTTTTGATGTCCTCCTTGTCTGAGGAGAGAACACGATGGCCTTATGACTCCCTCCCTAACTATACCAGTGCAGGCATCCAGGCTAGAGGGAGTGTAATATCATACTGATAATTGGACTCGTCCTGCTGAATTATTTGTAATTTTAACTGGATAATTCTAGTAAGTGAAATAACATCGGATACACTATCAACCTGTGAAGTTTCATTTCATTTCCTCCTCTCTGGCTGGCAATGTATAATGATTGTATACTGCAGTACTGCAGTTTTGTTGTTAGAATATATGTTTGGTAGCACAGAGTAACATTTGCAATCATTACAGTGCGAGTTTTTGTCATCGAGAATTACTAGTATAGTGGGATGTTTAGGATAAGACTGAAGTCAATAAGTTGTGCCACATAGTTTATTGAAATTGCTCCATCGTTTGTTTTTCGTGTTTGTCAAGTACAGTGTGATAGTTGAAAAACACAAGATGTGGATGCCAGTTTTCATATATAAATACACATACTTGTATGTACCTGATATGTTTATAACCATATTGCAATGGTCAAAGACAAATTTCCTCTGTTTCCCATCATTATCCATTTTAACACCTTTTCGAAGTTGTGATTCATTAGTGTAGCTCACATGCCTCGCATTTGTGTTTAACTGTCATTATATCTCATAATTTTTATACATTCTGTGTTGCGGTAATTGCAAAGTATAATAGTAGGTACATTTAAGTATTCACGGATACTTAGATAAATCTGTCATTTGTGGCCGGCGGTTCTAGGCACTGCAGTCTGGAACCGCGTGACCGCTATGGTCGGAGGTTCGAATCCTACCTCGGGCATGGATGTGCGTGATGTCCTTAGTTAGGTTTTAGTAGTTCTAACTTCTAGAGGACTGATGACCTCAGAAGTTAAGTCCCATAGTGCTCCGAGCCATTTGAAATTTGTCATTTGTGTTGCACTTTTATAATAGACACAAATTTAGATTTAGGTTTTGTTGGTGTCATCACCCACAGCCCTATTGTCATCACAGTCGCTTTCTTTCGTACAAATCCTTCGCACTTACACACACACACACACACACACACACACACACACACACATACACACACACACACGTTAAATTGGACATTCAAAGATTGTTCTATCTTCTAACTATCTATGCCTAATATCTTTCTCAAAGTTATTCACCAGTACCGTCTCCTTTTTTGTGATGGTAGTCAGTTAATGTCTGAAGTCCGCATAAGCTGAAAACACGTACAGTGATCACAAAATAACTCGACCCGTACCTGCGCAGAGGGCGTGGTAGAGGGGGGGAAATGGAAATGGTGAGGGTTAACCCGTTAGAGGTGAGCCCTCGATGGGGTAGCTGCAGTTCAACAACTAAAGCTAAGGTGCAAGCAGAACTCCTGAAGTTCAGCTAGCGAGTCTGCAAACGACACTTGTTGTTGTGGTCTTCAGTCCTGAGACTGGTTTGATGCAGTTCTCCAAACGACACTGTTAAAATGTAAAGGCAGTGTTACATGCAATTCTACAAATCAGCAGCCCGTGATCAGACTTCCGAATGAGGAAGTCAGCCCATTAACAACTCTGACTGCCTCCTCTGACACGCTATGTGCACAGCTCCGCAGGCGGCAGCAAACAGGTGGCCATCCCTTTTGAACAAAGAGGTGGACTCGCCCAGTGCTAAGAATGAAAATACGTTTCTGTGCATAGGCCGTTTATTTTGCTCAAGCACTGCACTAGATACAAGCACATTAAAACTCCAGAATACCCACCCTTTTTTTAGTTATAAATACGAACTTTTTCTTCCAAGCAGCGATGGAAAATCCAGTTAAAATCAACCTGTTTTTACCAGTTGTGCCTTTGCTCCCAGCATCGGTGCAAACTCTAAACAAGCATATTTCATTCTCTGCTTTATTGACGGCTGAAAATACATTACATTCTGCTACAAGTTTCTAACTGAAAATGAAAAGAACAATAATACTGGTTTTGTGTTGAATCCAAATCAATCTTAGTTTACTTATCTTTCTTTCCGAGCGCTATGCTGTGGTATTGTTAACTTGCAAAGTACGTCAGAGCGTAAAACGTGGAGAGAAGACAGGTAACAACAGACAGTTTGACAACGTAGTTTTGGAGTAGGTGGAAAGTGAGACAAAGGAAGACTTGGAAAACATACGTTTAACCACTGCAACTTGTCTGACTGGGACGGTATGGCACCGCCCGCAACTCGGGTGCTGGACACGTGCTGGCTGGAAAAACGTCCGCTCCGTGCGGCTAAACGCAATAAAGTAGCAACTGGCTTTGCAATGCAATCGTGTGAATGAAATTCAAACAGTGGTGGCCTGCACTCTCGCAAAAAGAGGGGAAAAATGCGGGCGACGAGGTGAAGCGCTCGGCCCGATATGAGTCGGACAGGCGCGGTCTGGCCCGCCATTGCCGCCCGGCTGTCCTCTTAATAAGAAGATAACTCTCGCCGTCCGGCCCGTTTAATCGCAACGCTGCCCGCCCGCCCACGCTCGCTAAACACGGCACCAGAAAGCGCGCTTTTGTAGCGATATGACTGCTGCTCCCGTATCGTGAAATTGTCAGGGCAGCTCCGGGGTATCACGGTGCAAATTACGTGTCAATCTCGTGTTCGCAACACTAGTGCTAGCGCACTGCTACTGCAGCTTCAGTTTTTTCACCCAGCGAACGGGAGTCAGAATTTTTTCCGCCGCTGCTCATCAGGTCAGCCCGCGTTGGCATCGGCTAAGGAATGGCCCAACTTGTCCTGTCGAAATACAGTGCTCTATACTGTTCGCACTGCAAGTCATCTATTCACCAAATTAGTACGCCAGATACTAGCTGCCGATACGAACTGGAATCTACTCAAAAAGGATAAAAAGTATGTTACATATCTCGTCGGTTGCACAAGAGAGATTACCCGAATTACATCCGCAAACTCTACGTAACACTGCATTCTCTTCCAGTGATTTCATTGGTTTGCAATGTGAGGTGCTCTAGCCGCCGAGTAAAGCCAACATGAACGCTTGAGACGAGTTTTTTCCTGCCATATTCACATACTTTTCCCTTTTTTTTATTTCATTAACTTTTCCGGTGCTACCAGAAGTATATTCAACTGTTGTGCATGTATAGTTTCTATTGTGAGGAAGCTGTAACCACTTGAGAAATTCTTATTCAATTTGCCTCCAAACGCTGTGTACGCTCTTCGTGAGTCTCATTGACTCGACGGATCATGAAGTTGGCTTCCAATGCGCGTGCTCCGACCAATATTCCGACGCCTCACTCAGGGCATTTTATCCAAAGAAATAAAACACGAACAGAAATCAAATGAATGTTTGCAATGCACCAAATTACCTCGAACTGACATCAATTTGATCTTCGCAATACACCGAAGACATGGACACCGCCGATTACATACTACAGTACCACATTAAATCATATATATATTTTTTTCAAAATATTAACATTCAGTGCGGAATTTGTTGTTATGAAAACATGCGACAACAGAACTATGAAGCCGACCATCACATTTCTTCTATGAGATTTTCATACAAAAATACCATCCAAATTTCCGAATTTTCTGGTAGATTTTCTAAAAATTTCCTTTCACACAATCCTTGTTCTGACATTTACGAACACAACAAAGAATTCAGCCAAATCGGTCGAGCCGATCTGAAATGATGATCTTTCGTACATAGGGCAATTGGTTTTTATTTATATGGGTTGTTATTTGTTGCTTCCTAACATGTCCTATATAAGCATACTTCCTTATTCTACATCTAAAACATTAGAACTTGTGTTTTCAACGTACCATACGGTATGATTACATATTGTGCGTGATGGTAGCTGTAGTGATTGAAACTATATCACTTATTTCGTATACTGTTATAATAATAAATATAAATTCCTTTTAGACTCTCACCATGTATGAGAATAAATCGCCATAGAAGCTGTATACTTAGTGTTTATTTTATGTTTGTAAAACTTTGTTGTTAATTATCAGTTGGATTGTACAAACTCATACGTCAAACTCACACGTTTCTCCCTCCTTTTTATTTATATATATTCATCATAGCATTTTAAGTACAGGTATTTTACACTTTACTTTGTAACCCTTGATGTCTTCTTGTATGTTCCATGTTTGTGTTATCTTTGTACTCCATGGTGCTTATCGATGATATTGTGATCATATGTTGTTCTGTTGTTGGCTATCCTGAACCAATTTATTGTCTTCATTTTTAGTGGTTAGCGTCTGCATTTTACACACGTATTGTGTTCAGAATTGTTCTGATTGACTTTAATTATGTACCTTGGATTTCGATAAATGCGTGATATGTAATGTTGGTTTATAACTGCATATTTGGCGTAAGTATCTCCTTATGAATGTTGTTATCGTAATTTGTGTCCTTGCAGGTCGTGTTGGTCATTGTGCTTTCTGTTTTGTGTTTGCATACTGCCGTGAACATGGTCTTGGACTGAAACCGATCAGTAAATAAATTTTATGAAAGTCGGCATTTGTGTTACGCATTTCCTCATTATATATAAGCTTATATCTGCCTGGATAAGATGTTTAAGTCATTGCCAACCATTGTACAACAGGCAGTACTACAGTACCAACGAACAAAACTTAAGATTCGCCATCCATTTTCCTGGTTGCAGTATGACTGCTACGAAGGCATTTTTTTACCGACACTAGGTATTCTGGAACAGAAAACTCATTGATCAGTTGCCACAGCTTGTCTCACATGACATAATGAAAAGCCATTTTATTTTTAGGAAATAAAGGAAGGCAGGGACACGGAACTTAGGACATTTTTCATTTGTCTGCTCAAATTCGTGATTCCCTCCGAGTACCATTGTCTGTCACAAAACCTGCTTGTTCTGCATAAATCGGAGACTGTATTAAGTATCGAACGACTGCGCTAGCATGCAATATTAACAGCTGTTAATAATAACTCCTAATATGAAATTATTGCTGTAGTAGGTTCAACAACACCTACGACGGAACTGTCATGCAACCAGTTAATTCTTCATATTGGGTTGCCGAAAGCAAATTCAGTCACTATGCCACACTTCTATACTTTCACACACCTTGCATAGCTGTAGGTATAAAATTTTAGGAGCATATCATACTCCTTGACAGCCACAGTAAACCAAACTGACAATTCACCAATCTTTTGCCGAGTCTGTCATACAGTTGTTTGCAAACTGTAATACTAATTAATAGCCTGGTTGGCATGTCATTGGGGGCTCTTTGCCCTGATACAATAATGTTCTTCCATTGTACACAGATTTCTCCCACTATTATCTGTAATATTGCCTCTAATGATCTTAAGTACCTAATTTCCCTCTCAGTCCTTTTGGCAATTAAATGATTTTAATTTCTAGTAACACATCATGTTGGACTTACGTAATACATATACCTTGATAACTACGGTGCATATTGGCAGACTACTCACGTTGTATGAACAGTAAACGAAATTTATGAAAAACAATTCTGTCACAGGCGTAACGGTTTGGAAAACGTTTACGATTGTAATTAAGGTATATTCAGTTATTAATATATTCATGTCGTCAAGGATCAACGCGGGAATTTTTAATAAAACGCGAGTGCCAAATTCGTGCTGACACAGTGCTAATTCAACATGACAAGAATCAACATTGTTGTGTTACGATGAGTGCCGATATGCACACCCTGCACGGCTTCACAGAGTGCAGTGACCGGAACAACGACACTATGCCGAGCTGTTCCCTTAGCGCCGTCAACCGCACCTCATTTCTTTTGCATAGGCACGTACTAGAAACCAGATACTTTCGTGATTGCATATTACCGGATTTTTCATGGTCTGTAGGTACTGTCACATAACGCAAGGGTAAAAGGGGTAACAAAGCGGATAAAACGTTACGTTATTACTCTGAAAGGAGCTAACGGGGGCGACTGGTCACCTATACAAGAATGCTCGGCTAATACTCCCGATCCGCCTCTTAAAGTTTCTCGGTGGAATCCAGGTTCACGCTGTATGTTTCACTATTTAAGCAAGATGAGAAAGGCAACTTTGGGAAAGGAACCACCATGGCAGTCTCACAGAGCATTCATTATTTTGAGGAAACAACAGAGAAACTTAATCTGAATAGCAGGACGAAAATATGTACTTTCATTGTACCGAATATGAGTCCAGCAGCTTCAATACACGCCTCCTTGCTAAGCGGTTTTTACCTTAGAAATACAACTGTATGAGGTGGGCTTACAAACACTTCCTTCGTGCCTGTCTCCTGTTGCAGACTCATTCTTACTGTCAAGCTGTGGCCAAGATTTTGACTCACCAGTGCAGATTTGCTTCTGCATCTCACGCAGTCTGGAGGATACTTCACTCAGTCTTGAAGAATATAGATCCAGAAAAGTACCTACCTTCTTTTGTAGATATTTTTGTGTACACAGGGTAAGTATTAACGTATGTGACATGCTTCAGTGGTCTTATTCACAGAGAAAAGGAACAAAAACCCGTATCAATAAATTTCCGAAAATGCACTGTAATTCCACAGTAAAATAAATAGCACTGGTACATTACATTATGCATTACGTGGTGTTAATTTCCTCCATGTTACAAAAAAATGTTCACACGTCGCATCGAAGATTGCCTCACTCCAACAAATTTTCCAGCCTTAATTGATGACTCATCCAACACTGGGGATTTTTTTAAGTCCACAGATGACGAATATGTAGTCTATGATGCGATCTGTAGCAAAGGTCATTGTTTTGGTGTAAACTGTTAACGATAGAAATTCCATAGTAATAGTGATGCACTTTAAAACGAACGAAAAAGCTTGTTTCTGCCATTAATCCTTGCACATGTTGCAGATGATAGGGACAGCAACGTGTTTTCAACTCGGGACGTGCAGCACCGCCATTTGGCTTCCACCATGCTGACGGACGTACCTGGTGTTGTTTCTGCTAGGTTGGTTTCGGTAACTCGTACAACTTAATATTCCAGGGGTGGTGTATGAGCATCACTTGGCCAACAAGAGTGCTCATCGCTCTGAGAGGACCCAAACTCACACCAACACCGCAGAACTGTGTGCAAAGGTTTTTAAGTTGCGTGGTGCTGCCCATAATCGTAAGTGGCTCTGTAAATCCGTGCGGCCTTTCGACTGTTTCTACGAGCTTCACCACTGACGAAAACCTTCTCGGCTTTCTCCTGGAATGAAAATGGACCATTGTGTTTCGACTTAGCTGAAATCACACAGCATCCAACCCACAGAATAATGTTGTTCATCAAAGACATGTTGCTGTTGCGTTCTTCAGTCAGAAAACTGATTTGAAGAAACTGCCCGCACTAGTCTATCCTGTACAACTTCCTTCGCCCTGCATAACTACTGCAACCTTTAACCCTTTGAACAAGATTATTGTGTTCGAGCTTTGGACACCACGTAAACATTTTACTCCACACACTTCCCTCCATTACCAAATTTACAATTCATCGATGCTTTAGTATGTGTCTTTTCAACAGATCCCGTCTTGCAATCAACTTTCATCAGAAATTTTTCCCAGCAGTCGAGTCAAATGGTTCAAATGGCTCTGAGCACTATGGGACTCAACATCTGTGGCCATAAGTCCCCTAGAACTTAGAACTACTTAAACCTAACTAACCTAAGGACATCACACACATCCACGCCCGAGGCAGGATTTGAACCTGCGACCGTAGCGGTCACGCGGTTCCAGACTGAAGCGCCTTTAACCGCACGGCCACACCGGCCGGCACAGTCGAGTCAGTATCCCTCGTTAGTCATTACATCCGCCCATCTAATCTCCAGCATTCTTCTGAAACACTACACTTCAAAACATTCTGTTCTCTTGGAATCATTTATCATCCAAGTTTCACTCCGTTGAAGACTGCAACCCACAAAAATATCTTCAGAGAAGCCTTCCTACCGCATAAATTTGCATTATACGTTAAATATTTTCTCTTTCACAAAAATTATTTTCTTGCTACTCTCCATTCCATATCCTCTCTACTGCGGCAACCATCAGTTATTTTGCTGCCGAAATGGCAGAACTCACCTACTTTTAGTGTCTTATTTCCCAATCCAATTCCCTCATAATCGCTTCATTTAACTGGACTACATTCAATTATCTTTGTTTTAATTTTGTTGATTTTCATATTACAACCTCTTTTCAAGACACTATCCGAAACGTACAACTGCTCTTCCAAATCTTTTGCCTTCTCTGATAGAATAAATATCATCGGCAAACATTGAAGTTTATATTCCTGTTCTCTGTACTTTTACTCATTTTTCAAATTTATCCTTGCTTTCCTGCACAACTTCATAAATGCACATATTCAGTAACAACACTGGGGACTGACTACAAACCTGTCTCATTGCTCAGCTATTGTTTCACTTTCATGTGGCTGAACTTTTACGACTGCAATCTTGTTTCTATTCATGTTATTCCTAACGTTTCGCTCTCTGTATCTGATGCCTGCAACCGTCAAAATTTCAAAAAGTGTAGTCCAGTCAACATTGTCCAAAATTTTCTCTAAATCTAAGAACTTTTAACATGTTGCAGGCCTGTTTCTCTAAATCTAATGCTATAAACGTACTCCCATTCTTCAAACCGAGCGAGATTGTGCAGTGGTTAGCACAATGGACTAGCATTCGGGAGAACCACGGTTCAAACACTCATCCCGATTTAAGTTTTCTGTGGTTTCCCTAAATCCCTTAAGGCAAATGCCGGGATGGTTCCCTTGAAAGGGCACGGCCGATTCCCTTCCCCGTCGTTTCCTAATTCGAGCTTGTGCTCCATCTCTAATGACCTCGTTGTCGACGGAAAATTAAACACTTATCTCCTTCCCCTCCTTCTCTCTTCAATCTGTCTTGTAGAATAAATCATTGTGTCAGTAACGGCTCGAGTGTTTCTATATTTTTCCGGAACCTTAACTGAAGTTCCCCGAGATGGGCTTCTACAAGCTTTTCCACTCTTCTGCAAATAATTCGTGTCAATATGTGGTACTATGATTTATTAAACTGTTGTTCTGTAATACTCACACCTTTCAGCACCTGACTTCTTTGGTAGCAATGCATTCATTGAATAATAACTTCATAACCTGTATTGCGTATTGCAATGAACCAGTATTAATTGTTTTCTTGCGGACTCATCGTCCATTTTACAACGTAGCTTGATACGAACCTGTTCCTCCCTTTTGGTGTCTGGAATCTCCTCCTGAAGTTAGTTCCCGTACTTATTTCTCAAAGATTTTACCTTGTTGCTGAAAGCACATTTACTACGCAGTGTCTTCGAGATCGACATAGAAATATCCGTGGACATTCTCGACCACCCTCCTCAGTACATTTAGTTCTTAATTTATGACTTCCGGCGACTCGAATTTCCGTTCAGCAAGTCTCAGTCAAGCTTCGAGCATTTCGAATACCAACTTCCGACACAACTTGTTTAAAGAAATAAAAGACACGAAAAAGAACTACCCCACGGTTATATCGGCTAAATAATTCTGCAACGGCAAAATCAGAACCAAATTGCATCCTGCAGTGCCTTCCCGGATGAGAGTGGGAAGATGGGAACAGCTACAGCCGGATGTCGATGCGGTAAATATCTGTTAACTAAAATAAAGCAATATCCTACTCAGTGAAAAAAAAGTATAGTGCACTGACTCATGACAAGCATGATAATAAAGCAACATAAGAGACTTTCAGCTCCACCTATAGTGGTAAAGTAAACAAAACGTGAAAGAAATACACATCGAAGTTTGAACACATCTTTTCAGCAACATGGAAGTTACCGCACATAAAACTAATCCATAGGAATATTATAAAAACGCAAGTAACACTGACTGTTACGCTTTCATGGATAAACAGCTGAACCGATTTTGATGAAATCTGATATGGAGATAGCTTGAACGCCCAGGGAAAACACAGGCAACTTTAGAAAGCGTGCAAAAAAATATTTTTATTGCGCTGAAGAATATGATGCGAAATATGGAACAATAATTACTCTCTGAGAAAGCTATATGCACTTTCCTTTTGAACTTTATTATATTTGTAAAAATACTTTTATTTTTTGATATGTTCTACATAATGTGATTCATAGTAATGAATATAATGCATATATGAGCTTATACCTGTTTAATCCATACTTCCATATCAATAGCATTTTAGTTGCTGAGCATCAAGCGTCTGTTACAACTTCTAAGACACGTTACGATTTTCAGGAGCAGCTTGTGGTTCTGTGATTAGTGTTACTCATTCTCCAGGAGAGGGTTCCCCTTTCTATTCCACACCGGACTGTCTTTCTCTAGACCGGATGTGTGTGTTGTTATTATCACCGTTTTATCAAAATCGACGCGCAAGTTGCCGAAGTGACGTCAAATAAAAAGACTTCCACCTAGCTCCTGAACATTCTGACTGGGGCGTCTGGATCGTCTTCTCACGCCCATTTCATTTCATTTTACTGATATGCGAACACAGGCACGGATAACAACTAGAATGCAATGCTTATACAACCGTCAATGTGCATCATCCATAACAAACCATACTTCCATATTAACACTATAAATGTAAAAGTAACTTTATTACGGTGTCACTATTAAACCGCTGAAGCGATGTCTGAAATTTGATATGAGACACCTTGAACCCTGAGGAAGAACATATGCTACATTACAAAATGTGTAGTATAAAATATTTAGTGATCTGAAGAATATTACGTGAATTAACGAAAAATAGTTACTCTCTGAAAAAGCTGTTTACTCTTTCATTTTTGACCTTTATCATGTTCCACATAATATGATTCGAAGCAATCAGTGTAATGCTTATTCAATTCTCAATGTTTTAAATACATATTTCTATATAATATCAATAATATTAAATGCAAAAGTAACTCTGTCTGTTATGTTTTCACGACTCTACCGCTGAACCTGTTCCGATGCAATCTGATATGGATAGTAGTTTGGACACTGAGGAACATTATAGGCTACATTATAAAGTTGTATAATTGACATTTTTTTCATATGGTATACGTGAATGGGATGCAGACGACGGTGGCGTGCTTCACAACTCTTACCGCATATATGACGTCATTCTGAAGTCACGCGTAACAATGACGACAGCACGATCTGTTGTCGACTAAGTGACACGGAAGAATATAAATGTTATTGCTCTTCGATTCACTTGCAGCTATTTAAGCTGTCCTCTTAGGTTCCTGCCTGCACACTCACTCGAAATTGCCACATATTCTAAAGCAAAGAGCCAGAAATTTGTTGCAGTTCGTTTCAGTGGCAGCAAATTAAGGTGTCCTCTTAGGTTCTTGGCTAACCACACTCTAGGAAATCGCTAAATATTTATTCCATACTTCGTTCTCTAATCAATCAGAATCTAAATAACATCCAATATAGCAAAACATAGTTGTATTAAATTTGTAAGGAAGTCCCAGTTGTCCCAGTTTGAGTTAACAACGCAGACATTATATATATATATATATATATATATATATATATATATATATATATATATATATATATATATATATATATACTCCTGGAAATGGAAAAAAGAACACATTGACACCGGTGTGTCAGACCCACCATACTTGCTCCGGACACTGCGAGAGGGCTGTACAAGCAATGATCACACGCACGTACAGCGGACACACCAGGAACCGCGGTGTTGGCCGTCGAATGGCGCTAGCTGCGCAGCATTTGTGCACCGCCGCCGTCAGTGTCAGCCAGTTTGCCGTGGCATACGGAGCTCCATCGCAGTCTTTAACACTGGTAGCATGCCGCGACAGCGTGGACGTGAACCGTATGTGCAGTTGACGGACTTTGAGCGAGGGCGTATAGTGGGCATGCGGGAGGCCGGGTGGACGTACCGCCGAATTGCTCAACACGTGGGGCGTGAGGTCTCCACAGTACATCGATGTTGTCGCCAGTGGTCGGCGGAAGGTGCACGTGCCCGTCGACCTGGGACCGGACCGCAGCGACGCACGGATGCACGCCAAGACCGTAGGATCCTACGCAGTGCCGTAGGGGACCGCACCGCCACTTCCCAGCAAATTAGGGACACTGTTGCTCCTGGGGTATCGGCGAGGACCATTCGCAACCGTCTCCATGAAGCTGGGCTACGGTCCCGCACACCGTTAGGCCGTCTTCCGCTCACGCCCCAACATCGTGCAGCCCGCCTCCAGTGGTGTCGCGACAGGCGTGAATGGAGGGACGAATGGAGACGTGTCGTCTTCAGCGATGAGAGTCGCTTCTGCCTTGGTGCCAATGATGGTCGTATGCGTGTTTGGCGCCGTGCAGGTGAGCGCCACAATCAGGACTGCATACGACCGAGGCACACAGGGCCAACACCCGGCATCATGGTGTGGGGAGCGATCTCCTACACTGGCCGTACACCACTGGTGATCGTCGAGGGGACACTGAATAGTGCACGGTACATCCAAACCGTCATCGAACCCATCGTTCTACCATTCTTAGACCGGCAAGGGAACTTGCTGTTCCAACAGGACAATGCACGTCCGCATGTATCCCGTGCCACCCAACGTGCTCTAGAAGGTGTAAGTCAACTACCCTGGCCAGCAAGATCTCAGGATCTGTCCCCCATTGAGCATGTTTGGGACTGGATGAAGCGTCGTCTCACGCAGTCTGCACGTCCAGCACGAACGCTGGTCCAACTGAGGCGCCAGGTGGAAATGGCATGGCAAGCCGTTCCACAGGACTACATCCAGCATCTCTACGATCGTCTCCATGGGAGAATAGCAGCCTGCATTGCTGCGAAAGGTGGATATACACTGTACTAGTGCCGACATTGTGCATGCTCTGTTGCCTGTGTCTATGTGCCTGTGGTTCTGTCAGTGTGATCATGTGATGTATCTGACCCCAGGAATGTGTCAATAAAGTTTCCCCTTCCTGGGACAATGAATTCACGGTGTTCTTATTTCAATTTCCAGGAGTGTATATATATATATATATATATATATATATATATATATATATATATATATATATATATATTTGCAAAAGGCGAACCTACGTCTTTCAACTCCAGAAACCAAGACTTTATGTATTTCGTTAGTATTTAGGGTTGGGGTTGTTTGGGGGAGGAGACCAAACAGCGAGGTCATCGGTCTCATCGGATTAGGGAAGGAAGTCGGCCGTGCCCCTTCAAAGGAACCATCCCGGCATTTGCTTTAGCGATTTAGGGAAATCACGGAAAACCTAAATCAAAATGGCCGGACGCGGGAGTGAAGCGTCGTCCTCCCGAATGGGAGTCCAGTGGTTAGTATTTACTCATGGAACATTTGTGTTATCGTAGTATCTATTGAAGGCTTATTAAATTATTACTTTATTGATTGACATTTAATGATAATGGTGACGTAAATGTACTAAATTTTCAATTCTCGGTTTCCTTGAAGCGGCACTTTACAATTTATATACAAGCACGTTTGATCCTTAATTTTACGATAACAACTCACTGCTAAGAAAGCACTCTTATATAAAAGCATTAATCGTCGATAAATATTAATGTGACATCTAATTATAGCAACAATTACAATAAATCATTCCAAGAATGACGTGTTTTTGTAAATCTCCGGTACGCATGCATCAGATCTTGTGAGAGGCCCATATCGAATGCTAACGAAAGGTTGATAGCAGTTCCTACGGTCTTAGAGATTGCGGAAGTAGTGTCAAACGAGTGTTACCCCAAATCCAATGTTACTGTGCGTACAGTTTATGATATTCAGCTGCTACTCACTGGCATAGCCAGAGGGTTTTTGTGGAGATACAACTATAAAATACGATGGAAAGTCGGAGACCCATATTTAAAGCATTTTGATAAGCATTACAAACTTCAAGTCTGATTTAGTGCATAGTTCTAAGAGAGCTCGGCCTGAAAAACTTAATCGAATCCAGCAAGCCTCGGAGCGGTCTCATGTACGCCGGAACTTGGATGCAGAACGTCAGGTAGACATAAGAGCTACAGAGACATCAGAACAGTCACAAACTAGTCGCTGAGCGTCACGCATCTCTTGCAACTTCAGAGACATCTTTCACCCAAGATCATACTTGTCGATGAGTAGATTATTTCAGAATTTTAATTTCGGCCACTATTTATATGAAACGGTGAAAAATCAAATGTTTTGTTTCCCCTGGAAGCCGTTAGGTAAGCAACCTGCAACTGGAATTTGGTTCCGCGCCCCAGGACAGTTGCTTAGTAGTACTAGTATACATGAGATACACTGACATAAGAAATGAAACATTATATAGAACTGACAACATTCAAAGAAATTATTAAAAATGAAAAAGAAAAAAAAACAACTACTACTCGAAGCAAATCTAAAATCTTCTCTTAGTATTTTCTTTATTACGCTTAAATGTGCTTTTCTGCATCTTACCAGTAGTGTTGTCGGTAATTGTCTGCTCTCTTTGCTAGATTGTAAACTAGTTCATAGCCTTGTACGGGCTGTAATCCATCTGAAATATATCTACTAGTTTTTCATTGCAGTCTTCTCATTTTGCTTCGTATTTCTTCAATCAGGAAGTTATGATCATTCGGGTTTCCTAATAAATATAATTTTGTCCTGTTGTCGGTGTGGATTACAGCAATTCTGTCGAAATTCCTTGGATTATTAACTGATCAAAGTACAGTCAGAATGGCAAATTGTTCTGCTTGGTTACTTTAACATTCTTTGTCCAATTAGAGCTGTAACTGATGTGTAACATTTTGGCAGTACATCGTTTGCACACTTCAGACGTGTTGAAACTTCCCCTTTGAAAATTAAGAATGACAGTGCTGGAAAAACTCTTTCGTTATTTGATACAGAAACAGCTGAGTAAAACTCAACGTACTCAGTCTTCTCTTTACTTATTCTGATCATCACTAAACTGACACACAATATTTTTGCGCAATAACTTTCAATAACCCCTAAAAAAGAATGGCTCAGACTAACAATAACCTATACCTTTCATGAATCACTTACCTCACAAAAATCATCATTACTCGGACTACTGCAATACAGCGAGTGCCAATACTGCCATCTAAATAAAAGATTCTACCTACTGAAGGCACTAACTACTGATAGTCATACTTAGAAAATGAAAGATTTTGATAGAGAACAAACATTGTATTTAACTTAACAGTGTTCAAAAGTGGTAATATATATATATATATATATATATATATATATATATATATATATATATATATATATATATATTTGTAACATCCAGCTAAACAAATTTCCTTTTTCTGGCGGACACACGTCCAGATCGTCCGCTTATAGTTACCGCTCAAATCTCTGGCATCTCACTCTCCCCACACCCACCAGTGGTGGCGGCTCACCTCCAACTACCCAAGACACTGCTTCTTCCTCAAGCTCTCAACTACGTCTGACGTAATTTTCATTGTTTTGCATCAAACAATACACCCTAATACCAACCTGTGCATTGGTTATGAGATGTGCCTCGTAATTACATGTGGATTGGTAAGAGAAAGGTTTTTGAAATATTCGAACACCCAATAAATGGTTTAGCGTTTTTTCAGCCACGTCGAATACATATCTGGGCGTAATGCTGCGAAATGACATGAAATGAAACTTGTATGAACACTGTTTCATCAAAAGTGTCCGGCCACCACTATGTAATGCGGAAATGAATCACTAACAGCAGAAAGGACCGCTCTGGAAAGCTCAGTGACTTCGAACGTGGACTAGTCATTGGATGTCACCTGAGTGACAAATCCATCAACGAGATTTCGGCTCTTCTAAAGCCGCTCATATGGAATGTTGGTGTTCTGATTGTTAACCGGAGATGCGAAGCAGCAGCCACAGCTAAACCAAGGCAGTACTAATGTACTGAAGGATGGGGAGCGCTGAGCATTACGGAGAGTGGTTCTAAAATATAGTTGAAAGGAATCACTCCTGGGTTCCAATGTGCTATCAGCAGTCCAACCAGCACCAGCAGTAGTTAAATAGAATGGAGTAAAATAGTCTAGCAACCACCTCATAAGCCATACATTTCTGTAAAATGCTAAGCGACGTTTCTGGTCGTTTAAAAAAGGACGCCACTGCACAGGTATCACTGATAAGGAGTGAACTCGAGTGAACAGTCACGCTTGCTGTACCCTGTGGCAGTCCGATGGAAGGACTTAGGGGTGGCGAATGCCTGGAGATTTTTACCTGCGATTGTTGTATACCAACATAGAAGTATGGACGAGTGGTCTTAAAGCTTTGGTGGTGATTTTCGTAGTTATGTTGCCGTCCTCTTGTTGCGCTTAAGAAAACACTAACTGAGAAAGGTAGGAACGCATTTACGTCACTGTGTACTGCGTAAAGTAGAAGAACAGATCGGAGGCGATGACTGCATCAGCGTGGCAATGGACTCTGTCATAAAGCACCAACTGTGAAACAAATTTGTGCAGGAAATAACGTTCCTGAAGTGAACTGCACTGGGCACATTCACTACGTAAATGCATTTGCCATCTTTGAGATAGGTGAGAACTTCGACTTCTCTTCAGACTCCACCGCCAACAGAGATAACTGCTCCGGTTTCGGCTCTTACGGAAACATGGCGGCCGCTCATCCACAGACATTCATACATCTCATCGAAAGTATCTTCAGCAGAATTCGTACCCTAATATTAATGTCCAATAACTTGTGAAAGAGGCCTGGAGACACTGGAAGGTTTCAGATGGATTATATAATGCTAAGAAAAAGATTTAGGAACCAGGTTTTAAATTGTAAGACATTTCCAGGGGCAGATGTGGACTCTGACCACGATCTACTGGTTATGAACTGTAAATTAAAACTCAAGAAATTGCAAAAAAGTAGGAATTTAACGAGATGCGACCCGGATAAACAAAAAGAATCAGAGGTTTTTGAGAGTTTCAGAGAGAGTATTACGGAACAATTTACAAGAACAGGGGAAAGAAATAGAATAGAAGAAGAGTGGGTAGTTTTGAGAGATGAATTAGGAAGGCAGCAGAGTGTAATTCATACGTGCATTCCCTTCACGTGTTTTAGCCAAGTATTATGCATATTTACGCGATCGGGAATGCTCAGTAGCAGCCAGGCAACATGTACATTTAACAATTAAGCGTCAGCAAGGAGCGTTAGTGATGAAATCATAGGAGACAATGTAGTGCAAACTTAGTAGGGACAAGAGCCGACTATTATATATATGTAGGAAACGAGAGAAGTGTCCTTATTGGCTGAGGGAGAAAGGGTGGTCTCTTTTGTCCTTCGGGAAGACAGGGCGAATTAGCCGCGATTAGCCGGGGCGGCTCTAAAAGAACGGTCGCGAGTGCATATTTCAGATGTTAAACAAGATATAAAGTGAAGTTATTAGTTATAAGTAAAAATGCAGTAAATGAAGCAGACGAGAAGGAATACAAACGTCTCAGAAATGAGATTGACAGGAAGTGCAAAATGGCTAAGCAGAGATGGCTAGAGGGCAAATGTAAGGATGTAGAAGCATCTATCACTAGGGGTAAGACAGATACGGCATACAGGAAAATTAAAGAGATCTTTGGAGAAAAGAGAACCACCTGTATGGATATCAAGAGCTCAGATGGAAAACCCATCCTAAGCAAAGAAGGGAAAGCAGAAAGGTGGAATGAGTATATAGACTGTCTATACAAGGGCGATGCACTTGAGGGCAGTATTATGGAAATGGAAGAAGACGTAGGTGAAGATGAGATGGGAGATATGATACTGCGTGACGAATTTGACAGAGCACTGAAAGACGCAAGTGGAAAAAAGGCCCCAGGAGTAGACAACATTCCATTTGAACTGTTGATAGCCTTGGGAGAGCCAGCCATGACTAAACTCTTCCATCTGGTGAGTAAGATGTAAGAGACAGGAGAAATACCCTCAGACTTCAAGAAGAATATAATAATTCCAATCCTAAAGAAAGCAGGTGTTGACAGGTGTGAAAATTACCGAACTATCAGTTTAATAAGTCACGGTTGCAAAATACTAACACGAATTCTTTACAGACGAACGGAAAACGGGTAAAAGCCGACCTCGGGGAAGATCAGTTTGGGTTCCGTAGAAATGAAACAAGCGAAACAATACCGACCCTACTGCTTATCTTAGGCTAAGGAAAGGAAAACCTACGTTTATAGCATTTGTAGACATAGAGAAAGCTTTTGACATAGTTGACTGGAATACTCTCTTTCAAAATTCTGAAGGTAGCAGGGGTAAAATACAGGGAGCGAAAGGAGATTTACAATTTGCATAAAAACCAGATGGCCGTTATAAGAGTGGAGTGTCATGAAGGGAAAGCAATGGTTGAGAAGGGAGTGAGAGAGGGTTGTAGTTTGTCTCCGATGTTATTTAATCTGTATATTGAGCAAGCAGTAAAGGAAATAAAAGAAAAATTAAAATCCATCGAGAAGAAATAAAAAAAATTAAGATTTGCTGATGACATTGCAATTCTGTCAGAGACAGCAAGGGACCTGGAAGAGCAGCTGAACGTAATGGAAAGTGTCTTGAAAGGAGGATATAAGATGAACATCAACAAAAGGAAAACGAGGATAATGGAATGTAGTCGAATTAAATCGGTTGATGCTGAGGGAATTAAATTAGGAAATTGGACAGTTAAAGCAGTAGATGAGTTTTGCTATTTGGGGAGTAAAATAACTGATGATGATCGAAGTAGAGAGGATATAAAATGTAGACTGTCTATGGCATGGAAAGCGTTTCCGAAGAAGAGAAATTTGTTAACATCGAGTATAGATTTAAGTGCTAGTGAAAGTATTTGTATGGAGTGTAGCCATGTCTGAAAGTGAAACAGGGACAATAAACAGTTTAGACAAAAAGAGAATAGAAGCTTTCGAAATGTGGTGCTACAGAAGAATGCTGAAGATTGGATGAGTACTAATGAGGAGGTACTGAATAGAATTGGAGAGAAGAGGAAGTTGTGGCATAACTTACTTAACTATAATAAGGGATCGGTTAGTAGGACACGTTCTGACGCATAAAGGGATCACCAGTTTGGCACTGGACAGAAGCGTGGAGGGTAAAAGTCGCAAAGGGAGGCCAAGAGTTGAATACAGTAAGCAGATTCAGAACGACGTAGATTGTAGTATCGTTATTCGGAGATTAAGAGGCTTTCACAGGATAGAGTAGCATGGAGAGCTGCATCAAACCAGTCTTTGGACTGAGGACCGCAACAACAACAACAACAACAACAACAATATGTGCCCGACTACTTCTGATCGGATAGTGTAAAGTCATGTGGAACGGCGACTGACCAACGGTTTACTGGAAGAGTTCCCACCAAATCGGAATGAAGGAAAACATCCAAACAACTGAGTGGCGTGCGGCTAGATTTATTAGCTGTCTGTTCGAGCAGTAAAGAGTGTTCTGGAAATGCTTCGTGAGTTTGGATGGGAATTCTTGGATAACAGATCTTTTCTTCTGTGTGTATTGAGTAAGTTCAGAGGATCAGCACTTGCGACAGAATGCAAAACAATTCTGTTGCTCTGATTTTCATCTCGAGTAAGGAACATAATGACGAAATAAGGGACATGAGGGCGTACAGGAAATTATTTACTGTCACTTCTTTTACGAGCGTAAAAGGGAAAGGACTGACTGGATGTGGTATAAAGTACATTCCGACAAGATTTGTATAGTGACCAGCGGAAGTATATACATGTAAATGTAAGATTTTAAATTCATGTTATTTAACGTTTTTCCTTAATTAATGGAATACAGTGCATTTTTATAGAAGAAATGTTTGTGTTTTACTAGTATCAATTACAAAAAAATACAACAAAGCTTTGGAAACGGTGTACCTGACATAGTTAATGAAATACTCGTTATTTGTGCATTCGCAACAGCAGAAGCTGCAGAAAGCTACGTCATACGACGTAATGTATGTAAACAAACGTATCTGATTAATTACGCAGATTGTCCAAACAAGAATTATCGAATAGCTAACGTAATTAAACTATAAAGCAACTGCTTTGATTCAGCGTTAATAGAGTGGACGTATAATCAGCCATGACTGCTGGCACACAATGAAGGAATAATTGTTGATTGACAGACCTAATTAATATCGCGCAAAGTATAAATGGTTTAATTGAGCTTTCGTTATTATATTCTAGCCTGTAGGCGGAACGTGACACGGGAGGGTCCAATATTCATCATGACAGCGCCCCTTCTTCTGTTACCAGAGAGCAAGAATGACGATGGTAACAGCATGTATTTCTTTCTTATCGTATTGTTTTAAGAAAGACGTATCTCATTTCAAAAACTAAAATCTTCTTCATGAATTACAGTCTCCGTTTTCCAAGGAACCGTTCGACTTCGTAATTGTAAATCTTCTACAGACATCCACATACCATCTAAGGGGTAGATTTTACAGTTACCTTTAGGATATAAGATTTCTGTTACTACTAATCTTACCACTAATCTTAAGGGTGTCCTTCATCGGAGGCACGACAGGTATCTAGATTACAGTCAAACATGTCCCATACTTTTACGAGCGAGTCTGCAGTTCCTCCTTTCAACACTGGAGTAATGAGGTTGCGTCGCAGTTCACCCATGGTTGTTGGAATGGGAGATACGTAGACGGATTCTCTTACAAAACAAGACAAAATGGTTCAAATGGTTCTGAGCACTATGGGACTTAACATTTGAGGTCATCAGTCCCCTAGAACTTAGAACTACATAAACCTAACTAACATAAGGAACATTTGAGGTCATCAGTCCCCTAGAACTTAGAACTACTTAACCTAACTAACCTAAGGACACCATACACATCCATGCCCGAGGCAGGATTCGAACCTGCGACCGTAGCGGTCGTGGGGTTCCAGACTGAAGTGCCATTTACAAAACACCACAATAAAAACAGGTCAGGCGATCTTGGAGACAAGTGGTGGAATGTACGAGGGAGGTAGGGAGGTTCAATAAGTAATTCAACATTTTTTTTTTTTTTTGCTGAAAGCAGTTTGGATTTATTCAGGATTCCAGTACACTATATTATTCCCCACTCTTTTGACTACAAACCCCTATTTTTCATCATACTTCCCTTCAATGCGACGGCTTTACGCCACCTTTCTGGGAGGGCCTGTATGCACGCATGGCATTAATTTACTGGCCGACGTCGAAACCAATGTCTTTCTGCATCAATAAACACCCCATCATCCACGTACTGCCTCCTGCGGAGTGCGTTCTTCATTGGGCCAAACAAATGGAAGTTGGAAGGTCTGAGCTGTAGATGAAATAGGAAGAACAGTCCAATGAAGTTTTTTGAGCTTTCTTCTGGTGCGCAGAGTTGTGTGCAGCCCTACGTTGTCGTGGAGAAGGGGAAGTTCATTCGTATTTCTATGGCGATGAACGTGCTGACGCCGCTTCTTCAATTTCCTGAGGGTAGCACAACACACCTCACAGCTGATCGTGGCATCATGGGAGAGGACATCAAACATAATAAGTCCTTCCAAGTCCCAGAAGACCGTCACCATGACTTTACCAGCTGAGGGTGGGGCATTGTCCTTTTATTCGGTCGAGAGGTGGTGTGGCGTCACTCCCTGGATTGCCACTTTGTTTCCGATACTAAGTGATGAACCCATGTTTCACCGCCTGTGACGATGTTCGCCAATAAAGTTGTCACGATCTGTGTCGTAAAGCGCTAGCAATTCCGCGCGTATGTTTCTTTGTTTCTCTTAAAGGCCTTGTGTTAGGCGGCTAGGAACCCTGCGGGATACACCTTTGAGTAGCCCATCTGGTGGATGAGTGTGTCAGCACTACCAACGGAGACGTCCAGTTGATCAGCGAAGGAGAGAGTCCGCACGTTCCAAAACTACGAGGGGTTACAGTGGTGTGCGGCCGGCCGACATGCGGGAGTCCGGACAGATTTGCGTGACCTTGTTGGAAAGATGGCAGATGCCTTGCCCGACGACTCATCGTGCTTTAGCTCACTGCGAGGTCTCCGTAGACATTCTTCTCCGAAGATATTCTTCAAGCTCCTGTTAATAACTCCGATGCTCTGGATTTCCGCCAAAAGAAACTCAGTGACGTCTCCCTGCTTAGAACGCACCTCCGTTGAAAACATTTTGAAGGATACATATAAAACCGCCACCAACGTGATGAAACTATACAGGCTAAAGTGGGTGTATTCCATGATTTGCCACAAGAAATCCCGCAATTTTCAACAGAAATTGGCCGAGAAGAAAAAGTTGCATTACTTACTAAACGACCCTCGTAAGATCTAGATGACCATTAGGCGACGGGAGATGCAGTGCCGTTCATTCAACGTACGTAGATTCATTGAACTACAGGGCTATTACAAATGATTGAAGCGATTTCATAAATTCACTGTAGCTCCATTCATTGACATATGGTCACGACACACTACAGATACGTAGAAAAACTCATAAAGTTTTGTTCGGCTGAAGCCGCACTTCAGGTTTCTGCCGTCAGAGCGCTCGAGAGCGCAGTGAGACAAAGTGGCGACAGGAGCCGAGAAAGCGTATGTCGTGCTTGAAATGCACTCACATGTCAGTTATAACAGTGCAACGACACTTCAGGACGCAGTTCAACAAAGATCCACGAACTGCTAACTCCATTCGGCGATGGTATGCGCAGTTTAAAGCTTCTGGATGCCTCTGTAAGGGGAAATCAACGGGTCGGCCTGCAGTGAGCGAAGAAACGATTGAACGCGTGCGGGTAAGTTTCACGCGTAGCCCGCGGAAAATTGGCTCATGCCACAACTGGAGACTGACAGCGCCGACTTCATCTTTCAACAGGATGGTGCTCCACCGCACTTCCATCATGATGTTCGGCATTTTTTAAACAGGAGATTGGAAAACCGATGGATCGGTCGTGGTGGAGATCATGATCAGCAATTCATGTCATGGCCTCCACGTTCTCCCGACTTAACCCCATGCGATTTCTTTCTGTGGGGTTATGTGAAAGATTCAGTGTTTAAACCTCCTCTACCAAGAAACGTGCCAGAACTGCGAGCTCGCATCAACGATGCTTTCGAATTCATTGATGGGGACATGCTGCGCTGAGTGTGGAAGGAACTTGATTATCGGCTTGATGTCTGCCGAATCACTAAAGGGGCACATATCGAACATTTGTGAATGCCTAAAAAAACTTTTTGAGTTTTTGTATGTGTGTGCAAAGCATTGTGAAAATATCTCAAATAATAAAGTTATTGTAGAGCTGTGAAATCGCTTCAATCATTTGTAATAACCCTGTATATAGGGTGATCCATTGATTGGGCCAAATATCTCACGAAATAAACATCAAACGAAAAAACTACACAGAACGAAACTCGTCTAGCTTGAAGGGTGAAACCAGATGGCTCTATGATTGGCCTGATAGATGGCGCTGCCATAGGTCAAACGGATATCAACTTGAGAGTCCGATGACAGGCGAGTTCTGCTGAGCTTGAAACGGTTAAGCCGACGGGTGTGAGGGAGTCGAGTGGATGCTTTCCAGATGCCGACATTGTCATAAGAGTGGGAGCGACACGCCCAGATGGGCCAGAAGGGGCGGCTGGGCTAGATATTCCGTTACTTCGCAGAAACTTAGTGAAAACACTTTCTGGCGGGCTACCAGCGAGGCGTGGGAATGAATTGTGTTCCCAGGCAGTCTTGGCGGGCAAACTCCCGCGTTTTCTGCAAAATCGTAACTGTGATTGGCTTGCGCAGGGCACAGCTCCGTGACGTAGCAAAATCGGCGCAGAAATTGGCTCCAAGAATCTCCATTGCTGGAATGGTAGTGCTTCGGCAATATAGTGGAATTTTCCGCCGGTTTTCGAGTTGCTGATTGGAACGTTTAACCACGGCCACTGTCGTGGGGGCGGGAATGTTCTGTGTTCGGTTTGTACAGGTGCTCTTGTGGGGAGTCGGCTCTCGCCTTCCTGTCGGAGTAGGTTACAAGACTGAGCTCTCGCTGCTCTGGACAGCCTGCCTTCCGTTGGCTGTCTAATATACTTTTATTTGATTGTAACTGTTTGACGAAATTGCTGAAGTTTCGACTTCAGGTAACTTTCCGAGTACAGTTGGCAATTGAGCGTTCTGCGTACAAGCGGCCTATGTTGTCTGTCTTGAGCAGTTTTGGCTAAAGTTTACTGTATCGGAGTTACTGTGTGACTTCGCTTGTTATAATCAATCACTGTACCGTCAGTGATTGTGTGGCGGGCCTTCTTCGTCTCCCTCAGAGGCGCATTTGTATTGCTAGGAAGTCTTTAGTCTGGAACAACCAGACAAGGATAATTTCTTTCGGGCTATACTCACGACATTATCATTGCGACGGGACGTCGAAGCAACCAGCCATCGCCTCCGGTACGCCAGATCGTGTTCTTGCAGTTAAGAAGACAGCTTGGTAATGTATGTCCGCAGCACTGGCAGATGAGGGATTTTGCTAGGTGATAATCAGAGCTCAGCAGAGCGCGCCTGTTCGTCTTTTCTAACTTTATTCTGTCTTGGGTGTTCATTGTCTGAGTTCTCACTACTGTAGCAGCAATTAATGTTGGCTTGGCTGTGTGTTTCTCTTAAGATTTGAGTTGCAAGGAATTGTCCCCACATACCACTTCGTCATAAATGTCACAAGCTAGTTTAGGGACAACTTCACCTTCACAGCATTTATTTGAGTATCCAATTTGAGCCAATTTGATGTATTGTAAATGTTTCATGTGTTTGGTTTATTATTTTGAGTTAAGTCATAATAAATCATATTGTTATTTTGGACCGAACTTTCATTCTATTAATTGGTAGAACAACCCTTTTATTTCTCACTACGTTAATGAAATTTCCCTTTATTTAATTAATTTCTATCAAATTAAATTATTGCAGGTGCCAAACACTTTTCTACTCCACTTGCAGGGTCGATTACAGTCAGTTCGCGTTTCTTATTAATCCATGTGCAACAGCAAAAGTCGGAGTTAGAATAGGGGGGGGGGCTTAGAGCATCATTTACATATGACGATTCTAGAAGAATAGTGTTAAATACACTGCTAGCCCCGGCACCTCGCAAACAGCGTTTTTAAAAAATAGTAACCCACATATTTTATTACATATTCGTGTAGTACGTAAAGAAATATGAATGTTTTAGTTGGACCAATTTTTGCGCTTTGTGATAGATTGCGCAGTAATAGTCACTAACGTATAAGTACGTGGTATCAAGTAACATTCCGCAGTGCGGACGGTATTTGCTTCGTGATACATTACACTTGTTAAAATCGAACGTTTACCAACTGCGGAAAAGGTCGATATCGTGTTAATGTATGGCTATTGTGATCAAAATGCCCAACGGGCGTGTGCTATGTAAGCTGCTCGGTATCCTGGACGACATAATGCAAGTGTCCGGACCGTTCGCCGGATAGTTACATTATTTAAGGAAACAGGAAGTGTTTAGCCACACGTGAAACGTCAACCACGACCTGCAACAAATGATGATGCCCAAGTAGGTGTTTTAGCTGCTGTCGCAGCTAATCCGCACAAAAGTACAAACAAATTGCGCGAGAATCGGGAATCTCAAAAACGTCGGTGTTGAGAATGCTACATCAACCCGATTGCACCCGTACCGTATTACTATGCACCAGGAATTGCATGGCGACGACTTTGAACGTCGTGTACAGTTCTGCCACTGGGCACAAGAGAAATTACGGGACAATCACAGATTTTTTGAACACGTTCTATTTAGCGACGAAGCGTCATTCACGAACAGCGATAACGTAAAGCCGGCCGCGGTGGCCGTGCGGTTTTGGCGCTGCAGTCCGGAACCGCGGGACTGCTACGGTCGCAGGTTCGAATCCTGCCTCGGGCATGGGTGTGTGTGATGTCCTTAGGTTAGTTAGGTTTAAGTAGTTCTAAGTTCTAAGGGACTTATGACCTAAGATGTTGAGTCTTATAGTGCTCAGAGCCACTGATAACGTAAACCGGCGTAATATGCACTATTGGGAACGGAAAATCCACGATGGCTGCGACAAGTGGAACATCAGCCACCTTGGCGGGTTAATGTATGGTGTGGCATTATGGGAGGAAGGATAATTGGCCCCCATTTTATCGATGGCAATCTAAATGGTTCAGTGTATGCTGATATCCTACGTAATGTTCTACCGATGTTACTACAAGATGTTTCACTGCATGACAGAGTGGCGATGTACTTTCAACATGATGGATGTCCGACACATAGCTCGCGTGCGGTTGAAGCGGTATTGAATAGAATATTTCATAACAAGTGGATTGTTCGTCGAAGCACCATACCATGGCCCGCACGTTCACGGGATCTGACGGCCCCGGGTTTCTTTCTGTGGGAAAAGTTGAAGGACGTTTCCTATCGTGATCCACCGACAACGCCTGACAACATGCGTCAGCGCATTGTCAATGCATGTGCGAACATTACGGAAGGCGAACTGCTCGCTGTTGAGAGGAATGTCGTTACACGTATTTTCAAATGCATTGAGGTTGACGGACATCATTTTGAACATTTATTGCATTAATGTAGTATTTACAGATAATCACGCTGTAACAGCATGCGTTCTCAGAAATGATAAGTTCACAAAGGTACGTGTATCACACTGGAACAACCGAAATAAAATGTTCAAACGTACCTACGTTCATAATTTTATTTTAAGAAACCTACCTGTTACCAACTGTTTGTCTAAAATTGTGAGCCAAATGTTTGTGACTATTACAGCGCCATCTATCACAAAGCGAAAACAGTGGACCAACTAAAACATTCATATTTCTTTACGTACTACACGAATATGTAATAAAAATGGGGTTTCCTATTTTTAAAAAAACGCAGTTGATATCCGTTTCACCTATGGCAGCGCCATCTAGCGGGCCAACCATTGCGCCATCTGGTTTCCCCCTTCAAGCTAGACAAGTTTCGTTCTTTGTAGTTTTTTCGTTTGACGCTTATTTCGTGAGATATTTGTCCCGATCAATGGACCACCCTGTGTATGACAAGGGCAGTCTATTTTTGCTGATCGTTAATCGTGGCACCCAAAACCCATTTGCGAACACTACACTGGGCAACCTTGTAGAACGCCGAACGCACGTCATGAATAAATAATGAAAAAAAATTTGCAACCAAAACTGCTCCTCTCACCACATTTTGCATACTGTTATCTGTACCAACATGCTATGAATGGAAAATTGGCTCAGACCATTTCTCTAACGTTTCCATCTCGAACTACACCGGAAAAGAGAACGTTTAATCTTTCCGTGTAAGCTCTGATTTCTCTTATTTTATTACAATAATAATTTCTCCCTACGTAAATGGATTGGAATGAAATATTTTCGCATTCGGGAGAGAAAGCTGGTGTTTGAAATTTTGTGAATAAATCTCGCCTCTACGAAAACCACCTTTGTTTTAATGACTACCACTCTAACTCGCGGATCATATCCGCGACATCAGTTCGACAGGTTCTTAGGAGAAGGTACTCAGGTTCAATTTCCGGCCGGGTAGATTTTCTCCACTTAGGTACTGGGTCTTCTTTTGTCCTTATGTTCATGTCGTCGTAATTGACCGTTCACTGTTTATATGGCTCAATGGCACGTATCTAGAGTATATCGCCTGTTTTGCGATGATACATAATGAATTGCCCTTCTTTTAACTTTTTCGATGTCTTGCGTCAATCCTATCTGGTAGCGAACCCATGCCGCACGGCAGCACCTTAGGAAAAACGGACAAGCGTAGTGAAGTTGTGTTTTGTGGATTTGTTGCATCTTCGAAGTGTTCTGCCAGTAAAACACAGTCTTTGGTTCGTCTGATACACAACATCTCCTGGTGATCGTCAGAATTTACGTTGTTTGTGATTGTTACCTGTAGGTAATAAGTTGAACTGACAAGCTTTAGATTTGTGCGATTTGATAACCGAAATCCAACAGATTCCTTTGAGTACACATATGGATGTCCTCATACTTTTCAATTGTTAGGGTCAGTTGCCATTTTTCGCATGATACACATACACTCCTGGAAATGGAAAAAAGAACACATTGACACCGGTGTGTCAGACCCACCATACTTGCTCCGGACACTGCGAGAGGGCTGTACAAGCAATGATCACACGCACGTACAGCGGACACACCAGGAACCGCGGTGTTGGCCGTCGAATGGCGCTAGCTGCGCAGCATTTGTGCACCGCCGCCGTCAGTGTCAGCCAGTTTGCCGTGGCATACGGAGCTCCATCGCAGTCTTTAACACTGGTAGCATGCCGCGACAGCGTGGACGTGAACCGTATGTGCAGTTGACGGACTTTGAGCGAGGGCGTATAGTGGGCATGCGGGAGGCCGGGTGGACGTACCGCCGAATTGCTCAACACGTGGGGCGTGAGGTCTCCACAGTACATCGATGTTGTCGCCAGTGGTCGGCGGAAGGTGCACGTGCCCGTCGACCTGGGACCGGACCGCAGCGACGCACGGATGCACGCCAAGACCGTAGGATCCTACGCAGTGCCGTAGGGGACCGCACCGCCACTTCCCAGCAAATTAGGGACACTGTTGCTCCTGGGGTATCGGCGAGGACCATTCGCAACCGTCTCCATGAAGCTGGGCTACGGTCCCGCACACCGTTAGGCCGTCTTCCGCTCACGCCCCAACATCGTGCAGCCCGCCTCCAGTGGTGTCGCGACAGGCGTGAATGGAGGGACGAATGGAGACGTGTCGTCTTCAGCGATGAGAGTCGCTTCTGCCTTGGTGCCAATGATGGTCGTATGCGTGTTTGGCGCCGTGCAGGTGAGCGCCACAATCAGGACTGCATACGACCGAGGCACACAGGGCCAACACCCGGCATCATGGTGTGGGGAGCGATCTCCTACACTGGCCGTACACCACTGGTGATCGTCGAGGGGCACTGAATAGTGCACGGTACATCCAAACCGTCATCGAACCCATCGTTCTACCATTCCTAGACCGGCAAGGGAACTTGCTGTTTCAACAGGACAATGCACGTCCGCATGTATCCCGTGCCACCCAACGTGCTGTAGAAGGTGTAAGTCAACTACCCTGGCCAGCAAGATCTCAGGATCTGTCCCCCATTGAGCATGTTTGGGACTGGATGAAGCGTCGTCTCACGCGGTCTGCACGTCCAGCACGAACGCTGGTCCAACTGAGGCGCCAGGTGGAAATGGCATGGCAAGCCGTTCCACAGGACTACATCCAGCATCTCTACGATCGTCTCCATGGGAGAATAGCAGCCTGCATTGCTGCGAAAGGTGGATATACACTGTACTAGTGCCGACATTGTGCATGCTCTGTTGCCTGTGTCTATGTGCCTGTGGTTCTGTCAGTGTGATCATGTGATGTATCTGACCCCAGGAATGTGTCAATAAAGTTTCCCCTTCCTGGGTCAATGAAATCACGGTGTTCTTATTTCAATATCCAGGAGTGTATTTTGTCTACGTCACTTCGCAGTTGGTTTTAGAAGTCCCGCTTCTGACACGAAAGCAAGAATTCAATCTCACAGCCGAGATGATACTCCATAGGCAGCAATTTGATTATGAGACGCTTGTGAGGAACGGTATTATAAGCCTTCTGGAAATCTAAAAATAATTAATTGATTTGAGACCATGAGAATAAAGAGTTAGTTGTGTTGCGCAAGAGAGATACTTTCTGAATCTTACTGTGTGCCAGTAGATCGTTTTCTTCGAGGTAATTCATAATGTCCGAACACAGTATATGTTCCAATATCCTCCTGCGAATAGCCGTCAGTGACAGCTCTGTAATTCATGGGTCCGTAATTTAGCAATTACTCCCATTTACTTTCTTGAATACTGGTGTGAACTGTGCAACTTCCCAGTCTTTGGGTACAGATCTTTCGTCTAGCGAGCGGTTCTATGTGCTCACAGTGCAGGAGCCATTATATCGGCATACATTGAAAGGAGTCAAATCGGTATATAATCTGGAACGGAAGACTTCCTTATTAAGCGATCTGAGTTGCTACACCGAGGATACATTCCTCAAACTTACTCGTTTTAGCAGCTCCTTTTTCTTCGGTGAAGGAATTTCGGAAAGCCGTATTCAGTGATTCCGCCAAAGTGGCTCTGGCAGCGGTAATATAACCATTAGTATAGCGCTGTGAAGGTGTTGATTACGTCTTGCCGATGGTGTACTTTATATGCGACTAGAATCGGTTTGGAATTTCTGCGAGATTTTGTGACAGAGTTTCGTAGTGGAAACTATTAAAAGCACCTAGCATTGAAAATCGCGCTAAATTTCCAACTTTCGTAAAACTTCATCAATATTGGGGATTTTGCGTTCTTTTAAATGTGACCTGTACAGTGCCTTGTTTACAACATTGGTCCATGGCTTCGTGGGGTCTGCTTTACAGCCGCGCGGTTTGAGGCGTCATGTCACGGACTGCGCGGCCCCTCCCGCCGGAGGTTCGCGTCCTCCATCGGGCATGGGTGTGTGTGTTGTTCTTAGTATAAGTTAGTTTAAGTAGTGTATAAGTCTAGGGACCGATGACCTAAGCAGTTTAGTCCGCTAGGAATTCACACATATTTGAATATTTGAACATCTGATTCACATTCGAACCCTATTATCAACTCTTACCTAAGGAAATCGGGACTCATCAGTCCAGGCCACGGTTTTGCACCAGTCTAGGGTCAAACCGATATGGTCACGAGCCCAGGAGAGGCGCAGCAGACGATGTCGCGCTGTAGGCAAAGGCCCTTGTGTCGGCTGTCTGTTGAAATAGCCATTTATCGTCAAATTTCAGCACACTGTACTAACGGATACCTTCGCAGTACATCCCACATTGATTTCTGCTGTTATTTCACACAGTGTTTCTTGTCTGTTATCACTGACAACTCTACGCAAACGCCGGTCGTTAAGAGAAGGCTGTCGGCCACTGCGTTGTTCTTGGTGAGAGGTAATGTCTGAAAGTAATGCCTGAAATTTTGTATTCTCAGCACACTCTTCACACTGTGGGTCTCAGAATAGTGAAATCCCTAACGATTTCTGAAATAGAATGTCCCATGCGTCTAGCTCCAACTACTCGTTCCGCGATGAAAATCTGTTAATTCCCATCATGCGGCCATAACCAGGTTGGAAACCTTTTCACGTGAATCACCTAAGTACAAATGACACCTCCCCCAAATCACCGCCCTTTATACCTTACGTACGTGCGACTCCCACCATCTGTATTCGTTGCAAGGCTCTTGTCACCTCTGTATACGGCACGTGATGCTCCCCTACTGACGAGATTTACCGACGTAAACAGTGGCTGTCGGACGGCAAGCATCTAATCGGAAAGGTTACTGCGAGTTGTTCTCCTCAGGCTGTGTGTGGCGTGAGTGGTCGTGTCAAATCGAATGCAGCAAGTTATTTCACAGTCAGTGCTAGTAAAGCCGTATAACAATCTTTCAATAATGAGCCATAATAATGATTCCAATGCCTTTAAATGGCATTTAACTATAAAACAATTTGAAAGTAATACATATAGCAGTAGTATGTGGTAATAAACCAGAATAGCTACCTGCAGCTGTATAATTCTTCTTAGGCTTTTATAGTTAGTGGTGAATTTTGATTATTTTAGCCAATTATAATAATAGTTCAAGCAACTCAGAATCTATGTATCCCAGCAAAACATGATGACACCTTGCAAAAGCTGGCGAATTTTTAGTTCTAACTATTGTATACTTCTTACAGCGTTAAGTTTAATATATTTCATTAAATGCATGTCCCCTATTCATAATTATATGCACTTTATTAGTACTACCAGCTTTGGTTAATAGCTATCACTACATTGTCTGTTTAACTACTGCTGTTGAGATAGTAGACAACTGACGTTAGCTATGACACCTCGACACCGATATTTTTATAATTTAACTTCACATTTTTTCTTTTCTTTATCTATATCCCGGAGAAAATGAAATATTTTTTATAGTGTTCTTAAGTATTCCTCCTCTGAATCCATAAGCTGTTTCTATGTATTAGTAGTCAGGTTGTGTTATATTCTTAATGGTTCAAATGGCTCCAAGCACTATGGGACTTAACATGTGAGGTCCTCATTCCCCTAGACTTAGAACTACTTAAACCTAACTAACCTAAGAACATCACACACATCCATGCCCGATGCAGGATTCGAACCTGTGACCGTAGCAGCAGCGCGGTTCCGGACTGAAGCGCCTAGAACCGTTCGGCCCAACGGCCGGGTATTCTTAACGACAAAAGAAGTTGTGTACTACTTTCAGACAGTAGTGGGACTGGCTCTGAGCACTATGGGACTTAACAGCTATGGTCATCAGTCCCCTAGCACTTAGAACTACTTAAACCTAACTAACCTAAGGACAGCACACTACACCCAGTCATCACGAGGCAGGGAAAATCCCTGACTACGCCGGGAATCGAACCCGGGAACCCGGGCGCGGGAAGCGAGAACGCTACCGCACAGTAGTGGGATTCCGTATGTTTGATCACAGTCCACTTTCATTGACCAGCCCATCCTGCTGTACTGTCACCGTTTTAATCTGCAGCTGACCAGAAGTACACCGCTACATTCCGCGTCTCGTGATTGAATGGAACTTGCTTAGTCCTCACCCGTCCAAATGCACAAAATTTGTCCAGACGCGCCCATGTCGGGGAGGTTAGCACCCCTTATTGGTGTATAGTAACAGATTTGGAAGTGTTGTGATATAATAGCAGACGGTTAAGAAGAACGAGAAACGGATGATTTTTATGCTTGATGGAGCTCCAGACGGAGAGAATTTGACCCAGTTTACGTAAATCAACTACGCTATCAATTTTAAATATTGTTCTAGTGTCTGGGATCAGTACCAGGATGGTATTGGTAAGAGAGAACATAAACACACAGGCACTCCTAAGTCTACACAGTTCTGCACTTAAAACAGGCTGTGATGTTAGACTGCTTGAGTTCCCGAACTATCAGTCATGTGGAATGTAGCGCTATTGATATTCCAATGTAAGAAATATAGATACAGCGCATGACTTGCCTCTTTATTACGGGTTTCTCTACGATAAACTATAGTAACAAACTGTAAGACGAAAAAAAACAGTGGTTCCTGAAAACAGTCTCTGTGTATGTGCATGTGTCACAGATGGATCTTACAACCTCCAGTGACCCGAGTTAGTGTCCGAGTGTGGATGTGCCATGCATTATATCCAGAGAGATGTTGAGATGCGGATCCACAATATTCCACTTCCGGGATAGGGTTTGAAGGTACAGGGGGGATGTTGGGATGCAGATCCACAATATACCACATCCGAGTTAGTGCTCGAGTATGGATCTGCCTCGCACTACATATCCAGACCGATGTTCGGAGGTGAATACACCTCACATCACATCTGGGACAGAGTTCGTATGTGGATCAATCACGCGTTACATCCGAAGACGTGTTGTGCGTCCGACGTTGGGTCCACTAGCAGGAGGACTGGGTCCTAGCTGCTGTCTACGGCACATGCACGTACACAGCATACAGAAAACAGAAAATCCACTGCAAGTGTGGAATATGTGGGTGGAGGCGACTGGATGCTATCCCGTACAGTGCTATACTGCGCCCCCCGATCAGAAAAATAGTGAATTTGCGCTAGGTGGTTGGCAGCTGTACTATATTTACAAGCAGTTTTAGATCACTGAACGAGAGGTTATGTCATGATTGCGTGGGTAGAAGTGACATAAAAAAATCGACAGAATTGCCAAAAATTATGGAAAATATGTATAAATTGAGGGAAAATACGCTGAAATACGAGGAAATTGAGGAAGTAATTGCGTGTCTTCTGGTTAGCGCAGAACAATTCCTGTACATGGGGACAAGTATGCTACAATAAGAGGAATCCGAGAAAACGTTGATATGGAAGCGAAGGGAACCAGGGAAACAGGTACCATTTTTTCCGTCGAGGCAGCATTATACTGTATGTCTAATGAGGTAACAGTGATATACGCGAGGTGACTAATGTATTTGACGGTTTCCAGGAAAACAGAGAACCATCTGCCTCTAAACTAACATGCATCTGCGTTAAAGGATAACAGAGGGTGGACGGGCTGATCGATTGAGATGGAGCTGTAACGAGGTACGATTCAATGGCAGACTAATGATGCATTCTATAGAGGGAGGGAGATGTTGGCGCAGGTAAAAAAAGATGTTCAAATGTGTGTGAAATCTTATGGGACTTAACTGCTAAGGTCATCAGTCCCTAATCTTACACACTACTTAACCGAAATTATCCAAAGAACAGGCACGAACACCCTTGTCCGAGGGAGGATTCGAACCTCTGCCGGGAGCAGCCGCACAGTCCATGACTGCAGCGCCTTAGGCCGCTCGGCTAATCCTGCGCGGCTGGCGCAAGTCATTTGACCATGTTTTCCGCTGTCCTGTTAGGATGCATCAGTCGCATGACACAGCCTGCGTTCAACTCGTATACAACCTTGTGTTCTGTATTTGACTTAAAGCACTGTCTACTTGCGATCGTTAGCAGCAAACCTCTCCGTCATCAGATGACTTCCATCTCATGTGTGATGAAACGTGACAATACTGTTTGGACACATTCCTCTAAACGAACTAAAATTTATGCGATGTACTCCATGCCCTTGTCGAATCTTGGGTATAAAACCGAGACTTCAGTTTCATAACTAAGATGATTCAAAGTTAGCGATAGGTGTTTGTGAGACACTCCAATCCCCATATATACAGCCGGCCGGTGTGGCCGTGCGGTTCTAGGCTCTTCATTCTGGAACCGCGTGACCGCTACGGTCGCAGGTTCGAATCCTGCCTCGGGCATGGATGTGTGTGATGTCCTTAGGTTAGTTGGGTTTAAGTAGTTCTACGTTATAGGGGACTGATGACCACAGATGTTAAGTCCCATAGTGCTCAGAGCCAGCCCATATATACATCTGCTTGACAGGTGCCCTGTTTGCACAGTTACTGGCGGCTTGACGTGTAATTTCACATGTCGGACGCCGCTGTTATGCGTTTCTCTGTTTCCTTGTAAGAGGTATTCTCCGTTATTATCGATAAATTTATATAGGACTTATGCGAGCATAGTATAATTTCTGAACTTTGATCAGATGTGAACAGTGGATGCCATACATCTCTGGAGAGTTACATTGCGCATGTATCACACAGAACGACTCTTAAGGAAGTAGTTCTTTCGTTTTACAGTTTATTACTATAGTTTATCGTAGAGAAACCTGCAAGCAAGATGTATGTCACGAGCTGTATCTATATTTCTGAGATTGGAATATTAACAGCGCTGCATTTCACATGACTGATAGGTCGGTAACTCAAGCAGTCTAACATTATAACCTGTTTTAAGTGCAGAACTGTTGAAAGGTGGCTACACTGAGCCACAGCGCCAAAGATCGCGCCAGAGAGTATTGTTCCGCCGCCTCCACTGGCAGTGATTATTGAGACGTAGCGGCAAGCAGTTCTCGCCGAGAAGTTGTGGTGGACTGCTTGTCGTGAAGTCAGAGTGAGATGTGGTAGTGGAGAGTGTTGTTCCATGTTTTATGCAGTGGTTTGATGGGAGAGATAGCAGATGTTGTTCTAATGGAGATATTGTAATGGTCAGAGTGCATTTCGTCAATATATATGGAGGTAATAAACACTTTTTTTTTTTTATTCTTTCAGTGTCCTGAATAGTGTGTCATGACAGGTTCAGTCAACAAAGCATCTGGTGTGTGTTCTTGTATTAGAGTGTAATTCTGATTTTCTTGCGCAATTATAGTATTTCTAATTTTCTTTTATCACGTCAGTATAATTGGTATTTAAAAATTCTTGTCTTGTTGAAGAAGAACCGGCGTTGAGTCATACTACCACATACAGAACAGCTACACTTGTGTTTGTTGTTTCGTAGGTTTTATAGTTGCTGGGGACTTAATTAATTAATTGTGCTAACTGAAATTTTCTTACATTCTTTGTTGTCATTCTAAGCAGTCAGATTGCGTACTAAAACTAGTCAGGGCCAGCCGTTTACGAGACTTGCGTAATCGGACTTACAGCTACTAAAAATATTTGCAATTTTTTTTTATTTAACAAAGCCCCCATGCACTGTGTAGACTTAGGAGTGCGTGTGTTTATGTTCTCTCTTACCAATACCCTCCTGGCACTGATCCCAGACACTAGAACAGTATTTTAAAATTTAGAGCGTGGTTGATTTACGTAAACTGGTTCGAACTGCATCCGTCTTGAGCTCCATCATGCATAAAAATCATCCGTTTCCCGTTCTTCTTAACCGTCTGCTATTACGTCACAAGACTTTCATATCTGTTACTATACACCGATAAGGGGTGCTGACGTCCTCGACATAGACATGTCTAGAGAAATTTTGTGCACTTGGCAGGCGAGTACTCAACAAGCTCCATTCATTCACGTGACATGGAATGTAGCGGCCTACGTCTTGTCAGCTGCAGATTAAATCGGTAATAGTGTTGCAGGACAGTCTGGTCAATGACATTACGACCAGAGGAAGGCAATGGCAAACCACCTCCACTAGCATAAAACCCCCCTGCTTCCCGGGATTTGCGAAATTACAAGTTGACAATGACCGTGAATTATGAATTTTGACCCGCGTGGGGATAAGGCATCAGAATCCGAAGTAAATAATGATTATTCCGCGGGAAACAGGAGACGTTATAACTTGATCATTATTGAATGAGTTATTTCATTCAATAACGATCGGTAAATGAAATAATGGAAATAATTTGGAGATAAATTTTGCCAGTGGAAATTTTTTTGAAAGAAATGATTTTAAGTTGTAAAAGCAATTAAAAAATCGGTCGCCATCTCAACTGATGAGCGACAGTACTGTTAAGTACGTGAATAATTGTGTCAAAAATAAAGTTTACCTGTTTGTACCGCAGCAGGTGGAACAGGAACTTTTACGTAAGTGCTGTGTGGGGCTCAGTAGTCATATAAAACAATGTCATAACAATCTAACTACACTTAAACATTAATTTTGATAATTATTTCTTTCATAATTTGTCCGCTAAGTGCAATGCTGACAACACAGATAATTATGTATCGAGATTTTGAACAATTGACTGTCATTCTGTTTTTAAAATTAGGTACTTTGCAGAGTTTAATCTACTGATAACGAAATATATTGCCAATAATTGATTAACTATGTTTTGAATGATAATAATTCATTAATTGGGGGATTGTCAGGTGGAATAAGCTTTATAGTGTCATGAAATATCCTTGAATTAACTTCAGCTGAATATGCCTTGAAATAAATCTTAATAATCAAATTTATTACTTCAGTCTGTTATTAAGTTATAACGGTTGGCGTAAGCTTATAAAGTGCAACAATTAACTACGATAACCAGTCTGAAATTTACTCTTCACCGTCTATGCAAATAATTTGATAATTAACACATTTTCTCTTGATAATGGCGTGACACACTCGGTTCAATAAGGTAAGGATTGGAAGGAACCTACTTGGTGTTATTGTCGTGTGGAATGTAACTGCAACACTTCGATTATAAAGTGCTTGTTATTAATTGTTCAACTTCAGAGAAAAGCACAGTCACTGGCAAGCCTTCTACAATTTTATCCTACCAAAATTACGTAGAACTTACTTCCCTCGTTGTCGGTGGATCGACGGAAGTCCACGGCAGCGACACAATGTGGCATCGGGCTTTTACTGTTGCGACTTGGGCCCACAGTGCGCTTCACATTTAAGTCCTCATTTCTTCAGCACTATGCCCATTAATCCATAGTAACTTGCCTGGCCATGCTTCCAGATATGCCGGCCATTATTTTCCCGTCCTACTTAGATCCACACACTAGCCGTTAGATGTAACACAGCTAGGACTAGCAGCACTCGACTGTATGTCTTACTCCGAGCACGGCGTTACTGCTACTACAAAACAATCTCTCTGACTTCATCGTTAACTAAATATGCCCTGACTTGCCAGTGTTAAATATTACATAATTATAACATAGTATTTACAGTACATATTTACACTAGACAATACATAGTATACAAACAGTTTCATATGTTAAGTAAGCGAAAAATTTCATAGCAAGGACTGCATTGTAGCGTCACACTAGGACCTTGCCTCGTACAGCGGTGGGGGTCTCTCGCATCGTCCCCTAAGCTCCTCGGAGTATGGGACCTCATCATCATCATCACGTCTACCCCAGGATATGTCCAACATTATGTCTGTTGAAATGTCAGTGGGCGCCCCAAGATAAAGGAACAACTGAATGGGTGTGGGAAAGTGCAGGCCATTTATCATAAGTCATTTGGTACTTCACAAGAGTCCAACAATATTTTATTGCAGGAAAAAAATTTATAATTCAGCTGCCTGGCAAAAGACACATTTCTTCCGAATCTCTTATTCCATCTTACCATCATAAATATAGAGCCTTTTTCAAACATATATGAAAAATGGGAACTCTTCCTCTCAGATTTACAGGTAAACATCACACAATTGGTTCCATATAAATAAATAAATTCCTTATAACACTGACCAAAGTGAATCTGATAATTCTGAAAAGATATTTGCTCAACCGGGAAAGGCTCTGGGCATATTCAAGTTATGAAATACCATTTTACAGTTGATCATTACATCAGTATTAAAACTGTGCTGCTTAGGACCTTCCCGGCGTCACTCGCGAAAAGCTCGGCTGCAAATAGCGGCCCAGCGCACGCGCGAGCAGAATTTTGGCGCCCAGTTTAAGTGTGCGGACTTTGATTCTCCGCCGCGAAAGAGAAGCCCGTGGCACGTTGTCCGGCTGGATGTCGCCGTGCTCTGTGATGACGTTATATCCTCAACCCTTGGCGCATGCGCCTTCCTAGTGAGTCAGCTTATATATAGGCAAATCATTGCGACAACACGTCAGTAACCACCTGAAGATGACGAGCAGCTGTCTCCTCGAAATACTGTACAGCTTCCACAAGATTATGCGACGCGACGCCCGTAAACAAGTGAAGCAATATTAAAACTGTTACATTATAAATCATTCTTCGGACAGGCAAACCAAGAAAGGAGCAGGTACGGCAGGCCGGGTCTGAATAAGATGGTTTAGGATAACGGTCGCTACTGGGTAAATTACGCCCGATTGCAACAAGATAGAAACTCAACTTATGAGGGAGGCCGTAGCAAGTCAAGAGGCGGTAACGTGTCAGAGGTTCCGGTAAGACGGGAAGCGGCGCGCCGCCAGCGCCCACGTACGCAGAAAACAAGCAAAAATATAAATCATGCATAATAACCGTGGAACATACGAAAATGCCCAGACCAAGACAAGAAGATCAACTTGAGCGTGGCCTCAAGTCCCTACCAAATCTTACGGGTAACAACAACAATTTTAAAATAAGAATTACTAAAATCATTAACCGGTTCAATTACAATAAAATAAATAAGTTCATGGAATAATTACACAGTCCTCAGATACATGAATTTAAGTGGCTTAGAAGGTAACAGGTGAATATTGAGGGCTAACATCCAAACAACTACAATCGTAATCATATTTTAAACAACATTAATTTTCCTGAAAGGCCAAAATCGCACCAGAATTCTAGAACTCAGTTACCCAAAAGAGCCTAGATTCACTGGGGCGCTAGCGTTTGCTTACCGCAGCAGTAGGTAATTTTACAGCCGCTACACCACTCAGGAAAGCAACAACTTCCAATATAAATCAGACTCAATCTAAACCTCAGTGGTCACTAACACACGTGGCGGCCTAGAATTTATGACAATTAATAAACAGTCATTGAACACATAATTAACAGAAGTTTTATAACACACAATGTGGCACTCAGATAGTTTCAAACAGAGGCACCAAAGGGTAAATTCAATTCTTCAAAGAGAGTAATGGAAAACCACAACCAATCCAGTGTAACGTGAGCAGCTTCACCACTGGAGCACATGTTTCAGTCAAATACCAAGTACCTTACCCCCCAAGGGCAGAACAGACGGCACCAGAAAATGGCATGGATATGATAATTGAGATACGGTGTCAATCATTAAAACACAGGCAGCTTTCGTTCTGGTAAGACCTTTCCCAAAAATTTGAGTCACCAGCTTTATTTCTGAATATAAGAATACTTTATTATGCTAGCTTACACAGGCAGAAATGATCATTCAAATAAAATAATGGAAATTAGAGATTGTACGGAAAGATTTAAATGTTCATTTCCCCCATGCGCTGTTCAAGAGCGGAATGATGATAGAGAAGTAGTCTGAAGGTTATTTGATGAATCCTCTTCCAGGCACTTAAGTGGGAATTGCAGAGTGGTCATGTAGATGTAAAAGTAGATGTTGATGAAGGAATGATATGGCTAACTTCAACACTGGAGCACATGTTTCAGTCAAATCCCGAGTACCTTACCCCCCAATGGCAGAACAGACGGCACCAGAAAATGAACAGCACTCCAACACCTAAATCAGCAACTATGCCTCCTTAAAGCAGGGTAAATCGGCTGTGACGACAATAGGCCCAAGTATCGCCGACCAGCACAGCTCTAGCGATGACCAGCGGCTTAGACAATCGTACTCCCGTACGCTCCGTGAACAGCCCGCGTACGTCACAAGTGCCTCTTATCTCTCTCGCCCTGACTGCGACCGACTGACTCCGATGTGGTCGACAAGCTGCCCAAAGAACCACAAACAAAGACTAAAGTTATATGCTACCGAAGAGCCACCTGGTGACTAGATCGCACCAGTAGGCAAAGATGTAAAAACATATAACGAGCCAACACGGCTCCTCCATCTAGACGAAGGCATTGACGTGCTCGACTTCTTGCCACTCTCTGAATGATACACACTCTGTCTCATTCTACACAGTTGCACAGCTATTTTCAATTCGCTGTCGTAGCTGTGCTACATTCTCAATTGCAGCACCATAAACGAACTCCTTGAGGCAGAAATTAGAATTATATTAATACCGTCAGCTGCTCACGGGCGTTGATAGATATCACCGGGGACAGGTGAAAATGTGTGCCCCGACCGGGACTCGAACCCGGAATCTCCTGCTTACATGGGAGACGCTCTATCCATCTGAGCCACCGGTGGCACAGGAAATAGTGCGACTGCACGGACAATCTCGCGCACGTCTCTCGCGAGACACATTCTCACCTTGTATGTCCACACACTACATTCGTAGTGTCCCTTGAGACAGCCACAAGAGTAAAAGTCCAGGCGTTAAGATCAGGAGAGGTAGCGAGCCAAGCAATTGGTCCTTCACGATCTGTCCACTTATCGGGATGAGCAACTCTGAGATACTCTCTTGCCCGCCGACTGAAACGTGCAGGTGCACTGTCAACAAAGCAACACCTGTCGATTCGCAGTTGAACGTGACATGCCGAAAGCCTGCGCTGTTGCATGATGTTATGCCTGTCACAAAAGACATTATGCATCATAGCTAAAAAAAAAAAAAAGCAGTTTTAGCCAAAACTTTGTTCGACATTTTACTCTTATTTTGATGCAGGTGATTCAAAAATAATTCTACACATTTCGTTGGTGTAATTACATTTTTATGCTATCGGCTCTTAGAAATTAACATTTTTTTTTTCTTTCGTTATACTGTCCTACAGCCATCTTGTACATTGATAGTGTTTTTCTTTGTTTCATTTCCTATCACTCTCATTTTTCCTTGATCTGCTTTAATCGATTTTCAAAAGTATACTGATGCATGCGGCCTGCCATTACCTGTATGTACTCTTCTTAACTGGAACATATGCCAACCTCAACAGAATAAAGCATATTAACGTATGTTACATGCTCATTAGTACTGCATGAGAAGTTGTTTACATCATGAAGACTAGACACTGATATTAGAGATTTATAATGAAGTTATTAGTGACTTTAGATTTATAAAATATTTAACCAGGATCTATATCTGTAAGGATTTTTGTTATGGCAATCATATCGTTCAGAAGCGTTTTGTGGCTCTTGAAATGGGTCTTTTCCATAATTACTTTTGACATACACGGTACATCTTACCTTACATAATTACTTTAATGACTTCGAGACATATACCAGATCGTATGCCTATATTCAGCACAGAGACAAGAAACAGCAGCCTCACCTTTTGATTTTCTACTTGAAAAAATATATGATACTATTAACCAAAGAATAGTGTTGCCAATCTTGAAGAACAACAACTGAGAACTGTTTTTTATATTCACTCAAGATCACTCACATAATTTTTCTTGAAATTTAGCTACTTGACTTCAAAGAAGAAATGAAGTAAGTAAGCACAATTTAGTTTTTCTACTTTTGCAAGCAGATTTACTGATTTATTCAAAAATAAATGATCAAAATTGTTAATTCTGCTGTTTTGTAAAGCTCGCAAAATTCCAAGAGTCAAATTTATCATGAACTACGGCAAACTGACCATCCCAATAAATGAGCAATACTTTTGTTCGCCTTTAAACTCTGTCTCTTAGTTATTTTTCTACATCACAGGAAGTCAATTAACAATAAGAAATTAAATAATTACTTTTTATGTGTGCTGAAGGCATTTCTGTCTTTCTTCGTTTGGGTCATATAAGGACCACACACCAATTTCAATACTTCCTTCTTTGTTGTTCTTTCTTTTTCCTCCAGTTCTCTTTCATCTTTTCACTATGTATCCTTTTTCCCTCCTCGGACCATTTTGACTCTGTCTTCTTCTCCCTCCTGCCTTGGAATCTTTCCATTTTTAACACTTTCCTCTTGAAACTCTCTCTTTCTGTTGCATATTTTTCACTTATGTTGTTTCTTTAGAAATCTTTCCTAACTTCTTGAATCCAGGCTATTGTTGACTTCTTGTCCCAAAGATATTTAAAAATATGTTCGGTTAACCTGTTGCTGTTCATTCTATATAAGTGTCCAAAAAATACTAGTGTTTCATTTATGTTTTCTGTCTTGCAATAAACTTCTTCAATGCTTCTTAATTTCCATACCTCTATATTTTTTGGTGGTCCAAGAAATTTTCGGATTATTTTTCTTTATAGGACTTCAATTTTGTGTAATTTGTAGTTCAGTACTAAATATTCACCTGCATAAAGACATTCTGGTTTTACTACAGTGTTTTAGTGCTGTATCTTCAAATTGTTACGAAGACACCTTTTGTTGTAGACATTCCTAGTTATTCCATAAGCTCTCTCCATTTTATGTACTCTTTCTTCTATAGCGAATTTTTCTAAGCCATTTTCTTGGATAATTTCTCCCAAATATTTAAATTCATTTAAACTCTTTATCTGGCCAATATCTGCTGCTAGGGATTCCGGAGCATTTTTTTAATATTTGTCATAAATTTTGTTTTTTCTATAGATATTCTTAAACCTGCATTGTTGGCTATGTCTTCTAAGAGATTGATTTATATTCCAGAATTTTTCAGGTTTTCAGAAAGAATGCCAAAATCATCCGCAAATGCTAAACAGTGAATTTCAATACCTTTGTTTTTAGTTCCCATTCTGATTGGTGATAGCTCCACTTCTTTTAGTTTTTGTTTCCATTCTCTTACTATTTTTCCTAGTATGCAGTTAAAGAGGAATGGAGACAGGCCATCACCTTGCCTTACACCTGTTTTTATGTTGAATGCCTTCGATATTTCACCCTGAAACTTTACTTTTGATTTAGTTTTTGTGAGTGTTTCACAAAGAAGGTCTGCTAATTTAGATTTGATGCCAAATTCTCTGATCACTTTATCTAGTGTTTCCCTATCAACTGAGTGAAAGGCCTTTTAAAATCTATAAATGTTACAGTTATATCTTTGGAGTTTGTAAGTCTGTGGCGAATTATGGACTTCAGGTTGAACATCTGTTCTGAGCAAGATCTGCCATTTCTAAATCCACTCTGATACTCTCCCAATTGGCTATCAAGTGTTGCTCCTACCTTGTTTAGTAGTATTGTTGAAAATATTTTATAACCCACTGGCAACAAAGATATACCTCTGTAGTTATTTACATTTTGCTTATCACTTTTCTTGTGCAAGGGATCGATGAGACCCACTTTCCAGTCTTCTAGCATCTTTTCAGTTTCCCATATTTCTTCAGGCATGATCTGAAAGTCAGTTATAATATAATAATAAAGGCATTTCGTTTATACCTCCATTACGTCACAAAACATTACTGCTCAAACATTTACACTCTCTACAACTTCTTCTTTGTTAACAATGTGAGTTGGGCAAGAAAGAAATGATAAGCTAACACACGTTAATGTAAATCTTCTCAACATACTGTCCTGCACGAATCGACGTTTTTTTCCTAAGGTAATCGATCTTCACAGATCTAAGCAGAACAGAAAAGTGTTCCCGTCTTTTTTAACTGTAGCATACACGTGTAAACCACGAACGGTTAACACATTATAGTGTCTTAACGTCTCAAATAGAACATGGAGCTGTTGCTAGTCATATTGCATCTATTGCGTCCCTTGGCCACAATCGTTACTGAACTTGTATGGTGAATAATTGCAGATTTAACCTCGAGAAAATAATGCTTCCTTAGCATTTACATAACTGAGACAACTGGCTACTATAAATTCTGGAAGTCGACGTTTTCATTCACTGCTGTGATATACATCACTGGAGAAAATCAATTGCTTTTTGTGCACAGTAGCCATCGGCTGCGCTGTAGCGCTCATAACTACGACTTACTGCAAGTCTTTTCACACGCTGCGTGAAAGGGCAAGAAAAAGAGGCACAGTACATCCTCTACTTTTGGTGTTGAAAACAACGTTCATAAATTTGTTAGCAAATGATTCCCTCAGAAAAATATCAGACATTTGCAAACATTAATAACGAAATTAATGTGCCAAATAACATAGTTTCAATGAAGCAAATCAACACATACTGCAAAATTATCAGTCGATCAACATATTTAAAATACAAAAAATGTAGTTGACATTAAATTATGATGGAAAAAATATGAGATAATGTGCAAAATATAATGTTGTTGTGTTGCAAATGGGCAGAGACGACTCAAAGATGTTAATCATAATCAAAGCAGACAACCTCATAAATCCAGCGTTGTTTCATAATGTAGACCCAGGGGTAACTGAAAGCACAGCGTTTGAAGTTGTGTTGAAAGCGCAGTAAGGCAACTAGAAGAGCAGTTATTTTTTTCTGCCTTCTTTTTTGTGGTGTTCATAGACCAGCTGTTGATTACGTTAATTTGCTGTCGGTGTTTGGCTTTCGTTGTATACCGCAAACTAGTGAACACATTTCCTCCAAAACATACCCCTCGTCATAACAGCAGAGGCCGTCTCCTCACGTTTTGGACAGGGAACCAAATAACTCGATTTTTTTTATCATGACGTACTTTGCTGTTTATAAACGAAAATACGTGCCCCGTGAAAGTTCTGCTTGCATTTTGACCCATAAATATTCAAATATTTCATTTTAATATGCACATTCGAATTTCCATTTTAACGATGGCATCTGATGGCTTTTACGCTGAAATTTAGATTTTGGCCAAACCGGTGTTTCATCTAGCCTCGGTCAGTGGTCGCTGCCCGGAACCCTCTTTGCGAGTGCGTAATCGAACGAGAGGGACGTGTACAATTTACGAGCTCCGGGGTGAGGTGGCGCATTTGTGAAGTCCGTTAACAGGGTGCACGGCGCTTCATTACGTATACGTCTAGCGCTGCAGCGACGGGAATTACCGGCAAAAATGTTTTAGATGGCGAATATTTCAACTCATCCCAACGAAGCTAACGATGCGTTGTGCAGCAGCTGATTTTCACTTGCTCACATTGTCTCAATTCGAATTCTGGGTGGCTCTTTCCACTGCACGTATCATCTACTGTTAAATAGACTTATCCTTAAGTACAAGACAATTCACAACGAATACAGCGACTATGAGTAGCTATTTAATATGTGAGGATACATCCAAAAAATTATGGGGTGTGCAAAACAAGTTGAAAATTTCGATCGTTGTGCAGGCGCAAAGATTCCGAAGTCGGCGCATGGGCGGTGATACGTAAGTGAGAAATTTCTGTGACATCATTGAAAAGGTGTTGGATTTGCCTGACACCTTACAGTGTAATAATTAAATATTTCTAGTGCGCCAGTCTTGTTTGCATGGGCGGATGGGACTACGTACGTAATATTGCAAACAGGCTCTATATAATTACGACAATTAGTATTTTCCTCAGTGAGGCAGCCATAATGGCGGTTAGACATATCGCATTCAAGCTGGCTAATTCTGATCATGTAACACTCTCACCAACTCTTCCAAAGGGTGGGCTCCTAAAAATACATATTTAGCATGTAACGGAACCTATTAAAGGCTTTATTATAACGAAGTATGCGATACCCTCCTAATTCAACCAGTTTAACTAGCATTTATGATAATAGAAAAGTAATTGTGTAAAATATAATTAATAACTGACCCACACAAAAGTTAACATCACTTGAACAGTGATACAGCGGATGTCATTATGTAAAAAGACTATATTTAACTGAAATAATTAATATGAAATACGAATAATATTGGTCAACTTACGTATTTTGGATCTCCTTAAATAAAAATTACCCAGTGAAACCTATTTATTCACTAGGACTGTTTTCACTCACTATTCACGTAAACACATCTATTTTAAACGAGAACCACTGTACTTTTTAATAATTCACGTTATTTACTTACGTATGCAAATGAGAGAAGTCAATAGATGTACCTTTGAAAAACGGCCTTTTTGCAACAAAGAATTGTTCTGACAAGTTGACAGATCTGTTCGTCATTTTAATTACCTGTTAGATTATGTCACTCAATGTAAATTAATAACTTGTTTGCACAAATTACGATAACAGATGGATGCCTGACTTATAAACCACGTCTCTTCTCAGTAGTTCTTTGACGAGGTTATAAATACAAGCTGCAAGAATCCTCGTCAGCTCAGTCGTGATAGAACTTTTGTAACGTGTTTATGTTATTGTCTTATGTGGGAAAACAATGCAAAGATGTTGTAAAAGAAGTGTTACTCTGTACTGTGAGAACGTCTTTGAGTGGTGAGAGGAGTTAAAATGGCTATCATGCCAATAAATAGTTGAAGTTCACTTATTCTGTCGTTCATTATTTATCAACAAGCACATCAACAACACGGGACCTCATCTTTTTGCCCCTCGACGAATACATATAGAGCCAACATTAACATCAAGATACAGCAGTGAACCAGCCAGCAGCAATTACTACAATACAATTTAATGGCGCCAACCCAATTCTCTACCTCAAGTGCCAACAAGCTTCGTATATTGGAATGATGCAGTGCGAATATAGGAATTCAACGACTGGGCGACCATTATAAGCATTAGTGTCAAAAAATGCAAAGGCATAAACCAATATGGCTGTTTGATGGTAATTATTACTATCCAAATTAACGTACGTAAGTACAAGCGTCTGTGCAGATAAAGGCTATGTGGAGAACAGATAGCGAACGGAGTGACAAGAGAGGGTGGCCAGAAAAAAGGAGAAAATATTTCACAGAAATATTTCCAGAGTTGTCACTATTGTAATCTTACACACTATGTCAGTCTCTTTTTATCATAAAAGAAAATATGAACTGTCCACTTAAAAAATAATTCACGAAAGAAAATTGTGTGTCTTCAACTGCGAAATGCGTCAGTCCATTCTGGTCTGACTCGTCTCATTTATATTTTATTTCTTTAATTCCATTTTCGCATCTGAGACATTACTACATGGTACTGCAATTTCAGTTCATGGGTATTACTTTCCAGTTCCACTTCTAATTGTGATAAAAATAATAATTAACAAAAGCTTGCACTGAGTCACGCCTCTTTGTTGTTCTTTATTTTCTCATATTTTCTTCCAGTTTTTGTAGTCACAATGTGGGGAATAGCTCGGTGTTTAGCAGATCCAGAACTTCTGCAAAAGAGTATGCATGGAAAAACTCAAAACCCTACTGGAAGTTACAACTCTCTGATAGCAAAACAATGCCCCAAGACAACATCTGTTTCCACAACTGCTGATGAATTTGCAGCGTATGACGCTTGTTTAGTTTTTAACTGTACCAGATTTGACAGAGGCTAGGATTTGATCCAGGAGATTTCACACTGTCGTTATTGAAGAAAATCGAATGCAGGAGAACTGATGCAGCTGACATTATTGTTATTCAATCTGAAAACTAGATTAATCTAAGAGGACATGCAAAGAAAAGACTGCTTGAGAATAAAGAGCAGAATCCACATGGTTTGGAGCAATTCGCGCAGACCTAATACAAAGAATGTTAGCCGACCGATGTGGCCGAGCGGTTCTAGGCGCTTCAGTGCAACAGGGTGGAGGTTCCCTGTTATTTTTGGGTGGCATTATGTGGGGTCGACGTACGCCGCTGGTGGTCATGGAAGGCGCCGTAACGGTTGTACGATACATGAATGCCATCCTCAGAGCGATTGTGCAACCATATCAGCAGCATATTGGCAAGGCCTTCATTTTCATGAACGATAATTCGCGCCACCGTCGTGCACATTTTGTGAATGACTTCGTTCAGGATAACGACATCGATCGACTAGAGTGGCCAGCATGGCCTCCAGACATGAACTCTATCGAAAATGCCTGTGATAGACTGAAAAGGGCCGGCCAGAGTGGCGAGCGGTTCTAGGCGCTTCAGTCTGGAACCGCGCGACCGCTACGGTCGCAGGTTAGAATCCTGCCTCGGGCATAGATGTGTGTGATGTCCTTAGGTTAGTTAGGTTTAAGTAGTTCTAAATTCTAGGGGACTGATGACCTCAGATGACAAGTACAATAGTGCTCAGAGTCATTTGAACAAAGAATGTCACATCTTTGATTCTGGCAGTTGTATGTACCTTTTCCTAACAGACGACTGACATTATAGTACTTAAATTTGGCATACAATTAGTCAACACTATAGTGAAACATTCTGTGGAAGAAATTTTCATTTACTACTGTAGTAAGACATTTATGTAAGAAATAAGCCCTAATATTTGGTTTGAGAAATTTTGAGATCTGCAAAAATGCAGCAGAAGAAGATATCAACATCCTCTTCCACAGATATTTGTAATTATGGTGTATCAAACTTTGCACAAAAATGCATTTATTTCGTTCTGACATATTTTTCAGAAAAGGAACATACGTACTCACCTTGTTGAAAAACGTTAATTGTTTATAATTAAAAATATATAACTTCAATATGCATGGAAACTTTTGTTTGTATCCATACACCATTCCTTAACAACTGTGCCAAATTTAGTTACATTGCCTTGGAAACTTTGGGTTTTATAAGGTTTTGCTTCAAAGTATTGCAGCTTCGCATACGCCCCCCCCCCCCCTTTAGCCGTTAGTACCGGTTTTAAAATTCTCTCTACACTGGGTAGCTATTGCATGTTGAGTTTTTCTGTATGGCCGGGTCACTTAGTGAACTGAGGAAGTGGTAGGCGAATTTAGGCGTCTCCAGGCCAATCGCAAGGAGACTAGAGAGAGTAGAGGGGCCGCCAAGTACATAGTCTCCACATTAAAACACCGATACATAAGCCGTGACGAAGACTTGGTCCTGTGCAGAATACTGCCCATTTATCAAGTCCAAGCTATTCTTTTCTCCCTTTGTGGAGGTGAGGTGCCATCAACCAGATGCCTCCTCCACGCAGGGTGGTTGCTCTAAAAAGACTGCCAGAGAGTATGAGACAGCAGGCTGCTTTCTAGGAATTACTGACGTGGGAAAACCACATATTGGCTGACGTACAAATACCGTAACTTTGAAGTGTAGGATTTTTGCGCCAAACTTTTAGGAACTATTGACATAAAGTTTCTGAGTATCGTACAGCATCGTAATGTAAAAACTATACTGGAGAAACCAACGTTCCGGACACGGCTACAGCGGCCTGCTTCTGTTATTAGACCCAGCAAAAGGCACTGTAAGTGTGGTTGGTTGGTTGGGAGGAATGGACCAAACAGTGAGGTCATCGGTCCCATCGGATTAGGGAAGGGTAGGGAAGGACGTTCGCCGTTCCCTTTCAAAAGAACCTTCCCGGCATTTGCCTAAAGCGATTTAGGAAATCGTGGAAAACCTAAATCGGGATGGCCGGTCCCTGGTTTGAACCGTCGTGCTCCCGAATGCTAGTCCAGTGTGCTACCCAGTGCGTCACTGTAAGTGTGGTTGGTTTGGAGGAAGGGACTAAACAGTGAGGTTGGCCCCATCGAATTAGGGAAGGATGGGGAAGGACATAGGCCGTTCCCTGTCAAAAGTATCTTCCCGGCATTTGCCTAAAGCGATTTAGGAAATCATGGAAAACTTCGCTACGTTGTAAGCGTGGCCGAAACGTTTGTTTCTACAATAGTTTTGTTTACATCATAACGTGGTACGACACTTAGAAAATTTGTATGACAACTGACTCTGGCCGCGGAGCCGAAGCAATTATTTTAGCAGCTGTTTTCGTGGAAACATAGGGCATTGGCTGGTTGATAAGACATGTCCTAGGCGGTGAGTTGAGCAGCTCTGTTACGAACATTTTCATTGGCCAGTGTTCAACGGATCTTGTTACTCGCGAAAAATAGTTTACGTAAACTTCGGGGAGCGCAAAGTGCAGCCGTATCTGCGACAGTACTTTGACTTTACAGTTCTCCAGGGGCACTCTGGTTTGAAAGCCTTGCAAAAGCACTGTGATTTAACAGCTCTTAAAGAGGATTTGGGACAGCTCTGCGTAACACAAGGTTGCTCCTCCTCTGCAGAGCGCACTGTTTTCTAGCTCGTTTTGTGGCTCTGGAGGGAGACAGGGCTACTTGTGAGGGAAGACACGGCATTCAGCGGTCAAACTGTAAGCGGCCGCGCATTACTCCACTCTGCACGTCACGTCGTGGTGAGAATCGGCAGAACATGCAATCCGGAGTGAGAGTTATCAATCATTTTGTAGGCAAGTGATTTGGGCTACCTTAGATCCTGGGCTGTCGATTCTTTTGATTAGGTGTTCCCCGTCTCTTTAAGCACCCAGTTATTTATGGCAGTTGCGTGTGACATCCTATGCCTCATATACATGCGTGGCGTACTATTGATGACAGTTGCATCGGGACTTTTTTGCGAAATAAGCGAAGACGAGTGAAAATATGTGTCGATCGCAATTCGAACCGGAAAGCTACTGCTTACACTTGCATTAAGGGGAACTTTACTATCTTTTTGTCCGAAAAATCGATTTTTTTAAATTGCGTTTTTGGATCCATAAAAGTGTTTAAAACCCAACCCCCAAACTGTTTTTCCGAATACGGAACGGAAATGTTCGTTATTCGCGGTTGAACAAAAAAATGCACCTGCCTGAAATCGGCCTTTTTCACGCGCCAGTTTTTTTTCTTTCGGAGGACGAGTTATTGTACTCGTGCTTGGGAGGAAACACACTAAATTCAAATGAAAGTGTGAACGCATGTGTTTGGAAGTTACCCCCCAAGAATTTGCATTCTGGTGCGAAGACAGTGGAGATTGCGACTTTCCAACGACGGGTATTCAGCATTTCTGAACACCATGACAAGGATGGACGTCACCCTGCGACTCGACGCAGTTCGCCAAACATTCGGACGACCACCGGATTCAAGAGGTCGAAAACCGCTTGTCACCTGCCGTACGAGCGGCTCTGGAGCAGCGCAGGATGGCCCAAATCGAGCAGAACGCCCTCTATGAGGAAGAGGAAGGACTAGTTCATGGACCCGGAATAGCAGATTGGACGTACGTTGCATAATATTGCATTTATACACTCCTGGAAATGGAAAAAAGAACACATTGACACCGGTGTGTCAGACCCACCATACTTGCTCCGGACACTGTGAGAGGGCTGTACAAGCATTGATCACACGCACGGCACAGCGGACACACCAGGAACCGCGGTGTTGGCCGTCGAATGGCGCTAGCTGCGCAGCATTTGTGCACCGCCGCCGTCAGTGTCAGCCAGTTTGCCGTGGCATACGGAGCTCCATCGCAGCCTTTAACACTGGTAGCATGCCGCGACAGCGTGGACGTGAACCGTATGTGCAGTTGACGGACTTTGAGCGAGGGCGTATAGTGGGCATGCGGGAGGCCGGGTGGACGTACCGCCGAATTGCTCAACACGTGGGGCGTGAGGTCTCCACAGTACATCGATGTTGTCGCCAGTGGTCGGCGGAAGGTGCACGTGCCCGTCGACCTGGGACCGGACCGCAGCGACGCACGGATGCACGCCAAGACCGTAGGATCCTACGCAGTGCCGTAGGGGACCGCACCGCCAGTTCCCAGCAAATTAGGGACACTGTTGCAGCTGGGGTATCGGCGAGGACCATTCGCAACCGTCTCCATGAAGCTGGGCTACGGTCCCGCACACCGTTAGGCCGTCTTCCGCTCACGCCCCAACATCGTGCAGCCCGCCTCCAGTGGTGTCGCGACAGGCGTGAATGGAGGGACGAATGGAGACGTGTCGTCTTCAGCGATGAGAGTCGCTTCTGCCTTGGTGCCAATGATGGTCGTATGCGTGTTTGGCGCCGTGCAGGTGAGCGCCACAATCAGGACTGCATACGACCGAGGCACACAGGGCCAACACCCGGCATCATGGTGTGGGGAGCGATCTCCTACACTGACCGTACACCACTGGTGATCGTCGAGGGGACACTGAATAGTGCACGGTACATCCAAACCGTCATCGAACCCATCGTTCTACCATTCCTAGACCGGCAAGGGAACTTGCTGTTCCAACAGGACAAGGCACGTCCGCATGTATCCCGTGCCACCCAACGTGCTCTAGAAGGTGTAAGTCAACTACCCTGACAAGCAAGATCTCCGGATCTGTCCCCCATTGAGCATGTTTGGGACTGGATGAAGCGTCGTCTCACGCGGTCTGCACGTCCAGCACGAACGCTGGTCCAACTGAGGCGCCAGGTGGAAATGGCATGGCAAGCCGTTCCACAGGACTACATCCAGCATCTCTACGATCGTCTCCATGGGAGAATAGCAGCCTGCATTGCTGCGAAAGGTGGATATACACTGTACTAGTGCCGACATTGTGCATGCTCTGATGCCTGTGTCTATGTGCCTGTGGTTCTGTCAGTGTGATCATGTGATGTATCTGACCCCAGGAATGTGTCAATAAAGTTTCCCCTTCCTGGGACAATGAATTCACGGTGTTCTTATTTCAATTTCCAGGAGTGTATATATATGAAGATAGTAACTGATCTCGAAAGAACAGATACCATTGATGACCGTGCAGCTTCTCTAGAATAAATGATAAGCCCGGTCGCGGTACAAATTTTCAGCTGTCCCCATCGAGGTATATCAACAACACCTGTCGGCAGCTGAGGGTTTCTAGAGAAGCTGCACGGTCATCAGTGGTATCTGTTCTATCGAGAACAGTTACTATCTTCATATATGTATATCGGAAAGACAATTAGAGGCCGTAGGAGGAGGCGTGTTCATTGCAGTTGACTAAAATATTGTCTCTATTAAGGTCCAAATTGAGTGTGACAGAGAAGTCACACGGTCTCGCATAACTGGTCCAGATGAAACTAAGTTAATTGTTGAATGTCTCTAACGGCCACCCGATTCTGCTGTAACAGTTCTAGAGTCATTCAAAGAAAGTCTATGGTCAACAGCGAATAAATACCGAGATCATGCAATACTAGTTGGAGACGACCTTAACCTGCCGAGGGTAGACTGGGATGTCTATGGATTCACTGCAGGGCGGTACAGACAGTTAGTCATGCGAAATGCTTTTGAACAGGTTTTCTGAAAATTGTCTTGAGCAGTTAATTAGGCAGCCCTCACGCGATGGAAATATCTTACACCTTGTAGCTACAAACACGCCGGACCTCATCGACAATGTCAGTATAGAAACGAGGATTAGCGATCATGATTACGAAAGTTAATAAATCGGTCAAGAAGGCTAGCAGAGTGTTTCTGCTAGATAGACCAGGTAAGTAGTTATTAGCATCTCAGTGAATTGGCATCACTTAGTTCCAGTAAGATGTATGTAGAGGAATTATGATCAAACTTTAAATAGATTGTAAAACGTGGTCTGGAAGAGTAAGTGCCTAGTACGTGGATAAAGGAAATGAAGGGAAAGACCCACTATGATTTAATAAAGAAATGCGGTGGAGGCTGAGGAAGCATAGGCTGTTGCAATCTCGGTTCAAAAGGGAATGCACAAATGACGACAGGCAAAGGTTGTTTTTTCGTAAAATCACTAGGCGGGTCTAAGGCTTCCATTCAGTCCCTTGTTGACCACTCTGGTGTGGCAGTTGGAGATAGTAAAACGAAAGTCGAAGTTTTAAATCTCACGTTTAAGAAATCGTTCACAAAGGAGAACCGTAAAAAAATACTGTCAGTAGACCATCGGAAAGGTTGTCGTATGGACGACATAGTAATAAGCATACCTGGCGCAGAGAAACAACTGAAAGATTTGAAAGCAAATAAATCACCAGGTCCATACTAAATCCCAGTTCAGTTTTACAAAGGGTGCTCTACGGCATTGGCCCCTTACCTAGCTGAAGACGACACGTCTCCATTCGTCCCTCCATTCACGCCTGTCGCGACACCACTGGAGGCGGGCTGCACGATGTTGGGGCGTGAGCGGAAGACGGCCTAACGGTGTGCGGGACCGTAGCCCAGCTTCATGGAGACGGTTGCGAATGGTCCTCGCCGATACCCCAGCTGCAACAGTGTCCCTAATTTGCTGGGAACTGGCGGTGCGGTCCCCTACGGCACTGCGTAGGATCCTACGGTCTTGGCGTGCATCCGTGCGTCGCTGCGGTCCGGTCCCAGGTCGACGGGCACGTGCACCTTCCGCCGACCACTGGCGACAACATCGATGTACTGTGGAGACCTCACGCCCCACGTGTTGAGCAATTCGGCGGTACGTCCACCCGGCCTCCCGCATGCCCACTATACGCCCTCGCTCAAAGTCCGTCAACTGCACATACGGTTCACGTCCACGCTGTCGCGGCATGCTACCAGTGTTAAAGACTGCGATGGAGCTCCGTATGCCACGGCAAACTGGCTGACACTGACGGCGGCGGTGCACAAATGCTGCGCAGCTAGCGCCATTCGACGGCCAACACCGCGGTTCCTGGTGTGTCCGCTGTGCCGTGCGTGTGATCATTGCTTGTACAGCCCTCTCGCAGTGTCCGGAGCAAGTATGGTGGGTCTGACACACCGCTGTCAATGTGTTCTTTTTTCCATTTCCAGGAGTGTAATTAGCACTAGAAGTGTGGCAACTGAAGGTTGACACGTGTAGTGTGAAAACTGAAAGTTTGTCAGAAGTAATAAATTTCGCTACACCCTGACTTAATTTAGCAAAAGAATTAATAAAACCGGAAAATCGAAAGTTAATTTAGTGACTGAAGTTAATAGTGAGCTTTCTTTCTGAAGCACATCGAAATTCAGTAAAATACGGTTAGTCTTGGACTACCTCAACAATCATTTCAAAAACTACTTGAATCTACGCAATTTAGAAATAAGAGATTTAACTTTGAACTTGAATTAAATGATTCCGAACAATTAACAATAGTAAAATTTAGTACGTACCAAGCTGAGCTGCAGTCACAGGTAAGCTAAAATATGGTAACAAAACTCGCACTCTTAATTTGTGCTTGTGTAATCTAAATAGTGTAGCCAGCTATAAATACTTTAACCGAATTTTGAAATTAAAGCAGTGAAAACGAGTTAGCATTATTACTTTAATGCTGGCGTTTGAATTTCAACGACACTCGGGTTCATTTCGGAAAAGGAAGGGACTCTGCTTGGTAATGCAATTGGGACAATGAGCAACAAACGTTCATGCTAAGTTGCTGTAATTATAGTGACGAAAATGGAAAAGTTTGAAAAGCTGAGGTCTGCCATACAGTTCTAAAACTTTACGTGCCTCCAGTCTTCCTTGTCGGTTGATTGAAGGTTTGAAGCCGTCGGTCGAGGAGGTGGCGACAGTCACTCATTGTCGGCCGTCGCTGTTGCAGAAGCTGGATGTTGGCGCGCCTTCTTCTCGACACGGTCACCAGACGAAACGGGCTCTTGATGTGCGCTAGTTAATGTTTCCCGTCCGCGACACCATGTCAGAAACTATCATCGCAAGTCGAGCGCAATTACATGCTGCCAAACCCCGAAAGCGCGGCAACTCGCGGGAGCGTCACACAACACACCTGCTCCACTCGCTACTCCCGCCACACTCCCTCTCTCTCTGCTCAGCCCGCGCTCCACGCGGCAGAGTTAACACAACCAAAGATCCTACACACTTTGATTCTTCACACGACCTATCGACGTAATCGTTCGATAGCTGTCTTCCCTAGGCAAGACCCAGCGTAAAAATACAAATAATATTTACGAAACAAACCAATTATACATCGACATAAATGTATAAATATATATATACAAACAGTAAAACAATTACAATATACAAAGAGACAGAAATGTCATATCTTGAGGTAACAAAGCAAGGAAAAAAAAAATAGAACAATAGATGGAAATAGGAGGCTATGCATTTCCGGCGTTACACAACAGTGTCCCTAATTTGCTGGGAAGTGGTGGTGCGGTCACCTACGGCTCTGCGTAGGATCCTACGGTCTTGGCGTGCATCCGTGCGTCGCTGCGGTCCGGTCCCAGGTCGACGGGCACGTGCACCTTCCGCCGACCACTGGCGACAACATCGATGTACTGTGGAGACCTCACGCCCCACGTGTTGAGCAATTCGGCGGTACGTCCACCCGGCCTCCCGCATGCCCACTATACGCTCTCGCTCAAAGTCCGTCAACTGCACATACGGTTCACGTCCACGCTGTCGCGGCATGCTACCAGTGTTAAAGACTGCGATGGAGCTCCGTATGCCACGGCAAACTGGCTGACACTGACGGCGGCGGTGCACAAATGCTGCGCAGCTAGCGCCATTCGACGGCCAACACCGCGGTTCCTGGTGTGTCCGCTGTGCCGTGCGTGTGATCATTGCTTGTACAGCCCTCTCACAGTGTCCGGAGCAAGTATGGTGGGTCTGACACACCGGTGTCAATGTGTTCTTTTTTCCATTTCCAGGAGTGTATATCAAACCGAGTATAAATAGTAGTGACCATGCATTAATTTCTCTGTCGTCTTTTGGAGTTACGTGAATAGGTGGAGCCTGTGACGCTATATTTTTGCTTTTGTAGCATTCTTTTGTCAAGATTGAGAGAAGGACGCCATTAGGCATGATCTGTAAAGGTGTGTAAGAGTTTAATCTGTCTAAATGTTTTTAATAGAGATACTTAGTGAAACTTGCATTATGATTTTTAATAAGCTTTCGTGGTATTTTATCCCATCCTTTTAAGAGATTTTCTGCAATTTAAATATTATTCGTGGTGCAGAGCTGCGCTACGAACGAACGAGCCGCTGCCGCGGCGCATTCAAACTGCATTAAATGAAACCAATCATACCGCAAAGAAGCGGACAGATAATAGTGAACTAAAATTATTTCTTTCAGCTTTCGGGATTGCAGGGCAGAGCAGCAGATTTTATGATGTGTTTTACAGGTGGACGCGTGCTGCGGATGATATATTATTAACAGTGCAAAAAGATAATTTACCTACAAGACATAAAAGAAGTCTTGCTGTGCGTAATTCTGGTCTGCCAAACATTATAGTAAAAACATTTCTTTTCTCTGATAACAGTCTCATGCTACGTGTTATTCGTGGTACTTATTGGTGTTTTAATGTTAACAAAAATCCGCTGCAAAATTTTGATGTTGAACAAACATTGCGTACTGTACTGATAACGAAATAATTTTCAGTAACGTTTTCAATAACTGTAAAGTAAGAAAGATATGTTGAACTTTATAGCGAGTTAACGAAACAATGTCCCCTTTATAGAAAGCCAGATTCAGAATAATAAGAACTGTAAGTAGGCTGTTTAGGTTCTTATATTGGTAACGCCGCCGCCACGTAGCGCTCTCTGTATGAAAATCACTGGCTGTGCTGTGTGCAGTCTGTGGCTAGTTTGCATTGTTGTCTGCCATTGTAGTGTTGGGCAGCTGGACGTGAACAGCGCGTAGCGTTGCGCAGTTGGAGGTGAGCCGCCAGCAGTGGTGGATGTAGGAAATGAGATGGCGTATTTTTGAGTACAGAATGGATGTCATGAACTGCTATATATATGATGACTAATAAGGTAAATACATTGTTTGTTCTCTATTAAAATCTTTCATTTGCTAACTATGTCTATCAGTAGTTAGTGCCTTCAGTAGTTTGAATCTTTTATTTAGCTGGCAGTAGTGGCGCTCGCTGCATTGCAGTAGTTCGAGTAACGAAGATTTTTGGTGAGGTAAGTGATTTGTGAAAGGTACAGGTTAATGTTAGTCAGGGCCATTCCTTTGTAGGGATTTCTGAAAGTCAGATTGCGTTGCGCTAAAAAAAATATTGTGTGTCAGTTTAAGCTCAGTCCTGTACAATTGTTCTAAGGGGACGTTTCAGAACATAATATATTTTGTTTTGTTGAAAATTAATGATCCAAAGAAAGTCACAGCCCAGCATCCCTAAAAGGTATTCTTTTCGTAGCAACATGTTTTTTCTCGTCCATTTATCGATATATTAGCTGTTACGCGAGCAATAACAAAGAGACCGAAAACGCGTATAATTGGAGCTCCCAATAACTAGTAAGCCCGTCTGCCCGTGTGCGTGCTCCGAATCAGCGGAAGGAGCTGCCACCTGTCCACTCGCATTGGCCCTCCTCCACGAGCGGCGCGAACGCGTTACCACCCGCCACTCACCCTGGTGTCAGGGCGGATCCATCGCGTCGGGTGCACGGGCGACAGAAATTGTACGTACTGCGCTTTATTGCTATGAAAGCCACGTACTGGTATTACCCAGAACGCTATCACCTGGATCATTTGCATGACGTTCCACATCTTTCACAGCAGCACTTGTGTGATCCACAACACAAAAGTTTTGGAACCGTCTGGCACGCTTAGTGGCACATCAAGAAAAGCTATGGACCGAGGACGGATACCTGAGACAGCCCCCGCTTTACATGAACCTGTGAGATTGAAACTTCTACCTTTTGTCTGACACTGGAGAGAAATCTTCTAGTGGTTAATTTCCAGATAAGAAGTGCCCCAGGTTGTGCAAAGGTATTGCACGATCCACACAACAAGTACTTCTGCTAAATCAGAGAAAATATGCGCCATCGTCAATTTATCATTTAACATTGCTAGCACGAAGGGATTTCTGTAAAAAATGCAACACTTTCATCGGCCAGTTTCAGTTGAAAAAATTTTGAATTTACTGTGTGACATCGTTGAATATTCGCGCTTACATGAAATTCCGATACGTCGTGGTACTATACCCAGCCTTCAAAATGGCGTCTGTAACGGAGGTGTGTTCCATGAAGAGAACTGGCGAAAACCCAGAGGATCCGAAATATTCACAGGTGCTTGCGGAATGTCTGCGGAGAGCTATCAGTGAACGAAACTGCGGTTATTCGTTGGGCACGGTGTCTGCCGTCATCGCAATAAGCCCATGCAAATCTGGCCGCTCTGCCGTGTGTTGGCCGGTCAGACACAGCTGTGACTCCAGTAATATTGGACCGTCTCATTCGAAGTGATGGACGGATCACAATCAAACATCTCGCTGCTCAACTGGACGTCTCAGTTGGTCGTACTGACACTCATATCCACTAGTTTGGATACGCAAAGGCGTTTGCCCGCTGCTTCCACACTGCCACGCCAGACGATGAAATATGAGTTCATCATCTCGAAGTGGAAACAAAACGGTAATCTATGGAGTGGCGCCATACCACTTCTCCATCGAAGAAAAAGTTCAAAGGCGCACCCTCAGCCGGTGAAGTTATGGTCACGGTCTTTTCGGACTCTGGAGGGTTTATTCTGTTTGATGTCGTCCCTCATGGTGCAACAATTGATCGAAAGTGTGTTGTGCTAACCTCAGGATATTGAAAAAACAACTTTAGTACATACGTCGCGACAAAAATGCAAACGAACGTCTCCTTCTCCATGATGACGCAAGGCCTCACAGAAGTCTGCGCATCCGAGAGTGCTCACAAAACTCATCCACCCTACCGCCCGGGCCCTCATCTCGTGGTCGTGCGGTAGCGTTCTCGCTTCCCACGCCCGGGTTCCCGGGTTCGATTCCCGGCGGGGTCAGGGATTTTCTCTGCCTCGTGATGGCTGGGTGTTGTGCTCAGAGCCATTTGAACCATTTGAACTCCCGCCCGGATCTCGCATCTTCAGACTTCTGTCCGTGTCGCCCAGTGCAGGATGCGCTCCATGGGAATCAGTACGTTGATGATAGGGTGATTATTGATGCAGCGAATCGTTGGATCCGACGACGACCAGTAGAAAGGTAGCACGCGGGCATACGATCCCTCTCAGTGAGGTGAAGTAAAGCCGTCACGCTGAACGTAGGTTATACAGGGTGTTTATAAATGAATATCGAGCTTTTGACGCTTTGTAATATTTATTATATTAAAATTACAGCTATAAACGCTATGTCCAATGAAAGAGCACCTCAAACAGCTTTACCAAGAATCTTATAGATGTTCAATGTGAGCACTATTTGTCACACGGCACACATCAAGTCTAATCTGAGTTCTTCCCAAACGTTGATAAGTGTGTCTTCAGTGATTGTACCAGCAGCGGCTTCAACCCGGTTTTTTCATTCAGGGGGGTCTGCTGGTGGCGGTGGCACGTACACACGATCCTTGATGAAGCCCCAAAGGAAAAAATCGCATGGCGTTAGGTCGGGTGAGCGTGGAGGCCGTGCAAAGCAAGCCCTGTCATTGGGCCTCTTGAGGCCTATCCAGCGCTTGGGTACAGTGACGTTCAACCAATCGTGTACTTCGCTACGCCAGTGAGGTGGCGCACCATCTTGCTGGAAAATGTTCTCTGGCTCATCTTACAACTGAGGGAAGATCCATTGCTCTAGTTTATCAAGATAAGAAGTGCCAGTTACAGTAGGTTCACCAAAAAATAAAGTGAGAAGTGTAGTGGACTGGCAAGACAGCCAATCCACTAGGAGAAAGCCGAAAGGCACGCGTTTAAGCTCACGCAGGCTAGCGTGAGGTCTGGAACTGGACAAGGACGTTATAGTAGCAAAGAATGTACGTAACTACTGGAATACTTAACTTTAATTCATAATTTGTGAACATCGCTCTTGACGGTACATATTTTACAGCATCAATAGTAACTGGTAATGGCGCCTTGCTAGGTCGTAGCAAATGACGTAGCTGAAGGCTATGCTAACTATCGTCTCGGCAAATGAGAGCGCAATTTGTCAGTGAACCATCGCTGGCAAAGTCGGCTGTACAACTGGGGCGAGTGCTATGAAGTCCCTCTAGACCTGCCGTGTGGCGGTGCTCGGTCTGCAATCACTGACAGTGGCGACGCGCGGGTCCGACGTATATTAACGGACCGCGGCCGATTTAAAGGCTACCACCTAGCAAGTGTGGTGTCTGGCGGTGACACCACAAGAAGAACCCGGCTATAGACTTGATGTGTGCCGTGTTACAAATGGTGCTCACATTGAACATTTATAAGATTCTTGGTAAAACTGTTTGAGTTGCTCTTTCATTTGACATATCATGTACAACTGTAAGTTTAATGTAATAAATATTATAAAGTGTTAAAACCCCGATATTCATTTACAAAAACCCTGTATTGAGAAACAGATTTTGTAGCCAAATGAGTGGGGAATAATATAGTGTGTTTGAATCCTGAATAAAACCAAGCTGCTTTCTGAAAAAAAAGTTGCGTTACTTACTGGGCGCCCCTCGTCTCTCACACGTAACAGAATAAATTGTAGTTTCTGTGGATTCTCCCAGCTAATTTTATATCCTGAGCTGAGCCACTACTCTCATACAATGATTTCTCATTTCAGTTTAAGTTCAAGGATTTGATATACGTACAGGTACTCAGTCTTGGTAGGTCTATCCTTGGCACAGAGAGAAACTTCCCACTAGCAGCAGCTCGCCAGTGAGGTTCGCTTTGAGAAGAGGGAGCGGCGGCATCTCTTGCAGCCACTCTGCCCCCCCCCCCTCCCCCCTCTGTCTTTCCCCTCCTGGTTTTAGTGCTCGTAAACCGACAGTCGTGACGTCTCTGCGCTCAGACGTTCCCATTGTCATGATGGTAGCCAGTAAAAGATGAGAAGAAAGGGACGGTGGTAATGACAGTGATAGTGAAGGAAATCCGTGTTAAAAAACGATTATCGTTGAGGCTCGTACCAAGCAGTTCCAATCAACGATTTCGAGGATGGCGGCCAGCATCTCTAATCAGTCTTTGGTCATCTACGTCCACTATCTTCAGAATACTCTATGACTCTTTATTTATGTATAAGTAAGACGTGTAGATGTTTTTGGACCTCAGCGACAAATCTGAGAACAATTAAAATTTTTCTTCTTTTAGAAAATGTCCGTTTTAATCCGACGGTTATGAGTTATCCATGCGAATGAGGCCCACTGGCAAAGGTGAGTACTTCACAGTAGCCAACTGGTAATTAGTTATTCTGCATTCACGTCTTCATTTCACAGAATGTTCCATTAATTTTTGGGGTTAGAGGAAACGATTTATCGGCCAGGATCGAGCTACGTAAAAAAGAAAAAAAAAGACATGTAACTAGATAGTGAATACTATGAGAACAGTCTTTATTCTCCATAATAAAGCACAAGAATAGGTCTCGCAATTCAGCTACTTGGCTACTTGAGGTGAAACATGTATTCCTTTCAAAGGCCGTAAGGCATCGAAAGTATGTTCCACAATTATTATAAAAAAAAGAGAGACAATGATTGAGACGGTTATGCAATTCTTCAGAACAGCAGCTGTACAGACACTGATATACGGAACAGAGACCTAAACGATCATGAAATATAATAACAACGTAAATAAACCTCTAAAACGAGAATCCTCAGAAGATGTAATCAGACTTACAGCTCATGAAACAAAGGTACTTTGTATTGGAAGACAACTGTATACAATTGTAGTTCATGATACGTTACCAATTACAGTGAAAAAATCACTGGGACATGTGAAAGTGAAAAGTAATGACAGTAAGTACTAAACTAGTTATTCTGCTGGAAACGATGCAACGACCCGCCAATCTCTTCTTTGGACAACCCTCCACGGTATGCGTGATGGTCTGGCCACGCCGCAGGCACGAAGTAGTCTCTGCCCCAGTGAAGTGCGACCGCCTTTGATGTACTGTGGCGTGGTCTGAAACGACTGAGTTAGTGCCAACAAATCTCACAGACTAACGGAGGCACCTTAAGCAACTTCATGGTTACTTGGTCGACGTCTGTCCACTCGTTCCTGCATTGTTCGTTACAGCCACTATTGTTGTTAAGTAAGTTTACGTCAAGATTCGATATCAGACGCAGCTCCTGCAGGCCTATACCGGCCGCTGTGGCCGAGCAGTTCTAGGCGCTTCAGTCCGTAACCGCGCTGCTGCTACGGTCGCATGTGCGTACCCTGCCTCGGGCATGGATGTGTGTGATGTCCTTAGGTTAGTTGGGTTTAAGTAGTTCTAAGTCTGGGGGACTGATGACCTCAGATGTTAAGTCGCATAGTACTTAGAACCATTTGAACCATTTAAATGCCTATAGGGGGCCCCTGCAGCCCTACATGGGGCTTGACTCTCTTGTATAGTAGTTTTATAAGATACACTCCTGGAAATGGAAAAAAAAAACATTGACACCGGTGTGTCAGACCCACCATACTTGCTCCGGACACTGCGAGAGGGCTGTACAAGTAATGATTACACGCACGGCACAGCGGACACACCAGGAACCGCGGTGTTGGCCGTCGAATGGCGCTAGCTGCGCAGCATTTGTGCACCGCCGCCGTCAGTGTCAGCCAGTTTGCCGTGGCATACGGAGCTCCATCGCAGTCTTTAACACTGGTAGCATGCCGCGACAGCGTGGACGTGAACCGTATGTGCAGTTGACGGACTTTGAGCGAGGGCGTATAGTGGGCATGCGGGAGGCCGGGTGGACGTACCGCCGAATTGCTCAACACGTGGGGCGTGAGGTCTCCACAGTACATCGATGTTGTCGCCAGTGGTCGGCGGAAGGGGCACGTGCCCGTCGACCTGGGACCGGACCGCAGCGACGCACGGATGCACGCCAAGACCGTAGGATCCTACGCAGAGCCGTAGGGGACCGCACCGCCACTTCCCAGCAAATTAGGGACACTGTTGCTCCTGGGGTATCGGCGAGGACCATTCGCAACCGTCTCCATGAAGCTGGGCTACGGTCCCGCACACCGTTAGGCCGTCTTCCGCTCACGCCCCAACATCGTGCAGCCCGCCTCCAGTGGTGTCGCGACAGGCGTGAATGGAGGGACGAATGGAGACGTGTCGTCTTCAGCGATGAGAGTCGCTTCTGCCTTGGTGCCAATGATGGTCGTATGCGTGTTTGGCGCCGTGCAGGTGAGCGCCACAATCAGGACTGCATACGACCGAGGCACACAGGGCCAACACCCGGCATCATGGTGTGGGGAGCGATCTCCTACACTGGCCGCACACCACTGGTGATCGTCGAGGGGACACTGTATAGTGCACGGTACATCCAAACCGTCATCGAACCCATTGTTCTACCATTCCTAGACCGGCAAGGGAACTTGCTGTTCCAAGAGGACAATGCACGTCCGCATGTATCCCGTGCCACCCAACGTGCTCTAGAAGGTGTAGGTCAACTACCCTGGCTAGCAAGATCTCCGGACCTGTCCCCCATTGAGCATGTTTGGGACTGGATGAAGCGTCGTCTCACGCGGTCTGCACGTCCAGCACGAACGCTGGTCCAACTGAGGCGCCAGGTGGAAATGGCATGGCAAGCCGTTCCACAGGACTACATCCAGCATCTCTACGATCGTCTCCATGGGAGAATAGCAGCCTGCATTGCTGCGAAAGGTGGATATACACTGTACTAGTGCCGACATTGTGCATGCTCTGTTGCCTGTGTCTATGTGCCTGTGGTTCTGTCAATGTGATCATGTGATGTATCTGACCCCAGGAATGTGTCAATAAAGTTTCCCCTTCCTGGGACAATGAATTCACGGTGTTCTTATTTCAATTTCCAGGAGTGTAGTTCTTCTTCCAGATCGGTGGAGGGGCACTGTTTACAACGGTAGCCAATTGACGGGTGCTGAACGAAGGCATCGAGTTCCTGGACCTCGATCTCGTTTCTACATCTACATCTACATCTACATCCATACTCCGCAAGCCACCTGACGGTGTGTGGCGGAGGGTACCTTGAGTAACTCTATCGGTTCTCGCCTCTATTCCAGTCTCGTATTGATAGTGGAAAGAAGGATTGTCGGTATGCTTCTGTGTGGCCTCTAATCTCTCTGATTTTATCCTCATGGCCTCTTCGCGAAATATACGTAGGAGGGAGCAATATACTGCTTGACACCTCGGTGAAGTCATGTTCTCGAAACTTCAACAAAAGCCCGTACCGAGCTACTGAGAACCTCTCCTGCAGAGTCTTCCACTGGAGTTTATCTATCATCTCCGTAGCGCTTTCGCCATTGCTAAATGATCCTGTAACGAAGCGCGCTCCTCTCCGTTGGATCTTATCTATCTCTTTTATCAACTCTATCTGGTGCGGATCCCACACTGGTAAGCAGTATTCAAGCAGCGGGCGAACAAGCGTACTGTAACCTACTTCCTTTGTTTTCGGATTTCATTTCCTGAGGATTCTTCCAGTGAATCTCAGTCTGGCATCTGCTTTACCGACGATCAACTTTATATGATCATTCCATTTTAAATCACTCCTAATGCGTACTCCCAGATAATTTATGGAATTAACTGCTTCCAGTTGCTGACCTGCTATATTGTAGCTAAATGATAAGGGATCTTTCTTTCTATGTATTCGCAGCACATTACACTTGTCTACATTGAGATTCAATCGCCATTCCCTGCACCATGCGTCAATTCGCTGCAGATCCTCCTGCATTTCAGTACAATTTTCCATTGTTACAACCTCTCGATATACCACAGCATCATCCGCAAAACGCCTCATTGAACTTCTGATGTCATCCACAAGGTCATTTATGTATATTGTGAATAGCAACGGTCCTACGACACTGCCCTGCGGCACACCTGAAATCACTCTTACTTGGGAAGACTTCTCTCCATTGAGAATGACATGCTGCGTTCTGTTATCTAGGAACTCTTCAATCCAATCACACAATTGGTCTGATAGTCCATATGCTCTTACTTTGTTCATTGAACAACTGTGGGGAACTGTATCGAACGCCTTGCGGAAGTCAAGAAACACGGCATCTACCTTGGAACCCGTGTCTATGGCCCTCTGAGTCTCGTGGACGAATAGCGCTACTGTGAGTAAATGAAACTGAAAATTGGAATAAGTGGAGTATGACATTGTAGATTACAAAGGATACTTTCAGAGCAACATTAAAGTTACTACCTGCGAGAAACAGCGCCATCACCAACTTCGCCATACCATTCATGCACCCATTCATTAGTTCAATCACTCACCATGTTCCATAGATCCAATCACGAGGCAGAACCTTCACCGATGTGGAGCGAATCAGTTTACACATTAACAAAAATCAAGGAAATAGTAGAAACCTGTATGCTATATTAAGAGCAAACTATCATAATACTGCGTGCTGCCAGGCGGCACATGCTACTGTCAATGGAGATCTTTGGCTTCTGCGGTGGCTCCATCTGTAAACGATTGCAGTGAAGAGTGCCCTAAAGTGGCCTTGCTTTCAGACTGCCGGCTGCTGTTGGCTGATGGAGTTACGGGAAGCGTGCCGTGATAGTGGTCTAACCATTGGGCACGTTTTCTGCTACACGTTGTTGGGTTACATTTGTACCAGAACCCGTGTTAGCGCTCAGCACGGTATGAATTGTAATTACATGTGAGAGCTTGGACTGTTATACGAATACAGCTGAACTTCCAGGATGGAAAAACCTTTTGTGAATGGATACAAAGCGTTCCAAGTAATTTGAAGCACTAGCGGTCCGTTTCTTCTGTTGTTCAGAGCTCTTAGGCGGCTCCTCTGGTTTGGTAGTGGTTGTTACTGACGTAACCAGCTAGACAACGTGGCTTGGGTTTATAAACTTGTTACTCCTTTGGGCGCTGGGTGCATTAATGCTGCACAATTCATTGTAAGAAGTTGTATCTTGACATGAGTTCTTCTCTGGTGCTTGCTGTACTTATCTCATTCGATATTCTGGACCACAGTAGTGGCCATGGATTATGATGTAAAATTTTTATCCATTGTATTTTAAGATGTATTATGCAGTGGTTAGTGGTTCGTTCTTATAAGTTATTTTAGATCTAAGTGTAAGTGGGACTCATCTTGACAATAATCTAATGTGGTACAGTTTTAATTTATTTTATTGATATATTTGTTAAATGTTGACCTGAGTGAATTTTGTAGTAAGGTATAGTCTTCTACGTATAATAGTTTAACGGAGTAATGCTTGTGGATTTGTTAATGTATTCTGAGTAGTTAACTTCGAGTTGGGACTGCTTTAATATCCATATCTGGGGCGTGGTTGGAAAGAAATTAACAGTCACAGACGCAAGTTAGTTCTATAAAAATTGTTATCTTCAGTCTTGGCCAAAGCTAATATTGTTTTCCAGATGATCAGAGTCATTTCCTGATGTAATCTGCAACTGATTCTCCAGTATAGAACTTAAGCATTGACGTCCCGTATCCCTAGGATGCTCTCTCTAAGTAGCTACGTGTGTTACTCATTACATTACTGTATTTATTTAATTTTTCTCTATTCCCTGGCATATGAGGATGGTTTCTAAAAAAATTAACAGCAGATTATGTGTATTTAATTAACAAATTTAATAAATGCTTTGTTGTCACTCTCCGCTTTAATAATCAAGACCTCGCTCCTCTGAACACCGTGAAACAACTGTTCGACACTATTCATGCTAAATTTAATCCATGCAATCACACATCTCCGTCTCATATCTTGAAATATCTTACATCCGTCGCAGAGGACACAAAAACGGCGAACGGTAGTCAGTTTGTAATTTTTTCTGATGACTTAACAATATAATTTACAGCAGTGACCCACTATGGTCGGCATTGTCCAGTGCCATTCATAACAATAAGCAACAGTACATTCCACAATTACCTGTAAGTAGCCACAATAATCCTATCTAAAAATAAACAGAGTGTTAAAAACCACAATGAAAATGATGTTACTTACAATTAACGTTGAAAACTCGATGAGGAATTCCGCCTTATGCAAGAAACCTTTGGAGTTATCCACTAATTTTTGAACAGTGACTAAGAAAGTCGAGAGAGCTACGGAAATGGAAACACCTCAGCGCATCACAACGAGACTGCCCGCCAGAAGAACAAAGTGCGTGATCATTACAAAACATTTTCATGAAAACATCAGTCCAGCTCCAGAGTGACTCGCCTCTTACTAAGTTTTCTCTTCTTCCACAGGATAACCACAGTATTTATGAAAAGACAATGCAAAATCGTTATGACCTTATTGTAAAATTGTTTTTGTAATGCCATTTAGCCTGAAGATGAGGTATTCCCTCGAAACATGTCGCTAAATAAATAAGTAATAAACTATTCAACAGAGTTTGTCACTGCTAGCGGTAATTTAAAAAACCTTTACATATGAGTTGTCCTAACTCCTATATAACACTATTCATACTGAGTTTCTTTATAACCGCCGGGTAAGAACTTAGGAAAAGAATTGAATAGTCTGATTTGCTTATCCATCAGACACTACACCAAATCCTGTAAAAGGGGTAGCTCTATTGATTAGCTTTTCCTGTTAACAGGACTATCCTCCCATAGTATACATTATTTGGAAACTAAACTTTAGTAAGAGGGCTGTACGTGGCAACATAGAGACAGGGTTTCTGTTATGCAGGTAAAAGCATACTTAATTACAATAATAGTGGTAGGGTTGTAAGTGGAAGTGTTTAAACTCAGAAGAGTGTTCCTGGAGCCACTCTGTAGAAATTCGGGACGTGTGGGGTGTCGCATTCTCCTGCTGGAGTCCCTCGGAATCCACAATGGACATAAATGCGTGCAGGTGATCAGACAGGATGCTTATGTACGTGTCACCTGTCAGACTCGTATCTAGACGTATCAGAGGTCCCATATCACTCCAACTGCACACGCCCCACACCATTACAGAGACTCCACCAGCTTGATCAGTCCCCTGCTGTTACCCTGGGTCCATGGATTCATGAAGTTGTCTCCATACCATTACACGTCCATCTATTCGATACAATTTGAAACGAAAGTCGTCCGACCAGGCACCATGTTTCCAGTCATCAACAGTTGAATGTCGGTGTTGACGTGCCCAGGCGAGGCGTAAAGCTTTGTGTCGTGCAGTCATCAAGAGTACCCAAGTGGGCCTTCGGCTGCGAAAGCCCATATCGATGATGTTTCGTTGAATGATTCACAAGCTGACACTTGCTGATGGCCCAGCATTGAAAATTGCTGCAATCTGCGCAGGGGTTGCATTTCTGCCACATTGAACGATTCTCTTCAGTCGCCGTTGGTCCTGTTAGTGCATCATCTTTTCCGGCCGCAGCTTTGTCGGAGACATGATGTTTTACCGGGTTCCTGATATTCACGGCACACTCGTGAAATGGTCGTACGTGAAAATACCCAGTTTATCGCTACCTCGGAGCTGCTGTGTCCCATCGCTCTTGCGCCAACTCTAACACCAAATCAAACTCACTTCAATCTTGATAAGCTTTCATTGTAGCTGCAGCGACCGATCTAGCAATTGTGCCAGACACTTATTGTGCTATATAGCTGTATTTTGCCTGTTTACATATCTCAATATTTGAATACACAAGCCTATACCAGTTTCTTCGGCCCTTCAGTTTATATCGTTTACATTTCAGTATCAGTATGTTATTTTCTACTGTTTTGCTATTACTACGAAGGCAGTTCAATAAGTAATGCAACACATTTTTTTTCTCGGCCAATTTTGGTTGAAAAAACCGGAAATTTCTTGTGAAATATTTTCAAACATTCCCGCTTCGTCTCGTATAGTTTCATTGACTTCCGACAGGTGGCAGCGCTGTAGGGAGCTGTTAAAATGGCGTCTGTAACGGATGTGCGTTGCAAACAACGGGCAGTGATCGAGTTTCTTTTGGCGGAAAACCAGGGCATCTCAGATATTCATAGGCGCTTGCAGAATGTCTACGGTGATCTGGCAGTGGACAAAAGCACGGTGAGTCGTTGGGCAAAGCGTGTGTCATCATCGCCGCAAGGTCAAGCAAGACTGACTGATCTCCCGCGTGCGAGCCGGCCATACACAGCTGTGACTCCTGCAATGGCGGAGCATGCAAACACACTCGTTCGAGATGATCGACGGATCACCATCAAACAACTCAGTGCTCAACTTGACATCTCTGTTGGTAGTGCTGTCACAGTTGTTCACCAGTTGGGATATTCAAAGGTTTGTTCCCGCTGGATCCCTCGTTGTCTAACCGAACACCATAAAGAGCAAAGGAGAACCATCTGTGCGGAATTTCTTGCTCGTCATGTGGCTGAGGGTGACAATTTCTTGTCAAAGATTGTTACAGACGATGAAACATGGGTTCATCACTTCGAACCTGAAACAAAACGGCAATCAATGGAGTGGCGCCACACCCACTCCCCTACCAAGAAAAAGTTTAAAGCCATACCCTCAGCCGCTAAAGTCATGGTTACAGTCTTCTGGGACGCTGAAGGGGTTATTCTGTTCGATGTCCTTCCCCATGGTCAAACGATCAACTCTGAAGTGTATTGTGCTACTCTTCAGAAATTGAAGAAACGACTTCAGCGTGTTCGTAGGCACAAAAATCTGAACGAACTTCTCCTTCTTCATGACAACGCAAGACCTCACACAAGTCTTCGCACCCGAGAGGAGCTCACAAAACTTCAGTGGACTGTTCTTCCTCATGAACCCTACAGCCCCGATCTCGCACCGTCGGATTTCTGTATGTTTGGCCCAATGAAGGACGCAATCCGTGGGAGACACTACGCGGATGATGAAGAAGTTATTGATGCAGTACGACGTTGGCTCCGACATCGACCAGTGGAATGGTACTGTGCAGGCATACAGGCCCTCAATTCAAGGTGGCGTAAGGCCGTAGCTTTGAATGGAGATTACGTTGAAAAATAGTGTTGTGCAGCTAAAAGATGGGGAATAACCTGGTGTATTTCAATGCTGAATAAAACAACCCCTGTTTCAGAAAAAAAAGTGTTGCATTACTTATTGAACTGCCCTCGTACAAACATGACAAATTAAAAAGTTATTCGTTGTGAGAGAGCACAAGCCAATGATGATGACGATAGCTACACTAGTTCTTGAAACGATGAGTATTCGTTCTAGTGTGAAGTAGCTCACGTACAGGGATTTGCATTAATAATTAAGTACCACTTGGAGGCTCTTGCTGACAGCTACAGCTGCGAGCATCAGGACTGGTGAACTGCACCGTAGGCGGATGATGCCGTGCAGCAGAAGGCGGCGCGAGTTCACCCTCCCTCCCCCCTCCCCCCAAACTCCCCGCCAGTGGCTTTAGTGGTCGTAAACCGGCGTCCGTGACGCCCCCGCGCTCAGCCGGCGCCACAGGGCGCCAACACCCATCCTGACTGCTGGCTACTCCAGCCTCTCCCAGATTTCTCACGCATCTGTCCGCTCCTTTCAAGCACCTCTTTCTCTAGCGCTCCGTAACTTCTCACGGGCCGTGCTGAAGATGCCTCTCGCAATTCGTTTCGAGCTCTCTCTCTCTCGTCCGTCGGGAAAGACCGGTAGAGATTTTTGTGAGTAATGGAGATTAAACCTCTGATAGCAGACGGTCTAGTTACAGAAGTGTCCGTATGGCAAAGCCCTGCCGAAGGGGAGCCGCGCTCAAAACAGTGGATCGTATTTGGGATAGCGGGCATTCTGATCAACTATCTGTACGTCCATCTTTTCACAGATGGTTGCAGGACTCGACTGTGCGGTACAGGATGTCAAATCAAACATCTTTCAGTCGTCCATTTTCCATCTATATCTACATCTACATGGTTACTCTGCAATTCACACTTAAGTGCCAGGCAGAGGGTTCATCGAACCATTTTCATACTGCATCTCTACCATTCCACTCTCGAATGGCGGGTGGGAAAAAGGAACACCTAAATCTTTCCGTTCGACCTTTGATTTCTCTTATTTTATTATGACGATCATTTCTCCGTACGTGTATGGGTGTCAACAAAATATTTTCGCATTCGGAAGGGAAAGTAAGTGACTGAAATTTCGTAAATAGCAGTACTGATATTAATACGTTTCTGCTTGCTACAGCAAGCAGAAATCTAATAATACCAGTATTGCTGGCCCCTTTTTTGATCAGAACCGTGGCGGAATCTTCCTACAAGTCGGTCAGAGGCTTGAAGATGGTGTAGTAAATCACCGAAACTGGTAGCCAAATAAATAGTTGTTGTTGTTGTTGTTGTTGTGGTCTTCAGTCCAGAGACTGGTTTGATGCAGCTCTTCATGCTACTCTATCCTGTGCAAGCTTCTTCATCTCCCAGTACCTACTGCAACCTACATCCTTCTGAATCTGTTTAGTGTATTCCTCTCTTGGTCTCCCTCTACGATTTTTACCCTCCACGTTGCACTCCAATACTAAATTGGTGATCCCTTGATGCCTCAGAATATGCCCTACCAGCCGATTCCTTCCTCTAGTCAAGTTGTGCCACAAACTCCTCTTCTCCCCAGTTCTATTCTACCCACTTCACTTATTGTCTAAACTATTTATCGTCTACGTTTCACTTCCATACATGGCTGCACTCCATACAAATACTTTCAGAAACGACATTCTGACACTTAAATCTATACTCGATGTTAACAAATTACTCTTCTTCAGAAACGCTTTCCTTGCCATTGCCAGTCTACATTTTATATGCTCTCTACTTCGACCATCATCAGTTATTTTGCTCCCCAAATAGCAAAACTCATTTACTACTTTAAGCGTCTCATTTCCTAATCTAATTCCCGCAGCATCACCCGATTTAATTCGACTACATTCCATTATTCTCGTTTTTCTTTTGTTGATGTTCATCTTATATCCTCCTTTCAAGACATGGTCCATTCCGTTCAACTGCTCTTTCAGGTCCTTTGCTGTCTCTGACAGAATTACAATGTCATCGGCGAACCTCAAAGTTTTTATTTCTTCTCCATGGATTTTAATACCTACTACGAATTTTTCTTTTGTTTCTTTTACTGCTTGCTCAATATACAGATTGAATAACATCGGGGAGAGGCTACAACCTTGTCTTACTCCCTTCCCAACCACTGCTTCCCTTTCATGTCCCTCGACTCTTATAACTGCCATCTGGTTTCTGTACAAATTGTAAATAGCCTTTCGCTCCCTGTATTTTACCCCTGCAACCTTTAGAATTTGAAAGAGAGTATTCCAGTCAACATTGTCAAAAGCTTTCTCTGAGTCTACAAATGTTAGAAACGTTAATTCAAGTGTCAGGATTGCCTCACGTGTTCCAGTATTTCTACGGAATCCAAACTGACCTTCCCCGAGGTCGGCTTCTACTAGTTTTTCCATTCGTCTGTAAAGAATTCGTGTTAGTATTTTGCAGCTGTGGCTTATTAAACTGATTGTTCGCTAATTTTCACATCTGTCAAAACCTGCTTTCGTTGGGATTGGAATTATTATATTCTTCTTGACCTCTGAGGGTATTTCGCCTGTTTCACACAGCTTGCTCACCAGATGGTAGAGTTTTGACAGGACTGGCTCAAATTGCCTGTTAATTCAAACTTACGAATCATATTCTTCAATACCGATGCCAAACAGAACTTCTCGGTATTCCATTAATTTTTAGATACTCGCGAAGAGCAGCAGCACTATTGATGTTGTTTTGATAAAACAGCTTCACGAGTAAAGTCCAGCTCGCCTTGCCCAGACCCATGTTGAGCGTCTGCTACTGTAATGCACACTGATGTAAACAACGAACGAATTCAGAGATGAGCTGACAGGATCATAAAAGATTGGTACAGGCTGTACGAAAGGGGAGCAGAAAAGTCTAGAATGTTAAATGGCAATCCTTCGAAGGAATACAACTTACTTGTCACGAACAACTGCTGGGAAAACTTAGAGAACCCGCGTTCCAAGGAGGCGAGTTTTGGCACTAAACAGTATCTCGCGTAGGTATTGTCAGAAAAAGTTAAAGAGAGATGGTACGGGTATACATGTATAGAGACAGTCATATTTCTCTTGTTCAGTATGTGAATGGAAAGAGAAAGAAAACTGATACTATTGCACGGCACACCATCCACCATGTTCTGTGCAGAGACTTGCGGATTATTTACTTACATTTAGACGTGGATGTAACAGTGTGAAAAATATAGCGGAGAGGAACAAAACTGTTGTACTCAAAACGGTTTATAGATGATATAGGGTGAAGTAGTTACATACAGAAGAAAGTACAGGGTGTTTCAAAAATGACCGGTATATTTGAAACTAAACGAACAGCGATAGAAATACACCGTTTGTTGCAATATGCTTGGGACAACAGTACATTTTCAGGCGGACAAACTTTCGAAATTACAGTAGTTACAATTTTCAACACCAGATGGCGCTGCAAGTGATGTGAAAGATATAGAAGACAACGCAGTCTGTGGGTGCGCCATTCTGTACGTCGTCTTTCTGCTGTAAGCGTGTGCTGTTCACAACGTGCGAGTGTGCTGTAGACAACATGGTTTATTCCTTAGAACAGAGGATTTTTCTGGTGTTGGAATTCCACCGCCTAGAACACACTGTTGTTGCAACAAGACGAAGTTTTCAACGGAGGTTTAGTGTAACCAAAGGACCGAAAAGCGATACAATAAAGGATCTGTTTGAAAAATTTCAACGGACTGGGAACGTGACGGATGAACATGCTGGAAAGGTAGGGCGACCGCGTACGGCAACCACAGAGGGCAACGCGCAGCTAGTGCAGCAAGTGATCCAACAGCGGCCTCGGGTTTCCGTTCGCCGTGTTGCAGCTGCGGTCCAAATGACGCCAACGTCCACGTATCGTCTCATGCGCCAGAGTTTACACCTCTATCCATACAAAATTCAAACGCGGCAACCCCTCAGCGCCGCTACCATTGCTGCACGAGAGACATTCGCTAACGATATAGTGCACAGGATTGATGACGGCGATATGCATGTGGGCAGCATTTGGTTTACTGACGAAGCTTATTTTTACCTGGACGGCTTCGTCAATAAACAGAACTGGCGCATATGGGGAACCGAAAAGCCCCATGTCGCAGTCCCATCGTCCCTGCATCCTCAAAAAGTACTGGTCTGGGCCGCCATTTCTTCCAAAGGAATCATTGGCCCATTTTTCAGATCCGAAACGATTACTGCATCTCGCTATCTGGACATTCTTCGTGAATTTGTGGCGGTACAAACTGCCTTAGACGACACTGCGAGCATCTCGTGGTTTATGCAAGATGGTGCCCGGCCACATCGCACGGCCGACGTCTTTAATTTCCTGAATGAATATTTCGAAGATCGTGTGATTGCTTTGGGCTATCCGAAACATACAGGAGGCGGCGTGGATTGGCCTTCCTATTTGCCAGACATGAACCCCTGTGACTTCTTTCTGTGGGGACACTTGAAAGACCAGGTGTATCGCCAGAATCCAGAAACAATTGAACAGCTGAAGCAGTACATCTCATCTGCATGTGAAGCCATTCCGCCAGAAACGTTGTCAAAGGTTTCGGGTAATTTCATTCAGAGACCACGCCATATTATTGCTACGCATGGTGGATATGTGGAAAATATCGTACTATAGAGTTTCCCAGACCGCAGCGACATCTGTTGTTGAAAATTGTAACTACTGTAATTTCGAAAGTTTGTCCGCCTGAAAATGTACTGTTGTCCCAAGCATATTGCAACAAACGGTGTATTTCTATCGCTGCTCGTTTAGTTTTTATTGCCGTTTCAAATATACCGGTCATTTTTGAAACACCCTGTATTAGCGGGAGTTGTTGTTGTTATTGTGGTCTTCAGTCCTGAGACTGGTTTGATGCAGCTCTCCATGCTACTCTATCCTGTGCAAGCTTCTTCATCTCCCAGTATCTACTGCAACCTACATTCTTCTGAATCTGCTTAGTGTATTCATCTCTTGGTCTCCCTCTACGATTTTTACCCTCCACACTGCCCTCCAATGCTAAATTTGTGATCCCTTGATGCCTCAAAACATGTCCTACCAACCAACCGATCCCTTCTTCTAGTCAAGTTGTGCCACAAACTTCTCTTCTCCCCAATCCTATTCAATACCTCCTCATTAGTTACGTGATCTACCCACGTTAGGAGTTAGGTACAGATATAAAGTAGTTTCAAACCTTTCGAACGACCGATGATTCAAAAAGGAGAAGAAGAAGTAGTTTGTGTGGCGCCTCGCTGTTGTATCACGCAAAGGATGTTTGAGGCCCTTAAGACCCTGGGCTTACTTTAATAAATTGCGGACAAGCACTGAGGGGATTTGTAGTTCCGTACACGATAGCCGAGGAAGGTCTATCCCTAGGGATAACCCAGATGATCTGACCACGGGTTAAGAGATACGTGGGACGCGGAGGTAAATGATACGGCAGAGTGGAACATTGTATCAGACGGACTGCACCCATTACAGATAAGAACACAACTAGCTAGCAGCTCTTAATGCCCGCTGCAGCTTTGCCAGAGCTGCGCGGTTGCGTAGAGGAAGGTCAGTCAGCCTGTTAAATACGGCGGGCCACTTTTATTGTTGCGTTCAGAGTGATGTACACAAGCCAGCGGAGATGGATGTTGGTTCGAAGCGTCGCTCTTTCGGTTACAACTCATGAATTTTATTACTGCGTTAACTCGCACTGTTAATGATTCATGGTAATGGAAATGAGCGTTTGGCTTCATTGGCCGGGACGCCCGTTGCGGGGCAGGTCCAGCCTCCTTGGTGCAGGTCTTATTACATTCGGCGCCACATTTGGCGACCTGCGCGCCGGATGGGGATGAAATGTTGATTAAGACAACACAACACCCAGTCCCTGAGCGGAGAAAATCTCCGACCCAGCCGGGAATCGAACACGAGCCCGTAGGACGGCAATCCGTCACACTGATCTCACAGCTATCTGGGTGGACAATGATTCACGGTGGAAGTGGTTAATACACTTGCAGCTTGGAAAGAGCCGGCCGGAGTGGCCGAGCGGTTAAAGGCGCTACAGTCTGGAACCTCACGACCGCTACGGTCGCAGGTTCGAATCCTGCCTCGGGCATGGATGTGTGTGATGTCCTTAGGTTAATTAGGTTTAAGTAGTTCTAAGTTCTAGGGGACTTATGACCACAGCAGTTGAGTCCCATAGTGCTCAGAGCCATTTAGCTTGGAAAGAGCACAAAGGCAAATTATTTTGGGTCCCACTGAATTTTCGCGCGTTATGACTTGGTCTGTCGGCACGCTTCATCACGTTGCTTCCAGAATTAGCCTCAAACACAGGGACATGACCGCAGTAGTCACTCATTATAGCGATCGACAGATGTAATTAAACAGGAGTAGAATATAGAGTAATTTTGAATGGTATCAGGAGACGTTGGACCTGCAATAACAAATTCTTGTATATAAGATCTCAAGAACTGTAAGAAGTGCCTACTAGTTCATGAGAAATTACTATCAGCAGATCCAGAATCTCCCAGTACTGGAGACAACAGGACAAAAGCAAGAAACGGTTTTGAGGTGAAAAAAGGCATTTGTCGGCAATGAAATCCAAGTGAGTCGGGCCATGGGATCCCGAACTAAGCTATTTCCTCCTCTGATTTGTTAATTGCTGACTACATAATTTTTATGTCGTATTCTAGTTGTCGGCATCATTCAAAAGACTAATTTGATGCTGCTCTCCATGTTAGCCTATCCTGTGCAAGTCTCTTCATGTCTGCATAACTATTGCAACCTGCGTCCATTTGCATCTGCATTCTGCAGTCAAGCCTTGGTCTCCTCTTACATTTTGTACCCTCAAGTCTTCCTTCCGTTTGACGATATAGGTATGTCTGGATGCGTACTATTAACCAACCTCTTCCTCTACCCGAGTTTTGTGACGTAAATTTATTTTCTCCCCAATCTGATTCAATAACAATTCGTTAGTTATCCGATCATCTCATCCAGTCTTCACCATTCTTCTGTACCAATACATTTCAAAAGCTACTATTTTCTTCTTGTCTGAACTGCCTTTAGTCCACTTTCACGTCCGTACAAGGATAGGGGAGAAATTGTCTGATGACGTGATAGAAGAAGAAACCGGTGTCGATAGGGAAGAGGTAGTGGATCCAGTATTAGAATCAAAGTTTAAAAGAGCTTTGGAAGACTTAACATCAAATAAGGCGGAAGGATGGCAACAAAGTTGCTGACCGGAACAGTATACGGAAGACTGGGAATGAAAACTGTGGATGTTACGCGACGATCAGTTTGGCTCAAGGAAAGGTAAACGCACGAGAGAAGCAGATCTGACGTTGCTGTTGATAATGCAAACAAGAATAAAGAAAAATAAAGACACGTCCGTAGGATCAATCGAGCAGGGAAAAGCGTTCGACATTGGCAAATAGTGCAATATGCTCAAAATTCTGATAAATGTATGGGTAAGCTACAGGGAAAGGCGGGTAATATACTATACGCACAAGAACCAAGAAGTAACAATAAGAGCGGAAGACTAACAACAAAGTGCTCGAATTAAAAATGGTATGAGACAGGGATGTAGCCTTGCGCCCCTACTGTTCAATCTGTACATCGAAGATCCAATGACGAAAATAAATGTTCCCGAGTGGGATTAAAATTCGAGGTGAAAGGATATCAATGATAAGATTTGCTGATGAAATTACTATCCTCAGTGAGAGTGGAGAATTACAAGATTTACTGAATGGAATGAACAGTCTAATGAGTACAGAATATGGATTGAGAGTAAATCGTAGAAAGACGAAAGTAATGAGAAGTATCAGGAATGAGGACAGCTAAAAACTTAACACAGGAGCTGGTGATCACTAAGAAGGTGAAATTAAGGTTTTTCTGGTACCTAGGCAGCAAACTAACCGATGACGTACGGAGCAATGAGGACATCAAAAGACTAGCACTGCCTGAAAGGGCAACCCTGGCCAAGACAAGTCTACTGATACCAAACACAGGCCCTAATTTCAGGAAGGAACTGAAATTTTGAGCATGTAAGTTTAGAGCACAGATTTGTATGGTAATAAAACACACTGTGGGAAAAGGGGAATAGAAGAGAATCGAATAATTTAAGATGCAGTGCTACAGACTAATGTGTAAAGTAAGTGCTCCGATATGATAAGGAATGAAGATGCTCTCTGCAAAAGCGGAGGGGATACGAATATATGGGAAACACAGACAAGGAGGACAGGATGATAGGACATCTGTTAAGACATCACGTAATAATTTCCATGGTACTATGGGGAACTGTAGAGGGTAAAAACAGTACAGGAAGATAGATATTGGAATACATCCAGCGAATGATTGAGGCGTAGGTTGCAAGTGACATGAACCGGATGGCAAGAGGAATTCGTGGCGGGTTGCGTGTGAAACGAGCCAGAAGACTGATGACTAAAAAGGAAAAGGAGAAAAAGCTGCACACCAGAGGAAAGAACATTTAATTTTATGTCTTACACTATCTGATCAAAAGCACCCGGACGCCTATTAATAAATATTAAAATTATGGCGGTGTTCACCCTTCGTCTTTAGGACGGCTAGAACTTGGCTAGAGACACTTTAATTACGGTGTATGAATGTCTGTAGAGGAACGGCAGCCCATAAGCCCATTCTTCCTCAACAGTCGAAAATAGAGAAGGCAGATACGTTGGACGCTGGGATTTGGAGTGAAGTCGACGTTCTAACTCGCCCCAAAGGTGTTCCACTCGGTTAAGGTTGGATCTGTGGGCAAGTCACTCCATTTCATAAGTGTTATTGACCAAAAACATAGCCTCACAGATGCTGCTTTATATCATGACGCATTGTCGTGGTGATACAACAATCATCTCCCAACTATTCATATACTGTACGCTGTACAAAATACAGTACAATGCGTTCATATCCTTGTGCAGTAGTGCAAGAAGGGGACCACAACCTAACCACGCAAAACACTCCGTACAATAACACCATATCACCGTAGTTCACTGCTGCCGCTACACATGACGGTGGGTAACGTGCTCCAGCCATTCGTGAAGCCAGACCATAACCTTTTGTTTCAGAACAAAAACAGTCTCCGTTGAGAAATTAATGTCAATAACGCGTTTTCACGATGGAACGGGAAAATTTACACACTCCAATTCAAACTTTTTGCAGTCAGCAACCGTCCAGGGCCGTCGCTCTTTATACCATCTCAAGTGCCACGTAGTACACAAATTTGTGCCTTATTTTCGCCTTTTGCAGCTACCCGACTCCTTTTAAAGACCTACGCCTGTACTAGCTAGATTTCTGATAGCATTTTGGAACTAACAAGTGATTCATTCCGCTGATTCCATGCGATTTTTTACAACCACTATCCGTTACGCTCGACTGTCCGCCACTACATGAGGCCTACCTGGTCCTGTATTGGCTGTTGTTGTTCCTCCCCGTGTCCACATCACAGTATCACTAACAATCGACTTGGTAGGTTTATAAGGGGTTATTATGTCGCTGACGGATATTTTGCCAGGTGACATCCAATGATAAGTACACGTTCGAAGTCAATGAGCTCTCCTGCCCTACCAGTTCTGCTTTTAGTGCTTCTCTGCTGTTTACACAATACTCCTCCTTTTATACTGACTGGTCCATCTCTTGTGGAATCTAGTGATCAGTTCCGCATTACCTACCGGATCCCGGGTACTTTTGATCAGTTAGTATGTGATAGCAAATTTCTGAATTTTAGAAACACGTTTTTGTGCATTGGTGTACATGGTACCATTCTTCTATAATTTCTTGGCGGCAATGCTGAGCCAGACAACTGGCTGATGGTATAGTGTACGCTGTTGTCTTCGCCTTGGCCGAAACAAGTCTTCACTGGTCATCAGGGCTCAGTTCGAAGCGGGATGCGTCACTAAAGGCAATTCTATTCCAGTCAGATTCTGTATCGAAGACGTGTCTGAAGATGCACTATCAGCAGTGGGACACCAACCTATCACCCGTCATATGGCCCGACAACCAGGAGTGTTAATCTGGGGTTCCATTTCTTTTGATAGCAGGATCCCTTTGGTTGTAATCCACGGTCCCTTCCAAGAGTTTCTCGTGCTTGTCTTCGTGCTTGTTCAACCTTACATTGGGCCGCAAGGTGGCCGTATTTCTCTCTAAATGAGAATATTTTGAGCATTATTAGCAGCACCCTCCAACCAGCTCGGAATTTTGAACATCGATCTCTCTAACTGGACAGGATTCGGCGCGGTACCCCCTAGGACGTCAAACATAAGGGTCAAGGTGGGCCAATGAGTCGTTCAATTGCCCAATTTATGATCTTTCTCTTGAATAAACATCCAATTCTTCCGAAACGATAACCACGATAAAGATCTGTTTTTCTATGCATCCCATCTATCAATTTTCGCCCCATTTATAAATTCCTTCGTGATGCAGGTTTTCCTTTTTTTGTCTTAATGTGTACTTCTGTAACACCTGTAATTAAACTGTTGATCTGGCTGAGCTTGTGAATATGATTATTTTGCTTTGATACTAGATAATTTCTCAGGTTTATGGCAGTGGGGTAATTTCGTATTTTAGACCCCGAAAATTACAAAATAGTTTCAGTGTTACAGAGCTCATTAACTGGAATTTGTGATAATCCAAGTATTATGTATATTGATTTGGTTAAAAGTTTAACTCCCTATTTGGAGAAAACAAGGCAACTTGGCAAAAGCAATTTCCTTTTATTTTACGTCTCATAGGTCAGTAGAGAATTACTGAGAAATACACTGCCCGACAAGAAAAGCGAAGCACCTAGAATACATGGTCGTATTTCAGCGTAGCTCCGTATACATACAAATCATCGGCGTCTTTGTAAATGGTTAGCTAGACTTCTCTTTGACAGGTAGAACGGTTACGAGAGCCAATTAGTCTTGTTTGTGTTTAGCGTTGTCACCGGGCTAGGTAGGGTATATAAGGGGCATAAACAGCGTCAGATACTCAATGATGATTGGGAAGTACACTTTGATGCCACGTAATCGCATGAGACAGCGTTATAAGCACCTGAAAAGTCTGAAAGAGTGTCATTACGGAGTACCATATGACCGGCTGCTCGAATCGTTCAGTGTCCGGATTTGTGGAGCCTTCGGTGCGACTGTGGCCTGATGTTAGACTGCGTGAGAAAGTGACTGCAGGCATACTCATCGTCAATGTTTCTGCGACCACGGCTGACAGGACAAGGCAGCATTGCCATATTATGCACCAAGCACATCGTAATACTTTCACATCTGCGCCTCTGTTCACCCATGGTAGCTGAAAGAGCAGCGCGGCGGAATGTCATACCTAACTGCCTGGGTTCGATTCCCGGCTGGGTCGGAGATTTTCTCCGCTCAGGGGCTGGGTGTTGTGTTTTCCTTACCATCATCATTTCATCTCCATCGACACGCAAGTCGCCGAAGTGGCGTCAACTCGAAAGACTTGCACCAGGCGAACGGTCAACCCGACGGGAGGCCCTAGCCACACGCCATTTACATTTCCACCTGCGGCTGTCATCCGAGAGTGAGTAGTGGCCTCCCTGTAACATCCTGTGTCATCCCGTACCACTGGTCTGCGATTAGCGTAGCAGCCAGAGTAGGGAATTAACCACCCATGCGTAGGCTACGGTTATCACCACAACACAGCCGGCTGTGGTTGGACAAGTGCCGTGACCAGGAAGCATGGACTGCTGGTGGATGGCGTCACATTGTGTTAAATAATGAATCTTGATTCTAAAATACCTCGGTTAACGATCGTCCACGAATATGGCGGCAACCTGAGGAAAGGTCTCACTTTTCCAATGTTTTGGATAGGTGCTGTTGTGCTACTCCCGACATCATGGTGAAATTAATTATCGAGTGTGACTTCAGGTCACGGCTGATAGTGACTGAGAGAACATGGTATGGTGTTGTTGTTGCTGTTGTGTCTTCAGTCCAGACTGGTTTGATGCAGCTCTTCAAGCCACTCTATCCTGTCCAAGCCTCTTCATCTCCGAGTAATTACTGAAACCTACTTCCTTCTGAATCTGCTTAGTGTATTCATCTCTTGGTCTCCCTCTACGATTTTTACCCTCGACGCTTCCCCCCCCCCCCCCCCTCCAATACTAAATTGATGAGCCCTTGACGCCGCAGAACGTGTACTACCAGAGCCGATCCCTTCTTCTAGTCAAGTTGTGACACAAATTCCTCTTCTCCCTAATTCTATTCAGTACGTGATCAACCCGTCTAATATTCAGCATTCTTCTGTAGCACCACGTTTCGAACGTTTCTATTTTCTTCTTGCCCAAACTACTTACCGTCCATGTTTCACTTCCATACATGGCTACACTCCATACAAATACCTTCAGAAAGGACTTCCTGACGTTTAAATCTATACTCGATGTTAACAAATATCTCTTCTTCCCATATGCTTTCCTTGCCAAAGCCAGTCTACATTTTATATCCTCTCTACTTCGACCATCATCAGTTATCTTGCTTCCCAGATAGCAAAACTCATCTACTACTTTAACTGTCCCATTTCCTAATCTAATCACTTGATTTAATTCGACTACAGTCCATTATCTTGGTTTTCGTTTGTTGATGCTCATCTTATATCCTCCTTTCAAGACAGTGCCCATTCCTTTCAGCTGCTCTTCCACGTCCTTCGCTGTCTCTGATACAATTAAAATGTCGTCACCAAACCTCAAAGTTTTTATTTCTTCTCCTACTCCGAAGTTCTCTTCTGTTTCCGTTACTGCTTGCTCAATATACGAAGTGAATAACGTCGGGGATAGGCTACAACCCTGCCTCCTTTCTCAACCGCTGCTTCCCTTTTGTGTCCCTCGACACTTATAACTGCCATCTGGGTTCTGTACAAATTGTAACTAGCCTTTCATTCCTTGTATTTTACATCTGCCTACTTCAGAATTTGAAAGAGAGCATTTCAGTTAACATTGTCAAAAGCTTTATCCAAGTCTACAAATGCTAGAAAAGTAGGTTTGCCTTTCCTCAACCTACCCTCTAAGGTAAGTCGTAGGGTCAGTATTGCCACGCGTGTTCCAACATTTCTACGAATCCAAACTGACCTTCCTCGACTTTGGCTTCTACCAGTTTTTCCATTCGTCTGTATAGAATTCGTGTTAGTATTTTGCAGCCGTGACTTATTAAATTGATAGTTCGGTAATTTTCATAGCTGTCAACACCTGATTTCTTGGGATTGGAATTATTATATTCTTCTTGAAGTCTGAGGGTATTTCGCCTGTCTCATATATCTTGTTCACCAAATGGAAGAGTTTCCTCATGGCAGGCCCTACAAAGCAATCAGCAGTTCTAATGGAATGTTGTTTGCTCGCAGAGCCTTGTTTCGACTTAGGTCATTCACTGCTCTGTCTTCATACAGAGTCATATCTCCCTTTCATGTTCATCTACTTCCTCTTCCATTTCCATAATAATGCCCTCAAGCGCATCGCCCTTTCTGCTTTCCCTCTTTGTTTAGGACTGGCTTTCCACCTGAGCTCTTTATATTCATGCAGGTGGTTCTCTTTTCTCCAAAGGTCTCTTTAATTTTCCTGTAGGCAGTATCTACCTAACCCCTAGTGATATATGCCTCTACATCCTTACACTTGTCCTTTAGCCAACCCTGCTTAGCCATTTTGCACTTCCTGTCGATTTCATTTTTGAGACGTATGTAATCCTTTTCACCTGCTTATTGAACAGCATTTTTATTTTTTCTCCTTTCATCAATTAAATTCAATATCTCTTCTGTTACCCAAGGATTCCTACAAGCTCTTTGTGAAACTGCCTACTACCCCTGGCTCTTTCAGATTATCAAGGTCCCATCTACTTAAATTCCTACCTTTTGCAGTTTCTTCAGTTTTAATCTACAGTTCATAACCAACAAATTGTGGTCAGAGTCCACATCTGCCCCTGGAAATGTCTTACAATTTCAAACGTGGTTCCTAAGTCTCTATCTTACCATTACGTAATCTGTCTGATACCTTGCAATGTCTCCAGGTCTCTTCCACGTATACAACCTCCTTTCATGTCTCTTCAACCAAGTGTTAGCCATGATTAAGTTGTGCTCTGTGCAAAATTCTACCAGGCGGCTTCCTCTTTCATTCCTTACCACTGTCCATACTGAACTACTACTTTTCACTCTCTTCCGTTTTCTGCTATCGAATTCCAATCGCCAATGACTACTAAATTTTCATATCCCTTAACTATCTGAATAACTTCTTTTATCGCATCACACATTTCTTCAATCTCTTCGTCATCTGCGGAGCTAGTTGGCATACAAACTTCTGATACTATGGGAGGCGTGGGTTTCGTGCCTATCTTGGCTACAATAATGCGTTCACTGTGCTGTTCGTAGTCGCTTAACCGTGTTCCTATTTTTTTATTCGTTATTAAACCTATTCCTGCATTACCCATATTTAATTTCGTATTGATAACGCTGTATTCACCTTGTTCCTCCTTCCACCGAACTTCACTAATTTCCACTGTATCCACCTTTAACCTATCCATTTCCCTTGTCAAATTTTCTAACCTACCTGCCCGATTAAGGGATCCGACATTCCATGCTCCGATCCGTAGAACAACAGTTTTGTTTCTCCTGACGACGATGGAGATCCGAATGGGGGAGCGGTGAAACTTAGCAAGAAAAACACGAAACTAATTACGTACCGCACTGGTAGCAAATAATTTATGACAACATAAAATCTGGTTCTAGGAGCTTCAGAGTGAACCGCGCTGCTGCTACGGTAGCAGGTTCGAATCCTGCCTCGGGCATGGATGTGTGTGATGTCCTTAGGTTAGTTAGGTTTAAGCAGTTCTAAGTCCTGCGTCCGTAGCGCTCGCGCGGTTCCAGACTGAAGCGCCTAGAACCACTCGGCCACACCGGCCGTCGAACACGATCACCTACACATTTTTAACACACTTTCTAACCTTACAGCAATTATGTACAACCTCTTTCATGAAAATAAAGCCAGAGGCAGACCGCACTGCTACGACACTGAAATCAGTGGAAGTTAATTAAAGTTAGTCTTGTAAACAACCATGCCCAGATGTCACTCGCTGTGGTACACAGGATACTGAAATCGTGTGTTCTACAAGGCTTCACACTACACTGTCTTTGCTAGTCCGCTGGCGGTGGAGTGGAACAAGTCCCCAAGAGGTAGTCTCTTAGGGGCCATTGGTCTTCGTTTCACACTCGCCCTTCGCTTCGGACTGCAGCATGTCTCCTCAAACGCAGCGTACAGAGTGTGTCCCCTCCAATGGCCTACAGTCGAGACAGCTCGTAGCGCTGTTGCCTGCTTTCAAGTGCCAAGCGTTACAGGCTGTACACTGAGGCGTTGCCACAGAGAAGTGTACAAAATCGCCTCCCGTTATTGGTTGAGGTAGTTCCGCGAAGCTGCCGTGTCAAGGATCAGCTTACACCGACTTATCTACCGTGTGAACAGCATGGCGCAGTACTGGGCTGCGGCGTGCAACCATCTCCGCTGGTCAGCTGCAGCGCGAACACTGCAGGGCACTTGAGGAGAACCTAGCTTGAGTCCGTCAGCCCAGTGCGCTAATCTCGAGCAAACGGGGCAACTTGTGCACTATAGCGGGACGCCATTACACTATTCGACGATGTTGGCAGAAATGGGTGAACCAAGGCCGTACACAGGGTCAAGAAGGAAGCGGTCTGCCTTGAGAGACGACAGTAAAATGTGAGGAACAAGCAGTCGTCAGAGAAACTCAGAGCCCTGGATTTATCATTATCACCGATCCAACGTGCAGCTGGTGCCACAGGGACCTCAAGTACCATTACTAGGCGGCTCAAGGAAAGTGGGCTGAGTTCACAGTGCCTCTTGCGCCGATTGCCATTGCCGTCGGTACACCAACAAGCCCATTTGCATTGTTGTCAGCTACATTCGGCCTGGAATCTCATTGACTGGACTAGACTGGACTAGAATTGTCTGCCATAAATCCCGCTTCAAACTCATCCCCGATTCCGAGCGAAGACGTGTCCGGAGGCACTCTAGACACAAGTAGGAAAGTAATCCGTCGCCCGTCATCTGGCCTGACAGCCAGGAATGATGGTCTGGGATGGCATTTCGTTTCATAGCTGGACCCCTTTGGTTGGCATTCGCTGCACGATATTCTAAACCCCGTTTTGTTCCCCTTCGTGGCAAGTCGTCCTGGGCTTACGTTTCAGCAAGATAATGCCCGCCCGCACAAGTCGAGAGCTACTTTTGCTTGTCTCCTTGCTTGCCAAACCCTACCTTGGCCAACAAGGCCTCCGTGTCTCTCTCCAATTAAGAACGTTTGGAGAATTATGGGCAGAGTCCTGCAACCAGCTCGGGATTTTGGTGATATAACGTGCCAGTTGGACAGTAGTTGACACGATATCCCTCAGGGGGACATCTGACAACTCTGCCAATCAATTTCAAGCCTAATAAAAGCTTGCACAAGGGCCAGAGGTGGTCTAACGTGTTACTGACTTGCTCAATTTGTGAAGCGTTTTTCTTGAATAATTCATCCAATTTGTCTAAAATTGTACTGAAATGTTTCTCTTACATCACATCTACCGATTTCCGACCCATTCGGATAATTCTTTCGTGGTGCGTCGTTCCTTTTTTTATTTTTTATTTTGTCTTGGAGAGTACACTCCTGGAAATTGAAGTAAGAACACCGTGAATTCATTGTCCCAGGAAGGGGAAACTTTATTGACACATTCCTGGGGTCAGATACATCACATGATCACACTGACAGAACCACAGGCACATAGACACAGGCAACAGAGCATGCACAATGTCGGCACTAGTACAGTGTATATCCACCTTTCGCAGCAATGCAGGCTGCTATTCTCCCATGGAGACGATCGTACAGATGCTGGATGTAGTCCTGTGGAACGGCTTGCCATGCCATTTCCACCTGGCGCCTCAGTTGGACCAGCGTTCGTGCTGGACGTGCAGACCGCGTGAGACGACGCTTCATCCAGTCCCAAACATGCTCAATGGGGGACAGATCCGGAGATCTTGCTGGCCAGGGTAGTTGACTTACACCTTCTAGAGCACGTTGGCTGGCACGGGATACATGCGGACGTGCATTGTCCTGTTGGAACAGCAAGTTCCCTTGCCGGTCTAGGAATGGTAGAACGATGGGTTCGATGACGGTTTGGATGTACCGTGCACTATTCAGTGTCCCCTCGACGATCACCAGTGGTGTACGGCCAGTGTAGGAGATCGCTCCCCACACCATGATGCCGGGTGTTGGCCCTGTGTGCCTCGGTCGTATGCAATCCTGATTGTGGCGCTCACCTGCACGGTGCCAAACACGCATATGACCATCATTGGCACCAAGGCAGAAGCGACTCTCATCGCTGAAGACGACACGTCTCCATTCGTCCCTCCATTCACGCCTGTCGCGACACCACTGGAGGCGGGCTGCACGATGTTGGGGCGTGAGCGGAAGACGGCCTAACGGTGTGCGGGACCGTGGCCCGGCTTCATGGAGACGGTTGCGAATGGTCCTCGCCGATACCCCAGGAGCAACAGTGTCCCTAATTTGCTGGGAAGTGGCGGTGCGGTCCCCTACGGCACTGCGTAGGATCCTACGGTCTTGGCGTGCATCCGTGCGTCGCTGCGGTCCGGTCCCAGGTCGACGGGCACGTGCACCTTCCGCCGACCACTGGCGACAACATCGATGTACTGTGGAGACCTCACGCCCCACGTGTTGAGCAATTCGGCGGTACGTCCACCCGGCCTCCCGCATGCCCACTATACGCCCTCGCTCAAAGTCCGTCAACTGCACTTACGGTTCACGTCCACGCTGTCGCGGCATGCTACCAGTGTTAAAGACTGCGATGGAGCTCCGTATGCCACGGCAAACTGGCTGACACTGACGGCGGCGGTGCACAAATGCGCAGCTAGCGCCATTCGACGGCCAACACCGCGGTTCCTGGTGTGTCTGCTGTGCCGTGCGTGTGATCATTGCTTGTACAGCCCTCTCGCAGTGTCCGGAGCAAGTATGGTGGGTCTGACACACCGGTGTCAATGTGTTCTTATTTCCATTTCCAGGAGTGTATTTTGTTGCCGAATAGCAGAACTCATCCACTATTGATGCATCATTTCCTAAGCTAATCCCTTCAGTACCACCTTGCTGAAGTTATTTCCTGCAGACGTGAGGCGGCGATGGCGACACGGATGAGGCGAGAAATGCACGAGACACTGTGCAGGCTGCAGCAGCGGGGCGAGGCCGCATATTGAGCAGTGGCTCCGGCAGGAGAGGCTGCGCCGCTATTGGATCGCCACCTGACATCTCGTTCATACATCAGCCGCGGCCGCAGCTGCCGCAAACGGCGTGTGTAGCTTAGCTGGCTGACCGGGCGCCCGCGTCAGCGGAACAGAGCGCGGCCCGCACCGGCGAATATTGCAGCAGCCGATGGCCGCCGTCTGCCGTGGAATAGCTGCATGCGGAGCACACTGGTCACTGCTTCGACACGAAACTTCATTTTCCTCTCCGGCCAATCGACAGCGGAGTGTCAGGAAACCACTGTATTAACTTCACTCTCGAGACTTTTTAGTATCTAATATATTTCCCAGCCGCGACAAAACTCATTTCATTTAGCTTCCTAATGCAAGTTAACTTTTTCATGTATCAAAATTAATCAATTATCAGTGAAGATATAATATTAGAGGCCCATCAAATTGTGTAACGTCCTAGATGACAGATCAAAACGTATATTGCCAAAATATAAATGAATTTAGAATAGATTGAAAACTGTCAACCAGTTACAAATAAAGATTTATTATCCCTTGACCACGGTTTGGACATTTGTAAAAATATTTTCTTGAAAGGTATCGAACCTAAAAATATATCCATCAGTTACAGAGTAATTTTTTATAAATGTAATAAAATATTAGTAGAAAATATTTGTGAAGTAAACGTACTTAGGTATTACACCACATGATGCCACAATAGATTAGATGAAGCCGAGTGGCTATTGTCGTCAGTCTCACTTAATGTTCCGATTAAGTGCTGCATGTTGGATTTATGTATAATATTACTCTGTCACCATATCTATTAATAATTTTATACGGAATGTACACCTGTAAGTTTTTATATTTTTAATAGCCTAGTAGAGGAATTTTCATACTTACTTTATTACAAAATGCTGTTGTTCAATGCATCAATGCGCGGTTCGAAGCGCATGAATTTAGTGCCGTCTGTAGCTCAGTTTTTCCTAGTCGTCTGAGTCTGTATATTTATAGCAGTTGGGCTTAGTCTCTGACATAAGGTACATGTAACTTGCCGAAATACTTTATCTTGTGACGCCTATTACATTTATATGTTGACAAGAGCCTCTACCTGTGGGCATTTACTAATGAGTAGTCTTTCTTAAGTACGATATATGTAATCTGGTGCTATCTAAAGCCACGGCTTGCAGTAACTCTTGTTTCATCAATTTCGTTTATGACAAGAGTCACTCGGTTTCATATAATCTATTGTGGCATCATGTGATGTAATAAGTGAGTACATTTAATTCACAAATATTTTTCTATTAATATTTTATTACCTTTGTAAAAAAATATGTTGTAACTCGAGTATACATTTTTAGACCCAATATTTCTGAAGAAGACATTTTTACAAACATCGAAATCATAGTCAAAGGTTAATAAACCTTTATTTGCAACTTGTCGGCTGATTTTTCAATCTATTCGGAATTACACAGTTGCTGTTTCGCAGCCATGTTTAAGATAAATGAATTTTCCAATTTCTCTAACAATATTTTGATCCTTTGCAACGTTAAATCTAATTCAGTATCTAAACACGAACTAACTGTGAAATCAGGATTATACTTTAGTCTAGTAGGTATCAGTTTTTTCTGTATCCTGAAAAATGTGGGTCAGTGAACACTATATGTTTTGATTAGTTGCTCCTCAAAAGATGCTGAAATAATGTAATAAAGATGAGAAAGATATGGTTCAAATTAACATCATTTCGGAAAATGAGTGGCTGGATAGTTTCCAAAATTTATGGGCAGATGTTAATGAAAATGCGGAAATTACAGTTAGTGTTGAGCATGTTGACGTTATATCAAAGGAAGAAGTAAACATTATTTTAAAACAACCAAAAACAGGAAATCCTAGGCAAAGACAACTTCAATGTAGAATTATGTAAAGTGGCATCGCCTGTGCTCGAAATTCGACTACTTGAGCCAGTGAACCTGATTTATGATAAAAAATGTCATATGTTGTAAAGTGATACAGTCCATGGAAAATTGTACCTGAAATTTTAGCCTCAGAAGTAGCCCATAGTAAACGCTGCATTGTAGCTTCGTGTATTCTTGGGATAACTCTTTGATTTCTCTTAAATTGTCGATTATTTGAAGTGAGTCCTTGACACAGCGCATCGGAAAATAAATCTTGTGTTACGGCAGCAAATTAATTTTTACGCTATAACAACGCAGTGTGAATGCGATTGTATCGTGTGAACTAAGCTCAGAGCGAAATGATTTGTATTACATAAAAATTGTGTGTCTCTAGCTGTTCGCCCTTCAGTTCTACCCGGTTAGTGTTCTTCTTCCAGCAATACACTAAAACAAATATAGTTTCTGTACAATAAAGGAAGTCGTAGCTATTCAAAGTGAAGCAACTGAAAATTGGGAACACTTCAAATTCTGTCGCACCAGCAGCAAAAGAACACAAAGTTAGGTTCGTTTACTCTTAGGAGAAAGTGAGTGAAAACCGATGCTAATGAACACCATTTGTTGTCAGCGGCGGCTTCGTTACTAAGTTTCGCTTTCTAATACTAACATCAACGACGTAGCAGTTGTGGGATTGTCACTGACCGGTATGCCTGTGATGCTGCAAATGAAGTACCTGCAACATTTAAACATGAACCTCCTTAGAACGCGATTCCACGAAACATTGTTGCTTTCGTGTGTCATTGCTACCATAGCACCTGATCGGTACACAGGCAGAAGTCGGTAACACTAAAATTTTCGATGTTCAAAAAAATGGTTCAAATGGCTCTGAGCACTATGGGACTTAACTGCTACGGTCATCAGTCCCCTAGAACTTAGAACTACTTAAACCTAACTAACCTAAGGACAGCACACAACACCCAGCCATCACGAGGCAGAGAAAATCCCCGACCCCGCCGGGAATCGAATCCGGGAACCCGGGCGTGGGAAGCGAGAACGCTACCGCACGACCACGAGATGCGGGCTCGATGTTCAGGTATTGGAGATTTTAATACGTGATAGAGAAGCTATCATCAGAGTTATGAACATAAAAGCATCTACTTCCTTAATGGTTACATCCAGGCATGATTTGTTTCTTTGTGCTCATTTATGACAAAGTACCTTTCGTTTTATATAAGTTTCAGTCACCTCCTTGTATGACTAATATTAAAAATCGGTACTTCAATTTTCACGTTCACGTATTAATATCATGATACGCTGCAGAATTAGTACTGTTAAAGTTATTCATTGTTGTAAATAATTGCTGGAAATACAGCAGTACACCAGAAGATGGCCAAATTGCAGTGTTTCAGAAATGGGACCACAAGATGTGTGACAGTTATCGAGATATTAGTCTTTTGAACCCTGGATACAAGATATATGCGGAACTAATAACACTTAAATTAAAGATACATTTAGAGAAGTTTCTTATAGGAGAATAGAATGGGTTAAAAAGGAGAAACTTTTCTTGAACAGTATTTTCGCAATGTGCCAAATTACTGAAAAATACATATAATGTAATCATCACACACACACACAACGTATTCATCGGAAATGAGAGGGATTTGATAAAGTTAACAGAATTAAATTATGGGAAATTTTAAAAAAAGATTGGTGCACCTCATCATCTAATAAGTGTAATTCAAAGTATGTATACACGCAATAAAATAAAAGTATAAAATGCAAGTCCATTTGCGAGAACCAAGTCTCAAGAAGTGTGACAAGGGTGTCTTTTATCACCCGTGTTATTTATTGTACACGTAGACGACGTCCTAAAGATATGGCAGAGTAAACTAGTGCAACATTATAAGCTCAATAGTTAAGTTATAAATACACTCATGTTTAGAGGGGATCAATCTCAGAGGACTCAGAAGATAAAACACAGAGAGCAATTTAACCCTAGCATTAGGTAGCAAATGATTATGACAATATCTAGAGATAAAACTAAGATAATGGCTTTTCGTGGTAAGGAGTATTTAATCACAAAATAGTAATTGATGATAAACCCGAAGAACAAATAAATATAAACACCTGGAATGTGAGGGCTCATACATAAGATCTAGCGATCAAGAATAGAAATTGCGGTGTGTATGTGTGTGTGTGTGTGTGTGTGTGTGTGTGTGAATTCCTAAGGGACCAAATTGCTTAGGTCATCGGTCTCTAGATTTACACACTACTTAAACTAACTTACGCTAAGAACAACACACACACATACACACACCCAGAGAGGACTTGAACCTTCGGCGGGAGAGACCGCGCAATCCGTGACATTACAAATTACGAAAATGTCAGCAACCGGTAGGTGCTATTTATAGCACTCTTCACAGAAAAGTTATTAAAGAGACAATGTTAAAATTTTGTAATATGATGGCAGTAACAAATCTAGTGCATGGGTCCGAGACTTGGTCTCTAGCTACCAGTCGACGAAGGAGGTTTGAAGCAACAGACAAGACTCCAGAGATCCCTATCTGGCTGGAAACTCATTGATCGGACAAAGAATAGTGAAATCAGAAACCAACTGGGCGTCAAAGTCATACTGCAGAAAATAGAGGACTACAGACGGAAAAGACATGAACACATTCAAAGGTTTTCAGATGAACGAATATCTGAATTATTACAGGGTGTATCGAAAAGCATCATCAGATTTAAAAAAAAAAACTCATAATTATTATGTTTTTTGACATATGTGCGTGAACAACGTACGGTTGTAAAGAGAAAAATGTCGAATTTTACATGGTTCCCGCTAGGTAGCAGCAATGTGCACCCACTTCAGCTCTTGTTAAAATAGTATCGGGACAACAGAAAGCGTTTTGTGTTCTACATTGTGCACAGTGTGGGTCAGTAATAAGTGTTCAGAATGACTTTCGCACTAGGTATGGTGTAGATCCTCCTACAGTACAGAGCATTAGACGACGGCATGAACAATTCCGAGAAACAGGTTTTCTGTTAAAGGCAAATCGGCGGACCGTCCGAAAGTGTCTGACACAGACGTCGAACGCATCCACCATAGTTTCATAAGGAGTCCACAGAACTCCGTTCTCAGTGCACCTCGACATGCACTCTTTCTTTACAGAAGAAACCATACAAAATTCAGCTGCTGCAAGCTCTTCGCGAAGGTGACAAACAACAACGTGAGGAGTTCTGTAATTTCGTTCTTGGCAAGGTGGAGGCTGACAGCTTCCTTCCACGCTTAATGTTTAGTGACGACACAACATTCCATTTAAATGGCAAGGTGAATTGTCATAATGTGAGAATATGGGGTATGGAATAAGGACACGAAACTGGGTACACTACTAACAAGGAAACAGTCCCAAGTGTCATTGAACGATCTTGATGGATCTTGAAGGTGCGTAGAGAAGGAAAAGTAATGCAATGCGTATTGTTTTCTTTTCTTTGTGCCGGGTGGTAAACCCAACCCGAAAGGTAATGTAGAATGTTAGGTTTAGAGTGAATAGCTTCGAAACCGAGAAATGTAAACGTTCTTGAAAACTGTATAATCAACTTTTGAAATAATTTGAAAATTTGCAAAGTACCCCACCACCATTAAAGAATACTGGAAAACAGAAAATATTGTTACAGTGTAAATGAATGAAGCTCTCATACATGTGTAATAAAGGCGGTTTCTTTAATACCATTTTTGGCAAATAAGTTGTACAAAATGTTATCCTGGAGCATAAATAATAACTCATAAGTAACAATTAACTGATTATAATGATAAAAATTCGTTACAATAATGATAACCTGTAAATAAATGCTTAAAACATAACGGTTTTGTACCCTTGCACACAAAATGAACGACATTTATTCATATAATACACAAGATGGACAAGACAATTAAAAAAAATTCAGCCAGTATCACAAATTTTGGCCGGTCATTCGTACCAGGTACGTTTCAGTACACTGAAAAACCTAGAGAAAGAGAACTGACGAAGTTTGTAAGTAGGCTGTTTAGGTTTTCTTATTGGTAACGCCACGTAGCGCTCTGTATGAAAAATCACTGGCTGTGCTGTGTGCAGTCTGTGGCTTGTTTGCATTGGGGACGTTTCAAGTTGTAACGGCTGCTGTTTGATTGTATTGATTCTCAAGTAGTAATTGACATCACAATCATGCAGCAGAACTAGATCTGAAGATCTCACAAAATTCTCCCAACATCAAAAGCCCTATACGTCCAACGGCTATACCTCTCCCGTCGACCCTTTTGGGATCACCAGATGAACAAGTTCTTTTTCCTCAGATACGAACCCCAAAACAGTTCTTCCACACTAACCACCCCAAGAATCTAACAATAATGCAGATTTTTCTTCCCCTATGTAAAAAGAAACTTCTCTCAAATATCTTTTGACTTGTTCAGACGTTAGTTTAGCAGATTTCGATGCAATCACAATAACATGTGCGGTTTCAAAAAGAGACTCTCTAATTCTCGGTACAAACTCGCCACCTGTTTCTTCTAAAAAAAATGAAAAGAGAGGTAAGCAGTTTGACCGCTGCAGAGACTGTGGTCTGAATCGTTTGACTGTGAGTAACTGATAATAACGACTGCAACATGGATTCAACTTCCTTTGCACCCTTTTGGAACGAAGTATGTCTAGAGTGTAATTGCAGGTTGAATCCGCTCAGGCAGAGTTGTCCAAATTTTCATCCTCCAAAACACTGATGTGCTTATTAACTTGCAGTATAAATCGTAAAGTGATCTTGTCGAGATCATTTTTATCCTTTATATAACCCATTGACTGACTGTTCCGTCGGCTCGTGGAAGAATATTTTACATATTATGAATGAGACACACACAACACTGATGTAATATTCTACAAAATTTATCATTCCTTGCACGAACCAGTTTATGGGTGTTACACCACCATCAAATACAAAGATAAGTATGTGGTGCAGTGAAACTCTGTTGAATCATAGATTTTAAACCAGTGCATCTACACAGTATCTCCATTTCCAGAGATGATAAATATTAATATTATAAGTAGGAATAAGACAAGAGGGATATTTCAATGTAAATGCGATGTATGATTAATTAACTATTAGTTAAATAGTCTTACATCACATTTACACTGAAATAATCCCTTAACTATTTAACTGGTTGTGTAACAAATGCCGGCCGGGGTAGCCGAGCGGTTCTAGGCGCTTCAGTCTGGAACCACGCGACCGCTATGGTCGCAGGTTCGAATCCTGCCTCGGGCATGGATGTGTGTGTTTTTCTTAGGTTAGTTAGGTTTAAGTAGTTCTAAGTTCTAGGGGACTGATGACCTTAGACTTTAAGTCCCATAGTGCTCAGAGTCATTTGGATCTTTGCTTGAAATTACATGACTTTACCTCCCACTTTGGAAGGTCAACATCATGGATAGCCAGTCGACAATCCATAGCCTCTAGTACCTTTTGTAAAGTAATAAAACGTTATATTGTAACCATTTCTTTACCGATTGTCATTATTGTAAAGATTTTGTATCATAACAATGGGTTACTTATTGTGTGTGTGTATGTGTGTGTGTGTGTGTGTGTGTGTGTGTGTGTGTGTGTGTGTGTGTGAAACGGTAGACTAAAAACCAAAAAAAAATTAATTTACAACATAACAGCTTAAACACATAAACCAAAATAAGTAAAACAAATAATTAGAATAACATGAACGTTTATCTATTTTAACTAGACATGTTGCACATACTTCGACAGCACATTGTGACATTGTGTACAACTTATTTTTAAAAAATGATATTATAGAAACCGACTTGTTACATGTGGCAACTTATTTTCTAAAAATGATTTTACAGAAATCGGCTTTGTTTTGCGTGAAAGCTTCTTCAATTGATATTATAACAAAAGTTTCCATATTTCAATATTCTTTAATAATGGTGGGACAATTTGCAAATTTTAAATTTGTTTGTCAGAAGTTGGTTCTTCTGTTTTCAAGAACTTTAGTTACATTTTAACTTTCATGGGAAACACATTTGAAATACATTTTTTTATATTTCATGGTTTCGAAGGTGTTCCCTCTAAAGCTAATATGCTAAATTACCTTTCGGGGTATGTTTTACCCCTTAAAATTGAGATATGACACAAACAAAATACTAAGTATTGTTCTTATATTATTTTGTCCGTTCTACACCCCCACCAAGTTTTGTGAAGATTGTTCACTGACACTTGGGAATATTCCCTTGAAAGAACTGGAGGCGAAACGTCAGTCCACAGAAATCGGCACAAAAGTTCAGCTGGGAACATCGTGGCATCGGTGTTTTGGGACACGAATGGTTTTATCCATGCTGAGTGCCTTGAACATTGATACGACGACCTGCAAGGGGGCAAAAGGCGATGCGAAACGTCTTCTTGCAGAATGACAACGCCAAACCACACACTTAACATGCCACCGTAGAAGACAGAAGTTCATCTCTCCCAAGCAGTCCAAATTTGTCTTCTGCCTTACGTCGGTTCACCATAGTCAAATAAGAGCTACGGGGACATCACTATACACTGGGGAAACTGTCTTTTTCTTCGATGAGGGTTTCAGAAAACTTGTTCATCGTATACAGAAGTGTAACCAATTGGGTGGTTATTATGTGGGAAAGCGGGAATAGATAGTAAAGGGCACACATGAAGGATTATTTCTGTGTTCGATCTTATTGTAACATTTCCATCGAAATGCAAGCAATAAACGTGGAGGCATTACTTTTCAGTCGAACTTTGTACATCAATATCAAAATATCGGCTCAACCACCTACGTACAGTACATAAACCACTGGAGTTTACGCGTTTCAGAGGTCAAACCTTTATCATCATAATTTCTATGCAACAACACCTAAAAACGACCAATACAAAAAATAAAAAAGAGCAATAACAGTAAAATAGCCTGGATGCTTCCCCTGCAGTCTTATGTTCGTAAGATGTGCATTCAGATCGATGTCTGCTGATAAAATAAACTAAAATGGAATAGCATAGGTTGTCCATGGATGTTGGCAGCGTCTTAATGACAGATATGAGCGTGCACGGTCCGGGTACCTTCCTGAAAGCCACATCAAAAATGGCTCTGAGCACTATGAGACTTAACTTCTGAGGTCATCAGTCCCCTAGAACCTAGAACTACTTAAACCTAACCAACCTATGGACATCACACACACCCACGCCCGAGGCAGGATTCGAACCTGCGACCGTAGCGGTCGCGCGGTTCCAGACTGTAGCGCCTAGAACCGTTCGGCTAGCACGGCCGGCAAAGCCACATCCCGCAGACAAATAGAGAAGTAGTGCGAGTGAGCTCTTGGCGAACGTAACCATAAAATTAAAGTGATAATCTAAGAAACGACGACGATGTATAACCATGCCAGGAAATTAAGCACCTCCTTGCACAGAATGGTAACGGCTTACTGTACAGTCGCTAAATAACTGTGGGTATTAAAAGGAATCTGATAATTTTATGTAAATGTTATTTGTGTCACTTTTAAGTTGTTCAGTTAATTTGTTATGATATCCCACGCTATGTTTACTATTCTTCAACTGTAAGACTAGATTCATTTTCTTGCCTTTACCTTGTATATGCAGCTGTGAGGTTCTCTTTAATTTATAAAATGGGGTGGTCAGTTTCATGAATTACTGCTGAAATTATTAAGTCGAAATCATTAAATCGAAAGCGTCTTTATGTTCTTTGTACCTTAACGCCTTGCTTATACATCGGAACTATAAATCCTCTGACTATTAGACATCGAAAGACAGAACGTTTTTGGCTGTTCGGATGACAGTAGTTACTGTGTATCAAAATATTAGTTGTTACCTGTTTCCTGAACACTTGGAAGGCATGTTACCACCTTTCTTCATAATACTTAGATCGAGAAAATGTAGTTCACCATTTCTTCCCATTTCTACAGCGAATTCAGTTTTATGGTGTAAGCCTTTAAATATGTTTACAGTTTCGTTAATTTTTTTCCTCTCCATCGATCAAAAGCAGCAAATCGTCTACATAGCGCTTCTGGTATAAGATTTTACCCATGGGTAGTTGTGGATTGACCAGGATAAAGTCAAACTTCGTACGATACTCTGCACTTCAAGCACGAGTATTTAAACGGACGCAAAATTTCCAAGATTGGCAATGTCGAAATTTAGCGCGGACTTCAATGCGAGATGCTTATAATAGTTTCCATAACGAAACTGTCTCGAAACCAGACAGAAAATCTAAAGAGTGTTTGGCCGTGTGTAAAGTATGCTAGCAGAAAGACACAATCAATGCCTTCTCTGTGCGATAGCAATGGAAGTAGACAATGCCGCCAAAGCAGAATTACTAAACACAGCTTTCACCAAAGAAGACGAAATAAATATACCAGAATTCGAATCAAGAACAGCTGCCAACACCAGTAATGTAGAACTAGATATCCTTGGATTAGTGAAGCAACTTAAAACACTTAACAAAAGCAAGCATTCCGGTCCAGAGTATATACCAGTTAGATTCCTGTCAGAGTATGCTGATACAGCAGCTCCACGCCTAATAATCATATACAACCGTTCGCTCGATGAAAGAACCGTACCCGAAGACTGGAATGTTCCACAGGTCACACCAATATTGAAGAAAGGCAGTAGGAGTAATCTACTAAATTACAGGCTCATATCATTAACGTCGATCTGCAGCAGGGTTTTGGAACACATATTGTGTTCGAACATTATGAATTACCTCTAATAGAACGGTCAATTGATACACAGTCAACACGGAATTAGGAAACATCGTTCTTGTGAAACACAAGTATCGAGTGCTACTAACAAGGGATTTCAAATTGATTCTGTATTTCTAGATTTCCAGAAGGCTTTTGACACTGTACCACATAAGCGGCTTTTAGCGAAATTGCGTGCTTATGGAATATCGTCTCAATTATGTGTCTGGATTCGTGATTTCCTGTCTGAGAGGTAGCAGTTCGTAGTAACTGATGGAAAATCATTGAGTAATACGGGTCCAATTTCTGACTCCCCAAGGTAGTGTTATAGGCCGTTTACATCTATATAAACGATTTAGGTGACAATCTGAGTAGCCGTCTTAGGTTGTTTGCAGGTGATGCTATCGTTTAGCGACTAGTAAAGTGATCAGAAGATCAAAACAAACTGCAAAACGATTTAGAAAAGATATCTGCTTGGTACAAAAATTGGCAATTGACCCTAAATAACGAGAAGTGTGACGTCATTCACATCAGTACTAAAAGGAATGCGTTTAACTTCAGGTGCACGATAAATCAGTCAATTCTAAAGGCCGTAAATACAACTTAATACCTAGGAATTACAATTACGAACAACTTAAATTGGTAAGAACACATAGAAAATGTTGTGGGGAAGGCAAACCAAAGACTGCGTTTTATTGACAGGACATTTAAAAATTGTGACAGATCCACTAAAGAGACTGCCTACACTACGCTTGTCCGTCCTCTTCCAGAATAAGTCTGCACGATGTGGGATCCTTACCTGATAGGACTGACGGAATACATCGAGAAAGTTCAAAGAAGGACAGCACACTTTGTTGTTGAGGGAGTGTTATTGAAATACACCGGACTTGGAGGTGGACATTATTAAAACAAAAGCGTTTTGCGTTGCAGCGGAATCTTCTCACGAAATTTCAATCACCAACTTTCCCTCTAAATGTGAAAATATTTTGTTGACGCCGGCCTACATAGGGAGAAACGATAATAGTGGTAAAATAAGGGAAACCAGAGCTCACACGGATAGATATGGGTGTTTGTTTTCTCCTTGTGCTCTTCCAGATTGGACTATCAGAAAATTATTGTAAAGGTGGTTCAATTAAACCTCTGCCAGATATTTAAATGTGACTTTCAGAGTATCCATATAGATGGAGATATACTCACTGCATCTGACACCAACATCCAGATTTAGACCCTTTTTTGTGACAAAAAGTGAAATACAGGTCATTTCGAACTTTGATTTTATAATAGTTATGAGGCCTGGATGACAGTTTCATTGATACGTAAAGAAGTGGCAGACTTCCCTTCATTGACAGGATATTCGAAGAAAACTGTCTACGAAGGAGAGTGTTTACAAAACGTTCGCACTCAAATTTAAGAGGCCCATATTACATAATATTAACAGGAAATACTGAACATCTACAAATAACTATAGACCCATTGGTCACAGGTTCCTTTGACGCAAAGGGCAGTGACACAGAAATGCTGAAAAAGCTGAAGAAAACCCGTTAAAAAGTTTCAATAGTCAGTATTATTTGAGGAATCTAGGAATATACCACAGTCCTAGCAATGGCGAAGACAAGCTTAAACGTATTATAGCCTGAAAACTGACACTGAAGGAGACCTATCTCCCAAGTTTCCTATGCGAATGGAACAGAGAAAAACTCTAACACTGTATTGCGGTGAGAAGTACCCTACAAGCGACAATGGTTTGCAGCATATGGATGTAGATGTAGACACAGTCTTTGGTGTACACCTGAGGCAGATGAGATATTCTGGGTTGCATATCTTACGGTGCACGAAACAATTTATAGGCCTGTTTTATTTTGCCAGTCCTGTAAAGTAGGTTACTAATCCTCCCAGTAGCTGTACTCCTCAACAGATGGATGGCAGCACTACTGCGTAACTGATAGACTCTTAGTTCAAATAACTTACGGGCTTGCTGCCGGGTGACGTCGTCGAACACCGCCAATATTTCGACAGGAGCACACCCTGCCATTCTCAAGGCACAAATGCAAGGAGGAAGAAATGTGCAAGGAAATTTAATACCTCGGTTCACAGAGGAGAATCTCAGGTATTAAATTTCCTTGCACATTTCTTCCTCCTTGCATTTGTGCCTTGAGAATGGCAGAGTGTGCTCCTATCGAAATATCGGCGGTGTTCGATGACGTCACCCGGCAGCAAACCCGTAAGTTATTTGAACATTCAATTCGCCGGGAAAAGTTAAGGTCTCACAGAATCTTAGTATTTCGCAAGATACTTCTGTGATTAGCAGCGTAGATATTGTGGTCGAAACAGAACCATGTGAGAGGAAGTTCGTCAGTGTGAATGAAGCGAAGTGTTGCATTCAAACTCTTAACAGCTGAATATGAAGTGAAGTGCTGCCATCAAACTCTTAACAGCTGAAGAGCAGACGCAGTTAAAAATAATATGTGTATTGAAGCAGTTTATGGTAATGATTGGACTGATATTGGTGCTGTGTAGCGTTGGGTAAAGAGGTGTAAAGCTGATGGACCTGGAACAGTTGAACAGTGTGACAAGTAAATAATTGGACGACCCTTGGCAACTTACGAAAAATGTCACTAGACAAGAATGTATGAAATGGTTCAAGTGAATCAGCACGCCAGTCAGTGATGAGCTGCTGCGACATGCTTTTTCCACAATATGGTATCACACTCCTTAACACTTCATCAGGAGATTGCTCTTAGATGGGTTTCATGTATGTGCACGTCTGAGACGAAACACAGCAGGTTTTGTTGCTTGATGCAATAAAGGTCAAATTGTTCAAATGGCTCTAAGCACTATGGGACTTAACATCTGAGATCATCAGTCTCCTAGAACTTAGAACTACTTAAACCTAACTAACCTCAGTACATCACACACATCCATGCCAAAGGCAGGATTCGAACCTGCGACAGTAGCGGTCGCGCGGCTCCGGACTGAAGCGCCTAGAACCGCTCGGCTACCCCGGCCGGCGACTAAAGGTCAAATCCAGTCTTTTATTGGAAAAGTGCTATCGTGTATGTTTTGTAATGCCTCTAAATTTGCTGTAATCGTGCTTGTGGGGATTCCAGAGGTGTACGTGAATTTATGGTACGTTCAGTTTCCAGCAGATATTCGATTTAGTTTTCACTACTATATTTCGAAGACGCATTTAATCTTCAGGGGTACATTCCGCTTTGATTCAAACCATACTGTATCGTGAAGGAGCATTCGTCAATATTTTATTTGACTTTAATCTCCAACCCGTATCAGGCACCAGCCACTTCTTGAAAGGATTGAAAATCATGACTTGGTGGACGTTGGCAAAAAACGTGGGACAGAGAATTGTGAATACGCAGCATTCTCGCGTGTGGGTGAAACTGCAGGGTGCTTCAGACGAGTGTCACGAAACTGTGAAACGCTGCCATCCGAGTGAGTGGAAGATATGAGGAAACAGAAAAAAATGTGACGCAGAAGTTGTTCGGCTCATTCCCCCTCAATCAGGTTGTTGATGTAGTTGTTGTTGTTGTTGTTGTTGTGGTGGTGGTCTTCAGTCCGTTGACTGGTTTGATAGAACTCTCCATGTTTCTCTGTGCACCAGAAGCCTCTTACATCCTTCTGGATCTGATTATTGTATTCATCCTTTGGCACTCCCCTTCGATTTTTACGCCCTACTCTTCTATCCAGTACTAAACTGTTCATCCCTTGATGTCTAAAAATTTAACCCTTCTTCTAGTGAGGTTGTGCCACAAATTTCTTTTCTCGTCAGTACTGTTCAGTACCTCCTCATTCTTTACTTGATCTACCCATCTAATCTTCAGTATTCTTCTGTAGCATCATATTTTAAACTCTTCCGTTCTGTTCTTATCTAAACTGTTTATCGTCAATGTTTCACTTCCATACATGACTACACTCCATACAAACGCCTTCAATCCATCCCCAGCGTTAACAAATTTCTCTTCTTCAGAAACGCTTTTCTTACCATTGCCAGTCTACATATTATATCCTTTCTACTTCGGCCATCATCTGTTATTTTGCGGCCCAAGTAAAGAAACACATGTACTACTTTAATTTTCTCGTTTCCTAATCTAATTCCCTCAGCGTCCTCTTATTTAATTCGACTACGTTCCATTACCCTTGTTTTGATTTTCTTGATGTTCAGTCTGTTCAACTGCTCTTCGAAATCGTTTGATCTTTGTAACAGAATTACAATGTCATCGGCAAAACTCAAAGTTTTTTACTCGTTCTCTCTGAAATTTAATTCCTACTCCAAATTTTTCTTTGGTTTCTTTGTTTTCCTTCACTGATTGCTTAGTGTAAGGATTGGCTAACATCATGTTATCAGTATTATTCTGCTGATCAAGGGAATCAGCTCCTTGACAGGCTTGACGTGATGGTCACCAGGAACATCGGTGCCCCTAGTTATACAAGGTGCATTCAAGTTCTAAGGCCGCCGATTTTTTTTGTGTGGACTGAAAAGAGATAGAAACATGCGCATTGTTTTAAAATGAGGCCACGTTCATTGTCAATATGTCCCAGAGATGGCAGCACCGTACGGCAGATGGAATTTTACCGCCAGCGGCGAGAATGAAAACTGTTTTAAATACTTAAAATGGCGACGTTTTCCTTATTTGAACAGTGTGCAATCATTCGTTTTCTGAATTTGCGTGGTGTGAAACCAATTGAAATTCATCGACAGTTGAAGGAGACATGTGGTGATGGAGTTATGGATGTGTCGAAAGTGCGTTCGTGGGTGCGATAGTTTAATGAAGGCAGAACATCGTGCGACAACAAACCGAAACAACCTCGGGCTCGCACAAGCCGGTCTGACGACATGATCGAGAAAGTGGAGAGAATTGTTTTGGGGGATCGCCGAATGACTGTTGAACAGATCGCCTCCAGAGTTGGCATTTCTGTGGGTTCTGTGCAAACAATCCTGCATGACGACCTGAAAATGCGAAAAGTGTCATCCAGGTGGGTGCCACGAATGCTGACGGACGACCACATGGCTGACCGTGTGGCATGTTGCCAAGCAATGTTGACGCGCAACGACAGCATGAATGGGACTTTCTTTTCGTCGGTTGTGACAATGGATGAGACGTGGATGCCATTTTTCAATCCAGAAACAAAGCGCCAGTCAGCTCAATGGAAGCACACAGATTCACCGCCACCAAAAAAATTTCGGGTAACCGCCAGTGCTGAAAAAATGATAGTGTCCATGTTCTGGGACAGCGAGGACGTAATCCTTACCCATTGCGTTCCAAAGGGCACTACGGTAACAGGTGCATCCTACGAAAATGTTTTGAAGAACAACTTTCCGTCCTGCACTGCAACAAAAGGGCTGCGCGTGTGCTGTTTCGCCAAGACAACGCACCCGCACATCGAGCTAACGTTACGCAACAGTTTCTTCGTGATAACAACTTTGAAGTGATTCCTCATGCTCCCTACTCACCTGACCTGGCTCCTGGCGACTTTTGGCTTTTTCCAACAATGAAAGACACTCTCTGTGGCCGCACATTCACCAGCCGTGCTGCTATTGCCTCAGCGATTTTCCAGTGGTCATAACAGACTCCTAAAGAAGCCTTCGCCGCTGCCATGGAATCATGGCGTCAGCGTTGTGAAAAATGTGTACGTCTGCAGGGCGATTACGTCTAGAAGTAATGCCAGTTTCATCGATTTCGGGTGAGTAGTTAATTAGAAAAAAAATCGGAGGCCTTAGAACTTGAATGCACCTCGTACAACACACGATGTCACGATCGGCCAGTTCCTACCCTAGGGTGACGCATCTACTGAACACCGGTCACGGTTGAGCAGTCGGCCTCAGGCCTGCATGGATAACTCATCAACCGCCGCCAGCCACAAGCGCGCGTGCCCGGACCTGCCTGTAGGCACAGCCCCCACTTGCATATCATTAGTTACTAGGAGGCACATACGAGACGCATAATGGTCCACAGACCATGAGATGTAATTAATTGTCTTTGCGACAATCTTCTTACATCGCTGGGACCGTCACTAAGCTACTTGTCCTAAGCTGCTCGATAGGAGAGGCGCACTGAAGCATAAATGCCTACTTTCATGAAGTCTGCCCAGAACAACGTGATTAATATACACTCCTGGAAACTGAAATAAGAACACCGTGAATTCATTGTCCCAGGAAGGGGAAACTTTATTGACACATTCCTGGAGTCAGATACATCACATGATCACACTGACAGAACCACAGGCACATAGACACAGCCAACAGAGCATGCACAATGTCGGCACTAGTACAGTGAATATCCACCTTTCGCAGCAATGCAGGCTGCTATTCTCCCATGGAGACGATCGTACAGATGCTGGATGTAGTCCTGTGGAACGGCTTGCCATGCCATTTCCACCTGGCGCCTCAGTTGGACCAGCGTTCGTGCTGGACGTGCAGACCGCGTGAGACGACGCTTCATCCAGTCCCAAACATGCTCAATGGGGGACAGATCCGGAGATCTTGCTGGCCAGGGTAGTTGACTTACGCCTTGTAGAGAACGTTGGGTGGCACGGGATACATGCGGACGTGCATTGTCCTGTTGGAACAGCAAGTTCCCTTGCCGGTCTAGGAATGGTAGAACGATGGGTTCGATGACGGTTTGGATGTACCGTGCACTATTCAGTGTCCCCTCGACGATCACCAGTGGTGTACGGCCAGTGTAGGAGATCGCTCCCCACACCATGATGCCGGGTGTTGGCCCTGTGTGCCTCGGTCGTATGCAGTCCTGCTTGTGGCGCTCACCTGCACGGCGCCAAACACGCATACGACCATCATTGGCACCAAGGCAGAAGCGACTCTCATCGCTGAAGACGACACGTCTCCATTCGTCCCTCCATTCACGCCTGTCGCGACACCACTGGAGGCGGGCTGCACGATGTTGGGGCGTGAGCGGAAGACGGCCTAACGGTGTGCGGGACCGTCGCCCAGCTTCATGGAGACGGTTGCGAATGGTCCTCGCCGATACCCCAGGAGCAACAGTGTCCCTAATTTGCTGGGAAGTGGCGGTGCGGTCACCTACGGCACTGCGTAGGATCCTACGGTCTTGGCGTGCATCCGTCCGTCGCTGCGGTCCGGTCCCAGGTCGACGGGCACGTGCACCTTCCGCCGACCACTGGCGACAACATCCATGTACTGTGGAGACCTCACGCCCCATGTGTTGAGCAATTCGGTGGTACGTCCACCCGGCCTCCCGCATGCCCACTATACGCCCTCGCTCAAAGTCCGTCAACTGCACACACGGTTCACGTCCACGCTGTCGCGGCATGCTACCAGTGTTAAAAGACTGCGATGGAGCTCCGTATGCCACGGCAAACTGGCTGACACTGACGGCGGCGGTGCACAAATGCTGCGCAGCTAGCGCCATTCGACGGCCAACACCGCGGTTCCTGGTGTGTCCGCTATGCCGTGCGTGTGATCATTGCTTGTACAGCCCTCTCGCAGTGTCCGGAGCAAGTATGGTGGGTCTGACACACCGGTGTCAATGTGTTCTTTTTTCCATTTCCAGGAGTGTATGATGGAGTATGATAAGATCACATTATACAAGCTGTAATCGGTACAAGTGCACATGTTTCTATTGCCGACTGAGGATGATGTACTCATTAACATTACATCAGTATTTACGTCGTTTGCAGGCAAACCGTTATTAGTTATACAGCTTTTACAAGTCGTGTGTTTTTAGGTAGGGTAGTACCTTCAAGAACATGTGGCAAGTGCAAGCCATTAATGTTTATTATCACGTGGATAACAAGTTCGCGTGGAACCAAAGTGATTAGGCTATACTGACAGGCATTGTCCACTTACTGATGCAGTTACGACCGTGCAATAAACATCGGGTTGTTAATTTATGACGTGAGTGTGGGAAGACTGTTCGACACAGGGAAAAAAACAATCAACATACTTCTGTTTGTAAATATAAAGGTACCGCACACAAAAATATCTGCAGTTACATCCATTATATCCTGTATATATTATTATTAATATTATTATTATTTGCGTCGAGGCTCCGTAGCATCACGCAAAGCATACTGCCTCATTTGAGCTTTCTTTCTGATCTATGATTCTGTCCACTTTGGCCCTGGTTCCCTTTGGACTTCATTCTCTGACCTAAAATTCATCTTGTATATCTTGTCTCTGTATATGTTTGTCTTCAGTTTCTATTCGGTCGATTTATTCTTTCTCTAGGTCAAGTTTTGTACTGTGTTCAAATGGTTCAAATGGCTCTGAGCACTATGGGACTTAACATCTGTGGTCATCAGTCCCCTAGAACGTAGAACTACTTAAACCTAACTAACCTAAGGACATCACACACATCCATGCCCGAGGCAGGATTCGAACCTGCGACCGTAGCGGTCACGCGGTTCCAGACTGAAGAGCCTAGAACCGCTCGGTCACACCGGCCGGCTTTTGTACTGTGTGAACCATGGTACTGTTGACTTGATCCGTACTACGTATGTCATAATTACGTTGGTGCGTCTTGTTGGTGGAAGCCTGCTGTTGTTCCAGTAGATCTTTAACCTTCTTTTTCTGACATCTACTTCTAGGTTTATCTTCTCCGTGGTTTTTCTTGAGTGTAATTTGTATCCCTCTTCTGTCAGCTCTGAGCCGAGAACTTTTGCTTATGATTTTAGGTTTTTCCATCAGTATGCTTTCCTTGTTACTTTTGTATGGAGTGTTAGTGTCTCACTTGCATATAGTATTTCAGGCTTCATTATTGTGTTGTGGTGTCAGATCTTTGTTTAAATGGACATGGATTTCTCATTATGTATGTCTTGTGCTCAACCGTAATTTGTCTTCATTTTTTGCAGTCGAGTCTTTTGTGAGACCTTTTCTCCTTCTGTTGCTTTGAGAATATCACCTAGATATTTGAGATGTGTAGCTATGTTTATCATGCCGTATTTTGAGTCTAATTTTTGTATGTTTAATTCTGAGTAGAAGGCACATTATTTTAGTATTTCTATTTGTTTGGTTGCTGTTACTTCATTATCGGATAATATGGGCAGGTCATCTGCGAAATGTAGGTTTGAGATTTCTATCTTCGACAGTTTAATTCGAAATCTAACATTTCACAATTAGCGGTGTCCGGGTGAACCATGCAGGACAATTTCTGTCACAGGGGTTATGCGTGTTAGGTGGAACAGCGTGCAGGACTGACGGCGTGTTTGTACTGTATGCGCTGTCCACCAGACAGGGACTAGTTGCGCGTAAAGTAACACGCCCGTGATAGAATCCAATGTACACGCGTACACGTATCGACTTTTTTAATTGTAAATCTCTAAACCAGTGTGGCAGATGTATGGCATACACAAACGATGAATATGTCAATATGCTTCTGGTCCTTGGTGCATCTGATAACTGAGCTGGTGACGCCGCTCGTGGATATGCTGCTAGATATCCTCGTCGACGCCGTCCAGATAAAAATGTGTTTCATCGTTTGGAGCTGAGCCTTCGGGAGTCAGCTTCTCTCCTGCGAAGCTGGTTTTCCGAACGGACTCGTACGTCTCATACACTCATATCTCACGAACAGGTGTTTCAACACTAAAGTGCGGGACGAGCAATCAACACAACATGGTATACAAGCTGGCGTTCCCCAAGGAAGTATCCTAGGGCCCATCTTGTTCAACCTGTACATCAACGACTTCCCAACAACACAAAACAAGACTTTAGCCATCTACGCGGATGGCACCGCCATCCTTGCTCAAGATTGGAAACCGTCGAACATTAATTCACGAATACAGAGAGCACACAGAACAGCCGAGCCTTGGTTGGAGCGATGGCGTATTAAAGAAAGCGTAACCAGTGCGAAGAAGTTCTGTTTACACGCAGACCGAAACTACTGCGCAAACACCAACACAGTAGACAGATAACACTACATACACGCCCAATATGTTTCCCAGAGAAAGTCAGATACCTAGGTGTCTGGCTGGACCGGAAATGTACGTGGGGGGGACCACATCGAGTACGTTGCCAACAGAGCGCACGAGAGGCTCAAACAGCTCTACCCAATGCTCAACAGGAACAGCACACTGAATAGAAGGGTGTCGAGGTCCATATACATGACACTGATTAGACCTCTAATGACGTACGCAGCTCCCGTCTGGGGATATGCAGCTCCTACACGACTGCGCCGCCTGCAGATCATACAGAACAAAAGTGCTACGATCATTCGCAACGCTACACGCTACACACGCACCGTGGATCCTCACAATGAAATCCGCCTTGAAACCCTCAAGGAAGTATTCAAAAAACACGCCACACGACTATACAGGAACTCGATACACTCGAACAATCCTTTCATCCTCACTCTGGGAAACTACGATCACAACCATAGGTGGAAGCACAAGCGGCCAAAGACACTGCTAGCTAGGGCATAGCCACCTATGGTAAACAAGCATACACCAACAAGCGACAAACGTCTGTAGGCCCCCGCATATTAGCAACACTTACTGAAAATTACCACCTACTATTAGAGCCGACCAACAGGCTACAGCAGGGAAACCGACGAGCGCCCACTGACGCACAAACAATTCCCCAACATCACCCTGCACTGTGCATCCGATATATGACCTATCGGACACAAAAACGATGATAAACCTAACTGTTGCAGGTTGCAGGTTGCTGACTCTGAACGAGACCTCAACACCGGCATCCAGCGGCAGCCGCCGAGCAACACCACCGCACAACGTGGAAGGTATCGACATGCATGATACCGACTACTAACAAAGTCTATCATCGCACGACCTATCGCAGGCAGCAAGACATCCGCTACTGCTCTCACCACCCGACCTAACTATCGCAGAGGTTTTCTTCCCTTGCCTCCTGCCTTGGCCCTTTTTTTTCCTCTGCCCTTCAAATCGCTACCCTTCGTTCGAAAAATGGTTCAAAAGGCTCTGAGAACCGTAGCGGTCGTTCGGTTCCAGACTATAGCGCCTAGAACCGCACGGCCACTCCGGCCGGCCATTCGTTCGACCCAATCTATCTACATCTGCATCTACATCTACATCCATACTACGCAAACCACCTGACGGTGTGTGGCGGAGGGTACCCTGAGTACCTCTGTCGGTTCTCCCTTCTATTCCAGTCTCATATTGTTCGTGGAAAGGAGGATTGTCGGTATGCTTCTGTGTGGGCTCTAATCTCTCTGATTTTATCCTAATGGTCTCTTCGCGAGATATACGTACGACGGAGCAATATACTGCTTGACTCTTCGGTGAACGTATGTTCTCGAACTTTAACAAAAGCCCCTACCTAGCTACTGAACGTCTCTCCTGCAGAGTCTTCCACTGGAGTTTATCTATCATCTCCGTAACGCTTTCGCGATTACTAAATGATCCTGTAACGAAGCGCGCTGCTCTCCGTTGGATCTTCTCTATCTCTTCTATCAACCCTATCTGGTACGGATCCCACACTGCTGAGCAGTATTCAAGCAGTGGGCGGACAAGCGTACTGTAACCTACTTCCTTTGTTTTCGGATTTCATTTCCTTAGGATTCTTCCAATGAATCTCAGTCTGGCATCTGCTTTACCGACGATCAACTTTATATGATCATTCCATTTTAAATCACTCCTAATGCGTACTCCCAGATAATTTATGGAATTAACTGCTTCCAGTTGCTGACCTGCTATTTTGTAGCTAAATGATAAGGGATCTATCTTTCTATGTATTCGCAGCACATTACACTTGTCTACATTGAGATTCAATTGCCATTCCCTGCACCATGCGTCAATTCGCTGCAGATCCTCCTGCATTTCAGTACAATTTTCCATTGTTACATCCTCTCGATACACCACAGTATCATCTGCAAAAAGCCTCAGTGAACTTCCGATGTCATCCACAAGGTCATTTATGTATATTGTGAATAGCAACGGTCCTATGACACTCCCCTGCATAACACCTGAAATCACTCTTACTTCGGAAGACTTCTCTCCATTGAGAATGACATGCTGCGTTCTGTTATCTAGGAACTCTTCAATCCAATCACACAATTGGTCTGGTAGTCCATATGCATCACCAGATGAGCGCGTATTAATGGTTAATCTCAACCAGACGTACGCAAACATCGCACTACCCACATCCTGCCACACCTCACTTTAGTGAAAACTAACCCTTCATGGTGTGGGTCCCTGTTGTCATGTCCTAGTTCATGAACCACGGGCAACGCATGAGTGGCCAAGTAAGTGGTCCTGATAGTCGGGATACCAGTAACTTTGGAATAAGGCTGGGCATCTCGGACATATTCCGAGTCATGGCCACCTTTGTGCTCAGACGGCAAAGACTACCAAATCCACCGGTTAGACCCTCAACCGTTAGGGGTAAAACTCAATGGGACTCGGGGAAAGTAAGGTTAGCAACTTGCTCCCCTCGTACTTTAAATAGGATGCTGGCAACAATCAGAGCAAAATGCCTCGGACCTTTGGAGATGGCGGAGTCGCACCTCTAATTGACAAACCAGGGACTCCTAAGATACGACTCGGCAAACGAATGGTAACGAGATGGGGAGCTATTAATATCAATGGGGGTCACTCTGGGAAGAAGGTAGAGCTGGCAGAGGCTGCAAGTAAGATGGGGTTGCACGTTTTAGCTGTTTTCGGGTAAGGGGTGAGAAAGAAGAGGAAGTGGGAGAATACAAGGTCCACCTGTCACGAGTCAAAGCAGGAATAGCACAATGGGGTGTAGGGCTTTACACCAGGAAAGAAATGGAACCCAGCGTAGTTGCAAAAAGGTGTGTAAACGAACGACTGATGTGGATAGATTTGACAGTGTCTAGCAAGAAAATTAGGATTGTGTCAGTATATTCGCATTGTGAAGGGACAGATCAAGATAAAATGGATAGTTTTAATGACGCACTCAGTGACGTAGTTGTTAGAGTAAAGGACAAGGACAGTGTTCTGCTCATGGGTGATTTTAATGCCAGGATTGGAAATCGAACAGAAGGGTATGAAAAGGTTATGGGTAAATTTGGAGAGGATATGGAGGCCAACAGGTACGGGAAACAACTCTTGGATTTCTTTGCCAGTATGGGCTTAGTAATCACAAAATCCTTTTCTAAACATAAGAACATTCACCGGTATACTTGGGAAGGCAGGGGAACCAGATCTGTCATTGACTATATAATAACAGATCAGGAATTCAGGAAGGCTGTGAGGGACACACGTGTATTCAAGGGATTCTTTGATGACACTAATCCCTATTTAATCTGCAGTGAAATTGGTATTGTGAGGCCGACAGTGCAGGAGGTCAGGTCCATATGTAGGAGGATAAAAGTGGAGAAACTTGAGGATAAGGAAATCAGGCACAAGTACATAACAGCGAACTCAGAAAGGTACCAGTTAGTTGAATGTAGTCAATTACAGTCATTGGAAAAGGAATGGACAAGGTACAGGGACACAGTACTAGAAGTGGCTAAAGAATTTCTTGGAACAGTAGTGTGTAAAAGTAGGATGAAGCAAACAGCTTGGTGGAATGATACAGTCAAGGCAGCCTGTAAAAGGAAAAAGAAGGCGTATCAAAAATGGCTACATACCAGAACCCATGTAGACAGAGAAAGTTATGTTGAAGAAAGAAACAAAGCCAAACAGATAATTGCAGCATCCAAGAAGAAATCGTGGGAAGACTTTGGAAACAGGTTGGAGACTATGGGTCAAGCTGCTGGAAAACCATTCTGGAGTGTAATTAGCAGTCTTCGAAAGGGAGGTAAGAAGTAAATGACAAGTATTTTGGACAGGTCATGAAAACTGCTGGAGAATCCTGAGGATGCCTTGGGCAGATGGAGGGAATATTTTGAAGAATTGCTCAATGTAGGTGAAAATGCGATCAGTAATGTTTCAGATTTCGAGGTAGAATGGCATAGGTATGATGATGGAAATAGGATCACATTTGAGGAAGTGGAGAAAATGGTCAATAGATTGCAGTGCAATAAAGCGGCTGGGGTGGATGAAATCAAGTCGGAAATCATCAAACACAATGGAATGTCAGGCCTTAAATGGCTACACAGGATAATTGAAATGGCTTGGGAGTCGGGACAGGTTCCATCAGACTGGACGAGAGCAGTAATCACACCAATCTTTAAACAGGGAAACAAAAAAGATTGTAACAACTACAGAGGTATCTCTTTAATCAGCGTTGTGGGTAAAATCTTCTCAGGTATTGTTGAAAGGAAAGTGCGAGTATTAGTTGAGGACAAATTGGATGAAAACCAGTGTGGGTTTAGGCCTCTTAGAGGCTGTCAGGACGAGATCTTTAGTTTACGGCAAATAATGGAGAAGTGTTACGAGTGGAACAGCGAATTGTATCTATGCTTTATAGATCTAGAAAAGGCATATGACCGGGTTCCTAAGAGACAGTTATTGTCTGTTCTACGAGATTATGGAATAGGAGGCAAACTTTTGCAAGCAATTAAAAGTCTTTACATAGACAGTCAGGCAGCAGTTAGAGTTGACGGTAAATTGAGTTCTCCACTGTTGTCCATATTATTTGTGTATGATATGTTGAAAACAATAGACTGGCTGGGTGAGATTAAGATATGTGAAAACAAAATAAGCAGTCTCGCATATGCGGATGACTTAGTTGTTATGGCAGTTTCGATTGAAAGTTTGCAAAGTAATATTTCAGAGCTAGATCAGAAATGTAAGGACTATGGTATGAAGATCAGCATCTCCAAAATGAAAGTATTGTCAGTGGGAAAGAGATATAAACGGATTGAGTGCCAAATAGGAGGAACAAAGTTGACACAGGTGGACGGTTTCAAGCACTTAGGATGCATATTCTCACAGGATGGCAACATAGTGAAAGAACTGGAAGCGAGGTGTAGCAAGGCTAAGGCAGTGAGCGCTCAGCTACGATCTACTCTCTTCTGCAAGAAGGAAGTCAGTACCAAGACTAAGTTATCTGTGCACCGTTCAATCGTTCGACCAACTTTGTTGTATGGGAGCGAAAGCTGGGTGGATTCAGGTTACCTTATCAATAAGGTTGAGGTTACGGATATGAAACTAACTAGGATGATTGCAGGTACTAGTAGATGGGAACAATGGCAGGAGGGTGTCCACAATGAGGAAATCAAAGAAAAACTGGGAATGAACTCTATAGATGTAGCAGTCAGGGCGAACAGGCTTAGATGGTGGGGTCATGTTACACGCATGGGAGAAGCAAGGCTACCCAAGAGACTCATGAGTTCAGCATTAGAGGGTAGGAGTAGTCGGGGTAGACCAAGGAGAAGGTACCTGGATTCGATTAAGAATGATTTTGAAGTAATAGGCTTAACATCAGAAGAGGCACCAATGTTAGCACTGAATAGGGGATCATGGAGGAATTTTGTAATGGGGACTACGCTCTAGAATGAACGCTGAAAGGCATAATCAGTATTAAATGATGATGATTATGATGATGATGATGAACCCTTATGCAGAGATGGCAGTAGACCATTTGAGTTGACTATCATGCCAGTGTGAGCGTGGAGGGGCGCCACCTCTTTCAAAAAAAGATTCATGTGTGTATTATTATACTGTGGACTCAGCAGCATTTGGCCTGTAATGCGGCAACTACGTATCCCAGCCCCTAGACAACGAAACCAGCCAAAACTTTTAATATTGCAACGTTGAGTCGGAGCGTGCGTAGTTATTATTTTGAAAGCCCGCAGTTGGGGGCTCGTCCGGGATTTGTGCCCTGCAAAGTGGTAATTCCTTTGCTCTCTGTTATTCAGCGTACTATGCTAAGTGTAAAGAATCTTTGCAAAACCAGTAGAGATTTCAATAGAGTCAATCTCTCACAAAACACAGTGTAAGATCGGTTTTTTTTCGCAAATTGGTATCTGGAAATAGTGAAATTATGCAGTAATTTTCACAACTAACACGTGCTGACGATAGGGGTCCTGATCTATCACGTAGAAGGCAGAGTCTAAATAAGTTGAGTGAAGGGAACAGTAGTGGTTGGCGCGTTTAACGAACGGAGGTATCGGAAACGGTTGGAACACGCGGTAACCGGCAACAGCTACAACTACATCAGGCGACTTCTCCAGTGGCGGACGCAGATCCAACAGCAGTACGACGGCAGCACCTCCGAGTACTTCAGGGCAGTCTTCAAAGTCGACTTCCACTACAACCGACGTAACACCATGGCAGAGCGAACCAACTCAGATCAGATAAGTGCCTGCGCAAATAGAGAGATAGTGTCTCTTTCTGAATTTCAAGCCCCACTTACAGATCTCGCGAATATAAAACATTCACCTAGTATGTGTAATTCTGAAAACGGAAGTGAGCCGATTAGTCCGAAATCAGAGGGCGAAAGTATAACTAGTAGGAATTCATGCAAGAGAAATGAATGTGGGGGAAATATGGTGTCTCAGATAACGCAAATGATCCAGGGAATGGCAAATAATATCAGTACAATTCAAACAGTTACGGATACAATTCGGACTGATACGGGTACAATGCGAACTGAAATAGTTTCCGCTATGAAAGAGGAAGTTGAAAAAGTTACGGGTAATCTTGAAAAAGTAATTGATGAAAAATTAAAATGTGTTCGAGTGGATATGGGGAAAATTACAGATGAAGTTGTAGTAGTAAAATCTAAAATCGAATCAGTGGAAATAGTTCTTGGGGAAAAAATGGATAAGATACAGACGGAACTTGGGGGCAAGGTAAGTGACTATAAAAGCGCAAGATGGTCATAACAGCGATATAAATTTAGCAATTAGTGACATTGCCAGTCGTGCAGATGAAGGGAAGAAAGAAGTGAGCAAAATTAAAGGTAAAATAGAGTCCAGTATCAATAGTGAAAATGAATTTAAAAAACAAATTCAACAGATAAAAAGTGATTTAAATTCGTTAGCCTCCCAACAAGCCACGGCGGTTATAAACATCCCTTGGGCAAATACCGGATCTGTGAAATATTACGCAGATGATGGAAGATATCACCCAGTAAATTTCTTGACTGCCTGTAGGGACGCTTTTGTTCACAGCATGTTGGACGAAGTGAAAATAAAATACGTTAAACGGCATTTGGAGGGAGACCCACAGTCTTGGGCAAATGTTATATGTAGTTCGAGCGAATCATACGAAGAGTTCGAAAAGTGTTTTTTGAATAAATTTTGGAGCGAGGCAAAGCAGACGAGGCTGCAAAATGAATTCTTAAACGGGCCGAGTGACAGGTACGGTAATGGGACGATGAGAGATTTTTGCAAGCGCGAGCTCGGCAAGCTTATGCATGTGAAATATCCGCTGGGGGTTTTAACGGAAATCACCATGTTAAAAAGGCGATTACCCCAAGATTTGCTGTGGGATTTTGTCCATAGTCCATGTGATTCCGTCGACGAATCTCTAGAATTTGTAGAAAAATTGGAGAGGGCTTTGAAGTTCAAACCTCAGAGCAAACCGAGTGGTAGTTATCAAAATGGGAATCCAAATAATCACCACCGAAATCTTGAGAGAAATCAAAGAAATTCTCAGGGAGATAATATGGAATGAGCAGAATGGTCGGAAAAACGAACAGAAGTGATAACCTCCGTGAACGGGACACAAGTAAAGAATGCAGATTTGACGGGGGAAATTCGCGCGAAGTGCAATCGCGTAGCGACCGGTTGGGAAACTGATGTTCACCACATCTTAGGTCCGGGATAGCGATCTGAACAGGCGTTGAAAAGGACTGGAGACAATGGTAATTGTAGAAATGATGATAGATTTGGAAAAAGCAACAAGTATGTAATATGGAGTATGCTAAAGAGGAAGGCTTTCAATAAAAGCAGACGTGAACGGCTGAAGCATAGATCTGTGAGAGATTTAAGTATAAGTAATGAGAATAAATTTCGCAGAATGATGTAAGTTATGAATGTGTAATGAATGAGTGTGTGAATGGTGATGAATGGAAAGCTGTCGCAGCCCCTAGACAACGAAACCAGCCAAAAATTTTAATATTGCAACGTTGAGTCGGAGGATGCGTAGTTATTATTTTCAAAGCCCACAAGCTACTGAGGAAGCTATTCTGGAGGTCATACACCAAGAACCTCAGCTAAGTACACGTAGCGTAGCAAGGCAGCTGCGTGTCTCGCAACGCACTGTCAACGTGCTTCACGAGCATGGGCTGCACCCCATATCATTATGCTTTCACGCAAAACCTGCACCCTGCAAATCGCCATCAGCGGATGCAATTCTGTGAATGGATCCAACAGCAACAGGAAGACAACGATGACATCTTGAACACCGTGATATGGTCGGATGAAGCAGCGTCCACTCTTGAGGGTGTCTTCAATAAGCACAATGCCCACCATTGGTGTGAGGTTAACCGGCATATCACCCGTGACCGTGGATATCAATTTCGCTTTGGTATCAACGACTGGGCTAGAATATTGGGCGACAGGTCTTGGGGCCCCTACATTTTGCCTGACCGGTTGACTGCATGAAAATATCATGCATTCCTCTCAACTATCTACCAGATGCACTGCAAGATGTTCCACTACATGTTCGATAGGGGATATGGTTCCAACATGATGGTGCACCTCCACACTCTGGAATTAATGTGTGACAGTATTTGGACAGAACATTTCCAGAGAAATGGCTCGGACGTGGATGTCCAGTTGTACGGCCACTACGTTCACCTGACCTACATCTTCTGGATTTATTCCTGTGGTGGCACCTGAAGGAGCACGTGTACTCTACTCCGCCGACGAATGTGGAAGAATTGGTAACGCGTGTTCATACTGCTCTTGTTAGTATGGAGGGTCCAGAGCTGTACGATCTGGCGGGTTGTGCAATGTTTAGACGTGCAGGGAGGTCGATTTGAGCATCTGTCGTTATGAGGACAACGTATTCTGTTGTGAAGGTCATGCGGTCATTAATATGGGCATTATTATTGTCACTGGTTGCTGGTGTGCGACATTTGAGCACTCATATTACACGTAGTATAAATGACAAGTAGATGTTGTGTTACTGTATAGTGCTATCATCTTTAGCATCTCGAAATTGATATTCTTTTTGTAATTATTCTGTCCTATGACAGGTCATTTGATTCAACTATCTATTTCTTATATGTCTAACCACGTATTTGTTATGTTCAGCGTTACAAAATGTTGTAAATTTTAGTATACATGTGACCTAAGAAAGTGTATATTACAATATGAAATACATGAAGTACATGTGGTTACAGTGTTGCCAGATTCCAACTCTTTAACGTCCTTTTTCTGTCGGATATACTCGCCGGACGAAATTTTGTTCCAGACATTTTTTTATCGCTGGCATGTGAGGCGTCGCACTGCGAAGCCCGAGTGCGCGAATTTCGCTTCACCCTGTATAATGTGAAAAGCAACGGTCTTATAACACTCCCCGTGGGCACGCCCGAAGTTACTGTTAGCTCTGAAGATATCTCTGTCTTCAGAATGACATGCTGTGTTCTGTTTGCTAGAAACTCTTCGATCCGGTCACCAGTTAGTTGGATATTCCGTACGCTCGTATTCTGTTCATTAGGCAACAGTGCGGAACTGTTTCGAACATCTGCCAGAAGTCAAGAAACGTGGCATTTAACTGTGTGTTGCCGTCTCCTGCTTTTTTTTTTTTTAATATCTTACGGGACTTAACTGCTAAGGTCATCAGTTCCTAAGCTTACACACTATTTAACCTAAATTATCCTAAGGACAAAACCACACACCCATTCCCGATGGAGGAGTCGAACCTCCGCCGGGACCAGCCGCACTGTCTATGACTGCAGCGCCACAGACCGCTCGGCTAATCCCGCGCGGCTCTCCTGCTTTCCGCATCTCGCGAACGAATAGAGCGAGTTGGGTTCAAGCGATCGTTGTTTCCTGAACCCATGATGATTCCTACACAAGAGACTTTCGGTCTCCAGGAATGCCATAATACGCTAGCATAAAACACGTTCCTAAATTCCACAACAGACCTACATCAGAAATGTACAGTTCTGTGCGTTGGTTCGACGACCCTTCTAGGAAGCGGTAGTGACCTGTGCTTTTCTCCAATCATTATGAACTAATACTAATACAAATGTATTAAGATTGTTAAACATGTGTTCATTGATTTTGCATTAAAATTTTGAAATAAAACATTCTTTCCTCTCGTGGAGTGAGATAGGTGAAACATGATTTTTGTATTTAAAAGCTCGAGGCAGAGCGTACATTAATTCTCCAGCTTCGAGAGAGTAATCTGCGGGAAGGCAAGAACGGTAGGGCGCATTCGGAGACATTCAACAATGTCTGCCACACTCCATTCGTGAGTAACGCTATGAGGTAGGGGTCCGTCATTGTTGTTGTGCCAAGCATCCAGCTGGTTAGCGGTTTAGGTTGTAACCTCCCCACAGATAAAATGTCGTAACCTACCAATAATAAAATGTGACTAATCTCCCAATAAAATTATGGCTTACTTATAACCTTTCAATAATTAACTGTCTGTGAATCTAAACTGGTAAATTTGGACATCAGCAGTGCTGCGTCATGGCCCTGAAAGATCATACTGAATAAATTGAAAATTCTTATCTCAAGAAGGTCGCCGGATAACGCGTATATATCTGCTCCTAAAAGAAATTTTTCTGGCACAGCCCAGTGCAATGCTGGCCGATAGATTTCTCATGTATAAAAAGAACCAACTGATTTTTCTTTACAATAATCGGGATGACCATGGATTGGAGAAATTACTAAATTCTTTAAATTGAGATGAATGATTGTCAAAAGTTAATTTTTATAAGAAAGATTATTATGAAGAGATTTTTTAAAAACATTTACATGGGACTTGATATAACAATAGTACATATGTGCGAGGCTGCTTATATCTTATACTACATCGCTCAGGCACCGCCATCGCTTCCCATGACCGGCCCAGCCAACTCGATACACCAGACTGCTAGCAACTACACTCCTGGAAATTGAAATAAGAACACCGTGAATTCATTCTCCCAGGAAGGCGAAACTTTATTGACACATTCCTGGGATCAGATACATCACATGATCACACTGACAGAACCACAGGCACATAGATACAGGCAACAGAGCATGCACAATGTCGGCACTAGTACAGTGTATATCCACCTTTCGCAGCAATGCAGGCTGCTATTCTCCCATGGAGACGATCGTAGAGATGCTGGATGTAGTCCTGTGGAACGGCTTGCCATGCCATTTCCACCTGGCGCCTCAGTTGGACCAGCGTTCGTGCTGGACGTGCAGACCGCGTGAGACGACGCTTCATCCAGTCCCAAACATGCTCAATGGGGGACAGATCCGGAGATCTTGCTGGCCAGGGTAGTTGACTTACACCTTCTAGAGCACGTTGGGTGGCACGGGATACATGTGGACGTGCATTGTCCTCTTGGAACAGCAAGTTCCCTTGTCGGTCTAGGAATGGTAGAACGATGGGTTCGATGACGGTTTGGATGTACCGTGCACTATTCAGTGTCCCCTCGACGATCACCAGTGGTGTACGGCCAGTGTAGGAGATCGCTCCCCACACCATGATGCCGGGTGTTGGCCCTGTGTGCCTCGGTCGTATGCAGTCCTGATTGTGGCGCTCACCTGCACGGCGCCAAACACGCATACGACCATCATTGGCACCAAGGCAGAAGCGACTCTCATCGCTGAAGACGACACGTCTCCATTCGTCCCTCCATTCACGCCTGTCGCGACACCACTGGAGGCGGGCGGCACGATGTTGGGGCGTGAGCGGAAGACGGCCTGACGGTGTGCGGGACCGTAGCCCAACTTCATGGAGACGGTTGCGAATGGTCCTCGCCGATACCCCAGGAGCAACAGTGTCCCTAATTTGCTGGGAAGTGGCGGTGCGGTCCCCTACGGCACTGCGTAGGATCCTACGGTCTTGGCGTGCATCCGTGCGTCGCTGCGGTCCGGTCCCAGGTCGACGGGCACGTGCACCTTCCGCCGACCACTGGCGACAACATCGATGTACTGTGGAGACCTCACGCCCCACGTGTTGAGCAATTCGGCGGTACGTCCACCCGGCCTCCCGCATGCCCACTATACGCCCTCGCTCAAAGTCCGTCAACTGCACATACGGTTCACGTCCACGCTGTCGCGGCATGCTACCAGTGTTAAAGACTGCGATGGAGCTCCGTATGCCACGGCAAACTGGATGACACTGACGGCGGCGGTGCACAAATGCTGCGCAGCTAGTGCCATTCGACGGCCAACACCGCAGTTCCTGGTGTGTCCGCTGTGCCGTGCGTGTGATCATTGCTTGTATAGCCCCCTCGCAGTGTCCGGAGCAAGTATGGTGGGTCTGACACACCGGTGTCAATGTGTTCTTTTTTCCATTTCCAGGAGTGTATTTACTCCTACTACCACACAGTTCCTACTGCATACAACACTGTTCTTTAGTCTGAAATTCTCTTATAGCTTACATATCGCAGGCAGCGCGTGAGCAATCCATCGAAATTACATCTGCTCGAGTGCGATAGCAAGAAATTCCTTAGTCATGGACCTCTTACAATGTCCAGTATAATCTTTGACTCTCTGCGTTAATTGTTGTCAGTCTACAATGTTGTAGCCATTCACATCTACAAGTGCGTACCTACTTCCAAACGCCACACACACGCACACATACGCACACATACACGTGTGGCACGTGCACGGTCAAATTAAGAACGGCGGGCGGTTGTGATCGTGCGTGACATTTGTTGTGGCGGTGGCTTAGGCAGCCTGCGACCGCAGACACACCTGTTTATGGCCGTGCGTTTGAATACAATCATCACTCACCGCGGCCCTGCTGCCGCTGCTGAATATTCAGTTTTACAAACAGGCCGGCCTCCTCCCCTGAACACGTGTGGCCCTAGCAGCCCTGCCGAATTCGGAAAGGGTAGCAAAAAAGCTGATGTATGCGAGCGGACGTGGTGTGCGCTACCGCGGTCCTGTCACTGAGCCACGGGTGTACCGCTTTAGAAGCGGGAAAAATATGTCGGGTAGTGGTGTCATATCCTCCTCGTCTTCATGGAGCACTCCTGACTGTGCATATATCAACAACTCATTAATTTTCTCTGAGATAATAGCACCATGATGATGACTTTCTCAGATATTAGCAGTTACAAAGGTAGCTGTCCTATAGCGTTGCCAGAATTTAACACCCCGACTAGTCAAGATGGGTAGTGGAAGCACGATTCTGTCGTGACCAAATGCATTTGGTGAAGCATTAAGCAATGTAATATCTGAATGAGGTATTTTTTCTTTAGCAGAATAATTATTTATTATTCTTCACTCAAAAGATAGTTCGAGTGATAAAAATGGACCTTTGTAAAGCCTAAGTCATCGAACTGTGACTGAAGAAGGCACACTTAATTAATGATTTGTGAATTTAGTTTAGAAACGGTCACTAGTATAAACAATTAAATGCAGCATGGAGGGTTTGCAGCATCTCATAAGCACTCACATTACCTAGGTAACTGATGAACGATTACCCTTAACTGAAAGCACCTTTCGAAAGTAGCAGCACTTCAACAAGTATTCAAAGAGCGAAAAGAATAATGAATAGTTCCCAGATTCCCACGCAGCCAACCCGTTTTCAGTGGTGATAAAGACAGATGGTTCTGTCTACTAACTTTGGATATAACGTCAATTAATAAAATAGTCAATTCGCAAAATGACACCAGGAACAACGGTACTAGAAACTGGCAGATCAACTCTAATGTCTACTGTTTTCTTAATTTATTGTTGTTGGTAGATGACTTGTTTAATAATTATAGCAGTATGGAGGGTAAGATGCGGGCAGGAAATGGGACATTGTCATAAGGAGTGACTAGATTTATAAGGGGGATAAGTGGGACAGGCAGATCTTGTTGTCTCGGCTCAGTTGCCGATTGTATTGGAGGTAACTATCTTTGTAGCAGCGGCTGTTACTTAGCGGAAGTGAATTTTCGTTGTTTTGCGTCTTATGGACGTCGTATGTAACACGGTTTTGTCAAAGGTAATGTTAAGATTGGGCTTAAAATCTGGAAGGTTCGTTGTATTGCCTATGGAGATAAAAGAGCAGCTATTGATAATAAATAGCTGAAGGGGATTCTCAGATTATGTGGACATATGATTTGGGGCCAGGTTGAGCTGGATTTGAACGTGAGGGATCAAACAATACCAAGGATGAATTTTATCCATAGTGGATGCTGCCGAACTACGTGATTGTTACTTTACGGGGTTGTAGAAAAATATCCGCTACCAGTCACAATAAAAGGTTGTTTATTCGTCACACGACCGGTTTTGGGCTTGCGCCCAGCTTCAGGTGTTTATACATTCGTTTACATGTTTCTACTGTTGGAGATCACTGTATAAATACGAAAAAAATATTTGCTGGTGACTACACAAATACAAGTGGGACAATTGTAAGTGGTAAGGCAGCATTTGACGAAAATATATCTGTACTTACAAAAACATGAAGCACCATTATTACAATTATGCTGTGATGATAGTTTTTCCACTTAGTTACACACTTATGGTCATTTTCACGTCCACATATCAGGTATAGCTCCATATTACACTATTATGATGTGCACTACACTATGTTTACATACAAACATGTGGGCTGTGGTCAAAGAACTTCGATGAAGCAGATGTAAAGATGTTGCTCACACAGAAACTCGTAGGTTCTGGTCAAAGAATTTAGCCACAGGAAGTGGAAAGGTGTTGTAGATATAGAAATTTAAAAATTTATTATAGACTGCGACATTTCTTGACACACATTATGAAATTTTTTGGTTCACATTTTTGACAGAAAACTTAGATCTAGGAAGTACAATGTTGTTATATATATATGAAATTACTCAAAGCTATTACAAATTAAAAAATTAAAAAATGACAGCTAGAACTGTTTTGAACCACACTGTTGTCAGAGAACTTAAATCTAGGACAACAGTGTGGCTCAAAACAGTTCTAGCTGTCATTTTTTAATTTGTCAGATAACTTAAATCTAGGGCAACAGTCTGGCCCAAAACAGTTCTAGCTGTCATTTTTTAATTTTTTAATTTGTAATAGCATTGAGTAATTTCATATATATAACAACATTGTACTTCCTAGATCTAAGTTTATCGTCGAAAATGTGAACCAAAAAATTTCATAATGTGTGTCAAGAAATGTCGCAGTCTATAATAGCTTTTAAATTTCTATATCTGCAACACCTTTCCACTTCCTGTGGCTAAGTTCTTTGACCAGAACCTACGAGTTTCTGTGTGAGCAACATCTTTACATCTGCTACACCGAAGTTCTTTGACCACAGCCCACATGTTTGTTTGTAAAAATAGTGTAGTGCACATCATAATAGTGTAATATGGAGCTTTACCTGATATATGGATGTGAAAATGACCATAAGTGTGTAACTAAGTGGAAAAACTATCATCACAGCATAATTGTAATAATGGTGCTTCATGTTTTTGTAAGTACAGATATATTTTCGTCAAATGCTGTCTTACCACTTACAATTGTCCCACTTGTATTTGTGTAGTCACCAGCAAATAATTTTTTTGTATTTATACAGTGATCTCCAACAGTAGAAACATGTAAACGAATGTATAAACACCTGAAGCTGGGCGCAAGCCCAAAACCGGTCGTGTGACGAATAAACAACCTTTTATTGTGACTGGTAGCGGATATTTTTCTACAACCCAATACCACGGATGTATACAAAAAAATCTGAGAGTTAACGCAAGGGCAGCTAGCGAAAATCAGAATTTCAAGGTTTGCTTATAGGAGTCTTTGCAGGGTGTGACTATATTTAGGTTAGAAATTCACTTTATTTTATTTTATTTCATTCTTCCGAGTCGAATAATTAGGGTCATGTCATGTTAAGACTAAAGGATGAGTTCGAAAAGAAATATAGGAATATTTAGTTTCAGTAAGGTGTTTATGTGATGGATTTTTGGTATTTGGGGTAAATGCGATGTAAGTAGTAAGTTCTTCATGGGATCTCGTTTGGGAAAACGTTGTGAAGAGCTAAGTTAGACGCTGGGATTTGGAGTTTTACGTAAGACGTCTTACTAGAAGCGTGGTCAATCAGCTGAGATGACGGAGAAGTTAGTGTTAAGGATGGGGTTTGTTTAAATGGCACATGTGACAAAGGCGCAACTGTTGCAGTTATAGATGACGTTCATGCCATTGTTGGCTGGATTAGTAGAAGCGACGATGGTGGTGGTGGTGGTGATGGTAATGATGGTAGAGTTGTAATATAAAACAGTTTCTCAGCAGCTGCAAAAGAAAAGGGTGGTTAGCTTCATTATTGGGCAAGAGTCGTAGAAAACTAGTAGGGACTGCTCTCGCTACAAGAAGCCGTGAAAGGTGGGAAGTCGGCGGTGTGGTTGTAAAAGGATAGTATGTACGAATGCAGATAACTGTTGGTATGGCGGTGGTAGGAAGCTTTATCTCTAGTCACTATGTAGAGAGAGCGTGAACACATGGCGTGTGTGGTACAGAAAGTTTCAGGGAGTAACACGACTTATCGGGCACACAGTGAATGCGTCCTGTTGATTGTCAGCTGAGTCATTGGGTTGAAAGTAAGATCTAATGCTTGTTTCATTTCCAGATCCTTAGGAAAAGAGTGGGCAAGGCAATGATACTTATCAGAAGCAATTGCGGAAGACCAGTGTATGAGATTTTCTTCATACGATGATGATGATGATGATGATGATTGGTCTGTGGGGTGCTTAACTGAGCGGGCATGAGCGCCCATACAAAGTCCCAATCTTTACGCGGTCCAATCTAGCCTCTTTTACAAATGGTGATGAAATAATGAGGACAACACAAACATCCCGTCCCCGGGCAGAAATAAATCCCCAACCCGGGCTGGAATCGAACTCGGGACTTTCCTCACAACATCCTTTGGTTTTAATGCATATGGATTTTCTTGATTAGGCCTTAACTAATTATATAATTTTGCTTCTGAATTCAGCCATGAGATAGACCACGGCTGTGTCGAGTCACTTGTGGAGGAGAAACGCATCGGTCACAAGAAATGGGGTGGGCAAATCGTTTTGGCTGGGGAAGCAAGTGGTCTGAGGTGAAACGGAAAGGAAGCTTCTTCTACAGGTGTCTGGATGGCTGGCGAAATGGAGCGATACACAAAGCTGCAGTGACGACGCTGCCATTGTCTAGTAATGGATGCTTTTGGGACCGACCAGTCTCGTTTTCCGATGCTTATTTTTCAAGAACTTCTCCTGATAATGTCGAATAGGTGTGTTCCGTTGCTCTTGGATGCATTACAAACTTACACGCAGCCACAATATGACGATCCATGCAGTTGTTCCTCGTTCTGTCGGATTATATGAACCTTGCGCCCTGATTAGAGAGGATGCACTTTCAGCTCCCTTAACTCATCCACTTTCCCTGTAATCCACGCCCATGAGAGTTTTATATGTGGCGTTATACTCCCATAAAAATTTAATAACCATTTCACTCTGTTTTATGAGAGGCGATCAAAAAGTTATTGTTCGAAGTTCACACTAACCTCTTGCCTAAATGTCGGTGCTTCTATACCCGCATCGGAGTCGTGACGGGTTGCATATACGACGCAGCAACGTCCCTAAACGGAAACCTTTTGATTGTCCCTTATACAAGTGTGTAAATGCACCGTAAATTATTTTGTCAGTTATAACCCCAAGAGAAACTTAACTGACCGGAGGTAAACCCAGAATCTACTCTGTAGGAATCGACATGGATCCCGGAAACAGCGATTGTGTGAGACCCAACTCGCTTTATTTGTTCATGAGACCCAGAAAATATTAGATACAGGCTCCCAGGTAGATGCCATTTTCCTTGACTTCCGGAAGGCGTTCGATATAGTTCCGCACTGTCACCTGATAAACAAAGTAAGAGCCTACGGAATATCAGACCAGCTGTGTGGCTGGATTGAAGAGTTTTTAGCAAACAGAACACAACATGTTGTTCTAAATGGAGAGACGTCTACAGACAAAGTCATCTCTGGCGTGCCACAGGGGAGTGTTATGGGACCATTGCTTTTCACAATGTATATATAAATGACCTAGTAGATAGTGTCGGAAGTTCAATGCGGCTTTACGCAGATGATGCTGTAGTATACAGAGAAGTTGCAGCATTAGAAAATTGCAGCGAAATGCAGGAAGATCTGCAGCGGATAGGCACTTGGTGCAGGGAGTGGCAACTGACCCTTAACATAGACAAATGTAATGTATTGCGAATACATAGAAAGAAGGATCCTTTATTATATGATAGCGTACCAAACACTGGTAGAAGTTACTTCTGTAAAATATCTGGGAGTATGCGTATGGAATGATTTGAAGTGGAATGATCATATAAAATTAATTGTTGGTGAGGCGGGTGGCAGGTTGAGGTTCATTCGGAGAGTCCTTACAAAATGCCGACATTAGCGACATATGGTGAACTTACAACACAAACATCTTGTGGCTACTGTACGGCAGCTTGTTTCAAACAGTGCTACTGACAACATGACTCGTACATATGATGTTGTTTATATGTATTTGACGATGCTGGTGCTGATTCCGCATTTAACATTTGACGATGCCACTATGGCTGCAGTACATTAGGACTTTGTTTTTATGAAACAGGTATGCCTCTTCATACTTAAAGCGCACAAATGTATATATTGTCAGTACTACTTTTTACTGTGGTCTATGTATTGTTTTCTAAGCTGTAGACAATCTGCGAGTGTATTTATGTTTTTTTCAATTTTTGCTGCAGATCTGATGATGGTCATTAAAGACCGAAACCAGTAATCTGTTAACGAAAAGCTTGTGACCATTGACGTAAATTAAAGGAAACTTTTTGTATATACCGGTCACTATTATTTTTGGACAATGTCGCAGCTTGTGTAAATATCAACCGTTAGAATACAAAGGTCTACATTTACATCGTAAGTGAAATGTAGAATATAATTCGTCGGTTCTTAACTGCAAGAACAGGCACACTTAGTATTTGTTGATTACAGCGACATCTACTGCCAATGGAAGACAATGGTTTGAGTAAACCATACGTATTATTTTGGCATAAAATTCGAATATGAAGTCAGAATGGGGAGTTTCCATTTGAAACTACAAAGGTGACAACGCCCACGCAGGCTGAGTGGTTACGAGGTGGTCAACTGTAGCACAGACAGATGTCCCTTTCATCAACTTTAAAGCTAAAATATTTCTTTTTTTCGTACGATGCGTCGTTTTCAAGATCTTTAGTGGTCTCAAATTAAAACAAACACCCTGTGTGTAACAACATCTGTGGATAAATTGTTTATAAGTCCGTTCCACATGTTTAATAGTAGACCTTACAATAGGATGCAGTGAAGACGGCTGACAGTGAAACGCAGAGGAAAAAAAGTAAGGAACAGTGTTGTTTAACATCCCGTCGACGAGTCGTAGTGGGGAAGGAAACCTGCCCTGCCCCATTCAAAGAATCCATTCCATTTCATTTAAGCGATTTAGGGAAAAAACGGAAAATGTAAATCTGGATAGCCGTAGGTGGATTTGACGCTCCTTCCTTCCGACTGCGGGTCGAGGGTCTTACACAAGTACGAGGGGCGTTTGAAAAGCCCGTGCGAAGTCCACCAGCGCGTATCGAGCTCATGTTTAGTAAATTGCATCTTTGGAAAGAACGCACACCAAGTTTCAGCCATATTGGTCTATTTCTTTGTGTTTGGCATTCGTGTAAATCAAGGAAGTTGAGTGATTGTCAAAAAAAATGGACGAAAAAGAATTTCGTGTGGTGATTAAACATTACTTAATGAAAGGCAAAACGCGTCAGGAGACTAAAGAGAAGCTTGATAAACATTACGGTGACTCTGCACCTTCGATTGTAACAGTTTACACGTGATTTCAAAATTTTCGGAGTGGCCATATGGGCACAAGTGATGCTGAACGTTGTCGACGCCCTGTGGAGGTTACGACTCCTGAAATCATTGATAACATCCATGATATGGTGATGGACGACAGAAGAGTTAAGGTGCGTGAGATTGCTAGTGCTGTTGGCATCTTGAATGAACGGGTACATAATACACTACTGGAAATAGAAAAAAGAACACATTGACACCGGTGTGTCAGACCCACCATACTTGCTCCGGACACTGCGAGAGGGCTGTACAAGCAATGATCACACGCACGGCACAGCGGACACACCAGGAACCGCGGTGTTGGCCGTCGAATGGCGCTAGCTGCGTAGCATTTGTGCACCGCCGCCGTCAGTGTCAGCCAGTTTGCCGTGGCATACGGAGCTCCATCGCAGTCTTTAACACTGGTAGCATGCCGCGACAGCGTGGACGTGAACCGTATGTGCAGTTGACGGACTTTGAGCGAGGGCGTATAGTGGGCATGCGGGAGGCCGGGTGGACGTACCACCGAATTGCTCAACACGTGGGGCGTGAGGTCTCCACAGTACATCGATGTCGTCGCCAGTGGTCGGCGGAAGGTGCACGTGCCCGTCGACCTGGGACCGGACCGCAGCGACGCACGGATGCACGCCAAGACCGTAGGATCCTACGCAGTGCCGTAGGGGACCGCACCGCCACTGCCCAGCAAATTAGGGACACTGTTGCTCCTGGGGTATCGGCGAGGACCATTCGCAACCGTCTCCATGAAGCTGGGCTACGGTCCCGCACACCGTTAGGCCGTCTTCCGCTCACGCCCCAACATCGTGCAGCCCGCCTCCAGTGGTGTCGCGACAGGCGTGAATGGAGGGACGAATGGAGACGTGTCGTCTTCAGCGATGAGAGTCGCTTCTGCCTTGGTGCCAATGATGGTCGTATGCGTGTTTGGCGCCGTGCAGGTGAGCGCCACAATCAGGACTGCATACGACCGAGGCACACAGGGCCAACACCCGGCATCATGGTGTGGGGAGCGATCTCCTACACTGGCCGTACACCACTGATGATCGTCGAGGGGACACTGAATAGTGCACGGTACATCCAAACCGTCATCGAAACCATCGTTCTACCATTCCTAGACCGGCAAGGGAACTTGCTGTTCCAACAGGACAATGCACGTCCGCATGTATCCCGTGCCACCCAACGTGCTCTACAAGGTGTAAGTCAACTACCCTGGCCAGCAAGATCTCCGGATCTGTCCCCCATTGAGCATGTTTGGGACTGGATGAAGCGTCGTCTCACGCGGTCTGCACGTCCAGCACGAACGCTGGTCCAACTGAGGCGCCAGGTGGAAATGGCATGGCAAGCCGTTCCACAGGACTACATCCAGCATCTCTACGATCGTCTCCATGGGGGAATAGCAGCCTGCATTGCTGCGAAAGGTGGATATACACTGTACTAGTGCCGACATTGTGCATGCTCTGTTGCCTGTGTCTATGTGCCTGTGGTTCTGTCAGTGTGATCATGTGATGTATCTGACCCCAGGAATGTGTCAATAAAGTTTCCCCTTCCTGGGACAATGAATTCACGGTGTTCTTATTTCAATTTCCAGGAGTGTATTTTGCATAAACATTTGGACATGAGAAAGTATCCGCAAGATGGGTTTCGCGATTGCTTACGCTTGACCAAGAAAGGAAACGTGTGAAGTGTTGCAAGGATGGTTTGCAGCTGTTCAGGAAGAATCCGCAAGACTTTAAGCGTCGTTTCATCACTGTGGTTGAAACATGGATACATTACTATACTTCTAAGACGAAACAGCAATCTAAACAACGGGTTACCAATGGAAAATCTGCACTAAAAAAGGCGAAGACCATTTCTTTGGTCGTGAAGGTTATGGAGACTGTCTTTAGGGATTCGCAAGGTATAATCCTCATAGATCTGGAAAAGCGTAAAACTATTGCAGGTGCATATTATTCATCGTTACTGGACCCTCTGAATACCGAGCTGCAAGAGAAACGCCAGCGATTGGACCGCAAAAAGTCCTTTTCCATCACGACATTGCACCAGCACACACCTCAGCAGCTGTGGTCGCCAAATTATTGGAAATAGGATTCCAACTCGTTTCACATCCTCCCTATTATCCAGACTTGGCGCCCTCAGACTACTATTTGTTCCCCAATTTGAAGAAATGGCTGGCGGGACAAATATTTTATTCAAACTAGGAAGTGATTACAGCAACTAATGGCTATTTTTCAGTCTTAGTCAATTCCTATTATTCGGAAGGAATTAACAAATTAGAACAGCGCTGGATGAAGTGTAAGTCTAAAAGGAGACTATGCCGAAAAATAAAAAAGGTTTACCCCAGACATGTAAGTAGTTATTTTTGTACGGAATTTTCAAACGACCCTCTTACAGCGCCATGGCCGGTCGGTCGAGCGATGAGGTCCAAATGGCTCTGAGCACTATGGGACTTAACTGCTGAGGTTATCAGTCCCCTAGAACTTAGAACTAGTTAAAACTAACTGACCTAAGGACATCACACACATCCATGTCCTAGACAGAATTCGAACCTGCGACCGCAGCGGTCGCGTGAATCCAGACTGTAGCGCCTAGAACCGCTCGGCCACTCCGGCCGGCCTAGCGATGAGCACGCCGGTGAAACGGTTGACAGGGGATGATGCAGGCAGAGCCGCAGGTGAGGAATGCTGGTGACGGGTGGGGCGCAGGTGCCGGCGAAGAGGATGGTGGCCGCAGTGCTCCTGCGGCGAAAAACGAAGGTATAATGAATCTGTTTCATGCGAAAGTATACATGCATCTACAGATATACACTACAAACCATCGTTCAGTGCATGGCAGAGGGTGCTTCCCATTGTACCACTTACTGGAGGTTCTTCCCGTTCAGTTCGCATATGGAACTCCTAAAGCTTGATAACTTAAATGTGTCTGTGTGTGCACTGATTACTGAAATCGTGTTCTCGCGGTCCCTACGGGAGCGATACAGCAGGGCCAATAATTTCATATCTAGCTTTACTGTTCCTCAACAGTAGTAGTCGATACCAGTAATATTTTTCGAATTTTGAACACGTAAATATTATCTCAGCTATTTTTCTGACAAATTCATATAATTTTATACACAACATGTTATATTCCAAGCTAAAATTTATGAAAACGAATCACTTTATTCTCGTTGTTGCACATATGTAGCCTACTAGCTTTGAATATACAGTTAAAATTGTTTTTTAGAAAAATTTGAAATTATGAAACAAGAGGCACACTTAAAATTTCTATAATTAATTATGCAATCTAGTGTCGTTTATTTTGTTTAGTTCTGGTTTATATTTATAAAATAATAATTGAACCTAACTGAAAGTCATTCGTCACGGAATTTGTAAACCCTTTGGTATACTGTTACTGCCGCAGAGTTATTTAAGCATGCCTCTGATGTGATCGCACGTATTTTTGCATTTTAGGCGAACAATGCAATTTCGGCTTTGTTAATGTGAAAATTAAGAGACAGTGTCGTATACTAAATTAACGTAAAAACAAAAATTCTGCAAAGAAATTCTTCAGAATTATTTAGATCAATTGAAACATAAGAAATGTGAGAATTTCAGCTTCAAGAATCAGACCCCTAGACGTGAAGAACTGAAGCCAACTGTGCGAGAAAAGATAAGCAGAAAGTTTATTGTAAATCTTACTCCTCTCGAATCTTCTGAAAAGACTTTACCATAGTGGACATCAGCAACAACCAGAAGGAGGGGGTGCATTACAAGCCTCGATCTAACTTCTGATTATTTTTTTTTTTTTTTTTTTACCACCAAAGGTTGTCGATTCTATGCTGCACGATGCTGAAAGCCGACAGGCTTTTGCCAGCAGACTTCCACACTTATTTAAATGTTTTCTCTTTCTTTCTCATTTAACGTTTTCCTATTCGTTACATATCGAAAAGCATTAATGGCGAGCACATTTGATCAAGAAGTGGACAATAACTTCTTTCTGCATTTTTATAGTAACTGGTAGTGGCAGAATCTGAATTTCGTTACATGTGAGTTGTGTGAATCGAGCCCAGGCTGTTGTTGCAGTGCGGGCTTTGGAGGTAGCAAACAGCCACGTCGGTAAGGTGGATGGATACCCGATCGGTGCCTGAAAAAATTTTCGTCCCGTCCTATTGCGTACGGAGCTAGCGAGACGTCTCAGCGCTACGTCCAGGTGACACAATGCGGTGAGGCCACGTTGACTTGCAGAAAGCATGACAAATAAAACCACTGGGCGAAAAAGGCTCTGAGGGACCTGAAAACAGTCGGGTAGGCTCAGGGCCGGAGCATTGACCTTTGTAAGGAGGTACTCAGTGAGAGGCTAAAAAGCTTAGCAAACGAAAGGAAGCCATTGACGTCAATGTCTTCAGCGCAGGCACCCTTGCTTTGGCAGTGTGAGACGATATAATTGTACGACTGAATCGGAGCAGTGACGCGCGTTTTGGGCAGGATGGTATGTCAGAGAGAAATCTCAACATTGGCCGGAATCACGCATCTAATACTGCTATTGGTATGTGAACCACGGCGACGCGAAAGTATCTTAAGGAGAGGGGACAAATATTTCGTGGCAGTGCTGGGGGGAGGGGGAGGGGGTGACGGTAGTCGGGGTAGCGCGTTTGAAGCAAGTGCTTCCGTGCCGTACTTGAGGTGGCAACGGGTTTTTGAAGCGATTATTGATTTTTCGATACAAGTGGTTAGATTTCAGAGCACGGTGTGGCTGTGTGATCAAGACAGTGTGAAAACCAGTGGTGTGTGAATACACGAGGTAGGAGCATAGAGTCTGGGGTCACGATCACGTATTCTTTCTGAAAGCATGCACGCAACTGCGGCGTTCGGGGGAGTGCATTTCAATCGCCCGGGATTCACTGGATTGGCGGCACATCATCGGCAGAGCCGGAGTGATTGCAGAAGCACACCTTTGGTATATAAGTCTATTTTGGTTATATTGGTACTGAATACCTGTGCACTTGCGTTATTTCAGTGAACTTACTGTCAAATAAATGTGTTAGTTAAAATTCAGCAGCCTGTTCTGCATTCAAATCCTTTCATCACTAGAGATCACTAGAGACTACGGCTTTTCAAACACTTCATGTAAATACTGAACTGATCCAAGAAAAGTATAAGATACAGCAAATTGCCAATGTGACACATTCCTGATAATTATTCTCGTAGGTTCTCTACCTGGTTTAATTTGTTCAACTGATAGAGTCATTTGGTAATTTTTTCCATATAACCGGGATCGTAGATTAAATTACTTGATCAAACATCTACTAGAATTTTGCGTGGATGAGGGAACAATTTCGTCAATTTAAAGTATGCTTGGTGCTCGCAAAGTCAGTTCAGATACGAATCTCTGATAGCGTTATTAAGTCAGAGTTCTGTCAATAAATAAAGCAGTAGTTTTCTGAGTCACTGGACACATTTTTACAAGCGCCACCAAAAAAAGGAGAGTTGACATTTCATTATTTCACCAATTATAGGATATCTTGGCTGAAGAAGGAGTATAACAACTAGAATGCAAGTAAGTGGTAAAAGCAATCATTATTAGCATCAGCATCTCTGTCTCTCCCTCTCCTATAAAAGAAACATTTTTTTTTAGTTTTGCTATTATTTTCATTATTCTTTCATATTACCACCCCCTCCCCCCCAAGTGCCCTTACTGCACCATGTATGTATATGACATTACTGGCCACTTTCGATTTGTGGCCATTTTCAGATATATTGCGTGTATGATGCAAATATCAAATTAAAAAGTTTCGTAGCACGAAACAGTTGTTAAATATGACACACGAATTACATTTTAAACTAGCCACAAGGTTCCGGCCAGTAATGTCATATACATCATGCGTTTCCAAAATGTGGGTCACGGCTCCCAGGGGCGTCGAGGCCTTACAGTAGAGCCATGGTTTCATAAGAATATTAATTCAGTTTTTTCTCTTTCTGTGTAAAGAAACGATGTGTGCGTTACCAGTGTTATCTCACAGGCTTGACCTAAGTGCTGTTACTATGTCAGCGTGGTAGATAGTGGTCTGCTATTGTGGACGAGAAAGTAGGATGCTGTTCTTCAGACGGTTTTAAAAAAGAAGTTTCTGCAGTTGAGCGAAGAACTGAGTCTGTGTTTATGGGTCATTTGAACTCAGAGATTACGTTCTGGCGTACTTTCCAAAAGAAGTTGATGAACACAACTGGATCAAAAATCCTCTCAGCACAAAACGTCCCTCACCAGTGAAGAACGTGAGCAATTTATTAACTGTTCCTCAATCTCCACATTGAATTTTGGATATCTTTTGCTACATCCTACTAGGTTGTTCACCACTGGGAGTCATTAACAGGGAGAGATGCTAGATGCAATTTCCAACATTGTGCCGAGATCTGAGAAACGAATGATGAAAAGTTCATCCTTCCCATTGATTTCGTTGCAGGAATAAGGTTTAATAAAATTATAAGTTCAGTAACTTGTGCCTCGTCAACAGCTAATAAAGGAACAACAACGCTTATTCATTTTTTTGGAATCATAACTTTATTTATCTCACACTTTAAGGCGGATGTCGTGTGTGAAAGGAGCCGCAGGCGTTCACGTTCAGGTCAAAGAAGCGGTGGACCCAAAAATTTTTAAAACCCCTGATATATATATATATATATATATATATATATATATATATATATATATATATATATAAGTGGGGAAATAAATGCATCTTGCAAAAGAGAGCAACCTACTGCAGTTTTTAACAGTGGTTTCGTTATTCGGAAGATATGTAGTGGGCTGAATATATCTAGATCCCTCACTTAAGTTTGGTCTTTCAAACTGAAGCAGAAGGGAGGTGGTCGGGATTTGGAAATGTAATTGGACTACGAAACAAGGTATACTAGCTCCGTAATTCATTAACGAAATTATTACACCTTTTACAATGATAAACAAAAGCACACTTAAATATAAACCTTGAAATGCATGAGAGTAAGATGACAAAACTAGTAACAAAGGTCGCTCACACAGGAAGGCCAAATGCCTTAGACGCTCACAACTTCGAAAATGATGAGAGATCGTTAAGTTTTATACAAACACACACTGGGTGTCCTTTATTATCGGTACAACCGTCAACGTTCCCATCACCAAGTGAATCTAATTATGTCCAAGATTCGTCTTCCTTTGTGAGCGCAGTTCAACTGTGTCCTCCTGCCCAACAACTTGATGGCAGCTCGTTTTAATAGGCTATCCCTAATGTACTGTTAATATGTCTTTATATATAAACGTTTATTTTCCACAGTTTTAATGATCACATTCAATGCTGATACTTGTCAGTCTTGAACCAAAGAATTTTTTCATTGTGATTTTCAAATCATACGTAGATATTTGTTAACAGTTACTAATTTGCTAATAATATCTAATATTACTGAGAAGGAACGTTAACAAATATATGTATATGTTAATAAATATATTTTTTGTAACTGATACCAGAGTTTATTTATAATTTTCTAATATTATTTGACCAGTTACTCATATGCCACTCTCAATAATAAAAAGGCCATCAGTTGTTTTTAACGTTGACTTAGCCGATTCTGATAGTAAGTTTTTCTTCCGGAGCGATACATTCCCAAAGTTGGAAAGGCCAGTTATATAGTCTCTTCTGTCTTCAAGTATCTAATCAAACGTTTCTATAGACATGCGGCAGTAGTCTTTGAACCTTGGAAAATTTCGCAGTGACTGGCAAGTTGTAAAAAATTCCCCTGCAGATCTGTCTTCATTAAAACGATGCACCCAACTCCCTTTCCTAAGTCTTTTAAGGCGATCGTTCTTGTCTAGCGGCAGCCAACACACTCATGATAGCTTCTCAACAACTGCAACTGCTGACCTATAGCGTGTACCTTAGTCGAGTGCTGAATCTCATGAAAGACGACAGTATATTGGGTTGACGACGCTCAGTGTAATCTCTTCCATTCTTTATGTCAAGGCAGTTGGCAGCGCAACCAGCGTACCACGACCGTCAGCTGCGCGTTGCTGGATCAGCTCGCACCCAGTGTAGGCATTCACGTCGGACGACGCCGGGTCGCGTTTATCGCCCCTCACCGGAGAGGTTCGGATCGGACAACTTCCGGATGCAATGTAGGTCCGACCTAAGGATCTAGCTGTACACGACTTCGTTCTTGACGACGCCAGCGTAGTACTTAAGGCAACTGATTTAGTGGGAAGCCACCTAAAACACTTGTTGTCGGCCGCTCTGTTTTCCACAGCCAATGACAAGTGTGCTCCATAAAATTTCCGGCGTGCAGCCACATAAATTTCACTTCTTTCGGCCGTATATCGTCCAGCCATCTTCGGAGTGATCCAGTGACCTCGGCTCACTCTCAAGATGGCTGGACTATATAAAGCCGAAATATTAGAAGAAGTGAAATTTATGCGGCTGCACGCCCGAAATTTTACGGAACAGTCTTTGCGCCGCGAAAATATGAAGACGTACAAGGACTAGTGTGTTTGCTCAAGACGAGCCTTAGGTAGATTTATGTAATTTGTCAAGCAGCATTGGCTACGGCACTGCTGATTCTAGTTGTCTTCTCTCTGAAAACTGTATATTTCCATTCCGTTGACATTGGGCCTGACACAATATATGTATAGCCAACCTACATTACGTGTTATCCTGATTATTATTCAGTATTGGCATTGATTATTACCTATCCTATGGTTTTTAAATGTGAATAGTTCTTCTATTTATTATTATCCAGTTTTTATACATACTTGTTCAAAGCTCTGAAAATTTTGGGGTTTTACATGTTCTTTGTGTAATCTGACGTTTTGTATTTTTATGTTTTATTATTGTGTTTTTTTTAATTCTTTTCTCATGTTTAATGAGAGTTGCCTCTTAAATGTTGCAGTTACTATGCATGGCCAGTTTACTGCGTGAAACTGTCGAGTTTCGTAGGCGGAGGCCTTTTCAGTCTTGGTGGCGTAAGTTAGCCTGTGGTTTTCAGTTGCCTGTATTAAACTACGTTGTTACGAATTCTTGAAGACCTGATATGGCACTTTATTAGTTCGTTGCATTATTGTTAATCCTCACGGCGAAAAACTTGTACAATTTTTTTTTCGTGCAGTACTGGTTTGAAACTAAGATAATTTCTTTCTTTGTAATAAATATTTTCTTGGCCCCGTAACTTCCACTCCCAGCTCCTCGCTCTCTTTCATTTTCAAGATCTGACTGAATGTTTGTTAACCTTTTTTCAGAGAGTATTTCATTATAATTACTATCTACAAAAAGCTAAAAAACTGCTAGTAATATAAGTGGCTGGTATCGAGGTTGGGATTTTTGGATTACTATTTCCGGACTACTGTGAGAAGAAATATGCAGGGATCAAACGTGAAATTTCGGTGTTACGGAATTCTATCCTAACACAATGTCTAGCTCATAATTTAGGATCTTTCCCGCTAAAGGCAACTTAGTATTAGCTAACCATCGGTGAGTTTGACTCATATTCAAGGGAATGTGGTGATCCTACATCCCCGCTGGTTGCACGGACAGCTGGGCGCTATTATCCTCACGGTACGGAAAGATTATTGTCAAGATGCGTAGACTTGACGTTTTACTTCATACCCATACTATGGGGACGTAACTTAGAAGATCTTTAGAGAGACTGTCTTCGCCTTGGGAGTAACAATTTTTGTCTACTTCTCCGCTTTACTTTTACAAGACTGTGGGTAGTTTGTGGAACCCTCGGTGTTTCGCTAATCGGACGTCGAAACATGTGGAGACACTACACCTACATGAATACTCACGGCATCTTACAGTGTGGGTTGGAGGGTAAATCCGATACCTCTGTCTCTTCCTTCGTCCACTGTTCTATTTGAAAATGTTGTGAGGGAAGAAAGACTGTCGGAAACTTCCGTATCATCTAACTTGTTTTCGTTTTCTCGTCTTATTTAATAAATTTATGGTAAGGTCTTATGGGACCAAACTGCTGAGGTCATCGGTCCCTAAGCTTACACACCACTTAATCTAACTTAAACTAACTTACGCTAAGGACGACACACACACCCATGCCCGAGGGAGGAATCGAACCTTCGATGGGGAAAGCCGCGCGGACCGTGAAAAGACGCCCTAGACCGCTCGGCTACCCAGCGCGGCTTTGTAGTCTTCGTCGTATTGCGAGATGTATGCGGGAGGAAATAACGTGCTGCCCGCGCACACTAGGGATAGAGGTTATCACTGAAACAACCGGTTCTCTGTTACACTGGTTCTATTCGTCTCCAGTTTAACCTGATTGTTAAAACCGATCAAAATAACCGATTTCTGAAATAACCGATGTTAGGTATCTTTATTGCTATTACCTCTAGTAGTAAACGTAAGCCGGCCGCGGCGGCCGAGCGGTTCTAGGCTCTTCAGTCCGGAACCGGGCGAGTGCTGCGGTCGCAGGTTCGAATCCTGCCTCAGGCATGGATGTGTGTGATGTCCTTAGGTTAGTTAGGTTTAAGTAGTTCTAAGTTCTAGGGGACTGACGACCTCAGATGTTGATTCCCATAGTGCTCAGACCCATTTGAACCATTCGAATAAACGTAACTTCTAATAAAGATTGAAGAACGTAATGAAGGCGAAGGAGTGAAAAATTACTATGTATATCGGGTTGAGGCTGCAACAGAATTCGGTCTCAGTGTTCGATGATGAAGAAAACGGGCGTGACCACTTTTGGATGGCACCAGTTTTAACCCTGGATCAACCACAAAATTATAGGTTCATTTATTATCCCAAGTTCATAGCATGTCAATAAAATTATAGTTATATAAATCAAATTTACCTGCTCTTACAAAGAACACTGTGGATGTTTTCTCCTTATATGATGTCGCAAGTTTGTTGTGGCTCCTCCAGTTTTCAATCTTTTACAGCAAGTTCTTTGCTGCCGCCCTTCAAGAAATACTATAAAACTATGGACGGCATCATTCTGCAATACATCTGATGACTGACGACGACAGCGAAAAATTATCGTATAGACCAGTTCGGGGCAAGACTTGCACTCTGCACATACACGTATACCTTCTATTAGGCCATGCCAGGCAGCAATAGGTACATTACTGTCTCTGCAGTGCTGTACAGATTTTTAAGTCATGCGTTTGTCGCTAGTTTCTAACATATCCCAATTTCTATAAAATTCCAATATTTAAAAGCAGTGGAAATTTTATGAATAAACATTACTCATTTGTGAAAAATAGAGGGTTATTTAAAAACAAAAAACGTTTTGCAGTGCTGCTATGTCAGACTGATATGCCGGTATTTTTGCCCTCTTTTTAGTACAGAACTCTTATAACGGAGACTACACATATCGAAAACCACCTGTTATTCAAAACTAAAATACCGGTATCCGTTTTAACCGGTCGGTTTTCCCTATCCCTATCACACACTCGGAACTTAAAGAGTAAACCTGTCTCTGATACTTAACACATCTCTTGTAGCACCTGTCCGCATAACTTCTTCGGAAACTGCAACGCTCACGCGCCGACTGAACGATGTCATGGAGAAAGGCGCCGCTCTTCGATAGCTTCAATTTTGTCTATCTCTTCCACTAATCGCACGTGGTAGAGGTCCCAGACTACGAACAAAACTCAAGAATCGAAGAAAAAAATGTTTTGTCAGCCGCTTCTCTCATTGATGAATTATATTTAATCTGGCCTGCCATTTGCGTTTCCTGAGGTGTGTTTCATCTATCCATTCCTCTTTAGATCACTCTAGGTACACTACTGGCCAGTAAAATTGCTACATCACGAAATGACGTGCTACAGACGAGAAATTTAACAGACAGGAAGAAGATGCTGTGATATGCAAATGATTAGCTTTTCAGAGCATTCACAAAAGGTTGGCGCCGGTGGCGACACCTACAACGTGCTGACATGAGGAAAGTTTCCAACCAATTTCTCATATACAAACGTTGACAGGCGTTGCCTGGTGGAACGTTGTTGTGATGAGGAGAAATACGTACCATCACGTTTCGGACTTTGATAAAGGCCGGACTGTAGCCTATCGCGATTGCGGTTTATCGTATCGCGACATTGCTGCCCGCGTTGGTTGAGATCCAATGACTGTTAGTAGAATATGGAATCGGTGGGTTCAGGAGGGTAATACGGAACGCCGTGCTGGATCCCAACGGCCTCGTATCACTAGCAGTCGAGATGACAGGCATCTTATCCGCATGGCTGTAACGGATCGTGCAGCCACGTCTCGATCCCTGAGTCAACATATGGGGACGTTCGCAAGACAACAACCATCTGCACGAACAGTTCAACGACCTTCGTAGCAGCATGGACTATCAGCTCGGAGACCATGGCTGCTGTTACCCTTGACGCTGCATCACAGACAGGAGCGCCTGCGATGGTGCACTCAACGACGAACCTGGGTGCACGAATGGCAAAACGTCATTTTTTGGCACGAATCCAGGTTCTGTTTACAACATCACGATGGTCGCATCCGTGTTTGGCGACATAGCGGTGAACGCACATTGGAAGCGTGTATTCGTCATCGCCATACTGGCGTATTACCCGGCGTGGTGATATGGGGTGCCTTTGGTTACACGCCTCGGTCACCTCTTGATCGCATTGACGGCACTTTGAACAGTGGACATTACATTTCAGATGTGTTACGACCCGTGGCTCTACCCTTCATTCGATCCCTGCGAAACCCTACATTTCAGCAGGATAATGCACGACCGCATTTTTCAGGTCCTGTACGGGTCTTTCTGGATAAAGAAAATGTTCGACTGCTGCCCTCGCCAGCACGTTCTGCAGATCTCTTACCAATTTAAAAGTCTGGTGAATGGTGGCCGTGGAACTGACTCGTCACAATACGCCAGTCATTACTGTTGATGATCTGTGGTATGGCGTTGAAGCTGCATGGGCAGCTGTACCTGTACACGCCATCCAAGCTCTGTTTGACTCAATGCTCAGGCGTATCGAGGCCGTTATTACGGCCAGAGGTGGTTGTTCTGGGTACTGATTTCTGAGGAACTATGCACCCAAATTGCGCGAAAATGTAATCACATGTCAGTTCTAGTATAATATATTTGTCCAATGAATACCCGTTTATCATCTTCATTTCTTCTTGGTGTAGCAATTTTAATGGGCAGTAGTGTATTTTGCGGTAATTACTGTCTCCAGTGATTTGCCCACTATACATCGTTCAGAGTCGCTTTCAAATCAGATCTACAAAAGAGGCGACATTCTCGACGCCTCGACCAGTTGCCATGGTTACCAGGTACCGCGGAGGTGCAGCAAACGCGGGGCCGCCGAAGGTGGCGCCGCGTAGCACCACGGCGGGGCTCCCCGTGCCAGCCCGCTTCCTGCTATTAGCGGGTCGGCCTGCCTCAATCTGCGCCGGGAAATTGCTGCGGAAGCGCCGGTCACAGTCACACTGCGCCCCCAGACTGGGGCCCCACATCCCCGCATCGCGGGCGCCACCCTGCGGCGTGGCGCGGGCTGTCGGGCGGCGACTACTCACAGCACCGGCATATTGGAATGCTCGTACTAGCATACCATAGCCATCTGCCTGGCCTCGGGGCAGTGCTGCTGCATCATAAGGCGCATGTTGTCAGGTTCGAGTCCCTCCTGGGCGTGCACATAGGTTCCAAATGTAATTTACTAATGTGGTGTCACCGCCAGACACCACACTTGCTAGGTGGTAGCTTTAAATCGGCCGCGGCCCATTAGTACATGTCGGACCCGCGTGTCGCCACTGTCAGTAATTGCAGACCGACCGCCACCACACGGCAGGTCTAGAGAGACGTACTAGGACTCGACCCAGTTGTACGGCCGACTTTGCTAGCGGCTACACTGACGAAGCCTTTCTCTCATTTGCCGAGAGATAGTTAGAACAGCCTTCAGCTAAGTCCATGGCTACGACCTAGCAAGGCGCCATTAACCATTTCTAGAGAGAGTCTCACTTGTATCATCAAGAATGCTGTATACAAATGATGGATTAAAGTTAAGTATTCCAGCAGCTACGTACTTTTCTTTATAGCATTCATTACGTATCCTGTCTCAGACCTAAGCAAGCCTGCGTGAGTTGACGCGTGCATTTCGGCCTCCTCTCTAAATTAATGCGTTGTGTTGGCTAATCTGCTGACACAACAACTAACAAGGCGAACTACCCATCGAACACCCTCAGATTTAGCAGTGAGATGGTTGGGAAGGGGGTGAGATAGGGTTGTAGTCTATCCCCGATGTTATTCAATCTATATATTGAGCAAGCTGTAAACAGAGCAAAAGAAAAATTTGGAGTAGGAATTAAAATCCATGGAGAAGAAATTTTAACTTTGAGGTTCGCCGATGACGTTGTAATTCTGTCGGAGACACCAAAGAACCTGGAAGAGCGTTGAACGGAATGGACATCAACACAAACAAAACGAGGATAATGGAATGCAGTCGAATTAAGTCGGGTGATGCTGAGGGAATTAGATGAGGAAATGTGACACTTAAAGTAGTAAAGGAGTTTTGATATTTGGGGAGCAAAATATCTGATGGTGGTCGAAGTAGAGAAGATTTAAAATGTAGACTTGCAATGACAAGGAAAGCGTTTCTGAAGAAGAGAAATTTGTTAACATCGAGTATAGATTTAAGTGTCAGGAAGTCATTTCTGAAAGTATTTGTATGAAGTGTAGCCATGCATGGAAGTGAAACATGGACGATAGATAGTTTGGACAAGAAGAGAACAGAAGCTTTCGAAATGTGGTGCTACAGAAGAATGCTGAAGATTAGATGGGTATATCACATTACTAATGATGAAGTATTGAATGGAATTGGGGAGAAGAGGAGTTTATGGCACAACTTGACAAAAAGAAGGGACCGGTTAGTAGGACATGTTCTGAGGCATCAAGGGATCACAAATTTAGCATTGGAGGGCAGCGTGGAGGGCAAAAATCGTAGAGGGAGACCAAGAGATGAATACACTAAGCAGATTCAGAAGGATGTAGGTTGCAGTAAGTACTGGGAGATGGAGAAGCTTGCACAGGCTAGAGTAGCATGGAGAGCTGCATCAAACCAGTCTCTGAACTGAAGACTTCAACAACAACATCCTTCACCATGACGCTCCGGGACCACACACGAACGCAGCGGCATCTGCAACAATCCAACGCCTTGGGTTCACTATCATCGATCATCCATCATACAGTCTCTACTTGGCCTCATCCGATTTTCATCCGTTCTTAAAGAATGCGTGCTAGAACTTCACTTTGATAATGATGACGCGGTGCGAGCTGTGGCTCCGTCAATAAAGTCAAACATTCTTCAGCGAAAGTACCAACAAACGGGTCTCTCGTTGGCAGAAATGTGTTCGTCGCCAAAGTGAGTAAGTTGAGAAATAAATGTGTAGACAGGAAGAATAAAGTGGTATAATGTTAACAACGTTCGTTTTATTTACAAAGCTTTAACAGATTTCACATAAAAAACTCGGAGGCTTTACTTTTCAACACACCCTCGTACTTGCTTGGATATGCAAATGATCACCATTTCTATGCTACCGCATGAAGCAGATGCAGTATTGCCACCTATATTTTTTGTCCATAGCTAAAGACTACACACGGGGTTTCTTCTTCAGCTACTGCATTTGTATGCTGCTTGATTATGATGGTGACAGCCAGTATTTCAAATTTTACAATTTTTTTTACCTATTTAAGCAAAAATTCGTATTGTTCTTCTCTTTATGTTCAGTGTAGGTTTATTCGATGATGATCAGTTATAAACGGCCTCCATTTCCATTTCCTTTCTCTACTAGGAATTCTGCTGAATTATCTGTGATTACACTACTCTACATCTGCAGTTACATCTATACTCTACAAACCGTTGCAAAGTCCATGGCAAAAGGTACGACCACTCTACCAGTTACCAGGGCATTATCCTGTACCTTTGATGTATACCGTGGGAAGAACAAGTGTTTAACAGCCTCTGTGCATGCAGTAATTAATCTCTCCACACGATCTCTATGGGAGAGATATGTAGGGTAGGAGGGGGGGGGTGTAGTATATTCCTAGATATATTCCTAGATCAGGCCTGGTCAAACAGCACTTCGCGAGCACAAGCGCTCCGGCCGCGCTCTTGCCTAGAGCTACGAGCGCAACGGTGAATTGGCTGAGGGGCGAGAGGGAACAGAACGATGAAGGCTGCAGTCAGACGCCGCTGAAGTTGGACATTTCAAATGGTTCAAATGGCTCTGAGCACTATGAGACTTAACATCTGAGGTCATCAGTCCCCTAGAGCTTAGAACTACGTAAACCTAACTAACCTAAGGACATCACACGCATCCTTACCCGAGGCAGGATTCAAACCTGCGACCGTAGCGGTCGCACGGTTCCAGACTGAAGCGCCTAGAACAGCTCGGCCACAACGGCCGGCGGTTGGACAGTTGCCTTTTTAGCCGCGAAGCAGTGTGTGTGTGTGTGTGTGTGTGTGTGTGTGTGTGTGTGTGTGTGTGTGTGAGTGTTGGGGCTTATGGACGGCAACACACACACACACACACACACACACACACACACACACATACACACACACTGCTTCGCGGCTAAAAAGGCAACTGTCCAAGCAGTTTGCCAACAGTACTACTTGCGATAAAGTAGATTTACGTTCTGCTTTAGGAGTACTATACCGCATACGCACTCGTCCAAAAAAGGAAAGGTGTAAAAGCTATTCGCTCAGTGCCGAATGGAAGCTGTCTTACTTTTCTCGTCGTTTAAAAGCCAAGCGAGGAGCTACATACACAATGCAATGCTACGAGCTAGAAAAACATTTATTGGAACGTCATTACAACTGCAGCCATAAAAATTACACAATGCACTTCTTTTTCTCTCAAACGACGACGAATGCTGGCTGAACTGACGATGGCCACTAAGGAACAAAACTGAGTTAGATGTCAGTGGAGTGGTCACAAAATTATTTACTGTTGACATCAGAAATTATTTGAATTCTTTTCGTGTCTTAATGCAAGGGGAGAATCATTTGGCAACAGATGTGGCGGATAAGACTGGTGCTATCAAATAAAAATTATTCCCGTGGAAAAATCAGTTTCAAGCTCATGACATGAAACATTTCCCATAGCTCAAGGCGTTAGTTTGTGGACCAGACATAACTGAATACGTTTCAATAACTGAAACATTTCATCATAAGTCGTCAAAGAAATCACAAGACATTGCACGTTTATAGATGGGTTTCGATTTATTTGGCAGGCCAGTTTCCCTTTTCGCTGTTAATGTACCTCATTACTTCCGACATAAGTTGAAAGACATGCAGTGAAACACCCCGCTTAACTGCCGGTTTATCCAATTCAGGAATTTACGAGCTTCTATAAAATGTCACTCCAAGAGCAATATCCTCGGCTGCACAGACAAGCCTCTAAAATTATTTCAGTGAGGGTGAACGTTTTTTCTTTTCTTATGAAACTGACGAAGTCCCACCAACGTTTGGGTTTAATAGATCTGCGTTACTCCATGTGTTTGTATCACGAACCATAGTCCCACAGTTATTACAAATTCTAAAATCGAAATTAGTGAGTGATACCTGTCATCTTTTACTGCTGTAAGGCCCCGGTAAGATCAGTTACGCAAAAGCCGCGCGGAATCAGCCGAGCGGTCTCAGGCGCTGCAGTCATGGACTGTGCATCTGGTCCCGGCGGAGGTTCGAGTCCTCCCTCGGACATGGGTGTTTGTGTTTGTCCTTAGGATAATTTAGGTTAAGTATTGTGTAAGCTTAGGGACTGATGACCTTAGCAGTTAAGTCCCATAAGATTTCACACACATTTGAACATTCAAAAAGTTACGCAAAATATCTCTCTTCTGATTTCCTAAATCCCAAGTATGACTCTGCAAGTAGAGGCTACGTTTGCTTGCCTGCAACAAGTACCAAACACAAAATTTCTGATTAGTGTACCAAATTAATTTAAATATTAATTAATCAAACTGATAATAAGGCGCCAGCACACAGATCCTTTGATGATTTAACAAAATACCAATCCATACATTCGATATACAATAGTAAGGATAATTTTCATTGAAAAATTGTTGAGAGGAGATGCAAACTGACTGATTTTAACGATCCTGACTAGGGAGCGGAACGGCACTGTGAGATGTAATAACAAAGAATTTAGTAGTAATGTACATTTATTTCCTCATTAACAGTAAGACACACACAGAAGTTAAAATACAGTTACTTGGAATGTTAGCGCGTAAATATCGACACACGGTACATTATACAGCACAGCATCGGGACCGATACATGTGGGGCAAGACTGATAAATTAGTGGATACGATTTATCAAGATCACACATACCATGTTCACACTAATCACTCACACAACGAAAGATAGAATTTAGAAAAAAGCTGCCCTATTCCACATGTAAACTCACTGGGTCATAGCGCAACTGCCTTTAACGGTTAGTTTTCAGAGAATCAAATCCAGTTCTAAAATCCAGTAATTTTGTAAATTAATGTGGAAAAAAGGACACAAGGAAACTAGAACACACACAAAAACACATCACCAAACAAGAAAATATCTACTACGTCGTGAAACTGAGTTTTCAGTTCGAACACGAGAGGTGTTTACGTCGAACTGGAGCCTCATGGTTACAATGAAACGCACGTGATGCACCAGAGTACGAGCTACTAAGTCCGTGGGAATGAAACACAAATTGGACGGTAAATTAAACAAAACTTAACACAAGCATTCCACAAGGCACACGACTTATTCATACATAATACGCTAAACTAACTAAAGCTCTACGTCACGTGAAGGCAACGCTCGTCCACGCCAAGTTAGAGTTGCACAAAAGATCTCATCGAATAAACTGAGTACTACTGAAATGAACACCATTCCCTGATTGAAATTGTTAGTGCGGCATGAGTATCAATACCACGCACCAGAGTGACTAGCGGAAACTCAAACAAAGCTCTCACACATTTCAACTCAGCAAACAGAGATTCTACTCAGTGCATCCATACTCACCGGCGTCCTAGGGAAGAGAATGCCTAACCGTCTCCCCTCGTCCGGTGGCCGGAAGGGCTCAGAGAGTCCGCACAGCGGCTATTTGCCAAACTAACGGGGCCTGCCAACGGGCGGGGAACTTATGTCTCTCTAGTCCAGTGCAGTCGCACTCTATTTAATACAAAGATTGGCTAAACTGCCTCTACATATTCATAGAACCACGTAGCGACTCCCATGGAGCCGTTAGATTAGTGTAAGTTTAAAAACATCCCAACGTAAGGTCCAATACCGGTACGTAATGCTTTTTGAGTTCTAAATAGCGTATTAGCACTGTTTAATGTAGTTATTTAATCGAGTAATAAAAAGTAGAAAAATAAAAAGCTGGAAATAGACCCACATGATAAACACCTGCTCATGAAACTATGCCGTAATATTCATTTGTTAAGGGGCTCCGGAAAGGCTCAAAATCATGAAAAGTTCAATTTTTACTTTTTTGCGTTTTCTGAATCTGCAGACTATTACCTTTTAATAGATATATAATTTATTCAATTCCGAAGACTACAACTATTTTAAATTTTTTTGAAATGTGTTCTACATGGGCGTGACCCACTGTGGCGCTGTTAAACTGCTGTCAAATGGTGTTATTATTAACGTCCGTGTTCATCAGGTACATTTTAGTGATGTGAGATAAAGTATGTGTTGTGGCTAACCTATTTTCAGAGACTTAGCAGCACCTGAACTGTTGAAAAAGTGTATTCACGGAAAAACTCAAAACCCCAATGAAAGTGTAAATAGTGTTATATGGTCGAGAATCCCCAAGACTGTATTTGTTGGAATAGAAACACTTCACTTTGGTGTGTATGATGCTGTTCCGACTTTCAATGATTGTAAGGTGCAAGGTATTTAGAAATATGGGAATGAAGATAGGTTCTAACATAGTACGAGCGATGCTTGCTTTAGACAAGGAACGCCTTCGGGCTGCAGACAGGGCTGTAAAGAGTCTAGAAATACAAGCAAGAGTAAACAGGAGGAGGAACAAGAGGAAGCTGGAGGAGGAGTTTGCAGAGGATGAAGATAATCCATCCTATGAACCTGGAATGCACTAAAAAGTTAATCCAATCTTTGTCGCTCGATTCCCAAAACTTTTATTTTCTCATACTAATTACATGTTTTCTAATTATCTTCCAAACATATTTGTTTCAAACTTTCAGTAAATGTTACATAGTACCTTCTGCATAATTTAACGCAGCCTTTTTGCAAAAAACTGTATATTTTTGAATATATAAACAAAACATTGCAAAAAATGTTGTGAATTTTCATTACAATTGAAAAAAAAAATCATCTTTAATAACTGAACTAAAATTTTGTAAAATCCCTGTGTTAAGTTGTTGCCCATATTCCAATAAATAATCTGTAAAAAGTTCAACTTCCTATCTCAAATACTTTGTGAGGAAAGATGTAATTTATAAGCGTTATTTTAACATTGCAAGTATAGGGCGTTCCGGAGCCCCTTAAAAGTAGCTGCACTGTGTTGCAAACACGTCTCCCTAAGTTTCCCGTGTGTGCAATCTTCAATATATAGCCGTCTCACTCTCAGCTGCTCGGAACAGCCCAGTGGTGGGGAAGCCGGAACCCTCAGCAGACTCGGCTGGGCTCACGCACCGTGAGCGCGGATCGTGAGCGCAAATTTTGGCCAGTTTCCATGTGTCTTCAACAGCCAGTTCCTTTAACGTCTGTGTAACTCTCTGCCGTGGGTTAGACAAACCTGTAATCATTCGTCCTGCCCTGCTCTGGTTATGTTGAATATCCCCTGATAGTCCCATTTGCTACTGGTCCCACACACGTAAGCAGTATTCTAGGATAGGTCACGGAGTGATTTTTAAGTAATTTCCTTTGTGGACTGACGGCATTTCCCTCGCATTCTATCAGTAAACCGACGTTGCTATCTGCTTTGCCCACGACTGGGTCTATGTGATTGGTTTCGTCATCAGGAAAAACAGTTTATTCCTCATGTCCAGCACTGGAAAGACACTGTGGATAACAAAAACAGCAATGATCTAATATGCTGGCTCAAGGGGCCCAATCGACCATTTTTAATTTTAAGCCTCTTTTACCTCAACCCCTTGCACTCTGTTTTTCTGATATGATCGTAACCAGTCATTGACAGTTTGCCTTATTCCTAATTGTTCTAGTTCATTCAGTATAATTGTATGGCCAGCAGCATGAAATGCCTTCAAAGACCTAAAAATATGTAAGGGGCAATCAAAACGTTCCCGTTTCACGGCCCTACAGTCCAGAATCGGTAAGACAATCACGCAAAATCGCTGTGAGCATTGAGGTAATCATGCGACGGGCGTATTAGGTTCGAAGCATCCGTTAGGTACAACTCACATTGGAGTCGCGCTACGTTGCAAATACCCTGGAGAATACACGCTGCAGCAACGCCCACGGAAGGAAATCTTTTTATCGCTCCTTATACCTGTGACTCATTCATCTTTTTGTAGTTCATCAAGTAACACTTTCATACACTCTACTTTGGCTGCTTTTCTGATTCTATTGGTCTGAACTGTGCTTAACGAGGAGGTTAAATTTATTCAGGTAATACACTTCTCTTTCATAATGGATTCTAATTTTTTTTTTTTTTTTTTTTTTTTTTTTTTTTTTTTAGAATAGCGACACTAGAGAAATGACTTGCAGCTTATTGTATCTTCCGCATCACCTTTTTTTATTAGAGTCACAACTCGTGGTTGTTTCAGTTACTCAAGAAATTACCAGAGCTGAAGGCTCATTTATGAAGTCAGTTAATACAGCTTGCATGTTGCCCTTTTTTTATAAATATACTCATAGGCACTACATGTACGCTTGTTGACTCCTTATTTTTACCTTTGTAATTTTTCACTGACTCCATAATATTATTAGGCATAATTATTACTATGTAAGAGCATATGATTTTTAGGAATTCTTGTTGTAGTTTCTGTACTACACCTGAAAAATCTCCAGTCAGAAAAGTTGTTAGTTTCTTGGATCATTTATCGACCTGCCCTTGTCTTTTATCCGCAAGTTACTGTGATATGTTTCTCTTTCCCTGCATTGTTTTATAACCTTCCAGTCAGCTAGGCTTTTGTTTTCAGCATTAAGTAATGTTTTTTGAACTGATGACTTTCTGCGGCAAGTAAAGCTTTCCTGTAATTCTATTTGTATCCATGATAACACACTCTAGGACAAAAAAATGAGCATCACGAAGGAATTATCCGAATGCGACGGCAGTCGGTAGATGTGATTTACATATACACACAAACTAATCATTATAATTTTACAAAAATTGTGCGATTTATTCAAGAAAAACAGTTTCATAAACTAAGCAAGTCAACAACGCCTTGGTCAACCTCTGGCGCTTATGCAAGCAGTTATTCGGCTTGCACTGACCGACAGAGGTGTGGGATGTTCTCCTGGCGGTTGTACCAAATTCTGTCCAACCGGCGTGACGATCGTCAGAATCCTAAGCTGGCTGGAGATCCCTGCCCACAATGCTCCAAATGTTCTCAGCTGGGGGAAGACCCGGCGACATTGCTGGCCAAGGTAGGCAAGCACGAACACACACGACACAGATCTGTAAGTCCACAGTATTGGTGATAAGTTGAGAAAACCGTCCCGGAACACATCTGCTACAAAATGGTTCAAATGGCTCTGAGCGCTATGGGACTTAACTTCTGAGGTCATCAGTCCCTAGATCTTAGAACTACTTAAACCTAACTAACCTAAGAATATCACACACATCCATGCCCGAGGCAGGATTCGGACCTGCGACCGTAGCGGTCGCGCGGTTCCAGACTGTAGCGCCTAGAATCGCTCGGCCACCACGGCCGGCCATGTGCTACAAAACGCCACTGCTTCCTGCGCATGTACCCCGACATCAATATGGGATATAATCACCATGCACACGTACACAGGCCGCACAACGGGTTGGCATACTCTGGATCAGGTGGTCGAGCAGCTGCTGGGGCATAGCCTCCCATTCTTGCACCAGTGCCTGTCGGAGATCCTGAAGTGTCCTAGGGGTGTGAAGACGTGCAGCGATACGTCGACCGAGAGCATCCCAGACGTGCTCGATGGGGTTTAGGTTTGGAGAGCAGGCAGGCCACTCCATTCGCCTGATATCTTCTGTTTCAAGGTACTCCTCCACGATGGCAGCTCGGTGGGGCCGTGCGTTATCATCCATCAGGAGGAAGGTGGGACCCACTGCACCCCTGAAAAGGCGGACATACTGGTGGAAAATGACGTCCCGATGCACCTGAGCTGTGCCAGTTCCTCTGACAAAGACATGCAGGGGTGTACGTGCACCAATCATAATCCCATCCCACACCATGAAACCACGAGCTCCATATAGGTCCATTTCAAGGACATTAAGGGGTTGTCATCTGGTTCCTGGTTCACACCAGATGAAAACCCGGCGAGAATCACTGTACAGACTATACCTGGACTCGTCTGTGAACATAACCTGGGATCACTGTTCCAATGACCATGTACTGTGTTCTTGACACCAGGCTTTACGGGCTCTCCTGTGACCAGGGGTCAGTGGAATGCACCTTGCAGGTCTCCGGGCGAATAAACCAGGTCTGCTCAGTCGTCTGTAGACTGTGTGTCTGGAGACAACCGTTCCAGTCGCTGTGGTAAGGTCCCAAGCAAGGCACCCTGCAGTACTCTGTTGCCGTCTATGGGCACTGATGGTGATATATCGGTCTTCTTGTGGAGTTGTACACTGTGGACGTCTCGTACTGTAGCGCCTGGACACGTTTCCTGTGCGCTGGAATCTTTGCAATAATCTTGAGATGACACTTTGTGGCACACAGAAGGCTCGTGCTACGACTTGCAGTGTTTGACCGCCTCCAGTCGCCCTAGTATTCTACTCCTCATAACGTCAGCCATATGTGTTCTTTGGGCCATTGTCAACACACAGTCACCATTAGCACGTCTGAAAACGTCTGCACAGTTACTCGCTGCACTGTACTCTGACATGCACCAACACACCTCTGCGTATGTGGACTGCTGCCAGCGCCACCGTGTGACGACTCCAGGTCAAATGCACCGTATGGTCATACCCTGAGGTGATTTAAACCCCCAAACCACCCACCAGAGCGTTGTTTCACCATGTATCAGCATTATCGTTAATTTATGAGCATGAGTGCAGAAACGCTCGCTGTGTGCGGTCGGGCATTATCTTACTGAAATGTAAGCCCTAGGTAGATTTCCATAAAGGGCAACAAAACGGGTCACGGGATATCGTGGACCACCACTGTACAGTAAGGATGGCGTGGATGATAACCAAGAGGGTCCTGCTATGGCACCCCGAACCATCATTCCTTGTCGTCGGGCAGTGAGATTAGTATCCCGCCACTGTCACATCTTCGCAGCTCTCGCAAATCAGTTCGAAGCATGACCCATTCCTGAAGACAATTACACTCCATTCTATAACATTCCAGGCCGAAGACTTGTCTGGAGACGCCTCAGGCAGCGGTGGGATACCATTCTGACTGTCGGCCGCCATACGGCGCGACAACCGGCAGTGATGGTCGGGGGTGCCATTTCTTTTCGTATTACAACTCCTATAGTTGTCCCCCGCAGCTCCCTTACAGCACAGCGTACGACGACGATATTCGATATTCTACGTCTCATTTCGTCGCCGTTAGTGGTAAGCCATACTGTGCTTACATTTCAGCAAGATACTGCCCTCCCGCACATGACGAGAGTTTCTACTGCTTGTTTTCGTACTTTGCAAACGCTACCTTGGCCAGCAGTGTCACTGGACCTCTCACTAACTGAGAAGGTTGGGAGCATCATGGGCAGGGCCCTCCAACCAACTCGCGTTTTTGACGATCACCGCTCCAATCAGACTGAGTTTGGCACCACATTCCTCAGGAGAGAGGCAACAACTCTATCAATCAAAGCAAGCTGAATATCTGCTCGAATAAGGGCCAGAGATGGACCAAGCGTAACCGACTTGCTCAATTTGTGAACCTCTACTTTTGTCCTCTTTAAGAGTGTATATCGGGAGCTCTGAGTCACTACGAGTTGTGCTTGTGCATCTGCGACATTTCAGGGTCTAGAATAACTTTCTTACATCTCCTACTGTCCCTTGGTTTTATTGGGAACTGCTACTGATGCGGATACGTTTGGAAACGCGTGTTGCCGCGCGGGATTAGCCGAGCGGTCTCGGGCGCTGCAGTCATGGACTGTGCGGCTGGTCCCGGCGGAGGTTCGAGTCCTCCCTCGGGCATGCGTGTGTGTGTTTGTCCTTAGGATAATTTAAGTTAAGTAGTGTGTCAGCTTAGGGAGTGATGACCTTAGCAGTTAAGTCCCACAAGATTTCACACACATTTGAACAGTTGTTTTTTTTTTTTTTTTTTTTTTTTTTTTTAAATGCGTGCTCAAAATATTTTTCTAATAATGTACAGAACTTAGAGAATTTTTCATCCACAGTGTTTTCTGTACATACTCCATCGCAGCTTTGATTTAACAGTACCGTTGAAAAACGTCGAATTTTGGGTTTTCAAACAGGTTTTTTGAAAGCCTGCATTATCAGAGGACCCAATACCTTTTGCGTGTAAAAGGCAGTCTTTCCTGTGCATATCTGTAACAATATGATCGATTGACGATCCTTAGCATTTTGTTGCGCTTGTTGCATTCTTTTTATCAATTCCGACACACCTAAAGTTTCTGTATCGCTACACCAGTGTTCTGTGATGCAAATTACTTACAATTTAAAGCCGAAGTTCAGCTTCAAATTTTCTTTTTTATTGATTGACAGCTGCCAGTTACCAACAACGTCTTTCCATCTTGTCATCCACAATCTTCACCTGATCTTTCTTGAATGATTGGAAGACAGCAATCTCACTGCGAAATTTTAAAGTTGAATATTATAAAAAGCTGCAGTTGAGTTGTTGATGTTCCTCGTTCAACAGACGGTACCTAATCCGATCGCCACTTTCGCCTGCCCCCACTGGAGACGGTCTGAAGATGATCAGCAAATAGACTGAAACCGCTCACCATTGAAATATATGTTTTTATGCGGTCAAGACTGTATCAATTTTCATCATCATCATCATCATTTAAGACTGATTATGCCTTTCAGCGTTCAGTCTGGAGCATAGACCCCCTTATACAGTTCCTCCATGATCCCCTATTCAGTGCTAACATTGGTGCCTCTTCTGATGTTAAACCTATTACTTCAAAATCATTCTTAACCGAATCCAGGTACCTTCTCCTCGGTCTGCCCCGACTCCTCCTACCCTCTACTGCTGAATCCATAAGTCTCTTGGGTAACCTTGCTTCTCCCATGCGTGTAACATGACCCCACCATCTAAGCCTGTTCGCCCTGACTGCTACATCTATAGAGTTCATTCCCAGTTTTTCTTTGATTTCCTCATTGTGGACACCCTCCTGCCATTGTTCCCATCTACTAGTACCTGCAATCATCCTAGCTACTTTCATATCCGTAACCTCAACCTTGTTGATAAGGTAACCTGAATCCACCCAGCTTTCGCTTCCATACAACAAAGTTGGTCGAAAGATTGAACGGTGCACAGATAACTTAGTCTTGGTACTGACTTCCTTCTTGCAGAAGAGAGTAGATCGTAGCTGAGCGCTCACTGCATTAGCTTTGCTACACCTCGCTTCCAGTTCTTTCACTATGTTGCCATCCTGTGAGAATATGCATCCTAAGTACTTGAAACCGTCCACCTGTTCTAACTTTGTTCCTCCTATTTGGCACTCAATCCGTTTATATCTCTTTCCCACTGACATTACTTTCGTTTTGGAGATGCTAATCTTCATACCATAGTCCTTACATTTCTGATCTAGCTCTGAAATATTACTTTGCAAACTTTCAATCGAATCTGCCATCACAACTAAGTCATCCGCATATGCAAGACTGCTGATTTTGTGTTCACTTATCTTAATCTCACCCAGCCAGTCTATTGTTTTCAACATATGATCCATAAATAATATGAACAAACAGTGGAGACAGGTTGCAGCCTTGTCTTACCCCTGAAACTACTCTGAACCATGAACTCAATTTACCGTCAACTCTAACTGCTGCCTGACTAACCATGTAAAGACCTTTAATTGCTTGCAAAAGTTTGCCTCCTATTCCATAATCTTATAGAACAGATAATAACTTCCTCCTAGGAACCCGGTCATATGCCTTTTCTAGATCTATAAAGCATAGATACAATTCCCTGTTCCACTCATAACACTTCTCCATTATTTGCCGTAAGCTAAAGATCTGGTCCTGACAACCTCTAAGAGGCCTAAACCCACACTGATTTTCATCCAATTGGTCCTCAACTAATACTCGCACTTTCCTTTCAACAATACCTGAGAAGATTTTACCCACAACGCTGATTAAAGAGATACCTCTGTAGTTGTTACAATATTTTCTGTTTCCATGTTTAAAGATTGGTGTGATTACTGCTTTTGTCCAGTCTGATGGAACCTGTCCCAACTCCCAGGCCATTGCAATTATCCTGTGTAGCCATTTAAGACCTGACATTCCACTGTATTTGATGAGTTCTGACTTAATTTCATCTGCCCCAGCCGCTTTATTGCACTGCAATTTATTGACCATTTTTTCCACTTCCTCAAATGTGATCCTATTTCCAACATTATTCCTATCCTATTCTACCTCGAAATCTGAAACATTACTGATCGCATTTTCACCTACATTGAGCAACTCTTCAAAATATTCCCTCCATCTGCCCAAGGCATCCACAGGATTCACCGGCAGTTTTCCTGACCTGTCCAAAATACTTGTCATTTCCTTCTTACCTCCCTTTCGAAGACTGCTAATTACACTCCAGAATGGTTTTCCAGCAGCTTGACCCATAGTCTCCACCCTGTTTCCAAAGTCTTCCCATGATTTCTTCTTGGATGCTGCAATTATCTGTTTGGCTTTGTTTCTTTCTTCAACATAACTTTCTCTGTCTACCTGGGTTCTGGTGTGTAGCCATTTTTGATACGCCTTCTTCTTCCTTTTACAGGCTGCCTTGACTGTATCATTCCACCAAGCTGTTTGCTTCATCCTACTTTTACACACTACTGTTCCAAGACATTCTTTAGCCACTTCTAGTACTGTGTCCCTGTACCTTGTCCATTCCTTTTCCAATGACTGTAATTGACTACATTCAACTAACTGGTACCTTTCTGAGATCGCTGTTATGTACTTGTGCCTGATTTCCTTATCCTGAAGTTTCTCCACTCTTATCCTCCTACATATGGACCTGACCTCCTGCACTTTCGGCCTCACAATCCCAATTTCACTGCAGATTAAATAATGGTCAGTGTCATCAAAGAATCCCCTGAATACACGTGTGTCCCTCACAGCCTTCCTGAATTCCTGATCTGTTATTATATAGTCAATGACAGATCTGGTTCCCCTGCCTTCCCAAGTATACCGGTGAATGTTCTTATGTTTAAAAAAGGAGTTTGTGATTACTAAGCCCATACTGGCACAGAAACCCAAGAGTTGTTTCCCGTTCCTGTTGGCCTCCATATCCTCTCCAAATTTACCCATAACCTTTTCATACCCTTCTCTTCGATTTCCAATCCTGGCGTTAAAATCACCCATGAGCAGAACACTGTCTTTGTCCTTTACTCTAACAACTACATCACTGAGTGCCTCATAAGAACTATCCATCTTATCTTGATCTGTCCCTTCACAATGCGAATATACTGACACAATCCTAATCTTCTTGCTAGACACTGTCAAATCTATCCACATCAGTCGTTCGTTTACATACCTTATTGCAACTACGCTGGGTTCCATTTCTTTCCTGATGTAAAGCCCTACACCCCATTGTGCTATTCCTGCTTTGACTCCTGACAGGTAGACCTTGTATTCTCCCACTTCCTCTTCTTTCTCACCCCTTACCCGAATGTCACTAACAGCTAAAACGTCCAGCCCCATCTTACTTGCAGCCTCTGCCAGCTCTACCTTCTTCCCAGAGTAGCCCCCATTGATATTAATAGCTCCCCATCTCATTACCATTTGTTTGCCAAGTCGTATCTTAGGAGTCCCTGGTTTGTCAGTTAGAGGTGGGACTCCATCACCTCCAAAGGTCCGAGGCATTTTGCTCTGATTGTTGCCAGCATCATATTTAAGTGTACCAGGGAAGCAGGTTGCTAGCCTTACTTGCCCCGAGTCCCATTGGGTTTTACCCCTAACGGCTGAGGGACTAACAGGTGGATTTGGTAGTCTTTGCCGTCTGAGCACAAAGGTGACCACGACTCAGAATATGTATCAATTTTTAATTTTAAAATTTATTTCTTTGCCTACTCCAACTGTGCCTGAGGGGTGCATTTATTTCCACCATGTTTTTTAATCAAATGATTCCTACTACAATTTCAGGACAGGACTGTATCAGAGATTTCTGTCTTATGTAACTTCTGTGTGTTAATTTGACAGCAGTCCTCGTTCTGTCAGTTGCCTTTGCTTCGAATGTAAAATCATATTTATTTACCGATTTTTCTTCATAAAAATATAAAATTTTATGGATCTGTACTGTTATACAAAACTTTATATTTAAATGCATTCTTTTCTTGTAAGTATACGCAATCTAAATTTTTATTATACATGTAGTCAAATATTAAGGCAGTTAAGCAAATTTAATATATGAATTTTTAATTAATGTAGGAGATGGAGCCAGGTGATAGTGAGGACGTAAGTATGATGGAAGTTCATTAATGCGGGGATGGTCATATAGTGTGGTAAAGAAGAAATATTTTGAAGGAATGTTTAGAGTGTGAAGTACAGAGAAAAGTGTGGAATAAAGTGCTGTAACGGAAAGGAGTTAAAGTGAAACTATGTTGATAAACTGCCGATGCAATGAAGAGTGTTTTCGGAACCTCTGCGGTGGCGTCGTGGTAGAACGTGTCAGCAGTCTTTTATTCGAAGCATTACGCCGACTTCCAAGAAATAAACTCAGAAGAGAACGGGATTTCTTTAATGGCGGCCCGCAGCTACACGAAGTCTGAAGGAAATTATTAACCGTTTGGACTCATAAAAGACGTGTCGGCGAAAACAGTTAGAAGATCGTAATGACAAGAACAGTCAAGAAATTTTTTACTTGTCAGTGCAGAGGACGATCCTCAACATATGACAAATAACTGAGAAATCGCCAGAGTTCTATGTCAGTGTTATATGAAAGTCTGCGACTGTGTTGTCTGGGAAAAGCTATGGCAGGTGCTTACACAGTTCAGTGTCCCACAACACTTGATAGCAATGATCATAAATCTATACAATAACCATCTTACAGATGCGAAGAGAAGTGCTGGTACTGCTGCTTTCTTCAGTGTACCAAAAGGAGTGTGCCCTATCCTTCCAAACCGTACGCCGTATGTGCCGAACACGTCATAAGGACAGCTCTTGATGGGTGGGCTAAAGGCACCACAACCGGAGGAAGAAGTCGTGCGATTTGCTGATGACATCGTGCTTTTAGCCAAAAGTGATTGTAAACCTCATGAGATACAGACACCAAAGCAAAGAACGTTAGTCTGTCATACCGATTAGATATCAGTCTAGTAAATGCAACCTATGTTAACTGATCGAGAGATACAGGTCCAACACACAGGTCGATTAAAGGAACTGGAAGTCATGCATTCTTTCGTCTCTCTTGCGTCACCATCCGAGATGTGGGAAGTTCTGAAGATTAGATAAGAAGACGAATCACGGTAGGCTGAATGGCGATGAATCACGGTAGGCTGAATGGCGATGAAGAAGCTCAAGAAGATTTGGCAAAACGAGCGATAATGAACAGCACAAATATCCAGTTTGTTGAAACACGCAAACTTTCCATCTTCTTTTGTGGCTGCAAAACATGGACCCGTAAGACCAAGAACAAGCAATATATAAATGCACTTGAGCTTTGGTCCGAAAGAAGAAGTCGGTCGAAAGAAGAACTAATTTGTCAGTTATTGGGCAACTTAGTATCTTCTGGAGCGATACTTCTCCAGTTGTTTCGCCGTATTGTAAGAAGAGATGGAGAATAGAGAAAACAACCATGCAAGGAAAGATCGAGGGCACGAGACCGATGGGAGAGCAGCGCGCAGGTGGACAGATCAAATCAAGAAGATCTCTGGTCTACCTCTTCAGCACACTCTCCAGCGACTAGCGATGATGATGATGACGATGATGATAGAGGAAAACATGGGTATGAATTCTGAAAAGACTGTGTTTCTGTGGGATAAATTAAAATTTACGAGAACAGTCGGAATGCTCTAAAATTAAAACTATTTGCTTATTGAGAGAATAGCATGCCTTTGGGGCTAAAAGTAAAGCAAAAGAAACAGATATGTTACTTTATAATAAAATTTCAGCTGGCATGTACACATGAAAATAATATCTGAAATTCATTTTAAACCCCACCCTGAAGTGTTCCCTGAGTGATTTAAATAGTTTCTGACTTCCGGAGAAGTATTTTGAGGTGAAATAATTTTCAGTTTCATTTGACTCATTTAAATCTGAGGTTGCGTTGTCTGACGCAGCCATTTCAATTCAGTGACTGCACAGTGGTCCAGTGATACACTGCACAGCATCCGGCGACAACAAGCGTTCTACAGCCAGAGGTAGGAGAGTGACAGGAATTCTCTTTGACTGCCAGCGATAAATAGATAATACATCTAGTTTACTACGATGCGAACGAACACTATAATTCTCACAAAGACAGTTTCAGCCTGTAAATAGAAAAGCTATTTAGTGTAGATAGATTGTGAGATGTAAAGCTCTTTACAAGTAACAAGTTCGCCTGTTGCTGTGCAGAGATTATGCAGTTAAACTTGCAGTTGGATTTTTATAACTTCATTATGAAAGTCTCTGTTCAAGAAAGATCACTGTTCGTTATTGCTCGATAAGTTCTGTGTCATACAATGTCTACATCTTAGATTATAACAACTGACGTTCTTTTGCTTCGTTGTCATAGCAGTAATACGTCATACTCTAAGAAACACAGTTGCAGAGAGTACAACAAAACTTCGAATGTTTCTTCGTATTTCACATAAACTTGAGTGTAAAATCGAAGTCATGGATATACACAATCATTGAGTAACCAAGGTTCGCTACATTTTATCATTGTTATGCTTCTTTTACGTTTTGTATGCAAGGCTTGATTGTGAGAGTGTGTGCGGTTCAAGAGTTTAGAGCTAAAAGGGACGTAGTAAATTACCTGGAAAGCAAACGCCCAGCTTTTTTGTGTATACGGATACAAACCTTATAAGCGAATTAGTTGCTCATGCTATTACCGTAAGTTGTAGATAGCAAAAAAGTTTTTATTGCCACCATTAAGTAGTTTTATTACATTGCAAAAGTAACAGCTATTAAAGAAGCAGTTAAGTTTGGACTGAAAAAGGGAACAAAACACTAATTCTGATACTCTAGAAGTGCTTAGGGGCAATTAGAGCATCGAAAGTGGAAAGACGATAACAGTTGTATCTACGATGTGGTGGATTTAATAATGAAACCCAACAATGAAAATACATCCGTACATTAAGGTATTCGGCATAATGCAGTAGTAGATGGTTTTGCAAAAGAAAACATCAAGGATGGAGACGCGATATTCACGCAGCTTCTGCGTTCCGACTTTCTCCGTGTTCGAAAAATAAAGGCATACGATAAATGGGAACATCAGTGGCCAATACCGCAGCAGAACAAAGGGCTTTTCGTTCGCTCCAGTCCAATGCAATATACCAAGGAAACCATTGCACAGTCAGAAAAACTTCTCGAGGAGATATGAAACACCAGTTACTACAATAAGGTTGGGACATGCCTGTTTCCCTGCACATCTCTACAGGACTGGAGTGACAGACTCTCCTGCATGCAGTTAACATACAGAAGACGACAGAGATCTTGGTCTTATTATTTTAGGGCGTTCGAAAAATGCTCTACATCAAAATAAACCTTTGGGAAAGCCTCGCAAAAATGAAGATTCATTTGCCAACGAATATTAATACATAAATGAGTGAGAACAACCTACAAATCAATGGTTTAATATTACGATACCTAGAAGAAGCGAAGATAAAGCTCTGAGAAACAAAATACTGAATTCGAATTTTATACATGCATCACTGCAGTCACTAACCTAAACAGTTATATTGGCCGTGCTGTTTGCTATAAAAAGCCAATAAAAATAGTCTAAGAAACTTGATGTAACTTGACGATGTTGTATGAGCGTTAAAGTAAGTTCTAAGAAACGTTGTATCCACATCTGTGGCGATACATACACTTGGGAATGGGCAGTGCCCGAAACTAGTAGTGCAAATAAACCATTTTAAACACAACTCAATGGAATAACACTCCTTTTTTTAAATTTATTGAGTCTGTGAGGCCCACCCATAAGGAAAAAATGTTCTAAAGAGAAAATTCCCAGTGAAGTTTAATTATGACACAGTAAGGCGACAGTTCCACTGTAAAGAGCTATGTCCGTGTCGCGCATAGTGCAATGAATCAGATTCAGCGAAATGAACAGGGGCTTAGTACAGACATCAAGCAATTATTTTAATTATTTTATAAAATCCTAGTGATCAATAGTTCAAATGTGTGTGAAATCTTTTGGGACTTAACTGCTAAGGTTATCAGTCCTTAAGCTTACTGCACACTACTTAACCTAAAATAGCCTAAGGACATACACACCCATGCCCGAGGGAGGACTCGAACCTCCGCCAGGACCAGCCGCACAGTCCATAACTGCAGCACCTGAGACCGCTCGGCTAATCCCGCGCGGCAGTGGTCAGTAGTAAAGTGATCAGTCATATAATGTGTATCATTGTTTTAGGGCGCCTCTGGCATTCCCAATGATCTCCCTACTGAGAGAGACAATAATTACGAAGAACAATAAACCTTAATTCAACTTTAACTATCCGTGTCACCTACATGATTTCATGGACATTTAAAGTGTATTCGTGAAATTAACTGATTATTCTGATAACATAAAAGCGCCAAGTGAATTAGTGATAATTTAAATGTGAACAGCAGTAACTTTACTCCACAATTACGGCGCATTCTGATCATTGCTCAAGGGTATGTTATCTCTGGGGCTACGTCGTGCAGTTGTTGAATACGCGACGAAGCGACGCCTTGACGACGGAATAATAATTAACAACTTAATATCCTCGCACAATTTCATAATGTGGCCTCGGCTTTGGTGATGGAATGATGACTCAAGACACTATTTTTTAACGTTTGAATAACCATTCTCAAATCGGGGATAAGAACTACAGTCAGCAAGTTCGCGTGAACTGAAGGGTCTGCCCCAAACACGTAAGGGACGTTTGGTCATTTCAGGTCAATGAAGGCATCGCGTTATCGAGTGATGCAGTCGCTACATTTAGAAGTGAAGAAGGTCGACAGACAACGGACAGAATTGCTTTCATTACAAGCAAGGGCGGCACTCACACTCCAGCGTGCTGCTCCATCGAGACAGTGATATCATTTTCGAGATACAGTATCTGAAAATAACGAAACCACGCGAGGAGTTTGTTTTCTTTTTTTTTTCTAATAATTACAGATTGGCGTTGTCGTGATCGACGGACGCCGTTCCACGTCATCTCGACTGGGACACCCATCTCCATCGAGCCGAGAGAGAACAGCGTCACATCGGATATGATAAAACCGCCTAAAAACTACTAACTACGCGGTACACTGTCCCTCGTCATTAACTTGGCGAGCGGATTCGTTTCGGTGTCCGTCCTTTTCCTCGAATACCGGAAACGGCTTGGGGAAGCAGGCTTCCATCCCTGGGGTTCACAGTGCCCTACTGCCCTACTGCACATATATACTTTCACAGTAAGCACACTACCCTATGACAGTTCCTATATCTGTTAACTCGTTGTCAAAAATTTTATAACGGAGACTCAACGAAATAAGAAACCGTAAGTACGCTAGACTATGTGAATATGCGAAAATATTTAACGTTCACGAATTCAGTTAACGGGAATAACAACACAAGCAGTTCGCCTGATGCCTTTTCTTTATCAGTTTATATGCTGTATGACAGTAGAATGGATTAACGTTACCAATATTGAAAGGGATTACACGTAACAAATTTCATTAAGAAGATTAATTTGATTTCGTCGTTTTAATCCTTAATCGTGAGTAGTGGAAATACAAAATAAACTCGATATATTTCATAAAATTCATTGTTGGTAGTCATCTCAAAAAAAGAGGTTCAAATGGCTGTGAGCACTATGGGACTTAACATCTATGGTCATCAGTACCCTACAACTTAGAACAACTTAAACCTAACTAACCTAAGGACATCACACAACACCCAGTCATCACGAGGCAGAGAAAATCCCTGACCCCGCCGGGAATCGAACCCGGGAACCCGGGCGCGGGAAGCGAGAGCGCTACAGCACGACCACGAGCTGCGGACAGTAGTCATCTCACTACTTCTCGTAAAAAACAGGCAGTAATGCATGTATTCACAACATACAATCACATCAAGGACTACACACTTATGTACTTTCACAGAATGTGTCACTCGGGAAATATATTCAGATCGAGAACTAATAAAGCTTAAACAACTGGTAATTATAGACGACAAATAGCTGTGTGTCTCGATTATCGGCCGACTTGAAGTTAATATGTCGTTGGAGAGCATGTACGAATCATAAACATCAACATCAATTGCAGAATGTGGTGCGACACAACGTCGCACTACACAAAACGGCCGTTAACAGCATAGGCACATAGGGAACACACACGACACAGATCTGTAAGACCACGGTATTGGTGATAAGTTGAGAAAACCGTCCCGAAACACATGTGCTACAAAACGCCGCTGTTTCCTGCGCATGTACCCCGACATCAATGTGGGATGTGATCACCATGCACGCGTACACAGGCCGCACAACGGGTTGGCATACTCTGGATCAGGTGGTCGAGCAGCTGCTGGGAAATAGTCTCCCAGTCTTGCACCAGTGCCTGTCGGAGCTCCTGAAGTGTCGTAGGGGTTTGAAGACGTGTAGCGATGCGTCGACTGAGAGTACCCAGACGTGATCGATGGGCTATGGATCTGGAGAACAGGCCGGCAACTCCATTCGCCTGATGTCTTCTGTTTCAAGACAACGATGGCAACTCGGTGGGGCCGTGCGTTATCATCCATCAGGAGGCAGGGGGGACCCACTGCACCCCTGAAAAGGTGGACATACTAGTGAAAAATGACGTCCCTATACACTTGACCTGTTACAGTTCCTCTGTCAGACATGCAGGGGTGTATGTGCACCAATCATAATGCCATCCCACACCATCAAACCACGACCTCCAAACATGTCCCTTTCAAGGACATTAAGGGTTTAGTATCTGGTTCCCAGTTCACGCGAGATGAAAACCCAGCGAGCATCATTGTTCAGACTATACCTGGACTCGTCCGTGAACATAACCTGGGACCACTGTTCCAATGACCATGTACTGTGTTCTTGACACCAGGCTTTAAAGGCTCTCCTGTGACCAGGGGTCAGTGGAATACACCTTGCAGGTCTCCAGGCGAACAAACCATGTCTGTTCAGTGGTCTGCAGACTGTGTGTCTGGAGACAACTGTTCCAGTGGCTGCGGTAAGGTCCCGAGCAAGGCTACCTGCAGTACTCCGTGTCCGTCTGCGGGCACTGATGGTGATATATCGGTCTTCTTGTGGTGTTGTACACTGTGGACGTCCCGTACTGTAGCGCCTGGACATTTTTTCTGTCTACTGGAATCGTTGCCATAATCTTGAAATCACACTTTGTGGCACACAGTGGACCCGTGCTACGACCTGCTGTGTTTGACCAGCCTCCAGTCGCACTAGTAGTCTACCCCTCATAACGTCATCAATATGTGTTCTTGGAGCCATTTTTAACACACAGTCACCATTAGCAGTTGTGGAAACATCTGCACACTTACTAGCTGCACCTTAATCTGACATGCACCAACACACCTCTGCGTATGTGAACTGTTCCCAGCGCCACCGTGCAACGACCGCATGCCAAATGCACCGCATGGTCATACCCTGAGGTGATTTAAACCCGCAAACCGCCCACCAGACCGTTGTTTCACCATGCATCAGCATTATCCTTAATTTATGAGTATGAGTGTAGGATTTGCCAAAGAATACAATCATCAATTACTTAACTTTTATTACATATTCTGTTGTCTGCGTTTACCAAATTGTAATACTGCTGACGTACTGTTTCAGACATTGCGGCTTTAATCTCTGTTAATCCTTGTGCTAATATTTTCTATTGCTATACGGACATAAGAAAACAAATGAATCAAATTCTTTGCGCAAATGTCGTAAATTGTTATTGGTTCACTTTAGAATGTATTACTTTTATAATTGCTCACTTTTACATATGAAACTATGTTTTCCAACAACGATTTTTGGTTCCAGGTTGATCACACAATAAAGTAACCAATAGTGAAAAAAAAGCGGCGTAGTGTCTCAAGATGACCGACCTTGCTGCATTTCATTGTTTCGGCTACGCATTATGATATTTGTATGTGTGTTACGTTGGTTACGTATGTAGCCCGCCAGATTTTTTAGGTTGTCAGAATTGTTAAAAATCTTTTGTTAATTTTCAAAGCTTAGACTACGTGTGGTGTTGGAGGGTGCTAATGTTACTACCGAACTCTGACATGTCGCATACACTGAGGTGATAAAAGCCATGAGATACATCCTGATATCAAGTAGTACATTTTCTGCCCGGTGTAGTGCAGACTCGACGTAGCATGAACTCAACACGTCGTTGGAAGTCCCCTGCGGAAATTTTGAGCCGTGCTGCCACTATAGCCGTCTATAATTGCGAATGTGTTGCCAGTGCAGGATTTTGTGCACGAACTGACTTCTAGATTTTATCCCATAAATGTTCGATGAGATTCACGTCGGGCGATTTGGGTAGCCAAATCATTCTCTAGAATTGTCCAAAATTTTCTTTAAACCATTCGCAAACAACTGTGACTCAGTGTGTTGACGCATTGTCATCCACGAAAATATCATAGCTGTTTCGAAACGTGAAGTCCATGAATGGCTGAAATGATTAATGATCGTCTCATTTGGACCAGAGGACCCAATCCACTCCATGTAAACCATTAAGTAGCCACTACCAGCCTGCCCAGTGCCTTTCTGTTAACGTGGGTCCACGGCTTCGCGGGGTCTGCCCCATACTCGAACCCTACAATCAGCTCTTATCATCTGAAATCGGGACTCGTCTGACCGGGCCACCGCTTTCCAGTCGTATAGGGTCTAGTCGATATGGTCACGAGTTCTGTTAGCAAGGCATTCGCGTCTGACATCTGTTGCCATAGCCCATCAAGGCCAAATTTCAGATATGTTCGTCTTACGTCCCAAGCTGATTTCTGCGGTTATTTCACGCAATATTGCTTGCCTGTTAGCATTGAAAACCCTACACAAACGCCACTATTCTCGGTCGTCAAGTGAAGGCCATCGGCCACTTCGTTGGCTGTGGTGTGAGAGGTAACGCCTGAAATTTGGTATTCTCGACACACTCTTGACACTGTCGATCTCGGAATATCGAATTCCATAACGATTTCAGAAAGCATTCCGCGTTCAAAGTATCTTAATTTCCGTCATCTAGTCATAATCACCTCGGAAACCTTTCCACATGAATCACAAATGACAGCTCCTCCAATGCACAGTGCTTTTTGCAACTTGTCCGCGCAATGCTACCGCCATCTGTATAGTAGCATATCGCTGTCTTTCGACTACTACCACCTCAGTGGATGTCACCAAAGTAATAGATGCCTGATGTAGCCAGTTCATGAATGAATCGCAACTGCAAGGTAGGCAGGCAACACATTTATTTTGAAACTGTTAATGACGTAATCACCTGCTCGCGAACCGTGGACATTGTTAAGGTGGGAGGCTGCAGGCAGAGGGAAACTGCAAACGATATACTTGCCGAGGACGTCGAGCTGTACTGTATGGAGCTGTGCTGTATACCTTACTAAAACAAATATCCTGGAGATAGAATAGATCCCTATTCCAATATCCAGTCGGGTATCACTAGGGAGGATGTTGCTATCGGGAAAAACAAAACTGGCATTCTACAGGTCATTATGTGAACCCTCGAAACTTCTTTATTTAAATGTGTGTGTCTGTACTTAAATTGCTGAGTGACTGAGAAGATGAAACTTCTGCGTTATTTGATTCTGAAACAGCTGAGTAAAACTGAACGTACTGAGCCTACTTTCTCTCTACTTTTCCTTATCGTGTCAACACTGACCCACAATATTCTAGCGCAACGCAAACTGACTGCTCAAAAAAGAGGATAACCTGACTTCAAATAATTAATTCAAAAGAATGACTCTGACTAAAAAGAAATCTTAATAACTTGTACATTTCATTAAGCACTTACCACACAAAAATCTTCATTACGCGAACTACTGCAATACACCGAGCGTCAGTACTGATAGCTAAATAAAAGATTCTAACTACTAAATCCTTTAACTGCTAACAGGAATGTGGTTAGCAAAGGAAAGATTCTGTTGCAAACCAAATAATGTGTTTTGTACCTTAATAATGTGACATCCAGTTCAAACACAAACATAAATCGTCGTTGACATCCAGTACAAATATACAGGGTGAGTCACCTAACATTATCGCTTGATATATTTCGTAAACCACATCAAATACTGACGAATCGATTCCACAGACCGAACGTGAGGAGAGGGGCTAGTGTAATTGGTTAATGCAAACCATACAAAAATGCACGGAAGTATGTTTTTTAACACAAACCTACGTTTTTTTAAATGGAACCCCGTTAGTTTTGTTAGCGCATCTGAACATATAAACAAATACGTAATCAGTGCCGTTTGTTGCATTGTAAAATGTTAATTACATCCGGAGATATTGTAACCTAAAGTTGACGCTTGAGTACCACTCCTCCGCTGTTCGATCGTGTGTATCGGAGAGCACCGAATTACGTAGGGATCCAAAGGGAACGGTGATGGACCTTAGGTACAGAAGAGACTGGAACAACACATTACGTCCATATGCTAACACCTTTTTATTGGTCTTTTTCACCTTCGCACATGTACATTACCATGAGGGGTGAGGTACACGTACATACGTGGTTTCCGTTTTCAATTACGGAGTGGAATAGAATGTGACCTGACATGTCAGGCCAATAGATGTTCAATGTGGTAGCCATCATTTGCTGCACATAATTGCAATCTCTGCCGTAATGAATGTCGTACACGCCCCAGTACATCTGGTGTAATGTCGCCGCAGGCTGCCACAATACGTTGTTTCATATCCTCTGGGGTTGTAGGCACATCACGGTACACATTCTCCTTTAACGTACCCCACAGAAGGAAGTCCAGGGGTGTAAGATCAGGAGAACGGGCTGGCCAATTTTGCGTCCTCCACGTCCTATGAAACGCCCGTCGAACGTCCTGTCAAGGGTCAGCCTAGTGTTCATTGCGGAATGTGCAGGTGCACCATCATGCTGATACACCATACGTCGACGCGTTTCCAGTGGGACATTTTCGAGCAACGTTGGCAGATCATTCTGTAGAAACGCGATGTATGTTGCAGCTGTTTGGGCCCCTGCAATGAAGTGAGGACCAATGAGGTGGTCGCCAATGATTCCGCACCATACATTTACAGTCCACGGTTGCTGTCGCTCTACCTGTCTGAGCCAGCGAGGATTGTCCACGGACCAGTAATGCATGTTCCGTAGATTCACTGCCCCGTGGTTTGTGAAACCCGCTTCATCGGTAAACAAGTAGAACTGCAACGCATTCTCTGTTAATGCCCATTGACAGAATTGCACTCGATGATTAAAGTCATCACCATGTAATTGCTGGTGTAACGACACAGGAAACGGGTGAAAGCGGTGACGATGCAGTATGCGCATGACACTACTTTGACTCAGTCAGCTCTCGCAATGTCCCGTGTACTCATGTGTGGGTTCATGGCAACAGCAGCTAACACACCAACTACTACTACTAACTACTGATAGGCATAGTTAGCAAATGAAAGATTTTAATAGAGAACAAACAATGTATTTACCTTAATAGTCATAATATACACTCCTGGAAATTGAAATAAGAACACCGTGAATTCATTGTCCCAGGAAGGGGAAACTTTATTGACACATTCCTGGGGTCAGATACATCACATGATCACATTGACAGAACCACAGGCACATAGACACAGGCAACAGAGCATGCACAATGTCGGCACTAGTACAGTGTATATCCACCATTCCCAGCAATGCAGGCTGCTATTCTCCCATGGAGACGATCGTAGAGATGCTGGATGTAGTCCTGTGGAACGGCTTGCCATGCCATTTCCACCTGGCGCCTCAGTTGGACCAGCGTTCGTGCTGGACGTGCAGACCGCTTGAGACGACGCTTCATCCAGTCCCAAACATGCTCAATGGCGGACAGATCCGGAGATCTTGCTGGCCAGGGTAGTTGACTTACACCTTCTAGAGCACGTTGGGTGGCACGGGATACATGCGGACGTGCATTGTCCTGTTGGAACAGCAAGTTCCCTTGCCGGTCTAGGAATGGTAGAACGATGGGTTCGATGACGGTTTGGATGTACCGTGCACTATTCAGTGTCCCCTCGACGATCACCAGTGGTGTACGGCCAGTGTAGGAGATCGCTCCCCACACCATGATGCCGGGTGTTGGCCCTGTGTGCCTCGGTCGTATGCAGTCCTGATTGTGGCGCTCACCTGCACGGCGCCAAACACGCATACGACCATCATTGGCACCAAGGCAGAAGCGACTCTCATCGCTGAAGACGACACGTCTCCATTCGTCCCTCCATTCACGCCTGTCGCGACACCACTGGAGGCGGGCAGCACGATGTTGGGCCGTGAGTGGAAGACGGCCTAACGGTGTGCGGGACCGTAGCCCAGCTTCATGGAGACGGTTGCGAATGGTCCTCGCCGATACCCCAGGAGCAACAGTGTCCCTAATTTGCTGGGAAGTGGCGGTGCAGTCCCCTACGGCACTGCGTAGGATCCTACGGTCTTGGCGTGCATCCGTGCGTCACTGCGGTCCGGTCCCAGGTCGACGGGCACGTGCACCTTCCGCCGACCACTGGCGACAACATCGATGTACTGTGGAGACCTCACGCCCCACGTGTTGAGCAATTCGGCGGTACGTCCACCCGGCCTCCCGCATGCCCACTATACGCCCTCGCTCAAAGTCCGTCAACTGCACATACGGCTCACGTCCACGCTGTCGCGGCATGCTACCAGTGTTAAAGACTGCGATGGAGCTCCGTATGCCACGGCAAACTGGCTGACACTGACGGCGGCGGTGCACAAATGCTGCGCAGCTAGCGCCATTCGACGGCCAACACCGCGGTTCCTGGTGTGTCCGCTGTGCCGTGCGTGTGATCATTGCTTGTACAGCCCTCTCGCAGTGTCCGGAGCAAGTATGGTGGGTCTGACACACCGGTGTCAATGTGTTCTTTTTTCCATTTCCAGAAGTGTATATATAGCACTTCATGACATCCAGTCTTACAAATGTACTGTTACTCTCACTTCCCCACATCCACCACTGCTGGCGGCTCGCCTCCAACTGCGCAACGCTACGCGCTATTCACATCCAGCTGCCCAACACTACAATGGCAGACAACAATGCAAACTAGCCACAGACTGCACACAGCACAGCCAGTGATTTTCATATAGAGCGCTACGTGGCGTTACCAATATAAAAACCTAAACAGCCTACTTACACCGTTCGTCAGTAGTTGATGTGGTTTACGAAATATATCCAGCGGTAACGTTAGGTGACCCTGTATATAATCATGAATAATTTTCAATCTCCAAGTCGGATACTTCCAGAGCGTTAGCCTTCGCTAACACTTCAGACCTCTACCCTCCATCAATGCTAACTTCTCACACCTGACATCCATCACAGCTGGCTGTTCACCTCCAACTGCCCAAAAGTACTTCCAACACTGCTGGCGACTAACTTCCAACTGCCCAACACTACAGGCGATTAACTTTGTAACGTCCCCTTAGAACAATTTATACATGACTGTGCTTAAACTGACAGACTGTGCTTAACCTAACATACTGTGCTTAACCTGACACACAATATTTTTAGCGCAACGCAATCTGACTTCCAATAATCCCTACAAAAGAATGGCCCTGACTAACATTAACCTATACCTTTCATAAATCACTTACCACACAAAAATCTTCGTTACTGGAACTACAGCAATACAGCGAGCGCCACTACTGCCAGGTAAATAAAAGATTCAAACTACAGAAGGCACTAACTACTGATAGGCATAGTTAGCAAATGAAAGATTTTAATAGAGAACAAACAATGTATTTACCTTAATAGTCATAATATATATAGTAGTTCATAATATCCAGTATGACAAATTTCAAAACTCCGCCATCTCTCTCCCCACATCCACCACTGCTGGCGGCTCACCTCCAACTGCGCAACGCTATGCGCTGTTCACATCCAGCTGCCGATGCCCAACACTACAATGGCAGACAACAATGCAAACTAGCCACAGGCAGCACACAGCGCAGCCAGTGATTTTCATACAGAGCGCTACGTAACGTTGCCAATAAGAAAATATAAACAGCCTACTTACATAGCCCCCATGCTCCCCACAAAAAATTTTACAAATTGTTTTGGCCAGTGGCCAATAATGATTTGATAAAATTTATCATAATTACAATAACAAAGATACCAAATGCACACACTTATTGATACAATGTTGGTCAAAAGCTAAAATTTTCTCACAGTCCATAAAGACAGCCCAGATTGTTCATCACAGTAAAATTTCAGTGGTTTTTTTTTTCAAAGTCTGAGCAGTAAAAGACAATGCACAAGGAAGTAGTGGATTTCCATGCAGTCTTGAAGAAGTAGTGTTGTCCTTCCAACGGAAAGACAGTGCTGACTCTTGACGTGCTGACAGGTAATGGGCCTCAACAGAGCAAACCCACAGCAGAGTCATTCGACATTTTGAAGCAGATTGGTAGGTAGGTCATCACAGAGTAGACCCACTGTAGTCCTGGTAGAGATTCTGGTATTGGTGGGCCACCAGAGGTGCAGACCCACTGCAGTCCTTGTAGAAATAATGGTACTGGTGAGCCAGCAAAGGTGTAGACCCACTGTAGTCCTTGTAGAGATGGCCAGCAGCCATCTGTTGTGACTGTGCGGGTGCATAACCACCATTGATGAGTCTTGCAGATAATATAGCAAGTCCATAACCACCACTTGTGCACTCACAAAGTTTTTGGAATTGTCCTTAGAAGTCTTGCAGACAATAGAGCAAGTCCATAAACCACCACTTGTGCACTCACAAAGTTTTTGGAATTGTCCTTAGAACCAGCAATGCTGTTATCCAGTCCCTTGCTGAATTTTTAACACACGTGCAAACACTAACAGTCCCTACTTCTCACATATTGTGCATATACTGTGACCAACAGAAATGTGTGCAGTGAAATGAATGCTTACAAGTTACTTAATTTGATTAACTGGTGTCAATTACAATATTATAACATGAGAATTCAATTACAAAGGTACAAAATACATAATTAAAAACATAATAATGCTGATAACATTTGTAGTAATACAGGCTTTACAACAGAATCTAAATAACACATACATCAGTGTTACAGGAATTATGACATGAGTACATACATAAAAGGTCAGAATAACTTTCAAAACATCAACTTCACACATGAGCATTAAAACAAAACAGAATACATAATGTCTAAACATCAAAGAAAATAACATATTATTAATGCAAATTATATTTGAGGATAACAGTATTCCTCATCATAGTGAATATAGCTTAGTATTAGAAGAAAAAAAACTTCTATGAAACTACACAGAGACAGGAAGAAAACAAATACACAAGGGTACACAAACACATAGTGGGATAACACAAGGAAAGGACAGGGTTTGTTTTACTGCAGTATTTGGCAAACAAAATTTTCTTTGCTTCTCGGAGATCTCCCTTCATTCATCATTATTCCCAAAAAGTCCTATCTATACCCCCTTCCTGTATTCTATTCATATTTCTTTCAAAATAATTGTTTCTCATTGTACAATACTCATTTTGGCCCAAATTTTTTTCATATAACTTCGCAATGCATGCTTTACCTACTCTCCATAGTCAGTTTCTTATATAGTCTACCCCTCTTAAGCTAACTTAAATCTACTGAGCTCAGATGCTAAACTAAGGGACGAGGCAATGCAGCAGCATAAAACAATTAACGCAAACAGCAATAAAAAATGCAGATTTGCGAAGCAAGCAGCATTGTAGAAATTAGCAAAGCAATTGCAATATTACAACTAATATAAGGCAATGTGCAGCAAACAAGTAAAATGAAACAGTAGTAAAACTAGCTTAGAAGAGTAACACAAAGTGAAATTTAGTAGCACTATGCCTGGCAAACAGCAGCAGAAATAACTTATATCTTAACATGACATAGCTCAAGCAGAAAAAACATTACACTAAAGACAACAATGCAGACAAGGGAAATGCATATTCACATCTTAATGTCTATGTAATTAAAGTGGTGCACCACAACAACTTATTGTAAAAAGAAATATTACCATGTACTTGAAAAGAATATTATGGATGCAGTTACTGTTACTAGTCCCTTCTTATTGTTCTTTCCATTCCAAGAACTCCTTTTTCGAAGAAAGTGGATCATAAAATAATTATTTAATAGATCTGTTGACAGAAAGTGTTCACATTAGCAAATGCATTTAATTTTATTTTATGAAACCAATGCTGCAAGACAGCTGGAAAACAGATATCAAATAAAATAAGCAACTATGTACAAAGTAAAGCATAAGAACATCATTCAGTAGTCATGAGGCATTTCATAAGTTAGTAGAAATTATCTCAACTCTCGTAGAAAGACGCTTGTCATAATCAGGTGTGCAGATGTAAGAATATTTCCCATCAATTCATAAGCATTTCAGTAAGCAGCACAAATTACGATATGTTTCCAAGTAATGAGCGTGTCGCATTTGCGATGCTTTCTACAAAGGAATGTCAATAGCGAGATTAATGATCTCTCTTTTTTTCTCCACCTAATGGCTTTTTCTCCAAGCAAGTGGCACAGCTGGGCGTCCACGACGCATTACGTGAAGGTCACTTAACTTTCTTACCGAAATATTTACGACAGCAGTGACAGTCTCACCTAAAAAAAATTCACAGGTCGAGAATTTGCGTTACAAATGTGTAGAAACAAAATCTTATGAATATAACAGTGTCCAAAAAATTTTCGCCGGCATTGTGATACATTCACGCATATACACACACATTTCATAACTCTTAAAGTACGATTCTTGGTTTCCAACATCCTTTTCCACAAATCAGAGTCCCTAACCACTACTCATTATTTCTTACCTTATTCGTCGACACTTCTTCAATATTTCATCATAACAGATTCCTCATATAGCATCAGCTTATTGATCATAAACATACCTCAACAACATAATACACATCGTCGTTGTAATAATAATATCAAAACACCTCAGTCAAATCTCAAAATCGTCGTAGCTTCCTCCAATAATTTCAAAACCTAAAAAAAAATTCTCTGCTCATGTCAAAAGTGTCATCTGCCTCAAACGTACTTTAAAATCATGATCCCATACCAAATATATCATTCAAAGCTCTCGTACTATCACAATGGTTCCGAAAAAAATGAACAGTTCACAAAGTACAGACAAAATACAATTTCGTAAGTGTGAAGTTATCCAACTGTGTAATTGCGGAAACATCTGTCACTGTCGTAGTAAATAAGTTTGTCTCTCTCAGTTAAATGATCAGATAGCTGTGTAATTTGTGTTAGAGAAATATGGTACCGATGTGTAAAGTTGTATAAGCAAATACCATATTAGCTAGGGCTCCTTGTGCTTGCCAAACACATGATACACAAAGTAGGCGTGTACCCCCCTGAGGATTAATGTAATTATAACCTCAGGTGTTACAGATTACAAGAATGGAATGAAATATATTATGGAAAACCTATGTATCATTGTACTTCAAATATCTTTAAAAATAAATGACTTAAGTACAAAATTAATCACTCAAATACGTGTCCTGTAGACCTAAATGTGCGTCTTGCTGTAAGATAATCTCTGTGGAAGTGTCGTAGTTATTGTCCTCCGAAACCTAAGTTCTGCAAAAGTCAGTGTACTTACCTCATGATAAACAAAAGTGAAATGCTTTGCGTATAGATATCTTAGTTATTACGCTTATTGTTGTGATGAAGAAAGTACTGTGCTGTAACGTATTGTTGTGCTACAGAAAAGGCTGTCTCATTGTAGCTGTACCACAAAAGTTACTACTAAAACATGTTTTACTTTCCAGAATAATACAGAAAAACTGTGCAGATATAAAACAGAAACACCGCAAAAGCAACATTGTAAATTGTCACTCATTAGTAGCGTTGTGATAAAATCGTGTAGCTGTCACATAAACTAACCATTGCCTCATCTGGTATATCACAGAAAATGTGAAGTGAAACGTTTTATGGCAAAGACAAAGTTAAAAGGCAGATTATCTCTCAATAAATGGTTTTACATGTGAAATGTGGTGTAACCCTTTGCTCTTCCTAGTACGCAGAGTTTCAACTTTAACGCAATTAACATGTGGTATGCGTCGGTAAAGAATACTGGAATTTTTCTCAAGGTTAGCGTCTATGTTATTTTTCCCTGAGCCAGCGGGCACAGGTGGCTGCCTGCGGTGCGAGTTATTATCTGTCTCTTTGTTGGCGCGCGTCGTTACTGGGATTAGGAGACCTAACTTATACAAATTCACGTTGTCAAGAGGGCTCTGCTCTGTTTAAATCCCGCCAGTTCTGATGCAGTTCAGGTCTGTCGTTACGATCATATCGTCTGTCGTCATGTCGGTAGATCCCACAGTTTCTTTCTTGTCGGTCATGTTGTGGAGAATTTCTCCCTGAATTGTAACTGCCCGCTGAACTGTTGCGTCTGAAATTATTCTGTCTCCATTGATAATAATAGTTCTGGTTACCATATTGTCTGTTTCTATGATTGTCTCTATCATATTCATTACTACGGAAATGCGATCTTTCTCTGTAACTATTACTCTGCCAGTGGTTGTCATACGGGTGGTGTCTGTTTTGGTCACGATTTGTGTTGTGAGAATAGCCTTGTCGTGTCCAATTATTATTTCTGTCGTCATGGAATTGTGACGGATGTGACCTGTAGTGATTATTTCCCTGTTTTTGGATCCCGCGAATGTCTGTGTCAATTTCTAATTCTTGTAAGAGTCCCTGAAAAGCTTCAATGTCGTCTTTGCAACGTCCTGCCAAAACAATATGTCGTAAATGTTCAGGCAATTTGATTAAGCAAATGCGGATGAGTTCTGAGGGGCAGTATGGGTTTGACAGGTACTGATTCTTGTGCAACATGTCTTCAAAATATTTCACAAGACTGGAAAATTCAGATTGTTCGAAATGTTTCATCATTATGATGCCATGTTTTACTCGGTCTTGTGTGGCTTGAGACCAATATGCTGAGAGGAAGGCATGGTAAAATTCTCCTTCACTGTGGCAATCGTGAATGACCGATCGCATTCTTACAGCTGGTTCATTCTCTAAGTAGCCACACATAAATTCTAACCTGTGCTCTAATGACCAGTTAGGAGGGAAACAATGAGAGAATTGATGGAGCCACGCTTGTGGATGAATGTCGTTGGCAGAATTCTTAAACGTTTTGAATTTACGTGTAGTAATGAACAGCTTATAGTCAAAATCATCGTGTCGGCGAGTAGCATATCAGTCATTGTTACGTCGTGTCGGCGGTTCCATCTCAAAATTCGGTGTACCTTGCCAATTTCTTTCATAATTACCGAAATGCCCTGTGTTATTATTTTGTGGCTTTTCCGTATTTCTATGTCCCTCTTCCCGCATTGGAACGCGAGTGTCCTCTGAAATGCGTAATTCTTGTATTACCTGTGTCAGCTGATCTTGTACTTCCCGGATTTCTCTTTGGTGTTGTGTATCAATTTGATTCAGATTTTGTTTCAGTTTCTTAATTTGTTCGCACTCTTCTGTGTTATTAAAGACTACCGGTTTTGTGTCATTCAGATTATCATCTACCTTCGTAGATAAATTATTTAGCTGATCCGAAAGTTCAACTACTTTCTCTGATAATGAACTAATTTCCTCCATGTGTCTTTCTGAACCAATTTTCAGAGTATCTACTGTTTCCTTTAAGTTTTCCTGAGTTTTTGAAAGTTGCATAACCAAATCGGTAGATGCAACTGAATCAATTTTAGCTTGCAAGGTCTCATAATTTTCATGAACAATAGTTTGCAGTTCTTTTATGGCTGCTTCATGATTCTGTAATGCATTTTCATGACGCGCAAAAATAGGTTGGAAATGCTCACAAATTTGTGTTTTTACGTCATTACAGACTTTCTGACATTTCGATTCAATGTTATGTAACTCAGCAGTTAAATCTTCACGTGTTTGTTCGAGAGTTTGTTCCAATGAGTCTAACTTTTGAAGCTTTTGCTGTGTTTGTCTCTGATTTTGTTCCATTGTGTGTAACTGTTGCTGTGTTTGTTTCTGATTTTGTTCCATTTTTTGCATTAATTGCAATAATAATGTATTAGTGTCTGGAATCTGTTTCTCTATGCTTTTTGGCAGTGCGTTTTCACCGGCAGCATTCACATTTTGACAAGCAGAAAATGTGTCTTGACTCATTTGAGAAAACGGTGACGACCCAAAACCTAAGTCTACAGTATTTGCAATATTGTGTTCTGTCATTTCGGATTCCTGAGGCGAGCTGTTGCCGACCGATCGATCGATAATGCTTCCCTGTTCACTACCTGTTTGACTGTCTACACCATTATTTGCCGCCCGCTCCATATCCCTATGCACAATTACCAAATTACTACTTCGAATGTCTGTTAATTCACTACCCAGTGGTGCTGATAAGCTACACTCGTCGTCACTATTATTTCTCAGTTTACTTTGGAGCCTATATTTCACACGATAACACAGAAAGCACAATTTGAATAGCAAAAATAAGAGAACACATTAACATAGCACTGAAAATAATATGTTGTTAATTTCAAGCGCAGCTGCGAAATACTTGGTGCAAATCTACATGCATGCCACAACTGTTTTACAGTACAACAATGAAAGACTGCAACTACAAAGGAGATTCTCTCTACAATTACGCGCTAGCAATAAACAAAAGCTACACTAAATACACAAACTACAAGAAAAAATCAGAAGATTCCAGTGAGGTATCCTAGGCTAAGGGTCGACATATGTAACGTCCGCTTAGAACAATTTATACATGACTGTGCTATAACTGACAGACTGTGCTTAACCTAACAGACTGTGCTTAACCTGACACACAATATTTTTAGCGCAACGCAATCTGACTTCCAATAATCCCTACAAAAGAATGGCCCTGACTAACATTAACCTATACCTTTCATAAATCACTTACCTCACAAAAATCTTCGTTACTGGAACTACTGCAATACAGCGAGCGCCACTACTGCCAGGTAAATAAAAGATTCAAACTACAGAAGGCATTAACTACTGATAGGCATAGTTAGCAAATGAAAGATTTTAATAGAGAACAAACAATGTATTTACCTTAATAGTCATAATATATATAGTAGTTCATAATATCCAGTATAACAAATTTCAAAACTCCGCCATCTCTCTCCCCACATCCACCACTGCTGGCAGCTCACCTCCAACTGTGCAACGCTACGCGCTGTTCACATCCAGCTGCCGCTGCCCAACACTACAATGGCAGACAACAATGTAAACTAGCCACAGGCTGCACACAGCACAGCCAGTGATTTTCATACAGAGCGCTACGTAACGTTGCCAATAAGAAAATATAAACAGCCTACTTACAACTTCCAACAACGAGTCCAACCAGCCACAGAGTCTCTTACAAAGAAAGCGCAGTCAGAGATTCAATGCAAAGCGCTACACAGCGCTGCCAACACAGAAGCAGCCCACTTCCACTCTTAGAACCCTTAACTTGGGGTATGTAGGTTGGAGAATTTGAAGAGGTGAATGGATAGCTTGCTGTAAATGGAAGAGCAGGAAAAATATTAAGGCAGAAAGGACTTGAGGAAAAGAATGAAAGGGGAAGTCGCTTAGTAGAATATTACACAAAGCACAAATTAATTGTATTTAATATTCTCTCTTTCTCTCCCTGCACACATACCGCCGCTTTCTCTCTCTCTCTCTCTCTCTCTCTCATATCCCCACAGACACACTTGCAACACACGCGTACGCACTTCTTCACAGATGTACGACCCAAGCACAAATTTTAACCCTAAAAGGCTTTTGTATTCAAACAAATGTCACATATAATTACAAATTATGTAGGAAAGCTAACCCAGCGGCAATACAGAGTTTTTTAAACCTCTTTAAGGAATAAGAGTGGCAGGCTGTTTATAGTGTCGATAACATAGATAACAAATATAGTGCTTTCCTTAACACATTTCTCACGCTCTTTGAGAGTTGCTTTCCCTTAGAGCGTTCTAAACTGGGCATTAGCAGTAAAAGGCAGCCTGGGTGGCTGACTAGAGGGACAAGGATATAATGTAGAAGAAGGCGGAAATTATATCAAATCAAGAAGCAATCACAATAAAGCTACTACAGTAGCCGATTACAAACAGTATTGTAAGGAGCTTCAAAATGTTACTAGGAAGGCAAAGAGTATATGGTACGAAAATAGAATGGCTAATTCACAGGATAAAATTAAAACCATATGGTCAGTTGTGAAGGAAGTGTCTGGTCAGCAGCACAAGGTCGACGGTGTAGAGTTACTTCGCAGTAAAAATATTTCTGTTACTGATAAGTTAGATATACGTGCAGTATTTAACAATCATTTTCTGAGCATTGCTGGTGAATTACACAAAAACTTAGGTTCTAAAGGGAATCGTATAACTCTTTTAGAAAAATGCCTTAACGAGACTGGTGTCTGAAATAGACGTCTGTGATGCGGATTAGGTGGAGATTGAGTCCATATTTAAATCACTAAAGGCTAAGGACTCTCATGGATATGATGGAGTGCCTAGCAGGTACTTTTCTGCACATGTTAGCACTGTATTTAGCCATACTTGTAATTTATCCTTTAAGAATGGTCGGTTTTATGAAGGATTAAAGTACTCAGTAGTAAAGCCGCTTTATGAAAAGGGATAAAGGGATAAAGTAGACAAATTTAGACCTATTTCTATGCCATCAGTGTTTGCTTAAGTTATTGAAAAGGCTGTATATCTAAGGATAATTGATAATTTTATATCACATTCTTTGCTATCAAATGTACTGTTCGGCTTCAGAAGTCGTTTAACAACTGAAAATGCTGTATTCTCTTTTCTGTTTGAGGTACTGGATGGATTAAACAAAAGGTTTCCGACGTTAGGCATATTTTTTATCCAACTAAGGCGTTCGACTGTACTGATCACAAAATAATGCTCCAGAAGTTGGACCATTATGGAATACTGGGAGTGGCTCAGAATTGGTTCACCTCTTACTTCAACAACAGACAGCAAAAGGTCATTATTCACAGTACTGAGAATGGCTGTGATGTGGGGTCTGAGTGGGTTACAGATGACCCTAAAACATTTCTGTTTGCTGATGTCACTAGCTTGGTAGTAAAGGATGTTGTGTGCAACGTTGGCTCTGTTTCGAAAGTGTAGTTCATGACATAAGTTCATGGCTTGTGGAAAATAAACTAACGCTGAATCACAGCAAGACTCAGTTTTTACAGTTTCTAACAAAGAACTCAACAAAACTCGACGTTTCAATTTCACACAATGGGCATATGATCAATGAAACGGAACCGTTCAAATTTCTAGGCGTTCAAATAGATAGTAAACTGTCGTGGAAAGCCCACGTTCAGGATCTTGTTCAAAGACTTAATGCTGCCAATTTTTACTTTTCGAACGGTACCTCAAGTAAATTGTCGTTCCTTATGGGTCACTCCTATTATGTTGAGAAGTTCCTTGAAAAAATTAAGCTGAGTCCTATGTTATATTGTTGATTTTGTTTACTTAAATTTGTGGTTTGACTTTTTTTGGATTCATAAACATTTCATTTTATCTGTTATTATTTTTATGTTGCAATTCCATGTGCTGACACGTTCCATGATCTTGGAGATTTACTCCTCAATCTGGTCCTACGAAATTAGACGTGTAAGTAAATAAACAAACAATTAAGCTGTATAGGTCTGTAATCAGTTATTGTAATACTTGCCAATTTTCAACACTCAATGATCCACAAACGTGCTGCCTTACATTCAATAATACATCGCCTAATATTCATCCCCATGAGTGAAGACAACTTCAAAATGGAATTAAATGGAATCAGAGAAACAGCATCAAACAACGGCTACCCTCCTACCTTGGTGGAATCCATATAGTACAAAAAGCAGAAACAAGGGGTGTACCCTCTTCTTTCCCCTGTTGTCGACCCACCACCGCAAGTACACAATAAATGGTGCACAATTCCTTGTTTAGGAAAAGTCTCTTTGTATATGGCCAGAAAGCTTAAATCAAGGAAACCAAAAGCGTGGTTTTATGTGCACAACACTGTTGCACACTTTTTGGCTGATGGTAAAGACAGCACTCCAGATTTAGAAAACAATGAAATATATAAAATTACCAGTAATTCTGGATGTGTTGCCTTGCAGGGAAACATGCACCCGCTTGAAGGAACACAGCAGAAGTTACAAACTTAAGTAGTAGACTCTGCTTTTGCAGACCACCTCCTTAAACGAGGCCATAGTTACACGGTGAAATACGAAGTAATACATACATCTATACAGAAAGGAAGATGGACTATCTCGAAATAATGGAGATTAATAAACATACGTCCAGCAGCCCAAGCTTAGTACTGAATGACCAGACACAGTTCCCTTACTCGCCCCTCCTAACTGAGGATATTGCTCATGATCCCATTCAGGACATGTTATAATTACTCCTTTTACTCATATTCTCCATTCGCCTGTATTTCAGTTCTATAATTTATCCTGTTAGGGTAGAAAACTTTACTTTGTATAACCGTAGCTACTTCACTTACCTGCTTAATCTCACTTGTATATCTTATCTGTTTGTAATTTAGGACTTATTAAAGACAATATTACATTGTTCAGCCACACCTTTGGAACATGTCACCATGGTTTATTGATCAATTTATGAACAACTATTGTAATTCGTATATAGTTCATTAGTAAAATATGTCAGGTATTTTAGCTTAGTTAAATAATCTTACAAAACATTTTTACTGGTGTAATCTCCCTTATTTTATTCCTAAATCTAATGTTAACATTTTTCATCTCTGGAAATGGAGAAAAAAGAAAAAGAAGATGGTGTCCCTCCACGCCAGCACCAGCGTGGTGACCAAACCAAAAGTTCTACTGTCACCTCCGTCAACATGTTAGTTATCTAATAGGTGGGTCACAGGATGCTGGGCTGTGATGTTATCCGTGCGGCTGGGTAAGACTAAGCATTAACACGGTCCATCAGGTGATAATGGACGAAACGGGAATGAGGGTAGCAATTTGAAGAGCAGAGGGGAAAAAGTGCCAAGACTCGTGCCGTGGGAAAAAAACCTCTGCGACAGTGGGATGGGTAGTAAGAGCAGTAGTGGCTTAGTAGCTGCGATAGTTCATGCAAGGTTGGGTTTGTTAGTATGGGTATCATGCATCATTACCGTGGCAGCCGCTGTATTCCTGGAACAATCGGGATCGTTATATATTAGTGGGAGATCGGCCATAATTCATCTCTCTGTGTAGGGGGAGGGGGGGGGGGGGGAGCTTGTCTGCATGTAGTGCACGGAGAAACTGAAGATGCACTAGTTTAGGATCTTTGATCCTACAAAATTTAACCGCACCACATACTTATCTTTGTATCTGACGATGGTGTAACAGCCGAAAATGGGTATGTGAAATAAATAACAAATATTGTAGAATATTTTACTAGTGTTATGAATGTTTTAATTCATAGTTCTTAAAATATTCTACCACGAAGCGACGGAATAGACAATCAATCAAGATCTTCGTTTGGTAGGAAACCAGTTAATACGAACTTCCACCTTTTCGCTGCTGCAGTAGACACGCAGCAGTGAAATAAAGCGAAGAGAATGGCCCCCAGTGGCAGCCAGAAAACGCAATCCTTAGCCGCCAGCCTGCAACAGACGCCGGCAGCAGCAGGTGAGGCGGAGCGGGTGAAAGTGGTTTCGCTGGAGGCACGGGCGTCGCCGGCTCGTAAATTCGTACACCGCGGAAGACTGCGGGGGCAATAAAACGTGTGACCACGCGGGGATCCATTTTACGCCTGATTTGAGCGAGCGTCATTTCCGCACCCTGAACACTGCACACCGCCTGGCGGGCCCGCACCTGGGATCCCAGTGGAAAGCCGGATTGGGCTTTCTACGGCTTGAGGTGAAACGGCTCGTCCGACAGCTACACGGAAGACTTCGTGTTAGCATCTCGATCAAAGTGCAACGAGAGGGACAATTCCAAAAGATCTGTTTTTACGAGAGGCGACCAATAAGTAATGCAACATTCTGAAAGCAGTGTTAAGTGGGCTGATTCTGCGTTGGCAGCGCTGTGTAGCGCTTTGCATTGGATCTCTGACTGCGATTTCTTTGTCAGAGACTGTGTGGCTGGTTGGACTCGTTGTTGGGAGTTAATCGCCAGTAATGTTGGACAGTTGGAAGTAGTCGCCGGCAGTGATGGAAGTAGTGTTAGGCAGTTGGGTGTGAACGGCCAGCAGTGATGAATGTTAGATGTGAGAAGTTAGCATTGATGGAGGGTAGAGGTCTGAAGTTTCAGCGTAGGCTAACGATCTGTACATGTTCGACTTGGAGACTGAATATTATTCATGATTATATACTTTCGTACTAGATGTCAATGATGATTTATGTTTGTGTCTGAAGTGGATGTCACATTGTTAAGGTAAAAAATACATTATTTGGTTTGCAACAAAGTCTTCCCTATGCTAACCACATGCGTATTAGTAGTTAGAATCTTTTATTTAGCTGGCAGTATTGACGCTCGCTGTATTGCAGTAGTTCGGTAATGAAGATTTTTGTGAGGTAAGTGCTTAATGAAATGTATAGGTTATTTGTTAAGATTTCTTTTTAGACAGGGCCATTCTTTTGAATTAATTATTTAAAGTCAGGTTACTTTTTTTTTGAGCAGTTAGAGAGCGTTGCGCTAGAATATTGTAGGTCAGTGTTGACATGATAAGAATAAGTAAAGAGACAGAAGGTTCACTTGCACTCAATTTCACTCAGCAGTTTAAGTAAAATTTTTAATAAAGAAGTTTCAGCAGTTTTGTTTTACTCATGATTCCAATACACCACATTTTTTCCTACTCCTTTGGGTACTAAACACTATTTTTCAACATATTTTCCGGCCACTTTATTGGGAGGTCCTGTATGCCCACGTGATGCCATTCTATTGGTCGACGTCGGAACCAGCATTCCTGCATCAGTAACTCCCCCATCATCGACGTACTGCCTCCCACGAAATGCGTCCTTCATTGTGCCAAACAGATGGAAGTTGGACGTTGCGAGATCAGGGCTGCAGAGTGGATAAGGAACAACAGTCCAATGGAGATTAAAACCGTGTGCCGGACCGAGACACGAGCTCGAGAACTTTGCCTTTCGCGGGCAAGTGCTCTACCACCTGAGCTACCCATGCACGACTCACGCGCCGTCCTCACAGATTTACTTCCGCCAGTACCTCGTCTCCTACGTTCCAAACTTCACAGAAGCTCTCCTGCGAACCTTACACAACTAGCACTCCTGAAAGAAAGGATATTGCGGAGACATGACTTAGCCACAGCCTTGGGGATGTTTCCAGAATGAGACTTTCACTCTGCAGCGGAGTGTGCGCTGATATGAAACTTCCTGGCAGGAAAGCTTCTGTTAATTTTCGAAGGTAGGAGACGAGGTACTGGCAGAAGTGAAGCTGTGAGGACGGAGCGTGAGTCGTGCTTGGTTAGCTCAGATGGTAGAGCACTTTCCAGCGAAAGGCAAAGGTTCCGAGTCCGAGTCTCGGAACGGCACACAGTTTTAATCTGCCAGGAAGTTTCATATCAGGGCACACTCCATTGCAGAGTGAAAATCTCATTCCAGTCCAATGGAGTTTTGTGATCTCCTCTCGCGCATGCAGACTTGTAGTGAAGCCTTGCGTTGACATGGAGAAGGAGAAGTTCGTTTGCATTTTGGTGACTATGAACACGCTGACGCCATTTTTTTCAATTCCCTGAGGGTAGCACGATACACTTCAGAGTTGATAATTGCATCATGAGGGAGGACATGAAACGGAATATCCCCTTCAGGATCGTAGAAGATCGTCGTAATGACTTTACCTGCTCAGAGTGTGGCTTTGACCTTTGTCTCCGGACGAGAGATGGTGTGGCGCCGCTTCAGGGACTGTAGTTTTGTTCCCAGTTTTAAATGATAATCCAGGTTTCATCACCTGTGACAAACCACACTACTGGCCATTAAAATTGCTACACCACGAAGATGACGTGATACAGACCCGAAATTTAACCGAAAGGAAGAAGATGCTGTGATATGCAAATAATTAGCTTTTCAGAGCATTCACACAAGGTTGGCGCCGGTGGTGACACCTACAACGTGCTGACGTGACGAAAGTTTCCAACCGATTTCTCATACACAAACAGTAGTTGACCGGCGTTGCCTGGTGAAACGTTGTTGTGATGCCTCGTGTAAGGACGAGAAATGTGTACCATCACGTTTCCGACTCTGATAAAAGTCGGATTGTAGGTTTATCGTATCGCGACATTGCTGCTCGTGTTGGACGAGATCCAGTGACTGTTAGCGGAATATGGAATCGTTGGGTTCAGGAGGGTAATACGGAACGACGTGCTGGATCCCAACGGCCTCGTATCACTAGCAGTCGAGATGACAGGCATCTTATCCGCATGGCTGTAACGGATCGTGCAGCCACGTCTCACACGCTGCATCACAGACAGGAGCGCCTGCGATGGTGTACTTAACGACGAACCTGGGTGCACGAATAACAAAACGTCATTTTTCGGATGAATCCAGGTTCTGTTTACAGCATTATGATGCTCGCATCCGTGTTTGGCGACATCACGGTGAACGCACATTGGAAGCGTGTATTCGTCATCGCCATACTGGCGTATCACACGGCGTGATGCTATGAGGTGCCATTGGTTACACGTCTCGGTCACCTCTTGTTCGAATTGACGGCACTCTGAACAGTGGACGTTACATTTCAGATGTGTTACGACCCGTGGCTCTGCCCTTCATTCGATCCCTGTGAAACCCTACATTTCAGCAGGATAATGCACGACCGCATGTTGCAGGTCCTGTACTTGCCTTTCTGGATACAGAAAATGTTCGACTGCTGCCCTGGGCAGCACATTCTCTAGATCTCTCACCAACTGAAAACGTCTAGTCAATGGTGGCCAAGCAAGTGGCTCGTCACAATACGCCAGTCACTACACTTGATGAACTGTGGTATCGTGTTAAAGCTGAATGGGCAGCTATACCTGTACACGCCATCCAAGCTCTGTTTGACTCAATGCCCAGGCGTATCAAGCCCGTTATTACGGCCAGAGGTGGTTGTTCTGGGTAGTGATTTCTCAGGATCTATGCACCCAAATTGCGTGAAAATGTAATCTCATGTCAGTTCTAGTAAATACATTTGTCCAATGAATACCCGTATCATCTGCATTTCTTCTTGGTGAAGCAATTTTAATGGCCAGTAGTGTATAATTTACAATTCCGATTAATAATATTTTTGAATTCTGCGTCATTGTTTATTTATTCAGAATTCTCACCTTAAAAGTAGAATTAGTCCTTCTGCCACTATATTAATTCATTAGTCGCCATCGATGTTCTCCTCTTTCTTGTCCGTGCGTATCTTCCTAAGTCGGCATCGGCTTCCTTCACGAAGACGGCGAAAGCAAAGGAATACGATGCTACGTCGCTTTAAATAATTCTCGTAAAATTTGGATACTTTTCACTATTGTTTTTATTCGCAAGACAATAAGACTTGCTATGTTCGTCGCACAAATCATAAATACTAACAAGATGGCTGCCTTTCAGCACACACCAAAAATTACGTCCATCCTATACAAGGTAACAAGCGAGAGTTTAGCTCCTTCTTGGAGTACGGAACAAAAGTGAACCAAATATGGACATTCCAGAGATTATTTTCTACATTCCTCTCAATTTAATCTTTGGCGCAGAAATTTAAGTATTGTATCTCTCTGCGGCGTAATGTGTCATTACACTTGCCAATGGCATATCATACGAAAATCACTTTCGTCCTTAAGTTTTACTCATGAGCATCTTCGTTGTAAGCCTACAGTTAATATAAGCATTGTTTAATGAGTTGTAGAACATTAAATTAAGTTTTGATCGTAACTCTAGATCGAAATATCATCATCTCCAGCTTTTTTTCATTATGAGAAAACGTGTTCCCCTTATACTCAACACTGTTGACAAGCTTGTCGTAGAGAAGCGGATCTGAACATACGTAAAGTACTCGTATAGCTTTTGAGTGCATACCTTAGGGATCAGTTAATTCAAATAAAAGCGGCAGCGGAAAATGGAAACTGTGCAATCTTAATAATGGTTTATCACGTGCTATACGGATTTCGCACGCTTTTCGACCCTAATCATAGGTTCATTTACAGAATCTAGAATTAATGTGTCACAAAAATCATGTACAGGGACGATCAAAAAAGTGATAAACATCACCATATCAAATGTTTCACGCTATTTCCAATTGTGGCTACAACTGGTTGAGGGATGTTGCCACTAATACAGAATGGATTAAACGCCGTCCCGCGTTTCTCTTGGGGATAATCAGTCGAATCCTGCTTTCGGAAAAATCTTCTTCCTCAGTATATGGCTGGTACGTGGCGGAGAGTTCCGAATCATCAGAGATAATGGCGAAGTTCTGGGTTAAACTTTAAACCTCTCCGTATGTCTAGTGAAGAGAGGGCGTGTGATACGGTGATCCGTCCGACGGATGAGGACATTAAGCCCGTCAGTCCCCTTCGTGCTACTCGAAACGAATAGGCTGTGTGGTGGTACTCATTTGCTTCCTCTTACCTCTCTCTCATCGTCATCAACAACAGAGAGATGAGACTAACCTTTACAAGCATTCATCACAGGCAGGAGCGCTGGACAGCTGCTATTAAAAGACGGCATATACTTACTGAAGCAAAGGCGCCATTGTGCTTTAGCACGATAAGCCTTTCCAATTAGACTTCTTAACAATCCACCATCCCCTGCTCCGGATGTCTCCCAGCAATGAATGCCTTACGACTTTACCTAACCATAAGAAAAGCATCATAACATTACGAACAATACCAACTACACGAGCTAGAAGTGAAAAATAGAGACCTGTTTTTCCACGCGTGATCGATGTGTTTTCGCTGGTGCAAGTGAGTTGCTTCTCTTATGCTTTATCTGGAAGTGTTCCACGTGTGGTTCTCACTATTACAACATTGTCGTGCTACTCATCTGCATGTCACAGGGTACATTTTCGCTCTGTTCTGCTGATGGTTTGTTAATTACATTCCGTTCTCTGCAATAATCTTGCTTTTTATACTTAATGGCATTGGTATAGCTTCACGGTTACTTTCACGAATTTATGTAGCAGTTTATCGATAAACATCTGACGTGGTCTTAGAGCAACAAATAGATCAGCTGTTTTTAGATATATAGATATTTGTCACGTAATATCTCCTGTTTAACTGCGTTTTATGGGTGTAGCCTGCTTGTCTTATTTCTACAATTGGTCTGTGCTATATCCAAGTATGTTATTATGATGTATTAGTAATCATTCATTTAATCAGATTTGAAGATGGCCATTAGACATCAAAATTAAATGCCTGTTAAAAGTCTTACTAGTAGTAATTGTAAGTAAAAACTCAATATGATTATATATCCATGTCCCTTGAGGCCAGTAATAAATACTGACTGCGTTGATCGACCTAGAGTTAAAACAAAATAATAACATGTTCTTAGAAATCGTTTTAGAAAGGTACATAATGTTTCCAGCTTTGCAGTGGAATTCACAAAAATTTGAAAGTGTACTTTGAAGCACAGTTTTTCTGCTTACACTGGAGGAGACAGAAAACATATCTTGACATATTAAGTACAAAGTCAAATGGTACTACAGTGGGCAAGGAGACAACTTGGGAAACCAGTAGCGAAGCTAGTGGAATAATTGTGAATAGGCTTATTTTATATCTTTTCGTACAGAATATCTGTGCGTTAATTCTTCTTGTTAGCATTGTTATCAGTCGCTTTACCTTTAAATTTCTCAACACTTGTAAGGTTTTTAACCAAGGTTTGTTTTCTAAGACAATTGTGTAGAGAGAATTTAATCTGTCTTTGTCACTGAAGTGTGCACAAAATTTTTAATTCTCTCAAGGGCGCTCCTACGTCTTTCAGAAGAATCTGTAGTAACAGGGAATGTAAGAATCAGTTCGATAAATTTTGCTTCTTCGTTATAAATTTTTGAAGATCATTTTCCATTATGAATTTAAGATTTGCAGGTGATTAATATTTATGTTTGTCAATATAAACGTTTCGTAACTCTTTTTCAAGCCGTTCTTTGTTGAAGAATGAGTAAGTTGTGAGAAGGCTGTTCAGTTTTATAGTTGGGAAACCTGATTTATAATTTCCAAACTGATTCTTAGCAAGTAACTCTATGAACTAATATTCTTAACACCTCCAGAATGCTTTCCTGTTTGCACTATCATGTTATCTAAGATCTCATCCCTCGGGCATGGGTGTGTGTGTTATTCTTAGCATAAATTAGTTTAAGTTAGATTAAGTAGTGTGTAAGTCTAGGGACCGATGATCTCAGCAGTTTGGTCCCTTAGGAATTCACACATATTTGAACATTTTGGAAGTCACTCTCACTAACAGTTATTTCACTGTGTAATTTCTTGTTACAGCATTCAATAAATGAGATCACAGTCTTTTCTGATCTCGTATCCATTAACAGATTGATGGTCTGCTTGATTTCAGAATTACACATACTAATGTCACATACAGTTTTGTGTGCAAGAAGTACATAGAGATGGTTTACATACACAAATATTTCTTTGTAAAGGCAAAGCAGGAAAAGGAATTGAGTTTTATTAAGAGTGGTAAACAAGCCAGATGCACTGTGGAATGACTCTGCGTCCCAATCTTCGTCATCTGCGGTGATATCGTGAAAAATGTGTTTCAATCCAAGGTATTCAACATGCCGAACACTTCGTAAACTGAAATGCCAGAGTGTAGTATATGTTTGAGGCAATGTGAAACTTTTATTTCCTAATATTTGTGTTCTCCTTGAGGACTTCCTAAAAACGGATGGAAAGCTCAAGTTTCTAAATGAAAAGCCTAATTGCTGTGATTTTTTAGAACAATGAGACAGCAATAGTTCAAGTTTATGAGCGTAACAGAGCAAAATTATAGCTCAGGGACATTTTTGTATAATAAAATTTTGGACACCTTCCTGTTTACTTGTCATTATGGGTCTTTATCATATGTTTGGCCCACAGTTTTGTCAGTAACTCCCGAGATATCAAGCGCATTGAGTACAATTTCTGATAAACCCTCAGCAGTTTTGTCACTAGAAACATTCCTATGGAACAGTCTTGTGGACAAATCCTGAGAATAATACCCATTTGTGACTTACAAGGAACGTCGATGATTTCATCTACTTGCATTCCAACACATTCAGATTACTGTAACTCTTCTTCAATGCAATCATTAACGACACCAGTAAACGATGTCTTTAATACGAGCATTAACTACATCGGTAATCAATCCAATTTATTCGTCTTGAATTCTACTTGATGTTACTTTCAATCCAGAAGTACTCTGCAAGTGAATATAAAGACCTCTTGCTTGCCCAAGAAACAGACAACATCGAGAAGCCTCTCCTTTACGAATATATTATGTCTCGCAGTCGCATTATCTTTTATGGCTAGAAGTATGACTTGTTCCGAAATTGAGTGTTTAGTCCGTCCATAATCCAACAACTGAAAATTTTCTTGATGCTGAATTACCTACTTGAATTGTGGTTCTTCTAGGCTTTTCTGTCAAAATTTCTTGTCACACATCCTTCGAAAGAACCTGACGTCCAATCCTTCCCAATCACAGACGCACCAAACAAAATACATGGGTATCAAAAAAATTTGTTTGTTACGTAGTAACTTGTAAGCCAAGAAAACTTCTAATACCAAGAAAATTGAAATTTTCTGTTTTGTTTCCAATCAACTACTTTAATGTCTAAGTATGTTGGGAATCGCTTGTCTTTATAAGTGCACTTGGTTTCGTAAGCGCGTGGTCTATCATCTAGTTCGGGAAATAAAGACCCAAATGTTCCCTCTGAACAAACCATAAAAATCAATTAATCACCTGCATTCACGAATTGTACTACGAAAATAAGTTTTGATAAGCGAGAAATGAACGGCGCGCAAAATAACCCCAGATTTCACAGTTGACGAAAGTCCAATCCCACGCTTTTAAAATGCACGTAACTCTTACCGCCCTGGCAGCTGTCTCGTAAACAAGAGGTTGTTCCTAGAAGCCTCCAGTGTAGAGATAAACTGAATAGCATGCATAACGCAGTGAACTCCCGACTCATGGATGTTTCTAATGAAACTGTAGGAACATACAAAACAAACTTACACGGTTTTCAACGCATTGTTATATTCTAACCCCAATTGTAAATTTCCTTCAGGCGCCTCTGAAAGGCTTCACCAAATGGGAAACATAATCAGTAAAAGTTCCATGTAAATGAGATCTGTGTTAAAGTATACCGACGATATTTCGACGGTGAATTTGTGTTCGAACTTAAAATGTCAGAAGTGTAGAAAATTGATGTGTCAGTGAAAAAAAGTCAGTTCTGTGTGTGGAAATCACGAACAGCAATATAGCTCAGACAACTATGTGTGATTCTTTTAAGCTTTCCGTCTATGAACACAGGTAGTAGATGACATTTTCCTTGTGATGTTTGTCTTAGGACGGCAATGGTTTGAAGATTAAACTCGAAGTAAAACACACTACTCGATAGCATGCGAAAAACGCAGTTCATCAGATGAAGCTGTCAGTATGCACTGTTTTGTTCGGTGTTAGTAGTATCCCCATGAGGCTAGTGCTTTGAGTCAAGTGCTGTCGCCTTGTAGGACTGAATCACAACATATCACGTCAACATATCGAAGTGTACAAGCATCATAGATGTGCTGTGTACAAACGTGTCACGTTTCAACGTGGAAAGACATAAATTTTTAAGTCCAAATTAAGACACCCCGCGCCGGCCGAAGTGGCCGAGCGGTTCTAGGCGTTACAGTCTGGAACCGCGCGACCGCTACTGTCGCAGGTTCGAATCCTGCCTCGGGCATGGATGTATGTGATGTCCTTAGGTTAGTTAGGTTTAAGTAGTTCTAAGTTTTAGGGGACTGATGACCTCAGAAGTTAAGTCCCATAGTGCTCAGAGCCATTTGAACCATTTTTTAAGACACCCCACCCCCAGCCCCATCCTACCGTCCCTCATCCTTTTCGCAAATGACTGAAACATAACGAACAAGTTCTCATTCTTCGAATTCTAACCGAGCTGACAATCGTAGGAATCACCTTTTTTTCGTGTTCGTTGTATCAGTCATCCGCCACGGGAGTCACGTCAGCTATGAGATGCATATTCGTAAAAATTTTCTTTTGGATCGTTATGCGTCTGCTTTTATGCAGCCTGCCATGAATTCCAATGTTGTGCCAACATCTTCATTTCAAATTAGCACTTGCAAACAGCCTTCGCTATTATTTTTTTACACGTATCATAATCTCCGCCTTCCCCACAGTTTTTGCCCTCTACAGCTGACTCAGGTTCCATGAACATATTCTTTGATGACTCAACATTGTGCTATCGTCACATTCCTGCTTGTCAGGGTTTTTCACTTTTTCCGCTTCTCAGCGATCCTGTGAATAACTTCCTCGTTTCCATTCTTCTTAGTGCACATACTTTTCAACATACTGCCATAGTAGCACATCTCAAACGCTTCGATTCTTTTTTTACGTTTTCGTCACAGTTCGTGCTCCATGTATACACTCCCAGGAATTTTCGTCCCGAAAAGAAGGCCAGTGTTTGATAGTAGCAGACTTCTTCTGGCCAGGAAAGCCCTCATTGCTTGTGCTAGTCTGCTTTTTATGTTTTAAACTTCGTCCATCATGTGTTATTTTGTTTCCTTGGCGGCAGAACCTCTTCGACTCCTGCGTTGTACGAAATTTTAGCAGGGGGGTTTGTAGCTACTCTCATTTCCGCTACTCCTTGTTATTTTCGTTTTTGTGCAATTTACTCTGTCCATAAAGTGTGAGGATTGGATTGTTCATTCCGTTGAATAAATTCTGCAGTTCTTTCTCGCTTTTGCAGAGGTCATAAAAGTCACTGATGTATCCTTTCATCCAGAATTTTTAATCCGGCTCCTGAAATTTTATTTCCTTCATTGCTTCTCCGAGGTATAGACAGAATATTAGGAGTGAAAGACAACATTATGTCTTTCTAATCAGAGCACTTAGTCTTGCATTCTTATTGTACATAACGTGTATCAACCGGCTATTCCTGTAGTACCCTACTTTTCTGAGATTTTCGGACAACTGGAACAATTTTACAACGGCGAATTATTTTTCTATGCCGACAAACCCTATCACTGCGTCTCGTTTCCTCTTGCTTCCATTACTAATTCCGCAGCTCGTAGTTAGCGTTGCTGCATCTAGATCCTGGGGTTCCGGATTCGATTCTCAGTCTGGTAGCACATTTTCTTCGCTCGGAGGCTGGGTTTTGTGTTATACTCAGCATCAAACCACCATCCTCGACATGCAAGTCGCCAAAACGGCGATAAATACAAGCAGTTGCACTAGGCGGTCCAACTACTCCAGCTGGAATCTTCCGGCCAAAAGTTTTTAATATTTTTTGTGGGATCTGAAATTTAAAAACCTCTCTCACACCGGCCTGATTTAGCTTCACTGATCAGGATGGTAAAAACATGCGTATATTAATGGAATTTTCATTCACAAAGCAGGCTTATCACATTCACACAGTTCAATACTGTTCTATCCTGATTAAATTGAGCTTAACATAAATTCCATAAGGTAATGAAGCAATTTCGAAGTCTCGGTGCGACGAAAATTGTCAGTCGATCTCCTGAAAACATTTGTAATAATTATTAACTTTCGGTGATCACATGGGGAAGACCGGAGATCTGCTGGTAAGACGGTGTTAGCCCATTTATTGAAAGTAATAAACTGGATATCTTGAGCGTACAAAACGGCAGGTTCGTCCAGTGTAAATCAAACGTTCCCCACTGATCCCGTGCAACACAGCGTAGTAAGCAGACACTGTCAATAATAATCAGTTAAATAATACGCGAACACACTTACTTTAGTTTAGTTCATGTATTAAATTCCTTCTCATACGGAATCTCATCAAGATGGCGACTAGCTCAACAATACATACATATACATCTTCGTTCTTTCACGGCTAATCGGCAAGATCTGAATGATTCTTTTCATAAGAGGAAACATAGATAGCAGAGAAGCTATTCCATGAAGTAAATGCACGCTCCAAGGAATAATAGGGCTTGAAACTACTCTGGATTGATAATCATCGTATATTAAAGTTTAGGAATCGGTAAGATAAGAAGATATATTTCGAGATATGTACTGAGTTATATAATTTATAAAAATTTCTAAAAGTATCGCGGAGAGACCGCTGCAAGAGACATTACAAGTTCCATGCGATTATTTCGTTTTTTTCCATTATTGAACATGCGTCACCAGCTATCTGAGCCACTTGCAGGTTGTTCAGTTACTGTGTATGATACACTTGTCTGTTACTCCCGATATCAGCAAGCACTCATTACGTTGTAACTCGAATGTGTATTTTGGCAAATGAAATGTTAGCAAAGACTTGTTGCAAACAGATTTTGCGTTTCTATTCAAAAATATAATGTGGCATTTTCTTTCTAAAATATACAACTAAAAATGCCTTCGAAACTGGAGTAAATGTGAGGACTTAGATTTGGAAAGCGCCCAAATAAACGTCACAAATGTGCCGTACGTAATTTGATCGTTCTCTATTCTGGCAGAAAACAACATATTACGAAAAGAATAATGTGAAAGGGGACTGGATTTCTATGTCAGACGCTGACAGGATATTAATCATTGATTTTCCTCGTTCTCGCCATCCTTCCTCCGAAAGCAACGCTGTTCTGTACTGTGCGTTGCGCAGAGAGTTGGTTAGCTAGGTCACTGCCGTGGCGTGGGGCAGCTGGCCTCGGGTACCGGCCACGGTGTAATTGACGCCAGCGCTCGTGATTGGCGAAACACGATCCTGATTGGACGGTGTTACGGAGCACAGCTCCTCGGGCAGATGCAGTGTTCAGCCGGAACCTGGTCGCACAAGGGACCGGAGCTGTTAAACACAGTCACAGACATTAACGCAACTCCCGCAGCTTTTCGCTCAAGTCGTTTCGTACTTCGACAGTTCCCAAAAATAAAAATACGTGGCTGATCCTTTAACAAAGTTTTTGAAACCATCTAATAATAATGAAATTGGAAGTTCAAAAACTGGCTGCAATAAGATAATACATGTAATACTTTACACGAGAGGCCTGTTCCGGCATAATTGCCATTATCAATTGCCCTGCGAATATAATATTGGTAATATTGTCTATACGCAAATCGTCGCTGTTTTATGTTTACATTTGCATTGGTACTTACGTCTAGTTGGAAGTGACGACCAAATTGCATCTGCAGTAAATATTTTTCTGTCAAATAGTGGTAAGTATAATACTTTCTGTAGTTACAAAGCACAAAAAAATACGTTTTTGACGTATACTTATATTCTGACAGTTCAACATTTTGACACTTCTTTACTGCGATACTACATATTTACAAAGTATATACAGCTTATTAGAAATCATGTCACGTTTCGTCGCGGTTATTTTCCTTTTAATTTTATGTATTGTCTGTCTGTGTTTTGTTTTGTTTTCCATATGAATATCCCCTTATGTGTGCTATTATGTCAATAAAGTTTTCGAGATAGTACTTCTTCTTCTTATTCTTATACTTCTTCTTCTCGCGTTACGGCCTCTGTAGGACCACGGGTAGCCCCTTCGTGTACTGCATTTTCCTCTTCTTTTCCCAGAACCTCATCATTCTTTCTCTTCTTCTCTATCGCTGTTCTTCCAAGATCTTCAGTTTCGGTTTCTCCTGTCGGCTCCACTGGTGACACTAATATTTTCCTGTATTCTTCTCTGTCATTGATCTCCGGTATATTGGTCGGTGTATATTTGTTCCTCCAATTTTCCTTTCCTTCGACCCTGATCCCCAATTCTAACCAGTCCTTCCGAAGTTCAACAACCCACTTGGTTCCTGTCTTTCCCCTTGTCCTCCCTGATGTTTCCCACACTCTCTTCGCCATTATGTCCATACTCATCCTCACTACATGTCCAGCAAACCTTGCCCTTTTGAGTCTGATTTCCCCGGACATTGTTCTCATGTTCCGGTATAATTCTTCCCAAGGTCGTCGCATCCCCCTCTGTCTACCTCTTTTGGGACCTAGTATTTTTCTCAGTATTTTTTCTCTCTTCTTTCTCTAGTTGTTCTGCCCCAATTCTTCCTAGTGTCATCGTCTCAGCAGCATATAGTACTGCATTCCCCACCATTGCCTTGTAGTGGCTTATCTTTGCCTCTGTGGATATGTTCTTTTTATTGTATATCTCTCTCGTCATGCAGAAGGCTGACCTCATCTTCTTTATCCTATGTTGTTCCCTCCTTGCTCCTGTTCCTTCCTGTTATAAATTCTCCCAGGTATTTAAATTTGTCCACCATTTGCACAGTCTTCCGGTGTTTCCCAGTCTGAAGTGGTATTTAATGCCTTTGTCTTGTTAGCCTGTGGCTTCACTTAGGATTTCGTGTTGACATTTCGTGTATGAATATATATTTCCAGTCCTTCGAGATTGTTCATAGTAAGTCCTTTCGGTATTCGGTGTACCATTCCCAAAGCAGTTTCAATTTTGTCGGTTTTGTGGTGTCAAGTTTTCAGATGTAAACAGAAGCTTGGCGGAATACTTGACACTGTTTGTAGTATGTTCTTTAAATTTGGTGATGGCATTTCGTCATGTTTGGCCGATACAGAAATTGTTGCAATCGTCACAGGTGATTTTGTATATTCTAGCTGTGGCCTGTTCTGAGTTTTTGGCTGTATTTAAATATAATTTCGTTATGAGATTGTTATTTGCACGGAAAGCCAGTTTTATATGTGTGTGTATTGCACGGTGCATTTATTTTATTTGATATTCCTCCTAGGTAAAGTGTAAGTATGTAGGTTGTTTTGTGTTTTGTTAAGGTTCCTCTAGTAAGATGTACATCATTATGCGTTGTAAAGGGCTTCGGTTTTGTGTGTTTCTTATACAACTTTGTTACTATATCTGGAAGAAACTAATTTGTGTAGGCTGTGTGACAAAGTGTTTACAGTTCTTTTGGATAGCGTATTGTTCTGGAGGTGAACTGATTATTCCATTAATCACTGAGTGAAGGAGACCATTTTTTATGAGAGAATTTTTTATGTTATGTGTGGTTGTCGAATTTCTATATACGTCAGAAGGGTGACGATTATCGCCTTCGCTAATTTTCATGTGGTATTATACAGAGAATCTTGCAGTAAAACTTACTGATACATCTCCAGGATGTACACACGTGTTTACCATTGTTGCTGGCGCTATGCCACTCTACCTGCGGTCCAGCGCCGAGAGATATGTTTGTATAGCGGCTCACCCTCACATATGCAGTTAAAGGATCTCAATGCTATACTGACGTCACATGGAGATGTAAATAAGAGCCAAGCCTCCCCCTCATAAATAGTAAAGTGCCGCAGAAATAGTTAACGATTGCTTTTGTAGGAGCTTTCATGATATCTCAGCTTGTCTGAATGGAAGTTATTGACCTAACAGGACCTGTTTACGAAAATAGCCCAGAATAACACCAAATGCATTCCTCCTGATGGTCCTAACGTTGCAACCAGTCCATCACATGTTACCCTTACTGGAAATTGTTAAGCCCTGCTTTCAAGAAACATCTCCAAATCGAAAACTCCTCACCACTATGTAGAGTCTCCTACATAATGGCACAAAGAATGTCTTGCGAATAAATGGAGCATTATGAGTGCCTTTTACTGAATTTACCTGCCAAATTACTGATGCTGACGATGTGGAAGCACTGTCCACCTTTCTCTTTCTGCAGAAAAAGTCTTTCAGAGGCAAAACTATCTGGTACAGATCGCCATAGTGCACTGACAGTTAAACCCTGCAAAAGTGGCCTACAGGTTGTCAAATACAGAACGACTCTTACTCAATTACACTGCTCTGTCACTGAGGACAGAAGCTTGAATATTAGAGTGTGAAACCGATTTCGAACCCGACAATATATCACTGCGTACCGTGTCGATGTAGTAGACATACTATTCCTATCCTGCACCATACAATATCGCCCCTTTTGCATCATTCATATAGCTATCGACCGGCAGATACTCGTACATATATCGCAAAGACAGACAGCATAAGCACATGCACCATAGGTATACTCCTCACAGTACAAGATATTTTCCCACAAGGACGGGTGCTTATCCACTGCAGCCAATGGTCACAAGTCATCCGCTCCCATAGCATGACCCAAGCTCTCAGCGGACCAAAGTCACTCTCCAAACTGTTCTACAAAGACATGCTCGTTTCCCCAGCACAAAGGCATTATCGTGTCTGGCCCCAACCTGATTGGGTGCTTGCTTTCTACACTCATCTGCAGACTCTGGGATTACAAGAATACATGTAATTTCTCATGCTTTGCCAGAATATTATACCATTTATTTGATACTTCTCGATATCAAGCACACCGCAATATCACTTCCATAGCAGCAGCGTCACTTGCACACTACAATTCTCAAGATATAAGTTGAAATTATTTCTCTAGAAACCCGAGCGAGGTGGATCATGCTGTAAACCACTGAGTAACTAGAACCTTATCCCGGCTTTGGAGACCTATACATGAGAACTCGAAAAAAAAGGTAGAGGAAGCTGATACATCCACTCGCAAATACCGATGTAGGTGATGTAACAGATTCCAAATCATTGTTATAATTTGTAAAGCCAACTAAATTGTTTCTCATGTCTAGAGAATCAGTAAGCGTGTCTTCCCCCCTTTCTTCACCTACTACATGCACACCCCACAGCCGGTCGCTGGTGGCCGAGCGGTTGTAGGCGCTTCAGTTTGGAACGGCGCGTCCCCTATGGCCGCAGGTTCGAATCCTGCCTCGGGCATGAATGTGTGTGATGTCCTTAGGTTAGTCCCATAGTGCTCAGAGCCATTTGAACCACACCCCACAATCGATGTCCCCTCAACTAAATAAGGTGCAAAACATGTAGAAGCAGCCAACCAGCCGATTTATATGGGAGGGAATAATAATTCAACACATACACACGTCCATACTGAATATTCTCAAATTTCCGTGCGGTCACGAAAGCTATACAACACATACTAAGTATTAGTTCGCTATTCGACTGTCTAGAGGATGACACAGTTAAGTCAGCTACATTCCTGCATACCAACATGCGTCTCCATTTGGACAGCTCCTACCATTAGCTGGAAATTTGAATCATTCCCGCTACAAGCCACCGGCGCATACAGAATCATCGTAGGAAAACGACCACATATATATTTTAACACTGTACTTACAACTAAATATTACGATCGTGGATCAATTGGACGACAATGAGCGAAGTATCGAAAATACACCCTTCTGATGGCTGTGGTTCTGGAAATAGAAACATGTGCACCATTTTTATGACTTGACATACTTTCCCCATCAAACCCATAACTTCCTTATGACTGCACATGGTCATTCCCTTTGCACATGTCGGAACACATACACATTCTTTATAAGCCCGATGTTCAAGCCAAACCTTTCACGCATCCCCTCCTACTAAGTATTATACTTCGCCAATAACTGGTAGCTGGCGATACCCCAATAATATGGAGAGAAAATCAGCGATGGAGACGTAACCAACTTACAAACTGCCAGATATTAAAAAACATGACCAAATTACTATCACTATAGGTTTTGGTTCTATAGGTGCACACGGGTATCAATGTTACAAGCTATATCGGCTTTATAAATCGAGTTATGGCATTACCTCCAAATGAAGTGCATTTGCCAGACAAATACCGCGATACTGAACACAGATGGTGATCGCCATGTATGTTATTATCAAACCAACAGTGCGGTTACACGTCGCCGTCGGTGCAACCACATAATAAAATTAAATAATTTAGAAAGTGATTCAGCTAAGGAGCTTGGTATGAAACTGGTATTTGCAACTCCCTCATGCCGCCACTAGGTATTTCTCCAGTATTTGTAGTGCATTCCGTCTCGATGCCATGCCAGAGGTTCGGTGATATATCGACTGGGTTATAGGCAATGGTTGATTGAGAAGGATCATAAACAGTAGATATGGTGCTGAGTAAGGTTGTAAGAAATGTACACAGGCTTTTCAGATCTCTAGCGCTACACTCTCCCATAGAAATGCTGACTGGGATTTGGAATCAAGTCTTTCCATTCAACCACCTACCTGCGTTGGATCCTATGGAGAATTCCTTTCATGATTACTGTCACTAGTGAATCATATTTCTGGCACTCTCATATCTAGAAACAGGTCACCTTTCTCGAACCAATCAGTTATAGTGAAATTTTAGATAGTCGTTATGCAACTTGCAACTGCCCCCTCAGACTATGCGCAGCCTCCCTGCAGCTTTGCGCATGTGATCGTTCCAGTTTAAGTTGGAACTAAGCAGAATTCGGAGAGAGCTATATCCACTACCTTCTGCAACCCGTGTAGAAACAGAGTGACCTGAGTTAGTGCAACATGAGTATGTTTTGACCCTTTGGTGGAATTGGGAACAAGTTGTCATAGCTCCGCCAACAGTTTACGATGTGCAAGGTTGGCGCCAGATGAAACCTGCTCCTGCAACACGAGGTAGTATAAAAGGCAGTACTGGAACTGGGGGAAGGACGAGGATTTTGCTACTGCTTTGTGGTGTGTCCCCAAACTACATAGTTTAACGAAATTTTGCCGTGTAAAATTCGTTAAAGAATTTTATTTACTTTTAAGTTTATTTTCTTTACCTTACTTTCTTTGCGTGCGAATTTTGTTGTAGAACCTCTCTCTTATTTACGTGTGGTAATAAAAATTTTCACTCATATTAACTGATTAAGAATATTTGGTTGAAAATTAAATTCTTTACATCATTCGGCCTTGGCACACATTTTCTAAATGCAGTGGATTTTTTTGTTTGTTAAATATATTTACTGAATTCTTTCCCGGCGTTAGCTTTTGAACACAAGATTATCACTATTAGCAGAAAATGGTTAATTATTACCAAGCCAACATTTAATTATCACCGATCAAACCTACTTCGCTATACATTAAAGTTATTTGAAAGAACCAAAATTGTTAAATTTCAATGTTAACTATCCGTCTTCGAATGCACAAATGTGTAACTATATTTTTTTTTAAATCTCAGTCAGTCTCTGGATCGCTGTAAAAGAAGAACATTCTCTTAGTTCACTGTTAATGTTTATCTATCTGTTCCCGATTTACGGGTTTGGTTGATTTTTCCTTTAGCGGAACAATTTTTTAAATGTGCCGCCGCTGCAAATCGATCGGTCGCGGCACAGCCCAGCAACACCGCTAAAAAAATGCTGAAAACTCTTTAAAGAAATATTATAGATGACATGGGCAAGCTAATTTACATTAATAATACACACTTTTTATAAATTCTGATATATTTAGATCAAGCAATAATTCGACTCACATTAGTTCGTAATTTCTCCTTCAATGGCGGCTAAATCTAGATACAGACAAATGACGTCTACCCAATCACCAAATACATCGATACAGCTTCCTACCGCTTTCAGCTCTAAACGAGGAAGACCAAAGAATACATAGTGCATTGTGCTTTTATAGTATTGCTGACTATTAACATTTCTTTGTAATTTCACGACATTATTTCCCTCTGGCTGAATTTCACATCTCTGTTATCTCAGATATTGACACATTTCGCAATTACATATTTAATATAGAAATATTACCATCCTAAATACAGAGAGAATATTACTACAAAAAATATTACAATAATAACAAATGTCTTTTACGCAAAATTCAATAATATTTTTTGTTAAATAATTACATTATATACAAATTGCTCAGAGTGGCGTATATGGTACAAATAAATTTCAGTTTGTTAATGTGTGAGTTTGCCAGGGAACGTTACATTGCCCGCTGGCAGCATTTGGCAAAGAGTTTCTATACTTTGACACAATGGTGCCAGTAACGTTGTTAACCATTATGTATTTTTATGGAATGGCTCTTTTAATTAGTCCCAGGGTTATATATGTTCATGGCTCCCCCATTTGGGCGAAGGCAGACAGAAAACCTGGGCAAAACTGTGCCGGAGCCCAGCCATCCCAGTTGGTTCATGATTAATCTTGTCTCTTTAGCAGTCATTCTTTTGAACTGATTTAACAGTTTGTCATCAACGGTTACATAATATCACTGTCACATACAGTTCAACGATATACCGCAAGGTCACTTGTCCTAGGATATATCACTTAGTTTTTTGAAATCATTTAGCACAGCATCACTTTTTATAATGTTCCCACTACCTACGTGTCACAAATCCATCTCCTACACTTCTTAGTGTTCATTTTCTCTTATCAGTTCACAGGTATACATAATAAATGTTCAATGTTTATCAAAAATGGAGTCATTGATATGTTATGCAGTTTGTGTAAATATTTTGGAAAATGACAACAATGCTGTAGTCGGTGAGCGGTGCGGAATGATTGTTGAGCGGAGCTCGGCGCGGCGCGTCGGTTCCGTGTAGGTCACCGCCCCCGGTGTTGACAGCTACGGCGCGGAGGGGCGTGGCTGTCTGGTCTGCTACGGGCTGCTGCGGCCGCTGCATGGCTGATGTAGCCGGATGCGCGTTGGATATCAGCTCGCCCGTGTGACGTCTTCTTGCAGTGCTCCAGCAAACATGCAACAAGTTCACAAACAGTGTACTATCCTTATGGGCATTTTTCCTGCTGTGGGAAAGAACGCACACAGTTATTGGCAGTTATTATTCAGTAGGCCTTCACTAGTCTGGTTTGCACAATGTTTCGTTGTCACAGTAACACGTTTTATGGGCACACAATATTTTTCACCATGTCATGACTTGTCATTAGTCACACGCAAGTTTCACCTTAGGACAAAATGTATCTCTGTAGTCAATGCGCTTTTCTGGCGTCCCTTGACACACAAAGAATTAAAGTTTGACACTAACTTGGTCCACCGTCCGTTATCGGCTCACTGTTCGTGTCGTGCTAGTTCCTTGTCCACTTGCACACACGGCGATAATACGGTTTTTTATTACTTATACATAACAACTTCGTGACGTATTGCTGCAGGTTTAACAGTCACTGTCTGTCTCTGCCACACAATACTGCACTTTTGTTTAAGTTCCTTTATTTTTATTTACAATGTCCGCTGTGCAATTTTTGTAACAGCACATTCGTAACTCTTTACCAAGGTGTGTGATATTTGCGTAAATGGTAACAAATATTAAAATTTCGTATTAGTTTGCCCAAAAATCATCTATATTCGTGTTCGAGTAGATTTTATTTGTGCATTCCAGCCGGATTCAGGCATATTGTTCAATAACTCCTTTGAAATCATGTCACACTTTACTATCAAGGTCCTACGTAACTACAGTGTAGTCTCCGTAGGTTAAAATTGACTTGGACTGTATCTGGCTAGTTCCCCTTTTTTTTTTTTACTGATTGAATCTGCACATGCTTCAATTGAAGCTTCTCTGTGCGTAACTTTGCGTTACTTAAATTTGCAATAAGTTTGCCTCCCATGGTGCCCTCGGGTCACTACTGGGTGCATTATTCTCTCAGATAACATTGGTTAGATAATAAAGTTCTCAGGGCCTCATATTATTGATATTATTCGGGGTTCGAATCCGTCAATCTGACAGCTACACATATATACATACATACATATATAATAGAAAAGATTGTGCCAAGAAATAATTCAATTTTGACACACATATAGAAAATTATGCAGTACACTAACTAATCATTACTAAAATGTTCCTCTTGACTGAACTCTGTCACAGCTTAACACTACAAATAATTGCACTAATCAGATTATCTGTGCAGACATTTAGAGCATGTTTTAGATAACACAAATTAAAAGAAGACATAACACAAATATTCATACACACATGAGAAAGTCAATCATATTCTTATAACTAAATACTTCTACACTAGTACATTATGTCTACAGATCACACATCATTAATGTTCATTATTTACAAAAGAATGGTGTCCTCATAGGACTATTAGTCTTTTACTGTATGAATATTTTTACATCCTTACGCGGATACAGTCCCCGTACTCTCCCTGAGTGGGGGTCTGCTAAGAGATAGCTACACTCATGTGGCACACTTACTACTCTAAAAGGTCCATTGTACACCAATTGCCACTTGCTATTCTGTTTCAAGGATGCCGAGGACTTAGGATGATTGCGTAAGAGTACCAAGTCCCCAACACTAAATTTTTGGTTATTCGTCACATGTCGATTATATTTTTGTTTCCTGTTCTGAGCGCACCTGGTAAGATTGCACCCTGCTTTTCTTATCTTCTCTTCCTTAGGCTCAGGAATGACTGGGACCTTAGGCAAAGGTGCCAGCCACTCATTCAGAATTCTATTATTATTCATTATAATCTCGTTTGGTGGATAGCCCGTAGAAGCATGCGGGGTTGCGTTGTGAATTTCCACAAACTTAGGTATCAGATCTGGCCACCTTGTGTGCTTATATGCAATGTATAACCTGAAAAATTTATTTAACTCTCCAAATGTTCTCTCTACTAAACTTGCTTGTGGGTGAAAACGGGAAATTAGTATGTGCTTTATATCTTGTTCATGTAAATAGTTTTTCCAGGTATGGCCTGTAAAATAGGAAGCATTATCCGATATTATCGCTTCAGGCTTACCCACTTGTGTAAAATATTCTTTCCCTAACCATTTAACTATTCCACGAGCAGTGGCTGATTTAAGGCAGTATATTTTTAAGTATTTAGAGAAAAGGCCATACACCGCTAAAATGTACTTTAATCCACCCCTGGCTCGTGGGTAGGATCCTGCTATGTCTATAGATACTAACTGAAGTGGCCGATGAGGCACTATAGGATGCAGTTCAAACTTTGTGGATTTATTTTGAAACTTAACTTTTTGGCACAGAGGACAAGTCCTGATAATGGTGCGAGTCTGCTGGCTTATTCCCTTAAAGTAACAGAATCTGGATAAAATCCTTATTGTTTTGCCTATCCCAGCGTGACCCCATGCTAAATGCGTGTGCCACACTACAGCTGGGATAGCCTGTTGCGGTATACACACGACTCCATGGTCATTTGACACACCCGTTTTATAATACAGAATATCATCTATTATTTTGAAATTCTGAACACTTTTAAGATTGGTTCCTTCTTTAATTTTGCTAATGATATCTCGCCAAATCGGATCAGTTTCCTGCAATATAGCCATATTCTTACACATGTGTAAAAAGTCCCTCCTATGTACCTTATCTTGTACTAAGAGTATTCGATATTCCTCCGATTGTTCCAAAATCTTTGACATTGAGGATTGCCCTAGTGGGAGCCTCGACAAGGCGTCAGCTACAACATTATCTTGTCCTTTTAGGTACATAATCTTAATTTTATATTCCTGCAATGCTAACCTCCATCTTAGCAAGCGGGTATGGTATAATTTGCAAGACATTAAATAGCTCAGAGCCTGGTGGTCACTGAATACTTTGACTTCTTTGCCATAGATGTAATAATTGAATTTCTTTACCGCCCAAACCACTGCAAGAGCCTCTAATTCGGTAGCGGAATATGCTCTCTCACAGCTGTTTAGTGTGCGGCTGGCAAATCCGATTACATTGATTGTTGTGGGGTCGTTGCTCCTGTCCCACTGAAATAAACAAGCGCCCAGACCGTATGAACACGAATCTGTCGCTATGCAAAAATCTTTTGTCATGTCTGGGTGTCGCAGTATGTTTGCATTCACCAAGGCGTTTTTGATAGCGTCAAATGCGCGTTGACATTCTTCTGTCCACACCCAGTGCGCATTTTACGCAACAGGCTCAATAAAGATTCGTTATTCATTAATTGGTTTGGAACAAACCGTCTAAAAAAGGATGCAAGACCTATAAACGCTTTGAGTTGTCTCTTAGTTCTCGGACTAGGAAACCCACGAATTGCGTCAAGTTTTTTGCTGTCAGGTTTGATGCCTTGTGGTGTTATTATGTGACCTAGAAATTTAATCTGATTACGTCCAAATTTGGATTTCTCAAGATTCGCTGTTACTCCCGCTTGCTTAAACCTTTCTAAGACTCTACCCAGTACTTCTACGTGCTCCTCCCAGGTGGCAGTAGCAATCACCAGATCGTCTACATACACTGTTACCCTTTGCAGCAAATCCGGACCTAAAACCGCGTCGAGGGCTGTTATGAAAACTCCTGCACTTACATTTAAGCCGAAAGGTAGTACCCTAAATTGGTAGCTCCTTCCCCCAAATATAAATGCAGTATATTTCCTCGACTCGGGTGTGAGCAGGATTTGCCAGAATGAACTTTTCATATCAACAGATGTCAAATATTGCACTCCATGGAATTTTTGAATTTGCTCATCTAAGTTTTCCGGATGAATCCTGACAGGTACAATAATTTCGTTTATGTCTCTCGCATCTAATACTAACCGTACCTGTCCGTCTGCTTTTGCTACCGCCACCAAAGGACTACTATAAGGGGACAAAGACGGTTGTATTATTCCCCACTTGATCAGTTTTCTTATCTCTTTAGCTACTACTTCCTTCTTGGACCAAGGAATGGAGTATGAGGCTCGACAGTAGGTTTTGTGAGGTTTCACCTCGATATTGTACTGATATCCCTTAACAATTCCTGGTCGTTCTGAAAATACATCTACATAATTAGATAATAACTGTACCAAATCCAGCTGTTGCATTGAATTCAAATTTTCGGACTGTGATACTTTGTTCACAAGTGCGTCCACATTTGCTTTTAATTGATCACTTTGTACGTCTGGATAATAGAGGTTTTGTCCTATAGAATGATTGTCTAAATGTAGTATCCACTGATTCCTACATTTTATGTTAATAGTATTACAACTAAGCACAGGTACCTCTTCAGATCTGAGCATGGACAATTCTATCCTCCTACCAGCGTTCATCAAACTTAATTTTCCCCGAGAAAGGTCGATTACTGCGTCCCTTTCTCTCAAAAAATCTACCCCCAAAATGCAGGCTACCTTTAAACCCTTTACTACCAGGAATGAGCACGCTATGGCTTCTTCCCCTAAATACATCTCTACCCGCACTTGGAGTTTAATTATTTGTCGCTGTGCACTTATGGCTCCAGTGACTTTACAATTATTCACGGGAAAAGTCAGCATACGCTTTTCTTTCCCCAGTACTCTGAATAAGTCCATACTCATGACACTGACAGTAGCACCTGTATCTACGATTGCTTGCACATCAATATTGTTAATTTTGATCTCTATTATCGCTTGTACTTTGTCTTTGTGCTCCTTTATGCACGTGGATGGTTCAGTTATTAATTCATGTCCCATCTGTACCCCGTCATTATACCTAAGGATACAGATTCCCGATGTTTTGTTCTGTGTCGGGCTGCTCTCACTCCAAACCTCAGCCGACGATGGAGAGCGTATCTCGGCTGAATCTAGTTTGTTGGATTATTGCTGGTGGATGGGTGTGGCTGCTCTGTGTCACTGACCTCTACTATGTGTAAGTTGTGTTGCGTCGGCCGCCACGGTTGCGCAATTGGCGCATTTTGTGGTGGCGGTCGGTTATTGTCATATCTTTCACTGTTTTGCCGGTCCGGACTGGGCCTCTGGTTCTGTGGCCAAGTTCGGTTTGCATCATTATAAGTATTAGTCTTCCACGGCCCCCTGGCATTTTTCCATCTACTATTGCTTGGTGGGCCTGTTTCAAATCGGTCATCTGACCTCCTTTTCCGGTCATTATTCACCGGCGAACTATTGCCGTTCCGGTCTCTACCTCTATTCCCGTTTTGTACATAATCTTGTCTCCTATTGTTACCTCCGCCGTTTCCATTACTTGGTGGAGGCGTGTTATTTCGACCATTTCTGTAACCGTTTCCGTTACTTCTAGCCTGTTCAGAGGCTGCCTTAACATCCTCCTGAATCAGGTCAATTGAGTCCAGAACAGACAAGAAATGTTCCATATCGTTTTCGGGCACGTGTATAAGTTTTTCCTTTACGTGTATCGGCAAGTGTGATTTCAAAAGTCTGATCAAATCCCGGGATGAAATCTGCTCGTCCCAATAACGGGTCTTATTAATGTACTTCTCAAAATATTTTCGCAAATTGCCTAATCGTGGAGAATACGGCTCTGGATTATATACCTCCTTCCGTAATCTCTCCTGAATACATGTTGACCAATATTTGGCCAAGAATGCCTTTTCAAATTGCTCATATGTATCGCAACTGTCAGCTGCTTCGGTTGCCCATAATGCAGCATCTCCTTGTATGTAAGACATAACGAACTGTATTTTCTGTGTATGACTCCAAACGCTAGGCAAAATGTTTCTAAATCCCTTGATAAACACTACAGGGTGAACAGATTTCTTCTCCGTTGTAAAGATCTGAAACTGTCGGTTTCTAATCAGACTTTCTTCAATCACTACTTTGGAATGACATTTATTTGTTTCGCTTACATTGGTTGCCTGTTCTGTCTCGCAGTCGCAATTTTTTACTGCTATATTTATATGCCTATCATTGTTGGACCTGGCTGGCGTGACACACTCCTGCGCGTCGCCGTGCAGCAAGCTGATCTCCAGCTCGGCAATACGACGGCTGACATTCCGCTGCCATAGTGGAATGTCAGTGTGCACCGCCTTTTTAAGGTCCTTTATTTCCGCATTGGAGCCCGCGTCTTTGGCTTCAATCGCGGCGTGCACTTGTTCGGACACTTTGTGCTCAATCACTTGATTTGTGTCAATCTCTAATTGTTCCACCCTGGTGGTCAGTACACTGATTTCCTCTACGATACTGGCGTTAGCCACTTGGATACTATCTACTCTTTCACTTAGTTCTTTCACCGCTTTGGGTAAGGTTTCATAGTTTTGCTTCATACTAACAATCTCACTTTGCATAGCTTCTAAAGATTGCATTAACTGCAAGTCTCTCTCATGCAGGCGTCGATCACGCTCTCTTTCGCGTTCTGCTTGCATACGTGCAAATTCAGCTACCAATCTCTGGTCACGCTCTGCTTGTTCAGCATCACGTTCTCTTTCGCGTTCTGCTTGCATACGTACAAATTCAGCTTGGAAATTGAGCATGCGCTCGAACATAACTCTTAATGATTGCACTTCTGACACCTCACCACTCTCTGGTCCGTGTCCAGTGCTTGCGGGTGGTACAGTATTTCCGCTATCAACTGAATCACTGGGTGGCAGTGGCAACATTTCTTGCCCTTCTGCCCCCAGATTCTCACATTGTACTTCCTGAACTACGTCACTAACATTACTTTGTGTCCCACTTTCTAACTCGGTATCACTACTTACTAACTGTTGTTCATTATCCATGTTGATATCCTTCTGACTACGCAATCTAACCATAGTAAACAAGAGAAATAAAATCTGAACTAAATATCCTAACACTCAGGTTTCACTGACATAATCACACAAGAAATGGTCATTTGTTAAAACACACTTATTATATACTACAATGACTAACTACTCAAATGTCCTGTTATTTTAAAACAAAGCACTAACAACAAGCACACCACTAATGATCCGAGAACACTGCACTGAGGCTACTTTACTACCCACAGGACAACTACACTGTAGCTTTACCTTTTGGTGATCTACCTTGGGTGCAGCTGCCCCCTGGTATTGTGGTAGGTAATTACTTTTTCGCTATAATGCACTCTCTTCTTCAGCTTGCCTCTGGGTATATAGTGTTCTCATGCAAAAAAATCATATACAGGTATTACCACACAATATTGGTTATGCAATACATATAATACATGGAAAAATTATTAATTGTTCTCCAACAAAGTTCGACTATAATAATACTGCAGTCAAAAGCTCATCCATCCGCAACCCTCAGGGCCCATTCACGTGTATCACCACAGCATGCTTACATCGTTCTTCTGTACCATCCAACAGAGAAAAATTACGAACTATAAAAGCTCCACTAACTTCATTGAATATAGAACTCGATAAGATTTTTGCCCCATTCTCCCCTCCCATATATCGAAAACAAATACCGTGTGCTGGCATCGATCACATGTGATGATCCTATTAAATATACAGGTATTGGTCCATTACATGGACCAATGTAAAATTTGTTTCGCCTGTACTGTAGGAGGATGACCGTATCCCACAAACTATACTGTAAGTCACAGGAGACCCTCCCTGTGAACCTGTGTCGTTGTTTGAAACATTGTTTTTTTCTGCTGTAACACACTTTGTACACTGTCATACATTTTGTTTTTTCCACCATGATTTCCAGGTCTCTATCAGGTTCTAACCTGAAATTAACACTTTCTGATCCATTGCTTCTCACCAAAATCTAGACGTCAAAAGGTGTATGTCATGTTGTTATTGATGCTACCATAACACATCCTACACACACTGGATGATTTGAAATAAAAGACAGTGACAACATAAGGAAACTGGAGGAGTTTGGCGGCGTTGTGGAGAGTTTCCAAACTGCTGTCCAAAGGTGACTGATGACCACTACATCTAAACTCACCTGTCACAGTGACGGAACAGATGATGGCTCAGCATTCCATTTCGACTGATTCCTCATATTGCAGTCACGTACGCGATCACCGTTTCGGTGCTAGCCATCAACATAAGATGTTGCCCGTCCAGCAAAACTCTTGCTCCATCTCAAACGAGCGATGTCAGTCAGTCATTATGTGGTAACCAACAGCGTACCAGCGGATGGATGGGATGGAAAATACATCGTCGATGTACTGTAATAATAAGCATCACAGGTAATATTGCAAACAATTTTAACAATTTTACACTAATTTCATCACCTGCCAATCATTCAACAGCATGTTTCCCCAGATTCAGTATCATAGCTTAACCACCCCTCCTCTACTTTGTGAGTATCATTGTAAATGTAGATAGATGACACGAGCACATGCATCATCAAAGTATACCAGACAGCGCCCTACACATTTCTAGTACCTCGAGCATAGTGCATAATTTACTGGCTGCATGGGGTAGACTTGCCATCTAAGGCATCTTGCCACAGTTCACACGGATCCCCGCATTGGAGGTTCGAGTCCACCCTTGGGCATGGGTGTGGGTGCTTTCCTTAGCATAAGTTAAATTAAGTTTTATTAACCAGTGTGTAAGCCTAGGGACCGATGACCTCAGCAGGTTGGTCCCATAGAACTTACCACAAATTTCCAATTTCCATAATTTACCATCTATCTTTATGCGAATGGAACTCACAGAGCATTCTCGCAGTCTTAGGATAAAATTATAGACTGAAAGACCCCCTCGCACTGTCTTTGACCAGCCCATCCTGCAGCACCATTACCGATTTAATCTGCAGCTGACCAAAAGAAGACCGCTACATTCTGCGTCTCGTGAAAGAATGGAGCCAACCCCATACTCGTCCATCCAAGTACAAAAAATTTCTCCAGATGCGCCCATGTTGAGGAGGTTAGCACCCCTTACCGGCGTATAGTAACAGATTTGAAGGTGTAGTGATGTAATAGCAGACGGTTAGGAAGAACAAGAAACGCTGGTTTTTTGTGCATGTTGGAGCTCCAGACGAATGGAGTTCGAAGCATTTTTACATAAATCAACCACGCTGTCATCTCAAAAGTAATGTTCTGGTCTGGGATTAGTACCTGGAAGGTAGTGGTAAGAGTGAAGGTAAACACACGCACTCTTAAAGCTACAACGTTCCCCACTTAAAACAGGCTAAAATTTAGATCGCTCCAGTTTCCGACCTATTAGTCGTATGGAATGTAACGCTGTTAATATGCCAATGTAAGAAATATATCTCCAGCGCATGACATACATCCTTCTTTCAAGTTTCTCTACGATAAACCATGGTAACAAACTGTAAAATGTAAAAAACTACTTCCTTAAAATATCGATTCCGTGTGATACATGCACAATATAGCTTTCCAGACATGTATAGCGTCCACTGTCCACATCCGATCACGGTTGAGAAATTAAACTATACCTGTATCAGCCCTATATAAAATGATCGTTAGTAACGGGGAATACCTCTTACAAGGAAACAGAAACTCATAGCAGCGGCGTTTGACATGTGAAATTACACGTCATGCGGCCACTAACTCTGTAAACAGGACATATGTCAAGCAGTATATACACAGAGAGGATTGCAGTGCCTCACAAACACCTATCGCTTAGAATCATCTTAGTTACGAAACTGAAGTCTTGATTTTATACCCAAGATGCGACAGGGGAATGGAGTACATCCCATAAATCTTCGTTCGTTTAGAGAAATGTGTCACGTTTCATCACACATGAGATGGAAGTCCTCTGATGACCAAGAGGTTTACTGTCAAAGTAGACACTGCTCTAAGACCCTCATAGAACACGAAGTTGTATATGAGCTGAATTCAGGCTATGTCACACAACTGATACATCCTGACAGAACATCGAAAAAAAAATTGTGAAATGACTTGCAACAACATCTCCCCCCCCCCTCTCTCTCTCTTTCTAGAATGCATCATCAGTCTACCATTAAATCATACCTCATTACAACTCCATCTCTACCAACCACTCCACTCTCTGTCATATTTTTACGCAGATGAAAGTAAGTTTAAAGGCAGATGGTTTTCTGTTTTCCCTGGAAAGGGTCAAAGAGAGCGGTCAATTCACGTGTATTACTGTTACCACAAATTACGGTTTCCCTTGTTCCCGATGCTTCCATGTCAACATCTTCTCGTATTCCTCTTGCTGTCGGACACTCGTTCCCAATCACAAGAAATCTTCTGCACCAACCAGAAGTACATCCTCAATTTCACCGCATTTAGGTGTATTTTCTCTCAGTTTATAAGTATTTCCCGTCATTTTTCGCAATTCTATCGATTTTTTTATGTCACTTCTAACCATTCAACCATAAAATGACGTCTCGTCCCGTATTTATCATTGCTTGTAAATGTAGTACAGCTGCCAACACCTAGCGCAAATGCACTATTTTCTTTTCTGATCAGAAGGCATAGTATCGCAGTGTACTCGATTGCATCCAGTCGCCTCCACCCCACATATTCCACATTTTCAGTGCGTTTGCTCTGTTTACTTTTAGTTTTTGTATGTGCATGTGACACGGATGGCTCCCAGAACCCGCTGTAGACCCCAGTTAGCGTTCGAGTGTGGAGATGTAGGGATATATGCCACGTCCGGGATAGAGTTTGAAGGTGGATTTGACACGCACAATGTACGGAGTGATGATGTGTTGCAGATCCACAGTAGACCATATCTGAGTTAGTGTTCGAGTGTGGATCTGCGATGTTCTGTATATCCAGACTAATGTTCAGAGGCAGGTCCACCACACGTCACATCTATGATAGGGCTTGCAGGTGGATCAACGACGCATTGCATCTGAAGATCTGTTCTGTGTTCGAAATTGCAGGAGGACCGGGTCCTGGGAGTCATCAGCTACACTTGCACATACGCAGACAAACAGAAAACAGAGCAAATGCACTGCAAATGTGGAATATGTGGGGTGGAGATGACTGGATGCAAATGAGCGAATGCGTAAAAGTGACACAAAAATCGATGGAATTGCGAAAAATGAGAGAAAATACGTATAAATTGAAAGAAAATACACGAAATGCGGGGAAATTGAGGATATACTTCTGGTTGGTACAGAAGGATTCTTGTACTTGGGATCGAGTATGTAACTGCAAGAGGAATACGAGGAAACAATTCTCATTCATCACACCACATTCAAATCTGTCACTGTACACCAATAAGGTTTCTATCCTGCCCAACATGGGCGCATCTGGAAAAAAATTTTGTGTACTTAGATGGACGAGTATTCGGGCAGCTCCATTCATTCATGAGAGATGGAATGTAGCGGTCTACTTCTGATCAGCTGCAGATTAAATCGGCAATGGCGCTGCAGGATGGGCTGGTCAAAGACAGTGCGAGGGGGTCTTTCACTCTCTAATTTTTGGACTAAGACTGCGAGAATGCTCTTTGACTCTCATCTGCGTTGAGATAGGTCATAAATTATACACTATGCTCGAGGTGCTAGAAATATGTTGAGTGCTGTCTGGCATACTTTGATGATGTACACTCCTGGAAATGGAAAAAAGAACACATTGACACCGGTGTGTCAGACCCACCATACTTGCTCCGGACACTGCGAGAGGGCTGTACAAGCAATGATCACATGCACGGCACACTGGACACACCAGGAACCGCGGTGTTGGCCGTCGAATGGCGCTAGCTGCGCAGCATTTGTGCACCGCCGCCGTCAGTGTCAGCCAGTTTGCCGTGGCATACGGAGCTCCATCGCAGTCTTTAACACTGGTAGCATGCCGCGACAGCGTGGACGTGAACCGTATGTGCAGTTGACGGACTTTGAGCGAGGGCGTATAGTGGGCATGCGGGAGGCCGGGTGGACGTACCGCCGAATTGCTCAACACGTGGGGCGTGAGGTCTCCACAGTACATAGATGTTGTCGCCAGTGGTCGGCGGAAGGTGCACGTGCCCGTCGACCTGGGACCGGACCGCAGCGACGCACGGATGCACGCCAAGACCGTAGGATCCTACGCAGTGCCGTAGGGGACCGCACCGCCACTTCCCAGCAAATTAGGGACACTGTTGCTCCTGGGGTATCGGCGAGGACCATTCGCAACCGTCTCCATGAAGCTGGGCTACGGTCCCGCACACCGTTAGGCCGTCTTCCGCTCACGCCCCAACATCGTGCAGCCCGCCTCCAGTGGTGTCGCGACAGGCGTGAATGGAGGGACGAATGGAGACGTGTCGTCTTCAGCGATGAGAGTCGCTTCTGCCTTGGTGCCAATGATGGTCGTATGCGTGTTTGGCGCCGTGCAGGTGAGCGCCACAATCAGGACTGGATACGACCGAGGCACACAGGGCCAACACCCGGCATCATGCTGTGGGGAGCGATCTCCTACACTGGCCGTACACCACTGGTGATCGTCGAGGGGACACTGAAGAGTGCACGGTACATCCAAACCGTCATCGAACCCATCGTTCTACCATTCCTAGACCGGCAAGGGAACTTGCTGTTCCAACAGGACAATGCACGTCCGCATGTATCCCGTGCCACCCAACGTGCTCTAGAAGGTGTAAGTCAACTACCCTGGCCAGCAAGATCTCCGGATCTGTCCCCCATTGAGCATGTTTGGGACTGGATGAAGCGTCGTCTCACGCGGTCTGCACGTCCAGCACGAACGCTGGTCCAACTGAGGCGCCAGGTGGAAATGGCATGGCAAGCCGTTCCACAGGACTACATCCAGTATCTCTACGATCGTCTCCATGGGAGAATAGCAGCCTGCATTGCTGCGAAAGGTGGATATACACTGTACTAGTGCCGACATTGTGCACGCTCTGTTGCCTGTGCCTATGTGCCTGTGGTTCTGTCAGTGTGATCATGTGATGTATCTGACCCCAGGAATGTGTCAATAATGTTTCCCCTTCCTGGGACAATGAATTCATGGTGTTCTTATTTCAATTTCCAGGAGTGTATGTGTTTGAGAATTAACTATGAATAAACGTACTGCACAGTCATCTATCTACATTCGCAATGATACTCGCAAAGTAGAGAAGGGGCGGTATAGCTAGGATACTGAAATTGGTAAACATGCTGTTGCATCATTGGTCAGTTTAAAATTACTGTAAAATTGCTAAAATTGTCCGCACTATCAACTGTGATGCTTATTATTATTGCAGTACATCGACGGCGTATTTTCCATCCCATCTGTCCACTGGTATGCTGTTGGTTACCACATAATGATTGACTGCCATCGCTTGTTTGAAATGGAGAAAGAGTTTTTCTGGAGGGGCAACACCTTCTGGGGATGGATAGCACCAAAACAGTGATCATGTACATGACTGCAATATAAGGAATCAGTCGAAACGGAACGCAGAGCCATCAGATATTCTGTCACTCTGACAGATGAGTTTAAACGCAGAGGTCATCTGTCACCTCTAGACAGCAGTTTGGAAACTCTCCAGCCAGCCGAGCGGTTCTAGGCGCTACAGTCTGGAGCCGCACGACCGCTACGGTCGTAGGTTCTAAGCCTGCCTCGTTCATGGATGTTTGTGATGTCCTTAGGTTAGTTAGGTTTAAGTAGTTCTAAGTTCTAGGGGACTGATGACCTCAGAAGTTAAGTCCAATAGTGCTCAGAGCCATTTGAACCATTTTGGAAACTCTCCACAACGCCGCCAAACTCTTCTAGTTTCCTTAAGTTGTAACTATCTTTTACTCTAAATCATCCACTGTGTGTGTTGTGTAATGGTAGTAGCAGTAACAACATGAGATATACCATGTGATTCCTAGTTTTCGGTGAGAAGCAATGGATCAGAACGTGTTAATTTCAGTTTAGAACCTGACACAGACCTTGAAGTCATGGCAGAAAAAACAAAATGTATGGCAGTGTACAAAGCATGTTGCAGCAGATAAAAACAATGTTTCAACAACAACGCAGGGCCATAGGGAGGGTCTCTCGCGACTCACAGTATAGTTTTTGGGATATGGTCATTCGCCTACAGTACAGGCGAACCAACTTTACGTTGGTCCACGTAATTTATCAATACCTGCATACTTAATAGGATTGTCACATGTGCTCGATTCCGGCACACAGACGGTATTTGTTTACGATATATGGGAGGAGAGAGATGTGGTAAAAATCTTATTGAGTTCTCTATCCGATGAAGTTAGTGGAGCTTTTATAGTTCGTAATTTTTCTCTGTTGGATGGTACAGAATAACGATATAAGCATGATGGGGTGATAGACATGAATGGACCCTGAGGGACGTGGATCTGCTACGGACTGCAGTATCTGTATGCAATGTGGGGACACACCACAAAGCAGTAGTAAAATCCTTGTCATTCCCCCAGTTCCTGTACTGCCGTTTGTACTACCTCTCGTTGCAGGAGCAGGCTTCATTTGATGCTGACCTTACACATCGTAAACTGTTGGCGGAGCTGTGACTACTTGTTCCCAATTCCACCGAATGGTCAAAACGTGATCATGTTGGACTAACTCAGGTCACTCTGTTCCTACAAAGGTTGCAGAGGGCAGTGGATATAGCTCTCTCCAGCTTCTGCTCAGTTACGACTTAAATTGAAATGATCACATGCGCAAAGCTGCAGGGGGCTGCGCATAGTCTGAGGAGGCAGTTGCAAGATGCATAACGACTATTTAAAATTTTACTGTGGGTGATAGGTTCGAGAAAGGCGGCTCATTTCGAGATATGAGAGTGCCAGAAATATGATTCACTAGGGGCAGTAATCATGAAAGGATCCAACGCAGGTATGTGGTTGAATGGAAAGACTTGATTCCAAATCCCAGTCAGCATTTCTACCGGACAGTGTAACACTAGAGATCTGAAAATCCTGTGTACATTTCTTACAACCTCAATCAGCACCCTATCTGCTGTTTGTGATCCTTCTCAATCAACCATTGCCTATAATCCAGTCGATATATCCCCAAACCTTGGGCATGGCATCGAGACCGAATGCACTACAAATACTGGAGAAATATCTAGTGGCGGCATGAGGGAGTTGCAAATACCAGTTTTATACCATGATCCTTAGCTGAATCACTTTCTAAATTCTTTAGTTTTATTATGAGGTTGCACTATTGGCGACGAGTAACTAGCGATCATCGTCTATATTCAATATCATGGTATTTGTCTGACAAAACCACTTCATTTGGAGGTAATGCGATACCTCGATTTATAAAGCCGTTTTGGGTATGAACATGGATACTTGTGTGCACCTGTAGAAACAAGACCAATTGTGATGGTGATATGTTCGTGTTTTTTAATATCTGGAGGTTTGTATGATTGTTACGTCCCTCTTTCTAAGGCATTGGTATTCGCAAGTTCAAATATCAGTTGTTTTTTCTTCGAGTTCTCACATATAGGTCTTTGCAAATGGGATAAGGTTCTAGTTAGTCAGTGGTATACAGCACGCTCCACCTCGCTAAAGTTTCGGGTTTCTAGAGAAACAATTTCCAGTCTATATCTTCAGAATTATACTGTACGAGTGATGCTACTGCTATGGAAGCGATACTGCTGAGTGCTTGATATTGAGAAGCATGCCGTAAATGGTACGATATTCTGGCAAAGCATGAGAAATTACATATGTTCTTGTAATCTCAGAGTCTGGAGATGGGTGTAGAAAGCAAGCAACCCAGCAGCTCAGGGCCAGAAACAGTAAAGCCTACGTGCCGGGTGAAGTGAGCCCATCTCTGTGCAACAGTTCAGAGAGTGACTTCGATCCACTGAGGTCAGGAGCGAATGACTTGTGACTGTCAGCTATGATGTATGAGCACCCGACCTTGCAGGTAAAGATCTAGTGCTGTGAGGAGTATACCTATGGTGCATGTATTTATGCGGCCGGCTGGGATGGCCGAGCGGTTCTAGGCGCTACAGTCTGGAACCGCACGACCGCTACGGACGCAGGTTTGAAACCTGCCTCGGGCATGGATGTGTATGATGTCCTTAGATTAGTTAGGTTTAAGTAGTTCCAAGTTCTAGGGGACTTATGACCTTAGAAGTAAAGCCCCATAGTGTTCAGAGCCATTTTTTGTGCTTATGCTGTTTGTCTTTGCGCTATATAGGGTATTACAAAAAGGTACGGCCAAACTTTCAGGAAACATTCCTCACACACAAAGAAAGAAAATATGTTATGTGGACATGTGTCCGGAAACCCTTACTTTGCATGTTAGAGCTCATTTTATTATTTCTCTTCAAATCACATTAATCATGGAATGGAAACACACAGCAACAGAACGTACCAGCGTGACTTCAAACCCTTTGTTACAGGAAATGTTCAAAATGTCCTCTGTTAGCGAGGATACATGCATACACCCTACGTCGCATGGAATCCCTGATGCGCTGGTGCAGCCCTGGAGAATGGCGTATTGTATCACAGCCGTCCACAATACAAGCACGAAGAGTCTCTACATTTGGTACCGGGGTTGCGTAGACAAGAGCTTTCAAATGCCCCCATAAATGAAAGTCAAGAGGGTTGAGGTCAGGAGAGCGTGGAGGCCATGGAATTGGTTCGCCTCTACCAATCCATTGGCCACAGAATCTGTTGTTGAGAAGCATACGAACACTTCGACAGAAATTTGCAGGAGCTCCATCGTGCATGAACCACATGTTGTGTCGTACTTGTAAACGCACATGTTCTAGCAGCACAGGTAGAGTATCCCATATGAAATCATGATAACGTGCTCCATTGAGCGTAGGTGGAAGAACATGGGGCCAATCAAGGCATCACCAACAATGCCTGCCCAAACGTTCACAGAAAATCTGTGTTGATGACGTGATTGCACAATTGCGTGCGGATTCTCGTCAGCCCACACATGTTGATTGTGAAAATTTACAATTTTATCACGTTGGAATGAAGACTCATCCGTAAAGAGAACATTTGCACTGAAATGAGGATTGACACATTGTTGAATGAACCATTCGCAGAAGTGTACCTGTGGAGGCCAATCAACTGCTGATAGTGCCGGCACACGCTGTACATGGTACGGAAACAACTGGTTCTCCCATAGCACTCTCCATACAGTGACGTGGTCAACATTACCTTGTACAGCAGCAACTTCTCTGACGCTGACATTAGGGTTATCGTCAACTGCACAAAGAATTGCCTCATCCATTGCAGGTGTCCTCGTTGTTCTAGGTCTTCCCCAGTCGTGAGTCATAGGCTGGAATGTTCCGTGCTCTCTAAGACGCCATTCAATTGCTTCAAACGTGTTCCTGTCGGGACACCTTCGTTCTGGAAATCTCTCTCGATACAAACGTACCACACCACAGCTATTGCCCCGTGCTAATCCATACATCAAATGGGCATCTGCCAACTCTGGATTTGTAAACATTGCAGTGACTGCAAAACCACGTTCGTGATGAACACTAACCTGTTGATGCTACGTACTGATGTGCTTGATGCTAGTACTGTAGAGCAATGAGTCGCATGTCAACACAAGCACCGAAGTCAACATTAGCTTCCTTCAATTGGGCCAACTGACGATGAATCGAGGAAGTACAGTACAAACTGACGAAACTAAAATGATCTCTAACATGGAAATTAAGCGATTCTGGACACATGTCCACATAACATCTTTTCTTTATTTGTGTGTGAGGAATGTTTCCTGAAAGTTTGACCATACCTTTTTGTAACACCCTGTATGTATGAGTGTCTGTCGGTCAATAGCTATATTAATGATGCAAAAGGGGCGATATTCTATGGTGCAGGATAGGAATTGTATGTCTACTACATCAACATGGTGTGGAGTGGTATATTGTCGGGTTGGAAATCGGTTTCATGCTCTAATATTCAGGCTTCTGTCCTCAGTGGCAGAGCAGTATAATTGAGTAAGAGTCGTTCTGTATTTGACGACCTGTAGGCCTCTTTTGCAGGGTTTAATTGTCAGTGCACTATGACGATCTGTACCAGATAGTTTTGCCTCTGAAAGACTTGTCTGCAGAAAGAAAAAGGTGGACAGTCTTCCACATCGGCAGCATCAGTAATTTGGCAGGTAAATTCAGTGAAAGGCACTCATAATGCTCCATTTATTCGCAAGAAATCGTTTGTGCTGTTATGTAGGAGACTCTACATAGTGGTGAGAATGTTTGCGTTCTGGAGATGTTTCTTGAAAGCAGGACTTATCAGTGTCCAGGAAGGGTAACACATGATGGACTGGTTGCCATGTTGGGACCATCAGGAGGAATGCATAAGGCGTTATTCTGGGCTATTTTCGAAAACAGGTCCTGTTAGGACAACAATTTCCATTCAGACAAGCTGAGACATCATGGAAGCTCCTACAAAAGTGATCATTAACTATTTCTGCAGCACTTTACTATTTATGAGAGGTAGACATGGCTCTTATTTACATCTCCATGCGATGTCAGTGTAACATTGAGAACCTTTTAGATGCACCTGCGATGGTGAGTCGCTACACAAACATTTCACGGAATGGGTGAGCCACACTGGAGAGGTAAACACGTGTACAGCCAGAAGCAGCACGCTTGTCCCATTAGGATCGCTAGGAACAATGCACCCTGTGCTATTCTGGGAAGCATTGCAACAGATTTCTATAGTGCGGCCTGTGAAGTCAGTATAACATTGAAAACCTTTTAGCTGCATCTGCGAGGGTTATCTGCTATACAAACATCTCTCTCAGTGCTTGACCACAGGTAGAGGGGTAGAGGGGCATGGTGCCAGCAACAATGTAAACACATGAGTATGGCCCAGAGATTTATCACGTGTGGGACCAACGTGAGCTCACCGTACAATGTGCATAACTTGGGGCTCTGTGGGGAAGAGTTCACTGAAACGTTGCAGTTGACAATAGTTCGAAAGTGTTTTTACGTGCAATGAGTGTTTGTGAACTGCATCATTTTTGGCTGTTTAATTGTTGTGCGCATGTTTGCATAGCATAACACATTCATTATTGCTTTACAATTTACGAGTTGTTTTCGTGTCTGTTGCATTATTTTGGGAACATATGTGTAGGTTGTGTGATGCATTAGTATGCCAGTTTATAATTAGTGAGCGTGTTTGCAGACTGTTTGACATGCATTATTTTGATAATTTACGCGTTGTCAGCATCTCTACACATCAGTGTGCTGCATTATTTCGGTGATTTGCAAGTAGTTTGCAGGTCTGTATGCTGTGTACTGCATTATTTCGATAATTTACGAGTTGTTTTCATGTGTGCACCTCCGTGTACTGCATTATTTCGGTGACGTACTAGTAGTTTGCAGGTTTGTAGGCTGTGTATTATGACTCAAAGCACATTAGAGCGAGGGTTTTGTATCAGTGCAATAAACTACATGAAATCTATCTCTAAATAAATTGCTCCAAAATAAATAAAGTACACTCCTTCCTCTCTCCAGCAGCCCAGAACAGGCTGAGTCCTTCTCCTGCCATTTTTTCCACAGACCGCCATCTTGTATTACATCACTGAAGGGACGACAGTACCCTCTGATGGCGGTACTGTGCACTAGGTCAGTTGGACACCAGCCCTCATGGAACACACTGGATGAAGCTACTGCCTCAAAATGTTTAAATAAACACTGCCTTCAAAATAAAGACTTATGTCCATCCTATCCAGCAGCCCAACACAGGCTGAGTCCAAGTCCTGCCAATTCATAGAAAGAGGCGGCGGCCGAATGACTTACGTTAGTGAAGGTAGCTGAAGTGACATTTTCTCCTACGATTTTCTTAGTTAGTTGAGGTAGCCCAAGTGACCTTTCTTCCCCGGCACAATTTAAACTTCCCGCCATTTTCTGGGGGAGTCGAGGGGGTAAGAGAGGGGAGGGGTAAGGTTAGTGGAGGTAGCCCAATTCACCTATTTTCCCACGAAAAATTGATCTTCTGCCATGACGTCATTGCGATGTTGCCATATCTATCGCCGCCATCTTTGATCCGCCATCTTGAATAAATTTGGCAACAATGCAGAGTGGGGTGACACGGAGGGTGTCCGACAAATGACGCCTACCAGACTCTCTGTGGTGCAGGATCATAGGAAGAATGAAAGCAGGACAGTGACAAGGTGATACATCTCGATGGCTTAATGTGTATAGGTCAGTTGTTTCTCGGAAGTGGCGACAGTTTACAGAGACCGAAAATGTATCCCAATGACCAGAGCAGGACTGACCATATGTGACAGTAGAGAGAGAAGACCTTTATTTGGCTGTAAAGACATTACAGAACCATTAAGGAGTCGAGGTAGCAGTTGTCGTAATACTGGTTATCACTGTTGGCATTCAACCGCGATTCTTATACATATATTTTAACAACGCGTTTCAAGAGACAATGCTCTCATCTAAGTCCGTTTAATTTCATGACATAGACTTTACAACCTGATGATGAGAGCGTTGTCTCTTGAAACGCGTTGTTAAAATATATGTATAAGAATCACGATTGAATGCTAACAGTGATAACCATTACAGAACCGTTTTAGTACTACACAGCAACTGGCTTCTGACCTTGCAGCATACACTGAACGTGTTATACTGAGGCAAACGGTGTGCAGAAGGCTTCCACAGAGTGGCTGTTATCGTCGGAGACCCGACGCGTCTTTGCAGAAGGGAACATATAGAGTGGAGTCGTAAACCTTGAAAGGTCTCTGTTGGATTCCTTTCATGTTAATTTCTTAAATCTGTTGTCATTTACGGCATAAATTCCTCTTCTAAATTTACTGTGGCGTTTCTGACTATCTGGGAGGAGACTGAGTAGTGGAACGTGTTACTTTTACACATAAACAAGAACGATCTGTCACACTACTACACTTTAAAACGCGGTTTATATGTAATTCATGTCTCACAGTCTCATACGGAACCTACATCCGCTTTATTTTATATACTGTCATCCCCCTTCCCTTCTGTGTGAGAGGATGAATGAGCAAATGTATTTCTAGTTGCATGCCTCAGGGTAGCAGACAAGCCTGTCTGCTAGAGAACAGTAGGACCAACGTCGGAACAGGTAGCTACGCTTTCTAAAAGCAAAGAGGTTTCTATCCTTAGTATGGTCCTGTCCGTCCCTTGTCATGTTGGTATAGGAAGCTGCCCCTCTGGCCACTTCCGTTTGTAGTGGGGAGCCACCCTCAGGAAGGGACCAGGTCAGTCTGTCCATGGCGAGCGTCTGAAGTGGTAAGATCTCCGGCTAAGCGCGTGTCTACTAAGTCCGTAGGACAATGGATTTCTTAAGTTCAGCCTAACTGAAAATTTAATCACCTTTATTTCAGGTTTAGCTCTAAAATATCTAATGTTATCTTAAATTGCAACACAGTGTAATTCGTGTGTGAAGTTCAGAATATCTTCCGGTAGTTGCTTTGTCAGTACTTTGTGAGTAATGCGGAACCACGTGTTGATCAGTAACTTTAACTAAGTTCATCAATGTTAAATGCGAATGTGCGTGAGATTATAACGTCTCGTTTTGACAATATTTTTCAATATAGCAACTTTTCTTTATGTTCAATCCACGTGGGGTGTACTTTGTGAGACCAGTACCACGTGCTTATACAATTGTTTGACCCATCAGGTTAATAGTAAGACGATAGTAACCAGTTTGAGGTTCTTCTTTTGTAAATTGCTTTTCGATCTAATTTATTTTAATTATCAAAATTATTGTGGAGTTACACTCTTTGTGTAAACCAAGTTGACCACGTGAAGCATGTGGTGTAAGCATCAAAGTAGCCCTCAGCTATTCTTTTCGGGAAGATTTCACAGAGAGTTAGTAAGAATTTAGTATACCAGTGTGTGGTAATTTCATGACGGACAGGATTGCGCTACGAACATAACTTCTTTGGGTGAAAATTGAATCGGTTGGTTGTGGTTAATTTCCTCTTGCATATGTTTCAACGTTCTTCGTGTGTTATTTTATGAATGCAGTGTTGTATGCAGTCTCCCAATCTTGGCTCCATATTTGATGTGTTCCGTAAGATTACAATCTCACATTTTCACAATGCTAAATAAGGCACCATCTTAAATACGACTCAAGTTTAATATGCTGAAATTTCAATGATCAATGTTAAAATAAATTTCCAAATATAAACTGATTTATTTCTTTTTATTTAAATTCTCTTTTATATATATATATATATATATATATATATATATATATATATATCACCAGTTGTTGTATGACTATTAAAGCATTATAATTAATGTTAGTCTGGTTGGGAATTTGGTAAGCTAGACTGGATACCTGGTGAAACAGTTGCGCAGTAATGCAAGGTTAACTTCCCCAGACAGCTCACAGCTTTTAAACCGCTTTTATTGTCTATCGGTACCGCTTTCATAGCAAATTAAAGCAACAACGTTACAACCTGCCACCTGGACATTCGAACACTGGGCCAATAATCTTTTCACTGTTGCAGCCCGATTTGATCTGGAGAGTAATTCTCGACGGATTCGCATTTGGAGGGAACGTGGAACACGGTTTCGGGATGCAAACTTTGTGGGGAAAAACCGATATTGAGGAGGGTCCCTAATATGGTGTGGGCAAGGGTTACGTTGACCACTCGAACAACTCTTCGTGAAATTATACAGGTGAGTCGACAAGGTTCAAATGGTGTCAGGTATCATGACGAGATCTTAGGAGCTCATCTGCGGTTGTTGCAGGACGCTGTGGATCCAGACTTCGTGCTGATGGATGGTAATTTTCGACCTCGTGGAGCATGCTGATGTTTTCTTGGAAACGGAAGGCACTGCACGCACAGGTGGACTGCTTGCTATCCCGATATGAATCTCATGGAGCGTGCCTGGGGTGCTCTATCGAAACGGGTCGCATCATGTAAGCATCCACCAACCACTCTCCGAGACTTACCAGCAGCTCTGCAGGAAGAATGGTCATCATTTCCTCAACGTGAGACTGACGACATCATTCACAGCATGCCCCGACGTTGTCAGGCCTGTACTGCTGCCAGAGGTGGTCCACACCCCATACCGAGCACTGTTTTTGGAATGTGTGTGCAGATCCTTTAAGTTGGAAAAAACTAAGAGCATTTTTGTCTACCGTTATGCATGTTGTAGTTGTTTACGTTCTGTGTTCTTCACATTGTTTCTATTATACTATTATCTGTTTACACTGTTCTGTGGCAAAATAAAAGAAACCTTGCAAAATTTCCGTTTATTGCGTTAGTTTTGGACACCAGTGTACTTAAGAATATCCCACAAATTGAATTAAAATTTTAGCCGAACACAGGAAGAACATAGATACAGGAACGCTCGGTATAACAGTTCCAAAATTATCGTAGCTGTGTTGGGAAAGTACCAGAGCTCCAAGCGCTAATGGAAAGCACTGTTGCTCAAACTGTTATAGGGACTGAAGCTGGCTAAACCCGTGATAAGCTCAGCTTAAATTTTTGAGAAGAACCTACAGTGTTCCCAAATGATAGGTTAAACACAGTTGGGGTCGCGTGTCTTTTGCTGTTAGAAGTAGTTCATCTTATCGCGAAATTGAGGTGGATAGTTTCTGTCAGTTAGTGTGGGCAGAGGTCATTGTTGGCAACCGGAATAAAATAATAATTGGTTCCTTTTACCAACGTCCCAGTTCGGATGGTTACACGATAAATCAGTCAAATCTAAATTTAACTAAATACTTAGGAATTATAATTACGTACAACTTAAATTGGAAGGAACACATAGAAAATGTTGTGGGGAATACTAACCAAAGACTGCGTTTTATTGGCAGGACACTTAGAAAACAGATTTACTAAGAACACTGACTACACTACGGTTGCCGGCCGGAGTGGCCGAGCGGTTCTAGGCGCTTCGGTCTGGAACTGCGCGACTGCTACGGTCACAGGTTCGAATCCTGCCTCGGGAATAGATGTGTGTGATGCACTTAGGTTAGTTAGGTTTAAGTAGTTCTAAGTTCTAGGGGCCTGATGACCTCTGATGTTAAGTCCCATAGTGCTCAGAGCCACTTGAACCATGCACTACGCTTGTGCGTCCCCTTTTAGAATACTGCTGCGCTGTGTGGGATCCTTACCACATAGGACTGACGGAGTACATCGGAAAAGTTCAAAGAAGGGCAGCACGTTTTATATTATCGAGAAATATGGGAGAGAGTGTCACTCAAATGATGCAGGATTTGGGCTGGACGTCATTAAAACAACGACCTTTTTCTTTGCGACGGAATCTCCTCATGAAATTCCAATCAACAACTTTCTCATCCGAACGCGAAAATATTTTGTTGAGATCGACCTACTTAGGGAGAAACGATCACCACGATAAAATAAGGGAAATCAAAGTTCGTACGGAAAGTTATAGGTGTTCGTTGTTTCCGCGCTATACGAGTTTGGAATAATAGAGAATTGTGAAGATGGTTGGATGAGCCCTCTGCCAGGCACTTAAATGTGATTTGCAGAGTATCCATGTCGATGTAGATGTAGATGTATGGCATTTGGCTATTATAGAACATAGTTCGAAAGTTACGTTTAAGTTGTAAACCGTAATAGGCATTTATTAAAAAATATAGTGCAAATACACAGTGATAGCTGTTGTGTTCAACAACAAAACTAGCGCAAGAAAGGGAATCAACCACAGAGCCTGCTTCATACCCAAAAAAAGGCGAACAGGAGGGGTACGAGCAATGAGATATATGCGTTGCGAAGCCTTTCGAACTGCACAAACTTACCCTATTCTACTCAATATTCAACTGAGTGTGTAACGTCTAGTGATTAGTGTTACTCGCCACTGACGGAGAGGGCCGATGTTCGATTGCTCGTGGACGAGGTATGGAAAGCTGTTCACTAGGTCTCGTGACAACAGATGAGAATTCTATCGATAAAATAAGGTAGCTACATCACATGCTGGCCACCGAAGTGGCACCGCGCTCGAATCCACAGTCAAACGTCATACAAAAAATGGTTCAAATGGCTCTGAGCACTATGGGACTTAACATCTGAGGTCATCAGTCCCCTAGAACTTAGAATTACTTAAACCTAATTAACCTAAGGACATCCCACACATCCATGCTCGAGGCAGGATTCGAACCTGCGACCGTAGCAGTCGCGCAATTCCGGACTGAAGCGCCTAGAGACGCTCGGCCACCGCAGCCGCCTCAAACGTCATACGATACCTTGTAATGTCGTGTCGGACAGCCTTTTTCCCGGCATAGTGCAACAACTCGGCGTGGCATGGAATCAACAAGTCGTTCGAAGTCCCCTGCGGAAAAGCCACGCTGTCTATATAGCCGTCCGTAATTGCGAAAGTGTTTCTGATGCAGGATTCTGTGCACGAACTGCCCTCTCCATTATGTCCCACAAATGTTGGATGTTATTCGTGTCGGGCGATCTGCGTGGCCAAATAATTCGCTCGAACTGTCCAGAATATTCTTCAATCCAATCGGGAACAATTGTGGCCAGGTGACATGAACCGTTGTCATCCATTAGACTTCTATGGTTATTTGAGAACATGAAGTCCATGAATGGCTGCAAGTTTTCTCCAAGTATCCGAACGTCACCATTTTCAGTCAATGGTCGGTTCAGTCGGACCAGAGAACACAGTCCATTCCATGTAAACACAGCCCACACCACTATGGAGTCACCCCCAGCATGTACACTGCCTGGTTGACAACTTGGGTCCATGGCTTCGTGAGATCCGCACCACCCTATCGTCAGCTCTTACCAACCGAAATCGGGACTTATCTGACAAGGCCATGGTTTTCCGGTTCTCTAGGGTCCAACTGATATGGTCACGAGCCCAAGAGAGGCGCAGCAGGCAATGTAATGCTGTTGAAACATCCCCTTAGAAAATTTTTATGAATGACAGTGCTGGAAAACCTCTACGTTATTTTATATTCAAACAGATGAGCAAAACTGAACGTACTCGGACATTTCTCTCTTTAGTTATTCTGATCATCACTAAACTGACACACAATATTTCTTTTAGCTCAACGCAATCTTACTTTCAATAATCCCAACAAAAGAATGGCCCTGACTAACAATAACCTATACCTTTCATGAATCACTTACCTCACAAAAATCTTCGTTGCTCAAACTACTGCAATACAGCGTGCGTCAATACTGCCAGCTGAATAAAAGATTATAACTACTGAAGGCACTAACTACTCATAGGCATAGTTAGCAAATGAAAGATTTTGATAGAGAACAAACAACGTATTTACCTTAATAATGTTCAAAAATCATATATATATATATATATATATATATATATATATATATATATAATCAGTTCATGATATCGAATATTACAAAATTACTCTTTCTGATGGACACACGTCCAGATCGTCCGCTCTCAAAATTCTGCCATCTCTCTCCCCACATTCACCACTGCTGGCGGCTCACCTCCAACTGCCCAACGCTATGCGCTGTTCACATCCAGCTGCCCAACACTACAATAGCAAATATTCCAACAATGCAAACCAGCCACAGACTGCACACAGCACAGTCAGTGATTTTCATACAGAGCGCTACGTGGCGTTACCAACATAAAAACCTAAACAGCCTACTTACAGTGTTAGCAAAGGACTCGCGTCGGTTGTTTGATCCCGTATCCCACTGACGCCAGATTTCGCCGCACTGTCTTAACGGACACGTTCGTCGCCAAGTCCCACATTGTTTTTTGTGGCTATTTCACGCATCGTTGCTTGTCTGTTAGCACAGACAACTCTACGCAGACGTCACTGTTCTCGATCGTTAAGTGAAACATGTCGGCCATTGCGTTGTCCGTGCTGAGAGATAATACCTGAAATTTGGTATTCCCGACACACTCTTGACACAGTTGATTTCGGAATATTGAACTAGTGATTTCCGAAATGGAATGTTCTATGCGTCTAGTTACAACTACCACCCAACGTTCAGACGTTCAGTCTGTTTCTTCCCGTCGTGCTGCCGTAATCATGTCGGAAACGTTTCGCATGAATCACCTGAGTACAAGTGACAGCTCCGTTAATGCAATGGCCTTTTATACAGTATGTACGATACTACCGCCATCCGTATATGCGCATATCGCTACCACATGACTTTTCTCTCCTCAGTGTAATTAGCAATGATTGGCTCAAGCAGTATGTTTTCACAATAATTTGTATACCTTCACTATCCAGCAACTCCCACACAACAGCATTAATCCATGAGCTCCACGTCATAGCTGCGAAGTACACTATTCACTAAGAGTTCTAGTGTGGAACGTACGTTAGTCTTTAAACATCGCTACGGTCGCAGGTTCGAATCCTGCCTCGGGCATGGATGTGTGTGATGTCCTTAGGGTAGTTAGGTTTAAGTAGTTCTAAGTTCTGGGGGACTGATGACCTCAGAAGTTAAGTCCCATAGTGCTGAGAGCCATTTGAACCACTTTTTTTCTTTAAACATCTGCCGTTCACCACCACTCTAAATTTTGTCTGTCTTACCTCTTGGGTGCAAGAAACTTCTATATGCCACTGGATACATTCTTTATAGGCATTTTTAGTAAGATCTCATTTGTCATTTGTCATTTTTGCATTGTCAGCGAATGTAATGGCAGACTTTCTGACGTTTAATAGCTAGGATAAAAAGATATGACCTTATGTCGACCTTGTGTATTCCAAGTATGTGTCACAAGTACCTCGCTCTCAATTTACTGTAGCACGCGTTGTTAACATTTCCTTATTGCTAATTGTACCTCGGCGCACTGCGTTATAACGGGTGCAACAGGTTGCCGTCGGCGCTCGGAGGGGTGTAACCTAATCTGCATAGCTGGTTTATGTTAAGCGACGCAGCCCGTGTGGGCAGCGGAGGCATATGAGAAAGGCAAAGGTGTCGCAGACTGCCGGCCTTCGGGATGAGGCGTGGCTGTACTACACGTCACCGTTGTACTAGAACACAGTGTGACAGAGATCGCCCTCCACGGTCGCAACTTACGTTCACTCACCGCCTGTACATGCAACAGCAGCTGAAACGAACTTCAGTACTTCATAAGATCATCTTGAAACGTCTCTGTGAAGTCGTTTCATAAGACGCTTGTCGAATTCGGTGCAACTTATTCACTTTACTACCTGATTTTACCTTAATTCATGAATTCTTCCAGAAAGACTGAACACTGAAATAAGGCCTATTGGATTATTATATGTGTGTTTTTATGTGGGGTTTCGGTTTTGTTTTCTGGGAATCGCTGAATTGGTCATCGTCTGCTGGGAGCAGACGATGTTGCTTCTCGTTCGAAGGAGAGCACATGATAACCAACTTAGGTTTCCAATACCTGAACAGAGAGTTTTACCCATCTTAGTCGAGGGCTGTGTCGGAAGCTGTTTTTGTGTGTGAGTTTGGTGACGGCGGGCTACCCCTCTGGTAGCTTCCGCTACACGGGGAGCTAGGTAATCTCGAAAGAGAAAGCGGCACTCTTCAGTGAACGCTTGGTGAGTACGGATCGTAGCTCTTAAAGGGGAGGGGGGGGGGGGGGAGGGTTCAGGTGATAGGAAGCAGGTTCAGTTAGGACTTCGTTACGTTTAACTGTTGAAATACTTAAGAACTTCAGCTTAACTAAAGTGTGTGAATCGAGTTATTTTTCCGAATGTGCCATTATTCCATTGCTTTAAATAGGCGATTTTTGGGTGTTTGAGTTAGAAGTGTGGAAGTTACTTCGTTCATTTTGAACAACGATGAAGCAGAATTGCAAACAGTAAATCAGATTAGGAAAAGCTGATTAGGATCACTTCAGCAGTATTTGAGTATAATACTGTGTCGAAGCGTGTATGATTTTTAATCTTATATTTTGTGGAAGTTGCTTTTTTCTTTGTGTGTCTATTTTGTGCCACGTCTTTGGTAATCAATGACCCTTCTGGTCCACCACGGCACTGCAGTACGCTTTATTTTAACAGTTTGCTTGTTTAATGAGCTATAATTTCTGCAAGAATATCTGTTCTATCGTGCGCTTTCTACAAAGTAGCACAACTGTTTGATTCGGAATGCACCACGTGCTCTAGTTCGGCCGTTTGCAAGCAGCAGACGCAGTTAGTATGTTGAATAATTATCGCACAACCTCGTGCATTGGTTAAACCTCTGTTCAGAGTAGAATCGTAACGTGAATCTCACTGAGATATTTTTATGCTGTGAATGCAAAGGAGATGATAGTACCATTGTCTCCCACCCCCGTTTTCTGTGTTTCTTCTTGCTGTAGTTAAATTGTGCTCTGTTACATTCTCACGTAATTCTTACTTACGTATTTCGAGTCAGGCACCAGTTATCTGTAGTTATGATGTGCAACCAAATATTTAGTTACAGTAAATAATTTACGTGAAAGATAAGTTCTTTGGTGTCGATCTTACCCCCTCACTCCGATTTCCAATCCTGAATTAATCAAGTTGCTTCATGCACGACATGGAGTGCTATTTATCTGGCTACTTAAAGAAATTTTCATACTTGTAATTAAATTATTAAAGTAATTAAACTAATGGTTTTCCAGCTCCGTTTTTCTCTAAATGTTTAGGAAGGGCTTGGGCTGGTGGTGACCCTGAATTTCTGAATTTTTATCATTATTTGTGTATGAGAAGGAGCTAGAAATGCGAAATAACGTGTATGGCTCGATGAGCAACGTCGTAAACATAGTAATACATTACAATCTTTCGTACACACCACAGTCATTCCAACTAGACTGACGCAAGAACATTTTGCTGCATACTTTATGTAGCTCTAGGAAATGTGAATAATTACATTAATTAAAGGCAAGGTTTCGAGTTGACCACGGTTTATGAGGTCATTCGCTAGTTGAATGCTGCCGGCACGGTAGCTCAACGTGTTCGGTCAGTGGGCTGGCAGTTCTCTGTCATAAAAAAAAAAAAAAAAAAAAAAAAACTGAGCGAAGTACTCAGATTTGAACCTGAAGGGATCTCAAGTGGCGTCCGCCCAGATCAAACGCCGACGGAAAAATATAGTGCTGGACTACTGATTGAAAGGTATCAGATTCGATTCTTGGTTTTTGGAGGATTTCTGTCAGTCACTTTGCAGTTTTTCCGCCTCTGGAAATGTGAAAAATGCGTAGTGACACCGTGGTTCGATGTCTACGATATATTGGTTGGATATGTCAGTAGAAAGGTTTGAGGAAGGTACGGTATATCACCCCCAATAGGACGATATCTAGTAAAGCACCGTGGTGTTCAAAGTAGGAAGGACTTCATCAGTTCCTCCTCACAGCTTTCCACACCGATCGAAAACAAGCAACTTACGATAGGGCTTCAAACTTCGATATGCATGCTTATCGCAAGGAAGGGAGGATGAATGTAATCTAGATTCCCTCGTTTCCGTTTGATTTGACAGTACTGTGTGCAACATACAAGAGATTTATAGTGCTTACTAAGAGAAGAAGGGCTGCAGTTAGTAAAAAATATGGCAGTTGACAGAGATTAAACAAGGCATCCGTCGCTTCCGTTTTGGATTCTATTTGTTTAAACTTTCCATTTAGCTTGACACAGTTTACAAACAAAAGTAGCTGAGGAAATAATACGTGAAATCAAGTACAACAATACCACAGGGGAAGATACAAATGGCCAAAACATGAAAAAAAAGCTTGAAGAAATCTCTTTCAGAAACTTCGCACATCTCTTACGATATTTCAATCAGAAAAAAATCTTTCATGACCAACAATGTATCGAAAACTATCCACTACGTAAGAAGGTGGATTAAAGTAGCAGCTAATGAGGGTCCAACTAGTTGAAGCTTATACATAAAATTCATTCCCAACTCCTCTAGGAACCTTAAGTGCAGAGAGGCCATGCGGATTGTGGACAGGACAATATTCAAGAAAAGCAGGTACTGTGTAGAACTGATCCGAAAGATTGATGGTATCCTTTAACTCCGAAAATGCAGATGGACGCTGATATACTTAGTAAATTTAATAAAATCGACTAGTATACATACAGGGTGCCTATAATTGTACTTACAGGTTCAAAACTCTGTAGGAAGAGAACAACTGATTAGAATTCCGTCAAATCTGAACAGAATATTATTGACGCGCCGGGAGGCCCCTTACAGGGCAGGTCTTATTACATTCAACGCTACATTGGGCGACTTGCGCGCCGGATTGGGATGAAATGATGATGGAGACAACACAACACCCAGTCCCTGGGCGGAAGAAATCCCCGACCTAGCCGGGAATCTAACCCGGGCCTGTACGACGGCAATCCGTCACGCTCACCACTCAGATATCGGAGCGGACACAATAATTATGACTGTGCGCCAATAGCCCTGCAGAAGCTACGGATACTCAAGGGTGCAAAAAACAAATTGACGTGATATCTACTGAGGGTTTGGAGAAAAGGATTACAGAATTCGAAAAACAGGTACTTACGAAGTGCAGTGTAGCAGAGGGAGGAAAGCATCTGATCCGACGTCTGTCGAAGATGGGGCCACAGCACTGAAGGAGGGGAAGTGCGGTTGTGTGCAAATATGCAGTGCACCGGTAATCGTCCGAACGTTGGACATGCCTGCAAGGCCGGAGCATAAAATCCTACCAAGCATCCTGAATCGCTATCCACATAATGTTCAAGAGTTACTTCCTGCTGACCTGCAGCAAGACACATTCGCAATGGAATTTCTTCCTCGTTTGGAAGTGGTCGATGAAAGTCCGTGGAACGTTGTGTGGACAGACGAAGCCCATTTCCACCTCCAATGACATGTCGATACGCAGAAGTGCAGAACATGAGCAGCGGAAAATCAGCACGCACTTGAATCGGTACCACTTCATTCTGCAAAGGTGACTCTGTGGTAAGTCATCGTTTAACGTAGGGCCTTATTGTTTCGAGATGATGAGTCCTGTGGGTAGTGTTTTCTGTACCGTCACTGGTAAACGCGTTGAGAGTCTTTTGCACACACACTACATTCCATCGTCGTTGATATGTGGGTGTGATAATTTTTATGAAAGATGGCGCTCGTCCGAACATTGCGCAGCCAGTGAAGCTGCTGCTGCAGAGGCATTTGGGAAAAGCGAGAAAAGTGGTGCAACTAAAACATTCATATTTCTTTACCACACGACTATGTAATAAAAAATAGGGGTTCCTATTTAAGAAAACGCAGTTGATATCCGTTTGACCTATGGCATCGCCATCTAGCGGGCCAACCATAGCGCCATCTGGTTTCCCCCTTCAAGCTAGACAAGTTTCGTTCTTTGTAGTTTTTTCGTTTGACGCTTATTTCGTGAGGTACTTGGCCCGGTCATGATCAATGAACCACCCTATAAATATATCACACCATCTTGGTTCAGTTCGACTTCATACCCAGCAGGGTTAGAGATGTCAGAGCTCTGTATCACGGAAATTGCATACCAATTTAATCGCGTATCCTTCTACAACTATGATCCCCAATCTAGACACGTCTTCAGCCTGGAATCTCATCGACTAGAGAAGAAGCCGGCCGCGGTGGCCGTGCGGTTCTAGGAGCTGCAGTCCGGAACCGCGCTGCTGCTACGGTCGCAGGTTCGAATCCTGCCTCGGGCATGGATGTGTGTGATGTCCTTAGGTTAGTTAGGTTTAAGTAGTTCTAGTGGACTGATGACCTAAGATGTTAAGTCCCATAGTGCTCAGAGCCATTTGAACCATTTTGAACTAGAGAAGAATTGTCTTCACGGATGAGCGCCACATCGACCTGCGCACCGATGAGCAGCGAAAACGTGTCTGAAGATGCGGGGACATCGGTGGAATACCAGTCTGACTCCCGTCCGCCTTACGGCCCGACAACCAGGAGCGCTGGTGTGGTATGCGATTTCTCTTCATAGCAGGACCCCTTCGGTTGTCATCCGCGGCAGCGTTTAAAGCACAGCGTTACATCAGCGGTATTCTACGGCCTGTTTTGTTTCCTTCAAGGGGAGCCATCCTAGGCTTACGTTTCAGCAAGGCATCGTCCGCTCGCACACGCCGAGAATTTCTACTGTGTTCGTGCTTGTCAAAGCCTACCTCGCCCAGCGAGATCACCACAACTCACCCTAACTGAGAACGTTTGGTGCATAATGGCTAGGGCTGTCCAACCATCTTTGGATTTTGACGACTTAATGAGACAGTAGGACAAAACTTGACACCATATTTCTCAGGAGGACATCCAACAAGTCAGTGCCATACCGAATAACTGCTTGCATGAGCCAGAGGTATATCAACACGTTATTGACTTGTTTAACTTCTGAAGCACTTTCTCTTGAATAAATCATTCATTTTTTCTACATTTACGTCTACATCTACATCCATACTCCGCAAGCCACCTGACAGTGTGTGGCGGAGGGTACTTTGGGTAACTCTATCGGTTCTCCCTTCTATTCCAGTCTCGTATTGTTCGTGGAAAGTAAGATTGTCGGTTTTCCTCTGTGTGGGCTTTAATCTCTCTGGTCCTCGTGGTCTCTTCGCGAGATATACGTAGGAAGGAGCAATATACTGCTTGACTCCTCGGTGAAGGTATGTTCTCGAAACTTCAACAAAAGCCCGCACCGAGCTACTGAGCGTCTCTCCTGCAGAGTCTTCCACTGGAGTTTATCTATCATCTCCGTAACGCTTTCGCGATTACTAAATGATCCTGTAACGAAGCGCGCTTCTCTCCGTTGGATCTTCTCTATCTCTTCTATCAACCTTATCTGGTACGGATCCCACACTGCTGAGCAGTATTTAAGCAGTGGGCGAACAAACGTACTTTAACCTACTTCCTTTGTTTCCCGATTGCATTTGCTTAGGATTCTTCCAATGAATATCAGACTGGCATCTGCTTTACCGACGACCAACTTTATATGATCATTCCATTATAAATCACTCCTAATGCGAACTCCTAGATAATTTATGGAATTAACTGCTTCCAGTTGCTGACCTGCTATATTGTAGCTGAATGATAAGGGATCTTTCTTTCTATGTATTCGCAGCACATTACACTTGTCTACATTGAGATTCAATTGACATTCCCTGCACCATGCGTCAGATTGCTGAGGATCCTCCTGCATTTCAGTACAATTTTCCATTGTTACAACCTCTCGATATACTACAGCATCATCCGCAAAAAGCCTCAGTGAACTTCCGATGTCATCCACAAGGTCATTTATGTATATTGTGAATAGCAACGGTCCTACGACACTCCCCTGCGGCACACCTGATATGACTCTTACTTCGGAAGACTTCTCTCCATTGAGAATGACGTGCTGCGTTCTGTTATATAGGAACTCTTCAATTCAATCACACAATTGGTCTGATAGTCCATATGCTCTTACTTCGTTCATTAAACGACTGCGAGGAACTGTATCGAACGCCTTGCGGAAGTCAAGAAACTCGGCATCTACCTGGGAACCCATGTCTATGGCTCTGAGTCTCGTGGACGAATAGCGCGAGCTGGGTTTCACACGATCGTCATTTGTTTGTCTGTATATATGCGTCACATCTACCAATTACCAGTTTCTGTCCCATTCGGATGATTCCTTTGCTTTTTCTGCGAATTATGTATTAACAGTTATGGCGACTGCTATGGATATTACAAACAGTTTACTTTGTTTTCCATCTGTCTCGTTTCCATTTGCACATGTAGAATGAAGAAAATTTTATTATTTGCTATCCTTCCTGGAGACTTAGTTTTAATAGTGAGCAGTGTGCATATGCAACCTGGGTTCCTGGGACTCTGTCGATTTACGTCTCGTCTAATGATTATTAGATGCCCGTAAAAATCTTCAACGTTTCTCCTTGATGGTACACACAGTCACTGAAAATATATAGCCATTGTAAACTGGTTATCAGAAATTATCTAGCTATTGCAGGAATCCGCAGTTAGTTGTTGTTTGTCTGTAGCGCTCACCTTGGCCTCATCACGCTCTTTTGTTACACGTTTTTGATCGCTACACGCTGTATCACCGCGACGACGCGCAATCTCTAGAGCCGGTTTCCGCTGAAAGGAAAGAGCGACATGATTTACGGGGCCGTAAATACGCGGCGGCCTACGGCCGTCGCCTGCGTAGGACGGACAGGAGCCGCGGCCTGCCAGAGCAGCGACAGGGGACGCGGGGACACACGCAGCACGCAGGACAGGGCGCGAGGCTATTTGCGCCCGGCGTCGGGCCTACCGCCTTACTCAGCGCGCAGAAATGGCCGGAGCTAAATCCTGCCGGAGACACGAGAGGCGCAGCTCTGGCGTGGAAACTCACCACGCACCAGCGGCGTCTTTAGCCCACTGCGAACTGTTTGCTAAGTTAAACCTCCGTCACAGATGATGTGGACGGGACCGGGACTGTCATCTCCGCCTTCCATATGCATTGCTGTACAAGTGACCTGCGCCATAGATATTCTGCCATGGTCGTTCCGATACTACACTACTGGCCATTAAAATTTGCTACACCACCAAGATGACGTGCTACAGACGCGAAATTTAACCAAAGGGAAGAAGATGCTGTGATATGCAAATGATTAGCTTTTCAGAGCAGCCGGCCGGTGTGGCCGTGCGATTAAAGGCGCTTCAGTCTGGAACCGCGTGACCGCTACGGTCGCAGGTTCGAATCCTGCCTCGGGCATGGATGTGTGTGATGTCCTCAGGTTAGTTAGGATTATTTAGTTCTAAGTTCTAGGCGACTTATGACCTTAGAAGTTAAGTCGCATAGTGCTCAGAGCCATTTGAACCATTTTTTTTTTTTCAGATCATTCACACAAGGCACCTACAACGTGCTGACATGAGGAAAGTTTCCAACCGGTGTCTCATACACAAACAGCAGCTGACCGGCGTTGCCTTGTGAAACGTTGATGTGATGCCTAGTGTAAGAAGGAGAAATGCGTACCATCACGTTTCCGACTTTGATAAAGGTCGGATTGTAGCCCATCGCGATCGCGGTTTATCGTATCGCGACATTGCTGCTCGCGTTGGTCGAGATCCAATGACTGTTAGCAGAATAGGGAATCTGTTGTGTCTAGACAAGACAGCCTAGACACAATGAGAGGAAGCCGAAAGGCACGCGCTTAAACTCACGCAGGCTGGCGTGAGGTCTGAAACAGGATACGTAATGAATGCTATAAAGAAAAGTACGTAGCTTCTGGAATACTTAACTTTAATCCACATTTGTAGAACATCGCTCTTCATGATACATTAGAATCGGTAATTGTAAAAACAACACATGTCCACTTTTTGGCAAAAATTAGATATATGCAGAGAAGCCTTCAGGATACTTAGATGCAGCATCTATGCAAAAATCACACTTGTCCTACACAATTTAATGCTTTTACAGGCATACAGTTTTTCGTCTCCTTTGCAGTAACAACATGAGTCCAGGACTTAGTTATTATTGCAAGAATTGGCAGATGGCAGCACCAAACGAACATACTCGGATCTTTTTCCATGTAGTGAATGGAATGCATGCCAGATGGCAGCATATCTGACGCCTGTGATATTGTTACCTGTGTGCATTGTTGTAGCAGCTGCGTATACATTGCCGTTTAGTTTTGTTTATAGAACACGTCTCTTAGGATTATCTATGCACAATATCGAAGAAGAGAGGTGCGCAACCGGAACCATATAAAAGAAATGTCATAAAAGCTGCCAGAACGAAGGGAACTGGTTACGTGAATCACAGTGGAAGAGAAATTAATGCTGTAAAAATAGGACCTGACTGTGGGTGAGTTCAAAGGCTATGTGAATTAATCTCCTGTCTGTGTATTTTTAACTTCTTAGAGATTCCCATCTGTTCTAAGTTTTATGGTACGTAAATATCATATGGATAATTTACTCTATCAATAAAAAATAACTGATTTTACGTAAATATTTTTTTTGCAACTCTTTTACAATTCCTGACATTGGTATTCGTGTATTAATATGTTTCAGATATAAGGAACTGTGTTTCAAGAGGATCTCTGAACATGAACAGATAGATATATTCACTAAATTTCACGATTTTGAGAGAAAGAACACACAAGATGGTTACCTTGCAGGGCTGATCGAAAAAGAAGACGTGGTACGCAGAAGACCCCGGAAAAGTGATGGCCAGCCTAAGCCAAGAGCACTAAATTATCGATATCGCGTGGTAACTGGAGATGCTGGGCGGGTCGAAGTGTGCAAAAAGGCATTTTGTAGCCTTTTTGGCATTACAAATGAAAGTGTGCGACGAATTTGTAACTGTGTGAAAAATAATGTTCGCCCATGTGACAGTAGAGGATGTACTGCTTCAACGAATGCAAGACCACAGGAAGTCCTATCGATAATTGAGGAGCATATTAAAACATTCCCTACGATAATCTCACATTATTCAAGCAAAGAAATGTATTATTTAAATCCTGAATTATCTGTAGAAAGTATGCACGAACTGTTCATGAAGTTATATCCTCATACCAGAGTGTCATATGGAAATTATTTAAGGGTTTTCAATGAGCGTTTTAACTTACGCTTTGGGCGGCCGTAAAAAGATACTTGCTGCTCTTGTGAGTCACTTTCAGTGAAGATTAAGAGTCCATCATTGAACGATACTGCAAAGCGTGTGGATGTAGCGGAACTCATGGTACATAGAAGAAGAAGTAAAAAATTCTATTTAAAGATGAATGCTGTTAAGGAGAAGTGTGCAGAAAATGAGCATGTGGTAGCATTGTGTTTCGATTACATGCAAAATCTGCAGTTGCCTAAGCTCCCAGTACAGGAAACTTTTTATTTACGCCAAATTAACGTTAATGCATTCTGTATTACAGACCTAAAGAGCAACAAATCCAAGGTATATATGTACCACGAAGGTACTGCCCACAAATGACTTAACGAAGTATGCTCGTTTTTGGTTGATTACATCAACACCGATATACCTGATAGTGTTACTGAATTACACCTATTCTCGGATGGGTGCCCTGCGCGAAATAAGAACAACACAGTGGTTAGGGTAATGAACTGCCTTGTAAGTTCTGGCAGATTCAAAGATGTATTCCAGTATTTTCCTGTGCGTGGCCATTCATTTTTACCATGTGATCGTATATTTGCTGCCGGCTGCGGTGGTCTAGCAGTTCTGGCGCTGCAGTCCGGAACCGCGGGACTGCTACGGTCGCAGGTTCGAATCCTGCCTCGGGCATGGGTGTGTGTGATGTCCTTAGGTTAGTTAGGTTTAAGTAGTTCTAAGTTCTAGGGGACTTATGACCTAAGATGTTGAGTCCTATAGTGCTCAGAGCCATTTGAACCATTTCGTATATTTGCTTCCATAATGAGGGTGATAAGAAGAAAAGACAGAATATATTCTTTGTATGAGTATGTTCAATGTATGGTGACATCATCCAAAAAACAAAATATTAATGTAAAGCTTGTTACCTCGGAAGAGATTTTGGGTTACAAAAAATGGTGGCCCAAATTTTATAAGCGATTCTGTTTGTCTGACGACAGTTATGCACGAATGTGGACAAAAGCAGTAAAGTCAAATTCACAGTGCCATTTATAAGCTTCCATCACAGTGAAATGCTTCCAGGTAAAGTTGACTGTTACTATCATATTGATGGTCTCATAAAACACCGCTTTTCATTGCGACATTCATTACAGACAGAACCAAAGTTGTGTGCAGAAACTGCATATAATAACAAAGTTGCAATCGATGTCAAAAAATTGAAAGATGTGGGACAATTAATGCAATATATTCCTGATGAGCACAAAGATTTTTATCTGGAATTGACTGAGTGGCCTTCTGTGGACACTCCTGAAGATGATTCATAATACATTTTTGGTATAAAATAACCTGTATAGTGTAGTGTTAATCCTTCATTGTCCTGTTAAGTGAAATAAGAAATTTAATTCCTAATGTCACGATTTTCATCGTCATATCTTTAGTCTTTCCATACAGTGTGTGCATACATTAACAATATTTTTCAATTTCTCTGTAAAACAATATTAGACAATGTACAAGTAATATTGTATATTAAATTTATACAATAAAGTAATTTTTGATAACATAAACAAATGTTGATGTTAAAATGTCAGTCCAAAATGTTCATCCTGCAATAACAACATAAGTCCGTACAATTAAAAAAAATCGTTCATGCAAAGTTATTACATTTAAAGTACTTTGTTTTATTGTTAAAGCTTACCTAACATACACAGTCAATATTAAAATTAATGGATTTATCCTTCTGTCCATTGTTTAGCCTGTATACAGTTTTTTGCTTCTCCTGAAAAATTTACTTTTTTGGACTAATGTTGTTTCTACAATTACTGATTCTTTTTAATAGAATCTCAATATAAAATGGTAATGGCGTCTTGCTAGGTCGTAGCAAATGTAGCTAAAGCTATGCTAACTATCGTCTCGGCAAATGAGAGCGTAATTCTCAGTGAACCATGGCTAGCAACGTCGGCTGTACAACTGGGCGAGTGCTAGTACGTCTCACTAGACCTGCCGTGTGGTGGCGCTCGGTCTGCATCACTGACAGTGGCGACACGCGGGTCCGTCGTATACTAGCGGACCGCGGTCGATTTAAAAGCTACCACCTAGCAAGTGTGGTGTCTGGCGGTGACACCACAGAATCGATGGGTTCAGGAAGGCAATACGGAACGCCGTGCTGGATCCCAACGGCCTCGTATAACTACCAGTCGTGATGAACCGTATGGATGTAACGGATCGTGCAGCCACGTCTCGATCCCTGAGTCAACAGATGGGGACCTTTGCAAGACAACAACCATCTGCACGAACAGTTCGACGACGTTTGCAGCAGCATGGACTGTCAGCCCAGAGACCATGCCTGCGGTTATCTTTGACGCTGCGTCACAGACAGGAGCGCCTACGATGGTGTACTCAACGACAAACCTGGGTGCACGAATGGGATATTTTCGGATGAATCCAGGTTCTGTTTACAGCATCATGATGCTCGCATCCGTGTTTGGCGACATCGCGGTGAACGCACATTGGAAGCGTGTATTTGTCATCGCCATACTGGCGTATCACCCGGCGTGATGGTATAGGGTGCCATTGGTTACACGTCTCGATCACCTCTTGTTCGCTTTGACGGCACTTTGAACAGTGGACGTTACATTTCAGATGTGTTACTGCCCGTGGCTCTACCCTTCATTCGATCCCTGCGAAACCCCACATTTCAGCAGGATAATGCACGACCGCATGTTACAGGTCCTGTACGGGACTTTCTGGATACAGAAAATGTTCGATTGCTGCCCTGGCAAGCACATTCTCCAGATCTCTCACCAATTTAAAACGTCTGGTCAACGGTGGCCGAGCAAATGGCTCGTCACAATACGCCAGTCACTTCTCTTGATGAACTGTGGTATTGTGTTGAAGTTGCGTGGGCTGATGTACCTGTACACGGCATCCAAGCTCTGTTTGACTCAATGCCCAGGCGTATCAAGGCTGTTATTACGGTCAGAGGTGGTTGTTCTGAGTACCGATTTCTCAGTATCTATGCACCCAAATTACGTGAAAATGTAATCACATGTCATTTCTGGTATAATATATTTGTCTAATGAATACTCGTTTATCATCTGCATTTCTTCTTGGCGTAGCAATTTTAATGGCCAGTTGTGTATTATTGTTTTGCTGTCGTGGTCTTCCCCCCGAAGACTGGTTTGAGGCAGTTCTCCACGCTAGACTATACAGGACAGGCCTCTTCCATTGGCACCTCCTCACAAATAAGTGCACTTTGTTCACCAAGAAATACATGAGCAAAGGATCCTATATCAAAGCACTGATCATACGTTTGAAATGCATCATATAAACGTCACTCGCTTATGTCCCTGTAGCATTTACCTGTAGTAACACCAAAATGTGTGGGCCGATTAATGTGTTATTTCTCAGGACAAAATAAATTAATACGAATTGCAGCTCTCCGTACACAAAAAGTAGTAGGACACCTTTACTAACCTTTCTCTGCAAGACGGATGTCCAGTTATAGCTCTGGAGTTTGATTTGGTGACCACTTGTGCACTGACTCCATTCTTCATTCCTACATATTAGCAGTTTTTTCCATTTGTCTTTGGCTGAAGTCAGGAATTCCTGAAACGAAGTCTCGTTCAATAGAGAGCCTTGCGAGTGCTGATAGTCTATCTTTGTCCATGGTATTTCGAAGATGTTTTTGATGCATTTCAGCGGTGGAAAACGACGTCCTGCTTCTGATGTACCATAGGCTTTATAATTATCGCTTTCAAGAGTTTCACAGGTTCACTGAATGCATCACAATGATTATTGTCTGTTATGTAATACAGCAAGTTCAAAACTCGACACATACATTTGAACTCGGCTCTTCTATAAATAACAGAGAGTTTTATTCGAAGTTCCTTTGCTTCCAAAATAGAATACCCTTTAGTAGCAACTCTGACGGAATTTTCTCGAAAACTGGAAGAGCAAGTAACGCACTTCTCTGGTAGAAAAAGAGAGGCTGCGACTAGATGTCCAGTGAACATGAATCTTTATTTCACCTCGTAACTTACAATGTCGCATATTTCTTCTCCCTCCCAAGTAAATTACGCATCAGTCAAACATTTTCAGTCCTTCGCGACAGTGGCTCGATTGGACTTTGTAAAAAATTGGACTGTGAAAAGAATTGGGACTTTGTACGGGCACTGATGATCGCGCAGTTGAGCGCCCCACAAACCAAACATCGCCGTTATCATCTGTAGCTGATCGTACAAAATATATACGCGAGTGATAATTTTCTGAAAAAATGAGACGCCGAAAATCAACCTTTCATCCTTTAAAATCTTTAGTAAGCCACAGGCTGACAGAATGGTGTTTTCATTACGCATTTTTACCCCACTGCTCATATTATTCATGCACCTTACAATAATAGTTCCTACATTTGGAAACAGTATTGAAACTCCCTGATCAGAAATTCCATCGATCAGGCAGTGAAAATTGTAGTTGTTTTCATACTTTTTCACCGACAATTGCTATTCTTTTTGGAGATGCTGAAAAGAATCTGGGAAGTCCCTTACGTTTAGTGAAAAATAGTCACAAATATTTATTAATTAAAGCTGCTATAAGCATAATGAGAATCAGTCGTTGTACATAACAAAGAATGTATGAAGCATTGGAAAACTTTGATAATAAAGTGGTTCACAGAACCAGGAACATTGTAAAGAAACAGAGACTTTAAATCGGATACAGGACAGACAACAAAACACAGAAAAAGCTCACAACACAAGGAACACCTATAGATAAATTCAAGAGATCATGGGTATATGAACATACATGAAACATTGTCGGTCATTATACGCATGTTCTTTAAAATAATATATTCAGAATACACATGAGGTCTATAAAGTAACAGTTCCCGTAGTACATTTGCTGAGTAGTTAGCAACCTACAACCAAATAAACTAGAAACAGATTTAAAAAAACTATAATCTAGCCACAGCCTGTATCATAAACTTACCAGCAGAAGAAAATTCCCACATACAGAAGTCATTAAGAGAAGGTTCAAAAATGGTTCAAATGGTTCTGAGCACTATGGGACTTAACATCTGAGGTCATCAGTCCCCTAGAACTTAGAGCTATTTAAACCGAACTAACCTAAGGACATCACACACACCCATGCCCGAGGCAGGATTCGAACCTGCGACCGTAGCGGTCGCGTGGTTCCAGACTGTAGCACCTAGAACCGCTCGGCCACTTCGGCCGGCTTTAAGAGAAGGAAAACAGATTTTAAAGACAATACCAACTTAGCAATGCCATGGTGTTTAACACGTTAAAGGATCTTCACAGAAAAAACGGCACAAACACCAAGAAACACAAGCACGCACGTACACACACACACACACACACACACACACACACACACACACACACACACATACATACATAAACACACACACACACACACAAACCCACACACACAAACCCACACAGCAAAACACACAAAAAAAAACACGGAAAGAGAAAGAGGGGATATGGGATGAGAAATCGGGGGCACGGAGTGAGAAAGTACTCAAAATTCAAATTTACCGCCAAACTCACTTGAGAACGCCGACTAAACCTGGACACACAATAACATCATTTACACTGTTTTGGTGAAGTTGAAACATGTTATTTACAGACGCAGTTCTGTGAAACATGTGTAGTGTTTTTTGTAGGTTGTCAACAACTGAGGTTAATGCAGATAAAAAAGGATTTGCGAAATCTAAATGAAAGAAATCGTAGATATTGCCTCGAAATATCTTCGCACAGCGAAATTACGTTCAGATATGAAGTGACTTGTTAACTCGCCAACCAAATTCACATGACATCATTTAGTTGGAGATGAGAAACTACCAGTACTCGATAATGTACAGAAGTTCCTGCGCAATCCTGTAATGATAACACTTCGTATTGGTACACTTTTTGTGTATTTTTTGAAGAGGATTACGTTGCCTTCCGTATCTCCATACTATTTATCCATTCCTCATTGTTACACCTACATAATGAATCCGAAATCAGCGCATAAAACTTCGAAGAGACCTACGATCTCCAGTGACTTGCTGCAGACTAATAATGTAATTATGTTTTATTGATCTTTATCTCTGTGAATATGCCTTCACAACAGTGAAAAATACTGCATAGGCAGTCAAAAACACATACAACAGTAAATGCAGAGTAATGCAAGAAACCTCACACGAAGTGTATACACTTTTATCATGCAATGTGCAATCAGTTCTGTTAGTGTACACACAAACTAAGTGCATGTCAGCCAACTTTTACTTCATCTCTGAATGATGTGAAGATTAGCCAAGAACGATCACTTGGTTCAAATTCGACACTGCAGTGTAGATCCCCTTTCCCCGGTAGGATTAATGGGCTTGTTAGGTAGACGAAATCTGCCGAAGTGGCGTCCAGTCGTCAGGCTTCGCCAGACTGTTGAGCCACATGGAATTATTATTATTATTAAATCTACCAAACTACTGTTATCGCTCTTAATGTACAACTAACACAGCTGCAAAGACAAACCTGAGACAGAATCGAACAATATACAACGCAAACTCGAGGATGAAAAGCAAAGTGGGTATTGTTGTTGTGGTCTTCAGTCTGGAGACTGGTTTGATGCAGCCCTCCATGCTACTCTATCCTGTGCAAGCGTCTTCATCTCCTAGTAGCTACTGCAACTACATCCTTCTGAATCTGCTTAGTGTATTCATCTCTTGGTCTCCCTCTACGATTTTTACCCTAGACGCTGCCCTCCAATACTAAATTGGTGATCCCTTGATGCCTCAGAAAATGTTCTACCAACCGATCATTTCTTCTAGTCAAGTTGTGCCACAAATTTCTCTTGTCCCCAATTCTACTCAATACCTCTTCATTAGTTATGTGATCTATCCATATAATCTTCGGCATTCTTCTGTAGCACCACATTTCGAAAGCTTCTATTCTCTTCTTATCTAAACCATTTATCATATACGTTTCACTTCCATACATGGCTACACTCCATACAAATACTTTCAGAAACGACTTCCTGACACATAAATCTATACTCGATGTAAACAAATTTCTCTTCTTCAGAAACGCTTTCCTTGCCATTGCCAGTCTACATTTTATATCCTCTCTTCTTCGACCATCATTAGTTATTTTTCTCCCCAAGTAGCAAAACTCCTTTACTACTTTAAGCTTCCCATTTCCTAATCTAATTCCCGCACCATCACCCGATTTAATGCGACTACATTCCATTATCCTCGTTTTGCTTTTGTTGATGTTCATCTTATATCCTCCTTTCAAGACACTGTCCATTCCGTTCAGCTGCTCTTCCAGGTCCCTTGTTGTCTCTGACAGAATTACAATGTCATCGGCGAACCTCAAAGATTTTATTCCTTCTCCATAGATTTTAATTCCTACTCCGAATTTTTCTGGTGTTTCCTTTACCGCTTGCTTAATATACAGATTGAATAACATCAGGGATAGGCTACTACCCTGTCTCACTCGATTCCCAACCACTGCTTCCCTTTCATGCTTCTCGACTCTTGTAACTGCCATCTGGTGTCTGTAAAAATTGTAAATACCCTTTCGCTCCCTGTGTTTTACCCCTGCCACCTTCAGAATTTGAAAGAGGGTATTCCAATCAACATTGTCAAAAGCTTTCTCTAAGTCTACAAATGCTAGAAACGTAGGTTTGTCTTTCCTTAATCTATTTTCTAAGATCAGCCGTTGGGTCAGTATTGCCTCACGTGTATCAACATTTCTACGAAATCCAAACTGATCTCCCCGAAGGTCAGCTTCTACCAGTTTTTCCATTCGTCTGTAAAGTGGGTATTAACTTTGTCAAAATCAACAGTGCATGTAAAAGTTTGTTTCTGAACAGGAGAGACGCGCATGACATCTCACATTTCCGTAGTTGTGAATATTTTCAGTGCAATACAGATACAAATATAAATTGGGGCAAGGAAAACGGGATACAGTTTCTCTGATAAGAGCGATTACAGACCACGGTACTCATAAAATGCCCGTAAACAACCTCTGCAATTCTGTCTGTCGAGCTGAAATGACACATAAACGGCTAAACGCAGTTAAAAGCCCGCTGGTTTGACAAGTGAAGCTTTGCGGGCGAGGAGGTAGCGAAACGAGCTCAATTATTCAAGAACAGTCTTAATGACATTTATTATTATTATACCATCAACCGGTTTCAACCCGACGTAGGGGTCATCTTCTGGGCGTTTACACTGTGAAATTATAGATATCCGTCAGAAAGACTTCATTATACAACAGCTAAAATTACGTAAATTTAACATATGTTACCTATTGGTCGACGGCTGGTGGTATCACTCCTGTCTACATAACGGCAGGAAACTATGCGAGATTAACCCTCTGTATGGGCTTAGATAGTGTGCTGAGATCACGTGACTAGACGGCAGCACCCCCAGCGGCGATCAACGACATTTAATACAGTTCATTATATGTAATTACTAGTCAACTTGGTTTAACATAAATTTAAGTGACAGTGAATAACAGAAATCGGAACCATTCCATTTAAAAAGAGTTACAATTATAGTGTTAATTACAAAATAATAACAAATTTTCCGTAGTCAACTCGTAAAATTCGTAAAAGTATATTACATTATGTGCCATCATATAAAGTAAAACAATTTGTGACACACAAAAACTGGTGTCGTCTTGTATTATAATACATCTATTCGTTCATTTACGTAAAAAACATTTGAGTCAATTTACTAAAACGGCTCATATGGAAGGACTACAATGCCCTCTATTCCTTGTGGTGAGGACGCCTTTGCCATGGCTTATAAAGCGTATATCAGGCGCCCTCTAGTCTGTGTAGCGACATCCATCTCCACCTCCACCAACACCACCTCCTCCCAAAGACCCAATGTGGCTTTCGACCTTCCTTCTCTGCTGATGACCAACTCCTCCGCCTCACTCATCTCCTCTCCCTCCAGCTTAACTCCCGTCGCTCCGCCATTTTTGTCTCACTTGACCTCGAAAAGGCCTACGACCGTGTCTGGCATCCCAGTCTCCTGTTTAAACTCCAAACCTACGCCCTTCCTATCAACTACGTCTGTCTGGTGGCCTCCTTCCTCTCCCACCGCCCCTACTATGTCACCATCCATCATGCCAATTCCCACACCTTCTACCCCTCTGCCGGTGTGCCCCAGGGCTCTGTCCTCTCCCCTCTCCTCTACCTCCTGTACACGGCAGATATGCCCCAACCCCCCCCCTTCCAGTACACCTCTTGCAATATGCTGATGACACCGCATTCCTCGCCCTCGCTCCTACCCTCCAACGGTCCCAACACCTTCTCCAGAATCACCTTGACCTTTCTGCTGCATGGTGTAACCAATGGCTCCTGAAACTCAATCCTTCTAAGACCCAGGCAATCATCGTAGGTCGTACCACTCGCTCCTTCCGGCTCCTGGATTTCTCCCTCACTGTCTGCGCACGTCCTGTCCGTCTCACCCCCACCCTCACCTACCTTGGCCTCACCATTGACCGTCACCTCACCTGGATACCTCATCTCCGCTCCATCCAATCCAAAGCCCACAACCGCCTCCGACTCCTCAAACTCCTCTCTGGCCGGACATGGGGGTTGCACCCCTCTACCATCCTCCACACCTACAAATCCTTAATCCGTCCCATCCTCTGTTATGCCAGTCCTGCCTGGATATCTGCCCCCCCCCCCAAATTCTATCAGTCCCTCCAGATCCTTGAGCGTCATGCACTCCGCCTCGCCTTCCGTATCCACCTCCCGTCCCCCACGCGGATCCTCTATGATCTCATTCCTTTCCCCTATCTGCTCCTATTCCTCGAGCATATCCGCATCCTCTACACCTCCCGCCGTCTTGAACCCCCTCACCCGCTGGTTGCTCCTCTCCTCTCCCATCCCCGCCCCCTGCCATGTCTTCACCGTTGTGTCCCCCCTACCCTCCATCTCTACACCCTCCATCTCCTTTCCCAAGGTGGCTTCCGTCAACTCCCCCTCCCGGATGATGCCCTCTCTCCCCCCATTTATCCTTCCTATCAACTCTGATCCTCCCTCCCCCTCCTTTCCTCTGTCCTTTCCCTGGGCTCCCTCTTCCCCCCCCCCCTTCCGTCCTGTTTCCTCCCCACTAAACCTCTCCCTACCTCCCTTCTCCCCCCCAGTCCTTTTGTATTCCCCTCCTCTGCCTACCCCCCCTCCCTGTCGCATCTGCCCCCCACCCCTCTTATGGGTCCTCCTCCTCCATCAGCTCCTTTCCCGGTTCCCCCCCTTCGCTTTTACTCTCCTTTCCCCCCTTTTTTTGTTTTCCCTTCTTCTGTCCCGTTTCCCCCCACCTGCTCTCGACTGTGGTGTCACATTTGCCAACTTTTTAGTGCAGTGTTCCAGTGACTATTCAGTGTTGTTTGTCTTTCTCGTGCTGCGAACAGAAACCATGCTGTCGCTAGGTGTGAATTTTATGTCTTTTGCGAACGGAATCCAGACTGTCGCCGTGTTTTTTAATTGTCTATTGTTTTCCCTGTCTGCTCCGTATATATTTTTATTAGCATCATCATCCCTCTGTTGTTTGTTTTAAGTTCCACGATTTCTTTTCGCCTTGTTACTCTCTAAGTCCCCGATTTTATCGCCTGTTTTTTATTATTCTTTGTTCTCCTGATCTTTGTCACAAAATCTGTAGGCTGAAGAGCAGCATACTAAGCTGCTGCCAGCCCGCCCCCTTCGGGGGGAATTGAAACTCAATAAAGAAAAAAAAAAAAAACTGTGTAGCGAGGACGCCGTCGTCACGTTAGTAGCTGGTGTGTTGGTATGGTGTTATCTTTGCCCTGGCCACGGCGTCCGTTACCGTGGTAGCGGTATGTCATGGCTCTTCATCCACAGAGATGTTGTCACTTATTTGAGGTTATGGAAATACCGACAATCAAGGATAACCTAAAAAATCTAAAGATAGGATAAAAGTTTACGACACGTTTATAGTACCCATTATAGGAATTAAAGTATTAACATAATAAAAGGAAAAGTAGCAACATTGTGTACAAAAAATATTTTCGAATAGCTCGAAAAATTTTTTATCGTGACTCTCTATTTGTTCATTCAACATCACTGCCGGATTCCGTTTATTATGTATAAAAATTTCCAGGCTCTCTATAATATCGACGGCGTCCTCTGCAACTGGCGGAACAAGCGTACCCGAAGGCAGCCAGTTAGTGGAAGTGCAGCAGCTAGCCGGGAGGTACCTGTGCGTAATAGGTTTCCGGCGGCCACTTGGCCGTTGATGACTGCTTGTGTTACGAAGTGCCGGCCTGGCGTGGACACAAAGCCAGCAAAATTATTAGACGGTTACAAACTACGTACAATACAAACTGATAGCTTCAAAACAATGACACCAAATAAAACATAAAAGGTAGACGCGAAAGTGCATCTAAACGCCCGCTAGGTAAAGAGAATACTATTTAAGATACTGCAGATGGAAGATTTGAATGTACATGTTAACTCTAAAAATAACTTCTACACATCAGAAGTGACTTGCAAGAGCGAAGTTCCACAAATATCGCTTGGACAGTACTATAGAAACACTATTTCACAACTTTCATTAATGTATTATACATCGAGTAAGTTCTATATATTGAAAGGAGAAAATACAAAAATGCAGTAAATGAAGCAGGCAAAAAGGACTACAAACGTCTCAAAAATGAAATCGACAGGAAGTGCAAAATGGCTAAGCAGGGATGGCTAGAGGACAAATGTAAAGATGTAGAAGCTTATCTCACTAGGGGTAAGATAGATACTGCCTACAGGAAAACTAAAGAGACCTTTGGAGAAAAGAGAACCACTTGTATGAATATCAAGAGCTCAGATAGAAAGCCAGTTCTAAGCAAAGAAGGGAAAGCAGAAAGGTGGAAGGAGTATATAGAGGGTTTATACAAGGGCGATATACTTGAGGACAATATTATGGAAATGGAAGAGGATGTAGGTGAAGATGAAATGGGAGATACGATACTGCGTGAAGAGTTTGACAGAGCACTGGAAGACCTGAGTCGAAACAAGGTCCCGGGAGTAGAAAACATTCCATTAGCACTACTGATAGCCTTGGGAGAGCCAGTCCTGACAGAACTCTACCATCTGGTGAGCAAGATGTATGAAACAGGTGAAACAACCTCAGACTTCAAGAAGAATATAATAATTCCAATCCCAAAGAAAGCAGGTGCTGGCAGATGTGAAAATTACCGAACAATCAGTGTAATAAGTTACGGATGCAAAATACTAACGTGAATTCTTTACAGACGTATGGAAAAACAGGTAGAAGCCGACCTCGGGGAAGATCAGTTTGGATTCCGTAGAAATATTGGAACACGTGAGGCAATACTCACCCTACGACTAATCTTAGAAGCTAGATTAAGGAAAGGCAAACCTACGTTTCTAGCATTTGTAGACTTAGAGAAAGCTTTCGACAACGTTGACTGGAATACTCTCTTTCAAATTCTAAATGTGGCATGGGTAAAATACATGGAGCGAAATGCTATTTACAATTTGTACAGGAACCAGGTGGCAGCTATAAGAGTCGAGGGGTATGAAAGGGAAGCAGTGGTTGGGAAGGGAGTGAGACAGGGTTGTAGCCTCTTCCCGATGTTATTCAATCCGTATATTGAGCAAGCAGTGAAGGAAACACAAGAAAAATTCGGAGTAGGTATTAAAATCCTTGGAGAATAAATAAAAACTTTGAGGTTCGCCGATGACATTGTAATTCTGTCAGAGACAGCAAAGGTCTTGGAAGAGCAGTTGAATGGGATGGATAGTGTCTTGAAAGGAGGTTATAAGATGAACATCAACAAAAGCAAAACGAGGATAATGGAATGTAGTCGAATTAAATCGGGTGATGCTGAGGGTATTAATTAGGAAATGAGAAGCTTAAAGTAGTAAAGGAGTTTTGCTATCTGGGGAGCAAAATAACTGATGATGGTCAAAGTAGAGAGGATATAAAATGTAGACTGGCAATGGCAAGGAAAGCGTTTCTGAAGGAGAGAAATTTGTTAACATCGAGTATAGATTTAAGAGTCAGGAAGTCGTTACTGAAAGTATTTGTATGGAGCGTAGCCATGTATGGAAGTGAAACGTGGACGATAACTAGTTTCGACAAGAAGAGAATAGAAGCTTTCGGAACGTGGTGCTACAGGAGAATGCTGAAGATTAGATGGGTAGATCATATAACTAATGAGGAGGTATTGAACAGAATTGGGGAGAAGTTTGTGGCACAACTTGACTAGAAGAAGAGATCAGTTGGTAGGACATGTTCTGAGGCATGAAGGAATCACCAATTTAGTATTGAAGGGAAGCGTGGAGGGTAAAAATCGTAGAGGGAGACCAAGAGATGAATACACTAAACAGATTCAGAAGGATGTAGGTTGCAGTAGGTACTGGGATATGAAGAAGCTTGCACAGGATAGAGTAGCATGGAGAGCTGCATCAGAGCAGTCTCACGACTGAAGACCACAACAACAACAACAATATATTGAGTTATGATCCAGAAGGTTAATACTAAGAACGAGATAACGTATTTCAGTTTAAAATAAATTATAAATCAATAATTGTTTCGATAGTATGAGACAGTAAATAATCATAACTAGCTGTAAATGAGTGAGTTTCACTACGTTTCATAACAGATTATAGCATATAAGTGTCAGGGAACCATCTCACTGTTAAAGTTGTAAATAACGAGAAAACAAAAGCCCCCAGCAAAAATGTAATGCCACTATGGGGAAGTTGTTGTAATCCCAGTCTTAGTTAGTGAGTAGCAGTAGCTTCATCGTAAATTTGAGATTCTCGCAATGGGAGATTGCGTCTATTTAATGGCGGCGGCAATACTGGCTAGCAACAGTTCGTTTTAAGAGATCAACCAGGACGATGTCTTCATGAGAGACGAGTCGTTAAGGACTGAATTAATTTAAATTAGCCCTGTGACCAGTTTAGAAACTTAGCCCTCGTGTACTCTGATTTGCGTTGTGTTTGGACTTGTGAATCCTTGACGTAGTTTTGTGACCTTTGAACAGTACTGTGATATGCCACGCTTAGCACCTTCGTAATCTCTCTAGTGACTTTACCGTCGTTGTTTCTGTCCCGATAGCAAACAAAGGTTTAATAAACGTTTTTATTTCCTAACGGTAACTGACATGTTTAAAACATTATTTATACCATTGACCATAAGCCTTGTAAGGTGCCTCTTCGCGGATGATGCTGTAGTATATAGAGAAGTTGCAGCATTAGAAAATTGTAGCGAAATGCAGGAAGATCTGCAGCGGATAGGCACTTGGTGCAGGGAGTGGCAACTGACCCTTAACATAGACAAATGTAATGTATTGCGAATACATAGAAAGAAGGATCCTTTATTGTATGATTATATGATAGCGGAACAAACACTGGTAGCAGTTACTTCTGTAAAATATCTGGGAGTATGCGTGCGGAACGATTTGAAGTGGAATGATCATATAAAATTAATTGTTGGTAAGGCGGGTACCAGGTTGAGATTCATTGGGAGAGTCCTTAGAAAATGTAGTCCATCAACAAAGGAGGTGGCTTACAAAACACTCGTTCGACCTATACTTGAGTATTGCTCATCAGTGTGGGATCCGTACCAGATCGGGTTGACGGAGGAGATAGAGAAGATCCAAAGAAGAGCGGCGCGTTTCGTCACAGGGTTATTTGGTAACCGTGATAGCGTTACGGAGATGTTTAACAAACTCAAGTGGCAGACTCTGCAAGAGAGGCGCTCTGCATCGCGGTGTAGCTTGCTCGCCAGGTTTCGAGAGGGTGCGTTTCTGGATGAGGTATCGAATATATTGCTTCCCCCTACTTATACCTCCCGAAGAGATCACGAATGTAAAATTAGAGAGATTAGAGCGCGCACAGAGGCTTTCAGACAGTCGTTCTTCCCGCGAACCATACGCGACTGGAACAGGAAAGGGAGATAATGACAGTGGCACGTAAAGTGCCCTCCGCCACACACCGTTGGGTGGCTTGCGGAGTATAAATGTAGATGTAGATGTAGATGTAGGAAGACATTTTCGCCAGTTTTAATAAATTATTGTCTCTTATTGATGTATTCACGATAGGAAGTGCTGTAGTCCGTAGCCGGCCATGATCGGAGAGCATTTCCCACGCTGGCTGGCTGGGTGACGAAGCGACCATATGTCGTGCGTAGAAGGGTGGGGCTCGGCACTGGACCGTAGCAACAAGCGTCAGCCTGGGAAATATACATGACGGGAAGTACCGCCATCTTGGCGCCAAAGTCACCGATTTTGTTTATTTATATTTAATAATTAAAGTCATTTATGACAACATGAATACTAGGAGGAGCCTCTGGATGTTTAAAACTATTTATCATAATTTTGCCTCGTTAAAATTCACACCCGTTCATTAACAAATGCATTACTTAGTAAGTACGAACTTGATCGGAAATCCACGAACTATGACGAAACTAGTAAGAGATACGGACTGCGCGCCAAAGTCGGCAATCGGCGTTAAGAACTCTTCCTGTCTTGTTCGATGGTTGCCATGCTCTCGGTTACGAGTAGTTTGTGACATGAGTGTTTCATTATTAATCTAATAGGAATAAAAGTGTGCTAATGTCTATTAAATAGGCCACGCACTTAATAAACCCTTTTATGCGTCAGAGCTCTAAGGAGGGGTGCAGGCAAGCATGTTGTAGGGTGTGGTTTCGCCCTGTACAAGGGCAGTTAACCGATTCAGGGATCAGAGGATGAGTCGAAATTACAAATAAATTAGCTTCTGGCTGCGTGAATGGTCTTCAGTTTCTTTATTGTAAGATTATAATGCCATAATATAGTAGCTGAAGACCATTCTTGCAGCCACATTCTAACTTATTAATAATTTTAACTTATCATAAAACTGCGTTCCCTCCTTCTATCAAGATGAAAAGTTTCAATTCGAGAGGTTGAACTTCTGTTCGAATCTCTGACAAGGCCATTTGTAGAATAAGGGTGACGTGCTTTATCTAAAGTCTTTGGCCGCTATGGCATGTGATTTTACTTCACTCCCAAGCAATGGCTGTCAGCGTATTAGTGTGCAGTAGATGCACAAAGACGCTAACCATTAGTGCACGAGGAGTGGAACGATCATATCTTAAAGGAATACCTAATGGTAACATTTGTTCTTGAAACAAACACCCATCTGAAACTCAAGTCGATATTCTACAGAAAGGAGACAAGTCACATTGTGCAAAAGATGGTGAAAAATGAAAATTATTTCTCAGACTGAAGACTAGAGAAGACCATTGTCCCACTGACTACGGGACAGTCTGAATCATTGTCGATAATGACAAGTTGTTCGGCTACTTTCAAAGATACTTGCTTTTGTAATTTGCTGTGCTGGTGGCTCTGGCTTCCGTTAAAACGTATCACAAACTTGGCCGCATGTACAACTGGCACATACTCTTCAGTTTATAAGCAATGTCGCACAGATGACAAAACGGTAGATATCGAAATAGATGACAGAGGGATAGAAAAAAAATTAAAATTGCTCAAAAGAGGAAAGGCCCCTAGACTTGATGGGATACCAGTTCGATTTTACACAGAGTACGAGAAGGAACTTGCCCCCCGAGAAGGAACTTGCCCCCCTTCTTGCAGCTGTGTACTGTGGGTGTCTAGAAGAGCATAGCGTTCCAAAAGATTGGAAAAGGGCACAGGTCATCCCCGTTTTCAAGAAGGGACATCGAACAGATGTGCAGAACTATAGACCTATATCTCTAACGTCGATCAGTTGTAGAATTTTGGAACACGTATTATGTTCGAATAGAATGACTTTTCTGGAGACTAGAAATGTACTATGTGGGAATCAGCATGGGTTTCGAAAAAGACTATAGTGTGAAACCCGGCTTGCGCTATTCGTCCACGAGACTCAGAGGGCCATAGACACGGGTGCCCAAGTAAATGCCGTGTTTCTTGACTTCCGCAAGGCGTTTGATACAGTTCCCCACAGTCGTTTAATGAACAAAGTAAGAGCATATGGACTATCAGATCAATTGTGTGATTGGATTGAAGAGTTCCTAGATAACAGAACGCATCATGTCATTCTCAATGTAGAGAAGTCTTTCGAAGTAAGAGTGACTTCAAGTGTGCCGCAGGGGGGCGTCGTAGGATCGTTGCTATTCACAGTATATATAAATGACCTTGTGGACAACATCAGAAGTTCACTGAGGATTTTTGCGGATGATGCTGTAGTATATCGAGAGGTTGTAACAATGGAAAATTGTACTGAAATGCAGGAGGATCTGCAACGAATTGACGCATGGTGCAGGGAATGGCAATTGAATCTCAATGTAGACAAGTGTAATGTGCTGCAAATACATAGAAAGAAAGATCCTTTATCATTTAGCTACAGTATAGCAGGTCAGCAACTGGAAGCAGTTAATTCCATAAATTATCTGGGTGTAGTCATTAGGAGTGATTTAAAATGGATTGACCATATAAAATTAATCGTCGGTAAAGCAGATGCCAGACTGAGATTCATTGGAAGAATCCTAAGGAAATGCAATCGGAAAACAAAGGAAGTAGGTTACAGTGCGCTTGTTCGCCCACAGCTTGAATACTGCTCAGCAGTGTGGGATCCATACCAGATAGGATTGATAGAAGAGATAGAGAAGATCCAACGGACAGCAGCGCGTTTCGTTACAGGACCATTTAGTAATCGCGATAGCGTTACAGAGATGATAGATAGACTTCAGTGGAAGACTCTGCAAGAGAGACGCTCAGTAGCTCGGTACGGGCTTTTGTTGAAGGCTCGAGAACATACCATCACCGAGGAGTCAAGCAGTATATTGCTTCCTCCTACATATATCTCGGGAAGAAACCATGAGGATAAAATCAGAGAGATTAGAACCCACACAGAGGCATACCGACAATCTTTCTTTCCATGAACAATACGAGACTGGAATAGAAGGGAGAACCGACAGAGGTACTCAAGGTACCCTCAGCCACACACCGCCAGGTGGCTTGCGGAGTATAGATGTAGATATAGATGTAGAATGTTTCACTGAGAGTCCACGAGATATATAAGGTTCCCCCTCGGAGTAACGCCTTACTCTGCAGTAAAAATGTAAGTAGCTCTGTGATTCGACAGACGAATGTCAGGAAATCTCAATACCCAGCACTTCTGCAAGCGCAACTCATCTCCAGAGTGCGCAGTTGCGCCGTTGCACTTGACCTCGATTCTCCAAGTCGTAAAATATCAACGAGTTTCAGTCCACAAGGAACTTTCCAGTGCGGCCGCACGATGTAGAATGAAAGGCATTTTATTGGCTGTGTGATTTACTTGCTACATTTTACTTCTGGCGCACGCACATTACGTTCCTTAGCACGCGAGCAAACACATAAATGTGAAAATAGGACGCAGCGAATGCCTCTCACCAGTAACACGAGAATAGAACGAGAAACTTCTCAAGGAAACTGTTCCATTATTTTCAGGGCTATCGATACGAAATGACTGACATACGCACAGCACGGTTAAGCTGCTTTGAGCGATAAAGTCGTAGCGTTAAACCAAGCGAAAGGGCAATAGAGATGTCTCGGACTCTCTGGACAGACTATTTCAATTTTTGATACTATTTGGGAAAAGACATCAGTAAGACCACCTATTATTCTTTTGCAAGCTCCTGAGAAAAGTTACTTACAACTAAAATGAGCTCGCTGTAGCCTGAAAAAGCTGAACAATACATTACATATCCTCTGTACCTTTTGCTGCTCAAGACTGATTGTTGAATTGCAAACTCCAATGTGGAACAGGTAAATGAGTAATCAATCAGACCATAATTCCGAACATAGGCGCTTTCCAAGGCACGATCGCGAGACCTCTTTGCCAAAAGAATATAGTCTGAGGTAGTGGTTCATGGAAATCCAGCTGACGGAAACACCGAAACACACGGTGATAAGACGTTGTTTGCATATACCAAATAGGAGTGTCGTAGTTCCAATAAGAAAATTTTCCACTGCCGTCCCAGCGAGTTCTTCCGCGCAACTACCAGGCGCAACAAGAATGCCAAAACATAATGTGGAGTACAGATGACAACCGTAACGTGCAGCCGGGGCATGTATCACCACGCCGTTTATATTCACAAGCACAGTATTTCCAACTATCATTTCCAATGCTACTTATTACATTATCACGACGAATAAATTCTGATTTTTTGTCAAAAGTCTGTAAATTTAGTAGTCCCACACAATTTTTCTGATAGTAAACTTCGTTACTTCAAATACAGCCGCCACTGGAGTCAGTTTCAACGAAGTTTGTCTGAACTACCCGGAAACTGATACAAATGTAGATGATGTTACAAACTTTCGGGGATATTGGAAAGGATAAATGTATCAATTTGAGGTGAGGGTCTCTGGCCCGAAAACGACCGAGTCCGTAGCTATAAACAAAAATTCTTCTGATACAACTGACAGTGGACCTCTCTATTACAAGCTCTTTGATTTCCTTGCTTTGAGATGTGGTACTATGGACCAAAGCCAGTAAAAATTCTCTGGTAAAAATGAGCTCTAAAAAGCATTTCTTAAGAGTTATGAGTACCTGGGCGGTAGAAGAGACGTATTTTACAGTAGCAAAGACGACCAAGTGCTCACAGCTCTTAAGCTATGCGCTTTAGAGCACTAGATAATTGGACTTTTCTTCATGTTTCGGTCCACACTGTCTCCTTCCAAAATATGGAAAGCAAAGAGCTCGCAGAGGTCCACTGTCAGAGGTATCAGAATGATTTTCATTTACAACTTTCTGTCGTTTCCGGACCAGGATCCATTACCTAAAATTGATGGCCTACACTTTCCTATGATCCCTGAAAGTTTGTAACATCATCACGGAATCATCCTGCATTGTGGAAACCAAATTTAAAATGATAATTTTAGAGTGTAGTAAGTTCCTGTAACATTTCCAGAAATGAATAAGAAAGTTATATGCAAATTTCTGAATAAAATGGAAGAACATACTGCAAACATTAACATAACAGAATGGATACTTCATTACAGAAATTTGTTGTATGATGAGGATAGCGAAAAAAGTTATCCTACAAAAACTGATAATAACTTTGAAGATAAAATAGACGTAAGAGAATTAAAAGCAGCCTTAGTATAACAAAAAAGCAGCTGGCCTAGATGGCATTAATGGAGAATTAATAAAATATGGAGAAAGGATTTTAGAATTTTACTTCCTCTCTTTTTTAAATACGTTATGCAAGAATTATTCCATACCTGAAGAATGGAAGATAGATAAAGTTATTTCTATATTTCATTAAAAGAAAGGCTGTAAGAAAGACACAGGAAATTAAAGAGAAATAAGTTTACAAAACGTAGGATATAAAAGTTATTAGAAAATTCTTAATTTAAGATTATACATTATATCTGTTGCGATAATTCCAGGAGAATAATTGGCTTCAGAAAGGGACTTTCGTGCAATGATAATACATTTACAATAAGACAAATTATTGATAAACGTCGGGAATTTGGCATAGAAACGCATTTAATATTTATGGATAATGAGAAACAGTTTGATAATGTAAAAAGACCCGTTTTGTGGAAAATGTTAGAAATAAAAGGTTTTCCTAAGCATCTTATTAATAGCATAAAGGGTCTATATGTAAATACAAAAATACTTATAAGTTCAGAGTCGAAAAAGTCAGACGAAAATTTAATGAATCGAAGTGTTCGACAAGGATACAGTCTATCGCCCACTTTACTTATTTATATAGTGGTACACTAGTTATGAAGTGGAAAGATGAAATACACGTAGGAAATAAAATGGGATCAAGTGTACCATTAAATTCTCTATTATATGCTGATGATCAGATATTAATACGGGTAGCAAAAAATTATTTGCAAACGGCAATATATAGATTGAGTCAAGACGATATACAGGGTGTCCCAGCTATCTTGTCCACCCAAAATGTCTCTGGAACAATAACAGCTATTGGAAAACGACTTTCACCGGTATCAATGTAAGGCTGGGGCCCATGAATGTACATATTTGGAAATATTCTGAAACGAAAGCATATGTGTTTTTTAACACAAACTTATGTTTTTTTTAAATGGACCTCCTATATTTTTTCTTCAGCAATCCACAGCGTGACAAAGCACATACACAATGGCGTTGATTGCATCGCAATATTCCCAATACATCCCGAGATATTAAGACGCGAAGTTGACGCTTGAAACACCCGACATGCGCTGCTAGCGCACGTCCTGAGGCTCAGGCGTGAACCCCATGCTGCCCGTAATCGCGATGTGATTGACATGCGTAATCACACTTCCATACTTATCAAGAGGTCAGAAACGAATAATACGGTCTGCTGCCATCCAGCATTAACGTCCTACATTCCAGCAGGTATTTATCCCATAGGCTAGGGGTGATGCGGTTCTGTAACATATCTGTGTACCGCAACGTTAGTCACAAAGTTAACTTCGCTTATCGTTAATCCGTTACTAAAAAGGTAGTGCCGTTCAACGTTAAAACTTTACTTTACCGTAGATCTAGCGCAAGTAACAGTTAATCATTCACTCGTAATAGTAAAATTCATGTTGATGGTTTTAGTGAAACGAACAAATGGACGAAAAGTTTTACCGTTGTTTAGGTAAAAATGTTTTGATTTGGGAACTTCAGGTAGGACATAGAAGATGAATGTAAACATGTTTAACCAATTAGTTTTATTATCACATAATTATCAATGTTATGTTTATCTAATGCGTTAAATGACAAATTGTTGCAAACAAATGTTTCTTAATATCACTGGGTAAAATGGCCCTTTGTAGAAACTTCCACTGTGATACCAGCACTACATACTAAACATAGCGTTCACATCTCATGCTCAAAGTGATGCCCATTGGCGTGCATACATAGGGTCACTCTGCGGATGAAGGATGCCCTACTTCGTGCTACTGTTTCCTCTTTGATGGCTGTACAAGCATCAATAATGTGTTGCTTCATGTCCTCTGGTGTTGTTGGTTATGTTGGTAAACAGCATCCTTCACTGCTCCCCAAAGAAAATAATTCAGCGGTGTAAGGTCCGGAGATCGGGCAGGCCACCTAACTGGGCCACCACGTCCAATCCACCTACCAGGGAACTTACGATTCAGATGTCGTCGTACTCGTAAGGCGTTATGTGCAGGGCATCCGTCATGCTGATGCCACATGACCATTCTCCGGTTCAGAGGTACGGTGTCCAAGAGAACAGGAAGATTGTGTCGTATAAATCTGGAGTATTGTCTGCCATTTTGGATGCCATTTATAAAGAAAGGTCCGATAATGATATCTCCAATAATCCCACACCAAACATTAACTTTCCACGGACGTTGATGGTCTACCTGACGGAGCCTTTTTGGATTGTCTGCGGATCAATAATGAATATTTCTCATATTGAAAATTCCTTTGTTGGAGAATGACGCCTCGTCGGTAAAGAGAACATCTGCAAAAAATTTGGATTAGTCAGAAGTTTTTGCTGAGCCCACCGACAAAATGTTACCCTATTGCGGAAGTCATTTCCATGAAGATCCTGGTGTAAATGAACATGGTAAGGATGAAATTTATGACGTTTAAGAATACGCTGTGCACTTGATTTCGACACACCAACTTCACGTTCAATTTGACGTGTGCTGATTTGAGGATTCATAGCTATGGTAGCGAGCACAGAAACTTCAGCACCTTCATCTGTGCGTGTAGACGAGATGTGAGACGACCAAACATCCGGTGCGAAGGCGATGGCTTGTCAGGGAATCGTCTTCTGTACAGTCGTTCTGCCTGAACAGCATTTCATCCACCTACAACAGGCTACAGTACAGGTATGTAGAGTAGGGTAGAAAACAGACATATTAACTTAATAATCATAATGATCGCTAACAGTACTATCAAGAAACAAGCAATCTCATAACGTATTTCCCGTCAACGTACATTCTCCATAGATCAGCAGCATTTCTACCGTATCTTCATGTGTGTACATTATACTGTACAGTTTAAGTTTCACAACACAACGTTTATTCACAATGTGTACTACCTCCGTGCCGTCACTAGATTACTCTGATGCACGACTACACTGGCAAGCGGTGTACTGCACGTCAAAGCAACAACAAATGGGATGCTCGGAGGGTGGTGGAGTACAGGAGTTTGCATGGGTCGCAAATCATAAACAAGGCGGAGTGGTAACTGTGGCAGTAGTGGGAACTACGTTGGACACTTTGTAACACCATAGCTCTAATGCTGTACTGATTTATTTTGCTTTTGTTTCATTTAATGTTACATTGCTGTGCTTCTGTAAATGTGTTTGTTTGAATCGATAATATTAAATTTTATACTCCTTTCTTTGTACAAACTTTGATGTCATGGTTTGTTTCTATGAAAATTAGTGTATCTGTCATTTAAATGCTTTGTCCCATTTGGAGGGGACAAAACTTACTGTATACGATTGTAATTTTGTGTGAATAATTTTTTGTAGAAGTGTCAATATGTGTAAATGTTTTGTTTTATTTAATGCATTTGGTTGCTGTTATGTAAATTGCTGATCCTCACTTAGGGTTCTTAGTTAGTTTGTATGTAAATGGTGTAGTGGTTCCCCTCGGGAACGGAACTGTGTAGCGCGCGCAAATTGTGGTTGGCCTAGGTGGAAAAGGTGGAACTGACAGTCAGTCGGGGACGAGCTACGAGTCGGGAACGAGCTACGAGTCTGTGCACTGCCATGTAAGAGATGCATATTGTGTTGGTTCCGAGAGAAGCTTTTCCTGCCGCTTTCCAATGCCTCGGAAGAATGGATAAATAGCTGGAAATATTCTGGGATTGGTATCAATCATCGCCACCAAGAAATGACAGAGTCCAGCAATTCTACCTGCAATTCCACCTAACAACATGCAGTTGCCACCACATTGCGCAATCATTACATCCGAATACTACAACGATGTACAGTGAAGGATCAGCTTAATGGATGTGTTAGTGTGCTCAAATATAAGGTAATTTGTATCTGAATTTATGTACCTACCTTGATTTTTCTCCTCATCATAACACCTCTCAGGTTCCTCTCCTTTTGAGCTAAAGCGATATCCGAGTGTCCCTAATGAAAGAACATTATGCTAATTAATGCCTCTTGAACATAGTAAAGAGAAAGTTAAAGTTAATGTGGCAATAGAGTGAGTTAAAGTCAATGATGCTTGCTGAAAATAATTTTCCTAGTAAAACTGCTTATTAATGTGTTGTTACCAACTTCAAATTAAAAGTTCTTAAGACTGAGGCTTATAAAGTTTTGCTTAGTAAATGAGCACATTACTGCCTGTTGTAAATCACAGAAGGTGAGTCAGTATCTTACATATATGTTAATTTTGTGTCTCACTGTAGTAAAAGTGGAAGGCTGCAGTTGTGAAACGTAATATACTTATGTTTGCTAAGTGTTTGTCTCTCTTGTGTATTAGAAGTGCATATTAATAGTATAAAAGGATTCGCAGTTTGTCTATTGTATTAATGCGCGGTAACAAGTAACGGAAAGACCACTAATTAGTAAAACCATAATTTCTTTAAGCCCTGAAAGTAATAGGGTGTTTCGCTATCTCTTATATTTTTGCAAATAGTTTGTGCTGCTCCAGTTGTTAGCTTCAATCTTACCGTAAACATATGTGTGTGTCAGAGTTCACTGCACTCGCGTGTGACAAAGTATAGGTTGTGTTTATCCATTAAAGTTACTAATAACTATTTTCTTGAACGAGAATGTTAATCATGCTCTTGCCTAGTTAGGCTGGCGACCGTTTTCTTTATCAGTTAAACAGTGCAGATAGGCAAAATTTTGTTTGTTACTGTTCAAATATTTACGTAATTCTGACTTTCATTTCCGATAAGCCACCTCCGTTATAAACAACACGGTCAACCTAGCAAAATTCCTCTCAGAGGGTAACACTGTTCTGTTGCTTTATACCATTATTAATCCAACAAAAATAATTCTGTTTTACAAATTGCCTTCAGTATTGAGGTTATGGTATAACAGTAGCAAACAGGAGTGTTATAACTTGACTAGGTAGAGCCGGGCTCTGCGCGACAGGCTCAATGGGTCATATAACGCATTAGATAAACCTTATTTTGGGTGTGCAGGATAAATAAGACTACCTGACGAGTGTACACCGATCGGTACTGGTTCATATTGTGTACGTAGATACGTAAAACGTACAAGAGGGAAACCATTATGTGCTTGTGAGAGTTGATGGCAGCAGACCGTATTATTCGTTTCGGACCTCTTGATAAGTATGGAAGTGTGATTACACATGTCAATCACATCGCGATTACGGGCAGCATGGGGATCACGCCTGAGCCTCAGGACGTGCGCTAGCAGCGCATGTCGGGTGTTTCAAGCGTCAACTTCGCGTCTTAATATCTCGGGATGTAATGGGAATATTGCAATGCAATCAACGCCATTGTGTATGTGCTTTGTCATGATATGGATTGCCGAAGAAAAAATATAGGAGGTCCATTTAAAAAAACATAAGTTTGTGTTAAAAAACACATATGCTTTCGTTTCAGAATGTTTCCAAATATGTACATTCATGGGCCCCAGTCCTACATTGATACCGGTGAAAGTCGTTTTCCAATAGCTGTTATTGTTCCAGAGATATTTTGGGTGGACAAAATAGCTGGGACACCCTGTATATTACATCTTAACTAAATTTGCAAATAGAGCAAAGATAATGCCTGTTAAAGGAAAGAATCCAGACAAATCGAAAATAGTGAGTATCGCTCTTCAGTTGTCTAGTGTGATATTTGTTTTAACTATGAGAAAGAAATTGAGAAGAAGGTTAACAAATATCAAGCTATGTTCGGAACAGCTGGAAGGACTATGAAAAGAAAAACAAGAAAAGAATCCCAGTGAAATTCTACAACGTTATGACTGTACATAATCTCGTATATGGTTCCTAATCATTGACAGTAAGACAAAAAGAAAAATTACATGTACAGCCAACAGAAATCATGTACATGAGTTTGTAAGACGCTGTAAGAAAATGGCTTATATTAAGGAATGAAACAATAAGAAAAGATTTAAAATTATTTTCAGTTAATGACAAGATAGAAGAGAATAGCTTGAAATGAATGGATCATGTTGATAGAATAACAGAGAATAGATTGCCAAAAGAGGTAATGAATTATCTGCCGTCTGGAAAGAAGGAACAGGGTTCACCTCTCAACCACTGCTTCCCTTTTATGACCCTCGAGTCTTATCATTGCCGTCTGGTGACTGCACAAGAAGTAAATATCCTTTCACTTCCTGTACTTTATCCCTGCTACCTTCATAATTTCAAAGAGAGTATCCCAGTCACATTGTCAAAAGGTTTCTCCGAGTCTACAAACGCTATAAATGTATGTTTACCTTTCCTTAAACATCTTCTGAGACAATTCTTAGTTTCAGTACTGACTCGTATGTTCCTACATTTCTCCAGAATTCACACTGATCTCCCCAGAGGTTGGCTTCTACCAATTTTCCCATTCTTTTGTCAAGAAGAAGTGTTAATGTTTTGCAACCACGATAAAAAGTTATTCACATTGCTCCTCTTGGTCAGAATGACCTGACTGGTATCTGACATCCATAAATTATTAAGAATCATTACAATTTGAAATTTAGGTTCTAGTTGGTCGTCTACGGTTACTTTTGAGGCAGGAGTATATAATTTGATAGTATTTTCACCCACTGTTACACCAACTCTTATAGGTGCAAAATGCTTCATTTTTCTTCGTGCTTTTCGATTTCACTTATCATACGATTTATAGACAATATAAACCAATATGAGCTTCAGGTATGATTTGATCTAATTCTTCCCACCAGTAAGCACAAACGTTTTGACCCCCAGTATTAATCATTTCTACCACAATATTTCCGAATAATAAGCCTTGTCCTTCAAAAGCTCTTGAAAAGAGGATTTGATATCATTTAATCTGGGTATATCTTGCTGGGCCAACAGTCAGTTTCTTTTACTTCCAGAAATCGTTTCGTTATGATAGCCACACAGAAATTAGTACATCAGGAACAACTACCGCGTTGCACCAAAGAGCTGATGAAGCATTACTCGTAGTGATAACATTTTGATAATTTCTTCTTCTGTAATTTTACATATAAGAAATAAAACCTGCATTGTTGTAAAAAAAAAAGCAGTATTCGTGTACCGCAGACAGGTAGAAACAAAATTTACCAATATTTGTGCATGTTGTGAATTTTTAAATACCTGGTTGATGGAGACCCGAGGAGCACTAGAGGAAAAAATTAAGCTATAATAAGGGTGAAGCAACAGATTTTTTTTTTTTTTTTTTTTGCGTCTGAGCGTTAAGCTACGTAGAATATAATGAAAAATAAAGTCAGTAAGTTTCGAGCCAGAGCGTTTAAATACGGTGTGATGGCTTGATGACGCTACATAGTTTGAATGATAATGGAGTAGGGAACATGTATCAATTTGAGCTAAGGGACCCTGGTCTGGAAACGACGGAGTCGAAAATCGTCCTGATACCTCTGACAATGGATCTCTTCTACTGCGAACCTTTTGTTTTCCATACTTTGGGAGGAAGTAGTATAGACCAAAAAAAGAAAGAACTGCCTAGGAAACATGGTATTGCATAGCTGAAGACCTACGGGCACTTGTTCAGCAGAAGAGATATTACACAGTAGCAAAGATGCATTTTCCTTATAGCTCTTAACGTATGCAATTTAGAGCCCTTGTTTATGGTACTTTTTGTATTTTGGTCCATACTACCTCCTTTCAAAGTATGAATAGCTAAGACCTTGCTATAGATGTGGTTCACTGTCAGAAGAATGAGAACAATTATCGGTTACAGCTTGCCGCTTGATCGTTTGCGGATCAGTGTTCCTTCACGCTTCTCCATCATACCTGAAAGTTTGTAACATCATCACAGAATTACCTTGTACGTATAAAAACGTTAAGAAAGAAAAAAAACACTTTTCCAGGTCATACTGACCTGTAGTGTCCAAAAGACATTTATCACTATTTATTATTCATTTATTTTATTTATTTCTCAAGTAAAGACCCGCTGCCTGTTACGAGGGTAATCCCAAAAGTAAGATCTCCTATTTTTTATAAGGACATAGACCTGTTTATTTCTACAATGGTTTACATCAGTTTACAGCTTGAACATTTAGCTATTTTTCGACATAATCACCATTTCTGTCGATGCATTTTTGTACACGCTGTGGCAGTTTTTGTATGCCCATGTCATAGCATCTCGCTGTCATGCTGTTCAGAAAGTTATGAACTGGCGTGATTGTTGCTTGGTCTCAGGTATAAAGTGGTATGCCCAGGTTTCGTCAACTGTGACAATTGAATCCAGAAAGTAGTCCTGTTCGGCTGAAAGGCGGTGAAGAAATGCGCGGGAAGCATAAACTCGTTGCCGCATGTGGTTCTCAGCCAGCATGCGTGGCACCCATCTTGCGCACACCTTCCGGTAGTTCAATGTTTCCGTTAAAATTCTGTGATCGGTGCTTCGGGAAACCCAGGAACCAACGTGCAGAGATCATCCAGGGTGATCCGCCGATCTTCACGCATGCTTGGCTCAACCTTCAAGACTGTCTCCTCAGAAACTGACGGTCTGCCGCTCCCTTCTTCGTCGTGAATTTCGGTCCAACCAGCTGCAAACTCTCTACGCCACTTACGAACGTTTTCGACATCCATGCACGACCCACCATACACTTCCGTCAATTGGCGATGGATTTCAATTGGCGCAGTGCCCTTTGCGTTCAAAAACCGAATAACTGCGCGCAATTCGCAGTTGGTGGTAACATCCAACGGGAATTCCATTCTGAACGGCTGCCAAGCCAAGACTGAGCTCCTCAGCGCGGCGTGCGCCTGTTTACACACAGCGCTTGAAGCAGTCTTCATAACAGTGTGACCAGCTGCCACAAGAACAGAGTTATGTACTTATAAAAAAAAATAGGAGACCTTACTTTTGGGATTACCCTCGTATTATATAGCAGGTGCTACATTGTATGATTTTAGATGTTCTATCACACAAATTCAGTTTTATTACTAGTGCTTTTTTTGTTGAAAGTTTTGTAAAAGGATAAATTTAAGGAAAATAACGAATAAAAAATATTGACTCAAGAGAGACTGCAGAGAGAGGTTCTAACAATACCACCACTTGCAACGTAGGTTAGAAATCAGATTAATAATGTCGCTCACGCAGTATATGTTCGCTTTATCGGGCAACAACATAGTTATTGACTGTGGATGGTATCGTCACAATGGAAATAATGAAGTCATTGTAAAAAAGTCATTAATTCTGGTACTTATCTTGAATGGATTCCCACGTAGATTTCGTCGAAGTTGTTATGGCTCATCTTGTTGATTCTAGGGTAATTCCACTTTGACTGCTAGAAGGACCAGACCTGTATTTTAGCAGTATTTGAAGACCTAAGAAATGCGTTTGTCAGGAAATTCTTAATGATCAAACAATCCCAGATCAGAACAATGGTATGGTAGAAATAATGTTTGACATGGTGTTCACGATCCACATTTTTATTAAACTTCTTGTAAATTCACATATACTTCTTCTTAACTGTCACATCATCAAGAAAACAGTTTTGTATCAATCTTCATATATTTAATTTCCACTTTAATCAAACGCAGGACTTGACTGTTCTTTTAGAAAGCGACATAACAACTTAACTTCTGCAAAGTGAAACAAAGACTGCTCTGTGCGCATTCGCGCCAAAACGGTTACAAGTAAGTCGAAGACTATGACAGTCTCACAGAAATGAATACACACACAAGAACCGTATGACTGTAATATATCGATACATCGGAGCACCTATACATTAATAAAACCAAATGTGAATATTGTCACAAAAACATGTCTGTTATAAGACTAAAAACAGCCGACCAGTTGCAATGGATAAAGTAATCTTTACCTAGGTTTCGACAGATTTAAATTTGTCTTCTTCAGAGGGCGGCAGTATTACATTAATATGGAATGATGTATCATCGTCGTTTTTACAAATATCTGCATAGATCCATTAGTCCAAATTAAAATATAGCCCTGAAAATAGGGTTTGTCATGTAAAGTCGCTTGTGAGCTCTGCAACATCCATGTACTAATTTTTATTTACATGACAAACCCTATTTTCAGGGCTATATTTTAATTTGGACTAATGGATCTATGCAGATATTTGTAAAAACGACGATGATACATCATTCCATATTAATATAATACTGCCGCCTTCTGAAGAAGACAGATTTAAAAGACAGATTTAAATCTGTCGAAACCCGGGTACAGATTACTTTATCCATTGCAACTGGTCGGCTGTTTTTAGTCTTATTACGTGGAACCGTTGCTGTTGCGCAGCTATGTTTAAAATACATGTCTGTTACTTCGCAGAAAAGTAGTACGATGTTACTGATATCGAGAACTGGGGTTGGAGTGCCGTAATGGTCACGTAAATAAAGAACCATTACAAGGTGTAATTTAATTCAATAGGTTAGCCACAAAGCTGGTAACCAGAAAATTTGCCCCGTCGCCTCTTCTCCCTTTGCCAATCAAAACTGTTGGAAAATTTCTTCCACTTCCAGGATTCGAAACGGCTATTTCATGCATGGGTCAAGGGCCGCCACACAGATCTCGCTAACGAGCTCAGGCACACAGGCGGGTTGCCACGAAACACGCTTCCACATAAATGAATTTGCCAAAATACTCAGAATGGAAAAAGTACATGAGGGGAACGGTGGCGTAGCACGCAGCAGGGGGCTGCTTCACGCAGGACTCGCGCTTGGTGTTCCGGGCGCGCGTGCCGCCTTCCGGCGAATGCAGATGCAGCTCTCCGTGCTGGCGGTACGAGGCGATATCGCGCTCTCTCCCGGTGGGGTCGCGTGTCGCGCCGATATCGAAAGTGAGGAGCGCCGCCGCCGGAAGCGGAAACGGCTGCCGAGATGGATGTCGCCTAACGTAATGCATGCAAACGAGCGCGACAGCCGGCCGCGGCCGCATTCTTCGGAGACGGCCTTTTCCGGCAGTCCACCGCTAATTTGTGGCCCGCTGTCTGGTCAGCGAGGCCGACCGCAGGAGAGTCGCGTGCAATTTGGACTTCTCTGTCCACCGTCACCTGAGTGAAGCAGGCAGCGTGGCCGACGGTAGTCAGCCCCAGCATCGTTCGTGTTATTCTTTAAACGATTCTGCAAACATCTGTAAGAGCATACGGACTATAAGACCGATTGTGTGATTGGATTGAAGAGTTCCTAGATAACAGAACACAACATGTCGTTCTCAATGGAGAGAAGTCTTCCGAAGTAAGAGTGATTTCAGGTGTGCCGCAGGGGAGTGTCGTAAGACCGTTGCTATTCACAATATACATAAATGACCTTGTGGATGACATAGGAAGTTCACTGAGGCTTTTTGCAGATGATGCTGTGGTGTATCGAGAGGTTGTAACAATGGAAAATTGCACTGAAATGGAGGAGGATCTACAACTAATTGACGCATGGTGCAGGGAATGGTAATTGAATCTCAATGTAGACAAGTATAATGTGCTGCGAATACATAGAAAGGAAGATCCTTTATCATTTAGCTACAATATAGCAGGTCAGCAACTGGAAGCAGTTACTTCCTTAAATTATCTGGGAGTACGCATTAAGAGTGATTTAAAGTGGAATGACCAGATAAAGTTGGTCGTCGCTAAAGCAGATGCCAGACTGAGATTCATTGGAAGAATCCTAAGGAAAAGCAATCCGAAAACAAAGGAAGTAGGTTACAGTACGCTTGTTCGCCCACTGCTTGAATACTGCTCAGCAGTGTGGGATCCGTACCAGATAGGGTTGATAGAAGAGATAGAGAAGATCCAACGGAGAGAAGCGCGCGTCGTTACAGGGTCATTTAGTAATCGCGAAAGCGTTACGGAGATGATAGATAAACTCCAGTGGAAGACTTTGCAGGACAGACGCTCAGTAGCTCGGTATGGGCTTTTGTTGAAGTTTCGAGAACATACCTTCACCGAGGAGTCAAGCAGTATATTGCTCCCTCCTACGTATATCTCGCGAAGAGACCATGAGGATAAAATCACAGAGCTTAGAGCCCATACAGAGGTATACCGACAATCTTTCTTTCCACGAACAATACGACACTGGAATAGAAGGGACAACCGATAGAGGTACTCAAAGTACCCTCCGCCACACACCGTCAGGTGGCTTGTGGAGTATGGATTTGGATGTAGATGTAATAATTAAGTGTTTACGTCTGGTACGAAACGTTTTGCGTTTATGTGGGAGTAAAATGTACAGAGCATATAAACTGAAGCGCCAGAGAAACTGGTGTAGGCATGTGTATTCAGATACAGAGATATATAGGGTGGTCCACTGATCGTGACCGAGCGATGTAGCGCATTGGTTAGCACACTGGACTCGCATTCGGGAGGACGACGGTTCAATCCCGTGTCCGACCACCCTGATTTAGGTTTTCCATGATTTCCCTAAATCGCTTCAGGCAAATGCTGGGATGGTTCCTTTGAAAGGGCAAGGCCGTCTTCCTTCCACATCCTTTCCTAAACCGATGAGACCGATGACCTCGCTGTTTGGTTTCTTCCACCAAATCAACCCAACCCAACCATTGATCGTGACCGGGTCAAATATCTCACGAAATAAGCATCAAACGAAAAAACTACAAAGAACGAAACTTGTCTAGCTTGAAGGAGGCAACCAGATCGCGCGCGCTACGGTTGGCCCGCTAGATGGCACTGCCATAGGTCAAACGGATATCTACTGCGTTTTTTTTAATAGGTACCCCCATTTTTATTGCATATTCGTGTAGTACGTAAAGAAATATGAATGTTTTAGTTGGACCACTTTTTTCACTTTGTGATAGATGGCGCTGTAATAGTCACAAACATATGGCTCACGATTTTAGACGAACAGTTGGTAACAGGTAGATTTTTTTAAATTAAAAAACAGAACGTAGGTACGTGTGAACATTTTATTTCGGTTGTTCCAATGTGTACATGTACCTTTGCGAACTTATCATTTCTGAGAACGCATGCTGTTACAGCGTGATTACCTGTTAATACCACATTAACTCAATAAATGCTCAAAATGATGTCCGTCAACCTCGATGCATTTGGCAATACGTGTAACGACATTCCTCTCAACAGCGTTTAGTTCGCCTCCGTAATGTTCGCACATGCAATGACAATGCGCAGACGCATGTTGTCAAGCGTTGTCGGTGGATCACGGTATAGCAAATATAGTTCAACTTTCCCCACAGAAAGAAATCCAGGGACGTCAGATCCGCTGAACGTGCGGGCCATGGTATGGTGCTTCGACGACCAATCCACCTGTCATGAAATATTTTATTCAATACCACTTCAATCGCACGCGAGCAATGTGCCAGACATCCATCATGTTGGAAGTACATCGCCATTCTGTCATGCAGTGTAACATCTTGTAGTAACATCGGTAGAACATTACGTAGGAAATCAGCATACATTGCACCATTTAGATTGCCATCGATAAAATTGGACCAATTACCCTTCCTTCCATAATGACGCACTATACATTAACCCGCCAAGGTCGCTGATGCTCCACTTGTCGTAGCCATCGTGGACTTTCCGTTGTCCATAGTGCATATTATGCCGGTTTACGTTACCGCTGTTGGTGAATGACGCTTCGTCGCTAAATAGAACGAGTGCAAAAAATCTGTCATTGTCCCGCAATTTCTCTTGAGCCCAGTGGCAGAACTGTACACGACCTTCAAAGTTGTCGCCATGCAATTCCTGCCGCATAGAAATATGGTACGGGTGCAATCGATGTTGATGTAGCATTCTCGACACCGACGTTTTTGAGATTACCGATTCTCGCGCTATTTGTCTGCTACTGATGGCATCATCATTTGTTGCAGGTCGTGGTTGACGTTTCACATGTGGCTGACCACTTCCTGCTTCCTTAAAGAACGTAACTATCTGGTGAACGGTCCGGACACTTGGATGATGTCATCCAGGATACCGAGCAGCATACACAGCACAAGCCCGTTGGGCATTTTGATCACAATAGCCATACATCAACACGATATCGACCTATTCCGCAATTGGTAAACGGTACATTTTAACACGGGTAATGTATCACGAAGCAAATACCGTCCGCACTGGTGGAATGTTACGTGATACCACGTACTTATACGTTTGTGACTATTACAGCGCCGTTTATCACAAAGCGAAAAAAGTAGTCCAACTAAAACATTCATATTTCTTTACGTACTACACGAATATGTAATAAAAATGGGGGTTCCTATTTTTTAAAAAGCGCAGTTGATATCTGTTTGATCTATGGTAGCGCCATCTAGCGGGTCAACCATAGCGCCATCTGGTTTCCCCCTTCAAGCTAGATGAATTTCGTTCTTTGTAGTTTTTTCGTTTGATGCTTATCTCGTGAGATATTTGGCCAGGTCACTATCAATGGACCACCCTGTATAAACAGGCAGAATACGGCTCTGCGATCGACAACTCCTACATAAGACAGCAAGTGTCTGGTGCTGTTGTTAGATCGGTTACTCCTGCTACAATGACAGGTTTTCAATATTTAAATGAGTTTGAACGTGGTGTTATAGTCGGCGCACGAGCGAAGGGACACAGCATCTCAGAGGTAGCGATGAAGTGGGGATTTTCCCGTACGACCATTTCACCAATATCAGGAATCCGGTGAAACATCAATTCTCCCGACATCGCTGCGGCCGAAAAAAAAAAGATCAGGTAAGAACGGGACCAACGACGACTGAAGAATATCGCTCAACGTGACAGAAATGCAACCCTTCCACAGACTGCTGCAGATTTCAATGCTTGGCCATCAAGAAGTGTCAGCGCGCGAACCATTCAACTAAACATGATCCATATGAGCTTTCGGAGGCAAAGGCCCACTAGTGTACTCTCGATGACTGCACAACACAAAGCTTTAAGCCTCACCTGGGCCCGTCAACACCGACATTGGACTGTTGATCACTGGAAACATGTTGAAAGGTTCCATGCCTTCTTTTGCATGTCGCCTCTCATTTTCATCAATTTTATTAATGTTTTATATCATTTCATGGAGGGAACGGACCGAATAAGATTATTCTAGTATTTGTATTGAGAGCACAAATTACTTTTCATTTGACTGCTATGCATATTGGGAACTCTATGTGGTCTTGCTTTTAGTTTTCTCGGTTACTTCCCTGGGTGGCTTGTTGTGAGGCGAGCACTGGAGGACGCGACACACTGCGTTTTCGGGGGGTGGGGGGGTGGGGGGGGGGGGTCTGCAGTTCCATCAATAAGGAGAGGGTCGTACATCAATGGGCTTGAGCGCCTGGCGGGGCGATTCACTTCGGTCGAGTTTCGCCTATTGTATGGAGGACGAAACGACCTGCGAACCATCTGAGTGTCGCCACAGTTTATGTGTTTACCATTCTGATGCGTCTGGAACGAAGACTGCTGATGCCGACTTACTGTATTGGCTTCATGATTGCGAGAATGCTTGTGGACGGTGCCCCGCGGGGTGCGACTGTCTGGTGCCGGATGGCCGGTGGTATTGGCATGCTGTTTTTGTAGCCAGTCGGACGGAAAGTTCAGTGCCCCCAGCTAAATAGCAGAGGCTTGACTGGTCAACGTAAACTGAGGCCAGTTGACGTCATAAATCCCTACAATACATTGGCGGAAACGATCGCTATTGGCGCGGATAATGTTCTAAGATAGTGTGGGGGAATTTTGGAATCAGCACTGAATGAGGATTCGCGGCTTTTCGAGGGTAGTGGGAAAATAATGTTGGCTTCGCTCTTGCGTTGCGCGGCCGCAGGTCACTCAGAATATGATCTTCGTCGGAATCGGACGGTCTTGCGACTTAATCGCACTTTTTCAGAATCGTTGTGGAGCATGACTTCGGTCATACTCCAGTTTCGTTCTGCGACTTACGACCCAGAATCAAAGCATCTGAGGTGTAGTGCTACAGACCAATGTTGAAAATTAGATGGACTGATAAGGTAAGCAATGAGGAAGTTCTGCGCAGAATCGAAGAGGAAAGGGATATGAGGAAACACCGATACAGAGAAGGGATAGGATGATAGGACATCTGTTAAGATATCGGGGAATTACTTCCATGGTGCAAGAGGGAGCTGTAGACGACAAAAACTGTAGAGGAAGGCAGAGATCGGAATACATGCAGCAAGTAATTGAGGACTTAGGTTTCATGTGCTACTGTGAGATGAAGAAATTCGTAGCGGGCCGCATCAAACCAGTCCGAAGAGCGGTGACTGAAAAAAAAGTGTGCCGCAGGCTCAGTAAAAGGCGCAGAATGGCCCACAAATTACGCCGGCTGCACCTTACAGATACCAAAGAATAATAATTCTTACCCCCACGAGACTGTGAAACAACAACAGATCCTTCGTACTACAAATCTCACTAAGGTTCACAACAAAACAATACTTAAATGCTTCTTGGCACCCTTGTTTAATAACCAACACATTACAAAAAAACCTGTTGACCACTCAGCACACCTTGCGACTGTATGGCTCTTGAAGACTATGTAGGTGATGAATCCGAACGCCATACTGCAAAGACGATGACCCCTGCTACTGTAATACCAGATGAAGTCGCCAGAGGTGTGACGGTGCTGAAGTGGTGGCTGTGGGGCGGTGCATAGGAGACAACTCACGGCTACAGAGAGACACTGCGGCAATCTATAAACATTTTACTTTCCTTTGCCTCAGGCGTACAGGTGTCCGTCAGTCATCCCACTCACGTTGAACTCCGCTCAGTCGGCGGTTTTCTGAGGACGTAGCCCCACTGCCCATAGCACAGTAGCGACAGCCACAGCGAGGCACGCTACCCCAGCAGCGAACTCTTCGATGACAGCCACAAGCGCCACGCTGATCCGCTCCTCACGACGGCGGAAGGCAGATGCTGGTGGGTGGATGTCTTTGCAGCAGCCGGGATGCCACCCACATGCCTCCCGACAGGAGTCGACCGTGTTACTGCAAGGATTGGTCTGACCCGTTGCTGGCTGGCTTGTTAACTCAGAGGGTCGAACTGTGGTCCCGCCACAGACTGGAACTGTGGCCCCCGTTGGTAGCATCATGTGGCAGCCCTTGTTGGACAGAACCGTACTCCAAGAACGCTGTGAAACTAAAGACACTGGCATTAATCATAACATGTAAGCTTGCACGGCCGGGGTCTTCATTAATTAAAACTTCAGGGCTGAATTGCCTTGGTCCATATATAAAACTTCTTCTCCATCCTGACGTTTCGTTGCCTATTGCGGGCAACATCTTCTGAGGTGAGTCGGCAATTGGCTGCTAGGCGCTGGAGGTCCCGCTTAAATAGAGCGCTTAGATGGCGCCACCACTCATCACGTGCTTTCGACTTTAAAACTATGTATGGCTAGTACCATCTCTCTCGATTACGAAAATAATTGTAATAAAAAAGAAGGCGGTCGACTTTGTACCAACGAAGTAACAATCGATTACCTGTAATCGAGAGAGATCACACTAGCCAGAGATAGTTTTAAAGTCGAAAGCACGTGATGAGTGGTGGCGCCATCTAAGCGCTCTATACAAAAAAATGGTTCAAATGGCTCTGAGCACTATAGGACTTAACTTCTGAGGTCATCAGTCCCCTATAACTTAGAACTACTTAAACCTAACTAAGCTAAGGACATCACACACACCCATGCCCCAGGCAGGATTCGAACCTGCGACCGTAGCGGTCGCGCGGTTCCAGACTGTAGCGCCAAGAACCACTCGGCCACCTCGGCCGGCCGCTCTATACAAGAGGGACCTCCAGCGCCTAGTAGCCAGTCGCCGACTCACCTCAGAAGATGTTGCCCGCAGTAGGCAACGAAACGTCAGGATGGAGAAGAAGTTTTATATATGGACCACGGCAATTCAGCTCGGAAGTTTTAATTAATGACATTGGCATTACTTGACGGCCTCCTGTATACACTCGGCAGTGGGCATATGTTATGCGAATGTGCGTCTTCAAGTCATATAGCGACATACGTTAGGTTAGTGCCAGTGCTCTGGTTTCGATGGCGGTTTGCGGCAAGAGTTACTCGCAATCCCGCTCAGCACGCAACTCTTGCGTCGATGTCAGCCAGATGTACTTGGCTACTTGATGTTACACAAAGTTGCTATCAACAAGCCTGCTCCTGACATATGGGTACGACTGCAATTCACTGCCTCAAATTCACACTTAAGCGGTGACTCCATTACAATTTGTACAACTTTATAGCTTGTAGCAGATGATACAGAAGTTTGCGAGACAGTGAGAGGAAATTTCATCTTCCACTCAGGATTTGCTCTCATACAATTGGTTTCTTGAATCACAGTTGGCAAAGGTCAGATGGTGTCGTGAAGTAGTGCTCAACGAAGAGGCTGCTGATGTCACCTTTGTGGAGGGAGAATTTTCTATCACCCATTCTCGGTGAGCATCGGGAGGATGCATATACCTCCTGATTAGTGCACGCTTCGCCTTTCTTAAATCCAAGACCTCTCTATAATGATGTTATCTAGCCTGTGCCGTTCTGCCCGTTGCGAAAGTTACGATAAGCACCAAACTTGTTGTTTATTAAGACCAGCCCATGTGCTCGTGTCGAACTGACACCATTTACATCCAGTTCCATTACCATCCATCAGAACACTACACTACAAAATCATCCACTTGACACACACACACACACACACACACACACACATACACAACTACAAGGCACAACAACCAGGTGAAATATGCCCAACGAGTCTAAACTCGGAGTAAATCTACTTGAATTCAGACATGGCTGAAGTGTCGGTTTGTCTAAATCATCCTTACGAGCAACTGAGTCTGTTAGTTACGATAACACAGTTTCACTTTCATCCACACTCGAGATCAACTCTTCCAGCTACAAGCAGTTTCGACTTTTAAGTCACCCTCAGATGATAGGGGTACGTTTGGTGATCTAGGCCCTTTGCTGAGTCACACGTCACCACACAGTGATCTTGGCAACAATTATGGGTATGAAACTTTAGTCTCTGTGATGAATCCGTACAGGATATGTTGCTACAACAATGATGCTTTTGTTGGACCACTGGGGTCATTGAATATTACCACAGAATGGGAAAACTGCAAAATTGTCTGTGATTGTCTGCATAATTGTTATAAACTAATCAATTTCCCCACTGTGTAGACTCGACAATGTAATAGTGCAACGACTCTTGACCAATATCTTCCGACGATCTGACGGAGCTGATGTGGCCTTAAATTTGGCACATATGGTCTTTTGCTGTTTACCGTTATTCGAAAATAACCAATCCAACAGGCTTTAGTGTGCATGTGGTCTTTATTATGGAAGTCTTGAGGGGAAAAATGTAGTGGTTGCAAAAGGATATCTGTAGCGGGGCCATAAGCCTGCAGCAACAATTGGGAAGGTTGAATTGGAGCCTTTAAAGACTAACATTACTACGCAGGCCTTACAGTCTGATGACCTCATAACTGCTGCCGATTGTTGACACCCACTGCTTCAGTATTATGCCACCCGTCACGTTCAGCATCCTTCTCCAACCAACTGTGTTAGCAAAATCCAGTTTTATTACAGAGAAGTTTCAGGATACCTGGGGTGTCTATAAGAGAAGACGCCAGGTCTTGGCATGTAGAATTCGTGTTCAGTCCGTGTAGCAAAGGGCATTGAGACAATCTTGCTGTTACATGGACAACTGCTAAGGTGTCTGAAGAACCACCGATACTCCACCACCATTCACTAGGTCCGCCGCTGGTAGCTGAGTGGTCAGCGCGACGGAATGTTATACCTAACGGCCCGGATTCGATTCCCGTCTGGGTCGGAGATATTCTCCTCTCAGGAATTGTGTGTTGTGTTGTCCTTATGATCATCATTTCATCCCCACCGACACGCAAGTCGTCGAAGTGGCGTTAACCCGAAAGACTTGTCCCAAGCGAATGGTCTACCCGACAGCAGGCCCTAGCCTTAAGCCATTTCAGTTTTTACCATTCATAAGCACAGCCATCAACGCTAATCAGCATCATCGAATGAAATCACTTGCTATATTGTCCTACATCTACATACAATGGGCACGAAGGTTGACCTGTAACACTGCTGAAGTGGCTAGCGACATCATTCACCATGTAATCACGAAGCAAAGCTGCGTCGCCAGCACTGACTCAGCAACCAGCTATCGCATGGGGCCTGACCAGCAAGAACGCTCCTCTCTGAACCGCACTGGACTGTTTACAGCTGTGGCCAGTATCCTGCAAACTGCCGCCAAGGTCTGTAGGTCTGATCCCCATCCCACTCACTGGACGTAGACCTTGTAAAGCATCAACAGGTTGGCTAAATTCTATTAACGAACTGATGAATTCCGGTTCAAATGGCACTAAGCACTATGGGACTTAACATCTGAGGTCATCAGTCCCCTAGACTTAGAACTACTTAAACCTAAGTAACCTAAGGACATCACACACATCCATGCCCGAGGCAGGATTCGAACCAGCGACCGTAGCAGCAGCGGGCTTCCGGACTGAAGCGCCTAGAACCGCTCGGCCACAGCGGAAGGCATCAATTCCGGTTTTCATATAGACTTCATGATATGAGTTTTGTGTTTGTATTAGTTATACATTTAACTTCATAAATTAAACACTGCATATTAAGTGGGCAGCAATTAACGTAAGAATTTCTTTTGATTATTGTTTTCTACGGTATATAAATATAATATTTTTCAGAAAGAGATCGTCATCCTGTTATTTCTTTTTGAATAGGGTAAAACAAAGCAAAAAGTAGGAAACATTCATTCAATTAAGATATGGATTTTCTTTTATTCATTCTGCAAAAGACGTTATGAGGAACAAGCTGTTTTCTGAATATGTGAAAATTTTATTTAATTTTAAGTAGAAGTTTACTACTCAGTATCTAGTTTCTACCTATCTGAACATAAATACGCATTGTTTTCTTGACCATATTTTATCCAAATAAATTTAAAATTCACAATGCAATAAATCTGTTTTACAAAATTTCGATTACAAATTAGAGTTTAATTTGAAGAACAGAAACTGTACTCTTGTTTCTTGTATGGGTCCTAAATGCGGTAATATTAACTGAAATTCAATTTTGATTGGAAAACGTTTTACTCTCATAGTTTCTGGCAGCAAACATTAAGCTATAAATAGATGTAACAAGCACCGGTAGCAGCTCTGGGCCTAAGTTGTTTACATTGCACCCGGATCTCTCCTGTCGTTGTTTTTTACCTTCGGCGCTTACATTCTGACGTATTGTGTCTTGAATGTAAAAAGACTAATGTTTTTCTCTTGAAATGAATTTTTTGAACAGTTTGGCAAACATAAAAGAAATATCATCAACCAAAATAAATAAGAATGATTACTGAAACAGAATTTCGAGCTGCTCTCACAACAATCCACAAGGAAGATGATCATCTGGATTCAACGTACACTGGTTTGTCACATGTCGCAAAGCAACAATACATTGATAAGTCAAAAAATTGCCACCACTAACCAACGCGTCGTTGGACGCCGCTTGGTGATGTTTTGGGCATGTCACGCCGTAGCAAAAGTGTGTAAGCGGAGCAGACACGGACCGGGGATGACCCTAGCTAAGTCAGAGGCTGCAAATGGGGAAATAAATTGAGATAAGCGACTTTGATAAAGGACATATTATTATCACGTAGATCCTGTGAATGAATTACGCGAAAACGGCGAAGCTAGTCGAATGTTCACGTGTAACTGTTGTGAGCATCTGCGGGAAGAGGCAGAAGAACAAGAGCTAAATGGTTGGACGTCCACCACTCTTCACAGAACGTGAGTTTCGAAGGCTTCTCAGGTCTGTAAAGTAGGATAGATGGGGATATGTGACATCTCTTCCGAAAGAACACAATGCTGGTGCACGCACAAGTGCTTTGGTGCACACCGTTCACCATACTGTGTTGAGCACTGAGCTCCGCAGCAGACCACCCCTACGCGTTCGCTTGTTGACCCAACGACATCGGCAGTTACGATTGCAGTGGGCACGTGACCGTAGAGATTCGACCGTCGACCAATGGAAACGTGTCGTCTCTTCGGGTAATCGCATTTTTGCGACACTAGGTCGATGGTCGTCTCCACAAGCGCCATAATCGCGGTGAACGGCGGCAGGGAACGAGCAGCGCGCCACGGACGCAGGCTGGTGGGAGCAATATTATGCTATGGGAGACATCCTCCTGTGCTTGTATGGGACCTGTGGTTGTAATCGAAGACACGCTGACAATTGCGAACCACCTGCATCCCTTCATGCTTAATACACTCCTGGAAATTGAAATAAGAACACCGTGAATTCATTGGCCCAGGAAGGGGAAACTTTATTGACACATTCCTGGGGTCAGATACATCACATGATCACACTGACAGAACCACAGGCACATAGACACAGGCAACAGAGCATGCACAATGTCGGCACTAGTACAGTGTATATCCACCTTTCGCAGCAATGCAGGCTGCTATTCTCCCATGGAGACGATCGTAGAGATGCTGGATGTAGTCCTGTGGAACGGCTTGCCATGCCATTTCCACCTGGCGCCTCAGTTGGACCAGCGTTCGTGCTGGACGTGCAGACCGCGTGAGACGACGCTTCATCCAGTCCCAAACATGCTCAATGGGGGACAGATCCGGAGATCTTGCTGGCCAGGGTAGTTGACTTACACCTTCTAGAGCACGTTGGGTGGCACGGGATACATGCGGACGTGCATTGTCCTGTTGGAACAGCAAGTTCCCTTGCCGGTCTAGGAATGGTAGAACGATGGGTTCGATGACGGTTTGGATGTACCGTGCACTATTCAGTGTCCCCTCGACGATCACCAGTGGTGTACGGCCAGTGTAGGAGATCGCTCCCCACACCATGATGCCGGGTGTTGGCCCTGTGTGCCTCGGTCGTATGCAGTCCTGATTGTGGCGCTCACCTGCACGGCGCCAAACACGCATACGACCATCATTGGCACCAAGGCAGAAGCGACTCTCATCGCTGAAGACGACACGTCTCCATTCGTCCCTCCATTCACGCCTGTCGCGACACCACTGGAGGCGGGCTGCACGATGTTGGGGCGTGAGCGGAAGACGGCCTAACGGTGTGCGGGACCGTAGCCCAGCTTCATGGAGACGGTTGCGAATGGTCCTCGCCGATACCCCAGGAGCAACAGTGTCCCTAATTTGCTGGGAAGTGGCGGTGCGGTCCCCTACGGCACTGCGTAGGATCCTACGGTCTTGGCGTGCATCCGTGCGTCGCTGCGGTCCGGTCCCAGGTCGACGGGCACGTGCACCTTCCGCCGACCACTGGCGACAACATCGATGTACTGTGGAGACCTCACGCCCCACGTGTTGAGCACTTCGGCGGTACGTCCACCCGGCCTCCCGCATGCCCACTATACGCCCTCGCTCAAAGTCCGTCAACTGCACATACGGTTCACGTCCACGCTGTCGCGGCATGCTACCAGTGTTAAAGACTGCGATGGAGCTCCGTATGCCACGGCAAACTGGCTGACACTGACGGCGGCGGTGCACAAATGCTGCGCAGCTAGCGCCATTCGACGGCCAACACCGCGGTTCCTGGTGTGTCCGCTGTGCCGTGCGTGTGATCATTGCTTGTACAGCCCTCTCGCAGTGTCCGGAGCAAGTATGGTGGGTCTGACACACCGGTGTCAATGTGTTCTTTTTTCCATTTCCAGGAGTGTATCTTCCCGGACGGCGATTACATCTTTCAGCATTATAATTGTCCGTGTCTCGAAGCCAGAAACGTGCTACAGTGGTTTCAGGATCTTTACAGTAAGTTCACGTGGATGTATCGGCTACCAAATTCGCCTAATGCAAATTTGCCTAATGTATATCCTGGGACGCTATGGGCGGTATCACCTCGTGCGCAAATCAGCAGTCGGTTATTTACGCGAATTACATGATCTTTGCGTCGACGTCTAATGCCACATCCCTCCACAAACCTACCAACAAACCATCCGGTCTCTGGTACGCAGAATCAGTTATCTACTTTCAAACAAGTTATTAATCAGGTAGTCATAAAGTTTGGCTCATCAGTAGGTATATAATCATGTTATGTCGTATATTTGTAAACTTTCTGCCTGGAAAAGCAGGGCCTTTGAATTCTGAGATATCAGCTAGCGTTCGTCGAATGTGGCGAGGTGTGAGACCTGTAAGTCTTCGGCAGTGGGTTGACAAAAGCGAGTGTGTAAGCCGCTTTGAGTATTTCGTAAGCCAGAGTGCTACAGACGCGCTTTTCAAAGCTGTGCGACCTACGTGAGGTCGTGAGAGATTTGAACAAAGCCCACGGGTCGTCCTGAAGACGGAAGCAGAAAAGCTGGGCCACCACTACATTTTCGTGGATAGCGTGGGAAGCGAGCTGCATCTCTGCACCCAGATGTATTTCCACCAATCATAATGCGAGGGACCGTGTCATGTCCACTGTTAGTTTGTTGACAGAGATTACGACGAATGCTGGATGAGAAAATTCTGCATGGAGGGAGAGTGGAGATTTTCAGTTGCCACTGTTGCAAACCTTGCAACTTTCCCCCCTCCTACAGTAATTTTGAGGAGGGTGAGAGATATGTTGAGTCGGGGTTCCCTTTGAGAGTAGAGAAGTCGTTTTCGATTTAAATCGTAGTGACTGAGACCAAATAAATTAGTATATTTAAAATAACTTTACTCACTCATTTCGTCCAAAGACGTTCTGATGAGGCGAGCCTTTCCTTGCACAAAAAAGAAAAAAGGGTCGTTAGTGGATTCTTGATCATGGAATTGCAGTCTCACTGTTATAGTGTTGGAAATAGTTGACTTTTAATTCAACAAGCTTAATATAATTTCCTCAGCAACAGCTGTAACATGACAAGGCCAGATAGCACTTTCGAGGGTAGGCACGGCTGGAATTACCTAAATACTCTCAATGAATACGGCGGACTGAGCCAATAGGATCTGGAAAGTGAAGATACAGGCGCAGGGAGTGAATTAGGAGTAAAATTTAAGAGGTCGTTTCCAGGAATGAACACCCCTTTGCTTTGGTTGCTGTGGACGACTCTATCAGTGACCCCATTCCCCAAGGGAGAAAATAGTCCACCTTACATTTTGTTGTGGCCGACAGTACAGAATTCGCAGCAGTCATTAAACAACTTTTACAGCTCGTCTCCAGGTTTGTAAATCCTAGGGGATGATAAATAGTAATTACAAGCAGAGTTGATATTTCGTAAACTGTATTGTCTGACGTCACAGTAACCATGAATTTGGAGCAGTGGGGCGACACGCCATTGTTAGCAGAGACGAGACTCAGATGTTGGACCGGACGGACGTGTGCCGAAAGTTGCTCTGTCAGGGTTGAACAATAAGTTTTATTAATGCTCATATCCTGCTACTGAAGTTTTCTAAGCAAAACAGTGCAGCCAGTGAACTTTATGAATGTGTTTAAATATATTTGTATTGGTGACAAACTGCTGAGGCTTAGACGCAGGCAGTTAACGAACGAAGCTTACGTCGTATGAGGCACACAATTCCTGAATATGAAGGTACTTTGGGCGCAGCGTACTGCCAAACTGTTAACTGCTGAAGTGTTTTGATACTGTCGTCGGTGATGGCCTTTCCGTCGCGACTCATAATTTAGTGCAATTTGTCGACTTGGAGAATATCTAGTTTATTACTTACGGCTTTAAAAACAAACTATTATTAATTGTATCTCCCCGACATAGACTGTTGCGGCATTTATAGAACATAAATCTTACCTGAGTAAAGTTTTCTGAGTAGCCCTTGTACCACTGGAATCGGCACACTCGCTTTTGAGCAAGTTCTGTGACTTCTGATTAGCATCAATTTTTTTTTTAATTTTCTTTCGATGTGATTACTAATGTACAACCACTTATTTTGAGGATATTGGGCCCCCACAATATAAAAGTAGATAACTTTTACCAGATTTATTCCTATTTAATTGTAGATGCAGTAAAATTCCTCAAGTGTGGTTGTGTTGAAAACCATGTTGGGATGCAGCATATTGCTAACTGCAATGCACGTATCGTCAGGTGAGTTCGACAGTACGATGAAGTGTGGCTGGGCTCCAGGGATGCAGTACTGACAGGTAGGTCAGTATCGAAAGCGCAGCACACGCCCCTCTAAATTGCCACTTATTATGAGCGCTTTACGTCCAACACTACGTTGTCAGTTAGGGTTTTACATTATAAGTGCTCTCAAAGTTTGCCGATATAAAATTTATTGTGTTCGTTGTCAACGCAATTGTTTAATTCAGTTTAAGGCTTAATCTCACCAAGACAGTATATTAGAAATGTTTCTGCCATATGCATTACCTGTAATGGTTCCCACCAAAATGAAATTATAAAGCGCAATAATGGGAATATTGTTACTAGACGTGCACTGACATCATTTGTGGACAATGTTTTCTTTGCGATGAAATTGACACATATATGAGAGAAGTTTATATTATTTATGAATGTGATGCGCATCCTAGTTGACATATTTCAGTATTAATGTTAATTTGGAAAGTTACGTCAAAATCTGTAACATTACTGCGACATTATTGCACCATAAATAATGTATATGGTTGAAATGAGAGCACAGTTTAATTTCCTCCGGCTCTCTGTTGGTGAACCCCACACTCGTGGTGAGGAACTCGGAACGGCCATCCTGACAAATCTTCACATGCTCACCCACCCTCTAAGGCCGTCGACTCTACATAATGTTGTCACCCCAATCAAAAAAGGAAGGAAAGCCTTAAAGAGGTACCATCACAAGTAATTACAATAATTAAAACGGGAATTGAATTAAGCCCATCCCTTAGCACTGATCATGTGCTCAATGAACTCGATGACGAAATACAGTATTGTTCAAAAATGTGTGTGAAATCTTATGGGACTTAACTGCTAAGATCATCAGTCCTTAAGCTTACACATTACTTAACCTAAATTATCCTAAGGTCAAACACACACATGCATGCCCGAGGAAGGACAGTCCATGACTGCATGCATGGGAGGGGGGGGGGAGGAGGGGGGGGGGGGGCATCACACCAAGCTTGATGACAAAAAAAGTCTTCGTACATCTCTTAGGGTGCATTCTGGCGTAGTTCCCTCTTGCCCTATAAGCCTATCCTCGGCACCAGATATTTGTCGTTCCTGTGTTTTTTGTGACTGCACATATATGCAATGAAGTTCACTATTAACGTGAAGTGACTCAGTGATTGGTTAAACAGTCGGCACGGGTGACTGACTTAAATTACGAATTTTAAACAATTGCAACTATCATTTAACCACGATTTCACTTATAATGAAAATGGCAATCGTTATTTCTTCGTATTAGACCAGTTACAATCTTTCAAATAAATATGTAAACGTGAAATAACGCGTGATGAAATTTTGGTGCAAAGTTGGATTTCATCCGAGACACATTTTTGCGTTTAAATAGTTTATATATTTGTAGCGCATAAACTAATCTAAACTCCGTCCGAACAGGCCAGGAAGACCCAACGGCCGTCGTGTCATCCGCAGCCCACAGGCGTCTCTGTATGCGGATATGGAGGGGCGTGTGGTCAGCAACACCGCTCTCCTGGCCGCACGTCAGTTTACGAGACTGGAGCCGCTACTTTGCAATCAAGTAGCTCCTCAGTCTGCCTCACAAGGGCTGAGTGCACCCCGCTTGCCAATAGCGGTCAGCAGACCGGATGGTCGCCCATCCAAGTGCTAGACCAGCCCGACAGCGCTTAACTTTGGTGATCAGACGGGAACCGGTGTTACCACTGCGGCAAGGCCGTTGGCTTTGTAACGCATACAGAATTTAAAATATTATCGTGTGTAACGTAAACAGTGTAATATGCAGTAGTGTGTTTTACAATGTACATGATACATTTCCCGAGCATGTGCAACTGATGATTGAATCGGAGCAGTGAGAACAGCTGTTTGCAGTGACGACATATATTTACATCTTCATCTAAACATATTCTTCGCAAGCCACTTTACAGTACATGGTGGAAGATATCTTGTGCTACTTCTAGTCACTTCTTTCTTGTTCCATTCGAAACAGTCCGTTTACTTCCGTACGATGCCTAACTTCTCTTGTTCCCAGGCTCCTTACGTGTGATGTATGTTCGTGGTAGTACTCCGTCACTAACGCCGGTTCCAAAATTTTGTCAACAGTGTTTCGCAAAGAGTTTTCTTCCCTCCAGGGACTCCCACTCGTTTTCGCTTAGCATTTCCGTAATACTCCCTTGTTGTTCGAACCTACGACAACTTCTTTAGGAGCACCCCCTGAATTGTTTTTATGTCTCCCTTTAATCACGTGATGAATCCTTGAAGATGAGCTTTTAGAACTCTAAAGCATTCTGTATTTTAATATAAAAAATTACCACGTTTTAGTGAAACCGTATGTTTTCCCTTCAGTTACATAAGAATGTAGCTGTCACAGGTCCATCATGACTCACAATGGATAACTTAAGTATGGACTGCCTTTCTGTTTCATTTATGTACACACAGAACCTCCGGAGAAATGACGTCAGCTCAGTGTCCAAAAACCGCGAGGTTTACATAAGATTAAATACGTATTTCAAGAAGCTATATATCTTTCCACCACAATGAAACAAACGAAAGAAATAAAATGTTTGTTCAGTATGTAACGTAACAACAATCGATTGATGGGTTCTCCCTGTCGGCGTGTGTTTGCTCCTCTCTTCTTCGCGTGACTTGTGTTGGACAGCTCACGGATAAAATAAGTGATTCAGAAATTAATGTTCCACTTGGACGCACGCAACCGAATTGAGAATGGTTTGCTTGTAGTCTATGAAAGTGGACATAATCGACAGCGTGTCTGGTGGAAACATTATTATTCAACCAGTAGAAAATGTAGTCGTTCTATGTTGGAGCATTTTTGCCTAACGTAAATGAACTACGAGTTTCCCGGTGTGTACATTGTACGAATTGTTCACCGGGTTGCAGCCTGGTAAAACTGTGAAAATCGGCAGATATTTATCGCCAGGCAATTTCATAGTTGTTCCCACAGCAGATATTCCAGAGTGAACTATTCATTACTATAACTATAATATGACTATTATTATTATTCTTTCTTTCTTTCTTTTCTCAGACGTTATGTCTGGTCAAAAATGGGAAGTGACGCGGACCTTGATCAAGCGTGACTTCCTTGTAACTGTACGGTATATGTTATATTGCATTTAGGAACTTTCAGGTGATTGAACATGTATCAATAATTCCGGATTTCTGTAGTTGTATATATAAGTTTGGATGTAGCTGTATTGCATTGATGTACTGGTGGATATTGTGTGGTATGACTCCTGTAGTTGATAGTATAATTGGTATAATGTCAACTTTATCCTGATGCCACATATCCTTGACTTCCACAGCCAGTTCGATGTATTTTTCAATTTTTTCTCCTGTTTTCTTTTGTATATTTGTTGTATTGGGTATGGATATTTCGATTAGTTGTGTTAATTTCTTCTTTTTATTGGTGAGTATGATGTCAGTTTTGTTATGTGGTGTTGTTTTATCTGTTATAATGGTTCTGTTCCAGTATGATTTGTATTCATCATTCTCCAGTACATTTTGTGGTGCATACTTGTATGTGGGAACGTGTTGTTTTATAAGTTTATATTGTACGGCAAGCTGTTGATGTATTATTTTTGCTACATTGTCATGTCTTCTGGGGTATTCTGTATTTGCTAGTATTGTACATTCGCTTGAGATGTGATCAACTGTTTCTATTTGTTGTTTGCAAAGTCTGCATTTATCTGTTGTGGTATTGGGATCTTTAATAATATGCTTGCTGTAATATCTGGTGTTTATTGTTTGATCCTGTATTGCAATCATGAATCCTTCCGTCTCACTGCATATATTGCCTTTTCTTAGCCATGTGTTGGATGTGTCTTGATCGATGTGTGGCTGTGTTAGATGATACGGGTGCTTGCCATGTACTGTTTTCTTTTTCCAATTTACTTTCTTCGTATCTGTTGATGTTATGTGATCTAGAGGGTTGTAGAAGTGGTTATGAAATTGCAGTGGTGTAGCCGATGTATTTATATGAGTGATTGCTTTGTGTATTTTGCTAGTTTCTGCTCGTTCTAGAAATAATTTTCTTAAATTGTCTACCTGTCCGTAATGTAGGTATTTTATGTCGATAAATCTCCTTCCTCCTTCCTTTCTGCTTAATGTGAATCTTTCTGTTGCTGAATGTATGTGATGTATTCTATATTTGTGGCATTGTGATCATGTAAGTGTGTTGAGTGCTTCTAGGTCTGTGTTACTCCATTTCACTACTCCAAATGAGTAGGTCAATATTGGTATAGCATAAGTATTTATAGCTTTTGTCTTGTTTCTTGCTGTCAATTCTGTTTTCAGTATTTTTGTTAGTCTTTGCTATATTTTTCTTTTAGATCTACTTTAATATTCGTATTATCTATTCGTATTTTTTGTCTGTATCCTAGATATTTATAGGCATCTGTTTTTTCCATCGCTTCTATGCAGTCGCTGTGGTTATCCAATATGTAATCTTCTTGTTTAGTGTGTTTTCCCTTGACTATGCTATTTTTCTTACATTTGTCTGTTCCAAAAGCCATATTTATATCATTGCTGAATACTTCAGTTATCTTTAGTAATTGGTAGAGTTGTTGATTTGTTGCTGCCAGTAGTTTTAGATCATCCATGTATAGCAAATGTGTGATTTTGTGTTGGTAGGTTCCAGTAATATTGTATCCATAATTTGTATTATTTAGCATGTTAGATAGTGGGTTCAGAGCAAGGCAGAACCAGAAAGGACTTAATGAGTCTCCTTGGTATATTCCACGTTTAATCTGTATTGGCTGTGATGTGATATTATTTGAATTTGTTTGGATATTAAGTGTGGTTTTCCAATTTTTCATTACTATGTTTAGGAACTGTATCAATTTAGGATCTACTTTATATATTTCAAATATTTGCAGAAACCATGAGTGGGGTACACTATCAAAAGCTTTTTGGTAATCAATGTAGGCGTAGTGTAGCGACCTTTGTTTAGTTTTAGCTTGATATGTCACCTCTGCATCTATTATCAGTTGCTCTTTACATCCTCATGCTCCTTTGCAACAGCCTTTTTGTTCTTCATTTATAATTTTGTTCTGTGTTGTATGTGTTATTAATTTCTGTGTAATGACTGAAGTTAATATTTTGTATATTGTTGGTAAGAATGTTATGGGGCGATATTTAGCTGTGTTTGCTGTGTCTGCTTGATCTTTAGGTTTCAGATAAGTTATTCCATGTGTAAGTGTATCAGGGAATGTGTATGGGTCTGCAATGTAACTGTTAAATAATTCAGTTAGATGTGAATGTGTTGAGGTGAACTTCTTTAGCCAGAAATTTGGTATTTTTTCTTTTCCAGGGGCTTTCCAATTGTGAGTAGAATTAATTGCTTGGGTGACCTCATGTTGCAAAATAATCACTTCAGGCATCCGCGGTATCATCTTGTATGTGTCTGTTTCTGCTTGTATCCACCGTGCATGCCTGTTATGTTGTACTGGGTTTGACCGTATGTTGCTCCAGAAGTGTTCCATGTCTGTTATGTTTGGTGGATTGTCTATTTTAATGGGTGTGTTATCTATTGTCTGGTAAAATTTCTTTTGGTTTGTGTTGAATGTTTGGTTTTGTTTCCTTCTATTTTCACTTTTTTTTGTATCTACTAAGTCGTTTGGCCAATGCTTGTAATTTCTGCTTCTTTTCATCTAATTGCTCTATCGCTTCTTGTTGTGAAATTTTACCTAACCTTTCTCGTTTCTTTTCTGACATTTCATTTCTTATAAATTGTGTTAGCTGTCCGATGTCTTTTCTCAGTTTTTCTATTCTGATCTGTAGCCTGTGTTGCCATGCTGGTTTTGTGGGTTTCTTCTGTGTGTTGGTTGGTTCTGATCTATGCCTAGTGTGTATATTTAGTGTAGTGAGTGCTCCTATATAAACCAGTAGTTGTAACTCTTCCATAGTTGTGTTTTCATTTATTTTGTTGTGTATGATTGTGTTGATAGTTTTTATTGTTGGTTCGACTTGTGGGTTATTTGGCGGTCTATGCAAGAATGGTCTAATGTCTGTATTTGTGTCTTTGTATTCTATATATGTCAGCTGAAATTTCTCTTGTATATCTAACATGTGTGTCACTTCGTGTTCTATTTGTGCTTGTTCTGGTGGCTGTCATAAGATTTCGTTTTCCTCTGATTGTTTAATTGATGCGTGTTGGTCTTTGTTTGTTTGCTCTGGGATGTTTGAGTCCATTACTGTATTTTCTTCTTCTTCTGATTGCACATTATTTGGTTCCAGTATTTGTTGTACTTGTTGTTTGATGTTTTCTAATTCTGACTGGGGTATCCTGTTATTTTTGATTATTACACAGATCTGATCAGCTAGTCGTTGTTCCGTTAAAAATTTTAATTCTGGGTATCTGGTAATAAATGTTGTGTATGCTTGTGATCTGTATCCAGTTGTGTTGTTTCCTAGGTTTGTTGCTTGGTAATAACAGAACATGAGGTGTCGATTAACTTCATCTGACCATCTCATCCTCTGTCTTTGTTTTCCTTCTAGGGTGGTTGCAGGAAGCATATCCTGCAAAACACCTCTATTTGGGTTTAAATCATTTTCCAGTTGTCTAGCAGTGTCGTTACCATTGTGGGCGGGCATAGGGTTCAAGCGTCGTCCCCGACCATGACGGCGCTTGTCCGAGGCTTCTTTAGTTCTGTCCTGAACCAAGTAATCACACTAAAAGGGGGCTTAGCCCTATTAGTGGTTTGTTCTTTTCGTCGCCTCTTACGACTGGCAGAACATACCAGAGGCCTATTCTTTTCCCGGGCCTCCACGGGGTCTATTATTTTTATTATTATTATTTATCACTTACTTTGTCCCTGGTGGTAGCGAAAAACTAAGATCGCGCTATTGCTCTTCACATATCGGTTAACATTATTACAGGTTGGATACACGCTTTGATTTGACATCACTCACGGATTATGCCTGAGGTTTGTTCCTACTGATTGACTGGAGACTAAAAGAAGTACGAGAATGATATATGATCGTGTGAGATTTAATGACATGTCAGAAACTACTCCAGCCATTATTGCGACAGTCCGGAACTGCGCTGCTGCTACGGTCGCCGGCTCGAATCCTGCCTAGGGCATGTATGTGTGTGATGTCCTTAGGTTAGTTAGGTTTAAGTAGTTCTAAGTCTAACGGACTGGTCACCTCAGATGTTAAGTCCCATACTGCTTAGAGCCATTTGAACCATTATTGCCAGTAGATACATCCTAATAATCCCCTGTTTCTTTACTCAAGCAGCTCATAATTTGGCACCATTTTCATTAAGATAAAGTAATGATGATGAATGACCTGATGTGATTGATGTGAGATCCTTCTTGTTCTATGGAGATGATAATGATGAATGCACGTAGTACCACTAAATGGGAGGTTTGGTTGAGGAAATGGGATTAGAGAAGATATCAGAAACATGTAACACTTTGTGTTACAATCTATTGTCTCATTCGTCTTCACAATGACAATGATTTCATTCACATGCCAAACCTAGGCGTCATTTTACAATAAATTAGTACAATCTATTGTCTCATTCGTCTTCACAATGACAATGGATTTCATTCACATGCCAAACCTAGGTCTCATTTCACAATAAATTACTAGCCTGTTTAAAAAAAATACAGTTGCAGTCTCCACTAAGAATAAGTTAGGACACTTATTAGTCCACAACATAATAACAGATCCCCAAAAATTCAACAACAGTGACAACAGTTTCGGCAAAATAAGATTCCTCACAGCTTCACCAAGCTTTCATACATCAACGTACTGAAGCAAGCTGACTTCACCTACCTCAATGCACACCACTGCACTGCAATCTAGTTGGCTAAACTCTGACAACCACCTCTGCTTGCCAATAGCAAATACGGCCCACAAAATCAATTTATGCTCTGCACTGTCTTGTCGTAACCAGCTTCTCCACCATTCATCCCACCTTTCTCCTGGACTCCGAAAAGAAGACACCGTTCACTATTCAAGATTTACGATGTCAGTGTTACCGTTGGTCACACTCTACACCGACCATTGCAGCAGACAGCTACTGTTTTCACGCTGCATGCGGTTCCATGGCGCTCTCCTCTCCAGGGTTTGTCTTGCTTGGGGACATCCAAGGACACGTCCACTGTGGCACCTTCAGCGAATGACTGCCGCCGCCCCTTTGGCCATCCTCGCCTATACGAGGACAAATACGCCCAGCATTCCAAAGAGGGGCTAGTCGTAGCTATCCCACCACTACCCACAGCAGCCTCTCTTGCTGGCACGACACGATGTGGCCGCTCCCACATTTCACTGGCGTCACCCATTGCTACTGGTGACTCTTCCTGTGGCGACTCCTTGAGCTAGCCACTCCATCGTAAAACAAGTGTGGTCAGCCCACCACATAAGTTCCCCAGCGACATCCCACTATTTGTTAGCTACTGCACAGCTCAAGTCGACGTCGCTGCTTCCTCCAGGTACTACAGACTGTCTGCCTCTCTGCTGTGCTGTCACAACACAGTTCGGCTCGCCACTTGACAACTCATGCACCTTCTGGGGCGATTTCAGTGTTAGAACCGCACTGGTGCGAGCACCTGACAATCCAGGAATATGAGTACGCCGCGAAACCTCAACTTCATTGCCTTCCGCAAAATTGACAGCCACCACACCTTCAGATGAAACGACAACCACCATCAGGCACTACAAATTAAAGAAGTATTACAGTCTGGACAACACTGAGACATGTGCCTCCCACGGAAACTCCAATTAAAACAAAAAATACAGACATGTTACAATAGGGGAACTGTCCGGCACCCCTCGTTGATGTCCTGGACAGCACTCTGAGCTGCGTTCGAAATGAAAAAAAAAAAAAAATCCGAGGGCCCTAAATTGAAACATCCTACTAGATAAGTTTACGTGGAAGCTTCCCACCATTTCCGGTTCAATAATGCAATCCACTGTACTTTGCACTAAACTGGCCATCACATGTGGATATAAGTTGTAAGATTTACACATCAGTTATCTGGAACATCTTCTTCAGCTCGATTAATGCTATCAGGTCATACAGACGACAAACTGTTTTCTGCACAGAATCTATGGAGAACTCACTATTTTTCACCGTATCTACAAGTTGGTGTGGTAGCCAAGCAAACGGTGTACCCCACTTTCTGTTTCCCCGTTCTAGTGCCTCTAACTCCCCCACTTTGTTGATATCATGCTCTTGTACCATGTTCAAATTCTATCATATCGCTCTGCATGGATGATGCTTACAGCTTATGAGCTATAATGACGTCTACCCACGCCGGCCTACATTTTCATTCAGTCAATGCCTCCTTCCTTGCTCTCATCTTAGTTAAAAATATTAAAACATTTATCACATTTAAACAACTAGTGGCCCTATCCTGTACTCTCTATAACTGCACACGAGAGGATGTCTCACCCTCAACGGATTTAACTACCAATTCCACATCATTTCAAGCCAACTGGATATTGTTAATTTCCTTATTATGTCCAGCTCCTCTCACAATGCCAATTGTAATTTATTTATTTGTTTATTTACACATTAAGTTCCGTAGGACCAAACTGAGGAACAAATCTTCAAGGTCATGGAACGTGTCAGTACATGAAATTACAACATAAAAGTAACAACAGATAAAAATAAAATGTTTGTGAACCCGAAAAAAGTCAAGAAATAAGTGTAAGTGAATGCAATCAACAATACAATAAGACCTCCTCGACAGAATAGAAGGAGTGACCCCTCAGGAAACTCTTCAGTTTCAATTTGAATGCACGTTGTTTACTGCTACGATTTTTGAATTCTTATGGCAGATTATTGAAAGTGGATGCATCAGTATACTGCACACCTTCCTGCAAAAAGATAAAGAAGTGCGATTCAAATGCTGATCTGATTTCTGCCGAGTATTAACTGAGTGACAGCTGTTTATTCTTGGGAATAAGCTAATATTGTTAACAAGAAATGACTGGTCAATTGATAGTGACCGGGCCAAATATCTCACGAAATAAGCATCAAACGAAAAAACTACAAAGAACGAAACTCGTCTAGCTTGAAGGGGGAAACCAGATGGCGCTATGGTTGGCCCGCTAGATGGTGCTGCCATAGGTCAAACGGATATCAACTACGTTTTTTAAATAGTAACCCCCATTTTAATTACATATTCGTGTAGTACGTAAAGAAATATGAATGTTTCAGTTGGACCACTTTTTCGCTTCATGATAGATGGCGCTGTAATAGTCACAAATACGTGGTATCACGTAACATTTCGCCAGTACGGACGGTAAATGCTTCGCGATACATTACCCGTGTTAAAATGGATCGTTTAGCAATTGCGGAGAAGGTCGATATCGTATTGATGTATGACTATTGTGATCCTACGGAGTAGTAGGAAAGTGTGAGCATCATATCCATAACTCACAAGACTTTATTCGTCGGCTCAAGAACTTACGACTCGTACCATCAGATATACTCGTAAGTTTTGGCGTAGTCTCACTTTTTACTCGAGTATCAATGCAGGAATCGTTGTCGCTCACTAGCGAGACGCTGGATGGGGAACTTCTAGACTTATTCCAACATGTGCTCACCTCGACGTATTTTTTAATCAATGGACAATATTTTGAACAGACTGACGGCGTTGCAATGGGTAGTCCCTTGTGGCTAATCTTTTTATGGAAGACTTCGAGGAGAGAGCACTCCAGTCGTCGTATTTGAAACCTACGTGTTTTTGGCGATATGTGGACGACACCTTTGTTACCTGGCCTCACGGCACTGCATCTCTGAATGTATTCCTTGAGCATCTTAAATCGCTTCATCCCAACATCAAGTTCACTATGGAGATGGAGAAAAACGGCAAACTTCCATTCCTGGATGTGTTGGTACGGAGAAAAGAGGATGGCACATTAGGTCACACAGTGTACCGTATACCAACAAACACGGACTTATACTCACAGGCCACCAGCTGTCATCATCCTTCGCAACGAAGTGGCGTACTTAAGACGTTGGTTTACAGAGCACGAGCCATATCAGACTCAGACAGCTTATCCAATGAGCTACTCCAACTGTGTACCACTTTCCAACAAAATGGATATTCCGAACGGGAGATTCACCGTGCTTTACACCCGAAGCGGGTTACCCAACGTGAGGAACTGGAAGAAGGCGAAGAACAAAGGGGAATGGTCATCTTGCCATACGAGGTGCATTCAAGTTCTAAGGCCTCCGATTTTTTTTCTCCGGACTGGAAAGAAATAGAAACATGCGCATTGTTTTAAAATAAGGCCGCGTTCATTGTCAATACGTCCCAGAGATGGCAGCACCGTACGGCAGATGGAATTTTACACCCAGCGGCGAGAATGAGAACTGTTTTAAATACTTAAAATGGCGACGTTTTCCTTATTTGAACAGTGTGGAATCAATCGTTTTCTGAATTTGCGTGGTGTGAAACCAATTGAAATTCATCGACAGTTGAAGGAGACATGTGATAATGGGAGTTATGGATGTGTCGAAAGAGCGTTCGTGGATGCGACAGTTTAATGAAGGCAGAACATCGTGTGACAACAAACCGAAACAACCTCGGGCTCGCACAAGCCGTTCTGACGACATGATCGAGAAAGTGGAGAGAATTGTTTTGGGGGATCGCCGAATGACTGTTGAACAGATCGCCTCCAGAGTTGGCATTTCTGTGGGTTCTGTGCACACAATCCTGCATGACGACCTGAAAATGCGAAAAGTGTCATCCAGGTGGGTGCCACGAATGCTGACGAACGACCACATGGCTGCCCGTGTGGCATGTTGCCATGCAATGTTGACGCTCAACGACAGCATGAATGGGACTTTCTTTTCGTCGGTTGTGACAATGGATGAGACGTGGATGCCATTTTTCAATCCAGAAATAAAGCTCCAGTCAGCTCAATGGAAGCACATAGATTCACCGCCACCAAAAAAATTTCGGGTAACCGCCAGTGCTGAACAAATGATGGTGTCCATGTTCTGGGACAGCGAGGGCGTCATCCTTACCCATTGCGTTCCAAAGGGCACTACGGTAACAGGTGCATCCTACGAAAATGTTTTGAAGAACAAATTCCTTCCTGCACTGCAACAAAAACGTCCGAGAAGGGCTGCGTGTGGGCTGTTTCACCAAGACAAAGCACCCGCACATCGAGGGAACGTTACGCAACAGTTTCTTCGTGATAACAACTTTGAAGTAATTCCTCATGCTCCCTACTCACCTGACCTGGCTCCTAGTGACTTTTAGCTTTTTCCAACAATGAAAGACACCCTCCGTGGCCGCACATTCACCAGCCGTGCTGCTATTGCCTCAGCGATTTTCCAGTGGTCAAAACAGACTCCTAAAGAAGCCTTCGCCGCTGCCATGGATTCATGGCGTCAGCGTTGTGAAAAGTGTGTACGTCTGCAGGGCGATTACGTCGAGAAGTAACGCCAGTTTCATCGATTTCGGGTGAGTAGTTAATTAGAAAAAAAAATCGGAGGCCTTATAACTTGAATGCACCTCGTACATCGGCGCGGTCTCTTCAAAAATAGGAAGATTATTGAAGAGGCATAAAGTTAAATGTGTCTTTCGTCCGCCGGCAAAACTCAGAGATCTCTTGGGCTCATCTAAGGATAACCTTCGCCTAGGAAGACACGGTGTTTACGAGATTCCTTATAGCTGCGGCATGTCGTACATTGGACAAACTTGTCGCACTGTAGAAGAGAGATGTACTGAACACCGACGCTACACTCGTCTGCAGTGTCCGAGCATTGTCTCAGTACAGTCTATTCTATGAATTATCAACACACCAAAATTCTCGCGTCGACGAGTTCGTACTGGGACAGTATTATTAATGAAGCAGTGCAAATACGTAGCTCGACGAATCTTGTAAACAGAGACACGGGCTTTCAGCTCAGTACAGCTTGGGATCCATCAGTGGGCATATTGAAGTCGCATCGAGCAGAGAGGAGTACTATTGGTCATACGACGGATGACGATTCGCCAGAAACATAAATATTCTGTTGCAACGGGAGCATAGTCACGCGCCTACGCGGACGCGCATCTTTGCTTGTGGCTTCCGACAGAGGTCGCAGGGGCCACCGATGGCAGCACACAGCAGCAGCGGCAGCCTCCGCGTGCGCCGAAGTCTTTGGTTCTTCATCCTGTAGGTGGCGTTGCTGTCCTTCCAGCTATCGGTTGATATCGTCGCTATTGGACATCGAATTTGGCACCTCCACGCATGCGCACTTCCTGCCTAAGACTGGCATAAATCGGCCATTTGCGCTGATGAAATATTGTGTTTTCACTATGACATCGGACGTCTCGCCCGAGAACCATATATACAACATATGGAAAGCCTCAAGCAACATATATAATTAATATTTTCCTTTATTAAACAATGTATTGTAAAACCAGAGTGCCTAGGGTAATAAGCCTTTGAAATCAATTTCAGTTTCAAGAACAATAAATTCAGGAATTCAGTGGTACAAGAGGGTGAAAAAAACATGCATCTCCAAATGAAAAACAGTAAGATTACCTCACAAGGAGCAGCAATAATGTGTGACAAAACTTATGCTAAAATACATTCATACATTAAATGACTTTACAAGACGGCTCCAATATAATATTTCTACTTGTTTCTGTTGAGGATTAATTTTACAAGCAGCCACCAAACGAAAGAAATCACTAACTTCCGCCTTTTAGCAACCTAACAAGGACATACTGAAATAAACCATGACAGTCAGCTGTCTCACTACTGTTATGTGCGATTTGCTACTACCAACTCCTGGTTCCTAGAGATAACACAACCATACAGAACCACAAGTAATATATCGACCACAAGAAAATGCACATGAGCAAAACACACAACAACAGAAAATTTGGGTAAGCAGAATATACAAATCTTAACGCCAGTACATTTTCATCGAACAATGGCCGCACTTTACAATTTCACAATCGAAACTATTAACTCTGTGCCACCACACGCACACTATGCCAAACACTTGACAATAGTATTGGCACAATCAAATTTCTCACAACCTCACCGTGCTTTCATACGACTTCAACAGACCGTCATCACCTATCCAGGTGCACGCCATTTCTCTATTACCTAGTCGGCCAACGATAACAACCACCTCTGCTTGCCAACAGCAAATATGGCCCACAAAACCACAAACCACTTTGTGCTCTGCGGTGTTTTACTGCAACCAACACCTCCGCCGTTCCTCTTCACTGACTGTGAGCTGCCGTCTTCCCCTGGACACCGACAAGACGACGCTGTCCACTACCTCATCTGACCAAGAGCTGCACTGACTGTGGCAGTACACTCCCTGATTCCATGCTGCGTATTATTCCGCGGCACTATCCCCTCCAGTCTTTTTCTTCTTTGGTGGCCATCCGTAAACTTCTCCACTGCCGCACGTTCAGAGGATGAGTGCCACCGATCCCTCGACCAGCCCTGCCAATCAACGACGAGTTGGGTCGGTGTGCTAGTCCGCCGCTGCCCGCCCCCCCCCCCCCCCCCCACTTCCCGCCTCACAAAGGTTTAGCACTGGTAGAAGACGTTACAGCTGCTGTCTATCATTATTTCAGACTCCCGCTTTTGCTAGTGACGGTTTCCCGGAGAGCATATGTGACCAGTACACCACACACAGCCTCCTGCAGTGTCCCGTAACTCGTCAGGCGCTTTCCGCTGCGGTCTCCAGTGCTGGCTCAAGTCGGGATCGCCGCTTCCTCCAGGTACTGCAGACTGACTTCCTCCCCAACGCACAGTCACAGCTCAGCTCGGATCCTGCACACAACAGTGCACGCTCTGTTGTAGTGTGAAAGATCCTTTCTGGATACTTCAAGTCGCTACGAAAATATAATGTTCCCTAACCATTTCTGAGCTTATATCTTTACTTAGCTACTGGTAATAAAGCTCAGCCCTTCTTTCCTCCGTGCATGAAGCTGGCTTTTCCGGAATAAACCTTTTTGTTTCTTTTCCCTTGTGAAATCATATTTTGTCATGATGTTCCTATGGCGGCATTTGTTCTTCTGGTGTGGAACGTGTTGGCTTGAGAGACCAGTTCCTGTTTAATTAAAACAAGTGATGCTGAGGGAATCAGATTAGGAAACGAGACGTAGTAGATTAGTTTTGCCATTTGGGGAGGAAAATAACTGATGATGGCCGAATTACAGAAGATATAAAATGTAATCTGGCAATGGCAAGAAAAGCATTTCTAAAGAAGAGGAGTTCGTTAACATCCAATACAGACATTAATCTTTAGAATTTTTTTCTGAAGGTATATGTCTCGAGTGTAGAAATGGATGGAAGTGAAACATGGACCATAAATGGTTTAGACAAGAAGGCAACAGAAACTTTTGAAATGTGGTGCTACAGTTGAATGTGAAGGTTAGGTTCAAAAATGGCTCTGAGCACTATGGGACTTAACATCTGAGGTCATCAGTCCCCTAGAACTTAGAACTACTTAAACCTAACTAACCTAAGGACATCACACACATTCATGCCCGAGGCAGGATTCGAACCTGCGACCGAAGCGGTCTCGCGGTTCCAGACTGAAGCGCCTAGAACCGCTCGGCCACTCCGGCAGCTGAAGATTAGGTGGTTAGATCACGTAACTCATGAGGAGGTACTGTATAAAACTGGGGACACAAGAAGTTTGTGACACAAATTGATTAAAAGAAAGGATCAGTTGATAGGACACATTCTGAGACATCAAGGGATCACAAATTTACTATTGGAGGGAAGTGTGGAGGGGAGGGGCGGGGGGGAGGGGTAAAAATCGTAGAAGGAGTCCAAGAGGTGAATACAGTAAGTAGATTCAGAAGGCTGCAGGTTGCAGTAGATATCCCGAGATGAAAATGCTTCTACAGGATAGAGTAGCATGAAGAGCTGCGTTATACCAATCATCGGGCTGAAGACCACCATGACAATGGTATTCCCACGTGCTTATTGTGGAGAAAGGGAGAAAGACTAAGATACAAGCGCAGATATCTTTGTTTCAGACTTTTGATTTAGTTAAAAAAAAATATTTTTCGCGCATGTACTGACATCTCATGCAGAAGATCTAAAAGCTCATTCCTGAGTTCTGCAGAGATAATGAGAAACAGGTTCAAATTAGCCACTATATTATGCTAAACGTTAATACTCGCTCATGTCTTCGGTTCCGAAATGTAACAGGCAGTAAAGGTTTTCCCTACAGAATGAAAGTTCATTGCCCTCCCCTATTAGACGATGTTTCATTTCCCAAAGGACAGGTGTGTAAGATGGTTAATTGCCGCAGTCCACACGAGGAATATTTCCGGCCCGATAAACACCCACAAGACGATTAAAACGGAAACACCCGAGATGCAGACAGATGTCCGGAAGTGTCACAATTTCGCGAACGGCGGCCCGGTAACAGGTGGCGTGCCATTTCTAGGCAGGGGGCATCTGGCGCTTAAAACCTCGAGCGCTGCATCTGCCGAGGTCATTGACCACAGGCACCTGTCCCAGCTGCAATTGCTCACACTCGCTGTTCTACAGCTGCTGGCGAACCACGCCAAGGTGACCTGCAGGCTGCCCATCTGGGCACTAGAAAGTGCTTCGTAGCAATTAAATGCATGAGTTGATGCAACAAGCAATACATGCAACCCTTGTTTAAAAGCTGACAAAGCAAACTTAAGAACGGCCTAGAGCATCAGTGCACTAGTGTTCACGTCCATGAAATAGTCTTCAACATCATCATATTCACCTGGTGAAATGACCTCTGACTGAAGCCAATAGAAAATTCACTTAAAACGTATAATCTTTCTTACGCAGGTTCTCATAATTAAAGTTCCAGTTTCAAAACGCTATAGAAACAGAACCACTGTTTACAAGAATGTCAGATTTGAGCAGCTTATTACTCACGCAGGAGAAAACGTCATGTAATAAAAAACTTGACGAAAATTTGACCAACAGGTGATGCTGTAAGTGTCAGCATATACTATTCAACAGATGCATGGCATACGGCTGTTCCTCAGTTTGCGTTCGAGAAGTCCAACGCGATGCTAAAGCTCTTTTACAAGAACGGTGACTATGCGCCAGTAGCCCTACAGAAGTTCTGGTCACTCAAGGGAACGAAAATACACATTGGTCCAATGTCTTCCAAGGATCTGGACAAAATTACTACAGAATTCGATGAGATAGAGAAAGGTTTTGACAATGTGGACTGGAATACTCTCTTTCAAATTCTGAAAGAGGCAGGGGAAAAATACACGGAGCGAAAGGCTATTTACGATTTGTACAGAAACCAGATGGCAGTTATAAGAGTCGAGGAGCATGAAAGGGAAGCAGTGATTGAGAAGGGAGTGAGACAGGGTTGTAGCCTATCCCCGATGTTATTCAGTCAGTATATTGAGCAAGCAGTAAAGGAAACAAAAGAAAAATTCGGAGTAGGAATTAAAATCCATGGAGAAGAAATTAAAACTTTGAGTTTCGCCGATGACATTGTAATTCTTTCAGAGACACCAAAAAGGCCCTGGACAGTGTCTTGAAAGGAGGATAAAAGATGAACATCAACAAAAGCCAAACGAGGATCATGGAATGTAGTCGAATTAAATCCGGTGATGCTGCGGGGATTAGATTAGGAAATGAGACGCTTAAGGTAGTAAATGAGGTTTGCTATTTGGGGAGCAAAATAGCTGACGATGGTCGAAGTAGAGAGGATATAAAATGTAGACTGGCAATGGCAATGAAAGCGTTTCTGAAGAAGAGAAATTTGTTAACATCGAGTATAGATTTAAGTTTCAGGAAGTCGCTTCTGAAAGTATTTGTATGGAGTGTGGCCATGTATGAAAGTGAAACGTGCACGATAAATAGTTTAGACAAGAAGAGAATAGAAGCTTTCGAATTGTGGTACTACAGAAGAATGCTGAAGATTAGGTGGGTAGATCACATAACTAATGAGGAGGTAGTGAATAGAATTGAAGAGAAGAGAAATTTGTGGCACAACTTGACTAGAAGAAGGGATAGGTTGGTAGGGCATATTCTGAGGCATCAAGGAATCACCAATTTAGTGTTGGAGGGCAGCGTGGAAGGTAGAAATCGTAGAGGGAGACCATGAGATGAATACACTAAACAGATCCAGAAGGATGTAGGTTGCAGTAGGTACTGGGAGGTGAAGAAGCTTCCACAGGATAGAGTAGCATGGAGAGCTGCATCAAACCAGTCTCTGGACTGAAGACCATAACAACAACAACAGGTTCTTTTTAAGAGTAATGTGGCAGAGGAGAAAAGCATATACTCCGTTGTCTGTCGAAGTTGTCCCCACAGCATTGCAGGAGGTGTCGAGCGGTGGTGCGCAAACATGCAGCGCGCGGGGAATTTCCCAAACATTATACATCCCTGCGAGCACTGTACATAAAATCCTACTAAACATCCTGCATTGCTATACATGCAAATATCACCCATATTCACTAACTGCTTCCTGCTGACCTGCCAGCCAGACAAACTTTCCATTCGAAATGCACTGCTCGAATGGAAGTGGACAATGAATGGTCATGGTACATTCTATAGACAGACGAAGCCCTTTCCCATCTCCAAGGACATGTCACTACGCAGAATTGCAGAATATTGGCAAAGAAAAATCCGAACTCATATCAACCAGTACCTCTTCATTCTGCAAATGCGACAGTGACGTGTGGTTAGACGGCATTCTTCATCGTAGGGTCGTATTTTGTCGAGGATATGAGTCCTGCGGGTCGTTTTACCTGTACAGTCACTGGTAAACGCGCTTTCGCGCACCAGCATCTATCCAACTATTCGACAGCGAGGATGTGCAGATAGGATCATTTTCATGAAAGATGGCGCTCCTCCGCACATTGCACAGCCACTGTCGCGGTTGCCGTAGAGGCATTTCGGAAATGCTAGATTTATGACACATTTCCCTCCAGCGTGGCCATCCAAATCATCTGATCTTAATCCTTGTGACTTCCGACTGTCGGATTATCTGAAAGATTTTCAGTGCTCCAATTTTGAGCATAGCTTGACTTAAGTCATGCACTGCGCGGCGCATTCTAAACGTGACCGCCGAGACAGTGTGATCTGTTGTGGAACATGCTGTTTTTCGAATTCGACTTGTGGCAGATAACAGTGGACAGCGTACTGAACATGTCTTGCACCATTCTCTCGCCAGTTGGAAATAGATGTCATTTTGCTTTTTATGTGGTTTTGGCTCCATGATAATTCAAAAAGATTCATTCTGCTTTTCATGCGGATTTTGGCCTCGGGAGGATTTCCCATCCGGTGTGGTAAGACCTTGGAGTGGCGGATGAGTTTAGCTAACTGACAGTGTCACAACTTAATTGCGTAGGCTTCCGCGGCCAGAGTCAGTCGACATTAAAGTTTTCTGGGTATGGTACAGCGTCATAATGTAAAAAAACTACTGCTGCTGGAGAAAAATCAGACCCAGAAGAAGGCGGCTGCAACCGTGGCCGAAACGTTGGTTTTTCTCCAGCAGCAGTAGTTTGTTACATTATGACGCGGTACCATACCCAGAAAACGTTTATGTCGAGTGTCACAACTGTTGACTGCTGAACTTGTGCAGTCACGCATACTAAACAGTGCGGATGCTGTAATGTGCTACTCACCCCATAGCCGTTATACTGCAATTCATCTGGCATTTGTAGCCGACCCCACTTACGTTGAGACGCTTACAGCATCATCTCTCGATAAAGTTTTCGTTAAATTATTTTGTTCCATGAAGTTACGCGCTCCGTCAATGATATTCCGCTCAAATTTGAAACCGAACGAGGTGACACAGTGGTTAGCACACTGGACTCGCTTTCTGGAGGACGACGGTTCAATCCCGCGTCCGGCCGTCCTGATTTAAATTTTCCGTGATTTCCCTAAATCGCTCCAGGCAAATGCCGGGATGGTTCCTTTGAAAGGGCACGGCCGACTTCCTTCCCGGTCCTTCCCTAATCCGATGAGACCGATGACCTCGCTGTCTGGTCTCCTCCGTCAAAACAACCCAAACTAACCCAACCCTCAAATTTGACGTCATATTGAGCAATGGTTCTCTTTCTGGAGCTGTTTAAAACTGCAGCTTTAATCATCGATATCTTGTTGATGAGGCGCCACCGCGCGCTACTCGGTATAATCGCTCGAGGAAACAGACGAATTACTGTCTTCTCAACTGCATGTTCACAGGAAGGGTTGTCCCAACTGAAGCTTTGCCGTGTATGGCGCCGAATCTTGTAGCCAGAAGTTGTGTACGGCGCGGGTGTAGACACGGAATCTGAACAGCCTGTTACACATGGGAGTGTTCACAACATGGCGGCACTTCGCGAGTGGGATACTCAACTACAGAGGAATGAAGGGGTTCGTTTAATGTTCTCTATATTTGTTGATAGTGCAATAATGAATACCACAGCAGGCTGTTCAGTGAAAGAGGTATGGACATCTGTGAAAAGAACGGTCATAGAAGTTCAAAATACGAACATAGTTGTAAAGAAGGCACCTGCGAAAAAGCCTTGAGTAACAGAATAAATTCTTCAGTTGATCGACGAAAGAATTAAGTACAGAACTGTTAGGGATAAGACAGAAATACACCAATGTAAGCCACTTAGGAACGAAATAAATAGGAAGTGCAGAGTAGCTAAAGCGGAAAGGTTGCAGGAAACATGTGAAGAAACTGAAAAAGAAAGGTCATCGGAAGGTCTGATTCAGCAAACAGAAAAGTAAAAACGAACTTCGATGAAATTAAAAGCAAAGTCGTCAACATTAAGAGTGCAACAGGAATACCACCATTAAGGAGAGAGCGAAGAGTACATTGAACACCTCTTCCAGAAAAAGTTGTCTGACCACGTAATGGAATAAGAAATATTAGTCGATATGGTACACTCAGAGTTTAGCAGAACTTTAGAAAACTTGAGTTCAAATGAGGGGCAAGGCACTGATTACATTCTATTCCTCCGGTATTTCTAACATCATCGGGGAAGCGCAACAAAACGACTATTCAAGTTTCTTTGTATAATAAATGAGACTGGAGATACACCACCTGTCTTTCATAAAAATTCTATTCACACAATCCTGACGGTCACAAGGGCAGAAAAGTGTGAGACCCGTTGTACAATCAGCTTAACAGCTCATGCATCAAGGATAGTATACAGAAGAATGTGAAACAAAACTGAGGATCTGATAACCGGTTAGACGACGATCAGTTTGGCTGCAGAAAAGGAAACATAGCAGAGTAGGGTGTAATATAGATGTGGTGTTTCGCCATCACTGTTCAATCTACAAACGTATATCGACGAAACAATGACGGAAATAAAAGAAAGGCTAAAGGGTGAGATTGAAATTCATGGTGAAAGGATAGCAATGATAAGATATTTATTTATTTAACCTGGCAAGATTAGGGCCATCAGGCCCTCTCTTACATTTAACCAGGCATTCTACATATTTTGATTTTAATTTTAAAAAGCCAACAGCCCCAATTGCAAAGTTTACCTAGATTTACCTAGGTTTCAGTCGGGATAACCCAACCTTCTTCAGAATAAAAGTAACTACCGTTTATCCATAGTGGACACCGTCAAGCTAAAACTACAAATCCATAAATTATCGTCAGACTGTAAAAACTTACTTGAAACTGTCTCGGCCCCACTTCGCGACCGCGATGCGGCAGACACGAGTGCTGTTCTGGAACTGACCGTAGCGTCATGAGGCCCGCCTAGGCGTACACAATACCTTGGTCCTGCGCATAAACTGTGAGATAGGCACTTGTTGGGACAAGACGCGAACCTAACTCCTGACCTTGAATTTACTAGTAAAGTGAAATAAAAGAAAGGAAAAGGGCGTATATGTTATCCTGTGCAGAACGTACTTAGATCGACTGTCTTAACATTTATGAAGTATTCGTTGTTCATGTTATGAGGAAGATATCAAGGGCTTACAACGTGTGGTCTATCTAGGAATATTTTTTGCTCAAGCACGAAGTTTAATCACACAAAAAGAACTTAGGAGTGGGAAGGATAATAAAAAGCCAACATCGTCATTAATATGACTAGGTCTAAAAATATGTTTGAGACGTAAATGTTAAGCATTTGCTTAGCTATGGTTACAACGCATGAACATCCTATTGACTTAGTACACAAATGGTCATGAATGAACTTATGAACAAGTCTGCATCTAATCTGTAATATCCGGCAATACGGGCCATATAAAACAGATGGTCATTATTCAAGTTTAGTATATTTGACCTGAAATGGTCTAGAATCAAGTCAAAATAAACTAATGCACGTGCCTGATTGAGTTTCGCGACGAAGTTATGAATATGAGTTACAGAAAACACTAAAGCACTAAAGTAGGGGATAATGTGGCGGCAATCGGGTACTCAATTTGTCTTCATGGAGGTGATCCACACACATACAGTAAAAACTGTGTGTGGAACACTGCCATCATAATTCGGGCCTGGTGACCATTGCCATCGAACTTAGGTAATGACAGCGGAATTAAATTTAAAGCTAAAGTGTGACTTGGCAAACATCGCTACGATCAACACACTTAAGATAATTCACCGACAAAGGTCAATATGTACTTAAAGAACTAGTCTAAACTACGGGAGGATGACGGGAAAATGGTCAAATTATGATGTCATTTGGCGAACAGCGCTCCAAAGGACACCTTTAACCGTCATTGAGTAAGATCAATTCAAACTGATCCGGCTAGTCTGAACCAAAACTTCATCCAGTAGATTGTGACAAGGTGAAAAAAAAACCTACGTATTTTGCTTTCGTATGTTTTAGTAGGCATATAAACTGCATCTAGTAAAAAAGTGAAATAAACAATTACATAGGCACACTTGGAAAAATACATACACACACAGTTTATATTCGTAGATGATAAGTACGGCAATAATTAGACATTATGCTAAAGACAGATTTTAGATAGGAATACTAGCAGCAGTGGGTATGAGGGAAACTGATGGTGAAGCGAGGGGAAGAATAGGGACATGATGAAACACGGCTAAGATAATATAAGGGAAAAGAAGACTGCGTGGCTAATGGAGACAGAAGAAGACGAAGAAGAGAAAGGAGCAAGATAGGAAACACTAGCTTTGCTATTTGACAGAGGGGAAGATTGGCCTTGTACATTAACTTTGTGGAACGCATTATGAGGTTGATAGTAGGAAATGCTTCAACTTCTTCTTAAAACCGGCAGGGGATTGACTTTGCGCAAAGTGGCAGTTTGTTCCAGAGGCGGACAGTGGCAACAGAGAAGGAGTTTGCAAATGTTTTTGTTTTGTGAGTGGACACAGTTAGGATACCAAATAAAAGTGACCTCGCGTTTAGATTATGATGGCATGAAAGGTGTTTAATCTCTGAAGCAAGGTACTGGAGTGCTTGCTCAATGAGGAGCCGGTGAAGTAAATTTAGAGTGTGGTGGTCACGCAAATTTCTCGGGCCGCGGCCACCCTAGTATGAAGCACTAACGTGACCACATCGGCGAATGTTGCAGGTGTAACGCACACAGGTATTCATGGTTAGTTCTAACCGTATTTTGTTTTCACTATTCATGCCGCGGAGAATTACATCACGGTGGTGGAGATTCGGTAGAACGAGTGCTTGCACGATTTGGCGTTTCACGTCCTGTGGAAATACGTTCCGAACTTTTTGAGAGCATAGAGACACGCGGACGTCTTCCGGCACACTGCAACTGTATTCTCCGCCCAGTTGAGATGCTCATCCAAAGTTACACCAAAGTTCTCAACTGTTTTCTGATATGGTACTGGAATACCATCGAGCAGAATAGGAGGCAGCCGTTCGCGGAAATCTGAACTTATTGATTTCTGATGAGCTATTAAGATTACTTGGGTCTTTTTTGCATTTAGTTTATAATTGCTATCGTCAGTAAAAGTTGTAAGTAGGCTGTTTAGGTTTTCTTATTGGTAAAGCCACGTAGCGCTCTGTACGAAAATCACTGGCTGTGCTGTCTGCAGTCTGTGGCTAGTTTGCATTGTTGTCTGCCATTGTAGTGTTGGGCAGCTGGATGTGAACAGCGCGTAGCGTTGCGCAGTTGGAGGTGAGCCGCCAGCAGTGGTGGATGTGAGGAGAGAGATGGCGGAGTTTTGAAATTTGCAATACTGGATATCATGAACTGCTATATACATTATGACTTTTGAACACTATTGAGGTAAATACAGTGGGTCTGCATCTTTGATGACCCACCAATACCATTATTTCTACAAGGACTACAGTGGGTCTACACCTTTGATGATTCATCAGTACCATTATTTCTACAAGGACTGTAGTGGGTCTGCACCTCTGGTGGCCCACCTATACCATACTCTCTACCAAGACTATAGTGGGTCTGCTCTGTGATGACCTACCTACCAATATTCTTCAAAACGTCGAATGACTCTGCTGTGGGTTTGCTCTGTTGTGGCCCATTACCTGTCAGCATGTCAAGAGTCAGCACTGTGTTTCCGTTGGAAGGACAACACTACTTCTTCAAGATTGCATGAAAATCCACTACTTCCATGTGCATTGTCTTTTACTGCTCAGACTTTGAGAAAAGAAATGGCAGTTTCACTGTGATGAATGATCAGGACTGTCTTTATGGACTGTGAAAAAATTTTAGCTTTTGACCAACATTGTATTAATAAGTGTGTGCATTTGATATTTTTCTTAATGTAATTATGAAAAATGTTTTCAAATCTGTATTGGCCAGTGCCCAAAACAATTTGTAAAATTTTTTGTGGGTAGCATGGGGGCTATGTAAGTAGGCTGTTTAGGTTTTCTTATTGGTAACGCCACGTAGCGCTCTGTATGAAAATCACTGGCTGTGGTGTGTGCAGTCTGTGGCTAGTTTGCATTGTTGTCTGCCATTGTAGTGTTGGGCAGCTGGATGTGAACAGCGCGTAGCGTTGCGCAGTTGGAGGTGAGCTGCCAGCAGTGGTGGATGTGAGGAGAGAGATGGCGGAGTTTTGAAATTTGCAATACTGGATATCATGAACTGCTATATACATTATGACTTTTGAACACTATTGAGGTAAATACATTGTTTGTTCTCTATTAAAGTCTTTCATTTGCTAACTATGCCTATCAGTAGTTAGTGCCTTCCGTAGTTTGAATCTTTTATTTAGCTGGCAGTAGTGGCGCTCGCTGTATTGCAGTAGTTCGAGTAACGAAGATTTTTGGTGAGGTAAGTGATTTGTGAAAGGTATAGGTTAATGTTAGTCAGGGCCATTCTTTTGTAGAGATTTTTGAAAGTCAGATTGCGTTGCGCTAAAAAAAAATATTGTGTGTCAGTTTAAGCACGTTCTTGTATAATTTTTCAAAGGGGACGTTTCAAAGTGGCTAATAATTACAGGGCCTGTTGAATGGAATGAGTCGTCTAAATGAGTGCAGAAAACGGATTGAGGGTAAATCGAAGAAAGAAAGTAATGAGGAGTAGCACAAATGATATTAGCAGAGTAGCTCTGGTGGAGAAGGCAGTCCTTGCCAGGAGAAGTCCGACCATGTCAAACATTGGCTTTAATTTCATGAAGATATTTCTGAGAACGTCACAGCACAACATGAAAACCAGTTGCCAACTGTCTCTCATAATGCGAAAATATTTTGTTGGCGCCCACCAACACAGGCAGAAATGATCCGTCACATTAAAATAAGAGAAACTGGAGCTGGACGGAAAGATATTAGTGTTCGTTTTTCCTGGGCGCTCTTTGAGAGTGGAACGCTAGAGAAGTAGCTTGAATATGGTTAGATGGACCCACTACCAGTCAATTATGAATCGCAGTGTAGTCATGTAGATGTAGATACATATGTAGACTGTGGGAAAAAGAGAAAAAAATCGAAACGTTTGAGATGTGATGCTACAGAAGGGTGTTGAACGTTAGATGGATAAGGGAAGGAATGAGGAAATTCTCCGCAGACTCGAGAGTGAAAGGAACATATGGAAAGAAAGAAGAAGACAGAGGACAGTCATAAATATGTTAAGATATCAGGGAATAGCTTCCTTGGTACTAGACACCACTGTAGGGGTAAAACTGTAGGGGAAGACAGAGACTGGCATACTTCAACTTATAATTAAGGACTTAGGGTTCAAGTATTACTCTGAAATGCAGAGGATAGAAAATTATAGCGGGCCCCATAAAACTTGTCAGAAGAGTAGTAGCGACAATCAAACCTAAATGTAGTTGATTTAGTCGTTACTTGCGAGATATATTTGGTATACTATAGCTAATGTTTCTTAGAGATGAGAAAGGGTTACCCTCATCCAGAGTGACTCAGAAGAAAAGCGTGGTGTCCCCTTTCTCAGATGGTGTATTAAGGAAGACAATATGGACTTCAAAGGCACCGCGCCGGCGCGCGAGCTGCTATTACAGTGGCGGGAAATATTTCCCCGGTGCATTTAGCAACGCGGGAAGGCGGGTTATCCACTAATTGATTAAATTTCTGGGCGCGCCAGGGCTCAGGAGCAGGTAGTCGCGTGGGCTGGCCCATCTCACCAGAGTGCCGCCGTCCGCCGCTGAAATTCACACTCCGTACAAATTAGAAGGCGCCCCCTGAAATTCCGGGGAATTGGAGCCGCTTCAGAAGGCCGCGACCCTAATGAAATAACGCCCCGACCCGCACAGCGGCCGCCACAGCCGTCGCCGCCAGTTCGCCACAGGGACCCACCACCATCGACCGAGACGCCGCGTCCCGCGCAGATAAAACTTGGCCACTGAGTCTGGGGCCTTCCAAAATTAGGCGTCTCTTTATCGGGAGTTCATCTTCAGTAATTAAGTAAGGGGAACTTAATTTCTTTTCTTGTTCGCTACTTTTCTTTTCGCATCTTCGTTATTTTCTGGACCATTAGCGGAGCAGTGTGCACAGCGGACTGTGCCCTTCCGTGTCTGGGCCTCACAGAAACCCACAGTCACCCGGGTCAGTATTTAACAGCGCAAGGAAGCAGGTTCTGAATTCTTGAAACCTTTTTGCAGCAGAACCTTCGAATTAACACCTGACAGGTCCTTCATAGAATATTCGCATGAATACTGTAGAAAAATGTGAGATCACATTCTCATTAACCCGAACATAGACGTAAGCTTCTAGCGATTCATATACGGTAGGTGCTCTGTATTTCGGCATGCAGTCTCTTCAAGAAAGGACGGTTCTCGAACTTATATCGCTTGAGTTCTTCTTCCTGAGCACAATAGGTAAAAGAACGGACACAAGCGCGTCATAGAATACAGACTACTTTCTAAGGAGGGCAACCACAGATCACAGATATGGTGCGTAACAGCAAAAAACGCTCAGCACTCAATAACTATTTATCATAAAAATTATAACAAAAAGTCAGGAATAATAAGATGTTTCCAAAGGCCTCATAACTGCTTGAAGGTGCTTTACTCGCGGCTACCAGTTTTAGGTTTATATTGGTTATACATAATGTGGATGGACAACGACAGACTCCGAGCATTCAAGGAGTTATCCACGTAAACAATCTAACCTCACAGGTGGATTGTCATAATTAAATTAAGTATTATTCGTCTTCATTGTGAAAATATAACCACCATAAACCTGAAGGTGCGTCTACACTGACGTGAAACCGATAGTTGCGATTAAAACACCTTCATTCAGCTACGAGGCATTTGGAATCACCTGTTGTAGCATCCTGGAGTGTATTTTAAACTCAATCATTATGGGGTTTTTGGCAGGGGAGAAGGATTTCTCGAAGAATCAGCAAGGGTTCAGGAGAACCACTCACGTGGATACATTTGCATGTAATAGATGCAGGTGAACACGTAGATTCCGTCTTCTGAGATTTCCGAAGGGCGTTCGACGCTGCACAACATTGTCGACTAATAACCAAATTATGATAGCACAAAATACATTTAGAGTGCTTACTCTACCTTACTGGAGAAATATACATGTTTACTTTTACTCACTTGCTTTTCTTTCAATAATACAAGTGCCTTACTTTACCTACACTCCTGGAAATTGAAATAAGAACACCGTGAATTCATTGTCCCAGGAAGGGGAAACTTTATTGACACATTCCTGGGGTCAGATACATCACATGATCACACTGACAGAACCACAGGCACATAGACACAGGCAACAGAGCATGCACAATGTCGGCACTAGTATAGTGTATATCCACCTTTCGCAGCAATGCAGGCTGCTATTCTCCCATGGAGACGATCGTAGAGATGCTGGATGTAGTCCTGTGGAACGGCTTGCCATGCCATTTCCACCTGGCGCCTCAGTTGGACCAGCGTTCGTGCTGGACGTGCAGACCGCGTGAGACGACGCTTCATCCAGTCCCAAACATGCTCAATGGGGGACAGATCCGGAGATCTTGCTGGCCAGGGTAGTTGACTTACACCTCCTAGAGCACGTTGGGTGGCACGGGATACATGCGGACGTGCATTGTCCTGTTGGAACAGCAAGTTCCCTTGCCGGTCTAGGAATGGTAGAACGATGGGTTCGATGACGGTTTGGATGTACCGTGCACTATTCAGTGTCCCCTCGACGATCACCAGTGGTGTACGGCCAGTGTAGGAGATCGCTCCCCACACCATGATGCCGGGTGTTGGCCCTGTGTGCCTCGGACGTATGCAGTCCTGATTGTGGCGCTCACCTGCACGGCGCCAAACACGCATACGACCATCATTGGCACCAAGGCAGAAGCGACTCTCATCGCTGAAGACGACACGTCTCCATTCGTCCCTCCATTCACGCCTGTCGCGACACCACTGGAGGCGGGCTGCACGATGTTGGGGCGTGAGCGCAAGACGGCCTAACGGTGTGCGGGACCGTAGCCCAGCTTCATGGAGACGGTTGCGAATGGTCCTCGCCGATACCCCAGGAGCAACAGTGTCCCTAATTTGCTGGGAAGTGGCGGTGCGGTCCCCTACGGCACTGCGTAGGATCCTACGGTCTTGGCGTGCATCCGTGCGTCGCTGCGGTCCGGTCCCAGGTCGACGGGCACGTGCACTTCCCGCCGACCACTGGCGACAACATCGATGTACTGTGGAGACCTCACGCCCCACGTGTTGAGCAATTCGGCGGTACGTCCACCCGGCCTCCCGCATGCCCACTATACGCCCTCGCTCAAAGTCCGTCAACTGCACATACGGTTCACGTCCACGCTGTCGCGGCATGCTACCAGTGTTAAAGAGTGCGATGGAGCTCCGTATGCCACGGCAAACTGGCTGACACTGACGGCGGCGGTGCACAAATGCTGCGCAGCTAGCGCCATTCGACGGCCAACACCGCGGTTCCTGGTGTGTCCGCTGTGCCGTGCGTGTGATCATTGCTTGTACAGCCCTCTCGCAGTGTCCGGAGCAAGTATGGTGGGTCTGACACACCGGTGTCAATGTGTTCTTTTTTCCATTTCCAGGAGTGTATTTTCTCATCAAACACTGTGGGCACCTTACTATATTTAACTAGGATCTCATAAAAAACTAGAAATGACTTTTATAGGGAGCGCTAATAATTGTATTAAAGACAGTGATTATGTATTACAGCTTACTGAAACATATAGTACAGGGAGCAATCATGTACTTGCAATAATAAATGACCTGCGAGTCGATCACTGACAGCTACCAGAAGGGGTAGTCGCTTCGAGCGGCATGTTCCAAAAATAAAAAGGAAACACAATCACAGTTTGCAAGAGAAATGTAGTCTGCTAATCGCATGCATATTTATAAATGCATTAACGAAAAAATATCGCAACACCATGAAGGGCCTGTGCGACATAAACGAAAGTTGGTACGCATTATATTTGTTGCATTCATGTCTCCATTTGAAAGATGATGTCCATTCAAATATCGCGTCAGTCGAATGAGAGTGGCGCTAGTCGCGCCATGCAAATCAGGTTTGCTTTAAATACACGCTGTAACGATCGTGAGAGTTAGTTGCCTTGCCTTTGGGATTGAACGTGCTGAGTAGATGTTAATCAAGAATGCCTTTTAAGGCGACAAAGACGCCATTATCAACACCTTCCTGAATTTGAACGAAGACGTACACTCCTGGAAATTGAAATAAGAACACCGTGAATTCATTGTCCCAGGAAGGGGAAACTTTATTGACACATTCCTGGGGTCAGATACATCACATGATCACACTGACAGAACCACAGGCACATAGACACAGGCAACAGAGCATGCACAATGTCGGCACTAGTACAGTGTATATCCACCTTTCGCAGCAATGCAGGCTGCTATTCTCCCATGTAGAGATGCTGGATGTAGTCCTGTGGAACGGCTTGCCATGCCATTTCCACCTGGCGCCTCAGTTGGACCAGCGTTCGTGCTGGACGTGCAGACCGCGTGAGACGACGCTTCATCCAGTCCCAAACATGCTCAATGGGGGACAGATCCGGAGATCTTGCTGGACAGGGTAGTTGACTTACACCTTCTAGAGCACGTTGGGTGGCACGGGATACATGCGGACGTGCATTGTCCTGTTGGAACAGCAAGTTCCCTTGCCGGTCTAGGAATGGTAGAACGATGGGTTCGATGACGGTTTGGATGTACCGTGCACTATTCAGTGTCCCCTCGACGATCACCAGTGGTGTACGGCCAGTGTAGGAGATCGCTCCCCACACCATGATGCCGGGTGTTGGCCCTGTGTGCCTCGGTCGTATGCAGTCCTGATTGTGGCGCTCACCTGCACGGCGCCAAACACGCATACGACCATCATTGGCACCAAGGCAGAAGCGACTCTCATCGCTGAAGACGACACGTCTCCATTCGTCCCTCCATTCACGCCTGTCGCGACACCACTGGAGGCGGGCTGCACGATGTTGGGGCGTGAGCGGAAGACGGCCTAACGGTGTGCGGGACCGTAGCCCAGCTTCATGGAGACGGTTGCGAATGGTCCTCGCCGATACCCCAGGAGCAACAGTGTCCCTAATTTGCTGGGAAGTGGCGGTGCGGTCCCCTACGGCACTGCGTAGGATCCTACGGTCTTGGCGTGCATCCGTGCGTCGGTGCGGTCCGGTCCCAGGTCGACGGGCACGTGCACCTTCCGCCGACCACTGGCGACAACATCGATGTACTGTGGTGACCTCACGCCCCACGTGTTGAGCAATTCGGCGGTACGTCCACCCGGCCTCCCGCATGCCCACTATACGCCCTCGCTCAAAGTCCGTCAACTGCACATACGGTTCACGTCCACGCTGTCGCGGCATGCTACCAGTGTTAAAGACTGCGATGGAGCTTCGTATGCCACGGCAAACTGGCTGACACTGACGGCGGCGGTGCACAAATGCTGCGCAGCTAGCGCCATTCGACGGCCAACACCGCGGTTCCTGGTGTGTCCGCTGTGCCGTGCGTGTGGTCATTGCTTGTACAGCCCTCTCGCAGTGTCCGGAGCAAGTATGGTGGGTCTCACACACGGGTGTCAATGTGTTCTTTTTTCCATTTCCAGGAGTGTATATGAAGATAAGATTTGTTTGCAAGCTCCACTTGTTCGTTGAGAATAAGGTCTGGTGAGTTAGAGCTGTGGATATAAATTTGCACCTCTTCAAGAAGATTCACTTTCTTTCCTATGTTCGCAGTGTGTAGTATTTGTAGGTTTTCTGTAATGGCTGTGGCTGAGTGACCATGGTCTTTTAGATTCAATGCAAAGGTGGATTTATCAAAGTTATTTAGCCAGAAGGCATCCATATGCTCACAGAATCTTATTGTGAAACTCCTTCCAGTTTGGCCAATTTAGAACAGTGCGCAATTGTCACATGAAAGTTTGTAAATACCTGATTTGTGGTGGCACTGGTTATTTGTCTTACTGTTGTGGATGATGTGCTGTTGTAGCTTGTTGTTAGTGCTGAAAGAAATTTGAATACCAGGTTTCTGAAAGTGGTAGGCAGTTTGGTATGAAATTTTACCTAGAAAGGGTATGCACGTGAATGTGTTTTTTCCTTCTTGTGAATTTGATTTAGTAGGTGTGAATTGTTTCTTTTTGACTTTGTTGTTAAGTTTGTCAATTACATCTAGGTTGTATTCATTTCTATGTGCAATTTCTTTGATAATGTTAATTTCTTTTTGATCGTCATGGGGATTGAGTGGGATTTTATGTATACGATTAAGTGTGGATCTGAAGGATGCCATTATGTGTTGTACTGGTGACATGAGGAATTGTTAATGACAACGTTTTCTGTAAATCTGGATGGCATATTTGTTGTTTACATTAGATATTGTAAGGTCAAGAAAATTGATGCCTTTATCTACATGATGTTCTACAGTGAAGAAGTAGTTGTTGTTCATGCTGCTGAGGCCTTTAGCTAGTTTCTCAATCTTCTCTGTTGCACCATTCTACAAGGTAATAGTATCATCCACATACCTTTTGTAGCATATTATTTTATTTTACAGTGAATGATCTGATCTGGAAAATTTATTTTCTATGTGGGTAATGTAAATATCTGCAAGTATTCCTGCCAAACTATTGCCCATTGCAAGACCACCTTCCTGTTTATAAATTTTGTTATTAAAAGTAAAATAATTGTGTGACGGGACCAGTTCTAGTAGGTCAATGAGTTCACATATCTCAGCCTTGGATAACCTTTTGTGTTTTAGTAGGTTATTTTTAATTATCTGAACAGTATCATGTTCAAGAATGTTGGTGTAAAGGTGTACTATGCCCATTGAAGCAAATTTGGCACCCTCTGGTATTGGCAAGTCTTCAATATGCTCAATAAGTTCATAGCTATTCTTAATTGAAAAATTGTTTTCATAGGTATAAAAGTTAAAAATAATGACTTTCAGTTTCTTGCTGATAAAATATGCTAGATTGTTTCTTGAGTTGACTATGGGACATATAGGACATGACACACATCCATGCGTGAGGCAGGATTTGAACCTGCGACCACAGAAGTGTTCTGATGTGGAAGGAGATTCTATTTGTCGCAGTTTGTTAGGGTTGAGAGCAAGTAATTTCTGATTATATCTAGTTGACACGACTAGTTGTCCTTTGCACACTTGGTCGTTAATTTTATCTAAAATACACATAAATTTCATTTGAGTCAAGAAGTTGCCTAGTGCCAAGTGGAGTTTGAGCATTTGTTTATTAAGGGCATCTTTATGTTTGGATAATGATTTGATTTCAGTTTTTAACCAAACAGTTTCACATTTTGACTTTGCTATTTTGTGTGACTTAGTGTGGCTCCTAACATTAATTGTAATGTAGTTCGGTATTACTTTAGACAAAAGGCACTTTTTGTTGAATTTGATTGCTTGCATGGTCTTTATCATCTTGAATTTACATATTCTGAACACATTGACAGTTCCTAATACATGGATAGATAACATTAAATGAATTTTATCCATAGTGGATGCTGTTGAACTCTGTGACTGTTCCTTTATAGGCTGTAGAAAAATTTCGCTTCCAGTCACAGTAGAAGGTTATGTGTTTGGCACACTACCAGGCGCAAGCCCGAAACCGGTAGTGTGACAAATAAATAACCTTTTATTGTGACTGGTAGCGGAAATTTTTCTACATCGTACGACAAATGTATTCCAGAAATTTCATTACTCTACATTAATTATTTTTTGGCGTTCTGATTTTTTCCTTCAGTGTAGATAAAGTGAAACCCAAATGTTTTACACAACCAAGTATCTCCAAATGCATCACATTTGTCTCTAAACCATATCATGAATGATCCATACTTTCATATATGAACAGACTGATACCAATTGGCTAATAAAAATTCATAGTAAAAAAAATTATTTGTAAACAACAAAGGAGATTCAGAAATTGGTAATCGGAAAAATAATATTATTATTCTACTGCATTCTTGAGATACGACGAAACAAGACGAAACAAGTTGTTCAACTACGAGATGCGTGCCGATCCAGGAAACGTACTACTTGCGGACAGATTCCCAGAGATCAAATTGCCACAGAACGACTTTTGTCACTCTGGATCCTATCGTGACTGCACTAGGCATTTACCTTGCCCGATCTGGCTTGGACAGCGTGAGAACAACATGTAAATTTACATGCAGTAACGGAGACGGTCAGATGAAGAAAAAAAGGAAACAATCCGTTCAAGTATTGGGCTCGAAGTATTTTAGGCATCATACGAGAGCTTGAGCGTTCAGCATAAATGAGAACAACATCGGTTGTGTTCTGAGGCAGCGTAATAGGACCACTAATGTTTCTAGTATGCTGCATGTAAACGATTTCCCACTTAGGGTCGGCGGCAATATCAGATTGATCACTGCCGATCCAGAGACAACTTTCAGTGAAGGAAATGTCGCAAGGTGTGAGGTCCTCAAAATACTGCTACAAACTGCTGGTCGTTCCACAGTGAAACTGATGTTAAATTTGGGAACAGTAAGAGCTATTAGAGACATTGAAAAAATGGAAAGACAACTTGGACAAGCAGGAAAAAGGATATTGCAAGATGAGATGGAGGAGGATGCAGACAACCCATGTCATGGATCTGGAATGCACTGACAACTCTAATGGCTGTGTTCCGCAAGTTACGTGTTTAAGAGTAAAATGTACATTTTCCCAGCTTCTATTTACCAGAATTTATTTAAAATTACACGATACACTAATCTGAATATTGTGCATATGTCATGTTTTGTAAATTTCAGAAAAGTTAGACCCTTACGTACATAGAAAAATGTAGGCGGCCTTATTTTAACGTCCAGTTCTTACTAAAATTATTATCACCTTAAAACTAAACAATATTTTTCGAAATCCTTCTGTAAAAGTAGTAAGAAATTTATAACCCACAAGATGGTAAATGACTTAGGCAAAATTCACACTTTGTGTAATAAGTAGTAGCTCTGTTTAACTGTGATTAAATATTAAATAACGCCCACAACAAAGCGAAAGAACAAGGTAGTATTCGGTTTCTCAATTAGTGGTAAACGTCTGTAGTGTATCAATTCTACACTCGTGCTCATAAATTAAGGGTAATGCTGATATATGGTGAAACAACGCTCTGGTGGGTGGTCTGCGGGCTTAAATCACCTCGGGGTACGACCATGCGGTAAATTTGACCTGCAAGCGTCTCACGGTGGCGCTAGAAGCACCCCACATACGCAGAGGTGTTTTGTTGCATGTCAGAGTACGGTGCAGCAAATAAGTGCGCAGACGATTTCAGATGCGCTAATGGTGATTGTGTGTTGACAATGGCTCAAAAAACACATCATGATGACGTTATGAGGGGTAGAATACTGGAGGCTGATCAAACACAGCAAGTCGTAGCACGGGCCCTCCGTGTGCCACAAAGTGTGATCTCAAGATTATGGCAACGATTCCAACAGACAGGAAACGTGTCCAGGTGCTACAGTACGGGACGTCCACAGTGAACAACACCACAAGAAGACCGGTAACTCACCACCAGTGTCCGCAGAAGGCTACGGAGTATTGCAGGTAGCCTTGCTCGGGACCTTACCGCAGCCACTGGAACAGTTGTGTCCAGACATACAGTCTACAGACGACTGAACAGACATGATTTATTCGCCCGGAAACCTACAAGGTGCGTTCCACTGACCTCTGGTCACAGGAGAGCCCGTAAATCCTGGTGTCAAGAACACAGTACATGGTCATTGGAGCTGTGGCCCCTGGTTATGTTCACGTACGAGTCCAGGTGTAGTCTGAACAGTGATTATCGCCGGGTTTTCATCTGGCGTGAACCAGGAACCAGACCCCTTAATGTCGTTGAAAGGGACCTGTATGGAGGTCGTGGTTTGATGGTGTAGGGTGGGATTATGATTTATGCACGTACACCCCTGCATGTCTTTGACAGAGGAACTGTAACAGGTCAGGTGTATCCGGACGTCATTTTGCACCCCTTTGCAGGGGTGCAGTGGGTCCCACCTTCCTTCTGATGGATGATAACGCACGGCCCCACCGAGGAGCTGCCATCGTGGAGGAGTACCTTGAAACGGAAGATATCAGGAGTGGCCTGCCTGTTCTCCAAACCTAAACTCCACCGAGCACATCTGGGATGCTCTCGGTCGATGTGTCGCTGCACGTCTTCAAACTCCTAGGACACTTCAGGAGCTCTGACAGTCACTAGTGCAAGAATAGGAGGCTATACCCCAGCAGCTGCTTGACCACCTCATCCAGAGTATGCCAACCCGTTGTGCGGCCTGTGTACGTGTGCATGGTGATCATATCCCATATTGATGTCGGGGTACATGCGCAGGAAACAGTGGCGTTTTGTAGCACATGTGTTTCGGGACGGTTTTCTCAACTTATCACCAATACCGTCGACTTACAGATCTGTGTCGTGTGTGTTCCCTATGTGCCTATGCTATTAGCGCCAGTTTTGTGTAGTGCCACGTTGTGTGGCACCACAGTCTGCAATTATCCTTAATTTATGAGCATGAGTGTAGAACACATCTAGAACACTGTTCCGTTATGTGGAATCACTGTCGAATAATGAAGACATGAATTGAGATGCGCACAGCTAGTATCATCATAGGCCAGTACACCTCATACGGAAAGAGAAAACAAGAAATTTGATTGGAAATGTAAAGAAATTCACGACGCGCAGCTATATCAGAATTTTATGACAAGTGTCGCTCATTAAACACCATCACTATGTAAATGAGTAACATATCAACTGCAAATCGGAACAGTTTACGGAATTCATCATTGTATCTTCTGAAAGGAAGGGAAATAGGCAAATGTGGATTCCCATTCAGTACAATGAATATAAAATCAGAATAGTTAAAAACACACGGGAAGCACATACGGAATAATTAATACAGAGGCGCATCATTTATTTTTAAAATACGTAACACCTTTTGACACTAGCCTGGTAGAAATGTTAATTTGAAACCTGTGGAAGAAAGGATATTTAAGAGAACGTTATTTGAGGAAGACAGTTCCGCTGCCTCCATCGCATACGCCGTACAGGAGTCACATGAATAAGACAAGAGAGATTGCGGTACGTACCGGAACACTAGAAAGTGAAACTTCCAGATGTATTAAAACTGTGTGGTGGAGCGGAAATCGAAATCAGGTGCTTTCATTTTAGCGGGCAAGTGCTCCACCGACTGAGATACCCAAGCACGACTCAAGAGCCCGTGCTCACAGTTTCACTTCCACCAGTACCTCATGCCCTCCATTCCAAACAACACAGAAGTTCTCCTGCGGAACTTAAAGGACTAGCACTGCTGGGAAAAAAGATATCCATAGAGGACTTTCCCGCGAAAGCCAAATGTCCTCGGTTCGAGCCCCCCGGTCTGTCACAAAAGTCATTTTCCCCTCTGTTAACACGCGAACTGAGATGGCCGCCAGACTTTTGCAATATTTAGATACAAATAAGAATAATTTAACATCATAGTTGTAAAAAACCCTACTCCTCTCTCAGAATGGCATCAAATGAAGAATAGTCTGAAGTTCCCATTGGACAATACCAGACTTTTGAGTGAAAATCTGTCCCCTTCTGCTCGTTTTCAAATAACGGTGTCGACCAAAAAGTATTTCCACTGCCACTACGATCGAGGAGCAATATGCAGTACCTGGCATACATTTCTGCACGTCGACCTGCATAACACTACATATTTCACATCCAGCCGCGGTCGCAGCTGTGAAATCATCTTCTGCTGGACGGCGCATATCGAAATGACCACGCAGTCTCCGTAGCAACCGTTAGCATCGCTTAACCATCATCTTTGTTGCCATACAATCTACGAGTTTGCGATAAATCCCCAGAGATGGCTATCGGTGTTCTCACAACAGATTATGATTGGTTATCTCTTTTTATATATATATATTTTTTATGACAGACTGACGAAATGCTGTTTATAGCAGTTACTTTATATAAGTCGCCTACTTCTTCATTTGTTATCAGTGTCGTGTAATCGTTCTGTATATACCCTATTGTAACTACCATTTTACGACCTGTATCTCTGACTGGCTACCACTGATGTAATTCGGTGTGCAGTGGGCGGAACATCGAGTATTTAAGTGACAACTGCATCGCTCTTCCTAGCACTTGACGTTCGGGGGTTTCGTAACGGATATAATTTCTACTTTTATTTGTTATTATATGAGACGTATTATATATGTTGCTACTATTTTTACACATCCCTCTTAAGCCATTCTATGTTCATATTAAAGTATGAGGTCTGAAGATGGTCAGTAACTGACGGAAATCAGTAACCACAAAAATGAAGGTTTCTTGTGGTCGAAACTATTTAAGTTCCTTTTAAAGTTCTAAGTAAAACCGAGGGCAGCGTGGAGGGTAAAAATTGTAGAGGGAGACCAAGAGATGAATACACTAAACAGATTCAGAAGGATGTAGGTTGCAGTAGATATTGTATTGTATTGAATGTTAACCGGCGACCTAGAAACGACGGAGAGGCTCCGTCCCCGCCGCAGCCGCAGTGGTCCACAACCCCAGGACGACTACCGCAGTCCACTTCACCCCTCCGCCGCCAAACATCGAACCCAGGGTTATTGTCCGGTTCGGCTCCCGGTGGACCCCCCAGGGAACGTCTCACACCACAACGAGTGTAACCCCTATGTTTGCGTGGTAGAGTAATGGTGGTGTACGCGTACGTGGAGAATTTGTTTGCGCGGCAATCACCGACATAGTGTAACTGAGGGGGAATAAGGGGAGCCAGCCCGCATTCGCCGAGGCAGATGGAAAAACGTCTAAAAACCGTCCACAGACTGGCCGGTTCACCGGACCTCTATACAAAACCGCCGGGCGGGATTCGTGCAGGGGACCAGGCGCTCCTTCCCTCCCGGAATTGCAGTAGGCACTGGGAGATGAAGAACCTCGCACAGGACAGAGTAGCATGGAGAGCTGCATCAAACCAGTCTCTGGACTGAAGACCGCAACAACAACAACGAGTAAAACCGCTGTTCTCCACGATAAATGTTCTCAAAAATTACTGATTAAGCTTGAACTTTGTAAATTTATTACTGTACTTGTAATGCAGTTAGTGGATTAGTAGTGTGATCCTTTTGCTTTAACGAGCTCCTGAACACGTTTTGGCATTGATTCGCCCAGGCTGGAGCAAATGTTTCGTAGTTCATCGTCACGAAACCACACTTTCACCAAATTTATTAAAATGCATTCTTCTGTTGAACTGTCCATTTTACCAAGACGCCATTTCACGGTAAAAAAAAAAAATGTAAATGTCGTGTGAGCGGGGCCTTCCGTCGGGTAGACCGTACGCCGGCTCCAAGTCTTTCGATTTGACGCCACTTCGGCGACTTGCGCGTCGATGGAGATGTAATGATGATGATAAGGACAACACAACACCCAGCCGGGAATCGAACCCGGGCCTTTGAGGATTGAGAGTCTGTCGCGCTGACAACTCAGCTACGGGGGCGGACCTTTTCACGGTACTCCACATATTTTCGATGGGATTTAAGTCTGATGAACTACCAGGACACTGAAGCACATTAACATTCCCTTCTTCCATGAACGTCTTGACTGCTTTATAATTGTGAGACTCCCGGGTTCGATTCCCGGTGGGGTCAGGGATTTTCTCTGCCTCGTGACGACTGGGTGTTGTGTGCTGTCCTTAGGTTAGTTAGGTTTAAGTAGTTCTAAGTTCTAGGGGACTGATGACCATAGATGTTAAGTCCCATAGTGCTCAGAGCCATTTGAACCATTTGAATTGTGACACTGGGCCAGATATTGTTGAACTGTTCCTCCTCTATCTGCAAAGGACTGTGGAAATGACAGTCCTGCGGCTAATAATTTCCACGCATTTGGTTTAATTGATCATTCCATCAACTAGAGCAAGTGCCCAAGGGTCACTTGCAGTGAAGACACCCCAAAACATTTTTTTTGGGGGGGGGGGGGCGGCTATTTTACAGTCTGTTCAAGATGCTCAGCTCTCACTACCTAATGCCTGCTCCATCTTACAATCCCCTCTCTGTAACGGTGAACAATCATAAGTGACTTATCATTGAAAATTACACGTTTCTGGTCGTTGGAGGTATAAGGTTTATGTATTTCGGCTCATGTCAATATTTTTTCCTCATGTCTAGTGTAAACAACTGTTCCTTTATTGGCTTTCGTGCCGTCTACACACAATCAAGAAACCTACGACGTACCACTGAATAGTCAGTTTCAACCCCCGTGGTCAGTAAATCTCTCTGAAGCGTCACGGGGATGATCGTTCAGCTCCAGTGGTAGACGCTACGAGAGAGACATTCTGCATTATAGTGCGGTTAACTGTTAAAATCCCGAGGACGTTCGTTCCTAAAAGACGCAGTCAATATATTGCTTCCTCCTATGTGCAGAGTTTGCAATACACTACTGGCTATTAAAATTGCTACACAAAGAAGAAATTCAGATGATAAACGGGTATTCATTAGACAAATATATTATACTAGAACAGACATGTGATTACATTTTCACGCAATTTGGGTGCACAGATCCTGAGAAATCAGTACCCAGAACAAACACCTCTGGCCTTGATACGCCTGGGCATTGAATCAAACAGAGCTTGGATGGCGTGTACAGGTACAGCTGCCCATGCAGCTTCAACACGATACCACAGTTCATCAAGGGTGTAAGTAGGCTGTTTAGATTTTTATATGGGTAATGCCACGTAGCGCTCTATATGAAAATCACTGGCTGTGCTGTGTGCAGTATGTGGCTAGTTTGCATTGTTGTCTGCCATTGTTGTCATGAACTGCTACAGCTGGATGTGAACAGCGCGTAGCGTTGGGCACTTGGAGGTGAGCTGCCAGCAGTGGTGGATGTGGGGAGAGAGATGGCGGAGTTTTGTAATACTGGATGTCAATTATGAATATTAAGGTAAATACATTGTTTGTTCTCTATTAATATCTTTCATTTGCTAACTATCCCTATCAGTAGTTAGTGCCTTCTGTAGTTTGAATCTTTTATTTAGCTGGCAGTAGTGGCGCTCGCTGTATTGCAGTAGTTCCAGTAATGAAGATTTTTGTGAGGTAAGTTATTTGTGAAAGGTATAGTGTAATGTTACTCAGGGCCATTCTTTTGCAGGGATTTTTGATAGTCAGATTGCGTTGCGCTAAAATTATTGTGTGTCAGGTTAAGCACAGTCGTGTACAATTGTTATAAGGAGACGTTTCATATGGCGACCCTGCCAGGATACCTCACTGGAATCTTCTGATTTTTTCTTGTAGTTTGTGTATTTAGTGTAGCTTTAGCGCGTAATTGTAGAGAGAATCTCCTTGGTAGTTGCAGTCTTTCATTGTTGTACAGTAAAACAGTTGTGGCATGCATATAGATTTGCACCAAGTATTTCGCAGCTACGCTTGCAATTAACTACATATTATTTTCAGTGCTATGTTAATGTGTTCTCTTATTTTTGCTATTCAAATTGTGCTTTTCTGTGTTATCGTGTGAAATATTGTGACAATAATGGCGTGTGAAAAACGTAACACTAGGCTCCAAGCTAAATTGAGAAATAATAGTGACGACGAGCGTAGCTTATCAGCGCCGCCGAGTAATGAATTTACTAATGTTCAAAGTAGTAATTTGGTAACTGTGCATAGGGAAATGGAGCGGGCGTCAAACAATGGCGTAGGCAGTGAAACAGGTAGTGAACAGGGAAGCATTATCGATCGATCGGTCGGCAACAGCTCGCCTCAGGAATCCGAAATGATAGGACACAATTTTGCAAATACTGTAGATTCAGGTTTTGCGTCCTCACCGTTTTCTCAAGTAAGTCAAGACACATTTTCAGCTTGTCAAAATGTGAATGTTGCCGGTGCAAATTCACTGCCGAAAAGCACTGAGGAAAATGTTTCAGACACCAATGCATTGTTATTACAATTAATGCAACAAATGGGAGAAAAGCTTCAGAAGTTAGACACAATGGAACAACACCAGAGACAAACACAGCAACAGTTAGACGCAGTGGAACAAAATCTTAAAAAGTTAGACACGATGGAACAAAATCTTCAAAAGTTAGACTCATTGGAACAAACTCTCGAACAAACACGTGAAGATTTAACTGCTGAGTTACATAACATTGAATCAAAATGTCAAAAAGTCTGTAATGATGTAAAAACACAAATTTGTGAGCATTTTCAACCTATTTTTTCGCGGCATGAAAATGCATTACAGAATCACGAAGCAGCCATAAAAGAGCTGCAAACCATTGTTCATGAAAATCATGAGACCTTGTGGGCTAAAATTGACTCAGTTGCATCTACCGATTCGGTTACGCAACTGGCAAAAACTCAGGAAAACTTAAAGAACACAGTAGATTCGATTTCAACACAAATGGACACTCTGAAACTTGGTTCAGAAAAACACGCTGAGGAAATGTGTTCACTATCGGAGAAAGTAGCTGAACTTTCGGATCAGGTCACTAACTTATCTACAAAGGTAGATGATGATCTGAATGACACAAGACCCGTAGCCTTCACTGACACAGAAGAGTATGAACAAATTAGAAAATTCAGACAAAATCAAAATCAAATCAATACACAGTACAAAAGAGAAATCCTGGAAGTACAAGATCAGTTGACACAGGTGATACAAGAATTACATATTTCAGAGGACACTCACGCTCCAACACGGGAAGAGGAACTTAGAAATACGGAAAAGCCACAAAATAATAACACAGGGCATTTCGGTAATTATGAAAGAAATTGGCAAGGTACACCGAATTTTGAGATGGAACCGCCGGCACGACGTAACAATGACCGATATGCTACTCGCCGACACGATGACTTTGACTATAAGCTGTTCATTACTACACATAAATTCAAAACATTCAAGAATTCTGCCAATGACATTCATCCACAAGCGTGGCTCCATCAATTCTCTCATTGTTTTCCTCCCAACTGGTCATTAGAACACAGATTAGAATTTATGTGTGGCTACTTGGAGAATGAACCAGCTGTAAGAATGCGATCTGTCATTCACGATTGTCACAGTGAAGGAGAATTTTACCATGCGTTCCTCTCAGCATATTGGTCACAAGCTACACAAGATCGCGTAAAACATAGCATCATGATGATGAAACACTTTGAACAATCTGAATTTTCCAGTCTTGTCAAATATTTTGAAGACATGTTGCACAAGAATCAGTACCTGTCAAACCCATACAGCCCCTCAGAACTCATCCGCATTTGCTTAATCAAACTGCCTGAACATTTACGACATATTATTTTAGCAGGACGTTGCAAAGACGACATTGAAGCTTTTCAGGGACTGTTACAAGAATTAGAAATTGACACAGACAGTCGCGGGATGCGAAAACAGGAAAACAATCACTACAGGTCACATCCGTCACAATTCCGTGACGACAGAAACGATAACTGGACGCGACAAGGCTATTCTCACCACACAAATCGTGACCAAAATAGACACCACCCGTATGACAACCGTTGGCAGAGTAGTAATAATTACAGGGAAAGATCACCTCTCCGCAGTAATGACTATCACAGAGACAATCAGAGAAACAGACAATATGGGAACCAAAATAATTATTATCAAGGGAGACAGAATGACTTCAGACGCAACGGTCCAGCGCGCAGTTACGATTCAGGAAGAAATTCTCGACCACGTGACCGACAAGAAAGATACTATCGAATCTACCGACATGACGACAGACGATATGATCGTAACGACAGACCTGAATTGCATCAGAACTGGCGAGTTTTAAACAGAGCTGGGCCCTCTCGGCAAGGCGAATTTGTGGAAGTTAGGCCTCCTAATCCCAGTAACGATGCGCGCCAACAAAGGAACAGACAATGATTCGCACCGCAGGCAGCCGAGGCAGCCGCGTGCGCCCGCTGGCTCAGGGAAAAATAACATTGACGCTAACCTTGAGCAAAGTTCCAGTATTCTTTACGGACGAATACCGCATGATAATTGTATTCAAGTTGAAACTCTGCGTACTAGGAAGAGTAAAGGTTTACACCACATTTCTCATGTAAAACCATTTATTGACAGATAATCTGCTTTTTAACTTAGTCTTTGCAATTTTCACTTCACACCACTTGTACAATTTGTCACACTGAGAAACTGTTAACATGCAACTATGTTTTAAAGCTAACTAACCATCCAGTCAAGAACATAGGTAACTTAGACAAGTAATTGCGAATGCATTGTTATTGCGAACAGACGACACAGTGTTGTTATTTATACATTCCTCCTTGTTAGTTGCACGATTACGTAACGAATATACGGCTTACATACTTAGAACATATACCAGCACTGCTAATGAGATTCTAATGCACCATTTTGGTTTACTTGAAAATACATTCCGGATTTAAAGTACTTTCTGTGAGATACCAGATGAGACAATGGTTAGTTTATGTGACAGCTACACGATTTTATCACAACGCTACTAATGAGCGACAATTTACAATGTTGCTTTTGCAGTGTATCTGTTTTATATCTGCACAGTTTTTTTTTAATTCTTCTATAAAGTGAGACATGTTTTAGTGGTGACTTTTGTGCTATTGCTACAAGGAGACAGCCTTTTCCGTAGGACAACAATACGTTACAGCACAGTACTTTCTTCATCACGGCAATAAGCGTAATAACTAAGTTATCTATACGCAAAGCATTTCACTTTTGTGTATCATGAGGTAAGTACATTGACTTCTGCAGAACTTAGCTTTCGGAGGACAATAACTACGACACTTCCCAGAGATTATCTAACAGCAAGACGCATATTTAGCGCTACAGGACACGTATTTGAGTGACTAATTTTGTACTTAAAACATTTATTTTTAAAGAGTTTTGAATTACACAGAAAGTTTTTTGTGATACATTTCATTCCATTGCTGTAATCTGTAACACCTGAGGGTATAATTACAATAAACCTCAGGGGGGTACACGCCTACTTTGTGTACCATGTGTTTGGCAAGCACAAGGAGCCCTAGCTAATATGGTATTTGCTTATACAATTTAACACATCGGTACCATATTTCTCTAACACATAAATTACACAGCTATCTGATCATTTAACAGAGAAACAAACATCTTTTTTACTACGTCAGTGACACATGTTTACGCAATTACAGAGTTGGATTACTTCACACTTAAGAAATTGTATTTTGTCTGTACTTTTTGCACTGTTCATATTTTTTTTTGGTACCATTGTGATACTATGAGAGCTTTGAATGATGTATTTGGTGTGAGATCATGATTTTTAAAGTACGTTTGAGGTAGATGACACTACTGAAATGAGCAGAGAATTTTCTTTAGATTTTGAAACAATTGCAGAAAGCTACGACGTTTTTGACATTTGACTGAGGTGTTATGATGTTATTTTTACGATGACTATGTGTATTATGCTGTTGCGGTATGTTTATGATCAATAAGCTGATGCTATATGAGTTATTTGAGTATGCTATGTATCTGTTATGATGAAATATGGAAAAAGTGTCGACGAATAAGGTAAGGAGTAATGAATAGTGGTTAGGGACTCTTAACCTGTGAAATATTTTTATATGAGACTGTCACTGTAGCGAAAACTGCTGTCGTCAATATTTCCGTAAGAAAGTTAAGTGACCACCTGCACATAATGCGATGTGGGCACCCAGGTGTGTCAGACACCTGGAGAACAAGCCTTTTCAGACGCTCAGGTAGAAAAGAAAGCCATTAGGGTGTGCCTTTCATCGCTAATGCGACACCCTCGTTACTTGAAAACATATGATTTTTGTAATGCGTTGTGGGCACACAGCTGTGTCAAACACCTGGAGAACAAGCCATTAGGGTGTGCCTTTCATCGCTAATGCGACACCCTCGTTACTTAAAAACATATGATTACTCGCACTTTGTGCTAATTATTGAAATGCTTATGAATTGATGGGAAATATTCGTACATCTGCACACCTGATTATGACAAGTGTCTTTCTCCGAGAGTTGAGTGCTACTCACTTACGAAATGCCACATGACTATTGAATGATATTTTTATGCTTTGCTTTTCATAGTTGCTTATTTCATTTAATATCTGGTTTCCAGCTGTGTTGCAGCATTAGTTTTATAAAATAAACTTAGATGCATTTGCTAATGTGAACTCTTTCTGTCAACAGATCTATTAAATAATTATTTTATGATCCACATTCTTTAAAAAGGAGCACTTGGAAAGGAAAGAACAATAAGAAGGAACTAGTAACAGTAACACATAATTTTCTTTTCAAGTACATGGTAATATTTTTTTACAATAAGTTGTTGTGGTGCACCACTTTAATTACATAGACATTAAGATGACCACTTTAATTACATAGATATTAAGATGTGAATAGACATTTCCCTTTTCTGCATTGTTGTCTTTACTGTAATATTTTTTCTGCTTGCGCTATGTCATGTTTAGGTATAAGTTGCTGCTGTTTGCCAGGCATAGTGTTATTGAATTTGACTTTTGCTAATTTCTTAATGCTGCTTGCTTCGCAAATCTGCGTTTTTTTTCATTGCTGTTTATATTAACTGTGTTATGTGATGCTGCATTGCCTCGTCCCTTGGTATATATATCTGAGCTCAGTAGATTTAAGTTAGCTTAAGAGGGGGTAGACTATATAAGAAACTAACTATGATGAATTGGACGAAATGCATAATGCATTAAGAAGCTATAAGAAAATGGTTTGGCAAAAAAAAAAAAAGGGATACTGTACAGTGGAGAAAAACTATTTTTGACAGAGGAGGTGAACAGAATACAGAAAGCAGGCTTAGATAGGACTTTTGGGAATAATGATGAACGAAGGGAGATCTCCATGCAAAATACTGCAGTAAAACAAACCCTGTCCTTTCCTTTTGTGTTATCCCACTATGTGTTTGTGTACCCTTGTGTATTTGCTTTCTTCCTGTCTCTGTGTAGTTTCATAGAATTTTTTCTTCTGTTAATATTAAGCTACATTCACTATGATGAGGAATACTGTTATCCTCAAATATATTTTGCATTAATAATATGGTATTTTCTTTGTAAAGATGTTTAGACATTATGTATTCTGTTTTGTTTTAATGCTCATGTGTGAAGTTGACGTTTTAAAAGTGATTCTGATCTTTTATTTTTGTACTCATGTCATCATTCCTGTAACACTGATGTATATGTTTATTTCTATTCTGTTGTAAAGCCTGTACTACAAATGTTATCTGTATTGTTATGTTTTTAATGATGTATTTTGTACCTTTGTAATCGTATTCTTATGTTATAAAATTGTAATTGACAGCAGTTCATCAAGTAACTTGTAAGTTCCATTTCACTGCACACGTTTCTGTTGGTCATAGTGACAATATGTGAGAAGTAGGGACTGTTAGTGTTTGCACGTGTGTTAATAACTCAGCAAGGGACTGGATAACAGCATTGCTGGTTCTAAGGACAATTCCAAAAACTTTGTGAGTGCACAAGTGGTGGTTATGGACTTGCTCTATTATCCACAAGACTCTTCAATGGTGATTGTGCACCTGCACAGTCGCAACAGATGGCTGCTGGCCATTTCTACAAGGACAACAGTGGGTCTGCACCTCTGGTGGTCCACCAATATCACAATCTCTACCAGGACTACAGTGGGTCTACTCTGTGATGACCTACCTACCAATATTCTTCGAAACGTCGATTGACTCTGCTGTGGGTTTGCTCTGTTGTGGCCCATTACCTGTCAGCATGTCAAGAGTCAGCACTGTCTTACTGTTGGAAGGACAATACTACTTCTTCAAGACTGCATGGAAATCCACTACTTCCGTGTGCATTGTATTCTACTGCTCAGACTTTGAGCAAACAAACTGCAGGTTTACTCTTATGATGAATGATCAGGACTGTCTTCATTGACTGTGAAAAATTTTAGCTGTTGACCAACATTGTATCAATAAGTGTGTGCATTTGATATCTTTGTTATTGTAATTATGAAAAATTTTATCAAATCTTTATTGGCCACTGCCCAAAAATATTTTGTAAAATTTTTTTGTGGGGAGCATGGGGGCTATGTAAGTAGGCTGTTTAGATTTTTATATGGGTAATGCCACGTAGCGCTCTATATGACAATCACTGGCTGTGCTGTGTGCAGTATGTGGCTAGTTTGCATTGTTGTCTGCCATTGTTGTCATGAACTGCTACAGCTGGATGTGAACAGCGCGTAGCGTTGGGCACTTGGAGGTGAGCCGCCAGCAGTGGTGGATGTGGGGAGAGAGATGGCGGAGTTTTGTAATACTGGATGTCAATTATGAATATTAAGGTAAATACATTGTTTGTTCTCTATTAATATCTTTCATTTGCTAACTATCCCTATCAGTAGTTAGTGCCTTCTGTAGTTTGAATCTTTTATTTAGCTGGCAGTAGTGGCGCTCGCTGTATTGCAGTAGTTCCAGTAATGAAGATTTTTGTGAGGTAAGTTATTTGTGAAAGGTATAGTGTAATGTTACTCAGGGCCATTCTTTTGCAGGGATTTTTGATAGTCAGATTGCGTTGCGCTAAAATTATTGTGTGTCAGGTTAAGCACAGTCGTGTACAATTGTTATAAGGAGACGTTTCAAGGGTAGTGACTGGCGTATTGTGACGAGCCAGTTGCTCGGCCGCCATTGACCAGACGTTTTCAATTGGTGAGAGATCTGGAGCATGTGCTGCCCAGGGCAGCAGTCGAACATTTTCTGTATCCAGAAAGGCCCGTACAGGACCTGCAACATGCGGTCGTGCATTATCCTGCTGAAATGTAGGGTTTCGTAGGAATCGAATGAAGTGTAGAGCCACGGCTCGTAACACATCTGAAATGTAACGTACACTGTTCAAAGTGCCGTCAATGCGAACAGGAGGTGACCGAGACGTGTAACCAGTGGCACCCCATACCATCACGCCGGGTGATACGCCAGTATGGCGATGACTAATACATGGTTCCAATGTCCGTTCACCGCGATGTCGCTAAACACGGGTGCGACCATCATGATGCTGTAAACAGAACCTAGATTCATCCGAAAAAATGACGTTTTGCTATTCGTGCACCCAGGTTCGTCGCTGAGTACACCATCGCAGGGGCACCTGTCTGTGATGCAGCGTCAAGGGTACCGCAGCCATGGTCTCCGAGCTGATAGTCCATGCTGCTATAAACATCGTCGAACTGTTCGTGCAGATGGTTGTTGTCTTGCAAACGTCCCCATCTGTTGACTCAAGGATCGAGACGTGGCTACACGATCCGTTACAGCCATGCGGATAAGATGCCTGTCATCTCGACTGCTAGTGAAACGAGGCCGTTGGGATCCAGCACGGCGTTCCGTATTACCCACCGATTCCATATTCTGCTAACAGTCATTGGATGTCGACCAACGCGAGCAGCAATGCGCGAAACGATAAACCGCAATCGCGATGGGCTACAATCCGACGTTTATCAAAGTCGTAAACGTGATGGTACGCATTTCTTCTCCATATACGAGGCATCACAACAACGTTTCACCAGGCAACGCCGGTCAACTGCTGTTTGTGTATGAGAAATCGGTTGGAAACTTTCCTCACGTCAGTACATTGTAGGTGTTGCCACCGTCGCCAACTTTGTCTGAATGCTCTGAATAGCTAATCATTTGCATATCACAGCATCTTCTTCCCGTCGATAAATTTCGCGTCTGTAGCACGTCTTCTTCCTGGTGTAGCAATTTTAATGGCCAGTAGTGTATGAAGATACCAAACACACAACACGGCGTAGGAAAACCACTGGCTTTCAAATCAGCTTCCAATCTTCTCGGAATGCATAAATACAGGTCTTGTATAGTTTTCAAGGCAATTTTATACAGTTTTTCCTGCAAAATAGTGACAAGTTCAGGTAATGATGATGGAGTCGCTAGCTGCGTGAGCAGGGGACCTGTGGTCCTGGAACACAGGTTCACCATTGGGGAATAAATACAGTACCATGGATTGGACCAGATCAGCAAAATGGTCACACAAGCCTTGCCAGTAATGCGGCCTAGAAGAGTAAATGGTAATGTAATACTTGGCACAAATGTGACCTTGCAGAATAACGACGGTGACCGTGGAATATCACAACACCGCTGTCCGTACCATCACCGCATCCCCGCCGTGTTTCACTCTTGGAACATAAAATCGGCCTGACGTGTGAAACAAGGCTATTCGGACCAAATGACTTTCTTCCATTGCTACGTACTCCATGTTTTATGATGTCGGCACCACGTTTTACATTTACGGGCATTTGCATGTTTTTGAATGCCAGCTCGCCCTACATTTCCTACTTAAGGAGCCCCCTTCGTGTTGTTTTGGTGCTGACGTCACTCGGGAGTGTTACATTCATTTCCACAGCGGCTTTTTCAGCTGTCGTTCTCTTATTTATCAAAAATGGTTCAAATGGCTCTGAGCACTATGGGACTTAACATCTCAGGTCATTAGTCTCCTAGAACTTAGAACTACTTAAACCTAACTAACCTAAGGACATCACACACATCCATGCCCGAGGCAGGATTCGAACCTGCGACCGTAGCAGCCGCGCGGCTCCGGACTGAGCGCCTAGAACCGCTAGACCACCGCGGTCGGCTCTTATTTATCGTCACAATCCTCTTCAATAACAGTCTGACACGATTATCCAACACACCCTTTTGCCCGCGTTGTGATTTAACGGATGATGTTTTTCGCCTTTCCTTGTGTGCGGTATAAATCTTCTATAGTGTGCCTCTTGAAACACGAAACACTTCTGCTACATTGGTTACGAAAGCATTCACGACACAAGCACCAACAATTTGCCCACGTTCGAAATCATTTAGCTCACTTAGCTCCGACATAATGCGTCACAACTACACAGAAAGTTGTTCTGAGCAGGCCTGTCACTTGAAACGTACTAAGGACATTGGACAGTGCCGCTCGTGTTCAGATACAACAGCGCAACCTGCAGACTTGGCTAGATTTTGCATTTATGTTCAAGCACGCATTTTTCGCGGTGTTTCCACATTTTTGCCGAACTCCTGTTATCTCGTGAAAGGACTATGAAGGTTGAATTAGAGAGATTCGATTTCATGCTGTGGCCTACCAATAGTCTTCCGTGCCGCACTACATTCGCGACTCCAACAGGCAAAGAGGGAAGTGACAATGGTACACGAATTATCCTCCTCTGCAAACCTTAAGGTGCCTTGCGGAAAACAGAAGTCGATGTAGGATCTGTAGCTATTCGGTACGCTACTGGGATACTGTTCGTATAGCGTCAACAACCGTGAATGCACAGATCACTTGTTTCCTTCTTGGTTATCAAGGATAACGTTTACATCCTTTCGCATCTAGGAACATTGTGACAAACAAGAAGACTAGGAGCGCATCACAACAAAACTTTCGGGAACGGAAAATTTACTTAATTACACAAATAATTCAAATGTGCTTAGTTGAAAATTGATGACAGTACAACCATACGAAATGGTAGAGTAGTCTATAAACGCTCCCAAACAGGTTTTTGAAAACAGCTACAACTGCGACTTCACGAGAAAGGTGAAAGTTGTCGCAAAGGCAGGATATTGTATACTTAGCCTACAGCATGCTAATAAAAATAAATTTGGAATGAATTAAGTACGAGTACATTTGGGCTCAATTTTCACCCATGACTCATGATTCGAGAATTTGACATATGCTTGATCGGACACCGGCACATATTAATTTTGGAGTAGGAAACTGTCTAACACTCCTAAAAGATGAATAGGTCGAGCAAAGTCTGTTCATGGGCGTCTAAGGTCAACCGACGTCTAGATTGTTCTTTCTTGGGCCATCTCAATAGTGTACTGTACAGCGCTACTTTCGGTACGATTGAAGAACTGGAACAGCAGTTTGCTCAATCCTGTCAAGACTGACAAGATAATCAGGAGGATTTTGAGAGAATTCGTGATGGTGGTATTGCATCCAAATTTGGTGATCACAAGTGCGACAGTTGCTAAGTGTCGTACGAACCTATAAATGGGCTAAAGCAGTACTGTTCTGTTAGGGCAGGCCTTGGAGACAAAATTCGGCATGTCGTTCTTTGTGGAAAAAAACCTACTGATGAAATTTCGCATTGTAAGCCAAGGAAGTGTTATAGAGCCGTTCCTGCTTACAGTATACAGAGTATTCCAGAAGGAATGTTCACTATTCAGGGATATGACAGCACGCAGAAAAGCCTAGTAAACTTGTTCTCTAAATGCATACCTTAAGAGCTTCTTCATCTTCGATACTGTAAAACAAATCTCTTCTACTGCAAGCTCTTTTTCTTTCCATACGTTGAGAGGTGGCAGTATGGTTCAAAACAGGAAAAGAATGCCCAGTAAATATAGGTTTTAAAGTGCCTACCTTAAGTTCTATGAGCAGTTGTTCATCTTAGTCTACTGAACAAGTTCTCGTAGCTCCGGAGTTATGCATTTTACAGCCCAGGTTTATTAGACAATTTGTTTTTGGTTTGGTTCATACTACCTCCTCCCAAAATATGAAAAGCAAAGAGCTTGCTGTAGAAGAGATTTGTTTCACAGTGTCGAAATGAAGAGCTCACAGATTTGAAGTTATGCATTTAGATTCCATGTTTACTAGAACTTTTTGCTTTGAATGATCGCTCCTGTCATAACCTTGAATACTGACCCAACCTCCTGGGATGCCCTGCGTATAACTAATCTAATGTATAATGTCGGAAGCTGTATGTCGCTGTTCGCAAACGACGCTGTTTTGTACAGGAACGTGTCAAAGCCAGAGAACTGTAGTGGAGACTTGCAATGACTCCAGTGAGCTAAAGTGAATCAGCACATAGAAAAAACTGTAGAAAATCGTAATAAAAAAGTAGAGAGTGCGCTGAGATACATTGGTGTGACAAAAGTCAGGGATAGCGGGATAGCGGTTTGTACGTATATAGATGGAGGTAGTGGGAATTTAAGAAGATGGGACCTGGATAAACTGAAAGAACCAGAAGTTGTACAGAGTTTCAGAGAGAGCATAAGGGAACAATTGACAGGAATGGGGGAAAGAAGTACAGTAGAAGAAGAATGGGTAGCTTAAAGGGATGAAGTAATGAAGGCAGCAGAGGATGAAGTAGGTAAAAAGACGAGGGCTAGCAGAACTCCTTGGGTAACAGAAGAAATATTGAACTTAATTGACGAAAGGTGAAAGTATAAAAATGCAGTAAATGAAGCAGGCAAAAAGGAATACAAACGTCTCAAAAATGAGATCGACAGGAAGTGCAAAATGGCTAAGCAGGAATGGCTAGAGGACAAATGTAAGGATGTAGAGGCCTATCTCACTAGGGGTAAGATAGATACTGCCTACAGGAAAATTAAAGAGACCTTTGGAGAAAAGAGAACCACTTGTATGAATATCAAGAGCTCAGATAGAAACCCAGTTCTAAGCAAAGAAGGGAAAGCAGAAATGTGGAAGGAGTATATAGAGGGTTTATACAAGGGCGATGTACTTGAGGACAATATTATGGAACTGGAAGAGGATGTTGGTGAAGATGAAATGGGAGATACGATACTGCGTGAAGAGTTTGACAGAGCACTGAAAGACCTGAGTCGAAACAAGGCCCCGGGAGTAGACAACATTCCATTAGAACTACTGATAGCCTTGGGAGAGCCAGTCCTGACAAAACTCTATCATCTGGTGAGCAAGATGTATGAGACAGGCGAAATACCCTCAGACTTCAAGAAGAATATAATAATTCCAATCCCAAAGAAAGCAGGTGTTGACAGATGTGAAAATTACCGAACTATCAGTTTAATAAGTCACAGCTGCAAAATACTAACGCGAATTCTTTACAGACGAATGGAAAAATTGGAAGAAGCCGACCTCGGGGAAGATCAGTTTGGATTCCGTAGAAATATTGGAACACGAGAGGCCATACTGATCTTACGACTTATCTTAGAAGAAAGATTAAGGAAAGGCAAACCTACGTTTCTAGCATTTGTAGACTTAGAGAAAGCGATTGACATTGTTGACTGGAATACTCTCTTTCAAATTCTAAAGGTGGCGGGAGTAAAATACAGGGAGCGAAAGGCTATTTACAATTTGTACAGAAAGCAGGTGGCAGTTATAAGACTCGAGGGACATGAAAGGAAAGCAGTGGTTGGGAAGGGAGTAAGACAGGGCTGTAGCCTCTCCCCGATGTTATTCAATCTGTATATTGAGCAAGCAGTAAAGGAAACAAAAGAAAAATGTGGAGTAGGTATTAAAATCCATGGAGAAGAAATAAAAACTTTGAGGTACGCCGATGACATTGTAATTGTGTCAGAGACAGCAAAGGACTTGGAGGAGCAGTTGAATGGAATGGACAGTGTCTTGAAACGAGGATATAAGATGAACATCAACAAAAGCAAAACGAGGATCATGGAATGTAGTCGAATTAAGTCTGGTGATGCTGAGGGAATTAGATGAGGAAATGAGACACTTAAAGTAGTAAAGGAGTTTTGCTATTTGGGGAGCAAAATAACTGATGACGGTCGAAGAAGAGAGGATATAAAATATAGATTGGCAATGGCAACGAAAGCGCTACTGAAGAAGAGAAATTTGTTAACATTGAGTATAGATTTAAGTGTCAGGAAGTCATTTCTGAAAGTATTTGAATGGAGCGTAGCCATGTATGGAAGTGAAACATGGACGATAAATAAGTTGGACAAGAAGAGAATAGAAGCTTTTGAAATGTGGTGCTACAGAAGAATGCTGAAGATTAGATGGGTAGATCACATAACTAATGAGGAAGTATTGAATAGGATTGGGGAGAAGAGAAGTTTGTGGCACAACTTGACCAGAAGAAGGGATCGGTTGATAGGACATGTTCTGAGGCATCAAGAGATCACAAATTTAGCATTGGAGGGCAGCGTGGAGGGTAAAAATCGAAGGGGGAGACCAAGAGATGAATACACTAAGCAGATTCAGAAGGGTGTGGGTTGCAGTAAGTATTGGGAGATGAAGAAGCTTGCGCAGGATAGGGTAGCATGGAGAGCTGCATCAAACCAGTCTCAGGACTGAAGACCACAACAACAACAATATCATGTACTCGGGGTATAAAGGGGCAGTATATTGGCGGAGCTGTCATTTCTACTCCGGTAATTCATGTGAGAAGGTTTCCTACGTGATTATGCCCGCACGACGGGAATTAACAGACTCTGAATGCAGAATGATAGTTGGAGCTAGACGCAGGGGACATTCTATTTCGTAAATCGTTCGGGAATTCAGTGTTCCGAGATCCATAGCGTCAGGAGTGTGCCGAGAATACCAAATCTGACGCATTAACTCTCACCAAGGACAACGCAGAGGCCGACGGCTATCACTCAAAGACAGACAAATAACACTGCGGGAAGTAACAGCAGAAATCAATGTTAGATTTATCCGTTCGGACAGTGTGGCGAACTTTGGCGTTAATGCACTATGGCAGCAGACGACTGCTAGAGTGTCTTTGCTAACAGCACGACATCGCCTACAGTGCCTCTATTGCCTCGTGGCAATGTCGATTGAGACCCATACGATTGCCGGCCGCTGTGGCCGAGAGAATCTAGGCGCTTCAGTCTGGAACCGCAAGACCGCTACGGTCGCAGATTCGGATCCTGCCTCGAGCATGAATGTGTGTGATGTTAGGTTTAAGTAGTTCTAAGTTCTGGGGGACTGATGACAATAGATGTTAAGTCCCATAGTGCTCATACCCATTTGAACCCATACGATTGGTACACCTGGCCTGGTCAGGTGAGTCCCGATGTCAGTTGGTAAGAGCTGATGGTGGAGTTCGAGAGTGCCGCAGACTCCACGATGCCATGGACCCAAGTTGAGGCACTGAGCAAGCCGGTGGTGGCTCCGTAATGGTTCGACCTTGTTTACATCGACTGGAACGAATCACTGACGGGAATGGTTATGTTCGGCTACTTGGAAACCATTTGCAGAAATTCACGGATTTCACGTTCCCAAACCACGATGGAATTTTTATGGAAGACAATGTGCTGTGTAACCAGGCCACAACTGATTGGTTTCAAGAACATTCTGGACAGCTCGAGCGAATAATTTGGCGACCCTGATCGTGATACATGAATCTCATCGAGCATCTTCAATTCGAGCGCAAAATTCACTACCAGCAACACTTTCGCAATTATGGACGGCTATAGAGACAGTGTGGCCCAATATTTCTGCAGAGAACTTCCAACGACTTGTCCATGCCACGTCGAGCAGCTACACTACGCCGGGCAAAAGATGGTCGGAGCTCATCGGAAGAAAGTTAAGGAAATGCAATTCACCCACAAAAGACGTGGCTTACAAAACACATAGTCCATCATTTCTTGGCTATTGCTCATCAAGTTGGATTTATAGAGGAAATAGTGAAGATCCGACGAAGCGCGACACTTTTCATCACAGGTTCCTTTATTCGACGCGAAGTGATACAGAGATGCCAGACACTACAACAGAGACTTCCCGCATCACGAAGAGGTTCGCTATTGAAATTCCTGTCCAAGACCAAGAAACCTGACAAAGACCGGAAGAGCACTACACTGAACTCACGCCCCTCTATACCTCACCCAATGACACCATTGGCAGAGGATGACGCGGTGGTCGGTCAGAATGCGTAATTTTACCGTTTTACCGTGTACTTTCACCCTTGTCAGTTTTCGCTATTAATTATGACACAACCGGTAGAAGCGCCATAGCCCTTTTACGTCCGTTCACATTTTGGAGCAGTACTGATGGTCTCCAGTGAGGAATCCGGAACAGATAATTAGCGATGCTGCTGCGGCGAAAGATCTGCTGCGCGACTGGCCGCGGAAGCGCATCAAGCTTTCAGTCGGCAGGTTTGAGCCGGGGAGAGGCGGCCGCGGCGCCTCGGGCTGCGGAATGCCGTAAATATTTGACGGCTCGCGTCCGCCGGTCTCCTGAAGTCCCGTTGCGCTTCAATATTTCACTACTGTAGCTCTTTGTTCGCCAGCGCGCGCGCGCGCGAGCGCCTCCAGTCACCTCTTCAGCCCCCACCACCTCCACCTCCACCTCCTCTCTCCTCCCACTCCTCCGCCCGCAAAGCACTCGACGGTGAATTAAACGGGACGGGGTCACGTGGTCCCGTGGTCCCGGCTTCGAGACCCTTCCACGTTCCCGCTGGCGGCGCCGCGCTCCTTTTCATTTCCAGCCCGCCCGGCCTCTCTTCAGCCTACGCTAAATTGCTCTTAACATGTTGGGTTACGGACTGGGAAAAGAAAAGGAACGATGGACTGGCGAGGAGTGGGGATGAAAAAAGAAAAAAGAAGAGGAAGTAGGAGAAGACGCGTTCTTTCTGCACGGCAGCGACCGCCACGCCATCTGCTGCCGGAAGTGCCCCACGTTCCCCTCCCCCCTTACCGCCCCTCTGCCCTCCTTGCCCCCTCCTCCCTCCAACAGTCCATTGTTTCTATGACCCGCGAGATTGCAAACGGGTTTTTAATGAACTGCACCTTTGCATGCGCCATCAAAAGAGCGCGACCCTACGATCCACACGTGACGTGGCTCCAGCGACCAGTTTACGGCTCGGCTTCCCACGTGGACACTAACGTACTTTTACATAAATTCTTACTTACGTTGCCTACAGACAATTCTGTCGAAGTTGACCAGTTATCAAAAATATTTTGCACTTCTTAATAGGTAGCACCAAACAAAAATTTGTTGTTTCCAGTTATCTACCGGGTGATCAAAAACTCAGTACAAATTTGAAAACTGAATAAATCACGGAATAATGTAGATAGAGACGTACAAATTGAGACACATGCTTGGAATGCCATGGGGTTTTATTAGAACCAACAAAAAATACAAACGTTCAAAAAATTTCCGACAGATAGCGCTTCATCTGATCAGAATAGCAATAACTAGCATAACAAAGTAAGACAAAGCAAAGATGATGTTCTTTACAGGAAATCCTCAATATGTCCACCATCATTCCTCAACAATAGCTGTAGTCGAGGAATAATGTTGTGAACAGCAATGTAAAGCATGTCCGGAGTTATGTTGAGGCATTGGCGTCGGATGTTGTCTTTCAGCATCCCTAGAGATGTCGGTCGATCACGATACACTTGCGACTTCAGGTAACCCCAAAGCCAATAATCGCACGGACTGAGGTCTGGGAACCTGGGAGGCCAAGCATGACGAAAGTGGCGGCTGAGCACACGATCATCACCAAACTACGCTCGCAAGAGATCTTTGACGCGTCTAGAAATATGGGGTGGAGCGCCATCCTGCATAAACATCGTACGTTCCAGCAGGTGTTTATCAGCCAGGCTGGGGATGATGCAATTCTGTAACATATCGGCTTACCTCTCACCCGTCACGGTAGCAGTTTTGCTGTCCAGCGCCATCTGTCGGACATTTTGTGAACTTTGTTTTTTTTTGTTCTAATAAAACCCCATGTCATTCCAAGCATGTGCGTCAATTTTTACCTCTCTGTCTACATTATTCCGTGGTTTATTAAGTTTTCAAATTTACACTGACTTTTTGATCATCCTGTATATAAGGCTGTGGTTTTATTCGTTACACATGTAGGGTGAATGTGAACGCATTCATTCACAATTTTTTTCATGTTTTATTCAATTAGACGATGCATTTCAGACCCTGTGAGTCCATCTTCAGATGTGAAGTGCACTTTTGCCTTTGAGGGACGTAAAATTCGTGTTCCTGTTACGAGGTCAGGTGTTTCCTAAATCAGCAGCGGAAAACTGATGTAGAAATAAAGGGAAAAAAACAGTAAAAAACTTAACGAACATTCGAGGAAGAACATTTTTACCTTTTATGGGCAGTAGGCGTTGGTTTGTACTTTCTGTCAGATAACATCCCTTCACTCCAGGAGCTTAGTCGTTTATACATGTTAAAAACACTTCCCAGAATTAGTTTAAAATGATGTTGACAAAGATAAAGTTTGTTATTTACCGTAGTGGCACATATCTGAGTATTAACTACATTGACAAAAGCAAGGAATAAATTTAATATAAGTCTTTAAAATTACCAAATGACTATGGCTAGCGAAATCTCTCTCTTCATTTGACAAAGATTCATGCTTTTTCATTTTGTGGAAATATATTTCCAGTTATAACTGACTGAGGGTCTTACTATTGGCTTCATTGTGTAGTACTACCAACCTTTTTTATATCCTGTGCAATAACTGATTTTTCAAATCGGTTGAGTATGAAAGCATTTGTATGTTCTTGGAAATGAGTTTCGAAATTTGTTTTCTGTAAGTAGCAGACAGGATAATTGAGATATAATACTTAGTGCATTCCCCTGCTCTAGATTTTTTGAATGTCTGTTTTTACGTTGTAAAGTAATAAGTGTCCTGACTTATTATTAATGGACTATGCAGTTGTTATATTGGAGTTTAGAATAGTTAGCAACTTTTTGTAAGATGGGGCCTAGGTAAGGGATGCTGGTAAATATTTTCTCTTTCTTAATGTGGCAATTTCTTGTCTTATTTTTGAGCATTTCTTGTGTAAATCATCATTTGTTTTAGCAGTGTATCCACTGTTTATGACAATACTTTTTATTGTGTCCCGTTCTGTCCTACGGGTACTTCCTTCTAAGTCAAATCAGTGTGGTCTGTACACTATGGATCTAAACGTAGCATGCTGCATGGGGTGGGATAGTATGATGAGTTTCTGTTTTTATGCCTCTGTATGTGTGTTTTCTGTATATGCTGAGCATATGTTTTTGTTATACGTTGAAGATTCTAAAATCCAGTAAATTTATACTTTTGTTGTCCTCGTATACCACTGTGAATTCCATATTTTTGAAGCAATAATTGAGTAGCTCAAGTAGCTGTTCAGTCTCTTCCTTTGCGCCATCATATTGCAGCAATGTATCTTTCAATCCACAGATAATGCCAAATTTTTACCAGTTAAAATTTAAATTAACGATAAGTTGGAGACTCCATGAGTCTATCCACGGGTGATGCTGTTGTGTGTAGTAAGGTCGCAACTCGTGAAACCTGTAGCGAGTTTCAGGGATACCTGCAGAGCATCGAGAATTCGTACATGGACTGGCTGTTGAACTTTAACATAAATGAATGTAATATATAGCGCGTAAACAGGGGAAGAAATCCACTACAGTTCTATTACAAAATTTGATATCTCGCAGTAACCATTCGTAGCGGCCTACAGTGAAACGACCACACAAAACAGACTGCAGGAAGAGCAGATGCCACATTAAAGTCCACTGGGATCATTTTGTGGAAATGTAATTAATTCACAAAGAAAGTTGGTTACAAGATACTGTTTCCACAGAGAACGTTACGCGGATGCTCAACAAAGGCCAGAGGTAGGCGCTACAGGAATGGAGCCGTATACAACGAAGAGGTTTGCTGTCGAAATTTCGAGAGCGTAAGTTCCAAAAATAGTCCTCCCACATTCACGTCTCGTGAGACAAACACGACGACAAAATCAGAGAAAACAGATGTCGTACTGAGCTGTACCGACAACAGTTCTTCCTACACCCCGTTCGTGAATGGAACAGAAAAATGGTGGAATTGATGCGGTACCACATGTACCCTTCACTACACATAAGGTGTTTTGCGGAATGTAGATGTAGACATAAATATAAATGTACTAAAAAAACTCTCTCGTCAATTCTTTTTTTCTGCACAGGTAAAACATCTAGGTGGGAGATGAAACTAGTTTCACTTCGACCAGTAAATTTCATAGTTACCAATGGAGAATCATTTTTATCACAGAAATACCATCACGAAAGAAATGTCAAGTATTAAGTTTCGACGCAAGCCGTAGTGATTCATTCAGTGAAGATATTTTATTGTCTGCGTAAACAAAGTGCTGTGAGCGTCTGCCTTTTATTTTTTTTCGTATCCGCTTGATTATTCAGGCCTTACTAGGACTGACATGTTGTCACTGCGTCGGATATCCGATGAGACACCTTACACTTCGCAGAGTACAAGATCGTGTAGTCGTATTTACATTATAATTAAAGGCAAGACCATTCTTTTTGCGGCTTTGTCTCGGAGCTACGCGCGGTCGGCATGGTTACTATTAAATTTTTCGTGGTTGGTTTAAGCGGTGGCCGAACGCCCTGCCTGTCGCCAAATTAAAGGCAAAGATATGAGGGTTTATGCAGCATATATTCTTTGATTTGTCTGTTTGCATTAGCTTGTATTGGAGTGTTCACACTGGGACACCGATCACAGACACAGCAGTGCAGAGTTGCCAACAGACAGGTAGCCGTTGCTGAGCCCAGTGGTTCTCCACACAGTGCAGCCATGAGTTTAGAGTTCATCAACACAGAAGCTTTTGTAAGTGAAGTGGAAAGTCGTCCCGTTATTTGGGATATGAAAAGTGAAGACTACAGTAACAAAGTCATGAAAATGAAAGCGTGGCAAGAAATTATTACGAAGTTTGTGCCTGATTTCGATGAAAAGAGCATAGATGAAAGAAACAAAGTTGGTAAGTTCTATATTCTTTTTTCACTTTAATACCGTATTTTTCGGACCACAAGAATAGCGAAATATATTTTCTACCCCTTTACGAGGCTAGGAGGTTAATAACCTACAAGGAGAATGCTATCCCTCACCCCTTTTCTTTTGCATTACCAAAAGCAAGTGTACTGTTATGCAGTCTCAATGCGAGAAGAATGGACAAAATGGATGAGCGCAGAAACCATGTACTCACCCCTACAGGGCGAATGAAAGTAATATAAAATAAACAGTTTTATTTCAACATTTTCGTAACAAAATTGAGGGTACGTCTTTTCGTAGTCTAATAAGGCGCTCCGCCTTATGGTCCGAAAAATACAGTTAAAATATCATTCAAAACAACAATAATTTACGCATATGTTGTTACTATAATAATGAATTTTATTTATTTACCATAATACTATTGACTTACAAGTTTTTGACACCCGAATGAGAACAGTGCTCGTGCTTGGGTTCTGTTCAATTAGGTACACACAACTGTAATACAAAAAAGTGCATTGTAATTATAATTTTAATTGCAAGTTTTAATCAGTTCAGTGAACGCAACAGTATGGTCTGTTACAGTTAACATGCTAATAATTGAACACTGCACATTTCAAATACAATTACAATGAACATTTAGGCCTAACGACATTAATGTTCACATAACGTTTGTAGCACTTAGATTTTTTGCAGCTGCCATGGTGGTTTTTGTTTGTTGCAGGGACAATCCTTCAAAGGAAATGGAAGAGCTTAAGGGCCAGTTATACCAGAGAGGTATTAAAGCAAAAAACAGGAAAGAGTGGTTCTGCAGCAACTGGTAGGAAGAAGTATATCTACTTCGATCAGCTGCGATTCCTAACAACTGACTGTAAGAACACTACTTCTAGTATTGACAATGATGATGATGAAGACAGAAATGAGTTTGATGGAGGAGAAAATTTAGAGCAGGAGGCACGTGAAAAAACTGCTGAGCGACGGCAAAAAAGGGCACGTGAAAAGAAGAGTCTTGAAGAAGAAGATATCCTATATAACATTTTGAAGGACAAGTACGCCAGAAAAGACAATTCATCACAGCAAGCCGACGAAGACAGCTTGTTTATGCAGTCTTTAGTACCTGAATTTAAAAAATTACCCAGTCATGCAAGATTGAAAGTGAAATCAAAAATGGTTCAAATGGCTCTGAGCACTATGGGACTCAACTTCTGAGGGCATTAGTCCCCTAGAACTTAGAACTAGTTAAACCTAACTAACCTAAGGACATCACAAACATCCATGCCCGAGGCAGGATTCGAACCTGCGACCGTAGCGGTCTTGCGGTTCCAGACTGCAGCGCCTTTAACCGCACGGCCACTTCGGCCGGCTAAAGTGAAATCAGATTTGATGAATGTCATTATTATTGCCCAACAATATTACAGCGCTTTTGCTTCCTCTTCGTCCCAAATAGGATTTGCGCCGGTACCAAATTACGCTACGGGGGATCCGCATCACGACCGTGTATATCATGGAACAGTTCAAGGTTACACTGGAGGACAGTCGAGGTTGTCCGATCAGTTACCAGCTGTGTGCTCGCCAGCGGCCTCCGAGTACAGTGACGAGTCCTTAATATACTTTTCAACAGCACAGGCAGAGAAACAATGAACTTAAAACTATCAGTGAAAGTTTTACAATATTTTGTAATGTATATTAATACCAGTTAAAATCCGTAAAATGTGATTTCAATAAAATGAAATAATACTACAGTACCTACCTTAATGTAAGAGCAAGTTTTTCCTCTGGTGGGATAGACCTTCCTTAGTATAGTGCCTTTTCCTGTGATTGCTTCTTTCACATTTTCTAGTAGTTCATCAAATGAAGTTTTTGACATTCGAAAATACTGAAAAAACTTCTTCTCAGATTGTCCCAGATCGTCATAAAGGGTGTAATACAATCCTTTCTCCAGCCGATCACGTAGCAGTGGATGTATGTGTAATGAACGCTTTGTCTTCATTCTCCTCCTCCTCCTCATTACACGTACTAACAAAAGTTCCTCCTCGCTCGAGTCCATTTCACCAACTAATCAGTTGGCAACAGCTGCAGTGTGGGACACCAGTGACCCAGGAGTGTTCGCCACAGTCACCGGTGACCGTCACAGGTGACCGTCACAAGTGTCCCAGTGTGAAACGAGCCTAGGTTTTCTGAAGGATGCATGGTCACGTCTGACAGCATCCAGAGGCTTTCAGTCAATCAGCACACTAGCGATCAAGAGTGCATAATTTGTTGGCAGAAGCCTGTGAAACCGACTGTTGTTATGTACGAGCCGCTTATGGTTGGGAGTAGATATGGTTTGGCGTCTTTTCAGTTCGGGTGTTGAGAACGTTTCATGTATTTGCGGTTATTTGAAGTGGTTACTTAATGGAAAGATTTTCCTGTCAATTTATTAGTGTAGTGTTCGTATCCCAAGATTGATTTTCACAATTTCGTGTGGTAAGCTTGATATGAATTAGCGAAGACGAGGATATATCCAGGCGATATCGTTAGAAAATTTCCGTGTCTTTGTAAATTCGTAGAATCTGAAGGTGATTACAGAGTGACGTTCTTATTATTCAATCAGATGCATTGTACAATCATCTCACACTACCTTCCCACTAACTTTGCTTATTTTATGCTGTTTCTCTGAGCAAACATACATGAGTCTTCGTGGTTGCTTATACTCTCAATCCATGTGCACGTGTTTTTCGGAAGTGAAGTGGCTTCTGTTCCATGCTAATTTCATTTTAAAAACAAGTATATGATTTAATTGAATATGTTGCTTCACATTTTCGCTTTTCTAAGTATACTAATTAAACATTTACGGACACTTTGGGATGAGGAGTGCCCGCCGCCAATTCGTGTTCACGTGTGGCAAGTTGCCACCGCTGTCTGCTCAGAAGTTGCGTTTTACAGAGCTCGTGAGGTACTTTACTTTTCAAATGCTTTTCCCATTTTTATGGTAATGAAAACTCCGTTCATTGTACGCAACTGCAGTTGCGAATGTAGGTCTTATCGACGAACGCAGAATGAAGAAAAACTGCGGCTGGCAATGTCTAGTGTATGTTTTCGTTTTCTACGAATTAAATTACAGCGAAAGTTAAGTCGACATATGCAGTATTACGTAATGTATGATACATTTATAAATCTTGGGAACTGCATCGCATTCAGAGATTTTGAGACGTGCTGCCAGCACATTTGACTGTTGCAGTTGCAAAGAGGGACCAACATTCCCATTGCACAGATCGACAATAATCTGGCCATTATTATCGTTAATAATTATGGCTGGAAGAGAAATTTCTTAACATCGAATATAGATTTAAGTGTTTGTTTCTGAAGATATTTGTCTGAAGTGAAGCCACGAATCGAAGCCAAACATGGACGATAAACAGTATAGACAAGTAAGGAATAGAGGTTTTTGAAATGTGGTGCTGCAGATGAACGCTGAAGAGTAGACGGGCAGATAACGTAATTGACGAGGAGGTGCTCAATAGCATTCGGGAGACAAGAAATTAGTGGCACAACTGTACTAAAAGAAGGGATCGGTTGATTAGACACATTCTGAGACATCAAGGCTCAAATGGTTCAAATGGCTCTGAGCACTATGGGACTCAACTGCTGAGGTCATTAGTCCCCTAGAACTTAGAACTAGTTAAACCTAACTAACCTAAGGACATCACAAACATCCATGCCCGAGGCAGGATTCGAACCTGCGACCGTAGCGGTCTTGCGGTTCCAGACCGCACGGCCACTTCGGCCGGCTCACGACATCAAGGCATCACCAATTTAGTACTGGAGGGAAGTGTGTGTGTGTGTGTGTGTGTGTGTGTGTGTGTGTGTTGAGGGTGTGTAAAAATCGTGGAGTGAGACCAAGAGGTTTGCAGTAATTACTCGGAGATGAAGAGGCGTTCTCAGGATAGAGTACCAAGGAGATCTGCATCAAACCAGTCTTCGGACTGAAGACCACAGCAACAACAACAACAATTGTAGAAGGACCATGCCAGTGATTTACGTATTAATTATGTTCAGTTATTGATATTACGCCTGCCTTTCACAGAGTTGTGCAGTTTACTTAAGTGTGAGCTACTCTCTCAATTTCCTTTTTCATTGTCGAAGTCAAATAGCGTTACAAAATCGTTTAGCTGGGCCATGAATTTGAGTATCACAAGAGAGGGCTTAGTGGTTTTACTGGAAAAAATAGTTCTTTTGCTCAATAGGGTAGCCGGCTAACAAGATAAAAACAAAAACCGTTCCCGAGTGGCATTAGATGCAAAAGGGTAGACAATTCTGGGGCAGTGGTTTACGGCGCGATTATCTCGCTGCTATTTGACCGAGTTCCCAACAAATAAATGTAGTTTAAGTCGTCTCCAAAGCCCTTTGCAAACTCTCTGAAAAACTGTACAGTACCGTTTAGAAAAAAGGCGGTGCCACAATTCGGTAGCTACAAACAATAAAAATTATCTGCGTTCGTTGTACAATTCACCAACTTGTTCAGTAAAACTTAGAGAAAACCACACTTCCATACACTTACTCATTCTCATGTTATTTTGAGTGGCCGTTCTTAGGAGACTCACGTACCAATTTCTAAATTGTACATGTCACAAGTCCCCAAATGAAATTCGCTCTATGGAGCAAAAGAAACTGAGACAAATTATTTTTTTCCTTTTTTATTTCAAAGATAAATTGGGCATCTGTTAGGCGTTTTATGTCTTTTTTACGCAGCGTAAATGTTATAGGTGTAAACGAGAGAAGGTACGGTGACGAATCGTTTGGAACTACAAAATGTGCTTCCTCAACAATTACTTATGGAATACACAGATTTAATGCCTAAAAAAGTACTGGTCACTCCATTTCGCGTCGTTTTAGATTTATAAATTGCGTGAAGTATCAGAGTTTCTCCATATCTAGCAGTTTAATAAGGAATCCAGTAGCGTTCAAACGGCTCTGAGCACTATGCGACTTAACTTCTGAGGTCATCAGTCGCCTAGAACTTAGAACTAATTAAACCTAACTAGCCTAAGGACATCACACACATCCATGCCCGAGGCAGGATTCGAACCTGCGACCGTAGCGGTCGCTAGGTTCCAGACTGTAGCGCCCAGAACCGCACGGCCACTCCGGCCCAGTAGCGTTGCAAGTATCCTTCAGTTACACCTGATTTTCTTTAGTCCAGTTGGTCAGGGTAGTAAATGTGTCAATGTACAAGATGAGATTTAGTTTCGACTCACTTCCTCCAGGGGCAGTACAGATGACCATATCTACGACAGGATTCTTGCTCTTGTAACGCCACGTTCGTTCGTCTTTGTGAGTTTTAACATATCCTTGACCGTAATGTTACCCGGCGTAATACTGTTTGTTACCAACTTGACGAAACTTTTATACTGTCAGAAGTAACCTTGAGTAACAGCAGGGAAAGTATGAAATAAGAAAATTCAAATGGACTTTGGGCATATGCATTTGTCATTACCAATCCAGTTTTTAATTTCCAAAAAATTTTGTTTAGTTGACAGTTTTTTCATAACAGTGAAACAGAAATAGGAGTTAGTTTTAACGTAATTACCGTCCACTTTTGAAATGGTAACCTGGCACTTTATCTTTTAGCAACGTTTGCTCGTGTTCGATTATTTGTTGAATAAATGCAAATGTCTGCCTTCGTCTACAGTTGTTACCTTCTATAGCTTCCTCAAATACCTTTAAAGTTATTCCCGAATGTATTAACGCCTGTCCTGTCATCCTATCACTTATTCTTGACAGTATTTTCCTTATGTTCCCTTCCTCGTCGATTCTGACGAACATTTCCTCTTTTCTTACCTCATCAGTCCACCTAATTTTCAACATTCTTCTCTAGCACCACGTCTTGAACACTTCGATTCTCTTCTGTTCCGATGTACCATACAATGCTGTGGTCTAAACGTAGATTCACAGAAATTTCTTTCTCAAATTAAAGCCACTGTTTGATATCATGAGTGCCTTCTTTGCCTCTCGTACTTTGCATTTTATGTCATCCTGAATTTTAATCCCACTCTTGAACTTTTCTTATATTTCCGTCATTGCTTCTTTGATGTATAGATTGAGTAGTAGGTTCGGGAGGGGGGGAGGGGGGGAGGGGAATATTGCATCCCTGTCTCACACCCTTTTTAATCCGAGCACTTCATTTTTAGTCTTCCAGTATTATTGTTCCCTCCTGGTTCTCTACATATTGTATGTTACCAGTGTTTTGCTAAAGAGCTTATTTCTATTTTTCTCAGAATTTCGAACATCTTGCACCAGTTTGCATTGTCAAACTCTTTTGATACGTCGATAAATCAGAGGGTGTCTTGATTTTTTCATTCTTGCTTCCATTACCAAGGGCAGCATCAAAACCGTCCCTCTGGCGCCTTTGTTCCCAAAAGCAAACTGATCGTCATCTAATATATCCTCAATTTTCTTTTTCATTCTTCCATATATTGCTCTTGTCAGCAGCTTGATTGCACGAACTGTTAATTTAATTGTGCAATAGCTCTCGCAATTATCTGCCCCTGATAGCTTCGGAATATTATTTCTAAAATGTCGGTTGCATTTTTCTTATCAATTGCTGTTCTGTTCAGCATCAAGAAAATAACAGAATGGGAGAGTGAAATTTTTGAAGTCCGAACAGAATGGCTTTACTCAAGCATACTGGACATAAACATCACCATATGGTTAGTTGATCACCAAGAATGTGACATCAACACTTCTGTTGGGTGAAAATGAGCTCAGCAGAAAATGGTTAGATGAGTGCAGATGAACCAGTCTCTGTTACTCTCATAACATTATGCAAGAAGCACTAAGGAAGTTGCAACAAAGCCTACAGGGATATGAGAGGCAGTTAAGACACTCAGACAGATTGGTTAAGCAAATGTTGCAGAAAGGAATACTGCTGACAAGTCGAAAACAGCACACCCAATTCGGTCATCACGAATGACATCAAAAAGCAGAGCATCACCTCAACGTCATATGTAGTCCACATCGCAAGACTAGAGTCAGTCGATCAGCAGGTCGATGGTGTTCATGTTGTTCTCATTAGATTCTCTGATTATTGCACCATTCTGTGCAAGAAACTGTTCTAGTACCAGCCATACTCCTGTCATTTTATGAGATGACCAATGATCCATAACCACAGATGATATAAGCCAGCAACCAGTGCGTTGTTCAAGAATCTACCAACATAGATCCAGTTTGGGGCACAAATTGTTCTAAATTCCAGCATTACTTGGGTCAGGTGGCCTACTGAATTGGTGGCCAGGATCACCATTTAACATGACCTCACAGCATCGAACATCACAGTCCACGTGAAGGGGACAAAATGGGCAGTGACCTTTCAGAGACAGAGTACCACCAGAACGGCTTGTGAGACACAGCCATCTCCCAGCGGAGCTACCGATGGGGCGCACCTTACACAATACGGACAGCAACCCGCTTGCTAGAAATCACCAGCCTGAGCATAGAGCTGATGAGGCGAGATACGCAGCGAAATACGGCAGTCTGCGTCAGCCACTGAGTTCAGTAGATACCTCGCCAGCTCTGCTAGGCCACCTGCCGCCACTGAATATAAGGCAACGAGATGTATTCAGAGAAATAAAAGAAGTAATATTTAATCCTGTTATAACGGGTCTGGCCACGCCACACCGGTTGACAATAGGGTTTCCAACCTGGGAATGGACGCCACCAACAGTTCTTTTTCGTTCGCATTTCTTTTTTTTTTTTTTTTTTTTTTTTTTTTTTTGTCAGACTACCAGTCTCTTAAACTATTCTTAATCACGTTTGCCAAGGCATATGTTAAAGACTTGGCACGACCGGGTTATCTTCCAGCAGATAATCTCACTGCCATTTTCACAGTTTGGTGATATTCGCCTTAAACGGAAACCATAACCAGTTTTTCGACTATCGTATACACTGTGAGAGTCTGAATATCTTTACCAACTAAAACAACAGCACACAGGTAAACAGTCGAACCATACTTGAGTTACACTTTTTCTTGCATTCGGCACAGTAGGGCAGACGTTTTTGCGACCTGTTCTCGTGACGAAAAGGGAGGGAGGGGGGGGGCACATTGGTTTGGAGCACTGTTAATATTTTGCTATATGATGAAGTATCACAAAGGAAAGTACTCTCCACAGGCTGTTTTCATTTTAATAAAGTAAAGTTGGTGTCATAGCCCTGCAGCTATAAGCGTTGAAAATTACTATCGTACATCAGAAAATGCGCCACATAGTTCAATCAAACTTAGCGAAAGCTATACCTCGATATGCCTACTAGCTCTGGATATATATGTAGTGAACTCAGGCTTACTCACTCTATGTATTGGAGGTAGCAATGTCAGGAGCGCATCCAGGGGAAAAGGGATACTGGGGGTCTCAGACATCCTTCTCCTTCCCCCACCATACAGAAATTTCCATACTCCACAGCTGACTTTCGGAGAATAACGTTGCACGAACACCAAGAGACTCGAAAATACTAAGGCATGTAAAAGATGATATTTTCCAGATGTTTGCTTAAAGTGTATGGGTGGACTTGCGGCTTCACTTCACTGGCTCAGGAGGGTGTTACACACAAGACAACGCACCCTTTCACGGGCTGAGCATACTTTCTGTCAATAAAATATACTACATAATTCACGAGTTCACAGTTTTAACCAGCAAACCGCAGGATGCTGAATAGTGCGAGAAGGAAAGGGAAGGACCCTACACTAACAAAACGAAAGACTTACTTCCTGAATGTAGATGAGAAAGACTGACAGGAACAGCGTATCCCTCATTTACATGGTCACATAGCCACAATTTGCAGACTTGTGTTCGCAATCTCAGTGCTGTGTATAGTGAAGTACTGTTAATGCTGAGAGTACACTACTACACATCAAAAAAAAAGTTCTGCATCACCTCGGTTTCCAGACCTCTTGAAAATAGACATTGACTGTGGATATTGCATTACAGACAGAGTCCCTTTGACTGTTCAGAAATGTCACTAAACCAGCCCAAAGATGTAAACAACCATGCATGAGCAGCGCCTATTAGACGGAGGGGTCCGACGGCCGGTCAGTTCCAATCATTCCACCAGGAAGGAGATACACGGCTCGTGTTGTCTGTAGTTCAACCATGCCTAGACGATCAATGCCGCGGTTCGATAGAGTGTGCGTTGTTACTTTGTGCCAGGAAGGGCTCTCAACAAGGGTAGTGTCCAGGCGTCTCGGAGTGAACCAATTCGATGATCTTCGGATATGGAGGAGATACAGAGAGACAGGAACTGTCGATGACATGCCTCGCTCAGGCCGCCCAAGGGTTACTACTGCAGTGGATAAACGCTACCTATGTGTTATGGCTCGGAGGAAACCTGACAACAACGCCACCGTGTTGAATAATCCTTTTCGTGCAGCCACAAGACTTCCTGTTACGACTCAAACTGTGCACAATAGGCTGCATGATGCGCAACATTACTCCCGACATCCATGGCGTGGTTCATATTTGCAACCACGACACCATCCAGCGCGGTACAGATAGGCCCAACAACATGCCGAATGGACCGCTCAGCACTGGCATCACGTTCTCTTCACCGATGAGTGTCGCATATGCCTTCAACCAGACAATCGTCGGAGACGTGTTTGGGGGCAACCCGGTCAGGCTGTACGCCTTAGAGACACTGCTTTTCGTTGTAGACAAGCAATAGAGGCTTTACAATGGCCAGTGGCTGCTGACGTTACGGCTTCGCGGAAAACCCACACGTGTATCGTACTTGTTTGAAACCACGTCGACGGACCTCGTGGCGACCACGGCTCCCCAGGGTAGTCACGGCTTTTGGCAGAGCAGAAGACGCCCTCAGCCAGCGACCAGGGGCAGCGAGCGTGTCCGCTGCAGGTGTGTAATTCAAACGCCTCGTCCGACCAAATTGCACTCCGATAGCCCTGCACAGATATGCCTTGTACTGTAACACGGACATCCACTGCACAGTCGTTCTTTGCACTACCTCAAGCCTGCCTTACCACTGGCCACAGAGATGTATGGTTTATGAGGAGCTGATCGGCCACTGTACCCCATGTCTTTTTATCTTCCTACGCGCAGCCATTACGCTAGCTAGATTTGCTGGTAGTACTATGGAATTCATAAGTGGTTCCCTCTGCAGATTTCTTGCGATTGTTTACAACCGCCGGCCGCGGTGGTCTAGCGGTTCTGGCGCTGCAGTCCGGAACCGCGGGACTGCTACGGTCGCAGGTTCGAATCCTGCCTCGGGCATGGGTGTGTGTGGTGTCCTTAGGTTAGTTACGTTTAAGTAGTTCTAAGTTCTAGGGGACTTATGACCTAAGATGTTGAGTCCCATAGTGCTCAGAGCCATTTTTTGTTTACAACTGGCCCCTGCAATGCCTGGCTGTCCCTTTCCGTGAGTATATGAAATATGCCTGGTCTTCTTTTGGTTATGGTTGTTCCTTGCCGAGCAGAGTGGAACCCCGTTTTTAGGCGCCATGTCACGAACTGCGAGGCCTCTCCCGCCGGAGGTTCGAGTCCTCCTTCGGGCACAGGTGTGTGTGTTGTTCTTAACATAAGTTAGTTTAAGTAGTGTGTAAGTCTAGGGACCGATGACCTCAGCCATTTGGTCCCTTAGGAATTGACACACATTTGAACATTTTTGGTTGTTCCTCCCCGATTCCACTTCACACTCACATTACTAACAGCCGACTTGGGCAGCCTTAGAATCGCTGACAGGTCGCTGATTTTTTTGTTATTCAGATGACATCCAGTGACTAAACTGTGTTCGAAGTAAGTCATCTCTCCTGACTGAACCATACTCCTGTTACTACTTCTATACTGACAATACAATTATCCCCGCCTCATTCCATAATGGCAGGTCCGCCTCGCGTTACATCTCGTTCTCAATTCCACTTTACGTAGGAGTGTCCCGATACTCTCAATCAACTTTTTGGACAGATTCTTTTCAAATGCTGGGTTTCTCTGAACCGTCGTTTCTTGGAAACAATGCTGAAACGATGTACTCAGCACTAACGTAAATAAATTATCATTATATTAAAATATTTAGTGTTTTTTCTTACTATAGTAATATCGTAGGCACTTGTGGCACATTTGACGTTCGAGTGACTGCAGAGGTTAGGGCGGAGGAGGAGGGCAGCAACAAATTGCACCCATCGTCCTTCCCTTGCCCGCTAACCGATTTCTGGATTCATGCCTCGGGAACGATAAGGTAACTTGACAATACTATGCTGAGCCGTGCGTGGCTCGTCTTCCCGCCATGAAGTATTTTACACCCTGTTTTTAACTCACTAAGTTTATTTAAATTACTACTGTCACAAAGTTCCTGCTTTCCCTGTCCGTGAGCGGCGTTAGCAGCGCGTATCGATATATCCACTCTCGTAGTATCTGTGCTCGACTGCTGTTATTACTCGGTCGTTGTCTCTCGTAAGGAGTTCGGATCGGAAGTTGGTGTCGCGAGTTCGGCCCGAGCGTTCGGACTGCCAGTCAGTTTGCAGTCAGTTCGGATTGCGAGTCCGGGTCTGCCAGTGAGTTGGAACGCGTTTGGAGGGCAGTCCGGACCTGCCAGTCGGAGAGTTGCAATGCGGCACTGGTGCAGTCGGTTTGGAGCAGCAGTGAGGTCTGCGTCGATATGGCTCGCCCGACCATTGCCGCCACGCATCACTTGAGCCGGGTCACAGTCTTGGTGGATCGTCGATCGGTCGTCCTACCGGACGACGCGTTTTGGCTCGCCGATCGTTCATGAGTCGGCTGCGTATGTGTGTATCGACTCCCGACTTCGTCTTCGTGCGTGTCTAGTTACTGTTGCGTATCGTTTAGGTCTTCGTGTAGGTGTTTGTTAGGTTGTGTGTGTAGTTGCTGTTATTTCCCCTGATGACTATCTGAGATGTCGGCTTTCTGAGAGGAGTCGGTCGGTTGGTGCGGACCAGGGAGTATATCTCTGTGCGGCGCGGTCGGCTGTGTCCGCTGCCGGTTCCTGCACAGTGTCGGAGCGTGTGTGGAGCTGTCCGATCGCTACGAGCTTTGTGGTTCACCGACCCAGGACGTCAAAGTTGAGTAGTTTCAAGTACCCAATCCACGTCCTTTCACGTTGTGTGGTTCGCTTCGATGGTTCCTTGTTGGGGAGTTCTTCCTGTGAGCAACAACGAGTGTTTGTATTGCTGAGACATATACATACGTGATTGTGCAAAATTACGTCCGTAATATTTGGTATGAGTTCTCATGTTCTGTTGGATGGCAAGCAAGTCGTTGTGCGGGCGGTCCGACGGATCAAGTGTAGCTGGGATCACCACCTGTCTCGCCTAAGTGAACGAGGGCAGACCGACCTACCTGGAGGATTCTGAGTGCCACCGGTGTTTAATTATCTATTTTCAGCTACTTTAAATTTAAGGCTTCTGGTTATTTGCTCCTTTTTCTTAAAAATTTTGCAAAATTAATTCTAAAATTTATCTTTCAAGCCTTCTGCCTTACACGAAGACCTAAACGATGCACAACAGTAACTAAACACGCACGAAGACAAGTCGGGAGTCGATGTTCACACACGCAGCCGACTCATGAACGATCGGCAAGCCAAAACGCGTCGTCCGATAGGAGAACCGACCGACAACCCATCAAGACCGTGGCCCTGCTCAAGTGTTGCGTGGCGGCAATGATCGAGCGAGCCATGTCGACGCAGACCTCACAGCTCCAACCCGATTGGTCGATGCACACACCCACAGCCGACTCATGAACGTTCGGTGAGCCAAAACGCGTCGTCCGGTAGGACGACCGACCGACGATCAACCAAGACCGTGGCCCGGCTCAAGTGATGCGTGGCGGCAATGGTCGGGCGAGCCATGTCGACGCAGACCTCACTGCTGCTCCAAACCGACTGCACCAGTGCCACATTGCAACTCCCCGAGTGGCAGGTCCGGGCTGCGCTCGAACCGCGTTCCAACTCACTGGCAGAGCCGAACTCAAAATTCTGAACTGACTGCCAACTGACTGGCAGCCCGAACGCGGGGGCCGAACTCGCGACACGAACTCCCGATCTGAACTCCTTACGACAGACAACGACCGGGAAGTAATAGCAGTCGAGCTAAGATACTACGAGAGGGGATATATCGAAACGCGCTGCTAACGCCGCTCAAGGTCAGGGAAAGCAGCAACTCTGTTACAGTACTAATTTAAATAAACGTAGTGAGGTGCAACTACGTTAAAAACATGGTGTAAAAAGATTATGGTAATTTATTTTAAAATTTTGAAACTTAATTGTGGCCTTCAGCCATTTGTATTGCACCTCGCATATGTTTGTTCTCTAAACTTTGCTATGATTTTTTTAATTATTTTATTACTATCATAATTGAATTTTATCTTGTTGTTTTGTTAAGATTTATTGTTTGGAGGCCGCGGGCCGTAAAAGAGTTGCATTCGGTAAAGGTCCGGCTACGTACAGCTTTGGTTGTAAAAGTTATTAAATAAATTTCAATTAGAAGTGGAAAGTGACCCCAACCTTATTTCTCCCTTTCCACAATCCTAATTACCTGTTCTATCCAGCGGCTTTAGCGGGCGTATCATATGCAAATGTTCTCGACGCAGCAGAGTTATCACACGGGCTGCACGTGTCGAGCTAAACCTGAGTGACGGTTTCTACGCTGACTACCGCGAGAGGGCGCCAGAACGGGCGCGACGCAAGGATCCTCTGCTCGTCGCGCCTGCGCTCTCCAGATTAGCCTTACAGCAAAACTCCGCGGGAACTCCGCGGCGGAACTTGAGTACAGCAAATTTCGAGCGGCAATAATTTGATGTAAATAGCTCCCAACTTGCAGGAGACAACAGCGGCCCCTAAACTAACTGTTATTATTACTGTTATGTCCACCGTAATCAGCATAGTCATGAAGAGAAACACTTTCAAACTGCAATTTGTATTTCATTATTTTCCCTGGGATTACGGCGCAGCCCTCCACGTCTATTGCCCGTAACAGTATTCATGAAGAGGACGCATACGAGAAGTCTTCCCCGCTCCTCCCTGACTTTCGCTCTGTCCGGTAAACAGCGAGGCAAGAAACGCGAGCCAGCCGCCGCAGCTAGCTACACCCCTGAATGCTCTTGGCACTCGGATCGTCGCTGTAAGGCAAGACAAGGCAAGGCGCTTCCGAGATAACGGGCTCCTTCCCGTGTAAGGAGGACCAACCTGTCTCTTGCTCTCACGCAGAATCCGCACGACTTCCTTAACAAGGGATGAGAACCTGTCACTCCTTATGGTACTATGATCGTCACATGTGTGCTTCGTATGTTTGTGTTTCACTGACGCTCATCGACGAGCTTACCAGAGCTCACACTAAAATAAGTAGAGAAGAATGTGGCTTCGGTGCATTAATTATTACAAAGAGTAAGACACAGTCTTACTTAAAATCAATTCACTCCCACAATCACACTACCACAAATCCTTTAAAAAATTGCAGATTTCATCAAGTGTTCAAAAACGTTCTACTAAAACCCGAGTAATACGTGAACGAGCTACAATAACTACAGTAGGATCACTCACAAGAAACATGGATTACCTCGCCAACCTGACAATAACAAATTAAAAACTCCGCCTTAATATTTTAGGTAGAAACTGGGACATTTCACATTCGTCTTATTGTCAGCGAAAATAGAGGGGAAATATGCATATACACTTCTGGCCATTAAAATTGCTACACCAAGAAGAAATGCAGATGATCCTAGTATTCATTGGACAAATATATTATACTAGAACTGACATGTGATTAGATTTTCACGCAATTTGGGTGCATAGATCCTGAGAAATCAGTACCCAGAACAACCACCTCTGGCCGTAATAACGGACTTGATACGCCTGGGCATTGAGTCAAACAGAGCTTGGACGGCGTGTACAGGTACAGCTGCCCATGCAGCTTCAACACGATACCGCAGTTCATCAAGAGTAGTGACTGGCGTATTGTGACGAGCCAGTTGCTCGGCCGCCATTGACCAGACGTTTTTCAGTTGGTGAGAGATCTGGAATATGTGCTGGCCAGGGCAGCAGTCGAACATTTACGGTATCCAGAAAGGTCCGTATAGGACCTGCAACAGGCGGTCGTGCATTATCCTGCTGAAATGTAGGGTTTCGCAGGGATCGAATGAAGGGTAGAGCCACGGGTCGTAACACATCTGAAAGCTAACGTCCTCTGTTCAGAGTGTCGTCAATAAGAACAAGTGGTGACCGAGACGTGAAACCAATGGCACCCCATACCATCATGCCGGGTCATACGCCAGTATGGCGATGACGAATACACGCTTCCAATGTGCGTTCACCACGATGTCGCCAAATAGGGAAGCGGCTATCATGATGCTGTAAACAGAACCTGGATTCATCCGAAAAAATGACGTTTTGCCATTCGTGCACCCAGGTTCGTCGTTGAGTACACCATCGCAGGCGCTCCTGTCTGTGATGCAGCTCAAGAGTAACCGCAGCCATGGTCTCCGAGCTGATAGTCCATGCTGCTGCAAACGTCGTCGAACTGTTCGTGCAGATGGTTGTTGTCTTCCAAACGTCCCCATCTGTTGACTCAGGGATCGAGACGTGGCTGCAAGATCCGTTACAGCCATGCGGTTAAGATGCCTGTTGTTGGGTTGGCAGAAGAGCCAACACCGTGTTACTAGAGGAGGCCGAAATGCACGCGTTTTAGCTCACGCAGGCTGGCGTGAGGAGGGATGAACCATGCTGACGTGAGGTCTGGAACATGACAAGGAATGAGTATTCAGTTTCATACTTAACTTAAATCCATTAATGAGGAACGTCGCACTTATCTGTTCAGAAGACATAGTAACTGAATATGGCGCCTTGCTAGGTCGTAGCAAATGACGTAGCTGAAGGCTATGCTAAACTGTCGTCTCGGCAAATGAGAGCGTATGTAGTCAGTGAACCATTGCTAGCAAAGTCGGCTGTACAACTGAGGCGAGTGCTAGGGAGTCTCTCTAGACTATACCTGCCGTGTGGCGGCGCTCGGTCTGCAATCACTGGTAGTAGCGACACGCGGGTCCGAAGTATACTAACGGACCGCGGCCGATTTAAAGGCTACCACCTAGCAAGTGTGGTGTCTGGCGATGACACTACACGTGTCATCTCGACTGCTAGTGATCCGAGGCCGTTGGGATCCAGCACGGCGTTCCGTATTACCCTCCTGAGCCCACCGGTTCCATATTCTGCTAACAGCCATTGGATCTCGACCAACGCGGGCAGCAATGTCGCGATACAATAAACCGCAATCGCGATAGGCTACAATCTGACCTTTATCAAAATCGGGAACGTCATGGTACGCATTTCTCCTCCTTACACGAGACGTCACAACAACGTTTCACCAGGCAACGCCGGTCAACTGCTGTTTGTGTATGAGAAATCGGTTGGAAACTTCCCTCATGTCATCAGTTTGTAGGTGTCGTCACCGGCGCCAACCTTGTGTGAATGCTCTGAAAAGCTAATAATTTGCATCTTCTTCCTGTCGGTTACATTTCGCGTCTGTAGCACGTCATCTCCGTGGTGTAGCAATTTTAATGGCCAGTAGTGTAGTTTAGCCGATGCATACTTGTCTGAAAATAAAACACAGTTTAAATGTGATCTCCACGCCAGAAGCGCTACACATTGCACAGTTTTCTTGTTGGAGGAAGACGCCATTCATTCGTAGGGCAATCCTATGCAAAGTCAAAAGAGGGATCTCGTCTGTCTGGCTTCAAGAAGGTGCTCCAAAGCCGAATTATCGACTTTAATAGGCGTAACTTATTGTCCTCTTCTTTCAATCTCTCAATGACACTCTACCTTTCTTGTGAGAAGGTAGCATGTTACATTTGCTAAGTCCTTTTCCTTATATCCCTTTTATCCTGGTACCCAGCAGGATACTTCCATCCTAGAAGGGAGTCCTCGATATTCTGGACTACTTTATACGCCGGGTGCAGGCGTAGTAAAAGCTATGGGATACCTCCTAATATTGTGTCGACCCTCCATTTGTCCTGCATCGTGCAGCAGAGCGGCGTGGCATGGCTCAACAAGTGGTTGAAAGTCCTCTGCAGAAGTACTCAGCCATGCTGCCTCTACAGCTGTTCATAACTGCGAAAGTGTTGACGGTGCAGTAGTTTGTGCAAGAACCAATTACTCTATTCTGTCCCACAAATGTTCGATTATTATCCGGTGATCTGGGTGGTCAAATCATTCACTGGAATTGTCCAGAATGTCCTTCAAACCAATTGCGAACAATTTTGGCCCGGTGACACGACATCCTTCTTTTTTGAACATTAAGTCAATGAATGGCTGTAAATGGTCGCCAAGAGGTCGAACTTAGGCCTTTCCAGTCACTTGGACCAGAGGACCCAGTCCATTCCATGTAAACACAGCCCACATCATTATGGATCCAACATCAGATTGCACAGTGCCTTGTTCAGAACTTGTGTCCAAGGCTTCGTGAGGTTTGTGCTGCACTCGCACCCTACCATCAGCTCTTACTAACTGAAATTGGGACTCATCTGACGAGGCTACGGTTTACCAGCCGTCATGACCGATATGGTCACGAGCCCAGAAGAGGCGCTGCAGCCGATATGCTGTTTGCGAAGGCACTCGCGTCGATCGTCTGCTGGCATAGCCAACTAACCATATTCCAATGCACTGTCCTAACAGATACGTTCGTCGTACGTCCCACATGGATTTCTGTGGTTATTTCAAGCAGTGTTGCTTGTCTGTCAGCACTGACGGCTCTGTGCAAACGCTGCTGCTCTCGGTCATTAAGTGAAAGCCGTCGGCCACTATGTTGTCCGTGGTGAGAGGTACTGCCTAAAATTTGGTATTCTCAGCACGCTCTTAATACTACAAAAATACTTAATTCCAAATACCCTGATGATAACCGAAACGGAATGTCCCATGTGTCTAGCTCCAGCTACCAATCGCATTCAAAGTCTGTTAATTCCCATCGTGCGGCCACAATCACGTCGGCCACATTTTTACATGAATCACCTGAGTGCAAATGACAGCTGCGCCAACGCACTGCTCTTTTTTTTTTTTACCTTTTTACGCGATACTACCGCCATCTCTATATGTCCTTTTAGCTATTCCGTGACTTTTGTCACGTCACTGTACAATAAATACGGTGTATGATCAAAAGTATCCGGACACCTATTAGTGGAAATTAATATGATATGTGTCTACACTTCGCCTGTTGGCTTGAGCTCTGCTGGGAACACTTTCATTGCGGTGCTCACCCACTATGTTACCACCGAGGGCCTGATAATGAAATGCCGATCCCGGTTGCTTCTGGAAAAAAATCAGACATGAAAATACAGCTATTGGTTTATTTACTGCTGATTATTTGGCGCAAGTGATATTCATTATTTTTCTTTATTAATTTTATAATCCAACATGTCTGTTGCATGTCAGTGGACTTTAGATCCCTTTGCGAACAAGCCATCTTTTGAATAGTTTATCTTTAAAATGAATGGCATATTATGTTGGCAAGATAATTGGCAACAATAATTAGAAGTTGGGCATAACTACCAGTCATTGATGGAAAGTCAGTAATGTTGTGAAAGCTATAACTTCGTATTATTTTGGAAGGTAAGCGTATTTCCATAGGCCAAAATAGTTTCAGGTGAGCATACGTTTACTTTCATAAACAGAATAAAAAATGGTTCAAATGGCTCTGAGCACTATGGGACTTAACCTCTGAGGTCACCAGTCCCCTAGAACTTAGAACTGATTAAACCTAACTAACCTAAGGACACCACACACATCCATGCCCGACGCAGGATTCGAACCTGCGACGATAGCGGTCGCTCGGTTCCAGACTGTAGCGCCTAGAACCGCTCGGCCACCCCGGCCGGCAACAGCATAAACATGCAAGATACTGTTCTCCTTTACTTACAGCATGAATTGTACATTATCTATTAGAAGCAAAAGAACATCATCGGAAGTCAGCACAAGTGATCAAAATTTGGAATTAACAATTTATTGATAGCTTCTAGATGAACCTTCTCTGATAAGGAAGATGAGAGCGATTCAGACATTGCTAGTCCTCAGGATAATGAATCCTCGCCTTCTGGAAATCAGTGATTATTCAGATGAGACAGACTACAGAGGTAACGAATTCCTTAATGGTTGCGATGGAGCTCAGTGAAGTAAAATACTGCCCCCATCCAAGAGAATCGGTATACACATTATCATCAACATCCCACCCAGCCCATTAAAAGATACTTTAATTGTAATTTCTAAGACCGCATGGGACTAATTTATCCCGCAAAGAATGCTAGGAGAGATGGTGCATCGTACTAATTTAGAGAGTAGGGTATTGCTATAAATCAGGGGAAAAAATGGCAGAAGGTTAGTCTGAGGAAACGAATGCAATTCTTCCTTTCTTTATTATTGATGGTGTAGACATAAAATGTGAAGTCCAAATCAGGGAGCTATTTCACGATAAGTTCGCAAATCCTACCTGCTTGATCACAGTTAACAGATTTGAAGATCTACGAAGGGTACTAAGACGACAAACGGACTTGAGATGATGGAAGCCTGGTTGACAAAGAGGCACCAGTTCGCTACTTTTGGGAACTTTTCATACAAAACAGCCGACAAAAGATGCAGCCCGATAGAGCTGTAACTACTGACAAACAGCTAGTTTCCATCAGAGTCCGTTGCAAGTTTATCCAGGACATTCCCAGAAATATTTTGGCATTGCGATTCTTTGATTTCTTTTGCCAGAAATGGTTTGATTTAAACGGGAAAAGTCCCTAATCAGGCGAAGCAAATCAGTGTGGCTTCTACTAAATCAGTATAATGAGGCGAATCATTTTGGGCTCGTGTTTTCGCGGTGTTTCGCTAGTGAAAACCATCGTACGAAAGTAAAAAGAGTTTCGCTGTTGTGGAGTAGTACGTGTGACTGTTGTTGCGGGTTTTCGCGAGGTCATATACTTCTACATCCTCGTCTACATCTACATCAATACTCGGCAAGCCACAAGATGATGTAAGGCGGGTGTGCTATCGGTACCACTCATTGACCTCCCACACCCTTGTTCCACTCGCAAATTATTAATAATTGTAACTTACTTACGAACGTTCGACTCTATAGTTCTTCCATCATTCCATTTCTGTGCGTATTACTGGTCTGACTGTTGTTAGTTACCTGGACCTATCACTCTCAGAAGCAGCATCTTTCAAGTTTGACTGTTTTTAAGGGTTTTCGCGAGGTAACATACTGGTGAATTATTAATAACTGTGACTAACCTACGACGTTCGATTCTTTCGAGCTTCGGTCATTCCGTTGTTGTGGCGATTACTGGTGTCACTTGCACGTAGAACTCTCAAAAGCAGTATCTTCCCGGTATCAGAAAGAAGCTGGCGTCTTTTCCACTTTGTGCACGATACCGACACTGAAGTGACGAATGTCTTCGAATAGCGATGTGCACATATACAGTTGGCGGTAGTGTAACGTACTCAGGGAATAAAGGACAGTGCATTGGCGGAGCAGTCTTTTGTACGCAGGTGACCCGTGTGAAAAGCTTCCAGTGTGGTTTAGCCGCACGACGCGAATTAACAGTCTTTGAATGCGGAATAGTAGTTGCAGAAGGACGTATTGAATATTTCATTCCGAATATCGTTATGAAATTCAATATTCCGAGATCCATAGTGTCCAGAGGTGCCGAGAATGCCAGATTTGACGCATTACCTCTCACTATGCACAAGGCAGTGGCCGACGGCCTTCACTGAACGAAAGAAGCGGCGTTTGGATAGAGTTGCCAGTACTGACACACAAGCAACTCTGTGTGAAATAACCTCAGAAATCAATGTGGGCGTTACGAGAAATATATCCTTTAGGACGGAGTGGCGAATGGCGTTAGCAGGTTATGGCAGCAGGCGACCAACGAGAGTGCCTTTCCTAACAACACTACATCGCCTGCAGAGCCTCTCCTGGACCCTAGACGACTGGAAAACCGTGGCCCGACTTAAGTAGGACACTAACTGCTTTCCATATGGGACTTACTTAAGTGTAACGGAAAATCCTGTGTCAATATGCAGTGTAAATGAAACACATCACAAGCGAGTAACTATCATCCGCCACCGGCCATTAAAATTGCTACACCATGAAGAAATGCAGATGAGATGAGTATACAGTAGACAAATATATTATACTAGAACTGACATGTGATTACATTTTCACGCAATTTGGGTGCATAGATCCTGAGAAAACAGTACAAATAACAACCACCTCTGGCCGTAATAGCGGCCTTGATAGGCCTGGGCATTGAGTCAAACAAAGCTTGGATGGCGCGTACAGGTACAGCTAACCATGCAGCTTCAACACGATACCACAGTTCATCAAGAGTAGTGACTGGCGTATTGTGACGAGCCAGTTCCTCGGCCACCATTGACCAGACGTTTTCAATTGGGAGAGATCTGGAGAATGTGCTGGCCAACGCAGCAGTCGAACATTTTCTGTATCCAGAAAGGCCCGTACAGGACCTGCAACATGCGGTCGTGCATTATCCTGCTCAAATGTAGGGTTTCACAGGGATCTAATGACGAGTACAGCCACGGGTCGTAACACATCTGAAATGTAATATCGGCTGTTCAAAGTGCCGTCAATAAGAACAAGAGGTGACCGAGACGTGTAACCAGTGGCATCCCATACCATCACGCCGGGTGATACGCCAGTATGGCGATGACGAATACACGCTTCCAATGTGCGTTCACCGCGATGTCGCCAAACACGGTTGCGACCATTATTATGCTGCAAATAGAACCTGGATTCGTCCGCAAAAATTACGTGTTGCCATTCGTGCACCCAGGTTCGTCGTTGAGTACACCATCGCAGGCGCTCCTGTCTGTGATACAGCGTCAAGGGTAACCGCATCCGTGGTCTCCGAGCTGATAGTCCATGCTGCTACAAACGTCGTCGAACTGTTCGTGCAGATGGTGGTTCTCTTGCAAATGTCCCCATCTGTTGACTCAGGGATCGAGACGTGGCTGCACGATCCGTTACATCCATGCGGATAATACGTCTGTCATCTCCGCTGCTAGTGATACGAGACCGTTGGGATCCAGCACGGCGTTCCGTATTACCCTCCTGAACCCACCCATTCCATATCCTGCTAACAGTCATTGGTTCTCGACCAACGCGAGCAGCAATGTCGCGATACGATAAACTGCAATCACGATAGGCTACAATCCGACCTTTATCAGAGTCGGAAACGTGATGGTATGCATTTCTCCTCCTTACACGAGGCATCACAACAACGTTTCAGCAGCCAACGCCGGTCAACTGCTGTTTATGTGTTGTGACTTGGCAAGACAGCCAAGCCACTATGATGGGTAGCCGAAAAGCACGCGTTAAAGCTCACGCAGGCTGGCATGAGGTCTGGAACAGTTATAGGAGTTTATAGTAGGAAGAAAAGTACGTAGCTTCGGGAATACTTAACTTTAATCCATAATTGGAGAACATCGGTCTGACGGTACATGCATCACAAGATAAACAGCAAATGATAATGGCGCCTTGCTAGGTCGTAGCAAATGACGTAGCTGAAGGCTATGCTAACTATCGTCTCGGCAAATGAGAGCGTAATTTGTCAGTGAACCATCTCTACCAAAGTCGGCTGTACAACTGGGGCGAGTGCTAGGACGTCTCTCTAGACCTGCCGTGTGGCGGCGCTCCGTCTGCAATCACTGATAGTGGCGACACGCGGGTCCGACGTATACTAGCGGACCGCGGCCGATTTAAAGGCTACCACCTAGCAAGTGTGGTGTCTGGCGGTGACACCACATTATGTATGAGAAATCGGTTGGAAAGTTTCCTCATGTCAGCACGTTGTAGGTGTTGCAACCGGCGCCAACCTTGTGTGAATGCTCTTAAAAGCTAATCATGTGCATAACACAGCATCTTCTTCCTGTCGGTTAAATTTCGCGTCTGTAGCACGTCATATTCGTCGTGTAGCAATTTTAATGACCAGTTGTGTATAAACTGTGCTTTCCTGCAGCAGATCTCCTGTGAAGTTTGGAAGGTAGGAGACGAGATACTGGCGGAATTAAAGCTGTGGGGACGGGTCCTGAGTCGTGCTTGGGTAGCTCATATGACAGAGCACTTGCCCGCAAAAGACAAGGGTCCCGAGTTCGAGTATCGGTCCGGCACACAGTTTTAATCTGCCAAGAAGTTTCATATCAGCGCACCCCTGCTGCAGAGTGAAAATTTCAATCTGGATCATTGAGAAAGCTTGGTACAGCTAATTCTGATTTGCTAAGAATTGAAGACTACTTAAAAATGTATAGTGATATAAACAATGATTTGTTCAAATGGTTCAAATGGCTCTGAGCACTATGGGACTTAACATCTGAAGTCATCAGTCCCCTACAACTAAGAACTACTTAAACCTAACTAACCTAAGGACCTCACACACATCCATGCCCGAGGCAGGGTCGAACCTGCGACCGTAGCAGTTCCGGCCTGAAGCGCCTAGAGCCGCTCGGCCACAACGGCCGGCCAATGATTTGTGATAATCTCATTAAAATCATGCTATTCACCGAGGATCAAACACGCCTACTCAAAAGTTCCATAGGTGTCTGAACCTCGCGCGAAGCTTCGACCGTGAGCCATCACGAAACACCAAAGCAAAGGCACAGATATTCCACTTCCATTCTGCCAGCAGCGGTATGTTTGGACAACGCAGCATTCCCACCTGCACCCCGGTGGTGCTGGCCGGCAAGGTAACTGAATACTGCGTCAGTCCGATGCACGAGTCACTTCAGCGACTCTGCATGTCTGTAAGGCCACTAGACGCATAGCACAGTGTTTCGGTGGGCGGGGGCGTGGTAATGCAGCACAGCACAAAGAGCCGCCGCTTTGCATCCGTCACCCAAGGTAGACACCGATTTCGCAGTTTTTTTATGACGTCATCCTGCTATCGCTTCCTGGAGCTGCCAAACGAAATTTTTCCTTCGGGTATTCCCTCCAGCACTGCTTTGGCTCTACGATACCCAGGCATGCGAACCACATGTGCCATCCGCCGAAGTCTTCTAGCATTCATTTTCTGCACAGTTGCTGATTGGATGTTACTTTCCTTCCATTCCTCAGCATCTCATACTGGACCGAAAATCTTCCTGTAAGTCTCTCCTCCACAATAATGCAAATGGAACTATTCATTAATTTGGCCGAATTCAGGTCTCCAGCTCGCATGAGACACTCTGTACTGCACGTCCAGCTAGCACGATCACATTCGTATTATCATCATTGATTCTGAAGCCGCCTTTGCTTGTATTTTGTACTAGATCTCATGCTGTCTCTACCATCTCGATTTTCGTCTCCGCCAGAAATGCAACGTCATCAGCACAGACTAATAGATGTGTTACGTCAATCAAACTGGCACCTTCTCCTCTTCTTGGATGACTGTGTCAGGCTCATCCCAGTCCCAATTATTGTAAGAGTTGGGCGCAATATTCCCGTGCTAATTCTTCAGTTATTTTGGGACTCTTCGGCCGGTTTCCCTTGTTTTCATGCAACAACTACCACATCAGTTCAACTACTGCTCCGGTAGATGGCGATACCAAGAAGACATATATATAAGCATGTTGTTGTTGCTTTGCTCTGTACGCTGTAGGTCTCTTCATCTTTGAATAGCTGTTGCAATTTACATCCATTCCTGATTGCTTACTGTATTCATACCTTGGTCTCCCTCTACAACTTTTACCTCCAACACTCATCTCCCTTCCTCTCTGAGTGAGCATTGCAACATATATCCATTTGAACGTGCTTATTGTTTTCCTGCCTTGGTTTACCGTCTCAGGATGTGTCCTAACAACCGATCCCTTCGTTTAGTCAAATTGTGCCATTAATTTCTTGTTTCCCAAGTCGAATCGGTACCTCCTCATGAGTTACTCGATCTACCCATCTAATCCTCAGCACTCTCCCGCAGCAACACATTTCAAAAGCTTCTGTTCTCTTGTCGTCCATATTTCACTACACTCCACACAAATATCTCCAGAAAAGACTTCAAATCAATTAAATCATCATCAGTTACTTTGCTGATGAATAGCAAATCTCAACTATTAATTTTAGTGTCTGGTATTGTAATCAGCACGCGAAACCTACTTCATCACATAGGTGTATACAAAATTGAATGTTTGAACTATGACTACTTCTACATAGGCCACACGGGCAGATCATTTGAGATTACACTCAAAGGACACATTTCAGCACTAAAAACAAAAAATTCTACACATCAGCAATAGCCACCCACCTGTATGAAACAAAACACCATGTTAACAACACAAGTATCAGCATCCTACACATCCAGCCAAAAGGCAGAAAACTAGAAATGCTTGAAACACTCCAGATATACAGACACCAAACAAAACAACCGGAATCCATCTTAAATGACAAAAATGACAATATTTACAATAGTATCATCTCTGTTTTCATTAACTGCCTACGTAATTCAAATAGCAATCCACACACACACACACACACACACACACACACACACACACACCAACCTTAATATTTACCTTAAATATTTACTATGTTACGATGGCAGCTGCTAAGTGTACAAGAGACTGACCTCATTTACAGATATATTATCACATCAACAGCTTGTACCCCTTGTCAGCTCGAAAATATATGCACATCAACTACTGGCACAAATTGTACATCCATCTGCATATTTTGAAGCATTAAACAATGGATTACTCAAACCTTAAGCCAGTTATTACATGTAACAGATATAATCATATAATCTTAAGACCCCTTGCTTTGTAAAGTCTGCTCTCATACAATCACTCTTTCCACCCTCTCTCTCCCTCTCACTTTTTCCTTCTCTTCCTCTCTCTCTGCCTCTAATCTTTCATATCTATCTATGAATCCCAACTAAAATTGTTATTTGTGTATAATTTTACCACTGTAGCCAGTATGATTATTGTACTTATAAGTTTGAACATTTCACCTGATTGTATAAAGAAGTATGAAGTTTAAGCTATTTTAACTTGTCAAAATCGGATTTATGTACCACCTGAAGTATTTATTCCAACGCTTGTATTCGACACCTCAAAACAGACATCCCCAAATCCTTCAAAATTTATTCTGTAATAATATTGTTACGATGTTATATTCTTTGTACTTTGTGACAAAGTTTTCCCTTCTGCTATACGATCCTTGCACCCAAAAGTTTCCAGACGCCATATTTGTTTACAAAATATGACAGTATACATGTGATGTGTTACGACAGTGAAAGGAACCTGTGACCACTGGAGGTACTCTATTTTACTTATTTTATGTTTACCATTAGATATACGATTAATTAAGTTTTTGTCAAAAGAAACCCAAAACCATGTTCTGAAATAGTGTTTTGTTTCTCCACTAAACAGTGCCACAAGTCCCTTCGAAAAATTGTAACACAGCACACACACAAATGTCATACTAACACATGTAAATCCACCTGATGATGGAGGTTTAAACCTTTCAAACGCGTCGTGGAGATAAATAAACAGCGGCTGGTAACTGTAAACTTGTTTCATTTAATGTCAATAACAGTCACCGTAAAGCCTAACCTAAAATGTTCGCATTTAAAGTTAATCTAATTTGCTCAGAATCGCCTGGTTTAATTCAGCTACGTGCCATTACCCTTCACTTACATCTGTTGATGTTGATCTTATAACCTCTTGTCAACAGGCTATCCATTCTGTTAAATGGCTCTTCCTAGTCTTTTGCTGTCTCTTACATATGTACATTGTCTTCGGCAAAACCTCAGAGTTTGTATTCATTCTCCCTAAAGTTCAATTCCCTTTTCAGATTTCATCTTGATTTCCTTCACTGCTTGCTCAATGTACAAACTGAACAACATAGGTTATATTCTACAGCCCATCCTGACTCCCGTCTCAGCTTCTGCTTTCCTTTTACCTTCTTCGACTCTTATAAGTGCAGTCTGATTTATGGAATATTCCGTCAGTACTTGGAAGAACATAGACATATTAAAAATTTGGATATACAGTATTGATGTCCCACAATAATATTTTCTTAATACTTCGTTATGAAGAGGCTTTCACCTTTGTCCCACAATAATATTTTCTTAGTACTTCGTTATGAAGAGGCTTTCACCTTTCTACGATATAATCAGATAACCTGATACTAAAAAAATAGTCCACACACTATCAGCGATAGTTCACAGCTGTAGAAAGATTCTTTTTCAAAGGTATATGACATTTTTTGAACAAATGAATCTTGTATTACCGTATACTTAAAGATTAAAAATATAGGGATGTATAAGCAAAAACCTTTTGCAAGTGAATGATGGCACAGACCACTGTGTTTTATGGGCACACTGGCGAATGTGATGATCAGGTCGGAAAAAGATGGCCTCGGGAGGGAAGGGCGGCAAAGGAGAACGTCTCTAGAACGTGGGTGTTGAACAGTTATAACAAACATATTATCTAATGGTGAGAAAAATAGAAACTGGCTGCTGCTAATTGAGTAAGAGTCTATAATGAAATTGTGGTTGGACTACAAGGACCAGGTCAGGATTATTTGATTGATGTTTGTTAGCAGCTATAATTTCGAATAGTGTCAGTTTTCTGCCTTTAGCTCCACTGTGGAGAACATCAAAGTCTATATCGTAAGAATGACAGTCTCTGAGAGTATGTTCAGCAAAGGTGGAATCTTCCTTTTCCAGTCTCCAACTCATTTTATGGCGAGTATGTCTAGTATTTACAGCCCTAACTGATTGATTAGAATCTTGTCGTTACAGTTTAACAGAATGTGGGCAACAGTATATCTGTGAAGTCTTATCTGTACATATTTTTGATCTTGATCTCTGTAATAATTATAAATAACCTTTCGCTCTCTGTATTTTGTATCTGCTGCATTCAAATACAAATGCTGTAACCGTAAGTTTACCTTTCTTTAATGTATCTTCTAAGGTAAGTCACTGGGTTAGTATTGTCTCACATGGGCCTATTTTCCCCACAACTGCTCAACCCTGAGGTCGACTTCTGCCAATTTTTCCATTCACCTAACAGCATAACGGTAATGCAGGTTGTTGTTGTTGTGGTCTTCAGTCCAGAGACTGGTTTGCTGCAGCTCTCCATGCTATTCTATCCAGTACAAGCTTCTTCATCCCCGAGTAACTACTGCAACCAACATCATTCTGAATCAACTTAGTGTATTCATCTCTACGATTTTTACGCTCCATGCTTACCCTAATTCTAAACTTGTGATCCCTTGAAGCCTCAGAATGTGTCCCAGCACCCGATCCCTTCTTTTAGTCAGATTTTGCCACAAATTACTCTCCTCCCCAATTCTAGTCACTACTTCCTCATTAGTTACGTGATCTGTCCATCTAATCTTCAGCATTCTTCTGTAGCACCACATTTCGAAAGCTTCTAGAAAAATCTTCCTGAAAGTTAAATCTATAGTCGACGTTAACAAATTTCTGTTCTTCAAAAACGCTTTCCTTCCCATATCCTCTCTACTTTGATCATCATCAGTTAATTTGCTCCCCACATAGCATAGCTCATCTACTACTTTAAGTACACCATTTCATAATGTAATTCCCTCACCATCACCTGATTTAATTCGAATACATTCCATTGTTCTCGTTTTGCTTTTGTTGATGTCCATCTTATATCCTCCTTTCAAGGAACCGTTCATTCCGTTCAACTGCTCTTCCGGTCCTTTGTTGTCTCTGACAGAATTACAATGTCATCGGCAACCTTCAAAGTTTTTATTTCTTCTCCATGGATTTTAATCCCTACTCCAAATTTTTCTTTTGGTTCCTTTACTGCTTGCTCAATATACAGATTGAATAACATCGGGGATAAGCTAGAAACCTGTCTTATTCCCTTCTCAACCACTGCTTCCCTTTCATGCCCCTCGACTCTTATAACTGCAGTCTGGTTTCTGAACAAATTGTAAACAGCCTTTCGCTCCCTGTATTTTACCCCTTCCACCTTCAGAATTTGAAAGAGAGTACTCCAGTCAACATTGTCAAAAACTTTTTGTAAGTCTACAAATGTTAGAAACTTAGGATGGCCTTTCCTTAATATATCTTCTAAGGTAAGTCCTAAGGTCAGTATTTTCTCGCGTGTTCCAACATTTCTACAGAATCCAAAAGTGATTTTCCCCGAGGTCGCCTTCTACCAGTTTTTTTCATTCGTCTGTAAAGAACTCTTGTTAGTATTTTTCAGCCATGACTTACTAAGTGACAGTTCGCTCATTTTCACACCTGTCGACACCTGCTGTCTTCGGGATTGGAATTATTACATTCTTCTTGAAGTCTGAGGGTATTTCGCCTGTTTCATAAATCTTGCTGACAAGGTGGTAGAGATTTGTCATGGCTGGCCCTCCCAAGGCTATCAGTAGTTCTAATGGAATATTATTTGCTCCCGGGGCCTTTTCTTGACTTAGGTCTTTCAATGCTCTGTCAAATTCCTGACGCAGTATCATATCTCTCATTTCATCTTCACCTACGTTCTCTACTATTTCCATAATATTACCCTCACGTACATCGCGCTTATATAGATCCTCTAAGCACTCCTTCCACCTTTCCGCTTTTCCTTCTTTGCTTAGGACTGGTTTTCCATCTGAGCTCTTGATATTCATACAGCTTGTTCTCTTTTTTGCCAAAGGTCTCTTCCTGTAGGCAGTATCTATCTTAACCCTTGTGATATATATACCTCTACGTCCTTGCATTGTCAAAAAATGGTTCAAATGGCTCTGAGCACTATGCGACTCAACATCTTAGGTCATAAGTCCCCTAGAACTTAGAACTACTTAAACCTAACTAACCTAAGGACATCACACACACCCATGCCCGAGGCAGGATTCGAACCTGCGACCGTAGCAGTCCCGCGGTTCCGGACTGCAGCGCCAGAACCGCTAGACCACCGCGGCCGGCCCTTGCATTGTCCTCTAGCCATCCCTGCTTAGCCATTTTGCACATCCTGTCGATCTCGTTATTTAGACGTTTGCATTCCTTTTCGCCTGCTTCAATTACTTCTTTTTTATATTTTCTCCTTTCAACAATGAATTCAGTATACCTCCAGTTTCCCAAGGATTTCTACTAGCTATTGTCTTTTTACTTACTTGACAGGTGGTCCCAGTCTTCAAGAAGGGTCGTCGAGCAGATGCGCAAAACTGTAGACCTATATCTCTGATGTCGATCTGTTGTAGAATTTTATAACATGTTTTTTGCTCATGTCGTTTTTGAAAACCCAGAATCTACTCTGTAGGAATCAACATGGATTCCGGAAACAGCGATCGCGTGAGACCCAACTCGCTTTATTTGTTCATGAGACCCAAAAAATATTAGATACAGGCTCCCAGGTAGATGCCATTTTCCTTGACGTCCGAAAGGCGTTCGATACAGTTCCGCACTGTCGCCTGATAAACAAAGTAAGAGCCTACGGAATATCAGACCAGCTGTGTGGCTGGATTGAAGAGTTTTTAGCAAACAGAACGCAGCATGTTGTTCTCAATGGAGAGACATCTACAGACGTTAAAGTAACCTCTGGTGTGCCACAGGGGAGTGTTATGGGACCATTGCTTTTCACAACATATATAAATGACCTAGTAGATAGCGTCGGGAGTTCCATGCGGCTTTTCGCGGATGATGCTGTAGTATACAGAGAAGTTGCAGCATTAGAAAATTGCTGCGAAATGCAGGAAGATCTGCAGCGGATAGGCACTTGGTGCAGGAAGTGGCAACTGACCCTCAACATAGGCAAATGTAATGTATTGCGAATACATAGAAAGAAGGATCCTTTATTGTATGATTATATGATATCGGAACAAACACTGGTAGCAGTTACTTCTGTAAAATATCAGAGTGTATGCGTACGGAACGATTTGAAGTGCAATGATCACATAAAATTAATTGCTGGTAAGGCGGGTGCCAGGTTGAGATTCATTGGAAGAGTCCTTAGAAAATGCAGTCCATCAACAAAGGAGGTGGCTTACAAAACACTCGTTCGACCTATAATTGAGTATTACTCAACAGTGTGGGACCCGTACCAGGTCGGGATGACAGACGAGATAGAGAAGATCCAAAGAAGAGCGGCGCGCTTCGTCACAGGGTTGTTTGGTAAGCATGATAGCGTTATGGAGATGTTTAGCAACCTTAAGTGGCAGACTCTGCAAGAGAGGCGCACTGCATCGCGGTGTAGCTTGCAGTCCAGGTTTCGAGAGGGTGCGTTTCTGGATGAGGTATCGAATATATTTCTTCCCCCTACTTACACCCCCCGAGGAGATCACGAATGTAAAATTAGAGAGATTTTACGGAGGCTTTCCGGCAGTCGTTTTTCCCGCGAACCATACGCGACTGGAACAGGAAAGGGAGGTAATGACAGTGGTACGTAAAGTGCCCTCCGCCACACACCGTTGGGTGGCTTGCGGAGTATAAATGTAGATGTAGATGTAGATCCTCTGCTCCCTTCACTATTTCATCTCTCAAAGCTACCCATTCTTCTTCTACCGTATTTTTTTCTCTGTATTTGTCAATCGTTCCCTAATGCTCTGTCTGAAACTCTCTACAACCTCTGCTTCTTTCAAATTATAATGGTCCGTTCTCATTAAATTACTACCTTCTTGCAGGTAAAAAGGATAAAAAGGGTAACATTTAGTCAGTGCCAGCTTCTGAAGGGAACGCTCGAGCTCGAGATGGCTATTCGGGAGGCCTGGTACGTTTTCAAAGGGTTTAGGAGTCCGGTGTTCGAGCCCCGGACGCGGCGGAGACCGGTTCCGGCACGCAGCTGCGCAGACAAAGGCTCGCGCGGGCCGCCAACTGGTGCCGGAATGCAGCCTCTCGAATTTCCGCCGCACAGCTGCGCCGCGCCGCGCCGTGCAGCCCACGGTGTGATGGAGCAGGCCGGCTTCCGCCGACGCCCGGCGACCACTCCCATAAAAACACGGCGTGCACAGGACTCACTGTCTGATCACACTCTCCTTTGAGCTTCATTATTATCGAAAGACACTGCATGCAACCGGTACATTTATAACCCAGCTTCGTCCCACTAAGCCTTGAACACAATTCAAGATATATTTTATCTGCGTGGGTTTGGAAGCTACGATGACTTTTTCCCATGTTTTCGAAGTAAAATCAGTTTTCTTTCCTTTTTCTATTTCTCTTCTCCGTTTAGGGAAACGTGTGATACCACGTGATAGTGAAGTGAATAAGGTGGGAAACGCATTGCATACATTGAAGCGCCAAAGAAACTGATATAGGCATGCGTCTTCAAATACACAGATATGTACACAGCCAGAATACAGCGCTACAGTCGTCAACGCCTATATACGACAACAAGTGTCTACCGCATTTGTTAGATCGGTTACTGCTGCTACAATGCCAGGTTATCAAGATTTAAACGAGTTTGATCACAGTTTTACAGTCGGCACACAGCAATGGGATACAGCTTCTCCGAGGTAGAGATGAAATGGTTCAAATGGCTCTGAGCACTATGGGACTCAACTGCTGAGGTCATCAGTCCCCTACAACTTAGAACTACTTAAACCTAACTAACCTAAGGACATCACACACAGCCATGCCCGAGGCAGGATTCGAACCTGCGACCGTAGCGGTCGCGCGGTGGTAGAGATGAAGTGGGGATTTTCCCGTACCACCATTTCACCAATGTATCGTGAATATCAGGGATCCGGTAAAAAATCAAATCTTGGACATCACTGCGGCAGGAAAAAGATCCTGCAAGAACGGGACCAACGACGACTGAAGAGAATGGTTCAACGTTACAGAAGTGCAACCTCTCCGCAGATTGCTGCAGATTTCAATGTTGGGACATTAACAAGTGTTGGCGTGCGGAACATTCAACGAAACATCATCGCTATGGGCTTTCGGAGCAGAAAGCCCACTCGTGTACACTTGATGACGGCACGACACAAAGCTTTGAGCCTCGCCTGGGCCCGTCAAAACCGGCATTGGACAGTTGACGATTGGAAACATGTTGCCTCGTCGGATGAGGCTCGTTTCATATTGTATCGAGCGGATGGCAGTGTACGGGTATGGAGACAACCTCATGAATGCATGGACCCTGCATGTCAACAGGGGACTGTTCAACCTGGTGGAGGTTCTGTAATGCTGTGGGGCATGTGCTTTTGGAGTGACCCCTGATACGTCTAGATACAACTCCGATAGGTGACACGTATGTAAGCATCCTGTCTGATCACCTGCATCCGTTCATGTCCATTGTACATTCCGACGGCCTTGGGCAATTCCAGCAGGACAATGCAACACCCCACATGGTCTGAATTGCTACAGACTGACTCCAGGAAAACTGAGTTTAAAAACTTCCGCTGGCTAGCAAACTCCCCAGACATGTACGTTATTGAGCATATGTGGTATGCCTTGCAACGTGCTGTTAAGAAGAGATCTTCAACAAGCCCTCGTACTCTTACGGGTTTATGGACAGCCCTACAGCGTTCATGGTGTTAGTTCCCTACAGCACTACTTCAGATGCTGAATAATAATTATGTTAACATCTTCAGCTACTGACGGGCGTTGATATATATCAACGGGGACAGGTGAAAATGTGTGCCCCGACCGGGACTCGAACCCAGGATCTCTTACTTACCTGGCAGACGCTCTACCCATCTGAGCCACCGAGGGCACAGAGGATAGTGCGACTGCAGGGACTATCTCGTGCACGCCTCCCGCGAGACCCACGTTCTCACCTTGTATGTCCACACACAACATTCGTAGTGTCCCACCCCAACACACTCATTACTCGTGTAAGACATTCTTACCAAGTCCTGTAAGAGTTCGGGGAATATGTGTGCATCAGACAGAAGAAGAAGGTCATGGCCGGTATTGCCACACCGATATACTATATGGATATGGTGTCTGTTCTTTCGGACATGTCCGAACAGACACCATATCCATATAGTATGTACTTCAGATGTTAGTCGAGTCCATAGCACGTTGTGTTGCGGCCCTTCTACGTGCACGGGGACGGGGATCCTACACGCTATTAGGCAGATGTGCCTTTTCTTTGGCTCTTCAGTGTATAACTGCAAACCTGAAAACCGTCTGTTATAAAGGATACTGCGGCTGGACAAAGATGTGCAAACAATGTCTCACATGTGCTTGAACGTTAGTACAAATGCTAATCAAGCCTGCAGGTTGCTGTTGCACTTGAGCACGAACGGCAACTGTGCAGTGCCCTCAAGTCTCAGTCGTGGACACTACAGAGTTCTGCACGGAGTGAGGTGGCGCAGTGGCTAGCACACTGGAACCGCCTAGGGAGGACGACAGTTCAAACCATCGTCCAGCCATCCAAGTTTTAGGTTTTGTGTGATTTCCTTGATTCACTCGAAGTAAATACTGAGATGGTTCCTTTAAAAGGACACGGCCGATTTTCTTCTCCATCCTTGACCCAATCCGACCTCGTGCTCCGTCTCCAATGACTTCGATGTCGACGGGGCGTTAAACCCAATCTTCCTCCCTCAGTAGTGTTCTGAGTAGTTGTGAGTGCATTACGTCGGAGCTAAGTGAATTCAAACGTGGGCTAATTGTTGGTGCTCGTGTGTTGGGTGCTTCCGTAGTCAAGATAGCTGAAGTGTTACTGCAAGAGACACTGCATCTAACACTGATACCGCTTGCAAGGAAAACAGAAGAACATAATTCACTATTTCACGACACGGACGGTAGTGTGTCTTGAGAGACACTGACTGACTGGTGAGGACTGAGACGGAAAACAAGAGAGCTACAACTTCTAAAGTCACTGCAGAACTGAAAGTCGCACTTGCGCACCCAGACAACAGCATAGGAAAATGTGATGCTGATGCCATAAACTTTGTCTTATCGAGCAATAGAAGAAGGTAATTTGGTCGGATGAACGTTGTTTCATACATTTTCCAACTTCTGGCTGACTTTACACTCTAAGAATGAAACGTGATGGTGGTTCAGTCATGATTTGGGCAGCCGTATCGTGGTATTCCATGAACCTCATGGATACTCCGCAGGGCCGCCTTACTGCCAAGGATTATATGACAATTCTGGCTGATCATGTCCATTCCATTGTACAACGTTTGTTTCTCTAAGGTGATGTTCCAAGATGGCGGAGCCCCTGTCCATACAGCTCGCATCGTCGAGAACCAGTACTGCAAGCACCAGGGTCAACTATCGCATCACTCTTAGCCGTCACAGTCACCAGATCTCAATATTACTCTGTTGTCTACTTTGGAGACGAAGGTGCGTAGTCCTTAGCCGCTTCCATCATCGTTATCTAAACTTGCCACTATTTTGCAATAAGAACTGTGTAAGATCCCTTTGAAAATCATACAGGGCTATGGAATTTGGACCGTCTCCGGAGGTGTTCTAAGAGGAACATAGATCTGTGGCCTTTCTTCCTTATGCTGGAGGCTTATCGTTTAAGATTGGACGAATTTTAAGGAGTTTTAACATCAAGAGTGTGTTCCGTCCACCCTCTAAGATTAGGGCTCTGCTCGGCTCTGTGAAGGATGATTTGGGACTTAGGAAACCCGGGGTGTACAAAATCCCGTGTCAATGTGGGAAAGCTTACGTTGGCCGTTCTATTCGCACAGTGAATGACAGGTGTGTGGAACATCGCCGTCACACGAGGCTACAACAGCCGGAAAAATCGGCCGTAGCAGAACACTGCCTAAATGAGGGACACAAAATGAAATTTGAGGAAACTGTTGTAATTGCCAACATTTCCGGTTTTTGGAATAGTGTGTATAAAGAGGCGATTGAAATTAGGTTGGCTGATAATTTACTCAACAGGGACAATGGGTTTCCTCTTAGCAAAACGTGGAATCCTGTATTATCTCGCATCAAAACTGAACGTTCTTCGATGCGGCCTTGATTGCGATATATCGTTGCCAGCAGTGTTTCACTAAGGGCGGCGCCACCTCCCTGTTTTGGAAGCCAGAAACCGTGACGGGCGGCGCATGCGCCGTGTACTGAACGGTGGCGCATATAGGACGTCGAATTGCAATCTTGCGTCAGTTCTCAGCGGGACTCATCAGCAGAAGCAGCATTTCCTGAAGATGGCGAACAGTTGGATCGCCGAAATATCGAGTCAAGTTGATTTTAGGATCCGGCAGCAAACCCGAAGAGACTTTCAAGACTTATTACGCCGGGAAAGCCTACGTAGTCATACAGGACCTTTATTTACCAGTTCCTAGACGAATGGAAACTGCTTTGAATGCCAACGGTTTTTCCTACACCGTACTAGCATGCCTTTGGTGATTCGATATTTTTGTCCACCATCTGTTTGTATCAACGGGTGAGTTCTGAATGACACATATGGCTCAAAAACTTTGTAGTTCATGTTTTCGTGTGCTGGAGACGTTTTATCTTTGGTTGAGTTGTTCCTAAAACGTGGGAGCGTTTGCATTGAAAAGTTGTATTACAATAGTCGTAAATATTCGTTATAATTTATCTTCACTTATTTTATGTTCAAGGCTCCTTTATTGTTCGTTGTGCTACGAAATTTTTCTCAGAACCTCAGATTTCATTAACGGTAGTCAGATCGGGTTCTTGTCCATCCATGGGTGGGATTTCATACGAAGGGAAATCATGTCAAGGCATTAATACCGGAGTTATAATTTGCTATTCATTCAGTTTAAATCCTGACAGATAGTGGCACTTTCAGACTAACAAAGAAAAACACCAGAAACACGTCCAATGCCACGGAAAACCTACTGTGCGTACAGAACATGAACGTTCACCGCATCCATTCTTTAAAAAATCATGCAAAAATTTAAACTCTTTAAGGAAATTCTTCTTCTTTGCAGATGACATGCTACTAACTATAAGAAGAATTGTATCAACTCACATACTATAGTTTCAGATGAGCGACCCTATTCCCAAAAAAGACCTCTTTCAACGTTCAGGCCCAAAATAGGAAACCAACCACAAACTTGGTACAACACTTTTACAAAAATAGAAGCTTGGTACATTACTTTTACAAAAATAAAACGAGACCCACTGAAAATGACACTGGTTTCTAAACACATTTGGCTAAAAATATAAAAACGAAATACATTGTGGTTTTCAGTTGAGTGAGCTTTTAAAAAGTCAGGTTAAGTTTCTAACAATAAGTTGAATTTAATCAGGGGCTGTTTTGATTATTTGACACTGAAAAGTAGTTAACAGCAATAAAATTTTAAAGTTTCGTTCACAGTATTAATTCTGCAAAGGCTAAAATTTTGTTTCCATTACGGTTGAAGACTACTGTCGAAAGTAATAATTAGTAAAAATTTTGTGTTTGTGTGAAGCCGCAGGATCTACATATTTTACGCGTGGAAACATCGTCCGTTGTACGCTATATAGTCCAATATCAGTGCTTGAAAATGATGCAAAGTCGAAATTAGCTAACCGCAGAAATCGAGTAAAAACATTAATACATAGCTTACAACAGACCATGTTTTCATTTAAATTTATTGTTATGTCATGACTGTCCAGTCATTTTCAAATGATACAAAGAAGCTCATCTGCCATAGCCTTGGCTAACAGGTTTCCCAAGATTATGACAGAGGTCTTCGACAGCTCCTTGCTATCACTGAAACGTCCCCTTTTGAAAAATTATATACGTGACTGGGCTTAAACTGACACACAATATTTTTAGCGCAACGCAATCTGACTTTCAAAAATCTTTACAAAAGAACGGCCCTGACTAACATTAACTTATACGTTTCACAAATCACTTACCTCACAAAAATCTTGGTTACTCGATCTACTGCAATACAGCGAGCGCCACTACTGCCAGCTAAATAAAAGATTCAAACTACGGAAGGCACTAACTACTAATAGGCACAGTTAGCAAATGAAAGATTTTAATAGAGAACAAACAATGTATTTATCTTAATAGTCATCAAAAGTCATAATATATATAGCAGTTCATGATATCCAGTATTACAAATTTCAAAACTCCGCCATCTCTCTCCCCACATCCACCACTGCTGGCGGCTCACCTCCAACTGCGCAACGCTACGCGCTGTTCACATCCAGCTGCCCAACACTACAATCGCAGACAACAATGCAAACTATCCACAGACTGCACACAGCACAGCCAGTGATTTTCATACAGAGCGCTACGTGGCGTTACCAATAAGAAAACTTAAAAGCCTACTTACATCACCTGAAGATGTCCTCTGAGGTTGAAAGCTGTCACGCCTGATGTATTAATGAATCTTAATATTGGACTGATTCAAAAATGAGAAGCGAAAGAGACTCTGAAGCCTAAGGTAAAGGAGGTGACTGAGTTTTAATGTTTTGAATACATGAGAATATTTAGTGACACTTAAATTGTGTCCACTTTTGTAACTGCTGCATCTAAAAAGCCTACGTCCATGAGAAAGAGCAATTATTATTTACATTTCGCTTTATACATCGAAAACACCGTTTCAGTATTCGTAGTATTCAGGGAACTAAGAGTGAGGAAACTAGCGCGAATATTTAACAACTTCTAATAGCGCATGGACTGTTCAGTTGTACAGTCACAGTCGCGTTATCACTTTCATGTGACTACATGCAGTAAGAACTAAAAGATATACACTACCTGTTGCTTGTGTAATTACACATAAAACAATACCTATCCTGTGTACTTCACTTGTGTACAGCGGGGTTGCTGTATAACATTTTTTCTTTAAAGTATATCATATACTTATTAAATATATTTAATTTATTTATTACTGATGATTTTATCCTCTTTACTAGTCCCCAACGGAGATCTGAATAGGGGACAGGTTCACCTCAGCAATATTTTAGCCATTAGGTTGCTGTCATCATTGAGCCATACAGTAGAGTTGCATTTCCTCGGAAAAATAACGGCTTAGTTGTCCCTTGCTTACAAACGTTCGCAGTATCAACACAATAAGGGCACGTTTTCTAAACGTTACCACATTAACAGATCAATCAATAATACAGACTCCGGCGCCTGCAACTAATGAAAAGACTGCTGCCCCTCTTCAGCCACCAAGATACCCATCCCTTGTGGTTGCACCTAGGGCACGGTTGTCACTGAAGCAAGCGAGCTACAAACGGTGCGTTGCAATTTCTACTTGTGATATGTGTTCGAAACTGAAGAGGCTTACACCTGCAGAACTTTAATTATCGAGAGAACTAATAAACTTAGTCAAAAACTAGGGACAGAAATGAAAAGCTGAAAAAATATTATGTTATTTGATATATCCTACATACGTGTAGTGTCAGATCAATAGTTTGTAAGTATGTATGGAAAACAAAAGTATGTGCATTTTCGTAATGACAGTGCGGGTGCAAAAATAGTTCGCGACCGTCCGAGGTCTGATGTGGCGCTGTGAACACTAACGTGTCGATGAAAGGCGACTGTGTCGCGTTTCTGTAGTGTTCGGAAATTTTGTTAGTGCCTGTCGTGAGCCTGTGATATTTCGTGTGTATCGGCGGCAAATACTTCGAAAATCTGTAATCACATGGTAAGCAGTGTTAGATAGAGTACGGACTTACAGACTCTAATTCACAGGAGGGGAGCGACAGAACTCTGAAACATTTCTGCAAGTTTATGAAGATTTTAGAGTTATGATTTTAACTGGTTTCCCCGTATGGAGCTTTAAATTTGAACGTTCGGTTTTGAACTTGAAACCGTTTTAAATAGTACACCGTAACTACTCGCTAATTAGTGTGGTATACTACTCTGGTTTCTTTTAATTTAGCGCTTTAGCACAGTCGTTTCATCAATTCGTATAAGAAAAAGAAACAAAAAACTTTGTATTTAAATCAAAACTTCAGTGAGCTGTGAACATTATTTATTTTTCAACCTATTGTAAAATCCTGCCTGTATATTTTTTAATTATTTAACTCTTGTGTTACTAGCTATCAAGGTAATGCGTCAAATACGCTTGGGTGGCCCTAAACAACTTAGCCAAATAGTTAAAATCAACCACTGATTCTGAAACCGTCGGTAACAATGTAAACCACCTTCCATTTTATTCGTTACAATTTCCGTTTATTAACCGTGCAGTCGCACAGGGTGGCACGAGAGCAACAGTTTTCAGCAAAAACATGTTTATTCATTTAAAGTACGAATTCGCATGTGGGTGGTCTCGTGCAGGATCAACAAACTGTAGCAAAGTAATTTACAGCGAATGTAACGTATTCAAATTATGTATTATTTTTAGGATAACTCATCAAATTGTTTGTTTTTGTGTTTTGGGGTGCTCAGTATCCAGTTTATTAGTGCTAAGCTAAACTGCGGGTTTTCCGGTATAAATGTGTATAATATAGATTATATGTGCTGTAAATTCAAGAACATCTTGCAAAAGCTAGTTCATAGAACTGAGTAAACCAATTGTTGCTTCCAGTATATTTATTCCATAATGCAATTTTTGATGAGTAATATGTCTCTCTTCCGAACCAACCGCTCAGTTCACGGTATCAATTCCAGGAATAATAATAATCTACACAAGCATAAGCTATGGTCCAGAGAGGTGTCCATTATCCACTAACACACGTTTTCAGTTGCTTTTCACCAATCATAAAAGCTAAGCCACTAATATTCTGCACTTCAGATATAGGTTATAGGATTTATGATGCTCAGAATCTTCAGTTACATTCATGGATTGTTTAGCAGAACCAATTATTAATACTTTCTAATTATATGAATGCTGTGGAATGCCTCGCTGGAGCCAGCTTTGGTCCACCGAACTGTGTTAACCTTGTAAACCGTTTTTAGTTTTGACATTACTTAGCTACAAAATATTTCCAGTATTTTATCCACTTTCTTCAGTTGGTGCGTTAAGTTCGTAGCGTTTTTTCATAAGTTAATTAAACACAACAGAAACACATAACGGAGATTTTAGTCATTAATAAAACGAGGGTTCGAACTTTAATAGTGGCAGATACCTATTTACAGCTCGTACAAAATAGATACGTGTTTCAAATTTTCATTGACCTTCAAAGTAGTCACCGGAATTGTGTATAACCCGTTGCCACGGATGTGGAAGTCGTAGGATGCTCTTAGCAGTGCCAGTTGTGTTGACAGTTCGAGCGGCGCTGTCTATTGCCCTACGAATTTGTAGTAGTTCTGAAGCGAATATCGTGAAGTGTTTCCTTCAGTTTAGAAATCGAGTTGAACGTACGAGGGTTTAAGTCAGTGGAGTGCAGTAGGTGGCATATCACTTATCAGCCCCATCAGTCAAACAAACCAGTAAGAGCTTGCACTGTACGTAGTTGAGCATTATCAAACAAAATGATAGTCAACTCCTGCAGAAAGTGTCATCACTTCTGTCTCTAAGCTGGTCGTAGGCTATGTTCCAAAAATTTCTTCGATTTACTCTCAATCCATATTCTGTGCCCATTAGACAGTCCATTCCATTCAGCAGATCATGTAATTCTTCTTCACTTTCACTCAGAGCAGCAATGTTATCAGTGAATCGTATCATTGATATAATTTCACCTTGTATTTTAATCCCACTCCTAAACCTTTCTTTTATTTCCATCATTGCTTGTTCGATGTACCGATTGAACAGTAGGGACGAAAGACTACATCACTGTCTTACACCCTTTTTAATCCGAGCACTTTGTTCTTGTTCGTCCACTCTTATTACTCCCCCTTGGCTCTTGTACATATTGTATATTACCCGTCTCTCCCTATAACTTACTCATATTTTTCACATAATTTCGAACATCTTGCACCATTTTACATTGTCGAAGGCTTTTTCCTGGTCGACAAATCGTATGAACGTGTCTTGATTTTTCTTTAGTCCTGCTTCCATTATCAACCGCAACGTCAGAGTTGTGTCTCTGGTGCCTTTACCTTTCCTAAAGCAAAACTGGTCGTCATCTGACACATCCTTAATTTTCTCTTCCATTCTTCTGTATGTTATTCTTGTGAGCAACTTCGATGCATGAGCTGTTAAACTGACTCCGAGATAATTCTCGCACACGTCAGCTCTCACAGTCTTAGGAATTGTGTAGACGATATTTTTCCGAAAGACAGATGGTATGTCTCCAGCCTCAAACATTCTACAAACCAATGTGAATAGTCGTTTTGTTAGAATCCAGTATCTGATTTCGGAATCTCTCAGACCATGATGTAATATAACTGAAAACTTCCCATATCACCCGACGTTTTCCAAGCATACGTCCTCTTCTTGTGATTCTTGAACAGAGTATTCGTCATTACTAGCATAAATTTATTATAGAACTCAATTAGTCTTTCCCCTCTCTCATTCCTTGTCCCAAGCCCATTCTATCCTCCAAACGTTTCTCCTACTCCTTCCGCTACAAGTGCATTCCAGTCGCCCATGACTACTAGATTTTCATTTCCCTTTACGTACTGTATTACCCTTTCTATATTCTCATATACATTGTGTATCTCTTCATGTTCAGCTTGCGATGTCGGCATAAATATCTGAACTATTGGTGTCGGTGTTGGTTTGCGGTACACTCTGATGAGAACAAACCTATCACTGAACTGTTCCCAGTAACTCACTTTCTGCCCTACCTTATTATTCATAACGAATCCTACTCCCTTCGTACCACTTTCTGCTGCTGTTAATATTACGCTATACTTATCTACCAGAAATCCTTGTCTTCTATCCATTTCACTTCACTGACCCCTACTATATCTAGATTGTGCCTTTGCATTTCCCTTTTCAGGTTCTCTAACTTCCCTATGATGTTCAAGCTTCCGACATTCCACACCCGACTCGTAGAACGTTATCCTTTCGTTGATTGTTCAGTGTGTTTCTCATGGTCACCTCCCCCTTGGCAGTCCCCTCCCGGAGATCCGAATGGAGGGCTATTTTGGTATCTTTTGCCAATGGAGAGATCATCTTGATACTTTTTCAATTACAGGCCACATGTCCTTTGGATATGCAGTGGTTTGCGTTGCCATCTGCATCCTCATGCCGTTGATCATTGCTGATTCTTTCGTCTTAAAGAGCAGCTTCCCATCCGAAGGAGAAGAGAGCGCCCTAAACCTCTGTCCGCTCTTCCGCCATCTTTGACAAGGCCTTTGGCAGAATGTGGGTGACCTTTTATTCCGGAAATCTTCGGCTGCCAGTGATACCAGATGCATAAAATTATCTTTTATGGAGGTGAGCAGATCTTTGTACGAGGAGATGCTGCTTTGTTTCGGCTCATGCATTCCTTTGTTTTCCTTATGTTAGCATAAAGACACTATTTCTCGTCACCAGTAACGGTACAGGATAGGAATGTATTATGTAAATGGAAGGTGGAGGGGTGAGAAAGGAAAGGAAAGGAAAGGGAAGGAAATGACTATGTCAGTGCATCAGAACGTTATGCGGTATCAGTGGCGAGGAGTGAAAATTCCTGGGGTACCGGGACTCGAACCCGCGCTCTCCTTCTAACCAGGCAGTTGCGTTAACTTCTGCACCATTTGAACGCAGCCTTATCGCAAATGCACGGACTATCTCTAAACGCTCCGCAGCCGGACCATATTCCGAAGTAGTGCCATCGCTTACCTGCGGTCGCTTTCCACGTGAATTTTAGATTCCTGCTGGTGGTCGAACGTAAATGAGATTCAGCACTGGTTGTTGTGGATTCATAGCCCGTCGAAGCACATCAGTTATATGAATTCGTGGTGCCCGTTCTTTTGGGCATGTCCGAAAGCGCAGACACCATGCATTCATGTAAAGGATAGGAATGGTCGGTGTTGTTTACGAGGCAGTTGATGACGAGCAAGCAGAGATGCACCTATGGACACACGCTAATTTTTGGATTTTGGCTTAGAGCATGCACTGCCCATACACCCTATTTTTCAACCTTCCCCATTGTATGAAAATGTGGCACGATGGTGGGATCATCATCACACCATCTCGAATACACAGGCGTGGACCACTGTGGATTAATGGGTTTTAACGATGTTCATCAAACCCCGAAGGTCTTCCTGAACGTGGAGAGTCACTTAAGTCAAAATGATCCTCCTTAAAAGAGAAAACCATTTTCTTGCCAGGCTCTGTCCAATGCCATTAACTCCATACACGGCGCAAATGTTTCTGGCTGACTCCACTGCTGTCGCCCCTCTACTGAACTCAAACAGAAGAAGATGTCGGAAACGTTCTTATTTCTCCATTTGGCACACCATTTTCTAGCGGCCACAAAAAATGGTTCAAGTGGCTCTGAGCACTATGGAATTTAACATCTGAGGTCATCAGTCCCCTAGAACTTAGAACTACTTAAACCTAACTAACCTAAGAACATCACACACATCCATGCCCGAGGCAGGATTCGAACCTGCGACCGTAGCAGTCACGGGGTTCCAGACTGAAGCTAGCGGCCACAGTTCCACTCATTACCACCAGATGATAAAATGACAATGTGTAAACTCAAATAGGAAAAGTGAACTACAAATAAAGAACGACAATCGATAAATAAATTCAAGACGCAAAACAAAAACGCTACGAACTTATGCATCTACCTATTTTTAGTAAAGTACTGCAGAGGTGGGGAGTGGCACTAGATGGTTTCAGAGGAACCGGAAAGTCGCCCAAAAGAAATGAGTGGAACACTAATTCGAAAGGACAAAACCGAGAGGCTTAGAATCGTCGACAACGTACGAACAAAATCTGAATAGGAAAGCGAGAGGGATAACCAAGACAAGCGTGTCACCGAGTGTGAATTGTAACGTCGGCGACAGGAAACCTTCGGCTACATAAACACAACTGGCCTAGGAATGCACGCTCACATTACTCGTAGCCTACGCCGCCAGAGAGCCTTGCCAAGTCGCGTGGTGCCCACACCTCCCGTGGCGCGGCTGTGAAACCGTGCTTTTGTGGACGTCAAACGCTGATCACATTTATCTCGATATCAATACCTGAATCCGGTGACGGTACTAAAATATGTATACATTCAAATGTTCTGTGACATGAATGGATGGGCGAGTACAATTTTGCGTCCCGTCAGCTATGTTCTCATTAGAAGGATTTTTTTTTTTTTTTAAATACATGATGGGTTCCCTCCACGCCCACACCAACGTGGTGACCAAACCAAAACTTCTACTGTCACCTCTGTAAAACATGTTAGTTTTTGAATCAGAAGTCACAGGATGCGGGCTGTGATGTTATCCATGCCATTAACATGGTCCATCAGGAGATAGAAAGTGGACGAAAGCGATCGAAACCGGCCAGAGTGGCCGTGGGGTTCTACGCGCTACAGACTGGAGCCGCGAGACCACTACGGTCGCAGGATGTGTGTGATGACCTTAGGTTAGTTGGGTTTAAGTAGTTCTAAGTTCTAGGGGACTGATGACCTCAGAAGTTGAGTCCTATAGTGCTCAGAGCCAAAGCGATCGAAGGGTATGCGGTTGTAAGGGCAGAGGAAAAAAAGTGTCAAGGCAAGCGCCAAGGGGAAAAAAACCTCTGCGACAGTAGGACGGGTAGTAAGGACAGTAGCAGCTTGCTAGCTGCGATAGTGCATGCGAAGTGTGGTTATGTTAGTGCGAGCTATCGTGCATCGTTACCTTTGTCGTTTCGGAAGCTCGTTGTAGGGCTTGCTGCAGTTGCTGCGTCACTGTAACAGTTCAAGGTCGTCATACATTAGCGGGTGATCAGTCATAGATCAGCTCACAGTGTAGGGGGTGTGTGTAGTTGGTTTGCGTGCTGTGTACAGTACGGTTTCCCTGCGGTTGCCTGTTTCACGGCGGGTCGAGCATCCGGCGTTACCAGCAGTAGCTGTGTTGCAGCGGCTCGCCAGTACTGTCGTGTTAGCGTGTTATGGACCATAGATGTTTAGTTTCTTGTTAGTGGTGTCTTTGGTCTATTATGTTTCCATCTATGGTTGCATTAGAAGGGTGTCTATCACCGGGGTTACGGAAGAATCAGGAAGGAAATTGCCCACGTCGTTTCCACGTCAATGGTCCCGAGATTTACCTTAAGTGATTTCGCTAAAACACAGAGAACCTAAATCTGGATACTCGGAAGGGGATATGAATCATCATCCTCCCAAATGCCAATTAAGTGAAATATCGTTGCGTTAAGCCACACGCTTTAAATGTTTCTGGCAAACTTCTTAATTTATGCTTAAATGAATAAAAATGTTTCATTTTTCACTATCTCTTAGGAACATCCCATTTAGAAGCTTCAAAGTGAGCATGTTTCTAACATCTCCCACATCCTCAGCGCTCTCAGAACTATGGATCACCTAAACGAAAAGATTTATGTTATATTTTTAACATCCTTTAAGGCCATCCCAGTCGGGACCTATAAAAGGAGCTTTAGCATAACAGTTATTTATTAAGTGTATCTAAGGTGTGCCGATACCTCCACGACTTCAAATTTATGGATAGTCGAAACGAACAGTGAATCTGATCTACCGGGTTCGATTCCCGGCCGGTTTGGCGATTTTCTCTTGCCAGGGACTGGGAGTTTGTGTAGTCCTCACCATTTCATCATCATTCCTGAACGTGGCGAGATTGGACTGTGTGAAGATTAGGACTTTACATAGGCGCCCCACATACAAAACATCATCTGATCTCGGGACTGAGGTAGTTATGTGTGTGTGTGTGTGTGTGTGTGTGTGTGTGTGTGTGTGTGTGTGCGTGTGTGCGCGCGCGCGCGCGCGCGCGTGTGTGTGTGTGTGTGTGTGTGTGTGTGTGTGTGTGTGTGTGTGTGTGCGTTGGAGCGTCTAGCCGTGAAGACAGGATATTTCATATAGAAGAATAGTATGTTACTATGAACATCATCAGATGCACTAATCTGTATATTGCACTTTCAATTATTCGCTGCCTGACAAAGAAAGTGAAGTACGCAGAAGGGTAGGAGCAAAAAATGAAACTTCATAGGTTGAGAGTGTGTGTGATGGAATTTCGGGGATGGAAACTCGAGTCAGATTTACAAAGAATCTGGCAATATGCTCCCATTTATCAGTGTTACTTACTCCTCCTCTTACAGGGATGCTTGAACTGATTTGGTTGGGAAGGACGCGGAAGACATTTATCTTCTCCTGCCACAAGCTGGCCTAAAAGTGGAATAACTTATGTAATAAAATGGAACCTTACAGCCGTTCTTACGATGTTATTTATCATATGGCTACCAGTTTCGGTGCTTCAGCCCGCCATCTTCAGGCGTCAACTGACGCTGAGAGGGTTGACTCCAATCGTATACGGATTCATCAGTGGCCAACATCTATGAACTGATGCTGTATCTACAACATCAGCTATTAGATGAATTTGTCCACTGATGAATCGGGTACCGTATACGATTGGAGTTAACCACTCATAGTTAGTTAAGGCCCGTCAATTCGACTAAATACCTAGGAATTACAATTACGACCAACTTAAATTGGAAAGACCACATCGATAATATTGTGTGGAAGACGAAATAAAGGCTGCGCTTTGTTGGCAGAACACTTAGAAGATGCGACAAACCCACTAAAGAGGCCTCCAACATTACACTTGTCCGTCCTCTGCTGGAATATTTCTGCGCGGTATGGGATCCTTACCATGTAAGATTGACGGAGGACATCGAAAAAAGCGCAAAGAAGGGCAGCTCGTTTCGTGTTATCGCGCAATAGAGGTGAGAGTGTCACTGATATGATACGCGAGTTGGAGTGGCAGTCACGGAAACAAAGGCGGTTTTCTTTGCGGAGAGATCTATTTACGAAATCTCAATCACCAACTTTCTCTTCTGAATGCGAAAATATTTTGTTGACACCCACCTACGTAGGGAGAAATGATCATCATAATAAAATAAGAGAAATCAGAGCTCGAACGGAAAAATTCAGGTGTTACTTTTTTCCACGCGCCATTCGAGAGTGGAGTGGTAGAGAAGTAGTATGAAAATGGTTCGATTAACCCTCTGCCAGGCACTTAAGTGTGAATTGCAGAGTAACCATGTAGATATAGATGTAGATGTAGATGAGGTGTACTGAAGCAACAAAACTGGTGGCTATAACATAAATAACGTCGTAAGAGCGGCTGCAAGTGTTCCATCTTAAGTGAACGGCCGAAGTACCTCAAATCTGCAGTTAGAAAGATGTACATGCAAAAACTGTAATAACTGGTCCCTCAAGTTCTCGGTACTAGCACTGGGACGGAGGTGACATCCGAATTGATCCCACACATGCCCTATCGGGAATAGATCTGGGTATGTGGCTGGCCATTATAGTATCTCAGAATCATGCAGGCATTTCATAGAGACTCATGCCATGTGTGGACGAGCATTGTCCTGTTGAAAAATGGCACCATGATACTGTTGCATGGGAGGTAACACCCTAGGACGCAGGAAGACCGTGACTTACCGATGTGCTGTCGGAGTTCCATCAATCACTTCCAACCGTGACCTGAACTCATCCCCGATGGTTCCCCACACCATGATACCGGCAATAATACCGTTGTGCCTCTCCGGAACATTGCAGGGATGGGAACACTCACCAAGTCGGCGCCGCACTCACGGACGAAGGTCATTTGGGGTATCGCAGAGCCGTGATTCGTCGCTAAACGCGTTATGACGGCACTCACCAGCAGCCCGTGCTCCATGGCCCAGTTCAAAGGCGGCTATTTGTGTTTTGGTGTTGATGGCAGTCTGGAATGGTGCGTGTTTACACAGAAGGTTGCAGGGACTCCATTACTTTTTCTCGGATAGCAGGTGAAGATGTCAATGGATTACGATGTGTTTGGTACACAATAAGGCGACACTTCTTAGTGACGATAATACTCGGTCAACTGGAACCTTGGCGTCGAGTATGCCTGCTCCCAAGTTCTAGCGCTGTCCAGTATCGGGCCACTGTCACTTCCGAATTACCCATAAATCTGTATATTGCACGATTTTCCCAGTCGTTCTACTCACGGTGAGGCCTCATTCAAAATCTGTCACGTGCAGATGACGCTACCTAAAGTGAGTATCAGGTTCTCACTGTCCTCGTAGTGATAGTTCAACATCTGGCGCTGTTCGCGCTCTTTGTTACTTGGCCTCGTAACGATACTAAGTACGAACAGCACTAACGCAGTCTGGTAACCATACTATCTGTCACACAGAATTGCAACTCTTATCATTAACAAACTCGGGGATGCCCTGTGTAAGCGTACATGCCCACGTTGTCATCCGGCCATGCAGTGCATTGCCGGCCGGAGTGGTCGTGCGGTTCTAGGCGCTACAGTCTGGAGCCGCGAGACCGCTACGGTCGCAGGTTCGAATCCTGCCTCGGGAATGGATGTGCGTGATGTCCCTAGGTTAGTTAGGTTTAAGTAGTTCTAAGTTCTAGGGGACTGATGACCTCAGAAGTTGAGCCATTTGAACCATGCAGTGCATTATTCTAACAGATGTGTTACACGTACTCAACGGCCAGTGTTATGATCACATACTTGGATCGTGTATGATGTGCCACACATGTATGTCACAGCGCAACAGATACGGTAATATTTGTGTGTTACACTTACTCAACGACCAGCGTTATGATCACATGCTTAGGTGATGTATGACTCCAGCCATAAAATACTAACATTAAGCACAGAGCTTAAGGGTATTCCGTTCTCCTTTATAGTAGCATGATGTGCCACATATGTATGTCACAGCGCAACACATACGGTAATATTTGTTCCATGTACTGTAAGTTTACAGTTTACAGAATGTGCATGATAGTGACCTACTTCGTTATATACATCAAACTGCGAGCGACGTAGATTACAGTGATTTCAGGTGATGCAGAAGATGGGTGTATAACTTCAAACAATGCTGCAGAATTGGAAGACGTACGATAACGAAATTTCAAACAAAGCGACAACTTGACGCTGCAAAGCAAACTGGGGAATTGGCTCGAAAATTTGTAGATGAGACACACTTATCCCATCGTTCTGAAAGGAATTTGTGTTCAACTCCGACCAATCTGGATTTGAAGAGGAAATGAATATGAAAGGAACCCTGGGAATTAGAGGTACCAAAAGAGTTGTATCGAGATCAACTAGCATCAGTGCCTTAAGGTAACTTGCCAGTTAACGGCTGGAAAAACAATGATAATTTTCATAAAATTTGTGAGGGCCTAACTACAAAATGTGAACTGTGAATACAAAGAAATTTTAGGACAATGAAAGTGTTTTGAGGATAAAGATTTTGGCACAAGAATAATCAGAATACCTTCGATATAAACTTTATTATATAAACATTTATGTCGGTCAGTAAATTAGAATTTTTCCTGCCAGTCTATGTTTGAAGTCTATAAACTTATTAACTATGTTTGAAGTCAATAGACTTATTAACTTCTTTTACTAGATGCTTATAACTTTCTGCACACAATTATGACATTGTTATCTTACAAGTAGACTACAATCAAATGACTTTAATCAATAGTTTTTACACTACAAATGCATAACTTGGATAATAATTTTTTAATATTTAGTAAGGGTATATTTTGCGTCCTGGTGATGGTGGAGACCTAGGATATCGCGGGATTTTCCGAATGGTGGACTGCATTGCCACTGTCGTTGCTCGATAGCATGTTGTTGTTGTTGTTGTTGTGGTCTTCAGTCCTGAGACTGGTTTGATGCAGCTCTCCATGCTACTCTATCCTGTGCAAGCTTCTTCATCTCCCAGTACTTACTGCAACCTACATCCTTCTGAATCTGCTTAGTGTATTCATCTCTTGGTCTCCCTCTACGATTTTTACCCTCCACGTTGCCCTCCAATGCTAAATTTGTGACGCCTTGACGCCTCAGAACATGTCCTACCAACCAGACCCTTCTTCTTGTCAAGTTGTGCCACAAACTCCTCTTCTCCCCAATTCTATTCAATACCTCCTCATTAGTTATGTGGTCTACCCATCTAATCTTCAGCATTCTTCTGTAGCACCACATTTCGAAAGCTTCTATTCTCTTCTTGTCCAAACTATTTATCGTCCATGTTTCACTTCTATACATGGCTACACTCCATACAAATACTTTCAGAAACGACTTCCTGACTCTTAAATCTATACTCGATGTTAACAAATTTATCTTCTTCAGAAACGCTTTCCTTGCCATTGTCAGTCTACATTTTATATCCTCTCTACTTCAACCATCATCAGTTATTTTGCTCCCCAAATAGCAAAACTCCTTTACTACTTTAAGTGTCTCATTTCCTAATCTAGTTCCCTCAGCATCACCCGACTTAATTCGACAACATTCCATTATCCTCATTTTGTTGATGTTCATCTTATATCCTCGTTTCAAGACATTGTCCATTCCGTTCAACTGCTCTTCCAAGTCCTTTGCTGCCTCTGACAGAATTACAATGTCATCGGCGAACCTCAAAGTTTTTATTTCTTCTCCATGGATTTTAATACCTACTCCGAACTTCCCTTTATTGCTTGCTCAATATACAGATTGAATAGCATCGGGGAGAGGCTACAACCCTGTCTCACTCCCTTCCGAACCACTGTTTCCCTTCCATGCCCCTCCACTCTTATAACTGCTTCTGGTTTATGTACAAATTGTAAATAGCCTTTCGCTCACTGTATTTGACCCCTGCCACCTTCAGATTTGAGAGTATTGCAGTCAACATTGTCAAAAGCTTTCTCTAAGTCTACAAATGCTAGAAACGTAGGTTTGCCTTTCCTTAATCTTTATTCTAAGATAAGTCGTAAGGTCAGTATTGCCTCACGTGTTCCAACATTTCTACGGAATCCAAACTGATCTTCCCCGAGGTCGGCTTCTACCACTTTTTCCATTCGTCTGTAAAGAATTCGCGTTAGTATTTTGCAGCTGTGACTTATTAAACTGATAGTGCAGTAATTTACCCAGCTGTCAACACCTGCTTTCTTTGGGATTGGAATTATCATTTTTTTTTTTTTGTCATCAGTCTACTGACTGGTTTGATGCGACCCGCCACGAATTCCTTTCCTGTGCTAACCTCTTCATCTCAGAGTAGCACTTGCAACCTACGTCCTCAATTATTTGCTTGACGTATTCCAATCTCTGTCTTCCTCTACAGTTTTTGCCCTCTACAGCTCCCTCTAGTACCACGGAAGTCATTCCATCATGTCTTAGCAGATGTCCTATCATCCTGTCCCTTCTCCTTATCAGTGTTTTCCACATATTACTTTACTCTCCGATTCTGCGTAGAACCTCCTCATTCCTTACCTTATCAGTCCACCTAATTTTCAACATTCGTCTATAGCACCACATATCAAATGCTTCGATTCTCTTCTGTTCCGGTTTTCCCACAGTCCTTGTTTCACTACCATACAATGCTGTATTCCAGACGTACATCCTCAGAAATTTCTTCCTCAAATTAAGGCCGGTATTTGATATTAGTAGACTTCTCTTGGCCAGAAATGCCTTTTTTGCCATAGCGAGTCTGCTTTTGAAGTCCTCCTTCCTTGCTCCGTCCGTCATTGGTTATTTTACTGCCTAGGTAGCAAAATTCCTTAACTTCATTGACTTCGTGACCATCAATCCTGATGTTAAGTTTCTCGCTGTTCTCATTTCTACTACTTCTCATTACCTTCGTCTTTCTCCGATTTACTCTCAAACCACACTGTGTACTCATTAGACTGTTCATTCCGTTCAGCAGATCATTTAATTCTTCTTCACTTTCACTCAGGATAGCAATGTCATCAGCGAATCGTATCATTGATATCCTCTCACCTTGTATTTTAATTCCACTCCTGAACCTTTCTTTTATTTCCATCATTGCTTCCTCGATGTACAGATTGAAGAGTAGAGGCGAAAGGCTACAGCCTTGTCTTACACCCTTCTTAATACCAGCACTTCGTTCTTGATCGTCCACTCTTATAATTCCCTCTTAGTTGTTGTACATATTGTATATGACCCATCTCTCCCTATAGCTTACCCCTACATTTTTCAGAATCTCTAACAGCTTGCACCATTTTATATTGTCGAACGCTTTTTCCAGGACGACAAATCCTATGAAAGTGTCTCGATTTTTCTTTAGCCTTGGTTCCATTATTAGCCGTAACGTCAGAATTGCCTCTCTCGTCCCTTTACTTTTCCTAAAGCCAAACTGATCGTCACCTAGCGCAATCTCAATTTTCGTTCCCATTCTTCTGTATATTATTCTTGTAAGCAGCTTCGATGCATGAGCTGTTAAACTGATTGTGCGATAATTCTCGCACTTGTCAGCTCTTGCCGTGGAATTGTGTGGATGATGCTTTTCCGAAAGTCAGATGGTATATCGCCAGACTCATAAATTCTTCACATCAACGTGAATAGTCGTTTTGTTGCCACTTCCCCCAATGATTTTAGAAATTCTGATGAAATGTTATCTATCCCTTCTGCCTTATTTGACCGTAAGTCCTCCAAAGCTCTTTTAAATTCCGATTCTAATACTGGATCCCCTATCTCTTCTAAATCGACTCCTGTTTCTTCTTCTATCACATCAGACAACTCTTCACCCTCCTAGAGGCTTTCAATGTATTCTTTCCACCTATCTGCTCTCTCCTCTGCATTTAACAGTGGAATTCCCGTTGCATTCTTAATGTTACCACCGTTGCTTTTAATGTCACTAAAGGTTGTTTTGACTTTCCTGTATGCTGAGTCTGTCCTTCCGACAATCATATCTTTTTCGATGTCTTCACATTTTTCCTGCAGCCATTTCGTCTTAGCTTCCCTGCACTTCCTATTTATTTCATTCCTCAGCGGCTTGTATTTCTGTATTCCTGATTTTCTCAGAACATGTTTGTACTTCTTTCTTTCATCAATCAACTGAAGTATTTCTTCTGTTACCCATGGTTTCTTCGCAGCTACCTTCTTTGTACTTATGTTTTCCTTCCCAACTTCTGTGATGTCCCTTTTTAGTGAAGTCCATTCCTCTTCAACTGTACTGCCTACTGCGCTTTTCTTTATTACTGTATCTATACCGTTAGAGAACTTCAAACGTATCTCGTCATTCCTTAGTACTTCCGTTTCCCACTTCTTTGCGTATTGATTCTTCCTGACTAATGTCTTGAACTCCAGCCTGCTCTTCATCACTACTATATTGTGATCTGAGTCTATATCTGCTCCTGGGTACGCCTTACAATCCAGTATCTGATTTCGGAATCTCTGTCTGACCATGATGTAATCTAATTGAAATCTTCCCGTATCTCCCGGCCTTTTCCAAGTATACCTCCTCCTCTTGTGATTCTTGAACAGGGTATTCGCTATTACTAGCTGAAACTTGTTACAGAACTCAATTAGTTTTTCTCCTCTTTCATTCCTTGTCCCAAGCCCATATTCTCCTGTAACCTTTTCTTCTACTCTTTCCCCTACAACTGCATTCCAGTCGCCCATGACTATTAGATTTTCGTCCCCCTTTACATACTGCATTACCCTTTCAATATCGTCATACACTTTCTCTATCTGTTCATCTTCAGCTTGCGACGTCGGCATGTATACCTGAACTATCGTTGTCGGTGTTGGTCTGCTATCGATTCTGATTAGAACAACCCGGTCACTGAACTGTTCACAGTAACAAACCCTCTGCCCTACCTTCCTGTTCATAACGAATCCTACACCTGTTATATCATTTTCTGCTGCTGTTGATATTACCCGATACTCATCTGACCAGAAATCCTTGTCTTCCTTCCACTTCACTTCACTGACCCCTACTATATCTAGATTGAGCCTTTGCATTTCCCTTTCCAGTTTTTCTAGTTTCCCTACCACGTTCAAGCTTCTGACATTCCACGCCCCGACTCGTCGAACGTTATCCTTTCGCTGATTACTCAATCTTTTTCTCATGGTAACCTCCCCCTTGGCAGTCCCCTCCCGGAGACCCGAATGGGGGACTATTCCGGAATCTTTTGCCAATGGAGAGATCATCATAACACTTCTTCAAATACAGGCCACATGTGCTGTGGATACATGTTACGTGTCTTTAATGCAGTGGTTTCCATTGCCTTCTGCATCCTCATGTCGTTGATCATTGCTGATTCTTCCGCCTTTAGGGGCTATTTCCCACCCCTAGGACAAGAGAGTGCCCTGAACCTCTATCCGCTCCTCCGCCCTCTTTGACAAGGCCGTTGGCAGAATGAGGCTGACTTCTTACGCCGGAAGTCTTCAGCCGCCAATGCTGATTAATTATCAAAATATAGGCAGTGGCAGGGATCGAACCCGGGACCGAAGACGTTTTGATTATGAATCAAAGACGCTACCCCCCTTTTTTCTTCCTTCGCTTTAGTTCGTTGCATCTGCTCGGGGCGGGCATCGTAAGACATCCATTGAAGTTCGTTGTTGATCTGAAAACTCAGATTTTTTATTACATGGGACAGGTTACCCCCTGACCGAACACGCTGTGCTACCGTGCCGGCAGACCACGGAATTATTATATTCATCTTGAAATCTGAGGGTATTTTGCCTGTCTCATACACCTTGCTCAACAGATGGTAGAGTTTTGTCATGACTGGCTCTCCCAAGGCTATCAGTAGTTCTAATCGAAAGTTGTCTACTCCAGGGGCCTTGTTTTGTCTCAGGTCTCTCAGTGCTCTGTCAAACTCTTCACGCAGTATCGTATCTCCCATTTTAAAAAAAATGGCTCAAATGGCTCTGAGCACTATGGGACTCAACATCTGTGGTCATCAGTCCCCTAGAACTTAGAACTACTTAAACCTAACTACCCTAAGGACATCACACACATCCATGCCCGAGGCAGGATTCGAACCTGCGACCGTAGCGGTCACGCGGTTCCAGACTGACGCGCCTAGAACCGCACGGCCACAACGGCCGGCTCTCACATTTCATCTTCATCTACATCCTCTTACATTTCCATAATATTGTCCTCAAGTACATCGCCCTTGTATAGACCCTCTATATACTCCTTCCCCCTTTCTGCTTTCCCTTCTTTGCTTAGAACTGGGTGTACATCTGAGCTCTTGATATTCATGCAAGTGGTTCTCTTTTCTCCAAAGGTCTCTTTAATTTTCCTGTAGGCAGTATCTATCTTACCCCTAGTAAGATAAGCCTCTGCATCCTTGCATTTGTCCTCTAGCCATCCCTGCTTAGCCATGTTGCACTTCCTGTTGATCTCATTTTTCAGACGTTTGTATTCCTTTTTGCCTGCTTCATTTACTGCATTTTTATATTTTCTCCTTTCATCAATTAAATTCAATATTTCTCCTGTTATCCAAGGATTTCTACTAGCCCCCGCCTTTTTACCTACTTGATCCTCTGCTGCCTTCACTACTTCATCCCTCAAAGCTACCCATTTCCTCTACTGTATTTGCTTCCCCTATTTCTGTCAATTGTTCTCTTATGCTCTCCCTGAAACTCTGTACAACCTCTGGTTTAGTCAGTTTATCCAGGTCCCATCTCCTTAAAATCCCACCTTTTTGCAGTTTCTTCAGTTTTAATCTACAGTTCATAACCAATAGATTGTGGTCTAAGTCCACGTCTGCCTTTGGAAATGTATATTTTTTTATTCCTTATTAAATCTACTCCTGCATTACCCCTATTTGATTTTGTATTTATAACCCTGTATTCACCTGACTAAAAATCACCTGCCACCGAACTTCGTTAATTTCCACATTATCTAACTTTAACCAACCATTTCCCTTTTTGAATTTTCTAACCTACCTGCCCGATTAAGGGATCTGACATTCCACGCTCCGATCCGTAGAACGCCAGTTTCGTTTCTACTGATGACGACGTCCTCTTGAGTAGTCCCCGCCCGGAGATCTGAATGGGGGACTGTTTTACCTCCGGAATATATTACCCAAAAGGACGCCAGCGTCATTTAAGCTGCATGCCCCCGGGACGATAACTAGTTTGGACAAGAAGAGAATAGAAGCTTTCGAAATGTGGTGCTACAGAAGAATGCTGAAGATTAGATGGGTAGATCACATAACTAATGAGGAGGTAATGAATAGGATTGGGGAGAAGAGGAGTTTGTGGCACAACTTGATTAGAAGAAGGGATCGGTTGGTAGGACATGTTCTGAGGCATCAAGGGACCACCAATTTAGTATTGGAGGCCAGCGTGGAGGGTAAAAATCGTAGAGGGAGACCAAGAGATGAATACACTAAGCAGATTCAGAGGGATGCAGGCTGCAGTACGTACTGGGAGATGAAAAAGCTTGCACAGGATAGAGTAGCATGGATCGGTTGGTAGGACATGTTCTGAGGCATCAAGGGAGCGCCAATTTAGTATTGGAGGGCAGCGTGGAGAGTAATAATCGTAGAGGGAGAACTAGAGATGAATACACTAAGCAGATTCTGAGCGATGTAGGCTGCAGTACGTACTGGGAGACGAAGAAGCTTGCACAGGATAGGGTAGCATGTAGAGCTACATTAAACCAGTCTCAGGACTGAAGACCCAACAACAACAACGCCCTCGGGAAAAGCTGCGGCTGTAGTGTCCCCTTGGTTTCAGCCGTTCGCCATAGGGGCGCATTAGAGACACTTGCGTTAGTGTTAACATGCTAGCTGACCCTTTATAATGGGACAAGTCCAAACAAGTGACAGTGAGAGAATCGCATAAATTAGACAATTCGCGAACCCATAAATTACCCTAACTCCTCGCTACCTTCACTTACAAGGTTCAAACTCTGACACCGCCAAGCGACCAACGACCTTAGTACGTAATATCAATTTCAGCTTGATACACGTTTACTTTCCCAGGGAAAAACGCTCTCAAAGACGGAAATAAAAACCGAAAAACGGATTAAAGCTGTTTTTTCGTCTTATGTGATTACAAATTAAACACTTGCCGTTACTTTCCTTCAATTGTAGTGTGAAACCTTGTTTCTTTCCGCGTCTCACGCTTCTAGGTCAACACAAATAACAATGACGTCATTTGACACCCAACTGCAGTGCAAACACGGGCGTTGCCGCATACCGACATTTATTTAAATTTGTTTTCAAAGATGTTCCCGATGTTAGAATCGATTCATTTACCTACCATTTTGTTCACAAAACTCTAAATATTGATTTAAGACGGAAAAAATTCGAATTTTTGAAGCAGATTCACTAGCAAGTGACCTTAAAGCAAAATGGTTCAAATGGCTCTGAGCACTATGCGACTTAACTTCAGAGGTCATCAGTCGCGTAGAACTTAGAACTAATTAAACCTAACTAACCTAAGGACATCACACACGTACATGCCCGAGGCAGGATTCGAACCTGCGACCGTAGCAGTCACGCGGTTCCAGACTGAAGCGCCTAGAACCGCACGGCCACACCGGCCGGCTCCTTAAAGCATTCGTATTGAATTATGTCGACTGCTAATCTGGATTACAAATTGGCTTGAAAGTTATTTATTTTGCTACGAAAAGTTGGAGGTATTCTGTCGCCTTTTCTTCCTTCTCGTGTGCGTGATCGTGCAACGGAAGTAGGAAATATTTACGTCACACAAGCAAGAGTGGGAAAACGGCCGTAAAAGAACTACAACCATGCTATGAGTACTGCTTTTGTCCAATAGCTAGTCAAAGTAACTCGCTTTTGCTTGGTTCCTGGTCTACATATAGAAATCATACTCGTTTAGAGCAAACTATTGTGCTATTGCAATTCATACCATCTGGAACACTGGACAAATTCAGCCTCTGGAAGCTTGTTTCTTCCGTACATGAAAAACCTGTCATCGTACTAACTGCAGCTAGTCTTAAAGGTTAACCGGTTTCGTGATAAGCCCCATGACAGACTGTTTCAAATTCCGTTTGCGACCGAACCGCCGAATCTTTCCATCAGTAAATGGGGTATGTTCTCAACTGACTCGGTTGTTTTAACCCCCTCCACTGACGGAATGACCCGCTTCCTAATTCCGTATGTATAAAACCAATACGGACTTGTAGCTGTCACGCGTTTGCGCTTACTGCTACGTATTTTAACTGTAAATAGCTCAGTCCTAATGGTAAGAGGTAGTAGTGAATTCACGTTGTTAATATTTGAATACAGCACAGCTGCCACAAGCTCAGCTCACTTTTACTCCACTCCTACCCTCGCCATTGCACCACATTAACTAGGTGCTACGTGGACCTTGCTAAATTCACTTGCGTATACATTTTTGACCGTTACTCGCCAGTATTTACCTAATGATTAGTACACTCCTAACCGGACTATTTCCCTAAGAGCTGTGATGATAGAACGGGTTCGATCCACGGCCTACAGTGCCCTACAGTTCACACGGTAACACTGCCTACCTGACCCACTTAATTTGGTAGTGAGCTTATGTATCCAATCACCACTGCTAGCAGCAGTGGATAATCCTATCAGCACGACGAGAGCAGCAGACTTACCGTCGAATCCTCCTGAAAATACTTACAACTACGGTCGCCAGCTCTGAAGGAGCAAAAGAATAAATCAATTTTTGGCTCGTTTCAAAGTGAAATGGCTTGAGTTGAATTTAAACTTAATTCTGAATATAACTATTTCTGATCATTCTAGATGATTCTACAAAGCAAATACTCTCCCAATTTCTGTGAGTTGGCTTGGTAATTACTACCAAGACAGTTTATGCAGCTTGGGTTAACAAAATTCTATCCTTCAACTTATTTAATGATTTTGGATATTACTCTTTGGACAATTGATACAGAATTAGTTAAGTGGCTTTACTTGAAAGGTTACTCAGAAAAATTTAAGTAACTATAAATAGGCGACTCATTCTGGTGTGACCATTGCTCTTTTCAACATTCTTATACGCTAAAGTATTCTACAACCAAAAGAATTGTAAATGAAAGAGGCGATGGTGGCCTCAGTCTGATTTCACTATACTATGTTTGAGGTTACTACACTTTACAATGAACAACATGCGTCGTAATTTTACTCATTACTATTTTCTGTCCTCTGCACTTGCATAAAAGAAAACTGATATTCTCCTTTTACATGTATACAAAGTTCGACTTAACAATTGCAAGCAGTCTTGCCTTGGGTAGACGTGTCGGTGCTGGTGGTGAGATGCATGTGGCTAACGCAGCTCTTCACGCCTCATGCCCTTAATGGCGGCTGGAACTACGAGCTGTAGCACTCGTATAAGCTACTGCACGTCCGCCATAAAATCTGGGCGCATCGACTCTTACAATCAGCCCCAGTGGCATAGAGGCGGCTTCAACAACCATTCGTCGCGTTTTACTCCTAAAACGGCGACAATATTCGCCTCTTCTCTGTTGCACAATCACTTTTGCGTGAGCACAGTTACGCACGTCCAATCACGTCAACACTCCCCAGGCCATTGCATCGTTCAGTCCCTGTGTCTCCAGCTACCTCTAGCTACGCTCGTATCACAAAGAGTGGGGGTGTTCCCCTACCACTTTTTTACCGAAATCATTTAGTATTTAAGAATATTTATATTTATTACCCTGGAGTTCATACCAGTCATAATGATTTACTACTAGCGCTTTACAACATTAAATTATACAGTAATAACTTATAATTACCAAGAAAAAGAATACATTTGACTCCGAGAGCTTAGTGCATTGTCTGACAGGTAGCGCTAATTCCCAGTTTCGCTAATAGATGGCATCAGGGTGCACTCCCTGGCAGTCTCACACAAGCGTGCCCGTCTCCGACGCGTGGGCTCCAAATTACTGTCAGCCCACCATCATTTCAGTTCCGTTACATGTTGCATGCCATCACATAACATCAGTTCTCAATACCCTATTACACCAATAAAATTCTATACGCATTCTTTAAGAGCAGATACCTAGTTGAACATCCTGTACAGTTTGTAACTGCCAGGGGTTCACCCTCCATGTCGTTGGCGCGAACGTTTGTGCTCACTGTGGTGCGCCATTTTTCGTTCGCTGCTCATAGTGTGAATTAATTGTTTGTTCTGAAAGTTTATTGAATGTCGACGATGTCCATTTTATGAAGTGTAGTACATATATCCCACAGAAGGTTGATCTCGGCACCTGCGGAACATTCATTTTGTGTTGTCCTTCTTATACGTATGGCGAGTAATTAGCAGCTAATATTTTCCCTGTTATAATTGTTAATACACAGTTTCAAATGAGCCTTACTAAATACTGAACATGCGACATCGAACTCAACGGGTTCCTCGTAAGACGCTGATTGAGATTACTTCTGATTTCACTTTTAGTAACGTCTGTATTACCTATTTCATGTACACGTATAATTCCATCTCTCCACGTGGGATACTCTTCTCCAAATACTGAAAGGGGAAACGTAGGTGCATGTATCATATGATGCAAACGGTACACCTTTGTTCAGCTGTTTTTGTGAGACCGACCATCAAATAATGATTCAAGCGAAACGTATCGTTCAAGTGTTCTACGATTGACAGGACTGCGTCATCTCTTTGTTCCGTTAATTTCTCTCACACGTGGTAGAGTCTGTGACATTGTGTATCCAGCCTGTATATCGATGTGTGACGAAACTAGTCAATTTTCTGAGAAAAATAATAGCGAAATGTACTGAGACTACTCTCACATAGCTAACAGTATACTGCTTTTCATGAACCGCTTTGAGCTAGTGCTAATGGAACAATTACATCTCGAATCAGATTAGTTTTTTTTATCTACTGTTAAGTTTCATTCACAGGATTGTTTGTGCTGTCATTCTGTGGAAGAGTGTTACACATGGCTAAATAATAAAACGATATAACTTATATATAAGCAAATTTCGATTCCCACTAGAATTAATAAATTAGATCAAGACATACCGCAGAAGCACTTTCATCAGGCGTAAAATTTTGAAAATGAAACTTTCAGTCGTTTTTTTAACAACCCTTTCCGGTAGCAATCTCATTTTTCGTTAACTTCGAAAGTAACGTGTGGGCTGTAATCACAGTAAAAGGTTTTCCGAACGTTATTACATCACAAGGAATTAAAGTTATGGCCTGCTGCTGGGGATTTGCATTTTTTCGTTAATTTCGCCACTATGAATGATATATTTAAAAACGGGTAGCACTGACAAGCAAAAGCAATGCTCAACTTCCAGAAAACACTTTCGAGTCTGAATCTTGATTTTATTAAGCAAAAAAGTATGATGAACATATTTTCCCTATCTTCACTGCTTGTGTACGATATTAACTGGACGCTGCATAATAACATACCAAGTCTAAATATCAGCTATGCAATTTGCTTCTGATATTACAATGTCATTATTTATTATTTACTTATTTATTTGCCATCATAAGTAAGGTTTTCTGACTAGTGGCTATGACAAATCTTACTCACTATAAAATAAAAAAGAATGGTATACCATAATTTCATAATACAGTCTTTGTTCTTACATATACTGCAGCATTATATTTTACTGGTCTGTTTCAAGATTAGCATTATGATCTGTTTATATTAAATTGTGTTAAAGCCAAAATAGTATTAAAACCCTTATAAAAACAAAAGCATGAAAAAGCAAAATGTACACTACTGGCCATTAAAATTGCTACAGCAAGAAGAAATGCAGATGATAAACGGGTATTCATTGGACAAATACATTATACTAGAACTGACATGTGATTACATTTTCGCGCAATTTGGGTGCATAGATCCTGAGAAATCAGTACCCAGAGCAACCACCTCTGGCCATAATAACGGACTTGATACGCCTGGGCATGAGTCAAACAGAGCTTGGACGGCGTGTACAGGTGCAGCTGCCCATGCAGCTTCAACACGATACCGCAGTTCATCAAGAGTAGTGACTGGCGTATTGTGACGAGCCTGTTGCTCGGCCGCCATTGACCAGACGTTTTTCAGTTGGTGAGAGATCTGGAATATGTGCTGGCCAGGGCAGCAGTCGAACATTTTCTTTATCCAGAAAGGCCCGTATAGGACCTGCAACAGGCGGTCGTGCATTATCCTGCTGAAATGTAGTTTCGCAGGGATCGAATGAAGGGTAGAGCCACGGGCAGTAACACATCTGAAATGTAACGTCCACTGTTCAAAGTGCCGTCAACGCGAACATGAGGTGACCGAGACGTGTAACCAATGGCACCCCATACCATCACATCGGGTGATACACCAGTATGGCGATGACGAATACGCGCTTCCAATGTGGGTACAACGCGATGTCGCCAAACACGGATGCGACCATCATGATGCTGTAAATAGAGCCTGGATTCATTCGAAAAAATCACGTTTTGCCATTCGTGCACCCAGGTTCGTCCTTGAGAACACCATCGCAGGCGCTCCTTGTCTGTGATGCAGCGTCAAGGGTAACCGCAGCCATGGTCTCCGAGCTGATAGTCCATGCTGCTGCAAACGTCGTCGAACTGTTCGTGCAGATGGTTGTTGTCTTGCAAACGTTCCCATCTGTTGACTCAGGGATCGACACGTGGCTGCACGATCCGTTACAGCCATGCGGATAAGATGCCTGTCATCTCGACTGCTAGTGATACGAGAGCGTTGGGATCCAGCACGGCGTTCCGTATTACCCTCCTGAACCTACCGATTCTATATTCTGCTAAAAGTCATTGGATCTCGACCAACGCGAGCAGCAATGTCGCGATAGGATAAACCGCAATCACGGTAGGCTACAATCCGACCTTTATCAAAATACGTGATGGTACGCATTTCTTCTCCTTACACGAGGCATCACAACAACGTTTCACTAGGCAACGCCGGTCAACTGCTGTTTGTGTATGAGAAATCGGTTGGAAACTATCCTCATCTCAGCACGTTGTAGGTGTCGCCACCGGCGCCAACCTTGTGTGAATGTCCTAAAAAGCTAATCATTTGCGTATCACAGCATCTTCTTCCTGTCAGTTAAATTTCGCGTCTTTAGCACGTCATCTTCGTGGTGTAGCAATTATAATGGCCAGTAGTGTATTTAACAGCAAGCTTTATGCTGTCCTATAGATCTGCCTGTAAAGTGGATTCAGTGAATACTAGTTGTCAAATTTAAGCGAACCACACGTGGACTAACTTCTGCCACCTCAAAAGCTAATTTTGCGAATGTGTTACTACACTCATTTAAGTAGTGTCTTGCAATTTGACTTGAAATACTTGAATTTTAAAGACTGTCCGTTACTTTATAACTACTGTCCGTTACTTTATAACTATATTCTTCTTTTATTTGTGCCTTTGTTCCGTATCTGCGTAGAGTCGGCATGGTTCTTAATGGATTTGCCATGGTTAATTTAAGGGGTGGTCAGAAGCCCTTCCCGTCAACACCACGTTACCTCCTGGAACAGAACAAATCTACCCTTACTGTCTGTATGTAGTGTGTGTGTTTTCTAAATAAAATTTTGAATTTTTGTGGAGATCCACAGCCTCCAGATGCTTATAACAAACGTAAAAATGGTCCGTAGTAAGATGTAATGTGATTTTTATTCATTCATGCGATTAGCTAATTTCGGCTACTTTTACAGGTGCTTGACAATGAGAAGTAGTCGAAATTACCTAATCGCACTATTAAATAAAAATGACATTCCAGCCCACTACGGACCATGTTTATTGTTATTATGTTTTCTAAATCTTTGCGAATAGTGTAAGTGATACAGAAATTGGGTACTAGCCCGATATTCACCTAGCTAGATATGGAAAATCGCCTGAAAACCATAACTAGGTTGATCAACACAGTCACCTTCGTCGTTAATACATCGGACGGATTCGATCTGGCGCGGCACATCTCGCTGGCCTAGAAGTGGTGTTTTAACAACATGGCATTCCAAGCGAGTCTATTATTTTACACATAACAGCAAACAAAACTGAAGGCAAAGCCCCCCCCCCCCCCCCACACACACACACACACATACAGACACACTAACGCCACCACTTGGCTAGAAGTTACATCTTTGGAATTGTCCCTTGACGCCTCAGTTAGTACAGGTTTTATTGAAACCGGTTTGCAAATTAGTTCGTGCATTAATTGACTAATCATTTTCATGCCTCACAACTCCGAGTTCGTATACACGAAACAGTGTACGACTTTTTTCCCATCCGGAGATAATTATTACTTCTTTCAGACGCGGCAATAGAAATTACAGTACTGGGAGAGAATATAGCCCAAGGAAGAGAATGTGTATTTTCCACATCTACGTAGTTATGTATTTCGCAACCACTACACACTAAATGACGGAGAATTGATCGTACCAGTACTATCGATTTTCTTTCTTATTCCATTCGTGTACTGGATGATGGATACATGTATTTTTGACTGTGTAGGGGCTTTAATCTCTTCTCTTACAAAGGAACATACACAGGTGTAAGTAAACAACGTTGACGAAACTTGGCAGGTGCGTAGAGTAGCCAACATACTGTTTCACGTATTTTTTCTTTTTTTTTTTTAAGGGCTAGAAAACACCGCTAAAGGTAATTTCGAATATTAGGTTTAGAGGGGATAGCTTCAACACCATAAAATTTAATAAAAAAATTATTTCATATAAAAACTGAAATGTAACTCTTGAAAACTGTATTATCAACATCTGTATCAATCTGAAATTTTGCCAAATACTCCAGCACCATCAGTTAATTCTGAAAGTGAAAACTTTTGCTAAAATGTAAGTTGAAGAAACTTTCACGCCATATGGATCCATTTGTAATAAAGTTGGTCTCTGAAATGCCAGTATAGAAAATAATTGTATACAATGTGCTTGGTTCAAATGGCTCTGAGCACTATGGGACTTAATTTGTGAGGTCATCAGTCCCCTAGAACTTAAAACTACTTAAACCTAACTAACCTAAGGACGTCACACACATCCATGCGCGAGGCAGGATTCGAACCTGCGACCGTATCGGTAGCGCGGTTCCAGACTGTAGCGCCTAGAACCGCTCGGCCAACACGGCCAGCTACAATGTGCTGTCTGACTATTTTCAACGTACCTAATTCAAATACCCAAATGTTCGTTATCATTCTAATTATTTGTTTCACTTCTTTTTGCATTATTTTTAAATTGTTATTTTAAGTTTAAAATTCATTTTTTTTAAATGCTGTCGTTTACCGCCTAGTAAAGTCATCATAAGACCAGAACGAATTACAAAATTATTTAGCCAATATATCTGCATAACGCGAAAAGTGGAAATTGATCCAAAAAAAAATAAAAGTGTCAGCTCACCCAAGTAAGTGCTAATGAAATCAGTTACTTTTCAGCTAGACGATAAATCTGACAAATTTAAAGGCTGTCGATTCAACTAAATATCTAGAGATTACAACTAATAGCAAAGCCATCACGGAGAAAATATTATGAGGAACGTGAACCGAAGACTATGTTTTATTGGCAGAACTGCTACAAAGTGCGATAAATCTCCTGGAGATATTTCCTACACTATGGCTGTACGTTCTTCCCTGGAGTAGTGCTGCACGCTATGAGTTTCTTACCCGATAGGATTGGTGGAGGGGTCGGCCGAAGTGGCCGTGCGGTTAAAGGCGCTGCAGTCTGGAACCGCAAAACCGCTACGGTCGCAGGTTCGAATCCTGCCTCGGGCATGGATGTTTGTGATGTCCTTAGGTTAGTTAGGTTTACCTAGTTCTAAGTTCTAGGGGACTAATGACCTCAGCAGTTGAGTCCCATAGTGCTCAGAGCCATTTGAACCATTTGATTGGTGGAGGGCATCGAAAACGTTCGAAGAAGGGCGTTGTTCTGTATTATCACGAAATATGCGACAAAGTGTAACGGATATGATAAGCGAGTTGGTATGGCAATCATCATCATAAATATACAGTTATGAAATTTTGATGCTGTCTTGAAAAAAAAAACACATTTTTCTCCTTTAATAAATGGCTCAAATGGTTCTGAGCACATCTGAGGTCATCAGTCCCCTCGAACGTAGAACTACTTAAGCCTAACTAACCAAAGGACATCACACACATCCATGCCCAAGGCACGATTCGAACATGCGACCTTGGCAGTCGCTCGGTTCCTGAGTGAAACCGCTCGGCCACCGCGGTCGGCTCTTGCAATGTTAGTCACTTAAATATTTTACGTATGAAAATGTAATTCCGAAATGTCATGACTCTACATTAATTATTTTTTGGGGTTGCGATTTTATTGCATGTATCATTTAATAATCTTTTTTAATTGTTATAGACCACTGAAGATACCTAACACGAACACGCGTAACACGTCTGCTGCTCAAGAATGAATTTCAATAGCAAAAGAGGAAAGTTTTATTATCTTTATGGTAAAACAAAACTGAACTTAAATGTGAATTGCAGAATAGTAATGTAAATGCCGATGTAGATGGTCTGTACTTCCCTTTGGTATTAAGTTCCGTGCCGTATTCAGCTACCGTAATAAGGGGCACTGCTTGAGTGTTATAGCTAGAAAACTGGCATAGGCCAGCTGCTGGTGTTGGCAGCCTCCTCGGACTGCGGCCTGCGGAGACGGCCACGGTGCATATTGTCGGGGCGGTGCGCTGTGGGTCGGGCCGGCCATTAGCTAATGCAGCGCGGCGATAGCCCCGTGTACCCAGCGGGGCAGCCGCGACCTCGCCCAGCCTCGGCCGACCCGACCTCCAGCGTCCGGGACTCACTTTCCCGGTTCTCTATCAGCCCGCCGTGTCCTGCCCACCCTAATGGCCCAACTCAATCACGTGGCCCGCCGCTCTCCTAGGCTCTGGAGGGGGGGAGGGAGGGCCAGCCGACCGTGATTCACATGCCCCGCCGTCGCTGATTGGAGCCACTCGGTGTGATCACTCACCGGAAAAGTTGATGTGGAACTAATGAACTGGTCACGGGGTCGCCTATTAATCGGGCACACTGCAGCCATCGTCCGCACTGTTGCGATTCATTATCTTCATAACGGAAGCAACTAAGTGCGAGCTTCATAACGGAAGCAACTAAGTGCAAGGGCTCCTCGGGTGGCTGGGAACTCTGCGTCGTATTTCGTTACCATAGTTTAAAACATGGAAAACACAGATTTTCTACTCCATACAAATATGCTTCTGATCTTAAACGTTGGAGTATCTCCCCATTAATGGTACTGCAGGCTTTCACGGCCGTTATTTCCAACACCAGGAAAGCAACAAATAATTGAAGTCCCCATATTGTGCTTATACAGCATACATAGGAGAATACATTACTAAATTCGGAGGTGATTCGGGCGCATATAGTGTGCGAAATCTAGTACTCATAGCTGTCACCTATCGAAGTATTAACGCTCTAATCCCACTGGACACCTAGTCGAACTCGGCTTGGATGACATTTCATGGGAGGTTCATCGATCGCAGTGGCTGGTGAGTGGTAGTATGCGAGTCAGTCGGCCACCCATGGTGTTTTCAATGGCAAAGAGATCTGTAGAATCAGCTGGTCAGGGCAACCGTCCAACTCCTCTTGTATCGAGGTAAGTCAGACAAGCACAGCCGGTTTTGCGTTATCAAAAAAATTTGTGTGAAATCTTATGGGACTTAACTGCTAAGGTCATCAGTCCCTAAGCTTACACACTACTTAACCTAAATTATCCCAAGGAGAAACACACACAACCATGCCGGAGGGAGGACTCGCACCTCCGCCGGGATCAGCCGCACGTCCATGACTGCTGCGCCCAGGACCGCTCGGCTAATCCCGCGCGGCTTTGCGTTATCTTGTTGAATGATAACGTCACAGCGATCTCGAAGACAGGGCATAGCCACTGGCACCAGCGCTTCAGAAACATAGTCTGCTACTCACATTGTCGATTATGAGAGCCAGAAGTGGTTGTGTTGAGTAACCACCAGGCTTTGCTGGTCCTTTACAATAACGACTGAAATCTAGCAACATTTATGCTCTTGGATTTATTAACGCTGGTGCATCTACCATGACAGTGTCCGCAAAATCGGGACACGTGTTTAAAGACTACCTGCTAGAGCACCTGTGGGCACTTCAAAAATGGTTCAAATGGTTCTGAGCACTATGGGACTTAACATCTTAGGTCATCAGTCCCCTAGAACTTAGAACTACTTAAACCTAACTAACCTAAGGACATCACACACATCCATGCCCGAGGCAGGATTCGAACCTGCGACCGTAGCAGTCGCACGGTTCCGGACTGAGCGCCTAGAACCGCGAGACCACCGCGGCCGGCCCCTGTGGGCAGTATTTTTGTGCTGTACACCACTGTTTGTGCACATGTCCCCTCCAACGTGTTAAAGGAATCCGTAAGAATGGTATTCATGCTGATAGTCCACGGTACCTCAGAAGTCGTCACAATGTCCTTGTGGATAATTGTCTTGTTGGCAACTGGCCCATTTTCTAACTCAAGGTACATGACAATCTTTCACGTCAGAGCGAAGACTATGTCTGTCCTCCCGGGCGCTAGCGACGTGGGACCATTAAGATCCTGCATGTCGTTGAGTGTGGCCCACCCGACCTTATCGATTCCACGTTTGTGTATCATTAAAATTCGATTTCTGTCTGATACACCCACTGCATCGTCTTTCTTACATAAAGTCGTATCGCATGAATGGCTGGGAGACCCAGCAGGACAGGTTCACCCACTTGAACTGGATATGTTTTTTTCTGTCATTCGCACCCGTAGATACCTTCCCTTCGCGAATTTCCTCCACCCCAGGAAAAAATTCAACAAATAGGTTCTTTTGCATTAGGTGTGATATAGGTTTGACCTTAAGCGGCGTATAAATGCTCCATTTTTTCGTGGGCAGATCCTGAGAAAACCCCGAAAAACCATGTTTTCGTGTACCAATTGTGACAATAGCAATTTTCGTAATTTCTTTGCCATGGAAAATCCTCGAAATTGTTTACCGTAAGTTCACAAGATGATGGTGTCCTAGAGTGTAGAACGTTTTTCAATGTCATTATCCTTTATCGAGATCCTGAGTGTCAAAGTTACCATACTTATGCAGAAAACAGTAAAAACCGGTTTTTGGCCGCTTTTTCAGTGCGGGCCGCAATTACATAAATAACAAACCATAGCAGTTTGCTCAAATTTTAATAGTATATTCCTTGGACATCTATCTAGAAACGCCGTTTCCCCGCATTCAAAAATCTTTAAACGTTTCAAGATACACCCAAAAAAGCTATGATTTTTGTGTACGAAAAGTACCGCCTGTGGGAATAACTATTGCCATTGTTTCTCTTGATGAAAAATCGTCAAAAATTTTCCCATACGTTCTTAAACTTATGTTCTCTAGGAACCTTGACATTTTTTTCGATAACATTGTCCGTCAACGAGATCCAGAGGTTACGTGTTACCGTATTCATGCACGTAAAGTTTGCATGAAGTATCCGGTTTGAGTGTAAAAGTAATTTTAGCCGACGTAGTGAACACATGGCAATGGTTCTGGCGCCATCGCAAGGATTCTGAGGTTACCAAATGGTGTTTTAATAGCTATTCTTCACCAATAAAATTTTATATCACACTGTCTCTACATAATGTACAATTCACGCTTGCACAAGATGTCTTGACCTGGAAATTATTCGATGCTGACATGACAGCGAAAGCACCTTGCAAAACAATTATTTTTTCATACAAAATTCTTTTTACTTGCAAATCAGAAACCTCATTTTTTGGTGTGCTGCAGGAGTGTTGCAGGTTGTGCGTTTTTATGCAAAGTAGTGTACACTGAACTAGCAGAGGATAGAAGGTGATATTGTGTTAACCTTGTATTATGTTCAGTGTTCTTATCCGTGTCAAAACGATTAAATGTGTTGAAGTATAGACATAAATTGTCAAAACCGTATTGCCCTACACAGTTCGGTTTAAGTAAACAGCATACCGCCCTGTAACAGGGAAAAGAGGAAAACCAACTGAATAATACTCTTGTCACACAAAACGGAGAAGAAGCTCCTCTTTAAAAGACTCTGACAGAAAAGTGGGGAGCCGGCCGGAGTGACCGTGCTGTTCTAGGCGCTACAGTCTGGAGCCGAGCGACCGCTACGGTCGCAGGTTCGAATCCTGCTTCGTGCGTGGATGTGTGTGATATCCTTAGGTTAGTTAGGTTTAATTAGTTCTAAGTTCTAGGCGACTAATGACCTCAGAAGTTAAGTCGCATAGTGCTCAGAGCCATTTGAATCATTTTTTTGTAAGGTGGGGAAGCGGTTGCCTCAATTTTCATTCCGACTTCCTCATTAAATATTTTGGCATGCGAACGTATTAGCACTTCCTGTGCTGAAAGAAAGTAACAGAGAGACAGTGACGGTGAAGGAGAGAGGGGAGAGGAGAGAAAGAGAAAGACAAAGCAGCCCTTGATAGTGGTAGAGAGGAAGTGGCAGCGAAAGAGAAAGAGAGATGGATAAAGACAATAGCAGGAGGAGCCAAGAGAGAGAGAGGAGATAGTGATGGTCAGTGAGAGATAGTGGTAGTAAAAGAGAAAGAGAGATGTATGGAGATAGTAGCACTTTGAGCAAAAGAGAGAGGAGACAGTGAAAATCAAAGAAAGGGATATGAGGGAAACCACAAGTAGGCTTTGTGGGAGGGGACTGGAATCCACAGCCCCCACCCACCACAACCCTCGACTGGTAAGCTTTCACACATCCTTTATACCCACGTATTGAAGTTACCCTGCCTAGGCGTCAAAACCACGAGCAAACCATCCCCAAGAACGTGGGTGAAAACATTGATGATTGAAGAAAAAGACAGAAACTGTAAGTGAGAAAGAAAGAGAGAAAGTACAATGGCAGAGAGAAAAAATGGGGCAAAGAAAATGCCAGTGATACAGACTGTTAAAACGACAGCGAAGGGGACAGCGGTAACAAGGGGCGAGAGAAAGAGATATAGTGACAGTGGGAGAGACAGACAGAAGAAAGTGTCAATGGGAGGAAAAGGAGACAGTGAGAAGAAAGAGATACTCATGTAGATAGTGCTAGTGGGAGGGACATGCTGAGTACGAAGGCTCAACTACAAAGAGAGACTGAGTAAAACGATTTAGAATGTTCTGTGTTAAAAGTGTGCTAATATTTTCGCAAGCCAAAATTTTTGTTGAGGAAGGCGGAATGAGCATTGAAGCAGCTGCTTCTCCCCTTTTCTGTCAGAGTCTTTTAAAGAGGATTTTTGCATTTTTGTGCTCTGACAGGAGCATTTTTCAGCTGATATGAAAACATGTAACAAAACAAAGGACTAAAGTAGCAAGTAATCATGTGACTGCTTTTGTAACTGTTCAGCAAGAGATTATTTGAAATCTACAATTGTATATATGCTAGGCACTTGCAGTAATGGGAGCAGTTGAGTGAAAAGACTGTTAAAAACCATTCAAAAGCCAAGATTGTACAAAAATTTTTTATTCAAGACAACCGGTTTCAACAGTCTTTGCTGTTATCTTCGGGTCTTAAACATCTTTTTTTAGCAAAACGTGTTCACTTTAAGCTGAACCTCATGCAAAAGATGTCAAGTGTATAAATAAAAGTTTGCCATCGCTAAAATATTTTATAAACACAAAGCACCTTTTCCTTGTGTTTTCAAGTATTTCTGCCATGTAAAAAAGTTAATTATTGCAAAATCCGTTAATAGTTGTTGACTTTTAATCATAATAGGCTTTCTAAAGAGTAAGTAAGGTCCTATACCTTAACATATTGAATACGACATTCACTAGGGGAAGTGACATCTACTTTTAAGACACAATTTTTGGGTAAAATTTAAAACACTTGTGGAATCTGGCAGAAGAATTCAGTAAAAACAATAAATATTTTCTAAGATTTTAAAATATAAAGTAACTGACAAGATTACAATATTTACAGAAGGTGGACATAAAGTACCTCTTCCCCCCCCCCCCCCTTAGTACTGCGGTGGTTAAGCCATTTGTAACGTACTCAACGTTTGAAGGTGTTTCATACATGGGAGTTGGATTTTTCACTGGCAAATCATAAAGCATTTTTCAAATGGTTCCAAAGGATGCTGAAATTTCAATGTATAGATAAACCACAGAATGAAGCTACCTAATCATAAAAAAACAATAAAAATCTGTGAAAAATCCTTGCCAAATGATGCAACACAGTTGTTGGAACGAAAGCTAAATCAAACAGAACAGTTTAACTGTGAAGATGCCGTGAAAGCTGAAACTGCTGCAAAAGATGTGACTGAGAGTTGTTCAAAGCGTTGGATGAAGCGCTCCTTGCAGTATACATAACGGATAAAAATATAGCTCCGAAATTCTTTTGTCATGTCAGATCCGAATACAGTACGTAATTTCTTACATTTGTCTCATATAAACCTAGTGTTCTACTTACCTTGTAACTAGATTTACTGCGTGACTGAAACTAATTCTTGAAGGCTCTTGCTCACTACGTGAATTACATTAATAAGGACAACACTAATTCAGTTTTGTATGTCATACCAATACTTCTCAGAATTTCGAAGTTTCATTCAACTTTTTTAATGTCGAAGTACTCCTCTACGTCCACGGCGAAATTTTCTGTTTTTTCTTAATTATCATGTTCAAATTCAAAACTGCTTATAAAACCTCCTCTTCGCGCATAAAAGGTGAAACGATTTACTTCGTAATATTTTCGTTAGGCAGAGTCCCATAGTTGTAACGTACCTCACGGTGGAACGCACACCGTCATGTGGCGTTCGCTGGGTTATTCAGTGGTTTGGTATTTAACTAATTTGTGAATGGAAATGATAATCTTATTTTATTACATTGAGTAGTTACTAAATAATTTTTCTCCCGGCTAAAGATTTGATCAAGTTGCTAAAGAACTCCAAGTTAACGTCGTGTTAAAGTGTTGTCTGTAAGTTGTGTAAGTGTCACTAAATTACAGCCAATACAACAGATTCTATACAACTATTGATTAAGATGGAAGTAGTTATCTTCAGCAAAATGATCATTAAAACCACCGAATATCAGCCGCGCACAACACTGACGTATGTTACCTGAAACAATATTCTTCGCAACTCGTGCGTAATTAATTTCGGCTCCATACATCAGAATGAGATTTTCACTCTGCAGCGGAGTGTGCGCTGATATGAAACTTCCTGGCAGATTAAAACTGTGTGCCGGACCGAGACTCGAACTCGGGACCTTTGCCTTTCGCGGGCAAGTGCTCTACAAACTGAGCTACCCAAGCACGACTCACGGCCCGTCCTCACAGCTTTACTTCAGCCAGCATCTCGTCTCCTACCTTCCAAACTTTACAGAAGCTCTCCTGCGAACCTTGCAGAACTAGCACTCCTGAAAGAAAGGATACTGCGGAGACATGGCTTAGCCACAGCCTGGGGGATGTTTCTAGAATGAGATTTTCACTCTGCAGCGGAGTGTGCGCTGATACGAAACTTCCTGGCAGATTAAAATTGTGTGCCGGACCGAGACTCGAACTCGGGACCTTTGCAAAGGTCCCGAGTTCGAGTCTCGGTCCGGCACACAGTTTTAATCTGCCAGGAAGTTCCATATATCAGCTAGATAAGTTTGTTATAACGATCGTGCTATGAGCACTATTTTTAAAGAACCAATCTGATTCGAATTATTTTCATTAAAATGAGTTCGGGACCACCGGTGCACGTTTATTTTTACACATTTGTATTACCTTCAGCATTTATTCTGCAGAATTGCGTAATTTGAATTTGCCGCTGAGATAATTGTTCAGATGACGGCAGACAATTGATAGAGACTTTCTATTGTTAGACCAAATAAGTAAATATTTAAAATGGTTATTAAACTCTATAAATTATACTTTCGTATTGTGCACTATTTAGACTTCACCAAGCAAACATTTGATTTCTTTCTAAGGAAAACACAGACAAAAACGCGATACAAATCGCTGTCATCAATGGCTGCGCTCGTTGCAGCGGAAAGAAATAATTAACACAGATAATGCTTACTGAGAGAGGAATTAGAGATACAAATAATTAATCACTCATATTTATAATAATAATGAACTATATTTTCAAGTAATAATTAACAAATAATTACAATTTCTTAACAGACCTCAGTTTGATATGCGTCCGCAACTTACAAAAGCCAACCAACAAAAGGTAAAAACAAAGGAAGACAAACGCAGATCATAAAAGGAATTTACAATTATCATTGTCTTTGTATGATACACATCGATATGTCTAATTACATCATAGAATATTATATAAATAATTAATTTTTATAAGTTTTCACTGTTTTTTCATACGTCAAATACATAATGTTTATAACAGTTAGAGGCATAATTTCCTCTCGTCGCACTGTAGCCAAAAATTTATCTCGTGGATGTTAGTCACCTACTAAGTGAATTTATTTGCTACCAGCTTCGATTGACAAAATTTTTGCGTACATACGTATAGTTAGTCGTGATTTAGATAATGGCCATACTGTCTCTACCTAAAACTAATGTGGTGGTTTTCGGAAAATCCCCTGTTTCAGGTTTTTTACTTGAGAAATCCGCATAAATTTAGTGCCTGAATCTCCATTGACTTTACTAACTCAGATGGGTTGTTGCCCTTGTTGCATACCTTACCTCATTTCACTACGCGCTTATTGAGTTCTTTTAGCTGGTATTAAAGCTTTCTGTGGAACTGCTAGGTGCAAGTGTGGGAAACTATGCACCGGCATTGTGCCTTCCAGCAGGGTGCGCTAGTGGAATAACGGCGGACATCTCATTAACACGCAGAACAATGATGGGTGGGGCTCCAGCAGACAGACAAAGCAATGGACCGTTCAGAGAGGAACAACCTTAAGACCGTTGCGTCTCTGACACCCGAGTGCATTTCTTACGAAGTAAGCCGTTTGTGTCTGCGTTTTTATGACCTGTGAGTGACGCATTGTAATGTAGCAAGAACGTTTCTGTTTTACATTAGCCTTTTGTAAAGTTGCTTGCTCTTGTTACGGTTTCTAGACACTGCTCACTCGCGATCATTGCATCCAAGAAGTCTGCTTTTATGTCTTACACTAGCTTTCTGCATTGAGGTTAACAAACTTTCAGTAGCTCTACGACTACTCATTTTCGAATGGAAGTTAACGACAACTTACATTTGTGGAGAATGTAATATATAAGTTGTGTGTAAAAAGTCTGGGAGAAGATCTGATGGCTAACAACGTATGTTAAAAATACCTGCCTATATCTTACGTAAGCCTCTTTCCAGTCCACCGTCCAGAAGGTATTAATATCAAGTCTTTTCAAAAATTGCCATAAACGGGACTTGCATGCATGCCTATTAGTATAAGTGTACACAAATTTTGAGCAGTAAATGTGTTTCTGACTGGTTCACACAGAGATAAATATGCTGGGGATTCACCACGTTTAAGCATAACGACAGACAACAATGTGCAAATGCGATGCCAGCTGGTGCAAAATCATCAACTCTGATATTGTATCAGACGAATTTAGAAACAGCAAGAACAATATTATAGCCATCATACAAAAGGATTTGGAAACTAGAAGAAGCGTAAATGAATTCTGCAACACAAGAAAAATGGCAAGGAAGTGCTGGTAATTCCATTTGCACACTTGACACAGAATCAATTTTTTCCAGGCTCTCAGCACAAAGATATGCGATTTGAAGCAACCAGATACGAAGTAGGCTAAGCTACCATGTTCAAGCGTCTACATGAGCACATCGAAAACTACATTCTTTTCCACAAATTCTCACCACAAATGGAAGCAACTTGAAGGTATCTGGTCTACCAGAGGGAGGTAAGAAATATCTCAAACGTCTACATAAAATTTCAGCGGCATCAAAACAAGAAATTTTTCTCCACAAATTCTCGTCGCATCGGTAAGCAGCTTAATGGTAGAAAGTACATCCGGAACATTGCTTGTCTTCATTCGTTCATTGTATTCTGTAGATTTTATCAAGAAGGAGAACCTCCATGGATGTAGAAAGAGACAAATTGTGCATTAAAAAAAGACAAATAAATCACAAAAATACTACTGTAAGAAGTACAGCAACCGAATTTTTTATGTGCATTTATTTACACCAGTACGCGTTTCGGACTTTCTCGCATCTTCAGTTTGTGTAATACATATTGAATCTTCTGTTAGTACATCGTCAAAAACGCATACTGCCTTTTTTCGACTATTTTGAAGCACTTTCTATCTCTCTGTTGGTAGTAGGCTGTAGATAATTTCATGGGCGTTTCTCTAGTAGTTGGATATCATGTACGCACAAGCGCATTTATACTGTTTGAAATTGTAACCTCGCAGTGTCATCAGAGATGCTGTGTCGTCTGGAGGCTTGCTTGGACCATCTCTGCGTTGGAAGATGGACCGGATATGATGTGCACTGTTAATGGGTGAGATGAGTAGACACAGTAGTCGGCAGTGGTGTGTCATGAGTAGTAATACGGCTTAGGCTGTGCGGTACAGTTGCAGTTATATTCTGAGGAAGTGGAACATGCTGATTTACTGATTAATTATTTGAGGTGAGGAGAGAGACTGAAGAGTTTTAGGGAGAATATATTATCATGACTATACTGATGAATAATAAAAGGGAATTTAATTTAACGTAATTGATTTCAGATTTTATACTTTATTGTGGTGGCTTGTAGCTGCGCATTCTCGGTTCAGACATCAAGGGACTTGAGTACTGGGAAAGATAAACAGCTATGCATAATTTTCAATCTGATTTTAGGGGTAGCAATAACTGTTGAATATTTAATGCCATTATTACGAATTACATTTCTGAAAATAACTAATTACGTTTGTCCATTTAAGAACTGTAAAGAAGTGTAAACATTTTTTGTGTATTAAAGTTTGTGAAGCAAAGAAAGAGATAACTTTTCAATACAGAACATTTGATGTTATAATTTATCAGAAATCATTGTCCGCATCCAAAGTCCATGCCAAAATATGAGTTATCATTTTTCAGATTTGTTATGAACCAAGTATGCTTTGTCTGTTTTTTATTATTATTGTTTTTTTTTTAGTGAGTGCATTGCACCAGGCGCATCTCAGTAGATAGTTGTAGCTCTGGAAATGCATCGCCTTTTCAAGAAAAGAGTAATGTCATGGTGTTTCCATTTTGCAACAGGTAAGCTAAAATTAAATATTAAAAAAAGGAATATTGAGTTTTTTCAGGACCATTTTAGCAGCTTAAAAGTTTAATGATTCACAGTGTAGAATTCAGACAGTATTTTGCAATTACAAATATTTAAACAAACAGGAAACCATACAGGCAGTTTTAAGCTACTGTTTCGCACTCAGATTTTGCACCACAGTCTCGCAGTCGAGTTCTTATGGGTCAGGGATTACGAATTCCTATGATGAAAATTTACGTAAGCTTACAGATAACTTACACTGCCGCAAACAATACATTTAATGAATAACAACAATCTTATTATTTTTATTAAGATAACCTTTACTCTATCTTTTCCGCTCTTTTGGCCTGTTCCCGACTTTCACTCCCCTACAACACTTCCTGCCTCCTCTCCCTACATTCGCGTAGGTTGTTGTTGTGGTCTTCAGTCCTGAGACTGGTTTGATGCAGCTCTCCATGCTACTCTATCCTGTGCAAGCTTCTTCATCTCCCAGTACTTACTGCAACCTACATCCTTTTGAATCTGCTTAATGTATTCATCTCTTGGTCTCCCTCTACGAGTTTTACCCTCCACGCTGACCTCCAATGCTAAATTTGTGATCCCTTGATGCCTTAGATCGTGTCCTACCAACCGGTCCCATCTTCTTGTCAAGTTGTGCCACAAACTCTTCTTCTCCCCTATTCTATTCAATACCTCCTCATTAATTACGTCATCTACCCATCCAATCTTCAGCATTCTTCTGTAGCACCACATTTCGAAAGCTTCTATTCTCTTCTTGTCTAAACTATTTATCGTCCATGTTTCACTTCCACACATGGCTACACTCCATACAAATACTTTCAGAAACGACTTCCTAACACTTAAATCAATACTCGATGTTAACAAATTTATCTTCTTCGGAAACGCTTTCCTTGCCGTTGCCAGTCTATATATATCCTCTCTACTTCGACCATATCAGTTATTTTGCTCCCCAAATAGCAAAACTCCTTTACTACTTTAAGTGTCTCATTTCCTAATCTAATTCCCTCAGCATCACCCGACTTAATTCGACTACATTCCATTATCCTCGTTTTGCTTTTGTTGATGTTCATCTTATATCCTCCTTTCAAGACACTGTCTATTCCATTCAACTGCTCTTCCAAGTCCTTTGCTGCCTCTGACAGAATTGCAATGTCATCGGCGAACCTCAAAGTTTTTATTTCTTCTCCATGGCTTTTAATATCCACTTCGAATTTTTCTTTTGTTTCCTTTACTACTTGCTCTATATACAGATTGAATAACATCGGGGAGAGGCTACAACCCTGTCTCACTCCCTTCCCAACCACTGCTTCCCTTTCATGCCCCTCGACTCTTATAAATTTCTGTACAAATTGTAAATAGGCTTTCGCTCCCTGTATTTTACCCCTGCCACCTTTAGAATTTGAAAGAGAGTATTCCAGTCAACATTGTCAAAAGCTTTCGCTAAGTCCACAAATGCTAGAAACGTAGGTTTGCCTTTCCTTAATCTTTCTTCTAAGATAAGACGTGAGGTCAGTATTGCCTCACGTGTTCCAACATTTCTACGGAATTCAAACTGATCTTCCCCGAGGTCGGCTTCTACCAGTTTTTCCATTCGTCTGTAAAAAATTCGCATTAGTATTTTGCACCTGTGACTTATTAAACTGATAGTTCGCAATTTTCACATCTGTCAACACCTGATTTCTTTGGGATTGGTAGGGTAACTAGTCCTTTATTGGAGCCTGCTTCTCCAACCTTTGCTGGCTGTGTGTTGACAATTGAACTGGTTGTACACGATTAACGGATGGACTCAAAATTTCAACTTGTCACTGATTACTTCACTTGCCTTTCATATTCCGCAGATGCTCTCACATGGTGCTGTGAGACTAGCACCCCCGAGTGAAAACATCCGAGTTCGCATTCCAGCCCATCTCAGAGGTTCAACGCTGCATATATCCTGCATAGGGTTCTCGGGTACTGTCTCCTTTATAGAACCGTGGGAGGGCCTGTACATTGTTTGGAAAGAGATGAACCGGTAAGTGGCTGAAGCTCTGAATGAATCCATGAAGCGTAGTCAGTGTTGTAGTTGGCAGCTCACTGCCTGTGAAAGGCGGGGATCTGGGTCCAGCACACGCTGAATGAGCGCTGCACATATTCTACGTAGAGTAATGATATTAGTTTTGGACGTCAGAATAAATGTTCCAATTACCTGTCCTTTCTTCTGCTGTTTCTTCTCGGTCATTTCTCGCAGTACCTGATGAGATCTGTCCAGTTTTTTTTTTTTTTTTTTTTTTTTTTTTTTTTTTTTTTTTTTTTTTTTTTTTTTTTGTCGCGGCACAGTTCGGAGGTATCTGTTTGTTTTCTCTTCTTGTGAAAAAGAGAACACAGCATAGGTTCAAACTTCCATCGTTAGTTGATACGATTTCAGTTGAGGCAGCGCGAAGGTAAACTTACGTTCCATACCTTAACACTGAAAAATCCACCGACAATTCATTCTCTCATTTCCTGAAAACATCATCCAACTGTAATGTTCACTGATGTACATCAAAATTGCAACACCGGGAAAGATAGCAAACAACGAAATTTTGCTTGTTGTGTGTTTGTAATACAGGAGAAAGAATGGATTAAACGTGCAGTAGATTTGGGGGCATACTGAGTGCGAAGTTCAATACACACAAGTGCCGCCTCTAGGTTTACCTAGTTCTCTCGCTCCAGTCTGCCGATAATTCATCATCTTTTTCGGGAAATGTTTTCTGTCACTCTGTCAACATGACCTTTCCATTTCATTCTATTTTCTTTTGTCTTGCCATTAACTGAAAATATTTTTAAATCTTCTCCAAGCAGCCCATCACACAACGTGCACTCTGGAACAATAGCGATTTTGTAGGTTAGTTAACTAAAAACAATAGGTCGCAAATGGTGTTCATTTCTCCGATAACCGGTTTCAGTCATAGATACACTATCATCAGGCAGGTATGTTTATCTGAAACTAATAAAGCAATCCAGAAATAATACAGCTATTCACCTCATACAAAAAAAAAAAAAATGTGGAACATAGTAACAAAACTTAAGAACGGCGAAGAAAATTGACGATGTGTTAGATGACAATCAGAATGGCTATAGGAAAGGTAAACGCACCATAGAGGCAATTCTGACGTTGCTGTTAATAATGGAAGCAAGACTAAAGGAAAATCAGAACACGTTTATAGCATTTGTCGACCTAGAAGAAACATTCGACGTGTAAAATGGTGCAAGTTGTTCGAAATTCTTAGAATAATTGGGGTATACTATAGGGAGAGTCGGGTAATACACAATATGTATAAGAACTAAGAGGGAATAATAAGAGCGGTCGATCTAGAACGAAGTGCTAGGATTAAAAACGGTGTAAGACAGGGATGTAGTCTTCCCCCCCCCCCCCCCCCCCCCCCTACTGTTCAATCTGGACATCGAAGAAGCAATGATGGAAATAAAAGAAAGGTTCAGGAGTGCAATTAAAATTCAAGGTGAAAAGATATTAATGACACGATTCGCTGATGACATTGTTATCCTGAGTGAAATTGAAGAAGAATTACATGATCTGCTGAACGGAATGGACAGTCTAATGAGTACAGAATATGGATTGAGAGTAAATCGAAGAAAGACGAAAGTAATGAGAAGTATCAGAAATGAGAATAGCGAGGAACTCAAGATGAGGATTGATGGTCACGAAGTAGATGAAAGAATTCTGCTAGCTAAGCAGCAAAATAATCAGGGACGGACGGAGCAACGAGGACATCAGAAGGAGGCTAGCACTGGCAAAAAGGGCATTTCTCCCCGAGAGACTTCTACTTGTATTGAACATAGGCCTTAATTTGAGGAAAAATTCCTGATAATGTACATTTGGAGTACAGCATTGTAAGCTGGGGGAAAACCGGAACAGAAGAGAATCAAAGAATTTGAAATTTGGTGCTACAGATGAATGTTGAAAATCAGATGGACTGATAAGAAAAGGAATGAGAAGGTTCAACGCAGAATCGGAGAGGAAAGAAATGTGTGGAAAACACTGACACGAAGAAGGGACAGGATGATACGACATCTGTGAAGACATCAGGGAATGACTTCCATGGTACTGGGGGGAGCTGTAGAGGGTAAAACTATAGAGGAAGACGCAGATTTGAATACATCAAGCAGACTGTTGACGCAGGTTCCAAGTGCTACTCTGAGATGAAGAGGTTGGCATGAGAGAGGAATTCGTGGTGGGCCGCACCAATCCAGTCAGAAGACTGACGAGTCAACAAGAAAAAGGTCACAAAATAAAAATAGTTCGTGACGTGTGAGTCGACAAGTGGAGCCCTTGTACACGCTAACAGCATCCCTCGTCAACCGTTGGCTACCTTAGGAAAGCTGTTGGTCGTAAAGAGAGAGCTCCACCCATCCGTCGGTCGGTCGTCCGTTAAAGAACCAGTAGCACTAAGACACACAAAATAGCTTGTGTATAAGTACGAAAACTTCATATAATATGCGTGTAAGAGTACAACGTTAGTCATAATAGACTGTCATCCTTTATCGTGAAGAATTTCAACAGTTGCTGTTGCAGCCATGTTTAAAATCTTGAAATAATAGACAAAATATCTAAAACACAATTAAAATAATTGAAAAATAGGTTACATATTAGAGAATCCATAGGTGGACGGTAAAACACGATAAACAGCCCTCTGAATTTTAAAGATGAAACTATTACACTACTGACCATTACAATTGCTACACCACGAAGATGACGTGCTATCGCGATTGCGGTTTATCGTATCGCGACATTGCTGCTCGCGTTGGTCGAGATCCAATGACTGTTAGCACTGGGTTCAGGAGGGTAATACGGAACGCCGTGCTGGATCCCAACGGCCTCGTATCACTAGCAGTCGAGATGACAGGTATCTTATCCGTGAAACGGATCGTGCATCCACGTCTCAATCCCTGAGTCAACAGATGGGGACGTTTGCAAGACAACAACCATCTGCACGAACAGTTCGACGACGTTTGCAGCAGCATGGACTATCAGCTCGGAGACCATGGCTGCGGTTACCCTTGACGCTGCATCACAGACAGTAGCCCCTGCGATGGTGGACTCAGCAGCTCGTGGTCGTGCGGTAGCGTTCTCGCTTCCCGCGCCCGGGTTCCCGGGTTCGATTCCCGGCGGGGTCAGGGATTTTCTCTGCCTCGTGATGACTGGGTGTTGTGTGATGTCCTAAGGTTAGTTAGGTTTAAGTAGTTCTAAGTTCTAGGGGACTGATGACCATAGATATTAAGTCCCATAGTGCTCAGAGCCATTAGAACCATTTGATGGTGGACTCAACGACGAACCCGGGTGCACGAATGGCAAAACGTCATTTTTTCGGATGAATCCAGGTTCTGCTTACAGCATCATGATGGTCGCATCCGTGTTTCGTGACATCGCGGTGACCGCACATTGGAAGCGTGTATTCGTCATCGCCATACCGGCATATCACCCGGCGAGAGGGTATGGGGTGCCATTGGTTACACATCTCGGTCCCCTCTTTTTCGCACTGACGGCACGTTGAACAGTCTACGTTACATTTCAGATGTGTTATGACCCGTGGCTCTACCCTTCATTCGATCCCTGCGAAACCCTATATTTCAGCAGGGTAATGAACGACCGCATGTTGCAGGTCCTATACGGGCCTTTCTGGATACAGAAAATATTCGACTGCTGCCCTGGCCAGCACATTCTCCAGATCTCTCACCAATTGAAAACGTCTGGCTAATGGTGGCCGAGCAACTGGCTCGTCACAATACGCCAGTCACTACTCTTGATGAACTGTGGAATCGTGTTGAAGCTGCATGGGCAGCTGTACCTGAACACGCCGTCCAAGCTCTGTTTGACTCAATGCCCAGGCGTATCAAGGACGTTATTACGGCCAGAGGTGGTTATTCTGGCTACTGATTTCTCAGGATCTATGCACCCAAATTGCGTGAAAATCTAATCACATGTCAGTTCTAGTATATTTGTCCAATGAATACCCGTTTATCATCTGCATTCCTCCTTGGTGTAGCAATTCTAATGACCAGTAGTGTAGATCGTGCATATCTTGACAAATGTTAAGACATAGGCAGTGCAGACATCGATGCAAAGAGAGCTGACGCTCGGTAGCGCCGCCGCTCCAGCTATAATACGTGCATACTGGCAGTCAGTAAACTTACAAGGAACCCCTTGAGTGCGAGGTCCAAAAGGCCACTGATGTTTACGGCATTCGACACCCCACATATCGTCTGGCATGCACTCACAATATTGGCTGCTAATGGCAACAAGCGGCAGGACTGGAGGTATTCAGTGGTGAGCACAGCATGAGGGTATGGAGCGTAGCTGAATAGCTTAGTCGACGAGTAATCCACAACAGTGGCACAGTGGTGGTAGTGCTGGTACAAAGGGGAGCAATGGCAACGATAAACTAAGCAAATGCCGCATTGTATCTACAACAGCAGATCCCGAAGTTGACGTTTCGTCAGAAAGGAACCCAAGGAGTTTTGCAGTTGAGAAAGAAGTGGCAGATGAAAAATTTGCGTTTCTGCAGGATGAGTCAGTGGTGTCGTATACGCTCGACTGTGTGGACAATATACATGAGGGGTACAATGATGACGATAAGTGCTTAACAAGAGTAAGTACGAGGGCAGTTCAATAAGTAATGCAACCCATTTTTTTTCTCGGCCAATTTGGTTGAAAAAACCGGAAATTTCTTGTGGAATATTTTCAAACATTTCCGCTTCGTCTCGTATAGTTTCATTGACTTCCGACAGGTGGCAGCGCTGTAGGGAGCTGTTAAAATGGCGTCTGTAACGGATGTGTGTTGCAAACAACGGGCAGTGATCGAGTTTCTTTTGGCGGAAAACCAGGGCATCTCAGATATTCATAGGCGCTTGCAGAATGTCTACGGTGATCTGGCAGTGGACAAAAGCACGGTGAGTCGTTGGGCAAAGCGTGTGTCAACATCGCCGCAAGGTCAAGCAAGACTGTCTGATCTCCCGCGTGCGGGCCGGCCGTGCACAGCTGTGACTCCTGCAATGGCGGAGCGTGCGAACACACTCGTTCGAGATGTGTTCTGAAGTGTATTGTGCTACTCTTCAGAAATTGATGAAACGACTTCAGCGTGTTCTTAGGCACAAAAATCTGAACGAACTTCTCCTTCTTCATGACAACGCAAGACCTCACACAAGTCTTCGCACCCGAGAGGAGCTCACAAAACTTCAGTGGACTGTTCCTCCTCATGCACCCTACAGCCCCGATCTCGCACCGTCGGATTTCCATATGTTTGGCCCAATGAAGGACGCAATCCGTGGGAGGCACTACGCGGATGATGAAGAAGTTATTGATGCAGTACGACGTTGGATCCGACATCGACCAGTGGAATGGTACCGTGCAGGCATACAGGCCCTCATTTCAAGGTGGCGTAAGGCCGTAGCATTGAATGGAGATTACGTTGAAAGATAGTGTTGTGTAGCTAAAAGATTGGGGAATAACCTGGTGTATTTCAATGCTGAATAAAACAACCCCTGTTTCAGAAAAAAAATGTGTTGCATTACTTATTGAACTGCCCTCGTATATTGAAATGGGTGTCGAGCCATTTAGTTTATCATCCTTGTCGGACAGGGAGCCACAAATCACATCTCCAGTAAAACACAGTAAAGGACAATCGTTGTCTAAGAAGCGGATACGAAACAAGATCATCCGCTGCCTAGTAAAAAAAAAACCAATTATGAACAGATTTCGAATAAGTCCGCAGCAGTATTACCGTGTAGAGCATAAGAAAAACTACGGATATCTAAAGGAGTACAAGTTGCATCTTGTACACAAACTGATGTTTGCGCGTTTCAAGGACGCTCGATACAGATTCCATGATATGCATGATAGTGACCTACTACGTAATGCACTCAAACTGCGCGCGACATACATTTCAGTGATTTCAAGGGAAGCAATGGATGGTTGCATAACTTTAAACAGTGCTATAGTATTGGAAGATGTATGCTAATTAAATTTCAAACAAAACATCAACTTGCCCATGCAAAGCAGACTGCAAAATCTGCCCGAAAATTTGTAGATAAGATAAAGAAAACTTATCCCGTCGTTCATTAAAGAACTTGTTGTCAACTCTGAACGATTGGATTTGAGGTGAGGATGCATATGAAAGGAACCGTGGAAATTGGAGGTATCAAGAGAGTTATATCAAGATCAAATAACGTTAGTGCGTTAACGCATTCGTATACAATTATGCCGACTTTTAATCTGGAAGGTAGACTGGCTGGAAAGCTATTCTCTACGATTCTTTCTCTTGTGCTTGATCTTGCAAGGACTGTAAGGAATATTTACGTCACAGAACGCGAGAGTGGGAAAATAGGCGTAAGAGAACTATAGCTGTCGTAAGAGGACTGCTTTTGGCCAATAACTGGTTAAATAACTAACCGGTCTGCGTATAAAAATCGTACTCCCTTAGAGCAAACTATCCCTCCTGAAAATAATGTGACGTTGCAATTCCTACCACCTGGAACACTGTACAAATTCAGCCCCTGGGTGTTTGTTCTTTCCGTGCCTATAAAACATACTAGTGTTATTGCACTGTCTAAAACCACGCCTTAGTGGATAGCGTTTCACGATAAGCTCCACGACAGACTGTTTAACATTCGGCAGCGTGCCACCACATTCCATCAGTTCTCATCACTCCTATATATCAGTACGATTCTGTATGCATCTTTGGGACTGGATACCTAGCTGGAAGTCCTGCACGTCGTTTAACTCCCAAAGAGTTCGCCTTCGATCTTGCTGGCACGAGCCATTGTGGTCACTGTGGCGCGCCGTTTTTCATTCGGTGTTCACTGTGTAAGTTAATTATTTGTTTTGAGCATTTGAATGTCGACCATGTCCACTTTGTGAAGTGTAATACCGGATGGTTATTATTAAACTTTCCCTGTTATAACACGGAAACTAATTACTGTACGAGTACCAAACTTGGTAGCATTAATATCAAGGAGATGGGGAAAAAATTAATGCAGAACCGATTCCACTGAAACATTTTTAATGTGCTGCTACGGTACACCATACTATTACATACCGGTACCATTACTGCCACAAAAAGGGCTCATTATGCTGCCCGTTAGTCTGAAAGCGCAGAATTGCATTCTGCACAGCAGAACGAAGCATGTCCGTAGGTATGCTGGCTATGTGATATGCTGCACTCCAGATCAGCACATGTGTGAATATTCCCCTGGAAATCCTGTGCTTCAGGTAGCCCCATAACCAGAAATCACAGGGAGTGAGATCAGGTCATTGTGCCGACCAAGCATTTGGAAACGATCGGCTGATAATTCGATCGTTTCCAACTGTGTTTCGGAGAAGCAAGTGAACTTCACGAGCGATCTGCGGTGGGGCTCCATCTTCCATGAAACCTGTTGAGTTCAGTGCGTCTCTCTGTTGTAGGGCGCGTATGACATGCTGGCGAAGCATTCTCAATAACGCTGGCCAGTCAGTCTGCGCGTCTTTGGTCATTGAGCTCCAGCCGGTTCAAAAAATGAGTGGGCCATGATGAACGTAGCCGTGAAGCCACACCATACGGTGACACACTCATCATACAGATTAACTTCATGCTCAGTGACTGGAGGTGAAGACCCCCCCCCCCCCCACATACAGACTCGCCAATTCTTTGTGTTCACCTCACATGTCAGAGAAAAATGAGCTTCGTGTCTCCATAGGATGGTCAACTTCAGTCCTTGCGAGAAAGTGGAGCGCGAAGCTAACACATCGTTGTGTTTCGTCTGGTTCAAGCTGCTGTACGATATGGATCTTGTATGGATAGTATTTCAGAATGGTTCGAAGCACCTTCCGTACAGTGGACCACGGAATGCTCAACTGTCGTGACACAGTATGCGCTCTGCCTGACGATCGGGAATTGAGCTCAGCGTCGTCTGCCATGGCAACAGCGATTTCATCATCCACCTGTGGTGCAACCAGCGGTCGGCCTCTTTCCGGAGCGACGCCCTGTGCTGCAAATAATTCAAACTTCTTCATCATGCTCCGCACAGCAGATGAAGAGGACCCTTCCGTAATCCTTTCAGGCAGCTGCTGCGTTGGTAATGGGACTTCATCAATAATGCCCTGCTCCTTTTGTCCACGCTCATGTTGACACGTCAACAAGTCCATTGTGACTAGCCAGGTGTGTGACTATGAATGATAATGACCGATGACAGAACCTGGTGGCCATATTTGAAACTAGACGGTGGCCCTGTGACGCATGGAAGTCATGCACCCCACACTCTGTACATTAATGTTACCAAATTTGGTACTGGTGCGGTAATTAGTTTCCGTATTATAACTTGTTAAGTGGGGAAAGTTTGATTATAACCACGGGGCATATACGTGCCGTAGCAAATTGATCTCTGCAACTCCCGGACATTCATGGTCTTTTCGCGAGATGTACGTGGGGGGAAGCAATATACTGGCTGACTCTTCTAGGAATTTAAGTCTCGGAACTGTAACAGTCAATCATAATGCGATGCAGAACGCCTCTCTTGCACCGTTGGCCACTGGAGTTTGCTGAGCATCTCCGTACTGTTTTCGTGCTTGCTTAATGAACCTGTAATTGAACGTGTTATTTTGAACTGTCCAGCCAGATCAATGTCAGTGGCCTTCAGTGCACGATACACTGGAACGCTGTGCCGTAAGCGACGTCGCCATGCACGTCGACGAGGCATTGCTGTGGCACGTTAATACAAGTAAACGTAGCAAGCCAACGTCCAGCGAGACACCCAGAACTAAGCGTCTGCACTCCACGACGTTCGCCAGGCGAATGACGCTCCGTGCTGCGGCACAGCTGCAGCCGGCGGCAGCGCGCCGGAAGTCCCGATAAGGCGCGCCGAGTTATCGAGCGCCATTGCGCAACCGCAACTTGATTTTCGAGCAACACGATCCTAGTAAAACTAGGTAATACTTTAACCGTGTTTCAACAAACAACAATTAATTGGAGGCCCGAATGTCTTTAGAGGCCTCCGTCTGCAGTTCACATGTGATGTGCAGGCTCTCTTTGGAGGTAGTACATGGCTCACACTTGCTGTAGTGTGGGGCAATCACTGTGACTACGGTGGCCTTGAAGCCTTTCCAGATGCAAATATTTTGGTCTGGAAACATGGAGTGTAGCAGAGACAACAGGACTCTTGGCTAAAGTTCCCTATGGTACTCTTGTTCCATCTATGCCTTTTGTTTTGAATGCTTATTTACAAATCACTTATCAATGTGGACGGCACTCTAGGTGCTTCGACATCTTCTGCGAAGGGTAAAAAGAATGAAACTAGAGGAGTTGGTAAAACTACTCAGTTTGTTCTTATTAATGGACCTACTTTATTTTGTGGTGCGAGGTTAAATTTTTCTTTAATGAAAGTTTCTTCTTCCTCTAGTTTGGGTAACGGATGGCTAACTGTTGCTTTCGTTGCTTGTAACAATGCAGGTAGACCAGGTTTGGAATCCTTTTAAACTTCTTTGTATCTTTTCTATTTCCTGTATCAGTGCTGTCTGGCATGGATCCCATTCTGACGAGCGATATTCAGACAGAACATGTCGTTTGTCGGCGAATCAAACCACAATGAGCAGACACCTTTGAGCCGGGCGGGGCTTGTGTTCGTGCCGTTTATTGCTTGAACCTTGTATTTGCGGTACTGCCATCCCGTTTCTTATTCGGTTTACTGGCGTTACTAAGTTGCTGGCTTGCGTGCCTGTGAGTGGCAGCAGCAGTGCTGATCGATAAGAACACTGTAGTACTATCTTTGGAGCGATCGCTGGTAATTCTGGGTCGTCGTGTGTCGGGAGATCAGTAGGGATGGAGCAACAGTGAGGTCCGGACAGCCACGAATCGACCGACCGTTGCCAAAACACATGACATGAATGGGGACAACCGTGGTTGGTCGTTCGGTCGCTCGTCTCATCGAACGATGTGTGTTTGATTGCCAACCCCTTCTGGGTACTCTGCGTGTGTTGACTTGTGATTCATCCTTGTTGTTCCACAGTGACTGGTTTCAGTAATGTTCAAGTTCTTAGTGGAAGTGGTTTTGCAGATCCGTGTGTAGCTTGTGTGGTTTTGACTGAGCAGTTATTTTAATGCTCTCTGTGTGCTGGATTGAGGCAGTCGGTCGATTGGGACAGGAATTCTCCGCGGCTCGAGGTCAGGCCGGGGCCACTGGCGGCGTGTACGTGCAGTCAGAAGGTGAGGCACTAGCTGTGAGAGCTACAAAGTTCCTAGCCCAGCGAACCTGGACACTGAAGTTGAGCTATCAGTTAACCTGTTATGAAACCTCAACTGCTGTGACATCTCTTTGCTCATTGCCGGTTGTTGCTTCCTGGGCCATTCTGGCTAGCAGCAATGTATGGTGTGTCGGAATCGGCGCAATTTTGCAGCCATCTTCCTGTATGGTCTGTAACTATTGAATTGGTTCTTACTTACCAGTGAAGTGCACCAGCGTTATTTTCTGCCTTGCGGCCATTAATGCTTCCGTTACCTGCCCTCGTCGTTAGTGTAGTTTTCCAGCAGTTTGTTTATCTCACTGTGTTGATGCTGTCCGACACGGCATGTTGTTCGACAGCCTTTCTGTTGTTAGTTCTTTCTTTTTTTTCTTAAGAGTCGTTATAGTACCTTGGCTGTTTTTAGACGCCAATTTTGAAGACATAGTGCTGCTGGTATCTTCGTCCTCGGCTGATATTTTCCGTTGTCGTACCTTTGGTCGGGTGAAAGGGAATTGATTGGGTTGTTGATCGGTCCTTCAGCCGTCCCTGGGTCGGGTTGCCATCCGATTATTTAACCTTACTGTTGGCTGCCTGTCTCACCTCACCTTACGTTAGAGCTACCTCCTCAGGCTGACCCTTGGAACACTTCTGAGCACCACTGTTCTGTTGGTTTTAGATTGTGATTGTCATTTTAGTCTGATGTACTGTGCGAGGCCTTCAGCCGTCCATTAATTTAGTTTGTTTTAATTTTAAAATATGGCCTTCAGCTGACTTTAATTAAAGTTTGAAGATTGATTAGTTTAATAAGTAAAATTTTGAAAGTTCGTTGTATCTGAAATTCTTGTTATCCAGGCCCTAAGACCTGAGTTGTTCAGTGTCTTGTGTGTGGACTTCAGCCGAGTATTTACGTGAAATATTTTTTTTTTTTATAAATAAGGGCTCCAGCGCCGGCCGGAGCGGCCGAGCGGTTCTAGGCGCTACAGTTTGGAACCGCGCGACCGCTACGGTCGCAGGTTCGAATCCTGCCTCGGGCATGGATGTGTGTGATGTCCTTAGGTTAGTTAGGTTTAAGTAGTTATAAGTTCTAGGGGATTGATGACCTCAGAAGTTAAGTCCCATAGTGCTCAGAACCATTTGAACCATTTGAAGGGCTTCAGCCGCGTGTATTCATTAAAGCAATTTTTATAACTTGTATTCAGGCCTTCAGCCGTTTTTGTTTTTGGTGTGCTTTTGGGCCTTCAGCCCAGGAGCTATCGCAAGTTTTCTTAACTAGCCCTTCAGCTCTAGTGTTTTAATTTGATCCTTTTAAGGGAATGTGTAATGAAGTGGTTCTTAGGAAAATAAAAGTCTGTGTGTTTTGTGCAATTGACAGTAACTGATTACGGCCCCCCTCCACAACCACAACCTGATCCGCTCTATCCTGCGAAACCAGATTTCAACCTTCGTATGCACGCTCTCCCTAACGAAAGTATTCCTATATAGAGTCCCTTCACTGCTGTGGCACACGCAACCGTTTGAGTGAAGTGCGCCCCAGTCGGTCGGCCGGTGCTATCCGCTCGGCTCGCACGCCCATCCCACTTCTCTTCCCGGTGCGCGGCGGATTCGGGATGCTAATAAACCGGCGGGCCTTTGCCGTCGCTGTATTTATACGGCATCCTGTTCGAAAACAAATAACAGCCGCAGAGGGGCCGACGCTTTTATTTTTTTGTTTATAGCAGATATGTAATAAAATCCGACATGCCGAGCGCGCGCTGTTTGTTTTAATGAAGTGAAGCGCGCATCATTTGCGCGGCACTGCCAGCTGTATGAATGGCAGGCCGCGGCTACCTGCCTGTGCTAGCGGCAGCGGTCTGGTCTTCACGCCGCATTACCCACTCCTCCGCTGCTCGCCCAGGCGTAAAGGCGCGCTGCCCCTGACTACGCGCCAAAATGGCGCTCACACGCAAGTACTGCCGGACTTCTTTCCGTGTCCGCGCAATCACTGTCTACACCAGCGACGTAGTAACTTCATCAGCGGTCCGTATTTGCGAGGCGCATATCAACGTCAACCGAGAGCTCCCACACACACACAGTAGGCGTGCTGCCTTACGAAAACCCATTGGCCACCTGTAAATTTTTTCATTATATGTTTCAGCCTCAGACCAACTGAATGCTATCATTTCCGGTTTCGACTTATTACCATATTCAAATGGTACACTTAAATAGAAAAAAAGGAAATTGTAAAAACTGAGAAGCTAAAGCACACACATCAACAGAGTTTTGCGTCACCACGCCTAAGCCGTTGAGGTGTGTTACGACTGTTTCTGTTCCGCTCAGTAACGTTGTTTGTAAACATACCCACAGTTACCATCGGGTAGAACGCTTCACTCAAATGGATCGCAGCAGTTTACTTGAACGTAAAGCATCAGTTCTAAGCAAAGAAGGGAAAGTAGAAAGGTGGAAGGAGTATATAGAGGGTCTATACAAGGGCGATGTACTTGAGGACAATATTATGGAAATGGAAGAGGATGTAGATGAAGATGAAATGGGAGATACGATACTGCGTGAAGAGTTTGACAGAGCACTGAAAGACCTGAGTCGAAACAAGGCCCCGGAGTAGACAACATTCCACTGGAACTACTGACGGCCTTGGGAGAGCCAGTCCTGACAAAACTCTACCATCTGGTGAGCAAGATGTATGAAACAGGCGAAATACCCTCAGACTTCAAGAAGAATATAATAATTCCAATCCCAGAGAAAGCAGGTGTTGACAGATGCGAAAATTACCGAACAATCAGTTTAATAAGCCACAGCTGCAAAATACTAACACGAATTCTTTACAGACGAATGGAAAAACTAGTAGAAGCCGACCTCGGGGAAGATCAGTTTGGATTCCGTAGAAATACTGGAACACGTGAGGCAATACTGACCTTACGACTTATCTTAGAAGAAAGATTAAGGAAAGGCAAACCTACGTTTCTAGCATTTGTAGACTTAGAGAAAGCTTTTGACAATGTTGACTGGAATACTCTCTTTCAAATTCTAAAGGTGGCAGGGGTAAAATACAGGGAGCGAAAGGCTATTTACAATTAGTACAGAAACCAGATTGCAGTTATAAGAGTCGAGGGGCATGAAAGGGAAGCAGTGGTTGGGAAGGGAGTGAGACAGGGTTGTAGCCTCTCCCCGATGTTATTCAATCTGTATATTGAGCAAGCAGTAAAGGAAACAAAAGAAAAATTCGGAGTAGGTATTAAAATCCATGGAGAAGAAATAAAAACCTTGAGGTTTGCCGATGACATTGTAATTCTGTCAGAGACAGCAAAGGACCTGGAAGAGCAGTTGAACGGAATGGACAGGGTCTTGAAAGGAGGATATAAGATGAACATCAACAAAAGCAAAACGAGGATAATGGAATGTAGTCGAATTAAGTCGGGTGATGCTGAGGGAATTAGATTAGGAAATGAGACACTTAAAGAAGTAAAGGAGTTTTGCTATTTGGGGAGCAAAATAACTGATGATGGTCGAAGTAGAGAGGATATAAAATGTAGACTGGCAATGGCAAGGAAAGCGTTTCTGAAGAAGAGAAATTTGTTAACATCGAGTATAGATTTAAGTGTCAGGAAGTCATTTCTGAAAGTATTTGTATGGAGTGTAGCCATGTATGGAAGTGAAACATGGACGGTAAATAGTTTGGACAAGAAGAGAATAGAAGCTTTCGAAATGTGGTGCTACAGAAGAATGCTGAAGATTAGATGGGTAGATCACATAACTAATGAGGAAGTATTGAATAAGATTGGGGAGAAGAGAAGTTTGTGGCACAACTTGACCAGAAGAAGGGATCGGTTGGTAGGACATGTTCTGAGACATCGAGGGATCACCAATTTAATATTGGAGGGCAGCGTGGAGGGTAAAAATCGTAGAGGGAGACCAAGAGATGAATACACTAAGCAGATTCAGAAGGATGTAGGTTGCAGTAGGTACTGGGAGATGAAGAAGCTTGCACAGGACAGAGTAGCATGGAGAGCTGCATCAAACCAGTCTCATGACTGAAGACCACAACAACAACAACAACAACATGCATCAGTAGTCAGTGACGTCTGTGGAACAGTAAGGTGAAAACCATCATTCCACGAAGGATAATAGCGTCAATGATCGGGTCCGTATCATCTCGTTTCGCCCAGAAGGCTTCTCAAGCAAGGACGCTGCTCGACGTCTGCGTGAGAGTCTAAGTGATGTAGTGCGGACATGGAATCGTTTCTAACTGACAGGTAGTGTTGAGGATTTACACCGTAACGGCCATCCAGGTTCGACAAGTGCACAGGATGATCAATCTCTACAACTTCTGAGACAAAGGAACCGTGGGAAGAGTGCTCCAGAGCTGAATTCGGTGTTCGAAGACGCTACAATATGTTATGTATCGCATCAAACTGTTGGGAGACAACTGCATGATGCGAAGCTCCATTCGCATATCGTATACAACAACACATAGACTCCCTTACAGATGGAGAGGAAGTCATGCAGAATAGACGCCGCAGGACTGGCTTCAGGCGCTGTTTACAGACGAAACTCTAATCTGTTTGTACTCTGATCATTGCAAACAACGTATTTGGAGACAACACCTGTGAAACTGTGTGCCACATATGCAAAAAGGCTGTGGTGGAAAGATGTTCTGTGGTGGTGTCACATGTGGCCACCTTAAACGTCTGGTGCTTCTCCAGGGCAATCTCACTGCTATACGCTACAGGGACAAGCTTCTGCAACTAATAGCGGCGGGACAGTCTCGCCAATATTTTGGTGATAGTTTCATCCTGACGGATGATAACTCGGGTGCTCATTATTCTGTGCTCCTGAACACGTCTCTTCGGATGCCGGGCGTCAACCCAGTCGAACATGTGTGGGATCGAATGAAACTAGTTGTTTTTAAACATCTACACCGACGAAGTACTCTGTCTGTCTTACGCAGAAACGCCATTAAATAATGAGACAGTTTCGACCAGGGCTAGCTAGAAAAGCTCCTCGATGGTGTGCCAGACGAATTCAAGTCTAGATGCGAGTTAGGGGACGTTCCCCCACGTATTTATGTTGCCCAGGAGCACTGTGAAGAAATCCAAACGGTAATCAGACGATTTTGTCGTTACACAAATGTTTCAGTGTTTGATTTGGTGATCTGGACACATTACAAATGGATATATATGCATGCCTCAGAGCCGATTTTTGTTTTCTGTGACATGAATTTCGAAACAATGGGGTGATGCAAAACTTGTGTTGCTGTGTCTACAAATCAAATTAACATCTTTATTCAAGCACTTTTGTCGCGAATGATAGAAAATAGAGTTATAAGTCAAGTGAGATGTAGTCTTGGAAATTCATGTTACCAGAGTGGCGGACGTGACCGATCATAGCTTATGTGTAATGTAACTCCGCTAACAAGAGCGGACTATGCCGCATCCCGAGGCTCGACAGCCGTAGCAAGACGCAGCCCTTGGACAGCAGCGTACGGCCTGTTCGTCACGTAGGCCTCACGTGCTGCCGCGTGACACACACGCAATGCTCAAGAGTACTGCAAACTTGTAGAACAAGTGGTGCCGGGTGCATAAACGCTATAAAAAGGCTAGCCGCCATATTGATGGGACAGTGATGGGAGTGATGGCAGTGATGGAGCAGCAGGTCGGTCGATCAGATATGGTTTAGCTGGAGTTCTGATGCTGTGAGATCGCAGAGCAGTGTTGCGTAACTATGAGGAGACTTACACTTATTTCCATGTAGTCAACACTTAGACCGGCGCTCCCGCCTCTGCTATATTAGGACTTAAACTCAGGGAACTATGAGAAGCTACACTACTAAGAACGCAGACAGCAGACTTTGTATATAAACATGTATATAAAACGGACGTGCAACAGGTGCTTCCAGTGTATATTTCCGCATGCACGGATTTATGATTGCATCCAGTGTACCCTGAGATCCCAGCCGATTTCCGTATTCTAACTCACCCTAGAGCCCTCTTTTCAGTGGAGCAGAAGGCAGCCCGCGACCACGAGACCTCCTGTCAAGTAAGTCCTTTGACGCACATTCTTGCAGTCCTTCTACTCCCTCTCAGGACTCGTCAGTGGTTCAAATGGCTCTGAGCACTATGGGACTCAACATCTTAGGTCATAAGTCCCCTAGAACTTAGAACTACTTAAACCTAACTAACCTAAGGACATCACACACACCCATGCCCGAGGCAGGATTCGAACCGGCGACCGTACAGTCCCGCGGTTCCGGACTGCAGCGCCAGAACCGCTAGACCACCGCGGCCGGCGACTCGTCAGTGGAACACGACAATTTGAGTACGTTACATATAGTCTACTAGAAGAGGTCAGTGAATATGTCTACCTTGGCCAGATTATAAATATGAAGGGAGACATAAGACCAGAAATCTATCGACGCATCAAGCTTGGTTGGCAAGCATTTGGGAAGAATTCAAAAGTATTCAGATCAAAAATGCCAGTAAATCTGAAGAAAGCAGTATTTGATCAATGCATTCTTCCTGTGATGACGTACGGATGCGAGACATGGACACTGAACTCATTCACAAAAGGGAAACTTAGGACAGCACAGAGAGCTATGGAGAGATCAATGCTGGGCTATACAAGAAAGGACAGGAAAAGGGCAGATGACATCCGGTCTGTGACGAAGGTTAATGACGTCTTAGAGAGAGTAGGTTCCTTGAAATGGCAGTGGGCTGGCCACGTCGCAAGAAGAAAAGACAACAGATGGACGAAGCTAGTACTGGAGTGGAGTCCGAGAGAGCACCGGAGGCCTAGAGGAAGACCACCAGATAGATGGGACAAAGACATAAAGAAGATAGCTGGTAACACCTGGCAGAGAACTGCCCAAGACCGTCCCACTTGGAGAAGACTTGTGCAAGCCTACCTGAACCCACGACTCGAAGAGGCCACATCATCTAATGATTGAATTGGCTGATGATGATGATGATGATGACATATAGTACACTGCGCAGCCAAAATTCTGTAACCACTGCCCACCGCGATATTGGATGTTTCGTGGTGACGTTATGGGCACGTGGCGCGGTAGGGCAAGTATACAAGCAGAGCAGAAACGAATGGTGACTCATTCTACCGATGATACTGGCTGCAAATCGGAAAAGTGACTCTGATAAAAGGCTAGATTGTTTGATGAACAACTAAGTAGTTCAGCCGTTCACTCGCTAGTGTCATGAGCATCTGTGAGTGATTAAAGGACCTTCAGATCACGAGTAGGCGACCAGATATTGCGTGTCCACGCCTTATGACAGAGCGCACAGGTCGCAGGCTTGAGGATAGGCGGCTATCTGTGGCAGATCCGGTGAAGGCGTACAACGCTTGAGCAGGCAGAAGTGTTTTGGATGACACATTGTTGAATGTGTGGCTCCACAGCAAACAGCTCTTATCTGTTCCCGTGATGACCTAACAACATTTCGGTTTCATCAAGACTGAAACTTGGATCAGTGGGAAAGTGCCGCCTGGTGGGACGAATCACGTTATGCCAGATCGATGGTCGCTGTGGTAGTAATCGAAGGCATCATGGCAACTGTAGCATAATAACAACTGCGGTACTCTTGCATCCCTTCAAGCTTGGTGTTATCGCCGACGGCTGTTGCATCTTCCTCGGGGTAATTGTTCATGTCAAAAGGCCACAAGCACGTAACAGCTGTTTGAGAAGCGTGATATGGCCAACAAATTCGCCTTGCCTGACCCCCATAGGACATGTCTAGGGCACTATCAGTTGCCAGCTCCATGCCGACAAATCACTGGCCCGTAATTGGGGGGAGGGGGGACTGTGTGACCATATGTAGACATGTGGTGCCACATATCTCTGTTAACTTACTATAGGGTGTCATCTGAGCATTCAGCATACCCCTGAGATGGGACAAGATCACCTGTATGATGAACTGATTGCTCCCCTTGACATCATATGAAACGAAAAACCAAAGTCACACAACAGATCATTCATTGAATACTGGACGCAACTGAACGTGAATCACAACCCACAATGAAGTAATGATAAGGATTTCCATCAATAGTAAATGAAACTAATGGTCGCTATAACAATCTCATTTACTGCTAGATGCACTTCTGATTCCAATCGCCGGCCGGTGTGGCCGAGCGGTTATAGGCTCTACAGTCTGCAACCGCGCTGCCGCTACGGTCGCAGGTTCGAATCCTGCCTCGGGCATGGGTGTGTGTGATATCCTTAGGTTAGTTAGGTTTAAGTAGTTCTAAGTTCTAGGGGACTGATGACCTCAGCAGTTAAGTCCCATAGTGCTCAGAGCCATTTGAACCATTTTTTGGTTCCAATCACTGAATTAACAATACATATAACTAGAAGGGGCCTAAGGATGAAAAACATACACAAAAAATCTTGGCATGGGTATGGGACAGAACGATAAAACCCTAAGTCCACCAAACTCGCCAAAAATTATTGAATATGATAGAAGTCGGGTCCGAGACTCCTTCAGACCTCAGGAGAGAGCTAGACAGGATGCAGTGATGAGGACCTGGCTACGCTCGAGAGTACCAAGAAAACATCATTGACAATAATACATTTATGAGGCAGTAATACTGATTTGTATTCCAAAGTGCCATGTCTCAGCCAGGCTGGCGAAGTAGCGCCTTGTCTGACGCAAAAGGCCAGCTTATATTCGTCTTGCAGTATTGACAACATAGTGAAGCGTTGGGTGGTGGATGTTACATCACGGTCGGCCGTCGACTGCGGAATCCGGCACTGCATACCGATCTCCAACGTGCTCTTATGTACGTCGAAGATTTGCACTCAGGAGTCCCGCGCCAGATCCACCTGAAGTACTCGCTGTCATGCAGAGGAGGCTCTGTGCAGGAGACAGGAGCTGGCAGCATCAGTATGTGCCACAGGAATGGACGAGCAGCAGTAGTGCTCCCCTCTCTAAGGCGGGTGATGGGCGGCATCCAGGTCACGCAGGTCAAGCCTCCAGCAGACCTACATGGCGATGGCAGCCTCTGCATCCCACCAATGTTGCCTCAAAAGTTAGCAGTGAATCTGGCAACAGCAGCGTGCTTCCAGCCTGCTTCATGGTTCCGTAGATGATCGGAGGCAGTTAGGCAAGTCGAGGGTTGACCTCCATAGCCTCCCCTCATACTGGATAGCTACAATTGCCACAATGGCTGAGACTATGCACTGGTCAGTAGGCAATCAGCACTCAGCTATCAGCAATCAGACATTCGTTAACAAGGATGGGATATTGATTCGACACCTGAATGTTTAAAGCTGCGTTTTATCTAGCCTTCCTTAAGAAACTGCTTTGTCGCTGGTATGACGGTATCTCTCGGCTTCCATGATGTCAGACCAGGGAGCTAGGTCGTTGCCCCATGTTTTGATAGCTTCCATGTTTACCGCGATTCGCTCAATATTTCCCCTTAACTGGCGGTCGACTGGTCATTGACACAGGAGTTTCGGATTCCATGAGCTGCTAAGGTAGAGCTTTGACGAAGTTTTAGTGTCTGTAACGCCGGAAATGCATATCCTCCTATTTCCATCTATTGTACTATAATTTTTCTCTTGTTTTTTTACCTCAAGATATGACACTTCTGTCTCTTTATATATTGTAATTGCTTTACTTTATATATATATATATATATATATATATATATATACATATATATATATATATATATATATATATATATATATATATGCATTTATGTCGACGTATAATTGGTTGTTTTGTAAATATTATTTGTATTTTTACGCTGGGTCTTGCCTAGGGAAAACTATGCTATCGAACGAATACGTCGATAGGTCGTGTGGAGAACTAGAGTGTCTAGGATCATTGGTAGTGTTAACTCTGTCGCGTGGAGCGCGGGCAGAGAGAGTCTGGCTGGGGTAGGGCAGTGGAGCAGGTGTGTTGTGTGAAGCTCCCGCGAGTTACCGCGCTTTCGGGGCTGGGCAGCATGTAATTGTGCTCGACTTGCGATAATAGTTTCTGACATGGTGTCGCGGCCGGGAAGCATTAGCTGGCGCACATCAAGAGCCCGTTTCGTCTGGTGACCGTGTCGAGAAGAAGGCGCGCCAACATCCGGCTTCTGCAACAGCGACGGCCGACAATGAGTGACTGTCGCCACCTCCTCGATCGATGGCTTCATACCTTCAATCAACCAACAAGGAAGACTGGAAGCACGTAAAGTTTTAGAACTGTATGGCAGACCTCAGCTTTTCAAACTTTTAAAATTGTTGCATCACAAAATTACAGCTACTTAGCATGAACCTTTGTTGCTCATTGTCCCAATTGCATTACCAAGCAGGGTCCCTTCCTTTTCCGGAATGAACCCGAGTGTCGTTCAAATTCAGACGCCAGCATTAAAGTACAATCATTCCATTTCATTACTTTAATTTCAAAGTTCAGTTAAAGTATTCATAGCTGGCTACAATACTTAGATTACACAAGCACAAATTAAGAGTGCGAGTTTTGTTACCATATTTTAGCTTACCTGTGACTGCAGCTCAGCTTGGTTCAAAAAAAAAAAAAAATGGTTCAAATGGCTCTGAGCACTATGGGACTCAACTGCTGAGGTCATTAGTCCCCTAGAACTTAGAACTAGTTAAACCTAACTAACCTAAGGACATCACAAACATCCATGCCCGAGGCAGGATTCGAACCTGCGACCGTAGCGGTCTTGCGGTTCCAGACTGAAGCGCCTTTAACCGCACGGCCACTTCGGCCGGCGCCAGCTTGGTACGTACTAAATTTTACTATTGTTAATCGTTCAGAATCATTTAATTCAAGTTCAAAGTTAAATCTCTTATTTCTACATTGCGTAGATTCAAGTAACTTTTGAAATGATTGTTGAGGTAGTCCAAGACTAACCGTATTTTACTGAATTTCGATGTGCTTCAGAAAGAAAGCTCACTATTAACTTCAGTCACTAAATTAACTTTCGATTTTCCGGTTTTATTAATACTTTTGCTAAATTAAGTCAGAGTATAGCGAAATTTATTACTTCTGACAAATTTTCAGTTTTCACACTACACGTGTCAACCTTCAGTTGCCACGCTTCTAGTGCTAATTGTATGTGTAATAACCTTTCTTTTTCAGTTACTATAGTAATTGTCCTTAGGACTGGCGACTGTAATTTGCTCCAAATCTCAATATCTAATTACCGCTAGTTAATTGTTAACGTAACGGCCGCACATTTACTTTTTTTATTAACTTTACCCTTTTTCAAAATTAATTTCCACCAGTTTCATTAGCATTTTTCCTTTCATTTAGATGTAACCCTTTCCTCCCTCTTTACCGACAAATTATATTCGATGACGATTGCTTTTCCCAAATTTCCATTAGGTACACGCGGTTTAATTTTTCACTGTCATTAAGGTCGATAAATGAGGGGGAGGTTACATGTCCATAGGGGATACTATCCTGGGACATAACAATATATTGATAGCCTAAAAATAAGATCCAGAAAAGTAAGAACAAGCACCAGTTCTCTCGTACAACTGAGTACTGAGTGCAGCTAGCTGAAGAACGAAACTTTGTTGTCAAACTATGGTCTCTGAGCCACCATGTATGTAAGTGTGTCCAATGCTTATCACTCTGCTGATAGTTGTGGAGGATGGCTGTCGTAGTGGTGGCTGAGAATTCTAAGTTCAACCGCGATATGTGATCAATGTAGACAACTCTGTTCTCTCCCTGATGCCCTACTATGTAGAAGCGTACTTTGAAGCACACTCTTTCATACTCCGGAGTGCTCCCTCTCTGACACCCTCAGACCAAGTTTCCTCTTCCCCTCCATAAAATCTAGCTGTTTCAGCCAGCATCAGAATCTCAGTAGCCAATCGCAGTATACTCCAAGATGCTACTCCAGGTGGGTGTAAAATGAATGTGCGCAACGGAAAATAATAAACGCTATAATGAATATTTGGCCCTGTCTGACTACCCCCTGAAGCAGATCTTAGGATCTCTTAATTCTATAAATTACATTCTAAACATAAATAAATGATGAAGGCAACTAATCCTACTAAATGATAAACATTGTTCCTGCTTATATATTTATTGTAGAAAAAAACCTTTATATTACAAAGTTTACATTTCCTAAGTAAAATTACTAATCAATTGCCCAACTCTGGCCCTTATTATGACTGCGCGATGTAATATCAATAACGCGAATCATCCACGTACCAAACACTAGAAGACAGTACTTTCAAAGATGATCCACGGTGGCGTGGGACCTCAGTGGAAATAAACTAACGCGATCACAGCTGTTTAGCTTTTATAGCCCTAATAAGCCGAAGCAATTTGTGATATCACCGTATGTAATGCGTGAGGTGCGTCTAAGTGATGATTCTCGTACTCGTCTGCAACGATGGAAGAACTCCAGCCACAGATAAACTCTTTGAAATACTAGGACTCCAGAAGGAGGTCCTCTGACTAATATACTCTAATACTGTCTTCTCCTCTCTGTGTTCTACAGACGAGAAACGCGAACTCCCAGCCACAAGGACGGAGTTCAGGTAACGTCTCAAGGTAAGTATAGGCAGAGGAAGTGCTCTCAATTACTGAACGCTGCGTACTCAACGACGACTTACAACCCGGAGACGAAGTCCAGAACCGTATAGGTCCGCAACAGTACAGTGCTTAGCTCTTTTAACTATAAACTCTCCTGAGGGCAAAGACAGCAAGTCCGTCTGAACCAACTAAGCTGATATCGAGCGACCGTCACACACGGGCGCTCGATACGGAAGACCTCGTCTCTCCAGCACTGGCTTCCCAGCAAGACTCGGCTCCCCACCATCGTAATTCCGAAAACGAATCATATTCCCGAAACCACGGAATATTCTCCCTCTCTAGAGATTCTTCCGAACGCCGACAAACCATATTTTAGTCTTTTGTCGGCTGGCGCGGAAAGTTTGCGAGGAAACCCCTGTACTCGTACAATGGCACGCTTCTGAGTAAAAATCCTTGGAGATAACCCAGCCTGCGCGGTTTCCGAGGTGCTTCTTCTTCGTTCCTCTCATGTGCGTCCAAGATTTTCAGCGTTCGGAAGTATTATCCGGTTATCCTTCCGGCCCCTACTACAATAGCGGCCGGTCGTTACCGTATTGTGCTCCAGAGCTCAGGTGCCACGACGTCTGTCTAGCTACTTCCTGTGTTTAAGCAGGACCAACACACCTGTGCGGGCTTTCCACCCAGAGCTTGATTTCTGCCTGCTGTTTCATCTCCACTGGCGTTCCAACCTCTAGTAGTATAGGCAATAATTCATTATGCCGTTTTTATAATAAAGACACTCCGTCACCTTTTATGCAATAAGCGTTAACAATTATTTACAAGACGTACAGTCCCCTTTATATATTCATATATACGATGTATATCCTATATCATGATACCTAATTGTGTTTGTAGATCACGGCAAGGTATGTGGATGAGTTGTTGTAAGGTGCGAAATTATAGCCACCTTACAATACATTCCAAGTTCCAACCAATAAAAAGTTTATAATTATAACATTATCCCATCTCCCAACGAAACTGCCGTGGTTAACCAGTACTACTTAATTCTGTTACTTAGACGAGCAGAAGACAAATTCTCCCGCTTTACGTATGTGTTTTCATACGTCCTCAAAAAAAAATGGCTGCACTCAAGCACTCGTGTTTTCTGATCTCAGCTACCAAAATAATTACTATGAACCAGTCGCGGGCCTCATTATAACATTTAAACGTCTACATCTGTGACGCCCTTCAGCCCGCAAAGGCCGTCACTTACTGCGGGGAGCGTCGTGTTTTTCTCCTGCCGCTGCTGGGCTTATCTTTTCTAAAGGGCATTCCTTAAGCTCCTCGCTGCCTGAAAGTTTACAACATAATATGCACTCGCTCTCTCTCGGCTTATTGCCCCTTCCAGTTACCACCTGGTGTTTTCGCATCTGTTGAAAAATAGCGCTCTGTCTTAAGCCCGTACCTGTCTGTTAGCTTCCAGCGAAAACACTTCTTTGACATTTTTATTGGTTGCCTGCCTTCCTCGGTGCTCTCGTTCATTCTGATAGCCAGCTGGCCGTCTCAGTTTGCATAAAAACACAAGGACCAGCCACAGTACAGATTTAGAGAAAAGATAACTACTTATATCTACAGTCATTTATATTATCTTTAATTAGCTGCATAATTTCGTGGTGTGTTACAAATTTCAATGAATCTTTTACCCTCATCTGAACAAGATTTATTAGTAAGATTATGAAGCAATTTTGGAAAAACTTGCATCAAGGGCGTGTTGAATTCATGCCATTCAGAATCGCTGTTGCATTGCGATCTAAAGGTGGTTTAACAAGCTATTGAACAGGTGCTCACACCGTTTCGGCTCATTAGTGTTGTAACCCGTCAATGCAAGACAGTGAGAGAGAGGTCTAAACTCTGATTGTTGGAACTGAAGGCTGCAGCTGATTACGTAATAATATCGAGTTGGTAGCTAGTAAATGGCAAATACATCATTAGGAGTATCACTGTCCACAACCTATGTGAAACAAAGCCTTCTCAAGATAGAAACCTGTAAAAAATTATTTTGTTACTGGTGCAGACACCCTGAAGATGAGTAAGAGAAGTAGGCTGGTAGCTTGCTTTATTAGTTCCTGCATGCGGGCTGTTTTGTATAGAATCGCGGCAGCTACTTGAAGGATGCATCTGCTGCTGCTGTCTAATGTTGTTCAGCTAGTGTGCTGCTAGTTTATCTATGCCAGCAAATATGTAGTTTCTTATATGTTCTCAGACAGAGAAGATTTTCTGTATCCGTTTTTCACTGTGAATCTTGTTAATCATGTATCCGCGCTTTAAACCACTTTTGTATTGTACATAGTCAGCTGCAGCCTTTAGCTCCCACAATGAATAAGCAGATATTTCTACACTGTGGCTCCTCTCTGAGCCTCTTCGGGCAGCAGCAGAAAAATGGCCGAACACTTAATGAGATGTTGCGGCCATTTTTACTGCACTCAAAACCTGATGTTAGCCTTGACTAACTTATTTATTAATTTTATACTGCCTTAGTGTTTCGGTATTATGCTATTCTGAAACGATCAAACATTTATAATGCGTTCTTAGGTAAAATGAAACTGTATTTTTTAAATATGGTACAGAGTATCTGAATGTAAGTGAGCAGTTATTGTTTTCGAATGACAACTTACTCTCTAATGTGTTCAGGAGCGAACAATTTATGTATAAAAGTTAGTTCGACTTGTAATTTAGTTACTATTTTGCCATCCTCATTTTGTTTTCTTTTTAGACAGCTCGTCTGCTGATGAGTGGATAATAACCCTAAGAAACGGGTTATTATACCACTTATTTTGTCTAACTACTTTGTATTATTATAATAAAAATTGCACTACTGGCGGCCGGCCGCGGTGGTCTAGCGGTTCTAGGCGCTCAGTCCGGAGCCGCGCGACTGCTACGGTCGCAGGTTCGAATCCTGCCTCGGGCATGGATGTGTGTGGTGTCCTTAGGTTAGTTAGGTTTAATTAGTTCTAAGTTCTAGGGGACTGATGACCATAGATGTTAAGTCCCATAGTTCTCAGAGCCATTTGAACCATTTTTTTTTTACACTACTGGCCATTAAAATTGCTACACCAAGAAGAAATGCAGATGATAAACGGGTATTCATTGGACAAATATATTATACAAGAACTGACATGTGATTACATTTTCACGCAATTTGGGTGCATAGATCCTGAGAAATCAGTACCCAGAACAACCACTTCTGGCCGTAATAACGGCCTTGATACGCCTGGGCATTGAGTCAAACAGAGCTTGGGTGGCGTGTACAGGTACAGCTGCCCATGCAGCTTCAACACGATACCACAGTTCATCAAGAGTAGTGACTGGCGTATTGTGACGAGCCAGTTGCTCGGCCACCATTGAGCAGACGTTTTCAATTGGTGAGAGATCTGGAGAATATGCTGGCCAGGGCAGCTGTCGAACATTTTCTGTATCCAGAAAGGCCCGTACAGGACCTGCAACATGCGGTCGTGCGGTGGTGCATTATCCTGCTGAAATGTAGGGTTTCACAGGGATCGAATGAAGGGTAGAGCCAGGGTTCGTAACACATCTGAAATGTAATGTCCACTGTTCAAAGTGCCGTCAATGCGAACAACAGGTGACCGAGACGTGTAACCAATGGCACCGCATACCATCACGCCGGATTACACGCCAGTAGGTCGATGACGAATACACGCTTCCAATGTGCGTTCAACCCAATGTCGCCAAACTCAGATGCGACCATCACGATGCTGTAAACAGAACCTGGATTCATCCGAAAAAATAACGTTTCGCCATTCGTGCACCCAGGTTCGTTGTTGAGTACACCATCGTAGGGGCTACTATCTGTGATGCAGCGTCAAGGGTAACCGCAGCCATGGTCTCCGAGCTGATAGTCCGTGCTGCTGCAAACGTCGTCGAACTGTTCGTGCAGTTGGTTGTTGTCTTGCAAACGTCCCCATCTGTTGACTTAGGGATCGATACGTGACTGCACGATCCTTTACAGCATTGTGGATAAGATGCCTGTCATCTCGACTGCTAGTGATACGAGGCCGTTGGGATCCAGCACGGCGTTCCGTATTATCCACCTGAACCCACCGATTCCACATTCAGCTAACAGTCATTAGATCTGGACCAACGCGAGCAGCAAGGTCGCGATACGATAAACCGGAAACGTAATGGTACGCATTTCTCCTCCTTACACGAGGCATCACAAGAACGTTTCACCAGGCAACGCCGGTCACCTGCTGTTTGTGCATGAGAAATCGGTTGGAAATTTTCCTCGTGTCAGCACGTTGTAGATGTCGCCACCGGCGCCAACCTCGTGTGAATGCTCTGAAAAACTAATCATTTACATATCACAGCATCTTCTTCCTGTCGGTTAAATTTTGCGTCTGTAGCACGTCATCTTCCTGGTGTAACAATTTTAATGGCCAGTAGTGTATATAAAAATGCGATCCTATAACTTTATATCCACGGCCGGACATTATCAAGCCATACATAAATGCTGTAAATTGTAATTTTGTTGCACTTTTCTCTTCCCGCCCTTACAGTCGGCCGCATCGGTTCAGGTCAGGCACTCTGGTCTCGCCGGAGAGCGCATGTCGCGATGAGAGGGCAGAGACAGTGCTATCCAGAGCAGAGCGGTGCGACAGCGGTTGGCGATCCTAACTACGGAGCTGAACTGCCCATATCACCTGAAAGTCAGTGCCGGGGCCGCTGTGGAGGCAGGTGACCATCCTACAGTGAGTCACCTGGTGCTCTTCAGTGGTGCGACAGGCGAGGTTGTTTGGAATCAGCAGGCTGACAGAGGATGTGCCAGAGCTGAAGCGACCACATCTACTTCAGCGAGTGCCTTGGGCAGCTGTGGCCACTAGTAGGCAAGAAAGAATTCGGAGCTGACACTTCGGCCGTTCTTGTCTTGGTTATCGGCATGGCTGGCCAAGGGTTTGGCCGCGATCATCAGCTGAGTGTGCAGCAGCTTGTAATGGTCGCCTGGTCGTAGATATTGCTAATTGCTATAATCGCACTATTTCACTCCCATTTACGGAGCTTGTTAGCACTTGATGTTAAGTTGGCGCCATTACAAAGCATTGTGTTGTGGTAATTGCTGCTACTTGCTGGATCGCTGCTGTCTCTCGATGCTGATGCTGGCTCTACATCTGGTTGTCTAGGGTTAAAACATGAGGTCCCGTGTTTTTTATATGCTTTTGATGATAAAGAACGAGCGAAACCAACAAATATGTAAACTTCAAATATTTATTACTCTGGTGGCCATCTTAATTCCACTGTCCACCAAAGACCATGACTCAACACAAAGTAGCACTTCCGTTACATGTTCTTTGCAGTGTTTATCCACCTCAAACAATAACACACAAACACACTATACCAAAGTGACATTCCGACTGCCTCCCGACCGTTCTTGCTGCTTGTATTTATAACATTGTCAAAGAACTACTAAAAAGAGATATAGTTTACAAGTCACATGTACATCTGTTATCATAATTTGTGCAGAAAAGTTATTTATTTGCGTCGAGTGACATAATTTAACATGTTATTAAAATGACAGACAGATTTGTTGACTTGACAGAATAATTCTTTGTTACAAAAAGGCCGTTTTTTAGAAGTTTGTCAATTGACTTCTCTAATTTGCATAAATAAGTAAATAACATGAATTATTAAGAATTACATTGGTTTTCGTCTAAAATAGGATTGCTTACGTGAATACTGAGTGAAAACGCTCCTAGTGAACAAATAGGTTTCACTGGGTGATTTTTATTTAAGGAGATTCAAAATACCTAAGTTGTCCACTATTTTTCGTACTTCATATTAATTATTTAAGATGAACTCAGTGTTTTTACATGATGACATTTGCTGTATCAGTGATCAAGTGCTATTAACTTTTGTGTGGGTCAGTTATTCAGTATAATTTAATGGGTTGACTGTTTATGCAGACATGTTATGCAATCATTGTTAACATACACAAAATCTTTTCTATAATCATAAATACTCGTTAAACTGGTTGAATTTGGAAGGTATCGCATACTTCGGTGAAGTAAAGCCTTTAATATGTTCCGTTACAAGCTGAGAGAACTTGGACGGCAACGAAAGCGGACAGACCCCAGTGAACCAGAGTGCCGTGGAGCCACAGACAGTATGGAGGCAGCTGGAATGTAGAGTCCTACACAAGGTGGACCGGCTGTTGCAGCATATGGTGTTTTCCTTCTACTATCCAGAACAGACCACAGCTGACGGACCGACGGAGGAACGACGGAGGAAAGTGCAGTGGCGGGCGTTGGTTGTTGACAGTGTTCTTGACAGCTAAAATACACTTGTAATGCACCTGGACCTGTGAATTCGGGACTCTTCTACTTTTGTCTGAAGTGGAGGAGTACATTGAGGCCACGGGAGTTTTGATCGTGACATAGCTTTATTAGAGTACATGTACACAGTGAGCCCGTGGAGCAATCGGAGTTTATTATTATTGTTCTCGAATTTGAAAACACAGAAAGACTATTGTGATAGAAGTGTGTTTCAATTATAATCCTTGTACCTTTATTCTTGCTTATGCTGTTCCTTTATCGATTGAGCAGTAGGTTGTATCTTCATTTAGATTGTGTTGTCCTGTCTGTCTGGGATATCGTTGAGATGTTCATAGTAGTTGGCTGTAGATTATTCTAGTGAGCTACTCTGTTTGCTGCTATTTTATTTTGGTGCCCCCTTGTAACGTTACTCGTAGGCAGAAGCAATATCGCTTTTATGCATATTATGGATACATATCACTTAGAATTAATTCTTACTGCTCCTTTTGGAGATATTATTTTCTTATTGTGAAGCGAGTAATTATTTTTGTTTCTTATGTCATTTGCTATCTGAAGTTAATTGTCTTTAGAGGTTGAGCACAACGGTTTCCTGTTTTCATTTACGTAAGCGTTCTCGGATTGCAAATTGTTATTTAATAAGTCAAAGATTGATTAAAAGCCCATGCTTGCACAACCTCTAGCCGAACTCCACTCCTGCCCAAATCCTGCGCCACTCATTGAAAAAGAATCACGAATAATATGGGAAATAAAAGGAAGCAGACTGACCGCTCTTAAGCGCTGTAAATGTTGTAAGCCTGTTACCAGGCGCTGACGTAAGTCATAGCAGTGAAATGCTGTGTATCTCCCAGTCGGTTGTATGGAATCAGCCTAGAGGGCTGAGTTGGTGTTCAGATGTGGCAGAGTATCACAAAGCAAGTGCCGTACTTCGACTTGATAACGGCCACGCCAAGCCAGATGTGTTAATGTATCAACTGTCCAAAGTGTCTACAAGGAACGGAATATCATTCAGAGCCATGTTAGTGATCGTAAAAATCCTGATGGATACGACCTGAAGAAGAACGTCAGCTGCGTGTCTACATTGGGTCGAACAACAACAGCTGACTGGAGGTATATAGTGTCGTCCGACAAGTCAGGACTCTCCGCGCGCTCAAATAGTCCAATGAATCGAGTGCATTTATGGTCCAGTGAGATGTTTAACCCACTGTATGTGAAGGGCTCGAGGAGCTTCTCTGATGCTTTGGAGGTGTTCTGCGCAACAAGTAAACAGTTGTGTTCACAGTTGTGTTCGTTTGGCGAACAGCCAGGCACCTCATTGCACGTAGACTGGCCTAACACTACCCCCTATCTTACTGTCACAGGAAGTATCTGAGAGTAATTGGAGTAATAGGTGAAACGTAACACCCCAGTTAGAAGCACCTCAATTAGTTTATATACGTCCATTCTCGTACTGAAGGTTGAGGGACTTCAGCCGTTCACTTATGTGGTAGTTGATGGTTGCAGACACAACATCGTTGTTACAGTAGTCTACAGAAACGAATTCACATATGTTGGCTACTGGTGAGATCGAGTGTACCATTGTTCACCCGTCAGCGTCAGTTAAGACTTGCAGATGGTGTTCTGGATCACCGAAACTGGTAGCTGTATAATAAATAATATCGAAAAGACGGCTGCAGGTATTCCATTTTATTACATCAGTTAGTTTAAGTCATCAATGAATTACTTCAGCTGGATATAGTACACATGAAGACACTTGTAGACTCACTTCCTCGCCGGGTTAAGGTATCAACATCAATGCGGTGTTACAAGGAACTTTCTATATGTCTACAGTCTATTCACCGAGAGCTGGGACGAAACATAAACAGTGTCACGTGAGCGACTACGCTCGTTTCCAAAGAAAGGTGTTCACGTGATACGTAGGGGTGTGGAAAATCCTTGGCGCACGCTTTGCGGCTGGCGGCGTTCGGCTGGCTGCCGAGCTGTCACAGCGGACCGTACCAGGTGGAAATGGCATGGCAAGCCGTTCCACAGGACTACATCCAGCATCTCTACGATCGTCTCCATGGGAGAATAGCAGCCTGCATTGCTGTGAAAGGTGGATATACACTGTACTAGTGCCGACATTGTGCATGCTCTGTTGCCTGTGTCTATGTGCCTGTGGTTCTGTCAGTGTGATCATGTGATGTATCTGACCCCAGGAATGTGTCAATAAAGTTTCCCCTTCCTGGGACAATGAATTCACGGTGTTCTTATTTCAATTTCCAGGAGTGTATATTTCGGATGATGATTTGGTAAAAGTTCTGTCTCAGACGTGAGATTTTAATATATTACTTCACAATTACTGACTCTATTGCGCAGAAAATTTGCGGACGTCATCAACATATAGTACTGAAGGCAATTATAAAATTATTTTGCTGTGCGACACACAGTTTAGGAGATATGGCGTGATGAATATAGAGTAACGCGAAAAACAACTTTTCCTGAAAGCTTAAATATTTCTCTTTTCCAGTGACAATAAATTTTAATGTAATGTAAAAAAAGGTGTCGGAAGGTAGTTCTCGGCTCACTTTATCATGTTCAGGTGCCAAATTATTAAAAAACACGACTTTCATTTTTTAATTTCTGGCGCCCCTGCCTTGTACACCCTTCGATGGCAGCGCTGTGGTCACGCGCCTTGCCGTGTTTACAGTACGTGTCTTGTCTCGGTGAATGGAGTATAGTAGAGTTACTTACAGTTTTCTCTAGTGTGCTTAAAAGCTCGTGGGCCAGTGTCATTTACAAGCATGTCATGTAGACACTATGCAAAATTCACAGCAGACATCATTTACATTTTGTTTCTCGCTAAGAGTGACAAGGATTCCCAGATCTGAACCACATTCTTGTCTGCAAAGACGAAAATTTTTTTCAGAAACTGGTTAAAAGTAACAGCTCAAGAACAACCTTCTGAAAATGATTATAAGATAAAATGTACCACAGAGCTACAGTGACGGGCGCCCGACTGGTTTATATGAAAATGGAAAAAGTTGTCTAAGAAAAACACTGTAAAGCATAAAAGGGTACATCGAGGTCACATTCGATCAAAGCAGAGCTTATAACAAGCATATAGTAATTTATAATCAATAGGTAAATATAAAAATATTCAAAGCTACCACTAGTAGTTTCGATAAATGAAAGAGTACTTTTTTAACGTTATAACTCAAACAAAACTGGATTTCCTTATCAATTATCAGATGACGACAGGTCACCATGTCTTTCTTTACTTCTTTTGTGAAATTGTAATTCGAGATACTCGATAGCCACTGATAGGTCGCGAAAAATATCTATACTCTATATAAAGTTTCTGTTTTTGAAAATAACTCGTGATTAAGCATAGGTAATCGTAGATAATTGATTCAATTACTGTAAATCAACAGATTGTTTGTTGCTGCTAAACAATAAGCAGAACACAAATCATCGATTAACTTCACTCTATCTTCTGGTACACAACATACCGATTATACCTAAAATAACAAGAGGGAACATACATCGAAAATAAATGTAAATACTAACTTGAAAAATTTCGTCAAAGGAAATTAGGGCATCAGATGAGGAAATATGCATTTAAATTAGAACTTTAGGGCCCACTATGTCCTTTAAATAACCAGAGTCACCATGTATCACCTTTAACTACAGCATTCTAGATCGTTGGTAAGCAATGGAACTTCATTTTCAAGGGTTACAAAAGCAAAAATACCCGCAAGACACAGGGAGACAAGGGTTCGGATTTGAGTAGCATCCCAGTGTATGGTTTTCAAATGGTTCAAATGGCTCTGAACACTATGGGACTCAACTGCTGTGGTCATAAGTCCCCTAGCACTTAGAACTACTTAAACCTAACTAACCTAAGGACATCACACACACCCATGCCCGAGGTAGGATTCGAACCTGCGACCGTAGCGGTCGTGCGGTTCCAGACTGTAGCGCCTTTAACCGGCCGGCTATGGTTTTCCATATGGTAATATACGTAATAGTTTTATTCACAGGTAAGTTCGAATGTTTTTTTTTTTTAAATTATTTATTCAGTTACATTATTTCTTACATTGTAACCCACCACCTAATACATTAGTGGGTCTTAGATCTACATTACATTTTATTGAATATTAGCAGCATTTTTACTTCTATTTCTAGTGTTAGTGAACTTACTTGCTACAGGAAATGAGAAGTTAGTTTCTTGTTGGGTAAGATCTAATTCTACACTTTGCTAACTATTCTAGTGGCTACTTCCTGGAGCGTTACAGGCGTGCCAGTTGTTTTGTATAAACCTACTGTGTGGCTGCGCCCACTGAGCTAATCCCAGTGAGCATGCCCCTGGCACTGGGCTGGCCTTTTAGAAGATCACTGCAGGTTCTGTTAGGGGTCTTCTATCTACTATCTACTTAAGGTTAAACTATTACTAAGTGCGCAGTTGTCAATTTCGGGTGTTGGCGCTCCCTCCCCCTGTTCCAGAGCGTGGCGGATTCCTACCGTCACGGCGATTGGCCAGTCCACGCCCCGATCATGTCATGTCCGGTGGTTCATATGTTTTCCCTTAGGATTCTCGCAGGACTTTTGCTGATACCTCGCTGGCAAGGCGGTTTACTATGTTAAATGTGGTAGGGTCTCTAATTAATTGGTTCGAATGTTTCTACCATTTGTTACTTCTATTTAAATTTTTGTAAATGTACCAGGTGACAAGATGGCTTGGGTGTTAGTGACCTCGTTTCAGGTCGCGGTGACGATGCGGGATGTCTGGCATGGCAACAGGTTCATAGCGTTAGGTGGATGGTCGACTTAAAGTCATACAAACGGCGAGAAGACAATAGCCCATTTATTCATTACACGTTCTGTTGTGGTCATCACCAAGAGGCGCAGGCTGGCCCCGGACAGTGGCGTGTGCTTCCCTCAGCACGTGTCCTCAGCAGGCGGCCAGTTCACGGAACTGCCCCACCGGACAGAGGCACGTCACGATGATAGCACCTCGGACAGTGTAGTGGCACGAGAGGCCTCGACAGACGACAGACATAATATGACGACTATACTCCATTCACCGAAACAAGAAACGTATTGTAAACACGGCAAGGCGCGTGGCCACAGCGCTCCCGTCGAGGGGTGTACAAGGCAGGGGCGTCAGAAATTAAAAAATGAAAGTCGTGTTTTTTATAATTTGGCACCTGAGCATGATAAAGTGATCCGAGAACTACCTACCGACCCCTTTTTTTACATTACATTAAAATTTATTGTCACTGAAAAAGAGAAATATTTAAGCTTCCAGGAAAAGTTGTTTTTTCGCGTTACTCTATATTCATCACGCCATATCTCCTAAACTGTGTGTCGCACAGCAAAATAATTTTATAATTGCCTTCAGTACTATATGTTGATGACGTCCGCAAATTTTCTGCGCAATAGAGTCAGTAATTGTGAAGTAATATATTAAAATCTCACGTCTGAGACAGAACTTTTACCAAATCATCATCCGAAATATACACTCCTGGAAATTGAAATAAGAACACCGTGAATTCATTGTCCCAGGAAGGGGAAACTTTATTGACACATTCCTGGGGTCAGATACATCACATGATCACACTGACAGAACCACAGGCACATAGACACAGGCAACAGAGCATGCACAATGTCGGCACTAGTACAGTGTATATCCACCTTTCACAGCAATGCAGGCTGCTATTCTCCCATGGAGACGATCGTAGAGATGCTGGATGTAGTCCTGTGGAACGGCTTGCCATGCCATTTCCACCTGGCGCCTCAGTTGGACCAGCGTTCGTGCTGGACGTGCAGACCGCGTGAGACGACGCTTCATCCAGTCCCAAGCATGCTCAATGGGGGACAGATCCGGTGATCTTGCTGGCCAGGGTAGTTGACTTACACCTTCTACAGCACGTTGGGTGGCACGGGATACATGCGGACGTGCATTGTCCTGTTGGAACAGCAAGTTCCCTTCCCGGTCTAGGAATGGTAGAACGATGGGTTCGATGACGGTTTGGATGTACCGTGCACTATTCAGTGTCCCCTCGACGATCACCAGTGGTGTACGGCCAGTGTAGGAGATCGCTCCCCACACCATGATGCCGGGTGTTGGCCCTGTGTGCCTCGGTCGTATGCAGTCCTGATTGTGGCGCTCACCTGCACGGCGCCAAACACGCATACGACCATCATTGGCACCAAGGCAGAAGCGACTCTCGTCGCTGAAGACGACACGTCTCCATTCGTCCCTCCATTCACGCCTGTCGCGACACCATTGGAGGCGGGCTGCACGATGTTGGGGCGTGAGCGGAAGACGGCCTAACGGTGTGCGGGACCGTAGTCCAGCTTCATGGAGACGGTTGCGAATGGTCCTCGCCGATACCCCAGGAGCAACAATGTCCCTAATTTGCTGGGAAGTGGCGGTGCGGTCCCCTACGGCACTGCGTAGGATCCTACGGTCTTGGCGTGCATCCGTGCGTCGCTGCGGTCCGGTCCCAGGTCGCCGGGCACGTGCACCTTCCGCCGACCACTGGCGACAACATCGATGTACTGTGGAGACCTCACGCCCCACGTGTTGAGCAATTCGGCGGTACGTCCACCCGGCCTCCCGCATGCCCACTATACGCCCTCGCTCAAAGTCCGTCAACTGCACATACGGTTCACGTCCACGCTGTCGCGGCATGCTACCAGTGTTAAAGACTGCGATGGAGCTCCGTATGCCACGGCAAACTGGCTGACACTGACGGCGGCGGTGCACAAATGCTGCGCAGCTAGCGCCATTCGTCGGCCAACACCGCGGTTCCTGGTGTGTCCGCTGTGCCGTGCGTGTGATCATTGCTTGTACAGCCCTCTCGCAGTGTCCGGAGCAAGTATGGTGGGTCTGACACACCGGTGTCAATGTGTTCTTTTTTCCATTTCCAGGAGTGTAGTGCGCGACAAACTTTTCCCCTTTAAACTTTTTTGTGGGGGTGTAAGCGAGAAAAGTTTCAGAAAGGTTTGAATTTAATTTTGTAGTTTGTTCGAATGCGATGGGTGCAACCGTTTGTCCTTTACGAGTGGAAACTCAAATGTGGAAATTAGACTGCATTATAGAGGAGAGAGAGAGGAGCGGTTTGTTATAAACCTCAATGAAAACAGTTCAAGTTCGAAAGAGTGAACCTTGTTTCGTCCTTTCTCATTATTATTACTGGTATTGTTATTAAAATTAACAATTGTGTGTGAATGGAGCGTTTTGTTAGCAACCTGAATGAAAATAAATCTGCTTCGACAGAATGAACTGAGTTTAACATTATTGTAACATTATTGTTAAATTTATTTCGTACATTGTTGCCCACGTTTCTCAAGGTCCGCTGTGACAGCTCGGCAGCCAGCCGAACGGCGCCTGCCGCAAAGCGTGCGCCAAGGATTTTCCACACCCCTACGTATCACGTGAACACCGAATGCTTTCTCTGGAAACAAGCGTAGTCGCTCACGTGACACTGTTTATGTTTCGTCCCAGCTCTCGGTGATTAGACTGTAGTTCTGTAGTAACGCGATCACGCTGTTTAGTGCAGATACGCGACCAGCGAACAGTCCTTGGCGGGCTCAGTGCAGGGAGCACTCGACAGCGAAGGGAAGCGAGGATCCTTGCGTCGAGCGCAGCGTCAGCAGCCCATGGGCGCATTTCTGTGGTGGCAGAGGGAGTGCAGCCAATAGGCGGCAGCCCGGCAGACAATGGACCCCAGGGTAGGCGCCCTGCAGTCAGTTAAAGTCGGCCAGCAGGTGGCCTCCAGCTGGAGAGATCCAGTTGAACTCTCAGCAGCGTCAGACCTTGGCACAGTCAATAGTTCTGCAGCTAACGAAGCAGCGTCTAGCAGTAGCATGTTGGGTAACCCATACCAAGTCGATGACTGTCTTGGAATATCTCTAAGGCCTGACTTCTGTCAAGTCAAAATGGGCTCTTTACATCCTCTTGCATCGGAACGCAGTGACAGATTTCTGTTTCCTTGGCCACAGGGTAAAATTGCCTCGCTGAAATGCAGTGGTGCAACGCAAGAGTTTTGTTACGCAGAATTCCTTTAACATTGATGTACTTACCAATAATTGTTGCTGCCACAGGTAGCAGGCTGCATCCTCTGTAACCAGGCAGTTCTTACTGGGCGACACCACAGACCACATTCACGTTTGCAAGACCAAATCTACCATTACATGCAGCCTTTACAAAGAAAGAGCATGTTGTAAGTCCATGATACATAAAGTCCGATTACAGGTGCTAACAGCTGATGGAATTTGAATCAAATGATCGCAATCGTGGGTCAATTGTATGTATATCAGGCAAGTACGAGTACATAAATTTAGTATGCAAATCTGTCTTATTAAATTAGTTACGTGGGTAAGTCTGAACCTAATAATGTGTTGTGGAAGGATAGGCCTACCACACAGTGACGTGAGCATCATTATGTGATTACTGTAATCCACTTTCGTTAAAAATCAGTAATACCGTTGGAGGATGTTAAAAACCGTTGCTGTTCAAATTTTGTTGATGTCCCACATGCTCACAGAGGGAGACATTTATCTATATGTTCCCATGTTGGTGCCATGGTGGTAGGGCAGTGCAGCTTCCCTGCAGTGCTGGCAATATGAAACTATACTTTTTAGCCAGGAAAGCACATTACCCACATGATAAGAGGGCAGAGTCAGACTTGTGGAGACTACTCTTGTTATTAATTTCTTAGCTTAAGAGAATATAGTGTCGACAGACACCGAGCTGACGCCAAGAATGCCTGTGGTCGATCATATGAACTGCCGACCAACTAAGAGCTAGTAGTAGCATAAATTGCGTTCTGGGCTATTTAGTTCCTGCAGGTTACTTACATCCGGGGACAAGTGTACATTCAGGGGCAAAGTATCCCTCCCCCTCCCCTTAACCTAATGTTAGGCTGAATTATTTATGACCTCGGCGTTGTGTTATGACACCCGGGGGATAATCTGTTCTTCTGAGAAACCCCCACCCTCCCCTTTTTTGTCACCCCCACCTGATTCAGTTCTGAGCCACTTTTATCGTCCTGTGAAATCCTGCAGCCTTTCCTTCCCCTCCACCACGCCCACCTCCCCTCCTCCATCTGGAAACTGGCAGGAGAAAGACTCAGTCTGTGCTGAGCTGCCGGAGAGGAAGAATGTAAGGTAGAGTCTTCATTTATTCACTTTATTTATTTTTGAGGCCGTTGGATTGTCTTCCACACTACGACATCCACTGCCCCCATTTTCGACCACCTCTTTCCACCGTCATCCTGCCCTCACTTTTTCCGTGCGTTTGTGAATATTTTTGCCTCAGAGTTTAATGACTGACTGCTTTAGACCAAGTATCTCCAATGGAGGGTGCTCGAAGCTGTCTCACAGCCATCCCCACCTGCCCCCATTTCCTGCTACCCCCCACTCACACTTGTAGATTTGTGGAAAAAAGGCTGGATTGGAAGGTATAGTCTTTATTTTTTGTGGGAAATGTATTCATTGGTGTTGGACAGAGAGAACTTTAATAAGTGTATTACATGTAAGCACACAGCTTAGAACTGCACCTGCAGCCTTCTATGCAAGGAATGGAAGGAGGCGATGGTGAATATTTTTCAGCAATGATGTAGCAGGATGGACTGAGGATGCATTTTTCAATTTATAGACTACTGCCTGTGCTGGAGCTGTCTATGTTTCTTACAATTGCCAGTTAGGCCACAGTGCAGGCTATTCCTCTACCCCAGACTGAGCAAACCAGATGTGTTCACCTTATTGTATGGGGCTCCACTCAGGATGCTTGAAACGGGTGTAATAGGTTTCTCCTCCCTTTCCTGTCGTGTGTGTATGAATATGTTCACGTTTCTGTGTGTTACAGTCCACAATACCACTCAAAATTGACACCAAACTGTTCTGCAGCTGCTGCCAGAAGAATTACCACGCACTGATCTGCAAGCGTATAGCTGCTGAGGAATTTGACACAGATACATAGTAACAAAGGATAGGACAGCAATCTTTCACTGCAGTGTAGGTAAGCTAATACACACTACAACAACTCTACATCTACATCTACATCCATAGTCCGAGGGCCACCTGATGGTGTGTGGCGGAGGGTACTTTGAGTAGCTCTATCGGTTCTCCCTTCTATTATGAGAAATGCTTCACTGCTCTAATTAAACATCAAAACAGTTGTTAAAAAATTGCAACACACATACTGGGAATTGAGAAAAATCATTGTAATAACACAACTACTACAAAAACTAGCCCCAAAAGATCTCACCAGGAGAGAGTGGGAGCAGCTGCACATGTGTTCACCTGGATCTGTTAACACAGGCTAAGCTGCTTAGAAACAGTCTTACCTCCACTCCTACTTCCTCTCCTCCCTTCCACTCTTCCTCCTGTAGGTAGGGATAACAGTTTTCCTGGACTGCTCTAGTCTGTCAGATGATGGTACACAAAGAGATCCATGTGGAACTCTTTATAAATACATAATGTGTGGTTCCCCCCCCATGAACCATGGACCTTGCCGTTGGTGGGGAGGCTTGCGTGCCTCAGCGATACAGATAGCCGTACCGTAGGTACAACCACAACGGAGGGGTATCTGTTGAGAGGCCAGACAAACGTGTGGTTCCTGAAGAGGGGCAGCAGCCTTTTCAGTAGTTGCAGGGGCAACAGTCTGGATGATTGACTGATCTGGCCTTGTAACAATAACCAAAACGGCCTTGCTGAGCTGGTACTGCGAACGGCTGAAAGCAAGGGGAAACTATGGCTGTAATTTTTCCTGAGGGCATGCAGCTTTACTGTATGATTAAAGGATGATGGCGTCCTCTTGGGTAAAATATTCCGGAGGTAAAATAGTCCCCCATTCGGATCTCCGGGCGGGGACTACTCAAGAGGATGTCGTTATCAGGAGAAAGAAAACTGGCGTTCTACGGATCGGAGCGTGGAATGTCAGATCCCTTAATCGGGCAGGTAGGTTAGAAAATTTAAAAAGGGAAATGGATAGATTAAAGTTAGATATAGTGGGAATTAGTGAAGTTCGGTGGCAGGAGGAACAAGTCTTCTGGTCAGGTGACTACAGGGTTATAAACACAAAGTCAAATAGGGGTAATGCAGGAGTAGGTTTAATAATGAATAGGAAAATAGGAATGCGGGTAAGCTACTACAAACAGCATAGTGAACGCATTATTGTGGCCAAGATAGATACGAAGTCCACACCTACTACAGTAGTACAAGTTTATATGCCAACTACCTCTGCAGATGATGAAGAAATAGATGAAATGTATGACGAGATAAAAGAAATTATTCAGGTAGTGAAGGGAGACGAAAATTTAGTAGTCATGGGTGACTGGAATTCGTCAGTAGGAAAAGGGAGAGAAGGAAACATAGTAGGTGAATATGGATTGGGGGGAAGGAATGAAAGAGGAAGCCGCCTTGTAGAATTTTGCACAGAGCATAACTTAATCATAGCCAACACTTGGTTCAAGAATCATAAAAGAAGGTTGTATACCTGGAAGAATCCTGGAGATACTAAAAGGTATCAGATAGATTATATAATGGTAAGACAGAGATTTAGGAACCAGGTTTTAAATTGTAAGACATTTCCTGGGGCAGATGTGGATTCTGACCACAATCTATTGGTTATGAACTGCAGATTGAAACTGTAGAAACTGCAAAAAGGTGGGAATTTAAGGAGATGGGACCTGGATAAACTGAAAGAACCAGAGGTTGTACAGAGTTTCAGGGAGAGCATAAGGGAACAATTGACAGGAATGGGAGAAAGAAATACAGTAGAAGAAGAATGGGTAGCTTTGAGGGACGAAGTAGTGAAGGCAGCAGAGGATCAAGTAGATAAAAAGACGAGGGCTAGTAGAAATCCTTGGGTAACAGAAGAAATATTGAATTTAATTAATGAAAGGAGAAAATATAAAAATGCAGTAAATGAAGCAGGCAAAAAGGAATACAAACGTCTCAAAAATGAGATTGACAGGAAGTGCAGAATGGCTAAGCAGGGATGGCTAGAGGACAAATGTAAGGATGTAGAGGCTTATCTCACTAGGGGTAAGATAGATACTGCCTACAGGAAAATTAAAGAGACCTTTGGAGATAAGAAAACCACTTGTATGAACATCAAGAGCTCAGATGGAAACCCAGTTCTAAGCAAAGAAGGGAAAGCAGAAAGGTGGAAGGAGTATATAGAGGGTCTATACAAGGGCGATGTACTTGAGGACAATATTATGGAAATGGAAGAGGATGTAGATGAAGATGAAATGGGAGATACGATACTGCGTGAAGAGTTTGACAGAGCACTGAAAGACCTGAGTCGAAACAAGGCCCCCGGAGTAGATAACATTCCAGTAGAACTACTGACGGCCTTGGGAGAGCCAGTCCTGACAAAACTCTACCACCTGGTGAGCAAGATGTATGAAACAGGCGAAATACCCTCAGACTTAAAGAAGAATAAAATCATTCCAATCCCAAAGAAAGCAGGTGTTGACAGATGTGAAAATTACCGAACAATCAGTTTAATAAGCCACAGCTGCAAAATACTAACGCGAATTCTTTACAGACGAATGGAAAAACTAGTAGAAGCCGACCTCGGGGAAGATCAGTTTGGATTCCGTAGAAATACTGGAACACGTGAGGCAATACTGACTTTACGACTTATCTTAGAAGAAAGATTAAGGAAAGGCAAACCTACGTTTCTAGCATTTGTAGACTTAGAGAAAGCTTTTGACAATGTTGACTGGAATACTCTCTTTCAAATTCTAAAGGTGGCAGGGGTAAAATACAGGGAGCGAAAGGCTATTTACAATTTGTACAGAAACCAGATGGCAGTTATAAGAGTCGAGGGGCATGAGAGGGAAGCAGCGGTTGGGAAGGGAGTGAGACAGGGTTGTAGCCTCTCCCCAATGTTATTCAATCTGTATATTGAGCAAGCAGTAAAGGAAACAAAAGAAAAATTCGGAGTAGGTATTAAAATCCATGGAGAAGAAATAAAAACCTTGAGGTTCGCCGATGACATTGTAATTCTGTCAGAGACAGCAAAGGACTTGGAAGAGCAGTTGAACGGAATGGATGGTGTCTTGAAGGGAGGATATAAGATGAACATCAACAAAAGCAAAACGAGGATAATGGAATGTAGTCGAATTAAGTCGGGTGATGCTGAGGCTATTAGATTAGGAAATGAGACACTTAAAGTAGTAAAGGAGTTTTGCTATTTGGGGAGCAAAATAACTGATGATGGTCGAAGTAGAGAGGATATAAAATGTAGACTGGCAATGGCAAGGAAAGCGTTTCTGAAGAAGAGAAATTTGTTAACATCGAGTATAGATTTAAGTGTCAGGAAGTCATTTCTGAAAGTATTTGAATGGAGTGTAGCCATGTATGGAAGTGAAACATGGACGGTAAATAGTTTGGACAAGAAGAGAATAGAAGCTTTTGAAATGTGGTGCTACAGAAGAATGCTGAAGATTAGATGGGTAGATCACATAACTAATGAGGAAGTATTGAATAGGATTGGGGAGAAGAGAAGTTTGTGGCACAACTTGACCAGAAGAAGGGATCGGTTGATAGGACATGTTCTGAGGCATCAAGGGATCACCAATTTAGTATTGGAAGGCAGCGTGGAGGGTAAAAATCGTAGGGGGAGACCAAGAGATGAATACACTAAGCAGATTCAGAAGGATGTAGGTTGCAGTAGGTACTGGGAGATGAAGAAGCTTGCACAGGATAGAGTAGCATGGAGAGCTGCATCAAACCGGTCTCAGGACTGAAGACGACAACAACAACAACAATGTGTGGTTATTCAAGCACCCTCCTCCACTTGGGGGCTGTTCTCTGCACCAACATGCCCCGCTAACGGCGAGATCACAGCAACTGAAGTATAAAAAATGACTATAAATACTCCGTTTGCACTCAGCTATTAGACAGAAGTCTAATACATCGCTTAAAATACTCACCATCACCTAACAATGATTCTTCTTTGGAAAATACACCTATGAGATCTTCACATTTGAGAGTTACACACATACATTTTGCAGATAAAATGATTTGATCTCTACCACAAATAGACCACAGTACTGAATATGCATCTTGTATGCACTGACTCTTGAGAAAGCCGCACTCCCTCACCAGAATGTTTCCACTAAACATATCCAGCAGAAAAAAAGAGCCACCTGGCTGCATACACTTTCAGTCACTAGCCACACACTGTCTTTCAAAAATGGCTCTGAGCACTATGGGACTTAACTGCTGTGGTCATCAGTCCCCTAGAACTTAGAACTACTTGCCGGCCGAAGTGGCCGTGCGGTTAAAGGCGCTGCAGTCTGGAACCGCAAGACCGCTACGGTCGCAGGTTCGAATCCTGCCTCGGGCATGGATGTTTGTGATGTCCTTAGGTTAGTTAGGTTTAACTAGTTCTAAGTTCTAGGGGACTAATGACCTCAGCAGTTGAGTCCCATAGTGCTCAGAGCCAACTACTTAAACCTAACTAACCTAAGGACATCACACACATCCATACCCGAGGCAGGATTAGAACCTGCGACCGTAGCGGTCACGCGGCTCCAGACTGTGGCGCCCAGAACCGCACGGCCACTCCAGCCGGCACACGCTGTCTTTCCAACGGCCAGAGTGCTAGGAGCTGTGGCCTCACTGGCCACACTGGCAGCTGGCACCCATCTCCAGGTATTCACAAACGAAAAGTTTACATGGGGGAATAATCGTCCAGCGCAAACACTCGCCATATTGAATCTTCTTGAATTTCCAAGTAGAAATCGAAGAATACGAACAACACATGCATCCACTTCTGTTGCTACTCAACTAGCATACTGGCTAGTTCGCTATTCAGCCATTCAGACGCAAGTCCCATAGCTGAGACTTGTCCATACAGCTGTGGGCAAGCACCAACTAGCCAGAGCCTTTCTTCATACCCGCCAGTCGCGCTAGTCTAAACCACGGCTTTCGGTCGGCTGAAACTGCTACTGCTGGCCGTGGGACACTACAAGACAAGCAGATGCGGTTTCGACACGTAGTTCTAACTGCAATTTCACCCGCGACCTACTCCAGGTGATGTTCTTTTTTAGGAACGCGATTGAGAACCGAGATCTGAAGTTGATTGCAGAAGGTTCCTACTGTCGACAACATAAATTTCGCATAAGGAGCAAGAAGGTAAGATATGGTAAATTAATGCTGATATGGAGACATATAGACAGTATTTTTTTCTATTCCTCTGTTTGGAACAGGAAAGGAAATGACTAATAGCAGTACAGCTGTTACACACCGTACGATAGACTTGCAAAGTATGCATATAGATGCAGACGTAAATTTAGTCTATCAATGAATATGTCAGTCCATCCATTTATAAGACACAAAACTCACAGAACAATGTTGTCTCTTATATATGAAAAAAGCAAAAGGTTTTCTGCTGTTGATTGTCTCTCAGTAAAATACTTGTACCATCGTATTAGCCTCTGATTTTCTCATTGTAGTCACTTCGTGGCACATATGTGAGAGGTTGTAATATGTCTGCCCACAAAAATCAGGAGAAGCGGCGTAGAGAGCTCACTTCTCAACTCCCCTTTCATCAGAGTATCGCTTACCTGCCATTTTCTCACGAATCCTCCAGTGTTCTATATGTAGCCTTTGATTCCACTTGACTTCGGCGAGTAAGAGATATGTCCCACCAAGTCACAGACCCCTGCTACATCTCTCGGAATCCCATCACGTTCCGACAGCACTGTTCCATGTCTGAAAGAACAGAGTGCATATCCATGTAAGCATTACCGGCCATGACCTTCTTCTTCTGTGCGGATGCACACATATTCCCCGAACTCTTATGGGACTTGGTAAGAATGTCTTCCACGAGTAATGAGTGTCTTGGAGTGGAACACTACGAATGTAGTGTGTGGACATACAAGGTGAGAATGTGGGTCTCACTGGAGGCGTGCGCAAGATAGTCCCTGGAGTCACTTTATCCTCCGTGCCCCCGGTGGCTCAGCTGGTTAGAGCGTCTGCCATGAAAGCAGGAGATCCCGGGTTAGAGACCCGGGCAGGGCACACATTTTCATCTGCTCCCATTGATATATATCAACGCCCGTCAGCGGCTGAAGGTATTAATATAATTCTAATTTCATTGTAGACGGCTGCAGGTCATCAATGGTGCCTGTTCTTTCGGACATGACAGAACAGACACCATATCCATATAAGTATACGAGAGTAGAGTTGTTTTGCTTAAGACGGTACGATGGAAATGTGCTGTTCGTCATTTCCGTCACTCATTCATTTGAAGATCAACGGAAGTTCTTTGCAAGGCGAAATAACTACTCCAACAGGTTTTGCATGCAATAGATGTGAAATTCAGAGCATACGAAAACAGTTATTTGTGAAACCCTGTCACATAGTTTCCAAACCGTATCTTAGGGCTGTTTAAATAAAGATGTGCTTTGTGTGTGTGTGTGTGTGTGTGTGTGTGTGTGGTGCTCCTTCCTACCATTAACACATGTGGTATTAAAACTACAGTCTTCCACGCCATATACATGCATATAGATCCCCTTGTGATTTCGAGATGTACTTTACTTAGAAGGAAAAGAAATACCCAGTAATACAACGGCGCAATTGAATGAGAGGCTTGTAAGGTAATCTCTAGACGCCCTTCTGGGCTATTTAAGTACAGTGATGCAATGTGTGGTACTCCCTTGCACCATTAACAAATGTTTCATTAAAACTAGAGTCTTCCAAGTCATATACATGTATACAGACTTCATTCTTATATCGGAATGTAATTTGACAGTCTTCTTGACTTGTGAAATGTACTTCTGTATTACTAGCATTTAGACAGTATGAAGCTCAAACAGTCCATTTCCATAGTTATAAATCAGAGATTGAAAACCAGATTCTTTTCAGTGGAGGAAGACGTAAACGATTCTCCTGAACGTTATGTAGTCGCAATATAATCATTGTGATTATCAGAATCCATAAGCTAGTAGTCATTCATGGAAGGCAATTGCACTATTACAGGCTAATGGTCCATTTCAACGTCAATAAGTTCTGATTTAGATGTATTTTTTATATTCCCTCAACATCCATACTGATTTTTCCTTATATAAACCATGCTCCTGACTGTGGAATATGGTGCAATGTCTCTACAGTGCGTAGACTACCCCGTATTAAAGTCCTGATATAGGACATCAACCTTCCATCAGGCATATAGCACATACCTTAAGAAACCAAGCACCTTCAACCACCAATTCTGATTATGTCTGCTGTGTAATGCTTTATATTAAAGTAATATGATGCATGGTCGTAAGTAGCACTCAGGTTTTCTATATATCCCTGCGTTACACCCCAATATAGAATCTACACGATACTAGCTTAGAGGGGTGTACAGGTCGCAAAGTACTTGCTACAAGACCATTTGGAACACTATAAAACAGATCTTTACAATAGTACTGTGCTGAGAGACGAAATGATGTTTTTAATCCCATGGACGACTTCATACGTTGGCAGAACAGTGATACTGTATGTCAGTTCCATGCTTGACACTAAAAATTCACAATTCTTCAGCACAGGTCAAGAAGTGTTAAGATCTCAGTATAATCTAGCTACCACATTAAGAGCAGACTTTAAGTGTGATTGATGAAAAGAACACACTTCATCCCACTGTGTAGTCGCTAAGCTGGTAATCTCTACGATTTATGCCGGCTCTTGCACATAATGGCTAGAGCTCACATAGCTAGTTAAAACTCTTGTTCTTTCTCCGTGTAGTTTTCCTCCGAGTGCAGTTTAAAATGCGAACTACTTTCGTTGTTTCCTACACAAGCATGGTAGTTACTTTGTGTACTGCCGACTTGTCGTTCCGTTTCAAGGAGCCTCGGGTTGGGGTGGGAGGATTTATATATCTCTTTTATACTTTCCCAGTTCAAATATTTTCCTGCGTGTAACAGGGCTATTTCATTGTGGATTAGACGCTTCCATAATAATCGAAAGTCTGTCTCAAATTTCAGTTATGTTGAAGCATATATCTAAATCACGTTAAAATCCTGCTTGTTAATAAGCGTCCTACTTAAACAGCAAGTTTCGGCAGAAACACGTGCAATATTATCAGAAGTCCGACGCTGCCACAGTCATTGGTACAGAAACATCGCTGTGGCGTTAAGAAATGGCTTGTGTGAGAGTATGAAAGAAAGTGACAGTAAAGGAAAGACTTATCCGAAGGAAGTCACCGTAACAATATCGAATATGGTCACAGTTTACTTTCGCCAAAACGTTAATCCTGTACAGTGAACTGAAATTTTTATCTTCGGAGATGGGTCTGGGTTCCTTCGATACGCCACTTTACAACTCTGCACTGGATCAACATTTTTAACACACAGCGTCTCAGGTTTGTCAAAAGACTTCTCCCAGTACGCCATCGGGCTGGAAATCCCATTTGGACCACAGGTTGTCCCCAAAGACGTTCCTTAGTAAACAATTTTTAAAACAGTTGCCGGTCCAAATAGAAACCCAATTACCGGCAAGCGTTGTAAGCCGAGGTCATCGTTCTGTCTTGCAGTTTAGTCGTGTTGCTTTCTCTCTTTAATACTTTTGTGTTCTGTGTCTGCATTCTGGTGTGGTAATGGAGATAGGAGTAGTCGTGGTGCATGGTTACACAATTACACTGTGTCGCTTATGCCAAGTGGATGCGATGTGTTTCTGATCCTTATTGTTGTCGATGTTTACGTTATCGCTTGAGTAATTCGAATGCACTTATTTGGTCGATTCTCTTGGGAATTACAGAGTGCTGTCAGACATTATTAACTGTGGTTGTCCCTTGCCACATTATAAGACAGTCGACAAATTTTTATTTGCAAATTTTTCTTTGAGTTTTTGAAACATACGCTCTATTCACACGTCGAATCCGTAACGCACATGTCGAATCCGGAACTAGTACCATTCAGCCAGATTTCTGAATGCTCGTGTGAACCTCCCCCCCCCCCCACACTCCAGTCCTCTTTAAAACAATAAAAAAATATTTGTGTTTTCAGTAGACTTATTAAGGTCTGAAATAACTTCGTGAGAAACTGTCGATCGTTTGCGAGCGCTTGATTTCTCGCTCTTGGCATCAATTTCGAAGAAATGTTTCTCTAAAAGAAACAAAAAGTGCCTGTGAATTTGTGTCATATTGCCTGTTTCGACGAGATGTTCAAAGTAAGCAAGTTTTACCAACATTAGTTCGTCAAGTGCTCTAGCAATGGGCACTACATCTGAATTTATGAAACAGAACGTTGTGTAAGTAAAGTGTTCGTACAGCTCACATGATCTCTGTCATGACCACAAATTTTCATTGCACAAGCCTGACGTAATAAAGAGGCTCATTAAAAGTGTATTATTCAGCTCAGACATGCTCGGAAACTGTGTACGTGTCAGAAATGTCGAGATCGGCCCTCAATGGTTCCAGACGATTGCAGAGTCTCTTCAATATCGCAAAGGACGACGCTGCGTGATAGATTAGAATTAGATATCTGTAGAAATAATCAAATGTAAAACAGCAGCAAAATTAAGACACGCTTTTAGGTGACTCACCTGCAGACTTTGTCATAACTTAACATAGTTTGCTTAATATTGTAAAAGACACTACAGCTTTAGACTAGGCAGGTAATAATAAGATATTTCTTTATTGATACTTGTGACTTAATTTTCTTTGTAAATAGATGCAGTGAATATAGTACACGATGTCTACACTGAAATCTCCTATTTTTTCAGGTGGTTTAAAAATAGTAAATTTTTCTTTGTTTCAGGTGTGACTTGTCCGTCAGGGACAGAACGACCTAAAATTTCTGCCTAATTGTTGTCAGCGTTAAGTATGTTTTCATTGTTTCATTCTTGTTCGTTCAACCGAAAATGGCGTCATTTCAGGAGAGAGCACAAAGTGTGCTTTGGTACGCAGTGTTTAAATGGTTCAAACGGCTCCGAGCACTATGGGACTTAACTTCTGAGGTCATCAGTCCCCTAGAACCTGGGTGGAAACTAAATACAGACTAGACATTCTTTGGTTCAAATGGCTCTGAGTACTATGGGACTTAACTTCTAAGGTCATCAGTCCCCTAGAACTTAGAACTACTTAAACCTAACTAACCTAAGGACATCACACACATCCATGCCCGAGGCAGGATTCGAACCTGCGACCGTAGCGGTCGGGCGGTTCCGGACTGCAGCGCCGAGAACCGCTCGGCCACTTCAGCCGGCACGCAGTGTTTAAAATCCGTTGTTATGGTGCAAAAACAATTTCCTTCTCTTTACAAGAAAGCAGCACCAGATGCAAAGAGTATAATCGCTTGATATAGGCGTTCTTGGACACTGGCAGGCTTCTTGAGCGGCATGCATGGGCCAGGGGTTTTTCTGAAGAGCAAGTCCACGCAAGTCCATGAAAATCAATTCGTCAGGAACTTCTCATGCCACGTGCAACTATCCGTAAGATCTTCAAATAACTGTGGCCTCTGTATTCACACAATGTGCAGATTCTGCAAGACATATGACAAGTATCGGCGATATGGGTTTGCATGTGAACTTCTTAACCGAATCGATCGGAATCTTGCTTTCTTATCAAGTGTAGTGTTACGACGAGGACACATTCTTTGTCTGTATACCTATAGACAAACATTTGGAGATCACAAATCCACACGGAATCAGGGAAAAGGTGCGATAGAGCAAAAGTGAACGTGTGGTGTAGCCTCATATGCGACATGATTATTGGAACATTCTTCTTTGCAGAGGACACCCTCACAGAAACTACATACCTAGACACGCTAGAGAAGTTTGCTTTCTTCCAGGTCGAAGACTTGCAGCCAAACCTTGGGTTTCAACTAGCTGGTGCTGCATTTCACTGGTCGTTGGATGTTCGGAAAACTCTCCACTGAGGTTGTGTTTTATGTGATAGTTCCCAGTATTGGCCTCCAACGTTCTCCAAACATCACACCAATGTATTTCTTTTTTCTGGGATTACGGGGTGTTCGCCACTACAGTGCAGGACCCTCAAGGCAGCCGTACCCTGGCTGTGGAAGTGTGCACCCGGACATGTTGCAGCAGACCTGGGTGGAAACTAAATACAGACTAGACATTCTTTGGTTCAAATGGCTCTGAGCACTATGGGACTTAACTTCTAAGGTCATCAGTCCCCTAGAACTTAGAACTACTTAAACCTAACTAACCTAAGGACATCACACACGTCCGTAGCGGTCGCGCGGTTCCAAACTGTAGCGCCTAGAACCGCTCGGTCACTCCTGCCGGCTAGACATTTTTTGTGCCACCACAAAGTCTCACGTGAGAATGTTTTATTATTATTGCTGTTATTACCATTATTAACCCGTAAGTACATGCAGGTTGACTATGAAACAACGGAGAAAATTTTGGCATTAATACAATGTCTGACAACTGCTTCGAAGAAGTACGAGTCGTTTGGTGTGGTGTACATGGTATTTTAAAAAAATAGCACGTCCGGTTCTGGTTGGCTCACAACGAACAGTTCTAGGATATGACGGACCAGCAGCGTGCACTGGTGCCAGTTAGGCTATTCCCTTGCTCGCATGTATGCAGTATTAGATTTGTTTAGTCTTACAACAAACGTTTTCTTGCTTGGTACGTTGTTTTAGTGTTTTGTAAATGTTGTAACTGCATCATAACAAATCCTTATGAGGCAGAAGAGTGGAAAATTACGTGCCGCTATTACCTGAAACACAAATAATACAGAACAGCCGAGAAGAGAATTCTTAAGGCAGCTTTCTTTTGCGCTTCAGCAGTGTCAAATATTTTGCCAAGAAAGATAACTGAGGGAACTGGCGGGCTTTGTGGTATGAAAAGCCTCGAAATGGAATCAACTGCAAGCTCACGAGGACAGTGTGTGGACTGCGAAAGCAAAGGCAGACTTTTTGTAAAAACTGCAAGAAATACATTTACCTTGAACTTTCTGTTAATATGGACTAAGACTGCGTTGACAAAATATCCCACTAAAGATGTGTTTTTTTAGTAGTAACTCGTTTTTGTGTCTCAATTTTGTGTAAATGCTTTTGACCAAAATATAAAATTTTTCTTTTAAACATATGTGTTAAAGTAGTTGCCAATGATAGTAAACTTAATTTGCTAATACTTGACGTCAAAATTGATAAAACAATGTAGATTAACAGCGAGGCAATCTGAAACGGTCTGTAAGACCAGCTGCGTGTACTGACATTGAGATTCCGGTAAAAATAAAAAAATTCCTCCCGTAAACACACACTCACTCAATTGTTGCTGCTACAAAATGGATCAAATGGCTCTGAGCACCATGGGACTTAACTTCTGAGGTCATCAGTCCCCTAGAACTTAGAACTACTTAAACCTAACTAACCTAAGGACATCGCACACGTCCATGTCCGAGGCAGGATTCGAACCTGCGACCGTAGCGGTCGCGCGGTTCCAGACTGCAGCGCCTAGAACCGCTCGGCCACTCCGGCCGGCTCCTAATTGTAAACACACGCGGCAAGCAGCTGCCGCACAAGAATGGTGCCGAGTCTGCAATGTTTTTACTGCCAGCAGGACACTTGGATTTCACCCTTAGAAACAGTGTGGTGCCGGCAGCCATAAAGGAACGCTTTAGTGCCGTTCTCAGAGTTTTCCGGAGGATAGCGGCAAGCGGGTAAACCAGGCTTCGCCCAGTTTTTACAGGCTTCGTGTTGCGGGTTGCCGCCATCAGGCGGCTGTCACACCAACGGCCCTGAGATTACAGCAGTGCTGGGCGGTGAGTCGATGGAGCTCTGAAGCAACACCTACATACACCCACGCCCACACCACAACAGCCAAGTTATAGTCTGTGGCGGAAGATACTTCTGGTACATCTATGCTTGCCCTCTTGCCTACACATTTTGAATTGCGCTTGGAAAGAGTGGTTGTTGGTAGATCTCCATATGAATTTTAATTTCTCTTACTTTACTCGATATGTCATTTCACGGGATACAGACTTCGTAAATTTCAAAAGTAAAATACTCAACCTCTGTTCTGGCATCTAGTTTATTTAGCATCTCTTTAACGTTCTCGCCCCGACTGAGCGATCTGGTGGCGGAAGGCAGTACTCTTCGTTTCATATTCTCTACATCTATTGGTAAGGGCCCACGATTAGTGAACATTACTCTGGAATCGGTGAGAAAAAGTGTTTTGCAAGCAGCCACTGCTTTCTTTCTGGCATCTGCTGTTCCTAAATTTCTTGCTTTTTCCACTTCAGATAGTTTTGGATGATTACTCCTACGTTTTTACGGTAGTTTCTGTTTCCAGTGATTTGTCGAAGTTAGTGAAATGGAATATTAGTGGGTTTCATCGTCCTTTTACACGCAATACACCACATTTACTGTATTTACTTCCATAGTGAGCTGCCAGCCGAAGCAATAGTCATCGACTCTCTTGAGGTCTTCTTCCAGGTCAATACAGTCTTCCCAAATACAACTAAATCATCTGCGGACTGCCTCGTGGAGCTTCCAGCGTTATCCACCAAATCTTTTATGAACATTTAAACAGTAGTGAATCCAGTATTAGAGACAGAATTTACAAGAGCTCTGGAAGAGTCGTGATCAAATAAGGCAGAAAGGATAGAGAGCATCCTATCAAAATTTCTAAAATCATTGAATGAAGTGGCAACTAGACGAGTATTCAAGTTCGTTCATAGACTTTCGAAAAAATATTATGTACTCGTTTCCGAAGATAGTAAGGGCAGTTAAGAGTGAGAACTATCACACAATCAGCTTAACATCTCATGCGTGCAAGCTGCTGACAGAATAATGAAAAAGAAACTTGAAGATCTTTTAAATGATGGGTTCAGCAAAGGTAAAGACACCAGAGAGGCAGTTCTGACCTCTGCGCTTGATAATGGACGCAAGATGCGCCCATAGTATCTGTCAATCTAGAAAAAGTGTTAGCCAACGTGAAATAGTTCAAGATGTTCGGAATTCTGAAAATAACGGAAGTAAGTCACAGGTAAAGACAGGTCATGTATATTATATACAAGAAACTGGCAGGAATAATAAGACTGGGCGGAAAAACAAAGTTCTCAGATTAAAAACGGTGCAAAAAAAAAGATGCTATTCAATCTGTACATCGAAGAAACAAGAACAGAAATAAAAGGAAGGTTCGAGAGTGGGATTAAAATTCATGGTGACAAGATGAAATTGATAAAATTCGCTTATGACATTGCTATCCTCAGTGTAACTGAAGAAACGTTCCATGATCAGTTGAATGGAATGAGCAGTCTAATGACTACAGTTTATGGGAAAAAGACAAAATTAATGAGAAATAACAGAAAGAGGATAGCGAGAAACTTAGCATCAAAATTGATGATCACGAAGTAGGCATAGTTAAGGAATTCTGCTGCTGTGGAAGCAAAATAAACTATGACGGATGAAGTTTTCGGAGCAGACTATCACAGGCAAAGAGGGTATTCCTGGCCATGGCAAGTCTATCTGTATCAAACATAATCTTCAATTTAAGGGAGAAACTTCTGAGAGCACAGCATTGTACGGTAGTGCACCATGGACAGTAGGAAAACCGGAACAGAACGAATAGAAGTGATTGAGATTTGCTATAGAAGAATGTTTGAAGTCAGATGTAAGGTAAGGAATGAGGAGTTCTCCACAGAAACGGTGAAGAAAGGAACATATGGCACACACTGACGGGAAGAAAGGACAGGATGATCTGACGCGTGTTAAAGCATCAGGGAAACCTCCGTGGTACTAGGAAGAGCTGTACAGTGTAAAACCTGTAGAGGAAGCCAGAGATTGGAATACATCAAATGAGTGATGACGTAAGATGCAAGCGCTACGCTGAAATGAAGAAGGAAAAAACTGCAATGGCACGCATAAATAAGGTTAGTTCTATATAGAGATACTCGTTAAGATTCAAATTATTAGTACTGTGGCTTTTTGGCCAATCTGTTTAGTTATTATAAATATGATGTATCTTAAATGAATAAATATATTCTTATTAACTGGTAAATACTCCTAATATGTTATGCACCTCGCGAAAGGATGTCATAATACAATGTCAAGTGAGGTGCAGTCTCACTATTCGAACCAGATCAGGAAGGTCAGTCGGAATTCTTAGAAAGTGCAACGGGTCTACTACTAAAGAGACTGCTTGCACTAAGCTTGTCCGCCCTCTTCTAGAGTATTTCTGTGCGGTATGGGATGCGCATTAGATAGGACTGAGAGGACATCAAAATAGTTCATAGAAGGGCAGCTGGTTTTTTACGATCACGAAATAGAGAAGAGAGTATGTGAGTGGCTCGAAGGCTTCTTAAGTACTAGAACCAAGTACGTTGTCCTCGATGGTGAGTGTTCATCGGAGGTGAGGGTATCATCTGGAGTGCCCCAGGGAAGTGTGGTAGGTCCGCTGTTGTTTTCTATCTACATAAATGATCTTTTGGATAGGGTGGATAGCGATGTGCGGCTGTTTGCTGATGATGCTGTATAGTACGGGAAGGTGTCGTTGAGTGACTGTAGGAGGATACAAGATGACTTAGACATGATTTGTGATTGGCGTAAAGAATGGCAGCTAACTCTAAATATAGATAAATGTAAATTAATGCAGATGACTAGGAAAAAGAATCCCGTAATGTTTGAATACTCCATTAGTAGTGTAGCGCTTGAGACAGTCGCGTCGATTAAATATTTGAGCGTAACATTGCAGAGCGATATGAAGTGAGAACAAGCATTTAATGGCAGTTGTGGGGAAGGTGGATAGTCGTCTTCGGTTCATTGGTAGAATTTTGGGAAGATGTGGTTCATGTGTAAAGGAGACCGCTTATAAAACACTAACCCGATCTATTCTTGAGTACTGCTCGAGCGTTTGGGATCCCTATCAGGTCGGATTGAGGGAGGACATAGAAGCAATTCAGAGGCGGACTGCTAGATTTGTTACTGGTAGGTCTGATCATCACGCGAGTGTTACGGAAATGCTTCAGGAACTCGTGTGGGAGTCTCTAGAAGAAAGGAGGCGTTCTTTTCGTGAATCGCTACTGATGAGATTTAGAGAACGGGCATTTGAGGCTGACTGCAGTACAATTTTACTGCCGCCAACTTATATTTCGCGGAAAGACCACATAGATAAGATAAGAGAGATCAGGAATCATACAGAGGCACAGAGCCAGTCATTTTTCCCTCGTTCTGTTTGGGAGAGGAACAGGGAGAGAAAATGCTAGTTGTGGTACGAGGTACCCTCCGCCACGCACCGTATAGTGGATTGCGGAGTGTGTATGTAGATGTAGATGTAGAGTGCCACAGATATGACACGCAAACTGGGATGGCAATAATTAAAGCAAAGGCGATTTTATTTGCGGTAGGATCTTCTCGTGAAATTTCAATCATCAACTTTGACTCCAGAGTTTGAAAATATTTAGTTGGCTCCCACCTACATAGCGAGGAATTAACACCAACTGATCACCATAATAAAGTCATAGAAATCACATCACAGAAAGATTTAACTGCTCATTTTTCCCGCGCACTGTTCGAGAGTGGAAAGGTAGAGAAATAGCTCGAAGGTGGTTTGATGAACACTACCACGCACTTAACTGAGAATTGCAGAGTAATTATGTAACTCTAGATGTAGCTGTAGATGTCAATGTAACGACGGCTCTGTCTTTTCTGTGTTTGTACCTAGCAGTCCTGTGTGTAGTTGCGGAAGGGCCGGCGCGCGCCGACGGCTGCGCTGCAGCAGCGGTGGCAGCGGGGCGTGTCGGCTGGCCGTGACACCTGCGCTAAATGCGGCCGGCGACCGCACATCAACCAGCGCGTCCAGCCTCGCTGCATCCATCTGGCGCGCGGCCGCCGCCGCTAACGAGCTGCCTGCTGGCTGCCTGTTGCCTGCTGTCTGCCGCCTGCGTCCTCGCTGATACGACACCGACACGTGGCCGACGCAGCACTCTATCGCACCAAGTTCATAACTCCCTAATGACCTTGATGCCTACACCATGTCTCTCAGCGAACATACTTCCATCTGACTTCCATCATTGCGATTTCAGGTATTGTTCTCAGAACAGAGGAAGCTTTCTGACATTCTGACCAACTATTCATCATCATCATCATCAGTTATCTGCTATATTAGCAGGTCCTTTGCCTCTCCATTTTCTGCGATCCATTGCTTCCTTCTTAAGGCTGCTGTATGTTGTACCGTCCATCATGTCATCCAGTATCTGGAATCTCTTCCTTCCTCGCTTCCTTTTCCCTTCTACATAACCTTCTAAAACCGTTTTTATCAGTCCGTCATTCTTTCTTAATATATGCCCAACCCAATTTCTTTTTCTTTTCTTTATTACATCTAGTAACTGTCTTTTCTCTCCCACTCTTCTCAGTACCTCTTCATTTTTTACTCTGTCCATCCAACTTATTCTTTCCATCTTCCGCCATGTCCAGATCTCAAAGGCCTCCAGCCTTTCTCTGTCTTTTTTCCTCATAGTCCATGTTTCAGCGCCATATAGAAGAACACTCCATACAAGACATTTTATGAGTCTCTTTCTGAGTTCTCTGTCCAGACCGCTGCAGAAGATTCTTCTTTTCTTATAAAACGCCTCTTTTGCCATTGCTATCCTTGTTTTAATTTCTGTGGTGCACTTCCAGTTGGTGTCTATCCTGCTTCCAAGATACTTAAAATTTAGCACTTGTTCTAGTGTTTCTCAATTCAGCACAATTTTTATTTCCTTATTTCTTCCTATTGCCAATACTTTTGTTTTATTTGTGTTAATTTTCATTCCATATTTTTTTCCGTTAGTTGCAGTGGTGTCCACCAAATCCTGTAATTCTTTTTCCCCTGTGGCTAGAAGGACCATGCCATCAGCAAATCTCAAGCATCCTACTCTTCTTCCTCCAATTTCTACTCCTTTGTCATCTAATGAGCATTGGTCAATCATATTTTCCAAGTACAGGTTGAAAAGAGTAGGTGATAAACAGCATCCTTGTCTTACTCCTTTCCCTAGTCTGATCCAGTTTGTACTTTCTCCTCTCACTTTAACTGAAACTTTTTGATTAATGTATAGTGAGTTTATAAGTCTTCTGGTTTTCCAGTCCACTCTCTTTTCCCTCATAATAGTCGCCAGCTTGTCCCAAACCACATTGTCAAATGCCTTTTCTAAATCGATGAAGCACATATATAGGTCTCTTCCTTTTTCAATAAACCTTTCTCCCAAGATTCGTAGGAGCCCTATTGCATCTCTGGTGCCCGTATTCCGTCTAAAGCCAAACTGCTCCTCTCCGAGATTCTCCTCCATTACATTTTCAAGTCTTTTATTAATTATTCTTAACATCACTTTGGCTGCATGTGAAATGAGGCTGATAGTCCTGTGCTCGCTGCATTTCTTGGTTCCTTGTTTTTTCGGTGATGGAATCATTACTGTTGTCAAAAAGTCCTCAGGCCATTCACCACTGTCATATATTTTATTACATAACCTCAATATTTCTCTTATTCCATTGTGGTTCAAGCATTTTAGTATTTCTCCCGGTATTGTATCTGTACCTACTGCTTTGCCATTTTTCATTGCAGCAATGGCAGACTTTACTTCTTCCATTATGATGGTCGGTCCTTTCTCTTCATCACTTACACTGTTGTGTGATTCAAGTTCCAGAGTTTCTGGTTTGCTATTTGTGTCATATAGCTCTTTTATATATTCTTCCCATCTCTGGAGGACATCGTCACTATCTTTGTACACTACCTCTTCGTCTTTACTAAAAATTTCCATAGCAGCACTTCCTGCTCTGTTTTGTTCCCATGTCATAGTCTTTTCTCTGTTGTATAGTAAGTCGTATCTTCCCTTCCTGTCCAGTTCTTCAATTTCATCACATTCCTCTTTTAGCCATTTTCTCCTAGCCTGCTCTGTTTCTCTTCGCAGTTCATTATTTAACCTTCGGTATATCTTTCTTGCATCTTCAGTGTTCTTGTTTTTCAATTTTCTTCTCTCCTCCATCTTGGAAATCATTTCTTGTGTGACCCATGGTTTTTTTGACCTTTTCCCTTTTACATATCCTATATTTTTCTGTCCTGCTTTAATGATTCCTTCTTTCAGCATATTCCAGTACTCGTTGGCATTATCAGGTGCTTCTTTGTCTCGTAATGTGTTTAGAAAGTCCCGAGACAGCATTTCTGTAATTTGTTCTTTGTTGGACCTTATCTTCTCTAGATCCCACTTCTTCACCATTGTCGCCTTTTTCATTTTTTTCATTCTTATTTCTATTTCTGCTATAAGTAAGTTGTTGTCACTATTAATATCTGCACCTGGTAATGCGTGCACCTTCTTGATTCCATTCCTGTATCTTTTTTCTACCAGTATAAAATCTATTTGGTTTCTGTATTTATCCCCTGGTGATTTCCAAGTGTAGAGCCTCCTCTTATGGTTCTTGAACCATGTGTTTGCCGCTATCAGCTGCCTTTCCTTGCAGAAGTCAATTAACCATTCACCTCTGTCATTTCTCTTTCCAAGACCATGACTGCCTACTATGTTTCCCTCTTTCCCTTCTCCCACAATGGCGTTCCAGTCCCCCATTACTATTTTGCAGCATTTTTTATTTTCGTCCATTATTCTCTCTATTACATTGTACGTTTCCTCTACAATTTGGTCATCATGATCTGAAGTTGGCATATACACCTGGACAATCAGTAAATCTTTTTGTGCTCCTTTCAGCCTTACACCAATAACCCGGTCATTTGCATAGTCTACATATTCCACATATTTAGCCAATTCCTTTGTCATAATCATTCCTACTCCATTAATTCCTTTTATTTCGCCTCCTGAGTAGTAGAATACATATTCATCTGACTGCAACTCTCCATGTCCATTCCATCTTACCTCAGCAACTCCTACGAGGTCCATATGATTCTTTTCCATCTCTCTTTTAAGGTTTTCTAGTTTTCCTGCTTGTAGCAGAGTTCTGACATTCCAAGTACCAATTCTCGTTTCTGACCAACTATTACGGGTGGTTTATTCGTGCAGCTGAAATCTACGTATATTTATTTTCAGCCGTGTAATAATCGAGACCTCATCAGTAGACACCCGAATCCTCTCCCGTGGTGAAGTTTCGTCCAGAGTTAAGGATTACGCCTTCATTTGAGGACTGAATAACCAACAACAAAACTTTTTACACCTTTCTGTTTTTCGTATTAGTTCCGCAGGTTTTAATTCAAATTACTTTGTGTGTTTGTGTGCTTGCGTGGTGAAATTTTTTGGATCTTTGCATATTTTCGAATTAGAAAGGGTTAGTATAAATTTTTAATAACGGTAGAGTGTAACATCGCGTAGGCGGTTGTCATTTGTACTAAGACAGGTGTAAGATCGCATTGTAATATCTGTACAGTGGCGTAGTCGTGGTCATTTGATTGCTTGGATCGTAAGTAATTGTTCATATATCGCAGCTCGATCTGGCGCTGGTGACGTAACTGTGCAGTCCCATGTTGCTGTTTCATTTGTCGCAGATACTATCAGTAGGATGGATAGGGAGTGTGCGTGCTGTGTGCGGGAGCAGGAGCACCTGGCCGCGGTTCGCGAGTAGCTGAGAGTGCTGTTGGCCACGGTCAGCCACCTTCAGGCAGCTGCCTCGAGGTGCAGCGACGGCGGAGGGTCTGGCGCGTCGCTTGAGACACCCCAGGTATCGCTTGCTGCATCCGCTGACTCAGCCGCCGAGGCACCTTCTAGTGTACCCGGCGCGTTGGGGCCTTCCTCACCTCAGGGTGAGTGGCGGACTGCAACGCGTTCGCGTCGCTCGAGGCGGAGGGTCAATGTGGAGGCTGGCCGGCTGGCCTCGCCCGTTCATCCTGTCAGTTGGCAGGTGGCCGCTCCTTCTGCAGGGCCCGAGCAGGCACACGGGGGCAAAGGCTTGCTGGTTATTGGGAGCTCCAACGTTAGGCGGGTGATGGAGCCCCTTAGGGAAATAGCGTACAGGGCTGGAAAGAACTCCAACGTGCACTCGGTTTGTCTGCCGGGGGGCCTCATCCAAGATGTGGAAGCGGCCTTGCCTGCAGCTATCGAGCGTACGGGGTGCAGTCGTCTGCAAGTAGTTGCTCACGTCGGCACCAATAATGCCTGTCGCTTTGTTTCTGAGGCGATCCTCACTTCGTACAGGCGGCTGGCGGATTTGGTGAAGACCGCTGGCCTCGCACGCGGGGTGCAAGCAGAGCTCTCTATTTGCAGCATCGTTCCCTGAGTGGATCGGGGTCCTTTGGTTTGGAGCCGAGTGGCAGGTCTCAACCAGAGGCTTCGTCGACTCTGTGACGGTCTTGCATCTACATCTACATCTACATTTATACTCCGCAAGCCACCCAACGGTGTGTGGCGGAGGGCACTTTACGTGCCACTGTCATTACCTCCCTTTCCTGTTCCAGTCGCGTATGGTTCGCGGGAAGAACGACTGTCTGAAAGCCTCTGTGCACGCTCTAATCTCTCTAATTTTACATTCGTGATCTCCTCTGGAGGTAGGGGGAAGCAATATATTCGATACCTCATCCAGAAACGCACCCTCTCGAAACCTGGCGAGCAAGCTACACCGCGATGCAGAGCGCCTCTCTTGCAGAGTCTGCCACTTGAGTTTGTTAAACATCTCCGTAACGCTATCACGGTTACCAAATAACCCTGTGACGAAACGCGCCGCTCTTCTTTGGATATTCTCTATCTCCTCCATCAACCCGATCTGGTATTGATCCCACACTGATGAGCAATACTCAAGTATAGGTCGAACGAGTGTTTTGTAAGCCACCTCCTTTGTTGATGGACTACATTTTCTAAGGACTCTCCCAATGAATCTCAACCTGGTACCCGCCTTACCAACAATTAATTTTATATGATCATTCCACTTCAAATCGTTCCGCACGCATACTCCCAGATATTTTACAGAAGTAACTGCTACCAGTGTTTGTTCCGCTATCATATAATCATACAATAAAGGATCCTTCTTTCTATGTATTCGCAATACATTACATTTGTCGATGTTAAGGGTCAGTTGCCACTCCCTGCACCAAGTGTCTATCCGCTGCAGATCTTCCTGCATTTCGCTACAATTTTCTAATGCTGCAACTTCTCTGTATACTACAGCATCATCCGCGAAAAGCCGCATGGAACTTCCGACACTATCTGCTAGGTCATTTATATATATTGTGAAAAGCAATGGTCCCATAACACTCCCCTGTGGCATGCCAGAGGTTCCTTTAACGTCTGTAGACGTCTCTTCGTTGATAACAACATGCTGTGTTCTGTTTGCTAAAAACTCTTCAATCCAGCCACACAGCTGGTCTGATATTCCGTAGGCTCTTACTTTGTTTATCAGGCGACAGTGCGGATCTGTATCGAACGCCTTCCGGAAGTCAAGAAAAATAGCATACCTGGGAGCCTGTATCTAATATTTTCTGGGTCTCATGAACAAATAAAGCGAGTTGGGTCTCACACGATCGCTGTTTCCGGAATCCATGTTGATTCCTACATAGTAGATTCTGAGTTTCCAAAAACGACATGATACTCGAGCAAAAAACATGTTCTAAAATTCTACAACAGATCGACGTCAGAGATATAGGTCTGTAGTTTTGCGCATCTGCTCGACGACCCTTCTTGAAGACTGGGACTACCTGTGCTCTTTTCCAATCATTTGGAACCTTCCGTTCCTCTAGAGACTTGCGGTACACGGCTGTTAGAAGGGGGGCAAGTTCTTTCGCGTACTCTGTGTAGAATCGAATTGGTATCCCGTCAGGTCCAGTGGATTTTCCTCTGTTGAGTGATTCCAGTTGCTTTTCTATTCCTTGGACACTTATTTCGATGTCAGCCATTTATCCGTTTGTGCGAGGATTTAGAGAAGGAACTGCAGTACGGTCTTCCTCTGTGAAACAGCTTTGGAAAAAGGTGTTTAGTATTTCAGCTTTACGCTTGTCATCCTCTGTTTCAATGCCATCATCATCCCGGAGTGTCTGGACATGCTGTTTCGAGCCACTTACTGATTTAACGTAAGACCAGAACTTCCTAGGATTTTCTGTCAAGTCGGTACCTAGTATTTTACTTTCGAATTCACTGAACGCTTCACGCATAGCCCTCCTTACGCTAACTTTGACATCGTTTAGCTTCTGTTTGTCTGAGAGGTTTTGGCTGCGTTTAAACTTGGAGTGACGCTCTCTTTGCTTTCACAGTAGTTTCCTAACTTTGTTGTTGTACCACGGTGGGTTTTTCCCGTCCCTCACAGTTTTACTCGGCACGTACCTGTCTAAAACGCATTTTACGATTGCCTTGAACTTTTTCCATGAACACTCAACATTGTCAGTGTCGGAACAGAAATTTTCGTTTTGATCTGTTAGGTAGTCTGAAATCTGCCTTCTATTACTCTTGCTAAACAGATAAACCTTCCTCCCTTTTTTTATATTCCTATTAACTTCCATATTCAGGGATGCTGCAACGGCCTTATGATCACTGATTCCCAGTTCTGCACTTAAGGAGTCGAAAAGTTCGGGTCTGTTTGTTATCAGTAGGTCCAAGATGTTATCTCCACGAGTCGGTTCTCTGTTTAATTGCTCGAGGTAATTTTCGGATAGTGCACTCAGTATAATGTCACTCGATGCTCTGTCCCTACCACCCGTCCTAAACATCTGAGTGTCCCAGTCTATATCTGGTAAATTGAAATCTCCACCTAAGACTATAGCATGCTGAGAAAATTTATGTGAAATGTATTCCAAATTTTCTCTCAGTTGTTCTGCCACTAATGCTGCTGAGCCGAGGGGTCGGTAAAAGGAGCCAATTATCAACCTAGCTCTTGGCTGCAGATTTCTAGACTTGCGCTATTGGGTGGGGAATTGTAGGACACCCCTAGATAGGTCACGGGTGCACTACACAAAGGAAGCGGCTACTCGGGTAGCAGAGTAATTGTGACGTGCACATGGGGGTTTTTTAGGCTAGGCAGTAGTGCGAGGTGTCCTGATGAACACTCACAAGTCGACGTGCAGGCAGGGAAATCAGGACACGCTCATTGTAAAGACACTTCAGCTATCAAGATATTAGCATTAAATTTTCAGAGTTTTCGGAATAAAGTTCCTGAATTTACTGCCCTCCAGGAAGCGTGTGGCGCGCAAATTATTCTTGGGACTGAGACCTGGCTGAACCCTGAGATAGGAAGTTCTGAAATATTTGGTGAGGATTGGAACGTGTATCGCAAAGACAGATTAGAGACCGTAGGAGGTGCTGTCTTCATTGCAGTTGACAAAAATATTGTGTCTACTGAGGTCGAAGTAGAGTGTGATTGTGAAGTTATCTGGACACGTTTAACAGGGCTAGGAGAAATAAAGTTAATCGTTGGGTGTTATTACCGGCCACCAGGTTCCACCGTCTACACTCTGTATCGCAGAAGTACCCGGATCATACTATATTAGTTGGAGGCGACTTCAACCTACCTAGTATAGACTGGGATGTCTATGGATTCATTACAGGTGGGACAGACAAGCCGTCGTGTGAATTACTTTTGAACATATTATCCGAAAACTGTCTTGAGCAGCTAAATCGGCAGCCAACGCCTAATGGAAATATTTTAGATCTGGTAGCCATTAACTGACCAGACCTCATCGACGGTGTCAGTGTTGAGACAGGGATTAGTGATCATGATGTTGTCATTACGACTATGGTTACGAAAGTTAAAACGTCGGTCAAGAAGGCTAGGAGAGTATTCTTACTAGAAAGAGCAGATAAGCAGTTGTTAGCATCCCATTTAGTAAATGAATCGACTTCATTTACTTCCGGTACGATGGACGTGGAAGAATTATGGGCAAATTTTAAACGCATTGTAAATTACTTATTGGAGAAGTGTGTGCCGAAAAAGTGGGTTACGGACGGAAAAGTCCCACCGTGGTTTAACAGCGCAATTCGGAGAATGCTCAGGAAGCAAAGACAGTTGCACTCGCGGTACAAGAAAGATCGGGAGAATGAGGACAAGCAAAAGTTAGTAGAGATTCGTGCTGTTGTAAAAAGAGCGATGCGCGAAACATACAACCACTACCACCGTCATACCTTAGCAAAAGATCTTGCTGAAAACTCAAGGAAATTCTGGTCTTACGTAAAATCGGTAAGCGGGTCGGAGGCTTCCATCCAGTCACTCACTGATCAGTTTGGCCTGGCAACGGAAGACAGCAAAACGAAAGCTGAAATTTTAAATTTAGCATTTGAGAAATCTTTCACGCAGGAGGATTGTACAAACATACCGCCGTTTGAAGGACATAGTGATAGACATCCCTGGGGTTGTGAAGCAGCTGAATGGGTTTAAAATAAATAGATCGCCAGGTCCTGATGGGATTACAATTCGGTTTTACAGAGAGTACTCTACTGCATTGGTTCCTTACTTAACTTGCATTTATCGCGAATCTCTTGCCCAACGTAAAGTCTCGAGCGACTGAAAAAAAGCGCAGGTGACGCCTGTATATAAAAAGGGTAGAAGGACGGATCCTCAAAATTACAGACCAATATCCTTAACATCGGTTTGTTGCTGAATTCTCTAACATATTCTCAGTTCGAATATAATGAATTTCCTTGAGACAGAGAAGTTGCTGTCCATGCATCAGCACGGCTTTAGAAAGCATCGCTCCTGCGAAACGCAACTCGCCCTTTTTTCACATGATATCTTGCGAACCATGGATGAAGGGTATCAGACCGATGCCATATTCCTTGACTTCCGGAAAGCGTTTGACTTGGAGCCCCACTGCAGACTCCTAACTAAGGGACGGGCATATGGGATTGGTTCCCAAATATGTGAGTGGCTCGAAGACTTCCTAAGTAATAGAACCCAGTACATTGTCCTCGACGGTGAGTGTTCATCGGAGGTGAGGGTAACATCTGGACTGCCACAGGGAAGTGTGGTAGGTCCGCTGTTGTTTTCTATCTACATAAATGATCTTTTGGATAGGGTGGATAGCAATGTGCGGCTGTTTGCTGATGATGCTGTATTGTACGGGAATGTGTCGTCGTTGAGTGGCTGTAAGAGGATCCAAAATGACTTGGACAGGATTTGTGATTGGTGTAAAGAATGGCTGCTAACTCTAAATATAGATAAATGTAAATTAATGCAGATGAATAGGATAAAGAATCCCGTAATGTTTGAATACTTCATTAGTAGTGTAGCGCTTGACACAGCCACGTTAATTAAATATTTTGGCGTAACATTGCAGAGCGATATGAAATGGGACAAGCATGTAATGGCAGTTGTGGGGAAGGCGGACACTCGTCTTCGGTTGATTGGTAGAATTTTGGGAAGATGTGGTTCATCTGTAAAGGAGACCGCTTATAAAACACTAATACGACCTATTCTTGAGTAATGCTCGAGCGTTTGGGATCCCTGTCAGGTCGAATTGAGGGAGGACATAGAAGCAATTCAGAGGCGGGCTGCTAGATTTGTTACTGGTAGGTTTGATCATCACGCGAGTGTTACGGAAATGCTTCAGGAACTCGTGTGGGAGTCTCTAGAAGAAAGAAGGCGTTCTTTTCGAGAATCGCTACTGAGGAGATTTAGAGAACGGGCATTTGAGGCTGACTGCAGTACAATTTTACTGCCGCCAACTTATATTTCGCGGAAAGACCACAAAGATAAGATAAGAGAGATTTGGGCTCGTACATAGGCATATAGGCAGTCATTTTTCCCTCGTTCTGTTTGGGAGTGGAACAGGGAGAGAAGATGCTAGTTATGGTCCGAGATACCCTCCGCCACGCACCGTATGGCGGAGTGCGGAGTATGTATGTAGATGTAGATACAGAATTCACCAAATGCATTTGGCGTCTACTATAAAAGAGGCTCGTTGAATAAGTAATGAAACATATTTTTTCTTGGCCAATTTCGGTTGAAAATATTTTGGAATTTGCTGTGGGACATCACGGAATACTCTCGCTTCAGTCCCTATAGCTTTGAGTTTCCGATAGGCGGCGGTGCTATAAGTAACTAGAGAGCTGTCATTGGTGAAAAACCAGAGCATCGCAGGTATTCATAGGCGCTTACAGAATCTCAACGGAAACCTGGCAGTGTACAAAAGTACGGCGAGCCGTTGGGCTGGGTATCTTTCATCATCGCAACAGTTCGTGCAAACCTGTCCGATCTCCCACTTGCCAGACGGCCGCACACAACTGTCACTGCTGTAATGCTGGAATGTGCAGACACTCTCATTCGAGGTGATCGACGGATCACAGTCAGACACCTCGCTGCACAACTGACGTCTCTGTTGGTAGTGTTGACACTTTCGTTTACAAAACTTCCATGGACTGTTCTTACTCATAGACCCTACAGCCTGGATCTCGCACCTTACATCTGCTTGGCCCAATGTAGGATACACTCCACGGCAACCTGTACAGAGGTTACTGATGCAACAAGACGTTGGCTCCAGCGCCGACTAGTAGACTGCTACCATGCTGGCCTGCAGGTCTTCGCAGTATGCTGGCGTAAAAAAATCACATTCAACGGATATTATGTTGAAAAATAGGGTTTTGTAGCCAAAAGGGAGAGAAACAATATGGTGTATTGGAATCCTGAAAAAAACCAACCTTATTTCTAAAAAAAAAAGTTACGTGCGAACTCTTGTGTCAGTCCTGACCTACACTACTGGCCATTAAAATTGCTACACCACGAAGATGACGTGCTAAAGACGCGTAATTTAATTGACGGGAAGAAGATGCTGTGATATGCAAATGATTAGCTTTTCAGAGCATTCACACAAGGTTGGTGCCGGTTGCGACACCTACAACGTGCTGACATGAGGAAAGTTTCCAACCGATTTCTCATACACAAACAGCAATTGACCGGCGTTGCCTGGTGAAACGTTGTTGTGATGCCTCGTGTAAGGAGGAGAAATGCGTACCATCACGTTTCCGACTTTGATAAAGGTCGGATTGTAGCCTATTGCGGTTTATCGTATCGCGACATTTGAGTATGTAACGAACAGAATTACTACTATAATTTAAGTGGAAGCCTGATGTTTTATTTATGCGTAAATACACATGAAACAATCTTAGCTTTCAGACAGACATGAATCTGTATTTTTTTATGGTTAGTTTTTAGGAAATTGATAAAGGGAAATTGCGATGTTGCCTGTAACGTAGCGCTGTAAGTTTCCAATATTGCACCAATACAAGCTGAGACACTTGCCCGTATAGTGAGCTTTAAAAATGCGTTTAGCATTATTAGTGAAACTAAGGCCTGGAAATGACGTCGTGAATTTTCTAATGTATTATTTCTTAAGTTATGTAAAGTGGAAATTGATGAACTCCATTTGGTTGTAACAGTATCTGTTGGGATCAAACATTAAATGAATGTGCACGCATATAAAATGTGCCTAAGCAAGGAATCAAGAGACATGCTGAAAATAAAAACGAAGATACAAACTGGGATGTAAAATTTTTTGGCTCCAATAAAATGTTTTCGAACGAAGCTGTAAACGTACTGGAAGATGACGTTCGGTTTCAGCACGCCGGACATAAGAAAGTCTGCGTTCTAAATTGCATAAGGAAACAGATTGCCCCAGAAATTCAACGCAGGAGGAGCTGTGGCAGGCAAAAACTGGGCTGTAGATGTCAATCAAGAAATATCGCCGAATCCGAGGGAAATGACGAAAATTCCAAACAGAACTTCCAAAGCCTAGCCATAAAGCCAGTGAACTGACGAGCAATCCATGTTAAACAATCAACCTAAACGAAACATAGGAGAAGAAATCTGTAAATACAAGTCCACCTGTCGAAAGGATCATTTCTGGAGACTCTGCGAGGAAGCCAGCATAGAAACTCATCCGTAAAATACAGAAATACTACAACGAGGTGTGCAAGGGAGATCGAGTGGAAGAAACGATGAGACGTGTGAAATGCAAAATATGCGCCGATGCAATGAAGGAGGAAGGAGGGAAAGAGTTATATCGCGATGCCTGTAAATAGTAATATAGGAATTAAATATAGCACATTTCCCGTCACACTAGTATGAAAAGAGATTGCGAGGGTGGCACAATTCATGCACCCACTGGTACAAATTGCGAAACTAGATTCTTAATTTGTACCAGTGGCAGATGTTTAGATAATTAAGCGTTGAGTGTGTTTTTTTTCAGATTTTTCAGTCTTTCAATCAGATACCAAGGACAGCATGCTGTGGTTGAGGATCGCATTGTTTCAATAACGTTTTAACATACTGCTTAGCCTATACTAAATATTATCTCAAAAGCTGCACAGTGTAAGCAACTAAATAAGTGTCCCCTACTTCGACTGAGATGCCTCAGTCGTTCTGAATGCTTTTTAAAGAAAACCTCAAAACGTAAGTTGAGCAGTGCTCTTGGTGGGATTAATGGAAGGTATTCTCACAAAACTTAATGTCGCTGAGAACAGAAGGTGGTTCTGATTTTCAAAAAATTTCAGTAATGTTGGGCTCAAACCTAAAAAGAAAACAAAGAGGAAACCTTGAACCACGTGGCTATAGCTGATGCAGTAAATAGAAATCAAACGACTGGTATGAAAAGAGACAATTTAGTTCATGTAATTTTATGTTATGGCCAAAACCGTCTGTCACTTACGTCAGGAGGTATTTTGTACTGGGTGAAGATTTTGATTACGATGAACCAAGCAATCGATTATACATCAAATGCCTGCAGTCGTAATCACACTAAAAGAATTACGTCAAGCAGTCAGTAAAAGTGTTACTGATTAAGAGCTACGAAGTCTGTTCAAAAAGTAGCACAATCTTTCCTAATAACACCTTTATTCAGTTTACAGATTCTTCATTTCTCGTCACCTCCACACTATCCCGCTCCACTGGTCGGGATGATTCCTTTGATTAGGACACGGCCGATTTCCTCCGCCAACTCGAACATATGCTCCGTCTTTAACAAAATTCATCGTTGACAGGACCGAGATACTAAACCTTAATTTTTATTCCTTTTCCTTCCAAAATACTTCACTCCTTCACCATATTCGCACCCTTGTATCAGTTGAGCATTCCTGGGGAAGCTCTTTTGGAACGTCCTACAGTGCACGTCACGAATTCTCGGTGTCAGCACTGAACTTAACTTTAGAAACAAAAGGGTTATATGGAGCGAGGTGTGCAGAGATAGGCGGTTGTGGAAGGACTATGGCCATAAAAATCAGGAAACCACAAGGCTGAGAGGCAAGACGCGTTATTGCGGTGAAGGAACTGTAAAACGAGTTGCTACAACAGTACTTTCGTTGTGCAAATTTTCTCGTCTAACGTGTTCAAAACGCTTACACACTAATAAGTGTTCTTTTTAAGTTGAGGGAAAAAAAAACAAAGTGCCCTATTCCACTGACCTCAGAACAAGCAGAGCATCTTCTTAACATTGCATAGAGACATTATGCTTTTTTGAAGGTTGAAATCCTTTGTCGATCCACTGTGATGTCCGGACTTCTGCCCTAGTGTCGTAGCCGCCAATCCGGCATTTCTCTCCTTTGGTGATCCTGTGCACGGGAGTATCTTCACCGTCAGCTTGTTCAAGAACTCTTTCACAAACATTCAGTCGCTGTTCTTTTTGCTCTTCGGTCAACAAACGAGGAACAAACCATACATTTATTCCTTTAATGTTCAATTTTTCGATCACAATCACTTGATATGAACAATCTGCAGTTCCAAGCTGGGCTGACACTTCTCTGCCAGATGAAGTGATTTTCTGAATGTGAGTGCCTACTGTCGAAGAATTAGGCCTTCCTTGTAAAGGGATTGATTTCATACCACTTTTTGAAAGGTTCTTCTTACTTTTATTTCCGTAAATATTTTCCTATTTTCGCTCTAAGTTTCCCGTTGCACCGTAGCTCTAGTAAACAACACGTAGCAATAATTAAATCTGATAACTGTATAGCCACCAGTCGCTAATAATCTGTTTATTGCAGATCTACACTCCTGGAAATGGAAAAAAGAACACATTGACACCGGTGTGTCAGACCCACCATACTTGCTCCGGACACTGCGAGAGGGCTGTACAAGCAATGATCACACGCACGGCATAGCGGACACACCAAGAACCGCGGTGTTGGCCGTCGAATGGCGCTAGCTGCGCAGCATTTGTGCACCGCCGCCGTCAGTGTCAGCCAGTTTGCCGTGGCATACGGAGCTCCATCGCAGTCTTTAACACTGGTAGCATGCCGCGACAGCGTGGACGTGAACCGTATTTGCAGTTGACGGACTTTGAGCGAGGGCGTATAGTGGGCATGCGGGAGGCCGGGTGGACGTACCGCCGAATTGCTCAACACGTGGGGCGTGAGGTCTCCACAGTACATCGATGTTGTCGCCAGTGGTCGGCGGAAGGTGCACGTGCCCGTCGACCTGGGACCGGACCGCAGCGACGCACGGATGCACGCCAAGACCGTAGGATCCTACGCAGTGCCGTAGGGGACCGCACCGCCACTTCCCAGCAAATTAGGGACACTGTTGCTCCTGGGGTATCGGCGAGGACCATTCGCAACCTTCTCCATGAAGCTGGGCTACGGTCCCGCACACCGTTAGGCCGTCTTCCGCTCACGCCCCAACATCGTGCAGCCCGCCTCCAGTGGTGTCGCGACAGGCGTGAATGGAGGGACGAATGGAGACGTGTCGTCTTCAGCGATGAGAGTCGCTTCTGCCTTGGTGCCAATGATGGTCGTATGCGCGTTTGGCGCCGTGCAGGTGAGCGCCACAATCAGGACTGCATACGACCGAGGCACACAGGGCCAACACCCGGCATCATGGTGTGGGGAGCGATCTCCTACACTGGCCGTACACCACTGGTGATCGTCGAGGGGACACTGAATAGTGCACGGTACATCCAAACCGTCATCGAACCCATCGTTCTACCATTCCTAGACCGGCAAGGGAACTTGCTGTTCCAACAGGACAATGCACGTCCGCATGTATCCCGTGCCACCCAACGTGCTCTAGAAGGTGTAAGTCAACTACCCTGGCCAGCAAGATCTCCGGATCTGTCCCCCATTGAGCATGTTTGGGACTGGATGAAGCGTCGTCTCACGCGGTCTGCACGTCCAGCACGAACGCTGGTCCAACTGAGGCGCCAGGTGGAAATGGCATGGCAAGCCGTTCCACAGGACTACATCCAGCAACTCTACGATCGTCTCCATGGGAGAATAGCAGCCTGCATTGCTGCGAAAGGTGGATATACACTGTACTAGTGCTGACATTGTGCATGCTCTGTTGCCTGTGTCTATGTGCCTGTGGTTCTGTCAGTGTGATCATGTGATGTATCTGACCCCAGGAATGTGTCAATAAAGTTTCCCCTTCCTGGGACAATGAATTCACGGTGTTCTTATTTCAATTTTCAGGAGTGTAGATTTAAACCCCCTATATGACCATCATCAGCGCTACAGCCATTTAAGAAATATGCATGAACCAAAACCTATTATGGTTGTATAAGCTTTGCACATGAGTGGATGGTAAAATAACATACCGGTAAGATGCAAGTCAGATCATCATTACCGTCTGCCTATACAAAGACGCACTGCTAGACTCTTCATATCAATACTTCGGTTCACACTGAGACTGCTGTTTGCAGTTATTACACAGCTGACCTCGATCTAGTAGGGGCTGCTCGTCTAGGCAAGCGACAGTGATAAGTTTCCTTGCATCTTATCAGTGCAAAGCCTATAAAATGTTTTGCCCGTGCATGTGTCTTATTGTACTGTATTCTTACACTGAAGAGCCAAAGAAACTGGGACACATACCTAATATCGTGTAGCGTCCCCGCGAGCACGCAGAAGTGCCGCAACATGATGTGGCATACATTCGACTAACGTTTGAAGTAGAGCTGGAGGGAACTGACACCGTTAATTCCGCAGGTCTGTCCATAAATCCGTAAGAGTATGAGGGGGTAGAGATCTCTTTTGAACAGCACGTTGTAAGGCTTCCCAGATATGCTCAATAATGTTCATGTCAGGAGTGTTTAAACTCAGATGAGCGTTTCTGGAACCACTATGTAGCAATCCTGGTCGTTTGGGGCGTCGCATTGACTTGCTGGAATTGTCCATTGGAAAGCACAATGCACATTAATGGATGCAAGTGATCAGACAGGATGCTTAAGTACATGTCACCTGTCAGGGTCGTATATAGACGTATCAGGGGTCCCATATCACTCCAACTGCATATGGCCCTCGCCATTACAGAGCCTCCGCCAGCTTGAACAGTCCCTGCTGATATGCAGGGTCCATGTATTCATGAGGTTGTCTCCATAATCGTACAAGTCCATCAGTACGATACGGTTTGAAACGAGACTCGTCCGACCAGGTAACATGTTTCCAGTCACCAACAGTCCAAAGTCGGTGTTGACGGGCCCGACCGAGGCGTAAAGCTTTGTGTCGTGTAGTCATGAAAGTACACGAGTGGGTCTTTTTCTCCGAAAGCACATATCGATAATGTTTCGTTGAATGGTTCGCACACTGATGGTGGCCCAGCACTGAATTGTGCAGTAATTTGCGGAAGGGTTGCACTTCTGTCACGTTCAACGATTCTCTTCAGTCGTCGTTGGCCCCGTTCTTGCAGGATCCGGCCGCAGCGATGTCTCAGATTTTATGCTTTACTGGATTCCTGATATTCACGGTACACTCGTGAAATGGTCGTACGGAAAAATCCCTACTACATCGCTACCTCGGAGATGCTGTGTCCCACCGCTCGTGCGCCGACGGTAACACCAAGTTCAAACTCCGCCAGGCACTTGTTGTCTTATATAGGCGTTGTCGACCGCAGAGCCGTATTCTGCCTGTTTACATATCTCTGTATTTGAATACGCATGCCAATACCAGTTTATTTTGGTGCTTCAGTGTATATCAACCTACATCTCCATGAAACATATTATTAGCTACTGATCGCTGTACATTTCTCAACTTTAAATAAACACAATCACTGAGAACACCCGTTCCGTATGGAATCGCACCTGGCACAGCAACAATCGCAACATTTACCAACCCACCACTCATTAAATTAACAGAGGCTCAGAAACAAGAAATAAATATTGTGAACAATGTGATTACTAAGGAGGTTGCTGTCAACAGCACTTCGCTAGGAAGTAAAAAAAAATTTCCATTACATTTTAAGTCATATTACATTCATTATGGACCTATTTTGAACACTGGAATGCTGAGCACAATGAAAAGAAACTGTATGTCCCTCTTTTCAGAGACAGTTGCGGGAATCTGCTGTCCGCTACAGGATGTCAAATCAAACACCTTTCAGCCGTCTAATTCCAACTTATTTTATTTGGTTACCAGTTTCGGCGACTTACTACGCCACCTTCAGGCCCCTGACCGACGTGTAGGAGGGTTCCACCTTGGTTCTGGTCAAAACAGGGACCAGCATTAAAATACTGGTATCTGTAGATTTCTGCTTGCTATAGCTATCACTTCAGCCATCTGCCGAGTCGGAAAAGTAGTGTCCACAACCGATAAGAAGACACTTTGCGAATGTGGCTTCAAGTCGTGGGCCTCGTTGCAAGTCAGATGTAGTCTAGACCGGAGAGTGCCTGCTGTTCTAAAAACTTTTTTTTGGGCGTCATCTCATTGTCACTGTAGAGCTATGCACTCAGAAGCAAGGAGAGGATTTTGTTTGGTGGCCAGCATCCTCTTTCTATAACAACAGTAGATATGTATTAACAGGTTTCTTTATTCATAATAATAAGAAAGCTACTTAAGGTAGTCCAGGTCTTGTGGTACAAGCCCTCTGTAATAGTCCAAGTTAGCCTCACTACTGGTGAAGTACAAGCCCAATGTCCTTGGTGGGGCGACAGCAACACATCCTTTTGCAACACCTTAGGAATGAGCACACGCGATTGTCCACTGTCATTTTGACGTAGAATCTCTGTTCGCTATGTTCTGCCAGATTCTGAGCTGGAGGCTAAGCTGACTGCTACTGCAACTCCCATTGAGCTGCGACTGATGACTCAACTCGTTGACTCACTCGATGGCCGACTGGAACTTATCGACTGGCCCTCTGGTCCGCGGCGGCGATCTAAATACTGTCGGTTGAGAGGGCGTTGGCGGTCCTTTGTTTGCGAGTCTGTCGTTGGCCTCTGCCGATCTTCTCACAACCTCTTTGCCGCCTGGTGTGCTGGTGACAGCGTTCGCCAGCGACAACAAGGAGGGAGGAAGGACGCTGGACATAGAGATGAGCCCGGAGCCATGACTGTGGAGGGCTGCTTACAACACAGCAGAAACATCCTACTGAAAACTGATGCCAGGGCACACGTCCAGGTCTGAGGGCATGTGTTGGAGCGATGACGGCGATGGCGGATCCAGGTCCCTGTGGTTGGTGAGCGGATACCGCAAGCACGAGGGTGCATCGTCCCTCCACTCCTCCTAGGGTGCCCTCAGCCCTAGTCGCACCAGCGTGGCTGCGAAGGCCTCACGGTCCCATGAAGCCGTGAATCTGGGGGAAGAAAAGCAGCAAAATCACGGGGCACGGGGCAAATGACATGCGCGAAGTTGGTTCTGTTGGTGGTGCTGCAAACCATCAGGACCTGCAATCAGAGACATAGAACAGCCAATGCGTTCCTGAATCACGCCTCTTTCCCAGCGCCTACGGTTGTCATAAACCCTGAAAAGAACAAGATCGCGCGGCGCAAAGCGATACTTACAGTTCATTGGCGGCGCGGAATGCTGCGGTGCGTGTAGCAAGTGTAGCAGCGTCCGATGGCGGCGCCCGGTCATGTCGGGCCGTCTCGTGGGTGGTATCGACAGGAGGTGAGAAAGAGTTGCAGCGCCTGTTCCCGAGTGTGGGTGGTGCGAAGCTTGGCCATCTCTTGTTTGAAGTGCGTACGAAGCGTTCTGCTTCTCCGTTGGTCTGAGGATGGAACGGAGCACTTGTTAGATGACTAATGCCGCTGCGTTCACAAAACTGTTCAAAATCACGTGAAGTGAACTGGTCCTTTGTCCGACATAAGTACTTCTGGCAAACCTTCTAAGCAAAATAAGGAGGACAACGCTTGAATGGTGCTACGTGACGTGGTAGGCGCCGCAAATGGAAACTTGCTAAATGAGTCCAACACTACGAGCCAACGGGTGTTCCAAAATCGTCCTGCAAAGTCTAGGTGTACTCGTTGTGGCATGGGGATTCAGTCTTAGGCCAAGCTGAGAATGTCTATGGGGGAGCGGACTAGTTTTCCTTTCTTGTGCGACAATGTGACGTCATCTGTTCAATGTGGGCCTCCTTGCCCTGCCAAGTACAATGCCGTCGATGTAACTCTTTAGTGCGAACACAACCCCAATGTACTTGGTGGAGCGACAGCAACACATCCTTTTGCAACACTTTGGGAATGAGCACGCGCGATTGTCCACCGTCATTTTGAACTAGACACACACCCTGTTGAACTGAAAGGTTATGCCGACAAGCAAAATATCGACTCACTGCTGAGTTCTGGATACTGTTCAATGAACAAGGCCAACGCGTCCTAATGTAATGCAACAAAATCTTGAGATCCGGTTCTGCTTCCGTGGCCTGCGCAATTCTTCTGTAGTGCAAGGGAATAGATTCCAGCAATTCTGAGTCCTGCGCATCGATTTGGCAACAAGATGCGGCGGATGCATCAATATATGAGTCTGGAACAATCAGAAGGCGAAACAGGGCGTCTGCATTGCTATGCTTTGCCGTAGGTCTGTACACGATACTGCGAAAGCAACAAAGCCCAGCGTGGCAGTTTTTGAGCAGTGGGTGTGGCAACTGGCTTCGATGAATGAAGCAAGGACTGCAAAGTCTTGTGATCTATCATTAAATAGAACTTGTGACCATACAAATAGTGATGGAGTTTTGTCACACCACACAAAATAACGAGAGCCTCTTTTTCTACTTGAGAATAATCGCTCTGAGTTTGAGTTAACAACTACGAGGCACCAATTCTGTGTGAAAGCGCAGCGCCGATTTCGTAGGAAGAAGCGTCGACTTGCAAAATTACTGCCTTGGCAGGGTCAAAATGTACTAAACATCTACCACTGAGCAAGGCATTATTGAGTTTCTGAAATGCGTCTTGACTGACTTCAGTCCACACAAAAGATACATTTCTGCGACGCAAGCGATGTAATGGAGCCGTGATCTGCGCGGCATTCGGTAGGAACCGAACGTAGTACCGCGTGATCAACAAGTCAGTATAAATTTGAAAACCGAATAAATCACGGAATAATGTAGATAGAGAGGTACAAATTGACACACATGCTTGGAATGACATGGGGCTTTATTAGAACCAAAAAATTACAAATGTTCAAAAAATGTCCGACAGATGGCGCTTCATCTGATCAGAATAGCAATAATCAGCATAACAAAGTAAGACAAAGCAGATATGATGTTCTTTACAGGAAATTCTCAGTATGTCCACCATCATTCCTCAACAGTAGCTGTAGTCGAGGAATAATGTTGTGAACAGCACTGTAAAGCATGACCGCGGGTATGGTCAGGCATTGGCGTCGGATGTTGTCTTCCAGCATCCCTAGAAATGTCGGTCGATCACGATACACTTGCGACTTCAAGTAACCCCAAAGCTAATAATCGCACGGACTGAGGTCTGGGGACCTGGGAGGCCAAGCGTGACGAAAGTGGCGGCTGAGAACACGATCATCACCAAACGACGCGCGCAAGAGATCTTTCACGCGTCTAGCAATACTTTATTTTTGTTCTAATAAAACCCATGTCATTCCAAGCATGTGTGTCTATTTTTACCTCTCTATCTACAGTATTCCGTGGTTTATTAAGTTTTCAAATTTATACTGACTTTTTGATCACCCGGTATATCATCTTGCAGTTCAGACACATTGCGAGAGACTGGCAGTTCACGGGTTGTAAGCAAATGAGATTATAGGAGCTGCACACCCTGACTGTTTATCACATGACCTAAGTACTGTAGTTCAGTTTTAAAAAAGTCACTCTTTTCGAGACGACTCCTGAGTCCTGCTTCTGGAACACTCGAAAAAATACGCAAACTGGAAATGTGTTCCTCTGGTGTACGACCTGAGACGACAATATCGTCAAGATACTTTGAACAAAATGGCACCTTTGCAGTCAGCTGTTCCAAGTAACGTTGAAAAAAGGCGGGTGCAGAAGCACTACCGAAGGGCAAACGCAACTACTCGCACAGTCCTAAGTGTGTATTTACAACAAACACTTTCTATGTTTCTTCGTTCAATGGAATTTGCATATAGGCATCACACAAATCTATTTTAGAAAAATAACGTCCTGCACCAAGCCTAGCCACGAGTACCTCAGCGCGAGGTTACAGATAGTGTCAACTACTCTCTGTGGGTTGACTGTAGACTTGAAGTCAACACAAATGCGAATGCACCCAGAAGACTTAGTCAACAAAACGAGAGCACTTGCCCACTGAGTGTCTTTAATGGGAGCAATTACAGCATTATCGTGCAACTCTTGCAGTTCAATGGCTACTTTGTCTCTTACAGCAGTTGGAACGGGGCGGACCCGAAGAAACTTAGGCTGTTCATTGTCTTTCAATGTAAAATGCGCTACAAAGTTATTAGTTTTCCCATTCCTTCTGAAAATATTTCAGGAAATTCTTTAACCACTGTCTTTTGTGTCACAAGCCGATATGGAACTTACATTCTCTTGGATGCTAAGACTAAACAAATCAAAGGCATCTAAACCAAAAATGTTCTCATTGTCTCTTGATTTCAACACATTAAAATTCACTGTCCTAGTGTGAGATTTGTAAGTGACTAGCAAACTACACTGTCCAGGCACTGGAATTTCCTGTCCGTTGTAAGCAGTGAGGTGCTTGCTAGATTAAGGGAGGCGCGGTCAGCGTACCTATTCTTATGTGACACGATTAAACAAAGTTAATGACGCACCTGTGTAACAGAAAGTCCACTCGACGCCCAGCAATTCGTAATGAGACAAATACACTACTGGCCATTAAAATTGCTACACCACGAAGACGACGTGATACAGAGGCGAAATTTAACCGATAAGAAGAAGATGCTGTGATATGTTAATTGTTAGCTTTTCAGAGCATTCACACAAGGTTGGCGCCGGTGGCGACCCCTACAACGTGCTGACATCAGGAAAGCTTCCAACCGAATTCTCATACGCAAACAGCAGTTGACCAGGGTTGCCTGGTGAAACGTAGTTGTGATGCCTCGTGTAAAGAGGAGAAATGCGTACCATCACGTTTCCGACTTTGATAAAGGTCGGCTTGTAGCCTATCGCGATTGCGGTTTATCGTATCGCGACATTGCTGCTCGCGTTGGTTGAGATCCAATGACTGTTAGCAGGATATGGAATCAGTGGGTTCAGGAGGGTAATACGAAACGCCGTTCTGGATCCCAACGGCCTCATATCACTAGCAGTCGAGATGACAGGCGTCTTATCCGCATGGCTGTAACGGATCGTGCAGCCACGTCTCGATCCCTGAGTCAACAGATGGGGACGTTTGCAAGACAACAACCAACAGCACGAACAGTTCGACGACCTTTGCAGCAGCATGGACTATCAGCTCGGAGACCATGGCTGCGGTTACCCTTGATGCTGCATCACAGACAAGGGGCGCCTGCGATGGTGTACTCAACGACGAACCTGGGTGCACGAATGGCAAAACGTCATTTTTTCGGGTGAATCCAGGTTCTGTTTACAGCATCATGATGGTCGCATCCGTGTTTGCGACATCGCGGTGAACTCACATTGGAAGCGTGTATCCGTCATCGCAGTACTGGCGTATCACCCGGCGTGGTGGTATGGGGTGCCATTGGTTACACGTCTCGGTCACCTTTTGTTCGCATTGACGGCACTTTGAACAGTGGACATTACAATTCAGATGTGTTACGACCCGTGGCTCTACCCTTCATTCGATCCCTGCGAAACCCTACATTTCAGCAGGATAATGCACGACCGCATGTTGCAGATCCTGTACGGGCCTTTCTGGATACAGAAAATGTTCGACTGCTGCCCTGGCCAGCACATTCTCCAGATCTCTCACCAACTGAAAACGTCTGGTCAATGGTGGCCGAGCAACTGGGTCGTCACAATATGCCAGTCACTACTCTTGATGAACTGTGGTATCGTGTTGAAGCTGCATGGGCAGCTGTACCTGTACACGCCATCCAAGCTCTGTTTGACTCAATGCCCAGGCGCATCAAGCCGATATTATGGTCAGAGGTGGTTGTTCTGGATACTGATTTCTTAGGATCTATGCAGCCAAATTGCGTGAAAATGTAATCACTTGTCAGTTCTAGTATAATATATTTGCCCAATCAATACCCGTTTATCATCTGCATTTCTTCTTGGTGTAGCAATTTTTAATGGCCAGTAGTGAAGTTCGTTATAACGTCGTTGCACTGCACTAGGGCGACAAGGAGGCACAACCTTTATCTTACTTTTGTCAGAGCCCGTTTTTGGTTTGGTAAACACAGCGTTCACTGCATGTGAACAAGCCTGTTTTTTTTCTGAGAGCGAGTAAAATTGGGGTTTTTGTGCTGTTGCAAACAAACTGCCTGGTCATGGCCTTTTTTTCCACACATGTTACACGTTGCGTTACGTGACGGGAAATCCTGTTTTTATGGCGAGTAAAATACCTAGGGCAAGACTTCACTAAATTCGCAAGTCTTTTTACCTGTATACGAGGCTGTCCGCACAACTGTGTACGCGCTCATTGTTGTGGCTGCTTGTGGCGGTCTCGAACAAGGGCCGACTCGACCGGACAATCGGGGTCTGGTCAAACTTAGCGGCCGCTACGGCACCCGAATCTTGTTGCTCTAAGATTTTCAACACTTGAGGAAGTGTTGGATCAGAGTACTTCAGGATCCGTCCCCCTATTTTACTATCTGGGCCATTGAATGTTATTGCATCCCTAATCATTAAATCACTGTAAAAGTTTACCCAGCTACACGTAAATTTATACTTCCTAGTCATGTCCGTTAATTCTGTATACCACTGGCGGTACGTCTGTTCCGGCTTTTTCTGAAAGCTAAAACACTGATATCTGGCTGAAGCTACTTGAACTTGCTGGTCATAGTACTTGGTTAATGGAGCGATTACTTCGTCATAACTGAATTCGTCGGGAGATGCAGTGGGGAATGGTTTTTGTACTGACCTGAGCACTGGGGACCCCGCAATCGAAAGAAAATTTAGATTTACGGTACCCTTAACTCGATGAACTGCACAATGCGCTTGGAACTGTGTTAGGTATTCGAGCCATTCCTCTTTGGTGTCGTTAAATTGCCGGAATGTTTAATGCTGGTCGGCGGCACTTGTTGATCTCGTCGGTCGGTCGGTTATTGTTGTGCGGCCGACGCGGCTTGTGCAGCCAGAAGTTGCTGTACCGTCGTCAGCAAAGCAGCAGTTTATTGGTTCTGAAACTGAAAAGCTTGGGTTAGATACGTCACAATGGCCGTCTGTGGCTGAGGCGTGGGGGCAGGGGCTGGAGGGGGAGAGGGAGCCATGGTTTACGCAAATATGTTATAGCAAAAAGTAAGCAAGGCTTCTGAACAGAGAAATTTAATTAGTACAGTGGCACCCCTCCTGGAATACATGCAATAATACAACAAATTACCAGACACTTTAATACGAGCACCCTGCAACCTGAAACAAGAGAAGTAAGCAAAATCTGTACTGAATTAAACTCGTCGCCAGTTTTTTTCGTCTAGTTGTCACTGTAGAGCTGTACCCTGGAAGTAAGGAGAGGATTTTGTCCAGGGTGGCCTGTATCCGCTTTCTATAACACATCAGCACGCATGAACTTAACTCATGGTTGTCCAGGTGTTGTGGTGCAAGCTCTCTGTAGCAGTCCACTGCTGGTGAAGTACAAGTCCGCTATGTTCAATACTCTGGTCCGCGGCAGGGATCTAAATACTGACCGCTGAGAGGACGCTGGCGGCGCTTTGTTTGTCAGTCTGTCGTTGGCCTCTGTCGATCTTCTCACAACCTCTTTGCCGCCGGATGTGCTAGCGACAGCTTACGCCAGCACAATTTTTGTGACTGCAGCTGTGTGAAAACTGTAACTGTGACTGACGTATAGTGGTTCCTGCGACGTAAACATTAAGTATTCAGAATATAAGTAAGTGGTGTAAGTCCCGAGACAATGTTTCTGAGATATCGAAGAATGAAGATATATGGTAAAAAAAAATCAGCATGAACTTTACATATAAATTTACTTCATTTTGAAACAAACTTCAATTGTTCTACGCAAAACGGAGTACATGGTAAAAGCACTGAAGCCTGCAACAGTGTTTGATTCTAAAAATATGGACTTCCTTCAGTAGTCTCCTGAAAATAATTGCAAACAGTCTATGTTATGTTTAGTATTTCCATATCCATTCTTGTGTTGAGTACATCTACCTACGTATATACACAGTGCATGGGGGCTTAATTAAAATAATACTGCAGATAATTTTTTAGTAGCTGTAAGTCCGATTACGCTGTTTCGTAAACGGCTGGCCCTGACTAGTATTAGTACGCAATCTGACTGCATAGAACAACAACAAAGAATGAAATGAAAATTTTCATTAACACAATTAATTAATTAAGTCCCCAGCAACTATAAAACCAACGCCACAACAAGCACAAGTGTAGCTGTTCTGTATGTGGTAGTATGACTCAACGCACATCTGGCACGGTTCTTCTTCAACAAGACAAGAATTTTTAAATACGAATTATACTGACGTGATAAAAGAAAATTAGAAATACTATAATTGTGCAAGAAAACCAAAATTACACTCTAATACAAGAACACAAGCCAGATGCTTTGTTGACTGAACCTGTAATGACACATTATTCAGGACACTGAAAGAATAAAAGAACATAGTGTTGTATTACCTTCATATATATTGACGAAAGGCACTCAGATCATTACAATATCTCCATTGGAATAACATCTGCTATCTCTCCCATCAAATAACTGCATAAACATGGAACAACACTCTCCACTACCACATCTCACTCCAACTTCACGACAAGCAGTGTCCACCACAACTTCTCGGCAAGAACTGCTTGCCGCTACGTCTCAATAATCACTGCCAGTGGAGACGGCGGAACAATACTCTCTGGCGCGATCTCTGGCGCTGTGGCTCAGTGTAGCCACCTTTCATATGCCCCTCCTCCATGGGCTAGAATTTGATGGTATTTTTGCCAGCATTGGTGGCGAAAATACCACCAAATTCGTCAAAAAAAATACAGACAAAAATAAAAGATAATATTAATACATAAATATCATATAACTAGATAAAATTTTGGCTTTGCACTGACCTTACAATAGCCTAATATATAAAATACAGTAAGGAATACAAATTTTTTCATACATATGACTTTACATAATAGTTTACACAAATATCATGTGGTTAAACAGTTCAATCAATAGCGTCAGCAATGACGAATATGTACAGGTAAGAGTCTCATAACTTTTCACAAACAGTAATACACAAAAAATCAGTTTATACAAATATTCACATAAATCCTTTCCATAGTTCAAGAAACAAGTAGTTGACAGTTCCAGCAGTAGCACCCAGCAATGTTGAATAGGTGCTACAGCAACAAGTGGCATCATCTCAGTAGAAGCAGTCCATCAGTGGCACCCAGCAATGTCGAGTAGGTGCAGACACCGTCAGGTGACATCATTTCAGCAGAAGCAGTCTATCAGTGGCACCCAGCAATGTTGAGCAGGTGCAGACAGCAACAGGTGACATCATTTCACCAGAATCAGTTCCATCAGTGGCACCCAGCATTGTGGAACAGGTGCAGACAGCATCAGGTGACATCATTTCAGTAGAAGCAGTCCATCAGTGGCACCCAGCATTGTGGAACAGGTGCAGACAGCATCAGGTGACATCATTTCAGTAGAAGCAGTCCATCAATGGCATCCAGCAATGTTGAGTAGGTGCAGACAGCAGTCCATAATATTCACTATCACTGATCACACTGTTCATCAGCAGAAATTAAACATGTCCTAGTGGCACCAATCATGTAGAAAAAGTACAAGTAACAGTCCATAATATTTACTATCACTGATCACACAGTTCATCAGCAGAAATTTAACATTTCTAAGTGTTACACATCATGTTGAAAAGTGCAGGTAACAGTTCATAATATTCACCATCACTGATCACACTGTTCATCAGCAGAAATTAAACATGTCCTAGTGGCACCAATCATGTAGAAAAAGTACAAGTAACAGTCCATAATATTTACTATCACTGATCACACAGTTCATCAGCAGAAATTAAACATTTCTAAGTGTCACACATCATGTTGAAAAGTGCAGGTAACAGTTCATAATATTCACCATCACTACTCCGACAGTTCAAGCATGAACAATAGTTTGAATACACATACAAATGCTTTTACACTAAACATACAAATCATAACAAACACACAAATGATGTCAGATAATTGTCATATTAACTATTACAAGAACACAAACATCAGTAAACCTATAATATTTATGGGTGTCAGTGCAAGCCACTACAAACAAATAAAATAATATTTAGGAGATAGGTGGGTAGGATTAGGAAAGGAAAACACACAAAACACACTCACTCATCTTTCATCCACATTAAGTACTACTGTGTAATTGAATAGTGTTAACTGTGTAATTGCAATTCTGTCAAAATCTGATGTTCATCATGTGTATCAAGTGGTAGTGGCAGCAATGTATAACAGTCAATAATAGTTAAGTCAACGTCATAGTCATCATGTCAAGACCAATGTTTGCCAAGCCAGATCAAATGTACTGTTACTGAACAACTGTCAGTGTGCCAAGATATGCAAATACTTCCTCTCTCCAAAAAAAAAAATACATACTGCTTAGTGATTTAACAAAGTGTGTGTAGACAATCTTCCTTCCACTTTAGTGTTCTAGTCTGCTATCTTCATCCTCCTTGTTCCATTTAGACCAACAAAACAAAACAAAAATATGCACCTCACTTACTTTACCTCTTATACACCAAAACTCCAATAATCATCAGCATAATACCTCTTCAATACATCGATACATATAAACCTTATTGCCAATATCATTTCACTTCTATAACAACTCTTTCCTCTAGTCAGTCTCCTCGAACAAGCACAGATAAAATCCTAATGCAAACCTCATCATCCCATAGAATCTGAAGACACAATGTCAACACACAACCTCTATGTAATCCATCTGACCAAAATCCTCTACTCATTATGAATTATAAACAAAAGAAATGCATACATGACCTCTAACAGACTTAGTTCGAATAACTCTCAGTAATTAAGTACAATTACGGAGTGTGAATGATCATAATATTACACAGTGTGTACACCACTTCAAGAATTATGGCAAACAGAAGCAAACATGTGGAGTATTTCTTGTGTCAAGTGTCACTTCCTATTTCAATTGCTCACGAAAAATGCAGTGTAATAACTGTGTTGGTATCTCATGTCGTTAGCTTCCTTCCTATTAGCATAAATTTATACAGCTTCCATAAAACCTCAGCTCATGTGACTTCTATGAAGTTTCTTGTACTAATGTCGTTCGTCGAATTATAGCAGTTCATTTTCCTGTCTTAAAAATATAAGGCACTGAGCGTAAGCAAAACATGCAACAGCGAGTAAATATACCAGTAGAGAACATAATGTCAACAAGTGGATGCAGCACAATTCCTACAACGAGGCTCTGCCAAGCGAACAATCTATAATTAATACCATAGTGAGACCTAAACTCTATGTTCATACACAGTATATCAGCATTTCTATATACCAAATTAAAGAATAGTTATGACAACAAGCAGAAATGTGTAAATATGCAATCCATACGCAATGCAGCGAGTATGTATCTTACATAATAAACAGGTCATTAGCATCGTACCAGTGTAAGCAAATAAATGTTCATATGTAATTTTAATAAGTAAACATGAAGGCGCAAGCAGATAAATGACAAAGTGTAACCTACATACATAACCACAGTCAGCACAATTAATCAGGTGACAATTATAATTTAAATAAATAAGCACAGCAGGCACATAATTAAAAAATATGACATCAGTGAAAAAGCATAGCAGCCAAGCGATGCACAATATACACAAGTTACAACTCAGTTCATTAATAATCATTGTCAAAATCAGTTAACGTACGCAAGCATGTCGCTACACAGGTAAATTCATAGAACATGAAATTTAGCACAAAGTATGAATCACGTAATCGCGAGCAGCAAATTACGTCTAAAGTACGTACCTAAGTGGAAATATGTTACCTGAAAAATAAACTCAATTAATCGTTACCTTTTTAATTTATTAGTTTCTTCTTCGAAATTACATTCTTCCTGAAAATTTCTCGATAGCAAGTCGTCTTAACGTCGGACACGCACAGAATTTACCTGAAGTTCTTAAATATTTTATAGAACCGTATCCTGAAAAATACTGAATGTTAATAACATAATTCATCAAGTCACTATAGCTTCATACTGAATTTAATCGGAGAAATTAAACTGTGTATTTGTTTACGGCTGTCAGTGCATTCGCACCGAGCGCTCGATCAGCTGTAGGCGCGTGACGTAGAAAGCAATTGTTTGCGGTCAACGACTGCCCTGTGCGGCGCGCAGACTTGACTGTTGCTTTGAGTATATGCCGCCGCCAAAACACAGTGCGGTATCCTTGTACTCTCTGCGTGTTTACATGTAGCTGTTAGTTTCTCACAAATATGTCATTCTACAAAAATTTTTCAAAAGTATATCATTCCACAAAAATTTTAACGTTAGATATATGATGTATTCCTTTAGAGCGTCGTGATTTAAGAGTTTCTACTTCAACAGTGTTATCATGAATAATTTTGCGAATTCTATATGGGCCGTTATAAAGCAGAAAAAATTTGCGACACAAGCCTTTTCCTTTGTGAGACAAACGATGAGACTTAATTAACACTTTCTGACCAACTGACAAGATTTTTAAACGACCAGGACGCTTAGCTGATTTCTCTCTTCTAGCAGCCGCAGATGTAATATTTCGTAGAGCCAGGTTGACAATTTCAGAATGCCGCAGTTTCCGTGTAGGCGGAAAAGGAACGATTTCAGAAATGCGATTTTTCGGTGCTTTGTTTTTTAATATCAGTAAAGGCGGTAAAAAGTTGAATCATTAGGAAGTTCATTCAGAATGTTTTGAAAAATATGAAGATACTGATCCCACGTTCTGTGATTCTGATGACAATAAAGACGACACAATTTATTGATTTCCTTCATCCATCTCTCTGAAGCGTTAGATTGGGGGTGAAAAAGTGAAATGAAAATTGGTTTAATTTTACGACGCTGTGGAGTATGAAGCCAAATTTTAGAACGAAACTGTGATCCATTATCTGATATAACCTTATCAACATGACCAATTTCTTTAAGAAAATGGTTAATGAAAGCATTAGATACTGAACGAGCTGTTGCTTTGCATAACGGTGTAAAACACACATATTTTGATGTCAACTCCACTGCTACGAAAATGTACGCAAAACCATTAGTAGATCGAACCACTGGACCGAACAAATCAACTGCAGCCATGTCCTTTAATTTCGCTGGAATGATAGGAAACAACGGTGCTCTGTGAGAAACTGTTGGCGGCTTAGCCTTTTGACATAATTAGCATTTGGCCAGAACAGATCGAATACGTTTTTCCATATTACTGAAGTAGCAATTTTCCCGTAATTTATGAAAGCATTTTCTGGGACCAAAGTGTGCATAACTGAAATGCGTATACCAAATCAGCTTATTAACCCACTCATCAGGAATACAAACTAACCAAACAGAGTTGTCGACCGATTTTCGTTTGAAAAGAATGTCATTGCGAACTAAATAATACTGTCTGATCGCTACGCTTTCCTTTCTCCTCCACTTCTCCTTAATGTCCTTCCAGATTGGATCCTTATTTTGCTCCTTAGCGATGTCCTGGAGTGAAGACGAAATAAAGTTCTCAAACGCAACACCTTGAATATACATCAAACAATAATTGTTTTCCTTGCAGTCCTCTTCAGCACTTTGTTTCAAACCCATAGGTGCACGTGATAAAGCATCAGCAACAATATTTGAAGAACCCTGTATGTAAACAATACTAAAGTCAAATTCCTGTAGGTACAACGCCCATCGTGACAATCTGCCGTGAGTTAATTTTGTTGACATAAGAAATTCCAGAGCTCGATGATCGGTGTAAACCTTAGTATGTCTGCCAAACAAAAATGTGCGAAATTTTGTGAAAGCCCAAACAACAGCCAAAGCTTGAAGTTCCGTTATCGAATAATTCTTTTCTGATTTAGAGAGAACACGACTTCCAAATGCAATAGTTTTCTGGACTACAACGCCGTCTTCTTCTATCTCTTGAAATAAGTGTGCACCTAGGCCTTTGTATGATGAGTCCGTCGCCAGACAAAAATCTTTAGATAAATCCGGGTGTGAAAGAAGTGGAGTAGCAACTAAAGCATCACGGAGTTGTTCAAATTCTGACTGAGCTTCCTCATCCCAACACCAATTAGATTTCTTTCCAGATAGTTCACATAAACGAGGTGTGGCCAAATCGTCCAATCTAACAAAGCGTCTAAGAAAATTACAGACACCAAGGAAACTACGAACATCACGTTTTGTGGTAGGAACAGCATAATTACGAATAGCGTCTAATTTCTCTGGATCAGGAAGAATACCTTCTGTAGAAATAATGTGACCGAGAAATTTCACCTGTGAACGTCCAAATTCAGATTTTTCTAAGTTCACTGTAATGCCAACTCTTGCAAAAATAGGTAATAATGAATCCAAAATTTTGTTGTGCTCACTCCAAGCATGTTTAGCAATAAGAATGTCGTCAACATATGAAGTAATATTGTCACGAAGATAAACAGGTAAAATTTCGTTTAAACTACGAATGAATGCTGCTGAAGATACAGTAAGTTCAAACGGTAATTTCCGAAACTGGTAACAGTTACCAAAGGCTAAAAAGGCAGTGTATTTTCTACAATCAGGGTGGAGTTCTATTTGCCAAAAACTTGCGCGCATATCAATCGTGGATAAAACTTTAATTCCATGAAAATGTTGAAGAAGCTCATCTAAATTTTGTGGACGGTCAGTTTCAGGAATGATGATATTATTTATCTGTCTGGAATCCAGAACCAAACGAATTGACCCATCCTTTTTAAGAACAACGTGTAATGGGCTAGTATAAGGACTGACTGCAGGCTCAATAATGCCCTGATCTAACATGTACTGAAGTTCATTCTTAACCTTGTCTCTGTAAGCCAAAGGAATAGCGTACGTTTTCCCGCGAAATGATGTGTGTTCTTTTACTTTAAATAAATATTGTAAGCCTTGTATAGTTCCCGTGTGATGACTAAACACTGTAGCATGTGAAGTCAAAATTTGGTGCAACTCTTCTCTTGCAACGTCATCTGGCACTTCAGCTTTCTTAACCTTTTCATTAATTAGTTCTTCGCTATTAATTATATCATCCATCGCGTCTCTGTATCTATTGTCATTGTCATGAATAAACACATTGTCGTCATAATGCTCAACGAAAACATCAGAAGTAAGAAACCTTAAACATTTTGTATCTAACTCAGATCTTGTTAAACACTCGAAAAATTTCAAACATTTCCGCATTCTGGCAACAGTCAAATTCACACTTCCTTCTTTAAAGTTCAAAATTGCCTTATGTGTGTTAAGAAACTCCATACCTAATATAATTTGTGTGGTGAGTAATGGAACAATAATAAAATTAGCAGAAAATTCGTATCCTTGACAAATGAAATTTAAGTTGGTCTTTTGTTTAACTTCTACACCTTTTCCAGAAATCGATCCTCGAATTGTAGTTTTAGAAATAGGTAACACAGGACAGGCAATAGTCCTTTCACATATACGAAAAACTGATTCACTAATGACGTTCAATGGGCTCCCAGAATCTAAAACTGCAGTGAACTTATTCTTACCCACACATACTTCAATAACAGGATGTAAAAATGCGTCTACATTATTTTCCTTTTCGTCTAACAAAATGTCTCTCATGTCTTCCAGGCGTACGTAGTGTAAAGCCGTAGTGTCATTACTTTCTGAACCGTCTATATTGCTGCCAGAAGCCGAAGCTGCTAGTCATTGTCGATTGTTTGCGTCACGTCTTTGATTATTCGCGTCATTTCGCGGATCCATTTCTACGATTTGCACTTGTCTCTCTGAAGTTCTGTCACGTGGAGGATGCCAATTAGGTCCCTCCTGTCTGTTAGAAACAAATTCTTGGTTGTGTCTGTTATTAAAATTTCTGTTTTCCTGTCTGTCTGCATAACTACTTGTTGTATAATTTCGACTGTCTGAAATTATTGTTGTATCTACTACCCTGATTACTTCTGTAGTAAGAATTTCTATTACTGTTTGAATAATTTCTGTCTTGATAATACCGATTACTGTTTCCGTATGATTGATCATTCCGGTACGAATTACCGTTATTATAATTGTCTGTGTAATTTCTGTTAGAACGTCTGTTATTGTCATAAGGCTGGTATCTATTGTCCTGTCTGTTACGTCTGTCATTCTCAAAGTTACCCATATAACGCCGGTTCCGATCACTATCCCTTTTCTCTGAAAATCTATTGTAATTACTGTTACTGAAAAAGTTACAAGAAGTCCCGTCGTCGTTGTCATACTCAAGTTCTTGCAACAAAGTCTTTACATCTTCCGGCTAAAGCAATTTGTCTTATGGATTGTGGCAGCTTAGTTAAACAAATGTGAATTAATTCAGGGGCTATAAGGGTTGGAAAGGAACTGATTCTTTCGAATCATGTCTTCAAAATATTCTGCCGGCGTGCGGAACTCAGACTGTTTGAAATTACGCTGCATAATCAGACTATGTTTGAGTCTATCTTGCGTGTTTTCGGACCAATATGCCGATAGAAATGCATGATAAAAATCATTCAGATTATTACACTCTCTAATGAGTGCGCGCATCCGCGTCGCCGGTTCGTTTTCTAAATATCCACACATAAATTCCAGTTTGTGACTTAGTGGCCAATTTGGTGGAAGTGCGTACATAAATTGATCTAACCATGCAAATGGATGTATGTCATTCTTAGAATTGCGGAAGATCTTAAATTTCCGAACAGTCAAAAAGTGTTTATAGTCAAAGTTTTCGCCTCGTGGCGACAAAGACCTACCGCGTCTGTCCCAGTCCCAATGTCGATTATTGTCAAGTTCGCGCGCCTGGCGCTCTCTTGTTGCATCCCGTAAATGAAACAAATTATTTTCTTCAAACCCCTCTGGTATCTGTGATTCTAAATTTCTTTTGCCGTCTTTTCCTACGATTTCGCCTTCAATTTGTTTGACTTGCTTTTTTAATGCCTCAAATTCCCTTTTCACATGTTCATTAAATTTTCCCTGATTTTCAACATGTTTATTTATGCTCTGGTACTCTTCGGTTTCTGAAAATGGCAATGGAGCTGTGTCATCTGAATCTCTGTCCCCATTTAAACTAAGATTTGTTAATTTATCTGAAATCTCCTCCACTCTTTCCGATAAGTCACCAATTTGTTCTTTCTGTTTATTTACGTCTTCCGTAAGTGTCGCGACTCGCGTTTCAGTATTAACGCATTTAGTAGTTAACTGTTCATACTGTTGTGTTAGGTTATTTAATCTGTCATTTGGTACGGATTCCTCGATTCTCTCAAACATTTCTTCCTTATCTTTTGCACGTTGTAAATTTAACTCTGAAAATTTCTGTACTATCACGCGATCTCTTTCTTCCTGTTCTCTATCCTGTTCCCTTTGTCTAATCTCTACTGCAATTAATCTATTATTGTGAGAATTCAATATCGGTTGTACTTATTCTCTAATTTCTTTCTTTAATTCATCTTTCATGTTTTTGAAACATGTCCCTATTCGTGAGTCTAACCGTGTTTCCATTGTTCCCATATCAGTTTCTAATCGTGTTGCCAAAGTTCCCATTTCTGTTTTTAATTCAGATCCTAACTGCGATCCAAGTGAGTCTAACCGTGTTTCCATTGTTCCCATCTCAGTTTTAATTGTTCCTATATCAATTTTAATTTCAGATCGCAAAGTTCCCATCTCTGTTTTAAACTTAGATTCCAACTGTGATCCCAGATTTAATATTGCACCCATCAACTGCTCCATGTCAGCCGGTTCGAAATTCTTTTCGCCCCTAACATTCCCGCAAAACTAACTTCCTTCTGCATAGCCATAAAGCTATCTGTGTTCGATACTATTTCAGAATCTTGTATCGTTAATCTCGTATTCTGTGAATTATCTGATTGAGAAAAATTTTGAAATGTTTCCGGACTATTTTCCCGACTTATTACATTGTTTTCCACTTCATTATTCATCATACAGTTCCCCTGTGTTGGCGAGTTCGCCATGTCAACAATTTCGTCATTCTCACTATCCATCATTTTTGCCTTCTTCATCGATCGCGTAATCATTTACAAAACATACAAAACTAGTCACTGTACGAAAATTACACACAATGCCTCCGTATCTCCAACAATACCATTTACATGAAAAGTTTCCGTCAAACACGATTAATCGAACAATTGAAATAATTGCACTAAATCGTCAAACGCGTATACAACACAACAAAATTAAATTATGAAATACCATAAGAAGAATGACAATTACCAAATCTACACATGCAATATAACTACAATTACTAAACTACAAATTACTACAACAATACTACTGTCTACTATTTTTACAATCAGAAGAATTCCAAGGGACGATCCGAAGCAGCGGTCGCCACGTGCATGGGGGCTTAATTAAAATAATACTGCAGATAATTTTTTAGTAGCTGTAAGTCCGATTACGCTGTTTCGTAAACGGCTGGCCCTGACTAGTATTAGTACGCAATCTGACTGCATAGAACAACAACAAAGAATGAAATGAAAATTTTCATTAACACAATTAATTAATTAAGTCCCCAGCAACTATAAAACCAACGCCACAACAAGCACAAGTGTAGCTGTTCTGTATGTGGTAGTATGACTCAACGCACATCTGGCACGGTTCTTCTTCAACAAGACAAGAATTTTTAAATACGAATTATACTGACGTGATAAAAGAAAATTAGAAATACTATAATTGTGCAAGAATCCCATCAAATAACTGCATAAACATGGAACAACACTCTCCACTACCACATCTCACTCCAACTTCACGACAAGCAGTGTCCACCACAACTTCTCGGCAAGAACTGCTTGCCGCTACGTCTCAATAATCACTGCCAGTGGAGGCGGCGGAACAATACTCTCTGGCGCGATCTCTGGCGCTGTGGCTCAGTGTAGCCACCTTTCAACAGAGAACAATTCATCATTGTCTTCAGTCCCAGCGTCATTTCTAGCAAGGAGTTTTTGACGTGTGTTTGCAATGCAAGAAGTGTGTTTGAAGGAACGGTGGTGAATGGAAGGAATAAAAGGCAGCAAATCCAACACATTCTTCTTCACCGCGTTTGTAACTGCACATCCCTTCCGTACCTCACCTCTTGAATGTCCAGCCAATTCACTTCGTGACAATCAACGGTTTTCTTCCTGTTTACAATGACTGCTTCCAATTTCTTTGTGGATAAAAAATTAGTGTGCATCATGCAAACTACAATTTCAAACGGATTTTTCTTCTTGGATTCTTTCACAATGGTTATCCAGTTATCTGTTGAACAAATATAGATTGCTTTTCTACCCTTTGTAAGTAGGCTGTCTAGGTTTTTATATTGGTAACGCCACGTAGTACTCTGTATGAAAATCACTGGCTGTGCTGTGTGTGCAGTCTGTGGCTAATTTGCATTTTTGTCTGCCATTGTAGTGTTGGGCAGCTGGATGTTAACAGCGGGTAGCGTGGCGCAGTTGGAGGTGAGCCGCCAGCAGTGGTGGAAGTGGGGAGAGAAATGGCGGACTTTTGAAATTTGTAAGACTGGATGTCATGAACTGCTATATATATTATGACTTTTGAACACTATTAAGGTAAATACATTGTTTGTTCTCTATCAAAACCTTTCATTTGCTAACTATGCCTATTGGTAGTTAGTGCCTTCCGTAGTTTGAATCTTTTATTTACCTGGCAGTAGTGGCGCTCGCTGTATTGCAGTAGTTCGAGTAACCAAGATTTTTGTGAGGTAAGTGATTTGTGAAACGTATAGGTTAATGTTAGTCAGGGCCATCCTTTTGTAGAGATTTTTGAAAGTCAGATTGCGTTGCGCTAAAAATATTGTGTGTCAGTTTAAGCACAGTCTTGTATAATTTTCCTAAGGGGACGTTTCACCTTGCTTTTATCAAGCCCAAGTAGGCAACATTTGATGGTGCGAATACTCTGACACAAGAAATTTATGGTCTAAGATTTCTGTTTCCATACCAAGTTCCTGTAATAGATCATTCAAAGTACATACCATTTGTATGTTCCGATTTTGTCCTGAGCAGCTGTCGGTATTTAAAATCACATGCTTGCAACGTTTTGCATGTTCCTTGAGATGCTTCACTAGGCATGTTGGAAGGTCTTGTGATCCTCTTCCCCGTTCCATTTCATACCACATGTATGTAAACCCATTCTTTTCATTAAATGACTGTATTCTAAAGTTGTACACCCACAGATTCCAATAGTAGTACACTACTGATGTGGACAGTTTTGGGAACGCCTTCTGTAAACCAAAGGTCAGTATATCTACATCTAAATCCATACTCTGTAAGCCACCTGACGGTGTGTGGCGGAGGGTACCTCGAGTACCTCTATCGGTTCTCCCTTCTATTCCAGTCTCGTATTGCTCGTGGAGAGAAAGATTGTCGGTATGCCTCTGTGTGGGTTCTAATCTCTCTGATTTTATCATCATGGTCTTTTCGCGAGATATACCTAGGAGGCAGCAATATACTGCCTGACTCCTAGGTGAAGGTATGTTCTCGAAACTTCAACAAAAGCCCGTACCGAGCTACTGAGCGTCTCTCCTGCAGAGTCTTCCACCGGAATTTATCTATCATCTCCGTAACGCTTTCGCGATTACTAAATGATCCTGTAACGAAGCGCGCTGCTCTCCGTTGGATCTTCTCTATCTCTTCTATCAACCCTATCTGGTACGGATCCCACCCTGGTGAGCAATATTCAAGCAGTGGGCGAACAAGTGTACTGTAACTTACTTCCTTTGTTTTCGGATTGCATTTGTTAGGATTCTTCCAATGAATCTCAGTCTGGTATCTGCTTTACCGACGATCAACTTTATATGATCATTCCATTTTAAATCGCTTCTAATGCCTACTGCCAGATAATTAATGTAATTAACTGTTTCCAGTTGCTGACCTGCTATCTTTCTTTCTATGTATTCGCAGCACATTACGCTTGTCTACGTTGAGACTCAATTGCCATTCCCTGCACCATGCGCCAATTCGCTGCAGATCCTCCTGCATTTCAGTACAATTTTCCATTGTTACAACTTCTCGATATACCACAGCATCATCCACAAATAGCCTCAGTGAACTTCCGATGTTATCCACAAAGTTATTTATGTATCTTGTGAATAGCAACGGTCCTACGACACTCCCCTGCGGCACACCTGAAATCACTCGTACTTCGGAAGGCTTCTCTCCATTGAGAATGACATGCTGCCGTGCGTGGTAGCCGCGTGGTCTAGGGAGACCAGTCACGGTTCGCGCGGCTCCCCATCTCAGGTTTGACTCCTCCCTCGGGCATGGGTGTGTATGTTGTCCTTAGCGTAAGTTAGTTTAAGTTAGATTAAGTAGTGCGTAAGGTTAGGGATCGATGACCTCAGCAGTTTGGTCCCATAAGACCTAACCACAAATTTACAAATCATTTGAAGAATTTTCTGTATTTTATTTCAAATTCTCCCTAGCCTGCGCAACTTAAGTGCACGTCTGTCTCCTGCGCCATGGACAGGATTCTGTTCCAGCGAAATCTTCATGTTAATTTCCTCACAGAAACTGCTCCTGTCTTTTGATGGTTGATCGAAATGGAGATTAAGTTTCAGGAAAAGACATGGTAACAGAATTTTTCTCTTACTGGTGTTTTATGTTCTTCATCGTGTTTTTGCATGTACAAGCTGTACATTTTGAAAATCGTTAAATCTGTGTCTGAGTACTTTGGTTCAGTGTTTTCGTTTCGTGTGTAATAACTTTGATAGGCTGGAAATGATTTTAAATGTTTCATAACATTCTTGTTATCTATTTTATTGCCTGGGGTCTTCTTCCCTCGAGAGTCAACTACAGCACAAACGTCCGGCTTTGGTAGCAACGGTTCAGTCATCCATCGGATATGCTTTACAAACCTGGTCGCCTAGGTTTTCCAACTCGAGGAAATACTTAAATGATGTTGATTTCTGATTTCCAGAAACACTTAGCGGCCGTCTCCATAGCATACTGAATGATTACACTATTCCCCGAAGATAAAAATTTTGTTCTGAATAGTCACCTAGGTTCCAGAAAGAATCAAAGGATTTCCCAATCTGCTCTTCCGTTATTCTTGCACAGCATTTTAGTCGTCATGTGCAGATTCTGTTGATAAAAACTTTTCCTTGAACTAATTGTCCTATTCTGGTTGTATACTCGTGTCCAGTATTTCGGAGAGGTTTCCTTTTGTTGGTCTTTCCACATTCAGTGTGCGCTTTCTTTCCCTATGCTTTAATGATGACTGACTATTTCCTGCGATTCCCTCTCTCTGCCCTACAACAAATAATATAATGAAAAGAGGTATTTAAAAAAATTACTCTTGGTGTAGGGGTACCATCTCTGATTAGTAATCAAACAGTTAGACGCTTAAATTTTGATTAATAAGTAGCATTAGCGGCCGAAGTCTTTAGGCACAAGGGGTCTCTCCCATTCTGCCAACGGCCTTATCATAGGGCAGGGGAGAGGACAGAGGTTCAGGGCACTGTCTTGTCCTTGGGGTGGGAAACTGCCCCTGAAGGCAAAAGAATCAACAATGATTAACGAATGAGGATGCACAAGGCAATGGAAACCACTGCATTAGAGACACAAAAAGTGTATCCACAGGACATGCAACCGGTAACTGAAAAAGTGTCATGATGATCTCTCCATTTGCTAAAGATTCCGAACTAGTCCCTCATTCGGATCTCCAGAAGGGGACTGCCAAGGGGGAGGTTACCATGAGAAAAAGATTGAATAATCAGCGAAAGGATAACGTTCTACCAGTCGGGGCAAAGAATGTCAGAAGCTTGAACGGGGTGGGGAAATAAGAAAATCTGAAAAGGGAAATGCAAAGGCTCAATCTAGATATAGTAGGGGTCAGTGAAGTGAAGTGGAAAGAAGACAAGGATTTCGGGTCAGATGAGTATAGGGTAATATCAACAGCAGTAGAAAATGGTATAACTGGAGTAGGATTCGTTATGAATAGGAAGGTAGGGCAGGGGGCGTGTCACTGTGAACAGTTCGATGACAGGGATGTTCTTATCAGAATCGACAGCAAACCAACACCGTCAATGATTGTTCAGGTATATATGACGACGTTACAAGCTGAAGATGAGGAGACAGAGAAAGTATACGAGGACACTGAAAGATAATACAGTACACAAAGAGAGATGAAAATCTAATAGTCACGGGGGACTGGAATGCAATTGTAGGGGAAGGAATAGAAGAAAGGGTTACAAGGGAATATGAGCTTGGGACAAGGAATGAGGGAGGAGAAAGACTAATTTCATCTAATAATAGCGAATACCCTGTTCAAGAATCACAAGAGGAGGACGTGATACGGGAAGATCTCAGTTAGATTACATAGATTAGGTCTCAGTTAGATTACAATGAGATACCGAAATCAGATGCTAGATTGTAAGGTGTAACCAGGAGCAGATACACTCAGATCACAACTTAGTAGTGATGAAGAGTAGGCTGAAGTTTAAAAGATTAGTCGGGAAGAATCAATACGCAAAGAATTTGGATACAGAAGTTCTAAGGAATGAAGAGATACGCTTGAAGTTCTCTACGGCTATAGATACAGCACTCAGGAATAACTCAGTAGGCAGTAGAGTTGAAGAGGATTGGACATCTCTAAAAAGAGCAATCACAGAAGTTGGAAAGAAAAACATAGATACAAAGAAAGTAACTGCGAAGAAACTATGGGTAACAGAAGACACGCTTCAGTTGATCGACGAAGGAAGGAAGTACAAAAATGTTTAGCAAAATTCAGGAATACAGAAATACAAGTCTCTGAGGAATGAAATAAGCAGCAAGTGCAGGGAAGCTAAGACGAAATGGCTGCAGGAAAAATGTGAAGAAATCGAAAAAGAAATGATTGTCGGAAGGACTGACTAAGCATAAAGGAAAGTCAAAACAACCTGCGACGAAATTAAAGGCAAAGGTGGTAACATTAAGAGTGCAACAGGAATTCCGCTGTTAAATGCACAGGAGAGAGCGGATAGGTGGAAAGAGTATGTTGAAGGCCTTTATGCAGGGGAAGATTTGTCTGATGTGATAGAAGAAGAAACAGAAGTCGATTTAGAAGAGATGGGGGATCCACTATTAGAATCAGAATTTAAGAGATCATTGGAGGATTTAAATTCAATTAAGGCAGAAGGGATAGATTACCATTTCATCAGAATTTCTAACATAATTGGGGGAAGTGACAACAAACCTACTACTCACGTTGGCGTGTAGAGCGTAATAATCTGGCGACATACAATCTGACTTTCGGAAAAATATCATCGTCACAATTCCGAAGACTGCAAGAGCTGAAAAGCGCGAGAATTATCGCACAATCAGCTTAACAGCTCAAATATCCTAGTTGCTGACAAGAACAATATACAGAAGAATGGAAAAGTGTGCTGTGCCTGGTACACGCGGCGCTCGGGGACCACAGCACAGCTACGACACCTGAAGATGGGCTTATAACGGTCCGAAACCGCTCGTGTGAAAATAACGAAATTTACAATTGAAGCGGTATTTTCAACCTCTCCTTAAATGCTCAGTTGCGGATGTTCTCCCAACAAGATTGTTTGTATCCACAGATGATTACGATGACCTCCAGAGTACCTCGTACTGTCAGGAAAGCGATCATTGTTGCGGCTTCCCTTGACACGGCAACACAGAAAGGCCCGTCGAAAGGATAACCAGAAGTGGCATCAGGCTGTCTTTTCGGATGATCCCCGCTTCTGCACACAGCATCACGTTGGACGGATCCATCTGTGGAGACTCCAGAGAACGAATGTCGTCAGACTACATTCGTCATGGTAAGGGGTATAAATGGCAACACAAAACGATCACATCTTTTTCGCACAACGACTAATAAGGGCAGAATCAGTTACACCTCTGACGTATCAATGGCGTTGGGTGAGCGGTAGTTACGCCCCTGACGTATCAATGGCGGTGGCTGAGTGCTATCTTCGAGATTGGGATCTTTACCAATTGTGACTGACGCAGAACATCGAAAAAGTTCAGAGAAGGGCACCTCGTTTTGTATTACAGCGGAGTAGGTGACAGAGTGTCACGAATATGATACGCGAGTTGGAGTGGCAGTCATAAAAACAAAGGCATTCTTCGTTGCGGCGATATCTTTTCACCAAATTTCAACCATTAAATTTCTCCTCTCAAGACCTTAGCGCATTTACATAGATTCGGAGAGAAACGCCGACACCAAAGTTAATTGCCGTGATAAACAGCGTGTGGATGACATGCGCCACGGTCGACTGTTTTAGACTGCCACAACAATAGACTGTCAACAATTCCCAGGCCTAATTCAGTGCAGCACGGCAACAACCTCTGAACACCTAGACCACCCACAACCACATCGTCACTGCCAAGCTACAGCATTACAACTGTACCTCTGCTCATCGCAAGTCACAGGGAGCAGACAACAATGCCCACAGGGTACGCCTTCATTCGGCTAACGAAGGAGAGCCCGGACTACTGATTCAGGCACGCTTTCATACATTTCCAAGAGCGTGCCTAGCGAGGGGCAGTAGAGGATGGCAGCTCCCGCTCCTCCCCCTCCCTTACCCCTTTTTCAGCTGCAGGAAATAATTTTTAAAACCACCGAACACCGAATTCCTATCCTGGGCCGCCATATGGCGTAGTGTCCATTACAACTGTGGCTTTCCTTTGACCTGCTTGAGGAATCAGAATGCGCTCATTTCTCCTAAACTATTCCAAATTACCTGTTTATCCTCGTATGATCTTGCGTTTTAGTCATTTCGTTCTTTGTGGAATTCAGACTGATTTCAGTCTTAACTTTTCTGCTTCGATCTGTAGGACCTGTCGAAGTGCCGCTTCAAGTGAGTGAACAGTTTCTGCTGTAAGGATAGCCGTAGGCGTCACTGCAAAGTTTACCTTCTTGGATAGCTATGTTGCCGCTGCTACGCTGTTGGTCTGTGGCGATAGGCTTACGACGGTTCGACACGCATTTAGTCTTCTCCACGTACCAGTCACATACTCGATAGTTCCTCAGTATCTCCTTTTGCCGGTTGCAGAATAGTCTTTATCTGTACAAACTTGTCCGTGGTTTATTCTGTCGATTTTGTTACAGCCGTCCGCTATAGATGCTTCTCTAGCCGTATTCTACTTTTGATAATGGGGTCACTACGAAGTTGTTCGAATACTTTCCCGACGCAAATCATGCCTGGTGCGGTCATAGATGGCTCTCAATTTCTAGATATCCAACTGGAACTACTTCGACTGTAAAACTTACTGAGAGATTAAAGCCGTGTGCCGGACCAAGACAGTGAGGATGGGTCGTGATCCGTGCTTGCCCACGAACGGTAAAGGTCCCGAGTTCAAGTCTCGGCCCGGCATACAGTTTTAATCTGCCAGGAAGTTTCATATCAGCGCACACTCCGCTGCAGAGCGAAAATCTGATTCTACTTCGACTATAGCTTTTGCGCCACGTAGCCCACGTCTATACTCCACAAGCCACATTATGGAGTGTTACGGAGAGCACTTTGTGCAGCACTGTCCTGCTGCCTTTCGTATTCCAGTCGTGAATGGTCCCCGGGAGGACAGATTATTGGAAAGCTTCCACGTCAGCTCTGATCTCCGTGATCTCGTGAGAAGAGGGAGCAATATATCGATTGACACTACTAGGAATGTATGCACTCGGAATTTTAACAAAAAATGGCTCTGAGCACTATGCGACTTAACTTCTGAAGTCATCAGTCGCCTATAACTTAGAACTAATTAAACCCAACTAAACTAAGGACATCACACACATCCATTCCCGAGGCAGGATTCGAACCTGCGGCCGTAGCGGTCGCTCGGCTCCAGACTGTAGCGCCTAGAACCGCACGGCCACTCCGGCCGGCGAATTTTAGCAGTAAACCACACTATGAAGCAGAAAATCTCTTTTGCAGCGTCTGTCACTGGACGTGGTTGAGCATGTTTGTGACACTTTTATGCTTACGCAATAATCCTGTAACAAAACGCCCTGCTCTTCTTTGAATCTTCTTTATTTATCAGTCCTTTCTGGTACGGATCCTAGACTGACGAGCAATATTAAAGTATTGCTCGAACGAGAGTTTTGTCAACTAACTCCCGTGTAGGTGAATAATATGTGTTCGATGAAATGTGTTCCAAGAAAAGAGCGGTAATTTCTGGAACCGAGAGCTTTCCTACTTAATTACATCACATTCACGCCACACAATTATTCTGTATTATTCGCAGGTCATTCTATTTTCTGTTAGTGATTCTGAGGTGGCTGTTTGAAAGTATCTAACCAAAATTGTATCTTATTTTAATTGTGACAGTATCAATTATAAGATGGTTCCAAACTAATTATTCAACAAACCTGCATCTGACTGCGTCTGTGAACTTGTTTCTTGCACTCCTTCATTTTGCCAGAAATGCAACATGTATTTGACTCAGCAATCAAGTTTAAGAGAATAATGCCGTTTGTGCAGTGGCGTTAAGATGGTACTGAAAATTTAACTTTTGGCCTTGATGTTTACTTAATGAAATTATATCTTGACTTGATTAACACCTGTTCTGAAATGGCATAAAATTAGTTATTTGAAATAACTTTGCTCTGAGAACGTTAGTTATACCAAAATCAATTTCAAACCATGAACTGCACATATATATTGCATAGAGGCCTCATTTTCTTTACGTTCTTTCATTGGTGGGTAACTTTACTTTACAACTCATTTTCATATTCAATACAAGCAAAGGATGTGGATTATGATTCAGGCTGTTAGATTTAAACATAATTCTGATCTAAATATATATATTGTTAAAATCTTAAGTCATACACAAAACCTACCAATTCCAACAATTTTGTAGTACGAATCACTCTTACAAAAAATTTTATAAAACGCTTACCGTGTCGAACCTTGGACATACTAAATCGTAACTCTGAACATTATCTAACAAAAACCAATTTGAAATGATTATATATCTTCTCTCATTTGCGTGCTAAAGTTTGGTCAGGGGCAGCGAGCGCGACCTACTTCAACGCTGTCACCACACGTCTGCGGCACCTACCTGCATTTTTTTACTGCGTGCGCCCGGCTCTCTTAACCATCAAAGATCCTCCTACTCAAAGATATTCTACTCGTTCCACCTTGCGGTTAGCAACTACCGACTTTATTTTCTGGAGCTACCCTGATCAGAACTTAGCACATACCTTTCATAATTACATCACATTAACGCCACCCAATTATTCTGTATTATTCGCAGGTCATTCTATTTTCTGTTAGTGATTCGGAGGTGCCTGTTAAATGCTCCGAATCGAATACTGAGATAAATGAAGGTGTATAAATAAAGAGGGGCTTCAATGTTAATTCTAAAGTATGTGTTCATGGAGGTGGGAGAAAGTAACGGATCAGTCAAGTGTACGTGTACATAGAGAAGCGAAATTGCACGGAAATCGCTGCCATGCTCCTCAGACATCCGTTGTTTCAGCGATCAAGTAAAATTAATGCCCCTGCCCAGGCGCAGAGCTCAGACTAACACTAAAACAAACGGCCCTTCTTAGAACAAATAGACTTCAGCTCCTCCGACTTCAACTGAGGCTAAGACAACGAACTCATACATTATGCTCCTTTCAGCAAACAGCTGCACTTATTTTGAAATCCATTTCCATATTAAACGTAGTAGCACAGCATTCCGTTCCAGCTAACGTCTGAACGCTTCCCGTGTGGCGTTAACGTGGCGTAATTAAGTCGAAACGCTCCCAGCACTGGAAATTACCGCCCGGTTTCTCAGAGCACAATTCACCGAGCTTACGCAGCATAACGTGACGACGATAGCTTAACGCTAGCTACACGATCTGTTAAGGAAACATGGAGTTCCTCCGGAAATATTATCTCTGGTGGTTATTACGTCCCTGCCTCAGCGAAGCGTAATTTGAGAGGCAGGAAGTATTTCATCCGTCAGATGTAGACAACAGTACATCAGTTTTTGATTATAAAAGCATCATCTTTGTATTAATATCCGTAATTTCTTTTTACTGGACTCCTGCGTTTTAGTCTATATAACAGTCGCTCACTCAATTTCACACTTGGTCGCTTCGTTTGGTAATTTTTTTACCTTTTTTTTCATGATTATACTGCCTTCCATTTGGAATACAATCCAATAGTTATCAGTGTTTGCGTTCTATCAAACTGCAATAACATATAAAAGAAGTTTGTTGTATCAGTTAATTTTCAGTAAGTGAAGCCGCTTCTTTTACAATGAAATAAACAAAATTATATATGTATATGAATTAGAGTGTTATCACCACTTACTGTCTTGTACCTCACAGTTGGTCAATTTATACTTTGTTCTCGCCTTAAATGGGACAATCTTTCACACGAGTGTACAATCAGGTCCATTACTTTAATCGAACGGATATTCCTATGAATGATGGTTACGACAAGGAAGTCAAAACTGGTCAATCATGATACAGAAAAATCATTTTTTAATAAAAGCTATATTACAGGAAATAATTATTTCAGTTAATATAATCTAGTGTTTCTGGCCTTTCTGACTTGTTGCACGATTCAAATTAATCTTCACGATACTTGAAGCATAAAACAAAGCTCAGCTAAAGCACAGCATCTAAAGTTGCCCCTGACTGTTAAAACCGACATTAACCGCAATCCATTTACTGACTTCGTCCTTCAGCCAGATCGTTGAGAATACATGCATACCGATATTGTGAGAAACTGTGTTAGGTAATCAGCGCTATGTTGTTCTACAGAGAAAAACAACTCACTAACATGGACCCAATTTTACAGGTCGCGCTCTTGAAAGTAATTTCGTTGCTTTAATTTTTAAAAAGACATCTGAGAAGACATTGGTCCTAATTCGTTTTGAGACCGTTTACGAAAAGGAGTTTATATTTACCGTAGACTTCAATATCAATCGGCCAGAGAGAAACCTATTCTTATTACTACTATTTTACAAACACTGTGCATCACAAGTAAAACGTAATTTGTTTCAAAAAGAAGAAGGCATTTATTTTGTTTTTATTTAGACTAAAAAATGTAACGTACAATTTCCAAATATAGTTTTCCTTCGATAGTTCGGGAAACAAATTTTTTCAGAACATCCACAAGATTAATTTTTCCAGCCCTGTCTTGATGAACATGGAGGAGGAGTAGATGTGTGAGTCTCGGGCAAATCTTAAGTTGTCTCGAGGCGCTGAATGACCTCTCAGAGGATGCTCACGATACTGGAACTGTCAGAAGCAGAATGAGGAGACGAATAACTCCCTGAAAGTGTTCTTTAACCCTACCAGGTTCAGCAATAAGTTTTCTTCCAATAGAGGATACATTGCTTGGTTGTATACCTGTCTTAATGGTTCGCAACATTGCGAGCTGTGCATGAAGCCTGTCCACATTAAAGTCTGTTGTATGTAGTCTAAGCAATTCTTCCAAACGTCGTGTAGATGGAGGATGTGTTTGGTAGGACGTAATAAGTATCTCTTCCAGACGGAATAGTCGTTTTAGATCCTTTCAGTTGAACCTTCAGTCAATCTCATTCAGAAGGAGGTCAAGAATTTCAAACAAATCTTCCCTAAATTTTCGTTCTTGAGAAAATTCTTTGGGAACGGACGATTTTTCTGTATGTTGTGATTACGCTGGTATTTTTCTTGGCCCTGAAGTATTTGGGTCTTTCATATTTAGGTTTTAGAATAATCTTTGGATTTTTCTAACTGCATATCAAATGGTTCCGTAGTCTTAAGATTTGCAAGAGCTACTTTTAGAACATCTATAGAATGTTTCACTTCGGCTGCTTTAAAATTTGGTTTCTGTAGGGATCTACCAGTTCCTCACACAGTCCAAACACTTCAGTTGCTAATGTTATATAAGAAACAGTTTCAAACTTTTCAAGCCGCTTCGCATAACCCCGCAGGACTGATCTTCTTTTGTCTCTAGCTGAGTTCGGTACATTTAATATTTCGGTCACCGTTTTCTGGACCCACTCATAGTTTTCCCTGAAACGTGTCAAAGATTTTACTCTTACAGCCCATCTGGTGAGACATATTGGAATCTGTCGCTGAGCGTTTGGGTTTGGATTCGTCTCATCGCTACGAGATGGTAGCGCTACATCTGCATATACGTTTTTCGCTTTTGAGGATTCTAGAATTGTATCTGAGGCGTATCATAGCTAACACTTGGTTCAAGAATCATAAAAGAAGGTTGTACACATGGAAGAATCCTGGAAATACTAGAAGGTATCAGATAGATTATATAATGGTAAGACAGAGATTTAGGAACCAGGTATTAAATTATAAGACATTTCCAGGGGGAGATGTGGACTCTGACCACAATCTATTGGTTATGAGCTGTAGATTAAAACTGAAGCAACTGCAAAAAGGTGGGAATTTAAGGAGATGGGATCTGGACAAACTGATTAAACCAGAGGTTGTACAGAATTTCAGGGAGAACATAAGGGAACAATTGTCACAAATGGGGGAAAGAAATACAGTAGAAGAAGAATGGGTAGCTCTAAGGCATAAAGTAGTGAAGGCAGCAGAGGATCAAGTAGGTAAAGCGACGAGGGCTAGTAGAAATCCTTGGGTAACAGAAGAAATATTGAATTTATTTGATGAAAGGAGAAAATATAAAAACGCAGCAAATAAAGCAGGCAAAAAGGAATACAAACGTCTCAAAAATAAGATCGACAGGAAGTGCAAAATGGCTAAGCAGAGATGGCTAGAGGACAAATGTAAGGATGTAGAGGCTTATCTCACTAGGGGTAAGATAGATACTGCCTACAGGAAAATTAAAGAGACTTTTGGAGAAAAGAGAGCCACTTGCATGAATATCAAGAGCTTTGATGAAAACCCAGTTCTAAGCAAAGAGAGGAAAGCAGAAAGGTGAAAGGAACATATAGAGGATCTATACAAGGGCGATGTACTTGAGGACAATATTATGGAAATGGAAGAGGATGTAGATGCAGATGAAATGGGAGATACGATACTGTGTGAAGAGTTTGAAAGAGCACTGAAAGACCTGAGTCGAAACAAGGCCCCGGGAGTACACGACATTTCATTAGAACTACTGATGGCCTTGGGAGAGCCAGCCCTGACAAAACTATACCACCTGGTGAGCAAGATGTATGAGATGTATGAGACAGGCGAAATACCCTCAGACTTCAAGAAGAATATAATAATTCCAATCACAAAGAAAGCAGGTGTTGACAGATGTGAAAATTACCAAACAATCAGTTTAATAAGCCACAGCTGCAAAATACTAACGCGAATTCTTTACAGGCGAATGGAAAAAGTAGTAGAAGCCAACAATGGGGAAGATCAGTTTGGATTCCGTAGAAATACTGGAACACGTGAGGCAATACTGACCTTACGACTTAACTTAGAAGAAAGATTAAGGAAAGGCAAACCTACGTTTCTAGCATTTGTAGACTTAGAGAAAGCTTTTGACAATGTTGACTGGAATACTCTGTTCGAATTCTAAAGGTGGCAGGGGTAAAATACAGGGATCGAAAGGCTATTTACAGTTTGTACAGGCTATTTGTACAGTTTGTAAGTGTCAGGAAGTCGTTTCTGAAAGTATGTGTATGGAGTGTAGATGGAAGTGAAACATGGGCGATAAATAGTATGGACAAGAAGAGAATAGAAGATTTCGAAATGTGGTGCTACAGAAGAATGCTGAAGATTTGATGGGTAGATCACATAACTAATGAGGAGGTATTGAATATAATTGGGGAGAAGAGAAGTTTGTGGCACAACTTGACAAGAAGAAGGGACTGGTTGGTAGGACGTGTTCTGAGGCGTCAAGGGATCACAAATTTAGCATTGGAGGGCAGTGTGGAGGGTAAAAATCATAGGGGGAGACCAAGAGATGAATACACTAAGCAGATTCAGAAGGATGTAGGTTGCAGTAAGTACTGGGAGATGAAGAAGCTTGCACAGGGTAGAGTAGCATGGAGAGCTGCATCAAATCAGTCTTAGGACTGACGACCACAACAGCATCTGAGGCGCCCTTCACAGTTACAGTACATCGCACAATGGATCACAGTTTCTTGAAACTTTCTGTAGTGTCATATCCAAACAACAATTTCTGCAGTGGATGTAACAATTCTTTGGTTGTTCTTGAAGAAGGATTTCCTTCACACCTTTGTTCCGCTTAGCTGCAACATCGAAATATTGGGCGCGCAGAAACACAATTTCCAGTGACACTCATAGGAGGATGTCTTTAATGGTAGTTCTCAGCGTTTGCGTCTTGGTGTCCGGCGGACCATATAAACCTAGCAAAAGTTCTTTTATTTCTAGCGCCTCAGGGTCGATACAACGTACACAAATAATGAACTGCTCCTGGACAGCCACGTCCGTCATTGAATCTGCCATAATTCCGTAAAATGGGAAATTTTTTATTTGCTGCACAATTTCTCGCTGGATCATGAGAGTCATAATTTCCAGTACTTCGTTTTGTATCGCTGGCGCCAACCAAGTGTCACGGCGTCTTAGCCATATCTTCAGTTCTGGCACATCATTTTTCCTCTCATCCAGAAGTGTCATGAAGTTCCCAGAGATCGCTTCATGACCTCTCAGTGCATTTCCTGTTCAGCCCAGAAACCTGAGTGAACTGATATTTATTAGTAGAGCAGTCTAGCCTTCTCCTGATCGGTCAGCATATATAGCGCGACTTGTGCAATCATAGGAGCGCTGTTCTCACTCTCGATGAAAAAGACTCTTCTCGTGTATCTTGAACTTTTCCATGGCTCTTCTCCAGTCACAGAAACCTTATTTAAGAAAAGCCGTCTCTTTCAAATGGTTCAAATGGCTCTGAGCACTATGGGACTTACCATCTGAGATTATCAGTCCCCTAGAACTTAAAACTACTTAAACCTAACTGACCTAAGGACATCACACACATCCATGCCCGAGGCAGGATTCGAACCTGCGACCGTAGTGGTCGTGCGGTTCCAGACTGAAGCGCCTAGAACCGCTCAGCCACAACAACCGGCACTGTCCCTTTCTGAGGTCTTCTATTGTTCACTAAGTGGCTGGACCAAATGCAGTCATAGCAAAAAAACAGCGCCACTGTTTTCTTCGTAACGTAGCCACGGATAGCCACAAACCATTCCGATCTAAAAGATCTTCCATTTCTTCGTAGAAACTTATGCGTCTCTGATGGGTGAAATTTTGTTTCTAAAACAGGTACACTTGAAGTAGAGCCTATTGTGTTTTCATGTGAGAATGGAGTGTCTGCATGCTTTCACAGTTCTATGGCACAACTTTTATGTCCGTCGCCTCTACCTGAAATCACTGAGGATAAAACTTGCAACATGAGGTATCTCGCACGTATCACACTAATACAAAAATACCTTTCAACAAGCAAAGTATGTTAATGGGTAGCACACAGTATAATAGCACAAGCATAGAAAGAAACACACATAGTTGACCACAAAATAATCAGCTTACCAGTATCAATGATTGTGCTTCCTTGTAAATATCTTCTACTAGTATTACGATTAGCAGACTGAATCTGGTCACTCTCATGGGTAACGCCAATACAAACGTTCTGAGATATTTAGAGCTATTACCACCACCAAATGAGATTGTTGTGACATTGTGCAGTACCACATGTAAAATAACAAAATAGTAACAATTGTATACAAATTGAAACGTCCCCTTTCAACAATTATACAAGACTGTGCTTAAACTGACACACAATATTTTTTAGCGCAACGCAATCTGACTTTCAGAAATCCCTACAAAGGAATGGCCCTGACTAACATTAACCTGTACCTTTCACAAATCACTTACCTCACAAAAATCTTCGTTACTCAAGCTACTGCAATACAGCGAGCGCCACTACTGCTAGCTAAATAAAAGATTCAAACTACGGAAGGCACTAACTACTGACAGGCATAGTTAGCAAATGAAAGATTTTAATAGGGAACAAACAATGTATTTACCTTAATAGTGTTGAAAAACCATAATATACATGTTGATGACATCCAGTCTAACAAATTTCAAAACTCCGCCATCTCTCTCCCCACATCCACCACTGCTGGCGGCTCACCTCCAACTGCACAACGCTGCGCGCTGTTCACATCCAGCTGCCGCCGCCCAACACTACAATGGCAGACAACAATGGAAACTAGTCACAGACTGCACACAGCACAGCCAGTGATTTTCATACAGAGCGCTACGTGGCGTTACCAATAAGAAAACCTAAACAGCCTACTTACAAAATGTCAGTCGTGACCCATGGATAGACACAAAAAAGGGAAAGAAAAGTTAAATACAGAAAATTAAAAATGACGCTATAATCCACTAATTGCATGTGTCGCAAGTAAGAGGAAACACTGTAAATACTATTGAACATCTATATAGTGAAATACAAATGAGGCTGCAAATCAGACCTTAAAGGAATATTGCAGTGTAAATGGAAGATCATTAACATCAGACATAACAAACAAACTTGCAAAATTCATACCAAATCGATTGCGAGTGATGATTTATCAGAAGGAAACTCACATGGTGAACAAAATATTTTCAGCTCTAAAGATAATGTATACTGCCAAATTTGTTCAATGATGAACTGCGGTGTGTTTTTGTTTTTATCTGATATTCAACTTTCAGTTGTCCAATCAATATAAGTAAACTGTAAAAATATTTGTACCGTTACATGTAAAATTTGTTATGAAGTTGGTACGAAATACAGAGAACTGAAATCTCGTTTTCTGTGTACGAATGCTTTTCTCGATAGCTGTGTATAACAGGCAATAATGAAGCCACACTCACAGTATATTAAAACTTCTTGCCAGAAGCGACTGTATATTTTTCTTTGCTGCTGTTTTTGCGGCAAGTTTCATTGTAAACATCGACTTGCATTATAGCACTGTACTTTCCCTTTCATAAGCTAACGAATGGCATTAATATACTTCGACGTTATAATAGATAAAAACATCTCATCTCTTTGCGTACTATTATTTGTTGAAAACCTTGTTTCAGTATCTTGAGTGGTTTATGTGTAGTGGCTTGTCACGCTGCATTCTGCATGGCGTCCAGAAACTTATCAGTGCTGCATATCATCAACACATGCAACCCATTTATTCGTCACTAGAAAGATACAGCTTTCGTACCACGATAAAAAATTACTTCAGTACGTTAGCGTCAGATGGTACGCTGCAATACATGACCTAAGGTGCACAAAACATGAAACAGCCAGTGAAGTCATTCTTCACAGCAAATTCTTTATATTCCGTTCAGTGAGTTGAGGAACTTCATTTATAAACATCATAAAAACTTGCGAGGTGCCGGGGCTAGCAGTGTATTTAACACTAAATTCTTCTCGAATCTTCATATGTAAATGATGCTCTAAACCCCCACCCCTTTTCTAACTCTTACTTTTGCTGTTACACATGGATTAAGAAGAAACGCGAACTGACTGTAATCGACCCTGCAAGTGGAGTAGAAAAGAGTTTGGCACCTGCAATCATTTAATTTGATAGACATTAATTAAATAAAGGAAAGTTTCAGTAACGTAATGAGAAATGAAAGGGTTGCTCTACCGATTAACAGAATGAAAGTTCTGTCCAAAATAACAATTTGATTTATTATGACTAAACTCAAAATCATCAACAAAACACATGAAACATTTAAAATACATCAAAATGGATCAAACTGGATACTCAAATAAATGCTGTGAAGGTGAAGTTGTCCATAAACTAGATGTGACATTTATGACGAAGGGGTATGTGGAGCCAATCCCTTGCAACTCAAATCTTAAGAGAAACACACAACCAACCCAACATTAATTGCTGCTACAGTAGTGAGAACTCAGACAATGAACACCCAAGACAGAACAAAGAAAAAGACGAACAGGCGCGCTCTGCTGAGCTCTGATTATCACAGTGCAAATTCCCTAATGTGCCAGTGCTGCAGACATACATTACCAAGCTGTCTTCTTAACTGCAAGGACACGATCTGGCGTACCGGAAGCGATGGCTGGTTGCTTCGACGTCCCATTGTGGTGATGATAATGTCGCGAGTATAGCTCGAATCAAACTGTCCTGGTCTGGTTGTTCCAGACTAAAGACTTCCTAGCAACACAAATGCGCCTCTGAGGGAGACGAAGAAGGCTCGCCACACAGTCACTGACGGTACAGTGATTGATTTTAACAAGCGAAGTCACACAGTGACTTCGATAGAGTCAACTTTAGCCAAAACTGCCCAAGACAGACAACATAGGCCGCTTGTACGCAGAACGCTCAATTGCCAACTGTACTCAGAAAGTTACATTGAAGTCGAAACTTCAGCAACTTCGTTAAACAGTTACAATCAAATAAAAGTATATTAGACAGCCAACGGAAGGAAGGCTGTCCAGAGCAGCGAGAGCTCAGTCTTGTAGCCTACTCCGACCGAAAGGCGAGAGCCGATTACCACCAGAGCACCCGTACAAACCGAACACAGAACATTCCCGCCCCCACGACAGTGGCCGTGGTTAAATGTTCCAATCAGCAACTCGACAAACGGCGGAAAATTCCACTCTATTGTCGAAACACTACCATTCCACCAATGGAGATTCTTGGCGCCAATTTCTGCGCCGATTTTGCTACGTCACGGAGCTATGCCCTGAGCAAGCCAATCACAGTTACGATTTTGCAGAAAACGCGGGAATTTGCCCGCCAAGACTGCCTGGGGACACAAGTCACTCCCACGCCTCGCTGGTAGCCCGCCAGAAAGTGTTTTCGCTAAGTTTCTGCGAAGTAATGGAATCTCTAGCCCAGCCGCTCCTTCTGGCCCCTGCGGGCGCGTCTCCGCCGCTATTTTGACAATGTTGGCGTCTGGAAAGCATTCACTCGACTCCCTCACACCCGTCGGCTTAACCCTTTCAAGATCAGCATAGCCCGCCTGTCACCGGACCACCCGGGTGACGAGAGACTCTGCGTGGGAAGTCTGCGTGTGAAGGATAGCAACTTTTCACTGCATGCAATTAGAGAGGAAAATCGAATTACTCAGAGTAAGATAGAAATATGAGAGGGGGCTTCTGCCACCTCTCAAACTATGACTAATAACGAAAAGGTAGCCACTTCACCGCCAAGCACGAATGTTAGGCTGAAATATATCAATCGTTTTATGAAATCAGATGAGAAACGTTGCACAGCGAACAGGTAAACCCCACGCAAATCCGAAAACAGTATTTTTTAAATTTTTGTGTGCAAATAGTGGAACGTTTCCCAAATAAACTAGTTGTACGTAGCTTTGCCTCATTTATATAAAACAGTGATATATATGACTGAAAATCGGTTTCCGCTTCGGGTCTTTTGTATTGCAGGGTGCAGGGCAAGTAACAGTTTTCCACAAACAGTCCGAAAACAATAATACCACGTCTATGATCCAGGGATAACTAATTGAGGCAAAGAGTCTGGATAATAAATCAGCGCATACTTCAGGATAAAATTATCTGTAATGTCTCAGTAAACTAATGGTTGTTTTTAGCATGAAAGACCTCATCTAATTGCGACTACTGATTGAGTGCACTGCTGAACTACTATCGCAGGATTGAGTAGAAGAAATGTGGCCCCCTAGACAATGCAGCTTGCGTCAAATCATGAATGCATTATGTATTCCCATGAGGGGTAAATGGGGGATATTTGTAACTAGGCAAATTAATTAAAATTTTCGTCTGAAATGTGAATGCAGTGCATGTCAAAAACTATGAACTTCATAACAACTTGCCATATACACTATGTGATCAAAAGTATCCGGACACCCCCAGAAACATACGTTTTTCGTATTAGGTGCATTGTGGTGCCACCTACTACCAGGTACTCCATACCAGCAACCTCAATAGTCATTAGACATCGTGAGAGAGGAGAATGGGTCGCTCGCAGAACTCACGGACTTCGAAATGGTCAGCTGATTCAGTGTCATTTGTGTCATACGTCTGTACGCGAGATTTCCACACTCCTAAACATCCCTAGGTCCACTGGTTCCGATGTGATAGTGAAGTGGAAACGTGAAGGCACACGTACAGCACAAAAGCGTACAGGCTGACCTCGTTTGTCGACTGACAGACACCGCCGACAGTTGAAGAGGGTCATAATGTGTAATAGGCAGACATCACACAGGAATTCAAAATTGTATCAGGATCCACTGCAAGTACTGTGACAGTTAGGCGGGAGGTGAGCAAACTTGGATTTCATGGTCGAGCGGCTGCTCATAAGCCACACATCACGATGGTAAATGCCAAACGACGCCTCGCTTGGTGTAAGGAGCGCAAACATTGGACGATTGAACAGTGGAAGAACGTTGGCAGGGTGTGGGTATGACAAGTGCCCGGTGAACGTCATCTGCCAGCGTGTGTAGTGCCAACAGTAAAATTCGGAGGCCATGGTGTTATGGTGTGGTCATATTTTTCATGGAGAGGGCTTGCATCCCTTGTTGTTTTGCGTGGCACTATCACAGCAAAGGCCTACATTGATGTTTTAAGCATCTTCTTGCTTCCCACTGTTGAAGATAAATTCGGGGATCATCTTTCAATATGATCGAGCACCTGCTCATAATGCACGGCCTGTGGCGGAGAGGGTTACACGACAATAACATCCCTGTAATGGACTGGCTTGCACAGAGTCCTGACCTGAATCCTATAGTACACGTTTGGGGTGTTTTGGAACGCCGACTTCATTGCAGGCCTCTCCGACCGACAACGATATCTCTCCACAGTGCAGCACTCCGTGAATAATGAGCTGTCATTCCCCAAGAAACCTTCCAACACCTGACTGAACGTATGCCTGCGAGAGTGGAAGCTGTTATCAAGGCTAAGGGTGGGCCAACGTCATATTGAATTCGAGCATTACCGATGGATGGCGCCACGAACTTGTAAGTCATTTTCAGCCAGGTGTCCGAATACTTTTGATCACATAGTGTAGTAATGTTTCGGAACATACATCTCACTTTTCTGATCCTGCAACAGCAGTGTACTTTCTCTTGCTGTGGAATAAAAGGATGATCTGCGTAAACCGTCATTATGTCAAGTTATCGCCTTCTGCAGATCTGTGAACGTGTGTGGACTCAGATCAAAGGGAACCGAACGGTAAGTAATACGGGTGGTGGCAATGTTTTGAACAGCTAAATTTCGATTACGCGGTAAGTCACACAGATCTTAAGGCTGTAAATTCATCTAAATACTTAGGGATTACAATTATAAATAACCTAAATTGGAACGATCACATACATACTGTTGTGGGTAGAGCAAACCAGAGACCGCGATTCATTGGCAGAACACTTAGAAGGTGCAACAGGTCTACTAAAGAGACTGCTTACACCACGCTTGTCCGCCCTATTTTGGAGTATTGCTATGCCGTGTGGGATCCGCATCAGGTGGGACTGACGGATAATATTTAGAAAGTTCAAAAAAGTGCACCTCGTTTTATATTATCGCGAAAAAGGGGAGATAGTGCCACAGACATGATACGTGAATTGGAGTGGCAATCATTAAAACAAAGGCGTTTTTCGTTGCGGCGGGATCTTCTCATGAAATTTCAATCACCAGTTTTCTCCTTCGATTGCGATTAGCACTCACCTACGCAGGGAGAAATGATCATCACGATAAAGTAAGACAAATCAGGGCTCGCACAGAAATATTTAAATGTTCGTTTTTCCCGCGCGCTTTTCGAGAGTGGAACGGTAAGGACTTGAAGGTGGTTCATTGAACCCTCTGCCAGGCACTTTATTGTGAATAGCAGAGTAATCATGTAAATGTAGATGTAGATGTATATTATTACGCAACGTAAAGCGACAGCAAAAGCAATTTATCACCGTCTAGATTTCTGTCTTAATTCTGTTGCCCGTCCCCTAAATTAGCCGCACTGGGTCACTCTGAAGTTCGCCTATACGATACAGCTACCGTTCGAAAGTGACATGCAGAATTTCTTACACACGCATACAGAGGCTGTTTCCCATCAGGAGTCATAGGCTGAAAAATAGGGCGGCCGACAAAAATACTGATCCGATATTTCTTGATAGCATCATAGTTTATTCACTGACTCTGCCTATAGATCAAATAAAACTTCAAGTGAATGTATCTCGCCACCCCCCCCCCCCCCTCAGAGGTTGAAATGATGGTGGGCGACTGCCCCTCCTCCTAAGGGTCCCCTCCCCCCACACCGACCACCCACCACCACCCTGGTTGATACGCCGTTAAGAGAAGCGCGCCTGCATTAAATATTGCGTGATACTAAAGAAAACCTTTACAGACACACACCAAATGATGTAGGAAGCGTACGGAAATGAGTTCCTAAGTCGTACTAGGTGTTACTCGGTTTAAAAATGGCCGGACGGAAGTTAAAGATGACCCTCGTTCAGGATATCCTTCGACGTCTACCGACGACGCTCACGTCAGGAACGCCAACGAAATTGTGGGTGCCAGCCGAAGATTGACTTTCTGAGAGATTGCAGAAGAATGTAACATTTCAGTTGGATCATGTCATGAAATCCTGACACAGCATCTTGTGTGTTGCCTCGAAGTTCGTCCCATGGCTCATGAGTCGCATACAGTAGGCAGTTCACCAGAAAAATCCATCGTATTCCCAATAACCATCCAACATATTCCATTCACACTTACCTGCTTTTTGTCATATCCACACACTCTAGGTCCTACCGTGAGTTGATCATCGTCAGCTCTCGCTTCCTAACCAGAAATCTATTCTTCCTACCAGTTAGATTCCCCAGCTTCCTCTCCTTTCTAGAAATCAAAGGTCTGTTACCCACTTCTCCGAATCTAACGCTTCACCTGCTCCCATTCCACATTTAGCTCCCTTTCCCACAAATCAACTACATAGTTTGTCCACATCACTTCCCTCCCGACATACTCGTGCGCCCACACATTTACAATTACCAGGAAGAGCTAATCATTCATCTGCAACACAAACTATAAAATGGTGAACATCGTCAAATTCATAGTCTTTACACATATTAACACTTGATTTTTAAATTCATTCAGTATTTTGAAACAGTTCTGTAATGTTTAAAAGTTGTTCAATAAAAAACAATGCTATAGTGGCAGCTGAAAGCCCACATCCATAACTGGGTATGAAATGTCTAACAAAAGACAAAAAAGAAACGACACACTGTCATTCACGTCTGTCAGTAAGTTTAACACCTGAAGAGAAAGCGATGATGGCTGTTGATAGGTCGAGGTTTTCTTCTCAGCTGACGCAATTTGAAAACCAATAAGAAGTTTTTCAAACACTGCGCTGAGAAAGACTCAGTGGACACAAAATTCTAAGTCTGTCTCATGTCTACTAGATGCAATGAAACGCATCCTATAAAGAAATTATCCTGTATAATACTTTGCTTTCAAACCTCCTATGCCGAAGCTGTGTAAACGAAAGCATGTAATGTTGTTGCTGTGGTTTTCAGTCCAGACTACTTTGATGCAGCCTCCATGCCCGTCTATCTTGTGCAGGTCTCTTCGTCTATGTACGACTACCGCATCTGTTTGCACCTGCTATCTGTGTCATGCCTAGTTGTCTCCCTACAATTTCTAGCCCAATTTTTTCTCCAGCAACAAATCGGCGATTCCTGTTCAAGTCGCAGTCTTATCAATTGATCCCTTCTTTCAGTCAAGTTTCGTCATAAATTAACTTTCTCGGCATTTCGCTTCAGTATCTCCTGGGCCGCGCGGGTTTAGCCGAGTGGTCTTAGGCGCTGCAGTCATGGACTGTGTGGCTGGTCCCGGCGAAGGTTTGAGTCCCCCCTCGGGCATGGGTGTGTGTGTGTTTGTCCTTAGGATATTTTAGGTTAAGTAGTGTGTACGCTTATGGACTGATGACCTTAGCAATTAAGTCCCATGAGATTTCACACACATTTGAACATTTTTTGAAGTACCTCCTGATTAATTGTTCAATCTATCTGTCTAATGTTCAGCAGTCTTCTGTAGTATCGCATTTCAAAAGCTTCCAATCTCTTCTTGTCCAAACAGCTTATCATCTATATTTCACTTCTCTACAAGACTACTGCTCTTGTAAGTCCTTTGCCGTCTCTCACAGAATTAAATGTTTTTACTTCCTCTCCCTGAATTTTAGTTCCTTTTTATGACACAAAGAATAAACGATTAAAAAAGAAAATTTAAGTAAGAGAAAGATCTCTCAATAAGCACCCGAAGACCGAATTCTCACTAATACCTGCGAAATGCCACTCTTATCGTTTCTTCGAACACCTTTCGTGTTCAAAATTTCAGTCGTTCTTACGTCGCAAGCGTCTGATTGGTCACTCTTCCTGTAGACTAATTTCACGTGAGGGCACCAAATTTGGTGCAGTGGATCTGCCAAGTGCTCGCCTCGGCGGTCTCTCACGGTCCAGAAATGGAGGATGTTTAGTACCACTTGGGAGCGCCGTGTAGCAAACTGGAGGACGCTGAAGGGCTGCCCGTGCACAATGAGCTCTTCACGAGCGCAGCGCCGCGGCGCGGCTGGTTGCGAAAACACCGCAGCACAAACACAGGCGAGCGAGAGGGAGGCAGCGCAACTGCCTGACAACGTTTCACGCGGCCATCAGCGCACACTGTAAATATGCGAGGTCTCATCACGGGCCCTTTACACCTTCTTACGCAAGACCTGGAACCTGTTAATTCTACTGTTCTGCCGCGCTCTCAAGCGCAAACCGTAAACCGTACGTATTTCCTCCACCTGTTAACTCTTCCAAAAAGAAGCACCGTGCGCTTCAAACGCCCCCTTGTGTCAGGACGATGCTTTATCTTACCCTCGAAACAATGGTCATTATGAAAAGACGGAAGAAAACTGTTACTTGGCGTCGTAAGGTGGGGTTTAATTAGGTAAGAAAATTCTTGGGTAATTAACGCTTCCTTTCTTTGGATGTTTAAACTTAACAGTCTGCTCCACCTCCTCCAAGTCCTCTACCTCACGTTGCACCATTAATGGCACTTACGTGTCAACAAACACTGGATTTGCCCATATAGTTACTACTAAGCTGTAATAATCTTTGATTAGCGTATGATTTAACATTTAAAAAAAAGCTTTCTGGGGAGGGAAACCACAGCTCAAAGACATTATGAATAACGATAACAACACTCAACACTCACAAGGAAACCTCCCCATCGCACCTCCCCCAGATTCAGTTATAAGTTGGCACAGTGGACAGGCCTTGAAAAACTGAACACAGATCAATCGAGAAAACAGGAAGAAGTTGTGTGGAACTATGAAAAAATAAGTAAAATATACAGTTTGAGTAGACCATACGCAAGATAGGCAACATCAAGGAGGGCGCGATCTCAGGAGCGGCGTGGTCCCGTGGTTAGCGTGAGTGGTTGCGGAACGAGAGGTCCTTGGTTCAAGTCCTGCCGCCAGTGAAAAGTTTACTATTTTATTTTCAGTTTATGTGACAAACTCTTATGTTTTTATCACTTTTTTGGGAGTCATTATCACATCCACAAGAAAACCTAAATCGGGCAAGGTAGAAGAATCTTTTTACCCATTTGCCAAGTGTACAAGTTAGGTGGGTCGACAACATATTCCTGTCATGTGACGCACGTGCCTTCACCAGCGTCGTATAGAATATATCAGACGTGTTTTCCTGTGGAATAATCGGTTGACCTAAGACCTTGCGACCAAATGTTTTCGGTTCCAATTGGAGAGGCACGTCCTTTCGTCTACTAATCGCACGGTTTTGCGGTGCGGTCGCAAAATACAGACACTAAACTTATTACAGTGAACGGAGACGTCAATGAACGAACGGACAGATCATAACTTTGCGAAAATAAGAAATTAAACTTTTAACTCGAGGGCGGAATTGAACAGTTGACCTTTCGATCCGTAGCTGCTCACGCTAGCCACGGGCCCACGGCACTCTTGAACTCAGATTGTCCTAAATGTTGCCTATCTTGCGCATAGACAACTCAGTTTGTATATTTTGCTTATTTTTTCATAGTTCCATACAACTTCTTCCTGTTTTCTCGATTGATTTGTGTTCAGTTTTTCAAGGCCTATCCACTGTGCCAACTTATAACTAAATCTGAGGGGGGTGCGATGGGGAGGTTCCCTTGTCAGTAACCATTCAATTGCACTCTGACAATCCACCATTGTAGTTCGACTCTTAACGAAGATAACTCCCCGAAAGCTGGAAACCTGTAATTTTCCATCTGCATTAAGGAAAAGTAACCAATATAAACCCGATAATCCCTCAGTACTGACGTGAGACCGGTAGTCGTGAATACTGCGCCTTCATACAACAATGCAGCTATTGGAAACATCTCATCATTTTTGACTCCATCTTTGTTGTAATTCTTGTGATAATTTGAATGATTATTGATTGTTGTTATTGTTATTCATGATTTAACATTGCTCATTCTCTTAAGAGTTGATATTTTAATGGATACAGTGTAATCGGTAGTAAACCAATTACACGTTATTCACATTAGATTTTTAATGCAGTAGATTAGTTACAGTTCACATCGTTAGTTCTTCAGCGAATCCTCAACATACTGGCAACAATCCTTTTCTTGGGTAACTCGTTATTTAAGAAGATAGTGCTTTACAGAAGCGAGTAATGAGGACACCGTGTGATGTCCGCTCTAGGAAATTATGGAGAATTGTGGTAAGTTCTTATGGGACCAAACTGCTGAGATCATCGATCCCTAGGCTTACGCACTACTTAAGCTAACTTATGCTAAGGACAACACACACTCCCATGCCCGAGAGAGGAATCGAACCTCCGACGGGGGAAGCCGCGCAAACCGTGTCAAGACGCCCAAGACCGCGCAGCTACGAGGCGCGGCTAACTGCTTTAGAACCTCCTGTTGACATTCTTTAAACCAACCAGTACGGACAGGTACCTTCACGCCTCCTCCCACCATCACCCCACGCAGAAGAAGTCCGCCCTGCACACGCTAACGAAGAGAGCGTACAGGATAAGCGACGAAGAACATCTGAAGACAGAACTTGAACGCCTCAGATCCATCTTCGGAACTAATGGCTATGGGAAGCAGACGATAGACAGCACCATGTCGACAAGGGAGAAGACTAATAGGGAAGAGGAGAAGGAGGCACAGAGCATTGCTGTGTTACCATATGTACAAGGGGTCACCGAACGTATTGGCAAAATTCTACGAAAAGCCGACATCAAACCAATTTTCCGAAGCAGAAACAAAATATCAGACATGCTCGGTTCTACCAAGGATGCAGTTGACAAACTACACACAGCTGGCGTGTATGAAATTGGTTGTGCGTGTGGATTAGTCTACATAGGTGAGACGGGACGTCCGATTAGCACAAGGCTCTCGGAACATGAAAGATATATACGCCTGAAACAACACACTAAGTCAGCAGTGGCGGAACACCGAGACGAGTGCGGGAAACCAATATTTTTTCAATAAGCCCGCGTCCTGGCGAAACAGCCTCTCACTTTCAAAAGAAAGATTAGAGAGGCGATAGAAAAAGCCAAAAGACCCGCTAACATGAATAGACAGGACGGGTACAAGCTTCCGAGGTCCTGGCTGCCTCCAATAGCAGGGCTACGGAGCGGCGGCAGAGCCGTGGCGGCCCATGCAGACACGCGGAGAGCCGCAGTAGTGGTCGCGAGCACACAAAGCAATGGCACGCCGCAGCCGGCTTCTGGACAGCATGTAAACAGTGTGACGTCACAGCCATCACCTGTTCGCTATTCGTCCGTCTCCTCCAATGGGGTGGATTAATATAAAGACCAATAGAAAACAGCTATTTCAGCCAATGACAGTTAATAAAGGAAACACCAATAAAGCATACCTTTCACCCCTCCTCCTCCTCCTCCTTTTACAGCCAATCAAGTAACGACACGGTTTTCTCGTGCAGCTATTTAAGGAACCAAGTGTGTTTCATTTAGCATTCGAGGGTTGGATTCCCTCTCTTCTTCATCAAAGAGTTTCACTGCCTGGGCTACTCTCAGGGTGCAACTTCGAGGTGGAAGATCCCCACCGTTTCCTTGCCGTGTCGTCTGCTTGCCGTCACTACTGCTCGCCGGCCGGTCCTCCTCCTCGCCGCCGCCGCCGCCGCCGCCGCCGCCGCCGCCTGCCGGTCCTCGCCGCCGCCTGGTCGCCGCTGCCGCCTGCCGCCTGCCGGTGCTCGCCGCCTGCCGGTGCTCGCCGCCTGCCGGTGCTCGCCGCCTGCCGGTGCTCGCCGCCGCCGTCTGGTCGCCGCCGCCGCCCTTCTCGCGCGCCGCCACCATGTCCCAACCCACCACCACTACCACTATCATTTTCACCTCTCCCTCCGCTGCTCCAACCACCATCACATGGAGCTCATCCTCCACCCCACTTCCCGTCCTTCCTTCTCTCCCTGTCCACCCCACCCCTGCGCCACTTTCGGCTGTACCCACCCCCAACTCCTCTTCCCCTATCACTGTCGCCCCATCGACAGCTACAGCCTTTCCGCCGCTCCCCGCACCGCCTCCGACAGGCTCCAAGCCAGCACGGATCTCTGCTCGACGTTCCACAGTCTCAGTGACACCCACGCCCCCACCGTCTGCGTCTTCCGCTGCTCAGGGTGGTCCTGCCCCCCGCCATCTCCCCCTGCAACCCGTCCCCCTGCCCTCTCCCCACCCAGTGGTGTCCACGAAACCTTCCAAGCGCCCGAATGCTGACCCTTCCCCCGAAGTCTCCTCCAAAAAAACCCCCAATCCCTGTGACCCACCCACTCCCATGGACGCGGCCCCGACCCCCACCCCCGCCACGCCTGCCACCCACATCTTTGTCCTCTCCAATCCTGACCCTCAATTCCTTGATGCCCGCTCCCTCACTCTCGCCATCTGGAAATACTGCCCCAATGCTCCCATCTCCCAACTGATTCCTCGCAAGGACTCGGTCCTCATAAAATCCCCCAATGCTTCCTTCCACACCGACCTCCTCTCCCGCATCCCTCGTATCCAATTTGGCCAACGTGCAACCCTCACCCCCTACCACACCCCGTCCTCTCCCCGTCAGCCTCAACCTCCCCGACGTCCGCCGACCTTCACCGCTGTGATCACGAAGCTTAGCCCCGTGATCACGGAGGCTGAGGTGTTGGCAGAACTCAACTCCCGGCCCGACATCGAAATCCGCTCGGCCCGTCGCATCTTCAATGATGCCGGGCCGACTTTTCTCATGCGGATATTCACTGAATCCTCCTCCTCCATTGACTGCCTCCTCACCGAGGGAGCCCCCATCTACAATCAGCGCCATAAGGTGGACCCCTCCCGTTCCCCAGTCCAATCCTACCGCTGCCAACGCTGTCTCACCTACAATGACCACGTTACCTCTGCCTGCAAGAACCCCCCTACTTGTCCCCACTGCAAAGCCTCCCACTTCCTCAAGCATTGCCCCAACCTCACCTCTCCCCCTCCTGCAACACTTGTAATGAACCACATCCTACCTACTCCTCGAAGTGTAAAGCGAAACCTCCACCAGTAACCCCTGAGCTCACCGTCCCTGTCCGTCCTGTTGATGACCCCGTCCACCCCAACAACTCGCTCCGCCCTCCCCCTACTGCTGAGGACATCATCCGTTTCACCACCATTGTGCTCCAAAACATCCACCCCTTCCAGCGCTCCCACACTCTTTCCCAAATCGCCCTCGCTGCCCGTTCCATCTTCCATCTTCCATCTTACCACCTATGCCACTTACTCCCACAACCAGGCCCACTTCACCTTCACCCCCCTCACCACCCTCGTCTAACTCTCCACTCCCATGGTACAACAACCGTACCGTATCCTGTACCACAACATTCGCTCCCTGCCCACCCACAAACTCCTCTTCCTCCACACCCTACGTCAGCACCGCGTGGATGCCTTCGTCCTCAATGAAACCTTCCTTCAGCCCCGTATCTCCGTCTCCACTGCCTCTTACACCCTACATCGTACCGATAACCCGTACCCTCTGGCACGTGGCGGAGTTGCTATAGGCCACCTCAAGCACCTCCCTGTCCGGCCCCAACCTCTCCTTAACAATCCTGCCGAGCATCTCACCCTCAGCCTCTTCTTCCCCGCCCTTACCATCACCTGTGCCACCATTTATGTCCGCCCTCGCACCCCCATCCCGTATGATTTCCTGGCCCACATTGACCGCACCTTCTCCACCTACGTGATTGCCGCCGACCTCAATATCCACAGCCGTGATCCTGCCGACCTCCGGCGGTGGCATCAGTTTCTCACCACTCTCCAGGGAGACCTGGTTCCCCTGCCCCAGCACACCCGGCCCGAATCCAACACCACTCCTGATGTAGTCCTTGCCTCTCCCAACCTCCTTGGGCGCATCACCGCGGATGTCCTTGACCTCATTGGCAGTGACCATGCTCCTGTCCTCCTCACTATCTCTAACGGTCGCCATCCCCGCCACGCTCCTCGCCCTGACGTCCCTCCTAAACTTGTCCATGATTACTCCCGTGCCAACTGGGATGCCTACCGGGATTCCATTCACACCCAGGTTGACAGCCACGACCTTACCCTCCAGTCTCCTGATGACATCTCTCGCACTGCTGCCTTCCTGCACCGGACCTTGTCTGACGCCGTCGCCACCCATATCCCCACCAAAGCCATCCACCCTCACCGCCCCGCCCTGCCTCCACAGGCCGTCCTTCTCCTTCGGGAGTCCAGCCGCCTCTACCGCTCTTTTCTCCGCACTCGTGACCGGGATACACTTACCCGCCACCGGCAATTACAGCGACACATCCGCAACCTGCTTGTTGCGAAGAAACGCCGAGCCTGGCGCCAGACATGTACACACCTCAACACCACGCTCCCCATCAACTCTTCCAAGTATTGGTCTGCTTTCCACCGCCTTACTGGGAACCGCCCCACCCCCCAGTACCCTCTCCTCCTTAATGACCGTCCCTTTCCTGACAACCTCAGTAAGGCCAACCACTTTGCCTCCCACCTCTCTGATGTTTTTTCCATCCCAGATGATCCCCACTTTGATTATTCCCTCTTCCCTGATGTCATCGACCGTACGAATACCTCTGTTCCTCCCCTTGCTCCTAGCTTCCAGTACTTGGGCCACACCCCACCATCTGCACTTAACACTCCCATCACTACACAGGACATCAGCCTCACACTCCGCACTAAACGCAACACTGCTCCCGGCCACGACTGCGTTACCTACCGCCACCTCAAACACTGCCCTCCCTCCTTCCTTTCCCTCCTTGCCGCCCTCTACAATGTCATCCTTGCCACTGGCTTCTATCCCGACCTGTGGAAAACCTCCCGTATCCTGATGTTCTCCAAACCCAATAAGCCTCCATCTGATGCCTCTTCCTATCGTCCTATCTGTCTCACGTCGGTGTTCAGCAAGCTCTTGGAATCCATCCTTTCCCGGCGCATCCATCTCCACCTCCACCAAAACCACCTCCTCCCAAACACCCAATGTGGCTTTCGACCTTCCTTCTCTGCTGATGACCAACTCCTCCGCCTCACTCATCTCCTCTCCCTCCAGCTTAACTCCTGTCGCTCCGCCATTTTTGTCTCACTTGACCTAGAAAAGGCCTACGACCGTGTCTGGCATCCCGGTCTCCTGTTTAAACTCCAAACCTACGCCCTTCCCATCAACTACATCCGTCTGGTGGCCTCCTTCCTCTCCCGCCGCCCCTCCTACGTTACCATCCATCATGCCAATTCCCGCACCTTCTACCCCTCTGCCGGTGTGCCCCAGGGCTCTGTCCTTTCCCCTCTCCTCTACCTCCTGTACACAGCAGATATGCCCCAACCCCCCCCCTCCAGTGCACCTCTTGCAATATGCTGATGACACCGCATTCCTCGCCCTCGCTCCTACCCTCCAACGGTCCCAACGCCTTCTCCAGAATCACCTTGACCTTTTTGCTGCATGGTGTAACCAATGGCTCCTGAAACTCAATCCTTCCAAGACCCAGGCAATCATCGTCGGTCGTACCACTCGCTCCTTCCGGCTCCTGGATTTCTCCCTTACTGTCTGCGCACGTCCTGTCCGTCTCACCCCCACCCTCACCTACCTTGGCCTCACCATTGACCGTCACCTCACCTGGATCCCTCATCTCCGATCCATCCAATCCAAAGCCCACAACCGCCTCCGCCTCCTCAAACTCCTCTCTGGCCGGACATGGGGGTTGCACCCCTCTACCATCCTCCACACCTACAAATCCTTAATCTGTCCCATCCTCTGTTATGCCAGTCCTGCCTGGATATCTGCCCCCCCCAAATTCTATCAGTCCCTCCAGATCCTTGAGCGTCATGCACTCCACCTCGCCTTCCGTATCCGCCTCCCGTCCCCCACGCGGATCCTCTATGATCTCATTCCTTTCCCCCATCTGCTCCTCTTCCTCGAACATATCCGCATCCTCTACACCTCCCGCCGTCTTGAACCCCCTCACCCCCTGGTTGCTCCTCTCCTCTCCCATCCTCGCCCCCTGCCCCGTCTTCACCGTTGCGTCCCCCCTACCCTCCATCTCTACACCCTCCATCTCCTTTCCCAAGGTGGCTTCCGTCAACTCCCCCTCCCGGATGATGCCCTCTCTCCCTCCATTTATCCTTCCTATCAACTCTGATCCTCCCTCCCCCTCCTTTCCTCTGTCCTTTCCCTGGGCTCCCTCTTCCCCCCCCCTTCCGTCCTGTTTCCTCCCCACTACACCTCTCCCTACCTCCCTTCTCCCCCCCCCATTCCTTTTGTATTCCCCTCCTCTGCCTACCCCCCTCCCTGTCGCGTCTGCCCCCCACCCCTCTTATGGGTCCTCATCCTCCATCAGCTCCTTTCCCGGTTCCCCCCCCTTCGCTTTTACTCTCCTTTCCCCCCCCCTTTTTGTTTTCCCATCTCCTGTCCAGTTTCCCCCCACCTGCTCTCGACTGTGGTGTCACCTTTGCCGACTTTTTCGTGCTGTGTTCTAGTGACTATTCAGTGTTGTGTTGCGAACAGAAACCATGCTGTCGCTGGGTGTGCATTTTATATACTTTGCGAACAGAATCCAGACTGTCGCCGTGTTTTTTTAATTGTCTATTGTTTCCCCTGTCTGCTCTGTATGTATTTTTATTCGCTTCATCATCCCTCTGTTGTTTGTTTTAATTTCCCCAGTTTCTTTTCACCTTGTTACTCACTAAGTCCCCGATTTTATCGCCTGTTTTTTATTATTATTTATTCTCCTGCTCTTTGTCAGAAAATCTGTAGGCTGCAGAGCGGCGTCCTAAGCTGCTGCCAGCCCGCCCCCTTCGGGGGGAATTGAAATTCAATAAAGAAAAAAAAAAAAAATTTCATTTAGCAGTTTAACGTAAGGCCCTGATGAAGGCTAGCTGCAACGCTGGCCGAAACGTTGGCGCATTTTAAATTATGACGATGCGGTCTGATACCCTGAAGAATTTTATTGAAGATTCTTTAAACTGTCAGGCTTGCTGACAGCAGACTCACAGTGCATTTACTGCCTTACAGAGGTTGTTGTCAACAAACAAGTGCAGCTCTAAACCAACAGCAACATGCTCCAGGCAGAAAGGATTTGCACTATTCTTCACTCAGCTTAGTATGGCACAGAAATATATGAAGTGTTCAACCATAGAAACATTTGACCACGTAGTCTGTGATGCAAAGAATTCAACAGATAATAAAATTAACACTTGAAAAGCAAACTGAAATTATATCTGCTTGACAGTGAAAGGTCTCTGTTGGATTCCTTTCATGTTTAATTTCTTAAATCTGTTGCCATTTATGGAATAAATTCCTCTTCTAAATGTACTGTGGCGTTTCTGACTATCTGGGAGGAGACTGAGCAGTGGAACGTGTTACTTTTACACATAAACAAGAACTATCTGTCACACTACTACACTTTAAAGCACAGTTTATATGTAATTCATGTCACACAGTCTCATACGGAACCTACATCCGCTTTCTTTTATATACTGTATATGATAAGATACTGTCATCCCCCTTCCCTTTTGTGTGAGAGGATGAATGAGCATATGTATTTCTAGTTGCATGCTTGAGGGTAGCAGACAAGGCTGTCTGCTAGAGAACAGTAGGACCAACGTCGGAACAGGTAGCTACGCTTCCTAAAAGCAAAGAGGTTTCTATCCTTAGTATGGTCCTGTCCGTCCGTTGTCATGTTGGTATAGGAAGCTGCCCCTCTGGCCACTTCCGTTGGTCTTTGTGAGCCACCCTCAGGAAGCACGCTCGGCAGTATGGCAGTTGCAGTGTGGCCGTGGCGAGCGTCTGAAGTGGTAAGATCTCCGGCTAAGCGCGTGTCTGTTAAGTCCGTAGGACAATGGATTTCTTAAGTTCAGCCAAACTGAAAATTTAATCACCTTTATTTCGGGTTTAGGTCTAAAATATCCGATGTTATCTTAAATTGCAGCGCAGTGTAATTATCGTGTGGAGTTCAGATTATTTTCCGGTAGTTGCTTTGTTACTACTTTGTGAGTAAAGTGGAACCACGTGTTGATCAGTAACTCTAACTAAGTTCATCAATCTTAAATCCGAATGTGCGTGAGATTATAACGTCTCGTCTTGAGAATATTTTTTTTAATATAGCAACTTTTCTTAATGCTTTTCTTTATGTTCAACCCACGTGGGGTGTACTTTGCGAGACCACTACCACGTGCTTATATAACTGTTTGACCCATCAGGTTAATAGTAAGACGTTAGTAACCAGTTCAAGGTTTTTCTTTTGTCAATTGCTTTTCGATCTAATTTATTTTAATTATCAAACTTATTGTGGAGTTGTACGCTTTGTGCAAACCAAGTTGACCACGTGAAGCATGTGATGTAATCATCAAAGTAGCCCTCAGCTGTTCTTTTTGCGAAGATTTCACAAAGAGTTAATATGAATTTAGTATACCAGTGTGTGGTAATTACATGACGGACAGGATTGTGGTATGAACGAAATTTCTTTGGGTAAAAACTGAATCTGTTGGTTGTGGTTAATTTCTTCTTGCTTATGTTTCAATGTTCTTCGTGTGTTATTTTATGAATGCAGTGTGGTATGCAGTCTCCCAATCTTGGCTCCATATTTTATGTGTTCCGTAAGATTACAATCTCACATTTTTTCAATCGTAAATAAGGCACCAGCTCAGTTATAACTCACGTATAATATGCTGAAATTTCAATTAACAATCTTAAAATAAATTTCCAAATATAAACTGATTTCTTTCTTTTTATTTAAATTCTCCTTTTATATATATATGTTACCGGTTTTGTATGACTATTAAAAGATTATCATTAATGTTAGTCTGCTTGGTAAACCTAGACTAAATATCTGATGAAACAGTTGCCCAGTAATCCATGGTTAACGTCCCCAGACAGATCACGGCTTTTAACCCACTTTCATTGTCAATTAGCACCGATTTCAGCATACCAAATTAAAGTTACAATATTACAACAGCTCCATTGAAAATATCTGACTGTGTAATGATAAAATCCCCCCCCCCTACCCTCCCGCTCTCTCTCTCTCTCTCTCTCTCTCTCTCTCTCTCTCTCTCTCTGTCTCTCTCTCTCTCTCCCTGTGTGTATGTTGGGGGAGGGGGAGGGGGTGTTTGAGAGAGAAAGAGAAGTGGAACTCTCGAGGGACCCTATTGATTGCTGATCTAGAATAGGCTCATTTATATCTGTTGAATCTAAATCGACCAGCACAGATACGATTATAAACTGAGGTGACAAATGTCATGGGATGCCTCCTCATATCGTTTTTGAAAGGACATCATCTTTACGCCAGTGACTGTTACAAGGTTTTATTACAAACTATTGTAATTTCTGCCTTAGGCCATTATCAAGTGCTGATATTACGGCTTTAAGCCATGTCAACGTAATGTAAGCTGACACATTACGTTGACATGGCTTAAAGCCGTAATATCAGCACTTGATAATAGCAATAGTGAGTAATAAAACCTTATGACAGTCGCTGGCGTAAATATGATGTCCTTCAAAAAATTTTTAATGACTGTGAATCCCAGCTACAACAAATGTATTCCTAATATCGTGTCGGAGCTCCTTTTGTCCAACGTAGTGCAGCAGCTCGACATGGTGTGGACGTAACAAGTCGTTTGAAATCCCCTGCAGAAATATTCAGCTATGCTGCCTCTACAGCCGCCCATAAACGCGAAAGTGTTCCCAGTGTAGAATTTTGGGCCGAACTGACATGAATCTCATTCAAACCATTTGTTCGAATTATCCAGCGTGTCCTTCAAACCAATAGCGAACAACTGTGGCTCGGTGACGTGGCGGATTGTCATTCATAAAAATTCAGTTGTTGTTTGGGATAATGAAGCCCACGAATGGCTGCAATTGGTCTCCAAATAGACGAACATAGCCAGAGGACCCAGTCCATACCATACAGACACAGCCCACACCATTATGGAGCCGCCACCAGCTTGCACAGTGTCTTACTGACAACTTGGATCGACATTCTAACCCTGTCATCAACTCTTACCAACTGAAATCGGGACCCTTCTAACGAGGCCACGGTTTTCCAGTCTTTAGCGTCCAATCGAGACGGTCACGAGCTAAGCAGAGGCGCTGCAGGCGATGTCGTGCTGTTACCAGAAGCACTCGCGTCGTTCGTCTACCGCCATAACCATTAACGCCAAATTTCGCAGCATTATCCTAAGTGATATGTTCGTCGTACGTAATTTATTCGGTTGTCTAAAAAATAAACTGCAACGACTGTTAGAAGTTTTATATTAGACAAACGGGCAGGAACTTTGCAATTCGAGTTAGAGAGCACGCATATGATCAGAACAGGAATTCTCTCACTAATAAACATGAAATAGCCCTTTTGCAAGACAGTTTAACAAATCTTACATAAAGCACCTAAAAGCCACATCCAAAACGTATTAGAAGAAATGGAAATCTTTAGTCGCGGCAAAAGAGAACCACAGCACTTGCTTAACGAACAAAATGATTTCAGATTAAATTGGTACTTTGACTGGCAACACTTACTGGTGTGGCAGAGCGGCGAATGGAGTGGGTTGGGCCGAAGATGGTGCGTTCCTGTCGTCCATCATGTGTGCATAGATCGCCGGCTGTGGCGGAAATGAACACGTTTGCAGTGTCAACACCAGAAGTAAAGAAAACAGCGGCGGGACGGTGACGATACCAACAGTTATTTTTATGTTAATGTGTTAATGCCCTTGCTAAGTGTTTTAATAATAAAGTCATTATGTTGTATACCCTCATTTTTATAAAAAGATAAACAGGTGACAGTACAGCTGTACTTACTTTACAGTAGTGGAAAAAGTTTCGTTAAGCTATGCCTTGTATAATTTTAATCCATAGTTAAATTTATTTTATCAGCACAAATGTGCATTCCATTATTGTTATAAAGTTTATGAAATGAATGTACACTTACTTATGTACAAGTTAATTTGAATTATAGTGTGACAAGTACTATTTAGTATTTTTATAGATTCGTTTTCAAGAAATATCTGTATACTTTATTCGTAGACATTAATTCGAATTAAACGTAAAAATTCCAATTGTATTCAACGTCACCTTACTGCCAAAGATTGATGTTTAAGGTAGTCTGCCTCACTAAATAGCAGTAATCCATGATACAAGCATACATGTAAACGAAGGAGATAGAGTGTGTCGAGAATTTAAATGTAGTATGTCTTCGTTTCATTCTACAAATTTATTACTGTAATTCTTGTAAAAGTATTGCTTCTCATTTGTTCTGTTTATCTGACAGATTCTGATGATGGCTGTGACCGAAACGCTTTAAGTTATGTATGTTTAGAAAACAAAACTACTGTACACAAATAGCGATCAGTACGAACAATTTTAGAGACTAGTGATAATGCTCACCGATAGATATAATGAGTTTATGTCCTTCGTAGACAAAGGTCAGCATGATACGATATTCTTCGGTTAGACAGTGTTCTACAATTGTAAAGCTGCCTAGTTCCACATCATACCAAGAAATAGCAGTTGTGATCCATTAATCGATGATAAAACAGTGACATAAATTTGTTAATCGTCTTACTAGTGAAGCACATATAATTTCCATAAAGCTTACGTGCTTGACATAGAAAAACATCTTCAGTGCGAAAAAGATTCTGTTTTAAACTCTCTTTGCGAACCATGATAGATTCTCACAAAATTTGAAGTATTATAAATTTGAAGTATTATTTAATTCAAAATTTAAATCTTATTTACATAATAAAAAGCATAATCAGCCAGTTCTGTGTTTGTCATCTATGACTTCTTGATCACTGTTCTGTCTTTTAAGCAATATGAGATGGATACTACATTGTCATGTCTCGAATGCTCGGTAGTATATAAATAAAAACTGGTTTTTGTCTACTTATTTCTGAAGTAGAAAAATAAAACACTATTCTCAAGTCAAGGAATATCTTCCTTTACAGGTAATCTATACTAATTTTCAAAATTTCTTTCGTTTGTACTTTTTCCCACATCAGTCATTTCTACTGATGCATTATCATTTCCTGAAGACAATCGTTTCTCATACCTGAAACGGATTTATACATCTCGTGTAGCTTGTTGTTATTTTTATTACTTATCTTGTTCAGTAGTTGTGCTTCTGGTTCATCTCTTGAAATACACAAGGATTTGAAACAATGTGAAAGTGCTTGTACAGTTTTCTCATTGTTGTTAATTATTGTCCAATCTGCCTGAGAAAATGTATACTTACCCAACTAAAGTCTTTGTTTGTTTCCATCAGGCTCACATTTTTTTAACTGTTTCTATTATGAAAATTTTATTGTACCTTCTTACAACCTCTGGAACACATTTCCACTTAGTTTTGTATAATTCATCACATTCATTTATTCCTTAATAGCTCACTTGTTCCAGTTCTTAACTTTTCTTTCGTTTTACTTTATTTTACCGACTACACACGGAGTGTTTTGGCTAAGGTGATTTACTCTGTGGCATACAAAATTATAAGTGAAAGAAATGTTTATGTAGATAGGACGACACAAGAAATATCATTCTTTCTAATGTATTATGAACACATTTTTGTATATTATTTTCCTCGACACTAACCCGCCGGGCGGATTCGTGCCGGGGACTGGCATGCCTTCCCGCTCGGGAAGCTGCGCGTTAGACCGCTCTAGACGGGTGAAAGTAATCCAATACATATTTTTCCATTGTTGCCCAGTTTCACTTTTAAGGAATGAAACACAAAGTAAGTGGTAATTTGGCATGCTAGGTTTAGAGGAAACAGTTTCCGAGATGTACAAAAAATGTGTTTCATATAGAAGCTGATAAGCAGTTAACTATCTTGAAAACTGTGTAATCGACTTTTGTAATCAGAATGAGATTTTCACTCTGCAGCGGAGTGTGCACTGATATGAAACTTCCTGGTACATTATAACTGTGCGCCGGACCGAAATTCTGACTCGGGGCCTCCGCCTTTCACGGAAAACTGCTTTACCAACTGAGTTACCATTCTACTAGGAGTGCTAGCTCTGCGAGCTGCTGTAAAGTTTGGAAGGTAGGAGACGAGATACTGGCGGAAATGAAGCTGTGAGGACAGGTCGTGCATAGTGCTTGGGTAGCTCAGCCAGTGGAGCACTTGCCCATGAATGGCGAAGGTCTTCAGTTCAAGTCTTGGTCCAGCGCTCAGTTTTAATCTGCCACGAAGTTTCAAATTTTGTAATAATTTGAAATTTTGCAACACACCCCACCACCAGTGATTAATATTGAAAAATGGAAACTTTTGTTACAACATCGATCAAAGAAGCTTTCATTCCACATATAGCCATGTGTAATAAAGTTAGTTTCTGAAATGCTATTTTTTGAAAATCATTTGTAGACTGTTGTCGTTGCTGTGGTCTTCAGTCCTGAGACTGGTTTGATGCAGCTCTCCATGCTACTCTATCCTGTGCAAGCTTCTTCATCTCCCAGTACCTACTGCAACCTACATCCTTCTGAATCTGCTTAGTGTATTGATCTCTTGGTCTCCCTCTACGATTTTTACCCTCCACGCTGCCCTCCAATGCTAAATTTGTGATTCCTCGATGCCTCACAACATGTCCTACCAACCGATCCCTTCTTCTAGTCAAATTGTGCCACAAACTTCTCTTCTCCCCAATCCTGTTCAATACCTCCTCATTAGTTACATGATCTACCCACCTTATCTTCAGCATTCTTCTGTAGCACCACATTTCGAAAGCATCTATTCTCTTCTTGTCCAAACTAGTTATCGTCCATGTCTCACTTCCATACATGGCTACACTCCATACAAATACTTTCAGAAACGACTTCCTGATACCTAAATCTATATTCGATGTTAACAAATTTCTCTTCTTGAGAAACGCTTTCCTTGCCATTGCCAGTCTACATTTTATATCCTCTCTACTTCGACCATCATCGGTTATTTTACTCCCTAAATAGCAAAACTCCTTTACTACTTTAAGTGTCTCATTTCCTAATCTAATTCCCTCAGCATCACCCGACTTAATTTGACTAATTCCATTATCCTCGTTTTGCTTTTGTTGATGTTCATCTTATATCCTCCTTTCAAGACACTGTCCATTCCGTTCAACTGCTCTTCCAAGTCCTTTGCTGTCTCTGACAGAATTACAATGTCATCGGCGAACCTCAACGTTTTTACTTCTTCTCCATGAATTTTAATACCTACTCCAAATTTTTCTTTTGTTTCCTTTACTGCTTGCTCAATATACAGATTGAATAACATCGGGGAGAGGCTACAACCCTGTCTCACTCCTTTCCCAACCACTGCTTCCCTTTCAGGCCCCTCGAATCTTATAACTGCCATCTGGTTTCTGTACAAATTGTAAATAGCCTTTCGCTCCCTGTATTTTACCCCTGCCACCTTCAGAATTTGAAAGAGAGTATTCCAGTCAACATTGTCAAAAGCTTTCTCTAAGTCTACAAATGCTAGAAACGTAGGTTTCCCTTTTCTTAATCTTTCTTCCAAGATAAGTCGTAAGGTCAGTATTGTCTCACGTGTTCCAACATTTCTACGGAATCCAAACTGATCTTCCCCGAGGTCGGCTTCTACCAGTTTTTCCATTCGTCTGTAAAGAATTCGCGTTAGTATTTTGCAGCTGTGACTTATTAAACTGATAGTTCGGTAATTTTCACATCTGTCAACACGTGCTTTCTTTGGGATTGGAATTATTATATTCTTCTTGAAGTCTGAGGGTATTTCGCCTGTCTCATACATCGTGCTCACCAGATGGTAGAGTTTTGTCATGACTGGCTCTCCTGAGGCCATCAGTAGTTCTAATGGAATGTTGTCTACTCCCGGGGCCTTGTTTTGACTCAGGTCTTTCAGTGCTCTGTCAAACTCTTCACGCAGTATCTTATCTCCCATTTCGTCTGCATCTACATCCTCTTCCATTTCCATAATATTGTCCTCAAGTACATCGCCCTTGTATAAACCCTCTACATACTCCTTCCACCTTTCTGCTTTCCCTTCTTTGCTTAGAACTGGGTTGCCATCTGAGCTCTTGATATTCATACAAGTGGTTCTCTTCTCTCCAAAGGTCTCTTTAATTTTCCTGTAGGCAGTATCTATCTTACCCCTAGTGAGACAAGCCTCTACATCCTTACATTTGTCCTCTAGCCATCCCTGCTTAGCCATTTTGCACTTCCTGTCGATTTCATTTTTGAGATTTTTGTATTCCTTTTTGCCTGCTTCATTTACTGCATTTTTATATTTTCTCCTTTCATAAATTAAATTCAATATTTCTTCTGTTACCCAAGGATTTCTATTAGCCCGCGCCTTTTTACCTACTTGATCGTCTGCTGCCTTCACCACTTCATCCCTCAGAGCTACCCATTCTTCTTCTACTGTATTTCTTTCCCCCATTCCTGTCAATTGTTCCTTAATGCTCTCCCTGAAACTCTCTACAACCTCTGGTTCTTTCAGTTTATCCAGGTTCCATCTCCTTAAATTCCCACCTTTTTGCAGTTTCTTCAGTTTCAATCTGCAGTTCATAACCAATAGATTGTGGTCAGAATCTACATCTGCCCCAGGAAATGTCTTACAATTTAAAACCTGGTTCCTAAATCTCTGTCTTACCATTATATAATCTATCTGAAACCTGTCAGTATCTCCAGGCTTCTTCCATGTATACAGCCTCCTTTCATGATTCTTGAACCAAGTGTTAGCTATGATTAAGTTATGCTCTGTGCAAAATTCTACAAGGCGGCTTCCTCTTTCATTCCTTCCCCCCAATCCATATTCACCTACTATGTTTCCCTTCACTACCTGAATAATTTCTTTTATCTCGTCATACATTTCATCTATTTCTTCATCATCTGCAGAGCTAGTTGGCATATAAACTTGTACTACTGTAGTAGGCATGGGCTTTGTGTCTATCTTGGCCACAATAATGCGTTCACTATGCTGTTTGTAGTAGCTAACCCGCACTCCTATTTTTTTATTCATTATTAAACCTACTCCTGCATTACCCCTATTTGATTTTGTATTTATAACCCTGTAATCACCTGACCAAAAGTCTTGTTCCTCCTGCCACCGAACTTCACTAATTCCCACTATATCTAACTTTAACCTATCCATCTCCCTTTTTAAATTTTCTAACCTACCTGCCCGATTAAGTGATCTGACATTCCACGCTCCGATCCGTAGAACGCCAGTTTTCTTTCTCCTGATAACGACGTCCTCTTGAGTAGTCCCCGCCCGGAGATCCGAATGGGGGACTATTTTACCTCCGGAATATTTTACCCAAGAGGACGCCATCATCATTTAATCATACAGTAGAGCTGCATGTCCTCGGGAAAAATTACGGCTGTAGTTTCCCCTTGCTTTCAGCCGTTCGCAGTACCAGCACAGCAAGGCCATTTTGGTTAATGTTACAAGGCCAGATCAGTCAATCATCCAGACTGTTGCCCCTGCAACTACTGAAAAGGCTGCTGCCCCTCTTCAGGAACCACATGTTTGTCTGGCCTCTCAACAGATACCCCTCCGTTGTGGTTGCACCTACGGTACGGCCATCTGTATCGCTGAGGCACGCAAGCCTCCCCACCAACGGCAAGGTCCATGGTTCATGGGGGGGATTTGTAGACTATGTGCTGTCAAAGTATTGTCAACATACTTAATTAAAACACATAACGTTTATTATTACCCTGATTATTTGTTTTATTTATTTTATGTTTTACTTCAAGTTTTTGTTCGTGTTTAACGTAAATATATTATATTAATTGAAAGTAATAATTAACTGATTATTATGATTCAAAATCGTCATAGTAATAATAATCTCTAAAGAACTGCTTAAACAGTAATTTTTTTACACTATGAATATAAAATGAACGAAATTTCCTCACATAATATATACAAAGGGTAACACAATGTGAAAGAAAATTCAGCAAGATATTCAAGTTGTGGAGTGCTTTTTCTAGATATCTCGTTTTGTACTAGGTATACTTCAGCACATAGGAAACCCACAGGAAAAAGAACTGATTATGTACTGGTGACTGCAGCTTGATTATATTATTTCGCAAGTCGAGACAGACTTAATCATTCAGCAGAATTAGATTTCCATAACTTCTCACAAAGTTCTTCCAACATGGAAAGCTGTATACGTGCAACAGTTGTGCCTGTCATGTCGAGCCTTTTGGGATCACCAGATAAAAAATATCCTTGCCCTCAGGTATGTAGCTCAAAAGTGTTCTTTCACACAGACCATCCAAGAATCTACCAATAATACAGATTTCTTCTCCCACACAAGGACATAGAACTTCTGTCAGATATCTTTTGCTGTGATCAGGCCTTAGTTTACCCGATTTCGATGCCATCTCATGTACCTTTGGGGCTTCAAGAAGAGATAATCTGATTCTCAGTCGAAACTCTCCGTTAGGTTCTTTTAAAACTATGGAAGGGGGGTGGGAGGTACAAATCAAGATATTTATAGAATCATCCGCCACATTTTGAGAATCCAGCTGAATTTTGTTTTATGTTGTGTTGTTCGTCATAAGAATTAGGTAAAGAATTTTCTTTCAGTTTGTGTGCTTGACGTAAAAAATTATGTTTTAAACATTTCCTTAGAGATTTTCATTATTCTAACGATTTTCTATCATAGTAATGAGTTACTTACTATTTTCAGTTAACATAATACTTGTATGAGAAACGGAAAACTAAAATCAAAGAACTTGAATTTAAAATGGAAAATAATTTGAAACATAAAACAAAAATAAGTAAAACAAATAATTAGAGTAATGATAACTTTAGTTATTTTAATGATGTATATTAACAATACTTTGGCAGTATACTGCGTACAACTGCTTTCCCAAAAAATGGCATTTCAGAAAGAAGATTTTCTATGCATAGATGGATGTGGTGTGAAAACTTCTTTAATTTGCCTTGTAACAAAAGTTTCCATTTTGCAAACTGTATTAAACATGGGGTATTTTGAAAACTTTCAAATTATTACAAAATGTGATCATGCAGTTTTGAAGAACGCCAATTAGACTTCAACTTTTATGTGAAATGTGTTTTTTATATTTCGTAGTATGCCAGATTACCTTTTGGGATGTGTTTTACCCCTTAAAAATGAAATTGGGCAAAAACAAAAAAGTTGTATTGCATTATTTTGGCCCTTCTACGTACCTTCCAAGTTTTAAAATGGTTCAAATGGCTCTGAGCACTATGGGACTCAACTTCTGAGGTCATTAGTCCCCTAGAACTTAGAACTAGTTAAACCTAACTAACCTAAGGACATCACAAACATCCATGCCCGAGGCAGGATTCGAACCTGCGACCGTAGCGGTCTTGCGGTTCCAGACTGCAGCGCCTTTAACCGCACGGCCACTTCGGCCGGCTCCAAGTTTCTTCATGATCGTTTGTTTACAGCTGGCAACAATCCCTTGTCAGTGTGTCTTCTTAGCAACCTATGGGTGCCAAGTAAATTTTCTGGTGTCATGGAGTGACAAGCTTCCTCGGAGTGCAGTTGGTAGTTCTGTCCACCAATTTATAACTCGTTGCTGTAACCCTCTGGAAAATAACGAAATAAGCTATGTTCGTAGCTCTACAGGAAAAGTACCATTTTTTATGTTTACATATCTAAAAAAGGTTACATATCTAAAAAAGCATTTACTGCACTTATTGTTGTTGAGCATGAATATCAAAAGATAGAGACGACTTTTTAAAAGATTAATATTCAAATATACTGCAGCCATAGACCCTCCAAGAACTACACGTATTACGAAGACAGTATGACTTACTTAGTTCAGCACCTAATCTTTCCTGGTAACTGCTACCGACAGTTAACTGTCAGATATACCTTAAATGATTATGAAAAAAATAGCCATTAATAAAAGTTATATTAAATCGCAATGGAAATACGAAAAATTAAGAGTAAAACATTTACATAAAATAGCATGTATGTAGAGGGCGGAAAGATGCATTTTCTTCAAGCTAGCGACATGTATCTTGTAATTTTAATCTATTTCATAAAACCAATTACTAACTTCTGTAATATCGTGTTGTTTTTGTAATGAGAGGCCACAAAATGATCGTAATAATTATGGGTTTATTCTAATAATTTGTATACATACGCAAATAGCCTTAGTTTTGAAAGATGGTCATGGTTTCAATATTAAGCAAGGGTATATGAGGGTGGAACTTCATAAGAGCGCACACACCGTCTCTTGCCCATAGCTTGTCGTTGGAGTTTTTCGTCTTTTACAAATGGTATTGTATCAGCTGATGTGGTTGGTCACAGACGAGATAGTGTAGGCAGCAAAGCAGCCGCACAAGATAAATTCTTTAACTTTTTATTAGACTAGTTTTCGGTGATTGTAGGCACTATCTTTTCACTAGCCTTGAAGTGACGGTGGATTTCGCTGACTGAGTCTGAGCGCCATATGAATTTTAGCTTTATTTCTGGGACTTAATGCCACTGACGTCCATTTAGCTGCAGTTAGTACTGAGACTCACATGCAATGGAATTGTTTGCTGGTTTTCAGAGCAATTATATACTATGCTGAAGTTCAGTTTCACGCAGCAGTTAATTGTGAGAAATTGTGCTGTCGTGCTTAGAGTGTTTGCTTTCGAATCTCGTCATTAATGGACTGTTCAACGAACTTTCCATGCATGTGCATTTATCTTTATTTTGTTTTATCTGCAATTCTGTAGCTCCACCATTAGCAAATGTCTAAATTAGTGCAATAAATATTGATTGGATTTAAATGACACTGTAAAACTGGACAACTTTGTGAGACTTGTAAGGTTTTTTATAACTAGCTTTGTACTATATGTGTTTATAAGTTCTTTATGTAAGTAAGGGACCTAACTCCAAAGCTTGTAAAAGTATTTTTGGAACGTCCCGTGTAGGAGAGTGTAATGTGAATCGCAAAATTTCGATATACACTACCGGCTATTAAACTTGCTACACCACGAAGATGACGTGCTACAGACGCGAAATTTAACCGACAGGAAGCAGATGCTGTGATGTGCAAATGATTAGCTTTTCAGAGCATTCACACAAGGTTGGCGCCAGTGGCGACACCTACAACGTGCTGACATGAGGAATGTTCCCAACCGATTTCTCACACACAAACAGCAGTTGACCGGCGTTGCCTGGTGAAACGTTGTTGTGATGCCTCGTGTAAGGAGGAGGAATGCGTACCATCACGTTTCCGACTTTGATAAAGGTCGGATTGTAGCCTATCGCGATTGCGGTTTATCGTATCGCGACATTGCTGCGCGCGTTGGTCGAGATCCAATGACTGTTAGCAGAATATGGAATCGGTGGGTTCAGGAGGGTAATACGGAAAACCGTGCTGGATCCCAACGGCTTCGTATCGCTAGTAGTCGAGATGACAGGCATCTTACCCGCTTGGCTGTAACGTATCGTGCAGCCACGTCTCGATCCCTGAGTCAACAGATAGGGACGTTTGCAAGCCAACAACCATCTGCACGAAAAGGTCGACGACGTTTGCAGCAGCATAGACTATCAGTTCGGAGACCATGACTGCGGTTAGCTTGACGCTGCATCACAGACAGGAGCGCCTGCGATGGTGTACTCAACGACGAACCTGGGTGCACGAATGGCAAAACGTCATTTTTTCGGATGAATCCAGTATCTGTTTACAGCATCATGATGGTCGCATCCGTGTTTGGCAACATCGCGGTGAACGCACATTGGAAGCGTGTATTCGTCATCGCCATACTGGCCTATCACCCGGAGTGATGGTGTGGGGTGCCATTGTTTACATGTCTCGGTCACCTCTTGTTCGCACTGACGGCACTTTGAACAGTGGACGTTACATTTCAGATGTGTTACGACCCGTGGCTCTACCCTTCATTCGATCCCTGCGAAACCCTACATTTCTGCTGGATAATGCACGACCGCATGTTGCAGGTCCCGTACGGGCCTTTCTGGGTACAGAAAATGTTCGACTGCTGCCCTGGCCAGCACATTCTCCAGATCTGCCCAATGGTAGCCGAGCAACTGGCTCGTCACAACACGCCAGTCACTACTCTTGATGAACTGTGGTATCGTGTTGAAGCTGCATGGGCAACTGTACCTGTACACGCCATCCACGCTCTGTTTGACTCAATGACCAGGCGTATCAAGGCTGTTATTACGGCCAGAGGTGGTTGTTCTGGGTACTGATTTCTCAGGATCTATGCACCCACATTGCATGAAAATGTAATCACAAGTCAGTTCCAGTATAATATATTTCTCAAATGAACATCCTGTTTATCATCTGCATTTCTTCTTGGTGTAGCAAATTTAATGGCCAGTAGTGTAATTACTCTATCTCATCACACGTATCCGTACACCGCTGTCTAATGAAAAATTGACTACTAGATGATAAGAGAGGTGGACCCGCCAGTAGAAAAGGGCGTTCTTTGTTGTTCGTAGAGAAGCACTAACAGCAAGAGAGCTGAGTGACTTCGAATGTGGACCAGTCATTGAATGTCTACCAGAGTAAACAGTCCATCAACGACATTTCAGCCCCTCTAAGGCTCCCCAAACTGACTGCACACACCGTGACCGTGAGGTGAAAACGCTAAGGAAAAACCGCAGCTGAACAAACATCAGGCAGAGTTCATGTACTGACGGCAGCGACTGTCAGCAACACGAAGGCTGGCTGCAAAAAAATCAATGAAATCAGCGGAAGGAATCACTAATGATTTTCAAAGTGGTACCAGTAGTCCAGCTAGCACAGTGATTATGTATACATAGTTAAAAAGAGTGGATTACAGTGATGGAGCAGCTCCAAATGAGCCACACATCTCTCAGTACTAAGCGACGCTTGAAGTGCTGTAAACAGAGACGCCACTGAGCAGTGGATGATTGGAATAGAGTGATTTGGCGTGTTGAATCATAGTTTACACTCCGGCAATCCCATGGAAGGGTTTGGTTTTGGCAAATACCTGGACAACGTTATCTACTAATGTTCGTAGTGCCAACAGTAAAGTACGGACGAAGCAGTTTTACGAAAGGAGGTATTTTTCGTAGCAGATGTGTTGTCTCGTCATTGCGCTTACGAAAATGCTAAATGGGGAAAGCTGTAAACACATTTTACAGCATTCTGTACTGCTTACAGTAAAGGAAGAGTTTAGAGACGATGACTATTCGTATCACGACAATGCACTCCCTCATAAAGCACAATATATGAAACAATGTTCTAAATCTACATCTACATGTACATCTACATTTATACCTCGCAAGCCACCCAACTGTGTGTGGCGGAGGGCACTTTACGTGCCACTGTCATTACCTCCCTTTCCTGTTCCAGTCGCGTATGGTTCGCGGGAAGAACGACTGCAGGAAAGCCTCCGTGCGCGCTCGAATCTCTCTAATTTTACATTCGTGATCTCCTCGGGAGGTATAAGTAGGAGGAAGCAATATATTCGATACCTCATCCAGAAACGCACCCTCTCGAAACCTGGATATCAAGCTACACCGCGATGCAGAGCGCCTCTCCTGCAGAGTCTGCCACTTGAGTTTGCTAAACATCTCCGTAACGCTATCACGCTTACCAAATAACCCTGTGACGAAACGCGTCGCTCTTCTTTGGATCTTCTCTATCTCCTCTGTCAACCCGGCCTGGTACGGATCCCACACTGATGAGCAATACTCAAGTATAGGTCGAACGAGTGTTTTGTAAGCCACCTCCTTTGTTGATGCACTACATTTTCTAAGGACTCTCCCAATGAATCCCAACCTGGCACCCGCCTTACCAACAATTAATTTTATATGATCATTCCACTTCAAATCGTTCCGTACGCATATTCCCAGATATTTTACACAAGTAACTGCTACTAGTGTTTGTTCCGCTATCATATAATCATACAATAAGGGATCCTTCTTTCTATGTATTCGCAATATATTACATTTGTCTACGTTAAGAGTCAGTTGCCACTTCTGTGGACACTATCATCACTGAAATGGAGTGACCTGTCCAGATTCTCGTTCTTCCTAAGAATAAGTATCTTTCACTGACTGAAGCTCAACTAAACATAAACACATAATAAATACTCGAAACGTCTTCCTCCTGCTTCTAAATACTCATGCAATCGTCGAGTCGCGGACTGTGCCATCCATTCAAATACTCCCTGACGGTTTCAGATGGTTTTTCAGGTTTCTATGTAACGTCAATGAAGAGTCCCTGCATCCGGGTTGTGTGCTGCATAGACCAGTTGTTTAAGCCCCAGAAATAGTAATTCCAAAGCCTGACGTAGGGGAATGTGCAGCTCATGGAAACTGTCCTTCCCCACCTGTCTTGGTATGACCAGCCATTGCATCTCCAACCCTGAGACTGAAATATGGTGGAGCTACGTTCTGCATAAACCAAGTGTTTCTTCGCATTTGCAGGTCTTGTATAGAGTTCTGAATAAAGTACCTGTAGACAGCACTTCTAAGACGTGCTGGGAGACTGTATTCCCCGTACCAGGTAGTCACCTACAATTCCAGCCCATACATTAAACTGATGCTGATGTCTAGCCTGTACTGCAGCATGAGGGCTGCTATTGTGCAAATTTGTTATTCCTTCTCTTGCAAACGTTCCCTCGACTGTAAACAAAACTGAAAAGCAAGCAACAAGTTGGCAATTTGTGCAACAAACCATCGACAAAAGATCTCCCGTCGCGGCTAACTGACGGTAATTCCCTACACACGTTGAAGATAATGTGGATACATGAAATGCTCGTGAAGGATTCTCTGTGCCAGGCCACTTGTCTTGCGCTGATAGCTGGCACCTGGCTCCTCTTTGACAGCTGTTGAATGTAATCTTTCTGGTCCGGCGTACGAGAATCAAGTGGTCTTCCTCGAAATATAATCTCTGGCTCTATAAACCCTGTATCGGCAACTTAACAATGCACAGCACCAAAGATTGGATGACTCGGCTGTCTTTGGTCCGATACAGCCGTGCAGCCTCGTCTCCACTAACATTTGCGCAGCAGTACATCAGAATCGTCTGCTTGCTCACGAAATGAATACTGAGCCGTTTTTGAGCTGATCATTTTGAATTAATTCACTGCAGTAGTATACGTACATAATGGACACTTTTATGACAGACGAATGACGAATGTAAACAGATCTCCCTGAAGCAGTTGGGTTGTACGCAGAAAGCCATTTAACGTCAATTTTAATTACTAACTCGAAAGCGAAAAGTTTTCTAACATACGTTCACGTGAACTTCTTTCCTCTTTTGGTGTAAGGAACCTATCCCCAAATTTAGTGAAAGTGTGTTTGAAACACCCTGCATTTATCTCTTTATTAGAGATGAACGACGATAGTAGCACAACGGTTTCAAAGTTTCAGAGTATTCCTTGACTACAGGTCCTCAAGTTTACCAACAGAGTTTCGCGAGAACAACGTTGTCAGCGTCGAAAGAACCCATTTTAGTTCCGTTAGCATATGTGTAACGAGTTCGTATGGGCTAGCAGCAAATCTCTTATTAATTCGTTCGATATATCAACTACACTAATGATGATAAATTGCTGGAAACAGTAGCTGACACTTTTTTTACGATTGCTTTACCCAGGTAGGCACCATAGTGGTACAGTTATGGTGGCACAGCTGTTTTCAAGCGAGGCATTTACTCTCTTAAATTGTTTTGTAAAATACCTAGATCTATTTCTGTTGAAGTGCTTTTCTTTCCTTTTTTGAAAGGGAATGTTTCTAAGCCCTCAGCGTTTCTGTATTGATCTTGAACCTGTTGTAGGCCTTAAAAATTTCAAGGCAATTTCTAAGCCTTCTGGCGCTCGATGATTATTGATTTTGATTTTGTAAATTTTCTTAAGATAGAATTTAAAAGTAAATTCCTAGCCTTCTGGCGCTCTGTGATTATGAATGTTGGTAGTGTCGTAATTTAAAAATTAAAAAAAAAAAAAAAAAAAAAAAAAGAAAGAGAGGAGATAAATTTCAAAGCAAATTTTTAAGTCCTTCCGGCGCTCTGTGATTATTAGTTTTTGTTAAATGGCTTTTCGCTTCATTCCACTGCAAAGGAAAATCTTGAAAGTATTCACAAAATAAATCTAGATGTCAACCGCAAATACTAGGGCTTGGCCCTTCCATGAATTCCCGCCGCGACCAATGATAGAGCATTTCAGTAAGACCGCGTACAGAGGCCTCGCTTCAGCCGCAAATAGGACACAGTGTTGCTAATAGTAGCTCCAGGTACTCTCCTCTACCCATTCTACAGCGCTGATAGTTTTCTGTAGTCATCATTTCTGATATATGTGGAGGACCGGCGATCGATTTCTGTTACTGTCAGAGTTTTTCCTTGGTGGAACAACTGGAAATGGAGAACACTCAGGGTCGTGATGCCAATTGAGGAACGGTAAGTATCGTTTTGCAGGATCCCCTCGTGGCAGCAAACATCCGAAAAAATTTCTCAATTTAGCAGTGAGTCTACAGGAAGTAGTACACGTAATGTGCAACACAACTGGTAGTACCTCCCAGCTCGAGACTGCGTAAGTTAAGCTAACCTTTTCTTGGATTACCTTACTCAGGCGATGTGTAATATTTCCTCTTACCAGTTTTCCGTAGGTCACAGTTCGTAGTGATAGACGGTAAATCATCGAGTAGAACAGAAGTGATATCTGGCGTTCTACAAGGTAGTGTCATAGGGCCTGTGCTGTTCCTGATTTACATAAATGTTCTAGGTGATAATCTGAGCAGCCCCCTAAGGCTGTTTGCAGATGACGCTGTAATTTGCCGTCTAGTAAAATCATCAGACGATCAATTACAATTACAAAATGATCTAGAGAGAATTTCTGTATGGTGCGAAGAGTAGCAATTGGCACTAAACAAAGAAAAGTGCGAGGTCATCCACATGGATACTAAAAGAAATCCGATAAATTTTGGGTATACGATAAATCGCGCAAATCTAAGGGCTGTCAATTGGACTAAATACCAAGGAATTACAATTACGAGCAACTTAAATTGGAAAAACCACATAGATAATATTGTGGGGAAGGCGAAACAAAGACTGCGCTTTGCTGGCAGAACACTTAGAAGATGCGACAACACAGCCTACATTACACTTGTCCGTCCTCTGCTGGAATATTGCTGCGCGGTGTGGGATCCTCACCACGTAGGATTGACGGAGGACATCGGAAAATTGCAAAGAAGGGCACCCCGTTTCGTGTTATCGCGCAACAGGGGTGAGAGTGTCACTGATATGATACACGAGTTGGAGTGGCAGTCACTGAAACAAAGGCGGTTTACTTTGCGGCGAGATCTACACTCATGCTCATAAATTAAGGATAATTGCACAATGTAGTGCCACACAACGTGGCACTACAGAAAACTGGCGCTAATAGCAAAGGCACATAGGGAAGACACACGACGCAGATTTGTAGGTCCACGGTATTGGCGCTAAGTTGAGAAAACCGTCCCGAAACACATGTGCTACAAAACGCCACTGTTTCATGCACATGTACCCCGACATCAGTATGGAATATGATCATCATGCACACGTACACATGCCGCACAGCGGATTGGCATACTCTGGATCAGATGATCGAGCAGCTGCTGGGGTATAGAGGTATAGCCTCCCATTCTTGCACCAGTGCCTGTCGGAGGTCCTGAAGTGTCTTAGGGGTTTGAAGACGTACAGCGATACGTCGACCGAGAGCATCCCAGACGTACTCGATGGGGCTTAGGTCTGGGGAACAAGCAGGCCACACCATTCGCCTGATATCTTCTGTTTCAAGATACTCCTCCACGATGGCAGCTCGGTGGGGTCGTGCGTTATCATCCATCAGGAGGAAGGTGGGACCCACTGCACCCCTTAAAAGGCGGAAATACTGATGCAAAATGACGTCCCGATACACCTGACCTGTTACAGTTCCTCTGTCAAAGACATGCAGAGGTGTACGTGCACCACACCATCAAACAACGACCTCCATACAGGTCCCATTCAAGTACATAAGGATTTGGTATCTGGTTCCTGGTTCGAGCCAGATGAAAACCCGCCGAGAATCATTGTTCAGACTATACTTGGACTCGTCTGAGAACTTAACCTGGGACCACTGTTGTAATGACCATGTACTGTGTTCTTGACACCAGGCTTTACGGGCTCTCCTGTGACCAGTGATCCTTGGAATGGACTTTGCAGGTCTCCGGGCGAATAAATCATGTCTGTTCAGTCGTCTGTAGGCTGTGTGTCAGGAGACAACTGTTCCAGTGGCTGTGGTAAGGTCCCGAGCAAGGCTACCTGCAGTATTCCGTGGCCGTCTGCGGTCACTGATGGTGAGATATCGGTCTTCTTATGGTGTTGTACACCGTGGACGTCCCGTACTGTAGCGCCTGGACACGTTTCCTGTCTGCTGCAATCGTTGCCATAATTTGAGATCACACTTTGTGGCACACTGAGGGCCCGTGCTACGACCTGCTGTGTTTGACCAGCCTCCAGTCGCTCTAGTATTCTACCCCTCATAACGTCATCAATATGTGTTCTTTGAGCCATTTTCAACACAGTCACCATTAGCACGTCTGAAAACGTCTGCACACCTACTCGCTGCACCGTACTGTGACATGCACCAAGACACCCCTGCATATGTGGACTGCTGTCACCGCCAAAGTGCGACGACCGCAGGTCAGATGCACCGCATGGTCATATCTCGAGGTGATTTAAACCCGCAAACCGCCACCAGAGCGTTGTTTCACCATGTATCAGCATTATTCTTAATTTATGAGCACGAAATTTCAATCACAAACTTTCTCTTCCGAATGCGAAAATATTTTGTTGACACCTACCTACGTAGGGAGAAAACATCAACACAATAAAATAACAGATATCAGAGCTCGAACGGAAAGATTTAGGTGTTCCTTTTCCCCAAGCGCCATTCAAGAGTGGAATGGTAGAGAAGTAGTATGAAAATGGTTCGATGAACCTTCTGCCAGGCACTTAAGTGTGTATTGCAGAGTAACCATGTAGATGTAGATTTTGATGTACATCTCTCGACTTAGTCCCTCAAAGCAGTTCTGGAAACACACTGGATTGGTTTGCAGAAGGAAGCAGACGATCTGTTTGTCTGTAATTATACAGCACGAGTAGCTAATCTATTTGAAATACGTCCTGTGATGCCACTGCGGAGCATTTATTAGTCAACGCTGTAAAGTAGTTTACATGTAAATAGTTGAAACAATTCAGCATGAAAGTTATTAAAAACTGAGAGACTGGTTAACATGACTAGTGCAGATAACAGTCTGACATTACAGGCTGTCACCGACTGGCAGGACTGGCGCATACCAGAAACCTCGTGAATACTATGTACAATTTTGTAACAGTTCGTATGTGCTAGATATCCGAGGACAGAGAAAATCGAAGTGAAAAGCGCTTCATAAGAATTAGTACAGCATGTACTGCAATGTAGTGTAAATAACATTCCGACGCAAGAGCTCGTCTCCTGGCCATTCAGAACCGACCGGCCGCCAGGACATCTTGCGACAAAGGCGTCATTCGGATGCGATCTGCAAGGACACAGGATCGGCACAACGCTCTCCGAGCCGACGCGAGAATCACTGTCCTCGGAAATTGTGTGGTTCCTATTATTGCATTATTTTGAAGAGCATTTTATTTTTCTAATTTTTTTAAACTTCCGGGGTGGCCGTGCAGTTCTAGGCGCTACAGTCTGGAACCGCGTGACCGCTACGGTCGCAGGTTCGCATCCTGCCTCGGGCATGGATGTGTGTGATGTCCTTAAGTTAGTTAGGTTTAAGTAGTTCTAAGTTCTAGGGGACTGATGACCTCAGAAGTTAAGTCCCATAGTGCTCAGAGCCATTTGAACCATTTTTTTTTAAACGCTACAGTTCGCAGAAGTACATTGAGGTGACAAGAGTCATGGGGTAGCGATATGCATGTATACTAATGGTCGTAGTATCGCGTAAAAAGATATAAAAGGCGGTGCATTGGAGGAGCTGTCATTTGCACTCAGGTGATTCGTTTGAAAGGATTTCGAACGTGATTATGGCCGCACGACGGGTATTAACAGACTATGAACGCGGTATGGGAGTTGGAGCTAGACACATGGAACATTCCACTTCGGAAATCGTTAGGGAATTCACTATTCCGAGACACACAATGTCAAGAATGTTCCGAGAATACCACATTTCAGCCATTATCTCTCACCACAGAAACTCAGTCGCCGATGGCCTTCACTTAACGACCGAGAGTAGCGGCATGAGACTAGAGCTGTCATTGCTGACAGACAAGCAACACTGCGATCCGTTAGATCAGCGCAGCGAAATTTGGCGTGAATGGGCTATCGGCTACAGAAGACCGACGCGAGTGTCTGTGCTAACAGCACGAGATCGCCTGCAGCGCCTCTCCTGGACTCGTAACCGAAAAAGCATGGCCTGGACAAGTGAGTCCCCATTTCACTTCGCAAGGGTTCATAGTAGGGTTCGAGTATGGTGCCGACCCCAGGAAGCCATGGATCCAGGTTGTCAACAAGAGCGTGTGCAAGCAGATGGTGGCTCCATATCATCACTCAGTACCACGCCATATGGTTCACTGGTTATCACTACGACCTTGGTGTCCGCCTGTTTAACTGAGTGGTAACGACCTTGCCAACAATGCAGCGAGCCCGAGTTCGATTCTCGGCCGGGTTGGAGATTTTATTCGCCCTTGGACTGGGTGTTATGTTGTCCTTAACATCCCCTCATCATCACCGACGCTTAAGTTGCCCATTGTGCGGGCACCTGAAACAAAGACTTGCACCCGGCAGCCGAACTGTCCTGGACAGGGCCTCCCAGCCAACAACGCCACACGATCATTTCATTTCATTTACCTAGGTGGGAAGAAGCACCTCACTCGGTGGTGTCGTATTGCCCCAGACAGTGAATTACACTGAGGTGAGAACAGACATAGGACACCTCCTAATGCCGAGTCATTTTTCCCGGCGCATTGCAGCAGCTCGAGGTGGCACGGACTCAACACGTCTTTGGAAGTCCCCTACAAAAATATTGAGGTCATTCTGCCTCTATAGGTGTCCGCAATTGTGAAAGAGTTGCTAGTGCAGGATTTTGTACACCGATTGACCTCTCGATGAGGTTCCATATACAGGGCTATTACAAATGATTGAAGCGAATTCATAAATTCACTGTAGCTACATTCATTGATATATGGTCACGACACACTACAGATACGTAGAAAACTCATAGTTTTGTTCGGCTGAAGCCGCACTTCAGGTTTCTGCCGTCAGAGCGCTCGAGAGCGCAGTGAGACAAAATGGCGACAGGAGCCGAGAAAGCGTCTGTCGTGCTTGAAATGCACTCACATCAGTCAGTCGTAACAGTGCAACGACACTTCAGGACGAAGTTCAACAAAGATCCACCAACTACTAACTCCATTCGGCGATGGTATGCGCAGTTTAAAGCTTCTGGATGCCTCTGTAAGGGGAAATCAACGGGTCGGCCTGAAGTGAGCGAAGAAACGGTTGAACGCGTGCGGAAAGTTTCAAGCGTTGCCCGCGGAAAATTGGCTCATGCCACAACTGGAGACCGACAGCGCCGACTTCATCTTTCAACAGGATGGTGCTCCACCGAACTTCCATCATGATGTTTGGCATTTCTTAAACAGGAGATTGGAAAACCGATGGATCGGTCGTGGCGGAGATCATGATCAGCAATTCATGTCATGGCCCCCACGCTCTCCCGACTTAACCCCATGCGATTTCTTTCTGTGGGGTTATCAGAAAGATTCAGTGTTTAAACCTCCTCTACCAAAAAACGTGCCAGAACTGCGAGCTCGCATCAACGATGCTTTCGAACTCATTGATGGGGACATGCTGCGCCGAGTGTGGGAGGAACTTGATTATCGGCTTGATGTCTGCCGAATCACTAAAGGGGCACATATCGAACATTTGTGAATGCCTAAAAAAACTTTTTGAGTTTTTGTATGTGTGTGCAAAGCATTTTGAAAATATCTCAAATAATAAAATTATTGTAGAGCTGTGAAATCGCTTCAATCATTTGTAATAACACTGTATATTCGATGGGATTCATGTCGGGCGATCTAGGTAGCCAAATAATTCGCCAGTCTTTTTAATTATCATTCCTGGGGCTTAAACAACAGGTCTTTGCAGCACACCACGCGGATGCAAGAACTCTTCAACTGAAGAAGTTCAAACAAATTACGAACGTTTGTGAGACGGTGTGATGGCGTATTGTCATCCACAAAAAATCCATCGGAGTTTCCCTGCAAATGGTCTCCAAATCACCAGACATAACCATTTCCAGTCAATGATAGGTCCAGCTGGACCAGAGGACCCAGTCCATTCCATGTAAACACAGCCCACACCAATATGGATTCACCATCAGCTTGTAAATGGTCTTGTTGACAACCTGGGTCCATGGCTTCGTGGAGTCAGCACCACACTCGAACTCTACCATAAGCTCTTACAAACTGAAATCGGGACTCACCTGTCCAGGCCATGCTGTTTCAGTAGTCTAGGATGCAACCAATATGGTCACGAGTCCAGGAGAGGCACTGCAGGCGATGTCGTGCTGTTAGCAAAGGCACTCGCATCGGTAGCCTGCTGCTAATAGCCCATTAACTCCAAATTTCGCTGCGCTGCCCTAACGGATGCGGTTATTTCACGCAGTGTTGCTTGTCTGTCAGCAATGACAGCTCTAGTCTCATGCCGCTACACTCGGTCGTTAAGTGAAAGCCGTCGGCCACTGCGTCTCTGTGGCGAGATGTAATGCCTGAAATGGGGTATTCTCGGAACATTCTTGACATTGTGGGTCTCGGAGTACTGAATTCCCTAGCGATTTCCGAAATGGAATGTTCCATGTGTCTAACTCCAACTACAATTTGTAACACCGGAGCTCCATAGCTCTACAGACATAAATTTTTCTTTTTTGTCTGTTCTACCTTCTGTCATTAAGATATTGTAAATATTGTTTGATTGTATTGATATTACAAGAGTGTTCGCTTTTTCCTTTGTAAAAACTTTGATGTCCTGGTAAGAAACATATGCAATGTATTGTCTTTATTAGTTAAACACTTTGCCTCACTTGGAGGGAAACAAAAATTTATTATATATAACTGAAAATTTGTTTAAATAATTTTACGTAGAATTGTCAATATGTGCAAATGATATGTTTTGTTCAAAATGTCTTGTTACTCTGTGTTTGCTGATCCACACTTAGGGTTCTTAGTTCTTTATATGTATAAAAGGTGTTGTGGTTCCCCTCCGAAACGGAACTTTGTAACGCGCGCAAAATGTGGTTGGCGTGGATAGAAAGGTGGACGGAAGAGTCAGTCTGGGACGAGCTACCTACCCGCCAACTGCTCATGTAAAAGTTGTGTATCGTGCTGGTGCCTAGAGAGGCTTTTCGTGCCGTTTTCCAAGGTGCCAAAGCTTCGGATGGATGGATAAATAGCTGGAACTATTATGGAATTGGTATCTTTCATCACCACCAAGACATGACAGAGTCCAGCATTTCTACCTGCAAATCCACCTGCCAACATGCACTCGCCACCATATTGAGCAACCACTATAACGGAATAGAAGAATCCAATCACAGAAATGTACAGAGAAGGATCAGCTCATGTGGATGACATCTTTGTTTACAGTTATAAGGTAAACAAAAAGACTATCTATGAAAATTTACCTTGATTTATCCTCTGTCACATATCCACTTAGGATCCTTCCCATGCTAAAGTAATTACCGAGTGTCCTTATTGAAAAAATATTAAAGCCCAGTGTTTTACTAATTAATGCCTCTTGACTGTAGTAAAAAGAAAGTTAAAGTTAATGTGGCAAAAGAGTGTGTTAAAGTAAATGACGTGTGTTGAAAGTAATCTTACAATCAGAACTTCTTTCCAAAGACTAAAAAACTAATTGAATACAAAGCAGTAGAGTAGTTCAAACAGGCATTACAACAATTTGTTGTTACTTTTAAAAATTAAAAGTTCATAAAACTGAGTCTTATAAAGCTTTGCTTAGTTAATGATCATAGGGCTACCACTTGTAAATTGCAAAAGGTGAGTCAATGTCTTACTAATATGTCAGTTTTGTGTCTCACTGCATTAAAAGCTGGGAACTGCAATTGTGCTAAGTGCTTGTTTCTCTTGTGTATCGAAAGTGCATGTCAATAGTGTAACAGGATCCACAGTTTGTCCATTGAGCTCATGATAGATAACAATTAACAGAAAGACCGCTATCTACGAAAACAGTAACTTCTTTCATTTAGAGGACAGTGAGAAATAGTTTGCTAGTGAACTCTTTTTTTATTCCCATGTCACTTAGAAAAGTAATTAGAGTAATTAGTAAAAGAAAAACTAAACCTATGCCCAATTTATAATTTTGCAGAGAACTTTATTCACATCTCATGTCAGATAGGAAAGTGTTTGAAAAATGATACTAAATCTATGTCCAATTAATGATTCTAAAGCGCACTTTAATAGTAATATTATTTAAACCATTCAGTTTGACCAAGCCTTGAAGGCAGAAGTGTATGTCATTATTTGTTGTACTTATGCAAATAGTTTTGTTCTTCTATAACTGTTAGCACATCTGCTGGTGACAGAGTTCATTGCACTCTCGTGTAATAAAGTATAGGCTGTTTCTGTCCATTAAAGTTACTCATATCTATTTTCTTGAACAAGAATGTCAATCATTCTCATGCCTAATTGGGCTGGCGACCGTTTCCTTTATTCCTTGAACAGTGTGGATAGGTAAAATATTGTTTGTTACTGTTTAAATATTTACGTAATTCTGAGTTTTACTTTCGATAAAACATTTGCGTTTGGTACATCACGGTCAATACAACAAAATTCCTTTCAGAAGGTAACACTGCACTGTTGCTTTATTCCATAGTTACTCTAACAAGATAGTTTCATTATACGATCTGCCTCCAACTTTAAGGTTATGGTATATCAGTAGCGGCAGAGAGTGTTATAAATTCCGCGTTTAGAGTCTGTTAATACGCTTCATGCGGCCATAATCACGTCGGAAACCTTTTCATGCGACTCATCTGAGGGCAAATACAGCTCCCCAATATGCAGTGCCCTTTTATGCCGTGGTACGCAATACTACCGCCATTTGTAGACATGCATATCGCTACCCCATGACTCTTGTCATCTCAGTGTACTTCTGCTAACTGTAGTGTCTTTTTGGAAAAAAAATTAGAAAAATAAAAGGTCTGTGAGTTTCACAACGGCTGGGAGAGCGTTGTGCCGATCCTGTGCTCTTGTAGACCGCATCTGAATGACACCATTGTCAGAAGTTGTCATGGCGGCCGGTCGGTTCTGAATGGCCAGGAGACGAGCTCTTGTGTCTGAACCGTTATGCATGGCACTACATACTGCACTAATTTTTGCAAAGAGCTCTGCACTTCTTGTCCGTCCTCGGCTGTCCAGCTCTACTTCTGAATTAGCTAGATGCCGTGCTCTACGGTTTGGATTTCGAGGTGAAGCTAGACCTCTGCCGCGATAAGTTTCAGCGAGGCGTCGTGTTCGACTGCAACGGCGCGTGAGCCAAACAGAGCGACAGGGGTACGCGTGCTGATCAGCGCAGTCGCAGCCTCCGCGTGTCCCAGGGGACGCCACGCCGCAGCCGGTGGGCGTTGCGCTGTGCCGGAGGGCTTTAACGAGCGGCCCGTACTTTACGACCGGACACGGCAGCGGCAGCCACGACGAATTTTCGTTTTACGGCCTCCTCGGCGGCAACACACGAGCCGCGCCGAACGCACCCGACCGCGGGGCCGAGCGGGCGTGCGTGCGTTGAAGCTGGCAGCGGCAGCGGTGGCGGTGGCGGGACAAAGAACCGCTATCCGCACAGCGCGAAGCTATTCCGGGACTGGCGGGCGGCTCCCGAAATGCACGCCGGTGACAGCGGCGACCTCGCGGGCTCTGCTCTACTTTGCGTGCTGCGGCCTGCGGTAACACCCCGGGAGTACCCCCAAGTAGTGTCACACGGATGTTACTGCTTACCCAACACACAGTGTATTTTTTACATTTTGTAGTTGCTGTGGACTTCAGTTCGAGGGCTGGTTAGATACAGCTCTCCATTCTATATACCGAACAAGTCTTTTCATCTTTGCATAACAGCCCCAACCTACTGCCATCTGAACCCGCTTTCTGCAGTCAAATCTTAGTCTCCCCCAAAAGTTGTACCCTTCCACACTCCCACCTTTCTCCGCTCCACCACTCCCCAAAAAATGTTCAAATGTGTGTTAAATCCTATGGGACTGAACTGCTAAGGTCATCAGTCCCTAAGCTTACACACGCCTTAACCTAAATTATCCAAAGGACAAACACACACACCCATGCCCGACCACTTCCCACATCCTACCATTACAAAAACTGACAAATCCTTGATGCCTCAGGATGTGTCCTGCCAACAAACCCTCCAACTCTACTACATCTCATTTTATACACGATTCTCATTCGGGGCCACTGGCGTGTTCTTGCTCTGCGCCGTCTTTTGGCCAGTTTTTGCGCTCGTTTTAGGTTTCATTAAAACGTCATGTCACATCAAGACTGTGTGTCACTTTTTACTCTCTACTACATTATTCTGTGATTTAGTGTTTTTTTCAAATGTCAACAGACTTTTGGCTCACTCTGTAGTTGCCTTGAATGAACTTCTCTATATGTACAGGTTTCCTTCTGAGCAATCAATTAATCCTTCTGTTGCATTTACGTGTGTGCATGTTTTCTTATGAACACCCTGATGATCTCCCTGTATTTCACCGATCCAACGAATATTCAGAATGAAGTTCCAAGATGCTATTCCAGGCAGGTGTAAAAAAAAAAAAAAAAAAAAAAAAAAAAAAAAAAAAAAAAAAAAAAGTGCGCAACGGAAAATAATAAACGCTAAAATGGAGATTTGGCCCTGTCTGACAACCCCCTGAAGCAGATCTAAGCATCTCTTAATGGACTTTAACATACAAATTACAACCTAAACATAAATTAATGATTAAGGCAACTAATACTACTAAATTATAAACGTTGTTCCTGCTTATATATTTATTGTAGACTTTTTTAAAAAAAGAACTTTATATTACAAAGTTTACATTTACTAAGTAAAATTAATAATCAGTTGTCCAACTCTGCCCCTTATTATGACTGTGCGATCTAATTTCAACAGCGCGAAATGACTCACATCATCTACATACCAAACACTAGAAGACACTATCTTCAAAGAAAATCTATGGTGGCGTGGATATAAACTATCGTGATCACAGCTGTTTAGTTTTATAGCCCTAATAAGCCGAAGCAATTTGTGGTATCACCGTATGTACTGCGTCTGGTGCTTTGAAGTGATGGTTCTCGTACCCGTCTGCAACTCCAGCCACAAGCAAACTCTTTCAAACACTAGGACGGCTGAAGTTGGTCCTTGGACTAATTTACTCTAATACTGTTTTCTCTTCTCTGTATTCTACAGACGAGAAACGCCACTCCCAGCCACAAGGACAAAGTTTAGATAACGTCTCAACGTAAGTATAGGCAGAGGAAGTGCTCTCAATTACTGAACGCTGCGTACTCAACGACGGCTTCCAACCTGGAGGTGAGGTCCAGAATCGTATAGGTTCGCAACAGTACAGTGCCTAACTCTTCTAACTATAAACTCTCCTGAGAGCAAAGACATCAAGTCCGTCTGTACGAACAAAGCTAATATCGAGCTTCCGTCACACACAGGCGCTCACAACGGAAGACCTCGTGTCTCCACTGCTGGATTCTCAGCAAGGCTCGGCTCCCCACCATCGTAATTCCGAAAATGAATCATATTCCCAAAAACACGGAATATTCTCCCTCTCGACAGATTCTTCCGAAGGCCGACCAACCACATTTTAGTCTTTTGTCGTCCAGCGCGGAAAGTTTGCGAGGAAAAACCTATACTCGTACAATGGTACGCTTCTGAGTAAAAATTCTTGGAAATAACTCAGCCTGCGTGGTTTTCGAGGTGACGGTTTCTTGTTCCCCTCAGCTGCATCTAAGATTATCTGGTTATCCTTCCAGCCCTACTACAATAGCGGCCGGCCGTCACCGTATTGTGCTCCAGAGCTCAGGTGCCACGACGTCTGTCTAGCTACTTCCCGTGTTTAAGCAGGACCAACACCTGTGCAGGCCTTCCACCCAGAGCTTGAGTTCTGCCTGCCGTTTCGTCTCCACTGGCGTTCCAACCTCTACTAGTGTAGGCTATCATTCATTATGCCGTTTTTATAATAAAGACACTCCGTCACCTTTCATGCAATAAGCATTAACAATTACTTACAAGGCATACGTGACAATGTCAGTCTCCTTTAAATATTCATATATACTGTATAATGTACAACCTATCAAATGATATCTAATTGTGGTTGTAGTTGATGGAAAAGTATGTGGATGAGCGCTTGTAAGGTGCGAAATTATAGCGACCTTACAAAGTAATCAGAGGGCTCTTCGACAATTACTAAATTAGTTCTCCTGTCATATCCAGTAGTTCACCACAACATGATTTCAGTATTAGGAGTAGTTCCTGACAATTTCTACTTCATGTACGGATAGGTTGGCGTCAATTTGACTGCGACAAACAGAAGTTAGACCCACCGTTTAGCAGTACGGAATGCACTCACTGTCTTGTTGACTCGAGCTCCACGTTATGTTAGTCTCTGTTGTCTGTGATAGGATATCTGTGCTAAACGACGCTTGGCAGCTAGAGATCTCAAACCGTCTTTCAGTTACGTGTTCTCAATCTTTCGTACTGACTCACTGCCTTTAACGTCTGCCGGTATCTCAGTTGTCATCGCCTCTATTCGTCAGAGACGGTCGGACAATCTCACTGTCTTCTCGTTATGTAGACATCCTGGAAGGGCCCATGCCATTCTGTTGTTCTACACCGTCACCACTCTACGAGACACTAGTAGGATCATGTCATGTCCTTCCTGCCAATGATTCGATCTTTCTCGAAGTCCGAAATATGGCGGTGAGCTGCACGCGCACGTCCACTGGGCATGCTGTGTTGCGATCTCCACTTGAAAAGCTGCAGTTAAGTTAGACACATCCAATAACCTCACATACTCAAGCCATTCATCATCTGCAGCAATGGCTTACTTCTGTACTGAAAGTACTGAATATACAGGGTGACAATTATTGAATCATACTATATTTTAAAAAACCGTAAATTAGTTACAAACTACGGCGTGCACACACTTTATTCAACATGTAAACGTCACTAGAGATATTCGGATTTAGGTTATGACTTGTTCGATATGCCTGCCATCATTGGCGATGATGTGGCGCAAACGATTAGCGAAATTATGCATGATCCGCTGAAGTGACGGAACATAGATGCTGTCGATGACCCCCTGAACAGCTATTTTCAGTACAGCAATGGTTTTGGGGTTTTTGATATACACCTGGTCTTAAATATAGCCCCACAAAAAAATGGCTCTGAGCACTATTGGAGTTAACGTCTGAGGTCATCAGTCCCCTAGAACTTAGAACTACTTTAACCTAAGGACATCACACACACCCATGCCCGTTTGGTTTGATGCGGCCGCCACGAATTCCTTTCCTGTGCTAACCTCTTCATCACAGAGTAGCACTTATAACCTACGTCCTCAATTATTTGCTTGACGTATTCCAATCTCTGTCTTCCTCTACAGTTTTTGCCCTCTACAGCTCCCTCTAGTACCATGGAAGTCATTCCCTCATGTCTTAGCAGATGTCCTATCATCCTGTCCCTTCTCCTTATCAGTGTTTTCCACATATTCCTTTCCTCTCCGATTCTGCGTAGAACCTCCTCATTCCTTACCTTATCAGTCCACCTAATTTTCAACATTCGTCTATAGCACCACATCTCAAATGCTTCGATTCTCTTCTGTTCCGGTTTTCCCACAGTCCATGTTTCACTACCACACAATGCTGTACTCCAGACGTACACCCTCAGAAATTTCTTCCTCAAATTACGGCCGGTATTTGATATTAGTAGACTTCTCTTGGCCAGAAATGCCTTTTTTGCCATAGCGAGTCTGCTTTTGATGTCCTCCTTGCTCTGTCCGTCATTAGCTATTTTACTGCCTAGGTAGCAGAATTCCTTAACTTCATTGACTTCGTGACCATCAATCCTGATGTTAAGTTTCTCGCTGTTCACATTTCTACTACTTCTCATTACCTTCGTCTTTCTCCGATTTACTCTCAAACCATACTGTGTACTCATTAGACTGTTCATTCCGTTCAACGGATCATTTAATTCTTCTTCACTTTCACTCAGGATAGCAATGTCATCAGCGAATCGTATCATTGATATCCTTTCACCTTGTATTTTAATTCCACTCCTGAACCTTTCTTTTATTTCCATCATTGCTTCCTCGATGTACAGATTGAATAGCAGGGACGAAAGGCTACAGCCTTGTCTTTCACCCTTCTTAATACGAGCACTTCGTTCTTGATCGTCCACTCTTATTATTCCCTCTTGGTTGTTGTACATATTGTATATGACCCGTCTCTCCCTATAGCTTACCCCTACTTTTATCAGAATCTCGAACAGCTTGCACCATTTTATATTGTCGAATGCTTTTTCTAGGTCGACAAATCCTATGAAAGTGTCTTGATTTTTCTTTAGCCTTCCTTCCATTATTAGCCGTAACGTCAGAATTGCCTCTCTCGTCCCTTTACTTTTCCTAAAGCCAAACTGATCGTCACCTAGCGCATTCTCAATCTTCTTTTCCATTCTTCTGTATATTATTCTTGTAAGCAGCTTCGATGCATGAGCTGTTAAACTGATTGTGCGATAATTCTCGCACTTGTCAGCTCTTGCCGTCTTCGGAATTGTGTGGATGATGCTTTTCCGAAAGTCAGATGGTATATCGCCAGACTCATATATTCTGCACACCAACGTGAATAGTCGTTTTGTTGCCACTTCCCCCAACGATTTTAGAAATTCTGATGGAATGTTATCTATCCCTTCTGCCTTATTTGACCGTAAGTCCTCCAAAGCTCTTTTAAATTCCGATTCTAATACTGGATCCCCTATCTCTTCTAAATCGACTCCTGTTTCTTCTTCTATCACATCAGACAAATTTTCACCCTCACAGAGGCTTTCAATGTATTCTTTCCACCTATCTGCTCTCTCCTCTGCATTTAACAGTGGAATTCCCGTTGCACTCTTAATGTTACCACCGTTGCTATCTTTTTCGATGTCTTCACATTTTTCCTGCAGCCATTTCGTCTTAGCTTCCCTGCACTTCCTATTTATTTCATTCCTCAGCGACTTGTATTTCTGTATTCCTGATTTTCCCAGAACATGTTTGTACTTCCTTCTTTCATCAATCTACTGAAGTATTTCTTCTGTTACCCATGGTTTCTTCGCAGCTACCTTCTTTGTACCTATGTTTTCCTTCCCAACTTCTGTGATGGCCCTTTTTAAAGATGTCCATTCCTCTTCAACTGTAATGCCTACTGCGCTATTCCTTATTGCTGTATGTATAGCGTTAGAGAACTTCAAACGTATCTCGTCGTTCCTTAGTACTTCCGTATCCCACTTCTTTGCGTATTGATTCTTCCTGACTAATGTCTTGAACTTCAGCCTACTCTTCATCACTACTATATTGTGATCTGAGTCTATATCTGCTCCTGGGTACGCCTTATAATCCAGTATCTGATTTCGGAATCTCTGTTTGACCATGATGTAATCTAATTGAAATCTTCCCGTATCTTCCGGCCTTTTTCAAGTATACCTCTTCCTCTTGTGATTCTTGAACAGGGTATTCGCTATTACTAGCTGAAACTTGTTACAGAACTCAATTAGTCTTTCTCCTCTTTCATTCCTTGTCCCAAGCCCATATTCTCCTGTAACCATTTTCTTCTACTCCTTCCCGTACAACTGCATTCCAGTCGCCCATGACTATTAGATTTTCGTCCCCCTTTACATACTGCATTACCCTTTCAATATCCTCATACACTTTCTCTATCTGTTCATCTTCAGCTTGCGACGTCGGCATGTATACCTGAACTGTCGTTGTCGGTGTTGGTCTGCTGTCGATTCTGATTAGAACAACCCGGTCACTGAACTGTTCACAGTAACACACCCTCTGCCCTACCTTCCTATTCATAACGAATCCTACGCCTGTTATACCATTTTCTGCTGCTGTTGATATACGCCGGCCGTATAGCCCCACAAAAAGGAGTCGCATGTGTTCAGATCCTGAGAATAAAGCGGCCAATCCAGGCCCATGCTAGTGGTCTCTGCGAACCCCAGAGCCAGAATGCGGTCCCCAGAGTGCTCCTCCAGGGACGTAAAACACTCTCCTGCTTCGAGGGGTTGCGCTCCGTCTTGCAAGAACCACATCTTGTCGAAATCAGGGCCACTTTGAGTAATTGGTATGAAATCATCTTGATGTGTCATTCCTTTCGACACCTTGAAATTAAACACATAACCAGTTTGTAGTTGCCAAACGCTTCTTTATTACAAACACATGCTGTCAATCGACCCATGAGTAACACCATTATAATAAAAGGCACCTGGCCTACAGAACCAGTAGCAGTATTCAGATTGGAACATTAATGCATTTAAACGTAACAGAACGAGATCTTTCAAAATTTACTCCAGCAATTTTCACTAAACAAAACAAAGTTCATAAACCCCATTAATAAAATTTAACTGACATAACTGAATGCTTCATGACTTACATAGGAACTGGTTTCCATATCAACTTCTAAACCTGCTTGCATGGACTCATTGTAAACAATTCTAACAAATTAAACACATTATCAGATTAACGCACTCGACTAAGCTCCTCTTTAGTTTTACTCACAGGTACGAGGTTCACATACATTTCATGGCCAGAATATAATAATAGGATATTAAATAGTCTTAACATGGAGCCGTTACAATTTTTAAGTTGAAAATTAGTGATGGACGCCAGCAGACCGAAAGGTGCTACCAGATAGACGAGATTCAGGGACGAGAAGGTAATATGGAGCTATACTCAACTTCAGGCTACAATTAAGCTCCCAGAAAACCACAACGCTACACCGGAAAAATGGAATTGCAGGACACTAATAACGTAACCAGAGACACCGATCCAGGACCTTAAATTTCACTCTTCCACCGTGATACCCCGATCGGAGTTTGCTCGCGTCGACCACTGCCAATTATCTGAAACATACATACATCAGCGACAGACAACATTCTGGCACATCAGATAGACAAACTTATCTGCGCAACTGCTTATAAATAAACCTGTACTTATACACGGCACCAATGAACCCAAGCCGGAGTAACCTAGGTGACCACTTGCCCAGTAACGGCACTTAAAATTTAATTAGCCAATTCTGTATAACAAACAAATAACAGGAACAGTAAATAGGAAAATTATTTCGGCCCGTTCTCGAACGTCAGGCACAGACTTACGTACTATTCGGTATGAGCTCTAGCTACGCATTAAGCACGGCTTCATGTCTATTTGTTGTGCGTAGCTAGCACTCTCTTAAATATCATCAATATATCAGGCGACCAGACCAAGTACAGTGACAAATATCTGAAACAACCAAGGTAGCTTTCAGTGCACTCGAGTATTCAATTAACGTGAACCGAACCCACCAAGAGACAATTCGGCGACCCCAGCTGGTTCACTTTGAGTGGCATGTAACAGACGCGCGTGGTTAGCCTAGCGGTATAAGGCGCTGCAGTCATGGACTGTGCGGCTGGTCCCGGCGGAGGTTCGAGTCCTCCCTCGGGCATGGGTGCGTGTGTTTGTCCTTAGGATAATTTAGGTTAAGTAGCGTGTAAACATAGGGACTGATGACCTTAGCAGTTAAGTCCCATAACATTTCACACACATTTGAACATTTTTTGAAATCTGTCCTTCAAATCTCCAGGAAATCCCAATCACCATCGGCAGCGGACCTGCATTCAAACGGCGAAACACGCTGCAGCAGCTGCCCACGCTCCTTCGTCGTTCCGACTCGGTCACTCGCCAGCGCCACAAGTCACACAGCTGATACCGAACGCAAGCCCCTGCATCCACGAGGATCTCCTCAGTACGGATCTATGGAACGAAAAACTAATCTAATCTAAAGCTAATCTAAAGAGCGCGCGCGCCGCAGTTAAATAGCTATCCGCCAAGGATGCGAAGAAGACAAGCCAGCATCGAAAATCGACTAACCACGATTGGTATGACAATCGATGGAGACTTGCGCCAGCAGCGCACCAGCTCACATCTTCCGAAACCTTCACGTCCCATTCGGTAGTCACTGTGTCATCAAGCAATATCGCACCAGTTATTCCTTGACTGAACATTGCACACCATACAGTCACCTCTTGAGGGTGAAGAGACTTGTCGAACGCGAAATGCGGATTCTTAGTCCCCCAAATGCGCCAAATTTGCTTTTTGACCAACCCATCCAAATGAAAGTAGGCTCGTCGCCAAACCAAACCATACAGCGCATACAAATTCCTACCAGGTCTCGCAGCAGTTTTAACGTCCTAAGGCAGAAGCTAGGACTATTTTATTTCATATAGTTCAATAATTATCAGCCTGTAAGATAACGTAAGTATGAAATTTTAATCGATATCTGTCTCATACATGGAAATACCACAGCGGTTTGGTAGTCTTCGGACAAAGTATTAAGGGTGCAACATTCCAATTTCCATCAGGGTATATTCCCTTTTAGCTAACCGCCTTGTCACAGTGGCAATATCGGTTCCCATCAGTTTACTGAAATTAATTGCTGTTGGGCTTGGCTAACACTTGGTTGAGTGACCATCTGTGTCGGCCAAGTGCTGTTGGCAAGTGGAGTGCACTCAGCTCTTATGAAACCAGGAGCTATTTAACTGAGAAATAGTGGCTCCAGTCACGAAACCTGACAGCAACCAGAAAAGTGGTGTCCTGATCACAGCAAACCAACACCGACAACGATAGTTCATATATACATGCCTACGTCACAAGCTGAAGATGAAGAGATAGAAAAAGTATATAAGGATATTGAAGGGTTAATACAGTACACAAAGGGAGATGAAAATCTAATAGTCAAGGGGGACTAGAATGCAGTTGCAGGAGAAGGAGTAGAAGAAAAAGTTACAGGAGAAGATGGGCTTGGAACAAGGAATGACAGAGAAGAAAGACTAATTGAGTTCTGTAATAAATTTCAGCTAGCAATAGCGAATACTCTGTTCAAGAACCAGAAGAGGAGGAGGTATACTTGGAAAAGCCCAGGTGAAACGGGAAAATTTCAGTTAAATTACTTCATGGTCAGACAGAGAGTCCGAAATCAGAAATTGGATTTTAACACGTACCCAGGAGCAGATACAGACTCAAATCACAATATAGTAATGATGAAGAGTAGGCTGAAGTTTCTGACATAGTCAGGAAGAATCAGTGCGCCAAGAAGTGGGATACTGAGGTACCAAGGAATGACGAAACACGCTTGAAGTTCTCTAAGGCTATAGATACAGCAATAAGGAATAGCTCAGTAGACAATACAGTTGATGAGGAATGGATATCTCCAAAAAGAACAATCACTGAAGTTGGAAAGAAAAACATAGGCACAAAGAAACCATGGGTAACAGAGGAAGTACTTCAGAAGAAGGAAGTAAAAAAATGTTCAGGGAAGTTCAGGAATACAGAAATATAAGTCGCTGAGGGATAAAATAAATAAGAAGTGCAGGAATGCTAAGACGAAATTAGTGCATGAAAAATGTGAAGAAATCGAAAACCAAATTATTGTCAGAAGGACAGACTCAGCATGCTGGAAAGTCAAAATAACCTTCGGTGAAATCTGAAAAAAAGCAATGGTGGTAATATTAAGAGTGCAAGAGGAATTCAACTGTTAAATGCAGAGGAGAGAAGGTAGGTGGAAAGAGTACATTGAAGGCCTCTATGAGGGTGTGATAAAACAAGAGACAGAAGTCGATTTAGATGAGATAGAGATCCAGTATTATAATCAGAATGTAAGAGAGCTTTGGAGGGCTTAATATCAAATAAGGCAGAATGGACGGATAAAATTCCATCAGAATTTCTAAAATCATTGGGAGAATTGGCAAAAGAATGACTATTCATGGTGATGTGTATAATGTATGTGACTGGGACAAACCATCTGACTTTCAGAAAAATACCATTTACATAATTCCGGAAACTGCAAGAGCTGAGAAGTGGGATAATTATCGTACAATTAGCTTAACAGCCTAAGCATCCAAGATCCTGACAAGAATAATACACAGAAGAACGGAAAATAAAATTAAGGATGTGTTGGATGACGATCAGTTTGACTTTAGAAAAGGTAAGGGCACTATAGAGGCAATTTTGACGTTACAGTTGGTAAAGCAAGACTAACGAAAAATCAAGACCCGTTCATAGGACTTGTCAACCTGGAAAAAGCCTTCGACAATGTAGAATGCTGCAAGATATTCGAAATTCTGAGAAAAATAGGGGTAAGCTATAGGGAGAGATGGGTAATATACATACAATACGTACAAGAGCCAAGAGGGAATAACAAGAGTGGACGACCAAGAACGAAGTGCTCGGATTAGAGAACGTGTAAGACAGGAATGTAGTCTTTCGCCCCTACTGTTCAATCTGTACATCGAAGAAGCAGTGATGGAAATACAAGAACGGTTTAGATGTTGAATTAAAATTCAAGGTGAAAGGATGTCAATGATACGATTTGTTGATGACATTGCTATTCTGAGTGAAAGTGAAGAAGAATTACATGATATGCTGAATGAATGGAATGAACCGTATAATGAGTACAGAATTTGGATTGAGAGTAAGTTGAGGAAAGATGAAAGTAATGGGAAGTATCAGAAATGGGAATAGCGAGAAACTTAGCATCAGGATTGATGGTCATGAAGTAGATGACGTTAAGGGATTCTGCTACCTGGGCAGTAAAATAACCAAATACGGATGGAGCAAGGAGGACATCAAAAGCAGACTAACACTGGAAAAGAGGACATTACCGGCCAAGAGACATCTTCTAGTATCAAACGTAGTCCTTAATTTGAGGAAGAAATTTCTAAGAATGTATGTCTGGAGCATAGTATTGTGTGGTAGTGAAACATGGACTGTGGGAATACCAGAACAGAAGAGAATCGAAGCATTTGAGATGTGGTGCTACAGGCAAATGTTGAAAATTAGGTGGACTGATAAGGAAAGGAATGAGGAGGATCTGTGCAGAATCAGAGAAGAAAGGAATATATGAAAAATGCTGAGAACGAGAAGGGTCAGGTGATGGGACATCTGTTAAGAGCCCGGGAAGTGACTTCCATGGTACTAGAGGGAGCTGTAGAGGGCGAAACCTGTAGAGGAAGAAAGGGATTGGAATAAAGTGAACAAGTAATTGAGGACATAAGTTGCAAGTGCTACTGTGAGATGAAGAGGTTGGCACAGGAGAGGAATTCGTGGAGGGCAGCGTCAAACCAGCCAGAGCACTGATGACCCAAAAAAATACTAGCAGTGTGTTACTACAGCTTTGTACACCGCCATATACCTTGCTTCTTCCACCTCTACTTTGATGCCTGTGTCAGGATCTAAACTGACATTAACATGTTTCGATCCACTGGCTCTCACAGAAAACTGGACATCGCATGGTATAAATCACGTTGCTGTTGCTCCAACAAAACTCAAAGGATGATTGAAATAAAAGACAGTTGCAACATAGGGAAACTGGAAGAATTTTGCAGCACTGTGGAGCGTTTCCAAACAGCTGTCCGAAGGTGACAGTCGTCTTTCACAGTGGTGTGGTATGAGATGTCTAGGTTTTCCGTTTCTATTGATCCCTTGATCCCTCATATTGCAGTCATGTATACGATCACTGTTTCGGTGCTGGCCATCCCCAGATGTTGCCTCTTCACGAAGACTCTCTCTCCATCTCAAACAAGTGATGTCAGTCAATCATTATGTGGTAATCAGCAGTGTATCAGTGGTTGGATGGGACGGAAAAGATGTACTGTAATAAGGACCAGAGATAATGGTGCGGTCAGTTTCAACGATTTTACCCGTTTTTTCTGTAATATCAACGCTAAACAGTGACATGGCAGCATGCTTCTGAATTTCTGTATCATCACTAAACCACCCCTTCACTACTATGCGAGTACCATATACTAGATTACGAACTTAAGTAGATAGCTGCGCACTACGTCCAATCATTGTTAATTCTTGAACATATACACCAAAGTATACCAGACAGCGATCTAGATATTTCTAACACTTCAATTATAGGGCGTAATTTACGATTTAGATTGCCCATCTTCCCGTATGTGGAAGGAAGTCATAGAACATTCTCGCGTTCTTGGGATAAATTTAGAAATTGAAATATATTCTTATATTGTCTTTGGCCAATGCTCCATGTAACACTTCCACTGATTTAATTTTCAGCTGACCAGAATTAGATCACTACGTTCCACGTGCAGGAACAGAGCGAGCCAAGTCCGTAACTGCTGTTCAACGAACATTGTTCCACACCAAAGTTTTTCAAGGCACCAATCCATGTGCACAAGATCTCTCCAGATGAGCACACGTCGAGGAGGTTGGCACCCCTTATCGGTGTATAGTGTGCTGTTGTGATATAACAGACGGTTATGAAGAAGAAACATGTGGTTTATGAATGATGGAGTTCCAGAGGGAAGAAGTACGAAGCATTTTACATAAATCAACTGCGTCATCAATTCAGAAGTATTGTTCTGTGTCTGAGGTCAGTATCAAGATGGTATTGGCAAGAGAGAAATGATCGTGGAACATAAACACATGGGTCTGCAGCTCGTGGTCGTGCGGTAGCGTTCTCGCTTCCCACGCCCGGGTTCCCGGGTTCGATTCCCGGCGGGGTCAGGGATTTTCTCTGCCTCGTGATGACTGGGTGTTGTGTGATGTCCTTAGGTTAGTTAGGTTTAAGTAGTTCTAAGTTCTAGGGGACTGATGACCATAGATGTTAAGTCCCATAGTGCTCAGAGTCATTTGAACCATAAACGCATGCATTCCTACGGCTACCCGGTTCTGCACTTAGAACACGCTATAACGCTAGAGCAGGGCGGCTTCCGATCTATCAGTCGTGCAGAATGCCATGCTGTTAATATTCAAGTGTAAGAAATATGTCCCCAGCGCATGACATACTTTTTCCATGTAGGTTTATGTACGCTAACCTATGGTGATAAACTGTAAAGTGATAAACTTAATACTTTGAACACCAAAGAAAACAATGAATCGTTGTAGCACAAACACTACATAGGTTTGCAGAGGTGTATTACATCTGGTATTTATGAAATTCTTGCCTGATTACGGTTCGGAAATCATGATATGTTCACAACAGACCTATAAAATGATCGTCTACAGACGAAAATGCATACGCAGAAACAGTGACATCTTACAGGAAATAAACACTACGATCGCTAGCCAGAGAGATGTAACAGTCTTACCGCAGTTTAACACCACATCTGGTGACCTTCCTCTTGCACACAGAAGCCAAAGTCCGATGTTAGGCTGTATTGCTCATGTGCGGGATAGTATTGCCGTTTCATCTTGACGTCACATCTCTAGAACGCCTCCTCTCTCGACTATTAAGATGTAATCGACTACGTCTAGAGGAGGATATTTCACGGTGAACCGATCTGCAATTTAGTCGTCTTGCACAAAAGAATCATTGTGTCCTACACACGTTCTTCAACTTCAGAGTAGATTTCTAGTTGCCCAGCCATTTCAGTCTCACACTATCATGTGCCTGTTAACCATACTGCAGGAGAGCTATGTCTACAGAAACGCAAAACATATTCTCCTCTGGAAATGCGCCAGTCTTGCTGTGCAGTGATCTTGGTGTAGGACGACGTGTGTAGATTACGTATGAAGTCCCCTCATGCCTAAGAAAATCATTTACTTCAAACAGATTTAAGTTTTTCGTTGTTTCCCCAATAGTTTCAGGTACATACCTAGTGGGTCGTATAGACAATGACTGATTTCTTTATTTGACTTTATATTAAAAATGAAGAAATTCCTCCAGCTGTATTTAAGGTGTCGATTTTATTTTGGCAACTAGTTTCAACGTTGTAACAACGTCATCTTCAGACCCATACAGTTGTTGACGTCAACTGCTTGCGGCTGATACCAGAAGTTACTACCCACGTTCCACACGGAGCACGTCCATATCTCACCACTGACTTCTGGTATCATCTGCACGCAGTTGACGTCAACAAGTGTATGGGTCTGAAGATGACGTTGTTACAACGTTGAAACTATTTGCCAAAATAAAATCGACACCTCAAATACAGCTGGAGGAATTTCTTCATTTTTAATATAAATTTATACCAGCTGACGTCCCACTGTCCTCCATTTCAACTATGGATGTACGAAGATTATCTGCCTTTGTCTTCTCCGATCCCTTACTTCATATCCAGTCGTCTATAGGAAGTCAAATCTTGATCTTCGTTCCTTCCTTCCCTACTTACTTCATTGCAACTACCGATAAGAGTTGTACAAACGCTATGGATCAACATCTTCTTTGATGGAATAGTTCTCTAGGTAAGGATCTGCGATGAACTCTGTGAACTCTTGCGGAAACGAGTAACGGTATTGCACTAACTCCCTGCGGTTAACGACCGAGGGCATTGTGTTCTTTTCGACCAACGGTACTGCAGTGCACTGTTGACGTGGGTATTTCTGCGGCACATTTGCAAATTAGTCACCAGTAATGAATGTGTCTTTCAGTTCTCTGACGACAACGACACGTTCCCCCTTCCCCGTACAATAAATTACACGTTCTCCATTCAGGCACCCTTCAGCTCCGCCTTAAGTACCAAAGACGCAGCGGAGCGACATTCAGCGCTGCAGATTTATGAAGTACCAGTCGGTGAGGCGTGGACGGGCGGTTTGGCGGCGACGGACGAGCTGTGCCTCCCACCCGTCACGCCTGCTTCGCCGGTCTCGGCCGCACACAGGCGGACGCGGCTGACCTGCTAGGACGGGCACCAGTCCCAGTCACGTCCCCCAGCCGCAGTTCTCAGTTATAGCTCACGCAACGAACCTCGCTGTAAGATAATGTGCATCCCTGTGAGATTTACAGCGGGCGCACAAAACTACAGAAACACTTAAAGATAGTTAGTTAGTTAGTTACATGTTCCATTGATCAACAGCACGGAAAAACCGTTATGATGTGGAACGTGTCAAATGCACAAGAAATGCGCACAGGAAACAAGTTTTTTTTTCTTTTACATTTTAGTGTTATACCTAAATATTTCTATTATCTACCCCCTCCCTTAAATGGCACAAAATGCACATTTTGTATCTCCAGATTTGTTTACTCATATTCAAGAACTCATCTTTCGTATAGGAGTTGTCAAGGAGGTATGATTTCAATTTGTTTTTGGAACTATTACTGCTGTCTGTCAGACATTTTATTTCATCTGGTAATTTATCAAAAAGTTTTATAGCAGCGTATTTTACCCCTCTCTGTACCAAAGGTAGGATAAGTAAAGGATAGTGTGGGTCTTTCTTTTTTCTGGTATTGTAATCATGAATGTCGCTGTTGATTTTAAACTGGTCCATGTTGTTGAGAAAAAAATTCATTACTGTGTAAATGTAACCTTCTAAACAGATGGCTTCAAGATGTGCGACTATGAACCCCACACATTATTCTAACTACTTTCTTTTGAGCAAGGAATACCTTTCGCCTAAGTGTTGACTTGCCCCAGAATATTATTCCGTATGACATCAGAGAGTGGAAAAATGCAAAGTATGTTAGCTTACTAATTTTTACATCCCAAAATTGTCAATTATGCTGATTGCAAAAGGTGCTGAACCTAGTCTCTTTAGGAGATCCAAAATACATTCCTGGAAATTGAAATAAGAACACCGTGAATTCATTGTCCCAGGAAGGGGAAACTTTATTGACACATTCCTGGGGTCAGATACATCACATGATCACACTGACAGAACCACAGGCACATAGACACAGGCAACAGAGCATGCACAATGTCGGCACTAGTACAGTGTATATCCACCTTTCGCAGCAATGCAGGCTGCTATTCTCCCATGGAGACGATCGTAGAGATGCTGGATGTAGTCCTGTGGAACGGCTTGCCATGCCATTTCCACCTGGCGCCTCAGTTGGACCAGCGTTCGTGCTGGACGTGCAGACCGCGTGAGACGACGCTTCACCCAGTCCCAAACATGCTCAATGGGGGACAGATCCGGAGATCTTGCTGGCCAGGGTAGTTGACTTACACCTTCTAGAGCACGTTGGGTGGCACGGGATACATGCGGACGTGCACTGTCCTGTTGGAACAGCAAGTTCCCTTGCCGGTCTAGGAATGGTAGAACGATGGGTTCGATGACGGTTTGGATGTACCGTGCACTATTCAGTGTCCCCTCGACGATCACCAGTGGTGTACGGCCAGTGTAGGAGATCGCTCCCCACACCATGATGCCGGGTGTTGGCCCTGTGTGCCTCGGTCGTATGCAGTCCTGATTGTGGCGCTCACCTGCACGGCGCCAAACACGCATACGACCATCATTGGTACCAAGGCAGAAGCGACTCTCATCGCTGAAGACGACACGTCTCCATTCGTCCCTCCATTCACGCCTGTCGCGACACCACTGGAGGCGGGCTGCACGACGTTGGGGCGTGAGCGGCAGACGGCCTAACGGTGTGCAGGACCGAAGCCCAGCTTCATGGAGACGGTTGCGAATGGTCCTCGCCGATACCCCAGGAGCAACAGTGTCCCTAATTTGCTGGGAAGTGGCGGTGCGGTCCCCCACAGCACTGCGTAGGATCCTACGGTCTTGGCGTGCATCCGTGCGTCGCTGCGGTCCGGTCCCAGGTCGACGGGCACGTGCACCTTCCGCCGACCACTGGCGACAACATCGATGTACTGTGGAGACCTCACGCCCCACGTGTTGAGCAATTCGGCGGTACGTCCACCCGGCCTCCCGCATGCCCACTATACGCCCTCGCTCAAAGTCCGTCAACTGCACATACGGTTCACTTCCACGCTGTCGCGGCATGCTACCAGTGTTAAAGACTGCGATGGAGCTCCGTATGCCACGGCAAACTGGCTGACACTGACGGCGGCGGTGCACAAATGCTGCGCAGCTAGCGCCATTCGACAGCCAACACCGCGGTTCCTGGTGTGTCCGCTGTGCCGTGCGTGTGATCATTGCTTGTACAGCCCTCTCGCAGTGTCCGGAGCAAGTATGGTGGGTCTGACACACCGGTGTCAATGTGTTCTTTTTTCCATTTCCAGGAGTGTACGACTTTTCCAATTAAGATTCTCATCTATATGTACACCCAAAAACTTAGTATGCTCTACCCTGGCTACTGACTTCTTTTGATGTGTTATGTTTATTGAAGGAATTATACTTTTTGCAGCAGAAAATTTGATGTACTCTGTTTTTTTCAAAGTTCAGAGCAAGCCCATTCGCAGAAAACCAATTAATAACTTTTCCAAAGACCTCATTTGTATCATTTTCTAACGGACTTTCTTTTAAGGATTAATAATTATGCTTGTATCATCAGCAAACAGTGTCAGTTCAACATCTTGTTTCACATAAGAAGGGAGGTCATTCACATATATCAAGAACAGGAGGGGACGCATGATCGAACCTTGTGAAACACCCAGCGTGATTTCACTCCAGTTAGATGACGTGGCAAACTCGTGCAAGTTCATCTAGCCTGCCGAAGTGGCCGTGCGGTTCTAGGCGCTGCAGTCTGGAACCGCGAGACCGCTACGGTCGCAGGTTCGAATCCTGCCTCGGGCATGGATCTGTGTGATGTCCTTAGGTTAGTTAGGTTTAACTAGTTCTACGTTCTATGGGACTAATGACCTCAGACGTTGAGTCCCATAGTGCTCAGAGCCATTTGAACCATTTTTGAACCAAGTTCTTTTAACGATGACGGATGTGGATAGAGATCACGCACTCAATTCTCCAAAGTAGACCACGAAGGCTCAATATATAGTTATCGGGTGATTGTGGTGGCCAGAGATGCGAAAATTCGTCCTCGTTCTCACAAAACCACTCCTGGACGATACAAACTGTGTGGACGGGGGCCCTGTCGTATTGGAACACAGCATCACCACTGGGGTAGAAACATTGTACCAAGGGACGGACCTTATCAGCGAAAGTGGTCACATAATCCTTGGTAGTACGCAATTTTGCAGGGTAATCACGGGGCTCACGAAATACCACGATATGGCTGTCCAAATCATCGCTCTTAGGGCGCAAACTCAGAACCAAATGTAGGAAACAATGTGAAACAAGACTCATCCGACAAAATGACTTTCATCCATCGCTCCATACTCTAGATTTTATGACTTCGGCACCATGGTTTCCTGTTACGGCCATTTGCATCGCTGACGAGCTGGTTTGCAATCCCAACTTGCCATACAATTCCCTGTTTATGGAACTCCCTCCGTGTTGTTTTGACGCTGACAGGGCTCGCGAGGGTGACACTGACTACTGCGGTGACTTCTACAGCCGTCGTCCTGTCACTTTACGTCGCAATCATCTTCAATGATCGTCTGTCTCCATCAGTCAGCACACTCTTTCGTCCACATTATGGCTTGAAGGATGATTGTAACACCATTATCGATTGTAAGTAGGTCATGCTATGTAATTATGCGTATGTAGCTTTGAAGTGATTGTTCTGCACTAGTTAAGATCTTTGAATTGTCAGAGGGAAGTGGAAGTTCGTGAGATATATAGCATAAGGATTTAATAATGTTCAAAATTAATGAAACTTTATAAAATATGTGTGCTTGTAAAAGAGAAATTGTACTTTGAATACTGGTTCACACTTAGGGAAGTTGAATTATATAAAGGTGTAGGGGACCCCCTCCGCTGCAGAAGGGGCTTGGCGCGCGGAAAAAGGTGGATTTGGCGGTCAATCTGGGCGGCAAGAGAGCGAGCACATTACGCAGTCAGTGGCCAGCAGTTGCAAAGTTTACACGATAGATACCAAGTGAGACATTCGAAAGCCGATTTATGTTAAAATTGCCTCGGATTTGGTTTCAGCTGTAAAGTGGTGCTCTTGTATTATGGAATGACTCTGAAATGATTAATACGTCACCTAGAAGAGCCTTACATTGCAAGAGGTGAGACCAGATAGCCACCAGGTGTTTGCCACCGCTATCGGGCCCTGCTCCACCAATTTCAGGAAATCAGGTTTGTATCTAAATATGGTTCAGTATCTTTGTGTGTGTGCTTTTTCAATAATAATTCAAGTGATAAAAACATGTGCGTGAATTTTGAAACTGTCCAGATCATAAAACCGTTTTAGGGTCCTATCCTAAACGAGTATCCTGTTCCCGAATAACCACTGAATTGTTCTTAATTTGGATGTGCCAAAGTTTCAGTGTTAAAGTGTATAAATGTGGCTAGTTAAACCACCTACTTCACAGGTAATGAAATAGGTACATAATTTGACTTACAGGAAATGTGATCTTGTCTTGATTATTACTGTAAACTACTTTCTGAAGTTTTATTTGAGAGTAAAATTTGAGCAAATTGGTACATAGTGATGAAATATAAACAAATTCAAGTGGGGTTAGAAATCCACGTTAGTATAATGCAATTGACTCTGAAATAGTTACAGAACTTACCTATAGAGTAAATGGCAGTTTATGGGTCCCCACTATATTCTTCTCTATATGAGAAAGTTAAACTAAATATTACTTTTGCTAAAGGAATCTGAAGTATTTCCATAAAAGAGAGACTATAAAAAAGTGTTTGTACAGTGTCTTTTTATTTCATTTGTGACATTTGTGTGTTAGTTAAACCTGGACTCTTGGCATGCTTCACTTAGTCTTGTGGAGTCTTTAATAACTTTTTGGTGCTGAATTGTTTAATGGTAGAGATGATGATTATTATCAACAGGAGTAAAGTACCATTCATCCTTCTGTGACTGCTAATTTATGCGAATGATAACTACTGCTAACCGCTATTCAGTTCTTCTGGTAGTCGTGTGTGTTCACTGCACTTTACAAAGAGAAAAAGAATGAAAGTCTCTTTTGCATAATAATATTTAGTTTCTTTGAACTTAATGTTTCAAAATTGTTATGCTTAATTAGGCTGGCGACCGTTTATTGTTTCATTCACGATGAACTTTCACTACTTCCATATTTCCAAAACTAAAGTTTTTCTACTAATCGCCATATATACGAAATTCATGCCCGATACCCTCTGTCCAATAGGTAAACACATGGTCAAACATTTCAAAATTCCTCCCAGAGGGTAACACATATTGTTTGTTAAGGACACATTTGGCACAACGTAAGTATAGGTGTTATATGATATTTTTCCACTTTCCATATATGCGCTATAAATCTTCGCCATGGTGCCTCGTCAGTTACTTCTGCTACCTTGGTTATGGAAGCGACCACCACAAGAACACCAACACTCTGCCTACGTTCTAATTCACTTAGCTTCGACTTAATGCACTCACAACTGCACAGAATACTGTCCTGACCGTGATCCGTACTTGCAACGTATTGAAGACTTTGCACAGATGGCGTTCGTTATCAAAAACGACAGCGCAAAATGTAGTCTTGGTTAGCATATGCATCTATGCTCAAGCATTCATTTCTCGCGATATTTTTCTGTAGTTTTGTCCAACCCCTCTAATATCCCGTAGCATTTTACCGAGTCTCACTTTGCTTTATTTTCTGGCCTCCATTCAGATGGCGGTGATTGACCTGAAATCGAGATTCGGGGACTACAGCCACGCTCATTTACTGTGGCAATATTTTCAGCAGACCGTCCGGCACGTCGTTGCTTTGGTGTCTTTACTTCACGAAATGAACCACTTCTCTCAAACTTTTCAATAAACACATATAACACTCCACATTATTTTTTATTAAGCCTGTAAGAAACACTAATAGAGTCTTACGCTTTATATGCCGTAAAACCAAGCAACTTTGAGGTATTGTAATGATGTAACTTTAATTTGGTATGCTGAAATTAGTGCTAATAGACAATGAAAGTGGGTTAAAAGCCGTGATCTGTCTGGGGACGTTAACCGTGGATTACTGGGCAACTGTTTCATCAGATATTTAGTCTAGGTTTACCTAGCAGACTAACATTAATGATAATCTTTTAATAGTCATACAAAACCGGTAATATATATATATATAAAAGGAGAATTTAAATAAAAAGAAAGAAATCAGTTTATATTTGGAAATTTATTTTAAGATTGTTCATTGAAATTTCAGCATATTATACGTGAGTTATAACTGAGCTGGTGCCTTATTTACGATTGAAAAAATGTGAGATTGTAATCTTACGGAACACATAAAATATGGAGCCAAGATTGGGAGACTGCATACAACACTGCATTCATAAAATAACACACGAAGAACATTGAAACATAAGCAAGAAGAAATTAACCACAACCAACAGATTCAGTTTTTACCCAAAGAAATTACGTTCATACCACAATCCTGTCTGTCATGTAATTACCACACACTGGTATACTAAATTCATATTAACTCTTTGTGAAATCTTCGCAAAAAGAATAGCTGAGGGCTACTTTGATGATTACACCACATGCTTCACGTGGTCAACTTGGTTTACACAAAGCGTACAACTCCACAATAATTTTGATAATTAAAATAAATTAGATCGAAAAGCAATTGACAAAAGAAAAACCTTGAACTGGTTACTAACGTCTTACTATTAACCTCATGGGTCAAACATTTATATAAGCACGTGGTAGTGGTCTCGCAAAGTACACCCCACGTGGGCTGAACATAAAGAAAAGTTGCTATATTGAAAATATAGTCATGACGAGACGTTATAATCACACAAGCATTCGCATTTAAGATTGATCTTAGTTAGAGTTACTGATCAACACGTAGTTCCACTTTACTCACAAAGTAGTAACAAAGCAACTACCGGAAAATAATCTGAACTTCACACGAGACTTATACTGCGCTGCAATTTAAGATAACATCGGATATTTTAGACCTAAACCCGAAATAAAGGTGATTAAATTTTCAGTTAGGCTGAACTTAAGAAATCCATTGTCCTACGGACTTAACAGACACGCGCTTAGCCGGAGATCTTACCACTTCAGACGCTCGCCACGGCCACACTGCAACTGCCCTCCTGCCGAGCGTGCTTCCTGAAGGTCGCTCACAAAGACCAACGGAAGTGGCCAGAGGGGCAGCTTCCTACACCAACATGACAACGGACGGACAGGACCATACTAAGGATAGAAACCTCTTTGCTTTTAGGAAGCGTAGCTACCTGTTCCGACGTTGGTCCTACTGTTCTCTAGCAGACAGCCTTGTCTGCTACCCTCAAGCATGCAACTGGAAATACATATGCTCATTCATCCTCTCACACAAAAGGGAAGGGGGATGACAGTATCTTATCATATACAGTATATAAAAGAAAGTGGGTGTAGGTTCCGTATGAGACTGTGTGACATGAATTACATATAAGAATTACATATAAACTGTGCTTTAAAGTGTAGTAGTGTGACAGATCGTTCTTGTTTATGTGTAAAAGTAACACATTCCAGTGCTCAGTCTCCTCCCAGATAGTCAGAAACGCCACAGTACATTTAGAAGAGGAATTTATTCCATAAATGGCAACAGATTTAAGAAATTAAACATGAAAGGAATCCAACAGAGACCTTTCATAACCCCAACGCTCCGGGAAAAGACTGTGCAGGGAATTTTCTGGCCATGCTAGGACATTCCCAAGCAGGCTTCTCACACCCTACTTAAACCAAAAGTGTAAAAGAAAAGGCAAAAAGGACACCAGCTACTTGCTAAAACACAATAATTTCAACACATCTTTAGAATCTACCAATTTCAAACAGAAAAAAAAGAACACAATCTGTGACACCTATTTAAAAGGTGGTGTAGACCTAATTCGGTCAGCAAGTAAAAACAATGGTTCCTGTGTCATTAATATGAAAACAATTTCTGGTTGTTACCCTTATGGAGTTCACCAGTATTTGCTCATTGCAAGAGCCAACTGATCACAGGAAAATTTATGACTGTTTACTAACAAGCAAAATTTATGAAAATAGCAAAGGTGCCACAGCAATTAAAAAAAGAACATCAAATAACATCGGTATTAAAAAGCAGAACATAACAATGCACAATCTGCAAAAGCAACAAAATGATAAGAGAAAAAACATGTTTTACAAAGTGGTTATGGCAAAAAAATTCTATATCGTATAAAACTAATAATTTGTAGAATTAAAATAACTATGTGGCACTCATTTAATCACTCTACTATATTTCAATTAGCTAGTAAACAATGAGCACTGTCATTATATTGAAACTACAATAATTATGTGATTGTTACCCTTAAGGAGTTCCTCACAGTAAATATGCCCCATGCAAAGGCTAATCGATCACATTTCAATGAGAATAAAAAGCTATCTGACTGATAAACGAAGCAATGCCACAGCAATGAATTTACGAAACAAAATATCACAAATCTAATACATCACACAAAAACAAACATTGATAAATAAAACAGTACAATAGTCAACATCTAAAACAAAAAAAAAAACCTACAAATAAAACACCTGCAAAATACAAGAGTCAAAGTCTAAAAAAGATAAATACAACACCTGCAAAATACAAGAGTCAGTCTAATAAACACCAATAAATCGAACTCCTGCAAAACACACGAGTCAGAGTTTCTCTGACAGAAACACACGTATATGCACTGGACTAAGAACCGTATAATCACTGTTCACTGACACACTCAGTACTCCCACTGTTCCGAGGCACAATATAGGGGAAAGTGGGGGGGTTCGTCGCCGCAGCTGTCAGTAGGGATTTTTTTGTCCATCAGTTGCGTGCGATCCCGCCGTCTCTGCCCTCTTATGAAGTTTCTCCCGTGTCACGTCATCTCGATTTGGTTCCATGTTTGTGTTGTCAAATTCGTGCGGTATCCTCGTTTGACACGCCAGGTAGATATTCCTGGGCAAGGATGACACTTAATGGCTCTTCTTTTGTGCCACCCTTAGCGACCAGAGAACATCGAACCATGATTTACTGTCGCTTGACAGTGGGCATCCGTCAGGAGATGTTGATAGGCGTCACTGAAGTCTGCCAGTTACTCTGGACAGTATGTGTCAAAAGGCTCCACGCCCTTTGTGTTGTTACATTCTTGGGTTATCCTCAATTGGCTCGCCGGTTTGATATTCCTGGGCAAGGATGACACTTAATGGCTCTTCTTTTGTGCCACCCTTAGCGACCAGAGAACATCGAACCATGATTTACTGTCGCTTGACAGTAGGCATCCATCAGGAAATGTCGATAGGCGTCGTTGACGTCTGCAAGTTTCTCTGGGCAGTACCCGTCAAAAGGCTCCACGCCCCTTGTGTTGTTTCACCGCGGCCGTCTCGTCATGGTCACGTGTGTGTGGTGCGTTGCCAGCAGATGGATTTCCGCGCGGTGGACCGCTCGCCCATCTCAGGTCATCGCCTCGAGGAAGGGTCGCCCGGGGCGGCCGCCCATTAGCTCCAGGTACAAGGGAAAGTGTTTGCCGCGTACCTTCTTTTGTTGTCGGCCGCGCTCCCAAAGTGGCCTGGCTGACAGCGTGTCCTGCTGGGAAACCCGCCAGTTTACAACTAGTCCGGCTGCTCCCGCTGTCTCTTAAGAGTTTTGCCGGTTCGCTTTCACGTTCTCAACTGCATTCACAGAAATTTTTCATCATCCTTATGTGATTACACAATGTCATACATAATACCACTTAGTATTGTCTTTCACAATTTTTAAGAACAAAGTGAGACTTAATATTTTTTTAATAAAAAAATTAGATGAATCGACAATATAAAATAAAATTTAAATGACTTGACAATGTAAAAAAAATAGAAGTGAAATGACTTGACAGTATAAAAATAAAAATTTGAATGAACTGACAATATAATATTTAAATCCACATCACTAATGTGGTTCGCTTACATTTTAACAAATCAAATGCTATTTATTAATTCACTAAAATGAATAGGATTATGCCTTGTGCAAGTATAGGTCAGGACAGCATAGGGTTCACATGTTATTTACACACACATACATGCACACCTGTTGTCTATTCTACAAACTAACTACCCATAAACATGCATTACTCAATATTCTACTTCTATCCACTACTAGTTAAGCCAATAAGCTACTTCAATGCTATTTCAACACCGTGTATATACCACTGCAACATTGTTCTAATTCGTCCTCTTCTTGACGCTCGCGGCATACGTCTTGTCACATGATAAATATGGAGAACTTTCCTTAAACATACACATTAAAAAGAACAATGGTTATTTACACGCCAAAACATTTATACCAGTTCGCACACCTGAAAAGAGACTCGCAATTATACATTTATCATACTCATATATTCACACATAAAACAGTAAGAAAATTTCACCTAAAATTACGTTATGACAACAATTAATCACGCAGATGACTCTGAGAAGGTTAAAAATATTTGCATTATACAGGTTATATTACATTTTCTTACCCATTTTGCTGCGATTTCGTTCCTTCTTTACGTTACCTTTCGCTTCCAAATCAGTTATTTCGCCTGTGGTGGTTATTCTGGATTCATTTCTCATGAATGGCAAAATTGTGGTCACCTCTATTCTGTAAAACAGTATCATCTTAACATATTGAACTTACAACAGACACAAAAGATCCGAATCCTCCTGTAGTTTAAATGACAAATGTTTTGCTTTATTCTTATTACCTTAAACCAAGCTTTCCTTCGTACCCATAATCAAAATTATTTAATCATCCTCTACCTTCAGAGGGAAATTTCCTCAGTACAAATCATATAGGCTGCAGTGCATCCCGCACCAGCGAAAACAGTAAGCTGTAATGCTCACAGCATCAGCAAAACACATAAACGTCGCTTTTCTAGGACAAGTATTAACGCAGAATAATTTTTTAGGCTTTGGCTCAACATCAATCAAGACTACAAAAAGGATCCATATTTCCGTTCCATTCTCCATTTGCTGAAAAGCTGCTCGTATTTGACTACCACAATAATATTTCAGAGCCACGTAAATTACACAAACCACAATTCTTCTTTCACCTTGAAGGGAATCAATATACTTACGAAATCCACAGACAGCACTTTACGTACTCAGCTATAAAGAACAAAAAAGACATACATCATCAATATTAACATATCATCGCATATTGGAAGCCAATGGTTCAACAATCGTATTATCGCATCCTGTTTTCAAGATTCTGAACTTACTCATTCCTTTCTCAGAGTTCTCCTATCTTAAAATATTCATACAGCACGCATACTATAGTAAGAGATCCTCATTTATACTGACAGATATAGAATAGTAATAGATAGATAGTAGCACTGAAAGCAGAAAATCGGAAACAAGGCTACTAACAGCTGGGGACCTGGGTTTGCCAGACCCATAATACCCACAGATCGGATATTCCCCTGAGTTTTTGCACTAATTCAGCACAGATCTTGCTTCTCTCAGGAGCGACTCTTTTCAATTTACACAAAAAAAAACATAAACAGCATTTTACTCGTTCACAAAGAAACCTTTTATCTTCACGTTTGTATCAAACTAAATCCTAATTGCACAAGGAGAGAAAAAAATTAAAACATCACTTCAATCCATCACATAGAAACATCTTTATCATTAATTTTTACCAACATATTATTCAAAATGCATACGTCACAAATTTAAACTAATCAATTCTTTCTCCTCACCGTCCTCTCTACTTCTCACTGTCCTTTCTAGTCATTTGCCATGTCGCTCATTTGTTGCGATTATTTCTAGGGTTGGCCGGCCGAATTTCGACATCATGAGGTGCTCCGCCTACAGTCCTATTCCCACCATATTCATCGTAGTATCGATTCTGGTTGCCGTAACTGTTCCGTTCACGATTCTGTCTACGTCCTCGATCATTTCTGTTGTTCCACCTGTGTTCGCGACTGTCACCCCAGTTTCTATACGGCCGGTCCCGATTATTGTTCCGTTCGCGTCGCGACGACCAGTCACGCCGTTGATTAGTAATGCGGCCACGACTGCAGTCGCGCTGCTGTGCCCCGTAATAACTTTGTGCCTGATTAGGCGGGCATTCTCCTGTATTGTATTCCAACTCTTGGAGAAGCGTCTTAAACGTTTCCACGTCCTCTTTGCATCGTCCCGCAAGAATGACGTGCCGCAAGTGCATCGGCAATTTGGTGATGCATATCCTAATTAGTTCCGCAGGCCCGTATGGGTCGTATAGGAATTGATTTGCCTGCAGCATGTGGTCGAATAGGCATGCACGGCTGCCGAAACCAGACTGGTTCAAATTTGGCAGCATAATTATGCCATGTTTGACCCTATCTTGTGCCACTTCCGACCAATAGGCGGACAGAAAGGCTTGTCGAAACTCCCGAGTGGAGTTGCAGTGACGCGCTGCCGACCTCATGCGAATCGCCGGTTCGCCTTCCAAATAGCCACACATATATTCTATCTTATGTGAACTTGCCCAGTCGGGAGGAAGACAGAACTCAAATTGCTCGAGCCATGCTCGTGGATGTATTCCTTTTTGCGAATTTCGGAATATCTCAAACTTTCTCACCGTAAGGAAATGTTTGAAATCAAATCCCCGCATTTCCTCCTGGCGAGGCCCTTGAATGTTTCTATTATTCTCATGTCTGCCCCTCAAATTACATTCTTCCCTGTCGTCAAAATCTCCCTCGTGGCCGGAGTCCCTCTCTGCACTGTTCGTACGGCTATTTTTAATGCTATTGACGAGTTCGGAATCACACGCCATGCGGTTTTCCAGATGCGCCACGCGTTCTTGTAATTCGCCTGTTACAGCTCTGTTTTGCCTGTTCACTTCGAACTGTCCCTTCTGAAATCTCAGAAGCGAACGCACTTCTGCGGTCTCTGCGGCCGCTACCGGTGTAGTATTGTTCTCGCTTTCTGTCAGCTTCATCGTGCCTACAATGTCCACTAATGCTGCAATCTTATCATCAATTTGTCTCTTGTCCTCCGCCCCAGTCTGCTTCAATTGTTCTACTTGCTGTTCCAACGCGTGGATCGCTAAACTGTTGTCCGCTATTGTGTTGCTAACGGACGTGGGACAATGCGTTTCCGCCTCTTGGACCCTCGAGAGTACCTGCTGGTACTCCCTTTGGCATTCTTCCCTCAGCTCTTGGAAATTCCTAAGTAGCCGTTCTTCGCTTTCTTTAGATTCGGCATCGCCCCTCCGCTTGCTCTGTTCTAAGGCTTGCAGATGATCATCGATTTGTTCAAATGTACGGCCTAATTCTTTCATAATATCACTTTTTATCTCACTTGCCAGATTGTTTATTCTTTGTGAGATATCATCGGACACTCTCTGCATCGACTTGTCGACTTTATTTGTCTGCTGGATTAGTTTTTCGTCTATTTGTTCGCCTAGCTCGCGGATCGATTTTTCGGATGATTCTTTTTGTTCTCGGAACGATTTTTCTGATTTCTGCGTCATTTGTTCCCCTAGCTGTCGGATCGATTTTTCAGATTTCTGCGTCATTTGTTCCCCTAGCTCGCGGATCAATTTCTCTGTGTTTTCTTTATTTTGTTGCAATAAGGCTTTCATGAGGTCTGCTAAATCAATTTGTTTAGTTGGAGGCAAATTAATTTCTGGCTCTGCTGTGAGCCCGTTCGTGCTGTTTTGCATTTCGTCTGAAGTATTCCCCATTGCATTTTCGGAACCGCCCGACGCGTTAATATTGGAAATCAAATTATCCCCTTGGTCCATGTTGCTTAAGTTGTTGGACTGCTTACTTTTAGCTTGGTTACGTGTTTGCATTAGTGCAATTTATACTCAGTAAGCAACACACTAATCACAATAAATGTGTTCCCCAAAAATTACGACAGTCACACGAAAGATACCCAACCTAGTACACACTTTTTCACACGCAAAACAAATTTTTATCTTTGATCGAAACAGTGGAATTTACAAGCGAGAATAAAAAACACACAGACATATAAAACACACAAATATAAAAAACAAAACAAGACAAACAACGCAACGCCGATCAACAACGCCGTGAATCTTTTGAAAGTCTGCTCGGAAACAACGCAGAAGTTGTTTGAGCGCTGTAGGGGAAAAAAAATTAAGATTATAACACGCTCGTAATCTAACATTTCAGAGATTCCAGAGTCTAGCGGAATCACAGAATAGGGTCGCCATGTGTAATATTGTAACTTTAATTTGGTATGCTGAAATTAGTGCTACTAGACAATGAAAGTGGGTTAAAAGCCGTGATCTGTCTGGGGACGTTAACCGTGGATTACTGGGCAACTGTTTCATCAGATATTTAGTCTAGGTTTACCAAGCAGACTAACATTAATGATAATCTTTTAATAGTCATACAAAACCGGTAATATATATATATATAAAAGGAGAATTTAAATAAAAAGAAAGAAATCAGTTTATATTTGGAAATTTATTTTAAGATTGTTCATTGAAATTTCAGCATATTATACGTGAGTTATAACTGAGCTGGTGCCTTATTTACGATTGAAAAAATGTGAGATTGTAATCTTACGGAACACATAAAATATGGAGCCAAGATTGGGAGACTGCATACAACACTGCATTCATAAAATAACACACGAAGAACATTGAAACATAAGCAAGAAGAAATTAACCACAACCAACAGATTCAGTTTTTACCCAAAGAAATTACGTTCATACCACAATCCTGTCTGTCATGTAATTACCACACACTGGTATACTAAATTCATATTAACTCTTTGTGAAATCTTCGCAAAAAGAATAGCTGAGGGCTACTTTGATGATTACACCACATGCTTCACGTGGTCAACTTGGTTTACACAAAGCGTACAACTCCACAATAATTTTGATAATTAAAATAAATTAGATCGAAAAGCAATTGACAAAAGAAAAACCTTGAACTGGTTACTAACGTCTTACTATTAACCTCATGGGTCAAACATTTATATAAGCACGTGGTAGTGGTCTCGCAAAGTACACCCCACGTGGGCTGAACATAAAGAAAAGTTGCTATATTGAAAATATAGTCATGACGAGACGTTATAATCACACAAGCATTCGCATTTAAGATTGATCTTAGTTAGAGTTACTGATCAACACGTAGTTCCACTTTACTCACAAAGTAGTAACAAAGCAACTACCGGAAAATAATCTGAACTTCACACGAGACTTATACTGCGCTGCAATTTAAGATAACATCGGATATTTTAGACCTAAACCCGAAATAAAGGTGATTAAATTTTCAGTTAGGCTGAACTTAAGAAATCCATTGTCCTACGGACTTAACAGACACGCGCTTAGCCGGAGATCTTACCACTTCAGACGCTCGCCACGGCCACACTGCAACTGCCCTCCTGCCGAGCGTGCTTCCTGAGGGTCGCTCACAAAGACCAACGGAAGTGGCCAGAGGGGCAGCTTCCTATACCAACATGACAACGGACGGACAGGACCATACTAAGGATAGAAACCTCTTTGCTTTTAGGAAGCGTAGCTACCTGTTCCGACGTTGGTCCTACTGTTCTCTAGCAGACAGCCTTGTCTGCTACCCTCAAGCATGCAACTAGAAATACATATGCTCATTCATCCTCTCACACAAAAGGGAAGGGGGATGACAGTATCTTATCATATACAGTATATAAAAGAAAGCGGATGTAGGTTCCGTATGTGACTGTGTGACATGAATTACATATAAGAATTACATATAAACTGTGCTTTAAAGTGTAGTAGTGTGACAGATCGTTCTTGTTTATGTGTAAAAGTAACACGTTCCACTGCTCAGTCTCCTCCCAGATAGTCAGAAACGCCACAGTACATTTAGAAGAGGAATTTATTCCATAAATGGCAACAGATTTAAGAAATTAAACATGAAATGAATCCAACAGAGACCTTTCAGTATTACTTTCTAACAACAGCGCACTCCAGCTTTTTATTCTTACCTATTGTAACTTGGCTCAACATTCAACATACAGCTCTGTTGTAGTGAGTTGTTCCATAGAGGTACCACTAGAGATGTCATTTTGTATCCAGGAGGAAACATTTGTTAGAATATTTTTTGCGAACTGTATATCACTGCCAGTAAGTCTGAAGAGCTGACAAACTGAAGGTACATTGGTATAATTAAATTATATGTGCTGACCGTTCTGTATAAGAGTTAAGTTTTACAAAAATGTTCTTCAGCCATTGGTAAGCCAAAACAGTTTAAGCCAAAACAGTCTTATCCGCAAATTATTGCAACAACTTTGTGACAACACACGTCCTCCAGGAACAAGTGTACCAATTGCAAGTCTCTTTAAAGAAATTTGGGACATTTCTGAGTGATTTAGTGAAAATAAGAAATTTTATTTTCCATTATAACTTTGTTTCAAAATAAAACACACCAGTTACTCAGAATATTGTATTAAACTGGTCACGGCATTTTTTTTTTTTTTCAGCTAGATTCACGGAACTTGTGAATAAATGTCTACGTGTCTGAAGTAATTACCTTTTTTAGAGGCAAGAAAGTGTTCACAAACGATTTTTCTGAACAAATGTGTAAATAAGAGTCGAAGGGTTTTGTTTGATTACCTTTCTTAAGGCATCTTCCTTTCCGTTTTCATTCATATTTTGTTCCATTGAGAATAAGTACATAATTATCTGAATTTTAAGAAAATTAAAAAAATTAATGTCACTAAATAGGAAAACTATGTGACAGATGTTTATCGGTATACGGATAAAGCAAAACTCACAAAACTGGGCAAATATGTAAGAAAATTGTAACTGTGTGTCAAGCCGACCATGAGAAAGATAAATTTAACCCTCCTTTCCCTATCTTAGACTGCATTTCACAAAATTTTGTCCTAAACTGGGGGCGACTTTGTCACAATTTATATTCCATGTCCCGAAAACCTCAATGGACATAAAACATTTTGCTATCAAAATTAAGTACAAAGGTTGTAAAATTCCATTTACGTGGAAATTAAATGCTACGTTAGGTATATGTACGAGGCTGTGTTCCAAAAAGTGCTTAAAGTGTCACAAAGTTGCCCTACTTTTCAGTGTTCACACGCAATCCAAGAATTATACACAGACTCTCCGCCAAGTCACACATAGTACTACTTAGAGCTTGTGCAACGACAGAGTTCACATAGCTGGACACTGGATTAAAGAATATCCTTTTTCCCAATCAAATACTACAGGTAAAACCTAAGGAGAGAGATCTCTTGCGTTTTGCTATAGTTTCACCTGGTTGTAGCGCAAACCTTCTTCTAAAATCAGAAGAGGAGAAGGTAACAGGTGCTGGTGAATCTTACGGGTCGTATTGTGATGGTACATGAGACTTTTTAGGTCGTGACGTTTCGCCCACAGGACATCTTGAGAGGTGTTCTACTGGGTCACGACTGTAGTTACTTCTACTTACGTCAATACAATATAACAATTTGCTTTCTCTTAACCAATAAATCTTCAGGCCAGTCAAAAATTTCGTTTCATAATCCATATGATCGTTCGTTCGCTAATAAACGTTGATTTGGTACTGAACTGCTTTACGGAGGTCAAGCATACAGTTGGTCGCACTGATCCATTGCCATTAGAATGTCATGCGAGAAAATCGAGTTTTGGGCTGCGCATAATCGATATTTTCGGAATCCTTGCGAGTTGGTATGGGGGAATTTATTCCGATCGAGGTACCTCACTACTTTTGCTCTTTAATAACTAGATAGCAGCGTAATGTTCAGCTCGTCCTGACTCGTCGTTAGGATTGGCGCTCATGTTTCACCGAGAAGGGGAGTTCGATTTCCGTCAGCGAGCCGCGACCTGAGTAGAGAGGTCCGATACCCTATGCGGACCTCCTGCTGAGGACTTCCTGCCCACAGCCGTCTAACGCTGGGCACCCCGCTAGCAGGCTTCCTGTGTCACGCAGCGAGCTAACTGCTAACTGGACTGGACACGACTCACTACTCCTCAGTACAGACTTCAAAAATTATACCTCCCACTATATCCCTCTTCTTCTTCAACATCGGCATCGACCACTCGGCTGGTCGGCAGCTCTCCACCTATATACAACTTAATGTAGGCAAAATATTTACGCAAAAATTTATATAGTTGCAGGTGACAAACAGTAAAGAAAAACAGACACTATAAAAACGTAATACAGCAGGAAAACCACACCATGTGGTAAGAAGGAATGAATACACAATTTTATGTGCTCTTCAAAAACATGTAATAACGATTTAGAAACTCATATTTGTATGTATTTTAACAGTAAAGAACATTCCTTATGTTTAACAGCCATAACAATAAAAAAAACACTGATGATGCTGCAACTGCAGGGAAACATGTCTGGAACAAAACCAAAATAGTGTTTTGCTAAAGGCGGACCCCACTCAAAAACTTATGTTATTGTTAAAGCAAACACAGGCAAAAGAGCTTCAACAACAAGATGACTAACTCCTTTATTTCGGTATACTTATTGACTCCTATATTACGTATAGCTTGTTTCAATAATGACATCCAGATCGTCTGCTCAGTTCTTCCACCGTATCTCTCCTTCTAGATCGTTTATAATGAAATGATTGTGGTGGGCTTGATGACCAATCCGTTCTTGTCATCTCCGTTCTTCTGTTTCCCTTAACAACATTTCTCCACTAAGTCGCCGGCCGGAGTGGCCAAGCCGTTCTAGGCGCTACAGTCTGGAGCCGCGCGACCGCTACGGTTGCAGGTTCGAATCCTGTCTCGGGTATGGATGTGTGTGATGGCCTTAGGTTAGGTTGGTTTAAGTAGTTCTAATTTCTAGGCAACTGATGACCTAAGAAGTTAAGTTCCATAGTGCTCAGAGCCATTTGAACCATTTTTTTCCACCAAGACTTTGGACAACAGCCTACTTTATGGTTCTCTCCACTCATTTCAGCAGGTGTCACCGTCGTCGTATCCCTAACATTTTAAAATATTTGATTTTCTTCTTGCTTACGGTGTATGTTCCACGCCCATAAAGTACTCTGCTACAGACCCAACTTTTAACCACTTCTTAGCTCATTTCAATACTTACGTTTTTTGGGAAAAACATTTTTCGCTTATTCATAAACACTACCCTTGACTATAGAATTATTTGTTTTATATTTTCTGTTTCTTCCATCTTCAGTTGTCTTACCACCTTAATTTTGTTCACTCATGTTTGTTTCATACTATTTACTCTAATTTTACTATCCTTTTCCGATTTCTTGGAGCACACATTCCTTGGAGCATATTTTTTGGTCTCTTAGCCACGTTCTGGGAATATGTTAAACACCTCACATGCGGTTGGAGACACTGAAACAAGCTTCCTGGGAACGGATAGTAAGCTACGCTGCTTCAATAAATCAGTATTCTTATTTCAGTTTTGTTTGTAGACTGAATTGTCATTTCCTCTGGCTTTACTGAATTGTTCTCAACATTTATAACATGAATTTATACCACGATGTCGAATAAAAAACTCCTTGTGCACAATCGGCAGAAGACAGAATGAGAGTGGCAGTAGATACATCGGATTCTACCGCCTACAGGAATGGAAATGAAATTTTAGAGTAACATATTTAAAGTAGTTCGAGATAATTGAGAGGGCTAAGTTCATCAAGTTAGGAAGTTGTGCAGGCTGTAGTTACTACTCAATATGTAATTACATACTTAATAAATACTACGACGTTCGTAATTCACGTTACTGGCGAGAAATAAGTTTTAATGTTAAATATTGTTCCAGAGATGCATTATACAGGGTGTACGAAAAGACTTTCCCTGATTACATTAATTGATAACTCAGGCTAGAAGTAAGATACAAATATAAAACTTGTGTCGAATTGTTTACAACTATTAAAGTTTTTTTCTGTTTTAGGTTCGCAGTACGTAAGTAGTGGATGAGGTGCAGTGCCCAAGAAGCCACGTTAACCAATCAGGAGAAGGCACAGTGTGTTCTGTGGTACCAGGAGACACGATCACCAACCACAGTGCAGATATACTTCCAGACAACATTTGGAAGGAATCCACCTGATGTCAACAGCATTACAGCCTGGTATGAGAAGTTCAAGAACACAGAATCGGTTGCTGACCTTCCGAGGTCTGGTCGACCAAGAACCTCAGCAGACAGGGTGGAAGTTGTAAGGCAGTCTTTTCTGCGAAGTCCGAAGAAATCGGTGCGCAGGGCCTCACGTGACTTACAGATGCCAAAAAGCTCTCTCCATGACATTTTACACAAACGTTTATTGTTTCGTGCATACAAAGTGCAAATCGTTCAGGCCTTGTTGCCCAATGACAGTACACGTCGATATGACTTTGCAGTCGAAATGCTATCACGTATTGAGGACGATGATCTCAGACGAATTGCCTTTTCCGACGAAGCGACCTTTTTTCTCAATGGAGTAGTGAATCGCCATAATGTGCGCATTTGGGGTTCACAACCCCCTGGCGAGGTCATAGAGTGCACCAGAGGCAGTCCAAAGGTGAATGTTTGGTGCGCGCTATTGCACGATCGAATTATCGGGCCATTCTTCTTCGCTGAGGCCACCATCACATCTGCAGTGTATCTGGACATGTTGCAACTGTATGCTGTTCCTCAGCTGCTTCAGTATCACCCCAGTGTCTTGTTTCAGCAAGACATTGCCTCATTAGGGTTTGGACGTCCGTGCCTATCTCGATATGACCTTTCCTGGGCGATGGATTGGTCGCGATGGGCCAACGGTTTGGCCTCCACGCTCTCCTGCCATAACCTCATTAGACTTCTTTTTATGAGGTTTCGTCAAGGACGAGGTCTACCGAACACGTGTACCAGGCCTTGAAACCCTGCGGCAACAAATAACCACAGTCGATGAATCGATCCCTCCAGTGATGTTGGCTAATGTGTGGACGGAAAATGAATATGGCCTAGATGTGCTACGTGCTACCAAGGGTGCTCATGTGGAAGTTTGCTGATGTGTGAAAAAAACTATGATAGTTTGTAAACAATTAGACACCAGTTTCATATTTGTATCTTACTTCTAGCCTGAGTTGTCAATTTATGTATTCAGGGAAAGACTTTTCGGACACCCTGTATTAAACGGAAATCTCTTCGACAGCAACAAAACAGCTTCATACAGGTAGCTCCCGAAACGAGTGAAATAAATATTTCATAATCGTTTTACACTAAAAGTTCCGTCGCAAGCCGAAAAGTAATTTTCGATTCAGTGCGATACGAATCGGCGACCACAGAACGCTACTTCTGTTTCCACACCCATACGAGCGCAGGAACTCATTAACATGGAGTAACACGCGTAGCCGCTTAAAGCCATGTCGAGAGTCCGTTATCAACAGAGAGCTTGTTTGTTCTCTGCAGCGTAATAAAATATGTGCGCGCACGCAGCATGTCCGTCCACCGCGGCTGGACCACACTACCTTAATTACCGGACAGTATTCACATCGAAAGACCGGAATGCACGCAAGTACAAGCGGGCCCTCTAAATCAGCTACGTTTTTTTCAATTCGATTGTCTGAAATAACTTTCGTGCAGTACCGTTTTAGCGTAAAGTAAGTTGCAACCGGAAATTCACCTTTCAAGTTAATTCGACGGCTCGCTCGCTCCTGGATAAAACTCGTTTCCGTTTAAACGTATGTTCCGAAATTATCCGCGTGCTTGCAGTAGCGAAACGACGGTAGCCGCCAGTCCTGTTAATTGGGGTTGTTAAAACTTTTACAAACAGGCGCGTTTTGTTCTTCGATACGGTGTAATCCACAGCGGACAGATTTTTGAAAGGGAAAACTGAGCGCTCATTATTTTTAGCCCCATTGTATAAATGTCAGCATCGCAAAATTTCATTGAGTCTGCTTGTTTTGTCATAATTGTAAAATAAATCCAGTTTAAAAACCGATTTTTGTTTAACGTTGTCCGTGTCGACAGGTACATCCATTCAGGTCGTGACATTAGATTGATGGAAGCGGAAGGTATCGGAACAATTTTATCTTAAAGTTATTTGAATACGATGGAAATAGTCTAATATCAGTGTCACACTTATGACTGGATAGTTGTAAACGTTGCAGAATGAATGGAAAGAGTCGTAACACAAGCGCGAAGTATTCGAAGGAGGTTCCGTCGTCCGCCGCTAGATGACAGCACGGTATGGCTCCCGTTCACTTGATCGTCCGCTGTTCCATTGACAAGTCGCTGAAGCTACTCTTTGCATTACTTCAGTTTCTCTACACTGTAGTTCCACATCCATTCTAAAATATCATCGTTACGAGGAGAAACGATGATTTTGTTCTCATAATCATTACATCGTTAACATGTCAAAGACTTTTTACCGCAGAAATGTGGGTGCTTTAATTATGCATACGGAAGGATGGAGCAGAAAATACTTTGATTCCCATTCCAGATGGCTCGCTGTGAAATTGGTATGCGCCTTGACGGAAAGGGCGTATAACATGGATTTAAATTGTGTATAACGCTGGTTTTGATGGAAAGGCCGTCGACTCGTCACCGAAAGCACGTATCACCGGTTCCATCACGAAATATAAACTTTATAAAATTAGGACAGATCATGGTCTCTGTAACAGCTACACAATATATATTAGCGATTTATTATTATTCATCTAGCTTACTGTATTTGAGGTGAGAATAACAAAACACAACTAAGAGAGTAGCTGCTGCTTTGGAAAAATCTTTATCTATTGCTTTATGTACAGTGCACTGTTATTTGTCATGCTACTGATAAGGATTCACCCGGCTTTGTATCTAATAAATAGTAGCAGAAGAGTTTGATATGGCATTTTTCTTGTTTTCACAACAGAACGGAACAGAAGTTTCTTTTTCCTTACTAGTAAACTACAAAGCAGACAGCAGGAAACCTAATTAATGAATTTGTAAAACTTATACCCAACGTCTATGGATGACTAAGAAGATTCTTATCTTAAATGGATTTTGCCATCTTTGCAAAACAACTCACTGCCCCGAAAACTGGGGACAATACTGTGTGAGGCACCATCTAAATTATTATCTTATCGTTAACAAAACAGCAGAAACAAAAACTTCTTAAGCAATACGAAAAGATGGAAGACGGCTACACATTAGTGTAAATGCAGAGACTTGAACAGAAAGGTTACCCATCTATTTAGAAGGGAGCCTTAGCGCAAAAGCTCTAATCTTCTCACCGAGCGAGGTGGCGCAGTGGTTAGACACTGGACTCGCATTCGGGAGGACGACGGTTCAATCCCGCGTCCGGCCATCCTGATTTAGGTTTTCCGTGATTTCCCTAAATTGCTCCAGGCCAATGCCGGGATGGTTCCTTTCAAAGGGCACGGCCGACTTCCTTCCCCATCCTTCCCTAATCTGATGAGACCGATGACCTCGCTGTCTGGTCTCCTTCCCCCAACAAACCAACCAACCAATCTAATCTTCTCATGTCTCGAAATACCATATGAAAATTTTAGTGGAAAGAAAGACGCAATATTTGGGTACGAAAGTGAAGACGGGATGGAAGCGTGTGTGGAATGAATTCAGCCAACGTTTGGAAGCTGTACTTGCGTCCATAAACCTATCATCTCAACTTATTCAAACGTAAGGACTTGGGGCGACGCTACGGGAGTTCTGAACTACGAACGAAAGTAAGGTTTCATTGAGATATGCAGGAATGAAACTGCATCCATCGATACAAATGATTAAACCACGATACCTAATCAACATCACGTAATAGGCAGTTTATTCCACAGCAATCTAATACATAAAAATGAAGATTTGTTTGTTCGTCTTCTGTGCTTTCATACAGCATTCATCCGATTACGATGAAACTTTGGTGAGTTGTAACGTGAGCGCCCGCGATGGGTTCTGGGGAGGGGGTGAGAAACCACAACATGTGTATTCGATAACGGCTGATACCTGTAGTTCTCGAGGACGCTAGGATCATTGGTGACAGCCCCAATGACGTTGCAGCCCTACAGGGGGCGGGAGGAAGAGGGGAAGGTGGCGAGGGGAAAAGACGGTGGGAGGGTTGGAACGACAGTGACACGTCAGCGTATCTTTGTAATAGAGGTGGGCAAACTCGTTCATCCTTGGGAACTAGTTCACTGCTGATCGTTCTTTTTTGGGAACCGTTCATTTATACTCGTTCACCGTTCATTTGTGCTTGGTCTATGGTTCTTATGAAAAACTGAAAACTAGTAGTGTAGGTGACTGAAGGGTGGAGGGCACCAAGAGCGGGCACTTGCCTCCCTCCTGGAGTATAGAGTTTTTAGTCATTACAGAATTCTTACACACTTTTAGAAGTAATTTCTGTGATTCTACAGAACCTCTCCTCTAGCCAACTGTAGCCTTGTGTGGCTGATCGCAGGGAAATAATATAGGGTGGCGCACGGAAAACCGGCCCCGAGTACAGACTGCTCGCCAATTACAGACGATGTGTTGCCCGTTACGAGCAGATACAACAAACAAATAAACATGTAATTATTAGACAGTGAAGAAATAACAAGCTAATGCAAGCAACAATTGAGAAACAATCGTTGACGATGTGTAGAGAGCTGGAGAAGAGAACATGAAAATCTCACGCGACGCGCATGGGCTTTACCACCTGTTGGTGGTTGTTTCCCAACTTAATAGACCACAAGTGTCTTGTATAAAATTCTTCGTTTCGACTTCCACTACATAGCTATGCTACGTTGTAAACAATAATCGTTTACACCCTACATATACTTCACGTTATCTCTGAGTTCGTAGGCGAAGAAGAGACTTTATGGAAGCATAAAATAAAATGTGGTTTTCTCATACTTGCGTCACACGCTTAGTAAAAATTATGTTTTTATGTTGCATTCTTAAAGTTAATGCAGCAACAATAATAGTAATTAAGTTCACAGTAATAAAGTTTTTGGTTTGAAAGCTCCTTCTGAACAAATGTTTTTGAGATAATAAGTAAATGCGATTTTATGACAATCTATGTCTTTTCAAATGGAGAGGCACCGCTTTTCCTACTGAGCCAAAATGACCCAGAGCACACTTTTTTTCTTTTTTTCAAAGAAACCAACCTAGCAGGTAATGCAAATTGGAAACAACCAAACTTAAAAATAATTAGAGCCTTCCTAAATGTAATCTTTTGTATATGAAAGATACACGAAAATCGTTTTATATGAATTTTCTTACACTAAAAATTAAGCAAATTATTGAAAGTTAGCTGCTAAATGAAGTCGATGCATCCAAAAAATATATGAATAACAAAAAACACTTACCTAATTATAAGTATGTCTTGTGCTGTTCATCGATATAATGAAGTGAGCCGATATGCCCTTTTGTTACCTGAAAAGACGTACCTATTACATGCAACGTAATTTTTATGTAATTTGCGTAACTATAAAATACTTTTTGATTGCCGGTCGTAGACGCTGAATTGCCAGAACCAAGTGCAAGAACAGTTTGGAACAGATGTAAAATAGGCGAGCGCAGTGAACGAAACGAACAACTGGATACTGAACTAACTAGGAGCAGTCGGCAGTGGAACTGAGACAGGTGGTCATGCGAAGAACGACGAGGGTGGCCGAGGGAGACCGAGACTGAGACGAGCTCGCGACCGAAGCTGGAACGAGAACCGCCGAAGTGACCGCCGCGACCGAAGTGAACTAGTGAACTATGAACCGATCGTTCCTCGTTCCCGGGAACTACACTCCTGGAAATGGAAAAAAGAACACATTGACACCGGTGTGTCAGACCCACCATACTTGCTCCGGACACTGCGAGAGGGCTGTACAAGCAATGATCACACGCACGGCACAGCGGACACACCAGGACCCCGGTGTTGGCCGTCGAATGGCGCTAGCTGCGCAGCATTTGTGCACCGCCGCCGTCAGTGTCAGCCAGTTTGCCGTGGCATACGGAGCTCCATCGCAGTCTTTAACACTGGTAGCATGCCGCGACAGCGTGGACGTGAACCGTATGTGCAGTTGACGGACTTTGAGCGAGGGCGTATAGTGGGCATGCGGGAGGCCGGGTGGACGTACCGCCGAATTGCTCAACACGTGGGGCGTGAGGTCTTCACAGTACATTGATGTTGTCGCCAGTGGTCGGCGGAAGGTGCACGTGCCCGTCGACCTGGGACCGGACCGCAGCGACGCACGGATGCATGCCAAGACCGTAGGATCCTACGCAGTGCCGTAGGGGACCGCACCGCCACTTCCCAGCAAATTAGGGACACTGTTGCTCCTGGAGTATCGGCGAGGACCATTCGCAATCGTCTCCATGAAGCTGGGCTACGGTCCCGCACACCGTTAGGCCGTCTTCCGCTCACGCCCCAACATCGTGCAGCCCGCCTCCAGTGGTGTCGCGACAGGCGTGAATGGAGGGACGAATGGAGACGTGTCGTCTTCAGCGATGAGAGTCGCTTCTGCCTTGGTGCCAATGATGGTCGTATGCGTTTTTGGCGCCGTGCAGGTGAGCGCCACAATCAGGACTGCATACGACCGAGGCACACAGGGCCAACACACGGCATCATGGTGTGGGGAGCGATCTCCTACACTGGCCGTACACCACTGGTGATCGTCGAGGGGACACTGAATAGTGCACGGTACATCCAAACCGTCATCGAACCCATCGTTCTACCATTCCTAGACCGGCAAGGGAACTTGCTGTTCCAACAGGACAATGCACGTCCGCATGTATCCCGTGCCACCCAACGTGCTCTAGAAGGTGTAAGTCAACTACCCTGGCCAGCAAGATCTCCGGATCTGTCCCCCATTGAGCATGTTTGGGACTGGATGAAGCGTCGTCTCACGCGGTCTGCACGTCCAGCACGAACGCTGGTCCAACCGAGGCGCCAGGTGGAAATGGCATGGCAAGCCGTTCCACAGGACTACATCCAGCATCTCTACGATCGTCTCCATGGGAGAATAGCAGCCTGCATTGCTGCGAAAGGTGGATATACACTGTACTAGTGCCGACATTGTGCATGCTCTGTTGCCTGTGTCTATGTGCCTGTGGTTCTGTCAGTGTGATCATGTGATGTATCTGACCCCAGGAATGTGTCAATAAAGTTTCCCCTTCCTGGGACAATGAATTCACGGTGTTCTTATTTCAATTTCCGGGAGTGTATAAGTAGACCGCCGCGACCGAAGTGAACTATTAACCGATCGTTGCTTGGAATTCGTTCCTCGGTGCTTTCGTTCATCTTGGTGAAACGTTCCGTTGCACCCGTTCGTTCGCGAACTACCCATCTCTACTTTGTAACGCCTCAAGCAATTTCTTCGAAGGTATCTCTTGCTCTGGAAAAAATTAGTGTGACCGTCGCACGCCCCAAGTACTCTTATGCCAGAGGGCGGGGGTGAGGAGGTGTAATATACAAAGGATAACCTAGGAACGCCTAGAGCAATTTAACAAGATTTTGCATATATATCACTCATTATTTGTATGAAAATATTTTGGGAGTAAAAAACCATGATCAAACGCTAATAAACCTTTATTTGCAAGTGATAGACTGATTTTTCAAACTCTTCGAACCTCTACAAACCGTAGGAGTGAAGGTAGGGATGAGAAGGGACATGTAAAAATGTTTGACTACAATCAATTGTTATTTTTTTCCTGTATCTATTTCACTTCTAATAGTTTAACAGTGTGAGACGAAACTCGTGTTGTTCGATGCGTCAACTAGGTCGCGAGACTGAGAACCGCACTAAGCAAATAACTTCGTTAGTATGTTTTTCGGGCAAAGATTATGCCATATAGATGGACCAGGAAAAAAAATTTAACATTCCAGTTGAAACGTCCCCTTTGAAAAATTGTACAGGACTGAGCTTAAACTGACACACAATATTTTTAGCGCAACGCAATCTGACTTTCAGGAATCCCTACAAAAGAATGGCCCTGACTAACATTAACCTATACGTTTCACAAATCACTTACCTCACAAAAATCTTGGTTACTCGAACTACTGCAATACAGTGAGCGCCACTACTGCCAGCTAAATAAAAGATTCAAACTACGGAAGGCACTAACTACTAATAGGCATAGTTAGCAAGTGAAAGATTTTGATAGAAATCAAACAATGTATTTACCTTAATAGTTTTGAAAAATCATAATATACATAGCAGTTCATAATATCCAGTATTACAAATTTCAAAACTCCGCCATCTCTCTCCCCACATCCACCACTGCTGGCGGCTCACCTCCAACTGCGCAACGCTACGCGCTGTTCACATCCAGCTGCCGCTGCCCAACACTACAATGGCAGACAACAATGCTAACTAGCCACAGACTGCACACAGCACAGCCAGTGATTTTCATACAGAGCGCTACGTAACGTTGCCAATAAGAAAATATAAACAGCCTACTTACACAGTTCAAAGCAAGATGATCAGAAACACAGAACAAACTCGCAATGGAAAAGGAAATAGACTGCGCCAATCCGAAGGAACAAGCACGGTTGTTGCCTTTCGCTATTAAGGCAACCTCGAAAAAATCTAAATGTAGATGGATGACGGAGAGACGAACCTCACTCCGTCCTTTCGAACTCGAGTCCAGTGTGCTAACAACCGCTCCAGCTCGCTCAGTTCATTCACCGAGGCGATATTCACAGTATTTTTACTTCTTTATTTATTTATTCATTTATTTTTTACAGTTACAGCCTATTACTTGGATAGCAAAAACTTGTCCACACATTTATGTCCTGGGTGGTTATAATTAAAGTGAAGCTATTCACAGCGGTAAAGTGTTGGCTATAATCATCATCGTATTGCAATGAAACGTGGAAGACATTGTAATGCTTTAATGCGGAACCAAGTCAAGCTCGAAAAAAATTACTTCCAGTTTTGGCTACCAGGTGCAAATCTGGCGCTGTGAATGCAAGAAAGACGTCTAGAAGTGTTTCCATATGTAATGGATCAGGAACGGGACTTGGACAGAGGAGGTCAAACACGTGGGAAAGACATAAAGTTGATTTTATTATTAAACACCGCTTAAACTACTTCTTCATTGCGAGGACTGGAGACGTTGACGAGATGCTGCACCCTTAAAATGACGTGGTTAACAGCTGCTCGCAGCAGTTCCGGTGGAATCAGAGCAACTGGCCTCCAGATCAGGTAGAGGCCGAACATGTCTCTCGCAAACGCGTTATTTTAGGTTCCCCCAGAGCCAAAAGTCATTTGGATACATGATCAAGCGATTTGGCATGGCAATGGATCTGGAAAACCTCTGGCGGAAACACATTCGCGAAAGGTTGCGTTAAGCAGATCTTTCACTGGGCGAGTGGCATGAGTTAGTGCCCCATAGGTGCTCTGATTCAGTGCAGGAACCACGTACTGTGCAAGGAAGACTCGATAACGTGCAGACGTCAAGTCCTTCAATGAAGGAAGGACCGAGAATAAACGTGCTTCTCAATCCACACCACACTCGCACATAAGGCAAGTGCAATGACGGTTTAACGGTACCCCAAATTAACAACTGACAAATGAGAACAAAGACTCCAAGTGTAACTATGCTTCATTAAGCCATAACAACAATCCACCCTTTCGTAAGGTTCTCATAACTAAACAAATCAGCAAAATATTTCTTAACAATTTTGCTGTGTACGGATGCTTAGCTTGTCACTTATTTCAAATACAAGACAAAATAGTACGTTTCTTCATAAATTTTCTACACAAAACTTCAATCATACGCACAATTCTAACAATAAGAAACTACACAATTACAAATTTAAAAAACTTGATTACCTTATACATTGGCTTACATAGTTCCTCTATTAATATAATCCCACTTACTCAATATTTTTCATCAAAAGATATTACAAAATCCTTTTCAAATAATCCTACCTCCACTACACGGCAGGCCACTTCCATCCTTCTCAAAGCAAGCTCCTTGCCAGCTTGTCTAACATACACTACACACTGCTACTCTCTTCAGAGGAAGTAATCTCTGTGACCAATATATGCGGCCTCAAAAACAGACTTACAAAGAATATGGTTATATCGATACTACAGAGGTTGAGTACATTTATCAACTCCTCAACTTCCTTTACGTTTTTGGCCAAAACGTCCTGAAAATCGTAATGGCAAATAAGATAGCTTCTTTTCCAGCCGAATGAATATGATGCTTTAGCTCCGTCAAACGTATTCATGTTAGGCCGCGTCTATTTGCAGTTTATGCAGGGTGAGCTCAAATTCCAGTAACAAAATTTCGGCGGTTGTTTAGGGATACTTCGTTGATACTTAAGTGTGAGAGACTCGTGATTCGCATTGGTTCGTTACAGAGTAACTTCATTTCCTTTCATTTCTTACCCTTATTTATCTTTGTCTCTCTCTATCGCACTGAAAATTTTCGACGGTGGGTTTAGGATGCGGCCTATATTTCTGCAGTCGGAGAATATCAGAGATATGTCGGAAGGTAAAGTCTAGCAGCATACAATGGCTTGCAGGACGCCAACACTCCATGTAAATAAAAGAGACTCTTTTGCTGATCAACGGAATAATCAGTTCGTGCTTAACTATGGGCAAAAGAATTAGCATTCCGACTTATTCACATCTTTAAGTTTGGCTCCATTTATGTAGACGAGCACTTTAAGCTGGAGCTGTAATAACGAACAGTTTCTGAGACAAACTTTTGGGCCGGCCGCTGTGGCAGATCGGTACTAGGCACTTCAGTCCGGAACCGCGCTTATGCTACGGTCGCAGGTTCGAATCCTGCCTCGGGCATGGATGTGTGTGATGTCCTTAGGTTAGTTAGGTTTAAGTAGTTCTAAGTCTAGGAGACTGATGACCTCAGATGTCAACTCCCATAGTGCTTAGTGCCATTTGAACAAACATTTGGCGACACGTTTTTACATTTCAAACAAATAAAATGTACTGACATATTTCTCATCAGGACCCCAACGAAACACTATAATATTGACTTTAGTAATAACTACTACGTACTTCTGTATAAAATAAATTTAAAAAGTAATTTACCAAAAATAAAACAATTGTTATAAAATATATGTTTAATACAGGTGGAACCAGAACTCCACCGACAAACTTTCAGAAGTTGTTCAAGGATACGTTCTGAATATTTTGGTATAAGGAACCCACGGCCTCGGGGGGCTCGTTACATAGTAAGTATCGTTACGATTTATTTAGTTTGTTACCGCTTACACCCTTGTTTCTGTGACAATACCTCCTCAACAATGAAGAAGCCTGTAACACGCAGTAACCAAAACATGTAACACGCAACACAGTGTAACACAGCAAGCCTCAGACGAATCATATACACTTTTGTCACAGTGTGTCCAGTCCTGTCTGTCCGCCTACAATGTAGCACGTAACAAATGCAGAACTGTTCCCTTTCGACCGTCGTGATCACGGCAGAGTCCAAGATGACGCACTATCGACTGCCTTACACGCTCATGAATTCCAGTAGTTAGTTCACGGCTATGATAATCCTAGGAACCAGGCTCTTCATATGCCCCCAAAAGGAGAAGTCCGTTGGCGTCTTGTCTGGTGACCGAGCTGGCCGTATATTTTTTTATTTTTATTTTATTTTATTTATTTATTTAACCTGAACCACCGCAACCAATTCACTGTCATCCTAATGAAATGGACTCCTTATAACAAAATACTCTGAAAGTTTGTCAGCTTAACTCTGCTTCATCCTGTACAAACTATCTCGACAGGAAGTAAATGATTCCACTTCCATTACTGAGGAACAATGTTTTGCTGCAGATTCCTCAGCAGAACGGAAAAGGAACTGCTAGCTGTAATACTTGACATCAACTTATAAAATTCACTTGCCCGTACAACTACATTTCTTGATAAATTACTAACTCACACGCAATCTGCTTGTCAATGCCTTTAGTTGTGCCTATTGTTCTTCGTCTCTAATTGCTGTGTATATAGCTGCATCTGTTTCTGTGTAGTCTACGTGTAGTATATTTCTATTGTTCGCGTACTGCCCGCAAGAAAAGAGTGTGTTCTGTGGAACCTTCTTCCCCGCATGTGCCTGTAGATGTCTGTCTCAGACTCACGAGGTTTAAGTGCGTGGGATAAGGTCCGTGTCTGATTAAGAAGAGTACCATACCGCGGCTCGGAGCGATATGTTTCATTCTCAACCGCTCCCATATATCAGTGGGGAAGTCGTGCAGTCTACGTCCCTTATCACTTGCAACCCACTCATCTTGCCATGTATCCACACACTAACTTTCAAGGTGACGTGTCGTTTGTGTCGGTACACCAATTATTGTGTGTACCTTCTCTAGTCTCCCCATCTTTAACCAGTACTGTACAGCTCTGTATTTTATCGCGATGTCTATGGGGCGTATTCCTAACACCAAACACAGTGCCTCCACAGCGCTGGTGCCGAAGGCTCCACATAGCCTTTGTAGGACACACCTCTTGTAACCTCCCCCCTCACTTAGAGACCTTAATGACAGTGAAAAATTAAACCACGTGTACCTAATGGAAATTGGGGAAAAAGCAATCGTCACTGAATTTAATCTGTCGGTAAAGAGGGAGGAAAGAGTTACATCTCAATGAAAGGAAAAATTCAAATGAAACTGGTGGAAAATAATTTTGAAAAAAGGTAAAGTTAATAAAGAAAGTAAATGTGCGGCCGTTACGTTAACAATCAACTAGCGTAATTAGATATTTGAGATTTGGGGGAAATTACGGTCGCCAGTCCTAAGGACAATTACTATAGTAACTGAAAAAGAAAGGTTATTACACATATAATTAGCACTAGAAGCGTGGCAACTGAAGGTTGACACGTGTAGTGTGAAAACTGAAAGTTTGTCAGAAGTAATAAATTTAGCTACACTCTGACTTAATTTAGCAAAAGAATTAATAAAACCGGAAAATTGAAAGTTAATGTAGTGACTGAAATTAATAGTGAGCTTTGTTTCTGAAGCACATCGAAATTCAGTAAAATACGGTTAGTCTTGGACTACCTCAACAATCATTTTAAAAGCTACTTGAATCTACGCAATTTAGAAATAAGAGATTTAACTTTGATCTTGAATTAAATGATTCTGATACAATTAACAATAGTAAAATTTAGTACGTACCAAGCTGAGCTGCAGTCACAGGTAAGCTAAAAAACGGTAACAAAACTCGCACTCTTAATTTGTGCTTGTGTAATCTAAATATTGTAGCCAGCTATGAATACCTTAACTGAACTTTGAAATTAAAGCAGTGAAATCGAATGATGTTGGCGTTTGAATTTCAACGACACTCGGGTTCATTCCGGAAAAGTAAGGGACCCTGCTTGGTAATGCAATTGGGACAATGAGCAACAAAGGTTCATGCTTTGTTGCTGTAATTTTGTGATGCAACAATTTTAAAAGTTTGAAAAGCTGAGATCTGCCATACAGTTCTAAAACTTTACGTGTTTCCAATCGTCCTTGTTGGTTCATTGAAGGTTTGAAGCCGTCGATCGAGGAGCTGGCGACAGTCACTCATTGTCGGCCGTCGCTGTTGCAGAAGCTGGATGTTGGCGCGCCTTCTTCTCGACACGGTCACCAGACGAAACGGGCTCTTGATGTGCGCCAGCTAATGCTTCCCGTCCGCGACACCGTGTCAGAAACTATCATCGCAAGTCGAGCGCAATTACATGCTGCCAAACCCCAAAAGCGCGGCAACTCGCGGGAGCTTCACGCAACACACCTGCTCCACTGCACCACCCCAGCCAGACTCCCCCTCTGCTCTGCTCGCGCTCCACGTGGCAGAGTTAACACTACCAAAGATCCTAAACACTCTGGTTCTCCACACGACCTATCAACGTATTCGTTCGATAGCATAGTTTTCCCTAGGCAAGACCCAGCGTAAAAATACAAATAATATTTACAAAACAACCAATTATACATCGACATAAATGCATAAATATATATATATATATATACAAATAGTAAAACAATTACAATATATAAAGTCACAGAAATGTCATATCTTGAGGTAACAAAACAAGGAAAAAGAATTATAGTACAATAGATGGAAATAGGAGGATATGCATTTCCGGAGTTACACTCTGATGCTTTGTTGGTGAACAGGTTCAGTCTGTGTGCCACACCAATGTCTGTAGTATTTTTCTGATTTGTCCGCTGTTAGCCTTATGTGTTTGTGTATATTCAATTTCTCACCTATGCGCATCGCAAAACAGCGCGTAACATGCGATCGTTTGACTCCTTTGAAGTAATCCTTCAGTAGTATTGTTTTCGGCTATCCTGAGGTTGTTCTTGTGACACCATTGTGTAATTTTTTGTAGTATTTCACTGGCTTCCTGTTCTAGCTGATATATGTAGTTTGCAGTGACTACAACTAATAAGTCATCTGCGTCGGCGACAATTCCGTCTGACCTGCCATCTCCATCTAGAAGTTGCAGGAGTGGTTCGATAGTTATGTCGCAGAAGATGGGGCCGCAGATCGACCCTTGAGGACAGCTTTTGGTAATTCTTTTAATTACTTTATGTCTGTCCATCTGCTATTCGACTGCTTGGTTTTTACAGCAGTGTACGAAACAGTTTTACAGTGTTTGCGGTACCTCAGGATGTCTTACCATTTGAAACATTGCGGGCGAGCAGAGGTTATCGAATGTCCCGGCAATGTCAATCATTATTGCTATGGCGTATTTCTGTGTTGTATTAACAATGTGTAGGGTCTGGGTGATGGCATCATCTATTTATTGGACAGTTCTGAAGCTGAATTTGTGGTGTCTCATATCCCTGAGAGCTCCATGTGTTTGTAAGTGCTTGCACAGTAGCTTCTCCTGAATACTTCGCTAGGGTGTTTATTGGGTATATTGGTCTGTTACTCTTTGGATCTGAAGGATCCATGTCTGCTAATTTCTTAATAATGGTTGCTTTGGAGGTTTTACACACTGTAGGTATCCTGCCCAGCCTCAACGCACTTTCGTAACGTTGTTGGGAACGGGGCGATCTGCGGTGCTAGTCTTTTCAGTGTTTCTGAGTGTATGCAATCTGGTCCAGGTGCTTTCTTCTTTTTGAGCTCTGAGATTGCTAGCGTAACCTCTTCTTGCCCAAAAGGACAGGTGACAGTTGCAGTATTGTATGGTGTGCGTAGGTTTTCTTAGTGTTGTATGATATTGTGTTTCTGTATCAATGACGTTGTCAGGGTGCAGTTTATACAGCAGAAACTCAGTTGTATCCCACCAACGCCTCGTCATCGTTCCGCCATCCTGCCTCAGCGTTCCCACAACTAGTGGGGTTTTTATCTTCTCTTTCAGTATTTTATATGGTTCCCCCACATATTTTGCTCTGTTTCTATTGATACAAATCGTTCCCATTGCTCTCTACGCGAGTTGTATAGGGTCTGTCTGTATAAGTATTGTGCTTGTCCACAAGCTTAAAGTATTATGCGTCTATCTTTATCAAGTATCGCCTTTTGATATAATTTTCGTTTGCTTCTGGCATCTTGTTTGAGTCCCTTGAGTTCGTTGGTCCATGGTATTGGTGAGCGTTTTGTGATCTTTGCTGTTGGTATTGATGTGTTTTGTGCCTGTTCTATTACCTGTGTTAACTTGTGTGCTCTATGATCGATACCTCCATCGATGTTTTCTAGATCGTGTTGTTGGATACTTTCCGTTCCAGTCTGTTTTGTGGAACAGTACGTGTCTGGTGTGTGACTTGGTCGCTGTGTTCTGAGTGTGAGTTAGTGTGTATGTTATGTCACTGCGGTCACTGCTGGTTATATTGTCGTGTACGGTCCACTTTGTTACTTACACAATTGCTGCATTATTTGCTACTATAAAGTCGATATTGCTGCTCTTACCATGGAACCCTGAATATGGTGATATACCAGGTGTTCCGGTATGAAATGAGCGTTAAGATACAAATGTGTCGATAGGGAACATTTGTTGTGAACGAGCCTTAATTTTTTTTTTTTTTTTGTTTGATTGGTATGACATCTGTCAAAGATATTTAGTATACATAAAGTCATGGAACAAACAACATCATATGCTTTCATAATGTTGACAATGTCGAATTTTGTACCAGAAAGTGATGATTTGCGGAAAGCATTAATTTATTGTTTTCATTTGAAAAAAAGTGCTACAGAGTCGCATCGAATGCTTGTCGAGGCATATGGTGATCATGCTCTATCAGAAGCAACATGGAGAAAATGGTTTCAACGGTTCAGAAATAATGATTTTGATGTAAGAAATGAAGAACGTGGAAGACCACGCCAAAAAAGTTCGAAGACGCCGAATTGCAAGCAATATTGGATGAAGATGATACTTTGAGTCAGAAGCAAATGGCAGCAATGCTAAATGTTGGACAGCAATCAATTTCTGACCGTTTGAAAGCCATTGAAAAGATCCAAAAGTGTGGAAAATGGGTGCCACATGAATTGAATGAAAGACAGATGGAAAACCGAAAAACCATTTGTCAAATTTTGCTTCAAAGACATGAAAGAAAATCAGTTTTGCATCGAATTGTTACCGGCGATGAAAAATGGATTTATTTTTAAGAATCCTAAACGGGAAAAAGCATGGGTTATTCCGGGACAACCATCAACATCGACTACAAAACCAGATCGATTCGGCAAGAAGACAATGCTCTGTGTTTGGTGAGAAGAAGATCGTAATGTGTAATAGGTAGACATCTATCCACACCGTCACACAGGAATTCGAAGCTGCATCAGGATCCACTGCAAGTACTATGACAGTTAGGCCTGTAAATGGCAAACGACGCCTCGCTTGATGTAAGGAATATAAACATTGGATGACTGAACGGCGGAAAAAAGTTGTGCTGAGTGACGAATCACGGTACACAATGTGGCGATCCGATGACAGGGTGTGGGTGTGGCGAATGCCGGGTGAACTTCATCTGCCAGCGTGGCGTGTATAGTGACAACAGTAAAATTCGGAGGCGGTGGTGTTATGGTGTTGTCGTGTTTTTCATGGAGGGGGCTTGCACCCCTTGTTGCTTTTCTGGCGCCGGCCGCGGTGGTCTAGCGGTTCTAGGCGCGCAGTCCGGAACCGCGCGACTGCTACGGTCGCAGGTTCGAATCCTGCCTCGGGCATGGATGTGTGCTATGTCCTTAGGTTAGTTAGGTTTAAGTAGTTCTAAGTTCTAGGGGCTGATGACCTCAGATGTTAAGTCCCATAGTGCTCAGAGCCATTTGAACCATTTTTTTGTTTTGCTGGCATTATCACAGCACAGGCCTACGTTGATGTTTTAAGCACCTTCTTGCTTCCCACTGTGAAAAGCAATTCGGGGATGGCGACTGCATCTTTCGACGCGATCGAGCACCTGTTAATAACGCACGGCCTGTGGCGGAGTGGTTACTCGACAATAACATCCCTGTAATGGACTGGTCCGCACAGAGTCCTGACCTGAATCCTATAGGATACGTTTGGGACGTTTTGGAAGTCTACTTCGTGCCAGGCCTCACCGACCGACATTGGTACCTGTCCTCAGCGCAGCACTCAGTGAAGAATGGGCTGTCATTCCCCAAGAAACCTTCCAGCATCTGACTGAACGTATGCCTGCGAGAGTGAAAACTGTCGTCAAGGCTAAGGGTGGGCCAACACCACATTGAATTTCAGCATTACCGATGAAGAGCGCCACGAACTTGTATGTCTTTTTCAGCCAGGTGTCCGGTTATTTTTGATCACATAGGATAGTTGCAGCAGATCTACCTTCAACCACATACAGTAAATTGGCTTGCCTAGGGTATAGATGTAGATCTAGAAGTACTGCACTTTCCAGAAAAACCTGCCTGTAACTACAGCATGGAACGTCATCGCGGTAAAAATTAAATTAAATAAATTGGGGTCTGTTCATCCAGGGGCAGATTTTATTACCTATAATGCGCTACTTTAATTTAAAATAAAACTATAGGACGGGTACTGGTAGCTGGTCAGAATTCCTAATTGCTAGGCTGAAACAAAGCTGTGGGTTTTAAATCACTAACGCAACTACAAGTGACGTAAATATTCACAAATCAAACCTATTGTCCACTCAACACACGTTACCGTTTCCTGGTGATCAACAAATGCTAATGTGCAGCGCTAAATGATATGATTCGAGCCCACAACGGTGGATAACAACGCACCGTAAATTTAATAAACTAATAAACTAACTGGAAAACTCCATATTGTGTTCAAATCTACGAATTACATAAAATACCCTTACTCAAAGCTAGGTAACCGACACAACAATGCCGGTCGGTTAGGCATGGAATTCCAATAAAATTTACAAATTTCCAAATTTATGGTAAGTACCTAGGGGACCAAACTGCTGAGGTCATCGGTCCCTCAGCTTACACACTAGTTAATCTAACTTTAACTAACTTACGCTAAGGACAACACACACATCCATGCTCGAGGGAGGACCCCAAGTCCGCAGCTCGTGGTCGTGCGGCAGCGTTCTCGCTTCCTGCGCCCGGGTTCCCGGGTTCGATTCCCGGCGGGGTCAGGGATTTTCTCTGCCTCGTGATGACTGGGTGTTGTGTGATGTCCTTAAGTTAGTTAGGTTTAAGTAGTTCTAAGTTCTAGGGGACTGATGACCATAGATGTTAAGTCCCATAGTGCTCAGAGCCATTTGAACCATTTTTGGAGGACTCCAACATCCTACGGGGGGAGGGGGGGGGGAGGCCAAGCGAACAGTGGAAAGGTACCTTTGACCGCGCGATTAAAATTTACACTGCTGCTGTGGAAGACTGCAAAAATATCAGAGCCCAAACTGAGCCCGAATAATTCTGTCCTAGGATTGTGACAGAAGCTAGATCTAGCCACTGCACAAATTCGTCAGAATCCACACGGAACGCGATAGATACTGATGAGCCAGATCATTATAACCACCTGCTTGACAGCTTCTTTGTCCGTCTTTGGAACGAGATACATCACTAATTCTGCGTGTCAGTTATCCGACGTTTTGTTGGTAGGTTTGCGGAGATAAGGGGCATTAGATGTCTACGCACAGGTCATGTAATTCGCCCAAGTAACGGGCCGCTAATTTGCTTACGAGGTGATGGCGTCCGCCAGCTACTCAGGTGGGTTCCATAGGATTTACATCAGGTGAATTTAGTCAACGAGAGTTCAATATAATGCTGCTCAAACGACTGTTTCACAATTCTGGCTCCGAGACACGGATACTTACACTGCTGAAACATGACCTCGGATTGGGGAAAGACATCAAGCGTGAAGGTACGCAGGAGGTTCAAAGCTGCCAACTTGTCTTCGATTACTACCACAGGCCCCATGCAAGCGCAGGAGAATGTCTCCCATAGCACAATACTGCTCCCAAAAGCCTTCGTCCGTCGCACGTTGACCTTTCGAGCCACCGTTCACCTCGACGACGGCGTTTGTGGAGACGACCGTCGGCCTAGAGTAGAAAAAAATGTGATTCACCCGAAGAGCCGACGTGTTTCCGTTGACTGACGGTCGAATATCGATGACCCCACTGCAATTGTAACTGCCGATGTCGTTGTGTCAACATGTGAACACGTAGGGGTGGTCTGCTCCGAGGTCCATGTCCAACAATGTACAATGAACGGTGTATTCCAAAACACTTGTGTGTTCACCAGTATTGTACTCTTTCGGCAGATATGCCACAGATCACTATCTATCCTACTTCGTAGAGCAGACAAACCTCCGATCCCCATATCGTGGATGTCCAAGTGGTAGTTTCACTGCTCTCCTACCTCTTTCCGTCCCCCCATGAACCATGGACCTTGCCGCTGGTGGGGAGGCTTGCGTGCCTCAGCGATACAGATGGCCGTACCGTAGGTGCAACCACAACGGAGGGGTATCTGTTGAGAGGCCAGACAAACATGTGGTTCCTGAAGAGGGGCAGCAGCCTTTTCAGTAGTTGCAGGGGCAACAGCCTGGATGATTGACTGATCTGGCCTTGTAACATTAGCCAAAACGGCCTTGCTGTGCTGGTACTGCGAACGGCTGAAAGCAAGGGGAAACTACAGCCGTAATTTTTCCCGAGGGCATGCAGCTCTACTGTATGATTAAATGATGATGGCGTCCTCTTGGGTAAAATATTCCGGAGGTAAAATAGTCCCCCATTCGGATCTCCGGGCGGGGACTACTCAGGAGGACGTCTTTATCAGGAGAAAGAAAACTGGCGTTCTACGGATCGGAGCGTGGAATGTCAGATCCCTTAATCGGGCAGGTAGGTTAGAAAATTTAAAAAGGGAAATGGATAGGTTAAAGTTAGATATAGTGGGAATTAGTGAAGTTCGGTGGCAGGAGGAACAAGACTTTTGGTCAGGTGATTACAGGATTATAAATACAAAATCAAATAGGGGTAATGCAGGAGTAGGTTTAATAATGAATAAAAAAATAGGAGTGCGGGTTAGCTACTACAAACAGCATAGTGAACGCATTATTGTGGCCAAGATAGACACAAAGCCCATGCCTACTACAGTAGTACAAGTTTATATGCCAACTACCTCTGCAGATGATGAAGAAATAGATGAAATGTATGACGAGATAAAAGAAATTATTCAGGTAGTGAAAGGAGACGAAAATTTAATAGTCATGGGTGACTGGAATTCGTCAGTAGGAAAAGGGAGAGAAGGAAACATAGTAGGTGAATATGGATTGGGGGGAAGGAATGAAAGAGGAAGCCGCCTTGTAGAATTTTGCACAGAGCACAACTTAATCATAGCCAACACTTGGTTCAAGAATCATAAAAGAAGGTTGTATACATGGAAGAATCCTGGAGATACTAGTAGGTATCAGATAGATTATATAATGGTAAGACAGAGATTTAGGAACCAGGTTTTAAATTGTAAGTCATTTCCTGGGGCAGATGTGGATTCTGACCACAATCTATTGGTTATGAACTGCAGATTGAAACTGAAGAAACTGCAAAAAGGTGGGAATTTAAGGAGATGGGACCTGGATAAACTGAAAGAACCAGAGGTTGTAGAGAGTTTCAGGGAGAGCATAAGGGAACAATTGACAGGAATGGGGGAAAGAAATACAGTAGAAGAAGAATGGGTAGCTCTGAGGGATGAAGTAGTGAAGGCAGCAGAGGATCAAGTAGGTAAAAAGACGAGGGCTAATAGAAATCCTTGGGTAACAGAAGAAATATTGAATTTAATTGATGAAAGGAGAAAATACAAAAATGCAGTAAATGAAGCAGGCAAAAAGGAATACAGACGACTCAAAAATAATATCGACAGGAAGTGCAAAATGGCTAAGCAGGGATGGCTAGAGGACAAATGTAAGGATGTAGAGGCTTGTCTCACTAGGGGTAAGATAGATACTGCCTACAGGAAAATTAAAGAGACCTTTGGAGAGAAGAGAACCACTTGTATGAATATCAAGAGCTCAGATGGCAACCCAGTTCTAAGCAAAGAAGGGAAGGCAGAAAGGTGGAAGGAGTATATAGAGGGTTTATACACGGGCGATGTACTTGAGGACAATGTTATGGAAATGGAAGAGGATGTAGATGAAGACGAAATGGGAGATAAGGTACTGCGTGAAGAGTTTGACAGAGCACTGAAAGACCTGAGTCGAAACAAGGCCCCGGGAGTAGACAACATTCCATTAGAACTACTGATGGCCTTGGGAGAGCCAGTCATGACAAAACTCTACCATCTGGTGAGCACGATGTATGAGACAGGCGAAATACCCTCAGACTTCAAGAAGAATATAATAATTCCAATCCCAAAGAAAGCAGGTGTTGACAGATGTGAAAATTACCGCACTATCAGTTTAATAAGTCACAGCTGCAAAATACTAACGCGAATTCTTTACAGACGAATGGAAAAACTGGTAGAAGCCGACCTCGGGGAAGATCAGTTTGGATTCCGTAGAAATGTTGGAACACGTGAGGCAATACTGACCTTACGACTTATCTTAGAAGAAAGATTAAGAAAAGGCAAACCTACGTTTCTAGCATTTGTAGACTTAGAGAAAGCTTTTGACAATGTTAACTGGAATACTCTCTTTCAAATTTTGAAGGTGGCAGGGGTAAAATACAGGGAGCGAAAGGCTATTTACAGTTTGTACAGAAACCAGATGGCAGTTATAAGAGTCGAGGGGCATGAAAGGGAAGCAGTGGTTGGGAAAGGAGTAAGACAGGGTTGTAGCCTCTCCCCGATGTTATTCAATCTCTATATTGAGCAAGCAGTAAAGGAAACAAAAGAAAAATTCGGAGTAGGTATTAAAATTCATGGAGAAGAAGTAAAAACTTTGAGGTTCGCCGATGACATTGTAATTCTGTCAGAGACAGCAAAGGACTTGGAAGAGCAGTTGAACGGAATGGACAGTGTCTTGAAAGGAGGATATAAGATGAACATCAACAAAAGCAAAACGAGGATAATGGAATGTAGTCAAATTAAGTCGGGTGATGCTGAGGGAATTAGATTAGGAAATGAGACACTTAAAGTAGTAAAGGAGTTTTGCTATTTAGGGAGTAAAATAACCGATGATGGTCGAAGTAGAGAGGATATAAAATGTAGACTGGCAATGGCAAGGAAAGCGTTTCTCAAGAAGAGGAATTTGTTAACATCGAGTATAGATTTAAGTGTCAGGAAGTCATTTCTGAAAGTATTTGTATGGAGTGTAGCCATGTATGGAAGTGAAACATGGACGATAACTAGTTTGGACAAGAAGAGAATAGAAGCTTTCGAAATGTGGTGCTACAGAAGAATGCTGAAGATAAGGTGGGTAGATCACGTAACTAATGAGGAGGTATTGAATAGGATTGGGGAGAAGAGAAGTTTGTGGCACAACTTGACTAGAAGAAGGGATCGGTTGGTAGGACATGTTTTGAGGCATCAAGGGATCACAAATTTAGCATTGGAGGGCAGTGTGGAGGGTAAAAATCGTAGAGGGAGACCAAGAGATGAATACACTAAGCAGATTCAGAAGGATGTAGGTTGCAGTAGATACTGGGAGATGAAGAAGCTTGCACAGGATAGAGTAGCATGGAGAGCTGCATCAAACCAGTCTCAGGACTGAAGACCACAACAACAAGCTCTTTCCGTAGATGCTTACGACAGTAGCAAGCGAACATTCTACCATTGTCTCAGTTTTCGAGATACTTGTTCACAGACTCTATGTAATAATAAACCGCACTTGGTCAAAGACGCTTATCGCAATGGATTTCTCCACTTCCAGTCCATATCTTCTCTAGGGTGATTGCCAGTCCGTGTCTGCTCTGCTTACATACTTCAGTTATTGCGTCACGTACCCGCAACGTCACCAGGCGGCATCCAGCGTCGTGGTGACAGTGGTCGTAATGTTTCGGCTTGTCAGTGTACGTCTGGACATCAATGTACACTCCTGGAAATGGAAAAAAGAACACATTGACACCGGTGTGTCAGACTCACCATACTTGCTCCGGACACTGCGAGAGGGCTGTACAAGCAATGATCACACGCACGGCACAGCGGACACACCAGGAACCGTGGTGTTGGCCGTCGAATGGCGCTAGCTGCGCAGCATTTGTGCACCGCCGCCGTCAGTGTCAGCCAGTTTGCCGTGGCATACGGAGCTCCATCGCAGTCTTTAACACTGGTAGCATGCCGCGACAGCGTGGACGTGAACCGTATGTGCAGTTGACGGACTTTGAGCGAGGGCGTATAGTGGGCATGCGGGAGGCCGGGTGGACGTACCGCCGAATTGCTCAACACGTGGGGCGTGAGGTCTCCACAGTACATCGATGTTGTCGCCAGTGGTCGGCGGAAGGTGCACGTGCCCGTCGACCTGGGACCGGACCGCAGCGACGCACGGATGCACGCCAAGACCGTAGGATCCTACGCAGTGCCGTAGGGGACCGCACCGCCACTTCCCAGCAAATTAGGGACACTGTTGCTCCTGGGGTATCGGCGAGGACCATTCGCAACCGTCTCCATGAAGCTGGGCTACGGTCCCGCACACCGTTAGGCCGTCTTCCGCTCACGCCCCAACATCGTGCAGCCCGCCTCCAGTTGTGTCGCGACAGGCGCGAATGGAGGGACGAATGGAGACGTGTCGTCTTCAGCGAAGAGAGTCGCTTCTGCCTTGGTGCCAATGATGGTCGTATGCGTGTTTGGCGCCGTGCAGGTGAGCGCCACAATCAGGACTGCATACGACCGAGGCACACAGGGCCAACACCCGGCATCATGGTGTGGGGAGCGATCTCCTACACTGGCCGTACACCACTGGTGATCGTCGAGGGGACACTGAATAGTGCACGGTACATCCAAACCGTCATCGAACCCATCGATCTACCATTCCTAGACCAGCAAGGGAACTTGCTGTTCCAACAGGACAATGCACGTCCGCATGTATCCCGTGCCACCCAACGTGCTCTAGAAGGTGTAAGTCAACTACCCTGGCCAGCAAGATCTCCGGATCTGTCCCCCATTGAGCATGTTTGGGACTGGATGAAGCGTCGTCTCACGCGGTCTGCACGTCCAGCACGAACGCTGGTCCAACTGAGGCGCCAGGTGGAAATGGCATGGCAAGCCGTTCCACAGGACTACATCCAGCATCTCTACGATGGTCTCCATGGGAGAATAGCAGCCTGCATTGCTGCGAAAGGTGGATATACACTGTACTAGTGCCGACATTGTGCATGCTCTGTTGCCTGTGTCTATGTGCCTGTGGTTCTGTCAGTGTGATCATGTGATGTATGTGACCCCAGGAATGTGTCAATAAAGTTTCCCCTTCCTGGGACAATGAATTCACGGTGTTCTTATTTCAATTTCCAGGAGTGTAATATACAGACATCTAAGTCGCAGCTAGCTGTACCACTACTCACACTGATTGTCTCCCATCCCAAACTCTGACCGCCAATACATGAGGCTGTGACCGACAGCCAGACCGGCCATCACAGACAGACCATGAGGAAATTGGCCGCAGCCCTTTTAAAGCCTCTGTCACCTCCTCCCTTCTCTAACTCTCGGCATCTCCCACCCGAATAAAGTGCACCCAGTGACGTCACACTAGTTCCTCATGTGATCACCAGTACACATTTACAACTTGTTTTTACACATATTTAATTGAAATTTCTATTGCGCCGCTAGCTGCGCGCTAAAATTCCATTGTATAAACACATTTCATAATGATTTCTAAGCACCATAGATGCCCTTAAATTAGTGTTAAGCTATTCCCAATTTGAGCATTCAAAGGCGAAAATTGTTTATGCTCTTGGCATCTTTGTTGTTCAATTTACAATTACAAATGGTATATCATTTACATCAGATTTTGTTTCTGCTTTTCACTACTGTTTTCAGAATGTACGTATCGTTGAAGATATTCAAACTATGGCATACCTAAAGCAAATTAACATCAAACCTTAAAAATGGAAGAAATAATAATAATCTTACAATCTAAATAGTGTTTGTAATTGTTAGTAGTCGAGACCTACACGTACATGTTACGGTGAATGCAATTAATATCCCATTAAATTGATTCTCTCATCTTAATTATTAAATTTATGGATCATATGATTATCTCAGTCGATGTGGCTCAGCAAAAACAATGATTTGATTGCTCAACCTTGTAAGGTCAATTTTGCACATTACATAAGATGGCTCAAACGGCTCTGAGCACTATGAGACTTAACTTCTTAGGTCATCAGTCATAGAACTTAGAACTGATTAAACCTAACTAACCTAAGGACATCACACACATCCATGCCCGAGGCAGGATTCGAACCTGAGAGCGTAGCGGTCGCGCGGTTCCAGACTGTAGCGCCTTGAACCGCTCGGCCACTCCGGCCGGCCCTTACATAAGACTTTTATACATTCTAACGGGAAGGTGATTATGTTACCTAACTTACTTCAGCGGTAATGAGCAATTTGCCTGTAAGTATGTAATGCAAAAAAGATGACAATCGACGATATTAACACACCGCTCTTTTATAACGCATGTCAATAAGCATAAGGTGAAACAAGCAGCGAAAGGAAACGTTTTGTGTGCAAACGGGCGTGGGCACAAGCAGAGGCCGCACCATGAGAGGCACCACGAAAAATTATTGGGGGGGAGGGGAGGGGCGGGGGTATCCTGCGGCAGGAGTCAGCGACCGGACAGGTGACACATACTGGAGAGCAAGTAACGGGCCACCAGAAGTAGGACGGAAAGAAGCTTTAGAAAACTGCGTTTCAGAATTCCAAATGGATACGAACAAAACAGTGAGGCTGTTGATCACATGAACAGCGAATGGTACTCATGTGATGCACGCATGTAACTTTTAGGCGTCTGGAGTGGGCACAAAACGTCCGGTTGACGGAAACAAACTAGGAAGGAGTAAAGTGCCGAGATTTTGACGCAGTTCAGTGGTAGGGCCCTTGCAATTGGCAGAGAGTGTTTCCACAAAATAAGAGGAATGCTCCTATTGGTCAAACAAATCAGTGACGTGGACAACGAAAGAACCCAGGTGGGGAGACAGTTCGGCTACGAGAAAGACGAGAGCGAAATATTCGTGGACTCTTCTCTGAACTGGTGTCAAGTACAGAACGGGGTGCATAACACTATGTATGACGCAGAGGAGAAATTGGGGGGAAAACTGCGCTCACTGTGGCTGACATTCAGCCAGATATTAGCTATAGCGTCGCTGAGCTCCAACTGTGGAGAAACGAACCAGCCAGTTAGTTAATTGTTATTGCGGGCATTGAGAGGGCATTTTAATATGCACGCTGCTCCAGCCATGCACGTGCATATCGCCATATACCAAGACTAGGGAAGAGTACATGTTTTCTCGCATAACGACAAACATAGGGAGAGTTTCTGGTGCAAAATTCAGCAAAGGCTTAATTACTTTTTATAGGGATTTCAGAGGACAAGAGAAGCCATGCAGATGACAGCTCATGGTAGCTAAGATAAATACCATGAGCGGAGGCGTAAACTTGTTGATTCACCAGCTTGTGTCCACTGTAATCTCGAGCGACCTTGTGTAATCATTCGCTCAACTTGTCGCAAAACTAACTATCCTCTAAAGACTTGATTGTCATCTTAAATAATACCGAAATTTGAAACGGATCGGATGATTTATCATAGTACTGGCCAACGTCATGACGTAGTCGTAAGAATAATTTTGTAAAGAAACTTCTGGTTAAAATTTACGATTGTTGTGTTTAGGATTATTTCACTTTCTGAGAACGAGATGCGTTCGTTTAACTACTATCGTAACGTTGTCACATTGTAAAATGTGTAAATGCGTGCATTTCTGTGATAAGATTGCAACATTAAACCAAAAAATATTTGCATCTAACACAGTTGTTGTTCTGACCTCAAAACCTTACAACCCATTTCGTAGCGTGATTACATTAAAAGTTGTGAACTATTACAAGCGTGCCGGCCGCAGTGGTCGAGCGGTTCTAGGCGCTTCAGTCTGGAACCGCCCAACGCTACGGTCGCAGGTTCGAATCCTGTCTCGGGCATGAATGTGTGTGATGTCCTTAGGTTAGTTAGGTTTAAGTAGTTCTAAGTGCTAGGGGACTGATGACCTCAGCTGTTAAGTCCCAAAGTGCTCACAGCCATTTGAACCATTACATACGTAGGTTATAAGTAAATCCATTTGCGTCTGTAACTTCATTTATATAAAGCACTGAGATGATAGTTCTTCATCATAATATGCATAATTAAATCCTCTTTCATATGTCACCTCGTGTGTTTCTGTACGTTGTATGGTTTGCACTGCACATGCACAGATGATAACAAAGGAATTGAGGCCGGCCAGTGTGGCCGAGCGGTTCTAGGCGCTTCAGTCTGGAACCGCACGACCGCTACGGTTGCAGGTTCGAATCCTGCCTCGGGAATGGATGTGTGTGATGTCCTTAGGTTAGTTAGGTTTAAGTAGTTCTAAGTTCTAGAGGACTGATGATCTCAGATGTTAAGTCCCATAGAGCTCAGAGCCATTTGAACCATTTGAAAAGGAATTGAGACTTTCCAACGGCCACTGGCTGCTCATGTCACGGGACCACGAGTAACCCATACGTGGTCCGGACTTTGTCTGAGACCACAAGGACAGATCTTGTGGCGACCGTACCACCTTCGGGCCGTAACCGTTTCCGGCAGAGAAGAAGACGTCTTCACACGCTCAACAAAACTGCATTCCAATACGCCTACACAGATATGCATTGCCATGTTAAAGTACCCAGACGGGTAGTATGAAGTGGATCTTCGTGGTTGATCTTATTTGAGTGTTTTCATAATCAAGTCAAATTTACAAAGAACTCGCCAGTATGAGCCCACTTATCGCTATAACGTTGCACCCTGTCTAACTTGGACACATATACTGATTCAGTTGGAAAAAGCTTTTATATGTTCTTCTGAATGAAGCTGACGCACAACTGCTGTAACTGGTCCTCGATATCCTCGGTACTGGAATTGGAATAGAGTTGATTTAAGAGCTGGTTCCACATGCGTTCTACCAGGAACAGATCTGGGGAACTTGCCATGGGCAGTTCATAGAAACTGTCACATGTCGATCAGCATTGTCCTATCGAAAAATCGCTCCAAGATAGGGTCTACTGTTGCATAAGAGTTAAAACGTGAGGACGCAGTATGTCCGTGACGTCCTGCTTTGTTGTCAGAGATCTCTCTGTCACTACTAGTTATGACTTGAAGTCATACCCCATGGCTCCCCGCATCAAGACGACAGGAATAAGACGGCTTTGCATCTCGAAAACGTTGGAAGAATGGGAACACTCTCCAAGTTGGCGCCAAACTCGCCAACAATGGCTGTCCAGTGAAGTGCTGTACCGCGGTTGATAGCTGCACACGGTGCAACACCAGTCAGTGCTTCCTGGTCACGACACCACACCAAAAGCAACCGTTTGTGTTGTAGTATTGACGACAGCCTACGCAAGGAACGGTAATCCTCCATTCCAGATGCTGACAGATCCTGACCAATGGTACGGGATGACGCAGAGCTTCCATTACTTGTTGTCGGATGGCAGGCGCAGATGTGAAAGTTACGATGTGGCTGGTACATAAAGATCCATGATCCCTTATGGTGCTGAGACCTAGTCGAAAGGAATCTTGAGGACGAATATAACTGTCCTTATTTTCCCTTACAGTCCAACACTGAGCCACTGTCACGTGCTAATGTCGCACAACTCTGAATATTGCACGATTTGACCAGCCGACCAAATGTAGGCCCAGACTCTATCAGGTGTTTATAACGCTGTGTCACAGTAGTAGGCGGAATCTTCGTGTTCTTTACAGTGATCACTCAAGATCTGACTAACCACGACAACACTAATGCACTCTGTTCGCTGTTCTACCTGTCACATAGCAGTGCACCTTGTATCACTTACATACCAGCCGATGGTGGTCACGAGTACGAAGTTACATTGACATATCCACTGTGTGCTTCACTTTTTTGCATGCAGTGCTAATCATTGTTCAGCTATATCTTTACTACCAGAAATGTTAGTTTATATAGGTATGCACGATTTGACCAGCCGACCAAATGTAGGCCCAGACTCTATCAGGTGTTTATAACGCTGTGTCACAGTAGTAGACGGAATCTTCGTGTTCTTTACAGTGATCACTCAAGAGCTGACTAACCACGACAACACTAATGCACTCTGCTCGCTGTTCTACCTGTCACATAGCAGTGCACCTTGTATCACTTACATACCAGCCGATGGTGGTCACGAGTACGAAGTTACATTGACATATCCACTGTGTGCTTCACTTTTTTGCATGCAGTGCTAATCATTGTTCAGCTATATCTTTACTACCAGAAATGTTAGTTTATATAGGTATATACGATTTGACCAGCCGACCAAATGTAGGCCCAGACTCTATCAGGTGTTTATAACGCTGTGTCAAACGAATAGGCGGAATCTTCGTGTTCTTTACAGTGATCACTCAAGATCTGACTAACCACGACAACACTAATGCACTCTGCCCGCTGTTCTACCTGTCACATAGCAGTGCACCTTGTATCACTTACATACCAGCCGATGGTGGTCACGAGTACGAAGTTACATTGACATATCCACTGTGCGCTTCACTTTTTTTGCATGCAGTGCTAATCATTGTTCAGCTATATCTTTACTACCAGAAATGTTAGTTTATATAGGCATGCAGAATTTAAAAGTAAGGGAGAGGTGAAGATAGATATGAAACTGGAGGGGAAGTGGGCGGTCGTGAGTCCTGCTTAGATAGCTCGGCCGGTCAGAGTGCTGTCTGGAAAGACAACGCTCGGGCTCCGAGCCCCAGTCAGGACCCTTCATAGCTTCTGCTTCCCTACTAATCAGGTTATACGCCAAATGTATTACTCTGTGGCGATTGTTCATTCGATCGTTCCCCGTGTAACACGGGCGTACAAGCGCGCTCTCTTGTATCGTTCCATCTCACCTTGTGAGGACGCCAAACTGGTTTTACACCGTACCGGACGCGGATGAAATATATGGCCGATCGTGATCCCCCCTCCCAGTCTCGTGGCAACTGCTGTACCAGTGGGATCCGCGGGCTGCGTCCCGAATGGGCAACGACGACCACAAAAACCAAACACTCACCGATTCCACTACAAATAAATTAGCATAGTTTGACTAAAATATTTCTGAAAGTCTAGAAACCACAACCGCTCACCAAGGCGCTGATCGTTAGCCCTAGAAAAGTAGTAACAAGGAGAGCTATTCGTGCATCGTATGTCTAGTTATTGAAAGCTGTAACTGTAAATTTGGATTAAAAGAAGAAAATTACTGGACCTGTTAAATATTTGCGCTCTTCACGTCGGTATGCTTTACATTTACATCTACGTAACTAGTCCGTAATTGCCACTTTAGTACTTCCCAGAGGGTTCTTCGAACCACCTTCAGACTATTTGTCTATAATTTCGCTCTCTAACAGCTCGGGGGAGAAACTGACAATTAAATCATTCTGTACGATCTCCAATTTCTCCTATTTTATTACAATGATCATTTCTCCCAATGTAGCTTGGCGTCAATAAAATATTTTTGCATTCAGAGGGGAAAGTAGGTGGTTTAAATTTCGTGGAAACATCTCGCCGCGTCGACAAACCACCTTTGTTTTAATTATTTACACCCCAACTCGCTTATCATATCCGTGACACCCTCTACCCGATTTCACGATAGTAGAAAACGAGCTGCCCTTTTTGGAGGTTTTCGATGTCCTCTGTCAGCCATGTCTGGTAAGGACCCCGTACCGCACCACAACACTCTAGCAGAGGACGAGTAAGGGTAGTGCAGACAGTCTGTTTAGTGGATCTGTCGTATCTTCTAAGAATACTGACAGTAAAAAGCAGTCTTCGTTTTACCCTCCATACAACATTATCTATGTGACCATTCCAATTTACGAGGGCTGTTCGGAAAGTAAGGGCCGATCGGTCGCAACATGAGAAAGAAGCACAGCGAAAATCAAAATTTTTTTTATTCGCAACAGTTAGCCACATCCTCCAGCTACCTCTCTTAACAGTAGCCGCTTACCCTCGTCACACAAAGCAGCTGCCTGTGCTTTCCGACAATTCTCTACTCTGGTCTGCCTTTCGTTTTTTTGTGCCAAAATGTTGTCTTCGTAGCCAGTGGTTCACGTGAGCAGAGATGAACAATGGAGGGAGCCAATTAAGGGCTGTATTGTGGGTAATCAAACACTTCCCATCGAAAATACTGTAGGCGCATCTTCATTGACCCTGCAGAATGCGGCTGAAAATTGTCTTGAAGAAAGAAACGCTTGACAGTTATGTTATGTGGGCTGCATAACTTCAGGCGAACTCTCTCACCGTATCCACATACTTGACGGAAGACACTGTTGTTTTAGGCATTTCTACGTCATCGACAGGCACACTAAAGACACCACACAACACGACTGTGCAAAGTTCCATCGGATTTTCACAGTGGTTTCCATTTCGCACCTAATCGGACCTTACTTTCCGAATACGCCTTGTACATAGTTTGTGATTCCAAGTCCTAGACATTTAGTTAAATTGATAGCCTTTTTTCCATCCCTCAAGAGCCGTAAGAATTTTTGTTCAAATGAAGGTTAAGCTACTAGGTGTACTTTTGACTGTAGTTTTGCTTCTTATCTGCACTGCAATCTCAAGCTAAACATGGTGAAAGAATTTAGCTATAAATGAAATCATATACTTGTTGGTCCTGTGTGCGATTCCTTTCCGGCAGAAACCGACCTCCTCCCCCCCCCCCCCCCCCACACACACACACACGCATGCACAATACATAGCTCATTAATTGAAGAATGGAAACGGAAAACATTCTAAGTGCCACTTTTCTTTACAAAAAGCGGTTTCACTGCTATTGTGTTCTCACTAATGTCACTATACTTGTTAGAAGTGGCAAATCATGGAGGAAATGTTTCAAATATTCATTACTAGATAGCACTTTGTCTTTGTACCTAGCGGTGACTTCCTCTGGAGTTCCAAGTGTCATGTGCCAAGCTCTCCTCCATTTAGCCAGGCACAATTTAGAGACATAACACAGAGATTTCTATTAATTGGGTACAGCTTTTTGAGCTGCGACAGAGATTTTGAAATTATAGAAAATAAGTTCTCACCATGTCTGGATCATAATGTGACATAAATTAGTAAAGTAGCCCACTTTCAGGATGTTAAGAGATACTTTGTGAGTCATGAAAGTCAACTAAACCATTTTTCATCTTGCCCCGGTTTCCCCTACGTTACATAATAAACACATACATATCATAGTAAATGGAATACCCTAGGTGCATAACAGAACACTAGAGTAATTATCTTTGTAGCAGTGTATGAAACAGCATGTACCTCGTAGGATGTGTCATAACATCTTTTCACCGTATATTTACTAAATCTAACACAAATTTAAAAAATTGCGGGATATTAATTAAATACCCGAATAAACACATAAATTTAAAGTAACTTTCCATCAGCCTTATCTTTTTAAAAGTCTTATTCACTTTGCGCTCATTTGATAGCACTTTTTTGTTTTGACCACATCTTCGTAGCACTTCATTAACACAATATGTGATCCATATTCTGAGTCGACATTCTCAGTCCATCCGCCTCTGCTGAAATTCGTGACCCTTCGCTAAGTACTGTGCTCAACATTCATCAGTCCGCATCAGTCACTGCTGAAGTGCGATAGCTATCGAAATACGACTGGGTTATAATTACCAGCAATCATACGACTTCCCGAATCCCCACAGATCAGACACTGAACGTCCTCCCCAGTGGACTCCTGGACTCGCTCGTATCGTCACCTAGCCAGAAGCCAGAATTGCCACGGCGTGCCCCGAGACCTTTACGGTGTAAAGTCAACACCGGCATGCCAGTCGGGAATGACAGAAGAGAAGTCTGTGAGAAGAGATCAGCTAATCACACACTGACCGACCTCCCTCCAGGACGACAACGCGACAGCAGCGGGCCCTAGGTGAAGACGACATAAGCGCCGCACCCGACTGGTGGCAGCCCACTTCGATAGCACCTTCAACTTTAGCCACTTTGTTAGCCGACACATCATAGCCTCTGTCATTAGCAATCTCTGCATAGCACAGTTAGAGGTCAGCAGTCACTGCAGCTCAGTTGACTGACTCTTGTTAGTAGCGGTCGCTAGGACCAGAAGTGTTACTTGTGTTTCTCTATTCTGAAGAAGAGATTATTTTGTACGTCGCCCTTTGCTTGCGACACATCTGTATAATTGCACTCGTGGATGATCGTGTATAATGGACTACAAGAATTTTTTCTTGTTTCAATAAAACTAATTAATGCCAATTGTTTGATTGTCTAGTGAACCGCGTATGCAGGATTCCTAGACACAACAGGTAGCGTTCATCTCAGCTCGTGCCAATAATGGGCGGCCGATTAGCTCGCCGAAATACGTACAACCTTACTTGGCTTTACGTTAGAGACACTTGAAACAAAAACCTCATTACTGGCACACAGAACTAATTATTTTTCTGGTATGGCACTTGGAACGTACTTAACAATTTATTTATTTTCTAATTTGTCTCATTACTTTTTGCGGTGTTGAGGGGGCAACGTGACCTGTGGGTCAGAATATCTTTTCAGTTTTTTGGATACAAATAAGTTATGTACAGAAAAAGATACATTGTTCTTCGATTCTCCTGACAAATGTAGGTTTGGTACTTAGAACGTTTCCAGTTTCCTCAATTCATTGTTTCCATTATCTGTTAAGAGCAGCAATAGAAACATTCTACATTGCTGGGCCATAAGCACATAAGAAGAAGACGTTCAGGGAGTATTCCCCGATAATCTGTTTAACAACTTAAATCTTTCTATTATGCTGTTATTCAAACTTCGTTTTGGTATGCCTACTGTTAGGTGTACAAGAGAAGTATTTTATTTTAAATTGTGATTTCATTATCAAATTCATGTTTTCTCTCCTGTATCTGCAACACACACAAAATTTTACTTCCTTCAGAAATATGTCTCTGGCTGCAACATTTGTCAAAGGATTGCACACAGTCGTATTACTTCAAAATTGTTTTACGCAACTAATTTCACTCCTTAACATAAAGTCGAGTTTTGTCAAGTATTTCGCAACTGAATTACGAGAGTTTATAAGTGCTTTTGCTTAGCGTTAAACAGAGAAATCTGTTTGTGCCATGATGATTTATGATGGTTATGAATTGTATCACATCTGATTACGATTTCATAGTATACCAACGATGGTCTGTTAAGAGCTGAAACCGACTGTGTAGTAAATTTTGGTGTAATACAGCAGTGTGCAATCGTAAGCTTGCAACATTTCTTAATAGCTGTAAATCATCGCCTCCTCAAAACAATGTGCCTTTTTGTTTAGTTTTGTCGTTTTTAGGAATTGGCTTCGACATATTTTTGCATCGAGTATTCTTTATCATAGATTAGGCGCTTCCAAGAGCAATTTCATATCAGTTTCACTTGTTTAATAGTAAATGAAGAAAGCCAGACCTAAATTGTCTTCTCCTGGTTGCTTTGGAATTGAGGGGATGCCAAGAGAGGCACACTACGTCGTTGTAACATATATGTTAACAAATTGGTGAGTGTTACAATACTGTGGTGTGGCCCACATTTTTCACTTTTCCTATTTAATCATTTTATAGTGGATGTTACGAAACTACTTAATATTTTGAGTGGCGGCAATATGAACCATATCAAGACAATAATGTACAGTAATGGTTGGCTCTAAAATGCGCACCTTAAGAGCTATGAACACTTGTTCATCTTCGCTACTGTGAAACGGGTCTCTTCTACTGCAAGTGCTTTGTTATTACATCCTACCAAACAGGTTGACTGGTGCAGGATATCGCCACCTCCTATCAAATGCCTTCCCTACATAGAGAAGATACATGATGGAGTACCAGCCGATTTTTCTCCGAAAAATTTTATATAGACATTTAATGGGGAATGGACTGGTTGGGGAGGTGTAGTGAGTTGGCCAGCCTGTTCCTCCGATCTCCAGCCCCACAATTTTTTTGGTTGGTGGGACACTTGAAATGTTTGGTGTCTGCAAGATGCTACTCAAGGTAGGTGTAAAAATGAATGTGCGCAACAGAAAATACTGAACGCACAAATGAACATTTGGCACTGTCTCACTACCCCCTGAAGCAGATTTTAGGATCTCCTTATGGTTATATTATTTCCTCCTTCTTGCTCTTTAAAAAATAAATTACAACAAAAACATAAATGAATGATTAAGGGAACTAGTAACTACTAAATGATAAATGCTGTTTCTGCTCACACATTTATTGTAGATTAAAACCCTTTTTATGTATTACAAATGTTTATATATCAACGTCCAATGGACATAAAGAGATATAAATGAATTTCCTAACTAATATGATTGAGCAGTTGCCCAAATCTGCCCCTTTTTATGGCTATGCGATCTAATATAAAGAACGCAAGATGACTGACATCATCTATGTACCAAACACTAGAAGACACTGCTTTCAAAGATGATCTACAGTGGTGTGCAACTTCAGTGGTAATAAAATTTACGTGATCAGAGCTGTTTAGCTTTATAGCCCTAATAAGCCGAAGCAGTTAGCAATATCAGCATATGTAGTGCCTCCGGTGTGTCGGAGTGATGGTTCTCGTACTCAGCTGCGACGCCGGAAGAACTCCAGCCACATAGTATAAAAAAAAAACATTCAAACAATAGGGCTGCAGAAGGCGGTCTTCTAACTATTATAATCTAATACTGTTTTCTCCTCTCTGTGTACTACAGACAAGAAACGCAAACTTCCAGCCACAAGGAAGCAATTCACATAACGTATCTACGTGAGAACAGACAGAAAAATCGCTCTCAATCAGTGAACACACTGCACTCAACGACGACTCCCTGCCCGGAGGCGAAGTCTAGAATCGGATAAGTTTGCAACAGTACAGTGCCTAACCGTTCTAACTTATTTCCTGAGTACAAAGACAGCAAGTCCATCTGTAGCAACAAAGCTGATACTGAGTGACCGTCAGACACGGGCGCTCAAAACGGAAGACCTCTTTCTCTCCACAGCTGGCTTCCCAGCAAAGCTCGGCTCGCCTCCCTCGTAAAAGCAAAAGGCGAATCATATTCTCGAAACCACGGAATATTCTCCTTCTCTACAGATTCTTCCGAGCGCCGACCAACCATATTTTAGCCTTTTGTCGTCCAGCGCAGAAAGTTTGCAAGGAAATACCTATACCGGTTAATTAGGAATTCATACAATGGTACGCTTCTCAGAGTAAAAATCCTCGGAAATAACCCAGCCTGCGTGATTTCCGAGGTAACGCTTCCACGTTCCTCACTGCTGCGTTCAAGAGTTTTAGAGTTTCCAAAGTATTCCTTCCAGCCCCGCTGCAACATCGGCCAGCCGCCGCTGTATTGTGCTTCAGCGCTCTCGTGCCTCGACCCTCCGTCTTGGGTTACTTCCTGTGTTAAGCTGGACCGACACACGTGTGCGGGATTTTCCACCCAGGGCCTGAGTTACGCGTGCCATTTCATTTCTACTTGCATTCCAGCCTCTGCTAGTAAAGGCAATCATTCATTACGCCATTTTGATAGTCAAGATACTCCATCACCTTTCAAGCATCCATTTACAAGGTGTAGGCGACAATGTCAGTCTTCTTTAAATATTCGTATATACAATGTACAACCTATCAAATGGTACCCAATTCCGCTTTTAAATCACGGCAAAGTATGTAGATGAGTGCTTGTAATGTGCAAAATTATAACCACCCAGCAAATAATGTACAAACGCTACAGGAGCGTGACGTCAATGTGTGTCAGTGCATCCGTGACCAACCTGGAGTATTTTCGGAGAGTTGGCAGTACACACGCCACGCTGGCAGATGACGTCCACCCGGCATTCGCCATACCCATACCTTGCCACAGGATCGCCACATTGCGTACCGTGATTTTTCACTCAACACAACGTTTTTCCCTGTTCCATCGTCCAATGTTTACGCTCCTTACACCAAGCGAGGCGTCGTTTGGCATTTACCGGCCTAACTGTCATAGTACTTGCAGTATATCCTGATGCAGTTTGGAATTCCTGTGTGATGGCCTGGATAGATGTCTGCCTATTACACATTACGACCCTCTTCAACTGTCGGCGGTCTCTGTCAGTCAACAGACGAGGTCGGCCTGTACGCTTTTGTGGTCTACGTGTCCCTTCACATTTCCACTTCACTATCACTTCGGAAACAGTGGACCTAGGGATGTTTAGGAGTGTGGAAATCTCGAGTGCAGACGTATGATGCAAGTCGCACCCGGTCACCTGACCATGTTCGAAGTCCGTGAGTTCCACGGAGAGCCCGATTCAGCTCTCTCAGGATGTCTAATGACTACTGAGGTCGTTGATGTGGAGTACCTGGCTGTAGGTGGCAGCACAATGCACCTAATATGAAAAACGTATGTTATTGGAGCTGTCCGGATACTTTTGATCACATACTGGATATCGGGTGGTTATAACGCAACTACGGTGTTCCGTGTGCTGCAGTGCGGGGTGTGTACATCGCAGGATGACGAAACACCGTAGGTCTGTTCATTAAGTGATGCGCTAGCGGAGTATACTGAAAAAATGACAGTCCACTTTCTGCCAACACCGTACGCTTCTGGTTTTATCTTGTATTACCAGAACGACAATAGTAGTAGCGTTGCATTGCGGGGATATCGCCGACAGATACAGCTGCGAAGAGGTACCACGTCAATAAATGGGCTAAAGAATATTATCAAGAAATATGAAGCAACAGATGAATTTGGTGGTGCACCACATGCCTCAAATTCTGCAGCCAGTGCTCGAGCTGTGTCAGGAGGAATTGTCAGTCCTCTGGTTGGTCAACAGTTTAAAAGATTTTGCATCGTATTCTACACTACTATCCCTACTAGATTTAGAATGCGCACCAAATAAAGCCCCAAGGTCGGATGAAACGCCGTGACTTTGCCCTTAGTTTTTTGCCACACATATGACATGTGGCTAGGGAATATTCTTTGAACAGATGAGGCGCAATTTACTCTGCACAGTGCCATGGAACCACAGAACTGTCGTAAATGAGATTCTACTCCGCCGCATGATGTGCAGGGACATCCAGTGCTCTCGGCTTATGTGACCGTGTGAAGATGTTTCACAAGCTCCTCCACCGTCGGTCCATTTTTCTCCGATGCCTGTTAGGTGTACAGTGACATCTCACCTCATAAGGACCTGCATGTGCAACACGTGATTCCAGCTTTACAAGTATGCAACTGTGCCCACACCACTGTTGTGATACAAGATGGGGCGACACCACTTGTCGCTCTCTTGGTGAATGATTTACTTTGACTGACCTTCGGTAACAACCGCATCATCTCTAGACAGTTTCGCCGGCCGCTGTGACCGAGCGGTTCCAGGCGCTTCAGTCCGGAACCGCGCTGCTGCTACGGTCGCAGGTTCGAATCCTGCCTCGGGCGTGGATGTGTGTGATGTCCTTAGGTTGGTTAGGTTTAAGTAGTTCTGGGACTGATGATCTCAGATGTTAAGTCCCATAGTGTTCAGAGCCATTTGATTCTAGGCAGTTTCACGATATGTGACCTAAATCCATGTGACTTCTGGTTGCGGCGATATCTGAGAGATCGTGTGTATCAGATACGTATCAGGAATCTTCCCGATCTGAAAGATAACGTACGACGATATATTCACCCTCATTACGCCGGATATGCCGCGACGAACTGTCAGGCATGCCGTGTTATGGATGCAGCATGTTACTGAGTCTGGAGACCAAATTGAACACATGTTGTAACTTGTGACCATATCCTAATAAACTTGCAGTAACCACCGTTGTCGTGTGTTTCATCGTTCTTTCCCTTTTGCTATTCCACACTAAATTCTGACTTCTTAGAATGCCATATTTTGAACTGGTGGCAGGAAGTGGAGCTATTATTGTTTTCTCTAGCATACTCTGCGAGCGCCCTGAATGTATCTGCGACGTTTCATCTTCCTCTGATATAAACAGTGAGGATCTGCAGCCTCCTCAGAAACACTGTCTTTGTAATTGTAACCTCTCGGCATGGGACTTCAAAAGGCTTTTGGTAAATGGATTGAGTTTCTTCAGACCCTTCCTATGGCTTTGAAAGAATATCGTTTGTGTTTCACAAGTGCGGATTTATTATCATGTAGCTTTTATCCTGTTGCAAATATAGCGTTTGGAAATTTGAGGCAGTTTAACTTATAAAGCGGAGAATAGTTTCAGAATAACTATCTGACTTTAGTGGGATGCGATGATGTCCTGAGAATCTGGCGAACTATGAAAGACATGTTAGGTGACAGTCAAAATTAGTTCCTTTTAGATCTAAAACCAAAACCGAAACGGTAAATATCTTTGATCCAGCAGGATGTTTTAAGATTATAAAACTGCAAGCGCTTAGTAAAGGAAATACTTATTAATAGTTGCAAAGATGGATTACAAAAACCCTAAGTAACTGCACAGTAACAACACGCACCATAACCACACCGATAAAGAAAGTAACAGATTTTGCTGAGTCTCTCTTAACTTGCTCAATGTTTGGAACCTATTTTTTACCTGAAGGGCCAAATATTGGTAACAGTTGTACTGCGTCTTTGTTTGATCCTTGGTATAAAACTGAAGGGAGGACAGCGTGGACTTTTAAGCTGACATATGCTTCTGCTTGTCAAGTAAACAACGCCAAACAATGCCCTACACGTCATCGGCTCGCGACTGCAAGGTCGCGAAACAGGACGCCGCCTACGGCCTGTATTGCAGTTTACGACCGCTGCAGTTTAACCTGTGGGTCGAGCAGCAATAAAGGAAGGGAAGGGAAAATTCAGAACACGGACTGAACCGTTGTAACAGCACAAGCGGCCGGAATGTCAGCAACCACCTCTCTCAAGGCACTGCTAGCTCCTCTACAAGAAATTACAAGAAATCCGCAAGGTAGCATATTAGGACCAATACTGTTCCTTATATACATCAATGACTTTCCCAGTAGTGTTACTCATGGTGAAAAACCGAGCGAGGTGGCGCAGTGGTTAGCACACTGGACTCGCATTCGGGAGGACGACGGTTCAATCCCGTCTCCAGCCATCCTGATTTAGGTTTTCCGTGATTTCCCTAAAATCGTTTCAGGCAAATGCCGGGATGGTTCCTTTGAAAGGGCACGGCCGATTTCCTGCCCAATCCTTCCCTAACCCGAGCTTGCGCTCCGTCTCTAATGACCTCGTTGTCGACGGGACGTTAAACACTAACCACCACCACCTCATGGTGAAAAAATTCTTTTCGCTGATGACAGTAATATTATAGTCACTGAGAAAACAAAAGAACTCCTTGCCGAGAAAGCAAATGAGACTCTCAAGGAAGTTTATGATTGATCAATAAGCAATAAAGTGACACTGAACATAAAGTAAACTAATGTCATGATTTTCAGTTTGAAGAGGAAAAATGACAATGTTGAATTAAATGTAGAATTAAATATAGACTGTGTAACAAATGTAAAATTTCTAGGAATAAATATCGATTCTCATTTGCAGTGGTGTGAACACACATAGATACTTGGAAATAGAATGTCATCAGCATGTTATGCCCTTAGAATCCTATCATCAGTGTGTAACATGCAGTATCGTTTACTTACATAGTATTCATATGTACACTCAATTCTTAACTATTGCATTCTTTTTTGGGGAACAAATGCACAAAATATGAACACAGTTTTCAAACTCCAGAAAAGAGCCATAAGAATAATAACCAAAAATACTAGTCGAGCTCATTGTAAAAATCTGTTCAAAACACTGGGGATTTTAACTGCTCCGTGTGAATACATTTACCAGTTAGTTATACACACCAAAAATAACATAGGTAATTACTGCTCAAACAGCTTTGTCCATGACCATGCAACAAGAGATAGACTCAACTTACATTAACCAAAAAAAAAAATAAACATAAAACTCAAGATAGCATTTTCTACCAAGGAATAAAACTGTACAATAAATTACCAAAAGAGATTAAAGAAATTGCAAAAATACACTTATTTAAAAAGGCAGTGACGCAAAACATTTTATACATTGCAGGATTACTTAGCTAAAACAGAGTAGTGGTTTGATAAAAAAATATTATACAAATAAATAAATAATAATAATAATGATTATAAAACATCCAGAACTCCACATAACACCTTTGAATTATGTTTTTTCCTTCTTTCTTCCTTTCTAGAAATACTTACCCCAAGCTATGCATAGGACAATACTAACACCTCTTCCTCTTTCTGAGCTCAACATCTCACTCATTATGGAGGGATGCTGACTCAGTTTTTCAGAATAGCAAATGGGAATTTGCAGTACAGAAAATGGCACAGAGATCACCAGTGTCTGTGTGTGTGTGTGTGTGTGTGTGTGTGTGTGTGTGTGGTGTGTAGTGAGTGAAGTGTTACGAAACAGTGTGTGTATAGTGTTATGTGCATTGACTGATGGTGAGATATGAGTGAACAGTGTGGCATTAAATATTTAATAAGTTATTTGTAAAAAAAGTATTGTATATCAGGAGTAAACCTAATGATTGTCTCTAACTAGTAGTCTGTAAATATATGTGTAAACGAATTAGCTTATTTTAAATTGATCTAAATTTCTAAATACTTCGACATGTCTTACGTCCTTGTAAAAAGAGATCTACGGATGAATAAAGCTACTACTACTACTACTACTACTACTACTGCATTAACTTCCACAGCTCGTAGACTTCTCCATCAAGTGTCTCACAGAATTTTCGTAAAAATTCAGTCAATGAAATTCTAGTACGGTATGAGAGAAATTCATCCGGAGACTTCCATGTTTTCTTATTACAGATGTTATTTGTATATGACATAGGCTAGGTAGGTTGGGAAATTATCTCTTTTTCTTGTTCTTCTTTGTCTTTGTCCCGCACAGGCGCTCCTCGGTATGATTACTAACGGATTTGGCATCGACATTTTAAGGGGTGGTTCCGATGCCTTTCGTGCCGCCATCCCGGTACTCCGCTGGACGGAATATGTGTACCACAACTGTGTGCGTTTGATCAAACTCTCCGCCAGTAAACTTATCCTTATTGCCGTGAAACAAGTAACTCAGCTGGAAGAAAGGAGACAGAACCGGGCAGCACTCAGTGCAATCTTGAGCTCGAAGAGTAAAGTGGGCTTTACTGTTGTCAACAACAAGTAACGTGACTGACTGGAACAGGTGTTTCCAAGCAAGTCACACAGCATTTACCGTCGGCATTTTCAGTGTTATGCAGATATTTTCAGTGCATTACAGATACAAAGATAAACGAGGGCAATAAATCAAACGAAAGGCAATTACTATGTTACGAGCAACCGGAGATTACGGGGCCCTGAAATCAAAATGCTCAGAAAATATACCTTAACGACCTCCGAAATTTTGGCAATGGAATTGTAGTTCACCCTGTAGAATGTGGACTGCCAGTCAGATGGTGGTAAAAAGATATTTTTAAATGTTCCGTTGAGAGAGGTGGTCTTCACTGAGGCATCTACCTTTTAATTATATTTCATGTTCGTGTCGCATCATCCACATAACTTACTTTCTTCCCGAGCTTTTCGTTTCCCTTGGTGGCTTCCACAATACCCACTGAACAGTTTTTTTAAAGAAAGCGGTTGTCTGCATATCTTGGAGTAAAATTCTATAATCTGGTACAATTAAAATGCTTTGAAGAAAGGGAGGAAAACTGGGTTTAACGTCCCGTCAACATACAGGTCATTAGAGGCGGAACACAAGCTCAGATTTTGTCAAGAATAGGGAAGGAAATAGGCCATGCCCTGTTGAAGGAACCATCCCCGTATTTGCCTAGAGCGATTTAGGGAAATCTGGATGGCTGAACACGGGTTCAGACCTTCGTCATCCAGAATGAGCTAGCGACTCCGCCAACTCGCAGTGTACTGCGAGTCTCTGTAAGTAATGTAAGGCTGTAAGAACATCTATGACTTCTGCAGGAAAACGAAGTTTCACCGGGCAGCGAAATCACTTCCTCGTAACCCGAGGTTGGACACAGGAACACGCAAACCACTCTGCCGTTATCTGCGGTTTTGGAGCCGTCAGTATATATCTCTAAATACTCCAGGGAATTATGAGCAATGAAGGTTTTCACTAACTGCTCTGCTCTGGTGATTCTTTTATGGTAAATAGAAAATGGCGGCTGGTGCACTTTTTGGCATATTGGTAATTGGAATTAAGATAAGCTGACGTTCCTTAGAGATTAGGTAAGAAGAAATATATCTATCATTAATTTTCTACAGCTTCCACTAACAATGCATTTGTTGGCGTGGAGCGAATAGCTCCTAGGCAAAACCTGATGCACTATGTTCTATATTTTATAGTTTCGAAACTGATTTCCTGTTGCCTCTGCAGAGCAACCTGCTACCATAATCGATTTTACATCTTGCTAGATCTGCTCCGTAACACATTCTTGTAACGCTGCTATCGTCACCACCCTCCTCCTTCCCCTCCACCCCCACCCCCTACCCCCGCCCCCAAATATAACTTGCCGTCACGTCTACTTTTAATGTGCCATAGTTGACTATGATTTTAATAACCATGACAGCCCGTATTAGCGCTTAGTATATCGCTTTACTACAACCGCGCGAAATTATGATTCTCAGAAGGACATGGCATTTGAAAATCATTCTTCCGGAAATTTGGGAAGGTAGAGGTGCAGTCAAGTTACGACACCTCTTTTTTTCCTCACAAACTAATCACACGAAAACTATGAATCTTGTGTCACTTCTCAGGGTAATATCCGTGCAGCTGCACAAGTTTTTCACAACGTCAATGCCATGATTCCATGGTCGCTGCATCGCTAAAATAACTTTGGAGGCGGTGTATTGCACACTCATTCAGCGATCCCCCAAACCAACTTTCTCCAGTTGCTCGAGCATGTCATCAGACCGGTTGCTGCGTGGCCCTGATTGTCTTGGTTTATTGTGTCACGACAGTCTGCCTTCTTTGAATTGAATATTGCCATTTTAATTATGATAAACAGTCATCAATCCCGCTGCCGCCGCCGCTGCTGCTGCTGCTGCTACAGTTGTGTGTCCTGTACAAAGCTGCCATCTCTGTCCACATTCACAACTTGTGTACGCGTCTTTTTAAAAACAAACCGCATTTATCTATCTGATAGCAGTGCTGATAAACAAAATCGTAGGTGTTATAACTTGAATGCACCTCGTAGAAGTATAGTGCAATTGATTTAACTACTACAAACCTACAAACAAAAACATGTTTGACGATGTCATAATTATCACAGTTATAGTGTGTGCATCCCATTATTAGCGCTACGATAGTGAACACAGATCTGCAGACTATGGCTGCTGCAGGTTGTAACTGAACAACATTCTGTTCATTTTGTTTGTTTCCACATACATGTGTGGAGCCCGTCTTTCTTTTATTTTCATTTTTAGTGGAAAATCTGCCCCTTGCTGTCTTGCCTGCCTCAAATGTGTTTTGCGGTTTCTACCCGCGCATTGACACGGACCATGCCGGATTCCTTGTTGACAGCAGGTACCTTCGGCTTTCTAACGTGATCCCTCGCTTGGCTGGAATATTCTGCGCAGCCGAGAAGGTCGCAAGCCGAGCCATGCCGGCAGACCCTAGGACAACCAGGTGAAACGTAGGTATCCTTTGTTAAATAGAGTTTCGAGAAATCCTTGCAATTTTCTAGACTATCAGTATTCAAGCAAATTTAATCAGCGACAGTTAGCTCCATACAGTACCAACATTGTATTTTTCGGAAGGGAGAGGAGGTCATGACCCAATGATCCATCCTTCTTCAGCCCGCGCGTGACCGCCAGTGTAAAGTCCGTGAGGAATGATCAATAGGACATCGGTCCAAGACTGAGTCTGAGCCACTGCATGGATTTTAAAAGAAAGGATAATCAGCTATTGCTGCAGAATATGTTCGGTGCAAGGTCTTGTCAAGGATCGTGAAGGACTGCACAGAGGTACAGTGCACGCACTTTTCCTTTTGTAATGTATATCACACAATAAAAAAGATCAAAAGAAGGAAAGTTAATTGTTCGGATGGGGGCTACGTCACAGTGCCCGCGGCGGTCCACAATAGCTAAAGATATAGTATAATAAGTCAAATTTTAATAAATTATCCCACTGCTGGCCACATAAATTTCTTCCGTACCTGATTTCGTTGCAGAATAGGCAGGTTTGGTGAAGGCTGACCGCGATAATATTAAGTACAATGCAATGTTGTTGTTGGTGTTGTTGCGGTCGTCAGTCCTGAGACTGGTTTGATGCAGCTCTCCATGCTACTCTATCCTGTGCAAGCTTCTTCATCTCCCAGTACCTACTGCAGCCTACATCCTTTTGAATCTGCTTAGTGTATTCATCTCTTGGTCTCCCTCTACGATTTTTAGCCTCTACGCTGCCCTCCAATACTAAACTGGTGATCCCTCGATGCCTCAGAACATGTCCTACCAACCAATCCCTTCTTCTTGTCAAGTTGTGCCACAAACTCCTCTTCTCCCCAATCCTATTCAATACCTCATCGTTAGTTATGTGATCTACCCATCTAGTCTTCAGCATTCTTCTGTAGCGCCACATTTCGAAAGCTTCTATTCTCTTCTTGTCTAAACTATTTATCGTCCACGTTTCACTTCCATACAGGGCTACACTCGATACAAATACTTTCAGAAACGACTTCCTGACATTTAAATCTATACTCGATGTTAACAAATTTTTCTTCTTCAGAAACGCTTTCTTTGCCACTGCCAGTCTACATTTTATATCCTCTCTACTTCGACCATCATCAGTTATTTTGCTCCCCAAATAGCAAAACTCCTTTACTACTTTAAGTGTCTCATTTCCTAATCTAATTCCCTCAGCATCACCCGACTTAATTCGACTACATTCCATTATCCTCGTTTTGCTTTTGTTGATGTTCATCTCATACCCTCCTTTCAAGACACTGTCCACTCCGTTCAACTGCTCTTCCAAGTCCTTTGCTGTCTCAGAATTACAATGTCATCGGCAAACCTCAAAGTTTATATTTCTTCTCCATGGATTTTAATACCTACTCCGAACTTTTCTTTTGTTTCCTTTATTGCTTGCTCAATATACAGATTGAATAACATCGCGGATAGGCTACAACCCTGTCTCACTCCCTTCTCAACCACTGCTTCCCTTTCATGTCCCTCGACTTTTATAACTGCCATCTGGTTTCTGTACAAATTGTAAATACCTTTTCGCTCGCTGTATTTTACCCCTGCCACTTTCAGAATTTGAAAGACAGTATACCAATCAACATTGTCAAAAGCTTTCTCTAAGTCTACAAATGCTAGAAACGTAGGTTTGCCTTTCCTTAATCTTTCTTCTAAGATAAGCCGTAGGGTCAGTATTGACTCACGTGTTCCAATATTTCTACGGAATCCAAACTGATCTTCCCCGAGGTCGGCTTCTATCAGTTTTTCCATTCGTCTGTGAATAATTCGCGTTAGTATTTTGCAGCTGTAACTTATTAAACTGATAATTCGGTAATTTTCACATCTGTCAACACCTGCTTTCTTTGGGATTGGAATTATTATATTCTTCTTGAAGTCTGAGGGTATTTCGTCTGTCTCATACATCTTGCTCACCAGGTGGTAGAGTTTTGTCAGGACTGGCTCTCCAAAGGCTGTCAGTAGTTCTAATGGAATGTTGTCTACTCTGGGGGCCTTGTTTCGACTCAGGTCTTTCAGTGCTCTGTCAAACTCTTCACGCAGTATCGTATCTCTCATTTCACCTTCATCTACATCCTCTTCCATTTCCATAATATTGTCCTCAAGTACATAATGATTTGAATTACATTTGAAACATTGATCAGGTTTCATGACAAGATATTTAGACTGCATAGTACGATTTCTTATAGAGTGCAAATCTGCACATAATGGCGGCAAACGGACACGTCGCCAGACCAAACTGAAACATAGGCAATGTCTGGACATATCGTTAGTGACAGGAGTTCTATCGGCTACCATAAAATAAGCATTAAAAGATATCTAAATATCTTATCATAGTAACATAAGTACGGAAAATGTGGCCTTACATTCAGCCGGCCGGAGTGGCCGAGCGGTTCTAGGCGCTACAGTCTGGAACCGCGCGATCGCTTCGGTCGCAGGTTCGAATCCTGCCTCGGGCATGGATGTGTGTGATGTCCTTAGGTTAGTTAGGTTTAAGTAGTTCTAAGTTCTAGGGGACTGAAGACCTCAGAAGTTAAGTCCCATAGTGCTCAGAGCCATTTGAACCATTTGAACCTTACATTCAGCGGGACGGAAAGAGAAAGATGAGTCGGGAGGCGTCACGTGCAACTACTATTTTAAAACTGATCCAAAATACACTCTAAGAGAAAAAAACAATACACTAAGAATGAATTATCCAAATAAGATTCTAATAGCTAAATGTGATGTACATGCACAGACAAGTGGTTACAATTTCGGAAAAATTGGATGATTTATTCAAGAGAACGAGTTTCACAAACTGAGCAATTCAATAATGCGTTGGTCAACCTCTGGCCCTTATGGAAGCAGTTATTGAGCTTGGATCTGATTAACAGAGTTGTTGGATGTCCTCCCAAGGGATATTGTGCCAAATTCTGTCCAGTTAGTGTGTTACCTCGTCAGTATCCTCAACTTGATGGAGGGCCTGCCCGTAATGCTCCAAACGTTCTCAACTGGTGAGAGATCCGGTGATCTCGCTGGCCAAGGTAGGATTTCGTAAGCGCGAAGACTAGCAATAGTAGCTCTTGCCGCGGGCGGACAGGCATTATCTTGCTGAAATGGAAACTCAGAATGAGAGGCGAAGACGTGTCTGGAGATATCCAGGACAGCGTTCGGATACCAACCAGACTGTGGCCCGCCACACGGCGCGACAGCCAGGTGTGATGGTCTGGGGAGCTGTTTCGTTTCATAGCGGCACCCTTTCGGTTGCCATCCGCGGCACCCTGACAGCACTGCGGTACGTCGACGACATTACTCGCCCAGTTTTGTTGGCCTTCGCGGCAAACCATCCTGGCTGTACATTTCAGCAAGATAATGCCTGTCCGCGCACGGCGATAGCTTCTTCTTTTTGTCTTCGTGATTGCCAAACCCTGCTTTGTTCAGCAAGATTACCGGATCTCTGCCCTGTTGCGAACGTTTGGAGCACGGTCCTCCAACTAGCTTCGGATTTTGACTATCTAACACGTCAATTGGACGGAAATCTGCACAATATGCTTCAGCAGGACAGCCAACAAATCAGTCAATGTCAAGAGGAATAACTGCTTCCATAAGAGCCGGAAGTGGACCAGTAAGCTATTGACTTGTTCAGTTTGTGAAACCCTTTCTCTTGAATAAATCGTTCAATTCTTAATTTATTGCATTTCGGTTGGGAAACTGCCTCCAAAGGCAGAAGTACCACTACTGATCAAAGGCCTCATGACAGGTAAGACAATAGAAATAAGTGCATCAAAGTCACATTGTGTGTGTCCATAGGAAGATAGGCCTCGAAATGTCGCTATGATATCTCCATTGACAAAATGAATCTGGTAACACAAAAATTTAAAACTTTCGAAGAATATAGCGGATCCAGTATGAGAGAGTTTGTCAAAGCTTTCCAGGACTTGCGATCAAACAAAGTAGGAGAAATAGATAACACTGCTTGGGCGCAGTTTATAAATGCTTATCGGTGTGCTCACCAAAATTTAATTTACTTCCTTTCTCTGCAAAATAAATATGTTAACTGAAGGGGAAGTGAGGGGATGGCCTACACGGATGAAGTACAATGGAGGACTTCGATTTCCCAACGACATACAGCAGCTGCTAAGGCCCTGTAGAAACTCCAAAAAGTTGCGGCTAACGGGGCTCTGGTGATAGCGCTAGCTGGCCAACAGTGGATAACAATCAGTATTAAACAAGGGAACTGGCCTCGGAAAGGATGAATGTAAAAGACAACGACCTTGCAAGGCAAACGGACTACGAATTGGAACTTTGAACTATGTAACACTGGCAGGAAGGGTACAGGAGGCTCACCAGCCCTTTAAACAAAATTAAGCAAATCCAAGGTGAAAGGACTGGGTCTCAGGTTCACCTTTTCTTGCAACACCTTGTACCGTTTTCAGTTTTGTCAGAGCACACACAATTTATTCAAACAATTGTAAGATTTTACAAAAACACAAAACACATAAATTAGCCTGATTAGTACAAGACCAATGAATCTGCGAAATGGGCGTTCAGGTTCAATTTTCAGCAAGTTCATTACGTAATTCAAAATTTGTTAAATTCAGTTTCACCAAAAATTCTAAAATGATGAATAATCACCCTGATTACTACTAAATGGTAAGAATACTAAACAGTAAGAAACACTGTATATATATTGAGGCCCCATAGGAACAGGTCTAAACAGTTATAATCAAACCTTACCCCTGAAGCAGGACAACTATAGAACAACGTTTGTCTGGTGACGAGCATGATCTGAACAATATAACACTGAGTACGCTCGAAGTGGAAAGGCAGTTCAATTTACGGCAACAAACACTGCTTATTAAACACCAGATAACTTACCTTGGGTATAAATGCAGCGAGCAGGAAACAGAAGTATCACGGGCACAAGCTATTGCGCCAAGCACCACGCCCACATAGCTGCTCAGTCAAAATAAGGGTCAAGAGGCGGTCCTGGCGTTCAGCCGGATCCAGGCGTATTTACCACAGGGAAAAAAACATGAGCAATGGCGATGTGCCCGTGGCACCGACTGAAACAGCAACCCTTAAATACAGTGTAGCACTGGAGTATGAGACACCCAAAATTCTAGTAATAAAAACAGTATCTTAAACTTGGTCCATACACTGTCAAGGTCACAATTAATAACAACTAAGATGACGAGATGCCTTGGAAAATTACATTCATGTACAACAGAAGTAGAATGAAATAAGAGAAGGATACAGTAAGAACTAGGGCGCAGATCACCAACTATTTTAACCGCTATTTACAATTTGTCATGGTTAACTAGATTGCCACTCCCAACCGTCATGCACCGCGCCCATTACACAGGTCTACCACAACCTACATGTGATGCCACAATATACCTTTGTGAGGCCAAGGTTGAAGATAACTAAAACAGTTCAAAGCAACACATTACACAAGATACAGCATCACACCTCCAAAATTTTTCTTAATTCAGGATCTGACTAATATTAAACACAAGAATTATAATGCCTTGCCTATATTTGCGTGAACACGTCACATGGCAACTCTAATGTTAATTCTGTTATCTCTTACGGCTACAAACAATTCAGAAGGAGGTCACTGCAACCTAGTAGACAGCAAGCACTCATGGTCAAGTGGTACGAAAGGAAAACTCCGCCCACAAGCCTCATCGGCATCGCCATTTCTTAACCACAGCTATGTCCCAGGGAGACAACAACAGTGACTACCACACCTCCCAAGCGACCTATCTCTTGCCGAGCAGCTCCACACTCAAGAGTTCGCCGTCGAATCAGTCCAAGGCCGGCTGCTGTGACCGAGCGGTTCTAGGCGCTTTAGTCCGAAACGGTGCGCCTGCTACGGTCGCAGGTTCGAGTCCTACCTCGGGCATGGATGTGTGTGATGTCCTTAGGTTAGGTAGTTTCGCGTTCGGTTTTCGTTCACTCTTTTCTATTATTATTATTACTATTGCTTGCGTAACAACGCATATATGAAAAGAGCCGCGAAATATCTTTTAGTAATGCTGTGCTATGAATTTCTTTATCATCATTACTTTTTAACAAAACAGAATATATTGAGTTCTTATTGTTCTGTATCTGGCCTTCTACTAAAGGAACATTTTTCGTGACTGTAACTCATTCTAAAAATCAACATATCTTCCCTACTTTATAGTTATTGAAAATGAAAATTACTTTGTTATGAATACTGATGTTACAGTTCGTATGATTGTTCAACAACAAGATTTTGCAGTGGATTTTGTTTCTCGGTAAAACACCATTCAATACCACGACTAGCACAAGAACATGAGACTCTTATTGAGAAAATACGTTTTCACTATAAAGTTTGCCAGATCAGAACCGAGCACAGCAAGATTCCTATTAGATTTTGAAGGTACATTATCTTTTTGTACTGTTAGCTATATATTATCAGCAGCCCGCGTCAACCTGCAACACATCATAAAATCTGCTGCTCTGCACTGCAAGTCCGGAAGCTAAAAGAAATAATATTATTTCACTGTTACCTTCCCGCTTCCTTGCGGTGTGATAGATTCTATTTGAGGTAGTTTGAATACGCCGCGGCAGCGGCTCTTTCGTTCGCCGCGCAGCTCGGAACCACAGATAATATTTAAATAACTGAAAAATGTCTCAACGGGATGGGATAATATGCAAGCAAGCTATAACAATTAATAATGCAAGTTTCATTTAAATAACTCTATTCAAACATTTAAATACACACCTTTAAAATGCGCACGTAATGGCGTACATCTTTCAGTCTTGACAAAAGAATGCTACGCTAACGTTCAATACAACGTCACAGGATATCCTACTCGCTTAACTCCAAGAAGAAGAAGACAGAGAAATTAATGTTCATCAAGTATTATATACTAGTTACCTATTCTAATCTTTGTTTGATATTTATCGTCTGTGGCGGTTTCATTACTCGCCGACGCAGATATTCTCTAAAATAAGTAATAAAAAAAATACATAAATTCATACAATAACACAATATGATACATATAATTTTCTCGTTACTACAAAATAGTTTTTTTTCTATTAGACGTTACAGTAGGTTTAAGTAGTTCTAAGTCTAGGGGACTGATGACCTCAGATGTTAAGTCCCATAGTGCTTAGAGCCATTAGAACCATTTTGAATGAGCCCAACGCCTCTCTGCGCACGCCACAGCATGACTCTCACGCCGCAGGCGTCACCTACCCACCGGTCGCGGAAAGTGGGCAAAGATGAAGTTTTGAGGTCGAAGATCGACCGGATAGAGCCGCCCGGGCTTAGATATGATGGAAAGAAGAAAGCTACATGAGTTAGGCCTGGGAGAGATAAGCTGGAAACGAGAAGGCGGTGGCGACCTGTGGAAAGGTTACATGTTGTATTGGAAGAGAAATGAACGCCGACAAAACTGAATGGGAGTTGTTGAGAGGGATGGTCTAAAAGAAGAGATACAGCTGATAAGCGATGGGATAATGAGGACCAGAATGAGGACGAAGGGAAAAAGTATGAAGATGGTTCAGGTGTATGCCGCTCAATTGGGTTGTACATCTCAAGAGATGGAGGACTTCGAGGAACAACTACAAAAGCAGTTCAATGGACTAATGGTAATAGTGATGGGAGACTTCAATGCACATGTAGAGAGTGCAGGACAATGCTATAAAATGTAATAGGAATAGAAGGGTGGGGAGGTAGAAATAAAGAAGAGAGAAATTGCTGAAATTCTGGTTTCGGAAGAATGGGAATCACAAAGCAACGTGGTACAGAGGGAATCTAGCGCAGAAATCTTTGGTGGATTAAATGCTCTACGACTGGGAAACGAAGAGGACTAACGGATGTAAAGGAACAACTATCTGAGACACTGGATAGTGACCATCGGCACGGGTGACGAGCATGAGAATCATGTAAGATTGGAAGAAGACTGAATCAGGAAAGGAGAATTAGAGTGTTGAAACTGAACCAAAAGAAATTCAAGAAAGAAAACCAGGAGATTATGAGTAAACGTTACCAAAGGATGAATCAAAAATAGGAGAAAAGAAATGGCAACAATTTAAAAGTGTTATGGCAGAAGATGCAGTAGCTGCATGTGGAAGAAAATGGTGAAAGTAGACATGATGGAATGAAAGAATCAGGGAAGTATTGGGAAGGAACAACAAGCCATTTAGACTCTGGTTTCGAGGAAGGATCGAATTACCAAGAAAAGAGCTTAAGAAAAAGAAGAAAGAGCCATATAAAATGATGGCCAAGGAGAGAAAAAAGTGGATGGAAGAATGGGCAAAGATGATGGAGGATGAGAGCAGAGGAAGTAGGAAAGTACTTCATGGAATGGTAAAAACTAAGAGGAGAAGTTTGAAAGAGAATGCAACAGTGGTGGATAGAAATGAGATATTAATAGTAGAGTGATACTGAAGATAGTGTGGAAAGAGTATTTTGAGTACTTGCTACATGCGAATGGACTTGGATATGAAGTTAATAGACTAAATGAGGTAGAAGTAAACCCTCGGGGGATGGAGGGAGTGGGGAGGACCAGTGGCACTGGAAAAGATGAAAGGAGGAAAGGTACCAGGTGTGAACGAAGTAAGCGTCGAAATGGTGAGGCAGCAGCGAAGGTTGGGAAACAGTGGCTGTTTAGTGTGATGAGGGTAGTGTGGAATGACAAGGAGACTGCAGAAGACTAGAAGAAGGCACTAATCGTATCAATATCTGTAGAAACTACAGGGAAGTGATACTGATATCACACTATGCCAAGATATATGAAAAGATCTTGGAGAGCAGAACCCAACCCAGGCAAGGGTCAAGAACAAATTGAGAGAGGGAGAGCATAGCTTCAGACCTGGGAGATCAAAGTGATATTTGCAGTGAGGTAGCTCTAGGAGCACCACTTAGAATTTTTGGAAGACGTGATGACCTTTCTCGATACACAGAAGGTATTTTGATAGAATAAAGGTCCATAAAGCACTAGAAAAGAACAGAGTGGAAAAAGAGATAACAACCAGGGTGGAGGAGATGTGCTGTGAAAGTGGGTTGTTTGAAAGTGGGAGTAAACGACTGTTGCGAAACAGAGTAGTGCATTTTCACCTCTTCATTGTGGTCTTCGATGAGAATGTCTAATGTGGTAGAAAAAACTGGAGAGGATAAGGTGAAAGCAGATTCAGGAGTAGTTGGATGCTTGGTAAGCAACTTTGACATTATGGAACGACGTTTAATGTGAACAAATGTAAGATCCTGGCTACCATTAGATCAACTAATGGAATAAGGGCTGGAGGTGAACTACTGAAGGAGGTGGGAATGTCGAGTACTTAGGAAATGCGAAAAGGAAAATGGAAGAAATGAGAAAGAGATCATTGAACTTGGCAAACAGTCAGAAGCATTCCTGCTAAAAGTCACACAAAAAAAAAACAAAGAAGTAATGTATAGAAGTTATTACATCCCAATATTGACCTATACATTTGAAACACTGGTAATGAAGGGAAGAGGTGTAAGATGACACACATATGAAATGAAGTTCCTTAGAAGTAGGATAGGAGTAACGAGGGGAGAAGGATGAGAAATAAATGTTTAGTGAAAGGGGAGCCTTTGCAGAGCAGGATACAAACATGAAGGCTAAGATGATATGGACAGTTAAAAAAGAGTTGAAAACAAGAGGATTTCCGAGAAGATACATGAAATGGAGATGCGAAGGAACAACCAAGAGAAAGATGGCTGAAAGACGTGGAAGAGTGTATTGAAAAAAGACGAGAGGACTGGACCACAGTGTACACAGAAACATAATGGGAAAACAGGATTAGATGAGGAAGCTTATGTTCCAGACGGGAGCTGTTCAAGATGATGATGAACTGAAGGTCATTGCCCACGTATCCAATAAGCTGTCCCGAAATTGATTTAATAGTGTTGTTCTTGAATCTCGCATACAATTTATACTATGGTACTAAGGGACTTATACTTGTATAGATTTTGCAGCCTCTCTGATCAATTTTCTGAGCAAAGATATAGCGTCTACAGTTTTCGATGTATGTGGTATTTTGCTTGCCTGCAAACATTAACGCAAGTGTATAATATTCTTCGATGCAACATCATACCTTCGAACTTTAATAATTCTGCATTTATTACACTGGCTTCAGACACTTTTCTATTTTTAATTTCTTTTAATGATTTCTAAAGTTAACTGTAATTCGATCAGAATAAATGGATTCTCTCCTGATAGATGCGGACAAGGTATCCAACCCGGTGCCACGCGATCAAATAACCAAAGGAAGGAGCGGGCCGGTTTTTGTTCATTTTCATATAGGTGATGGGTAGGTAACAGACTTTATTTAACATTAAATTAGCCTTGATAAAACAAGCTAGTGATCTTTAACAATTTACGTGTTAGTTTAGAAACACTGGTAACAACCAAACCAGATAAAATTTTTCACACACAGCCTGAAGGGCTAATATAAAAAACAAACTAAGACGGAAATACAACAAATTCCCAAATCAAAACGTCAGTAGGGCTGATTTTTAAGGAACAGGAAACAACAACCAATAAGACCTGAAGAGCTGATTCCAACAAATAGCAAACTGCAGCCACTAACGCCTGAAGGTTTGATTAAAGAAATGCAATTAAGAACTCAAGAATTAACTATTGCTTGAAAAGTTAATTTTGAAACCGGTCTGAAAGGCTGTCAAACACAAGCTATTTGTCTATTTGACAACAAGGTATTTGAATAATTTAACAAAACACTTTAAACAGAAGCACAAGGTTTAACAAAGGAATCACAGTAATGGTTAGACTTTAAAATTTCCACTGATGATAATTACAATCGGCAATAAAATAACTGTAGATTTGGTTCTCATCTCTAAATTGGAGCCAGCTGCTTCACATTTTGCGTATACATGAATATGTCCACAAGTCTACAACAGACTAAAACATCCAATTACCAGCCGGCACTGACAATCAAATTCAGTAACAGAAATGAGAACCTAAACTGAATTATGCTGGCCCCACGTTAATAAGTTGGCGCCGCAAGGAAACATTTTGTTACTGTCCAACATGCTACTCCGGGCGGGTGTAAAATTTATGTGCGCAACGGAAAATATTGAACGCTAAAATGGTGATTTGGCCCTGTCTGACTATCCCCTGAAGCAGATCTTAGGATCCCTTAATGCTCATTAACATATAAATTACAACCTAAACATGAATGAATGAGTAAGGCAACTAATACAACTAAATGATAAACGTTGTTTCTCATTATACATTTATTGTAGATTAAAAAACAACCCTTCATATTACAATTGTCTATATTTCCTGACTAAAAATTGCTGATCAATTGCTCAACTCTGCTCCTTTTAATGGCCACGCGAACTGTTCAGTGTTCACTAAATTCTGCACCTTTTTCATCAAGGGTCATACACAGATTCGGATTTCACAACACCCTTTCATCTGTACTTGTGTACAGGGATGGAAGCTAGAGTTTCTTTTTCTGAAGTTCAGGAAGAGACAATTGTTTGAGATCGACCATGGTGCCTTTGCAAGTCAGTTTTTGGACCCTCAGTTCACGCTCGATTCCGTCAGGTTACCACTCTCTCGCAGAGTTGACGATGTGGAAGGATCCTCGGAATATAGAGCTAGGTAAGTGGGTGTATGTTTTGAAACAACCAAGTTTTTGTTAAATTTGCACACAGTATGAGGGAGGTACAGTCAGGAAGGATCTTTATAGGTCACCTAAATTTCTTCTGCATCAGCTGAGAGAAGTGTATTTGTATCTAGTCGTGGGTTCTTTGTGTTTCTTCTTTTATTATGTTTGTTTTCCTACTCTTCTGTTCTTCCTGTCGCTTCTTTCTCTTGATATAAATATTGTATTTTGGACAAGGATATCGGTATTTGTGGACAGGCAGGTTATCTGTTTGATGACACTTTACACGGAACTTGAGTCGTTGTGTGTGACACACATTCCACAGAAGTCAGTGTCAGGTGACTGACTGCTACAGATTATGATGTTTAGCAGTCTCTGCCTGGCAGAGGACCACAGAAAAAAAAGCAAATATACACTCCTGGAAATTGAAATAAGAACACCGTGAATTCATTGTCCCAGGAAGGGGAAACTTTATTGACACATTCCTGGGGTCAGATACATCACATGATCGCACTGACAGAACCACAGGCACATAGACACAGGCAACAGAGCACGCACAATGTCGGCACTAGTACAGTGTATATCCACCTTTCGCAGCAATGCAGGCTGCTATTCTCCCATGGAGACGATCGTAGAGATGCTGGATGTAGTCCTGTGGAACGGCCTGCCATGCCATTTCCACCTGGCGCCTCAGTTGGACCAGCGTTCGTGCTGGACGTGCAGACCGCGTGAGACGACGCTACATCCAGTCCCAAACATGCTCAATGGGGGACAGATCCGGAGATCTTGCTGGCCAGGGAAGTTGACTTACACCTTCTAGAGCACGTTGGGTGGCCGGGATACATGCGGACGTGCATTGTCCTGTTGGAACAGCAAGTTCCCTTGCCGGTCTAGGAATGGTAGAACGATGGGTTCGATGACGGTTTGGATGTACCGTACACTATTCAGTGTCCCCTCGACGATCACCAATGGTGTACGGCCAGTGTAGGAGATCGCTCCCCACACCATGATGCCAGGTGTTGGCCCTGTGTGCCTCGGTCGTATGCAGTCCTGATTGTGGCGCTCACCTGCACGGCGCCAAACACGCATACGACCATCATTGGCACCAAGGCAGAAGCGACTCTCATCGCTGAAGACGACACGTCTCCATTCGTCCCTCCATTCACGCCTGTCGCGACACCACTGGAGGCGGGCTGCACGATGTTGGGGCGTGAGCGGAAGGCGGCCTAACGGTGTGCGGGACCGTAGCCCAGCTTCATGGAGACGGATGCGAATGGTCCTCGCCGATACCCCAGGAGCAACAGTGTCCCTAATTTGCTGGGAAGTGGCGGTGCGGTCCCCTACGGCACTGCGTAGGATCCTACGGTCTTGGTGTGCATCCGTGCGTCGCTGCGGTCCGGTCCCAGGTCGACGGGCACGTGCACCTTCCGCCAACCACTGGCGACAACATCGATGTACTGTGGAGACCTCACGCCCCACGTGTTGAGCAATTCGGCGGTACGTCCACCCGGCCTCCCGCATCCCCACTATACACCCTCGCTCAAAGTCCGTCAACTGCACATACGGTTCACGTCCACGCTGTCGCGGCATGCTACCAGTGTTAAAGACTGCGATGGAGCTCCGTATGCCACGGCAAACTGGCTGACACTGACGGCGGCGGTGCACAAATGCTGCGCAGCTAGCGCCATTCGACGGCCAACACCGCGGTTCCTGGTGTGTCCGCTGTGCCGTGCGTGTGATCATTGCTTGTACAGCCCTCTCGCAGTGTCCGGAGCAAGTATGGTGGGTCTGACACACCGGTGTCAATGTGTTCTTTTTTCCATTTCCAGGAGTGTAGTTCACAGTTCCATACAGCTATCAGCAGTTGCGCTGTAGGCTTAACTGACTGTATTATGTGTACAATTGATTTATCTCGTCTCCACTGTGTAATACAACAGTGGAGACACGTCATTAGTGGCTGTTTAAACACCATCTCGAATCCACCCTGCAGGGTTGCTGCAGATGCCCGCTTGTTACCTGCTCCGTCCTTGTCTGCCACCGAGGACTTCTAGTAGCCACATGAATAGGCCAGCTGTTTGCCTACGTCCGCGACATGACCGATGGCGTCCCTTGCTTCTGGTCCGTTCCATCTGCACATCACAATGTTGCTTCCAGTGTGTCGCACAAAACTTTTTTTGCTTCCTGTGCCCACTGTTATCCACAATTAGTTTCCGATTTACACATATACTATACAATACATAACACAAAATAATTGGCATTTCTCTGTTATGAAATATAAAATTTTAAGATGCATTTACTTGTGAGGTCATTTATCTTTACATTTATTATTGTTCTATTTGTACTATCAACCAAAATGCTCACTTATTTTTTATTATTATTTTGATCAAGATCTCATGTACAAGTGAATGTTAATTATAAAAGAACATTTCTCAACCTTTGTAGCTTTTAATTATTAAATGTCTGTCGGCATCTGTATACCTATGAAAAATACATGTTCATTAGTTGTTCATACAACAGTAGCATTATAATGCTCACCAAATTCGAATGTTAGTAGTTGCAAATGCTACTTGTTAAACTATTTGTTAAACTACTGGCCAGTAGGATGTTGATGCTAGTCTAACAACAACCCTATTCCAAGTACTACACTATCGTTGGGTATCACAAGATCGTCCGATCCCATGGCTCTTGGTTTCGTCGTGGATGTCATCGTGAATATCTGTGAACCATAAAGTGCACGTCTGCACACACGAACATACACAAGTGAATGATTAGGTGGGCCTCTTCTTCATTTCATGTTTCGGCTTACTTCCTCTGGACAATCATAAACTACATATCAAGTTTAGTACAAAATTACTGATTCTTTCTTTAATCACACTTCAAGTACCTTTCTCATGGTTTTACTCAGTAATACCTTTTCTGTCGCTGTCCCTTTTTTCCGGAGCTGCTGCTATTACTTTTATCTGGTGTTCTCTTCTTCTCATGTTAATAAAGTTACTTTTTATTTTTACTAGTGGTACCTGGAAAAGTAAAGATTTTAGTACAATATATAAAATCACTGCTCATCAACACGACAGCCATGCCCTTATGTATTCAGCACTAAATGGCTCTGAGCACTATGGGACTTAGCATCTGTGGTCATCAGCCCCCTAGAACTTAGAACTACTTAAACCTAATTAACCTAAGGACATCACACACATCCATGCCCGAGGCAGGATTCGAACCTGCGACCGTAGCAGTCGCGCGGTATTCAGCACTATGTCATGTGTTTTGAACGTGAAGCATTCTTATTTTCTTTTATTGAATTTTACGTGTCGATGTCCCCTCATTCCTCTTGCATTCCATCTCGCTATAACACCCAAACAATATTTCGGTGCCCTCATACGGTATTCCGCAGAACTCGCCACCATGTACACAATTATTCCATCTCTCTGGCCAGCATACCTGTAAATACAACATTTCCATATACAAATAATGGTGCGCTCTCGCGTAGCCACGAAGAGCAGGCCACCTATTGAACTCTCGTTTCTCTGAATGGATACCAATCATACTTGGACAACACACCTGCGTGTCACCACAATCCACTACTAGCAAGTCACTCATTTGTGATAACACTGCTAAACATGTAAAATAAACACTCATTTCATTAAGTAGTTCTAAATTTTTTTTTTCAGATGCTGACATTCTCTGCTAATTCGTTCCACATCAATTGGTAACAAACTTACCTATTCACACATCTTTTCAAGATTTTGCAGTACTACACGTTTCTCATTTTTACTTTATTCATTCATGCACAGATAGCTCATCTTAAACTTTACACACTTTTTAAACTGTACGCTCAGCTTGCTGTGCACATAGTTATAGCCTGTACAGAGAAACATACTCTAATTTTCTCACCCTCGACATCCTGCCCTTTTATGTACTGTAGTACCTCTTTTAACATGATAATGGTACAGAAAATATTGATAAATCTACATATCCCTTCAGTGTAATAACTTAACTTAATTGCTAACTATATACATTATACTTTACTTTCGCCACACAAGCTCACTTTAATTATTCCTACTTATTCTGTCATTTCGCCGTAGTCTCCCAAGGTTAGGTGGTCTAATTTCAATTGATTGTTCCCGATTCCTGTTGTTATTTATTCCACCCCGTCCTTGGTCAGACCGTTGACGTGTTTCTCTATTGCCACCCCATGATGCGCCATTACTTTATGGCTCCTATCAGTGTTCATTTCGTTGCCTATATTCTCTGCCATAGTTCTTCCACTGTGCATTGTCCCCACTACGATAGCTATGGTCCATGTTTTGGTGAGGCGGCCGATTTACATTGTTTTGCTAATTATGGCCTCTTTTATTCCCTCTGTTGTTCTCCCTTCTTTCACTTTGCACGTATCTCTGCCTACGTTTTTCTCGCGCCTGATGCTCGTTAAAAGCGAACTCCAACTCTCTTAGGATACCCTTGAATCCCTCTACATCACTTCCAAATCGGCCGACGAGCGTTTGCTGGTAAGAAATTGGCAACTTCATGTAACACAATCTTATGATCTCAGCTGGTGTGCATGGGTGGTCCAAATACTTTTTTTTTTGGTCAAGTTTTCGAAATGCTTCACCAGACTACGGAATCCTGAACTCTCCAAGTCTCTGGTCATCATTATTTCCTGTTTGATCCTGTCCTGTGTCTCCTTGGACCAGTATTTGTTTAAAAATGCGTCACGAAACTCTTCATATGACGTGCACGTTTTTGCAATGTTCCGCATGCATTCGGCCGATGTTCCCTCGATATGTGAACATACGAAGTCCAGTTTCCATGTCAAAGGCCAGTGAGGAGGTAATGATAAATCAAATTGTCCAATGAAAGTTTTTGGGTGTAAAATATTCCCATCGTCTTTGTAATGCTGGAATTTTCTGACAGAGCTAAAATGCTTAAAATCGAAAATTTCATTAGAATTTCTTCCCGTTCAGCCTACCAAATTCACAATTGGTGCGAAAACTTCCGGTCTACCGTTACTTTGGGCATCCTCTCTTCTACTCCCTGTTACGTTTTCATCGCTGGAAAAATGTCCCATGGTGCGCATTATCGGGTAACAATTATGCGTATGAAATATCTCATTGCCGTCCTTCGTATTCGTAATTTGGAACCCAATCGTGCCCTGTGTAGACGCGGGGGCCATATATCTAGGGATATTTAGTTGCTCTGCAGACACGCTTTCAGTCTGTAGTTGACGGGTAACTCTCACATTCGAGCACATTCTAATATCGTCTGGGCTTGTCATGATCGTGCTGAGTTTGAACTGGCTCTTCCGGTTTCTGTTGTTTCCCTAAATCGCCTACTATTTCTTTTCTGAGATGTGATTTTTGACTAGGTTGTGACCTGATTTCCTGAGATAGTTGCTTAATTTCGATTTCTATGTTTTGTTTAAACTGGGAGAGCTCTGCGGTCAATGCCTTATTTTGCGCAATTTCTGTCTTTTGCAGCTGCGTTATTTCTACTTGTTTCACGTGCCTGTGCAACTTCGTTAATGCACCTCTACCTATCTTTGTCGTGTTTTCCGTCTTCTCTAACGTTTCAAGAGCAATCTGCTTTGCCCTCCTCTCTTGTAATGGCGCCTCGTTCGCGGTTCTTCTGACCTCCGCAATCTCTCGTTCTAGTTTTGTTCGGAGCATCACTACCTCATTTTTCATTTCCGTCTTCTCATGTTTTATTGGCTGAATTTCGACACTAACGTTTTGAATTTTATTCTCATTTCAGAGGGTACTTCATCATTCCCCCTTTTTATTTGGCTTTCCAATTCAGAACTGACCTTTTGAATTTTATTTCCCATTTCACTTCCCATTCCTTTTGGGTATGCAAGGATGACCAACCAACTGTGTTATGGTGATCGTTTCTCCTACTGCGACTTTCTCTTCCTCTTAGGTGATCTTCTGCCCTTTTCCATTTCTTGGTAATCAAGAAAGTCATCACCACGAGCCCCTGATATGCTGCCTCTTGACGATGTCACTGACGGCGATCTACCATGATTCATAGTTGTTTCGCGTTCTGTTGGACTCCCTACACTATAGTCCCGTATGTTTACGATTGCCTCAGTGTGTCTCTGTTTCCCATCTTCGCTATCAGATTGCCCACCACAGGCTTGACTGTGCCTGTCACCCTCAAAAAATTCTTTTGGATCGATATTCCCTACTAACATAGCTAACTCTTTCTCATCTCATAGTGTCTCTTGACTAACCTTTGTATCTGCCATTTCTGTATTGTTATAACTAGTGGTCTGTTGTGCTACTAAGCGCGCTTTCGCCCAAGTTATCATGGACTGGTCCCTGATAAAAGTTCTCTCTTAAAATACACACAGTTTACGCTACCCACATTTATTATGTAACGGGTACGTAAGATAAAATATCCACAACAAAGAAGCTAAACTAATGGCAACGTCGTGAACGAGCAGTGTCGTTACAATATAAACAAAATACACTTACAAATGAGACAACATAAATCAATAAATTGCAGCCAGCGGGCTGAAGCTCATCGCCTCTGAAAAGAAATACAATAAAATACACAAATATTATTTTTTAATGTTACCGCGTGACTTTACCACTGCAAACTATACACGCAAGCTGGTCATCACTATCAATAACACCTAAACATTAAATGGGAAATTTTTTTTAACATTTCCGAGGTTTCAAACCACTTTATGACTACTATCAGAAGACTCTGAGTAGGATCCTGGCGGGATAAGCCATATCCAAGATGCCAATCAGGGCGGGTGTAAAATGCATGTGCGCAACGGAAAATATTAAACGCTGAAATGATGATTTGGCCCTGTGTGACTACCACCTGAAGCAGATCTTAGGATCTCTTAATGCTCTTTAACACATAAATTACAACCTAAACATAAATGAATGATTAAGGGGGGTAGGACGTCAAACAGGACGACTTGGAGGAGGAGAGACACCAGAGGAATTTTTAATTTCGTCTATACATTTAAAAATAAATTCATAAAACTTTGTCAGAATGACCAGAAAGGATTCAAGATTTACACTTATAGTGGTGGAAGTTCAAAAATATAAGAAAATAATTTATTTTTTTACATTTGAGTTTCACCTTTTTTCACTTACCATTGGCTGCATTTGTTGCTATAGGTACACTTTTCTTCATAAGTAAGGGAGATTCTTCGATGAATTTTGCACAGCATATAAACCATACCTAAAGGCGTAAGAAACCCTATAATTTTCCAAATCTATTAAAATCTGTAGCAAAAATTCAGATAATTAACTATAAAATTTGAGTTTTTTCTAAACATGAGGTTTAAAATGTAACAGCACATTCATTTTTTTATAAATACTGTAAGTATGGTTTTATGCTGTGCAAAATTCATCGAAGAATCTCTCTTACTTATGAAGAAACGTGTACCTATAGCAATAAACGCAGCCAATAGAAGTGAAAAAATGATGAACTTTCACATGTAAAAAAAATTGTTTTGTTATTTTTTTGAACTTCCGCTGCTGTGATTGTGAATCCTGAATCCTTCCTGGTCATGCTGACAAAGTTTTATGAATATATTCGTAAAACTATAGACAGTGGAAATTAACATGTCCTGTGGTGTCTCTACTGCTCCAAGACAGCCCGTTTGACTTCCTACACTCCTTGCGGCAACTAATACAACTAAATGATGAACGTTGTTTCTCATTATACATTTATTGTAGATAAAAAATAACCCTTTATATTACAATTGTCTTTATTTCCTGACTAAAAATTACTGTACAGTTGCCCAACTCTGCCACTTTTTATGGCCACGCGATCTAACATAAACATCGCGAAATGACTGACATCATCTACGTACCAAACACTAGAAGACACTACTTTCAAAGAGGACCTATGGTGGAGTGGAACCTCAGTGGAAATAGACTAGCGTGATCACAGCTGTTAGCTTTATAGCCATAATAAGCCGAAGCAGTTAGTAACATCACCGTATGTACTGCGTCCGGTGTGTCGGGGTGATGGTTCTCGTACACGTCTGAGACGATGGAAGAACTCCAGCCACAGAATAAAACTCTTTCAAACACTAGGACGGCAGAAAGCGGTCCTCTGACTAACAGAATCTAGTACTGTCTTCTCCTCTCTGTGTTCTACAGACGAGAAACGCGAACTCCCAGCCACAAGGACGAAGTTCAAATGACGTCTCAGTGTAAGTATACACAGAAGAAGTGCTCTCTATTACTGAACGCTACCACTTCCAACCCAGAGGCGATGTCCAGAAGCGTATAAGTTCGCAACAGTATAGTGCCTAACCGTTCTAACTATAAAATCTCCTGAGATCAAAGAGAGCTGTACCAACAAAAGCTGATACTGAGCGACAGTCCATCATGGGCGCTCAAAACGGAAGACCACTTCAAAATGGTTCAAATCGCTCTGAGCACTATGGGACTTAACATCTGAGGTCAACAGTCCCCCAGAACTTAGAACTACTTAAACCTAACTAACCTAAGGACATCACACACATCCATGCCCGAGGCAGGATTCGAACCTGCGACCGTAGCGGTCGCGCGGTTCCGGACTGAAGCGCCTAGAACCGCTTGGCCACCACGGCCGGCAAAGACATCTTCTTCTCCACCGCTGGCTTCTCAGCAAGACTCAGCTCCCCTCCCTCGTAACTGCAGAAAGCTAATTATATTCTCGAAACCGCGGAATATTCTCCCTCCCTACAGAGTCATTCTAACGCAGACTATCTATATTTTAGTCTTTTTTCGTCCATCGCGGAAAGTTTGCGAAGGGATACCTATACTCGTACAACGGTATACTTCTGAGTAAAAACCCTGCGTGTTTTCCGAGATCACGCTTCCTCGTTCCACTCAGCTGCGTCCAAGATCTCCAGAGTTCCCGGTTATCCATCTGGTCCTGCTACAAAACCGGCCAGCCGCGACTCTATTGTGTTCCAGCACTCAGGTTCCCCAACATCCGTCTTGCTACTTCCTGTGTTTAAGCAGGACCAGCAAGGTCCGAGCAGGCACACGGGGGGAGGGGTTTATTAGTTATTGGGAGCTCCAACGTTAGGCGGGTGATGGAGCCCCTTAGGGAAATAGCGGAAAGGTCGGGGAAGAAGGCCAGTGTTCACTCTGTCTGCTTGCCGGGGTGGTCTCATCCGAGATGTGGAGGATGCCCTGCCGGCGGCGATAGAGAGCACTGGGTGCACCCGACTGCAAATTGTTGCTCATGTCCGCACCAATGACTCCTGGACTCCTGCCGTCTAGGTTCAGAGATCATCCTCAGTTCGTACAGGCGGTTGGCGGAATTGGTGAAGGCGGAGAGCCTCGCTCGCGGGGTGGAATCAGAGCTAACTATTTGTAGTATCGTTCCCAGAACCGATCGCGGTTCCTCTGGAGCCGAGTGGAAGGCTTAAACCAGAGGCTCCGACGATTCTGCGGAGATCTGGGGTGAAAATTTCTCGACCTCCGCTATCGGGTGGAAAAATGTTGGGTCCCCCTGAATAGGTCAGATGTGCACTACACGCCGGAAGCGGCTACAAGGGTAGCGGAGTACGTGTGGAGGGCACATGGGGGTTTTTTAGGTTAGAGAATTCCCTCCCTAGGCCCGACAACACGCCTCCTGAGACGTGGCAAGGTAGGAGTAGGCAAAATGCAAAAGGGAATAACAATATTAATGTGTAAATAGTAAACTGCAGGAGCGTCTATAGAAAGATCCCAGAACTTGAAACGTCCCTTTAGAACAATTATACACGACTGTGCTTAAACTGACACACAATATTTTTTAGCGCAACGCAATCTGACTTTCAAAAATCCCTACAAAAGAATGGCCCTGACTAACATTAACCATTGCGTTTCACAAATCGCTTACCTCACAAAAATCTTGGTTACTCGAACTACTGCAATACGGCGAGCGCCACTACTGCCAGCTAAATAAAAGATTCAAACTACGGAAGGCACTAACTACTAGTAGGCATAGTTAGCAAATGAAAGATTTTAATAGAGAACAAACAATGTATTTACCTTAACAGTCATAATGTATATAGCAGTTCATGACATCCATTTTTACAAATATCAAACCTCTGCCATTTCTCTCCCCACATCCACCACTGCTGGCGGCTCACCTCCAACTGCGCAACGCTACACGCTGTTCACATCCAGCTGCCGCTGCCAAACACTACAATGGCAGACAACAATGCAAACTAGCCACAGACTGTACACAGCACAGCCAGTGATTTTCGTACAGAGCGCTACATAACGTTGCCAATAAGAAAAAATAAACAGCCTACTTACATAGCCCCCATGCTCCCCACAAAAAAATTTTACAAATTGTTTTGGGCAATGGCCAATAATGATTTGAAAAAATTTTTCATAATTACAATAACAAAGATATCAAATGTACACACTTATTTATACAATGTTGGTCAAAAGCTAAAATTTTGTCACAGTCCATAAAGACAGTCCAGATTGTTCATCACAGTAAAATTTCAGTGTTTTTTTTTCAAAGTCTGAGCAGTAAAAGACAATGCACACGGAAGTAGTGGATTTCCATGCAGTCTTGAAGAAGTAGTGTTGTCCTTCCAACTGAAAGACAGTGCTGACTCTTGACATGCTGACAGGTAATGAGCCACAACAGAGCAAATCCACAGCAGAGTCATTCAACGTTTTGAAGAAGATTGGTAGGTAGGTCATCACAGAGCAGACCCACTGTATTCCTGGTAGAGATTACGGTATTGGTCGGCCACCAAAGGTGCAGACCCACTGCAGTCCTTGTAGAAATAACGGTATTGGTGAGTCATCAAAGGTGTAGACCCACTGTAGTCCTTGTAGAGACGGTCAGCATCCATCTGTTGCGACTGTGAAGGTGCACAATCACCATTGAAGAGTCCTGCGGAATGTATAGCAAGTCCATAAACCACCACTCATGCACTCACAAAGTTTTTTTTTTCTAATTGTCCTTAGAACCAGCAATGCTGTTAACCAGTCCCTTGCTGAATTATTAACACACGTGCAAACACTAACAGTCCCTACTTCTCACATATTGTCCATATACTATGACCAACAGAAACGTGTGCAGTGAAATGAATGCTTACAAGTTACTTAATGTGATAAACTGGTGTCAATTACAATTGTATAACATAAGAATACAATAACAAAGGTACAAAATACATCATTAAAGAACATTACAATACAGATAACATTTGTAGTACAGGCTTTACAAAACAATAGAAATAAACATATACATCAGTGTTACAGGAATTATGACATAAGTAAATACATAAAAGATCAGAATAATTATTGAAACATCAACTTCACACATGAGCATTAAAACAGAATAGAATAAATAATGTCTAAACATCTTTACAAAGAAAAGAACATATTATCAGAAAAATTCTGCAACATAACTCATATCAGTTAAACACATAAAGACAGGAAAAACACAAATACACAAGGGTACACAAACATATAGTGGGATAACACAAAAGGAAAGGACAGGGTTCGTTTTCAGTGCAACATTTGGTACTGCAGTCCAACCTAAAACTTCATTCCATAGATCTTTCGTCTTATTTCAACCTTTGCTTCCACCAGAAAAATCCTATCCAAGCATGCTTTCTCTATTTTTCTCGTATAACCTCTCAGTGCATTTCTTCAAATTCATCGCAACTCATTCTCTTATATAGTCTACCCCTTCTTAAGCTAACTTAAATCTACTGAGCTCAGATGCTAAACTAAGGGACAAGGCAATGCAGCAGCACAAAACAATTAACACAAACAGCAATGACAAAAAAAATGGAAAATTGCAAAGCAAGCTACAGTAAATCAGCAAATGAAATAACTTATATCTAAACATGACATAGCTCAAGCAGAAAAAAACATTACACTAAAGACAATTATGCAGACAAGGGAAATGTAGATTCACATCTTAATGTCTATGTAATTAAAGTGGTGCACCACAAAAACTAATTCTACAAAAAATTACCAAGTACTTGAAAAGAAAATTATATATGCAGTTATTGTTATCAGTCCCTTCTTATTGTTCTTTCCATTCCAAGAGCTCCTTTTTCGAAGAATGTGGATCATAAAATAATTATTTAATAGATCTGTTGACAGAAAGTGTTCACATTAGCAAATCAAAGTTTATTTTATAAAACTAATGCTGCAACACAGCTGGAAACCAGATATTAAACAAAATGAGCAATCTCTCAACTACAAAGACAATAGATGTAAAATGTTCTCATCATTTCATTAGGCATTTTAGTAAATATCATAAATTACGAGCTCCACAGTATGCTTTCAACAAGGAAATGTCAATAGCGAGGATAATGGCCTCCCCTTTCTTTTTTTCTACCTGTGCCTCTGAAAAGCACTCACTAATGGCTTTTTTTTTTTTGGGCATCTGCCGCACAGCTGGGTGCCCACGACGCATTACGTGAAGGTGGTCACTTAATTTTCTTACCGAAATATTTACGACAGCAGTTTCCACTACAGTGACAGTCTCATATACAAAATTTCACGGGTCGAGAATTTGCGTTGCAAATGTGTAGAAACAAAATCTTATGAATATAACAGTGTCCAAAAAATTTTCGCCGGCATTGTGATACATTCACGCATATACACACACATTTCATACCTCTTAAAGTATGATACTTGGTTTCCAACATCCTTTATCACAAGTCAGAGTCCCTAACCACTACTCATTATTCCTTACCTTATTACACATATATATATTCATCGTCACGTCAATCTTGCGACGACATTTCAATATTTCATCATAATAAATACATAGCATAATCAAATTCCTCATATAGCATCAGCTTATTGATCATAAACATACCGCAACAGCATAATACACATAGTCATCGTAATAATAACAACATAACGCCTCAGTCAAATCTCAAAAACGTCGTAGCTTTCTGCAATAATTTCAAAACCTAAAGAAAATTCTCTGCTCATTTCAATAGTGTCATCTACCTCAAACGTACATTAAAAACCATGATCTCATACCAAATACATCATTCAAAGCTCTCATAGTATCACAATGGTTCCAAAAAAATATCAACAGCTCACAAAGTACAGACAAAATACAATTTCATAAGTGTGAAGTAACCCAACTGTGTAATTGTGTAAACATGTGTCACTGATGTAGTAAACAAAATGTTTGTCTCTCAGTTAAATGATCAGATAGCTGTGTATTTTATGTGTTAGAGAAATATGGTACCGATGTGTAAAATTGTATAAGCAAATACCATATTAGCTAGGGCTCCTTGTGCTTGCCAAACACATGATACACAAAGTTATCGTGTACCCCCCTGAGGATTAATGTAATTATACCCTCAGGTGTTACAAATTACAGCAATGGAATGAAATGTATCACGGAAAACTTTCTTTGTAATTCAAAAATCTTTAAAAATAAATGTTTTAAGTACAAAATTAATCACTCAAATACGTGTCCTGTAGCGCTAAATGTGCGTCTTGTTGTAAGATAATCTCTGTGGAAGTGTCGTAGTTATCATCCTCCGAAAGTTACGTTCTGCAGAAGGCAATGTACTTACCTCATGATAAACAAAAGTAAAATGCTTTGCATATAGATATCTTAGTTATTACGCTTATTGCCGTGGTGATGAAAAAGTACTGTGCTGTAACGTATTGTTGTGCTACGGAAAAGGCTGTCTCCTTGTAGCTATACACAATTACCAAATTACTATGTTGAACATTAGTTAATTCATTACACAGTGGCGCTAACACACTGCTTTCGTCTTCACTGTCATTTCTCAATTTACTTTGGAGCCTAGTATTACGTTTTTCACACGCCATTATTCTCACAATATTTCACACGACAACACAGAAAAACACAATTTGAAGAGCATAAATAGGGGAACACATTAACATAGCACTGAAAATAATTGCAAGCGCAGCTGTGAAATACTTGGTGTAAATCTACATGCATGCCACAACTGTTTTACTGTACAAGAATGAAAGGCTGCAACTACAAAGGAGATTCTCTCTACAATTACGCACTAGCAATAAACAAAATCTACACTAATTACACAAACTACAAGAAAAAAAATCAGAAGATTCCAGTGAGGTATCCTAGGCTAAGGGTCGACATATGAAACGTCCCCTTAGAACAATTATACAAGACTGTGCTAAACTGACACACAATATTTTTTAGCGCAACGCAATCTGACTTTCAAAAATCCCTACAAAAGAATGGCCCTGACTAACATTAACCTATGCGTTTCACAAATCGCTTACCTCACAAAAATCTTGGTTACTCGAACTACTGCAATACGGCGAGCGCCACTACTGCCAGCTAAATAAAAGATTCAAACTACGGAAGGCACTAACTACTAGTAGGCATAGTTAGCAAATGAAAGATTTTAATAGAGAACAAACAATGTATTTACCTTAACAGTCATAATGTATACAGCAGTTCATGACATCCATTTTTACAAATATCAAACCTCTGCCATTTTCTCCCCACATCCACCACTGCCGGCGGCTCACCTCCAACTGCGCAACGCTACACGCTGTTCACATCCAGCTGCCGCTGCCAAACACTACGATGGCAGACAACAATGCAAACTAGCCACAGACTGCACACAGCACAGCCAGTGATTTTCGTACAGAGCGCTACGTAACGTTGCCAATAAGAAAACATAAACAGCCTACTTACAAACTGCTCTCATTAATAAACGGTCACGACGCCCATATAGTACTAGGGACAGAAAGTTGGCTGAAACCAGACGTAAACAGTAATGAAATCCTAAACTCGGATTGGTATGTATACCGCAGAGACAGGCTGGACAGTGAAGGGGGATGAGTGTTTATAGCGATAAGAAGTGCAATAGTATCGAAGGAAATTGACGGAGATCCGAAATGTGAAATGATTTGGGTGAAGGTCACGGTTAAAGCAGGCTCAGACATAGTAATTGGATGTCTCTATAGGCCCCCTGGATCAGCAGCTGTTGTAGCTGAGCACCTGAAGGATAATTTGGAAAATATTTCGAGTAGATTTCCCCACCATGTTATAGTTCTGGGTGGAGATTTTAATTTGCCGGATATAGACTGGGAGACTCAAACGTTCATAACGGGTGGCAGGGACAAAGAATCCAGTGAAATTTTTTTAAGTGCTTTATCTGAAAACTACCTTAAGCAGTTAAACAGAGAACCGACTCGTGGCGATTACATATTAGACCTTCTGGTGACAAACAGACCCGAACTATTTGAAACAGTTTACGCAGAACCGGGAATCAACGATCATAAAGTGGTTACGGCATCGATGGTTTCAGACGTAAATAGAAATATTAAAAAAGGTAGGAAGATTTTTCTGTTTAGCAAAAGTGACAAAAAGCAGACTACAGAGTACCTGACGGCTCAACACAAAAGTTTTGTCTCAAGTACAGATAGTGTTGAGGATCAGTGCACAAAGTTCAAAACCATCGTACAATATGCGTTAGATGAGTATGTGCCAAGCAAGATCGTAAGAGATGGAAAAGAGCCACCGTGGTACAACAACCGAGTTAGAAAACCGCTGCGGAAGCAAAGGGAACTTCACAGCAAACATAAACATAGCGAAAGCCTCGCAGACATACAAAAATTACGCGAAGCGAAATGTAGTGTGAGGAGGGCTACGCGAGAGGCGTTCAATAAATTCGAAAGTAAAGTTCTGTGTACTAACTTGGCAGAAAATCCTAAGAAATTTTGGTCTTATGTCAAAGCAGTAGGTGGATCAAAACAAAATGTCCAGACACTCTGTGAGCAAAATGGTACTGAAACGGAGGATGACAGACTAAAGGCCGAAATACTAAATGTCTTTTTCCAAAGCTGTTTCACAGAGGAAGACTGCACTGTAGTTCCTTCTCTTGATTGTCGTACAGATGACAAAATGGTAGATATCGAAATAGACGACAGAGGGATAGAGAAACAATTAAAATCGCTCAAAAGAGGAAAGGGCGCTGGACCTGATGGGATACCAGCTTGATTTTACACATAGTACGCGAAGGAACTTGCCCCCCTTGTTGCAGCGGTGTACCGTAGGTCTCTAGAAGAGCGTAGCGTTCCAAAGGATTGGAAAAGGGGACAGGTCATCCCCGTTTTCAAGAAAGGACGTCGAACAGATACGCAGAACTATAGACCTATATCTCTAACGTCGATCAGGTGTAGAATTTTGGAACACGTATTATGTTCGAGTATAATGACTTTTCTGGAGACTAGAAATCTACTCTGTAGGAATCAGCATGGGTTTCGAAAAAGACGGTCGTGTGAAACCCAGCTCGCGCTATTCGTCCACGAGACTCAGAGGGCCATAGACACGGGTTCACAGGTAGATGCCGTGTTTCTTGACTTCCGCAAGGCGTTCGATACAGTTCCCCACAGTCGTTTAATGAACAAAGTAAGAGCATATGGACTATCAGACCAATTGTGTGATTGGATTGAAGAGTTCCTAGATAACAAAACGCAGCATGTCATTCTCAATGGAGAGCAGTCTTCCGAAGTAAGAGTGATTACAGGTGTGCCGCAGGGGAGTGTCATAGGACCGTTGCTATTCACAATATACGTAAATGACCTTGTGGATGACATCGGAAGTTCACTGAGGCTTTTTGCAGATGATGCTGTGATGTATCGAGAGGTTGTAACAATGGAAAATTGTACTGAAATACAGGAGGATCTGCAGCGAGTTGACGCATGGTGCAGGGAATGGTAATTGAATCTCAATGTAGACAAGTGTAATGTACTGCGAATACGTAGAAAGATAGATCCCGTATCAATTACCTACAAAATAGCAGGTCAGCAACTGGAAGCAGTTAACTCCATAAATTATCTGGGAGTACGCATTAGGAGTGGAGTGGAATGATCATATAAAGTTGATCGTCGGTAAAGCAGATGCCAGAATGAGATTCATTGGAAGAATCCTAAGGAAATGCAATCCGAAAACAAAGGAAGTAGGTTACAGTACGCTTGTTCGCCCACTGCTTGAATACTGCTCAGTAGTGTGGCATCCGTACCAGATAGGGTTGATAGAAGAGATAGAGAAGATCCAACGGAGAGCAGCGCGCTTCGTTACAGGATCATTTAGTAATCGCGAAAGCGTTACGGAGATGATAGATAAACTCCAGTGGAACACTCTGCAGGAGAGGCGCTCAGTAGTTCGGTACGGGCTTTTGTTAAAGTTTCGAGAACATACCTTCACCGAAGAGTCAAGCAGTATATTGCTCCCTCCTACGTATATCTCGCGAAGAGACCATGAGGATAAAATCAGAGAGATTAGAGCCCACACAGAAGCATACCGACAATCTTTCTTTCCACGAACAATACGAGACTGGAATAGAAGGGAGAACCGATAGAGGTACTCAGGGTACCCTCGGCCACACACCGTCAAATGGCTTGCGGAGTATGGATGTAGATGTAGATGTAGATGTAGACCAACACACCTGTGCAGGCCTTCCACCAAGGGCTTAAGTTCCGCCTGCAGTTTCATCTCCACTGGCGTTCCAACCTCTACTTGTATAGGCAATTATTCGTTGCGCCGATTTGATAAGAAAGACACTCCGGGACCTTTCATGCCAAAGCGTTAACAATTATTTACAACGCGTACGTGACCGAGCGGTTCTAGGCGCTACAGTCTGGAACCACGCGACTGCTACGGTCGCAGGTTCGAATCCTGCCTCGGGCATGGGTGTGTGTGATGTCCTTAGGTTAGTTAGGTTTAAGTAGTTCTAAATTCTAGGGGACTGATGACCTGAGAAGTTAAGTCCCATAGTTCTCAGAGGCATTTGAACCATTTGAACCATTTGAACAAGGTGTACGTGACAACGTCAGTCTTCTTTAAATATTCATATATACGATGAACAATCTATCAAATGATACCTAATTGTGGTTGTAGATCACGGCAAAGTATGTAGATAAATGCTTGTTAGGTGCGAAGTTGTAGCCACCTTACAACAGAAATACAAGTTCACGGCTCCAGCCGCCAATCAAAGAAACACGCGTGAGATATCAACACGCCGGACAAATCGTACAGCAAACATTCTCTCCGTGAAGTTGTTAAGGAAACAGAGCATAAAATATCTTAATATAGGGAGTGGCAGATTGAGCCGTCACAGACATCAGATCAATCAGTCAGGCAACTCAAATTGCGTAACGACTAACTAGAACGGCTCACGTTAATGGAAGAATCTTGAGGAGGTGGCACACACTTTCTGAGTAGTCTCCAGAAGCAAATAATAATTATGTTCACCGTAGCAGCAGGCTGTTGATTTCAATTCTGACCTAGCAAAACCGGACTGGATAGCCTCTAACGAATGCGTCTCACACAAACACCGAGGCTGTCATTCCATAATTCCTTACGGAACGCACCGTGCCAGCAGCCCGCACTGAATCCCCCACCAGTGGCGTACGGCGTACTCGTACCTCTCCAGCAAGGCCGGGCGTGTTTACTTCCGCATACAGGCCACTACTTTCCGCTAAAAGCACACACCGTGCAGCCAATTCGCCATAACGTGCAAAGGCAATCAAGAACTCACTTCATGACCGTTCACATTGACAGCCAAGGCGCCACTCTCCACTGCACACCCCTCCAAAGACTAACCCCTGCGCTCACTAACGTCACTGACAAATATCGGTAGCCAATAATAGGAAGATAAACTAGCAGATCGCTGATGGCGATCAGCGATTCGGCTCATCTCCCTCTTCAAATTTCGTCCAATACCCGAAGTCTTCATTACGTACCTCAGATACTACAATACTCTATTAACGAATACCATTCGACCTGTACGAGGCACGTAATTACAGGAGACATAGAAATGGCAACAAGTAAGAAAAGCAAAGCTTACTCATACTGTTTAAACTATTTCATCGAAAAAATAATGTTACGTTCAAAAAATGGCTCTGAGCACTATGGAACTTAACATCTGAGGTCATGAGTCCCCTAGAACTTAGAACTACTTAAACCTAACTAACCTAAAGACATCATACACATCCATGCGCGAGGCAAGATTCGAACCTGTGACCGTAGCGGTCGAGCGGTTCCAGACTGAAGCGCCTAGAACCTCTCGGCCACAGCAGCCGGCTAATGTTACGTAATTAATTTGTTATTTATTTGCAGTTACATGCCTGCAGTCATGGCACACATTGAAACTTCCATGCCACAGAACCGCTGCACGCCACTGTCAGAACCACATGGCACAGCCTATCGATAAAGTGCGATGTCGAACGGTAATTCGTTTTCGGCAAGTGCTTCAGGCCGACAAAAATGGTAAACCTCTGCAGTGGCATGACTCTAATGAAACATTTCGACTGCTGCTGAAAACAAACCAGTGCATGGTACTCCACTTTGTAAGTGGACGGCGTCATTTTCTTCTGGATCCTCTAGTGCGTACAACTGTAGCGTAACACAAAAAAATTCAATGTTTACGAGGACTGCAAAAGAAGAAAAAGTGGCTCCGAGCAGTATGGGACTTAACTTCTGTGGTCATCAGTCCCCTAGAACTTAGAACTACTTAAACCTAACTAACCTAAGGACATCACACACATCCATGCCCGAGGCAGGATTCGAATCTGCGACCGTAGTGGTCGCGCGGTTCCAGACTGTAGCGCCTAGAACCGCTTGGCCGCCCAGGCCGGCTACGAGGACTGCAGATCTGCAGATATGTAGCTGCCAACAGACAAACAAAAATACTTTATTTCATTACAATTGAAAGAAAACCAGCCGTCGGTCACTATTTTTAACAAATTAACCTGGTTTCGACACAGCCAGGAGTGCCTTCCTCAGAATTTAAAACAAAGAATGGTCTATATTCTACAACATGGTCACAGAATTATGACAAAAAATGTATGATAAAGTATAAGTACGGAAACGTCGTGAAAGACTGGCAGTACCTATATGTCATTTATACAATAATAAATATGCCAAAAACGCATTAGTCACAAAGATATTTAAGATAAAGAAAATTGTGATGGCGAGCCACTAAGGGCTGCTCGTTACTTGTGTGGTGCAGGTTGCGAAACGGACTGAGATGCCCCCGTTAACAAATGCGGCCAGGTGAACATGGCACTGCAACGAGCGCGCCATCTAGTAGCCGTAGATACAATTAGGCTACTTCACATTGAAATATAGGAGGTCATCGACAGCATCGATATTCCGACACTTCAGAGGGTCTTGCAGAATTTCGTTATTCGTGTGCGCCATATCGTCGCCAATGATGACAGGCATATCGAACATGTCATAATGTAAATCCGAATGTCCGTAGCAACGTTTACACGTTGAATAAAGCCAATGTGCGCCGTAGTTTGTAACTAATTTATATTTTTTCATATACTTCAGTAACTGTCACCCTGTATGAACAGTTTATTGGCCGAAACGGATCAGTCTGCTCTGCTACACCATTAAAACCAGGCTAAATAAGGGTTGGCTTCGTCGTTTTGACTCGTGAGATAATATTGAATTAACCACTGCTGCAGATCAATAAGTAATACCCTGAGCTTCTTAACTTCATTCAGTAAGACAGTGAGATCAGGGCACTGAATTGGGAAACGCACATCTCAAAGAGTCAATACTCACCTCCATTTGGTTTCTAGCAACTTCAGCTGATGAAACTGACAAAGACAAAACAGGAGAATGAAGCACGGGAAGAACGACTGCTTAACCCCGTCTGTACATGTTGTTATTACTTTAATTTCATCTTCACGCTGCCTAAGGAGCGATACGTGGAGGAATTGTAGTGACTTCTCACTTAATGCTGGTTCCCGAAACTTTGTAAGCAGTTGCCAAAACCAAGGAGTGCTTGGTCGAAAGTTTGTGGTATTTGAACCGCTTAACGTGGCTGGAAGGTCGAGAACATTTCGTTCCATGTTAATCCCATAAGACCCCGCATCCTTATAAAATAGAAGAATAGTTGAAAATCAACAGCTGAGAAGTCACACTAAACTGCCATGCTGCAAATTTCACGAAAATGAACGTAATTTATCAGCTGCGGTTACACTTGGTCACGACCGTATCATCCAGTAAACACCAGGTCCAGTCAGCTAATTGCTCCATGATCTGATACGAGATCTCTTCCAGTCGAGCATATTAATAGGCATTGAACTCCAACAGTCACCCAGAAAATTAAAAATTATTAATTAGAATTCCACAGTCATGCATTTTCCAGTCTTGTAGTATTTCTGCAGTTGAAAATTAGCTTTCTGACAGGAATCACCAATTCCTCACTTTGGAAATGTTAAACACATTAAAAGACCAACTCTGACCCACAATTTGCCTCAAACACTCACTACAGCTGCCAATGGCTCCCATTTTTTCGTGATTTTCCAACTGCGCCATGAAATTTGTTTTCGCATTTAGCACTTTCAACAAATCAGTAAAATGCAAGCATTTCTATGATCAGTTCAGTTTTAGGAGCAGAATGCAGGCATTTTATTGATCAGTTCCTGTTCCCAGCAAGAAGACTGTAGCGGATGTGAGTGTGCTCTGGTAGATGGTGGTGATTCTGGGTGAGTCAAGAACCATTTGAAAGCAGTACAATCTCTGTATTACTCCAGTGGTTCATCCCGTTAAGCCGACATCTGTTACAATTTCACTATAACATGGGGCGTTTTGTTATTTTTACTACAATGTTGGGCAATCTGTTAAGATTTTACCGAGAAAAAGGCATTTTGTTATTATTCTGCTGTAACATGGGTTATTTGTTACAGTTTAGCTACGACAGTTGCATTTTGTTAAAATTTCACAGCAACAGGGGCATTATGTTGTAACTTTTAGGTAAGGTAATTTGTTAGAACCTCACTGTAACATAGGACGTGGCAGTTCACGGGGGCTAAGTGTCATGTAACGATCATTGTGTATTTGACTAAGTTAGCATCATCAGTCCACTCCAATTATTAGTTCCACAATGAATTTGGGCAATGCAAGTCACTTGAAAATCTAAGTACAACGGAGTATATTTAATTTTCCACAACCTAGCACACTTGTAGAATTTCTTCAAGTCCACATGTGCAGCCATTTCACATCTCCTGACGCCACTCTGACCAGCATTGGACATGCCGCACAAATCCATTTTTAACTGACGGTGAAAGGGTAGACGAAACCACTGATGAGCAGTTATCCATATTTTCAGTAACTTCCAATCAGGTGATGCATACAACTATAGGCCTATATCGCTAACATCAGTTCGTTGTGAAATCTTTGAATACATTATGAGCTTTCCGAGGCAGAACATAAACATGCATTCCGTAAACGATGACAGTGTGACTTAGCTCTCTCTCTTCATACACAAGACTCGGAAGGCAGTAGGTAACATGTTACTCGAATTCTGGACAGTGTTCGACACACTTCGGGGATAAGATAAAAACACAGAATATCATGCCAGATCTGGAGCTGGTTGGTTGGTTTAATGATTAAAGGAACCAAACTATGAGGTCATCAATCCCTCCTACGTGGAACAGGCAAGTCAACAAAACTACACGTCAAAGAAGGAACTATTGAGCGAAACCCAAGGAAAGAAAACTTCTGCGTCCACCAAACATCAGCAAAGCCTACAGAAAGGAACAAGGAAGCAGAAAAGGGGAGAAAGGAAGAAGGCGAGCGAGGTGCACCCTTCAAGGAGCAGCTAGAGGCCCCCAAAGGCAGAAAGTGTGATGGGGGACATATCTCCCGCCACTTAGCAGAGCACCACACCCAGCAATACACAGAAAAGACTAGCAACACGAACAGGGCGAGAGAAGCACAGGGAGACGGAGGAAGATGTAACGCCGGAAATACATATCCTCCTATTTCCATCTATTGTACTATAAATTTTTTTCCTTATTTTGTTACCTGAAGATATCATATATCTGTGTCATTATATATTGTAATTGTTTTACTATATGCATTTATGTCGATGTATAATTAGTTTGTTTTCTAAATATTGTTTGTATTTTTTCGCTGGGTCTGGTCTAGGGAAAACTATGCTATCGAACGATTACATCGATAGGTCGTGTGGAGAACCAAAGTGTTTAGGATCTTTGGTGGTGTTAACTCTGCCGCGTGGAGCGCGGGCAGAGCAGAGAGAGTCTGGCTGGAGTAGCGCAGTGGAGCAGGTGTGTTGTGTGACACTCCCGCGAGTTGCCGCGCTTTCGGGGTTTGGCAGCATGTAATTGCGCTCCACTTGCTATGTTAGTTTCTGACATGGTGTCGCGGACGGAAGGCGTTAGCTGGCACACATCAAGAGCCCGTTTCGGCTGGAGACCGTGTCGAGAAGAAGGCGCGCCTACATCCAGCTTCTGCAACAGCGACGGCCGACAATGAGTGACTGTTGCCACCTCCTCGATCGACGACTTCAAACCTTCAATCAACCAACAAGGAAGACTGGAAGCACGTAAAGTTTTAGAACTGTATGGCAGACCACAGCTTTTCAAAATTGTTCCATTTGCCTGGCAAAATTACAGCAACTTAGCATGAACCTTTGTTGCTCATTGCCGGCCGCGGTGCCCGTGCGGTTCTGGCGCTGCAGTCCGGAACCGCGGGACTGCTACGGTCGCAGGTTCGAATCCTGCCTCGGGCATGGGTGTGTGTGATGTCCTTAGGTTAGTTAGGTTTAAGTAGTTCTAAGTTCTAGGGGACTTATGACCTTAGATGTTGAGTCCCACAGTGCTCAGAGCCATTTGAACCATTTTTTTGTTGCTCATTGTCCCAATTGCATTACCAAGCAGGGTCCCTTCCTTTTCCAGAATGAACCCGAGTGTCATTGAAATTCAAATGCCAGCATTAAAGTAATATCATTCGATTTCACTGCTTTAATTTCAAAGATCAGTTAAGGTATTCATAGCTGGCTACAATATTTAGATTACACAAGCACAAATTAAGAGTGCGAGTTTTGTTATCATATTTTAGCTTACCTGTGACTGCAGCTCAGCTTGGTACGTACTAAATTTTACTATTGTTAATTGTTCAGAATCGTTTAATTCAAGTTCAAAGTTAAATCTCTGATTTCTAAATTGTGTAGATTCAAGTAGCTTTTGAAATGATTGTTGAGGTAGCCCAAAACTAACCGATTTTACTAAATTTCGATGTGCTTCAGAAAGAAAGCTCACTATTAATTTCAGTCACTAAATTAACTTTCAATTTTCCGTTTTTATTAATTCTTTTGCTAAATTAAGTCAGAGTGTAGCGAAATTTATTACTTCTGACAAACTTTCAGTTTTCACACTACACGTGTCAACCTTCAGTTGCCACGCTTCTAGTGCTAATTATATGTGTAATAACCTTTCTTTTTCAGTTACTATAGTAATTGTCCATAGGACTGGCGACCGTAATTTCCCCCAAATCTTAAATATCTAATTACCGCTAGTTAATTGTTAACGTAACGGCCGCACATTTACTTTCTCTATTAACTTTTCCCCTTTTCAAAATTAATTTCCACCAGTTTCATTTGCATTTTTCCTTTCATTTAGATGTAACCCTTTCCTCCGTCTTTATCGACAGATTAACTTCAGTGACGATTGCTTTTCCCAAATTTTCATTGGGTACACGCGGTTTGATTTTTCACTGTCATTAAGGTCGATAAGTAAGGGGGAGGTTACAAAGAAAACCAAGTCAAATAGAAAATGCGAGAAGGGGAAAGAAGAGAAAAAGAGTGACCAGTCCAGCAAAATGTGGACCACCATCAAATGGGCACAACAACAACAAAGGAGATGACCATGAGTCAGCCCAGTAGAACCAATGGGACCTCCACAAATTTTTGATCACCTTTATCACCTGCAGTTTATTTGGCAAAGCCAGAGTACGCCGTTCGATATACCACAAACATAGAATTTGATGGCATAATACAAATCGAAGATCCAATTTCAGGATCCCAATCTCAAGAGGTGGCTTTCCAGTAGCCACTTAGAGAGCCTATCAGTGAGTTCATTCGCTGGGATCCCAACATGATGCAGGATCCAGAAAAAGACCACCAAGCTTCCACATTGTTCAAGAGCAAAAAGGGAATTCCGGATGGCGACGGCAACACTGGTAAAGAGCTTGTAAACTGGTAAACTGCTCAAAGAATCACTACATATTGGGAAGAACTTACCGGTGCAGTAACAGATATGCTTAAAGGCACAGAAATGTCTACCGACACCACAGTGAAAACGCTGCATCCATCTGGCAAAGTGCAGAGTTTATTATATCCTGCATGAACATAGGAAAAGGCAGAAAGTGTGATGGGGGACATATCCCCCGCCACTTACCAGAGTCAAACAGGAAATCCCTATTGAACCATCAGTATAGACTACTTCTGAACCCTGACACACATTGAGAATGGAGAGGAATTTGATGTGGATGGTGTCAGGATGAGCCGAGTCTCTGGGAATCTGTGACAGTTCAACACAGAGCTATGGATGAGGTATCCATCGCGGAGGCGTACGTGAGTAGGCCTGGAGAAAACGTGGTGGTGGTGAAAGCTGGAGTTCAGAAAAAATATGGGACTGGATGTGGATGACAATTGTAAAACTCCAGACTTTGGTTGGCATTGTAGGAGGTGGTTCTCCATACCTGGAATATGGGACCAGAGGATGTATAACGCATAAGCGATCAACTGTTGTGGTGTAGAACTTGCAGTAGTGGAATCCCTGCCTCTGCTAGGAGGCTGATCGTGGGACCAGTCCAAAAGGCACCAGTTTACCGTTATTCCCCAAAATGGAGTATCAGGTTCAGCATCCGTAACAATGAAGTTGATGCTGATCTGCATGTAAGATTCCCATAATGTAGATGGAACTGCACCAATGTTGTGTAGAGCTATATCAGAGTAGAGTGGTCCATGCCCAAGTTGGTGTTGCTCAGGCATCGAAGAGCATTAACGTGTGAACAACATGTACACTTCAGTTGACGAAGATGGAGACCCCGTGTCATCAAAGACCAGCTACAAAGCACGAGGAGTCCGTCACATCGAGGGACTGCCCATCAAGGTACAGACCTGAATGGGAATGGACGGTACAGTGTCAACAGAAAGGCATAATACAGGTCTTGGCAAAAGAAAAATGGAAGCCATGAGTAAGAGCCCAATACTTCACTCAGTACCTCGCTCTGTGCAGTCTGCATTCAGCAACGTCCGTCGTGGACGAACAAAAACTCTATTTCAGTGGGAGAAAGTACAGTTATAAGTTAGAACAGAAGTAAATGCGATCCTGTACGTAGACCGCATTCTCATGCCGCCCTTCGCTGAGTAGTTAGATGTAACTCTTAGTATGGCAATGCAGGAGCCAGATTGATTTCACTAACTTAATAAAAGTTACGCCATGTAGAGACATTAGGGTTTGCATGACATTGCTTTGATGGTTACTTTCGAAGGATCCTGGAGAGTGGGGGCCCCGCGGTGCCGCCCAAAGCTCACATGATAGGTGGCGGCAGTGCAATGTTTCCCTATTGTCGGATACGCATAAAAATTTATGGGCAAAAGTGACTTTGAAAAGGGACCTGTGATTGTAGGGCGTCTTACCTTGACATTATATCTGAAATGTACTGCCACATGACGGTGTAGTGGCAAATTGGTGTCACACATAGCACATAGCTATGCTACAGCAGAAGAGAGTGAGTATTCTAGGCGACAGTTTCTTCTTGATACGCCAAGTAATAGCCACAACCCATGATTAGCTGACGCTTTTTGTTGATGCACTATTTTGTTGCATAGGACACCAGGAAATTATAGACAAAGACTTATTTGCCATCCAGGATCCGACTACAGCGGGATGCAGACTAGTGAGTGTATTTAATCTGGTGTTTGACTTCAACTGAGACTGGATACGATGTGTAACATGGGGGCTAATCAGGCCTTATATGATCTGTAGGAACGTCATGGTAACTGCATCCGGGATTTCTATTCCTTCTTCTTTCACAGTTCATGAGCGGATTCTCGTTAGAGCGAATCTTATACTTCCATGTCTTGCTCATTATCGTACCATGTGTGTGTATTACACTACTGGCCATTAAAATTGCTACACCAAGAAGAAATGCAGATGATAAAAGGGTATTCATTGGACAAATATATTATACTAGAACTGACATGCGATTACATTTTCACACAATTTGGGTGCATAGATACTGAGAAATCAGTACCCAGAACAACCACCTCTGGCCGTAATAACGGCCTTGATACACCTGGGCATTGAGTCAAACAGAGCTTGGATGGCGTGTACAGGTACAGTTGCCCATGCAGCTTCAACACGATACCACAGTTCATCAAGAGTAGTAACTGGCATATTGTGACGAGCCAGTTGCTTAGCCACCATTGACCAGACGTTTTCAGTTGGTGAGAGATCTGGAGAATGTGCTGGCCAGGGCAGCAGTCGAACATTTTCTGTATACAGAAAGGGCCGTACAGGACCTGCAACATGCGCTCGTGCATTATCCTGCTGAAATGTAGGGTTTCGCAGGGATCGAACGAAGGGTAGAGCCACTGGTCGTAACAAATTTCAAAGGTAACGTCCACTGTTCAAAGTGCCGTCAATGCGAACAAGAGGTGACCGAGATGTATAACCAATGGCACCCCATACCATCACGCCGGGTGATACGCCAGTACTGCGATGACGGATACACGCTTCCAATGTGCGTCCACCGCGATGTCACCAAACAAGGATGCGACCATCATGATGCTGTAAACAGAACCTGGATTCATCCGAAAAAATGGCGTTTTGCCATTCGTGCACCCAGGTTAGTCGTTGAGTACACCATCGCAGGCGCTCCTGTCTATTAGGCAGCGTCAAGTGTAACCGCAGCCATGGTCTCCGAGCTGATAGTCCGAGCTGCTGCAAACGTCGTCGAACTGTTCCTGCAGATGGTTGTTGTCTTGCAAACGTCCCCATCTGTGGACTCAGGGATCGAGACGTGGCTGCACGATCCTTTACAGCCATGCGGATAAGATGCCTGTCATCTCGACTGCTAGTGATACGAGGCCGTTGGGATCCAGCACGGCGTTCCGTATTACCCTCCTGAACCCACCGACTCCATATTCTGCTAACAGTAATTGGATCTCAACCAACGCGAGGAGCAATGTTGCGATACGATAAACCGCAATCGCTATAAGCTACAATCCAACCTTTATCAAAATCGGAAACGTGATGGTATGCATTTCTCCTCCTTACACGATGGATCACAACAACGTTTCACCAGGCAACGCCGGTCAACTGCTGTTTGTGTATGAGAAATCGGTTGGAAACTTTCCTCATGTCAGCACGTTGTAGGTGTCGCCACCGGCGCCAACCTTGTGTGAATGCTCTGAAAAGCTTATCATTTGCATATCACAGCATCTTCTTCCTGTCGGTTAAATTTCGCGTCTGTAGCGCGTCATCTTCGTTGTGTAGCAATTTTAATGCGCAGTGGTGTAATTGATGCGCGTGTGTAAATAGCAACCTTCCTTAGATCACGGGTAATGCAGTTATTTCTACCATGACGATTAAAGTTGATTCGGTCGTGATCCCTGGAGGCTGAACCTCTTTAATGCTAGCCTTCACAGTACCTTGCAGGCCAATCATGTGTTTACAAATTGTAACTGAGATAGTTTAATGCTTCATGCACATTCTTGTTGATTTTTAAGTAAGACGTTCGCTATGTACGGTTTTTTCAGCATGTCTGTAGATATTTTAAAATAAATAGTCCAGTAATTGAATCCCCCTTCAGTTATTTCTGTAGTTCATTAACCTCTGTCATTCTTTGATTATGGATTGATTAGAGCCTTCAGTTATACTTATATCAGTTATATACTTATATATACAGTTTCCTGTTAACAGTTCCAGTCAGAAAATTGTTCTCACATATATGAGTAACGGAGGCCAACCCTGTCTACAGGAAAGTAGGAATGGCTGGATTGTGAGACATGTTCATATTTGAGTCCCCCCTCTTTACAGGATAAATATCTTGCTACCTCTCTGACAGTAAGAGTATCCGAATAATATAGGGTGATATCGTGCTGCTGTTACAAAGTTTCAGGAATGATGGAGAAGGGTAAATGTTTCAATTTTAGGTAGAGACCCTAGTCCAGAAACGACCGAGTCAGAAGTTATAAGATTTTTTAAAGCTGAAATAACAGTACTAATAGTATGAATATATACATCATTTGTTTCTATTAAAAAAATTCGTCAATGGAATAGAAGGAGTTGGCCACTAGTAAGTCTTTCAGGCTCCTTTTAAACTGATCTTCCTTTGTAACTAAATTTTTTATGTTTGCTGGCAAATTATTGAAGATGAGTGTTCCTGAGTAGTGGACCCCTTTTTGAATTAAAGTAAGTGCTTTTCAGTCCTTGTGCAAATCAGTTTTGTTCCTAGTGTTGTATGTATGAACTGAGCTGTTTGTTGGAAAAAGAGATATATTATTTAGGACAAATTTCATTAAGGAGTAAATATACTCAGAGGCAGTAGCTAGTATACCCAGTTCTTTGAAGAGATTTCTACATGATGTCCGTTAATTTACTCCACAAATAATACGTATTATCCACTTTTGGACTCTCAAAACTTTTGTTTGACCTGAAGAGTTACCCCAAAATATTATACCATATAACGTTATGGAATGAAAGCAGGCAAAGTATGCAAGCTTTTTCATTTTTATATCGCCTATGTCTGCTAACACTCGAATTGCAAATACAGAGTTGTTAAGGCGTTTCTGCAGTTCTGTGGTGTGCTCCTCCCAACTGAATTTATTATCAAGTTGTAATCCCAGGAATTTAAGACTGTCAACCTCTTCTATCTGCTTTTCTTCATACTTTATGCATATTCTGGGTGGAAACAAACTACAGGTTCTGAATTCCATATAGTGAGTCTTCTCGAAGTTTAATGTCAGTGAGTTGGCTTTAAACCATTTATTAATATCCATGAAAATATCATTTGCAGATCTTTCTAGAACTACACTCGACATACTATTTATTGCAATACTTGTGTCATCTGCAAACAAAAGGAACTCTGCTTCTGGCAGTGTAACTGATGAGAGAACATTAATGTACACAAGAAAAAGCAATGGCCCTAACACGGATCCTTGTGGGACATCACATGTAATTTCTTCCCCTTCTGATGATGACTGATGGCTTAATTCACTAGTCCCTTGCACTGATACCCTTTGTTTCCTGTTAGCGGGGTATGACTTGAACCATTTTGCAGCACTGCCCGTGACACCATAGAATTCTAATTAATTTAAAAGGATGTTGTGGTTCACACAATCAAATGCCTTTGACAAATCACAGAAAATACCTGATGCTTGTAATTTGTTATGTAATGAATTAAGTACATCTTCACTGTAGGTGTAAATAGCCTCCTCGATATCAGAACCCTTCAGAAATCCAAACTGTGTTCTTGATAATATGTTATTTGTGGTCAGATGGTTGAGAAACTGCCTGTACATTACTTCTTCTAAAATTTTTGAGAATGGTAGCAAAAGTGAAATCGGTCTGTAGCTTGATGGTATCTCTTTATCCCCTTACTTGCATAGAGGCTAAACATCTGCATATTTTAGCCAGTCAGGAAATGTCCCAGTTATAATTAACTGGTTACACAAGTAACTTAGAATTGTACTAAACTCACAAGAACATGCCTTAATTAACTTTGATGATATTTCATCGTAACCACTAGAATGTTTTGTTCTTAAAGATTTTATTATAGAAGTTACTTCTTTTGGTGAAGTGAGTGAGGTATTCATGTACCTGAAGCTATTTGTAAAGGCTAGTTTCAGATATTCAGGAGCATTATTAATTGATCACAATCCCATTCTATCAGTAACGGATATAAAGTACTTGTTAAATAGATTTGCCACACTATGCCCATCGACTTAATCTACCATATAACGTCCGTTCGGTACGACCCTTGTACGTACTCCCTTGACCGACGATATTGTTTCTATAAGAGAAACATATGTGAAACGTTTTAAAACGATTGGCAAAGTAACATCTGTAGTTAAGCAAAAGCCATCCAGTAAGTTAAAAAATGTAGTTCCCTCAGCAGTGTAGTTGAATTTTACGCATAGTAGGAACCAGTCTTTGAGACCTCCAGATTATGTTAAAGCAAATACTAGCAAAGAGGAAATTTTTTCTACTTCACACTCATTAATAATAACGGCTTCGAAAAGTAACGGACCACTTTTAATTTTACTGAACGATATCTCTTCCGCAGTTACTGTGCGCGATCAGAACGCACGTGTTAGCAGCGATCCGTTTTCCCTCTGTTGAAACTGCTCCCATGCGACGGTTACGGCATACGCTGCTCGGCATTCAGTTTGTGTGCACTGGTGCGTTTCCGCATGCGTGTAGAGACAGAACAGGCAAAGCCCCGCGCAGATACAATAGAAGCTGCTGTGGCCACACCGCTCCAGCTAGCGGCTCAGTCGTTACGCTCACACGTGGCTTGCTGCGAAACGGAGGAGGTGCAGGAGGAGGAGGAGGAGGAGGAAGCGCTATGTGCACACATACACATTATGCAAACGCAAGGAGAGCATCACGTGCTAAATGAACGAAAGAGCTGCAGACATGGAAACCTGAAACCACGTCCAGTTAATGTGGGCTAAGGCGCTAATTTTCGGTTTATGATATGCAAGAGAGAAAACTGACTATGAATGTGTATGCGTCGAACGTAACCATAGATAGTCGACTATTCTCGTTGATGAATCATATTTCTCGATGAGTCGAACTGGTCGTCGAAACCCATGAGAAACACTCGATACGTCGAAGAAATCCTGGGTGTTTTGTAGATTCGACAAATCAATGCGATGGTTATGCAGATTGCACCGCAAGCACACTTTAATTCATAGTCAGTGACTGTCTTAACAAGCGGTACCTCGATTTGTTTCGACAGCTGTTCAGAAAATAGTTTTGTCATTCAGCTCTTCATGACAGTCATTGGTTTTCTGAATAATACGTAACATTTTTTGTGGTCGTCAATCTCCTGAATTATTTGTGCGGCCCGCCACGATTTCCTATCCTGAACAACATCTCCGAATAGTGCTTTCAGTTAACATCCTCAATAATTTGTTGGATGTATTCCAATTTTGTTTTCCCACACAATTTTTATCCTTTAAAATTTCCTCTAGCTCAATGCTATTCATTGCATAATGTATTAACGACTGTCCTTCTCCTTCTCAGTATTTTCCATCTGTTCCTTTCCTCGCCGTTTCTGCAGACTTACCTTATCGTAACTTATTCTGTCTGTCCACCTGATTTTCAACATCTCCCTACAGCAGCACTTGTTCAGTTCTCATCTTTTCCAATTTTCTCAAAGTTTATCTTTCACTTCCATACAATGTTGTGCTTCAAACTACTTTCTCAGAAATTTCGTCCTTAAATTTAGGCGGTTATTTGGTATTAGTATACTTATTTTGACCAAGAATGCCCTCTTTCCCTGTGCTAGTCTACGCTTCGTGTCCCATATGATTTGTTAATCATATATTATTTTGCTATCAAGGTGCAGAATTCCTTCACCTATGTAATTCACAGTTACCAATTTTGATGTTAGGTTTTCTGTTAATCTCAATTCTATTATTCATCATTTCTTTCTTCTTCCTTCGGTTTATCCTCAGTCCATAATCTGTAATCATTAGACTGACCATTTCATTCAACAGGTCCTGTAATTCTTATTCGCTTTCAGTGACTACAGAAAACTCATGATCGCATTTGACTACTGATGTCTTTCCTTTTCATTCCACTCTTTTTAATTCACTCGGTGATTGCTTTTTCGATGTATAGATTCAAGAGCGAGGTCCAAAGACTGTGTCCCTGCCTGAGAATCTTCTCTCCAAAAGCTTCGTCCTTGGTCTTCCATTCCTCTCGTTCCTTCTTGTTCTTTGAACTTATTGCTTATTATCGTCTTTTCTATGGCTTACACATATCTTCCTGATACTATATCCCGATTTTATACTGCAAACACTTTTTATATTTTAAAGGTTTTACCTAGCTTCACAAATTCTGTGAAAGTGATTTAATTTTTCTTAGTGTTCATAGTATGTAAATTACTTGAAAAAATGGCATCACTGAAATACAAGTGCTCGTTTATCGCAGAAAAGAAGCGGGTTGTATCGAGCCCTTAGCGTGTGGACTCAACAAAAGGCGGTAAAGTTAAGATGAGGGTGCTAACAATTACCATATGGAAGGAGGAAGCGGACCCGCCGAAGTAAGTTCACGCCGGGTTGTATCGAGCCCGTAGCATTTGGACTCAACAAAAGGCGGTAAAGTTAAGATAAGGGTGCTAACAATTACCATATGGAAGGAGGAAGCGGACCCGCCGAAGTAAGTTCACGCCCACTGAAAAATGCTTGTCGAAATGTAGACGGCAACAGTTTTCTGTCAGAGATTACATGTTTAACAAAAGACTAAGTCATTCACTGCCAGTCTGGGCATTGAAGGGTTAGCCGCAATAGAGGTGTCACTCACTAAATTAAAAATATACATATAACTTCGTTTTTAAGAAGATATGTCGATAACACCAGAGTGCTGATGACATAGTTTGTTCAGCGTGAAAAATGGATCAAACTGAAATTTTTTATGCATTCTCGGAAATTTGTGACTGCCTTTCGTTTAATATATCAAAATAAATAAAAAAGTAATTAAAATGATAAAAAATTATTTTGAGTGCTAGTTGTTGCTTTCTGCCCCCCTCTACAAAGAAACACGTATGTAATGGAAAACTTCAGTAACTTTTTTTTTAACTGATATTCTTATTTCGTATTTTTCTTGATTACACCTCGATCAGTCGAATTCACTCTAAATCTAACTCTAAATTATTCGAACTTTCCGTTAGGTTCCTTAAAGTTCTCTTTATCGAGTGTCAACTGCATTTGTTTATCAATACAAGCTCAATATTGTATATCGCGTTCAGCGGAAGTTGTAGTTTCCACTAGCGCATGCAGTAAATGCTCGAGAAAATAATTCGTAACATATTTAGAAAATGGTACTACTTTTTACCAGATGTAATTTACCCACATAGCAGATATCGCACACACTACTTGTCCAATGCTGCCAGGTGCTCCATACTGCAAAAGAGTGTCTTTTCGTTTTGAATTGAGTACAATGACATTGTTACGCAGGATCGTTCAGCACATTTGAAGTAATGAAAATGACTGATAAGTGATATAAAATTGCGTGTATTTTCGAACGTCTGGAGAAATCTTTCAAAGTAATTCTATTAAATTAAACCACATTTTAAGTGTACTAATTGGCATAAGGGTTTAATTTACATGGCTTGTGGGATTGTGGTCTGTATACGTTATTAGGAACATGTGTTACAATATTATTGACTGATAATATTTGCTTTGCAGTGTCTTTAAATGTCGACGGCAAATTGTACCCGCTGACTCTTCGACAACCACGGATACTTCGACAGGTGAACACGTGGTCATCTTCAAGGCACAAATGCATAGAGAAAACGCTGTGCAAGGAAATTTAAACGATCGGCAGGTGGGGCTAAGCCGACCAAAAACTACAATAAGGCAGATGCAGAAAGATTACCCAAACACGCTAACAAGCAACTAACGCCGCCACGCAACGAAAGAAGACCAACACCAAACATTAAAAAAGGGAAATATAACTGATAACGGTGAAAAATTAAGTAGTATGGTAAAGCGAGTCCCGGTGCACTTTTGACATCAAATTAATATGCTAATTAATTAAATTGATCAATTAAACCATTCCCTCTCCTTAACCTATCATTCTGCTAAGTGCTTTACAACTGCCTGAGGTACACAATATGAAACTAATTGATTTATGACTCGCTGTGGATAATCTGTTCTCCTGAGAAACCCCCAACCACAACTGCTCCCCCTCCTCCTACCCCACCTCCCTGGGAAAAGGACACCAGTTCTGAGAAACTTTTACTCCTTCTGGGGAATACTCCAGCCCTCCCTACCTACTCCCACCCCCCATTCTTCCCACCTCCATCTGGAAATTGATGGGAAACAAGACTCAATCTGCACTGGAGAGGAAGGGTTTTACAACACGAAATTAATATCAATGCTGCACATTATTTATTTAATCAGTTTGCAGGAGACAAGGCTCCTCACAGGTGGGAAATACCTCAGTGATGGTACCTTCACTCTTATGTCATCACCTCACATCCTGTTGGTGGATCCTGGTGCAGTTAGGTATTAATTCTTACTGCATCAGTCCCACAACCCATCATTTCCCCAGAAATATTGAGACACTTTTGATTGATTGTTTGCATATGTGGTGGGAAATATCTCATCAAATTGATTGACTGTGTGAAACATTGCAGTCTATGGGAAAAACACTTGTCATATATCCAAGGTCTTCTACACACCAACGCATGATTCCATAAGTACCCTCCTCCACCACCACAAACCATATCCAGCAAAAAAAGCTCCTGAACCAATCTTCACTGACAGATGTACCAGGAACCGCAATCGCAGAAGCCGCCTCAACTAGTCCCATGCATGCAGATTGGAAGAGAGGCCCACACTCAGGGCTGGCTCATGTGGCATGCAGACCGAAGTTGCACTAATCCCCAAAGCATCAGGTGACGGCAGCTCTTCACACAGTTGTGCCAACAGGTAAGAGATGGTAGGAAGCACTACCTTTCTCCTGCCACAAACATCAGATATGACGTCCTGCTTTGATTACAGTGCTACAGATTGGTGGTGGGAATATAATATCACAAAATAACATCACTAATAAAGACCTAAACATTCAATAAAGATCGTGAAAAACCCAGATGTATACCACAAATAGATTCTATGAAACATGCTCCTACTAACTGCTCTGAGCAGATGCACAGTGCTAGAAAGATAACTCCCTTACTGAAACTTGAAACTTCCTGGCAGATTAAAACTGTGTGCTGCGAGGACAGGGCGTGAGTCGTGCTGGGGTGGCTCGGGTGCCCGCGAAAGGCAAAGGTCCCGAGTTTGAGTCTCGGTCCGACACATAGTTTTAATCTGCCAGGAAGTTTCATATCAGCGCACACTCCGCTGTGGAGTCAAAATCTCATTCTGGAAACTCCCTTACTGTATTTCACTGGGACCACCATAACAACACCTCTGCTTCCCACGGTGACTGGAAGCCTTGGGCGTGGATGTGTGTGATGTCCTTAGGTTAATTATGTTTAAGTAGTTCTAAGTGTAGGGGACTGACGACCTCCGATGATAGGTCCCATAGTGCTCAGATGAATATGAACCATTTTTGGAAGCCTTGTACCCAGGTGCCCGGACACCTAGAGAGCGATCCCAGCACCCCAAGTGACACTGGTGGGAACTACTGATTGGTGATGAGATCACAGACGCATGTACAGACAGATGAAAGCAAATCAAGTAACTGAATTTTAAAAATACTAGCCATATTTTGGGGGGCGGGGGGGGGGGGGAGGCTTCTTGTAGACAGAGATATTTGAAAACACAATCACCTTTTCCAAATGTTAACCATAACCCACACAATCACGATGGCAACCAAAGGTATACTGAGCAGTAGTTAGCTATTCATCCACCCAGAGGGCGCCTCGAGCGTCGCCACAGAGCAGAAGTCTGCATGCTATGATATCTGATACATGAAAAGCCACCTCCGCTCTCTCTCAAGTGGCTTGCTCAAGTCTGTTAGTAAATGAACATCTCCAAACACACGGAGACAGGTTTTCATCCCTCCTCAAAATACTGTGTTCCTATTGGATAATGCTAGGAACAAAGGGAGAGTTCGCGCACTTGGGGTATAAAAATGGCGGGAAATAGTCAATTTGCACTGCCCCATCAAATTAATTGTTTCACAATTTACAGGAGTCAAATAGATCTCTTAAAGCACTCGGCACGAGCTCGTGTTGATCATTCTTCCTAATACAACATATTTTCAGCTTTTTAAAATCTCAAGAAAACATTGTGCAATTAAGTAATTAAATTTCCGCTACAACTAGATCTTAGTACTAAATCTGTCGGAGGTCTTGTATGCACCGATGTTTGACAAGACAAGCAACCTCCTCCATCACAACATTTCCACTAAACGTATCTGGCGAAGGAAATCTACCGATCGCACACACTCGAGATCGCGAAGTGCACGACTGCCAGAGAGCTTTGGCCGCGCCAACCACACCTCCAGTTGCAGCCGTACCAGACGCTCAGGGGCCAGAGAGACTGCCACTGTGGCCACCCAGCCGTCAACCGATCTGTTTACATGTGTGAGAATAATCGTGCAGCGTTAACACTCACCGTATTAGATAAGATTAGATTAGATTTACTTTCATTCCAATTGATCCGTAGTGAGGAGGTCCTCCAGGATGTAGAACATGTCAGAAAAACAAACAATACATGACAAATATTTACAGCTAAAACAAATAAGCTAATGTACGATTCCACAGGTCCCAAGTGGAATGATCGTCATTTTTTAATGAACACTATATGAAAGAGTCATTTTACAAATACTTATTTATTTATAAGGTAATAAACATGTAATACAACTACTATAATACTTATTTACAATGAACACATTACTGCACTGAAATGGTGCAGAAGTTAGATTGTATATATACTTACTTACTTATCGAGAATGGACTCAGAAGGATCACGCAAAGCTTTCTGACGTCGTTTCTTCCATACTTCTTTCATTCGTTCTCCATGTTTTCTTTTTCTTTCTTCTGTCCATTTTGTTCCTGGTCTCTTTAGTGCTTCCTTCTCCGACAATACAATCCACTTTTCCACCTTATTTCTAAAAGTTTTTCTATCTTTGACATCTTTAAGTTCAATATTTGCTTTTTGTAAATTTAATTTTACTTGGCTAATCCATGGTGTTGTTGATTTGACTTTTTCTATGTAAGTGAGAATTCTGTTGGTGAGTCGTGTGGGGGGAAGTCTAGTGACATGTCCATAAAATTTTAATCTTCGCCTTCTTATGTCTGCTGCCAGGTTTGATATAGTTTCTGTGGTTCTTCTTGATTGTATCCGGTATCCTTCTTCTGTTAATTTTGGACCTAAAATCTTTCTCATAATTTTGCGTTCTTCTTTTAGTATTTTTTCTAAGTCACATTTTGTGTGGAGTGTGAGCGTTTCACTAGCATATAGTGCTGCTGGCTTAATTACTGCGCAGTAGTGTCTGATTTTTGTGTTCGAGGAGATGCTTTTTTTATTGTATATTTCATGCTCTCTTCATTTTCTGTTGTCTGATCTTCTGTGCAACTTTCTCTCCTCCGGTTGGCTCCAAAATTTCACCTAGGTATTTAAAATGTTTTACTCTATTTATTTTTCCATATTTTGTGTTCAAACTGTGTATATGGAACTTCGTACAGAAAAATTCTGTCTTTTGAAACGAAATTTGTAAACCTACTTTATCCGCGCATTCCTTAAGGATCTCTATTTGTTTGGTGGCGATTTCTTCATCATCTGCAAGTATGGCCAAGTCGTCCGCGAATGCTAAACAAGATACCTCCACGTTGTCTTTGGTTCTACCAAGATGGATTGGTTTCCAGTAGGATTGATTTTTTTATTCTTTTTCCCATTCCTTAATGACTTTATCCAGGACTATATTAAACAGAAGTGGAGATAGCCCGTCACCTTGACGTACTCCAGTTTTTATGAGAAAAGGTTCAGAGATTTCTCCCCTGAATTTAACTTTAGATACAGTGTCTGTCAGTGATTCTTTGATAAGCCTTAGTGTTTTGGAGTCAAGTCCAAGTTCCTCTAAAATGTTAAACAAAGATTGCCGGTCAATTGAGTCATAGGCTTTCTTAAAATCTACAAATGTACAAATTATGGGGGCATTCTAATTGCTTTGTGTTTTAATATTGTCTTTAAATTAAATATTTGTTCTATGCATGAGCGACCGGGGCGGAAGCCTGCTTGATAATCACCAATTTGGCGTTCCAGCTGCTCTTGTGTTCTTTTCAGCAGGCATGTTGAGAGAATTTTGTAGGTGACTTGTAAAAGTGAGATTCCCCTGTAGTTATTGACATTTGTTCTGTCTCCTTTTTTATGTAACGGGTGAATAAGGGCACATTTCCAATCCTCTGGTAATTTTTCTGTTTCCCATATTTTTGTTATGATTTTTGTGAGCTCTTGCAACGTCTTTGGTCCTAGGTTTTTTAATAGCTCTGCAACAATGCCATCTTCGCCAGATGTTCTATTATTTTTTAAGTTTTTAATGTGACATTTGATTTCTTCCTGTGTTGGTGGTAATGAATCCGGTTGAGCGTTGGCACTGATTTCTTTGGGAAACCTTAAACTAGGTTCTGGGCAATTTAGTAGGTTAGAAAAATATTGAGCCAATACTTGACAGTTTTCCTGGTTTGTTAGGGCTAATTTACCATCTGGTTTTCTGAAACATAAATTTTGAGGGATATATCCTCGTATTTTATCTGCGAAAGTTCTGTAGAAGTCTCTTGTATTATAGTTTTGGAAATTTTCTTCTATGGCATCCAGTTGTGCCTTTGTGTACTTCCTTTTTGCTTGCCTAATAGATTTTGAAACCTGTTTTCTAACCTCGTTAAATAAATGTAGACTTTCTTGTGATTTTTTACTGTTATATTCTTGAAATGCCTTTTTTCTCCTTTCCAATGCATTTTCACAGTCTGAATCCCACCAAGGGTGTTTGAATATCTTTTTCAAGGGAATAGTTTCCTTAGCTATTCGCGTGATTTTAGAATGAAATTCTTCCCATGTGTTTGCCTTTTCCTTCTCCCATTCTTCTTTTACTTTAGATTCTTTAATCTTCTTGGTGTCATATTTCTGTATTTCTGTTTTCTTCTGATGACTTCTTCGTGCTGTAAACTTGATTTTAATTCTAGTTAGGTAATGGTCTGAATCAATGTTTGCTCCTCTGCGTACTTGGACGTCGTAAATTTCTTTTTGTACTGGGTATGAAATCGCCACATGATCTATTTGAAACTCGCCAATTTGTTGTATAGGAGATCTCCATGTCTTTTGTTTTCTTGGACATTTTCTTAGAGATGTTGACATTATCTTCAGGTTATTCTGCTTACATAGTTCGACGAGCCTTGTACCATTTTTATTGGTAAATTTATGTGCAGGATATTTGCCTACGGTTTTTTGGTGGATTTTCTCTCTACCAATTTGGGCATTAAAATCGCCGAGTAGAACTTTTGTATCATCTTTTGGAATCTTGGCCATTATATTCTCCAAATTTTCCCAGAACTTTTCTGTTTCTATGGGGTTTTTCTTGTTGTCTCCGTTTGTGGGAGCATGAACATTAACCATTGTGTATGTTTTGTTGGCACATTGTAAGCGCATCGTCATTATCCTATTATTTACGGGAGTAACTTCCTTGATGGAGCTGAGCACGCTCTTGTGTATGATAAACGCCATCCCGAGATGGGGGGCTCCTCTTCCGATTCGTTTATCCGTCTTGCTCTTAAAGATGCGATAGTTGCCATAATCTGATGTTTCTTCATCTGTAAAACGTGTCTCCTGTAAAGCTAGTATTACTATCTTTTGCTTTTCAAGTTCTGTTGCAAGGTTTAGAAGTTTTCCTGGTTGGATTAATGTATTTATGTTAAAGGTTCCAATGTATGTAGGTGTTTTAAGTGGAAGTTTGCCAGAGATCTCCGACTTTCTCTGATGTAATCGTGTAAGTCCAGGTTCCCCAGAATCCGAATTCCTGGTTGCCATCTGTTGATGGGTGGATTGGTTACCACCTGGGGTAATGTTGTTATTACTTGCACGAGTCATACTTGCTTGTAATCAAGTTGGTCCAGTGTTTCCACTGGGTGTTTAGAACCAGGGATTGTTAGTTCCTGGCGCATTATGACCAGCCGCACATTGTGTGAACAGACGCTGACCAGGATGCCGATGGTTCCCACTTCAGACGCGTCCTGGATTTGGGTGTTGACAGTGCTTATTGTAATGGCGGCACTTACTCGCCATGACACAGCAACGTCTTCGGGTTCTGTGGTTTTTGAATGAGTGTGACCCTTGCCAAAAGTCACCCTCCCACACCCTCGTGATGCTGCCGCCTCGGTCCGGGACTGCTTATTTGGGTTTCCCCTTATTCGCAGCTGTCCACCATATCTGATGGATCGTTCGCTATCCGCCACCTGCGACCCGCCCTGTACCTGAGGCTCGGCTAGGGGATTGTATATATATATATATATATATATATATATATATATATATATATATATATATATATATATATATCAGTTGGTGTAGAAGGAGATGGCCACCAATAAATCCTTTAGGCTTCTCTTAAAACTGAATTTCATTGGTTGTTAAGCTTTTTATGGCTAATGACAAGTTATTGAAAATGTGTGTTCCTGAATAATGCAAACCTTTTTGTACAATACTAAGTGACTTTAAATCCTTGTGAAGATTATTCTTATTTCTAGTATTGATTCCATGAATTGAGCTGCTCTACCAGCACACTGACTAGTTCACTATTCAGCCATCCAGAGGATACGGCCACTGGTACTTGCCCCCGCCGCTGCAGGCAATAGCCGGTAGGTCAGAGAATTATTTGTACCTGCCACTCAGGCGAGGCTGTCACTGCTTCCGGTCGGCCACAGGGCGCGGACACTGCGAGACAAAGCAGGCACAGCTAGAGATTTGCAGTTCTTATCCCAACATAGACTCCCCAGTTTAAAAAATCCACTCTCCCCCATCTGTAACCGGGATGTTGTTGTCCATACACCTCGAATTTCTCACGTGAAACGTAGATTCCTCCTTCTTATACTAGTTATTTTCGAGGACAGAAGAAATCGGACCATACACCTGTTTCGCGTCGTTAAAGTTGTGAAAATCCAGTACAACAGTACGACATAGGCCACATTTTCTCTAAGTATTTTCCATTCAGTAAACAAATTTGTTCTTATCAGCTTAATATCTATTACGTCCTGCATCACAGGAACAGAACATTAAACTCATTTTTGGCTCATCACGGAATGCTAAGAGCATGCTGTACTATGACGCTAATACTTTATACGAGGGTAATCCCAAAAGTAAAGTCTCCTATTTTTTTTATAAGTACATAGACCTGTTTATTTCTACAATGGTTTACATCAGTTTACAGCTTAGACATTTAGCAATTTTTCGACATAATCACCATTTCTGTTGATGCATTTTCGTAGACACTGTCACAGTTTTTGTATGCCCATGTCCTACTAGCTCGCCGCCACGCTGTTCAGAAAGTTATGAACCTCTACTTTCACCTCGTCGTCGGAGCTGAATCGCTTTCCGGCCAAATGTTCTTTTAGCATAGGGAACAGGCGATAGTCACTGGGCGCCAAGTCAGGACTATAGGGTGGGTGGGTGATAGTGTTCCACTGAAACTTTTGCAGGAGAGCAACGATTTGCCGAGCGACGTGTGGGCGAGCGTTGCCATGGACAATGTGTACGCCCTTGCTCAACATTCCTCTTCTCCGGTTCTGAATTGCCCCTTTGAGTTTTTTCAGAGTCTCACAAAACCTGTCGGAGTTAATTGTGGTCCCAGTGGGCATAAAGTCGACCAACAATACACCTTTCCGATCCCAAGAAACGGTTGTCATGACTTTACCGACAGACTGTGCTTGTTTGAATTTCAGCGGCTTTGGCGAAGAAGGATGCCGCCACTGGTGTGATTGTTGCTTGGTATCAGGGGTAACGTGGTATGCCCAGGTTTCGTCACCCGTGACAACTGAGTCCAGAAAGTTGTCCCGTTCGGCTGCAAGGCGGTTGCCGCATGTAGTCCTCAGTCAGCATGCGTGGCACCCATCTTGATCACACCTTCCGGTAGTTCAATGTTTCCTTTACAATTCTGTGAGCGGTGCTCCGGGGAACCCAGGAACCAACGTGCAGAGATCATCCAGGGTGATCCTCCGATCTCCACGCATGTTTTGCTCAACCTTCAACAGTCTCTTCAGAAATTGACGGTCTCCCGCTCCTTTGTTCGTCGTGATTTCGGTCCAACCGGCTGAAAATTCTCTACACCACTTACGAACATTTTCGACATCCATGCACGACTCAATATACAATTCCGTCAATTGGCGATGGATTTCAATCGGCGCAGTGCCCTTTGCGTTCAAAAACCGAATAACTGCGCGCAATTCGCACTTGTCGGTAACATCCAATGGGAGCTCCATTCTCAACGGCTGCCAAGCCAAGACCTCAGCCTCAGCGCGGCGTGCGCATCTTTACACGGTGCGTGAAGCACTCTTCTTCATAGCATTGTGACCAACTGCCACACAAACAGAGTTCTGTACTTAAAAAAATAGGAGACCTTAGTTTAGGGATTACCCTCGTAAATTCGATAATACAGCTGATTTTATTACGATGGGCGTCGCTCCATGTGTAGGCGGGAGATCTCGCCGCAAGGAAAAAACGCCTGATTATCGATCCAGTTCGCGGATCATGTCAGTGGTACTCTAGCCCTCGCTTCCGCCTGCCCGGCGGCACGTAATTGATATAAAATTGATTGATTAATTAATTAAATTGATCATTAGAGTCCCTTTCCATGGTCAGTAATATTTTTTCTTTCAGATGGATTACACCCGCCAGGTAACTCAATTTGGCGTCCCTGGAGGCAAGATGACGTTCTTTTCGAGGAACACTATTGAGAACTGACATTTGAAGCCGACTGCAGAAGAATTCTACCGCCGCCCACATACATTTCGCGTAAGAACCACAGAGATAAGATACGAGAAATTCACGTTCATATGGAGGCATATAGACAATCTTCTTTCCCTCGCTCTGTTTGCGAGTGGAATAGGAATGAAAATGACTAGTAATGGTACAGGACATTCTCCTTCACGCACCGTATGATGGACTGCGAAGTATACACATGGATGTAGACGCCAATTCATTCTACCTATTAAAATGACAGCCCATTCATTTATAGACACACAAAACTCACAGAAAAATGTTGTCTCTTATTTGTAGGAAAAACAAATGACGGCACTTCTGCTGCTGGTTGTCTCTCGGTAAAAACCTTCGTATTAATCCGTAATTTTGTCGCTGCAGCCACTTCATTAGACATATTTGAGACGTCGTAATATGTTTGTACACAATACTTAAAAGAAATGTTAAAGAGCTCACAACTCGACTCCCCTTTCGTCAGAGTATCTCTTACCTGCCGTATGCTCACGAATCCTCCAGTCTTCGGTATACAGCATTTGACACCATCTGATTTCGATAAGTGTGAGATGTCCCCCGCAAGTCACAGACCCTCCCACTTCTCTCTAAAGCCCATGGCGTTCCATCAGCGCAATTCCATCATTATAAGACTATCTAGTCCTCCAGTTGTCATGGAGTAGGTACAGACCTATCACAGTGAGAAACATAGCGCACTAACAAACACGATAAAATTCGCAACCGTACCGAGTACACGTGAGCTGCAGAAAGAAATGCAGAAGCAAAACACATACAATTCATTGATATCGAATGACTGTCTATAAATATAACCCTTTACGTGTCCTAATCTTCTTTATCGTATTCCTATGCTTATTGCGCTAGGAACACGACTGTGTAATGGTGTTAGAGTCTTCGTTGACAGCACAGTGTCTCTCTGTCTCTCTCTCTCTCTCTCTGTCTCTCTCTCTGTCTCTCTCTCTCTCCTCGTTATTTTTGTAACATCCAAAGGAGTAACAACTACGAACTATAAAAACTTCGCAAACGTCACGTGGCTGAGAAGTCAATAAGATTTTACCGCGTCTTTTTCCGAAATATCGAAAACAAATACCGTCTGCATGTTGACATCTATCATATGAGGTGATCACATTAAATATACAAGTAATGGTCCATTGAAGCAAGCGACCAGTGATCGGAATCGCTTCCACGGGCCTGTGTAAAGTTTTGTCACCTGTACTGGAGGAAGACCATATGCCACAGACTATCAATCGTAACAGAGGGTTCTTGAGGCGTATGACTGCAGCTGTGTACACAGCCATACATATTGTTCTTCTACCACAACTCTGAGGTCTGTGTCAAGTGCTAATCCGGCTTCAATACGTTTCGCTCCATTGGCTCTCACAGAAAGCTGGACATCGAATAGTGTAAACTAAGCAGGTCCCACAATGCTCAGAATGGGTGAAACAAAAGACAAAGGCGGTGTTTCGTAATGACATTTGGAAATTTTTGGTAAGTTCCTATGGAACAAAACTGCTGAGGTCATCGGTCCCTAGGCGTACACACTACTTAATCTAACTTAAACTAACTTACGCTAAGGACAACATACACATCATGCCCAAGGGAGGACTTGAACCTCTGACGAGAGGGGAGCAACGCGAACCGTGCAAGGCGCCTCAGCCCGCGTGGCTACACCGTGCGGCTCTTACTGGCAAAAATGAGGAAGATATAGCAACATATGGAAGCTGGAAGAGCTTGTGGCATTGTGGAGCTTTTCCAAACAACTGTCCGAAGGTGATGACCACTAAATCCAATATCTTGTTCCACAATGACTGGGTAGCAGATGTACAAGTGTTCCGTTTCCGAAGAGACCAAGAACAAAGATTCCTGACATTGGTGGTGCATACTGCACCCAGGTATATGATCGGTGTTTCAGTGTCCTAGGTTGCGGTCGTGCTGACCTCCAAATCTTTGTGGACTGCATCTTTCATGTTTATGACTTACGCTGCATAAGTGCATGTGGAACAAGGGGTTTTCTGCAGGACTTAAACCCATAGAGTATGGGTAGTATGCCCCATTAAATGGTTCAAATGGCTCTGAGCACTATGGGACTTAACTTCTGAGGTCATCAGTCCCCTAGAACTTAAAACTACTTAAACCTAACTAACCTAAGGACATCACACACATCCATGCCCGAGGCAGGATTCGAACCTGCGACCGTAGCAGTCGCGCGGTTCCGGACTGCGCGCCTAGAACCGCTAGACCACCGCGGCCGGCTATACCCCATCAGTTGTCAATCCCAACGGTGGAGGAAAGGAAAGATTTTCACACAGCCAAGCATGTAATTACCACCATCCCTCCTAATTTTTGTCATGTTTTCATAAATTTTACGTATTTTCCATTAATTTTCGTAATTTTACTAGGTTCTTCGTTATTTGAACGCACTTTGCTCAATTACTCGAGTTCCGAAGCATTACTCTCGATGACATGTGACATCACCAAAACGTCTCATCGTGTCGATCTCGTGATGCCATCAGCCAATTACATTACACTATGGTTCTCAATTTTTGTATCACTGGTAAACAGCCCCGTCCATTCTTTGCGAGTGTCATATATATGTGGGCATATCACCAAACCTGTTGCACTGTCTACAGTAGAAGACACAAATACAGTATCTTAGTGTAGGAAATATCCACCAGTAGAGAGGATGTGCAAAAACAACGTTCCTTGGGCGAAACGCTTTATGAATTCGATAAGATTTTATTACGATTTGCCATCTCTCCCTATGTGGATGGAAGTCACAAAGCATTCTCTCATTCGTAGGATAAAGTCAGAGATTGAAAGGTCTCACCAACGCCTTTGATGACTACCACTCCAACAAACAATCACATCCATAGCAGCAATCAGCCCTCTATTTCGAAACGAACTGCCCCTTAAATCTTCAGATTTCACCACACGATCTCTCTAGATTCACACGTGCTGACGAGGTTACCACTCCTTATTGATGTTTAGTAGATACACTCCTTATGCATTTAAGAGCGTTGTGCTGATACAAGATACGATTAAGAAGAAGAAAAAACGTATGGTTTGTGCATGATGGAGCTCAAGACAGAAGGAGTTTGAAACGTTTTACGTAAATAACTTGTGCTATCAGTTCTGTAGTATTGCTGTACTGTTTGTATTCCTTACGAAGAAGGTAATGGAAACAGAGAAATGATCGTAGAACCGAAACACACATTCCTGAGGCTACACAGGTCTTGACTTAAGCATGCTATAATGGTAAAGCAATGTGGTTTCCGCTATACAAACTTAAAAAAAATGGCTCTGAGCAATATGAGACTTAACTTCTGAGGTCATCAGTCCCCTATAACTTAGAACTACTTAAACCTAACTAACCTAAGGACATCACACACATCTATGCCCGAGGCAGGATTCGAACCTGCGACCGTAGTGCTTCAAAAAAAAAAAAGTCTTGCCTCACCTAGGTTTCTAGAACTCCTGAAGATAGACGTTGAATGTCGATATTGTATCACAGACACAGTCCCTTTGACTGTTCAGAGATATCACTAAACCCGCCCAAAGATATAAACAACCATGCATGAGAAGCGCCTATTAGACGGAGGGGGTCCGACAGTCTGTAAGTTCCAGTCATTCCATCAGGAAGGAGGTACACGGCTCGTGTTGTTTGTAGTTCAGCCATGCCTAGACGGTCAATACCCGTACACAATGTTACTTTGTGCCAGGAAGGGCTCTCCACGGGGGAAGTGTCCAGGCGTCTCGGAGTGAACCAAAGCGATGTTGTTCGGACTTGGAGGAGATACAGAGAGACAGGAAGTGGCGATGACATGCTTCGCTCCGGCCGCCCAAGGGCTACTACCGCAGTGGATGACCGCTACCTACGGATTATGGCTCTGGGAACCCTGACAGCAACGCCACCATGTTGAATAATGACTTTCGTGCCAGCCGCTCTGAGGGATCTACTCCGAATCGCCGTTGAGGAGTGGGACAATCTGGACCAACAGTGCCTCGATGAACTTGTGGATAGTATGCCACGAAGAATACAGGCATGCATCAATGCAATAATTCAAAAATGGTTAAATGTACGATAAATGACCTGTCACAACATTTCTCTCTCTCTAAAATGCATTAAATCATGCCTCGTAACCCCCCCCCCCCCCTCAACTGATTGCTCCATCCTTTTTGCGCAGACCCTTGTCAATTTAGAGGCATATTAGTTACAGTGTTAACCTAAAAAAACAAGAGAAACATCCGTAAATAGTGAGTTGAAAGCGGAGGATGGAAACTACCTTAAATTATTTTAGTTATTAATTATTAGATAGCCGGCCGAAGTGGCCGTGCGGTTAAAGGCGCTGCAGCCTGGAACCGCAAGACCGCTACGGTCGCAGGTTCGAATCCTGCCTCGGGCATGGCTGTTTGTGATATCCTTAGGTTAGTTAGGTTTAACTAGTTCTAAGTTCTAGGGGACTACTGACCTCAGCAGGTGAGTCCCATAGTGCTCAGAGCCATTTGAGCCAATTATGAGATAAAATTATGAGATCCCGCCTCGGGCATGGATGTTTGTGATGTCCTTAGGTTAGATAGGTTTAAGTAGTTCTAAGTTCTAGGGGACTGATGACTTCAGAATGTTAAGTCCTATAGTGCTCAGAGCCATTTGAACCATTTTTTGAGCTCTCCATACACCACGAGCATGTCGGCTTTGGCACTGGTGAATCCCACATCAACAGCACTTTCCATTTCCACAATATTTGCAGTGCGTGTTCTAGGTGATTCTTCCTATATATATATATATATATATATATATATATATATATATATATATATATATATATATATATATATATATATATATATATATATAATGCGTCGCTGTCCCTGTTGTGAGGATGATGCACTTCGATGCCAGCCCTAGATTCTAAAATGGGGTATTTACTCTTGAATAACAGGCCTGAATGCCTCGCAGAATCAAGAACAAGGTTCTTGCCATACAACAAAAAAACGTTTAAATTCAGACTGGCACACATTCTCCTTCAGTAAGATTTTTCCCCCTCCACGGGAAATTCACTTTGATTTTGCATTTCAGTATTGCCCATTTGTTATACCAGGTAAGATAATTCACAGTGTAAAAGTGTCTCTGTGGACATGGAGGGTGTAAAGGAGAGGTGGAACTTTTCTCAAGTTTGTATCTTTTTCCACTGCTTATTCCAGGCTTGCAATAGTAGAAAGACTCTCTCACGTCGAAAAGAATGTCGGCCCTCCCTTCCCGCCTCATTCCATACATACCATTTCTACGACTGAGTCTCTGTGACTTCATTGTTGAACAGAGCTAGTGTTATATCTAAAATGGCCTCCCCTAGACGGACAGCACAATTCTAGCCCTGCGCGCCAGCAGGTGTGTCCGAGCGGTTCTAGGTGCTAGAGTCGCAGGTTCGAATCCTGCGTCGGGCACGGATGTGTGTGATGTCCTTAGGTTAGTTAGGTTTAAGTAGTTCTAAGTTCTAGGGGACTGATGACCTCGGATGTTGAGTCCCGTAGTGCTCAGAGCCATTTCTAGCCCTGCGCCACGGGTGGGCCGAGTTGACTAGCGCGGCCAGATTCGCTATCGCGCGGGGAAACGCGCAGGCGGAAGCTTTCCGTCTGGTGTGACGGCTCCATTAGCACTCGGCGGGCCGGTCACCGGCCGCAGAAATGTGAAATGCGTATTAATGGACGCGCCATAACTCATTCAGCGGCCTCTAATGGGCAGGCAGAGTCTTGAATCAGGCGTGATTAAGCTTGTCAATGAGCGCGCGGCGCAGCGGGCCAACACCTGCCGCCGCGTGTATTCATCACCCTCCACCACGCTCCGCGCAGCTGATGGATCGCACAGCCCGCCGACCGCGCCTCGGTGTTACACGCGCCGACAAATGGACGACTCGTCGCTCCAATTTTCCCGTTTCACTCGATCTGTAATGACAGGTTAAAATTGTCTGCAGCGCCGTCACTCGAAATCAGTTTATCAGCGTACACAATAACAGCTGCAGCTACCTGCTGCAACATATTGAATTCAGCAAACTTCTCGCTTCTGAATGAGAAGCAGGTAGACGTAATACGGATTTCACAAAAAGACGATGGAGAAGAGAGGTATTTAATCTGAGACTGGGGGACGGAAAACATTGGATAGTTGCACTGCAGGCACTTTCCCTGCGACTATTTCCAACTTCTGTCAGTGGTCGACATAAAAAGAGCACATCGTTGTACGGACGCTGGACAAAAAAATTGGCCTCCAAGGAGACATCATGCTAAAATCATGTTACGAAGCCTTCAGTGGCTTCAGTTCGGCAATGAAGACAGGGTATAAGTGTTCCTTCAGGTAGGGTAAGTCCGGGAGAGTTGTACTGCTAGGTGAGACGTACCAGTTGTGTATTTCAGAAATGTGCCGCTACAGAGTAGCTCCCCCTACTTGCGAGGAGAGCCCTTTCGTGAAGATACGTGGTGCAAAATTGTTGCTGTCATTTTCTTGTTAGTTCTGGAGAAAAATCACATTTTCTGTTCTGGTAAGCATAATTGTTTTATCGTGTAGTTACATAATTTTAGTATAAAGGCTTAGTTTGCGCAATGTTAATGCAGTTCTTTTACTGCAAGGCTGACACAAATAGAATCATGAAACTAACATAAAATGGCCGCCGAGTTCACTACCGCAGATAGAAGTCGGGGTCGTCCATATCTTCCAGAAAATCGCGAGAGATGGACCAGTGTTATCTGGGAGAGATGGACAATTGTTTTAATGTGAGAGAGGTGGAGCACTATTCAACTTAGCTTCAAGGCATGTGGGATAATCGCACATAAGGTGGCCGCAGTCCCAAACTATGCTTTGTGCCACAAATGGAAAAGCAGAATCTCACAAACAGGCCAATTAACCACTTCAAAACTTATCAAAAGCCCTAGCGATCCCAAGCACATCAGAAGAGCAGAGTTTTCTGCTCAAGTGAAACTTCTTCACGGACACAACTTCGGACTCCACTCGTACCAAGCCCAAAACTTCCAAGATTGCCACCTCAAAACTGACAGCTCCTAAACCAATACAGACAAAACTTTTGGAAAACATATCATCCATTGCTTCAACTTATAAAACCATGAATTGTAACAGGTGTAACTAGGCTGTTTAGGTTCTTATATTGGTAATGCCACCGCCACGTAGCGCTCTGTATGAAAATCACTGGCTGTGCTGTGTTCAGTCTGTGGCTGGGTGGCATTGTTGGAATTTGCTATTGTAGTGTTGGGCAGTTGGCTATTAACAGCGGGTAGCGTAGCGCAGTTGGAGGTGAGCCGCCAGCAGTGGTGGATGTGGGGAGTGACACGGCGGAGTTTTGGACAGAGACAGTAAATTTGTAAGACTGGATGTCATGAACTGATATATATAATATGACTTTTGAACAATATTAAGGTAAATACATTGTTTTTTCTCTGTCAAAATCTTTCATTTGCTAACTATGCCTATCAGTAGTAAGTGCCGTCAGTAGTTTGAATCTTTTATTTAGCTGGCAGTAGTGGTGCTCGCTGTATTGCAGTAGTTCGAGTAACGAAGATTTTTGTGATATAAGTGATTTGTGAAACGTATAGGTTAATTTAGTCAGGGCCATTTTCTTGTAGGGATTATTGAAAGTCAGATTGCGTTGCGCTACAAACTATTGTGTGTCAGTTTATGCACAGTCATGTATAATTTTTCTAAGGGGAAGTTACATATGCCGACCCTTAGCCGAGGATACCTCACTGGAATCTTCTGTTTTTTTTCTTGTATGTGTTGAAAGGTCTCTGTTGGATTCCTTTCATGTTAATGTCTTCAATATATTGTCATTTACGGCATAAATTCCTCTTCTAAATTTACTGTGGTGTTTCTAACTATCTGGGAGGAGACTGAGCAGGGGAACGTGTTAGTTTTACACATAAACAAGAGCGATCTGTCACACTACTACACTTTAAAAACACAGTTTATATGTAATTCATGTCACACAGTCTCATACAGAACCTACATCCACTTTCTTTTATATACTGTATATGATAAGATACTGTCATCCCCCTTCCCTTCTGTGTGCCAGGATGAATGAGCAAATGTATTTCTAGTTGCATGCTTGATGGTAGCAGACAAGCCTGTTGCTAGAGAACAGAAGGACCAACGTCGTAACAGGTAGCTACACTTTCTAAAAGCAGAGAGGTTTCTATTCTTAGTATGGTCCTGTCTGTCCCTTGTCATGTTGGTATAGGAAGCTGCCTCTCTGGTCACTTCCGTTTGTATCTGTTAAGCACGCTCGGTAGCGGGCCAGGGCAGTCTGTCTGTCCGTGGCGAGCGTCTGAAGTGGTAAGATCTCCGGCTAAGCGCGTGTCTGCTAAGTCCGTACGACAATGAATTTCTTAAGTTCAGCCTAACTGAAAATTTAATCACCTTTATTTCAGGTTTAGATCTAAAATATCTAATGTTATCTTATATTGCAATGCAGTGTATTTTGAGTGTGAAGTTCAGAATACCTTCCAGTAGTTGCTTTGTCACTACTTTGTGGGTAACGTGGAACCAGGTGTTGATCAGTAACTCTAACTAAGATCATCAATCTTAAATACGAATGTGCGTGAGATTATAACGTCTCGTCTTGACAATATTTTTCAATATAGCAACTTTTCTTTATGTTCAACCCACGTGGGGTGTACTTTGTGAGATCAGTACCACGTGCTTACACAATTGTTTGACCCATTACGTTAATAGTAAGACAATAGTAACCAGTTTGAAGTTTTTCTTTTGTAAATTGCTTTTCGATCTGATTTATTTTAATTATCAAAATTATTGTGGAGTTACACTCTTTATGTAAACCAAGTTGACCACGTGAAGCATGTGGTGTAAGCATCAAAGTAGCCCTCAGCTATTCTTTTCGGGAAGATTTAACAGAGAGTCAGTATGAATTTAGTATACCAGTGTGTGGTAATTACATGACGGACAGAATTGCGCTACAAACATAACTTCTTTGGGTGAAAATTGAATCGGTTGGTTGTGGTTAATTTCCTCTTGCATTTGTTTCAAGGTCGTATGACTATTAAAAGATTATAATTAATGTTAGTTTGGTTGGGAATTTGGTAAGCTGGACTGAATACCTGGTGAAACAGTTGCTCAGTAATGCAAGGTTAACTTCCCCAGACAGCTCACAGCCTTTAACCCGCTTGTATTGTCTATCAGCACCGCTTTCAGAACAAATTATTGCAACAACATTACTGTGTAATTAGTGTAGCTAATGTCTATTGCTAGCGCGTAATTATAGAGAGAATTTCCTTTGTAGTTGTAGTTTTTCATTGTTGTACAGTAAAACAGTTGTGGCATGCATGTAGATTTGCACCAAGTATTTCGCAGCTGCGCTTGCTATTAATAAGATATTATTTTCAGTGCTATATTAATGTGTTTTTTTTTTATTTTCTTCTTCAAATTGTGCTTTTCTGTGTTATCGTGTGAAATACGTGATAACTAGGGCGTGTGAAAAACGTAACACTAGGCGCCAAAGTAAACTGAGAAGTAATAGTGACGACGAGCGTAGCTTATCAGCAACACTGTGTAATGAATTAACAGACATTCAAAGTAGTAATTTGGTAATTGTGCATAGGGAAATGGAGCGGGCGGCAAATAATGGCGTAGACAGTGAAGGAAATAGTGAAGAGGGAAGCATTGTCGATCGATCGGTCGGCAACAGCTCGCGTCAGGAATCCGAAATGACAGGACACAATCTTGCAAATACTGCAGATTCAGGTTTTGCGTCCTCACAGTTTTCTCAAATAAGTCACGACACATTTTCTGCTTTTCAAAATGCGAATATTGCCGGTTCAAATGCACTGCCGAATAGCACTGAGGAATTCAGACACCAGTGCATTGTTATTACAGTTAATGCAACAAATGGGACAAAGGCTACAAAAGTTGGACACAACACTTGAACAAAATCTTCAAAAGTTAGTCACAATGGAACAAAATCTCCAAAAGTTAAACACAATGGAACAACACCAGAGACAAACACAGAACAGTTAGACGCAATGGAACAAAATCTTCACACCACGCTTGAACAAACACGTGAAGATTTAACTACTCAGTTACATAAAATCGAATCGAAATATCAAAAAGACTGTAATGACGTGAAAACACAAATTTGTGAGCATTTCTAACCTTTTTTTTCGCGACATGAAAATACATTACAGAATCATGAAGCAGCCATAAAAGAACTGCAAACTATTGTTCATGAAAATCATGAGACCTTGCGAGCTAAAATTGACTCAGTTGCATCTACCGATTCGGTTACGCAACTTGCAAAAACTCAGGAAAACTTAAAGGACACAGTAGATACGATTTCAACACAAATGGACGCTCTGAAACTTGGTTCAGAAAAACACACTGTGGAAATAAGTACACTATCGGAGAAAGTAGCCGAGCTTTCAGATCATTTCACTAACTTATCTACAAAGGTAGATGATGATCTGAATGATACAAGACCTGTAGCCATCACTGACACAGAAGAGTATGAACAAATTAAGAAATTCAAACTAAATCAGAATCAAATTAATACGCAACACAAAAGAGAAATCCTGGAAGTACAAAATCAGTTGGCATAAGTAATACAAAAATTACATATTTCAGAGGACACTCGCGCTCCAACACGGGAAGAGGGACTTAGAAATATGGAATACGGAAAAACCGCAAGATAAAAGCACAGGGCATTTCAGAAATTATGAAAGAAATGGGCAAGGTGCACCGAATTTTGAGATGGAACCGCCGACACGACGTAACAATGACCGACATGTGACTCGCCGACATGATGATTTTGACTATAAGCTGTTCATTACTACATGTAAATTCAAAACATTTAAGAATTCTGGCAACGACTTTCATCCACAAGCATGGCTCCATCAATTCTCTCATTGTTTTCCTCCCAACTGGTCGTTAGAGCACAGATTAGAAATTATGTGTGGCTACTTAGAGAATGAACCAGCTGTAAGAATGCGATCGGTCATTCCCGATTGCCACAGTGAAGGAGAATTTTATCATGCCTTCCTCTCAGCATATTGGTCTCAAGCTACACAAGACTGAGTAAAACACAGCATCATAGTGATGAAACATTTCGAACAATCTGAATTCTCCAGTCTTGTGAAATATTTTGAAGACATGTTGCACAAGAATCAGTACCTGTCAAACCCTTACAGCCCCTCAGAACACATCCGTATTTGCTTAATCAAATTGCCTGAACATTTACGACATATTATTTTGGCAGGACGTTGCAAAGACGACATTGAAGCTTTTCAGGGACTGTTACAAGAATTGGAAATTGACACTTACAATCACGGAACGCGAAAACAGGAGCACAACAATTACAGGTCACACCCGTCACAATTCCGCGATGACAGAAATAATAAATGGAAACGACAAGGCTATTCTTACAACGTAAATCGTGACCAAAACAGACACCACCCATATGACAACCGTTGGCAGAGTAGTAATTATTACAGGGAAAGATCACCTCTCCGTGATAATGACTATCACAGAGACAATCAGAGAAACAGACAATATGGGAACCAAAATAATTATTATCAACGGAGACAGAATAACTTCAGATGCAACGGTCCAGCGCGCAGTTACGATTCAGGGAAAAATTCTCCACCACGTAACCGACAAAAAAGAAACTACAGGAAATACCGACATGACGACAGACGATATAATCGTAACGACAGACTTGAATTGCATCAGAACTGGCGAGATTCAAACAGAGCAGGGCAGTCTTGACAAGGTGAATTTGTAGAAGTTGGGTCTCCTAATCCTAATAACGACGTGCGCCAACAATGAGACAGACAATGACTTGCATCGCAGGCAGCCACGTGCGCCGGCTGGCTCAGAGGAAAATAACATAGACGCTAAACTTGAGAAAAATTTTAGCATTCCTTACCGATGTATACAACATGATAATTGCTTTGAAGTTGACTCTGAGCACTAGGAAGAGTAAAGGCTTGTTCCACATTTCACATGTAAAACCGTTTATTGAAAGATAATCTGCTTTTTAACTTAGTCTTTGCCATAAAATTTTTCACTTCACGCTACTAGTACAATTTGTCATACTGAGAAACTGTTAACATGCAACAATGTTTTGAAGGTAACTATCCAGTCTAGAACCTGGGGAACATATTTAGACAGTATTTAAGAATGCATTGTTATAGTGAGCAGACGACACAATGTTGTTATTTCTACATTCTTGCTTGTTAGTTGCACGAATACGTAACGACTATAAGGCTCACATACTTAGAACATATACCGGCACTGCAAATGAGATTTTCATGCAACATTTTGATTTACTTGAAAAGACATTCTTTATTTGAAGTACTTCCTGTGGCATTTTTTTTTTGTCATCAGTCTACTGACTGGTTGGATGCAGCCTGCCACGAATTCCTTTCCTGTGCTAACCTCTTCATCTCAGAGTAGCACTTGCAACCTACGTCCTCAATTATTTGCTTGACGTATTCCAATCTCTGTCTTCCTCTACAGTTTTTGCCCTCTACAGCTCCTTCTAGTACCATAGAAGTCATTCCCTCATGTCTTAGTAGATGTCCTATCATCCTGTCCCTTCTCCATATCAGTGTTTTCCACATATTCCTTTCCTCTCCGATTCTGCGTAGAACCTCCTCATTCCTTACCTTATCAGTCCACCTAATTTTCAACATTCGTCTATAGCACCACATCTCAAATGCTTCGATTCTCTTCTGTTCCGGTTTTCCCACAGTCCATGTTTCACCACTGTACTCCAAACGTACATCCTCAGAAATTTCTTGCTCAAATTAAGGCTGGTATTTGATGTTAGTAGACTTCTCTTGGCCAGAAATGCCTTTTTCGCCATAGCGAGTCTGCTTTTGATGTCCTCCTTGCTCCGTCCGTCATTGGTTATTTTACTGCCTAGGTAGCAGAATTACTTAACTTCATTGACTTCGTGACCATCAATCCTGATGTTAAGTTTCTCGCTGTTCTCATTTCTACTACTTCTCATTACCTTCGTCTTTCTCCGATTTACTCTCAAACCATACTGTGTACTCATTAGACTGTTCATTCCATTTAGCAGATCATTTAATTCTTCTTCACTTTCACTCAGGATAGCAATGTCATCAGCGAATCGTATCATTGATATCCTTGCACCTTGTATTTTAATTCCACTCCTGAACCTTTCTTTTATTTCCATCATTGCTTCCTCGATGTACAGATTGAAGATTAGGGGCGAAAGGTTACAGCCTTATCTTACACCCTTCTTAATACGAGCACTTCGTTCTTGATCGTCCACTCTTATTATTCCCTCTTGGTTGTTGTACATATTGTATATGACCCGTGTCTCCCTATAGCTTACCCCTACTTTTTTCAGAATCTCGAACAGCTTGCACCATTTTATATTGTCGAACGCTTTTTCCAGGTCGACAAATCCTATGAAAGTGTCTTGATTTTTCTTTAGCCTTCCTTCCATTATTAGCCGTAACGTCAGAATTGCCTCTCTCGTCCCTTTACTTTTCCTAAAGCCAAACTGATCGTCACCTAGCGCATTCTCAATCTTCTTTTCCATTCTTCTGTATATTATTCTTGTAAGCAGCTTCGATGCATGAGCTGTTAAGCTGATTGTGCGATAATTCTCGCACTTGTCAGCTCTTGCCGTCTTCGGAATTGTGTGGATGATGCTTTTCCGAAATCAGATGGTATATCGCCAGACTCATATATTCTACACACCAACGTGAATAGTCGTTTTGTTGCCACTTCCCCCAATGATTTTAGAAATTCTGATGGAATGTTATCTATCCCTTCTGCCTTATTTGACCGTAAGTCCTCCAAAGCTCTTTTAAATTCCAATTCTAATACTGGATCCCCTATCTCTTCTAAATCGACTGCAGTTTCTTCTTCTATCACATCAGACAAATCTTCACCCTCATAGAGGCTTTCAATGTATTCTTTCCACCAATCTGCTCTCTCTTCTGCATTTAACAGTGGAATTCCCGCTGCACTCTTAATGTTACCACCGTTGCTTTTAATGTCACCAAAGGTTGTTTTGACTTTCCTGTATGCTGAGTCTGTCCTTCCGACAATCATATCTTTTCGATGTCTTCACATTTTTCCTGCAGCCATTTCGTCTTAGCTTCCCTGCACTTCCTATTTATTTCATTCCTCAGCGACTTGTATTTCTGTATTCCTGACTTTCCCGAAACATGTTTGTACTTCCTCCTTTCATCAATCAACTGAAATATTTCTTCTGTTACCCATGGTGTCTTCGCAGCTACCTTCTTTGTACCTATGTTTTCCTTCCCAACTTCTGTGATGGCCCTTTTTAGAGATGTCCATTCCTCTTCAACTGTACTGCCTACTGCGCTATTCCTTACTGCTGTATCTATAGCGTTAGAGAACTTCAAACGTATCTCGTCATTCCTTAGTACTTCCGTATCCCACTTCTTTGCGTATTGATTCTTCCTGACTAATGTCTTGAACTTCAGCCTACTCTTCATCACTATTATATTGTGATCTGAGTCTATATCTGCTCCTGGGTACGCCTTACAATCTAGTATCTGATTTCGCAATCTCTGTCTGACCATGATGTAATCTAATTGAAATCTTCCCGTATCTCCCGACCTTTTCCAAGTATACCTCCTCCTCTTGTGATTCTTGAACAGGGTATTCGCTATTACTAGATGAAACTTGTTACAGAACTCAATTAGTCTTTCTCCTCTTTCATTCCTTGTCCCAAGCCCATATTCTCCTGTAAACTTTTGTTGTAGTCCTTCCCCTACAACTGCATTCCAGTCGCCCATGACTATTAGATTTTCGTCCCCCTTTACATACTGCATTACCCTTTCAATATCCTCATACACTTTCTCTATCTGTTCATCTTCAGCTTGCGACGTCGGCATGTATACCTCAACTATCGTTGTCGGTGTTGGTCTGCTGTCGATTCTGATTAGAACAACTCGGTCACTGAACTGTTCACAGTAACACACCCTCTGCCCTACCTTCCTATTCATAACGAATCCTACACCTGTTATACCTACCCGATACTCATCTGACCAGAAATCCTTGTCTTCCTTCCACTTCACTTCACTGATCCCTACTACATCTAGGTTGAGCCTTTGCATTTACCTTTTCAGATTTTCTAGTTTCCCTACCACGTTCAAGCTTCTGACATTCCACGCCCCGACTCGTAGGATTAAAGATGGCTTAGCATTTGGTTTCTTTGACAGCTACACGATTATATCACGCTACTAATGTGTGACACAATTTACATTGTTGCTTTTGTGCTGTATCTGCTTTATATCTGCACAGTTTTTCTGAATTCTTCTGGAAAGTAAAACACGTTTTAGTAGTAACTTTGTGGTATAGCTACAATAAGACAGCCTTTTTTGTAGCACAACAATATGTTACAGTGTAGTACTTTCTTGATCACGGTATTGTGCGTAATAACTACGATACGCATAGCATTTCGCTTTTGTTTATTACGAGGTAAGTACATTGACTTCCACAGAACTTTGGTTACGGACGACGATAATTACGACACTTGGCACATTTTGTACCCTTAAGTAATGACAGAGATTATGTCACAACAAGACGCAACATTTATCGCTACAGGACACGCATTTGAGTGATTAATTTTGTACTTAAAACATTTATTTTTAAAGATTTTTGAATTACAATGATACAGAGGTTTTCCGTGATACATTTCATTCCATTGCTGTAATCTGTAACACCTGAGGGTATAATTACACGCCTACTTTGTGTACCATGTGTCTGGCAAGCACAAGGAGCCCTAGCTAATATGGTATTTGCTTATACAACTTTACACTTCGGTACCATATTTCTCTAGCACAGAATTACACAGCTATCGATCATTTAACTGAGAGAGACAAACTTTTTTTTACTACATCAGTGACAGATGTTTGGGTAATTACACAGTTGGATAACTTCACACTTATGAAATTGTATTTTGTCTGTACTGTGTGAACTGTTCATATTTTTTCGGAACCATTGTGATACTATGAGAGCTTTGAATGATGTATTTGGTGTGGTATCATGATTTTTAAAGTACATTTGAGGTAGATGACACTATTGAAATGAGCAGAGAATTTTCTTAGGTTTTGAAATTATTGCAGAAAGCTACGACGTTTTTGAGATTTTACTGAGGTTGTAGTGTCACTTTTGCAATATTCACCCTTATCAAGGTGAAACATAAATAAAACTCAAAATTAATTTGCAAACATTGATTTATCATTGATTTAACTGTAAAAATATACAATATATATATCGATCCATGCAGAAAAGACATTATTTTTATTGTATGAGATTATAATGTGATTATCTTTGTTAGAGTATAAAATACAATGCAATGCTCATTCTTCTGTCTAGTCTGTTTTGTTCTGTTCGTTCTGGTGTGAGCTGGAATACGGTACACAAGCTATTGTGCTGCGCTAGCATTTGTTTCTGTCGTAACGTAATTGCAAATATGTAATGGTATAAAATGTGTCCTAGTACGAATATATTAGTATAAAATGATCTCCGTGTGTTATTCCAAGAACCTACGCCACATTTATCTTATGAAAAGAATATTTAATGAAAATTATTTAGGATGTTTCCAGCTGCTGCGGAGCGAGTAACAGTAATCTCTGACTGTTAACAATTAGCCGCCATTACGCGGTACATTTAAAAATATTTTTTCACAGCACAATATCTGATAGCCGGAGCGGAAGAAATTAAGTAAAAATATTCTGTGAGATTAATTGAAGTAATCCAGTGAAATAATTTTATTAAAACTTGTTTATTTTCTGTGATAGTAATAATTGCAGAGCTGAGTAATACTACGCTATCGCATTTACAGTAATTTGTGGGGAGCCTGGCGCTCGATAAAACCAGATATAATACGTAATTGGCAACCTACGAAACTCATTATTTTGCTTATTATATCTCTTTTGTATTTGTTTTGAAAGCTAAAAGTAAAAACTAACTCCACTAAGGATCAGTGACGGATCACGATAAATCAAAGGACAAACGAATTTACTAGGAGAGTGGTTCCGCTAACTAAATAAACAACATAATGTTATTATATTTCTTTTAAGAGATATAATAAATAGCGCCCTGTTACGTGGGGCCCAAAGTGATAAAATATTTTTTTTAGTGTTTGTATGTATGTAATTGTTAACATGTATTGTATGTATTCTAATGTCTATCAAATTCCATTTCATGTATAAACTTGAACGAGGAAAGCGGAGAAGAACTGTATAGACCCTGAGAGGACAAGATAGCAAAAAGAAAAGAAAAGAAAAGAAAAAAGAAATCAAGGTAAGGACCACTATGCATAAAAGCTTGCTACATAGGCCCGTATCATCAAAGTATAGTATCATAGATGGTACATGGTGTACAGTGGTGTAGATATTAGTATCGTGTGATTTTGGAAACAATAAGCAGTTTGACTTGTGAACTTAGTCCGCATTTGTAGTTAGGAACAATTTTTGTAGTTAGCCCAGTGAAAGTTATCGTCATTATCGGAAAAGTTGGATGTGTGTTAGATTTGCAACCAGATAATGTGTCCAATGTTACAAATAATGTGCAATTATTGAGCGATATGGGTAGTGACACTTACTTACTAAATATTAATAGTGATCGAGGGGGAGAAAATGTAAACAATGTAGTTTCCGGTGATATGCCAGGAAGTAGCCAGCAGACGAAAACAGTAAAACCGATAGGTGCTACTAGCAGGGCTAGTGATAATTTTCCAATGATTAGAACAACTACCACACCGGTATGCTCACCAATACCGGATCCATTTGCTGAATTTTTACGGAAATTAGAGAAAAAGAACGAACAGCTAGTCAATCAGATAAGAGAACAAAACGAAGAAAGAGAGAGATTGAGGGAAGAGAGGAATCAACAGCTAGTCAATCAGATAAGAGAACAAAACGAAGAAAGAGAGAGGTTGAGGGAAGAGAGGAATCACCAGCTAATCAATCAGATAAGGGAATAAAATGAAGAAAGAGAAAAGGTCTTAATAGAAAGTATAGGTACAATGTTCGAAAAGATACATTCAGAAATGACAGAAATAAAGAAAGCCCAAGCCGAACTGCCGAACATTGTAAGCAACATAGCACAAGATGTGCAAACGCTTCAGACGGCACACACAGTCATCCGGGACGAAGTAGAACAGCTTGCGAACCGAATGGACAATTTAGAGATGATATAAAAAGAAACCATAGAAACGCTTTTAAGTGATCAAGCCCAGAAAGTAGAAAAAGAGTTCCATGACTGGCTAACTGAAAAAGAAAGCCATATCACAGAACGTGTAGAAAGCAAAATACAGACTGCTCTGCAAAAAGTAACTAATGGAGCAGCTGTATGTAAACAACCCACAGTAGACACGCTACCACTCGCAGGTGAAAAAAGCGAAGCGAGATACAAATTGCCAGTACCGCTGTGGCAGCAAGAAATGACATACAGAATTGCTGAACTCGAGTGTGCACATTTGCAAATGCTTAACAACTGTGGCACGCCTGTTAGGAACGTGTACGGTAATGAGAATATTACGTACAGTTCATACCAACAAAAAAGCGATTCGGAAAGAGAAAAGACACAATTTACACGAAGATTCCTATTCATAGCCCTGTGGGGGCAGCTTCTACTTCCACAAGCAATAACATTGATGAAAGCTTAATAAAACACAGACAATTCCAAGTATTTAACGCGGAAAAAAAGACAGTGCATCCGGTAATCTTCATAAAAGGATTCCGAAATGTATTACCGAGTGCCTGGAATGAACGCCAAAAAATTCAGTTCATAATCGCACATGTACAAGGCGACGCTGCCTTATGGGCAAATGAAGTCATAGAAAATTGCCATAGCCTGGCACAATTTGAAAAATCTTTTCTAGACAGATACTGGTCTAAGGCTATTAAAGAACGTCTGAGGACTGAAGTATACAACCCGCAAATGTACAATCACAAACAGGGTACACTCCGTAAATATTTTGAAAAATATATCAACAAAACTAGATATGGGGATGACCCCATATCAGCCAGTGATGTGATCAGAATCTTAAAATTACGATTGCCCGGTCATATACGAGACAAATTAATAAATGTACCCGAAAATGACCTGGAACGGTACTTGTCTGTGCTGGACGAAATCGATCTCTCCCAGGAAGAAAATAGGATAAATAAAGACCGGGAGAACAGTAATGGTTCACCACACAAGTTTAAAAATGGCAACAACAATTCCAATTTTGGAAGCCACAGAAATGGAAAGGAAGATCAATCCGTAGAACAAAACAGGAAGAACGGAAACGGTCAACCATCTTACAATCAAAAACGTAGGTGGGAAGATAGAGGACATCCCGGTTACCGTAACAGTAATAATAATTACAATAACAAACGTCGAAATGAAGGTCAATGGCCACAACAAAGCAGTAGTGCCAACAACCGCACTTACTCGGTGCAGTGGATGCAAACTTCCATGCCACCACCTCCGCCTCCTAACGGTAACCAGTACCAGTGTGACAATAGGAATTCTATGCAGAATACTAATGCAATACCACAAACATGGACAGACTCGAATAGCAGCGTAAGGATAGTAGAAATGCCCACGGACGGAAACCACCATAGTTCAAGACCGTCAAACGAACAACGGCCACAATAAGCTCCCAATTGATGGCCAGCGAAAAAACAGGGGGCACTGCTAGAAACAATACACAAGATAATGTATTATTACTGAGGTACCAAGATGGAAACAGTACACAACATGATTTACTTATGGAATCAAACCAATGTAACAAAAAAGAAATAACTGAAGTACAAACCATCATAAAAGCTAGAATTAATGAATTGCCAGTGGAAATATACATAGATACAGGTGCCACTACTAATGTTATGAGCTATGATCTATTCAAAACCTTGAGCCAAAACGGCAACTTACCGACCTTTCCTGTACAAAACTGCTGTGTCATTGGAGCCATGGGAGCACAAGCACAAAACGTTCAGTATCAGGTGCTGGTAGATTTATGCCTGGGAGAAGATAAAGTAAAATGTATCTTTCTCGTAGTCAAAGGATTGAGAGTAACCTGCATCCTGGGGGGAGGTTTCCTGAGCGAGGAAAAAGCAAAAATTGATTTCTCCCGCGGGAAGATCTCCCTACTGAATGAAAATAAGCAGATTGTACTGGATTTAACACGAACAGTAAATACACCCGGTAAAGATTGCCCGAGCGTACGGGTAAAAAGCGAAGAGATGCCCATATTTCAACTAAGCAGCAATTTAAGGGGCCAGGGAGAATATTATTCGGACACAGCTCACAACGAAACGCTTCGCTGGAACGAAACCCTTAACAACAAAGCACAAGAATCATGTTATCTAACTGAATCCCAATGAAAGAGTCGATATGACAAGTCAATAAAACGGACAGTTCCATATCAGATAAACGACTTAGTTTTGATTAGAAACCATCCTAAGTCGTCACTCGTAACAAAGAAGAACAAGAAATGGCAAATGCTGTATAATGGACCTTTTAAAATTATACAAATACCGCACGGTTGTAGCTACCTTATAGTTGATGTGATGAGCGGGAAGATCAAAGGATCGTATCCTCATAAGGACTTAAAGAAATTCGTGATACCTGACAATAGGACATGAATGGTTTACCGTATTTTTATGTAATATGTAGGTTTTGCACAGACTTCAATATATATTTTTGCGTAGTTGTAAGAATTTGAAGTTTTGTTTGTGCTTAGTATGTAAGATGTTTTGTCTTTATGTCAAGGAATGATTTACACATCAGCCTTCAAAAATGAGTAAAAAGAAGCTAAAGGACCATCAGTCCAATGATAGTATTCGTTTAGAAACATAATCAGTAAGTGTAAAATGTTTTTCAGTGGTTATCAGTTAGTAACTATAAATTTTATTATGCTGTGTGATAAATGTTTATTTAAAGAATGCACTAAATATTCTAATCTGTCACATGAAAAATGAATAGAAATGGTGTATGCAAAAGACTGTGCACATACCATGTGACATCTGTGATGCTGTGCTTTGACTGTAAAAGAGAAAGTATAAGCATCTAGCCACAATATTTGAGATTAAATAAGAGCTCTATAGGATACGCGATTACGCTAACAGCTTATGGAGCTAGCACATGCGCAGTGGTCCTAATTCCCAAATGAATATACCCTATGACAAATTTATTAATGCTTAAATATAAAAATATTGCAAGTCAGGCCAGAATCCGTTGCATGTATGATGTAACACTTAATTGCATGCAATAACAGAACAAAAGTGCTATTGATCTGTGAAATTTCATTGTAACATATTGTGTAAACGAACAGACATCTGTGTACTATGTGATATAAAAAAAACCAGTAATCATGTAATACAATTGTATCAAAGTCATGCTGTAAGCAATACTAACAGGAACTATAATAGTGTGTTGGTATTCGCGGAGTAAGTGTGAACTTTGAGAACTGTATTAGTGATCAACTTGGACAGTGAACACTTATGTGCTGTACAACTGAAAAAACGTGAGGTACAAACATTAACAAAACATATCTGTGTGCAGTGACCGAAAACACAAAACTGTGATCAGTGTGTGTTCGAAACTGTACAGACAAAATTTTTAGTTTGGACGCTACCTCCTGTGCGCCAACAATTAATATGACGTCACGGACCACGTAGTAGGACGTTACTGCAATGGCAACTACGGTGGAACGCCGTCAAACAAAAATTGTGAAACATAAATATTCCATACGAAGTGATGGCAACAGGGATGTGCAGTGCTTACTCCAGCATCATATCTCCTGCATTATTCAGCACCAGTACGTGCAAACGAACACGAAAATACCAAGTAACTGAGCCTGTGCCTCGATGATGCAATAATGTTGACTAATCAATTCCTACCCACAGTCATAACATCTTACAAAATCCGTTCTATAACATATGTTCATTTGTTTCATGATTTGCACGAGTCAACATCCTCTCCTGTGCTGAAAACCTTAACGAGCGGTGCGCAACAATGCAGACGCACCACGCAGACAAAATAACGTCGTTCCGTACTCCACATCCTGACCGCCGCCTACGGTCAAGAAAGAAGACAACAGTTTCCAGCCGACGCTATATGGCAACGGGCACGAGGCATCGCAGTAGCGACATACAGCGTCATCCACACCACACGACTAGAAATGCGCCGACAAAAATAAAAAATAAAAAATCAAAATATTACCAACACAATAAAAAAATTTGATGAACACTTTCATATAAAAACTATATGTTTGTTTCTTTTTCAGAAAACTTTATATTTGATGTAAATACTTGTAGTACCAAAACACGTAGAACCAACTTATGTAAGTAACACAAAGGGTTAAATCTATCAGCTCTGCCGAGGTTTTTCTGGGGTTTCCCTATGGCCCTCGTCCAAATAGAAGAGCTTGTTATATTGTAACTGTCCCCAGCCATGTTATGTAAAAAGACTCAAAATGAATGTTTACCCATGACCTAATACACGGTAAAGTGAACTGAAAGTGACCAACAAAAGAAAGAAAAGTGACACTCGTGGTCTACAAGAACCAAACATTAAGTAGTGTGTTCCTTGTAGCCCAGGGGGCCGTGTAGTGTCCCTTTTGCAATATTCACCCTTATCAAGGTGAAACATAAATAAAACTCAAAATTAATTGCAAACATTGATTTATCATTGATTTAACTGTAAAAATATACTATATATATACATATATATATATCGATAAATGCAGAAAAGACATTATTTTTATTGTATGAGATTATAACGTGAATATCTTTGTTAGAGTATAAAATACAATGCAATGCTCATTTTTCTGTCTAGTCTGTTTTGTTCTGTTCGTTCTGGTGTGAGCTGGAATAAGGTACGCAAACTATTGTGCTGCGCTAGCATTTGTTTCTGTCGTAACGTAATTGCAAATATTTAATGGTATAAACTGTGTCCTAGTACGAATATATTAGTATAAAGTGATCTCCGTGTGTTATTTCAAGAACCTACGCCACATTTATCTTATGAAAAGAATATTTAATGAAAATTATTTAGGATGTTTCCAGCTGCTGCGGAGCAAGTAACAGTAATCTCTGACTGTTAACAATTAGCCGCCATTACGCGGTACATTTAAAAATATTTTTTCACAGCACAATATTTGATAGCCGGAGCGGAAGAAATTAAGTAAAAATATTCTGTGAGATTAATTGAAGAAATCCAGTGAAATAATTTTATTAAAACTTGTTTATTTTCTGTGATAGTAATAATTGCAGAGCTGAGTAATACTACGCTATCGCATTTACAGTAATTTGTGGGGAGCCTGGCGCTCGATAAAACCAGATATAATACGTAATTGGCAACCTACGAAACTCATTATTTTGCTTATTATATCTCTTTTGTATTTGTTTTGAAAGCTAAAAGTAAAAACTAACTCCACTAAGGATCAGTGACGGATCACGATAAATCAAAGGACAAACGAATTTACTAGGAGAGTGTTTCCTCAAAATAAATAGTTACATTACTTCCTTTTAAGAGATATAATAAGGTGTTATGATATTATTACGACGACGATGTGTATTATGCTGTTCAGGAATGTTTATTACGATATGTATTTATTATGATGAAATATTGAAGAAGTGTCGACGAATATGTATATGTGTAATAAGGTAAGGAATAATGAGTAGTGGCTATGGACTCTGGTTTGTGAAAAAGGATGTTGGAAACCAAGAATCGTAAGAGTTATGAAATGTGTGTATGTGCGTAATGTATCACAATGCCGGCAAAAATTTTTTGGACACTGTTATATTTATAGGATTTTGTTTCTACACATTTGTAACGCAAATTCTCGACCTGTGAAATTTTTTTAATGTGAGACTGTCACTGCTGTCGTAAATATTTCGGTAAGAAAGTTAAGTGACCTTCACGTAATGCGTCGTGGACGCCCAGCTGTGTCACCTGCCTGGAGAAAAAGCCATTATGTGGAGAAAAAAAGAGAGACCATTAACCATCCAATTGACATTCCTTTGTAGAAAGCATCACAAATAAGACACGCTCATTACTTGGAAACATATGATTATATTGTGGAGCGCATACTTTGTGCTACTTACTGAAATGCTTATAAACTGATGGGAAATATTCTTCCATCTGCACACCTGATTATGACAAGTGTCTTTCTACGAGAGTTGATAGAATTTCTACTAACTTATGAAATGTCACTTGACTATTGAATGATATTTTTATGCTTTGCTTTTCATAGTTGCTTTTTTCATTTGATACCTGGTTTCCAGCTGTGCTGCAGCATTGGTTTTATAAAATAAAATTAAATGCATTTGCTAATGTGAACACTTTCTGTCAACAGATATATTAAATAATAATTTTATGATCCACATTCTTCGAAAAATGAGCACTCGGAAAGGAAAGAACAATAAGAAGGGATTAATAACAGTGACTGCATACATAATTTTCTTTTCAACTACTTGGTAATTCTTTTGGTAGAATAACTTCTTGTGGTGCACCACTTTAATGACATAGATATTAAGATGTGAATAGACATTTCCCTTATCTGCATTGTTGTCTTTAGTGTACTATTTTTTCTGCTTGAGCTATGTCATGTTTAGATATAAGTTATTGCATTTGCTGCTGCTGTTTGCCAGGCATAGTGCTACTAAATTTCACTTTTTATTACTCTGTTAAGCCAGTTTTACTACTGATTTATTTTTCTTGTTTGCTGCACAGTGCCTTATATTAGTTGTAATATTGCAATTGCTTTGCTAATTTAGATTTACTGCTGCTAGCTTTACCAATTTGAATTTTTTGTCATTGCTGTTTGTGTTAATTTGTTTTGTGCTGCTGCACTGCCTCGTCCCTTAGTTTAGCATCTGAGCTCAGTAGATTTAAGTTAGATTAAGAGGGGGTAGGCTATATAAGAGAATGAGTTATGATGAATTGGAAGAAACACATTGAGAAGTTATACAAAAAAAGTTTGTAAAAGAAACGGTACTGTACAATGAAGAATAATTATTTTAAAAGGGGATGAATAGAATACAGAAAACGGACTTAGATAAGACTTTTTGGGAATAATGATGAACGAAGGGAGATTTCCATGCAAAATACTGCAGTAAAACAAACCCTGTCCTTTCCTTTTGTGTTATCCCTCTATGTGTTTGTGTACCCTTGTGTATTTGTGTTCTTCCTGTCTTTATGTGTGTAGTTAATAAGATTTATGTTGTAAAATTTTTCCAGTACTAAGGTACATTCACTATGATGAGGAATACTGATATCCTCAAATATAATTTGCATTTATAAAATGCTATTTTCTTTGTAGATATGTTTAGACATTATTTATTCTGTTCTGTTTTAATGCTCATGTGTGAAATTAATGTTTCGAAACTATTCTCATTATCTTATTTATTTACTTATGCAATAATTCCTGTAACACTGATCTATCTGTTTATTTCTATTCTTTTGTAAAGCCTATATTACTGCAAATGTAATCTGTATTACTTTGTTTTTTAATGATGTTTTCTGTACCTTTGTGATTTTACTCTCATGTTATAAAAATTGTAATGGACACCAGTTGATCATATTAAGTGCCTTGTAAGTATACATTTCACTGCACACATTTCTGTTGGTCATAGTATATGCACAATATGTGAAAAAAAGTGGACTGTTAGTGTTTGCACATGTGTTAATAATTCAGCAAGGGACTGGATAACAGCATTGCTGGTTCTGAGGACATTTCAAAAAACTTTTTTGTGAGCGCACAAGTGGTGGTTCATGGACTTGCTATATTGTCCGCAAGACTCTTCGATGGTGATTGTGCACCTGCACAGTCGCAACAGATGGCTGCTGGCCGTCTTTACAAGGACCACAGTGGGTCTGAATCTTTGATGGCCCACCAATACCATTACTTCTACAAGGACGTCAGTGGGTCTGCATCTCTGGTGGCCCACCAATACCGTAGTCTCTACCAGGACTACAGTGGGTCTGCTCTGTGATGACCTACCTACCGATATTCTTCAAAACGTCGACTGACTCTGTTGTGGGTTTGCTCTGTTGTGGCCCATTACCTGTCTGCATGTCAAGAGTCAGCACTGTCTTTCCGTTGGAAGGACAACACTACTTCTTCAAGACTGCATAGAAATCAACTACTTCTGTGTGCATTTTCTTTTACTGCTCAGACTTTGAGAAAAACACTGCAATTTTGCTGTGATGAACGATCAGGACTGTCTTTATGGACTGTGAGAAAATTTTATCTTTTGATCAATATTGTATCAATAAGTGTGTGCATTTTATTTCTTTGTTATTGCAATTGTGAAAAATTTTAACAAATATGTATTGGCCAGTGCCCAAAACAATTTGTAAAATTTTTTGTGGGGACCATGGGGGCTATGTAAGTAAGCTGTTTAGGTTCTTATAATGGTAACACCACCGCCATGTTGCGCTCTGTATGAAAATCACTGGCTGTGCTGTGTTCAGTCTGTGGCTGGGTGGCATTGTTGGAATTTGCTATTGTAGTGTCGGGCAGTTGGCTGTTAACAGCGCATAGCGTAGCGCAGTTGGAGGTGAGCCGCCAGCAGTGGTGGATGTGGGGAGTGAGATGGCGGAGTTTTGGACAGAGACAGTAAATTTGTAAGACTGGATGTCATGAACTGATATATATAATATGACTTTTGAACAATATTAAGGTAAATACATTGTTTTTTCTCTGTCAAAATCTTTCATTTGCTAACTATGCCTATCAGTAGTAAGTGCCTTCATTAGTTTGAATCTTTTATTTAGCTGGCAGTAGTGGCGCTCGCTGTATTGCAGTAGTTCGAGTAACGAAGGTTTTTGTGAGGTAAGTGATTTGTGAAACGTATAGGTTAATTTAGTCAGTGCCATTCTCTTGTAGGGATTATTGAAAGACAGATTGCGTTGCGCTAAAAACTATTGTGTGTCAGTTTAAGCAGTCATGTATAATTTTTCTAAGGGGACGTTACACAGGAAGGCAACAGTTGCATCCAGAGAGCTAAACTCTGCTGAATATATTGAAACTGTAAAGAAAACGAAGGATAAGAAAAGAACGGAAACAGAAAAAAATGAACAAAAAGGTCACCATAGGGAAATACTGGCGTATAGAAAAAGAAGCTGAAGAAGCTAAAACATAAAAATTGTGCAAATAGTTCGATTGTGTTCATCAGATGCAGCCATTGTAGCACTCCTTCTTCAGGCCACAAGTGGCCCATCGGGACCATCCGACCGCCGTGTCATCGTCATCTGAGGATGCGGATAAGAGGGGTGTGGGGACAGCACACCAGTCTCCTGGTAGTTACGATTGTTGCCTTTGACTAGAGCCGCTACTATTCCGTCGAGTAGCTCCTCAATTGGCATCACGAGGCTGAGTGCACACCGAAACATGGCAACAGCGCATGGCGGCTCGGATGGTCAACCATCGAAGTGCCGGCCACGCCTGACCGCGCTTAACTTTGGTGATCTGACGGGAACCAGTGTAGCCACTGTGGTAAGGCCGTTGCCAGCCAGTGTAGAAAATTACGACAATAGGTTTGATGAATACGATGAAGATTAATGCATTGAGTGTGATGAAATCTATTACGAAATTAAGAAAAATGACGATTACATTCAGTGTGTTTCCTATTCACGATGGTGGCGTGAATGTTGTTCTACAATTGCTAATAAATGTAATTGCTGTGTTGAGACAAAAACAGGCCAATGCTTGAACAAAACAAAAAACTCTTTAGAAAAGCCAATGTCCATTCAAGATTTATAATAAACTAATAAAATATTGGATAGTATAAGCCTGTATCATTACAACATATTCCAAATAAAAATATGTAATTTTAACTCTTTCTTCATGTATAGCTATTTTATGTGGTCCATCTCTCACAGTACACAGTACACTTATGAGTGAGATGGACAACTGATGTAATTTTCATTTCATTGTGTCTGTTGTATTTTACTTGGCAGTGCCTCAGTAATATATTGTTCTTATGTTTATATGATGCTCTATATGAACATGCTGCCAGAAGTAAAAAAAGTGGAAAAAACACAAATTTAATGCAGTAAAAGGAAAATGGTCCAGTTCTCCCAGACATACCCTATGCCAAATCCATCCGACCTTCAATGTGTGTTAAGGTGATTGCTTCCAGGAAGGGGGAGGTACGCTGGCCTAGGCGGGTTAACGACGACTGGTCGGTGTGCTGGCCAGCCTGGATGTGATTTTTAGGTGGTTTTCCACATCCCACTAGATGAATACCTTGCTGATTTCCATATTCCGCCTCAGATATACACTATGCGAACATTTAGAACATTTTTACACACAAGTTTCTTTGTACTCAGATAGAATGGGCACACTACTTCTGCCCTAAGGGCTGAATAGGAGGCTGATGACTGCAGTTATTTCGAGTCCTTAAACACTCAATTGGCATTAGCCTCAGTATCCAGTTGGAGGCGGCTCATGGATGATTAGACCCCTTAGTGCTATCATCTTGCAGGGATGTTGACTGCTGTGTTTCATCCTCTATTTCAAAAAGTGCGAGGAATTTTCTATTGAATTAACATCAGGTGTTCTAGTGGATCAATCGAGTAGCGATAGAGTGCCTGGATTGTTCGTCAAACCAGGAATGTGCACGTGCAATACCGTGAACACGATTGTGGTCATCTTGGATGCTGGAGTGTCCACAGCAATACTCAACATCAAAATATACGTGACACTGGAGGCATCTATGTGAAACTTTAACATGATAACTCGTAATATAATTCTAAATCTCATGTATTTATTAATCATGCTTTAGGTGTAAACCTATATACTGCAGTTTTTTTACTATTAGTATTGTTTTACACTGCTTAAAACACTGACGCAATCAGCACTTGCGTATTTTTATTGAGATTAATTTCGTCAGTTACTATATCTAATTATGAAATTAAGCAAAATGCTCAAACGAATAACTAAAAGTGTCAACTGCCTTCTGAGAATAATAAGTTCAAGCAAAAATCGGGAAAAAGAAGCTCTTGATTTCGAAAATACGGATGTATTGATTGCTACTTTGTAATGTCGCTAGCCGAGATACGTTTCCGTTTCTCCTCCCCCCAAAACTGTATTTTCAGTGTCACACCCGTGTCCGCTTATTTCATAATACATTCGTCCTTCTTTCTTGCATCTTATCTTCTGGTACTCGTTTTTAGGTCTTGATTTCTTTCCACTTCGGGAAGTCTTTCTTTCTCGGTCCATTTATACCCAAAAGGATTAGAGACCTTACATGATCGTCAAATATATCTAGTAAATACAAATCCTAAGATTTCCTACATCGTGACAAATGAATTCCAAGATACAATCGCATAAACTGTGAAAGGGTGCAAAGTGGCGAGGTGAAACTAGCCCCTGATTTGAGTAAAACCTGTATCTCAACATTGTAAAGATGCAGACCCTCCCCAAGAACTGTCCCTCTCCGTGTTATGCGCAATGATATCTGAATGCAAAAGAATTTATTTGGCTCTGTTTTTAATAGCAATCCATAGGTTGACCCCTTTACGTAATTTACAGTACAGTGGGTAATTTCCCCCCCCCCCTCCTCATCCAAATAATGTGATTAAATGCAGGAAGTTCTAATAAGGTTCTATAATTACTGGAATGATAGCGGGATTTAGTATCACAAAGACATTTATTCATTTGAAGAACAAATAAATCCAATATTCAAATATTATGACAATACACGGCTGTTCAAATACGTAACAAGTTTCCACGAATAAATAGTTGTCAAAGTTGTAGTGGGAGCATATCAAACGATTGTAGTTCCCTTCTCTCTAGTGCTAGTGGGCAGATTATCCTAACATATTGCTAATTCGCTAATTTGTGGAACAGCGATCGAGTACAGAACTAATCTATAGAATCCCACTTAAAAATTAAATCCGCTGTGGTCACAGTACGGGCAGGCATGGTGCTGGGGACGTCAGAAATAACTGACTGAGTCGGACCTACAAAATGCTTTACCACAACCGCCGACCTCGTTTCGTGCGCAGTCAGCTATCAGCTGGGCTGCAATGAGAACTGCTGACCTCCCCGACGAGCTGGTGCCGTGGACGATGTTCCGATAAGTACCGACATCGAAACCGATATACGCTGACTGGCAGTCCGAATCAGCACTTCTAAGACTCTGCCCAGTCTATCGAGACAGTGAAAACACTTAACTCGACTGGGTGTCCGGTCTCTACTCCAGCTCTTCTCTCTTAGGTGGCCCAGAGTAGTCTCATAGAAAAAATTCCTCTAAACAAACTCAAAAAGAGGATGATGCACCGACCTCCAACAAACCGCATGGCTGCCAATAGCGGCAGATCGAGGATCTTAGCGCCAATCATCCGTATAAGAACTGCCGCGCGACCACCTCTCCAGAACACCGTGAAAAACCCTACACCAGTTGAGAGACTTGCAGCCCAAAAACTAACGGCGCCTTCTTTCGTCAGCAAGCGCCGCCGACTGTCTACCAGTCAGCTTGCCCTTCTAAAGGGCGCGTAGGAAGACCATGGCGTAGGAAGAGTAACCAACATAGCAAAATACAATGCATACCTCAGGCGCAGGCTTGGCGGACACTGTGATTCTAAGAAGGTATCGATGCAAGGCACGACCACCTTAGCACAGCTGCTACGCGTCGAGGTGGCAGTTTCCACATTCGCTCGAACGTAAACCTAGGCCTTTCTGGCTCATTCAGCGGCCTACGCAAGTCTCGTTGCCTTTCATCCCCGCTAGAAAAGGACGGTGGTGACCAGCTGCCGAGGACGCCTTTGAAATAGTCCACCCACGACCACTGCCGTTGTCATCGGGGTTAGATCTTCTTGGAACTTAATGGAGGCAGCCGAACACAAGCCCTCTGAATACGTGCCTCTCCCACACAACATGCGGTCCGCAGACCCAGAAAAATATGGCAAATGAAGTGTGACCCATCACCTGATTTAATACATGCAAAGAGTAATTAAAGACCTTGATACCCGATCACCTTCCCATTGGCACCGCCTGAGAGGGGAATTAAAGAAAAAGAATGAGAGAGAAAAAGCCACATGGGCTTGGCGTCTCTCAGTTGTTAATGGCAGAAGAGCCAACACTGTGTTGCAAGAGGAGGCCGAAATGCACGCGTCAACTCACGCAGGTGGGCGGTACGTCTGAAACAGGATACGTAATGAATGCTATAAAGAAAAGTACGTAGCTGCTGGAATACTTAACTTTAATCCATCATTTGTACACAGCATTCTGGATGATACAAATGAGACTCTCTCTAGAAATGGTTAATGGCGCCTTGCTAGGTCGTAGCCCTGGACTTAGCTGAAGGCTATGAGAGAAAGGCTTCGTCAGTGCAGTCGCTAGCAAAGTCGTCGTACAACTGAGACGAGTCCTAGTACGTCTCTCTAGACCTGCCGTGTGGTGCCGCTCGGTCTGCAATTACTGACAGTGGCGACACGCGGGTCCGACATGTACTAATGGACCGCGGCCGATTTAAAGCTACCACCTAGCAAGTGTGGTGTCTGGCGGTGACACCACAAGTACGAAGTTACATAACATCTTCATGAGTGAAGCTGGCTTAATATTGAAACAAATATTTCTAACAAACTGTTGTACAAAGCTTAACATTTCCTCTTACATAAACTGAGTTGTTATTGTTGTAGTCTTCAGTCCTGAGACTGGTTTGATGCAGCTCTCCATGCTACTCTATCCTGTGCAAGCTTCTTCATCTCCCAGTAATTACTGCAACCTACATCCTTCTGAATCTGCTTAGTATATTCATCTCTTGGTCTCCCTCTACGATTTTTACCCTCCACGCTGCCCTCAAATACGAAATTGGTGATCCCTTGATGCCTCAGAACATCTCCTACCAACCGATCCCTTCTTCTACTCAACTTGAGCCACAAATTTCTCTTCTCCCCAATCCTATTCAATACCTCCTCATTAGTTATGTGATCTACCCATCTAATCTTCAGCATTCTTCTGTAGCACCACATTTCGAAAGTTACTATTCTCTTCTTGTCCAAACTATTTATCGTCCATCTTTCACTTCCATACATGGCTACACTCCATACATATACTTTCAGAAACGACTTCCTGACACTTAAATCTGTACTCGATGTTAACACATTACTCTTCTTCAGAAACGCTTTCCTTGCCAGTGCCAGTCTACATTTTATATCCTCTCTACTTCGACCATCATCAGTTATTTTGCTCCCCAAATAGCAAAACTCCTGTACTACTTTAACTGTCTCGTTTCCTAATCTAATTCCCTCAGCATCACCCGACTTAATTCGACTACATTCCATTATCCTCGTTTTGCTTTCGTTAATGTTCATCTTACATCCTCCTTTCAAGACACTGTCCATTCCGTTCAACTGCTCTTCCAAGTCCTTTGCTGTCTCTGATAGAATTACAACGTCATCGGCGAACCTCAAAGTTTTTATTTCTTCTCCATGGATTTTAATACCTACTCCGAATGTTTCTTTTGTTTCCTTCACTGCTTGCTCAATATACAGATTGAATAACTTCGGAGAGAGGCTACAACCCTGTCTCACTCCCTTCCCAACCACTGCTTCCCTTTCGTGTCCCTTGACTATTATAACTGACATCTGGTTTCTGTAAAAATTTTAAATAGTCTTTCGCTCCCTGTATTTTACCCCTGCCACCTTCAGAATTTGAAAGAGAGCATTCCAGTCAACATTGTCAAAGTCTACAAATGCTAGAAACGTAGGTTTGCCTTTCCTTAATCTAGCTTCTAAGATAAGTCGTAGGGTCAGTATTGCCTCACGCGTTCCAGTATTTCTTTGGAAATCAAACTGATCTTCCCCGAGGTCAGGTTCTACTAGTTGTTCCATTCGTCCGTAAAGAATTCGCGTTAGTATTTTGCAGCCGTGACTTATTAAACTGATTGTTCGGTAATTTTCGCATCTGTCAACACCTGCTTTCTTTGGGATTGGAATTATTATATTCTTCTTGAAGTCTGAAGGTATTTCGGCGTCTCATATATCTTGCTCACCAAATGGTAGAGTTTTGTCAGGAATGGCTCTCCCAAGGCTGTCAGTAGTTCTAATGGAATGTTGTCTACTCCCGAGTCCTTGTTTTGACTCAGGTCTTTAAGTGCTATGTCAAACTCTTCTGAGTAACATGGAGTAATTATTAAGCTGCTCACTTGTGACTGAATAATTCGTATGAAGTTTGTTTTACGATTACTGCAATCATTGATCATTTTCCTTGAGTGTTACTATTTTTGTCGTCCTTCTTAGACATTCATATTGTCGCTGCAAGGCTACAAACACATATCTATGTATCAAACTGCATAACCCTAACCAAAGTGACATCATTCCTTACAACTTCAATGAATTTATTTATTGCTCAATATAACAATATTTCGTTCTCACTGTATCAGTTCCTCCTTTAACGTTGTAGAAATGACCTCATTTTCATCTACACCAGCATAATTTCTAATAGAAAATGGACTATACTCACCCTTGCAACATTCTCTTAATACATAATCGCTCATACCACAGACAATCTCTTCATTGCTCTCCCTTACACACATTAACTCAGTTTTTTACATAATCTACGGCTAGTAAGTTCTGAAGAACATTTAAGGGACAAAAAAACTTCCATTAAATTTTTCCTACTAATAGATGATTCTAGTTAGAAATAAGAAATAAATATCTCGGAAGACAAGAAAAGAAGCTTTCCGAAAATCTGTTCTCTAACGTCAGTAAACTAGACAATCACATTAACAGACAGAGAATTAATATTTGTTGTAGCAAGAAAAAAGTACATTGAAAATTCAAATATAAGGGAAATGTTATATGTGCGAAATTCATTTAACCTAAGTGTATTTCAACAATATCACACAGCAAATTATGAATACCATTATTGTGAATAATTATGTGATTAGTACTACCTTTAATGAGCTTTTTTCACTATCCCTTATTTGACTGCAATTAAGGAAAATAAATATCACTAAACACCACAATACTAATATTAGCAGTACAACAGTTTCATTAGCAGTGAAATCATTTGTCCATAAGAGAGTAATCACCAGTGAGTATACAATAACAATCCTAAAAAAAGGCAAGGTGGTGCAAAAACACACACAATATGAAATCGTGAGCTCAAGTACAGCCACTGTAGAAGTGCAATATCGTTATTACCACTTGATAGCTTTCAATAAAGTGAGATCTTTGAACTTTAATTCTTTCTTTGTATTTGTACAGCATACAATCCTCAATCTTACTGTCAGTAGCCATCCTCCAGTTTCTTAAAAATATAAATCTTTCTATGGGACTGTACATTTCACAGTTCCAGCGACACGATGGTTGTCCATTGTGCGTATGTGCACACAGCTGCACGCAAGGCTGCAAGATAAAGGGAGCACTGTCGCTTTCGCAGTACCGACCCCACCGTTCTGGTGGAATGTAAACTTTTTTCATTTTTCCCCCGGTCTGAGGCGTATTGTCACAGTCCGCGCGGCTGCCCCCGTTGGAGGTTCGAGTCCTCCCTCGGGCATGGGTGTGTGTGTCGTCCTTAACGTAAGTTAGTTTATGTTAGAGTAAGTAGTGTGTGAGGTTAGTGACCCATGACCTCAGCGGTTTGGTCCCAAAAGACCTCACAACAAATTTCCAATTTTTTATTCCGTGTGCGTTGTGCTCAACCGTGTACCACTTCTTGAATAATATAAAGTCTAGTATTAGACTGTTGTCCTGCTTCAACCTATTTTTTTTCCTTCTTCTTCTTTCAGCTGTAGGCATGGTGATTGCCGCGATTGTCGTAGTCGTCCAAAAGCACATGCGGCATAACATTCAACACAATGTCTGGCGATGTTTAACCCAGTTTGCTAGCCTTTTTGCGCCGATTTATGACTGTTGATGAAGCCTGGATCCATTATTACACACCGTAGTCAAAACGGCAGTGAAAACAATGGAAAAGGCAGTTGAAAGTACGCCAAAGATGGCAAAACCCATCCTCCTCGTAGCTCTCATGGCTGATGTCGTCTATGTTCAGGAACACATTTAAATGGCTGTTGTTTTATGGTACGTATGGAATAGATAAGTATTTGTGCATTTTTGGTGTTTCTTTATTTCAGAAAACCAAACAACAGACAGCACATCAAAACACATTTCAGAATAATAGGACATAATCCATCAAGGAGGTATACAATACTGACAGCTCGAACATGTGATGGTGCAAATTTTATGAAAGGGAAAAAAATCAGGAGTCCAAGTAAAAATTATAGCAGTTTATAGTAATGCACATTTCATTCACTGCTACACATATCAACTTAATTTAATAATGAGAAATACAGTAAGTATTACTTGAAATCCAAGAATATTTTCTGTAACGTTCTGGTTCTTCTAATGTTCTTCTCAAGATCACTGCTAAGTGTGTCCATTCTCAAGAAGCATGGAACGTCAGAATCCCCCTCCATCCTCTACAAGCCGTAACTTCAAAATACAGACCGCAACCAGAGTTCACGAAAATTTGTGATCTTAAAAAACAACCTTACTGAAATTAAGTGAACGTCATATGCATATCAAACTGTTACAGAAGCAACAGGAATTTTAAAATACCTGAATAATAATAATTGCAAGTTTTGTTTACAGTTTTTTCATAAGGGTATGCCTCATTTTGAAACAATTCGCGACTAAATGCAATCTCGAGAAATTATTACATTTAAAATTAATCAGTGTACCACAGTATTCAAAACTGCTATTTTAGAATTAAGAAATGGAAAGTGTTGTGGCAATTATCTAAAGGCACTCGTAAACTAAGTATGTGTGACAGTGTATGAACTGATATAATCGGCCTATACTTCCACTGAAGACTTAGTAGCTCCTAAATTGTTCAGCAAGAAGTGCTAGGCTGCTTTTAAGAATGAACGTCCTACAGAAGAGATAGTACTTAGTGCTGAAGCTTATCCCATTATTGACCAAGAAGAGCTTGAAACTGAACTGAAAGTATATTGTATATCTGATATTGTAAATAATCCAAGCTGCTAAAATTTATCATAAAAAATTTAGAAAACATAATGAAATTACGAAACGGATAAAAATCATCATGATAGTTTCCATAGCTGCATCATAGTCTGATCACTGCTTTTAAACACTGAAAAGAATAAAAACTTTTGTAAAACTCACTGTGAATTCTGAAATACTAAATGAGCTTGCTGTGTTTTAAATGGATAAAAATTTCTTCAGATGTTATCCAGAAATCAAGGACCAAATTATTGATTTTTTTCACAAATTAAAACAAGAATAAGGGATTTCCTTTTAAATGAATAGATCATGCATGGACTGTAATAATCTAGGCTAAAGTAAGTAAGAAATATTTGACTCCGTTATTTTAGAATTTTATCAAATGTCTGAACAAATTTTCTTTCTATACATGTGTGTTCCCTTTTACAGAATTTTAAAACAATAGCTAAAAATTTTCTGGAGCAGCACCACCACTGAAAGCAAACTTCTACAGAAGCAGAAATGTGACAGCAAGATAACTAATTGCGGTTCCACGTGCAGATTTGACATGTTAATTAAATTATTTACTGAAAGGAAAAATTTTACACATATCTGCAGTGATATTGACTAACACTTTTACTTCTTTTTCCAGTGGGAATAACAATTAATACGATAAACTATTTTATCTGTAAATTACTGTAACTGGTAATCAGATACAATCACCAACAACATTTTATTATCATAAATTCCTCTGAAGAACATCATTAATCTGTTATCTTACATTCCTACAATTATTATTAAATTATCAATTATATACCATGCATAGCAACCGATTTTCAGCACAAAATACATATACAGTTACATTTCTTCATCTTAACGAACACACTTGCAGTTATTCACGCAGACTACATTACCTCGCCATAAATGTATTTAACATGACTCAATGAATACAACTCACTACAATTCATGACAGTTAATCCCTATCCCTAAATTCATTATGACATCATTCACTGTGCTCAATGCTACTCATAATCTTCCACATTAATATATAATCATCAGCATAATCCTTATGGAACCCCACAACTTCATCACACTCTCAAAATATCACTATGAGTCTCAATACTTTATCATAGTCTGCAACTCACTTTCCTAAGAAAACCATGAACATTGCACGTCAGTATCCACCTGATCACAATTTTACTGTGTAAAAAATCTCCTCATAATAACGAATGCATTTCAGGATTACTTTATCCGGATCACAAACTTTACTCCTTTAAGATTTTCATCATAATATAATTTATGGTACTACTAAACAAAAAGCTTTCTTCCTCTTCAATGGTCATCAGTTCCTTTAAAGTAGCAAAGGGATAAATCACAGATCTGTCCAGTTGAAACTTCTTTGTTTAAATGAGTGTGTCTGTACTTAAATTGCAGAATGACTGAGAAGATGAAGCTTCTACGTCAATTGATTCTGAAAACAGCTAAGTAAAACTGAACGTACTGAACCTACTTTCGCATTACTTCTTCTTATCATGTCAACACTGACCCACAATATTCTAGCTCAACGCAATCTGACTGCTCAAAAACGGATAATATGCCTTCAAATAATTAATTCAAAAGAATGGCCCTGACTAAAAAGAAATCTTAACAATAACATATACATTTCATTAAGCACTTACCTCACAAAAATCTTCATTACGCGAACTACTGCAATACAGCGAGTGTCAATAATGCCAGTTAAATAAAAGATTGTAACTCCTAAAGCCTCTAACTACTAATAGGCATGTGGTTAGCAAAGGAAAGATTTTGTTGCAAACCAAATAATGTATTATTATTACCTGAATAATGTGACATCCAGTTCAGACACGAATATAAATCGTCATTGACATCTAGTGCAAAGGTATATAATCATGAATAATATTCAAAGTCGAACATGTAAAGATCGTTAGCCTACACTTCAGAAATCTACCCTCCATCAACGCTAATTTCTCACAACTAACATCCATCACTGCTGGCTGTTCACCTCCAACTGCCTAACAGTACTTCCATCACTGCTGGCGACTAACATCCAACTACGCAACAGTAGTTCCATCACTGCTGGCGACTGACTTCCAACAACGAGTCCAACCAGCCACAGAGTCTCTTACAAAGAAAGCGCAGTCAGATATCGAATGCAAAGCGCTACACACGGCTGCCAACACAAAACAGCACACTTACGCAGTGCCACCTCACAGGTATTGCACACAGCTGTATTTTATCCACATCCTGCGGTATCGAATCTACTAAGTTGACACTAAGGCAGCGTATGCACAGCCCACAGAGATGTGCTGTTGATTCTTATATGGGCATCCGCGTGCAGGGACTAGGTACCTTGTATCTTAATACTCACAGACACCTATCCCCCTCTGACACGTGGCGCCTTCTGTCCATGGACAGATAGTAATATCTTTGCTTCTAGCAGACGGTACCCCTAGAAGCCTGCAGATCTCAAAGATATACGTGTGTGGAAGTGGTCTCCATTGGTAGTTCCCGAGTTAAAAGTAAACAGACAATTAGTCAACAAGAGGCCACGAAAGCCTCAACAATTTTGTAAAAGGAAACGAGGAGCCTGACGGGGCAGACAAGCAGCCAGCTGCTGACTAAGCACAAAGAGATAAGGCGACCAGACAGGACTGCTGACTAGGCAACCACCATCAGCGACAGCCAGGAGCAGCGGCGAAGTATGACGGTGACCCACTTATCTCCCGTGTGCACAACAGTGAAAACGCGGAGCTGCTGCCCTTATCACAGGCCAGGACAGTGTTAGCGTTTTATTCCACAATAATATTAGATATATCGCTTTGAAAGCCTGCCCTCCCTTATTTTACCTTTAACCTGGAGGTTCCTATTATCCTATTAGATTATGACTCTGGTTCTACGCCCTGAAATGTTACCACTTTGTATTTAATGAGACCCACACATAAGTAAATTTAATTTGGCTGTGATTGGTGGTAAGAACTTTCGCAAAATGCAATGGAAGAAAACAGAAGCGGGAGGGGGTAACAAGAGTTAACCTAAAGAAAGCAACGACAATTTATGTAAAAACAAATGTTCTTTCCATCTGATCCCTACACTACCTAATATTCTGAAAAACAATCATTTTATCAAAATGGTTCAAATGGCTCTGAGCACTATGGGACTTAACATCTGAGGTCATCAGTCCCCTAGACTTAGAACTACTTAAACCTAACTAACCTGAGCATATCACACACATCCATGCCTGAGGCAGGATTCGAACCTGAGATCGTAGCAGCAGCATGGTGCCGAACTGAAGCGCCTAGAGCCGCTCGGCCACAACGGCTGGCATCATTTTATCCATTTTATCTTGAAACTCCTCCACTGCTCCATGTTTGCACACATACAACAATATAATATTGTGGGGACGCCTTCATGCAACACAGTTTTTTTAATTATTTATTTATTCCCAAATTAGTTTCAGCGACGATATCGCCATCATCAGTGGGTTCATTAATTTTAAAACATACCAAAGACAGCGTAGTTATAAAGGTTATAAAACGTTACTACATCTTTACTGTTTGGTTCCAAATATTGTGCTCTATGAATAGTTTCATAATGCCTTACTTACTTTATAGTCACAGCATGGTTTTTACGTTTGTTGCCGCTGTTTCCGGCTAATTCTCTGCACTTTTGTTTCCGTTTCTTCGACACACAGCGTGTCATCTGCAACTGTATGAGTACCTTTTAGCAAACAAATATAAAAAAGTAAAATTATAGACGTCAGCGATATACTATTGGGATTGCGGTATTGTTGTGGATGCAGATTCTGCGTCGTGGAGTCACTTTCCTTGGTCGGCTTGCAGCTGCTTTTAAACACAGGAAAAAGTAACTTTTTCACCTGCTTCGTAAAGCCCCGAGATGTTGTACTATAAAATTCTTAGGTAAGTCCGCCTCCACCGGCACGTGTCTCGAAGTGCCACAGTGACAGGTATGTAGATGAAAACTCTAACATCGTACACTACTGGCCATTAAAATTGCTGCACCAAGAAGAAATGCAGATCATAAACGGGTATTCATTGAACAAATATATTATACTAGAACTGATATGTGATTACATTTTCAAGCAATTTGGGTGCACAGATCTTGAGAAATCAGTACACAGAACGACCACCTCTGGCCATAACAACTGCTTTTATACGAATGGGCATCGAGTCAAACAGAGCTTGGATGGCATGTACAGGTACAGCTGCCCATGCAGCTTCAACATGATACCACAGTTCATCAAGAGTAGTGACTAGCTTGTAGTGACGAGCCAGTTGCTCGGCCACCATTGACCAGACGTTTTCAATTGGTGAGATATCTGGAGAATGTGCTGGCCAGGTCAGCAGTCGAACATTTTCTTTATCCAGAAAGGCCCGAATAGGACCTGCAACATGCAGTCGTTCATTATCCTGCTGAAATATAGGGTTTCGCAGGGATCGAATGGAGGGTAGAGCCACTGGTCGTAACACATTTCAAAGGTAACGTCCACTGTTCAAAGTGCCGTCAATGCGAACAAGAGGTGACCGAGACGTGTAACCAGTAGCACCCCATACCATCACGCCGGGTGATACGCCAGTATGGCGATGACGAACACACGCTTCCAATGTGCGTTCACCGCGATGTCGCAAAACACGGATGCGACCATCGTGATGCTGTAAACAGAACTTGGATTCTTCCGAAAAAATGACGTTTTGGCATTCGTGCACCCAGGTTCGTTGTTGAGTACACCAACGCAGGCGCTCCTGTCTGTGATGCAGAGTCAAGGGTAACCGCAGCCATGGTCTCCGAGCTGATAGTAGAGGCTGCTGCAAACTTCGTCGAACTGTTCCTGCAGATGGTTGTTGTCTTGCAAACGTCCCCATCTGTTGACTCAGGGATCGAGACGTGGCTGCACGATCAGTTACAGTCATGCGGCTAAGATGCTTGTCATCTCAACTGCTAGTGATACGAGGCCGTTGGGATCCAGCACGGCGTTCCGTATTACCCTCCTGAACCCACCGATTCCATATTCTGCTAACGGTCATTGGATCTCGACCAACGCCAGGAGCTATGACGCGATACGGTAAACCGCAATCGCGATAGGCTACAATTCGACCTTTATCAAAGTCGGAAACGTGATGGTACGCATTTCTCCTCCTTACACGAGGCATCTCAACAACGTTTCACCAGGCAATGGCGGTCAACTGCTGTTTGTGTATGAGAAATCGGCTGGAAACTTTCCTCATGTCAGCACGTTGTAGGTGTCGCCACCGGCGCCAACCTTGTGTGAATGCTCTGAAAAGCTTATTATTTGAATATCACAGAATTTTCTTCCTGTTGGTTAAATTTCGCGTCTGTAGAACGTCATCTTCGTGGTGTAGCAATTTTAATAGCCAGTAGTGTAGTTTCGTATCGCTCCTCTTTGCGAATTGATTATATCTGACTAATCTCTTATACTTCAGCCTACTCTTTATCACTACTACACTGTAACCGGAGTCTGGGTACACCTTAGAATCATTTTTTAATCTCCGTCTGACCATTATGCAATCTAACTGAAATTTTCCGATATCACCCTCCCTTTTTCAAGTATACATCCTCGTCTGGTCATTCTTGAACGGAGTATTTGGTATTACTAGCTGAAAGTTATTACAGAAATCAGTTAATCTTTCTCCTCTCTCATTCCTTGTCCCACGACCATATTCTCTTGTAACCTTTTGCTCTGCTTCTTCCCCTAAAACTTCTTTCCAGTCCCCAATGACTATTAGATTTTCATCTCTCTTTACATAGATTGTTACCCTTTCTATGTACTCATATAGTTTCTCTATCTCTTCATCCTCAGCTTGTAACGTCGGCCTGTATACCTGAACTATGTAATGGAACATAATAAAGGCTTTACTTTACCGAAGTATGCGATATCCTCCAAATTCAACCAGTTTAACGAGTATTTATGATTATAGAAACGTTATTGTGTATGTTAAAAATGATTGCATAACATGTCTCCATAAACAGTCAACCCATTAAATTATACTGAGTAACTGACCCACACAAAAGTTAATATCACTTGATCACTGATACAGCAAATGTCATCATGTAAAAACACTAAGTTCATCTTAAATAATTAATATGAAGTACGAAAAATAGTGGCCAACTTAGGTACTTTGGATCTCCTTAAATAAAAATCACCCAGTGAATCCTAATTGTTCACTAGGAGCGTTTTCACTCACTATTCATGTAATCAATCCTATTTTCGACGAAAACCAATGTAATTCTTAATAATTCATGTTATTTACTTATTTATGCAAATTAGAGAAGTCAATTGACAAACTTCTAAAAACGGCCTTTTTGTAACAAAGAATTATTCTGTCAAGTCAACAAATCTGTCTGTCATTTTAATAACATGTTAAATTATGTCGCTCGATGCAGGCTTGATTCCCGGCCTGGTTGGAAATTTTCTCCGCTCAGGACTGGTGCGTGTGTTGTTTTCATCATAATCATCAAAGTGTAAGTAGCCGAAATGGCGTAAAATAAAAATATCTGCAGCAGGGGGCCGAAAGCCGCATGCACATTTAAGCTAGATAGAGGCGATGTTGGACAGAAGTGTTGGCCTTGACGAGAGTTAAGTGGTACAAAATAAAGGTCACTAGTTTACGGGAAAATTTCCAGAGTGGTGTTTTTGTGCCTATTTGCCTACTGACTCTGCACTACATTCCTTTTCTGTTGTGATTATCAGCGAGAGATCCTAATGGCCAGTCGGAGGCGGTGTATGAAGTGTTAAAAGTGTCAGTGGTCGGACCTTGGAATCTTTCTGAAAGTTGTTGGACTGGTACAAGACTGTGATTATTGACAATGGACTAATTAAAACTTTAGTACATAGCATGTGGGGTCGGTGATTCCATTTAAATGTATAGTAGTGTAAAAAACTAATCGGCGTCCGCCAACGTTTCCAGTAAAATCTGTGTAGCAGTACGTCCACAAGCTACACAACGCTAAGTGTGGTTGGATTCTGGCGGCGCGGTTTCGCGAGACGCCACGGGAATCACGGAGAAAGGACGAAAGGAACGTTTCAGCACCAAAGTAAAACAGGAAGTCCCCTTGAACGTGAGCCCGAAAATCCTTCGTTAACGAGTTACGTGTGTTTTTTCCCAGTGTTACATGCGGTTAACAAAGCACAGTTAGAACCATTGCTCCAATTGACATCCTCTCTCTTCGATGCATGCCCTGAGCTTGATTTCAATGCTTTTTCCGTACCCTGGTGAATATTCTTGGAAGCGTCATATATGGACAAATCCATTCTGAACACGCTTCCTCGGAACGCCAGCATTAGATACTGGACTGGGATGTAACTTCATTTTCTTCTGCCTTTGTACCGTGTCAGCGCAGAATCAACATGGTTATTAACGGACTTGCCATGTTTAATTTCAGGGATGACAAGATAAAATCACCACCCCTCCTATCTCCCCCCCCCCCCCCAGGGGGCCTAATATCTGTATCCCAGCTGTCAGCGTACAGTGAAGTTCATGTGAAAGCGAGCGAAAGTTTTTTAAATCATAGGGAACTACATAACTTGGGCGGGCCTTGAGTAACAGCTCAGTATGCACCTAGTGCGATGAGAGAAATGGTCTGAAAACAACATACAGGCCACGGCCACCGAGCAGTTCGATCCGGAGCCGGCACACCTCCTGGTCCCAGAAGAGGCGCACGTTTATCCAGGTGGTTTCTGGATTTGGACACACCGGGGATTTTATTCGATACCCCCCAAATCCAACCAGTTTAACGAGTATTTATGATTATAGAAAAGTTATTGTGTATGTTAACAATGATTGCATAACATGTCTCCATAAGCAGTCAACCCATTAAATTATACTGAGTAACTGACCCACACAAAAGTTAATATCACTTGATCACTGATACAGCAAATGTCATCATGTAAAAACACTAAGTTCATCTTAAATAATTAATATGAAGTACGAAAAATAGTGGCCAACTTAGGTACTTTGGATCTCCTTAAATAAAAATCACCCAGTGAATCCTAATTGTTCACTAGGAGCGTTTTCACTCACTATTCATGTAATCAATCCTATTTTCGACGAAAACCAATGTAATTCTTAATAATTCATGTTATTTACTTATTTATGCAAATTAGAGAAGTCAATTGACAAACTTCTAAAAAACGGCCTTTTTGTAACAAAGAATTATTCTGTCAAGTCAACAAATCTGTCTGTCATTTTAATAACATGTTAAATTATGTCGCTCGATGCAAATTAATAACTTTTCTGCACAAATTATGATAACAGATGTACATGTGACTTATAAACTATATCTCTTTTTAGTGGTTCTTTGACAATGTTATAAATACAAGCAGCAAGAAGGGTCAGGGCGCAGTCGGAATGTCACTTTGGTAAAGTGTGTTTGTGTGTTATTGTTTGAGGTGGATAAACAATGCAAAGAACATGTAAAGGAAGTACTACTATGTGTTGTGTCATGGTCTTTGGTGGACAGTGGAATTAAAGATGGCCACCAGAGTAATAAATATTTGAAGTTTACATATTTGTTGGTTTCGCTCGTTCTTTATCATGAAAAGCACATAAAAAAACACGGGACCTCATGCTTTTAACCCTAGACAACCAGATTTAGAGCCAGTATCAGCATCGAGACACAGCAGCGATCCAGCAAGTAGCAGCGATTACCACAACACAATGCATTTTAATGGTGCCAACCTAACATCAAGTGCTAAAAAGCTTCGTAAATGGGAGTGAAATAGTGCGATTATGGCAATTAGCAATTTCTACGACTAGGCGACCATTACAAAAGTGGGGGCTCGTCCGGGATCTTTAAGTGCATCGATGATAATAGTGCAGCGATAAATTTCGTAAGTGCTTAGCATTCCAAAAAAAAGTTTATTTGTGCGGTGTGGCAACAGTGAAAATATGTCAAACTGAAAAACAAAAAAACGTGTGTATGTGCGATTATGAAAGACTATAATCACACTGCTCGGAAGATTAACATCTGGATTATGTCAATGGAATTCATCAATAAAGACTTCAGCTTCGATAAAACCGAATAGAAGTGAAGAAAGCCAACAAGAACACCGATCAAAACATCATAGCATAGCTACATAAAGCAAGGTATTTTGTTGTTGTTGTCATTTTAAAAAAATTATAGTTAACATGTCTCTACCTGAGAGTGATGAGATCGTAGGAAATGTAAAAATTGAACCAGGCGATGGTGAAACAATTAAACTTAACAGAGTGGCTAGCAGAGTTTGCAACTCAAATAAGCTCGCAACTTAAACAATCAAGTGAACAAGTAAGTTTGAAACTTAAAGAAAATGCAGATAGACTGGATAAGTTAAGTTTGAATTTTGATCTATTAAGTACTTATCTCAATGAGAAGTGTGAGGAAATTAAAACTACCCTCAGTAAGGACACTAGAGAACAGTTGATACACTTCAGAAAAGAATTTCAAGTTAAAGTTGAAAGTTCAAATGAAAACATACAAGCTAACACAGACAGCATTGCTGTCATCTACAACAGAGTAGATACTGAAGTTGAAAGATTAGATCAGAGAAGAGACAAAACATCAGAAAACCTTAAACAATAATACAACCTGTATACCACTAATGTAGATACAAAAGTAGAAAATATTCACACTAAATATACACAATTGGAGGACGCATTGATGTCCAAACAAACGATTTACAATCAAAATACAACGTATGGGCACATCCAAGTGAAATGCTTTCCTGGTGAAAATCTGCACCCTATTGACTTTATTCACCAATGTAAGGATATGTTTGTTGTAGGAATGTCAGATAACATAAAAATTAAGTTAGTAAAACGGTTTCTAGAAGGGAAGGCCCTATCCTGGGCAAATGAGAATAATGATTCTTGGAATACTTTTGAAGAGTTTGAAGCTAAATTTATTTGTAAATTTTGGTCACAATCCATACAAGCCAGATTAAAGTCAGAATTTCTAAATGGACCAGTGTATAGAGGGAAAGTAGGGGGAATGCAAAAATTTTGCAGAGATCAATTAAAAAAACTTGCTCACTTGAATAACTCTTTTGATATTATGACACAAATTGATGTTTTAAAAAGAAGGTTACCAGAGAGACTGCAGTGGGAATTGGTCCATGGACCAGACGATTCAATGGAAGAGTTCCTGAAATTTGTAGATAGATTAGATAGGGCCTTGGAAAGAGAAAATAACCAAAGTTTTGGCTCTGGCAACAACCAATATGGGGGGTGGAACAGGAATGTAAATAGAGATTATTATGGGAGGAGAGACTTTGAAAATTCTGGAAATAATGCTCCATGAAAATGATTTCAGAAACAATACACATGAGGGAGGATGGAGGAGAGATAACAGGAATGATAGAAATAGGTATTGGGGAAGAGAACAAGATAGTAGGAGGTTTGTTGAAACTAGTGAACAAAACGACAACTACAAACGGACAGACCGAGGGAACCAGCCGGGAAACGGTGGACAGTCCCACAAGATGTCCGTAGTTTTGGGGCTAGACAATATTATGACAGGACAACACATAACCGTAACTGGAAAAGGAGAGGATACAATGTAAAGAGTAAGTACCATGAAAATACTGATGTTGTTAGAATGAATAAATTAGAATTTAATAAAAGGTTTTGGGATACTATGAGTAAAAGTGATACAGTTAATAAAAACAGTGTTCAAGCACAGGTAGTTAGTGAAAGTGCAGAAGTTGGAGGTATTCCAGAGTTCCATAGTTGGGCTGAAAAAGATACTGGTGTTAATAACAAGTCAGACACACCACAAATAGAAGCTATTTTGGGGGGTTTATTTCATAAGAAGGGGGATGACGAAGTGTTTAATGGAGCCAAAGACTCAATTGCTGAGATTCAGATACATAGGGGGGAAACTGAAGATGGGGTTGTTGTGGAGGAGGAGGAGGAAGAAGTAATAGAGGGACATTTAAATAATGATCCTAAATCAAGTGATGTTATTGATGAGAGTGTGGAGGAAGAAATAAAAGTATTTGTAGAATTGAAAACTGATTATGTGGTAAATGTAAGTGATGTGACAAACATGGGTAATAATGAGGTTAATTTAAGTGAAATGTAGACTAGGGAATGTGTATCTGAGGACAAGCTATTGCCTGTTGGGAACTATGAAACACTAATTTATGAAAATGGTAATAAAATAATATTAAAGAAAATATAAAGGGATGGAATGTAAATGTGTGTTTTCAAGAAAAAAGGGGAAAAGTTTTTAGAAGTTTTGTGGAACAACTATGGAAACTGTATAAACAAAGATTCCTTTTGGAAAGAATTAGCAAAGGTAAATGCAACCTTGTATCCTACATGGTGGACAACAATCCATAGTGGACTTTATAAAAAATGGGGTGAAAACTGTAGTTTGTTAAGTGACAATATAGTGTTAAAAGGAACAGATGAAAACAAAGGTTTATGTTTAAATGTCAATGCTTTGCAAACAGAGAGGGATGTGTCTAAGTGTAGGAAAGAGACATTAGACTTAGGAACTAAAGAAATAGAAAATGATCTATTGTTTGAAAATACTGAAATAGACAAAGATGTTGAGCTAGGTTGTCCATATGTTAAATTAATCATTGACAAGTGGGAAGGTAGAGTGTTAGTAGACACAGGAAGTCCTGTTTCTGCCATCACTTCTAGACTTAGAGATAAGCTCAGAAATGCTCAACATTTTCCTGAGATGCCAGTTGTTGGATTAAAAGTTCAAACCAAGGGACCTTGTACTCGTCAAGACACAAGAGAAATCAAAATTATTGTCAGCCGAACTTAAAAAGTTTTGTATATTTACATTGGTCCATTTGAAATAAAAGAAAGCCCACATCCTAATGCGTATAGACTTATCTTTCCCAGATCAAGAAGGTTATTTGGATTAAGAAACATCACTGAATTGAAACCATATAAACATGATTAAGCACATTTCCCTGTTTGAATACAGTTACTTACCCATTTTCCGTAAAGCATGTTATCAGCAAAGATTTTTACTGGGTGTGTCAAATAGCAACTACCACTCATCCTACAGACCCTGGAAAAGTTCCAGATCTCTGAGACAATGTTTTTATATTTTTATTGTTACTATTGAATATTAAATTTTGAGACATCTTCTTTACTTGCAATGGGCAAGTTTAACCATGCACCCAAAGAGGTGACAAAAATTTATTACTTTCTGTTTGTATTGTTGAATATGGGACATACTTGCACCAAATATAAAAGACAATGTAAAACTTGTTGTGCAAGACCCATCATTTTGTTACTATTCTTTTCTTAGGCATAAGATTTGTGTGCAATTTTCTACAGCTAATCAGATGTTCACCAAGTTTGATGTTTGTGTTATGTTGTGACCAATTTAAGTGTCCAATTTTAGTATTAATATGTTCTAGTACTGTCTTGACTATGTGTCTCAATGGGAGACAAGTTTTCTAAATATTTTCTTTTTTTTTCAAATGCATACTATATTCATACATGTGACTTCTCTAGTGTTTGTGTTTATATATCATGTCCATACTTATAATTATGTTCTTTGTTTTCATTTCCTTTATGTGGCTCAAAAAGAGCAGACTTGCAATATTTTCCTATGGACATACGTCCTATCCATCTATGTAATATATTTATGTTCCCTCTATTACCTTGATTAATCTGTGACCCAATGAGAACTGACTTTGAAATAATTTACATATATTTTTATTCTATCTTTAAATTGCATGTGATATGTTTGTGTCTGTTTTTGATCATTTTCCATGTGGCTCACTGGGAGCAAAGATTAACTTTCTTTTTACTTTCATATATTACTAAATATTTTTATTATGCTGTCGTACTGAGAGCCATAACACAAGGTGCATTTGAAACAACACAACTAAAATATTTGCAGGAAAAAGTCATTTTGAAATGGTGTAACGGTCATTCTATACATACACATTATGCATAGTAAAACAAAAAAATTAATAAAGTAGTACTTTTTCAAATTTTAACCATTTGACATATTTGTCTACTAATTTCATTAACTAATTTGTAGACATTTGTCTACTAATATCATTAACATTCTGTAAATGATATTACCCGAGGGGGGTATTGTAACAGAACATAATAAAGGTTTTACTTTACCGAAGTATGCGATACCCTCCAAATTCAACCAGTTTAACGAGTATTTATGATTATAGAAAAGTTATTGTGTATGTTAACAATGATTGCATAACATATCTCCATAAGCAGTCAACCCATTAAATTATACTGAGTAACTGACCCACACAAAAGTTAATATCACTTGATCACTGATACAGCAAATGTCATCATGTAAAAACACTAAGTTCACCTTAAATAATTAATATGAAGTACGAAAAATAGTGGCCAACTTAGGTACTTTGGATCTCCTTAAATAAAAATCACCCAGTGAATCCTAATTGTTCACTAGGAGCGTTTTCACTCAGTATTCACGTAATCAATCCTATTTTCGACGAAAACCAATGTAATTCTTAATAATTCATGTTATTTACTTATTTATGCAAATTAGAGAATTCAATTGACAAACTTCTAAAAAACGGCTTTTTTGTAACAAAGAATTATTCTGTCAAGTCAACAAATCTGTCTGTCATTTTAATAACATGTTAAATTATGTCGCTCGATGCAAATTAATAACTTTTCTGCACAAATTATGATAACAGATGTACATGTGACTTATAAACTATATCTCTTTTTAGTGGTTCTTTGACAATGTTATAAATACAAGCAGCAAGAAGGGTCAGGGCGCAGTCGGAAGGTCACTTTGGTAAAGTGTGTTTGTGTGTTATTGTTTGAGGTGGATAAACAATGCAAAGAACATGTAAAGGAAGTACTACTATGTGTTGTGTCATGGTCTTTGGTGGACAGTGGAATTAAAGATGGCCACCAGAGTAATAAATATTTGAAGTTTACATATTTGTTGGTTTCGCTCGTTCTTTATCATCAAAAGCACATAAAAAAACACGGGACCTCATGCTTTTAACCCTAAACAACCAGATTTAGAGCCAGCATCAGCATCGAGACACAGCAGCGATCCAGCAAGTAGCAGCGATTACCACAACACAATGCATTTTAATGGTGCCAACCTAACATCAAGTGCTAAAAAGCTTCGTAAATGGGAGTGAAATAGTGCGATTATGGCAATTAGCAATATCTACGACTAGGCGACCATTACAACTATCATACTCGGTGTTGGTTTGCTGTCGATGTAGATAAGAAGCACCCTATCACTGAACTGTTCACAATAACACACTCTATGCCCTACCTTCCAACTCACAACGAATTCTACTTTGGTTATACTGTTTTCCGATGCTGTTGATATTACCCCATACTCATCTGACCATAAATCCTTGTCTCCTCTCCATTTCACTTCACCGACCCCTACTATATGTACACTGAGCTTTTGCATCTCCCTCCCCAGATTTTCTAGGCTCCTTACCACGTTCAAGCTTCTGACATTCCACGAACCGACTTGTAGAACGTTATCCTTTAGTTAGCCATTCAATCTTTTTCTCATGGTCACCTCCCACTTGGCAGTCCCCTCCCAGAGATCCGAATGAGGGACTATTCCGGATTCTTTAGCAAATGGAGAGATCATCTTAATAGTTTTTCAGTTATAGGCCACATATCCTGTGGACACATGTCATGCATCTTTAATGTAGTGGTTTCCATTGCCTTCTGCTTCCTCATGCCGTTGATCAATGCTTATTTTTCCGACTTTAAGGGCAGCTTCCCACCCGGGTGTACTTATACTGAAGACCAATTACTGGCCGCTCAAAGGTCAAGAAACCCAACAAAAGTCCAGTAAAGCGGTGTGTGAAGCAATAACACCACTGGCAGAGGATGACTCAGTAGTCTGACAGGTTCGACTGGCTCGTATAGGGCGAGAATGCGGAATTTTACCTACGGTATCTCAGAACACGACCAACGGGAAAACACGATGAGATTCGTGAATGACTTCTCTGCCCTCTTTTCACTAAATTATGTTTTCAGCTTTCAGTACTCCTTGGTATACATCATGCTGCTAGGCTGGGCATGGAGATGTCAACAATAGAACGAAAACATCGATTCACTGAGTCGTTGGAAAACAATCGACTAACTCGGTTGTAGTTTTACGTATGGGTTGAATTATTCATTCATTCCCTTTAGTGAAATCAATCCGTGGGAGCAACCGAACAGAAATAGTCTGCGCATTTAGTTCTGAGAGGAAAAATTCCATTGCCATTGTTAAATCACTATTGTTGACTGCACTCTGTTTTGCTGGGCGTCACTGTTATTACCGTTTCGATATTTGCTTTTTACTGAGTTCCAACATGGAGGTGTTAATTCAGTTTTTCGTCCGTGTTTATGTATAGGCGTTATGTTAATAGCGAATTTTGGGTCTGGATCAGAATGCCGAAGGGCTTAGTGGCGCAGGAATGAAAGAAATCATATGATTGGGGAAAATGTGATCATGATAAATTGAATCCGATGTACAGTATCTGCAAGGATGATTCATATTGCAAAACTATTTTAATTAAACAAAGTCAAGGAAAATTAACGAATGATGTCAAATATTCCTGGGAATAAAACGTCCTATAAGTATCATATAAACGCTTAAAAAGCAAGTGTGTCACCAAAGAATTAAAGAAATTATATCTTACATGCCTCCTGTTCACTTCACCTCAGCATTTGCCGAAATATAGTTAAAGGCGATGGTTCAAACCATCTGGAAGAAGGAAACAGAGCTTCAGTAAACTTAAATTAAAAATTAAAAAAATTAATTTGAATACAGTGTGAATCAAAAAGGACTATACAACTTGAAATGATATACAAATTTATTGAGATAACTTACAGAATCTGGAGATGTGTCATATAGTAGCAAAAAAACTCAAGTTTCACATAAAAGTTCAAATGTCATTTTGGTTCGATGTGACTCCGATTTCTGAAGCAGCAAACATCCCAGCGATAGTAAATTTTTTCCTGCATTCGCTGCAGCAATCGGGTGTAACTTGTCCAATGGCGGCGCAGATTCTATTTTTCAAGTCGGCTAAATTGTATAGTAAGGGAGGAACATAAACAAGGTCTTTGATGAAACTACAGGGAAAGTGGAAGCAAGTCTGGGGAGGTTGGTGGCCATATGATTGGCCGTTCACTGCGAATCCACCGGCCTGGGAAGCAATTATCGAGGAAACCTCGAACTTCCGTGAGGAAACGAGGTGGTGCACAGTCTTCTTGGCTGTGAACAATCCTGTCTCGGTCCTCTTCATCGATCTGTGGTATTAAAAAGTTTTCAAGCATATGAAGATACACAGTGACAGTGACAGCTTTCCCCATGAAGAAGAAAGAGTACGGCTGGTGGTTTATCAAGTCGCGGTGAACAACCTGTCTCAACAAAGTTCTTGTGCCAATAGTAGATTGTAGGCCTGCTTGGAGATTATTTAGCTCACTCAGTGCGAAAAACAGGCCGACCAGTAGTTGCAGAGCTCCTTTGACGAAACAAAAACACACAGCGAGCATGCTCCGCACCAATGAAAGTAGCCATTTCAACTGTGTTCTACGCTGACGCTCCTGGTGGCGGAATGGGAAATTGATGCACTACGTGAATCAAACTTGAGCTTGTTTGCTGAAAAATGACACATCTACAGATTTTGTAGCTTTTTTCAATAAATTTCTACGTCCTTCCAAAGTTGCAAAGTCCTTTTTAAATTACGCTGTATAAGTTTATAATGTAGCACCAGATATTAAGTTTATAAAACCAACTACATATGCTATGGCAAAAGTACGAAAAATTATTATTTAAGTAATACGAGGGTCACTCCAAAAGAAATACACACTATTTTTTTTAATCCATCTTTTATTCTACATGTTTGAAAGTATTACAGTGTGTAGATACATCCTTTAGGAACAATATTTTCATTCCTCCACATAATTTCCATCCTTCTCAACCGCCTTACGCCATCTTGGAACCAGCGCCTGTATACCCGCACGGTAAAATTCTAGACCAACCTGTTGGAGCCACTGTTTGGCAGCGTGCACAAGGGAGTCATCATCTTCAAACCTTGTTCACAAAGAGAGTCTTTCAGTTTGCCAAAGAGATTATAGTCACATCGAGCCAGGTCAAGATTGTAAGGAGGGTGTTTCAGTGTTGTCCAACCGAGTTTTGTGATCGCTTCCATGGTTTTTTGACTGAGGTGTGGCCATGCTTTGTCGTGCAACAGCAAAACATCCTGCTTTTGCCGATGTGGTCGAACACGACTCAGTCGAGCTTGAAGTTTCTTCAGTGTCGTCACATATGCATCAGAATTTATGGTGGTTCCACTTGGCATGACGTCTACAAGCAAGAGTCCTTCGGAATCGAAAAACACAGTAGCCATAACTTTTCCAGCAGAAAGTGTGGTTTTGAATTTTTTTTTTTTTCCTTGGGTGAATTTGCATGATGCCACTCCATTGATTTCCTCTTGGTCTCTGCTGAAAAATGATGGAGCCATGTTTCAACACCTGTCACAATTCTTCCAAAAAATTCATCTCCACTATTCTCGTACTGTTCCAAAAGTTCGCTGCATACCGTTTTTCTTGTTTCTTTGTGAGCCACTGTCAACATCCTGGGAACCCACCTGGCACAAACCTTTTTTAACGCCAACACTTTCAGTATTCTGCAAACACTTCCTTTCCCTATCCCAACGTAACGTGACAATTCGTTCACTGTGATGCATCTGTCAGCAGTCACCAATTCGTTAACTCTCTGCACATTGTCTGGCGTGTGTGCAGTACGAGGCCTGCCGCTGCGCGGACAATCCTCAGTATTGCCGTGCCCGCTTTCATCACGTAACCTGCTTGCCCACCGACTAACTGTACTGCGATCGACAGCAGAATCTCAATACACCTTTTTCAAACTCTTGAGGATGTTTCCCACTGTCTCGTTTTCACAGCACAGAAATTCTATGACAGCACGTTGCTTCTGCCAAACGTCAAGTGTAACAGCAATCTTGAAGACGTGCTGTGACGGCCCCACTCACGGGAACAGGTTGAAAACAAGCGGGAAGGATGTATCTACACACTGTAAAACTTTCGCACATGCAGAATGAAAAAAGTATTTTTACAAAAATAATGTGTAGTTCTTTTGAGTGACCCTCATATGTTGAAAATATTTGAAAGTACGAAAATTTTGAAAATATTTGATTTTTAGAAATATATATTTTTTATGTCTCCTTGAACCTAAATACGGCATTAGTGTCTAAAAAAGTTGGGGTTCACATTCAACCACAAAGGCTGGAAAGTCGTGTAAACGAAATTAGTCAAACCCAAAGACTAAGTGAAAACAGTCATCACTCGGTTATTTCATTCGACGAAAAAAAAAAGTACGAAAAACAATCGACTGGTCAATCGGTCGTTGGAACCAGTTGGCTGTGCCATCGCTAGTCTTGCAATGGACGCGGTTGAGGCTGGTGTGGCTCGCCTCTGGCGCATCCCAGCCGGTGATTAGCAGTGCAAGCGTGCTGCGGAGGCTGCAGGGAGACGCTGAAAGAATACGGGCACGCCGCCACTCCCAGAAGGCGCTCACCTTGCCAAGGTCGCGGGATTCTCGCGGCCGTGCATTGTCCACACCTGTCACCTTGCTGCAGAGTTGCGGGCTTCATTAGCGGACTTCTTCCGCTCCGCCTAATGCAGTGTGTTCATAATAAATTAACGAGCTCCTCGTACAGGCCTTCAAAGAAAGGCAGCACGTTTTGTATTATCGCGAAATACGGGAGAGAGTGTGACAGAAATGATACAGGATTTGGGCTGGAAATCATTAAAAGAAAGGCGTTTTTCGTTGAGGCTGAATCTTCTCACGAAATTCCAATCACCAACTTTCTCCTCCGAATGCGAAAATATTTTGTTGACACTGACCTACGTAGGACAGAACGATCAACACGATAAAATAAGGGAAATCAGAGCTCCTACGGAAAGATATAGGTGTTCATTCTTTCCGCGCGCGATACGAGATTGGAATAATAGAGAATTGTGAAGGTGGTTCGATGAACCCTCTGCCAGGCACTTAAATGTGATTTGCAAGTATCCATGTAGATGCAGATGTAGTCCGTGAAACCTCTACTTCTCATTCCGGTAGCTCGTCTATTGGCATCACAAGGCTGAGTGCATCACATACCAGTCCTCCCACTGAGGAAAACCTCTTAGCAGTACGGGGAATCGAACCCAGTTCCTCCGCCTCACAGCCATCTACGTTGACCACTGAGCTACGCAGAAGTGTTTATACGTTGTTGCTGTTGTTGTGGTCTTCAGTCCTGAGACTGGTTTGATGCAGCTCTCCATGCTACTCTATCCTGTACAAGCTTCTTCATCTCCCAGTACTTACTGCAACCTACATCCTTCTGAATCTGATTAGTGTATTCATCTCTTGGTCTCCCTCTACGATTTTTACCCTCCACGCTGCCCTCCAGCAGTAAATTGGTCATCCCTTGATGCCTCAGAACATGTCCTACCAACCGATCCCTTCTTCTAGTCAAGTTGTGCCACAAACTCCTCTTCTCCCCAATTCTATTCAATACCTCCTCATTAGTTGTGATCTACCCATCTAATCTTCAGCATTCTTCTGTAGCACCACATTTCGAAAGCTTCTATTCTCTTCTTGTCTAAACTATTTATCGTCCACGTTTCACTTCCATACATGGCTACACTCCATACAAATACTTTCAGAAAAGACTTCCTGACACTTAAATCTATACTCGATGTTAACAATTTTTTCTTCTTCAGAAACGCTTTCCTTGCCATTGCCAGTCTTTGGATTGGAATTACTATATTCTTCTTGAAGTCTGATGGAATTACGCCTGTCTCATACATCTTGCTCACCAGATGGTAGAGTTTATACGTTGGTCTCCATGAATGTAGGATTTGTTCTTGACACTGTAGCATCTCATTTTCTAGCCATACCTGCGTGCCCTCCGTTTGGCTTTCTCTACGACAAGGTCATGTTGCCAAAGGAAGTAGGTCTTCTTCAGCCTGTAGGTGAAGTGTCTTGTTTTCCACTAATCCTCCTGAATGAGTTGGGACAGGAGACTACAGGACTGATTTTAAGGGCGAGTATTGCCCCAGTGACGATCGGTGTTTCCGCCATCCACTGCAGAGAAAGTTCATCATGTCCTCCCAGGAGGCACCATATTATGCAGGAGGACGTAATGGCCATCCAGAATTTCTAAATTCTCCTCCTGATTAGACTGCCCCAAAGGCCTATGTCTTGAATAATTTCGTGGAGCGGTTTTGAGATCACGAAATTGGAAGTCAGTGAGAAGTCCTCGTGGGTGTAGAAGTCGTGTGTCCTCTGGGACAGAAGGAGCGTTTTCCTTATGTATACCGGGTGAGGTGGCGCAGTGGTTAGACACTGGACTCGCATTCGGGAGGACGACGGTTCAATCCCGCGTCCGGCCATCCTGATTTAGGTTTTCCGTGATTTTCCTAAATCGCTTCAGGCAAATGTCGGGATGGTTCCTTTGAAAGGGCACGGCCGAATTCCTTCCCCGTCCTTTCCTAATCCGATGAGACCAATGACCTGGCTGTCTGGTCTCCTTCCTCAAATAACCCAACCCAACCCTTATGTGTTTCGGAAGTGGCCAGTAGGAGATCCTCTTACCACGTCACTGACTGCAGAACGAAGGAATGTGCGAATTTAAAGTGCGTTCACAAGTTCAGGTATGGTATTCTGCTCAGGCACCTTCCTGGTTTTCTCAGCTAGCGTTGAGAATTAGTGACTGTGGACTTGTTCGGTAAATAGAGGGATATCAGAGTAGAGCTGGGAGTCATTAGCTAGCTACGCATGAGCAGCTCTTGGTCTTGTGGCCAGCGTTGTCGACTCTGTATTATGGGAACTCAGGCTTGATTCCCGGCCTGGTTGGAAATTTTCTCCGCTCAGGACTGGTGCGTGTGTTGTTTTCATCATAATCATCAAAGTGTAAGTAGCCGAAATGGCGTAAAATAAAAATATTTGCAGCAGGGGGCCGAAAGCCGCATGCACATTTAAGCTAGATAGAGGCGATGTTGGACAGAAGTGTTGGCCTTGACGAGAGTTAAGTGGTACAAAATAAAGGTCACTAGTTTACGGGAAAATTTCCAGAGTGGTGTTTTTGTGCCTATTTGCCTACTGACTCTGCACTACATTCCTTTTCTGTTGTGATTATCAGCGAGAGATCCTAATGGCCAGTCGGAGGCGGTGTATGAAGTGTTAAAAGTGTCAGTGGTCCGACCTTGGAATCTTTCTGAAAGTTGTTGGACTGGTACAAGACTGTGATTATTGACAATGGACTAATTAAAACTTTAGTACATAGCATGTGGGGTCGGTGATTCCATTTAAATGTATAGTAGTGTAAAAAACTAATCGGCGTCCGCCAACGTTTCCAGTAAAATCTGTGTAGCAGTACGTCCACAAGCTACACAACGCTAAGTGTGGTTGGATTCTGGCGGCGCGGTTTCGCGAGACGCCACGGGAATCACGAAGAAAGGACGAAAGGAACGTTTCAGCACCAAAGTAAAACAGGAAGTCCCCTTGAACGTGAGCCCGAAAATCCTTCGTTAACGAGTTACGTGTGTTTTTTCCCAGTGTTACATGCGGTTAACAAAGCACAGTTAGAACCATTGCTCCAATTGACATCCTCTCTCTTCGATGCATGCCCTGAGCTTGATTTCAATGCTTTTTCCGTACCCTGGTGAATATTCTTGGAAGCGTCATATATGGACAAATCCATTCTGAACACGCTTCCTCGGAACGCCAGCATTAGATACTGGACTGGGATGTAACTTCATTTTCTTCTGCCTTTGTACCGTGTCAGCGCAGAATCAACATGGTTATTAACGGACTTGCCATGTTTAATTTCAGGGATGACAAGATAAAATCACCACCCCTCCTATCTCCCCCCCCCCCCAGGGGGCCTAATATCTGTATCCCAGCTGTCAGCGTACAGTGAAGTTCATGTGAAAGCGAGCGAAAGTTTTTTAAATCATAGGGAACTACATAACTTGGGCGGGCCTTGAGTAACAGCTCAGTATGCACCTAGTGCGATGAGAGAAATGGTCTGAAAACAACATACAGGCCACGGCCACCGAGCAGTTCGATCCGGAGCCGGCACACCTCCTGGTCCCAGAAGAGGCGCACGTTTATCCAGGTGGTTTCTGGATTTGGACACACCGGGGATTTTAAATGCCCCCAGAAATAAAACACCATTGAATTGAAATCTGGTGATCGTGCAGGCCTCTCAATGGATCCCACTCGACCAATTCGTGAACTCAGAAACTGGTTATTGGGTGACCGAGGAACTGCTAGAGTAAAGTGGGGTGGAACACCGTCGCACATAAACAAGATTCGTCTGGTGATGTCTAGAGTTAGGAGATTGTGCTAGGAGTAATACCTCGGAATTTTTATTGTGAAAGCTCTTAAAGATTTTTAAATAAAACACTCATAATTAACATTCAATATACACTGAAGCGCCAAAGAAACTTGCATAGGCATGCCTATTGAAATACAGAGCTACGTAAACAGATAGAACACGGCGCTGTGCTCGGCAACCCCAATATAAGACAACAAGTGGCTGGGGCAGTTGTTAGATTGGTTACTGCTGCTACAATGGCAGGTTATCAAGATTTAAGTGAATTTCATCGTGGTGTTACAGTCGGTGCACGAGCGATGGGACACAGCATCTCCGAGGTAGCGATGAAGCGGGTCTTTCTCGTACGACCATTTTACCGTGAATATCAACAATCCAGTAAAACATCAAATTTCCGACATCGCTGTGGCCGGAAAAAGACCCTGCAAGAACGGGACCAACGACGACTGATGAGTCCCCCAGGGGGCCAACAGTCCTTTTGTGAGTACGTGCATGGCGTGTACGGGGCCCCGAGCTATTGCAGTCTACATTCCTTTCCAGGCTGCATTACCATCCCTGTTCCTCTCCCTCTCTATCCTTGCTCCTTTGTCTCTGCCCCCTCTTTTCCCTCTTAGTGGACTTCTTTATGTCGACCTGGCTACCCTCCTGGCTCGTTTTGAGCTGTGCTATTGTTTAGTTTGCTGTTTCCATCTCCTTTTCGGCATTTTTGGTTCCCTTGGGGTTTGACCTCCATTTCCAAAATTTTCCATTCAGTGTGAGCCACTGGGGAAGAACTCCCTACCTAGCTTCCATGGTGCAGGTTCCTCTACCCCTCCCCTCCACTTTCCCTTTGCACCCTGGCACCCCACCTGCTAGGTGTACCGTGAATATCAACAATCCAGTAAAACATCAAATTTCCGACATCGCTGCAGCTGGAGAAAGACCCTGCAAGAACGGGACCAACGACGACTGAAGAGCTCCCCATGGGGCCCACAGTCCTTTTGTGGGTACGTGCATGGCGTGTACGGGGCCTCGAGCTATTGCAGTCTCCTTTCCTTTCCAGACTTTCCTTCTGGCCACGGTAGCCAGTCTGTGTGGTGGGGCTGTTACGTACCCACTTGGCTGAGTCCCCTGAAACCACAGGGATCACACTGCTAGTACCTGAGCTGTTAACGCCTCATGCATGCCCAGGAGTCGATGCTCAACACTTTAAGGCACCTGAACTCCCAGCAATGGCTGCTGTGCCAGACGGCCCTTGCTGTGGCTGGGTGGCGTCCACGGGGCGAGCCCCTGATCAGAGTGGGTGGAACTAGAGCCGACGCCTTGCGCATTAAGCGAAAAAAGCTTCACCGTCCTGTCCATTCTGTGGCCATCTCTAGGAGTGGTAGCAGATGTGACACTCCTTCTTCTGATCCTTCGGCCTTCCTCTCCCTGGCCACCCTCTGACAGGAGGGTCAAGCTCGCCGGCTTGGGTTGAAACCTTAGCCTTTGTACCTAGTTTGTACCAGGATGGATGGCGGAAGTTTTTGCCACAACCAAGCCTTTGTTTTTCGTGGAGACGATTGAAGATAAGTATGGCAAAGTGGAATCGATGAGTAAAATGCAGTCTGGTGTTTTGCTCATAAAGACATCTTCTGCTGCCCAATCTGACACCCTGCATGCTTGTGACCATCTCGGAGACGTCCCAGTCTCCATCATGACCCACCAATCTTTGAAATCGGTAGAGGTCATTATTTTCCACTGGGATCTCCTTTTCCGAACTGACAAAGAGCTCCATGCTAACCTCGAGCAGCGAGGTGTTCGTTTTATCTGTCATGTACAGTGAGGCCCTCCAAACAATTGCACCGCTATAGGAGCCTTTATCCTGGCCTTCAAGGGGGATGTCCTCCCAGAGTAGGTCAAGGTAATGGTGTATTGGTGTGATGTAAAACCTTTTACCACCACCAAGGAGGTACTTTAAATGCTTATGGTTTGGACACACATCTTCCCGCTGCACCACTGATCCCCTGCTGGTGAGTGTGGGCGCCCCCTCCATGAGGGGAGTGCTTGTGCTCCCCCACTGCTGTGTGTAAATTGTCATGGACAGCATTCTCCACACTTGCCTGCATGCCCAGTGTTTGTGAAAGAAAGAAGGACTCAAGAGTACAAAACCTTAAATCATCTTACCTACACTGACACTCATCAGAAGTATGACCGGCTCCATCCCATTTCTATGGCTTCTACTTTTGCTTCAGTTACATCCATTCCGCCACCTACCCCCTCCTCTTCCCAGCCCCATCCTATTTGCCCCATGCCTTCAGCCTTCTCCTCACTCTCCCACTTCCCCTCCCCATCAGTATCCACACCCACCCATTCAGGTGCTACTCCCCCTCCCCCACTGGAGAAGTGCTCCCCTTCTTCAGTGGCCACTGGTACTGGAGCTCCCTCCTGGGACTCCTCTTCCTGGCACCCCCCTGAAAGGCGATTTGCCGCTCCACATTGGCAGCGAGATCCGCAGCCAGTGGGTGCCAAGATTGTCTGGTGTAATTCCATGCCCACTCTCACAGTTGTCTGCCCTTCTCTTCTTACCCAAAAGAAGAAGCAGAAATGCTAGAACAAGGGCAAGGCCCTTCTGGTACCCCCTGAGGTGCAGCCTACTCCGGTCAATGAACCAACAGATTACCCCACCTATATGGATATTTCCCCATTCATATCAGTGATGGATGACGGCTCAGTGGCGTAACCAACTCTGGGTCTGTTTGCTTCTCCTTTGGACTCTGGCTTGAGAATCCTCCATTGGAATTGTAATGGATATTTGCGTCACCTTCCAGAGTTGCAATGCTTCTTTCCTTCTACTCTGCTGTTTGTATTGCACTCCAGGAGACCCATTTTGTCAGTTCTTACTCACCCGCCCCTTCTGTTGAAACGGAATTGGACCCTTGCAGGTTTCTGGTGGTGTTTGCACCTTGTTCTGCAAGGACTATGTTAGTGAATGGGTTCCCCTCCACACTACTCTGGAAGCCATTGCTGTCAGGATCCAGCTGGCCACTCCAATCACAATCTGTAATCTCTACCTCCAACCTGACAGGCCGCCCACATCCCTTGCCCTAACCACACTTCTTCAACAATTGCCTTCTCCCTTTCCGCTACTAGGGGACTTTGATGCCCACAACCCTCTTTGGGGTAATCACACGATTACTGCCCTGGGCAGGACAGTTGAAGCTGTTCTGTCAGGGCTTGCTTGATCTCTGTTTACAATACACAAGCGCTCCCACACACTTTAGTGTGGCGCACAGCACTTTCTCTACTATTGACCTCTCCATCTGCAATCCCGGCCTTCTTTCCTCCATTCACTGGGATTCCACGATGACTTACGTGACAGTGACCATTTGCCAATTGTTTTGACCTTCCTTCAGTGACTCTCGCTCTGTCACCCTCCCAGATGGGCCATCTCTAAGGCCGACTGGGGTGCCTTCTCCTCTGCTCCCATCCCTCCTGTATTGCCACACGACAGTGTTATTGAATCTACACAGACTTTGACTGCTGCCATCCTTTCAGCAGCTGTTTCAGCAATCCCTTCTTCCTCAGGTTCTCCCCATCAGAGGATGGTCCCTTGGTGGACTCCGTAAATTGGTTTCAGCCATAAAAGACCGCTGCTGTGCTCTTTAACACTTCAAGCAGCACCCTTCTGCTGCTCTTCTTCTGGTCTTTTAACGACTCTGCACCTGGGCCCCCTACCTAATCAAATTTCAGAAACGGATTTTCTGGGAACGATATGTAGCTGCCATAGGACCACACACCCCCTCTCCACAAATCTGGGCGAAACTCAGGCGAATTTTTGGCCACCGTCCTCCCACCGGGGTTGCAGAAATTTCTGTGCATGGTGTTGTCCTTATCAATCCGAACTTTGTAGCAGAAAATTTCACTCAAAACTTTGCTCAAGCTTTGGCATCGACTCAGTATCCACCCACATTCCTTCTCTTGAAAGAGCGCTCAGAACGACTGCCTTTGTCTTTTGTTTCTCGCTGCTTGGAGACCTATAATGCCCCATTCAGTGAGTGGGAATTCACCAGCATCCTCACCCTTTACCCGAAACGACTCCTGGACCAGATCAGATACATAACCAAATGCTCCAACACTTATCGGTGGCTGGCCACCATCATATACTGACCCTCTTCAACTGTCTGTGGAGTGAGGGAGTCTTTCCTAGCCAGTGGCAGGAAAGCATTGTTGTTCCAGTGTTGAAACCAGGGCTTCCACCTCTTCAGTTGGATAGCTACCGTCCAATTAGCCTTACCACACCCTCTGCAAGCTCCTCGAATGCACGGTGAGTCGACGGCTGTTTTGGATCCTTGAATCCCGCAACTCAAAGTGGTATTTGCTATGGCCGCTCTACAGTGGATAACTTGGTACACCTGGAGTCTGCTATCCAGTCGGCTTTTGCCCATCGGCAACACTTCCTTGCAGTCTTCTTTGATCTGCATAAAGCCTATGACACCACCTGGCGCCACCACTCCCTCACCACCCTCTACCCGTTTTTATCCATAACTTCCTTTTTTGTCGCTCTTTTTGGGTCCAAGTTGGCTCCTCCTACAGCACTCCCCATCTGCAAGAAAAGGGGTTCCACATCGTTCCGTGCTGAGTGTCCCTCTCTTTCTTATAGTCACTAATCGTCTGGTGACAGCTGTGGGGCCGACAGTGTCCTCCTCTTTGAATGCTGACGATTTTTGTATCTACGTCACTTCCTCCATAGTGAGCGCTGCAGAACGCCGTCTACAGGGGGCAATCTGTCGGGCACACTCATGGGCTCTCTCCCATGGCTTTCAGTTTTTGGCGGCCAAGTCGTGTGTCATGCATGTCTGCTGCCACTGTGCAGTCCATCCCCATCCGGATCTGTTCCTCGATGGCCAGCCCCTCTAAGTGGAGGACACTCAAAGCTTCTTGGCTCTGGTCTTCGATGCCCGGATGACATGGCTCCCTCATCTTCGTCAGCTGAAGACGACATGCTGGTTTCATCTCAATGTTCTTAGGTGTCTGTGCAACATCTGAGATCATCAGTCCCCTAGAACTTAGAACTACTTAACCCTAACTAACCTGAGGACATCACACACATCCATGCCCGAGGCAGGATTCCAATCGCAGCGGTCGCGCGGTTCCAGACTGAAGCACCTAGAACCGGTCGGTCACACAGGCCGGTCGGCTCTATAATGGTGTGGGGCGAGTGAACTTGAAGTGAAATGGAACCCTTGATACGTCTAAATATGACTGACAGGTGACAAGTACGTAAGCATCCTGTCTGATCACCTGCATCCATCACGTCCATTGTGCATTCTGACGAACTTGGGCACTTCTAGTAGAACAGTGCGGTATCCCATATGTACAGAATTGCTATAGAGTGGCTCCACGAACACTCTTCTGAGTTTAAACAATTCCGCTGGCCACCAAACTCCCCAGACGTGAACATTATTGGGCATATCTGCGATGCCTTGCAACGAGCTGTTCAGAAGAGATCTGCACCCCCTCGTACGCTTACGGATTTATGGACAGCCCTGCAGAATTCACGGTATCGTTTCCCTCCAGCACTACTTCAGACATTAGTCGAGTCCATGCCACGTCGCGTTGCGGTACTTCTGCGTGCTCGCGGAGCTCTGCACGATATTAGGCAGGTGTACCAGTTCCTTTGGCTCTTCAGTGTATTGGTAGCCCTCTGCCTCTAGAGGGCTCCGAATTGTAGCATGCAACATGGTGGTGTGTAACGTAACTAATTCGGTATGTGAGAAGCAGAGCGCTGTAATCGAGTTCCGAATTCCAAGAGTTCGTCCACACAATGAACACTCTCTCCTTCAGAGAAACAATGGCAGACCACACACGAGTACTGCGACATCTGCATCTATCTGACTCTTTTCGTTCATTGTCATCAATCATCCTCCATACTGTGCCGACTTGCCCCATCCGATTTTTCATCTGTTTCCAAAACTTAAAGAACACCTTCGAGGGCTTTGTTGCGTAGCTGGTTTGTGGGCGAGTTATTCGTCTACCTAGCCCCAGTATTGATGCAAAGTAAGATGAAACTGTTTCACGGCTGAAAACTAGCAGGTCCAGATCTCAGGGTGCCCTGCGGCAGTTCCATCTTCCGGCTAGGTCACCGGTACGAGTTAGTCCAGGTACAAAGACTAGCAGCGTCGTCGGATACAGGGAAGTCCCTGTACGGGGAACTTTGATGGCTGTCGCTCGCATGGCCTCTGCGCAGGAGCCTATGCTCTAAGACATGGTGGAGCGTCAGACCAGCTGAAAGATGGCTTCTCATAGCTGCTTCAGAGTCTATCACAATTCATGTCAGGTACCAAAGCAAATCTGAATAAATCGACGATCTCAGATAAATCGAGTGCATCCAATGACACAACAATATTTCAGTATCTTTAAAACTACAGAAGCTTATAGTTCACACTGAATAAACATTTGGCCGGCCGCAGTGGCCGAGAGGTTCTAGGCGCTTTAGTCTGGAACCGCGCGACCGCTACGGTCGCAGGTTCGAATTCTGCCTCGGGCATGGATGTGTGTGACGTTCTTAGGGTAATTAGGTTTAAGTAGTTCTAAGTTCTAGGGGACTGATGACCGTAGCGGTCGCGCGGTTCCAGACTGTAGCGCCTAGAACGCTAGGCCACCCCAGCCGGCTTTACCCAGCAAATGAACATAGTATCAGTACCTTATATTATGGCATATTTGTGTTTATATTTAACGAACAGTTTACTATTTTGCCAGTAACTTGATTTAAACGCTTACTGCAAGTGCTATTAAAAACTTTGCTTATTCAAAAGTGGTCAGTCTCACGCGTTAGTGGGCACCACAGATGAAAAGAGTGCCAGAAGACGCGTCTGTCAAGAAGGCATAAATATCTGTCTAAACAATTTTTAAGAATTATTTGTTGTCATTTATCATGAGAGCACTTGCGCAAGAATGCTGACTTATTTATTTCTGAACTAACTATTAGTTATTTATTGTACATGATCTGAATGTAACCGAATGTTTATGACATTTCTTTATTTGAATATTGTTATAATATATTAGTTTGGTCCGGGAAGTCGCGAACTTGAATCAAATTATGTCACTAGAGCTTAAGGGCGATGTAGTTTTGGTGAGAATTACCTTCAGCCAATGGAGATGCACACAGTAGTGGAAGACTATGGGAGTCAAGTGGAGACTGGGACTTTTCGAGGGAAGAGCTCAAGGGATCGATTCTGGACACTTTTATGTCGAGTTATGGAAGGAGGCAGACCTGCCTATGCTAATGTGATTCTGTTGTATAGGTGATTGAGTCTGGCCAGTGAACTCCTGTTACAATACTCTAACTTTTGAAAGGACTGCATATTTCGGGAGGTCTGAATGTGCTCCAGCGTAAGACTAACATTTTCTGCTTGTATTTCCTAACTGACGCCATACAGAGTATGAGTTACTATTCCCTCCATCATGTGCCAACTTGTAAATCATCATGTTGAACTATGAACTGTTTTGAGCTGGTGAATTGTTTGTGTACTGTGATTACGAAATGGACTTAGTTTTTGCGTATATTTGTTAACTTTTTAATTTGGGGATTTTGCTACCACTCTAGTAACGCTCTCAACGTAACTTCACTGCATTTGATAAGAATATTTTTGTCTGCATTTTAACTAAATATTGTAGGACCACTTCTCGCTTATTTGAGATGTCCTTCCTTGAACAAACATTATTCAACATAATTCTCTGTCGTCTACATCAATTACAGACGTTAGAAAAGAAGTCTTGTTACTAAGTTACCCATTCAAACTTAATTTTGTATTTCTGTGATTTTTAATAAGCTCGCAATTCTTGCCGATGCACAGACTAATTGAATACAGGATCAAAGTTATAGGTTCTTATTACTTGCAGCGAATTCGCTGCAGGGCATGGCAGCAACCTGTGACTACGTCGAGCTGTTATTTTTAAGCCGAGTCGTATATAGCCCAAGTTGGGTTGGGTTGTTTTGGGGAAGGAGACCAGACAGCGAGGTCATCGATCTCATCGGATTAGGGAAGGATGGGGAAGGAAGATGGCAGTGCCCTTTCAGAGGAACCATCCCGGCATTCGCCTGGAGTGATTTAGGGAAATCACGGAAAACCTAAATCAGGATGGCCGGACGCGGGATTGAACCGTCGTCCTCCCGAATGCGAGTCCAGTGTCTAACCACTGCGCCACCTCGTTCGGTATAGCCCAAGTAACAGAAGCACCATTAACCACAGGTAAAGACGCAGCTGCTTCGGTCTTACGGAATGTTGTTTAGAAAAGCAACCACTCAGCAGCAGAAACAGTTAGGTACTGTCGCAACTTCACTTTGATAGCGATGAAACGGTGTAAGCAAGCGCTGTGTCTCCATCAACGAAGAAGCTGGCCTCTCTTCGGTGACTATACTGAGAAATAAACATATATACATGAAGAATGAGGATGTAGAATTTTAATAACGTTTGTTTTATTTAAAAAGCTTTAAGAGCTTCCATATAAAAAATTCGGTGCCATTACTTTTCAGCACGCTCGCGTACATTGTCAAGTAAATAAAGCACCTCATTCATGAGAGACCATAGCCATCTTTGTCCTGTAAGACGCTGTGGGCAGAAAGGAGACCAATAAGAGTTTCATCCATAGCTCCAGGTTGAAATCCAGTCATAAGCTTCTGCAGACAAATTGTGATGGTGTTCCATTGCCCTCTGAATGCTACGAGGGAACGTACAGATGTGATTGCCATTGGTGCGGCAATGCTCCCCATCTGCTCCGGTCAGTCCTGTTCATTTTCAGTATGCGTCAGCGTCGTCGGTGTGGATGAAAACCTGGCTCTCGCTCCCAGAGAGTTTTGATTAGTTAGTGATGCGTCATGGAATATTGCTCCTGCCATTGACTGTTCTAGGCTTCTTGCATAATGAAGTTATTATCTTGCAGGCTGATTGCAGCGCCTCACTATCGGTTTGTAGACCTCAGTCGCTGGGGTTCGGATAATGAAATTTCTGAGTTAAGTGGTAATTTTTTAATTTTATTCTTGTCCACACATTCAGCAGCGATTGATCTCATGCATGCTGGTGCATTATTACTAAGCACCAGTAGCCAGTGAGTGTTTATGGGACGAATATCCGGCCACTGTGACCGAGCGGTTCTAGGCGCTTCAGTCCGGAACCGCGCTGCTGCTACGGTCGCAGGTTCGAATCCTGCTTCGGGCATGGATGTGTGTGATGCCCTCAGGTTAGTTAGGTTTAAGTAGTTTTAAGTCTAGGGGAGTGTTGACCTCAGGTGTTAAGTCCCATAGTGCTTAGAGCCGTTTGAACCATTTTTTGGGACGAATACACCATGTGACAAGGCGCACTGCTTGACTGAACTGTGTGTCAATTATTTTAGTGTGAGCACCGCTTTAGCCAGGTGGAACAGCGACAGTCTGCAGCTGACTGTAAAAGAGCTAGAGCTGACGACTGTGTCAGTCACCACAGGCGTTTCTTGTTAACTTCTGGAGTATATTGTTCCAAGTTTTGTTTCCAGAGACGGATTTTGCATGTCAAATACTCGTCGAAGGTCACACATAGGTATTCTGTAATGTAGCTGCGATAAAGAATAAGAAATGCATGAATATAGCAGGAAGTCTCCCGCATTTAATTCTTGCATCTCTTGGGTTGGTCTGATTTGGGAGAAGAGACCAAACAGTGAGGTAATCGGTCTCGTCGGATAAGGGAAGGATGGGGAAGGAAATCGGCCGTGCCCTGTGGAAGGAATCATCCCGGCATTTGCCTGAAGCGATTTAGGGAAATCAAGGGAAACCTAAATCAGGATGGCCAGACGCGAGATTGAACCGTAGTCGAGCCGGCCGGAGTGGCCGAGCGGTTAAAGGCGCTACAGTCTGGAACTGCACGACCGCTACGGTCGCAGGTTCGAATCCTGCCTCGGGCATGGATGTGTGTGATGTCCTTAGGTTAGTTAGGTTTAAGTAGTTCTAAGTACTAGGAGACTTATGACCACAGCAGTTGAGTCCCATAGTGCTCAGAGCCATTTGAACCATTTTGAACCGTAGTCCTCCCGAATGCGAGTCCAGTGTGCTAACCACTCTCGATGATGAAGTCGTGCAAACGTTTTCACACAACGTAATTGCCTCCGAGGGCACCTTACAGCCTAAAGATGACGTGTTGCTACCGCTTTCCCATCTCATAAACCATACTCACTGAATGCATAGTTTTTTAATGTAATGAAATGTATTCTTAAAATAACACAAAGCAGAACGAAAGACAGACAACTGAAAACAAATGACAGTACCACACATAAAGAAGAATGTAAGTCAAAATGCACGTCCAAGCCCTGTTGCATAATCAGAGGTCACTAAAAGGAATGGAAGGTTGTAGGCACCTCTGAGCAAAATTTCAAACTTAGGCATCGCAATGGGAAACAATTATGGGGTTTGGAAAAGTGATCCTTTAATTCTATTGCACTTTACATATCGGAAAACCCAAAAGTTCACTAACTGAGAGTGTGACTAAATTCACTGCATCACCATTGGGATGCATTGATAGCAAGCAGATCCTGTACCGAGCCTCGAAGCGCACTAGCCTCACAAAGACACAAAGAGCCGATAACCACATGTGGGAAGCAAGTCCAACACGTAAGAGTTACAGAAAATTCGGGACACGAATTAAAGAATAGTCACGTATGAATTACAAGTGCGCCGTCAATGACCAACGAAATAGTATTGCAAGTGTGCACTGCCTACACGCAACCCGGCTACATGTTACCACTTCATAATACAGAAACTCTGCGATCGGCAGCGTTCAATACCAAACACGTCTTCTCTACACGCATCGGAACACAAGAGTAGTTATTCAAACTCATGCCCCAGCACTGCCAGCGAGCGGGCAGTCATCTCATTAGTTCGTTCACCTGGAAATCCAAAGATGACTTCCAGGGCTCTCACGGACTACTACTATTATTTGCTGTCGATACAGCCGCGTGGGATTAGCCGAGCGGTCTAGGGCCCTGCAGTCATGGACTGTGCGGCTGGTCCCAGCGGAGGTTCGAGTCCTCCCTCGGGCATGGGTGTGTGTGTGTGTTTGTCCTTACGATAGTTTAGGTTAAGTAGTGTGTAAGCTTTTGGACTGATGAATGACCTTAGCAGCTAAGTCCCATAGGATTTCACATACATTTCAACATTTTGCTGTCGATATAGGGTATATAATTGGATATTTACAGTAACCTTGCGAGGACAAGTACTGGAAAACGACTAAATTGTAAAATAGAAAAGTTAATTACTGAAGGTGGCAATTTACTAGCCAACCTTCAAGATCTTCGTGAAAAAAATATCTTCTCTCTTCCTCATATATCCATCTGTCTTCCTTGAGTATATTTGTTACTCCTTTGTGTACGCTATACTGGCCTGCGACAGTCCTAGCAGCACGTATTGGAATACGCCTGATGTAAACTGTTACATCTCTTTGCTAAGAACCCCAAACGCTGGTTCAGTTCCCCATAACTGGCCTCACTAGCGAATTGAAGGCTCTTTCCTTCATATGTGCACCGCATTTTCTCAGATCCTTCCAAACAAGCATTAATCTTTCTTTTACTTTACCTGCGTTTCATTCCAAATATATTGTTTCATTTCACACAGGTTAATAGAATTAACCGTAGGTGTTTAAACTACGACCGCCAACAAATCACAGATGTAATCGTATACTGTGAGGTCCTTTGCTATTGTTTATGGTCATTACGTAACGTTGATACACATTTAAGAGAACTTTCTGTTGTTCAACCATCAAACGGAAACCGCTATATTTAGCAACGATCGAAGTTACATTTGTTGGTCTTAAACGCATCTCAATTACCACGCACTTGTAACTACAATTTACTAAGCTAAAGCAAAACCGACATGTGAACCATGAAGAGTACCATCGAATAGTAGTAGTTAAACAAGAATTTAAATTCAGTACATTTGAAATTAATGATTATACAGTTCCCTGTTATTTCATTTAAAGAAAGTGACGCCAAATTAAATTATTCGTAAAAGCATTATTAATTATTTATTTTTCCTAGTAAAAGGGACCTGCTATGATTTACTTTACTTTCTTCTGTCCTTCATTCTGAAGATAAAATTGTGCAAACTAAAATTAACAAGTTGATTTTGTTAGCAGAAAAGGAGAATAAAGTAACGTGAACTACATGTGGGCCTAATTTTTTTTCATTCTTTCATAGAGGCAATCAAACGCGCCACTTATTATGGATATATCTATAAAATAACATCAAGACTTCGATTTCAGTTAAATTGTTTCATTCTGTATCTTTCTTCTGTTTGGCTCTATTATCGTTGTAAGCATGAAAGCTAATTCATTTCTAGACTCCAATAAAATCTGTGCATTAATTAGTGATAATTAACACCAAAAACTACTTCGTTCATACCGTTAACTTCTACAGTCGAGCGATAAATAGTTACAAGGAAAATGAAAACAAGAAGAAAGAAATTGCAAAGAAAGGGATGAAGTATAGGAGAGAACTTATTTTCTTCTACTCTGACGTTGTTATATTAAAAGTCTGTACTGAACTTGATTATCTCAGCGACAATTGGTGTTGACCAGCCCGGAGCTTCACATTCTGCTGTAAAGCGTGACGTCCAAGTCAGTACAAGTCGACGTAATCCACGATTAGTGTTACTGAAATCGGTATGGGTTCTAAGTCTGGTGTTTTCGTACATGTCAGTATGCGATGCACTACACTCCAAAACGTGTTAATGAGCCAGACCTGGAACGATTCCACGCCCCAGATCAACGAACATTGGTTCAAATGGTGCAAATGGCTCTGAGCACTATGGGACTCAACTGCTGAGGTCATTAGTCCCCTAGAACTTAGAACTAGTTAAACCTAAGTAACCTAAGGACATCACAAACATCCATGCCCGAGGCAGGATTCGAACCTGCGACCGTAGCGGTCTTGCGGTTCCAGACTGCAGCGCCTTTAACCGCACGGCCACTTCGGCCGGCACGAACATTGGTCTGATATACCGTCCTGCCTGAGAGGATTTTCGTGTGCTTTCCACACCGTCTTAACAAGTACCAGGCTAATTTTCTATCTCCACCTCTGAAATAAAATACGTAAAGATAAAAGCACATTTGGTAGAGTTCACAGGATTCAAAGTAATACTCCTACACAAGGCTGCTGCCCACAGGGTAGTGTGATGTAGTATTACAATGCAAAATCAAGAGTCATGCATCAGTGTTGACTGGTTGAGCCATAGCGACTGGTTCAGCCTCCTAATCAGAAAGAGTATCCTTCCTTCGCACACCCTAGCCCCTCTTCCCGCAGTGTGTGAGAGCTGTGTCTTACGTACATCTGTTATGTGTAGGTGTCTGTGTGGATGTGTGTTGTGGTGTAAAATAACACTCCGATAGGGTCATGTGTAGCTCTACGTCTACCAACGTACGAGTGGTTGTCACGATAGTTGAAGGCGTACAATAGTTTAGTAATTGAGGATAGAAGGCTGTTTACGGGTTTTGGTCATCTGTTTTAAGTGCAATGCTTATACGGATGGACGGCACGCGTCTTCTAGATGAGACTTCAGTCGCAGTTTTTCCACGAGTTGCGATACCTGCCTTGGATTTGTGTAGCGTCCGTCAGTGGGCGTCCCAGTCATGGAGTAGCGTGTCACACCACCTAGTAAAGACTGTGTCGCGGCAATGCAGCATGATGCGACGGCAGGACAGAAAATGTCTAGAAATCTGTCAGAAATGTTATTCGTGTAATGTCATTAGTCGAATATATGATCGCAGTCTGTACGTACTACTGATGTTTCAATGTCACAAAATGGCGAAATATCTTAAGCGATTCTTCATTGATATGCAACATACGCATCTGTTGAAAGAAGTACGTTATATTCCCTCGCAGAAAATTGAAATTGCTTGGAGCGTAAGATTTAAGCGTAACAGTGAAGACGAAATCACTCGAGTTGTGCCTAAGCGATCCACGAAGTAAAGTTACTTCATAGGTGCAGTAGTTCCTAACTGTAAAAATAAAAACAAATCTGAACACACAAATATTTAACGGGGAACAGTGCAGCCTGCAGCGTAAACTCTGTAACCTATCAACACATCTGGAAATATCATATGGCATATTCATTATATACACTCCTGGAAATTGAAATAAGAACATCGTGAATTCATTGTCCCAGGAAGGGGAAACTTTATTGACACATTCCTGGGGTCAGATACATCACATGATCACACTGACAGAACCACAGGCACATAGACACAGGCAACAGAGCATGCACAATGTCGGCACGAGTACAGTGTATATCCACCTTTCGCGGCAATGCAGGCTGCTATTCTCCCATGGAGACGATCGTAGAGATGCTGGATGTAGTCCTGTGGAACGGCTTGCCATGCCATTTCCACCTGGCACCTCAGTTGGACCAGCGTTCGTGCTGGACGTGCAGACCGCGTGAGACGACGCTTCATCCAGTCCCAAACATGCTCAATGGGGGACAGCTCCGGAGATCTTGCTGGCCAGGGTAGTTGACTTACACCATCTAGAGCACGTTGGGTGGCACGGGATACATGCGGACGCGCATTGTCCTGTTGGAACAGCAAGTTCCCTTGCCGGTCTAGGAATGGTAGAACGATGGGTTCGATGACGGTTTGGATGTACCGTGCACTATTCAGTGTCCCCTCGACGATCACCAGTGGTGTACGGCCAGTGTAGGAGATCGCTCCCCACACCATGATGCCGGGTGTTGGCCCTGCGTGCCTCGGTCGTATGCAGTCCTGATTGTGGCGCTCACCTGCACGGCGCCAAACACGCATACGACCATCATTGGCACGAAGGCAGAAGCGACTCTCATCGCTGAAGACGACACGTCTCCATTCGTCCCTCCATTCACGCCTGTCGCGACACCACTGGAGGCGGGCTGCACGATGTTGGAGCGTGAGCGGAAGACGGCCTAACGGTGTGCGGGACCGTAGCCCAGCTTCATGGAGACGGTTGCGAATGGTCCTCGCCGATACCCCAGGAGCAACAGTGTCCCTAATTTGCTGGGAAGTGGCGGTGCGGTCCCCTACGGCACTGCGTGGGATCCTACGGTCTTGGCGTGCATCCGTGCGTCGCTGCGGTCCGGTCCCAGGTCGACGGGCACGTGCACCTTCCGCCGACCACTGGCGACAACGTCGATGTACTGTGGAGACCTCACGCCCCACGTGTTGAGCAATTCGGCGGTACGTCCACCCGGCCTCCCGCATGCCCACTATACGCCCTCGCTCAAAGTCCGTCAACTGCACATACGGTTCACGTCCACGCTGTCGCGGCATGCTACCAGTGTTAAAGACTGCGATGGAGCTCCGTATGCCACGGCAAACTGGCTGACACTGACGGCGGCGGTGCACAAATGCTGCGCAGCTAGCGCCATTCGACGGCCAACACCGCGCTTGCTGGTGTGTCCGCTGTGCCGTGCGTGTGATCATTGCTTGTACAGCCCTCTCGCAGTGTCCGGAGCAAGTATGGTGGGTCTGACACACCGGTGTCAATGTGTTCTTTTTTCCATTTCCAGGAGTGTACTTACAACAGACATTGGTAAGGCCACTGACCATGCTTCGTAAATAAAATCAAGTGAAATGCATAGAGCATAAAACAAACAGCCTATTATTTAGTTGAAAAGACGGATCACACCTCCAAGAAGATAATAATAATATAGAAGCAAGTAACATGACATCTTTGTATTCTATGAACAGGAAAGAAGGAAGAGGATGAATCCTGTTGTCGGCACATAGCCTACTGCTCCTATACAGCGTAAGATTAACGTTCCTATCCGACAGGAGGATCGCCACTAACTGCTCCACATGCCCTCAATCACTGAAACACTGTCGGGAAGCTTGGAGTTTAATCTAGGATATTGGCGCTTGTCTGGTGATCGGGAACGTTACGCCAGCACTTCTCCATCCCTTGCATGCCAAATACTAGCGCCAAACAATTTCTTCCACAATCATGATTCAAACCGGCTATCTCCGCGACGAGTGCAATTTCAGAAAGTATTGCAGAAACTGATAAAGTAAGGAATTGGGAGGTTTTCCGCAGAAACGGCGATGAAAGGAACATACGGAGAATACTGTCAAGAAGAAGAGACAGGTTGATAGGACGTCTGTTGAAACATCAGGCAATAACCTCCGTGGTAACAGAAGGAACTGTGGAGGTAACAACCGTAGAGGAAGACGGAGACTAGAACACATCTAGCAAAAAATTTAGGGTAGGTAGCCATTGTTATTCTGACAGGAAATGGTTGACACTGGACACGGGAGAGTAATTCGTGGAGGACCACATAAAACTGACCTGAAGAGCCATTACTCAAAAAAATTGCAGAAACAAGACGACCTACCAGCTTCCCAAAACGCATACGTCAACAGAGGACCCTGTTGATAACGCCAGACATGTGTTACTTTATCTGCTTATCATCACGTTTCCAGAAAGAGAAAACTATTTGCAAATCCAGAGAATAAATTAAGGGAAGTAACGATCCCCCCCATGAACCATGGACCTTGCCGTTGGTGGGGAGGCTTGCGTGCCTCAGCGATGCAGATAGCCGTACCGTAGGTGCAACCACAACGGAGGGGTATCTATTGAGAGGCCAGACAAACGTGTGGTTCCTGAAGAGGGGCAGCAGCCTTTTCAGTAGTTGCAGGGGCAACAGTCTGGATGATTGACTGATCTGGTTTTGTAACATTAACCAAAACGGCCTTGCTCTGCTGGTACTGCGAACGGCTGAAAGCAAGGCGGAACTAGAGCCGTAATTTTTCCTGAGGGTATGCAGCTTTACTGTACCATTAAATGATGATGGCGTCCTCTTGGGTAAAATATTCCGGAGGGAAAATAGTCCCCCATTTGGATCTCCAGGCGGGGACTACTCACGAGCACGTTGTTATCAGAAGAAAGAAAACTGGCGTTCCACGGATCGGAGAGTGGAATGTCAGATCTCTTAATCGGGCAGGTAGATTAGAAAATTTAAAAAGGGAAATGCATACGTTAAAGTTAGATATAGTGGGAATTAGTGAAGTTCGGTGCCAGGAGGAACAAGACTTCCGGAAAGCTGAATACAGAGTTATAAATACAAAATCAAATAGGGGTAATGCAGGAGTAGGTTTAATAATGAATAGGAAAATAGGAATGCGGGTAAGCTACTACAAACAGCATAGCGAACGCATTATTGTGGCCAAGATAGATACGAAGCTCACGCCTACCACAGTAGTACAAGTTTATATGCCAACTAACTCCGCAGATGACTAAGAGATTGATGAAATGTATGATCAGATAAAAGAAATTATTCAGATAGTGAAGGGAGACGAAAATTTTATAATCATGGGTGACTGGTACTCGATACTACGAAAAGGAAGAGAAGGTAACGTAGTAGGTGAATATGGAATGGGAGTAAGGAATGAAAGATGTAGAATTTTGCACAGAGCATAACTTAATCATAGCTAACACTTGGTTCAAGAATCATGAAAGGAGGTCGTATACATGGAAGAAGCCAGGAGATACTGGAAGGTCTCACATTATATAGTGGTAAGACAGAGATTCAGGAACCAGGTTTTAAACTGTAAGACATTTCCAGGGGCAAACGTGGACTCTGACCACAATCTGTTGGTTATGAACTGTAGATTAACACTGAAGAAACTGCAAAAATGTGGGAATTTGAGGAGATGGGACCAGGATAAACTGACAGAACCAGAGGTTGTAGAGAGTTTCAGAGTAAGCATTAGGGAACGATTGACAAGAACGGGGGAAAGAAATACAGTAGATGAAGAATGGGTAGCTTTGAGAGATGAAATAGTGAAGGTAGCAGAAGATCAAGTAGGTAAAAAGACGAGGGCTAATAGAAATCCTTGGTTAACAGAAGAGATACTGAATTTAATTGATCAAAGGAGAAAATACAAAAATGCAGTAAATGAAGCAGACAAAAAGGAATACAATCGTCTCAAAAATGCGATCGAGAGGAAGTGCAAAATGGCTAAGCAGGGATGGCTAGAGGACAAATGTAAGGATGTAGAGGCGCATATCACTAGGGGCACGATAGATACTGCCTAAGGGAAAATTAAAGACATCTTTGGAGAAAATAGACCCACTTGCATGAATTTCAATAGCTAAGATGGAAACCCAGTTCGAAGCAAAGAAGGGAAAGCAGAAAGGTGGAAGGAGTATATAAAGGGTCTATATAATGGCGATGTTCTTGAGGAGAATATTATGGAAATGGAAGAGAATGTAGATGAAGATGAAATAGGAGATAAGATACTGCGTGAAGAGTTTGACAGAGCACTGAAAGACCAAGTCGAAACAAGGCCCCAGGAGTAGACGACATTCCATTAGAACTACTGACAGCCTTGGGAGAGCCAGGTCTAACAAAACTCTACCATCTAGTGAGCAAGATATATGAGTCAAGCGAAATACTCTCAGACTTCAAGAAGAATACAATAATTCCAACCCCAAAGAAAGCAGGTGTTGACAGATGTGAAAATTACCGAACTATCAGTTTAATGAGCCATGGCTGCAAAATACTAACACGAATTATTTACAGACGAATGGAAAAACTGGTACAAGCCGACCTCGGGGAAGATCAATTTGGATTCCGTAGAAATGTTGCAACACGTGAAGCAATACTGACCATACGACGTATCTTAGAAAATAGATTAAGGAAAGGCAAACCTATGTTTCTAGCATTTGTAGACTTAGAGAAAGCTTCTGACAATGTTGACTGGACCACTCTCTTTCAAATTCTGAATGTGACAGGGGTAAAATACAGGGAGCGAAAGGCTATTTACAATTTGTACAGAAACCAAATGGCAGTTACAAGAGTCGAGGGGCATGAAAGAAAAGCAGTGTTTGGGAAGGGAGTGAGACAGGGTTGTAGCCTCTCCCCGATGTTATTCAATTTGTATATTGAGCAAGCAGTAAAAAAAAAAAAAAAAAAAAAAAATTCGGAGTAGGAATTAAAATCCATGGAGAAGAAATAAAAACTTTGAGGTTCGCCGATGACATTTTAATTCAGTCAGAGACAGCAAAGGACTTGGAAGAGCAGCTGAACGGAATGGACAGTGTCTTGAAAGGAGGATATAAGATGAACGTCAACAAAAGCAAAGCGAGGATAATGGAATGTACTCGAATTAAATCGGGTGATGCTGCATGAATTAGATTAGGAAATGAGACGCTTAAAGTAGTAAATGAGTTTTGCTATTTGGGGAGCAAAATAACTGATGCCGATCGAAGTAGAGATGATATAAAAGGTAGACTGGCAATGGCAAGGAAATTTTTTCTGAAGAAGAGAAATTTGTTAACATGAGGTATAAATTTAAGTGTCAGAAAGGCGTTACTCAAAGTATTTGTATGGCGTGTAACATTGAGAGCTGCATGAAACCGGTCTATGGACTGAAGACCACAACAACAACAACAACAACAACAACGAACGATCAGTCTGACATCTCAGCTTTTCTCTAATCGTGGCAAAAGCCGCTAATTTTAGACAGTCACCTAGTGGTGTGTTTGGGATTGGATATTAATAGTGCTCGTGTGGCTCAACACAAGATTCATCACATACCACAGCGGAGAATTATGTGTGGCAACTTATTCAAGATTTGTTGATCTTCGCTTATTCTCATTTTAACTGTTTGTCTGTTGTGTTTATCAAGCAGAAGTGAGAAAACAATCAACGATTGTCTAAACGTGTGTGGAAAACAGCCAGTAAGCACACCCATGGCGGACGGTGTACCACAGCGGTCTTTAATCTGATTCTTGGATTCGATCTGGGCCGCCAACACCTACATCTATATTCCTTATGCCACATTACGTTACCTGGCGGACGGTACTTCCTTTCTGAGTTACACTCGCGAAAATGCCTGGAAAAATTGAGTGTTAGTAAGCCTCCGTATGGGTTCAAATTTACACTGTTTTTTCATCATTATCATCATCATCATCATCATGCTTTCGCCCTACTAGAACGACCGCTCCCGGAATTTTTATTCTGAAACAATCACTCTTGAATTGGATGAGCATATCCGTGGTGCTCTCGCGCTTACGAAAGGAACCTGTGACAAAGCGCTATACTTTTCTCTGAATATGATTTCCTACATTATATCTTGTAAGTGTCATAATCAGAGGAGTAAGAGTCAATAATTGCGGGAACGAAAGTTTTTTCAACTACCTTTACAGTAGTAGGTAGTCGTAAACATTTCCTGTGACTACTTTGAGCAGAGCTTTATACTTGAAATTACTACAGACACAAACATACTTAGGTGATCAAGCCCAGATGACCGCGTCACGCCACAGTTAAATCTCACCCTTTGCTTCGGTCTTCTGCTGTCCATCTCCGGTTCACCATGAGCTCCAGTTACGGCAAGTCTTGTCTTTCTCCATCCATCGACCTCCATCTAGGTTCTCGCATAGATTTTTTCCCCGATGTGATCCAGTCCTTTGCGGTTTCCAGCGATCTTGTTTCTTCCATTCTTCCTACATTTCCACTTCATTGAAGTATTTTGCTTTTCATCATTACAACGATGTTAGGTTATCGCTTGCTACAGGTTTGACAATTACATAGTATTATTGTTTCCTACAGTCTTCGTTTTAGTTATGCTTCTAGATTTTTATACAGAGTTTACAGAGTAATACTCTCTGTTTCAAGCTTTATCTTTGCTTCAGTTTACTTTACTTACGCAAAAATTGATTCAAAATACACTTCTGGCCATTAAAATTGCAACACCACGAAGATGACGCGAAAATTAACCGTCAGAAAGAAGATGCTGTGATATGCAAATGACTAGCTTTTCAGAGCATTTACACAAAGTTGGAGCCGGTGGCGACACCTACAACGTGCTGACATGAGGAAAGCTTCCAACCGATTTCTCATACACAAACAGCAGTTGACCGGCGTAGCTTGGTGAAACGTTGTTGTGATGCCTCGTGTAAGGAGGAGAAATGTGTATCATCACGTTTCCGACTTTGATAAAGGTCGGATTGTAGCGTATCGTGATTGCGGTTTATCGCATCGCGACATTGCTGCTTGCGTTGGTCGGTATCCAGTGACTGTTAGGAGAATATGGAATCGGTGGGTTCAGGAGGGTAATACGGAACTCCGTGCTGGATCACAACGGCCTCGTATCACTAGCAGTCGAGATGACAGGCATCTTATCCGCATGACTGTAACGGATCGTGCAGCTACGTCTCGATCCCTGAGTCAACAGATGGGGATGTCTGCAAGACAACAACCATCTGCACGAACAGTTCGACGACGTTTGCAGCAGCATGGAGTATCAGCTCGGAGACCATGGCTGCGGTTAGCTTGACGCTGCATCACAGACAGGAGCGCCTGCGATGGTGTACTCAACGACGAACCTGGGTGCACGAATGGCAAAACGTCATTTTCTCGGATGAATCAAGGTTTTGTTTACAACATCATGATGGTCGCATGCGTGTTTGGCGACATCGCGGTGAACGCACATTGGAAGTGTGTATTCGTCATCGCCATACTGGCGTATCACCTGGCGTGAAGGTACAGGATGCCATGGGTTACGCGTCTCGGTCACCTCTGGTTCGCACTGACGGCACTTTGAACAGTGGACGTTACATTTCAGATATGTTACGACCCGTGGTTCTAACCTTCATTCGATCCCTGCGAAACCCTACATTTCAGCAGGATAACGCACGACCGCATCTTGCAAGTCCTGTACGGACCTTTCTGGATACAGAAAATGTTCGACTGCTCCCCTGGACAGCAGATTCTCCAGATCTCTCACCAATTGAAAACGTCTGGTCAATGGTGGCCGAGCAATTGGCTCGTCACAATATGCCAGTCACTACTCTTGATGAACTGTGGTATCGTGTTGAAGCTGCATGGGCAGCTTGTAACGTCCCCTTAGAAGAATTGTGTACGAGACTGTGCTTAAACTAACACAATATTTTTAGCGCAACGCAATCTGACTTTCAAAAATCCCTACAAAAGAATGGCCCTGACTAACATTAACCTATACGTTTCACAAATCACTTACCTCACCAAAAATCTTCCTTACTCGAACTACTGCAATACAGCGAGCGCCACTACTGCCAGCTAAATAAAAGATTCAAACTACGGAAGGCACTAACTACTGATAGGGATAGTTAGCAAATGAAAGATTTTAATCGAGAACAAACAATGTATTTACCTTAATATCATCACAAGTCATAATATATGTAATTTCAAAACTCCGCCATCTCTCTCCTCACATCCACCACTGCTGGCGGCTCACCTCCAACTGTGCAACGCTACGCGCTGTTCACATCCAGCTGCCGCTGCCCAACACTACAATGGCAGACAACAATGCAAACTAGCCACAGACTGCACACAGCACAGCCAGTGATTTTCATACAGAGCGCTACGTAATGTTGCCAATAAGAAAACATAAACAGCCTACTTGCATAGCCCCCATGCTCCGCAAAAAAAATTTTAGAAATTGTTTTGGGCAGTGGGCAATAATGATTTGAAAAAATTTTTCATAATTACAATAACAAAGATATCAAATGCACACACTTATTTATACAATATTGGTCAAAAGCTAAAATTTTCTCACAGTCCATAAAGACAGTCCAGATTGTTCATCGCAGTAAAACTGCCGTTTCTTTTCTCAAAGTCTGAGCAGTAAAAGATAATGCACAGGGAAGTAGTGGATTTCCATGCAGTCTTGAAGAAGTAGTGTTGTCCTTCCAAAGGAAAGACAGTACTGACTCTTGACATGCTGACAGGTAATGGGCCACAACAGAGCAAACCCACAGCAGAGTCATTCGACGTTTTGAAGAATATTGGTAGGTAGGTCATCACAGATTAGATCCACTGTAGTCCCAGTAGAGATTACGGTATTGGTGGGCCACCAGAGGTGCAGACCCACTGCAGTCCTAGTAGAGATTGTGGTATTGGTGGGCCACCAGAGGTGCAGACCCACTGCAGTCCTAGTAGAGATTGTGGTATTGGTGAGTCAGCAAAGGTGTAGACCCACTGTAGTCCTTGTAGAAATAACTGTATTGGTGGGTCATCAAAGATGCAGACCCACTGTAGTCCTTGTAGAGATGGCCAGCAGCCATCTGTTGTGACTGTGCAGGTGCACAATCACCATCGAAGAGTCTTGCAGAGAAGATAGCAAGTCCATAAACCACCACTTGTGCACGCACAAAGTTTTTGGAATTGTCCTTAGAAGTCTTGCAGACAATATAGCAAGTCCATAAACCACCACTTGTCCACTCAAGAAATTTTTGGAATTGTCCTTAGAACCAGCAATGCTGTTATCCAGTCCCTTGCTGAATTATCAACACACGTGCAAACACTAACAGTCCCAACTTCTCACATATTGTGCATTACTATGACCAACAGAAATGTGTGCAGTGAAATGAATGCTTACAAGTTACTTAATTTGATGAAATGGTGTCAATTACAATTTTATAACATAAGAATACAATAAGAAAGGTACAAAATACATCATTAAAAACATAACAACACAGATAACATTTGTAGTACAAGCTTTACAAAAGAATCGAAATAACATATACATCAGTGTTACAGGAATTATAACATAAGTTCATACATAAAAGATCAGAATAATTATTGAAACATCAACTTCACACATGAGCATTAAAACAAAACACAATAAATAATGTCTAAGCATATTTACAAGGTAAATAACATATTATTAATGCCAATTATATTAGAGGATAACAGTATTCCTCATCATAGTGAATGTAGCTTAGTATTAGAAGAAGAAAAACTTCTATGAAACTACACAGAGACAGGAAGAAAACAAATACACAAGGGTACACAAAAACGTAGTGGGATAACACAAAAGGAAAGGACAGGGTTCGTTTTCAGTGTAACATTTGGTACTGCAGTCCAACCCAAAACTTCGTTCCATAGATCTTTCGTCTTATTTCAACCTATGCTTCCACCAAAAAAATCCTATCCAAGCATGCTTTCTGTATTTTTCTCGCATAACCTCTCAGTGCATTTCTTCAAATTCATCGCAACTCATTCTCTTATATGCTACCCCCTCTTAAGCTAACTTAAATCTACTGAGCTCAGATGCTAAACTAAGGGCGAGGCAATGCAGCAGCATAAAACAATTAACACAAGCATCAAGGACAAAAATTTTAAATAGGCAAAGCAATTGCAGTACTACAACTAATATAAGGCACTGTGCAGCAAACAAAAAAATAAAACAGTAGTAAAACTACCTTAGAAGAGTAACACAAAGTCAAATTCAGTAACACTATGCCTGGCAAAAAGCAGTAACTTATACCTAAACATGACATAGCTCAAGCAGAAAAAATATTACAGTAAAAACAACAATGCAGAAAAGGGAAATGTCTATTCACATCTTAATGTCTATGTAATTAAAGTGGTGCACCACAACTTCTTCTATGAAAAATATTACCAAGTAGTTGAAAAGAAAATTATGTATGCAAGTCCTGTGAAGGGTAATGTCTTTTTGTGCTCCTTCGTTTTTTTTAAAGTTATTGTTTACTGGATCTGTAGGCATAAAATATCTATATTAGTACATTCATAAAATTTTATTTTAAACAATGCTGCAGTGCAGCTAGAAACTAGATATTGAAGAAAATGAGCAAGTAAATACATAAAGCAAGCCATATGGCATTTCTCTCAACTAGAAAGACAGTAGTCATACTCAGGTGTATAGACATAAAAATATTTCTCGTCATTTCATTAGGCATTTCAGTAAATATCATAAATTAAGAGCTCCACAGTGTTATCATATGTTTTCAAGTTTGAGTGTGTCGTATTTAAGAAATGTCAATAGCGAGGATAATGGCCTCCCTTCTTTTTCTACCTGTGCTTCTGAAAGGCACTCACTAATGACTTGTTCTCCCGGCGTCTGACACAGCTGGGTGCCCACGACGCATTACGTGCAGGTGGTCACTTAACTTTCTTACGGAAATATTTACGACAGCAGTTTCCGCTACAGTGACGGTCTCATATAAAAATATTTCACAGGTCAAGAATTTGCGTTACAAATCTGTAGAAACAAAATGCTATTGATATAATAGTGCCCAAAAAATTTTTGTCGGCATTGTAATACGTTCACGCATTTACATACATTTCATAACTCTTAAAGTACGATTCTTGGATTCCAACAACCTTTTTCACAAACCAGAGTCCCTAACCACTACCCCTTATTCCTTACCTTACTACACATATACATATTCGTCGACACTTCTTCAATATTTCATCTAAATAAATAAGTAGCATAATCAAATTCCTCATATAGCATCAGCCTATTAATCATAAACATACCTCAGCAGCATAATACACATTGTCGTCGTAATAATAACATCATAACACCTCAGTCAAATCTCAAAAACGTCGTAGCTTCCTCCAATAATTAAAAAAAAATTCTCTGCTCATGTCAAAAGTGTCATCTGCCTCAAACGTACTTTAAACATCATGATCCCATACCAAATACATCATTCAAAGCTCTCATAGTATCGCAATGGTTCTGAAAAAATATGAACGGTTCACACAGTACAGACAAAATACAATTTCATAAGTGTGAAGTTATCCAACGGTGTAATTACGTAAACATCTGTCACTGCCGTAGTAAAAAAGTTTGTCTCTCTCAGTTAAATGATCAGATAGCTGTGTAATTTATGTGTTAGAGAAATATGGTACCGATGTGTTAAATTGTATAAGCAAATACCATATTAGCTAGGGCTCCTTGTGCTTGCCACACACATGGTACACAAAGTAGGCGTGTACCCCCCTGAGGTTTAATGTAATTATACCCTTAGGTGTTACAGATTCCAGCAATGGAATGAAATGTATCACGAAAAACTTTCTTTGTAATTCAAAAATCTGTAAAAATAAATGTTTTAAGTACAAAATTAATCACTCAAATACGTGTCCTGTAGCGCTAAATATGCGTCTTGCTGTAAGCTAATCTCTGTGGAAGTGTCGTAGTTATTGTCCTCCGAAAGCTAAGTTCTGCAGAAGTCAATGTACTTACCTCATGATAAACAAAACTGAAATCCTTTGCGTATAGATATCTTAGTTATTACGCTTATTGTTGTGATGAAGAAAGTACTGTGCTGTAACGTATTGTTGTGCTACGGAAAAGGCTGTCTCCTTGTAGCTATACCACAAAAGTTACTACTAAAACATGTTTTACTTTCCAGAATAATACATAAAACTGTGCAGACATAAAACAGAAACACCGCAAAAGCAACATTGTAAATTGTCACTCATTAGTAGCGTCATGATAAAATCGTGTAGCTGTTACATAAACTAATCACTGAGTCATCTGGTATCTCACTGAAGGTACTTTAAAATCCAGAATGTATTTTCAACTAAACCAAAATGTTGGATTAAAATCTCATTAGCAGTACTGGTAAATGTTCTAAGTATGTGAGCCTTATAGTCGTTACGTAATCGTGCAACTAACAAGGAAGAATGTACAAATAACAACATTGTGTCGTCTGTTCACTATAACAATGCAGTGGTAATTACTGTCTAAGTTCCCTAGTTCTTGACTGGATAGTTACCTTTAAAACATTGTTGCATGTTAACAGTTTCTCAGTGTGACAAATCGTACTAGTGAAAAGTTTTATAGCAAAGACTAAGTTAAAAAGCAGATTATCTCCCAATAAATGGTTTTACATGTGAAATGTGTTGTAGCCCTTTGCTCTTCCTAGTATGCAGAGTTTCAAATTTAACGCAATTATCATGTGGTATACGTCGGTAAAGAATACTGGAATTTTTCTCAAGGTTAGCGTCTATGTTATTTTTCTCTGAGCCAGCCGGCGCACGCGGCAGTCTGCGGTGCGAGTAATTGTCTGTTCCTTTGTTGGCGCGCGTCGTTATTGGGATTTGGAGACCTAATTTCTACAAATTCACCGTAACGAGAGGGCCCTGCTCTGTTTGAAGCTCGCCAGTTCTGATGAAATTCAGGTCTGTCGTTTTGTCGGTAGTTGACATAGTTTCTTGTTTGTCGGTCATGTGGTGGAGAATTTCTCCCGGAATCGTAACTGCGCGCTGGACCGTTGCGTCTGAAGTTATTCTGTCTCCCGTGATAATAATTATTTTGGTTCCCATATTGTCTGTTTCTCTGATTGTCTCTGTGATAGTCATTACCGTGGAGAGGTGATCTTTCCCTGTAATTATTATTACTCTGCCAACGGTTGTCATATGGGTGGTGTCTGTTTTGGTCACGATTTGCGTTGTAAGAATAGACTTGTCGTGTCCTGTTATTGTTTCTGTCGTCACGGAATTGTGACGGATGTGCCCTGTAGTGATTGTTTTCCCGTTTTCGCATCCCGCGACTGTCTGTGTCAATTTCTAATTCTTGTAAGAGTCCCTGAAAAGCTTCAATGTCGTCTTTGCAACGTCCTGCTAAAATAATGTCTCAAATGTTCAGGCAGTTTGATTAAGCAAATGCGGATGAGTTCTGAGGGGCTGTATGGGTTTGACAGGTACTGATTCTTGTGCAACATGTCTTCAAAATATTTCACAAGACTGGAAAATTCAGATTGTTCGAAATGTTTCATCATTATGATGCTATGCTTTACTCGGTCTTGTGTAGCTTGAGACCATAATGCTGAGAGGAAGGCATGATAAAATTCTCCTTCACTGTGACATTCGTGAATGACCGATCGAATTCTTACAGCTGGTTCATTCTCCAAGTAGCCACACATAAATTCTAACCTGTGCTCCAATGACCAGTTGGGAGGAAAACAATGAGAAAATTGATGAAGCCATGCTTGTGGATGAATGTCGTTGCCAGAATTCTTAAATGTTTTGAATTTACATGTAGTAATGAACAGCTTATAGTCGAAATCATCGTGTCGGCGTGTCGCACATCGCTCATTGTTTCTTCGTTTTGGCGGTCCCATCTCAAAATCCAATGCGCCTTGCCAATTTCTTTCATAATTTCCGAAGTGTCCTGTGTTATTATTTTGTTGTTGTTCCGTATTTCTATGTCCCTCTTCCCGTACTGGAGCGCGAGTGTCCTCTGAAATATGTAATTCTTGTATTACCTGTGTCAACTGATCTTGTACTTCCCGGATTTCTCTTTTGTACTGTGTATTGATTTGATTTTGATTTTGTTTGAATTTTCTAATTTGTTCATACTCTTCTGTGTCAGTGAAGGCTACGGGTCTTGTGTCATTCAGATCATCATCTACCTTTGTAGATAAGTTAGTGTCCTGATCCGAAAGTTCGGCTACTTTCTCCGATAGTGAACACATTTCCTCAGTGTGTTTTTTCTAAACCAAGTTTCAGAGTGTCCATTTGTGTTGAAATCGAATCTACTGTGTCTTTTAAGTTTTCCTGAGTTTTTGCAAGTTGCGTAACCGAATCGGTAGATGCCACTGAGTCAATTTTAGCCCACAAGGTCTCATGATTTTCATGAACAATGGTTTGCAGTTCTTTTATGGCTGCTTCGTGATTCTGTAATGCATTTTCATGCCGCGAAAAAATAGGTTGAAAATGCTCACAAATTTGTGTTTTTACGTCGTTACAGACTTTTTGACATTTCGATTCAATGTTATGTAACTCAGTAGTTAAATCTTCATGTGTTTGTTCAAGCGTGATGTGAAGATTTTGTTCCATTGCGTCTAACTGCCGCTGTGTTTGTCTCTGGTGTTGTTCCATTGTGTCTAACTGTTGCTGTGTTTGTCTCTGGTGTTGTTCCATTGTGTCTAACTTTTGAAGCCTTTGTCCCATTTGTCTCTGATTTTGTTCCATTTGTTGCATTAATTGCAATAATAATGTATTAGTGTCTGGAATCTGTTTCTCTATGCTTTTTGGCAGTGCATTTTCACCGGCAACATTCACATTTTGACAAGCAGAAAATGTGTCTTGACTCATTTGAGAAAATGGTGAGGACGCAAAACCTGAATCTACAGTATTTGAAAAATTGTGTCCTATCATTTCGGATTCCTGAGGCGAGCTGTTGCCGAGCGATCGATCGATAATGCTTCCCTGTTCACTAATTGTTTCACTGCCTACGCCATTGTTTGCCGCCCGCTCCATTTCCCTATGCACAGTTACCAAATTACTATGTTGAACATTAGTTAATTCATTACATGGTGGCGCTAACACACTACTTTCGTCTTCACTGTCATTTCTCAGTTTACTTTGGAGCCTAGTATTACGCTTTTCACACGCCATTATTGTCACAATATTTCACACAACAACACAGAAAAACACAATTTGAAGAGCAAAAATAGGGGAATACATTAACATAGCACTGAAAATAATATCTAGTTAATTGCAAGCGCAGCTGCGAAATACTTGGTGCAAATCTACATGCATGCCACAACTGTTTTTCTGTACAACAATGAAAGACTGCAACTACAAAGGAGATTCTCAATACAATTACGCACTAGCAATAAACAAAATCTACACTAATTACACAAACTACAAGAAAAAATCAGAAGATTCCAGTGAGGTATCCTCGGCTAAGGGTCGACATATGTAACGTCCCCTTAGAAGAATTGTATACGAGACTGTGCTTAAACTGACACAATATTTTTAGCGCAACGCAATCTGACTTTCAAAAATCCCTACAAAAGAATGGCCCTGACTAACATTAACCTATACGTTTCACAAATCACTTACCTCACCAAAAATCTTCCTTACTCGAACTACTGCAATACAGCGAGCGCCACTACTGCCAGCTAAAAAAAAGATTCAAAATACGGAAGGCACTAACTACTGATAGGGATAGTTAGCAAATGAAAGATTTTAATGGAGAACAAACAATGTATTTACCTTAATATCATCACAAGTCATAATATATGTAATTTCAAAACTCCGCCATCTCTCTCCTCACATCCACCACTGCTGGCGGCTCTCCTCTAACCGCGCAACGCTACGCGCTGTTCACATCCAGCTGCCGCTGCCCAACACTACAATGGCAGACAACAATGCAAACTAGCCACAGACTGCACACAGCACAGACAATGATTTTCATACAGAGCGCTACGTAACGTTGCCAATAAGAAAACATAAACAGCCTACTTTCCCCTGGACAGCAGATTCTCCAGATCTCTCACCAATTGAAAACGTCTGGTCAATGGTGGCCGAGCAACTGGCTCGTCACATTATGCCAGTCACTACTCTTGATGAACTGTGGTATCGTGTTGAAGCTGCATGGGCAGCTGTACCTGTACACGCCATCCAAGCTCTGTTTGAGTCAATGCCCAGGGTATCAAGGTCGTTATTAAGGCCAGAGGTGGTCGTTCTGGGTACTGATTTCTCAGGATCTATGCACCCAAATTGCGTGAAAATGTAATCACATGTCAGTTCTAGTGTAATATATTTGTCCAATGAATACCCGTTTATCATCTGCATTGCTTCTTGGTGTAGCAATTTTAATGGCCAGTAGTGTATTTTTATCACATGCTTGTACCTGGTACAGTTCACTGCTACATCTTGGGAGCTACAACGGTTTCTTCTTATGGTCATATACTTAACCATTTTGGCATTAATTTGTAGCCCGTGCCTCGATGCCACTGTTTCCAGGACATGAATACTTTTTTCATTTCATGTTGTGCACATGCTTCTAGTGCGTCTCATCCGCATAGGCCAGATAGGTAATATTTTCGTCGCCAATTTTACCACACCGAAAGTTGTTGAACTTCCGCATTACAAGATTGAAAAGATCAGGAGATAATTCGTGTTCTTGTCTTAATCTTGCTTTCTCTAGGTAACTTTCTGTCACTGTATTCTCTATCCGTACCTTAGCTTCCATGTAACTTACGCACATCTCCATAAGTCTAACCAGTTTCTTTGTTATGCCAAACTCTGCCATGGTTTCAATCAGACTCGGGTTATGCTTACTTGAAGTCTACAAAGAGGAGATTTATTCTACGTCGTTTTCATAAAATTTCTCCCAGACATGTTTCAGACCAAACCCCAGGTCCGTGCTTGATCGCCGCGTTTTAAAACGTCCTTGGTACTCTCCAGTTAGTTCCGTTGCCAGTGGTTTCCATTATTCCAGTAGACAGTTGGAGAAGAACTAGTACTGGATGTTGAGTAGCGCTATGCCGCTATAGGCATATACTGGTTTATCTTTCTTTTTATGTGTGAGGCATATCACAGCTACCTGTCACTCCTCTGATACTGTCTGTTTTGCCCAGATTAGTATTAGCTTTTGAGTTTTGGAACAGATGTTTGTGCTGCAGCCTTCAGAAGTTCAGCGGGTATTCCATCGTCTTCTGGACTCCTGCGGTTCTTAAAGTTTTTAATCTCTTTTCATATCACGTCTATGGAAAGTGGAAGATATTCTGGATCTATTGTTGTTGGATCGTTAAACCTGTGTAAGGCACTTGGGTATTCGCAATTTAGTAGGTGCCTGAAGTATTCCACTTTCTCCCAATCCTTTGCGCTTCCGCAGGCAACCTTATAGGTGGTGCAACCACAGCTATGAGTACTCATCTTGGGTTTTAATAACCTCTTCAGCTGTATTTTAGTCCTTTATTTCTGTATCACTACCGGTTTCGTGGCTTTGAAGCCACACCTTCGGGTGACATGATTAAAATATTAGAGCGGAAAAGCTCGGAATCTTTTTTCCAAACATTACTTGTCCATCAAATACAAAAAGCGCTAAAAGACGGTATGTCATGGGTTAAAAACTCCCAATTTCCAATACAGTGGATGGGTCTAAAACAAACCGTATCATAGTGGTCGCTTCTCCAATCCATATGGAACCGCGTACAGGGGTCGCGGCCGTGAGCTCTCTTCCATTGGCGTATTTTATGAGTTTGTGTTTGTTCTTCCTTGAAGCACCTTCAGATTCCGATATCGTTGTTTACATCTGTTTCCATGAAAATCTAGCTGAGCTTCCTCCATAATGCGTCTTACATATCCCCTCTTTGTTTTAATTAGTGTGACCCATATTCGCCCTCGCATTTCCTAGAGGTTTGATTTTCCTTCTTCGTACATATTATTTTTACCAGTAGTAATTTGGCCCTATGTATCATTTGATACCTACCTCACATACCTCATCGAACCACTCTCGTTTTTCCTTAATTCGCTTTGGAATACTTCTTGAGCTATTTGCTTAATTGCATCTGCAATTAGTGCCCTGTTTTGATCTGCACTCTTACTTCTCTATACCTAGGGGCTTCCTATGGTTTCCAGTGATTGATCGGTAAACGTATAACCCGATAGTAATGGGCGTCTCCGCATGTTTATGCACATTTTACTGCCTTTGTTTATGTCGAGGCTACCTGCACCTATCGTTGCGCCTCTGCAGATGTTCCAGCTTTTCGTTGCATTTTTCTGGCGTTGCAAGTTTCCTTCCCACGGCACCTTCATTAGCTAACAGCCTCACAGAGCTACAATATTATCCACCTGGTCATTTATAACATCGCGAATAATAACAACCCTATAATCCTCCATTGGGGAGCGCCTGAAAATAAATTAGAAAACTAGTGGACAAATAGTTTGCCGTCTTACCCTCATAAATTCTGACTAAGAACTCCTTTTAGTAGCAAATGTAAATCGTAACACGACTATGCTCTGCCGGGAATCCACCCCTACGAAATGTAATTTTCCGTCAGCCCCACATTTAACGCCGGCCGCGGTGGTCTCGCGGTTCTAGGCGCGCAGTCCGGAACCGCGCGACTGCTACGGTCGCAGGTTCGAATCCTGCCTCGGGCATGGATGTGTGTGATGTCCTTAGGTTAGTTAGGTTTAAGTAGTTCTAAGTTCTAGGGGACTGATGACCACAGCTGTTAAGTCCCATAGTGCTCAGAGCCATTTGAACCCACATCTAACGTGTACTCAGCACAATGTGCTACCTTGTTTCACGAGGTAATCATTCCAAACAATCCACATTTTTAGACAATATCAATATCACTTCCTGCCGTCTCTAGTTAGGCGAGATTCCCTTTAACGACAGTAGTTGCTTTCTTGGCCGACCTTTCGTTCGCCTGTTGGTCGATATTTCATCGTAAATCTAGGAGTTGTTTTGTCATTTATGCTTTGTATATACTCCAACCAGTTTTCCCTGTATTGTTTTATTGTTATTTATCAACGGATTGGAAAGAAAGCATTTGCGAATGTATTTAAAATAACGCAATAAAAAACCTACAGAATGAATGGAAACGAAACTAAACGAAATGAGTGAGCTTTGTGACACAAATACAATAGCAGCAATATTCACATCTTTCATAAATTATTCAAACTAGTTTTTTTTTCTTATCTTATTAACCACATCAGTTATGAGACTCACTCCTATCATTTAAATCGGTTACATATACTCGTAGAGCTTCGACTGCATTCTGTAAGATTAAATACACCTGGATAAAACACTGATCATTTGGTGGCCTGCTGCTTCCACTTCAGGCTCCGGAAAAGTTACGTCAAGTACTCTCTCTCTCTCTCTCTCTCTCTCTCTCTCGCACACACACTTTGTGTGTGTGTGGTGAAGGAGTGTTAGGAGGGGAAGTCCGTGCAGATGAAAGTTAATTCTGCCTAACACCGAGGACAGAGACACAAGAGCTGCTCCACTATTCACGGGGTTGGTTCATATAGAAGAAGCGCATATCCACTCTTCCATTAGCCAACATCAAATATTCATTTTCTGACTACACGTACCACGTTCAGTCGCAGCTTTCTGATCTTGTGAGCTCCTCATTAGGTCTGTTGATGAAATATCGATATATAATATATTTTTCCCGCCGCTATATCGATATCAAAATTTTAATATTGAGCGCCGCGTGGGATTAGCCGAGTGGTCTCAGGCGCTACAGTCATGGACTGTTCTGCTGGTCCCGGCGGAGGTTCGAGTCCTCCCTCGGGCATGGGTGTGTGTGTTTGTCCTTAGGATAATTTAGGTTAAGTAGTGTGTAAGGCTAGGGACTGATGACCTTAGCAGTTAAGTGCCATAAGATTTCACACGCATTTGAACATTTTTTCTAATATTGAGTGCCGATGTTTTTATTTTATATTATATTTTTATCACAGTTTTCGGTAAATATTCGAAGTTTGTTCTTTTGAAATTGTAGCAGAACATAATTTTACCTTCATTGTGTGAAAGAGTCTCAGTATTTCTTGAGCTTTCATCACGTCCAGTCTTTCTCTTTACTGCGTGAAGCAAGTATATGTGTCACAAAACAAGAAGTCCGATTGCACTGGGGGGGGGGGGGGGGGGAGTTTGGCGATGAGATTGGAATAACAAGATTTCCGCACACCAGTTGCTTTAACAAAAGACAATTTTTAACGCCACTATTGTGTTATTTCTTCACATCGGCATACTTCAGAAACAGTCGTCGAAAATGATGAACAAAAATCTAAATGACCAGATTGTTCTTTACCATGGGCAGTGACGTGTGAGGGGAAACACTGACGTAATCGGTGCTCGATGCTACCAACATAAACTGCAACGTTTAGCTCCACCATGCAGTTCTGGCGTTGTTATCAAAGTGGTTATCGTCAAACGTGAGCGTGCAACGTTTCCCTTTCAGTTCTTGCCCAAAGGGAGGCTAAAGCTAGTAGCTTCTTCATATACAGAAGATCTAATAATAGATCAGTACTTTAATATACAGCTCTAAAACCGACAGTTTATTTACAATGTGCAGCCAATATTTTTGTAGTCAGGTACGTCGATATGTTTCCCGTTGATATATTGAGATATCCACACGTATTTCGGTATGCAGACAGCCGATAATCAGTTTTTTAAATATCGATATATCGGATTCCCGATATTTTTAAAAATATCAACAAACCTATTCCACATCCGAATATATCTGCAACTGAATGCTGTTTAGAAAGGAATCTTGTTTCCAATTTTTTCTCCTTATTTACCCTTTCAAGATCGTTGATTTACGATCCTCTCATTTGTCAGACCAGACATGCTCAACTCAAAATAATAACTTACAAATAAAAAGGGAAAAAACACATATCAAAGTTTATAAGAAAAAGAATAACATAAAAAGAACGTTAAGGTATCATAAAAAGAAGGTTAAGATATTAGAATGAGTCTAATACTTCAGCAACGGCATGGAGACAGGAGACAGGAGACTTTGGTGCATATGGATTCAGTGCAAAATAATGAGAGAACTTGTTGTGTACATAGTTCTGTGTAGTCAGCGCATACACAACTTTCCCACTAGAGCGCGCCCCACTAAGCACAACAGTGCAGGCGCAGCGCTCGTCTGTCTCCGCATTACGAGATGGTGCTGCCATAGAGACGGACCAAATTCTGCTTCCGCCAATCCGTGTATTAATATGTAACGCAGCCAATGAGATTGCTGCTAATGTAGAACCTTTTCTCCTCATGGATCACACTCTCGCAGTGATACATGAACGTGCGAGGTATTATAACGAGTGTACAGACCTCTGATTAGTCAGTCTGCAATTGTCTGCACCAGTCTGTACGAGTTCTACATTTGTCTGTACCAGTCTATAGTCAAGTTTCAGTCTGCGCCTAATAAGATTACCATATTTCTGTACATAGCCATGAAGATAAATGTATAGACACTTTTGTCAAGTATCAGAGATATATGTGAGAATAAGATTAACGTACCAATACCATAGGAACTTCAGATTGTCAATTGTAAATAGCATCCTGCACCAAGTTAAGTAACTTTTATGCTTGATATTATTTTAGTAAATGTGTGTGAAAATTATCAAATTCTGTTTAAAGTTGGTCACCGTCAATCTGCTACACTAAGCGTGCAAATGGCATTTCTATCATCTGAACTAACGGCAGAAGATACACACGCCACGATAAGACCATGAGACATATTGCTGACACTCGCCTACTTCGTTAGAGCGACAAGTCAAATAATCTGATGGTGTGTGTACTGAAGGTCTTACAGTACGCACACCACAGAACTATCATTATTTCAGAAGATAAGCCATACGTTTATCTCCAAAACTAAAGAAATACGTAAGTCCCTTTACGTTGTGAGACAGATTACTCCGTAATGATTGCAATATACGGGGTGCTTCCGGAACAGAGTACAAAACTTTAACCCTCTAACGGTAAGGTGAAGTTTCCTGACATAAACGGTAAGGTGGGGTTGGATTACACCCCACCCTCCAAATACCGATTTTTCGGGGTAAAATAAAAAATTAATAATGGGAAAAAGTTTTATTATCAATTAAACACATTATATTTGTTATAACAAGTTTTTTTATATTTATAGTCAATAAGTAAGAATATAAAGTACTTTGAAAAAAAAAGAGGAACTTGATTACAAAAAAGTACCTTAACGGAAATATTCTCTATAAAATTATTGAAAACATAGTAAAAATCAATAGATTCAGTCATCGACTAGGAACTTGAGTGCTTTAGAATTTCTAAAGATAGGAACTAAATGAGAAACATCTTTTACTACTTGTAAAAAATAATTATAGTGTCAGCAGTTTCGAAATATAAAATTCTCAATAATAAATGTCTTTGTACACATAATGTAATAGGTGGTTTCTGAACAGTTTTCTGCATCGATACTGTCGCCATCCTCTGACTCAGCCTCCTGTAGGAGAAACTCGTTGTATATATCCTTAGGAGTTCTCAGGAGTTGATGCGCCATTTTAGTAAGATACTAGAAGAGAAAACAAAACTTAGATGTAATATAAACATCAATATGGGGTTGAATCCTCCCCACAAAAGAAACTAATAAGTGTGACGTGAACAGTAAGGTGGGGTCGGATCCAACCACAGCGTGGGTAATGTAGGTTTCGGATAGAGAGGGTAGCTGTAGGTCACTCACCAGACTGACGTGGCCTCCTCGGCGTTCTCGGGACGACTGGCTGTTAGGGTAGCTGGAACCACAGCGCTCTCAGAAAAGGGAGTGGGGAGTTATAAACAGAACAGACTCGCTGGGGTCAGATCCAACCCCAACCTTACCGTTAGAGGGTTAATAGGACATAGAGGATGCGCCACTGAACAACTTGAGGCAGGGAACCTGGGATCGGAGAAGCCAGTTTAAGGAGATAATAGGAATCAAATCACACTGTCGTTTACAGTTCCGGCCAACATATTCACGACAAAACGTACTTGATGGTGTGACTCTGCTACAGCGACAGAGGCTATTCCTCCTGTTCGAAATACCATCACGATCAAACGAGGCCTCGTCAGTAGAAAGCACGATTTGGAGGAAATGGGGTCAATCAATCTATTGTTGGAGCAACCACTGACACAATGCGACCATTGATGCAAAGTCAGTCACAAGCAAACTGCATGGACTCGTTGTGGGTGATACGGGTGTAATTGTTGTTCGTGGTGTGCTCGCCACACGCTAGTATGTGCAGAACCCATTTCACATGCAATACGAGTATTTGTACCGGGTTCCGCTGCGACAAATCCCAGCACCTCCTCTTCAAAATCGGATGTGCGAGTGGTCCTCATATTGCCAGGTCCCTCGTTATTTTTTTCCAATGAACCAGTCTCCCGCATTCGTCGATCGAGAGAAATAAACATTCGTCGATGCCTCTTAGGAACTGTCTCTTAGGGAATATTTCCCAGAACAGGCTTTCAGTAGCAAGAGCATTGCAATGTATTTATCCATACCCAAGGTGCATGTTAGTGAGATCTGCGAAACCGTACCCGTACTGCTCCATCGTGTTGTACTGTGCGTATCTGAATAGCATTGAGTAATGAATGGGTCTGTTGTCGATTCATACTACGTTCTGTCATGGGACAATGTAAATGCCGGCCGCGGTGGCCGTGCAGTTCTAGGCGCTTCAGTCCGGAACCGCGAGACTGCTACGGTCGCAGGTTCGAATCCTGCCTCGGGCATGGATGTGTGTGATGTCCTTAGGTTAGTTAGGTTTAAGTAGTTCTGATGACCTCAGATGTTAAGTCCCATAGTGCTCAGAGCCATTTTTGAACAATGTAAATACACACAACAGAGTCACATTATGGACAAAGAAAGTAAACAAAACCTGCATCTTGACTTCCTAGTAATCTGGCTCGTCCTCCTTGTTTCCTTGCAGGAACTAAAGAACGTACACATAGATAAACACCACAGCACGTGTAAACTTGTACGCATGTTAGTTGTAAATAAGCTGGAAAACAGTAATGCTAGACAAATCAGTAGATAAGTTTACTTTCACGTCTCCTTAAGCTGGCTTCTCCGACCACAGGTTCCCTACTTCAAATTGTTCAATGGAGCATTCTCTCTGTCCTCTTCCATTTTTGCACGCTCTTCTGGAAACAGATTGTAAAAGTACTCCGGAAGAACGCTTTAAGTGTGAGACGGAGATTGAAAGTAATGCAAGGAGGGGATGCCCGAAATGTTGATGTGCGATTGCTGTATATCGGTTTGGGGTTGTGATCATGAAGCAATCGATAGCGAAAGTAAAACGTGTAGTAACTGTACCTTCGGACTATGTGTAATTAGCCACCTTTACGAAGGAGTAATATTATCATCTGTATGGATCAATCGGTCTACTGTTGGAGCAACCGCTGGCACAATGCGGCCCTTGGTGCAAACTCAGTCACTAACATTACATAGACTCCTTGTGGGTGATATGGGTGTAATTGTTGTTAGTGGTGTACTCGCCACACGCTATGTGGAGATCCCATTTCACGTGCAATATGACGAGAGAAAATGTGTTTTATATGGAAATCAGCATTCATCTTCATGGTATTCATGTAGTCATTCTGACATCGAGATGCTGCAAGTTATCGGCTGATGACAGTTCTTTGATAATTGCAAGCAAAAACTCCATTTTCATGGACTTTTCCGTAGTTTATTGCTGTATTTTATTTTGACTCACCACCTAAATCGGTATAGTGTAGCACAGCGTACCTCATTTGGGTACAACATTTATTTAACAGCATGAGATCTATAACCATTAATTAGTTCCTAACTAAGCATTCAACTAAATACGGTTAGAAAAACAACATTAAAAATTTTCTTACTGATAAAATAAATTACTGATTAATAATAAAATTCAATAATGGTTCGATGAAATCTAAGAAAATATTAATTCTTATACTACTTCCTAATCTGTTTTATAATCTGTTTGTCACACTGAGTAGCAAGTTATTGATGTGTTGTAAACAGTGCTGTAAACTTCTCTTTCACTTTAGACACAATCACATGATATGGTCAATTATAATCGTATTCCACAGTATAGCCCGCCTCCACTGCTGGGGTCGCTGACGCATCCCTGTGTGGGGGACGGCCGAGTCTGAGGTAGCTGGCGGAGGAATTGTCACCCCTTGTACCCAAGTATTTGGCACACAGGGGGAGAAGAGGTAGTGGCATATAGTTCCTCAACTGACTTTGATCCACTGTCCTGGATGAAATTCCAAACTTGTCTGCAGTGCCTCAAACATTTAGTGCATATGAACTAATTGGTGGTGATCCATTCGTTGAACTGTCTGTTCCGTTGTTGGTATTCGAGGGCAGAAGGCTATGTGTCGGCACCATGTTTCAACCCTCCCTTGTCACATCATACGACACAAACTTAACACCCCCCCCCCACACACACACACCCATTCAATCTACTGTACTTAAAAGATACACTGAAGACGCTACTCGCACAGGCCGTAGGGAAAGCACGGAGTGCGGAAGAAGAGAACCGTTTCCGGTCAGACAGCTAAACGTATCCCTCGACGTGTCCCAAACAATTCTTTTATTTCGACCATATATTGATCACCTTCATCCCACTCAAAATGGTCAATGTACGGCTGAAACGCCTTCTGACTGTGGTCATAGTCGGTGAGTGAGTCAAATAAAAAAAGAAGTGTACACTTGACGGGTGCAGATGATAGGGCACTAGGGCGTTGAAATTTACATGGGCCCAAACATCCCGTTAGCCCATAGGACACCGTTCAGGCAGGTTGTGCAGGTATTCTCATGTGGGATGTGGGGGATGTTTACACGGTATCAAATGAGACTTCCGGTGTACCTGCCATCGTCTCTCAACATTGAGTGGGGTAGAAACTTACTGAAACTTCCTGGCACATTAAAACTGTGCCAGACCTGGACTCGAACTCGAGTCCTTTGCTTTTCGCGGGCAAGCGAAGTTTGGAAGGTAGGAGACGAGGTACTGCCAGAACTGAAGCTATGGGGGAGCGTCGTGAGTCGTTCCTGGGTAGCTCAAATGGCTGAGCACTTGCCCGCGAAAGGCAAAGGTACCCAGTTCGAGTCTCGGTACGGCACAGAGTTTTAACCTGCCAGGAAGTTTCATATCAGAGCACACTCTGCTGCAGAGTGAAAATTTTTTTCTAGAAACTTACTGTTAATTCATGTGCATCCATCTTGTAACATTTATATGTAACTGGTCTTTGAAGAAAAGGTAGTGTGATGCAATACATGTTAAACACAACTGGACAACACATGTTGAACCGAGATGCGTCGTGATCACGCTCTGGTTGTGAGGACGATCAAGTGAAAGAACAGGAAAATACTATCTCTCATCTCCCATTGGCTACCCTGGCCTCTGATTGGCTAAAAGTCGAGAACAGGGCTTCCAGAACAGCTCGGCACCAGGTTCGTGCCGTCACTCCAGTCTGGGGGCTTAGTTTTTCAGTTCAGTCTAGGCAGATGGTCGTTGTGACATGTACACACTGCGACAGCGCGGTTTTTAATCACGTGTAATCTTTGCACTGTGATTGTGCACCATAGAAATACATTATTCTGCCGTTCCTAAAAATTAGGAAATTTTTCAGCAGATTTGGAGAATCCACATTCAGCATATATAGAGAATCCTGGATCCTGTTTACAGTCACAGCGGGTGTCTTCAAAGGGCCTACAAACGTACACTTCCTTGTGCAAGAGGGACACTACAATACAGAGTGCAAGGTGAGTGGACAGAACTTTGGGACGTCTGCGCGAAGCGCACATGCACAACCGCAACTCCCACGCTAACTGCTGGCTGTAGCAACCAGTCCACATAGTCACGTTTTTGAAACCAATTTCAAGCGAAGATATTGCAGTCTGTTCGCCTACAGCCCGCTGAAGGCATCCATTATTAGTATTTTCAGCAAGACAATGCACCACCCCTTTGCGCCTGAATTGCCTAGAATTGTTTGAGGAACACTGAAAAGACCAGAGGGAGGTGGTGATTCCCTAAACCACCTGATTTCAACCCTACTGAAAACGTGTAGGACGCCAACGAGAGAGAGGAATGCGTCTCGGTTCCAGCTGCTACCGACCTGGGTTGTCGTCATGCATCAGGTTATCCGTTAAGTCCACGCCACCACGCTTCACTACCACCATTAGAACGAAAGCGGGTACTACACGCTACTGAAGAGATCCGTTAATTTCAAAAAATGCTAACGATTGTATCTTACACATTTCTTTGTGCGATTCGTCTTAGCTTCCTGAACAAGGCCAGTGCCAATTACTTGTACACTTCACTGTACGCTCACGTGCATGTAACGAAGGTGCAACAAAAATAAGAAAATTTCTTTGTGGTATTCTGTAATTCCGTGCAGGTCCTCGCTCTCTTCGTAAATCAAAGCTTGAAACATTCCCTTTGAAAAATTAATGAATTACTGTGCTGATAAACTTCCATGTTATTTGATTTTCAAACAGCTGAGCAAAACTGAATGTACTCAGACATCTCGCTCTTTACTTATTCTGATCAACACTAAACTGGCACACAATATTTTTAGCGCAACGCAATCTGACTTCCAAAAATCCCTACAAAAGAATGGCCCTGACTAACAATAACCTATACCTTTCATAAATCACTTACCTCACAAAAATCTTCGTTACTCGAACTACCGCAATACAGCGAGCGCCACTACTGCCAGCAAATAAAAGATTCTAATTACTGAAAGCACTAACTACTGATAGGCACAGTTAGCAAATGAAAGATTTTGATAGAGAACAAACAATGTATTTACCTTAATAATGTTCAAAAGTGTTCATGATACCCAGTATTACAAATTTACTCTTTCTGGCGGACACACGTCCAGATCGTCCGCTCTTAAAATTCTGCCATCTCTCTCCCCACATCCACCACTGCTGGCAGCTCACCTCCCAACTGCGCAACGCTACGCGCTGTTCACATCCAACTGCCCAACACTACAATAGCAAATATTCCAACAGTGCAAACCAACCACAGACTGCACACAGCACAGTCAGTCATATTCAAACAGAGCGCTACGTGGCGTTACCAACATAAAAATCTAAACAGCCTACTTACAAGCTGACTGCGAACTCTCGAACCATTCTAAACCGACTACTTCAGAAGAAAATTTCGTACAATTCTACGGGAGAAAGGTTGGTGCTGATTCAACGTGACAAACACTTTCGGCTCCTACATAAAACTGCTTGCAATTATCCGTCCATTTGCACACAAAATTTTCATTTGTGTTCACTTTATCATCGTTTTACGTGTAGGTTATTGTATTTGGTTTCCCTTTTAGAAATTATCCTCCGCCTTGCTAGCATGTATTGGAAGTCAGAATCACCTGTTATTCACAGTGACAAGAGGTATTGTGTGGGATAACTTCTGCGAAGTCATCTTGCAAGGCCTGATATGAAAGCACTGCTCTCCTTAATTTTTATGCGTTCCTAGAAAAGCCTTTTGAAACTATTGAGGTAATACAATCGAAGCATAAGGTCAAACTATCTTGCTTTGATAACTAGTAAAGACGATGTTTTAATTACTGCTGGTCAACTAAATCATCGGCAAAATGCAGTTTCAGTTTCATAATCCTCTGACCAATCGGAATTATATCTCATCAACAGTCTGTATGATTCCTACTTTGACATTTCTAGTGATTTTTACTCTTGTATATTAGTTTCCTTCGAACACAGTTCAGTCGATGTATAAGAGGCTATCAAAAAGTGTCCGTTTGAGGGCGTTGCTGCAGCGTAAAACCAGAGCGACTTCGATATGGATCTATAAGCACCGACATGTAGGCAAACGTTTAGTGTGGCCTACGAATGAAACCTTCTGATTGCCCCTTGCATTACAAACGTGATTTTCGTGCGGACAAGACCGGAAGTTTGTGAGATTCTCCGAATGCCATTTTGATGCACTGAATTGTCAATATAACTGGCCGTCAGCATAACTTAATATTACTCGCACACGAATCTTAAGGGGGACGTTAATAATAAAAAAAAAAAAACACTGAGTCGTGCTTCGGCTCCCGTTGGTGCTGCCTGTAGATTTCTGTCCTCTGTTGGAGGCCAGACCGTATCGTCTAGTTGACATGGTTGCGGTTGTTTGTCTTCTTCTTGTGTTGACTGGCATCACTTGGTTTTGCAAGTGTTGCCTGTCCGCTTGTGGCAGCAGCGGCGGTTATCGATATGTAGTAGCTGTGGCCCTATGTTTGGGGCGACGTCGTTGTTCTTCCGGGTCGTGTCAGTGTGCAGTTCCGTAGGGGGACTCAGGAGGAGCCAGGTCCCTGCAGTGCGAGAACAAGCCGGGACCACTGGAGGCGTGCAAGGACTGCCGGATCGAAGGCCTGCGGTCACGAGGTTGCACAGCCTCGTCGTAAGCCAGATCCTGCAAGTTTTAAGTTGAGTGCGTTTGGATTCAAGTAGAGAAACCTCCACGATTGTGGGATCTTGCAATTCTCCAGTGACGTAGATTCATGTTGCTGCTTGTAGTGTATCCGAGGCAAAGAGCAGCTGTAAGTAGGCTGTTTAGATTTTTATATGGGTAATGCCACGTAGCGCTCTGTATGAAAATCACTGGCTGTGCTGTGTGCAGTCTGTGGCTAGTTTGCATTGTTGCCTGCCATTGTTGTCATGAACTGCTATAGCTGGATGTGAACAGCGCGTAGCGTTGCGCAGTTGGAGGTGAGCCGCCAGCAGTGGTGGATGTGAGGAGAGAGATGGTGGAGTTTTGAAAAATGTCATGAACTGCTGTATATATCATGAATATTGAGGTAAATACAGTGTTTGTTCACTATTAATATCTTTCATTTGCTAACTATCCCTATCAGTAGTTAGTACCTTCAGTAGTTTGAATCTTTTATTTAGCTGGCAGTAGTGGCGCTCGCTGTATTGCAGTAGTTCGAGCAACGAAGATTTTTGTGAGGTAAGTGATTTCTGAAAGGTATAGTTTAATGTTACTCAGGGCCATTCTTTTGCAGGGATCTTTAATAGTCAGATTGCGTTGCGCTAAAAACATTGTGTGTCAGGTTAAGCACAGTCGTGTATCAGTTATTCTAAGGGGACGTTTCATATGGCGACCCTGCCAGGATCAGAATGAGGAATATTGCAATACATATTAGTGGAGGTGAGCCGCCAGCAGTGGTGGATGTGAGGAGAGAGATGGCGGAGTTTTGAAAAATGTCATGAACTGCTGTATATATCATGAATATTGAGGTAAATACAGTGTTTGTTCACTATTAATATCTTTCATTTGCTAACTATCCCTATCAGTAGTTAGTACCTTCAGTAGTTTGAATCTTTTATTTAGCTGGCAGTAGTGGCGCTCGCTGTATTGCAGTAGTTCGAGCAACGAAGATTTTTGTGAGGTAAGTGATTTCTGAAAGGTATAGTTTAATGTTACTCAGGGCCATTCTTTTGCAGGGATCTTTAATAGTCAGATTGCGTTGCGCTAAAAACATTGTGTGTCAGGTTAAGCACAGTCGTGTATAAGTTATTCTAAGGGGACGTTTCACAGCGAGTGGAGTGCTTGGGGAGGGCGGATCTGATTAGCTTTCCTCATCTTCTAATGACTATTTATTGCGTTCAGTTTGTTACTATTTATTAAGTTCAACCAGCGGTATTTTTCGTGCCTCGTGGCCGCTAACGCTCCAGTTACGTGCCCCGGGGGGTTAGTGTATGTAACGGCAGTGTACGTTTCCTCGCCTTGCCACTGCTGTTCGGTGAGGCGTGTAGTTGTGACAACTTTCTTGATCGTAAGTTGCTTGGCGATTCTTCTACTCTGGTGGTAGTGATTCCTTTCTCGTTCCGGGCGCTCTAAGCACAGTACTCTGTGGGCAGAGTCCAGACCGCTGGTTCAGGCTTTGGTGTATTTTTACATCTTCGCATTAGGTTTATTGGACGTCAGGTAGCCTCAACAAGATTATCATTAGTCATTCGTTAGATTGCCACTAGTCTGATTACCATCTTGTGAAGTGAATGCAACTCTTGGCTGCCTATCTCATCGCTAGCGAAAGTATTTTTTTTGCCAGACCTACTCAGAGATCGATTCCTTGTGCACCATTCGTGACTGGCCCTTGTGTTTTATTATTGTATTTGCTGTTTTACTGTATGTTTCTAAATGTTGTTATTGAATTGACATTCTTGGCGTTACAGCAGGTTTAAATGATGGTGCTACCAAGTTACCATCACTTGTCTTACCTGTTTGGTAATCAGTTGCTTGTCCTTTTAAATTAACCTTTGCTGTTGTATTTGCTGTTTTACTGTATTTTTTTGATTTTTTATATAATTGCCGTTCTTGGCGTTACAGCAGGATTAAATGGTTGTACTACCAAGTTTATCATCATTTTTACTCACCCATTTGGTGATCAGTTGCCTGTCCTTTTAAATTAACCTTTGCTATTGCACTGCTGTTTTACAGTATGTTTGTTAAATTTTTTTATAATTGCCGTCCTTGGTGCTAAAGGCCTTCAGCCGTGACTGTGGTTACTTGCCTTAAAATACTAATTGGGATCACATTGGCTTCTTTTTAAAACATTATTTGCTGTGTTTGTATTTTATGCTCATTTGGTAAATTGTAAATTGTAAATCACTATTAATTACACAGTTGTTTATTCCTTCATTAATAACGTGTTATATCTTTATTTATTGCTGAATCTGGAATTACCGTTTAAAAATAAATGTGTGTAACTGCAAAATGGAACCAATAGTAACTGATTACGGACCCGTCCACATTCGTAACCGAAACCTGCCTTCCTTGACTACCAGGTTTCAACAGGTAGCAGAGTGTAGTTACGATTGTAATATCACCATTTCAGTTGCTGTTGGTTAATTTGGTAAAGTCTGTTACTGTTGTATGATTTCTGCCTTTGGTGTTTTGTTCTGTTTTAGATGATCAACTGTGTAATGGCGGTCAGGCAGTGCCCCGGGATCAGCCTATTGAGGAAGGACCACCTCATTTATGAGCTGGCGATAAGACGCCAGCCTATTGAGGGCAGTTTTCCAACCACCCATCCACGCAACAACACGTCCGCAGAATTACGAGTAAAGTGATCGACACCGTTTCTAATGTTTGACATCACATATGTTTGACTTCGATATCATTAAAGGAATTCCAGCCATTATCCATGTACTATCTGAAGTCTCGAAGAAATTTTAATAGCAGTTGATGTGTCGACAGAAGTGCCGACACAGTGTTATTTTGAGGGGGCCGATATGCACGCTATAAGCTCACCCAGAATATCGTGAAGTCTGAAACAGGACGCTCAATGAATGCTATAAAGAAAAGTACGTTGCTTTGGGAATACTTAACTTTAATCCATCCTTTTGGTATACATCGTTCTTGACTATACAAATTAGACTATCTTCAGATACGGTTAATTACAATCACTGTAAGGCTAATGGCGCCTTGCTAGGTCGTAGTCATGGACTTAGCTGAAGGCTATTCTAACGGTCTCTCGGCAAATGAGAGAAAAGCTTCGTCAGTGTAGTCGCTAGCAAAGTCGTCGTACAACTGGGACGAGTGCTAGTCCGCCTCTCTAGACCTGCCATGTGGTGGCGCTAGGTCTGCAAGTACTGACAGTGGCGACACGCGGGTCCGACATGTACTAATGGACCGCGGCCGATTTAAAGCTACCACCTAGCAAGTGTGGTGTCTGGCGGTGACACCACAGCAGTTTTTTCAATATTTGGACGACAATGTCTCTTTCTGTATTGTTATGATGACCAGTTTTCGTTCTCTTTGATAACCACCACCACTTCCTGTTGCACCTTATGTAATGTGCAGTTGAGATTAACTGCATATGATACACAAGCCACAATATGTGATTATGTGTGCCGAATAGGACCGGAACTAGTTGTAATAGAAAACGAACCTGCCACATGTTGAAGAACATTTTGTTTAAACTGGGACACCCTCGATCCCTCACCTCCTCCATTCTTTCCTCACAACAGCACCCCCCCCCCCCTTTCCCATTCTCTTCCTTTTCCTAGGTCTCTCTTGGTTTCCTTCAGTAATAAGTTTTTCGTACCTAGTGATATCGTCAAAAAGCAAAAAACACACTTTCGCTGGAAACACTCAGTTAACATCGGCGGTATTAGAAGAATCACTTATCTCCCACTGACAACCATAATGCACGTGACGCTCTTATTTCAAATTTTGCGTCCAGTTGTAACACATTAGTAGACAGCCTTCATCAGAAGCACTCATTTCATTACATGCACGTGTGCTAATACGCTCATGGCTGATTTTCACAGTAGTGAGCGTGTGAAATTGTACCGGGTAAAATACAGTTTGGAATCGTCGTTGTTCTGATGAAATTTGTTACCGCAGTTTCATTACGTAATTTCGGGACTGTTCGCGCATCAGTGTATTTGTTATGTGTTAACTGACAGTCCAAATTATTTCATGCATTTCACGCGTGAACACAGTTAATATTTAAAGCTGCAACATTTTTATACTGCAAAACGTAACCGAACCGTTTTGTTTCCGAGCATTCGAAAATTCGCGAAGCGGTTATGATACGCGTTGTCCTCCCCCCGCCCCCTCCCCTTCAAAAACGGTCATTTTCCAGGAAATTTTAATATGAGCGTATTGGTTTTCATCTGTGTTAGAATTTTTCTTCAGAATAAAAACGTCAGCATTAATTGACAAAGTATGCGCCATAATTTTGTCTGCGTGTCATTTCGACATTTGCATATTGAGGAAATAAGCAGGTGCGACGAATTTAATTTTAGCTATTTCGATCTCTGTATACAACATTAACGCAAAGGGCTCGCAGCTACAGCAAGAACAGGATAACAGAAAAAGCTATTTTCTCTCGAAATTAAGAACAAAATTTTGCTTCTTGAATTATGAAATGAAGTCCTTTTGAATTACTGTTTTACATACGATGCAGGCATCGTGAATGACAACCTTTAACGTTCTCCTTTCAATTCCAGTAACGACCTTCCGGCACTCGACGTACTGATGAAAAGCGAGTACAGCGCATTGTGAGCAAGCCGACGTATCTTTTGTCTCCTTACACCCTACTGCGAGACAGATACTCAAATATTCTTCTTCCTTCCCAAATTTTCAGTAAAGTCCATTATCCCGACCTGTTTACTTCTGTACTATTCGTCGTATACCATCAAACACCGTAACGTGTGTCATGCTTTCCGTATTTCTGAAGTTGCTAAATACAGATCAAAACCGCCTCTTACTCAACCTTCCCTACCTACCTGTGATATCAAGTCTTAAATTTCCAATACACTTTTCGAAGTCCTTAAAGATTCTCGTTGTAACCTTACATATTTACACTACTGGCCATTAAAATTGCTACACCACGAAGATGACGTGCTACAGACGCGAAATTTAACCCACAGGAAGAAGATGCTGTGATATGCAAATGATTAGCTTTTCAGAGCATTCTCACAAGGTTGGCGCCGGTGGTGACATGAGGAAAGTTTCCAACCGATTTCTCATACACAAACAGCAGTTGACCGCCGTTGCCTGGTGAAACGTTTTGTGATGCCTCGTGTAAGGAGGAGAAATGCGTACCATCACGTTTCCGACTTTGATAAAGGTCGGGTTGTAGCCTACCGCGATTGCGGTTTATCGTATCGCGACCTTGCTGCTCGCGTTGGTCTAGATCCATTGACTGTTAGCAGAATATGGAAACGGTGGGCTCAGGAGGGCAATACGGAACGCCGTGCTGGATCCCAACGGCCTCGTATCACTAGCAGTCGAGATGACAGGCATCTTATCCGCATAGCTGTAACGGATCGTGCAGCCACGTCTCGATCCCTGAGTCAACAGATGGGGACGTTTGCAAGACAACAACCATCTGTACGAACAGTTCGAAGACCTTTGCAGCAGCATGGACTATCAGCTCGGAGACCATGGCTGCGGTTACCCTTGACGCTGCATCACATGGTGTACTCAACGACGAACCTGGGTGCACGAATGGCAAAACGTCATTTTTTTGGATGAATCCAGGTTCTGTTTACAACATCATGATGGTCGCATCCGTGTTTAGCGACATCGCGGTGAACGCACATTTGAAGCGTGTATTCGTCATCGCCATATTGGCGTATCACCCGGCGTTAAGGTATGGGGTGCCATTGGTTACACGTCTCGGTCACCTATTGTTCGCACTGACGGCACCTTGAACAGTGGACGTTACATTTCAGATGTGTTACGACCCGTGGCTTTACCCTTCGTTCGATCCCTGTGAAACCCAACATTTCAGCAGGATAATGCACGACCGCATGTTGCAGGTCCTGTACGGGCCTTTCTGGATACAGAAAAAGTTCGACTGCTGCCCTGGCCAGCACATTCTCCAGATCTCTCACCAATTGAAAACGTCTGGTCAATGGTGGCCGAGCAACTGGCTCGTCACAATACGCCTGTCACTACTCTTGATGAACTGTGGTATCGTGTTGAAGCTGCATGGGCAGCTGTACCTGTACACGTCATCCAAGCTCTGTTTGAGTCAATGCCCAGGCGTATCAAGGCCGTTATTAAGGCCAGAGGTGGTCGTTCTGGGTACTGATTTCTCAGGATCTATGCACCTAAATTGCGTGAAAAAGTAATCACATGTCAGTTTTAGTATAATATATTTGTCCAATGAATACCCCTTTATCATCTACATTTCTTCTAGGTGTAGCAATTTTAATGGCCAGTAGTGTGTCTGTGTTGCAACTTCGTCTGTGTGAGAGGCGGATGTAAATAGGAGTTACAGCCGTAGAAACTCCGGCACCGCGAGGTTGTTCATGTCAGTCGTGTATCCTGGGCTGTCGGACATGCTACTGCTTCCTGACATGGCCAACGCAACGATGGACGCCTTCCGAATACAGATTACTGATCAGCAACTGTTGGTTCTCTTTGACGGTGCTGCACACACGATTATAGAGAATGAGTTTTTCTTCATATAAGCCTCCCAGCGTGAACATTTACACGGTAATTCACACATAGATTCAAAAAACAAAAACCGATTTCAATTGTTTATTACAGACAAAGAATAAAAGATAGAAATATATTGCGCATGTCACTAGGTAGAGTAAGGTTCAAAGTTTTGACATACAGCTGCCCTGTTGTTCGTTTGTAGCAACATGGAACTACACTCCTGGAAATTGAAATAAGAACACCGTGAATTCATTGTCCCAGGAAGGGGAAACTTTATTGACACATTCCTGGGGTCAGATACATCACATGATCACAGTGACAGAACCACAGGCACATAGACACAGGCAACAGAGCATGCACAATGTCGGCACTAGTACAGTGTATATCCACCTTTCGCAGCAATGCAGGCTGCTATTCTCCCATGGAGACGATCGTAGAGATGCTGGATGTAGTCCTGTGGAACGGCTTGCCATGCCATTTCCACCTGGCGCCTCAGTTGGACCAGCGTTCGTGCTGGACGTGCAGACCGCGTGAGACGACGCTTCATCCAGTCCCAAACATGCTCAATAGGGGACAGATCCGGAGATCTTGCTGGCCAGGGTAGTTGACTTACACCTTCTAGAGCACGTAGGGTGGCACGGGATACATGCGGACATGCATTGTCCTGTTGGAACAGCAAGTTCCCTTGCCGGTCTAGGAATGGTAGAACGATGGGTTCGATGACGGTTTGGATGTACCGTGCACTATTCAGTGTCCCCTCGACGATCACCAGTGGTGTACGGCCAGTGTAGGAGATCGCTCTCCGCACCATGATGCCGGGTGTTGGCCCTGTGTGCCTCGGTCGTATGCAGTCCTGATTGTGGCGCTCACCTGCACGGCGCCAAACACGCATACGACCATCATTGGCACCAAGGCAGAAGCGACTCTCATCGCTGAAGACGACACGTCTCCATTCGTCCCTCCATTCACGCCTGTCGCGACACCACTGGAAGCGGGCTGCACGGTGTTGGGGCGTGAGCGGAAGACGGCCTAACGGTGTGCGGGACCGTAGCCCAGCTTCATGGAGACGGTTGCGAATGGTCCTCGCCGATACCCCAGGAGCAACAGTGTCCCTAATTTGCTGGGAAGTGGCGGTGCGGTCCCCTACGGCACTGCGTAGGATCCTACGGTCTTGGCGTGCATCCGTGCGTCGCTGCGGTCCGGTCCCAGGTCGACGGGCACGTGCACCTTCCGCCGACCACTGGCGACAACATCGATGTACTGTGGAGACCTCACGCCCCACGTGTTGAGCAATTCGGCGGTACGTCCACCCGGCCTCCCGCATGCCCACTATACGCCCTCGCTTAAAGTCCGTCAACTGCACATACGGTTCACGTCCACGCTGTCGCGGAATGCTACCTGTGTTAAAGACTGCGATGGAGCTCCGTATGCCACGGCAAACTGGCTGACACTGACGGCGGCGGTGCACAAATGCTGCGCAGCTAGCGCCATTCGACGGCCAACACCGCGGTTCCTGGTGTGTCCGCTGTGCCGTGCGTGTGATCATTGCTTGTACAGCCCTCTCGCAGTGTCCGGAGCAAGTATGGTGGGTTTGACACACCGGTGTCAATGTGTTCTTTTTTCCATTTCCAGGAGTGTACATAACAAATCATTTTTCTGTATTGGAATTTGCATGGAGTCCATCCACTGTTCAAGTGCAACGTGCATTTTTCCGTCGATTCAACCAGAGGCCGCCTCTGCACAAGCAGATTTATGACCGGCATATACAATTCTTGGAAGTTCGTGACATAAGCGAAGAGAAGATTACTGGTCGGCCACGCATGTCATGATAGTGTCGAGCGTATCCGAGATGCGTTCACACTGAGCCCTCGGAAGTCCACAAGACAGGCATGCCGCAACTTCAACTTCCTCAAACACCAGTGTGGCGTGTTGTTAAGAGACGCCTGCATATGATACCTTCCTTACAAGTTGCCGTTATTAAGCAACTGCGTCCCGGCGACCGTAACAGAAGGTACGAACTTTGCATTTCAGAACTGCAGGATATGGCAAAGGACATTTTTTCCCGAATGACAGCTTTCCAGACGAAGCGACGTTACACTTATCGGGTAAAGGAAACTGCCTTAATAAAAAAAATTGGGGGTCACCAACCCTGGCGTCGTCGTCGAAAATGAGAGAGACTCACCGAAACGGAATGCATTTGTTTCTGTTCAAAATGTTTATGGTCTTTTCTTTTTTGCAGAGGGAACTATTACAGGAATGTCATATCTGGGCATGCTGCAAAACCGGATGTTCCCTCAACTTCACTAAGATTCCAATGATTTCATTTTTATGCATAGCGGCGCCCTGCCTCATTATCACCTTCATGTGCGGTGTTACCTTAACAACCCAATCCCACAACGTTGATTTGGAAGAGGCGGACAACAAGACCTTGCTCACTACTTTTGGCCTTCCAGGCTACCACAACTCACACCTTACGGTTTTTTTCTTTTTTTGTGGGAGTACATAACAGACAGACTCTTTGTCCCACCTATGGCAGCTACTCTTCCGAGGCAGAGCTGAGAAATCAAACTGTTTAAGCTGTCGATTCGGTAAACAGGGACCTGTAGATTCGTGTGTGAAATGAAATGGAGTACCATTTAGATTTTTTCTTTAACGAGGCATGGTGTTCCTGTTGAGTGTGTGGTATAGAGTCTGTGCGAACGTAAAGCGTTGAGCCCTCCTCTGTCCAGTGACGTACTCATCGAGTTTCTATGTTTCATAGTTTGTTCAAAATGGTTCAAATGGCTCTGAGCACTATGGGACTCCACATCTGAGGTCATCAGTCCCCTGGAACTTAGAACTACTTAAACCTAACCTAACCTAAGGATGTCACACACATCCATGCCCGAGGCAGGTTTCGAACCTGCGACCGTAGCGGTCGCGCGGTTCCGGACTGAAGCGCCTAGAACTGCTCGGCCACAGCGGCCGGCTCATAGTTTGTCTGTAGTAAAAAATTCAAATATGTTTTCTGTTTGAGTTTTCTATTTGAATCATCCTGTTTTAATTGTCTCGTAACAGAATCCGATCCAAAGATTAAACAAAAAATATTCTTATTCAGTTTTAAATAATGATTGACTTCACGTTAGAAGCAATTTTCACCTAACAAATATTTGTTCTTCATTTATTTCATTTTCAAATACCATAGCAATATCATATCGGCGTATGGGTATTGGTTTCTCCTGAGTGTTAATCCATCAGCGAAGCTGATTGCCATGTGTGGAACCCGTGTTCGAATCCCCGTACTGTCAAGAAGTTGGAAAGATTGGAGCGGGAAGCGTTAAGGTTGGTGTTGCCAATTGAGGAGATAATTGACCGAGTAGTAGAGGCACCAGATCTGCCTAACAGACATCGGCCGGGACCGCGGTGTGCCCCTCCATACCTCATCTCGATGATACCATAGACTGAGAATGACACGGCGGTCGGTTGGTTCCGGGTGTCTCGTCTGTGGTCATAACGGCGGTGCTTCCCTTTTCCCTTTTCGCTAATAAACTATGTTAAACGCTAATCTTCCTTATTTCCGAATCTGGCCTTGTAAAATAACTAAAAATCATCAGTGGAATAGACACAATAACGATGAAATACTAGAAGACCTCAAAAAATTTACGGGGTCGTCATAGCATTGGAGGGACTAAGAAATCGTCCTCAAAAGAATAGTGCAGGACCCCTCGTGGGAGAGAGCAAATAAACCTTTGTTACAGCCTAGATTTTTCTCAAGAATTTTTTGACTGTTGTTAACAAGCCTTGCATGTCTTCTTTCGTGCATTAGGATAAAGTTTCCTGCATATAAATTATGTTGTTATTTGAAAACGGATGAATTACACAAATTGTATGATTTCAGCATGTGTTGTAGTATTAAGGTGTCTTGTGGGGTTCTTTTGCTCCCTTAATAGACAGTACAGACTTCCAGTGATAACACATGCCGCTGATAATATAGTTATTGTTGCACATCGTTGGTTACGAAATTGACTTTGTATTTTCTCTTTCGTTCATTTATTATACCTTTGACAGAATGTCTGCCTTTAAAGTTTTGTCTTTTTCGTTTGCTCACGCGCAGAGGCTGTCAGTAAATTACGTCCATCCATTTTTGTTAAGTTGCACTATGGTGTTGAACCGATTGCAGATCATGAGTTTTAAAATTCTGCTACTTCTTTACACCCATCAAGTTTGCTCGAAATTTTTTGACAGAATTACTACTTATTTTGTGAATTAATGGTAGAAAAGGAGTAAAAAAAGGCGCAACAATACATAGCTAATTCTAGAGTCAATATGGTTATTAGTGGACATGTTATCGTTATGTAGTGACCCACCTCGATAGCCGAGAGGTCGCTTCCGTAATTCTGTTCTGTGACGCTCGTCTTGGAGGTACATGGTACGAAGCCAGGTGGCGGAAGAAACATTCACCGCTAGTGATTGTTCGGCAAGAGGATAAGAGGCGGTGGCGTTAAGTTCCCGAACTTCAGTATTTGCGCCAATGTCTGGGACTAACTACCAAATCTCCAAGCAGTATCTCATAAATTGATGGACTGGGACACTACCGATGGTGATTTGCTCCTCGGATGGCAACATTAAGCTCAACAGCTCCTTCCTGCGTTTCGAAAGAAATAGGCTATGTGCTGGCATCGGGTTTGATCCTGTCCCTGTTGGGCCAGCTGATCTAATAGAAAAGCACGGACATGTGAACCGAAAGGTGACGGGATCGAATCCTGATCGGACTACAGTTTTTCCCTCATTGATATGAAGAATCGTCAGTAACGACAATTGCTTCGTTTCATACGTTAAACTGTAGGTATCCTTTCCCCGGTCGGTTAGGGAGAAGAAAACCGCCAAAATGATAATTGGCGAACATTAAAAGGCTTGACAAACCCTTTAAACCACAAAGTACCGTTATTATTACTTCTTTCTTTTGTCAGACGTTATGTCTGGTCAAAAACGGAAAGTGACGCGGACCTTGATCAAGCGTGACTTCCTTTTAACTGTACGGTATATGTTATATTGCATTTAGGAACTTTCGGGTGATTCAACATGTATCAATAATTACGGATTTCTGTAGTTGTATATATAAGGTTGGATGTAGCTGTATTGCATTGATGTACTGGTGGATATTGTGTGGTATGACTCCTGTTGTTGATAGTATAATTGGTATAATGTCAACTTTATCCTGATGCCACATGTCCTTGAGTTCCTCAGCCAGTTGGATGTATTTTTCAATTTTTTCTCCTGTTTTCTTCTGTATATTTGTTGTATTGGGTATGGATATTTCGATTAGTTGTGTTAATTTCTTCTTTTTATTCGTGAGTATGATGTCAGGTTTGTTATGTGGTGTTGTTTTATCTGTTATAATGTTTCTGTTCCAGTATAATTTGTATTCATCATTCTCCAGTACATTTTGTGGTGCATACTTGTATGTGGGAACGTGTTGTTTTATAAGTTTATATTGTAAGGCAAGCTGTTGATGTATTATTTTTGCTACATTGTCATGTCTTCTGGGGTATTCTGTATTTGCTAGTATTGTACATCCTCTTGTGATGTGATCTACTGTTTCTATTTGTTGTTTGCAAAGTCTGCATTTATCTGTTGTGGTATTGCGATCTTTAATGATATGCTTGCTGTAATATCTGGTGTTTATTGTTTGATCCTGTAGTGCAATCATGAATCCTTCCGTCTCACTGTATATATTGCCTTTTCTTAGCCATGTGTTGGATGCGTCTTGATCGATGTGTGGCTGTGTTAGATGATACGGGTGCTTGCCATGTAGTGTTTTCTTTTTCCAATGTACTTTCTTCGTATCTGTTGATGTTATGTGATCTAGAGGGTTGTAGAAATGGTTATGAAATTGCAGTGGTGTAGCCGATGTATTTATATGAGTGATTGCTTTGTGTATTTTGCTAGTTTCTGCTCGTTCTAGAAAGAATTTTCTTAAATTGTCTACCTGTCCATAATGTAGGTTTTTTATGTCTATAAATCCCCTTCCTCCTTCCTTTCTGCTTAATGTGAATCTTTCTGTTGCTGAATGTATGTGATGTATTCTATATTTGTGGCACTGTGATCGTGTAGGTGTATTGAGTGCTTCTAGGTCTGTGTTACTCCATTTCACTACTCCAAATGAGTAGGGCAATATTGGTATAGCATAAGTATTTATAGCTGTTGTCTTGTTTCTTGCTGTCAATTCTATTTTCAGTATTTTCGTTAGTCTTTGTCTATATTTTTCTTTTAGATCTTCTTTAATATTTGTATTATCTATTCCTATTTTTTGTCTGTATCCTAGATATTTATAGGCATCTGTTTTTTCCATCGCTTCTATGGAGTCGCTGTGGTTATCCAAAATGTAATCTTCTTGTTTAGTGTGTTTTCCCTTGACTATGCTATTTTTCTTACATTTGTCTGTTCCAAAAGCCATATTTATATCATTGCTGAATACTTCTGTTATCTTTAGTAATTGGTTGAGTTGTTGATTTGTTGCTGCCAGTAGTTTTAGATCATCCATGTATAGCAAATGTGTGATTTTGTGTGGGTATGTTCCAGTAATATTGTATCCATAATTTGTATTATTTAGCATGTTGGATAGTGGGTTCAGAGCAAGGCAGAACCAGAAAGCACTTAATGAGTCTCCTTGGTATATTCCACCCTTAATCTGTATTGGCTGTGATGTGATATTATTAGAATTTGTTTGGATATTAAGTGTGGTTTTCCAGTTTTTCATTACTATGTTTAGGAACTGTATCAATTTAGGATCTACTTTGTATATTTCCAATATTTGTAGTAACCATGAGTGGGGTACACTATCAAAAGCTTTTTGGTAATCAATGTATGCGTAGTGTAGCGACCTTTGTTTAGTTTTAGCTTGATATGTCACCTCTGCACATATTATCAGTTGCTCTTTAGATCCTCGTGCTCCTTTGCAACAGCCTTTTTGTTCTTCATTTACAATTTTGTTCTGTGTTGTATGTGTCATTAATTTCTGTGTAATGACTGAAGTTAATATTTTGTATATTGTTGGTAGGCATGTTATGGGGCGATACTTAGCTGGGTTTGCTGTGTCTGCTTGATCTTTAGGTTTCAGATAAGTTATCCCATGTGTAAGTGTATCAGGGAATGTGTATGGGTCTGCAATGTAATTGTTAAATAATTTAGTTAGATGTGAATGTGTTGAGGTGAACTTCTTTAGCCAGAAATTTGCTATTTTATCTTTTCCAGGGGCTTTCCAATCGTGAGTAGAATTGATTGTTTGGGTGACTTCATGTTGCAAAATTATCACTTCAGGCATTTGTGGTATCATCTTGTATGTATCTGTTTCTGCTTGTATCCACCATGCATGCCTGTTATGTTGTATCAGGTTTGACCATATGTTGCTCCAGAAGTGTTCCATGTCTGTTATGTTTGGTGGATTGTCTGTTTTAATGTGTGTGTTATCTATTGTCTGGTAAAATTTCTTTTGGTTTGTGTTGAATGTTTGGTTTTGTTTCCTTCTATTTTCACTTTTTTTGTATCTTCTAAGTCGTTTGGCCAATGCTTCTAATTCCTTCTTCTTTTCATCTAATTGCTCTATCGCTTCTTGTTGTAAGATTTTACCTAACCTTTTTCGTTTGTTTTCTGACATTTCATTTCTTATAAATTGTGTTAGCTGTCCGATGTCTTTTCTCAGTTTTTCTATTCTGATCTGTAGCCTGTGTTGCCATGTTGGTTTTGTGGGTTTCTTCTGCGTGTTGGTTGGTTCTGATCTCTGCCTAGTGTGTATATTTAGTGTAGTGAGTGCTCCTATATAAACCAGTAGTTGTAACTCTTCCATAGTTGTGTTTTCATTTATTTTGTTGTGTATGATTGTGTTGATAGTTTTTATTGTTGTTTCGACTTCTGGGTTTTTTGGCAGTCTATGCAAGAATGGTCTAATGTCTGTATTTGTGTCTTTGTATTCTATATATGTCAGCTGAAATTTCTCTTCTATATCTAACATGTGTGTCACTTCGTGTTCTATTTGTGCTTGTTCTGGTGGCTGTCATAAGATTTCGTTTTCCTCTGATTGTTTAATTGATGCGTGTTGGTCTTTGTTTGTTTGCTCTGGGATGTTTGAGTCCATTACTGTATTTTCTTCTTCTTCTGATTGCACATTATTTTGTTCCAGTATTTGTTGTACTTGTTGTTTGATGTTTTCTAATTCTGACTGGGGTATCCTGTTATTTTTGATTACTACACGGATCTGATCAGCTAGTCGTTGTTCTGTTAAAAATTTTAATTCTGGGTATCTGGTAATAAATGTTGTGTATACTTGCGATCTGTATCCAGTTGTGTTGGTTCCTAGGTTTGTTGCTTGGTAATAACAGAACATGAGGTGTCGATTAACTTCATCTGACCATCTCATCCTCTGTCTTTGTTTTCCTTCTAGGGTGGTTGCAGCAAGCATATCCTGCAAAACACCTCTATTTGGATTTAAATCATTTTCCAGTTGGCTAGCAGTGTCGTTACCATTGTGGGCGGGCATAGGGTTCAAGCGTCGTCCCCGACCATGACGGCGCTTGTCCGAGGCTTCTTTAGTTCTGTCCTGAACCAACTAATCACACTAAAAGGGGGGGTTAGCCCTATTAGTGGTTTGTTCTTTTCCTCGCCTTTTACGACTGGCAGAACATACCGGAGGCCTATTCATTTCCCGGGCCTCCACGGGACTATTATTGTTACTATTATTATTATTATTATAAACTATCAGTTTAATAAGTCACAGTTGCATAATACTAACGCGAATTCTTTACAGACGAATGGTAAAACTGGTAGAAGCCGACCTCGGGGAAGATCAGTTTGGATTCCGTAGAAATGTTGGAACACGTGAGGCAATACTGACCTTACGACTTATCTTAGAAGAAAGATTAAGAAATGGCAAACCTACGTTTCTAGCATTTGTAGACTTAGAGAAAGCTTTTGACAATGTTGACTGGAATACTGTGTTTCAAATTCTGAAGGTGGCAGGGGTAAAATACAGGGAGCGAAAGGCTATTTACAGTTTGTACAGAAACCAGATGGCAGTTATAAGAGTCGAGGGGCATGAAAGGGAAGCAGTGGTTGGGAAAGGAGTAAGACAGGGTTGTAGCCTCTCTCTCCGATGTTATTCAATCTGTATATAGAGCAAGCAGTAAAGGAAACAAAAGAAAAATTTGGAGTAGGTATTAAAATTCATGGAGAAGAAGTAAAAACTTTGAGGTTCGCCGATGACATTGTAATTCTGTCAGAGACAGCAAAGGACTTGCAAGAGCAGTTGAACGGAATGGACAGTGTCTTGAAAGGAGGATATAAGATGAACATCAACAAAAGCAAAACGAGGATAATGGAATGTAGTCAAATTAAGTCGGGTGATGCTGAGGGAATTAGATTAAGAAATGAGACACTTAAAGTAGTAAAGGAGTTTTGCTATTTAGGGAGTAAAATAACTGATGATGGTCGAAGTAGAGAGGATATAAAATGTAGACTGGCAATGGCAAGGAAAGCGTTTCTGAAGAAGAGAAATTTGTTAACATCGAGTTTAGATTTAAGTGTCAGGAAGTCGTTTCTGAAAGTATTTGTATGGAGTGTAGCCATGTATGGAAGTGAAACATGGACGATAACTAGTTTGGACAAGAAGAGAATAGAAGCTTTCGAAATGTGGTGCTACAGAAGAATGCTGAAGATAAGGTGGGTAGATCACGTAACTAATGAGGAGGTATTGAATAGGATTGGGGAGAAGAGAAGTTTGTGGCACAACTTGACTAGAAGAAGGGATCGGTTGGTAGGGCATGTTTTGAGGCATCAAGGGATCACAAATTTAGCATTGGAGGGAAGTGTGGAGGGTAAAAATCGTAGAGGGAGACCAAGAGGTGAATACACTAAGCAGATTCAGAAGGATGTAGGTTGCAGTAGATACTGGGAGATGAAGAAGCTTGCACAGGATAGAGTAGCATGGAGAGCTGCATCAAACCAGTCTCAGGACTGAAGACCACAACAACAACAACAGTGTTAAATAGTGAACGTGCGGCAGTAGTGTGTCAACTTTGTTGAGTCACATATCGCAATGGGGCAACATCTCCAACTCACGTGTCGAATACATTCTACAGGCGCCTGCCGTGACTTCAGTGAAATGCAAAACGCGGAGAAATATTTGCTGGGAAGAATGACAGATGACGAAACTTCCGTATATGAACCTACCACAAAACGAAAACGTACAGAAAAGAACGTGGAGGGTCCACTCTTTGATGACGTAACCGACATTGAACTCAACGTGAAGCGCTAGTTAAATAATATTCCAAAGAAGGACTTTTCTGACAGTTTCACATGCGTTGAACACAACTGGCGGGAGGGGGGGGGGGGGGGAGAAGAGAGAGGGACTATGAAGAACACTTGAAGAATTAAAATCACCATCTTAACTTTCCTCTATTTTTTATTTGTCCAATCTCGCTACTTTTGGACTCATCTACATCTAAATCTACGTGATTACTCTGATATTCACAATAAAGTGCCTGGCACAGTGTTCAATGAACCACCTTCATGCTGTCTCTCTACCGTTCCACTCTCGAACGGCCCGCGGGAAAAACGAGCACTTAAATTTTTCTGTGCGAGCCCTGATTTCTCTTATTTTATCGTGATGATCATTTCTCCCTATGTAGGTGGGTGCCAACCGAATGTTTTTGCATTTGGAGGAGAAACTGGTGATTGAAATTTCATGAGAAGATCCCGTCGCAACGAAAAACGCCTTTGTTTTAATGATTGCCACTCCAATTCACGTATTATGTCTGTGACACTATCTACCCTATTTCGCGATCATACAAAACGAGCTGCCCTTCTTTGTACTTTTTCGATGTCATCCGTCAGTCCCATCTGATGCGAATCCCACACCGCACAGCAGTACTCCAGAATAGGGCGGACAAGCGTAGTGTAAGCAGTCTCTTTGGTAGACCTCTTGCACATTCTAAGTGTTATGTCAATGAATCGCAGTCTTTGGTTTGCTCGACCGACAACACTATCTATGTGAATGTTCCAATTTAGGCTATTTGTAATTGTAATCCCTAAGTATTTAGCTGATTTACAGCCCTCAGATTTGTGTGACTTATCGCGTAATCGAGATTTAGCGGATTTCTTTTAGTACTCATACGAATAACTTCCCACTTTTCTTTATTCAGGGTCAACTGCCACTTTTCGCGCCATACAGATAATGTATCTAAATCATTCTGCAATTCTATTTGGTCATCTGATGACTTTAAAAGACGGTAAATGACAGTATCATCTGCAAACAATCTGAGGGCTACTCAGATATGTCGTTCATATAGATCAGGAACAGTAGAGGGCCTATTACACTTACTTGGGGAACCACGGATATTACTTCTGTTTTACTCGATGACTTTCCGTCTATTACTACGAACTGTGACCTTTCTAACAGGAAATCTCGCCGGCCGCGGTGGTCTAGCGGTTCTAGGCGCTCAGTCCGGAACCGTGCGACTGCTATGGTCGCAGGTTCGAATCCTGCCTCGGGCACGGATGTGTGTGATTTCCTTAGGTTAGTTAGGTTTAAGTAGTTCTAAGCTCTAGGGGACTGATGACCACAGATGTTGAGTCCCACAGTGCTCAGAGCCATTTGAACTAACAGGAAATCTCGAATCCAGTCGCACAACTGGGGCGATATTCCATAGGCACTCAGTTTGGCTAAGATGACGCTTGTGAGGAACGGTGTCGAAAGCCTTCTGAAATATAAACATACGAAATCAGTTTCAAATTCCCTGTCGATAGCACTCATTACGTCATGAGTATAAAGAGCTAGTTGTGTCTCACAAGAACGATATTTTCTGAATCCGCGCTGACTATGTGTCAATAAACTGTTTTCTTCGAGGTATTCATAATGTTCGAACACATTGTTTGTTCCCAAACCCTACTGCAAATCGATGTTAGTGATATGGGCCTGTAATTCAGCGGATTACTCCTATTTCCCTTTTTAGGTACTGGTGTGACTTGAGCAACTTTCCAGTCTTTAGGTGCGGATCTTTCTGTGAGCGAGCGGTTGTATACAATTGCTAAATATGGACTGAGTATCTCAGTGACTGCATATCTCACTACGTCGTTTTCGTTTTCAATTCGCAGCATTTCCTTACGGTCATCTTGTTGGTGCTGTTGACACTTCTTCTTTCGATTTCGGCCATCTTTGGACCACGTTCAACAATTCACTTGCCCGGCTTTTTGATCTTTTTTTCTCTCTTCCCAATATTTCCTCATCATTTTCGAGTGGTTCCTCCTCCGCTCTTCCGACCATTTCCTGTTATTATTCTTTAGTTTCGTTTCTTCTGGAAAACACTTAATTTCGTTCACTATTTGTCTAAACTTTTCCCTGTCCCTGATTGACTCACGGGTGACATTAAAATAGGCCAAATCCTTTTTCACCATCTGTATCCATTTATTGTTGGTTTTTTCGTTCCTGTTACTATGTTCAAACACTTTTCTTGTTAGTCTGTTTCCATCCATCCTCGACAGGTGACCATAAAACGTTAGTCTGCGTTTACGCATTGCCTCACTCACTTTCTCAATAGTTTTGTATATTTCCTTATTACTCTTTAGCTTGTACTCTTCCCCAATCTTTCTCGGTCCTAATATTTTTCTCAAAATTTTCCTTTCTTTCTTTTCCATGTTTTCTATTTCCCCCTTTTTGTTAAGAGTTAGGCACTCCGATGCATACAGGCATTCTGGTCTAATGACAGTTTTATAATGTCTTAATTTAGCTTGAATCGAAATGTTTTTTTTGTTATATATGTCTTTGGTTTTTTGAAAAGCAAATTCCATTTTCCTTGCTCTCGCCTGGTTTGCACTCTTGTCTAAACCATTCACTTGAATTATTTCACCTAAATACTTAAATTTTTCTATTCTCTTAATATTGCCGTATTTAGTAATAAGATTTTTCTTGTTATTTCTATGATTAGACATATACACGGTTTTTTCAAATGAAATCTGCAGTCCAGCTCTGGCCGAAACTTCTTGTAGTTTCTCCAAGTAGTTCTGAGCTATTTCTTCGTTTTCTGTAATTACTGCCAGATCGTCTGCAAAAGCTAAACAGTCCACTTCTATTTTTTCTTTTTTTGTTCCAATTCTGATGTCATTCTTGGTGCCTTTGAGTTCTTCTTTCCATATTCTCAATATCTTTTCCAGTACGCAGTTGAAGAGGATTGGGGATAAACCATCACCTTGTCTAACACCTGTTTTAATTTCGAACTTCCTTGAAATTTCACCCATAAATTTAACTTTGGCCTTACTGTTTGTTAGCGTCTGTTTGATAATTTGAATTGTTTTCTTATCGACCCCAAATTCTTCCAATACTTTCAGTAATGTTTCTCTATCTACCGAGTCGTATGCTTTTTTGAAATCTACAAATACTATTGCAAATCTCTGGCCTCTTGAGATTCTGTAACGAATTAGTGTTTTCAGGTTAAATATTTGTTCAACACAGGATCTACCTTGTCTAAAACCTGCTTGATATTCACCTATTTTTTTTATCCAGAACTGGCTCCACGATTTGAAGTAATTTCCTTGACAAAATTTTGTATCCTACTGGTAGTAGCGAGATCCCTCTATAATTATTAACATTCATCTTATCCCCCTTTTTGTGTAGTGGGTGTATCAGGGCACACTGCCAGTCTTCAGGAATTCTTTCTTCGTCCCAGATCTTCTTAAACATATGTTCCAAAACTTGTGGGAGGTTGGTATCCATTATTTTTAGGATTTCTGGTACTATGGAGTCTTCACCTGGGGCTTTATTGTTTTTTAGACTGTGTATTATGTGTTTTATTTCTTCAGCGTCTGGAGGTTTTGACTCGGTATTAGTATTTCGGTGGTTTTCAAAACTCATTTTATCTTTGGGTGGTTCACAATTTAGTAGATTCTCGAAATATTTTGCTAGTATTTCACAATTAGTCTTGTTTGTCAAACCTAGCTTGTTCTCTTCATCTTTAAAACATAAATTTGGGGATTGGTATTTGGTTAGCTGTTTTCTAAAAGTTTTGTAGAAATCTCTAGAATTATTTCTTTTAAAGTCTTCCTCAATCTGTTCTAGGTTATCCTGAAATTGTCTTCTTTTTTTATTACGGAAAAGCTTAGCTGTTTCTCTTCTCTGGATTTTAAAATTGTCAAGATCTTGAGGATCTTTTGTGGAGTTCCATTTCTGCCACAATTTCTGTCTCTTCTCCAGGTTCTCATCACATTCATTGTCCCACCATGGATGTCTTCTTACTCTTTTCACGAGACAATTTTCTTTTGCTATTTCAACTATTTCGTTTTTTATCTCCTCCCATCCCGCTTCCTTATTTATTGTGGATATGCCATCGCTATCTTTGTGCAATGCTCTTTGAAACCGTTGTTTAATTTCTTCATTTTTTAAAGTTTCTGTGTTATATTTTGGAATTTTGTAAAAGGTTTTCTTCTCTTTTCGAAATGGGAGTGGTCTGAATTTAATCGTAGTCAAATAGTGGTCTGAATCAACATCAAGGCTTTTCAGCACTTTAGTGTTTTGAATTTCTTCTTGACAATGAAGTGAGATAGCCACATGGTCAATTTGGAATTCTCCGAGAAGTGGATTTGGTGATCTCCATGTTTTAGTTTTTCGGCTCAGCTTTTTGAAATGTGTTGTCATTATTTTCAAGTTGAAATGCCTACATACCTCTATAAGCCTTTCTCCATTTTTTGAAGTTCTTTTGTGACCTGGGAAGAGGCCTACTGTTCCATGGTATTTTTTCTCCCTTCCTATTTGTGTGTTAAAATCGCCTACTAACATTTTTATGTTCTTCTTTGAGCATCTATCCAGTTCCATTTCAAGTATCTCCCAAAATTCTTCAACTTTCTCCGGGTTATTTTTGTTGTCCTGGTTTATGGGTGCATGGCAGTTGATTATAGAGTATCCTTTGTTTTTACATTTAATCTCAAGAATGGATAGTCTCTCAGAACTCGAGTAGAAGTTAGTAACTGAATCTAAAATTGAGTGATGTACCAGAAATGCTGTTCCCAGGTATGGCATTTGTTTCATTAAGATTTTACCTGGTTTTCCTTTAAATAAACGATAGTTTTCAAAATCTGAAGCAGTTTCATCTAAAAACCTTGTTTCTTGCAATGCACATATTAAAATTTCTTTCTGGTTCAGCTTTTCAATCAATGATTTCAATTTTCCTACTTTAATTAGAGAGTTTACATTTAGGGTTGCAAACATAGTTGCTTTCTTAAATTTCAGTGTTGAGCGCTGCATACATGTTGGTTGGGGTCCTCCAAAATCCTTTGACCCCTTTGCATTGTTTCTACTAACAACGGAGGATTTGCCATTCGGTCTACCTCTTGGAGTAGTGTCTATCTTTGACGACGTTCCCATCATGCTTTGCAATAATTGTTGGATAATAAATTGGGGGATCGGGTTGCCCCGAATCCGAAATTAAAACCAAGGTAGTAAGCCCTGGAGTTAGCTCTTCCGCTCTCTCTGCCGTTGGGAAATTGTTCCTCTTCCGCCATTGAGACCGTTGGCTGGGTTTCACCTAGTAACCCTAGGCAGGGGCCCTATGACAGGGTGCTACCATCTGGAGCCGGACGGACCCTGGTTTTTTTACGAGGTTGTTACTCCTCCCCCTCCACACTTCCCCATCCTCTTGTTTTTAGATGGGCCCGGGCTTGGGACCGGCTTGCGGCGGTGCTGACACTATTTAATCAACAACCCAGCACTGATAGTGAGAATTCAGTATGTTACCTTACTTGTAGAGTCATCGCTGGATACAAAAGTAATTTCCGGTGTATTCCAGTCAAGTGTTTGGGGACACATGTAGCATATTTACGAGGGGCGTTCAATAAGTAATGCAACACATTTTTCTCTGAAAGCACGTTGGTTTTATTTAGGATTCTAATACAGTAAATTATTCACCCTCTTTTGGCTACGAAACCCTATTTTTTTACCAAAATTTCCTTTCAATACGACGGCCTTACGCCAAGTGTGTAGTAGGGTCTGTATGCCCGCTTCGTACTAATGTAATGGCCGATGTCAGCGCCAACGTCTTGCCGCATCAATAACCGCCCCCTCAACCACGACCTGCATCCCGCGGAGTGCATACTTCATTGGACCAAACAGATGGAAGTCGGAAGGTGCGGGATCCGGGTTGTAGGGTGGATGAGGAAGAGCAGTCCAATGAAGTTTTGTCCTCTCGGGAGCGGACTTGTGTGATCCTTTGCGTTGTCGTGGAGAAGGAGAGGTTTTTTTGTGGCGACGGACACCCTAAAATCGTTTCATCATTTTCCTGAGGGTAGCACAGTACACTTCAGAGTTGATCGTTGCACCACGAGGGAGGACATCAAACAGAATAACCCCTCCAGAGTCCCGGAAGATCGCCGTCTTGACCTTAACGGCTGGGGGCGCTGCTTTGAACTTTTTCTTCGGAGTAGAGGTGGAATTGCGCCACTCTACGTCGTCTTCCTTCCGGTTCGAAGTGAGGAATCCATGTTTCATCGCCTGTGACGATGTTCGACGCAATATTGTCGCAATCAGGCTCGTAAAGCTCGAACAATTCCGCACAGATGGTCCTTCGTAGCTCTGTATGGTCTTGCGTTAGGCGGCGAAGGAACCAGAATGCAAAGAAATTTGAGTACCGCCACTGGTGCGCGAGTATGTCAGCACCAACAACAGAGATGTTGTTTGACTGTAATCCGTCGTTCACGTAGAATGGGGGAGTCCCCATGTTCCAGCATTGCAGAAAATCGGACAGGTTTGAGCGACTTTGTTGCGATGATGGCAGACGCCTTTCCCAACGAGTCACCGTGCTTTTGTTCACTAGGATGTCACCGTAGACATTCTGCAAGGGCCTATAAATACCTGCGATGCTCTGGTTTTCCGCCAAAATAAACAGCTCTCTGCGTGGAACACATAAACACAAATAGTCTGCTTGTAACACATCTCCGTTGAGGCGCTGTTTTGAAGACTACGTATGACACCGCCATCTATCTGAACTTCATGGAACTGTAAGGACTGAAGTGAGAATTTTCCACGATGTCCCACAACCAGTTCCAAATTTTTTCGGTCGAAATTGGTTGAGAAAAAAATGTGTTGCTTTAATTAGTGAACGCTCTTCTTATGACGAGGGTAGACAATACTAACTGTGTGATTCTTCAGCTTCTTCAGGCGTAATTCACGACGAAATAGTTCAAGGGTGAAAGGCCAGATATCAGTGTCCAGCGTGCAAAACATTTCGGCAAGCGATCATGTTGAACTGCCTTGCCACCTGATGGTAGCTTGGAAGGCCGTTCGCTTGTAAACTATTCTGTCATTAATTTAGAGACCGGATTATATACATTTCTAGCATTTGTAGACTTAGAGAAAGCTTTTGACAATGTTAACTGGAATACTCTCTTTCAAATTCTGAAGGTGGCAGGGGTAAAATACAGGGAGCAAAAGGCTATTTACAGTTTGTACAGAAACCAGACGGCAATTATAAGAGTCTAGGGGCATGAAAGGGAAGCAGTGGTTGGGAAAGGAGTAAGACAGGGTTGTAGCCTCTCCCCGATGTTATTCAATCTGTATATTGAGCAAGCAGTAAAGGAAACAAAAGAAAAATTCGGAGTAGGTATTAAAATTCATGGAGAAGAAGTAAAAACTTTGAGGTTCGCCGATGACATTGTAGTTCTGTCAGAGACAGCAAAGGACTTGGAAGAACAGTTGAACGGAATGGACAGTGTCTTGAAAGGAGGAAGATGAACATCAACAAAAGCAAATCGAGGATAATGGAATGTAGTCAAATTAAGTCGGGTGATGCTGAGGGAATTAGATTAGGAAATGAGACACTTAAAGTATTAAAGGAGTTTTGCTATTTAGGGAGTAAAATAACCGATGATGGTCGAAGTAGAGAGGATATAAAATGTAGACTGGCAATGGCAAGGAAAGCGTTTCTCAAGAAGAGGAATTTGTTAACATCGAGTATAGATTTAAGTGTCAGGAATTCGTTTCTGAAAGTATTTGTATGGAGTGTAGCCATGTATGGAAGTGAAACATGGACGATAACTAGTTTGGACAAGAAGAGAATAGAAGCTTTCGAAATGTGGTGCTACAGAAGAATGCTGAAGATTAGATGGGTAGATCACGTAACTAATGAGGAGGTATTGAATAGGATTGGGGAGAAGAGAAGTTTGTGGCACAACTTGACTAGAAGAAGGGATCGGTTGGTAGGACATGTTTTGAGGCATCAAGGGATCACAAATTTAGCATTGGAGGGCAGTGTGGAGGGTAAAAATCGTAGAGGGAGACCAAGAGATGAATACACTAAGCAGATTCAGAAGGATGTAGGTTGCAGTAGATACTGGGAGATGAAGAAGCTTGCACAGGATAGAGTAGCATGGAGAGCTGCATCAAACTAGTCTCAGGACTGAAGACCACAACAACAACATTATATACATCATAAAAACCTTAAAATATTTATGCAAATATGCATGAAAAACGCTTAGAAATGCATGAAAAGTGTCGCAATATACAAGATCAAATAATAAAAAAAAACACGGTAGTTATTGCGTGCATTATTTCTCAAGGTTGAATCTGCGCATAGCAATAATGATGAAGAGCGCCGACCACACGAAAAATTGGTACATTTAGAACGCTGTTATTTTCTGAATACTTTCTAGTAAATGATAGGAAGGGAGCCTTTCTGGGATCATTTTCTAAAAATTTGCAAAATGGGGACGCATACAGTTTTTCAAGAATTCTTCCTTCTTTGCTACTGTTGTCGGTAACAAGCGGATGCGATCCGAGTGACTTGCAGCGAAACAATCGATATGTACAAGACCAACGTCAAGATATATCGCGGAAAGAGGGGCACGCTCAAAAACTCCGTAATATTTTGTTTGAAAAACAACATACAATCAAGAACTTTTTTGAACAGCATTAACTTTTAATTAATACTATTTGACCAAAGCATCATTTACAATTTATTCTACATTTTTCTACTATTGTAAACATAATCGACTGAATGCTGTTCCAAATGTTCGGTAGTGAGATTGTGTCTTCGAACACTCAAAACATTTTTATAAGCAGAAAAGGACCGTTTTATATCAAGTGAGGTAATTGAGCAGTATTTGAATTTCGATGTTATTCGCACTTATTGTCTGGTAAAAGTTCACCCGTCCCATCAATAAAACTATAATTTGGTACAAGGCTTCAAAGCCTGGGTTATTGTTTAAACTGTTTTCAGACTTTTCTTTAAGTTTTCTTGGGAATACCTCCGACAATGAGGAGTTCACTAGAATAATTTTATTCATTAACTAATAGATTCATTCAACGCCAAACCTTGAGATTCAAGCTTTAATACTTGCAGATATGTGGTAAATATGAGTGCTAATCACAGCAATGTATTTTTTATTACCGGGATCATTAAAAGCCTCCTTGCACTGGCACACTGCCAAAGCCTCTGCACTATCGAATTCGTTTACAACCCCTCTAATGGCCTCGAAATATTCATTGTAAAACAACACAGGTTCGATCCACTTACCCAGCGAGTTACCACTGGTTCGGGAGGTAAAGGCACATTCAGTAGTTTTTCTATGTAGGTCTAGATGTGAGCAGGAGCCTTTAGAAACGCTTTCTTTGTGGATTAAATCAGTTTATTTACATTCACAAACGTGGAACGTACTTCTTCAGCAAGGCGATGTACTTCATGAGCAAAGCACGTCACATGAATCAAATTGGGATAAACTACTCGGCGTCGGAGGGCTTTTCCTGCTTTGATCGTGTAGGGAGGCATCAGAAATAAACAGAAACACCCTTCCATCTGCAGAAGATTCTAGAAATATTTTTCTGATACCCTCATTCACAAATCTGGCGATCGTATAATGATTTACTTTTTCAAGTTCTTTGCAGGCCGCTAAATAGGAAGAAGAAGGCTCTTCTTTTAAAGCAGCAGCAATTAAATTTTCAATGTAACGGCCACAAGTGTCTGTAGTTTCGTCACCTGAAATCCAGATAATGCTCTCCTTGAGTTCATTGCGTATTTCTTCCAGAACGTTTAACGTAAACTGTCGGTATGGAATTTTTACGCAATCTTGATCCATCTGGTGTATTTTGATTTAAACAATATTGGCACAGGGAGCCTTTGAGAATAGGGTCTGTATGTTTGTTAAGAGGAATATTGCTTGCAATGAATGTTTCACGTAGAACCATGTTGAACCGACTTCTTTGGTTACCTTTGGACAAATTCTCGCTACTGCAACTTGCTGTTGTCAGAAGTTGTTGTCGTGGTCCTGTCTTCTGCATTCCTGCGATATGAAGACTTGTCTTGTGCTGGTCTATTTGAAACATTTTTTGTTCCGCACGAAACGTCTTTCTCGCAAACTCGACAATATAAAACAATTCCGTCATATGTAAATGTTCCAGGATGGCCAGATATACACGAAACGACGTTTGTTTCTTCGGGCGGCATGGCAAACAACACGTTACACACTACACGTCATAAACACGTTCAGCTATGTACTAGTAGATAGAAAGCTAAACTGAAACAATGGACGTGCGACTAAAAGCTTGCGTAGTTTAATTGTTGCCTACGAGTACGGTATAACAGCGGAGGGGATTAACCGGGGGTGAGAGCGCAAGAACATTGACTCTGTCTGCCTGTTCCTGTTTCTCTTCTGTAATGATTTTGCTATATAGTGGCCTCTCGGCTAGCGACTGCACGCAATTCTAGGTCGCGGTCAATCTGTTATACATCAGAACTAGATCGAGCTAGAGACCGCCCGTCAAAATGTTTAAAATATTGTAAACATAGAGCGAAAATATGCAACGTCACTATTTTTTAGTTAAAATATGCAATAACCTTAGAAAATGAGCCAAATATGCAAGTGAATTTGCAACATGCAATTGCATATAATCCGGTCTCTAGTCATTATTAATGCTAACCCCAGACTTTTTGCAAATGTTGGCGTCACCCATAATGAATTACAGAAACGTAAAAATGTTCACTTCAAAAAATGGGTAAGAAACGTAGCAAATTGTGACTAAAGTATCATTTTGTAACAACTGGAATCAGTAAATTACGAACACATCGGTGTACCAATTTTTAGGAATAGGCAAGTGGCAGATTTCCTGTTTTTTGGTGAGATACTAGGATAACACGGGACACAGCTTATTAAACACTCGTGCGACCCATCCAAGACCACCCCTCCAGTGTGGGGAAACAGAACCATATGAAAACCATATAAGACTACCAGGGGACTAAACTTGTGCAAAGGACAGCACGAATGGTCACAGGTCTGTTCTGCGCCACGGAAGAGCGTCACGTAGGTGGTGAGAAACTTGAACTGGCGGACGCTAACTATCCCGCGAAATCCTAACTCTACATCTTCATCTCCATGCATACTTTGCTATCTTCCCGCACTAGTGGTCAGTTCCTTTCCTATTTCACTAGCTAACAGAGTGAAGGGAAAACGACTGTCTGTACGCCAGCACATGACTCCTAATTTCTCTTATTTTTGTGGTCCTTCCGCGAAACGTACGTTGCCGGCAGCAGAGATAGCTCTGCAGTCAGCTTCAAATGTCGGTTTTCTAAATTTTCGGAATAATGTTTCGCGAAAAGAACGTCGTCTACAGACCAGAATTTGAGTTCACGAAGCATCTCCGTTATGCTTGACTGTTGAGCGAATCTAGCGATAACAATTCTAGTAAAACACCTCCCATTTGCTTCGATATCTTCGTTTAATACGACGTGATGGGTATCCGAAACCTTACTTAAAACAGATACCAGGAAACTAAGTATTAAGTTTATTCTACAACCTACTTCGTATCGCTCCTGATGCACAGAGGCATTTAATTAGACATTCTTCCGGTGCTCCATAAACGGAACTGGAAGAAACATACGAGTTGTTTCAAAATGAATATATGGCTTTTAAGGTTTCGTAGCATTTATTACATTCAACTCATAATAATAAAGAACATATCAAATGAAAGAGCAACTCAAACAGTTTCGTTTGTACAGTTTTGCGCAAAGGGAACAGTGTGGAACGACCAAGAGTGACTGAAGAACGTGCTGAAGGAGAGAGAATCTTTCACGCGTAGCCCAAGGAAATCATTTCGGAAGGCTAGTCATGAGTTAGCAGTTCCAGTGACGTCTGTGTGGAGACTTTCAAGCAGACACTTACAACAACGTCCTTATCGTTTGCAGCTGTTACAAGCTCTAAAGCCTACAGACTACAGCTTACGTACCAGCTTTGCAAACGAAGTGTTGCTGCAAGACGATAAAGATTTTCTGGATCTTGTCATCAGTGACGAATCGACATTTCACCAAAGTTGAAATGTGCACACACACACATAATGTTAACTGAACGTTTCGTGTGTAATATTCCGGCGAAAAGTTTATGGGCTTTTCCGTTTCGGTGAAGCGACTGTAACTGATGTGTCTTACCTCCTCAACTGGAAGAAGATGAACAGCAGAACTTTATTTGGAAGCAAGATGATGCGCCACCTCACTGGCATAACTCAGTGCGCGACTGGGTAAACGACGCTGAACCCGACAAGTGGATTAGCCTTTCACAGACGGTCTGACGCCATACAATTTTTACCTACGGCGGTTCGTAAAGGATCGTGTGAATGTGTTTTCTCCGCTACCAGCTAATTTACACGACTTTAGAAACAGCATTGTTGAAACAATTACCCCAGACTCACTGATCAAGTTTTGGAATGAAATCGCCTATCAGCTCGATATGTGTCGAATGCGCTCACAATCGACACTTCAAGAAAAACTGTTTGAGTTGGTTTTCTTATTTGACGTATCATTTACAACTGTAACTCGAATTGGCCGGCCGCTGTGACCGAGCGGTTCTAAGCGCTTCAATCCGGAACCGCGCTGCTGCTACAGTCGCAGGTTCGAATCCTGCCTCAAGCAGGGTTGTGTGTGATGTCCTTAGGTTAGTTATGTTTAAGTAGTTCTAAGTCTAGGGGACTGATGACCTCAGATGTTAAGTCCCATAGTGCTTAGAGCCATTTGAACCATTTGTAACTAGAATGTGATAAATTCTACAAAGCCTTAAAACCCATATATTCGTTTTGAAACACCCTATATATAGTACGAGGGGCGTTCGGTAAGTAATGCAACACTTTACTTTTTTTTTTTTCTGAAAGCAGGTTGGTCTTCTTCTAATAATTTCCGGGTATGCAGCCGGATCCCGTCGACATTCTGCCACGATATTTCGGCCCAGAGACGTCCGGCCATCATCAGGTGAGTACACAACTACTGAAGAGCCCAGGTGCAGTCGCGGTATTTATGCCGAATCTCGCGCCCGAGTTGTACGTGCTGCCCTCGGTGGTGGAAATAAAGGTTCATCTAGTCATTGAGTATCGAATGACACTGTCGATTCCGCTGTGATTGTATAATTTTAATAACAGGATTCCAATTTTTATCCAGCTGAAAGCCGTTGTCACGATTTATAAGATTATTGGCAAGACGTATTTCCACTGATTCCTTGATTACGGAATCCCAAAAACCGGAAACCGGGGATAAAATTTTTGTTACATTGTATTCCATTGAATGTCCCAAAGAAATACAGTGCTCTGCTACTGCCGATTTTGACGGTTGCCGCAGACGGGTGTATCTTTCATGTTCTATACATCGTTCATGGACAGTTCTTGTCGTCTGGCCAATATATGCAGCGCCACATTCACAGGGAATTTTGTAGACGCCTGCCTTCTTCAGTTGTAAATCGTCTTTAACGGATCCAACCAGGGCCCGGTTCTTAGCTGGTGGACGAAAGATAACCTTGATTTTATTTTTCTTCAGTAATCGGCCTATTTTCGACGACACATTCCCGGCGTATGGAAGGAACGCAGTTGATTTAAAGTAAGGGTAACGCCACAGTTCTTCTGACAAGAGAAGCCTACAACGAGAAGATATATTGTCAGCTAAATGATTCTATGTACCGTAGAATTGAAAAGGACCCAACAAGCCGAATATCAAGGAAAACTACTACCCTTTTGAACGACTGTTCTCTACCTGAAGAAGTTATCAAGAGATTGAGACCACACAATGCAGTACCACCAAGACTCTACGGTCTTCCGAAGATACACAAGGATGGTGCCCCACTACGATTAATAGTGAGTAATATTGGTGCTGCGACCTATTCTACAGCAAAATATCTGGCCTCGTTACTAAAGCCGTATGTGGGTAAGTGTTGCCACCATATACGTAATTCCGAGGATTTTGTCAGTCGCTTGAAGGATGTTAAGCTTAGCAGCTCGGATTTATTAGTCAGCTTTGATGTGGTCTCACTTTTTACCAAAGTGCCTTTAATGGAATCATTACATCTTATTGGTAACTTATTCAGTGCAGAAATGACGGCCTTGTTTGAACATATACTCTCCTCAACGTACTTTTTATTCAATGACGAATTCTTTGAACAAACAGACGGCGTCGCCATGGGGAGCCCTTTGTCGCCTGTGGTAGCTAATCTCTTTATGGAGGACTTTGAGGAGAAAGCACTTGAGTCTGCTGTTTTAAAGCCTACGGTCTTCTGGCGGTACGTAGATGATACTTTTGCTGTATGGCCTCATGGCAGACAGGAACTGGAGAAATTCCTTCATCACTTAAACTCATTACATGAGAACATCAAATTTACGATGGAGATTGAAAAAGAGGGCACTTTACCATTTCTAGACGTGCTAGTACGCCGTAAAAATGATGGGTCATTAGGACATTCTGTGTACAGGAAAGCGACTCACACAGATCTGTATCTCCAGGCGTCAAGCTGCCATCACCCAGCACAAACAGCCGGTGTTCTCAGTACCTTAATACATCGAGCGCATATAATATCGGATGATGAAAATCTCCACGCAGAATTAGAACACTTGGAGAAGGTTTTCAAAGAGAATGGCTACACTTCTCGCCAAATACGGAAGGCCATGCGCAACTATCATAACAAGAAGCAACGCACTGAGGACGCAGATGATGACTTTAAATCAACTGCGTTCCTTCCATACGCCGGGAATGTGTCGTCGAAAATAGGCCGATTACTGAAGAAAAATAAAATCAAGGTTATCTTTCGTCCACCAGCTAAGAACCGGGCCCTGGTTGGATCCGTTAAAGACGATTTACAACTGAAGAAGGCAGGCGTCTACAAAATTCCCTGTGAATGTGGCGCTGCATATATTGGCCAGACGACAAGAACTGTCCATGAACGATGTATAGAACATGAAAGATACACCCGTCTGCGGCAACCGTCAAAATCGGCAGTAGCAGAGCACTGTATTTCTTTGGGACATTCAATGGAATACAATGTAACAAAAATTTTATCCCCGGTTTCCGGTTTTTGGGATTCCGTAATCAAGGAATCAGTGGAAATACGTCTTGCCAATAATCTTATAAATCGTGACAACGGCTTTCAGCTGGATAAAAATTGGAATCCTGTTATTAAAATTATACAATCACAGCGGAATCGACAGTGTCATTCGATACTCAATGACTAGATGAACCTTTATTTCCACCACCGAGGGCAGCACGTACAACTCGGGCGCGAGATTCGGCATAAATACCGCGACTGCACCTGGGCTCTTCAGTAGTTGTGTACTCACCTGATGATGGCCGGACGTCTCTGGGCCGAAATATCGTGGCAGAATGTCGACGGGATCCGGCTGCATACCCGGAAATTATTAGAAGAAGAAATACGCCGGGAAAATTTCAGAAGTCACATCAGGTTGGTCTTCTTCAGGATTCCAATAAACCATGTTATTCCCCACTCTTTTGGCTACAAAACCCTGTTTTCCAATATAATCTCTTTTTGTGCGACGGCCTAACGACACCTTAATGGGGGGGGAGCTGTATGCCCGCGTGAAACCACTCCACTGGTCGACGCCGGAACCAACATTTTGCTGTATCAGTACCTCATAATCATCCGTGTACTGCTTTACGTGGACTGCATCCTTCTTTGGGCCAAACTAATGGAATCTGGAAGGTCTGAGATTCGCGCTGTGTGTTGGATGAAGAAGAACAGTCCAATGAAGTTCTATGAGCTCCTCTCAGGTGCGCAGACTGCTGTGAGGCCTTGCCTTGTCATGGAGAAGGAGAAGATTTTTGTGGCGACGAACACGCTGGTTTCTTCAATTTCCTGAGGGTAGCACAACAAATTTCAGAGTTGATCTGTGAACCATGAGGGAGGGTATCAAACAGAATAACCCCTTCAGAGTCCCAGAAGACCGTCGCATTGACTTTACCGGCTGAGAGTGCGACCTCAAACTTTTTCTTCGGAGGAGAGATGGTATGGGGCCACTCCAAGGATGGCCGTTTCTGGTTCGAAGTGTTGAACCCACGTGTCATCGCCTGTGACGACGTACAACAAAACATCTCCACTACCAGCCTCGTAACGCGCAAGCAATTCTGTACAGATGGTCCTTCATTGCCCTTTATGGTCTTCTATGGTTCAAATGGCTCTGAGCACTATGGGACTTAACAACTATGGTCATCAGTCCCCTAGAACTTAGAACTACTTAAACCTAACTAACCTAAGGACAGCACACAACACCCAGCCATCACGAGGCAGAGAAAATCCCTGACCCCGCCGGGAATCGAACCCGGGAACCCGGGCGTGGGAAGAGAGAACGCTACCGCACGACCACGTGCTTTATGGTCTTCTGTTAGTTGCCGAAGAACCCAACGGGCACACGCCTTTGAGTACACCAACTGATGGACAGGTGTGTCAACACTACCAACGGACACATTCAGTTGAGAAGCGAGATGTCTGACAGTGATCCATCAATCACCTCGAATGAGAGCGTCTGCATGTCCCAACATTGCAGGAGTCACAGCTGTGTGCCGCCGGCCGACACGCAGGACACCGACCGGGTCGCGCGACCTTGTTGTGATAATGACAGATGCCTCGCCCAACGGCTCACCGTGCTTTTGTGCAGTGCTAGGTGTCCGTAGGCGTTCCACAAGCGCCTTTGAAAATCTGCGATCCTCCGGTTCGCCGCCACAAGAAGCCCAGTGACAGGTCTCTGCCTGAAACACACGTCCGTTACGGATGCCATTTTGAAGGCTCCGTATAGCACCGCCATCTATCGTAGCTGCACGAAACTGAAGTGGGGATATTTATCACGCTCCACAACAAGTTCCGCATGTTTTCACTCGAAAGTGGCCAAGAAAAGAATGTGTTGTAGTACTTATACAACACCCCTCGTACAACAAGAAGTACCACACTTCAGAGTCGCTTGTTTACTATATAGGGTGGTCCATTGATAGTGACCGGGCCAAATATGTCACGAAATAAGCATTAAACGAAAAAACTACAATGAACGAAACTCTTCTAGCTTGAAGGGGGAAACAAGATGGCGCTTTGGTTGGTCCGCTAGATGGCGCTGCCATAGCTCAAACGGATATCAACGGCGTTCTTTTTTTTTTTTTTAATTAGGAGCCCCCTTTTTTATTACATATTCGTGTAGTACGTAAATAAATATGAGTGTTTTAGTTGGATCACTTTTTTGCTTTGTGATAGATGGCGCTGTAATAGTCACAAACGTATAAGTATGTGGTATCACGTAACATCCCGCCAGTGCGGACGGTATTTGCTTCGTGATACATTACCCATATTAAAATGGACCGTTTACCAATTGCGGGAGAGGTCGATATCGTGTTGGTGTACGGCTGTTATCAAAATACCCGACGAGCGTGTGTTCTGTATGCGGCTTGGTATCCAAGTGTCCGGACCGTTCGCCGGATAGTTACGTTAATTAAGGAAACAGGAAGTGTTCAACCACATGTGAAACGTCAACCACGACCTGCAACTAATGATTCTCAAGTAGGTGTTTTAGCTGCTATCGCGGCTAATCCGCGCGTCAGTAGCAAACTGCGCGAGAATTGCGTATCTCAAAAACGTCGGTGTTGAGAATGCTACATCAACATCGATTGCACCCGTACCGTATTTCTGTACACCAGGAATTGCAAGGCGATGACTCTGAACGTCGTGTACAGTTCTGCCACTGGGCACGAGAGAAATTTTGGGACGATGAGAGTTTTTTTGCGCGCGTTCTATTTAGCGGCGAAGCGTCGTTCACCAACAGCGGTAAGGTTGAAACGTCCCCTTAGAAAAATTTATGAATGACTGTGCTTAAACTGACACACAATATTTTTAGCGCAACGCATTCTGACTTTCAATAATCCCTACAAAAGAATGGCCCTGACTAATAATAACCTATACCTTTCATGAATCACTTACCTCACAAAAATCTCCGTTACTCAAACTACTGCAATACAGCGTGCGCCAATACTGCCAGCTGAATAAAAGATTCTCTAACTACTGAAGGCACTAACTACAGACAGGCGTAGTTAGCAAATGAAAGATTTTGAAAGAGAAGAAACAATGTATTTACCTTAATAGTGTTCAAAAGTCATAATATATATATCAGTTCATGACATCCAGTCTTACAAATTTACTGTCTCTGATGGACACACGTCCAGATCATCCGCTCTCAAAACTCCACCATCTCTCTCCCCACATCCACCACTGCTGGCGGCTCACCTCCAACTGCGCAACGCTACGCGCTGTTAGCAGCCAACTCCCCAACACTATAATAGCAAATTCCAACAATGCAAACCAGCCACAGACTGCACACGGCACAGTCAGTGATTTTCATACAGAGCGCTACGTGGCGTTACCAACATAAAAAACTAAACAGTCTACTTACAAAGTAAACCGGCATAATATGCATTACTGGGCAACGGGAAATCCACGATGGCTACGACAAGTGGAACATCAGCGACCTTGGCGGGTTAATGTATGGTGCGGCATTATGGGAGGAAGGATAATTGGCCCCCATTTTATCGATGACAATCTTAAGGGTGCAATGTATGCTGATTTCCTACGTAATGTTCTACCGATGTTACTACAAGATGTTTCACTGCATGACAGAATGGCGATGTATTTCCAACGTGATGGATGTCCGGCACATAGCTCTCGTGCGGTTGAAGCTGTACTGAATAGCATATTTCATGACAGGTGGATTGGTCGTTGAAGCACCATACTAGGCCCGCATTTTCACCGGATCTGATGTCTCCGGATTTCTTTCTGTGGTGAAAGTTGAAGGATATTTGCTATCGTGATCCACCGACAACGCCTGACAACATGCGTCAGCGCATTGTCAGTGCATGTGCGAACATTGCGGAAGGCGAACTACTCGCTGTTGAGAGGAATGTCGTTACACGTATTGCCAAATGCATTGAGGTTGACGGACATCATTTATAGCATTTATTGCATTAATGTGGTATTTACAGGTAATCACGCTGTAACAGAATGCGTTCTCAGAAATAATATGTTCCCAAAGGTACTGGTATCACTCTGGAACAACCGAAATAAAATGTTGAAACGTACCTACGTTCTGTATTTTAATTTAAAAAACCTACCTGTTACCAGCTGTTCGTCTAAAATTGTTTGTCATATGTTTGTGTCTATTACAGCGCCATCTATCACAAAGCGAAAAAAGTGGTCCAACTAAAACATTCATATTTCTTTATGTACTAAACGAATATGTAATAAAATATGGGGGTTCCTATTGTAAAAAAACGCTGTAGATATCCGTTTGACCTATGGCAGCGCGATCTAGCGGGCCAAGCATAGCGCCATCTGGTTTCCCCCTTCAAGCTAGACAAGTTTCGTTCTTTGTAATTTTTTCGTTTGAGGCTTGTTTCGTGAGATATTTGACCCGGTCACGATCAATGGACCACCCTATATAGGTAGATGGAAATTTTTGTATGGTTTCCCGAAACCTCTCGTGGAAATTATGGTGTCACCGCCAGACACCACACTTGCTAGGTGGTAGCTTTAAATCGGCCGCGGTCCATTAGTACATGTCGGACCCGCGTGTCGCCACTGTCAGTAATTGCAGACCGAGCGCCACCACACGGCAGGTCTAGAGAGACGTACTAGGACTCAGCCCAGTTGTACGACGACTTTGCTAGTGACTACACGTACGAAGCCTTTCTCTCATTTGCCGAGAGACAGTTAGAATAGCCTTCAGCTAAGTCCATGGCTACGACATAGCAAGGCGCCATTAACCATTTCTAGAGAGAGTCTCACTTGTATCATCAAGAACGCTGTATACAAATGATGGATTAAAGTTAAGTATTCCAGCAGCTACGTACTTTTCTTTATAGCATTCATTACGTATCCTGTTCCAGACCTCACACCAGTCTGCGTTAGATTATAGCGTGCATTTCGGCCTCCTCTAACTACAAGGTGTTGGCACATCTGCCAACACATCAGAAATAACGGGACGTTCCCTTTCGAAAAGACAGTGCTGATCCTTTTCCCATCCTTCCCCAATCCTAGCATGTGCTCCATGATCTCGTAGTCGACGGGACGTTAGATCCTATCTCCCTTCCTTCCACTGCATTTTAGACAAATCTTAATGTTTCAAGCAAAATAATCCATACTCATGATAGACCACTTAGCAGTCGTCTCACCAGAACGCAGGCCTTCGCATTTCCGCGCACAGTTCACGTTTCAGCTTCGTGATGCCGGCGACGTGAGGAGCAGACGTCGTGTCTGCAGGCTCTCGTTTCAACGTCTGCTGGCGCCACTGCAGACTGCAGACGCAGCTCCCAGGCCGCGGAAAACCGCTCACCGCGCCTGTCTCGCCGTATTGGACGCAATGAGAATAAACAGAGCGCCCCTTCGATCAGCAGATTTGTTTCTGACCTTCCTCAAGTCAGATAAGGGCGAAACAGTAGACGGCAAGAACCGCAGCGCGCATCTGCAGCCAATAACTTCTTCTCTCCAGTCTAGCAAAGGAAAGTCGAAAATGTGGCAGTACCAATTTACTTGTTTTGAACGGAACTACGTCACGTGCGAGCCGAAGGAACTAGACCGAACTGCTAGATAACTTGTATTGCGGTTGATTTAAAATGCTTCGCGGTGCGTATCATCGAAGTTAAAGCGGAAAGTATCTGACGTCCGTTACACAACTGGTCTAATCTCATTTTATCAGCGCTAAAACATCTTTAAAAGCGAAACTTGTCACGAGTGAGCATGACGGAATCAAGCATTACGAAAATTTTTAAGCCGGCCGCGGTGGTCTAGCGGTTCTGGCGCTGCAGTCCGGAACCGCGGGACTGCTACGGTCGCAGGTTCGAATCCTGCCTCGGGCATGGGTGTGTGTGATGTCCTTAGGTTAGTTAGGTTTAAGTAGTTCTAAGTTCTAGGGGACTTATGACCTAAGATGTTGAGTCCCATAGTGCTCAGAGCCATTTTGAAAATATTTAAGCTTCTAAAAGCTCATTATTAAAGCGAAATAATTTACATTAAACAATTTATGGTTATGTTTGCAGAATGACTCTTCACTCTGCAGCGACTGTGTGCTGTTTTAAAACTTCCTAGTAGATTAAAACTCTCTGCCGGATCGAGACTCGAATCTTTTAATTTCGCGGGCGAGTGCTCTTCCATCTTAGCTATGTAAGCACGACTCACGATGCTCTCCCAACAGCTGCAGGTCAGTCAGTACTGTTTTGTGTGGTAGATTTGCTAGCTGAAGTAAAGCTGTACTGGGGAGGGAGTGGGGGAGGGGGAGGGGGGTGAACGTCGTGAGCCGTGCTTCTGTAACTTCGCTGATAGAGCACTTGTCCTTGAGAGGCAAAAAAGATACCACTTTCGGAGTCCCATCTGGGCATACAATATGCTTATCCTTCCGTAAACGAGCAACACGTATTTACTACAGTTAACACGGCATCGACGAGTTTTTTTATGGTGAACAAGCTGACGATCACACCTGTAATTCGTATTTCATGGAATGCGACGCTTGAAGTAACCAGAACCGATTTTTCCTCTGTTGAGGTGTTCATTGTAAGCCTTTGTCCCACTAAACCACGAATAGTCCGGTCTCTACTAGATCTCTGCAATCGAATGTCCTCTATGTTTTGGAGTGATCAGAAAGGTTGAGATCTCTCTTGCCAGGTCATTCGCAGCTCAAGGTAAGCATGACAACATGACGATCACGAATCACACCTAATCAGTCCAGTCATGATAATGACAAAGGGGTACTAAGGCAGCTGTTGGTGACACAACTGCCCATCGATGAACCCTTTCGCTGGTGCTTCTGGAGTGTAAGAATTGGCCGTTGATTTTTCGTTTTCAGGGAACGCCACAGTGTTGTAATTTTAGAGCTCTGTGAGAAACGTTTTCCATGTGTCACTGAAATGTAGGAAGGATAAGGCGGGTGGTGTGGATGATCTATGAACTCATTATTTCAGTCCCATCACATTATAGTTGATAAATGACTGCGTCCAGTTCTAGAAGATATCAAAATTTTGCAGAGAAGCCAAGAATACAGGTATATTTAACATGATAAAACTTTAAACAACCGAAACGCTATCAGTCGATTACTTTGCGATGGATCTTCATAAGCTGTTGGAGAGACCAGATTTGCAAAGACTGACGAAGAAATAGTCCTACTTGTCTCAGAACAAGCAGCGCTCACAGCAGGGAAGAGCTGCATATCTCAAATAATCAGTGTGACCCAACATATTAAATACGATCATAAAAAGAACAAGATTACGCTCATTTACTAATGAGACATCAATGGAAACATTATCTGTTGCTGCGCTACTGCTTCTCTCTAATTTTGTTGAAAAATACGCCGAAGAAAGCAAATTAATTGAAAAAATAATGTATTCTACTTCTTAAAGAACAAAAATGAAGTCCTCGTATTGTACTATGTAAGTCTTTTTCTTGTAAGTAGTTAGCATGTAAGTAGTCACTGTGCGGCTGGTCCCGGCGGAGGTTCGAGTCCCCCCTCGGGCATGGCTGTGTGTGTTTGTCCTTAGGATAATTTAGGTTAAGTAGTGTGTAAGCTTAGGGACTGATGACCTTAGCAGTCAAGTCCCATAACATTTCACACACATTTGAATTTTTTTTTTTTTTTTTTTTTTTTTTTTTTTTTTTTTTTTTTTTGGAGTGGCCGAGTGGTTAAAGGCGCTACAGTCTGGAACCGCACGACCGCTACGGTCGCAGGTTCGAATCCTGCCTCGGGCATGGATGTGTGTGATGTCCTTAGGTTAGTTAGGTTTAAGTAGTTCTAAGTTCTAGGGGACTTATGACCACAGCAGTTGAGTCCCGTAGTGCTCAGAGCCATTTGAACCATTTTTGAACATTTTTTTAATAGTCACTCAAAGAGAATCTGAATATCTAACTAGAAAATCTGCTAAGTTCTGTAAGTAACAATCACTAAAAACTCGTTCCAAAACAAATGTAGCCTTGGTTTGTTAAAACACTCTGGCACTTCAGTCCAAAAAGAAAAAAACGTAACCAATTAATAACGAAGTATGGTAAGTGTTGTAAGGCGACCTCCTATCTCAAAAAATTACGAGTCTTCATGCAAAGTGACGAACACATTTTATGCTCTGAAATTTGCCTCCAGAAAGTTGATGTGACCCAACAATAAAGCGATCTGAGTTTTTTTTTACTAATGATAGGGGATGGCAAAGCCTTGCAAAACGCAACAAAATCAGAGGAAGTTACTCGGAAGTAATACAATACCGAATGCTGAATACGTGCATGGAACTGCTGAACACATACAAGCCAACTACAAGCATTAAAATCGCACCTTACAGATTCCATTTGTGCACGGTCAGATGTCTTTGTCGTCTGTTACCTATAAGCATGTAGCCTGTGTGGTGAAAGAATGGTCCACATTCATATAGTCTGAGCAGCAGAAATTTCGGAGCCACTGCATCAGCTTCAACCTACCGGTTTGCTGAAAAGTCATTCACAAAACAAAAAAAAAAAAAAAACAAAAAAAAAAAAAATTAACAGGGAACACATATACGATGTAATCCTGAATTTAAATCCAGGCAAAGCAAGAAGTAAACTAGCCCATGAAAGTACATGAGAATTCTAACGCAGACACACGTGGTGGAAACTGATAGTACCAGGAAAGGTGTGAGCTAATGAATCCTCGAAATCTCAATGATATTGATTAACAAATTATTTGAAGATATTCATTATTACACATTTACTGAGTTACTATCGATTTAGTTCTTTGACATTTTCAGGAGTCCGAGTTGCGATACAGTCATGACATAAATGGTATGGTTATTACGACTCTAGTACAACTCGGCCACTTGAAGATGTTTTTGTATCGTTTGAAGCGCCATATGTTAGTCATTTTGTGCACTTTTTTGGTTTCAATGAAAGCTCATGTCATGTCAAGCACATGAATCAATTTCCACCTCTCTACCTACATTATTCCGTTCAAATGTTAGCGCGTTTTTGGGTCACCCTACATTGCACAGCGTTTTAAGAATGAGCAACCACAAGCTTAAACTGCCGCATTACTGCAAAATCCAACTCTTGCATGCAAAGTGGAGAGCTACACTCTACAGAATTGCGTATGTACTTGCATGCCGAGCAGTGTCCATGAAACAGAAAGAACGTCACGTGGCACTGAGTGCACGCTGACTTAACGGCACTTAGTGTCCGCACATATCATGCGGTTTACGGCGTCGTCCCCAAGTGGTCACCGCATGACGTCGGCGCCCTCCATTGGCCAATGACAGCGATGGCCAGATAGGAGCGTTCTCTGTCTGATGTCACTGTTTACCTCGTGGGCGCTGGCCCTGTATTAGTGAATCGCAGCTCTGCGTCATTCGCGGATTTGGTTCCTACTCACTGCGTTGTTGCATTTAATTTCGGCGGATATACTCTGGAGACGTTCTTTTTCCCAGAAATGCCTGCAGTGTATAGCTACGTCCGTCGTAACAGACTGAAGCGCTAACACCCAAAGCCCCAGATGTCAGACACTCAGATTGGTAGCAAACATAGATAGAGTATCAACCAAAACACCGATTTAGTTTGTGCTATGTGCTGTCGTCCAATAGAACATGCGTAAACGGTAACTGAAAATATTACCAGAACTACAGAGCACAGGAAAATCTGATCTCTGAATAATGGCGTTGAAGATCCCACGCGGGTTAATAGAGCGTAGTATGGTCGTCCCAAAGGTTCCTGGTTCAAACCCCACCCAAAGCCCCAGATGTCAGACACTCAGATTGGTAGCAAACATAGATAGAGTATCAACCAAAACACCGATTTAGTTTGTGCTATGTGCTGTCGTCCAATAGAACATGCGTAAACGGTAACTGAAAATATTACCAGAACTACAGAGCACAGGAAAATCTGATCTCTGAATAATGGCGTTGAAGATCCCACGCGGGTTAATAGAGCGTAGTATGGTCACCCAAAGGTTCCTGGTTCAAACCCCACTAATGATAATTTGTTTTAACTGTTTAAGCACGAAACAGTTATATGGGAGAACATTTTCCTGGCACGTAAAACGCCTTTTGGGGATTGCAGCAGTCTTCCTTTGGCAGTCTGCTTTCGCTTCGTCAGTTGAAAGATTACATTTGTATAGATAGTTGTGGTGTTCTGTCGGACATGTGCGGCAGAACAAACAACACTCGTAGTGAACCAGCTGGTGCATTTGTAGTTTCACAGACCAAACATAAAGAGTCGGAACAGCAGAATAAAGAAACAACTGTATTATATGTACGGAAGTATTAATAGTCCCCTATAGCACTTTCACACGTAATATTGTAGAAACGATTGTCATCGAGTAAAACAGAAGTGATTTCTGGCGTTCCCCAAGGTAGTGTTACATGCCCTTTGCTGTTCCTTATCTATATAAACGGTTTGTGAGACAATCTGAGCAGCCATCTTCGGTTGTTTGCAGATGAGGCTGTCGTTTATCGACTAATACAGTCATCAGAAGATCGAAACTGCAAAACGATTTATAAAAGATATCTGAATGGTGCGAAAAGTGGCAGTAGACCCAAAATAACGAAAAGTATGAAGTCATCCACATGAGTGCTAAAAGGAACTCGTTAAACTTCGGTTACACGATAAATCTGTCTAATCTAAAAGCCGTAAATTCAACTAAATACCTCGGTATTACAATGACGAACAAATTAAATTGCAAGGAACACCTAGAAAATGCTGTGGGGAAGGCTAACCAAAGGCTGCGTTTTATTGGCAGGACACTTAGAAAATGTAACAGACCTACTAAGGAGCCTGCCTACACTAAGCTTGTCCGTCCTCTTTTAGAATACTGCGGCGCGGTGTGGGATCCTTACCAGATAGAACTGATGGAGTACATCGAAAAAGTTCAAAGAAAGGCAGCACGTTTTGTATTATCGCGAAATATGGGAGAGAGTGTCACAGAAATGATACAGTATTTGGGCTGTAAATCATTTTAAAAAGGCGTTTTTCGTTGCGACGGAATCTTCTTACGAAATTCCAATCACCAACTTTCTCCTCCGAATGCGAAAATATTTTGTTGACACCGACCTACATAGGGAGAAACGATCACCACGATAAAATAAGGGAAATCAGAGCTCGTACGGAAAGATATAGGTGTTCATTCTTTCCGCGCGCGATACGAGATTGGAATAATAGAGAATTGTGAAGGTAGTTCGATGAACCCTCTGCCAGGCACTTGAATGTGATTTGCAGAGTATCCATGTAGATGTCATCATTGGAATATGAAACCAGGACCCTTGGTACGACGATCTAACGCTCAACCAACATCCCCACAGAAGCTATGCCTAGTAGTTACGCTTTTCCTGTGCTCCGTAGTTCTGTTTTACTTTTAATTAACGTTTAAGCCGTTCTGTAGGACGACAGCTCATACTACGAACTAAATCTGAGTTTTGGTTGACACTCTGTCGACATATGACATTTGGTACCGATCTGAGTGTTTGGCCACTGGAGGTTTGGGTGTAAGAAAAGGCCCACATCGAAAGATCAGAGGTATGAAACGTCCCCTTAGAACAATTTATACACGACTATGCTTAAACTGACACACAATATTATTTAGCGCAACGCAATCTGACTTTCAAAAATCCCTACAAAAGAATGGCCCTGACCTGACCTATACCTTTCACAAATCACTTACCTCACAAAAATCTTCATTACTCGAACTACTGCAATACAGCGAGCGCCACTACTGCCAGCTAAATAAAAGATTCAAACTACTGAAGGCACTAACTACTGATAGGGATAGTTAGCAAATGAAAGATTTTAATAGAGAACAAACAATGTATTTACCTTAATAGTCATAATATATATATCAGTTCATGACAAATTACAAAACTCCGCCATCTCTCTCCCCACATCCACCACTGCTGGCGGCTCACCTCTAGTGATGGGGAGCTCGTGAATGAGTCGTTCAAATGAACGCTTCACTCTTGTGAAGTGTGAACTAACCATTCAATTTCAATGAACTGGTACTTCAAACTCTTCACAGATAGCACACTCCACACTTTTTTCTAGTTCACTCACTCTCTTCCCCTCTCCCTCACCCATGTCACTCCTCCTCCCATCACTTCACTCCTCCCTGTCCTGCCTGTCGACGAATCACGCGGTGTTAGTGGGGAACGATAGGTTTAGGACGGGTGGAGGAGGTGAGGGGCGAGGAGAAGGCAGCGTCAGCTGCTACCTGCAGTGCTGACATCATTACCCGTGACTATTTGTGCAGTTAAACTTCGCGTCTACGGGTAGCCTACCGTTGGCAGCGCTTGAAGACAAATGAATATTAAAGATAGAAACGAAGTGGCTATCTGTGTGAGCACGCACAGCAAACATGAAAATAAAAGGTTTGTTAATAACACTGAAAGAGGGATTTTACCTGAAATCGTACCAGTGACTACAGGTGACAGTTTACGTTTTGAATCTAGTGGGTTATTATTGTCAACAAAAATAAAATCTACAGGAAAACTTCTGAATAATTACTTAACGTAGGTATATAGACTTTGTGACAGTGTTAAACATACTCATTCTATTTTGGATTAAATTTTAAAAGGAACATAAAATTGGACTGCATTTCGTTGGTAGCCCTATTTTTCAGTTCATGAATACAACAAATAATGTTACATTTGGCAGATAAAGACTTTTGGGCGCTTCATGAGAAAATGTCGAGCAAGATTAAATGTAGTACCTTCTTTATATGTGACAGCCTTCTCTGTTTATCTTTCCTTTGTTCCCCTTTTTTTTCTTTATTGTCATTTTGAAACCTGTATACAGGCAGGCCTGCAGCAGCATACTACGCCGCTCTTTGGCCGCAGAGAAACACAAAAGATAGAAATGAAGACAATTAGAGAAAAAAAAAAGATGGTGGACATATAAACGGAGCCAAACACTTTTTAAAATACAAGGTGCCGTTCACGGGCATAAAGTCCAAGATAAAATTGTTCAGACACTTGGACACAGAAACGCCCTTTGTCCCCTTCGACCATGCTGTATTTGAGATAACTCAGACGCTGTAAGAGCGTAAAACGTTGCGTGTACGTTACTCCATAGTTCCGCCATCTGTTGGTAAAATTGTGAAGTATTACGAAGCTTTATTGTACGAGCGAGGCGAAGCGAGCGTAGCAGCGGCTGTGCGGCGAACTGGGCAACTTCGCTAGGCTTCCGTACTTCACGAATGAACTACTTCATTTGAACGCTTCACGGCAAAGAGTGAAATGAATGAAGTAGTTCACGGGAATGAACGAGTTCGACCCACCTCTACTCACCTCCAACTGCGCAACGCTACGCGCTTTTCACATCCAGCTGCCGCTGCCCAACACTACAATGGCAGACAACAATGCAAACTAGCCACAGGCTGCACACAGCACAGCCAGTGATTTTCATACAGAGCGCTACGTAACGTTGCCAATAAGAAAACATAAACAGCCTACTTACAGGTATTAAAAGAAAAGCTAACTTGGAAACGTTTCTGATAGCGTATCTCTTCTCTTTTCTGCACTAATTGCTCCTGGTTTTACACATTTTTACTCCTTGTTATATTTTGAAATATATTTTTTATCATAGAATCCAGTCTTTCACGACCGACGTGCACTTACATGTTAGCCTTCATATTTCTTTTACGGCCATCTGGCCGTGGCCCAAGGCATATTGCTCTGCCTAACGTTTCGTCTTCCAGTGCTGGAGACATCATTAGAGGCTTTAACGACTGAAAAAGCATTTAAAGTCTCATATAAGTTCAGCAAGGCGAAATGTTTGTACGTACCTATGCAACAGTCCGTTCGTGATATCATCAGATCGCTGGCTAAGATCAATGAGCCGCTCCAACGTATTTCACTTTTGGATGTAGAAGTACTTAGAAAACACGACGTAACTTAATGGCATAAAGTCTACAGAAAGCCGATTCACACGGATAGTCATCTTCCCAGAAATTCCCAACACCATCCAAAGTAGAAAAGTGGAGTGATCAAAACATTGGTCGACCGGGCTAGGAGAACATGTGAATCACAGTATTTGGAAGACGAGCCCAATCGTTTAAGGACTACACTCAGAAGAAAAGGCTACTATGGCAGTCAAATAAATAGGACACTACACACTAAAAGATTAGAGCTTCTAACGTAAAAGGAACCAACCGAGGAGACATTTTCCTTTCGATTTGTAAAAACTATCTGCGGTCGCATCAGCAGAGGAAACACGGTATTCACACAGTGTTTAAACCAACAAGCAATGTCCGCAAATATTTTAACACTGCAAAAGACATACGCCCGCCGCTTGCCACAGCAGCAGGAAATAAAATCCCTTGCAGCTGCGCTGAAGTATACACAGGGACTACAAAAAGAAACATCAACACCAGAATTCAGGAGCCCAAGGGAAATTGTCGCCTGGTCAATAGGATAAACAAGCAGTAGCAGATCATGCACCGGGACCGGAACACCACCAGATTCGTTTCTCTGATACTGTGATTTTATAAAGAGCCAATCATTACTGTACTAGGATGAACAGAGAGATCACAGACATTCAAGAGCACCAAACAGCTTTAACAGAAAAGAAGAAGGACTGAGTTAGACAAGTTGTGGGATTTAGTACTCAATAAAACAAACAGCGATGCTGTTCCCCACTACGAGCCACATAGTGTACGTCGGCGCAACTCCACGATCTTAGGCACCGATCTGATGACGTCAGGAACTGACCATTGCGTGGATAAGAATCAGTAGCTCGTCTTGCTGAGCTTGTGTGAGACTGTAACAACTTTCTGAGTCGTTAAAACCTGTGTGTGTGTGCGTGTGTGTGTGTGTGTGTGAGAGAGAGAGAGAGAGAGAGAGAGAGAGAGAGAGAGAGGGAGGGAGAGAGAGAGAGAGATCACAGAATGGTTAGTTTATGGATGAACGACCATACTTCAATGACGATATCAATGATAACACTCTGCCGACTATGGATGCGACTGCGCCTAGTTGACATAGTTTTAATTTTTTTTATTTTTCTTATTTTCCCTGCATATGTGACCCGGTGCTGCTGATATTGTTAATCTTCCGCTCCTAACTGGTGATGAAAAGATCATTTTAATTGTATACTGAGTTCGTGAGAAAAAATATTTACCTATGCGCTATAGTTTATCAAGAGATGGGGCAAGTTGACTTGCCCCCAGCCGGCCGCAATGGCCGAGCCGTTCTAGGCGCTTCAGTCTGGAATCACGCGACCGCTACAGTCGCAGGTTCGAATCCTACCTCGGGCTTGGATTTGTGTGATGTCCTTAGGTTAGTTGGGTTAAAGTAGTTCTAAGTTTTAGGGGACTGATGACCTCAGATGTTAAGTCCCGTAGTGCTCAGAGCCATTTGAACCATTTTGAACTTGCCCCCCAAAGGTAAGATATCAATGAATGATGATTAACGTGGTTTGAGAAATAAATGTAAGTTAGTTCAGTCTAAAAAGGAATATTACATAAAAATTCAAAATGAACAAGTTTATGTCAACAGCTTTATCATCACCTAGAAAGTAAATCGATCGCACTGGTAGTTGGAACTTTTCCACGATTTTTTGTTGTTATACCAAATCGTGGCAGAGGTGCCTGATTATCCCCAAAGCCTATTTCCTTTCGCTGTAGTGAAAACAAGTAGTTCGTTACTATCGATTTCCATTATCCTCCCAGGATATAGTCGAGCACTATACTTCATCACCCTGGAAATTATCCACGTGATATTGCTTCGAACTATCTCCTGAAGTTACACTGACTGTGTTCTTATTCGGAGATGGAGTAAGTGGCCATTTCAGGGATCACGAAGGCCAGGGCTCGCATTCCTCTGCAGCGTCTTTGGCTGTTCGGAATTGAAGGCGGTCCACGGAGTCAGTACAGCGTATTAAGTCTAATATGTCATCCACAGATTCTGTCATTTCACTAAGCTTTCCCTGTAAACTTTTGCTCTTCTTCTTATTTTGACTTGTTGCTCTTATGTCCTTCTTGCCAAAAATAGGGCTACTAAATAGCACTTTCTTAGAGTAAATATATTGCTAGGAGATGAGAGGGAAGGACTATAACGTGAATGCGGGTCAGTCACCACGTCCGAAAAGAATGCTTCACTCTGACTTCCTTTTGTAGTGCCGGCCGATGTGGCCGAGCGGTTCCAGGCGCTTCAGTCTGGAACCGCGCAACCGCTACGGTCGCAGGTTCGAATTCTGCCTCAGGCATGGGTGTGTGTGATGTCCTTAGGTTAGGTTTAAGTAATTCTAAGTGTAGTGGACTGATGACCTCAGATGTTAAGTCCCATAGTGCTCAGAGCCATTTGAACCTCTTGTAGTTTCTCGTGGCAAACTGACAATTAAAATAACCAGAACTAGTTAAAACACATCAACGGATATTTATGTACTAAAAATACGACGGAGGGTTAAGTTGGAATATGTTACATGCTCTGTGCCAAAATGCCGCTAAGGTTAAGATGCCAACTTCTCCTAGTAGAACTTTTTTTTAGACGCGGTGGCTTGTCACAAAAGTTTTTTGATGCAATCGGCACTTCAGTACAAATGTTATTGACAGCTCTGCCGTTTGTAACATTTCAACACATTCAAGAGCTTAAATTAGCAACATAAACTTTTTGTGAAAGGAAATTTTTCGTGGTTGGAAAGAAGCATGCAGCCCTTCCTCGCTAGCATTTGGCATCACATCGAACCTACGCGATACAGTCTCATTAGTGTGACCAACGCCTACGTTTGACGTCAATGTGCAATAACCACTGACAGACAACAGATCGCAGTACTAGCAGTGAACGGTTGTTAAAGCTTTTGAGGGGGGGAGGGGGGGGGGGTGAGACGCGAATAACAGTGCAGCCGTTGTCGTAATCCGGAAATGGGGCGGTTTACCTGACGTCAAGAGGGCATTATCACTGGCTTTCGGGCCAAATGTGGAAGCACTTCCGAAACGGCTAAGTCTTTTAACTGTTCGCGTGCTGTCGTGGTTACAATATACTGTGCATGAAAAATTTGGAAATGTCTCAGTTGGTCGAAGGAAAGAGTATAAAAGTTTCTTCAGGTATGTCATATCAAATTGAAACCACTTGCTGAAGCTTAGTTCTCGTAAAGCAATCAAACTGCGGGGATGCTACTTGCCACAGGCATTTTCTGTGGGAGTAAGAAATTGGAAATTTGTAGTACGTTCCTATGGGACAAAACTGCTGAGGTCATCGGTCCCTAGGTTTACACACTACTTAATCTAACTTAAACTAACTTACGCTAAGGACAACACACACACACACATTCCCAAGGGAGAACTCGAATCTCCGACGGGGGGAGCCGCGCGAACCGTGGCAAGGCTCCACGGACCACGCGGCTACCAGTCGCGGCTATACCATGCATGTCAGAATGGCGCTATCCAAGGACGGTGATGAGGTTAACTGCGGTGCACCACAGGGATGAACGATGGCTGCTGAAATGTGTGCACCGCAAATAGACGTGCAACCGTTGTGCAACTGACCGCTCAGATGAAGCAAGGGGCCAACAACAGTGTCATCTCAACGACCGTTCAGCGAACGTTGCTGCGCCTGGTTTATGCACCGTACTAACTGCTTTTCATAGGCGACGAAGGCTGGAATTTGCAAGCCAGTACTGGATCCGGATGTCCACTGAGTGGTGACATATTGTTTCTCAGATGAATCACGTTGTATGCCCCGAAAGCAAACACTCTGCAACAATCGTCGGACGTGTCCAGCTCGGAGGAGGGACCGTTATGGTTTTGGGAATGTCTTCGTGGCATATGCTGGGTGATCTCGTCACTCTGGAAGGCATAACGGATTAACAACAAGTATGCAGGCATTCTGAGGGACCATGTCCACCCATACATGCAGTTTGTTTTTTCTCGGCATGATGGCATCTACCAGCAGGACAGTGCCACATGTCACACAGTTCGCAGTTTATGTGCGTCGTTCGAAGAGCACTAGGGTGAGTTCACCGTACTCTCCTGGCCACCAAATTCCTCACAATTGAACCCAGTCGAGAATCTGTCGAACCACCTCGATCGGGCTGTTCGCACCATGGATCCTCAGCGGAGAAATCTAGCACAGACATGGCAATGGAATCGGCGTGGGTCCATATTCCTGTCGGTACGTTCCAGAACCTCATTGACTTCCTGCACGTCTCTCAGCAGTCCGAGCTGCAAAAGATTGTTATTCAGGCCTTTGACAGGTGGTCAGATTAATGGGATTTGACAGCAACCAATGGAAGATGTAGTGTCTTTAAATTGTTTGACTGTGATGATAGCAGTGGAAGAAACCAAATGTATGCTAACTTACCCATATGCTAAGTAGCCCTGATCTCACGTACTTTCAGTAGTGGACGAAGAAAAAGGAAATAACCATGATAAAATGTCGTTATATAATCGCATTGTGGCCATTGCAAAGTTTGTACAAGACATTTCGAGTTTCTAGTTAGCTCTTGGGGTTAATCTACAACAATTATTCTTGGGTACGAATGACTAGTAGTACCTGGGATTGAGTTTGGAGGCACTTAATGCATTAGGTGAAGAACTGGTACGTTTACGAAATACTTTGTACACGTGCTGATCTGCATTCCTTGGATTGTAATTTCCACAGTACGAAGAGAAGTTGAACTATGCATTTGGATGCTTATTCGTTACTAAACTTGCATTTTAAACTATCAGTAGGACAAATACAGATATTCAATAGAAATGTATTACCTCCATAGGGCATTGTTATTATGACACAGACAGACAGAAGTTTTGCGAGACAAAGCTACTTCTTCCTTCTTCATCGTCCGGGGCAGCCTTTTGTAGCAAGCAGTTTTAGAGACTTTTGTCTAGTATTGTGTATTGTGTATTTAAACCGGGGACCTAGAAACGACGGAGAGGCTTCGCCCCGCAGTAGCTCTCAGTGTACCGAGCGGGGTGGCGCAGTGGTTAGCACACTGGACTCGCATTCGGGAGGACGACGGTTCAATCCCGTCTCCGGCCATCCTGATTTAGGTTTTCCGTGATTTCCCTAAATCGCTTGAGGCAAATGCCGGGATGGTTCCTTTGAAAGGGCACGGCCGATTTCCTTCCCCATCCTTCCCTCACCCGAGCTTGCGCTCCGTCTCTAATGACCTCGTTATCGACGGGACGTTAAACACTAATCTCCTCCTCCTCCTCCTCCTCTCTCAGTGGTTCACTACCCCACAATAGGCCACAGCAGTCCACCCACCCCGTCGTCGCCCGAACCGAACCCAGCGTTATTGTGCGGTTCGGCCCCAGTGGACTCCCAGCCCCCCTCCACGGAACGTCTCATACCAGACGCTTGTAACCCCAAATGTTAGCGTGGCAGAATAATTATGGTGTACGCGTACGAGGGGACAGTGTTTGCGCAGCAATCGCCAACATAGTGTAACCGAGGCGGAATAAGGAGAACCAGCCCGCATTCGCCAAGGTAGACGGAAAACCGCCTAAAAAACCACCCACAGGTTGGCCGGCACACCGGACCTCGACACTAATTGGCCGGGCAGTTAGGTGCCGGGGCTGGCACGTCTTCCCTTTCGGGAAGCAGCGCGTTAGACCTCGCTGCTAGCCGGGCGCACTCTTGTTAGTATGAATACGAAGGCGTTTGAGCAGCAAACATCGGTGTTATGGTAATCGCAGCCAGCCGCAAACAATGTAATCGCTTCCATATGCAGATTTCAAATGCAGAAGAACGTATCCTTGTTCACACTTTTCCGTAAGTCAGAACACGTGGTGATCTGGATCCGTCTCCGTATTAAGCATCTGTAAACTCGCGTGACCTACAAGTAGTCTGTTGCATTCGTGTTCAAGGAGTCGGTGAAATTTCTTTTGTGAATCTACGATGTGGTTCGGAATGTATGTTAGTTATCTTTATTCAGTGTTTACCCATCACCTTCTTTGGGAAACCTAGTAGTCTACTCGTAAATTATCTTGTTCATTAACAATTAATAAAACCCACATTAGCTTTGTTATTAGACATTTATTAGGTTAAGACCGGTTTCGATCTTTGAACATCTTCAGGTTGCCGAGTTGTGCTTTTGTGTCACATTAGTGTAACAACTGATTTTTAGCAAATTGTTAACAATATCTGTAGTCGAAGGACAATGTTGTAAACAGCACTGTACAGTATGTCAGTAGGTGCCGTGAGAAACTGCCTGCGGATGCTGTCTCTTAGTATTTCTAATGAGGTTGGACGATTGTGGTAGCCTTGCGACTTCAGGTTACCCCACAATCCATAGTAATACGCATTGAGATCTGGGGTCCCGCTAGGCCAAGAATAATGAACGATGAGCGCAAGAAATCTTTCAGATGTGAAGCAATATAGGGTGTAGCGCCATCCCGCATATAAGTCGTACCTTCCAGCAGTTGTTATCAGCCAGGCTAGGGACGATCCGATTCTGTAACAGACCGCGTACCACGCACCCGTCACTATTCACATGCGCCACACCGACATGTTGCTGTCCAGCGCCATCTGTTGGTTTGTAGTTGCACTCGTTTTCGGTTTCAGTAAAAGCCCATGTCATTTCACACATGTGCGTCAATTTTTATTCCGCGAATTTGTGCATTTTCAAATGTTAACAGACTGGCGGGTGTCCCTGAACATTAAGATATTGCGATGTACAGCATATTTCTGTACACAACCGGTCCTAGCAGCAAACACTCGTCCTTGAAGAAAGAAAGGTTCCTTTGCATCGTATCCCACAACTCTTAGGTATTAGATGAACGGCATAATTTACTGTAAGAGCTGCTGGTAAAACTTCTTAATTGTACAACCACCTTCGACCCACATACGGTCGCAAATTTCATAAAAATTTTAACAAAACCATACTAGGCAATATTATTTGACGCCATTGAGTTTACCGGCTAGATTGATTTTGTAAATCTTTTTTCATCCGATGGTGGCCTGTGTGGACCAAACCTGGTTCTTCAATACGTCAATTCCGTCAGCAGCTCTTGGCGGTGGATCATCACGTCCTTTCTTTGCCTGGTTTGCCAGCAGGGAGCTTGGAGAACATCTAGCCTCGATATGGATGCGAGACGGCATAGTGACCCGGTACAACAAATGGCCAAACTTCAAGGATACAGCCGCGCGGAATAAACCGAGAGGTCTGGGGCGCTGCAGTCATACACTATGCGGCTGGTCCCGGTGGAGGTCCTCTTTCGGGCATGGGTGTATGTGTTTGTCCTTAGGATAATTTAGGTTAAGTAGTGTGTAAGCTTAGGGGCTGGTGACCTTAGCAGTTAAGTCCCTTAAGATTTCACACACATTTGAACATTTTTCAAGGATACAAGAAGGAAATACGGGCATCCAGAATGAGATATTCACTCTGCAGCGGAGTGTGCGCTGATATGAAACTTCCTGGCAGACTAAAACTGTGTGCCCGACCGAGACTCGAACTCGGGACCTTTGCCTTTCGCGGGCAAGTGCTCTACCGACTGAGCTACCCAAGCACTACTCACATCCCGTCCTCACAGCTTTACTTCTGCCAGTACCTCGTCTCCTACCGTCCAAACTTTACAGAAGCTCTCTTGCGAACCTTGCAGAACTAGCACTCCTGAAAGAAAGGATATTGCGGAGACATGGCTTAGCCACAGCCTGGGGGATGTTTCCAGAATGAGATATTTACTCTGCAGCGAAGTGTGCGCTGATATGAAACTTCCTGGCAGATTAAAACTGCCCGCGAAAGGCAAAGGTCCCGAGTTCGAGTCTCGGTCCGGCACACAGTTTTAATCTGCCAGGAAGTTTCAAATACGGGCATGTTTGTAAAAGATAAGTGCTAAAACCCTTTACAGTGCGGTGAAAAAAGTCATGTAATAGCTATATGTACATATATAGATGGCAGTAATCTCGCGTACACAGCTGTCATTTCTAGTCAGTTGATTTATGTCACGGGATTACGGCCGCATGACGGGAATTAACGGACTCCGTACGCGGAATGGCGTTGGAACTAGACGCAAGAGACATTCCACATCGGAAATCGTAGGGTATTCAATATTCCGAGGTCCACAGTGTCAAGAATGTGCCTAGAATATCAAATTTCAGATATTACCTCTCCCCAATGGCAGGCCGCCCGATGTGGCCGAGCGGTTCTAGGTGCTTCAGTTCGGAACTGCGCTGCTGCTACGGTCGCAGGTTCGAATCCTGCCTGGGGCATCGATGTGTGTGATGTCCTTAGGTTAGTTAGGTTTAAGTAGCTGTAAGTCTAAGGGGCTGATGACCTTAGATGTCAAGTCCCATAGTGCTTAGAGCCACTTGAACCATTTGAACCACGGGCAAAGCAGTGGCCGACGACTCACTTTACGACCGAAAGGAGCGGCGTTTTCGCAGAGTTCTCAGTGCTAACACATAAGCAACACTGCACGAAGAAACTGTAGAAATCAATGTGAGACGTACAACGAAAGTATCCATTCGGATAGTATGGTGAAATTCGGCGTTAACGGGTTATGGCAGCGGACGACGAAAACGAGTGGCTTCGCTAACAGCACGACATCGCCTGCAGCGCCGTTCTTGGGCTTGTGACTATAAGGGTTGGACCACAGATGACAGTAAAATCGTGGCCTGGTCAGATGAGTCGCAGTTCCAGTTGGTAAGAGCTGATGGAACAGTTCGAGTGTGGGGCAGATCCCATGAAGCCATGGATCCAAGTTATCAACAAAGGAACCGTCCAAGCTGATGGTGGCTCCATAGTGGTGTGGGCTGTGTTCACATGGAACGGTCTGGATCGTCTGGTCCAAATGAACTTCGGCTACTTGGAGACCACCTGCACCCTGTCATGGACTTTACATTCCCAAACAACGATGGAATTTTTGTGGATGACACCGCGCCTTTTCACCGGGCCACAATTGTTCTTCCTTGGTTTGAAGATTGGTTCAAATGGCTCTGAGCACTATGGGACTTAACATCTGAGGTCATCAGTCCCCTAGAACTTAGAACTACTTAAACCTAACTAACCTAATGACATCACACACATCCATGCCCGAGGCAGGATTCGAACCTGCGACCGTAGCGGTCACGCGGTTCCAGACTGAAGCGCCTATAACCGCATGGCCACACCGGCCGGCTTGGTTTGAAGAACTTCTGGACAATTCGAGAGAGTGATTTGGCCACCCAGATCACCCGACCTGAATCCCATCGCTCATTTATGGAACATAACCGAGAGGACAGTTTGTACACGAAATCCAGCACTTGCAACACTTTCGCAGTTGTGGACGGATATAGAGGCAGCATGGCTCGATATTTATGCAGGGGACTTCCAGCGACTTAATTCCATGCCATGTCGAGCTGCTCCACTTCGCCACGCAAAAGGAGGTCCCACATGGTAGTTCCGTGTTAAAAGTCATTTTCTACAAGTCTTCATAGTATGTTGTCCATGAGAAACACATACAAACAGAACGTACCGCCATGCAATAACAAACTCTTTCTTACAATAAATGTTAAAAATAGCCTCTGTTAGCATTGATACACAGGATTTAAACTACAACTGTTTACAAGGCACCACAGTGATTTAGGAGAAATAGAGACTAACAATATGACATGGGACACTTGCGGTTTATCAAACCGGAAAACAATCTCAAACAGTCCTACAAAAATCACCTAAGCTATAGCGCATGCGAGCCGCGTGGGACTGTGTCCTCTCGCTCCGTACACCACTGTCTTCTTCCCCTGTTATCTTAACATTACTGATTTAATCTTTCTCGTGAGCGTAATGAGACAAGCAGGGTTGCTGACGCAACTACTTAGATCCGAAGATGATGCAGAATGATAGAACCAAGGCATGTAATTAAAAATGTGCAACTGAGACTGAAGAATGCATGAGAATTACTTTAAATATCAGTACAACTGATTCTATCGAGACGAATATGTCGGTTACAGTGAAAGAGAAAAGACTTTTCCAAATGTTACGCAAAAACTAATTACGTTTAGAATTCGATATAAACTTAATCTTTACAAGCTCAGTAGTTTCGTGATAAGAAGGCCAGAAAAGTAAAGGCATTTAACTGTTAGTTTTATGTTGTTAAAAATCTCAATATTTCAGGGGAAAATTTGTATATACGTCAGTTTTAAAAGACGTACTTTAAATCCTCCGACAACTAGGATTTTAAAATATTAGAAAAGATATCCATATGGTGCGAAAATTGGCAATTTACCCGAAATAATGAAAAGTATGATGTCATCCACATGAATGCTAAAAGTAGTCCGTTACACTTCAATTACACGATAAATCAGTCAAATCTAAAGGCCGTAAATTCAGCTAAATACCTAGGAATTACAATTACGAACAACTTAAATTGGAAAGAATACATAGAAAATGTTGTGGGGATGACAAACCAAAGACTGCGTTTTATAGGCAGAACACTTAGAAAATATATACAAGAGACAGTCTACACTACCCTGTCCATCCTCTTTTGGAGTACTGCTGCGCGGTCTGGGATCCTTATCAGATAGCATTAACGGAGTACATCGAGAAAGTTCAAAGAAAAGCAGCACGTTTTGTGCTAACGCAAAATAGAGGAGAGAGTGTCACTGACATCATGATACATTACTTGGAGCGCACATCATTAAAAAGAAGGGTTTTTTCGTTGCGGCGGAATCTTCCCACGAAATTTGAATCTCCGATTATCTCCTCCGAATGCGATAATATTTTATTGGCGCCGACCTAAACGGGGAAAAATGTTCATCGTAATAAAATGAAGGAAATCAGAGCTCATACGGAAAGATACAGGTGATCGTTTCTTCCACGCGCTGTTCGAGACTGGAATATTAGAGAATTATTGTGATCGTTTTCTAGTGAACTCTCTGCCAGGCACTTAAGTGATTTGTAGAGTATCCATGTAGATGTAGATGTGCTGAAGCAGAATTCTTTTGCAGTATCACTCGAAAACAGGCCAAAGGCCGAAACTGCAATTGTGAAATATATTTTGTACAGTCAACAACGAATATAACGTTCTTTAAATAAGTTCTACATGACTGTGAACCACGATCATGAGAAGTTCATCATTCAGTTTTAAAATTTGTAATTGCAAGGGCCGGAAATTTCACTCAGCATGTACCGTAGCTATTTTAAGTTTGAGGCTTGATAGATTTAATTGTCCTACATCAATCTCGGCTTCACCTACACCACAGTGGTACTTCATAAACAGTTTTAGTTTACAGCCAGTATCGAGTATAGATCGCGGTCCCCCCCCCCCCCCTTCGTCGGAGGTGATCGAGGTTCGAGTCCTTCCTCGGGCATTGGTGTGTGTGTTGTCCTTAGCGTAAGTACTTAGTTTAAGTTAGATTAAGAATTGTGTAAGCCTGGAGACCGATGACCTCAGAAGTTTGGTCCCATAGGAACTTACCACAAATTTCCATTTCCTGTATACATCAACTCGAAAAATAGGCAAGTCCCGTCGGTCTCGATCAAGATTTTCGGGAGTTTCCTTTGGACATCAAGGGAATGCGAGAACTGGAATTCCCCTCCCAAATGTTCTCAGTTGGGACACCCTCTGCTACGTTTTAATGGTATATTTGGTCGAAAAACAACGTCTTGTTCTACAGGAGCTTTGCCATCTCTCATGAGTAAGGAATGAAATATGTGTAAAAAAGAAAAACATTCTCCCACAACAAGGGCACGAAGGCTGTTTGCATCTTCTAGCGTGGTTTGATACATAAGGGCTTTCAATTGCCTTCGTAATCTCTTCGTCGTTTTTGTCTGATTTGCTTTGTGATCACATAGCGTGTATTTGACTATGTTCAATGAAGTGATTTTTGGTACATTCAAAAGTAGTTCACGTGCTTATATGTGGGATTCGGCTGCACCTACATAGTGATAACGGCAGCCTAGGCACAGGACGGTAATTCACTGATCCGGCTGCTACTACTGTCTGGCGAATGGTGTGTAATGACACGGACTGTTGCAGGTAGACCTACCTCTGCTTGTTCTCGGATGGCAGGCGCAGATACGAAGCGGCTACGACCTGCTTGGTGCACAGCGTCCCCCTCGTTGGCGTCAGACGCGATCGAACGGGGCCTTGATGACGAGAATGACAGCTCTCATGTTCCCATGCAGTCCAACTACTGCCACACGCGGATGCCTCACAAATCTGGATATTGGAAAATTCGATCGGTCTGTGAAACGGAGACCCACAGCGAGCCCCTTTCAAACCCTGTCTCATACGACTGCGCGGCACTTCGTATCCTTCAGAGTGATCACACAACATCCCACGCTGCTCAGGCCCCTTTTATACCCTATCAGGCCAGGTAACAGCATTAAGTACGAGCAACACTAATGCACTGCCGCGGCCCTTGTACATGTTGGAGCGTCTCTGTATAAGTCGCTCGATTGACTTTCAGGGTTGATGACCACTTTTACCTTTATGAACAGTATCACTACAGTGTCAGTGCTCCTGTAAATTCAGACAGAGAAAGATGATCACTTGAGTGATATATCTGACAGCCTTACTGATATTTAATACTAAATTATCATATCTGAATTGTGTTTAATATTTAAATCATTCTCCATATTAGCTTGATACATACTAAGAGCTTAATTTGAGACTGAAAAGCATTCTTCACATATTTTCGTTGTCACCATATATTTTCCTTATCCCTCCGGTTGTCTGCTTGGAAGCGTGTTTATCGTCTGCTAGAGTTTCTATATATCTCCGTACTTGGGGTAAGTTTCTCTGAAACAGCCTAACCAACGTTTGTGTGTAGCAAAGGGGAATTCCTCTGTGTCAGAGAGACACCGGCGCGCGATCATCCTCGCTTTTTCTAAGACGGCAAAGGTAGAATGGCATATTGTCTGTGCGCCGGCTTCCGGCCGGCGGTGCTGGCCGTGGTGGCCGAGCGGTTCTAGGCGCTACGATCTGGAACCGCTACGGTCGCAGGTTCGAATCCTGCCTCGGGCATGGATGCATGTGATGTCCTTAGGTTAGTTAGGTTTAAGTAGTTCTAAGTTCTAGGGGACTGATGACCTCAGCAGTTAAGTCCCAAAGTGCTCAGAGCCATTTGAAGCATTTAGAAGCGGCCGGCGGTAGGAACTTTGGGTATGTAGCGAGCAGCCTCATTGCTCTGGGAATAGTCGAACAGGTAACATCTAGTGCTGGTCCTTAGTGTTGTAATTTCGTGAATGCGCAATTTGCAGCTTAACTAAATCCTTAATTCATTTCTTAGTAGGTTTCAGCTGTTACAGAATAAGTCGGGATATCTTGCGTAAGCAGGAATTGAGAATAATTTCGCGATTTTTGGAATTTATAGCAGTGTTTCCTTCGTGCTCTATAAATTTTTGGTTGTGGGGCATGAGACAAGGTGGACCTATGAGTGTGACTAGATTCCTGAACAGATTGTGTAACTGATCTGAGCAGTGCGTATGGTTTCAACATTCGGTAGTCATATTAAGAAAAAGGCCACCAGGTTTTGGGCAGATTTGAGTGAATCTTCTTTGTGCATGGTTGGTAGCTCTTACCATGTGTTTTGTTCGTAAGATTACACTCTAGTATTCTTTGCTAACAACTGAACCAGTTTCCTTGGTTAAATAAATTCTCAAGTTTTGTTGTTTTATTTAGCGCTCTTTCTCGTCTTGAATTTTTGTTATATTTTATCGGTAGCAAAATCCTAATCAACAGAAATGACTTTCTCCGTGCTACTAAAATCAGTCATGTTCATTTACTCTGACGACTGTGATAGCCTATCTAACATCACCTTAAAAGTACAGTCGAGATGATGAAAAATGATTTCTTACCTGTATCACTATAAGAGTCGCATAAGAAATCAGTTATACGATTACACCTTATATTCACAAACACCACCACTATAAACAATCAGTTGTTGTTCACTGTTGCAAAAAAATAAAATAAAAAACTGCGTACGCTTAGCGCCTGCGCAATTACCCCGTCCCCATCCCCCCACTACAATCCTAAAAATAAAATTACGATCTTCGCAAGTGTATTTGCATCCTACCCCACCACACAGGCTGACAAATCAATTCAGTTCCAGTCTGAAGGAAACCAGAACATATAATCGGTAATGACTAATAGCTAGTATAGCTAAAGCCATTCGCCCTGAAATCTCAAAAGTATTTCGCCGTTGACCGTTAATCTTTTTGAAACTGAAAAGTGGAAATGGCACCGGTTTCTAAATGTTCCAGTAGCGTTGTACTATATTAATAGGATCTTTTTCTTGTGTTGTCAACCGATAGCAAAATTTACTAAAATACTGCGAAAAGAAAGATTTTGTCTGACTCTGAACTTAATTGCGTCACAGCAAAACAATACGTAAAGTCGAAAACGTACAATTACTTCTCATTTAAGTTCATTGAACGTACCAGACCTCAATTGTAACGTGGTAGCTGTAAAACGTTTGGTTTAGTAAGAGTTCTAACTCTGTAAGAAACTGTGTCTCGACAGCCTAGGCAAATTGCCTTATGGACAGCATGCAATCTTGTTATAAATTTCTTCTTTTAATAACATCGTTAAGCCCCAGTTCACATAGGACCAGGAATACAATACAAAAACTGTGCTTCATTTCCTCAGCCCCTTCATCTTCCCCCACAATAACTAATACGAGTTATTCCCTTCCCCATTTTAGGCTCTGGGCGCGCCCGTGTAGATATGTGTAAATGACACCATCAACAACAAGATTTTCCTTTATTGCAGTGGTGGCGCGCCTTCTCCTTTCAGGTACTCTGCTAACTTCTCAACCACCCCAATCAGATACAGACCGTATGAGAGTACAAGTAGAGTATATTCAGTATACCCACAGCAGCCGCTGGGAGATAAATGACATTAGAGCTACCATCTTCGAGGAGAGTCGTCCCAGCGAGGTTAACGAGGAACTAAACACGGCTCTTCATACCTCCACAAAATGCTCTTCTGCAGATACAGTACCTCATACTGTTTTCTTAAGATTAGTTTAACAGTATTTTTATGTTCATTGGCAAGCAACTGTAATCTGCCCCTGGTATCACTACCGAGCGAGCTGGCGCAGTGGTTAGCACACTGGCCTCGCAATCGGGAGGACGACGGTTCGATCCGCGTCCGGCCATCCTGATTTAGGTTTTCTGTGATTTCCCTAAACCGCTTCAGGCAAATGCCGGGATGGTTCCTTTGAAACGACATGCCCGACTTCCTTCCCCATTTTTCCCTAATCCAATGGGATCGATGACGTCGCTGTTTCGTCGTTTCCAAAAAAAAATGGTTCAAATGGCTCTGAGCACTATGGGACTTAACATCTATGGTCATCAGTCCCCTAGAACTTAGAACTACTTAAACCTAACTAACCTAAGGACATCACACAACACCCAGTCATCACGAGGCAGAGAAAATCCCTGACCCCGCAGGGAATCGAACCTGGGAACCCGGGCGCGGGAAGCGAGAACGCTACCGCACGACCACGAGCTGCGGACTCGTCGTTTCCCCCGAATCAACCAAACCAGGTACCACCATCCGACCGTTTTTGATAAGATCCTTAAACAGTTCCCCTAAATTTTCCATTGGTGTTGGTTTCACAAAACTGACAGCTACTGTTACTGGTGGCCTACATTACGTCAACTACCATCCACTAACACAAAACATATTTTGCATATTGTAACAAATAAGCCCTCGGTCACAAATATTAAGTCAAAATTGACCTGGTTTCGACGCTACTATGAGCGTCATCTTCAGAATTAGACTAACTGTACTAAAACATTAGGTAGACAGTACATTAATAAAATTAAAGTTTGTACTGACTCGAAAAGATGCAGTACTTACAAGTCACATATTAAAAAAGATCTCGGCCGGAAAGGCGACGTCATGAACACTTGTCAGATGGCGAGCCGCTAAGGGCTGCTCGTACTGTGGACAGGGGTTGCAACGAGACTGAGGTGCCCACTTTAGAAAGTGTGGGCAAGTAAACATGGTGTTGCTATGAGCGCCATCTAGTAGCCGCAGAAACAACTAGGCTACTGTACATTCAAAATTAGACACATGAAATTGTGATGCAGCTGATTCAGGCATAACGTAAGCATTAATAATAACAGGATGAAGTTACATATTTATCTGCTTTAAATAGAGATACATTTTGTAACGTAAAAACGTTAATTATGACATACAAGAAAACAGCAAAGATGTGACAGGAAAACAACATTTCGGTAATCTCCATGAGGAAATCTGAATCAAAGATCAAGCAATGGCTTTATACAGTCAAAAAAGTTTTTACTTCGCAGCTGCAGCTGTTCGTTGAGAATGAGGCCATCATGACGAGTGAGATGTTTAAAAAATCTCCAATTCCTCTAAGACTTCTAACCTCCGACCCCTTCTTTTCGGTATGCAAAATATTGTTATCGCCTATGGCTTTAGGCACGTGTCCAGTAATTAAGAGAGGATCGGCAAAGGATGAATTTAGGGGACTGGTGCCGTTCTTTCTCAAAAGATGTTCTTTATATCTGACGGTGAAAGCACGTCCGGTTTGCCCTATGTAATAGGAGGATCAGGTATCGCAGATGATCTTATAAACGCCAGAACTTTCTGTAGGGGAGCGACTGGATTTCAAATTATGATTGAAATTTCTCTTTAGATTATTATTAGTAGAGAAGGCAACATTGCAGTTGTATTTGTTGCGAAGCATGCGCTGAATCTGATAGCAAATTATTGACTGCTATGGTTTTAAGTAAATTAATCTCCTCATTAAACTTTTCTGTTGAAAGTGGTATGGAGGTGGCTCGGTGGACGGCAGAGTGAAAAAAAGGCCATTTTTTGAGACTGTGGATGAAAAGAGGAAGCAGGCACGATTTGGTCAGTATATGTTTCTTTTCGAAAAATATTGAAAGCGATGTTATTTCTTCTATTGTAAGCGTCAAGTCTAAGTAATTTAATTGGCGGTTATCGTTTACGAGTTCAATAGTGAAAGAAATTTTGTCATGGAGGTCGTTAAAAAGTTTAAATATATGATCAATTCTATCGGCGGATCCGTTATAGATGACTAGAATATCATCAACGTATCTTGTGTAAGAAAAGATACCTAGTGAAGCGGCTGGGACACGGTTAAACAGCTTTTTTTTCCAAGGAATTGATAAAGATGTCGGCGAGGATGCCGGCTAAAGGGTTGCCCATAGCGAGCCCATCAGACTGCTGGTACAGTTGTCCGTTGAATTCAAAGTGGTTGTACTTGACAACGACATTAATGAGATTCATAAAATCAGTAATCTGTTCATCTGATAGATCTTTTTTAAATTGACGTAAGTTTTTTTCCACAATGATGAGCGTCTCATGTACCGGGACATTGGTATAAAGATTTTTAATGACTAAGGAAAAAAGCTTGGTGTCTGAACTGCATACTTTAGTTTTTAATATTTTGGACCAACGGAATAATTAAAAATCTTTATACCAATGTCCCGGTACATGAGACACTCATCATTGTGGAAAAAAACGTACGTCAATTTAAAAAAAGATCTTTTCAACAGAAAAGTTTAATGAGGAGATTAATTTACTTAAAACCATAGCAGTCAATAATTTGCTATCAGATTCAGCGCATGCTTCGCAACAAATACAACTGCAATGTTGCCTTCTCTACTAATAATAATCTAAAGAGAAATTTCAATCATAATTTGAAATCCAGTCGCTCCCCTACAGAAAGTTCTGGCGTTTATAAGATCATCTGCGATACCTGATCCTCCTATTACATAGGGCAAACCGGACGTGCTTTCACCGTCAGATATAAAGAACATCTTTTGAGAAAGAACGGCACCAGTCCCCTAAATTCATCCTTTGCCGATCCTCTCTTAATTACTGGACACGTGCCTAAAGCCATAGGCGATAACAATATTTTGCATACCGAAAAGAAGGGGTCGGAGGTTAGAAGTCTTAGAGGAATTGGAGATTTTTTAAACATCTCACTCGTCATGATGGCCTCATTCTCAACGAACAGCTGCAGCTGCGAAATAAAAACTTTTTTGACTGTATAAAGCCATTGCTTGATTTTTGATTCAGATTTCCTCATGGAGATTACCGAATGTTGTTTTCCTGTCACATCTTTGCTGTTTTCTTGTATGTCATAATTAACGTTTTTACGTTACAAAATGTATCTCTATTTAAAGCAGATAAATATGTAACTTCATCCTGTTATTATTAATGCTTACGTTATGCCTGAATCAGCTGCATCACAATTTCATGTGTCTAATTTTGAATGTACAGTAGCCTAGTTGTTTCTGCGGCTACTAGATGGCGCTCATAGCAACACCATGTTTACTTACCCACACTTTCTAAAGTGGGCACCTCAGTCTCGTTGCAACCCCTGTCCACAGTACGAGCAGCCCTTAGCGGCTCGCCATCTGATAAGTGTTCATGACGTCGCCTTTCCGGCCGAGATCTTTTTTAATATGTGACTTGTAAGTACTGCATCTTTTCGAGTCAGTACAAACTTTAATTTTATTAATGTACTGTCTACCTAATGTTTTAGTACAGTTAGTTTAATTCTGAAGACGACGCTCATAGTAGCGTCGAAACCAGATCAATTTTGACTTAATATTTGTGACCGAGGGCTTATTTGTTACAATATAATTCTGACACTGTCACTGAACCTTAGCAGCTATGTTCAAAGTTTTACATATTTTGCAATTATATTTCTCTGCTCACTGAGTGGGGTATAATTCCACGTAATTTTTCTCGAGTTATATCTACGCTAATTCGTATCTCTTGATAGTTACATGATTCCCCTTATTTCTTTGGTTTATCTGTAACTACGCTTGGGACCTATGTGTAATTTCGTAGAATTTTTCGTGCTGCTCTTTCTCTCTCTTCTCTCTCTCTCTCTCTCTCTCTCTCTCTCTCTCTCTCTCTCTACTTCTTGTCTACATCTACATCCTGGCATGGTTATGTAGAGGAGATTAGGTGTGTTATGTAGTACACATCTCGACTGATCCACAAAAGTTGAAGGTTCCTCTTTCCACATCAGAGTGTTTTTAAATGTGTTTTTAAATGTATTTTTCAATAGGTCATTGCTCACGTTGTTAGCTAGCTAGCATGAGCTTCCAGATCCCTGCTGTGACTATCTGGCTATCTGGTGGTTCCTGATTGTGAAACAGGCTATGTAAGTGCTTTTGCATTAGCTGCCAGAGGAGCTCGTAATGTTCAGTGTGCTTATGAAACATTTAAAAAATATAAATTCAGCGTGTCACATTTTCTGATTCAGAAGGACGGCTATAACCCGGATTTGGTCGTTTCAGGAAATCTGATTTTGAGTCTATTTGTTTCCGATACACCGAGCATAGTGTTAGAAGCACCACGTAAAATACTTCAAAAAATGGTTCAAATGGCTCTGAGCACTATGGGACTTAACATCTGAGGTCATCAGTCCCATAGAACTTAGAACTACTTAAACCTAACTAACCTAAGGACATCATACACATCCATGCCCGAGGCAGGATTCGAACCTGCGACCGCAGCAGTCGCGCGGTTCCGGACTGAAGCGCCTACAACCGCTCGGCTACAACAGGCGGCTAACATATTTCACGGTGTAGCAGTAACGCTGTATGTATATGAGTAGTAGAAGAAAAAAAAGACCATATCTGAAGTAAGTGGTTTTTCCCGTTGTGCAGAAGGCGAGCCGTACAGTCGGAAGAAGACTCGCATAGAAACAGACGAACACTTTTCAGTGGGAGTGGCGAATCTATTCGACGAAAACGGCAAGAACAAAACGAAGAGTATCCTCAGAAGAAGAGCGAGCAAGGGTGCATGAGAGAACGATGAAACACAGGCCAAAGAACAGAAAAACATTGAAGAGGCGGAGGAAATTGCGTAATCGTAGTCCACAGGTGGCTGGAACAATCCAGTGAATAAATTGCAGTGTTACAATCTCGACAGCATAATGATACTAAAATGGGAATCACTTATCATTCTGTCTCTACCTTCATGCTGGAATCCATTTTGGTGTTCAACGAGATCTTAGTCACGTTTTCGCAGTAGTTACCGTCTCTAGTAAGATACACACTCCTCGCCCTATTATCGCTTCAGTTCCGCCAATAAGCCATGAACTGTTCGGCAGAAATGCATTGGTGGCAGTAAATCCCGAGATAAATGACGGAAGGGTGAGGAAACGAGCGATAAGACATCGTTACTACGTTCTATAGCTGGCTCGGTAACCAACCAATAGACAATCCGATTCTTCTGCACGTACATGGTTCTTGGACAGATTGTGCGCCATGCAGTAGCAGGCTCTGTGCTCATTCGTGCTCTTTCGCTGTTTATTTCTGATGTAATGCACCCTTTAACGGTGCAGATTTCATCTGCGAGGTGTTCAGCGAGTGGACGGCGGTCTCCGATTCTGGCCGTAACTCGTGAGTCCACTATCGGAGGCGCTACTGCTGCTCTGGTGGGTCAAGTTACAGTTTCCGGGAGCGCTGACCGCTGTCTATCGCGGCATGCAATCCTGCTCTGGATGCACGCTCGCTACACTCTGCACTTGGGAAACGCCAGCCAGCACTCAGTCCTGGTGTCTATACTCCAGATGCCACCACTGACCTCTGTTACTAAATATTCGCTGCCTGAGCGCTGACACGGACTGAACAATATAATATCCTAACATGGTAAACTCACCGTTACACTCCCCCCCCCCTCCCACCCCTCCAGTAAAATGGCCCAGTGGATAGCCCGACAAAAACTGAATCCAGAAAAGCATGAAAACAAGAAGAATGTATACTCAACTGTGAAAATGAAGCAAAAAAGAAACAGTAACCGGTCCAAGCTTAAGATGTGCACATCGAGCCAGTTGCAAAAACTACGGTTGCTATCACACTATTGGACTGCGAAACGGGAAATCCGTGTTCAAATCTCCCTCATAGCCAAACTTCTCTTTTTTTTCACAGATTTATGAACTGTCCGTCCGGTCATTGACGTGTCTGTTCTCCATCTGAAGTCTTGGCAATTGTCGTACTATACATTGGTTATAGAACATGAGGTCAAGTGGTAAGAATATACTCTAAGTGATCAAAAGTATCCGGACACCCCAAAACACACGTTTTTTATATTAGCTGCGTTGTGCTGCCACCTACTGCCAGGTACTCCATATCGCCGACCTCAGTTGTCATTAGACATCGTGAGAGAACAGAACGAGGCGCTCCGCGGAACTCACGGACTTCGAAAGTGGTCAGGTGGTTCAAATGGCTCTGAGCATTATGGAACTTAACTTCTGAGGTCATCAGTCCCCTAGAACTTAGAACTACTTAAACCTAACTAACTTAAGGACATCACACATATCCATGCCCGAGGCAGGATTCGAACCTGTGACTGTAGTGGTCGCGCGGTTCCAGACTGTAGCGCTTAGAACCGCTCGGCCAACCCGGCCGGCAGTGATCAGGTGATTGGGTGTCACTTGTGTCGTACGTTTGTACGCGAGATCTCTAGGTCCACTGTTTCCGATGTGATAGAGAAGTGGATACGTGAAGGGACACGCACAGCACAGACGCGTACAGGCTGACCTCGTCTGTTGACTGACAGAGACCGCCGACAGTTGAAGAGGGTAGTAATATGTAATACGCAGACATCTATCCAGACCATCACACAGGAATTCCAAACTGCATCAGGATCCACTGCAGGTACTTTGACAATTAGGCGGGAGGTGAGAAAACTTGGATTTCATGGTCGAGCGGCTGCTCATAAGCCACAGATCACGCCGGTAAATGCCAAACGACGCCTCTCTTGGCGAAAGGAGCGTAAACATTGGACGATTGAACAGTGGAAAAACGTTGTGTGGAGTGACGAATCACGGTACGCAATGTGGCGATCCGATGGCAGATGCCCGGCGAACGTCACCTGCTAGCGTGAGTAGTGCCAACAGTAAAATTCGGAGGCGGTGGTGTTACAGAGTGGTCGTGTTTTTCATGGAGGAAGCTGGGACCCCTTGCTGTTTTGCGTGGCACTATGTAAGGTGCCTCTTACGTGAGGAAGAGATTTTTACGAGTTTTAATAAATTATTGTCTCTTATGGATGTATTCACGATAGTTAGGAAGTGCTGTAGTCCGTAGCCGGCCATGAGTCGGACAGCATTTCCCACGCTGGCTGGCTAGGTGACGAAGCGACCATATGTCGCGCGTAGTGGGGTGGGGCTCGGCGCTGGACCCTAGCAACAAGCGTCAGCCTGGGAAATTCACATGACGGGAAGTACCGCCACCTTGGCGCCAAAGTCACCGATTTCTTTATTTATATTTAATAATTAAAGTCATTTATGACAGCATGAATACTAGAAGGAGCCTCTGGATTTTTAAAATTATTTATCATAATTTTGCCTCGTTAAAGTTCACACCCGTTCATTAACAAATGGATTTCTTAGTAAGTACGAACTTGATCGGAAATCCAAACTAGTAACAGATACGGACTGCACGCCAAAGTCGGCAGTCGGCGTTAAGAGCTCTTCCTGTCTAGTTCGATGGTAGCCATGCTCTCGGTTACGAGTAGTTTGTGACATGAGTGTTTCATTATTGATCTAATAGGAATAAAAGTGATATTACGGCATTCTGAATGTTAATTTCGAGTAAATAGATAACCCAAAGTTGATCGACTGCGATTTCAGATAATTAGCCTCCACCGCCAATGAAGAATCTGCACGGAACGACATTTACGAGAGCTGCACCGCGCACAAGTAGGAGGAAATCCGACGACACGACCCACAAAGGCGGATCAAGGAAGGTCCGACTTACACTCGCATATTCCGGTTGGAAATGCTGACCAGTCACACTGTACGTCACATATACCACCCTCTACGGATTCGCGGCTAAGCTGAGTAATAACAGCATCAGTTTAAAAGCGAGGGGATCTTGCAAGTATGACAGCACAGGCCTACATTGACGTTTTAAGCACCTTCTTGCTTCCCATCGCTGAAGAGCAATTTGGGGATGGCGATTGCATCTTTCAATCACTTGTTCATAATTCACGGCCTGTGGCGGAGTGGTTCCACGACAATAGCATCCCTGTAATGGACTGGCCTGCACAGAGTCCTGACCAGAATCATACAGAACACCTTTGGGATGTTTTGGAACGCCGACTTTGTGCCAGGTCTCACCGACCGACCCCTCCTCAGTGCAGCATTCCGTGAAGAATGGGCTGCCATTCCCCAAGAAACCTTTCAGCACCTGATTGAACGTATGCCTGCGAGAAGGGAAGCTGTCATCAAGGCTAAGGGTGGGCCAACACCATACTGAATTCCAGCATTACCGATAGAGGACGCCACGAACTTGTAAGTCATTTTCAGCCAGGTGTCCGGATACTTTCGATCACGTAGTGTATTATCGCCGCTACTAAATGTGATTAATAGTAAGACCTCTCACAGAAATGAAAACCACAAATAAATGGATGTGAACTATTTCACAGCAAAAGAATTCGAGGCTTTAAATTTCCAAAACGGAATGCAAGAGTCATAAAATGTGCGCTTGTATAGAACAAACAGGAGGTACGTACGTATGGAGGTCCCTTCGTTACACGTCGCTGCTGCAAACGAACGTTACACGGTGACACAGACACAAATCTGAATACAACGAACAGAGACGTCAATGACCGGACGTGCAGTTCATAACTTTGTGGGAAAAAAAGGGCGCGATGGATATTCGAACACGGATATCCCCTTCCGCAGTCCAACAACGCAACCACATAACCGCGACGCCATGGCGATTCGAAGTCGCTCGATGTTGTACATCTTGAACTTGAACCGTTCACTGCTTCTATTTTGCTTCTTTTTCACATCTCATTACACCTTCTTCCTGTTTTTATGCTTGATCTGCGTTCAGTTTGTGACGGGCTATCCACTGAGCCCCCTTACCACCCAAGCTGAGGGGGTTGCGATGGGGAGTCTCCCTTGTAAGATGTGATACAACTCCGTAATGACGCGAAGAGCTAATATCGGCATTTGGTCTATACCGAGCGACTTTATTTGTTTATTTATTGCAAACATAAAGGCCCATTACCTGAATTTTAAAACAGGTCGTAGTTATAACAGTTTCCCTTCAAATGGCTCTAAGCACTATGGGACTTAACATCTGAGGCCGTCAGTCCCCTAGAACTTAAAACTACTTTAACCTAACTAACCTAAGGACATCACACACATACATGCCCGAGGCAGGATTCGAACCTGCGACCATAGCGGTCGCGCGGTTCCAGACTGTAGCGCCTAGAACCGCTCTGCCACAGCGGCCGGCCAGTTTTCGTTTGTCATCTTTTTACGCCTTCTTTGCTTTGGTTTTATCTGCAGCATTTGACACAGAAGAATACTTTTTTAAAACAACAATAATTTAAAGTTGAAATATAAATGAAATTTTGTTGTTTTAAGAAGACTGTAGAAAGGTGGTAGGATACAGCGATTGTTAGTGCCATCACCGACTGTGAATGGCGGTGAAGACGTCAGACAGGTTTCTTCGAGCTGTTGACCGCCTGTCAAAGCAAAATAGTTTATAGTTAGCAGCAGGGAAATTACACTGCTAATACTATGAATTAACATTTGGTATTCTTCCACGTACGGCAATGGGTGCTTTCTTGGCAAGATTATCAGCATCTTACACTATATTTACCCAATTATTCGCTATTCTTAACTATTACTTGACTGAAATGTACATTATGTCAGTGCATTTTGGTATTTTATGTCTGATTCATGATTGTAGGTGTCTTATTTACTATTACATCTCATCTTCCTCCTCCTCCTGTCCCTCTGAAGTGTCACTGTCGTCGCTGCCTATAGGCATGTCTGTTATGCCGTGTCCGCACGTACTCTTCATGTGATGTTTTTGAAATACTGTCTGTTAATACATTTGGTTGTGCCCAATGTTCTTCGTCTCTTATTGCTGCGTATATACAGGGTGTCCAACTATCTTGTCCACCCAAAATATCTCTGGAACAATAACAGCTATTGGGAAACGTCTTTCACCGGTATCAATGTAGGGCTGGGGCCCATGAATGTACATATTTGGAAACATTCTAAAACGAAAGCATATGTGTTTCTTAACACAAACTTATGTTTTTGTAAATGGACCTCCTATATTTTTTCTTCAGAAATCCATAGCATGACAAACCACATACACAATGGCGTTGATTGCATCGCAATATTCCCATTACATCCCGAGATATTGAGACGCGAAGTTGACGCTTGGAACACCCGACATGCGCTGCTAGCGCACGTCCTGAGGCTCAGGCGTGAATCCCATGCTGCCCGTAATCGCGCAGCAGACCGTATTATTCGTTTCGGACCTCTTGATAAGTATGGAAGTGTGATTACGCATGTCAATCACATCGCGATTATTATTATATTGCATTACTGATTATAATCCATCCCAAAAACCATCAACGTAAAACTTCGCAAAATTTTATTGTTGTCAAGAAAAAGTTTAACTATGAATTACGTAACTTCAGTCAAATTAATTAAAGAATAACGTCATCTTCGCTATTAAACAATAATGTCAGCTTTGGTAATAAATACAGCCATTTATTATGACTGCCCACCAGCAGCTAATAGAGTATAGTAAAACAGAGTAAGTATATTCATGTCGCAGTTCGATGTAGCAGTCGGATGGCGATCCAGTAACAGTAGAAAAGGTAAGGAACAGTTTTGGGTTATTGCAGGTAACGACTGAGGGCCACGACGACGACACATTCTATGTTTCATCGAAATAATCAGCAAATCACTTTTAATAAGCAGCATTTAAATTTGTATGCGAAGATTGCACTTATTATTATTGAGAAAGAGAATTAATTTCAAAGGGAAGATTTCATTTGTTATCATTAAGCAAGAGATAGAAATCCTAAGGGAAGGTTTCATAGGTTATTGTAGAAGGGAAGGTTGCGTAACAAAAGAAATATAGAGGAGACGGGAAGGTTTCAACAGTTGCAACTTGTTAAAAAAGTAGAGATTGAAGCAGTTCAGTGTCTGTTCTTATAACAAGCTGTACCTGTGTAATAATTATTGCTGTTTCCGGGGAGGAACTTTATCCATAATTTCCGCTGTTTGACTTGAGCGTTTTAGCTCATAATATATGCTTACACTTTTAATGTATCCTTCCGAAGACGACACGCTTGTTGGTACTGAAACCTCGTCAAGGCTTATTACAACAAACTTTATGCAGGCGGTTGGCTGTATACATCATTTATTGAAAGTTTGTTTACGGTTGCTGCTGTCAGTCGTGTTTAAAACTGCGCGGCTTTAAATTCCTCTTTTTTTCACCCGTGTTTCAGTGTATTATGTACTACCGTCAGCGGTCTCTCCATTTTATTCAGACATAACAGTTATTGAAACTGATTATACAGTCAGGCTTAATGTAATGTTGTAACTTTAATTTGGTATGCTGAAATGTAATATTGTTACTTTAATTTTGGTATACTGAAATCGGTGCTAATTGACAATGAAAGTGGGTTAAAAGCCGTGATCTGCCTGGGGACGTTAACCGTGGATTACTGGGCAACTGTTTCATCAGATATTTAGTCTAGGTTTACCAAGCAGACTAATATGAATGATAATCTTTTAATAGTCATACAAAACCGGTAATATATATATAAAAAGGAGAATTTAAATAAAAGGAAAGAAATCAGTTTATATTTGGAAATTTATTTTAAGATTGTTCATTGAAATTTCAGCATATTATACGTGAGTTATAACTGATTGGTTGGTTGGTTTGGGGAAGGAGACCAGACAGCGTAGTCATCGGTCTCATCGGATTAGGGAAGGATGGGGAAGGAAGTCGGCCGTGCCCTTTCAGAGGAACCATCCCGGCATTGGCCTGGAGTGATTTAGGGAAATCACGGAAAACCTAAATCAGGATGGCCGGACGCGGGATTGAACCGTCGTCCTCCCGAATGCGAGTCCAGTGTCTAACCACTGCGCCACCTCGTTCGGTGAGTTATAACTGAGCTGGTGCCTTATTTACGATTGAAAAAATGTGAGATTGTAATCTTACGGAACACATAAAATATGGAGCCAAGATTGGGAGACTGCATTCAACACTGCATTCATAAAATAACACACGAAGAACATCGAAACATAAGCAAGAAGAAATTAACCACAACCAACAGATTCAGTTTTTACCCAAAGAAATTACGTTCATACCACAATCCTGTCCGTCATGTAATTACCACACACTGCTATACTAAATTCATATTAACTCTTTGTGAAATCTTCGCAAAAAGAATAGCTGAGGGCTACTTTGATGATTACACCACATGCTTCACGTGGTCAACTTGGTTTACACAAAGCGTACAACTCCACAATAATTTTGATAATTAAAATAAATTAGATCGAAAAGCAATTGACAAAAGAAAAACCTTGAACTGGTTACTAACGTCTTACTATTAACCTGATGGGTCAAACAGTTATATAAGCACGTGGTACTGGTCTCGCAAAGTACACCCCACGTGGGTTGAACATAAAGAAAAGCATAAAGAAAAGTTGCTATATTCAAAAAAATATTCTCAAGACGAGACGTTATAATCTCACGCACATTCGGATTTAAGATTGATGAACTTAGTTAGAGTTACTGATCAACACGTGGTTCCACTTTACTCACAAAGTAGTAACAAAGCAACTACCGGAAAATAATCTGAACTTCACACGATAATTACACTGCGCTGCAATTTAAGATAACATCGGATATTTTAGACCTAAACCCGAAATAAAGGTGATTAAATTTTCAGTTTGGCTGAACTTAAGAAATCCATTGTCCTACGGACTTAACAGACACGCGCTTAGCCGGAGATCTTACCACTTCCGACGCTCGCCACGGCCACACTGCAACTGCCCTACTGCCGAGCATGCTTCCTGAGGGTGGCTCACAAAGACCAACGGAAGTGGCCAGAGGGGCAGCTTCCTATACCAACATGACAACGGACGGACAGGACCATACTAAGGATAGAAACCTCTTTGCTTTTAGGAAGCGTAGCTACCCGTTCCGACGTTGGTCCTACTGTTCTCTAGCAGACAGCTTTGTCTGCTACCCTCAAGCATGCAACTAGAAATACATATGCTCATTCATCCTCTCACACAAAAGGGAAGGGGGATGACAGTATCTTATCATATACAATATATAAAAGAAAGCGGATGTAGGTTCCGTATGAGACTGTGTGACATGAATTACATATAAGAATTACATATTAACTGTGCTTTAAAGTGTAGTAGTGTGACAGATCGTTCTTGTTTATGTGTAAAAGTAACACGTTCCACTGCTCAGTCTCCTCCCAGATAGTCAGAAACGCCACAGTACATTTAGAAGAGGAATTTATTCCATAAATGGCAACAGATTTAAGAAATTAAACATGAAAGGAATCCAACAGAGACCTTTCATAACCCCAACGCTCCGGGAAAAGACTGTGCAGGGAATTTTCTGGCCATGCTAGGACATTCCCAAGCAGGCTTCTCACACCCTACTTAAACCAAAAGTGTAAAAGAAAAGGCAAAAGGACACCAGCTACTTGCTAAAACACAATAATTTCAACACATCTTTAGAATCTACCAATTTCAAACAGAAAAAAAAGAACACAATCTGTGACACCTATTTAAAAGGTAGTGTAGACCTAATTCGGTCAGCAAGTAAAAACAATGGTTCCTGTGTCATTAATGTGAAAACAATTTCTGGTTGTTACCCTTATGGAGTTCACCAGTATTTGCTCATTGCAAGAGCCAACTGATCACAGGAAAATTTATGACTGTTTATTAACAAGCAAAATTTATGAAAATAGCAAAGGTGCCACAGCAATTAAAAGAAAGAACATCAAATAACATCGGTATTAAAAAGCAGAACATAACAATGCACAATCTGCAAAAGCAACAAAATGATAAGAGAAAAAACATGTTTTACAACGTGGTTATCGCGAAAAAATTCTATATCGTATAAAACTAATAATTTGTAGAATTAAAATAACTATGTGGCACTCATTTAATCACTCTACTATATTTCAATTAGCTAGCAAACAATGAGCACTGTGTCATTATACTGAAACTGCAATAATTATGTGATTGTTACCCTTAAGGGGTTCCTCACAGTAAATATGCCCCATGCAAAGGCTAATCGATCACAGTTCAATGAGAATAAAAAGCTATCTGACTGATAAATGAAGCAATGCCACAGCAATGAATTTACGAAACAAAATATCACAAATCTAATACATCACACAAAAACAAACATTGATAAATAAAACAGTACAATAGTCAACATCTAAAGCAAAAAAAAAAACACCTATAAATAAAACACCTGCAAAATACAAGAGTCAAAGTCTAAAAAAGATAAATAGAACACCTGCAAAATACAAGAGTCAGTCTAATAAACACCAATAAATCGAACTCCTGCAAAACACACGAGTCAGAGTTTCTCTGACAGAAACACACGTATATGCACTGGACTAAGAACCGTATAATCACTGTTCACTGACACACTCAGTAGTTCCACTGTTCCGAGGCACAATATAAGGGAAAGGGGGGGGGGGGGTTCGTCGCCGCAGCTGTCAGTAGGGATTTTTTTGTCCATCTGTTGCGTGCGATCCCGCCGTCTCTGCCCTCTCATGAAGTTTCTCCCGTGTCACGTCATCTCGATTTGGTTCCATGTTTGTGTTGTCAAATTCGTGCGGTATCCTCGTTTGACACGCCAGGTTGATATTCCTGGGCAAGGATGACACTTAATGGCTCTTCTTTTGTGCCACCCTTAGCGACCAGAGAACATCGAACCATGATTTACTGTCGCTTGACAGTGGGCATCCGTCAGGAGATGTTGATAGGCGTCATTGAAGTCTGCCAGTTACTCTGGACAGTATGTGTCAAAAGGCTGCACGCCCTTTGTGTTGTTACATTCTTGGGTTATCCTCAATTGGCTCGCCGGTTTGATATTCCTGGGCAAGGATGACACTTAATGGCTCTTCTTTTGTGCCACCCTTAGCGACCAGAGAACATCGAACCATGATTTACTGTCGCTTGACAGTAGGCATCCATCAGGAAATGTCGATAGGCGTCGTTGACGTCTGCAAGTTTCTCTGGGCAGTACCTGTCAAAAGGCTCCACGCCCCTTGTGTTGTTTCACCGCGGCCGTCTCGTCACGGTCGCGTGCGTGTGGTGCGTTGCCAGCAGATGGATTTCCGCGCGGTGGACCGCTCGCCCATCTCAGGTCATCGCCTCGAGGAAGGGTCGCCCGGGGCGGCCGCCCATTAGCTCCAGGTACAAGGGAAAGTGTTTGCCGCGTACTTTCTTTTGTTGTCGGCCGTGCTCCCAAAGTGGCCTGGCTGACAGCGTGTCCTGCTGGGAAACCCGCCAGTTTACAACTAGTCCGGCTGCTCCCGCTGTCTCTTAAGAGTTTTGCCGGTTCGCTTTCACGTTCTCAAATGCATTCACAGAAATTTTTCATCATCCTTATGTGATTACACAATGTCATACATAATACCACTTAGTATTGTCTTACTAGTTTTAATGAACAGAAATAATATTGGCATTTCATTATACGTGGTACATAATTCATATCACTATTCCACACCTAAGGCCACATTTTACATCATATCTCCAATGAATTCCCATGCTAAATTAACTTGATCCATCCCTTCTTTGCTTTTTACATACGGGATTAAAGTAGAATAAGGTACTCTACCTCTTTGTGTATGTCCGTAATTCTATTTAAGTTGGTACACGTGTATAGTTTCATTGGCCATATCTCGTATCGTGTGCAATAGCTGCATAGAACCCCGATTTAGTAAAGCAACGTATCTAGGCCCTACATTTACTAATTGCTTTAACGCAAAATAACAAAAACGAGATAATCGCAACGGATTCGCTAAAACCTGCCAAGACTATGCAGTGGCGAACTATTTGCTTGCATTTACTTTAAAATGCGTTTGAAAGCTTACTAGAACCCTCTGAAGGAAAGAAAATGAAACAGTCTTAAAAGGCAAGTTGGCTGTGTTCAGAAAACTGTGCATATATTACAAAGCTTGATAATGGATTTGACATAGACAAAGCCATAGAAAACCTTATGGATCACATTAATTTAGCATGGGAATGTAGCACGAATAGCCTCTTCATGCGTCTGGGAGAATGATTTACTTTTGAATGAATCTAGCATCGTGCAGTCACTTGGGTATTCCAGAGAGATAGAAATTAACAAGACAGGACGGCTCAACGTCGCAAATTACAGTAAATTCCAGGGAGCCACAGAGTATTCATTTGACACCATGACTATGGTGTCAAATGACTATGGGGGACACTGCAGGAGCCTCCACGAAGATTGCGTTCACCACTCGAACAACAAGCAATCGGGCGTCCCCTGGAAACGACCTAGTCGGCCAATCCTGCAAACACCGGAGCACCAAAACCAAAGATGACAAAACAACTCTCTGAAGAGACTCAAAAAAGGCCTTTATCAAGACCATCACTAGTGACAACTTCCTGCAATATTGAAGGCTTATCCGTAAATAAAGAAATTTTATTATCTGACATGTGCAAACGAAACAACTGTGATATTTTAGTGTTACAAGAAACACACAGAGCACCAACTAGCCATAGACCAAAAATACAGGGCATGAAATTAGTTCTCGAGAGACCACACGAAAGGTACGGAAGTGCTATATTTGTGAAACCGAACTTAGACGTATGCTCCTGTGCTCTGACCTGCGAAGAAAATATAGAAATTTTAACTATTGAGCTACATTCATGTACCGTAACATCCGTGTACAAACCACCCAGTGCGAGGTTCAAATTTACGGAGCCTGGAAATTTCCATTCAAAAAACATTAAAGTTGTACTAGGAGATTTTAACTGTCACGGTCTCGCATGGGGTTACAAAGAGACAAATGACGATGGCGAAATGCTGGAGACCTGGGCAGACCAGGCTAAACTGAAATTGATACATGACCCAAAGTTGCCTGCATCATTTAACAGCGGAAGATGGAAACGAGGATATAATCCAGATAACATCTTTGTCTCCGAAAAGGTATCCCTGAAAACTGTAAAGCAAATCGAGGACCCTATTCCAAGATCGCAACACAGAGCAATAACTTGCAGCATTACTGCAGTAATCAAATCAGATGTAATGCCCTTTAAGAGACGCTTCAATTTCAAAAAAGCTCATTGGGAACTTTTTACAGAGGACCTTGATAAGGAGATCTTGGAAATTAAACCAGAGATACAACCATATGAAACTTTTATAGACCTTGTCAAGAAAATCTCTCGACGGCGCATACCTAGAGGGTGCCGCACCCAGTATATCGCTGGACTAAATGGTAGCAGCAAGGAAGCTCTGAAAAAGTATGAAGAACTGTACAATAAGGACCCCTTTTCAGAGGAAACGATCCAGGCAGGTGAGGTACTGATGTCTGGTATCTCCGAAGCGAGAAAGGAAAAGTGGTGCAACCTCCTACAAGAGACGGACATGAAGCACAGCAGTAGGAAGGCATGGAAACTGATCAAAAGTCTCATCAACGACCCAACAGAACCACAACCAAATTACAGTGAAGTTACACCTGATCAGATAGCTCACCAACTACTCATGAACGGAAAAACTAAAAGGAAGATCAGGAATGGCAAAATTAAAAGAAAAGTGAACGAGGAGATTAGCTTCCTAGCTCGCCCGTTCTTCATTCAGGAGCTACAAGATGCCATCAATGATTTGAAAAACAATAAGGCCGCTGGCCTCGACGATCTGAGATCTGAGCAAATTAAACATTTTGGACCGGGAGTACAAGCATGGATCCTAGAGCTAATGAATAACTGTATTACAACAATGCAAATTCCTAAACTGTGGAGGAAAGCTCGAGTTATTGCGTTATTAAAACCAGGGAAAGACCCAGCTGAAGCTAAAAATTTCCGGCCTGTGTCACTGCTTTGTCATTTATTTAAAGTGCTGGAGCGAATGGTCCTCAAACGCATAGCTGATTATGTGGACAAAGCCCTCATTAACGAACAAGCTGGATTCCGACCAGGAAAATCATGCTGTGGCCAAATCCTTAATCTCACACAGTACATCGAAGACGGCTATCAGAGAGGAGAAGTAACTGGGGTCGCATTCCTGGATCTCAGTGCTGCATATGACACAGTTAATCATAAGTTGCTTACCCAGAAAGTGTATAATGTCACTAAGGACTACACCCTTTCTATGTTCGTGCAATGTCTGCTACAAAACAGACGCTACTATGTAACCTTACAATCTAAAAACAGCCGATGGAGGACACAGAAAAATGGACTTGCACAGGGTAGTGTCTTGGCTCCAATATTATTTAACATCTATACCAATGATCTTCCCATCAGCCGCCAGACACGAATGTTCATATATGCTGATGATGCAGCAGTGGCCACACAGGATAAAACCTTTGAACAAGTGGAGGATAATCTCACAGGAGCCTTAACAGAACTTGCTACCTATTACGACGGCAATAATCTCAAACCAAACCCTAGTAAATCTCAAGTATCCGCCTTCCATCTTAGGAACAAACAAGCTAAACGGAAACTCCGAGTCATGTGGCAAGGGGAAGAGCTGAAACATACAAACAGCCCAAAATACCTGGGAGTAACATTGGACAGAGCACTTACTTTTAAGCAGCACTGTCACAACACTAAAAAAAGGTCTGTGCCAGGAACAACATACTGCGGAAGCTAACAGGTTCGTCGTGGGGAGCTCAACCACATGTTTTGCGCACCACGGGTCTGGTGCTAAGTATCTCAGCAGCGGAATATGCGGCGCCAGTTTGGAGGAACTCTGCTCACACTAAGCAAGTTGACGTCGCCGTAAACGAAACTGTACGTATTGCCACAGGATGCCTCAAACCAACTCCCACAGACATCATTTACCCCATCATAGGCATAGCACCACCCACTATCCGCAGACAAGTAGCCGCCGAGATCGAAAGATCAAAACAAAAGAATGATCCTCGACACCCGATGCATATGCACCGAAAACAACGTGTCCGGCTGAAATCCCGCAGGAGTTTCATTGAAACTACTGAAGAGCTCGCCACCAAGCCCGCCGCAAGGCGGCTATCTCTTTGGGAAGAAATGGTGCCACACTCCACAATGGAACTACTTGAGGAGGGATCTGCAGGATTTCAACTACCTTTTACAACTTGGAGGTCACTAAACCGGCTGCGCACTGGAGTAACTGGGTGCAAATCAAACCTATTTAAATGGGGATACAGTGATGGCAACAGGTGTGAATGCGGAGCAATACAGGACTTGGACCACCTACTGATCTGCCCAGATATGTCTATAACATGCACTAAAGATGATATTTTGAAAGTCAATGACAAAGCAATCTACGTTGCTAATTACTGGGAAAGGAAGATATAATTGGTGCATCCGGACACGGAAGAAGAAGAACCATGACTATTTGGGTATGACAGAGTTGAGGGCCTGTCAAAATTGGAATGGCCGGTGACATACGGCATCCGAAACCGTGGCAAGAGAAAAATCATAAGAATCACTAAGCACTGAATTCAGAGTAAATGAAATTGGTACTGTGGTCGCCTATCTGCATCTGAGTATCGCAGAAGAGAATTAGTGCAAATTTAACCACCGGTTTCATAGCGACCATGCGACTTAATACAAGGCCACGCAGTAACGCGAATTCATGATTCTAAGTTCCACATGAAAGAATTAAACTTCAGTTGCAGAAGTAAAAATAAGAAAATGTATAGATCTCTACACGTGAGGGCGCTGATACCGCTTCCATCAATCTGCTGCCTGAAGAAGAATTTCCTCAGAGACTCATTGTTTTGATAAAGGATGAGAATCAAGGAAAATAGTTGGGCAGTGCATCTCGGGGTACAAATGCATATTTATAGAAGGAACTCTAACTCCAGACCAAGAATTTCGTCTTTCTTTTGTGTCGAGTTATCCACTCTTTATAAGTACTCACTTACTAAAGGATTCACAATGTTAATCATACCATTTCAAAAATACATAATCAGAAAAATCATAATATCAACATTTATGCCCAAACGGTAGGTCCAAAACTATTTAAGACGACATTATCTGATTTGAGAGTGTTACTTGTATGACAAAATGTCAGAATAAGCAAAATTTATGTCAATATACCAAGGGAACAAAACTATAAGCTATAAGCCAGACAAATCTGTAACAATATAGCTAAAATGCAAATCACAAAATTCACATATATTGAAGCTAAGGCGCAAACCATAAAAGCACAAAAAAGGGTCAAAAATACACAATACACAACAACAAATTAGCTACATAACAGATAAAAACTTGAGTGTGAAAGTGAATACATGTTCGTATAATAATTGCAAAGGATATAAACTAGGAAAAGGTCACAAAATTTTTCTGGTATTTACAGATAAGCACAAAAGGAACAAAACAGTATGGCCAGCTCTGGTTCAATAGTTAAGGAACAAGTAGTCTGGTAGCACAAATTAGATCCAATTTGTTTTCTCTTATATGACACGCATGATGTCTGTATAACATTTTAAGCTGTTACTGAGAAATCACACACAACTCCCGATTATTCCACTTCACTTTACGTTTTGTTCATACAAGAAGTGAGTTGGAACTCGACGCAGTCGTACATCACAAGAAATGAATACGCAATTGCGAATATTGACTACCATTAGCTGTAGAAGAGAATGACGACAACGAAAACCCGGATTTCGTATTTATCGTCAGCGGTCGCCTTACCATTTGGCTATCCGTGCACGACTCACAGCCACACCCGAACTTCCGTATTTCGTCAACCAAGCGTGTACGACCTGTACTCGTACATCGACTATGTATATTCCCGCAGAGGTCCGACGTTGTACTTGAAAGTCGCTTGCCCGGTATCAGCAGATAAATACGATATTGTAGTGCCTGTGTTATTCTGATTGCGACGCAAAGTTCCTTTGAACACTCGTACATCACCCATAGGTGTGTGGAGAGATGGACCAGCGTACTGGAAGAGATGGAGTATATAAAATGGCTGTACATGAAGAAAAGAGTCGCTGCAGTGCCTGTTCCTTTAGACATACATCAAGTCCAAAGGAACTTTAGATGATACGCAGAATAGCGCAGACAATGCAATATCGTACGGGCAGGCGACTTTCAAGTACAGCGTATGACCTGTAAAGGAATATACATAATGGATGTACGAGTACAGGTCGTAGACGCATGGTTGATGACATATGGAAGTTTGGGTCTCGCCGTGCTTCATGCACGAATAACCAAATGGTAAGGCGACCGCTCGCAATAAGCGGAAAATCCATCTTCGACTCCCGGGCAGGCATAGATTTTCATTGCCGTCATTCTGTTCTATAAGCGATAATAGTCCTTATTCGCAATTGCGAATTCATTTGATTTGTTTCGTAACACCTGTGGTTGTCGCAGTGCCTGTTCCTTTGGACATGCATGCATGACCAAAGAAACTTTACATTGTAATCACAGTACACAGGTACTGCAATATCGTGTAGTCGTACAGTGTCTTGGGGGTGTTCACCGGGTAAAGGTTTATTGGACACAGCTCTTTGCAAGCTGAACATTTACAAGATCAGATGCTCAATCTTTCCTTCTAACCTACAGGCGCAGGTAATTTTACTGTCCATCACTGATCTCCCAACCAGCTCATCTCAGTACATATGACTATCTGTGGATAGTTTATGTCCATTCCAGATTTTTCATTTAGTGTTCAGACCTCAGACGAAGACCACACTGGTTCTACGAGTAAAGGTCAACAAAGTTCACTTGAACTGGTTCTTGTGAAGCCCCTTTAAGATTTTCAAAAGCTGAAAGTAAGACTGCTCTAGATAACCAGACTTCATGCTCATTTATCTACAGGTTTAGCTCTGACCAATAGCACACTACTGGCCATTAAAATTGCTACACCAAGAAGAAATGCAGATGATAAATGGGTATTCATTGGACAAATACATTATACTAGAACTGACATGTGATTACATTTTCGCGCAATTTGGGTGCATAGATCCTGAGAAATCAGTATACAGAACAACCACCTCTGGCCATAATAACGGCCTTGATACGCCTGGGCATTGAGTCAAACAGAGCTTGGATGATGTGTACAGGTACAGATGCCCATGCAGCTTCAACACGATACCACAGTTCATCAAGAGTAGTGACTGGCGTATTGTGACGAGCCAGTTGCTCGGCCACCATTGATCAGACGTTTTCAGTTGGTGAGAGATCTGGAGAATGTGCTGGCCAGGGCAGCAGTCGAACATTTTCTGTATCTAGAAAGGCCCGTACAGGACCTGCAACATGCGGTCTTGCATGAACCTCCTGAAATTTAGGGTTTAGCAGGGATCGAAAGAAGGGTAGAGCCACGGGTCGTAACACATCTGAAATGTAACGTCCACTGTTCAAAGTGCGGTCAATGCGAACAAGAGGTGACTGAGACGTGTAACCAATGGCACCCCATACAATCACGCCGGGTGATACGCCAGTATGGCGATGACGAATACACGCTTCCAATGTGCGTTCACCGCGATGTCGCCAAACACGGATGCGACCATCATGATGTTGTAAACAGAACCTGGATTCATCCGAAAAAATGATGTTTCGCCATTCGTGCACCCAGGTTCGTCGTTGAGTACACCATCGCAGGCGCTCTTGTCTGTGATGCAGCGTCAAGGGTAATCACAGCCATGGTCTTCGAGCTGATAATCCATGCTGCTGCAAACGTCGTCGAACTGTTCGTGCAGATGGTTGTTGTCTTGTAAACGTCCCCATCTGTTGACTAAGGGATCGAGACGTGGCTGCACGATCCGTTACAGCTATGCGGATAAGATGCCTGTCATCTCGACTGCTAGTGATACGAGGCCGTTGGCATCCAGCACGGCGTTCCCTATTACTCTCCAGAACCCACCGATTCCATATTCTGCTAACAGTCATTCGACCTCGACCAACGCGAGCAGCAATGTTGCGATACGATAAACGGCAATCGCGATAGGCTACAATCCGACCTTCATCAAAGTCGGAAACGTGATGGTACGCATTTCTCCTCCTTACACGAGGCATCACAACAACGTTTCACCAGGCAACGCCCGTCAACTGCTGTTTGTGTATGAGAAATCGGTTGGAAATTTTCCTCATGTCAGCACGTTGTAGGTGTCGCCACCGGCGCCAACCTTGTGTGAATGCTCTGAAAAGCTAATCATTTGCATATCACAGCATCTTCTTCCTGTCGGTTAAATTTCGCGTCTGTAGCTCGTCATCTTCGTGGTGTAGCAATTTTAATGGCCAATAGTGTATTTCTTGGCTCTCCTCGGAAATCGTTTTAGCCTAATTACAGTATGTTGCACACACATTAGCAAATGCCAACAGTGTTAATTGTGCATTCATTTGTGGTGCAACAAAAACTTGTTCATGACGCACATTTACCAGTGAATGAAAAAAGTCTAGTGTGCAGAAATTTGCGGTGCGCCTCAAACAGTCTGCTCGTAACAACTTCCGGACAGTGAGCGATCATCTGCACGTTATGCATTTGTTTTTAGTAGCTTGGAGCTGTTATTGGCATAGGATTGGCAACAAATAGAAACCGTAATCATCAAGATATGACTGATGACAGAAGCCTCCCTTCACTAGCAAACCTGTGGACAAAAATGGTTCAAATGGCTCTGAGCACTATGGGACTTAACATCTTAGGTCATCAGTCCCCTAGAAGTTAGAACTACTTAAACCTAACTAACCTAAGGACATCACACACATCCATGCCCGAGGCAGGATTCGAACCTGCGACCGTAGCAGTCTCGCGGTTCCGGACTGCAGCGCCTAGAACCGCAAGACCACCGCGGCCGGCTAAACCTGTGGACAGGTAGCGTCTCCAGCTTATCCCTCTGTTTGTCAACAGACCTCGGCATCGGCTGACGGGTTTCTAAAGCTGTGCCTGAGCTGTAGGCGCTTCGGTTCTTTGTAGGGAAGACGTTGACTTTCGATTGTACTGGGTGACTGGTGAAGCTGCCCGGAAACTAATTTCCCTGGACAAAGCTTGCCTGTGCCGTCCCACTAGGAAGGCGGTCAGCTCGTGGCGTGAAGCGGCGTGCCGTTGGGAAGTGGAGGTGGGTGAAGGCACTCTGCTCCACTACCTGCTACCCTCGCAGCCAGTCCATTCAGCAGAAGCACGCGGCTGTCGGGGTGGTTGGGGGTAGGTCGGCTGGCCTCTTACCCCACCACCTGACCGCTTGTTGTGTTCCGCCGGAAACCTAGGGGGGGGAGGGGTGTTCCGCAAGGTGCTTAGTTCGCTAAGACAAGTCCCCAGAGGCTAGCGCAACGTTTTCGCCTTCCCGTGCCACATCGTCGTGGCATGGAACATGTTTACAAAATGCTGTAACTTCAAGACAGCTAAATGTGACAACTTAGCCACAGACAATAGCTATGTATAAAAATCACGTCATTACAGAGTGCGAACCTTGATTTATTTTCAAAGAATATTATTAAGAATTTATTTATTTACTAGCGATTTATCAAGAACATTAACACATTTAATCACACTATGTAAGCATGGAAGTAGTTGCCAGGGAGTAACTGATGAAATCATAACCAAATTCCTTTTAACAAATGGGAATTTTATTCACTTTAAGAGTGCCTAAAAGCATTTTTTAAAAGAAACAGATTTAAAATTATAATCACAAAGCACCCTCTAAGTATCAAAGGTACAATTTATTCAGAGGCAGAAAGAAACAAGTTTTGACTGTATGAGCTTTCGGGCAGAGAACCTTGCCGCTCCCTTTTGACACGGCCGTAGTTACGACCGCTCACAACAGCCTCTGAAAGACTACACTGGTGCAAATCTGGAACACACTAGATTAATTTGAACTAAGAGTTTTAACAATTTACACAACCACACAAACTATGCAGCCCCCCCCCCCCATAGGAGGGATGGAAATGATACAAAACACTACCAATTAAAATATTAACCTTGCCACCGAAGGTGCAACTTGATTTTAACTTCTACGAAAAGTCTTACGGTGAAAGGGTGGCAACTTTATATACTAAAATGATCACTTAAATAAAAGCACATGAAATGCAATCTTATATAAAATTCTACAAGGTTGGCCAAACAGTAGTTAAGGTGCCCTACTGTACACAGATACCGCCTCTCAAGATCATAGGCAATAATATCAAAGTTTCCAAAGATCAAAACATATTTCAGGTATTAGGCCGTTACACTCCAAGCAATAAATTCGTTAACACACCAAATCTGACAAACATGATAGAGGCAGCTACTAACGTACGGTAGATTGATAGCGAGATTATCGAACAACCTGAACCGCAGGTTGCTCTAACCCGCTCCTACCCCACAAGGGAAAAACGGACCAAGCAATTTATAAAAAACCACCTTCCCGCGGGTGGGCAAACGGAGAAGAATGGTGGGACGACCCCAAAGCAAAACGGCTGGTAACCTCACAAAGAAAACAACTAGAATTTAACAAGAGTAAATCAAACAACATATCACCAATCAGTTAACTGCTAAAAAATTGCGATTTCTCGAGAAGACCTGGCGCAGCACCCCCAAATCGCTCTCCCGAACCGTTCGCTGCCAGTCGCTTCAACGGACGCAGGAAAGCGCGCCGATCTCCCGTCTCTCAGCGTCGCAGCTCGCACCGGCCAGACTGATTTCGTGGGTTGACTCCTGTTGCTCTGGTGTCGACCGCCAAGTCACTACCCCTCGCTATACGCCGTGGCCCATTGGACTCTCGTGGCGACCTCACATGCGCCGACGCTCAAGACCGACAAGTCATCTTGTGTCTCAGTGCGCGACCGACCAACCGATCGATACAACCGCCAATGACCACTGCCTGAGCAAACTCGAGCAGACTGGCGGCCTAACGCGCAGACTCAGATGCAGGAACTAAGCCCCGACCGGGCGACCACTCGCTCAGTTCTCTTACTGGCGGAGTGGAAAGACTCTCATTTTGCCGGCTTTAAAGGTTGATCCGAACGACAGACATACTAGCACTCCGAACGACAGATAGACACTAACTGCCTAACAAATGCGGACGAGAGACAGACTAGCAAGCTGGGGACGAGAGACTGACCCAGACTGCGCCACTGGGAGCCCATAGCGCCCCATAAATGCACGTGAACAGGCAACCTTTCCCCTTTCCCACCAGAGGGAGACACCAATGCTGCGATTGCCACAGTGGCGCCACCGCCAGAAACGGAGGGCGACTGCTTCACACTACGCGCTGCGGAGCGCTCTTCAAAACAGCAATTTTTACCACGGCTCAGAGTGCCTACTAATCTATTTCACTTACAAGGAGAAGAAAATTAAAGCTAAATTTCGGAGCAGCTACGTGCGGCGGTGCTATTTGTTTCTGTAACTAGGTCAGTTGCCCGACAGTGAACAGCAGGCGTTCTACATGCTGCGACTGAAACTGTTGAAATTCGGCTACAGACATTTCCTGTCGCGGCTCAGACGTGCCGGAAAATTTGTAATACACACAAATACAAGCGAATACAACAGGGACAACAAGAAAAATGTGTGCAACTAGCGCACATGGAGACAGCTGGCGTGGAATACAAGCCGATTAAGCGTCAGTCATGTCGCCATTTGTTGTGACCAGGCGAAACTACATTCGTCTGGCCATAACTCTGAGTTCTTTGATTGCTCTGGGAGAAGGCTCACCAAACTAGAGCACATGAATGAATAAAAGATTTATTTAACTTTGACACACTTCTTTGCCACAAAATTGCTGGATAATTCACAGCAGTCATTCACTAGCAAAGCATCAACTGTTCTTTCCCAATAAAAAATGCAACTTCTACGAAAGCACATTTCATCAGAAACTTCAGCTGTCACTGTCCTACACAATGATGTTGACTGCTGCAGCTCAGGCTGGAACTCGGCTGAGCACTTGCTATTAAAGCTATTCTTCTGGTTATTTACACATGAGTTAAAATATTTGATCAGAATTCTGTTTCTGTACGATAGAATATACTTCCTGCCAATGTGATGAGACAAAAGAAAATTTTACTTCCCATAGTGTCTCGTTTGAATTATAAACTGTAAAGTGGTAAATTTACAGAGTATGCACCTTGTGGTATCGTCCAGAGATGGCAGTGCTACGCCCAAGTCGGCAACGCGAATCAATACCACAGACATTAGAGAGGGCTTGTTGCAGTCCACAACAGTCCGTGGGAGACATTCCAGAAGACATGCCCCACCCCCCTCCCCCCTCCCCCTCAGATAGCAGTGCCCTCACGTTGAGGTCAATATAATATCGACCATGTAAAATCTCATCCCAATTTGAGTCCACAGCTATAGCCCGCACAGGATACGGTGGCCGATGCACTGGGCGAGTTCAGTCATTTGTTTGGAAGGGGAGGCCGACAAGTATTTTCCACCTTTCAGCTGGTCATCGATCTCAGAATCGATGCGCGCGCCCTGCAGTCTTTCTCAAACGATTTTACACAGACTATTTGGTAAAAAATTTCATTTTTGCTTTACTTATAGCTTTATATGTCAGATTCATGATGATGTGCCCATCATTTCGTTAACGGTCATAGTTATTGTGTTATTTACGTGGAAGTAAGAAGCCACGCAAAATTCGGAAAAGTATGCAATGAAAAATAGAGGTCGCTATGATTTTGCATTTGGTACATATTACGTAATGTGTTGTTGTGTATGAAATTTAGCTAACATATTGAATTTTTTCTTTAAACTTGAGTGGAGATATCTATTTGTCACCAATCTTGAGAAAATTGATTTGATAAAAATAAATGTCTTGTGACTAGGGCCTCCCGTCGGGTAGACCGTCCGCTGGGTTCAAGTCTTTCGAGTTGACGCCACTTCATCGATTTGCGCGTTGATGGGGATGAAGTGATGATGATCAGGACAACGCAACACCCAGTCCTTGAGCGGAGAGAATCTCCGACCCAGCCGGGATTCGAACCCGGGCCCTTAGGATTGGCATTCTGTCACGTTGGCCGCTCAGCTACCGGGGGCGGACAATCAATCTGATGTAGCAGACTCATTTGCGGTTGCGCCACGCCATTGATAAAGCTAGGGTGAAATATCCACAAGATTCCTCATATTTCATAAACGGTTTCAGATATCAAAATGTGATTTTCAGAATTGGTAGCACGCAAAGAGGAGAGTATTTTACCAAATCGTTATTATGGAAAACTCCATTATCTACCTTGTTATTCCAATAACAACGGACTTTTTCGGTGAAAGAATGTAATTACTAAGGGCCATCGATAGCTGGTGAAACGATAAATGCTATCGGTTTTTGAATAACATATGTGAAGACATTACGTGCGTTTTTGTACCGAGGATGTGCTTTTTCGGAAGCTACTTACCTTACTTTTCCTCCGTTCCTCACTTAAGAAACCATTGTTTCAGAACCTCTCGCAGATGTGTCCGCACAACATGTTATTTAGGCGAGACAGCGTAAATTCGTCAGTGATTTAGCAAAAGAAACAAGTTTTCACATGGCAGCCAGAGAAATGTGTAGCTTTTACTCAAAATTCTCCACTCATGACGCTTCTCTGTATGTTACAAATGATTAACAAGGCAGATGAAAATAAATCGCTGCATTTTCGGTGGAATTCTTTTAGATATTAGCGAAAGCAGAGGTGACAGTATATCTTTCTGAATGGTCAGGATGCAAGTGTAGGCGTGGAGGGCCCCCACTCAGTATTTACAAATATGGGAGCGTAGGCTTCAGTTTAGGACGGCACCTCATCTCCAGTGCACACTGTTTCCCCTACAGCGATCTGAACGATCCCCAACCACTGCCTCTCTCTCCACACTTCCCCAGGCGACTGCCCATCTAGCGGCCAAGGTATTTTGCGCGCACTATACAACAGTCATAATCATCGTTTAGGGTAGAAATAGTTAAAGTTTCTAACGAAATGTACTTTCGTAATTGTTGCAATTTGTACTGCAAGAGAACAGCTTGTTAGTAAGTGCATCAGGCGATATTTTCCTAGTCAATGACAGTTGTAAATTACGCAGCATGCGTGTGGCAAAGAAGTGTGCCAAAGTCAAGTAAATCTTTCATTCAGTTGTGTAATAAACTGAACTAATATTTTATGTGCTCTAGTTTGATGAGCCTTCTCCCAGAGCAATCAAAGAACTTAAAGTTATGGCCGGACGAAAGTAGTTTCATCTGGTTACAGCACTCCTAAATCTCAGAAGTACATTAACAATGAGAAACAGTGACATATAAATGAAATGTCCAAATGTTGCATCGCAACGAAAACTATATAATTAAACACAAAAATGTACACTGGTGGTTTCCAGATTTGTTTGTAGCGTGGAACAAGAAGGAATTTTCCGCAGGCTAGCCTATTTTCTGCCATGCCTCAATACACCCTTATTATTAACTACAGGTATTTACTAAACTTGGATGAAAAATCGATTCCTTTATAGGCGGTCACTTGGGATTTGAAATTGTCGTTCATTACACTCATGCTGCTACAGATGCAAACTCAAGGTTACTCGACTCCTACTTTATACAATTCACGCTAACTACTCTACATTACACGACGTGGCTGACCTACCAGTCTATTGCCTGCTGTCAGATCCAGTTCTGACTCCTCCTGTTTCTACTATCGTCTCTTCTCCTCCTCATTTTGATCTTAACATCACCATCGTATTCAGTCCTGCTGTATGTCTGCAGTCAATGATTCCACCACTTGATACTCTTTTCTCTTTCTTATCAGTTCCTCTCATGACTTTGGCCCTTTTTCGTTGTCTGTGGTACCGTGGAACAAATCTGAAACATTCGTAAAAAGGCACAGATTTTTTTTCATAAAAGTCACGAACACCAAAAACATGTACGACCTACAATAATTCAAAAAAGCGAGTGCGAAGACATATCTCTTACTACATTGTCGATTACTAAGACGTTGATTTCCTTCTCTTCGTTCATTCCACTTCCAGTTCATCCAGTTCTCATGCCCACTTTTACTTTGATTTTTTTTTCCTACCTTTAGTCTGGCAGCCTGCTCAACGAGCCGTGGGGTATTCAAAATTATTGGTGTGCTGTTCGTCATTCGTTCCTCAGGGACCTTGTCTCGAATGACCACAGAACAATCGTTTCTTTCCACAAACAAACCTCTCTTACCATTTACACAAAATCCTGCTGATTCCTCATCTCTGGCATTTTCTTTAATCAGCTTAGCGCAACCCTGGTGCCTGATATTTCCTAATCTAGTCGTCTTATTCACCACAGTAATCTATCGTAACGGCTACAGCTAAATCTTCACCACTGTGTTTGACCATTTTCCATCACTAGCAAAAATTTCCAGCTTCGTTGAATAGAACTTCATACGGTACTTTATAGACGATAGACTATAACGAAATCTAGTTAAACACTGAATACCCACTCCTCAGTCGAAATATTTCTCTCATTATCTCTCTGTCATAATATCTGAACAGCTATTACCATGCCACCACTATTTCAGTTATTAGTCGTCCAGCCCACCTCTATTGATTTATTCCCATAATATCTTGAGGTAGCTCACATGTTGCACTCCTCATACACATTCAAACAGGAGAAGCACGTCATTTGACAAACCTACGACTAACCCAAGTCAGAATCAATTTCATGAACATTTAACCTAACAAGACACAAACAATACCCAACACGACAAAAGATAAATGTATTTGTGGGAACGGATCATAGGTAAAATCGATCCCAATCACTGGTGTTCGCAATACCGCCTCCACGATTCTCCTCAAATCTAACTCCTGTAATGTAGCTCTTCCTGTCAGTCAAATTTCACTTCTGGAAGTCATGTTCCCGGGATTCTAAATCGTCACTATCCACGTCTTCCCGTTCTTTGGCATCGTTAACATCATCGTCATTCCCATCGATTTTCGCGAGCAGCTGTTTGGGCTCTCGATTGTCAGTCTCATTTTTAGACTTTTATATCCTCTTTCGATTGCTTCATTTGCTGCATTTTTGTATGTTGGTATTTTCATCACTTCAGTTTAGTATCTCCTGTGATACCAAAGGATTTTATTTTGCCTCTTCTTTTTACATATTTGATCCTCTGCTGCCTTCACTATTTCATCTCTCGAAGTTTTCATTCTTCTTCTACTGTGTTCCTTTACCCTGTTTCACTCAATCGTTTCCTTAATGCTCCCTTCGAAATTCTCAACAACCTTTCATTCTTTCAACTTATCCAGGTTCAGACTCCTTAATTTTCCACGTTTTGCAAATTCTTCAGTTTCAGCACCGTTTTTAAAGAATAATTTATCTGCCACTGGAAATGTTTTACATTTTAAAATCTTGTTATGAAACCTCCGTCTTACCATTAGGTAATGAGTCTAAATATTCCAATGACTACAGGTCCTTTGCACGTACTCAGCCTTCTTTATGATCAGCGATGACTAAATTATGCTCTGTGCAGGATTCTACCAGGCGCCTTCTTCTTTCATTTCTTTCTGCCCAGTCCATATTCTCCTACTATTTTTTCTTCGCTTCATCTTCCTAGTGCCGAATACCAGGTACCCATCACAATTAAATTTTCCTCTTTCTTGACTATCCCCAAAATTGCTTTTATCTTGTCATAAATTCTTTCTCTCTCTCCGTCATCTGCGGAGCTAGTAGGCATATCAACTTGTACTACTACTGTGGTGGATGTTGGCTTTGTGTATACTTGGCTACGATAATGTTTTCGCTGTGCTACTCATGGTAGCTTACCCGCATTCTTATTTTCTTATTCATTATTAGACCTTGTCCTGCATTACGTCTGTTTGATTTTGTATTTATAATTCCGTGCTGAGCTGACCAGAAGACCCGTTCCTGATACACAACTGCACTAATCGTCACCTAACTTCAACCTGTTTATCTTCCTTTTTGAATTTTCTAACCTTTGTATAGAAAGACAAAGGCTGCCTGGTTCACTTCTTTATTTATAGCCGCGGTGGATTAGCCGAGCCATGGCGCTGCAGTCATGCACTGTGCGGCTGGTCCCGGCGTGGGTTCGAGTCCTCTCTTGGGCATGAGTGTGTGTGTTTGCCCTTAGGATAATTTAGGTTAATTAGTGTGTAAGCTTAGCAGTTAAATCCCATAAGATTTCGTACACACTTGATCATTTTATTTTATAAGATAACCCGTTACGACCTTCGGTCATCCTGAGGTAAAAATTACTGCAAAGTAAAGAAAAGACGGTACGGTAGCACAAAAACAATCGTAAAGTAAAATTTAAAAATATATACAGAGCAGTAAACACAATGAAATGAGAACAACATGAAACAAATCATGCAGAATTACTGCGAAGCGATGGTCTTCAGTTGGCAGAGATTCACCTAAAAAAACTGAAGTTATACAAACTGAAATACGAAGAAAATTACGCACGCATTGCCACGCGGCTGACAACTTACTGCAGTGCTCTCATATAATGAAAACCACCTACATAAAAAATTAGCATTTTAAAGTGAAAAAATCCGTCCTAAATGATGATTAAAATAACATGAACTTAAAATATTGAATTTAATACATATTAATTATTGTACAAGAGGTTTAAAACATTCAAGAATACAGAAGACCAAATGAAAGGAACCACGTTCAACACGTTGAGAGTCTAGCGTGGAAGTGGTGTTTGTTTATGCCCACTGCAGCCGGCCGTTAGCACAGACCACACAACAAATAGGCATATTCATGTCTACGGAATCCGGGAGATATAAGGCATTCTAGGTTTAGCATAGAACGTTAGCACATACACTCCTGGAAATTGAAATAAGAACACCGTGAATTCATTGTCCCAGGAAGGGGAAACTTTATTGACACATTCCTGGGGTCAGATACATCACATGATCACACTGACAGAACCACAGGCACATAGACACAGGCAACAGAGCATGCACAATGTCGGCACTAGTGCAGTGTATATCCACCTTTCACAGCAATGCAGGCTGCTATTATCCCATGGAGACGATCGTAGAGATGCTGGATGTAGTCCTGTGGAACGGCTTGCCATGCCATTTCCACCTGGCGCCTCAGTTGGACCAGCGTTCGTGCTGGACGTGCAGACCGCGTGAGACGACGCTTCATCCAGTCCCAAATATGCTCAATGGGGGACAGATCCGGAGATCTTGCTGGCCAGGGTAGTTGACTTACACCTTCTAGAGCACGTTGGGTGGCACGGAATACATGCGGACATGCATTGTCCTGTTGGAACAGCAAGTTCCCTTGCCGGTCTAGGAATGGTAGAACGATGGGTTCGATGACGGTTTGGATGTACCGTGCACTATTCAGTGTCCCCTCGACGATCACCAGTGGTGTACGGCCATTGTAGGAGATCGCTCCCCACACCATGATGCCGGGTGTTGGCCCTGTGTGCCTCGGTCGTATGCAGTCCTGATTGTGGCGCTCACCTGCACGGCGCCAAACACGCATACGACCATCATTGGCACCAAGGCAGAAGCGACTCTCATCGCTGAAGACGACACGTCTCCATTCGTCCCTCCATTCACGCCTGTCGCGACACCACTGGAGGCGGGCTGCACGATGTTGGGGCGTGAGCGGAAGATGGCCTAACGGTGTGCGGGACCGTAGCCCAGCTTCATGGAGACGGTTGCGAATGGTCCTCGCCGATACCCCAGGAGCAACAGTGTCCCTAATTTGCTGGGAAGTGGCGGTGCGGTCCCCTACGGCACTGCGTAGGATCCTACGGTCTTGGCGTGCATCCGTGCGTCGCTGCGGTCCGGTCCCAGGTCGACGGGCACGTGCACCTTCCGCCGACCACTGGCGACAACATCGATGTACTGTGGAGACCTCACGCCCCACGTGTTGAGCAATTCGGCGGTACGTCCACCCGGCCTCCCGCATGCCCACTATACGCCCTCGCTCAAAGTCCATCAACTGCACATACGGTTCACGTCCACGCTGTCGCGGCATGCTACCAGTGTTAAAGACTGCGATGGAGCTCCGTATGCCACGGCAAACTGGCTGACACTGACGGCGGCGGTGCACAAATGCTGCGCAGCTAGCGCCATTCGACGGCCAACACCGCGGTTCCTGGTGTGTCCGCTGTGCCGTGCGTGTGATCATTGCTTGTACAGCTCTCTCGCAGTGTCCGGAGCAAGTATGGTGGGTCTGACACACCGGTGTCAGTGTGTTCTTTTTTCCATTTCCAGGAGTGTATATTGAAATAGATTTATATGAAAACTCGTTTTGCTCATCCAGTATCTTGTCTGGGTCTCCTATTTTCGTGCGCTACATCTCTTGTTCCTTCAGCACATCTAGATACTGCTCCCCTGCTGGATTAAAAAAAAAAAAAAACGGTTCAAATGGCTCTGAGCACTACGGGACTTAACTGCTATGGTGATCAGTCCCCTAGAACTTAGAACTACTTAAACCTAACCAAGCTAAGGACATCACACACATCCATGCCCGAGGCAGGATTCGAACCTGCGGCCGTAGCGGTAGCGCGGTTCCAGACTGAAGCGCCTAGAACCGCTCGGCCACCACGGCCGGCTGCTGGATTTCAAACAGGAATAAATAAAACAAATTAATATGTGCTATAAGCAATGCCAGTAATATAAGTGTGAATTACATTGTGATAGATCCATCTTCATGGTGAATCTCGGTTTTATGGTTGCAATAATTCTTAATAAGACGTTGAATTGGTATGCTTCTATTTGATTTCTTTTTTTTTCAGAATAGGTTCTTCAATATGAAACTGCGCCCATAATTAACCTAAAGTAATTTTTTACGCAAGGATAGGCATTTTATAGATTTTTACGGATTTGTTCACACCTAAATTTCTAGTTTAGGGAAACTTCAGAGTAACTTTCGAGAGGCTATTTGCCCATTCGATCAATCATCGGCCGGCCGTTGTGGCTGAGCGCAGTCTGCCTTCGGCAGGGCAACAGAGCGGACGCGTACGTGTTGACTTCGTGCGGCGCGCGAGCTCGCCTTGTTTACTTTCTGACGGCCGTTGCTTAAGTGCCGGCTTACTTTGTACGATCCATGGCGAACCGTTACCGTAAATCAACACTCCGATTTACTTTCTGCAACGATTATGCCCGACCCAAAGCGCTCGAGGTGGAGCGTTTTCTGCGAGAGGAAGTGAAGATCCCGGCGACCGATATTATCGGCATACATTTGTCCATCGTGAGCAGCACGGTCTATGTGAAAATCATTAACGACGCGGCGTGCGAACGCATACTACGTGAGACCAAACAGGGGCTCCGCTTCTGTCACGCTGATGGCAATGTGGGGGAGGTAACCGTCGACCACGCAGGCTTAGGTATGCGAACGATACGCATTTTCGAATTGCCATTCGAACTGCCAGCTGAGGAAGTCGTCGCGGCACTACGCCCATACGGCACAGTCCACGGCCACACTGCGGAGAAGTGGACACAGTTTCGGACGTATCCTGTCCTAAACGGGGTCCGACAGGTCACCATAGATCTCCGAAGCCACGTCCCGTCCTACTTACAGATCGGCGGATGCCGTGCCATAATTATATACGATGGCCAGCCTCGGACCTGTTCCGGGTGCGGCAAAGAAGGCCACCTTAGATCCGAATGCCTACAATGGCGTATTACGCAACTTCCAGCTGCCGAACAACCACCCATGTCGCAACCTACAGTGCTACCGGTGACCTATGCCGCTGCTCTGGCTTCTCCTACCACTTTGCAACGTCACCCGGTCACCACAAACGACGCCACCAACGAGCCCGACCAGACACCGACGGAGAGCGCCTCGGACGACCCGCCGCCTCCGCCGGCCATTGACGCCGCTCCGAAGATGCCGGCGCAACCAGCCGCTGACCCTGATCTCGGAAACACGATGGAGATCGACTCGCTCATCGTTCCTACAGCAGCCTTTCTGCCAGAACGACGCGACTCCCTTCCGTCGTCGGACACGGAGGGTCGCACAAGGAAACAACGTTCCCCGAAACGTCGCAAGCGAAGACGTCGCACCGTTTCCGGCCAAGAGGAGATGTCACAAGTCGAGGAGGACGTAACCGTCGACCAGCACGAGGCCTCCGAACCCGCTACTGCTGCCGAAGACGTAATGAGCGCGGAGACATCTATCGGTGAGCCTGCGCCCCGTGCTGACGCTGAACTAAATCATGGACGTCCCACAGGCGACACTACACCACGCACAATTACAACATCTTCTGCAGACAAAATGGACGATACACCAGCTTCCGCTTCCACGGCGTGGCACGAGGAGGAGGTCACGGAGCAGGAGCCGTTACGGGACCCTGCGCCGTCACGGCCGCACCACTAATCATACTCTCCCCAGACTCCTCTGCGGGCCAGCGGGATAACGTTCCGCTGCGACGCCCACACCCTTGCGTGGACGGCGGAGTGGACCAGCCTCCAGCAATCCGACACCAGGCCTACCGGATAGCAACCATCAACACCAACAACATCCGTTCCAGGGTGAAAATCCGCCTTATGCAGGAGATGTTCTGGGCTTCGGATATTGATTTCGCCCTTCTGCAGGAAGTTCACTTGGCTAGTCTCCCGGATATCAATGGCTATACCGCCCACGCCTCCGCGGGTGATCCTATGGGCCGCGGGGTGGCCATCTACGTCCGCCACGGGATTTCTGTGACCGATGTCGCCTTCCTTCCATCAGCTCGGGGCATGGCACTCACTGCCATGGGGACACGCATCATTAATGTCTACGCTCCCTCAGGCACCGACCGACGGCATGAAAGAGCCCAGTTTTATTCCGAGGAAATCGCTCCCCTGTTTTTAGGGCGTTATGACCATTGCCTACTAGGAGGTGACTTTAATTGCGTTCTGCATCCTAAAGATCAGATTCCCCACTATACTACATGCCAGGAGCTACGTATAGTGGTGCGAGACCTCCTGCTTCACGATACCTGGGAAGTACAACACGGCGACCTTTCTGGCCATACCTTTCTTACAAGTCATTCCGCAAGCCGACTAGATAGGATATATGTCTCGCACACTCTTAGATCTGCCGCTGGCCTTTTCCGACCATTGCGGTTACATCTGTACGGTCCTCCTTCCGCCGCAATCAGTATGGCGCAGCCGTGCGCCATGGAAACTCAATACCTCACACTTGCATGACCTGGCGTGTCGCCAACAAGTCACTGAAACGTGGACAGCCTGCGAACGACGCCTTCCCCACTACCACTCGACATTGACATGGTGGTTGGACTGCGCCAAACCAGCGATCCGGAGGACACTGATGAGATACGGGAAGGACATGGCCGACTGGCATCGCACCACTGTTGACTTCTATTACGCGATTCTCCGAGATCTGGATGCTCAACCGCCAACCCCGGACAACCAGTTGGAACGGCAAAGAACTAAGGCGAAGATCATTGCGCTGGCACGCCGGAAACTGCAAGGGGTCGTGATCCGGACGCGGCGCCACGATCGCGCGGATTTAGAAATTCCATCCATGCATGACATAGTGTCCGACAAACGAAGGCGTCGTCAGCAGATCATCAGCACTCTGACCACGCCTCATGGAACGCAGGTGACCACTCAGAATGACATCGTCCGCACATTCGTCGAGCACTACCGTCGTACTTATAGTGATGACGACGCTGAAACTGCAGCAGACGACTCCATTTTGAATTACGTCACGCGCACCCTCCCCCACACGGAGGCGGATGCTTTGACAGTGGCGGTCACGCTAGACGAAGTCAACAACGCAATCGCCAAGGGGGCTGTCAACAGATCGCCCGGCATTGACGGCTTACCGATTGAGTTTTACCGTACCTTTCGGGACCTCATGGCCCCACGGTGGACGACTATGTATCAAGAACTGATAACATCTGACCAAGCAATCCCACCCGCCTTTGCTGAGGGCATCATTATACCAGTCCACAAACCAGCCCGTGGTTCGATGGTCACGAGTTACAGACCGCTCACCCTCCTCAATGCCGATTACAAGATTTTCGCGCGCTTACTGGCAATGCGGCTCCGAACTACACTCCCTCATATCCTCTCGCCAGAGCAAACGACGCCTGGCGGACAGATTAACATACAGACTGCCACAGGGGAATGCCGCGACTTAATTGCGATAGCGGCGGCCTGCAGGCTCCGGGCAGCGGTCGTCGCTATAGACTTCGACAGCGCCTTCGATAAAGTGCGTCATCGTTTCCTGTTTTCGGTGGCAGCCCGAATGGGCATCCCCCCTCCGTTTCTCGACGTCATCCGGCGTCTTTACGACAGTGCCAGTTCACGTGTCCAAGTCAATGGACGTATAGCAGGGCCGGTACCTATCTGCCGTTCGATACGGCAGGGGTGCCCCCTCTCTACCCTCCTGTATGCTATTGCCCTTGAGCCCCTTATTGGAGGCTTGACGACCAAGCTCTCTGGCCTCACCCTACGCCAACACACTTTTCGCTGTCGGGCATATGCTGATGACCTCCTCCTCCTCATTCGCTCCGGCTCTGAGATTCGGGATGTCCTCGAATTGATTACCCGTTATGGGGCTGCCGCTGGCAGTGCCATGAATATCGCCAAATCTTCTGCAATGCACATTGGACGAGGCCTCCAGGAGGGTGAAGTTGCACCACTGCCGCTTGTGATGACTTTCCGGTACCTGGGCATTACCTTTACCCCCACGGTCACACGCACGGCGGCAACGAATTTCCGTCGCCTGTTACACGTCATCCGCAACGACGTCCGCCAGAACCTCTTGCGCCGCCAGGACACACTTCAACGGGTTGCGTTTATTAATCTTTATGTGGCATCAAAATTGGTTCACATCGCGCAAGTTCTCCCTCTGCCAACTGCAATTGGGCGCAACCTTCAGGCGGCTTTTGGCTATTATCTCACGGCTGGTTCACTGTTCAAAGTCCGTTATGAGACACTTACCCTGCCCTCACGGTATGGTGGCGTCGGGGTCGTCAATGTCCGTATGCGAGCTGCAGCCTTGTACATGAGTACCATGAGAAAACAGTGGATGGGCCAGGGTACATCTCTAACACGCAGCTTGCTTGAGGTCCTCCTACCTGCTTCCACCTCACCACCGGTGTCTGTCGGCCATATCGTGCCTCATTTGCCCCATATTTCGTCCTTTTTCGTCGACTACAGTTACATACATACCAGTCTCCCAGATACACGCCCACCTCGGACTAAGGATTTTTACAGCCTGTTGCTGCGCTGTGTTCCCCGGAATGTGATGGAGACCAAACACCCCTCCATCCAGTGGCCCATAGTGTGGACTACCGTCCACCAGCCCTTCCTCCCTACGAACGTCCGGGCACTGTGGTATCACATAGTAAACAGGAAATTTGCCACGAAGCAGCGCCTGCACAACATTGGCTTGTCAGAATCCCCTCTTTGTCTCCTTTGCCAGCAACTGGACACTGATGAACACCGTCTGACATGCGCCTCATCGCGAGATGTATGGCGCTTCGTGCAGCAAATCATTGCCTGCTATCTCCGGGTGCCACCAGACACAGTCGAGCCTCGAATGTTTCTATACCCCGAGGACCGACATTTTCCCGCCGCCAAATGTCATGCTATTACGTGGGTCAAAGGGTGGGCGGTCGCTTATCTCTTTCATGAGGGACCTAAATCCCGCCTCGACTTCTGGACCTATTTACGAACAGCCCATGCAGCTCTCGCAACCACGCCACGTTACCGAACATTATTTGCTAACTATCTACGAGCGGTCTTTGTTAGACCTCCACTGAGTTGGGGGGTGCCTGGCACAGAGGGCACCCACCCCTCCTCCCCCGGCGGTGTCTGAGTTTCAACCGCCGACGATCTATTCTACTTCTGACCTCCGCGGATGGGAGAGCGCGTCGCAGATTGCGCGGATTTTATTTCTTTTTGCTTTTCCTTTTTCCTTTCTTTTTCTTTACCCAGAATTTATATTTCATTTTCTCTTTCGCATATGTGTTCCCATAATTTCATGCTATTAGTGAATATTACAAAAACACACGCAAATAAATAAATAACAAAGCCTTCCACTACTGTTGATTCCTGTTTCTCCCACTTCCCTAAGCACCACAGGCTCGGTGGTGGTGAGGGGGACACTGTGGCCAGGCCTCAGGTTTCGACCCCTGCCCACTTTGCCCCCCGAGCCCCCACCGGTCCATCAAAAAAAAAAAAAAAAAAAAAAAAAAAAAAAAAAAAAAAAAAAAAAAAAAAAAGCGGTTCTAAGCGCTTCAGTCCGGAACCGTGCTGCTGCTACGGTCGCAGGTTCGAATCCTGCTTCGGGCGTGGATGTTTGTGATGTCCTTAGTTTAGTTAGGCTTAAGTAGTTCTAAGTTCTAGGGGTCTGATGAGCTCAGATGTTAAGTCCCATAGTGCTCAGAGCCATTTTAACCATTTTTTTTTTTACCAATCATCTTTAGTTAAACAACGGAGACATCGTTGCTGAGGTCGTTTTTTTGCGTAGAGTACGGAGCCGAAACGTCTCAGTGCACCGCATGAAAACCAGCCATGGACACCGTTTTGTCGATTCTGTCAGGTGCGCTTCATGCTGGACGTTGAACATTCATCGTTGCTTCTCGTCTAGTTACCGTTCGTACGGTAACGGCTATTTGCTAAAGGCGCTACATTGTTCGCTGCAGACACGCCCAGAACGCATCAAACGCGCACATTGTTAGATGTACACTGCTCTAACTACGACGTATTGACAGGAACCAGCTACTGCTCGTCCTTTCCAGGGTGGAACTACGACAGTGCAGTCACTCTGGACGCGACTTCAGTTTGCCGAGTTGCATTGTACTGCACAGTGCGTACGTTTGCATTACTTATTGTATTGTAACTTTCATTATCTGTTGCTGTACCTGTAATAGTGTCCTGCCATTATTGCGAAGGAAGATTAGAATTTCAATTTACGACGGTGATCACGTTGTTTGAGACAATGTACAAGCTCGGATTGAAGTAAACATGGTTTCCACAAACGGAGATCTTGCGAAACTCAGCTGTCTGCATATGATAGAGGACCCGTAGATAGCAGCACCCAGATTGATGCCATATTCCTTGATTTTTGGCAGGCATTCGATTTAGTTACGCGCTGAACCTTTCTGAACGAAAAATTCCCTTAAGGAATATCGTACAATCTTTTTGACTGGTTTAAAGAGCTTTCCAACAGATATAAATTAACACGTCATTCTAAACGAGGCGAAATTATCAGAAGTAAAATACACTGACGTGGCAAAAGATGTGGGGATACCTTGTAATATATGGAAAAAGAACAGAACAACCAAATAAACTTTTTAGATATAACCATTAAAAAAGAAATCAGTCAGCATAGCTTTGAAATCTACTGTAAACCTGCAACAACTGACACAATCCTACATCAGACTTGTAATCACCCACACTCACAGAAACAATCAGCACTCAGATACATTCTTCGTAGACTCAAAACAGTACCACTCAGCACAAAAAATTGTCAGAAAGTACTAGTCATCATCACACAAATAGCAACAAACAACGGGTACAATAGGGATCTAGTCACCAAATTACACAAAAAAATAAAAAAAAAACAGTACAGTCAGTGAACACAGTACATAAACACCCACAAACAACAGTACAACAAAACACTACACAAACAGGCACAAACAGTGACAGAACAATAATGACACAAAGAATACAGGAAAACAAGAAAGAAGATTCAAGATGGTACACAATGACATACAAGCACAAACTCACACATAAAATAACAAACATTTTCAAAAGACAAGGGATAAACATAGCATTCAAAACAGACAATTCAATCCAAAGCCACATTCCAAAAATAACAAAAACCACAGATATCTACAAAAAAGCAGGAATATACCAACTACAGAGCAACACATGTGATGGAAGGTATATAGGACAAGCCAGCAGAACATTTGGCATCTCGTACAAAGAACATATCAGAGCATGTACATATGGAATGAGCCACTCAACTGTTGCAGAACATTTGAGAGAAAATAGCCACAAACCTACTACAAGTGAAAATGATATGAAATAATTAGAATAAATAATGAAAGACATTTCCTAACATTATAGGAAAATTATCATATATACAAAACAAAGACTGAAAAGAAACAACTACTAAATGACCAAGTAAATATGACTAACAACTCATTGTTTACACTGATTGATCATATAATAGACAGAAATCTCAACAAATGATTACACATCTGATTCCTCTCATAAGTATACACAGGAAAATATAAAAATAATTATTATTGTTTTTAACAAAAAATAAATGAATAAAAAGTAGTAATAAAAATAAAATAAATAATTTTTATTTTATTAAAAAAAAGAAATCTCTCTCTCTCTCTCTCTCTCTCTATCTCTCTCTCTCTCAAATACTCACACACACACACACACACACACACACACACACACACACACACACACACACACACACATATTCTCAAAACAGTTGAATGCAGAAAACTGAGAATGTTGGTAACACTTAGAAAAACAAATGATGGCAGTTACAGTGATGTGTAACTTAAACAATGAACTCTAAGATGTCCAACTCATTGCCAGACGAGAAAAAGCAGTTTGCTTAGATGCAACGAATTAGAAGTTGCCTGTAAGTACCTTTCCATTTCACAAAAAAACGTTAAGGAACTGTTTTCAAATCTATAACCTAGATGTTAAACCATAACCTATTTGTAGAAATGGACAAATCATGTAATATTTCAGGACACCCATTGAAGATGCCTTGTAAAAAAAAGGCGAAACGCGTCTGGGTGTATAAATAAAAATAAAAGTTTCGATGTGCAGGAAGCGAAAAAGGCGTTTTCTTTGAAACACCTTAGATTGGTCTTTGTACTGCACTCATCAGTTTTACCGAGCAGAATAAAAGAAGAGACAGAGAAAATCCTAAGAAGAGCGGCGCGTTTTGTCAAGAGTTTGTTTACTAAGAAGCTTATCAAACTCTAGTGCCAGGCGCTCCAAGAGAGAAGTTATGTACAACGGAGAGAAGTACTGTTAAATGTCCGGAAGCGTATATTCCAGAGAGTCTGGTAATGTAGGGTAAATCCAGGATAGATGGTCATGATGTTTTTAAAAGCCAGTTTCACGACCTAATACGCAAGAGCAACTTGAAACTCACTATAAATTGCCTTTTCAGTTCATAAACAACAAATGTCAACTTCGTTTACAAAGATATACCAAATTTCGTACTAGCTAAAAATTCTTAAAAAATATGTAACACTTCGCCATCTTACTCGAGTATCACGGTTAGACGGCCAGACAAGTAATGCATAGATAGCCATCGGACAAAATACTTCCCTATCAAAGAAAAAATTACAAAAAGCTTTTAACAGTTTAAAAGTCTTTCATTGAGTCTCTTGATGTTACAAAGTATTTTATAAACACACTAATTGTAGGTAAATTATAACATAAACAGAACCTCATCTGTAAAAAGCATTTTAAAAGTCTCGAATTTTTTTAACATTTCATTAGCTCGTTGGAGCATACTAGTTTCTTATAGAAAATATTGAAAAATCGTCTCAATTACACGGTTAGTTGAATCTATAGCTAAGCCTAATTTGTGAAAAGTAATGTTTACTTTATAGGCCTAGATTTATTTTTTATAACTGCATTACCACATCGATGGCACACATCAATGTAAGATGTGCAGGACTGGTGTAACCAACGCTTACACGTGACACACTGAATCCAATCACAGGTTTTATCTGTTTTTGAGTAGTCTTCCACACATCGAACGCGTTCTTCATCTTCTTTAAGAAATTCGTCACCTGACTCTTCCCTGTAGAAAACGTCGTCCGGAGAGTCTGAACCGTCTGACGCATCTTTAACCTTCCTGATAGGAGCCTTTTCCACTAGGCTTTTTACAGTAGGTATAGCTTCTTTTCGTTTGCACCAAGTTTCCGTGTTAACTTTTTAATATTTTCTTTTGACATCAAATTTGTAGCTGTATTTTTCTAGGCCTGCCTATGTTTGTTTGAGATTCAGATCTAGCTGACAAAGGTGAAATATTGTTCAGAATTTTAGTAGGGGCACCGAGCGAGGTGGCGCAGTGGTTAGACACTGGACTCGCATTCGGGAGGACGACGGTTCAATCCCGCGTCCGGCCATCCCGATTTAGGTTTTCCGTGATTTCCCTAAATCACTCCAGGCAAATGCCGGGATGGTTCCTCTGAAAGGGCACGGCCGACTTCCTTCCCCACCCTTCCCTAATTCGATGAGACCGATGACCACGCTGTCTGGTCTCCTTCCACAAACAACCAACAACATTAGTAGGGGCGACTTGATACGTTTCATTCGAAATCAAAGGCTATATAGGCCTATCGTCTAGTCTTTTAGAAGGCTGTGGTAAAGGTGACGTTGCTCTTCTTTCAGGGGATTTTTGGGGTTCGGCGTATACCTAGAGAGCATTGCCATCCATCATGTGTATCGCCTAGTGCAGAGGAGGTAGTGATACGATACGAGGGTGTTTTTCGTGGCTATGACGTGGGCCTCTTATTGTGCTTACGAAAATGTTAAATGCGTAAGGATACGAACACATTTTGCAGCGCACTGTACTATGTACACTAGGGGAACTGTTCGGAACTATGTCTGTTTGTGTCTGAAGTCTTATGGGACTTAACTGCTAAGATTATCAGTCCCTAAGCTTACACACTACTTAACCTAAATTAGCCTAAGGACAAACACACACAACCATGCCCGAGGTAGGGCTCGAACCTCCGCCGGGACCAGCCGCACAGTCCATGACTTTAGCGCCTTAAAATGGTTCAAATGGCTCTGAGCACTATGGGACTTAAACCTAACTAACCTAAGGACATCACACACATCCATGCCTGAGGCAGGATTCGAACCTGCGACCGTAGCGGTCACGCGGTTCCAGACTGTAGCACCTAGAACCGCTCGGCCACCGCAGCCGGCGCAGCGCTCTAGACCGCTCGTCTAATACCGCGTGGCTCAGAGACTATGACCGGTTGTATCAGCATGACGTTGTGCCCTGTCATGAAGTGAATGGTTTGTGGACAATAACAAACCTGAAATCCACTGTCGTTCCTAGACTTGCGATCTGAACTCAGAAACATCTTCGTTGTACAACGGCGACTTCGCTGCGGGCTCCATCGTCTAACATCATTACTCTTTCTACACTCCTGGAAATGGAAAAAAGAACACATTGACATCGGTGTGTCAGACCCACCATACTTGCTCCGGACACTGCGAGAGGGCTGTACAAGCAATGATCACACGCACGGCACAGCGGACACACCAGGAACCGCGGTGTTGGCCGTCGAATGGCGCTAGCTGCGCAGCATTTGTGCACCGCCGCCGTCAGTGTCAGCCAGTTTGCCGTGGCATACGGAGCTCCATCGCAGTCTTTAAGGCTAGGCGCAAATTGAGACGCGTATAGCACGTGTGACTTGACACGACACTACAGCGCGACACGCACGTGCCGCACGGGTCGCGCGGGTGCAGCGCATATTGCGACGCGTACACCATACTTCGCACGCTCCGATTGACGACGCTGTCCGCTGACAGAACCGAAGCGCGCGCAACCTGTTACCTTTCTCAAACGATTCTACAGAAACTATTCACTGAAAATATATGATTTTTGCCTTGCTTGTAGCGTTATATGCCAGCTTCGTGCCGCAGTGCTCATCACCTCGCTAATGACCGTTCTTATTGTGATGTACAGATTATAGTTAGACACCACGCAAAACTGACAAAGTTTTGCATCGAAAATTAGGGGTCGCTATGATTTTGCGTTTGGTGCGTATTACACCATATTTTGCTGCGTATGAAATTTAGCTAACATGCTGAATTTTTGTTTAGACTTCGGAGGATGTCTCTATCTGCCTCCGATCTCGAGAAAATGGATCCTATGTAGCGCGCTCAATCCCGATCCCACGCCCGCGAGAATGAAATACTCGCAACGTCTCTCATATCTCCTAAACCGCTCGAGACATCGAAACGAAAGTTTGGCGAATGATAGCACACAAGGAGGAGAGTGTTTTGACAATTCTTAAACACACGGAACTTACTTATCTATGGCGATATATCAGTACTTACACTTCCCTTTTTATTTATTTCACTCCAATGACTAGTTTCTTAAGAGTTATCGACAGATAGCGAAACAAGAGCTTCCTAATATGAAATTAACATGAAATTTCTTCTTTTATGTTACTGCAAACCGACACCATGAGGTTTTGCGTAAGCCATTGAGGTGTGTGATTGCCAATTACTTGTTTAATGAGGCACTCCGTTTCGGAATTTTGTCTTTGTAGCAGCTGTAAGATGAGTTTGGTTTAAATGTACTTCCTTTGTCACAGTGTAATTTGCCAGTCACCAAGAGAAATGTGGCCGTTACTCACAAACGGTGATGCTTCTTCGAATGAAAAAAGGCTAAGAACTCACACAAAAATAGATTGCCAATTCAGTTGGAATTTTGGTGGAGTCCCCATAACCCATCGCGTTCTTAATACTGAGCGACTGGAATGGAAACTTACAAAAGGATTTTATTCCTTCTCTTGATCTGAGCAGTATTAAAATAATGATGAGCGTTCCTTCAAGTGGAATGATAGGCAAATACCTGATACTGGTTATTCACCTACGGCTTGCCTAACTGACAATGTGTGATCGCGAATAAAATAGTTGTTAATGAGAAAAATAAACAATTGATCTGTTGCAAAACACAATGGTCAGTGTATTGTCAGTAGCGGAGGATAATGCGCACGACAGGAATGCGCAAGCTAACCATGTGTGCCTTGTGAGTTTGAGTCGAAAAACATTGTCATGAAAGTAGATCCGCCTTTGTCAGCAGTCAATTTAACAAATTAAATATATCTAATCATAATACTCTTTTAGGATATTCCTACTTTCGTAATAATACCGACCATTTTCTTCATATGTATAGCCTGTTGTATAATTAGTTTATTAATGCTGATAATGTGCATGCAACAACTGAAATTCTTTTTCTTATCACGCCAAACCAATTGAAACATTGTTATTTGTGACTGCTTTTCGAATGTTTCTAGCTTGCAGTGGAATAGTGATGTTCACATGCATGTAGTACAGTGTGTCGTATTACATTATTACATCCATATCAGAGTAATCACAGTGAAGCTTCTATACTTCAGATCTTGGACGCTTTTTACCAGAAGCACAAAGGGATCACACCTGTGGAGATTATCTCTTTCTAAATTTTTGTAACAGATCGTACAAATACGCCAGCATTTTAGGCAGCGAGAAGATAACTTTTTTTTTTTTTTTTTTACTTTCCTGCCTTGATTCTTAATCACATGATTTTATAATATTCCGTGCTTCCATATTCACTACCCTCTGTCCCTTGTTGCGAACTGAAAACATCGCGGAGGCATATGATACAATTCCAGTGGCCAATGTCTCATCAGTTACTGAAGTAAGCATTTTTCTTGACAGAAGGAAAACAAAACAAAAAAAACTAAACTAAACTGTACAGATATAAATAACAGAAGAGTATAATGTACTAACGAAGAAAATTGGAGCGTTTAAATGGCGGAAAACTAAACACTACCCAAATGCAATAAAATTTAGTACACAGTAAGGCAAAATTTATCGTATGGCCAATACTGCCACTGCTCATATGCGCCGTTCCGATGTGAGCATATGGCCGGGCTACTCTTCCGCTCCCCGCCTCAAATTTCCCACGGTGCTAGCGAGGCCGCGAGACGCGCGGCGCGAGAAACTGTGCCTCAACCACAACGCCGCGCGACCTGGCGCAGGCGCGTGTCGCGTCCCAGTCGCGTCGCGTCGCAATTTGCGCGGTCCCATTTGAACCTGTGATGTTACAAAAACGCGCGCTGCGCTGCGTCGCGCCACACGCGCTATACGAGTCTCAATTTGCGCCTAGCCTAAGGCTAGGCGCAAATTGAGAAGCGTATAGCACGTGTGACGTGACACGACAATACAGCGCGACACGCACGTTCCGCACGGGTCGCGCGGGTGCAGCGCATATTGCGACGCGTACACCATACGAGTACTTCGCACGCGCCGACTGGCGACGCTCTGCGCTGAGTGAACCGAAGCGCGCGCAACCTCTCATTATTCTCAAACGATTTTACAGAAACTATTCTCTGAAAATATATGATTTTTGCCTTACTTGTAGCGTCAGCTTCGTGACGAAGTGCCCATCACCTCGCTAATGATCATTCTTATTGTGATGTACACATTTTAGTAAGACACTACGCAAAACACAAAAAGTTTGCAACGAAAATTAGGGGTCGCTATGATTTTGCGTTTGGTGCGTATTACACAATATGTTGCTGCGTATGAAATTTAGCTAACATGCTGAATTTTTGTTTAGACTTGGGAGGAGATCTCTATCTGCCTCCGATCTCGAGAAAATGGATCCCATGTAGCGCGCTCACTTCCGATCTCACGCCCGCGACAATGAAATACTCGCAACATCTCTCGTATCTCCTAAACCGCTTGAGACATCGAAACGAAAGTTTGGCGAATGATAGCACGTAAGGAGGAGAGTGTTTTGCCAATTATTAAACACACGGAACTTTCTTATCTATGGCGATATATCACCACTTATACTTCATTTTTTATTTATTTCACTCCAGTGACTGTAATTTTTTAATAGTTATCGACAGCTGGCGAAACAATAGCTTCCTAGTATGAAAATAAAAATGAAATTTCTTCTTTTATGTTACTGCAAACCGATACTATGAGGTTTTACGTAAGCTATTGAGTTCTGTGATTGCCAATTGCTTTTTAATGAGGCCCTCTGAATCGGAATTCTGTCTCAATAGCTGCTGTGAGATGAATTTGGCAAATTACATTGTGACAAAGCAAGTACAATTAAACCAGTCACCAAGAGAAATGTGGCCTTTACTCATAAATGGTGATGCTTCTTCGAATGAGAAAGGGTTAACAACTCACACAAAAACAGATTGGTAATTCTGTTGGAATTTTGGTGGAATCCCCGTAACCCATCGTATTTTTATCACTGAGCGACTGGAATGGAAACTTACCAAAGGATTTTATTCCTTCTCTTGATCTGAGCAGTATTAAAATAATGACGAGCGTTCCTTCAGGCGGAATGATAGGCACATGCCAGATACTGTTTACTGACCTAGGGCTTGCCAAACTGACAATGCGTGATCGCGAATAAAATAGTTGTTATTGAGAAAAATAAACAATTGATCTGTCGCACAACACAATGGTCAGTGTATTGTCAGCAGCGAAGGATAATGCGCGCGACAGGAATGCACAAGCTAGCCATGTGTGCCTTGTGAAATGGTTCAAATGGCTCTGAGCACTATGGGACTTACTGCTGTGGTCATCAGTCCCCTAGAACTTAGAACTACTTAAACCTAACTAATCTAAGGACATCACACACATCCATGCCCAAGGAAGGATTCGAACCAGCGACCGTAGCGGTCGTGCGGTTCCAGACTGTAGCGCCTAGAACCTCTTGGCCACTCTTGCCGGCGTGCCTTGTGGGATGCAGTTCGAAAAACATTTTGATGAAAATAGATCTGCCTTTGTCAGCAGCACATTTCAACAAATTAATTATAACTAATCATAACACTCTTTTAGGATATTCCTACTTTCGTAATAATACCGACCATTTTCTTCATTTGTGTTGCCTGTTGTTGTATACTTAGTTTATGAATGCTGATAATGTCCATGCAAATATTGAAGTGCTTTTTCTCATCACGGCGAACCAATTAAAACATTATTATTTGTGACTGCTTTTCGACTGTTTCTAGCTTGCAGTGGAAATATGTTGTTCACATGCATGTAGTACAGTGTGTCGTATTACATTATTACATTCATATCAGAGTAACCACAGTGAAACTTCTATACTTCAGATCTTGGAAGCTTTTTACCAGAAGCACAAAGGGATCACACCTGTGGAGATTATCCCTTTCTAAATTTTTGTAACAGATCGTACAGATACGCTAGCTTACTAGGCACCAAGAAGATAACCTTGCTTTACTTTCCTGCCTTGATTCTTAATCACATGATTTTATAATATTCCTTGCTTCCTTATTCACTACCCCCTGTCCCTTCTTGCGATCTAAAACATCGCGGAGGCATATGGTGCAATTCCAGCGGCCAATGGCTCATCAGTTACTGAAGTATACATTTTTCTTGACAGAAGAAAAACAAAACAAAACTATGCAGATATAATAAATAACAGGAAAGTATAACGTGCTAACGAAGAAAGCTTGAGCGTTTAAATGGCGAAAAACGGAACACTACCCAAAGGCAATAAAATTCAGTACACAGTAAGACAAAATTTATCGTATGGGCAATATTACCACTGCTCATATGCGCCGTTCCGATGTGAGCATATGGCCGGGCTACTTTCCGCTCCCCGCCTCAAATTTCCCACGGTGCTAGCGAGGCAAGCACGACGCGCGGCGCGAGAAACTGTGCCTCAACCACAACGCCGCGCGACCTGGCGCAGGCGCGTGTCGCGTCCCAATCGCGTCGCGTTGCAATTTGCGCGGTCCCATTTGAACCTGTGATGTTACAAAAACGCGCGCTGCGCTGCGTCGCGCCACACGCGCTATACGCGTCTCAATTTGCGCCTAGCCTAAGGCTAGGGGCAAATTGAGAAGCGTATAGCACGTGTGACGTGACCCGACACTACAGCGCGACACGCACGTGCCGCACGGGTTGCGCGGGTGCAGCGCATATTGCGACGCATACGCCATACTTCGCACGCGCTGACTGGCGACGCTCTGCGCTGACTGATCCGAAGCGCGCGCAACCTCTTATCTTTCTCAAACGATTTTACAGAAACTATTCTCCGAAAATATATGATTTTTGCCTTACTTGTAGTGTTATATGTCAGCTTCGTGACGAAGTGCCCATCACCTTGCTAATGACCATTCTTATTGTGATGTACACATTTTAGTAAGACACTACGCAAAACTCAAAAAGTTTGCAACGAAAATTAGGGGTCGCTATGATTTTGCGTTTGGTGCGTATTACACTGTATGTTGCTGCGTATGAAATTTACTTAACATGCTGAATTTTTGTTTAGACTTGGGAGGAGATCTCTATCTGCCTCCGATGGATCCCATGTAGCGCGCTCACTTCCGATCTCACGCCCGTGAGAATGAAATACTCGCAACATCTCTCATATCTCCTAAACCGCTCGAGACATCGAAACGAAAGTTTGGCTAATGATAGCACACTAGGAGGAGAGTGTTTTGCCAATTATTAAACACACGGAACTTTCTTATCTATGGCGGTATATCACTACTTATACTTCTTTTTTTATTTATTTCACTGTAGTAACGGTAATTTTTATGAGTTATCGACAGCTAGCGAAACAAGAGCTTCCTAGTATGAAAATAAACATGAAAATTCTTCTTTCATGTTACTGCAAACCGATACTATTAGGTTTTTCATAAGCTATTGAGCTCTGTGATTGCCAATTACTTGTTTAATGAGGCCCTCCGTTTCGGAATTCTGTCTCAATAGCTGCTGTGAGATGAGTTTGGCAAATTACATTGTGACAAAGGAAGTACAATTAAACCAGTCACCAAGAAAAATGTGGCCTTTACTCATAAATGGTGATGCTTCATCGAATGAGAAAAGGTTAACAACTCACACAAAAACAGATTGGCAATTCTGCTGGAATTTTGGTGGAATCCCCGTAACCCAGCGTATTTTTAACACTGAGAGACTGGAATGGAAACTTACCAAAGGATTTTATTCCTTCTCTTGATATGAGCAGTATTAAAATAATGACGAGCGTTCCTTCAGAGGAATGATAGGCACATGCCAGATACTGTTTACTGACCTAGGGCTTGCCAAACTGACAATGCGTGATCGCGAATAAAATAGTTGTTATTGAGAAAAATAATGAATTGATCTGTCGCACAACACAATGGTCAGTGTATTGTCAGCAGCGAAGAATAATGCGCGCGAGAAGAATGCACAAGCTAGCCATGTGTGCCTTGTGAGATGGAGTTCGAAAAACATTGTCATGAAAGTAGATCTGCCTTTGTCAGCAGCACATTTCAACAAATTAAATATATCTAATCATAACACTCTTTTAGGATGTTCCTACTTTCGTAATAATACCGACCACTTTCTTCATTTGTGTAGCCTGTTGTTGTATAATTAGTTTATTAACGCTGATAATGTCCATGCAACAACTGAAATGCTTTTTCTCATCACGGCGAACCAATTAAAACATTGTTATTTGTGACTGCTTTTCGACTGTTTCTAGCTTGCAGTGGAAATATGTTGTTCACATGCATGTAGTACAGTGTGTCGTATTACATTATTACATACATATCAGAGTAATCACAGTGAAACTTCTATACTTCAGATCTTGGACGCTTTTTACCACAAGCACAAAGGGATCACACCTGTGGAGATTATCCCTTTCCAAATTTTTGTCACAGATCGTACAGATACGCTGGCTTACTAGGCAGCGAGAATATAACCTTGTTTTACTTTCCTGCCTTGATTCTTAATCACATGATTTTATAATATTCTTTGCTTCCTTATTCACTACCCTCTGTCCCTTCTTGCGATCTGAAAACATCGCGGAGGCATATGGTGCAATTCCGGCGGCCAATGTCTCATCAGTTACTGAAGTATACATTTTTCTTGACAGAAGAAAAACAAAACGAAACTACACAGATATAAATAACAGAAAAGTATAATGTACTAACGAAGAAAGTTGGCGCGTTTAAATGGCGAGAAACGAAACACTACCCAAAGGCAATGAAATTTAGTACACAGTAAGGCAAAATTTATCATATGGGGGCAATAATACCACTGCTCATATGCACCGTTACGATGTGAGCATATGGCCGGGCTACTTTTTCGCTCTCCGCCTCAAATTTCCCACGGTGCTAGCCAGGCAAGCGCGACGCGCGGCGCGAGAAACTGTGCCTCAACAACAACGCCGCGCGACCTGGCGCAGGCGCGTGTCGCGTCCCAGTCGCGTCACGTCGCAATTTGCGCGGTTCCATTTGAACCTGTGATGTTACAAAAACGCGCGCTGCGCTGCGTCGCGCCACACGCGCTATACGCGTCTCAATTTGCGCCTAGCCTAACACTGGTAGCATGCCGCGACAGCGTGGACGTGAACCGTATGTGCAGTTGACGGACTTTGAGCGAGGGCGTATAGTGGGCATGCGGGAGGCCGGGTGGACGTACTGCCGAATTGCTCAACATGTGGGGCGTGAGGTCTCCACAGTACATCGATGTTGTCGCCAGTGATCGGCGGAAGGTGCACGTGCCCATCGACCTGGGACCGGACCGCAGCGAAGCACGGATGCACGCCAAGACCGTAGGATCCTACGCAGTGCCGTAGGGGACCGCACCGCCACTTCCCAGCAAATTAGGGACACTGTTGCTCCTGGGGTATCGGCGAGGACCATTCGCAACCGTCTCCATGAAGCTAGGCTACGGTCCCGCACACCGTTAGGCCGTCTTCCGCTCACGCCCCAACATCGTGCAGCCCGCCTCCAGTGGTGTCGCGACAGGCGTGAATGGAGGGACGAATGGAGACGTGTCGTCTTCAGCGATGAGAGTCGCTTCTGCCTTGGTGCCAATGATGGTCGTATGCGTGTTTGGCGCCGTGCAGGTGAGCGCCACAATCAGGACTGCATACGACCGAGGCACACAGGGCCAACACCCGGCATCATGGTGTGGGGAGCGATCTCCTACACTGGCCGTACACCACTGGTGATCGTCGAGGGGACACTGAATAGTGCACGGTACATCCAAACCGTCATCGAACCCATCGTTCTACCATTCCTAGACCGGCAAGGGAACTTGCTGTTCCAACAGGACAATGCACGTCCGCATGTATCCCGTGCCACCCAACGTGCTCTAGAAGGTGTAAGTCAACTACCCTGGCCAGCAAGATCTCCGGATCTGTTCCCCATTGAGCATATTTGGGACTGGATGAAGTGTCGTCTACGCGGTCTGCACGTCCAGCACGAACGCTGGTCCAACTGAGGTGCCAGGTGGAAATGGCATGGCAAGCCGTTCCACAGGACTACATCCAGCATCTCTACGATCGTCTCCATGGGAGAATAGCAGCCTGCATTGCTGCGAAAGGTGGATATACACTGTACTAGTGCCGACATTGTGCATGCTCTGTTGCCTGTGTCTATGTGCCTGTGGTTCTGTCAGTGTGATCATGTGATGTATCTGACCCCAGGAATGTGTCAATAAAGTTTCCCCTTCCTGTGACAATGAATTCACGGTGTTCTTATTTCAATTTCCAGGAGTGTATTTCCGGCTCTTGAGGAAGAGTGAGGTGCCAGTCCTCCAGACATTTAGACGCCTCACTGAAAGTGTCCCCAACAGAGTTCAAGCCGTCATAAAGGAGAAGGGTGGACACACCCTGTATTATTCTCCAGTAATAAGCGTCCGGATAGTTATTATCAGATTAGTATATTTATTTCATCACGATTCCTCACAAAACCCCGAATACATCTCGCTGCGAAGTACCACAAAGATTGTCATTACTGTTATTGTTCCGCTTGGAAGAAAAAGAAAAAAAATTACGAGATTATAATGTAACAAGGACCGACTTATAATCTGCCGCCTTAGGCTGTACCCACAATGGACCCAAATTTCTTCATATTCGTTGGAAAGCGATTACGTGACTGAATGTTGTTTGACGTCGTCCGTCGTGACTGCCTACATTGGCCTCACTGTCAGTTATCGACTGATTAAAAAGCAGCTACCCTTTTGCTGTGGGATACCGTGAGGTTCACTTCTGGACGGTCGGCATGCAGGACAATGGCAGAGATGGGGGAGAATCGACGAATAAGGAGAGAAATGGTATATATGACTTGGAGCGCATGTTTCCCACCGAATTCGAGAATGAGTGTTTCCATTGTTTGCTGGAAGTTTGCTGTACAAGCTTCGACGAGGTCTTCCGAGAAAATCTGTCAGTTGAAATGGGCGAGCAAGCGATCTGCAAGATGCGTTGTTTTCTTTAACGTGAGCCGACTGGGCCGTTGTGTTGCACCCCGAAGCTAGACGGAATGTACGACAAAAGGTTGTCCTCCCGGGGGTGTTCAGGAGCGATAGGGGAAAGGGGGGAGGGGGCAGTTGAAAATGGGACGAGCTGGTGATGCTGTTGGCCGGTGGGAACATGCAGTGCAACAGTACCACGGGGCAACGACTACGAGTCGCAATACAACTGCTTGTTGCTGTACTGCTAGTTAGGTCGCGATCAGAGCTTATTCGTTGTCACAGTTTTTTGGATCAAAATTTTAAAAAATGGTTCAAATGGCTCCAAGCACTATGGGACTTATCTGAAGTCATCAGTCCTCTAGACGTAGAACTACTTAAACCTAACTAACATAAGGACATCACACACATCCATGCCCGAGGCAGTATTCGAGCCTGCGACCGTAGCAGCAGTGCAGTTCCGGACTGAAGCGCTACAGGTTCATTCGTTGAGTGATACACCTGAAAAAATAGTATTTTCATAGTGAAAATGTTGGAAAAAATATTGTTGTTGTTGTTGTGGTCTTCAGTCCTGAGACTGGTTTGATGCAGCTCTCCATGCTACTCTATCTTGTGCAAGCTTCTTCATCTCCCTGTACTTACTGCAACCTACGTCCTTCTGAATCTGCTTAGTGTATTCATCTCTTGGTCTCCCTCTATGATTTTTACCCTCCACACTGCCCTCCAATGCTAAATTTGTGATCCCTTGATGCCTCAGAACATGTTCTACCAACCGGCCCCATCTTCTTGTCAAGTTGTGCCACAAACTCCTCTTCTCCCCAATTCTATTCAGTACCTTCTCATTAGTTATGTGATCTACCCATCTAATCTTCAGCATTCTTCTGTAGCACTACATTTCGAAAGCTTCTATTCTCTTCTTGTCCAAACTATTTATCGTCCATGTTTCACTTCCATACATGGCTACACTCCATACAAATACTTTCAGAAACGAATTCCTGACACTTAAATCTATACGCGATGTTAACAAATTTCTCTTCTTCAGAAATGCTTTTCTTTCCATTGCCAGTCTACATTTCTTATCCTCTCTACTTCGACCATCATCAGTTACTTTGCTCTCGAAATAGCAAAACTTCCTAATCTAATTCCCTCAGCATCACCTGACTTAATTCGACTACATTCCATTATCCTCGTTTTGCTTTTGTTGATGTTCATCTTATATCCTCCTTTCAAGACACTGTCCATTCCATTCAACTGCTCATCCAAGTCCTTTGCTGTCTCTGACAGAATTACAATGTCATCGGCGAACCGCAAAGTTTTTATTTCTTCTCCATGGATTTTAATACCTACTCCGAATTTTTCTTTTGTTTTCTTTACTGCTTGCTCAATATACAGATTGAATAACATCGGGGAGGAGCTACAACCCTGTCTCACTCCCTTCCCAAACACTGCTTTTCTTTCATGCCCCTCGACTCTTATAACTGCCGTCTGGTTTCTGTACAGATTCTAAATAGCCTTTAGCTCCCTGTATTTTACCCCTGCCACCTTCAGAATTTGAAAGAGTGTGGTCCAGTCAACATTGTCAAAAGCTTTCTGTACGTCTACAAATGCTAGAAACATAGGTTTGCCTTTCCTTAATCTATTTTCTAAGATACGTCGTATGGTCAGTATTGCTTCACGTTTTCCAACATTTCTACGGAAAACGATAGACTGGCTGGGTGAGATTAAGATACGTGAACACAAAATAAGCAGTCTTGCATATGCGGATGACTTAGTTGTGATGGCAGATTCGATTGAAAGTTTGCAAAGTAATACTTCAGAGCTAGATCAGAAATGTAAGGACTATGGTATGAAGATTAGCATCTCCAAAACGAAAGTAATGTCAGTGGGAAAGAAATATAAACGGATTGAGTGCCAAATAGGAGGAACAAAGTTAGAACAGGTGGACGGTTTCAAGTACTTAGGATGCATATTCTCACAGGATGGCAACATAGTGAAAGAACTGGAAGCGAGGTGTAGCAAAGCTAATGCAGTGAGCGCTCAGCTACGATCTACTCTCTTCTGCAAGAAGGAAGTCAGTACCAAGACTAAGTTATCTGTGCACCGTTCAATCTTTCGACCAACTTTGTTGTATGGGAGCGAAAGCTGGGTGGATCCAGGTTACCTTATCAACAAGGTTGAGGTTATGGATATGAAAGTAGCTAGGATGATTGCAGGTACTTGTAGATGGGAACAATGGCAGGATGGTGTCCACAATGAGGGAATCAAAGAAAAACTGGGAATGAACTCTATAGATGTAGCAGTCAGGGCGAGCAGGCTTAGATGATGGGGTCATGTTACACGCATGGGAGAAGCAAGGTTACCCAAGAGACTCATGGATTCAGCAGTAGAGGGTAGGAGGAGTCGGGGCAGACCGAGGTGAAGGTACCTGGATTCGGTTACGAATGGTTTTGAAGTAATAGGTTTAACATCAGAAGAGGCACCAATGTTAGCACTGAATAGGGGATCATGGAGGAACTGTATAAGGGGGGCTATGCTCCAGACTGAACGCTGAAAGGCATAATCAGTCTTAAATGATGATAATGATGATGATGATGATGATGACATTTCTAAATGAAATGCTTCATGAGTGACGCTATTTGTATTTGGTTCTACTGTCCAAGCACTAATATTACGTATTACGTCTTTCACGTGCTTATGTAGGGCATACCAATCGCACCATTTATGTTACTACAGGGTATAACCAGACTTACTTCTAAAAGTCGTACGTGTGCTTTTATATCTTTGCGTACGTGACGCTGTTTCCCTTGACCAGTATGCCACAGGCGGGAGGGGAGCTTCTAAACTTATACTTTGAGCCTCGCTTCACCGTATGACGTGTTCTTTAGATTTAATGATTGTCTTCTTGCTTATTTTATTCGTTTTCCTATACATTATTTCGTTATATTTAAAACGCAGTTTAGGTAGATGAAGCAGTCACGTACTACTTCTGCTTTGCTTATAATTATCTTATTTATCTACACTGAAGCGCCAAAGAAACTGGTATAAGCATGTGTATTCAATTACAAAGATATGTAAACAGGCAGAATTCGGCAATGCCTATAAAAGAAAACAAGAGTGTGGCGCAGTTGTTAAATCGGTTACTGCTGCTACAATGGCAGGTTATCAAGATTTAAGCGAGTCTGAACGTGGTGTTATAGTCGGCTCACGAGCGATGGGACACAGCATCTCCGAGGTATCGATGAAATGGGGATTTTCCCGTACGAGAATTTCACGAGCGTAGCATGAATATCAGGAAGCCTGTAAAACACCAAATCTCCGATGTCGCTGCTGCCGGGAAAAGATACTGCAAGAAACGGCCAACGACGATTGAAGAGAATCATTCAGTGTGACAGAAGTGCAACCCTTCCGCAAACTGCTGCAGATTTCAATGCTGGGCCATCAACAAGTGTCAGTGTGCGAACCATTCAACAAAACATCATCGATATGGGTTTCGGGGGCCGAAGGCCCACTCGTGTACCCTTGATGACTGAATGACACAAAGCTTTTCACTTTGCCTGGGCCCGTCAACAGTTACATTGGACTAGTGATGACGGAAACATGTTGCCTGGTCGGACGAGTCTCGTTTCAAATTGTGTCGAGAGGATGGACGTATACGGATATGGAGACTACCTCATGAATCCATCGACCCTGCATGTCATCAGGGGACTGTTCAAGCTGGTGGAGGCTCTGTAAAGGTGTGGGGTGTGTGCAGGACCCCTGATACGTCTAGGTACAACACTGTCAGGTGACATGCACGTAAGCATCCTGTCAGATCACGTGCATCCATTCATGCCCATTGTGCATTCCGGCGGATTTGGGCAATTCCAGAAGGACAATGCACACCTCACACGTCCAGAAATGCTACAGCGTGGCTCCGGGAACAATCTTCTGAATTTAAACACTTCCACTGGACACCAAACTCCCCAGACATGAACATTTACGAGGTGCCGGGGCTAGCAGTGTATTTAACACTAAATTCTTCTAGAATCTTCATATGGGAATGATGCTCTAACCCCCCCTTTTCTAACTCCGACTTTTGCTGTTGCACATGGATTAAGAAGAAACGCGAACTGACTGTAATCGACCCTGCAAGTGGAGTAGAAAAAAGTTTGGCACCTACAATAATTTCATTTGATAGAAATTAATTTCATAAAGGAAAGTTTCATTAACCTAGTGAGAAATGAAAGGGTTGCTCTACCGATCAACAGAATGAAAGTTCTGTCCAAAATAATAATTTGATTTATTATGACTAAAGTCAAAATAATAAACAAAACACATTAAACATTTACAATACGTCAAATTGGATACTTGAATAAATGCTGTGAAGGTGAAGCTGTCCATAAACTATATTGTGACATTTATGACCACATGGTATGTGGAGCCAATTCCTTGCAACTCAGATCTTAAGAGAAACACCCAGCCAACCCAACATTAATTGCTGCTACAGTAGTGAGAACTCAGACAATGAACACCCAAGACAGAACCATGTTAGAAAAATACGGAAACAGGCGCGCTCTGCTGAGCTCTGATTATCACATAGCAAAATTCCCTAATCTGCCGGTGCTGCGGACATACAAATATGCCTCTAAGGGAGATGAAGAAGGCTCGCCACACAGTCACTGACAGTACAGTGATTGATTTTAACAAACGAAGTCACACAGTAACTCCGATACAGTCAACTTTAGCCAAAACTGCTCAAGACAGACAACATAGGCCGCTTGTACGCAGAACGCTCAATTGCCAACTGTACTTGGAAAGTTATGTTGAAGTTGAAACTTCAGCAACTTCGTCAAACAGTTACAATTAAAAAAAGTATATTAGACAGCCAACGGAAGGCAGGCTGTCCAGAGCAGCGAGAGCTCAGTCTTGTAACTGTGCCAATCAGCAACTCGAAAACCGGCGGAAAATTCCACTCTATTGCACTACCATTCCACCAATGGAGATACTTGGCGCAAATTTCTGCGCCGATTTTGCTACGTCACGGAGCTGTCCCCTGAGCAAGCCAATCACAGTTATGATTTTGCAGAAAACGCGGGAATTTGCCCGCCAAGACTGCCTGGGAACACAAGTCATTCCCACGCCTCGCTGGTAGCCCGTCAGAAAGCGTTTTCAATAAGTTTCTGCAAAGTAACGGAATCTGTAGCCCCAGCCGCTCCTTTAGGCCCCAGTAGGCGTGTCGCCCCTGCTCTTATGACAATGTCGGAGTCTGGTAAGCATCCACTCGAATCTCACACCCGTCAGCATGACCCTTTCAAGATCAGCAGTACCTGCCTGTCACCGGACCACCCGGGCGACGAGAGATGCTGCATGGGAAATCTGCATGTGAAGGAATAGCAACTTTTCAGCACATGCAATTAGAGAGGAAAATATTCATATCTTCTGAGTTCTCAATACTAGCCTTGTGATGACAATACTCGACCATACTTCCCCAAATCGAATTACTCAGAGTAAGATATAAATATGAGAGGAGGCAAGTCACTGTGTGTATCTAAAGGCATGCCATGTCTCACATTATTGAGCATATCTGGGATGCGTTGCAACATGATGTGCATAAAAGATCTCCACTACCTCGTACTCTTACTGTTTTATGGACAGCCCTATACTATTCATTATGTCAATTCCCTCCAACAAGCCGGCCGCTGTGGCCGAGTGGTTCTAAGCACTTCAGTCCGGAACCACGCGGATGCTACAGTTGCACGTTCGAATCCTGCTTTGCGCATGGATGTGTGTGATCTCCTTAGGTTAGTTAGGTTTAAGTAGTTCTAAGTTCTAGGGGACTGATGACCTCAGATGTTAAGTCCCGTAGTGCTTAGAGCCATTTGAGCCATCCCTCCAACACTACTTCAGACATTAGTCGAGGACATGCCACGTTGTGTTGTGTCCCTTCTGTGTGTTCGCGGGGGCCATACACGATATTAGGCAGGTGTACCAGTTTCTTTGGCTTTTCAGTGTATTTTATGTGTTATACTCGTTCTGTTACGAGTCTGTATCTGATGCTGTTGTTCTGTTTCCGACATTTTCTGTGTATGCACCTACATCAGTTTCTGTGACTGTGTCCAAGGTTGTGTCGTGTCTCGGATCCTGTTGCCGTATTTGTTGTTTGTTCGAGATCTGCCGTATGGATTTTCTTGTCTATCGGAGTCATGCAGCGTTCCGGAAACTTTACCAGCGATGTTGCCTAGAGCACACTACTTTTCTGGATCACGTAGCATTTTTTTGATGTCATTATGTTCTATTACACGCCTTACGCGTGTGAGGGTGTTGCAGTATAACGCCACGCATTCAGGAGAACCATATTCCCTGCATGGGGACGTAACACTCTGGCTAAGGCCCACGCAGTTCAGTTGTGCTGGGTAAGGGCCGTGGCCGGTCGAAAAGTGAATCATACCGTGGCTTGTATCCGCGTGTTTCAGCTACAACCGTTCCCGTATATTGGGGAAGAAGTAGAAAACGTGGCGACCTTTGTGGGTCTTCACCCACTCACGTTTACTATGTGTCAAGGCGCCAGCGGTTTGACGCAAGTCTACTATGTTTTCCTCAGTTATTTCTAGAACCGTGTCATGCTACTCCTCTGTGACGGATAGTGATGTCAGTAGGGCAAGTCCCCAGAACCACATAGACTTACCATACAGAACATTATGACCACTGACCTACTATACAGCCGCGGTGGCCGTGCGGGTCTAGGCGCTGCAGTCCGGAACCGCGGGACTGCTACGGTCGAAGGTTCGGATCCTGCCTAGGGCATGGATGTGTGTGATGTCCTTAGGTTAGTTAGGTTTAAGTAGTTCTAAGTTCTAGGGGACTGATGACCTAAGATGTTAAGTCCCCTAGTGCTCAGAGCCATTTGCACGTACTATACAAGTAAACCAGTCCAGGCGACAGCAACATCACGTCGAGAGGAATAACTGCTAGTTGGAAACACGCACGGCGCATATAGTATCAGTGAGCTTGTAAGTACGCTGTTTAGGTTCTTATATGTAGGCTATTTAGGTTCTTATATTGGTAACGCCGCCGCCACGTAGCGCTCTCTGTATGAAAATCACTGGCTGTGCTGTGTGCAGTCTGTGGCTGGTTGGCATTGTTGTAATACTCGCCATTGTAGCGTTGGGCAGCTGGATGTTAACAGCGCGTAGCGTTGCGCAGTTGGAGGTGAGCCGCCAGCAGTGGTGGATGTGGAGAGAGAGATGGCGGAGTTTTGAAATTTGTAACACTGGATGTCATGAACTACTATATATATTATGACTGTTAAGGTAAATACATTGTTTGTTCTCTATTAACATCTTTCATTTGCTAACTATGCCTATCAGTAGTTAGTGCCTTCCGTAGTTTGAATCTTTTATTTAGCTGGCAGTAGTGGCGCTCGCTGTATTGCAGTAGTTCGAGTAATGAAGATTTTTGTGAGGTAAGTGATTTGTGAAAGGTATAGGTTAATGTTAGTCAGGGCCATTCTTTTGTAGGAATTTTTGAAAGTCAGATTGCGTTGCGCTAAAAATATTGTGTGTCACTTTAGTGAATGTTTGAGTACGTCCAGTTTTGCTCAGCTGTTTGAAAAGCAAATAGTGTAAGAAGTTTATCAGCACAGTAATTCAGAAATTGTTCTAAGGGGACGTTTCAAGCTTGCTGTCCGTGTGTACAATGAGGAAGGCGCGCAATCTGTGTGTATCTTACCAAGGGCCCGACTTGTCTTCAACACGTGGTGAAACCACGCCCAGACGTCATGGGGTTGCGCGGACACGCTCACTAGAGATGTCAGACGTCGTAGGCTGGGCAGACTAGTAAAACAGGACAGGCAGCGAGCTGTGCGGAACTAACATCAGACTTTAATGCTGGGCAGAATACAAGCGTATCTCACCACACACTGCACCGAACACTACTAACGACAGGCCTCCGCAGCCGACGACCCAAGCATGTGCATATGATAACACCACGTCATCGGCCTCTACGACCGATATGGACACGTGACCATCGGCACTGGACGTTGGCACAGTGGCAGTGCCTTGCATGGTCTGATGGATACCAATACCTTCTTCATCATGCCGATGGTGGTGAATGAATCCATGGTCTTCCAGGGGATCAGCTGCTTGACACCTGTACTGAGGAAAGGAGACAAGCTGGCTCTGGATAACAATCACGAGGGCTTCCATGGGTGCAGTGGAGCTCATGCAAGGCACCATGACGGTCAAGAAGTACCATACACTGCTTGCAGACCACGCACACCCCTTCATGACGATCATGTTTCCCGATGGCAGTGGCATTTTTCAGAAAAATAATTCGTCATGCCACAAGGCCAGGTATGTGATAGAGTGGATCCAGGAACACAATGGCGAGTCCCTATTGATATTCTGGCCATCCAACTCGCCAGATCTGTCTCCGATCGAACACATTTGGGATATGACTGAACGCAGCGTCAGAGCTCATCAGCCCCCTCCCCGGAATTTACGGGAATTACGTGACTTGTGTGTGCAGATGTGGTGCTTCTCCCTCCAGTAACCGAAGAGGGTCTCATTGCTTCCATACCACGACGCATCGCCGCTGCCATCCGTGCCAAAGGTGGACGTAACGGCTATTAGGTAGGTAGTCATAATGTTCTGGCTGATCAATGCACAGGGCTTCTATTGACGTGGTGCCAAAAGCAGTCGTCATTCTGAGTTGTATGCTCCAGTGTCCTCGCATCGCTATTTTTCTACAGGTCACTAGACACAGACTGTACTTGCAAGCACAGCTATTCCTTTCCGAAATGTGTGTGTGCCAAGCAAGATCGTAAGACATGGAAAAGAACCACCGTGGTACAATAACCGAGTTAGAAAACTGCTGCGGAAGCAAAGGGAACATCACAGCAAACATAAATATAGCCAAAGCCTTGCAAACAAACAAGAATTACGCGAAGCGAAATGTAATGTGAGGAGGGCTATGCGAGAGGCTTTCAATGAATTCGAAAGTAGAGTTCTACGTACTGACTTGGCAGAAAATCCTAAGAAATTTTGGTCTTATGTCAAAGCGGTAGGTGGATCAAAACAAAATATACAGACACTCTTTGACCAAAATGGTACTGAAACAGAAGATGACAGACTAAAGGCCGAAAAACTAAATGTGTTTTTCCAAAGCTATTTCACAGAGGAAGACTGCACTGTAGTTCCTTCTCTAGATTGTCGCACAGATGACAAAATGGTAGATATCGAAATAGACGACAGAGGGATAGAGAAACAATTAAAATCGCTCAAAAGAGGAAAGGCCGCTGGATCTGATAGGATACCACTTCGATTTTACACAGAGTACGCGAAGGAACTTGCCCCCCTTCTTGCAGCGGTGTGCCGTAGGTCTCTAGAAGAGCGTAGCGTTTCAAAGGATTGGAAAAGAGCACAGGTCATCCCCGTTTTCAAGAAAGGAGGTCGAACAGATGTGCAGAACTATAGACCTATATCTCTGACGTCGATCAGTTGTAGAATTTTGGAACACGTATTATGTTCGAGTTGTAGTAGGCTGTTTATTGGTAACGCCACGTAGCGCTCTGTATGAAAATCACTAGCTGTGCTGTGTGCAGTCTGTGGCTAGTTCGCATTGTTGTCTGCCATTGTAGTGTTGGGCAGCTGGATGTTAACAGCGCGTAGCGTTGCGCAGTTGGAGGTGAGCCGCCAGCAGTGGTGGATGTGGGGAGAGAAATGGCGGAGTTTTGATATTTGTAAGTCTGGATGCCATGAAATGATATATATATATATATATATATATATATATATATATATATATATATAATGACTTTTGAACACTATTGAGGTAAATACGTTGTTTGTTCTCTATTAAAATCTTTCATTTGCTAACTATGCCTATCAGTAGTTAGTGCCTTCCGTAGTTTGAACCTTTTATTTAGCTGGCAGTAGCGGCGCTCGCTGTATTGCAGTAGTTCGAGTAACGTAGATTTTTGTGAGGTAAGTGATTTGTGAAACGTATAGGTTAATTTAGTTAGGGCCATTCTCTTGTAGGGATTACTCAGAGTCAGATTGCGTTGCGCTAAAAATATTGTGTGTCAGTATAAGCACAGTCGTGTATAATTGTTCTAAGGGGACGTTTCATATGTCGACCCTTAGCCGAGGATACCTCACTGGAATCTTCTGATTTTTTCTTGTAGTTTGTGTAATTAGTGTAGCTATTGTTTATTGCTAGCGCGTAATCATAGAGACAATTTCCTTTGTAGTTGTAGTTTTCATTGTTGTACAGTAAAACAGTTGTGGCATGCATGTAGATTTGCACCAAGTATTTCGCAGCTGCGCTTGCAATTAACGAGATATTATTTTCAGTGCTATGTTAATGTGTTCTCTTATTTTTGCTCTTCAAATTGTGTTTTTCTGTGTTATCGTGTGAAATATTCTGACAATAATGGCGTGTGAAAAGCGTAATACTAGGCTCCAAAGTAAACTGAGAAATGACGGTGAAGACGAAAGCAGTGTGTTAGCGCCGCCGAGTAATGAATTAACTAATGTTCAAAGTAATAATTTGGTAATTGTGCATAGGGAAATGGAGCGGGCTGCAAATAATGGCGTAGACAGTGAAACAAATAGTTAACAGGGAAGCATTATCGATCGATCGATCGGCAACAGCTCGCCTCAGGAATCCGAAATGACAGGGCACAATCTTGCAAATACTGTAGATTCAGGTTTTGCGTCCTCACCGTTTTCTCAAATAAGTCAAGACACATTTTCTGCTTTTCAAAATGCGAATATTGCCGGTTCAAATGCATTGCCGAATAGCACTGAAGAACATGTTTCAGACACCAGTGCATTGTTATTACAATTATTGCAACAAATGGGACAAAAGCTTCAAAAGTTAACACAATAGAAAAAAATCTTCGAAAGTTAGACACAATGGAACAAAATCTTCGGAAGTTAGACACCACGCTTGAACAAACACGGGAAGATTTAACTACTGAGTTACATAACATTGGATCGAAATGTCAAAAAGTCTGTAATGACGTAAAAACACAAATTTGTGAGCATTTTCATGAAAATGCATTACAGAATCACGAAGCAGCCATAAAAGAACTCCAAACTATTGTTCATGAAAATCATGAGACCTTGCCAGCTAAAATTGACTCAGCAACCGATTCGGTTAAGCAACTTGCAAAAACTCAGGAAAACTTAAAGAACACAGTAGATAGACACTCTGAAACTTGGTTCAGAAAAACACACTGAGGAAATAAGTACACTATCGGAGAAAGTAGCCGAACTTTCGGATCAGTTCACTAACTTATCTGCAAAGGTAGATGATGATCTGAATGACACAAGACCTGTAGCCATCACTGACACAGATGAGTATGAACAAATTAAGAAATTCAAACAAAATCAGAATCAAATTAATACGCAATACAAAAGAGAAATCCGGGAAGTACAAGATCAGTTGGCACAAGTAATACAAAAATTTCATATTTCAGAGGACACTCGCACTCCAACACGGGAAGAGGAACTTAGAAATACGGAAAAGCCACAAAATAATAACACAGGGCATTTCGGAAATTATGAAAGAAATTGGCAAGGTGCACCGAATTTTGAGATGGGACCGCCGACACGACGTAACAATGACCGAACGATGATTTTGACTATAAGCTGTTTATTACTACATGTAAATTCAAAACATTTAAAAATTCTGGCAACGACATTCATCCACAAGCGTGGCTCCATCAATTCTCTCATTGTTTTCCTCCCAACTGGTCATTACAGCACAGATTAGAATTTATGTGTGGCTACTTAGAGAATGAACCAGCTGTAAGAATGCGATCAGTCATTCACGATTGCCACAGTGAAGGAGAATTTTATCATGCCTTCCTCTCAGCATATTGGTCTCAAGCTACACAAGACTGAGTAAAACACAGTATCATAATGATGAAACATTTCGAACAATCTGAATTCTCCAGTCTTGTGAAATATTTTGAAGACATGTTGCACAAGAATCAGTACCTGTCAAACCCATACAGCCCCTCAAAACTCATCCGCATTTGCTTAATCAAACTACCTTAATATTTACGACATATTATTTTGGCAGGACGTTGAAAAGATGAAATTGAAGCATTTCAGGGACTGTTACAAGAACTGGAAATCGACACTGACAATCGCGGAACGCGAAAACAGAAGCATAACAATTAGAGGTCACATCCGTCACAATTCCGCGATGAAAGAAATAATAACTGGACACGATAATGCTATTCTCACAACACAAATCGTGACCAAAACAGGCACCACCCGTATGACAACCGTTGGCAGAATAGTAATAATTACAGGGAAAGATCACCTCTCCACGGTAGTGACTATCACAGAGACAATCAGAGAAACAGACAATATTGGAATCAAAATAATTATTATCAAGGGAGACAGAATAACTTTAGACGCAACGGTCCAGCGCGCAGTTACGATTCAGGGAGAAATTCTCCACCACGTGACCGACAAGAAAGACACTATGGAATCTACCGACATGACGACAGACGATATGATTGTAACGACAGACCTGAATTGCATCAGAACTGGCGGGATTCAAACAGGGCAGGGCCCTCTCGACAAGGTGAATTTGTAGAAGTTAGGTCTCCAAATCCCAATAACGACGCGCGCCAACAAAGAGACAATAGGCAATGACTCATACCACTGGCAGCCACATAACGTACTTCTGAAACTGACAACGCAGCTGCCGTAGCTAGTAATTACGTAAAAATGGAAGACATTAGGGACATCTTACTCCAGGAACACGACGTAAAACATAACATCATTGCATATCCTGTGATTCACATTACAGTAAATGACGTAAAATTTACGGCAGTACTTGACTCTGGCAGTCCCATTTCAGTAATTAGTGAAACAGCTTTTAGCAAATGCAACAAATCGAACGATTGCCCCCACTTCCTTTACGTAAGATTAAATTACAAGGTGCAATTTTTGGAAAAAGTGTAGATGTACGCAAACAAACCAACTTACAATTCTTTTGTCAAAGCCACAGCTTCTCTATGAACTTTCTTATTGTTTCATTATTGTCGACGGAAATTATATTGGGAGGAGACTTTTTCAATGAATACGAAGCAATCTTAAACTTTCACGGTGCTGAAATAAGTTTAGAGAAAGAAGGTAAGTCAATAGCTTTGAAATTTGAAGATTGGCTCTCAAACCATGACGAGGAAATTAATCGGCTTTACCTTCAGTTAGACAACAGTTCGGAATTTTCTACGGAACTAGACACTAACAATCACTCTGCAAGTACAGACAGGGATGATATCGATGGCATATTTGATACTAATGAGTTAATTCAGAATAAAATTCAAACAATTGAGAATTGTAATGACACTGATAGGCAGGACTTTTTGAGATTTTACAAGCACATTCCACAGTTTTTACTCACAAAACAGGAACAATCAAGTGATTTCAATACCAATTTCGTGTTCGTGAGCATACTAAATTTTGTGTTAGACCATAGGTAATTCCAGCACATTATAGGGACCGTGTTAGAACAGAAATACAGTCTATGCTTGACGAGGGCATTATTGAGCCTGCAGTAAGTTCATACAAGAATCCATTACATGTTGTTGAGAAGAAAAATGGATCGATCAGGCTTATCTTAGATCGAGACAAATCAATGCTATCATCATTCCTGAAACAGACAGGCCGCAAACGATGGAAGAACTTCTTCAAATTTTAATGGTGTAAAAGTGTTGTCTTCCATTGCTCTCAGATCCAGCTTTTATCAGATCGAACTTCATCCAGAATGTAGAAAATACACAGCTTTCCTTTGTTTCGGCGTTTGTTATCAGTTTCGGAAACTTCCTTTTGGTTTGAACATTTCTTCTGCAGCATTCATTCGCAGGCTAAATTCCATATTACCTGAGTTCTTAAAACGTCACATCACCTTATATGTGGACGATATTCTGATAGCAGAAGCCACATGGGAACAACACAACCGCATCCTCAACAGCGTGTTACATATTTTTGCAGAATCTGGAATTACAGTTAACTTGGAAAAGTCTGAATTCGGTAGGACAAAGGTGAAGTTTTTGGGACATATTATTTCTTCTGAAGGCATTCAGCCGGATCCTGAAAAGTTAGAAGCAATCAGAGCTATTCCAGTTCCATCCACAAAAAAACAAGTCCGCAGTTTTCTAGGTCTCGTACATTTTTACCGTCGTTTTCTGAATATGCAAATTCTAGTTACACCAAAATTTTGTTCTCCCACTGGAAAAATACTATTTGGAACTGGGACGAACAAGCACAGTTGGAATTCAATTCTTTGAAAGAATCGCTACTTAACGCGCCAATATTAGCTCATCCAGGTCTGTCACAAGATTTCTGCCTTAGCACGGATTCTTCTAAAGTCGGTCTTGGTGCCCATTTATTTCAAGAAGCCACAGAAAATGACACTACTGTTTAGAAAACCATTGCTTTTGCTAGCCGAGTGCTAACAAAATCTGAAAAAAATTATCCCGTTACTGAATTAGAAGCTTTAGCTATCGTTTGGGCATTTAACAAATTCCGTTTCTTTCTTTCTGGTAAGCACTTAAAAGTATACAGTGATCATCGTGCATTACAATTTCTTATGTCTTCAAAATTAAATCATCACAGGTTAAAACGTTGGACATTGTTTCTGCAAGAATTCCACTTCACAATAGTGTACATTCCCGGCAAGGAGAACATTGTTGCGGACGCACTGTCACGCGCACCGGCTGGGCTTGAGAAAAGTAACACAGAAGGCAACCTCGAGAAAAATTTCAGTATTCTTTACATTCAGAAAGTCGCCTTTGAAAACTTCATCACCACATCTTTAAAGGCCATTGCTCATGAACAAGATAAAGATCCGATTTGGAAAGACATCAAAAGTAAATGGCATGAAAAGCCGCACACTCAGATTCGGCATTATTATCTGGTTAGAAACAACATACTCTTCAAACACTGCACTGTTGAGCCGGCCGCGGTGGTCTTGCGGTTCTAGGCGCTGCAGTCCGGAACCGCGGGACTGCTACGGTCGCAGGTTCGAATCCTGCCTCGGGCATGGATGTGTGTGATGTCCTTAGGTTAGTTAGGTTTAAGTAGTTCTAAGTTCTAGGGGACTGATGACCTAAGATGTTAAGTCCCATAGTGCTCAGAGCCATTTGAACTGCACTGTTGATGACAAGCTAAGGGTACTTTGCATTCCAGACAAGTTTGTTTGAGAGGCACCCACATGCCTTGCTCATACTGTGGCATCAAGCAGTCAGGCCTGCAAGATGAGTGGTCTGCCAAGCGAGTGGATTCATTCTTAGTTATCGAGTAATATTAGCTCTAGTACTCTCACTTAAGTTACAAATTATCCTCCTATATGATTACTACGCAACGGAAACGCATATCTGACTATCAGTGATTTACAGAACTCTGACTGTACACTACGCACTGGCAGTACCACATTTTCTTTTTGTCTTTTATTTGACGGCTTTTATTAACACGTGGCCATCCCACTGAATATGAATGGCGCACACATTATAAATTCGGGACATTATGACAACATACAATTTGAAGGAATAGTCTACCAATCTCTTTCTTTTCACCATCTGATTTATTCCGATAAATTCCCTAACCTAAACACACAAATTCTATAACCTACAACAATAACATATGAGTAATTCCGCCCAGTGGGCATGGCTTTACATTAGTGAATCTCTATATTATGGTCTCGTAATTTATTCAACGCTACAGTGCACTTTCTGGATAGGTTGGTGGATCTTTTATTATACCTCACACTTCGACTCTCACAATCATCATCACGAAACTTTCCTCCAGACCGAGCGGTACAGAAGGAACAAGCATAACCCACTAATCTTTTGAAACTACTTCGCTACACACCCATGGAAACCACACATACCCAAATTACATGACATACACCACACAACAATATGAAATACTACACAAAGAATGGTTACAACATTATCACTTTCAACTTTCCCACTTCAATTAATATTGATCCCAGTTTCACACGACACTGCCCCACTTTGTAATTCTACTTTCCTACTGTGAACTCTGGAGATAAATGCACGTCTTCCTGTGCAATGCAAGCCATGTGGCGTTGCTGGATAGACAGCCGACTCACCTTGCTCCTCTTTCAGAGTTTGAATCTAGCGTCACACGCAAAGTAATATTAATGTATTCATCACACACGCGAGTCCTCAACTGATACCATGGACGAGTACTTCTCTTTATCCTTTGTCTCATACACAGATTGAGACTCACACAGTACTCACCACGTGGAAGTACTCGTCTCTAATTTCAAGTCCTGCACACGCCATTTCTTAAATATTTCAACTTATGGTACACATGCTATTTCTTAAATATTTCAACTTATTGTACACACGCTAGTAATTCAGCTTAGCTTAAGCACACGGAAATATTTCAGCTTATTGCTACACGTGGTTTCTTTGTGACCGTTGGTCACTTCCGAAGATTACTACAATCCCATTAATATTACCTGCCTGACATTTAATTCTCCCCACAAAAGTTCCTGAAATAGAGAAATTATTATTTCAAACTACTCTTAAATATTCCACATGCATACCATGCCTCCACTCTTTCGTCATTACGGAGCACATCTAAAACAGGTGTTAACAGCACAGGATCCAGCGGCAGAGTGCCTAAAACATGGCCGTTTTCGAGGTCCTCTCCACCTCTGCTGAAGTGGGGGAGCACCTTACTACCCTATTGGCCAGCTACATTTCAGGCGCTCAAAGCTCTGGTAAATTTCATCTCTTTGGTTCCACCAAAGGTGGCCAAAGAATCGACTCAAAGATGATCATATATTCACATTCACTATCTGTGGTTAGCAGACGACCATACATTCATTCATTTCAAAAGATCTCACCAAACTGGATGTAGGGATTTATTTTGTGGGAGTGCACATATGATAAATTAAATAAATAAATTGTCATTCTTTCCTACACTGGTATCCGGCTTCGCTGTATTAATTGAAATTGAGTTATTTTACAAAAAAAATGTGTTGTTCTGACAAAAATAATGAAGTATGTTGTACCTATTTTCAATGTCGGGCGGTACTGTACCCTTTCACCACCGGCTACCCATGCAGAAAAAAATGGCACGGTACTATCCTTGCAATGCGAGGGTAGTTCCGAACATTTTTTTAAGAAAACTGTATTAGAACAAACATAGCAAGTCATCAAAATAACCAGGAGGAGACCTTAGCCCCTGGTGACCTCAAATAGACGACCAAATACTGTTACTTTACCAAATCATTGGTACAGTTGTTGCATTATTGTACTCTCCACAATCCGGAGTAACGTACACATACATAGAAACAACAATCCAAATGACAAATAAAACATCACATCATACAAATAAAAAAAATAATGGTGAGATAAAAATTGGCTTAGTTACTGGGATCTTCGTTATTTTTATGAGTAATCCAAACTTCACTAATTCTATGACAAATAAAGAAAAAACTAATTGTACTCATGAAATTCTAAATAGCTCACCGTCCAAACACAGAGCAAGTAATCTGACATTCATAAATTGCGGGGTAAAAACCTTTACACAGCAAAGTCTAAATACAAAACAAAATCAACAAAAGAAAAACATTGCGTACACTAGTTACATGTAGAATGTCAGGCTCCATACCATTACTCTAAAATATACATCAAACGTACAGAGAAATAAAACTGATAAGAAAAACAATGAAATATACCGCAAGTTACATACTGGTTACGTAATATAGTCAACCTAAGACATCATGTCATACCTTGTTAACTATCATCACTTAAGCAATTGCCACAACTACTCGACAGTGAGTTTAACCTTATCCTTATCCACCAGTACAAATACCTGCTGCTGAGCTAGTCAGTCCATCAACTTGGATCAATACACGCAGTAAATAGTTTAGCAATAAGTGCTTGAATCCACCAGTAGCTCTCGTATCTTTCTCTACTGCTCATTTCTCTATTGTTACACATTTAGACGACAAGAACTTGCATTTCGACTAGCCTTCGTTACACTTTAATGTGAAATATCACCACTGTGATAATGCGAATATGTGGCTTCAGTCAACTCACCAACAAGATCAATACTGTCCACGACATCAAAATGCATCAGTTAATTCCGCTATTTGTTGTGCAATGCAAATACTTGTCCCCTGTGACAACCTTACTGACCAATGCACCAAGAGCCGCTACGTTACTATTACGCCACTGGCTAATAATTAAAGCATCATTGTACCAAATATTGTAATGAACATGCTACGTGAACTTGATAACCCAGAACAAACAAAAAAAACACTAACTATTCTAAACACAAATGTTAATGAAATACAATTACACTTGCTGTCCCTTCAGGAATGAAACATATAAAAAAATTTACACAATTACAAGTACAAATACATTATTCCCTATCTTGCGAGTCACACGGAATCATTTCATTCTGTGATTTTCTTGGGGTCTAAAAAGTTGCTGGCAGGTTCCCTAGAAACACTGTTTCGGTGTCAAAGCTCTCCCATGGTTACCCGGACGAAAGTCTTTAAGTCACTCAAATCGGCATTTTGAACACGCACTGAACAGTAAACTGTATCTCACATTAAACACAAATGTCATAGTCACTCTCAGCGCACCATCCACACGAATCTGGTCGTCCAGAAATGGCCCTACAACTACTATTACCCACGGTTCTGTCCTTTCAGTTCGTGGTGTAATTAAAAGTCGTAAGTTCCAACAAACAGCACTTATTCCCGCACCAATTCAAGAAATGTCTCCTAGTACAAATGCAAAGGTCAATGTCCCACTTTAGTTTCTTGTGTTCATACAATAATTAGTCACCAAACGACAACTGTCCTCTTCAAGAATACCAAGCGTCCCACATGCAATTCACAAAGCACACTTAACAAGTCACTGCCAAAAGTTTATGGATCCCACCGTTCAGTGTTCAAGGCAAAACAAAACGATCGTCCTGTCTGCTAAAGACAAAATCTTTTCCACCACTCACAACGTGGAAACACCAGTCCTTCACTTTCCACCTTATGGAGACATACGAGCAGTCATCTTGTTTCACGGCTCCACAGTCCAGTACTAGTTAATAGTTGCTGGTAACAAATGCCCGCCGGGCTCTGCCGCGCGTCGTCCATTCTGCCGTGGCGCCGCTGCGCGCCCCGTTGCGCAGAAGAAACCACCCGCTGTTGCCTCCGCGGGATAGTTTCCCCAGTCGTAAGGGTGGCGGAACTTATGAATGGCCAGTGGTACGTGCGTGTCGCCCCAGGCCGTTGACCTGCTGTAGCGAGCGCGTGGAGTGTACCCCGACCGGCATTGGAGTGGGGAGCGCCCCGGCTCTGTTGCCGACGTCTGCTTGGCTTATGTGGTACGGGCGTGTTCGGTGTAGCCCTCAGCGCTGCGACACCCAATCAGTCTGACCCTTCAGTGCATCTCGCAACATTACAGACAAAAGGATATTCTTACAGTATTTAAATACTCATTGATTACATGTATGATCTATTAGATACATCGGTAATAAAAGAATCTTTGTTCTAAAAAACATAAAACTATACACCCTAGTTTTCTACACATACAACATCAACATTTATCTCTTTTCTTTATACAGCCCACACTCCTGCTATTCATTGTACCTGTCGTCCCTCATACAAAACATGAAAGTGTAAAAAAAAAGGAATAACAAACAATCTATACAGCTCATAATTACAATATCAAATAGTAGACTACTTTAACATCCTATCACAGTGAAAATATTAGAAACTGTTGATCCTAATACTACAATATACAACGCACCTTTGTGCTTGTGACAGACTGAAATTAATACCCCTTGAAAGTGTTCTGACAAAAAATAAGAAATAATCTACACAGCTCTCAATTACCTACCACATGTTATTAAATAGTAAACTACTTTAACATCCTAACACAATAAACATTTTAGAAACTGGTGACTCTAAATCTACAACATACAATGCACCTTTGTGCTTGTGACAGACTGAAATTAGTATCTCTTTATACATTTTACATTTTATTATATATAACAACATTTCTAGGACACGTATGTGCCATCCACATGTCAGATCCTGACCTGCCATCGAGGTTCATCCAAATCAAACAATAACACAATAATGTTTTAGTTATGGATCGGTAGCATCCCCTTTACCGGAGTGTGCGCATTGATCACACTACTCTACGACTCTCACTCACCAGACATCACATTTTCCTTCTCATTCAATCCATTAATACACTAACAGAATAGGTCTAGAAGTCAGCTAACCTTAACACCACCACACTCACGACAACATACCATACCTTTGCTCCCTTATACTCATAACACCACCACTCTCACGACAACATACCATACCTTCGCTCCCTTATACTCAACCACATAACACATGAAGCCGTTTCGGAGATAGCTTTCCAGTCTCCAAATTCGTCCTTTCACTCTGGCACCTCTCTCCATCGGCTTACCTCTGCATTCACTTCACCGATTATTCCTCCTGCTAAATATCACTTAGAATTGCGACATTTCATCTAAGAACAAAAAATACACAAATTATTCATCCTGCAAAATAACTGTACACATTCTTGGTACCGTTTTGATTAGTTATGCTGGTACCAGGCTTCAACAACAACAAAAATTATTTTTTTCACAAAGCAACTGTTATGGTAAGAATTAGATTTACACTTATATTACATCTTACGTCAGTATTCCACAACGTTCACCATCTGAATCTCATACTCCCTTCATGTCCCTTCACATTGTGCAGTTGTCCTCATCTCTTCATTCGTATTTCGGCTCTCCGTCCGTCCATTACTCCATCGTTTCCTGGTCTTCCTTCGCCATTGGCATCAATCTCTATTGCAGCATACATAGGACCCTCTGTAACATACATCTAAGACATCTCCACATTATTAATTCTACTGACCTTTATTTACCACTGTTTCATCACGTCGAATCTCTTTTTATTAATCACACTGCTTCACGTCGCTTCTTTCCTTAAATATCACCTTTATCCACTACTATTTATCACGTCGCTTCTCTATCTACCATCTTTATCCACTCATTAATCATCACGTCGTTTCTGCTTGATCCTTATTCATATGACAAAAAATACGTACATACACCACTCTGTCGACTCCTGTTCATGACTCATTCGACCAGTCTATTCCGTCATACTTCCTGACATCCCGCCTGAAAATTCTTATGTTCGATTTGACCCTGCACAACGTTACACACCACAAATAAATACACTGACTAGCTACCATAAATTGCCTACTTTAGATCTATCCTTAACTTTCCCACGAGATTGTTTTCCCTTGATCGTCTCAATCAGTACAGCATTTTCATGGACAATCCGCCTCACTCTGAATGGTCCACTATACACCGTAAAGAATTTGCTAGTTAGGAATCTGTGCTTCTTTGATAATCGATGAGTTTTAATTAGAACCTTGTCTCCTACTGCCAATTCGATTTTACGCATCTTTCCTTTCTGCTTCTCCTGCCTATTCTTAGCTGCTTTCTTAATACGCTCTATCGCAACCTTGACAATTTCTGTGTGCCTCTGCTTTCCTGATCGCGGAAAATCTACCAGCTCCCTGACTCGATCTGGTGGTGGTTCATTCTTTAGTACCGTAATTGGTGATAAACCAGTTGCTCCATGTGGTAGCTCATTGAGGATGTCCTGAAAATCTTTGAGAAAAATACTCCAACTTCTATGTTGCCTATGGCAATAGATCTTACACAACTTTCCCAGTTCTTTTACTACTCTTTCACTGGGGTTACTTGCAGCATGGTATCGGGATATGAACACCGGTTTTATCCTTCTTCTCTTCAGTGTGGTTAGCCATTGTCTGGATCTATATTGTGGTCCATTGTCAGCTATGAACTTTTCTACAGTTCCTACTTCTCGCAAAAAGTTTTTAACGATCGCTGCTGCTACAGTCCTTCCCGTCGCACGTTTCAATGCGGTAAAAGTCACATACTTTGACACCAATTCCACTGCTACTAAAACATATCTATATCCCTGCACTGACTTAGGTAGCGGGCCAACCAAATCTGTTGCTCCGAATTCCCTCAATCTACCTGGCACTATCGGAAAAAGCGGTGCTTTGCATGAGATAGTTAACGATTTTGCCTTCTGGCACAATTTGCAACTACCAAGCACGTTCTTGATCCTCCTCTCCATACTAATGAAATAAACTGATTCCCTTAACTTCTTACAGCATTTCCTTGCCCCGTAATGCCCGTAACTTAGGTGCGTGTACCAGATCAACTTGTTGACTATTTCATTTGGTATACACAACACCCAGTCCTGTGTGTTCGGATTTCTACGGTAGAAAAGGACCCCGTTCTGAATTGTATGCTCAAAGCTCTGGTAAATTTCATCTCTTTGGTTCCACCAAAGGTGGCCAAAGAATCGACTCAAAGATGATCATATATTCACATTCACTATCTGTGGTTAGCAGACGACCATACATTCATTCATTTCAAAAGATCTCACCAAACTGGATGTAGGGATTTATTTTGTGGGAGTGCACGGTGCCTCTCATACTGTGGCATCAAGCAGTCAGGCCTGCAAGATGAGTGGTCTGCCAAGCGAGTGGATTCATTCTTAGTTATCGAGTAATATTAGCTCTAGTACTCTCACTTAAGTTACAAATTATCCTCCTATATGATTACTACGCAACGGAAACGCATATCTGACTATCAGTGACTTACAGAACTCTGACTGTACACTACGCACTGGCAGTACCACATTTTCTTTTTGTCTTTTATTTGACGGCTTTTATTAACACGTGGCCATCCCACTGAATATGAATGGCGCACACATTATAAATTCGGGACATTATGACAACATACAATTTGAAGGAATAGTCTACCAATCTCTTTCTTTTCACCATCTGATTTATTCCGATAAATTCCCTAACCTAAACACACAAATTCTATAACCTACAACAATAACATATGAGTAATTCCGCCCAGTGGGCATGGCTTTACATTAGTGAATCTCTATATTATGGTCTCGTAATTTATTCAACGCTACAGTGCACTTTCTGGATAGGTTGGTGGATCTTTTATTATACCTCACACTTCGACTCTCACAATCATCATCACGAAACTTTCCTCCAGACCGAGCGGTACAGAAGGAACAAGCATAACCCACTAATCTTTTGAAATTACTTCGCTACACACCCATGGAAACCACACATACCCAAATTACATGACATACACCACACAACAATATGAAATACTACACAGAGAATGGTTACAACATTATCACTTTCAACTTTCCCACTTCAATTAATATTGATCCCAGTTTCACACGACACTGCCCCACTTTGTAATTCTACTTTCCTACTGTGAACTCTGGAGATAAATGCACGTCTTCCTGTGCAATGCAAGCCATGTGGCGTTGCTGGATAGACGGCCGACTCACCTTGCTCCTCTTTCAGAGTTTGAATCTAGCGTCACACGCAAAGTAATATTAATGTATTCATCACACACGCGAGTCCTCAACTGATACCATGGACGAGTACTTCTCTTTATCCTTTGTCTCATACACAGATTGAGACTCACACAGTACTCACCACGTGGAAGTACTCGTCTCTAATTTCAAGTCCTGCACACGCCATTTCTTAAATATTTCAACTTATGGTACACACGCTATTTCTTAAATATTTCAACTTATTGTACACACGCTAGTAATTCAGCTTAGCTTAAGCACACGGAAATATTTCAGCTTATTGCTACACGTGGTTTCTTTGTGACCGTTGGTCACTTCCGAAGATTACTACAATCCCATTAATATTACCTGCCTGACATTTAATTCTCCCCACAAAAGTTCCTGAAATAGAGAAATTATTATTTCAAACTACTCTTAAATATTCCACATGCATACCATGCCTCCACTCTTTCGTCATTACGGAGCACATCTAAAACAGGTATTAACAGCACAGGATCCAGCGGCAGAGTGCCTAAAACATGGCCGTTTTCGAGGTCCTCTCCACCTCTGCTGAAGTGGGGGAGCACCTTACTACCCTATTGGCCAGCTACATTTCAGGCGCTCAAAGCTCTGGTAAATTTCATCTCTTTGGTTCCACCAAAGGTGGCCAAAGAATCGACTCAAAGATGATCATATATTCACATTCACTATCTGTGGTTAGCAGACGACCATACATTCATTCATTTCAAAAGATCTCACCAAACTGGATGTAGGGATTTATTTTGTGGGAGTGCACATATGATAAATTAAATAAATAAATTGTCATTTTTTCCTACACTGGTATCCGGCTTCGCTGTATTAATTGAAATTGAGTTATTTTACAAAAAAAATGTGTTGTTCTGACAAAAATAATGAAGTATGTTGTACCTATTTTCAATGTCGGGCGGTACTGTACCCTTTCATGTTAATAAGCTCATTTGGTACATTCATTTCAGCTACGCGCATTTTGGTCCACGAAAATGTTATCATATTCTTCGAACGACTTGTTATTTTAACAATATGGAAAAGAGAATTCGAAGAGTCTTGTCTATTTGTAAACTTTGTCAAAAGGCGAAACCATCTACTATCTCACATCGTGCACTGTTGTTTCCTATCATTCCTTCTAAATTAAAAGAATTTGCTGCTGTTGATCTCTTGGGACCCCTTGTCAGAACATCGAATGGATTCTCGTACGTTCTAGTCGCTGTTGAACTTACTTCAAAATTTGTTTTTTTCACTCCGTTACGTAAAGCCACTGGACGGTCTGTATCCAACGCCTTTGCTAAAAATTTCTTACGTGAGGTTGGACACGTTAGTAAAGTCATTTCAGATAACGGACCGTAATTCAGATCTGGTGTTTGGTCACGCATGCTGCGGAACCATAAAATCAAACCTGTTTTTATTTCATTGTACTCACCACATTGTAACCCGTCAGAACGGATTATGAACGAAATCAATAAACTTTGCAGACTTTATTGTCACAGAAAGCATCAGCATTGGGACAAATATTTACACTTATTTCAAAACGTGCTGAATGAAATGCCTCATGACTCCACTGCTTTACCACCTATTCTTGTACTGAAGAATAAAGAACCACCGAACAGAATCAGAGAGCTTGTACCTTTTATACACGTAAAACACGTAAACTTCGCACAAAGACATAATTGTTTTGGATATTAAAAATATATATTCTGCTGCAGACACGGTAAAGCAAATGCAAAGAAACTTTATATTGGTCAGAAAGTTCTCATTAAAGCTCATTCATTGTCACATAAGAAGAAACACTTGAGTCACAAATTCTTTCTAGTTTACAATGGACCTTACAGAAGCCGACGTATACCACATGATAATTGCGTTGAAGTTGAAACTCTGCGTGCTAGGAAGAGTAAATGTTTACACCATATTTCACATATAAAACCGTTTATTGAAAGATAATCTGCTTTTTAACTTTGTCTTTGCCATAAAACATTTCACTTCACATTTCTAGTATGCATTGTCAGACTTAGAAACTGTTACTATGCAACAATGTTTGAAGTTAAATATCCAATCAAGAACCAAGAGAACTTATTTAAACAAAAATAACGAATGCATTGTTATAGTGAACAGAGGACACGGTATTATTGTGTGTGTACATTCTTGCTTGTTAATTGCACAATTACGTAACGACTATAAGGCTTACATACTTAGAACATATACTTCTAATGAGATTTTAATGCAACATTTTGGTTTGGTTGAAAAGACATTCTTTATTTGAAGTACTTTCTGTGAGATTAAAGACGACTTAGTATTTGGTTTCTTTGATAGCTACACGATTATATCACGACGCTACTAATATGTGACACAATTTGCATTGTTGCTTTTGCGGTGTGTCTGTTTTATATCTGCACAGTTTTTCTGTATTATTCTGGAAAGTAAAACATATTTTAGTAGTAACTTTTGTGGTATAGCTACAATGAGACTGCCTTTTCCGTAGCACAACAATACGTTACAGCACAGTACTTTCTTCATCACGGCAATAAGCGCAATAACCAAGATATCTATACGCAAAGCATTTCACTTTTGTTTATCATGAGGTAAGTACATTGACTTCTGCAGAACGTAGCTTTCAGAGGACGATAACTACGACACTTCCACAGAGATTATCTTACAACAAGACGCACAGTTTAGCGCTACAGTACACGTATTTGAGTGATTAATTTTGTACTTAAAACATTTATTTTTAAAGATATTTGAAGTGCAATGATACAAAGGTTTTCAGTGATACATTTCATTCCATTGCTGTAATCTGTAACACCTGACGGTATAATTACATTAATCCTCAGGGGGGTACACGCCTACTTTGTGTACCATGTGTTTGGCAAGCACAAGGAGCCCTAGCTAATATGGTATTTGCTTATACAACTTTACACATCGGTACCATATTCCTCTAACACAGAATTACACAGCTATCTGATTATTTAACAAAGAAACAAACATTTTTTGTACTACGTCAGTGACAGATATTTATGCAATTACACAGTTGGATAACTTCACACTTATGAAATTGCATTTCGTCTGTACTTTGTGAACTGTTCGTATTTTTTCGGAATCGTTGTGATACTATGAGAGCTCTGAATGATGTATTTGGTATGAGATCATGAGTTCTAAAGTACGTTTGAGGTAGATTACACTGTTGAAATGAGCAGAGAACTTTTTTCAGGTTTTGAAATTATTGGAGGAAGCTACGACGATTTTGAGAATTCACTGAGATGTTATGATATTATTACGACAACGATGTGTATTATGCTGTTGAGGTATGTTTATGATCAATAAGATGATGCTACCGTATATGAGGAATTTGATTATGCTACGTATTTCTTATGATGAAATATGGACAGGGATTACTGAAAGTCAGATTGCGTTGCGCTAAAAATATTGTTGTCAGTATAAGCACAGTCATGTATAATTGTTCTAAGGGGACGTTTCAGAGTATAATGACTTTTCTGGAGACTAAAAATCTACTCTGTAGGAATCAGCATGGGTTTCGAAAAAGACGGTCGTGTGAAACCCGGCTCGCGCTATTCGTCCACGAGACTCAGAGAGCCATAGACACGGGTTCACAGGTAGATGCCGCGTTTCTTGACTTCCGCAAGGCGTTCGATACAGTTCCCCACAGTCGTTTAATGAACAAAGTAAGAGCATATGGACTATCAGACCAATTGTGTGATTGGATTGAAGAGTTCCTAGATAACAGAACGCAGCATGTCATTCTCAGTGGAGAGAAGTCTTCCGACGTAAGAGTGATTTCAGGTGTGCCGCAGGGGAGTGTCATAGGACCGTTGCTATTCACAATATACATAAATGACCTTGTGGATGACATCGGAAGTTCACTGAGGCATTTTTGCGGATGATCGAGAGGTTGTAACGTTGGAAAATTGTACTGAAATGCAAGAGGATCTGCAGCGAATTGACGCATGGTGCAGGGAATGGCAATTGAATCTCAATGTAGACAAGTGTAATGTGCTGCGAATACATAGGAAGAAAGAGTCCTTATGATTTAGCTACAATACAGCAGGTCAGCAACTAGGTGCAGTTAATTCCATAAATTATCTGGGAGTACACATTAGGAGTGATTTAAAATGGAATGATCATATAAAACTGATCGTCGGTAAAGCAGAGGGCAGACTGAGATTCATTGGAAGAATCCTAAGGAAATGCAATCCGAAAACAAAGGAAGTAGTTTACAGTACACTTGTTCGCCCACTGCTTGAATACTGCTCAGCAGTGTGGGATCCGTACCAGATAAGGTTGATAGAAGAGATAGAGAAGATCCAACGGAGAGCAGCGCGCTTCGTTACAGGATCATTTAGTAATCGCGAAAGCGTTACGGAGATGATAGATAAACTCCAGTGGAAGACTCTGCAGGAGAGACGCTCAGTAGCTCGGTACGGGCTTTTGCTGAAGTTTCGAGAACATACCTTCACCGAGGAGTCAAGCAGTATATTGTTCCCCCCTACGTATATCTCGCGAAGAGACCATGAGGATAAAATCAGAGAGGTTAGAGCCCACTCAGAAGCATACCGACAATCTTTCTTTCCACGAACAATACGAGACTGGAGTAGAAGGGAGAACCGATAGAGGTACTCAAGGTACCCTCCGCCACACACCGTCAGGTGGCTTGCGAAGTATGAATGTAGATGTAGATGTAGAGTAGAATCTCGGTCTGCTTAGGTAAGCGCCGTTTTACTGGTAGAGAAAACTTCACTGCTAAACGTACAGATATAAGGCTGTAGCAGGTGGAGGCAGCGGCGGACGAGCGGTTACCCGCTGTGGCGGTTCGGGCGACCGCTGCCACACTCGCCTGCGCGGCTGTCCCCAGCGTCCCTCCGGCTATCGCCTGCCCGCTATCGGCACCTGGGATCGCGGTCGCCGCGTCCCTCGCCTTCCTTTGCGTCAGCCGGCAGCCGCAGCGCAGACCTCTGCCGCGGTATCAGTTTTCGGGCCGCGCGGCGACAGGCCGCGTCTTTGAAGTCGCCGCATGCCAGCCAGACGGAAGCGCATCGACCTGGAAGACGCCGCCACCGGCGTTCTCCTGCCAGGAGCACAGCGGCGAAGAAGCCGCGCGTGCCACCCGTCTCTCGCGGCTACCAGAGCGTTGGTTAACATTCTTGACGTCATCAGGAAGGCAAAACGTCTGTCACACCACCGCTTGGTGGCATACTCAGTAGGGGGCTCTGTTGACGTTTAGTTTCCTCTTAGGTTTCTGCCGAACCACATCCTCATAGAATGAGATTTTCACTCTGCAAGGGAATGTGCGCTGATACGAAACTTCCTAGCAGGTTAAAGCTGTGTGCCGGACCGACACCAGAAATGTTCAGATTTGTGTGAAATCTTATGGGAGTTAACTACTAAGGTCATCAGTCCCTAAGCTAACACACTACTTAACCTAAATTATCCTAAGGACAAACTCACACAGCCATGCCCGAGGGAGGACTCGAACCTCCACCAAGAGCAGCCGCACAGTCCATGACAGCAGCGGCTTGGACCACTCGGCTAATCCCGCGCGGCAGACCGAGACCCGAACTCGGGACCTTTGCCTTTCGCCGGTAAGTACTCTACCAAATGAGCTACCCAAGCACGACTCATAACCCGTCCTCACTCTTCAATTCTGCCGGTATCTCGTCTCCTACATTCCAAACTTCACAGAAGGTCTTATGCAAACCTTGCCCGCGAAAAGCAAAGGTCCCAGGTTCGAGAATCGGTCCGGCACACAGTTTTAATCTGCCAGGAAATTTTATATCACCGCACACTCCGCTGCAGAATGAAAACCTCATCCGGGAAACATCACCCAGACTGGCGCTAAGCCATGTCTCCACAATATCCTTTCTTCCAGGACTGCTAGTTCTTCAAGGTTCGCAGAAGAGCTTCTGTGAAGTGTGGAAGGTAGAAGACGAGGTACCGGCAGAAATAAAGCTGTGAGGACGGGTCGTGAGTTGTCCTTGGGTAGCTCAGTAGGTAGAGCACTTGTCCGCGAAAGGCAAAGGTCCCTAGCTCCGGTCTCGGTCCGGCAGACAGTTTTAATCTGCCAGGAAGTTTCACATCCTCATAAATCGCGACATATTAAGAAAAAACATCCAAATATTTGTTGAGCCGGTCCGAACCGAGGCAGCGTCTCTTGATAATGCCTTCCTCGACTTTCCGCTAGCCGGTCGTGGGGTCCAGCGACGAACATTAAAAGCTCTATATACGTATCGGAAGTACTAAGGAATGAAGAGATACGCTTGAAGTTCTCTGAGGCTAACGATATTGCGATAATGAATAGCTCAGTAGGCAGTTCCGTTGAAGAGGAATGGACATCTCTAAAAACGACAATCTGAGAACCTGGAAAAGAAAACATACACAATGTGATCAAAAGTATCTGGACACCTTGCTGAAAATGACTTACAAATTCGTTGCGCCCTCCATCGGTAATGCTGGAATTCAGTATGGTTTTGCCCCACCCTTAGTCTTGATGACGGCTTCTACTCTCGCAGGCACACGTTCAATCTGGTGCTGGAAGGTTTCTTGGGGAATGGCAGCCCATTCTTCACGGATTGCTGCACTGAGGAGAGGTATCGAAGTCGGTCGTTGAGGCCTGGCACGAAGTCGGCGTTCCAAAACATCCCAAAGGTGTTCTTGTAAGTCATTTCCAGCCAGGTGTCCGGATACTTTTGATCACATAGTGTACTTGTATTAAATTAATAAGAAAGGCCCACAATCTGTTGCACATACGAAAATAAAAAGAAATTAGCATATCGAAAAACGCGAAAGTACCTCCGTCGATTTCATAATGCCCTGCCTCTACCTACAGCTATCTTATGTAACTTCAGACAATGTCTTTAATCTTTAATGTTTTACCACCATTATGTGATTAACTGGCATTTAATTTGCAATATCCCGCGGTGTGAGAGAGTGTGAAACCTATCAGAGTAATGGACCCACCCAAATTTTGTCAAACCATTCTTAAGACTCCACGTTAACTGCAAATTACGCAACGGAATCACTGTCTTGAAATGCCATAACATAGATTCATACGGTGCGAAATTGCAATAACTATCCATTCAGTCAACAGAATAAGCAGTGAGTTGAAGGGAACTATGGGCTCCTTCAAATAAAAATGCAAATGAAACATAAACCGATTACTTATTATGCTAACCAAATACACACTAGTTGTATCAACATTCTACGAAAAACCAAATTAACTGCTGACGACAACTAAGAAGACAGGCAAGTGGAGGGATGGATAGCGTATCTTAGCTGCACAATATATCGTTAATCCAATACAACCGGCTGATTAATTTACACTCCCGTGGTCAATTGAAAACCACAACGAACGATACTCAGGTAGGAATCGGATTTAGCGGAGCTGTGGCAACGGTACGCTCCCTATATAACATTGAATCCCGTCTAGTTAGCTGTGCTGCCGTATACTCTCACCAATCTATTGTGTCATTAAGTCAGAGGACCGTGGGCATAGTGGAGAATATGAATCTCCGTCGTCAGCACTCAAACACCTCGAAGCACCACGTCTTCTCCAACCTGTAACCAGTCTCCATCCTCCGTCAAACCAAGTGTGTCACTTTTTCTTCCACTACCCCCGACGCGGCAGTCTGAGCCAGTCTGTCTGTCAATCAGGAAAAATGTAAATCTTTTCCGCTAATAGCGTGGCTTTGTCACGTTCAGCAAACCCCCATCCCGGAATGTCGTCAGTCACGGGCCAATCAGAGCACCTCTTCCTCGTTAGTTTGTCCTTGAAATTCCCGTCTGACGTCAACCGGCGATGGGCGAACCAGAGCGTAGTTTAACGCTTCTGCATTTCCAGACGCCAACCCACTTCCAAGACTTGTACTTCTCCGCCATAAATTTTGGTGTCCCAGCAAGCTCTTGAAACTGTTGCCCAAGACCATCTCAAGATGCGAAACGTGCCACAGACCGCTAACCCAGACTTAGTGCAAATGGCCGGTAAGTTCCATAAGTTCCGTCGGTGGCTACTGGACACGCGCGGGCCAGCAAAAAGTTCTGACTGCCCAGAAAACACTTGCCACATTGATCGCAATGTGCGAGCTGTGCATTATTCACGTATTCACAGACTCGAACTAATATCTCCTTTGGGATGACCAATGAGATTTTATGAAATACATTTTTGTGGTTCATGGTGTAGGTTCCTGTAGTCATGTCCTAGTTCATGAACCACGGGCAACGTATGAGTGGCCAAGTAAGTGGTCCCGACAGTCGGGATACCAGTTACTTTGGAATAAGGCTGGGCATCTCGGACATATTCTGAGTCGTGGTCACCTTTGTGCTCATACGGCAAAGACTACCAAATCCACCGTTTAGTCCCTCAGCCGTTAGGGGTAAAACCCAATGGGACTCGGGGCAAGTAAGGCTAGCAACCTGCTTCCCTGGTACTTTAAATATGATGCTGGCAACAATCAGAGCAAAATGCCTCGGGCCTTTGGAGGTGACGGAGTCCCACCTCTAACTGACAAACCAGGGACTCCTAAGATACGACTTGGCAAACAAATGGTAATGAGATGGGGAGCTATTAATATCAATGGGGGCTACTCTGGGAGGAAGGTAGAGCTGGCAGAGGCTGCAAGTAAGATGGGGCTGGACGTTTTAGCTGTTAGTGACATTCGGGTAAGGGGTGAGAAAGAAGAGGAAGTGGGAGAATACAATGTCTACCTGTCAGGAGTCAAAGCAGGAATAGCACAATGGGGTGTAGGGCTTTACATCAGGAAAGAAATGGAACCCAGCGTAGTTGCAATAAGCTATGTAAACGAACGACTGATGTGGATAGATTTGACAGTGTCTAGCAAGAAAATTAGGATTGTGTCAGTATATTCGCTTTGTGAAGGGACAGATCAAGATAAGATGGGTAGTTTTTATGAGGCACTCAGTGATTTAGTTGTTAGAGTAAAGGACAAGGACAGTGTTCTGCTCATGGGTGATTTTAACGCCAGGATTGGAAATCGAACAGAAGGGTATGAAAAGGTTATGGGTAAATTTGGAGAGGATATGGAGGCCAACAGGAACAGGAAACAACTCTTGGATTTCTGTGCCAGTATGGGCTTAGTAATCACAAACTCCTTTTTTTAAACATAAGAACATTCACCGGTATACTTGGGAAGGCAGGGGAACCAGACCTGTCATTGACTATATAATAACAGATCAGGAATTCAGGAAGGTTGTGAGGAACACACGTGTACTCAGGGATTCTTTGATGACACTGATCATTATTTAATCTGCAGCGAAATTGGGATTGTGAGGCCGAAAGTGCAGGAGGTCAGGTCCATATGTAGGAGGATAAGAGTGGAGAAACTTCAGGATAAGGAAATCAGGCACAAGTACATAACAGCGATCTCAGAAAGGTACCAGTTAGTTGAATGTAGTCAATTACAGTCATTGGAAAAGGAATGGACAAGGTACAGGGACACAGTACTAGAAGTGGCTAAAGAATGTCTTGGAACAGTAGTGTGTAAAAGTAGGATGAAGCAAACAGCTTGGTGGAATGATACAGTCAAGGCAGCCTGTAAAAGGAAAAAGAAGGCGTATCAAAAATGGCTTCATACCAGAACCCAGGTAGACAGAGAAAGTTATGTTGAAGAAAGAAACAAAGCCAAACAGATAATTGCAGCATCCAAGAAGAAATCGTGGGAAGACTTTGGAAACAGGTTGGAGACTACGGGTCAAGCTGCTGGAAAACCATTCTGGAGTGTAATTAGCAGTCTTCGAAAGGGAGGTAAGAAGGAAATGACAAGTATTTTGGACAGGTCAGGAAAACTGCTGGTGAATCCTGAGGATGCCTTGGGCAGATGGAGGGAATATTTTGAAGAGTTGCTCAATGTAGGTGAAAATGCGATCAGTAATGTTTCAGATTTCGAGGTAGAATGGGATAGGAATGATGATGGAAATAGGATCACATTTGAGGAAGTGGAAAAAATGGTCAATAGATTGCAGTGCATTAAAGCGGCTGGGGTGGATGAAATTAAGTCGGAACTCATCAAATACAGTGGAATGTCAGGTCTTAAATGGCTACACAGGATAATTGAAATGGCCTGGGAGTTGGGACAGGTCCCATCAGACTGGACAAAAGCAGTAATCACACCAATCTTTAAACATGGAAACAGAAAAGATTGTATCAACTACAGAGGTATCTCTTTAATCAGCGTTGTGGGTAAAATCTTCTCAGGTATTGTTGAAAGGAAAGTGCGAGTATTAGTTGAGGACCAATTGGATGAAAATCAGTGTGGGTTTAGGCCTCTTAGAGGTTGTCAGGACCAGATCTTTAGCTTACGGCAAATAATGGATAAGTGCTATGAGTGGAACAGGGAATTGTATCTATGCTTCATTGATCTATAAAAGGCGTATGACCGGGTTCCTAGGAGGAAGTTATTGTCTGTTCTACAAGATTATGGAATATGAGGCAAACTTTTGCAAGCAATTAAAGGTCTTTACATGGATAGTCAGGCAGCAGTTAGAGTTGACGGTAAATTGAGTTCATGGTTCAGAGTAGTTTCAGGGGTAAGACAAGGCTGCAACCTGTCTCCACTGTTGTTCATATTATTTATGAATCATATGTTGAAAACAATAGACTGGCTGGGTGAGATTATGTGAACAGAAAATAAGCAGTCTTGCATATGCGGATGACTTAGTTGTGATGGCAGATTCGATTGAAAGTTTGCAAAGTAACATTTCAGAGCTATATCAGAAATGTAAGGACTATGGTATGAAGATTAGCATCTCCAAAACGAAAGTAATGTCAGTGGGAAAGAAATATAAACGGATTGAGTGCCAATTAGGAGGAACAAAGTTAGAACAGGTGGACGGTTTCAAGTACTTAGGATGCATATTCTCACAGGATGGCAACATAGTGAAAGAACTGGAAGCGAGGTGTAGCAAAGCTAATGCAGTGAGCGCTCAGCTACGATCTACTCTCTTCTGCAAGAAGGAAGTCAGTACCAAGACTAAGTTATCTGTGCACCGTTCAATTTTTCGACCAACTTTGTTGTATGGGAGCGAAAGCTGGGTGGATTCAGGTTACCTTATCAACAAGGTTGAGGTTACGGATATGAAAGTAGCTAGGATGATTGCAGGTACTAGTAGATGGGAACAATGGCAGGAGGGTGTCCACAATGAGGAAATCAAAGAAAAACTGGGAATGACCTCTATAGATGTAGCAGTCAGGGCGAACAGGCTTAGATGGTGGGGTCATGTTACACGCATGGGAGAAGCAAGGTTACCCAAGAGACTCATGGATTCAGCAGTAGAGGGTAGGAGGAGTCGGGGCAGACCGAGGAGAAGGTACCTGGATTCGGTTAAGAATGATTTTGAAGTAATAGGTATAACATCAGAAAAGGCACCAATGTTAGCACTGAATAGGGGATCATGGAGGAACTGTATAAGAGGGGTTATGCTCCAGACTGAACGCTGAAAGGCAGAATAAGTCTTAAATGATGATGATGACATTTTCCTGTAATAAATCAACGTAATGAAACTTTAAGTAGAAGCAACCATGTGTCCTGCCCATCACCAGTCGTGACAGGGGGTATAATTGGAAGGAGGCAAGTCAGACGGCTTGCAACCTTCCAAATTATAGCAATTCGTACCAAGGGTAACATGCTTGTGATAAGTCTTCAGCACTATCTTGCCTTGGAGCGGCAAACTATCATAATATGCAGCTTACAACACGATCAGAATGAAATACTTTGAAATTGGATGTGGCGTCCGACTGCTGTGGAGTTTCGTGGTCACATCGAGTTTGCTCTAAGACGTCATCCACGTTAGCCAGTCAGAAAGTCCAGTTCCTTGGCATCCTCGAGGTCCAGTAGTGTACGCCACCGCGGCGCAGCAGGCTTGGCAGAAGCTTCCAGCAGTAAATTCAGACGCTAGGCAACACGACCTGCAGGTACTGAATAATACTGGCCGACAGTGAGTATGGACACGAGGAATGCAGTTTCAGACAGTAGAGAACAATCATTTTCAAATTTTTTTTTATTCCAGACCACAGTCGTACAAATGTGTCTGAAAAGCAAAATTTTCGAAGTTTGACTTTAATTGTGTTTATTATGTTCACCACCGCGATTTAGAATTTCGAGGTATTTTCAAGTTGAGACCGAAAAACAACAAAATGTATAAATCATGAAACATATGGTATAATTCGGTCGGAATGCACAAAATATTTGCTGCATGGAGCGTTACGTACACTGCTTGATAACTGCTAAGGAATAACTGACACTTCCTAAGGAACAACTGGCAACTGGTACGGAACTAATGACAATTCTACAGAAGACCAAATCAATGATGGTAAAAGGAAATACCAGGACGTGTTAACGGCAGCGAAGACTGTGCACGAACTCTCTTTCAGACATGATTTGATTACTTACAGCCGTAGATGAGCAGTTGAACGGCTTGAACCAGGCCAAAGTATTACTACTACGTCCACAGTATCAATACACGTGTCTCCGTCAGAACCATTTCGCATCGATTAAATCAGGCTGTTTTGCATCCTCGGAAGCCTGTTAAATGCATCCACTTCAACCACACCATAGTCAAGAAAGACTTCGTTGGTGCAGAGAGCATGTTGGTTGGGATCAGCAACAGAGATCCACTGTGATGTTTCCAAGAATCCCACTTCACTGTGGCAAGTGATTCTGGCCACTAGTTAGTATGGAGAGAGAGGAACACGTTGCACACGACAGAATGTTAATGAACGTCATCCATATGGCCTAGCCTAATGGAGTGGGCAGACTTTATGCACAAATACCAAACACCGCTCCATATCTCTGCGCGAAGTACCATTACAGCACAGCGATAATGCAGGGAGGTTATTTTGGATCATGTCCGGCTGCTTAGGGGTGCGGGAAGTCCCGAATTTTTGTTTATGGACGACAGTGCTCGCCCACACAGGATCGCCGATGTATCGGACACACTGGAAAGTGAAGATACTGATCCTATGGAATGGCCTGCGCACTCCCTGGACCGCCGGCCGCCGTGGTCGAGCGGTTCTAGCTTCAATCCGGAACCACGCGGCTGCTCGGTCGCAGGTTCGAATCCTGCCTAGGGCATGGATGTGTGTAATGTCCTTAGTTTAGTTAGGTTTAAGTAGTTCTAAGTCTAGGTGCTGATGACCTCAGATGTTAAATCCCGTAGTGCTTAGAGCCATTTGGTTTAGTCCCCGGATCTAAACCCAATAGCGCATAACTGCGATGCTCTTGGAAGACTTATTTCTCAACGGTCACTCCCTCCCAGAAACACGGAAAACCGAAACCGCCTTGAGAGAGGAATGGGGCTATATCCCCCAAGGACTGCTCGAGTTTGGTATCCATCATGAACAACGGGTGCAAAATGAATACTAGCGCACAAAAAGGGCATATTCCTTACTGAAAGTACGATGTCCGCCTTTATGTTGGGTGTCTGACTTCTTTTAAATGTGAACGCTATTTATGTCTGTCATCTTGCTTTCCCATATAATCAAACGTGTACGATTTTGCTCTACAAATGTACCACTCCACCTCTGTTACGTATGTACTGTGTTTCATCATTACTTGTTTTAGTTGCTGTCCAACAATGTCTGTTCCTTAGCAACCGTCAAGCAATGTATTACAGCAACCCTCAGCATATTTCAACCACATCACGCACAAGTCTGCATATACATATCGCCGTCAAACAAACATCAGATCTGTACATCTACATCAAACGTCTATCATAAAAACAGACCATATATATTGAGGCTACAAATAATATTGTACACATTTTGAACTTTGCACGACGTCTGGTTGTTATATACAGATACCAAATAGAGTGTTTGACAATGACATATACATGCAGATTTCTGCGTGACATATTTGAGATATGCTGAGTCAGGCGCAGATCCAGGGTTCGAATCCGGGCGGGAGGGCGATGGGGAGGTGACGGGGTGGATGCGGAGGCACAGTTTCTTACTCCTCCCGAAATTAAACTTACCATCTCTCCCACATTTAATGATAAGGACTACAAAATATGTGTTTTAATAATAAGTGGTTTAGTTACAGTGAAAATGTAAAATGTTTTAATATAGTACTTCAGTGCTTAGGACATCGCTTTGACATAACGTCAGAGAAATTGCAGTTCACAGCAGGCAGCAGTTAAAATGGAGTTTCGCTCTTGTTTCCGAGCGTGTGCTTATAATAAATACCTTCTTTATTTAACATTAGATTACAACACGCGAGTGCATAAGGTAATTAAAACTTCAAATATAAATAAAGAATTCAGAGAACTGCTAATACAAGAATCAATTATATATAACGGCACTTTGTAAAACACATCCACATATTACTTGTAGATAAAATGATCTTGCTTGGCCCAGATGAACCATGCAGGTAGGCTCCAATTAAAAATGACAACTTCTTTGAGCCCATGATTAACTTTACAAGCGGGCGCACTGAATCCCTACGACAAATTGCCGAAACACTGTAATACCTAGAATCTACTGCTATCACCTTTCACCATCTGCCATACCAGCCCCAAAAGAGGGTACAATTACACAGAACTAACTACTACACAAACCACAAAAAAGCAGTGCAATACACAACAACTTATCACTAGCATACACTCCTGGAACTCTGCCTCGTGATGACTGGGTGTTGTGTGATGTCCTTAGGTTAGTTAGGTTTAAGTAGTTCCAAGTGCTAGGGGACTGATGACCATAGATGTTAAGTCCCACAGTGCTCAGAGCCATTTGAACCAATCCTGGAACCAGGGTCTCTCCATCTATATAATTTCACAATTCACTTGACGCTGTTAATCACGATCTCGCTATACCTCTGACTGATGTAACAGAACGACGTTTTAAAAATCTGAGAAATTGTAGAGGATGAAATCTGGTTATTTTGAGGAACCTATAGCCAGAAATGCGAAACAAAGTTTCTACACCACTATGTACTTAACTCCAGAATACTGTAGTTAGGAAAACGTTTCTTGACAGTAGAGTACATTTAAATACTGTAAACCGAATCTGTGTCTTCACTACTACCTTGCAGGGAGTTAGGATATGGGGTGATTAGGTTAGATGTAAATGGCAATATAGGTAATGACTGGGGCTTGTAAAAGGACAGTAAGGATAAAGTGTTCAGTGGATGTATTGTATAAGGATTCTGGCCAAACAGGGAGTTTTTGTGGTGACTAATTGTAATTCCACCTCTGGCCAGGCAGAGGGGGTTATCTGGGTGGTGGAGAATATAAGAAGAGGTTTGGATGATGTGATAGTTTTGGATCAACGTTTCATTAAGGAGAAAGATATGGAAGCTGTATTGTGATAGGGTATGAAATAAATATGTTCATTGGAGGGTAGGGAGCGAATATTGTGATGCAGGGTTTGGTAATGCTATCATTGCATTAAAATAGATTAGTGTGGTCCGTGTGGATGAGGACTAGAGGAGGCGTAGCCAAAGGTGTTGAGGTGGGAGAGATGAAGCAGGCCTTGTTGTAGGTGTAGGTAGTTTGGACAGAAAGGAACACACTTTGTACACTACAATTACAGTGTGGACAGTTTTATTATTCCAAGATGACCAGTTTGAAGAGTCTTATGCTGCCATCATTTGATCTAAGGGGAAAACATATATATAATAGCAGGAAGGGGACTCACTATAATTCATACCTACAAGGCTACGGGATATGGCATGGCATCTACAAGGTGTTCTACTGTAAGCACCTACATATCTGTATACACACGTTTTATTTATCACTGGTCATATAAAATACACAACATTCCATGTACCTTATGGAACTCGTTACAATACATGAACTCAAAGCACAGAAGTTACTCCTCACATATGCATATCTTGATGAAAATCCAGTTGATAAACTGCACACAGTTGATAAGATACACACATTATTCCGCTAGACAATGAAATAGTTAATTATTGCCATATGAAACACCCGTTAGGTGTTGGATACAAAGTACACAGTAGTATGTGATGATTACACGTGGGATAGGCTACCTACAGGATTAGAGGATAATGGCATGGTACCTACAGGCTGTTCTACTATAAACGCCTACATGTCTGTATATACACACTTTGTTTATAGACCAACCAAATTAGTAAACTTCAATCTCATCTCCTGGCTTACTTAAACTTATAGTACATTGTCGAAAATGTGGAGTGCTTATGTAAGTAAATAGTATGTAATTGCTACAGATTTTGTATGGAGGATAAGCCCATGCTGATTTTTTCTGTATGGTTGGATGACATACTTAATTGTTATATCAGGCACTTTGCAAAATCCACTTTTATTTCTGGTGCACTGCTATTCATTGTTTGTAACTATAGAATGTGACCATTTAGTTTGTACTACACACAGCATCCAGCAGTGAGATAGGTAACTTTGTAGGGGGTCTGCCACCTCCATGATAACACTCCTCTAGAAGCATAGTGTTCTGCAGAGAGATTGTGAGAGTCATGTTCACCACAATCATGCAATGAAAGTACGAAGATTTAATCAGATTCGTGCATTTTATCATCTGTGTGTATTTTATGAACTGTGTGCATTTCACGAACAGGAATTTTACCAAGATACGTATGTGTGGCGAGTGCCTTTTATGCTTTGACTTTATATAATGTAACATGGCAATTTTACAACGAGTTCCATAAGATATATGGAATTTTGTTTATTTTATATAATCCATGATATGAATTGTGGTGTCACTCCACACCTTCCTTATTATCTCTACGTTTTCCCCTTTAATCACATGATCCCAGCGTTAGAGTCTTGAAACCAGTTATCTTGAAACAATAAAAGTACCTGCACTGCAATTGCAGCACATGAAGTTCGTTCATTTCCAACCATACCGACTGCCCCACGGCACAGCAAGTGTACCTTACAAAGATAGGTTGGGTATTGAGATGGAGCAGACAGCAAGGGAGATTTGTTGGAGGTCATGCGGACTTTGTAATGAATTCAGTGGGATCTGGATGGGGGGAATTATTGGGTGATTGGAGTATCACTGGGACAGATTGGGACAGTGAGTTCTGGTTCGGTAGGTTGTGGCTTAAGCTTTCCATTTCTAATAGAAGGTGGTGTTGGAGTTATTGCTGGTGTTGCAGGCAGGAGGGAAAGCTAGGTTAGAGCACTGTTTAAGAAAATGGAGACTCTGCATTGTGGATGGATAGGTGGGTCTTACAGTCTGCAGCAAGGTGATCGCTGTAATGGAGACATCTTGGCTGCAGTAGGACTGAGGATGGGATTTGGAAGCTTCGACCTTGTGGCAGTGGTGGTGCATCAGGGCTCCCTGTTTAAAGAGAAGGTCAATGGTGGTTGCAGATTTAGAGAAAACACAGACAAGGCCATGGAACAAAGATCATTATTGATCCGAAGAGCTTTTCAGACTTCTAAATCCAGATACCGCTTCGCTGTGATCTCAAGTTAGAAATTGATTATCACTGCTGTGCAGGTGGGAAGACGGTGAAGAGGTTGTGGTTTCTTGGTCTTGGGTGTGCTGGTGAAAGGTGTTAATGAGGCTTTGGGACCAAGGGTAATGCGACGAATTTTGGAGAGGTCAGTGTAAAAGTTCGGTTTCAGGGACTTTAATAAGCCTTCCAATGGGATGATTTGTTGGATGAGGAGGCTTGGTAGGTATTTTTGGATATTGAGGGTGAGAGACTGGCTCTGAGGAATTTTGGATCTGACTTGGGCAGGACAAAGGTGTAAATGGCAGGGGGAGATGTTGGAGGGGGAGGAGTTTTATCTATGTACAGAGTGTGGTAAGGTTCAATTTGCAGGTTTTTAGGTGTGGCTGTAGAGAGATGTGTCAGTTTTTTGGCGTTTTGTTGGTTTTTTATGGGTGTTGGAGGGAAGTCGGTTGTGGTATGGAAGCCGGCGTGATGTACGTTGTTGTAGGTTACCTGGAAGCTGCGCCAGGTCTTTAGCATACCTGACGATGGTTGGTGTGTTGTAGCTCCGGGAAGGATAGGTGGAGAAGTTGTCTGTTGCCACTGTTGCTCGATGGGCTTCGATGCATGCAGCAGTGGTAGATGTGGTTGCATATGTGGCACATCTAGAAGAAAAAAAAAAAGGTTTGGGCATGTGGGGAGGGAGAGGGATTCGTGTGTTGCTATTGTTGTGGGACAGGGTGTGGTAGGTAAAGTTGGGGGACAGATGTAGCGGGGTGGTTGGGATGACGTGCTCAGTGTGCTCACAATGGGAGCTTTGGGCCCTAAAACCACAAAAAAAAAAAAAAAAAAAAAACAATGGGAGCTGAAAATGCGTAGGGATGGATTATGAACACTGTTAGATGATCCACGCTGATGGTAGGTAAATGGGAGCAGCCTCTGAAGCGGCACTGAAGATAACAGCAACAAGTTGTGGTAGAGTAATGGACAATGGAGCGGTGCTGAGTGATGAAATGTTTCTGATGTTACAGGAAAGACAGCTGTTGCGCGTGGGGTGATGTGATGGCGCTGGCAAACAGGTGAAGGCGGTGGTGGCGATGAAGACGGTGGTGGTGAAAATACTGCTGCAGTGGCGAGACAGCAATGTCATGACGAAGGTTGATGAAGGTCATCGACGACAACTGCGAGTTGGAGGCGGCGACAGAGAGTCACCGAGATGAGGATGATGCCGACTCAACTGCTGAGGTCATCAGTCGCCTAGAACTTAGAACTAATTAAACCTAACTAACCTAAGGACATCACACACATCCATGCCCGAGGCAGGATTCGAACCTGCGACCGGCTCCAGACTGTAGCGCCCAGAACCGCACGGCCACTCCGGCCGGCTTAAAATGCAGTTTATTACAGGAACCAATTGAGTACTTAAGTTAAGTGATGTCCGGTCTGAAGATCTATGGTTAACAGTAATCAAATAACATGTACTAATTCTTCAATCTTGTCTGTGTCCATATCACAAATACAGTTATATACAATGACTGATGTTCCCTCACAGCTAGCTAAGGTGCGAGGCGACGACTATCACTGTGGAAGACTAGAGCACAGTGTGACGTATTGAGCTGCAATGCAAACCGAGTCGCAATGCGACGCACTGAGGTGCTGAGGTTGAGAGAGTGAGCGACTGAGATAACTTGGTTGGTGGCCGCGTCCTATATGCACGCTGCCCCGGGGGCGTTATTGGCGCTTAGCCTGAGGGACCGTCTTGGTCCTCTCTTGTCATAGGCGCTCCTAGTTCAACGCCTGCTATACAACGTTTCCTAATGCCGACAGGTGTGCTAGCAAAGAGCACACAAAATTGACATTCCCACTAATAAATTTGAATTTCCCGCTATTTGCTGGTGTGTGTCTGTGGGGGGGGGGGGGTCTTCTGGCGATGACATTACTAATTGTTTAAATAAATAAACGGGATTAAATTGTTTACATAAATGTTATATTGGTCCTATCAGTCTGGCAGCTCAACACAGCCTGGGCGAGTTTCCCGCCTCTTCCAGGGGGCTTGTGATGGGTGGAGGGGAGGGGGAAGAGGGTGTAACGCCGGAAATGCATATCCTCCTATTTACATCTATAATACGACGACTAGGCTCCGAAACGACTGATGGAGGAAACGACTGGCTGTGGCTATGAGGGCTGGCGATCAAGGTGATGGCTGGAGCAGAGGGCGAGGTCTGGATGCGAAGGTGGTGACTGGCAGCGAGGACTGACAGCGAAGGCGAGGTCTGGATGCGAAGGTGGTGACTGGCAGCGAGGACTGTCAGCGAAGACGATAACTGGCGGCGAAGGCGACGACGATGATGGGCAGCAGGGTCTGCCGGCAATGGTGATGATGCAGACAGTGGAAACTTTATGCTATTGAAATGCCTATTCTGGGAGCAGCCCAGGCAGTTGTTAGCCCCGAGAAGAAGGGTTACAATTCTCGCGTGTGTCTGATGGCTGTCAACGGTTGTCTTCTAAATTGTTGTCGAGAGCAATAGCCTTAGTACTTTAGTAAAATGTCACATGTGGCCAGAAGCACCATCGAAATAAATCTTGTAATGTTTGCCACAAATGACACCAGATAAACTTGTTCATGCAACTGTCACATGTGCATAATTGCCTGGGAAGACTGTAACTGTCAGTCAGAGAGTAAAAATAAAACTATCTTACTGTACTATCGACACTATTTCAGAGTATATATCTGCCTTTTCCAAACGTTATGTGGGAATTTGGAGTACTCCTACAGACAAATCGGTGTCACACATATGCACAGGTATAGAAACTTTATTACATGCTCGAGAACTGCGAACGATGCACTACACTGCTCATAGAAAACACAAAGGTGCACCAGTTCCTCGCTCTTAGTACTCATATGACTTGCATCGACTGGGATTCTTTCTTAGAATTAGGATTGGTTGAAGGTTTACGCAAAAAGGTCGAGCACCTCTGCTTACGTTAGTCTTGGAAGCAATAGAGATGGTATACACTGTGAAAACGCGTTCAGAATTCTTTGTGGAGATGAGCTGAAGTCTGTGTTTAGACTTCGTGTGAGGTGTGTGAACACTACCTAAAGCACAGAAAAATAAAAATGTAGGGCTCACTTTGAAGTAAACTCTTCATTCAGGTGGCGACTGATTTTTTAAAATTAATTGCAGTGAGAAAAAAATGTTGCACTGCATGCTGAATCTGTATGAGAGAACCCTGTTCGCCCACAGACAGAGCAGAAACAACTAGGCAGGCCTTGAGGAAAGTCGTTTTTCCTGCCTAAGCTGTTTCTATTTCGAAATAATCACTTTATTTCATTATTTAGCTGTTAGTTAATTTTGCCCTCTGCGGCATTTTCAAGCTACCTTTATTACATGCATCATAGTAAAAACTTATATTCATATAGTATCTTATATTTCACACATCTTTGTGGAGGGAGCAACATCTGATGGCATCCCCAATATCGGTTTCTTATTATCGTGATAGTTACGGACACAACTGTTTGAGACGTGAAGTCCGTACGTAAAAAGAGAAAGATGCATCCCATACGGACCTCACGTCTGAGGCAGCTGTGGATGTAACCACCACGATCGTAAGACACCGTTATTAAGGACGAGAGAGAGACTTCTCACCATTTCTTTTCCAGGGTCAGTTACAATGCTAACTGAATGACCCAGATAGACATAAAGCTGCATGTATCGGCCACCTTAGCGTCAAGAATGGAAACCCTTCAGAAAAAAACAGGTTTGATAAGTGTATATGGGTTTATTTTTTTTAGTTTGGGAAAAGAGGCCGTTACATAATGTAACGAACTCTGCAGCCACTAACCACATGAGGTGATTTTTCTCCAGGACTCAGCATAGACATAAAACAAGCAGAAAAATCACTGCCTGGTAATGATACGCACTAAGGCACATCTATCAAAGTCTGCTTGGAAGTGTTCCCTGTGTCTCAAGACAACAGCTAGCATCCCAGAATGTGACTCTGAGCTAAACACGGTATGCATGTGGCCTATTTAATCTTACGTTCAAATATTTCGGACTGGGATAAGTAAAAATCAAATGTGTGTGAAATCTTATGGGACTTAACTGCTAAGGTCATCAGTCCCTAAGCTTACACACTACTTAACCTAAATTATCCTAAGGACAAACACACACACCCATGCCCGATGGTGGACTCGAACCTCCGCCGGGACCAGCCGCACAGTTCGGGATAAGTAAAGGAATAATGCTATCAGTTTGGTTGTGAGCCACAATAAGATAAATGTTATGGAAGCAAAATCAATTATAATGTACTAGTTACTGAGCTATTCCGGCACGAGTCACAACCCTCCCTCACACCTGTCACCTGTCTCCTATTTTCCGAACTTCATAGAAAGTCTGCTGCCAGTGCCCGTAAATTTGGGGAACTCCTATCGTGTAGTCTGGAAAATGGGAGAAAGGTCACCACAAAGTCTCAAGGTTAAAACGCAACGTGTCATCATAGTCCTACCTGACAAAACATTACTGTGTGTATGAAATATTTACCTTCTAAAAAATTGTTTCTTTTTCGGTTAAGTTGACATTTCTGTTATCATTTTACAAATGATCTTTAGATGCTTAATGGAAGACCTAACGCTTCGTAAGCTAATCTTGCTCTTATATGTAAGACTATACAATGAGATGACAAGTCATGGGATGTATCGTAACATCGTGTCGAACGTCCTTTTGCCGTGGCATAATGCATGGCAAGGACTCAACAGATCTTTGGAAATCTTCTGCAGAAATGCTGAGCAATGCTGCTTCTATAGCCTGCCAGTGCAGAATTTTGTGCAAGAACTGACCTCGCGATTATGTCCCGTAAATGTTCCGTGGGATACATGTCGGGCGATCTGGGTGGCCAAATCATTCACTCGAAGAAGTCTGTAAATGGCTGCAGATGGACTCCAAGCAGTGGAACGTAACCAGAGGACCCAATACATTCCATATAAACACAGTCCACACCATTATGGAGCCACCACCAGCTTTGTTGACAACTTTGGTGCATGGCTTCGCGGGCTTGTGCCATTCTCGAAGCGTACTATCAGTTATTACCAACTGAAATCGGGACCCAGTTGACCGGACCTCGGTTTTCCATATCCAACCGATATGGTCACGAGCCCAGGAGAAGCGCTGCAGGCACTCTCGTCGGTCATCTGCCGTCATGACCCATTTACACCATATTCGTGACAGAGCACACATGTTCATGAAGTTCGGATATCTACGGAACCAGCTACAAATATTGGTGCCTTGTCTCATACATGCACCAGTGTACTTGGTGTCATTCATGTGACAGGCTTCAGAATGACACGAGTGGAACGCGAAACTGTTTGCCTGATAAAACACCAAAATAACGGTTGTTGGTACAGTATTATTATATTCCTTCGCTTCCTTATCATTTGCTTACTACATCTACGTATGGTCTCCAATGATATGCTCAGAGGAATAAATACAGACAGAAATAGAGAGATGGACGAAATCTAGCAGCAGCGCATTACCCTTGAGACCAGTGCAGCTGCTGATCGAAGTGAGGAACAGGTTTCTGCGTTCGCTGCACTCGGGCTCAGGCAGATTTGTGAAATAAATTTTCATGCTGGAATCAGCAAGGCTAGCCTCGTTTCCTTGTTTGGATTCCATGCCGACTGTTCCGCGTAAATACTTAGTCTTCAAGCGTGGGAAGGCGTACATGTACGTTTCTTAAGCACATCCATATATCGCAGGCATTTTGTTGCTTCACTCTTGTTTTTGCTTACTTTCAGTTTCTGAACCACAAGCAGCACGTTCTACAAGGTGTAATTTAAACTAGCTTCAGCTTTGGTTCTACATCCACATGTACATGTAATTATACTCCAGAAGCCAGTATAAATTGTTCAGAGGAGGATACTTAGTACCTGTACTAGTGCTTTTCCGTTTTCGTTTGGGCAATTCCATTCACTTATGAAAGAGGGAGAAATGACTATCTGTATGCGCCTTGCACATATAAATCTGTCTTATCTTCACAGTCCGCACTGGAGATGTACGATGGTGGCAGTATGATGCCCACAGAGCCTTCTTCGAATACACGTTTTTTTACATGTACCATTACGGTTTAGCGAGAACTACATTGTCTTTCCACTAAGGATTCGGTATTAATCACAACAATATCTTCTTTGATTTTATCAACTTTTGTGTTAACAACTCCAACATTGTTGTTAACAACATTAATAGCTTTGTTCTGATTGTCTAGCTTCCGTTCAATTTCTTCAGACTGAGCTTCTTCCTTGGCAGACTGAGCTTCTTGCTTGGCAGCCTGAGCTTTAATTTCTGCCGATTGACTCTTGATTTCATTAATCAATACATTCAATAAATCAGTTAAATTCCCGGAAACTACCGGTTTTACTTCCCTAGCTGGTTCCTCTATATATGTTCCCCCATATTCGTCATCAAGGGGTACAGATTTGATTTTCGCTTCCGATTCCGAAACATTTTCTAATGTTTGGAATTCCATTTCTGCTCTTTGTTGCGTTTCGGCGATCGCGTCTTTCATGCTAGCCGCCTGCCACTGAACAATGGGTTCCGCGGTGCGTGTTTCCCACTGTTCGACCAATTGTTCCGTATCCAAGTCTACCAAATTTTGGTAATTGTTGCCTTCACTCATTTTAATAATTTTCAATATAAATGCCAAATCTCAAATATAATTAGGATTACTCCCACTACTTATTCTCGCTGACGTAACTGCCTGTTCGTAACCAGTACTTTGTTACAAGATTTGCACAATGCAAAATTCATGTCCAGAACAACCTTAAAATTGAAGATCGTCCTGTCACCAGGTCGCCACGTGTAACCTCCCCCTCACTTATCGACCTTAATGACAGTGAAAAATTAAACTGCGTGTACCTATGGAAATTTGGGAAAAGCAATCGTCACCCAAGTTAATCTGTCGGTAAAGGGGAGGAAAGGGTTACATCTAAATGAAAGGAAAAATGCAAATGAAATTGGTAGAAATTAATTTTGAGAAAAGGGTAAAATTAATAAAGAAAGTAAATGTGCGGTCGTCATGTTAACAATTAATTGCCGTTAATCAGATATTTGAGATTTGGGGAAAAGAGGGCAATTACTCCACTTGCTAACTTGTTCTTGTTGTTGCATTATTGCCGGCCGGTGTGACTGAGCGGTTCTAGGCGCTTCAGTCTGGAAACGCGAGACCGCTACAGTCGCAGGTTCGAATCCTGCCTCGGGCATAGATGTGAGTGATGTCCTTAGTTTAGTTAGGTTTAGGTAGTTCTAAGTTCAAGGGGACTGATGACCTCAGATGGTAAGTCCCATAGTGCTCAGAGCCATTTGAACCATTTTTTTGTGTAAATGGTAAGAGAGGTTTGTTTGTACAAAGAAACGATTGTTCGTTCTGTGGTCATTCGAGACAAGGTCCCTGAGGAACGAATGACGAACAGCACACCAATAATTTTGAATACCCCACGGCTCGTTGAGCAGGCTGCCAGACTAAAGGTAGGAAAAAAATCAAAGTAAAAGTGGGCATTTCAACCATTTGGCGCATTATTACGGGAGGGGAGCTGCAGAACTAACCCATTACTCTTTTCGGAGGCTTTGCACATTGCTTTTCAATTTCTTTTCATATTTTGCTGTAATTTGTTAGCGTTAGAATAACTTCCCCGCCCTCTCCATCCCCTGCCCCTCCACCTCAGCCGCACACTGCTCCTGCTCTAGAACTAAATCCGATTTCTCAGTTTCAGACCCAGCAAATCGCCACGTTGCTGTCTACTGTACAGCAAATGCTCGCCACAAAAGCTGCGTCGTCTACCCAACCGACCAATCAACCGATCCAAAAAGTGCCACCACACAACATTTCACAGTTTCGGGACTTCGATGAAAAAGAAGAGGAATGGCTCCAATATCTAACCCAGTTCCAGGCCCACTGTCAAGTCCACCGAATTCAAGGTACTGTGAAACATCACTACTTCCTGTCCGTAGCGGGAACCACTGTGTTTCACTTAATTCAAAAACACTTCCCGACGTTGTCTCCCGACGCACTCCCCTGTGACGCAGTAGTAGGTGCACTAAGTCAGTATTAAGAACAGCAGATTCAGGTCGAGTCAGCCAGATTTCAGTTCTTTCCCCCTAAGAAAAAGCAGGAACAGACGTACCGTTAGTGGTCTCACTTGGAAGAGTTCAGAATGGTTCAAATGGCTCTGAGCACTATGGGACTTAACATCTACGGTCATCAGTCCGCTAGAACTTAGAACTACTTAAACCTAACTAACCTAAGGACAGCACACAACACCCAGTCATCACGAGACAGAGAAAATCGCTAACCCCGCCGGCAATCGAACCCGGGGACCCGGGCGTGGGAAGCGAGAACGCTACCGCACGATCACGAGCTGCGGACACACTTGGAAGAGTAAATTCAAATGTTGTTGAGGCAACTTTTATTGTGACATTATGATCCATGGTGCCATAACATAAAAAGTCCCTGATAGCAGAATTAGAGAACATGTTCTCAAGTATTCAGATCATTCGCTCCACCAACTGTTCAAAAAATATTAGAACAATTCGATTCCGGCACCATAGCCGCCGATAAATTTGATCAGGTCCCGATTTGTCGGGTGGAGTCGCTTTCTGCCCGCGACTGCCCCACTCAGTCGCCACAACGAGCGCGCACACAGACGCGCACACAGCCTAGTAAACAAGTAGCCAGGCCTGTAAATCTAGTCAAGTCTTGCCCTCACTGTTTTACTCGCCATAAGCGGCAAGGTTGCCCGTCGCTCAAGCGACATGTTACTCGTGTGGAAAGAAAGGCCATGTCCAGGCAGTTTGCTTGCAACGGCAAAAGAACGCCAATTCTGCCCGCTCTCGCAACAACAGGTCTCGTGCACATTCTCTGAATGCAGTGTTTTCAAAACCGACTAAAGTTTACAGCAGTAATTCAAGTCAGGTTGTGCCCTCATCTCGCCCCAGTGCAATGCGAAGTCATTCCAACAAACTAATTGTAACACTACAAATTGCTGGCCGTCATGTTGATTTCAATTGGACACAGGTGCTTCTGTAACTTTGCTTAACCGTGCCAAGTACGAACGATTTAGTTCAACACGTCTCTCAAAATCTAGCACGCACCTCGCTGCGTACAACGGACAGGAAATCCTAGAACTTGCACAGTGTCACTCGCTTGACACTTCCAAATCTCACGCTAGGACAATGATATTTACTGTGTTGCAATCAAGAGACAGTAAAAATATTTTTGGCTTAGATTCATGAGACTTGTTTGGCCTAAGCATCCAAAACAAGGTACTTTCAGTGACTGCTTTTAATCCAAAAGACAGTGTAGTTAGCTTACTTAAGGAATTTCCTGATTCTTTTCTGGTGGAATTGGGAAAGCTAATAATTTTGCAGCGCACATTACCCTGAAGTGCAAAGTTTTTCCGGGATTGGCCCTTCTCATTGCTTTACGACACAAAGTAGCCAGTGAATTAAGTTTTGCAAGACAATGGTGTGATTGCGCCGGCACAGTGACTTAGCGTGTTCGGTCAGCGGGTTAGCTGCCCTATGTAATAAAAAAACTGAGTTAATGGATCAACGACGAACTGAAACGAGTGTCTTGCGACATCCGCCCTGAGCAGATACAAAGAACGAAGACGAACAAAATGAGATTTTAAAAAAAAGCAGTCTAAAGCGCTGCAGTCATGGACTGTGCGGCTGGTCCCGGCGGAGGTTCGAGTCCCCCTTCGGGCATGGATGTGTGTCTTTGTCCTTAGCATAATTTAGGTTTAGTACTGTGTAAGCTCAGGGAGTGATGACCTTAGATTTCACACACATTTGAACATTTTCCTTCTAGTCGCATTCGCATTTGTGTTGACTTCGGAACTACAGTCAATCCACAGACAATAATTGACACATATCCATTGCAAAATGGCTAAGCAGGGATGGCTAGAGGACAAATCTAAGGATGTAGAGGCTTATCTCACTTGGGGTAAGATAGATACTGATTACAGGAAAATTAAAGAGACCATTGGAGAAAAGACAACCACTTGTATGAATATCAAGACCTCAGATGCAAAGAAGGGAAAGCAGAAAGGTGGAAGGAGTATATAGAGGTCTATACAAGGGCGATGTACTGGAAATGGAAGAGAATGTAGATGAAGACGAAATGGGAGATACAATACTGCGTGAAGAGTTTGACAGAGCACTGAAAGACCTGAGTCGAAACAAGGCCCCGGGAGTAGACAACATTCCATTAGAACTGCTAACGGCCTTGGGAGAGCCAGTCCTGAAAAAACTCTACCGTCTGGCGAGCAAGATGTATGAGACAGGCGAAACACCCTCAGACTTCAAGAAGAATATAATAATTCCAATCCCAAAGAAAGCAGGTGTTGACAGATGTGAAAATTACCTGACTATCAGTTTAATAAGTCACAGCTGCAAAATACTAATGCTAATTCTTTACAGACGAATGGAAAAACTGGTAGAAGCACACAGTGTTTATTGTTAATACACAGTTAGACCTGGTGAAGAATTTGCATTTGCCCTAAGACAGTGGCTCCGCCACCGCCATTATCCAACGTTACTTGGAACAGCTGACTGCGCAAGTGCCGTTCTGTTCGAACTATCATTACGATATTGTCCTCTGCGTAATCTTTTTCCTGTATTGTCAGATGCAAGACTCAAGTATAGTCTCGAAAAGTGTGACTTCTTTCAGACACAACTTTCACTACTTAGGTCATGTGATAAACAGTCTGGGTGTGCACCCCCTCCAACTTCATTTGCTTGCAATCCGTGACCTGCCTGCTCCTCGCAAGGTGTCTGAACTGCAGTCAGCGCTAGGCAAGCTGACATACTACATTTGTTTCATTCCGAATGCTTCACAGATCGCGGCCCCACTGCATCGCTTGCGTCGGAAAAGTGTGCCTTTCGTGTGGACCAAAGAATGTCACGACGCATTTCAGAACCTCAAAAATGCCTTGCTTAGATGTTTAGTACATTTTCATCCTGCCAAATCAATGATTTTGCAAGTTGACGCTTCCTCTCACGGAATCGGCGCTGTACTTCCGCACAGAATTGGTGTACAAGACAGACCTATTGGTTTTGTCTCAAAGTTGTTAAGTCAAAAACATCGCAGTTACTCACAAATTGGAAAAGAAGCTCTCGCTATTGTGTATTGTGTGACAAAATTCCATCACTATCTGTTTGGTCGCAAGTTCTGTTTACTGACAGATCACAAGACTTTGCAATCCTTGTTCCATCCGTCAAAGCCGGTTCCTAAACGTACTGCTCAAAAATTGCAACGCTGGTCTTTGCTTCTATCCCAGTATCCGTACGACATTGTGTACAGACGTACGGCAAAGCATGGCAATGCTGACGCCCTTTCTCACCTTCCGATCGGCTCCGACTCTGATTTTGATTCCTCTGACGCATCTTGTTGACAGATCGATGCGCATGTCTCTGAATTGCTGCAATCTTTTCCAATTAATTACAGAAAAATTTGGACCAGCGACGGAAGCGGACCCTGACATGAGGATTTTGTTGCATTATTCTCACATCTGGGCCTCGCTCATTGAACATTACTCAGGACTCAGCGGTGACCCGATACTTTGCTTGTCGGCATAACCTTTCAGTGCTACAAGGTGTGATCTTAGTACAATCTGACAGTGGCCAATCGCTTGTGCTCACTCTCACAGTGTTGCAAAAGGATGTGTTACTAGTACTTCACCTACGACATTGGGGAATTATTCGCACTAAACGGTTAGCGTGCCGGCAATGGCCTTGGCAGGGCATGGACGTCGACACTGAACATATGGCATCACAGAGTCGTGCATGCGCGGAAAACCAATCCGCTCCTCCACAGACTTTCTCAACTTGGCCTAAGACTCAATCGCCATGGCAACGACTGCACATTGACTTTGCAGGACAATTTTGGAACACTCGTTGGCTTATTGTGGTAGACTCTTTCTAGCAAATTCCCATTTGCGGTGCCTATGAACTCTACCACGTCACGTAGCACCATTCAGGTGGTGTCCTCTATTTTTCTGCATTGAAGGGTGGTCTGACATCGTTGTTACGGACAACGGACCTAAGTTCACGTCACATGAATTTGAACAGTTTTGGGAACAAAATAGCAATCCGAATCCAGCGGAGAAGCAGAACGCTTCGTACGCTCTTTTAAACAACAAATGGCGAAGCTTCGCACCTTCCACACACTGGAACAGGCACAGCAACTCTTTCTGGCCTCCTATCGCTCCCACCCACGCGACATACCATCACCGGCGGAACTTGTGCATGGCCGCCGTCATCGGACACTGCTTCACTTGCTCCACCCATCGCAGCATCCGGCGCCGTCGATGGTCCTGAAATATCGCTCTGACCCCGTGATCTTGTTCATTACAGCGTCTTTGGCCGACGTCAGCGCTGGGCTCGAGGTGAGATCCAGAAACGCATTGGTATATACATGTATCTAATTGCAGGTCCCGATGGTTCGCAATCATATTCGCGTTTGTCGTTTGCCCCACGATTCTGCTGCTTTTCTTTCCCCACATTCGTGGCCTCACGGGATCACGAGGCCTTCGCAGCCGCCCGCTGGTGCCGTCACGGCACCCCTGAAAGATCCAATGGACGTCGCGCCCTCGCCTCTGCTGTCGCCGCTCTCCGAGCCGATGGACCTGAACCCGCCATCGCCGTCGCCGTCATCGCCCCGGAAGACGCCCTCATGACTGGAGATGTATCCTGACCAGTGATTTCTGGAGGACGTTCCTCTGCTCTCGCAAGCCAGATGGCGGGGTACGGCCGGGAGTATGCCGACCTCCACAGCTACGGCTCCCGACTCATCTGCACGTCCAGCTGCCTGCCTCCTCCCCCCCCCCCCCCCCCCCCCCCGCATCTACACGCCACGTTGTCGTTCGCATCTCCAGTACACGACAACGATGCGGCGTTACGTGGGAGGGGAAGGACGGGGAGGAATGTGCTGGCTTACGCCTTCGACAGCACACCGGTCGGCATTAGGGAACATTGTATCGCAGGCGCTGAACTAGGCGCGCCTACGACAAGAGAAGACCGAAGCATACAGACCGCCGCCGCCGACCAAGCTGTCTCAGTCTCTCACCCCCTCAACCTCAGTACGTCCCATAGGGACTCAGTTCGCATTGCGTCTCAGTACGTCGCACTGTGCTGTAGTCTTCCACAGTGACAATCGTCGCCTCGCACCTTAGCTAACTGTAAGGGAACGTTACTCATTGTATAAACGAGTGTTGGAAGTTTAATATTGGCAACTATTTATTTACAGCTCGTACAAAATAGATATATGTTTCAAAGGTTTACTGACCTTCAAAGTAGTCACCAGCATTGTGTATAACCCGTTGCCAGCGATGCGAAAGTTGTAGGATACTCTTAGCAGTGCCAGTTGTGTTGACAGTTCGAGCGGCGCGGTCTATTGCCCGACGAATTTGTAGTAGTTCTGAAGCGAATGCCGCGAAATGTTTCCTTCAGTTTAGAAATCGAGTTGAACTCAAGAGGACTTAAGTCAGGGGAGTGCAGTTGGTGGTATAGCACTTAGCAGCCCCATCAGTCAAAGTCAAACAAATCAGTAACAGCTTGCACTGTACGTGCTTGAGCATTGTCTTGCAAAATGATGGTCAGGTCCTGCAGAAAGTGTCACCACTTCTTTCTCTATGCTGTTCATTTTTGGAACACAACCTACGACCAGCTTAGACATCCTTAAGCCTCGACTTCCGGTCGGCCGACTACCTCGTCACCACTCCTGCCGTTTGTTTGTTCTGTTTTCCAAACTTTTGTTAGAGCATAGTGTAAGGAGGTCTTGACTCTGTCACTTCAATATTTCCGCATCTCAACAAAATCCTGATCTTCTCCACATGCTTTATAGTTTTTTTGTCCTTTGAGGACCCTTTCTACTTCTTGGTATGTTCGGGGGAGGGGGGGCTAATTTCTTAGCTTCGGATTTAATTGGGGTATTTACGACTATTTGTAAGAGTTCTTTGAGTTCTTCAGAATTCAATAATTCATTAAATGCTTTTGCCATTATTTCAGCATTTCCGTATGTTTGCAAGCTTTCGTAGCCGTTGTCACTAAAGTTAAAATCTTCTGGGTTGTTAGGCCGCGTCATATTTCCTTCTAAAATAATCGACGTTCCGACCCCTCTGCTGGGATCTTCTTCAGGATGTTTCGATGTCCACTATTGCTAGAACACCGTCAGAGACCAGTGTCGCGTTCTCTTATAAAGGGGAGTTTTCCCGCGTTTGTGCTGGAGAAGTGGGAGTATTGGTTAAAATTGTAGTGGCTACCATTGGTGGGCCATCTTCATGGCTAATACTCCCGCGCTGATGCAGAATAAGGGGCGTTATTGACTAAATTGTTGTGGATACTATTGGTGGCCCATCGTCATTGGATAGAAAGTCACTATTCCACACTTACGCTGGCGAAGGGTACGGTTGAAATTCCTCCTACTGTTATTGGTTGGCCATCATCATTGGCCAGCTGCGAAACGGACAGGGCAAAAGAGGGGAAATGCTTACCCAAAATATTATTGTCCCCCGAAGTGACTTGCAGCGCGTTGTTTATACGGCTCGCACACCGCAGCCGCATATTCATTTCCTTTACTGCGGGGACCCACGATGCCGGTAGCCTATAGCCGTCATCTCTATTGAAATCATGTGCACTCTTGGAAATTTCAACAGCTTCTCGGACCTTTCTTCTAAAAATGTTGGTTTCCTTAGCCAGTATACGTGGTTATTAAAATCGATGTCAGAACCACAGTTCTCATGATGTTCCGCTACTGCCGATTTTACACTTTGTTTTAGCCGCGTGTTCCTTAATGCGTTCTTTAACAGATCTTCTCGTTTCGCCTATATACACTCCTGGAAATGGAAAAAAGAACACATTGACACCGGTGTGTCAGACCCACCATACTTGCTCCGGACACTGCGATAGGGCTGTACAAGCAATGATCACACGCACGGCACAGCGGACACACCAGGAACCGCGGTGTTGGCCGTCGAATGGCGCTAGCTGCGCAGCATTCGTGCACCGCCGCCGTCAGTGTCAGCCAGTTTGCCGTGGCATACGGAGCTCCATCGCAGTCTTTAACACTGGTAGCATGCCGCGACAGCGTGGACGTGAACCGTATGTCCAGTTGACGGACTTTGAGCGAGGGCGTATAGTGGGCATGCGGGAGGCCGGGTGGACGTACCGCCGAATTGCTCAACACGTGGGGCGTGAGGTCTCCACAGTACATAGATGTTGTCGCCAGTGGTCGGCGGAAGGTGCACGTGCTCGTCGACCTGGGACCGGACCGCAGCGACGCACGGATGCACGCCAAGACCGTAGGATCCTACGCAGCCGGCCGAAGTGGCCGTGCGGTTAAAGGCGCTGCAGTCTGGAACCGCAAGACCGCTACGGTCGCAGGTTCGAATCCTGCCTCGGGCATGGATGTTTGTGATGTCCTTAGGTTAGTTAGGTTTAACTAGTTCTAAGTTCTAGGGGACTAATGACCTCAGCAGTTGAGTCCCATAGTGCTCAGAGCCATTTTGATCCTACGCAGTGCCGTAGGGGACCGCACCGCCACTTCCCAGCAAATTAGGGACACTGTTGCTCCTGGGGTATCGGCGAGGACCATTCGCAACCGTCTCCATGAAGCTGGGCTACGGTCCCGCACACCGTTAGGCCGTCTTCCGCTCACGCCCCAACATCGTGCAGCCCGCCTCCAGTGGTGTCGCGACAGGCGTGAATGGAGGGACGAATGGAGACGTGTCGTCTTCAGCGATGAGAGTCGCTTCTGCCTTGGTGCCAATGATGGTCGTATGCGTGTTTGGCGCCGTGCAGGTGAGCGCCACAATCAGGACTGCATACGACCGAGGCACACAGGGCCAACACCCGGCATCATGGTGTGGGGAGCGATCTCCTACACTGGCCGTACACCACTGATGATCGTCGAGGGGACACTGAATAGTGCACGGTACATCCAAACCGTCATCGAACCCATCGTTCTACCATTCCTAGACCGGCAAGGGAACTTGCTGTTCCAACAGGACAATGCACGTCCGCATGTATCCCGTGCCACCCAACGTGCTCTAGAAGGTGTAAGTCAACTACCCTGGCCAGCAAGATCTCCGGATCTGTCCCCCATTGAGCATGTTTGGGACTGGATGAAGCGTCGTCTCACGCGGTCTGCACGTCCAGCACGAACGCTGGTCCAACTGAGGCGCCAGGTGGAAATGGCATGGCAAGCCGTTCCACAGGACTACATCCAGCATCTCTACGATCGTCTCCATGGGAGAATAGCAGCCTGCATTGCTGCGAAAGGTGGATATACACTGTACTAGTGCCGACATTGTGCATGCTCTGTTGCCTGTGTCTATGTGCCTGTGGTTCTGTCAGTGTGATCATGTGATGTATCTGACCCCAGGAATGTGTCAATAAAGTTTCCCCTTCCTGGGACAATGAATTCACGGTGTTCTTATTTCAATTTCCAGGAGTGTGCAATGTGCCGCAGCCACATGTCACTTGATAGACGCCTGCATTGTGAAGGCAATCAGGTGCATCCGTTTTTCGCCGGACAAAATCTTTTATTTTGTTTTGACTAAAGAAAGACGTCTGGATACCACCTTTCTTCAGAATTCTGCTGATGCGGTCAGTGACCCCAGAAACTAACGGTAACCTAACGGAGTGAGAAAGCGATTCCTCGTCATTCTTATTAGCGTGATTAATATTCCGCCTAAAAGCCCTGTCGATTGAACAACTATGAAGCCTTTTGCCTTCATTTCCTCTTTAAAAAATCCAACTCCGACTCCAAGCTGTCGTCACCACTATTACACAGAGTGTTGTGCACTGCTTGCTTCTGGGCTGCGTTGTGGTGCGAAGTGGCATCTAAATACCTGTTTGTGTTGGTCGGCTTTTTATACACTCTATGACCTAGAGTGTTATCAGGTATTCTATACACCAACATATCTAGGAACGGGAGACCGACCTCACTGTCAACCTCCAAGGTAAACTTGATTTTGGGGTGAAGTCCGGTTAAGTATTTCTTTGTTACTGTGTGCCATTCTTCCACCTTCACTTCCAGTATTAACGTCGGGGGCTCATACTGTTGTAGTTGTTTCTTAAAGATTTTGTAGTAATTCCTGGAATTGGTTATGTGCTAATTATCTTCCATAGAGTTTATTATGTCTTAATGGAATCCTCTCTTAATTCTCCTAATGTTCTGTGTGAATTTTTTCCTTTGATTTTTGAGGTAGATCGCATTTTGTTCTGTTTCGTGTGTTTCAAACTTTAATCATGCTTGCTGTTTTTTTTTTCATGGAATTCTGCAGTCCACCATGCACGTTTTCTTCATGGGTTCAAGGCAGCTAGATTCTCGGCTTGTTTCTTAAAACTTGGTATCAGTTCTTCTACATATTTGTTACTTTAATGGTTTCTGTTATTTGTTGGTATTTGTCATTTTTAATTAGATGAATTGGGTCATACGTCCTCCTTGTTTTATTAGTTTTTTCATTATTTTTCTTTAATCGAGTAAATTTGATTTTAATTTTAGCTTATTAGTGCTCTGAGCCTGTGTGTACTCCTCTCAGCACTTTAACATTGTATAGTTTCTTAAGAAAATTTTTGTTTATACAAACGTGGTCTAGTTGCCACTCCCTCTTTCCATGTTTTAAGTTTATTTGGCCTCCTCTTGAAGTATGTTGATTTAGATATCAGCTTGTGTTCTCTGCGGAATTTTACAAGTCTTTGACTGGTCTTGTCTGTAAAGTTATGAGGACTCCATCTTAAATTAGATCTTTATATTTCGTTTCTTTTCGCAGACGGGCGTTGAAGTCTCCCAATAAAATTTTTGCATTCCTTTTATTTATTATGATCACAGTTTGTCTGGAAAGTCCCAAAATTTACCTATCACTTCCTTTGTTTATGTTCGAATTTTTTTTCATTTGTATGAGCATGAGCATCGCGTAGGTCTTGCTCATTGTTTTAAAAGTCAGAGTTGCAATTCTTGTTGATGTTGCCTGAAAATCGGTTATTGAATCTATTATTTTTATATTCATTATAAAATCTGTTCCAAATTGGGGACATTACTTCGTAACCATCTAACCAGGTTTCCCATTATAAACTCTATATGCTTGTGATTCGAATGGGTTCCGTCGTGTTTCTCCTTTCTTGGAGCCTCGCTTTTAAAACTGTGTTTATTTAATTCATATGTGAAATTATTAAATTTTGCGGTCTTAAGTAGTGAGATTATGTTGTGTTTTGCTATATAATTTATTTGCTTATGTTGAATCCTCTTTTTGTGTGTCAGTATGCATTTGGGTAATTGCAAATGCTCAAATTCATTGCTGTCTTCTAGTTGATTACCCACCGAATCTGATGTAGCCTTTTCCTGCCTCTTTGGGAAGGACGCTGGTATTTTTTTCCTAAAAGACCTTTCCACATTTGAATAACTTTATTAAATTCATTCATTGAGTCCTATCAATAACTACAGTCCGTTTTTCTTTTTTTATTCTGAAGTCAGTATTCACACGGGATAGATTTTAACTACCTTCAACAACCCCACAAACCAAGTCATTTACACTCATGCACAAATCACACACATTTCTGGGCAAAAAATTATGGTCATACAATTAGCAACTGCTCAAGTGATTATGAAATGATCTCCTCCGGGCATATGGGAAATGATATCGGCAAAACCACGTGAAACAATTACATAAAAAAATCAGCACACGCCACTTCCTAGCATTTAAATTAAATTCATGGGATCGATAAAGCATATCGTTCAATGGATCACGAGGCCTTTAGTGCACCGTGGATAGATGACATATGCACACACCGTGGACTACCCCATGTACACATTCAAATCTGCAACGCAATTTTCTTCGATTGTGTTCCGTTAACTGGCTATTTCTAACACACGCCACTGTCTATAATTAACACCATCACGTTCCACAGTTATCGTCGTGCAATTCCAGCCATGAACCACATGGAGACGATAGCCAGATATCTACTGCACTACTGGCCATTTAAATTGCTACACCAAGAAGAAATACAGATGATAAATGGCTATACATTGGACAAATATATTATACTGAAACTGACATGTGATTACATTTTCATGTAATTTGGGTGCATAGATCCTGAGGAATCAGTACCCAGAACAACCACCGCTGGCCGTAATAACGGCCTTGATACGCCTGGGCATTGAGTCAAACAGAGCTTGGACGGCGTGTAAGGTACAGCTGCCCATGCAGCTTCAACACGATACCACAGTTCATCAAGAGTAGTCACTGGCGCATTGTGACGAGCCAGTTGCTCGGCCACCATTGACCAGATGTTTTCAATTGGTGAGAGATCTGGAGAATGTGCTGGCCGTGGCAGCAGTCGAACATTTTCTGTATCCAGAAAGGCCCGTACGGGCCTTGCAACACGCGGTCGTGCATTATCCTGTTGAAATGTAGGGTTTCGCAGGGATCGAATGAAGGGTAGAGCCACGGGTCGTAACACATCTGAAATGTAACGTCCACTGTTCAAAGTGCCGTCAATGCGAACAAAAGGTGACCGAAACGTGTAACCAATGGCACCCCATACCTTCACACCGGGTGATACGCCAGTATGGCGATGACGAATACACGCTTCCAATGTGCGTTCACCGCGATGTCGCCAAACACGCATGATACCATCATAATGCTGTAAACAGAGCCTGGATTCATCCGGAAAAATTACGTTTTGCAATTTGTGCACCCAGGTTCGTCGAGTACACCTTCGCAGGCGCTCCTGTCTGTGATGCAGCGTCAAGGGTAACCGCAGCCGTGGTCCCCGAGTTGATAGCCCATGCTGCTGCAAACGTAGTCTAACTGTTAGTGCAGATGGTTGTTGTCTTGTAACGTCCCCATCTGTTGACTCAGGGATCGAGATGTGGCTGCACGATCCGTTACAGCCATGCGGATAAGATGCCTGTCATCTCGACTGCTAGTGATACGAGGCCGTTGAGATCCAGCGCGGCGTTCTGCATTACCCTCCTGAACCCACCGATTCCATATTCCGCTAACAGTCATTGGATCTCGACTAACGCGAGCAGCAATGTCGCGATACGATAAACCGCAATCGCGATAGGCTACAATCCGACCTTTATCAAAGTCGGAAACGTGATGGTACGCATTTCTCCTCGTTACACGAGGCATCACAACAACGTTTCACCAGGCAACGCTGGTCAACTGCTGTTTGTGTATGAGAAATCGGTTGGAAACTTTCCTCATGTCAGCACGTTGTAGGTGTCGCCACCGGCGCCAACCTTGTGTGAATGCTCTGAAAAGCTAATCATTTGCATATCACAGCATCTTCTTCCTGTGGGTTAAATTTCGCGTCTGTAGCACGTAATCTCCCTGGTGTAGCAATTTTAATGGCCAGTAGTGTAAATTCATCTTAATTTCTACACTCGCATTTCCTCAAATTATGATGTGACTCAAGCACGCTATATTTTTTTCCTTGCTGACATAGTGCAAATGCGGTACATACGACACGGAGACATCGGCGCTAATACTACGCACCACGTGCTTGGCCACTGAACAGATCATCACACGCAAAAATGAAAGAATCCTTGGATCAATGTACTGAATTTACAGCAACTTAACGTTAACATACGCAATTAAACATTTTAGTTATCTTTAAAAGATGCTGTCCTGAAACTAATTCGTGAAACCTGAAGAAAAAAGTGGGTCACGACTTGAGCAAAGGACCTAAGTACTGAATTAACACTGCATCATACTGAAATGTCTCCCTATCAATTAATACAAAACAGTTGCAAAAAGATGCGTTTTGAATAGTATTCCAACTCAAATATTTCACATGCGTACAATGTTGTGATTTGCTTCTCATTTCATAGCACTAAACAAAGTAAACCTGCCCCGTTCCACTAGTACATCTCCTCTCAAGCAGTCCTCCATCCACAATGGCCCTATCTCCCAGTTCCTTCCACTTTCGAACAGTGGTGGGGAAGTCGGCCGAAACTAGATTGGTCAACTGCCGGTAATCGAACCTCGCCACCCAAGTCCTTGGTTTCTTTTATCAAGCTGCAGGCTATCGACCTAGTAAATCCGACTACATCCGTATTATCTTTGTCAAATCACATCTCACTAGCAGAAAGCTCATTCATACAGAGTCAAACATGCAAAAATTAAACAAAATTAAATTATAGAATGAGGACACAGCAAGGACAAAATCAGGAAGTGCACGCATAAATAAGAATAAAAAAAATTAAACACAGATAACCTCCTATTCTCTGCATGCTTAGGGTAGTGCCAAATGTACTTTAGGTGTCATTGCAAGCATGACTCGATATCAAGTAAACCTTACATTACTTACAGTACCCTTTCACTAGGTATGCTGAGGTCGTGGCAGCCGTAAGGGCTGCCGCCGACCGGGGTCAGGGTCGATTTCTAAATCGTCGCTCCACGCAGAAGTGTGCAGTCCTGGTGAATCATCCGCTCATTATGGCGGAATAGGGTGCTTGACTGACGAAGAAGGATCCAAAGGGACGGACTTGCCCTCCAGTTCTACAACCCCTTAACTAGCTGTCAGGCCTGGTGATGGCTGTTCGTTTGTTGAAATAGGGGTTACGCTGGTGTCCTCGACTTCGCTCGACTCGTGGTCGTCGACCATGGGTACCGCAAGCCGGGAGTGATTGGGAGGCGGGGACTCCCGATCTGAGACCGTGCAGCGTCTGCGTTTACGGCGCGTAGGTGGCCGCTGCTCCCTTGACAGGCCTACCAGGCAGCGAATCGCGTCGTTCCAGCATGAAAGCTCTCATCGATACTACCGTTGATGTAAACTCCATCGGATCGGCTTCCGCTGGCAGGGGTGCCGGTAGCGTAGACACGGCTATTTGTTGCTGAGAAGGTTGTGCAACGGTTGTATCGGTGGCGTCCGATAAGGCCGTGACGTCACGTGTGCTGGACTGCCGTTGAAATTGCTCGTCAATATTTTATAAAGTTTTAATCTTCAGTTACTTATTTTAAAGTTTATTTGTGTTAATATTTGCTGTAAAAGTAACTTATTAATGGGTTTTCATTAATCTCAGTCTTTCTTCCTGTGTTATTGACTCGAATGATCTGTTATTCGTGAGTGTGCTTACGTCGTTCGTCCAAGCCTCGCGCCTCAGTAATGTGTTTCCATTTGTGGCGTGCAGTTGCAGCTGTAGCGGTTGTAAAGGTAACTACTGACAAAGTTATTTGTGCACTGCTATACAGTTATTAAATTTAATAATTTTCAGCGGTGTTTCGTGCTGTTTGTGGCGAAATAACGATTTAATAAACTTTTGGAAGCGTCCGCTCGCTGTGTTTTTTAGAGTTTTCCGTGCGTTGAAGTCGTTTAGTAAATTTCGTGCTTTAGTTTTCAGCTGATGTTTCTTGCTGTTTCTAGTGAAATATTTCAGTAAAATTTTCATACAGTGTTTAAAACTTCGTTGAGTGTTCCTGTGGCAGCTTGAATTTAAGGTTTTTGCTAATAATTTTGTGACGTTTTGTTGCTATTGGTATTAGCTGTGGTGTATTAGTATTAATACAAGTAGATGCTTTCGTAGTAGACAGAGAATTTTGAGACCGCTATTGTTAGTTCTATAAATAGTTCTACTGGTGTAACTGAACTAAGGTAATGTACACGAACAGTTTGTAACGCCGGAAATGCATATCCTCCTATTTCCATCTATTGTACTATAGATTTTTCCTTATTTTGTTACCTGAAGATAACATTTCTGTGTCTTTGTATATTGTAATAGTTTTATTATTTGTATATATATATATGCATTTATGTCGTTGTATAATTGGTTTGTTTTGTAAATATTATTTGTATTTATACGCTGGGTCTGGCCTAGGGAAAACTATGCTATCGAACGAATACATCGATAGGTCGTGTGGAGAACCAAAGTGTTTAGGATCATTGGTAGTGTTAACTCTGCCGCATGGAGCGCGGGCAGGGAGAGTCTGGCTGGAGTAAGGCGGTGAAGCAAGTGTGTTGTGTGACGCTCCCGCGAGTTGCCGCGCTTTCGGGGTTTGGCAGCATGTAGTTGCGCTCGACTTGCTATGATAGTTTCTGACACGGTGTCGCGGACGGGAAGCATTAGCTGAAGCATATCTAGAGCCCGTTTCGCCTGGTGACCGTGTCGAGAAGAAGGCGCGCCAACATCCAGCTTCTGCAACAGCGACGGCCGACAATGAGTGACTGTCGCCACCTCCTCGATCGACGACTTCAAACCTTCAATCAACCAACAAGGAAGACTGGAAGCACGTAAAGTTTTAGAACTGTATGGCAGACCTCAGCTTTTAAAATTGTTGCATCACAAAATTACAGCAACTTAGCATGAACCTTTGTTGCTCATTGTCCCAATTGCATTACCAAGCAGGGTCCCTTCCTTTTCCGTAATGAACCCGAATGTCGTTGAAATTCAGACGCCAGCATTAAAGTAATATCATTCCATTTCACTGCTTTAATTTCAAAGTTCAGTTAAAGTATTCATAGCTGGCTACAAAATTTATATTACACAAGCACAAATTAAGAGTGCGACTTTTGTTAGCATATTTTAGCTTACCTGTGACTGCAGCTCAGCTTGGTACGTACTAAATGTTATTATTGTTAATTGTTCAGAATCATTTAATTCAAGCTCAAAGTTAAATCTCTTATTTCTAAATTGCGTAGATTCCAGTAGCTTTTGAAATGATTGTTGAGGTGGCCCAAGACTAACCTTATTGTACTGAATTTCGTAGTGCTTCAGAAACAAATCTCACTATTAATCCCAGACACTAAATTAACTTTCAGTTTTCCGGTTTTATTAATTCTTTTGCTAAATTAAGTCAGAGTGTGTAGCGAAATTTATTACTTCTGACAAACATTCAGTTTTCACACAACACGTGTCAACCTTCAGTTGCCACGCTTCTAGTGCTAACTATATGTGTAATAACCTTTCTTTTTCAGTTACTATAGTAATTGTCCATAGGACTGGCGACCGTAATTTCCCCCAAATCTCAAATATCTAATTACTGCTAGTTAATTGTTAACGTAACGGCCGCACATTTACATTCTTTATTAACTTTACCCCTTTTCAAAATTAATTTCCACCAGTTTCATTTGCATTTTTCCTTTCATTTAGATGTAACCCTTTCCTCCCTCCTTACCGACAGATTAACTTCGGTGACGATTGCTTTTCCCAAATTTCCATTAGGTACACGCGGTTTAATTTTTCACTGTCATTAAGGTCGATAAGTGAGCGGGAGGTTACAAGTTTTTTTCAGTAGCTGTAAAATTTTACCATGAGTGAGAAGTGTGGGCTCTGTCGTAGGTTTGTGAGTAGTGGGTTATGGTGTGGGATTTGTTCAAAGTATTTTCATTGGGGGAAATGCAGTGGGGAAGCCAGTGGACATTTTAGTGTGATCCTCTCCTGGTAATGAAGAACCTGTAGTAGAAATAGGTTGATAGAGGAGCAAGACCATAAGATCTGTGCCATTCAGGTGCAGCTACAACGCGCAAAGGACGACCTGAACAGGTTGAGGAGGGTGTAGGGCGGTGGGGAATGGGAACTGGCAGTTGGCAAGAAGGCAGCTGGGAGGAGGAGGAGGAGGTATTCAGACAGTTATACTTTGCGTTTATGCAATAAATTTGACCAACTGTCAGAGTTGAGTGGAGAGGAGCCTCTTGTAGCTGTAGATGTAGGGAACATGCAACAGTCCTCAGAAGTTAGGAGGCCTAAGACAGTTGGAAAGTCTAACAGAAATAAGTTTCTGCTGCTAGGTACTTGGCACAGTAGAGGTGCGGGCCAGAAGTTGCAGGAAGTGTTGGGGAGTGAGTACCAGGTCACCAGCATTGTGAAGCCTAGTGCAGGGTTGGCTCAGGTGACTGATAGCATAGGGTAGTTACGTAGGAATTTTACAGAGGAGGATCAGGTAGTGATAGTGGGTGGAGCAGGGAACGGTCTTGAGAGGTACGGGGAATATGATGTATGTGGTGACCTGGTAAAGATAGCTGGTCAAACTGGTGGCATTAATGTGCATTTTGTGCAACTATTTCATCGTCATGATCGGCCTCATCTTAATGCGGCTGGAGAAGGTGCTGATGGCAGAGGGCATGGGTCACATTTCAGTTGTGTCAGTTGAGTCTATCATCAGGTTTCACTAGGCATGGCCTGCACCTCTACATGTACGGGAAGGGGAGGCTGGCAAAGCTTATATGCGACAGTGGGTGGTGGTGAGATCACTCATGGAAACATTCCTGTAGTAGTTGGTGTTAGAGCTGTACCTTTTTTAGATTGAAGTCAGCTGATAGGTATACCTGCTTAAAGGAAGTCCCTCTAACTAAGGGGTCGCCTTCAGAGGACGTCATGTGTCCAAGTAGAGAAGGAATTAGGGTATTACATCAAAATAAAATCAGAGATAAAGTTAGTGAACTGCTTATAGACGTTGACTCTGAAATTATTGATACATCGGAGCACCATTTAAATAATATGACAATTCAGATGCGTCCTTTTCCAGGATACAGATTAGCTGACTGTTTTTCAAGGAGTTCCTTGCGGGGTGGGGGATGGCTAAGTACGTAAAAAAACAGTATTCCATTTGAGTCCATAGATGTATCACGGCACTGCACTGAACTGATATTTCAATGTTGTGCAGGGGCAGTTGAATTTAGTGAAATTAAACTTCTAATTGTTGTTGTTTATAGGTCCCCTAAGTCCGACTTCAGAGCATTCCTGTTCATGCTAGAGAGGGTTCTTGATTCACCTTGTAGGAAGTACCAGAAATTACTTACAAGTGGTGGCTTCAATATAAATTTTGTATATGATGGTGCAAGGAAAAGGATGTTCTCCTAAATTCATATGATCTGGTGCAGAATGTGTTTTTTCCCAACTAGGGTGCAGTGGAACAGTAACACAGCCATCATCATCATCATCATCATCATTTAAGACTGATTATGCCTTTCAGCGTTCAGTCTGGAGCATAGTCCCCCCTTATAAAATTCCTTCATGATCCCCTATTCAGTGCTAACATTGATGCCTCTTCTGATGTTAAGCCTATTACTTCAAAATCATTCTTAACCGAATCCATGTATCTTCTCCTTGGTCTACCCCGACTCCTCCTACCCTCTACTGCTGAACCCATGAGTCTCTTGGGTAACCTTGCTTCTCCCATGCGTGTAACATGACCCCACCATCTGAGCCTGTTCGTCCTGACTGCTACATCTATAGAGTTCATTCCCAGTTTTTCTTTGATTTCCTCATTGTGGACACCCTCCTGCCATTGTTCCCATCTACTAGTACCTGCAATCATCCTAGCTACTTTCTATCCGTAACCTCAACCTTATTGATAAGGTAACCTGAATCCACCCAGCTTTCGCTCCCATACAACAAAGTTGGTCGAAAGATTGAACGGTGCACAGATAACTTAGTCTTGGTACTGACTTCCTTCTTGCAGCAGAGAGTAGATCGTAGCTGAGCGCTCACTGCATTAGTTTTGCTACACCTCGCTTGCAGTTCTTTCACTATGTTGCCATCCTGTGAGAATATGCATCCTAAGTATTTGAAACCGTCCACCTGTTCTAACTTTGTTCCTCCTATTTGGCACTCACTCCGTTTATATTTCTTTCCCACTGCCATTACTTTCGTTTTGGAGATGTTAATCTTCATACCATAGTCCTTACATTTCTGATCTAGCTCTGAAATATTACTTTGCAAACATTCAATCGAATCTGCCATTACAACTAAGTCATCTGCATATGCGACACTGCTTATTATGTGTTCACATATCTTAATCTCACCCAGCCAGTTTATTGTTTTCAACATATGATCCATAAATAATATGAACAACAGTGGAGACAGGTTGCAGTCTTGTCTTACCCCTGAAACTACTCTGAACCATGAACTCAATTTACTGTCAACTCTAAATGCTGCCTGACTATCCATGTAAAGACCTTTAATTGCTTGCAAAAGTTTGCCTCCTATTCCATAATCTCGTAGAACAGACAATAACTTCCTTCTAGGAACCCGGTCATATGCCTTTTCTAGATCTATGAAGCATAGATACAATTCCCTGTTCCACTCGTAACACTTCTCCATTATTTGCTGTAAGCTAAAGATCTAGTCCTGACAACCTCTAAGAGGCCTAAACCCACACTGATTTTCATCCAATTTGTCCTCAACTAATATTCGCACTTTCCTTTCAACAATACCTGAGAAGATTTTACCCACAATGCTGATTAAAGAGATACCTCTGTAGTTGTTACAATATTTTCTGTTTCAATGTTTAAAGATTGGTGTGATTACTCCTTTCGTCCAGTCTGATGGGACCTGTCCCGACTCCCACGCCATTTCAATCAACGGGGTATAACAATACTGACGTGTGATGGAGCTACCATGCTGCAATTCCGACAGCAACACTATTGCGGCCACACATTGCCGTAAAATATGGTCCGTGCAAATGAATCTCATTCGATCGGGCAGTTTTCAGGAATACTAAGCGCAGATTTCACTCATTTATTTATAGGCGCAAATTTCATTGAGCTCAGTTTTCGTATGTACTTTCCTGTAAGTGCTTGTGTAAACGAACTACTAATCAAACTTTCGGAATCGCCATTGTTTTAACAATAATAACTGATAAATTTGTTAAGTAATAGTAATGTTAAATCTTAGCAGAGTCATCCCATTATGGTTACTAAAGACTTATCCCTCTATGGAGAGAATTATGAAGCAACAGCGACAAAAAATTTTAATTACTGTATTTGTCTTAAGGGTGAGAAACATAATCTGGTAAAAAGTGCGTTAGGTCAGGTTTATATATTTTGTAGCCTTACATTTTTGTTACGTTATGAATTTGAGGACACAGATAAATTAAATTTTGACTTGTGAATAATGACGTTTATACTTTTCTGACGTATGAAAATATTTAAGAATATGAAAATTTTTATGAAATTACAGAGAACATTTCCTTTTCTCCTCGGCGAACAAATTAACATTACACGTCAGCAGATAGCTGATGGACTTCCTTTGCAGTTTGGTATCATGCATCTACCTCTCATGGCAGATACAAGTGGCCAACATTGTCAGGTCGAACACCCTTTTGCGGAAATGGCTCTTATGCATACCTTATCTACTTCTTTGCATATTCAACATGTACACTTGAAGGTCTTTCCCTCCTTCTCCCACTTATGCCCTTGCTCTTTCTTGCACAGGGCTGCCGCTACTTCAGCTTTGAACCGACAAAGTGACCTCTGCTTATTTTTGGGTACACCGCAAGAGTCACTGTTCCTCGTGTGCAATAGGTAAGGATTTACAACCATCATGTCAACGAAGTGAAGAAACAGCCGATGGTAGTACTTCTTCGATCTGATGTAGTTTTTGAACAATGAAATTAGTAAATCAAAGAGATAGGCTTCTCCTATAAAGTCGTTATAGAGAAAAATAATTGATGAACAGTCAGCTTCAAGCCTTTCTTTGGCCTTCTTATTCCATCGGTTCACATTACTTGGTGGTATCACAAGAGGAGGCCCTCATGCAACAGTCATCAAACACTCCATCAACTTCACGAGCGACATCACTTCCTCCCATAAACTGATGATGACGGGGTGCCACACTCCAAGGAGCGATGGGGACGCTCCGGGAGCCCCTCACCGCCGACTAGGCAAGGTCTTAGCGGAGGTGGTTTGCCACAGCCTTCCTCCGACCGTAATGGGGATGAATGATGAAGACGACACAACACCCAGCCATCTCGAGGCAGCGAAAATCCCTCACCCTGCCGTTAATCGAACCCGAGACCCCGTGCACGGGAAGCGAGAACGCTACCGCAAGGCCACGAGCTGCGGACAACAGTCATCATACACTTCATCAACTTCACGAGCGTCAGCACTCCTTCCTATAAAATAAGGAGGAAAAAGAACAGTTTGCTTGCCTAAGCTGCCAAATGTGTAATGTATAAAAAATACGCTCAGAAACTCTAGGAATAATGTTCGCCACAGTCCTTTTTTTAACCTGTAGATATTCCTCGAAATTACCTCCATCACGCAATATTTATTTGAAGTTGATAACTTACGTTTCGCAAGATCCGCAGAAACGAACATCAACGGCTGAAACGCGCGTGTTCGAGCGACACGGAACTCCCAAGATGCAACTGTTCAAGTGGTTGAAGAACGTAACGTCCCATACTTTTAGTCTGAAGCTCTATAAATCTTCTACGCAAGGCGATTGGAGGATAATGCTTCTCGCTACGGAGAGCCAGTGATGCATTACACGGTACGAAATACTGCAACCAGCCCCAAGTTTTTTTTGAAAGTATTTTATTGTACCATTACTAGTTTTGGACCTGAGCCCATCATCAGATGGTAGGGTTGATTTCTTGGCAAGTTTTACATTTGTGTCCTAAAATACGAGTATAACGAAGTTTTTGCATAGTTTACAAAATCTTTTACATATGCGTCCTAAAGTATATGAAAGCTTTTGTGATTACATAGCTTTACACTCATGTACACTCCATACATTTTACTTACTTCACGAAAAGCCCTCTGTTAATACCATAATACAGAGGCTTAATTTTCTTTTACAATCCATATCGATCGCTGAACGGACCTAAGTACATGATGGCGAATACATTTGTTTACATCGGCTGTAGATGTGATGTGTCACACAACTAGAATTTAAAAAAAATGTACTTCCAAAATTTCTTGTTGTTGATGTTGTGGTCTCCAGCCCAGAGACTGGTTTAATGCAGCTCTCCATGCTACTCTATCCTGTCCAAGCTTCTTCATCTCTAAATAACTACTGCACACCACATCCTTTGAATCTGCTGAGTGTATTCATCTGTTGGTCTCCCTCTACGATTTTTACCCTCCACGCTGCCCTCCAGAACTAAATTGGTCTTCTCTTGATGCCTCAGAACATCTCCTACCAACCGATCCCTTCTTCTAGTCAAGCTGTGTCACAAATTCCTCTTCTCAATTCTATTCAGTACCCCCTCCATTAGTTACGTGTTGTACCCATCTAATATTCAGCATTTTTCTGTAGCACCACATTTCGAAAGATTATATTCTCTTCTTGTCTAAACTATTTATTGTCCACGTTTCACATCCATACATGGCTATACTCCACACAAATACTTTTATAAAACACTTCCTGACACTTAAATCTATTCTCGGTGTTAACAAATTTCTCTTCCTTAGAATCGCTTTTCTGGACATTGCCAGTCTACATTTTATACCCTCTTTATTTCGACCACCATCAGTTATTTTTCTCCCCAAATAGCAAAACTCATTTACTATATTAGTATCTCATTTCCTAATCTAATAACCTCAGCATCACCTGATTTAATTATACTACATTCCATTATCCTCGTTTTCCTTTTGTTGATGTTCATCTTATGTTCTCCTTTCAAGACACTGTCCTTTCCGTTCAACTACTCTTCCAAGTCCTTTGCTGTCTCTGACAGAAATACAATGTCATCGGCAAACCTCAAAGCTTTTATTTCTTCTCCATGGATTTCTATTCCTACTGCAAATTTTCAGTATACAGATTGAATAACATCGGGGATAGGCCACAACCCTGTCTCACTCCCTTGCCAAACAATGCTTCCCTTTCGTGCTCCTCGACTCTTATAACTGCCATCTGGTTTCTGTACAAATTCTAAATAGCCTTTCGCTCCCTATATTTGGCACCTGTACCTTCAGAATTTGAAAGAGATTATTCCAGTTAACATTGTCAAAAGCTTTCTCTATGTACACAAATGCTAGAAACGTATGTAGGTTTGCCTTTCCTTAATCTTTCTTCTAAGATAAGTCGTAGGATCAGTATTGCCTCACGTGTTCCAATATTTCTACGCAATCCCAACTGATCTTCCCCAAGATCGGTTTCTACCAGTTTTTCCATTCGTCTATACAGAATTCGTGCCAGTATTTTGCAGCCGTGACTTGAGCTAATAGTTCGGTAATTTTCACACCTGTCAATACCTGCTTTCTTTGGGATTGGAATTATTATATTCTTCTTGAAGTTTGAGAGTATTTCGTCTGTGTCATACATCTTGCTCATCAGGTGGTAGAGTTTTGTCAGGGCTGGCTCTCCCAAGGCTATCAGTAGTTCTAATGGAAAGTTGTCTACTCCCAGGGCTTTGTTTCGACTTAGGTCTTTCAGTGCTCTGTTAAATTCTTCACCCAGTATCGTATCTCCCATTTCATCTTCATCTACATGCTCTTCCATTTCCATAATATTGCCCTGAAGTATATCGCCCTTGTATAGACCCTCTATATATTCCTTCCACCTTTCTGCCTTCCCTTCTTTGCTTAGAACTAGTTTTCCATCTGAGTTCTTGATATTCATACAAGTGGTTCTCTTTTCTCCAAAGGTCTCTTCAATTTTCCTGTAGGCAGTATTTAGCTTACTAATAGTGCTATATGCATCTACATCCTTACATTTTTCCTCCAGCGATCCCTGCTTAGACATTTTGCACTTCCTGTCGATCTCATTTTTGAGCCGTTTGTATTCCTTTTTGCCTGCTTCATTTACTGCATTTTTGTATTTTCTCCTTTCATCAATTAAATTCAGTACTGTTACCCAAGGATTTCTACTAGCCCTCGTCTTTCTACCTACTTGATCCTTTGCTGCCATCACTATTTCATCCCTCAAAGCTACCCATTCGTCTTCTACTGTATTTCTTTTTCCTGTTCTTGTCAATCGTTCCCTAATGGTCTCTCTGAAACTCTCTACAACAGCTGGTTCTTTCAGTTTACCCAGGTCCCATCTCCTTAAATTCCCACCTTTTTGCAGTTTCTTCAGTTTTAACCAACAGATTGCGGTCAGAGTCCACATCTGCCCCTGGAAATGTCTTACAATTTAAAACCTGGTTCCTAAATCTCTGTCTTACGATTATATAATCTATCTGAAACCTTCCAGTATCTCCAGGCGTCTTCCATGTACCCAGCCTTCTTTTATGATTCTTGAACCAAGTGTTTTATGATTAAGTTATGCTCTGTTCAAAATTCTACCAGTCAGCTTCCTCTTTCATTCCTTACCCCATTCCATATTCACCTACTACTTTTCCTTCTCTTTCTTTTCATGCTATAGAATTACAGTCACCCATGACTATTAAATTTTCCTTTATCCAATCACAGATTCTTTCAATCTCTTCATCATCTGCGGAGCTAGTTGGCATATAAACTTGTACTACTGTGGTGGGCGTGGGCTTCGTGTCTGTCTTGGCTCCAATTAGTCTAGTTAAATTGCAAAAATACCTTGCAAAAGGTGGGGTAGAAGAGTTTATTTGTTCAACTCGTTCATATGGTTGGAAATATTAGAAAACCGAGTTTTGCCAACAAAATTTCTCTTGGGAAAACTTTCTGCAGTCAAAAAACTTGGAAAATTTCTGCCGTTTTTCCATTTTTTTCAAAATATCTCAGTTTCATTTGCTCCTATCGCTTTAACGTCTATTTTCTTTTTTAAAGAGCACAAAATTCTCTACAAATTTGATTCTTGCCATTTTTTTCTACTCCCAATACATCAGCGCCTTCAAAAATATTAATTTTTTAATTTTGTGCATAGTGGCAAGATGCCTTATTTTTCAACACTATTTTTTCAGTTTCTGTTTGTGTAGTATAAATACATGATACATCATGTTATATGTTGGAATTTGCACCTCACTTTCAAGTATTCCATTTTTCTGTATGCAACATGAGGATTGCTGGGCACGCAACTATTGTGATTCTTACATCACTACCTGAAGTACACTATGGGCCACCTCAGCCATGGTATTTGTAAAACTATAAATATAAAAATACATCATTAAGAGACAAAGACAAACACACATACACACACACACACACACACATATACATTCACACGCACACAAAATAAATTGTCTCAGGAAACTGAACTATTATTAGCTGCAATAGGCAACCTAATTAGGTAGGTAATTATTCTTGTGTATAAAAGGCAAACAGTTGACATTAAAAATAAGTAGCTTTATTACAATTAAAATGCATTGTCAGTTACAAAAAATGTTGACAGTTCTGGGTGTGTAATACTTTAATTGCGCACATTAGGCACTTGAGACGATATGAGCATCACTTCCAACGTTTTGATGGGCCAGGTTCCTCAGTGTCACCAGAAATACCTTGAGTTACGGATTCAGGGTCTGTACCTAGAGTTGTTCCCAGGTTGACCTCTTCTTTGAACAGCGAGTCAGCCTCAGCAAGTTCGTTGATTTCGTCAGCGGTTTCCTCAACATCGTCCATAACTTCTTCTTCACTGTCTTCATATAAAAATTTTTGCCCGTTTTCGCAGTTGACCCCAATACATTTCTTGCAAATTGAAGAACATTTCAAACCCGCTTTTCTGCAGGAGCACGCTCCGCCACAGTTCAGCTTGCATGAGCATGAAACAATGTGAAGAAGTGCTTCAGGTGCTGGATCTTGGCTTATTATAACGGGTATTGGACCGTGGTCACTGTGATTCCAGCCCCATTTCTCAGGAGGTTTCCAGTTTCCCATCCAACTTTGGACTTGTTGGTAAGTCCGCAACGAATGATGTTCTGCAGCATCTAGTATAGGTGGCAACCGTGCAAGATTCAGTTTGCTTTTTGTGGGAGACGTGGCGAATAGCTGCTACCGCAAATGATCTAGTGTGTGGGAACTGCTGACACCTCCACTATACAATGCGATAGTAACCTGTTTCGTTGCTGTTATTATTTCTTTACGGGTAGCATGTGGTTTATTGATCGTGCAAAGCGCTGAGGTTAGGTGTTCATTTTTCGCAACAATATTGCAGCACTTAATTTTTCCTTGACCAAAAAAAGCGGATGTTGTATCACATCCGCTAAAGGCGTGAGTGAACAGAATATATTCACTGTCAAACTTGTAAGATGCAGTGGAAAACCACTTGTCTTCTGCATTTCCTCTTGCTGGCTTTAAGAAAAATAAGTTTTCAATGCCTTGTCCCAAACCGGTCATGAGCACAAGCAGGTCAACATCTTCTCCTACAATGACTACACTTCCAAAATCTTTGGTTCTTGAAATGACAGATGTTACAATCATAACGTCAGCATCTTCTTGTGGATGGTGCACTTCAACGCTACACTCCAGAAATTCCTTGTTTGATCAAACGCATCTTGTTTCGTTCGTTGTACAAGAACTTTTCCTGAGGGACTTGGTTCACCATCTCTGACTCAACCACAACGTCAACCGAAGAATGTTTTTTGGACTTACGAATCCTCTCAGCACTCTTTGTGCTACATTTGTCTCCCTCACATGGATACCCATCAAATACATTAGCAAATTGAGATCCAAATTGACATTGCAAGTAAGAAACATAGCTTTGGGCTATTGACTTGAAGCAAACATTTCGAGTCCAAGTCACTTTGTGGACAAGGTACCCTCCATCAAAATTTCGTTTGGCTTATGGCAGTCTTAACTGCTTGGTTAAAAAGTCTGAAATCCCTTTTGCACATAAGAAGCATTTCTCTTTGAACTTGAACTGAACTTTTTCCTGCGACCGACGTAGCACGCCTGTTGGTTCCTGAGGATGTCAAAGGCTAGCTGCTATCATTCTCTCATTAATGTACTTCTTGTAGTGTGCTTCATGCACCATCACTTCACTGAGCGTTTTCAAAAACCGGGTGTGAGCAGACTTCCTGCGTTTAGCACTACAATCGATAAGTGTGCTCATTCCTTTCTTTTTCACATTGCATCCACCACTCACCACAGTTTTTTCGCAAATGAAACACAAATTCATGTCAGACATACTCATTTTCAGTACCACAACATATACTGAATGGGAGCGACTCCAAACTGTAGGACCCTTATTGTTGTGTGCTAATAGCTGTTAGCGCGCTGTGAACAATCACTAGAGATAATTGCCTTCCGCCCGCCAAAGAATAAATACGCTTTTGTCCGCTAAAGAACAATTCCTACATACTTTTTCTTATAACTGATCATAAACGCCAATCAACTGTAGAAAATGTACGGCACCTGCATGCAATCGTATTACATATTGTAACACAAATAAGCTTCACGCATTCCGACGTGAATGTGTTCGTAGTTACTGAATACGATGCTGTTTGTCCTGGCCCTGCAGCAGAGTGATATGGTAAATTCCAATGTATAACAATGTGAGTAATGTGTTTATACCACACAAATAGAAACTGAAATAACAGTGTTCAAAAATTAGGTAATTTGCCACTTTGCTCGAAATTTGAAAAATTGGTATTTTTTGATGCGCTGTAGCGCCTTAGATATTGGGAGTAGAAAAAAATGGTAAAAATCAAAATTGTAGAGAATTCTGTGCTCTTTAAAAAAGAAAATAGACGTCAAAGCGAGAGGAGGAAATGAAACTGAGATATTTTGAAAAACTGAAAAAAAGTCCGAAATTTTCGAAGTTTTTTGACTGCAGAAAGTTTTCCCAAGAGAAATTTTTTGGCAAAACTTGGTTTTCTAATCTTTCCAACAATGTGAACGAGTTAAAAAAATAAAATCTTCTACCCCACCTTTTGCAAGGTACAGGCTTTTTTTCTGACAGTTTCACTGGACTAAATAATACGTTCACTATGCTGTTTGTAGTAGGTGACCGGTGCTCCTATTTTTTTATTAATTATTAAGCCTACTACTGCATTACCCCTATTTGATTTTGAATTTATAATCCTGTATTCACCTGACCAGAAGCCTTGTTCCTCCTGCCACCGAACTTCACTAATTCCCACTATATCTAACTTTAAACTATCCATCTCCCTTTTTAAATTTTATAACCTACCTGCCCGACTAAGGGGCATAATTTGAAATTATATAAATAACAATTAATTGACATAGAGGAAGTTCTTCATTTGCCAATACCAGCATCTTTAAAACCTAAATAATTAAATGAGTAGCTGCAAAAAATAATCTGTACTATAAAGAAATAACTCGAGAAATGTGCCATTTATCTACACATAACACGTTCTTTGGCATAGCAAATCTGCAACCTATGTAAACAAATGTATACGCCATCTTGTATTTAGTTTAGTTCGGTGATCAGTATGGACTGTGAAAGAAAATCAAACCCCTGTCTTAGGGCTTTTCAGAAAGTAAGTACAATTTGCTCTGCATATATAAGTGCCCCTTGGTGTGACAGACAGCCGCGCTGACCACTTTTTGTTGATCTCATTTTGTTCTGTATTATTCGTTGAAAATATTCATGGCGGACTTCCGACGACACCCCTACACATTGTTGGTCGATCCGTTCACCCAGTTTTTTTATTACAGAGGTAGCTAAACCCTCTGACCGAACACGCTGAGGTACCGTGCCGGCGACCACTCAGCTATCGGGCTGGTGACGAAAGCCGTGACAAAACTACTCCGTATGTGGAAAGTCGATAGCAAGGCTTGCACAAGCTGTAAGTGATAAGGGTAGTAACAGTTGTCAGGGATTATATTCCACGCGGTCGTCTGGCTTACCCAGTATGTGCGGGTCGACTGCGTGTTACTGACACGGTGGTTGCCTTCCACAGTATTAATCACATTTTCTTCCACGTCTAGTGTCCGAACATTTTGGGCACGTCCTTCACGATTTCCTCCTTCCTGAAACGACCCTGTCTCAGACAAAAGGCGAAACACTATTGCAATCATTGATTGCTGTGGTTGTTGTCGACGCAGATAGGTCTCCTGATAAAACGTGCTTCCCGATACCCGTTGAACAAAGATTGAAAAGTTTTGGCTCTCCGAGTTTCAGAAACGTAGAAGCAAAACATTAAAATAAATTAAAGAAAACCTGTTCCGTCCACTGTTGGCTGCTTTTCTGGAAAAATAAGTAGTTCAATACTACAAAAAATCGCCACTATTCTCCTAGTAATTCTAAGTCTTTGAAACTCAGCTCAAAAATCATGTTGTAATTGGGTATGATAGCAGAGTTAGGGCATCACGCATAGTCAGTGCTGAAGAGTCAAACTGAGGTTGAAGAATTCTGCTTTCCGTGTTAATTTGTCCTTATTCAAGGACTACAAGCAGATAAAGGCATATTATGTAGACCCAGGGAGCAGATCAGCTAATTTCTGTTTTTATTGTATCCTATGTACGAACTAGTTTTTAATTTGTTACAGTTAACACAACGTGCTTTCCCTCTTATTTCATAGAAATAGCAGACAACTGTTTCATCTTTTAAAGCAAATGAAGTAGTGTACTCCACTGCTACGTCACTTTGTAAAAATATTTCCAGACTAGGGTTGGTGATAGTCTGCAATAAAACGGATGTCCGGCGACGACGGCGAGAAACTACCGTGTAGACCAGGAGTACGTTGTACACTCGTGGAAATGGAAAAAGGAACACATTGACACCGGTGTGTCAGACCCACCATACTTGCTCCGGACACTGCGAGAGGGCTGTACAAGCAATGATCACACGCACGGCACAGCGGACACACCAGGAACCGCGGTGTTGGCCGTCGAATGGCGCTAGCTGCGCAGCATTTGTGCACCGCCGCCGTCAGTGTCAGCCAGTTTGCCGTGGCATACGGAGCTCCATCGCAGTCTTTAACACTGGTAACATGCCGCGACAGCGTGGACGTGAACCGTATGTGCAGTTGACGGACTTTGAGCGAGGGCGTATAGTGGGCATGCGGGAGGCCGGGTGGACGTACCGCCGAATTGCTCAACACGTGGGGCGTGAGGTCTCCACAGTACATCGATGTTGTCGCCAGTGGTCGGCGGAAGGTGCACGTGCCCGTCGACCTGGGACCGGACCGCAGCGACGCACGGATGCACGCCAAGACCGTAGGATCCTACGCAGTGCCGTAGGGGACCGCACCGCCACTTCCCAGCAAATTAGGGACACTGTTGCTCCTGGGGTATCGGCGAGGACCATTCGCAACCGTCTCCATGAAGCTGGGCTACGGTCCCGCACACCGTTAGGCCGTCTTCCGCTCACGCCCCAACATCGTGCAGCCCGCCTCCAGTGGTGTCGCTACAGGCGTGAATGGAGGGACGAATGGAGATGTGTCGTCTTCAGCGATGAGAGTCGCTTCTGCCTTGGTGCCAATGATGGTCGTATGCGTGTTTGGCGCCGTGCAGGTGAGCGCCACAATCAGGACTGCATACGACCGAGGCACACAGGGCCAACACCCGGCATCATGGTGTGGGGAGCGATCTCCTACACTGGCCGTACACCACTGGTGATCGTCGAGGGGACACTGAATAGTGCACGGTACATCCAAACCGTCATCGAACCCATCGTTCTACCATTCCTAGACCGGCAAGGGAACTTGCTGTTCCAACAGGACAATGCACGTCCGCATGTATCCCGTGCCACCCAACGTGCTCTAGAAGGTGTAAGTCAACTACCCTGGCCAGCAAGATCTCCGGATCTGTCCCCCATTGAGCATGTTTGGGACTGGATGAAGCGTCGTCTCACGCGGTCTGCACGTCCAGCACGAACGCTGGTCCAACTGAGGCGCCAGGTGGAAATGGCATGGCAAGCCGTTCCACAGGACTACATCCAGCATCTCTACGATCGTCTCCGTGGGAGAATAGCAGCCTGCATTGCTGTGAAAGGTGGATATACACTGTACTAGTGCCGACATTGTGCATGCTCTGTTGCCTGTGTCTATCTGCCTGTGGTTCTGTCAGTGTGATCATGTGATGTATCTGACCCCAGGAATGTGTCAATAAAGTTTCCCCTTCCTGGGACAATGAATTCACGGTGTTCTTATTTCAATTTCCAGGAGTGTATGTACACGCGTACCTGAAGTCACGACACAGGGCAACAGGGACATTATTGTCTCAGCAATGTCATGTGTGTGTTGCTCGTTTCTGTCGGCATTGTTATTAAATCAGCACTGATCACTTTCCAAGTTTCGACAATAAGGCAGTATTTCAAACCAATGCAAATTTTATGAACAAATATTAATCACTTTTTAAGAAAGGTTTATTTCAAAATTAAAAGTTTTAGCACAGGTGCTATGGCTCTTTGATATTTCGGTATTTTCCTGGGTTATAAGTCAAAATAAAAAACACCTGTCATTACCGATACTAAACAGATACCGAAAAAATACCGGTTACTCAGAACTACAATACTAGTATCGGTTTTAACTGGTCGGTTTTTCCTATCCATACATGCGACAGTATGTTAATTTTTCCAAATGACTTAGCTTGTTGCGACGCTAAGAGAAAGCAATGAGAGTGAGAAACTGTGGCTGACGAGTTTTGTTAAAAACGAATTTTTGGTTTTTGGAAATAATTTTATTTAGTCGTCTACATCAGATTTGCCCACATCACAATAGTCCCAAGGAGATATTATAAACTTACGCCAGCGCTTTTTCCAATCCCCGAAACACTTCTGAAGCTCATCTTCGGAATAGCTTTTAGCTCTCTGTGACGCCTTTTTAATCTCATCTGTGCTTGTGAAACGACAGCCCTTTAAGATTTTTCTTTTTGGCAACAGAGGAATCATGGCGAATATGGAAACTGGGTGTCACTACGGTATTGCCTGCCGAAATTCTCGTAAAGCAGCGAAGTGTGAGCATGTGCTTATCGTGGTGCAAAGGCTAGGAACTGTTTCACTTCAATTACGGGCAGGTGTTCTTCGGATTGATTCACGCAATCGCCATTGAAATAGTACTACTGATAGATTATTCGGTCATGCAGCATGAACTCACGATGCACTGTGCGGTCAGAATCAAAGCACAGCGAGCATGATCTTCACATTTGACCGCAGTTTTCGAAGTTTCATCAGTCTTGGCATACAGAATGCTTTCACAGGGACGATATACCCCTTATGTTGGTGTCATGTAAGCAAACCGATGTTTCATCACCTGTTAGGATACGTTTCGGTAGTTCTGCATAGTTGTTGACTTCATCTAACGATTCCTTAGCAAGGTGGATGCGCCACGTTCGAAATTCAGAAATTTTGGGACAAATTTTGTTGTTTCGCGTTTCATACACAAACCAACCAAAAAATTTCATGACTGACAAGGGGAAGGCCTCAGACACGGCCAACCAATTCTGCTCAAAATTTGCAGGTCGCTTGTGTACAACCTAAAACAAAGGAATCTAAAATATTTTGGGTCAGTACCCCCACGTTTTTGAGAAAATCACCCCTTAAGGGTATGACGAGCAATCGACTCAAAATTGTCGGGATCGATAGATAATTATAAATAGAGCATTTTTAATTATTAGGTATGGGGTCCGAAAACGCATACTTTTCCAGATATCGAAGTAAGAAACTTTTACAACTGCCGCTTTTGTACCCACATGGTTTTCACAAAGGATGTGGCCCCTCCACGCCCACACCAACGTGGTGACCAAACCAAAAGTTCTACTGTCACCTCCGTAAACATGTTAGTTTTTGAATCAGGCGTCACAGGTTGCGGGCTGTTATGTTGTCCATGCGTCTCGGTAAGACTACTCTTTAACATGGTCCATCAGGAGATAGAAGTGGTCGAAAACGATTGAAGGGTAGCGGTTGTAAGAGCAGAGGAAAGAAAGTGCCAAGGCAAGAGCCAAGGGAAAAAAACCTCTGCGAGAGTAAGGCGGGTAGTAAGGGCAGTAGCGGCTTGCTATCTGCGACAGTGCATGCAAGGTGTGGTTGTGTTAGTTCGAGGTATCGTGCATCGTTACCTTTTTCGCTGTTGGAGCTTGTTGTGGCGCTTGCTGCAGTTGCTGCGTCCCTGCAACAAGGTCGTTGTAGATTAGTGGGCGATCGGTCATAGATCGGCTCACAGACGATGTAGGGGTTGTGTGTGGCTGTTTTGCGTGCTGTGTACAGTACGGTTTCCCTGCGGTTGCCTGTTTTTCGGTTGGTCCCACATCTGGGTTTCCAGTAATAACTGTGTTGCAGGGGCTCGCCAGTACTGTCGTGTTAGCGTTCTATGGACCATAGATGTTTAGTTCCTAGCCAGTAATGTCTTTGGTCTGTTATGCTTCCATCTATGGTTGTGGTCGTAGTTACCCAGAGAAAGGATAAAAGGGTTGCGCGACTGTCTCGTGTTATTGTACAGTCGTGTGGAGAGTTTTTGGAATACCTGCAAGATAGTATCTAGCCGGTATTCCCGGTGAAGGTCCGCGATGCGTGTGTAGCGCGGATCGTTGCTTATGATTTTGAGTACTTTGTTCTGTATGAGCTGCAGACGGCGCAGGCGAGTTGGCGCAGCGTATCCCCAGACAGGGGCTGCGTACGTCATCAGGGGTAAATTCTTTTCGCCGAGAGGACCGATAGTCGCCGGCACAGTAGCTCAGCGCGTTTGGTCAGAGGGTTAGCTGTCCTCTGTAATAAAAAACTGAGTCAACGGCTCTACACTGAACTAGAACGGGTGTCATGGGACATCCGCACCGAACAAATGAATCGAACAAAACGAGAACACTAAAAAAATCGCGCAACGGCCAAGGTAATTGTCTGGGATTCGGAGAGCCCGGGTTTGAATCTCGAAGAAACCTAGCGGATGTTCTTCTTTTCGTTTGTATTTTTCCGTATCTCAATTGATAGGGATAGGAGGGTTAAAAAGGTAAGTAAATCAAATTTCTCAAACGCCGAGAAACAGAACTGCCTGCTTCCGGTAGTGCATTGATAATGCATCTGTCTTGCAACACTTTTACCAACCAAAACACATCGTCGGTAACTTCCCGCTTGCCGTCGTCTGTGACAGGCTCCCAACTATATATTACAGCGCTAGTCGAAGGGTGTACATCCTTCATTATTCAAATTATGCACCTGAAAGATATGACACAACAAACAATAAGTAGTTACTACGGGATAAACAGACGAGCTAATTACTACAAACTACATACAGTACTCGTCATATGTTACTTACGGAAGAACACTGTATTCATTCACAAAACGTATTTCATTCGGCACATTAACGACGGAAAAATCACCACATGTATCCGCGTGGTTCGCGGCAGTTAATGACGGTAAACAATTCTTTCCGATTGACTTCTGATAGGCTCGTGCTGGACACCTTCACTCTTCCAGGTTCACAACTATGATATGACAAGAGGCAACTGGGACAACATAACTCTCCTCGCGTGCATTCTGTCCCGTGCCTCGCTGTAAACAAGCGTCGCGCGGTTGGTTATCTGTGATCCCTCGTGAGGAATTCGCAGCACTCTTACTCGGAGTTGCTTTCATGTGACTAACTCAGGGCTTTTGGGAAATTAGTTTACCTACCTTATTATTATCACTCCTTATTGACTTACTTACGTTATTAAGCCTCCTATCCCTATCAATTGAGATATGGAAAAATACAAACGAAAAGAATAACATCCGCTAGGTTTCTTCGACATTCCAACCTGGGTTTTCGATTCCCAGCCAATTACTTAGGCCGCTGCACTAACGGCACTGTCGGCGAAAAACGTTTACCATGTGTGTACAGAAGCGACAGTTGTAAAAGTTTCTTTCCTCGATTTCTGGAAAAGTTTGCGTTTGCAGGCCCCATACCTGATGATGAAAAATGCTCTATTTACAATTATCTATCGATTCCTTCAATTTTGAGTCGATTCCTCGTCATAACCTTTAGGGGCGATTTTCTCAAAATTACGGGGGTGTTGACCCAAAATATCTTAGGGTCCTTCGTTTTAGGCTGTACACAAGCGACCTGCCAAATTTTAGCGAATCGGTTGGCCGTGTCTGAGGCCTTCCCCTTGTGAGCCATTCGATTTGCCAGCATCATCATCGACTTCTAATTATGGTTCGACCATCATCATAATGAGGACCTCTTTCACTTGTCCACGATTTCATCGGTTGATGATGTGCAGGGTGTCCACTTAGGAACTTTCCATGTTCGATTGCAAGGTGACGTGCAATCTAGCCAATCGGTCCTTACGACGTTCCCAGTAATGCGTCATTCCTCTGACTTTCCGTACAGTGCTAGGGCGGAAGCACAAGCGGCCAAAGACACTGGTAGCTAGGGCATAGCCACCTATGGTAAACTAACATACGCAAACAAGCGACAAGCGTCGGCAAGCCCCTGCGTATCAGCAACACTGACTGGCAACTACCAGCTGCTATTAGAGCCGACCAACAGGCCACAGCAGGGACTCCGACGAGCTCGCCTACAGACGCACAAACAATCTGCCAACATTCCCTCACACTGTGCCTCCGGTATATGACCTATCGGACACAAGATCGATAACAAACCTAACTGTTGCAGGTTGCTGACGTTGAACGAGGACTCTGTACCAGCACCCAGCGCCAGCCGCCGAGCAGCACAAACGCACAACGTCAAGGTATCGACATTCATGATACCCATTACTAACAAAGCCTATCCTTGCACGACCTATCGCATGCAGCAAGACAACCGCTACTGCTCTTACCACCCGTCCTAACTATCGCAGAGGTTTTCTTCCCTTGGCTCTTGCCTTGGCACTTTTTTTTCCTCTGCCCTTCAAACCACTACCCTTCGTTCGATTTCGACCCAATCTATCTCCAGATGAGCGCGTATTAATGGTTAACCCTAACCAGACGTACGCAAACATCGCACTGCCCACATCCTGCGACACCTCACTTTAGTGAATACTAACCCTTATGCAGAGATGGCAGTAGACCTATTGTGTTGGCCATCATGCCGGTGTGGGCGTCGAGGGGCTCCACCTCCTATATAAAAAAAAAAGGGCGGAGTTGGCAGAACACTGGCCGAGGGAATACAGATGCGTCAGCAAGTGCACGGGAGCGAGGCGCACCGCACATCTGCAGCACGCAGAGGGGGTCGGAGTGCATAAGCCGGTGCGGGGGTCTGGCCAGGCGGGCCCTGGCTGGAAGCCCGTCAGGAGTTGTGAGGCGGCGGCCGCCCACGCTTGTTTACGCCGCGCAGCGCCGGGGCTTACGTAAGCGGCTTGTCGCGGCCCACGGCGCGCCGCAGACAGACCGGTCCGCCGAACCCGTCGGGAAGGCCTCCTAGTGCAGTCACGGGCGCAGGCGCTGCCCACGCCGCTCTCGTTAGCAGAGATCACCTATTGTGCATCGCCCGCAGCGATGAAAATGTCAGCGCGAGGTTCTCCACAGGGGGACGGGCTCGCCAACTTTGTTGCGCTTACAATACAGAGTGATCTTTTCCACCGCGTACAAACTCCAGATCGATGGATGAGGGAGTGTTGTTGTAGTCTTCAGTCCAGAGACTAATTTGACGCAGCTCTCCATGCTACTCTATCCTGTGCAAGGTTCTTCATCTCCCAGTACCTACTGCAACCTACATCCTTCTGAATCTGCTTAGTGTATTCATTTCTTGGTCTCTCTCTACGATTTTTACCCTCCAAGCTGCCCTCCAATACTAAATTGGTGATCCCTAGATGCCTCAGAATACACCCTACCAACCGATCCCTTCTTCTACTCAAGCTGTACCACAAATTTCTCTTCTCTCCAATTCTATTCAATACCTCCTAATTAGTTATGTGTTCTACCTATCTAATCTTCAGCGTTCTTCTGTAACACCACATTTCGAAAGCTTCTACTCTCTTCTTGTCAATTTATCGTCCATGTTTCACTTCCATACATGGCTACGCTCCATACAAATACTTTCAGCAACGACTTCCTGACGCTTAAATCTATACTCGATGTTAACAAATTTCTCTTCTTCAGAAACGTTGTCCTTGATATTGCCAGTCTACATTTTATATCCTCTCTACTTCGACCATCATCAATTATTTTTCTCCCCAAATAGCAAAACTCCTTTACTACTTTAGGCGTCTCATTTCCTAATCTAATTCCCGCAGCATCACCCGATTTAATTCCACTACATTCCATTATCCTCGTTTTGCTTTTGTTGATGTTCATCTTAATATCCTCCTTTCAAGACACTGTCCATTCCGTTCAGCTGCTCTTCCAGGCCCTTTTCTGTCTCTGACAGAATTACAATGTCGTGGGCGAACCTCAAAGTTTTTATTTCTTCTCCATGGGTTTTAATTCCTACTCGGAATTTTTCCTTTGTTTCCTTTACTGCTTTCCTCAATATACAAGCTGAATAACATCGGGGATAGGCTACAACCCTGTCTCACTCCCTTCCCAACCGCTGCTTCCTTTTCATGTCCCTCGACTCTTATAACTGCCATCTGGTTTCTGTACAAATTGTAAATAGCCTTTCTCTCCCTGTATTTTACCCCTGGCACCTTTAGAAATTGAAAGAGAGTATTCCAGTCAACATTGTCAAAAGCTTTCTTTAAGTCTACAAATGCTAGAAACGTAGGTTTTCCTTTCCTTAATCTTTCTTCTAAGATAAGTCGTAAGGTCAGTATTGCCTCACGTGTTCCAACATTTCTACGGAATCCAAACTGATCTTCCCCGAGGTCGGCTTCTACCAGTTTTTCCATTCGTCTGTAAATAATTCGTGTTAGTATTTTGCAGCTGTGACTTACTAAACTGATAATTCGGTAATTTTCACATCTGTCAACACTTCATGCAGTATCGTATCTCCCATTTCATCTTCATCTACATCCTCTTCCATTTCCATAATATTGTCCTCAAGTACATCGCCCTTGTATAGACCCTCTATATACTCCTTCCACCTTTCTGCTTTCCCCTCTTTGCTTAGAACTGGGTTTCCATCTGAGCTCTTGATATTCATACATTTGTCCTCTGGCCATGCCTGCTTAGCCATTTTGCACTTCCTGTCGATCTCATTTTTGAGACGTTTGTATTCCTTTTTGCCTGCTTCATTTACTGCATTTTTATATTTTCTATTTTCATCAATTAAATTCAATATTTCTTCTGTTACCCAATGATTTCTACTAGCCCTCATCTTTTTACCTACTTGATTCTCTGCTGCCTTCACTACTTCATCCCTCAGAGCTACTCATTCGTCTTCTACTGTATTTCTTTCCCCCATTCCTGTCAATTGTTCCCTAATGCTCTCCCTGAAACTCTGTACAACCTCTGGTTCTTTCTGTTTATCCGGGTCCCATCTCCTTAAATTCCCACCTTTTTGCAATTTCTTCAGTTTTAACCTACAGTTCATAACCTATAGATTGTGGTCAGAGTCCACATCTGCCCCTGGAAAAGTCCTACAATTTAAAAACTGGTTCCTAAATCTCTGTCTTACCATTATATACCTTTATATACCTTTTAGTATCTCCAGGATTCTTCCATGTATACAACCTTCATTTATGATTCTTGAACCAAGTGTTAGCTATGATTAAGTTTGCTCTGTGCAAAATTCTAGTAAACGGCTTCCTCTTTCATTTCTTAGTCCCAATCCATATTCACCTACTATGTTTCCTTCTCTCCCTTTTCCTACTGTCGAATTCTAGTCACCCATGACTATTAATTTTTCGTCTCCCTTCATTACATGAATAATTTCTTTTATCTCATCATACATTTCTTCAATTTCTTCGTCATCTGCAGAGCTAGTTGGCATATAAACTTGTACTACTGTAGTAGGCATGGGCTTCGTGTCTATCTTGGCCACTATAATACGTTCACTATGCTGTTTGTAGTAGCTTACCCGCACTCCTATTTTTTTATTCATTATTAAACCTACTCCTGCATTATCCCTATTTGATTTCGTATTTATAACCCTGTATTCACCTGACCAGAAGTCTTGTGCCTCCTGCCACCGAACTTCACTAATTCCCACTATATCTAACTTTAACCTATCCGTTTCCCTTTTTAAATTTTCTAACATACCTGCCCGTTTAAGGGATCTGACATTCCACGCTCCGATCCGTTGAATGCCAGTTTTCTTTCTCCTGATAACGACGTCCTCCTGAGTAGTCCCCACCCGGAGATCCAAATGGGAGACTATTTTACCTCTGGAATATTTTACCCAAGAGGACGCCATCATCATTTAACCATACAGTAAAGCTGCATGCCCTCGGGAAAAATTACGGCTGTAGTTTCCCCTTCCTTTCAGCCGTTCGCAGTACCAGAACAGCAAGGCCATTTTGGTTAGTGGGTTAGTGTTACAAGGCCAGATCAGTCAATCATCCAGACTGTTGCCCCTGCAATTACTGAAAAGGCTGCTGCCCCTCTTCAGGAACCACACGTTTGTCTGGCCTCTCAACAAATACACCTCCGTTGAGGTTGCACCTACGGTACGGCTATCTGTATCGTTGAGGCACGCAAGCCTCCCCACAAACGGCAAGGTCCATGGTTCATGGGCGGGGGGGGGGGGGGGGGGGGGGGCGGGGGGGGGGTGCTTGAGAGGGTACGGGACAAAAAAAGGTCTAATGAACTTACGTCCGGAAATGCATGGTTTCCATGCCAGAGACCACTTACTCAATCACAGTGTTACAGAAACTGCTATCTAATAAGCGCTGTTCCATGCAGCCACAGTTACAATACGCATGGTTTCCTCCTAGTGGGTGGTACTGGTCCTCACACATCATGCCCTAGCGCCCTCTCATGCCACAGTAGTTGGTAATGTTGTGTCCGATTCAGTTCTCTTGCTGACTCACCTTGTAGCGGATGTGATACAGCACTGAAGACAATAGTTTCGCATTCGAAGGAGCTTACCGACATGCTGTTTACCTACAGAAAGGCAAATATCAACGGGTAGCGGGAAGCAACGTTTTATCAGGAGACCTATCTCCGTCGACAACAACCACAGCAATCTATGATTGCAATAGTGTTTCGTCCTTTGTCTGAGACAGGGTCGTTTCAGGAAGGAGGAAATCGTGAAGGATGTGCCCAAAATGTTCGGACACTAGACGTGGGAGAAAATGTGATTAATACTGTGGAAGGCAACCACCGTGTCAGTAACACGCAGTTGGCCCGCACATACTGGCTAAGCCAGACGACCGCTTGGAATATAATCAATGCCAATTGTTACTACCCTTATCACTTACAGCTTGTGCAAGCCTTGCTATCGACTTTCCACATACGGAGTAGTTTTGTCACGGCTTTCGTCACCAGCCCGATAGCTGAGTGGTCGCCGGCACGGTACCTCAGCGTGTTCGGTCAGAGGGTTTAGCTACCTCTGTAATAAAAAAACTGGGTGAACGGATCGACCAACAATGTGTACGGGTGTCGTCGGAAGTCCGCCACGACTATTTTCAACGAATAACACAGAACAAAATGAGATCAACAAAAAGTGGTCAGCACGGCGGTCTGTCACACCAAGGGGCACTTATATATGCAGAGCAAATTGTACTTACTTTCTGAAAAGCCCTAAGACAGGGGTTTGATTTTCTTTCACAATCCATACTGATCACCGAACTAAACTAAATACAAGATGGCGTATACATTTGTTTACATAGGTTGCAGATTTGCTATGCCAAAGAACATGTTATGTGTAGATAAATGGCGCACTTCTCGAGTTATTTCTTTATAGTACAGATTATTTTTTGCAGCTACTCATTTAATTATTTAGGTTTTAAAGATGCTGGTATTGGCAAATGAAGAACTTCCTCTATGTCAATTAATTGTTATTTATATAATTTCAAATTATGCCCCTTAGTCGGGCAGGTAGGTTATAAAATTTAAAAAGGGAGATGGATAGTTTAAAGTTAGATATAGTGGGAATTAGTGAAGTTCGGTGGCAGGAGGAACAAGACTTCTGGTCAGGTGAATACAGGATTATAAATGCAAAACCAAATAGGGGTAACGCAGTAGTAAGTTTAATAATGAATAAAAAAATAGGAGCACTGGTCACCTACTACAAACAGCATAGTGAACATACTATTTAGTCCAGTGAAACTGTCAGAAAAAAAGCGTGTACCTTGCAAACGGTGGGGTAGAAGATTTTATTTTTTTTAACTCGTTCATATTGTTGGAAAGATTAGAAAACCAAGTTTTGCCAAGAAAATTTCTCTTGGGAACACTTTCGAAAATTTCGGACATTTTCGGATTTTTCAAAATACCTCAGTTTCATTTCCTCCCATCGCTTTGACGTCTATTTTCTTTTTTAAAGAGCACAGAATTCTTTACAAATTTGATTTTTACCATTTTTTTCTACTCCCAATATCTAAGGCGCTACAGCGCATCAAAAAATACCAATTTTTCAAATTTCGAGCAAAGTGGCAAATTACCTAATATTTGAACACTGTTATTTCAGCTTCTATTTGTGTGGTATAAACATATTACTCATCATGTTATTCACTGGAATTTACCATCTCACTCTGCTGCAGGGCCAGGACAAACAGCATCATATTCAGTAACTACGAACACATTCACGTTGGATTGCGTGAAGCTTATTTGTGTTACAATATGTAATACGATTGCATGCAGGTGCCATAAATTTTCTACAGTTGATTGACGTTTATGATAAGTTATAAGAAAAAGTATGTAGGAATTGTTCTTTAGCGGACAAAAGCGTATTTATTCTTTGGCGGGCGGAAGGCAATTATCTCTAGTGATTGTTCACAGCGCGCTAGCAGCTATTAGCACACAACAATAAGGGTCCTACAGTTTGGAGTCGCTCCCATTCAGTATATGTTGTGGTGCTGAAAATGAGTATGTCTGACATGAATTTGTGTTTCATTTGCGAAAAAACTGTGATGAGTGGTGGATGCAATGTGAAAAAGAAAGGACTGAGCACACTTACCGATTGTAGTGCTAAATGCAGGGAGTCTGCTCACACCCGGTTTTTGAAAACGCTCAGTGAAGTAATGGTGCATGAAGCATGCTACAAGAAGTACATTAATGAGAGAATGATAGCAGCTAGCCTTCGACATCCTCAGGAACCTGCAGGCGTGCTACGTCGGTTGTAGGAAAAAGTTCAGTTCAAGTTCAAAGAGAAATGCTTCTTGTGTGCAAAAGAGATTTCTGATGACTTTTTAACCAAGCAGTTAAGACTGCCATATGCCAAACGAAATTTTGATGGAGGGTACCTTGTCGACAAAGTGACTTGGACTCGAAATGTTTGCTCAAGTCAATAGCCCAAAGCTATGTTTCTTACCTGCAACGTAAATTTGGATCTCAATTTGCTAATGTATTTGATGGGTATCCATGTGAGGGAGACAAATGTACCACAAAGAGTGCTGAGAGGATTCGTAAGTCCAAAAGACATTCTTCGGTTGACGTTGTGGTTGAGTCAGAGAAGTTGAACCAAATCCCTCAGGACAAGTTCTTGTACAACGAACGAAAGAAGATGCGTTTGATCAAACTTCTTAAAAAGGAATTTCTGGAGTGTAGCGTTGAAGTGCACCAGCCACAAGAAGATGTTCACGTTATGATTGTAACATCTGTCATTTCAAGAACCAAAGATTTTGGAAGTGTGTCATTATAGGAGAAGATGTTGACCTGCTTGTGCTCATGACTGGTTTGGGACAAGGCATTGAAAACTTATTTTTCTTAAAGCCAGTAAGAGTAAATGCAGAAGACAAGTGGTTTTCCACCGCATCATACAAGTTTGACAGTGAATATATTCTGTTCACTCACGCCTTTAGCGGATGTGATACAACATCCGCTTTTTTTGGTCAAGGAAAAATTAAGTGCTGCAATATTGTTGCACCTAACCTCAGCGCTTTGCACGATCAATAAACCACATGCTACCCGTGAAGAAATAATAACAGCAACAAAACAAGTTACTATCGCATTGTATAGTGGAGGTGTCAGCAGTTCCCACACACTAGATCATTTGCGGTACCAGCTATTCGCCAAGTCTGCCACAAAAAGCAAACTGAATCTTGCACGGTTGCCACCTACACTAGATGCTGCAGAACATCGTTCATTGCGGAGAAATGGGGCTGGTATCACAGTGACCACGGTCCCATACCCGTTATAATAAGCCAAGATCCAGCACCTGAAGCACTTCTTCACATTGTTTCATGCTCATGCAAGCTGAACTGTGGCGGAGCGTGCTCCTGCAGAAAAGCGGGTTTGAAACGTTCTTCAATTCGCAAGAAATGTGTTGGGGTCAACTGTGAAAACGTGCAAAAGTTTTTATATGAAGACAGTGAAGAAGATGTTATGGAGGATGTTGAGGAAACCGCTGACGAAATCAACGAACTTGCTGAGGCTGACTCGCTGTTTAAAGAAGAGGTCAACCTGGGACCAACTCTTGGTACAGACCCTAAATCCATAACTCAAGGTATTTCTGGTGACACTGAGGAACCTGGCCCATCAGAACGTTGAAAGTGATACTCATATCGTCTCAAGTGCGCTAATGTGCGATATTACAAGTATTACACACCCAGAACTGTCAACATTTTTAGTAACTGACAATGCATTTTAATTGTAATAAAGCTACTTATATTTAATGTCAACTGTCTGCCTTTTATACACAAGAATAATTACCTACCTAATTAGGTTGCCTGTTGCAGCTAATAATAGTTCAGTTTCCTGAGACAATTTATTTTGTGTGCTTGTGAATGTGTGTGTGTGTGTGTGTGTGTGTGTGTGTGTCTATGTCTCTTAATGATGTATTTTTATATTTATAGTTTTACAAATACCAAGGCTGAGGTGGCCCATAGTGAACTTCAGGTAATGATGTAAGAATCACAATAGTTGGGTGCCCGGCAATCCTCATGTTGCATACAGAGAAATGGAATACTTGAAAGTGAGGTGGCAAATTCCAACATATAACATGATGTATCATGCATTTATACTACACAAACAGAAACTGAAAAAATAGTGTTCAAAAATAATGTATCTTGCCACAATGCTAAAAATTTGATAACTTGGTATTTTTTGAGGCATTGTAGGGCCTTAGATATTTGGAGTAGAAACAAATGGCAACAATCAAATTTGTAGAGAATTTTGTGCTCTTTAAAAAAGAAAATGGACGTTAAAGCGATAGGAGCAAATGAAACTGAGATATTTTGAAAAAAACGGAAAAACGGCAGAAATTTTCCAAGTTTTTTGACTGCAGAAAGTTTTCCCAAAAGAAATTTTGTTGGCAAAACTCGGTTTTCTAATATTTCCAACCACATGAACGAGTTGAACAAATACACTCTTCCACCCCACCTTTTGCAAGGTACTTCTGCAATTTGACTGGACTAATTGTAGCCAAGACAGACACGAAGCCCACGCCCACCACAGTAGTACAAGTTTATATGCCAACTAGCTCCGCAGATGACGAAGAGATTGAAAGAATCTATGATTGGATCAAGGAAATTATTCAGATAGTGAACAGAGACGAAAATTTAATAGTCATGGGTGACTGTAATTCTATAGCATGAAAAGGAAGAGAATGAAAAGTAGTAGGTCCATATGGAATGGGAGTAAGGAATGAAAGAGGAAGCTGCCTGGTAGAATTTTGAACAGAGCATAACTTAATCATAAAACACTTGGTTCAAGAATCATAAAAGAAGGCTGGGTACATGGAAGAGGCCTGGAGATACTGGAAGGTTTCAGATAGGTTATATAATGATAAGACAGAGGTTTAGGAACCAGGTTTTAAATTGTAAGACATTTCCAGGGTCAGATGTGGACTCTGACCGCAATCTATTGGTTAAAACTGAAGAAACTGCAAAAAGGTGGGAATTTAAGGAGATGGGACCTGGATAAACTGAAAGAACCAGCGGTTGTAGAGAGTTTCAGAGAGACCATTAGGGAACGATCGACAGGAACAGGAAAAAGAAACACACTAGAAGAACAATGGGTAGCTTTGAGGGATGAAATAGTGAAGGCAGGAGAGGATCAAGTAGGTAGAACGACGAGGGCTAGTAGAAATCCTTGGGTAACATTACTGAATTTAATTGATGAAAGGAGAAAATAGAAAAATGCAGTAAATGAAGCACCCAAAAAGGAATACAAACGGCTCAAAAATGAGATCGACAGGAAGTGCAAAATGGCTAAGCAGGGATGGCTGAAGGAAAATGTAAGGATGTAGATGCATATACCACTATCAGTAAGCTAAATACTGCCTACAGGAAAATTGAAGAGACCTTTGGAGAAAAGAGAACCACTTGTATGAATATCAAGAACTCAGATGGAAAACTAGTTCTAAGCAAAGAAGGGAAGGCAGAAAGGTGGAAGGAATATATAGAGGGTCTATACAAGGGCGATATACTTCAGGGCAATATTATGGAAATTGAAGAGCATGTAGATGAAGATGAAATGGGAGATACGATACTGCGTGAAGAATTTAACAGAGCACTGAAAGACCTAAGTCGAAACAAAGTTCTGGGAGTAGACAACATTCCATTAGAACTACTGATAGCCTTGGGAGAGCCAGCCCTGACAAAACTCTACCACCTGATGAGCAAAATGTATGACACAGACGAAATACTCTCAAACTTCAAGAAGAATATAATCATTCCAGTCCCAAAGAAAGCAGGTATTGACAGGTGTGAAAATTACCGAACTATTAGCTTAAGACACGGCTGCAAAATACTGACACGAATTCTGTTCAGACGAATGGAAAAACTGGTAGAAACCGACCTTGGGGAAGATCAGTTGGGATTGCGTAGAAATATTGGAACACGCGAGGCAATACTGATCCTACGACTTATCTTAGAAGAAAGATTAAGGAACGGCAAACCTACGTACGTTTCTAGCATTTGTATACATAGAGAAAGCGTTTGACAATGTTAACTGGAATAATCTCTTTCAAGTTCTGAAGGTACTGGTGTCAAATATAGGGAGCGTAAGGCTATTTAGAATTTGTACAGAAACCAGATGGCAGTTATAAGAGTCGAGGAGCATGATAGGGAAGCATTGTTTGGCAAGGGAGTGAGACAGGGTTGTAGCCTATCCCCGATGTTATTCAATCTGTATATTGAAAATTTGCAGTAGGAATAAAAATGCATGGAGAAGAAATAAAAGCTTTGAGGTTTGCCGATGACATTGTAATTCTGTCAGAGACAGCAAAGGACTTGGAAAAGTAGTTGAACGGAAAGGACAGTGTCTTGAAAGGAGGACATAAGATGAACATCAACAAAAGGAAAACGAGGATAATGGAATGTAGTATAATTAAATCAGGTGATGCTGAGTGAATTAGATTAGGAAATGAGATACTAATATAGTAAATGAGTTTTGCTATTTGGGGAGCAAAATAACTGATGGTGGTCGAAATAAAGAGGATATAAAATGTAGACTGGCAATGTCCAGAAAAGCGATTCTAAGGAAGAGAAATTTGTTAACACCAAGAATAGATTTAAGTGTCAGGAAGTGTTTTCTAAAAGTATTTGTGTGGAGTATAGCCATGTATGGATGTGAAACGTGGACAATAAATAGTTTAGACAAGAAGAGAATATAATCTTTCGAAATGTGGTGCTAGAGAAAAATGCTGAATATTAGATGGGTACATCATGTAACTAATGGAGGGGGTACTGAATATAATTGAGAAGAGGAATTTGTGGCACAGCTTGACTAGAAGAAGGGATCGGTTGGTAGGAGATGTTCTGAGGCATCAAGAGATGACCAATTTAGTACTGGAGGGCAACGTGGTGGGTAAAAATCGTATGTAATCACAAAAGCTTTCTTATACTTTAGGACGCATATGTAAAACCTTTTGTAAGCTATGCAAAAACTTCGTTATACTCGTATTTTAGGACACAAATGTAAAACTTGCCAAGAAATCAACCCTACCATCTGATGATGGGCTCAGGTCCAAAACTAATAATGGTACAATAAAATACTTTAAAAAAAACTTGTGGCTGGTTGCAGTATTTCCTACCGTGTAATGCATCACTGCCTCATCGTAGCGAGAAGCATTTTCCCCCAATCGCCTTGCGTAGAAGATTTATAGAGCTTCAGACTAAAAGTATGGGACGTTACGTTCTTCAACCACTTGAACAGTTGCATCTTGGGAGTTCCGTGACGCTCGAACACGCGCGTTTCAGCCGTTGATGTTTGTTACTACGGATCTTGCGAAACGTAAGTTATCAACAACATTACTCCTAGAGTTTCTGAGCGTATTTTTTGTACATTACACATTTGTCAACTTAGGCAAGCAAACTGTTCTTTTTTTTCTCCTTATTTTATAGGAAGGAGTGCTGTCGCTCGTGAAGTTGATGGAGTGTGTGATGACTGTTGTCCGCAGCTCGTGGCCTTGTGGTAGCGTTCTCGCTTCCGCGCACGGGGTCTCGGGCTCGATTAACGGCAGGGTGAGGGATTTTCCCTGCCTCGAGATGGCTGGGTGTTGTGTCGTCTTCATCATTCATCCCCATTACGGTCGGAGGAAGGCTATGGCAAACCACCTCCGCTAAGACCTAGCCTAGTCGGCTGCGAGGGGCTCCCGGAGCGTCCCCAACGCTTCTTAGTGTGGCACCTCGTCATCATCAGTTTATGGGAAGGAGTGATGTCGCTCGTGAAGTTGATGGAGTGTTTGATTACTGTTGCATGAGGGCCTCCTCTTGTGATACCACCAAGTAATGCGAGCCGATGGAATAAGAAGGCCAAAGAAAGGCTTAAAGCTGACTGTCCATCAATTATTTTTCTCTGTAACGACTTTATAGGAGAAGCCGATCTCTTTGATTTACTAATTTCATTGTTCAAAATCTACATCAGATCGAAGAAGTACTACCATCGGCTGTTTCTTCACTTCGTTGACATGATGGTTGTAAATCCTTACCTATTGCACACGAGGAACAGTGACTCTTGCGGTGTACCCAAAAATAAGCAGAGATCACTTTGTCAGTTCAAAGCTGAAGTAGCGGAAGCCCTGTGCAAGAAAGAGCAAGGGCATAAGTGGGAGAAGGAGGGAAAGACCTTCAAGTGTACATACTGAATAAGCAAAGAAGTAGATAAGGCATGCATAAGAGCCATTTCCGCAAAAGGGTGTTCGACGTGACAATGTTGGCCACTTGTATCTGCGAGGAGAGGTAGATGCAAGGAAGTCCATCAGCTATCTGCTGACGTGTAATGTTAATTTGTCCGCCGAGGAGAAAAGGAAATGTTCTCTGTAATTTCATAAAAATTTTCATATTCTTAAATATTTTCATACGTCGGAAAAGTATAAACGTCATTATTCACAAGTCAAAATTTAATTTATCTGTGTCCTCAAATTCATAACGTAACAAAAATGTAAGGCTACAAAATATATAAACCTGACCTAATGTTTCTCACCCTTAAGACAAATACAGCATTTAAAATTTTTTGTCGTTGTTGCTTCATAATTCTCTCCATAGAGGGATAAGTCTTTAGTAACCATAATGGAATGACTCTGCTAAGATATAACATTACTATTACTTCACAAATTTATCAGTTCTTATTGTTAAAACAATGGCGATTCCGAAACTTTGATTAGTAGTTCGTTTACACAAGCACTTACAGGAAAGTACATACGAAAACTGAGCTCAATGAAATTTGCGCCTATAAATAAATGAGTGAAATCTGCGCTCAGTACTCCTGAAAACTGCCCGATCGATTGAGATTCATTTACACCGACCATATTTTACGCAATGTGTGGCCGCAATAGTGTTGCTGTCGGAATTGCAGCATGGTAGCTCCATCACACGTCAGTACTGTTATACCCCGGTGATACCGCAAATAGCGCATGCTGCTGCAAGTAGTTGCCGAGGTATGGCCGTGATGTTGCAGGTGTTCACCACCAACAGCGCCGAATATTTCGTATGGAATCTGCAAATACCTGCCGGCCGGAGTGGCCAAGCGGTTCTAGGCGCTACAGTCTGGAACCGCGTGACAGCTACGGTCGCAGGTTCGAATACTGCATCGGGCATGGTGGATGTGTGTGATGAACTTAGGTTAGTTAGGTTTAAGTAGTTCTAAGTTCTAGGGGACTGATGACTACAGCAGTTAAGTCCCATAGTGCTCAGAGCCATATGAACCTTTTTTTTTTTTTTTTTTTTTTTTTCATATCCCTCTCTATTTATCAGTCTTGGCTCTTCTTTCTCATGCCGACAGCGCTAAAGTGCCAAGTCATGTAAGTCGAAGGGATAAACAGTATTATTTAGCTTCATTTCCAAACGTTGGCGGGCGTACGTTATAGCACTCGATTTGTTTGTTGTCTTCAAAAATGTAGAAGTAGGCAAATAAATTTGATACGTGTTTCTATGGCCGAAGTTATGGGATGCATAAATTATCTATTTTATTTATTCGTATGGCTCCTTCCAGTGTAAAAACACTAGTGTATATCATTAGTATATGCATATAACAAGAATATAGGAAGACAAACTACACATAAAACTAACTAAATGTCAATGTCAAAGTTGATAATCCATATAAGAGCTGCATCGTCAATTTTCATGAACTCTCCCCAAGGAACGCAAGGAGCATTCATCTCAAATATGCTCGATTGTCTGGTTCGGAGCCACACGGTCACAAACCAGAGACTATGGCACCCCATCTGTAAAGTGAGTCTGCGCATAGACCATGACCAGTGCGAGCTCTGTTGACTAAGAGTTTCCTGTAGAGTTCTGTGCCAGCAGTAACACAGAATCACTCGCGCTCTTCAGGATTTTCAGTGAGTTGACAGTTCTGATTCCACAGACGTCTGGCTTCGATGTAAATGGCATTTAGCTGTTCTGCTTGCCGTAACGGCGCGTTTCTTGAACGGAGCCTATTTTATCGTAGACTTGGTATGTCTTCCTGTATGGGTAATTGCAGGTCCTCCTATAGTCTCTCTTCTCCGGATTGCGGGTGTGTTTATGTTGCTCAGCAGAGGAAATTAATAAAAACAAAGACAGTTATGTGAAAATAACGTTCTCGCTGCCACAATGGTTGTAGAAGACCTGCAACAGTGGATCGTATTTCTATTTTTTAAGCTTCATGGGTAGTAACTTGGCACCTATTCCTGATTTAATACTGTCTTCGTTTACGTTTCTTTCCATGTCCCATAAGACTGGTCGTAGGTGTATCGCATTTACGAAATTCACGGTTCTCTCGATTGTACTGGTGGCAACAGTGAAACATAAACATAATCATTTGATTCGTTGAGTGTTTCAACCAAGGCGCTGCAGGGTCTGTTAGCAAGAGTCATACTGCAGAGGTTCCAGCTACTAACGAATCATTTAGCTGATACAGTTCTAAGCAAAGAAGGGAGAGCAGAAAGGTGGAACGAGTATATAGAGGGTCTATACAAGGGCGATGTACTTGAGGACAATATTATGGAAATGGAAGCGGATGTAAATGAAGATGAAATAGGAGATATGGCACTGCGTGAAGAGTTTGACAGAACACTGAAAGACCTAAGTCGAAACAAGGCCCTGGGAGTAGACAAAATTCCATTAGAACTACTGACAGCCTTGGGAGAGCCAGACCTAACAAAACTCTACCATCTAGTGAGCAAGATGTATAAGACAGGCGAAATACCCTCAGACTAATTACAATCACAAGCAGGCGTTGACAGATGTGAAAATTACCGAACTATCAGTTTAATAAGCTACGGCTGCAAAATACTAACTCGAATTCCTTACAGACCAATGGAAAAGCTGATAGAAGCCTACCTAGGGGAAGACTAGTTTGGATTCCGTAGAAATGTTGGAACACGTGAGGCAATACTGACCCCACGACTTATCTTAGAAAATAGATTAAGGAAAGGCAAACCTACATTTCTAGCATTTGTAGACTTAGAGAAAGCTTTTGACATTGTTGACTGAAATGCTCTCTTTCGAATTCTGAAGGTGGCATGGGTAAAATACAGGGCGCGAAAGCCTATTTACAATTCGTATAGAAACCAGACTACAGTTATAAGAGTCGAGGGGCATGAAAGGGAAGCAGTAGTTCGGAAGGGTGTGAGACAGGGTTGTAGCCTCTCCCCGATGTTATTCAATGTGTATATTGAGCAAGCAGTAAAGGAAACAAAAGAAAAATTTGGAATAGGAATTAAAATCCATGGAGAAGAAACAAAAGCTTTAAGGTTCACCGATGACATTGTAATTTTGTGAGAGACAGAAAAGGACCTGGAAGAGCAGCTCAGCGGCATGGACAGTGTCTTGAAAAGAGGATATAAGATGAACATCAACAAAACCAAAACGAGGATAATGGAATGTAATCGAATTAAATAGGGTGATGCTGAGGGAATCAGATTAGGAAATGAGACACTTAAAGTAGTAAATGAGTTTTGCTATTTTGTGAGCAAAATAACTGATGATGGTCGAAATAGAGAGGATATAAAATGTAGACTCGCAATTACAAGGAAAGCGTTTCTGAAGAAGAGAAATTTGTTAACATCGAGTATAGATTTAAGTGTCAGGAAGTCGTTTCTGAAAGTATTTATATGGAGTGTAGCCATGTATGGAAGTGAAACATGAACGATAAATAGTTTGGACTAGAAGAGAATAGGAGCTTTCGAAATGTGGTGCTACAGAAGAATGCTGAAGATTAGATGGGTAGATCACGTAACTAATGAGGAGGTACTGAATAGAATTGAGAAGAAGATTTTGTGGCATAGCTTGAATAGAAGAAGGGATCGGTTGGTAGGACATGTTCTGAGACATCGAGGGATCACCAATTTAGTATTGGAGGGCAGCGTGGAAGGTAAAAATTGTAGAGGGAGACCAAGAGATGAATACACTAAGCAGATACAGAAGGATGTAGGGTGCAGTAGGTACTGGGAGATGAATAAGCTTGCACAGGATTGAGTAGCATGGAGAGCTGCATCAAACCAGTCTCTGGACTGCAGACCATAAAAGCAATAGTTCCTGCTGTGACAAGTTATTGCGTCGGACATGTTAACAGAGCCAGTTGTTTTTGCGAATTACTGCATGAGGAGAGCTACGTTGAGCATTTCGCGAGAACATAGTCCAACATTTCTCCAAGATCCTAGAGTGTCTTCGAAAAGGCATGGTCAACTCATGTCTTTTATAGCTGTCGCTTTGTCCCCTATGGAAAAGCTCGTAACACGGGTGTGTTGAGACATACAGGGTGGTCAGTAAATGCTTGTAGCGAATTTGAGAGGCAGGTTGTACGGAGACATAAATTTTAAGAGAAAAAATTACATACGTTGCTCCGTTTTCGATTTATTTAGCACTGAAATTAGCCAACCGGGACGTCGCGCACTTACGTTCAAGCGGCCTGCCACGGGAGGTATTGCCAGACTGCTTTGCCTCGTTAGCTCAAACTGGAATTTGCGCGCGCGACTACCTGGTTGGCTAACTTCAGCGCTAAATAACTCTGAAACGGCGCAACCGAATTTTTTAACATTTATGTCTTAGTACAGGTGCCCTGCAACACCCCTAGAAGCCTTTCAGATGTTTTCTGACTGCCCTGTAGAAGCCGCATCTGAATGTTCCCGGCGCAATTTTAATTAACAGTTCTTTTTGTACATTAAATAACGAAACGGCTGGTTTGAGTTTCAGCTTAATTTCAATAACACATAATACACATTCGTATCACGTACATGTTGCTGGTATGAAAGGTAGCGCTAGACTGACGAAAGTTCGTCCTAAACTGTCTGGAAGTGAACTGTTTGAAAATTTGTTCTAAACTGCGGTAAGAGCTAACCTGACTACTTCGCTACTGCCCGCTCGGCGCGCGCTCATGACTGGTCGTTTCTGCCCGCCAGCGAAAAATAATACAAAATAAAACATTTAACTAAGCATGGAGTGTGAAATTGCAGTTTTCAAATCATAATTATAAAGCCGTCGGTGTGTATAACGTCATCAACATAGTTGGAATTCGGCACAAACGTTTAAACAGTAAATACACTACTGGCCATTAAAATTGCTACACCAAAAAGAAATGCAGATGATAAACGGGTATTCATTGGACAAATATATTATACTAGAACTGACATGTGATTACATTTTCACGCAATTTGGGTGCATAGATCCTGAGAAAGCAGTACCCAGAACAACCACCTCTGGTCGTAATAACGGCCTTGATATGCCTGGGCATTGAGTCAAACAGGGCTTGATTGGCCTGTACAGGTACAGCTGCCCATGCAGCTTCAACACGATACCACAGTTCATCAAGAGTAATGACTAGCGTATTGTGACGAGCCAGTTGCTCGGCCACCATTGGCCAGACGTTTTTAATTGGTGACAGATCTGGAGAATGTGCTGGCCAGGGCAGCAGTCGAACACTTTCCGTATCCAGAAAGGCCCGTACAGGACCTGCAACATGCGGTCGTGCATTATCCTGCTGAAATGTAGGGTTTCGCAGGGATCGAATGAAGGGTAGAGGCACGGGTCGTAACACATCTGAAATGTAACGTCCGCTGTTCAAAGTGCCGTCAATACGAACAAGAGGTGACCGAGACGTGTAACCAATGGCACCCCATACCATCAAGCCGGGTGATATGCCAGTATGGCGATGACGAATAAACGCTACCAGTGTACGTTCACCGTGATGCCAAACACGGATGCGACCATCATGATGCCGTAAACAGAACCCGGATTCATCCGAAAAATGATGTTTTGCCATTCGTGCACCCAGGTGCGCACGGGATGTGGGCTGAAATGCCACACTATCGCTGAGAAGTGTCCTTAAAAAAGCTACGTCAGACTTGTGTATAAAGCACCAGTAGCCACAAACCGAAGGCTAACGATCAATAATTGTGTGGTATTTTCACTTTTTTTGCATCAACTTCTGAGTGGTTTAATACGACACACGAGGAATTCCTCTCCTGTACCAACCAACCTCTTCATTTCAGAGCAGCACTTCCATCCAACGTCATGAATTATTCATTGGATGTATCCCAATCCCTGCCTTCCTCTACAGTTTTTATCCTGCGTACATGCATGTCCGAAGGAATACTGCATCGTACTTCTAAACAACATAGGCACGCATATATCGTATTTATCCGCCTACATGCGGAAAGCGACTTTCAATTAAAATCTATCTCCTGTATGAGAATATACGTAAAGCAAGTTGTAGACCCATGGCTGAAGACATGTGGATGTTTGAGTCTGATCGTGAAGCGTGCGCGGATAGCCTAATGGCGCCGGCACAGTATCTTAGCGTATTCAGTCAGAGGGCTTGTCGACCTCTGTAACAGAAAAACTGAGTGAAGTATTCAACGATCAACTTGAAAAGAGCACAATAACGATAAAACAAAAGGCTGAGGCGAGTGCTCGCGATAAGCGGGAAATTCGGGTTCGATGCCGGTTCCGGAACGAATTTTCATTGTCGTCTTTTCATTGTACAGCTGATGGTTGTCCGTATTCGTGACTGTGAACACATTTCACGTATTCCATGCAAGTTATTCCTTGATATCTTATGTCATTATCCTGTCCCCCTCCTCTTTTAGTGTTTTCCACATGTCCATCTTCTCGCCGACCTGCGAAGAACCTCCTCATTTCATATCGTATCAGTTCACCTAATTTTCATAATTTTTTTTGTAGTAACACATCTCTTACGCATCGGTTTCCATCTTTTCCTATTTTCCCACAGTCCGTGATTCACTTATATTCTTATAAAAATCTTCCTACATTAAGGTCAGTGTTTGGTATTAGTAAACTTCTTTCGGAGAAGAATGTGCTCTTTCCCTTTACTGGTCTGCTTTTTATGTCCTCCTTGCTTCGTCCATAATGTGCTTTCTTGCAAGGTAGCAGAATTCCATCATCTACTTCTTCCCCAGTTTAATGTTAACTCTGCCGTTAATCTCATTTCTGCTACTTATTTTTCGATTTACTCTCAATTCATAGTGCTTTCTCATTACACTTCACTCCATTCAACAGGTCCTGCAGCTCTACCCAACTTTCGTGGAGGATAGCAATGTCATCAGCGAATCTTATCAATACTAGAAATAAGAATAATCTTCACAAGGATTTAAAGTCACTTACTCTTGTACAAAAAGGTGTGCATTATTCAGGAACACAGATTTTCAATAACTTGGCAGCAGCCATTGAAAGCTTAACAACTAATGAAATTCAGTTTAAGAGAAGCCTAAAGGATTTATTGGTGGCCAACTCGTTCTACTCCATTGATGAATTTCTCAGTAGAACCAACTGATACATATATATAACCTCTGCACAATTTCAGTGCAGTAATGTGTTCATTGTAAATAAGTGTGACAGTAGTTCTATTACATGTTTATTACCTTATAAACAAAAAAAACTTTTTTATTTTAAATTCAGTGCATTAGTGTTTGTAAAATGCTTCTTTCATATAGTGTTCATTAAAAATGACGATCATTCCACTTAGGACCTGTGGAAGGTACATTAGCATATTTGTTTCAGTTGTAAATATTTGTCATATATTATTGCTTTTCTGACATATTCTACATCCTGGAGGACCTCCTCTCTACGGATCAATTGGAATGAAAGTAAATCTAATCTAATCTATCAATTTCAGTACGACTCCAGAAGCTGTCTTTTATTTCCATCATTACTTCTTCGCTGTACAGAATGAACAGAAGGAGCGATAGACCGTACCCTTGTGTTATACCCTTTCCATCCAAACACTGCATTCTTTTCGCCCATTCGTATTCTTTCTTGTGATTCTTATGCATATTGTGTATTATTCGCTTTCCCTACAGCTTACACTATTTTCTGAGAAGTTAGAACATCTTCAACTAATTTACAATAGCGAACTATTTCTTCGTCGGCAAATGCTATTAACGTGTTGTTTTTTTCTTCGTAAGTCTTGCTTCCATTATCAAGCCTGTAGCCGGCCGGTGTGGCCGAGCGGTTCTAGGCACTTTAGTCTGGAACCGCGCAACCGCTACGGTCGCAGGTTCGAATCCTACCTCGGGCATGGATGTGTGTGATGTCCTTAGGTTAGTTAGGTTTAAGTAGTTCTAAGTTATAGGGGACTGATGACCTCTGTAGTTAAGTCCCATAGTGCTCAGAGCCATCTGAACCATCAAGCCTGTAGATGTTCCGGCTTCCTCGCTTCTCTTTCAAAAGAACGAATGCCGCGTAGTGGTTATAGACATTAATATGGCTGAATGCCTGCAGCTGAACATAACCTTTTCCAGTCAATGATCAATTCAGTTGGACTAGAGGATGCAGTCCATTCCATGTAAACATAGCCCACGCCATTATGGGAACTCCATCATCTTGCGCAGTGGCTTGTTGACAACTTGGGTCCATAGTTTCGTGCGGTCTGCGCTACACCTGAGCCCTAGCATCAGCTCTTACCAACTGAAATCTGGTCACATCTGACCAGGCCACAGTTTTTAACTCGTCTAGGGTTCAACCGATATGGTCACGAGCCCACAGAGGCGCTGCAAGCCATGTTGTGCTGTTAGCAAAGGTATTCGCGTCGATCGTCTGCTACCGTAGCTCACTAACGTAAAATTTCGTCGCACTGTCCTAACGAATACGTTCTGTAACTGCTCCTCCTAAGATATATTGGAAATGTTCGTCGATGAAATTCGTGCTCCGACTAATTAGCGGTAATATTGTCTTATGAGGAACATTACGTAAAAAAATCTGTCCTGCTGCACTGTATTCACGGCGAGTGCGTATCAATGATACCGACCAGTTCAAATAATTATATGCTCCCCGACGTGTACGAGCGCAGCTACACGTAGTTGCACACCAATGGCTATCCTTGTACTAATTATAGCTACAGTCCACGTTCAAAATGGTTCAAATGGCTCTGAGAACTATGGGACTTAACATCTGAGGTCATCAGTCCCCTAGAACTTAAAACTACTTAAACCTAACCAACCTAAGGACACCCGAGGTACAGTCCGCGTACGGCAATAGTTTCTCTCTTTAGGTTTTCAGTTTACGTAAGCTTAATATTTCGAGTCACTACAATAACTGTCTAATGCAGCAAAGAATATTTATGCATGCTGATTTCTGTTATTAATATATGTCGTCGCACAAGTAAATATTTCATAAACACATAATATTAAATGGGTTGAAAGAAATGTCACACAGTAACTCCACTTTATGCTGGTTTATTCTATACTATTCACGTCCTATTATTGTATTAAGAAAGTAACTTCTCCCTAAGCTGGGTGAAATTAGTTCCTTTTCCGTCAAAGAAATTGTAACAAGATTCAGATTTCATTTGCTACTTTAACGAAACTTCAGTACTATCTCACTATTTAATACGAATGTTCACTACCTATGTCGGTAAACTGCGAACAGTTTGGGACAAAGTTCAGTCAGTCTTCCTTATATGATAATCAATTTAAGACAAGTCCAGATCCTTTCCTCTCCTGGCTTTACGTATTGATATACTCAAGGTTGCTGATCTACCTAGTTCAAGGTTAATGATTCTTATCAGATCGCAAAATTTCCAAAAATGCACCAAAAACAATCTCGTCGCGCCTACGTATAAGAGCATACGTTGAGATACGACCTAAGCCAGCAAGCGCTAGCAGCACATTAACAATGTATGACTTTTTTCTTCTGTATTACGCAGTGTCCTCGAAGAGCTCTCACAAGGAGTATCCTTTGAGTTCACTCGATCTATTCCGTGATCTATAAGTACACTACTTTGCCATCTACTATTATTTTAATTTGAAACTAATGGATTCTATTTCATTTGTTTCCCTTTTTAAAACATTAAGTCACTTTGTACTATATTTCTTTTCCATATATACTTGCTGCTATTCAAGTGATGCTACTCAGTGGGACTTGAAATTTGGATCTCGGATTCTGGGACTTTTATTGGGTTTCGGGTACTATTTTATATTTTCAATTTTTGCGTCCAAAGGAAGCAATCTACTTCTAGATCACTTACAGTGTACTTATAGATCACGGAATAGAACGAGTGAACTCAAAGAATACTCCCTGTCAATACTCTTTGAGGACACTGCGGCATTAAGTTCTCCGTACTTCCCACATTGATTTCTGAGGTTGTTTCACACAGTGATGCTTGTCTGTTAGCAATGACAACTCTGCGCAAAAGCCGCTGCTCTCGGTTGTTTAGTGAAGGTCGTCGGCCACAGCTTTATCCGTGGTAAAAGGTAATGCCTGAAATGCACACTATTGACACTAGGATCTCGGAATACGGAATTTCCTAACGATTTAGAAATGGCATGTCCCTACCATTCCGCGTTCAAAGTCTGTCAGTTCCTGTAGTGCGGCCATAACCATGTCGGAAAGCCTTTCACATTAATCAGCTGAGTACAAACGACAGCTCCGCAATTCACAGTCCTTTTATACCATCTTTACTGAATCTTCCGTCGGTTCTTGGTAGAACGACAATGTAATAAATGAAAAACGCTAGTTTGCTTTTGTTCCACAGTATTTCTTTCATTGCGTTAACCGGTTTTCGACTTCCAAGGTCATCTTGTGTCTGCGATACTACCGCCACCTGTATATGTGCGTATCGCTATCCTATGATACTTTTTTTTTTCACCCCAGTGTAGTTTGATACGATTTAACTGACGATTAATTTCATCGACTTCCTGAACATTAATCGGATCGACCTTTGTGAGACATCAAATTATTGCGTATGGTTTGAATCTACCGTCAGAAAATGAAAATGAACTCTGTTAAGACACGCTCTATTTGTCAGAAAGGCTGCACAGTGTGGTAGTCGTTCCTACGGCGTACCTTGTGGTAGGTCAGTGAAAAGTTCCTTCTCTACAACCGTAACGCTAGAGCTTTTTTTTTCTTTTCTTTTCTTTGAGTCATCCTGTGCCAACTCTTCATCTCAGAGTAGCACTTGCAACCTACGTCCACAGTTATTAGGTGGATGTATTCCAATTTCTGTCTTCCTCTACAGTTTTTGCCCTCTACAGCTCCCTGATGCCATGAAGTCATTCCCTGATGTGTTAACAGATGTCCTAGCGTCCTGTCTCTCCTCCTTGTCAGTGTTTTCCACATAATCCTTTCCTCTCCGATTCTGCGCAGGACCTCCTCATTCCTTACTTTATCAGTCCACCTAATTTTCAACATTAGACTGTGGCACCACATCTCAAATGCTTGTATTCCCTTCTGTTCCGGTTGTCCCATGATCCAGGTTTCACTTCCACACAATGCTGTGCTAAAAACGTACATTCTCAAAACGGCCTATGTTTGATACTAGTCGACTTCTGCTGGCCAGGAATGCCCTTTTTACCACTGATTGCCTGCTTTTGATGTCCTCCTTCCTTCGTTCGTTATTGCTTATTTTGCTGCCTAGGTAGTAGAATTCCTTAACTGTATCTTCTTCGTCTTCTTCGTGATCATCAATCGTGATGTTAAGCTTCTTGCTGTTCTCATTACTGCCAGTTCTCATTAGTTTCGTCTTTCTTCGATTTACTCTCAGTCCATATTCTGTACTCATTAGACCGTTCATTTCATTCAGCAGATCATGTAATACTTCTTCCCTTTCAAATGTTCAAAAGTGTGTGAAATCTTATGGGACTTAACTGCGAAGGTTATCAGTCCCTAAGCTTACACACTACTTGACCTAAATTATCCTAAGGACAAACACACACACCCATGCCCGGGGGAGGACTCGAACCTCCGCCGGGACCAGCCGCACAGTGCATGACTGCAGTGCCTTAGACCGTCTTCCCTTTCACTCAGGATAGCAATGTTATCAGCTAATCGTCCCAGAGATATCCTTTCACCTTGAATTTTAATTGACTCCCGAACCTTTCTTGTATTTACGTCATAACATCTTCGATGTACAGATTGAACAGTAGGGTGGAAGTCTGCATCGCTGTCTACCCTTTTTAATCGAACACTTCGTTCTTGGTCGTTCACTATTAGTTTTCCCTCTTGGCTCTTGTAAATATTTTATATCATCCGGATCTCCCTATAGCTCACCCTTGTTTTTCTCAGAATTTCGAATATCTTGCACCTTCTTACGTCGTCGAACTGTAGCGTCGCAAATTGTTCCGAGTGAACATTTGTTTTAGGATAGCTTGCTGTATTTAACTTCGGGGCCTGACATCTAGCGGCCTACCCGGGAGACACATGTACATTTGTCACTGCCGTGGGAAAGCTATTCAATGTCTTTTACTGAACGCGTACATTCACCACCTATAAGAATCTAAATAAGGGATAGTAGTTTCTGTGTAATCGCCTTTAAAATCTGTATACTGCACTTCGTTATTAATAGAAAGGTGGTGTGAAAATCTCAGTTTTCTAAGGGGCATATTTTCGGAGATAGAAAAGTTTACTTTAATATTAGAAAAACTAGACTTAAGAAAGGAAATTCACCTGGGAACATTTATGACTTGTTTTTGGTTGTCAATTGAAATACTCACCTAAAGTATCAGGGAATAGAATTATTTAACTGAAATTTAATTTAAAAAAAATTGAAATACCTTACAATTTTCGTGGTATGAAATCTAGAATAACTTCAGAAAGAACTAATAAAATCAGTATTTATTTTATTATGTGTTATGTGAGCCTGTGAGTAAATGAGAGTGTGCATGTGGGACATTCGTCAAATTTCGATATTGTATTATATACCGTCTTAAGTAACATGCAAGAGTTAAACAAGCCTGTTGTGGGAAAATGAACCTGGGGGATTTACCCACTTTGCTGATGACGTATGTCTAGGTGTGACTGCTATTGTAACAGAGTAGCCAGAAAGTCAGCTGGAGTAAAATCTGTATCTAAAGAATATTTCCAGAATTATTGTCTTTTCGTTTATTAAACATTACTTTAATATATGCATGTCAGATTGACGCGAATGCGTCTGTGTATAAGGATTGGTGCAGGCCAGTTTTGGCGCGAGTGTGGTCATGAGCGAGCATTCTGATTGGCAGTCAGTAGGGTCAGGCAATCAGCATTGAGACGGTTCCCGCTCGTCACCGGATTGTTATACTGGGAGTGAGGCTGGAAGAGGGAGTCACTCGCTAGCTTTGAACGCGGACGGTCATGTTACTAGTGCCACTAAAAATAATGTGTAAGATGAAGAATTACTTAGAATTGGTGAGCTAAGCAGATAGCAGATGTTGTTGAGGACTGCCTTGCGAAATTTCAAAGGTTTTGACTAAATCTGTTGGACAGATATTCGCGTATGAAATATTGGCCTTCATAGAATCCGCGTGGAATGTTTCAGTATTTAACTACTGAGCAGTTTTGGCGAGCAGTTTTTTTTCTTTTTTTTAGAAATCCACAAGAAGGACAGAATTTAATAACTCATATTAGTGGCGTAATTAATGAGTGTGGAAACGTTGTTTAATTTGGGTGGGGTTTGGACAGATCTCTGGCTGCTGTGCTTGTGAAATGTGTGTATGAGTCGTGAACTAGAAGGACATAGCCAATAGTTTAAATGTGGACTGAATAGTACCTTTTCTTTGGTTATCAAGGACAAAATAAACATTATTATGTGGAAATTTCGGACATTATTTTTCAGAAGCCAGTCCCTTTTCTTACTGCCAGACAAAATTGGATGACAGTATTTCCACAGAACTTTCTTTCATAACTAGAGTTGCGCGGCCTCAGTAATTGTAGATATTAGGGGGTGTTTTTCTATCAACGCTGCTTTTACATCATCTTGTAAGTATCTACGTTGCCGAGTGAAGGGACATTGAACAGACGCCGTTCTGAAGTAGGTGAATTTTAATTTGTAGCCTGCACAGTGACAACGACGAATAGACACGAGAAATTAAACCCCGACCCGCTGCAGAACGTTTTTTTTTTTTTTTTTGTGTCAACTGCTACGTCAGAATTGCCTTTCTGGTGCCTTTACCTTTCCTAAAGCCAAACTGCGTGTCATACAACAGATCGTCAGATTTTTGTGACACGTAAGGCCTTCGTTATTTAGATGGCAATATTCATGAGTTAAAACTTCGCTAGCAAAGGGCTTAGAGCAACGCCATCAGCTGTCTGAGACGTAGCAGAAGTTTTTAGAGAGGCAGTTCTTGTGACGCCGCGTTGCACCAGATTGTGCAGGTTGCAGCTGCAACGCAAGCAGGGGGCCGCGAAACAGGAGAGGCCCATATGCGCCCCACGGAGTCGGGGATTGGTCGGAGAGGAGCGGACACTGTGCGTCCTCGAAGCAGGGTGTGCCGCTCCCCACCTGCAACCAGTCCCTATCATGAACAGCTGCAGCGTGGACCCGTGTGTGCCCACGGCTTGGCATTGCCTACTGCATGCATATTAATGGAAGGTGCTTTGGCGCCGCAGGAATGCTGGGCAAATGGATGTTTACAAGTGTAGACAAGGTCTGTGGTCGCAGGCTATGACGTACGTATTACCTAGCTCCATTGTCGTGTTGCGCTGAATTGTGAAGGCGAGCTTTTCGGCGACGGTCATATAAACGCGACGTTTGTGAAGTAATGGTCATTCTATGTTTCAGTCACGTTTTAGATTTGCTGGCGAATTTTCGATTTAGCTGCTTCTACGCTGTCAACGAGAGTCACGATTGCGACATTACGGGCCACGTGAGCAGCAATCTCATTCACGCCTGTCGAAACCCATCGTTCTCAGAACTCCGTCCTACAGCTCGGTGGCCGTTAGAGCAGACGAAATGACTTTATTGTTGTTGTGTATCACCTAGTGCATGTAGTACCTCTTATTACTACTGGTACGAGTAGTTAACAATTTGACATTGGATATTACCGCTCAAAAGACGATAGGCGAAGGTTAGTAGAGATTCGTGCGTTTGTGGAAAGATCTATGTGCGAAGCACACAACTACCATCGTCACACATTAGCAAAAGATCTCGCCGAAAGCCCAAGAAAATTCTGGTCCTATGCAAAATCGCTAAGTGGATCTAAGGCTTCCGTCTAGTCACTCGTTTACCAGTCTATCAATGATAGTAAATCGAAAGCCGAAGTTTAAAATCCCGCGTTTAAGAAATCCTTCACTCAGGCGAATCGTAGAAACATACAGCCGTTTGACTATCGCACAGTCCCATACCCGTATGGGTGACATAGTAATAAGCCACCCTTGTGTAGAGAAATAACTGGAGGAGTTGAAAACAAATAAGTCGCCTGGTGCGGATGGAATCCCACTTGGCTTTTACAGAGAGTATTCTACGGCATTGACCCCTAGCTTAGCTTGCATTTATCGGGAATCTCTCGCCCAGTGCAACGTCGCCAGCAACTGGCAAAACGCGCACGTGACTCCTATATATAGAAAGGGTGGAAGAACAGACCCTCAAAATTACAGACCAATATCCTTAACATAAATTTGCTGCAGAATTTTTGAACATATTCTGAGTTCGAATACAATAAATTTTCTGGAGGCCGAGAAGCTACGTTCACAAATCAGCACGATTTTACAGAGCATCAGTCTTGTGAAACTCAGCCTGCTCTTTTCTCACATGTTATCCTGCGAACTACGGAAAAAGAGCAAAAGGCAGAGTCACCCTCTTGTCAAAGGCAGAGTCCACATTTCTAGGCTTCCGAAAAGCATTTTACATGATTCCCCATTGCAGACCGTTAACGAAGGTACGAACATAGGGAATAGGTCCCAGATATGCGAGTGACTGGACGACTTCTTCGGTAATAGAACCTAGTATCCACAATTTTATGTAACACTGTTGGAGAACAGCGATCTTTATTGTCATAAAATTATTTAAAAACAGTCATGATCGCAGCCGATGTTAGCTTCTGACCGGTTTCGGCCTTTTAACTGCGGGTCATCATCGGAGTTGGCACCATCTAGGCGACGGCGCTGTCGCCGGCATCTGTATAGTGCAAACTCTGATGATGAGCCGTAATTAAAAGGCCGAAACCGGAAGGAAGTTAACATTGGCTGCGATCAAGACCATTTTTAAATAATTTTAGAATCTAGGGTGTTGTTCTCGACGGGGAATGTGGATCAAAGACAAGAGTATAGTCTGGAGTGCCCCGTGCAAGTGTGATAGGACCGCTATTATTTCCTATACATAAATGATGTGGCAGACTCAGTGGGCAGCAATCTGCGGTTGTTTGCTAATGATGCTGTGGTATAAGGGAAGGTATCGTCGTTGAGTTACTGTAGGACGGTACAAGGTGACTTAGACAAAATTTCTATTTGGTGTGATGAATGTCAGTCAACTCTAAATATAGAAAAATGAAAATTAAGCGGATAAGTAGGAAAAAATAAACTCGTAATAGTCGGATATAGCATTAGTAGTGTCATGGTTGACATAATCATCATCTAATTACTGGTCTAACGTTGTGAAGTAGTATTAAAGGGAACGAGCATGTGACGTTTGTGGCAGAGAAGGCGAATGGTGGACTTTGGTTTATTGGGAGAATTTTGCGAAAGTATGGTTCATCAGCATAGGAGACCGCATACAGTACGCCAGTGCGACCTTTTCTTGAGTACTAAGTATTTGGGATTCGCATCAGGTCGGATTAAAGGAAGAGATCGAAGCAATTCAGAGGCGAGCTGCTAGATTTGTTATCAGTAAGTCCGAACAACACGTCAGTGTCAGGGAAATACTTCGGGAACAAAAATGGAAACCCTGGAGGGAAGGCGACGATCTTTTCTAGGAACACCATAGAAAATTTAGAAAACAGGCATTTGAGGCTAGCCGACCCGGTTCTAGGCGCTTCAATCCAGAATCGCACTGCTGCTACGGTTGCAGGTTCGAATCCTGTCTCGGGCATGGACGTTTGTGATGTCCTTAGCTTAGTTAGGTTTAAGTAGTTCTAAGTCTAGGGTACTGATGACCTCAGATGTCAAGTCCCATAGTGCTTAGAGCCATTTGAACCATTTAACCCCGAGCGGTCTAAGGCACTGCAGTCATGGACTGTGCGGCTGGTCCCGGCGGAGGTTCGAGTCCTCCCTCGGGTATGGGTGTGTGTGTTTGTCCTTAGGATAATTTAGGTTAAGTAGTGTGTAAGCTTAGAGACTCATGACCTTAGCAGTTAAGTCCCATAAAATTTCACACACATTTGAACATTTTTTTTGAACCATTTAACACTAATCGCAGAAGTGTTCTATATTGCCACCAATGTACATTTCGGATAAGAGCTACGAAGATAATATACGTGGAATTAGGGTTCGTACGAAAGCATATAGACAATTGTTTTTCCTCTCCCTCTCTGCTAGTGGAACAGCAAAGGAAATGAGTTCAAAAATGGTTCAAATGGGTCTGAGCACTATGGGACTTGACATCGATGGTCATCAGTCCCCTAGAACTTAGAACTACTTAAACCTAACTAACCTAAGGACATCACACAACACCCAGTCATCACGAGGCAGAGAAAATCCCTGACCCCGCCGGGAATCGAACCCGGGAACCCGGGCGTGGGAAGTGAGAACGCTACCGCACGACCACGAGCTGCGGACAAGGAAATGAGTACTCGTGGTACAGTGTACCCTCCACCACGCATCGAACGGTGGCTTGTGGAATATGTATGCAGGTGTAGATGTAGACAGATGTATTTTCAGATTTGTATTCTTTCCTGCACCCACTCAGACATGTTACACAACCTTCATCACGTAATCGTTTTCTCTTTGCTTATTTATACCTCTAAATTGTGATCTGATGCCTTAGCATATATTATGTTTTCTAACGGGTATGGAATCACATGATGTCATGTTTTCTGCTTCGCACATCTTCTTCTCAGAAAACTGGAAAGAGCTCTTTCTTCCAGGTGGATGAAGTCATTTCACTGTCGTCGCCCACGTGATCGGGACACCTTGCGATGTACGCGATTTCACACGCGACGAAATACCTCGAGACTAATGAACGAAACATTGTACCGGAAAATCCTGCTCATCCTCATTCAATACTAAATTTATATCTTTTCAAAAAAAGTTTACCTGCGGAACAGGTTTAATTGTAAGTACATACTCTTCCACATCTAACGCCAATTAAAAAAAGAACCTTAATTCTGCTTCGGTCACAAATTTTTTACTTCATCCACTGTCTGTTACGAGGCTTGATTGTCATAAGATAACAGGCGTCTTTTACAACACAATCCATAAAGGAAGAAAAATTAGGTCACGCCATTGTGAAATATTAAAAACAACCATGGTGTTTCGACAGTCTATGCAGCGATAGACTTCAGAGTTGCTAAACTACAGGGTCTGCGAAAGGTTTACCTATCTGTTGTCCTACTTTGTTTTCCACGTTTCCGTTCCGATAAACCACTGCATAGTGCAAAGTCAAGCCGGCCGAAGTGGCCGAGCGGTTATAGGCGCTACAGTCTAGAACCGCGTGACCGCTACGGTCGCAGGTTCGAATGCTGCCTCGGGCATGGATGTGTGTGCTGTCCATAGGTTAGTTAGGTTTAAGTAGTTCTAAGTTCTAGGGGACTGATGACCTCAGAAGTTAGGTCCCATAGTGCTCAGAGCCATTTGCAAAGTCAAGATGCCTGTGGAAGATTAGTTGTACAGAAGGATATCGCCTGCGCTAATCTAGCAAATACGTGTCCGGCCAACAGCGGCAGCTTGCGTTCTCTGTTCAGTGACAGTGTTTCCCTGGATCAAGACGTCCATGCAGCACGGCAGTTCTCATGTGGCCACTTGTTTATATTGTTGAACTAAGTTTTGATGAGCTTCAGTCTGGCGAATACTCGTGGCACCTTGGACTGGGGTCGACAACTTGTTCTCATTTTCCCTGTCCACGAAACCAAGACATTTGTAAGTAGGCTGTTTAGGTTTTTATGTTGGCAACGCCAAGTAGCGGTATGTATGAAAATCACTGATTGTGCTGTGTGCAGTCTGTGGCTGGTTTGCATTGTTGGAATATTTGCTATTGTAGTGTTGGGCAGCTGGATGTGAACAGCGCGTAGCGTTGCGCAGTTGGAGGTGAGCCGCCAGCAGTGGTGGATGTGGGGGGAGAGATGGCAGAATTTTGAGAGCGGACGATCTGGACATGTGTCCGTCAGAAAAACGAAATTTGTAAGACTGGATACCATGAACTAATATATATATAATGACTTTTGAACACTATTAAGGTAAATACATTGTTTGTTCTCTATCAAAATCTTTCATTTGCTAACTATGCCTATCAGTAGTTAGTGCCTTCCGTACTTAGAATCTTTTATTTAGCTGGCAGTATTGGCGCTCGCTGTATTGCAGTAATTCGAGTAACGAAGATTTTTGTGAGGTAAGTGATTCATGAAATCTTATTGTCAGACAGGGCCATTCTTTTGTAGGGATTATTGAAAGTCATATTGCGTTGCGCTAAAAACCCATTGTGTGTCAGTTTAGTGTTGATCAGAACAGGTAAAAAGAGAAATGTCTGAGTACGTTCACTTTTACTCAGCTGTTTGAAAATCAAATAACATAAGAGGTTTTCCAGCATTGTCATTTATAAAATTTTTCTAAGGGGATATTTCACATTTTATTACCTCAGATGCCTCTTTTATTCACCGCTCATCCACAGACGTCTGCTGGGCAGCCACACGGACATCTTGAAAACTGGTAGGTGGTGTTCGGCTATCACTGATTTCGTGTTATCCCGTTCGCACCTAATGTTCAGGCTTCTAAACGTTAACTATTTATTCGTCTCCCGGTTTCACCTCATCCATATCGAAGTTCATAAAAACGCGCAGCGTGGAGAGGTTCTACGGAATCCTTCGAGTGCCTCTGTAGTTCTTGAATCTTACGGCCGCTCTGAACGACTGGCTCGACCCCTCTGTTGCGCAGCGTCTCACCCACGCGGTCGCCGGCACCTCTCGCGTGAGGGAAACGATCGACGGGGAACTTTTCTTCTGTTCCTTTATGTCTACTGTCTTCACTGCACCTCATAATTCGTCTTTCGTTTCAATTGCAGAGTTCGTTCGCGTGCAAAGTTTTCCAGACATCGTTTAGTCCATGTTCGAGGTTATCACTGTTGTCAGCCTCATTGACCCAGAGAACTCTGTCAACGTAAGAAATGCAGCGTTGTTTGGTCCTGGGAATGTAATATCCTGGATACAGATATCATTTGCTGTGCATCGGATTCCTATAAATTTATGTCCTAGTTTGTTACTAGGGTTTTCTTTATACATCTTTACCCAGAAAGAAGTCCCATCGTTATTCTCCATTTCCACTGTGAACAGAATATTTTTATGAAGGTTGTTAATTTTGGTAGCTGACTACGCAATCTGCCCACCACTTCAGCTATGGGCTGTGCTGACGCCACCGAGGACTTAAGTTGGCGGAAGGGCCACACAGTGAGCTGTAGTTTGGATAAGCCATTTACCTGTACTGAACTCTGAGCTCGGGTCGTTCTCGTCATCGCAACGCAGTCTCTGCTTCCTTCTAGTCGCCACTCGCAGAAGTAGTGAACATTCGATTTTGTAAGTCTTTACGTAGATGGTTAAATACACTCCCGGAAATGGAAAAAAGAACACATTGACACCAGTGTGTCAGACCCACCATACTTGCTCCGGACACTGCGAGAGGGCTGTACAAGCAATGATCACACGCACGGCACAGCGGACACACCAGGAACCGCGGTGTTGGCCGTCGAATGGCGTTAGCTGCGCAGCATTTGTGCACCGCCGCCGTCAGTGTCAGCCAGTTTGCCGTGGCATACGGAGCTCCATCGCAGTCTTTAACACTGGTAGCATGTCGCGACAGCGTGGACGTGAACCGTATGTGCAGTTGACGGACTTTGAGCGAGGGCGTATAGTGGGCATGCGGGAGTCCGGGTGGACGTACCGCCGAATTGCTCAACACGTGGGGCGTGAGGTCTCCACAGTACATCGATGTTGTCGCCAGTGGTCGGCGGAAGGTGCACGTGCCCGTCGACCTGGGACCGGACCGCAGCGACGCACGGATGCACGCCGAGACCGTAGGATCCTACGCACTGCCGTAGGGGACCGCACCGCCACTTCCAAGCAAATTAGGGACACTGTTGCTCCTGGGGTATCGGCGAGGACCATTCGCAACCGTCTCCATGAAGCTGGGCTACGGTCCCGCACACCGTTAGGCCGTCTTCCGCTCACGCCCCATCATCGTGCAGCCCGCCTCCAGTGGTGTCGCGACAGGCGTGAATGGAGGGACGAATGGAGACGTGTCGTCTTCAGCGATGAGAGTCGCTTGTGCCTTGGTGCCAATGATGGTCGTATGCGTGTTTGGCGCCGTGCAGGTGAGCGCCACAATCAGGACTGCATGCGACCGAGGCACACAGGGCCAACACCCGGCATCATGGTGTGGGGAGCGATCTCCTACACTGGCCGTACACCACTGGTGATCGTCGAGGGGACACTGAATAGTGCACGGTACATCCAAACCGTCATCGAAGCCATCGTTCTACCATTCCTAGACCGGCAAGGGAACTTGCTGTTCCAACAGGACAATGCACGTCCGCATGTATCCCGTGCCACCCAACGTGCTCTAGAAGGTGTAAGTCAACTACCCTGGCCAGCAAGATCTCCGGATCTGTCCTCCATTGTGCATGTTTGGGACTGGATGAAGCGTCGTCTCACGCGGTCTGCACGACCAGCACGAACGCTGGTCCAGCTGAGGCGCCAGGTGGAAATGGCATGGTAAGCCGTTCCACAGGACTACATCCAGCATCTCTACGATCGTCTCCATGGGAGAATAGCAGCCTGCATTGCTGCGAAAGGTGGATATACACTGTACTAGTGCCGACATTGTGCATGCTCTGTTGCCTGTGTCTATGTGCCTGTGGTTCTGTCAGTGTGATCATGTGATGTATCTGACCCCAGGAATGTGTCAATAAAGTTTCCCCTTCCTGGGACAATGAATTCACGGTGTTCTTATTTCAAATTCCAGGAGTGTATTTGACGTGAGGGTAGTGAAGGAACTGTGTTCAAATAAGAAAGGTATACTTGTAAGGTGGTTGATTTTTGTATGTCATCCATGCCCACATCAGAGAGAAAGTTACACTTCTGTTAAACAATCTTTGTTCTTGTCGTGGCACAGTCTTTGCCTCTGCGTAATACGTTACATTCTTAGTCGAAGTGGGGTAGGTGATGGACGTATTTAATAGTGCTGTGTGGACTTGTGATTGTATCTGTTAGATGAAAAAGGACAGCAAGGATGAACATAATACATACATTGAAAAGTGAAAGGAATATATACTTTGAACATATCATTATTTTTGAAGAGAGGAAGTTTGAGGAAAGATTGCAGCATTGCGCAGTTAGGGATGATTATTGTCAGCTACTTAACTTTCTCAGAGCTGAGAGAAAGGCCACCCCACTTCCCTGAGACATGGATTTGCATATTAATTGATTAAGCTGTTGGATTTTTGTAGAAATTCTCTGTTTACTTTGTACCTTTTTTAAATCATTGTTGACTTTAACCATAGTATCGTTCAGACCAATGTTATGTTTGAAGATCACGCCAAGTTTCGCTCTGTCCTTTTCAATATATATTTCATTCTAAAATCGTTGTCTTAGATCATCATTTCATAGGAATAGCTACTTTCCCCACTCAACTGTTTATCATTACGCATTACCACGTACAACAGTTTGAATATGAATTTAGAAACAAAAATCTAGATTGGCGCTGTCTACTTGCTGTTTGCTGTTGTGCTTTCGAGAAATCTGCAACAATGTTGTCAAGACGCGAGGTAAGTTGAAATTTTGATTAGGGCCAGATAACCGTTTTACTTCCGTTGCGCATTTAATACAAAGTCAAGCTGCATTCAGATCAGTTACAGTTCAGTTCATATTCGGTTCTGTAAAGGTCGGCTAACTTTCAGACAGAAACAAAAATACAGAGAGAAACTTACACATTGACGCTATACATTGGAGATAGATAATTATAATTACTGTCCGCCGAAATACGTCCAGAATGATTGAAACTATATTAGCCCACCTTTGGAACGAAGCACAGCACCGATTTTGCATAGCGTAGATTCGATGTGTTCTTGGTATATTTCCGGAGGAATGTGAAACCAGATGCCTAAACACAGGTAACGTAATTCCCGTAAATTACGGGTCGGCTGTTTGAGGGCACGGAGCTATCGCTCATTAGCGTACTACACTACTGGCCATTAAAATTGCTACACCACGAAGATGACGTGCTACAGACGCGAAATTTAACCGACAGGAAGAAGATGCTGTGATATGCAAATGATTAGCTTTTCAGAGCATTCGCACAAGGTTGGTGCAGGTAGCGACACCTACAAAGTGGTGACATGAGAAAGTTTCCAACCGATTTCTCATACACAAACAGCAGTTGACCGGCGTTGCCTGGTGAAACGTTGTTGTGATGCCTCGTGTAAGGAGGATAAATGCGTACCATCACGTTTCCGACTTTGATAAAGGTCTGATTGTAGCCTATCGCGATTGCGGTTTATCGTATCGCGACATTGCTGCTCGTGTTGGTCGAGATCCATTAACTGTTAGCAGAATATGGAATCGGTGGGTTCAAGAGGGTAATACGGAACGCCGTGCTGGATCCCAACGGCCTCGTATCACTAGCAGTCGAGATGACAGGCATCTTATCCGCATGGCTGTAACGGATCGTGCAACCACGTCTCGATCGCTGAGTCAACAGATGAGGACGTTTGTAAGACAACAACCATCTGCACGAACAGTTCGACGACGTTTGCAGCAGCATGGACTATCACGGAGACCATAGCATGGTGTACTCGACGACGAACCTGGGTGCACGAATGGCAAAACGTCATTTTTTCGGATGAATCCAGCTTCTTTTTACAGCATCATGATGGTCGCATCCGGGTTTGGCGTCGTCGCGGTGAACACACGTTGGAAGCGTGTATTCGTCATCGCCATACTGGCGTATCACCCGGTGTGATGGTATGGCGTACTATTCGTTACACGTCTCGGTCACCTCTTGTTCGCACTGACGGAACTTTGACCGGTGGACGTTACATTTCAGATGTGTTACGACCCCGTGGCTCTACCCTTCATTCGATCCCTGCGAATCACTACATTTCAGCAGGATAACGCACGATCGCATGTTGCAGGTCCTGTACGGGCCTTTCTGGATACAGAAAAAGTTCGACTGCTGCCCTGGCCAGCACATTCTCCAGATCTCTCACCAATTGAAAACGTCTGGTCAATGGTGGCCGAGCAACTGGCTCGTCACAGTACGCCAGTCACTACTCTTGATGAACTGTGGTATCGTGTTGAAGCTGCATGGGCAGTGTACCTGCACACGCCATCCAAGCTCTATTTGACCCAATGCCCAGGCGTATCAAGGCCGTTTTCATGGCCAGAGGTGGTTGTCGTGGGTACTGATTTCTCAGGATCTATGCACCCAAACTGCGTGAAAATATAATCACATGTCAGTTCTAGTATAATATAATTTTCCAATGAATACCCGGTTATAAACTGCATATCTTCTTGGTGCAGCAATTTTAATGGCCAGTAGCGTAGATGTAGTCCTTCGGGTTCCACGATACAAGATGATTCGATGGCGAGACATCAGCGTGAGTTCGCTGTTGTGCTCGTCAAACCGCTGAAGTATAATTCAGGCCTTGAGACACGGACAGTTATCCTGCTGGAAGATGCCATCGTTGCCAGACATTAACCGTCACCCGATGCACTTAGTCCACGGTAGTGTTCAGTAGTCCACAGCTGCCATGAAGCCTCGATTACTACCACATATCCCAGTAAAGTCAGGTGAATGGCCCACATGGCATAATACCGCCTCCACTGGCCTGTGTCTACATCTACATCTACATCTACATGCATACTGGCAAGCCACCTGACGGTGTGCTGCGGAGGGTACTTTGAGTACCTCTATCGTTTCTCCCTTCTATTCCAGTCTCGTATTGTTCGTGGAAAGAAAGATTGTCGGTATGCCTCTGTGTGGGTTCTAATCTCTATGATTTTATCCTCATGGTCTCTTCGCGAGATGTACGTAGGAGCGAGCAATATACTGCTTGACTCCTCGGTGAAGGTATGTTCTCGAAACTTCAACAAAAGCCCGTAACGAGCTACTGAGCGTCTCTCTTGCAGAGTCTTTCACTGGAGTTTATCTATCACCTCCGTAACGCTTTCGCGATTATTAAATGATCCTGTAACGAAGCGCGTACTCTCCGTTCGATCTTCTCTATCTCTTCTATCAACCTATCTAGTACGGATTCCACACCGGTGAGCAGCATTCAAGCAGTGGGCGAACAAGTGTACTGTAACCTACTTCCTTTTTTTTCGGACTGCATATCCTTAGGGTTCTTCCAATGAATCTCAGTCTGGCATCTGCTTTACCGACGATTAATTTTATATGGTCATTCCATTTTAAATCACTCCTAATGCCTACTCCCAGATAATTTATGGAATTAACTGCTTCCAGTTGCTGACCTGCTATATTGTAGCTAAATGATAAAGGATCTTTCTTTCTTTGAATTCGCAGCACATTAAACTTGTCTACATTGAGATTCAATTGCCATTCCCTGCACCATGCGTCAATTCGCTGCAGATCCTCCTGCATTTCAGTACAATTTTCCATTGTTACAACCTCTCTATATACCACAGCACCTCAGTGAACTTCCGATGTTATCCACAAGGTCATTTATGTATATTGTGAATAGCAACGGTCCTACGACACTCCCCTGCGGCACACCTGAAATCACTCTTACTTCGGAAGAGTTCTCTCCATTGAGAATGACATACTGCGTCCTGTTATCTAGGAACTCCTCAATCCAATCACCCAATTGGTCTGATAGTCCATATGCTCTTACTTTGTTCATTAAACGACTGTGGGGAACTGTATCGAACGCCTTGCGGAAGTCAAGAAACGTGGCATCTACCTGGGAACCCGTGTCTGTGGCCCTCTGAGTCTCGTGGACGAATAGCGCGAGCTGGGTTTCACACGATCGTCTTTTTCGAAACCCATGCTGATTCCTACAGAGTAGATTTCTGGTCTCCTGAAAAGTTATTATACTCGAACATAATACGTGTTCCAAAATTCTACAACTGATCGACGTTAGAGATGTAGGTTTATAGTTCTGCACATCTGTTCCATGCCCCTTCTTAAAATCGGGGTTGACCTGCTACCTTTTCCAATCTCTTGGAACACTACGCTCTTCTAGAGACCTACGGTACACCGCTGCAAGAAGGGTGGCAAGTTCCTTCGCGTACTCTGTGTAAAATCGAACTGGTATCCTATCAGGTCCAGCGGCCTTCCCTCTTTTGAGCAGTTTTAGTTGTTTCTCTATCCCTCTGTCGTCTATTTCGATATCTATCATTTTGTCATGTGTGCGACAATCTAGAGAAGGAACTACAATGCAGTCTTCCTCTGTGAAACAGCTTTGGAAAAAGACATTTAGTGCCATGGAGCAGCTTTCAAGCAGCCGTTCACTTGGATGACGGCGTATCAGGAAAGTAACATCGGCCTGGTGTGACAAGAAACGTGATTCGTCCGACGTGGTGGCGCGCTTCCATTGGTTAGAGGTCCAGCCTCGGTGATCCCTGTCACTGCAGTCGTAATAACTGATGTCGTCGGGTCAGCATGGGAAAACGTAAGTGGAGCCGCAAGTTCAACTATACGCGCTAAATGGTATGCTATGAATCACATTTGCCTGCACCAAAATTGTACTCTGTCGTCAAATCTGCCACAGATTGCTGCCTATCCTACTTTACAAACCAGACTAGCCTCCGACCTACGCCCTCTGTGTTGAGGCTGGAGGTCTAACACCTCGTCGCCTGCCAGTGGTTTTACCTTCCTTTAACCACTGCCAGTGCTCACTACAGCAATACGTGAAAAGCAATCTAGATGCGCGGTCTCATGATGTTCATTCCCAGGCGCTGTGCAATAACAACCTGACATTTATTACGAGGGTCACTCCAAAAGAAATGCACACTATTTTTGTAAAAATGCAGTTTTCATTCTGCATGTGTGAAAGTTTTACAGTGTGTACATACATCCTTCCCGTTTGTTTTCATACTTAGTTCGACCTGTTCCCGTGAGTGGTGCCGTTACAGGATGTCTTCAAGATGACTGCTACACTTGACGTTCGTCAGAAGCAACGTGCTGTCATAGAATTCCTGTCCTGTGAAAACGAGACAGTGGGAAACATCCAAAGAGGTTGAAAATGGTGTATGGAGATGCTGCTGTCGATCGCAGTACAGTAGTCGGTGGGCAAGCAGGTTACGTGATGAAAGCGGGCACGGCAATATTGAGGATTGTCCTCGCAGCGGCAGGCTCGTACTGCACACACTCCAGACAATGTGCAGACAGTTAACGAATTGGTGACTGCTGACAGACGCATCACAGTGAAGGAATTGTCACGCTACCTTGGGATAGGGGAAGGAAGTGTTTGCAGGATACTGAAAGTGTTGCCGTTAAAAAGGTTTGTGCCAGTTGGGTTCCCAGGATGTTGACAGTGGCTCACAAAGAAACAAGAAAAACGGTATGCAGCGAACTTTTGGAACAGTTCGAGAATGGTGGAGATGAATTTCTTGGTAGAATTGTGACAGGTGATGAAACATGGCTCCATCACTTTTCACCAGAGACGAAGAGGCAATCAATGGAGTGGCATCATGCAAATTCACCCAAGAAAAAAAATTCCAAACCACACCTTCTGCTGAAAAAGTTATGGCTATGGTGTTTTCGATTCCGAAGGACTCTTACTTTTGGACGTTAGGCCAAGTGGAGCCACCATAAATTCTGATGCATATGTGACGACACTGAAGAAACTTCAAGCTTTACTGAGTCGTGTTCGACCACATCGGCAAAGGAGGATTTTTGCTGTTGCACGACAATGCACGGCCTCATGTCTTTCAAAAAACCATGGAAGCGATCATAAAACTCTGATGGACAACACTGAAACACCCGCCTTGCAGTCCTGACCTGGCTCCACGTGACTATCATCTCTTTGGGAAACTGAAAGACTCTCTTCGTGGAACAAGGTTTGAAGATGATGACTCCCTTGTGCACGCTGCCAAACAGTGGCTCCAACAGGTTGGTCCAGAATTTTACAGTGCCAGTATACAGGCGCTGGTTCCATGATGGCATAAGGCAGTTGAGAGGGATGGAAATTATGTGGAGAAACGAAAATATTGTTCCTAAAGGATGTATCTACACACTGTAAAACTTTCAAACATGTAGAATAAAATATAGATTAAAAAAATAGTGTACATTTCTTTTGGAGTGACCCTCGTATAAATATCCACCAGAATAGCTGCTTATAGTAACTAATATTTATGCACGACAGACTGTTTCGGCATTTGTCACCACTGTCAAGTACCTACCAATACAATTTTGATGATAATGTATATAAATGTGAATGTCATTTACATTAAAGTGACTGTATAGTAATCAGGTGTAGACTGATGTCCACATTACGTCGTTAGTGAACTGTCTTACAACTGCCACTGTTTTCATAAGATGGTAAATGAAGTAAATATAACGAAATAATACGTTAATTATGGTTTGACAGTTCAACTCTTAGGACTCTATATACTTACAAATATTATGCAGATGAACAGCTACATTATTTTATTAACTAAAATTTGTCACTTTTGTCTTGACTCTTACATATGTTACTTGTATATACACAGAAGAAAATACCCACAAGAAATATTAAATGAGCATGCAGGTTTTAAACACAAGTATTACTGAACTTTTGGAACACGAAAACGGATAAATCGGAAGTAACACTTGCTTATTTACGTCGTTTACCATCTTATCAATACACTGAGAGTTATAAGACAGTTATTATAAACAGCCATTCTGGCAAATGTTTCTAATACTCATGTCATTAGCTGACATGTACTGTATCATGCTGCTGGTACTAAATAAGAAAAAATCTACCCTTTGTCAAAGTTTAGATTAGATTGGATTAGTTTTCCGTTCCATAGATCCGTGCTGAGGAGATCCACGTGGATGTGGAACATGTCAATTTTTTTTAAGCTGAAATAACAATACTAATAGTATGAGTGTATACAAAACATCATTTGTTTCTATTAAAAAATTCGTCGATAGAGTAGAAGGAGTTGGCCACTAGTAAGTTGTTCAGGCTCCTTTTAAACTGATCTTTATTTGTAACTAAATTTTTAATGTTTGCTGGCAAATTATTGAAGACGAGTGTTCCTGAGTAGTGGACCCCTTTTTGATCTAAAGTAAGTGCTTTTAAGTCCTTGTGCAGATCATTTTGTTCCTGGTATTGTGTGTATGAACTGAGCTGTTTGTTGGAAAAAGAGATATATTATTTAGGACAAATTTCATTAAGGAGTAAATATACTGAGAAGCATTAATTAGTATACCCAGTTCTTTGAAGAGGTTTTTACAGGACGTCCGTAATGAGAAGTTTTTAGAGTACTCACCGGAACCTAACTTTACTTTAAGTTGAACGAGCAAACTGAATAAAAAATTCATCACACTATGACGTCAACCGTCTATCGTAAAGAATTTTTTATTCTACTATTTACGCCATCACATGATAAAATGTTTCCATCTTGACTGTACATCTTGCATAGCTCTTCTTCCCTATGTGCCTACATTACGGGTCTGCTATCCAAGAGTAGCCGACCGCTGTGGCCGAGCGGTTCTAGGCGCTTCACTCTGGACCGCTACGGTCGCAGGTTCGAATCCTGCCTCGCGCATGGATGTGTGTGATGTCCTTAGGTTAGTTAGGTTTAAGTAGTTCTAAGTTCTAGGGGACTAATGCCCTCAGATGTCAAGTCCCATTGTGCTAAGAGCCATTTGGACCATTTTTTTTCCTATCCAAGAACCTCAACCAACGACATCGACACAGCGGCGCGGTTCTTAACGTTGTTTTCTTGAAAAGTTGCACGCAGGCATCAGTGGCACAGGAGTTAGGATGTAGCCCATTACTACTACGACCGTCTGCTCGAGTTATTTGCCCTGTTTTCGAGTTCTGGAGAGGTAGAGCGGTGTTGCTTCTGATTTCATGGTGTGGGGAGCCATCGAGTATGATTTCGGATCATAGTTGGTAATGATTGAGAGTACTCTTGAGGGCACAACAGTGCACCACAGACATTCACCTTTTCACGTCTTACCTTTCATGCGACATCATGGTACCATTTTTCAGAAGACAATGCTCGTCAGTTAGTACCCCTTTGGTTCATGTGGCCACAAAATGGTAGTCTTCTTTTCCTCATGATATCAGTTAGCTCTTCAATTATCAAATAGAGGTCTCTGTTTCATCTTAATTTGTATTCAACTTTACTATTACAGCTAGGACCCAGGGTTTTCCTTAGAATCCATCTTTCAGTTTTGCAAGATCCCCAAATCTGTTTAGTTTTAGTGTTTCTGCTGCATACAATGTTTCGGGCTTTACCAGTGGTTGATAGTGTCTCACTTTTGAGTTCCAGGACAAAGCTTTTTGTTATATGTGTTTTTTATCATTTGGTATGCCCTTTCCATTTTATGTATTCTATTTTCTGTAACTCTTTTATTTTGTGTTGCTTGTTATCCATTCTCCTAGGTATTTAAAACAGTTTGTTTCATATATTGTGTTGTGATGAATTTTAAGATTTGGAGGAGTATCACTGACATTGACCATGAAATGTGTTTCTTTCAGACGATATTTTTAGTCCTATTTTGTCTACTTGTTCCTGTAGTTCTGTGATTTGCTCTTGGCACTATCCGGTGAGTCAGCAAAAAACGCCACGTGATCTGCAAATGCAGTCTATGGTGATTTTATATGGGTTTCTTCCCTGTTGAACATCCTTAGTATTGATAGATTCTCTCCATTCTCTCACTACCTTTTCTGATGAACATTTCAAAAGTAGGGGTGATAGACCATCTCTTGTCTTACTCCTGAAAAAATGGCTCTGAGCACTATGGAACTTAACAGCTGAGGTCTTCAGTCCCCTAGAACTTAGAACAACTTAAACCTAACTAACCTAAGGACGCTCGGTTCCGGACTGCAGCGCCTAGAATCGCTCGGCCACCGCGGCCGGCTCTTACTCCTGATTTTATTTAAAAAGGTTTTGACAGTTCTCCCACAAATTTTACTTTTGATGTTGTGTTTGTTAAGGTTCCTTTAATTATTTCTGTTTTAACGTCGAGTGCGAATTCCTTTAAAATGTTGGTTAGTGCATTACATCAGTTAAATCAACGCCATTTTAAAATCAATAAAAGTTGTCACGTATCTCAGATTTTTTATTCTCCTCATTTCTATCATGTTCTTTAGGTTTAGTATTTACTCTCCACAAAACTTTCCTTCCTAAATCTTGCTTGATACTATCCTAGTTGCGAGCCGAGTATTCCTTCAGCTCTCTTTAAAAGTGTCATGGACAAGATCTTATGTCACTGGTGTGAGATCTCTCTGTAATTGTTAGGGTCAATTTTCTTTCCGTTTTTATGTAGTGGATGTATTACTGCCGATGTTCATTCTGATGGTAAGCTGTTTGTTGTCCAGATTTTAATAATGATTTCTGTTAGACATAGAAAAATGTCATAAGAGTGTTTCCACAATTCAGCAACTATATTGTCTTCTCCTCACATTTTGTCATTTTTACGTTGTTTTATAATTTATCCGATTTCCTCAAATTTTGATGGCTTTGTGTCTAGCTGTATTTGTAGAACATTATCATAAGTAAATACGTCTTTTGATGGTTGGCAGTTGTGTAGTTCTTTGAAGTAGTCCGCAAGTATTCTCCAGTTCTCCGTGTCCTAGGCAATATTTTGTGTTTTTGGATTTATAACTGTAAAGCTGGCGGTGTGTTTCGTTAACCTATATGTGAATGTTTTATAAAAGTTCTTTGAGTTGGTCTGCTTAAAATGTGACTCAGTTAACGTTAGCTGGTCGTTTATATGTTGTACTCCCATATTTTTGAAACGTTTTGTGCATGTTTGCTTGCTTATACAAAATTTTTCATCTTCTTATCATTTTTATTTGCGCCCCAGATTTTCCAGTCTCGTTTCTTTATAATTAACTCATCGCAGTCATCATTCCACCAAGCATGTTACCATTTCCTTTTAAGGGGGATAGTTTCTTCTGCAGTCTCGAAACATCTTTTTGAAGTTTTTCCCAACATTTAGGTATTCTTTTTTTTTTAAACTGCATTTTGTAATCATTTTCTTTTTCTTGTCTGTATGTCAGTTTTCTATGTTGGTATTGGTCCTTTTTTCTAAATATTGGTCTAACATTGAATTTAATGACAGACAGGTAGTGGTCTGAATCTAAACTGGCGTCCTTGGTACCTTTTACATTGAGTACCTTCATTGCAGACTGTCTACTTATAGCAACGTGGTCGAGCTCGTTTTCTCTACAAATTGGATTTGGTGAAACCCATGCAATATGTTTTCTAGGAAGTTTTTTGAAGAATGTAGATTTTAGTACTATAGTATGCTGCCTGCATAGGTTGAAGAGTCTTTCGGCATTATCGATGCTTCTTTTATGTGCAAGGAATCTCCCTACTATTGATATGTGCTGACACTCTTTGTCAATTTGTGTATTAAAACCTCCAAGAAGGAATACTATGCTTTTCCATGGAATGTGATGCAGGGTGTTTTATTCATTTTGCCAGAATTTTTCTATTTGCTCTTCCTGTGTTCCTCTTTTCTCATTTGTTAGTGCATGTGCATTTAGAATTCTGTAAACTTTGTTTGATGATTGAAATGTTAGTGTGGCAAGTCTTTCTTTAATCGATTTAAATTCTGTTATTGTGTTTAATATGTATTTGTTTACAATGAAACCTGTTGCAAACTGGGGTCGTTTCTCATAACTTTTTTCCCTGGCCTTCCCTTAAATATTCTAAATCCTTCTCAATCCAAAATATGTTCATCAGTAAACCTTGTTTCTTGCAGTGGTGTTATTTTTTTTTCCTTGGGAAAGTTTACTTTAAGTTTTGATGTTTCTAAAATTGAATTTACATCGTAATGGCTAGGTAATTTATGTTTCTTTGTTTGATTTTATGGATTTGTTGTTTAAAGCGGGTTTCAGAATGCTCAGTTTCATTCTTTGCACGATGTCATAGGCCACAGAATCCGAAGCCATAATTTTAATTACCTTCGAAATGGCAGATTGCGTGTTCCCTGGGGTCAAATCTCTTAGAAAGAGCATGTCCATTGTTGACTTCTTGTTGAGCTAGGAAAACAAGCCTACTGAAGATACTACTCAGGGTTGTTAGCTTTGAGGAATATGTTTGCAGCCACCCGTCTGGTAAACTGATGCTGACCACTTTACCACTAGTTTCAAGTCAGACGCATTGTGGATTTTTTTCCTTCTGTTGCTCCTTTTGATAGTTTTGATAGCTCCAAGACCCACTCTTTCCGCCATCAGTACCGTTGAAGGCTTCACTGTAAATGTAACATGAAGCCCTCACAGGACTATCACCTGGACCTGGTGAACCATGCTTTTTTTCCCGAGGTTCCCCTCCTCCTTCCTCATCACTTGAACGATTGAGACCCTGGGCTTGGTACTGGGATAGCGGAGTTGTTACTATCATTATTATATTAACACTTTTTCCATATTTTTTATTGTTATTAAAATGACAGTCAGCTATCGGTGGGGGAGGGGAGGGGGGGGTGAAGGGAGAGGGGAGCAGCGAGCAGAACCGAACCATGGATCCGCGCATAATCCCGACTACCCAGCACATATCAGCTCAAGGTATCAGAAGCATAGCATAGCTTCTGGCCTTGGTTGCTACGCATTCGTCAGAGAATACAATGGTATCTACTCCCACTATAACCGAGCGAGCTGGCGCAGTGGTTAGACACTGGACTCGCATTCGGGAGGACGACGGTTCAATCCCGCGTCCGGCCATCCTGACTTAGGTTTTCCGTGATTTCCCTAAATCGCTCCAGGAAAATGCCGGGATGGTTCCTTTGAAAGGGCACGGCCGACTTCCTTCACCATCCTTCCCTAATCCAATGAGACCGATGACCTCGCTGTCTGGTCTCCTTCCCCAAAACAACCCAACCCAACCCCCAACTTCCACTATGTTTTATGACGGGCTGCTCGCAGTAGAGCAGAGAGCGACACCGAAGACTAGTGGCAGCTTGTGCACACCAGGTGGGCGACATGGCTGGGCACACAGGTCAGCGACCTGGATGGCTGGCCTGCGCTCGGCCCTCCAGTCGATCGGCGACGCCCACGGGCGGCCAGGCAGGGGCAGCCGCGGCGTCTGCGAGTCGCGCCTGATGACCTCTGGGGCCATTAGGCAGCGGGGACAATGGCGGCCGCAGAAATAACCCGCGCGCCCATTCGGTATGCGCAGTCACGTGGCTTTCGCAGCGCGCGACGCCTTCCTGATCGTAGGCGTGTCGCGCTGCCTTCAGTTTTCCGCATTGTCTTGTCTACACCTCTGCCGTCATATTTTTCCGATCACGTGACCTCAGAGCGCTATGCCTGATACAATGACTATTGAAAAACGCGAAGAACGCCAGATCAAACATTCAACACTCTATTACCTTCGCAGCTTCAAATTTATTTTTCACTTACATTGATTTGGCCTCCACTTCGCGTATTTTAGACATCATCTTCCACAATTGAAATGACAATTCAAGAGACTTTACTGGTCCCATACACATCTGATTTTTATGTATGTAGACTGAAGCGGTATTTGAAGACTTGTACCAAGGCCAGGAATCGAACCTGGATCTCCTGCTTACTAAGGCATGTGTGTTAGCGACTAAGCTACCTTGGCACAGCGGTTGACAGCACTGTACAGACGCAATCATATCTGTACGAAACCAGTAACAAGTCTGAAACTGTGTCATTTCGTTTCGTAGATGTAACTGTACCTGGCTTTCAAGCTGGACGCCCATTTACGTTTGGTGCTGAGGTGCCATTCCAGATCATGGAGAGCCATTGCAATTCTGTTCGTATCTAAGAGGGGAATTGAAAGTAAACAGGGGTGGTGTGGGGGAGGGAGGGGAAGTGAGAATTTGGATCGAGAAGGGAGGCGTGCCAAGATGAACTGTGCAGTTGTGCGAGCTGCTGAGCCAAGGTGGCTTAGTGGCTAACGCACCTGCCTAGCAAACAGGAGATCAGGCTTCGATTCCCGCCCTGGGCACAGATTTACATACGTAACCATCATGTTTTGCTCATGTTGATTCAAAGACCTAGACAGTCACAGTCCAAAGGCAAGAATTGACAAGGAAACATGTATGTGAACTTGTTACACAAAATGTAAATGAGTCATCCATGGCTGTGCTGCGAAGACGTCCTCTTGGTTATTGAGGATACAAGACATCCCGCATCAAGAACACATGGGCTTTCGCCAAACTAGAGTTGCTCAGGAGATTCACAAAGTAAGATATGTGGTCGGCATCTGCTCGTCTGACTGACTTTTCCATACCGGGAGTTGTTTTCACCACCTTTTGGAAACAGATTGGCATTAAGCAGCACTTTCGGGAGGAATGTATTTAACAAGATTGACAACGACACACAAATGTGTTAGCTTACATTACGCTGACATGGCTTAAAGCCATAATATGTACGTAACATGGCTACATAGTTAAAATGTTTTGTATAATCGGCATAACGTCGAGACACATAATGAATCTGTAAAATAATTGTCTTAAACATTCTGTATTTTTCAGCAGCACTTGATAATGGCCTAAGGCCGAAATTGCAATAGTGTAATAAAAACTTAGAACAGTCAATGGCGTAAAGATGACGTCCTTCAAAAAACTTTCGGGAGGAGTGCTGTTACCGTGAGAAGAGAGTGACCAGGTACTACACGGCTGTTCGGATAGACATGCGCGTTAGCACGTCGCTTCCAGGATTCCGGGAGGAGCGCCGGCGCCGGATCCAATCCGCCCGGTGGATTACGACGAGGGCCGGTGTGCCGCCCAGCGTCTATGTGGTGTTTAGGCTGTTTGCCACATGTAACTATGTGATTAGCGAGCTGCCACCCATGTCCCAACTCAGTTCCACGTTTCTAAAACTTTATCACTCCTCCACATGGGATAACATGAGAAAAACGGCATATGGGGGAGGGGTGAAGAAGCAAGGACATCGGGCCATGGTCTACCACTAACACCGCCAAATCCATATTATAATGCACGACCCCGTGAAGATAGGGGATAAGACCAGGAAAGCAAGAATTGAAGTTAAAAAATATCGAGGAATAGGTCACTGGCACTCCTGGGTGCAAGAGTCATGTGCTCTCGTTAACAGAGATGCTGTCACTTAGTTTTTGTGAATTTGCGCCCAGAAGTTAGTAATAAACAGCGATTAACAAAATATTCCTTCCATGTCGGAACATTTGCAATACCTGCAAGTATGTTTCCCTAATGGATATGGGGAACTGAGCAGTAATATCGTCTTTAGTAGGCAGTTGTGCAGCATAGAGGATGGGCACGTTTCTGGTATGAGACCACAGCCCGTATGGTATCCTGGAGTCCTTTGCTAGTTCTATATGGTATTTAATGGAAGAGATGCACTAGGAAGTCAGTAAAGAAACGTGCTGTGATGCAACCCTTGATATGCTTTAAATAATACCGTATTCTATGTTTGTTTACCTTTGGTGCGAAAGACGAAACGAATATTTGGGAGGCCGGTGTTTGTTTTCCAGTGATTTAGTCGAATCTGGGAGTCTTTCTAAAGGAAGTTAGTATTTATTGTTCGTACTGGAGTACTGAACATTTTAACCTTATTTTAAATCACTTACAAATTTCAAGTTACCATAAACTAGTAAGAACCAGATTAAAAACCAATACAAAGCTAGAAAGAAAGAAATTCATCAGGCACAAAATCGGGACCGAGCTAATAAGAATTTATTTAAGAAGAGCAAATCGTGTCACATTACACTGTGCAATACTTTCATGTCTTTGAATGTAAAGGTTATATTAACGTGGGCGAAAGGGAAAATTTTGTAAGACTTACACTAAGACGAATAGCAAAAGATGTTACAGGTACAAAGAAGAAAGAAAGTTTGAAATGTAGTATGACATTGCTAAAGTGAAAGTGAGAACTGGAGCAAACAACAATAACAAAAACATAAGAAAACGTATCGAATTAAACGAAGGTATTCGGAAAGGACGCGGAAGTGATGTAGGTTGGTGCATAAGTTCGAAGCGTTTTTGTTTTGCATATTGGTATTCCCGTTGCTGTGGGTTTATTTATCGACTGTCATTTTATGCTTATAGTTTACTGTTGCTTTCTGACTTAACATATTCTCAATTTGTCACTTGGAGCCAGTGACTGAAGCTGTGGACGCTAGAAAACGAGTGCCAAGTGGAGAAATCGGAACATTTCCGACATGTTCTGTTTGAGTTCAGTAGATGATTCGCACCAGGTGAGGCAGCCACAGACATTTGTGTCGTATATGGGATAATGCCATTGGACACAGCAACGCAAGAAAATGGTTTTCTCGTTTTAAGGAGGATCGTTTTGACATTATATTAGTCGACATCTTCATATCTACATATATACTCCGTTAGCCACCAAGCGGCGTGTGGCGGAGGGCACAATTCGCGCCAAAGTCATACCACCCCCCTACCCCCCCCCCCCCCCCCCTCTCGTCCACTCGCGGATCGGGCGAGGGAAAAACGACTGTCTGAACGCTTCAGTACGAGCTCTAATTTCCCTTATCTTTGAATGGTGATCAGTGCGCGATTTGAAGCTGGTGGTATTAATATATGCTCTACATCCTCGGCGAAGATCGGATTTCGGAATTTTGTGAGCAACCCCTTCCGTTTAGCGCGTCGTCTATCTGCAAGTGTGTTCCACTTCAAACTTTCTATGAGATTTTTTACGCTCTCATGATGGCTAAATGTACCAGTCACGAATCTTGCCGCTCTTCTTTAGACCTTCTCAGTCTCTCGAATCAGACCCAACTGGTCTAAGACTGGACGAACTAAAGTATTGTAAGCAATTTCCTTTGTTGAAGGATTGCATCGCTTCAGGATTCTACCAATAAACCGCGATCTAGAGTTCGCCTGCCCGTTACTTGCGTGATCTGATCGTTCCATTTTAAATGATTTCGAATAGTCACACCCAGATACTTGACGGATGTTACCGCTTCCATAGACTGGGCATTTATTTCGTACTTGTACATTAACGGGGATTTTCGCCTTGTAATACGCAGTAGGTTACACTTACTAATATTGAGAGATAAGTGCCAGTCATTACACCACGCGTTTATTTTCTGCAAATCCTCATTGATTTGTTCACAACTTTCGTGTGATACTACTTTCCTTGTGACTACAGCATCATCGGCAAACAGTCTAATGCCGCCGTCATAACCATCAACTTAATCGTTATGTAAATCGCAAAAAGGAACGGACATATTACGCTGCCCTGGGGCACACCTGAAGTTACGCTTGTTTCTTTTGAAGTCACCCTATTCAGGACGACATACTGCTCCATGTGTGTTAGAAAACTTTCTATCCAACCGCATACGTCATCGGACAGACCGTAAGCGCGCACTTTTTGGAGCAAGCGTCAGTGCGGAACTGAGTCGAACGCCTTTCGAAAGTCGAGAAATATGGCGTCAACCTGGGAGCCGATATCTGGAGCCTGCTGTATATCATGCACAAAGAGGGCCAGCTGTGCCTCGCATGACCGCTGTTTCCTAAAACCGTGCTGGTTTCTGCAGATGAGCTTCTCTGAGTCTAGGAAGGTCGTTATGTCTGAACACAAAATATGTTCCATGATTCTACAACAAATCGATGTCAGTGAAATTGGCTGGTAATTATGTGCATCCGATTTTCTATCCTTCTTATAGATTGCTACGACATGGGCCCTCTTCCAGTCCCGTGAACCTTTCCGCTGTTTCAATGATCTCTGATAGATGATGGATAAGAATGGTGCTGTATTTGTAGCATAGTCAAGATATAATCTTACGGGGATATCGTCTGGGGATGATGCCTTCCTGGCGTCTAAGTATCTTAACAGTTTTACAATTCCAGATACACAAAACACTTTGTCAGTCATCCTTGCGTTTGTTCGATAATTGAAAGGGGGAATGGTGCTGCAGTCCTCTACCGTAAACGAGTTTTTGAAAGCTATGAAAGCCGCGAGCTCTATCTTCTTAACTCGTTTTTTCTACTGAAAATCTCGTGCTTGTACTCTTGTTAACTTTACTATTACAGAGATCGCCTAAACTTTATTTCTTTTTTTTATTGGTCCTGTGCGCAATATATAACTTACTTGGTCTTTCTGCTGCCACTGCTTGATCTGCTGCATTCCATCATTTAACAAAAACATAAAAAATACTATTATTCATGCTGAGTGGAATGCACGTTCTGTATGGCGGCTCCTGCTGTTGCTGCGGCTGCTGCTGCTTACTACAGGTACATATAATTCAAGAGAAAGGGTTTGGTCAAATCTAAACTCGATTTTTTTTAGAAAACTATATTCTGAAAGCGATTCTTTCTCATTCAATTAACAAAACGCCAGAAGCTCTTTGAACAATCGCTTCGTATGTAAATCTGCCTCCAGTGGCATTAAAGCAATAATGCAAATTAATCAAACTCTTGAGACAGACTGAAATACTTCTCAGTTAAATGCATAGTGAAAAAATTCCCTGACAACTACAAAAGAAATCAATGACAAAAATCAATACTTAATCTACTCACCTAACAATGGTTTCCCTTAAGAATTCAACTCCCATCGTTATCAAAATTACCGTCTGCTGCTACGCACATACACAAACCCTTTTCTTTAAATTAATAAGCAAGCTGCAAATTATCAAAAATCTCAACCCACTACCAAATCCGGTGTCGCTGCTGGCGGACATAGCAGTACGGCAGTTCGGCGACGACCCCTCGCCCAACATACGTGCGCACCACAACAGGCGGGCTCCTACACTGCCTTCAAAACTGCCACTAGTTAATCCGTGTGCTGCGAAGCGCGACAACAATATCTTAATTTCCAGAGCTCGTGTATGCGCGCTGTAGCCAACCTTTACATCCTAAGAGAGTGTTGCCAACTCTCAGCTAGGTTTAGAATTTCGGCCTTTTGTTTATCATCATCCGTTACATTACCCGTACTGTCAGCAAGAGAAGGTACTGAATTATTTGCAGCGTTCATAGATTTTACGTACGACCAAAATTTTTTTGGGGTTATTTTTAGAATCTGCAGATAAAAGATTGCTTTCAAATTCTTTAAAGAATCTCTCATTGACCTTTTGACAGCTGCTTTCGTTTCGCATAATTTCTGTTTGTCTGCGGGACAGTGACTACGTTTAAAACGACTGTGCAAAATTATCTGCTTTCTCAGCAACTTGCTAAAATGTTTGTTGTACCCTCCCCTCTATTTTTGCTAGGACAGACTTCTCTAGAACGTGGTGAACAGTACCTTTAAATTCCGACCAAAGATGCTCAATAGCTTTGTGTTCCGCGGTGAATGCTTGGAGCAGACTATGAAGATATTCATTAATGCCATTTTATTTGCTTTCAAACAAGAAAACTCTACATTGTTTATTTGGTTTTTTGCAACTTCTACTGAAATAGAAGCCACAACGACATTATGGTCGCTAATACCTTCTTCTAGATTAACTTCCTCAAAAAGATCACGTCTGTTTGTCGCCAAGATATCTACACTCCTGGAAATGGAAAAAAGAACACATTGACACCGGTGTGTCAGACCCACCATACTTGCTCCGGACACTGCGAGAGGGCTGTACAAGCAATGATCACACGCACGGCACAGTGGACACACCAGGAACCGCGGTGTTGGCCGTCGAATGGCGCTAGCTGCGCAGCATTTGTGCACCGCCGCCGTCAGTGTCAGCCAGTTTGCCGTGGCATACGGAGCTCCATCGCAGTCTTTAACACTGGTAGCATGCCGCGACAGCGTGGACGTGAACCGTATGTGCAGTTGACGGACTTTGAGCGAGGGCGTATAGTGGGCATGGGGGAGGCCGGGTGGACGTACCGCCGAATTGCTCAACACGTGGGGCGTGAGGTCTCCACAGTACATCGATGTTGTCGCCAGTGGTCGGCGGAAGGTGCACGTGCCCGTCGACCTGGGACCGGACCGCAGCGACGCACGGATGCACGCCAAGACCGTAGGATCCTACGCAGTGCCGTAGGGGACCGCACCGCCACTTCCCAGCAAATTAGGGACACTGTTGCTCCTGGGATATCGGCGAGGACCATTCGCAACCGTCTCCATGAAGCTGGGCTACGGTCCCGCACACCGTTAGGCCGTCTTCCGCTCACGCCCCAACATCGTGCAGCCCGCCTCCAGTGGTGTCGCGACAGGCGTGAATGGAGGGACGAATGGAGACGTGTCGTCTTCAGCGATGAGAGTCGCTTCTGCCTTGGTGCCAATGATGGTCGTATGCGTGTTTGGCGCCGTGCAGGTGAGCGCCACAATCAGGACTGCATACGAGCGAGGCACACAGGGCCAACACCCGGCATCATGGTGTGGGGAGCGATCTCCTACACTGGCCGTACACCACTGGTGATCGTCGAGGGGACACTGAATAGTGCACGGTACATCCAAACCGTCATCGAACCCATCGTTCTACCATTCCTAGACCGGCAAGGGAACTTGCTGTTCCAACAGGACAATGCACGTCCGCATGTATCCCGTGCCACCCAACGTGCTCTAGAAGGTGTAAGTCAACTACCCTGGCCAGCAAGATATCCGGATCTGTCTCCCATTGAGCATGTTTGGGACTGGATGAAGCGTCGTCTCACGCGGTCTGCACGTCCAGCACGAACGCTGGTCCAACTGAGGCGCCAGGTGGAAATGGCATGGCAAGCCGTTCCACAGGACTACATCCAGCATCTCTACGATCGTCTCCATGGGAGAATAGCAGCCTGCATTGCTGCGAAAGGTGGATATACACTGTACTAGTGCCGACATTGTGCATGCTCTGTTGCCTGTGTCTATGTGCCTGTGGTTCTGTCAGTGTGATCATGTGATGTATCTGACCCCAGGAATGTGTCAATAAAGTTTCCCCTTCCTGGGACAATGAATTCACGGTGTTCTTATTTCAATTTCCAGGAGTGTAATATGTTCCCATCTCGAGTTGGTTTTCTAACCAGTTGCTCAAGGTTGTATGTTGAGAGCGCTCCTAGAATAACTTCAAACGAGTCTTTGTGACTCTGCATGTTCAATAAGTCGTTCGGGGTTTGATGGCGATCCTTTAAACACATTAATTCGCAATGTTCCACATTATTGTACTCTAGAACTGGCAAATCTGATGAACTGTGATCATTTCACCATCGTGCGATATTTCCAACCAATGGGCGAGATTAAAAAATCGGGTGTATGGGTACCGCATACTCTAAGCCAAAATCACAAAAATCAGCGGGTGTCCGTATGTGCATCTCTGATTGTTCGTCATCGATTGGCTCGTGCGCAACACCTACCACTCCTATCCTGTATCATTACTGGTGCTGAAAAATTGTGTCTTTATGCTAACATAAGGAACAGAAAGGAATGGTTTAGTCCAAATAAAGCAGCATCTTCCCGTACAAAGACTTGCGCGCATACACAAAAGGTAACATTATGCATGCGGTGGAAGAGCGACGGTGTCTTGTGTTACGAATCGCTTCCACGAGGTGTAACCATCACTGCTGATATTTTTTGTCAACAACTGCGACTTCTTGCATGTGCAATTCAAGAGCAACGAGCAGGAAGAATTCTAGGTGTCACGGGCAGTGCTGCAAAATGGCTCAAGCCATACCTCGCTAACAGGAAACAAAGGGTGTCAGTGCAAGGGACTAGTGAATTAAATCATCAGTCATCATCAGAATAGGAAGAAATTACATGTGGTGTCCCACAAGGATCCATCTTAGGGCCATTGCTTTTCCTTGTGTACATTAATGATCTCTCATCAGTTACACTGCCAGAAGCAGAATTCGTGAGTTTGCAGATGACACAAGTATTGCAATAAATAGTATGTCGAGTGTAGTTCTAGAAAGATCTGCTAATGATATTTTCATGGATATTAGTAAATGGTTTAAAGCCAACTCACTGACATTAAACTTCGAAAAGACTCACTATATGCATTTCAGAACCTGTAAGAGGTTTCCACCCAGCATATGCATAAAGTACGAAGAACAGCAGATAGTAGAGGTTGACAGTCTTAAATTCCTGGGATTACAACTTGATAATAAATTCAGTTGGGAGGAGCACACCACACAACTGCAGAAACGCCTTAACAAATCTGTATTTGCAATTCGAGTGTTAGCAGACACAGGCGACATAAAAATGAAAAAGCTTGCATACTTTGCCTGCTTTCATTCCATAATCTCATATGGTATAATATTTTGGGGTAACTCTTCAGGTCAAACAAAAGCGTGCAATACGTATTATTTGTGGAGTAAATTCACGGACGTTCTGTAGAAACCTCGTCAAAGAACAGAATGTACTAACTACTGCGTCTCAGTATATTTACTCCTTAATGAAATTTGTCCTAAATAATATATCTCTTTTTCAAACAAACAGCTCAGTTCATACATACAATACCAGGAACAAACCTGATGTGCACAAGGACTTAGAAGCACTTACTTTGGTTCAAAAAGTGGTCCACTAGTCAGGAACACTCATCTTCAATAAATTGCCAGCAAACATTTAAAATTTGGTTACAAATAAAGATCAGTTTTAAGGAGCCTGAAAGACTTACTAGTGGCCAACTCCTTCTACTCCATTGACGAATTTTTTAATAGAAACAAAAAATTGACATGTTCCACATCCGCGAGGATCTCCTCAACACGGATCTATGGAACGAAAAACTAATCTAATCTAATCAAATCTATCTATGAAAAACACAAACAGGAAATCGGCTGGAAAGTCATTACGCACCCACGTTATTCACCTTATCTTGGGCCCTCAAATTTTCACCTTTTCCGCTGTCTATCGAAGAACCTTCAAGGAACTTCCCTTCCGTATGAAAATGCGCTCCGAACATTGCCCGACAAGTTCTTCGCCTCAAAACCACGTAATAAGTACAGTTGCGGAATCGAAAAGTTGCCTCAGCGTTAGCAGACTGTTGCAGTGAAGGAGAATGTATTAATGATGACTAAAGACCCTGTTATATGTATCTGACGGCTTTGTTAAACTTACGGAAATACGCTACGAAGTTATGCACCAACTCAATAATATTGAACTGTTTATTAGAGTAACGATTGAAAATATGCAAGTGAAGAAAAAGAATGGGATCTTTTGTTGGAAGGATTAAACTTGTTTGCCGCACCGTGAATCCACTCGGCTCCTGCAGCCGCGGCAGCTTCCTAGCGCGAAGTCTGTTCCGGTACTTTGTTTGTTGGAACGGAATGAGGCTGATCATCACGTGGATACGTGTGTTTGTCTCAGGATGACATTTCCAGTGACCTTCTTCATCTCGCTCAGCTACCGACACCGGATATCCGCTTTGGCACGTGACGTACCGCAATGACGTTCTGGTGTGTGGCGTCATACGCTCGCAAACAGGGATAGTCCAGAACATTGACTACAGTGTACTTGTGGACGGTAGGTTGTCGTAACAATCTGTAGCGTAGCCCAAAGTCTAGGATAGACAGGAAGGAAGGAAGGACGATTGGGGATTAATGTCTCGGCGACATCGAGGTCATTAGAGAAGGAGCACAAGCACGTACTGTGTCAACTATGACGAAAGAAATCGGCCTACCCTTTCAAAGCAACCATTCGGGTATTTGCATGGAGCGACTTAGGGAAATCACGAAAAATCCAAGTCTGGAAGGCCGGAATCGGATTTGAACAGTCGTCCTCCCGTATGCGAGTCCACTGTGCTAACTACTGCGTCATTTCTCTCGGTATTTGTTTGGAAGCTGACATTTACAAATACAGGATGAACTGCAACTCCTCCGGCAAACTTGTTCACCGACATTTTCCATTTTCGTGTCAGGGACTCTTAGTCTCCGGTTGCTTTCTGTAGAAGAATGTCGTAAGTAGCATTTATTCGATTTGTTACCGGAGTTACCATTGCTTCTATGTAAACACATCTATTACATTGGAAAGCATAATTTCGCCAAAACACAACACGAAATCAGTGACTTGCATACCGATCATCTCTTGATTAGTAGCTCTATCCGTGTCACTGTCTGCTGCCTGTAAATATTAACGTGCAACTAACATTGCCGGGAAAAAATTAAATCCGACAAAAAAGCCGAGCAGAGCTGCATGCGAGCCTGAAAACGAAGATTGAGCACTACTGTTGTAATTACCTCGGGTGAATGTAACAAGAATCAAAGTGTGTAGACGTGTACCATCTACATTCGCACTGTTGTGCAATTGATATTTTCACACTGCAGCGAAGTGTGCGCTGATATGTAACTTCCTGGCAGATTAAAACTGATTGCCGGGCCGAGACTCGAACTCGGGAACTACGCCTTTCGCGGGTAAGTGCTCTACCATCTGAGCTAACCAAGCACGACTCACGCCCCGTCCTCACAGCTTTACTTCTGCCAGTACCTCGTCTCCTACCTTCCAAACTTTACAGAATGTCTCCTGCGAACCTTGCAGAACTAGCACTCCTGAAAGAAAGGATATTGCGGAGACATGGCTTAGCTAGAGCCTAGGGGATGTTTCCAGAATGAGATTTTCACTCTGCAGCGGAGTGTGCGCTGATATGAAACTTTCTAGCAGATTAAAACTGTGTGCCGGACCGACACTCGAACTGGGGACGTTCGCCTTTCGCGGGCAAGTGCTCCACCATCTGAGCTACCCAAGCACGACTCACGCCCCGTCCTCGCAGCTTTACTTCTGGTCCCGAGTTCGAGTCTCGGTCCGGCACACAGTTTCAATCTGCCAGGAAGTTTCATGTTGTGCACATATTTTCACTGCAATATAGTCACAAGGTTAAATAGGTTCAAATGGCTCTGAGCACTATGGGACTTAACATCTGTGGTCATCAGTCCCCTAGAACTTAGAACTACTTAAAGCTAACTAACCTAAGGACGTCACACACATCCATGCCCGAGGCAGGATTCGAACCTGCTACCGTAGCAGTCGCGCGGTTCCGGACTGAGCGCCTAGAACCGCTAGACCACCGCGGCCGGCGGTTAAATAGGGGTATGAAATAAAACGATATGTAACTACTGTGTGACAAACTAACGGAGACCACAGGTCCCTGAGACCTCCGATATTTCTTCGGTGTAGTTTGAATTTACTCTGCTTTTCCCGCAGGTCACTGTGTTGTGTATGGCGGAGGGAACTTCGTATCAATATTAGCGGTTCTATGCCCTACTCCATTCTTTTACTGAGAGGGAGAAACACATGATTGCTCTGCAATTCACACTTAAGTGCCCGGCAGAAGGGTTGTCGAACCGCCCTTAAGACCATTTCTCTACCGTTCCACTGCCGAAAAGCGTGGAGGAAAAACGAATATTTCAATCTTTCCGTGTGATCTCTCGATTTCTCTCATTTTATTACGATGACCATTTCTCCCCACGTAGATCGGTGCTTTAAAATATTTTCAAAGGAGAAAGTTGGTAACTGAAATTTCGTGAAAAGATCTCTAAGCATATAAAAACGTCTTCGTTTTAATGGCCGCCACCCCAGCTCGCATATCACATCCATATCGCTCTCCTCCCTATTTCGCGCTAATACGTAACCAGCTGCCTTTCTTTGTACTTTTTCGATGACCTCCGTCAATCCTACGTAGTAAGGATCCCATACCGGGCAGCAGTACTCCAGAAGTGAACGGAAAATCATATTTTAGACTTTCAGACACTTCATTAGTAGACCTGTTGCATCTTTTACGTGTTCTGCCAATGAAACGCAGTCTCTGGTTCGCCTTCGCTGTAACATTTTCTATGTGATCGTTCCAACCTAAGTCTATCATATCTTATTCTCATGATCCCTACACCATATAAATGGTGGTGGCATCATAATGGTCTCAGTCTTCTTCGCATACAAGTGCTCAAAGTATACCCAGCAGAGTTTCACGAGAACTGTATCGCCTTTCTTCCAACCATTTAAGTTCCTCGGGTATTACTGTTCCACTTTCGTATGTGCTTTACCAATCTGCTTCGATCATAGCAGCTCGCGTCTCTGAATTTGTTCGATGTCTATTGTCGTGCCTACTTGGTAAACACTGAACTGGTCGTGTAGCATATTGTAAGCGATTTTGTTTACAGATCCATTGTATTTTCAAGACCCCATACACCAAATCTGTATTCCGTGCTCGTTTTCTGATAATGATTTCGTGTGATCGTCCCATTTCATATCGCTTCTTAGTGTTACCTCTAAATTCTTATACGATGTGACATGCTCTAGACGTTCACCACTAAGCTTGTAATAGGACATTCTCGAGTATTTTAGACATTGTCTTGTATCAGAATTTGGTTGTGAGCTACCGAACCCAACGGAATTTAATACGAAATATTAACTGTCGAGACATTCTTACCTGTAACCTAGAAAACCTAGCAAGAGCTCTAGCTTAAGTTGGAAAATAACGAACTGGTTGGGATGCCCTGGAGAATTGCGTGAAAGACGTGATGAACAATATCTCTCTGGGCTGATGGCAGATGGCTCTTAACACTATGGGACTTAACTGCTGAGGTCATCAGTCCCCTAGAACTTAGAACTACTTAAGCCTAACTAACCTAAGGACATCACACACATCCATGCACGAGGCAGGATTCGAACCTACGACCGTAGCGGTCGCGCGGGAAACTACAGAGGTGTGAATTTTCTGCCTGCTGTGTTTCGAGGACTAGTTTATGCACCCATTTTGGTGATGTCATGTATCAAATCTCACGGGTAGTATCGGCAGGTTCAGCGTTTCTCAGGGTGTAACTCTAGCTACAGAGCGCGTACTATCTCCAACTTCGAACTTGTGTAATCAATACCTATAATCTGCGAATCGTCGTGAACTGTGTGAGTGAGGGTACTTCTTAATACAACCTATGCTAATGTTGCTTCATTGTACCAGGCATGGTTGGGATGTGGGAAGAATAACTGTGGGGGCTGTTATTTGCCTGATTTTATCTGCACTATCTCTGTTGCATAGAAGCACTAACGCGCTGCCTCCTGGACTCGGGTAGGCGCGCCCGACCCGGATCGAATCCACCTGGCGGATTAACGACGAGGGCCGGTGTGCCGGCCAGCCAGGATGTGGTTTTTAGGTGGTTTTCCACATCCCGCTAGATGAATATTGGGCTGGTCCCCACGTTCTGCCTCAGTTACACTCGTCGCAGACATTTGAAACATGTCCGCACTATTTCCCGATTTACACTAGACGCAGACAGTTGGGGTACACTGATTCCATCCTGAGGGGTACGGGGTGGCGGCTCAAGGGCATCCGGCCACCCCTAACACTAACACTGCCAGATCTGTTGTAACCACGCCGACCCTGCGATCGCTGCGGGACTATGGCGTAAGCGAAAGAAAGAAAGAAAGAAATATCTGTTGCATAGATACGTAAGGCGCTACAAAGTATTCACAATTTTTGTCCTGTCAATCGGTTCTTGATGTTAACCAATCTTTGGTTTGTAGCGATTCGCACTACACTTTTCTGAATATGGTCGGTGTCTCCTATTAGTCCAGCCTCATATGTGTTCAGCGTGAGGCCGAACATGTACTCTGCATCAAACTCTTCTGTACTTAAACTGCAGCTCTTCAATATCGTACGTAGCGCGCTTTACGGTATCCATGACAACATGCAGATAGTGAAAAGAAATATGGAAACTCCGCGAGAACTACATGCTTGAACATAAAAGCAGATGCTAGCCCAGAATGCCGGTTGCACTGTCCTACTTGACCAAGAACGGCACCTGTGCAATGACGTCAATACGGTGCAAATGTCAGTCGTAGTCAACACAGTGTTCTCTGTAGTAGTGGGTGCTTTATATCGGAGCTAAGCGAATTCGAACGAGAACAAATTATTGGTACTCGTATAGTGCCGCTTTCGCAACCAAGTTAGCCGAAGTGTTTGGTGTTTCAAGAGGCACCCTATCAAAGAAGCATACAGCATCCAGGGAAAACAGAAAAACGTCATCCGCTAGCTCACAACGCGGACGAAAGTGTGGGTTAAATGATCGTGACAGACGGTTATTCAGTATGACTGTAGCGAAAAATAAGAGGACGATAGCTGCAAAATTCACCGCAGTACCGAATGTCACACTCGCGAACCCTGTCAGCATCAAAACAACACGAAGGATGCTCCATAAGAAGGAAAATGCAGGTCGAGCTGGAACTACAAAACCACGCACCAGTGATGCAAATGCTCGCAGCTTGAAAACGTGGTGCCGAAGCAATAAAACCTATGCTATGGGACAATGGAAGAAAGTCATTTGGTCGGATGTGTCTTGCTGCGCACTGTTTCTAACTTCTGGCCGAGTTTAAGTTCCAAGAGTGAAACATGGCGGTGACTCGGTGATGAATTAGGCAGCCATACCTTGGTATTCCATGGGCACCATGGACACTCTGCAAGGTCGCATTACTGCAAGACTTATTTGACCATTTTGGCTGATCAGGTCCATCCAGTGGCACATTGTCTGTTCTCGAATGGTGATGCTGTGTTCCAAGAAGAAAAGGCGCCTGTTCACACAGCTCGTATCGTCCAGGACTGTTTTTATGACCTCGAGAATGAATTGTCCCATCTCCACGACCACCGCATTCACCAGATCTCAACATTATTGAGCGTTTTTGGTCTACTTTCTTGAGAAGGTGGGTGAACGCTGTATTTTTTGGAAATTTGTGGTAAGGTCTTATGGGACCAAACTGCTGAGGTCATCGGTTCAAATGGCTCTAAGCACTATGGGACTTAACATCTGATGTCATCAGTCCCTGCTGAGGTCATCGGTCCTAAGCCTACACACTACTTAATCTAACTTAAACTAACTTACACTATGGACAACAGACACACCCATACCCGAGTGAGGATTCTAACCTCCGACGGGGGGAGCCCACAGGCCGTGACAAGGCTACCCCGCGCGGCGCGAACGCTGTCCACCCCCAACACTGTTACCTAAACAAACCAATATTGTGCAGGAAGAACGATATAAGAGTCCCTTGTAAACCGTACAGGACCTTTATTTATCAATCCCGAAATGATTGGAAGCAGTGTTCGGAAAGCCAACAATATCGCTACGCCGTATCCGACATGGTAATGTGTTATTTTCTGGGGTGTGTTTCCATATTTTGGTCCACCCCCTGTATATGTTAATATCTGTCATATTGTTGGCAGAGAGCAAGTGAGCACATTAAAGTAGAATACAGACGTTAACAATCAATGCTGACATATTATTTGTTAGTCGGACCAGTTTCAAATGGTTCAAATGGCTCTGAGCACTATCGAACTTAACATCTGAGGTCATCAGTCCCCTAGAACTTAGAACTACTTAAACCTAACTAACCTGAGGACATCACACACATCCATGCCCGAGGCAGGATTCGAACCTGCGACCGGAGCGGTCGCGCGGTTCCAGACTCAAGCGCCTAGAACCCCTCGGCCACCCCGGCCGGCCGGACCAGTTTCGACATTAAGGTCTTTCTGAATAGCACTATGAAACAAGAAAGGATATACCTAGTCAACATAACTTTAAATAGACACTTAATTACAGTACACAAATGAAAAGCGATATCAGATTGAACATTATCCAGTGGCTGCGCCAGTACCAGAGGAGTCTAGTCTCCTACTAGAGGGCTGTCGGCAGTATCAAAAAACATCGCTGACTCTGCCGTCGCTTAGTAACCCTATGCTCCCAAGACAGCATAGACGCCACGTCTGCTGCTCTCAGTCGAAGTTAGCTACATTTGCTGAATACATCGCTTATTTGTTATTCAACATCACCAATTGTCATGTAGGTTGCGACGCTATTTAATTAATTGATGCTTCCTAAAAACATTTTTAGTAATTCTTGACAACTTATTAATAACGTAAAGCACTTTTCATTGTCATTTTACGTTGCTTTATTTTTATCACACATACAAATCGAATTGCATTAGCTTATGCAAAGACGTTCGCTGTCCATATACGGACTCACTGACTACCCCCACTGAGTCATCTAGAAGGGGGCCTGAGGAGATGAACAATCCTGCTATATACCGACGCAGCCATTGGCTAAGGTGTGATATGGTATATGTTACTTTATGTATCATTAGTTAAATACTTCACATACTACAGCTTAATACCGTCTTTTGCGACTGGAATACTGGTATTAATCTATATAACTTGTGCAACTGCGACTGCGGTAAAAGCGGCCGCAAAACAGACAAAAGAAAATGTTTAAGTGTTTCTGTAATGTCATGTTGACTTCGTACACTTTTTCTTGTTTCATAGGGCTACTGAGAAATAATCTCAGTATTCTGGACATGTCCCTATGTATTATCATTCCAAAGTACTTGTATGTCGTAACAATAGTCCTGTCGCCCACCCTTTTACATTTCTTGAAACGTCACAACTTCGCATTTCTCTATATTAAGTGCTAGTTGCCAGTTACTGCACCAGACTGATACGTTGCTGAGCTCCAACTGCGTATTACTGAAATTTTCTCTTAGGTAACAGTATTATCTACAAAAGTCCTGAGATGGCAATATTAGCTGGTAAGTCATTGCTGGACAAAGTGACTGCCATGGCCCCATTATACTACCCTGGAACATACCACGTGGTACTGCAGTGTCGGTAGATGACTCGCCAGGGTAAAGTGCAGTGGCCTTTCTGTCAACAAGTGTTTTTCCAGTTGCAAACCTGATCAAACAGGGAGTGACGCGAAAAATACCGAAATAGAAACGTTAGCCGCTTCGGAGTAAACTGTGAACATATAGTTAAGATTTGCCACTGAGTTAAGTGTGATGTATTGTCCTAGTTAGTAGAAATGCATTTAAAATGCATATTTCTCGATTACTTCTGCAAATAATTAAGCTCAAATTTTACCGTTGGTCCGTGATGGGGGAATGTGGTGAATGTATGATGGGGCAACGGCAAATTTTGCTGCTGATAGAAAACATCTAACGCGCCCATACGGTTCAGGATGCATGGGTCGACCAGCGTCTGTACTGTGGTCTCCAAGATAACCTGACCTCAATTCTCTAGAATTTTTTCTGCGGGCATCTCTAAAGTGAAGTATGCTGAACTCGCAATGAAGTACTGGCGCAGCGAGTAGTACAATGTTGTCAGGATGATCTGCGGGTGTTTGAAAGATTCCATGACTTACTTTTGCTTGGCAAGTCAAACGATATCGTCTACATAGCAGAATTTCGTTGAAGATGCTTTCGGAAGGTCAAAAATATAGGGCTGAACAGGGGCGTGTCGAGAACTAAGAATTTGGTTAGTCGGAAGGAACACTAACAGAGGAATTAGCGGCCCTGAACTCATATTTTAAAAAATTGAGGCTGAAGTCCACTAACAGTAATAGCGAGGTTTGTGCTTTTCACCTTAACAGTTAACTAACACTGAGCTCAAGGTGCAATTTGATGGCATTATTCTGCGTGACAACAAGTACTTCAAGTGTCTTTGCATCACGCTCGACAGTGTTCCGTTTTAGAAAACACATCTGGAAAATACATCAGATAGTAACTCGAAACAACTTTTTTCAGAGTCTGTGTGGCACAAACTGGGGGACTTCAATGGAGGTTTTGCATCCATTGGCTATTGTACAGGTTTTTTCGGCATCAGAGCAGTGTGTCGTAATAGTTTTCATACTAGCCATATCGATGCGCAGCTCAACAACACGATGTGCGCGATTGCTGTCTACTGGTTTCCACTGCAAAGCATTATCTACCCAGCGCAGATTCTCAGAACTGAGACCCTGCCTAGAGATTAACACAATATACGAGGGCAGTTCAATAAGTAATGCAACACTTTTTTTTCTCGGCCAATTTTGGTTGAAAAAACCGGAAATTTCTTGTGGAATATTTTCAAACATTCCCGCTTCGTCTCGTATAGTTTCATTGACTTCCGACAGGTGGCAGCGCTGTACGGAGCTGTTAAAATGGCGTCTGTAACGGATGTGCGTTGCAAACAACGGGCAGTGATCGAGTTTCTTTTGACGGAAAAACAGGGCATCTCAGATATTCATAGGCGCTTGCAGAATGTCTACGGTGATCTGGCAGTGGACAAAAGCACGGTGAGTCGTTGGGCAAAGCGTGTGTCATCATCGCCGCAAGGTCAAGCAAGACTGTCTGATCTCCCGCGTGCGGGCCGGCCGTGCACAGCTGTGACTCATGCAATGGCGGAGCGTGCGAACACACTCGTTCGAGATGATCGACGGATCACCATCAAACAACTCAGTGCTCAACTTGACATCTCTGTTGGTAGTGTTGTCACAATTGTTCACCAGTTGGGATATTCAAAGGTTTGTTCCCGCTGGGTCCCTCGTTGTCTAACCGAACACCATAAAGAGCAAAGGAGAACCATCTGTGCGGAATTGCTTGCTCGTCATGTGGCTGAGGGTGACAATTTCTTGTCAAAGATTGTTACAGGCGGTGAAACATGGGTTCATCACTTCGAACCTGAAACAAAACGGCAATCAATGGAGTGGCGCCACACCCACTCCCCTACCAAGAAAAAGTTTAAAGCCATACCCTCAGCCGGTAAAGTCATGGTTACAGTCTTCTGGGACGCTGAAGGGGTTATTCTGTTCGATGTCCTTCCCCATGGTCAAACGATCAACTCTGAAGTGTATTGTGCTACTCTTCAGAAATTGAAGAAACGACTTCAGCGTGTTCGTAGGCACAAAAATTTGAACGAACTTCTCCTTCTTCATGACAACGCAAGACGTCACACAAGTCTTCGCACCCGAGAGGAGCTCACAAAACTTCAGTGGACTGTTATTCCTCATGCACCCTACAGCCCCGATCTCGCACCGTCGGATTTCCATATGTTTGGCCCAATGAAGGACGCAATCCGTGGGAGGCACTACGCGGATGATGAAGAAGTTATTGATGCAGTACGACGTTGGCTCCGACATCGACCAGTGGAATAGTACCGTGCAGGCATACAGGCCCTCATTTCAAGGTGGCGTAAGGCCGTAGCATTGAATGGAGATTACGTTGAAAAATAGTGTTGTGTAGCTAAAAGATTGGGGAATAACCTGGTGTATTTCAATGCTGAATAAAACAACCCCTGTTTCAGAAAAAAAATGTGTTGCGTTACTTATTGAACTGCCCTCGTACAAGAGTATAAGGAACTGCCCATTCATCTTACGAAGAAACAGGTTTCCTTCGAGACACCATCTAATACCGTACGCTAAACATTTAGCTACAAGTAACATCAAAGTAAGAGATTTCTCGAACAACAACTGTCAATACATCACAAATTACCAAGGACGGGAATGATTCGAGAAATGTAACTCCGATACTGTGGGTGTCGAACTTGACAGCAACTTGGGATGCTATGACTCACTCTATAAACGGGGTGTTGTGGAGGCTCCGTGACTGGGGTACACTGAAACAATCTGTCAGGCATATAAGAGAGGAGTGCGTCCTACGGTGCTATAAGGGCAAATGGAATCATTTTATGAATGCAGTTGCCATGGATTAGACACCTAGATAAAATTAGCCGATTTATTTTTGTTTTATGCAATGACATTCATTACAAATTATAAATGTAATGCATGCGTGTGCCATACGAGTAATAATAGTAATCCAAAACTCATTGCAGAGACGAGTATAATACTGAATTCAAATGCCAGGAACCAATGTGGAACACTTTTCTCAACTGGTACGAGTGTACAGTGATTCGTAGCATGTGACGTGCGGAAGCAGTATTACATTTATTTTTAAGGTAGGCTCTGGCTGCTATCAGAGGTCAATGAGATAAAGTCGAAATTTGAAAGCTTATATTTTAGGTACATTTGAAGTAACCAGGATGGTATTTGATATTGAAGTCAGCAGCTGCTAGTAACCAGATATCTGCAGTTACCTCGAAAACGGCTCTTTCACTGGCCCTTGTTTACTGAGACGTTTTTGCTTCTATTGTGGTACTATCAATAGCGTCAGGTTTCCACTACGAGCCGGCCGTGGTGGCCAAGCGGTTAAAGGCGCTACAGTCTGGAACCGCGCGGCCGCTACGGTCGCAGGTTCGAATCCTGCCTCGGGCATGGATGTGTGTGACGTCCTTAGGTTAGTTAGGTTTAAGTAGTTCTAAGTTCTAGGGGACTGATGACCTTAGAAGTTAAGTCCCATAGTGCTCAGAGCCATTTTTTTTTTCCACTACGAAACACGCTCTACAAGAAAAAAAAATTTGTATAGAAGACGATAGCTACTGAATCAAAAGCTTTCGTAAAGTGCAGAATCCACCAATCAAGTTGGTTTACTGTATCCGTAGCACTGACGATATCATGAAAGAAGAGTTAGAGTTGAGTTTTACATGACTGACGTTTTCAAAAAACATGCTGGTGAAGGTTATTTTGTTGCTTCCACGCTACCACAACAGTGGAATAGTTATCTAAGCACGCTGTTGCCTTTATAAAAGTACACTGCTGGCCATTAAAACTGCAACACCATGAAGGATAGCAAATAACGACAGTTTAATATTGTTAATATTTGCAACGGTTTTTCCTCTGTTACGATAAAGCATAAACGAAATTTTACTCATTACGCGTTTACCGGATTTTTGGAAGAGCAGTAGATTAAATTTTTAAGCGGATTTCAGAGTAAAACTGGTTGGGAAATTTACTACACAGTGCTGGCACCAGCTGCGCATTGAGTCGAGCTTAGCTTCGATAACGAATATGGGTTCGGTACCTCTCATTCGAAGCTGTTTGACCTCTATGCCGCAGTTCACTAATAGCAGTGAATGATCAGTTGTTTGCGTTCTAGTCTCTCGGCTATCCGTAGCCGGATGTTTTCATTGGGTGAGAGATTTAGAGAACGTGCTGACTAGGGCAAAACTGGATCTCTCTCCGAGTCTAGGTAGGTCAGAACTGCACGGACAACGTGCGGTCTCGAGTAATCTTGTTGAATGGTGACGTCACGGAGAACTCGAAGTCAGGACACAGGCACTGGCCTTAAGACGACAGAGATGTAATGGATGTTGTCGAATTTACCACCTATGCAACCCACGGGTGAGCGTGTTGTGTACCCAATGGCACCCCATACGATCATGGCAGGTGCTGGCCCCTTCAGCGACGGAAAATGAAATCTGGCAATGTTCTTTCTCCGCAGAGCGGATGCTTCCATCACGAGGCTGTACACAGAAAAGGAATTCGTCTGAAAAGGAGACGTGGTGTCTTCCTTGAGTTTAGTTTTCCCGGTCAGCACTCCATTGTCGGGAATATCGGCGCATCGACAGAAGCTGCAACAGCATTCGTCGTTCTGACAGTCCACAGTGCCCCAGACATTACCGCACTGCTTCTGTGGATACTCGTCTTGCTTCAAATCAGCCCAGTGCCTGACTCAAGAAACATGACTGCACGATCCTATACGGGTGAGCGAAATATGGGGTGATTCAGTTCCCATTTCGACGGGTTTTTTGCAAGTTGCAAGGTCTTCAGATAGCTCGTTCACGGTTTTCCTGTTCTCTCGCTCACGCCGTGCAAACTATTAGTCCTACGGAAAAAGAACAGGTCTTTTTTGTACGAAGTTTAATGCAGTTAAATTTCGTACTGAGATACGTTTTCGGTAGGTGGCGTAGTTTTCGAATTATTCATGAAAAATTTGCAAATGTGACCTTCAAATACTTTTTTTTCGTGATTAACTTAAAAACTGTGGTATCAAGCGAAAACTTATCCCAGTGGAGAATTCAACCAGATTAAATTTGCTACAAAATGGTTCTGTTCATTTTTTCTGTAGGACTAATACATTGAAGAGCCAAAAAAACTGGTATAACTAATATCGTGTAGGGTCCCGGCGAGCAGCCAGAAGTGCCGCAACACGACTAATGTCTGAAGTAGTCCTGGAGGGAATTGACGCTATGAATCCAGCAGGGCTGTCAAATCCGTAGGAGTTCGAGGGAGTGGAGATCTCTTCTGAACAGCACGTTGCAAGGCATCCCAGATATGCTCAATAATGTTTATGTCTGGAGAGTTTAGTGGCCAGCGGAAGTGTTTAAACTCAGAAGAGTATTGCTGGAGCCTCTCTTTAGCAATTCTGGACGTGTGGAGTGTCGCATTGTCCTGCTGTAATTGCCCCAGTCTATCGGAATGCATAATGGACATGAATGGATGCGGGTTATCGGACCCGATGCTTACGTACGCGTCACCTGTCAGAGTCGTATCTAGATGTATCAGAAGTACTATATGACTCTCAAGCCATTACAGTGCCTCCATCAGCTTGAAACGTCCCCTGCTGACATGCAGGGTCCATGGACTCATGAAGTTCTCTCCGTGCCCGTACACGTTCATCCGCTCGATACAATTTGAAGAGAGACTCGTCCGACCAGGCAACATGTTTCCAGTCATCAACAGTCCCAGTTGCGGGCCCAGGCGAGGCGTAAAGCTTTGAGTCGTGCAGTCATCAAGGGTACACGTGTGGACCTTCGGCTCCAAAAGCCCCATATCGATGATGTCTCGTTGAATTGTTCGCACACTGACACTTGTTGATGGCCCAGCATTGAAATTTGCACTTCTGTCGAGTTGAACGATTCTCTTCAGTCATCGGTAGTTCCATTCTTGCAGGATCTTTTTTCGGCCACAGCGATGTTGGAGATTTGATGTTCTACCGGATTCCTGACATTCACGGTACACTCATGAAACGGTCGTACGGGATCGCTACCTCTGAGACGCTGCGTCCCATCTCTCGTGCGCCAACTATAAAACCACGTTCTAACTCACTTAAATCTTGATAACCTGCCACTGTAGCAGCAGCAACCGATCTAACAACTGCGCCAGACACTGGTTTTCTTATATAGGGGTTGCCGGCCGCAGCGCCGTGTTCTGCCTGTTTACATATCTATGTATTTATATACGCGTGACTATACCAGTTTCTTTGGCGCTTTAGTGGAGTTTACGCATAGCAAGTGAGAGAATATGAAAATCTCGCTTGTGGTTTTCGAAGGCGTTGGAGGTTGCATTAAACTCATTGGAATGGGCAACTGAATCCGTATGTATGTCTGTCCTTTCAGGTGCTAGTCGTATGGGTCTGTTGAGATTCTCCATGGGTATGGCTCTTCTGAAGGCATCGATTCCATATTTGCACGACAGTTGTGGGTTCCTGAGCAATATGAGCAGCGTTATCGTAGCACAATAGACGCTATCCTGCCATTGTCTAATTCTGAATTGTGCCGGTAGTCATTTCCCGTTAAAACTCCCCCTAGAAAAATTTAAAAATGACAGTGCCGGAAAACCTCTTACGTTATTTGATTTTCAAACAGCTGATCAAAACTGAACGTACTCAGACATTTCTCTCTTTACTTATTCTGATCATCACTAAACTGACACACAATATTCTTATCGCAACGCAATCTGACTTTGAATAATCCCCACAGAAGAATGGCCCTGACTAACAATAACCTATGCCTTTCATGAATCACTTACCTCACAAAAATCTTCGTTACTCGAACTACTGCAATACAGAGAGTGCCAATACTGTCAGCTAAATAACAGATTCTAACTGCTGAAGTCTCTAACTACTGATGCGCATAGTTAGCAAATGAAAGATTTTGATGGAGAACAAACGATGTATTTACCTTGATAATGTTCAAAAGTCATCATATTTATATCTATTAATTCATGACATCCATCTTCACAAATTTCCTTCTTCTGGCGGACACACGTCCAGGTCGTCCACTTATCGTAACCTCACAAAACTCTGGCATCTCTCTCTGCACATCCACCACTGCTGGCGGCTCACCTCCAACTGTCCAACGCTACGATGTTCACACCCAACTGCCCAACACTACACAAGCGAATATTCCAACAATGAGTCCAACCAGCCACAGACTGCACACAGCAGTCAGTGATTTTCATACAGAGCGCTACGTGGTGTTACCAACATAAAAACCTAAACAGCCTACTTACACCGTTGCTACAGCAGATATAGCACGATCTTCTCACGAACAAGCGCCGGCCGCTGAGCCCGAGCAGTTCTAGGGGCATCAGTCCGCAACCGCGCGAGTGCTACGGTCGCAGGTTCGAATCCTGCCTCGGGCATGGATGTGTGCCCTGTCCTTAGGTTAGCTAGGTTTAAGTAGTTCTAAGTTCTAGGGGACTGATGACCTAAGATGTTAAGTCCCATAGTGCTCAGAGCCATTTGAACCATTTTTACAAGCAAGCAACATTAAACTGTCAGTTCTGAATGAGAAACCTGCTGTGTAATCTTTCCTTATACGACATGATGTAGACTCCTACCAACTACGTGCGGTTTCTCTGAAATATACATATCGAGCCTTGTAGCTCACTTCATGCCAATTAGACTTCGGTCGCTTGCCGGCTTCATGGCGTTGCAGTTTTAACTGCCAGCAGTGCAGACTGGCGCCTCATTGTTTCGCCTCTTCCCTGCTGCCTTTCCTCTGGTGCCCCCGGCTACGGGTGCGTGCGGCACGTGACTCCTGGGAAGGTGTTCTCGCCGCACGCCGCCGCCAGACGCAGTCCCGCTAGCGCAGACAGTGACGAAACGTGCTGCGTAGGAACCCACCGCCGCTCTGCGGCCCACGCAGGGTCGACGGCCCCGGCGTCAATTTCTCCTCAGTGGCACCTGATTTAAGCTCACGTTCCCTCGTTTACTTGCAGTAGAGTGACGTGAGCTATTCTGTTTCTTAATTTTGCACTGTCATCGTCAAGAACAATTTGAATATGGTGCTATAAGAGGTATCCCGCAGACCTTCCGATGCCTAACACCGTAAACGCATCTTAAGTACTATTCGTCGCACTGCGACTTAACGCGATCTTTCGCACATCGACGGCGGTTCTGCAACATAAATTGTCCACCTACCTCGACACTGCTGCAGATCTGCACACGTAACTCCTGACTGCAGCTACTTAAGAGATCTCAGAAAACCAGTGTTGAAGAAACTGAGATTTCATAACTAAACGTCGGTGGCCGCTATAAGTACAAAAAGCTGAAAATAGTCTTGTGAACTCTTAAGAATAAATCGTAAATGGGTTGCTGTTCAAGTTTCTAAGTTCCAAGGTCCTTTTAAACTTGCATTAGGATTTTTTATTACTATTAAGCAAGATCATCAGCCAACATGTGTTCAAATCATTAAAGTTCCTGTTCACAGTCCTCGTCACACTCAAACAGCAGGAAATTTTCCTATCCAATTCCGAAATCATTTACGAGAGTAACACAGTAAATTTATTTATTTATTTATTTATTTATTTTTTTTGCTCGCCATAAATACTCAGTAAAAAACATTTACTTCGTACCGCAACGCTTTTAGTTCAAAGTTTACACAGGCGATTTTCTCCAGACAAAATACCTCTACACTCTTAAAATTTCACAAATAGTTAATGGCAAACACCAACTACCTTTATCTCTGTACCGAAACGCGGGAGTCACAATATCACTTCATTTTACACATAATGCGTGCGTACACTTTCAGCATGACCGGCTCCTTCGAAAGCTAGTCCACCACTTCCTTCTTCTCTCTCTGCCTCCACAAGCACCTCCATCTCATGCGTCAGGTGGCAAATCCGTCCCACTTCTTATTGGCTGTACAGAATTACGGCCAATCAGAACTGACTTTCAGGGCACGGCTCGCGCCAAAATCTAGCAAGAACCATCCACTGCTCTCAGCTCACTGACGTCATTAAAATAAGCAACTCAAAACTCTCTTGTCAAACAAATAAAATGAAATAAACTTTAAGCTGTATCTTACGTCTGGAATTTAACTACTAGTCGCGAACGTTCTGGCTGTCTCTTACATATTCAAACATACTTTGACATCCGTCATCCAGTAGTAGGGGAACCACTGTGGATTCGTTCCCACGATACAAAGCTGGAACACTTGCAAGTTCCCATAGAGAATTACAAACTGAAAATTTAATATTGGCGAATGTCCCACATACACTCACACAAGTACTCTCTTTCACACTCACCCTAAGACAAAACATAAATATCTACTTGAAATTCTTAAAGTTTTACTACAGAAAAATTACGAAAGATTTTCTAAAATGATAACTTTCCAAATTTGAATCTAAACATTGAAGGTGTTATCATATCTTTTCAAATAGTCACAGATGGTGAACTATATATAACGTTCCTCAGGCTATCTCTAGATTATTTATTAATTTTTAATTTTTATAGTTCCAGAGAAAGTAACTACTCCGTAAGCGCCTCTCCGCTACTTTCACACGCTGCAGCCACGCCATATGGTCATGACGCACGTCTGCAGAACACAGCTCGCCCATTGCAGATCCTATAAGATTCTGACTGCTTACACTGGAGCCCAAATACATTAATACAAGAAAGCTTTAATGGACAAATTGGCGATCGCGCCCTAGCTGCGACGCTTCAACACTGTCATCCCACAGACTCTTCGATGCACTAAGCTCTTTAGGTATAAGCATCCATTTTGCTCTTTCGTGTTTTCTGATGTGAGCTACCTACCCATTCGGTTATCTCGGTCTCATTTCACAACTCCTAGAACCCAGCAAAGAACCTTTTTCGTCTATCTGGGCAGATGACGTGAGTTGTAATGTACTGGGCACATTAAACCCAGTAACATAATTTAACAACTTTTGGATCTACAGTTCTTTTCTTTCATTCCGTGTTTGTAGTTAAACTGTAGGATATACACTATGTGATCAAAAGTATCCTGACACCCCCAAAAACATACGTTTTTCATATTAGGTGCATTGTGCTGCCACCTACTGCCAGGTACTCCACATCAGTGACCTCGGTAGTCATTAGACATCTTGAGAGAGCAGGATGGGGCGCTCCGCGGAACTCACGGACCTCGAACGTGGTCAGGCTATTACTTTTGTCACACGTCTGCACGCGAGATTTCCACACTCCTAAACATCCCTAGGTCCACTGTTTCCGATTTGATAGTGAAGTGGAAACGTGAAGGAACACGTACAGCACAAAAACGTATAGGCCGACCTCGTCTGTTGACTGACTGAGACCGCCGACAGTTGAAGAGGGTCGTAATGTGCAACAGGCAGACATATATCCAGATCGTCACACAGGAATTCCAAACTGCATCAGGATCCACTGCAAGTATTATGACAGTTAGGCATCAGCTGAGAAAACTCTGATTTCATGGTCGAGCGGCTGCTCGTAATCCACGCATCACGCCAGTAAATACCAAACGACGCCTCGCGTGGTGTAAGAAGCGTAAACATTGGACTATTGAACAGTGGAAAAACGTTGTATGGAGTGACGAGTCACGGTACGCAATGTGGCGATCCGATAGCAGGGTGAGTATGACGAATGCCAGGTGAACGTCATCTACCGGCGTGTGTAGTGTCAACAGTAAAATTCTGAGGCGATGGTTTTATGGTGTGGTCCTGTTTCTCATGGAGGGAGCTTGCACCCCTTGTTGTTTTGCGTGGCACTATCACAGCACAGACCTACAATGATGTTTTAAGCACCTTCTTGCTTCCCACTGTTGAAAAGCAATTCGGAGATGGCGACTGCATCTATCAACACGATAGGGCTGTGGCGGAGTGGTTACACGACAGTTATATCCCTGTAATGGACTGACCTGCACAGAGTCCTGACCTGAATCCTATAGAACACCTTTGAGATGTTTTGGAACGCCGACTTCGTGCCCGGTCTCACCGACCGACATCGATACCTCTCCTCAGTGCAGCACTCCGTGAAGAATGGTCTGCAATTCCCCAAGAAACCTGATTGAACGTGTGCCTGTGAGAGTGGAAGCTGTCATAAAGGCTAAGGAAGGGCCAGTACCATATTCAATTCCATCATTACCGATGCAGGGCGCCACGAACTTGTAAGTCATTTTCAGCCAGATGACTGGATGCTTTTGATCTCACAGTGTAAGTTCCGCCTATATGCAAAAACACGTTTATTTCCTCTTTACCCTAACACGTTTCGACACCTCTGTGTGATCATCAGTGTCTTTGTTTATTGTAATCTGTAAGAAGTGAACATATTTTAGGTTGTAACTGCTTTAACAAAGTTTGGGCTAAAGAAAGTTTTTGTTCGTTTTGCTTCTTAGCGTGGTTTTACATTATATATTTTGCAGGACACAATACGAGGCGCCGAAACATATTCGGGTAAAAAGGCAATACAGTATTTTTGCATAAAGGCGGAACCTATATTCCATAATAATTTAACACCCTTTATTAAAACATAAATTAAAGTGTATTTCACTCAGGACAATGCAGGATTAATCAAGATACGAAAGTGAAAACAATTGCTGTATAGCCTGTCTCAATATTGGAATCATGGTGGCAATTATTACATCACTCATTAGGTAAATGGTTAGTTACAATGTTAACGCACAGAGTCAAGAAAACAATTTTCCTCCATCACTCACTGTCTTATAATTCTGCTATTAGGTCGACTGACCTTTAACAAGTTTTTAATAAAATTCCGCGACAATTAATCATACTCAACAACAAAAAAAAGGCAAGTCGGCATATCGCAGCTGCACCATTGCTGCCACGGCCCCAAGGCCGGAATCAGACGTATGACGGTAATAAAATGAAATAAAATTTAGTAATTCAATTAAGAGGTAATCAAGTTCCAGAAAAGTCTCACAAGTAACGGTTAACTGTCATAACGGCCAGCGGCCCGCTTCGAAACCGGAAGAAAGATCTTTCAGGACAAATAACTATCGTTAATGTGAACTCACACTACTGAGATTTAAACGTGACGCAGTCACTTCACGCAGTCAATGCAGTAGACAGGTAACAGTGCATAATAGTCACAATAACGAGCTGACGTAAACAGTAACCTATACATATTTGCATCTACCTGGATACTCTGCAAATCACACTTAAGTGCCTGGCTGAGGGTTCAAAGAATCTCATCCATAACGTTTCTCTATTATTCCACTCTAGAATAGCGCGCGGAAAAAACCAACACCTGTATCTTTCCGTGCGAGCTCAGATTTCCCTCATTTTATTATGATGATCGTGTCTCCCTATGTAGGTAGGCATCAAAAAAATATTTTCGCATTCGGAGGAGAATGTTGGTGATTGAAATTTCGCGAGAAGCTCCCTCCGCAACGAGAAACGCCTTTGTTTTAATAATGTCCACCCCAAATACTGTATCATATCCGTGACACACTCTCCCATGTTTCACGATAATACAAAACGTGCTGCTATTCTTTGAACTTTGTACTCCTTTAATCACACCGCGCAGCTGCACTCCAAAAGAGGACTGGCAAGTGTAGTATGGTCAGTCTCTTTACTAGATCTGTTACATCTTGTAAGTGTTCTGCCAATAAATAGTAGTCTTTGGTTCGCCTTCCCCACAACATTTTCTATGTGTTCTTACCAGTTTGTTCGTAATTGTAATGCCTAGGTATTTGGTTGAATTTACGACCTTTAGATTTGATTGATCTATCGTGTAATCGAAGTTTAACGGATTTCTTTTAACACTCATGTGGATGACCTCATACTTTTCACTGTTTAGGGACAATTGCCAATTTTCGCACCATACAGATATCTCTTCTAAATCGTTTTGCAATTTGTTTTGATCTTCTGATGACTGTTCTAGGTGGTAAACGACAGCGTCATCTGGAAACAACATAAGACTGCTGCTCAGATTGTCTTCTAAATCATTTATATGGATAAGGAACAGCACAGAGCCTATAACACTGCCTTGGGCAACACCAGAAATCATTTCTGTTTACTCGATGACTTTCCGTCGATTATAACGAATTGTAACCTCTCTGACAGGAAATCATGAATTCAGTCTCATAACTGAGACGATACTCGTATTCCATAAGCACGCAGTTTGATTAGAAGCCACTTGTGAGGTACGGTGTCAAAAGCCTTCTGGAAATCTATACATACGGAATTGTCAATAGCACACAACACTTGGTGTGAGTGAAGAACAAGTTATGTTCCACAAGAACCATGTTTTCTAAAGCCATGGTGATTATGTGTTAGTAGACCATTCCCTTCGAGATAATTCATAATGTTCGAACACAATATATGTTTCAGAATCCTGCTGCATATCGACAGTAATGATATGGACCTGTAATGTAGTGGATTACTGCTGTTTCCCTTCCTGAATATTGGTGTAACCTGTACAACTTTCCAATCTTTGGGTTCGCATCTTCCGTCGAACGACCGCTTGTATGTGATTGTTAAGTATGGAGCTGTTGCCTCAGCATACGATCGTTGCATCTTACTCGGAAAGGAACCTAATTCCTGCACAATCTGCTGGTATACAGTCTGCTTTAGCAGCACTGTCATCGCTGATATTTCCATTGCTATAGCGCAGAGAAGGTATTGATTGTGTCGTGCTGCTAGCATGCTTTACATATGACCAGAAGTTCTTTGAATTTTATGCCAGGTGTTGATATAGAGTTTCGTTGTGCAGACTGTTACAAGCATCTCGCACTGGAGGCCGTGCTGAATTTCGAGCTTCTGTAAAAGATGGCCCGTCTTGGAGATCTTGCGTTCGTTTAAATTTGGCATGGTTTTTTTTCATTGTTTCTGCAACAGCGTCCTGACCTATTCTGCGTCCCAAGCAAATCACCTCCTTTGCTTGTTAATTTATTTGGTATAATTGTCCCAATTGCTGTCGATACCATTTCCTTGAATTTAAGCCACATCTGGTGTACAGTTACAGGGTTATTTTGGAAGGAGTGGTAAATTGAAGTCACCACTAACTAAAGTTGTATCTGTCGGGTACGTGTTTCAAATCAGTCTCAAGTTTTCTTTGAACCTTCAGCAATTGTATCATCTGATTTACGATGTCGGTAAAAGGATAGAACTATCATTTTCTCCGATTGCCGAGAATGACTTCTCCCCACACTAACTCACAGGAACTATCTACTTCAAAATGGTTCAGATCGCTCTGAGCGCTATGGGACTTAACATCTGATGTCATCAGTCCCCTAGAACTTAGAACTAAACCTAACATCACACACATCCATGTCCGACGCAGGATTCGAACCTGCGACCGTGGCGGTCGCGCTGTTCCAGACTGAAGCGCCTAGAACCGCTCGGCCACACTGGCCGGCTATCTACTTTAATTTCGCTACAAGATAAACTAATTTTAACAGTAACAAGCACGCCAGCGCCAACTGTGTCAGCTATCATTTCTGAACAATGTCAGGTCCTTCGAAAAAATTTCGGCTAAGCTCATCTCCGGTTTTAGTTACCTATCAGTGTCTATTTAAGGGGAACAGTACAGAATTTTAATTTTTGGAGGCACCACCTGAATGAGGATGATAACACTGTTAGCTCAAGCCAAAAGGTATCGGAGGCAATCTTCAACCCCGCAACTGCTTACTCACAATAACAACCAACTGCCAGTCTCAAGGTTAAGAAAAGTAAGTGCCCCAAAATCGAACGGAACAACAAGCCCAGTTACAGTCGTAAAGTAATAGATTACTGCTAATGAAGCGGTCAGTAACATTTCAGTAGATAACCACACCATCACAAGATCAAGAAGTCTGATGCATTATTTTCAGTCCACAACTTTTGAAATGAAATGAGCAAAATAGTATGTGAACCAGTCAGACGGAGAAAAACGTGCCTCAACACAAGCGAACACATTTAGTGATTATTATAATAATAGTATGGCGTCTGCATATCAAAACACAGCTCTTGAGGATCACACAGTGTGCTTGCGTAAATCAGCTATTAATTTACCTTAAAATCTAACTGTGGAGTACCCTAAACGTAGAACATTAACTAACAGTAAATGGTACAAAAATATTCATCTTTTGACATAGCGGCAGCTGCAACAGACAAAATTTTAGAAAGCGTTCTTAATTGGAGCAAATCAGCTATCGGTATAAAATGCTATTAATTAAATAAAAACAGTATCGATGGCGTTGTTAGATTTTTATTCGTTAGCAACCGGTTTCGGCCCTTTCTTCAGAATACAGTAATAATACATACTCAGTGTAGAGAGATGAAAATATGACTGAAATGAATTCAAAAGTACGATGTTATACCCATTATGGCAGCTGGTGGCAGCAGACACAGTGAGATCCGTAGAAGTAAGGATGTCACTGCTGAATAAAGAAGCTTTAGCCGAGACTATATACTGTAAGCTCCGCTCGTCGCCTGCAGCATTACATCATTGACAACCAGCCATACGTGAGATATGCTACATTGATTGGTTTACTCGAACTTATAAGAAAAATAGATACAGAAATAAATACAAAAACTACATACAATAAATTTTACACGTATAATCCTATCATAATTCGTTTAAGCAAAAGAAACAAAATGATAGGCAAGCTGTGATCGCTGTTGTGTGCAGACTGCCCCCTGTGGGCAGTATGTGTACAATCAGCAAGACTGCTCGTTTAAGATCTTCACATCAAATTTGAAAGTCAGTGTGTAATTACAGACTGTGCCAATCAAGGTTTAGATGATTCAGCAACTTAATGGCGTGACTGCCTGAAACTTGAGACACGAATTACACACACGAAAGTATTACACAAAACTGCTGAAAACTGATTGCAACAAACGACATAACCGCCACGCATATATGTATACAGTATACAACGGTTATTCGAAAAGTAAGGAACAATCTATCGCGAAATGGAAACCACAATTAAAATCCGATGAAGTTTTGCACAGGTGTATTGGGCAGTGTCTCTAGTATGCCTGTCGATCGCGTTACGTCGTTCTTTTTAGTTCTGAGCACACAGGGAGCACATACAGACACCTAGAACAATACGAGCTCCTGGTGAGAAATTTCGCCTGAAGCTATGCAGCCAACATTACATAATTGTCGTGCGGTTTCATCTTCAAGACATTTCTCAGCCGTATTCTGCAGGGGCAATGAAGATGCTCCTGCATCGTTTTCAATTGGAAATGTTTGATTACACACAATACAGCCCGTAATTGTCTCCGAGTTTCAGCTCTGCTGACATAATATTTTGGCATAGACGACGAGCTTGCAGGCTAGCGTAGAGAATTGGCGGCTGCCTTCTATAACGAGGGTATTGGAAATTTGGTACAACGCTACGAAAAAGGTCTAAGTCGGATCGGCAACTATGGAGATAAGTAGCTGGAAGTTGTAGCTAACTGTTGCAAATAAAACAGTTTTGATTTTCACTGTGGTTTACATTTGGCGACCTATCGTTCCTTATTTTCCGAATAGCCCTCGTAATAACTCGCTACAATTACAAGCATATTATAACAGTTAAACAATGTAATAGATCTTGAAACGCCACTAAGGACTACGCACTTTCTGTATTCAATGCACGCAATAATGAACAGAATGAGCGATCGACTAAATCCACAAGTCTGTCATTCAGCAGAAAGTGCAGTCGTGAGGGAATCAAGGTGCGTCCGCTCAACGGACTTTAATTCTAATTTGAGAGCCACAACAGACCACGCAGTTTCTAGTCACGGCTGCTGCCATTGGCGCTGCTCAGCCGAACCGATAGATGTAAACCGCCACGATGTTGCACCCACGGTCACGCGCCACCTCAGCTGTTTACTCTCACACCGTACCTCCGATCCAACTCAAAGTGTCTTCACTCGGCCCGCGCACCAAACTCAAAATCTCCTTTTTCTGTCATCTGTACGGACCTCTCGAGGCCAACAATCTGCCACAGTTACTCCAAACTGCCGCTGTATCGATACTAACTTTCAAAGACATCGATATTGCTGGCGCACGACACACTCTAGGATCCATTCGTCTGAATACGCTATCGGCCAGAAATCGCTAGAAACAACAACAACCGTAAAGTATCCAAAACAAACCGTCCGCAAGTGAAATGGCCATCTAAAACTACACCGGTGTGCAAAACGTAAGGACGAAAGTTATTTCGCGTGACGTGGCCAAGTAACATAATTGGATGAATATTGTACCATACACAGAAAGTACTCCCACAGTGCAATATCGATGGTAACCGAATGAAATGCGTAACGAGACGGACAGAAATGATGCTTGTATTCAAAGAAAATAACTACACTGACGTCATGGCTATTCATGGTGGTCGCCTGTCACCAAGGACTGCAACGCATGCTCTGCAATGTGCCCCCATGCTGCCATAACTTTGGTGAGGATTTCTTGTGGTAGCCCGGTTGACAACGACTGGATGATCCTCAGTGCACGTTAATGTGCAGCAATACGTCTTACTCATGTGATCAGTGAGATTTAAGTCGGGGAGGCCGGCCGGAGTGGCCGAGCGGTTAAAGGCGCTACAGTCTGGAACCGCACGATCGCTACGATCGCAGGTTCGAATCCTGCCTCGGGCATGGATGTGTGTGATGTCCTTAGGTTAGTTAGGTTTAAGTAGTTCTAAGTTCTAGGGGACTTATGACCACAGCAGTTGAGTCCCATAGTGCTCAGAGCCATTTGAACCATTTAAGTCGGGGACAGACAGGCGCCGAATATCCTCTCGTTGCAAGAGCTCTTCCACCTGCGCAGTTCGATGTGGTCGCCCACTGTCGACCTTAACAATGAAGGCAGGGACGATTGCACCCATGAAAAAACGCACATTGGAAAGGGGAGTACAATGCCACAATAACAATGACCGGTGAGTGTGCCATGTTCAAAAATAGGGAGTTCAGTACACCCATGCAACATCATGCCTCCCTACACCATAACACGTGGATCACAAAAATGATAATGTTCGACAATTCTGGAGGTAACCTCGTATAATGAGAGGATGCACGTGATGCACCCAGAAAATCGAAAGAGCGTTATGAATAAGCTCAACAAATGTCGCTACCACACACTGCAAGAGAGCCGTGTCGCATCACGAAATTTCAGAAGCATAGGTTCCAAGAAGATCCGGGAAACATTTTACTGCTTTTCTTGTACGTATCGCGAAATGACCACAAGAAAATCAGTCCCGACAGTAAAATCAGTGAAGTTAGTGCTTTAACGGAGGCCTGCCGCCGTTCACGCACCACTACTTTATACGAAAGGGAAGGGGGTAAACGATGAAGCTACCAAAAGTAACATCTTCCCCTCCCCCCCCCCCTCCCCCTCCCCCGGCTAAACACCATAAGGGGGCGTTCGGATTATAGATATAGCTGCAGATGTAGAAAATATGTCCTGTCTGTGAGCACTTCATTTTCATTCAGTAGCTGCCATTAAATCTAGAGTATGGAATACTACGAGAGAGTCATTATGGATTTGTGATGTTAATCACTGGCAGATTAAAACCATGTGCCAGAAACGGAGTCGAACGTGGAAGCTTGCCTCATTTTCGACAAATAAATTACCGATTAAGCTAACCAGGCATATTCACTACTCTGCTCTCAAGATTCCGTTTTATTAATACTTCTCTCCTGCTTTCCAAATTTCTCAGAACTTTTGCACACATCGTTGCTACTGACATAGTAGAGGCTCGTGTCAGAATGAGTTTTTGCCTCTGCAGCGGACTGTGCGCTGTTTTGAAACCTCCTGACATATGAAACGGTGAGCCATCCAGAGATCAGAGCCTAGGGTGACCAACTTTTCTAAACGAAAATAAGGGAGATTCTTATATCCTTGACAAAAAATAAGGGAGATTAAAAGCACGGCAAAATTTCGCCAAAAATCAAAGCAGTATTTGTAGAATATTTATTTACACATCACAATTACTTATACATATTTTGATCCAGATTTTGCCTCAGTCATTAGTTTTATATCATTTTTAGCAAATTCAAAGAATTCACTACACGAATAAGGAAAATTCATGGCAACTTGTAGTTCAGATTTAATTAAGTTTGTGCTACTTCTGTTCCCTACATCTTCGTTTGTTAAGCCTTTGCTCAGGTGAGGAGAGATGAAGAACGTAGTTATTTTGGATGAAGTAGTAACATCATTTGCCTTGCTTTTGTGGCCTACAAGCAAATGCAAGATGTTAACTCAGTAAATTGCGGATTACTAATTACTACGCCCTGAACAGTAATATATATATATATATATAACCTGGAAAAACTGAAAAATCAGAGGTTGTACAGAGTTTCAGGGAGAGCATAAAGCAACAATTAACAGGAATGGGGGAAGGAAATACAGTAAAAGAGGAATGGGTAGCTCTGAGGGACGAAGTAGTGAAGGCAGCAGAGGATAAAGTGGGTAAAAAGACGAGGGCTAGTAGAAATCCTTGGGTAACAGAAGAAATATTGAATTTAATTGATGAAAGGAGAAAATATAAAAACGCAGTAAATGAAGCAGGCGAAAAGGAATACAAACGTCTCAAAAATGAGATCAACAGGAAGTGCAAAATGGCTAAGCAGGGATGGCTAGAGGACAAATGTAAGGTTGTAGAGGCGTATCTCACGAGGGGAAAGATAGATACTGTCTACAGGAAAATTAAAGAGACCTTTGGACAAAAGAGAGCCACTTGTATGAATATCAAGAGCTCAGATGGAAACCCAGTTCTAAGCAAAGAAGGGAAAGCAGAAAGGTGGAAGGAGTATATAGAGTGTCTATACAAGGGCGATGTACTTGAGGACAATATTATGGAAATGGAAGAGGATGTAGATGAAGATGAAATGGGAGATACGATACTGCGTGAACAGTTTGACCGAGCACTGAAAGACCTGAGTCGAAACAAGTCCCCGGGAGTAGACAACATTCCATTGGGAATACTGACGGCCTTGGGAGAGCCAGTCCTGACAAAACTCTACCATCTAGTGAGCAAGATGTATGAGACAGGCGAAATACCCTCAGACTTCAAGAAGAATATAATAATTCCAATCCCAAAGAAAACAGGTGTTGACAGATGTGAAAATTACCGAACTATCAGTTTAATAAGTCACAGCTGCAAAATATTAACGCGAATTCTTTACATACGAATGGAAAAACTGGTAGAAGCCAACCTCGGCGAAGATCAGTTTGGATTCCGCATAAATATTGGAACACGTGAGGCAATACTGACCCTACGACTTATCTTAGAAAATAGATTAAGGAAAGGAAAACCTACATTTCTAGCATTTGTAGACTTAGAGAAAGCTTTTGACATTGTTGACTGGAATACTCTCTTTCAAATTCTGAAGGTGCCAGGGGTAAAATACAGGGAGCGAAAGGCTATTCACTATTTGTACAGAAACCAGATGGCAGTTACAAGAGTCGAGGGGCATGAAAGGGAAGCATCGGTTGGGAAGGGAGTGAGACAGGGTTGTAGCCTCTCCCCGATGTTATTCAATCTGTATATTGAGCAAGCAGTAAAGGAAACAAAAGAAAAATTTGGAGTAGGAAATAAAATCCATGGAGAAGAAACAAAAGCTTTAAGGTTCACCGATGACATTGTAATTCTGTGAGAGACAGAAAAGGACCTGCCCTGCAGACGGAGTGTGTGCATTCGATAGTGTCAGTGGGTATATGCTGTGGAATATAACGGGAAGACGACGTTATACTAATCATTTAACACAAACTGTTCATCTGCTGTACGCATTACAAAACATTGAAAATGTGTGCATACCCTTTTGCATCTAGCGTTTTTTTTTTTAAGTGCAATAAGGGGGCCTAACTTCGAAAAACAACTTCATGCCATAACACCACCTCCTCCGTGGTTCACTGTCAACACTACACGTAATGACAGTAAAACTTCACCAGGCATGCACCAAATCCTTCCACGTCTTGTAAAAGGATATAGAGTGATACAGTAATGCATATCACTCGTTTCCAGTCACCTATTCCAGAGGTGTTGCTCCTTGTGCCACCTCAAGCATCGCTTAGCATACGCTACAGATGTGTGCGGCTTATGAGGATCTAATCGACCATTTTATTCCGTTCTTTCTGACTCCTTGTGCTAGCTGGACTGGTGGTAGCACTTTGGAATTCACAAGTGACTCCTTCCGCTGATTTCACGCGATTTTTTACAATCACCCTCTGCAATGTTTGACGGTTCATGTCAGACAATACATGAGATCTTCTTGGTCTTGGTTTGGCTGTGTTGCTTCGCGTATCCTCTCCACAATCACATCACCAACAAACGAATGGGCCAGCTTTAGAAGTGTTGGACAACTTTAGAAGTGTTGGAATTTCTCTTATGGGTTTGTTCCTCAAGTGGCATCCAGTGACAAGTGCACGTTCGAAGTCGGTGAGCTCTCCTGACCAACGCATTGTGCTGTTAGTGCTTCTCGGCCCCTTCTCGGCCCCTTTTCGTACTGACGAGTCACACATTCCTGACGTCTAGTCGTCAATTCCGCATTACAAGGTGTCCGGATACTTTCGATCAGATAGTCTACCGGCTGGTTATAATTAAACTTCCACTATTTAACACGTTATAACACGGAAATTAATGACTGTACGAGTACAAAACTTGGTAGCATTAATGTCAAGGACATGGACAAGAGAAATAGTGCAGAATACGTTCAATTGAAACACTTTTAATGCGCTGCTACGGTACATCATACCAATACCTAGCAGTACGATTGCTGCTACAAATGGGGCTCAGCATGGCGCCCATCAGTGTCCAGAAAAGTTTGAAAGAGCAGGATTGCATTCTGCACAGCAGAACAAAGCACGACCGTAGGTACGCTGCCTGCCTTTCTTAATATGCTGCGCCTCAGAGCAGCACCTGTATGAATGTACCCCTGGTAAACCCTGTCCTTTGTATCTGGTTTTGACGTGTGTTCACCCCAGCTAATTGACTAACAGATCAACAGAGAGTGCAAAACTGCCGCAATATCGGATAACGCAAAGAAAGTACTCCTGATTGAACTGTGGTGGCAGTGTTTACATTAATTGATTCAGAATTGATCACTATTAATTAAAAGGGGTGCAATTGCTGTTATATTCAGCTATTGAACACCAGATGCAAAAGTTGATAAAATTAATTAAGAAAGTGACTTGGGATTTCAACTACTTGATTGAAAACAGATGCAGTCGATTAGCACAAATTTATTTTAACTCCCGACCTCCAATCATCACATTATATGACTCTCCTAACAGACAGTGGTAATAAATTGCGTTTACGTGGATTAAAGCGCGATAAATGAAAATTAATTCCTATCGACTGACCCAGGCGTAATGCGAAGTGCGAGAAAAATTCCACAATACACAGCCCTTGAAACCCTCGTGGAAACTTTGCCGACGTGATCCAACAAATTAATCAGTGGCCTAACTCAAGCCAGAGCAGGTGCAGTATCACCGAAGTCAGCGTGGCGGGGCAGCGTCGTTGTGCGGACGTCGGCCCACCTCGTTGTGCTGCAAGGCTGCGCTCGTATATTCACTCCTAGCTATCTTGCTCAGTACATAGCTGAACCAAAACTTTCTATCTCCAAGCTCAATCGTTCCGTTTGCTAAGTCCTAAACTGCAGAGATGCTCACTCGCTCTCAGGCAAGCTGAGTAAAGAATGCCACGTCTGCACTCTAGGCAAGCTGGGAACGGAAGACCTCTACGGAGACTTCTGCCAGTCCACTCTTCGCCTCGATTTCCCCTCCAGCAAACTCACTTACGCCAATTGCAGCGCAAGACGCGTTAATTATGCGTCGCTTCCCAGTGCCGACCAATGTCTGCTCTGGGAAGTGAACAAATTCCCACAAAATTTCCCTTCCTCTCAACTTCTGCTATTTAGCTCCTCCCAGACCACCCATCAAGATTAACGTCTGCACAAAACACCAATTTTTCCGGAATTCTGACTCCTAGGAGAGTACTTCAAATTCCTTGGTTCTACATTCCCATCAGAGGCCGGCGAATTTCATTCCGTCGCTCTTCACCTGATTTACTTCAGACTGTGCAGACCGTGAATTCAGAGTGAAGTTGCTATAGTCACGAACACGCATATTTTGGCCTCTGTTGACTGCTCCACCGTAACTTTACGCGGCTTTCTCGCATGTTTCACAGAAAACGGGATGATGGACATTTATCAACAGGCATACAAGTTCTCCGTCTGCTTCCCAGTACACCAGCAAGGGGTCAACCACCCCCTCACTGTCACTCATCTTAAGGCAGCTGGAGGCCGCGCCCCGTTACCACTGTCCCAGAGTTTGAGCCGCCCAAAGCTGCCTATTATTGTCGCTTCCCTTCGCCCTCCCCAGCCCGCCAAGGTCAACTCTGAATACTTCCCTGGGATAAACTAGCCTCCAGTAAATCGACGTGTTTCCACAAAGTTTTCATGCAGTGTGAATTACTTTAAAACAATCACCCAACATTAATTATTCCAATACGTCCATACTATATCCTCTACAAGATGCATTGTGCCTTGTCAGTCATTTTTGTTCAGCCCTACTGTTGGTTGGTTGATTGGTTCGGGGAAGGAGACCAAACAGCGTGGTCATCGGTCTCATCGGATTAGGGAAGGATGGGGAAGGAAGCCGGCCGTGCCCTTTCAGAGGAACCATCCCAGCATTTGCCTGGAGTGATTTAGGGAAATCACGGAAAACCTAAATCAGGATGGCCGGACGCGGGATTGAACCGTCATACTTCCGCATGCGAGTCCAGTGTCTAACCACTGCGCCACCTCACTCGGTTCCTACTGTTCGCTCAACGTGAGTTCGATGATCTTTAATGACTTCATGTAAGGGCCATAGTTCTTGCCATCTTACACCTTCAGGTACTTCCACAACCAGAAATCAGTGGGAGTCAGATCAGGTGATCGTGCCGGCCAAGCATTTGGAAACGATCGATTGATAATTCCATCGTTTCCAAATGTGTTTCGGAGAAGCAGGTGAACTTCACAAGTGGTGTGCGGTAGTTCAGTGTGTCTCTCTCCTGTAGGGCGGGTATGATAAGCTGATGAAGCATAGCGCAGTGACATTGGCCGGTCACACTGCACGTCTTTCATTCTTGAGTGAAAACCAGTTCAAGAAAGAATGGACCAATGATGAACGTAACCATGAAGCCACACCATACAGTGACACATTCGCCATACAGAGGAACTTCATGCACAGTGACTGAAGGTTAAGATCCCCACACTCGGCAGTTCTATGTGTTCACCTCATCCACCAGAGAAAAATGAGCTATGTGTATCCATAGGACAGTCCAGCCAGTTCTCGTCAATTTCAATCTTTGCACGAAAGTGGAGAGCGAAGTCAACACGTCGTTGTGCGTCCTGTGGTGCAAGCTGCTGTACGACATGGATCTTGTACAGATACCATTTGACAATGGTTCTAAGCACCTTCCATACAGTGCACCAAGGGATGTTCAATGATCGTGACACAGCACGCGCACTGCTTGGCGATAGGGAATTGCGCCCAGCGGTGTCTGCCATAGCAACAGCGAGTTCATCAACCACCTGTGGTGCAACCAGTCGTCGGCCTCTTCCCGGAGCGACGCACAGTTCTCCAGTTGATTCGAACTTCTTCATGATGCTTCGCACAGCTGGTGGAGAAAGAGGGCACTTCCGTAATCGTTTCAGCCGTCGATATTCTCAAAGTGCAGCTGCAGCATTACTGTTGCTTTGATAATAGAGCTTCACCAATGGTGCCCTGCTCCTTTTGTCCAAGCTCATTTTGGCACGTGAGCAAGTGCGCTGTAATTGGTCAGCTGTGTAAGACTATGAATCACGATGACTGACACGGCACCTGTTAGCCATAGTTATAACTGGACGGGAGCGCTGTGGCGCATGGAAATCAAGCACCCCATATTCTGGACACTAATGCTACCAAGAATGAGTTTGGAAGGGGGTACTGGCAGAAGTAAAGGTCTGAGGACGGGGCGTGAATGGTGCTTGGGTAGTTCAGATGGTAGAGCACTTGCCCGTTAAAGGCACAAATCCCGAGTTCGATTCTCGGCCTGGCACACGGTTTTAATCTGCCAGGAAGTTTCGTATTAATGCTACCGAGTTTGGTACTCGTACGGTAATTAGTTTTCGTGTTACAACATTTTAAATAGGAAAAGTTTAATTACAACCACCCGGTATAATGGTCTTCAGATGAGCGTTTTGTGAAGCGCACCCAAATTCCACTAAAATTACTCTTAATTCTGCTGCCACAATCGTTGTTTCTGGAGGAAGTTTACTTCTCCCTGTGTTCCTCGAGGCAGAGTCGACGTACGCACAGCCGATTACCCATTGCGCCTTCGGATGCGTCTGTATACATTTCTCAAACGGAAGCTGCCTCTGCCAGGTACTGTAACACTCCATTAAGATAGCCCCAAGTGTTATATCGTCGGGTAACATCCACAGCTTCAGGTGTTGTCAGTTGTATTCATGCGAGAGATGTATGTTACACATTATTAAGGTTTTTAACATTGTACTTCACAAGGGACTTTTAATCAAATTGCGTCTCAGTTATGCAATTGGATTCGTGACTTCCTGTCAAAGGCGTCACACTACGTAGTAATTGACGGAATTCATTGAGTAAAACAGAAATGATTTCTGGCGTTCCCCAAGGTAATTTTATAGGCCCTCTGCTGTTCCTTACATATACAGGGTGAGTCACCTAACATTACCGCTGGATATATTTCGTAAACCACAACAAATACTGACGACTCGATTCCACAGATCGAACGTGAGGAGAGGGGCTAGTGTAATTGGTTAATGCAAACCATAAAAAAATGCGCGGAAGTATGTTTTTTAACACATACCTACTTTTTTTTTAAATGGAACCCCGTTAGTTTTGTTAGCACATCTGAACATATAAACAAATACGTAATCAGTGCCGTTTGTTGCATTGTAAAATGTTAACTACATCCGGAGATATTGTAACCTTAATTTGACGCTTGAGTACCACTCCTCTGCTGTTCGATCGTGTGTATCGGAGAGCACCGAATTACGTAGGGATCCAAAGGGAACGGTGATAGATCTTAGGTACAGAAGAGACTGGAACAGCACATTACGTCTACATGCTAACACCTTTTTATTGGTCTTTTTCACTGACGCACATGTACATTACCATGAGGGGTGAGCTACACGTACACACGTGGTTTCCGTTTTCAATTACGGAGTGGAATAGAGTGTGCCCCGACATGTCAGGCCAATAGATGTTCAATGTGGTGGCCATCATTTGCTGCACACAATTGCAATCTCTGGCGTAATGAATGTCGTACACGCCGTAGTACATCTGGTGTAATGTCGCCGCAGGCTGCCACAATACGTTGTTTCATATCCTCTGGGGTTGTAGGCACATCACGGTATACATTCCTCTTTAACGTAGCCCACAGAAAGAAGTCCAGAGGTGTAAGATCAGGAGAACAGGCTGGCCAATTTATGCGTCCTCCACGTCCTATGAAACGCCCGTCGAACATCCTGTCAAGGGTCAGCCTAGTGTTAATTGTGGAATGTGCAGGTGCACCATCATGCTGATACCACATACGTCGACGTGTTTCCAGTGGGACATTTTCGAGCAACGTTGGCAGATCATTCTGTAGAAACGCGATGTATGTTGCAGTTGTTTGGGCCCCTGCAATGAAGTGAGGACCAATGAGATGGTCGCCAATGATTCCGCACCATACGTTTACTGTCCACGGTCGCTGTCGCTCTGCCTGTCTGAGCCAGCGAGGATTGTCCACGGACCAGTAATGCATGTTCCGTAGATTCAATGCCGCGTGGTTTGTGAAACCCGCTCCATCGGTAAACAGGTAGAACTGCAACGCATTATCTGTTAATGCCCATTGACAGAATTGCACTCGATGATTAAAGTCATCACCATGTAATTGCTGATGTAGCGACACATGAAACGGGTGAAAGCGGTTGAGAGGTGGCATGAGCCCCCTCTCATATTTCTATCTTACGATTCTCCTCTCTAATTGCATGCGATGGAAAGTTGCTATTCCTTCACACGCGGACTTCCCACGCAGCGTCTCTCGTCACCCGGGTGGTCCAGTGACAGGCGGGCTCTGACTTTCAAAGGGTAAGCCGACAGGTGTGAGGGAGTCGAGTGAATGCTTTCCAGACGCCGACATTGTCAAGAGGCACGCCCGCAGGGCCTGAAGTAGCGGCTGGGCTAGAGGTTCCGTTACTTCGCAGAAACTTAGCGAAAACACTTTCTGGCGGGCTACCAGCGAGGCGTGGGAATGACTTGTGTACCCAGGCAGCTGTGGCGGAAAAATTCCCGCGCTTTCTGCAAAATAGTAACTGTGATTGGCTTGCTCAGGGCATAGCTCCGTGACGTAGCGAGATCGGCGCAGAAATTGGCGCCAAGAATCTCCATTGGATGAATGGTAGTGTTCCGGCAATGGAGTGGAATTTTCCGCCGGTTTTCGAGTTGCTGATTGGAACGTTTAACCACGGCCACTCTCGTGGGGGCGGGAATGTTCTGTGTTCGGTTTTGTACGGGTGCTCTTGTGGGTAGTCGGCTCTCGCCTTTCGGTCGAGGACGTCGAAGCAACCAGCCAACGGCTCCGGTACGCCAGATCGTGTCCTGGGAGTCAAGAAGTCAGTTTGGTAATGTATGTCCGCAGCACTGGCAGATAGGGATTTTCCTAGGTGATAATCAGAGCTCAGCAGAGCGCGCCTGTTCGTCTTTTTTTCTAACTTAGTTCTGTCTTGGGTCACAGCAATTAATGTTGGGTTGGCTATGTGTTTTCTCTAAGATTTGTGTTGCAAGGAATTGACTGCACATACCACTTCGTCATAATCCTCACAATCTAATTTAGGGACAACTTCACATTCACAGCGTTTGTTTGAGTATCCAATTTGAGCCAATTTGATGTATTGTTAATGTTTCATGTGTTTTTGCTTATTATTTTGTGTTTAGTCTTAATAAATCATATTGTTATTTTGGACAGAACTTTCATTCTGTTAATCGGTAGAGCAACCCCATCATTCCTCACTATGTTAATGAAACCTTCGTTTAATTAACTTATTTATCAAATTAAATTATTGCAGGTGCCAAACTCTCTTCTACTCCACTGGCAGGGTTGATTAGAGTCAGTTCGCGTATTTTTTTTTATCCTTGTGCAACAGCAAAAGTTGGAGTTAGAATAGGGGGGGCTTAGAGCATCATGTACATATGTAGATTCTAGAATAATTGAGTGTTAAATACACTGCTAGCCCCAGCACCTCGCACGGTGACGATGCAGTATGCGCATGACACTACTTTGACTCAGTCCACCGGCTCTCGCAATGTCCCATGTACTAATGTGTGGATTCATGACAACAGCAGCTAACACACCAACTGCACCCGCTTCTCCTGTGACGGGCCTGTTACGGACCCGTTTGCGTTCTACGACCATACCTGTTGCATACAGTTGGCGGTAGATGTTTTGCAATGTGCGGCACGTTGGATGCTCTCTGTCCGGGTACCGTTCTGCATACACCCTGTAGGCTTCAGCTGCATTTCGTCGACACTCGCCATAGATGAGTATCATCTCCGCCTTTTCAGAGTTCGAATACACCATGGTCACAGTTCCTACAACACTACACTATCCCAGACGTCTGGTAACGGTGTACTACAGTTGGTCTGCATGCGGAGACGAATGCAGAATTACAATAGCAGCAAGCGCTACATGCGGACACTGCGACAGCTAGACCAAACCACAACAGTGCACTACAGCCACACTCGTAAACACGGTCGTCATCGTAAACATGTCCCTGCAGATGCTGCTCGCCGTCCGTGGCCCGTGTTTGTTACGACACGCAACTGAACGTCGGAGGTTTCAAGCGCCAACTTTAGGTTACAATATCTCCGGATGTAATTAACATTTTACAATGCAACAAACGGCACTGATTACGTATTTGTTTATATGTTCAGATGTGCTAACAAAACTAACGTGGTTCTATTTAAAAAACGTAGGTTTGTGTTAAAAACATACTGCCGTGCATTTTTGTATGGTTTGTATTAAACAATTACACTAGCCCCTCTCCTCACGTTCGGTCTGTGGAATCGGTTCGTCAGTATTTGATGTGGTTTACGAAATATATCCAGCGGTAACGTTAGGTGACCCCCCTTATAAACGATTCAGCAGATAATCTGAGCAGCCGTCTTAGGTTTTTTATCGTTTAGTGAAGCCCTCAGAAAATCAAAACAAACGGTAAAACGATTTAGAAAGATATATGTTGAAACGCGTACGTTACATATGTATTCATTACCAGCGATGGCGAGGCATGACAGAATCTCTGACCAGAGAGTTATTTATCGTTGCTAGTCTGCGCTTGACCGCGCGAGACGACAGTAGTCAGTACAGTAGTAGCGTGTTGTGAGTCGGCAAGAGCAGTTGCGAATGGCACTCTGTGGCAGTAGTTGTAGCGAGTGGACGGTTGTACTGAGCGGGCGTCGGCATGCGTCGGCGGCGTGATCTCCCTCCATCTCTGGTCACGATTCAGGACGAGGTATATTGTTATAGAAGGTAATGAAGCAGCATTGCGCTCAGCTAATAACATATGTTAATTGTAATTAATTTGTTCAAGAATTGCCCCAATAATAATTTTTTTATAAAGTAAATCTTTTAAAGAAAAGTAATTATTTCAATTCAAAGAATTTTTTTCACCCTTTTGAACAAAAAGCATTCATTTCAATTCAAAGAATATTTCCTATACATTTCCTCCAAGAATCAGAATTAAATATACGCCAGCATTGCACGAAGCTGTGCCAAAAATAAGAGCAGATAGACATACAGTTTTACTGAGGCAAGAATTTATCAGGTTTGATTATTTCACAGGGCCGTAGGTCAGCGCTGCTGTGCCTATAAAATTTATCAGGTTTAATTATTGCTGTTCAGATGTTACATTCAGTTCATGATTCTTTATTTAATTAACATTATTGAGGGTTTAATGAGCAATCTTCATTTCCTTACGTTAATTTTGTGGGGAGTTAACATACTGGCTCATTCGTTATTCAGTTAAAATTATAAAATTTCCACGGGGAGGTTACACTTGGCACATTTTTATTATGCAGTTTTGTGGGAAGACTACATCTGGCACATTCTTTTATAATCATTGACTTTTGAATTTCTCACGGGGAGGTTACAATGTATGGAATGAAAATTGGCTATTGACCCTAAATACTGGAAAATGTGAAATCATCCACATCCGCGCTAAAATGAATTCATTAACCTTCGATTACACTGTAAATCAGTCAAATCTAAAGGCCGTAAAGTCAACCAAATAACTAGTAAATACGATAACGAACAACTTAAATTGGAACGAACACATAGAAAATGCTGTGGGGAAGGCGCACTAAAGACTGCGTTGTATTGGCAGAACACTTAGGAGATGCAACAGACCTACTAAACAGATTGCCCACACTATGCTTCTCCGCCCTCTTTTGAAGAACTGCTGTGCGTGTGGGATCCTTACCCCTACAGGATTAACGTCGTACATCGGGAAAGTTCAGAAAAGGGCAGTATGTTTTATATTGTTGAGAAATACGCGAGAGATTGTCATGGACATGGTATAGGATTTGTGGTGGACATCATTAAAACATAGGCGTTTCTCTTTGCGGGAAGATCTTCTCACGAAATTTCAATCACCAACTATCTCCTCCGAATGCGAAAATATTTTTTTGACGCTTATCGATATAGGGAGAAACTATCATCATAACGAAACAAAGGAGGTCAGAGTTCGCACGGAAAGATACAGACGTTCGTTTTTCCGGCGCGCTGTTTTAGAGTGGATTAATAGAGAATTATTGTGAAGATGGTTCGATGAACCCTCAGCCAGGCAGTTAAGTGTGATTTTCAGGATTTCCATACATATGTAGATGAAGATGTAGTTGAAGGCAGGTCAAGTAAGTTTTGTTGAATGATGCACTACACATCAAAATGACACAAATACGTGACACTATTTTTTTTCGTAGCCACCATGTCTCAGTAAACAGCAATTGGAACGTTCTAACAGTGGTTCAGCTGCTCGATAATAGAATTCGCTCTTTGTTCACGGAGTCATACGAGAACCGCCGCAACACTATCAGAAAATCTGTGATTCCTGCGAATCAGTCTTTCTATTGCCTCGGCATTGTCATCTCTGGTCGATGTCGATGGCTTTCCTTTTCGATCAGTATTAGCGCAACGTATGTGGAGCCTTGGTCTAACTGTTGGCATCATTTCATTATGGATGGACGTGACATTGCTTTTGGTCCATATATCTCCAGAATTTTACCGTGAATCTGTGTAAAATTTAGAAGTTTTGCTCACAATAATCGTACTGTCCTACGTATTTGAAGTTTTGAGTACGTTTCCAGTTGCCATGCCATGTCACTCCCATATTGTGATGAACGTGTTACACGCATCGCAGCAGAACTGTGTCTGCAGCAAGCCGGAACACGTACTCTATTCTGGCAATGCATCTATCTTGTTCTGCTATTGTATTAGCATGGGACGTTAATGTAACTTGATTTTTGATGTCCCTTCGTAGAACGGTGTCTTTGTGAAGGCTTGCGTCTTACTTTAAACCTGCGCCATCTAGGCTCACTCTGGGAAACCAGGGTCTGCCAGCCACAAGGCAAGACAAAGTGAGGTGTCAGAGGCGTAACACCTGTTTAAAAAGAACCTGACCCATCTGACCCTGCAGGTAGCACCTTGCGAGGGTCCCGTGCCAAGGCTACAGTTGTAGATGGTCAACTGTCTCACAGCCGGAAGAGGAAGAAATTTTCAACGGTGGGAAGAACGAGGGAACAAAGGGGAGGAAACCACCAAGGGAAATGAAAATCCTGCTGATTTGGAAGTAGTGAAGTAGCAGCCCTACGACCAGTTTGTCACACTATAATGCTCTCTCCTTTTATGCTACTAATTAACATTACTTTTCGGGTTCCCGGGTTCGATTCCCGGCGGGGTCAGGGATTTTCTCTGCCTCGTGATGGCTGGGTACTGTGTGATGTCCTTAGGTTAGTTAGGTTTAAGTAGTTCTAAGTTCTAGGGGACTGATGACCATAGATGTTAAGTCCCATAGTGCTCAGAGCCATTTTTTGTTTTAACATTACTTTTATTGTCTGACGCCCACGACCGCAATGACCCATCTCTTTAATGTTCCACATTAAATGTGTTACTTCTTCATAATAACATTGTTACGTCTCTCATGTTGTAGCGATGATTTTCTAGGTTAAAAATAAGTTGCATCACGTTAACTTGAGAAACTGTACTTTTCTTTTCAAGATGGCTTTAGCGTCTAGGTCTCTGCCGTTGCTGCGCAGTATTCTGTATAAAGAGGTCGTGGTTGTTACCACTAACTTTGATTGAACAATTAACAACTACTGTTCACGATCAGTGTTTTTTGTCTCTTCATATCTGAGCGTACATGCTTCCGTAATTACTATACACACTTTTTCACATATGCAATGAAGAACATATATCTTTTTCACATGTTTCAAATACCTCTATTGGAAACTGACAGAAAACTGATAGTCGCCTGAAGTATTCTCATGAAATCCAGTACGAAACTCTTACGCGCTTTGCGCCATAAATTCGTTTTGGGGGTATACATGAAATGAATATATGTTCCAGAACATTCGAGAACAGGTAGTGAATCAGATTAACATTAAGACAGTTTTGGTTATTAATCGTATTTATACGTTTTAATATACATATTGTTTTCTGAAAATAATTATTTAAGATTTGTAGGCCTAATGAATTTTTAAAGTATGGAAAATAGAAACTTCCTGTTATTTTATAAAATCTCATTCATTATCGATAGAAAAATTACAAATGGAAACAGCTGCTTATTTGCATGTAACACTGAGGAATACGTAGAGTCTACAATCTAATGTAGACTTCTTTTCAGATCACATACTTTTAAAATTGTGACTACTAATTTTCATGGTGTAAGTTCGATATTTAATAATATGACGAAATACATGTAGAGAAATATATTTACGGAAAATTTTATTTGACAGCCAGAAATCTCTGTGAACATCCACAGATAAGAACTATATAATTTCTATAAGAAAAAGAACTCAAATCTGACTAAAATTTATATATCATCGAAAAGTTCAGTAATCGAGAAAAGTTTCCTGTCGGACTAGACATTCATTATAATACGCAGCACCATCAACGCTGCCAGAGAAATATGAAACCATTGACAAACTCCAAAATAGCATCACGAAGTTTGGAATTCACTAAATGCCGTGGACCTCTCTAAGAAGATATTAATGGTAATGATGATCCCCTTATTTTGAAGATTTTGAACTTCCAGATTGCGTGGGGCGAGAGGCACTGGCTTGAGGTCGCAGTGCAAGATGAAACACGTCACGGCGTAAGAGCACAGTTCAAGGCCGAAAAACGACCTCGCAGTAATGCGCTACGAGACTCTGAGGTATCCGCCGATAACACAAACGTTATTCGCATCTGCACCTCGTCCACAAGTTCCTTACCCGCTGCCGTACAAGTCTTTGATCCGCATCTACCGATATTAAAGCTTTCTAAGGTACATTAAGCCGTTTGGCACGCCGCAGCATTGACGATAGACTTCTAACTAGCCTGAATTTTCGTCTGAAGCTTTGCTGGACATTAAAACTAGACATATTTCAGTGCAAATCGTACAACATTTAAACTCATTATTTCTGCAAATGAGTGTACCTAAAAGTCTTTGATCCTAATTTGTCTTTAAGGCATTTTGCAGAAAAGAAGTACGTACCCGTTTCTTAACACTTTACGGACGGACATCGTAATCAACATTTCTTCGAATAAGAGCTTAGAGGCCTACCGCAGCCACATTTTAATACAGTTTTGTTTGTTATATCCTCGATACGTCAGGCAAATTACAACATTCTGTTGTAATTATTGAAACGGATTTCGTTAATTATTTTTGCAGAGTCTTTTCACGAAACTGAGAATGCAAATGAAGTCGTAGTATAAGCTGTCGCCGGTTGAACATTGTTAAATTTTAGTCACAGGGTTCGTTTATCGTATGTACGTTAATTTAGCATAATGTCAAAACATTCAACGTTCTATACTTTTCGCTCCAACGTGCATTGTATTGCATACTTTTAAAATAATATACTCAACAGAAACTTTATTGGATTCACCGATTTTATATCGAACATTATATATGTCTTATGAGACACAACTCCCCCCCCCTCTCCCCTTGAACCTTGCATCTTGTTGAATGAGGATATCCTGCGGGGCGATGTAGATAACATAACCGTAGGTGCAACAACAACGGAGGTGTATCTGTAGAGAGGCCATACTAATCAATGGTTCCTGAAGAGCAGAAACAGCCATTTCAATAGCTGCAGGGGCAACAGTCCGTATAATTATCTGATATTGCCTTGAGACATTTAGCCAAAATGTCTTTGCAATGTCAGTACTGCGAATAACTCAGTGCAAAGGGTAACTGAAGGCATTGTTTTTCTGGAGGGCAAGCAGCTGTACTGTATGACTTGCGGATGATGGTATCCTCTTGGCTAAAATAGTCCGGATGTAAAATAGCCCCCCCCCCCCCATTAAGATCTCAGGGTAGGGACTACTCAGTAGAGTGTCACAATTAGGAATAACAAAACTTACGTAGCATGGAATGTTAGATCAGTTAATCGGATAGGAAGCTCAGAGGATTTAAAAAGGAAAGTGGGTACATTGAAGGTATATACTGTGAGAATAATTGACGGCGGTGGCAAGTCAGTATAGGATTATAAGAACAAAATCAGGGGTAGATCAAATAATGAATAAGAAAACAGGAATGCGGGTAAACTACTATGAACTACATAGCGACCGCATTTCCGCAGCCAAGATAAACAAGAAGCCAGCACCCACATTAAAAGTACATCTTTATGTGTCAAGTAACTCCATAGATGCCGAAGAGAATGAAACAGTGTATGATGAGATGAAAGATAGTTAACGGATGGAAGGCTGAATTCAATAGCACTGAAAGGAAGAGAAGGAAAAATGGTAGAAGAAAGTGGACTGCGAGAAAGGAATGAAAGGGGACGTCGTCTGGTAGACTTTATTTAAGTTTAATGGAAGAGATTCATTATATAATGGTAAGGTAGAGATTTCGAAACCAGATTTTAAACTACAAAATATTTCCAAGGGCAGATGTGGACCCTGAGTGTAATTTATTGGTTATTAACTGCAGGTCAAAATGAAAGAAACCGCGCTAAGGTTATAAGTGTAGGATAAACTAGAGGTTGTTGAGAAATTCGTAGTGAGTATTAGGCAATGACTGTTGAAAGAATGAGAAAGAAATACAATAGAAGAAGAATGGGTGGCTTTGAGAGATGTAATGAAGGCAGCAGGGAGCCAAATACGTAAAAAGATAACACCCTGAAGATATATTTGAATAACACATGAGATATTAAATTTAACAGACGGACACATGAGGTACTGAATTTAATAGACGAAAGCAGAACATATAAAAATGAAGCAAATGGAGCAGGTGAAACGGAACACAGTGAGATGGACAGAAAGCGCAAAATACCTAAGCAGTTGTGGCCAGATGACGAAACCTAGGATGAACAACCGTGCGTAACTAGGGAAAGGATAGATGCAATCTATTGGAAAACTGAAGAGTCCTTTGCAGAAAAGAGAAGCACCATTATGACTGTGAAGAGTTCAGATGGCAAGTCGGTACTAAGTCTAAAAGGGAAAGTTGAAAGGCGTAACGAATATACAGAAGGTCTGCACGAGGGAAATCAATTGAAAGCAATATTGTAAACAGGTAAGAGGACATAAATGGAGATGGGGTGGGAGATATGATACTATGAGAAGAATTTGATATAGCACTGAAAGACCTAAGTCAGAACAAAGCCCTTGGAGTAGGACATTCCCTCAGAATTGTTGAGACCCTGGGAGAACCAGCCAGGCAAAACTATGCCGAATACATTTCAATTCTGCCATAGACGGCACAGGATTTGAAAAAACAGTTTAATGGAGTGGAAAGCGTATTGAAAAGAGGTTATAAGACTGACGTCAACAAAAGTAACACATGGATGTGTGTAATCTAATAAAATTAAGTGACACTACTGGAATTAGATTAGACAAAGAGACATTAAAAAGTAGTAAATGAGTTTTGCTATTTTGATAGCGAAATAACTGGCGAAGGCTAGAGAGAATACAATATGCAGACTGGCAGTATCAATAAAAGGGCTTCTGAAAAGGAGAATTTTATTAATATGCAGTATGAACCAAAATGTTAGGAAGTACGTTCTTTAGTTATTTGTCGGAAGTGTGGCCTTCTTCAAGAGTGAAATGTGGGCAATAAACAATTCAGACAAGGAGGGGTACAGAAGCTTTTGAAATGTGGTGCTACAGAAAAATGCTGAAGGTCGAACAACTAAGGTGCAGGCATGGAGCAGAACTGGGAAAAAATAAATTTATGGTACAATCTGACTGAGATCGGTTGGCAGGACACATCCTGACACATCAAGAAATCTTGCATATAGCTAGGAATGGAAGTGGGGAGTGGGAGTAAAAATTGTGGAGGGAGAAAAGGAGTCGAATACAGTAAGCAGGTCTAAATGGGTTTACGTTCAATCAGAGAAGATGAGACTTGCACACGACAAGCTAGCTTGCAGAGTTGCTTCGGACTGTAGTGCACAGGAATAGCATGTGTTATGTAAACATGGTTCACGCTATTAACTGAAACTTTCAAAGACCAGCTTGTCCTAGAAGAGCCTGCGAATAACTTTGTGATAACTTTCGGTCATGATGTTACTGAGCTCTTACTCCAAAAGCAACAGGGACTCAGATGTAAGGCAGCTGTTGGTAGGACGGTAGGAAGGAAGACTAGCGGTTAACGTCGTCAACAGAGAAGTCATCAGAGATGGGTTGGTGAAGGATGGTGAAGGAAATCGGTAGTGCCATTTAAAACGAGCAACACCGGCATTTTAATTACGTGATTTAGGGAAATCATGGTAAATCGAAACCTGAATGGTCGGACGCGGACTTGAGCCATCATCTTCCCAAATGCGAGTCCAATATGCCGATCAAAGCGCCACCTCGTTCGGCGCACGTTTAATAATGACAGAGACCGTACAATAATACTGGAGTTGATCTACAGCAGGCAACCCACAACCTGCAAACTAATTCGTCCCAGATTATTTCGATAAAAGAATCATTCAAATGATCTATGGAACATGTGACCAACTACCTAACTAATAGCTGTGTCGCGGATGTTTCTCGTAATGGTTCCACGTCTGCCGGAGCAAAAACTTATTATACTACTCTTTTACTTATTTAATGCAACGCGTCTCCGCAGAAAAGCCTTCGTAAGTAATGTGACTTTCCCTTTTGTGTTACTTTCCGCTGGTTTACCATAATCGCCCACCACGTACGCTGCAAGCGGTTACTTACTATAGCTTGTAATGCATATGTGCATTCCCTTCACGTGTCTAAGCCAAGTATTAGGCATATTTATGCGATTGGGAATGCTCAATGGCAGCCAGGCTACAGATACATTTAACAACTAAGCGTCAGCAAGGAGCATTAGAGACGAAATCATAGGAGGCAATGTTGTGCAACCTTAGTAAGGACAAGATTCGACTATTCGGGAGTAGGATCTTACAATCTGAGACAGTGTTCCGAGACAGACTTCCGTCACAATGTCCGCAAACGTGACGTCAGATCCGCCTAGCAACAGCGATCTGAACGTCCATTGGCTGAAAATTTGGATGTATATATATGAAGGAAATGAGAGACGTGCCCTCATTGGCTGAGAGAGAAAGGGGGGGGGGGGTCACTCTTGTCCTTCGGGAAGACAGGGCGACGAGTGACTCGCGAGGAGCCACTCAAACGAACAGTCGAGTAACTGGGGCGGCTCTAAAAGAACGGTCGCGAGTGCATATTTCAGCTGTTAAACAAGCTAGAAAGTGAAGTTATTAGTTATCAGAAATCCACGTGTCGTGGGCAGTGTTTATCTTTATGTAAAGTCAGAAAACTGTGTTAATGTGGTAAACGGTCGAATGTAACGGCGTAGCCCCGAGCCGCCATATTGCAAATTCTGATTATGTAACGTGTGTGACAAAGTAATTTCTGTATTAAAACAAGTATAGTATAAACGTTGTTGACAATTAACAACTGGCAACTCTTAACACTCCACTTCAGCAGGATCAACATCTACATGGAAGCTGGCGACTGAGCGCTACTGTGCGACGAGGGGCTTACAGCAAGACACCAGGTTAGTGATACCGCCCAGAGAAGTACTTCCTTCTCGCTGCAATGCCACTGAGGGAGTTGTAGGCTTCATTCATGTTTATAATTTTCCATCACAGGGAATCGCATGACTCATGGTATCAAACTCGGGATGAACGTCTGCAAATATGAAATTCTAGTACAAAACCACTAATTACCTGTCATTAGCAGCGGCATAAGAAACAGTCGCCGTTTTCGCATTTGCTTAATCGTGAGTGATTCTTAAAAACATCAATACTTATAGAAAGTTTCTGTTATCTACTTTAGTAGAACCCAAGGACGTTACATACCGCAAACACTGTTAAAATTTTTTACATGATTTAGCCACAAATTTTAATAGCTGTAATTACTGTAATTATGCACCATTAACCATGGACCTTTCCGTTGGTGGGGAGGCTTGCGTTCCAAGGCGACAGAGGTAGACGTACCGTAGGTGCAACCACAACGGAGGGATATCCGTTGAGAGGCCAGACAAACGTGTGGTCCCTGAAGAGGAGCAGCGGTCTGTTCAGTAGTTTAGGCGCAACAGTCTGGATGATTGACTGATCTGGCCTTGAAACATCAACCAAAACGGCCTTGCTGTGCTGATACTGCAAACGACGAAAGCAACGGGAAACTACAGCCGTAATTTTTCCTGAGGGCATGCAGCTCTACTGTATGGTTAAATGATGACGGCATCCTCTTGAGCAGAACATTCCGGAGGTAAAATAGTTCCCCATTTGGATCTCTGGACGGGGACTTCTCAGGAGGACGTCGTTATCAGAAGAAAGAAAAAAAGGTGTTATACGGATTGGAACGTGGAATATCTGATCCATTAATTAGGAAGGTAGATTAGAAAATTTAGAAGAGGAAATGGATATGTTAAAGTTTGATATAGTGGGCATTAGTGAAGTTCGGTGGCAGGAGGAACAGGACTTCTGGTCAGGTGAATACACGGTTATAAATACAAAATCAGTTAGGGGTAATCAAGGAATTTTGATAATGAATAAAAAAAATAAGAACACTTATAAGCTACTATGAGCAGCATAGTGAATGCATTATTTTAGCGAAGATAGACACGGAGCCCACACCCACCACAGCAGTACAAGTTTATATGCCAGCTAATTCCGCAGATTATGAAGAGATTGAAGAAATATTGTTGTTGTTGTTGTTGTTGTTGTTCCGGTCTTCAGTTCAGAGACTGGTTTGATGCAGTTCTCTATGCTACTCTATCCTGTGCAAGCTTCTTCATCTCCAACATCCTTCTGAATCTGCTTAGTGTATTCATCTCTTGGTCTCCCTCTACGATTTTTACCCTCCTTGCTGCCCTCCAGTACTAAACTGATGATCCCTTGATGCCTCAGAACATGTCCTACCAACCGATCCCTTCTTCTAGTCAAGTTGTGCCACAAATTCCTCTTCTATAAAGTGCAGAAAAATTTTTCTCTACCAGTCACGATAAAAGGTTATTTATTTGTCACACGACCGGTTTCGGACTTGTGCCCATCCTCAGGTGTTTATACATTCATGTACATGTTTATATTGGTGGCGATCACTGCATAAATACAAAAAAATATTTGCTGGTGACTAAACAGATACAAGTGGGACAATTGTAAGTGGCAAGGCAGTATTTGTCGAAAATATATCTGTACTTACATAAAGATGAAGCATCATTATTATAAAAAATTGTTCAAATGGCTCTGAGCACTATGGGACTTAACATCTATGGTCATCAGTCCCCTAGAACTTAGAACTACTTAAACCTAACAAACCTAAGGACATCACACAACACCCATTCATCACGAGGCAGAGAAAATCCCTGACCCCGCCGGGAATCGAACCCGGGCGTGGGAAGCGAGAACGCTACCGCACGACCACGAGCTGCGGACTCATCATTATTATAGTTGCGCTGTGGTGACAGTGTTTCCACATAGTTGCACACTTATTATCATTCTCACGTCCATATTTCAGTTTTATAAAGTTTAGCTTCGTATTTCACTATTACGATGTGCAATCGTGAAACACACTAAGTTTACATACAAACATGAGGGCTATGGTCAAAGTACTTAGACGTAGCAGGTGTAAATAAAGTAGCTGCTCATACAGAAACATATAGGTTATGGTCAAAGAACTTAGCCACAGGAAGTGCAAGGGTTTTCCACATATAGAAACTTAAAAAGCTGTTATAGACTGCGAAGTTTATTGATACACATTTTTGTCGGAGTACTTAGATCTAGGAAGTACAATGATGTTATATATATATGAAATTACTAAAAGCTATTACAAATTTTAAAAAATGACAGAACTGTTATGAGCCACACTGTTGTCAGAGAACTTAGATCCAGGAAGTACAATGATGTTACACACGTGAAATTTTGAAAGCTTTTACAAATTATACAATGACAGTTACAGCCTGCGTTTACAATATGACTTTTCCAAATTACGATAATGACACTTGAACTGCAGTATGACAGCTACATCGGATTTCCATAGAATATTACTTTATTATATCAGAGGATAATTAGTTTTTGTTTTTGAATATTTCATGAAATATGTGAAGATAAGATTTGTTTACAAGCTCCACTTGTTCGTTGAGTATAAGATCTGGTGAGTCAGAGCTGTGGATATAAATTTCTAGCTCTTCGAGCAGATTCATTTTCTTTCTTTTCTTCACAGTGTGTAGTATTTATAGGTTGTCTGTAATGGCTGTGGCTGAATGACCATGGTCTTTTAGATGCATTGAAAAGGTGAATTTATCAAAGTTATTTAGCCGGAAGGCATCCATATGCTCACGGTATGTTATAGTGAAACTCCTTCCAGTTTGGCTTATGTAGAACTATGGGCAATTGTCAAATAAAAGTTTGTAAATACCTGATTTGTGGTGGCATGGGTTATTTGTCTTACTGTTGTGGATGATGTGCTGTTGTAGCTTGTTATTAGTGCTGAAAGGAATTTGAATACCAGTTTTCCGCAAGAGGTTGGCGATTTGGTATGAAATTTTACCTATAAAGGGTGCGAGGGCGAATGTGTTTTTTCCCTCTAGTGAATCTGATTTAGTAGGTGTGCATTGTTTCTTTATGATTTTGTTGTTAATTTTATCAATTACATCTGCGTTGTATCCATTTCTACGTGCAATTTCTTCGATATTGTTAATTTCTTTTTGTTCGTCATAGAGGCTGAGTGGGATTTTATGTATACGATTAAGTGTGGATCTGAAGAATGCCATTTTGTGTTGAACTGGATGACATGAGGAGTTGTTAATGACGTCACTAATGGCGGGTTTTCTGTATATCTGGAAGTCATGTTTCTTGTTTCTATTAGATATTGTTAAGATGAAAGAAATTGATGGCTTTATCTACTTGATGTTCTACAGTGAAGTTGATGTTGTTGTGCATGCTGCTGAGGCCTTTAGCTAGTGTTTCAATCTCCTCAGTTGTACCATTGTACAAGATAATAGTATCCTCCACATACCTTTTGTAGTATATTATTTTATTTTCAAGTGAACTATTTAATCTGAAAAAATTATTTTCTATGTAGTTAATGTAAATATCTGCAAATATTCCTGCCAAACTACTGCAGATTGCAAGACCATCTTCCTGTTTATCAGCAAGAAACTTGAAGGTTTGCTGATGACATTATAGTTGTCAGAGACAGCAAAGGACTTGGAAGAGCACTTGAACGGAATAGATAGCGTCTTGAAAGGAAGATATAAGACGAACATCAACAAAAGCGAAACGTGAATAACGGAATGTAGTCGAATTAAATCTGGTGTTGCAGAGGGAATTACATTAAAAAATGAGACACTTAAAGCAGTGGATGCGTTTTCCAATTGGGCAGCAAAATAACTGAAGTAGAGAGGGTATACGATATAGACTGGCAATGGCAAGAAAATCGTTTCTGAAGAAGAGGAATTTGTTAACATCGAGTACAGGTTTAAGTGTCAGGAAGTTTTTTCTGAAAGTATTTGTATGGAGTTTAGTCATGTATGGGAGTGAAACATGGACGATAAAAGTTTAGACAAGAAGATAATAGAAGCTTTTGAAATGTAGTGCTATAGAAGAATGCTGAAAATTGGATGGGTAGATCACGTACCTAACGAGGAAGTACTGAATAGAATTGAGGAGAAGAGAAATTTGTAGTACAACCTGACTAAAAGAAGAGATCGCTTGGTAGGACACATTCTGAGACATGAAGGGCTAACAAGTTTAGTACTGGAGGAATGCGCGGGGGGGAGGGGGGGTAAAAATCATAGAGGGAGACCAAGAGTGAGTACAGTAAGCAAATTCAGAAGATGTAGGTTGCAGCAGTTACTCGTTGCACAGGCTTGCGCAAGTTAGAGTAGCACAGAGAGCTGCATCAAACCAGTCGTTGGACTGAACACCACAACAACAATTATTTTTTGTACTAGTCTTATCACCCCATTCGTTCAGTTTGTCATTCACCTATTGGTGACTAATGTCAAATTTACTATTGACAACAGCCTACAGTGGATCAACAGTTTCAATTTGCATCTGATTGACATCGTAGCTTCCCGCTTGTTTGAGGACTAACGATATGAGTAAGGTTTGTTAATTCATTTTATTAGTTAATGGAAATATTGTTAAGTTTTTTTATAAAAAGTGACCTTATTATAAAATGCAGTTCTAGAAAAATTCATTTTAATTAACAGCTCTCGTCTAAGCATGCACCTAGAACTGCGTGAAACCAGTAGTGTTCCCAATAAAAGGTTACGTAACTGCTAAAGCGGCTTGAAGTATCTCCATTCACTGCGATCCCACCAATTCATAAGAACTTCTTAAGTAAAAAATGGTTTCAAGATTCTTAAACGTGAACTTTAACCTTTGACCATACCATAACTGCTATTCCACACATTTTTGTGGTCAGAATAACTATTACTGCGCATATCCGTATCCTCGCACACCTCTTGGCATAGTCCCTTAGCGTAATAATAATTGCGTGTGGCTCAACGAGCTGGTACAAATCTTTCAATTGGACGCCACTTCAGCGCCTCGCACGACACTCGCCTACCTCTTTTATCTAGCCGGGGGACAGGGGACGAACAGCTTAAAGTCGAACCCGATTCGTCGTGTCGTCGAGAGGTGAACGCTAGATTAATGGTAGACTGAAAATTTCCGTGGTCCGATAAGACTCCCACGACTTCTCTGTCAGCAAGCACATGGTTTACCACTATATCAGTGGTCGGTAAACCGCGGGTCGCGAGCCACAGTGCGGCTCTTCCGCATCTTGAGTGTGCCTCTTCCACAATATACAACATACTGTCGTGCGCGTACAGTGCTTAAGTTCTTGGTTGGTCGGTTGGTTGGTTGTTTGGGGAAAGTGACCAGACAGCGTGGTCATCGGTCTCATCGGATTAGGGAAGGATGGGGAAGGAAGTCGGCCGTGCCCTTTCAGAGGAACCATCCCAGCATTTGCCTGGAGTGATTTAGGGAAATCACGGAAAACCTAAATCAGGATGGCCGGACCCGGAATTGAACCGTCGTCCTCCCGAATGCGAGTCCGGTGTCTACCCACTGCGCCACCTTGCTCGACTTAAGTTCTTGATCAACGCCAATTTAGAGACCTTTTAGTTTATATGGAGAGTACACAGATCTTCTGCTGCATAACAAGGTACATTGGTTGCCAACAGGAAACCTTTAGAAACGTTTCGTTCCCATATAAGCAGAAATTAAAGCATGTTTTATTGGGAAGATTGTTCACTGTCCACAAATAAACAAGAACTTTAGTTCAATTAAAGGGAAGGTCAGCGTTGGCCGTAATATTGATGTTTTATTGATAGCAGAATCGATTTTAGATCACGTAGTGATCATCTTCAATGCTGTACAAATTAAACTCAGACATTGGTATCAAGTTATCAATAACAAAAACTGAGAAGCGAGTTATTGTGATCGCTGACCTTCCTTTTAATTTAAAATATATGGTCGTTGTGCAGACGGCACTCTATGGAGTTGCCAATCAATAACTTTAGTTCAAGGTATATCTAATCTAATTCATGTCAATCGTAAACTGCAGGGCAAACGAAATATGATATTTTCGAAGTTACTAGAGGTATTTTCATTCCTTTTAATTTAACATATATGGTCGTTGTGCACACGGCACTCTATGGAGTTGCCAATCAATAACTTTAGTTCAAGGTATATCTAATCTAATTCATGTCAATCATAAACTACAGGGCAAACGAAATATGATATTTTCGAAGTTACTAGAGGTATTTTCATCCGAGAGCAAATTATCTCTTTTTCCTCAAGATTTTGAAAGATAAACTTCCATTCACTTCCGAAGCCTCTTGAAATATCACCAAGAAAATAATTCCGATACTGACATTGTTATTTTAAAACAAAGCTTTTAAATATGAGAGAAACAGAAACCGACGTTATCTTATTTTAAGAAAACTTGTTAATGCTACTGTAACGGAATTAAATGTGTCTCCCTTTGACAGTGGCAACTTTCAAGTGCGATTCCTGGATTTAAAAAACAAATAATTTTGGAACTTGTAGTTTGAGTGTCTTTGTGCTCCTATAGAAATATTGGAGAAAAACAAACGTGAACTTCGTTCGCACCCCTAGTGATATGCTTTGCAATATCTAGAGAAGGAAGATGTGTTGATTTTTAATATCTGGAACAATATCCTGAATCCTATAATTAGCTAAAAGGCAAGCGTTTGCTGTTCTTTCCTTACTTCTCCGTGCAAGCAATGATTTTCAACCGTGAACCTTGTCAAGAGTAAGATGAGCAGTCGCCTGAGCCTTGCGCGGCTGGCGGTCATGCCGTTTATTCCTCGTCATCTTGTTTTTATGGTTCTGTTGCCTTGTTTTCTTTTAATTCGGTTTACTGGCGTCACTAGGTTGCTGGTTTGCTTGCCCGTGAGTGGCAGCAGCAGCGCTTATCGATAAGTGCACTGTCGTACTATCTCTGGAGCGCCCAGAACGTATAGCATCACTTGTGCCCCTATGGCCACGCCGAAAATTTTGAAACCACTTATAAACCGTTTTAATCGATGGTGCACAGTCGCCGTAATGTTTATAAAACTTCTCTTTAGCCTCCTGAGGGGTTTGCGTTTTCAGAAAATGGCTTATCACCACACGAAATTCTTTTTCGTCCATTTTTTGACAATCACTCAACTTCGTTGATTCACATGAATGCCAAACACAAAGAAATAGACCAATATGGGTTAAACTTGGTGTGCGTACTTTCCAAAGATGCTACTAACTAAACATGACCTCTATACGCGGCGATGGTGCCATCTCTCGGACTTTGCCCCAACTTTTCAAACGCCCCACGTATTCACACTGCGAATACATTTAATGTGTACAAAATTGACTCAATCAAACTTTACAACGAGATGGAAGGCCATTGTTCACATTATTGTTTGTCATTCAGTGGCATGATTTACTTTTGTGGATACTTGGATTCAATTTTATCAACAAGTAATATCCTTATTAAGTATGTTATCAAGTTTTATTTAGCGTACCTATAGCTTAATTAAGAGTTAAAACTTTAAGTGAAATTTATTAAGTTAATTTTGGGAAACATCTAGTTTCAAGTATTTAGATGAATGAAATGAGGTTAAAGAAAAAAGGATACAAGACGAGTGTGTATGGGAGAGTAGGAAGCGATCTGCCTCAGCGAACGCACTTTAGTCACACTGAGGATGTTGTAGCAAAGCCGAGCTTACCAACGCAGAAATTAAATTAATATCGAAGTACCTGCATATACACTGATGTAATAAAAGACGCCACAACAAAGAGTTGTGCGACGTAAATGAAAGTAGCTAGATGTGTTTCTACGTCTGAAAGATGATGCCTGCTCAAATATCGCGCCAATCGCATAACAATGGTGGCAGGGGCGCCAAAATGAGGATGCAGATCAGGTTTGTTTTAAATATGCTCTGTGACGGTCCTCAGCGTTACATACTCTTGAGATTCGACGTTGTGGGCTGATACTGGACAAGAATGCCTTTAACGCGACAAAGACGCCATTATCGACACCTCTCTGAATTTGAAAGAGGTCATGTAATAAGTCTACGAGGAGCTGGATCTTACTTCAACGATACTTCGCAGGAATAGAGCCACTGTACATGGTTGCTGGCAGAAGTGGTCACGAGAATGTAAGGTCGGAAGAAGACTGGGATCCGGACGGCCGCGTGACACTGCCGAGAGAGATGACCATCGTGTTCGGCATGTGGCTGTGGCGCATCATACTGCATACTCAGCAACAATTTGAGCAGCAGTTGACACTACAGTGATACAACGAACTGTTACAAATCGGTTACTTCCAGGACGGCTCCGAGCCAGATGCCCTGAAGCGTGCATTCCACCAAGCGCAAAACATCGTCATTTCTAACTTCAGTGGTGTCAAGCGAGAGTTCATTGGAGGGCAGGATTGAGGTTGTAAGATGTATACATTGCCGGCGATGGGCGAGGCATGACAGAATCTCTGACCAGAGAGTAGTTTATCGTTAGCTGTTGCTAGTCTGCGCTTGACTGCGCGAGTCGACAGTAGTAGTAGCGAGTGAGTAGTCGTCTGGTGTAGTCTGCGGGAGTCGGCATGCGTCGGCTGTGTGCTCTGCTCGCGACTCTGGTCAGGACTCTGGAGGATGAGTATTGTTGTAGAAGGTAAAGAAGCAGCCTTGCGCATATTTAATAATGTATGTTAATTGTAATTTAATTTGTTCCAAAAAAAAATGTCCCAATAATAATTTTATAATATACAGCAACTCTTTTAAAGAAAAGAATTCATTTCAATTTAAAGAATTTCCAATGCATTATCATTGCATCCAAAAATAAAAAAATATATATATGCCAGCATTGCACGAAGCTGTGTCAAAAATTAGTAATTAAGAGCAGATATACACTCCTGGAAATGGAAAAAAGAACACATTGACACCGGTGTGTCAGACCCACCATACTTGCTCCGGACACTGCGAGAGGGCTGTACAAGCAATGATCACACGCACGGCACAGCGGACACACCAGGAACCGCGGTGTTGGCCGTCGAATGGCACTAGCTGCGCAGCATTTGTGCACCGCCGCCGTCAGTGTCAGCCAGTTTGCCGTGGCATACGGAGCTCCATCGCAGTCTTTAACACTGGTAGCATGCCGCGACAGCGTGGACGTGAACCGTATGTGCAGTTGACGGACTTTGAGCGAGGGCGTATAGTGGGCATGCGGGAGGCCGGGTGGACGTACCGCCGAATTGCTCAACACGTGGGGCGTGAGGTCTCCACAGTACATCGATGTTGTCGCCAGTGGTCGGCGGAAGGTGCACGTGCCCGTCGACCTGGGACCGGACCGCAGCGACGCACGGATGCACGCCAAGACCGTAGGATCCTACGCAGTGCCGTAGGGGACCGCACCGCCACTTCCCGGCAAATTAGGGACACTGTTGCTCCTGGGGTATCGGCGAGGACCATTCGCAACGGTCTCCATGAAGCTGGGCTGCGGTCCCGCACACCGTTAGGCCGTCTTCCGCTCACGCCCCAACATCGTGCAGCCCGCCTCCAGTGGTGTCGCGACAGGCGTGAATGGAGGGACGAATGGAGACGTGTCGTCTTCAGCGATGAGAGTCGCTTCTGCCTTGGTGCCAATGATGGTCGTATGCGTGTTTGGCGCCGTGCAGGTGAGCGCCACAATCAGGACTGCATACGACCGAGGCACACAGGGCCAACACCCGGCATCATGGTGTGGGGAGCGATCTCCTACACTGGCCGTACACCACTGGTGATCGTCGAGGGGACACTGAATAGTGCACGGTACATCCAAACCGTCATCGAACCCATCGTTCTACCATTCCTAGACCGGCAAGGGAACTTGCTGTTCCAACAGGACAATGCACGTCCGCATGTATCCCGTGCCACCCAACGTGCTCTAGAAGGTGTAAGTCAACTACCCTGGCCAGCAAGATCTCCGGATCTGTCCCCCATTGAGCATGTTTGGGACTGGATGAAGCGTCGTCTCACGCGGTCTGCACGTCCAGCACGAACGCTGGTCCAACTGAGGCGCCAGGTGGAAATGGCATGGCAAGCCGTTCCACAGGACTACATCCAGCATCTCTACGATCGTCTCCATGGGAGAATAGCAGCCTGCATTGCTGCGAAAGGTGGATATACACTGTACTAGTGCCGACATTGTGCATGCTCTGTTGCCTGTGTCTATGTGCCTGTGGTTCTGTCAGTGTGATCATGTGATGTATCTGACCCCAGGAATGTGTCAATAAAGTTTCCCCTTCCTGGGACAATGAATTCACGGTGTTCTTATTTCAGTTTCCAGGAGTGTAGTTGCAGTTTTATTGAGGTAAGAATTTTCGCTTTTTTTATTCAGAATACAGGGCCAAAGGCTAAACTTTCTTATTATTTTTGGTGTTTAGGAATTTTTCTATTTTTGAACTTGATATTAAATGAGAAAAGAATTTTGTGGGAATATTAAGTGTGAATGCATTCTTTGCACAGCGACTTTAAATCGGAGCCAATTTTGTTCAGAGGTTACAATCATAGAAAAATTCATTTAATTACTATTTTTTGTGGCGAGGTTACACTTGGCTCACATTTTCATTTTTTTATTTGAGGAGGTTACGCTTGGCTAATTTACATTTTCATTGACATTATATTTTGTGGGGAGGTTACAAGGTCTGTTGTGTTTGCTGATGAAAGCTACGAGGCGGGTTTTTTAAGTAAGTGCCGTTTTGAAATTAAAAATAGAAGTGCTAAGATATCTCAATAATTTTATTTTTACATGAGAGCCTGTACCTTAATCTACTTTTCTACATAATTTCCGTCAATATTGAAGCACTTGTCATAACGTTGTACCAGTTTTTGAATACCCTCCTCATAGAAGTCTGCCACCTGACTTGTAACCACTGCCTCACCACTGTTTTGACTTCGTGATCGTCTTGAAGACGCTGACCGCCCAGGTGTTCCTTCAAGTGCAGGAACAGATGGTAGTCAATGGGCGCAAGATCGGGGTTGTACGGAGGATGATCTAGAGTTTTCCATCGAAAAGATAAGGTGAGATCTTTGGACTGATTCGCCACATACCGACGGGAATTGTCTTGCAGCAAAACGATGCCCTTGCTCAACTTGCCATGTCTTTTGTTCTGAATTGAACGGCACAGATTGTGCAATGTGTTACAGTAAGCTGCTGCATTGATTGTCTCATTACGAGACAGAAATTCCACAAGCAATACTCCTTTTCTGTCCCAAAAAACTGTGCACATGATTTTCCGGGCAGAAATTGTTTGCTTAAACTTCACTTTTCTGGGTGAATCTGAATGCCGCCATTCCACGGACTGTTGCTTTGATTCTGGTATGACGTAGGCCACCCATGTTTCATCGACCGTAACAATTTGGCTTAGGAAATCATCACCGTCGTTGTAGTACCTCTCAAGGAAAGTCAATGCACTGTCTAAACTTTTGGGTTTGTGCGCATCCGTCAACATTGTCAGTACCAAACGTGAGCACAATTTTCGGTAATTCAAGTGCTCGGTCACAATGCCATACAAAACACTATGAGAAACATCAGGAAAGTCATCCTGCAAGGAGGAAATCGTAAAGCGTCTGTTTTCTCTCACCTTATTGTCCACTTCCTGCACCAAACTTTCACTAACGACCAAAGAACGCCCTGTCCGTTGTTCATCATGCACATTTGTGCTGCCACCTTTAAATGCTCTCGCCCACTTTCTTACCACTCCATCACTCATAATGTTTTCTCCGTAGACTGCACAGATCTCACGATCAATATCGATCGATTTTAGGCCTTTAGCACTAAGAAATCTTATAACAGCCCGTACTTCACTGTCGGCGGGACTCACGATTATCGGAGGCATCTTAAACACTCAGTACACAACGTAAACAAGGAAGAATCAGACTCTAATGGCGTCAGTGCGTAGACAACAGATGTAGGTACCCAGTGCGCATGCGCAGAACGCCGACCGCAGCGCTGTGGCCGAGGTGTGGCAAAACGGTACTTACTTAAAAAACAACTCGTATTTCTGCCTCGTTGCCAGTTATGGCCGTGTGTTGGTTAGGGCCTGCAACGAACTTGACTGCATGCTAGAGACACTGGACCTACGCTTGGAGTTATCATCTGGGGCGCGATTTCGTATGAGAGCTGGAGCATTCTCATAGTTTTCCCACGCATACTGACTGCAAATTTATGCGTCAGTCTTCTGATCGACCTACTGTGTTACCATTTGCGAACAGCATTTCCAGGATGTTTTTTCCATGTCGACATGTTTCCTTGGCCTGCTCGACCACCAGATCTATCTCCAATGGGACATCATAGGACGATAACTCCAGCGTCATCCACAACCAGCTTTAAACCGTCCTTCATGGAACTCCATGCCACAAACTGACATCAGCCACCTGCACAACACAATGGATGCGCGTTTGCAAGCTGGCATTCAACATTCTGGCGGTTACACCGATTATTAATGTACCACCATTTCACATCTGCAATCGCTTATCTCGCGCTTACATTAACCTGTAACCTTGCTGCATGTTAATAACTTAGATATGTTACCTAGCCAATGTGTTCCCGAAATTTCATTTGTCTACATTAATTATTTTTTGCTGCTCCGATTTTTCTCGTCACTATAGTTTGAGTTAAAACATTTGGCTCTCAGAAGAAATTTCAACCGTTGTACTGTGGATACTGGGCTCTATTGAGTAAAGAGCTTGCCGACCACTGCACTACACCACTAGAATGACACAGTAGCAACGTAAGCAATCCTGCGCCAGGCAAAACATCGGAGCTTCAGCGCTCTCGTAGAGTTAATGTATTTAGATTTTAATAACAGTCAGTCTGGTAAAAATTACTCCCTAAACACATGTATCAGTGCGTCTTTCAAGCTTACTATTAAAGCTATCACTTTCCTTAACGTATTAATCCACAAAACGCGAACAGATCGTAATATCGGATTGTAATCGTATATTTGTTTACGTTTTGGCACATTTAACTTAATTGTTCTGTTTTTTGTTTCCAACCATTTAATTTGAGTGTTTCCATTCATTGTTAAGCTCACTGAGCCGTAATTCGGCTCGTGTTTGTGCCGTTGACAGGTTGGCGTCATGTATTAGGATTGTCACCTCTCGTTTTCTTAGTCTGTTCACTGGCGCCACTACGTTTGCTCGCTTTGTCTGTCCGTCAGTGGCAGCAGCAGCGCTTATCGATAGCAAGTACTGTGGTACTATCTTTGGAGCGACCTCTAGTATTTCCGGGTAGTCGTGTGTCAAACAATTGGCTCAGGACGGAGGAGCAGTGAGGTTCGCACAGCGACAGTACTCGCCGGGACAGCTGCCGATACATGCACTGCCCGATGCAAGGATGTGGTCGCGATAGTGCACGACCACGTCGCGGCCAGGATTCAGCGAGTTTAAGTTGAATGGATCGTAATATTCGCGTAGTGCAACCTTCAGCGGTGTGTGTGTGTGTGTGTGTGTGTGTGTGTGTGTGTGTGTGTCCGTGGTAGTGACCTCATGGCTATAAGCTGTTAGTCGACGATTCATACTTGCCGCGCGGGATTAGCCGAGCGGTGTAGGGCGCTGCAGTCATGGACGGTGCGGCTGCTCCCGGCGGTGGTTCGAGCCATCTCTCTGGCATGGGTGTGTGTGTTTGTCCTTAGGATCATTTAGGTTAAGTAGTGTGTAAGATTAGGGACTGATGACCTTAGCAGTTAAGTCCCATAAAATTTCACACACATTTGAACAAATGGCTCTGAGCACTATGGGACTTAACTTCTGAGGTCATCAGTCCCCTAGAACTTAGAACTACTTAAACCTAACTAACCGAAGGACATCACACACATCTATGCCCAAGGCAGGGTTCGAACCTGCGACCGTAGCGGTCGCGCGGTTCCAGACTGTAGCGCCTAGAACACGTTTGAACCTATTTTTTTATCCATACTGGCACCTTTCCCTTGCCTGACTGGAGCGGGGACAACCGTTGGTTGGACGTTCGGTCGGTCGTCTCATCGGACGGCGTGTATTTGGTCTTCCGACCGCTTCTGGTCCCTCTGTGTTTGTGTCAACTTGTGGTTCGTTCTTGTTGTTCCACAGCGACTGGTTTTAGCATTGTTTGAGTTGTTGGTGGAATTGTTTTCGCGGGTCCGTGTGTATGTAGTGTGGTTGAATGAGCAGTTATTTTAACGCTGTCTGCGTACCGCATTTGTGGAGTGGTTCCTTCTGTCTTTCGGTGTTTTAAAAGCCGGTTCGAATCCTGCCTCGGGCATGAATGTGTGTGATATCCTTAGGTTAGTTAGGTTTAAGTAGTTCTAAGTTATAGGGGACTGATGACCACAGCAGTTAAGTCCCGTAGTGCTCAGAGCCATTTGAACCAAAAGCCGGATTCTGCAGACGCAGTGCTGTCTGTCACTTATCTCTCGCCTGAATTATTCCATCGTTGTACTGGTTATCGGATGTTAAGTGGATTTGGTAAGAGGGATGGTCGGCGTTTAGAGTGTCCCTAGTTTGAGTTGCCATCCTGTTACGTGAGCATAACGCTTGGCTGCCTGTCTCACCGCTTACCCAGCTGTAGGGACTTTTCTCAGGTCTATCCTTGGAGCGCTGTCTGTGGATCACTCCCTTCTTTAATTGGCCTGATTGTGTCAATTATTTAAACATAATATTTTTTAAATTATTCCTTTAGGTTGTGGCATTCAGCCGACAAATAATTTTCAATTCTTCCTTAATAAGGCCTTCAGTCGTCAGTGTAGCTTGTGTTAGTCAATTTTTTTTAAATGATTGTTTTAAAAAATCATTTCTTTAAATAAAGTGTACGTGTTTACTGTGCAACCAACGGTAGCTGATTAGGCACCATTCACACCTTTTCCTGCTTTCCCTAAGTCCCACGTTTCACTCATATTCCGGGTAATTGGGTTAATCTTAATTTGTTTGATTTAGAATCTTTCGCACTTGTCGGTTGTTTACGTGTAGTTTGCGAACAGAAATTTACATTCTGCTGTGATTAACATAATTTAATGCATATTGCAGTTGAATGAGTGCTAAGTTCTTGACGTAGCCGGAAATAAATAACCTTTCATTTTACATCAGGCCGAGAGGTTCTAGGCGCTCAGTCTGGCACCGCGCGACCACTACGGTCGCAGGTTCGAATCCTGCCCCGGGCTTGGATGTGTGTGATGTCCTTAGGTTAGTTAGGTTTAAGTAGTTCTAAGTTCTAGGGGACTGATGACCTCAGTGCTCAGAGCCATTTGAACCATTTTTTGAACTTTACATCATACACCTGAAGCGCTAACTTGTAGGCCTAATTTTTTATGCTCATAGGTAACGAAAATTCGTGTGATGTAAAGGAATGTAATTTTATTTTTTAGCGTCTAATCTGTGTTGCAATGCGTGGTAAGTATGAATATTGCCGTAGGAGAGTCAAAAAGGGAATGGCATGTGTAGACTGTGGAATTTCACTGGGGTGAATGTAGTGGAGATCTGAATGGGGAACTCAGCTTTGCATAAAAGACAAGAGAATGACTGAGTAGGAGGCGAAGATTTGTTTCCTTCAGGCAGAATTACATTACGAGAAATTTGAACTTGACATGTTGAAGATGGAAAAAGATCTTGGAGACTGCGTAAAGGTAACAAGCAATGGGCGAAAGCTCTTCAACATCATCAACGTTTGAGCTAAACTACCTAACAAATCTGTCGTATTACCTGAAGCAGGAGGGGAAGAGCCTCATCCGGGTGTAGACCACAGTAGGTTGCAGCAGACTTCTAGCAAAGAAACTGAATGTAGGTCGCTACCGAAAGAGTAGGAAGAAAAGTCTTACTGCTAGGGATGTAGGGCACCTGATACAGGACAAATAAGGGACTGGGTACCAGGTCACAAATACTGTGAAGCCAAGTGCTATCCTTAGCCAGGTGACAGAGGACATAGCGAATTTGTGCACAGGTTTTGGCAAAAGGGATCAGGTTATTACAGTTGGTGGAGCAGGGAACAGCCTGCCTAAGAACAGTAATTACTGCATTAGGGGTGATCTGGATGAAACAGCAGCAGCAACTACACACAAATTTGAGTTTTTTGGAGGTCCTGCAGCGCCATGACCGGCCCTAAGTAAACACTGCTGTAGGCCGTGTGGTGTGTTGAGCAGGGCTGCTGCTGACTGAAAGGAAATCTCATATGAGTGCAATGCCAGCTGCTACAATTGGGAGCCTGAAGAGAGGAAATACTGGTTGGCTTAGCTTGTTGCAGATAATCCACAGGGGGCTACCATCATACATAGCAAAATCCCTGTGGTTACTGGTGTTACAGGGCACCCTTTTAAAGTTAGAATCAGGATGTAGGCATCCTTTTTTTGAAAGAAATGAAAATAGCAGAAGAGTCCTATAAAATGCTTAGTAATGCACAGAAAAGTAAGGTAAGCTTATGCCACTATAATATTAGAGGATTTAGTACTAAGGCAGAAAAGCTTCTTGTCTGTTTGGAAAATGTAGAGAGCCCCGAAAAGCTAGACATGATACGCCTCACTAAGCATCAAATAATCGCAGTGTTATATAAGTTACATATAAAAAGTGACACTATTGCAGCTTTCTCTCGTAGAAATAACATAAGAAGTTTTTACATACGTTAAGCCAGAACACAAGTTCATAAGCACAGAGACAAATAGATTTTGTAGTGATCAGCACACTGAATTGTGTGCTTGTGCTGAAAAATAGTTCACTTTTAATTGTAGCTGTATATTGATAACCACTGGAAATTTTGAACGACGAGGAATGTGGATTCCTTACTCTGCTATCTGTCAGACAGCAACAAGCAGCTAATAGTCTGTGGAGATGTCAATGTAGATTTTTAAAGGTTTCTGATACGAAAGATGACCTGGAAACCTTATTTGGATCGTAAAATTTAATTTCAGCCAGTAGGACCCTAAATGATGTTTTCTTTGTTAAAGCTGAGAGCAAGAAAATTACTGTTTAATCAGTCACAAATGCTCTTTCTGATTATTACGCGCAGTTAGGATAAATAACCTATCGCCTTACAATATGGATCCTCACCAGCGGAAATCAATTAGAATAATTATTGACGCCAGAACAAATGTTTTTAAGAATAGTTTACAGGAGACGACATGAGATGTAATTTATAATGAACCAAATGTTAACATAAAATTTATTCTATTCTTTGATAAATCCATATAATTCTCTGAAAATAGCTTTCCGCATAAGCTAATGTATAAAACCATGGATCACTAGAGGAATTAAAGTATCTTTTGAAAGGAAAAGGGAAATGTATCTTTTGGCAGGAACAAGTAGAGATTTGAAAAATTGGAAATTTGTGATAAGTTCCTATGCGACCAAACTGTTGAGGTCATCGTTCCCTGGGCTTACACGCTACTTAATATAACTTTAACTAACTTACGCTAGGCCAACACACACACCCATGCCCAAGGGAGGACTCGAACCTCGTCGTAACTGCCTTCTGCTTCACATCTGTGCAGCAAGCTACGTAAATTTAAGTATTTACTGTGTTTTTCTTACTTGTCACTTCTTTTTCCATGTGTTTCTGCTTTTAGGAAGCTTTAATTTTCAAGTGCTAGTAACAGTGTTCCATAGATTTCGTGTTCGTTTTAAATACAGTCCAGAGACAGTTAGTGCTATCATTGTTTCCAACAAGAAGTGTCTAGGAACCATAGTTTAGTCAGCTATCAACCGCCTTTAGTGAATTAGAAGTCTAGTTAAAAGTTGATTACTTAACTCTCTATAGTAAATTGTTAATTTCTTAGGATGGATAGGATGTGTGACTGCTGTGTACGGACGCAGGAGGAGCTGGCCACTGTTCGCGAGCAGCTGAGCGTGCTGATGGCCGCGGTCAGCCGTCTTCAGGCTGCTGCCTCGGAGTGCAGCGGCAGTGGGGAGTCTGGTGCGTCGAAGGTACACCCCAGGTGTTACATGCTTCACCCACTGTCCCTGCTGTCGAGACATCTTCGCGGGTACCGGGCGCGGTTGGACCACCCTCTCCCCAAGGGGAGTGGCGGGTTCAGCGGCGTTCGCGGCGCACGAGGCAGAGGGTCAATGTGGAGGCTGGCCGTGTGGCATCACCCGCTCTGCCTGTGAGTGGACATGCGGCCGCTCCTACAGCAAGGTCCGAGCAGGCACACGGGTGGGAGGGGGTTCAAAAATGGCTCTGAGCACTATGGGACTCAACTGCTGTGGTCATCAGTCCCCTAGAACTTAGAACAACTTAAACCTAACTAACCTAAGGACATCACACACATCCATACCCGAGGCAGGATTCGAACCTGCGACCGTAGCAGTCGCGCGGTTCCGGACTGAGCGCCTAGAGCCGCTAGGCCACCGCTGCCGGCTGGGGGGGGGGGGGGGGGAGGAGGGGTTCATTAGTGACTGGGAGCCCCAATGTTAGGCGGGTGATCGAGCCCCTTAGGGAAATAGCGGAAAGGTCGGGGAAGAAGGACAGTGTTCACTCTGTCTCCTAGCCGGGGGGGGGGGGGGGGGAGGGGGTCTCATCCGAGATGTGGAGGAGGCCCAGCCGGTGGCGACAGAGAGCACTGGGTGCACCCGACGGCAAACTGTTGCTCATGTCGGTACCAATGACTCCTGCCGTCTGGGTTCAGAGGTCATGCTCAGTTCATACATGACGCTGGGGGAGTTGGTGAAGGCGGAAAGCCTCGCTCGCGGGGTGGAATCTGAGCTAACTATCTGTAGTGTCGTTCCTAGAACCGATCGCGGTCCTCTGGTTTGGAGCCGAGTGGAAGGCTTAAACCAGAGGCTCACACGATTCTGCGGAGATCTGGGGTGAAAATTTCTCGAACTCCGCTATCTGGTGGAGAAATGTAGGGTCCTCCTAAATAGGTCACGTGTGCACTACACGTAGGAAGAAGCCACAAGGGTAGCGGATTACGTGTGGAGTGCACATGTGGGTTTTTCAGATTAGAGAATTCACTCCTTCGTAGGCAAAACGCAACAGGGAATGATAATATTAATGTGGTAATAGTAAACTGCAGGAGCGTCTATAAAAAGGTCCCAGAACTGCTTTCGTTAATAAACGGTCACTATGCCCACATAGTACTTGGGACGGAAAGTTGGCTGAAACCAGATGTAAACAGTAATGAAATTCTAAACTCAGACTGGAATGTATACCACAGAGACAGGCTGGACAGTAAAGGGGGAGGCGTGTTTATAGCGATAAAAAGGGCATTAGTATCGAAGGAAATTGATGAAGATCCGAAATGTGAAATAATTTGGGTGAAGGTCATGGTTAAAGCAGGCTCAAACATGGTAACTGGATGTCTCTATAGGCCCTCTGGCTCACCAGCTGTTGTGGCAGAACACCTGAAGGAAAATTTGGAAAATATTTCGAGTAGATTTCCCGACCGTGTTATAGTTCTGGGTGAAGATTTTAATTTACGAGATATAGACTGGAAGACTCAAACGTTTATAACGGATGGCAGGGGCAAAGAATCCAGTGAATTTTTTTTTTAAGTGCATTATCTGAAAACTACCTTGAGCAGTTAAACAGAGAAGCGACTCGTGGCGATAACATATTAGACCTTCTGGTGACAAACAGACCCGACCTATTTGAAACAGTTAACGCAGAACAAGGAATCAGCGATCATAAAGTGGTTACGGCATCGGTGGTTTCAGCCGTAAATACAAATATTAAAAAAGGTAGGAAGATATTTCTGTTTAGCAAAATTGACAAAAAGCAGATTTCAGAGTACTTGAAGGCTCAACACAAGTTTTATCTCAAGTACAGATAGTGTTGAGGATCAGTGGACAAAGTTAAAAACCATCGTACAATATGCATTAGAGGAGTATGTGCCAAGCAAGACGATAAGAGATGGAAAAGAGCCACCGTGGTACAACAACCGAGTTAGAAGACTGCTACAGAAGCAAAGGGAGCTTCACAGCAAACATAAAAATAACCAAAGCCTTGCAGACAAACAAAAATTACACGAAGTGAAATGTAGTGTGAGAAGGGATATGCGAGAGCCGTTCAACGAATTCGAAAGTAAAGTTCTATGTACTGACTTGGCACAAAATCCAAAGAAATTTTGGTCTTATGTCAAAGCGGTAGGTGGATCAAAATAAAATGTCCGGAAACTCTGTGACCACAACGGTGCTGAAACAGAGGATGACAGACTAAAGGCCGAAATACTAAATGTCTTTTTCCAAAGCTGTTTCACATGTTTCACAGATGAAGACTGCACTGTAGTTCCTTCTCTAGATTGTCGCACAGATGACAAAATAATAGATATCGAAATAGATGACAGAGGGATAGAAAAACAATTAAAATCGCTCAAAAGAGGAAAGGCCGCTGGACCTGATGGGGTACCAGTTCGATTTTACACAGAGTACACGAAGGAACTTGCCCCCCCCCCCCCCCCTCTTGCAGCAGTGTACCGTAGGTCTCTAGAAGAGCGTAGTATTCTAAAAGATTGGAAAAAGGCGCATCCTCGTTTTCAAGAAGGGACGTCGAACAGATGTGCAGAACTATAGACCTATATCTCTAACGTCTATCAGTTGTAGAATTTTGGAACACGTATTATGTTCGAGTATAATGACTTTTCTGGAGACTAGAAATCTTCTCTGTAGGAATCAGCATGGGTTTCGAACAAGACGGTCTTGTGAAAGCCAGCTCGCGCTATTCATCCACGACACTCAGAAGCCATAGACACGGGTTCCCAGGTAGATGCCGTGTTTCTTGACTTCCACAAGGCGTTTGATACAGTTCCCCACAGTCGTTTAATGAACAAAGTAAGAGCATATGGACTATCAGACCAATTGTGTGATTGGATTGAGGAGTTCCTAGATAACAGAACGCAGAATGTCATTCTCAACGGAGAGAAGTCTTCAGAAGTGGGAGTGATTTCGGGTGTGCGGCAGGGGAGTGTCGTGGGACCGTTGCCGTTCACAATATATATAAATCACCTTGTGGATAACATCGGAAGTTCATTGCGGCTTTTTGTGGATGATGCTGTAGTATATCGAGAGATTGTAACAATGGAAAATTGTACTGAAATACTGGAGGATCTGCAACGAATTGACGCATGGTGCAGGGAATGGCAATTGAATCTCAATGTAGACAAGTGTAATGTGCTGCGAATGCACAGATAGAAAGATCCTTTATCATGTAGCTACAATATAGCAGGTCAGCAACTGGAAGCAGTTAATTCCATAAATTATCTGGGAGTAGGCATTAGGAGTGATTTAAAATGGAATGACCATATAAAATTAATCGTCGGTAAAGCAGATGTCAGACTGAGATTCATTGGAAGAACCCTAAGGATATGAGGTCCGAAAACAAATGAAGTAGGTTACAGTACACTTGTTCGCCCACTGCTTGAATGTTGCTCACCGGTGTGGAATCCGTACCAGATAGGGTTGATATAAGAGATAGAGAAGATCGAACGGAGAGTACGCGCTTCGTTACAGGATCATTTAATAATCGCGAAAGCGTTACGGAGATGATACACTCCTGGAAATGGAAAAAAGAACACATTGACACCGGTGTTTCAGACCCACCATACTTGCTCCGGACACTGCGAGAGGGCTGTACAAGCAATGATCACACGCACGGCACAGCGGACACACCAGGAACCGCGGTGTTGGCTGTCGAATGGCGCTAGCTGCGCAGCATTTGTGCACCGCCACCGTCTGTGTCAGCCAGTTTGCCGTGGCATACGGAGCTCCATCGCAGTCTTTAACACTGGTAGCATGCCGCGACAGCGTGGACGTGAACCGTATGTGCAGTTGACGGACTTTGAGCGAGGGCGTATAGTGGGCATGCGGGAGGCCGGGTGGACGTACCGCCGAATTGCTCAACACGTGGGGCGTGAGGTCTCCACAGTACATCGATGTTGTCGCCAGTGGTCGGCGGAAGGTGCACGTGCCCGTCGACCTGGGACCGGACCGCAGCGACGCACGGATGCACGCCAAGACCGTAGGATCCTACGCAGTGCCGTAAGGGACCGCACCGCCACTTCCCAGCAAATTAGGGACACTGTTGCTCCTGGGGTATCGGCGAGGACCATTCGCAACCGTCTCCATGAAGCTGGGCTACGGTCCCGCACACCGTTAGGCCGTCTTCCGCTCACGCCCCAACATCGTGCAGCCCGCCTCCAGTGGTGTCGCGACAGGCGTGAATGGAGGGACGAATGGAGACGTGTCGTCTTCAGCGATGAGAGTCGCTTCTGCCTTGGTGCCAATGATGGTCGTATGCGTGTTTGGCGCCGTGCAGGTGAGCGCCACAATCAGGACTGCATACGACCGAGGCACACAGGGCCAACACCCGGCATCATGGTGTGGGGAGCGATCTCCTACACTGGCCATACACCACTAGTGATCGTCGAGGGGACACTGAATAGTGCACGGTACATCCAAACCGTCATCGAACCCATCGTTCTACCATTCCTAGACCGGCAAGGGAACTTGCTGTTCCAACAGGACAATGCACGTCCGCATGTATCCCGTGCCACCCAACGTGCTCTAGAAGGTGTAAGTCAACTACCCTGGCCAGCTAGATCTCCGGATCTGTCCCCCATTGAGCATGTTTGTGACTGGATGAAGCGTCGTCTCACGCGGTCTGCACGTCCAGCACGAACGCTGGTCCAACTGAGGCGCCAGGTGGAAATGGCATGGCAAGCCGTTCCACAGCACTACATCCAGCATCTCTACGATCGTCTCCATGGGAGAATAGCAGCCTGCATTGCTGCGAAAGGTGGATATACACTGTACTAGTGCCGACATTGTGCATGCTCTGTTGCCTGTGTCTATGTGCCTGTGGTTCTGTCAGTGTGATCATGTGATGTATCTGACCCCAGGAATGTGTCAATAAAGTTTCCCCTTCCTGGGACAATGAATTCACGGTGTTCTTATTTCAATTTCCAGGAGTGTAGATAAACTCCAGTGGAAGACTCTGCAAGAGAGACGCTCAGTAGCTCAGTACGGGCTTTTGTTGAAGTTTCGAGAACATACCTTCACCGAGGAGTCAAGCAGTATATTGCTCCCTCCTACGTATATCTTGCGAAGGGACTATGAGGATAAAATCAGAGAGATTAGAGCCCACACAGAGGCATACCGACAATCTTTCTTTCCAAGAACAATACGAGACTGGAACAGAAGGGAGACCGATAGAGGTACTCAAGGTACCCTCCGCCACACACCGTCTGATGGCTTACGGAGAATGGATGTAGGTGTAGACGTGGGAGCAAGTAGGGATCCCGCAGTAGTTGTACACTACAAAAATCAGAATCACTAAGAACGGTTGTTAAAAATAAAGGAATGTGTACATATGTCAGAAATCACTACTTCCGACAACAGACTTAGGCTCCATGGAATGTAATGAAAGGAGAGGTATAACAACAACACTACTGAAACGAATGGAACGTTATAAATGATGAGTTACAGGTAGCAAATGCATTTAACAATCATTTCTTAAATATAGTAGGAAGCATAGGGACAAATAGTCCAAGAGCAAAATCACAGCAAAATGTTGAAAATGTAACTTTCACAAAATTCCGTCATATGAATATATCACCAGCTTCTCCTTCTGAAATTAAGAAAATTGCACATTCTCTCAGAAATAAAAGCTTATCTGGTTTTGACGGGTTTCCAATACAGTACTAAAAACTTAGTCTCATGCACTAAACCCAGTCTTATCGGAAATATATAATCCATCACTAACTCACATTTTTCCAGAGTGACTGATGTATGCCGTTGTTAAACCCTTCATTAACTAAGATAAGAGAGACGTCAGTAACTACACATCTGTTTCTCTGCTGACATCATTCTCCAAAATTTTTAAGATGCTGATGCACGGGTATTCTAGAATAGTATTTTACCTTAGCAACAATAGAATTCTTCGCAAATCACCGTTTGGGTTTCAGGAGGTTTGCTTTACCTAGAATGCCATTTACACGTTCACTCACCAGATTTCACAAGTGCTAAATAATAAAATAACACCGGATGGTATTTTCTACGATCTTCCTAACGCATTTGACTGTGCGAATCACAGTATACTCCTAGATAAATCAGCGTTTCAGGGGATTCATGGTATACCCAACCAATGGATAATGTTATATGTAACCAAAAGAATGCACAAAATTATAGTCAGTAAGTCATAGTTCAGGGACATAATTCTGACTGGAGAGAAATGTATCGCGTTCCCCAATGCCCAATCTCACATCCACTAACGTTCCTCATATACGTAAACGACCTTCCGTCTGGTCTGCAACATACAGAATAAGTTCTTTTTGCAGATGATACATAATTGCAGATGGTAGGCAATCCAAGCAAATGTACAGAAACAGAAGAAATGGTAAACAAAGTTCTTAAAAGTATCATTGACTGATTTTCTGTGAAAGGTCTCACCCTCGAATTTAACAAGACACAACACGTTCAGTTCTGCACATCTAGAAGTATTACACCAATGGTAAGTGTAACACATGGTAAGAAAATAATAAATGGGATGGAAACTTGATAATTGTTATGGGTCCATATTGATCAGAAATTAAACTTGAAACGTCTACTTAGAAAAATTAATGAATTACTGTGCTGATAAACCTCTTACATTATTTGCTTTTCAAACAGCTGAGCAAAACTGAACGTTCTCAGACATTACTCTCTTTGCTTATTCTGTTCAACACTAAACTGACACATAACTTGTGCAGTGAAATATAACTTACAAGTCACTTAATTTGATGACCTGGTGTCAATTACAATTCTATAATATGAGAATACAATAACAAAGGTACAAAATACATCATTAAAGAACATAAAAATACAGATTAAAGAACATCAAAATACAGATAACATTTGTAGTAATACGGGCTTTACAAAAGAATCGAAATAAGCACATACATCAGTGTTACAGGAATTATGACATAAGTACATACATAAAAGATCAGAATAACTTTTGAAACGTCAACTTCACATATGAGCAACAAAACAGAATAAATAATGTCAAACATCTTTACAAAGTAAATAACACATTATTAGAAAAATTCTGCAACATATCTCTAATCAGATAAACACATAAAGACAGGAAGAACACAAATACACAAGGGTACACAAACACATAGTGGGATAACACAAGGAAAGGACAGTGTTTGTTTTACTGCAGTATTTTGCAAACAAAACTTTCTTTATTTCTTGGAGATCTCCCTTCGTTCTTCATTATTTCCAAAAAGTCCTATCTATACCTGCTTTCTGTACTTTTTTTGTTGAGAGGCACCCACATGCCTTGCTCATACTGTGGCATCAAGCAGTCAGGCCTTCAAAATGAGTGGTCTGCCAAGCGAGTGGATTCATTTTTTATTTATCAATTAACATGAACTCTAGTACTCACAATTAAGTTACAAATTACCCTCCTGTATGAACATTACGCAATGGAAACGCACATATGACTATCTGTAATTTACAGAACTCAGACTGTTCACTACACACTGGCAATACCACATTTTCTTTCTTATTTAACGGCTTTGATCAACACTTGGCCATCGCACTGAATATGAATGGCGCACACATTACAAATTCTGGATATCATGACAACATACAATTTGAAGGAAAAGGCCACCAATCTTTTTCTTTTCACTATCTTATTTATTCCAATAAATTCTATAACCTAAACACACAAATTCCATAACCTACAACAATAACACATTAGAAATTCCGCCCAGTGGGCATGGCTTTACATTGGTGATTCTCTATCTTATGGTCTCGTAATTATTTAATGCTACAGTGCACTTTCTGGATAGGATGGTGGATCTTTTTTTATATCTCACACTTCGACTCTCACAACCATCATCACTAAACTTTCCTCCAGACCGAGCGGTACAAAAGGAACATCCATAACCCACTACCTCTGAAACTACCTTGCTACTCTCCCATGCAAACCACACATACTTAAATTACATGACATACACCACACTGCAACATGGAATACGACATAAGGAATAGTCACAGCATTATAATCACATCACTTTCAGTTTTCCCACTTCAATTAGTATTCATCCCAGTTCCACACGACACTGCCCCACTTCATAACTTTTCTTTCCTACTACGAACTCTGGACGTTATATGCACGTCTTCCTGTGCAATGCAAGCCAAGTGGCGTTACTGGATAGACGGCTGACTCACCTTGCTTCTCTCTCAGAGTATTATAGTTTGAATCAAGCGTCACACGGAAACACAAAACGCAAAGTAGTATTAAGAACATATTCATCACACACGCGAGTCCTCAACTGATACCATGGGCGAGTACTTCTCTTTATCCTTTGTCTCATACACAGATTGAGACTCACACAGTACTCACCAGGTGGAAGTACTCGTCTCTAATTTCAAGTCCTGCACGCGCCATTTCTTAAATATTTCCAACTTATAGTACACACGCTAGTAATTCAACTTAACTTAAGCACTCGGAAGTATTTCAGCTTATTGCTACACGTGGTTTCATTGTGACTGTTGGTCACTTCCAAAGATTACTACGATCCCATTAATATTACCTGCCTCACATTTAATTCTCCCCACAAAAGTGCCTGAAATAGAGAAATTATTATTCTAAACTACTCTTAAGTATTTCACATGCATACCATGTCTCCACTCTTTTGTCCTTACGGAGGTCTTACCAACTCTAGATCCAGCGGCAGAGTGCTGAAACATGGCCGTTCTTCAGGTCCTCTCGCACCTCTGCCAAAGTAGGGGAGCACCTTGCTACCGTATTGGTCAGCCACATTTCAGGCGCTCAAAGCTCAGGTAAATTTCATCTCTTTGGTCCCACCAAAGGTGAACAAAGGGTCGTCTCAAAGATGATCATATATTCACATTCACTATCTTCGGTTAGCAGACGACCACACATTCATTCATTTCACAGATCTCACCGAACTGGATGTAGGGTTTTATTTTGTGGGAGTGCACATGTGACCAATTAAATAAATAAATTGTTATTCTTTCCTACACTGGTATCCGGCTTCGCTGTATTAATTGAAATTGAGTTATTTTTACAAAAAATGTGTTGTTCTGACAAGAACAATGAAGTATGTTGTACCTATTTTCAATGGCGGGCGGTACTGTACCCTTTCATTGTATAACTTCTCAATGCATTTCTTCCAATTCATCGCAACTCATTCTCTTATATGGCCTACCCCATCTTAAGCTAACTTAAATCTACTGAGCTCAGATGCTAAACTAAGTGACGAGGCAATGCAGCAGCACAAAATAATTAACACAAACAGCAATGGCAAAAAAATGGAAATTGGCAAAGCAATTGCAATATTACAACTAATATAAGGTACTGTGCAGCAAACAAGAAAAATAAATCCGTAGTAAAACTGGCCTAACATAGTGATACAAAGTCAAATTCAGTAACACTATGCCTGGCAAACAGCAGCAGCAAATGCAATAACTTATATCTAAACATGACAAAGCTCAAGCAGAAAAAATATTACAGTAAAAATGGCCATGTTTAATACCTATGTCACAGCTTAACACTAGAGTGATGCATCACCTTAACGTACACTACAAAAAATTTACCAGTCATTGACAAAAATTATGTATTCAATTCCTGTGAGAGGAAATGTCTTTTTGTGCTCCCTCGTTTTTTTTTAAGTTATTATTTACTGGATCTGTAGGCATAAAGTATCTAAATTAGTGCATCTATTAAATTTTATTCTAACCAATGCTGCAGTGCAGCTAGAAACTTGATATTAAACAAAATGAGCAAATAAATAAATAAGGTAAGGCGTGAAACGTCATTCACTAGGCAAATGGCGCCTCCAAATGCAGCAAAAAATCTCTCAATTACAAAGACAATAGATGTAAAATGTTTCTCATCATTTCATTAGGCATATTAGTAAATATCATAGATTAAGAGCTCCACAGTGTAATCATGTTTTCACGCCATATGTTTCCAAGTAATGAGCGTGTCATATTTGCGATGCTTTTTGTAAAGGAATGTCAATAGCGAGGTTAATGGTCTCCTTTTTTCTCCACCTCATGGCTTTCTTTTGTCAGACAACTATCTCTCAGCTGGGTGCCCAAAACACATTACGTCAAGGTCACTTACCTTTCTTACTGAAATATTTACGACAGCAGTTTCTGCTACAGTGACAGTCTCATAAAAAAGTTTTCACAGGTCGAAAATTTGCATTACAAATGTGTAGAAACAAAATCCTATAAATATAACAGTGTGCAAAAAATTTTCGGCGGCATTGTGATACATTCACACATTTACACACATTTCATAACTCTTAAAGTACGATTCTTGGTTTCCAACATCCTTTTCATAAATCAGAGTCAGTAACCACTACTCATTATTCTTTACCTTATTACACATATACATATTCGTCGACATTTCTTCAATATTTCATCATAATAAATACATAGCATAATCAAATTCCTCATATAGCATCAGCTTATTGATCATAAACATACCTCAACAGCATTATACGCATCGTCGTCGTAATAATAACACCATAACACCTCAGTCAAATCTCAAAAACACCTAGCTTTCTGCAAAAATTTCAAAACCTAAAAAAAATTATCTGCTCATTTCAATAGTGTCATTTCATTAGGCATTTTAGTAAATGGTTTTAGTAAATGGTTTATCAACACAGAAAGAGATCTAAAAGAAATGGACACAGATCAGGAAACAATATTTAACAGAAACCTTTTTAGAAAAAAACTGAATTCATTCACGGGTTTCGGTGTGAAAATTAAGAAGACTTGTGGAACTAAATGGTCTGAAGAGAGAAAAGCCGCCTTCAGCGCAAGAATGAAAGAAGTGTGGACTGAGAGAAAGGAGACTTCCCAGAAGCGCAAGAAATAACTGTTTTCACGGTCTTTAACGGCCAAATTTGTATAATAATAAATAATAGTGTCATCAACCTCAAACATACTTTAAAAATCATGACCCCATACCAAATGCGACATTCAAAGCTCTCATAGTATCACAATGGTTCCTCCGGCCGCGGTGGTCTAGCGGTTCTGGCGCTGCAGTCCGGAACCGCGGGACTGCTACGGTCGTAAGTTCGAATCCTGCCTCGGGCATGGATGTGTGTGGTGTCCTTAGGTTAGTTAGGTTTAAGTAGTTCTAAGTTCTAGGGGACTTATGACCTAAGATGTTGAGTCCCATGGTGCTCAGAGCCATTTGAACAATGGATCCATAAAAAAAAAAAATATGAACAGTTCACAAAGTACAGACAAAATACAATTTCATAAGTGTGAAATTATCCAACTGTGTAATTGCATAACATCTGTCACTGATGTGGTAAAAAAGACATGTTCGTCTCTCTCAGTTAAATGATCAGATAACTGTGTAATTTATGTGTTAGAGAAATATGGTACCGATTTGTAAAGTTGTATAAGCAAATACCACATTAGCTAGGGGTACTTGTGCTTGCCAAACACATGGTACACAAAGTAGGCGTGTACCCCCCTGAGGATTAATGTAATTATACCCTCAGGTGTTACAGATTACAGAAATGGGATGAAATGTATCACAGAAAACTTTCTTTGTAATTCAAAAATCTTTAAAAATAAATGTTTTCTAAGTACAAAATTATTCACTCAAATCGTGTACTGCGGCGCTAAATTCTGCGTCTTGTTGTAACATAATCTCTGTCATTACTTGAGGGTAAGAAATGTGCCAAGTGTCGTAATTATCGTTGTCCGTAAGCAAAGTTCTATAGAAGTCAATATACTTACCTTGTAATAAACAAAAGCGAAATGCTATGCATATAGATATCGTAGTTATTACGTACAGTACCGTGATCAAGAAAGTACTACATTGTAATGGATTGTTGTGCTACAAAAAAGGCTGTCTTATTGTAGCTATACCACAAAGTTACTACTAAAACATGTTTTACATTCCAGAAGAATTCAGAAAAACTGAGCAGATATAAAACAGATACATTGCAAAAGCAACAATATAAATTGTGTCACACATTAGTAGCTTCGTGATATAATCGTGTAGCTGTCAAAGGATCCAAATACTAAGTCATCTATAATCTCACAGAAAGTACTTCAAATAAAGAATGTCATTTCAAGTAAACCAAAATGTTGCATTAAAATCTCATTAGCAGTATATGTTCTAAGTATGTAAGCCATATATTCGTAACGTAATCATGCAACTAACAAGCAAGAATGTACAAATAACAGCACTGTGTTGTCTGTTCACTATAACAATGCATTCATAATTTCTGTTTAAATAAGTTCTCTTGGATCTTGACTGGATATTTAACTTCAAACATTGTTGCATGTTAACAGTTTTTAAGTCTGACAAAGTATACTGGTAACGTGAAGTGAAAAGTTTTATGGCAAAGACAAAGTTAAAAAGCAGATTATATCTCAATAAACGCTTTTACATGTGAAATGTGGTGCAATCCTTTACTCTTCCTAGTACGCAGAGTTTCAGTTTCAACGCAATTATCATGTGGGATACGTTGGTAAGGAATATTGGAATTTTTTTCAAGGTTAGCTTGTGTTATTTTTCTCAAGCCCAGCCGGCGCACGTGGCTGCCTGCGGTGTGAGTCATTGTCTGTTTCTTTGTTGGGGCGCGTCGTTATTAAGATTAGGAGACCTAACTTCTACAAATTCACCTTGTCGAGAGTGCCCTGTTCTGTTTGAATCTCGCCAGTTCTGATGCAATTCAAGTCTGTCGTTACGATTATATCGTCTATCGTCATGTCGGTAGTTCCTGTAGTTTCTTTCTTATCGGTTAAGTGGTGGAGAATTTCTCCCTGAATTATCACTGCACGGTGGACCATTGTGTCTGAAGTTATTCTGTCTCCTGTGATAATAATAGTTCTGGTTGCCATACTGTCTGTTTCTATGATTGTCTCAGTCATATTCATTACTACGGAAATGCGATCTTTCTCTGTAACTCTTACTCTGCCAGTGGTTGTCATATCAGTGGTGTCTGTTTTGTTCACGATTTGCGTTGTAAGAATAGCTTTGTCGTGTCCAGTTATTATTTCTTTCATCGCAGAATTGTGACGGATGTGAACTGTAATGGTTGTGCTCCTGTTTTCGCGTCCTCGATTGTCAGTGTCAATTTCCAATTCTTGTAACAGTCCCTGAAAAGCTCCAATGTCGTCTTTGCAACGTCCTGCCAAAATAATGTGTCGTAAATGTTCAGGCAATTTGATTAAGCAAATGCGGATGAGTTCTGAGGGGCTGTATGGGTTTGAAAGGTACTGATTCTTGTGCAACATGTTTCAAAATATTTCACAAGACTGGAAAATTCAGATTGTTCGAAATGTTTCATCATTATGATGCTGTGTTTTACTCGGTCTTGTGTAGCTTGAGACCAACATGCTGAGAGGAAGGCATGATAAAATTCTCCTTCACTGTGGCAATCGTGAATGACCAATCGCATTCTTACAGCTGGTTCATTCTCTAAGTAGCCACACATAAATTCTAATCTGTACTCTAATGACCAGTTGGGAGGAAAACAACGAGAGAGTTGATGGAGCCACGGTTGTGGATGAATGTCGTTGCCGGAATTCTTAAATGTTTTGAATTTACATGTAGTAATGAACAGCTTATAGTCAAAATCATCGTGTCGGCGAGTCTCATATCGGTCATTGTTACGTCGTGTCGGCGGTTCCATCTCAAAATTCGGTACACCTTGCCAATTTCTTTAATAATTTCAGAAATGCCCTGTATTATTATTTTGTGGCTTTTCTGTATTTCTAAGTCCCTCTTCCCGTGTTGGAGCGCGAGTGTCCTCTGAAATATGTAATTTTTGTATTACTTGTGCCAACTGATGATGTACTTCCCGGATTTCTCTTTTGTGTTGCGTATTAATTTGATTCTGATTTTGTTTGAATTTCTTAATTTGTTCATACTTTTCTTTGTCAGTGATGGCTACAGGTCTTTTGTCATTCAGATCATCATCTACCTTTGCAGATAAGTTAGTGAACTGATCCAAAATTCGGCTACTTCTCTGATAGTGTACTTATTTCCTCAGTGTTTTTCTGAACCAAGTTTCAGAGTGTCCATTTGTGTTGAAATCGTATCTACTGTGTCCTTTAAGTTTTCCTGAGTTTTTGCAAGTAGCGTAACCGAATCGGTAGATGCAACTGAGTCAATTTTAGCCCACAAGGTCTCATGATTTTCATGAACAATGGTTTGCAGTTCTTTTATGGCTGCTTCGTGATTCTGTAATGCGTTTTCATGCCGCGAAAAAATAGCTTGAAAATGCTCTCAAATTTGTGTTTTTACGTCATTACAGACTTTTTGACATTTCGATTCAATGTTATGTAACTCAGTAGTTAAATCTTCACGTGTTTGTCCAAGTATGGTGTCTAACTTTTGACGCTTTTGCTGTGTTTGTCTCTGATTTTGTCCCATTGTGTCTAACTTTTGAAGCTTTTGCTGTGTTTGTCTCTGGTGTTGTTCCATTGTGTCTAACTTTTGAAGATTTTGTTCCATTGTGTCTAACTTTTGAAGCTTTTGTCCCATTTGTTGCATTAATTGTAATAACAATGCACTGGTGTCTGAAACATGTTCCTCGGTGCTATTCGGCAATGCATTTGCACCAGCAACATTCGCATTTTGAAAAGCAGAAAATGTATCTTGACTTATTTGAGAAAACGGCGAGGACGCAAAACCTGAATCTACAGTATTTGCAAGATTGTGTCCTGTCATTTCGGATTCCTGAGGCAAGCTGTTGCCGACCGATCGATCGATAATGCTTCCCTGTTCACTAATTGTTTCACTGCCTACACCATTATTTGCAGCCCGCTCCATTTCCCTATGCACAGTTACCAAATTACTACTTTGAACATTAGTTAATTCATTACACGGTAGCGCTAACACACTGCTTTCGTCTTCACTGTCATTTCTCAGTTTACTTTGGAGCCTAGTATTACATTTTTCACAAGCCATTATTGTCACAATATTTCAAACGACAACACAGAAAAGCACAATTTGAAGAGCAAAATAAGAAAACACATTAACATAGCATTGAAAATAACATCTCCTTAATTGCAAGTGCAGCTGCGAAATACTTGGTGCAAATCTACATGCATGCCACAACTGTTTTACTGTACAAAAATGAAAAACTACAACTACAAAGTAAATTCTCTCTACAATTACGTGCTAGCAATAAACAAGGGCTGCACTAACTGCCCAAACTACAAGAAAAAATCAGAAGATTCCAGTGAGGTATCCTGGCAGGGTCGCCATATGAAACGTCCCCTTAGAAAAATTAATGAATTACTGTGCTGATAAGCCTCTTACATTATTTGCTTTTCAAACAGCTGAGCAAAACTGAACGTTCTCAGACATTACTCTCTTTACTTATTCTGATCAACACTAAACTGACACATAATATTTTTAGCGCAACGCAATCTGACTTTCAGTAATCCCTACAAAAGAATGGCCCTGACTAACATTAACCTATACCTTTCAAAAATCACTTACCTCACCAAAAACCTTTGTTACTCGAACTACTGCAATACAGCGAGCGCCACTACTGCCAGCTAAATAAAATATTCAAACTACTGAAGGCACTAACTACTGATAGGCATAGTTAGCAAATGAAAGATTTTGATAGAGAACAAACAATGTATTTACCTTAATAGTGTTCAACAGTCATAATATATATAGCAGTTCATTACATCCAGTCTTACAAATTTCAAAACTCCGCCATTTCTCTCCCCACATCCACCACTGCTGGCAGCTCACCTCCAACAGCGCAACGCTACGCGCTCTTAACAGCCAGCTGCCCAACACTACAATGGCAGACAATAATGCAAACTAGCCACAGACTGCACACAGCACAGCCAGTGATTTTCATACAGAGCGCTACGTGGCGTTACCAATAAGAAAACCTAAACAGCCTACTTACAAACTGAAAAAAATAAAAATCACATTTTGGGGCTCCTAAAAAATCACATTTGCGTTTAGAATCTTTGCATATGTTAGGGAGAGAGAAATTATTAGCTTGACGTATTTTGCATATTTTCATTCAATAATGTCATATAAAATAATGTTCAGCGATAACCCATCTTTAAGAAAGAAAGTCTTCATTGCGCAAAAACGTGCTTCAAGAATAATATGTGGTGCTCACCCACGTTCATCTTGTAGACATCTGTGTAAGGAGTTCTGACTATTGCTTAGTAGTATATTTATTCCTTATGAAGTCTGTTGTAAACAGTTCACTGCAGGTGAAAAGAAACAATGATTTACATAATTACAATATCAGGAGGAAAAATGACATTCATTACTCCATATTAACGATGTCTTTAGCACAAAGATGGGTACACAACGCTGCAACAAAAAATTTTGATCACTTACCCAATGGTATAAAACGTCTGGCAGACAGCAAAGCAAAATTTGATAACAAACTGAGAAAGTTCCTCCTTGACAACTCCTTCTATTCCAATGAAGAATTTATATTACTGTAACGTGTAAATGGTGGCTGGTAGGAACTACTAACTCACACCTGTATATCTTAATACTTTTAAATGTTCAGAATGTCACCATACGTACAAATTAATGTGACTTGAATGTATACTACTGGCCATTAAAATTGCTACACCAAGAAGAAATGTAAATGATAAACGGGTATTCATTGGACAAATATATTATACTAGAACTGGCCGTTAATAACGGCCTTGATACGACTGGGCATTGAGTCAAACAGAGCTTGGTTGGCTTGTACAGGTACAGCTGCACATGCAGCTTCAGCACGATACCACAGTTCACCAAGAATAGTGACTGGCGTATTGTGACGAGCCAGTTGCTCGGCCACCATCGACCAGACGTTTTCAATTGGTGAGAGATCTGGAGAATGTGCTGGCCAGGGCAGCAGTCGAACATTTTCTGTATCCAGAAAGGCCCGTACAGGACCTGCAACATGCGGTCGTGCATTATCCTGCCCAAATGTAGGGTTTCGCAGGGATCGAACGAAGGGTAGAGTCACGGGTCGTAACACATCTGAAATGTAACGTCCATTGTTCAAAGTGCCGTCAATGCGAACAAGAGGTGACCGAGACGTATAACCAATGGCACCCCATACAATCACGCTGGGTGATACGCCAGTATGGCCATGACGAATACACGCTTCCAATGTGCGTTCACCGCGATGTCGGCAAACAGGGATGCGACCATCATGATGAACAGAACCTGGATTTATCCGAAAAAATTACGCTTTGCCATTCGTGCACCCAGGTTCGTCGTTGAGTATACCATCGCAGGCGCTCCGGTCCGGTAACTGCAGCCATGGTCTCCGAGATGATGGTCCATGCTACTGCAAACGTCGACGAACTGTTGGTGCAGATGGTTGTTGTCTTGCAAACGTCCCCATCTGTTGACTCAGGGATCGAGACGTGGCTGCACGATCCGTTATAGCCATGCGGATAAGATGCCTGTCATCTCGACTGCTAGTGATACGAGGCCGTTGGGAACCAGCACGGCGTTCCGTACTACCGTCCTGAACCCAACAACGTTTCACCAGGCAACGCCGATCAACTGCTGTTTGTGTATGAGAAATCGGATGGAAACTTTCCTCATGTCAGCACTTTGTAGATGTCGCCACCGGCGCCAGCCTTGTGTGAATGCTCTGAAAAGCTAATCATTTGCATATCACAGCATCTTATTTCTGTCCGTTAAATTTCTCGTGTGTAGCACGTCATCTTCGTGGTGTAGCAATTTTAATGGCCAGTAGTATAAAATGACTCATTCCCCATAATTAGTATCCGTCGTGAGAAATGATCCATGGAGCACGGAGCTAACCAACTTCCGCGTGTGAACTCGGTGTTTGTTGCTGGCAGCTTCCACTGCGTGCCTGGAGGTAGGGAGGTGTTGTTGCGGATGTGGTCCGCAGCAGTGCTCGCTCGCTCCTGAGAGTGAGTCACTCGGCGGGCGCTAAGCAGCACTTGGCCCCGAGCCGGTCTCGCCCGCCCACCTGCCGCGTAATAGCGCGGCCCGGCCCGGCGCCACGCTTCGTCTGCACATCGCAGGTCCCGTTAGCACGAGGAACGGGACACCGGCCGCCGCCAGTGGTCACATCTAACGTGCCTCCTAAGCGGTCACTATTACCGTACAATAGTACTACGCATATTCTGCCTCAGTAGAACTGTGCAATAATATTGCGCAACATTTAATGCGGTTCGAAATAATGGACGATGCTCGTCTGATTACTGTTATGCTTTATTGCAAGCAAGCGGGAAAAAGAAGGTGGATCAAAATTTGGCGTAAGGAGAATCAAAACTCACTAATGAAAACTTCTTGATAGTACTGATATAGACAAATGATTATCAGAACTTTTTCTCTGTTTATGGTTCAACATTTATTGCATTACTGCAAACTGTTACCTCTATGATCAAAAAACAAAAGACGACATTCAGAGAAGCGGTTCCAACAAGTTACCGCTTATTTGTTGCGCCACTGTACTTTACTATTGGCAACTCTTTCGAAGATTTAAAGTTCGTAAGTGCTGTTCACCTTGAAGTGTTGGAGACCTAGTCATGGAACTGTGTTATGTAATAAACGATTGTATTTCGGTAAGTAATCTAATAATTACAGTTATTGGGATAGTACGTTTTTAGGTTGCGTAATACCTACATGGGAAGAGCAAGCCATTAATGCTTATTTCCTCTGGGAAGCAGATCAGATGTCGAAGCATAGACACGTGGACACAAAATGGTTAGTCTATACTGAAAGGTGTAGTCCACTTAGTGGCGCAGTTACAATCATGCAGAAAATGTCAGGTCATATGGCGCCTCCGATGCCAGCTTACACTTAGGCAGCAACCCGCATTACCCTGAATATAGGGAAGACGCAGGCCATTATGTTTATTCACCATCGGCCTAAGTTCAAATACCATCTTACAATGCACAACATCACTCTCCAAAATGGTTCAAATGGCTCTAAGCAGTATGAGACTTAACATCTGAGGTCATCGGTCCCCTAGTATTAGAACTACCTAGTATTAGAACCTAACTAAACTGAGGAGATCACACATCCATGCCTGAAGCAGGATTCGAACCTGCCACCGAAGCAGTCGCGCGGTTCCTGACTGAAGCGCCTAGAACCGCTCGGCCACAATGGCTGGCATCACACTCCGTTTGAAAAATCTGGTGAAATACCTGACTGTCATACTGGACTCGTAACTCCTCTTCAAGAACCACCTTTAGGAAAAATGCAACAGCACCATGCACCTTTTTCACCAATAACAACCACTACTGTCGAGTCAACAAGTGAACGTGAGGACCAAACTACGCCTGAACCAAACAACGATGCTCACGGGATCACGTGAAACACCCATCTCAAACCGCTGGAAACCCTACAAAACCAATGTTTACGGTTAATCTCTGGAGCACCTACATCAGAAAGGATCGCGGATCTCCATCATGAACAGCCCATGGGGAGCATCAAGGAGGTAATTGTATAATCCACACAAAAATACCTCGCTACCATTCAAGCACTAAGGCCCCCTATGATGAATTTTTAAACACAAAAAAGGAGAAAAAGTAATGTAACACTGTACGACATAAATGTAAAGTCAATTGGGACAGTGTATAACATCATTAAATGAAATGTAATAAAGTAGCCAACACCTTAGGAGGGTCAAAGGACCTAGTGCTCAGTACCCTTCTCACATAAAAATAAAGAGAATGGATATAAGTGCGGCTTACGTAAGTATTTACTTCAACGGTAGACTCATAATCATAGATATCAGGAGTATTTACACCTATAAATTCCAACCACAAGGTGGTAGTGCTTCTGTGAAACCGTACCAGAAAAAAGCCGTTACGTCATTTAGTTTGCGACATGTTTATGGGAAGAATATATATAGGCCGGCCGGAGTGGCCGAGAGGTTCTAGGCGCTTCAGTCTGGAACCGCGAGACCGCTACGGTCGCAGGTTCGAATCCTGCCCCGGGCATGGATGTGTGTGATGTCCTTAGGTTAGTTAGGTTTAAGTTGTTCTAAGTTCTAGGGGACTGATGACCTCAGATTTTAAGTCCCATAGTGCTCAGAGCCATTTGAACCATTATATATATATATATATATATATATATATATATATATATATATATATATACTCCTGGAAATTGAAATAAGAACACCGTGAATTCATTGTCCCAGGAAGGGGAAACTTTATTGACACATTCCTGGGGTCAGATACATCACATGATCACACTGACAGAACCACAGGCACATAGACACAGGCAACAGAGCATGCACAATGTCGGCACTAGTACAGTGTATATCCACCTTTCGCAGCAATGCAGGCTGCTATTCTCCCATGGAGACGATCGTAGAGATGCTGGATGTAGCCCTGTGGAACGGCTTGCCACGCCATTTCCACCTGGCGCCTCAGTTGGACCAGCGTTCGTGCTGGACGTGCAGACTGCGTGAGACGACGCTTCATCCAGTCCCAAACATGCTCAATAGGGGACAGATCCGGAGATCTTGCTGGCCAGGGTAGTTGACTTACACCTTCTAGAGCACGTTGGGTGGCACGGGATACATGCGGACGTGCATTGTCCTGTTGGAACAGTAAGTTCCCTTGCCGGTCTAGGAATGGTAGAACGATGGGTTCGATGACGGTTTGGATGTACCGTGCACTATTCAGTGTCCCCTCGACGATCACCAGTGGTGTACGGCCAGTGTAGGAGATCGCTCCCCACACCATGATGCCGGGTGTTGGCCCTGTGTGCCTCGGTCGTATGCAGTCCTGATTGTGGCGCTCACCTGCACGGCGCCAAACACGCATACGACCATCATTGGCACCAAGGCAGAAGCGACTCTCATCGCTGAAGACGACACGTCTCCATTCGTCCCTCCATTCACGCCTGTCGCGACACCACTGGAGGCGGGCTGCACGATGTTGGGGCGTGAGCGGAAGACGGCCTAACGGTGTGCGGGACCGTAGCCCAGCTTCATGGAGACGGTTGCGAATGGTCCTCGCCGATACCCCAGGAGCAACAGTGTCCCTAATTTGCTGGGAAGTGGCGGTGCGGTCCCCTACGGCACTGCGGAGGATCCTACGGTCTTGGCGTGCATCCGTGCGTCGCTGCGGTCCGGTCCCAGGCCGACGGGCACGTGCACCTTCCGCCGACCACTGGCGACAACATCGATGTACTGTGGAGACCTCACGCCCCACGTGTTGAGCAATTCAGCGGTACGTCCACCCGGCCTCCCGCATGCCCACTATACGCCCTCGCTCAAAGTCCGTCAACTGCACATACGGTTCACGTCCACGCTGTCGCGGCATGCTACCAGTGTTAAAGACTGCGATGGAGCTCCGTATGCCACGGCAAACTGGCTGACACTGACGGCGGCGGTGCACAAATGCTGCGCAGCTAGCGCCATTCGACGGCCAACACCGCGGTTCCTGGTGTGTCCGCTGTGCCGTGCGTGTGATCATTGCTTGTACAGCCCTCTCGCAGTGTCCGGAGCAAGTATGGTGGGTCTGACACACCGGTGTCAATGTGTTCTTTTTTCCATTTCCAGGAGTATATATATATATATATATATATATATATATATATATATATATATATATATATATATATATATATAAGCCGTCAGGCGCATTTCTCTGGCGTTTGGTGTTTCTCCAGGTATCTGCATTTTCGCATTTTCATTGTGAGTTGGAGTCAGCCCACACAGATATTGTTCATCAAGTCTTTCATGCAATGTCCAATGTGGACAGACAGCATCAGTTTCTTTCCTGTTGCAAACAAAATTCTTTTAAAGCACAGTTTTATGTTCCCTGCAGCGACAGTACCTACCAGGCCCACACTCACTGTTATCGCGATACACTAGCAGCGCTCAGTCACTGCTGCTTACGCACAGGGTGAAGCGAAATCCGCACTCTCGGGCTTCGCAGCGTGACTCCTCACATGCCAGTGATAAAAAAATGTCTGTCACAAAATTTCATCCGGCGAATACATCTGGCAGAAAAAGGACGTTAGAGTGGGAATCTGGCAACACTGTAACCATATGTATGGTAACCACCTATAGCAGCCCGTATTATGGATAGTGGTTGCAGTAGATTTTTAGATTAACATGCAGGAAGTCGAGGGTTCAATCCTGGGTTGGGGCGCATTTTTTTATATGCTAATTTCATTCTGACATTTCATACTGTAATATACACCGTTTCTTATGACACAACATAACAAATACGTTTTTAGACAAATAAGAAATAGACAGTTGAAACAAAAGACCTGTCGTAGGACAGAATAACTAAAACTACAAAGATGCTGAAGATGATAGCACAGTACAATAACACAACATCTACTTGCCATTTAAACTACGTGTAATATGAGCACTCATATGTCGCACATTAGCAACCAGTGACAATAATAATGTCCACATTAATAAGCGCATGACCTTCACAACAGAATACGTTGTCCTCAGAACAACAGACGCTGAAAGCGATTTCCCTGCACGTCCAAACACTGCGCAGCCCGCCCGATCTTGTAGCTCTGGACTCTTCGCAGCAACGTTGCGACCACAGGAACAAGAGCAGCATGAACACGCGCTACCAATTCTGCCACATTCGTCGGCTTCTTCAGGTGTCCCCGCAGGAAGAAATCCAGGGGATGTAGGTCAGGTGAACACGGTGGCAGCACAACTGGACCTCCACGTCCGATCCATTTCCCTGGAAATGTTCTGTCTAAATACTGTCCCACATTAATTCCAGAGTGTGGAGGTGCACCATAATGTTGGAACCATATCCCCAGCCGAACATGTAGTGGAACATCTTCCAGCGCATTAGGCAGACAGTTTGAGAGGAGTGAAGACACCCTCACGAATGAATGCTCCTTCATCTGACCATATTACAGTGTTCACGAAGTCATCGTTGGCTTCCTGTTGTCTTTGGAATCATTCACAGAATTGCATCTGCTGATGACATCTGCAGGATACGGATTTTGCATGAAAGCATAATTATAGGGGTGCAGCCAATGCTCGTGCAGCACGCTAACGACGCAGCTGCCTTGCTACACTATGTGTACTTCGCTGAGGTTCTTGGTGTATGACCTCCAGAATAGCTTCATCAGTAGCTGGAGTACGGCTAGTCCGTGGACGACCTCTGTCACGCGATGGTGGAAGGAGAGAACCTGACTCTTGAAGGCGCAGCTCCAGACAACGAAACACATTTTTGTCTGGATGGCGTCGACGAAGATATCTAGAAGCATATTCACGAGTGGCAATACCAGCCCGGTTATCAAATACACCAAGCATATCCACATATTCATCGTTTGTGTACGCCATAAGTCTGCCACACTGGTTTAGAGGTTTGCAATAAGAAAATTCGATACCTGTACGCATGTTCATTGGAGTCTGTCACAGGCGTGTTACTCTACTCCCAACTAGTCCGTCTGCTAGACAGCGTATACAATATAAACACACCGTCAGTCCTGCGCACTGTTCCACCAAACACACATTACCCCTCTAACACATATAGTTCTGCATGATTCATCCCGACACCGCTAATTGTGAAATGTTCAGTTTCGAATTACACTGTTTCCCTAGCGGTAACAAACGTGATGTTTCCACAATCCCATCGATAGAATAATAATAATAAAATAATAATGCATTGAGATACGTACTAGACAGCATGCGTTTACCAGACTCAATGTGGGACCATGGTGATAACATATACAAATAGTAACCGAGTTTGAACATTATTCACAAAGCGCGTTTCTAGTCCTACTGGTAACATAAGGCCCCAACGAAATGCAATGGACCTGAAAGAGGCAAGCATAATAGTCGGTACTAATCTGTGGGGCCACTGGAGGAGGATACAAAGAAAACAGGTTTCGCATCTAGTAGATGAAGTTAATAAATACGCGCCCAAGACGTGGAAAGGACTTCTTTCAAAGATGACCAATCTTCCATTTCTACGATTGTAGTATGTAAGTGCAAATGTTTGCTAGAGGACCCGCTGCAATCGCTGTCTACGATTAAGACGCCAGATACCATACCAACTGGACTACATTTACCAAATAAAACATGTACCTCAACTCAGGATCGAACCCTCGCCCTCCAGCATGCTTACCCAAAACTCTATCCAGTGCACCAACTGTACAGTACAGCTTACATGTCCTGACAGAGATGGCTACCATACATGTGGTTACAGTGATGCCTGCCAGATGTACCCGCTGGATTAAATTTTCTCTATCGGTGGCTTGTAAGGCATATATATATATCCTTCTTTCCTCCCTCCCTCCATATCCTGCCCTGCCCCCTCTACTCATGTACTGCTCCCCCTCTTTCCATCTATAAAATCCTCCCCCCTCACTCTGTCCATCTCCTTCTCCCATGCCTCACTTTTGTGCGAATGTGAGGTGGTTTTTGGCCCAAAAGCACGCACACACACCCACACAGCCATACACAGCAACACACACACCCACCCACACACCCACACCCACACCCACACACACCCACACACACACACATATATATATATATATATGTGTGTGTATATATATATATATATATGTGTGTGTGTGTGTGTGTGTGTGTGTGTGTGTGTGTGTGTGTGTGTATATGTATATGTGTATATATATATATGTATGTGTATATATATATATATATATATATATATATATATATATGTGTGTGTGTGTGTGTGTATATATATATATGTATATATATATGTGTGTGTGTGTGTGTGTGTGTGTGTGTGTGTGTGTGTGTGTGGGTGTGGGTGTGTGGGTGGGTGTGTGTGTTGGTGTGTGTTGCTGTGTGGGTGGGTGTGCGCGCTTTTGGGCCAAAAACCACCTCACATTCGCACAAAAGTGAGGCATGGGAGAAGGAGATGGACAGAGTGAGGGGGGAGGATTTTATAGATGGAAAGAGGGGGAGCAGTACATGAGTAGAGAGGGCAGGGCAGGATATGGAGGGAGGGAGGAAAGAAGGAGACGAACAGAAAAAGGGAGGAGAAGGGGATGACAGAGAAATGGGTGAAGAGTAGGTGGACACAAAGGAGGAAGAGGAGATGGAGAGAGTGAGGGGGAGCAGGAGATAGACAGAGGGGTAGGGAGGAGATAGTGGGGTATGGAGGAGACTGAGAGAGAGCAGAGAGGACGAAATGCACAGAAAGAGGGGGGAAAGGAGGTGAGAGGGGGACGAGGAGATGGAAAGGGAGAGGAGAGAGAAGGAGATGACCTACTAGAGGAGCTGCGAGAAGATGGACAGCGAGAGTGAAAGGCACGAGAAGGGCAGAGAGAGGGAGGAGTGATAAACGGGCAGAGAAAAGGGGAGGAGGACAACGGAAAGAGAGGAGAGAGGTCAAGGACAAAGAGAGAGAGGGAAGGGTAGATGCGTGCAATATACGTGACGTCAGCAAACTTGGGCAAAGCTGCTAGCCAAAGACACAGGGTGCAAAAAAATGTATACAAATTTGTCGTGTGACATAAAAGTCACAGGTGTACCATTTCCCCAACAGGACACCTAGAACTGTCTGTCGCTGGACTTCCCTTTGACCAGCATTCACAGTTATTTTTACTGCCTCGTTTGCACAACGTTGACACGAGAATATGGTTTGTAACACAATTCAACCTTTGGTGAAATTAAAAGCAAGGATGGTAACATTAAGAGTACAACGGGAATTCCACTGTTAAGTGCAGAGGAGAGAACAGGTGGAAAGAGTATACTGAAGGCCTCTATGATGGGGAGGAGTTGTCTGATGTACTACAAGGATAAACAGAAGTCGATTAAGAAGAGACAGTATATCCAATATTAAAATCAGAATTTAAGACAGCTTTGGAGGACTTGCGGTCAAATAAGGCAGAAGGAATAGATAACATTCCATCAGAATTTTTAAAATCATTCGGGGAGGTTGCAGCAAAACGACTATTCATGTTGGTGTGTGGAATATATGACTCTGGCGACATATCTGCTGACTTTCGGAAAAAAACCATCCACACAATTCCGAAGGCTGCAAGAGCTGACAAGTGTGAGAGTTATCGCGCCATCAGTTTAACAGCTCATGCGTCCATGTTGCTCACAAGAATAGTATACAGAAGAACAGAAAAGAAAATTGAGGATGTGTTAGACGGCGATCAATTTGGCTTTAGGAAAGATAAAGGCACGAGAAGGCAATTCTGACGTTGCGGTTGTTAATGGAAGCAAGACTAAAGAAAAATCAAGGCACGTTCATACGATCTGTCGACCTGGAAAGAGCTTTCGACAATGTAAAATGGTGCAAGACGTTCGAAATTCTGAGAAAAATAGGGGTAAGCTACAGGCAGAGACAGGTAATACACAATATGTACAAGGGCCAAGAGGGAATAATAACAGTGGACGGCCAAGAACGAATTGCTCGGATTCAAAAGGTAATAAGACAGGGATGTAGTCTTTCGCCCCTACTGTTCAACCTGTACGCCGAAAAAGCAATGATGGAAATAAAAGAAAGGTTCAGGAGTGGAATTAAAATTCAAGGTAAAAGGATATCAATGATACGACTCACTAATGACATTGCTACCCCAAGTAAAATAAGAAGAAGAATTACATGATATGGTAAATGGAATGAACAGTCTAATGAGTACAGAATATGGATTGAGAGTAAACTGAAGAAAGACGAAAGTAATGAGAAGAAGCAGAAGTGAGAATAGTTAGTATCTTAACATCAGGACTGATGATCATGAAGTAGATGAAGTCAAGGAATTTTACTACCCAGACAGCAAAATAACCAATGATGGACGGAGCAAGGAGGACATTAAAAACAGATTAGCACTGGTAAAAAGGGCATTCCTGGCCAAGAGAAGTCTACTTGTATCAAACATAAGCTTTAATTTGAGAAAGACATTTCTGAGAATATAAGTCTGGAGTATAGCATTGTATGGATGCGAAAAAATGACTGTCGGAAAACCTAAACAGAAGAGAATCTAAGCATCTGAGAAGTGTGCTGCAAACGAATGTTGAAAATTAGGTGGACTGATAAGGTAAGGAATGAGGAGGTTCCGAACAGAATCGGAGACGAAAGGAATATGTGGAAAACACTGGCAAGGAGAAGGGACAGGACGATAGGACATTTCTTAAGACGTCAGGGAGTGACTTCCATGGTACTAGAGGGCGCTGTAGAGGGCGAAGACTGTAGACAGAGATTGGAGTACATCCTGCAAATAATTGAAGACATAGGTTGCAAGTGACACTCTGAGATGAAGAGTTGGCACAGAATGTCTCAAAAAAAAAAAAAAAAAAAAAAAGTAAGTTCAACTATCAGGGGTACAAGACTTGTAACCTGAAGACTTTCCCTAGAGGGTGGAGTTCTGGTAATGGTATCTACATCCAAGCTGTAAACATCCCTGACTTCCAAACGTGTGTCTTCTGTATTAAAGAGGCCACCTTCAAGAGAAAACGAATATTTAACATCCCTAGTAGCAGTAGTTAGGAGATGATAAATTCTACGCTACGGTAACTGTTCCATCATCGACAGAGAGTTACCATAAATTGGTTGCCTGGTTTAGTTCATGAACACATAATTGGTTTGTAACCTCTGCCTAAACCCTCTTTGAGGCGGGGGGGGGGGGGGGTGCCATATCTTTCTGCGTGATATAGTACTGGAAATGTTAAAGAATATCCCTTTAGCAGTCAGGCAACGATTATATTTCCAGCATGACAGGGCTCCACCACACTTTGTCATGATGTCACACAATATGTAGACAAGGATTGCCCCAGCTGTTAGATTGTAAAATGTACTCTAGTACTGTGGCCAGCATGTTCTCTCGACATCACGCCTAAGGATTTCTTTCTATGGGGAAATGGAGTATGCGCTATAGCATAGACACTCCAGACAAGCTCCAGAAAAGCTGTAGCCTGTTTAGCTAAAGCTGCAGCCATTATTCGTCAAACACCCGCTTGTATTCAGCGTGTTAGTCAATCGTTAGCACCCAGATGCCAGTTGCGCATTAATGTAAAGGGACAACATTTTCAGCAACGTTTCTAAAAGTGTATTAACCACACGGTGGTTTGAACACCGTTTCTGAACATAAGCAGCGTAAAAATCATTACAATTATGACATTTTTGTCACATAAACGCTGGTAAATTTTGTATGCACGGTTTTCTACACTTTATATATGTCATCTCCGAAAAAGCTTACGAGTCAATAGATAGGGAAAGGTAGAAGGAATTCTCTCTTTGCCTGGGACATGAACGCTACAACTGAAAAGGCGAATAGGCACGAAGTTAGCGCGCCTCCAGTAGAACAATTACTCATTTGTGGGCGGCCATTAATGTGGTAACAACTAGAAGGAAGAGCGAGGCAAAATTTTATCTAAAGAGCAACTATACGAGTGGGTCTATTCTTTCAGATCCCCACCACCCATATACATACACTACGTGATCAAAAGTATCCGGACACCCCCAAAACATACGTTTTTCGTATTAAGTGCATTGTGCTGCCACCAACTGCCAGGTAATCCATATCAGCGACCTCTGTAGTCATTAGACATCGTGAGAGAGCAGAAGGGGGGGGGGGGGGCTCCGTGGAAGTCACGGACTTCGAACGTGATCAGGTGATTGGGATTCACTTGTGTCATACGTCTGTACTCGAGATTTCCACACTCCTGAACAACCCTTGGTCCACTGTTTCCAATGTGACAGAGAAGTGGAAACTTGAAGGGACATCTACAGCACAAAAGCGTACAGGCCGACCTCGTCTGTTGACTGACAGAGACCGCCGACAGTTGAAGAGGGTCGTAGTGTGTAATAGGCAGACATCTACACAGACCATCGCACAGGAATTCCAAACTGAATCAGGATCCACTGGAAGTACTATGATAGTTAGGCGGGAGGTGATAAAATTTGGATTTCATGGTCGAGCAGCTGCTCAAAAACCACACATCACACCGGTAAATGCCAAACGAGCGAAAACATTGGACGATTCAACAGTGGAAAAACGTTGTGTGGAGTGAAGAATAACGGTACACAATGTGACGATCGATGCGGGTATGGCGAATGCCCGGTGAACGTCATCTGCCAGCTTGTATAGTGCCAACAGTAAAATTCGGAGGCGGTGGTGTTATGGTGTGCTCGTATTTTTCAGGAGGAGGCTTGCACCCTCTGTTGTTTTGCGTAGCACTATCACAACACAGGCCTACATTGACGTTTTAAGCACCTTCTTGCTTCCCACTGTTGAAGAGCAATTCGGGGATGGCGAATGCATCTTTCAACACGATCGAGCACTTGTTCATAATACACGGCCTGTGGCGGAGTGGTTACACGACAATAACATCCCTGTAATGGACTGGCCTTCACAGAGTTCTGACCTGAATCCTATAGAACACCTTTGGGATGCTCTGGAACGCCGACTTCGTGCCAGGCCTCACCGACCGACATCGACACCTCTCCTCAGTGCAGCAGTTCGTGAAGAATGGGCTGCCATTCCCCAAGAATCCTTTCAGCACTTGTTTGAAAGTATGTCTGCGAGAATGGAAGCTGCCATCAAAACTAAGGGTGGGCCACCACCATACTGAATTCCAGCATTTCCGATGGAGGATGCCACGAACTTGTAAGTCATTTTCGGCCAGGTGTCCGGATACTTTTGATCACATAGTGTATGTTTACGTTCAGGCTGCAAAAGTTACTCAATGTGACTACCATCTGCTTCCACGACAGCCTGGGAACGCACCAGAGGTACCATTTCATAACTGTTCGCAGCATATTTCGAACGGCGTACCATGGAACGTTCAGCTGTCGTCACACAGCTTGTATCTCATGGTCGAGCGGCTGCACATAATCCCCACATCACTCCGGTAAATGCCAAAACATTGGACGATTGAACAGTGGAAAAACGTTGTGTGGAGTAACGAGTGACGGTGAACGTCATCTGTCAGCGTGTGTAGTTCCAACAGCAAAATTGGAGGCGGTGGTGTTATAGTGTGGTCATTATTTTTTCATGGAGGGGGCTTGCACCCCTTGTTTTGCGTGGCACTATCACAGCACAGGCCTACATTGATGTTCTTCTTGCTTCCCACTGTTGAAGAGCAATTCGAGGATGGCGAATGCATCTTTCAACACGATCGAGCACTTGTTCATAATGCACGGCCTGTGGCGGAGTGCTTACACGACAATAACATCCCTGTAATAGACTGGCTTGCACAAAGTCCTGGTCTGAATCATATAAACACGTTTGAGATGTTTTGGAACGCCGACTTCGTGCCAGGCCTCACCGACCGACATCGATACCTCTCCTCAGTGCAGCACTCCGTGAAGAATCGGCTGCCATTCCCCAAGAAACCTTCCAGCACCTGATTGAACGTATCCCTGCGAGGATGGAAGCTGTCATCAAGGCTAAGGGAGGACCAACAGCATTCTGAATTCCAGCATAACCGATGGAGGGCGCCACGAACTTGTAAGTCATTTTCAGCTAGGTGTCCGGATAATTTTGATCACATATTGTATACATGGGCCGTGAAGGCGTCGTCCGGCACTTCACGTGATGCGATGAGCATAAAGAGGAAAAAGGGCTACGGAACGCTATCTTGGTGGTGTGCTGCAAATGGAAATTTCTCTCGAGGGGTGAGGCGTGCTTGGGTAATCCGTGTAGTTGTGTCTAACCACAATGCCAAGGAGGCGTAGAAGGTTAAGGTATCTGTCTAGTAAGCAGGAAACCCCGTTCGAGCCTTGGCCATGGTACAAATTCTCATTTGTCACCAAAGAAATCTTTCATGGCCCGAATGCGGCAGAGATCGAAATTTCTCCTATCTGAACATATTTCTAAAGGTTCTACTGCTCATGGCCTAGTGATTAGCATCGCTGCCTCTAGTTTGCGGAGTCCCGTGTTCGATTTCCGGCTGGGTCGGAGAATTTCTTCGCCCGGGACTGAGTGTTTGTACTGTCCTAATGATTTCATCACATCTTCTCACAAAGACGTGCAAATCTCTGAAGTAGTGTCAAATACATGAGCGTCCAAAATTATAGCAACAAACGGCTATTTTCGCGTCCTCTGTCTAATTCACGATATAGTCATACAAACTGTCAACAGACGTTCGTAGGATCGTGTTCTGGACGGAAGATGGCATTCTGGTCAACGCACAAGCGCGGTAACAATTACTTCATGGCACCTATTAACAGGGTAGTGTTTGCCGACTAGTGTGACAACCACAATCGCTGTGTGCTCTGTCACAGACTGTGGAGTGTATTACAGAGAAGACGCCTACCAGGCCGTAGAAAGAACGGAAGTAGGACAGTCGCAGACTGATGTGGCGCGGTGGCTTAATGTGAATCGTCCTGTTGTTTCTCGCATGTTGCGATAGTTATAGAGAACGAAACTGTATCGCGAAGAGCAAGGCAGTCCAACCAAGTGTGACATCGAAAAGAGAAGAACGTTATTTGGCTGTAAGGGCACGACGGTACCGCCTTATTACTGTGCTGCAACTGGCCTCTGACCTCGCAGCATCCATTGGACGTGTTGTATCGGGGCATACTGTAGACAGAAGGCTTCGGCAGAGTGGCCTTTATTGTCGGAGACCTGCTGTATGTTTACCTCTGACGCGTCTTCACAGAAGGGAACGTCTAGAATGGAGTCGTCAACATGCCACCTGGACGGTCGAACAGAGGGCCAATATTCTTTTTACAAATGAGTTCCCATTTGGTTTGGAGAGTGATTCTCGACAGATGCGCATATGGAGGGCACGTGGAACACGATTTCGGCACCCAAACGTTGTGGGAAGAGACCGATATCGTGGCGGAATCCTAATGGTATGGGAAGAGAGTATTGTTGACCACTCTAACACCTCTTTCTGAAATTGTATGGGTGGATCGGCAAAGGGTTAAATGCTATCAGGTATGGAGACGAGATCTTGGGAGCTCTTGTACGGTTGTTCAAATGGTTCAAGTGGCTCTGAGCGCTATGGGACTTAACGCCTGAGGTCATCAATCCCCTAGAACTACACTCCTGGAAATTGAAATAAGAACACCGTGAATTCATTGTCCCAGGAAGGGGAAACTTTATTGACACATTCCTGGGGTCAGATACATCACATGATCACACTGACAGAACCACAGGCACGTAGACACAGGCAACAGAGCATGCACAATGTCGGCACTAGTACAGTGTATATCCACCTTTCGCAGCAATGCAGGCTGCTATTCTCCCATGGAGACGATCGTAGAGGTGCTGGATGTAGTCCTGTGGAACGGCTTGCCATGCCATTTCCACCTGGCGCCTCAGTTGGACCAGCGTTCGTGCTGGTCGTGCAGACCGCGTGAGACGACGCTTCATCCAGTCCCAAACATGCTCAATGGGGGACATATCCGGAGATCTTGCTGGCCACGGTAGTTGACTTACACCTTCTAGAGCACGTTGGGTGGCACGGGATACATGCGGACGTGCATTGTCCTGTTGGAACAGCAAGTTCCCTTGCCGGTCTAGGAATGGTAGAACGATGGGTTCGATGACGGTTTGGATGTACCGTGCACTATTCAGTGTCCCCTCGACGATCACCAGTGGTGTACGGCCAGTGTAGGAGATCGCTCCCCACACTATGATGCCGGGTGTTGGCCCTGTGTGCCTCGGTCGTATGCAGTCCTGATTGTGGCGCTCACCTGCACGGCGCCAAACACGCATACGACCATCATTGGCACCAAGGCAGAAGCGACTCTCATCGCTGAAGACGACACGTCTCCATTCGTCCCTCCATTCACGCCTGTCGCGACACCACTGGAGGCGGGCTGCACGATGTTGGGGCGTTAGCGGAAGACGGCCTAACGGTGTGCGGGACCGTATCCCAGCTTCATGGAGACGGTTGCGAATGGTCCTCGCCGATACCCCAGGAGCAACAGTGTCCCTAATTTGCTGGGAAGTGGCGGTGCGGTCCCCTACGGCACTGCGTAGGATCCTACGGTCTTGGCGTGCATCCGTGCGTCGCTGCGGTCCGGTCCCAGGTCGACGGGCACGTGCACCTTCCGCCGACCACTGGCGACAACATCGATGTACTGTGGAGACCTCACGCCCCACGTGTTGAGCAATTCGGCGGTACGTCCACCCGGCCTCCCGCATGCCCACTATACGCCCTCGCTCAAAGTCCGTCAACTGCACATACGGTTCACGTCCACGCTGTCGCGGCATGCTACCAGTGTTAAAGACTGCGATGGAGCTCCGTATGCCACGGCAAACTGGCTGACACTGACGGCGGCGGTGCACAAATGCTGCGCAGCTAGCGCCATTCGACGGCCAACACCGCGGTTCCTGGTGTGTCCGCTGTGCCGTGCGTGTGATCATTGCTTGTACAGCCCTCTCGCAGTGTCCGGAGCAAGTATGGTGGGTCTGACACACCGGTGTCAATGTGTACTTTTTTCCATTTCCAGGAGTGTATTTAAACCTAACTAACCTAAGGACATCACACACATCCATGCTCGCGGCAGGATTCGAACCTACGACCGCAGCAGTCGCGCGGTTCTTGACTGAAGTGCCTAGAACCGCTCGGCCACCACGGCCGGCCTGTACCGTTGTTACGAGGTGCTGTGGGCTCAGGCTTCGTATTCAAGGGCGATAATGCTCGACCTCATAGAGCATGGATGGTTGATGTTTTCTTGGAAAAGGAAGAATTAGCACGCATGGCGTGACCCGCTTGCTCTCCTGATTTGAATCCTATATAGCATGTCTGGGATGCAACTAGGGAGACGGGTTGCATCACATCAGCATCCACCAACCACTCTTCAAGACTTGCGAGCAGTTCTGGAAGAAGAAATGGCATTATTGCCCCAATATGAGATTTATGACATCATTTACAGCATGCCCCATCCTTGTCAGGTCCGTATTGCTGCCAGAGGTGGCCACACCCCATACTGAGCACACTAACTAGTAGTCGGAATGCGTGCACAAACTCGTTAAGTTGGAAAAAACGAAAACATTTTTGTCTACCGCTAAGCTTGTTGCAGTTGTTTACGTTCTGTATTCTACACATTGTTCCTACTTTACTATTACCTGTTTCTAGTATTTTGTGGCAAAATAAATGCAATCTTGCAAAACTTCGTTTGTTCCTTTAATTTTGGACACCATTGTAGAAGGACTTGCACAAAGGGACCAAAACCACAGATGGGATCTTCCATAAAGTAACTTCATACGGCCATTTCATAGCTAAACTGTTTTGCACGGGAATGTGGCATATAGTGGCATGCTCTGACTTATATTTTCGTCGCCAAGAAGAAGTTTATACAGCATATTATATGAAGAGTCACGGCTGCTATCTATGGCCAGCGCCGCCGCCACTGCAGCTCGGCTCTTCGACAACCTCCAGTCATTATTTTGAGTTAGAATTGTTACAATTTGCATGAACCAGTGTTTTGTGACGTTTATGCGGTATAAGTATTAGTTTCTGCGGTATAAGTATTAGTTTCTGCGTCAGGCACACATCAATGACCTCCATCATTTCACCTTTGTCGGGTTCCTACTCCTCCTCCATTAATGGTTTCGAGTAATCATAAAAGTGAAAACTTTATTTAATGTCAGTTAATTATTTAAAGTAAGTTAATTTATTTGTTAAAGTATGCTAAATATAAAATGGAGCTAGATAGTACAATTTTCAAGTTCTCCACATATTTACGAAAGCGAGTAACTTCATTCACTATCAAATTACAATTGTTACCTGATATGACAACTCGGCTTCATCGTAATCAGCTGTTGGATAGGAGGGTCAGGCCACAACACGCGAAGAAATTATATTTCAAACGCAAATGACAAAAATCAGACAACCCTTATTTAAAACACTTAGATTTTACATCAGTGAAGTAATAGACAAGAACCTTTATATAATCAGCTTCGATCCTAGAATAATTTACAATTGACTAGTAAGAAAATTATTAAAATCTGGGCTAAACTATTAACAGACATTTTGACAATTTTTTTTTTTTAAATAGCCGTCCTCGACAAGAGAAAGTAACTTAAAATTGGTTCGTAACGAAGTTATTTAGATCCGGCTGTATTACCTGCATAATTCGAGCATGCGTGTTTAGATAGGCGCCTTCTGCATAAATACAGCGGGCGCACGCATTTGCCATGACAGAATGGCGCAAGAGCCTATAGGACAGATAGGCACTTACAACTAGGACTCTTAATATTTTTTAAAAAATATCGGGCATCTGATATATCGATATTTAAAAAATATCATTATAGGCTATCAATGTATCGAGGAAATATCGATATAACGACATATCGGCGAAAAAGTATCGACGTATTGGCACATAAAAAATGGGCTGCACATTGTAAATATAACTGCCGGTTACAGAACTGTATATTTAAGTTTTGATTTATTATTACATATTCTGTACATCAACAAACTAGCTGTCTGCGTATTCCATTTAGAGCAACTGAAAGTAAAACGATACACGTTCACGCTTGGAGATAACCACTTTGCTAACAACGGTAACTGCATGCAAGTGGCACAATAAAAGATGTATGACGGGTCCGTCGGTTTTGTCTGGAACACAAAATGCCGACTTCTCTGTTTTTTTCGTTTCTGTAAATTACGCAGTGAAGTTAAGCGTTGCAGTTTCTTTAGGTAGCGTCGAGCACCGATTACGTCAGCATACCCCTCACAAGTCTCCGCCCACCGCAAAAACCAGTCTTCTCATTTAGATAACGGTCATATTTTTCAGCAGCTGTTATTGATGAATGTCGATGTGAAGAAATAGAACGTTATTTGCGACAAAAATAGTTTTTTAACGCAGCTGGTGTGCTGTTTCTCGACATCGAAAAGCTTGTCATTCCATTCACACCGCCTTCCCCCGGTTCCATCGGACTTCTTCTTTGCTTCTGTTTCTTGCTTCACACAGTCAAAGAGAAAAACTGGACTTGATAGGAGTTCAAAGAGTAGTAAGACACCACACAGTGAAAGTAAAATTATGTACTACTAATACAGTTTCAAAAGAACAATTTCATATATTTACCGAAAATTGTGAAAAAAATAATATAAAATAGAAATATCGGCACTCGATATGGCCACTTCGATATCGGTATATCGATAAGTCTGGTAACACAACATCGCTATAGTATATCGATATCTTTGACTGTGTATCGATATTTCGCCAACTGCCCTAGTTACAACCAAGCGCTACAGCATTTGCCCCCCATTTTTAAAAACCGAAATAAAACACTTTAAAATCTTAAATGACGCCACAATAAGAAGCTAACGCAAATATTAAAAAAATATTGGATACTGAAGTTAAATGGCCACCAACAGATTGACTTTTGTAATATTCAGTCACTCAAAATTCAATTAGTGACAGCCAGCCACAAAGTCAAATTTGTATTTACTTGGTATGACAGGTCTTACGCGGCAACTGCCGTTGGTGTACCACATTATTTTAATGAAAAAGGCGTTGAACCCCCAGCCCAACGCGCCATAATAACTCCGCAAGGTGAACCAGACTGGCCGGCAGCCTACTACCGAGTCAGAAGCGCCTTTTCCGCCACTAGCACAAGGGAACACATATATTTGTTCCTATTAAGCACCATGAAAGCTGAGTGAAAAGTCTAAAATAGTCCGGCGAAGTACGTGCTCTAGATTGACATTCAAAGTTACTTATAAACACCACACGCACACGGTTACTATAATTTATGCTTGGCGTCGCAATCACATAAACTGACAGTTTACGGCATAAGGTAAGCAGGAGCGAATTAAATGACCATTTAAACTGATTTCTCATGATACATCATACGAAACTTCGACCACAGGTTCGGCCATGAATCTCAAGTTGCGTTACACGTCGCCCAGCACATACCACTACAACACCACACCACACTACACAGACACCAAAGAAGCTCGTCAAGGCTATGTAGTCTCCAAAACAGGCAAGTACATTAATCTCCCCACATTTCCGGAAAAGGCAATTGCCATCAAGGTGCATGAAATCCACCGATCAGCGTCACAGGTGATTCGTTCTACGATGCCGAGCGGCCAACTGTCCGCAACCTCGGTTCACCTGGCCCCCTAATCAACCCACTTTCATTCCGAATCACTTCTCACTTCCTGGCGTCTGGCAGAGCCGTTGTCACTCAGATGAGCGCTGCCGGACTGGACACCTGCTAAACACACCTCCTCCGCCCACTATCTCTTGCGTGAAGCTCACAGACAAAGACACCACTCCCACGAAAAAAAAAAAATCGACAGGAGGCCGCCCAGCTCAACAATTACTTAATTTTGGTTTAAGAAGTATTACTGAGTGAATTTTATTTGCTACGTAAATTCATTCTTGAAAACGTTTTGGGAAGTAGGCTGTGGGCCGTACCTGTCTGAGGACCTGTTTCACATTAAAATATCCTATAGGTTTATAATCAATGAACTTTTATTAAAAATTGTGTTTATATCCTGTAATTTGGTTAATAGCAAAAGTGGCAAAGTGCCTCCAGAAGAGCACGTGACAGGGTGTACCAGTGTTAAGGTCGCCAAACCTTAGACAGGTTATATGCTATTTATGTTATTTCATTAAAGAAGATCTTGCATTATACATTTGCACATTCTAGAAGTGTAATTGTATACTACACTGAAGAGCCAGAGAAACTGGTACACCTGCCTAATATCGTGTAGGGCCTCCGCGAGCACGCAGAAGAGCAGCCACACGACGTGGCGTGGACTCTAGTAACGCCTGGAGTAGTGCTGGGGGGAATCAACACCATGAAATCTACAGGACTGTCCATAAAACCGTAAGAGCTCGAGGGGGTGGTGATCACTCAATACCACGTTGCAAGCATCCAAGATATGCTCAATAATGTTAATGTCTGTGGAGTTTGGTGGCCAGCGGAAGTGTTTACACTCAGAAGAATGTTCCTGGAGCCACTCTATAGCAATTATGGACGTATGGCATGTCGCATTGTCCAGCTCGAATTACCCAAGTCCGTCGGAATGCACAATGGACATGAATGAATGCAGGTAGTCAGATAGAATTCTTACATACGTGTCACCTGTCATCGTATCTAGACGTATCAGGGGTCCCATATCACTCCAACTGCACACTCCCCACACCATTACAGAGCCTCCATCAGCTTGATCAGTCCCCTGCAGACATGCAGGGTCCATGGATTTATGAGGTTGTCTCCATACCAGTACACGTCCATCCGCCCGATACATTTTTCCGAACAGGCAATATGTTTCCAGTCATCAACAGTCCAATGTCGGTATCGACGGGCCCGTGCGAGGCGTAAAGCTTTGTGTCGTGTAGTCATCAAGGGTACATGAGTTGGCCTTCGGTCCCGAAAATGCATATCGATGATGTTTCATTGAATAGTTTGCACGCTGACACTTGATGGCCCAGCACTGAAAACAGTAAAATTTCCCGAAGGGCTGCACTTCTGTCACGTTGAACGTTTCACTGCAGCCGTCGTTGGTCCCGTTCTTGCAAGATCTTTTTCCAGCAGCAGCCATGTCGGAGATATGTTTTACCGGATTCCTGATATTCACGGTACACTCGTGAAATGGTCCTACGGGAAAATCCCCAGTTCATCGCTACCTCGGAGATGTTGTGTCCCGTCGCTCGTGCGCCGACTATAACACCACGTTCAAACTCACTTAATCTTGATAACCTGCTATTGTAGCAGCAGTAACCGATTTAACAACTGCGCCAGATGCTTGTTATCTTACATAGCGTTGCCGACCGCAGCGCCGTATTCTGCCTGTTTAAATATCTCTGTATTTGACTACGCATTCCCATTCCCGTTCTTTGGCGTCTCAGTTTATAACATTGTGGTGCAATAATCAGCTAACTTCTGTGAAAAAAATAACTTGTATGCGTCGTGGATTCCACGTATAGAAAAGTTGTAAGAGTCTAGTTAAAAGCGCAATCGTACAACATAACAGACTCAGTGTCCCTATATGCTAGAAATTGTGCTGATCGTTACTCAGTTATGTTTCATTAAAGAACATTATGATCATTTAAATTTATCAGCTAGTACACGTTAGTGTGACAAAGTTTATTGCTTAATGCATGATTAACAGTAGACAAATTTATGATGATGGTAAATGACTGATGCTGCTCTTGTATATTCGAAAGACTCCTTTATGTTATTCTGCATTCTGAAAAGAGAAAAAGTTAAAAGCTTAGCTTTTATTCTTGAAGTATGAAACTAGTTAACGTTTATTTTGAAATTATTTGGCCCTGTGGGACTGGTGACCGTTTTTGTTAATCTTGACTCATACAGTTACTGTTGTCTAAGGAACATTGGTTCTAATCCCATTATTTTTTATGATCCTTTTAATACGAAGCTAAGCTAGGAAAAGATATTCACAGTCCTATTGCTCAGTCCACTGGACACATGATGGTGATGAATTAAATTCTATAAATGGAGTAACATAAACCGAATTTACAGAATTAGCATTATAAGTGTAAACAGAGTTAGTGTTATACATTCTGTGAATATACCCAAACAAGATTTTCTAATTTGTGTCTTGATGCCCAACATCCTTTAAGCATTGGTATACATTTCTTGGTTCCCGCAACTTCTATTTGAGCCGACTGCTGTTCCAGAAGCGCCAATATGTTCTTGAGACTTTTTCAGCCCACTGATTGTGGCCTGTTAAATAATCCTGAGTATATACACTATTGGCCATTAAAATTACTACACCACGAAGATAACGTGCTACAGACGCGAAATTTAACAGACAGGAAGAAGATGCCGTGATATGCAAATGATTAGCTTTTCAGAGCATTCACACAAGGTTGGCGCCGGTGGCGACACCTACAACGTGCTGACATGAGGAAAGTTTCCAACTGATTTCTCATACACCAATAGCAGTTGACGGGCGTTGCCTGGTGAAACGTTGTTGTGATGCCTCGTGTAAGGAGGAGAAACGCGTACCATCACGTTTTCGACTTTGACGAAGGTCGGATTGTAGCCTATCGCGATTGCGGTTTATCGTATCGCGACATTGCTGCTCGCGTTGGTCGAGACCCAATGACTGTTAGCAGAATATGGAATCGGTGGGTTCAGGAGGGTAATACGGAACGCCGTGCTGGACCCCAACGGCCTCGTATCACTAGCAGTCGAGATGACAGGCATCTTATCCGCATGGCTGTAACGGATCGTGCAGCCACGTCTCGATCCCTGAGTCAACAGATGGGGACGTTTGCAAGACAACAATCATCTGCACGAACAGTTCGACGACGTTTGCAGCAGCATGGACTATCAGCTCGGAGACCATGGCTGCGGTTACCCTTGACGCTGCATCACAGACAGGAGCGCCTGCGATGGTGTACTCAGCGACGAACCTGGGTGCACGAATGGCAAAACGTAATTTTTTCTGATGAATCCAGGTTCTGTTTACAGCATTATGATGGTCGCATCCGGGTTTGGCGACATCGCGGTGAGCGCACATTGGAAGCGTGTATTCGTCATCGCCATACTGGCGTATCACCCGGCGTGATGGTATGGGGTGCCATTGGTTACACGTCTCGGTCACCTCTTGTTCGCATTGACGCACTTTGAACAGTGGAAGTTACATTTCAGATGTGTTACTACCCGTGGCTCTGCCCTTCGTACGATCCCTGCGAAACCCTATATTTCAGCAGGATAATGCACGACCCCATGTTGCAGGTCCTGTACGGGCCTTTCTGGATACAGAAAATGTTCGACTGCTGCCCTGCCCAGCACATTCTCCAGATCTCTCACCAATTGAAAACGTCTGGTCAATGGTGGCCGAGCAACTGGCTCGTCACAATACTCCAGTCTCTACTCTTGATGAACTGTGGTATCGTGTTGAAGCTGCATGGGCAGCTGTACCTGTACACGCCATCCAAGCTCTGTTTGACTCAATGCCCAGGCGTATCAAGGCCGTTATTACGGTCAGAGGTGGTTGTTCTGGGTATTGATTTCTCAGGATCTATGCACCCAAATTGCGTGAAAATGTAATCACATGTCAGTTCTAGTATAATATATTTGTCCAAGGAATACCCGTTTATCATCTGCATTTCTTCTTGGTGTAGCAATTTTAATGGCCACTAGTGTACATCCATCTGGTTTTTGTAATAGAAAGTGCAGGTACTCACGGAGGTCCAGTGTGGATTGTAATTATCGTACGGCAGCGAAACTTGTTAGATAACCCAATGTGTTAATGTGGAACCGATTTACGCTGGAAAAAAATAGTTCCAATTTTGGCCACCAGGCGTAAAACTGGCGTTGCACACTGTTCGTATGACGACATCCACAATGTCATCTGGCAAGCCATAATGAGAGTGAACACTCAGGCTATCGAGAAGAGAGACCTTGCAGTATTGAAACTGTTGTATGTGAACGGCAGCAATTACAGTGCTTCATTGAGAGAGAATCACCGAATGAAAGACGAGACGAGAGGCCCGATGTCTTGACATGGTTTAATGAATATCAAAAAGAAATTCGAAAATGCGGTTGAGCTTGGTATGGCAACTGGAAGAGGAAGGCGTCCTGTCTCGGTGAAAGCTGTTGTAATTGACCACGAGACACGTGCACCGGTTAGTGCTAGCACTCGTACAGTGTCACGAGAACTGTCCTTCCCATGGTCCGTCTATTGTACACTGGTAGACATCAAGATACAGGCAGTGCAGTAACTGATACGCGGTCTGACAGTATTCTGTGTAGTGACGAGGCTCATTTTACACTAGGGGGTATTTCAATACACAGAAGCACCGAATTCTGGTTACTGTTAAACCACGTGTTGTGCCCCAAGAGCCATTGCCCTAGCCGTATGTGACAGTGTGGTATGAATTGACAAGCACCTAAATTCTCGGTCCCTTCTTTGGAGAAAATACACCCAGAGGGCTTGTGAGATGTATCTTTACGTCTGCACGTTATCGAGACCTCCTTCCACAACATGTGACGCCTGCGTTGGAAGAGCGCAGCTGTGTGGAAACTACTGTTTTCGTGCAAGATGGTTATCAGGAACACGTTCGATCTCTACCCGAACTGAGAGTCGACATACACAGCGACGTTGCTCAAATTCCACCGGAAATGCTGCGAGCAACTGTTGATCACGTAGTTTTATGGATGCAGCATCTCGTTGACGTCTCTGGTGCTCGTACTGAAAAGACTGCATAAGCGGCGGTTAATGATAAAATCAACGTTATGCCTTTCTAACCTGTTTGACCTTTTCTGTCCACTTCCCGTTCTTAATCTATTACACACGGGAACATTTCTACACATCTTTCTTGCAATCACAGCGCCAGATTTCCACCTGGCGACCGAAATTGGAACTAATTTTTTCCAGCCTTAATCGGTTGCGCATTAAGGCATTAGCATACGTACCAAGTCTCTCTGCCATACGATAATTACAGCCCAAATTGGACCTATGTGATTTCGGTTCATTTTTTGCGTTATCGTTCACGTGAAAATTCCTGTCCCTGCACGTAGGTCACTGGTATTGGCGTACGTGAGGAGCTGAGAAAGTAACACATGTCCTTCGCTAAGACAATTGCCCAACAGGAGTGGCACACTGTCGCAAGACAATACATGTTCCGGGTTTCTTGCAGAGACAGTGCCGTTGTGTAGACGTATAAGACGTTGACTGAGGTGTTCAGATCATGCAACTTGTGATTTTCGTCTTTTCGCCAAAACAAAAGAACATGTGCGGGGAATATTTTGACAAATAGGATCATGTATCTGTGTCACTTTGAAGTGGTGTGACTAGGTCCTGCCGTCGGGCAGACCGTTCGCCTGGTGCAAGTCTTTCGATTTGACGCCTCTTCGGCGACTTGCACGTCGATGGGGATGAAATCATAATGATTAGGACAACACAACACCCAGTCCCTGAGCGGAGAAAAATCTCCGATCCAGCGGTAATCGAACCCGGGCCCTTAGGCCTGACATTCTGTCGCGCTGACCACTAAGCTACCGGGTGCGGACACTTTGAAGTGTAGTGCAGCATTCAATAAAAATTACTTCTCCTGTCATATAATGTGGAACCTACTTTTGTTGCACCTTCATAGAACACTGCCCGACAAAAAAAATTAAGCATCCAAAATAGATGGTCGGGTGTCAGTGTAACTTCGTACATGTACACACCATCGGTGAGTATCTAATTAATTAGAGATGCAACTCTCGGCGACAGGTAGAACAGTCGCCTTTGCGCTGCTTGTGTTTAGAATTCTTACCAGACCTGACAGGGATACAAGAGGTGTGAACAGCCTCAGATATTGAGTGATCACTGCGCAGGACATGAAGATGCCTCGTACTCGTGTGTGAGGCAGCGCCTGAAAGAGTTGGAAACAGGCCTTATTGTGGGTCTTCATTTGGTCCGGTGGTCGAACAGTGCATTATCAAGATTTGTGGGGCATTCATATACGGCAATGTCCTAGCTTTGGAGTGCATGGGAACGTGAGTGCAGGCATAGTCTTCGCCAAGGTTTTAGTCGACCACACAAGGGAGGATCGCCGTATTGCGCACCGGTCACACCGTAACCTCTTACATCTGCACCTGCCTTTCGAGAATAAGTAATGGACTTCTTGTAATACTCTGTATCACCTCGCACCATTCGTTGGAGACCAGCATCAGCTGGACTACAACATTACCGTCCTATGCGTAGGCTGCTGTTAACACAACAACAGAAACCGCTGCGTTTTGAAAGGTGCCGTGACTGGGAAGCATAAACGGCTAATGAACGGTTTTGTGTTCAGCGATGAATCACGGTTCTGCCGTTCCCCGAATGACTATCTTCGGGGAGCAGAAAGACGAGCTACGGAGAGAGCCCATTCTCCCATTATTTTGGAGACTCGCAGCGGTGATGCTCTTTTCGTCATCGTATGGGTCGCCGTCTGGTATGATTTCAGGTAACGGCTGATAGTGGCTGAGGGACCTCTGACAGCCCAACTTCCTGTGCCTCCTTTGTTACGTCTTATGCGACTGTATCAAGGTGGAATTTTTCAGCAGGATATTGCTTGTTCACACATGGCACGTGTCTTTATAAACTGTCTGCATGATGTGTCCAACGAGATCTCCGGATCAGTCCCCGAAAGAAAAAGTGTGAGACCAGCTAGGACAGTGGTTCCCAACCTTTCTAGGACCATTACCCCTGGGTGTAATCAGATATAAGCTAGTGTCCCCCTTCTCTCACCATCATCAATATTAGATCCTAATAAAACTTTAGAATGGAAAAGGATTATCTATGAACATTTTATTTTTAAAATGACGAAGTATAAATAAAATTTAATTCGAACAGGCATTTTATTAAACCGCGAACTAGTGTGTCAGTGACACAATTGGTATTGCTTATTTCTGGCAACCTTCATTTGAATAATGATGAAGCAATTCTCAGGCTATCTTCAGTGCCACCTACAACTCCTACTCAGAAAAGAAAGCTGTCCGCATTAAGGGTGGAGACCTCTTACAAAATATGCTTGTCCTGCACCTGTCCTCTTCCTAATAATAATAATTATTATTAGTATTAGTATTATAGTAACAGCTTGTAGGCCCTACGATAGTGTCGTAGACATTACATATTTACTGTTGTGTAGTACTGTCAATTAGTTCGTTTATCTAGAAAGTGAACAATGAAGCAATTACCGACCGACTGCGGGAACTACCTACAACTCGGATAAGTCATTTTCATGAGATATTTAAGAACACACGTCTCAGTGTTGCTGTCATAGATGCATGGTGTTTGTGCTGTTCCTGTGAGAAACACGGAAGATGTTGTCCACATATTCGTTTTATAAGCTGCAACCACCACATTGTTAATGCTAGTGTTTGAAATAAAAATGTAATTTTTGTAACTTATATAATCAGTATTACAGTCTAAAAAAATTATAATGATAGAAATGATCTACTAAAATAAATGTAGTCTCGTAACCGAAACACAATCGTGCCCTTACGTTCTTACCCACCAGGAAATTTCATTTAATCCCTCACGATGTAACTTCCCACCAGGTTGGGAACCCCTGAGGCAGGATGTCAACCACATCCCAGCTGCAGTATCTGGGATATCAAGGACAAGTTACAACTTACCTCAGAGGACAATACATAGGTTTTATTGCACACTTCTCAAAAGAATACTGATACTGCATCCAGACAAAAGGGGTTGCATCGTTATACTGATAACTGGGCTCATACTGACGATTTTCTTTCTTACTTTTAAGTAGGCTGTTTAGGTTTTTATGTTGGTAACGCCATGTAGCGCTCTATATGAAAATCACTGACTGTGCTGTGTGCAGTCTGTGGCTGGTTGGCATTGTTGTAATACTCGCTATTGTAGAGTTGGGCACTTGGATGTGAACAGCGCGTAGCGCTGCGCAGTTGGAGGTGAGCTGCCAGCAGTGGTGGATGTGGGGAGAGAAATGGCGGAGTTTTGAGAGCGGATGATCTGGACGTGGGTCCATCAGAGAGAGTAAATTTGTAAGACTGTATGTCATGAACTGATATATATATTATCACTTTTGAACACTATTACGGTAAATATATTGTTTGTTTTCCATCAAAATTTCTCATTTGCTAACTATGCGATGGCCGTGCGGTTCTAGGCGCTCCAGTCCGGAGCCGCGCTGCTGCTACGGTCGCAGGTTCGAATCCTGCCTCGGGCATGGGTGTGTGTGATGTTCTTAGGTTAGTCAGGTTTAAGTAGTTCTAAGTTCTAGGGGACTGATGACCACAGCAGTTGGGTCCCATAGTGCTCAGAGCCATTTTGCTAACTATGCCTATCAGCAGTTAGTGCCTTCAGTAGTTAGAATCCTTTATTTAGTTGCCAGTATTGGTGCTCGCTGTATTACAGTGTTCGACTAACGAAGATTTTTGTGAGGTAAGTGATTCATGAAAGATATAGGTTATTGTTAGTCAAGGCCATTCTTTTATAGGGATTTTTGTAAGTCAGATGGCGTTGCGCTAAAAATATGGTGTCTCAGTTTAGTGTTGATCACAACAGGTAAAGAGCGAAATGTCTGAGTACGTTCAGTTCTGCTCAGCTGTTTGAAAATCAAATAATGTAAGAGGTTTATCAGCACAGTCATTCATAAATTGTTCTGAGGGGACGTTTCAACTTGACTTGGTAATCACTGCAGTTACACCAAATACCCTCGCAGCTTATGAAGTTCTATTTCGTTTCCTCTGCCCCTTGTCTGTGTTTCAGATTTTTCTCAGGCAGTGCAATTCCCTGATTCCGACTTAACTTCTCTTATGTAAAGTGGGTGTATTAGCATAGTTGTCCGCCATAATAATAAGGGTCAGTTTGATGATCCCTTTCTCTTTAGAATAGTTCATGAGTTATACAATGAAAGCCAACGCATTTGCCGCAGTGGTAACACCGGTTCCCGTCAGATCACCGAAGTTAAGCGCTGTCGGGATGGACTAGCACTTGGATGGGTGACCATCCGGTCTGCCGAGCGCTGTTGGCAAGCGGGGTGCACTCAGCCCCTGTGAGGCAAACTGAGGAGCTACTTGATTGAAAAGTAGCGGCTCCGGTCTCGGAAACTGACATACGGCCGGGAGAGCGGTGTGCTGACCACATGCCCCTCCATGTTCGCATCCAGTGATGCCTGTGGGCTGAGGATGACACGGCTGCCAGTCGGTACCTTTGGGCCTTCATGACCTGTTCGGGAGGAGTTTAGTTTTTAGTTTATAAAATGAAAAGTACGACAGCAAATATGGTTTTGTGCTTTCCTTTAAATATTAAGTTGTGCTTCCATCATGTCAATTCCACTGAAAGGCGCAAAAACAGTGACGTGAATTGTGAAAATAATTACTCCTCCATCTCCGAGTCTCCTCTCATCCAGAAGTCAAGAAACACCCCAGCACATCCCATACGCGCTTCACATAATGAACACAACGGTGAAATTGGAGGAAATCAAAAAATGGTTCAAATGGCTCTGAGCACTATGGGACTCAACATCTTAGGTCATAAGTCCCCTAGAACTTAGAACTACTTAAATCTAACTAACCTAAGGACATCACACACACCCATGCCCGAGGCAGGATGCGAACCTGTGACCGTAGCAGTCCCGCGGTTCCGGACTGCAGCGCCAGAACCGCTAGACCACCGCGGCCGGCGGAGGAAATCTGATTCACACGCAGTTGGTGAGGTGCTAAGGAGTTGGTGAAAGTACAGACAACGTAGCTCGTGGTATCCAGGCCAGAGTTTAAACATGGAACCATGTGAACGCAAGTCGACACTTTTATTGCTGCACCAGATCGCACAGTGGACTCTCCAAACACCTGCAGACACTTAACCTTTACGTGCTAAACAGCGCAAACTTGAGAGCGAAGGAGAAAGCCGCCGATGGCCCCTAGTCAGATTCCCAGACACACCCGTACAGTTAAACACTCGGCTTTATTGAATAGCGACGTTTCGGCCCGCACCGGCCCTTTTACCACCGCGTCGAGTCGTCGAGCGAAACATTTGCTTGCCAGCCACGCTCTTTTGTTCATCAGGGGAATCACGCAACACCGGCCACGCTTGGCATTCTTGGCAAGTTCGGCGCACGCCAAAGATGCATGAGAATGTCGGCCAAAGCAGCAATTCCGATGCGTGCCGCCACCAGTCGTTATAAATCTCTGAATACTGGAGCAAAAAAAATCTCTGGGATTGCGTGTCCCGTCCAGTAGAGCTAGAAGACAGGACACTTAACGCACAAAAGGCCGAAGACTGGGACGTGGACGTTCACTTTTATTGTCAAACAACTAATCGGAAAATTGCTGACGATTCCAACAATATACTGTAACGACGTCCACAGTAACTTTCGAATAGTTAATTGCCGCGTGATTCACTACAAAACTATGAGTGAAATGATTTTGACATGGTTAGTTGGAAATTGTTGTTCCGAACAATGAGTACCCATTTTCTACTCTATTGTAATATGCACTGTCGATTCATTTGTGCTAATAAGTGTGTACTGCAATAGGCTCGAACCCACATGCTTGCACTATACGGTTAGTATACTACCCTGACGCTGTCCTTTCGTCGAGCTCTCTGCTATATTGTGCTTATCTATTACCGATATTTTAGAACCCGTCACTGTTAATTGAATGTAAATAAGTTACATAAAACTGCAACCAGTCACTTTTTTGAATAATTGTTTTATTGAAACCTGAAAAGGTTCGAAAACCGGTTCATGGAATAAAACATAATTATTCGAAAAAAGTGACTGGTTGCAGTTTTATGTAGCTCATTTACATTCTCTGCTATATACAGATAACATCCCAGCAGAAATAATGAAGGAAACTGGAGAATCAACAAAAGAGTACTTATATAAACTTATTAAAGAGTACTATGAAGATGGAAAAGAACCACCTACAGATTTGCTTAACAGCAAAACAGTAATAATCCCAAAAAAGTAAATGCTCTGGACTGTGAGAACTATAGAACTATCTCCCTATTATCCCACACTTCCAAAATAATGTTGAACATAATAAAAAATCGAATAGAAAAGAAAATTGAGGCAAACCTAGGAGAAGACCAGTTTGGTTTCAGATCCGGAAAAGGAACTGGAGAGGCAATGCTAGCTCTGAAGATGGTATTAGAAAGATAAATTGGAGTTAATAGGAGAATCTACTTGACCATTATACATTTACATAAAGCATTTGACATGGTTAGTTGGAAATTATTGTTCCGAACAATGAAGGAAATAAATCTTCATTGGAGGGACAGAAGGTTAATCTGGAATCTGTATAAAAGGCAGGAAGCAGAGATAGAAGTGAATGGTGTGAAGAAGGAAGCAAAAATAAGGAGGGTAGTAAGGCAAGGATGCCCGTTATCACCACATATGTCCAACTTATTTATTGAAGAAACCATTGAAAAATTGAAAAGAATAACCAAAGGAATTGAAAATAACGGGGAACAAGTACACTGTATCCGTTTTGCAGATGATGTAGTAGTACTTGATGACTCAGTGAAGGAAATGGAGTTTATGTTGCTAAAATTTGCCAAAATCCTAAAAGAATTTAATCTAAAAATAAATAAGAAGAAAACAAAAGCTATGGTAGTAGGGAAGACAAAAGGAAATGCTAAATCTAATATTAAACTAAAAGATGATTTTCTAGAGGAGGTTGAGAACTTCTGTTATTTGGGGAGCACAATCACTGGCGACAATAAATGTATCACAGATATAAAGAGAAGAATAGCCTTGGCAAAGCAAGCTTTCCAAAATAAAAGGAATTTACTAACAGACAATAATATAAGCCTAGAAAGTAGGAAAAAGTTTGCCAAAACTTTTGTCTGGAGTTTCGTAACATACGGATGTGAAGCGTGGACTCTGGGAAAGGCAGAGTAAAAGAGACTGGAAGCAATAGAAATGTGGTTATGGAGAAGAATAACGAAAACAAGCTGGGTAGATAGAAAAAGTAATGAACGGATCTTAAGAGAAGTGGACGAGAACAGAACGCTGCTACACTATATAGGAAGAAGAAAATCAAAAATGATAGGGCATATAATGAGACACAACCAGTTCCCAAAGAATGTATTTGAAGGGAAAGTTTTAGGGAAAAAAACAAGAAGCAGGCCAAGAGCAACGTATTTTAATAACATCAAAGAAGATATGGGGATAAAATGGTATGAAGAATTGAAGAGGATGACAACGGAGAGAGGGACGTGGCTAAATCGATAAGGCATAGCTTTTAGTTTATGATGATCATGATGCTATGTACTTCTCAGAAGCGCTAGTTCTGCAGCTTCTATGGAAGGATAGAGCTGGTGACAGATTGAAGCTTGGCAGAGAGATACCAACAACGTCGTGAATCCATATTCTTAAGAGTTCCAGTCCGGTGCACAAAATCAGCTTTTCACGAAAGTCCTTCAGGAATATTCGTGAAGCGAGAACATGCAATATTTAAAGACGTAACGATTAAGGAAATACATTTTTACATTCTTTGACATATCAAATATGATACTTATTAAAGTGTACGACAAGGAGGGACTACTGTAAGAGGACTCACTGTTCTTATGCGATAATTTAGTTCTGTTCCGGTGCTACCTTTCCATACCAACCAAATAACTTTAAAACATAGAAAAACATTTTGCGGTTACGTTCTATGACCTCCCTAGTGGCCAAAATGGGTGTGGCTGCAACACGATTTTTTTTTTTTTTTGGTTAGACGCGAAGTTTTATGTGCAGTGACTGTAATTACTACAATTCTACATATTTAAGTATTATATAACACACTCGAAGGCAAGAACGCACCACCAAGGAAGAAGGAATCATCCGAATGTGACGGAAATCCGTAGATGTGATGTATATGTACAGACAAACAAAGGATTACAATTTCAGTAAATTTGGGTGATTTAATCAAGAGAAAAAGATCCACAAATTGAGCAAGTCAGTAACGCACTGGTTCATCTCTGGACTTCACGCATGTAGTTATTCGGCTTGTCATTGATTGACAGAGTCGTTGGATGTCATCCTGAGGGGTATCGTGTCAAATTCTGTGCAGTTGGCATGTCAGATCGTCAAAACCCCAAGATGATTGGAGGGCCCTAACCTTAATGCTTTTCTAAACCGGGGAGAGATCTAGCAACGTTTCTGGCTAAGGTCGGGTTATTCCTTCGTGGTGACTTGTTTTTCTGTTTTAGAGTGTATATTAAAGCTATTTTGAGGATATTTTTAATTCTTCAGTTATAGAATTTTATGGTGGGTAAAGATCTGTATCTTTTTAAAACTAGTTACACGAAGTGCGGACGCTTAAGCCACACATCCTCAGTCGTGCACCATCTTGAACCTTGAAACGGAAGAAGGTCTACCATGGAGAATATGTTCCTCGTATTTGCAAATAAACTGCGTTTGTTTACTGTCTTAACAATTTTACTCGTCTTTAAAAAGTGAATTTGTGTTAGTTGCCAATAGCTTCTACTTCAAATTGTTTTAAACTCGTTTTTGGAAGTATTTAATGATTTGATTTCACTTAATGACTATTACTGTGTTGCCTTGATAAGATTTTCTCGACTACTACTCTTTCAAATTTGAATACAGCATTTGTTCCTAGATATGTGACCATGTTATACATCGAAACTGTTTTTCGCATTTGGAAAAACCTCACTTTCGCAGAGCGAGTTTTTTAGTTTCACAAAAAGAGCGGAGCACATATAAAGTGAATGCTACCATTTCAGAATGCAATAAGGATATATATTAAGCTTCTGCTACAGAGCGGCTAGAGGCAATATTGTGAGAAGTGCACCAAGGTAGACGACTCTCCCTACTGGCTGTGCGGTTAATTGCAGAAGTTAATTTTAATGTCATTTTTCAGCCTATCGGCAGGGGCCAGATATTATAACCTGCTACTCTAAACTATTATTGCCACGATGTTATCTGCTGGGGCGAAGTCGATTTGAATTGTGTTTTCACTGTACTAAAGATATTCTATGTTGTTATTCTCTTGCACTTTCTTCGAGGAATATATTCAGCTGTAATTTAAATTCTGTTTTGTTATCATCTCTCCATTATTAAGAAGACTGTTTTATGTTTAATACATTCTTTGTAGAATTGAGCCCCTACCTGCAAAACCCCCAACCTAACCATTAGATTTGAAGTTTTACATAACACCACTTGTATCCTCTACACTGGAGGACAACACTCTACTTCCGACTACGACGGCATAAAATGAACCAACGCAGAGTCCTTTCTCTAAACCCAAAATGTTCCAACTTATACAGAAGCGAATCCTTTTGTTAAATTAAAGATAATATTTGCTGTCCTCAGTCTGTCGTTCTGGCCTGCTAGGGCTTCACACACTAAAGAATAAATTACATTTTCTGTGGTTACTCCATTCCTGAAGCCAAACTGCGAATGTGACAACAAACTATGGATACTGAGATGTGACACTACCCTATTATACATTGTTCCCTTCCTTTTTATTAAGGGTTTTCTGTAGCAAGTATTTCAGTCTGTGAGGTAATTGACCATTCCTGAAGGACACATTACACAGGTGAGTCACGTGCACTGATCCTCATAATACTACATAACATACAGCGATACACATGGGCGTCTTTACGCATTAGTGATTTCATAATCTTAGTGAATGTATCGAGAAATACAGTAATATACCAGACACTTAATATAAAGCAGTAACCACGCAGACTCACACTGTGCTTAATCATTCTGGTTGACTGTAACGTTGCACTCGGTCCACCAGACATTCTACTGATGTAATGGTAAACAAATGCTACCATATTTTCAAGGCAGAGGTCAGAGATGGTTCTTCCTCTGCCTTCCTGGATTTTACGTCGAATGTCCAATCACAGTACGTTAGCAGTGACCGATATTCACCATGGTCTGTTTTACATCAAACTTTCTGAACTATGGGCAGAACTCTACAGTTTATAATATAAATGTGACATGAAATCATGCAGGAGGCGACCATTATTATACTAATCAGTAGTTCTGCATACAGACCGACTGGGTCGCACTGGTAAAAATCAAACATCAGCCAAGGAATGATTTTACTGCTCATATGACACGTTTCGGAATTTACCCATCATCAGATATCCAGAACGATTGCTGCACGTAAATACGGCGTTTCAAGATGTATATAAAACAAATTTTCCCATTCTATAGATTATCATTAATTACTGGGTGCCACGACCTTCACTGCGTGACAGCTACAGAGTAATATTACTGCGAAACATTTGTAGTTTTAATGAACATGACTTTATTTTCAATACATACGTAACGATTTTGTTCTTCGCAAGTGCCTTAATAAGCACGCAGGAAATTTTCCCTTCTGAGTCCTTTCCTTTTTTACCACAACTATGCTTCCCTTGCAATTGTAAATGTTATAGTATACCAACCCAATTTTACAACGAACATACAACCAAATCTCACGTTTGTTGAAAGTCTACTCTCTGGCCAAATTATTAGTTTTACTGCATCCTGTCTTCTTAATTTTCCATTCCCTTACCAAATAAAAAATAGAGCCATACACCACCCGTCCAAGAAGTTGCGAGACTGGCTGCGTTCCTGGCGTATAACCGGCGTCATCGAAGTAACTAAGGTGGCAGGTTGAACTAACAGCTGTCAACAACACACCAGTCAGGTGTGAGCAGGCAGTATTAAACAGCGTAGGTGCGGGCGTGGTGTGTCAGCGTTGTTGTGTCACAAATTCCAATGGAGCAACATCTCCAGACAAGTATTCGAAACATTCTACATCTACATCTACATCCATACTCCGCAAGCCACCTGACGGTGTGTGGCGGAGGGTACCTTCAGTACCTCTACCGGTTCTCCCTTTTATTCCAGTCTCGTATTGTTCGTGGAAAGAAGGATTGTCGGTATGCCTCTGTGTGGGCTCTAATCTCTCTGATTTTATCCTCATGGTCTCTTCGCGAGATATACGTAGGAGGGAGCAATATACTGCTTGACTCTTCGGTGAAGGTATGTTCTCGAAACTTTGACAAAAGCCCGTACCGAGCTACTGAGCGTCTCTCCTGCAGAGTCTTCCACTGGAGTTTATCTATCATCTCCGTAACGCTTTCGCGATTACTAAATGATCCTGTAACGAAGCGCGCTGCTCTCCGTTGGATCTTCTCTATATCTTCTATCAACCCTATCTGGTACGGATCCCACACTGCTGAGCAGTATTCAAGCAGTGGGCGAACAAGCGTACTGTAACCTACTTCCTTTGTTTTCGGATTGCATTTCCTTAGGATTCTTCCAATGAATCTCAGTCTGGCATCTGCTTTACCGACAATCAACATTATATGATCATTCCATTTTAAATCACTCCTAATGCGTACTCCCAGATAATTTATGGTATTAACTGCTTCCAGTTGCTGACCTGCTATTTTGTAGCTAAATGATAAAGGATCTATCTTTCTGTGTATTCGCAGCACATTACACTTGTCTACATTGAGATTCAGTTGCCATTCCCTGCACCATGCGTCAATTCGCTGCAGATCCTCCTGCATTTCAGTACAATTTTCCATTGTTACAACCTCTCGACACACCACAGCATCATCTGCAAAAAGCCTCAGTGAACTTCCGATGTCATCCACCAGGTCATTTATGTATATTGTGAATAGCAACGGTCCTATGACACTCCCCTGCGGCACACCTGAAATTACTCTTACTTCGGAAGACTTCTCTCCATTGAGAATAACATGCTGCGTCCTGTTATCTAGGAACTCCTCAATCCAATCACACAATTGGTCTGATAGTCCATATGCTCTTACTTTGTTCATTAAACGACTGTGGGGAACTGTATCGAACGCCTTGCGGAAGTCAAGAAACACGGCATCTACCTGTGAACCCGTGTCTATGGCCCTCTGAGTCTCGTGGACGAATAGCGCGAGCTGGGTTTCACATGACCGTCTTTTTCGAAACCCATGCTGATTCCTACAGAGTAGATTTCTAGTCTCCAGAAAAGTCATTATACTCGAACACAATACGTGTTCCAAAATTCTACAACTGATCGACGTTAGAGATATAGGTCTATAGTTCTGCACATCTGTTCGACGTCCCTTCTTGAAAACGGCGATGACCTGTGCCCTTTTCCAATCCTTTGGAACGCTACGCTCTTCTAGAGCGTCCAGGAGAAAAGTGTAGGCAAAGTTCGTCCTTCACACTTAGATTGCCGAACAAAAGCATCGACATGTGGACGCGACTTCATTGAAATTCTTTTCTGGAAAAAACATCACGAGTGACGAGACTTGATATTATCAGTACGAACATACCACTAAACGACGAACTGCAGAAATTCTTTAGAAGGGTCAACTATTTGACTGCGTAACAGACAACCAAGGCACTGCGATGTGTGAATTGATCAACGTCCCAATGAAAACATTTCTGATAGTCTCACATGGTTGTATGAACATGCTGCGCTTTCTATTCAAGTGTGTGAGGAGACTTTGTAGTTTATTAATCTGGTCTCGAAACTTTTAGCACTTTTAGGATATACAACATGTTCACTGGGAATGTCTGAATAGTCTATCAAATAAGATGCTTCATTAGCTATTTCAGATTTCGTATCCTAATTAATCAGCCTCCATCTCTCAGAAGTTTTCTTCAGTTCATTGCCCAGAACTTCAGATATATTTCACGTTTTTGTTGAGATCTTCAGTCCAGAGACTGGTTTGATGCAGCTCTCCATGCTACTCCATTCTGTGCGAGCTTCTCCATCTCCGAGTAATTACTGCAACGTACATCCTAAAGAACCTGCGTAGTATATTCAGCTCTTTGTCTCCATCTACGATTTCTGCCCTCCAGTAGCCGGCCGGAGTGGCCGTGCGGTTCTAGGCGCTACAGTCCGGAGCCGAGCGACCTCTACGGTCGCAGGTTCGAATCCCGCTTCGGGCATGGATGTGTGTGATGTCCTTAGGTTAGTTAGGTGTAATTAGTTCTAAGTTCTAGGCCACTGATGACCTCAGAAGTTAAGTCGCATAGTGCTCAGAGCCATTTGAACCATTTGAATCTACCCTCCAGAATAACTTGCGATCCCTTTTGCCTCAGAACGTGTCCTGCATACCGATCCCTTCTTCTAGTCAAGCTGTGCCACAAATTCCTCTTCTCCCCAATTCCATTCAGTGCCTCTTCATTAGTTACATGATCTACCCATCTAATGTTCAGCATTCTTCCGTAACACCACATTTCGTAGGTGCAACCATAACGGAGGGGTGTCTGTTGAGCGGCCAGACAAACGTGTGTTTCCAGTAGAGGGGCAGCAGCGTTTTCAGTATTTGCGGGGGCAAGATTCTGGATGATTGACTGATCTGGCCTTGTAACACTAACCAAAATGGCCTTGCTGTGCTGGTACTGCGAACGGCTGAAAGCAAGGGGAAACTACAGCCGTAATTTTTCTCGAGGGCATACAGCTTTACTGTATGATTAAATGGTGATGGCGTCCTCTTGGGTAAAATATTCCGGAGGTAAATAAGTCCACCATTCGGATGTCCTGGTGGGGACTACTCAGGAGGACGTTGTTATCAGGAGCGTGAAATTTCAGATCCCTTAATCGGGCAGGTAAGTTAGAAAATTTTAAAAGGGAAATGGATAGGTTAATGTTAGATAATAGTGGGAATTAGTGAAGTTCGGTGGGAGGAGGAACAAGAATTCTGTCAGGTGAACACAGGATTATAAAAACAAAATCAAATAGGGGTAATGCAGGAGTAGGATTAATAATGAATAAAAAATAGGAATGCGGGTTAGCTACTACAAACAGCATAGTGAACGCATTATTGTGGCCAATATACATACGAAGCCCACGCCTACCACAGTAGTACAAGTTTATATGCCAACTAGCTCCGCAGATGACGAAGAGATTGATGAAATGTATGATGAGATAAAAGAAATTATTCAGATAGTGAAGGGAGACGAAAATTTAATAGTCATGGGTGACTGGAATTTGATAGTAGGAAGAGGAAGAAAAGGAAACGTAGTAGGTGAATACGGAATGGGAGTAAGGAATGAAAGAGGAAGCCGCCTGGTAGAATTTTGCACAGAGCATAACTTAATCATAATTAACACTTGGTTCAAGAATCATGAAAGAAGGCTGTATACATGGAAGAAGCCTGGAGATACTGGACGGTTTCAGATGTATTGTATAATGGTAAGACAGAGATTTAGGAACCAGGATTTAAACTGTAAAACATTTCCAGGAGCAGACGTGGACTCTGAACACAATCTATTGGTTATGAACTGTAGATTAAAACCGAAGAAACTGCAAAAAGATGGGACTTTAAGGAGATGGTTCCCGGATAAACTGACAGAACCAGAGGTTGTAGAGAGTTTCAGGGAGAGCATTAGGGAACGATTGACAAGGAGTAATGCATTAGAAGAAGAATGGGTAACTTAAAATATGAAATACTGAAGGCAGCAGCGGATCAAGTAGGTAAAAAGACGACGGCTAAAAGAAACCCTTGGGTAACAGAAGATATATTGAATTTAATTGATGAAATGAGAAAATACAAAAATGCAGTAAATGAAGTAGGCAAAAAGGAATACAATTGTCTCAAAAATGAGATCGAGCAAAATGGCTAAGCAGGAATGGCTAGTGGACAAATTTAAGGATGTAGAGGCGTATATCACTAGGGGTAAGAGAGATACTGCCTACAGGAAAATTAAAGAAACCTTTGGAGAAAAGAGAACCACTTGCATGAATATCAAGAGTTTAGATGGAAACCCACAACTAAGCAAAGAAGTGAAAGCAGAAAGGTGGAAGGAGTATATAGAGGGTCTATACAAGGACGATGTTCTTAATATTATCGAAATGGAAGAGGATGTAGATGAAGATTAAATGTGACATACGATACTGCATGAAGAGTTTGACAGAGTGCTGAATGACCTAAGTCGAAACAAGGCCCCGGGAATAGCCAACATTCCATTAGAACTACTGATAGACTTAGGAGAGCAAGCCTTGACAAAACTATACCATCTGGTGAGCCAGATGTATGAGATGTAAAAGACAGGCGAAATACCCTTAGACTTCAAGAAGAATATAATAATTGCAATCCCAAAAAAAGCAGATGTTGACAGATGGGAAAATTACCGAACAATCAGTTTAATAAGCCACGGCTGCAAAATACTAACACGAATTCTTTACAGACGAATGGAAAAACTGGTAGAGGCCGACCTCGTGGAAGATCAGTTTGGATTCCGTAGAAATGTTGCAACACATGATGCAATACTAACCCTACAACTTATCTTAGAAGATGGATTAAGGAAAGGAAAACCTACGTTTCTAGCATTTGTAGACTTGGAGAAAGCTTTTGACAATGTTGATTGTGATACTCTCTTTCAAATTCTGAAGGTGGCAGGGGTCAAATACAGTGAGCGAAAGGCTATTTACAATTTATACAGAAACCAGATGGCAGTTATAAGAGTGGGGAGGCATGAAAGGAAAGCAGTGGTTGGGAGGGGAGTGAGACAGGGTTGTAGCCTATCCCCGATGTTATGCAATCTGTACATTGAGCAAGCAGTAAAGGAAACAAAAGAAAAATTCGCAGTAGGAATTAAAATCCATGGAGAAGGAATAGAAACTTCGAGTTTCGTCGATGACACTGTAATTCTGTCAGAGACAGAAAATGACCTGGAACAGCAGCTGAACGGAATGGACAGCGTCTTGAAAGGAGGACATAAGATGAACATCAACAAAATTTGTTAACATCGAGTGTAGATTTAAGTGTCAGGAAGTAGCCATGTATGGAAGTGAAACGTGGACGATAAATAGTTTAGACAAGAAGAGTATAGAAGCTTTCGGAATGTGGTGCTACAGAAGAATGCTGAAGATTAGATGAGTAGATCACATAACTAATGTGGAGGTAATGAATAGAATTGGGGAGAAGAGAACTTCGTGGCACAACTTGACCAGAAGAAGGGATCGGTTGGTAGGACATGTTCTGAGGTATCAAGGGATCACCAATTTAGTGTTGGAGGGCAGCGTGGAGGGTGAAAATCGTAGAGGGAGACCAATTAATGAATACACTAAGCAAATTCAGCAGGATGTAGGTTGCAGTAGGTACTGGGAGATGAAGAAGCTTGCACAGGATAGAGTAGCATGGAGAGCTGCATCAAACCAGTCTCCGGACTAAAGACCACAACAACAACAACAACATCGCTACATCCAAGATAATGTCCATTCCGTTCAACTGCTGTTACAGGTTCCTTGGTGTCTCCGACAGAATTACAATGTCATCAGCAAACCTCTAAGTTTTTATTTCTTCTCCATGGATTTTAATTAGTACTCCAGCTTTTTTTCTTTTGTTTCCTTTACTGCTTGCTCAATATACAGATTCAATAACTTGGGGGTTAGGCTACAACCCTGTCTCACTCCCTTCCCAACCACTGCTTCCCTTCCATGCCTCTCGACTATTATAACTGCCATCTGGTTTCCGTACAATTTGTAAACAGCTTTTCACTCCCTGTATTTTACAACCGCCACCTTCACAATTTGAAAGAGAGTATTCCAGTCAAAAGCTTTTTCTAAGTTTACATATGCTAGAAACGAAGGTTTTCCTTTCCTTAATCTATCTTCTGAGGTAAGTCGTAGGATCAGTATTGCCTCGCATATTCCAACATTTATACGGAATCCAAACTGATCTTCACCAGGTCGGTTTCTACAGGGTTATTACAAATGATTGAAGCGATTTCACAGCTCTACAATAACTTTATTATTTGAGATATTTTCACAATGCTTTGCACGCACATACAAAAACTCAAAAAGTTTTTTTAGGCATTCACAAAAGTTCGATATGTGCCCCTTTAGTGATTCGGCAGACATCAAGCCGATAATCAAGTTCCTCCCACACTCGGCGCAGCATGTCCCCATCAATCAGTTCGAAAGCATCGTTGATGCGAGCTCGCAGTTCTGGCACGTTTCTTGGTAGAGGAGGTTTAAACACTGAATCTTTCACATAACCCCACAGAAAGAAATCGCATGGGGTTAAGTCGGGAGAGCGTGGAGGCCATGACATGAATTGCTGATCATGATCTCCACGACGACCGATCCATCGGTTTTCCAATCTCCTGTTTAAGAAATGCCGAACATCATGATGGAAGTGCGGTGGAGCACCATCCTGCTGAAAGATGAAGTCGGCGCTGTCGGTCTCCAGTTCTGGCATGAGCCAATTTTCCGCGGGCTACGCGTGAAACTTGCCCGCACGCGTTCAACCGTTTCTTCGCTCACTGCAGGCCGAGCCGTTGATTTCCCCTTACAGAGGCATCCAGAAGCTTTAAACTGCGCATACCGTCGCCGAATGGAGTTAGCAGTTGGTGGATCTTTGTTGAACTTCGTCCTGAAGTGTCGTTGCACTGTTATGACTGACTGATGTGAGTGCATTTCAAGCACGACATACGCTTTCTCGGCTCCTGTCGCGATTTTGTCTCACTGCGCTCTCGAGCGCTCTGGCGGCAGAAACCTGAAGTGCGGCTTCAGCCGAACAAAACTTTATGAGTTTTTCTACGTATCTGTAGTGTGTCGTGACCATATGTCAATGAATGGAGCTACGGTGAATTTATGAAATCGCTTCAATCATTTGTAATAGCCAAGTACCAGTTTTTCCATTCGTCTATAAGGAATTCATGATAGTATTTTGCAACTGTGATTTATTAAGCTGATAGTTCAATCTTTTCACACCTGTCAACACTTGCTTTCTTTGGAACTGGGATTATTATATTCTTCTTGAAGTCTCAGGGCATTTCGCCTGTCTCATATATCTTACTAGATGGTAGAGTTTTGTCATGGCTGGCTCTCCCAAGACTATCAGTAGTTCTAATGGAATGTTGTCTACTCCCGGGGCCATGTTTCGACTTAGGTTTTAAAGTGCTCTGACAAATTCCTCACCTAGTATCATGTCTCCCATTTCATCTTCATCTACGTCCTCTTCCAGTTCCATAATATTGTCCTCAAGAACATCGTCCTTGTATAGACCCTCTATATACTCCTTCCACCTTTCTGCTTTCCCTTCTTTGCTCAGGACTGGTTTTCCATCTGAGCTCTTGATATTCATACAGATGGTTCTCTTTTCTCCAAAGGTCTCTTTAATTTTAACTGTAGGCAGTACCCATAGTGATATATGCCTCTACATCCTTGCATTTGTCCTCTAGCCATCCCTGCTTAGCCATTTTGCACTTCCTGTCGATCTTATTTTTGAGAAATTTGTATTACATTTCGCCTGCTTCATTTACTACATTTTTATGTTTTAAATCCAATATATCTTGTGTTATCCAAGGGTTTCTATTAGCCCTCGCCTTTTTACATAGTCGATTCCCTGCTGTCGTCACTGGTTCATCTCTCATAGCTACTCATTCTTCTATTGTATTTCTTTCCCCTGTGCTTGTCAATCGTTCCCTAATGCTCTCTCTGAAACTCTCAACAACTTCTGGTTCTTTCAGTTTTTCCGGTTACCATGTCCTTAAATTCCTAGCTTTTTGCAGTTTCTTCAGTTTTAATCTACAGTTCATAACCAATAAGTTGTGGTCAGAGTCCACATCTGCCACTGGAAATGTCTTAAAATTTAAAACTTGGTTCCTAAATCTCTGTCTTACCATTACATAATCTCTCTGAAACCTTCCAGTGTCTCCAGGCCTCTTCCATGTATACAACCTTCTTTTATGATTCTTAAACCAAATGTTAGCTCTGATTAGGTTATGCTCCGTGCAAAATTCTACCAGGCGGTTTCCTCTCTCATTCCTTACCCGCAGTCCAGATACACCTAATACTTTCGCTTCCCTTCCTTTTCCTACTATCGAATTCCAGTCCTCCATGACTATTAAGTTTTCATCTCCCTTAACTAATTGAATAATTTCTGTCTCATCATACATTTCATCAATATCTTCCTCATCTGCGGAGCTAGCTGACATATAAATTTGTACTACTGCGGTAGGCGTGGGCTTCGTATCTACATTGGCCACAATAATGCGTTTACTATGCTGTTCGTAGTCGATTATCCGAGCTCCTGTTTCTTTATTCATTATTAAACCAGCTCTTGCATTAGCCCTATTTGTTTATGTATTTATAACCCTGTATTCACCTGACCAGAAATCTTGTTCCTCCTGCCACCGCACTTCACTACTTCCCACTATATCTAATCTATCCATTTCCCTTTTTAAATCTTCTAACCCACCTGACCGATTAAGGGATCTGACATTCCACGCTCCGATCCGTGGAACGACAGTTTTCTTTCTCCTCATAACGTCGTCTTCCTGTGTAGTCCCCGCCCGGAGATCCGAATGGGGGACGGTTTTATCTCCGGAATATTTTACCCAAGAGAACACCATCATCACTTAACTATACAGTAAAGCTGCATGCCCTGGGGAAAAATTACGGCTGCAGTTTTCCCTTGCTTTCAGCTGTTCGCAGTACCAGCACAGCAAGGCCGTTTTCATTAGTGTTAGTCAGCCAGACTGTCGCCCCTGCAACTACTGAAAAGGCTGCTGCCCCTCTTCAGGAATCGTATGTTTTTCTGACCTCTCAACAGATACACCTCCGTTGTGGTTGCTCGTACGGTGCGGGTATCTGTATCGCTGAGGTACGCAAGCCTCCCACAAACGGCAAGGTCCATGGTTCATGGGGGAATATGTTTCATACTCAGCAGAAATATGCAAACATGTTCTCTACCAATATGAACATAATGTTTTTTCGCCTGTTAGCAATTCTACTGCCCTGCCATTATTTTTCAGACAAATTTTTCTTCTGGACTCGTTGTAAGAATATCTCTTAATTATTCGTGATCTCTACACCTACAGTATACCTTCCCGAGAGGCACGAATAAATTGGATTTCTTTGTTGTTTTCGCAGTTTGGGGTGTTTAATTTTTCTGTGCTTTACGCAACAGTAGAGAAACAGAGCATGCCGGTTTCTAGCAGATGAAGTCTGGAGGGTTTCACAGATACGACTGGATGATGACACATCGCTCGTACAGTCCATTCTTACAGGTGTCTTATTAACATATCCGGCTTCTCGGGAAGACCCACGGACTTGCAACATGCATAATGCATTAAATGTCTCAATAAAACGAGGAGGCGGCTACCCAGCGACCCAGCGTCTGATTCTTATCGAGCCAAAATTCATTCTAACCACTCAGGCATAGCTGTCCGGGACTCTGCGCAGCCAAGCGTGCAAGAAACTTGTCAAAACACAATTTCTAAAATTTTAAAGCTCGTCACGAATATCATATGAATGAAGGAGGTGCAGTAATTATACCCCAAGCCATCTTGCGATGTGCGGTTGAGTACACGCTAGGGGTTACCACCAGTGGTGGGACAGCCGATTGGTTTTAACAACCGACTGGCCAGTCTACTATTTTTGCTTTCAGTCGGTTTTTTTCTGTCGAATGAAATAACCGAATGAAACTAGTCTCTGTAGCCAAGTCGGTCATATGAATGTTTTCTCCCAGTCTCTGTGTTTCTGTGATTTTAATTACATACTTTTGCAATCTTTTCGGTTATACACGAAACGTCACTAGGGATGCCAACTTTTAGATACGCAAATAATATATTGTATTTCGAGGATTGGTGAATAAAAAGTATGTTTCTCTAAATGAGATGTTTTCGAAACTTACTTGTTAATTTACTTGAATACAATTTTTTCGTAATTCTGGCATAAAAATGTGGATTTTTGGTTCTTTTTAAAAGTTTGATAACTAGAGCTACAGTACAGATTTGTATTTAAATAAAAGCTTGTTTACACCTATTACAGATATTTCTCTTGCAGTAAATGCAGAGGTGTTGTGAACAGACAGCATATAAGGCATATTTTTTTTAAATTGCCTGGTGACTTTAACATTTTCATTTGTCGGAAGTATTTTTTAACGTGAAATATTTATCATCATTCGTCAATTTTCTTTGAATTTCTTTAATTAATATACTTTCAGGATGTGAATCATCCTTGCAGATATTATATGTAAAGTGAAATGGTTTCTTCCGTACCCACACCACTGAACATTCCATCATTACGATCGAGACAAAGTTCATCATTAAGTAGACGCCTATTCTCACGGGCGGAAAACTGAACTAAAAGTTACTCGATAAATCGGGACGACAATAACGATGATAGCAAGAGAAGACAGAGTGAAGTTAACAATAGTGATTTAACAATGCAAAACTATCGAATGTTTTCATTCGGTTTCTCGGACACATTTATTTTAATGCAAAGAATGGATGAATAATCAAACTTATATGTAAAACTGAATGAGTCGAATGTTTTCCAACAAAGGACTGAACTGGTTGCTTTCATTCGGTTGATGGGAACGACAGCCACCATTTTTAAAATTTCCGTTATTTTAGTTTCTACTCTGAGCAGTTTAACGTATCATACATAAGGTGTGATGTATTGAGTCAATTGCTGTATTATTCTACGACCTGATACTGTCTCTGGAAACAAGTATTCAGTCACATCCACACAAATAATAATGAATAAAAAACACCAACAACTTACTTGAACGCCTCTTTCCTATCTAATATTAGTTAATCTCTCTGACATGTGACGCACAAGAGTTTGTGTCACAACTAGGCCAAGAATCTTGTAATTTTGGAGAAACACTTCTTCCGTTGCACCTTATTAGCAGCGCACTATTTTTTCAGATGCCTGTTGAGTTCACGCCACAAATTCTCGATGTGATTGTGTTACACCAGCACTGCATGTCACTCGTTATTTTCACTTGTTATAAACGATATTTCACCTGCATTTTGTGCATGTAGTGTTAATATTTATGATAACTCGTTATTTTTCCTGAATTTGGACGTTTTCTATACGTGTACCGATAACTGGAAAGGCTACTGGTCCTTGTTTTGGTCGATAGTTAGAAGTGTAACGATTAGGAAAAGCTGGAGCTGTGTTAGGGACACAACAGCGTTCCAGATAAAAAGATGGAAGGCACGATGGGCGTGCGGCAACTCATAACGAACTCCCAGTTTGTCATCAGCCATCATACCGTTCACATCCTGGTATGGATGTGAAGTTTAAGAATTAAGTTCCAAGGAATACGGGCGTTGGATAGATGTAGGTCCGACATTTAAAGATGTGGAATGCTAAAGTTACGCTCCATGGCAACTGGTAATTGAATAAAGGGCCATCCGTGACCCATGTAAATGCCGAGGCTGCATCTACGTAATACTCGTCGCAACCTACGCATCGCTTCGCCTCTTCGCCTCCAGGCAAACTACTGTTTTAGTTAAAAATGTAAAAAAGCATGGGAAGCATTAATTGACTGTTTTTGTGAATATATTGACAGAATTTAACGTGCCTCTATATTTAGAATGTTGTTCATCTAACTCAAGTTATTTGTGATAGGACGCTAGTCCCGTGTCCTTACCTTAGTGTTATAGCTGTACGGAAAAATTGTAAAATTTATTGCAACAAAGATCGTCAGAGATTATTACTTGGTAAAGTTGCATCAGAAAATAGTTCAACTTTAACAAAGCCAAAAACTGTTTGAAGTAAACTGTGAAGTTCATTAAAAACAGGCATTAATTTAAAAATAACGTGAATCTGACACTATTATTCAATGTAAAGAAAATAAGTCTGCCGGTTAACTTCCATGATAGCTGTAGATGTTGATTTACTCAAAAACATCCATATTGTTTTCGTAATCGTTAGTGTGAGGACGTTATTTTCTTGTAAGTTAGTATTACATATCAAAAAGAAAAATTAATACTGTAGTGGAGAGCTGGTTCGACGAAATACTTCTCTCATGAAACTGTCTTTTTGAAATTTTGAGTTCAGAGATTGTGGTTGGCTTATGTACTATAACATATGCCACATCTCAACTTTTTAGTAACAACCGCTTTGTATGATTTAACAAAAACATTTAAACGTCCTCATTTTTTGGTGAGTTTCGAAGATGAGTAAGTAACTTTTAGTGCGACTGCCTAAACAAAGGATTAGTAGTACGATTACTATGAAAATATAATAAACTAAAAACACGATAGATAGTGTTACAACTAATATCTTGCGAACGTCTGAAAGCTACCTACTGTTACTGTTTTTCACAAAGTCCTGGTATGTATCGTCCTCAAATTGGTTTTGCATGTGACTGCTCCCACAAAATCAAACACTAGCTTCTCAGACCCCAATTATTTTTTAAAAAACCCTTCAATTACACCAATCACATCATGATTCTTGATGAGGCCCATACAAGCCTAAATAGAGATAAAAATGTGCTCATTATTCTAGACCTCGAAATTTTGCACAACTGTTCCAACTGCACCTTAGCTCTGCAATTAGAGTCTCTTCAAGCTGAAAGTTTCTTACCCATTAGCCGAAATACACTTATAAATCTCATACGTAATAGTAAGACGGAGAACATTACAAGGTAGTGGATGTATATACTTTGGAAGTTTTTGTGGCAGATGTTCTTTAGCCAAGATGGCATTATCCTTAATAACATTTATTTGTAAGTGTTAACATTTGACGTTAGGCTTTAACGCGATGATTGATATCGAAAGAAACATATTTACTGTTACCAATCACTGTTTATTTATACCGACAACGCGTTTCGCAGGTTTAAACCTCCATCATCAGGCGGATTTACATGTGTTAGTACGACACTTGAGTGTTATGTTAAGACTTAGCGGTAACTTGTGGCACTGTCTTGTAGAGAAACAAAAACAATACTTCAGAAGATGGTATCGGGGAGGTTTTTGACTAAATACAAAAAGTGTATCTAAATATGAAAATAAAGCAACTAAACCAGTATACCATCAGTGGCAACAGGCTTCTTTCCCTGTCGTAATACATCACAGATAAACTGTCATTCTTTGTAAATAAAGACGGTGTCTTTAAATTACTTGGTACAAAAAACATGTAGCAAAACAGGAACAGTATCTTGAAGTACAAAGCATATGTAGTAAAACGCCACTAGTATTTCAGAATAAGTTTTAAAGAACTGTGGAAGTTTTTGGTCGAGCTATTGAAAGCATACGCTAGAATAAATATTTCAAGTGGTATTCATATTCTTAGTTTAAGTTTCATACTCATTTATACAATCAGGTGACATGTTACAAACCTTAAGTATAATAAATATATTGCCGACAGTGGTAAAATTATACAAAAAATTTAAAAAAAGTTTCCTGTGATTCAGAGACAAGAGTACGAGAAGTTGCGAGAAAAATAAAGGTAAGTTTTGGATATGAGAGGCCTGTGGGTTTGTTAAGCGACATCTTAATATAAACAGATTTGTGTAATATGTTATGTATGTAATATCACTGGAGGTACTCTGTTTTAGCTGGTTTATTTACAAATTAAGATACATGTTTAGTTTTTAGTCAAAAACCTCCCCAAAACCACAATCTGAAATAGCGTTTCTGTTTCTTCACTAGAAAGTTCCACAGGTTACCCAGAGTCGTAACACAACACATATAAAACTTCCTGGCAGATTAAAGCTGTGTGCCGGACCGAGACTCGAACTCGGGACCTTTGCCTTTCGCGGGCAGGTGCTCTACCGACTGAGCTACCCAAGTACGACTCACAGCTTTAATTCCGCCAGTACCTCGTCTCCTACCTTCCAAACTTCACAGAAGCTCTCCTGCGAACCTTGCAGAGCTAGCACTCCAGGAAGAAAGGATATTGCGTAGACATGGCTTAGCCACAGCCTGGGGGATGTTTCTAGAATGAAATTTTCACCCTACAGCGGAGTGTGCGCTGATATGAACTTCCCAGCAGATTAAAACTGTATGACGGGCCGAGACTCGAACTCGGGACCTTTGCCTTTCGCGGGCAAGTGGTCTACCAACTGAGCTACCGAAGCACGACTCACGCCCTGTCCTCACAGCTTTAATTCCACCAGTACCTCGTCTCCTACCTTCCAAACTTCACAGAAGCTCTCCTGCGAACCTTGCAGAACTAGCACTCCTGGAAGAAAGGATATTGCGGAGACATGGCTTAGCCACAGCCTGGGGGATGTTTCTAGAATGAAATTTTCACTCTACAGCGGAGTGTGCGCTGATATGAAACTTCCTGGCAGATTAAAACTGTTTTAATCCGCCAGGAAGTTTCATATCAGCGCACACTCCGCTGCAGAGTGAAAATTTCATTCTACAACAAATATATGTCGTACTAACATATGCAAAAGCAACCTGATGATGCAGGCTTACACCTGCGAAACGCGTTGTGGATACAAATAGTGACTGGTAACAGTAAAGATTTATTTTGTCTGTCAGAGACAAAAAAGGTATTGGTAGACCAGCTGAACGGAACGGATAGTGGCTTAAATAGAGGTTATGAGATGAATATCAACGAGAGTAAAAGAAGAGTAATGGACTATCGTGGAAATAAATCATGTGATGCGTCGGAATTAGAACAGGAAAAAAGATACTTTAAGTAGTAGAAAAGCGATACCATTTGAGCATTAAAAGAACTAACGACGGCCGAAGCAGAGAGGATTTAAAATTCCGATTGGCAAAAGCAATACAAGCGTTTATGTAAAAGAGGAATTTGTTAACAATGAATATAAATTTAAGAGTAAGACAGTCTTTTCTGGAGGTATATGTCTGGATTGTAGTCTTGTGCGGAAGAAAAACGTGGATGATAAGCAATTCAGACGAGAAGAAAAAAAAGAAGCTTGAAATATGGTGCTACAGAAGAATGTTGAAAATTAGGTGGGTAGACCGAATAACTAAAGAGGAGACACTGAATCTAAATGACGAGAAAAGTAATTTAAGGTGCAGCTTAAATAAACGAGTAAATCGGTTGATAGGAAACATCCCAATGCATCAAGGATCATCAGTTTGGTAATGGAAAGACGTGCTTTTAGCAAGCATGCTCAAATGAATGTACACTCCTGGAAATGGAAGAAAAAACACATTGACACCGGTGTGTCAGACCCACCATACTTGCTCCGGACACTGCGAGAGGGCTGTACAAGCAATGATCACACGCACGGCACAGCGGACACACCAAGAACCGCGGTGTTGGCCGTCGAATGGCGCTAGCTGCGCAGCATTTGTGCCCCGCCGCCGTCAGTGTCAGCCAGTTTGCCGTGGCATACGGAGCTCCATCGCAGTCTTTAACACTGGTAGAATGCCGCGACAGCGTGGACGTGAACCGTATGTGCAGTTGACGGACTTTGAGCGAGGGCGTATAGTGGGCATGCGGGAGGCCGGGTGGACGTACCGCCGAATTGCTCAACACGTGGGGCGTGAGGTCTCCACAGTACATCGATGTTGTCGCCAGTGGTCGGCGGAAGGTGCACGTGCCCGTCGACCTGGGACCGGACCGCAGCGACGCACGGATGCACGCCAAGACCGTAGGATCCTACGCAGTGCCGTAGGGGACCGCACCGCCACTTCCCAGCAAATTAGGGACACTGTTGCTCCTGGGGTATCGGCGAGGACCATTCGCAACCGACTCCATGAAGCTGGGCTATGGTCCCGCACACCGTTAGGCCGTCTTCCGCTCACGCCCCAACATCGTGCAGCCCGCCTCCAGTGGTGTCGCGACGGGCGTGAATGGAGGGACGAATGGAGACGTGTCGTCTTCAGCGATGAGAGTCGCTTCTGCCTTGGTGCCAATGATGGTCGTATGCGTGTTTGGCGCCGTGCAGGTGAGCGCCACAATCAGGACTGCATACGACCGAGGCACACAGGGCCAACACCCGGCATCATGGTGTGGGGAGCGATCTCCTACACTGGCCGTACACCACTGGTGATCGTCGAGGGGACACTGAATAGTGCACGGTACATCCAAAGCGTCATCGAACCCATCGTTCTACCATTCCTAGACCGGCAAGGGAACTTGCTGTTCCAACAGGACAATGCACGTCCGCATGTATCCCGTGCCACCCAACGTGCTCTAGAAGGTGTAAGTCAACTACCCTGGCCAGCAAGATCTCCGGATCTGTCCCCCATTGAGCATGTTTGGGACTGGATGAAGCGTCGTCTCACGCGGTCTGCACGTCCAGCACGAACGCTGGTCCAACTGAGGCGCCAGATGGAAATGGCATGGCAAGCCGTTCCACAGGACTACATCCAGCATCTCTACGATCGTCACCATGGGAGAATAGCAGCCTGCATTGCTGCGAAAGGTGGATATACACTGTACTAGGCCGACATTGTGCATGCTCTGTTGCATGTGTCTATGTGCCTGTGGTTCTGTCAGTGTGATCATGTGATGTGTATATTGCGATGAGCATTCAATAAGTAATGCAACTATTTTTTTCTCGCCAATTTCCGTTGAAAAAATGGGCAGTTTATGGTGGGACATCATGGCATTTTCTACTTCAGCCCCTATACTTTCGTGAAGTTCCAGTAGGTGGTGGCGCTGTACATAGTCTTCGAAATGGCATCAGTAAGTGAGGTACATTCCAAGCGGAGAGTTGTCACTGAGTTTCTTTTCGCGGAAAATCAGACCATTGCAGATATTCATAGGCTCCTGCAGAATATCTATAGAGACTTTGCAGTGAACAAAAGACCGGTGAGTTGTTGGTCGAGGCGTCTGTCATCACCGCAACTAGGTCGTTTAAACCTGTCCGATCTCCCACATGCCGGCCGGCTAAAAACGGTAATGACTCCTGCAATGTTGGAACGTGTGGACACTCTCATTCGAGGTAATGGAAGGAACACAGACACCTCGCTGCACAACTGTTGGTAGGGCTGACACACTCAGCCACCATTTGGGGTATAAAAAAGTGTGTGCCTGCTGGTTTCCTCACTGACTAATAGAAGACCATAAAGAGCAACGAAAGACCGTGACAAAGCAAGGCCTCATACAAGTCTGTGAACCTGAGAGGAACTCACGGAACGTTATTCAACTATTCTTCCTCGACCACCCTACAGCCCAGATATCATACCTTCTGGCTCCCATCTGTTGGGCCTAATCCACAGGAAGCAGTACAAGGATGATGAGGACGTTAATGATGCAGCAAGATGTTGGCTCCAACGTTGATCAGTAGCGTGACATCATGTGGAAATACAGGGCCTCTTTAGGGCGTCGTAAGGCCATCGAAATGGAGATTAATGTGAAAAATAGGGTTTTGTAGCCAAAAGCCAGGGGAATAATATTGTGTATTGGAATCCCGTAAAAAACAACTTGCTCTCAAAGAAAAATGCGTTGCATTACGTATTCAACACACTTCGTACTTGGCGGCGAACAAGCATCACTAACAAACTTCGAACGAAACGGAAGTCAATAATGTATCCATTTCCTCGCAGTATATTTTACATTTTTCTGAATTTTAAAATTAATCTTACTACTATATTTGAACTCTTGCATTAACCAGTTCCAGTACATACGGATAAAAGCTTTTTCACAAGCTCTTTGCTAAGCCACTGTATCATTACTCAAGTCACTGGAACGTCGTTTTGCTCTCAGTCAATAGCAATCGCTGAAGGGCTTCAAGCCATGTGGATTCCTTGTCCGAAGAGTGTCAACAATTACATTGCATTACGACATCTGGTCTGGTTCTAGCTGTAACTTAGAGATACTTTCGATGCTGGATTCTCTCCTGCTGAAGTCACCTTCGTTCGATAGAAAGCCATGTCGTTGAGCAGACGTTCCCATGAACAACAAACCAGTTTTTGTTCAGTACTGAAATACAGTTTTCCGTGTGATGGTAGATGGCTGCTCCACGTGCAACTGTGTTTAACAGGTTCATATTTGCTTGGAGTCTGGTAGGTGCATCACTTATAACGTCATTTTATTACGTACTATCTTAAATTCACTGATGTTAACTGTTTGCGGAATGTAAGATTACCTTTCGCCTGATGGTTATTGATTACATATCCAGTAAGGTTGTCTTGGTTTGTAAGGATGACTGTCAATTAGATTATCCCTATGAGGAAGCTGAAAGCAAGGGGAAACTACGGCCGTAATTTTTCCCGAGGGCATGCAGCTTTACTGTATGATTAAATGATGATGGCGTCCTCTTGGGTGAAATATTCCGGAGGTAAAATAGTCCCCCATTCGGATCTCCGGGCGGGGACTACTCAAGAGGATGTCGTTATCAGGAGAAAGATAACTGGCGTTCTACGGATCGGAGCGTGGAATGTCAGATCCTTTAATCGGACAGGTAGGTTAGAAAATTTAAAAAGGGAAATGGATAGGTTAAAGTTAGATATAGTGGGAATTAGTGAAGTTCGGTGGCAGGAGGAACAAGACTTTTGGTCAGATGAATACGGGGTTATAAATACAAAATCAGATAGGGGTAATGCAGGAGTAGGTTTAATAATGAATAAAAAAATAGGAGTGCAAGTAAGCTACTACAAACAACATAGTGAACGCATTATTGTGGCCAAGATAGATACGAAGCCCACACCTACTACAGTAGTAGAAGTTTATATGCCAACAAGCTCTGCAGATGACGAAGAAATTGAAGAAATGTATGATGAAATAAAAGAAATTACTCAGATAGTGAAGGGAGATGAAAATTTAATAGTCATGGGTGACTGGAATTCGAGTGTAGGAAAAGGAAGAGAAGGAAACGTAGTAGGCGAATATGGATTGGGGCTAAGAAATGAAAAAGGAAGCCGCCTGGTAGAATTTTGCACAGAGGACAACTTAATCATAGCTAACACTTGGTTTAAGAATCATGATAGAAGGTTGTATACATGGAAGAACCCTGGAGATACTGAAAGGTATCAGACAGATTATATAATGGTAAGACAGAGATTTAGGAACCAGGTTTTAAATTGTAAGACATTTCCAGGGGCAGATGTGGACTCTGACCACAATCTATTGGTTATAACCTGTAGATTAAAACTGAAGAAACTGCAAAAAGGTGGGAATTTAAGGAGATGGGACCTGGATAAACTGAAAGAACCAGAGGTTGTACAGAGTTTCAGGGAGAGCATAAGGGAACAATTGACAGGAATGGGGGAAATAAATACAGTAGAAGAAGAATGGGTAGCTTTGAGGGATGAAGTAGTGAAGGCAGCAGAGGATCAAGTAGCTAAAAAGACTACGGCTAGTAGAAATCCTTGGGTAACAGAAGAAATATTGAATTGATGAAAGGAGAAAATATAAAAATGCAGTAAATGAAGCAGGCAAAAAGGAATACAAACGTCTCAAAAATGAGATCGACAGGAAGTGCAAAATGGCTAAGCAGGCATGGCTAGAGGACAAATGTAAGGATGTAGAGGCTTATCTCACTAGGGGTAAGATAGATACTGCCTACAGGAAAATTAAAGAGACCTTTGGAGATAAGAGAACCACTTGTATGAACATCAAGAGCTCAGATGGAAACCCAGTTCTAAGCAAAGATGGGAAAGCAGAAAGGTGGAAGGAGTATATAGAGGGTCTATACAACGGCGATGTACTTGAGGGCAATATTATGGAAATGGAAGAGGATGTAGATGAAGATGAAATGGGAGATACGATACTGCGTGAAGAGTTTGACAGAGCACTGAAAGACCTGAGTCGAAACAAGGCCCCCGGAGTAGACAACATTCCATTGGAACTACTGACGGCCTTGGGAGAGCCAGTCCTGACAAAACTCTACCATCTGGTGAGCAAGATGTATGAAACAGGCGAAATACCCTCAGACTTCAAGAAGAATATAATTCCAATCCCAAAGAAAGCAGGTGTTGACAGATGTGAAAATTACCGAACAATCAGTTTAATAAGCCACAGCTGCAAAATACTAACACGAATTCTTTACAGACGAATGGAAAAACTAGTAGAAGCCGACCTCGGGAAAGATCAGTTTGAATTCCGTAGAAATACTGGAACACGTGAGGCAATACTGACCTTACGACTTATCTTAGAAGAAAGATTAAGGAAAGGCAAAGCTACGTTTCTTGCATTTGTAGACTTAGAGAAAGCTTTTGACAATGTTGACTGGAATACTCTTTTTCAAATTCTAAAGGTGGCAGGGGTAAAATACAGGGAGCGAAAGGCTATTTACAATTTGTACAGAAACAGATGGCAGTTATAAGAGTTGAGGAACATGAAAGGGAAGCAGTGGTTGGGAAGCGAGTGAGACAGGGTTGTAGCCTCTCCCCGATGTTATTCGATCTGTATATTGAGCAAGCAGTAAAGGAAACAAAAGAAAAATTCGGAATAGGTATTAAAATCCATGGAGAAGAAATAAAAACTTTTAGGTTCGCCGATGACATTGTAATTCTGTCAGAGACAGCAAAGGACTTGGAAGAGCAGTTGAACGGAATGGATAGTGTCTTGAAAGGAGGGTATAAGATGAACATCAACAAAAGCAAAACGAGGATAATGGAATGTAGTCGAATTAAGTCGGATGATGTTGAGGGTATTAGATTAGGAAATGAGACACTTAAAGTAGTAAAGGAGTTTTGCTATTTGGGGAGCAAAATAACTGATGATGGTCGAAGTAGAGAGGATATCAAATGTAGACTGGCAATGGCAAGGAAAGCGTTTCTGAAGAGGAGAAATTTGTTAACATCGAGTGTAGATTTAAGTGTCAGGAAGTCATTTCTGAAAGTATTTGTATGGAGTGTAGCCATGTATGGAAGTGAAACATGGACGGTAAATAGTTTGGACAAGAAGAGAATAGAAGCTTTCGAAATGTGGTGCTACAGAAGAATGTTGAAGATTAGATGGGTAGATCACATAACTAATGAGGAAGTATTGAATAGGATTGAGGAGAAGAGAAGTTTGTGGCACAACTTGACCAGAAGAAGGGACCGGTTGGTAGGACATGTTCTGAGGCATCAAGGGATCACGAATTTAGTATTGTAGGGCAGCGTGGAGGGTAAAAATCGTAGGGGGAGACCAAGAGATGAATACACTAAGCAGATTCAGAAGGATGTAGGTTGCAGTAGATACTGGGAGATGAAGAAGCTTGCACAGGATAGAGTAGCATGGAGAGCTGCATCAAACCAGTCTCAGGACTGAAGACCACAACAACAACATGAGCAAGTAAACGATTTCAGTTGGCTTCATAGTTCATTATATCCTTCATTTCGGAGGAACATATTATTCTGTATACTTGCTTTATTTAAAAATGCCACGTGAGGCACCATCTTCTAATGCTGCGGAAGTCAAAGACGCTATTCACAGTTACAAAAATGGTTCAAATGGCTCTGAGTACTTTGGGACTTAACATCTATGGTCATCAATCCCCTAGAGCTTAGAACTACTTAAACCTAACGAACCTAAGGACATCACACACATCCATGCCCGAGGCAGGATTCGAACCTGCGACCGTAGCAGTCGCGCGGTTCCAGACTGAAGAGCCTAGAACCGCACGGCCACAGCGGCCAGTCTATTCACAGTTACAGTAAATCGCCTCTCAGTTGCAGAGTAAGCATTGAGAATTATAATAACCATCAGTAGAAGTCCTAGGCGCGCTAGTTAGCCTTCAGGGGCTGAGTAAGGTAAAGCCCTTTATAATGTGCTGCTGGACGCTGATATAAGACCTGTGGTTGCACTACTACGGTTGCATGTACGATAGGAAGTTAATCATTTATTAAACGACATTTTTGCATTCTGAGTTTATGCTTACACAGTAAGGGAGACTACCCCGTGGTACAGCTGGACGCAAAAAGCCGAAACCACACATGTTGAAAGTAATCTGTTGCTTTCGTGTATCTATTCATTCAATTAGTACTTACTATACTCGAGTTTCGATATGCAGGTCTCATTCTACTTCTCGTTGCGCTGAATTTATGTAAGCATGTTTTGTACGACTATTTTTCATATACAGTTTCGTTATAACTTAACTTAAGCTACTTCAGCCAGTGTAGGCGGAAAACTATTTACCACACGCGTACCCAGCTTTATAGGAATTATGTTCAGACTGTGCGTTGCAGGATTTGCGTTGTTTGCAGTTTTAGTGTCGTGGCTTGGCGTTAGGTGCCGGTACTGGAACAGCGAAGTAGGGTTGAAACACAAGCGTTAGAGTGTGTTACAGTTGCAGACAGTGAACATGGGTCTGGACAAGGAGAGCAGGATTGCTGCTCTTCGCAAGTGTTGACGCATTAAACGAATACGGAGAGGTGACCATTCAGCACAGAACATGATTTCAAAGTACGAATTTGGGAGGTCTTCCTAAGAAAGGCCGGCGGTCATTTGCGCCACAAATTGTTGAAGGAGTTACTGTCGCCATGGCTGACAATGCTGGACGCAATGTGCGATCTTCAAACAGTGCAGGAGCTGTGTGACGACAGCTGAACGTTCCGTGGTACGTCGTTCGAAAAATGCTGCGAACAGTTATCAAATAGTACCTCTGGTGCGTTTCCAGGTTGTCATGGGAGCAGATGGTCGTCACATTGAGCAACATTGGCAGCCTGAACGTAAACATACACTATGTGATCAAAAGTATCCGGGCACCTGGCTGAAAATGACTTCCAAGCCCGTGGCCCCCTCCATCGGAAATGCTGGAATGCAATATGGTGTTGGCCCACACTTAGCGTTGATGACAGCTTCCACTCTCGCAGGCACACGTTCAGTCAGGTGCTGGAAGGCTTCTTGGGGAATGACAGCCCATTCGTCACGGAGTGCTGCACTGAGGAGAGGTATCGATGTCGGCCAGTGAGGCCTGGCACGAATTCGGCGTTCCAAAACATCCCAAAGGTGTTTATAGGATTCAGGTCGGGACTCTGTGCAGGCCAGTCCATTACTGGGATGTTATTGTCGTGTAACCTCTCCGCCACTGGCCGTGCATTATGAACAGGTCATCGATCGTGTTGAAAGATGCAGTCGCCATCCCCGAATTGCTCTCCAACACTGGGAAGCAAGGAGAACGTCACTGTAGGCCTGTGCCGTGACAGTGCCACACACAATAACAAGGGGAGCAAGCCCCCTCCACGAAAAACACGACCACACCGTAACACCACCGCCTCAAATTTTACTGTTGGCATTACACACGCTGGCAGATGACGGTCACCAGGCATTCGCCAAACCCACACCCTGCCATCGGATCACCACGTTGTGTACCGTGACTCGTCACTGTATACAACGTTTTTCCACTGTTCAATCGATCAATGTTTACGCACCTTACACCAAGCGAGGCGTCGTTTGGCATTTACCGGCGTTATTTGTGACTTATGAGCAGCCATGAAATCCTAGTTTTCGCACCTCGCACCGAACTTTCATAGTACTTGCAGTGGATTCTGATGTAGTTTGGAATTCCGGTGTGATGGTCTGGATAGATGTCTGCCTATTACACATTACCGACCCTCTTCAATTGTCGGCGGTCTCTGTCAGTCAACAGACGAGGTCGGCTTGTACATTTTATGAAACGTCCCCTTAGTACAAATTATACACGACTGTGCTTAACCTGACACACAATATTATTTAGCGCAACGCAATCTGACTATCAAAGATCCCTGCAAAAGAATGGCCCTGAGTAACATTAAACTATACCTTTCACAAATAACTTACCTCACAAAAATCTTCATTACTCGAACTACTGCAATACAGCGAGCGCCACTACTGCCAGATAAATAAAAGATTCAAACTACAGAAGGCACTAACTACTGATAGGGATAGTTAGCAAATGAAAGATATTAATACAGAACAAACAATGTATTTACCTTAATAGTCATAATATATATATATCAGTTCATAACATCCATTCTTAGAAATATCAAAACTCCGCCATTTCTCTCCCCACATCCACCACTGCTGGCGGCTCACCTCCAACTGCGCAACGCTACGCGCTGTTCACATCCAGCTGCTGCTGCCCAACACTACAATGGCAGACAACAATGCAAACTAGCCACAGACTGCACACAGCACAGCCAGTGATTTTCATATAGAGCGCTACGTAACGTTGCCAGTAAGAAAACATAAACAGCCTACTTACATAAAGAAAACATAAACAGCCTACTTACATAAAGAAAACATAAACAGCCTACTTACATAAAGAAAACATAAACAGCCTACTTACAATTTTTGTGCTGCACGTGTTCCTTCACGTTTCCACTTCACTACTAAATCGGAAACAGTGGAGCTAGGAGTGTTTTAAGAGTAAGGAATTCTCATGTACAGACGTATGACACAATCACCTGACCACGTTCGAAGTCCGTGAGTTCCGCGGAGCGCTCTATCAGCTCTCTCACGATGTCTAACGACTACTGAGGTCGCCGATATGAGGTACCTGGCAGTAGGTGGCAGCACAATGCACCACATATGAAAAACGTATGTTTTTGGGGGTGTCCGATACTTTTGATCACATAGTGTGGTACACATCTGGCAAATGTCACTCTCTCATATGAAAATTAAAATGTGTTTCTTTTAATGGTTTACTCGTTATTTCTCTTCCGAATGACCTTACAAATGTTTCCACAAAGTTTCACTGTCCTACGAACACTCGTTTTTCATCGAAGCCCTCGCAAGTAGCGGAAGTTTAATTATAAGCACCCTGTACTAAATTTGTTGTCTCAGGCGTTACATATTTCTACTCTGCGTATCATCAAAGTATCAGGTATGGTTTTATCACTACCTACGACACTAGTTCACGCGTTTCAAACACACACACACACACACACTCACACACACACACACGCTTACGCCATACACAGTTCGTGAGGTTCATCTTATTTCAGGCCCCTTGTATTTGCCAATTCACATTATATTTTATCCTTATACGTACGATGAACAAATACCTATTGTGGGCGATAGTGCAGGGCGCTCTTGTTTCGGGAGGCAGTTCCCACGGTCAGCGAACAGACAGCACGTACGATTACGCCAAGCCTCGCTGTAGGTACGCGGGTGGTATGGGACAGGTATGAGGCGTGAGAGTGCATCTGTCTCAGCATCCGCAGACGACGAGAATCAACAGACACTTAAGCGTGAAGCAGCTACTTTTTCTGTATGAAACATTAATTATTACAATACGTATGTTTTGGGGAGTGTCCGGATACTTATGTCACCATGTGTAGTACACATTTGACAAACATCACTCTCTCATATGAAAATTAAAATGTGTTTCTTTCAATGGTTTACTCGTTATTTCTCTCCCGAATGACCTTACAGTTTTAACGTAGTAAATGCTAGGGACTTCTTTACTATTATTAAGCAATGCTGTAAGCTAGTTGTAATAAGAAACAAACTATGTTGAATATACTACTGACAAAGCACGAATCCTCCTGAGACGTACGAAGTTTGCTAATCATTCTTGTTGGGCGCCAACTACGAGGGGCATTCAGTAAATAATACTACGCATTTTCTTCTGCAAGCAGATTCTTTTTTCAGGATTCCAATACATAATATTATTGCCCACTCTTTTGGCTACAAAAACTTATTTTCCAACATAATCTCCGTTCAGTGCCCCATCCTTACGCGATCTGAGTGGGGTGGGAGGAGAGGATTGGGCAGTCTGTATGCCAGCATGGTACCACTCTACTGATGGACAGGGAAGCTTACAACTTGCTGTCCACCATCCACACACTGCTTCCTGTAGATTGCCTCCTTTGTAGGCTAAACAGATGGCAGCCGGAAGGTGATCTGGGCTGTAGAATGAATGAGGAAGAACAGTTCAATAAGTTTTGTCAACTCCTCTCTGGTGTGCGAACTTTTTTGAGGCCTTGCGTTGTCATTGGTCTTCGTTGGTCTTTATGATCTTCTACTAGGCGCTGAGGAACATAGCGGGCAGACACCTACGCATGTGTACCCCAACTGGTGGACGAGTGTGTCAAGACTACCAACAGAGAAATTCGGTTATGTAGCGAGATGTTTGATAGTGATCGGTCGATCATCTCGCGTAACAGGCACCTTTCAATTGCTTCCTTAATAACACTTCTCCAATAGTTCGGTAGTTCACGTCGGAATCTCTGTGTTACTATACACTGAAGCGCCAAAAAACTGGTATTCAAATACAGATATATGTAAACAGGCAGAATACGGCGGTGTGGTCGGCAACGCCTATATAACATAACGAGTGTCTGGCGCAGTTGTTAGACAGGTTACTGCCACTACAATGCAGGTTATCAAGATTTAAGTGAGTTTGAACCTGGTGTTATAGTCGGCGCACAAGCTATGGAACACAGCATCTCCGCGATAGCGATGAAGTGGGGATTTTCCCGTACGACCATTTCACGAGTGTACCGTGAATATCAGGAATCCGGTAAAACATCAAATCTCCGACATCGCTGCGGCCGGAAAAAGATACTGTAAGAACGAGACCAACGACGACTGAAGAGAATCGTTCAACGTGACAAAAGTGCAACCCTTCCTCAAATTGCTGCAGTTTTCAATGCTGGGCCATAAACAAGTGTTAGCGTGCGAACCGTTCAACGAAACATCATCGAGATGGGCTTTCGGAGCCGAACGCCTACTCGTGTACCATTGATGACCGCACGGCGCAATGCATTACGACTCACCTGGGCCCGTCACCATCAACATTGGACTGTTGATGACTGGAAACGTGTTGCCTGGTCGGACGAGTTTCGTTTCAACTTGTATCGAGCGCATGCAAGTGTACTGGTATGGAGACATCCTCATGAATTCATGGATCCTACATGTCAGCAGGGGAATGTTCAAGCTGTTGGAGACTCTGTAATGGTGTGGGTCGTGCGCAGGTGGAGTGATATGGGAAACCTGATACGTTTATATACGACTCTGACAGGTAACACGTACGTAAGCATCCTGCCTGATCACTTCCATCCATTTATGTCCATTGTGCATTCCGATGGGCTTGGGCAATTTCAGTACGACAATGCGAAACCTCACACGTCCATAATTGCTACAGAGTGGCTCCAGGAACACTCTTCTTAGTTTAAACACTTCCGCTGGCCACCAGACTCCCCGGACATAAACACTGATGAGCATATCTGTGATGTTTTGGACCGTTCTGTTCAAAAGAGATGGCTCTCCCCCGCGTACTCTTACGGATTTATGGACAGCCCTGCGGGATGCATAGTGTCAGTTCCCTCCAGCACTACTTCAGACATTAGTAAAGCCCATTTCACGTCGTGTTGCGGCACTGCGTCGTGCTTGCGGCAGTTTCTTTGGCCCTTCCGTGTGTTTCATAGTGTATGGTTAAGAAGCTGTCCGGCACCAAGGCAATGTTGTGCAAAAGTAGATTTGCTAGTGGTTTTCAAGCGTGTGTGACACTTATGCTCAAGACACCGGTCGTCCATGGTCCTGACGGTCTGGCCAATGGAAGTGCAAGGGATACGGTAGACAGATGGGCTTTTACTTAAATTTTACCTGAAATGCTGCTCTGTTAGTAATTACAATTAACTTCTGCCTTTGGTCATCTTTGGTTGTGTGGTGGTGCTAGATGTTTGCGATATGTCTGTCTGTGTGTCTCTGTGTGCGTGTGTGTGTGTGTGTGTGTGTGTGTGTGTGTGTGTGTGTGTGTTGTCTTTCTGTATATGCCATATTACAGTTGTTGGTCGGCGAAGCCCAACCCACAAGGGATTTAACTTTCCTCGTACAGTGTTCTCTCGTTGCATTTGGACATTGAAAATGACGGTGTGTTCACCTACCGAAATGTCGGCTGTTATCGAAGACGTTATCCGGCTGCATCTCCGTAACTAGTTTGAACATTTTATACGCCGGAGGAAATCAACTTTCACAATAACTAAGTAAAGCTCATCGCAACCGGTATTTGCAGACAGCCCGAGCGCTTTTTCGAAAAGAACGAATAAAAAAAAAAGAAAAAAACCACATGACATGTAATAACGTGAATTTGAAACGAATCGAATAAAAATCGAATCAAATCGAGTAAAATGACTTTAGTGTAACTCGAGTACAAGCTCCATTTGCCGCTATGACGGTGTTCGAATTATATGCGTCCAGATAAACAGTATAAAGCATCTATGAAACTTTTAACAGATTGCGTTCCGGCTGCCGACCCACATTGGCGAGCAACCCTTTTGTCAAACTCTGTATATTCTATGAACTTCTCAAAGACATCTATACATGCCGCGACGGTCTTTGTCATTAGGCAAAGAGATGACAAAGATACATTTGTACAGGTTGTAAACGATAACTGTTTATAACATACGACAGTGTTGAGGGGAAGTAGCCGCGCGGGATTAGCCGAGCGGTATGCGGCGCTGCAGTCATGGACTGATCCCGGCGGAGGTTCGAGTCCTCCCTCGGGCATGGCTGTATGTGTTTGTCCTTAGGATAATTTAGGTTAAGTAATGTGTAAGCTTACGGACTGATGATCTTAGCAATTAAGTCCCATAAGATTTCACACACACACATTTTTTGAGGGTAAGTAGAGAAGAACAGTTTGATCCATGTGGTGTATCAAGCCGAGACATAAACTGAAACTGGTCCAGCGAAGGCACCCCGGAGGATACCGCGCAAGCGCGAAGCGTGAAATTTTGTATATTCTCTCGCCCTCTTAGGCTACCAGCTTAGTCAGTCTTAACTGTTTTAAATTCATTTCGTTTCCCCCCTAAATTCGTTCTCAAACATTAAACACACCTTGTTCTTGTACTTACAAGTAGTAAAATTGACGTCTGCGTAAATTTTAGCTCAAAATCTTGTGAATTTTTAAAAGCTTAAAATTAACTATTAAATCGTTACGTTTCTCGGGCCATCTTAATACGATACTTCTGTCCTTGAAAGGGTTAAATTTACATCGAATGTAAAAGTATAAAAGGCGATAAAAGAGTCTGCCCCTTGCCTTCATGTCGGTGATTATATACCCGCATCGGCGTCGCGCTGGGTTGCATGTACGCTGCAGCAATGTCCTCAAACGGACGCTTTTTGATCGCCCCCTTGTAATTAGTTTTTGCATAACGTTTACGAAAGTAATTCCGTCTCATTATCCTCACAGTAAAGTTTAAATTACTAATGTTACCGTAACGAAACAAAAAAAAAAATTCAGAATCTGGCCGACTTAGCCGGTAGGGCAGGAGAGGTGGAGGAGATTAGTGTTTAACGTCCCGTCGACAACGAGGTCATTAGAGACGGAGCGCAAGCTCGGGTGAGGGAAGGATGGGGAAGGAAATCGGCCGTGCCCTTTCAAAGGAACCATCCCAGCATTTGCCTGAAGCGATTTAGGAAAATCACGGAAAACCTAAATCAGGATGGCCGGAGACGGGATTGAACCGGCGTCCTCCCGAATGCGAGTCCAGTGTGAGGGCAGGAGAGCGGGGACATATTGAAAATCTTGCGTGGTGTGCTGGTGCTGCAGTTTTGGTGGCTTTTGCAGGCCAGTTTCGGGCAGTTGCCCGGCTAGACAGACCACAAGTGTAGCAAACTGTTCGTCTCGTCTTCCCCTGCGACATTGTGGGTCGCTGTGCAGCACACCAGGGACCAATAGTCTTCTGCACAAGAAACGAGATGATGAAAGGCTTCGGAACACAACCGCCTTTCAAATTCGTCTGCCTCTGTAGCCACGTGGTCAACGCGAGGGACGCCACATGTGGGGCGAGCCGGGTTCGATTCCCAGTACTGCCAGGGATTTTTCCCTGGTGGGAGGACTGGACAAGGGCGCACTCAGCCTCATCATGGCAGTTGAGGAGCTGCCTGATTGGCGGTTAGCGGCTCCAGGTTCCCAACGACGACCACGGCCGGGAGTGCATTGTGCTGATCCCGTGTCCCTCCATACCACATCCGATGATGAAGTCGACAATCGCGTGGTCTGATCGCGGTGTTTCGTTTCGTTTCAGCTGGGGGTGGCGTATTTTGTATGGAGTATTTTGTAACAGCAACGAACGGGCTATGTTTGTAGTGTATCTCGGATCTTTAATAAAAAGGTAAGGTATTTTACACTTTCACCCTTGCAGAATGAAACATTTATTATCAGAATTTGTATTTACTGAAAGGATCCTCGAAATGCTAAGGAATGACAATATTTTCATGAATGGTAATGCGCTATTCTATTTGTCAAAGGAAAGTAATCAAACAGCATTTCCAGAAATTGTAGGCAAACAATCTCTGAAAGTTTACAGAAAAAACTGAAGAGGATTCTAACACGGCCTAATCTCCTAAACTATGCTACAATGAATCAGGAAACCTGTGGTGTCACCGCCAGACACCACACTTGCTAGGTGGTAGCCTTTAAATCGGCCGCGGTCCGTTAGTATACGTCGGACCCGCGTGTCGCCACTATCAGTGATTGCAGACCGAGCGCCGCCACACGGCAGGTCTAGAGAGACTTCCTAGCACTCGCCCCAGTTGTACAGCCGACTTTGCTAGCGATGGTTCACTGACAAATTACGCTCTCATTTGCCGAGACGATAGTTAGCATAGCCTTCAGCTACGTCATTTGCTACGACCTAGCAAGGCGCCATTACCAGTTACTATTGATGCTGTAAAACATGTACCGTCAAGAGCGATGTTCACCAATGATGGATTAAAGTTAAGTATTCCAGCAGCTACGTACTTTTTTTGCTACTATAATTCCTTGTCCTGTTCCAGACCTCACGCCAGCCTGCGTGAGCTTAAACGCGTGCCTTTCGGCTTCCTATCATAGTGGATTGGCTGTCTTGCCAGTCCACAACAAAACCAATTCAAGAAAATTAAATGTTGTAATGGTCAACGGCCTTGCCGCAGTGGTAACACCGGTTCCCGTCAGATCACCGAAGTTAAATGCTGCCGCTTGTATGGGTGACCATCCGATCTGCCTAGCGCTGTTGGCAAGCGGGCTGCACTAAGCCCTTGTGAGGCCAATATAGGAGCTACTTGATTGAGAATAGCGGCTCCGGTCTCGTAAACTGACAGACGGCCGGGAGAGCGATGTGCTGACCACATACCCCTCCAGTGACGCCTGTCGATTGAGGATGACACGGCGGCCTGTCGGTACCGTTGAGCCTTCATGGCCTGTTCGGGAGGAGTTTAGTTTAGTTTAGTTTTAATGGTCTTAAAATGAGGTCCTACATCCTATTAAGAAGGTTGCTACAACGAATCCAGAAACTATTCCACGAAAATTAAATGTTGTAAGGGTCGAACATTGAGGTCCTACACCCTATTAAGAAGTTTTGGACGAACTGAGGCTTGCAGAGATCTCAGACTACACAATTTATTTTCTCAAGAACTGCATCTGCTGTAATCAACTCTCACGAATTCAAGGTATAATACTCTCAAGTGGGTGACAGTGACAGATGAGTAAGAAATGTGAAAGGTCACCGCCAGAGATGGTATCGATATGCCGACGTGAAGCTGCTACTACAAGTAGAGCCCACATACGGCGCAAGATAATGAACATGACGTGCAAGCACCATGCCGTACACCCTTTATTTGCTGTCATAAAAACGGTCCAGGTCTTGGCTGTAGAATATCCTGCACGTTTGACCAGTACTGCGCCTGTAACTCAGGTATCAACCAACAAGACACAGTCCACTACCGAATTAAAAATGCCGCCAACGACGACAGTTGCTGCAATAAGGTTAAAGCTAAATGGATATATGAGACAGACACTTGAACAAGAGCAAACCCTTCTAAGACTTCACATACCCATTCGTCAGTTTGCACACTATTTACACTACCCTTATGCTGTCTGCTATATTGTTCAGTCCTCCATTCACTGTCGAAAACTGATCAACTGAAATACATGTATAGCCGTAATTAGGCAATTTTTTTCATTTGAAAGATGAATGAAACTGGGTTGTTACAGTTGTTTGCGTATTTCAGTTGATTTAATCGTTACAACTAGGCCTAGCCTAAAACGTTCGCATTTAAATTGTAACATCGGCTTAATACTCGTGATTTACGACCGCTACCAGCGTTGCTATTGCAACGCCTAGTTAACGTCAGTTAACTAGCGGACACCAATGCCGACATGCAGCAGCTTATAGGGACACATTCAGTGATGGGAGGTCCATATTAGCCGAGCTTTAACTAATGTCAATGCAGACATACGGATTAATTTTCTTACTTGCCTTGTCTTGGACGCAAATGTATTGATTGTTGTCAACTCATTTGTTGTAAGTTGTTCGTTCATTTCACAAGTCCAGTATGTGACTAAGGAGCTAGTTCCACTAGGTATTATATTTTATAGTCTTATCTGTTCTGCTGTTTAGTACAATAGTGTTATTATGTTTGATGAAGAAAATCCGGCAGAAGAAAAGAAAAATCGGCAATAAACTACGTCATCAAAAGGTAAATACTGGAATGACTAAAATTAGACATAAACAGGTAGAATTTAAATTGAGTTTTAAAACATTATACTTGTGCATAAATCGTGCAATAGATCCTATAATGCGGAAGGTAAGAAAATAAGCAGAATTTTGTGTAAACAAACAATTTGTGCGTTTTCCACGGATTTTCGTGATTACAGCCGGTTTACGTCGATTTCTTGCCGCGATATTTCGGCTGACAGTCATTAAGGAGAGGGCACACGATTCGGCAGAACTTGAACCAAGTCTTCTGCCGATATTTGGATGATACTTTTGTAGTGTGGCTCCACTGTGAAGAAGAACTGTCAGGCTGTTTGCAGCATCTGAATCCTATCCACGATAATATCAAACTTACGATGAAAGAGGAGAAGGACGGCTGTCTGCCATCTCTGGACGTCTTGGTCAGTTGGAAACTGGATGGATCACTGGGGCATTCCGATTACCGTAAGCTCACATATGACCTGTACTTGAAGGCGTCTAGTTTCCACCACCCATCATCACTAAGTATGGGCGTCCCTAGAACGTTGGTGCACCGGGCACTTGTTGTGTCTGATGGATATAGCCTTGCAAAGGAGACGGAACACCTAAATCTGTGTTGGGTAATGGATATTTACCACATCAGAACAGGACAACATTAAAAGGAGAAGGAGCGGTTAAAGTACAGCGCGTTCCTCCCGCACATCGGCAATGTTTCGTTGAAATTAGGCAGAATCTTGAAAACATGGTGTCAAGTAATCTTCCGCCCACGTACAAATGTTTGTGCACGTCTCTGTTCGGCGGAGGGCCAATCTGGAACTGCGGAGCGCTGGAATCTGCAACACACCTTGTCAGTGTGGCAGACAATGCGCACAGTGGGTGAAAGGTGATCACCACACTCGCCTTTCGCAGCCTAGTAAGTCAGCCATAGCCAAACACTGTATCTCCACAGGACATTCCATGGATTATGCCGCCACGGAAATCTCGGCCTCGACGAGATACTTCTCGGACTAAATTATTAAGGAGCTGATAGAAATACGTTTGGCAGAAGATCTTGCAAATAGTGTTGGCGTCTTTCAGCTGTATAAGGTGAATAATATAATATAATATAATATAATATAATAATATAATATAATTTCAACTCCGTGAGTGCGCAATTCGACAGAGAGTGCGCATGTAGTAGTATCACCATTACGAATGACCCTTATCTTCGAAGAAAGATTAAGGAAAGGCAAACCTACGTTTCTAGCATTTGTAGACTTAGAGAAAGCTTTTGACAATGTTGACTGGAATACTCTCTTTCAAATTCTAAAGGTGGCAGGGGTAAAATAAAGAGAGCGAAAGGCTATTTACAATTTGTACAGAAACCAGATGGCAGTTATAAGAGTCGAGGGACATGAAAGGGAAGCAGCGGTTTGGAAGGGAGTAAGACAGGGTTGTAGCCTCTCCCCAATGTTATTCAATCTGTATATTGAGCAAGCAGTAAAGGAAACAAAAGAAAAATTTGGAGTAGGTATTAAAATCGATGGAGAAGAAACAAAAACTTTGAGGTTCGCCGATGACATTGTAATTCTGTCAGAGACAGCAAAGGACTTGGAAGAGCAGTTGAACAGAATGGATGGTGTCTTGAAGGGAGGATATAAGATGAACATCAACAAAAGCAAAACGCGGATAATGGAATGTAGTCGAATTAAGTCGGGTGATGCTGAGGGTATTAGATTAGGAAATGAGACACTTAAAATAGTAAAGGAGTTTTGCTATTTGGGGAGCAAAATAACTGATGATGGTCTTAGTAGAGAGGATATAAAATGTAGACTGGCAATGGCAAGGAAAGCGTTTCTGAAGAAGAGAAATTTGTTAACATCGAGTATAGATTTAAGTGTCAGGAAGTCATTTCTGAAAGTATTTGTATGGAATGTAGCCATGTATGGAAGTGAAACATGGACGGTAAATAGTTTGGACAAGAAGAGAATAGAAGCTTTCGAAATGTAGTGCTACAGAAGAATGCTGAAGATTAGATGGGTAGATCACATAACTAATGAGGAAGTATTGAATAGGATTGGGGAGAAGAGAAGTTTGTGGCACAACTTGACCAGAAGAAGGGATCGGTTGGTAGGACATGTTCTGAGGCATCAAGGGATCACCAAATTAGTATTGGAGGGCAGCGTGGAGGGTAAAAATTGTAGGGGGAGACCAAGAGATGAATACACTAAACAGATTCAGAAGGATGTAGGTTGCAGTAGGTACTGGGAGATGAAGGAGCTTGCACAGGATAGAGTAGCATGGAGAGCTGCATCAAACCAGTCTCAGGACTGAAGACCACAACAACAACAACAACAAGGTGTGGAAGCCGCTGATTTTTTTAAATTCCTTCGAGAAGAAAACAACATACGACTAATGACACGTCTTGCGACATTTAATTTCATTAATTTTGACATCTGAATTTCAACTCCGTGAGTGCGCAATTCGACAGAGAGTGCGCATGTAGTAGTATCACCATTCCGAATGACCCTGCACGCCGTATATGGAGCAATATTCGACGAGGGCGCGAAACTCGACAGAGGTCGCCCATGTACAGGCTACCTTTACGCATGAATCCCGCTTCCAATTTTTGGTAAAGTTAGCGATGTGAACTAGAAATCTCCAGCACAAAACGCTCACCTGAAGATGGCTGAATGGCTGTCAGCCGAAATATCGTGACAAGAAGTCGACGTCATACGTCCACACTACCGAAACTTCATGGAGTACTCTACTTCATGGAATACTCTTCACGCCGGAAAAATTTCAAGAAGCACAATTAGTGAGTTAACACAGAAAAACCGTTCTGGTGATGCAGCAGCAGCGTTTGAAGCACCCCTTACTTCAATGCAACTTAAGCACTTTCTCTTTGAAATATACTCCATCAGAACCGTTGAGTAATTAGACAAAACTACACTCAAAAATGAAAACTTCTTGTTTCTTGAGAGAGCTATGCAGAATGCAGTCAGAATGATTTTGATTACAAATCACTATTCACTGCAGTGAAACAATTGTGAATGTCTCGCTTGCGGCTTACAGTCCCGAATGCGCACTCTGCAGAACACTTGACGTGGCAGTTCTTTAAACACTATGCCCTTCGCTCCTTAGTTAAGTCTTTTGTGCACATGGTCGCAAGGCACGTTTCAACAAACCGAAGCCTGAACACGTTGATAAGGTGGAATGGAATACCTCGCCTCTCTGTCCTTTCTCCTGTCACTGTCTTTAAGTATTCGCAGCAACACAATGTCCAACACGGTCTACTTTAGTTGTAATCATCGTTAGAGTGAAGAAAAGCCACGTCTATAGCGCCACAGAAACCGTGGTGAATAGAAGCACTCACAATCAGCGTGCGTGACGAGTTAGAAACGCGACGACTTTAGCACTCGTTGTGACTCACCGAAACAATACAGACTGTTCAGCGTCAGCCACGCTGCGCTGTAAATGGCCATAGGACATTATCGTAAACGTAGTAAAACTGCACAAATTATGTGCTACTCGTTTCATACATAGGGTGCTCTGTAGGTCGTATGACGATCGTAAGTCGACATTGGTTGCATGATGTTACATGTTATGTTTACGCAGCCCGATAACAGGAGGATACAATAAAATTTTAAAAATAAATCATGTGCATTCGATGTCGACTTTTAGTCACCAAAAATATGCTGCTCCTCACTGGCACTCTGCATCCCATCGATAAGTAACCTGTTGATGTTTTAAGATCGAAACTAATTTTGGAAATTTGTGGTAAGGACTATGGGACCAAACTGTTGAGGTCGTCGGTCCCTAGGCTTACACACAAATTAAACTAACTTACGCGAAGGACAACACACACAGCTATGCCCGAGGGAGGACTCGAACCTCCGACGGGGGGAGCCGCATGAACCGTGACAAGACGCCCGAGACCGCACGGATACCCCGCGCAGTTCGAAAATAATCAAAAATCAAGGCATCAATTCTTAATGTAACAGTTTTTTGTCAGTTGCAAGTCGTCCTTTTTGAATTTTAAGTTGTTTACCAAACGTAATTCGGAAAGATTTTGTAAGAGAGCAACTTGGAGTAAGTGTAGAATGGTGCAAGGGCTCTGCGAAGAAATAGGTTAGAATAACGCAGAGACATTGGAAAATACGAAGGGGAGATTTGATGCTCTGCGAAAAAACAGGTGAAAAAAAAACACCCAACTTTTCGTTATTTAGTCAGTGGACAGGAAACACGAGAGAGACGAGCAGTGGAAGGAGAAGAGTCCAGGTACCCAACAGCAGGTTCTCAGAAACAACTAACAGCGTTCAATAGCTTCTTCCATGAATAAACCGGTGTAGCGCGAAAGTGAGCACGAGATATGTGAGGAACAGTGTGTGAGGAAGGAATGACAAAATTGGAACCAATTGCAGTGTGTGTTGACGTTCACCAGAAATACAAATACCTGGAATTTGCCTGGTTCTTCTGATTTCCTAAAGAGAGTGGAAGTCGGGAACGTTGTCAGTGCTATCCCAGAAACCCGTGGCGTCATTCGGAAAATCATCCTCTGTGTCTAAACACACGATGAAGACATTGCGAACCAGCGATCTGAGGAGACACCGAGCGTAGTGGCAAGTCACATATTTGGAACGGCATTGAATTTCGGAAGGAGAGATCTTCGAATGTTTCTCATACCGTTTTGGTTAGGCTTCTGGTATTACCCTAAATCACTTAATGTGATTTCCGTTTACGTTTGTTAATAGAAAGCGATTACTGCATTGTTTCCTTCTTTATTTCTTTCTTTCTTTCTTCCTGTGTCCAAACAAATTGTAACGACATCTCTAGTGATCTATAATTTGCATTAAAAGAAAAGAGCTGGAGCCTGTGAAATGATAAACGCTGAAATGATAGTGATGGCATTGCCTATGGAATAAGATGTGATTCCTATAAGAGCGATGAAGTCCCAGACTCGCTGTTGGAGAGCTACGGAAGTACATCCACGTAGCGATAGAGCGAGCAAGAGCGTGTGGACCATCCACTGCACTCAGTTGTGACGAAACCGGTGAAACGGGGCCTTCAAAACAAGAGCAAACGGGTATAGTTCGTTTCCTGATAGCTGAAGGAGTACGGAGAACCGAAATTTATGGAAGAGTGGCACAAGTGTACGTAGAACACTGCAAGTCCGTTGCAATGGTCAAGGCGTGCCAGAAGCGATTGATCGAAGGACCTGTTTCATTGGCTTGGTGATGCTTGGTCTGGAATGCCACAAACGCATTATCAATGCCAGTGGTCAGCAGGTAAATGCCGTCATTATTCAAGAACGGCGAGTTAAGGGGGTTAGAACGTCAAACGGGACGACTTCGAGCAGGAGAGGCACCACAGGACATTTTAATTTCCACTGTCTACACTTTTACAAATAAATTCATAAAACTTTGTCAGCATGACCAGGAAGCATTCAGGATTCACACTTATAGCAGAGAAAGTTAAAAAACAAAACAAAACTTTTTTTTTACGTACACTCCGTCTTCAGGCCACGAGTGGCCTACCGGGACCATCCGACCGCCGTGTCATCATCAGTGGAGGACGTGGATAGGAGGGGCATGGGGTCAGCACACCGCTCTCGCGGTCGTTATAATCGCATTCTTGACCGAAGCCGCTACTTGTGGTGTCACCGCCAGACACCACACTTGCTAGGTGGTACCCTTTAAATCGGCCGCGGCCCGTTAGTATACGTCGGACCCGCGTGTCGCCACTATCAGTGATTGCAGACCGAGCGCCGCCACACGGCAGAGATTCAATAGCACTCGCCCGAGTTGTACAGCCGACTTTGCTAGCGATGGTTCACTGACTACATACGCTCTTCTTTGCAGAGACGACAGTTTAGCATAGCCTTCAGGTACGTCATTTGCTACGACCTAGCAAGGCGCTATATTCAGTTACTATTGATATTGATATTGTGAATCATGTATCTGCTAACACAAAACTACTAATCGGTCGAGTAGCTCCTCAATTGGCATCACGAGGCTGAGTGTACCCCGAAAAACGGCAATAGCGCATGGCAGCCTGGATGGTCACCCATCCAAGTGCCGACCACGCCCGGCAGCGCACTTCGGTGATCTCACGGGAACTGGTGTATCCTTTGCGGCAAAGCCGTTGCCAACGTATTTTTTTTTTTTCTTGTGAAATTTCATCATTTTTTCACTTACTATTGCCTGCATTTGTTGCTATAGATACACTTTTCTTCATACGTAAGAGAGATTCTTCGATGAATTTTGCACAGCATACAAACCATACTTACAGGTGAATGAAACCCTAGAATTTATTTAGTTTATGAAAAAATGAATGAGCTGTTACATTTTAAACTTCATGTTTACAAAAAACTCAAATTTTATAGTTAATTATCTCAATTTTTACCACAGTTTTTGATAGATTTGGAAATTTCTCGAGTTTCACACGCCTGTAAGTATGGTTTGTACACTGTGCAAAATTCATCAAAGAATCTCTCTTGCTTATGATGAAAAGTGTACCTATAGCAACAAAAGCAGCCAATAGTAAGTGAAAAAATGATGCAATTTCACATTAACAAAATTTATTTTGTTATGTTTTTGAACTTCCACTGCTATGACTGTGAATCCTGAATCCTTCCTGGTCATGCTGACAATGTTTTATCAATTTATTTGTAAAAGAATATACAGTAGAAATTAAAACGTCCTGCGGTGCCTCTTCTGCTTCAAGTCGGCCCGTTTGACATCCTACCTCTCCTAAAGCAACAGTCATTGCCGCAGATGGATTGGCCGTCGGAATTTCAACGGACAGACAGTGCTCTCTGTACACGTTTGTCAATCTTCGATGTATTTACGTTCCCCGCTCTCCTTCCACTGTCAAGAAACGCACTACACCCATTTTCTCATCTTTTGAAACCTCATTTTCACTATTTTCGGCAGGACTGAGTGCAGTGGACGGTCAACACGTGCGCGTGCCCGCTCTATCGCCACGTGGGTGTGCGCCCACATCCCCCGAATGGCGACTTTGGGACTTCAGCGTTCTTATAGTGAGGGACAGCACCTTCCTGTCTAGGAAGTGACTAATTGAGTTCTAATCTTCTTAGCTGTTATTTTCTCAGCAACCGTGGTACATATTTCAGAATAAAATTCAGTCCTCAGTTGCACAATTAGGAAATTTATTTCGCCTTGGCAGTTTCTACAGATTAATCTGCCATCTTTAGAAGTTTAATATTGGTTTAGGAGATGTCTATATCTTCACGTCTTGGTATTATGTTTCTGTGAAGAAGATATTGACTACTACCAAACCAATTTAATCTTCTGAAGATCATATATTAATCTGTTGAAACTACCTGTGCAAGTGAGGACTGAATTTTATTATGGAAGAGTTCTTTCAGCTGCAATGACATTCTTAAAGGTTATTATATTTTCTGAGAGATTGAAATCTACCCGTCTCCTCTATATCTCTTTTGTTATACAACCTTCCCTTCTACAATAACCTATGAAACCTTCCCTTAGGATTTCTACCTCTTGCTTAATAATAACAAATGAAATCTTCCCTTTGAAATTTATTCTCTTTCTCAATTTTTGCCTACAAATTTGATTGCTGCTTATTAAAAGTCATTTTCTGATTATTTCGACGAAACATAGAATGTGTCGTCGTCATGGCCCTCAGTCGTTATCTGCAACAACCAAAAACTGTTACTTACCCTTTTTACTGTTACTGGATCACCATCTGACTGCTACTTCGAACTGCGACATGAATATACTTACTCTGTTTTACTATACTTTATTAGCTGCTGGTGGGCTGTCATAATAAGTGGCTGTATTTATTACCAAAGCTGACGTTATTCTTTAATAGCAAAGCTGACGTTATTCTTTAATTAATTTGACTGACGTTACGTAATTCATAGTTAAACTTTTCTTGACAACAATAAAATTTTGCAAAGTTTTACGTTGATGATTTTTGGGATGGATTACAATCAGTAATGCAATATTGCTGGCAAAAATTAATTATATTCTGAATGAAATGATTTTACAAACGTTCAGATGGGACTTACTTTTTACAATAATCTTACAACTAGCATTGCGCAAACATACCTTCAGTAGTCTTGAGTTTCTCAAACAAATAATTCAATAATATTAGTTCCTCTTATGACAATAGTTTGCTGATGTCTCGGTACATCCGTTTATAATCTCTTGTAAATCATAGCTGGTGGCTGGCAGGCACACCGCTCCTCTCAACCTCTCGCTTCAGACCTGCTACCGACTCGCTTCACTTCTCACTTACTACTGACTTCGTACGATCGCTAAAGTGCTGTCTCTCCCGCCAACAATGCTTTCTGGTGCAGACAATCCCTGCTACCATTACAAAATGTATCAATGCGCGGTCTTTCCCGCTCTTTTCTTAAGATATATCCATACGCGGTCTCTCCCGCCCTTTTCAAATTTACATCAATGTGTGGTCTCTCCTGCCAACAATACTTTGGTGCAGACATTCCCTGCTACCACAATTATTTCCAACATGACAAATAATAATTATTCCTACTTAATCCTATTAATAAAATATAAACATCTTTCATAAATTGTGGTTTGACAATAGACTATAGAAATATACACGTCTTACAAGATGAATACTCGAAGATCAGAAAGATGGACTGAAATATAATGCCGTAGGAATAAAATAATTTTGGATGCATTCTTATGTCACATCGTAAAGAAGCAGTGTCTCCACAACAGATTTATTCAGATGGACACTGGCGGTGGAAACCCACACAGTTGTAAAAACAAAACGAAGAATCATGGAAAGTGGCGGTATGAACAATACGAGTGGAATAATATCCGTGTTTGTATGCACTGTAACAGAGAGTCTGCATCTGCCTCAGTGAAAATCTACCTCAGTGAAAACGAACGTACCAGTAAACCAGTAAGAGGGCAAAACATATTGTGAAGGTGACAAAATATACTTTACATCAAGAGTGACAAAAGACAATGAAATGAGATACGTGTCGCGAGCAGTAGAAGCCTGTAACCGAACTAAGGACCTTGCTGCACACACACACACACACACACACATACACACACGCACACACACACACACACACACACACGCACACACACACGAAATGATTCGTCTAGCCTGAAGTACTTGGTGTCAGAATGCCTAATAAACAGAGCCTTCCATGAGTTTAACTGATTTTTGGGACGATTTCGCTGCAAAAACATTAATAAGGACTCGTCTTTTCGATTATCTATAACATCACATTGTCTAATCTCCTCTTCCCACCTAATTTTTCCTTGATATTGCCAGTTTATTATTTAACTCTTGGTTAGCGCAGTGCTGTTGCTACTGCAAACTGTGTTTAAAGTTAAGTGACAACTGCAAGGTTTATATTCATTTGCACAAAATTATCCCTATCCATGTTGTTGATTTTTCTTGACTTCCATTACAACACAGTTGCGTCCGTGTACCCTTGACGTATATCTTCTGGCGAAGCAGAACAGGAAAGGTTTACAACACGAAACTTTACTTACGATATCTTGCACGTGCTGACATCTTACACTCACGGTGTAAACAGCTACAGACATAATTCTTGTTGCTTTAGGCTACTGGAATACCATATTCACAGTGTTATATTCCTTCTTTCCTCAATATTCTTATTTATCTGTCCCCTATCGACATGTAATACAAGTCAGTTTGGTAAGTATATCTTCATACTTTTGTACCTTCTGCGCACATTATATCATCTCTGTAGAATATGGAAGGATATGATGCGCTTTCTGAAAAGTCGTGTGCTGCATTTCGATTAATGCAGTTCGCATGTTAAGCTGGTCGTATTATATCGTCTCACCGCATAAATCGTCATCCTCATAATATTCCAGCGTACTCTTGATCACTGGCCGTACTTATAATTCATTTCCAATCCTGATTTCTACTAAAACTCTTTTGTTACCCTCTTGGGAAACTACATTTGACATATCTCACTCAATTAAACCTCCCTTCGTAAGCGAGAATTTAACACGAGTGTAAAATCGAGTGAAACAACGATGATACTTTAAATTTACTTTATTTCACCTCGGCGGTTTTCCAAACATCGTATGTCATCATTGGATTATTTCGGTATTATTCAACTTCTTATTAAAATATTTTACATTCTTCACCTGCTGTCCTATATACTGATGCTATTTATTCTGCGATACGTGGTTCGTTTGTTAATCCTTTAAATGGGTGATTTTCGTATTAGGTGAGACGCTGGTGTGTTAAATTCATCGTGTTTTTCTAGAAATAGTGCAGATCATATCTACATCTACATCCATACTCCGCAAGCCACCTGACGGTGTGTGGCGGAGGGTACCTTGAGTACCTCTATCGGTTCACCCTTCTATTCCAGTCTCGTATTGTTTGTGGAAAGAAGGATTGTCGGTATGCCTTTGTGTGGGCTCTAATCTCTCTGATTTTATCCTCATTCCTATAACATATTTCTGACTAGAGATATTATCTAGTCAGAGATATTATCTATTTATATATTGCGTAAGAATCAGACGGAATTATATGTTGACCTAACGTCTATAGAAGTCGAAAGGTAATATATCATATTTCAAGAGTTTCTTTCTTCGAGAAAACCTGTGTAATGGAGTGCGTATATTTATTACCCAAAGTGTGCATATAACTGTATGATATTTCTACAACAAAAGAATAGTATTTCAGGAAGATTAATCCGATTTCATAGTACTATATCTTCTTCGTAAAAAAAGATGGAAACTAGGAGTAAGTTTTCAGTCACGCATAATGTGAAAACGGGACCTGTGTCCAGTTGCGGCGCTTTAAAGGGGCACCCCACCATCCCAGTTAGTTGACGGTAGCCCAACACAATGTATTCTTTTTTGTGCTGCAGGCTTATTTTGCCGTGGCCTCATGCTTAATCACCGCTACTGCGATGAAGCCTAGGTCCAAGACGGATTAAGCTTGCAGTAGGAGAAGAATCCAACACTTCACGCAATGTATAGCGACTTGAGATGGTAGGATGAGCGTTTTAAACCACATCAGTGGAAAAAGGGCCCTTTTCTCAATCTATGCGACCACAAAGTAATTATTTTCAAAGGATCATCCGATTTTACAGTAGTTTATGTTTTATAGGCAGGCCGATACCACCTCGGGGTTCTACTTACATATACATTTAGGATAAAAGTTTTCCTTTACCTTCAACAATGTTCAGTGCGTCATCCACCGGACACACTACAAACATCCAGACTGTTGTCAAACTCGTCCTACGAGGGTCACTCCAAAAGAAGTGCACATTATTTTTGTAAAAATACAGTTTTCATTCTGTATGTGTGAAAGTTTTACAGTGTGTAGATACATCCTTTCCGCTTGTTTTCAAACATAGTTCAACCTGTTCCTCGTGAGTGGCGCCGTTACAGCATGTCTTCAAGATGGTTGCTACACTTGATATTTGTCAGAAGCAACGTGCTGTCATAGAATTCCTGTCCTGTGAAAACGAGACAGTGGGAAACATCCGCAACAGGTTCAAAAAGGTGTATGGAGACGCTGCTGTCGATCGCGGCACAGTTAGTCGGCGGGCAAGCAGTTTACGTGATGAAAGCGGGCACGGCAATATTGAGGATTGTCCTCGCAGCGGCAGGCCTCGTACTGCACACACTCCAGACAATGTGAAGACAGTTAACGAATTGATGACTGCTGACAGACGCATCACAGTGAACGAACTGTCAAGCTACGTTGGGATAGTGTTTGCAGAATACTGAAAGTGTTGGCGTTAAAAAAGGTTTGTGTCAGGTGAGTTCCCAGGATGTTGACAGTGGCTCACAAACAAACAAGGAAAACGGTATGCAGCGAACTTTTGGAACAGTACGAGAATGGTGGAGATGAATTTCTTGGAAGAAATACCAGAGACGAAAATGCAATCAATGGAGTGGCATCATGCAAATTCACCCAAGAAAAAAAATTCAAAACCACACCTTCTGCTGGAAACGTTATGGCTACAGCGTTTTTCGATTCTGAAGGACTCTTGCTTGTGGACATCATGCCACGTGGAACCACCATAAATTCTGATGCATATGTGACGACACTGAAGAAACTTCAAGCTCGACTGAGTCGTGTTGGACCACATCGGCAAAAGCAGGATGTTTTGCTGTTGCACGACAATGCACGCCCACATGTCAGTCAAAAAACCATGGAAGCGATCGCAAAACTCGGATGGACAACCCTGAAACACATGCCTTACAGTCCTGACTTGGTTCCATGGTGGCGTAAGGCAGTTGACAGGGATGGAAATTATGTGGAGAAATGTTGTTCCTAAAGGACGTATCTACACACAGTAAAACTTTCAAACATGTAGCATAAAAGATGGATTTTAAAAAAATAGTGTGCATTTCTTTTGGAGTGAACCTCGTATAATTTTGCGTGTCCGGAGTTACTGCGTTCGCTGGGGGCTTTGCTGTTCACCAAAAGTTGCTGGAAGGGAGAGGCACTAACGCTGCGCTAGTGTAATACGGCAAGTGGTTGTTTTACGGCAAGTGTCTTCTTGCATTTGGCTCACGCCGTTACACTAGCAAAACATCAACGTTTTTAAGTTTTTGTTTCATGTGTTTATAATTCCCGCACTGAAGTAAAGAAGTATTTACAGAGGATACGCATAGCCCCATTGACGTTGAACGACTGGAATAATGTACCATCATAAAATTCTTTGTTAAAATGGTTTATCAAAATTTGAAATTCATGTAAAAATATTCAACGTTTATAAGGGATCTGCTGCTTTATTTTGAACTCTATGGAAATGAATGGCTGAATTTATATATACCGGACTAGTCTTGAAGCTGACCCACGTGAGCAGCCTCCCAAAACTGCAACTACAAATGAAAATATCGAAAAAATACGCACTATGGTGCATTATTATTAATGAACAAAAATCGTGACGAAACACACAGAAAATTAGAGTGTACATATTGATGTTACCAAGGAACATTATTTAGTCAACTAAAACCAGATGACTTCACTTAAATTAAAAACTTTACCGATATCGTGTGCACATTCCGAACATCTCTTGTCTATTGTATAGTCCAGTATCTGATAACAGGAAACAAAAATGCAGCGCAATATCTCACCAATTTAATTATTTGATTAACTTCTCATGGTTGGGATTCACAGTCATGTAATATTTCTTAAAAGACATCATAGTCGCTGTTGACTGTATAAAATATTTATTGTTACTATTGCAATTTCCGCCTTGTGGCCATTTTCAAGTAACACTGCAAAGTTACCTAAACACAAAAATACAAAAGTGAAGCACAGGGTGTATACACATAATTAAGCGTCAAAATGAAGCCTTTTGACTGTGAGAGTCCCACAAGACCTGATGAGAACGACACTTATTACATCGTAATATTTTTGTTAAATGTATAACGAACTGTCGATGTTACCATCGTTCTAATAATCTATCACACATACAAGTTCAGGTACACTGACAACATGTGGAGCTAAGTCAGTTGGCGCGAAAATACATTAACTAAAGAAACTACCTGTGCACACCAAGGATTTTTGCAAGCAGTATTTAACTACTTTTATCACAAATGTAATGCATTTATGTTAACGGTTACGTTACAAAATTAGTTAAAGCTTAAAGATGTCTGTATTGCCTTTCTTTCTACTTTCCCCTCTGGTGGAACAAATTGACTGGTAAACTCTTTTCGAAATTCCTTGTCTGGTGGTGCCAATTGTGTGTGTTTGGGGGTTCCTACAGTGTATCTGTTTCGGCCAAACAGTCTTTGTGCCACTCTCGTTCTCGACCATGTTATTTTCGCACCACTACTGGACACACACGACTTCGGTAAGTTTGAGAAGAACTTTCACGAAAAGACAAATTCGACAAGTACTTGCGGCAAGTTGCAAGAAACTGTAGTGGAGTGTGTGCTGATTTCAAACATCCTGACAAATAAAAACTGTGTGTCGGATCAAAATGGTTCAAATGGTTATGAGCACTATGGGACTTTACATCTGAGGTCATCAGTCCCCTAGAACTTAGAACTACTTGAACCTAACTAACCTAAGGACATCACACACATCCATGCCCGAGGCAGGATTCGAACCTGCGACCGTAGCAGTCACGCGGTTCCGGACTGAAACGCCTAGAACCGCTCGGCCACCGCGGCGGGCTGTGTGTCGGACGGAGACTCGAACCTGGAAACTAGATCTGGCAGACAGTTTCAATTTGTCAGGAAGTCTGATGGAAGAAAGTGTTCCCATTAACTTTCGAATTTCTTGAAGTTGAAGTCGACGAAACTAGCGGACGGGGAGGGCGGGGAGGTTGCAAATTTGGTAGTTCGTAATACTCAACTCAATTCTGTGACTGTATGGATAATGAGCCATACCTCAGCGAGAAATTCGAGAGAATGCCTAATATACACTCCTGGAAATTGAAATAAGAACATCGTGACTTCATTGTCCCAGGAAGGGGAAACTTTATTGACACATTCCTGGGGTCAGATACATCACATGATCACACTGACAGAACCACAGGCACATAGACACAGGCAACAGTGCATGCACAATGTCGGCACTAGTACAGTGTATATCCACCTTTCGCAGCAATGCAGGCTGCTATTCTCCCATGGAGACGATCGTAGAGATGCTGGATGTAGTCCTGTGGAACGGCTTGCCATGCCATTTCCACCTGGCGCCTCAGTTGGACCAGCGTTCGTGCTGGACGTGCAGACCGCGTGAGACGACGCTTCATCCAGTCCCAAACATGCTCAATGGGGGACAGATCCGGAGATCTTGCTGGCCAGGGTAGTTGACTTACACCTTCTAGAGCACGTTGGGTGGCACGGGATACATGCGGACGTGCATTGTCCTGTTGGAACAGCAAGTTCCCTTGCCGGTCTAGGAATGGTAGAACGATGGTTTCGATGACGGTTTGGATGTACCGTGCACTATTCAGTGTCCCCTCGACGATCACCAGTGGTGTACGGCCAGTGTAGGAGATCGCTCCCCACACCATGATGCCGGGTGTTGGCCCTGTGTGCCTCGGTCGTATGCAGTCCTGATTGTGGCGCTCACCTGCACGGCGCCAAACACGCATACGACCATCATTGGCACCAAGGCAGAAGCGACTCTCATCGCTGAAGACGACACGTCTCCATTCGTCCCTCCATTCACGCCTGTCGCGACACCACTGGAGGCGGGCTGCACGATGTTGGGGCGTGAGCGGAAGACGGCCTAACGGTGTGCAGGACCGTAGCCCAGCTTCATGGAGACGGTTGCGAATGGTCCTCGCCGATACCCCAGCAGCAACAGTGTCCCTAATTTGCTGGGAAGTGGCGGTGCGGTCCCCTACGGCACTGCGTAGGATCCTACGGTCTTGGCGTGCATCCGTGCGTCGCTGCGGTCCGGTCCCAGGTCGACGGGCACGTGCACCTTCCGCCGACCACTGGCGACAACATCGATGTACTGTGGAGACCTCACGCCCCACGTGTTGAGCAATTCGGCGGTACGTCCACCCGGCCTCCCGCATACCCACTATACGCCCTCGCTCAAAGTCCGTCAACTGCACATACGGTTCACGTCCACGCTGTCGCGGCATGCTATCAGTGTTAAAGACTGCGATGGAGCTCCGTATGCCACGGCAAACTGGCTGACACTGACGGCGGCGGTGCACAAATGCTGCGCAGCTAGCGCCATTCGACGGCCAACACCGCGGTTCCTGGTGTGTCCGCTGTGCCGTGCGTGTGATCATTGCTTGTACAGCCCTCTCGCAGTGTCCGGAGCAAGTATGGTGGGTCTGACACACCGGTGTCAATGTGTTCTTTTTTCCATTTCCAGGAGTGTATTATATGATTTCGGGATTACGAAGTTAGAGTGGTTCCAAGACGGTCAACGAAACTGCAATGAGTCAATGAGGAAGGCTGAACTGTTGTCTACAATAAAGGAAAACAAACCTACCGTGAAAGTGTACGTCGTGGATAAAGTCACTGAGAGCAGGGGCCACGATGTTACCGCCATGCAACTGGGATCTAAATTCTTTAGAATTAGCTTAGTCCAAAATAAAACACAATTTCAGTGATAACAATATCATTGTTGACATGTCGAAGGAAAGATTGCAGAATTTTGTTAATGCTGCTTTTCTTTCAGTTACTGAACAGGTCCTTACCGAGGAACGTGCAGCAGCTGGAGCAAGAGTATTGGACACGAGACGTAATAATGGAAATGACCATCGATGAAGTTATTCTCAATATTACGCCCTCATGTCATGATGATGCTCTTGAATCAAACATAAATGACACTGATCTTTAGTGAACACCATTTTGACCGTCCTTCCAGGCACAATTAATTATACTGCTGTGAAGCGTTTAATAAATGAAATGTTGAAACAGACTCCAAAAATCAGTTTTTGACTTTCGGTCGTAAGTTACACATTCATCTACAATCATTTTTCATTGTCTTAGTTACATAAATATACGTAAGTTGTAGGTAAAGCTTTCGAGCACGAATATGGCGACAAATTAGGTGATTTCCGATCAGACGGAAGTGTCACTTCAGCGGGCAGCATTTCCGCGAGTGTTGCCTTCGATTTCGTAATAAGAGCAACACTGCTGCAAGCAGGAGACGCTGCCTTCCGCTCATCTCTTCTCTCGCCTCGCCAGACGTATCGCAGGGGCATGGCAATTCCCGACAGCCATCGAGCCAACCGTCGATTTATCGTGGACAAACAGTACCAGTTCGTCTATCATGGGTCTTCCATCTTTACCTGTTCTACTTCCAAGATATCAAAATGTGTGGCTCTCTTGAAGAGTCTCTTCATTCATTTGCAAGTAACTGCCGCGAACACCATCACCTTGGTGTAGGTTTTCTCTTTTTTTTTTAAGCGCATATTGTAGCCATCGGCTAGCATTAATTACAACTCTCAAAGCGAGATGGCCCTTTGCTTTCTTAACTGCCTCTAAAACTCTGGCAAGAGGAAAACGTATTTGGTTTAATAAATATTGACAAATTTCTTAAATGTATCCTTGTTTACAATGAAATAATAAACAACCAGCTGCATCAAAAATATTTAATTTCCTTACCGGCTTCGGGCACTTTGTGTCCTCTCCAGAAGTTTTCAATTTTCGCATTTTTTTAGGTGTCAACAATAAGATGCATGAAGCAAAATGCCATAGTCACGTGTGTATGTACAAACAGTACCAGTTCGTCTATCGTGGGTCTTCCATCTTTACCTGTTCTACTTCCAAGATATCAAAATGTGTGGCTCTCTTGAAGAGTCTCTTCATTCATTTGCAAGTAACTGCCGCGAACACCATCAGCTTGGTGTAGGTTTTCTCTTTTTTTTTTAAGCGCATATTGTAGCCATCGGCTAGCATTAATTACAACTCTCAAAGCGAGATGGCCCTTTGCTTTCTTAACTGCCTCTAAAACTCTGGCAAGAGGAAAACGTATTTGGTTTAATAAATATTGACACATTTCTTAAATGTATCCTTGTTTACAATGAAATAATAAACAACCAGCTGCATCAAAAATATTTAATTTCTTTACCGGCTTCGGGCACTTTGTGTCCTCTCCAGAAGTTTTCACTTTTCGCATTTTTTTAGGTGTCAACAATAAGATGCATGAAGCAAAATGCCATAGTCACGTGTTTAATAGTGTATGTACAAAATTAGCATACAGAAGCGAAACAACAAGTGCAGACATCATGCCAGAACAGGAGCTAAGGAGGAACGGAGTGGCAGCGCACATGAACTACCGCGGGGAGACGTGCGATGCAAGGGCAAAACACTGAATTTCTTTCTGAAATGTGTTAAAGACTATTGTTTGTTATTACTATATATGTATCTGTATTTCTATACAAAATAATCTTCAAGTGATGGAGTACAAATTTTAAAGTAATTAGGACCAAATGGGAGCTGTTTCAAATCATTTTGTAACAGAGGTACAATCGAGATTAACCTCGTCTTGTTTACGTGGACCTGGTCAAATCTGCGGCTGTCTTACGATTTTTCCAAACACGCAGTTTGTTGCGGCAGTAACGTTTAATAGCAATATGCACTTTAGCACGACGCGTTTCGACATTCTGCTGCCGTTTTCAGGTGCGCATCTATTAATTTAGCACTACTTTTTGTTACTGCATAAACCACAGGTATGATTTTTCTGCTGTGTGTGCAAGTGAGATTAAATGGCGAAGTTTATGAACATAAATTTCAATTTCTGGCTCATAGATCTCTAAAGAAAAAAATTTCGTCGTTTACCAAATTGACGAAGTGTAACTGTGTGCCTGACAAGGAGAATGGGGAAGGGGTGGCAGCGCACATGGACTGCCGCGGGGAGAGGTGTGGTGCGAGGTTAAAACACTGAATTTCTTTCCGAAATGTGTTAAGTCTATTGTTTGTCATTATCATACATGTATCTGTATTTCTGCACAAAGCAATATGCCAGTGTGAGTAACATTTTAAAGTAATTAGGATCAAATGGGAGCTGTTTCGAATTGCTTTCTAACAGAGACACGATTGAGATTAACCTCTTGTTGGCGGGAGTACCTGAAGCATGAGCATCCGCAGAAATCCGCGGGGGGGGGGGGGGGGCTAGAGTTTTTATATAAATTTGGTCAGTTCCGATTTGCAACAAGCCACAAGTCACATAATGTTACAGTTCGCTAAAGGAGATGTTCAGCGGAATCACGGGAATTCAATTCCAGAAATACAGTATATGACGATTCTGTAATGAATAATAGCTTTGTACTCCAGATTCCTGGGGCAGGTGAGAGAGTAACTTGCCCCCCCCCCCTTCCCAACCCCAACCAACTTCCGGCGGATGCCTATGACCGGGGAACACTTCTGGGTCATTCCTGACAAACTCTCTTGATTCTAGTAATGCATCGAAGACTCTTGTCGGAGTATGTCGCAGCACTAAGGGAAGACTGTGAAACCGGATGTTATGTTTTCGTGAGTTTTCTCAGCACTTCGCCACATTTAACATCATGTTCAGGCACTCGTCCTTCATAACTTGCATCCTTTTCTGAACAGGACTGGAAGGAATCTCCCGCGATGGGCCAGCAACCGCCTCACCAGAAATCCTAAACAGCCTACTTACACTGTATGTAGTCATCAAAATAGGTTTAAGGGGCTCTGTACCAGCTGAAATCTTGATTTTTTTTAATCGATCTTAATCTACGGACTTCGCCTTCCAAATGATATATAATAGGTATAAATTATTGCGTTATTTCCAGTTTATTTAATCATTTAACGGCTGGTCCCGGCGGAGGTTCGAGTCCTCCCTCGGGCATGGGTGTGTGTGTTTGTCCTTAGGACAATTTAGGTTAAGTAGTGTGTAAGCTTAGGGACTGATGACCTTAGCAGTTAAGTCCCATAAGATTTCACACAAATTTGAACATTTTATTCATTTAAACAAAATATTGTGTGGACGTGATCATTTTCCACGATATGAACAGCTGAAGAAGGTAAGAGTCGTCAGCTGTTTAGGAGATGGGGATTCAAAAGCTTTGAAAGCAGTTGAGGAAGATGAGCCGTATGGAGAAAATGCAAGTATCACTAAACGAGAATGCGTAGGTGATGTACAACTGCAAATGCATACGAGGGCCGGCCGGTGAGGCCGAGCGGTTCTAGGCGCTTCAGTCTGGAACCGCGCTACCGCTACGGTCGCAGGTTCGAATCCTACCTCAGGCATGGATGTGTGTGCTGTCCTTAGGTTTAAGTAGTTCTAAGTTCTAGGTGACTGATGACCTCAGATGTTAAGTCCCATAGTGTTCAGAGCCATTTGAACCTTTTTTTTTTTTTGCATACGAGGCTGCAATGACTGAAAATTGTATACAAGGGAAAGAAACCGGAAAATGGCAGAGGATTAGATGGTAAGAGTAGACTCACAGAATCTGTCATAGATAAAATCCAAAGTGCAAAAAATGGCCATCAGGCAAAATGTTAGTGGCGTAAAAAACATGACAAAAGTTGTATAGGTATTTCTGTTTCATCTCTCTTCAACAGACGGTAAACACGTTCATCGAATGCGCCCTCCAGAAAGTATTTCACGGTGCAGTTACAACAGAGCACAGAAAAATGGTGAGAAATTTTATTAACAAACCGACTATATTTTTTGCCACAGTGGAACTCTTGAAAGAAATTTTCAGAGAACTGTCAGATGAAAGACTATTGAAGAAATGTCTTCTTGGCCGCACCCATCAACACCACAATCTGTGCCAGAATTCGCAAGACAGTGTTTGTCTCAATTAGTACACTGCACTTTGGTGTCTTTGCTACAGTGACAATGCTCAATGAAGAAAATGTTTTAAGGTGCGAGGTCTGAAAAGACTGCTGCAAACTACTGGACGTTTGACTTTGAAACAAACGTTAAATGTAGATAGAGAAAGAATTAGGTTATCAGAGACAGAAACGAGGGCAGGACAACACAGACGAGGATTAAAAAGGACACTGCAAGATGAGACTGAAGAGGATGGAGACAACCCATCTTACAGAGCTGTGATGCGCTGAAAACTTTAATGGCTTCCCCGTACGTTGCATTTTTAAGAATGAGGTGTACTTTTTCTCAGCTTATACTTACCGGAATTTGTTCAGGATTACAGGATACACTAATTTGAGTGCTGTGCATATTTTAGCACAGGGGTTTTCGTATTTTTTAAATTTCAAAGAAATTATGCCCGCACGTACATAGAAAAATGTAGACGGTTTCTTATTTTGATGTCCTCTTTTTACAAAAATAATCGTTACCATAAGACAAATAAATATTTCTAGAAACCCTTCTGTTACAGTGGTATGAAATGTGCGACCTAAAAGCCATATTTTTTACAATATTTTTCCAAATAGTTCATAAGAATAAATTTTACATTATTTAAGATAGGGATTACCAACCTACCCGGACGCCCTTAATCGGTAGATGTGTACGTGAAGATGACAACAGGAAGTCAAAACGTGTCGTGCTAAACCAAATATTGCGATTAAACGTGACTGAAGAAGCAAATAGTGTTGTTTACTTTAAATTAGATTAGATTAGATTAGTACTATTGCCATAGATCGTGAATACGACACTCCGTAATGATTTGGAACGTGTCAGGTTAATAGAAGGTGGCTATACAAGATATTACATTACACAAAATATTACATGATACTTAATATTTTTAATTTTTTTGTGGGGGTTGAGGAAATTACCCACTTACTATATCCAAAAATTCATCTAATGAGTAGAAGGAGTTGCCATGAAGAAATTCTTTTAATTTCCTTTTAAATGCTATATGGCTGTCTGTCAAACTTTTGATGCTGTTAGGTAAGTGACCAAAGACTTTTGTGGCACCATAATTTACCCCCTTCTGAGCCAAAGTTAGATTTAACCTTGAGTAGTGAAGATCATCCTTTCTCCTAGTGTTGTAGCCATGTACACTGGTACTACTTTTGAATTCGTTCGGATTGTTAATAGCAAATTTCATAAGTGAATATATATATTGTGAGGCTACAGCGAAGATCTCTAGCTCTTTAAATAAGTGTCTGCAGGATGATCTTGGATGAGCTCGAGCAATTATTCTGATTACACGCTTTTGTGTAATGAACACCGTTTTACTCAATGAGTTACCCCAGAAAATAATGCCATACGAAAGCAGAGAATGAAAATAGGCGTTGGTAAGCTAATTTACTGAGATGTATATCGCCAAAATTTGCATGACCCCAATAGCATAAGTAGCTGAACTCAAACGTTTCAGCAGATCCTCAGCTTTATAGAAGGCACATTCCGCTGCCGACCTGTTGGCTGCTTGCGCTTCTCGCCGGTTCGTCCGCCCGGGCTGTCACGACGCCTCAGCGTCTCCCGCGTTATGCCGAAGGTCCAGGGGGCTGTTATCAGCGTGTTTATCGGCCCTGCCCAGCGGAAGAGCAGCGCTTTGTTTGTCAACACCTGCGGCTGTGAGGAAGCTCCGCTGCGTCACGTGACCGGGGTGGCCTACGTGCGCGGCCGGCACCGGCCATGGCGTCCCCGTGCCAGAAAGTGGGTTACGCAGCCACAGCAAGGCGGCGGCCTTTGTATGCTGCGGCCGTTGACCGGTAGCGAAGGCCTGCCGCCGAGGTGCTACCTGCCGTTCACCACTGTGCCACTACGCGCGAGGAGGCAGCTGCTCCGAACAATGCTCCACCCCTGAGGCTCTGATCACCTCATTGTCAGGAAAACAAGCGGTGCCTAGCTACAGTTCTGCCTGTTTGAAACCTGACTGACGCTGGCAAATATTGGTCATCTGTCTCTCAAGTAACAGCAGGCAACGAAGAGTGGAGATGTTTCTTGAGACTGGCTTCTGAGTTCCACGTGGTCTGCCTTTATGACACAGATAAATGTATTAGCGACTGCGTCACTGCGCGTATGCACTACTGGCCATTAAAACTGCTACACCACGAACATGACGTGCTACAGACGCGAAATTTAACCGACAGGAAAAAGATGTTGTGATATGCAAATGATTAGCTTTTCAGAGCATTCACACAAGGGTGGAGCCGGTGGCGACAGCTACAGCGTGCTGACACGATGAAAGTTTCCATCCGATTTCTCATACACAAACAGCAGTTGACCGGCGTTGCCTGGTGAAACGTTGTTGTGATGTCTCGTGTAAGAAGGAGAAATGCGTACCATCACGTTTCCGACTTTGATAAAGGTCGGATTGTAGCCTATCGCGATTGCGGTTTATGGTATCGCGACATTGCTGCTCGCGTTGGTCGAGATCCAAAGACTGTTAGCAGAATATAGAATCGGTGGGTTCAGGCGGGTAATACGGAACGCCCTGCTGGATCCCAACGGTCTCCTATCACTAGCACTCGAGGTGACAGGCATCTTATCCGCATGGCTGTAACGGATCGTGCAGCCACGTCTCGATCCCTGAGTCAACAGATGGGGACGTTTGCAAGACAACAACCATCTGCACGAACAGTTCGACGACGTTTGCAGCACCACGGACTATCAGCTCGGAAGTCATGGCTGCGATTACCCTTGACGCTGCATCACAGACAGGAGCGCCTGCGATGGTGTACTCAACGACGAACCTGGGTGCACGAATAGCAAAACGTCATTTTTTCGGATGAATCCAGGTTCTAAATTACAATGAAATGAACACCCTTAGCTGCTTACAGGCGTTGACGTACGTTAACGGGGACAGATGAAAATGTGTGCCCCGACCAGGACTCGAACCCGGTATCTCCTGCTTACATGGCAGACGCTCTATCCATCTAAGCCACCGAGGACACAGAGGAGAGCGCGACTGCTGGGATTTATCTCTACCACGCCTGCCGCGAAACCCACGTTCTCAACGTATTGTCCCGCACTACATTCGTAGTGCCCCCACCCATTATAATCATTACTCGCGGCGCGTTGCCGATTCCCGTAAGAGTTCGGGCACTGTTTGTACATTTGCACAGAAGAAGAAGATGGTCAAGTGGCCGGTGAGCCTTAACTATATAAATACGAAGATGGTATCTGTTCTTTCGGACATGTCCGATTAATGAGTAGAATAGGCGGGGGCACTACGAATGTAGTGCGGGTCAATACGTTGAGAATGTGGGTTTCGCGGAAGGCGTGCTAGAGATAAATCCCTGCAGTAGCGCTATCCTCTGTGTCCTCGGTGGCTCAGATGGATAGAGCGTCTGCCATGTAAGCAGGAGATCCCGGGTTCGAGTCCGAAAGAACAGATACCATCTTAGTTTATAAATCCAGGTCCTGGTTACAGCTTCACGATGGTCGCATCCGTGTTTAGCGACATCGCCGTGGACGCACGTTTGAAGCGTGTATTAGTCATCGCCATACTGGCGTATCACCCAGCGTGATGGTATGGGGTGCCATTGGTTACAAGTCTCGGTCTCCTATTGTTAGCATTGACGGCACTTGGAACAGTGGACGTTACATTTGAGATGTGTTACCACCCGTGGCTCTACCGTTCATTCGATCCGTGTGAAACCCTACATTTCAGCAGGATAATGCACGAATGCATGTTGCAGGTCCTTTACGGGCCTTACTGGATACAGAAAATATTCGAATGCTGCCCTGGCCAGCACATTCTCCAGATCTCTCACCAATTGAAAACATGTGGTCAATGGTGCCCGAGCAACTGGCTCGTCACAATACGCCAGTCACTACTCTTGATGAATTGTTGTATCGCGTGGAAGTTGCATGGGCAGCTGTACCTGTACACGCCATCCAAGCTCTGTTTGACTCAATGCCCAGGCGTATCAAGGCCGTTATTACGGCCAGAGGTGATTGTTCTGGGTACTGATTTCTCAGGATCTATGCACCCAAATCGCGTGAAAATGTAATCACATGTCAGTTCTAGTACAATATATTTGTCCAATGAATACCCGTTTATCATCTACATTTCTTCTTGGTATAGCGATTTTAATGGCCAGTAGTGTAGTTTGGAGGACCGACGGATATGAGTTACGTTAAAAATTGAGAGGTTGACCAACGCTTGACCACAGTACCCAGGTTCAAACGAAAGTAGTTTGCAGTAGATATACAGAGAAGAGGAGGCTTGCGCAGGATTGACTACTGTGGACAGCTGCTGCACCAAGAGTAGCATTCGGAGCTGCAGACTTGGAGAGAGGAGTTTTCAGACAATGTAGCTGCTCCCGCAATAACGTATGAGCCAACTGAATTCACGTCGTCCGGTACCACTGACAACCGTCGTGGTAGTATAACCAAAACGTTTTCTTTCGAATTACATAAAGCTGTGAAATACTCAGCTGACACATCACCTGGATTCGACCAGATCCATTATTCTATGATCAGAAATTTATCCGACAATGGTAAACGTGTTCTCGCGAGCATTGTCATCAATATTTGGAAGGAAGGTGCCATTCCAGAAGACTGGACCGCTAACACATTAGTGTCGATCATATAGACCGATGGCGCCGTCGTCGCGCGCGTAAGACTTTTGTAGGCTTCATCAATCTCCGCTTAGAATGGTGGCTAAGAATTGCGACCGCGAACGCAACAGGGCTTTTGTAAGGTTAGAAGTACGAGTATTTTAGACAATATCTCATCCCTACCATTAGACGTCGCAAGAACTTTTCTAATGAGCATCTGGCGACTGAATTTATACATTTTTCGAGAGCTTATGGTAACGTCGTGATACCTGACCTAACTAAAAGATTGAAAGTGCTGCACATCCCAGAAGAACTTTTACCAATTATATGTAGTTTGCTCAACTGCCGTCCAATATACATCCGAGATGAGAAAACACGCATAGTGACACAAGGGCTCCCACACAGCGTGATATTAAGTCCATTATTCTGCGTCCTATATGTCGCAGACTTTGAGACTAAACAGGGTGGTCCATAGATAGTGACCGGGCCAAATATCTCACGTAATATTCATCAAACGAAAAAACTACAAAGAACGAAACTCGTCTTGTTTGAAGGGGGAAACGAGATGGCGCTATGGTTGGCCCGCTAGATGGCGCTGCCACAGGTCAAACGGATATCAACTGCGTTTTTTTTTTAAATAGGAACCCCCATTTTTATTACATATTCGTGTAGTACGTAAAGAAATGTGAATGTTTTAGTTGGACCACTTTTTTCGCATTGTGATAGATGGCGCTGTAATAGTCACAAGTGTATAAGTATGTGGCATCACGTAACATTCCGCCAGTGTGGACGGTATTTGCTTCGTGATACATTACCCGTGTTAAAATGGACCATTTACCAATTGCGGAAGAGGTCGATATCGTGTTGATGTATGGCTATTGTGATCAAAATGCACAACGGGCGTGTGCTATGTATGCTGTTCGGTATCCTGGACGACATCATCCTAGTGTCCGGACCGCTCGCCGGATAGTTATGTTATTTAAGGAAACAGTGTTCAGCCACATGTGAAACGTCAGCCACGACCTACAACAAATGATGATGCCCAAGTAGGTGTTTTAACTGCTGTCGCGGCTATTCCGCACATCAGTAGCAGACAAACTGCGCGAGAATCGGGAATCTCGAAAACGTCGGTGTTGAGAATGCTACATCAACACCGATTGCAACCGTACTATATTTCTATGCACCAGGTATTGCATGGCGACGACTTTGAACGTCGTGTACAGTTCTGCCACTGGGACGAGAGAAATTACGGCACCATGACAGATTTTTTGCACGCGTTCTATTTAGAGTCGAAGCGTCATTCACCAACAGCGGTAACGTAAACCGGCATAATATGCACTATTGGGCAACGGAAAATCCTCGATGGCTGCGACAAATGGAACATCAGCGACCTTGGCGGGTTAATTTGTGGTGCCGCTTTATGGGAGGAAGGATAATTGGCCCCCATTTTATCGATGGCAATCTAAATGGTGCAATGTATGCTGATTTCCTGCGTAATGTTCTACCGATGTTACTGCAAGATGTTTCACTGCATGACAGAATGGCGATGTACTTCCAACGTGATGGATGTCCGGCACATAGCTCGCGTGTGGTTGAAGCGGTACTGAATAGCATATTTCATGACAGGTGGATTGGTCGTTGAAGCACCATACCAGGCCCGCATTTTCACCGGATCTGACGTCCCCGGATTTCTTTCTGTGGGGAAAGTTGAAGGATATTTGCTGTCGTGATCCACCGACAACGACTGACAACATGCGTCAGCGCATTGTCAGTGCATGTGCGAACATTACGGAAGGCGAACTACTCGCTGTTGAGAGAAATGTCGTTACACGTATTGCCAAATGTACTGAGGTTGACGGACATCATTTTGAGCATTTATTGCATTAATGTGGTATTTACAGGTAATCACGCTGTAACAGCATGCGTTCTCAGAAATGACAAGTTCACAAAGGTACATGCATCACATTGGAACAACCGAAATAAAATGTTCAAACGTACCTGTTGTTGTTGTGGTGGTCTTCAGTCCTGAGACTGGTTTGATGCAGCTCTCCATGCTACTCTATCCTGTGCAAGCTTCTTCATCTCCCAGTACCTACTGCAACCTACATCCTTCTGAATCTGCTTAGTGTATTCACCTCTTGGTCTCCCCCTACGATTCTTACCCTCCACGCTGCCCTCCAATACTAAATTGGTGATCCCTTGATGCCTCAGAACATGTCCTACCAACCGATCCCTTCTTCTGGTCAAGTTGTGCCACAAACTTCTCTTCTCCCCAATCCTATTCAATACTTCCTCATTAGTTGTGTGATCTACCCATCTAATCTTCAGCATTCTTCTGTAGCACCACATTTCGAAAGCTTCTATTCTCTTCTTGTCCAAACTATTTACCGTCCATGTTTCACTTCCATACATGGCTACACTCGATACAAATACTTTCAGAAATGACTTTCTGACACTTAAATCTATACTCGATGTTAACAAATTTCTCTTCTTCAGAAACGCTTTCCTTGCCATTGCCAGTCTACATTTTATATCCTGTCTACTTCGACCATCATCAGTTATTTTGCTCCCCAAATAGCAAAACTCCTTTACTACTTTAAGTGTCTCATTTCCTAATCTAATACCCTCAACATCACCCGACTTAATTCGACTACATTCCATTATCCTCGTTTTGCTTTTGTTGATGTTCATCTTATATCCTCCCTTCAAGACACTATCCATTCCGTTCAACTGCTCTTCCAAGTCCTTTTTCTGTCTCTGACAGAATTACAATGTCATCGGCGAACCTCAACGTTTTTATTTCTTCTCCATGGATTTTAATACCTACTCCGAATTTTTCTTTTGCTTCCATTACTGCTTGTTCAATATACAGATTGAATAGCATCGGGGAGAGGCTACAACCCTGTCTTACTCCCTTCCCAACCACTGCTTCTCTTTCATGCCCCTCGACTCTTATAACTGCCATCTGGTTTCTATACAAATTGTAAATAGCCTTTCACCCCCTGTATTTTACCCCTGCCACCTTTAGAATTTGAAAGAGATTATTCCAGTCAACATTGTCAAAAGCTTTCTCTAAGTCTACAAATGCTAGGAACGTAGGTTTGCCTTTCCTTAATCTTTATACTAAGATAAGTCGTAAGGTCAGTATTGCCTCACGTGTTCCAGTATTTCTACGGAATCCAAACTGATCTTCCCCGAGGTCGGCTTCTAATAGTTTTTCCATTCGTCTGTAAAGAATTCGTGTTAGTATTTTGCAGCTGTGGCTTATTAAACTGATTGTTCGGTAATTTTCACATCTGTCCACACCTGCTTTCTTTGGAATTGGAATTATTATATTCTTCTTGAAGTCTGAGGGTATTTCGCATGTTTCATACATCTTGCTCACCAGATGGTAGAGTTTTGTCAGGACTGGCTCTCCCAAGGCCGTCAGTAGTTCCAATGGAATGTTGTCTACTCCGGGGGCCTTGTTTCGACTCAGGTCTTTCAGTGCTCTGTCAAACTCTTCACGCAGTATCGTATCTCCCATTTCATCTTCATCTACATCCTCTTCCATTTCCATAATATTGTCCTCAAGTGCATCGCCCTTGTATAGACCCTCTATATACTCCTTCCACCTTTCTGCTTTCCCTTCTTTGCTTAGAACTGGGTTTCCATCTGAGCTCTTGATGTTCATACAAGTGGTTCTCTTATCTCCAAAGGTCTCTTTAATTTTCCTGTAGGCAGTATCTATCTTACCCCTAGTGAGATAAGCCTCCACATCCTTACATTTGTCCTCTAGCCATGCCTGCTTAGCCATTTTGCACTTCCTGTCGATCTCATTTTTGAGACGTTTGTATTCCTTTTTGCCTGCTTCACTTACTGCATTTTTATATTTTATCCTTTCATCAATTAAATTCAATATTTCTTCTGTTACCCAAGGATTTCTACTAGCCCTCTTCTTTTTACCTACTTGATCCTCTGCTGCCTTCACTACTTCATCCCTCAAAGCTACCTACGTTCTGTATTTTAATTTAAAAAACCTACCTGTTACCAACTGTTCTTCTAAAATTGCGAGCCATATGTTTGTGACTATTACAGTGCCATCTATCACAAAGCGAATAAAGTGGTCCAACTAAAACATTTATATTTCTTTACGTACTACACGAATATGTAATAAAAAATGGGGCTTCATATTTTTAAAAAAAAACGCAGTTGATATCCGTTGCACCTATGGCAGCGCCATCTAGCAGGCCAACCATAGCGTCATCTGATTTCCCCCTTCAAGTTAGACAAATTTCGTTCTCTGTAGTTTTTTTGTTCGTTTGAAGCTTATTTCTTGAGATATTTGGCCCGATCACGATCAATGGACCACCTTGCATATGGTCCCAACATCAAAGTCCTTCAATACGCGGACGACGTTTTTATATAAATCTATTCACCATGTTTTTAGGTGACGAAGTTATGGCTAAACGATGCCCGCGAAGTACTCATCAAATAGGAGTTAGACAATGGACTTACTCCTTCGCCAGAAAAGTGGTGGTATTCACAAGAAAAAGACGTAATCACTTCTCGACAGGCATTCGGCTTGGCCCGTACAAATTTTCCATACAGTTAAATGCTAAGCTACTGGGGGTCTACGTTGTCTGCGAACTAACGTGGACTCGTCATTGGAAGGAAGGAAGGAAGATTAGGGTTTAACGTCCCGTCGAAGGCGATGTCATTAGAGACGGAGCACAAGCGCCCTTTCAAAGGAGCCGTTCCCGCATTTGCCTGGAGCGATTTAGGGAGATTATGGAAAACATAAATCTGGATGGGGAGGGGGATTTGAGCCATCGGCCTCCCGAATGTGAGTCCAGTGTGTTAACCATTGCCTCCCCTCCTTCGGTTGGACTCGTCATATTGAGTACCTAATAAATAATATGGAAAAAACAACTATATAAATAACAGCTGCTAGGGTCTGGTAGGGAGCAGAACCGACGATATTGGTCCGTTATCTTCGACTATGCAAGCATCGTATATGGCAACGCACCGAAGTCTGTTTGGCAGATATTGGACGTACCCAATTATAGGGTGATCTGCCAAACTCTTGGAGTCATGATACTGACTCCCACCAATGCACAATTAGTGGAAGTTTCCGAAATGCCACTAAAGATACGGAGACAGACGTTGTCAGATGTTGTCATTTCTGTTTAGTCGTTACATATTTTGACATTGTATCAGTGTGGGGACGATCTGCACTAGTGTCAACTCTGAACTAACTTTCTAACACCAAGATTGCTAATAAAGCATTAATTATATTTAGATACCCAATTTTATCATGACTATTGACTATGTTGCCATCTTGTGGTCCTATGCATTATAACATTACATAATCTTTTTCCTCAATACTGTAAATGGCGTTACACCACATATGTATATATCAGTGTCCTAAAATTCATTGGCAATCGGCAAGTCAAACATAAAAGAAATACTATGTACAAACATAACACTAATGACAACTGACTCTGGAGTCAGCTGTCAGCTGTTGATGTGTGTGAGCACTCACAGTCAGCACATTAGTACTGAGTTTGTACATACTGTTACTTTTATGTCTGGCATGCCAGTTTCCAGTGAATTTCACGATCTTACATACATATATGTGGTGATACAGCATTTACAGTGCAGAGGAAAAAGATATGAAGATAGCAACATAGTCTTGTCGAAACAGGTTATTTAAATCTAATAAACTCTAGTATGTAAGAGGTCCGAGCAGATGTAATTTTGATGTATTGCTCATGCGCTGCCTGCGATATGCAAGGTATAAGAGAATCGCTGACCACAGAGCAGTGTTGACTGCAGTATGAACTGTGTAGCTGTAGCAGTAAGTTGTTGCTAGTCTGCAGTCTGTTCTGGTCTGGTCTGGTGTATCGTGTTGGGTGGTCGGTCGCGGTGCAGCGATGGCGGAGCCTGAGTATTATTGTATAAGGTAAAAAGCAGCCTCGCGCATATGTAGTAATGTCATCTCAAGTCCCATGTAAATGTTTTTTAAAAAAATCTCGTAATAATAATCTTTCTCATAAAAAGTAACTTTCAACAACCATTCATTTCAATTTAAAGAATTTACTAATTTCTCCCATCTATGATCATCCCGATTGTTGCAAAAGAAAAATCAATTGCTTCCTTTCATAAATGACAAATCTATCGGCCAGCATTGCACAGGGCTGTGCCAGAAGGCATTATTTTAAGAGCAGATATATATGCGTTATCCGACGACTTCCTTGAGGTAACAATTTTTCTCTTTTTTATTCAGAATGATCTTTCAGGGCCATGACGCAGCACTGCTGACGTCCAAAATTTACCAGGTTAAATTCACAGTCAATTATTGAAAAGTTATAAGTGAGTGACAATTTAATTGAGAGGTTAGTTACATTGTATTATTACCAGGTTACTCAATTTATTTTTTTGTTGGGACGTTACACATGAATGTGAACGACATAATTATAATTTTTACTGTTGAGAGGTTTAGGAATTTTTCTGTTTTGAGGTTACGCTAAATGTGAATGAATTTTGTGCGGAGGTTAAATGTGAATGAATTTTGAGTGGAGGTTAAATGTGAATGAATTTTGTGTGGAGGTTAAATGGGAAAGAAATTTTGTTCTGAGGTTACACTAAATTAGAATCATATTCATATTATTTACTCAAATTTTGTGGGGAGGTTACAAGTAGTACAATAAAAAGTTCGTTCTGGCGCATTTTGTTTATGCAGGTTGCATACATTCATGGACAAGCATATATTCAGAGGCAAACCTATTTTTCTGTTAACTGAATTATGATCCCCTGTAGGTTGATTTATGACCCCCTGGGGATAATCCCTCCTTCTGAGAACCCCCCACCCCTCCCCTCCCTCTCCTCCTCCACCACCCCTCTGGGAAATCCCCAACTTACCGTCCCTTTCACCTGTACAAGCACACTTTTGATATCAAATTAATTTACTACTTAATTAAATTGATCAATTAATTAATCCCTCCCTCTCTGGTAAATCCCCTAGCCCTCCCCTTCAATCCCCTATTTCCTCTTCCCTCGTCCACTTGGAAATTGGTGGGAAAAAGTCAATGCTGGAGGGGAAGCATCTCACAACATGAAATTCAAATCAGTGTCAATAATAACAGTAATATATTTATGCACATTTTTTTATTTAATCAGTTTGTGGGATACAGGGCTCCTGCACTTGGGTGAAGCTTAAACTTTCATCCATCTTCCATGTCTTAATAACTGCATGCACCGAGTAATGGAATGAAATGCTGTATATTAGCTGCCATTTTGGGTCACCCAAACATGTGCCTCTCATCCAAGTACCAGGCCGTGCATCTGCATGCCATGGAGGTAGGATCCCTACTAAGGCTCCAGTTCCACACACCACCACCAGGTGGCATTAGCATTCCAATTGCCTCCTACCCCTACATTTATCAGTCTGTATTCAGCTGTTGGATGGGAAAGACTCACCATGGAGCTCTGGTGTCATGATAAAAAAAGAGATGTTGCGGTATAGTATGCATTTTGCTGGATATTTTAACTCTGTTTGGAAACATGTTATTGCAGCATTTTAGCATTTAGTGTCCTTCTGGTGAAGTACTGTCATAAATTGTTCAGTTGAGATGTTGGTGTTGGATAGAGACGAGTTAAATACGTGTATTACCTGTAAGCACATAGCCATGGACTGCATCCATAGCTTCCTTCATGAGGAATAGAAGGAGGTGATAACGGATGAGCATGGGGTGAATACTTTTCAGCAAATAATGGCGATGGAGTGGGATGGGCTGAAGATGCATTTTGCTGTCATAGAGACTACTACATGTGCTGGAGTTGTTCATGTTTTTTGAAACTGCTTGACACTCCACAGTGCATGAGAAAACTTTGTCCTATTTCACTACCCCAGACAGAATGAACCATATGTGTTCAACTTGATTTATGGGCCTCATGAGAGCTATTTCACAAAACTGCCACAGAAGGCGAGTGAAATGGTTTTTTCTCCCCCACCACTCCCTTGGGAACCAATAGAAACACAGCAACCCCCCCCCCCATACACACACACACTTGAAATTTGGTAGGAGCCAATAGAAACACAGTCCCAGTCACAGTCAGTCAGTGGAAGAACCCTGAAGCATCCACAGCAGCTGAGAGTGTCCAGTGTCTCCCAGCAGAATAGAAGGAAGTAGAAGAGTAAGCACTCATCCCATGTCTTTGCTACTATTATTGCATGTAGTGGTTCTTCCTCTTCTTTGTCAAGTTCCATTTCACTGTTCACCTCCATGTCTTTGTCTGTGGATCCTTTTGTATCTTCTTCTTTGTTCAGTGGCCTCAGATGTGTCCAGACCAACAACGACCTCCAGCATGTCTGGGCCAGCACAGCCACTGCTGGCTCATTGGGGCCTGCAGTGACCCCTGACGCGTCAGGGCCAGCAGTGGTAGCAGCACTGTGGGATCCTGTAGTGCACCTGACTATCATGTTGGAGCAGGACAACGAACTGTTATTATCCATCCTGCTCGTCAGTTTGTGTAATGAAGGCACCCAGTCAGTCCCTGACTCTCAGAAGAACTGTGCTGCGGGCCATACACCACACACTAAAGGTCAATACTAGTCTCCAACACACACGCCATCCGAGAAAAATCCGGTGTTACTGCAAGGGCAGTGCAGTGATGTGATGGATGAGAAGCTGCCGATTCCTCCCAGTGATCTACTCCCTTTCATTTAAACTTATAATTTAACAGCTAATAGTTGTCAGCTCTTAAATATTGGTTTAGAAGCATCATTGGACACTGAGGAAATGCAGAAGAGATCAGAACCACTTATGTTTCCCATAGAGCACATCATTAAGTGCCAAGGGAATAGAGGACTAGTTAGATGGCTTAATTTTCCTGCAGCACAAAACCCCTGGATTTACACTATTTGCTATATAGTGGGGTGCACAGAGCACAACCAGCGTAGTAGCATAACTTGTGTGATAGGAGACACAGTACAGGAGGTGGTGGAATTCTCAACAAACTTCCAGTCGAATTGCACAGTCTGTGGTATAATTATTACGGACCTGGTACAAAGCTTCAAAGACATTTGGTTTGTGGTGTTAAGGGGTATAACCCTGATTAATGGTGCATGTATAGAATATGAAGCTGCATGTGTAAAACACAAATATCTCCCCGGACGCCACACTGCAGATTGAATTTTACCTGCTAAAGTCAAGGCAATACACGCAAGAAAGAAGATCGATATAGGGCAGGGCATTGCAGCATTTGTAGTTGATAAAATGATGTGTGACAAAATTAAGTTGGGCTTGGGTTCTTATCAAGTTATGAATGGTGCACATCATGCTCTGAAGAAGAAGAAGACAGTGATGAAGAAGAAGAAGGGATGTTTCAAAAACTGTATAATGGCAGCGATGTACGCAGCTAAAACTGGCCTGAAGCATACATGAGGGGTTAAACCACCCCAGGTTGTGCTGACACTCAAGACGTGAGGCAGAATTATCCCCTTCCTCATTGCTGCTCTCGCAGGTCTCTCAGCGATGGATTCACTGGCTTAAAGTGCTGTAGTAGGTCTCTTTGTAAATAAAAGCAGCCCATTAGCTATCCTGTTGGATAGAGATCTGCTCAAGTTTGTTAGGAAAAAATTTAGCATTCCATGATTCCGTGGTGTGTTTATGTACTGAAGGCTGTGTGGAAATCCAGGGAATGTGGAATTGTGAATTTAGATATTACTGTGGGACTAGGAGCCCTCTGGGTGTCGTATGTTAAGAAAAATACAAACAATGTCTTCTGTTTCGGCTCATCTGAAAACCTGCAGCTACTAGAAGAGTTAAAATGATACTTCATATAGATACAAAATAAGGGTTTCTGTACTTTCAGCTGACTAATTTCGGCTACTTTTCAAGGTCATCCAACAACCCACTTTCTACATCCGAAATGCATGTGCATAAGAAAATTCCTTGAATTTTTATTAGGTTGGAGAATAAGACAAACAAATATCTCATAAGAAACTTTATTGATTTCTACATATATATTTACACACAGAATACAATCCTTTCTTTATGTTTGTTTGGTGTAGTTTTAATAATATCCAGCTTATTTTTTAACTGATAATTTAAGTCTGCACTGAACCCTTCTAATTCTTTCTCTAGTCAGTAATCTGACATGTACAAAGAACTATGTTCTCGAATTCCAATAGGTGTATAACTTCTTTCCTGTGAAGTATCTATTTTATGGATTTAACAGTTAGCTCTGTTCCCTCCAGCAATTCTCCTAGATGAGTAAATGAGAGGATTCAGTGATTTAATCTTGTTTCTTGCATAACACTATGGTTTAACATTCCTGGGTGTACATTGCTATCTCTTCTGCTGCACTTTCTTGTGGAATTTCCATATAGAGTTTTTACAGCCTGTACAAATCAATTACTATTAAATTAAATGTTGGTAGTCCATCGGTTTTAAGCTCTGATTTGTTGCTAGGTGCACAATACCCAATCCAACACACTTAGAAACAATGTAACCATTCCTTTTAAGCGGATACAGGTGAGAATGGAGCTTTATAAAGATATTTTCTATGTGCCCTTTAATGTAATAAACGTGCTCCAATACATCAGTTTTGACCAGGACTCCAACATATGGCCACTTATCATTACTATTAACAGTAATGCAGGTATTTTATATTCCTCAGTCTTTGCCAGGTTTCACTGCACACTGTGTTTAAACCAATATGTAAACCTTGCTTACACCTCTGCAATAGTTTTTTTCTTTTTCTGGTAACAGTTAATATTCGTCTTTTGTAGCAACTGTCTTCGCACTATACTCCAGTTTTCATTATTTAGCTTCAACTTTCTTTTCTGTACATACACCATATTAACTACACTTAAAGGTGTGATTTACCTAACGGAGAATGGCTTAAGTCTATGTCATAAATTTGATCTTTTCCTTAGCACTTATGGAATAACTTTGTTTGTGGGTACCGTTTTTAATTCTAAACAGAAAATTCCACAAGAATGCACAGCTGAAGAGATGACAGTGTGCAACCAGGAAAACTTGGAATGCTATAACCATAGCATTATGCAAGAAATAAGATGCAAGATTAAAAATCAGCGAATCCTCTCGACTAGGAGAATGCTGGAGAGAGCAGAGTCAATTGTTAAGGTCATAAAACAGATACTTAAGAGAGAAAAACTATATACCTATTGGAATTTGAGAACATACTTCTTTGCACGTGTCAGATTAATGGCTGGAGAAACAATTAGCAGATTGTAAGTTAAAAGTAATTTGGATGTCATTAAAACTACACCAGACATAAATAAAGAAAGGGTTGTATTCTGTGCATCAATGTTTATGTAGAAATTAATAAAGTTCCTTATGAGAATACTGGTTAGTCTTATTTGCTAACCTAATAAAAATCCCAAGAATTTTCCTATTTACTGTGCTCTACATGTATGTTTTTTGGATGCAATAGCGGGTAGTAGGATTAGCATGAAAAGTAGCAAAAACTAGGCCGCTGAAAGTATAGTAACCCTTGTTTCATACCACTATGATTTCAACGCACTGACAAGCATATTCAACTGTAAGGGGTGACAAATTCATTTCATAAACAGGCGCACAATATAGAAATTCAAGGGTGCAACTGGATCTGCTATAGTGTACAAATAGGACAGGCAATATGTCAGTAACATTATGGATTTTCTGAACGTCCTCTCATTGGCTGCCCGAAGCAGATTCTTACATTTCTTTGTCGCACTATCGACTGTGATGTTTGTTACAGTACACCAATCCATATCAATGATGTCTTTCCAAACCTTTCGTCCGTGAGAGTGCTGTTAATTATTACATAATGTCGGATACCTGTTCTCTGAGGGTCTTGGTGGGATGCAGCAGCTTCCAGAAGCACTGATTGAAAATGCCTGTAGTCTGTTCTTGAACCTGATTGGATGGAAGACCTAAATGTCAAATAATTTTCTAGAACTGAGGAGAATCGAGACATCTAGCAGGTGTGAGTGTGGATGTACCATAAATTTTTCAGGCAATATACACATATAAAACATAATTGTGCTGCTTGTCTGAAATGAGTATGCATTGGAATCTAAAGTACTGTGGTCAGTTTTCTGATGTGTGCAAAAAAAAAAATGATGTGAGTGGGAAGTGAAGACTATCTTCAGTCGTAAGGGTGGTATATTCTCCGATTTTTACGTGGAAAACTGCGATTTCAACAGATGTCCAGCCAAGGGATATGAAAAACTTTATGTGGGAAATTATGTCCAGCCATACGGAGGATACAGATTTACAGGGGAAACTGATATTTCCACAGCCATGGTCATAACGAGGACGTATTTGCGATCGTTGTTGTTGTTGTGATCTTCAGTCCTGAGACTGGTTTGATGCAGCACTCCATGCTACTCTATCCTGTGCAAGCTTCTTCATCTCCCAGTACCTACTGCAACCTACATCCTTCTGAATCAATTTAGTGTATTCATCTCTTGGTCTCCCTCTACGATTTTTACCCTCCACGCTGCCCTCCAATACTAAACTGGCGATCCCTTGATGCCACAGAACATGTCCTACCAACCGATCCCTTCTTCTAGTCAAGTTGTGCCACAAACTTCTCTCCTCCCCAATCCTATTCAATACTTCCTCATTAGTTATTTGATCTACCCATCTAATCTTTGGCATTCTTCTGTAGCACCACATTTCGAAAGCTTTTATTCTCTTCTTGTCCAAACTATTTATCGTCAATGTATCACTTCCATTCATAGCTACACTACATAAAAATACTTTCAGAAACGACTTCCTGACACTTAAACCTATACTCGCTTTTAACAAATTTCTCTTCTCCAGAAATGATTTCCTTGCCATTGCCAGTCTGCATTTTATATCCTGTCTACTTCGACCATCATCAGTTATTTTGCTCCCCAAATAGCAGAACTCCTTTACTACTTTAAGTGTCTCATTTCATAATCTAATTCTCTCAGCATCAACCGACTAAATTAGACTACATTCCATTATCCTTGTTTTGCTTTTGTTGATGTTCATCTTATATCCTCCTTTCAAGACACTATCCATTCCGTTCAACTGCTCTTCCAAGTCCTTTGCTGTCTCTGATAGAATCACAATGTCATCGGCGAACCTTGAAGTTTTTATTTCTTCTCCATGGATTTTAATACCTACTCCGAATTTTTCTTTTGTTTCCCTTACTGCTTACTCAATATACAGATTGAACAACATCGGGGAGAGGCGACAACCCTATCTCACTCCCTTCCCAACGACTGCTTCCCTTTCATGTCCCTCGACTCTTATAACTGCGATCTGGTCTGTGTACAAATCGTAAATAGCTTTTCGCTCCCTGTATTTTACCCCTGCCACCTTCAGAATTTGAAAGAGAGTATTAAAATCAACATTGTCAAAAGCTTTCTCTAAGTCTACAAATGCTAGGAACGTAGGTTTGCCTTTCCTTAATCTAGCTTCTAAGATAAGTCGTAGGGTCAGTATTGCCTCACGTGTTCCAATATTTCTACGGAATCCAAACTGATCTTCCCCAAGGTCGGCTTCTACTAGTATTTCCATTCGTCTGTAAATAATTCGTGTTAGTATTTTGCAGCTGTGACTTATTAAACTGATAGTTCGGTAATTTTCACATCTGTCAACACCTGCTCTCTTTGGGATTGGAATTATTATATTCTTCTTGAAGTCTGAGGGTATTTCGCCTGTCTCATACATCTTGCTCACCAGATGGTAGAGTTTTGTCAGGACTGGCTCTCCCAAGGCTGTCAGTAGTTCTAATGGAATGTTGTCTACTCCCAGAGCTTTGTTGCGACTGAGGTCTTTCAGTGCAGTATCATATCTCATATTTCATCTTCATCTACATCCTCTTCCATTTCCATAACATTGTCCTCAAGAACATCGCCCTTATATAGACCCTCTATATACTCCATCCACCTTTCTGCTTTCCCTTCTTTGCTTAGAACTGGGTTTCCATCTGAGCTCTTGGTATTCATACAAGTGGGTCTCTTTTCTCCAAAGGTCTCTTTAATTTTCCTGTAGGCAGTATCTATCTCACCCCTAGTGAGATGAGCCTCTACATCCTTACATTTATCCTCTAGCCATCCTTGCTTAGCCATTTTGCATTTCCTGTCGATCTCATTTTTGAACGTTTGTATTCCTTTTTGCCTGCTTCATTTACTGCATTTTTATATTTTCTCCTTTCATCAATTAAATTCAATATTTCTTCTGTCACCTAAGGATTTCTACTAGCCCTCTTCTTTTTACCTATTTGATCCTCTGCTGCCTTCACCACTTCATCCCTCAAAGCTAACCATTCTTCTTCTACTGTATTTCTTTCCCCCATTCCTGTCAATTGTTCCCTTATGCTCTCCTTGAAACTCTGTACAACCTCTGGTTCTTTCAGTTTATCCATGTCCCATCTCCTTAAATTCCCACCTTTTTGCAGTTTCTTCAGTTTTAATCTACAGGTTATAACCAATAGATTGTGGTCAGAGTCCACATCTGCCCCTGGAAATGTCTTACAATTTAAAACCTGATTCCTAAATCTCTGTCTTACCATTATATAATCTATCTGATACCTTTCAGTATCTCCAGGGTTCTTCCATGTATACAACCTTCTATCATGATTGTTAAACCAAGTGTTAGCTATGATTAAGTTGTGCTCTGTGCAAAATTCTACCAGGTGCCTTCTTCTTCCGTTTCTTACCCCCAATCCACATTCACCTACTGCGTTTCCTTCTCTCCCTTTTCCTACTACCGAATTCCAGTCACCCATGACTATTAAATTTTCATCTCCCTTCACTATCTGAATAATTTGTTATATTTCATCATACATTTCTTCAATTTCTTTGTCATCTGCAGAGCTAGTTGGCATATAAACTTGTACTACTGTGGTAGGCATGGGCTTCGTATCTATCTTGGCCACAATAATGCGTTCACTATGCTGTTTGTAGTAGCTTACCTGCAATCCTATTTTCTTATTCATTATTAAACCTACTCCTGTATTACCCCTATTTGATTTTGTGTTTATAGCCCTGTAGTCACCTGACCAGAAGTCTTGTTTCTCCTGACATCGAACTTCACTAATTCCCACTATATCTAACTTTAACCTATCCATTTCCCCTTTTAAATTTTCTAACCTACCTGCCCGATTAAGGGATCTGACATTCCACACTCCGATCTGTAGAACGCCAGTTTTCTTTCTCCTGATAACGACATCGTCTCGAGTAGTCCCCACCCGGAGATCCGAATGGGGGACTATTTTACCTGTGGAATGTTTTACCCAAGAGGACGCAATCGTCATTTAACCATACAGCAAAGCTGGATGCCCTCGGGAAAAATTACGGCCGTAGTTTCCCCTTGCTTTCAGCTGTTCGCAGTACCAGCACATCAAGGCCGTTTTGGTTAGTGTTACAAGGCCACATCAGTCAATCATCCAGACTGTTGCCCCTGCAACTACTGAAAAGGCTGCTGCCCCTCTTCAAGAACCACACGTTTGTCTGGCCTCTCAACAGATACCCCTCCGTTGCGGTTGCACCTACGGTACGGCCATCTGTATCGCTGAGGCACGCAAGCCTCCCCACCAATGGCAAGGTCCATGGTTCATGGGGGTATTTCCGATACATCACTCATTATCAAATGTCACGAGAAGGCGACTCTGCTCAGTGTCCAGGCGTACAGCAGAGGTGGCCGGTAACCGGACCAAATAGACATTTCTGGCTTAAGGCGTGACCCAATGCACAGCCTCCCAAACCGGCCAGGCAGATTAAGAGGGTGCAATTGACCTAATTGTGATGCCCTCTGGATGGATGAATAGTAATCTAATACTTAATATATGTTGGACAGCCTTCACGACCACACGTTTTGCGAGTGTTCTCTGATTTTTATGTAGAAATTAGCGAAGATTCAATATGACAAATGTTTGTGCTGGTGGTCATGGTGAGAGTCTCTCCAGCCTCTGCGCATCTCGTATCTCATACAGCTGTTTATATGAACCCATGTACAATCACAGCCAGCACGTGTGCAGGTCTCTAGTCCTCTCCTGGCAGGCAACATCGCCACAGCTGCCTGACAGTCCACAGATGGTGTGCAAGTTGCAACTACATACTATGATACATTTGAGACATTTATTTATTATTATATATATAGTGCTATGAACTATTTGTAGCTGAAACTTAGTTACTTGATTTGCAAAATGTTTTTGTGGGATTTTCAGACACTGAAAATATATTTTAAGTAATCCATTTGACTCCTGTAAATTGTTAAACAATTAATTTGGCAGGATAGTGTAAAAGGACCATTTCTCGCTGTTTTGATATCACAATCGGCCAGTTCTCTCATTGTCCCCAGTAATAGCAACACAGTATTCTGAGGAGGGATGGAATCTTCTATCTGTGTGTTTGATTGCATTTTTTCATGCATTTGTTCACACAAACAGGAAATACCCAGTTTAGTGAGACAGAGAATGTAAGTGATTCTGGAATATCCCGATGAACAGAATGCTACTACCTGATGCTTTGTTCAGGGCCATAAGATCAAGGGAGGCCAACATCTGGTCCATGGTCTGTGGTATTTAGTATTGTGATCTGTTATTAGGTCATTGGGCGGTTTTTGACCACTGTGGCGGCGCCTGGACGATAGACACAAGTACGGGTGGCCCAAAACAGCAGCTAGTAACACACTTCACTCCATTCCTCAGTGTTTACAGTTATTACATCATGGAAAGTGGGTGCTGGGGGGAGGGGGGGCAATGCAGACATGAGGTCTACCCAAGTGGGTAAGCTCTGTGTCATACAAACTTATTAAATAAAGAATATGCAGCAATATGTTATTGACACTGATTTGAATTTCATGTTGTAAGAGCCTTCCTCTGCAGTACAGTCTGTCTTTTTCCTACCAGTTCCCAAAATGGGAGATGTGAGGGGGAGGAGGGGAAGGGAAATGGTAGCTGAGTGATTTTGAAGAGTGATAGGCATTAATTAAATCATTAATTTAATTAATTAGTCAAGTAATTTGAAATCAAAAGTGTTCTTATATCAGTGAGGGAGAGGTGGGAGGGTTGGGGATATCTCAAAGTGGTAGGGGAGAAGGGGAAGAGGTTTCTCAGAAGAATGGATTATTCCTCTGAATGTATGCTTGCCCCCTGAATGTATGCAATGTGCACAAACAAAATACGCCAGAACAAACTTTACCCTGCTACTGATTCTTTATAAGTGATCTTGGCGTTTGAAAGTTTCTACAGAGTCCACTGTTTCAGTCGGTTTTCGATATCTGATTGTGACTCGATAAAGACAGTGACTAAATACTAGGGTCTAACACAAGCACCTCGAAGGAAAAGCATGAACCGAACTCCTCTGGTAGTAAAAATCTATGAGAACAGGCAAAATCTCATATCAGTAGTCATACAGGACATTAATATACCTTGCTTCCACTATCTGTTTAACATCTTTTTTGACGTAGCCCGAGGATTAAACTTGCTACATAATTTAAAAACAGGGGAGAACATCAATTCAACGATGTATTGGGCACAGTACACTCGTATAAAACAAAAGAGGGAGTGGGATATGCCTCCTTCAGCCCCTCTAATGGCACCTGTAAAATGTTTGCACTTCCACCTGAATCTTCTATATATATGGCGGAGTTAATGGCCGCAAGGGAGGCTGTTTATTATGACATACAGACACTCAAAGTTCGTATTAGTACTCATGGACTCTCAAAGCTTTATGCAGATATTTCAAAATTCAAAATTCAACAAGTAGACTAATTTATTTTGGATATTGGAAGCCATAATAGAAGCCAGAAAAAAATGGCCTAGTCGTCGAGCTGGATGGCTGGCGATATCCCACCACTGACCAGGGCGCCTCCAGATACACCTTCATTTGTCATTGGGGCTCAGTTCGAAGAAGGCCTCATCAATGAAGGCAATTCGTCTCTAGTCAATGAGATTCTAGGCCGAATGTACACCACACCACCGCAAACGGGCTTGTTAGTGTACAGAGGTCAATTATAATCCACGCTAGGGGTACTGCGACCTCAGCCCCCTTTTGTGCGCCGCCTATTAAAGATGCTTGTGATCACTGAACCACCAGTGGACGGATCGATGATAATGACGAATCCATGGTTCTGAGTTCCTCTCTGATGACTGCTTGGTCCTCACGTTCTGTCGTCTCTCTAGGTTGACGATGTGTTTGGCCGTATTTCACTCATTCCTGCTGTCATCATCGATAGTGACATTACTTCTGTTCAAATGTCGTACTATTCACCGGTAGCTCCAGCCTGCTTCTTTGAGCCCAACTACACGTCCTCGGTAAAATGCTGACATCTGCGTATATTCTTCATTCACTTGTTTGCGAGGCATAGTTACTGAGGAACCGAGTACACGGATGCCCGTTGTGGACATGTCACCTGCCTAATATCCTTGTCAGCTGCAGGGTGAAACTACGTTGCAGCGTCACACATTCATCTATTGGCCCCCAAAGCTTACGTCAATTTCTGTGTGAATGACAGTTTGTGACCAATATGTATAACGCCTTCGCGGTCCATCGTTCTTTTTTGGTTCGGTGCGTAAATAGAGACATAAACAGCCATGAAACTAAATTTCCTGGGCCACATATCACAATATAAAGAATCAAAAATAAACACAATTTTGTAATTTACAGAAAAACACATAACCACAAACGGAATCATTCACATCCAGTCCTGTCATCCGTTGACACACAAATATTCAATGGCCGAAACGTCGGCTTTAGCCAAAGATAATTATTTTATGATATGAAGCGGCGTCGTATCTAGAGAGCACTGATGTTAACTAAGTGTGGCCATGGCAGCCTACACAATAATAAAGACAACATATTCACTCACATGCGCTAAATGATTAGTAAACACGTGCAACAGGCTATTCCGGTGTATCCAGATTTTTGGGCCATCAAATTCAGAAATTTTCCTGTTAAATTTCGCTATCCGTCGTAACACTTTTGTATGATCCGCTTTCATTGCCGTAGGTGTGACGCTGGTGAGGTCAACGGTAGTGCTAGTCGTAAAGAGTCGTGTGGCTTCATCACGTATTTATTCTGTTCTCGAGGAACGAGGTCAGTCTCATCGCTTCTACGGGCACTCCTGTGTTGCGTCAGCTAGCTCTTTTTGTGAATATTCCTCTCGTGCTGTGAAAGATAGGGAGCAGACAGATTTACTGTATTGGCTAGCCACAGAAATGGGCTGCACTACACAACCTTAATACACTGATACACGTCAACGTGTTGGCATGCTAGGCGCCTCCCAGCATCTGCGCAGTGTGAGCGAGATTAGCAGGCAGCCAAGAGAACTCGTTCATGGATACACGTACTTCATTCTTATCTGGCCCCCGGCACACAGCAAACGCTTTTCAGCGCCCTGGAACTAGTTACAACGATATGATTGGCCGAACAACCATTCAGTAATAGAAAAATCAGCATACATGTTGTTGTCGAAAAAAACGTTAATCTGAATAATTAAACAATGTAATCCAATATATTACTCAAAGACGATGTGTGTGATATTTATTCCTTGCGATCCGAGGTTCCTGAGTGCAGATGGAACCGGCAGAAGTGAGGCTTCTTGATGCATGCAGTTAGGTGTGAACCAGTGTCACCAAAAACATCTCATCGATTCCTGGGCGGTCTGTGCCGGATCATACGTACTGATATCGACCTGATATAGGTACTGGCAGAAGCATTACAGTTTGCTGATTTCTGGTCATACTGCTGTGTCTTTAACCGTCTAGTCTCATAGATATTGATAATGTCATTAGCGTTGAACGTAGTGTGATAGCTTAAAGTAATATAGCGTTTCTGATGCGTTAATGAAATGCAATCTACTCCGTTTTCCCTATATATATATATATATATATATATATATATATATATATATATATATATTCGAGGCGTCCGCTCAAACATCACCTATTGCAGCTTGTTTCTGTATAACCAAGTGTATTTCGAAGGAAAATCAGCAGCATTGCATTTGTTGTGTTGAAAGGTGACACTGTTTCGTGGAAACACGTAGGTGAACTTAGTGTGTAATAATCATAGAACTTGCATTTACAAACATACTACGCAAGCCAGTGTGAAGCGTATGGTCCAGGGAAACTCCCATTAATATTACCGATTTTCTGTAGTGTTCTATTCACGTATTAAACGAGGAAGAGAGGAGTGGCTATACAGGGTGTTCGAAGAGGTAAGTTCAGTATTCAGAGATAAGACAGGAACGATCATTCGACGCAAAAAAGTCTAATCATGGGCTCTAAAATTCATACCTTAAGAGCTATGAGCACTTCTTCATCGTCGATACTGGGGAACAAATCACAGATCTATTCCACTGCAAGCTCTTTGCTCTCCTTATTTTGAGAGGTGGTAGTATGAACCGAACAAGAAAAAATGTTCAATAAAAATGGGCTCTAAAGTACATGTCAAAAGAGCTATGATAAGTTGCTCACCATCGCTGCTGTTAAAACATATACCTTCTAATGAACAAGAAGGTGCGCATTTCAGAGCCCTTGTTCACTTCTCAATTTTTACTAGTTTTGCTCCATACTATGTCTTCCGAAAATATGGACAGCAAAGAGTTTGCAGTAGAAGAGATTTGTTTCACAGTATCGACGATGAAGAAGTGTTCATAGCTCTAAGGTATGCATCTGAGACCCCACGTTTACTAGACATTTTTGCTTCAAATGATGGCTCCTGTCATATCACTGAATACTGATATTCATTTGGAGACACGGTGTATGCTCCTCTATTTTTGGCTTTTTTCTGAGTCATCAGCCTTCAAACTGGTTTGATGCGTCCTGCCACGAATTTCTCTCCTCTGCCAACATTTTCATTTCAGAGTAGCTACTGCAACCTACGTCTTCAATTACTTGCTGGGGGTATTCCAATATCTTTCTTCCTCTACAGTTTTTACTCTCTGCAGCTCCCTCCAGTAGATGAAAGATATTCCCTGATGTCTTAACAGATGTCTTATAATCATGTTGCTCATTCTTGTTAGTGTTTATTATATACTCCATTCCTTATCGATTCTGCGGAGAAACTCCTCATTCCTTATCTTCTCAGTGAACTAATTGCCAACATTTATCTGTAGCACCACATTTCAAATTCTTCCAGACTCCTCCGATCCATTTTTCCCAAAGCTCATTTTCACTAACATGCAATGCTGTGCTCCAAAAGTACATTCTTAGAAACTTCCTCTTCAAATTAAGGCTTTTTTTAATCTTTACTTCTCTCATTGCTTCTTCGATGTATAGATTGAACAGTAGGGGCGAAAGACTACATCCCTGTCTTACACCCCTTGTAATCCGAGTACTTCGTTCTTGTTCTTCCAGTCTTATTGTTCGCTCTTGGTTCCTGTATATATTGTATTTACCCGTCTCTCCCTACAGTTTACCCCAGTTTTTCTCAGAATTTCGAACATCTCGCGCTGTTTGACATTGTCGAACGCTTTTTCAAGGTCGACAAATGTTATGAACGCTCCTTCATTTTTCCTCAGTCTTGCTTCTATTACCAACCGCAACGTCAGAACCGCCTCTCTGTTGCCTTTACTTTTCCTAAAGCGAAACTAATCGTCATTTAACGGATCCTCAATTTTCTTTTCCCTTACCGTCCTTGCTTTTAATTTCACCGAAGGTTGTCTTGACTTTTTAGTATGCTGGACCAGTCCTTCCGACAATCATTTGTGTTGTATTCTCTTTAGCCGCTTTTTTGCCGTCTCGTTGTATCTGTAGAGTTGTACTTTGGGAAGCAAGGAGAAGATTTTGGTTGGTGGCCGGTATCCTCGTTCTATAACACAAACTGCATGTAATTAATAACTGGGCTCTTTATTCATAAACGAAGAGCTACTTAACTCTAAGTTTCCATGTGCTGTGGTACAAGCTAACTTCTGTATAGTCCATGTAGCCTCAACGCTGTTGATGTAGACGTCAGCTATGTGCACTGTAATGTTGCTACATTCTGCCTGTCTCTGTGCTAGAGGCTTAGTCTGCGGCTCTGTCGTGGTGACATGCTGGAACTCCACGGCGTACAACTCGAACTAACTGGCGTAACAGGCTCGAACTAACTAAGTAAACTTACTGGCTAAACTGGCCCTCCGGTCTGCAGCAGCGATACTAAATACTGGCGGTTCAGAGGGCGCTGGCGGCGCGTTTCCAGCGAGTCTTGTCGTTGGCCTCTATTGATACTCTTGTAAACTCTATGCCACATCGTGTGCTGGCGTCAGGGTACGCTGGCACAATTTCTTTTTCGATTTCTTCACATTTTTGATGCAGCCGTTTCGACTTAGCTTCCCTGCACTTCCTATTTGTTTAGTTCCTGAGTGACTTCTACTTCTGTATTTCAGGATTTTCCTGAACATTTCTGATTTTCCTTCTTTGTCTCTCAGCTAAAGTACTTGCAGTTACCTTCCTTGTACTTCTGTGATTGCCTGTTTAAAGATACCCGTCTGAACTGCCTACTGAGCTATTCATTATCGCATTATCTATAACCCCAGAGAACCTCAAGCGTATCTCTTCATTCCTTAGTGCTTTTGTATCCCACGTCTTTGCACACTGTTGCTCCTGACTAGTCCCTTAAACTTCACCCTACACTTCATCATTACTAAATTGTGGGCTGAGTCTATATCTCCTCCTATGTACGTCTTACAATCCAATAGCTGATTGCAAAATCTCCGCCTGATTACGATGTAATCTAACTGGAACCTAGAGACTTATCCTGGCCTTTTTTAAGTGTTCCTTCTCCTCTTGTGATTCTCGAGCAGACAATTTGCTATTGCTAGCTGAAATTTACTGAAGAACTGTGTCAGTCTCCCTCCTCTACCATTACAACTGCAAAGCCAATATTCTCCTGTAACCCTTCGTTTTACTCCTTACCCTTCAGTCCCCAATGACTATTAGATTTTTATCTCGCTTTGCATGCTGAATAACCCATTCAAAATCATCGTACACTTCCTCTGTCTCTTCGTCTTCTGCTTGCGATTTTAGCATGCACACATGATCTATTGTTGTTGGTGCTGGTTTGCTGTCATTGAACTATTCATAGTAACTCTGTCCTACCTTGCTATACACAACGAATCCTTTACGTGTTATATCATTTTCTGTTGCTGTTGATATTCCCCTATACTCGTCTGATGAGAAATCATTGTCTTCTTTTCATTTCACTTCTCTGACCCCCACTATATCTCGATTGAGCCTTAGCATTTCCCTTTTCAGATTTTCTAGCTTCCCTACCACTGATACTGATCTCATGTGATCAATCCAATACGTATCGCTTATTAGTACTGTCCCTAAACATTTTTACCATGTGAGGTACTCAAGACCCTTGTAGTCGAATAATATTGGGATCCTTTGTCCTCTCTGACAAGCAGTTCTCGTTTACTGTAACCATCCACAATCATTACCAACGGTATGTGTGGAATCTGCGTTGCAAGTTTTCTTTCCTAAGCAACCTTTAATACTGCATCTATATTCCTTACACACCTGCCGTTATTCCTACTCAGTGATTTTGTGATGGATCATTGAACAATTATTACTTACTTGGAATTCCCTAGGTTAAAACTGTGTTCGCATGAAGTGCGTTGCTAAATATGCCACACGACCATGCCTCTCCTTCATAATATAATTTCCTCATTGATATCGTCTTATGCTAAAGGCATTCTCAATATTATACACCACATCTTAAGAAACATTTAATGAAAATAAGCTTCCCTGAACCGTTTGGAACGGCAAGATATGGCAAGGATTATAGTACCGTACTTCTTGATTTTCTAGCGATGCTGAATTTATGTTTACCATTAGCTTTCGAAACGGTTGTCTTGATAACTGAGGATGCTGTCGTTCCCTATATCTAAAGTAAATTTATGATGTACAGTTTACTGTGAGACCGTTTACTACGTTTGTATTTTATCTGTTACTTTGTAACACATTACACATACTGAAACGTGTTTGGTTAATGTGCTTTTTAATTTTTTTGTTTTATTAATTTTTTTTATTTCATGATAGAAAAATTTCCTTTGAGCTGTATCATTGTAAGAGCCAGTGATATATGCAGTGTTACTTGACTGACTATAAAATTTTTGCCCATTGCATCCTTTGTGTTTTTTTATGTAATTCATACCAGCGGTGATAAACTGCTCCTTGCGGTGCCAAATAGGTGCGCCTTTTATGATGTTTTGATGTTATTTGTGCTACCTTAGGTGGTATTGTTTGAAATGTTACACTTTTTAATTTTTATTTTGTCGTTTTTTGTCATTTTCCAGCTTAGTCCTGAAGATGACCTGTCACGGCAGATAGAAACCGGTAGTCATTAATAAAAGAAACCGTGGTCCAGGCGGTGTTTCTTCATTAATTATAACAACTGAGATCACGGTTCCTATGATATTGCGTCACTTACGTGAAATGCTTGAGAAGAATTAAAATACACAACAGAAAGAAGATTTTAGTTCTAAGAAGTGAGATAAGTCGCAGGCAACCTTTTTATAAATAAAGTAAATTTTTCTTACTCAAAAATTTTATTTTTGGAGAAGTAATTTATTTCCTTAAGATGACTGAATTTCGAAGCTGTACAATTGCTAAGAACAATGAAGCACATCCTCTTGAAACGCAGCCAAATGCTAAAGCCGAAGAATATAATTATGGCGGGAGTACAGAAGGCCAGAAGAGGATGAAAGAGTCTCCCAAAATAATGAAAATAAACTAAAGTAAATGAAAATGGATAGCGCATAGTAAAACAACAAAAAATGTATCTCTAGAAACACAAAACAAAACACTACATCACGGTGGTAAAACCGGAATGTTTATATGCATGCGAATGTTTAACAGTCAACTTTAAGTTGGACGCAATAGATATACTTGAAAGAGCAATTACTAGAAAAAATAATCGGTACAATACAAAAAACAGAGGTCTGTAAAACGAGAAGTAAAAATAGATCTACTCAGATGTACAGAAAATAACATATGCCACGGTAAAGCGAAAATATATGTTGTTTGGACACGTCAACCGAATGAATGAGAACTGACTAACAAAACACGTATTTATGAATTTCGCAGAAACGGAAGTCAACAATAGCATGGAATACAGAAAAAGGAAAATAATTGGAAAGAAACAATATCAAAGAAGCGAATGTAATAGAGACAAAATACTCTAAGATTAAACAACCAAATTCAGAAGGCTTTCTGGGAAATAACAGATAAAAATCAAAAACGTCTTAGACAGAAAAAAAGGAGAAGAGAGGATAGATAGAAGATGATGCAGTACTGAAAGAAACAGGAAAGAACAAAGACAGAAGAGCAATTGAAGTTATCATGTGACCCCAGTTGATCAACACAACAGAAAATAATGAAAAAATAATGTGACTACACTGCTCTCGGAATGGAAGTATCCGGTTTCCGACTCCCAATTCACGCACATTTAATCATCGTAAGAAATTACTTACAGGAAAAGAATTAATTCTCGGTGATAAATGATATTCGACTATAGTACCCGCCAGTTGTGGATGTGTGGTGGAATAGGAAGCAATCCAGCGTACGAGCATAGCGTTTGTCTTTGTTGTCGGCGCCTGTATCCTTTCACCCGGAAGCGACAGTCAGTCCAGAGGTATGCAGGAGCGGTGCCGCGTAGTCCGCAAAAGCAGGAGAGAGCTGCTGGCGAGTCGGGGACCTTTCATGGTTGAGCTTTATCTTCTAAAGGCTGAGGCGATTTTGACTCTACGATATTGCAGTGCCTGTGTTGTTAAAAAGAATGATGCTATGTCCCTTCGGAGTTGCATGCATGCAGTACAGGTTGTGACGTGGGAACGACAACATGTGGAAATTTTGGTCTGACCGTGAGTGGTGCGCGGCTAGCCAAAGCGGTTAAGGTGACCGCTCGCATAAAGTGGAAAATCCGGGTTCGAGTCCCGGCCCGGTACAAACTTTCACTGTCGTTATTCCCTCATACAACTGATGGTTGTTCGTGATTTCATGGATTCTGAGTCTGTTTCGGCAGTCGGAGCTATCAGGGACGTTCATTAGAGTGCATGCTCGGCTGTAGAGTGAGATTTTCATCCTGCAATTCTGTCAGCGCTAAGCAAGTAACGCTTCTCTGTCATTTGTGGACTAGTTAATTGCCTCTGCGCAGAAACCTTGAGCTTTGGTGCTGTTATACAACTCCATCCTTATAGTGAGTGATTCAACGAGGACACGCGAAAGGGGAAGAGAGAGAGAGAGAGAGAGAGAGTGAAAGGGAAAAAAAGAGCAAACGGCACGTGCTATGTAAAAGTCTCCTTCTATTCATGGCTTACTATATTTACTGGTCATTATCATCTAACTTAATAAAGCTCTCTTTAATCCGTACTGAAACAATGTTCTGCGTGCCATATATTGTCGATCCCTCATGAGTCGATTCCTGAACTTGTAAAAAGAATGGAATCCTGCTGCTCCTATATATTACTGCATCTGAATATGCCAACTCCGTAAGCTGTCTCTTACTTTAAGTTCCACACGGAGGGCTAGGCTGGATAAATTGATAGAGTAAAATCCCAAGAGTCTGCACCCATTCGTTCACTGTTTCAGGAGAGGCCCGCTTACCTCATGTCTCCTAAATATGCTCGTTCTCCCCATTATAATTCCTCACTGTAGGTCTCGGTTTTTAACTTAGCTATTTTCCACAGTGATAGTGTGGTCAGCGGTATCACTACTATTGTCACTACAGTAACATTCAAAGATTTTGATTTAAGGTAAACGGACGCCACTTCATTTATTTGTCCAATTCCGTGAAATAAGAAGACACGTACATCTGGCGATATGTTAAAATCAATGCCACGTGAGAGCCAGTAAAAGCCCATTAGACTATGTTACAAAAAAAGAAAATGGTTCAAATGGCTCTGAGCACTATGGGACTTAACATCTGAGGTCAGCAGTCCCCTAGAACTTAGAACTAATTAAACCTAACTAACCTAAGGACGTCACACACATCCATGCCCGAGGCAGGATTCGAACCTGCGACCGTAGCGGTCGCGCGGTTCCAGACTGAAGCGTCTAGAACCGCTCGGCCACAACGGCCGGCGACTATGTTACAGTTGGGATCTATATCAAGGACCGAAATAAGTAATATCATTATATTTTTTCGGCCGGCCGAAGTGGCCGAGCGGTTCTAGACGCTTCAGTCTGGAACCGCGCGACCGCTACGGTCGCAGGTTCGAATCCTGCCTCGGGCATGGATGTGTGTGCCGTCCTTAGGTTAGTTAGGTTTAATTAGTTCTAAGTTCTAGGGGACTGCTGACCTCAGATGTTAAGTCCCATAGTGCTCAGAGCCATTTGACCATTTTTGTATTTTCTCGAGAATTATTTAATATCGCATCAGACGTTACCCGAGGCACTTTGAAGTTCGTTCAAAAACAGTTACGTGTTAATGTTATGCGGCACCGAGCTAGGCTGCTTAATAAATGCATCTAAAATTTCTCATGTGGCGACGCAGGGCGCATTTTCGTCAGGGATCGACCATCTCCGCTGACACTCGTCACGTTAACTTAATTCATTTGCCTGTCATCCGAATTTTTTTAAATAAATAATACTGCAAAAATGAAACGTCAGTGTGAGTAAGGGTAACAGTATGGTCAGAGTGGTTTTTAATAAATAATTTATTATTATCACTTGAAATTATGCACCAGTTTCTGTCCTAGCTCAACGAGAAAGCCTCTACTCATTTACACTTTTCCACATTCCAAGTCCAGGTGTCTTGACCATTTGTCATACTGGAGTGGGCAACCTGCCTCTTCTTACACAAACGGCCAAGGCAGTGAATGTAACTCAGTTCTGACATTAAATTATGACCCGCAACGTGGCATAAACGTCACAGCCTTCTCGGCCAGGAAACATTAAGGTGCGGCGTAGTACTGGATTCGCAATTAAGGAACCCTTAGCAGAATGTCCTTTCGACATTTTGCACCGTGTTCCACAGTTATTACAGCGAAAGAAATGACGATTTCAAGGTTTATTTATTCTTACACATCTAAATAAAAAAAATGCTTTCACCTGGAGTCACTTTTGTTTGCCATCAGCGTTCTGACTGGTTTGATGCGGCCTACTGCTAAGACGTTCTCCCCTGTGGCAACCTCTTCACTTCAGAGTTCTAGAGCTACACGTTATTACTGTGAAAGAACTTAGGACAACCAGCGTCCCCCAAACTCTTCACCCTCTGCAGCGTCTTGTAGTACAACGGATGCTACCCTCTTACGTCTTAATGCATGTCCTATCATCTTTCCCGTCTTCTTGTCATTGTTTTCCACATACACTCCTGGAAATGGAAAAAAGAACACATTGACACCGGTGTGTCAGACCCACCATACTTGCTCCGGACACTGCGAGAGGGCTGTACAAGCAATGATCACACGCACGGCACAGCGGACACACCAGGAACCGCGGTGTTGGCCGTCGAATGGCGCTAGCTGCGCAGCATTTGTGCACCGCCGCCGTCAGTGTCAGCCAGTTTGCCGTGGCATACGGAGCTCCATCGCAGTCTTTAACACTGGTAGCATGCCGCGACAGCGTGGACGTGAACCGTATGTGCAGTTGACGGACTTTGAGCGAGGGCGTATAGTGGGCATGCGGGAGGCCGGGTGGACGTACCGCCGAATTGCTCAACACGTGGGGCGTGAGGTCTCCACAGTACATCGATGTTGTCGCCAGTGGTCGGCGGAAGGTGCACGTGCCCGTCGACCTGGGACCGGACCGCAGCGACGCACGAATGCACGCCAAGACCGTAGGATCCTACGCAGTGCCGTAGGGGACCGCACCGCCACTTCCCAGCAAATTAGGGACACTGTTGCTCCTGGGGTATCGGCGAGGACCATTCGCAACCGTCTCCATGAAGCTGGGCTACGGTCCCGCACACCGTTAGGCCGTCTTCCGCTCACGCCCCAACATCGTGCAGCCCGCCTCCAGTGGTGTCGCGACAGGCGTGAATGGAGGGACGAATGGAGACGTGTCGTCTTCAGCGATGAGAGTCGCTTCTGCCTTGGTGCCAATGATGGTCGTATGCGTGTTTGGCGCCATGCAGGTGAGCGCCACAATCAGGACTGCATACGACCGAGGCACACAGGGCCAACACCCGGCATCATGGTGTGGGGAGCGATCTCCTACACTGGCCGTACACCACTGGTGATCGTCGAGGGGACACTGAATAGTGCACGGTACATCCAAACCGTCATCGAACCCATCGTTCTACCATTCCTAGACCGGCAAGGGAACTTGCTGTTCCAACAGGACAATGCACTTCCGCATGTATCCCGTGCCACCCAACGTGCTCTAGAAGGTGTAAGTCAACTACCCCGGCCAGCAAGATCTCCGGATCTGTCCCCCATTGAGCATGTTTGGGACTGGATGAAGCGTCGTCTCACGCGGTCTGCACGTCCAGCACGAACGCTGGTCCAACTGAGGCGCCAGGTGGAAATGGCAAGGCAAGCCGTTCCACAGGACTACATCCAGCATCTCTACGATCGTCTCCATGGGAGAATAGCAGCCTGCATTGCTGCGAAAGGTGGATATACACTGTACTAGTGCCGACATTGTGCATGCTCTGTTGCCTGTGTCTATGTGCCTGTGGTTCTGTCAGTGTGATCATGTGATGTATCTGACCCCAGGAATGTGTCAATAAAGTTTCCCCTTCCTGGGACAATGAATTCACGGTGTTCTTATTTCAATTTCCAGGAGTGTATTTATTTACTCGCAGATTCTGCGGAGAAGCACTTCATTCCTTATCAGTACACCTAATTTCCAACGTCGTCTTGCAGAACCACATCTCAGTCGCTTCAATTCTCTTCTTCCAGTTTTCCTAAAGTCCATGACTCACAATGCTGTGCTCTAAAAGCACATTCAAAGAAATTTCTTCCTCAAATTAAGGCCTATGTTTGACAATCATTTATTAATGACGGAGACATATTGGAACTATTGTCTGACAGTTACATTTAAACCTGTTTATTGAGATAACTGACACGCAAGTACTACAGCGTTAATCTCTCATCGAGAAGTTTTTCTAAACTCGGAACACGGATGAACCAGGAACTGTTGTCTACTGTAGACAATTGTAGATCGAGTGCAGCATTGACGCGAAATAATACCGGAATTAATTATGTGGTGCACAATAACAAAAAAAAGGACTGGAATCTGTATTTCTATTTTTATTCTGGTTTTCTGACGTAACGACGGAACTTCGTATAACATATATTTAACATTTGTGGATGTTTTATTAGACAACCAACTCCAAGACAACTAAACAAAGATTTCCTTGAGTTACATAAAGGAGTAATAGAGATCTTAATTGATACCGCTCCGTCAACAGACTTTCCCTAGTTAATTTTGGAAGCAATCATCATTATCTTGAACAGTTTCCAGTCTCTGACGAGGTCTGTTCGGGAACATAATATAGCTTTCCCACTATCTTTCTGCGTTCATTCTGATCCAATCCTCTCCTCTTTTTTCAGCCGTCTGCCTCTTGGTCTTCCTGTTGGTCGTTTCCTTCACATCTACATTTAATGTATCTTCTTGTGAATCCTCTTGTTCTCCATTCTCTGAGTGCCCATACCATCCTAGCCTCGGTGTTTTTATCCTGCTCTGTAAGGGTTCTTCTTTCACTATTTCCCGTACTCTTTCATTCCTCACCCTGTCTCTCCTTATTACTCCTATCATACTTCTGACGAACTTCATTTCACATGCCTGTAATCTGCCAAATCGCTGTTCTTCGTTAGCCATGTTTCAGTTGTATACACCATTATGCTGATGTAGTAAATTCTATATATTACTTGTTGCTATTTTGGTAGTAATACTTAGCGCAATTTGAATCACGCGTTAGAAAGCGAATCCGGCCGTGGCCGCCAGTACGACTAAAGATGATGCCACAGTATCTCCGAGACAGGGTGAGGGAACGCTTCAGCACATTACGCCTGATATCTATCAGTTACTTGAGAAACAAGCAAATTCGTATTTTATCACTAGGAAGCAGATAAAAATGCGGCCACAAAACACGTGATATTTACTTACATTTTAATAGCGTGTATTGTGTTTGCAATTTTCTTACCCATTACAAATTTTATGGCTATAACAGATAATTAGGCATCCCTTGATATTTCATAAACTGTTCAAGACTTGTGAATGAGAATTGGAGAAAATGTATGATATTTCTAAAAGGACTTACAACTTCATAGAAATTAGACACATGACTTGGGGTCACTTTTTATCAAAGTACATCAAGTTTTTTACCATACAGCTAAACAGCTTGAATGTGGCTTCCATTGGTTATGTGTCACATTCTATCTGAAGTCAGTTTCTTGCCGGAACTGCTGCAGCACATCAGGTGCAACTTGTGCTACTACTCTGAGTTGTGCTAGGGGAGTCAGTAAGGGTAGTGAAAATTCAGTGTCGTCGATGAATCCCCACAAGAATTCTAAGTGCACCTCGACTAAACCAGTAAAGCGTTTGTTGAGGATATTCCTAAAGTCGGTGACGTAGTCCGCCGTTGTGTCATTTTGCTGCGTTATTCATCACTCTCGTCAGTCAGTGGGATTAAAAAGTTTTGCATTATGTCTAAGTACACTATTCCGTTGATTGTTTCTTCTTGAAAAGAAAGGGTCCTAAATTGTGCTCTTGCTCACTGCTCAAAAGACGATAACTTTTGGGGTATAACAAACGTTTTTCGTATACCTTCAGTGCCCCGAAATTCTACAGTTGCGTTAGTTAACTTTACAACTTAAGTGAAAAGTTCACTCATCACTAAAGACAAAGTTTTCAATTAAAACTTCGTACGTCTCAAGTCGATGTAAAACTGTCCCACAAAAGTCCTTTCAAGTAATCGTATTAGTGTATTTAGTTCTTGCATTATTAGAAGCAAATATCTTTTTAACACACGCGAAACAGTCACATATGGAATGCTCAGCTAGCGAGAAGAATGCCACTCGATTTTCGTGAACTGTTGAAGCTTTTCTTCACTTGCTCTTAGATGTCGCCAGACACACATGGTCGACCTAAGGATTTCACACGACTTTCCAGGGATCTAGTTTGAACGGAACACTAATGCCACACATAAATGGGCCTACTGGCGTACTGGAACGAAAATTACATCTGACAGTTGTCGCAGTTTGCTAAAATCTTTTTAGAAATAACACGTACTGGCCACTAAGTGCATGATCATCTTAAACTTGTCCCTTTATAAGAAATATGCCCAGATATCTAGTTTTTAGGATTACTTTTATACTGCCCTGCCTACCACAAACTTACACGATCCACACTATCATCCACTTTTCTCTTCCAAACTCTACAGAATGTTTGACTATTAGAGCTACAGCGGGAAGGGGCGGATGGAGGGCAATGAAACAAGTAAATTATCTCAATAAACATATGTCCGGAAACAATGGTTTTACTGATAAGACATAGGCACAAGTGCTATCGCGCTAATGTTACATGATTTTTAATGTCTAAGGCTACATTTATTTCGAAACACCGCAAGTGATGCGTGTATTACAAAGTGATAAACTACCCTCGTTTTGTTTTATCATCATTCCAGATACCTAAGTGCTGGCAGACAGCGTTTCAGTCGGGGTTCGCCAGTACTACGGCCTCTCAGGTCCCACGACCTGAAGTCGTTGTTTTTTTTTTTTGTATGGGAGTATTAAAAAGCTTTGGGGTATTTCAGTCGCTGAATTCCAGGAATACATTGGGGATGGTATTCAGTGCATTTGGAACATGCCTTCGATTTTTGAACGTGTATAGGCACTGATAAGGAGACAAGTGAACTCTGCCTTCGGATCAACAGTGACCACTAAGAAGTTCTCAGACAGTTTTAAAAATTATAAGAATCGTTAAATAATTGAATATATGTCGTGATAGGTTCAATAAAAGTTCGATTTGTACAAAATGCCTTTACTAAACACATTGGCTAGTCTCACACTATACAAATATGTTGCTCTCATTGTCACCAACAACAGAGTTCCTGCTCCTGCTCGCTCTCACAAATCCTCTGAGTGGTGTCAGTAGGTTTTCAACAGGCATACAAGCGCAGAAAGGCTATAATCGTTTTCTTATCTCAAGGTGAATGATAGGAATCCTGGGGTATTTTGTTACACCTGAGGCTACGCTTCTCACCTTCAAGGTCGCTCCACCCACTCCCTTCTCACTCAGGGACTTCATGTCACCCTCCCATCCACTTCCTCCTTTCTGTCTGGACCAATGAGAATCAAGTCCCACCCTTCCTCCCTTCCAAATTTTATCATTACTAGCAAATGTGTGGTATACATCATTCTATATCGGTTCACTGCAGTGGGAGGACCATTAGCAGTAGCAGAGTCATCCTTCTTCAAAAAATAGCGCTAAGTATCATAGTTTACAAGGTAAAACACTTTGACATTACAGTGTGTGGCAGAATTCTTATAATTTCATGATTTCATGGAATATTTAGCAAAATGGTGAAAAATGTTAGTCTAGCCACTCCTCTATGCCAATTGTGCGAGACAGTGTGTTACCTTGCTTAAGATGGTAGACAATACTACCATTAATGCTCCAAAATAGACACCTTCAAGTTTTGTACATTAAATAACACAATTAGCAGCAAAATATTGGGCTTATTCGGCATATTCTGCATAATGGCTGTTAATATTAATGTAATTTATGAAATAAGGTGCTTTGACATTACAGTGTGTGGCTGAATTACTATAATTCTATGACACCACAGAATATTTTGCAAAATACTGGAAAATTCTGAAAAAATTGTCCACTAAGATGGAAGACTCTAACATATTCATTACAAAATATAACATTGCTTCTAAATTTGGTTCTTGTGAAGTATTAGATGTTTTGCATTTCAAATTCTGCAAAATGGCGAAAAAAGTTAATCCATCCACTTCTCTAGGCGAATGTGTGTGACAGGTCCTTACCCTCATCAAAATGGTACCCAATATCTCCACAATTAATGTTCCAAAACAGACACCTTCAAGTTTTGCATATTAATTAACACAATTAGCAGTAAAGCACTGAGAATTTTCTGTATGAATTCCACCTCCACTACTATTTATAATATTAGCCGAATTTTTCACAAATATACACTCTATGTATGAGACTGAACAATTACCATAGTGCAATATTCAGATCAGTTATGTGGGGAACCCATGTTAAACAACTAGCACAGCATGATATTTCATTAATAATGCATACACTCCTATCCTGCATTAAATAAATACCATGCTGCAACGATTATGTACTAAGTCTACATAGCCCTATATTGCTTGCTTGACATACTATAAGACTACTACTAGTACACTCAGAAATAAACAATGCAAAGTCCGAGTTTGTGCACTCATTATTTTGGACAATTTTGTTTTCTTCATGATATTCGAAAGACTCACGTAAAAGTTATCCTACACAAGTAGCACACTGCAGTATGTAAAACTACTGTTAAGAGTAACTTATCCATGCATTACTAATGAGTGATGCCATACTGTGATAAAAAATAGTGGCATAAACAATCAAATATACTAACACTTCCTGCCATATTTTACATTCTTTTGACTTATATTTCCGCAGTATCTCATACTGTATGTTTAGGCCTTGCACATTTTTCTGTTTTCAGATGGATGTTCATGAAAACAATGACTGAAAGAGACAACATCCAGCGGATGACATCCCTTGGGTGGTCTGACCACTGCAAACTTTAACTAAAACATTTTTTATACAATAAGAATTTATGTGCTTTTTGTATACAGCCTCTATATATCACATGCTCATTTATTTCTGATGCTATTTTGTCTTTACTGATACCATAAGATATACTTTTTATGATACTATGCTGAAATTTATACTTTTGTCTACTGAATTATCATTACATTTCTTGTTAGGTTAGTCACTCTTCATATTTTATAATGTTGCCATGTTTCATTTATGCCCAGTCTTGTGCTCTAATTTGCTGTATCTTTTCTACTGGATGATGTCACTAGTTTACTTACTTTCACCTATGTAGATTTAAGAAATCAATGTACCCTGTAACTCATGTCCATTTTGTATATTTTTCAGAACCAATGTACCAAAGTCTCATTGTATTCAAACAAGACATTATGCTCATAAATAGAAGCACATGAAAGTGCAGGAAACGAATTACATAAGAAAGCACAACATAAGCAACTTATATGGAATTAAACACTGTTGACACTTCTCACACTGTTTCCTGACACGCCTTTTATAATGATTTTCCTATCGGTGTACTGGGTAACTTAGGCAGATAGCCTGTAAAGATTTACGATTAAGGATACATTTTTCTGCATTTTGTATTAGGTATAAGGTTATTGTGAGATGAGCTTTTATACCCTGATTTGCACCTATATTATGGAATAATGATAGAATGTTGATGTTTAATGAGTGTTCATATCCTGAGCTTCACTTCCATATTGAGAATTATATTGATATACTGCTGATTTTTCTTAATGATATTCTATGATGTTAATATACTTTTTGTTTATGTTGTGTCCTTTCTAGAAAAAGCTGTCTTGCCTTGTGCCACATACTTGGAGGTGTTTGTGTGAGACCATCACAGAAACTTTACACCTAAAAATATTTTTTCCACCATTCCTTTAAGATTGCTTATGATACTGCCTTCTTATGTTAGCATGCATAATTGTCTTTTTTTTTTTGTTTCCAGGTTAATAATCACATTTACAGGTTCCACTATTTCTGCAGTTCACCCCCATATTTGCATTTTTTATCTCTTGATTTCTTGTAATGTGTTATATTTATCTAGTCATGAAGCTATATTACACTTAGTACTCTTGTCTTCATGCTTTCATATACTATAATCACACTTTTTCTTTGCTTTGACTGCATCACTTCTTGATTCAAGATGAATGATGACTGACTGTTAATCATTTTCTTTACAGATGCACTGTCCTTATCAGTCATTCCAATATCATTCCCTGTATATGTGCACATTGTTGGAGATATAGGACATTTCATAGATTGTTTTATGAAGCCTCAGGGTGCTACACAACCTAACCTATTATGTCCTTACTCTATGATTCTATCTGTCTAATATGTACTCTCACAGGGTATACAGAGCCATAGTTTTAAATAATATTGCTGTTTATGCACTTTGTTCTTGTAAAAAGCTATGTCAAGTTAGCTTTGAGTTTTATGCTATGTAAAACTGGGCCACCTTGAGCCAGAAAGATGTTTTCTGTCACATTAGCAATTATGATCAGCATTTATTTCATGTAAGAGCAGGGCTACTGTGAACCTCAAAGAAGTTCGTCACTTTTTAGTTATTAATGTCAGCAATTATTTCTTTGTAAAACCTGGCCACTTTGAGCCACAAATATGATCTTTGTAACATTTTATAGCTATTAATACCAGCATTTACGTGTGTAGGAAAGCTACTTGGAGCCTCTGATTGATATTTTCTCTACAGTTGTTTCAGTTATTAAAACGTGCATGTATTCCAAGTAAAAGGCCACCTGGAACCATTCAACTCTTGATTTTACTGTTATGTTCTCTTAAGTAATTATGTCACAATGTTGCATAAATAAGGCAACTGAGAGCCAGCATTCTAAATTTCATGACATTATATGAGGAATTTATGTAAGCATTTATGTCAAATGGCCATCGAAAGCTAGAACTTTAAATTTACACTACAATGTTAGGTGGCTATGTAGTCATGCATACTCTAAAATGGCCACTTAGCCAACCTATGACTTTCCATTAATATGTATACTTTATATAATGGCCACATGCAGCCATACCATGAGTATCTTGTATTACCTTCTTAAATACTTTGTCAGTATGTTTATTATGTAAAATGAGCTTGTAGCCATCTCACTATTTTTCTAATATACCTGACCACTGCTATATGCATTATGATAGGTATATAGGCCACTGTGGGTCATTATGAAGGATTATCTATTACCAATAATATTGTCTTGCCTTGTTTGCTTAAATCTTTATGTCTTGTTTATTTAGCATGTATGTTAGTATTGATACACTCACAGATAGACTGATACCACATTTCTTGAGAATTGTTATACTTAAAGGCAGGCTGTTGCAACACTTCTCATTATATTGTGTAGAATTGACATGTCATGCTGTACAGCACTATGGCTTAGTCCAGTTCAGGGTTTTCTTACGATATTGCATCTTTACTGTTCACTGTTCCCAAATTTATTAGAAGTATAGCCTGATTTAGAACTTAAATAGACATTTTGTTACATTTATTAGGATAACTTCCACTACCTTACCTGTCTTACTGCTTCCCACCTTCCACCATCCAATTTTCTCCCTCTGCACATGGCATTGGAGCTATTGGATATCAGCATTAATACATCAATGTGACTCTGCACGATATGGATCGATGAAGAATCTTCAATTTCAAATGTAGTGATGATAATCATCATCACAATACTGTTTCACTTAGAGCAACCAACTTTGGATGTTGGTATATATGATTCCAGATACCAACATCTATGTACTGGAGTGAGACTATGATGAGTTGTTTAGCTGTTTTTGGACGCTGGACCAACCTAGTACAGCTACTGCTCAGATGTGAGACTGCAAAGAATTGGACTTTATAATGCAACCACTTCCATATGGTTATAAGCTTTAGCCATATACCAACCTTTCCTTAACCATTTTTCCATTATTTTCTTGACAACTAGGGATATACTTTACTCTTAGCATCGTTAATGTTATGCATCTTCTAGCAACATGAATTTAGAACATTTTGTATATACATGACCAGAATTCAAATTTACTACTTATGCTCCACAGCACGAGTTTGCTCAACAGCTCAATGATTTCTACTGTCTTTAGGATTAAATTATGATGATTATGTAACATTGTGATGATTACGTAATATCTATTATTCAGATTGTAAACACTGATGTAAAAATTTGCCCTACATTTGGTGTCCATTGCACATCCAAACCATATGGCAAATTTAACAAACCCTGCTGGAGGGTTTTGTGAGGGATCCACTTGTACGGAAAGCCCGATTTTCTAACGAATTTTATGAAAAATGACATGAAATGGTTACCACTTGTAGAATAGATTGTATCTTTGACACCACTGAACCAAAGATGTTGCCTGAGTGGCAGGATCGATTGTAAGTAGGGGCACATGGAGTGTAGTAGCTGTTACCATTGCACTCTGTTAAAGGTAAGATGTAGGACTTAAAGCTAGTGGCTAGCTGTGAGAATTTAGCTGTTGGCCTATGGACGCAGCATAATACAGTTCTGTAAGGTAATGAAATTATGTGTATTTAGTTTTAAGTATGCAGCAGCGAAAAGTGGATTTTGCTAATTCTAACAGTACTCTCCCTTGAATGTCGAAATCAAGTATCGACCTTCAGATTTAATGTATAGTTTGATTAGGTATACCTTATTTGTAATTTTGGGTGTTTTGTAATCCTGATACAGACAAGTTAAATTTTGGAATCTATTTTGTTAAACGATGTTAGACTTTTTGTCATGTAACTATCCAAGTATTGGTAACTACATCAGTAAGCGAGAATTGTATAACAGTTTAGAAGTTCATTGATTTTGAAGTTAATGTAATGTGTTTCATATCAGTTTATGTGAAGAAGAAACTTTATTTTGAAAACAATTTTTGAAGTAAAGAATTTGGCCTTAGCATTTCCTGCTATCAGTACTTCATCCTCTTCCATGTCGTGTTTGTTTAAATCCAATGAGTACTTTTTAACAGAAATGATTTTTCAGTCAGAGTCAGTAAAATATTAATGTGCCAGAATCAGAAGAGAATTAATGTTTGTAACAGTTTGAATGCGGGCATCACTGCACTGCGGTTTGTCAACTAATGTACTAACGTTATTTGTATGAAGCTATTTTATGGCCAGCATAGCACTTCACTGAGCCAAGAATGAATATTTTGTATGCTTGCAGTGGAGAGAACAGAATACCAAGATTACATCCGTTGCAACTCAAGAGCTAAAAAAACGTATTTCATTGTTTATTTGTATAGGGAATTTTATCACTTTATCGCACAGGGCCATAGAACTCGGTGCTCACGAGACTGAGTACGTTTCAGAGGGATTGATTCATTATAGGCATTACATACTGGTCCTCCAGATTAAGATGTTTAATTTTTCTTTGGATTACAGTAAAACTGATTGAGCACACCATTTGCTTAACAACACATTACACAGTAACTTTCCATATGACAAACATTACACATCGCATGTCGATTAACAAACATTAATACTTTATTTTAAAATAACGTTACAAGAAGTGTATATATACCCTATGAGACTAATTATAATAGATCGTTTGTAATGGCATGGGATAGTACCAAATAGCGACAAAGTGCTTGAAAACATAGGACTGACAGATGTACTGTTAAGTATGCAGAAAATATGTATTACATACACATCTCAATGCATTGCTCTGCTGGATGACTGGCTATTTTTCTGAAGCTAACTGCTTTTCAAAATCGGGATGAGTGTATATATACTGTAGATGATGATGAGGTCCCATACTCCTTGATAGAGTCTAGAGGACGATGCGGGAGATCCGCACCGCCGCACTGAGCAAGATCCTAGCGGAGGCAGTTTGCCATTGCCTTCCTCCGACTGTGATGGGGATGAATGATGATGATGAGGACAACACAACAACACCCTGTCATCTCGAGGCAAATGAAACTCCCTGACCCCGCCGGGAATCGAACCCGGGACCTCGTGCTCGGGAATCGAGAACGCTACCACGAGGCCACAAGCTGTGGACATATACTGTAGAAGACTAGTTTTGTTTTAATGGAACATTGTTAATGGCAATAGGCAGTGCTACAAACAACAATATCAGTTCAGCTGGAGAAACATACGTTCCTCAGTCCAGGACATTCTTCTTCATAATAGTGTAAAATATGTATCCAAAGTTTGTTCGTCGTGGACAAAAATCCAGTTAAGCTATGGGCTAAATCGCTGAGGTGCAATTCACATTATAAAGTAGAACCACTGCTGTACAACTATGCATCATGATGTTTTATACCTAGGAGTACAGGATGTAGAGAATAAAGAGTGGTTCCTTTTAGTGTGGGTAATTTCGATGTATATGGAGTAAGAGTTTGTTAGTTGCTACTGTAGCTGTGCTAGAGAGCCGAAATATGGATTGTAGCTAGGAGCAAAGCATCTGTATACCTCTCGCAATGGGAAAAAATGCGGGAAATTAGAGGTAATATGTAGGCTTACCAACATTCGTTCTTTAGATTCACTCTTTTTTTAAAAAAATTCTGTGTAATAATTACATTTAATGAGCTTTTTTTAGTAGAGTGGTAAACTACTTGTAAATCCATAACACGTATTCACAGTTGCGTATTCGAACAACTATCAGCTGTGTAAGGGAATGATGACATAGAAAATTTGTGCCAGACCGAGGCTCAAATCCGGATTTCTCACTTTACGCAAGCAGTCGCCGTAATTGCTTTGGCTATCCGTGCGCGACTCACAGCCAGACCCAAACTTCCAAATGTCATCATTCCTGCCTCACGACCTGTACTTGTACACACATTATGTAATCTCCGTGCAGGGGAGGACATTTTAATTGATATCTGCTGATAAATACGATATTGCAGTGCCTAAGTTGTTAAGGAGAATGATGAAATGTTCATTCGGACATGAAGGCACTGCAGCCACTACAGCCGTTATGAAATACATGAAATGTATTTGCAGTTGTGAATACAAACAACCATAAGCTGTATAAGAGAATAATGACAACGAGAATATGTGTTGTACTGGGATTCGAACCCCGATTTCCTGCTTTACGCGACTGGTCGCCTTAGCCAATACGGCTATCCGTGCACGACTCATGGCGCGACCCAAGCATCCATATGTCGTCGTTACTTCATCAGAGTCTGTACTCGTACACACATTATGTAATTCCAGTAAAGGGGATGCCTTGTCAATTAAAGTCGCTGGCTGGTATCGGCGGATACAAAGGACATCGCAGCGCCTGTGTTGTTAGGAACAATGACACAATGTTTCTTCAGAGTCGTGAACGGATAGCCAAAGCGTGTCCGAAGGCACATTGCATTCTTCTTATTAACAATACAGGCAATGCAATATCGCATATGAGCTTCGATTTATCAGCCAACGTACTGGGGTAGGATACATGCTAAGACCAAGACAGTGTGTAACATGTTTTTTATTTGCTGTGACCTGCTAGGAACAGATCCACCTTCAATATGTTTTTGTTACTGGCTTGAACAGTCTTCATCAACAAAAAGCATTTACAGGTGGTAGACATTCTGGTCATATTTATACGAAAAATGCATTCTACACGTGGGAAGATGAATGGAAGACTGGTGAAGAGAAGATATTATTAAGCCTCGGTTTATAACTACAATGTTTAAGCCCTTACACAAACAAAATATCAATAGAGTAGAGAGAAGTGGTAGATATGAATACTAAGACTGACTAACGCAGGATAGAAACCAGCACCCTCTGATCCATAGCACAGAAAGTAATAAACAAGAGAAAGATTGACAAGATGCAACATATAACAATTTACCAATCAAAAGTGTAAATATGCTCAAGAGGGGATGCGAAGGATTTCGTGAGTGTCACCGTATGACAGAAAATCCATATGGAGGCAAAGTTTCAGAGGTTTAAGGACAGGACAGAGACAGAGCTGCACAACTACGAAAAACACACTCACCCTGAACCAGGGAAAAGTTTTATGATAAAAGCAATATTAAAAATATGGAAAAACCTAGTGAAAGTCATTGTCTCCATGACAATAAATCTGAGAATGCAAAGAACAGTTGTACGTCTCTGCTAACAAAGGAAAGGACTGACTGCCGTGCAGGAAAAGGTATAGAATAAATTTCATCTTCTTTATTCTGAATTGCAGTCAGCAGTTCTATTTTTATAGTTGTTACCTTACACTTTGGCAATCGTCTAACAGGACAGAGGATACAGTGCAGATTTTTCGGTCAATAACATTATGAAACATTTACTTGGAACTGCTTAAAGAGGATAGTTATACTGTATCTAAATATTCGTTTTGTTATGCCATAAGTGTTAACAAAAACACACATGTTAAAGTGAAACACTATACGCTAAAAAATTCTATATCAAGACAGTTAACACCTAAACAAACCAGCATGTCGAATATAAATCACATATATGTACCATTATTATTGTTCTGCAGTTTGTCTATAGGGAAGTAATAGGATCCTCTTAATTGATCATGTGATCATGACGTCACTTCCAAATATGAGTGCTAAATTAGAAGACATAGTGACACAAATGATAAAAATCGTGTAACGTGATTGGTTGGTTCAAGATGTTTTCGATGTGTGTGTGTGTTAGATGCTGCTAGCCTACTGCTCTACCACTAAAAACAGGTAATGTCAATATGCCATCATAAAAAAGACCTAGAGATTATCGGTCATGATCGATCTAATCCATAATTATTTATCACATGCATAACATGTTTAGGGAAATTATTCATATTTTCAAGTATGTTTCTCATTGTAAAAATAAATCAGGTTACAGTAATTGCTCATGAGTCCGCCAACCTTACCAGGCTGGATTAATAAATGCAAGATATACAGTGGTACTGGTTATAATTATCATGTAACTTACCTGAAAAATACGTTCCTTAAAAATTATCCAACAGAGTCACGCAGAACTATGTTGTGAATCTCCAACGTAACCCTATTTTACTGTGGAGATGAGAAAGACGCCCATGGATTGCATGTACAGTTGTCCAAACAACTATCAAACTGAACTGTGAAACTGGTGACTGATTGCTACGCCTGAACATGTAAGCATTTGGTGTGTTTATACAATAACTTAATTCTACTGCAAGCCACACCTTTAAAAAAAATACAGTGTGTGTTTCGATGGGGGACACGTAACATATCAATGTGTATTAGTATGTGTCTACACACTAACGTGGAGCATTGTAAGGTCTTTTATGATAAAACTGATGATGAGCATATGGAAAAATCTAGTGATAACCAAACTCTCCATAATAGTAAATCACAGAACTCGAACTACAGCTGTAAATCTCTGCTAACGAAGGAGACACCTAACTGTCTTGCTGGCGAAAGAACGTCTGATGCACACACTCAAAATGATGGTAAATAATATCACGTAAGTGCTGTTACAAGTCTGCCGCTACTTACAACTGTGTGTATGCACTTTTTCGTTTCGAACTGGGTAGCAGCTACGTCCTCCGTCAACTGTTTGTAATGAAGGAGTTTCACATTGATTCATTCACTTCATGTCTGTAGAACATGAGAGATGGCTACAAAATACTCCACTCAGGAAGTCACAGAACCATTAGAAACATGTACAGGAGATCATTGCTTGTATACAGAATGTTAGAAACATTTCATTTCTGAAATTACTCTCATGAATGAAATACATAATAAAAAAATATATTATTAGATCATTTGAAGACTACATGTTTTCTGTGTCCTCTGCTGGCTGCTTCCTGCCAGCTACTATCTGTTATGTATGGGAGTCTAAGACACATAGCCAGCGGAGGGGAAAATTCGCTTGTTAGCCAGGGCGACGCACTGCGGTGATTCCCCATCTCTCAGGTGTGTAAGATGTTCAGGCGACTCATATGAGACCATCGACGACTTGTGATCGCTGTTGGCCGGGTCCTGTCGGCTTATCGAGACACTGCACGTGAATGCGGGACCTTTCTACAGCACGGTGCTGTCTTGCAGATGTAGCTTTGGAAGAGGCACATGCGACTCGGAACGTATTTCTTACAGCCTCATATTTACACTCGTCTTTGGGATACTGTGGGAAAAATAGGTCAAAAGATATATGAAAAGCAAAGGAGATATTTGTATTCTGGGCTGTTTATGCAGTTGTTACTTTAACACTGTGACGTCACTCACTAGTAATGCATGGATAAGTTGCTTGTAGCAATAGTTGTAAGTACTGCATTGTGCTAGTGTTCTGGCCTCGGTTTTGAATGGGTCTCTGGAATACTGTGAAGCTAAAATATACCACTGGCCATTAAAATTGCTACATCACGAAGATGAATTGCTACAGACGCGAAATTTAACTGACAGGAAGAAGATGCTGTGATATGCAAATGATTAGCTTTTCAGAGCATTCACACAAGCTGGCCGGGATGGCCGAGCGGCTCTAGGGGCTATAGTCTGGAAACCGCGCGACCGCTACGGTCGCAGGTTTGAATCCTGCCTCGGGCATGGATGTGTGTGCTGTCCTTAGGTTAGTTAGGTTTAAGTAGTTCTAAGTTCTAGGGGACTGATGACTTCATAAGTTAAGTCCCATAGTGTTCAGAGCCATTTGAGCCATTCACACAATGTTGGCGCCGGTGGCGACACCTACAACGTGCTGACACGAGGAAAGTTCCCAACCGATTTCTCCTACACAAACAGCAGTTGATCGGCGTTGCCTGGTGAAACGTTGTTATGATGCCTCGCGTAAGGAGGAGAAATGCGTACCATCAGATCTCTCACCAACTGAAAACGTCTGGTCAATGGTGGACGAGCAACTGGCTCGTCACAATACGCCAGTCACTACTCTTGATGAACTGTGGTATCGTGTTGAAGCTGTATGGGCAGCTGTACCTGTACACGCCATCCAAGCTCTGTTTGACTCAATGCCCAGGCGTATCAAGGCCGTATTATGGCCAGAGGTGGTTGTTATGGGTACTAATTTCTCAGGATCTATGCACCCAAATTGCGTGAAAATGTAATCACATGTCAGTTCTAGTATAATATATTTGTCAAATGAATACCCGTTTATCATCTGCATTTCTTCTTGGTGAAGCAATTTTACGGCGAATAGTGTAGGCTAAAAACCCGTAAATAGTGATGTGTTGTGGGTGTACATACTCGGATTTTCCATCCTTTATTTACGAATGTAATAGGGGTAGTCTTACACAACGTTACACCAATAATGCAAGGATAATGGTAGGCTGAGTACATATTTGTTGCAGTGCGTTATTTATCATGGATGGGACAGGAGTGCATTTGCTAAAATAGCAGGCTGTGCTGGTTATTCAAAGTGGGATATCTACGAAATTGGTTTTAAATATCGCACCATAGCAACTGTCCAGTCTCGCACTTAGAGTGGGTATTTATAGAATAATCAGCTAGCATTTTAAGTAGCAATGGTAGTAAAACTACCATAATGTGGCGACTCAGTCTCATTTACTTCATGATGGTTCCAGGTCCTCACTACAAATGCCATACTCGACGTGAAATAGGACCGACCCACGTCCCGGTTGAAAAACCTCTCCTTTTTGAAAGGTGCGGTACAACCGCGACATGGGTCGGTCCTATTTCACGTCGAATATAGCATTTGTAGTGAGGACCAGGAATTATCGTAAAGTGAATGAGACTGCGTCCATCGCAGTGTGGTTTAAAGGCCAAGGAAATAGTTCAAAAATTAAAGTGACTAGTGATCTTACCTGTTATTATAAAAAATTGAATTAAAGTACCTATCCTTTCCTTATCTCCCTTGTGATTTTTTTAAAGAATAAAAACACTACACACTGATCTTGCCGAAAGTCGAAAAGCGATTCTTCTTGGTGTTGTAGCTCTCAGGGACACTTTTCAATTCGTGTCATGACATCGTATTTACTTACAGATCTTAGAATGGAAGGGATGGTATTTGGTGGAAATAATTCTAACAACGAATATAGAGAGGGGAGGTGGAGATTTTATGCCATTGTTTTTAACAAATAATGACGTGGTTGCATCGTCATTTCAGGCGTGGAGCCAAAGGTACTGCAGCAGTTTTTTTCTACACAGCTCTGCAGCATGACACCACAGCTCTTGGTGGGTGCAAAATGGCTCTGAGCACTATGGGGCTTAACGTCTGAGTTCATCAGTCCCCTAGAACTTAGAACTACTAAAACCTAACTAACCTAAGGACATCACACACATCCATGCCCGAGGTAGGATTCGAACCTTCGACTGTAGCGGTCGCGCGGTTCCGGACTGGAGCGTCTAGAACCGCTCGGCCACATTTGTGGGTGAACACAGATTTGAATGCACAGAGTGAACCGCAGCTGCTCCTGGATCACTCTGTGGAAAACTCGTGTCAAATCCATTTCTCGGAGCCGGCCGCGGTGGCCTCACGGTTCTAGGCGCTCAGTCCGGAACCGCGCGCTGCTATGGTCGCAGGTTCGAATCCTGCCTCGGGCATGGATGTGTGTGATGTCCTTAGGTTAGTTAGGTTTAAGTAGTTCTAAGTTCTAGGGGACTGATGGCCGCAGCTGTTAAGTCCCATAGTGCTCAGAGCCATTTGAACCATTTTGAACCATTTCTCGGATTACACCACTATTGCCCATCTTTGACGGCAACTGCTGGGTGGGTGTATTCTCCATGCTAACCTCACAAAGGACACAGAAGAATAAGTGGAGGCAAAGCAAAACAGCCCTAAAGAACTCAGGGATGTTTCCTCATAACAATGGTTTCTTTGTTGCCGTGTGCTATTTGCTCAGCCTCGTACTTCGAGCAAGTATTTTTTGAAAATTAACTGAAGTTGTAAATAACAATAGGAAATGCCCAATACCTTGCTTGTCGCTAAAGACAGGAAATTTGAAGGAAGCCATTTTAGACCATTAATTATGGTGATACTGGATACCATTTTTAAGTAGGATAACAATCTGTCGCCGACCGGTGTGGCCGTGCGGTTCTAGACGCTTCAGTCTGGAACCCCGTGACCGCTACGGTCGCAGGTTCGCATCCTGCCTCGGGCATGGATGTGTGTGATGTCCTTAGGTTAGTTAGGTTTAAGTAGTTCTAAGTTCTAGGGGACTGATGACCACAGATGTTAAGTCCCATAGTACTCAGAGCCATTTGAACCATTTGATAAGAATCTGTCACACAAAATCCTCCAGAAAGCGTGGATGAGCTAACGTTTTCCGCCACTTTGCAGAATGTAGAATCAGATCTGGAAGCAATGTCAAGCTCTACAATAAATATGTTGAAGACCTGCGCCTTACTGGGCAAATTCTTCAGTTTTCTACATTTCCGTAGAATATTCCATGTCATAAAAAATTACAGTAATTCAGCCATGTACTGTAATGTCAGAGTACCTCACGTCATAAATTATGTTACCATTAACCGCCATTTAACCATGGAAAAACTGGTAGAAGCCGACCTCGGGGAAGATCAGTTTGGATTCCGTAGAAATGTTGGAACACGTGAGGCAATACTGACCTTACGACTTATCTTGGAAGAAAGATTAAGAAAAGGCAAACCTACGTTTCTAGCATTTGTAGAATTAGAGAAAGCTTTTGACAATGTTGACTGGAATACTCTCTTTCAAATTCTGAAGGTGGCAGGGGTAAAATACAGGGAGCGAAAGGCTATTTACAATTTGTACAGAAACCAGATGGCAGTTATAAGAGTCGAGGGGCATGAAAGGGAAGCAGTGGTTAGGAAAGGAGTAAGACAGGGTTGTAGCCTCTCCCCGATGTTATTCAATCTGTATATTGAGCAAGCAGTAAAGGAAACAAAAGAAAAATTCGGAGTAGGTATTAAAATTCATGGAGAAGAAGTAAAAACTTTGAGGTTCGCCGATGACATTGTAATTCTGTCAGAGACAGCAAAGGACTTGGAAGAGCAGTTGAACGGAATGGACATTGTCTTGAAAGGAGGATATAAGATGAACATCAACAAAAGCAAAACGAGGATAATGGAATGTAATCAAATTAAGTCGGGTGATGCTGAGGGAATTAGATTAGGAAATGAGACACTTAAAGTAGTAAAGGAGTTTTGCTATTTAGGGAGTAAAATAACCGATGATGGTCGAAGTAGAGAGGATATAAAATGTAGACTGGCAATGGCAAGGAAAGCGTTTCTCAAGAAGAGGAATTTGTTAACATCGAGTATAGATTTAAGTGTGAGGAAGTCGTTTCTGAAAGTATTTGTATGGAGTGTAGCCATGTATAGAAGTGAAACATGGACGATAACTAGTTTGGACAAGAAGAGAATAGAAGCTTTCGAAATGTGGTGCTACAGAAGAATGCTGAAGATAAGGTGGGTAGATCACGTAACTAATGAGGAGGTATTGAATAGGATTGGGGTGAAGAGAAGTTTGTGGCACAACTTGACTAGAAGAAGGGATCGGTTGGTAGGACATGTTTTGAGGCATCAAGGGATCACAAATTTAGCATTGGAGGGCAGTGTGGAGGGTAAAAATCGTAGAGGGAGACCAAGAGATGAATACACTAAGCAGATTCAGAAGGATGTAGGTTGCAGTAGATACTGGGAGATGAAGAAGCTTGCACAGGATAGAGTAGCATGGAGATCTGCATCAAACCAGTCTCAGGACTGAAGACCACAACAACAACAACCGCCATTTTTGGAGAATAAGCCACCATGTCAATATTTATATTAATTCAGCAACAAACTGTAATGTCAAAGTTCCTTACCTCGTAAATTATGATGTTGCCACTGTTTTTAAGTGTGATTCTGCTGCCACTGGTGATCCTCTCACTACAAAGAATGGAACTCGGAAGACATGGCCCACGTATTTTCTAGCAGTAATAAAAGGGGATAGCCAACGGCCTTGCCACAGTGGTAACACCGGTTCCCGTCAGATCACCGAAGTTAAGCATTGTCAGACTGGGCTAGCGCTTGGATGGGTGTCATTCGATCTGCTGAGTGCTGTTGGCAAGCGGGGTGCACTCAGCCCTTGTGAGACAAACTGAGAACCTACTTGTTTGAGAAGTAGCGGCTCCGGTATCGTAAACTGACTAACGGCAGGAAGAGCGGTGTGCTGACCACATGTCCCTCCATATCCGCATCCAGTGACACCTGTGGGCTGAGGATGACACTGCGGCCTGTCGGTCCCGTGTGGACTTCATGGCCTGTTTGGGCAGAGTTTATTTTTTTGATAAAATGGGAATGAGGGGAGTGGATGAGGTGACCTTCAAGATAACAAGCACAACTGCCTAAGATGTAACATGATACCCCTAGAAGTCTTATCAGTGAAGTACTGCAGAATAATAGGCTTTAAGTAGCTGAGTAAAAATTTTGAAGTCTTTTCTCGGCAACACAATAGGTGACCAAAGCAGGTCAGAACGCAACAGCCAGATGGAATGCCAGCAAGGAAGGACCACTGATGTTGCATGCAACACTACCACAAAACAAGAGCTAGTGCCACTCACATTAAAAGCAGGGGTCTTGGTGCCAATGCAGCAGCATGACAGCATTGAGACAGAAGAATGCAGTCATTGTGTTTACCGTGCACAGTGGACTAAGAAGGCATAACTCACATATAAGAACAACTACAAGTATTCAGTATTGCAAAATATGGCCACAGCACCCAGGGTCGGCACATTCCAGTATGGCGTGTACTGACTCCGCCTTGCCACAATTGCAAGTAGCCCATCAATCAAGACAATTATTAAAGAACATATTCTAAACACCAGGAGCTGTACTTTAAACGTTTGTTAGTCAGAGAAAACCCAAATTTGTATCTCTGAACAATAAACGTTTACTTTGTTATTCACGTTTCATTAGTGCTTTTGGGTTCAAGAGAGGCCATCTCACACGTGGCAGCTGCTAATCCATGCCCAGTGGTAGTGGTCCATCAGGATCCTCTGCTCATTCACCAACCACCATCGTCCGTATTTGCATTTGCATTGCATTGCAGTTTATTAGGATTAGTTGCTTGTTTGATTGTCCTCTACTTGCCCCTTCCGGTTTTACCTTTAAAAATATGAAGACAATCTGTATATGTTGAAGTTTCGTACCAGCCACATAATGTTATCAGAATGCAAGTACTGAAAAATATCAAATGAAAACCTTACGTACTTTCAAATTCTCATCAAGACAGACCACTGTAAAGCTACACCAGTTCAATTTCATACTGTATACGAACTCTTCAACTCTCAGAATGGGATCTATATCCTGTATGAAGCTAACGATTTCATTGTCGGGCTCCGATTACACTTTATCTGTTATCTTCTTCCAGCTGAACGGAATGTTCTGACAATGTCTTTTTCATTAAAATAGTCAACAGAAAATGCGTTACAAGTGAGTGTGGAGTCAGATATCTAACGCATGAGTGAGTTGTAACGCCTTCCAACAATTTTGTCATCTGGCACTCGTAGCCGCATCAAGGCCTCTTTCACTGTAGTACTTGTTATCTGTCTTTATTACAGAAAATGTATATTACACATCACTACGGCAAGCCAAGTAACTTTTATTGAATGTTTCACTACATATTAAAGTGAAACAGACACCTAACGTTATTTTTCAACATAGTCCCAAATCTCTGGTAAAAATGGTCGAAACAATGTACAAATCATCCAGTTCTTCGATGATAGTAATGTGCTCTTTGATCACAGAGCCATTTGAGCGTTACTGTGTGAACGTCCTCATCGTTGGAATGTCTCTTTACCCCAGAGTTTCTTTCCACTTGCCGAAAGGATTGCCTGGACATTGTCGTCGGCAGACGACGTCGACAGCCCTCCTTCTCGATCAGTATCACCCAGGTCTATGCAGCCTTGACCAAACTGTTGGCACAATTTCACTGTGGCTGGACGCGACGCTGCATTCGGTCCATACATCACCAGAATTTGACGGTTAATCTGTGTCCATTTCAGACCTCTTGCTCACAAGAATCGTACTGACCGACGAAATTCTGTTTTGGAATAGGCTTACAGCGGCCGCACAGCTTGAGAGGCACCCACATGCCTTGCTCATACTGTGGCATCAAACAGTCAGGCCTGCAAGATGAGTGGTCTGCCAAGCGAGTGGATTCATTCTTATTTATCAAGTAACATGAGCTCTAGTACCCACAATTAAGTCACAAATTATTCCCCTGTTTGAATATTACGCAACGGAAACGGATAACGCACATCTGACTATTAGTAATTTACACAACTCTGATTGTTCACTACGCACTGGCAAAACCACATTTTCTTTCTTACTCAACGGCTTTGATCAACACGTGGCCATCGCACTGAATGTGAATGGCGCGCACATTATAAATTCTAGATATCATGACTACACACTATTCGAAGAACAAGGCCACCAATCTTTTTCTTTTCACTATCTTTTTTATTCCAATAAATTCTATAACCTAAACACACCATTACATTTTCTACAACAGTTACACATGAGGAACTCCGCCCAGTGGGCATGGGCATGGATTTAAATTGGTGATTCTCTATCTTATGGTCTCGTAATTATCTAACACTACAGTGCACTTTCTGAAATAGGATGGTGGATCTTTTGCTATATCTCACACTTCGACTCGCACGCCCATTATCACGAAAATTTCCTCCAGACCGAGTGGTACAAACAGGAACACGCATAACCCACTGCCTCTGAACCTACCTTGCTACTCTCCCATGCAAACCACACATACTTAAATAACATGAAATACATCACACTGGCAACATACATCACAAAGAATAGTCACAACGTTAGAATCACTTCACTTTCAGCTTTCCCACTTCGATTAGTATTCATCCCAGTTTCACACGACACTGCCCCACTTCGTAACTTTTCTTTCCTACTATGAACTCTGGACGATATATGCACGTCTTCCTGTGCAATGCAAGCCAAGTGGCGTTGCTGGATAGACGGCTGACTCACCTTGCTTCACTCTCAGAGTATTATAGTTTGAATCAAGCGTCACACGGAAACATAACAAGCAAAGTAATATTAAGAACATATTCGTCACACACGCGAGTCCTCATCTGACACCATGGACTAGTACTTCTCTTTATCCTTTGTCTCATACACAGATTGAGACTCATACAGTACTCACCACGTGGAAGTACTCGTCTCCAATTTCAAGTCCTGCACACGCCATTTCTTAAATATTTCCAACTTATAGTACACACGCCAGTAATTCAGCTTAACTTTAGCACTCGGAAGTATTTCAACTTATTGCTACACGTGGCTTCATTGTGACCGTTGGTCACTTCCGAAGATTACTACGATCCCCTTAATATTACCTGCCTGACATTTAATTCTCCCCACAAGAGTTCCTGAAATAGAGAAATTATTATTCTAAACTACTCTTAAGTATTCCATATGCATACCATTCTCTCCACTCTTTTGTCTTTACGGAGCACACGTAAGACAGGTCTTACCAACACAAGATCCAGCGGCAGAGTGCTGAAACATGGCTGTTCTTCAGGTCAGCTCGCACCCTCGCACCTCCGTCAAGGTGGGGGAGCATCTTGCTACCGTATTGGTCCACCACATTTCAGGCGCTCATAGCTCAGGTAAATTTCATCTCTTTGGTTCCACCAAAGGTGACCAAAGGGCTGTCTCAAAGATGATGATATATTGCCCATTCACTATCTGCAGTTATCAGACGACCATACATTCATTCATTTCGCAGATCTCACCAAATTGGATATAGGGATTTATTTTGTGGGAGTGCACATGTAATCAATTAAGTAAATAAATTGTCCTTCTTTCGTACACTGGTATCCGGCTTCGGTGTATTAAGTGAAATTGAGTTATTATTACAAAAAATATGTTGTTCTGACAAGAATAACGAAGAATGTTGTACCTATTTTGAATGTCGGGCGGTACTGTACCCTTTCAAGCTTTACTCGCACACTGCAACGCGGCTCTCACCTGTGTCTGCGGGGAACGCAGAATATGTTCCTCTCCTAACAATGCCGCACTCCTGTTGCGCGATGGTCTTACAGTGGAACGACATGTGCGGCTTACTGTCGGAAGTCAATACGTACAGGAATGCGTCTTTCATTAGAGAATTTCCATCTTCAAACACCCGTCGATCCATGTTCAAAATAACATCTCTTCCTCGGAGAACACGAGATAGTGCATGATGTCTCACTGACGTTGTCCAAGCAACCTTCAGCGCATGAGAGAAAATTACGCCCCGTGTTACAGCCCTGATTAACAAGGAAATGTTTAGAAGTAAACTCGGATCAGCTATCGACAATGCTACACTTACATAAATGTCCTAATAACGATCGCCAACTCCGCTTGAACCCGTAAGATAGGGTCACTACTTCAACAATATACTGAGCAGTGTAATATTAGTAATTTTCGCCTCACAGATATTAATATACGCTCAATAGTAAACGCCTGATAGCCTAAAGTTATCGAAGAATTGTAAAGTAAAAGAAATGAACCATCGAATAACAGCCATAGAATCTATTATTCTTTATCTTTGTCGTTCTTGCGCGGTGCCTGTAAATCTCTATGTACATGTTTCGATTAATGATATAAAAAAGAATTCTGTTGTTTCAAGACAAATAAGGCATTGGGCGCTCATCTTTTGGTGTTTGTATTCCACGAAGGGCGGACGCGGACTTGTTGCGTTCCGCATCGGTATTTTATATTTTATGTGAAAATATTCAGTAAATATGCTAATTGTTATTTTTCCAATCAGAAAACATGTAGTTTCTTGTAATCGATTACGAAGAGACAGCATCAAGAGGACATTTTGACTGTTATGTATAAAGTATTTAACCACAATGGTCATCTATTGCATTTAATATGAAAAGGTATGTAGCATTAAAAAACGCGTGTTAAAGATAAGTGTGCTTATTTTAGTAATTTAACCTTGATGATTTCCATCTGCTGATTTACTTGAATCTTGATTATTTTGTATTAGTTCTTTACCAGAAATTACGATCACGCTGATGAGCCGAAGGCAGTATGAGGCAGAAGGAACATTATCGTTTTCCTGTTATTCCTGAATCAGCTCTTTATTTAACTGTGTAGTGTTGCATTTCTTTTAAAGTCTAGAAAATTTTCTGGTGCCTTAGTATTGTTCCGGGTGTGACTACATCGCGACTATAAAATTGCACAGAAATGATAATGTTTCTTCCATATGATACCAAATAAATCAATCGGCTGCTCTTGTTCAAAATAATCCAACCAGGTATTTAATGCTCAAGGTATGTTATTATAATAGTGTAATCAATCCCTGATTCTGTTGCCAAGTGGCCCACCATCATCCATATTTGCATTTGCATTGCATTGCAGTTTATTAAGATTAGTTGCTTGTCTGATTGTCCTCTCCTTGCCCCTTTCGTTTTTACCTTTAAAAATATGACGAAATTTTTTCAAAAAATATAAAATAACGATTCTTTTTCTTTTCGCCCCCCAAGAGCAACGCTACAGCAGCATACACTGCTAACAGCGAAATCACTGTCCAAAAGGTTTCTCGTAAATTTCATATAGTTTCCCATCAAGACAAACAAAGCCAGAAGCTGCAGATTCATAGGCCAAGGATCACAACAAAAACAATCACTTTTGGAACAAAGAAAAAACCTACTGATGATGGCGATATTGTCGCTGTAACTAGTTTGGGAAAGAAAATAAAATAAACGAGGGAAATCAGAAGCTTGAAATACGTGATAACTTTTGTAGGCTTTAAAAAGGCCTATGACTCAATTGAGAGAAACGCACTTATCAACATTTTAAAGGAATTCGGACTCAACAATAAAACAGCAGAAATGATAACAGAAAATTTAACAAACACAATAGCAAACGTACAATTTATGGGGAAAATGTCAGGAGTAAGATAGGGAGATGGTTTATTACCCCTACTTTTTCACAGCACGTTAGAAAAGGTAGGGAGAGACTGGAGAAAGTCTATCAGTAGATAGTGCATTCAATTAGGAAGAAACTTCAATAAAATCACCACAGATTGTCTAGCTTTTGCAGATGGTATGGCTTTAATTACTGCCTCACTGGATGGTGCCAAAGAGCAAATCACAGAACTACAGAAACAAGCAGACAAAGCACGACTAAAAACATCATTTGAAAAAAACGTATTTCGGTGACAAATCTTAAAATTTATAACAACACAATATCTACAACAAACTGTTTTAAATACATATGAGAACGGATAACAAGCAACACAAAAGAAAAAATAACCATAGAAAACAGAGTACGTAAATGAGAAAGGACGTTACAAACGACAAAAAAAAACATTTATAACAAAAAAACTTTGTCCTGGAACGCAAAAAACTAAGACACTATCAAACAGTGGTAAGGTCTGAAAAATTGTGTGCAGCAGAAACAATAAATCCAAGATTTAGGCATCTTGAAAACCTGGAAAAGGCTGAAAGAAAAATGCTAAGGAAAATACTGGGACGCAGCAGTTATATTAATGTTGAACACAAATTAAGATCAGAGAGCTCTGAAAACGCCGCGGATGTAGATCGTGGAAGAAATGAACGATGAATGTGTTCAAGTCAGAACGCAAGCGACGCTGTTGTGCCTGTACAATGGACTGTTCAGAAAGTGAAATGACGCTTCCGCAGCCGCAGTTCCTAGCAGAGCATATTTTCGTAGAGAACGTATTAGCGTGGATGTTACGGCAGTTTACGAGCGCGATGACGCCACTAGTGAGGCAGGTCATGACGCGTCGTGCAAGAGGGGAGAGCGGCCAGTCGATACGGCCTGCAGCAGGGGGAGCCCCAACCCACTTCCGCTGCACACTGGGGCTTCACGTTGCAGGCACAACTCAGCCGGCGTCTCGTACGATGCAAACTTGTGAAATCTTACGAACGTAACACTGCTCACACTTCACACCGAGAAGAAAGTGAAGCTGGCGTCTCTGCTGCGGAGCGTTAGCATGTGGAAATCAGCAAGAGGCGCGGTCGTGCTAGCGACACTCGTTACCATCATTTTATCTCGAATCTCTACTGTTGGTCCTTGTTAGAACAAAAACAGTATGCGGTTATGGGTCCACCTTGGTGAAAAGCACTTGTGGTTTAATCATTTATTTATTTATCGAATGGACGCTGTAATCTCCCCCCTACTTTCTTCTTCCATCTATAGTCCCCATTAAACAATGCCCAGTCCAAGTAATTAACAAGCAGTCCTTTATGAAGATTTGAGAGGAGCAAAACTTTCAAGTTTACTTAGTTTATCATGATGAGATGGTTCCAGTTCTTCTTGTCTAGGGGTCTGATTCTTGAAGCTGAAAATCTAACATCAGGTCCTCACGGTTGGTTTGAGCTAAATAAATTGTAAGACTGTTGTTGCAGAATTTTTTACGTAAATATATTTTCCTCTGACTTTCTCAGATTTTAGAATATCTTACAGTATTTTGAATTTTCGTATTGACAAAACCGAAGTTACATTGGTCGTACCTTTTGTACATAAATACGTCCGATAGCATCAAAGGAAAGTTTACGTCTCTCACACTCGGCGGAAATAACAGTTTCTTCACAAATGAATTTCCACTAGTTTTCGTTACATTATTAATTTCAATTATTGTTTCATAAATGAATCCAGAAACAAACATAATAAACAGTACAGGATTGCCTATTTAATAATAGAAATTTTAAGTGTGCAAATAATTCGCAATTTCAAACGTTTCTAAAAAAATAATTTTAACTGTACATTCAGAACTAGTATTTATCGATTATAAGATCGATTTAGCTTGAAATATAACATACTGTGTACAAAATTATATGAAAGTTTTCAGAAAAGCAAGTGAGATAATACTGACCTATCCAAAATTCGAAAAATAATACTGGTATCGACAACTACTGTTGAGAAATGGTAATGCTGGAGGAGGATGTCCCGTTACAGCACTACGATATATCGACTTTGGTATTGTTTCAAAAAAATGTTCAGTTGTGTGTGAAATCTTATAGGACTTAACTGCTAAGGTCATCAGTCCCTAAGCTTACACACTACTCAACCTAAATTATCCTAAGGACAAACACACACACACACCCATGCCCGAGGGAGGATTCGAACCTCCGCCGGGACCAGCCGCATAGTCCATGACTGCAGCGCCTCAGACCGCTTGGATAATCCCTTGGTATTGTTTATTTGTGTTTTATTTTCTTTGCACCCATATTTCCTTCATCTTTCGAGAACGTCGTTCCCTTTCTTCAAGGGTCAACTTTCTTCTTTTTGCAGACTTCTTTCTTTCCCAAAATCTTGCTTTTGAGTTACTTCTTGAAAAAGTGTTCCGTTATCTATTATGTCCATTCCAATTCTTGTGTTTTTCATATTTTTGTCAAATTCGATGAATCATGTGGGATTGTATTTGTAGCTGTTTAGCAAGTGAAGATTTTCTGCCGGCCGATGTGGCCGTGCGGTTCTAGGCGCTTCAGTACTGTCGCAGGTTCGAATCCTGCCTCGGGCATGGATGTGCGTGACGTCCTTAGTTTAGTTAGGTTTAAGTAGTTCTAAGTTCTAGGGGACTGATGACCACAGATGTTAAGTCCCATAGTGCTCAGAGCCATTTGAACCATTTTTGAAGATTTTCTTGATTACTCTGTTACTGTTCATTCGGTATATGTAGCCATAAAACTGTAGTCTTCTTTTCCTCATTGCATCTGCTTTCCCATTTTTCAAACAGAACTGTCTGTTTGATCTTCACTTCTATTCAATATTACTATTACTGCTAGGTCCCATATTTTCTTAGAATTCTTCTTCCAATTTTTCCAGTTTTCAAGATACCCACATCTTGTTAGTTAAAATGTTTCCGCTGCATACAACGTTTCAGGCTTTACCAATGTTTGATAGTGTCTAAATTTTCTGTCCCACGACGACGTTCTTTTGCTGTATACGTTTTTTGTCATTTGGAATGACTATATATTTTCTACGGCTACTTTTTCTTTTCTGTTCTTATTATCCGTTCTCCTAGGTATTTAAAAAGTTGGTTTTAAACATTGTGTTGTTACGAATTTTAAGATTTGTCTCGAAATGTGTTTTTTCAAATGATATATTTAATACCAGTTTTCCTGCTTATTTCTGTGGTTCTGTGGTTTGTTCTTTGGCACTATACAGTGAGTCAGTAATTAACGCCATGTCATCTGCAAAAGCTAGACAATCTATGGTGATTTTATTTGAGTTTCTTCCTAGTTGCATACACTATGTACTGAAAGACTTTCTCCTTTCTCTCACTATCTTCTCCAATGTGCAGTTAAAAAGTAGGGGTGATAAACCATCCTCCTGTCTTACTCCTGGTATTATTTCAAAAGGTTTTGACATTTCCTGCACAAATTTTACATTTGATGACGTATTTCTTAAAGTTCCTATAATTCTTTCTTTCTATTGTTGATCCCGAATTCCTTTAAAATGTTGATTAGTCCATTTCTATTAATTGAATCATATGCCTTTTTAAAGCCTACAAAAGTTATCACGCATTTCAAGTTTCCAATTTTCCTCATTTATTTAATTTTCTTTCCCAAACTATAACAGCGACAATACCACCATCATAAGTGGGGTTTTCTCTTTATTCTAAAACATGCAAAAATAGCGTCGTTATAAACATTATAAAACATTATTACGGGTGTCCCATTTGGTTCGAGATATTCTATTCTATGGACAGTTTCATAATACATTATTTACTTTAGGTCACAGCATATGTTTTACGTTTGTTGACATTATTTCCGGCACATTTTCCGAGTTTTTGTTGCCGTTTCTTCGGCATACAGCAAGTCATATGCAGCTGTATGAGTGGTCTTTATTAACAAACATGAAAACGTGAATTTATATGACAGTAACAGCCACTCATACAGTTTGCAGATGAGATGCTGTATGCCAAAGGAAAAGCAACAAAAACACAGAAAATATGAAATAAAAGTAAAAACTAAGCTGTGACTTATAGAGAAGAAGATGTGAAACCATTCACAGAATGCAGTACTTGCAACCAAACAGTATACACATGTAGTAAAATTTGTAATGATGCTGTATCTGCATGTTTTAGAATAAAGAAAAAAACCTACTGATGATGGCGATATTGTTTATTGTTTGGCAAAGAAAGTAAAATAAATAAAAACAAAAGTTTTTGCATCAAAGCGGGCCCGCAGTCTCACATTGTTGGTACTGCTTGATTTCCGTTTAGGACAGAAAAGGAGAGATACTTTCTGGTAGGAGTGGTAGTCATGAAGTTTTAACTATTAACTCGAAAAAATAAAGTTACTTAATGGATTCAGTGTACATCTCCATCTACATACTTGCGAAGACACCGGACGCTGCAAGGCGATTGTTTTTCGTACCACCACTAATCGTTTTCTTCCCTGTTCCACTCGCAAATGGAGCGAGGGGAAAACGGTTGTCTTTTTGCCCCCATAAGAGATCAAATTTTTATGTGTTCGTGGTTATTATGCGAAACGTACGTTACCGGCAGTAGAATCGTAGTGCATTCAGCCTCAAATACTGGTTCTCTAAATTTTCTCAATAGTGCCTCGCGAAAGGAACGTCATATTCCCCTCCAGGGATTCCCACTTCAGTTCACGAATCATTCTCGTAATACTTGTGTACTGATCAAACCTATCGGCAACAAATCTAGCAGCACGCCTTTGAATTCCTTCGACGTCTTCCTTTAATCCGTTCTGATGCGGGTCTCAAACACTCGAATAGTAATCAACAGTGGGTCGTGTTAGTGTCCTAGATGCGGTCACCTCCACAGATGACCCACTCTTTCCTAAAATTCTTCCAATAACCCGAAGTCGTGCATTCGCCTTCCCCACTACAGGCCTTACCTGCTCGTTCCATTTCATATCGCTTTGAAACGCTACTCGAAGGCATTTCATCAACGTGACTGTGTCAAGCATCAGACTACTAATGCTTTATTCGAACGTTACACGATTATTTTTCCTAGTCTACTGCATTAACTTACATTTTTCTGCATTTAGGTCAAGCTGCCATTCGTCACACCAACTAGAAATTATGTTCAAGTCATCTTGTATCCTCATTACTATCAGAATTTGTTTTGAGCAATAAAACAAGGTAATAACAATGAGCTACAAGGAAAATTGAATTAGTTGTAGGACTCACGGAGTTCGTTAAGGTACTCTGAAATATTGAAATGTTTATGTTAATATTTTATTGCGTCACCAATTTAGTGGGAGAACTATGAATTATGAATTTCATAAATACGGTACATCTGTGACCAGAGTTATGGGACATGTAAGATAAAGCATGCAAAGGCCGTAATCCAAAAAAGGACGTATGGCACGTTGCCGCTCATGAACTCGAAATCACACGTGAAGAACCTTAAAATATGTACTAATCTCACGAACTAATCTGAAATGTAATTTTAGGTCACTGATGCATATATACTTCTAATACGACTGTAGAAGCGAGAATGTCCCTTTTTCAGATTACTGTGTTTGTGTATATTACTTTTCCGTGGCCCATAGCTCCGATCGAGGATGTACACATATTATTTATGAAATTTATAATCCCCTCGGTTGACCACTTCCCCCTTCCTGTAGACAACAAACAAATCGAGTGCCCTATTTATCCGCGCCTACTTTCAAACGGAAGCAAAATAGTATTGTTTCACCGCACGTGACTCTGCACTGGTGCTGGGAGAGAAAAAGGAGCAAGAGCTGAGAGAAGGTGGCGTTTATAGACAAGGACAGAGACAGACACGGCCCGGCCATACGAAGTATTCGCCACCCTTCGTGGACAAGTATGGCAACACTGCCGGTATACGAGGGGCATTCGGTAAGTAAAGCAACAAATTTTTTTCCTCGGCCAGTTTCAGTTGAAAAAAAAAAATTCGAGTTATTTCTGCATATAGCGAGATATTCCCATTTCAGCCTCTATAGTTTCATGAAGATCCGATAAGTATCGACGCTGTACGTAGCCTTCAAAATGGCGTCTGTAACGGAGGTGCTTTCCAAGCACAGAGCTGTCATTTAATTTCTTTTCGCAGAAAATCAGAGCATCGCAGATATTCAAAGGCGTTTGCACAATGTCTATGGAGACCGGGCAGTGAATAAAAGCACGGTGAGTCGTTGGGTGAGGCGTCTGTCATTATCGCAACAAGGTCGCGCAAACCTGTCCGTCCTTCCGCCTGCCGGCCTGTTGCACACAGCTGTGATAGCTGAAATGCGTTCCTCACCACAAAAATGCAGACTTCTCCGTGGAAACGCAAGGCCTCACGCAAGTATGCGCACCCGAGAGGACTCACAAAACTTCATTGGAGTGATCTTCCTCACCCACTCTACAGCCCGGATCTCGCACCCTCCGACTTCCATCTGTTTGGCCCAATGAATGATGCACTCCGCGGGACGCAGTACATGGATGATGGGGATGTTACTGATGAAGCAGGTTGGCTCCGACATCAACCAGTAGAGCAGTACCAGGCGGGCATACAGGCCCGCCCTAGGTGTAGCCGAAAGTGTGGGGATAGCACGTTGTATTGATATCCTGAATAAAACCAACATGCTATCAGAAAAGAAATGTGTTGCATTACAAACTGAACGCGCCTCGTACATCGGCAGCTACCATTAACGACCTGCTCCATCTGCAATATTGCCCCTCCATAGCGCAATATTGACGGCAGGGCTATGGTGGGCACACTGTTGCTTAAAATATGGCCCGTGCAAACACATTTTAATACGAGGTGCTATGGGAAACATGCCCTGCCAAGCACTTCACAGTGGTTCAGAAATGTTCAGATGTTCCTAAGGGACCAAACTGCTTAGGTCATAGGTTGTACTGGTCCGTGACTGGCAGTACCCAAGATCGACTGACAACGACAAGGGATCGTACTGTACCAACGTCTCTATGCCGTTACTGCAGAGTATCCTTAGGTCACCAGTCGACCACCACACCTTTAATTAGGTACAATTTCTTATTTTTAACTAGAGGTTAAGACTGCAGAACGCTATCTAATTGCAGGAGATTCCAGTTGGATAGGAGCCTCTGATGACGACAAGAATTTAGCCCGCGCCGCAATCACTGGAAATGAACTAATCGGACACGAAATCAGCTTTAGTACAATATTGCAGCCACCTCAACCGCTGACCATCCAAACAGCCTGTCTGCCAAATAAGGGGAACAACACCCTGCCTAGACACGACGCCGAAATCGTACCAACTAGAACTACGAATAATCACTTAACAACATTCACACACCAATGATTACTGAAGTTAAGCAATAGGGAATAAATGGGCCTATTTAGTGAATCACTCTCATTGTCTACGATACTGATCTCGTCAGAGCAACAAATTACTTTAATTTCAGTACCTGATTATCTTGCGTCATGATAAATGCGACATCCAACTAGCAATTGTTATCTTTCGCAACGAGCTCACAACGCAGTACGTACTCTCTGACATAAACTAGGAACTACACTCCTGGAAATGGAAAAAAGAACACATTGACACCGGTGTGTCAGACCCACCATACTTGCTCCGGACACTGCGAGAGGGCTGTACAAGCAATGATCACACGCACGGCACAGCGGACACACCAGGAACCGCGGTGTTGGCCGTCGAATGGCGCTAGCTGCGCAGCATTTGTGCACCGCCGCCGTCAGTGTCAGCCAGTTTGCCGTGGCATACGGAGCTCCATCGCAGTCTTTAACACTGGTAGCATGCCGCGACAGCGTGGACGTGAACCGTATGTGCAGTTGACGGACTTTGAGCGAGGGCGTATAGTGGGCATGCGGGAGGCCGGGTGGACGTACCGCCGAATTGCTCAACACGTGGGGCGTGAGGTCTCCACAGTACATCGATGTTGTCGCCAGTGGTCGGCGGAAGGTGCACGTGCCCGTCGACCTGGGACCGGACCGCAGCGACGCACGGATGCTCGCCAAGACCGTAGGATCCTACGCAGTGCCGTAGGGGACCGCACCGCCACTTCCCAGCAAATTAGGGACACTGTTGCTCCTGGGGTATCGGCGAGGACCATTCGCAACCGTCTCCATGAAGCTGGGCTACGGTCCCGCACACCGTTAGGCCGTCTTCCACTCACGCCCCAACAACGTGCAGCCCGCTTCCAGTGGTGTAGCGACAAGCACGAATGGAGACGTGTCGTCTTCAGCGATGAGAGTCGCTTCTGCCTTGGTGCCAATGATGGTCGTATGCGTGTTTGGCGCCGTGCAGGTGAGCGCCACAATCAGGACTGCATACGACCGAGGCTCACAGGGCCAACACCCGGCATCATGGTGTGGGGAGCGATCTCCTACACTGGCCGTACACCACTGGTGATCGTCGAGGGGACACTGAATAGTGCACGGTACATCCAAACCGTCATCGAACCCATCGTTCTACCATTCCTAGACCGGCAAGGGAACTTGCTGTTCCAACAGGACAATGCACGTCCGCATGTATCCCGTGCCACCCAACGTGCTCTAGAAGGTGTAAGTCAACTACCCTGGCCAGCAAGATCTCCGGATCTGTCCCCCATTGAGCATGTTTGGGACTGGATGAAGCGTCGTCTCACGCGGTCTGCACGTCCAGCACGAACGCTGGTCCAACTGAGGCGCCAGGTGGAAATGGAATGGCATGGCAAGCCGTTCCACAGGACTACATCCAGCATCTCTACGATCGTCTCCATGGGAGAATAGCAGCCTGCAATGCTGCGAAAGGTGGATATACACTGTACTAGTGCCGACATTGTGCATGCTCTGTTGCCTGTGTCTATGTGCCTGTGGTTCTGTCAGTGTGATCATGTGATGTATCTGACCCCAGGAATGTGTCAATAAAGTTTCCCCTTCCTGGGACAATGAATTCATGGTGTTCTTATTTCAATTTCCAGGAGTGTATATTATTACTTGTACAAAAATACCAATCTGTCTACCGTCTTGAAATGATTATTCTGTTTATGGACACTTCCCTCACTACTGTTAGGAATTAAAACATTTTTAATTCTCCCTTAAATATTTTTCCATCTCGACGCAGCGATAATATGTAAGTGATGAGACTTCGCATGCGTCACACAATAACGAATCTTTGTTAGTAGTAAAATCTTTGGCCTTTCCGTAAATAATTCAATTACTTCAATTAAACTTATTCATCATTTAGAAAACTTTTCCCTTAATTGAAATCTTTTCTTTAATATTGAGAAGATCTACTTTCAATAGCATATTTATAATTTCATTCGTCCAAGAACCTTTTACCAAACACATTTAAAAACACCACATTATACGTGATATCGACTCCACTGTATCAATATCTCTGAATTACACTCTTTTATACTTCCGAAAATTATATAGATATATTCACACTAGATACGAATTAAATAGACTGGGAAGTTTCCGTTAACCCCAATAAAATTGGATTTATATTCCTTCTAGGTATCTCAATACACGTTGCTTATCACCAGTGAACGAGTGCCATCAAATATATTATCAGTCCCCACAATACGGAAACAAGTCATAAAAGAAATCAAACAAAAATCCTAAATGTCACCGCCACTTTTCAACTAACCTGAAGTTACAATTTAAATGCAAATCTTTACCTCTTCAGGCGTTGACCACACGCGACCCGCTAAGTTCCCTAAGATTTAAATCGGCCACTCGTCACCTAGATGAATCAAGTTTTGGTTTAGCTACGTGTAGCTCGTTAAATGGTTCCTTAAATTTACCATCGCTTGTCTACTCAGTGATACGTGCACACCATCACCGTATAGTGAAACAGTTCGTCGTTCTATGAGTCAATTCGCTGTCTGCTGCAAGCTAGCGGCCTTGAAAGTACAACTACCAACACGTGTTCGAGGCTTCCCTTCTCGATACACACAAGCACAATACTCAAACCACCTCAATAAAAACGACAAGCAACCCAATTACCTCTCGGCGCGTCGCGACCACTCAATATACAATGTAGACGGGATATCGGTCACAACGATTCCACAAAACTCAGCACCTAACAAATCAATTTCTCAATTAAATCAGGCTCACGCGGGACTCACCCCAGCAAATTTTACGAACGAAACTGTTCCCACAACTATAATCGAGAAAATTCCGTGCACTCTCCCAAGACTTAAGCCGGGGCCACACGAGCGGATTGTTTCCGCAACGGTCGACGGCCTGCGGCTAGACGCAGAGTCCTGTACCCATGCGGCTAGCTGCGCAATGTTCGTGCGGAGAGCCAAATATCTAGTCATCTATTTTGTCTCGAAAAAAATTGTTTCATGTAAACGAAGGAAAGCTACATCCGTCCATGTAGTTAGTTTCTCATTACAACTTATACTTTCCGTGTAAAAAATTAAAAACCACTGTTTTGGAATTCGTCTGTGTTCTGCGCTACGCAATCTCTCTCATTCGATTGTGAGGAAACTATTCGACGAAAAAAATTTATTTTTACGCGTGTTATAGCCTGATATCACAGCTTGATAACGAACTGGTTTTCTTTTCGCTGCTGCCCATGGTTATCGTGATACATCATAATTAAGTAAAATACAGCGCGTATTTTGAAAAGTTTGCAGCAAAAAATGTCGTTGCTGGCTACTTCGCGTTTGGTGCATTTGAGGTCGTATAATTCTGCGTACGAATTGTAGCTAAGATATCGAAATTGTTTTTAACATTGGAAGGAGAGCCATATCTCTTTCCAGTCTCGAGTAATCGAGTGATATATATTGGCGCTTGGCCGCAGCTGCCTACGGCGCGCCACGCTCGAGGGTATTCTCGCTCACAATGCAGAGTTGCGCCGCGTTTATTTTCCGCATGTCGTCTATGATTTGCTTTATGTGTCATTTTTTCTTGTCTACACTGTTTCATTCACGAAACATTAAATAACTATATCAACACAATTTTTAAGAAAGTAAGTAAAGTCGACCAGGTAACTGTTTACCTTGCGATTAAATGACAATAGAGACGAGAAAAAAATACACTTTTCATTCTAGTACAGCGCGAAATGTTCTTAGAATGAAGATAGTTCGCTTCGTAGCCGCGAGGAGGCGAAGCAAATAGACTGAATTGTTCTCTCCTTCTTTTTTTTTTTAATCTGGTAGTCGCGATGGATGCTCGACACTGTGCAGTAGTGGCATACGTAGGGTTAAAAATACTGAAAAAGAGAAAAATACACCGAAAGTACTGGGTGCATCCAGTGGTGAGTAGTCGGTTGTTGCAAGGAGCGTTTCACGTTATATTTAACGATCTACGAGAGGATGAAATGAAATTTTTTAACTATTTCCGAATGTCTTTCTCAAGCTTCGATGAATTACATCACACGCTTAGAAACGCTTTACAGAAGCAACACACGAACATGAGACTCGCTATACCTTCAATGGAAATGCTTGCTATAACTTTAAGGTAAGTGAATTCTAATGTGTAAGTATCCTGTCTCAGCCAAAAATTATCTCAGCTAAAATTAAAGAAACCCAGTAATGTCTATCACTAGTTTTAACAACACTTTCACACTTTCATTTCAATTTCAAAAAATGATAATTATTAGGTCAATAAACAAACAAGTTTAGTTCTCTTTTCTTTATTAATGAAATGTTAGATGTAAATCTGTCTTTTGAGGATAAGAAACATCAATTAACTTTAAATGAAGGTGACAAGAACCCCAGCTGGTCAGCGTACACGTATTTTAATATTCTTACTGCTTCTGAACCAGATTTCTTCACTTTCCTTACATATTTCCGATAATAGTCCCTAATGTTACGCCACTTTTGTTGTGCCTTCTGGCCTACATAGGAGAAAAAAGGAAACGGAAATTTAACGTAACTTTAAAATCTTTAACATCATTAAATAATGACTAAATATTGAACGTAATTTTTATACATTTATATCTTTGGTTTTAGGTATTTGGCTACTGGTTGTCACTTAGTTGATCTGCACTATACATACAAAATAGGCAAGTCAACAGCCAGTGACATAGTGAGGAAAGTGTGCTGTGCGATTTGGGGCTGCCTGTGTGACAAGTGTCTGCCTCGGCCGACAGAGGAGGAGTGGAAGAATATTCCCAATGGATTCCAAATCCATTATTCTAAAAGTGGACGAAAAACTTACCAACGGATTTTTTCTCTGTGCTTGAATGATCTGCGAAATCATCGAATAATGCACAGCAGATTTCATGCCATGCTGCATCCTTCTTATGTCTGTCTTTGTATTCCTCGGTCCTTACATTCCAAATACAAGGCCTTTTTTCCATTTCCATTATCAGAATCTCCATATCTATTTTCTCAATGTCTAGTGGGCACATCGTGGGAGTCACTTTGTAGTCACACGGAACGGAGCACGCAACTGCCTGCTGCAAATGGCCACTCTACTCCGCTCTCAGCACTGACTGCTGTCAGCTGGCCCAATTGATTCTCATGGCCCATAGCGCTGCGTGTGCCGCAGTGGGTTTTCCGCCTCGCTATGGGCGATGCGGCTGGCAAGCGGCAAAATTCCGCAGCCGCAGACGTTCCGCCCCGTGTGGACTGCTGCATCTGCCCCATAGCGGTGCGGTCATTTACCGCGCGTCTGACGTTCCGCAGCTATTCCGCTCGTGTGGCCCCGGCCTTAGGTGTCAACTGAGTAGCCTCACTACACCACGCAGTTAAACGCTGTAAGATCAGACCTGATATACACCACTACCACCACTTGGTCGGCGAGAGGTCTATCCGGGAACTAACTAACCCGTTTCGTTGTACAATAGGAACCATTTAAAACGAACAAACACGCAACGCCACGCCAACTTTTAACAATTAGTGTAATAATCATCGATGCTGTCGATTCTTCGCAATAGCGGACGGCTGCTGCGCGTCGCTCAGGCGGCATCTCTGGACGTAGCGAGGGCGATATGGTTTATCGCTTCAGTCGCGCATGCTCGCCACCTGCTATTCCGTAGACGCTCTCATGTCATCTAGAACACAATTTGATTTTGGTTTTACCGCATCATACACGTATATTATCGTGACCACCAGGTGTTATCATTGATTTATCACGCAGGACGCTCAGCACCAGTAAGGGCGAACGTACCCCGTGCGTTTTGACACAGCACAAGGTCCCTAGACTTACACACTACTTAAACTAACTTACGCTAAGAACAACACACACACCCATGCCCGAGGCAGGACTCGAACCCCCGGCGGGAGTTCACAGTGCTTTGCTTATGGAAGTACATGAGAACAAACAGGAGAATACTGAAATAAGTGTCAAAGAATATGGGAGAAAAGAAGCTGGCCATTGAGCTAGAAGTGATTGTTGATGTGTCGCTCGCGGATAGCGTTGGAAAAACTGCCGCAGTAGTTAGTATTGCAGCGCGGCCAGCAATCTGCTGCAAGGAGCGCAGTCACGCAAATGGGGCAGCGCGGCAGCTGGCACTGTGCCGCAGCAGCGAGCTCAAGGTCATAAGGACACGGGACGCCAGGTGGCCCGGCTGCAGGCGGGGCTTGCGATGTGCTCAACCGCAGCAGACGCTGCCTGTGGCCGGTATTGCACTATCGAATTTCTTTGACGAAATTTAATCAAATATTTCGTCATATTTCTTGCACTAAGATCTTTGATGTAGCACAAAAAGGGGTAGTACTACAGAATATAAAAATCAAGAGTGAGCACTCGGATGCACGGAACGAAATTGCTGACCGCAACGTCTCCTGCAGTTCAAGTCACGTGACTTTGAGAAGGCGCGTTTTAGCCCGTATCCCGCTTAGTGTATTTTGAATGTCATTCCTCCGCTAGTACACATATGTAAATCACCTTCAGAAATATCGTGAAGCTCTGTATACGTGAGTCAAAGACATATGTAACTGACTTTAGCTCAAAGGTGTGACGAGCAAGAATATTGTCCTTTTTCGCCACAGTGTCATGTCTCAGATTACTCTTTATTTACATTTATTTCGGTTATGGGAAGATGTGACATCCAACAACACTTTTTTACGTTTTCTGTTGCATCTACTCGTACTGTCGAATCCCCGTTCTGATTAATTACGTTACGATCACACTGCATGGAACGCCGAATTGTCTCGAAAAAACAACGCATTTGGCACTACGAAATTGTTACAGTAAATAAGCGATTTACACTTCCATTTACAGCATTATTTTCAATTTTTCTTTATTCATTCTTCTGCTTTTTAAACTGAAGCAAACATCTAAAAAAACTTTGCTGACTCATTAGAAAACTAAAAGCATACGCTAAGAACCATAAAATAAAAAATACAAGGCCAAAGTGAGAATTCTGAAACAGTAAAATAAGTGATTGTCAACAATGCTGGAGTATCAAAAAGAATTATCCGATTTGGCACCACTATATTTCTGAAACTAATAAACATACGCCATGAATTTTGTTTTTTAATTAATGGGAAACTCAAAATATTTTTTTTCATACCTTTTCACAGCTATTCTATATGCCCCCTTGCGATGCACCGCATATGTTAATGCGGTATTCAAATTGTTCTCGCAGTGCTGCGAGCATGTCTTGAGTTACAGCTCTCACAGCTGCTGTTATGCAATGTTTCAGTTTATTCATTGTTGTTGCTAACGGAGACATAGATAATTTTATAAACCCCCACAAGAACTAATCACATACAGTCGGGTCCGGTGATCTTGGAGGCTAGTAATGTAAGGCTAAATCATTTGGTCCAGTGCGACCGCATCCATCGTTCAGTAATCCTTCAATTTAAAAATTGCCCAACTTCCAGATGCCAATGTGGCGGTGCCAAATGCTGTTGGTAAATGAACTCGTTCGAATCAGTCTTCAACTGTGGGAACAGAAAATTATAAAGCATCTCGAGACATGAGCTCCCTGTAACAGTGTTCCCGGCAAAGAAAAATGGACCATACACCTTTTCCCGTGAAACTGCGCAAAGCATTAAATTTTGGAGAGTCCCTCTCACGTTGTACAATTTCATGTGGTTTTTCCGTACCCCGTATTCTTACATTTCGACGATTCACCTTTCCATTTAAATGAAATGTTGCCTCGTCACTAAACACTAAGCATGGAAGAAATATGTCATCTTCCATCTTGCCAGGAACCAAATTACAGAACTCCACACGTTGTTATTTGTCACCTTCACAAAGAGCTTGCAGTAGCTGAATTTTTTTATGGTTTCATGTGTGAACATCGACGCTTCGATACTTTAGAGTATCGAGTACATCTATATCGATATCGATACTTTTCTACTCAATACTTTGCAATCGATTCTTTTACTCAATGAGTACTTCAAGGTAGGTATCGAGTACTTTTTAGAGCTCAGATTGTTAACACTGACGCGATGGGGCTGCGGCGCCACAAAAATTAGGTTGGCAACATTGTCGGGACGCTACTGGCTACCGGCTATTCGAAACGCAAACGAAATAATATATGTCCGCACGCGGTGCACTGTGTTAGAAACGTTAAACGAACAATTTGGCTTTCTTGAAAATAGAAATTGGTTTGTCAGTTGTCAGTAAGTGATTTGTATGCACACCTACGGTGGTGCATGTTAAAAGTGAGCTGTGGAACTATTACACTCGATTAAACACCAATGAAGTGAAATGCAAAATTTGCTTCAAAACCTAAAAATCATTGGGGAATACTTCGAATATGTAGAAACATTTGCAAAAGCATTCCACAAGCACAATGTCAAGATAAATTTACTAATATTCTTAGAATATTATACTTTTTAGATATTTACTTTTTCTGAAACCGGTTCATTTTTATTTAGAAAAAAAAACTAAATCATCGTCTATCTGAGAATACAGGAAAAAGAACATGTCTGAAGTGTTCTACACTGGAAATTTTTATTTTTTGTTTCATAAAAAAATCACTCATTCTGTATTTTTCAGTGAAACAGGAAATCTGGCATAGGGACAAATGACAATCGAGGTACCACCAAAATGGCCGAAGATAAAAGAGCAACAACCATCATCGCCATCTCCCAGTGAGCCTATCGAGCCGGTCGTCGTGGCCGAGCGGTTCTAGGCACTTCAGTCCGCAACCGCGCTGCTGCTACGGTCGCAGGTTCGAATCCTGCCTCGGGCATGGATGAGTGTGATGTCCTTAGGTTAGTTAAGTTTAAGTAGTTGTAAGTCTAGGGGACTGATGACCTCAGATGTTAAGTCCCATAGTGCTCAGAGCCATTTGAACCATTTGATCCTATCGACATCGACGTCACTTCTGGGGGTAAGGTCTTCAACCCTGTGCAATCATCAGAGAATTCAACGAACGCAGAAAGCAGACCGTCTAACAAAAAGAAGCAACTTTCCATCGGAGAAACACTACAGAGAAAGCTAGCGTATGCAGAGGGAGGGAGAGCGAACTCTCTGTTATGCAAATTGTTGTTTTATTTTATTTGTGTGGACAAACGACCACTCGACATTGTTAAAGGTAGTGGATTTCGGAAACTGATGCGTCAGGTTTGTTCATCTTTTAAAATTCCGAGCGTAGACACTCTTAAAGAATATCTAGAAAGTTTCTATAGCGTTATGCGATTGAAAATTCATCTGAAATTCGAAACTTTCAATCATACCTCGCTAACCTGTGATGTATGGACCGAGATAATTACTAGTTATTTAGGTGTCACTGCCCACTATTCCGATACCAATAAACTTACTTCACGCTGCACTGTTACTGTTGCGCTGGATCAACGGCATACCGGTGACTACATTTCTGAACAGATGCAAGAAATTTGTCGAGGAATGAACCTGAGAAAATCACCGCTATTATTACTGATAATGGTGCAAATATGGTAGCGGGTATTACGAAATTCATAGGTAGAGGGAAACATTTATCTTGTTTTGTCCATATCACTAATCTTATTGCTGGATCGACTATGTCGATCAATGATTTTAATCTACTGTGTAATAAAGTAAGAGATGTTGTTCAATATTTCAAGCCAAGCGTGATTATAAGTGATTTATTAAGGCAAAAACAAACTGGAAAGTTGATCTTAGATGTAAAGACTCTTCGGAATTCTCTATATTATATGCTTGAGAGGTATATCGAACTGGCTCCTTTCGTGCATCAAATTTTGATGCTTAATGCGAAAGCATCGCCTACTCCATCGGCCAGAGAAATGCAGAATATTAAAGATTTGCTTCACGTTTTGAAGACTTTGTAATACGTTTCTAAAGAAATATCTGGAGAGCAGTATGTGACCATCAGTGAAATTATACCGATGATCAACTGTGTAAAAGCACAAATAGATGCTTTGAATCTCTATAGCGACAGTGTGGCAGGAGCCCTTAGAAGGGAAGTCATGAAACAGATTCAGTGCAGGTTTGGACAAGTGGAAGATAGTCATTTAGTAGCCATGTCTTGCTGACTCGATCCCAGATTCAAAATCATCCATTTTAAAGGCGCCAGAGCTTGTGCCCGAACAATATCTAAGATATGGCGATTGATAGCAACAAATCCTGTCACCACCAACACTAGTAGCGAGACAGATAGTGATTCGTCGGCTGACACATCTTACGACTTTTGGAGCCATCACAAAACGTTGGTCCGTACCCAAAAAAAAATTTAAAAAAATAAAAAATAAATAAAAAAAATAACACGAAGCCACTTTCATGAACCCGTAATGTTCAGTAAATTTGAAGGATGAAATGGCGTTATATTTAGCAACATCCGTGTCGCCACTATCTACGAACTTCATTTGAACAGTGGGAAGATATGAAAAGTGTATTTAAGTGTATTTCCACAATTGTATAAGCTGGCTAAAGAATACCTGGCAATCCCAGCTACGTCCATGCCTTCAGAAAGACTGTTTTCGAAGGCGGGCAGTACTATGTCTAAAACGCGAAATAGGCTACCACCAAAACGGTTGGACAAACTTCTATTTTTAAGTGACTGTACAGAAGAAGAATCTGAGGTTTGAAACATATAACCATAATTTGGATTTCATATTGTGAAATATTTATACTAAATAAAGTGTTTGATTACTTGAAATATTGTTTATTATTTTCAATGTTAAAACATTCATAGGGCTTGCAGTGTATCTTCTACGTAGGTATGTATTATGCTGTACGGAGCAGACTGTACTGTGTCTTGTGCATTAGATTATTGCTTACCAATTGTATCTTACGACTAGACTGGAAGTTTTAAAGTTCATTTTAATTTCTCAAAAATTAAAATACGGATAGACGTTGAATTTGTATGAGATGAAGTACAAATTACACAAAAAAATTGGAAACATACCCCAAAGTATTGATACTTTCGATATTTCTACGATGGTATTTTGTAAACGTTCGTATTATGTTCGAAAACTCGATCGACACCAAAAGTATCGATTGTCGATACATTTATGAGTTCGATAATTTTTGACCGTTACTACTCATGAGTACAGTATCGATACTTTTCATTCGATACCGTGTCCCTTGACGCAACACACACCAGGCGGACATCGGGGGCTGTCGAGCTGCACGGCGAACGTATTTCTGCGGACTCCTTGTGAAACTATGGCAGAGCCGTTCGACGTCTGAGTCAGACACTCGGGGACGACCGGGTGATTTGTTTCTCGGAATTGTTCATGACAGGAAGTCACGCTGAAGTGTTATTACTGACCCGCACTGCGCAAAACATTGGACACAAAACGCTTTCTGTTGTCCCTACACCATTTCTACTGGAACTGAAGTGGGCGCATACCGCTGCTACCTAGCGGGAACAATGTAAAACACGAGAGTTTGCGGTTTCCAACAGTTTAACGTAACAGTTACGATTTTTTACGTAAAATGACTCTTTTTGATACACCCTGTATTTTTTTACGTTTTGTATTGCACATACTTATATAGTCGATTCTGTTTTAATGAATTACGTTGCAATGACACTGTAAGGGCGCCGAAATGTCACAAAAATGCATTTTAAACTATGATACTTTACAACAAATATGCTAATCACACCACCTGTTTGTCTATTATTATTTTCAATTTTGGACTCTTTGTTCATCTTTCTGGTATCTAGAATACAAAAATCACATAACGTAGGAAACTACCTCTTGCAGAAGTTCTTACAAACAAAAAGCGGCTTGAGAATTTGCATAAATTGGAGATTTATGCTGACCCGTATACATTTTACCTTCTTATGGACATGGCACGAATTTATATATACGCTGGCTGGCAGTTTACTCAAATACACCTGCAAACTTATGTAAAACTTTTCTTTTAAAGCACACGGCCAAAATATTGCAAAGTTAACTCTACAGTACAAGGCATTATAACACTATGTCTCGATGTTTTCTAACACATAAATTGCCTCATATCAATGTGAAATTTACAGTTATACATTTGTTGTACATACCTATGAAAAGTAACTGGTCATACTTCTCTTTACATCCGCAGCAACAATACTGCACCATAACTGTTATCAATACTCAAACATGCAACACTGTTTGTAAAACAAGGCGAATACGTGTAACACTCGAGTTTTGCTATTACAGCAAAATGTAGACAAGCAGGGTCGTCTCAAAATCATGTGACTAGCCCGATTTGATATTGAGAACATGTGCAATATGCTATGCTCAATACACAGACATACAGTATATACTCTATGGGCATTACATTGTCGTCAAATATTTGTAATCATAAGTCCTTCACAATGGTCGGCGAAGACGTGTTACTATGCAGTTAGGTGGATTACGAGTGCATTGTGTTTACATTTGGAATACGGGTGGGGAAAAAAAGGAAACGTACTTGGCTGAAATACCGGTTTTCTTGGCGAGATGCCACAAAACAATATTTGTTACGGGAGCTGCAGAGCATCAGGTCGAAATTACGTTCGAATGGGCGAGAGTACGTGTCAGTATGAACTCGGGGAAGTGGCTCCTCATGTTAAGAAGCAGAACAGTCACCTCAGAAATGTTGTATCCGCAAAAGGCAGACTTATCGTAACGCTCTGATTTCTTGCAACAGGAGAAAGCAACTCTAGATTACAGCACAGAGCTCCAATACCGCAATGCGCATTGCCGAAAAATACTACCAGAAACGTGTGACGCTGTTTATAAAGCACTGAAGGAGGAATATCTGAAAGCAATTAACTGTTTAGTACACAATATAGTCATTAAGGAGTACTTTTATCTCTACAAAAGTTGTAGATTTCCTTCTTTATCTCCTCGGGAGAGGGAGGGTCTCCGGGATTTTTTTATAGCTCACGCTTCTTCTTATTCCCTATTTGTATTCGGCATGTCGCAAGTTACACAGTTGTGCAGCGCTTCAGCTGTCTCGTACGTTTCTCTCAGCTTTGTAGTTGATGGAACTCACCACGTATATTTAGCGGCCATGTTTATACGTACTACATTAAACGTCAAATTGCTGCAGCGTTGCAAACGCTCCAAGTGGTTACAATTCTCCCTGCAGTGAACAAAAGACGACCGCTTTCTTTGATTCTAAGACAAGGCGCTAGATTTAATCACAAAAATTATACGAAAAGCGACAATTGTCAAAGTTCCCATTATATTGGGTCAAATATATTGGACAAATTAACTTTTCAAAGAAATCCGGTAACGTAATACCGGCCTATAACAAGAGCAACCTAAGCGCTAGGTGACCCAACGCCGCAGCACTGGTCAGCACGCCACGAAAAACGTAGCACCGTTCCACGCGGGGAGGCAGTGCGTACAGATGAAGCGATTAGTTTTACTTTGAACCTCAACCTATTTATTAAATAACTTCTTCTGCTGCCAGTCACGATTTTTTTTTTATATTTGGCACTACACGTCCGCGAAATGATTCGCAATTCAAGTGCATTTTCCATGTGCTGTGCCATTAATCATGATTCTGTAGGCAACCGCAAACATTTTTCCGTAAAGGAATTGATCGTCGTGTGTCTCAGTGGAAAATGTATTAACAGTTACGACGATTACAAATAGACTCTTTGTTTACATTTTCCATCTGTCTGCGTAGTGTACATACGAATGTACCAATACAGCTAATTCGTATGACAGCACCTGGCGATGCCAGCAGAGGAAGTCGCTGAAAGCTTGAGGTTACAAATAAATCTGATACGGTAAGGCTCCTGACCATACAAAAACAAAAGGCTGAATCTTGGCACTAACTACATAGATAACAAGCATTTCGACACGTTGGCACTACAGGGAAAGAAAATGATAGGTAATTACTTGAAAAATATTTTATTGATATTTTGCAAGATATTTATTGCAGGAAAACGTGTAGATGATATATCCTGCTGTAGGTCTTTCCTTGCTAAATAGGACTAACATCATCGAGATACAAATTTTCTTACTTGATCTGTACAGCTTTTCGTACTTAAATTCGACAATACTGCCTTTCGTATTCACCTGAAGTGTTGACGAGGTATCCTTGTAATAATTATTGGGAACAATCTTTCCTGCACTCAATCAGCAAACTGTAGCCGAGCTAGATTCTGTTTCATCAAAGTAATTGCACTGCAATGCCTCTTGAAGTTTTACCCTTTCTCTCGTTCGGGAAAATTTTATAATGAATGTCTTCCGCAAACTTGACAGTCACTGAAAGGTCTTTGAAAAATTCGCTTCTTATTGGGTGTACTGTCATGCTCATATGTCCAATTTATCCGAACGCTCTAAATTGCGTTCCGCATTAATTGTAGGCAACCCACATAACCTAAGTTTCTTGCAGGGCCTGTGATCTCTTTTCTTTACTGTACCAAATTGTTACTACAACAGACCACTAGACAACGTTGCTATGCATGGTAATCAGTCCAGACGCAAATCAATACACGATAATGCAAATATCAGGAAACACTATCAGAGATGACACTTTGCTTAATGCTTGTCAACGCAATACAACAAATGCCATTTTAAAGAACAAGTTACAACTTGAAATCACATGACGAAAATTTTTGTACTGGATCAGGAGCCAGTACTCTTATCCAGCAACTACTGCTCATGTTAACTAACCGGGAAAGATCTTAAATCTAGACATGTGGAATACGAACCACGTAAGTAGATTGGTGCATATGTTTTATCTGGCAGGCTGCCATCAGTAAATTTATCAACTGTCATCTTTTATCTGAGGTTCTATCGGTGACTTATGATGAGCGTTGTTTAATCATTGAAAATGGAGCGTGAAATCGAAAAAGTCTAACATTTGCATTATTTTATTCTCTTTGGATTTAAAAGGGAGTTGACGGCAGCTGGAAACATCTGTGCCGTCAATGGAGAAAGTGCGTCACAGAAATAACGTCAGAAAAAAGTTTTCTCGTTTCAAGTACGCTAGATTCGACATAAATCATTCACTAAATTCAAGTGGGCTATGATGAATGACACTTGCATGGTTTAGCACTATTCTCCACTTGATTATCGGCAAATGTGATGAAGTGCCACCATTTAACCTGCTTGAGACTTGCATTCAGTGGGCAATGTCGGGGGAAAAGGAAAGCAGAAACGATCAGGGTTAAACAGCCCATCAACGACGAAGCAGAACCTAAGATTGTGGAGGATGCGGAAGGAAATCGACGGTTCCCTTTCAAAGGAAACACTGCTGCATTTGCCTTAATCGATTTAAGGAAGTAATGGAAAACAAATCAGAATGGTCAGACATTGATTTCAGCAACCGTATGTTAGTATCATTAAAAAAATTAATGGCGGTCCCTAGCAAAAGGTACCTGAAGCAAAGGCCAGTGTGAGTCCATAAAATGGAATGTTATGCATCTGGTGGCAGTAGGACGGCGTTTTCCGTTAACAACTACATTCCAGCGATTTTTCCATCGCAGCTGGCATCTGTTGCCAACACCTGAGACACCTTACAACTACCATGTAACAAAAAGACCAAGGAAACTGCATCAAGTGTTGCTACTGTTCGGCAACACCTGCTGAACTCCGCTGATTTCACTAAAGAGGCCATCCGGAAGCTTGCCTCGAAATCCATTCCTACCATACTTATTCATCTCATCTTGTGCCCTCAAATGTTCACCTTTCTCGATCCTTATGGAATAATCGACAAAATAGTATCTTTGTGGACGAAAATGTCCTTTAAACTTGGACTGACGACATCATTATCAATCAATCAATCAATAGCATTTTACAAGTGTGGAATCCAAAAAACGCCTGAGCATCTTCAGATTATTTTAACTACTGTCAGAGAGTATATCGTTGATAGTTAATTCCTCTTTTATGCTTTTCTGTCAGAAAAACAACATGAAGCGCTATAAAATTATGTGCTGTTCAAAAGAATTGCAACTTACAATGCTACCCTTACGAGAAACGGCTTATTTACAAAAACAAGTAGTATCCATAATACAAGGCTACATAAAACTAGACGCAGTTAGTAAGATACTGCGGACTTTCGCCGTCACTATGGTTAGTGTCTACTTGAAGTCCTGTGTCTTAGCCAAAAAGCATTTCAGGACTACCAGAAAAGTATGTAAATCTGAGAATAAGAGTACATCAAAAAATCCCAGGTAACAACTTAACAAGCCACACACAAAACAGTTAAAATATTTTACAAAAAAATTAAAATCCGTCGATATAAGCAGAAAAATACTTGTTTTAACGTGTGTGCAATGTCACATTTACTTAAAATTTTGGCCTTTAGATTTAGGATGTACTAAACCAAGACTTAAGATGAAGAAATTAATATTTCCTTACTGACTTCCGATTTGGAAGGTTGTGGTTTGGTAAGAGAATAATTAAAAAACCTGTCAAATTGTCTAGATCTCTAGCGAGATTGGGATCAGGAGCTAATGCATCTTCCCTTTCACACAGCAGCAATGTTATCACTTAGTGAGCTGGTACTGCCTGCAGTACGCTCTCATTGCCACAATGATTGAAAACATAGGTAGCTCGCAATGTAAACTATAAGATTAGTTGCAGAACGTGTGTGGAACGATCTTCATGGAATATGCAGAAAAATACTTGTTTTAACGTGTGTGCAATGTCACATTTACTTAAAATTTTGGCCTTTAGATTTAGGATGTACTAAACCAAGACTTAAGATGAAGAAATTAATATTTCCTTACTGACTTCCGATTTGGAAGGTTGTGGTTTGGTAAGAGAATAATTAAAAAACCTGTCAAATTGTCTAGATCTCTAGCGAGATTGGGATCAGGAGCTAATGCATCTTCCCTTTCACACAGCAGCAATGTTATCACTTAGTGAGCTGGTACTGCCTGCAGTACGCTCTCATTGCCACAATGATTGAAAACATAGGTAGCTCGCAATGTAAACTATAAGATTAGTTGCAGAACGTGTGTGGAACGATCTTCATGGAATCAAATGAAAAGTTTGATACGCCAGTGTTACACCTTAAGTAAGAATCATTTATGTAATTTACTGCTGGGAATGCGGGAGGATGGCTTACGTTATCTTTAATCGGAAAGATTCCCAACAATTAGTATTAAAATTATTGAAAAACAGACTTGATCGCAGCCGAAGTTAATTTCTGAGCGGTTCGGCCTTTTCATTACGGGCCGTCACTCTAATAACAAAAGTAAAAGTGGTACATTACGTAAAGTAATAAAGTGCATAAAGTAATATTAATTTATAATACCAGTAGCATCAACGATTTTACAAATGACATGTATACGATTTTAACATAATTTCTACATTTTTTCTGCTATTCTTAAGATATATCTATACTCTAAGCTCCAAATATTTCTAAATTTTTGTAACAAATCATTTCCTCTTGTGAACAGTGATGTATTGCAGATTATCTGCAATAACATAATGTGGCTAAACTGGTGCCACTTATGTGAACAACGCCCCTTTTATCTTTAGTGAGTGATATCGATCTCCACTTGTAACCTCCTCCTCACTTATCGACCTTAGTGACAGTGAAAAATTAAACCGCGTGTACCTAATGGAAATTTGGGAAAAGCAATCGTCACCGAAGTTAATCTGTTGGTTAAGAGGTAGGAAAGGGTTACATCTAAATGAAAGGAAAAATGCAAATGAAACCGGTGGAAATTAATTTTGAAAAGGGGTGAAGTTAATAAAGAAAGTAAATGTGCGGCCGATACATTAACAATTAACTAGCGGTAATTAGATATTTGAGATTTGGGGGAAATTACGGTCGCCAGTCCTATGGACAATTACTATAGTAACTGAAAAAGAAAGGTTATTACACATATAATTAGCACTAGAAGTGTGGCAACTGAAGGTTGACACGTGTAGTGTGAAAACTGAAAGTTTGTCAGAAGTAATTAATTTCGCTACACTCTGATTTAATTTAGCAAAAGAATTAATAAAACCGGAAAATTGAAAGTTAATTTAGTGACTGAAATTAATAGTGAGCTTTGTTTCTGAAGCACATCGAAATTCAGTAAAATACGGTTAGTCTTGTGATACCTCCACAATCATTTCAAAAGCCACTTGAATCTATGCAATTTAGAAATAAGAGATTTAACTTTGAACTCGAATTAAATGATTCTGAACAATTAACAATAGTAAAATTTAGTACGTACCAAGCTGAGCTACAGTCACAGGTAAGCTAAAATACGGTAACAAAACTCGCACTCTTAATTTGTGCTTGTGTAATCTAAATATTGTAGCCAGCTATGAATACCTTAACTGAACTTTGAAATTAAAGCAGTGAAATCGAATGATATTACTTTAATGCTGGCGTTTGAATTTCAGCGACACTTGGGTTCATTCCGGAAAGGGAAGGGACCCTGCTTGGTAATGCAATTGGGACAATGAGCAACAAAGGTTCATGCGATGCTGTAATTTGGTGAGAAAAATTTAACAATTTGAAAAGCTGAGGTCTGCCATACCGTTCTAAAACTTCACGTGCTACCACTCTTCCTTGTTGGTTGATTTAAGGTTTGAAGTCGTCGATCGAGGAGGTGGCGACAGTCACTCATTGTCGGCCGTCGCTGTTGCAGGAGCTGGATGTTGGCGCGCCTTCTTCTCGACACGGTCTCCAGCCGAAACGGGCTCTTGATGTGTGCCAGCTAACGCTTCCCGTCCGCGACACCATGTCAGAAACTAACATAGCAAGTTGAGCGCAATTACATGCTGCCAAACCCCGAAAGCGCGGCAACTCGCGGGAGCGTCACAGAACACATCTGCTCCACTGCCCTCCTCCAGCCAGACTCTGCTCTGCCCGCGCTCCACACGGCCGAGTTCACACTACCAAAGATACTAAACACTTTGGTTCTCCACACGACCTATCGATGTATTCGTTCGATAGCATAGTTTTCCCTAGGCAAGAACGAGCGTAAAAATACAAATAGTATTTACAAAACAAACCAATTATACATCGACATAAATGCATGTATATACAAATAGTAAAACAATTACAGTATACAAAGACAAAGAAACGTCATATCTTCAAGTAACAAAATAAGAAAAAAATGTATAGTAGAATAGATGGAAATAGGAAGATATGCATTTCCGGCGTTACACATTGTTATGCAAGCGTCAAGTACATCTTTGACAACTGACAGACGTATCAGTCTGGCTGTCCCCATACGGCGTCCTAATACCTTATTAGAGGCACCAAGAGATGGCGCACTTACACAGCGATGCATTTAGTTTTTTCTACTATTTTTTAAGACTGACTTCTAATACATATAAGTCTACATGTATAAGTTTTGCATTAACATGCCACACATTTGGTTTTATTACGAATAAATAGCAGGAGCTATAGAATTAGTGATCTTACAGTACTAATTATTTCCACTGGACCTCAGTTAAAGAATTACACTAAATTTTAATGCAGTTTGTGAGGCTGGCTGTAAGATAGATTGTTCACCACAAATGAACTCGTTTCTTGATTAGTTAAATGTAAAAGATAAATATTGAAGAATGAAGACTCAAAACGATACGTAAGTCGTTTCCCATTGGCTGACGGCGATACCTTAGGCTCTGGAGCACCCTCTCTCTACCGAATATAACTCATGGCTGCTTAGCCGTCAGCATCATTTACAGTGACTGAGACCTCCACAAATGGTCAGGAGCCATCGCCAGATATGTAATGATGCATCGTTTTAGAGTATACTTTTCCATCATTGACTTCCTTATGTAACATAGAACTTTTCCTTTTGTTATTACAGTGCAGACTCTGGCGATGGTCCGTAATTAAAAGGCCGAAACCCGCCAGAAGTTGACATCGGCATCGATCAAGTCTGTTTTTAAATAATTTTATGACAATAAATATCGATGTTCTCCAACAATGTAATATAAAATTAATTAGTATTAAAATGATATTTATTAAATATGAAGAAATACTCAACTTAAATGATGCTCCTTCTTGTGAAATATCTAGCACAATTAAAGTTTGAATTTATTACAAGTAAACGTGACAGTAATGCCTCGAATGTGTCACCCTTATGCAAAAGTGGCATTCAATTGATGATACCTAAAGGAATGAAAAGTATCATCTACTTGTAATGATAACAATATAACTGCTGGTGATACTTTGTCAACAAAAGCCAAAAGCGCCTGATGAGTGACATTTTCAGTTTGAAAACAGCTTGAGACAGAGAGAAACCAAAGTAACAGGAACGGTTGGTGAGTGTGGGACAGAACTTCCATGTGGCTCCTCATATTTACGCTCCGAACATAGTTTTCTGGTTGTTTCACACTAACGACGCCCCTAGGCTATCAGAACATTCGTATGAGAATGAATGAAGTGTACTTGTTAGAACAAACTGCTACGTAAAATACTACGGTACTTGCGGCTGAATCTGCCTCAGTGAACAATGCTAATTGCAATTTCATTATCTCATGGGGCTATTGGAAACGCTTAATAATGCTTTCAAGATAGCCCCTGCGCACATCAACGAGTCTCCTGATGCTACTGTTCATTTGCTCTTGCTTAGCTAAAAAAGTTGGAAATTCTTTGAAACATTGTTCGTGGAAGTAACAGCGGTCAAAAAAGAACTATTGAAAATTTTAAAATTAAAAAAAAACAGTCTCGGCCACATAAAATAATTTATCATTATTTTAAAAGGTGACCGGTTTCGATCGGTGTGAGATCATAGTCAGACTAGTTACTCACTGACGTTGGATTTAGGGTGACCTCTAGAGGAACATGCACGAAACATGTGTGACTAAATCCAACGACAGTGAGTAACTGACCTGAAGAGGAGCTCATACAGATCGGAACCGGTCACCTTTTAAAACAAGAATAAATAATTTTTTGCCGCCAAGATTGCTTCTTAATTATGTTTTGAAATTGGCTGGAATATGTAGAGCAAACCCAGAACGACAAACAGACACGGAGAATAGAGATTTCACCTCGGCATCACTGTGGAAGAACTTGAAAAAGTCGAAAATTGGTAAGTCGACAGATTAAAGATGATATGAAGTTGATGAAATAAATTAAGCATTTAGAGATCAAACATGTTTCATTGCTTCCGTAAGCATTCCCATTTTGAAATGGCCCCTACATAGCGAACAAACGCCAAATATGTGTCATTGAAGATTGGTGATGGTTTCGACTCTCCGGCAGACACAACTTTTCATCACATCATTTCAAATTCAAATATGCCGTTCTCAGGGACCGGCTAAAAAAAAAAAAAAAAAAAAAAAAAATCGATAAGTAATGTCTCTTTGTGTGTGGTCAACAATATGTACGATTTCGACTCCCAGTCAACACAGAACTTTTTGCCACGTTATTTCCAGTTCACACACATGCACATCTACTACTGAAATAAACGGATATTTGACAACTAATGGCGGCTAGCAAACAGCAGCGATAGGTGCCGGGTCCGAATGTGATTAGCAGCATTTTCTATCTCGTCCTTTCATTTTCCGTCATCTCGCTACTGGTGAAAAATTTCGACATTTAACATTTAATTGTGCTTAGTTAACATCTGATTACTTGCTGGATCCTCGTCCAAATGCCATGTCAATTCAAGTTTAAGCATGCTTTCACTTTGTTACTTCCGTTTCACACCGTATTTAAGATATTTCGTGATCAGTTAACACGAACAACAGTTACTGGATCGAAGTTTCGGTTCCCAACCCAGTACATAATTTCCGTCATGTGATTTCAAGTTGAAACTTGCTTTGTGAGATGTTATTTATTGAACTAAATTTTAGTTTACAAGCGTTAAAGAAAGTGTCATCTCTGCCAAAGTGTCTATTGACATTTATATCATCGTGTTGTTACTTTGCATCTGGACTGACTGCCATAAAGAGCAACGTTCTCTAGCTGTCTGTTGTATCAGCCATTTTCTATAGTGGCTGAAACTTCGTAAGTAGATCTCGCCGCGACGAAAAACGTCTTTGCTTTAATGACTTCCATCCCAGCTCGCGTATCATATCTGCCACACTCTCTCCCCTATTACGTGATAATACAAAACGAGCTGCCCTTATTTGCACCCTTTCGATGTCCTCCGTCAATCCCACCTGGTAAGGATCCCACACCGCGAAGCAATATTCTAACAGAGGACGAACGAGTGTAGTGTAAGCTGTCTCTTTAGTAGACTTGTTGCATCTTCTAAGTGTCCTGCCAATGATACGCAACCTTTGGCTCGCCTTCCCCACAATATTATCTATGTGGTCTTTCCAACTGAAGTTGTTCGTAATTTTAACACCCAGGTACTTAGTTGAATTGACAGCCTTGAGAATTGTACTATTTATCGAGTAATCGAATACCAACGGATTTCTTTTGGAACTCATGTGGATCACCTCACACTTTTCGTTATTTAGCGTCAACTGCCACCTGCCACACCATACAGCAATCTTTTATAAATCGCTTTGCAACTGATACTGGTCTTCGGATGACCTTACTAGACGGTAAATTACAGCATCATCTGCGAACAAGCTAAGAGAACTGCTCAGATTGTCACCCAGGTCATTTATATACACTCCTGGAAATGGAAAAAAGAACACATTGACACCGGTGTGTCAGACCCACCATACTTGCTCCGGACACTGCGAGAGGGCTGTACAAGCAATGATCACACGCACGGCACAGCGGACACACCAGGAACCGCGGTGTTGGCCGTCGAATGGCGCTAGCTGCGCAGCATTTGTGCACCGCCGCCGTCAGTGTCAGCCAGTTTGCCGTGGCATACGGAGCTCCATCGCAGTCTTTAACACTGGTAGCATGCCGCGACAGCGTGGACGTGAACCGTATGTGCAGTTGACGGACTTTGAGCGAGGGCGTATAGTGGGCATGCGGGAGGCCGGGTGGACGTACCGCCGAATTGCTCAACACGTGGGGCGTGAGGTCTCCACAGTACATCGATGTTGTCGCTAGTGGTCGGCGGAAGGTGCACGTGCCCGTCGACCTGGGACCGGACCGCAGCGACGCACGGATGCGCGCCAAGACCGTAGGATCCTACGCAGTGCCGTAGGGGACCGCACCGCCACTTCCCAGCAAATCAGGGACACTGTTGCTCCTGGGGTATCGGCGAGGACCATTCGCAACCGTCTCCATGAAGCTGGGCTACGGTCCCGCACACCGTTAGGCCGTCTTCAGCTCACGCCCCAACATCGTGCAGCCCGCCTCCAGTGGTGTCGCGACAGGCGTGAATGGAGGGACGAATGGAGACTGAAACGTCCCCTTAGAACAATTTATACAAAACTGTGCTTAACCTGGCACACAATAATTTTAGCGCAACGCAATCTGACTTTCAGAAATCCCTACAAAGGAATGGCCCTGACTAACGTTAACCTATACCTTTCACAAATCACTTACCTCACCAAAAATCTTCGTTACTTGAACTACTGCAATACAGCGAGTGCCACTACTGCCAGCTAAATAAAAGATACAAACTACGGAAGGCACTAACTACTGATAGTCTTAGCAAATGAAAGATTCTAATAGAGAACAAACAATGTATTTACCTCAATATTCATAATATATACAGCAGTTCATGACATTTTTCAAAACTCCGCCATCTCTCTCCCCACATCCACCACTGCTGGCGGCTCACCTCCAACTGCGCAACGCTACGCGCTGTTAACATCCAGCTGCCCCTCTACAATGGCAGACAACAATGCAAAACTAGCCACAGACTGCACACAGCACAGCCAGTGATTTTCGTAAAGAGCGCTACGTAACGTTGCCAATAAGAAACATAAACTGCCTACTTACATTAAGGAAAGCATAAACAGCCTACTTACAAGACGTGTCGTCTTCAGCGATGAGAGTCGCTTCTGCCTTGGTGCCAATGATGGTCGTATGCGTGTTTGGCGCCGTGCAGGTGAGCGCCACAATCAGGACTGCATACGACCGAGGCACACAGGGCCAACACCCGGCATCATGGTGTGGGGAGCGATCTCCTACACTGGCCGTACACCACTGGTGATCGTCGAGGGGACACTGAATAGTGCACGGTACATCCAAACCGTCATCGAACCCATCGTTCTACCATTCCTAGACCGGCAACGGAACTTGCTGTACCAACAGGACAATGCACGTCCGCATGTATCCCGTGCCACCCAACGTGCTCTAGAAGGTGTAAGTCAACTACCCTGGCCAGCAAGATCTCCGGATCTGTCCCCCATTGAGCATGTTTGGGACTGGATGAAGCGTCGTCTCACGCGGTCTGCACGTCCAGCACGAACGCTGGTCCAACTGAGGCGCCAGGTGGAAATGGCATGGCAAGCCGTTCCACAGGACTACATCCAGCATCTCTACGATCGTCTCCATGGGAGAATAGCAGCCTGCATTGCTGCGAAAGGTGGATATACACTGTACTAGTGCCGACATTGTGCATGCTCTGTTGCCTGTGTCTATGTGCCTGTGGTTCTGTCAGTGTGATCATGTGATATATCTGACCCCAGGAATGTGTCAATAAAGTTTCCCCTTCCTGGGACAATGAATTCACGGTGTTCTTATTTCAATTTCCAGGAGTGTAAAATGAAGTATTCTAAACAATGAACAAAGATATCATTGTTCTCACAGACATGCCAGCAAGAACTCATAAATTATAAATTCGTATTAAAATTTGCAAGGGCACACACTTATCACTACAAAGCAAATCCATATTTACTTACTTGGTATATGAAGTTATCCAGCAAATGCGACAATGCATTTTTCTGAGTGGGACATTAAATGTTGACTTTGCAGGAAGATTATCTATACTTATGAGTCCTGCTTGCGGTCTGTTTGGACAACAGCAATACCTCTACAAGATGTCAGACAACGTATTTCGGGAATGTTATTGCAGATGCTTGTAAACTCCTTGCAAGGTAATGCAGACTAAATACACAGACCACCGAAATATTCCTGTTGCCATTTGCAAGAATAAACTCTCAACATACTGCAAAATTCGTAGTTTCTGTGAATGAATAGTTTCATCTGAAATATAGTCTTGATCTGATGGTTTCCTGCTTCAAACGCCGCTCTCATAAATGACAATAGATTCATAACAACAAATCACTATATAATATTTAATCACGTGCAGACCGACCAGGAGAAACTTTAAACTAACTTCAGTTGGGCGGACTATGCAGAAGACAGGAACTTGCTACTACGCTGGAGTTTCGAACCCAGAGACCGAAGTTCAACATCTAGGTAGTGAAGATACAACTGATTCCATAATGAAGTTTTCAGACTACAGCAGAATATGCACTAGTTTGAAACTTCCCGGCAGATCAAAACTCTATGTCGGACCAGGGTGCGGATCTCGGTCTTTAGCCTTTCTCGGGCACGAGCTCTATTGACTGAAAATATACATTTTCTTGTTTCTTTTAATATTAATCAATTTACATTTGTTTCCGGAAACATATACCACATGCGACTCACGTTTTCGTCTTTGGTTTCCCTTTTGCCAGATCTTGCCAAACGTTGCTAACATTTACTGACTGTCTCCTCACTTTTTATTGACACTCCGTGACCTAGTAACGAGCCGAGACTGATATTCCCTGCTCCATATTGAACTTACCGGTTTCTTTTTTCTCTGTTTATGAGTCGTCCGATACCGTTTCTTGTCGTATTTGCGCGATTCACGATTTTTGCAGGGAGCTTCGTTTTTCACTGCATTTATCCGTTATTACTGTTTATTTATTATTTTCGATGATTGTGAACGCATGCGGTATGTTTTGAACGCAAATATACGAAAACTCTGAAAAGCTAGGCATTCTGGTACATGGATACTTAACTTCAGCAGATCAAGTCAAATTGTATTTTAAAAACATAAAAAAATTCTATTTCACAGTTGTTGTTGTTGTTATGGTCTTCAGTGCAAAGACTAGTTTGATGCAGCTCTCCATGCTACTCTACCAACCGATCCCATCTTCTAGTTAAGTTGTCCCACAAGTTCCTCTTCTCCCCAATTCTATTCAATACCTCCTCATTAGTTATGTGATCTACCCATCTATTCTTCAGCATTCTTCTGTAGCACCACATTTCGAAAGCTTCTATTCTCTTCTTGTCTAAACTATTTATCGCCCACGTTTCACTTCCATACATCGCTACACTCCATACAAATACTTTCAGAAACGACTTCATGACACTTAAATCTATATTCGATGTTAACAAATTTCTCTTCTTCAGAAACGCTTTCCTTGCCATTGCCATTCTACATTTAATTGGTATTTAAAAATTCGTGTCTTGTTGAAGAAGAACCGTGCCAGATGTGCGTTGAGTCACACTACCACACACAGAACAACTACACTTGTGCTTTGTTGGCTTCGTAGATTTTATAGTTCCTGGGGACTTAATTAATTAACTGTGTTAACGAAAATTTTTTTACATTCTTTGTTGTCATTCTAAGCAGTCAGATTGCGTACTAATACTAGTCAGGGCCAGCTGTTTACGAAACAGCGTAATCGGACATACAGCGACAGAAAACTAAAAAGTATTTGCATTGCATTCTTATATATCTTTATTTTAATTAAGCCCCCATGCACTCTTCCAGGTCCTTTGCTGTCTCTGACAGAATTACAGCCGGCCGGTGTGGCCGAGTGGTTCTAGGCGCTCCAGTTTGGAACCGCGTGACCGCTACGGTCGCAGGTTCGAATCCTGCCTCGGGCATGGATGTGTGTGATGTCCTTAGGTTAGTTAGGTTTAAGTAGTTCTAAGCTCTAGGAGACTGATGACTTCAGATGTTAAGGCCTATAGAGCTCAGAGTCATTTGAACAGAATTACAATGTCATCGGCAAACCTCGAAGTTTTTATTTCTTTTCCATGGATTTTAATTCCTACTCCGAATTTTTCTTTTGTTTCCATTACTGCTTGCTCAACATACAGATTGAATAACATCGGGGATAGGCTACAACCCTGTCTCACTCCCTTCCCAACCACTGCTTCCCTTTCATGCCCCTCGACTCTTATAACTGCCATCTGGTTTCTGTACAAACTGTAAATAGCCTTTCGCTCCCTATATTTTACTCCTGCCACCTTCAGAATTTGAAAGACAGTATTCCAGTCAACATTGTCAAAAGCTCTCTCTAAGTCTACAAATGCTAGACACGCAGGTTTGCCTTTCCTTGATCTATCTTCTAAGATAAGTCGTAGGGTCAGTAATGCTTCACGTGTTCCAACATTTCTATGGAATCCAAACTGATCTTCCCCGAGGTCGGCTTCTACCAGATTTTCCATTCGTCTGTAAAGAATTCGTGTTAGTATTTTGCAGCTGTGGCTATTTCACAGTAACACATGAATTTCTGTATTTTACTATACACGACTCGCGTCAGAGTTTATATTTTTAAATCACTGTAGTTCCTTGGAAATTTATCTTTGGTATATGTGTAGTTTTATGCGTATGTTGGCGCCATATATCAAGCGAAAAGCTGTAATGAATCGTGGTTATGAGATAGTCACGTTACGAGCAGTTTTGCAAACAATCTGTTTCGAGCCGTGGCGTTGTAGTCACAAGTGGACACAGAATCTGATGTCAGCGTCGAAAGTGCACGAGTTATTTACGAAAAGAATAAATACCCAAGAAGAAAACGTTTTTTTAATCTTTAAATCACAATCATAACGTCAACAGAAGAAATGTCCCCTGGACGACGTTACCGAAGATAAGTAATCATCAACGTTTCATATAATCATTCTCTCACTGTGATTTACTAACACTGCAAAATTAACGGCGATTCACTAAAATTACATTAACATTATTATTTATGATATTTAGTCACGCCGGTTGTGTGAGGCGGTTATAATTTAATGCCATAAAACCTGATATGAGAGCACTGCATGGCTTGGCTTCAGATTTTATAAAGACCCATTTGGTGTACCTTAGCTATCTTAATTGAAGTAGGAGGTCAAAATACCTCAAATCAGTATCTAAAAACGAACACACACCGTCCGAACAGGCCTTGGAGGCCCAACGCTACCTAACGGCCGCCATGTCACCCTCAGCCCTTAGGCGTCACTGCATGCGAATACAGAGGAGCATGTGGTCAGCACACCGCTGTCAGTTTTCGCGGCCGGTGTCGAATTCAGATACCTAGGTTCCCACGTAAGACGATGTTTTAATTTATGTAAATTAAGTAAAATATCGACGCGACGCGGACTTTGATTACTTTTCATACAAACTATCTTGGCAAAATATGATGCGAGATATACAAGACTCATACAAAATGCTAATGTTTGATACACGTGTCAACGACTTACCAGTCACCTTTGTTTTGCTAATATTATGGTAACGCCACAGATTTTATCAGTAGATCGACTAATTAATGATGAGGTACTGAAGCAAACAGGGGATAAAAGAAGTTTATGGCAGACCCCAAGTAAAACAAGGGGTCCGTTGGCAGGATACATCTTGGTACATCAAGGAATTGTCAGTGTGGCAGTTATTCAGATATGAGCAGATTGGTATACAACAGAGTAGCGTAGAGAGCTTTATCAAACCAGTCTTCGGAATAAAGATTATGCCAACAACAATATAATGACCTGTATTTTAATATACATATATTTGCAGCACTTACTCCTCAAGTCCCCTGCGTCAGTCATCATCTTACAGTCACGATATTTGTGAATTAAGATCCATTATTGGAAGGGATCCACTTCCGTAATATTAATCACGGAAATTTAAAATTGATGCTCAGCTTTAGTTAACAATCCATTAAACATTAATTATTCAAAAACCATGTCTTCAGTATGACGTATATCTCGGTCGACGCTTGAACAGTGAAGTCAAGAGCGGCAGTTTTAAAAGAAATAGCTTCGGCTGAAGTACCTGGCTTTTTGAAAGTTTGAAAAACGATGCTAGCAAGGCGTATTACTTACTTATGTAGTGTCATTTTGAATGTGGAAAAGCGATCTTGAGCAGACAACACTGATTTCAGTCAAACTTCTTCTCATACTGTGTCTCTGCTAACGTTTCTTTATTTCAAAATGGGAAATAAATATACAGTCTTAAGCAAAATCATTTATTTTGCTCGTTGGTATTACAACGAAACAGAACGCAAAACCAACAGATAATCCAAAGACGTGCACTTCTAGACAAGACAACGAGGCTGTATAGTAAAAAATAGTCATGGTTTTCACGGAAGTCGTGCTGATTTGACGGTCTAACCTGTTAATGAATTGCACAATTAACCGATGAAGATTTGGGTACATCGCAATGCAGAGCGAGAAAACCGATACAGGGCAGGATACTCTTACAATATACACGTCGGTTCGTCGGAAAGGCACCTTGTTGGTCACATAGAGGCGAAGCCAAGGCAATTTCGTAGATTTTCGACACTGCCACGTCCTAAATTTTTGACAGTGAAAATCATGCATACAACTGTCACTGATGTAATGCCCAAACCGAACACAGCGAAACCAATAACATAAAATGAAACTATGATATGAGGCACTAATCTATCACCTGTTTTGAAGTACACATCACAACTCTTTTAAGATCAGAAGTGCGGTTCAGCTACGTTCAGGAGTGGCTGTTGTTGTTATTGCTGTCAGTTTATAACACTTTCACCTGCTCTTCTATACCATAACCTCGAAACTGGAGGCAGTTTGCAAAACATAACTATTTTGTTAGAGTGATAATGGTAAAAAGCAACAGAGCAGTGTTACCCTCTGAGAGGAATTTTGTTATGTTGACCGTGTTGTACCTAACGGAGGTGGCTTATCGGGAGTGAAATTCAGAATTACGTAAATATTTGAACAGTAACAAACAAAATTTTGCCTATCTACACTGTTTAACTGATAAAGAAAACGGTCGCCAGCCTAACTAAGCAAGAGAATGATTAACATTCTCATTCAAGAAAATAGTTATTAGTAACTTTAATGGACAAACACAACCTAGACTTGGCCACACGCGAGTGCAATGAACTCTGACACACATATGTTTTAAGATTGAAGCTAACAACTGGAGCAGCACAAACTATTTGCAAAATTATAAGAGATACCGAAACACCCTATTACTTTCAGGCTTACATAAAGTGAATGGTCTTTATAACATTACTATTAACATGCACTTCTAATACACAAGAGAGACAAACACTTAGCAATCATGAACATATAGTTTTCTACTATTGCAGTTTCCCACTTTTACTACAGCGAAACACAATGTTGACAAAATTGCAAGAAACTGACTCACCTTTTAGAATTTTCTACAGACAACAATGTGATCATTTACTTTATAAGCCTCAGTCTTAAGAACTTTTAATTTTGAAGTTGGCAACAGCACTTTAATAAGCAGTTTTAATAGGAATATTTTCAGCAAACAACATTTACTTTAACTCACTCTCTTGCCACATTAATTTTAACTTTCTTTTTACTGTGTTGAAGAGGCATTAATGAGCAAAATACTGAGCTTTAATGTTCTTTTAGTAAGAACACTCGGATATCACTTTAGCTCAAACGGAGAGGAACCTGAGAGGTGTTATGATGAGGAGAAAAATCAGGGTATGTACATAAATTCAGATGTAAATTACCTTATATTTGAGCACACTAACATATCCATTAAGCTGATCCTTCACTGTACATCATTATAGTATTACGTTGCAATGATTGCGCAATGTGGTGGCAACTGCATGTTGGTAGGTGGAATTGTAGGCAGAATTGCTGGACTCTTGTCATTTCTTGGTGGCGATGATAGATACAAACTCCAGAATAGTTCCAGCTATTTATCCATCCATCCGAGGCCTTGGAAAGAAGCAGGAAAAGCCTCTCTCAGAATCAGCACAATATGCATCTTTTACATGGCAGTGCACGGACTCGTAGCTCGTCTCCGACTCGTAGCTCGTCCCCGACTGACTATCAGTTCCACCTTTTCTACGTAGGCCAACCACAATTTGCGCGCGCTACACAGTTCCGTTCCCGAGGGGAACCACTACACCATTTACATACAAACTAACTAAGAACCCTAAGTGAGGATCAGCAATTTACATAACAGCAACCAAATACATTAAGCAAAACAGAACATTTGCACATATTGACGTTTCTACCAAAAATTATTCACACAAAATTACAATCATATACAGTAAGTTTTGTTCCCTCCAAATGGGACAAAGAATATAAATTGCAGATACACTACTTTGCATTGAACCAATACATGACGTGAAAGTTTGTGCAAAGAAAGGAGTATACAATTTTGTGTTATCTATTCAATCAAACACATTTACAGATACTCAATGTTATAACATTAAATAAAACAAAAGCAAAATAAATCCATACAGCAGAGGAGCCATGGTGTTACAAGTTAACAAAGTAGAAGATGTAAATTTTATGTTCGGGAGCTTTCTCTTATGCATCAGTTTTCTTACATCAGGCTGTCTGACATGGCGGAGGTGTTTGGCGTGATAATACAAGCCCTCTTTCAACTTTCCCCATTGAGGTGGCGCACGGAATAACGTACTAAACTTGCATTTCGGAGGACCACTGTTGAAATCCCTATTCGGCAACCCATGCAAGGTGCCCCGCGGTTACCCCAAAGCGATACGGCCCGTTTCCTTCGCTGTCCACTCTCCAGCCTTGCTTGTGTTCCAATCTTAAAACCGAGCGAGGTGGCGCAGTGATTAGCACAGTGGACTCGCTTTCGGGAAGACGACGCATCAAATCCGCCCACGTCCATCCAGATTTCAGATTTTCCGCGATTTCCCTAAATCGTCCCAGGCAAATGCTGGGATGGTCCCTTGTAGGGGGCGACCGATTTCCATCGACAGCCTTGAACCATGCCGCGTTTGTGCTACGTCTGTAATTATCTTGTTGTGAGGGGCGTGAGTCGTGCTTGGGTAGCCCAGATGGTAGAGCACTTGCCCGCGTAAGGGAAAGATCCCGAGTTCGAGTCTCGGTCCGGCACACAGTTTTCATCTACCAGGAAGTTTTTTTAATAATATTTCATTCAGCAACTCACTCTACTTTAAGGAAATAGTATTTGAACTGTATAGCACGCATCTTTCAGTTTTCAGTGAAGCTTGTGTTTTGTGAAACCCTACGGACCGATTAAAATTGTGTGCCGATCGAGTTTCGAATCTGGGTGCTTGACTTTTGAGGACAATGCTCACAACTTGTGAGTTTCACAAGTAGGAAGGGATCTAACAGATTAAAGCTTTGAGCCATATTGTGAAACGCAACTGGATAGCTCAGCCAGTAAGGCAAGGGTCTGGGAACGAGTATCTGCCCGGCGCCAACGCAAATCTGTTTTCAAGGATTTGAAATTTCCTTCCCTGTAACGAACAGCTTTAATTTCAACAGTTTATGGCTGATTAATCTCAATAAAGAATTGACGTCGGAGTTCAAAGTCCAATCGACTTTCCAAACTAAACTAAGAGATAACCGGCCAGGGTGGCCGAGCGGTTCTAGGCGCAACAGTCTGGAACCGCGCCACCGCTACGGTCTCAGGTTCGAATCCTGCCTCGGGCATGGATGTGTGTGATGTCCTTAGGTTAGTTAGGTTTAAGTAGTTCTAAGTTCTAGGGGACTGATGACCTCAGAAGTTAAGTCCCATAGTGCTCAGAGCCATTTTGTTCCCCAGAGCTACCAAGCATTACGTCTCATCTCCTGTAATGATGTGGATATCGAGTAACACGTGACCACGGTGCTTCGAGCGATTTCACAAGAAGCGTTTGCTGATAGCTTCCAACAGCATTGCAGTCGATATCAGATGTGTGTTGTAGCTAAAGGTGATTACTTAGAAGGCCAGTAAAGGTATTTCCTTAATTTTTTGAGACCATTCGCAGAACTTTCCAGACGCACCTTGTATTTCAGGAATACGGTGTTTTGATTAAAGACTAACGCGAAGTATCGTCTTCAAGCTCGTTAGGCTTGTGTTTTTAGCTTGAGGATGACCACTGGCCGGTCGAAACCGTATGCACCGCCTGGCTATAATTAAAGTGCAGCTGTTCACCAATGTCCAGTGTGGGCTGTAACTATGGTATGGCGGCGAAACTTGGTAGATACTCTAATGCGTCAGTGCAAAACCGATTTACTCTTGAAAAAATAAAAATTAATTCCAAATCTGGCATTGTGAATAGAACAAAGACGTATAGAAATACACTCCTGGAAATGGAAAAAAGAACACATTGACACCGGTGTGTCAGACCCACCATACTTGCTCCGGACACTGCGAGAGGGCTGTACAAGCAATGATCACACGCACGGCACAGCGGACACACCAGGAACCGTGGTGTTGGCCGTCGAATGGCGCTAGCTGCGCAGCATTTGTGCACCGCCGCCGTCAGTGTCAGCCAGTTTGCCGTGGCATACGGAGCTCCATCGCAGTCTTTAACACTGGTAGCATGCCGCGACAGCGTGGACGTGAACCGTATGTGCAGTTGACGGACTTTGAGCGAGGGCGTATAGTGGGCATGCGGGAGGCCAGGTGGACGTACCGCCGAATTGCTCAACACGTGGGGCGTGAGGTCTCCACAGTACATCGATGTTGTCGCCAGTGGTCGGCGGAAGGTGCACGTGCCCGTCGACCTGGGACCGGACCGCAGCGACGCACGGATGCACGCCAAGACCGTAGGATCCTACGCAGTGCCGTAGGGGACCGCACCGCCACTTCCCAGCAAATTAGGGACACTGTTGCTCCTGGGGTATCGGCGAGGACCATTCGCAACCGTCTCCATGAAGCTGGGCTACGGTCCCGCACACCGTTAGGCCGTCTTCCGCTCACGCCCCAACATCGTGCAACCTACCTCCAGTGGTGTCGCGACAGGCGTGAATAGAGGGACGAATGGAGACGTGTCGTCTTCAGCGATGAGAGTCGCTTCTGCCTTGGTGCCAATGATGGTCGTATGCGTGTTTGGCGCCGTGCAGGTGAGCGCCGCAATCAGGACTGCATACGACCGAGGCACACAGGGCCAACACCCGGCATCATGGTGTGGGGAGCGATCTCCTACACTGGCCGTACACCACTGGTGATCGTCGAGGGGACACTGAATAGTGCACGGTACATCCAAACCGTCATCGAACCCATCGTTCTACCATTCCTAGACCGGCAAGGGAACCTGCTGTTCCAACAGGACAATGCACGTCCGCATGTATCCCGTGCCACCCAACGTGCTCTAGAAGGTGTAAGTCAACTACCCTGGCCAGCAAGATCTCCGGATCTGTCCCCCATTGAGCATGTTTGGGACTGGATGAAGCGTCGTCTCACGCGGTCTGCACGTCCAGCACGAACGCTGGTCCAACTGAGGCGCCAGGTGGAAATGGCATGGCAAGCCGTTCCACAGGACTACATCCAGCATCTCTACGATCGTCTCCATGGGAGAATAGCAGCCTGCATTGCTGCGAAAGGTGGATATACACTGTACTAGTGCCGACATTGTGCATGCTCTGTTGCCTGTGTCTATGTGCCTGTGGTTCTGTCAGTGTGATCATGTGATGTATCTGACCCCAGGAATGTGTCAATAAAGTTTCCCCTTCCTGGGACAATGAATTCACGGTGTTCTTATTTCAATTTCCAGGAGTGTATTTGCATGTGTAGTGGACCAGGAACGGGACGAGGACAGAAAAGGTCGAAAAAGTGAGAGAGACATAATGCTGATTTTATTATTACCCGCCGCTTACACAAATTGTGTAATATGAGCAACTCAGTCGTCGATGAAACTATGTACAGCACCAGATTTGCACCTGGTGACCAAAATTGGAACTAATTTTTTTCCAGCGTAAAGCGGTTCCGCATTAATGCAGGAGCATACCTACCAAGTTTCGCTACCATACGATAATTACAGCCCACACGGCACCTCTGTGAGTAGCTGCACTTAAATTATAACCGCCTGGTATATGTTAGTGTTTGAGGCAACCCTGCCGATTTCCATTAATTAGAAGCATTTTATGGTCAGGAGCTCGAAGTTCTGAGGAAACTGTTTGAATCCGAAGTCGTCAGACTTTCTGTCTTGGAATACGTTGATTTGAGAAACCCATGCGTATTTTGAATCATTATGATCAGGAATTTTTCGAACTACACGAGTTCGTGATATGATTACAGACCCGTCTCCACATTCTACATTTCAAGTGTGACCTTCGTTTGTCTGGAGCTTCTTCTTCGGCAGCGTGTTATGACTGTACCAACTTTATGAATGGAGTTAGATACGTCTGCAAAGTTGCCATTTCTGTCACGTGCAGTTCAACTTTGATTCGTGTCACACGTGGGACAAAGGAGGGCGTAAACAGCGGGCACAAATAAAGTACCGCATTTCGTCTCACCGTGGCAGTCGCTGTCGTCTCGCATTGCGTCGGAAATGCAACGTAGCGTGGCGCGGTCACCGGCTTGCGTCGCCAAGTTACGCAAGGGCTAAACGGCTTGCGCAGAGAGCGAACGTAATAGTACTACGGCGTCCGCTTCGCTCTCTGGCGAGTAGAAAGGGAAAACGGGCGGCTATTTTCTCTCTAGGCTAAGCACGTGACCGGTTGTTATGATGCACCTCCCCACCTTCCGCGCCAGCCAATGGCAGCGCGCGTCGGCGCGCAGGCCCCCTCCGCGCCTCTAGCGGCCAGCCGGCGAAACGGCGCTCGCGTCGCTGTACTCACGCACAGTCGGCTTGTAGAAGCGAAAGCGAGAGGAAGCGACTGTGATGTTCCACGCTGGATGCTGACTGTTTTCATTTCGCTGTCGGCAAGGAAGGTGAAACTGGAACCCTCGCTGCGACAGTGTGAATGGGCAGAAGCAGCTGATCTCACGAGATTCTAAGCTGACGATTGATCGTCGTTCTGACACCGTGGGAGAGCTGACGAGGAGGTGGAAGGGACGTTCAGTAGAATTGAGAGCCATAAGGAGAGGAGAAACAGAAGGTGATAGCTGGAGCATGGCCCCTCGTAAGAACAACAACCACGGCGGGACCGGAGGCGGCGCCGGCGACTTGCAGGGGCTGAACGGCATCGACCCAGAGACCATCGAAAACCACGATGCCAATGTGACGCGCTGCTGTGTCCCCACCGGCGAGTGTCTAAGGGCCACTGCCACCAACAACAACGATAGTTCCATCAATTTGGAGGACTTGCGGGACTGCGTAAAGGTCACTTGTAACAATGACCACTGCACAGTGGGCCAGTACATGCACCGCGAATGCTTTGACGCTTGGGAGCAGACGGTGCTGACTTATCTGAAGACGTGCGGCCGAGCGCGTTCCTGGTCGGAAAGACAGCGCCACCAGAACCTGTGGACCAAGAAGGGGTACGATCTGGCCTTCAAGGCGTGCGGCTGCCTCTGCGGCCGCGGCCATCTGAAGAAGGACCTCGACTGGTCCCCGCCCATGCCAAACAACGCCGGCTGCCAAGAGGACTTCGAGAAGAAGAAAAAGCGACGCAACCGCCAGAACACCCGCCCCTCGCTGGCGTCCTCTGCCAATGGACACCATCTACACGGCAACATAAATCTCAACAACAATAACAATAATAACAATAATGTAAGAGGAGGCGCCGGCAGCGACGCCCAGAACATCGGCACCGTTCATCACGGTGAACCTCGGGGCAGGACTGGGTCGCTTTCTTCCAGCACTGGCTCCTCGTCGCCACCGACCTCCAGCGAGACGTCCGTCTCACCCGCCCACATCGGGCACGGCAGCTCCGGACATGGCGGTGGCAAGAAGAAGTCGAAGTTCGAGTTCTTCTCTGACAGGACCAGGTCAGTAGCACACATAGAATATGCTACACTTGAGGCTTTCATGCTGTTGGCTCTTTCTCGCTTCTGTGTAATTTAGCCTGTACTCGAGTAATGGAGTTTTATAATTTTTACGCAAATAGCATGCTCGAAGATTATTGCTCAGTAATTTCAGGTGCTTTTCACACTTTGTGACCGCCGTATGCTTACCCTATTTCCATCATAACTCCTAGCAAATTTATTAGGTTGCGGTTGCTCTTTAAAATTCTCATGGGTTCTGAGTTTTCAATATCTGTACATAAATTTAAACAACCAGATTACTCTGGCATAATTGGGTTTAGGGGTTGAACAGGCTTGCAGCTCTGATCCAACCTCAGAACTTAGCCATAACTTGGCTAGAATATGGTAGAGCCCCCCGACTCCCCTGCCTTGAAATCTTGGTTGTGGTGTGATAGACTGACCTGTAGTGTAGCTCGAGGTGTGGTTGTGATATTAGGTAGTTACAAGTCGTCGAGGAACATTTCAGCGCGTTTTATGTGCAAGGAGAAACCACGTAATTTTTACCATTGTTCATAGTAATTAATTAGTATCGATCTATTCTTACGGTCAATTGCAATATTATCCTACTCTTCAAAATCTTTAGAATTATTTAAATACTCGAGAAATATTGGTGTGTCTTATCCTCTTACCTTGTTGACTACGGTTTGAATATAGCTCCATTTTCATAACGAAGTTTGTACCGGTACTTTTCACGTTTGACAGTGTGCGCTTTTGTACTCGCAGCGCCATTAATTAGCATCCTCCGTAAATAAGGGCGTGAGACCGGATGGGAGACTGTTTTAGAGCTTTGCTACCCTTATCCGGTGAGATGCACTGTGAGTAGGGGGCGTGGTGTGTAGTAACGAGTAGCTGAGTGGGGTGACCCACATCCCCCGCGTGACCTTGGGCGGCCATCCCGCACCAGCTGAGCGGCTCTCTGCTTCCCACCTTGACCTTGGCGCCTGTGCGCCACCCCGACCGGCGCCCTGCGCACGTTTCTTTGGGTTACCTCAGGAAAATCTGCCCTCGATTATTGCACCTTTGCTGAGCGCAGTTTTCTTCAGCGCATGAGTAGTTTGTCATTTCTAAAACATCGTGACGTCAAACGGCGGTAAGGTACGTGACAATCTTAATTTCATTAATTTTCAACAACATTGTTTCCAGCTTAATTCCTTTACATCGGTCGCATTTCCGGAACATAACTGCCATTACTGCAAACCCATCCTTTAAAAGAAAGACGTGCAATTCATCACCTGTCAGTTTGTGAAACGACAAATTGAAGTTGACAACCAGAAACTGATGTTATGAAACCAAAGTAGCATTATAGATCTTGAAAATGGAGTTCTTACTCCGGATGATGTAACGGAAATTACTGGAGACTGTGTTTCTGTCTTTAAGAAATGACGATTTGTTGAGATGACTGCACTGGTCCACGTTATAAATTCACAGTAATCCCAAAGAAAGACGAAAATATCCATTGACAACGTAAAGCATGCATATTCTACAACGTAAAATATTTCTTAAGAGCTATACAAAGTACGATAAATGTTAAAACTGCAAATCGCTGGAAGTAGGATATTTACGAATCATATTACTCTTTCTTTCTCTGGGTTTAATGGTCGGAATTCGTAGCATATAATTGCCGGAAAGCCTACATTTTCCTTATATTCTTATTCCACATGGTATTTACTGTAAAAAAATTTCTTGTAATTTTATTGTACCCTCGGTCTTTTTATCACTTTTCCATAAAAACCATATGCCACTGTTATTTCCCCCATTGAACGTTGACAGGAAGCAACTAAACTCAATTTTTTGTTATCTGCTTGCAAAGTTGATTACCATCTTTGGTGTCAAATGTTACGCCGGTAATATGTGCTGCAACGTAATTAGGGGATTATTTCAGTTTCCAACATAGTAATTTATTTATTTTATACAAAGCCTTTGCAACAGTCTGTTTACGGTAACAGAATGTAATAAGGGTCTTCTAAGGCTGCTTGGAATTGTTCGAGTCAAAGAATAAAGAAAACTTATTGGTGCTTGGTAATTGTTCTTTGCCAATCGAACTTCCCACAATTCAAAGCTGAATTAGAAGTCAAATTAGCATACGTATTCACTAAAGTGATTGTTCTCAGACGAATACTCTAATATTACCAGTAGATTTGTTCGTGTAATGAACGCCAAATGTGTGTACAACAATTAGAAGTAACGGTCTCGCATGCTGTGACTGTTGGGCCGATCGCCTTTAAAATGGGCAGCACTACGTTCGACATCAGACGCTGTGAGTTCTTCACTCCGATTATGATGTGAGTACATAGTATAATTAAACATTCAGATTTTACGAAATTGCTGCAGTAAATCACTGAAAGGAACGGTGCCGTATCTACAGTTATGTACCTTTCTCGTAACTGCTGTTAGCTTGTTATTGAATTGCAGATATAAAAATAAATGTCATATAATGTCCTTTGTCTTGCTTCACTGTATCTTTATTTTATCAAGCTGCCTATGCTCATTTCTTTTCTGTTCGTGACTGTTTTATTCCTATTTTATAACAAGTTCCCGATTGCTGTCAGCGTGTCAGTTTCACATGAGCGTTTAAAGATTCACAATTTGTTCGAGATATTTGCGTTTCCCGCTCAGCAGCATCAATTCATTTTCATTATTGTCTATTTTAAGCAGCTAGTAGAATTGCGGTACTGGAAGTAATTGGTCTGGTTATACCATGTTTGCAGTCATTGCAGCTGGTACAAAAATACTTTTAGTTACTTCAAATTGTGTTTTTGTAGTTTCTTATCGCAGCTCCCTTGTAGTTGATAAGGTCATAGAGGTAAAATCTTTACATAGTGAGGGGAGTGAACTTTAATAACGTAGTCAAGGCTTCAGATTTGCTGAATGCAGTGAGCTTTATAAGTAACTCACGCAGTAGATTTAAATGCTACAAATGGACACCGATTGATATGAGCTTACGTGTTATTCTTCTTCTAGAAAAAATTATTTTGCTTGTATGTGTTATGCATAATGTTCCATCTACTGTTTTTCGAAACTAGGTATTCTAATTTTATGTGCCTTTTGACCATATTGCTCTTATTTATAGTTACCCAGGCAATTTGAAATATAAATCGAAATCAACGTTGCACAGCTTTTTAAAGATTTTGCTGTTTTTCTGCAGCTATACGTAAAGCCAAAACTTAGAGCTATTTCATCGTCGTTTGTATATGTGTCGTTGTATAACTTACGTGGATGATACGAATGAAGTTAATATTCATTGGAGCTGCCATCGTACAGTCCATTCTTAGACTTCTCTTTACCAAAATTGAGTATCATAGTCTGTTGCGTAGTCTACTGAGTACACAGTGACCCACCATAATTACCTCGTGTTGCATCTTTCCATTTTCTTCCCCAAGAATATTTCTTAGCCATTATATCACCAACAAAACTGAGATCGTATTCCGTGTTAATAAATCTTCTTGTGGTGTCTTCACTTGGGCATTCCTGCCCTCACTTAACGTATCGTGATGTTATTCCATGTTTTGCAAGGACATTCATTGGTGTGAGCCATTCTTAGCTTCACTTTTGTATCACAGGATGAAATTCACTCCCATCTTCTTCATTTCATATAATAATATTAAATATTGTACATCGGTGTCAATAAAATTTCAAGGATGTAATGTCTTCGAGAATATAATTCAGGAGAACGAAAATAGATAAAGTCAAGAGAGGAAGTACGACAATTAGAATGTACTCTAGTTATTACTTCATCTGATGTATGGAACTGATTTTAAATCCTGAGTAAATGGACGTATGATCCTCTATTAAAGGTAGGCTAAGTGCTGAGTAACGATGCGGTACTACTGACATCCTTCTAAGAATAAAGGTGAGTTCTTGTCAATCTTGTGAATGTTTCTATCGTTTATGCTTGTATTAGATAGTGGTAAATGTACACGTACATAAGGTAAAATACAGGTGAGTAATTATACTTTAGTTACAATATGTAAATTATGTGGAAAAGGCTGATGACACTCAGCATTTTGTTACAGTGTTCAGCGGCGAAAGTAGAACAGATGATACATGACAAGGCCCTTGATTTTTATGAGAAGTCCTAATAGAGAAAACAAAATGTAAGAAATTTGTTGAATGTAACTTGTATGCGGATGAGTAAGAAGATCAAATCTATAATGTTCGGATTCAGTATTACTAGAGTCCTGCTTTAGAGTGCCTTGTCGTTTAAATACCTGGCCGTAACGTTGCAAAACGATATGAAGTGGAACGAGCATGTGGGAACTGCGGTAGGAAAGGCAAATGGTCGACTTCGGTTTATTGGAAGAAATTTAGGAAGGAATGGTTCACCAGTAAAGGAGACCGCATATACGACGCTGGTGCTACCTGTTCGTGAGTACTGCTGGAGTGTTTGGGATTAGGACCAGGCCGGATTGAAGGAAGACATCGATGCAGTTCAGAGGCGAGCTACTATAATCCGTTCAACATAAGAATAAACCTGATGTTAACATTGCACTATGTATTCTTCCGAGTTTGCTGGAACCTCACTGGATTTCCATTTCACGCGGGATTGCAGCCAAGCTGTCTCTTGTACTGTCAAGTACGATAATAAAGGTACGTTTTGTGCTGTGCATTACGCAATAATACGGGAGAACAGCTTTACCGGCGCCTTTTAACTTGGACAACACTGGCCGGTCAGTTAGTACAGCTAGCTGACAGTGACGTGGCCAGCTGCAGTTCACACGTAAAAAGAGACGAGCAGAGGAACAATACAGTTTCGAATGTCATTTAATTTTTAAGCAGAATGAAATATAATACACTGCAAATCTCCCACAATACGCTCCTTAGATGACTAGGCGAAAGCCACAACACGTTACCGTTTTTAGCTAACGTACTATTGTAATTAAAACAAAGAATGATGACCGGCCGAAGTGGCCGAGCGGTTCTAGGCGCCTCAGTCTGGAACCGCGCAACTGCTACGGTCACAGGTTCGAATTCTGCCTCGGGCATGGATGTATGTGATGTCCTTAGTTTAGTTAGGTTTAAGTAGTTCTAAGTTCTAGGGGACTGATGACCTAAGATGTTAAGTCCCATAGTGCTCAGAGCCATTTGAACCAAGAATGATGAAACTTAAAACAAGAATGATGAAACTTTCTTTATTTAACCACAGGGTAATTTTTCTATATAAGCTGTGTGTAACGTAAGAGAGTATTGAAGGATTTCACCGTATAGTTGAATTCTGAAGCCACTGAAGGTATTACTTACAGTCAGTCGTGTGGTAATCTCATAGCTCCTTTCATATCCGAATCCGAGAAATACATTTCAGTCCTGGAAGTGTCACCTGCTACGTTGATAAAGAGCAAATTTAAAAATGCAGCATTTGTATGATGGGCTTGATGCTGTGCGAATGATTGTTTATCATGTTTCTGCGATACGTACCTACCTCTGTGGTACAAAACTATGGACATAGTCCAGATAAAGAGGATATGATTTTTCATTTTTTGCCTTAAAAGTAAATTGTTTTGTTTTCTTAATTTAAAAAGCTTTTATGAACAGTCTTTCATAAAACATCGATGATTAAGAATTTGTATTTGAAATGGAAGCAGGAATTTCGCGTCCAATATTTAATTAGGAACAAGAAGACGTGCATTATTCATAAAAAATGAGGATGAATTTTATAATTAAGGGATGTTGACATTTCAGACTGAACGAGAAAAAAAAAATGATACTCGGGAGATTTGAACCAATGCACGAATATCCGATTTTGGTTTGCATTCCATTACTCTAGCGACTGCACTTACGTTCAATCTGGGGTTGTTTGGTAAACTGCAGTGTATACAACGCTGGGAAAACTGAAAACCGATTATCTTTGAAAATTTATGAAAAACGTTAAGAACAGCCTATTTTTCGGCGCTTTTTAACCGTGCTCCATGCGCGTGTTTCGCTACGGAACAGAAAGCAGCCCCAACATTTTCATACTGCGCATTAACAGAGCAACAATCAGCACAACGCTGCAGGAGCTGTGACTATGCGATTTTTGAAATAAAAAACTACGTAGCTAAAGCGTGATTAAGAAGAATATTGATGGCTGTTAATACATTTGAACATCTTAAAGTTTCATACGTAAGCACTGCCATGAGCGTAACAACACCAGTATACGTATGCTACGGTTTCTCACCAATCGTCGCGTTTGTGTTTGTTTACATCAGGTTTATTCTTACGATGAAGAGATCATAGATTTGTTACCGGTAGGTTCGAAGAACACGCAAGTGTTACGGAGATGCTTCGGGAATTCAAATGGGAATCCCTGGAGCAGAGGCAACGTTCTTTTTGAGAAACGCTGTTGAGAAAATTTTGAGAAACAGCATTTGAAACTGCCGAACGATTCTTCTGCCGCCAGCATACATTGCTCCTAAGGACCACGAAGATAAGATACGAGAAATTAGGGTTCGTACGGAGGCATACAGAGAGTCGTTTTTCCCTTGCTCTATTTGAGAGCGGAACAGGAAAGGAAATGACTGGTAGTGGTACAGGGTAGCCTCCGCCAAGCACCTTACGATGGGTTGTGGACTGTCTCATATAGATATGCAGAAAATTAACAGATCAGTATTTGTTGTCAATGTAAGTAATACACGACAGAGATTTCTTGCTCATATTCTGCAGGTCAAGCTTTATTTTTTAGTCTGCCGTATCAATTTTTTACTCATTGGTAGTTTCTGCATCTTACTGTTCTCTTTCCTTACATCCAGTATTAATCCTTGAGAAAGGTTCGTTATAGATTTTTCATGCTAAGTTTATTTCATGTGGGTATTATCTTTGTCTTTTACAAACAAAACAAAAAAAGTTGTTCAAATGGCTCTGAGCACTATGGGACTTAACTTCTGAGGTCATCAGTCCCCTTGAACTTAGAACTACTTAAACCTAACTAACGAAAGGACATGACACACATCCATGCCCGAGGCATGATTCGAACCTGCGACCGTAGCGGTCTCGCGGTTCCAGACTGAAGCGCCTAGAACCGCTCGGCCACCCCGGCCGGCTGTCTTTTACATTCAGTTGTTTTAAGTATTTATTTCAAGCCAGATGTTGCCCATTTTTCAGTTTCGTAGAGCAGCTTAATCCGTGCAAAATGTTTAGCAAAACCCGTTCCTCTCTGGATGTTCTTGCGTTTGCTTGTTAAGAGAATACCCTTGCCCAAAAACAGGGTTTAGGGTACCAGAGTATTACTTTCCAGAGGGCATTAGTTGCCTTCGTACAGATACTTCCGCAATAGCAATACTTTTTCGCCTTTCCAAGTTAGATCCTTCTTAGACATACGAAATATATACACGCACCAGTTTCGGTGTCAAATTATTTGAGGCTGAAGTGAAATACGTTTTGTCCCCCTCTCTGGAATCTACAGAGCTCAAGCTATGTCTAGAGGACTGATGACCTCATATGTTAAGTCCCATAGTGCATAGAGCCATTTTTTTGTGGTTCTTTATTAGAAAGAAAAAAAAAACAATTTTTCGACTGGACAGCCTTTGTGATACCATTCTTATCTGGGGACCTAAAAATCCTCCATTACTTATTGGTGTCTTTAATAATTTCAACGTGTGATTATTTTTCATGTTTGTGTCGATTATGTTTCGGAGACTCTTGCTTTCTTTTGCTTCTAGTTGTTACAGTTATTTCTTATTCACTTGAAGATATGCTGCTGCATATGGGACTTCTGGATGAATGACGGCACAATAAGTAGTGTTTTATTTTACGACTGACACTAATCGTTTGTTATAAAGATCTTTGGTAAAATCGTAGATCATTGTCGCCTTGGTCATCCTTGACTTGGAGGCTCCTTTCTCATTGTGATGGGCTGTTCATTACCCAAGAATTTAATTTTTTGTACCTGCTTTATTTTCCCCTGATTTACCAGAAATTATCTGTGTGTGGACCTGATGTTATTATGAACTGTGGTACGTGAACAATATCGACATACCTGACGATTCTGCTTCCATATGAAATTGATTTATCTGTTTAGCTGGTGTGTCAAGAGAATTTGGAAACAGTGCAGGTTGAGCTGCGAAAGTTGGACATCCTTATTTGGCCTTATCTACACATTCTCCACTTGGTCCATTGCGTCACTTGCTAATAATTTTTCTGTTGAACGTCGTTTAAGAGAGGATGTAGAAGCCTCTCTCATTCCAGTCTTACTTTCACAGCTGCCCGTAATCCGTCACCTAAATGACTTCGCTCAAATCAGTCTGTTGAATTATTGTTCTTGATTTATTGTCCAAACCAAGTTCTTTCAGAACTTAAGTCTCCACCATCTGCCATTCATGAGCATTCTATAGACAGCTCACCGCAATTATTTTCTGCATAGTTTAGTTAAGAAAAATGAATTGAAGGTTCATCATTTGCTGAAAACATATTCTCTTTCGTTTTTGTCACTTTCCCAATTTTATAGCTATCAGTGTGTACAGGGATGAAAATCTGATGATAAGATCAGAGCAGGGTAGGATCAAATACGGTCGAAGTACCATAACGCCATTAATTAGTGACGATAATATGCCGTACTGCACCAACAGCACGGTAATAAGGTAGGCATCAGGTGGTTGTGTAACCTGTAACGTTGTCATCAATGAAATCGTACGTTTTTAATTTTTGGGACAACAGCAAGGGAGCATGAAAAAATTTTCGTTTTAACAAGTACAGTAGGTCAGTAAATCTATATTACTGCGGACGACTAACCCAAGCCACAATCCCATCTGCAGGTTATATATCTATCGGCTTCCAAGGGCAAAAAACTTAATTTTTATTTACAGTATTTTGTATAATTACTAACCGAATTTAAAATACTGTCATAACGTAACTCAGTAAGAGGTACAATCTTACGAGGAGATACCCTAAAAAAACTGAATTATTTTTCAAAAGCCATATATTTTCAAACTGTTTACAAAACAACTTATTCTCTTCAAAATACTCTCTCCGGTACAACTAATGTCCGCCCCTGGTAGCTGAGTGGTCAGTGCGACGGACTGTCATACCTAACGGCCCGGGTTCGATTTCCGGGTGGGTCGGAGATTTTCTCCGCTCAGGGACTGTGTGTTGTGTTGTCCTTTTCATCAGCATTTCATCCCCATCGACACTCAAGTCGCCGAAGTGGCGTCAACTCGAAAAACTTGCACCAGGAGAACGGTCTACCCGACGGGAGGCCCTAGCCATCCGGCATTTCCATTACGACTAACACATTTGTCCCACGGATGCTTCCACTATTCTAAACGTGTTTTGTAATCATCATTAGAAATTACTTACAGCTCCTCCCTCGTTTCTTTCTTGACTTCTTCAGTGTTGTGAAATCGGTAGCCTTTTGTGGCCCTTTTCATGCGTGGAAATAAGGAAAAGTCGCCCGGAGTCAGGTCAGGCGAGTAAGCTGCGTGGGGCAGCGGAACCATCCTATTTTTGGCCAAAAATAATAGAGATGGCTGTGTGCAGGTGCATTGTCGCGGTGGAAGAAATCTCCTGTCTGCCACAAATAGGGTATTTTTTGTCGAACACTGTTTGCGCAGTCTTCTTATAATTTCCAAATAACAAGTTTGATTGACGGTCTGACTTGGGGGAACCAATCCTGAATGAATTTTCGTCAGTTCGGGCAGTTGATGGATGTCCAGAACGACGTTCGTCATCAATCGACATTTCGCCACTTATAAATCGAGCAAACCATTCGTACACTTGAGTTTTCCCCTTAGCGTCATCTTGGTAACCTGTTTGCAATATTAGAAGAGCTTCAGCAGCATTTTTACCGAGTAGAAAACAATATTTCACAGCTGCAGGTTGTTCACTTAAAGTTGCCATCATAAAAAAACGAAACAAGAAGAGGGCTAGCAAAAGCAATCACTGCAGATTGATAAAACAAGCCAGGTCGACAACATAGGCGACACTGAACAGGCAATGAGTTGCGTCATGTACTACACGCCTACCGGAAGAAATGCGTTCTTACACAAGCTCCGTTTTTATTTTTTTATTTTTTTTATTTATTTATTTATTTATTTATTTATTTTTTTTTTTTTTTTTGCGCAGAGTGATGCAAGTACTATAGTTAAAAGCTATAAGCTTCGAAGCAGCGTAACTCATGGCCCGCAAATTACCCAGACTATCTTCATCCAGTATTTGAGAATGATAGCTCTTACCTACTTCCAGCAGCAAACTATATATGATTATATGATTTTAAACCATCAAAAAACCTATTCTCGCTGACGCCCTCCCCCGTCCCGTCCCATAAAATGATGAAAGGAAGAATGTTTCTCGCTTACTACATTTTCGCTGTTCATGCAGTAGAACATCAGCACTAGGCATCACGTTTTAATTTATTTGTGTTATTGTACGACGCACAGTTCAAGAAGATATGACGTCCTGATCATTTAGTTGCGTGACAAACTAGCTTTTGCTTAAAACGAAGGTCAGATTATCCAGACGGAATTCATCCGGTGTTTCAGAATGAGAGCACATAGTAACTTTTCTCACTTGCACACTTTAACGTCAGATCTTTAACACGTTAACTCATATGTAAGAGAACCAGACGTTTGAAGCTGTTTTATACATAGGATTTCCATTCTTTAACGAACTGGAGGTGAATAGTTTACTGGTGTGAACTAAGACAATGGTGGAAAGGAAAACAGTAATTCAAGTTTTACACATTTTTTCTTCAAATCACTATTTTTGCAGCAGATGCTTGAAGTTTCTGATTCGAACATCGCTGCAAGGTTGATAAATAGCAAAAATGACTGGCGCGCCCTCTCGAAAATTCCTGGGACGAACTGGCTTCCCCTCGTCACTGATCGACTGCCTTTGATGGCTGTAGTGCGTTTCCGATGTATGGTTATGCAGAAAATATTGCTGAATTTTACATTCGCTATCCTTATTATGAGGTAAGTTTTTCTCCACCCTGTTTATTTGTATAATTTTATCCCATTTCATGATAGTTACCTCAGTAAATAAATAAAAAAAAGCTGCCGTAGATTTTGTGCCGCTTTCACCGGCAGTGCAGTTACGAGCGAAGTCGTGCTCCCTTTCGGATTGGAGGACATCTGCGTAATCCCTCCGGGCGACTATCGCATTGCTGCACGAGAGTGCAAACACCCAAGCCTGGGATGGAAGACATTTTGCAAGTATAATGGCTGCGACGGCGCCATTGAAGCCGTCTGCTTGCGCAGATATACTGGCGCCAGTGTTGACTTGATCAGTAGCCAGCTGCTCAACAGCCGATGCCGCTGTTGACATAACGCACTATTAGCTGTAGCTGGTGCGCCCATCGCGTAGGATGGCCGCATTTATAAGGCCCGCGTTACGTAACGAGCGCGGCGTCCGACATAGTGACCAATGCAAAACAGGCGTCCCCTCCGCGTCCTGCTCCCTTCCACAAGGCCGCCACCTGCATCACGTGTTGCCAACATTCATCCGTCTTCGAGCTGCCAAACGGGCGCCTTTCTCGACAGGTTCATTCTGTGTACATTAACGGATCTTTTTGACAATGGGTTAATACTTGAGACAGCTTCGTTTTGGTAACTTCGTCTTCTCCCTGACTGGTTGTCGTGCAATAAAGCGGGTTCAACTCTTTCGGCTCTCTGCCTCCAGGCGATCTGTGCTTGGTCAGTTTGAAGGCCCGCCATCTTGAGGTCTATATGGAGGGTCTCTATGTTGCCTTGGTCTCTCATAAGTCCTTTCTCTTGTAAACTACTGGAAGTTACATACAGTTTCTACTGTGACCACCACAAAAAACTAGTCCCAATAGGTCGTTTACCGTCGTCGTTTCTCTAAAACTCGCGTTTTGCTATTGTGTCTTGGTCTTTTCGAAGTTCATTTCCATACCACCGTAGACGGCTTTCCCTCATTCTCAACTCCGTGCCGCCAGTGCATTTCTACATTGGTCACATAATGATGAAGTGTCAGGCTAGATGTCCACCGAAGCATTTTCGTTTCCATTACAGGAAATCGTTGCTCAGCTTCCTTTGCTGTGGGTTGACATTCTGCGACGTGCGAGACAACTGCGCGGATTGCAGGCTGAATTTTTTTACTGGAATCGGTCCCGGGATCTTTTTACACGAAGCACACCAGACATTGTCCGCTGTTTAAACCATACATTGTTAACGCGGTTTGTGAATGAGTGAGCCGCCGACAGCGATTTTTGAGCCAAAGTACTTGAAGATGTTTGCGTTTTGCAGATTTGTAGCGTAATTGTGTCCGTATTTTTGCATCTATTGACAGATATTCAGTTTATATTAAGGCGTAGTCCGAAATGTTCAAGGCACTTCTTCCATGCTTGGACTCACCGTCAAAGGTCGTTCTTGTCTTCATTAGCCCGTAAAACATCTCCAGAATACAGCAGGGTCCCATGATTATGGTAAACAGAAGGTGTGAAACAGCAGATCCCTGATGGACACCACCAGAAACAGGAAACACATCTGATACCTCAGGATCAGAATGTACTTAACTTTTAGGATTGTGGTAGAACAGCCGTACCCATTCGATTATGATCCGCAGGACAAACAATATGAGACGCCGTGGTATTCGATCAATAAAGCCTTTTCCAGGTCCAGGAAAGGGACGATGCTTTGACTTCTCACAGTGTTTCTCAATAAGTAAGCGAGTTGTATAGGATAACATCAGTGGTATCACGTATGTGCTGCCTATGATGCTCTCCAAGATCATTATATGTCATAAGGGGCGTACTGGTCGGTAGTACACTCAACTCCGTTCTGGAGAAAGTACTCTATTTTTGTAATAATCTAGTAGGTTTTTTATCTCCGTCGTTCATAGTATAATCTGCATACGACAAGTATTCGTACCTTTTTTCGGTTCTTGCTTGCTGAGCACATCGCCATTATTGCATTGGAAACATGCACTTATTAGTGTACGGCGAAGGAAAAGCTTATACATATTCTGCAAACAGATGACACATTCATAGTAATCGTATGACATCTTGCTTCCAGCTGTTGTGCACAGAATATTTAAAATAGCGGTGTCTCTGTGTAAGGGACCACTCCGTCATTGAAAAAGTGTCAAATTGCGAAGGAGGCGAATTTTGGGGCACTGTTTCTTGTATTACAGTCTTACGAACGCCTGTGTTTCTTCGTTCGGCATCTGTTTACTTGTTTGCTCGATAAAGACTGCAAACTATAGAACTGTACTGTAAAATTGGTCGCATTGAGTTTCTTTTACAGGTGTACCACAAAGTTACGCAACAGTTCAGGTTGTCCGTTCGCCGTCTATTTCTTTGTTTCGTGTATTCATTCCACTTCTTACTGCCCTCTTACGTATTTAAAAAAAGTTGACAGGATGTGGGAGTTTTGTCACTCTGTTGAACATTCACTAGTCTGCGTAACGTAATGAGTTCTATTAGACTGAAGACACATCGTAAGGACAGATCTATATCAATCTACATTGTTGTATTTTAAGAAATCTATTCGAAAATCTTGGAAGAGTCTTGATTTTAACCTATACCTTCTATTATTTTGCAAGACTTCGGGTGTGGAAAGTGGAGCCCTGTTTAGTCATGCGATTGTTTATTTCTGAATCCACGCTGACGTTTTGAGAAAATCTTTTTTTCAAGAAAATGATCTTCGACATTTTTTGTTTCGGTCTTTTGCTGACGGGCCGGCCGTAGTGGCCGAGCTGTTCTAGGCGCTAAAGTCTGGAACCGCGCGACCGCTACAGTCGCAGGTTCGAATCCTGCCTCGGGCATGGATGTGTGTGATGTCCTTAGGTTAGTTAGGTTTAAGTAGTTCTAAGTTCTAGGGGACTGATGATCTCAGAAGTTAAGTCCCATAGTGCTCAGAGCCATTTGAACCATTTTTTTTTTTTTTTTTTTTTTTTTTTTTTTTTTTTTTTTTTTTTTTTTTGCTGACGAATCAAATTGGGCACTGGTGCGCAGTTGTATATTTTTTCTGTTAAACCATTTCTGTTTACAAAGATTCCCGAACATACAGGTTGAAACTATATATAATGTATGAGTATCGTGTAATGTGTAATCGGTATTTTCCATCGGTTCGTAGTCTGCATCTGATAATGTGGAAACTGACTATTCTTGTGTGTGTGTGTGTGTGTGTGTGAGAGAGAGAGAGAGAGAGAGAGAGAGAGAGAGAGAGAGAGAGAGAGAGAGAATTCCTAAAGGACCAAACTGCCGAGGTCATCGAGCCCTAGGCTTACATACTACTTTAACTTACGCTAAGGACAACACACACACCCATGCCCGAGGGAGGACCCGTACCTCCGGCGGGAGGGGCCGTACAATCCGTGACATGGCGCCTCAAACCGCGCGTCTGACTGTTCTTCCATACTGTAAAATTCCCCTTTTCATTCCATCGTACGTCTCTTACCTAAGATATTGGTATGTCTTAGATTTCAGTAACTAGATTGATTTATTACTGACATACTAGGAGGATGGATACTGGTGCTTTTGGTTGACGTATGCCCTTTTAGGCTGGACGTACAATCTTTTGTTTCGAGTAACATGTCGTTATTGTGGACCAGCCAGCTACCGAAGTAATGCCAGGCCGAAAAGTTTACACTACACCGTCTGCTAAATGGCACGGTATTGAAGAAAAGCTAAATAGTTTCCATCGAGACCTTCGACGTGATAAACGGCATAGACCTCTGACCAAAGCCCGCTAACGAAGTAAAGTACGGCTATAAAGAAACGTCCTTCAAGTGGAGAAGACCTGACTACGTTTTAATTGTATGTTAAGTTCTTCATATTGTTGCAAAGAAGCGTTCGTTCCTGTAAATTACTTTGAAATTACTAACAACGCCTTAATGAAATAAAATATAGTAATAAAGCCACTCTTAATTACTAACAACGCTCTTTATGAAAGAAATAATACGGTAATAAAGTCACTCGTATTCTCGATGTTTCATATGAACTCGCTTTTAAAGCAGTGTTCAGTGGTATAACCTATAAATAAGAAAGAATGTTCGTACGTAGAATACTCCCTTCCTGGTTCTAAAGGTCTGCGTTTGATGTTGTTGTGGTCTTCAGTACTGAGACTGGTTTGATGCAGCTCTCCATGCTACTCTATCCTGTACAAGCCTCTTCATCTCCCAGTACCTACTGCAACCTACATCCTTCTGAATCTGCTTAGTGTATTCATCTCTTGGTCTCCCTCTACTATTTTTACCTTCCACGCTGCTCTCCAATGCTAAATTTGTGATCCCTTGATGCCTCAGAACATGTCCTACTAACCGGTCCCTTCTTTTTGTCAAGTTGTGCCACAAACTCCTCTTCTCCCCAATTCTATTCAATACCTCCTCATTAGTTATGTGATCCACCCATCTAATCTTCAGCATTCTTCTGTAGCACCACATTTCGAAAGCTTCTATTCTCTTCTTGTCTAAACTATTTATCGTCCATGTTTCACTTCCATACATGGCTACACTCCATACAAATACTTTCAGAAACGACTTCCTGCCCCTTAAATCAATACTCGATGTTAACAAATTTCTCTTCTTCAGAAACGCTTTCCATGCCACTGCCAGTCTACATTTTATATCCTCTCTACTTCGACCATCATCAGTTATTTTGCTCCCCAAAGAGCAAAACTCCTTTACTACTTTAAGTGTCTCATTTCCTAATCTAATTCCCTCAGTATCACCCGACTTAATTCGACTACATTCCATTATCCTCGTTTTGCTTTTGTTGATATTCATCTTATACCCTCCTTTCAAGACACTGTCCATTCCGTTCAACTGTTCTTCCAAGTCCTTTGCTGTCTCTGAAAGAATTACAATGTCATCGGCGAACCTCAAAGTTTTTATTTCTTCTCCATGGATTTTAATACCTACTCCGAACTTTTCTTTCGTATCCTTTACTGCTTGCTCAATATACAGATTGAATAGCATAGGGGAGAGGCTACAACCCTGTCTCACTCGCTTCCCAACCACTGCTTCCCTTTCATTTCCCTCGACTCTTATAACTGCCATCTGGTTTGATAGGTATTAAATAATTCGGATTCAACGAATAACGATTGAGAGATATGTGGGCGAAAATTCTAGTACACTGTAAGCGTATATGTAACAAAATGGTTCAAATGGCTCTGAGCACTATGGAACTTAACATCTGAGGTCATCTGCCCCCTAGAACTTACAACTACTTAAACCTAACTAACCTAAGGACATCACACACATCCATGCCCGAGGCAGGATTCGAACCTGCGACCGTAGCGGTCGCCCGGTTCCAGACTGAAGCACCTAGAACCGTTCGGCCACGGCGGCCAGCGTATATATAACAACTCAGTTTGATTTGTGCACGGGCCTTCATACAGCAGCATGTTTACAATTATTGCCTGTTTGAGATTATACCGTTACCAGTCACTCAATGTACCATGATGCTCATGGCATGCTAAGATTAGATTTCTCACTGGTAGTGAACTTCCGTCTGTGGCAAGAAGTTCGTGAAAAATTGCAAATCTCTTCATGGTTAGAGTGCTTCGTTAATAACACTGTAGTCGATAAGCTCAATTCGCAGAAAGACATGGGCATAACACTTCCAGCAAAATTGCAGCAAGTAATGCTAACGAGACTGAGACAGAAGACTCGTTCATGCGGGTGTGGAGCTCAAATCCCTACACGACTATCTACATTAAGATATTTGCTGATTTCCCTAAATCGCTTCGGAATAATTGCACATTAGTTCCCAGACGCTTGTCCGTATTTAATAACCTCGATGCAGACGAGACCTTAAAACTAATCTTTTCTCCATCCAGCAAGATCGCGGGTGCTGAAAATACTGCTATGTTCGAACCAAGCTTCGGCTTCTCTGTCGCTTTTTTTATTATTCTTTTATTCAGGGCGTCGCAAATTTGGGACGATCGATTCCTCGTCGGCAGAACTTGAAACAGCCCTCACCAATGTGTTACGCCAGGGTGTCGTGTGGCTGGTGCTGTGTGTGTCCTTTGTCCCGTCACACAGTGGAAATCTGTGTCAGCAGTTAGGAGAAAGCTGCCGAAGCATTCAGAAGTGGCTTTTATGTGTGCCTGTATGTTTTATGGTCGCTGTGAAGACATTCTTTATGTCGAAACTAAATTCAGTTGGCAGTTATTCTTTCTTCTGCGACGTGCTTTTTATTATTTTTCTTTGTACCTCGGTTTGATACACTGAGTTGCTACCTGTTCTATATGGATTGCGGACAAAAATTTGTTGCAATAACGATTGATCGCAACAGCTGATCTGGAGGTCAGCCTTGTGGACATCTGATGCAAAACACGCCGTTTTCTCCGTAGCTGGGTTAGTATTTTTAGCTCTGTAACACCTGTAATTTATCTGCTGCCAAGAGAGGCGAAGCAGTTTTCCAGCTAACCAGATTTATACCTTTTACTAGGCCCCTCAAACAGTGGTCATTGATTCCGGGTTGGCTTCTTTGACAAAGTAATGGTAGATTTACGTTCACCGAACTTTCTAGACAACCTATGCTCGTGGTTCGATTTAAATATGACCATTATTGTCAGTCACGTTACTCGTTTCTGAGTGTCACGACCACCATTCATCTGACTTCCACAAACTGCACCATTCCGCTCGATGTTTAGTTGTTCTTCCTCCGTAGCTGTTCGTGAGAGATTATTCAAACTGCTTATTCGTGATGTGCCTCACTTCCTCTACTTGCTCATGTATCCCTAGTATTTTTCCTTGTATGATGATATTTTCTGTTCAACTCCTCGTTCCTTTAGCACGAATTCAGCAGGAAATGATTTACTTGTCATGGCGGTTTTTTATTAATCTTTTTTAAATTTTAGTTAAGTTTCTATGGGACCAAATTGCTGAGGTCATCGGTACCTAGGCTTACACACTAATTAAACCAACATAAACTGACTTACGCTAAGGACAACACACACACCCATGCCCGAGGAAAGACTCGAACCTCCGACGGGGGGAGCCGCGCAAACTGTGACAAGACGCCTCAGACCTCACGGGCTACGGCTCACGGCGCTTCCTGGTCGCAATAAAAAGCCGCAGTTGCGTTGCCGAATTTAATACAATAACAGCTTCAAAAAAGCAATCAAAAGACAAAGAAGCAAGCGAAGGAGGTGAAATGTAAGAAAACGGAGCTCTCCGCATGTCACGATGCAGTGCTCGGCGGAGGGCACTTGTGACAGTATTGTTAAATTTGTGTCACATTCCATTCCCGTATGGAACGGGGAAAACGGCTTTCATTACAGCTTGGTACGCGCTCCTACGCTATCTGATCAAAAGTATGCGGACACCTATTAGTGGACATTAATTTGGGGCGTGTCCAAGCTTCGATTTTATGACGGCTCTGCTGGATATATTTTCAATCGAGTGTCTCAATGACTTACTGAGCAAGTAGTGATATTGGACGCTAGGACCTGGAGCGTAATCGATGATCTGACTCATCCCAAAGGTGATCAATGGTTTCAGGTCACGACTCTGGGCAGGCCAGTCCATTTCAGGAATGTTTTGTCCACAAACCATTACATCCAAGTTGCTGCTTTGTGACAGGGTACTGACGCCGATACAGTAATCGTCTCCCAACTATTCCTCTACTGCACGCAGTACACAATGCTATAATATGTGACCATATCCTTCCGGATAAGCGCAGTAAGGGGACCACACCCTACACACAAAAAACACACCCAAACCGTAACTCCACCTACATACTTCACTGCTGATACTACACAGGATGGCAAGTAACGTTCTCCACGCGTTCGCCAAACCCAAACCCTTTCGTCGGATTGCCTTAGGGCATAGCGTGATTCATTACTCCCAAATATCTGTTTCTAGTCGTCTGTTGTGCAATGGCACCGTTCTTTACACCATGACAAGCGTTATTTAGTATTGACGACAGAAATGTGTGGTGTATGAGTAGCTGCTCGACCATTGTATAGAGATCTTTTTAACTCCGTACGCACAGTCATTGTGCTAGCTGGACTGCTGGTAATACTTTGGAACCCACAAGTAATTTCTTCCTCGGATTTCATACTATTCATTTACAACCGCTGTCCGCAATGCCCGGCGATCCCTGTTCTTACGTAGATGATGTCGGCCTGTTCTGGATTCAGCTGTGGTCGTTCCTTCGCGTTCCCACTCCACAGTCACGTCACCAACAGCTGACTTGGGAAGCTTTAGGATGGATGAAATGTCGCTTATAAGTTTGTACTCAAGTTACATTCAGTGACCTACTCACGTTTGAAGTTACTGAGGTCTCCTCACCGATCTATTTTGCTGTTACTGCTTTTGTACTAACAACACAACTGCTTCTGTACTAACAACACGGTACTCCCCGCGTCTGTTTATGCTGGCTGGCCCACCTCTCATTAAATCTGTTGTCTATTTCGCCTCACATAGAGGTGTCGTGATATTTTTGAACGGACCGTGTATGCGTGTAATATGATGAAAGGTGCAGAATTACTGTACACTCGTCTTCGAATACTGGTTCGCTAAATTAACCCAACAGAGTCTCTCAATGCAACGTCGCGTTTCTTCTAAAGATTCCCATGAGCGTAATCAGTTGCACTTTCATTTTTGCTGTACATACCTGTTACGTTCTTGGGAACGCATCTTTAAATTCATTGGATATCTACTGTCTCACCAATTTTTGTGTACATGAGGTATCCTAATCTAGGCTACTTGCCGCCTTAAATGATAGAATCTGATAAATCCACCGCGTCGAAAGGAAAAGACAAATGATAGAATCTGATAAATCCACCGCGTCGAAAGGAAAAGACTGATAGAGAATGTAAGTTTTCTCGGCCTTGTGTTATCAGCGATTAATAGTGTCGTCTATAAGCAACGCTGTAGTCTACACTTCTGCTCAGCCGAACGTTATGACCACCTACAAATGGTTCAAATGGTTCTGAGCACTATGGGACTTAACATCAGTCCCCTAGAATTTTGGTAAACATTTTTGGAAAGCAGTGATCAATTAATTGTTATATTTTGATTAAAGTTCAGTCTTGATCACTCATGTATGTTTTAATGATATAGGTAACCGGTTTCGGTTCTGTAGAAAGAACCGAAACCGGTTACCTATATCATTAAAACATACATGAGTGATCAAGACTGAACTTTAATCAAAATAGTCCCCTAGAACTTAGAACTACTTAAACCTAACCAACCTAAGGACATCACGTACATCCATGCCCGAGGCAGGATTCGAACCTGCATCCGTAACAGCAGCGCATTTCCGGACTGAAGCATCTGGAACCGCTCGGCCACAACGGCCGGCTATGAACACCTACCTAGTAGCCGGTATATCCACCTCTGGCACGGATAACAGCGGCGACGCGTCGTGGCATGAAAGCAGTGATGGCGTGGTAGGTCGCTGGAGGGAGTTGGCACCACATCTGCTCACAGAAGACACCTAATTTCGCAAATTCCGGAGAGGGGGGATGATTTCCGACTCCATGTTCAATCACATCTCAGATGTGTTAGATCGGGTTCAGATCTGGCGATTTAGGACACCAGTACGTGAATTGGAACTCGTCACTGTTTCTCGAACCACTCCATCACAGTCCTGGCCTTGTAACAAGGCGCATTATCTTCTTGAAAAATGCCACAGCCGTTGGGAAACATGATGGTCGTGAAGGGATGTATGATGCGCCTTGGTCGTCATGGTGCCTTGCACGAGCTCCATTGGACCCCTGGATATCCAAGTGAATGTGCCCCAGAGCATAATGGAACCGACGCCAGATTGTCTCCGTCGCGCAGTACAGGTGTCAAGGAGCTGTTACCCTACAAGACGACGGCTCCACGCCATCCCATCGGCATAATGAAGAAGATACCTGAATTCTTCGGACCTTTCAGCTCTATGCCACTGCACCAACGTCCAGTGCCAATGGTCATGTGCCCATTGTAATAGTAGGTAATTTAGAGACATCCGTTTCAGTTGTACTAATATTTATTTTAGAATCTCGAAACCAGTCGTGGTTTAAATAAATATTAGTACAACTAAAGCGGGTCTCTCTATAGGTCTGTGAAATTGTAACATACAAAGGAGAGGAAGGAAGAAATTTAATGCGAAATATGTGTAAAAACCAAACGAGCAGACTGCCCAAACAAGGAGACCTACATGTAGTATTTGGTAATACATAACGTGCGGTTGAGCTAGTCAGTGCAAGGGTTTCAGTTACTGCGATTCGGCGGAACTAGAAAAAAGGAAAAAGGGGACCCCAGTAATGAAACTGACCTAAAATGGAACATCCGGGCGGGTAGAATGAAGTAATCAGAAGAGGAGAACAAAAACTGTACTCAGCGCTGAGCCGCGAACGCTAACCACTACTGTGTAGAGGGCCACGCCGGAGGTCAGGAAGCGCGATGCGGCGCAAGCGCCAACGGTGTTCAACCAAGTAAACTGATGTTATCAGCGATGATACAGCACTCCGTCTTCAGGCCACGAGTGGCCTTCCGGGACCATCCGACCGCCGTGTCATCCTCGGTGGAGGATGCGGATAGGGGGGGCGTGGGGGCAGCACACCGCTCTCCCGGTCGTAAGATGGTATTCTTGACCGAAGCCGCTACTATTCGGTCGAGTAGCTCCTCAATTGGCATCACGAGGCTGAGTGCACCCCGAAAAATGGCAACAGCGCTTGGCGGCCTGGATGGTCACCCATCCAAGTGCCGACCACGCCCGACAGCGCTGAACTTCGGTGATCTCACGGGAACCGGTGTATCCACTGCGGCAAGGCCGTTGCCCATCAGCGATGATATAGGAAATCTAATAGTGACTAGTCCGAGTGCTTACAATATTTTATTTAAGGATGTATTAGAATACCAATAAGCTGTGGTACGCCGATAGGCCAAGTAGCTCTCAAGCATGTGCCGTTTTCAGGCAACAAGACAATGTACATAGGTAAAATGAACAAACAGGTACAACAGTGATAAAAATTAATGTTAATATTTAACCACACTAAGCAAATCGTCACATATGTGATACATTATGGGCTCGAGTGAGAAAAATAAAATGTATAAAAAACCCGTCACAAATCTAAAATGTAGGTGTACTAATGTGTGCATCGAAATAACGCACCAAGAGATTAGGCTGGGCGCCATACATCCTACAGAGGAGTAATCATATGGAAAGATGGCTAAGAGGGTATACAAATAAACGAATGGGAAAAGGTAAGACTAATCTAAATAGGTGTCTTAATAGGCAACAAGGCAGTAGTAGACAGGCCAAACGAATGAAGACAGGAGTATACAATAAAAGCCTTGATAAAAATAATGGTAAGATAAACTGTACCCAGTTAGTCATCATATATGTAGGATTATATGTATGGTCAGAAGTGACGATATAAAAATTCTGCAATGTAAGTGTAGTGAGACTAGAAGCATAACGACAAATGAACATGATCAGGCCGAGCACGCTTTATTAGACGAAATAATGTTAATACGGAAAGATGATTAACGCGAAACAATTAATAAACGAATGGGAGTTCAGAGAATCAGGCCTGACCTCGTGAAACATTATTTTAGAAACATATAGTTATTCAGTAGAACCGCATGTTTAGACGTGGTTTGCTCATTTAATGTATGTAGCAGAATCTAGTCCAGACTGCGTAAAATTTCAGTTTCTTCCAATAAGTTGAAGACTCGACTTTCCGGGTGTATACGGAGGATACGTAAGTTACTATCTACGTCAGGGATAGAGTGCTAGTGTGCTTGTAGGTGATTAGTTAAGGCAGATCGCGAATTACTTAAGTCTTGATGCTCTTTGAACCGAATTGCCAAAGTACGCCCTGTTGGTCAACATACAGGCATTAGCAGTCGTTGCAGTTAATCTGATAGACACATGATGTTTACCGGAAGCCCACCCACAAGGATCGATTTCTGCACGCCACCAGCTACCACCACCCAGCCCAGAAACGGTCTGTCCTGAGGACCTTCATACATCGAGCTGAAACCGTTTCAGACTCCGAAAACCTGCCGAGACAGTTGAGCCACATCCGTAAAGTTTTCAACAACAGACAAATTTCGCAAGCAGTTCCTACTAAGCCGCGAAAGCAGATCTCCGAAGACTCCACGAAGGAGATTGCGTTGTTACCGTTTTGTGGCTCAGTGACAGGGAAGATCAAACGACTCCTGAAGAAACATGAAACCGGTAAGTCTTCAGGCCCCCAGCAACGATCCAGCAATTAATGAAGCCTGTGAAAGACGATGTAGGCCTCAGAACACCGGGAATATACAAAATACTGTGTGGATGTGAGCAGTTTTATATCGATAAGACTGTCCGTACTATTTGCCGGCCGGAGTGGCCGAGCGGTTCTAGGCGCTACAGTCTGGAACCGCGCGACCGCTACGGTCGCAGGTTCGAATCCTGCCTCGGGCATGGATGTGTGTGATGGTCTTATGTTAGTTAGGTTTTAGTAGTTCTAAGTTCGAGGGGACTGATGACCTCAGATGTTAAGTATCATAGTGCTCTGTCCGTGCTATTGAACAGGGTCGCACAGAACGTGCAAGGTGTTTCCGCCCAGTAATACATGAAGCAATAGAGATCAAAATATCGGACAACACCCTCAGTAAAGTCGGGGGATTGCAGCTGAGTACGGTCTGGGATCCCGTGATCGGGGAGTTGAAGCAAGCGCGGCGGTCGTGCAACATTGTCATTTATGGCGCGGGACTCGACACCAGTGACGTCATTGATGGCGGCGCGACTAGAAAAGCGCGACAGGGGCATTTAGGCAACACTCAATCACTTGACAGTGGCAGAGGGGATCTCTGCCGAAAGCTCCTAGGCAGTTAACCACTTGATACGGCTTGAATCCCGAGAATATTTTATTAATAGTCAAACAGTGTTTACATCAATATATCCACATCTCCACACCGCAAAAACTTTAACGATGATTTGTGGACAGTACTTCTGATACTACTATATTTTCACCTCTTCTCTGCTCTGTTCAGGAATGGCACATCGGAAGAATGATTTTCGGTGAAACTCCATGGTACCTCTAATTTTTCTGATTTTCTCGTCGTCATTTCGCGAGACGTATGCAGATGGAAGCAGTATGTCGCCCGACTTCCCCGAAACGTACGTTATCGAATTTTAACAACAAAGCTCTCCATGATGGACAATGCCTCTGTCGTAGCATCTGCCACTGGAGTATGTTGAGCGTCTCCGGAACGCTCTCGGTTGTATCTTCGCTGCATGTTCTACTAATCCTGTCCGATAAGGCTACCAGACTGATGAGCGGTATCAAGAATGTTTTGTAATCCACTTCTTTGCTGGCTGAATTACATTTCCATAAGATTTTCCCAATGAATCTTGATCTGGCATCTTATATTCCTAAAAGCATTTTATGTGGTAATCCTAGGTATTTTACCGTAGTTACTGTTTCCATTGATTTGTCACCAATAATGTGATCGAACAGTAGTGGATTTCTTCGCCTATTTATGCGCAGTATGTTACAGTTATTTACTTTTTGGTTTGACTGCAGATTGTCCACGATTAGCCTCACGGTGCTTTTGGCGTTATTCACTAGATCATTAACATACAGGTGGCTTTTAGCTACCTAATAGTGACATTAATTAACGCAGAAGATTTACTTACTTGATGTAATTTATTCTCCTTGCTGAAATTGACAGAACATCAAGTTTCTTTTTAAAGTGTTCCACGTGGCTTTCTCTTGTCACACGGTAGATATCCCACCTGTAAAACATTGCCTCCCACATCCGCATCAGCAAGCCAGCTACTAGCCATCTCGTTGGTAGTTGCAGGCAGGGAAGGATGTACACCTTGTCTGTAACATATCCCCAAAGATGAAAGTCTAAGGTTGTCAAATCAGGAGTCAATGGTGACCAAGCTCTAGGACAGCTGTTAAAGACGTCAGGACATAACTTCCATACTTCCATGGTACTAGAGGGAGCTGTAGAGGATAAAAAACTGCAGAGGAAGACAGAAACTGGAATATAACCCGCAAATAATTGAGGACGAAGGTTGCAAGCGCTACCGTGTGGTGAGGAGGCTACACGGGGGAGGAATTCGGTCCTCAGATCTATACATGTCCTCCTCACTGTTTCCTTTGGTGGGCAAGCTACTCATTTGTCTTCCTCACATATTCCATAGTGTGGCTACCCGTGGGCGACCTTGACTTTTCTCTAGAAGTGCCACATAACGTAGTTCCACAAACATATCATACCACGCTAATAGCCTTTGCCCGAGGCGGAGCTTTGTGACACTCCGTTCTGAAGCGTCTTCTTACAACAAATGAAGTTTGCGTTACCAAAAGCAACTCTTAGCACATTCCGCAGCGCTTTATTGTTAATGTGACCACGAACTGTTTCCTCATAACAAGCGAATGGAGCTACATGTGGAGGCGTAGAATTGAAACTTGGTGGCGCGAGATTTGGAGAGCTCCTGCGGAAAAAATCAGTCAGTTATTTCGAAATTATTAACTTTATTTTTAGGTAACTAATTTAGAATAACGCAGTGTATTGTGAGTAGTAATGGCCTTGTCACGCTCCCAAGGGATCCTCCTGAAATTACCTATATATCTGTCGATTTTTTCCGTTACGATGCGAAAATGCTACCTTGCAGTGGAAGTACGCTACCCTGTTTTACGTCCATATGGCAAATGCTGTGCCTTCAGTTTAATTCAGTTACAAGTCCTGTCTCAAAGGCAATCTTATTAAAAGCGATGTACGCCGAAGTGAAGTGTAAGCTACAGCGGAGCAGCGGCTAGCATTTTTGATGGCAAATAGTCCATCCGCTCCTATTTCCCCTCCTTTTGGAAAAGGAAGCACCGCAAGGGTTTTATTTGTAGGGGTACACTGTACGTTTCGCTTAGTTAGGCCCTTCAGCGTCACATCTCACTTAATTGAAGTGCATTAACAGCCGCAGAAACTCTAAGTCTCGTACGCAGAACAAACGAGAGAGTACGGCATTTCACATGCGGCGCTTACGTGGAGTAAAGGATTTGTGGACTAAAAACAGAATGGGATAGCTTTCCCGTTAATTTGGGCAGGCAGCCGTGGTTAATTCCCGCTCCATTCCTTTCTCCCTCTCCTCATCCCCCCTTTTTTTCTGCTGCCGTGCGAGTTGGTGGCACTGCCCTCTCCCGTCTCAGCTTCCGGCTCTCTTTGTGCATTTGTTACGCTGGGGCTTTTGAAGTACTCGCGCGCAGTGTATTTTTATGTCTCGACTGCAGTTTACTCAAGTTTCGCTGTGACCATGTTGTAAACCAGCCCCGTGCAGAGGCTAGTGGAGCAATTTAAAGAAGAACAAGCAAAGAACGTGGCGTGTTGTTTGCACTTGTTTACACTTACCCGCGACCATAAGGTGACTTGTTCGTTAGCGCAACTCCGAAAACGTGCGTGGCCACTCAGGTAGCCTGCACTCAACACATTTTGCTTTCTAACCCAGACGTGCGCAGATGTCTGTCCTTAAATCTTTTTTATAGTTTACCGCTGGTAATACTTACTCTTACCCTCATCGTTAATGCCTCCATGCATTACTGTACGACATTGAATGTACTTTAGCTGTTAGCTGTTAACTGCACTTAGTGTTCATAACACCCTCAGTTTGTACACAGTACTTCATTGCGTTTACTCGGAGAGGTAACACGTTTATGTTGATTATAAAGTTCTTCCTTGCAAGTGTTAAGGTTTCGTTAAGTGCTCTGCATGTTTGCTTTCGTGCTCTGGTGACGTGCTAGAGTTCCATGTCGTCGACGCCCTGCAATTTTTTGTTTGTTATTGAGTGCGCGTGCTAAAGCAAGGAACTGGTCTATCAGCTAATATAAGCAAAAAATATGTCCATTGAAATTTGAGATCGTCCGATTGAAGCAACGCGATCTGTTTTGGAAAGTACTCTTTTATTCACAAATGTCTTGGTCGCTATGGGCTTAAACCAGGTTACCATATTCGACTCTTTTATCAGTCATCGTCAGAACCAGCATCTTGTTACAAAAGTAACATGTTGAACAGTCACCTAATTTTTATCTTGGTCAGTTGACATAAACTAAAACCAGATGACGTCACGTGACTAAGATGGGCGCTGGGTGACTGTTCGACGTGTTATTTTTCTAAGTAACAGGTTCCGACGACGACTCATAAGAGACAACAACGGTAAATTGTTGTTAAGTCGATACAAGCCGATTAAGACTATCTATATCTGTACTAATAGTAAAATTGCAAAACCGTCGTGTCTGGTTGTTTGAACACGCCAGTCTCCAAAAGTACTAGGCGAATTGTCATGCGATTTTCACAGCTAACTTGACCGTAGCCTTCGGACAGCGTATAGGATTTTTTTCATCAAATTGGGGACACGGAGAAAGATATGCCGTGATTTAAAGTTTTATCCGAAATCGTCTGCTCAGCGTAATAATTTAGATGTTTAATCACCACGGCATAATACGCCGAAGAACAAATAGGTAGTGCAGTTACAACAATATGGGATTGTGGGACCGCCTTGGTGCAAAACACTTTTGTTATTTATTTATTTCCAAACAAGTTTCAGCGACAGTTATCTCCATCGGTGGGTTCTTTGATTCTAAAACATTCACAGAAGCAGCATACTTGTACAACATTGTAAAACATTATTACATGTGTACTGTTTTGTTCCAAATATTGTTTTCTGTGAATAATTTCATAATACCGTATTTATTATACGTCACGGCATGGTTTTGCGATTGTTGCCGCTGTTTCCACATATTTTCTGTGGTGCTGTTTTTTTCTGTTTATCTCGTCATACATCATCTACTACTGTAGGAGAGGCCGTTAGTAAAAAAGAAATATACAAAAACTTGCACTTATACTTTGTATAGTTGGGACTATGAGACCGATTACGTGATCCACATATTACAGAACAACAGCTAAAAAGCAAGAAATTCCCAAGCAAATAAATGAAATCTCATCCATTCTTAGGCTAATCACAAAACACAATTACTTCACTTTCAACAACAACTTTTATTTGCAACTACATGGGCTATCCTTGGGATCTCCCATCAGTGGAATTTTAGCGATCATCATCTTGGATCTTATAGCGAACACAGTGTTCAACATTGGAAAACAAGAAGGGTAGGAAATAATTTACTGGTACCAATATGTGGATGATGTAATCTGTCTCATAGATGAAACGCAAAACATCATACAAGAAGTATACAATAGTATCAACACAGTACATCCACAAGTCCACTTCACAAAAGAAATCGGAAAAGAAACTAAATTTTCTGGATCTTAAAATTACAAGAAACAACAACCAACATGAAGTTTTCCTCTACAGAAAACCAACATCAACAAGCACTGTTATCCATAGTTCGTCCAACCACTGGATACTGCATAAATACTCCAGTTTCACACACATGCTCCACAGGATAAACAGAACACCTCTTAAACCAGAAATCTACACTCAGGCATTAAATATAATCAAACAAATTGCCACTGAAAACGGCTACAAAACAATCACCGTAAAGAAGCTCAACAACTAGGTAAAAATGAAACAACAATAGTGATCATTCACTCAAGAGCACAACCAAATGATCTGAAAACCTAGAGGCAGAACTCACAGACAACACAGCAGAGCACACCACATCAGGAAAAGAAACAGGTGGTACTGACAAACATACAATAATAAAATAGAAAACAGAACTGGAAGCACATTGGAACAGCAAGGGATCCCAATAACTTTCAAAACAAACAACACAGTTCAACAAAGGCTAAGACCAGACAAAAGAACCTCAGACAAATTCAGCAATGCTGGAGTTTACAAACTCACATGCAATTCCTGTCAGGCCCGAAACAGGGTAGACAAGCAGAAATTTGCGAATAAAGTACACAGAGCACTTGAGACCTCTGAAGAGTGACAGCATACATTTCACTTTCGCAGAACACTTAATGGACAAAAACAACCATCCCAGTAAGATCGACTGTAAATTACACATACTGAAAAACAGCAACAGTTTATACCGAAAACTAATATTTGAAGAAAATTATTACATACAAAAGGCAATAGTAGAAGTCAAAAATGTAATAAACTAAAATAACACCCTGTGCAGAAACACCCTCTAAGAGAACTGACATAGGATACAGAACAGGAAAAACACAGAGACATGTAAGGAACAGAAGTTGTCTGAGCTCCCGCTACACTTCTCATAACCTTCTCGCAATATGCGATACATTTCTCTCGACACACACGAACAGCAAAATGACTTCGTGTTTTGGATTACTAACAGGATGCGAAATTTACGTTACTCTTTGTCTAAAAGTAGCTGCAGCCCGTCCAATGAACGTGAGTACATGGCAAACAACGTAACAATCTAGTACACACCAAAATTGTATCCACAACACTACCGCAGTCCTAATTTTCTAACGCTGACAAACATTAGGTAACTATTTTTTTCTTTTTTTTACTGACTGCCACTCATAGCGTTGCATGTGATGTACGCCAAGGAAAACGAAAAAAAAAACATAAGATATACCGAAAACGCCTCTGGAAGAAGATAAAACACCGTGTACTACCCACAGTTGACAGTTGACAGCACAGTACAATAAGGCACACAAACATGACGAAATCTAACGTAGACCACAACAGACCCGAACCACACAACTGACAGCTGACCACCTAATGGTAGGTAGAGTACTATGAGTAAGACATCATAATACCCTGATTGTAAAATGTAAACCTTCACAGCCGGAATTGTTACAATTAATAAAATGTTCAGGGCTATTATGCCGTTTTCGAAGGGATTTCACTTTAAAACCCGACGTTTCGTCCCCAATTGCGGCGGATATCTTCAAGAGGGATCGTAACTTTGTTGAATGTCCGCTTGACCTCCGGCTCGATACTGGCTGATAGAGACGAAACGTCGGGTTTCAAAGTGAAATCCCTTCGACCACGGCATAATAGCCCGGAATGTTTTATTAATTATGGTCATAATACCTTTTGAGTAGCGCCAGTGCAGCGACTATGTTAATATCCGCAACCAAGAGTTGCACACGCCTTCCTATAAACACGTGTTTATCGCGGACGGAAAGTATTGTGTTTCCGGACCCATTTTTATTGGACTTAACTTTTCTTGTTACGATGAGTACTACCATCTCTCAATGTGGTCGACACATTTTTTAACACCCTATATAAATCATTGCCAGAGGTGAAAAAGTGATTTTTTTTTTCTTTTCCGTCTTCAAGCAACACTTACACCTAGCTTCAGCAGTTATTTGTTGGTTGCGTATATTCCAATTACTGACGCTACAGTTTTTATCTTCTGTTGCTATTATTGCACCAAGGGAGGTATTATCTTTTGTTTTAACACGTGTCTTGTAATTCTGTCCCTTCTTCTAGTCAGAATTGTCCTCTGAATTTTCAACATTTCAAACGCACCGATTTTTCTTCCTTTCCAGTATTCTCCAAGTCCATGACGATCCACTTCCATACAGTGCCGTCCTTCAGAAATTTGTCCAACTAAGGTCTAGTTTGAAACTAGTAGACGCACTCTTCCTGTGGTAATCTGTTTTTTATGTCCTCCTTGCTGCGTCCGTCATGCATTATTTTGCTTCCGACGTAGCAGAATTCCTACAAATCGCCTACTTCGTGGTCCTCAGTTCAGGTTTTAAGTTTATCGCTAATCTCATTTCTGGTACTCCACTATTTTCGTCTTTCTCCTGTTAACTATCAATCCACATTCTTTACTCATTAGACTCATTCCATTCAACTGATCTTGCAATTTTTCCTCACTTTCACTGAGGATAGCAGTTTCATCAGCGAATCTTATTGTTGATATCCTGTCGCCATCGATATTAATCTCATTCCTGAACCTTTCCTTTAATTCCGTTATTGCTTCTTCGTTGCATAGATTGAACAATAAGGGCGACAAAAAAAATGGTTCAAATGGCTCTGAGCACTATGGGTCTTAACTGCTGTGGTCATCAGCCCCCTAGAACTTAGAACTACTTGAACCTAACGAACCTAAGGACATCACACACATCCATGCCCGAGGCAGGATTCGAACGTGCGACAGTAGCGGTCGCGCGGTTCCAGACTGCAGCGCCTAAAACCGCTCGGCCACTTCGGCCGGCCAATAAGGGCTCCTTTCTAATCTGAGCACTTAGTTGTTGGTCTCCATTCTTAGTTTTTCGCCTTGGTTCTTGTACATGTCATATATTTGCGTTTTTACCTGTAGCTTACACCCATTTTCACAAGCTTTCGAACATCTTGTAGCATTTTACATTGTTAAACGCGTTTTGTAGATTTTCAAACTCAATGAAACTGTATAGAGATAATCAGCAAACAGTTACACGAAAGGAATTTAATTTCTTAACTGATTTCAGGCATAGTGCTGTTCTTCAGAAGGTTATAACTAAAGCATTATTTGCGAGTGTCAACAGAAAGATGCATACAGCGTATTGCTGTGGTCATGTGGGTCTTAGTCACTGTACAATAATGATGTAAAGAAGCCAAATAACAAATGCAGATGCAGATATCATGCCAGAACTGGAGGTAATCAACTATGGTGGTGTCGTGATTTTCCTTAAATCCTGTACCCAATAATCGAGCGCAGCATCAGAACGGTCACTCTAATGTATTTGACTGTATTTACAAACTGATTGTCATATAACACATCCCCAGTTTCCTCGAGGATCTACTGAGGATTGAACCCCAAGATTTCGGCTTTGTGGTCTGCCACTATTTTTATGACATTACTACACGCTTGGGATATTTTTTACCTCAGTTAGAAACAATATTTTCATGGAACTTTTCAAGAAATTGGAATGTACGTATATCCATCATAGCACTAGAGTGCTTTAAAGATTACTTTTAAGATGTAAGCACTCACTTGTCGTAATCACAAAAACTGTCTCACGAAGACTGGATTCTGGAGTGTTTGTCATAACCGGTACATTCTTTGCAAACTGCAAATTAATGTTCCTTACGTATTAACGTACAGAAAGTATTGGACGTAGCTTTGGCTTTCTGGCTCTTTTTTCGGGGACACACCTCACATCTGAGAAGACAAGATTGTCTTTGTTCTTCCACTACAGTGATGTATCTCACAGCAGATTTGTATCTCACAGCAGATTTGAGAAGTGACGGCAAGTGTTTCTTGGTGGTGCAGATTTTTTCCACATAGTGCAATCCTTTCCTTCCTAGCTAGCTTAAGATACTGCAGCCACATCATCGGAATTATCACTTTCTACCTCTTGCTCAGTATCTGTATTGCTATCGCTCTGCGAAACGTGGTCACTTTGTCTCTCAAACTTAATATTTATCTCATACTCGTTTGCACAATGTCCGGCATAGAAGATGCCATGTCTTTATCACGTTCGAATATGCAATCTATTCCCAAGGTTCAGTGGCTATGTTACCACATGCGCGGAGTATTTTTTACCCAGGAAGTAGAAGACACACCTCTGCTGAAAAAGACAATACGTGAAACTTGACCACTTTCACATTGTTACAAGGAGGGACAGTTGATTGAAAGGTATGTGGAAGGTGCCCCCATGAAAAACGTAGCGAAAAGTGCTACCAACGTATCAGAGCTACAATGTTTCCGGGTTAAGAACCCACCCGTACGTCTTGTGGTTGGATAGATTCTTAGTGACTAGTTTTCAGTTTGAAACATTCAGTGTACATGGACAAGAGCCTCCCTTCCTCGTATTTTTCATTGTGATAAAAATTCTACCATGTTTAATTAGGACTTGACTGCGCGTTTCCGGAAGTGATACATTAGAAGTAATGCAGAAAATAAGCCTCCGTGTTACTTCGGAGGGCTGGAAAAAGTTGATCCACAAGGAGGGGAAAGCTCATAACCGGGACTCTTTTGCAGGTATCGGCGCCTCTGGCGGCCGGAGAGCGTGCAACATTATCTGGGCGCGGAGTGCGGACTGCGGATCGCTCCCACGAGTGCGCTAGCTCGCAAACTTGGCGGACCATCTGTTTCCCGGCACACTTGCTCAAACAATGCCGTGCAGCGCCGCCGCTCGTATTTCGCAGTGTCCTTGTTTCTGCAAGCACCGACGCGAGGGCGCGTGTAAGCTGCTGCCTCCATTATGCGCCCGGAAGAAGAGAAGGGAAGGGAAAGGGGTGCGTGGTGCCGCCTTAAAATACGGCGGCCTCCCTACATCGCTTCGCTGAGCCCTTGTCCGCCAATACCTCCCGCGTATCGGAACCACTGGAATACCTTCTCGCGCGCTCAAACGCACGCTACCGAAGCGCACATTTTTTCGTATTTAGAAAAGAAAATGCTATTGTTATTTAGAATATGAGCGGATACTGAAGATATAATGCACGAAGAATCGCGAGAATGAGCAGTTCTCTTGATTATGACTCGCACAGAAACAGGAGCCATCGAGATTTATTGTCTTGAAGTATCGATTCTCTCCGAAGGGCTGTATGCAGGTACGACGATTGTATTGGAGGAGGAAGCGTAAGAATGAGGTATTTTTTACGATAGTTAGAGCAGAAACAGCTACCTGGCGCCATTTATTATCTTGAAATAATGATTTTCTTCAGAGACTGCTACTACAGGTTCATGCCGAGGCGGTGTCAATTAAAGCACATTATGTCTCCGTCACGCGCAAGTCGTCGCCAAAGTAATAACTGGAGACTCAAATAGGGTCTGCGAAATTCTGCAGTTCTGAATGAAAATGCACTAACAGGGGAAGTACCCCAACTCGAATAGCTAATTCCGAATAACATGATGTAAAAATGCGGGAATGTGTCGCTTCTACCTCCCATCAAGGTCATCTGTAAAACATTGCATTTCTGTACTATCTGTGTTTTAAGATTAACAAATCTACAGAAGCACGAGGCACTGAAGAAACAGTGCCGTGTAATAGTTATAAGCAGCAGATTCATAAGAGTTATAAATGAGATATTATTTGGCAGAAAGGTGAACATTTGCTTGAAACAGTTAAGTGTTGACACACACACAATACTTCCATAGTCGTATTTATCAAAATGGAAGTTAGCATGTTGTATAACCCATCGCTCATTCGTCATCGAAGTGTCAGTGTGGAGTTTCAATGAAGCGGTTAAATCACAACCGAATGGGACAGAACACTCGCTTGAAAAAAGCCACATGTCGATATGCTACACCATTTTCGGTATTCCAGTATCAAAAGCTACGGTGATTACATTACGGATAATGTAATCACTGTGGCTTTGCCACGAGCTGTTCGATTCCACTGTGTGTTAATCATTTCACTGAAACACCGCATTTGCTCTTCGATGACGAATATGGGAAGAACGTACACAATACAGCAATTTGTGTTTTGGATGTACAGTTCTGTAAATACTGCCTGTGCTAATGCAGATTCATTCAAGCAAATGTTTTAACTTTCGTGCCAAATAATACCTCATTTATTATTGCGAATTTGCCGGTAATAATTGTCTGTTAGACGATATTGTTTCTTCAGCCTCTAGATACGTTAAGGGGCAAACACTGGTGGTTTCCATATGCAGATTTTTACTGACAAATGACCTTGATGTGGGGTGAAACGAAAGCATCTCCGTATGTATTAAGTCATTCTTACCAGTTTTAACCGTTCCGGGTGGTGTACTTCCCCTGTGTAACTCTCCTTTATACGAGGCCTTTTTTTTTAAAGTAAGTATCCTTTGAATTAAAAATAAAACAAGTACACGTTTCTCAGCAGTTTTATTTTCACACGAAAGCCTGTTCTGAAATCTACTTTTTTGTATAATTCTCACGAGTATTAAGGCACTTATAGTAACGTACAACCTACTTTGAAATACCATCCCTGTGGAAATCTGACTCCTGTTTTGACGACTATTGCAACACGGGCATTTTGAAATCCTCATCTGACCAACCAGATGCTTCTTCAATGCAGGGAACACGTGGTAGTCATTGGACTGTATAGAGGATGATCGAGTTGCTCCCAGCCAAATGATCTGATCGCCACTTGAGTTCTATTGGCTGCGTGTGGACGAGCGATGTCATGAAGTAAAACGATCCCCTTACTCAGCATGTCACGTCTTTTGTTTTGGAGTGCATGGGGCAGTTTCTTAAGGTTCAAATGGCACTTAACATCTGAGGTCATCAGTCCCCTAGAACTTAGAACTACTTAAACCTAACCAACCTAAGGACATCACACACATCCATGCCCGAGGCAGCATTCGAACCTGCGACAGTAGCAGCAGCGCGGTTCCGGACTGAAGCGCCTAGAACCGCTCGGCCACAGCGGCCAAACACTGTCTGTGTTTCGCAGGCTATAAACTATATATTTTTTAGAAGAATCTAAAGTTACCTTTCCTTTTCAGTCATAGATAATCTTCTATTTTAACCACGTTGGTTACTCATGAATCGTCGTCCTTCGAATCGGGAACTTGGAGAGGAAACTTAGAGAAACAAAGTTTGTCCATTCTTGCTCGCGTTCTTTGCGAACAAGTTCGTAATATTGTGCGTACCATAATTCCTACTCAGGTCGTGTAATCCCCATGTAATAACCGGCTGCGTCCAGAATACTTCATTGTAGCTGGTAGTATCCGAAAAGCTGAATCCCGAGCCGCCTCCCGGAGTTCCTTCTCGAGTTATTAGCGTCGAAATTCTTACGCACCGTGAAGAGCACGGGCTTCTTTAGCAGCACATTTCACAACCTTCAGGTAAGTTGAATGTTCTTCACAGTGTCCAGAATTATTAGCATGTAATTATGCGAGGCAAGAAGGCTGTGTAATTACTGATTTTCTTCCGAATGGATGTGTCCTGCATGCTGTACTTACTTGTTAGCTAATCATATTGAATTTTGAAACTTCTTCGCTGGAAGAAGTGATAAATGTTAGAACAAAATAAGACCTCCCCGTTTCAAAACGATCCTCATCGCTTATTCTTTTTTGTGGCAAGCACAAGGCTAGAAGCGTTCTTTTTCAGTTTCATTACTATGAGGCTTTCACATTATGTTTTATCTCTAGTGTGTAAGATTTTACTGGCAGCTTGTTGATTAAATAAAAATAATATATAGGGCATCAGTTATCGCTAGAACAGAAAGGAAGAAACTGGGAATACCCAGCGAAACAAAAGCATCTATTTATCTCGATATATGGACGCAGCTCACCGAAAACCCTTTCGGCCCTTCTAACGTCTTTAAAAGCTGGCTCAAAATCGCTCTGAGCACTATGCGACTTAACTTCTGAGGTCATCAGTCGCCTAGAACTTAGAACTAATTAAACGTAACTAACCTAAGCACATCACACACATCCATGCCCGAGGCAGGATTCGAACCTGCGACCGTAGCGGTCGCTCGGTTCCAGACTGTAACGCCTAGAACCGCACGGCCACTCCGGCCGGCTTAAAAGCTGGTTGTGTGAAATGTGCATCATGTCGTTAGTCAGCTGAACTCCTCAGCATTTATTACGTGCATTGCATACTGCAAATATCTAGGATTTTGTTCCAAGCGTTTGTCGCTCAGAAAATCTGTATCTCTTAGCTTGAACCGTGTTCGTGTTTGTGTGGGTTGCCTTGAAAAGTCGTCGTCCGTAAGTTTTCTTCCCGTGTTCGTGCGTTTCGTTACCGCAACAAATACGATTGTGTGGGCAACGTTCTTTCCTTCTTTTTATTTTCAGTCGTAAAGAGTTTCTTCGTGAGGCGTGAGGGGAAATTCATTGAGGAAGGAAAACCACAATCAATGCGGAACTGAGATTATATGGAAATAGTGAGGATTAATTACATCAAGGTTAGTTAGCTAGACATCAAAACAACTTGGTCCGCTTTGCAGTACAGCCATCAGTAAGCTCTCGATGACTGCATGGATAACTGTGGGACTAATTTCCGTTCCCGTTAAAAGAGCTGTGCCTGGGATTCCACTGGCAATAGAAAAACGCTGGGCAAAAAGAAAGCAAAAAAACTGTTACGGGACAGGACACATAGGTCTAAGGCAGAAATAGTGAACATTTCGATGAGTTGCGAGGAAAGTCGTTAGAAAAAAATGAGAAATTTATCAGTCAGCTCACCGGGGTAGTGTGATCGGACTGACGGAAGTTGAAGAGTTCTTTGCTAGTTCTCCCACATGGGGAGTCTAGTGCGTAACAGTTATCTTGGTGCGTTACATGGATACGTGAAGACAGTTGGAATCGGTCTACTCATACAAATACCTGGATGTAATAACTTTTGGGGCTGCGATATGTAATGGCCGCAGAAGCTCAGTCTTAGGTAAAAAAGATAGAAGACTTTGTTTTACTGGGAAAAATGCAGTCCGTCTAGGAACGAGATTGCTTGTAAAGCTCTCGTACACACCTCTATGGGACAGGTTTTTTTGACACACGGGGGATCGTCACGGAAATTTATAAACTGCAAGTGGCAGATGCTTAAAAATAGACATAAACTATTTTGTGAAAGCCTAATTACCATTCTTCGAGAATCATTATTAAGGAAGGAATATATTCAGGTCCCAGTATCGCACCCTTAAGGGTTATCGACAAGATTGGACTTTTCTTTCGCTCCACACCCGAATGAATGGGAAGAAACGCTAATCTGTGGTATAATGGGAAGTAGCATCTTCATTGCATCCCACATGGTTTGCAGAATATGGCTGTACGGGTGTTGGACGTAAATATAATAACACCGCTAGGGAATATGTGCGTGAACATAAATTTAGATGCTAGCCAAGCCTGCAGGTTCCCTGCTATATTTCGTCTAGAACGGCACCTGCGTAATGGCCTCGATACGTCGCAGGTATTTTCCGTAGTCAGAACAGTGTTCCGTGTACTTGTGTGTGCGTTATTTCGGAGCTAAGTGACTTCAAAAGTGGACAAATTGTTGGTGCTCGTGTTGTGTGGACTCGTGTAAACAAGGTAACCGAATTGTTTAGTGCTTCAAAAGGCACCGTATCGAAGATTTGTACTGCATAAAAAGAAAGCGGAAAAACGTCATCCACTAAGTCACAGCGCATATGGAAAGTGTTTCGAATAATCGTGACAGACGGTCATAGAAGAAGACTGTAACGAAAAATAAGAGGACGACAGTTGGACAATTGTAAAAGTCACCGAAGAAATGAACGTCGCACTAGCGGACACCGTCAGCATCAAAACAAGACGGAGGGAGCTCTAGTAAACAGAAAATTACAGATCGAGCTGGAGTTCCAAAACCACAAATCATTGCTGGAAATGCCCGTAACAGAAAAACATGTTAAGTAAGCCATAAAACCTGGGATAGCGATATGCAGGTATACAGATGGCGATAGTATCACATACACAAGGTATAAAAGGGCATTGCATTGGCGGAACTGTCATTCGTACTCTTGTGAATAAGTTTCCGAGGTGATTATGGCCGCACAACGGGAATTAACAGACTTTGAACGCGGAATGGTAGATGGACATGGGGCATCCCATTTCTGAAATCATTAGGGAATTCAGCATTCCGTGATCCACAGTGTCAAGAGTGTGCCTAGAGTACTAAATGTCAGGCATTACCTCTCACCACGGACGCCGCATGAGAACAGTGGCGTTTGCGCAGAGTTGTCAGTGCTAACAGACAAGCAACACTTTTTGAAAGAACCGCAGAACTCAATTGGGACATACGGATTACCCGACGCGAGTACCTTACCTAACAGCACGACATCGCCTGCAGCGCCTCTCCTAGAATCGTGACCATATCGGTTGGACCCCAGACGACTAAAAACCTGTGGGCTGATCTGATATCTTCCGATTCCAGGTGGGGGAAGTGCTGATGGTAGGGTTCGAGTGTGGCGCAGACCCCACGAAGCCATGGACCAAAGTTGTCAACAAGGCACTGTGCAAGCTGATGAGTGTGGGCAGTGTTTACTTGGAATAGACTGGGTCCTCTGGTCCGACTGAACCGGCCGTTGACTGGAAAAGATTATGTTTGAGTACTTGGAGAACGTTTGCAGCCATTCATGGACTTCATGTTCCCAAACACATCACCGGGCCGTTGTTATTGGCGGTTTGTTTGGAGAAAATTTTGGACATTTCGAGCAAATGGTTTGCCCACCCAGATCGCCCGACATGAATCGCATCGAACATTTACGGGACGTAATCGAGAGGCCAGTTCGTGCATAATATCCTGCACCACCAACATATTCGGTATTACGCACAGCTGTAGAGGCAGTATGGCACAAGATTTCTGCAGGGGACTCCCAGCGGCTTGTTAATATCACGTCGATTTGCTGCACTACGCCGGGCAAAAGGTGGTCCTACCCATTATTAGGAGGTATCCCGTGACTTTTGTCACCTCTGTGTGCGTATCAATGGAGAAAGGTATTTATCTGGATAAGTATTGTTGTACACTGCTTTCAACTTCTGACCTAGTTTATATGGCGGGGGTTCGGTGATAATTTAGGCAGCAATATCTTGGTATTCCATTGGCCGCATCGGTGCTCCGCAAGACCGCATTACCGTCAAGGATTATGTGACCACTTTGGGTGATCAGGTCCATCCCATGGTACAGTGTTCGTTCCCCAATGGTGATACTGTGTTCCAAGACAACAGGACCCCTGTTCCCACAGCTTGCGTCGTCTAGCACTGGTTTTGTAAGCACGAGGATGGGTTGTTGCACCTCCGCTAGCCACCAGTCACTAGATCTCAGTATTATTGAGCTTTTGTTTGCTTTGGAGAGAAGAGAGCGTGATCACTATACTCCTCCGTCATCGTTACCGGAACTTGACAGTATTTTGCTGTAATAATGGGATAAGATTCCCTTGAAAACCATAGAATAACTGTATCTATCCGTTCCGAGACGACTGGAAGCTGTTTTCAATGCCAGTGCTTTTTCTACACCGTATTAGGCATGGCAAATTATTGTGTTTTCGGTGTTTCCATGTTTTTGCCCACCCCCTGTGTACGGAGATGTGTTGGTCGTAGCACTCCGTCAGTTCCACATAGCTAAGTGTTCTACAGGGAAGCGGTAGTGCAGTTCGGCCTTTTGACAGTAAAAAATAGTAAGCACTCTGCATAAAGCATCACGCAGTTCCTTCCGCAGTAAATTCTCTCTTTCTGTTTTAACTTAACGTGTACAATATTTTGCGGAAACAGGGAAGCTAACTTTTAGAAAGCTTCTGTCTTGAAGGTACGAGCAGCTACGTTAAGTATAGAGCAACGTCACCGTGTGTGGTGGAATACGCAGCGAACTTACGCATGGCTTCCGGCTTGACGCAGACCTTCCGACGCCCTCGCTATCTTTAGTGGTTCTGTTTTAAGGTGCCCAAACGCCGCGTGTGTTTTCGTCGCTCTCCCTTCACTAATTATAACCGCTCCGTCGCCGCTGTCAGAATTGTGTGGCTCGTGCCAGTTTTCCCCTGACTTCCTCGCAGCCAAGAATAACTTCCAACTGTATGCATTCGCCCTTGGGGGTGCCGGAACGCACTCCCGCCCCCAAGAAGGGCGCCGTTTTCGTTGGATACTTTTATCACACTGGAATTGTTGTCGGGAGGTCAGACTGTCGTTCGATGTGTTTCCGTGACAAATTCGATACTAACAGAAACAATAAAATGTTGATGCCTCTTCAAGGATATCCATAACTTCATTGAAAATGTTTGATGTTCCCACTGCTGTGCACCATTCATTCGTACGAGAACTACTCGATTTCAAATAAAAGCATTTCAGGTTAGGCGTAAACAACTGTACACAGTAACCACGTACTACCCGCCAAAGAGAACTGAAAACCTGACCAAGATGTCTGCAGCGCAGTGTTTACTCCCGACAAGCAGGGGATTTAGTAGTAGCGCACTCTCCCATTTTCTTACTAGTGGAAGGCTGCCTCGCGCTACACGTCTGTACCCCAATGCTCTGCATAACACAACAATTTAACATTGATCGGCACTTTCAACTGTCAATACTCCTCGCACAATATTACTGTGACGACTGTTATTCACAGTGTAATGTATCTGAATTAACTTCTGGCCGCTTTAATTCTGCTGCTTCATTTTAGTAATCTGTGAGGCAGCCTCAGCAGCACCATCGAGGTGCTCATTCAAAAGTAATCACTACACGCGTTAAGACATTTACCCCACCCTCTTGTGCGTCCGGTGTTAAGAATAGGCCTGAGGTATTCCTGCCTGTCGTAAGAGGCGACTAAAAGGAGTCTCACACGTTTCGGCCTTTACGTGATGGTCTCCTGTAGGGTTTGACCTCCATTCGTCAAAATTTTTCCGAAGAGCGAGCCAATTGGGGAAGGGCGCCTTACATGGTGCATCGTGTCCATCGTGCCTTGAGATCTGTAGCCCTCTTTCTCGTCGTCGCATTGCAATACCGCTCATTCTCAATCTCTAGGGTGAGGACACCTGTCTGGGTGCGTTTTCCACCATGCACTATGCAGTATCGCTTTCTGCGCCGACGATGACCATGGCCATGACTTGTTTGCACCTGATATCACCCTGGGGCATCGGGACTCCTGGCAATGGCCATCCTGCCAGGTGGCCTGTGCTGCGGCTGGGTGGCGCCCGTGGGGAGGGCTCCTGGTCGGAGTGGGTGGCATCAGGGCAGATGATGCGCTCTGAACTGTACCACGTCGTCACTTGCTGGTGATCAAACACCAGCAGCTCTAAGCGTTCCAAGGCTCAGTACAATTCAAGAAAGGACGACCCTAAATTATTCCCCTCCCTGGCCACACCATGGGAGCAACGCCAGGCTAAGGATGGCAGCGAACCTTATTCATCCCGGTACCTCGTATGTATGAGAACTGATGGGAACTCAATAGTTTCGATGAAGCCACAGTTTTTTGTAGACCATTTAGTGGACAAGTTTGGGGAGATGAAGGGCTTGTCCAAAATGCCGTCGGGTTCAGTCTTGATAAAAACAGCATCCTGTGCCCAGTCCAGGAATTACTCACTTGTGACAAGCTGGGAGATGTTTCCGTTACCATCACGTCCCATAAGAGCTTAAATATAGGCCAGGGTATTACATTCCACAGGGACCTTCTTTTGCAGTCTGACGACGAGGTACGCGCCAACTTAGAGCGACGAGGCCTTCATTTTGTCCGGCGCGTCCATCGGGATCCGAGGGATAATCAGGTTCCCACTGGTGCATTCATGTTGGCTTTCGAGGATGACACATTGCCCGAGAAGTTCATGGTGATGGTCTGCCGCTGTGATGTGAAGCCATATAGCCGGCCGGAGTGGCCGTGCGGTTCTAGGCGCTACAGTCTGGAACCGAGCGACCGCTATGGTCGCAGGTTCGAATCCTGCCTCGGGCATGGATGTGTGTGATGTCCTTAGGTTTAATTAGTTCTAAGTTCTAGGCGACTGATGACCTCAGAAGTTAAGTCGCTTAGTGCTCAGAGCCATTTGAACCATTTTTGAAGCCATATATCCCTCCCCCTGTGCGGTGCTTTAAGTGCTTAAGTTCGGTCATATCTCTTCCCACTGTACTTCGAGCGTCACATGTCGAGATTGTGGAAATCACATCCCAATAATCCATGTGCTCTGCCTCCCGTCTGTGTCAACTGCAGAGAGCATCATTCCCCTTGCTCGCCAGACTGCAGGATTTTACAGCGCTAAAGGAAAATCATGCAGGTTAAGACCATGGACCGACTGACATACACTAAGGCTAAGAGGAAATTTGAGCGTCTACGCCCTGTGGGTATGACTTCCTCTTACGCCGCCACTACGAGAACAGTTGTAGCCCCCATCCGCTCTGCGAATTCCGGTCGGCTCTCCGAGCTAGAAGACTACACCTGCCCTCTTGACAGTTGGAGACACTTTCCTCGCTGTTGCTCCCACACCACTTGCCTCGGGAGCACTGTCCCCCAACCATCGGGGATACCAGTCCCTACTTCTAAGCCAGAGAAGGGATCCCTTTTGTCACTCCCTTCCCAGGTTTCTGCTAGTGGGAAAGATGACTCCCACCAGTGGCTGAAGTGCCCAAAAGTAGCTGGTCGTAGGGCTTCACGATCATCAGTCATGGAGACTGCATGTCCAGCCCTCCCAGACAGAGAAACCCAAGGAGCAGCGAGGGAAATCCAAAAAGAAGACCCCCAAGACCAAGGGACTTGCGGTGGCACCCACACCACCGCTATCTACAAGCTTTTCTTCTGAAGATGAGGACCTAGATCTCTCCAGACCCTCAGACACCATGGATACAGACTGCTCAGGAAATAAATCGGTGGCAGCAGGTGACCCTTAGGCGTAAACTGCCTCATTGAATGTTCCATGTCTTCCCAGCCTCACGATCACGTTATCCTCCAGTGGAATCTCGGCGCTTTTTTTCCACAGCCAGGCTGAGCTATGGCAACTGTTAAGCTTTACACCTGCTTTCTGCATTGCCCTCCAGGAAACCTAGTACCCGGCAATGCTGAACGCTGCCCTTTGCAGCTATAAGGGATATTACAGGAACCGTAGCGACTGTAATCGAGTGTCAGGTGGAGTTTGGGTCTATGTCCTGAACTCAGTATGCAGTGAACCCGTGCCCCTTGAAACCCCTCATGACGCTCTGGCTGTCAGGATAAGGGCGACGCAGGAAATATCTGTCTGCAGCGTGTATCTTCCTCCAGATGTTGCAGTACCCCTGAACGCATTGACTGCACTGATTCAACTTCCTAAACCTTTCCTACGTTTGGGAGATTTTAACACTCATAACCCCTCGTGGGGTAACGCCTTGCTTACTGGCCGAGGCAGAGATGTCGAAAATTTACTGTCACAACTCGACTTCTGCCTCTTAAATACAGGTGCCCACACACGTTTCAGTGTGGCACATGGCACATATTCAGCCATTGATCTCTCGGTTTGCAGTTCTAGCCTTCTCCCATCTATCCACTGGAGAGCACATGACGACCTGTGTAGTAGTGACCACTTCCCCATGTTCCTGTCACTGCCCCGGCGTCATGCCCATGGACGCCTGCCCAGATGGGCTTTAAACAAGGCAGACTGGGAAACATTCAACTCTGCTGTCACTGTTGAATCTCCCCCACACGGTAACACATCGATGTGATGGTTGAGCAGGTGACTACAACTTTTCTGAGGCAGAAAACGCGATCCCTTGCTCTTTTGGGTGCCCGCGGCGAAAGGCAGTCCCTTGGTGGTCGCAGGAAGTCGCTGAAGCAATTAAGGTTCGTCGGCGAGCTCTACAGCGGCATAAACGGCACCCTTCCCTGTAGCACCTCTAGCCTCTAAACGACTACGAGCCTGCGTTCGCCATCTTACCAAACGACGGAAGCAGGAGTGTTGGGAGACATACGTCTCGACCATTGGATGCCATTCGTCACCTTCCCAAGTCTGGGCAAAGATCAGACGAGTTTTCGGGTATCAGATCCCAACAGGTGTTCCCGGTGTTAACATAAATGGCGTGTTATCTACCGACGAAAACGCGATTGCTGAGCACTATGCTCGAGCCTCTGCGTCGGAGAATTACCCCCAGCCTTTCGCACTCTCAAACGGCGGCCTGAAGGGAAAGTTATTTCGTTCAGTATACACCACAGGTGCTGGAACGTATGGTGTGTCGGCGGTTGGATTGGGTCCTGGAGTCACGTGGCCTCTGGCTCCATGTCAGGGCGGCTTCCGCCAGGGTCGCTCTACCATTGATAATCTTGTGTCCCTCGAGTCTGCCATCAGCACAGCCTTTTCCAGACGCCAACACCTGGTTGCCGTCTTTTTTTATTTACGAAAAGCGTATGACACGACCTGGCGACACATTATACAAGTCGGGTCTCTGAGGCCCACTCCCGATTTTTATCCAAACTTTCCTGTCGCTTCATATTTTCCGTGTCCAAGTTGGTTGCCTCCCATAGTTCCATCCATATCCAGGAGAATGGAGTCCGTATTGAGTGTGTCTCTATTTTTAGTGGCCATTAACGGTCTAGCGGCAGCTGTATGGTCATCCGTCTCGCCTTCTCTGTATGCGGATGACTTCTGCATACTGCTCCTCCAGTATTGGTTTTGCTGAACGGCGCCTACAGGTAGCCACTCACAAGGCGGAGTCATGGGCTCTAATCCACGGCTCCCAGTTTTCAGCCGCGAAGTCGTGCGTCATGCACGTCTGTTGGCGTCGTACCGTTCATCCGGAACCAGAACTTTATCTTACTTGCTATCCACTCACTGTAGTGGAGGATATCTATTCTTAGGACTGGTTTTCGATGCCCCATTGACCTTTCTACCTCACCTTCGTCAGCTTAAGCGGAAATGCTGGCAGCCCTCAATGCCCTCCGCTGCCTGAGCAACAACAACTGGGGTGCAGATCGCTCTAAGCTGCTCCAGCTCTACAGAGCCCTTGTTCAATCCCGCCTTGACTATGGGAGTGTGGTTTATGGTTCGGCGGCGCCCTCGGCGTTGCGTTTACTCGACCCAGTGCACCGCTGTGGTGTTCGCCAAGCGACAAGTTCTTTTAGAACGAGTTCGGCGACCAGTGTCCTGGTGGAGGCCGGAGTCTCTCCATTGAAGGTTAGGCTTGCACAACTGTTCGCCAGTTACGTTGCACACGTTCGTAGTTCTCCTGCGCATCCGAATTGCCGTCTCCTTTTCAAAGCCGCGGCATCCCGTCTCCCGCATCGGCGGCCCAAATCAGGGCTAACGATTCCGGTTCGCGTGCGATCCCTTCTGACTGAACTGGAGTCCTTCCATTAACCACCTATACCTGTCGTCCATTCACGTACACCTCCATGGTGTACACCAAGGCCGCAACTTCGCCTGGTCCTTTCACATGGCCCTAAGGACCAGTTAACCCTGCGACTCTCCGCTGTCACTTCATCTCGATTCTCAACGTGTACTGGGGCCGATGGACACGTTGGCTTTGCCTATGTTCATGGAGGGCATACAGAACAGTACTTATTGCCCGATATTTCGTGCTCTTGAGCACATCCGCTCATGCCCAGGCGAGTAATTTCTCCTGCATACTGACTCCTTGAGCAGCCTACAAGCTATGTACGAGTGCTACCGTCGTTATCCTTTGGTAGCGACCATCCATCTGTGCCTTGGAACGGTCCAGTCGTTCAGTGGTGTTTATCTGGACCCCAGGTCACGTCGGAATCCCAGGCAACAAACTTTCCGACAGGCTGTCCAAACAGGCTACGCGGAAACCGCTTCTGGATATGGGCATCTCTGAACTTTACCTGCGTTCTGATTTATGCCGCAGGGTTTTTCGGCTTTGGGAGACGGATTGGCATAACAGTACGCACAACAAGCTGCGTGTCATTAAGGAAACTACGAATGTGTGGAAGTCTTCCATGCGAGCCTCTCGCAGGGAATCAGTTGTTCATTGCCAGCTTCGCATTGGCCACGATTACCTCTTGCACCGTGAAGACTCGCCTCAGTGTCGGTGCGGCGCTCGTTTGACAGTGGCCCATCTTCTCGTGCACTGTCCCACTTTGACTGCCCGACGGAATCTTGGGTTACCGGACTCGTTGCCGCTGTCTGACAACGCCTCATTGGCTGATTTAGTTTTACATTTTATTCGTAAGGTTAGGTTTTATCATTTGATCTAAATTTTAGCCCATGTCCTTTGTCCCTCTGTGTCCTCCACCCTATTGCTTTTAGGATGGAGGTTTTAACGTGTTGCAGAGTGGCTGGCTTCTCCCTTTTATTTTCTTGGTCAGCCAGCCATGGTCACCTGCTTTGTTGTTTAACACCCTTCATCTCGTTTCTTACGTTTCTGTTGTTTTCTTGCCCCCCCCCCCCCTGTCCATTTACCACGTCTGTTGCCCTTCATCGTTCTTGTAATTTTTCCTTTCATTCCGTTTTGTGTTGTCAGTCTCGTTTGTTTTATTCTCTCACTTGTGGGACAAGGGTCTGATGACCTCGTAGTATGGCTCCTTCCCCCCTCTTTTAATCCAACCAACCAACCAACATTTATCCAATTGGGAAACCAGACGATCAGTTCCTGTTTCGTAGAACGCGGTCGGTCACTGACGAATCCACATCCGCGCCGACTCCTGCACTTCCTCGTCCGGTTGAAAACGACGTTCACGTATGTCTTTCTTCAGGTCGCCAAATATGTGAAAATCACACGGTGAAGGTTCCTGGCTAGGAGGGCGATGTTGCAATGTTTCCCAACCTAATCGCTGAAGCGTAGCCTTCGTCGAATTGACAGTGTGGGACCGAGCATTATCGTACAGCAGAATGGTTCCGCCTGACAGCATTCTTGGGCGTTTTGACTTTACGGAACGTCGTAGTTACTGCAAAGAGTCTTCGTAGCGCTGCACATTGATTGTAGTTCCACGCTCGAGGGATTCACGAGCAGAAGCAACATCCTGTCGCACGATGACGCCCACCCCCACACTGCCAACCCGACGAAGGCTACGCTTCGGCGATTTGTTGGGAAGCACTGGGACATCCTCCGTATAGCCAGGATCTTTCACCGTGTGATTTTCACATATTTGGCTTCTTGAAGATAGACATGTGTGGATGTCGGTTCCAGTCGGACGAGGAAGTGGATCCATTAGCAGCCTACCTCGTTCTATGGAACACGAACTGATCGTCTCGTCTTCTAGTAGAATAAATCTCTTAACGCGTGTGGTGACTACTTTTGAATGGAAGCATTCCATGGTCCCGTTGTGGTGAATGTTAGGTTTTAATTTGACAACTTCCATGTAATATTGTATTCCATTTTTGGAACTATTCGTGTCGATCGCACATGATGGCTTGTTTACTCCCGCACATTTTAAAATAAGATGCCGTAGGCAGAACAATTTTTCTTAGAATTTCCTTGATAGCCACGGCGTCCAGTCTGTGCGACGAAAGATCTGAAGTTTTAAAAAAGTTTGGGTGTCTTGGGTTTGTTTATAATGTCGCAGAAATCGCTGTCTAGTAACATACTTATCCGTATCGTCAGCGAGATATTTATTGTGTGTACGGTACTTCGCTTCTTTTTTACACTTTATTAACAGATTTTGTTAATATGCATATCGTCGTCGTCTTTATCGTGCGGAATATTTGCTAAGTTATTTTACTTGAATTTTTTCTAACGTTCTCCTGTCTTTTATCTTATTTCTATAGAATGGACTAATTGGCGCATACTGTCTCTAAATACGGCAACATGCAAGATCCTTCAGAAAGCGCGCTTGTTTAGTTGTATCAAATTATAAATTTTATTTTGTCAAAACACATTAACAAAATACAGAAACATTATGATTACACCTTCGAATTTCAGATATGGAAAATGTTGGCTGGATATGATTTCCTCTGTTGCGCTGGCATACAAGAAGTCTGTCCGTTGAATTCGCTGTGACTGCAGGACAGGATTCCAACTTTCACTTCGCCATCAACACGTCCCAGTTGCTTTCCTTAACTCGCAGATGTTCCGGGTGTTATTGGCATACACCAATGATTGGATTTAACACAGCCCCCAAGTAAAAAAAAATCTCAAGAGGTTAAGTCACATGATCTTGAGGGCCATTGTTGGTCACCATTATGCGAGATGAGGCGATGCGCAAACCGCTCATGGAGCACTCCATTATTAGATGAAAAGTGTGACAGATGTAACCACCCTGCTGAAAGGAGAACTTATCTTTATCGTTGCACGGTAGCGTTTTCCATTAACACTCACAGCTTATCCTGGCTCAGCTTCAAAAAAATAAGGACTGACGATGTCCACCCAAAAGCCACACCAGACTGTCAGTCGCAGTGGCTGACTTTCAGTCTGTTGGATTTTCTGACTGCCAGCTACGACAGTTCTTTTTGTTAAGTCACAAATCCACTTAAGTGCAAGCGTGTCACGTCCAAAAAAAGGTGATGTTTCTCGTAAATCAATACGCAACAGTATGGTGAACCGACGAACCAAAACACAATACTCATTCAAAACGGGGCGCTTTTGAAAGGACCCTTTAGAGTATGGTAGAAGAACGCTCGGCTTTATCTTAAAAGCGGTTTTTCCTAACAGTAGAACGATTCCGTGCCACTTTTATACCTAATAAAAAGATACGACAGCAACTTTTATTTTTTAATTGATGTTATAATTTGTGGTTCATGGTGTGGGTTCCTGTAGTCATGTCCAAGTTCATGAACCACGGGCAACGTATGTGTGGCCAAGTAAGTGGTCCCGACAGTCGGGATACCAGTTACTTTGGAATAAGGCTGGGCATCTCGGACATATTTTGAGTCGTGGTCACCTTTGTGCTCATACGGCAAAGACTACCAAATCCACCGGTTAGTCCCTCAACCGTTAGAGGTAAAACCCAATGGGACTCGGGGCAAGTAAGGCTAGCAACTTGCTTCCCTGGTACTTTAAATATGATGCTGGCAACAAACAGAGCAAAATGCCTCGGACCTTTGGAGGTGACGGAGTCCCACCTCTAACTGACAAACCAGGGACTCCTAAGATACGACTTGGCAAACAAATGGTAATGAGATGGGGAGCTATTAATATCAATGAGGGCTACTCTGGGAAGAAGGTAGAGCTGGCAGAGGCTGCAAGTAAGATGGGGCTGGACGTTTTAGCTGTTAGTGACATTCGGGTAAGGGTGAGAAAGAAGAGGAAGTGGGAGAATACGAGGTCTACTTGTCAGGAGTCAAAGCAGGAATAGCACAATGGGGTGTAGGGCTTTACATCAGGAAAGAAATGGAACCCAGCGTAGTTGCAATAAGGTATGTAAACGAACGACTGATGTGGATAGATTTGACAGTGTCTAGCAAGAAAATTAGGATTGTGTCAGTATATTCGCATTGTGAAGGGACAGATCAAGATAAGATGGATAGTTTTTATGAGGCTCTCAGTGATGTAGTTGTTAGAGTAAAGGACAAGGACAGTGTTCTGCTCATGGGTGATTTTAACGCAAGGATTGGAAATCGAACAGAAGGGTATGAAAAGGTTATGGGTAAATTTGGAGAGGATATGGAGGCCAACAGGAACGGGAAACAACTCTTGGATTTCTGTGCCAGTATGGGCTTAGTAATCACAAACTCCTTTTTTAAACCTAAGAACATTCACCGGTCTACTTGGGAAGGCAGGGGAACCAGATCTGTCATTGACTATGTAATAACAGATCAGGAATTCAGGAAGGCTGTGAGGGACACACATGTATTCACGGGATTCTTTGATAACACTGATCATTATTTAATCTGCAATGAAATTGGGATTGTGAGTCCGAAAGTACAGGAAGTCAGGTCCATATGTAGGAGGATAAGAGTGGAGAAATTTCAGGATAAGAAAATCAGGCACAAGTACATAACAGCGATCTCAGAAAGGTACCAGTTAGTTGAAAGTAGTCAATTACAGTCATTGGAAAAGGAATGGACAAGGTACTGGGACACAGTACTAGAAGTGGCTAAAGAATGTCTTGGAACAGTAGTGTGTAAAAGTAGGATGAAGCAAACAGCTTGGTGGAATGACACAGTCAAGGCAGCCTGTAAAAGAAAAAAGAAGGCGTATCAAAAATGGCTACATACTAGAACTCAGGTAGACAGAGAAAGTTATGTTGAAGAAAGAAACAAAGCCAAACAGATAATTGCAGCATCCAAGAAGAAATCTTGGGAAGACTTTGGAAATAGGTTGGAGACTATGGGTCAAGCTGCTGGAAAACCATTCTGGAGTGTAATTAGCAGTCTTCGAAAGGGAGGTAAGAAGAAAATGACAAGTATTTTGGACAGGTCAGGAAAACTGCTGGTGAATCCTGTTGATGCCTTGTGCAGATGGAGGGAATATTTTGAAGAGTTGCTCAATGTAGGTGAAAATACGATCAGTAATGTTTCAGATTTCGAGGTAGAATGGGATGGGAATGATGATGGAAATAGGATCACATTTGAGGAAGTGGAGAAAATGGTCAATAGATTGCAGTGCAATAAAGCAGCTGGGGTGGATGAAATTAAGTCGGAACTCATCAAATACAGTGGAATGTCATGTCTTAAATGGCTACACAGGATAATTGAAGTTATTGTCTGTTCTACGAGATTATGGAATAGGAGGCAAACTTTTGCAAGCAATTAAAGGTCTTTACATGGATAGTCAGGCAGCAGTTAGAGTTGACGGTAAATTGATTTCATGGTTCAGAGTAGTTTCAGGGGTAAGACAAGGCTGCAACCTGTCTCCACTGTTGTTCATATTATTTATGGATCAAATGTTGAAAACAATAGACTGGCTGGGTGAGATTAAGATATGTGAACACAAAATAAGCAGTCTTGCATATGCGGATGACTTAGTTGTGATTGCATATTCGATTGAAAGTTTGCAAAGTAATATTTCAGAGCTGGATCAGAAATGTAAGGACTATGGTATGAAGATTAGCATCTCCAAAACGAAAGTAATGCCAGTGGGAAAGAGATATAAACGGATTGAGTGCCAAATAGGAGGAACAAAGTTGACACAGGTGGACGGTTTCAAGCACTTTAATGCAGTGAGCGCTCAGCTACGATCTACTCTCTTCTGCAAGAACGAAGTCAGTACCAAGACTAAGTTATCTGTGCACCGTTCAATCTTTCGACCAACTTTGTTGTATGGGAGCGAAAGCTCGGTGGATTCAGGTTACCTTATCAACAAGGTTGAGGTTATGGATATGAAAGTAGCTAGGATGATTGCAGGTACTAGTAGATGGGAACAATGGCAAGATGGTGCCCACAATCAGGAAATTAAAGAAAAACTGGGAATGAACTCTATAGATGCAGCAGTCAGGGCGAACAGGCTTAGATGGTGGGGTCATGTTACACGCATGGGAGAAGCAAGGTTACCCAAGAGACTCATGGGTTCAGCAGTAGAGGGTAGGAGGAGTCGGGGCAGACCAAGGAGAAGGTACCTGGATTCGGTTAAGAATGATTTTGAAGTAATAGGTTTAACATCAGAAGAGGCACCAATGTTAGTACTGAATAGGGGATCATGGAGGAATTTTATAAGGGGGCTATGCCCCAGACTGAACGCTGAAAGGCATAATCAGTCTTAAATGATGATGATGATGTTTTAATTTTCTTTAGTATTCTTAACTTTCTTACTTGCCACGATGCTTCCACGTAGGCAATTACGGGAATAGATGTGCCTTACTGAAAGAATTTACGACCGGAAACCTATATAAAACTATGCTGATAAAGGATGAAAGTTTAACGGTAAATTTTTACCTTATAACTATAGACGCTGAGAAAAAAACATCCTAAAGTACAGCGTTATAAGAACAAATATACCTTAGACAGGTATTATACTATCAGATTTCATTTACAAATACATTTGATCAAGTATTCATTATATTTCTCTGACAAAGATAATTGACGTGGCGCATAGTTCTTTCAGAATGGCTGGTACGTAGTTACAGAAGAACAGCATGAGATCAACTGAGAAATTGCTATTTTAAGTTATTAGTTTCATAGCTCCCGCTCACTGAACGAGACAATGATTTTTCCTACACAAATACGAAGTGTAATTAAAGTAATATGCCTTCTGTTGTGTGCGATAATGTTAACGAATAATGATAAAATCTGAGTATAGTGTAATGTATACAGTGCTCAGTAACCGAGTCGTAATTGTATCATCGAAAATCCTTGAATACGAGAAATAGATTGTGACGTGATGTGTTCAAGTTCAAATGGAAGTGATTATAAGTATATCCCTTGTAGTACTTTGGTATGCTTTACACCGATTGTAGTTCGTTTCGCGAATTTCTGTACGGTTTTCAGACACATTTTAATATATTCAAAACTAATCACATTTTTAATGAAAGACGTTGTGGCCTTGTCCCTGCATCTGTGCCTTGCGTGACGTGTACCTATCAAGTTTCTCTTTTCCGGCTGAAACAGTTGGTTCTCTAGCATGTGCATATTTTAAGCTACAGTTAGCACATGGCCCTCTGCAGTTAACACGAAACTCGATTCCTATTCACTTTCAGCTACCACTGGTGCTTCTGTGAATCGTGTTGTGCTAATTTTCTGTCCTTGAAAAATAACAGTTCTTTAATTCCCGTTTTAGTGAGCAAATAAACATCAATGGGGACAGTGAACTTCCTCACATCTTTCCTGGTTTTGACTTCTTACCCAAATCTGTCAGTGCAGACTAATCTAATTCACTTTGAAGAAAGTTTATTTCCATCTTTCTGGCTAAAAAGGGAAAAACATTTTATTTCACTGCAGATTATACAAGGCTTTTCGTTATTTATAGCTCCGAAATACGATCTCCTTTGTATTTTAAGTATGCTTGTCCACTCCACATACACAACTCCACATATACAACACAGTGGTTTCAAAGTGTGTTTATACATGACAGCCGCTTGCAGTAAACAGGCGTTCGCTTTCTTTGGTCAAATCTAAGGCGACGCGGTAGATTTTATCACATAAATTTGACGAAAGGCAACGTTTCACAAAAGTTCTCTGTTACACGAAAAGACGCGAATATGTTTGACAAAGCAGCTTTGCCAAATAAATTTAATAGTGAAATCTGTACCATAGTTACTAATGCAAGTAGTTATTGTGTGTGTGGATCATAATATGGGAAAGATAAAAAACGTAAATTATTTCATAAGTGCGAAAAACAAATTATAGAATTACTAACTTAAGTAAATCATGAGCATTGCTAGAATGATGCGTGCAATATACAGGGTGAGTCACCTAACATTACCGCTGGATGTATTTCGTAAACCACATCAAATACTGACCAATCGATTCCACAGACCGAACGTGAGGAGAGGGGTTAGTTGTAATTGGTTACTACAAACCGTAAAAAAGTTAGCACATCTGAAAATATAAACAAATACGTAATCAGTGCCGTTTGTTGCATTGTAAAATGTTAATTACATCCGGAGATATTGTAACCTAAAGTTGACGCTTGAGTACCACTCCTCCGCTGTTCGATCGTGTGTATCGGAGAGCACCCAATTACGTAGGGATCCAAAGGGAACGGTGATGGACCTTAGGTACAGAAGAGACTGGAACAGCACATTACGTCCACATGCTAACACCTTTTTATTGGTCTTTTTCACTGACGCACATGTACATTACCAAGAGGCGTGAGGTACACGTACACACGTGGTTTCCGTTTTCAATTACGGAGTGGAATAGAGTGTGTCCCGACATGTCAGGCCAATAGATGTTCAATGTGGTGGCCATCATTTGCTGCACACAATTGCAATATCTGGCGTAATGAATGTCGTACACGCCGCAGTACATCTGGTGTAATGTCGCCGCAGGCTGCCACAGTACGTTGTTTCATATCCTCTGGGGTTGTAGGCACATCACGGCACACATTCTCCTTTAACGTACCCCACAGAAAGAAGTCCAGAGGTGTAAGATCAGGAGAACGGGCTGGCCAATTTATGCGTCTTCCACGTCCTATGAAACGCCCGTCGAACATCCTGTCAAGGGTCAGCCTAGTGTTAATTGCGGAATGTGCAGGTGCACCATCATGCTGATACCACATACGTCGACGCGTTTCCAGTGGGACATTTTCGAGCAACGTTGGCAGATCATTCTGTAGAAACGCGATGTATGTTGCAGCTGTTTGGGCCCCTGCAATGAAGTGAGGACAATGCTTCAAGCGTCAACTTTAGGTTACAATATCTCCGGATGTAATTAACATTTTACAATGCAACAAACGGCACTGATTACGTATTTGTTTATATGTTCTGATGTGCTAACAAAACTAACGTGGTTCCATTTAAAAAACGTAGGTTTGTGTTAGAAAACATACTTCCATGCATTTTTGTATGGTTTGTATTAAACAATTACACTAGCCCCTCTTTTCAAGTTCGGTCTGTGGAATCGGTTCGCCAGTATTTGATGTGGTTTACGAAATATATCCAGCGGTAACGTTAGGTGACTCACCCTTTATACTCGGGATCTCTTCAACCGCGGCCGGCCGAAGTGGCCGTGCGGTTAAAGGCGCTGCAGTCTGGAGCCGCAAGACCGCTACGGTCGCAGGTTCGAATCCTGCCTCGGGCATGGATGTTTGTGATGTCCTTAGGTTAGTTAGGTTTAACTAGTTCTAAGTTCTAGGGGACTAATGACCTCAGCAGCTGAGTCCCATAGTGCTCAGAGCCATTTGAATCTTCAACCGCAATAATTAATTATCTCTTGCTCCAATTGTTGCATCGTTGTAACGTATTTCCCAGTGATTTTTCTGTGATAAAAATGAGTGCTTGAAGGCCAACGTTGAGACGTGCATCTCCTTGTTTAATCGGTAGTTGGATTATTTTATATTTCACGCATATTTCGTATTCACGTAGGCTGATAAGTTTTCAGTTACAAACGTCTGAGAAGAATACGCCAAAGCGATGCGGATTAACTTGTCACAGGTACGTAAATAAGAAGATAATGTGCTGGAAAACGAAGAGATTAAGCCAGTAGAAGGAACGATGGAGACGGCGCGCTGCTAGAGAGCAACTCGCGTTCAGGTGGAACCTATTTCAAACCTGATCCTGATTTCGCTGCCGAGTTTCCTTGTGCTTTCATGGATCCACACGAACGTCGTGCAAGTGCTACTACGAGTCCTGCGTCGATCAATGTTATCTACACAAAAACACAACTGTAGCACAAAAAACACCATTGTAGCTTTCCACTACTCTCGGAGACGTATTTTTCGCTTCATTAGATCATTTGTATGGAAGTGATAACATGGTATGAAACTAAGAAAGCTACAGAGTTCTGGGTGAGGTAGAACTGGATGCATTGATTTTAAGAAAGGAGAACGAATCACGGCCTCCAAAACACGGTTCTTCGTGAGACACAAGTCTGCATTGCGTGTGAATTCTCAGCGTTTCGACCATCTAGTTTCAATTGTGTCATTCGCCGCACTTTGTCGTATCTATGATCCGCGTCACGGTGATGACGATCTTTTTAATATTCAGTGACGTCTTTTAAATCAAAACAACAGGGAACAGTTACCTCTTGTGGCTGGGGACCACGGTTGCACCAGAAAATTTTAACATCATACCATAGGTTCATAAAGGTGACTCCATGCTTGGTTTATGACAACACCATAAACAAGAATGAAGCTCAACACATGTGTATTGAGTCGAATACTTTTCATTTCCTTATAGTACATCTGTTTTGTTTATTGTACTTTGCCTCTTGTTATAGTAAAGAACAAATCGAAATGGATGTCGTGAAAATCCCATGCGCGCCGTTGTTAGTGTAGATCAGACACTAGCAGTTTCCAGTTGTTTTCCGCGCACTAACACCGTCGATTGGCATTATCGTGATGTGCACAGCGCATTGCTTATGAGGCATGTGACGTGATTTATACCGCAGATGTGGGTACACGAGGGGACTGAGTGCCTTTCTGTACGTTTGGCAAATACTGTCACCAATAAGTGCAGCAGTTTATGCAATAGCAAAATATAACATCCACCGCCTTTCACGCCAAAGGCATGACTTCTGAAACGGTAGTTTGTTAACTGTTTACGTGGACCTCTTGTAAAAGTGTATCGTTAGTCAACCAGTGACACCATAGTCAGTAACCATTACAGAAAGCATACCATTGATGCCTCCGGAAGATCGTCTTAGACGATGCTTCAAGGCCATCCGACACACTAGAACAGCTCGCGGTCCTGATGTAATAGAGAGCTACCAGATTCATGTGTACAATAGTTCAGCGAGTATTTCTGTGTATGAAGTTCTGAGGCCAACTGTGCCTCTGTCAATGCCAACAGTGGTGCGTCATTGAACAAAATCAGTTTGCTCGACAGGTACCCATTCTGATGGATTGTGCTTCATAGTTGAGTGTACGTCGTCCTGTTTGAAGAACAAACCATTTGCAAAATGGATGCTGAACATGAGTCTCTATGTCGTACAGAATGCTTTCATGTAATTCCGTCACACCGTGAATTCAACTAGAAGGAAATAACATATTGATTAGGTGACTAATTAAACGAGAAGGTCACAACACGCATACACGATTGATTGGCTTCTCTGGGGAGAGTGGCATCTCTCACGAAGCCTTGTCACATGGGTTGTAAGTGTTCTCAGATTGTTAGGAGAGCACAGTCAAAACTTCTAAATTTTTCAGGGGCTCCAAATTTCCCGGGTGTTATTCCAGTGAGCGCTTGCGGGACCACCATGCTCGTCTGCAGAGAGCACGGTTCCAGATACATGTAGGACGCATCAGCATTTGACTTATTGTGAGGCACTTACAGATTGCCTACACTGCACACCAGTAGGACGTAATGCTATTGTGACTCGACAGCGTGTACTTGTTCAAGAAATAGTGCTTACAATGTTTTGTGTCCCACCCGAAATGGCCGCAGGGAAATTGCCCATCACTTGCTCCAAACCTCTTAGATGCATGGAGTTGACGCCCCTCTGTGCTGAACCAGAATAGGGCTGACAGTATAAATCCCTCCCTCGGGACCGTCTGCTCTCGGCTAAAATGGGCGCCTACCCTACAGCATCCTGTCCTGGCGCTGACCGAAGCATCAGCTTCCTCTCATACTTGTAGGCATAATTAACCTTGGCCTCTAGCTTAATCTCCGCAGTTGTGATCAAGCTGGTAATACAAATTAGGGAAAGATGGACAGGTAGGTACATTAAGACATGTAGCCACATTCACTCAGATACCGATACAAAAAGCTCACTTAATAAATTAATATGGTAGAACTGAAATGAGTGCCAAACCGTCCCTAAACTGTCAACTATTACAGGTTATTGGACCAGCAGTTACTGCTCGGTCAAAGGGATAAAATCACACACGATAAATGCGGAAATATATGAGAAATGAAAGGCGAGCAAATGAGCGATTCTGTCAAATGATACTGGAATGACAGTAGAAGTTTAGCGTTGTGTAAGTGGCATCTTGAAAGACACCGACGTATTTTGAGCTACCATCGTAATTTTCATTAACCAAATCGTCGTGACGAATGAGCAACAAGGTGCTTAAACTGTTTGCTCGTTAGCAACCTGGCAGCCTTCCTTAAACTTCCAAGGTTTCAGCACTCAGGTTTGCTACCGCAACACGCTGCTTAAACTGTTGGTCCTTGTGGCCTGGAGGAAGATGATTTCTTCACGGTGGCCCAAAAAGTGAGTGAGAGCCATTGCTCCCATTGGGCTGTGTCTTTACTTTACAGTACCTATGCGCATGGAAGCGTCAAATTCCTACAAAGACTTGATTTTAACGGAAATCGCCATTTTGGCAATCATTAGTAAATTTTTAATACTATTCAGTGTCGGAAAAAAAGGAAAAAACAGCTGCATTCCTATGCATCATGCTAAATTTATAACTTCTCCCACTGTTGAATACTGAACTTTCTGAATTAATTTTAGCCACATGTGCGTCATTTTCTGTAATCTTTTGAATTCCAAACTTTTATCGCCGCCGGCCGCTGTGGCCGAGCGGCTCTAGGCGCTTCAGTCCGGACGCAGGTTCGAATCCTGCCTCGGACATGGATGTGTGGGATGTCCTTAGGTTAGCTAGGTTTAAGTAGTTCTAAGTCTAGGGGACTGATGACATCAGATGAAAGTCCCATAGTGCTCAGAGCCATTTGAAGCATTTTGTATCTCCATCACTGGATGATGCCCTCGGTATAGTGGGTCAGCAGTGATGGACACTGGTGTAACTTTGAGAGTAAGGAGGGGGCGGGGGGGGGGGAGGTGAGGGATGGGAAATTTCTGCTTATTATCGATTCTGAGAGATATCGGTGGCTGGCTTTTATGGGTGCCTCCTGCCAAACTAAAAACTCCAAAAACCCTTGTCTCTTAGATTTTGGGACTCTTTTCGCCCGGGGGGAGGGGAAGAGGGATTTCTTGGGCTCTACAGTGGTGGATAAGTTTGGAAAATGGCCACGCGGCCTGCTTATCATACGCTACACGATGCAGATTGAACTCATTGCTCGGAAGTTGCTGTTACCTTATTTAATGTAGGGAACAACCCGGGTCTCTGGCCGGTATGTTGCAAAACGTGCTGCCGTGTGGGTAAAGATGCCTCTTCTCGAAGGATCTGACGCAGAGTATTTTTTCTGAGTCGCGTCCTAGTTAGTGGCGGTGTGCGGAGCTGCATAGTGGATTGGCCCGTGGAGATTGCTTGAGAAAGACCTGGATGCAAGAGGAGACGTACCGCAGTTGATGGCCAATCGAATATCCCATCCGAACACCACACAGAGTTACCGTAATCGAAGTCTTACAAGAAAGAGAGAGAATGCAATAAAGACTCTTTGACATATATATGCAAACTACCGTTTCTCAAGTTTTTCATCTCATTTTGTATAGTACAAAAACCGTTGCACGTAGTCGCGCTTCCGTGATTCCCGTGGTAATTGTGTCGAGCGATTCATGGGCTTGAGCGGAAGCAAAGCCAACACGTGGGATACAATAGGACAGGCCTGCAAGGCCACCGGGAGTCACGAAGGCTGCTGCTGGAATGTGACTACAAGGCCACTCTTTTGTGGCTCCCGCTAGTCCCTCCGCGTCCGCCAGCTTTTATTCCTTTCACAGTCAGGGTCATCTGACGTTGTTGTTTACGTTGATCACAATCGTTGCATGTTGCATGCCTCTTCGTGCAATCGTCCCAATGAATGGCTTGCCCCAGCCCTTAACCTTGCGGTATAGAAACAGTTTGATTGTCCATATTGTAATTTCATATAACGTATCTTTGTATGATACACACAGGAACGGCACTTCTAACTCTCTTGCAGATGTCCCGTTAAGGACTCGAACCCGCTAGCTTCGTTTTATGAGGCAACTACGATGCCTGGGGCCACAGAGAACATAACGGAAGGATGTTAATATGACAAGGACCGATTGTTGTTGATATATTCGTTTATTTTAATAGAAAGTGTAAAACAAAACATTGACGACGACGCGCATCTTGTATTTACCATTCATACTAGATTGATTACATAAACAGATTCTCTGTTGACATCAGCCACAGGAAACTTAAATTTTCTCTCTCGGAAACTTATTTTAGTATGCTGGGTTGCTTGTTTTCCTGAATACAGTTAAGTAGATAATTGAAAAACTTCTGTAAAAGAGTTATGCATCTCCTTTTGTAGGATTAACTTGCTCTCCACCATCCGTTGATACTATACGGAGATATCATTTTTCTTGAAGACGTGTGTCCGTGCTTTTGTTTCTGTTTTAAGAATTACAAGCCTGTGGATCATAATGCGAGAAGTTTGCGACCTGTTAGATCTATGTACATCCGTTTTGCAGTTTAGCTTCGATAGTGTCCCGCCTCCAAGACGACGTCACAAAAACTCAAATGCGATGGTGCATGATCCGGTTGTAGCGGCAACAAATGAAGAGAAACGAAATTTTCATCTACAGTACTGGAAAGGGGAAGAGAGACAAAATAGTTTACAGTTCCTAATCGCATGACTTGTGTGCTGGTCTCATGTATTAAATCCGAACCTCCGTCAGTATCTGCTGGAGTACGTTGAAGTGGCAACATTGTAGGTTGTTCGTCAGTGACTGAACATGATCTCGGTGAACCCCTAGGTGCTATTGCACAGCAGTAGCCTACTCCCGGCGCCGAGTGTCGCCGTTTCTGTTCCTTGCATTTACAAGGTGTATAACAACACAAGCACAACATTATAATGCACCAGCACACATCATATCCACCCACAACACGTTGAAACACGTTACATTGGTACAAAAAGAGAGATTTCTGGATTTCACAGCATGTCACGGGCAGTCATGAAAATGGCTGCTTATACTGGACTGAGAACGAAACATATATCCTAGCTGAAAAAAAAAGTGGAACAGTCAGAAGACATGGTCGTAGGCCAGTGTAAAGTCGAACACATGCACACACATCGACGAGTATGATTATAAGAATGGCCACGAGAGTGCATTGTTCGTTTACCAGGTCTGATAGGATATATAAGGGTCGTGAACAGCGTCAGATGTTGAATGATCACAACGAAGGATGCGGAGATGCCGCATACTCGTGTGAGACAGAGTTAAGAGCACCTGACAGTTTAAAAGGGACTTCGTAGTGGGTCTCCATTTGGGCGACCGTCGAATCATGCAGTATCCATGCTTATGAGGCAGGCATTCGGATGCGACACTGGTCCGACGTTGGATTGCGTAGGGAAGGCAAGGTACTGGTCGACCACGTCTGACCGCCACGAGGGAGGACAGCGTGCACCAAGTACATCGTACCCCTTCACATCTTCACGTGCCATCCGAGAACAAGTAATGTACTCCTCACAACACTCTGGGCCATCCCGCACAATTGGTAGGAGACTAGCAGCTGCCGCCCGAGAGAATTACCGGCCCCTGTAGGCTACCGTTAACGCCGCAACACACACGGCTATGTTTCGAATGGTGCCGTGACCGGGAAGCATGTACTGCTGAAGAATGGCGTGGCGTTGTGTTCAGTGATGAATCGCGCTTGTGCCCTATCCTTAGTGATGTACGAAATATTTAAGTATGAAATACGGATTTGTTTTCTAAAAAAAAAATCTTAAATTCAGAAGAACGATAAATAGTGCTTTATTCAAAGTATGTTCTATCATTTGTTGTACATTTTTCCCAACTTTCCGGCAATTTGTGAATACCACGCCAATAAAAACGTTCCCCTTTTGCAGCGAACCATTCGTCGAGCCATTTTTTCACATCTTAGTACAAACCAAAGCGCTGCTCAGCAAGTGCGTGACCCATCGATGTAAACAAATGGTAATCGGGAGTAGCCAAGTCTGGTGAGTAAGCCGCATGGGGTAGAGCTATCATCCGAGTGCTTCCAGCGTGTCGCGAACCGGTTTTGCTGTGTGTGAAGGAGTGTTGTCATGAAGAAAAATGACCTTGTGTTCAGTAATACTTCCAATTCCACATATTCGTATTTTAGGCGGTTTTTCACGTTCCTTGTGTACAACATCGAAGTCACCATTTTTGAAACGCCGAAACCATCGTCCACACGTACCTTGCGAAGGAGCATGTTCACCATAAGCTTCTCGACGTAGTCAGTATGATTCAGCTGTAGTTTTCTTTAAATGAAAAGAAAAAGAAGAATGATGTCGGCGAACGCTGTTTGTTCTGTACAGATTTCGACATATTGGACACAGCAACACAACACTATTCACTCACTTTTCCATTTTATCATTCGTGCGCGTCTGACACTTGCTGATGACACAAAAAAAATGCCGGAGGGTCAAATCTTCATAGCACAAACTGCATTGATGCGACATCTGTTGTCTGAAACTCGCATTTCATACTGAAGCACCTGGTAGAAAGCCTGGGCATTTATAAGTTGGGGCAAATGTCCAGGATAAATGCCTAAAATTCATAAATACTCGGGCATTTATTCAGTTTAAAGATTAATTGATAATTATAAAAAATAGTAGGATATTTTGTGTTGGGAAAGGTATTCTGCAACACTACTTCTATAGTGATTGGGCAATCGAGTTGAAAAAGCTTCTCGAGAGTTAAGAAAGACTTATTAGGAGAAATAAATTGGACTGTAAGCATAGCAACACATTTTTAAAGAGGTCAGGTTTGGGATAGTACATAAAAGAAAAACGAAAACAAAATTCAAATTTAAAAGTAAGTCTTGTAATAAAGTATACTTTATATTAAATGGTAGCCTGTAGTATTTTTACAAATACTATACTACTGCAAAAATACCATAGTAAGGAAATTGTATCTATAATGATTTTAATTAGGAATGAGTCATGTGGCGATTCCGATTCCACGAGTCCAAGAACCACCGATTCTCCAGGAATTCACTAGTATTGGAATCGAACTATTCTAGCGTCTTCGGCATCGATTCTTTGCTATTAAATATTTTTATTTTAGTGCAGTGCAGTCATTCGAAAGTAGATAAAGAAAGGAGCAGAATAGAAAATTATAGTCTGTCTCAACTGCCACTACATCTGACAATAAAGCATTTTCCCCACACTGAAAACAGCCATCATTTACGAAAACATTTATTATCAAGAAACAGATGCCAGCCGTTTCATAAATTCAGTAATTTTGTTATCAATAATCATACTACGATTGCGCCTAGTGACTGAGTGAATTCTGGTGGCGCAACGGTACGACACGGACAAATGGTTCAAATGGTTCAAATGGCTCTGAGCACTATGGGACTCAACATCTGAGGTCATCAGTCCCCTAGAACTTAGAACTACTTAAACCTAACTAACCTAAGGACGACACACACATCCATGCCCGAGGCAGGATTCGAACCTGCGACCGTAGCGGTCGCGCGGTTCCAGACTGTAGCGCCTAGAACTGCTCGGCCACACCGGCCGGTCCGTCACGGACATTCTGGACTGTATGACGACGTGATTCTGGTGTACTCCTGCGGCCAAAACGGACCGTCTTCGGCAGGACCTGTACAGGGCCAATGCAGGCCTCCACTCGGATTCAGGATATCGAGGACCAGTTAATAGTCGTGGACCATCTTGCATCAGGAGGGGACATAACGGTCTTGGAACACCCTTTGCAACCGAATCTATGCGTGCATCCGGGCCAGAGGGGATACAAGGTCATACTGAATGAAGTGATCGTATGGTACTGTTGGCCGGGAGGCTCCATGCGGGGAAGTTCGGCCGCTGGTAAGTGGGCTCATATTGCCAAGTTCTTCCTAAATCTGACTCGATTTTGTAGTCACCGAAATAACATCAATTACCGTTTTAACCCGTGAAGTTTTATTTCCTTTGTTCCTCCACATCTGGGTGCTTCACTCTTTTTTATCAGGTAGTGTAGCTATATTTTTTAGTAGCAGTACATGTATAACAAATAGCATAGTTTTCTGACAGTTCCGCACATAATAATGTGTATTGGATCGCTGCTCGAACACGGCATTCTCCCAGTATGAGCATTTCCAGCGGAAGGCAACGTTCGAGTCCCAGTCCGGTACAAATTTTTATTTTATAAGGAGGTTCACATCAGTGTACATTTCGCTGCATTTTGAAAGATTTGTGCTGCAGTGCTGAATAGTTACGCGTGTGTTGGTGAGAGAGAATAAATGGAGCAAGTCTTCAGACGCCTAACAATCCCCCATCAACAATTTCTCCTTTTTATAACTGTTACCCTACAATTTAAATTTTTATTGTATTCTCCATTACTTATCTTAGAAATAAAATGTATTAGTTTTACCGACACTTTCTCGGTTTATTACGCCCCCCTTCTCCAGAATAGTGTGTTGTAAACTAACACCACAAGTGTGCAAAAATGCAAATACATTACATTAACGTCCATCCGAATGATATTTTTATCTCGGATGAAGACAATTAAATGATAAGTGTATAACTGTTTTTGTATTTGTGGGCAGTACCACACTTTTACTACCATTACAGGTCATTTCCTCCTTCGCACTGCAGGCCTTTTTCTGTTTCTACATTTTCTACAAGAAATACGCAATTGGATTACAACCAGATGATCTGATGTGATGCTCAGCTCATTTTCTTCATTAATTCCGCAACCCCTGTGTGACGAGTAGTGTTGGAATATCTCGCACCAAAAAATAACTGCCTAAAAGTTATTGCTCTTCTGTGGTGTAGAGTATGATTTCACAGTACTGAGCGTTGACACATGTATGTTTAAGTATTTGTCCTAAATACGTCTTGTAATAAAGTGTCACATTTGTGGTGTCACCGCCAGACACCACACTTGCTAGGTGGTAGCTTTAAATCGGCCGCGGTCCATTAGTACATGTCGGACCCGCGTGTCGCCACTGTCAGTAATTGCAGACCGAGCGCCACCACACGACAGGTCTAGAGAGACGTACTAGCACTCGCCCCAGTTGTACGACGACTTTGCTAGCGACTACACTGACGAAGCCTTTCTCTCATTTGCCGAGAGATAGTTAGAATAGCCTTCAGCTAAGTCCATGGCTACGACCTAGCAAGGCGCCATTAGCCTTACAGTGCTTGTATTTAAAGACTCTCAATTGTATCGTCAAGAGCGATGTACCACAATGATGGAATAAAGTTAAGTATTCGAGGAGCTACGTACTTTTCTTTGTAGCATTCAT